>NC_142469.1:25616750-30616750 GCF_049115385.1 Moschus berezovskii
AGCTATCACAAAAGAAACCAACAAAGGTAAATCATTTAACAATCAAAGAGGTTAGCCGAAGAGCATATATCATCATGCTCCTATTAATTCCTCATAAGAAAAGAATAAACAACAAAATTATGATGATTATATATACTATGATAGTATGATTACACACACAACCATCTTGGATTTGGAGATTTGAAGAGTCACATCATCTTGGGTGTCTGGAGTACTTAGATTGGGGGAAGGGAGGGGAAAGGGAGGCAAGCACTGTTCTAGTGCTTTCTTCTGGGTCCCAAAAGCCACTGGAAGAGAGGCAAAGCGTACAAATAAGAGCCTCCTTGTGAGACTCCAGGGAAGAAGCAGCATTTGCCCAACTGGATCTCACCTCTGCAGACCTCTGTCCTGGTAGATGGAGTTTACACCAATGAAATATATTGATTTTTGACTCCAGGAAAGATGACAGTTAGGTCTTGCAGTTCATGGGATCACAAAGTAGAACACAACTTAGCAACTGAACAACACAGTTAATCAAGGCAGTTATCGACAAGAACAGTGCATTATTCTTACTTACAAAATTACCCGGAAGTACTGGAAGTGTTCACAGATTATCAGTATAAGCTTTTGAATGCCTGTTTTCATCATAAGGCTCATTCAGGTAGCAATTTTTAACAAAAGATACTCTCCACTTGATAATATTATAGTGAACTAACATGAATTGAGATAATAACCTTCCTTAAGAGAGCTTAAAACCATAAGTAATAACTTCACCATGGGTCTCCCACCTATGTTTTCTACACTCAGGATCTCATGGTATAATAAAAGAAACACAAGAGAAAAGACAATTGTAGTATGTGAAAAATAGATCAGGTGCCTTTGAGTTGTTTGGGAGACATGAAAAGGGGCCTAACCAAAGAGCGGGATATAAAACATGACTTTACAGAGAAGATGGTATCTGAGCTAATCCTAGACGGTGAGTAAACTTTAGCAATGAGGAAACCACAAAGGCAGTGGCATATATATAGGACAAATTTTATCGTGCTTCAGATTATTGTGGCTGTGGGGCTGGAGGGTGGTAGAGAGAAATGAGATGCTTCTAGATCAGTGTTGTATAAGAGCAACATGAGTCCTATCAGGGAGAGAGTATAAAAACAAGGTCAGTATGCATTTTTTGAAGAGGATTGGTTAGCAATGAGTTTAGAGAGTGAGCCATTAAGTTTGCCTCCAGGCATTAGAATTGAATTTGGGGAAATAGTGAAGAATCCATTCAGTGTGGATTTTGCAATAAAAATATTACTTTGGCTAATAGGTGGAGGTTAAATTGAAGGTGGAAACATTGGAAACCAACTAGCTTTCAAATACTATGAAATATCATAGTATTTCTGATTATGGCAGCCTTCGGCCTGGAGGGTATTAGAGAGAAATGAAATGCTTTTAGATCAGTGCTGTACAAGAGCACCATCATGGGAATGATGTAAGTTTATTAGTAACCACATTAGGAAAAAGTAAAAAGAACAAGTAAAACTAACATATATTATTTTACCCAGTATATATACAAAATATTTTCCTTTCAATATATACAAAACATTGAAAGTATTGAGATCGTTTACATTTTCATACATAGTCATCAAAATTGGTATAAATTTTAAACTTAGATTATGCTGTGACTCTTACATTAAATGTCTTCAGAAAACTTGACCTTATTCAAATGAGGCTTCCAGTTTTGGAGATTTTGATCAATTTTATATTTTGACCAATATAAAACCACAAATACACAGAATTATCCAAAATAAACAAGAAGATACCTACACCTGTGGTCTTAGTAAATACAGAATAGAAGTTTAGTATGAATAGAAAATTTAACAAATTCTGGAGAAGATTTGCTTTTCTGTTTCAAGAATTCTTCCTATAAGTTTTGATAAAAAAGATTTCAATTTTCCTTCTAAAAGCAAACATCTCTAAACATTTCTTTTCTACTTAGACCCTTGAGAGATAACAAAATCGTTTACATATAGGAAAAGCTTTGAACTAATGACAAAAAAAGCTATTGCATATATGTATGTCATTTTTAATACCAAATATTGTATTCAAAAAGAAGTTTTCTTTTCAATATAATTGAGGTTAGGGAAATTTCCTTTAATATAGAATAATTTTTTTTCTAATCGTCTTTATATATATATATATATAAACCTGATGTCATTTAATTTAAATTTTTCTTTGAAGGCTTTCAAAGAAAATAGGATGTACTTTTTATATCATGTTTATGTACTTTATAATATTTTAAAACTTAAAAAATAGAAAGTCAGATTTTAGAATGATTAACTTCAAGCTGAAATTTTGTTCTAGGTTCACTTTTAGAATAAATTATAAACCTCATGGTTTACTACTATTAAAAAAATTAGATTGATGGTCATCAAATATTGGTTCTCAAAACCTAATATGTCAGAGGAATGCTATGAAATGTAGACTTAATTTTGGTCACTATATTGTGTTCATTCTATGTCAGGTATTTTCCTTAGTACTTTAGGTATATTGACTCATTTAACTTCACAAAAATCTTATGTACAGTTTCTTTCATCATCATCATTATTATAATCAGATCATCACTATCATCTCTAATTTTTTTTTCAAATTCTTCAGTTTTGATTTTTTTTTTACCTTTTATTTTATATTATAGTGTTGCTGATTAACAATGTGATAGTTTCAGAGGGACAGCAAAGGGACACAGCCATACATAAACACGTATATATTCTCCCCTAAACGCCTCTCCCATCCATTGTCATCTCTACTTTAGAGATAAGTGAATCCAGAGAAGGAAAGGAAGATGAGCTCACACAGCCGGTAACTGGCAGAACCAAGGTTTGAACCCTGGTACTCTGGGACTTGTGTCTGCTACTCTTCTCTCCATCACCTTTCACCTTGAAGCTTGATTTTTAAAACATTTGAGGAAGTTCCTCATAAAGTAATAGTGTTAGTTTGCTCAGTCATGTCTGACTCTTTTCGATTCCATGGTCTATTGTCTACCAGGTTCCTCTGTCTATGGGATTCATCAGGCAAGAATACTGGAGTGGGTTGCTATTCCCTTCTCCAGCGCATCTTCCTGACCCAGGGATCAAACTCGGGTCTCCTTCATGACAGGCAGATTTTTTACCATCTGAGCCACCAGGGAAGCCCAATAAAATAATAACTTAGACTCAAACAGTCATACTCAAAGTGTGCAAATTAGTGACTAGAGAAGAACCCTTCACAGTAGCTACAAGATTTCTAAACACCTGTAGAATTCCATAGCTTTTCCTGATTCTGTCACATTGCACTTTTCATCTGTGAATTTTGTGACAAGAAAGACTTATTTATCAAACTTGCAGAACTCCAAGAGTGAGGATGACAGCAAACACACAAGAGAATACAACTAATTCAAAATATGCCTTAGTAGAACCAAAGTTGACCTTTTTAACACTTAATTCAACACTCAATTCCTGGTTGGAGATTAAAAGCAACAACAACAAAAATGAAGGCCCAGAAAACAATGACAGACTGTCTTGACAGCAGTTGACTAGAAAAAGAGATTGAAGAGTTTTAGTTGACCACAGATTACAGCAAGAAAACCCAAAGATGATGTCATCAAACAACAGCCACCACCACCAAACCCTTCTCCGACATGCTAATTACATATTTCTGTGCTGCATTAAGAAAAGAAATATTGTTCAAATCAACTAAGAGTTCCTCCAGCATTGTATTCAGCACTAGTCAGACCACATCTAGGAAACTGAATCCATTTCTAGATGTCATTGAATGGCACCAAATAGAGAGAATTCAGAATAACTTAACTGGCACAGTTTGGAATGTGGTCTGAGTAATATGCCATAAAAGAATGGTTGAAAAACTCGAGACATTATGATTTAATAGAGAACATAAAACCATTTTTAAATATTACGAGGTGGGGGGAGGTGCATCAATCATCTGCAGGAAGGAATGGACTTATTTTCTCTAATGTTTCAAAGGGAAAATAAAAGACCAATGGGTAGGAGATGCAAGAAGAAAGACAACACTTAATTTCAATAATGTAAATGTATTGCCCTGTGAAGGAATGATATCTCCATCCTTGAAAATAAGCAAGCACAGGATGAATAAACCTCAGCCTTCTTTTGTGGAGTTCTCTGACTTGAGAAAGAGGTTGAATTAAATGACCACAGAGGCCCCTTCCAAATTTAAAATGCTATTAATGAACCACTTTTCACATCACATCTCTGTTTTTTTCTGTATATGAATTTTTATTCATTGTTACTTCAGCTTAATTAAGCAAACTAAATATTTTTGTTAACTCAGTAATTTTTAATCAATAATAATGAGATCCAGTGCAAATATATTATTAGAGAAAAATTAAGTTAAATTATCAATGTTTGAATAAATTTTTTGTCAGCTGTTAATATACATGATAAACTCAAAATTTATTTTCTAAATCCTTTGTGTTGCTGTCAAATCACTAAGCCATGTCCAACTCTTTTCTGACCCCATGGATTGTAGCATACCAGGCTCCATGGGGTTCTTCAAGAAAGAATGCTGGAGTGGGTTGCCATTTCCTTACCTAGGGGATCTTCCTGACCTAGAGATCCAACCCTGGTCTCCTGCATTGCAGGTGGCTTCTTTACCACTGAGCCACTGGGGAAGCTCTTCTAAATCATAGCATAGTGGAAATTTATAAGATATAAATTAATGAATGGATACAAAGGAAAGATAATACCTTTGTACCTAATAGTTTGTCACTAACCAGAAAATGTATTTAATATAAATAATTGAGTATTTTACTTTATGCTCATGTAAATTTTGTATCTGACTGTGACTAAACACTTTTTGTAACATTAAGTTTGAAAATAAATACTGCAAGAATTTTCATCTCTGAATGTACTAGGATATTTTCAGCTTCAAACAGGGGAGTCAGGCTGTAATATAACACTACTGTTTTTTAAACTGTACTTTTGAATAGCCATTGACATCTCCTCTTTTTAAAACTCTTATTAACTTTTAGTTATGAAGCATTTTGATTCATTGACACTGCCCATTTGATCTTTGCCAAAGGGTCTAAAGGCTCTGGAAGTAAATGCCACCTAAGCTAGTTATTTCAAATGCAGATATCCAGCTGAATTTACATCTCATACTTGACAAGTGATTTTTAACAGTTACTCAAAGCTGTAGAAAACAAAAACAAAAAAGCAGAGAGCTTTTTCAGAATGCAGAGGGTGATTTCTGATTTAGCTTAGTTTTTAGTCTGACTTTCCTGTATTTTAAATGAGATGAGAAAAGATAGTGCTCTTTTTCCTGGGACCAAGAGACAGAGTTGTGTAACTTAAAAATTCCAAATCTGATTTTAATAATGCCCTAACAGCCCTAAAAATATGTCTAATCATTGTAAATAATGATACAAAAGGACAATTCCATATGGACTTAAAGCCAAGGTAAAAGTATATGTTTTCTACGGCATTTAGAGTGTTATTTATTAAAACCATAAATTGATGAATGATTTGGTGATTTCCAAGGCACACAGAATTATTCTCACAGATGAAAGAAACCGTAGTTTAGGAATTTTAACATTTATCAAGTCACTGAAACGTTTTTAATTCTATAAACTTTAAGTGGGGAGTCCAAGCTTAGCTAAGGAAGACATACTATGAATGACAGACTTCCAAAGGCCATCACAGTCTGTGATTAGAAAAGCACTCTCCTCCTTCTCTAATAATTTAACTTCTCTCCTCTTCCTTCCCCACCCCCTCTTCCTCTTATCTTCTTTTCCTCTTGTTCTTTCTCCTTCCCAATCTGCCTCTTGTCATTCTTTCATTCTTTTTTATTCTTCCTCCCCTCCTTCCCCCATTTTAGTTAAAAAAAAAATACATGCTGTAAAAAGTTTGAATACCAAAGTATTTTCCTTTTATAGGCTTTTTTTTCTTGTTCCACTCATAAAACATTCTTATGAAGATGTAATGGTAAATGCAGACCCAGAACCAGAGTTTGTCTTTTACTTTTGATCCTATATCATCAGAGAAGATGTACTCATGCATGTGTATAGTTTAAATCATTGTAATATGAATACATGTATATAATCTATAAATTTAAATACAGTTTTAAGTGATTAGTTTTAAATGATGCCCAATTCCAATTCCTTTCAATTTAAAACTTAATCTGATTTGAAAATTGCAATCTTATTATTTTTTTTAATTCTGTTCCACGCTCTTGCTCTACACCTCATGTAATTTCATGGATGTATTTGTGTGTCTCCATGGATATATTGCACAAACATTTAATGATAAAAGTTTCAGTCCAATAGTTGGAGTTCTAAGCTTATTGATCATATTGATAACTGTTTAAATTTTCATTGCATTGATCAAAGATGTTACTTGGCAAAAATGGATAACCTCTAATTAATCACCACATGACATTGCTCATTATAGTGGAGTAAAATGAAGTTAACAAATGAGAAACTAAGCAAAGATGGAGAAGTGCGCCTTCTCCACATGAAATACTTCACTCGGGACTCAGCCAATTGGGATCTCTCTCAGGTTTCCTTTGGGGCTGCTCCATGGCAGGAAAAAGGAGGGAAAAGCAAAATTCTGTCACTGTAAAGGTAATGTGTGAGGACAGCCTACCCTGCCAAAAAGGTCACAGCCCAGTGCTGCCTTGACTCACTTTAACGGCCTAGGTGAGTATTCTTTTCAAAGAACATTCCAGTGACTGGTGGAGGAGAATGAGAAGAAGAACCCCAGAGTGCACTCAGGAAGGTGTTTTTAAACTAACGATTGGATGTTGAAATGTTCTAAGCCAAGAACTTTTAAGCCTTTTCTTTTTTTTAATAACTCCTCAGGTTTTTCTTTCATTTTTCAGTCATGTGAACAAAAAGCTGTGAAACCAGCTTGAGTCTTTCCCTGCTGCTGGAGGGAAGAGCAGGACAACGGCCATGATCATGTCTGTTCCCAGCAGTCTGGACAATAGCTATCCCAGTCAGTCAGTCCTTCGCTCAGCAGACTGACTGACTGGTGGGCATCTTTACGGATAAACAAGTTCAACAGTCCATGCAGAGGGCAAGGGAGTTAAAGAAAATATAGAGTGTAAGACTTGACATGTGTATGTGTGCATGCTAAGCCGCTTCAGTCATGTTTGACTCTTTTGCAACCCCATGCCCTGTAGCCCACCAAGCTCATCTGTCCATGGGATTTTCCAAACAAGAATCCTGGAGTGGGTTGCCATGCCCTCCTCCAGGGGATCTTCCTGACCTAGGGGTCAAACCCATGTCTCCTGTGGCTCCTGCATTGCAGGCGGATTCTTTACCACTGTGTCACTGGGGAAGCCCTGACCTGACATATATGTATTTCCAAATATGGGTTTTGCATTTCCAAATAAAAGTATTCCACTGATCTTCTCTTCAGCACATTGATGCTTATGTAAGAAAGCATCACCTGTGTCTTTAGCATTCACATATCCTTTCCCTTTGATGGTTGTCTATCTAGAAGAGAGACCCTGCATAAGAATATATGCAGTGATTGAGAAGAAATCATTGTGAGGCTCATGGTTAAGGAAAAATGAGATCCCTTATCTGGCTTCTGTGTCAATGATCTCCCAGCTTGATTTTACAACACTGAGCACTGAGATTTTCTCAAAGGTATTAGGAAATTCTTCTAAATATTCAATGCAAAATTCTGTTGCATTTTCTTGATTTTTTTCAAACCAAGCAACATGTGATGTCAAGAAATTTTTGGCGACAGGGGCTGTAGGGAGGGAGTGACAAAATACGGCGATGATGTCGGACACCTGGGCCTAAGTTTTGATGCCCCTGCTCCAGGAGGAGTCTGAGAAGGGTGGCGCCTATGTTTCCACAGGCTGCTACTATGCAAAACAAAAAAGCTAAGTCTCTACCATCCAAAGCAATTGCTTTAACGATACAATTATTATTTTCAAAGTGTAAGAGAAACACTTAACACAAGCACACACTAGTGATGTTTGCTTGTAATTACAGGTCACTTTTGGCTTTTCTAAAAGACATAAAATAAGCAGGGCTAGACTGTGGGTGCCTACGGGAAACAGTGGGGGGGGCGATTTGTGGGTGAGATCACAACTAAGTTTGCATTAAATAACAGTCTTCTACAGTTAAATTTCTTAGTTTTTTAAAAGGCAAATATCCTTGGAGGAATGGCCCTACACGATGGCAGAGAAAGTGGTTTGCTTATGTGGTAAGATTTAAAAAACATTGACCGACTTATCCAAAAATATTTCTACCACCGGCCTGTGGTGTTACCGGAAAATTTCTCACCATTCCTTTGAGACAGTACCTTCAAAATGTCTGTTGAAAAGCATTACCTCACAGCTGTTGTTACAGATCAATCCATTCTCGCATGGTATCATATTGGCAAGAATTTGTTTATTCCCTGTGCAGGACAATTTATGTGAGAGTGAGAAAACTGGGGGTCAGGAGCAAAAAATACAAGAAGGAGCAAGATATAATTTGCAAAAGAGCCCTGGGGTTAGTGATCAGAGAAAAGTTGGGAGGGACAAGGGTGAGTGAAGGGTCAGGGCAAGAATGGTCCCGGGGATGTCACCGTAGATTATATCCTATGTGCGACTCTACATTCCTAAACTCCAGAATGATGTACTTTACCACCCCTGTGATTGGCATTCTGCACTTCCTTGTCTGAGTGGTGGTTACTTGCCTGCTTGTCCTTTGCCTATTTTAATTCCCAGGCTCTGTCCTTAATTAAAATCTCAGTATTCCCACAGCTCCCAGCAGTGGCTTTGTCCATAAGGGCTGTAGTAAAACTTATTAAATAAATGAATAAAATGAATATGCTGGTGATGGCTACACTGGGATGATAACAAATGTAGAATCAGATATTCTCACCTTCACACAATTCAGGCAAGGGTTTTAAAAAAAAAAAATTGGTGCTCGAATTGCCTACCTGACTAGTGATCACAGCACATTCTATGTGCTCACAGGAGACTATTACTGTTTCTGCCTATAGATGTTTTTGTCTGTTTTGCTTTATATCTATCTCCCTGGTTGAATATTGTGGAATGGAATGAACAAAACCAAAACTTAGTCATCTTTTTAATATTTTTTATATCATTAGAAAAAAATATTTTTTTCCTCCCCTTCTCTGCATCCCAACAAATGCCCCCAACCCCTACTGCAGCATTTCTGACCATATCAGACAGACATGAGTGCTTAAAGAATGAACAAAAAGGAAGGAGAGAGGAATGAAAAAGAGAGAGAGGGAAGCAGTAAGAAATAGACCTACAGTCACTTAATTTTTTCCTCCAAGGAAAACTGTGATTAGATGATACATAATATCCTAATAGCATTTTGGTTGCTAGGTCATTTCATGAGGAAGGGGCTGCAGTCTTGAGTCATTGTTATGCTGAGTTGTCCAGACTCCGGGGTGGGAAGTAGCAGTGGCAAAGGGGTAATTTCAGGGTCATGCCAGTAATTTGATGTCTCTTTCATCTCATAACCACTCTTACAGAAGGGAATACTTTAGGCGACTGGATCATGACAACGAATTCTCTGTAGGTGAAATAGGCTCAGATATGAATATGACCTTCACCTGGGGTATTCTACAAAGATTCCTGAGAAATAGAAACTACATTCCAAGAAGGTCTTAACTCATAGTTATTCAGGTAACGTTATACCACCTCAAATTCTGCTTTTAGCTACAGGAGTTAAAGAAGTCAGTCTATTCTTCTGGAGATCCTTTAAGAAACTGTTTACTTTGTCAAGGTCCATGATTTCACGGGTCATTAGCCATGCATGGAGCTACTGTACAAAATCTTCTCAGTTGGCAACTTTGCTGAGCAGGTCTCTGGAACAGCCCCTTTGTCCTTATGGTCTTTTATGGCAGCCCTGCTTCACTTACTCCTGAATGCAAGGCCTAGAAACCTATGTTTTGGCTCTGGAAGACATCAAACTTGTGTACGTAAGGCCACTTTTGTCAGTTATTTTTCTTAGCCTACAAGAGCACACAATAACCTATATATTAGGTCTTTGTGATTCTTTTTTTGTTTTTGTTTTTTTATCCAGGATAGCCTGTTTAGGCTTAAACAGGATCAGTCAGTCAGTTCACTTGCTCAGTTGTGTCTGGACTCTTTGCAACCCCATGGACTGCAGCACGCCAGGCTTCCCTGTCCATCACCAACTCCCAGAATTTACTCAAACTCATGTCTATTAATTTGGTGATGCCATCCAACCATCTCATCCTCTGTCGTCCCCCCATTATGGTCTTTTCAAATGAGTCAGTTCTTTGCATCAGGTGGCCAAAGTATTGGCGTTTCAGCTTCAACATTAGTCCTTGCAATGAATATTCAGGACTGATTTCCTTTAGAATAGACTGGTTGGATCTCCTGGCAGTCCAAGGGACTCTCAAGAGTCTTCTCCAACACCACAGTTCAAAACCATCAATTCTTTGGCGATCAGCTTTCTTCACAGTCCAACTCTCACATCCATACATGACTACTGAAAAAACCATAGCCTCGACTAGACAGACCTTTGTTGGCAAAGTAATGTCTCTGCTTTTTAATATGCTGTCTAGGTTGGTCATAACTTTTCTTCCAAGGAGTAAACGTCTTTTAATTCCATGGCTGTAGTCAGGATAGGCATTCATTAAATGTTGAATGAGTGTACTTGTAATTGTGAGTAAACCAAAGGTTATAGACCCTCCCCCCGCCCCGACCTCATGGTAGATTTAACAAGCATAGATTTTCCTATTACATTTGAAGCATTTTTACAAAAAGGGAGAACAGTCTTTGCTTATCAGTACTAGTAATTTTTCAATATAAGATGGGACTCAGAGAGAGAAGGACAATTTTAGAATTATGAGGTTAACTACAGTTCTTGATTTTGGTGAAGTGTGTTATAATTGCATGATGGGAGATTCCTGAGTTTTTCAGAGCCATTAAAGGGTTGAGAGTCATAACATGGGGTGATTTTAGAGAAGTACAGTTTTATTATATATGAAATACAATTTTGTTATTTATGAAAATAACATAAATATTATTTGTTGTTTATTTGTTTCTTGGTCCTTACATCCCAAGAAATCTGAGAGAAATGAAATTTCTGGAAATATTGGAAATCACTGGAAGACAAATAAAAAATAAGTTTCTTAGGAAAAATATTAACTCCGTACACTTTTTCAGATGGGCCTCTAAATTTTAGAAGATTTATCCAAATGCAAAAAGAAGACCCCCACCTTGGCAGCAAAGATTCATGTGATGATTCAGCAGTTTTTGGCTCCGGTCAAGCCAAGACTTCATAACCATCTACAATGCTGGTGGTTATAATGCATAAGAATGAAGAAAAATAAGCACAGTGTGGTATAACTATAAAGATTGAAAATACTTTTTATCATTCCCTGGAGTTTGAGAAATCTTCTGAAGTTGGATATGGTAGAATGCTGTTGTAAAAATTAGGTTTCTCAGAAACTCTTGTGACATTTCCGTTTCTACTAAATAATTGAGTAAAATTGTTTTATGTTTCTCAGCCTATAAAACTACAGTCACTCCCTCCTTCCCAATTAATTGCCCAACAAATGAGGAACAAGTCTATTAAAAACATGATTAAAGAGTCTGATTTTGTATTTGGTAACAGAGGTCAATGGTTATGACAAAAGCAAAGAGCCCTGAAGCTGCAAATGGCCTCTTCAGACAAAAAACAGGAGGGTTGGCTACACAGAAAAACCCCAAATCAAGAATCATCCAGTTCCCTAAAGGACGGTCTTAAAAGTCTCCTTATAGCAAACTTGGAAAGGAGTCTAGGAAAGCTTCTGATGGATCACTAAGAGTAAGTCAACATTCTCGGAGAGTTCACATAATTATACTTACCAAAAAAATAGGTCTTTTTTCTGTAAGAATTTGACATTTATTTTCATTGCTTCTGAAAGTATTTAGAAGAAAGCAAAGCAGTGTCATATATATTGCCATGGAAGTCATTCACTCTCAATCTATAGAAACAGTTTTCTAGGCATGTGATACAAAAACTCAGAATAATTTTTTAACATGGATACACAACACACATGCACAGCTCTGAAAGATGTACAAAAGGGGAAAAAAAGAAGAAATATTATATAAGCAAAATACTCTCTAAATAAACTTTTTGTGAACAAAATTATTAGTACCTACTGGTGTAAATCTATGGCAAGAAAAACCTGTGGGAAACAAACATAATAGAGTATTATTATTTATATAAAAGCAACAAGAATATGAAACACTTAGAACTACTCTTGACCCAACAAAAACACATAAAGTATTAACCCTTGCTGATAAGTTTAAAAAGATATTTTTACATTATATTTATTTACAGAAAACTAGCTAATTGTGAAAAATGTCAATTTGACCCAGTTAATGTAGTGGCTTCCTTAAATTTCAATTCAAATTCAGAAAGGGAGAGCAAATTTTGAATAACTAAGAAGTTTTTGAAAAGGAAAAGTCATTAAAGTTTCCTGTTCCTATCAGATAACAAAATGTAATATAATGCATGATAATCAAAACAATATAGCAGAAGAACTGATGGTAAGATTAAAATTAACAATAAATAAAACAGAAGATAGTAATATTTTAATTGTGAAGAAAAATAATTATTCACTAACTGATGCTGGGAAAATCTTCTTACTATTAGATAGGAAAAGAGCCTTATTTTATAATTTATATAAAAATATTTGTATTAAGTGAAAGGGATAATACAGTCATTGAAAATAGAAAGGCTGTGTGTGTGTGTATGTGTATTTACCAGAGTTTGTGTTAGAATAATAACATTTTGAATGAGATAAACGAAAATAATAACAAAGAGTAATTCGTCAATAACCTGGATGTCAAATAAAAGCAAAAGTGAGAACACTTAGAAAAAATGGCTAGCAAATAAAATAAAAGCATAACCAATGGGAAAAATTCATCCTAAAAGAAGATTGATAAATATGAAAGAAAAAATGCAAATGTACAATACATATGAAAATATTCATCTCATTCAAAATGAATACTTGGTAGATATATAAGTTTATGTAACTCTAAAAGTAAAATAATTGGCAATATATACAAAAAGTCTTAAAAATTATCCTGTCCTGTGACTGAATAATTAATTTATATTATTAGAGTATCAGGTTTTTTTTTTTTTTAATTTTTTTTATTGGTGGCTAATTACTTCACAATATTATATTGGTTGGTTTTGCCATACATTGACAAGAATCCGCCCTGGGTGCACACGAGTTCCCCTTGCTGAACCCCCTCCCACCTCCCTACCCCCCTTATCCTCCCTCTGGGTCATCACCACACACCAGCCCCAAGCATCCTGCAACATGCATTGACCCTGAACTGGCGATTCGTTTCACATATGATAATATACATGTTTCAATGCCATTCTCCCAAATCATCCCACCCTCACCCTCTGCCACAGAATCCCAAAGACTATTCTATACATCTGCATTTCTTCTGCTGTCTCGTATACATGGTTATCATTTCCATCTTTCTAAATTCCATATATATGCGTTAGTATACTGTATTGGTGTTTTTCTTTCTGGCTTACTTCACTCTGTATAATAGGCTCTAGTTTCATCCACCTCATTAGAACTGATTCAAATGCATTCTTTTTAATTAGAATATCAGGTATTTAAAAGGAATAGAGATACAATAGAAATTTGCATTCAATAAAAGCCCATTTTTATGTTAAAAGAAACTAGGAAAAGAATACATCCTTCAAACTAGAATGTTTACAAAATTATAAAATTTTATGCAACAGTTAAAATAATTTTTCCAGAATATTTAATAATACATACTCATGACAAAAGAATCTATTTGCAGGGCAGAAATAGACACGCAGATGCAGAGACCAGATCTGTAAACACGGGGCAGAGAAGAAAAAAGGGACGATGAACTGGGAGGTAGGATTGACATATACACACAGGGGCTTCCCTTGAGGCTCAGCTGGGAAAGAATCCGCCTGCAATGCGGAGACCTAGGTTTGATTCCCGGGTTGGCAAGATCCCCTGGAGAAGGAAAAGGTTTACCCACTCCAGTACACTGGCCTGGAGAATTCCATGGACCATATAGTCTATGGGATCGCAAAGAGTCGGACGTGGCTTTCACTTCACTATGATATATATATACACTACCATGTGTTAAACAGAAAGCTAGTTAGAACTTTCCATAAAGCTCAAGTTCAGCTTGGTGCTCTGTGGTGACCTAGATGAGTGTGGGCGGGATAGGGAGGTCCAAGAGGGAGGAGATACATGGATCCAGACAGCTGATTCATTTCTTTGTATAGCAGAAACTAACATGATATTGTAAAGCAACTATACCCCTATTTTTAAAAAATGTTAAGACATGAAGGATGTAAAATGGCCTACATGATAAGGTGAAAAGTATTAGTTGCTCAGTAGTATCTGACTTGTTGCATCCCCATGGACTGTAGTCTGCCAGACTCCTCTGTCCATGGAATTCTCCAGGCAAGAATACTGATAGCAGATGTGAAATCTAGGGATGTGGGGAAGAGTGAGAGATTCATTATCCTGGGGAGGGAGGAGGTAAGTAGAAATAGTTGCTTTTTACTAAATATATTTTTTTCATTTGAATTTTTACAGCACACTTACATTAATTTTGTAACTTTAAAAAAACTGTAAAGTCTTAAAATTTTTTCTAAAATGCCAAAAAATGAAGTGCCAGTTTCTAGGTCATAAAATTAAAGGTCTTGGGTTTTTTGTTTTTGGATTTTTCAATTGTGATTTCTGTATTTTAGATTAATATATTCTTCTTTAATATTTTTTAGAATACAGTGTTCTTAAATACAAGTGTGCATAAGTTGATAAATGTTTCATGAATTAAATTTATCTGTGTAATCAGCACCAAAATCAATGAACAAAGCATTTTCTCTTGCCCTTATTTCTGTGCCATTCCCTTCAAGATAACAACTATTATGACTACTAAGAGCACAGATTAACTTTGTTTTTGTACTTTGTTAGAGGTGAAATCTTAAAATATCTATTTTTTTATGTTTAACTTATTTTACAACATTATGTTTCTGAAATTCATCCATGTTGTTGCATAAAAGATATTGTATATGAAAATATTTACCTGCATTTCAATAAAGCATTGATTCATTAAATCTTAAAATTTTAACAACAAAATAAATCATTTTGCTCTAGAAACACAGAACAATGGAATTGCCCTTTGTTTTGAACCAAAACCACCACAACAAAAGATTGTTCTTGCCAACTTTTTAATAACACTTCTTCCTGAAACTTTCCCAACTGTCAAATTCTGGAAATAGTGTTTATATTTTCTTGTCACACAAAAATAATTTTTAAAAGCACAGGTCTTGGGTGGACCTATCTTTTGTTGTTATTTTCTTTGGGAATTAAGAGATTCTTCTTTCTTTTAGTTCACAATGGTACAGAAAACAGCAATAACAGCAAAAAAAATACTGACATCTGGAAGCCAAAGAAGAACCTGGTGGAGGGAAATCATTTCCAAGTCAATTATATTATAAATGCAACCTTTCTTTCAAATCCAGGATGGAGAATAAATAGATTGAGGAATTGGTTCAAAATTAATTGAGGTTTGTCCAAGAAATATTGGAGACTAGCTGTGAATATTCATGTCTCATTCATGAAGTAGATATGAAACAAACCTGGTCTGTTCAGCCTAAGGAAGTCATGAAAGAAAGTGAAAGTGTTAGTAACTCAGTCATGTTGGACTCTTTGCGACTCCATGGATTGTAGCCCACCAAGCTCCTCTGTCCATGGGATTCTCCAGGCAAGAATGCTGGAGTGGGTTGCCACGCCCTCCTCCAGGGAATTTTCCCAACCCAGGGATTGAACCCAGGTCCCCCTCACTGTGGGCAGATTCTTTACTGTTTGAGCTACCTAGGAAGATCAGAGAATTCACAGAGAAGGCTGATTCTATACCTCCAGCCGTGAGAGTGAAGGACTGAAGTTTTCAGAGATGAAGCATATTCTGCTGTGGACTTCTAATTGTAGGAAATCCCAGAGAATGAAAATGCTCTTATCATCTTCCCATGACCCTATCCTTGTAAAAACCAACTTTTATGGAAATGTGCCTTTTTTTGTCAAAAGCCTAGGTTCAGAATGGTGAGAGAATTGACTTTCCAAAAATGAGGGCTCTTACATGGAGAGAAAATGTGAGTGATCTGAGATTTATAAGAGGTGGAGAACATTGTCCTATACAGATCAGCTCCTGGGAGCAGGGGGAATCTGGAATTTTTCTGCTGTTCATAGAGCATCCAGATGCACTCTGGCATAATGTCTAGCTGAAACACCTTTTATCGCAATTGCTGACTTCATAGATCCCATTCATCCTTTGTGTGAATCCTCCCAGAATCAGAGGATTATGATAAAATTTAATGTCAGCATGGTGTTAAATTCTCATTAAAGAAAGTGCCCGAGTGAAAAGAAATAAGGAAGGGGATCAAGTAAGGCTAGAAGCTCATCAGATCCCAGTGCTCATCCAAGGAAAGCAGAGAGGAAGATAAGTTTGAGTGGAGGCGCCTGAATGCCTAGCAATCTAAGAAAGGCTTGCAATAGCCTTCTGAGAGTCCTCAAGCCAAGGTCACCCTAAGTTTCCCTGCTGAACACAGTCAGGTCGTGGGCACCATAGGAGCCTCATTGGGTGATGATTTCAAAGTGCATCATTGGGGTTGCTGAAGGTCAGTCACCTCTCTGTGCTGTGTATCCCCATGACCACCACCTCCTTTGGACACATAATTCATCTCTTCCTGAAGCTTCCTCAATAACTCTGGATAAAGCTGCTTCTGTGATCAGGCCCCAAATGCCTTGAACACCCTATAGAAGGTAAACTGGCCTGGGATTCCAAGGCTACAGGAATAGCACAATGAACCTCAAACTAGCAAAAGAAGGTCACCCAGACCTTGCATTTCCCATCCCTCAATCTACCAAAAGAAGGTAACTTACGTAGGCCCATTTTTCTTTTAGGTCAAGTGCAAATCTGTCTGACAACATTGGGCAAGCTTGACACCACCAGCAAGGGGGTTGGATTAGGAGTCTCACCAGTAAAAAGCAGCCAGGAGCACTGTCATTTCTGAGACTCTTCCTTCCATCAAAAGATACTGTGAGATGAGCAGGCAAAACCATTAAGATGTCCAGATTTTACTTGAAAGGTTAAGATGTTGTTACCAATAACTATTATAAGTAAGCGTGTATGGTCATATCTAGAGCAATAATTTTAAAAATATATTAAAAAATGCACTACAAAATACTATAAATATAAATCAAAATAGATTCTTTAAGTTCAAGTAATCTGCAGAAAGACAAGGAAAAATAAAACAGAAGAATGTGAACCTAAAGAAACAAATGTGAAAGAAATCATAAAATAGAAGACTTAAATCTAACCTAAGAATAATTATATTAAGCATAAATATTTTAAATATATCAATAAAAAGGCTGAGATTAGTAGAATGGATAAATAATACAACGCATTTTTATGCTGTGAAAGAGGTATACCAAAAATATATCTTGCAAATATAATTAAAATAAAGTATGAGTGGCTATATTAATACATGATAAAGTAGCCTTCAGAGCCAAGGAAATTATTAGAGATAATGAGCCATATTACATAATGATAAAAGGGACAATCCATCAGAAAAATAATGATCTTGAATGTTTATGCACAAAACAGCAGACCCTCAAAATACATGTAGGAAAATTGATGGAGCTAGAAAAATAAATAGATAAACCTTCAGTTTTAGTTGGGGACTTTAAAGTCTCCTCTCAGCAACTAAAGGAGCTAATGGAAAAAAGCACGAATGTAAAAAATCTGAAGAAAACATTCAACTAATAAGGTCTAATTAACATATATAGAACACTCACCTCAACAGCAGAATACCCTCAGTGCCCACGAATCATTCATCAAAACAGACCATATCCAGAGCCACAAAACAAAGCTCAACAAATTTAAGATAACTTAAATAATACAGATCATCATGGAATTAATTAGAAATGAACAACAGAAAAACATTCCTAAACACGTGGAAATTTAATAACACTGCTAACAACCCCTGGGTTAAAGAAGTTAAAAATACATCAAATGAAAATGAAAACATAACGCATCAAAATATGTCATATATTACCAAAGCTGTGTTGAGAGGAAAGTGTATTTCACCAAATGTTTACACTAGAAATGAGGAAAGATGTCTAATAGATAACCTGTATTCCTATCTTTCAGAGAAGGCAATGGCACCCCGCTCCAGAACTCTTGCCTGGAAAATCCCATGGATGTTGGAGCCTGGTAGGCTGCAGTCCATGAGGTCGCTAATAGTCGGAGATGACTGAGTGACTTCACTTTCATTTTTCACTTTCATGCATTGGAGAAGGAAATGGCAACCCACTCCAGTGTTCTTGCCTGGAGAATCCCAGGGGACGGGGGAGCCTGGTGGACTGCCGTCTATGGAATCGCATAGAGTCGGATACTAATGAAACAACTTAGCAGCAGCAGCAGCAGCATTCCTATGTTTAGAAATTGGAAAAAGAAGAGCAAAATAAACCCAAAGCAATTAGAGGAAGAGAATGATAAAGAGAAAAAAAATAAAAAATATCAAAATAGGATACAGTAGAGAAGTTTGTTCAAAAAAACAAAGGGCTTGTTCTTTGAGAAAAATCAACAAAATTGATAAACTTCTAGCAAGACTGACAAAAACAGAAAAGACATAAATAACCAACACAAGGAGTTAAATACAGAATACCATTATAGATTCAACAGCCATTTAAAAGGTAAGAAAGAAAAAAATAATAAAAGGTAATAAAGGAATCGGAGAAGGCAATGGCAAGCCACTCCAGTACTCTTGCCTAGAAACTCCCATGGATGGAGGAGCCTGGTAGGCTGCAGTCCATGGGGTCGCTAGGGGTCGGACAGACTGAGCGACTTCACTTTCTCTTTTCACTTTCACACATTGGAGAAGGAAATGGCAACCCACTCCAGTGTTCTTGCCTGGAGAATCCCAGGGACGGGGGAGCCTGGTGGGCTCCCATCTATGGGGTCACACAGAGTCGGACACGACTGAAGTGACTTAGCAGCTTAGCAGCAATAAAGGAATATGTTGACCAGCTTTATACTCATAAATTCAAACACAGAATCAATTGACTAAATAATTAAATTAGTCAACTTAAATTGACTAATTCCTTGAAGACACAAACTATCAAAACTCAAGCAAGATGAAATAGGCCATCTGAATAGGTCTATAATCAATAAAGTAATTGGATCTGTAATTTTTAAAATTTATTTATTTTTTATTGAAGGATAATTGCTTTACAGAATTTTGTTGCTTTCTGTCAAACCTCAACATGAATCAGCCATAGGTATGCATATATCCTCTCCCTTTTGAACTTCCCTCCCATCTCTTTCACCATCCCACCCTTCTAGGTTGCTACAGAGCCCCTCTTTGAGTTTTCTTAGCCATACAACAAATTCCCTCCCCTTGGCTGTCTATTTTACACATGGTATTGTAAGTTCCCACGTTACTCTCTCCATACGTCTCACCCTCTCCTCCCCTCTCCCCAGGTCCGTAAGTCTATTCTCTATGTCTGTTTCTCCATTGCTGCCCTGTAAGTAAATTCTGGATCTGTAATTTTAAATTAAAAAAAAAAAGAAACTCTCTACAAACAAATATTCAAGCTTGTTGATTCCTTATATGAGTTCTGGGAGGTTTTTTTTTTTGGTTTTGTTTTCAACTTTTTGAGTAGATTTCTTAGGTTTTTCCAGATAGTTAACCTGTTTGTATTTTATTTCTTTTATTGTCATATTACAGTAACTAGAATTTTCAGTACTGTGTTGAATAAAAATAACAAGACCAGACAGCTTTGCCTAGTTTTTAATCTTAGGGAAAAACATTCATTCTTCTACTATTATTAATGTAAATATCATATTAGCTGTGTTTTTTTGCAAATCCTCTTAATCATGTTGGCATAATCCCCCTCTATTAATTTTTCTTTAAATGTTTGGTAAAATTTTCCAGTGAAACCATGTGAGACTATAGAACTCTGTAATAGTGTTTACAACTGCATGTACATGTACAGTTATCTCAAAAATTTCGATTAAAAATTTAAAAAAAAATTGGACTTTGACATTCCTAGGAACATTTACAATTTCTCTTTTTCTTTTAAGGGAGTAAAGGAAAATGTTAAGATAAGTGGAAATAAGTAAAGACAAAGAAAAGTGGTAAACCTAAGATTAAAGCAGTGGGTTATAAAACAAAGTAGGGGGAAAAAAACCAAAAAACTAGAAGCGTGCTTCAGGGCAAAAGAAAATCCAAAACAGCCCTAAGACAGTTACTGACAACATACACAGTCTGTGCAGTAAAATAAATAGGGAGATGGAAAAGATAAAAAGACTAATATAGACACTCAGCGATGTGACGTTTGGAAATCGCTTGCACTTGGCACCAACGAAAGAGGGAGCTTGGCGTAGGCTTTGAGCTCTTCCCTCTTTTTTCCACCCTCATGTACCTAGTTCAGGGGAGAATTTCCTGTCATAAACAGATTTCTGTTTGACAAGGCAAGGATCCATAACCACAAATAAATCAAGGAGAGAACAGACAGGCCTCAAGTGCTTCCCAAATTCACATCTCCGGTCTTGACCTCTATTCTGAATTCCAGACCTGTATACTCATTTGGCCAATCAATTTTTTTTTAACAAGGCATCTAGTCATATAATTTAAAAAATTTTTTTAAACTTTTTATTTTGTACTGGGGTCTAGCCAATTAATGATGTTGTGATAGTTTCAGGTGAGCAGTGAAGGGACTCAGAGATTCATATACATGTATCCATTTTTTCTCAAACCCCCCTCCCATCCAGGCTGCCACACAACATTGAGCAGAACTCCATAGGTCCTTGTTGGTTATCCATTTTAAATATAGCAGTTGTACATGCCCATCCCAAACTCCCTCACTATCCTTTCCACTCCCCAAATCATAAGTTTGCTTTCTAAGTCTGTGAGTCTCTTTCTTTTGCAATTAAGTTCATTTGTATAATTTCTTTTTAGATTCCATATATAAGGGATGTCATACAATATTTCATATTCTCTGCCTGACTTACTTCATTTAGTGTCATCATATGTTTTTGAAATGAAAACAGTAAATAATTTTATATAAATTCTTGGCCACTTTTTAAAATCCTGGAAGAAAATAACTGAGTCCTTTGGGGAGAATTATCTTGTTCTAAATGATGTTTCTTTTTCTTTCTTCTTTTTCACATATACATATTCTTTTTCAAACTCTTTTCCCACTTAGGTTATTACAAACTATTGAGCAAAGTTCCCTATACTACACAGTAGGTTTCTTTCAAATATAGCAGTGTGTATATGTCACTGCAGTCCAAACTTTCTCTTGCTGTTCCTTCAAACCTTGCACAAGAGCATCATCTTCCATTGATGTTTCAAATTTGAAATCTGTATGTCCTCGATCCTTCTTTTTCCATTATAGTTCACATTCGAATATTTACCAAATCTGGTATATTCCACATCTTTCTTTCTCCTCAGCCCTTGCTTTGGTTTAGGGCACTGCTATTTGTGCCTTACAAAAGCCTTTTAACTGCTTTTATGAGCAGTTTCCATCATATATGTCTACTCTTCCTTCACATTGACATCTATAAAGTCATCTATAAACACTGACATCTATAAACACATCCCTGTTTAAAAATACCCTTTGGTTCCTGGCACAGCACAGTGTGGCCATACAATGTGTACTCAAAATAGGATACTCTAAAGTGACAGGAGACTCCAGTAAAAATTGGGTGAGTCACCAATATAAGCTGGGCCCGTTCTGGAGAAGCTGCGTGTAATAGTGTATTCAAAGCCCTTCGTAATCCAATCCTAACATCTCCTGATAGCAACCTGTACTCAAGATTAGCTGCATAATCTGGAGATCTCAATGCAAAAAAGTGTAATGATCCTTGCTCAAAGGTTAAGAATTTCAACTTGGCCACAGCAAAACATTAAACCAAGCAAGGGGTTCTTCAGAGCACAGATTTCCATGTCAATGTACAGGTCACATGTCCATGAAGTTTCCCTGTCCCCATCCCTAGAATTATCAATTTCTACTATTTGGAAATTCTCACTGCTTTACAGATATGCAAACTCTTTCGTGACTGCTTATCTCTGTACTCTTTATTCCACCTTCTTGGAATATCTTTCTTTGCTCCTTCTTTTGTTTTTAAACATTGCACAAGACAAAACTGAAATCATACCTCTTAAATCCAACCTTCCCTATGTTTCTCTGACAATTAAATTATCCTGTCCCATATGTTAATTGTTTTAAATCTATTATGAGATTCACCATATTTGAGTATAACAGATTGCCTTTTGTGATGTCTTTTTCAACATACCTTTTATCAGTTTTGTCCTGACTATTTGAAAGTCCCTATTTGATAAAAGCAAGATCTGGATCATCCTTAAGTCACTTCTATTGACCTTTCCCCTTTATTGAGCATGGGTCCCATTATCTTACTTTTTAATGTCTTCCAGTTTTTTATTATATGAAATATGTTTTGCGTAAAAGAATAAAAGAGCCTAAAGTAATATTAAGTTCAAAAAAAAAAAAAAAGATTATTTCCCCTTTTTTGTTTGGACTGCATTGGTGTGATATGCTTTTGAGCTAGGTTGATTTTCACCACTGGTTTCACATGTTTTGAGGAAGGATTTAAACTTTCTTCTCAGCATGGCTTAGGGTCTGAGCACTGGTGAGACTCAGGAGCTCTTTTTGTGCCTTAGAACTGAGCCACCATCTCTGTACCACTAATGATAACCCTCTGTCTTACAGCTCAGCTGCCACCTGTTTGATCCACTGGGAAGAGGACTTTGTTCTCTGGATTTCACCTCTAGAGATCTCTTTCCACCCTGGTCCCCACTCCCCAGCCTCACTAGGCAGCGATTTTAAATGCCATGAAAGGCTAGAGTCTCAAAGCTTTCCTATCCATCCTACTCCAGCCCGAGTGACTGAAAGACATGAGTTTCATCTCTCCTCCCCATCATCCTCTTTCCCTCCAGTGGATGCTTCGAGAGGGCTCTGTGTACCTCAGTGGGTACCTCTCTCGGTTCTCCTGCCTTGTCCCCAGCTTTCTGGCTGAGGACTGTCAAGCACTAGGTGAAGATTTGGGGGAAATACTTGGTGGTGGATGCCAATTTGCTCTGTGGTTTACGCTCCTTGGAAATCTGATCTCACACACCAGCCTACGCACAGCCATTAAAAGTTTATTAAAAGTTTGGCTGTTTCTCCTTAACCCTTTCTATGGCCTATTCCTCCTCCTCCGATACTTCATTTGAAATGAGAACAGCTGTGGAACTCTTCTTTATTGTGACGGGCTTGTCATTTTTCTAAAAATTAGTTTACTAAGGTTTCATTGCATCCATAGCTCACTGAAGGATTAAAAAAAATGTGTATCTGAAGGTTATTGAGCTTCCTTTGGTTGTTAGGATGAAAACAATTATTTCTTGTGACTTCCTATATTATAACCAGAACCAAAGCACCATTTAATCTTTTATAATCCTTAGGAATATATTTAAGATTCTGAGATGTAAAATAATTGTCATATTAAAAGTTCTCATATATGAAATGCTTCCTTGCACAATCATGTCCTTCCTTAGCAAGTTGATTTTTTAAATTTAAGACTAATGGTAACAGAATATTAGTTTAGGTGAAGTGAAATTGCAAAGTTTCTATTTCTTTGACCCAGAGTTAACCCTCAGATACCCACGTCATTACAGTTTTCAGACCATAAAATAATCCATCCAGTTTATGATTTTTAAAGCAGAAAGTTCCTAATCTTTCTTTCTTTTTGGGGTCAATTTCTTTGGTGATTACAATGTTTTTTAGAGCCAGAAGGACTGAAAGTTGATATTGATGCTACTTCCATAAATTACACTAACTTTCAATAAATTCATACTCAGACAAAATCATTGGGATTTCTGCCGTGGACCCTAACTAGACTAGATGCGTTCCTATACATTCTCTCATCAGTACCACACAACTGCCCTCCTAGTCAGTCCTTATTCTACTGCCTTTCTCATAGCACTCTGTAATAAATTATAGGTGTTTGACCTTATTTTTTTCTGCTTTTGGAAGTGGAACCTCAGTCTTAATAAAGAGAACCAGGTAGAGGAAGAAACAGGTTTATGTAAATTTTTTCCCTTCTCTGAATATATCATGCTATTCAGTTCTGGAGAATGTAGTTTCCCTCTATATCTCCAAGAGTCTTCTTTACAGTCATGGTACCCAGACATTATGCAAAAAGGCAAATTTACTCCAGTGTAAGGTGTGAAATTAGTGGCAAATCATTTCCTGAGCTTCCCGGGCAGAGTATAAATGCATACATCTAAGATTGTCCTGTGAAAACCCTCTGATCAAGTTTTCACAATGTGTCTGATGGATCCTTGTTGCCTAATGAACAAAGTCCCAACTAGTCAGCCTACCATTGAAGGACCTACACATTTTTATACATCTACCTTTCTAGCCTTATCATCTCCCACAAGTCCCTTATATTCCCAGTCCTATCAATCCTTTTACTATTCTCTAAATTTGAAGAGGAACCCTAATAAGTGAGGAAACACTAGATTTAGAGTAAGAAAACAAAGTCTTGAGGAATTTACATAATCTTGAAAATTTCTAAACATCCTTGAACCTCATATTGTTGTATCTTTTTCCATATTATAAAAAGGTTAGAATAGAAGACATCTGAGTTCTCTTCAAATTCTAACATTTTTAGTTAAGTGAACTTTTTGCTGTTCCAACTTTAAGTTTATTTTCTTTATATTTTGATATTGAAAAAGTTCAAATATGAAGTACTGGCATTAATTTTCCCAGTCTTAGGAAAGAATTGTCCAAGGTAAGATAGCATCAGTATGTGAATCGTGAACTTCCAGATATTGAAACTGGATTTAGAAAAGGCAGAGGAACCAGAGATCAAATTGCCAACATTGGTTGGATCATCAAAAAAAGCAAGAGAGTTCCAGGAAAACATATACTTCTGCTTTATTGACTACATGAAAGCCTTTGACTGTGTGTATCACAACAAACTGGAAAATTCTTAAAGTGATGGGAATTCCAGACCACCTCACCTGCCTCCTGAGAAATCTGTTAGCAGGTCAAGAAGCAACAGTTAGAATTGGACATGGAACTACAAACAGGCTCCAAATTGGGAAAGGAGTACAGCAAGGCTGTTTATTATCACCTTGCTTATTTAACTTATATGCAGGGTACATCATGCAAAATGCTGGGCTGGTTGAAGCACAAGCTAGAATCAAGTTTGTCAGAAAAAATAGCAATAACCTCAGAAATGCAGATGACACCACTCTTATGGCAGAAAGCAAAGAAAAACTAAAGAGCCTCTTGATGAAAGTGATTCAGAGGACAGTGAAAAAGTTGACTTAAAACTCAACATTCAGAAAACTAAGATCATGGCATCTGGACCCATCACTTCATGGCAAATAGATGGGGAAACAGTGGAAACAGGAAGAGACTATTTTGGGGGGCTCCAAAATCACTGCAGATGGTGACTGAAGCCTTGAAATTAAAAGACGCTTGCTCCTTGAAAGAAAAGCAATGACCAATGAAGACAGCATATTAAAAAGCAGAGACATTACTTCGCCAACAAAGGTCCATCTAGTCAAAGCAATTGTTTTTCCAGTAGTCATGTATGAATGTGAGAGTTGGACTATAAAGAAAGCTGAGTACTGAAGAACTGATGCTTTTGAACTATGGGGTTGGAGAAGTCTCTTGAGAGCCCCTTGGGCTGCAAGAAGATTAATTTAGTCAGTTGTAAAGGAAATCAATCCTGAATATTCATTGGAAGGGCTGATTCTGAAGCTGAAACTCCAATACTTCGGCCACCTGATGTAAAGAACTGACTCATTTGAAAAGACCCTGATGCTGGGAAAGATTGAAGGCAGAAGGAGAAGGGGACGACAGAGGATGAGATGATTGATAGCATCACTGACTCAATGGGCATGAGTTTGAGCAAGTTTTGAGAGTTGGTGATGGACAGGGAAGCCTGGTGTGCTGCAGTCCATGAAGTTGCGAAGAGTTGGACATGACTGAGTTACTGAACTGAACTGAAGATAGTATCATGGATAAATATATCTTGAAATACTCAATGGTTCAATTTAGGGATATAATCATTTTAATTTATTTTAGTAAGACTGCAATACAAGATTTGCTTCTTATTTTGTTGTTAATAAAATCCAAGAAAATAATTTTTAAAACTTAGGTTCTCAAGCTTAGTCCTGCTTTTAAAGAAAAGCCATGAAGAGAACCATTGACTTTGTTTATAATAATACTTGGTTCATAATTCCACCTGGATTAGAGGGCTTTTCACCAAATTTCCATATTTAGGGAGTTAACACAAACTACGTTTCCAGAAGTTTCTCATGCTCCAGTCTCACTAAGAAAGTAGCTAGACCATTTGTCAACAAAAGAGAGTGTTTTCTGCTGAGGTAATTTACTAACCAGATGCTGAGATGGTCATTGCATGCCAGGGTACATTCTGAGCCAGAGACTACACCTTCTATTTCAGATTTTATGACAAATCTTCCATGTTTCTTGAGCAGCTCCAGACACTGACAGTGGTGAGACACTGTTTTTAGACAGATAATATATCTGGATTGGTTCCCCTCAAAGTAAGTCTAGGAGACACCTACCTCCTTCACCCAGACACTCAATCTAAGACAAGTTTTCTCTTTGGGGTTCTTCTTTGTTTACAGTATCACTCATCCCTACCAATGAAAAATGAATTTCTTCAGTTAAATTCCATAAGCCAATGTAAAAGAACTGTTACTGGTCATTTAACTGGATATAGGGTGGTTTCTTCTGAAGATATTCAAGGCCAAGAATCTATGGGTTTTGCTTGAAAAGAATGAAGCCTTTGATCTGAAATTTTGATTTCATGGCATTATTTTGGTTCTTTGGCTGTAGTGACAATTTCAGATTACTGAATATCTATTCTATTGAAGCAGTTACTGACCAATGATACTAAAGAATCAAGTCATATTTTTTGAACATATGTTATTCATTAACATAACTTCTGTCTCAGAACTATAGGCATCAGCAAGATCTTAAATTAAAATGATTTCAGCATTTTCTTTGGAAAGGGGTAAAATAAACGAAAGATGAAATTCTTGGTTTTAATGACGACCTACTTTGAACATGGAGAAGGCAATGGCAACCCACTCCAGTACCTTTGCCTGGAAAATCCCATGGATGGAGGAGCCTGGTGGGCTGCAGCCCATGGAGTTGTGAAGAGTCTGACATGACTGAGCAACTTCACTTTCACTTTTCATTTTTATGCATTGGAGAAGGAAATGGCAACCCACTCCAGTGTTCTTGCCTGGAGAATCCCAGGGACGGGGGAGCCTGGTGGGCTGCTGTCTATGGGGTCTCACAGGGTTGGACACGACTGAAGCAACTTAGCAGCAGCAACACTTTGTACATACTCTATATGTTCTCTAGTTAGATTTAATCTCATGATAGCCTTAAGAGAAGATCATTCATTCTTAAGGAACAATAGAAATGAGGTACAGGAATAACAATCTTCCTTCAAAGGTGACTCAGCCAGGTCTGTCTGATTCTAGAAACCTGTACATTTTTTCAAAACAGTTCAAGACGTCCACCTAAGTCATTTGTGTCCCTTAAGAAGTTTCCTTTCACTTAAACAATTAAAGACACCTCAATTGTATCTGAGACTTGGAAAAAGGGATTGAGATGACTCAAATACATCAAGAGAGAAAATAAGTTATTTTCTTTCAAGACTTCAAATATATCTCCTTGAAAGTGGTTAACTTTAAACATCATTTAAATTAAGCACTTCAGTGTCTTTTTTTAAAGTAAAAGGCAGTAGAAAGATGATAAGTAGTTTTCTAATTTAAATAAAACAAAGATACAAGAAAATTATAGAAATGAGTAATTTGTTCACTCATTTTCTGTGTCTCCATTTAAAAAAAAAAGCTCTTTTTTTTTTTTTTTTAAGCAAAGAAAGGTAAGACAAAGGTTAAATATGAACATCTGAGCAAAGATGCTAGGGTATAGGGATGGGATTTAAACTATCTTAGCTATCTAATTTATAGCATTAAGGCAAAAATTAACTGAGATTATTCTGCTCTGAGGTATCTGTAAGTACCTTAAATATATATTTATGCTTTTCTATTAAATTAGCTCCTATTTCTCCATCTTGGTATATATAGCAATTGTTCCTGTAGAATTTAAGAACTTGACAGAGAAAATAAATAGTTTCATTGAACAATTAGGCAAACTCATGATTGACACATGGATTCATTTATCTTTTGAGAGTTATGGACTGAGGTGGAGGTGAGAAGAGCAGAAAGGCCTTCTACTTCTGTCTCCCTGAAGGCATCAAAAATGCATCTCCGAAAAGCCAGAACTGAAAGGCCCTAAAGATAATAAACAAAGAATTATAGAAATTCTTAAGCATCCCAGACTTATTTTTCCTGTTATGGAATGTAGCAGTGTAGGATTTCAGTTTTTTTGACAACCTGGATGTACCCTAATTTCAGATTGTGCTATGAAACTGGAAGTTCCCCAGAAGCTGTGGGCACATAGTTTCCCTGGGCAGTGAGGGAGGCATGAGGAAGGGTCATTATTCTTTCAGGTGCCATAATATTCACATCTCTGGTGTCATTATTCACTGAGTGATGATTAAGAAGAGTCACTTTTTCTACAACTCAGCCCACACAGTCTGGCATTGGGAGCTTTTCATTTTCAACAAGGAAGCAAAGGCCCAGGTGTTACTGACAATGCAGACGGTGTGACTGTGGAAATAAATCCAATTGTCCTTCCAAGTCTCTTTAATTACTCAACACCAAAAAGAAAAAGAAAACACCGGTATCTGAGCCAGAGTTACTATAAACCATAGACGAAGCACACATCTAAGTTAGGTACATAGTACTGATTATACTTTATTTTTATAGAAATGCTACATTTACAATTTTTGTGTGTGTGCCTGTGTAAAGAAATAGAAACGGAATATTTATGTAAAATTAATTCTACACCCTATACTTGTTCTATATAGATAGTAAATGGGTCCCCAAAGAGAGGAAAACCTTCGACAAGATTTTGTTTTGTGAAGAAAAAATGAAAATAATAACTTTGTCCATTTGGATGTCCATTTTTCTCCTTTATTCACACTTATATTTAATAACTAAGGGAGGAAAAAAAGAGGTGTGTTACACATGATAATGATAATCGGTTCATGAAAATAACAGAAAAGTACAAAGTAAAGCAATCTATTATTTACATCAGAAAAAAATCTAGAAAAAAAAATCTAAAATCTGAAAAAATCTTAATGCTAGAAAAAAATCTCGATTATCATAAACAAATAAATATACGTCTTTCCTTTTTTCAAGGCATCACCAACTCAATGGACACGAGTTTGAGCAAACTCTAGGAGCTGGTGATGGACAGGGAAGCCTGGCGTGCTGCAGTCCATGGGGTCACAAAGAGTCGGACAAGACTCCGTGACTGAACTGAACTGAACTGAACTTTCCTTTTTCTGTTGAGTTTGTGTAAAATACAGTTTCCACGTTTTCAGTAGTGGTAAGAGCCAGATGATGCATGACAGTCCCTGAGATCTGATCACTTAGTTTAGGATACAACCATTTTTAACTATGATCCTGATCCTGGTTCCTCATTCCCATTTCTCTGGGACTTACTAAAAACAACCAATGATTTGGCTGCATCCCAACTAATTGAAAGAGAATTTCTGGTTCTGTAGACCAAGCATCAGAATTTCCTATAATTCCCCAGTTTTTTACCTTAAAACCAGAGTTGAAAAGTAGCGTTGTCTTTCAAAAGTGTGAGAGAATGAAGCTGTTAAAGGGTAAAATGCAAAAGAATAACAACAAAAATCCCACTGACTTGTACAGTGGATTGAGTTCCAACACTCTTTCAGATAAATGAGACTTTTCCATTACTAGCCAATAATAACAGTTGACAATTTTTTCCCCTTAGATTGAGAAGCCATTTAAAGAACTTATTTAAATGGAAGAAAGCCAACAAATAAGCTGCTGCATGTTTAAGTAGCTTCTCCTACATTATATCCAAGGGTTGGCAAATATATTCATTGTTCATTTAAAACTTTTGTGGGTTTAATGATTATGTGTCAGGAATCAGTCCCAGATGGAATCATGAACTTTAGTCAAACATGATCTCTTCATTCAAGTAATTTATAACGTGAATTTACGTGTTTACTCAACATATATAATTGGGTCCTGTTATATACCCAAAAAGGCCTTCCCTGGTAGATCAGCTGGTAAAAAAAACTTGCCTGCAATGCAGGAGATCCTGATTCAATTCCTGTGTTGGGAAGATCCACTGGAGAAGGGATAGGCTACTCACTCCAGTGTTCTGGCCTGGAGAATTCCATGTCCAAAACTGGTCTAAACTCTAGGAAATCTCAAAAATCTAAGTAGAAAAACATAAGATTCCTGCTCTGTGGAACTCATTTTTCAGCGAGAGCAATAAGAAATAAAATAGAAGATATTAAATGTGAAGAAAGCAAAAACAACAAAGGAGGATAGGGAATGAGGGAAGGAAATGAGTCACAAACAATGCCAAATGAGATGAATTATTGAGAAAGGTCTCGGTGAGAGTGTGACTTTAAATAAACGCCTGGAAGAGAGAAAGTGTAAGCCATGTAATTACTGGAGAAGAAAGTTTCAAACAGAGAAGAAGGTAGATGCAAATGCTCAGAGCCAGGAACTTGTCTGAGGAGTCTGATGAAGAGCAAGGCAACCAAGCTGGTAAGGCTGGAGCAGAGAGAGAAGATGACTGTGAGATCAGAGAAGGGAGAGATCACATGAGGCAGGGCGTTGGCAGGACTGAATGAGCTGGGAAAACCAAGAAAGGACTTTGACTAGAGGATTAACAAGAGCTGACATTCCATTTATGGTCAGAGTGTCCAGGACTGAGTAAAGAGAACAAATTTGGAAGGAGTCCAGGGAGGCTCCTATAAGATTCTAGGGATGAAGACATTCCAGAAGTGTAAAAAAAAAGGTTGTATAACTCTACCAAAGGGTGCAGGGGTACCTTTGTAAAGATTGTGTATATTCTGTGAGCCCTCAAATAATGAGTAAGAATAGACCATCTGGAAAGAAGAACAATAAAAATTTCTTCAAAAACGGGAAAAACAGAAGTATGAACCACCACAGTGCATGTAGGTGCTTGCTGTGTATGAGGGCGTAGGAAACATGGTATGGGTGAAGAAACTGAAGTGGGAATGGGGAGGGAAGAACCTTGCGTACCATGCTGAGCAGCTAGACTTGATAATGCAAGCAAAGAAGGGGTATTGAAGCTTTTTAGGTAATCTGGAAACCATGTGGAAGAAGCTTTAGAAGGAGGAGCAGTTGAAGAGAGATACCAATGAGAAGGTTCTTGCCACAAGTACTGTCTGCTTCAGTTCAGCTCAGTTCAGTCACTCAGTCATGTCTGACTCTTTGTGACCCCATGAACCTCAGCACGCCAGGCCTCCCTGTCCATCACTAGCTCCTAGAATTTACCCAAATTCATGTCCATTGAGTCGGTGATGCCATCCAACCATCTCATCCTCTGTCATCCCCTTCTCCTCCTGCCCTCAATCTTTCCCAGCATCACAGTCTTTTCCAGTGAGTCACCTCTTCACATCAGGTGGCCAAAGTATTGGAGCTTCAGCTTCAACATCAGTCCTTCCAATGAACACCCAGGACTGATCTCCTTTAGGATGGACTGGTTGGATCTCCTTGCAGTCCAAGGGACTCTCAAGAGTCTTCTCCAACACCCCAGTTCAAAAGCATTAATTCTTCGGCACTCAGCTTTCTTTATAGTCCACCTCTCATATCCATACATGACCACTATCTGGTAGCGAAATCAAATAAGTATTTGCCTTTATGGGAAGAGCTCTGACAATAGAATGTCAAGGGGTTGAGGGAAGAGGAAAAAAGTCAAGCTAAATAGAAGCATCAAGAATGGCTTCATCGACACTATTTACAACAGTCAAAACATGGGAGCAACTAAAATGTCCATCAACAGATGAATGGATAAAGAAAGATGTAGTAATTTATATGTAGAATCTAAAAAAAAAAGGTGCAAATAAACTTATTTACAAAACAGATTCACAGACTTTGAAAACAAACTTGTAAGTGATAGTCGTTCAGTCATGTCTGACTCTTTGCCCACCAGGCTCCTCTATGGAATTCTCCAGGCAAGAATACTGGAGTGGATTGCCATTCCCTTCTCCAGAGGATCTTCCTGACATAGGGATCAAACCCAGGTCTCCTGTATTGCAGGCAGATTCTTTACCATCTGAGCCACCAGGGAAGATCCCCTGGAAAACAAACTTATGGTTAGCAAAGGGGAAATGTGAAGGTGAGGTATAAATTAGGAGGCTGGGATTGACATATACAGACTACTATATATAAAATAGATAAGCAACTACTGTATACTACAGGAAACTATTCAATATTCTGTGATAACATATATGGAAAAGAATCTGAAAAAAGTTAATATAGACATATGCATAATTGAATCACTTCACTATATACCTGAAACTAACACAACATTTGTAAATCACCTATTATTGTTCATGTTGAGTCTGAGTCTGACTCTTTTGTCACCCCATGGGCTCTAGTACACCCGGCTTCCCTGTCCATGAAAGTTTCCAGGCAAGAATACTAGAGTGGGTTGCCATTTTCTTCTCCAGAAATCAACAATACTCTCATATAAAATTTTTTTAAATAAGTGAATTAACAAATACATTGAATTTGATAATTACAAAAAAGAATGGCTTCATTGAGAAAGTAATCCTTAAACTGGGTGTTGAAAAATAGATTGCTTTTGGTTGGACACGAAAAAAAGGAATTCCAGGAGGGGAGAATCCAAGGCCCAGAGACCTGACAAAACATGGTAGATTAGAGGAGGATGGCAAAGCCGACTGGAGCACAGAGCATAAGCAGAGAAAGGGGATGAGAGCTGGAGGCAAGAGCAATAATTCTATGGAATTTGGACCTGAATCTAGTTATAAAGGCACTGGAGATCCAGCAAAGGGTATTCAGTTCAGTTCAGTTCAGTTCAGTCGCTCAGTCGTGTCCGACTCTCCGCGACCCCATGAATCACAGCACGCCAGGCCTCCCTGTCCATCACCAACTCCCGAAGTTCACTCAAACTCATGTCCACAGAGTCGGTGATGCCATCCAGCCATCTCATTCTCCGTCGTCCCCTTCTCCTCCCGCCCCCAACCTTTCCCAGCATCAGAGTCTTTTCCAGTGAGTCAACTCGTCGCATGAGGTGGCCAAAGTATTGCAGTTACAGCTTTAGCATCAGTCCCTCCAATGAACATCCAGGATTGATCTCCTCTAGAATGGACTGGTTGGATCTCCTTGCAGTATAAGGGACTCTCAAGAGTCTTCTCCAACACCACAGTTCAAAAGCATCGATTCTTCGGCGGTCAGCCTTCTTCACAGTCCAACTCTCACATCCATACATGACCACGGGAAAAACCATTGCCTTGACTAGACGGACCTTGGTTGGCAAAGTAATGTCTCTGCTTTTTAATATACTATCAAGGTTGGTCATAACTTTCCTTCCAAGGGTATTAAGCATGATTATAATGTGCTCAGATCTGTGCTTTAGAAAGCTGCTCCATGTCAGTGCTTCGGGAGAAAAGGAATTTGGTAACACAAGGAGGAAGGAAGAATGGATAGTGGATTATTGAAATAGTCCAGGACAGGAAGAAAGGATTGTCCAGGACAGAAATAATTGATTTGGAATCAACACAACAGGAGTTGTGTTGAGAAGTGGGGATATTTCCAGGAGCATTTCTAAGACAAACTCAACTGGATTTGGTGATCAGTTCTAGGTAGGAAAGTAGGGAGAGGGAGGAATTTCAGTGATCCCTAGAGCCTGAGTTGGGACTCTTAGGTTTATGGCTGTCCATTTATTGATATAGGAAGCAGAAAAAAGAAGCATGGTAGTGGGAAAGAATCAGATTGATTCTGGACCTACTAAATGCTATATGCATCTCTTAATTGTCTCATAAGGACAATTTACATATGTATAAGAACTCAGTACTTGGCAGAAAATAGGCATGCAATAAATATTTGTTTTTTAGTTGCAACAGTTTAAGTGAAAGGAAATTAAGCCAGCCTAATTTGCCCACGGCAGTATGTTTCAACTCTTCAAAGAAAACTGTTCCAATTATATCACATATGATTCTTGCACTGGGTAGTACATTCTGTCTACTAGCCTAACGGCCAGTGTTTAACTCTATGCCGCACAGCATAGTTGTGGCCGGGAGTAAAAACAACAGTTCAAAGAGGGAAAATGGCTCTGAATGATCTTCCTTATAGAATTTTTTTGGATTGTCACTTCTTTGGCACTATTTTAAAAGGCTTATTTTCACTTCATTTTGATAAAGGTTTAACTGAGAGGCTCAAATTAGAAAATCTTTCATTTGGAGGTATTCATGAAACACATCATACATAAAAGAGAGAGAGGTATGGGAAGAAAGCAGACAACCGTTAGCCTGGGACATGCACAGGTTCAGTCTTTGAGCTAATACTTCATTATGGTTCTCACGATGTTTTGCAAGGTGAATGGAAAAACTACTTATATAGAGTTACCATTAGGATAAAATATAATTCTACTTATTTCATTTAATAATTCTTATATAGTTAAATAATCCACACATTATTATTTAAAAATAACTGTGCTTTATAAGGAGAAGGCAATGACACCCCACTCCAGTACCCTTGCCTGGAAAATCTCATGGACGGAGGAGCCTAGAAGGCTGCAGTCCATGGGGTCGCTAAGAGTTGGACAAGGCTGAGAGACTTCACTTTCATTTTTCACTTTTCATGCATTGGGGAAGGAAATGGCAACCCACTCCTGTGCTCTTGCCTGGAGAATCCCAGGGATGGGGGAGCCTGGTGGGCTGCCGTCTATGGGGTCGCACAGAGTCAGATACAACTGAAGTGACTTAGCAGCAGCAGCAGCAGCAGTGCTTTATAAGTCATATTAAAAGTAACTCCACAAAAGTTTGTTTTTATAAATGAAAGCAACTTCTAGCAGTTCCTTATTCTTTGAACTAAGGAAAAGATTTTGGTGCTAATTCTACATTATTATAAGATTCATAACACACATGAATTTTGAAAATCTTTTTTGACTAATGATAACTAGTGAAATAAGCACGGTGACAGTATGCAGCCTTGACGTACTCCTGCCCCGATTTGGAACCAGTCTGTTGTTCCATGTACACTTCTAACTGCTGCTTCTTGACCTGAACACAGATTTCTCAGGAGGCAGGTCAGGTGGTCTGGTATTTCCATCTCTTTCAGAATTTTCTACAGTTTGTTGTGATCCACACAGTCAAGGATTTGGCATAGTCAATAAAGCAGAAGTACATGATTTTCTGGAATTCTCTTGCTTTTTTGATGATCCAAAGGATGTTGAAAATTTGATCTCTGGTTCCTCTGCCTTTTCTAAAATTAGTTTGAACATCTGGAAGTTCACAGTTCATGTACTATTGAAGCCTGGCTTGGAGGATTTTGAGCATTACTTTACTAGCGTGTGAGATGAGCACAATTGTGAGGTAGTTTGAACATTCTTTGCCATTGCCTTTCTTTGAGATTGGGATGAAAACTGACCTTTTCCAGTCCTGTGGGCCAATGCTGTTTTCCAAATTTGCTGGCATATTGAGTGTAGCACTTTAACAGCATCATCTTTTAGGATATGAAATAGCTCAACTGGAATTCCATCACCTCCACTAGCTTTATTCATAGTGATGCTTCCTAAGGCCCGCTTGACTTCACATTCCAGGATGTCTGGCTCTAGGTTGGTGATCACATCATCGAGATTATCTGGGTCGTGAAGATCTTTTCTGTATAGTTCTTCTGTGTATTCTTGCCACATCTTAAGATCTTCTGCTTCTGTTAGATCCATACCATTTAACTTATATGCAGAGTATAATGCTTATTTAACTTATATGCATTTTATATTCTTGCCTCCTTTGTCAAAGATAAGGTGTCCATAGGAGCGTGGATTTATCTCTGGGCTTTCTATTTTGTTCCACTGATCTATATTTCTGTCTTTATGCCAGTACCATACTGTCTTGATGACTGTGGCTTTGTAGTAGAGCCTGAAGTCCGGCAGGTTAATTCCCCCAGAATATTTAAATCATGAGTATGAGTTGCTGGTCGAAAGAAAATTGTATGTGAGGATTAGTTAATTCTTATGTATACAATTTATGCATCTCTCTTAATGTGTATATCTAAAATGAAATATTTCATATTAAACTATGATTATTAGACAAAACTAAAATTATGTCTAAGATTCTTAGTCTGTTTTCCATTCTTAATACTAATAAACATGAAAAACTTCAGAGAGAAAAATCTCACTAATAATAGCAGTGGAATTTACTAATATAATATTTAAGATGAACTGTTTATTTCATGTAACCTGAAAATCTCACATAGCTGTGATATTATTGACTCTATTTTATAGTTAAAAAGTGAGAATTAGAAAAAAAAATAAATGGTTTACCCAGCATCACATACCTATTTTTGACACAGTAGTTATCCTGGCCCTAAGCGTATATGTTAATTCAGAATTTAAATCTTAGTATCTGATCTCTACTCCAAAATGTGCCCAAAAAAGGACAGAATGCTGATGCAGAATGGTCATATTTCTGTTCTTCCTTTAAAATCATGTCCTGTTATACCATGTTATGTCTCATGAATGAAAACGATCTCTCCATGACCATGCACCTTCTTAAGTTAATTCCTGTTAGCCACTAGCCACCCAAGAGTGTTGGAGGTAGTATCTTCCACATTGGAACAGTATTAACTGTGACTTAGAGGAAAGAACAATGAATGAGAAGTCAGAGTCTCTGAGTTCTAAACTGGATTCCATCAAAATACTTGGTTCAGTATTGGATGAATCAGACCAGCTGGCCTCTGGATGTTTCTTTCCTCAGCTCTGATATAAAGGATGGATAAGTGGTCGCTTATTGATGCTTTTGTTTGTACAGATCTAATTGGCCAGGCCACGATTCAATGCATGTCCTTGGCCTCACCCTTGGAATGAATAAAGAACTTTGACACAGTAAGCAGTTGACATGACAAAATAAGGTATGGCATATTCCAAAGTTTGTCATAGATGAGAAATAACTAAAAGAAGAGAGGTTTGGTTTTAAAAGTTGGATCATCCAGGGTCAAGATTTAGATGGTGAATATTTTCACACAAATTGATTTTATTCAGAATATCATTTTAGTGAATCTGCATACACAGCCTTGTAGCAACAGGGAACAAAAGGTCAAGGGTTAGGCCCACTATCAAAAACACTGCTAGAATGGAGATGCAGACATAGAGAACAGACTGATGGACAAGGGTGGGGCAGAGGAGGGAGAGAGCGAGATGCAGGGAAAGCGCAGCATGGAAGCATATACACTAATGTATGTAAATAGATTTGCTGTTGCTGCTGTTGTTCAGTTGCTCAGTTGTGTCCAACTATTTGTGACCCCATGGACTACAGCATGCCAAGTTTCCCTATCCTTCACCATCTCCTGGAACTTGCTCATACTCATGTCCATTGACTCAGTAATGCCATCCAACCATCTCATCCTCTGTCGTCACCTTCTCCTCCTGCCTTCAATCTTTCCCAGCATCAGGGTCTTTTCCAGTGAGTCAACTCTTCACAAAAGGTGGCCAAAGAATTGGAGTTTCAGCTTCAGCATCAGTCCCTCCAATGAATATTCAGGATTGATTTCCTCGAGGATTGACTAGTTTGATCTCCTTGCAGTCTAAGGGACTCCCAAAAGTCTTCTCCAACACCACAATTCAAAAGCATCAGTTCTTCAGTGCTCAGCCTTCTTTATGATCCAACTGTCACATCCATACATGACTATTGGAAAAACCATAGCTTTGTCTACACGGACCTTTGTCAGCAAAGTAATGTCTCTGCTTTTTAATATGCTGTCTAGGCTTGTCATAGATTTTCTTCCAAGGAGCAAGTGTTTTTTAATTTCATGGCTGCAGTCACCGTCTGCAATGATATGTTAATAGATAGCCAATGGAAATATGCTGTATGACTCAGGGTACTCAAACTAGGGCTCTGTGATAACCTAGAGGAGTGGGAAAAGGTGAGAGTGAGAGGAAGATTCAAGAGGGAATGGACATATGCACACCTATGATTAATTCATGCTGATGTATGACAGAAATCAAACCAATATTGTGAAGCAATCATCATCAATTAAAAATAGATATGAAGTCATTAAAAAAGAAAACAACAACACTGATAGAGACATGCTAACAGAGTTAGCAAGATTCAAAGTACTATGTTGTGGCTGTTGGTGAAACACAAATATTTGATATTAGTTTCTGTCCTAGTAGAGAATCTCAGTGGGATGTTGAGGAAGAGGCTCATTTCTTGGAGGTGTGGGTTGCTAGCTCAGAATCAGGACTCCAGAGCTCCTAATTCTATCTGTGATGTCCGACTTTAGCTAAAAGTCTTGAAAGTGTCCTTATAGTTTCTTTATTGGAAAATAGGCTTGCTGTTTGCATATTACCATAAGGAAATTTTTCTAATGCAGTAGTCATAATATTAATATCATACAGGACAACATCACTGGCTGAAAAATATTTAATATCACTGATTTAGTTCTATTTGGGAATGTGTACTTAAAACTTTAAAGAAAAATAAAACTTTCAGAGTTTCATTCAGGTGAGTATACCAAAGCAATTATAAATGACAAAATTTCTTGAATATAGAGAAGCAGAAATGAAAGTAATCTTTTCAAGAGGAATGTAAGGAGTGATTTTCTAGAATGTTGTGCTTGTTTAGTCACTAAGTTGCATCTGACTGTTTTGCAACCCCATGGAGTGTAGCCCCCCAGACTCCTCTGTCCATGGGATTTCCCAGGCAGTGGAGTGGGTTTCCATTTCCTTTTCCAGGGTATTCATCACAACCCAGGGATCAAATTCGTGTCTCTTGCATTGCCAGGTAGATTCTTTAACATGAGCCACTGCGCAAGCCCATTCAAGAAGGTGGCCAGATGCAATTTTCAAAGGATTTGCTCTATGTCCTATGAATTATTCTTAGTGAACATTCAGATAGTGCTTTTCTAGGCTCTCTGAGGTCTATTTCTAAAGGAATATACATAATCAACATCTAGATGGTTGCAAAGGTTATAGCCCTACCATTATGATTTCTGCTTTAGTAGGAATGCTACCACTTAAGTCTTTTGTTCAAGGACCCTGGAAATAGGGTTGACCATCAAAAGATAAACAACAGTATCATACATAACTGAGCAGAGAAAGCATATTTCAGAAATGCTGCTGATTTGAGAAAAAAATGAAAATCAATACACTTTAAGGACATGCTCAAGAGAACTCTATCTTGTTCATGAAATCATAAATGCTACAGCAATACAGAAATCAGTCAATGTTTAGTTTTTGAGGACCTACAGGCAAGGTATCCTTCTACACTGCTTCCCAATAAATACAGTATGATTAAATTTTACTATTTTTCACTGCCACTAGTATCCATTCCAAACTCACAGTTGAAACAGTGATACATATACAATTATCAGATAAGCAAAGATTTGTCATCTAAACCACCATACAACTTGAATTTTCCATTATAGATCTTGTTAAAAAAGTACCACAATCGGGATCCAAAGCGACATTCTGGTGTCACATTCCCTTGCTCCTGGGATTGCTAAAGATCTTAACTTCACTTTCATTTCATCAATTCACACAGGATTTCTCACAGGAGCACTGTGGACACTTTGCACGGGAGCACTCCATGCTTCCCAAATGTCAGTCACAGCCCCACAACCACAATGACACTGGTCCCTACACATTGCTTAACACAGGAGTTGGGAACCATGCTATCATATTTCTTGTGACCCTCCCAAGGCAGATCCAAGGTTATCTTCTCTCCTGTATCTTTTTCTTCTCGCCTGTTCCTCTGTTAAAGTCAATGTGATGCACTGGCATTTTTCTTGGCACATTGTGCAGGTATTCGGTTTGCTCTTTCTCTCTTTCTTTTGCTCCCTCTGATTGTCTCCTTCCCACTTTTTCTCTCTCACACCTTCCCTCTCTCTATTCCTCTCTCTCACTCCCTATCCTTCTGTCTCCAGACTCTGAGCTACTTGAGGACAAGAAATGTGTGTGTTCATGCTGATGTCTACAGCACACGGTGAAAGGGTCTGACAGAGTAAGGTCCCATAGTATTGTGGAATTGAATTAAATGTTTCTGCTTTACAAAGGACTGCAGGCTTTTCCAACCCAGAAGTACTTTAATCATGCCAACCGGTATCTATCTAATTGCAACTCCTCAGCCAAGTCTGGCAGGCAACAGAATCGCTTAGAGAAAGTGTAGTAATATAGATTCAAAGGTCCTAATCCAGAACTACTGATTCAGGATCTGCTGCAGAGAAACTTAAGCAACAGTATTTTGCAAAAGTTATATAGCAATGCCAACCCTCTTCTCAAGCGCAGCTTTTGGTAGTACATTTTTAATTTTGATGTACTATTAAGAAAATGGGATGATACTCCTGAAGAATATCTTGGACCCTTTTCAATTTCATAGGACAACCTATGAAAAAGTGAGGTGACTTGAAAAGCCTTCACAAAACAAATGCACTGAGCTATCATATATTTTTTACTATATCAGATAATGAAGCATATAAAAAGCTGTTATTGAGGTAAGAATAGCTTAAGTTATTCAAGGATGTGGGGGAAATGCTTGGTCAAGATATACATTCTAAAATATATTTTCTCCTTTTTCTTGTAAATGTGTTTAAAATAAACATTTCTAACAATTCCAATGCTTGGCAACCCTTTCCAGTTAAATTTATGTTTGACATATTCCTTTTGCTCGGTCATTTGTATATTGTTCTTTTTCCTGTGCCAAATATATTTTCAAGTGTCAATACAGGTCATGGAATTTGCATTTGGGCTTGAACTGTTAGAAATCTGAGTCACTCTTTTCCTTCTCTTCCTCCTTGGAGGCTCTGTCTATTTCTTCTGTTAGGATACCTCCAGGGTAATCATGTTTATGTGAAGAAATGATCTGTAGGTAAAAGGATATGAAATTAGAAGACAATGAGGGGGGGCGGATTCTAGGCTGGGAAAGCCAGAAATATCCAAGTCCGTCCTTGTCCTAGACACCTCTCTTCCATGTGATTTCGCCAAGGAAGTCACATATACAGGGAAAGTGGGAGGATAAAGCGAAATGCCACTTGAGTTTCTTTTTTTTTTTTTTTTAGAAGTGATCCAAATTCAAAAATACCTGTCCTTACAAACCTGGGTCAGAGTACATGATGTCAGCATAAGGAGGGTTCTCTCTGCTTTCCTTTCAGTTAAAAACTAAATATTACCATTTTACCACCATGAAGCCAGGACGTATGGGGCAGGAGCGTAAAGGGAAGAGAGTGATGGGCTTACAAATGAGAAATGACATGGCCTTCCTTGCGTGGACAATATCATCAACCAACCACCACAGACATTAGAGTGAAGGGGAAGGAAGTTAATTGGCAATTATCTGGACTTCTTCATGACTAAGTGAAACAAGGGGATGAAGCAAAAAGACAAACAAAGACAAATAGACAAACTCCTTTGAATTTCAGACAGTATATTACCAAAGAAAGAAAAACTAGGCAGTATATGTGTGAACCTACAAGACCTTCTAGAACTAACACCCCAAAAAGATGTCCTTTTCATTATAGGGGACTGGAATGTAAAAGTAGGAAGTCAAGAAACACCTGGAGTAACAGGTAAATTTGGCCTTGGAGTACAGAATGAAGCAGGGCAAAGGTTAATAGGGTTTTTCCAAGAGAATGCACTGGTCATAGCAAACATCCTCTTCCAACAACACAAGAGAAGACTGTATACAAGGACATAACCATATGGTCAATATGGAAATCAGGTTGATGTATTCTTTGCAGTCAAAGATGGAGAAGCTCTATACAGTCAGCAAAAACAAGACCGGGAGCTGACTATGGCTCAGATCATGAACTCCTTATTGCCAAATTCAGACTTAAATTGAAGTAAATAGGGAAAGCCACTAGACCATTCAGATATGACCTGAAGTGACAAATAGATACAAGAGATTAGATCTGATAGACAAAGTACCAGATGAACTATGGATGGAGGTTCAAGACATTGTACAGGAGACAGGGATCAAGACCATCACCAAGGTAAAGAAATGCAAAATGGTTGTCTAAGGAGGCCTTACAAATACCTGTGAATAGAAGAGAAGCAAAAGGCAAAGGAGAAAAGGAAAGATATACCCATTTGAATGAGAATTCCAGAGAATAACAAGGAGAGACAAGAAAGCCTTCCTCAGCAATCAATGCAAAGAAATAGAGGAAAACAATAGAATAGGAAAGTCTAGAGATCTCTTCAAAAAAATTGGAGATACCAAGGAAACATTTTATGCAAAGATGGGCTCAATAAAGGACAGAAATATTATGGACCTAATAGAAGCAGAAGATATTAAGAAGAGGTGGCAAGAATACACAGAAGAACTACACAAAAAAGATCTTCATGATCCAGATAAGCACAATGGTGTGATCACCAACCTAGAGTCAGACATCCTGGAATGTGAAGTCAAGGGGGCCTTAGGAAGCATCACCACAAAGCTAGTGGAGGGGATGGAATTCCACTTGAGCTATTTCAAATCCTGAAAGATGATGCTGTGAATGTGCTGCACTCAATACGCCAGCAAATTTGGAAAATTCAGCAGTAGCCACAAGACTGGAAAAGTTCAGTTTTTATCCCAATCCCAAAGAAAGGCAATGTCAAAGAATGTTCAAACTACCACACAATTGCACTCATCTTACATGCTAGTAAAGTAATGCTCAAAATTCTCCAAGCCAGGCTTCAACAGTACATGAACTATGAACTACCAGATGTTCAAGCTGGATTTAGAAAAGGCAGAGGAACCAGAGATCAAATTGCCAACATCGTTGGATCATCGAAAAAGCAAGAGTTCCAGAAGAACATCTACTTCTGCTTTATTGACTATGCCAAAGCCTTTGATTGTGTGGACCACAACAAACTCTGGAAAATTCTGAAAGAGATGGGAATACCAGACCACCTAACCTGCATCCTAGGAAATCTGCATGCAGGATAGGAAGCAACAGTTAGAAGTGTACATGGAACAACAGACTGGCTCCAAATTGGGAAAGGAGTACTTCAAGGCTGTGTATTGTTGGCCAGCTTATTTAACTTATATGCAGAGTACATCATGAGGAACGCTGGGTTGGAAGAAGCACAAGCTGAAATCAAGATTGCCAGGAGAAGTATCAATCACCTCAGATATGCAGATGACACCACTCTTATGGCAGAAAGCAAAGAAGAACTAACGAGCTTCTTGAAAGTGATTCAGAGGAGACTGAAAAAGTTGGCTTAAATCTCAACATTCAGAAAACTAAGATCATGGCATCTGGTCCCATCACTTCATGGCGAATAGGTGGGTAAACAGTGGAAACAGTGACAGGCTTTATTTTGGGGGGGCTCCAAAATCACTGCAGGTGGTGACTGCAGCTATGAAATTAAAAGACGCTTGCTACTTGGAAGAAAAGTTATGACCAACCTAGAGAGCATATTAAAAAACAGAAACACTACTTTGCCAACAAAGGTCCATCTAGTCAAAGCTATGGTTTTTCCAGTAGTCATGTATAGATGTTAGAGTTGGACTATAAAGAAAACTGAGTGCTGAAGAATTGATGCGTTTGAACTGTGGTGTGGGAGAAGACTCTTGAGAGTCCCTTGGAATGCAAGGAGATCCATCCAATCCATCCTAAAGGAAATCAGTCCTGCATATTCATTGGAAGGACTGATGCTGAAGCTGAAACTCCAATATTTTGGCCACCTGATGTAAAGAACTGAATCATTTGAGAAGACCCTGATGCTGGGAAAGATTGAAGGCAGGAGGACAAGGGGCCAAGAGTGGCTGAGATGGTTGGATGGCATCACCGACTCAATGGACATGAGTTTGAGGAAACTCTGGGAGTTGGCAATGGACAGGGAGGCCTGGTGTGCTGCAGTCCATGGGGTCACAAAGAGTCCAGACATGACTGAGAGACTGTACTGAACTGAACTGATACATGTGAACTTAAATGAGGCCACTAAATCACTTTTCTAGGGGACTGGAAGTGGAAAGCTGAAGGATGGAGACCTTTTCCAGGGTGAGGAGAGAAACTTCTAGGTCTACCATCTTCTAGAGGCCTAAAACTGCAAAATAATCAACACTTTTCATAAGCCACTTATGTAGAAATGAAGAGAAGCAAACCAAAGTGGAAGAAGCATGGATTTTCTACGTATAGGTTGCTATAGTAGGGAGTAAGTCACCATTGCTTGTATTTTGGCAGAGACTCAAAAGCAGGCAGAGGAGAGACTTCCCTGGTGGTCCAGTTGTTAAGAATCCACTTTGAAGTATAGGAGATGCAGGTTTTACTCCTGATCAGGGAGTTAAGATTCCACATGCCACGGAACAACTAAGTCAGCAGGCTACAACTAGAGAGTTCAACACACCAGGAGGAAAGATTTCACACGACTCAATGAAATCCCGTGTGCTGCAACTAAGATCTGACACAGCCAAGTAAATAAATAAAATTTTTTAAAAAGCAAGCAGAGTAGCGGAAAAACTTTGTAGTGGAAATCAGGGAAGGCTTTGGGCATATCCTGATTGGAGGTTCTTGGCCCAGGGATGCTGAAGGCAGGCTCACTAGAAATGGAGCATCCTGTGTGACTTGTTAGGAATGCATATTTGGCTTTGTCTAGTAGGTCCCAAATTGGAAGTCTAGACAAAAATTAAGGAAGCTGTCAGTTACCAATCAAGTCTTGATTTTAGTCTGATTGCTATAGAAGATATTGCTTGGCTTCCTGGATTATTACTAGAGATAGCAGCCTGACTTCCTACAGGTCTGACTTATTGTTGGCTGGCTTCCTGGGCTGCTTATTAAAGATAAAAGATAGGTTTCTTGGGAAGGTTGCAAGTCTCAGTTCTATTTTTTATATATGATTGGCCATCATCTATTTGTATAGTCAGTCATCGCTTACAATCTTCTACCACTCAAGAGTCTGATCCTTGAACCAGCAATTTTAGGGGTCAATCTTGAGAAACTCTGGGTCTTAATTCATTCTCACTGTACTACAGACCAGCACTATCCTTGTTTTAAAGATTAGGAAATGAAGGCTTAGAGGTGTTTAGTGACTGGCCCAGACATGTGTCTAGTAGGTAACAGAACTAGAATGTGAACCCGGCTAGCTTCCAAGCCCTGCTTTTTTTGAACCTAACTGGAATACTAATTTTTCTCAACAGATGACAGACTAATAAGGCCAAGGGCAGCAAGATAAATTCTTAATGGGAAGCAGTAGGCAATGAAATAAAGTGTCGGTGCACATGTTGATGAAGGTCTTATTCAGGGACGTCAAAGTTAGTGAGCATTAGGTCCCCAAGGCAAGGATGTTCTTGCTGGTATGGGAAATCTTCAAAGGGCCTTCATCAGAGCGGAGACTATTGAACTTTGACACAGGTCATTCCTTTCTTTTCATAGCAAATAAGCAGGATTATTCATCTCATCATGACCTTTATTCTTAAGTAAGGCATATCCCTTCATGGAAAATAAAATTATACAGATTGCAACAAAATTGGAGTCATGCAATGTACACCAGGTTCCTGAATTCCTTCTTTATCCAGAAACAATGCTCTAGGTTTTCTAATCTACATTTTAGGATGTAAAGTAGGACTTGCCCGTCATGCCCCAAAGAATTAGTAAATTGTGATTATATGTCACCACTGAAACTGCTTCAAATACAGTTAGAAAATTATAAAAGTGTGTCATCAAGGAACCACAGTTTAGGCATCCATGAGGCTGTGGTAGGGATGAAATCATTCTCTTGACTCTGAAATACTGACTCCATTGTGCCCAGCAAGCTTGGTTGTTAATGGTAGACAACCTTTTCAGGTTCTCAATGGTCAGGTACATTATAGCAGCTCCTGGAAACAACACAGGTGAGTGTTAAAGATTACTTAACAAAAATTGATATCATTTGAAGTTTAAGATGCAAGTAGGGAACCATTGTACTTAGGTTTTATTCTTGCTTTTAATAATCTCTCTTTGCTTGTGTTCTACCTAGAGTAAGGGAAGAAATGAAATCAATTAACTTTTTTTTTTAAATACAAAGTCATATATTTTATAGGAAAAAAAAGAGGAAAGAAGGGGCTTTTTCTCTAAAGTTTTGTGTAACTACATTTGGGAAAAATAAATATCTTTATTCATTCATTCTTATTTTAACACATTTATAACCAAGACACCACCCTTCATCTGATGACTACCTTCAGAACGGTAGTTATAAAGACCATAGAAATAAGTTATGCAAAGAGGAAGTGATCACAGAAATCCATCATATGATGGGCAGATGCTAATTTTTTATTCTCTTCTCTATGAAAAATATAATCAGAGGTATCTTTTTTAAAAATTTTTATTTAAACCTAATAGAGAAAAAAATCTGATTTTGGATAAACAAAAATCCAGATGAATTTAAATGAGCTGTTTACTTACTAAAGAAACATAAAACAGTGCCCTGAGTAAACGTTATAACAAAATTGGAATATAGCATAACTGATATGCCAGTTTTAAGTAGGAATTCACCAGTAAGAGTTAAAAAACAAGAAGGACATTTCTAATATGAATATATACATATATATATATCTGAATGCAATTTTAGATTTTCATTCTTTCTCCATAGGATATGCAATTTCATCCCTGACTTATAGGAAAAGACATTAAGAAAAAGGAAGACATTTCACTTCCTTTTGAGACTCAAGACTTTCCATAGTACATTGTGTTCAGGTTCATGATTTGTTTGTACAGAAGACTCAATGCAAACTTTGAGGGTTATTTCTCATGCATTAGAATATTACCCTACAGAGATAACAGACCTGGAGGTGAACAGAGTAGAAAAAGTTCTGCTCGTCATTTCTTTCAAAGGCTACTAGAAATGTTTCACAGAAACCCAGTCCTAAAGGAGACTTAGTTTAAAAGCCATGAATCAATGTAGAAGCCGAAAATAATGGAGTCTTTTAATTTATAACTTTTTGTCACCCACAAAAAACTGCATGTATTCTGTAAAATCTGTAAATGCCTCCAAAACATTACAACCCATATCTTTGATGTACTTTATCATATTTCACATCTTTTTCTAAAAACTAAATATATATATATACTTACATATATAAGACTTATACATATTAGACTGCTGCGTAAAATAATTTCCCAAAGCAGACAGAACAGTAGTGAAATGATAACACAAGCCACACAGAAAGTCAGAAAAGAAAAGCCTTGGATCCTGGAACCTCAAATGAAACCAAGCAAAGATTATAGCCACACTCATTTCCTACTGGAAACACTTTGTTATTAATGGGGAGAAGAGTGAAAATAAACATAGCACAGACATCATTCAATATTTAGGTTCCCCCAAACAACAGAAAGTATTTTAATTATAAATTCAGTGGACATCATTTACATTCATGCTGCTGCTGCTGCTGCTGCGTCACTTCAGTCATGTCTGACTCTGTGTGACCCCATAGACAGAAGCCCACCAGGGTCCCCCGTCCCCGGGATTCTCCAGGCAAGAACACTGGAGTGGGTTGCCATTTCCTTCTCCGATGTGTGAAAGTGAAAAGTGAAAGTGAAGTCGCTCAGTCGTGTCCGACCCTTAGCGACCCCACGGACCGCAGCCTACCAGGCTCCTCCATCCATGGGATTTTCTAGGCAAGAGTACTGGAGTGGCTGCCATTGCCTTCTCTTTTACATTCATAAAAGAGGCCAAATTGCAATGTTATTTTTACTTTATGAATTTTCCTTTTGGTATTCAAACCCAGAGAAGGCATCATATTTCCACTTTGACTGCAAATTCAGTAGTGCTGAGGGATACTTAATAGGTGCTGTGGTGTTTTCAGGATAAATTCAAAGAAAGTTAAAGTCTTGGGTGAGTCACAAGGACATCTTCAAGTACAATGGAAAATGTTTCACATGTGGTGTGCACTTTTTCCTATGAAAGTTTTTATATCTCAAAGGATTGATCCTCAATATTATATCTATTTTCTATGGGCTTTAAAATATCAATCCTTTCAATAGGAAAAAGTGTACACCATATGTGTAGAAATAATTCATCCATCCAACATTTTGTTTGTTTGTTTGTTTTTGGTCATACTGTGCAGCTTGTAGGATCAAGTTCCCCAACCAGGGACTGAACCTGGGCCATGGCAATGAAGGGCTGGGATCCCTACCACTAAGCCACCAGGGAACTCCCATCTATCCAACATTTAAAATAATGTTTGGTTCTCTAAGTGACAAGCGCACAATAAACTGGGTTAAAAGTTATGATAAGAATTAAGTCTAATCTGGAGAATACATGTTTTACAATGTTTGTATTCCTTTCTAATTCTCAGAATAAAGTGATAAGGATTTTCTTAAAGATTTTAATTTAAAACTTCTCATTGCTACATTTAGAGCTTAACCAGCTTAATCCAAACTCTATTGTTTCTCAACGGAATGAAATAATACTGACCATTACAAGTTAATGCAATTGCTTCTGGTGATACAAGATCTCTTCTTTAAGTGTATTTCTCAAAAACACTCTTGTTGAACTGAGAAGCAGCAAGACAAACACTGGACAGAGAATCAGAAATCTCAGGTCCCTGCTACTAACAATTTATGTGATTTCAGGCAGGCAATCATGTCACCTTACACCCTCAGGAAATGATGATGTTAACCCTTCTAAAGCCTCTTGCAGTGTTAGTGTTTTATGATCATATTATTTTTTGAAAGTTTCATCTTTATCATAATAACTGAATTAGCAACAATATCAGTAAAAATGACAATAATAAGATGAGAGAGGCATTGGGGAATAGTTGAGAGAACAGAACAATGGGAGTCAGGCAATGTACAGTCTAATTACACTTTGTCAGTAGATTGTGAAATAACCTGGAATAAGTAGCTCCTCTGAGTCTTAGCATATTTTTCTTCTTTTTTCCAGGTACTGAGGACAAGAATAATGCTTTCTAATCAAATTCTACATAACTGTAGGATTTCATGAACATGCTTCATGTAAAACCACACACACACGCCTGGATATAAAGTGATTGAAAAGAGTAATAAAACAACATACCTGCCTAAATATGCATTTTTTTTCCAATTATTTTGCTGGAGTCCATCAACCCATTGATTAGTGTTGCTACATTACTTTGTTTTATACATATTGATCCCCAAAGAAAACATGCTCTGTCATTTCTATTTAATAGGAGAATATCCTGAGATTCCCAGGAATTTGGTTTTACATATACATGTTTGAACAAATAATTTTTAAATGAGCCATGTGGAAAGGAATTGCACAATTTCAAAGATTCATTTTATCAGAACTGCCTCTTTGTTTTAATGACTTACAAAAATTTATAGAAATTGAATTAGTAAAGCAAAGTGATTCTAATAACACTGCTCTCTTGTTTTATATATTGAAATTCCACAGAAAATTTTATGTAACTTAAGGATTCCTATTTTTAAGTTTGACTGTCTTGAGAAAATCATTCTATGAGTTTTCTTTTACCTTCAGTCTTGAATAATTTTAAACCATTGACCAGAGAAAAGATCTTGTAGTTATCTTAGACACAGAAAAAGCAATATTTATATTACCTATCAAAGGTAGGTGCCTGCTGAATTTCTTCTAAGGCATCTTTGAATGTAGATAAATGTCATTCTAACCCTGGGAAAGTCCTGATAAGAATCTAAAGTCTTTATTGATGAAGAACAGTTTTTAGTCCCTAATGCAAATTCTGTTCTTTCTAAATTGAGCTAGAAAAAGTAGAAGCAGAGAAGAACTGATTGGAAGTCAGCCTTTTCTAGGGGAAGAAACATGCCCATCAAGCAAAGGATATTGGTGGGACCAATTCCATTATAGGAGCAAAAGGTGAAAAACACTTTCCTGTGCTGCCGTTTCACTGGGCAAAATGGCACAACCACTGCTTCCTTTAGCTCAATAAAATCACCACGTTCATTGGTCTGAGCACTTGTGCACATTGTTCTTGATCATAATATAGTAATAATTTTATACTACCTCTGTCTATTAAATAGACATATTTTCACAAAGTTGGAGACAAAGTTTAAGGTAGAATGGAAATAGAAGAGAAGGGACAAATGATAAAATTAATTGTTCTCTTTTTTAGAGAAATGTGTTTTTTTGTAAGAGCAGTGTCCCTGACAACCACCAGATTTAATTCCCCATTGGATGGATCCAATCCCAGGAATTTGTAAATGAAAACACTTGTTTCCCTGGCCTCTCTTAAACTATTCATTTCCTTCATTTGTTATTTCATTATTTCTAAGAATATTTCTTGTGAAGCATTTGGAGGTCTGTCCGTCTCTGACTTTGGGGACACCATCTCTGTTTTCAAAGCTCAACTCAAGTGCCACCTCACCTATTGGGGTTCATTTGATTCCCCCCAGTGGCCTCATTTCTATCTCTTTTATAAAACCAATCAAAGCTCTAATAGTGATAGTAACATGCCTTTTATGTTTTATAACATTATTATTTTAAGAACAAAAGAGGCCTTTTTTTAAAATGAAGCTAACTCTTTCCTTGTAAAAGATGAAAAACTATAATGTAGGGAGTGGAAACAAAAGAACTAAGAAAGCATTTATATATTCCAAAACAAAGAACATTACAAAACAGAAGGGAAGAAGTCAAGGAATAATTGAAGTGAAGTGAAGTGACTCAGTCGTGTCCGATTCTTTGCGACCCCATGGACTGTAGCCTACCAGACTCCTCTGTCCATGGAATTTTCCAGGCAAGAATACTGGAGTAGGTTGCCATTTCCTTCTCCAGGGGATCTTTCCAACCCAGGATTCGAACCCAGGTCTCCTGCATTGTAGGCTTTTACCATCTGAGCCACCAGGGAAGTTTGGATAAGCTAAATCAAGAGAATTAAGATTCAAATAATTTGCAAAATGACTACCATTTTGGAAACTACAGAGCTAGGAGTATTTCAGCAGGTCTTTCCCAAGGATCAGGCAGTGTGTGCTCTTGTGGAAAAGTTGTGACTGTAGCTGGTGAGGGGATGCCCTGTGACCACAGCTACCAGCATGGCTACTGCAGGGCACTGTGCATGGTTCTTCTCTGAGCAGACTGAGAAGTCCTCTAGGGCAACTGACAGCATAGGAATCCTATGCAATAAGGGAAAAGAAGAAATGAATGAATGAGGTAATGGTGAACCTGCTCATTTTTCTCAGTCTTGCACTTTAGAAAGAGTTCACAAAGCTTCCCATGCTCATGTCGAGTAAGGAAATACTAGAGTGGACTTGTGGACACAGGGCAGAAAGGAGAGAGTGGGATAAATGGAGAAAGTAGCATCAATGTATGTATATACACGTATTGGGCTTCCAAGGTGGTGCTAGTGGTAAAGAACCCATCTGCCAAAGCAGGAGACTTGAGAGACACAGGTTCAATCCCTGGGAGGGGAAGTTATATACTACCATGTGTAAAGTAGATAGTTAATGAGAAGCAGCTATATGACACAGGGAGCCTAGCCTGGTGCTCTGTGATGATCTAGAGGCGTGGAATGGTGGAGGGGAGGGAGGCTCAAGAGGGAGGTGATATATGTATAATTTTGGCTAATTTGGACAGTTTTATGGTAAAAACCAAAACATCATTCTTAAGTAATTTTTCTCTAATTAAAAAAATTTAACAAACAAACAGCTGTTGGCACTTTCCTGGTGGTTCAGTGGTTAAGATTTCACCTTCCAGTGCAGGGGGTGTAGGATCCATCCCTATTAGGGGAACTAAGACCCCACATGCCTCACAGTCAAAAGATAAAACAGAAGCAATATTGTAACAAATTCAATACTTTAAAAATATAGTCCATATCAAAACAAACAACAACAACAAAAAGTTATCTGTCATGCAGCATCTGCTCCAAAATCTACCTTCCCATCCGCTACTTGTCAATGGCTTTAAAAGAAGCGGATGGGAAGGTGTTTTTCTGATTTCCCTGGGATGAAGGCCTGAGAATGATTTCTGTCTCCAGTCCATTTCTGTAAATATGAAACCGCAGTAGTCAGTCACTGCAAACTCATGTCTCTCTGAGAGCAGGTGAAGGCAAAATAAAGCCAATGATGGTTCAAGCTGCTTTTATTCAGTCTGTTTTGTTTGGTTCTTGGTATACAGATTACCTGGAGTGACATGATTCAGGCTGAGGTTCTCATATGAAGTTCTCAGACTTGAAAGCAAAACAGCATGAAGAAGCCGTGGTTATTCACCATGATGCCATCAACAGCCTTCTCATTTACATGTAAATGAAAAAAAAAAAAAGGAGGAAAATCACTTTTGTGATTTTGCATTATTAAATTAGCTATTCCAAGAAAGGTTGAGACGAGGTGAGTAAACACCTCATCAAAATCTACAGTTGCAATCAGTGCAGAAAACCTGAGTCAAATGTTATGTGATCACTTTCCTCTTAGTATTTCCTACTTGCTAATCTCACTGGTAGGATTAGGGCAGTCTGTATCATGAATGGCAATGCATCCCTTTGTCGTGGTAAGGTTGGCAGAGCAATGGCAAGGATAATGGTCTGCCATTCCCACTTATAGACATTGTTAACCTCTAAGCAAACTGTTCAGCCCATCCTGCTGTGAGTTCTTACACAAAAGTTTGATCCTCAACACCTAAGCAAACCCTCTATTACCTAGTGTTATTTTTTAAATGAAGTTCAGAATTCACCACTACATTACCTGGTTTTTTTTCCTATTTTCTCCTGACTATTTCTAGTGTCTAATAATCTCTTTTACCCATAGTAGTCTGCAAAGCATATTTCAAATGCTTAAATGCTCATGTTCCCCCACCCCTGACTCAGTGTGTGCGCGCGCACACACACACACACACAAACACATTGACATTTGCTGAAGCCCATTGCCCTGTTGGATGCTTCTCAGTTCCCAGAGATACACCTGGAAAATTTAAAGAACAAGATTGTCACTTCTACCTAAACCAGGAGCTGTTTGCAAAGTGAGAACTGTGAGCTTCATGCCTGGGCTTAACCTTGAGTGCTTAAGAAAGGGTAGATTCTCTAAACCAGAGGGGCTTCCCAGATGGCGCTAGCGGTAAAGAACCAGTCAGCCAATGCAGGAGATGTAAGAGACAGGTTTGATCCCTGGGTCAGGAATTTCTGCTTGGAGAACCACATGGACATAGGAGCCTGGCAGTCTGTGGTCCATAGGGTTACGAGTTAGACACGACTGAAGCAACTTAGTAGGCATACATGCACACCATAAGCCTTATCTTTCAACTTCCCTGAATTGAATTACTTCAAGTGCTGAGGAATTTGCAGTTTTTAATAAGTCAATTTCTTTGGGTGATTCTTCCATGAACTGACACTGAAACATATAAACATAAAATTTTAATTCTGTTTCCTCTCCTGCCCCTTTATGAAACTAACCAAGGTTGCACTAGCAGCATCAGATTTCACACAGTCCTATTGCCTGAAGTCTGGTCCACGGATATCTCCAGCAGCACTCCTTGCTCCCTGCCACACCATCTTGCTGCTATCTACCAAAGGTGCACTTTTACATGATTCTGTGGCCAGGGGCCACTGGGAGTGAAATTCATTCCCTTGTGTAGTAACGATAAGAGATCTCCACCACCCTCTATAGTCACTGGGAGAATAGAGCATAGGTTACTCAGAAGCTGCTTCATCACGGGGGATTCATTCTATCAGCCCACTTCATTCAGGCCATCAGCTTGCAGCTTGCATGACTCCTATAAAGAGAGGCAGAAGTAGGAGGCTGGGAATTCCTAATAAATAATAAAGAGAGTCCACAACATCTTTTGGGTCAACATATTACCCTTTCACTAAAAGTCAGGATTCTCAAAAAAAAAAAAAAAAAAAGGAGGAGATGATTCTCCTCTCATTTAAATTACCAGCCATTGAGATAATTGCTCATGCTTTCACTAAACCCAATAAAAGGAAAGATAAACTCACATGCTATAGTGGGTGGGGAGAAAATTAAAATAATAAGATGAATTGAGCAGAGGTTAAAGGAGAAAGCCCGTTCTTTTTAATAGAAACCACTCATGGCTTAAAGGATTCATTATGTTAGCTGTTTATTCAATTTTAGAATATTATAGCTGAAAGAGTCTCCTAGGTAATTAAATTAATTTCTTCTCTGACTTCTACCTTCTCTTTGAAGATCTCAGGATTCATGAGCTCATATTAAAAAGCACCCTATTCCAATATTTTAATTATTTTTCCAGAAAGTTCTTCCCCCCTTCAGTTGAACCAAATTATTCCACTTTCTAATTTCCACAGAGGGTTCTGAATTGGCTCTCGTGTGTCCCATTATCAATCTCAATCCTAGACCTGCAGGATAAGCCCTTTATATACTGAGGACAATGCTCACAACCGTAACCTTGGGCACAGCAAGGTTTCCTTCTCCGTGACATTTTCAAGTTCCCTGGATCCTTGCTGTGTTTGCCTCTGGAGAAATGCATTTACCCACGTCTTTTAGAATGTAGCTCTCTGAACTGGAGAAGATAGCCTAGGTGTCGCTGGATAGCTAGTTTATCATATTATTTGTTCTGGGCACCATGCTTTTATAGCATGGTTAAAAAATGAAAAACATTTTCATTATTTTTGCAATTATCACAATAATATATTCACATAGACTTAGAGTCAGCTAAAATTTTAAGTCGCTTCCTCACCACATACCACCTTCATGCTGGTATTTAGCTATCCCTCCCAAGTTTTATACTTTTTTCCCGTGTTTTAAATGTTCAATGCAGAACTAAATGCATTTACTGGTAAAAATTTTATCTTCTTTATTTGGAATTATTCAGTTTACAGAATGAAAGCTGACACTTTGCCCAGGATTTAAATTTTTCTTCCAAGCACCATGCCATCCTCAAATGTAATAGATTTGATCCGTTGGCAAATGCTGTTGGCAAATTTCTTGATTTTAAAAATATTTTCAAGTTCTATTTCTTATTTAAAAATAAATAGGCCAAGTTATTATTTACCAAATCATCTTCATATTAATACACACACACACACACATGGGCTTCCCAGGTGGTGTCAGTGGTAAAGAACCTACCTGCTGATGCAGGCATATGCATATATATATATATATGCATATGCCATAGAAATTTTATGATTCTAGTCATTTCTATGACATATATATGACAGATACATGCATGCATGCATGCTAAGTCGCTTCAGTCGTGTCTGACTCTTGGCATCTCTGTGGACTGTAGCCCCCCAGGCTTCTCTGTTCATGGCATCTCCAGTCAAGAATACTGGAGAGGGTTGCCATGCACTCCTCCAGAGGATCTTCCTAACCCAGGGATCGAACCTGCATCACCTGCGGCTCCTACATTGCAGGCAGATTCTTTACCCCTGAGCCACCAGGGAAGCCCATATGACTGATATATATCATATATTAATCTACTCAATTAGCCATATTGGTCATATATAGAAAGTAAGTTTGTACAATCCCATTTAACTGTAACTCTATTTTTGTATTGTCACTTAAAAAGGCTTTCTTGTCTCTCCCTGCTATTCTCTGGAACTCTGCACTCAGTTGGGTATATCTTTCCCTTTTTCCTTTGCCTTTGGCTTCTCTTCTTTTCTCAGTTATTTTTAAGTGCTTCTCAGACAACCACTTGGCCTTCTTGCATTTCTTTTTCTTTGGGATAGTTTTGGTTACCACCTCCTGTACAACGTAACAAACCTCCATCCATAGATATTCAGGCACTCTGCCTACCAGGTCTAATCCTTTGAATCTATTCATTACCTATACTGCACGATCATAAGGGATATGATTTATGTTATACCTGAATTGCCTAGTAGTTTTCCCTAATTTCTTCAATTTAAGCCTGAATTTTGCAATAAGGAGCTGATGATCTGAGCCACAGTCAGCTCCAGCTCTTTTTTATCCTGACTATAAGGAGTTTCTCCATCTACAGCTGCAAAGAATATAATCAATCTGATTTCAGTATTAACCATCTGGTGATGTCCCAGAGGCACCAGAGATCAAATTGCCAACATCCGCTGGATCATGGAGAAAGCAAGAGAATTCCAGAAAAACATCTATTTCTGCTTCATTGACTATGCCAAAGCCTTTGACTGTGTGGATCACAATAAACCGTGGAACATTCTGAAAGAGATGGGAATCCCAGACCACCTGACCTGCCTCTTAAGAAACCTGTATGCAGGTCAGGAAGCAAGAGTCAGAACTGGACATGGAACAACAGACTGGTTCCAAATAGGAAAGGGAGTGCGTCAAGGCTGTATATTGTCACCCTGCTTATTTAACTTATATGCAGAGTACATCATGAGGAACGCTGGGCTGGAAGAAGCACAAGCTGGAATCAAGATTGCTGGGAGAAATATCAATAACCTCAGATATGCAGATGACAGCACCCTTATGGCAGAAAGTGAAGAGGAACTCAAAAGCCTCTTGATGAAAGAGAAAGAGGAGAGTGAAAAGGTTGGCTTGAAGCTCAACATTCAGAAAACAAAGATCATGGCATCTGGTCTCATCACTTCATGGGAAATAGATGGAAAAACAGTGGAAACAGTGTCAGACTTTATTTTTTGGGGCTCCAAAATCACTGCAGATGCTGATTGCAGCCATGAAATTAAAAGACGCTTACTACTTGGAAGGAAAGTTATGATCAACCTTGATAATATATTAAAAAGCAGAGACATTACTTTGCCAACAAAAGTCTGTCTAGTCAAGGCTATGGTTTTTCCCGTGGTCATGTATGGACGTGAGAGTTGGACAGTGAAGAAAGCTGATAGCCGAAGAATTGATGCTTTTGAACTGTGGTGTTGGAGAAGACTCTTGAGAGTCCCTTGTACCAGAAGGAGATCCAACCAGTCCATTCTAAGGGAGATCGATCCTGGGTTCATTGAAAGTACTGATGCTAAAGCTGAAACTGCAATACTTTGGCCACCTCATGCGACGAGTTGACTCATTGGAAAAGACTCTGATGCTGGGATGGATTGGGGGCGGGAGGAGAAGGGGACGACCGAGAATTAGACTGCTGGATGGCATCACCGACTCTGTGGACATGAGTTTGAGTGAACTCCGGGAGTTGGTGATGGACAGGGAGGCCTGGCGTGCTGTGATTCATGGGGTCGCAGAGAGTCAGACACGACTGAGCGACTGAACTGAACTGAACTGAACTGATGTCCTTGGTAGAGTCCTCTCTTGTGTTGTTGGAAGAGGGTGTTTTCTATGACCAGTGTGTTCTTTTGGCAAAACTCTGTTAGTCTTTGCCCTGCTTCATTTTGTACTCCAAAGCCAAACTTGCCTGTTATTCCAGGTATCTCTTGACTTCCTACTTTTGCATTCCAGTCCCCTGTGATGAAAAGGACATCATTTTTTTTTTTTTTTCCCGCTGTTAGTGCTACAAGTTCTTGTAGGTCTTCATAGAACCATTCAACTTCAGCTTCTTCAGTGGTTGGGGCATAGACTTGGATTACTGTGTTGTTGAATGCTTTGTGATGTGAAAACAAACTAAGATCATTTTGTCATCTTTGAAATTGCACCCACATACTGCATTTCAAACTCTTTTGTTGACTGTGAAGTCTGTTCCATTTCTTCTATGGGATTCTTGCACACAGCGGTAGATACAGTGTTCATCTGAGTTAATTGCGTCCATTCCAGTCCATCCTCTTGCCATCTCCTGCTTGACCACATCCAATTTACCTTGATTCGCGGACCTAACATTCTGGATTTCTATGCAATATTTCTCTTTACAGCATTAGACTTTACTTTCACCACCAGACACATCTACAATTGAAAATCGTTTCTGCTTTGGCCCAGGCTCTTCATTTTTCTGGTGTTATTTACGGCTCTTCTCCAGTAGCGTATTAGACACCTACTGACCTGGGGAGCTCAATTTCTGGGGTCATATCTTTTTGCCTTTTAATACTGTTCATGGCATTCTCAAGGCAAGAATACTGGGGTACTTTGTCATTCCTCTCTCCAGTGAATCATGTTTTGTCAGAACCCTCCACCATGACCTGTCTTGGGTGCCCCTGGAAACCATGGCTCACAGATTCATTGAGTTACACAAGGCTGTGATCAATGTAATCATTTTGGTTAGCTTTCTGTGATTGTGACTTTTGTTCTGGAGGCTGTGGAATTGTAGTTCTTGCTTCATCTGCCTGCCCTCCCATGGGTGAAGAAAAGAGGCTTGTGCAAGCTTTCTGATGGGAGGGAAAATGGGGTCTTGCTCTAGTGGGCAGGGCCATGCTCAGTTCAGTTCAGCTCAGTCACTCAGTTGTGTCTGACACTTTGTGACCCCAAGGACTGTAGCATGCCAGGCTTCCCTGTCCTTCACCAACTCCCAGAGCTAACCTTGTCCATCAAGGTGGTGATGCCATCCATCATCCTCTGTCAGCCCCTTCTCCTCCTGCCTTCAGTTTTGCCCAGCATCAGGGTCTTTTCCAATGAGTCAGCTCTTCACATCAGGTGGCCAAAGTAATCGAGCTTCACCTTCAGCATCAGTGCTTCCAGTGAGTATTCAGGACTGATTTCCTTTGGATTGACTGGTTTGATCTTCCAATGGACTCTCAAAGAACACCACAGTTCAAAAGCATCAATTCTTTGGCACTCAGCTTTCTTTATGGTCCAACTCTCACTTTCAAACATGACTACTGGAAAAACCATAGCTTTCACTATATGGACCTTTGTTGGGAAAGTAATGTCTCTGCTTTTTAGTGTGCTATCTAGGTTTTTCATAGCTTTTCTTCCAAGGAGCAAGCATCTTTTAATTCATGACTGCAGTCACCATCTTCAGTGATTTAGGAGCCTAAGAAGATAAAGTCTGTCCGTATTTCCATTGCTTCCCCATGTATTTGCATGGATAATGGGCTAGGATGCCATGATCTTAGTTTTTTGAGTGCTGAGTTTTAAGTCAGTTTTTCATTCTCTTCTTTCACTTTCATCAAGAGGCTCTTTAGTACCTCTCTGCTTTCTGCCATAAAGGCAGTGAAATGCTCAGGAAATCTTTAATTCAATTTTTTGCTTGAATGGGTGGAGATGTGTTCCCTCCTTGTTAGTTGTCTGGCTTAGAGGTGATGCAGTCCTAGGATCTGAAACCTCTGTGGTAGCGTTACTAGTGATCTCCAGGAGGGCTTAAACCAAGGGGGACCTTCCAGGACTGCTGCTGCCAACGTCCCTGTCCCTGTGAATAGCCTCTTCCAACTCACGTCTCCACAGAAAACCCTCAAACACTCACAGGCAGGTCTAGCTCAGTCTCCTGTGGGATCATCGCTCCTTTCCCCTGGGTCTTAGTGTGCACAAGACTAGAGATCCATTCTAAAGAGTTGGAGATACCAAGGGAATGTTTCATGCAAAGATGGATACAATAAAGGACAGAAATGTCAAGAACCTAACAGAGGCAGAAGAGATTAAGAAGATGTGGCAAAAATACACAGAAAAACTATATAAAAAAGTCTAAGTGACCTGGTAACTATGATGGTGTGATCACTCACCTAGAACCAGATATCCTGGAGTGTGAAGTCAAGTGAGCCTTAGGAAGCACTATTATGAACAAAGCTAGTGGAGATGAAGGAATTTCAGTTGAGCTATTTCAAATCCAAAAAGATGATGCTGTTAAAGTCCTACATTCAATATCTCAGCAACTTTGGGAAACTCAGCAGTGGCCGCAGGACTGGAAAAGGTCAGTTTTCATTCAAATTCCAAAGAAGTGCAATGCCAAAAAAACATTCAAACTACCTTGCAATTGCTCTCATTTCACATGCTAGCAAGGTAATGCTCAGAATCCTTCAAGCTAGGATTCAATGTTATGTGCACTGAGAATATCCATATATACAAGCTGAATTTAAAAGCAGAGGAACCAGAGATCAAAATGCCAGCATCCATTGGATCATACAAAAAGCAAGGGAATTCCAGAAAAACCTCTGGAATATTTTGCTTCTGATTCATTGACTTCATGCTTCATTGACTACACTAAAGCCTTTGACTTTATGGGTCACAACAAACTGTGGAAAATCCTTAGCAGGATGGGAACACCAAACCACCTTACATATCTCCTGAAAAACCTGTATGCAGGTTGAGAAGCAACAGTTAGAACTGGACATGGAAAAATGGCCTGTTTCAAAATTGAGAATGGAGTATATCAAGACTGTATATTGTCACCCTGCTTATTGAACGCCTATGCAATGTACATCATGCTAAATGCCATTTGGATAAACCACAAGCTAGAATCAAGATTGCTGGGAGAGATATCAACAACCTCAGTTATGCAAATGATACTACTCTAATGGCAGAAAGTGAAGAGAAACTAAAGAGTCTCTTAATGAGGGTGAAAGGAGAATGAAAAATTTGGCTTAAAATTCAGCATTATAAAAACTAAGATCATGGCATCTGGTCCCATTACTTCAAGCCCAATAGATGGGGAAAGAGTGGAAACAACGACAGATTTTATTTTCTTGGGCTCCAGAACCATTGTGGATGGTGACTGCAGCCATGAAATTGAAAGATACTTGCTCCTTGGAAGAAAAGCTATGACAAACTTAGACAGTGTATTGAAAAGGAGAGATATTTCTTTGCCTACAAATGTCCGTATAGTCAAAGCTATGGTTTTTCTAGTAGTCATGTATGGATATGAGAGTTGGACTGTAAAGAAGGTTGAGCACCAAAGAATTGATGCTTTCTAATTGTGGTGCTGGAGAAGAGTCTTGAGAGTCCCTTAGAGATCAAATGAGTCAGTCCTAAAGCAAATCAAACCTGAATTGGAAGGACTGATGCTTCTTAGATTGCCCATCTGATGTAAAGAATCGACTCATTTGGAAAGATCTGATGCTGGGAAAGACTGAGAGCAGGAGGATAATGGGGCAACAGAGGATGAGATGGTTGGATGGCATCAACAACTCAGTGGACATGAATTTGAGGAAACTCTGAGAGATAGTGAAGGACAGGGAAACTGGGGTTGCAAAGAGTGGGACATGACATAGCGACTGAAATACAATAACAATTTAGCTCTATCACAGTTAAATACTTACGAATATTTGTAGTTAATGTACTTAACAAATATTTACTCAGTACCTAACACAGTGATAGGAATAGGTGTTGAGCATACTGTGCTGTGTGCTAAGTTGCTTCAGTTGTTTTCAACTCCTTGAGACCCTATAGCCCACGAGGCTCCTCTGTCCATGGCATTCTCCAGTCGAGAATACTGGAGTGGGTTTCCATGCCCTTCTCCAGGGGATTTTCCGGATCCAGAGGTTGAATCTGCATCTCTCCTATGTCCTGTATTAGCAGTTGGGTTCTTTACCACTAGTGCCACCTGGGAAGCCCTGGTGAATAATTAGTAGCGTGTAAGTTACAGTGTAGTGGTGAAACAGAAAATCAGCATATATGCAAACAAGTACACTTATAATTACAATGTGTAATAAATGTGATGATGGAAAGGAACAGATGGAAAAAGCAGAATGGATGACCTACTTACATAGGCAGTCTCTACAACTATTCTTTTAACCAACTCCATATCAAGTGTTCATTACCAATAAAAAAAATCAATTCTATGTCTGTCATAGTTTATAATGACTATTTGGAACTATGTATCTGTTCAAAAGTTTTGTGGCTATTTGAGTAAGCGTTGAAACACCATTATTATAGTTTTGAGACACACAATGTATTTAGTTTTTAAAAGGGGAAAAAATGATGATTCAAGTTATGCCTTAAGTAGGATTCTGAATTTTTAATTTTTGTGTGGAATTCTTAGGCACAAACCCATAATTGTAATCCTTTCTGGTCTGTCCTAAAAGTATAGTTATTGCCAAATGATATCCAGTTAGGAAATGCATTACAAAGTCTTAAATAAACAGCCATGCAATTATGTGTTCATAGTTATATCCCTTGATGGTACTAGGTTTACTAGGAATTTCCAGGCTGTAAGCAGTAGCAGTTTTTTGGAACTTTGTAAAGCCATCATTTGGCTCTCCCATCTAGAGCCTGTTCTCAATAAAATAAGATGAAAGGAACAGTATTAAGCAATTGCATCATTAATGAAAATAGATGCATTATGTCTGTTCTCATTGTCTGTTACTGTGGAGGAGGAATCCCTTACTGTGAGTTTAATTTCGCCTGATCAATAGCAGTGAAACAGGGATCCCTCCATAAAGATGAGCCATAAAATCATCTTCACATGTCAGTTCTATTTTGTTCCTCTTCAACATGTCCCCTAAACCAAACTCCAGTTTCAATCTGTTATTCATTCTATAGAAATTATTATTTATAGCTTAATTTCCAATGGAATCTGTTATTGATTTTTTAATATATTACTATAATTCTTCAATTTGTGTTGAATAATGTATTTCCATATAAATCTAATTTTATACAAAAACTTAAAAGTAAGAAATGTTATGTTAAGTGGTAAATGTACCATAACTGCTGAAATTAATCCATTTCCAATTAAGAAACTGAAGCAGATGGGCTATTATGCTTTATTGGTTCTATCTATGGTTTCAATATTAACATTATGTTCTCCAGACTTTCTAAAATGTGTTCAAGAAAATGCATAAGTCCATTTTTTAAAATTTTCCTTTTATTGAAAAATAGAAACCACCAAAACATTTTTAGATTTCTTCTGCTGAGTTGCATAAGGATCAAGGTTGTGATTGGGAGAATTTGTGTAACTTATGACCTATGACCTCTACATCAATCCATTTTCTAAATAAAATATTGGAAAGTGTATATTTGTCAATACTTAAAAAATTGCTGAAAAGAATTCCTGGTGTTTATGGACTACCCTTGTAGGAAAATTGAGTCTGTTCCCAACAGCTGGTTATCAGGACACATCACACCTCAATCATTTTGACAACAAGAAATCTCCTTGCATTTTGATTACATTTAATAGAAATTACTCATGTAATGCCCCCAAAGAAGTCAAGTATTATCAGAATGGCTGGGTTCTCCAGAGGAATAAATTTCAAGAATTATAATCAAGGTGTCAAAAAGTGTTTTTTCTTCATTTTTCTGTTTAACATTTATTTTCTTCTTTAGAATCATGAGTTCATAATGGCCAGAGGTCATGCTAATTGTTGGAAATGCAAAAGAAAAAAAAATGTATCTGAATCCAACTTTAGCACTTTGCCTTATCCGCCTTCTTTCTCTGTCATTTCACCTATTAGTAACTGGCTTTGTTATTCCCCTCTCTGATATGATGTGATATTCATGGGTTAGGATTCAGGAGTAAGGTAGACATTTCTACAGAAAGAGCTGATCACTCACAAAAGTGTAGTTACGGAGGCTGGGGAACAATTTTCCAGGCTTCTAAAATTTCCTTTCATGTGAAAGGAATTCCAGTAGAGGAGGAGAATGAATTAAATCTGACACTGTACCTTTACAGGAAGAAACAGCATGTGGAGACTTTCTGAGCATTCCCCTAGAAGCCAAGCTGCCAATAGAGGACTAAGCTCCTCGGAGATGTGTGGTCTTCTACTTGGACACCAGTGGACACCTGTGTTGTCACCTCTGCCTGGTCCAGGGACCAAATCATCAAGGGTACCTTGAATGGTAAGGACATAATGTTATCATGAGCTAAGCCACATTTCCCCACCTTACTTTTATAAGTTAAAGTTAACTTTTGGCCTCACTTATCAATTGGTGGAAAATGTGTGTGGGCAAAAAACAGTGGAATTTATTGAGCCCCCCCAAATTCAATATTTTTCTCCCTCATGTGTTTGTCCCTGACCTTCAACCCTACCCCACTCCACCCCTCTTCAGAAGTTTAGAACTAGAAGTCTGCAAACTAGTTTCATTTGTGTTTGGGGAATACCCAATTAAAAATGCAACCTTTCAAAGTGAGATTATGTTACAGGTCAGCACCAAATTCTCACCTGCTACCTCCTCCCTCTTCAAATTGATAAATATCCCAATTATCCTTTTTTGGGCATAAAATTAGTGGAACTCTCACCAGCCATGACATCTCATGAAGGAAAAATATGGTACAAAAGATTACTATTGATTGACACACTTACTAAATATTTACTTTGCAGCATTGACCCAGTTGGCATACATTTAGATGACCTTCTGAACTCTGGAGTTCCACCATTTGTAACTTGCTGCTGAACTAGCAAGACACACATGCAGACAAGTTAATCTTTATTCTATTTTTTAGGAGGTTATTTTATCTTTTTTATTATTTTTATTTATTTTATAATTATTTTATTATGTATTATTTTCTTATTATTCTTATTTTATTTCATTTATTTTTATCTTTTTTAAATTTATTACTATTTTATTAATTGTATTTTATTATAAAAATTGCTTCACAATGCTGTGTTAGTTTCTGCTGTACAACAAAGTGAATTGGCTCTATGTATATTCTCTCCCTCTTGAATCTCCCTCTTACCCCCCATCCCACCCCTCTATTCTTTTTTGTGCTGTTTCTTTTCTCTATTCTATTCTATTCAAGGTCTTACACAGAGATAGCATCCAGAACCTATTAACATAAATATTAGATCAAATAGGGGGGTTTCCAAGTGATTCATTGGTAATGAATCTGCCTACCAATTCAGGAGACGCAACAATGCTTGGGTTGGGAAGATCCTCTGGAGAAGGAAATATCAACCCACTCCAGAATTCTTGCCTGGGAAATCCCATAGATGGAGGAGCCTGATGGGCTACAGTCCACGGGGTCGCAAAGAGTTGGACATGACTGAGTGGCTAAACAGCAGCAGCAGACCACAACCAAAACTGGGAGGACAAGGCAGAATCATCACTTTATTGTCACAAGCCTATGGAAACTGGATGAAACGGAGGAGGCTGATTTACAGGTCTAGTAGGTTCTGCTTGTTAATAAGCAAATATTTTTCTCACTGCTATTAAAGCCTAACAATGACTCTTTAGTCAAGAGGGTAGAACTACCATGCAGGTGACAAGAGAAGTAAGAGAAAAGTCCCTCCCTCTGGTTCAGAGAGATTATGGGAGAAGAAGCTAAAAGGAAAAAGAGAGTCAGGAATGAGACATTTCTTACTGGATCACCTATTCGCCCCTCAGACTTAGGTCAGACAGATTGAGGACTGGAAGCTGTGCTGAGGAACAGAGCAGGGATGAGGGGGAGTGGGAAAGATGGGGGACTTTGGTCTGCTGTGAATGGGGGACACCGGGAGGAGATGAACTCACGAGCTGCATTTGTGCCAACTGGAGTTCAAGCAGGAGCAAAAATATTAAAGCACACTCAGAGATATAGCTAGCTACATAGCTGTGAATTCTGAATTCATTCTCCCGGGCTCTCTTCAATGCCCTTGTGGCATGCATGGGACACTGAAATTCTCTATTTCCCACACAGATGCACCATGGCCCCAAGTTGTATTTTGTATGTATTTGTTTTTATTTATCTATTATGGGTTTGTTTGATTGTTATTGACCTGCTAGATCAGTGTCACAGAATTTCAACCCAACTGGGCAAATCTGGGTTTGGTGATGTTTCAACAACATCTCCCCTCTCTTCTCCTGGCTGTCTGTACCAACTAGCTGCTTATCCTTATGTCAAAAATACAGAGGAGGAAGGGAGGTCCAATCCAGAGTCCTCCTGGGTCACTCTCTCATGACTTCTGCATTCAAGGCCAGCTGTTTCTGAGCAAGGAAGCTCTCTGTTGTCTTGAAAGAACACACGCTCTCATGTTCCTTGAGGTTTTCGGTCAGAGGCACAATGAGAAAAGTTGGTGTTAGAACCACTGTTGTTGTTCAGTTGCTAAGTCGTGTCCGACTCTGCAACCCCATGGACTGCAGCACTCCAGGCTTCCCTGCCTTTCACCATTTCCTAGAGTTTGCTCAAACTCATGTCCACTGAGTCGGTGATACCATCCAAACATCTCATCCCCTGTCTCCCCCTTCTTCTCCTGCCCTCAATCTTTCCTAGCATCAGAATCTTTTCCAATGCATCAGAGCCATTAGCCCCTTAAATTCAGTAGGATGTATTCAAGTGCCTGTGGTTCATAAGCCATCCTATCAAACCTGACATTTCAGTGAAGCCCCTTTGGAGGGAGGAGTCATTATCCCTTTTCATCTGGATGTTAGGAACCTAGAAAAACTCCTTGCCAGCAACAGCCCTGACAGGATGTACACACTTAGGGTCACCAAGAAGATAAGAGGGCTCTTCGCTTTCCTAGAGGCAAAGTGTTCAAAATGCTCCCAAGTGTTCAAAATGCTTCATCTCTCTTTGTCCTGTCATTTCTTGACAAAGTTTTTTTTTTTTTTTAATGTTTATGAATAAACACCACAGTCCTCAGAGCCCTCTGGTGAGCAAGAGCTTGTTCTGAAAATTCATTGTGAAACCTCATTCTCAACTCTTTGGTAAATTCTTCCCTGTTCTGAGCAAAATCTATGGAGATTTCAAAACCAGAAAATACTGAGGAATTTCAAAATTTTAAAGTACTGTTAAGAAGGGATTTGGATGATTTAAAACACTAGTTTCCACATGATGAGTGTTTCACTGGGGACAGGTGGAAGTTCTTGTAACATTTTGACTCTTCCAACAGCTTCCTGGCTGGTTTCTCCACTTGTCCTCATCCTGTTTTCAACATAGTAGCCAGAGAATAACTTTTTAAAATATACTTCAGATTAAGCGACTTAAAAGCCCATCATGGTTTCCCATCACACTTACAGTCTCAAATTCTTGCCACAGCCTACATACTTGTATAAAGAGGTTGTTATTGTTTAGTCACTGAGTCATGGTTGACTCTTTTACGGCTCCATAGATTTTAGACTGCTAGTTTCCTTTGTCCATGGGTCTTCCCAGGCAAGAATACTGGGTCGGGTTGCCTTTTCCTTCTCTAGGGTATCTTCCTGACCCAGGGATCAAACCCATGCCTCCTGCTTGGCAGGTGGATTCTTTACCACTGAGCCACCTGGGAAGCCCTCTACAAAGAGGTAGCTGCCTTGAAAATTCATCTCCTACAACATTCCTTCTTACTGACTCTGTTCCAGCCACATTTGCTATGCCTTTAACTCATCAAGTCAATTCTACTCTTGGGGCATTTGCACTTGCCATTCCCTCTGCCTGGTAGTCTCTTCCCCCATATATGGATATGCTCACTCCATTACTTTTTAAGAGTATCTGTCAAAAACCAGCTTCTTAAAGAGGGAGACTCTAACCAATGTAAAAGAACACCCTATAGTCCCTTTATCTTCCTATTTTGGCTTCTTTCTTTCAAACCACTGTCTGATGTTACATCACATATTTGTTTAGTTGTCATCTCCCTAAAATAGAATAAATGTTCTGTAAGATCAAGAAATGGATTTGGTTTCCAATGTATAGAGTAATGAAATGTTAGTCACTCAATAAATATTTATTGAATAAGTGAACTTTATCTTAGGCATGTTATAAGTAAGATCAGTATGTTGATGTGATGTGATATTGTTGGTTACTTGGTTCTTACATTTTCAGACAGGTGTGTTATTGGTAGACATAAAAACATAACATCTGTACCTCATCAAATTAATTTTGTGTGTCAGAAGTGGCAAGCATATTTGCTGACTGTTTTCCAAAATTCAAACCATGCTGGTCTTTTTGATAAGATCAATAAAGAATTGAAAAAGTATATTTACATAGATTGTCCATGGAGAGAGAATCTAATTACATCATTTGTTTTAAAAATCATGAACTGGAGGTTGCATTTAATACTTACTGGTAAATCTCAAACCAGAGAGTAATTGGAAAGAATCATGCCTCTAAGACTTTAAAATAAATCATTTAATACTTTTTAGTGGAAGATTTCTTTCTTATTTAAATTTTTCTTCAATTAATATAAACAAGATATATTTTCCCCAAAACATGATAGGTTATATAGAGCAAAGTCTTTGGCAATAGAGTAATACTGTATTAGGGGACCGATTCCAGCATTTATGACTTTATATTTCCATTTCAATTTCAGTCTGTTTTTGTCCATTAGACGGGGGCTTAACTCCTCCTTATGGGGGGAGTTATTGAATTAATAATTTGTAAAGGACCTAGCCTAGTACCTGACACATGGCTAAACAACCTCCTTTTCCTCTCTTTTCATATCCCTCACCTATATCTGTGGTTAAACCAAAATCTGGTGGAGAAAATAAGGCCAGATTCTTTCCAAAGAATCTAGAACAGTTACTGCATTTGTTTGAACAATATGAGAGTTCTATATTCCTCAATCAGTTGAATCCTCGGTTCTCATATTTATGTTGCTGAAACTGCAATACTTTGGCCACCTCATACGATGAGTTGACTCACTGGAAAAGACTCTGATGCTGGGAAAGGTTGGGGACGGGAGGAGAAGGGGACGACAGAGAATGAGATGGCTGGATGGCATCACCGACTCTGTGGACATGAGTTTGAGTGAACTCCGGGAGTTGGTGATGGACAGGGAGGCCTGGCGTGTTGTGATTCATGGGGTCGCGGAGAGTCGGACATGACTGAGCGACTGAACTGAACTGAACTGAACTGAAAGTAAGAAAATTGACAGGTTGACATCATTCTTTTCTTCCTCCTCCATACTTGCAAATGAAACATTATCTGTGGCTTTAGACATATCTGCTGATATTTCAGTATGAGTTGATATATTGGACACGTTTGCCCAGAGTCAGCCAAATCTATTCTGATGAACTTATCCTGGCTAGCCCCTCATCTCTGATTACTGCTAGAACTTGAAATCCAACCACATGCCATTCCATTGTGTGCTTCCAAGACAAAGAAGGGATTATATTTCATTACAGGGAACATAAATTATCAGTGTTGTTGTTGTTGTTTTAAGCTGTTGAAGTTTTGTCAGATATCTTGGATCAATTGCTCTGTCTATGGATTTGAACATACCCCAACTTGATCTTGTTTATGACAAATGAAGTCTGTTAAGTATTAATCAACTATCTTCCTTGTTCTCAAAAACAATATTGTATTGTAGAGCTTTAAAATTGAACTAGGATAGTTTGATGTACATCAACAAAAAATGTTTTAACATTTCCCTTGGTTTGTCTCAGACTACACTACTTAAAATTAATCTAGATACACACACACAAAATGAGTTTGCTAGACATTTTTGATGAGAAAGGAGATATAGCTATAGGAATTTCGAAGCACAGTTTAAATTACTCTAAAATCTATTCTAAAGTTTAGCTGATTTTTCTTATAGGCTCTTTCAAGATTACAGTATTGCTGAACTCCAGAAAGCAATCACAATAATATGGGATTCATGAAACTTGATAAAGAACTTAATTTTTCTAAGTTATTTTGAAATAAAAATGCAAATACAGTTGCTTTCGAAATTAAGTATAATTTTAAACATCTTCAATGACGTCACAAGTTTAAAAAACTTTTTTCATGACTAATCTACACTCTATACTTTAGTGATACATTTAAAATGAAACAATTCTTCCAATTATAAAATCATAAAATCACGAGAGAGAAGTATATTATTAAATTGGTCTCTGGAGAAAATTATATGGATGTGATGGCTAAAAATAATCAATGTCTTTATTGACACTTCATGTAGAAAGTGCTATATATGAATTTTTAAATTATACTAAATCTGGCCGTTTTTCTTGCTCTAATAAAAAGGACCAGAGCAAGAACCTAAGTAAGTAGAGAGACCCTCCATGGTCTAAGAATTGGTAATACCTGCTGCTGCTGCTGCTAAGTTGTTTCAGTTCTGTCCAACTCTGTGCAACCCCAAAGGACGGCAGCCCACCAGGCTCCCCCATCCCTGGGAGTCTCCAGGCAAGAACACTGGAGTGGGTTGCCATTGCCTTCTCCAATGCATGAAAGTGAAAAGTGAAAGTGAAGTTGCTCAGTCCTGTCCGACTCTCAGTGACCCCATGGACTGCAGCCTACCAGGCTCCTCCATCCATGGGATTTTCCAGGCAAGATTAGTGGAGTGGGTTGCCATTGCCTTCTTCAGGTAATACTTAGATGTGGCTAAAATGTAGTCAAATATATAATAATATTTACAATGACAGTGTGCAACTTGAAAACAGTTCAGTCAGTTCAGTCACTCAGTCGTGTCCAACTCTTTGTGACCCCATGTACCGCAGCACACCAGGCCTCCCTGTCCATCACCAACTCCTGGAGTCCACCCAAACCCATGTCCATTGAGTCGGTGATGCCATCCAGCCATCTCATCCTCTGCCGTCCCCTTCTGCTCCTGCCCTCAATCTTTCCCAGCATCAAGGTCTTTTCAAATAAGTCATCTCGTCGCATGAGGTGGCCAAAGTATTGGAGTTTCAGCTTCAGCATCAGTCCTTCCAATGAATATTCAAGACTGATTTCCTTTAGGATGGACTGATTGGATATCCTTGCAGCCCAAGGGGCTCTCAAGAGTCTTGTCCAACACCACAGTTCAAAAGCATCAATTCTTTGGTCCTCAGTTTTCTTTATAGTCCAACTCTCACATCGATACATGACCACTGGAAAAACCATGGCCTTGACTAGACAAACCTTGGTTGACAAAGTAATGTCTCTGCTTTTAATATGCTGTCTAGGTTGGTCACAACTTTCCTTCCAAGGAGTAAGCATCTCTTAATTTCATGGATGCAATCAGTATCCACAATGATTTTGGAGCCCAGAAAAATAAAGTCAGCCACTGTTTCCACTGTTTTTCCATCTGTTTGCCATGAAGTGATGGGACCAGATGCCATATCTTGGTTTTCTGAGTGTTGAGCTCAAAGCCAACTTTTTCAGTCTCCTCTTTCACTTCCATCAAGAGGCTCTTTAGTTCTTCACTTTCTGCCAAAGAGTGGTGTCATTTGCATATCTGAGACAACTTGAAAATAATAATTAAAAAAAGTAACAAAGTTGGATAAGTACTATATTATTAGGCCCAATAAAAATCTCACCATTCTCCTCATCTCTCTGCCCTTTCTCCCCTAATGAGACCTCAAAATAGCAAGAAAGCTACAAGAAGGGAAGCAAACGTATGATGCCACCTATCACACTGATCATCTAGTGAAGTTCCCATGTGTGACACCTGTTTTACACCTTCAGATACTGGTTTCCATACCCCTAACAGCATTTATCTGGAGAAGGTGATGGCACCCCACTCCAGTACTCTTGCCTGGAGAATCCCATGGACAGAAGAGCCTGGTGGGCTGCAGTCCCTGTGGTCACTGAGTCAGACATGACAGCGACTTCACTTTCACTTTTCACTTTCATGCATTGGAGAAGGAAATGGCAACCCACTCCAGTGTTCTTGCCTGGAGAATCCCAGGGACAGCGGAGCCTGGTGGGCTGCCGTCTATGGGGTCACACAAAGTCGACAGGGCTGAAGTGACTTAGCAGCAGCAGCAGCAGCAACGGCATTTATCATTTAGTGTCACTAAGAGAACTAAATGCCCTGGAAATATAACTTTTCAAATTATATAAAGTTGGAAGAGGGATAGGAAACAGAAATAAGTCATTGCTGCTGCTGCTGCTGCTGCTGCTAAGTCACTTCAGTCGTGTCCGACTCTGTGTGACCCCATAGACGGAAGCCCACCAGGCTCCCCCGTCCCTGGGATTCTCCAGGCAAGAACACTAATAAGTCATTAGAGATGTATAAACAGGTAGAAAAGGGACTTCCTTGGTGGTCCAGTGGCTAAAACTTCATGCACCCAGTGCAAAATGTGTGGGTTTGATCTCCATATGGGGAACTAAGATCCGTGTGCCAGATGGAGCAACCAAAACAAACAAACAAACAAAAAATAACAATTCAAAGATAAAATGAAAAAAGTAGAGCAAAGAAGTAATAAAATGAATGTTTTATAATGATAAATAAGTGATGACATAATAATAGTCCTTTTGTTTAAAGTAATTATATATATTATATAATATAATTACATATATTATATATATGCTGCTGCTGCTGCTGCTAAGTCACTTCAGTCATGTCTGACTCTGTGTGACCCCATAGACGGAAGCCCACCAGGCTCCCCCGTCCCTGGGATTCTCCAGGCTACATAACTTTATATATATATATATATATACTCCATTTGATACCCTGAGGTAACACGAGAAGAAATAATGAAGGGATTATTATCACTATGCTCATTGTAGACATGAGAAAATTTGGGTTAAGAAATTTAAGTATATTATCCAAAGCTACAAATCTCTAAACACACAAAGACCAGGCTTCTTATCTAGTGTTATTTCTAAGACACTAATGGTTTCAGTCAGTTCAGTTCAGTCCCTCAGTCATGTCTGACTCTTTGCGACCCCATGGACTGCAGCACACCAGGCCTCCCTGTCCAGCCCCAACTCCCGGGGTTTACTCAGACTCATGTCCATTGAGTCGGTGATGTCATTCAGCCGTCTCATCCTCTGTCGTCCCCTTCTCCTCCTGCCTTCAATCTTTCCCAGCATCAGGGTCTTTTCCAGTGAGTCAGTTCTTCACATCAGGTGGCCAGGGTACTGGAGTCTCAGCTTCAACATCAGTCCTTGCAATGAACATTCAGGACTGATTTCCTTTAAGATGGACTGGATGGATCTCCTTGCAGGCCAAGGGACTCTCAAGAGTCTTATCCAACACCACAGTTCAAAAGCATCAATTCTTTGGCCGTCAGTTTTCTTTATAGTCCAACTCTCACATCCATACACTACTACTGGAAAAACCATAGCCTTGACTAAACGGACCCAGAGAAAAGGCTTCTTATCTAGTGATATTTCTAAGACACTAATGGTTTATATACCTAGAAACTCAAAAGTGGCCTGAGTGGTAAAGAAAAGCACAGGAGTATCAGAGAAAATTTTCTGATTGTAAGCCTCAATCTCTTTGGGGAGACTAGACACATACTTCTATATTTTAGTTCTGTTACTGATAGAGTCTAGAAGTGGTGCCGTTGTAGGAACACATATAGATGTGTTCCTACACATATAGAAAACAACAGACTTTGGTTTCTAGTCTCCAATAAAAGGAACCAGGGCTCCTTGGAAAATGGCTGATCTTAGAGCTAAGGTAGTGAAAAATACAAGATATTCTTGGACCATCTTACAACTCCAGAAATAAGGATGCACAAAAAAATGATAGATTTAAAAGACACAGGAATCAACTCGAGTTTCCAATGGTCAGATGTGGAACAATTTGAACAACAAAAGAAATTCAATTACTGTTACCCAAAGAATGAAATAAATATCCATGAGTCCACATTAACATAAAAATGATGGAAGACAAAGAATAAATCATCTTTACAGAGGAATCCCAAATAACATCTCTAGGAGGTGGAGCATAATTCTATCCTCGTGAACATGGGCTGGACTTAGTGACTTGCTCCCAAAAGATAAAGATGGAAAAATTAGTAACTTTAAGGTGGAGAAACATGGAAGACACCAAAGTAGGTGCTCAAGGCTAACATCACTAATGATAAGTCACATTGTTGTTAATTCTAGAAGGTCTTACAGGACCATTTGACTTCAGCTTCTTCAGCATTACTGGTCGGAGCATAGACTTGCATTACTGTGATACTGAATGGTTTGCCTTGGAAACAAACGGAGTTCATTCTGTCATCTTTAGGATCTCACCCAAGTACTGCATTTCAGACTCTTTTGTGGACCACGAGGTCTACTCCATTCTTCTAAAAGATTCTTGCCCTTAGTAGATATGGTGGGCATCTGAATTAAATTTGCCCGTTCCAGTTCATGTTAGTTCAGTGATTCCTAAAATGTCAATGTTCACTCTTGCCATTTATTGTTTGACCACTTCTAATTTACCTTGACTCATGGATGTAATACTTCAGGTTCTTATGCAATACTGTTCTTTATAGCGTAGGACTTTACTTTCACCACCAGACACATCCATAACTGAGTGTCATTTCTGCTTTGGCCCAGCCACTTCATTTTTTTCTGGAGCTATTAGTAATTGCCCTCTGCTCTTCCCAGGTGTTCGGCAGCATATTGGACACCTTCCATCCTGGGGGGCTACTCTTCCAGTGTCATATCGTTTTGTCTTTTCATACTATTCATTCACAGCAAGAACACTGGAGTGAGTTTCCATTTCCTCCTCCAGTGGACCAAGTTTTGTCAGAAACTCTTTACTATGACCCATCCATCTTGGGCAGCCCTGCACGTCATGGCTCAGCTTCATTGAGTTATCCAAGCCCCTTCACCACTACAAAGCTATGATCCATGAAGAGCTACTAAACATGTGTAATTGGTTTAATTCTAAAGGCTTTAGATCATGTTGATATGCTAGTATTTATATACCATTATATTTTCTCATGACAATTTTCTGCGAGAGGGTCAAGAAAAACAGGTCTGACTAAAATTTCCTGAGCTCTTGCTCTTAAAGACCAAGTTTGAGTTAAGATATTTCAGTGTAAAAACCGAACAATAATTACTCTATTTATATGTAGTATTTTATAGCAAATATCAAAGAACTTGTCCTGGAATTTATTATTAGAATTTAAAAAATTACACTCATAAAAAAGCATTTAATCTTTTTTCTATAAACTGTGTATTAGCTTGGATTTTTAGCTGCCAGTAATAAGAGCATAGTTCAGACTTCCTACATTTAAGGACAAGTTTAAAAGCAAAAAGGCAAGGCAGAGAGATTTATCATATTTGAGTGTCTCAGACAATCTGAGGAAATTTCAGGCTGGTCCTGAGGATCTCTGCTTCTTTCTGCAAGTATGTTTTCTCTCTCTCTTTTTCTAATTGTGGTTATCAATGGCACCAAGCTTGGGTTTGAACCTGGTGCTGCCAATTACTAGCATTTTTCCCCCTTGGAGAAATTATTTAATCTCTTTGTCTATTCGTTAACATATGAAATGGGGATGAAAATAGCACCTGCTTCACTGAGTTGCTGCAAAGATTGAATGAATTGCTTTATGTAAAACACAGAGAACAGTGTCACCATAGTAAATATTCTACACGTGTCAGGTATTATTTGTATTATAAGGTCACCACAAAAGCTTTTCCATAGCCATTCATTTAGAAAATAAGGCAAATGAAGTAGTTTTTCCCGAAGTATTCATTAAAGGATGAAGGTACCAAAACTACAAAAACTTTAACACCAAATTTAATTAGAAACGTTCAAGGGTCATTTTGTGTAAAAAAGATTCTCTGAAGGTCCTGGGCTCTAGAGTTTTTAGAGATTCATTCCACACTTTAGGCCACTGTTTTGCAGACAGCAGATGTCTTCCACATAAGCTCTCTGGAATATAGCAAACTTCCAGCTCTGTGGAAGGCTGGACACCAAAGTGTCCACTGGAAGCTAACTGAAAGCATGAGAGGAAGAGGACTTAGACAGCAGGAATGTAAAACGGATGCCTCATTTGCTCTTGCCTCTGGCCCAGAAGAATGACATGGGGAGTAAGAAGAAACAGAAACTGACATTTCTCGTGTTTCGTTTTCCTCCTTGCATTCCCACCAGTGTGCTTCGTTACTGGTTCCAATTCTTAATTTCTCCCATTTGAATAACCCTCCCTGGAGGAGAAGCAAATAGAGGCTTGCTGCTACTGCTGCTAAGTCACTTCAGTCGTGTCCGACTCTGTGTGACCCCATAGACGGAAGCCCACAAGGCTCCCCCGTCCCTGGGATTCTCCAGGCAAGAACACTGGAGTGGGTTGCCATTTCCTTCTCCAGTGTGTGAAAGTGAAAAGTGAAAGTGAAGTCGCTCAGTCATGTCCGACCCTTAGCGACCCCACAGACTGCAGCCTACCAGGCTCCTCCATCCATGGGATTTTCTAGGCAACAGTACTGGAGTGGCTTAAATAGAGGCTTAAGTGATCTCATTTCCAGTCTCCTGCTGCTGTTGCTGCTAAGTCGCTTCAGTCGTGTCTGAGTCTGTGCGACCTAGCCATTGTCAAATCCTCATTTGAACATATTGTTTGACCCTTAGATTTGAAACTAAGAATATTTGAAGTAACTCAGCTGGTAAAGAATCTGCCTGCAACGAAGGAGACCCCTGTTCAATTTCTGGGTCAGGAAGATCCCCTGGAAAAGGGATGAGCTACCCACTCCAGTATTCTTGAGCTTCCCTAGTGGTTCAGCTGGTAAAGAATCCGCCAGCAATACAGGAGACCTGGGTTTGATCCCTGGGTTGGGAAGACACCCTGGAGGAGGACATGGCAACCCACTCCAGTATTCTTGCCTGAAGAATCCCCATGGACAGAGGAGCCTGGCAGGCTACAGTCCATGGGTTTGCAAACAGTCGGACATGACTGAGCGACTAAACACAGCACAGAAAGAAGGAACATTGAAAGAAAAAGGGAGCACAGAAACAAAGAACAAATGCTCATCCAACTGCTGGATGAGAAAGTGGGAAAAAAAAAAGAATTTCAGTACTAGGTACTCTTAAGAAAAAGCAGGGTTAAAAGAATGATCCTAGGTAAGAAAAGGGGATGAAAAAAGAATACATACAGTTGTTGCAGCCTAACCATTTAATAAGATTTGACATGCCTAGGTTTTTAAGGGAATATTAAATAAAATTAGCCACACTTAAAATGACAAGGTTCTGTTCTACCAGCCTCATTTGTATATATTTATTTCACTCACAATAATGTTATATATAGTACATTATTACCACTTCATATAAAGAAGCTGAGCCCAGAACAGTTAAGTAAATTTTCTGAAGTCACACAGCCTGTAAAAGCAGCACCAGGCCTTGAAAATCACAGAATCTAGTGAGTCGAAGACCTTTAACTCTATCCCTTACTATATTAGGGCTTCTCTGGTGGTTCAGACAGTAAAGAATCTGCCTACAATGTGGGAGACCTGGGTTTGATTCTTGGGTTGGGAAGATCCCCTGGAGAAGGGAATAGCTACCCACTTCACTTTTCTTGCCTAGGGAATTCCATGGACAGAGGAGCCTGGTGGGCTACAGTCCATGGGCTCACAAAGAGTCAGACAGGACTGAGCATATAACACTATGTGCTTCCTATTCTACTTTGAAAAACAATAACTAAATTAGAAGTTTTTTTATTCTAATGACTGAGTTAGAATCTACAAAGCAAAACTCAAGGATTAAATATGTTAAAGTAAATGTCATTAATTTTTTAAAGAAGTTGTATATTAGAATGAGAACATGACCTACATGACAATATTTGCCAACATAGAAGGGGAAATGATTTGGTGTCTGTACTGTACTTTACAGCAAGTTCTGAGATTAAAAGAGTGCTCATGAAATGAATAATTAGGGACCATTCTTCTATTGTTTAAAGAAATAACAGAATATTTTAGCCTTTGAGAATGAAAATATTCAACTAAAGGCTCAGAGAAAATTTAAGAAGTGAAAATAGGATATTTTCATGATTCAAGTTCAGTTTTCTTTAAAAAGTAAAAGAATAAAGACTTGAGGAAAACTAACATGACTTGAGGAATATCATGTTATAACTTGAGGAAAAAGTCATAACTTGAGTCAAAACTCAATCATGACTAAATAGAATTTATCTCAGATATGGAAAATCGGGTTCAAATTAAGAAATCTTTTACTGTGATATTTTATTGCTAAGAATATATAATTAAAATCAATAACTAACTTCATTTCTAACAATGAAAATAACAGAAGTATAATGAAAATGAACACTTCTCCAGTAGACATGTATGGATGTGAGAGTTGGACTATAAAGAAGGCTGAATGCCAAAGAATTGTTGCTTTTGAACTGTGGTGTTGGAGAAGACTCTTGAGAGTCCCTTGGACTGCAAGATCAAACCAGTCCATCCTAAAGGAAAGCAGTCTTGAATATTCATTAGAAGGGCTGATGCTGAAACTGATGCTCCTATACTTCGGCCACCTGATGTGAAGAGCCAGCTCATTAGAGAAGACCCTGATGCTGGGAAAGATTGAAGGCAGGAGGAGAAGGGGATGACAGAGGACAAGATAGTTGGATGGCATCACTGATTCAATGGACTTGAGTTTGAGCAAGCTCTGGGAGATGACGAGGGACAGGGAAGCCTGGCGAGCTTCAATCCATGGGGTCGCAAAGAGTTGGATATGACTGAACAACAACAATGAGACTGTATTAAAATTAGGAAGCAAAGAAAGATGCTCATCATGATATGAAACAGAAACTATCCTGTAACTTTTGAAAACTGTAGATATAAAGGTATTGATTCGTGGGTTGGCAAGATCCCCTGGAGAAGGAAATGGCAACCCATTCCAGTATTCTTGCCTGGAAAATCCCATGGACAGAGAAGCCTGGTGGGTTACAGTCCATGACATTGCAAGAGTTGGACACAACTTAGCAACTAAACCATCACTCCAGGTGATCTTCATGCCGGTGGAACCCCGTGATGGTGGAACCCACCATCACCTACCTAATCAAGTAAAAGCTCTTAGAATTAATAAGATAATTTAGTAAATTTATTGGTTATAAAATACAGAAATATCAACCACTATCTTCTATTTCAGCAAGAATCAATAAGACCCATCTTGTAACAGTGACAGTAACCCTAAAATATCTAAGAGAAGTTTTATTTTGAGGACTGTAGGGGAAAACTATAAAACTTTAAGAGATAGAACACTTTAATAGTGGAAACACTTTAATTTGGAAAGGAAATGCCAAATTCCTAGAAAGCGAGGTTAAATATTTTGAAGATACCATCTAAGCAAATTAATTTTAGGTTTCATGAGTCTAATAAAAATTCCAATAAGATTGTTTTTGGAACTTGATGAAATTATTCCAAAGTTTATATGCCCAATAATGGACAAAATGTTCTAAAACAATTTTAAAAAGATGATAGGGGAGAACTTGCCCACAGATATTAAAAGATATTGGACCCTCATATTGCCTTTTATGGTTGCTTTGATTCTGATGTTTAGTAATAATTCACATAGTTTACAGTTTTTTTGTTTATTAAAAATATATTATCTATGAAAGTTTGTCTAAATGATTCAAAAATAGTGAAACAAAGGGCCATAGATGTAGTAAATAGAGAATGAGAATTTCAGGCATTATTGACTCACCGATAATAAGCACAGAGCACTAAGGAGCAGTATATAGGGATGGGTAAGGGTTGTTACTGCTGCTGCAACAGCTCAGGTAGGCATCCACCATCTCTCTGTTGAGTATTATGGATTTCTAACTGGTCTCCCCAGTTCCTCCATACATTGATCCCATAGATGAGAAAGTCATCTGCACAAAATATAAATCACATATCTTCCAGGCTGAATAACCATCGTTGGTCTCTACCAGCTACCTCAATTCGGTTTATCATGATGGCTCCCTCCACAGTTCTATCTTTATTCACACTCCAGCTGCACAGACCACCTCATCCACATTCTCCTCTTTACATCTGAGCATTAATATCACTGTCCATGCTCAGGAATTTTCTTCTGCCTAGAATGTGATTGCAATATCCTATTCAAATATATCCCAGTGCTTCATGTCTTCATTTAAAGTTCAAATTGTTTGATATTTCATGGGAAAGCCACAAAACCAGGGTCCTTGTGACCACTATATGACCAGTATTTAGGCCAGTGCTTGCCACAAAGTAGGAGTTCCATAAATATTTGCTATGTTAATGAATAAAAGAACACCTACCATAGGTATTACACTATATCACAATTACTTGCTTAGTTTTTTTATCCTGATTTAGAGCAGGAATGTGAAGTCTGTTTTGTTTTCTTTTTGCGGGGCAAGGAGATCCAACCAGTCCATTCTAAAGGAGATCAATCCTGAATGTTCATTGGAGGGACTGATGCTAAAGCTGAAACTGCAATACTTTGGCCACCTCATGCGACGAGTTGACTCACTGGAAAAGACTCTGATGCTGGGAAGGGTTGGGGGCGGGAGGAGAAGGGGACGACCGAGAATGAGATGGCTGGATGGCATCACCGACTCTGTGGACATGAGTTTGAGTGAACTCCGGGAGTTGGTGATGGACAGGGAGGCCTGGCGTGCTGTGATTCATGGGGTCGCGGAGAGTCGGACATGACTGAGCGACTGAACTGAACTGAACTGATTTTTTTTTTGCTTGTTTAATTCATTTTAAATTTGCATTCAATGCCTGGACACATGGTCAGGGCTCAAAAAATATTGTTAAGTGAGAAGATAAATAAACAGATAATATAATGACATAGCAAAATGACAAATCTTACTTACCCAACACAACACTCTGCATAGTAATTGCTTGCTAAAAGACCAGAAAGATATTCATATATTGCTTTAGAATTAATTGATACTTATTTTCTGTTGCAGGTAATTGTGTCTAGGCAATTCTTTCACAGTCATCATTCTTTTAACATATCGCCATCAAAATGACAAATTCGGTTTTATAACAGTCTTTTCATACAGTAAGGCATATGTTGTAGGTACTGGTACCATACGATTTATTGTTTCATCTCTTGAGTCATCATTTTGAATTAATAAGAATCTTTTGGAGACCAGCCTTTCCTGAGAGTCCCTTTTCTGGAAAAAAGTCTTGCACTAATTTTGATACTGCAGTCATTTATCAAGCACTTAGTATTACTCACATACCTCCCCCTCCCACTTTGTAATGTGTTTTCTAAATAAACAAATCTGTAAAAGAGAAATTGAGGAAAATCCTTAAAAAAACATTTTTGTGAAAACTCTCCATCATTTTACATATCTATAAACACAGACAGTCTAGTTACAAATCCCACATATATCCTTCATAGCAATTTCCCTAAAACCTTCTATACAGAGAGAATGTATATGCTTGTTTCTTTTTTGTATAGTTGCTTGAAAGCAGTATGATTGGATATTTTTCAAAGAACTCTGCAATTAGAATTTGTCCTGAATTCAGTCTATTCAAATCAGTTTAAATTACTAACACTTGCTGTACTCACAGGACTTGTGTAGCTTAATCATACTCTGACAGATTGCTTTTAACGTAGCAAATGGTCCTTTACATGAGCAGCTTCATAGATTTAGATTTTTTTTTAATTTTAGAGATTCTTTTAAAGAGAAACACAATCATAATATGAGCTTAAATTTGGAATTAAGTTTGCTTACACTGAAGTAGAGAGAAAGCAAATAAACCTAGGAAGTTTTACATGGCCAAACATAAGTGCTTGCATTCTTTATGTGGATTCTCTCTTAACACTTCCACGATGATAAAATTAATCAGTGAATGTTCCCAAATCATTACCATTGACGTATATCACTTTATCATCTGAAGCCTGAGAATCTGGTGCCTATTAAAATGATAGCGAACAAGATCTTCTGGAAGTAACTCACATTCTAAGGACAAATATAATGGAATGTACCATGTTATCCAGCAAAATCCTTTGAGAACGCTAACACTTGGTGCTGATTTTGCTTCTTTATTGACCAATTTCTTAATGCTTCTCTTAGCTGTATTAACTTTTTAAAAAATGCTTATTTTTCTATGCATATTCCTTAAATAGCTAGAGGACTTGGTCTCCCTATGTCCATTACTTTGCAACAAACCCATTTTTGCTGTTTATCTAGTCATATAAGTGGGTTTAGCATGAAGACACATACTTAGAATACACAGACACAGTTGCTACAGAATGTACTTCCACTAAGAAGAATTTCACTAAAGGTATCAATTTCCTTTTTAAAAATTCATAACATCATAAGGGTTATTAACTATTTCAAATGTTGCTAATGGCGTACAGAGCTTAAATTCCTATTTCCTTTAAGAAAATGAGGAATATTAATACTAAGCCTCTTATCTCCCAAAATTATGAAATGACATTCCCACCCTTCCTTAGTTTCTATGCCTGGTCTCTATTTTTGCAGTCCTGAGATATGGCTACCCTTCAAGCAATGAGTCAGCTGAGCTGAGAATTTATCTGAACTGATCAATATTTATATTGGCTTTTGTCACCTTAGCATATAGGGAGAGCAGAGCCTACCAGTAGCTATCAACACCAGAAGCCTTGATGACACATCAGAAAAAAATATGTTTCTGTTAATGGTCAAAGAGCAACTTGTGCCAATATATGAAAAATGCCTCAAAGTATATGTCCCTATTTACCAAAAATACCTCAAAGTATGATAAAGTTTCTTTACATCCCTATTTATCTGCGCGTGGTAGCCAAATCCTCTAAATGGGTTATATGCATGGAATGAGTCAAAATACACAGCGCTGGGACTTCAGTGGTGGTCCAGTGGCTAAGACTCTGAGCTCCCATCTCAAGGAGCCTAGGTTCCATCCCTGGTTGGGGACATAGATCCCACATGCTGAATCTAAGCATTCACATACTGCAACTAATGAAAGATCCTGTAAGCTGCAATCAATGACCCAGTGTGATTAAATGTGTTTTATTTTTAATTAAAAATATTAATAAATAATGTGTGCAGTGTTCCTATTTGCCTTGACTCTGATTCTCTTAATAGTTGTTCAGGTTCATACCAGTTAACCATCAGACTGGTGAACACAAGGATGTGTGTCTGTGTTACTAGCACTGCTGCTGCTGCTGCTGCTGCTAAGTCGCTTCAGTCGTGTCCGACTCTGTGCGACCCCGTAGATGGCAGCCAACCAGGCTCCGCCGTCCCTGGGACTCTCCAGGCAAGAACACTGGAGTGGGTTGCCATTTCCTTCTCCAACGTGTGAAAGTGAAAAGTGAAAGTGAAGTCGCTCAGTCGTGTCCAACTAGTAGCGACACCATGGACTGCAGCCCACCAGGCTCCTCTGTCCATGCGATTTTCTAGGCAAGAGTACTGGAGTGGCTTGCCATTGCCTTCTCTGGTTACTAGCTCAGTCAAGTCCAACTCTGTGTGACCCCATGGATTGTAGCCCACCAGGCTCCTCTGTCCATGAGATTTCCCAGGTAAGAATATTGGAGTGGGTTGCCATTTCCTTCTCCAGAGGATCTTCCTGACCCAGGGACTGAACCTGAGTCTCCTTCATTGCAGATGGATTCTTTACCATCTGAGCTACCAGGGAAACACAGACATAGCACAATACAATTCTGTTGCATTGATGAACTACATTAATTTGAAATGTCACCAAAGAGGCCAGAAGCAAGAGAGTGGGTGACAGTATTCAGATTAATCTGATAGGGTAGATAAACACACACCCAGGACTGGGTGACATATTCAGGACTTGTCTGTGCTGGGACCAAGTATCCTACCTCACTTTTATTATAGAAAAGCCAAAATGAAGAGCTTGGGGCTGCATTCTGCTGGAGCCTACTTACCTCAACACAGTGGCCACAAGCCCCTATAGCAGCTTCAGGTAGTGACAAATCAGCAGATCTTAGAATGGGGCTTAGGTCCAAGTCATCCTCATCAGTTGATTCAACAGCTTCACATCTGAACTCAAACTGATGGAAAAATCAGATTTAACCCTTTATGAAGGAGCTTTTAAGATTTCATAATGGTACTTTCTTCTAAAAGCTAGGAAGAAAAGTGCCTGGACATAGCTTTTGAAGTAGGCAATGAACATCAAAATTGCTAACTTTCAAACTCCAGCAACTTGAACTTGGCAGAGAACTGTGTTGAGAAAGCAAGCATTGCTGAAAAGGATTTTTAGCTGCTGTACAATTTTTTTTTTCCTTTTGCACTTGATACACTTTGAAAACAGACATAGAAAACCCTTTGGTTGAACCAAATAAACTCTGTATATATCAGATTATTAGTCTCATGTGTACCTTCTGGGTGCATTTTTGAGGGTAGCATCCATCCTAAGGCATTTGAAAATTAGGACTTTCTCATGAATGTGGTAAAAAACGGAATTTATAACAAGGTCACTAATGGAATGTATTTGCATGACTCATTTATCCTTTTATAGGATATGCATGGCCAGACACAGTGTGTTATCTACAGTGTTTCTAAAATTACTTCTCTGGGACTTTCGACCAGATTTAAGGAACTTCAAAGAAAAAGTAAATGAAATATATTTCTTCTGGGTGACTTTAAAAACAGGTAAATGAGTTTTAAATGAAAGAAAGATAATCTCTTGGGGATTGTATGTAGGAATCTGCATTTCAACAAGTATTTCGGATGGCAGTAACAGAAAAATTATGGGGGAATATCAAATTTACATGAAGACTTTAAACTTATAAATCCCCCCAAAATGTTTTATGTATTAGGAAAACATAAGGAACTGTCCTTTTATATAGTCTATGTTTTAATGATAACTAGACTCTGATGCTGGGAAAGGTTGGGGGCGGGAGGAGAAGGGGACGACGGAGAATGAGATGGCTGGATGGCATCACCGACTCTGTGGACATGAGTTTGAGTGAACTCCGGGAGTTGGTGATGGACAGGGAGGCCTGGCGTGCTGTGATTCATGGGGTCGCGGAGAGTCGGACACGACTGAGCGACTGAACTGAACTGAACTGAACTGATAACTAAAGAATAAAACAAACTAAAACCTTCTTTCAATTTTAAGAAGCAATTTGAGCTGGCAATGTCTTCTTCTTTATAATGAGGCCAGTTTTTTCTCCCCTCCCAGTTAGTGAGTATCAAAAAGCCTAGAGCCAAATATATAAACCTTCTACAGGCTACTTAAAACATTTTATAATCTTTTAAAGGGTTTATAATTCTAAATTTATAATGAACAATAGATAGCCTGTTGGTCCAGTACTCTTGCCTGGAAAATCCCATGGATGGAGGAGCCTGGTAGGCTGCAGTCCATGGGGTCGCTAAGGGTCGGACACGACTGAGCGACTTCACTTTCACTTTTCACTTTCACACATTGGAGAAGGAAATGGCAACCCACTCCAGTGTTCTTGCCTGGAGAATCCCAGAGACTGGGGAGCCTGGTGGGCTTCCGTCTATGGGGTCACACAGAGTCGGACACGACTGAAGTGACTTAGCAGCAGCAGCTTTAACTCTCTAGGTGTGAGAACATTCTCCCTTTGTATTTTAATGTTTTATTTGCAGCTGGTCAATCAGTGATCTCCAACGTTGGCCCTATCTATTATCATTCATATGGAGGAAATGAATTCATGGCACAAATTAAAGGAGAGCTCAGGAACACTGCTGATTTTATTTATCACATTCAGGATTACATTTTATTTCCTTATTAGTATGAAAAGTTGCTTGCTTTCTGGTGGTACAAATCTTGAAAGAGAAAGTCACAGAGAAAATAAAAGGAAATGAAATTATTTGCAAAGCAGAAATAGAGACACAGACACAGAGAACAAACATGGATACCAAGGGGATACCAGGGTGTGCAACAGATTGGGAGACTGGAATTGACATATGCATAGTACCATGTATAAAATAAATGACTAATGAGAACCCACTGTATAGCACAGGGAACTCTGTTCTGTGCTCTGTGATGACCTAAATAGGAAAGAAATCCAAAACAAGTGGATATACGTATATGTACAGCTGATTCACTTGACTCTATGGCAAAAACTAACACATTGTTAAGCAACTACACTGCAATAAAAAATAAACAAAAGTGATTGCTGTTGTTGTTTAGTCGCTAAGTCGTCTGACTCTTTGTGACCCCATACACTGTAGCCTGCCAGGCTCCTCTGTCCATGGGAATTCTCCAGGCAAGAATACTGGAGTGGGTTGCCATTTCTTTTCCAAATAAAGGTGATGGTCATGCTCAAATTCAACTGTACCTCAAAATGGGTTGGGCATGTGCTTCAGGCTCCCCAGTATCTGGCGAAACCAGAATAAGGAGTATGGGGGTCCTCCCACTTCCTTGGTGCTGCCAGGAGCAAGTCTCAGGCATGAACAGATGAAAAGTTACAGGAAGGTAAGGAGCTTCACTGAACCTCACCTCCACAGCCTAGTGGAACATTGTAGCCCTGGGACACACATATTTTCAAAAATAAAAATAGGAAAATGAGTCTCAGGTCAGAAAGAGCTACAAAATGGAGACGGCAGAGGGCAGGGCTGGATATTCCTTACAGGTCTTTCTAGACCTCAAGGTTGATTTTCAAATGTTCATGTCAAGTTCACCATCTGTCTTTCTGGAGTCCAAGATGTATGACACCTTCTTTTAACCATGACAATGACTTTTCGGGGCCACTGGCTCTGGGAAGAGTTTGACATTGTCTGCTCTTCGGGTTTTTGCTTATCATTTGGTTGAAATATTCAATATTTGAAGGCATTAGTTGAAAGAGTAGTTAAATATCCATTTCTCCAGCTTTACCTCTATTTCTCATTATATCATAAGAGAGCAATGTTCCTAGATTACCTTAGCTTCTTGCAGAAAGGTTAAGATTTAATGTGATGCCCTCAGCTTTTGTAGAAGTGAAATTCAAACCTTGGGTATTTAACTGCCTACTCATTGTCCCTTTTGTAAGAATCCCCATGATAAATTCCTGCTAAGTTTCAGTCAGGACATTTTTTTTTTTTTTCAGACAGATTTTAATACTACTTTTATGGAGCAGAGAGGAGTTAAATCAATCTGCTGATTTTTTTAAAACTAGCTTCCAAATTCACTGCACAGCCACAGTGACAAAGCCATTTAAATTCCTGTTACAATAGACCAGCTCTCTCTCCTTCCTCCTTTCCAGTGTTACTCATACCTGAGATCTATAGATTACCTGTCTCAAAGTTACCTAGAAGGCCTTTGAAAAATACAGGTCACTGAACCACACCCCAGAGATTCTGATACAGTAGTTCTTGTAAAGAAAATAAGAATGCATTTTATTCAAGAAGGTCTCATGCCTTTAGATGTAATACCATTCTCCCTTTAACCTGCATGCTTCATAGAAACTCGCATTATTATTCACTGCTGCGTTTGAACCAATTCTAAGTGGTTCTAAATGCTCTGTTAGTAATGCTAGGGAATTCAAGTTTTTATATTTTTCTAATCGAATGATAGGACTGATTTGTGCACATATATACAGTCTTTTTTTTTTTAAATCCAAACAGCTAAGATAATAAAATGACCAGAGGGAAGGAATAAATAAACAGGAAGAAATTTTACTGTGGAAATGTGCAAAACACACACAGAAACGTGCTGCTTACCATTAAATCTACATGAAGAAAAATCCATATATAGAAAGCCAAGGATTTCTGCAAAGAAAGTTAGCATGTCTTCAGCAAAAAAGGGATTGAAACTTTAGACTTCTTGTTTCCAGGTACTTAAGGACAAGATCCCTAGTTATTTGAGGTTTTGGGTTCTTTTAAGCTTTTTCATGCAAACGGTTTTGTTTGGGTTGTAAACTAATTGCCAGGGTATGATTACCAGATAGTTACTAACTTGCCTCTGCACATGTTTTTTACAAACATGAAAACCACTATGTAGATGATTTATACTGAACCCCATTGGTAAAATCTGAGATATCTTTATTACAGCATTTTTTTTTCTAGCGAAATTAATGATTCTCCCCAGTGTAAACATAATTTAAATGTATAGAGAATTATCATATAATTCACTTGGTCAAACAAATCTTTAAAATTTGTTAACTTTTAAACAAATTTTCAATATCACCCAAAGCATTGTTTTAAAGAAATGATGGATTCTTTATAGAACAGTCAAAAATATAAAATGTGCAATACAGACCAAATTTATTTTTGAAAAATATGTAAATAAAATCTGATATATTCTTTATCAAACTAGTCTTTATTTTTTAATACTTCACATACCAAAATAGCTCACATGTCCATGAAGAATTACCCTAGGCTGTCTCTAAAAACAGCCCTAACTTGTGGTCTGCTGCTGTGGCTGTTTAGTCGCTAAGTCATGTCTGACTTTGTGACCCCATGGACTGTAGCCCGCCAGACTCCTCTATCCATGAGATTTCATAGACAAGAATACTGGAGTGGGTTGCCATTTCCTTCTCCAACTTATGGTCACAATTTGCCAGTTGAAATTGAAAAGCATACAAAGTAAAAAGATGGTAGTTAATTGCTTTTTAAATCTCTATTTAGACTTCTGAAAAATAAGGCAGTTCAGTTCAGTCGTTCAGTCATGTCCGAGTCTCCGCGACCCCATGAATCACAGCACGCCAGGCTTCCCTGTCCATCACCAACTCCCGGAGTTCACTCAAACTCATGTCCATCGAGTCGGTGATGCCGTCCAGCCATCTCATTCTCCATCGTCCCCTTCTCCTCCCGCCCCCAACCTTTCTCAGCATCAAAGTCTTTTCCAGTGAGTCAACTCGTCGCATGAGGTGGCCAAAGTAGTGCAGTTTCAGCTTTAGCATCAGTTCCTCCAATGAACACCCAGGACTGATCTCCTTTAGAATGGACTGGTTGGATCTCCTTGCAGTATAAGGGACTCCCAAGGGTCTTCTCCAGCACCACAGTTCAAAAGCATCGATTCTTCGGCAATCAGCCTTCTTCACAGTCCAACTCTCACATCCATACATGACCAACGGAAAAAACATAGCCTTGACTAGACGGACCCTGGTCGGCAAAGTAATGTCTCTGCTTTTTAATATACTATCAAGGTTGGTCATAACTTTCCTTCCAAGGAGTAAGCGTCTTTTAATTTCATGGCTGCAGTCAGCATCCGAAGTGATTTTGGAGCCCAAAAAAATAAAGTCTGATACTGTTTCCACTGTTTTTCCATCTATTTCCGATGAAGTGATGGGACCAGATGCCATGATCTTTGTTTTCTGAATGTTGAGCTTCAAGCCAACCTTTTCACTCTCCTCTTTCACTTTCATCAAGAGGCTTTTGAGTTCCTCTTCACTTTCTGCCATAAGGGTAGTGTCATCTGCATATCTGAGGTTATTGTTATTTCTCCCAGCAATCTTGATTCCAGCTTGTGCTTCTTCCAGCCCAGCGTTCCTCATGATGTACTCTGCATATAAGTTAAATAAGCAAGGTGACAATATACAGCCTTGACACACTCCTATTCCTATTTGGAACCAGTCTGTTGTTCCATGTACAGTTTTGACTATTGCTTCTTGACCTGCACACAGGTTTCTCAAGAGGCAGGTCAGGTGGTCTGGGATTCCCATCTCTTTCAGAATGTTCCACAGTTTATTGTGATCCACACAGTCAAAGGCTTTGGCATAGTCAATGAAGCAGAAATAAATGTTTTTCTGGAACTCTCTTGCTTTCTCCATGATCCAGTGGATGTTGGCAATTTGATCTCTGGTGCCTCTGCCTTTTCTAAAACCTGCTTGAACATCTGGGAGTTCACGGTTCACATATTGCTGAAGTCTGGCTTGGAGAATTTTGAGCATGACTTTACTAGCGTGTGAGATGAGTGCAATTGTGTGGTAGTTTGAGCATTCTTTGGCATTGCCTTTCTTTGGGATTGGGATGAAGACTGACCTTTTCCAGTCCTGTGGCCACTGCTGAGTTTTTCAAATTTGCTGGCATATTGAGTGCAGCACTTTCACAGCATCATCTTTCAAGATTTGAAATAGCTCAACTGGAATTCCATCACCTCCACTAGCTTTGTTCGTAGTGATGCTTTCTAAGGCCCACTTGACTTCACATTCCAAGATGTCTGGCTCTAGGTCAGTGATCACATTATCGTGACTATCTTGGTCGTGAAGATATTTTCTGTACAGTTCTTCTGTGTATTCTTGCCACCTCTTCTTAATATCTTCTGCTTCTCTTATATCCATACCATTTCTGTCCTTTATCAAGCCCATCTTTGCATGAAATGTTCCCTTGGAATCTCTAATTTTCTTGAACAGATCTCTTGTTTTTCCTATTCTGTTGTTTTCCTCAATTTCTTTGCATTGATCACTGAGGAAGGCTTTCTTATCTCTCCTTGCTATTCTTTGGAACTCTGCATTCAGATGCTTATATCTTTCCTTTTCTCCTTGCTTTTCGCTTCTCTTCTTTTCACAGCTATTTGTAAGGCCTCCTCAGACAGCCATTTTTCCTTTTCGCATTTCTTTTCCATGGGGATGGTCTTGGTCCCTGTCTACTGTACAATGTCACGAACCTCCGTCCAGAGTTCATCAGGAACTCTCTCAGATCTAGTCCCTTAAATCTATTTCTCACTTCCACTGTATAATCATAAGGGATTTGATTTAGGTCATATCTGAATGGTTTAGTGGTTTTCCCTACTTTCTTCAATTTCAGTCTGAATTTGGCAATAAGGAGTTCATGATCTGAGCCACACGCAGCTCCTGGTCTTGTTTTTGCTAACTGTATACAGCTTCTCCATCTTTGGCTGCAAAGAATATAATCAGTCTGATTTCAGCGTGGACCATCTGGTGATTTCCATGTGTAGAATCTTCTCTTGTGTTGTTGGAAGAGGGTGTTTGCTATGACCAGGGCGTTCTTTTGACAAAACTCTATTAGCCTTTGCCCTGCTTCATTCCGTGCTCCAAGGCCAAATTTGCCTGTTACTCCAGGTGTTTCTTGACTTCCTACTTTTGCATTCCAGTCCCCTATAATGAAAAGGACATCTTTTTTGGGTGTTAGTTCTAAAAGGTCTTGTAGGTCTTCATAGAACCGTTCAACTTCGGCTTCTTCAGTGTTACTGGTTGGGGCATAGGCCTGGATTACTGTAATATTGAATGGTTTGCCTTGGAAACGAACAGAAATCATTCTGTCGTTTTTAAGATTGCATCCAAGTACTGCATTTCGACTGTTTTGTTGACCATGATGGCTACTCCATTACTTCTAAGGGATTCCTGCCCACAGTAGTAGATATAATGGTCATCTGAGTTAAATTCACCCATCCCAGTCCATTTTAATTCACTTATTCCTAGAATGCAAGAGACGCCAGCCCCGGCACAACCGACCACGCAAAGAGGCGCGGCTGTGAGGAGCTACTCCACACCTGAGGCCAGAGCCAGCGGCTGAGAGGAACTGCCCCACATCCAATAGGCGGTGGCTGTACGGGCGCAGGAGGGCCGAGAGGAGCTACTCCACATTCAAGGTCAGGAGGGGCGGCCTTGAGGAGATAACCCTCATCCAAGGTAAGGTGCAGTGGCTGTGCTTTCTTGGAGCAGCTGTGAAGAGATATCCCACGACCAAGGTAAGAGAAACCCAAATAAGACGGTAGGTATTGTGAGGGGGCATCAGAGGGCAGACACACTGAAATCATAATCACAGGAAGCTGGACGATCTGATCACATGGACCACAGCCGAATGTGGTCCACTGGAGAAGGGAATGGCAAACCACTTCAGTATACTTGCCTTGAGAACCCCATGAACAGTATCAAAGGGCAAAATTATAGGGAACTGAACGAGGAATTCCCCAGGTCGGTAGGTGCCCAGTATGCTGGTATGTCGGTAGGAGCTCAGTGGAGAAATAACTCTAGAAGGAATAAAGGGATGGAGCAAAACAAAACCAATACCCAGTTGTGGATGTGACCAGTGATAGAAGCAAGGTCCGGTGCTGTAAAGAGCAATATTACATAGGAACCTGGAATGTTAGGTCCATGAATCGAGGCAAATTGGAAGTGGTCAAACAGGAGATGGCAAGAAAAATAAGGCAGATGAACATAAATATACAACTTCTTTTGGTGACAGCTAACAGAAATAACCAAAATGGTAAAAACATAGTATAATCATAATTTTGAAGACTACAGTGTCACTGAGAACTGGGGAAGGTGTCATTGGTAGACCACAGAATTCAAGAAATTTCTGCTTTGGATAATGTAAGTGGAACCAGGTAGAATGAAGATCCTTAGAAGCGACTCACTTTCTTAAGAAAGCAATAGAGTCTCACAAGCAAACAGAAGACAGGCCAGGAGAAGCCAAGTAATTTTCCTATTTTTAAGAGTTGAAGGTCAGGGAACCCTGAGAGAGGGCAGAATTTCTATCACTGCTATAAATCAGAATCAGCTGAGTGAGGAAATGCCCAGGCCAGCCCAGCTATGCCTCAAGGAAAGCCAGCTCTTTGCTGGTTTGGTCCATGGATTTTATGGTTGGATGAAGCCATTTCCTAAAACAGAAAGAGCTAAAACCTATAATCAGAGAATATTTAGAAAATAACAATAATGAAAAATGTTTCATATAAAAATGTTAAGATGCAGCCAAACTTACTCTCCAAAAAGAAATATTAACTCACATTATTTTCATGGTTAAACTGGGAGAAATAAAAATAAATGAAATAAATATCCAACTCAATAAATTAGGACTGGAACAAGAAAATAAACCCAGGATAAGCAGGAGAAATGAATAGCAGCTAATATTTGTTCTTCTAGTTTTCTTGTGTGCAAGATTTCACTCAATCTTCTCTGCTGCTGAATCTTCTCTACTACCCAACAAAATAGATACTGATTATCTCAAAGATGAGGAAACTGAGGTGCTGGGAGCTGAATTTTAAAAATGCAAAACTGGGGACTTCCCTGGTGGTCCAGTGGTTAAGAATTGGCCTTGCAATGGAGAGGACACAAGTTCAATCCCTGATCAGGAGACTAAAATCCCAGATTCTTGTTTTTCAGTTGTTAAGTCATGTCTGACTCTTCGCAACCTCATGGACTGCATGTGCCAGCCTTCCCTGTCCTCCACTATCTCCCAGATGCTATATGCCACAACTACTGAGCTCTCATGCCACAACTAGAAAATCTGTGAGCTGCAACGAAATTCCTACATGATGCAATGAAGATCCCAAATGCCACAACTGAGATCCAATGCAGCCAAATAAATTAGAAAAAAAATGCAGAAGTGGAATAATCAATCAATAAAAATACTTAATTAGCAAAAACAAATGCAGAAATATAAAATTATAGATATTTCTTATTACAAATTATAAAGATATCCATAAAATGTTAAGGAAGATTTGGTACATATATATAATGGAATATTACTCATCTGTAAAAAGAAAGAAATAATGCCATTTTCAGCACCATGGATGCACCTAGAGGTTATCATACTAAGTGATGCAAGTGAGAAAGAGAAAGACAAATACATGTGATATCACTTATATGTGAAAACTAAAATATGACACAACTGAAGAAATTATCTAGAAAACAGACTCACAGACACAGAGTACAGATTGGTGGTTTCCAAGGGGGAGAAGGAGTAGGGAAAGAATAGATTGGGGTTTGGGGCAGTAGATGCAAACAATTATATGGAGAATGGATAAGCAATGAGGTCCTCCTGTAGAACACAGGGAACTATATTCAATATCCTGTTTTAAACCACAGTGGAAAAGATATGACTGTTCCTGACAAACTGCAAAAAGTCCAGTGCTTTCTTCTCATTCTCTTAACTGATAATATGCACAGGCTTTTCCACATGGAAAGCCTATGAAAATCAAGCAAAAACTATTAGGATTCTTTGGGAAGTTCTGCAATGTAGATGATTAAAAAGCTCAACATTTCATAATCAATAGGTTTTCTAATGCTTGTGAACATGTGCGTACTCAGTTACTTCAGTCATGTCTGACTCTTTGCGACACTATGGACTGTAGCCCATCAGCCTCCTCTGTCTGTGGGATTCTCCAGGCAAGAATACTGGAGTGGGTTGCCATGCCCTCCTCCAGGGGATTGTCCCACCCCAGGGATTGAACCTGCATCTTCTGCAGTGGCAGGTGGATTCTTTACTCACTGAGCCATCTGGGAAACCCTTCTAATGCTAGAAATAAACCATAAAAAAGTCCATGCCAGAAACAACTATAAAAGTCTCAAGAATAAATTCAATGATAACTATGCAAGGTATGGGTATTTATATACTACAACATTTACTGAGATGAAATTGAAAATGGGTGTGAATAAAGGAAATACATGTTTTCCTGGATAGGAAAAGCAAAAGTGCAAAAGATTTTTTGAATTTGATTGAGTCTGAATTTTATTTGGAAGAAAACTGGGCAACAAAGGGAAATATTAATAAATAACTTGCTGAAACTGAATTTCTCTTTTTCTGTAAATATACACATACACACATACATATATGGTACATATATATGCGTGCTTGCATGCATGCTAAGTCATTTCAGTTGTGTCCAACTCTTTGTGACTCTATGTACTGTAGCCTGCCAGACTCCTCTGTCCATGGGATTCTCTAGGCAAGAATACTATGCCCTCCTCCAGGGGATCTTCCCAACCCAGGGATTGAAACTGCATCTCCGATGTCTCCTGCATTGGCAGGCGGATTCTTTACCACTAGCCCCACCTGGGAAGCCCACATATATACTTATATATTAAGCTAATTTCCTAACTAATTATTTAGTAATTTAAACTGTAATACTAGCTGAACAACACATTAACAGACCACTGCTATGGAATAAAAAACCAAGGAGGAGACCTGACTCCTGACTTACTAGGAGTTATTCTAACTAAGGATGTGGAAATAGTCAACTGGTAAACTAGATATTGGAGGGATTCTCTGGGAAACAGATTTTGAGATGGATTTTTTTTTTTGTAATTAACTTATTTTTTATTGGAAGCAAATTATTTTACAATATTATATTGGTTGGTTTTGCCATACATTGACATGAATTCGCCCCAGGTTTACATAAGTTCCCCCTCCTGAACCCCCCTCCCACCTCCCTCCTCCCTTTATCCTCCCTCTGGGTCATCCTCGCATGCCAGCCCCGAGCATCCTATAACATGCATTGACCCTGAACTAGTGATTCATTTCACATATGACAACATACGTGTTTCAATGCCATTCTCCCAAATCATCCCACCCTCACCCTCTCCCACAGAGTCCCAAGACTGATCTATACACAAAAGTTTCTAGAGGACTAACACTTGGACAGGAAAAAGCGAGGGAGCAGATTGGGCTGAGCGTGAAGCAAACCTGACCTCATGACAGTCCAAAGGGGAATGATGGAGCTGGACAACTCACTGAAGGAGTCCCTCATTGAGTGGAAAAAAAACAGGTCTTCTGCAGCTGCCTGGCCTGGTCACTGGCCAGAAGTCAGCCCAAGAAGACTGTGACCTTTATTTGAAAGCTGAGGTAGACGCTGGAAGGCTGGCAGATAACCACACCCCTCATGACACAGGAACAAGTTTCCTTTACAAGGTAGATGCCCACACTGTGTCTTTGTCTGTCACAACCAGTGAGAAGGAAAGGTTACATTTCTACCTCATGCTATAGGCTGTAATCAATACCAAGTGGATTAAAGCATTAGTGTGAAATACAAAATAAGAGAAGGAATAACCACCATTTTTAAGAACTGTATAATCTTCAGCTGGGGAAAGGTATACCATGGAAGACAGAAGTGAAAAAGGAAAAATAATAAATTATAAATTAATTACATAAAAGCCACATTCCCATATAGCTTTAAACCACATAAAAACTTAAATGCAAATGATAAGTTTGAACAAAATAATTGAAACGAAGGTTAAAGATCATGTTCATTTATTTTGTATTAGAAGTTGTTAAGACTCATTGGGGTAAAAACATAAATAATAAAATAGCTAAAAAGATGAATATATTATGAAAGTAGAAAGCCAAAGGTGATCAACATGGAAATATAATAAACATTATCATAATAGGAGAAAGCAAATGAGACTAAGAAGTCACCTTTTCCCTACTAGATTGGCATAATAACACCCCGAGTTGGCAAAGATAGCAAAACTGAAAACTTGTATATATCATTTAAAAGTTGGGGTTTTATGGCTGAATAATATTCTATTATACATATATATATATATATATATATATATATATATATATATGGACCACAGCCTTTTTATCCATTCATTGTTGATGGCCATCTAAGTTGCCTCCATCACCTGGCTATTATAAATAGTGCTACAATAAGCATGGGGTGCAGGTATCTTTTTGAATTATGATTTTTCCAAGGTATATGCCCAGTAGTAGGATTGCTGGGCCATATGGTAGCTATATTGCTAGTTTTTAAAGGAATCTCCATATTGTTCTCCATAGTTCAGTTCAGTCGCTCAGTCGTGTCCGACTCTCCACGACCCCATGAATCACAGCACGCCAGGCCTCCCTGTCCATCACCAACTCCTGGAGTACACTCAAACTCATGTCCACAGAGTCAGTGATGCCATCCAGCCATCTCATTCTCCGTCGTCCCCTTCTCCTCCCGCCCCCAACCTTTCCCAGCATCAGAGTCTTTTCCAGTGAGTCAACTCGTCACATGAGGTGGCCAAAGTATTGGAGTTTCAGCTTTAGCATCAGTCCCTCCAATGAACATCCAGGATTGATCTCCTTTAGAATGGACTGGTTGGATCTTATATCAATTTACATTCCCACCAACAATTCAGTAGAGTTTCCTTTTCTCCACACTCTCTCCAATATTTATTGTTTGTAGATTTTTTGATGATGGCCATTCTGACCTGGTGTGAGGTGATGCTACTTTGTAGTTTTGATTTCTATTTCTCTAATAACGAGCAATTTGAGCATTTTTTTCATGCATTTATTAGCTATCTATACATCTTTGGAAAAATATCTATTTAGGTCTCCTGCCCATTTTTTGATTGGTTTGTTTTTGAACTCATGCATTGATATTGAACTTATGACTCACTTGTATATTTTGCAAATTAATCTTTTGTCAGTTGCTTCATTTGCAATTATTTTCTCCCATGCTGAGGGTTGTCATTTTATCTTGTTTATAGTTTCTTTTGCTGTGCAAACACTTGAGTCAGTTCTAGTGAGGTGGACGAACTTAGAGTCTGTTCATACAGAGTAAGGGCTTTGCAAATGGCTCAGTGGATAAAGAACCCACCTGCAATGCAGAAGACACAGGAGATGAGGGTTTGATCCCTGTGTCAGGAAGATCCTCTGGAGAAGGAAATGGTAACCCACTCCAGTATTCTTGGCTGGAAAATCCCACGGACAGAGGAGCCTGGTAGGCTACAGTCCAAAGGGTTGCAGAGTTGAACTTGATTAATTGACTAAGCACACATTAAGAAAATACAGAGTGAAGTCATAAAAACAAATATTATATATTTATGTATATACTGAACCTAGAAAAAATGGTATTGATGAATCTCTTTGCAGGGCAGGAATAGAGATGCAGTCACAGAGAACAGGCTTGGAGACACAGTGGAAGAAGGAGAGGATGGGGCAGCTGGAGGGTAGCACTGAAGCATATACATTACAATATGTAAAACAGATACCTAGTAGGAAGTAGCTGTATAACACAGGGAGCTCAACTCAGTGCTCTGTGGCAACTTAGATGGGTGGGAGGGGGTAGGCAGAAAAGGGATGTTCAAGAGAGAAGGGACATATGTGTATTTATGACCGATTCAGATTTTATGGCAGAAATCTACACAACATTGCTAAGCAATTATCCTCCAAATAAAATTTTTTAAAAGAAATTCAAATTGCAGGTAAAATACAAAAAAAAAAAAAAAAAAAGGGATTTGGAGTGATAATGTGCCCAAACTAAAACTCCATTTTTTGTTCATAACAAAATGTGTTTATGGAGAGAGTCACACTAATAGTCCAAGTGACAGCTAATGACCTCTCCTTGAATGAACTATTTTTAAATAATAAGTAATCATAAAAAGTTAACATAATAATAAGCAATATTCATTTGAAAAATAAATAAACTAAATAAAGTTTAGAGTATGCTTTTACACAATGAGGGAGACACTAGTGACCTAAAAGAAATGATCAACTAATCCTAACAGGCTTTGAAGAGGTGATAGACAGAAAATAGTAATTCCCATTGCAACTTTAAAGGACCAAAACAAGTATGTTCTAGTAAATTCTCTCTATATAGAATATATTTATACCGCACACACAAATACTTCGTTAGGAATAACTGGGGCTGACATAAAGGGAAAAGCACTGAAAGAGTCAGTGTGGTAAATTGGAAAGAACACTGGGCTGGGAGTCTGACCCCCATTCAAGGACTAGGAAATATCCTGGAAAAATCTCTGGGGACCAGTTAGGTCCCTCAGCTGTCACTGCCTAACGTCCCCTTGGTTGGTTGTCCCTTCTTTTGTTCTTATCTTCCCAGCAGTCATCCTTCATTCTGCTGTTAAAAGGATTTCTTCTTTTAACCAAAGCAGGCACTTACTCAGAATCTGGCTTTTATAGCTACACACTCTTGCCATCAAGAACTACTTCTAGTACATGCTTTCAATTATAAGATGACTATGTCCTGGGGATTTAATACAGCATAGTGACTGTAGTTAGTAACCCTGTACTGTGTACTTGAAATTTGCTAAGAGAACAGCAACATATTCTCAACACATACACACAACACATGGTAGCTGTGAGGTGATGGATATGTTAATTAACTTAATTATGGCAATCATTCCACAATGTATATGTATATCAAATCATCACATGCGTATTTTAAGTATATACTGTTTTACTTGTCAATTATACCTCAATAAAGCTGGAAAAAATGATCCAAAAAAAAAACTAATTCCAGTTTCCTTAATGTACCAGAAAGTCTCACTCTTCCATGATTTTGCTCATGCTATTTGCTGCCTGGAATTTCCACATTCACAATCTATGACATTCTACAGATCTTTTCAAATGCAAGTCAAGCATACCCTCTGATTTAGAAGCTTCCTAGACCAAGCCACTCAGTTTTCACTGGAGGCTGCATCATACATGTATTTAACATACCCACATTCATCTGTACACATGTAATCAAAGGGGAAAGTTGAGATAAGGCAAGTAAGTGAACTACCAGTCATTCTGCCTACAAGTATAACTCCCACAGCAGCAAGATGGAAGACTTGAGTCTACTCTCCTTTGGTTGGTCTGCTCCTGTGTGTCCCTCATAGAGTGAGCCTTCCTCATTGGTTATGCAACTTCTAAAGCAGGCATATTTCATAAAAGCAGGTGGCTGATGCCAGTCAACTACGTCATCTGATATCCAACTGAAAGAAAAAAAAATCTTTTCTAAATGCTTGAAGAAAAGCAGGCTGGTTTAGAGTCATTGAGAAATATCAATAGTATGTAATCCTCCAAGCTGATAGCTTCTATGGGATTTTCAAGGATAATTTTCATTATATTAAACATTTTGCTTTAAGCGTTGACTATATTCTAATCCCATAAAATGTGACTTTGCTGATCTTGTAGTTTTGTTATCTCATACTGCAATATTTTCTTTATATAGTTGTGAGCTTACTGAGGAATATGTTCAGAATATAACAGGCATTCAATAAATGTTTGTAAATGAACAAATTGTGTGGCAGATGTGTTCAAGGATAGGACCTCTGCTTGAAAACAGCTATCAAATCTGACAAGTGAATATGTCGAGACATGAAGTAATGCCAGAAATTCTCTTTAGAAAGCTCAGAGAGGCCATAGATCACTAAGGAGAACATACTGTATAGCACAGGGAACTACTTAATGAGGCTGTGGTGACCTGAATGGGAAAGGAGTCAAAAGAGAGGGCATGTATTTTGCTGAACAATAGAAACTAACACAGCATTGTAAAGCAACTATACTCCAATAAAAATTGATTTAAAAAATATAAAGAAAGCTCAGATATAACAGAAGCTTTTAAAAGACATGACCCCATAATTGACATGATGTCAAATGTTTATGCCCCAGTGAAGATATTTATAGAGTCTGTGATGGTTTGGGTCCTCCTTAAGCCAATTATACCAAATATTCACCAAATATTTTTCCTGAACTTAGACAAAGTTTATATATATTTGCTTGGTTCTGTTGTCAATCACTGGACAACAGTGATTTTTCAAAGTAGTTAAAGTTTATTTGCAGCTGTACTAATAGCTCTATATATATGGCAGTATGAGTTTTTGGAATTTGAAAAGAGCAAAAATTTCATTTATTTTATACTTGTTTCATTTATGCAATAGCCAGTACAACTGGAATTTATGACTATGTAGATCTGTGATGAAGTATTTTTATTTTATTTTATTTTTTTTTTGTAATTAATTAATTTTTTATTGGAGGCAAATTATTTTACAATATTATATTGGTTGGTTTTGCCATACATTGACATGAATTCGCCCTGGGTTTACGTAAGTTCCCCCTCCTGAACCCCCCTCCCACCTCCCTCCTCCCTTTATCCTCCCTCTGGGTCATCCCCGCATGCCTATACACACATAAACATACAGAGGATTTTTATGTTAGAAAAAGAAAATGATCATGAAATTAGGTTATGAAAAGCAATCTAATTCACAAAGAAATGTTAGATAAACCTTGCTTCTGGAAAAGCAGCAGTTACCTTTTAGAGTTACCTCCTAAGAGTTTAGTTAACTAATATTTGTGTATAAGTTCTCAATAATTGCTTTAAGAGTATTAAGCAGCATAAGTGATTACTTTGAATATTTTATTGACATTACTACCACTTTAAAAAACAATTCTCTGCTCTACAAATATGGAAAGGACTTAAGGTCTGAGCCTTTTTGTAAACTCATGTCAATAAAATAGTTATTTGCTCTCTGACAAGATTTACAGGTGTCCATACAATATTTGTGTCTTTAAATGCCAGATTACATATTAGCCATTATGATATTTCTTTTAACATAGAAGAAAGGGATGTGTCCTACAAAAGTCCTGTTTCTTTGTTCCATTTAAACTTTATTAAAACACACATGTCTCATCACATCACCATTTATTCAAAATGGTGGCAGATAATGTCATGAACACCAACTCAATCGACATGAGTTTCAGCAAGCTCCAGGAGTTGGGGATGGACAGGGAAGCCTGGCGTGCTTCAGTCCATGGGGTCACAAAGAGTCAGCCACGGCTGAGTGACTGAACTGAACTGAATGTCATGAACACCAGGTTGAAGTAAACTATCATCCGTGTGCCTTTTATAGGACATTAAATGTGCATTATAAGCAGCCAGGAGAAAAGTCAGACACAAAAGATGCTATTGAATTGTGGAAGAAGCACTTTTTACAAGCCAGAGCACAGAGCTGAAAGTAAGGCTGGGGGTCTTTCTTGTTGAGGGACAGTAGTCCAGAGTGAGGACTTCACCTTCTTAGTCCCACAAGAGTGACTCTTGTACCCAGAACATAAACCCTGGTGTTCTTCAAGCTCCACCTGGCTCTGCTCTGCCCCTCTGCACACTCCACCGGGTCATTAAGACTCTGAGAAGTTTCAGTTATTCAAAGAATTACCAAAAAAGTTAGTTTAAAGATATTCCTCTGTGATGACCTGGATGGGCAGAATCGGGGGCTGGGGGTACAGGTGGGAGGCACGCCAAAGAGGAAGGGGACATATGAATACATACAGCTGACGCATGATGTACAGCAGAAACTGACACCACATTGTAAAGCAATTATATTCCAATCAAAAAGGTGAAAAAAGATATTCCTTATTCCTGTAACAGATTCAACGGTGTCTAGTGTTCTTGTTTTCTATATAATGAAGGAACACCACATCTGTGAGCCTTGCCAGCACTAGATAGATCTGCTTTTCCTGTCCCCAAGACGTCTGCTAAACCTCTTACTGAAGAAAAGAAAATCACTCATTCAATTTCTCAAGGCAACCCCACACTACATATATACGGTGTAAATTCCTCTCGGAGCTTATCTAAAGATCCTTGACTCTGATGACTGAGAACCAGAAGGATGGTGTAACAGGAACAGTGGTGGGAGTGGGAGACGGTCTTTTAAAGTAGATTGTGGCGGGGGGGTGGGGGGGGTAGTGGGTGGCGGGGCGGGGGGGCGGGCGGGACGGCTGGTACCCACAGCTGGAAGATGGTACTCACAGTTTTTCTTTCCTTTTTTTAAACGCTTCTCCCCTGGGGAGAAACCATTTTTACTCAATCACCAAAACAAACTAAGCCAAAAAAATCTATTCTCATTATACAGATATTTTTATGTACTATCATTTTTCTTGAGTTGTGTGAATTATTAAATACCCCCTACAGCATCATATTGTGCTATTACAACAGGACCGGGACAGTGTGTAGTGTGCATATCTGTATGCACACATGCTTGTGTAGGGAGAGCATTATGATAAAGGGGGAAGGGAGAAACACACTTCCCAGAACCCCTAAAAGTATTAGCTAAATGACAAATCTATTTCCCTCCCTCCCGTAAATATTGGCCCAACAAACAAGACACTAGTTGAAAGAAGAAAATGTCTAGATTTTTTTCTCTAAAGCATCTGCTCCTAACTGTTACAGTAAAGAATCATTTCTGTGTCTTCTTTTGCCCAAACACTAATAAAAAAAAATAATAATTCTCTTATTTATCTTTGTTCCAGTCCACTCATAGTGCCACATTGTTTATGCTTACAAGAGCCGGACAAAATTTTGAACAGCTATTTAAAGGCAACGAAAATCATCCCAAAGCAGACAGAACCAGTAGATGAGTTTACTCGTAAGAAACTGATATTGTGACAGGTAAGAATTGTGTAACCTTTTTCTCAAAAGTGGAAAACTGCAACCTTACGAGTTCAAGGTGGCAGGAAAAGAAGTTCAGACTGGGACTTCATAGCTGGAACAAAGAAAGCATGAACAACAAAAGAAATATTTGATAAACTGAAATCATTAGCACATGAAAAGATACATGTTATTACTCATCAGGAAAATACAAGTTAAAACACAAGGAGATAAAAAAACTTGCAATGCCAAAAGTTGCCAAGGATTTGGATCCACTGGAATAAAGTAGATCACTGGAAGCACAGAGCTCAGGGGTGGGGGTGGAAAGATGCTGATGATCAAGGCTCACGAGAGTTTTGGAGGTGAGCTATCTGGATCTTTTGGGGTTACTTGGTAAACTTTGTCAAGGCTCATTGGACTACAGACTTAAAATGGATGTGGGTTATTGTACATAAGTTGTAACTCAATGAGGTTCTTTTTAAAACAGAGATTCGTGGGAAACATAAAATTCAAAATAATTTTGAATATGTATGAAAATGGACCAACAGAGTCTCCTAAACCTCCCGATGAATATTTTATACAATCCCTCAAGCTGGGATTTAGAGCCCAGGGGAAAGCCCGCACGTTCATAAATGCATTTCTGCATGGCAGCCTGCTTGGGGCTTGGTTGGCAAAAGTCAGGTGACAAGTCTCTCTGCTGCTGGCCAGGTGAGTATATTCTTTAGTCTGTCCCCTCATGTGTGGAAGATTTAAACATAGAGTTAAGTATAAGAATCCTGGTTTTGGCCTCAGACCTAAGTTAATTTCCCCAACCCAGCTTTACCAGTTTAAAAGATAAATGTATAACACTGGTGCCGAAGTTAAGCCTGAGTCTGTTGAAACTGTTTAAAAGCCCTGAGAATGATGATTCATTTTGTGTGCTTAACTTGATTGGACCATGATATTTGTTTAAACACTCTTCTGGATGTGTCTGAGAGTGTGTTTCTGGATGAGATTAGCATTAGAATCCACAGACATAAAGTAAAGCAATTTGCCATCCATGGTCAATGTTGGAGGGAACATCATCAATGTATTAACATCCTGAATAGAACAGAAGGCTAAATAAGGAGAATTCTCTCTCTCTCTTTCCACCTGTCTTTGAGTGAGGACATTGGTTTTCTCCTGTCTTTGGATTTGGACTTGAACTGGAACTAAACCATTGGCTGCCCTACTGTTAAAGCTTGCCTGACAAACTGGGAGGATCTCAGTTTCCAAAACTGTGTGAGTCAATTCCTTAAATTACCTTGTGTACATATATATGCATATAACATATACAAATGTTCATCTTCCAGATATTCATATATAGGTATTTATAATTACTATATATAAATATATCAGTCAGTTCAGTTCAGTCGCTCAGTCGTGTCCGAATCTTTGTGACCCCATGAATCACAGCACTCCAGGCCTCCCTGTCCATCACCAACTCCCGGAGTTTACTCAAACTCATGTCCATCGAGTCGGTGATGCCATCCAGCCATCTCATTCTCTGTCGTCCCCTTCTCCTCCTTCCCCCAATCCCTCCCAGCATCAGAGTCTTTTCCAGTGAGACAACTCGTCGCATGAGGTGGCCAAAGCATTGGAGTTTCAGCTTTAGCATCAGTCCTTCCAGTGAACACCCAGGACTGATATCCTTTAAAATGGACTGGTTGGATCTCCTTAAATGTATATATAAATATAATTGTTTATTTTTCTTTGGAGAATGCTAATATGTGATCCAGGTCCTCTGGAGAGGTCTAGAGAGTCTACCAGCATATGACACATTAGACTGATTGAAAATTAGTGGTGCCACTATGGAGAACAGTATGGAGATGTCTTAAAAAGCTAAAAATAGAGCTACCGTATGATTCTGCAATCCCACCCCTTGGCATATCTTTGGAGAAAAACATGATCCAAAAGGATGCATGCATCCCAATGCTCATTGCAGCACTATTTACAATAGCCAAAACATGGAATTAACCTAAATGTCCATCATCAGAGGAATGGGTGGAGAAGGTGTGGTACACAATGGAATATTATCCAGCCATTAAAAAGAGTGAAATAATGCCATTTGCAGCAACACGGATGGACCTAGAGAGTGTCATACTGAGTGAAGTAAGTCAGACAGGAAAGGAGAAATATCATATGACATCCTGTGTATATGGATTCTAAAAAGAAATGATACAAATGAACTGATATATGAAACAGAAACAGATTCACAGACTTAGAGAACAAACTATGGTTGATAGGCAGAAAGATGGGGGAAGGCATAGTTAGGGAGTTTGGGATTGGCATGGACACACAGCTATACTTAAAATGAATAATCAACAAGGACCTACTGTACAGCACAGGGAATTCTGCTCAATGTTATGTGGCGGCCTGGACGAGAGGGGAGTTTGGGAGAGAATGGGTACATGTCTATGTATGACTGAGTATATTTGCTGTCCATCTGAAACTATTACAACATTGTTAATTGGCTATACTCCAACATAAAATAAAAAGCTATAAAAAATAAAAAGGAAATCAGTGGCTGCAATGTTTAGAGGCCTTGATCCACAAGAATTTTTCATATTCTTTATTTGATACTGAGAAAATATAATCCTGAATAATATGAACAGACAGCCCTAAAACCAAAAGAAAGAGCAACCTTCATCTGCATGTTAGACCTGGTGTATTACTTGGAAACAAGCCATAAACTTAGGATAATTTTAATTCAGAAATATAAGTATTTTGAATGGGGCAGATTTGCCCTTATCAATGTGCTAAGTTGCTTCAGTCATATCTGACTCTTTGCAATGCAATGGACTATAGCCAGCCAGGCTCCTCTGTCCATGGGATTTTCCAGGCAAGAATACTGGAGTGGGTTGCCATTTCCTACTCCAAGAGAACTTCCCTACCCAGGGATTGAACCTGAATCTCTTACATCTCCTCATTGGCAGGCGGGTTCTTTACTACTAGTGCCACCTGGGAAACCCTTATCAGAGCTCAGTAAAAAGAATTTCAGGGTCACAGTTTTAGGCTCTACTCTGAAAAACAGGCTGATGTCTTTCTGTTGTTTGTACCACCCTCTCTGTTCACCTACTTCATATACACTCTGTATGGGAAAATTCAAATAAGTTTGTATATTTTTCCCTTTCTCCCTTTATGAATGGTTTTATCTTGAAACAGACTCCAGAAAAGAAGCAAGAGCCATAGCAAAATACATCATGAAATAGTCCACCCAAAAGAGTCAGAGTGAGTTGTGAGGCAGACATATTTTTGGCTTGAAATGTGTAAAATAAATAAGGAAGCATTTGTATTTGTCCAAATTGTTCTAAAAATGCCTTCAGTTCAGTTCAGTTCAGTCGCTCAGTTGTGTCCGACTCTCTGCAATCCCATGAATTACAGCACGCCAGGCCTCCCTGTCCATCACCAACTCCCGGAGTTCACTCAAACTCATGTTCATCGAGTCGGTGATGCCATCCAGCCATCTCATTCTCTGTCGTCCCCTTCTCCTCCCGCCCCCAACCTTTCCCAGCATCAGAGTCTTTTCCAGTGAGTCAACTCGTCGCATGAGATGGCCAATGTATTGCAGTTTCAGATTATACATAAAAGTTACATAACTTTAAATTAGACATATTTTTCATGTTTTAGAAAAACCTCATGTAATACATTCTTTTATAATATTTGTCCTGTGCTCAGTTGCTTCAGTCGTGTCCAACTTTTTGCCACCTGCGGACTGTAGGCTTCCAGGCTCCTCTGTCCATGGAATTCTCCAGGAAAGAATATTGGAGTGGGTTGCTATGCCCTCCTCCAGGGGATCTTCCCAACCCAGAAATTGAACCCATATCTGTGGCGTCTCATGCATTGCAGTCAGGTTCTTTCCCCACTGAGCTATCTGGGAAGCCCTTAAAATATTAAGTATAGATTTTATTAAGAATTGTAAGCAATTTCTCTATTATTCCATGTGGCTTTTCTACAGGGCATTAGAAACAATAGCCTTTCTAATGGCCTACAGGCAATGGTAAGGGACCGTGTGTGTTAAGATGTAGGGCCTCTGAAGGACCCACTCAGGTTGTAAGTCCCAGCTATGAACATTCATGGAACTGCATAATAAGTCCTTCTCAAGTCCCTTCTTGGTGGCCAAAATGACTGTTTTTATTGGTAAATTCAGAAATAGTAATAAAATAGAAGATTTGAAAATCCTCAAAGAGAACTAGAGTGAACAGTCTGCCCAATTCAACCACTGTTTGCAAATATTTATTTTTTCATCTCTAAACCTCCAAGTGTGTTTGATTTGAAGCATTAAAACAGCAATTGCTCTGACCCACAGAAAATTTTTATGTTGAATAAACCACCTCATAGGCCAAAGCTTAAACACTGAGTGTGGATGTGTTCACACAGCAGCCCCTTGTGAAGCAGCTGGAATTCTGGTTTTCAACTGTTTTAATTGTCATGTCACTTCGGAAAACTTCCCAGGACCTTAAGGAATGCAGGCCTTATGTTATAATGGGTGGGTCCTCATGAAACAAAGAGTATCACTTGTGTTTCCCTAGGATAAAATACAAAGTGCTTATTTCTGATCTTATTTTAAAAGGGAATATAGATATACTTGGATATGCCATACATGCATGCTAAGTTGCTTCAGTCGTGTCTGACTCTTTGCGACACTTTTGACTGTAGCCCACCAGGCTCCTCTGTCAATAGGATTCTCCAGGCAAGAATACTGGAGTGGGTTGCCATGCCCTCCTCCAGGGGATCTTCCCAACCCAGAGATTGAACCCTTGTCTCTTATGTCTCCTGCATTGGCAGGCAAGTTCTTTACCACTAGCGCCACCTGGGAAGCTCCCTTGGATACATCATGTCTCTCCAAATGCAAAAGGCAAGGTAAAAAGATGGACTATCCTCTCTCCTTCAACTTACTTCTCAGTTATAGTTTTAGTTTTCTGAGAAAGCCTATTTTATTGGGTTGGCCAAAGTTCACTTGGGTTTTTTCACAGCAGCTTACAAAAAATCAGAATAAACTTTTAGGCCAACCCAACACCTTGGTCATCATATCCTCCTCAATGAATTAAAGAATAAGAATATATTACCATGGATACATTACACCAACTGAATCTATGGACTACCTTTATTTTTTAAATGCATCTTTAATTGATTTTTTATTCTCAGCATTCACAGCACATAGCTTAACTAAAGAGCTGGGACGACTTCAGAGCATTTCTTCTCTCAACTTTGAACTTTATGACTTGATCTTCTACCATCTCTACAACATTTTTGGAATTCTGTTGGAGTTCAGCTTTGTGACAACAGGCATATTTCACAGAAGGAGACTGACACGGGGTCAGGTGACCAAGTGAATAAATCATCATCAACTGTCAGATGTGTACTAACTGGCTAACGAGTTAGGAGTGACACGTTCAGAAGATCAGGTCTAGAGACTCAAATAGCTATTACTAGGTGTAACAGAATTAACAGAGTACAAGGAAAATATTCACCTATCTTTACAGAACCAGGTCATGGGTTGGAATGCTGTTCTTCCTGCTGATCTCACATTTGTCTTCTCATCCTCTTGCCCTCATCTGAACTGTCACCACCCCTATAACACCCCACTTAACCACCTCCAGCTAAGTAACTCTTGCCCTAACTCTGTTATTTTCAGTCATGACACCTTTTCTGTTTATTTGTTGTTTCACATTGATATCGTAATTATTGATACTAAATGCACCTTGGTTTACATTTTAATCATCTGTGTTTCCAGCTACCTTCCAAAGTCTATTAAGATTAAAGATACTTCCATTCAGTAGAGTAGATATTCTGATGGTAGCACCTGGCTCTAACAGGTTCACAGTGAAAATCCAATAGATGATTAAAAAACAAGTAATGTGTTTGAGGGCCTCAGCTGAGGGACTTCCCTGGCAGCCCAGTGGTTAAGACTCTATGCTTCCAATGCAGGAGGTGCAGGTCACTCCCTGCTTGGGGAACTAATCCCACATGGTCCATGGCCAAGAAACAAACAAATCTGAAAGGACATACAACAATCTTTACTTGTGGAATTTTAACTGATTTTCATTTTTATTCATTTCTGTACTTTTTCAGATTTTCTGCATGAAGATATATTTACAATAACAATATTTTCAAAAGACTGTAGAAAATAAAACAAATGATATAAATATTTCCCTAAAAAGACAACTTATCTCCCCAAAGAGAAACAGAATTCAAATTAGTTGTGGTATTTAGAAAGTTTTGTTTTTTTTTAATATTCCAGTGAGCATAAACAAATGTCATTCTAGAGTGAACTTTTTCTGCCTGTTTTACGTATTACCCTTTGTGATTGCTAAAAACAAGAGAAGTATTCCCCAATGCTCCATACTTATAGAAAAGGACAACTGTCTTAAGATAAAATGACAGCTCTTGTAGCAGGGACAAAGATAAACCTGGTTTCATATTTTCAGCTTCCTATGCTTGGAAGGAGGACAGAATGAGGATGCATTAAAAATGAAGTGATTTTTAATCATTATTTTAAGACTCTCCTTATATTACATATTACATTAACATTTTCTACCTAGGAAAAATTATAGGTAGCTAAGTTGCATCACAAGCAGTAAAAATCAACTGACATTAAAAACTATGCAAATGGGTTCAATGTTCAATATTTAAGAAATAGGTAGTGATAGAAAGGGTTCAGAATGATGAATAAATAAAGCTCCTGAAAGAAATAAAAATAGGCACATTTTTCAAAACAAAAGAAACAGAAATCTATAGGTTATTATGGATAATTTCATGATCACTGTTTGGAAAAGGAGCAATTATTTTGAAGAAAACACTGATCTATTGATCATTTACTTTATCAAACTTAGATAAAAGGAGTTGAGTATGAGTTTCAGGGAATTCAGTCAGATATAAGGAAAACATCTTTTTCTTTTTCTTTACCACTCTTGACATTTATTTTTCATGGTTTTGTTTTGTTTTTTTTCAGGAAAAATTTCCTGATGTAGGATGAGTCAACATTGAAAAGAGAAGCAGTCAAAGTCACGATGCTGTAGACCTTGGAAATCACTCACAATCTGAAAGCTGATTACTCAAGCACAAAAGCCAATACTCTGCTGACCTTGTGTCAAGAAAATCAACATGGTGGATGATTCCAGCTATGATATTCTATTGTATCTTGCCAACATGGGCTAAGGCGAAGGACTTAGAGGAACTGAGGACAAATTGCAACTAAATTCCCACCCAAGCACTTTCTTATTCCCATATACCCTGCCCAGGACCACTTGTTCTACAAAACAATTTTCTGACTCTCCCAGTTCTGAGTATTTGAATGCTCAAATCCATGAAAGATCAAGTAAATGTGGTTTTAATATTGATTTGGCAAATTGTCTACTGAGAAAAGTAGATAGGGCCCTTCCAAAAATTAGTCACAGATTGTTGGGTGACAAACAGTACAGTGCCACACTGGCTTTAGTTGAGCCAAACAGCACAAACGTTTGATGCTTTAAATCTACAAGAATACATAGCCCAGAGATATATGCAAGAAATCTTACCCAGTTGGTGGTCCTTGTTTTACTTACTTTTGTTGTCAGGGCAAACACTGGTGATTTATTTTTGGTTTGAATTTCACCTATTCAGCAAAAGGCCATAAATTTAAGGTTAAGAAAATATACATGGCACAGAGAAAATTATTCCCAAGTCAGTGAGACCAGTGAATATGTTGTCATTCTGATATGTTTGAATCAATATCTCTGTTCAGATATATCCTATTTCAAGCCAAATCACATCTAAGTCGTTAGAAATGTTTGAACATGTTAAGACAGGTGTTTTCTCACAAGACTTACATCAAGAAATTATAGGTCTTGAAAACCAAAGGAACAAAATCCATCTGTAAAGTATCTATGCAGTTGATATACTTCATGGCAAAGATCAAGTGTTATCTCATTAGGTCATTATGGTTTTGATTGTCAAGTTTCCTAACATTCTAAGCCAGCTCTTACAAGATGCTGCATATTTCCAAATTAAGTATATGTCTGCTATTTCACGGAGGTCTCACTTTCCTACAAAATGAGCCAATGGTGATTCGTCAGTCTTTTGTGATGAAAACAGTGCTGAGAACTTTTTTTTTGTTAAGGTTTTTAAAATGAGATTTATTATCTTTTTTAACGTTAACGTGTGCATAATAGAAAACCAAAAAACACAAGAAGCAGAAACAAAAAAACAAGTCATCCATAATCACAATTAGTTTTTTCATTTGATGTGCCCTTCTAGGTCCCATTTGTTTGTGTATTTATACAACTAAGCACCCGTTTTTATGTAATTGAGATCATACTGTTATGTATCATGCTTTTTCATACATCATGAATATTTACCATTTCAAAGTCCCAAAACTATGAGTATTTTGATAACCAAGAATACACGATACCAACTCAATCTGAGAGGAAAAACTGCAATCCTTCCTTTTTTGGAGACAAAAAATTTCATAAAAGACAAATGTGGCAACATGCCTCTAGATAAAGATATTGGCAGAGTTGGGATTAAAATACTACATTCCCTTAACCTTCAACTAAAAATGAGACATAAAGTAACAGCACAATGCTTCTAAGAGGATTCATGATCTGATATAAACTATTAAAGTACTAGCAAGGAGATATGTTTCCATTTAATTACTTAACAATGTATTTCTATAGTATAGCCAAAAGATGGACACCCATCAATGGTTATCACCAAAATATAAATTGGAACACATTTACATCATACATCCCTCCCCTCATACTTCCTCCTGCACCCTGCTGCCAACTTAATGAACAAGATCTGAGAATCTTTATTTACAACTAGTCTCCAACCACATAAAGAGAAGATAAGACATAGAAAACCATCAAAGTTCTGTAAACCAACTATTCTTATATGATGAGTTCTAGTCAGCATCAGTAAAGAGAAACTCCTACAGGAGACTACTTTCAACCAAACAAAATAAGCACTCCTCCAGGCCTAAATGGAGCTTCCCTTTAAGTCAGATGTGTGAGGAATGTATTCTCTACCAAGAGAAAAACAAACTCAGGAATTCCCAAGTCATTAACATTATCTAATTCTACACTGGATTTCAATCCTTCCTAAAAAGGATGTGTTCTTACTCACTTTAAAGATTCGGTCAGATTGAGAAAAGACAGGGTTTAGTTACTTGGCCTGTAGTAGCTAAACATGGTCTTTTAAACCTCTAAAATAGGGTCTGATAAATATTTTTCAACTTCCCTAACTACAGAATTTCATTTTCTAATGCTTTAGTATTCTCATTTTAGGATTTCTGATTACTTTGTCTTTACTGATACTAGTTCAATATAAAAACTTATTCTTTCTCTAAAGTCTCTAACTGAAGAAGAGGAAACGTCAGTAAATGAGTATTTGCACCTAATTAGCAAGATCTAAGACTGTGTAGTCTTAGATAATACCCTTACCTTTCACTTACATACTAGTACTACGAGCAAAATATATCAAGACATATTTGATTAGAAGACTGATAAATATTTACTTTGCTGCTGCTAAGTCACTTCAGTCGTGTCCGACTCTGTGCGACCCCATAGATGGTAGCCCACCAGTCTCCGCCGTCTCTGGGATTCTCCAGGCAAGAACACTGGAGTGGGCTGCCATTTCCTTCTCCAATGTATGAAAGTGAAAATTGAAAGTGAAGTCACTCAGTCGTGTCCGACTCTTCGCGACCCCATGGACTGCAGCCTACCAGGCTCCTCCACCCATGGGATTTTCCAGGCAAGAGTACTGGAGTGGGTTGCCATTGCCTTCTCTGGAAAAAAACAGAATAAATACTCTTTGAATAGAATATTGGCTAAAAAAAATCTATCTTGGAATACGTCCAGGTTTTAGGAGAAATTAACTTAACAGAGAGTATCTCTGTTTACTTAGGTACAAATTTTCAAGAGGAGAAATTTGAGAAAAGCTAAGAACTTTTGTCTCCTGTCAAGACTTACATATTTTGACATCAGTTCTCACGGGCCCTCCTTAACATACACATAAAAACAAACAGTTCTGGAACCCTTGAATCACTTCCTAGTGACCCGACAAGATTAGAGTTCATTGTTCTCTACTCAAAAACTCCACAAAAACCAAAAAGGAGATTAAACTCTCAGAGATAAAGAACTGGAATGTCAGAAAATTTCTACAGATGATGAATATTACACAGTCTTAGAGTCCCTTACAGTAGTAAGATTTAATGACAACCCACCACCATCTTGGGCTTCCCTTGTGGCTCAGTTGGTAAAGAATCCACCTGCAATGCAGGAGACCTGGGTTGGGAAGATCCCCTGGAGAAGGGAAAGGCTACCAACTCCAGTATTCTGGCCTGGAGAATTCCACGGACTGTGTAATCCATGGGGTTGCAAAGAGTCAGACACAAGTGAGTGACTTTCACTTTGACTTTCGCCACCACGTGCCCAAAAAAAGTGTTAGGTTTCCTACCTGCTGAATTTGCTTTGCTTAATGGTAAATTCCCAACTTTCAATACAAATTGCTGTAGTCCCAACTCTTTTTCTCTAGTTCCAAGTAGTTGGGCCCTATTAGTAATTTACATACGTGTATGTACTGATACCAAACTGTGACATTCCTTTACTTCTCTACAAACAGCTTCTCTTTTACCATCATAAATTCTTTTCCTTTCGAGTGTGAGTGAGAAGACTCTGGCATCAGGCCCTAGACCAGTTTTCCTTGTCCCTAGCTGGATTCTGAAAATCCTGAACATTGTAGGTGGTGTGGTTCTGCCATAGTTCCAAATATCAGAAAAAGTTGTTAATGAACCAGAGTAGAAACAGGCCATGTGAACCACCTATATATTCACACATGCATCAATCAATTGTTATTGAAGCCCTCTGATATGAAAGGACTTGACAATTTAGGTTTAGGCCCCAGTTTTACCTCTTATTAATTCATGAACATGAACAAGTCACCTTTCTCCATTGTTTCTTTTTCTCTATTTTGTGATTGCAAAGACATATGTTCTGCCTGAGATCCACACACATCCAGCATGTCCAGGCCTCTGCAATGTTGTTGGCTTAAGAGGATATCATGTCCGAGAAAGCATTTGGAAAATATTGCGTACAGTACTATTGTATGTGGGATTGCTTTGCACAAATCACTGTACTAGATTCTAAGATAAGGAATCCCCACCCCATAAAGGAGATAGTGTATTCAGGGGTGTATTCAAGGCTGATACACAGCAATTAGCACTACAATGGTACCAACCAGACAGACAGTGCCAGAATATACCAGCAAAATATCAGTCCTAAATGAAAAAGCAAAACAAATTATTATAATTATAAAACAAGGGAGATCTTGATTTTCAGGACAATCTGCTCCTTTATACAGCATATAGTGTCACTCCTATATTATAATGATTAAATTCAAAGTTTTGGTTGAAGGGTAAAGACAGTATTTGCAGCTAACATATGCTAGTCAATGGTCCAATTCAGTGTCACATCTTTGATAGAAATGCCTTTATTTGTTTAATTACTATGACATGTAATTGCATTTTAACTTAATGTTTCATAACAAGTGGCAAAGAGTTGTTTTTTTTTTTAATGTAGAGAACCTAAAATTAAGAATTATGGATCTCCCGTGTAATAAAGCTGAAGAAAAGACATTATTGAATGAAGCAAAATTTTCAGATTATAGCTTAGACACTTATGAAATTAAGTGTCATAAAATTAACATACTAGAGTGTATGTTCAACTGATAAGTGAAAAAGGAGGCTTGGTGGGGGCTTCCCTGGTGGCTCAGAGGTTAAAGCGTCTGCCTGCAATGCGGGAGACCTGGGTTTGATCCCTGGGTCGGGAAGATCCCCTGGAGAAGGAAATGGCAATCCACTCCAGTATTCTTGCCTGGAGAATTCCATGGATGGAGGAGCCTTGTGGGCTACAGTCCACGGGGTCACAAAGAGTCGGACACAACTGAGTGACTTCACTTTCACCTTGTACTAAAGTGTGAGGTAAGTACTTAGATTCCACCATTTATTCTAGTATTTTTAGCACAGTAAAGTAGTTGAGCATGCTATTTAGCTTCTAAAACATTTAATTTTTCAACAAGTTTTCCAGACTGCATCTGTCAAAGTAAGAGAAAACTGATGGAAAACTGTGTGGAACTTGGCAGGAAAAAGAAGTTTCTAGATGGAAGGATAATTGCTTATTTCAAAGGAGAACTAGAATTTGAACTTATGAAAATGAGAACGGCATTCTAGACACAGAGAACTGGATCAAAAGCCAGAGCTTACTGAAGGAGCAGGCAGTCGCTGTTTCTGACTAGAGAAGGTGATGCCTTCCTTCTGAAAGGCAATGGAAAATCATAGCTTGGCAATTAGAAATAGTTGCAAAATATTAAGGAAAATATCAAACGCTCAACCTATCTTTCTGTAACTGTTTTTATCAGTTTTGCCTACATATGTTTTCTTTTTCCACAGCTAAAGACACTTGACCATCACATTTATGATCTGAACTTCACTCTCAGTCTTAAGATACAATTCTCAATCTGAGCAGGAGGAATTTAAAGAACTCAAGCCGAAAACACTGGGGCCAACATCAAGTTATAGTTACTGCTCATGCATAAGCACTTGCTATTTGTAAACTAGGGAGAATATAGATTTTAATTTTGGGATTCGGATTTGGTCCTGCTACATGGGTCTCAGTTATGATAACACAGACTTGTCTTGCTTCCTGGCCAGCCATGTTTTGTATTATCTGCCGTTTATAACTTGACTAGTGTTTCAATCCATTTTGGAATAGAGTCCTATTTTTTCTCCTTTGTCCAGTCCAGTGGTTAAAGATCTTCCCAGGTGAATCAAGTGATTTCCAACACTAGCTGCCTTTTTGTACCCTAGCATCTCTTACTATCCCTAGCCTCTTCGCTTTCCATCCCTTTCCTCTGCCACTTGAACCCCGGCTGTCCTCACTTGCTTGGACTATTGCTTGCGACTGGGCATACAATGTTCCTCTGTTGATCTGGTCTTCTTCCTAGTGATCACAGTTAACTGACTCCTGCACTACATCCTACTGCCCTATGACCCAGTGGACTGTAGCCTACTGGGTTCCTCCATCCATGGGATTTTCCAGGCAAGAGTACTAGATTGGGCTGCCATTTCCTTCAACAGAGGATCTGTCTGACCCAGGGATTGAACCCAGGTCTCCCACATCAGGGATCATATCCACACCCTCTGCAGTGAAAGCTTGGAGTCTTAACCACTGGACAACCAGGGAAGTCCCTACTTCCCTAACCTGCTATAATTAATAGGGTCATTCCCAGCCAGGAACTAACAGATGATACTTTCCTCTTCCCTCATTCTAACTTACTAAATTTGTAAAACATAGTCAACGCATGGTATCTTTCCTCAAGGTTTCACCGTGAACTTCTTACCATTTGTGGTACACACACTAATATAACCCTTAGCTTAAAAAAAAAAATGTGCTTGAGACATGCAAGCAAAGGTATATGATTCCTCAGTAAAGAATCAGAAGCTTAGGGATTTAGAACACCACGATTGGATGGCACCTTGCTTCTATCAGTGACAGAACAGTCACTGCACTTGGGTTTCTGGGCCCCGGTCCCTACTTAGCATGCAGAGGTGGACAATAATTGATCACATGAGTCTTACTACTATGTGATCACACAGGAGGCAGTGAGGGTGGATCAGCTACTCAACCGAACTCCTGAGCCTGGACTATCTGAAGAACTGATAGTGGCGCTAAGGAAGGCAAGGACGCAAAGCACACTGCCTGCTTCCACACATACTCAGGAGCAGTGATTGACAACCCCAGCAAGGATCAGGATCAGTGGGGAAGCTTTTAAAAACAAGAGAAGCTAACCTGGAAGAAATGGAAAAATTCCTAGAAAAGTACAACTTTCCAAAACTGAACCAGGAAGAAATAGAAAATCTGAACAGACCCATCACAAGCATGGAACTAGAGGCTGTAATCAGGAATCTTCCAGCAAACAAAAGCCCAGGTCCAGACGGCTTCACAGCCAAATTCTACCAAAAATTTAGAGAAGAGCTAACACCTATTCTACTCAAACTCTTCCAGAAAATTGCTGAGGAAGGGAAACTTCCAAACTCATTCTATGAGGCCACCATCACCCTAATCCCAAAACCTGGTAAAGACCCCACAAAAAAAGAAAACTACAGGCCAATATCACTGAGGAACATAGATGCAAAAATCCTTAACAAAATTCTAGCAATCAGAATCCAACAACATATTAAGAAGATCATACATCATGACCAAGTGGGCTTTATCCCAGGAATGCAAGGATTCTTCAATATCCACAAATCAATCAACGTAATACACCACATTAACAAACTGAAAAATAAAAATCATATGATTATCTCAATAGATGCAGAGAAAGCCTTTGACAAAATTCAACATCCATTTATGATAAAAACCCTCCAGAAAGTGGGAATAGAAGGGACATACCTCAACATAAGAAAAGCTATATATGACAAACCCACAGCAAACATTATCCTCAATGGTGAAAAACTGAAAGCATTTCCCCTAAAGTCAGGAACAAGACAAGGGTGCCCACTCTCACCACTACTCTTCAACATAGTTCTGGAAGTTTTGGCCACAGCAATCAGAGCAGAAAAAGACATAAAAGGAATACAAATTGGAAAAGAAGAAGTAAAACTTTCACTGTTCGCTGATGACATGATCCTCTACACAGAAAACCCTAGAGACTCTACCAGAAAACTACTAGAGCTAATCAATGATTACAGTAACGTTGCAGGATATAAAATCAACACACAGAAATCCCTTGCATTCCTATACACTAATAATGAGAAAATAGAAAGAGAAATTAAGGAAACTATTCCATTCACTGTTGCAACAAAAAGAATTAAATACTTAGGAATATATCTACCTAAGGAAACAAAAGACTTGTACATAGAAAACTATAAAACACTACTGAAAGCAATCAAAGAGGACACTAATAGATGGAGAAATATACCGTGTTCATGGATTGGAAGAATAAATATTGTAAAAATGAGTATACTACCCAAAGTAATTTACACATTCAATGCAATCCCTATCAAGCTACCAATGATATTTTTCACAGAACTAGAACAAATAATCTCACAATTTGTATGGAAATACAAAAAACCTCGAATAGCCAAAGCAATCTTGAAGAAAAATGGAACTGGGGGAATTAACCTGACGGACTTCAGGCTCTACTACAAAGCCACAGTCATCAAGACAGTATGGTACTGGCATAAAGACAGAAATATAGATCAATGGAACAAAATAGAAAGCCCAGAGATAAATCCACGCACCTATGGACACCTCATCTTTGACAAAGGAGGCAAGAATATAAAATGGAGAAAAGACAGTCTCTTTAACAAGTGGCGCTGGGAAAACTGGTCAGCCACTTGTAAAAGAATGAAACTAGAACACTTCCTAACACCATACACCAAAATAAACTCAAAATGGATTAGAGAGCTAAATGTAAGACCAGAAACTATAAAACTCCTAGAGGAGAACATAGGCAAAACACTCTCCGACATAAATCACAGCAGGATCCTCCATGACCCACCTCCCAGAATATTGGAAATAAAAGCAAAAATAAACAAATGGGACCTAATTAAAATCAAAAGCTTTTGCACAGCAAAGGAAACTATAAGCAAGGTGAAAAGACAGCCTTCAGAATGGGAGAAAATAATAGCAAATGAAGCAACTGATAAAGGATTAATCTCCAAAATATACAAGCAGCTCCTGCAGCTCAATTCCAGAAAAATAAATGACCCAATCAAAAAATGGGCCAAAGAACTAAACAGACATTTCTCCAAAGAAGACATACAGATGTCTAACAAACACATGAAAAGATGCTCAACATCCCTCATAATCAGAGAGATGCAAATCAAAACCACAATGAGATACCATTTCACACCTGTCAGAATGGCTGCTATCCAAAAGTCTACATGCAATAAATGCTGGAGAGGGTGTGGAGAGAAAGGGACCCTCTTACACTGTTGGTGGGAATGCAAACTAGTACAGCCACTATGGAGAACAGTGTGGAGATTCCTCAAAAAACTGGAAATAGAACTGCCATATGATCCAGCAATCGCACTCCTGGGCATACACACCGAGGAAACCAGAATTGAAAGAGACACGTGTACTCCAATGTTCATTGCAGCACTGTTTATAATAGCCAGGACATGGAAGCAACATAGATGTCCATCTGCAGACGAATGGATAAGAAAGCTTTGGTACATATACACAATGGAGTATTATTCAGCCATTAAAAAGAATACATTTGAATCAGTTCTAATGAGGTGGATGAAACTGGAGCCTATTATACAGAGTGAAGTAAGCCAGAAAGAAAAACACCAATACAGCATACTAACGCATATATATGGAATTTAGGAAGATGTAAATGATAACCCTGTATACGAGACAGCAAAAGAGACAGAGATGTATGGATCAGTCTTTGGGACTCTGTGGGAGAGGGTGAGGGTGGGATGATTTGGGAGAATGGCATTGAAACACGTATTTTGTCATATGTGAAATGAATCACTAGTTCAGGGTCAATGCATGTTATAGGATGCTTGGGGCTGGCATGCGAGGATGACCCAGAGGGAGGATAAAGGGAGGAGGGAGGTGGGAGGGGGGTTCAGGAGGGGGAACTTATGTAAACCCGGGGCGAATTCATGTCAATGTATGGCAAAACCAACCAATATAATATTGTAAAATAATTTGCCTCCAATAAAAAATAAATTAATTACAAAAAAAAAAAAAAACAAGAGAAGCCCAGGCTCCACCCTAAAGTCCTGAGGTGGTGAGGGGATTCTGATAAGAAGCCAATGTTGGAATCCACTACTCTATGGTCAAATGCAGAGTAGGCAAAGATTTATGGACTCTTTACCATCTTTCTAAATTCCATATATATGCATTAGTATACTGTATTGGTGTTTTTCTTTCTGGCTTACTTCACTCTGTATAATAGGCTCCAGTTTCATGCACCTCATTAGAAGTGATTCAAATGTATTCTTTTTGATCGCTGAGTAATACTCCATTGAGTAAATGTACCACAGCTTTCTTATCCATTCATTGCAGATGGACATCTAGGTTGCTTCCATGTCCTGGCTATTATAAACAGTGCTGCAATGAACATTGGACCACATGTGTTTCTTTCAATTCTGGTTTCCTTGATGTGTATGCCCAAAAGATGGTAACAATAATCCTGTATACGAGACAGCAAGAGAGACACAAATGTATAGAACAGTCTTTTGGACTCTGTGGGAGAGGGTGAGGGTGGGATGATTTGGGAGAATGGCATTGAAACATGTATATTATCATATGTGAAATGAATCATCAGTCCAGGTTCAATGCATGATACAGGATGCTCGGGGCTGGTGCACTGGGATGACCCAGAGGGATGGGATGGGGAGGGAGGTGGGAGGGGGTTTCAGGATGGGAAACACGTGTATATCCATGGAGGATTCATGTCAACGTATGGCAAATCTAATACAATATTGTAAAGTAATTAGCCTCCAATTAAAACAAATAAATTTAAAAAAATGAAAAATAAAAAGATTTATGGACTCCACATCCAAAGACAGGTTAATATGCACGGCAGCTAGCAATGTTTGCTTTTAACAAAGATAAACCAAAGCTTGTAGGATTTTAAGAAATTCTACTATGTTAGTTTGCCATTAGTCCACTTCTTGTTCTTCCTATTGTTTTGGAATTATCCAAACCTTGTAAAACATCAATGATTCCCAAACAAGCCTGATGATAAAAAACACCTGGTATTTTATTTAAAGATGCACATTCCAGGGTCATACCTCCACCCCACTGAGTCAGATGTTCCCAGGAAAGAGCCTGGGAAGCTGAATTTTAGCAAATAGTCCAGGTGATTCTTATTGTCAAGGATGTTTGGAAAACACTGATCTGAGTACTGAAGGCATAGGTGGACTTTGCTTGTGATACAGGACCAGCACATTATAGGAGGCACACACAAGTGTGACACTGTCCCACGGCATGGACTGCAGTCACCCAGAAGTCTCAGAGCTCCTCAGTCATTCACTTCTGCTGTTTATCATTCTGGGAACTCCCTGCCCCAATTCTTCAACAGCTGGGACCCTGTTCATCCTTTGTCACCTTCTCAGAACAGCCTTCCCAACTCTGCTCAACTAAATCAGGTGCCCATTAAAATCTCTGTCCCTCTTACTTTACTTCATAGTAGCCACTACTGTTTGTGGTTATCTGTCTCTGATTATAATGTTTTTGTGTCTGTCTCCTTCACTAGATGCTAAGCCCCTGAGGAGCAGGGCAAGGCTTATATGTTCACAGCTTACATGTTCACAGATTTTACAAGAGCAATACATATGTAAGGAAAGGAATACATCAATGAACTAAAGTGCTCCATGGTAGCAGGTAACAGAGCAAGGCCCAGGGAGAGACTTCCTGTGGGGACTGAGATGAATGTGGGCAAAGCTTTTCGGAGGGAGGCGAGCGAGGATTGCACCCAGCTCTGAAGCAAGCAACCAGGGGACCAGCATTGCCGGAGGAGCGGAAACATGCCAGGTGGGCGGAAGGCTCTGTGAATGCCCTGGAGAAAAGAGACAGCGTGTGTGCGCTCTGAACCAGCCAGGCAGCTTGAATTAAGTAGAGAGAACAATCAGGCTGTGATGAAAGTGGAGGACAGTTAGATAAAGAGTGACTCATGATCAGTTTTGATTTGACGTCAGCAGAAACTCAGAGATCCTGCAGGGTTCAGAGAAGGAGAGAGATGATCAAAACAGAGCTTGCAGGGGATGACTCATGCTCTTTGTGTAGAACTGAATGAAGGGACAAGACTAAAGATACGTGAAACCAGCCAGGAGGCTCCGCAATCAAATTGCAGTGCTATTAAGAATCAAAATGGGTGCTCTGTTTTATCTGGGTATGTCCTACCCAGTATCACACACACAAAAAAGTTTGACGCACCTGGGTAGAAACAGGATAACATCTGTAGGCTAGAGGAAGGGAAAGGGTCATAGGAAAGTATCAGTAAGATGTGGAAAGTTTCATAGAGGAAGAGGGAAAAGAATCACTGAAGATACTAATTTAGAGACCCGAAGTCTGCTTGCTGCAAAACAGGGTGGAGAAATACCAGGCTGGGACACATGAGAGCAGGAAGAAACAATGAGTTGCCTTATTAGCCTGGAATCATAATGTGATATTTAAAGACACTTTTTCTTTATTCAGTGTCAGACTTTATTTTTGGGGGCTCCAAAATCACTGTGGATGCTGATTGCAGCCAGGAAATTAAAAGACACTTACTCCTTGGAAGGAAAGTTATGACCAACCTAGATAGCATATTAAAAAGCAGAGACATTACTTTGCCAACAAAGGTCCATCTAGTCAAGGCTATGGTTTTTTCCAGTGGTCATGTATGGATGTGAGAGTTGGACTGTGAAGAAAGCTGAGAGACGAAGAATTGATGCTTTTGAACTGTGGTGTTGGAGAAGACTCTTGAGAGTCCCTTGGACTGTGAGGAGATCCAACCAGTCCATTCTAGAGGAGATCAATCCTGGGTGTTCATTGGAAAGACTGATGCTAAAGCTGAAACTGCAATACTTTGGCCACCTCATGCGACGAGTTGACTCACTGGAAAAGACTCTGATGCTGGGAGGGATTGGGGGCGGGAGGAGAAGGGGACGACAGAGAATGAGATGGCTGGATGGCATCAGCGACTCGATGGACATGAGTTTGAGTGAACTCCGGGAGTTGGTGATGGACAGGGAGGCCTGGCGTGCTGTGATTCATGGGGTCCCGAAGAGTCGGACACGACTGAGCGACTGAACTGAACTGATTCTTTATTCAATGATCTTTATAAGACATGAAAAGGGGCCTGAGTATAAGAAAACCTTGGTTACCCCATGACCATAATCTCTGAAACTTGAAGAGATACCCATGGTTATCAGGGTGCTAGTCGTGTCCGACCCTATGGTCCATGACCATAGCCTGCCAGGCTCGTCTGTCCAAGGGGTTCTCCAGGCAAGAATATTGGAGTGGGTTGCTATGTCCTCCCCCAGGGGAATCTTCTCAACCTAGGGATTGAACCCGCGTCTCATGCCTCCTGTACTGGCACGCGGCACCACCTGGGAAGCCCCAGGGTGCTGGAGGGAATAGTAATAAGTCTCAAAGGAAGTTTTTCTGGAGTCCTTTATCTTTCTAGAGTGTTCCATTGTATTTGATGCTCTTGACAACTCCCTTCTTTTTATCATTATATTTTTGGCAATTGCTTAAATCCTCCTCTATTTGTTACTACTGTTTACTGTTTACTATTACTATTTTACTATTATTTTTACTATTGAGATTAATACCTCTCTTTAGCTTTATTAGTTTAATTTTAAAAATACCTCTGTTGACTATTTCCAGTCATTTGAATGAATCCCTAAAACACTCCCTGCCCCTATACAGTGTTACTTCATCCAGACCATTCCGATTTGCTTGCCTGGATCGTTGAACACAGCCTCCTCTATGGGCCTCCCTGCCTCTAATCTCCTGCTACCACTTCATAGGCACCCAGCAGTCAGAGCGCTCAGACAGGATCACACCACCCCTTTGCTTAAAATCCTTGAATGACTCCCTGAAGCCTTCCTGATGAAGGTCAGGTCGATTTGCAGGACAAAAGGTCTTTTACCATGTGTGGATCCTCTCTTCTCTTTCCCTCTCCACAGGCAGCTTGTACTTTCCATTTCAGTCACACCAGTAATCTTTCATTTCCCGAATGAGACTTTGCCCTCCATTTGTAAGCGGTGTTACCTTTAGTTATGGCATCTCTGTCATCTTTTCGTTGCCTGGTAAACTTTGTCCTTTCTCAAGGCTTCAGTTACCACCCCCTGGAGGATGTTTTTCCTAGGTTCCCTCTGTGGCTCACCCATGTGCCCAGACAGCTGGTTGTATTAGAGTTTGCCCCAAATGGAAAACTCCAATTTGTGTGTTTATTTTTTTAACTCTAAGTAAAATATTATCTTCCTTAAGGATGATGCCTCTATGTGTCTATTTTCTATGCCTAGCACAGTTCCTGGCACATTGTAGGCATTGATGGATGATTTGAAGAAAAAAAAAAAAAGAAGAAGAAGAAAGGGAGGAAGGAAAGGAAAAGAACAAAGGAAGAAAGAGCATTTTCTCCTGCTAAAGAGAAATTCCTCCAAAAGTCTGAGAAGAGGGAGAGAGAAAGCAAAATTCTTATCCACTGGTATGACCCACACTGAGGAAGACTGAGTGAGTTGAATGAGTTTGGCAGTTTTTAAAACATCATCTCATTTCAATGGTTCCCTGTGGAACCCTGTGTTAATCACTGATGTCAGGCCCTGCGCTAGTGAGGGGAGGTGGTATAAAAAAGAATGCGTTTCGGCCTCTGTTACTCTCACAGTTCTCTTGGGAAGCCGTTAAGATATATATTGCACCAGTGCCTGACCAAAGTACACGCAGTACAGAGGAGGCAGCAGCCAAACCTACCGAGAGCAGTGTGGTTCATGGAGATTTCAAAAGACCAGTAACTCGAAGAGGGTGAGCAGAAAGGGGCCAGGGATGGACGGAGGAAATGCCTTCCAGACAGAGGACCAGTGCATCCTGGGGAATGGCAGAGACTTTGGAATGACCACATTTAGCTAAATGCTCTACCTTTGTTGCTGGTAGAGCTTGGAGGCAGAATATTAAAATTTAGGTTTTTTTTTAAAGATACATACATCCCAATGCTCAGAGTAGCACTGTGTACAATAGCCAAAAGGCAACCTAAGTGTCCATCAACAGATGAATGGATAAACAAGATGTGGTACATATATGCTATGGACTACAACTCAGCCATAAAAAAGAATGAAACAACGCCATTGGCAGCAACATGGATGGATCTAGAGATGATCCTATTAAGCAAAGAAAGCGAGAGAAAGGCAAATATATCACTTACATGTGGAATCTGAAATATGATACACATGAACTTATTTACCAAAAAAAAGACTCAAAGACATAGAAAATAAACCTATGGTTACCAAAAGGGAGAGAGGATAGGGGAGGGATAAATTAGGCAACTACTATATATAAAATAAACAACAAAGTCCTACTGCATAACACAGGGAACTATATTCAATACCATGTAATAAACCATAATGGAAAAAATATGAAAAAGGATAGATTGATAGATATCAATAGATAGACAGATGTATAACTAAATCACTTTGCTGTATACCGGAAACTAACACAACATCATAAATCAATTATACTTCAGCAAAAAAAAAAAAAAAGTTATCTCCTAACTAGAGGACCATCAGACATGTTAGTTCTGGCACCTTCTCCCTCTTCTGCCCCAGTGCCTGCCACCCTCCTCTCTCTCTTTCCTCCCCGTCGTGTTTGTCAAGTGGGCGGAGCCTTTCTGCTCCCCTCACTGTCTCGTGCTTCCCTCCCTGCAGTGTCCAGTGCACTTAATCCCCGACCACTACCTCCATCTACCCCACTGGAGCCCATCGCAGAGATGAGATGGGGGTTTCCTTATTCATTAAACTCTCCTTGTCAAATACCCACTCTGAGGAGCCTTCGGGTGAATACATTCTCCTAGTATCATGTTCATCTGAATTCATCATTGTCACACAAGGACTCTTTCAGTCATTCTGAAAAGAAAAATACACACCAGCTGAAGTGAAGGGATACCCTGGTCAGATGTTAACATTATCTCTTGCCATCTAAGTGGAACCTCAGGAGAGGGAGAGGATGACACCATGGCACATCTCTTGAGCTGTTTCAAAGATGCCCTGAGCCTCTCCAGGGCACAGACCTGAGTCTTGGGTGGACCACAGTCAGATCCAGCCCAAGGCTGCTCGTGTTTACAGATACTCTGTGAACCTCCAGACCCTTCTTGGGGTCTTCATGGACCTGACATGGGCTGAGCAAACTTGGTGCCTTTGTTATTTCATAGTTATGTCCTTAACTGTCTGAATAGCTTAAATATTTCACTCAAAATCACAAGGACCTCATAAGTAAGTGGAGAAGCTACCATCTGAATTCAGGTACAAACTATCAAGGATGCCATTTCCCTGGTATGTTTATAGGCACTTACCCTTCTCTGCCCTGCAACATCCCTAATAAATCATGACAGTATCATCCCCAGGTTGAAGGCAACCTCAAAAGTGTTATAGGAAGTGCTTCAGGCTCCCCCCACTAACTGAGAGAAGTACCTGGGCTCAACAAGATTGCTTTTCAGAGTCACTGCTTTGGTCTTACCAACTTACCTAACCTCTAGCAATATGGAATTTGAGAGAGCAGGAAAGTAGATTTACCTAAATTGTAGGAACTTTTCAATTTTAGAACTGAAACAGATTCAAGTAGCCTCATTCTTTGAGAAAGTACCCCTCCTACCCAGTCACATATTCTTATTCTGCCCACATTTTCTATCTCGCCTCTTTCTGATTAGTCATAAAATTATGAGCTGCTTATGTGTCAACACCAAATTGCCAATTGTTTGTCCTACCTTAGAGTAGCATTTTAAACAGTTTCTTCACTTCAGAAGCCATTTATCCAGACATACTAACTTTATGCCTGAGAATAATTGGGCCCTGTAGCAATCCAACTTTCCTGTTTACCTCTTTGTCATTTCCTTGATTTCTATGTGGAGAGGAAAGAAGTGGTCAATGATGAGACTTCTAATCCATTTACTGGCAGTGATCCCTTTCACTAGGGAGAATTCTAGAAGCCTTTCTCTTATAACACTGAGAATTTAACACAAATAAAGCTCTTTGGCAGTGGGCTAAAGCTCACATATGTATAGGCTTATTTAATTCTCAAAAAAATCTTATAAGGTTGAAGCAGTTATTATCACCATTACATGGGTGAGAACATTAAAGCTTTTAATAGAGAAAGTAATTTGCCCAAAATCACAACCCGATCAAGGAATGGTGTCAGGGATTGAACCTGGGAAAGCTGACTGAAGTTTTACAAGCTGCACATTTATTGCTTCCCTCCTTTCACCATGTACATTCCCATCAGCTTCTTACTGGGGCACCTGCTACCTAGCACTGTTGATACTGAGCAGGACCTTGTGGGGCTCCCAGGCACAATGCCTTTCTGTGTCTCACATTTCTTGACTACAGGACATAGGCTTCATTCAGCCTGCATGAACTTCCCAGAGTTCCAACAGCTAGGTTCCAACAGATGCTACTTAGGGAAGGGAGGGAATGCAGAGACAAAGCAGGACAGTCAAGAAACTGCCCCAGCATTGGAGAGGGTCCTGGTTCCTCCTCAAAGGATATATATATACTTTGAGTTGTTTTGTAGATACTCCAAGTGGAAGAAGATAAGGATATACTTCCTACATGTAGACCCAGACCAGTTGGTACCAGAAGATTGATTATGCTGACTCCCAGTTACCTCACCACCAACCAATCAGAAGAATGCCCAAGAGCTGATCACGCCATCTTTGAACAATTACTATAAAACTCCTCACTCCCCACTCTAGGTCTAGACACACAGTTTTGAAGATTTCAGCCCACAGTGGCCCCCTTTGCCTGCAAAGCAATAAAGTTATTCTTTTCTATTTTTGCCCAAAACTCTGTCTCCAAGATTTAATTCAATGCTGGGGTCCAGAGGCCAGATTTGACTTCACTATGTGGCCATAGATGGTACAGGAAACTGTGACCAGGGCAGAATGAATTGTGAAACTATTCATTCAGAATCATTTAAAGCCCCCACTCCAGCTATAGCATCTCCCATAACACATTCTATAGAGGTCATGTTCTGCAGCTAAAAATAGATGAGTCTTCCTCAGAAAGCCCTTTTGCTTTTTATGGCTACTGAATTCCATTCCAGATCTAAGAAGTGTAGCATATCTTATATGTCTTCCCTTCTTGGATTTGATGCATTCTTATCGACGTAGCCCACTGAGTGTTCCTGACCAGTGCTGTCTGTGGCGGGTATTAAGGTGTTTTCTCCCAGCTTGGGTCAGGCCTGCTGCTGGCTTTATTCCAGGACTGACATCTAGAATTCTGACTTGTCCTTGTGTTTTACATTAGGCTTGAAAATTTCCTCATAGAGACCAATCCAACAGTGATAGCTCTGAACAACAACTACATATCAAGTTTGTAGTTCATTTATCTATATGTTTGATTCTACCTCTACACATCTATAAAAGTAGGAAAAAAAAAGAGCTTCTGTGATGAGACTTTGATATCCTAGTGGAACGAACCAAGAGTATTATTACCTTGCATGATGGCTACATTATCCTTAATAAGCGATGGAATTAAAAAATGCTTGATCCTTGGAAGAAAAGCTATGACAAACCTAGACAAGGTGTTAAAAGGCAAAGGTATCACTTTGCTAACAAAGGTCCATATAGTCAAAGCTATGGTTTTTCCAGTAGTCATGTATAAATGTGAGTTGGACCATAAAGAAGACTGAGTGCTGAAAAATTGATTCCCTCGAACTGTGATGCTGGATAAGAGTTCTAGAGTCCCTTGGCCACCTGATGCGAAGAGAAAACTCACTGAAAAAGACCCTGATGCTGGGAAAGAGTGAAGGCAAAAGGAGAAGAGGGCAGCTGAAGATGAGATGGTTAGACAGCATCAGTGACTCAATGGACATGAGTCTGAGCAAATTCTGGGAGATAGTGAAGGACAGGGAAGCCTGGTGTGCTACAGTCCATGAGACCACAAGGAGTTGGACAATACTTGGCAACTGAACAAAAACAACAAATTAAAGAGTTACAATTAACCTTTTAATACTAAAATTTCAGACAATGACAAGAAGAAGTTCATAGATATTACCAAGCCTGATTACCATGGGTCCAGTAAGCAATAAGATAATTTATCATTTATATGTCCTGTTGGGCTTCCCAGGTGACACTAGTGGTAAAGAACCTGCCTGCCAATGTGGGAGACATAAGAGACACAGGTTTGATCCCTGGCTAGGGAAGATCCCCTGGAGTAGCGTGTGGCAACACACGCCAATATTCTTGCCTGTGGAATCCCATGAGCAGAGGAGCCTGACAGGCTACAGTCCATGGGGTCGCAAAACATCAGACATGACAGAAGCAGCTTGGCACAGCACAGCACATATCCTATTAATTTCCTAAATTGGACCTATTATACGTTATAGTTTTTCTGATCTGTAGGTCCATCTAACTTTTATCACTAAAACTTCCCCATTCCACCATTCAGTTCAGTTCAGTTCAGTCGCTCAGTCGTGACCGACTCTTTGCAACCCCATGAATCACAGCACGCCAGGCCTCCCTGTCCATCACCAACTCCCGGAGTTCACTCAAACTCATGTCCATCGAGTCGGTGATGCCATCCAGCCATCTCATTCTCTGTCGTCCCCTTCTCCTCCCGCCCCCAATCCCTCCCAGCATCACAGTCTTTTCCAGTGAGTCATCTCGTCGCATGAGGTGGCCAAAGTATTGGAGTTTCAGCTTCAGCATCAGTCCTTCCAATGAACACCCAGGATCGGTCTCCTTTAGAATGGACTGGTTGGATCTCCTCACAGTCCAAGGGACTCTCAAGAGTCTTCTCCAACACCACAGTTCAAAAGCATCAATTCTTCGTCGCTCAGCTTTCTTCACAGTCCAACTCTCACATCCATACATGACCACTGGAAAAACCATAGCCTTGACTAGACGGACCTTTGTTGGCAAAGGAATGTCTCTGCTTCTTAATATACTATCTACCATATAGGCAACAAATTTAAAAGCTTAATAGTCATTTAAATCACTATGGAAAAAACCCCAAAGCTCAGGAAGCTCCAAGTTCTGAGCACCTGTCATTTGTGGCAGGAAATTTTCACTCATAGATTGCTTTACTGTGCCATGGGCTCCCTGAGGTAAGTGAAATTGTGTTTCATCACTGGGGGACACAGGTTAAGGGTCTCATATAGGTTGCCTTGCTGAAAATCTACAATTTGGGAGTGGCCTGGGCCATTTTCCTGTTATATTAGAATCCAATCCAGGAGTCTTCAGACAATGGAGACTGAAAGGCCTCTATTAATAGTAGCTAGCATCTTAATGATTAGTTAGCATCTTCAGTGAATACTTTAGAACTCCTACCAAAAAAAAATAAAGTTTAGTGAATTGGGCCTAGAAGAGCTTAAGAAGAAAGAGGTGCTATTATAAATAGCAGGAATGGACCAAGGACCACTTCGCCTATTTTATAAACTTGCCAAGGTCTATCCCATCTCTCAGAGAAGGCAATGGCACCCCATTCCAGTACTCTTGCCTGGAAAACCCCATAGACAGAGGAGTCTGGTGGGCTGTAGTCCATGGGGTCGCAAAGAGTCAGACAGGACTGAGCAACTTCACTTTCACTTTTCCCTTTCATGCATTGGAGAAGGAAATGGCAACCCACTCCAGTATTCTTACCTGGAGAATCTCAGGGATGGGGGAGCCTGGTGAGCTGCCGTCTATGGGGTCGCACAGAGTTGGACACAACTGAAGTGACTTAGCAGCAGCAACAGCAGCATCCCATCTACGCTGAGCGCAGAAGAATTGATGCTTTTGCACTGTAGTGTTAGAGAAGACTCTTGAGAGTCCCTTGGACTGCAAGGAGATCCAACCAGTCCATCCTAAAGGAAATCAGTCCTGGGTGTTCATTGGAAGGACTGATGTTGAAGCTGAAACTCCAATATTTTGGCCACCTGATGCAAAGAGCTTACTCATTTGAAAAGGTCCTGATGCTGGGAAAGATTGAAGGCAGGAGAAGGGGACGACAGAGGATGAGATGGTTAGATGGCATCACTGACTCAATGGACATGAGTTTGGGTAAACTCCAGGAGTTGGTGATGGACAGAGAGGCCTAGCATGCTGCGGTTCATGGGGTCGCAAAGTCGGACACGACTGAGCGACTGAACTGAACTTATCCCATCTATGGAACTCAAATGCATTTTTTGATTCTGCATGTCTTTCATTACAAACCACCTGACTTTATACAAAGAGGTAAAGAATGCCATCATACTTCTTCCATCTGGTATTATTGTTCCTTTCTTGAAGACTAAAAGTAAAATTAAAATACAAGGAGGGAAATAATGAAGATTGTAGTTGGGCGGAATGAAAAACACATTTTTATGTTTATTTCACTGGTCTCACAAGGCTAACTTTGTAACAGACAAAGGGATGCGGTAGATTAAAAACTAGCCTTAAAATAAAGAAATACAGAAAGGAATCAAGTATTTAGACATAGAATACACAGATCTTCAACTTCAGTTTGTACAGCTGTTTGTTTTTAAAGCATAGAACTCTTCATCTAAAATAGAGTTATAAACCAAAATCATCTTGGAGACCCATGAAATTCTTCTTCTAAAATGGCCCCATATTCTTGGTTGAAGCTCAACTCATTCTGATCACATTAGTTTGTCTTGGATAATTTTGGTTCAGTTGGATTACCTAATCATTTTTGCCATCTCAGTCACAGAATTTATTTTGTCATTTTCCCACCATCTAAAAGACTTTAATGCCCATGGTATTGTTTATAAAAATAAAGGTCAAGATCATTTTTACAATTGCTTAAGCCAAAAAGTTTTGGAATCAGTTGTGGGTTCTAATCCTGGAAAATCTACAGAAAATTTCTGGTAATTCAAGAGGATCCTTTTGGCTGTTTCCTATTTTCTTGGAATATTGTGATAAACAAGGAACACAGGTTGGCACTTATTTTGACCTATAGACAGGCAAATGACACATTCAATATAGTAAAATATGGACCATAAAATACTCATCTGAGTTCTATGGGATTATTTGGAGAATCATACATTTCTGAACAGGATTCCTGGGAGGAGTTGGAAATGGCACTTCTCAGCACATTTATGGACTACATGGATTATGGATTGCAAAGAGCTGTCCATGACAGAGTGGCTGAACTAAACTGAACTGAGCATGTTTATGAAGAAAAAAAAACATTTTTATTGATAATAAAGAAGGATAAATACCTTCTACTCAACACTTTTGGAGAGAGAGAAAACACACACACACACACAAAAATGACCCTAGTTAACCTCGAATGGATAATGTTTCAGGCTAGAACAAGAGAAACGTTTATAGTGTCAAGGTAGCTAATTTCTCTCTCTGCTGATTTTAAAACAGAATCAAAATGGTTCATGGAGGTCCTTCCCAAAGTGAACGTAAAATTCTTCATTTGAGTTAAGCTTAATTTCAACTATAAATTAACCTGTACAATAGTTGGCCAAAATCAGTAAATAGTCTGGTGGTGTGACCAGGCTTTTTGATTAATGGATGGTGAATACTATTGTTTTTTAATCATTGACCATAGACTTGAAGAACTTTTTCTAGTTGAAAAGGAGTATGCTGCTGCTGCTAAGTCGCTTCAGCCATGTCCAACTTTTTGAATCTATGGACTGTAGCCCACCAGGCTCCTCCATGCAAGGAATTCTCCAGGCAAGAATACTGGAGTGGGTTTCCATGCCCTCTTCTAGGGGATCTTCCTGACCCAGGGATCAAACCCACTTCTCCTGTGACTCCTGCATTGCAGGTGGATTTTTTACCACTGAGCCACTAGGGAAGTCCTGAAAAGTGTATTCCACATTAAAATCTTATTATTGACTTTTAAGGCTCATCTCCAGGGAAAGGAATGCACACATTCAATCTGCATCAAGAGCCCTCCCATTAATATAATTTCTGAATTTCCTTCGAAGTATTTTCTTCCTGTTTTATTGAGATATATTTGACATATAGCACCATGTAAGTTTAAGGCACACAGCACAACAATTTGACTTACATACATCATGAAAGTATTGCCACAGTAAGGACAGTGAACCCCCATCATCTCTTATAAAAGTAAAGAAATAGAGAAAAATATCCCTTTTGATGAACTCTTAGGATTTACCCCCTTAGTAACTTTCATATATAGCATAGTGAAGTGAAAGTCACTCAGTCGTGTTTGACTCTTTGTGACCCCCTGGACTGTAGCCCACCAGGCTCCTCTGTCCATGGAATTCTCCAGGTCAGAATCCTGGAGTGGGTAGCCATTCCGTTCTCCAGAGGATCTTTCCAACCCAGCAATCAAACCCAGGTCTGCTGCATCGCAGACAGTTTCTTTACTATCTGAGCCACCAGGGAAGCCCATATGTAGCCCACAGCACTGTAAATTATACATACCGTGTTGTACATTACATCCATAGTATTATTTGTCTTTTACCCGGAAGTTTGTACCTTTTCCTGCCTTCATCCAAGGCCCCCTCCCTGACCTTGCCTCTGGTAACAACAAATCTGATCTCTTTTTCTGTGAGTTAGTTTTTGAAATATAATTGACCTACAACACTATGTTAGTTCCTGGTATACAACACAGTGATTCAATATTTTTATACATTTCAAGATAATCACCACAACAAGTCTAGTTACCATCTGTCACCATATAAAGATATTACAAAATTATTGACTACATTCTCCACTCTGCACATTTCAGACCTGTGACTCATTTATTCTGCAACTGGACGCTTGAACGTTTTAATCTCCCTCACTTATTTCTCTCCTTCCTCTATCCCCCTCCCCTAAAAGGTTAGATTTGTTACTTGTATAACAGACTAAATGCAGCACTCCGCTGAGCTAGAATTTAAAATAAGACGATGCATGGACTGAACGTTTACTATCCGCCCCATGTCCATTCACATGTTGGACTCTAAGTTTCATAGTGATGGTTTGAGAAGAGGGGCCTTTGAGAGACAAGGGGGTCATGAGAGTGGCAATATGGTCACTAGTGCTCTTATAAAGAGGCCCGGAAGGTTCCTTGTTCTTCGTAAGCTACCAAGTCCATGGTATTTTGTTACAGCAGCCTAAACAGACTAAGGGGAGGATGAGGGAGTAAGGAGGTAAGAAACTCATTTCCATGATAATCCGAGAAAATAAACAGCATAACATAGACAGTTTATTAATAAGGATATTCTAAATCTATGAATTACAGAAAAGAGAAAGTTTACAGGTTAAATATATATGTTATTCTTGTTTTTATTCTTTTAAAAAAATGCCCAGTGAAAGGATAGGAAAAGAAGAAATAAATCTGTGAGTTGCAGACTGTAGTTGGGTAATTAAAATAATAAAGTATTGAGAATTGGTTGCATATTTTTGTCTGTGTATATGTGTCTGGTTTTACTGAAAACTATCCTTTATCTTTTTTAGAAGTGAGAGATATACATTACACATAAAACAAATAACTGATTAGACTAGAATTAAAGTTTATATCTTGATATTAGTTCCAAGATTAACATTTTAAATTCTTCTTAATCCTGCTATAGCTAAAATCAAGCAGATTATGCCATTAGAAATAATACAATAACACTTCAGGCATTTCACAAAGCCTTAGTGTAAGCAGAGGCCAAAGCAAACATAAACTGAGGCAATAGCCAACACCAAAAATTCAAATTCTATTAAAAAGAATGCAGTGGTGTTGAAAATTCCATGGCTTGAGATACAACGTTACATCCAGTTGTTTTATTTCATAATTTGTAATTAAATTGGATTTATCAATCCAAAATTTATTTATTTTGGCTTTCCAAATAATCTGATAAATATTAAAAGACCTTGAAAGTTAATCATTGCAAATAAAATTAGTTATGTGGAGATTATTTCCAGAAGAAAATAACACTCATTTGATTGTTTTACTTACACTCAACCTTTCTTGGAAGGCCTGCTTTAAATGGCAACCATTCTTTCAAACTGCCTGCCTTTCACTTACAAAACAAAGTATATATGCAGTCATTTGATTGCTTGGGCTTTTAAGTTTGGCTCTGAGTCCTTTGGAATATAATACTTTTACTGGAAATTCAGTTAAAGGAACTCCTTCAGTCTCCAATCACTAGTCAGATAAACCACATTTCCTGCCTTCTCTCCCTTTCTCCACTGCTCTGCAGATGTGGAACTGATGGCACACAAGGCAACAGTTTTTGAGAGCAGAACAGGTTGATGAAAAACAATCCTCTGTCAACTACTTTCCTCCCTTACCTGGTTCATCTACAATGGCTGTCAACCATGGCTGTCTATATTAGACACCTAGAGAACTTTTTAAAACCGCTTTCCTTTCCCAAGAGATTTTTATTTAATACATTTAGTGAAAGTGTTTGTTGCTCAGTTGCATCTGACTCTTTGCAACTCCATGGATCGTAGCTCACTAAGTCCCTCTTTTCCTGAAATTATCCAGGTAATAATACTGGAGTGGGTCGCCATTCCCTCTCCAGGGCATCTTCCCGACCCAGGGATCGAACCCCAGTCTCCTACATTGCAGGAGACTTTTTACTGTCTGAGTCACCTGGGAAGCCAATAGGTCTTGGGTAGGTTCCAAACATTAATATTCTTAAGTAACTTTCTGGGTAATTCTTCTGTATAATTAAAATTGGGAAGATTCCTATTTACAGGGAGTTAGGATGGAAAGCTAAAGAATGGCAGGAAACATGACTGAGAGTGTCTTGCTGGTAACCAATCAGGATGCTCTGAGCCTCCTTTTATTGAACCAATCAAGATAATCCAAGCCTCTCACTGGGGCAATCAGTTTGGTGTAGATGAAACAGACTCTAAGACAGTGTTCCCTCAATGTAAACAATGCATCGGAATCATCTCAGCATCTGTTAAAGTGCAGATTCTGATTTAATAGGTCTGTATGGGGCCTGAGTCAACTCTTCGCATGAGGTGGCCAAAGTATTGGAATTTCAGCTTTAGCGATGGACACGAGTTTGAGTGAACTCCGGGAGTTGGTGATGGACAGGGAGGCCTGGCGTGCTGTGATTCATGGGGTCGCAGAGTCGGACACGACTGAGCGACTGAACTGAACTGAACTGAACTAATGGGGCCTGAGATTCTGCATTTCTAAAATGCTTCCAGGCAATTCTGTTACTCCACAGACTATATTTAAGGAACAAGTATTTAGAATAAATCTTGTCCCATAATGTAAAATTGTGGTCAAGTTTTTTTTATTTTTTTCAAAAAAGCTATTGAAATGTAATATAGATACAAAAGTGTGCAACCTGCAGTTATTTAGAATAGTGAAAATTTAGAAATAACCTAAATGTCTAATAATAGAGCCAATATGAAGGGGTAATATGTAATCTGTGTTTTTTCAGAGTTTATAATTGTATGGAAAATCAATAAAATACACAATGAAAAGAGTATATATATGACAAAGGATTAATCTCTAAATTATACTAATAGCTCATGCAACTCAATAGCAGAAAAGCAAACAACCCAATCAAAAAGTGGGCAGGTGACCCAAACAGACAGTTCTCCAAAGAAAACATATGGATGACTAATAAATACATGAAAAGATGCTCAGCATTTTTCATTATTAGAGAAATGCAATTCAAAACTACAATGAGGTATCATCTCACACCAGTCAGAAAGACCATCATCAAAAAATCTACAAAAAATAAATGCTGGAGAGCAAGTGGAGAAAAGAGAACCCTCTTGCATGGTTGGTGGAAATGTAAATTGATACAGTCACGATGGAGACCAGTATGGAAATTCCTTAAAAAACTAGGAATAAGACAACCATATGACCCAACAATCCCTCTACTGGGAATATACCCTGAGGAAACCATAACTGAAAAAGACACATGTACCCCAATATTCATTGCAGGACTATTTTCAGTAGCTAGGACATGGAATAGGAAAAGGAGTACGTCAAGGTTGTATATTGTCACCTTGCTTATTTAACTTACATGCAGAGTACATCATGAGGAATGCTGGGCTGGAAGAAGCACGAGCTGGAATCAAGATTGCCGGAAGAAATATCAATAACGTCAGATATGCAGATGACACCACCAATATGGCAGAAAGTGAAGAGGAACTCAAAAGCCTCTTGATAAAAGTGAAAGAGGAGAGTGAAAAGGTTGGCTTGAAGCTCAACATTCAGAAAACAAAAATCATGGCATCATTCCCATCACTTCATGGGAAATAGATGGGGAAACAGTGGAAACAGTGGAAACATTGGCTGACTGTTTTTTTGGACTCCAAAATCACTGCAGATGCTGATTGCGGCCATGAAATTAAAAGATGCTTGCTCCTTGGAAGGAAAGTTATGACCAACCTAGACAGCATATTAAAAAGCAGAGACATTACTTTGCCAACAAAGGTCTGTCTAGTCAAGGCTATGGTTTTTCCCGTGGTCATGTATGGATGTGAGAGTTGGACTGTGAAGAAAGCTGATCACCGAAGAATTGATGCTTTTGAACTGTGGTACTGGAGAAGACTCTTGAGAGTCCCTTGGACTGCAAGGAGATCCAATCAGTCCATTCTAAAGGAGATCAATCCTGGGTGTTCATTGGAAGGACTGATGCTAAAGCTGAAACTGCAATACTTTGGCCACCTCATGCGATGAGTTGACTCACTGGAAAAGACTCTGATGCTTGGAGGGATTGGGGGCAGGAGGAGATGGGGACGACAGAGAATGAGATGGCTGGATGGCATCACTGACTCAATGGACATGAGTTTGAGTGAACTCCGGGAGTTGGTGATGGACAAGGAGGCCTGGCGTGCTGTGATTCATGGGGTCGCAAAGAGTCGGACACAACTAAGCAACTGAACTGAACTGAACTGAGTACATGGAAGCAACCTAGATGTCAATTGACAGAAAATGCACAAAATAGTTGTGGTACATATATAATAATGGAATATTCAGTTCAGTTCAGTTCAGTTGCTCAGTCGTGTCCAACTCTCTGTGACCCCATGAACTGCAGCACGCCAGGCCTCCCTGTCCATCACCAACTCCCGGAGTTCACTCAAACTCATGTCCATCAAGTCGGTGATGTCATCCAACCATCTCATCCTCCATCAGCCCCTTCTCCTCCTGCCCTCAATCTTTCCTAGCATCAGGGTCTTTTCCAATGAGTCAGCTCTTCACATCAGGTGGCCAAAGTATTGGAGTTTCAGCTTCAGCATCATTCCTCCAATGAACACCCAGGACTGATCTCCTTTAGAATGGACTGGTTGGATCTCCTTGTAGTCCTAGGGACTCTCAAGAGTCTTCTCCAGCACCACAGTTCAAAAGCATCAATTCTTCGGTGATCAGCTTTCTTCACAGTCCAACTCTCACATCCATACATGACCACTGGAAAAACCATTGCCTTGACTAGACGGACCTCAGCCATAAAAGGAAATTCATTTGAGTCAGTGCTAATGAGGTGAATGAACCTAGAACCTATTGTGCAGAGTGAAGTAAGACAGAAATAGAAAAATAAATACTGTGTATTAATGTGTACGTATGGAATCTAGAAAGATGGTCAAGAATAGAGATGCAGACTTAGAGAACAGACTTGTGGACACATTGGGGAAGGAGAGGGTGGGACAAATAGTGAGTAGCATTGAAGCACATACATTACCATATGTAAAATAGATAGCTGGTGGGAATTTGCTGTATGATGCAGGGAGCTCAATCCTAGTGCTCTGTGACAACACAGAGTGGTGGGATGGGGTGGGAGGTGAGAGGGAGTTTCAAGAGGAAAGGTTCATTTATACACCTATGGCTGATTCATACTGATGTATGGCAGAAATCAACACAGTATTGTAAAGCAATTATCCTCCAATTAAAAATAAGTAACTTAAAAAATTATATATGAACTGTATAAGAATATCCCAATTATTTTCAAATGGATGAAACTAAACTCAAAGAAGACACTGTAGTATGTTAACTGTGATTATGATAGGTTTCACATCTTCATATTTTTCTGAATTTTTCAATTTAGTGTGTTTTTATAAGTTTAAAAATGTATTAAGAAAAATAATTTTTTTTTGGTATTGTATCAGATTATACATTTCTTTCTGAAATTTTTATCCAGGCATATCTACCAGTCTTAATTCCCATTAGTTTAACCCTGAAATGCTCTAACTTAATCAAAAATTTCCTTATATCTATTTATATATATATATATTTTCCCAACTCATGATGAATTCCTTGTGTTCATTATTCACTGTACATATGCAGAGTACTATGCTCTTAGATTTGTTGAAAAACTAAAAGAAAAATATATTTCAAGCTTCAAGAGGACTGAATATTGACAACTGTGAAACTAATAAAGTTATATTCAATAACTCCAATTTTTTCTCTTTTCAGATAACTACAGGGCAATCACATTCATGAAAATTAGATCATATATATGCTTGTTGCTATGTTGCTTATGGTTTGTGTATGTGTTTCATAAGTATGATCATACATCATACAATATGATTAAGTGATGTTTATTCCAGAGATGCAAATCAGTTTAACATTTTTTAAAATTAATAATAAAATGATGTGATGCACCATAAAAATAGGATCTAACAGGGTGAAGGCCCTCAAACCATGACAAACTTATATGTAATGTTTAAGTAAAAGCCCCTCCATTCACCAGAGCCAAAGTCTATCAAAAATTTTTGACCACTAAGATTCATCTAATAAAACAAAATACATTTCCCATTTATCTAATGATACAGAGAAACCATCAACACTGCCCTTGAACCTCAAGTCTACCTGAAAGATATACACATAAATATGTGGATACATGAGAACTTAGCAGGCTCTTTTAACAGAAAAATGGGTCTTTCTAGGCACATTTGGAGAGGGCAAAAGAACTCACCCTCTCAGAAAAGGGTTATAAGTTGCAATCCAGACCTAATGTGTAAGGACAACTTCAGCTAAGACAAAACCTTTCTTAAGCAGAAAACATCTAGGGATCTCCCCATGACTGGTGATACAGCAACCAAACCTGTTCTTTGTGTGTCGCCTGGAGCACCCCTCAGTTCAATCCTGCACAGTCTGTTGACACCACTCAAAAACTCCCTTTGACCTTACTGCCCGTGTGTAATCAAACCCACACTGCAATAAACTAATGCTTAACCCTGGCTGCATATAAAATCACCTAGGGAAATTTTTCGATAATATCTGAATATCTGATATTCAGATAATATCTGGGGCCCTACCCAGGAAATATGAAAATATGAATCACTCTCTGAAGATGGAGCCAAGACAATGGTAGTTTTTTGGTTTTTGTTTTGTTTTTACTTCCCAGGGACTTCTAAGGAGCAGTGAAGGTTGAGATTTCCAGTGATAACTGGAAATGGTTCACTACGGACACTGACATGGTTCACTACTGCCCTGAACAAAACAAAGCGCCCTGGGATATTGGCATTTTAACATTCTTCGAAGTTAAAGTATGAGGTTTCAGACATTGGTTATGACCCAAAGAAGAGGAAGGTGAGCAGAGTGAATAGAAAGATGTAATTTTGACAATGGCAGAGCCCTCTTGGAAACTCTGGATTCTAGCAAAATAGGTGGTCCTCTTCTAATCTAAGTATAATATTAATTATTTCTTATTTTAGTGTTCTGGGATTCTTTATTCCCTTTATCCAATCCCCAAAATGAGTAGGTTCTTGTGTTCTAAGGTTTTTCCAGACAGACTGGAATTCTGGTCTATGTCAATCAGAAGGTCTGAGACTAAAGTTAGAGGGGTGTATCTATGATATGTGTAACGTGCATTTCCCCAACTGCTAATAATAATAATCAAGTTGTAAGCATGAGCATCTTATCCTTGTCAGGTAATTGACTCTATTTCGTCAAATCTGACGCTCTACAATCTTTTTTTCCACTCTAAATCAATATGATCTTTTGAATTTGAATATGATATTAATACTTAAATGGGCATCCTATTCTTTGTTTTAAGTTTAGCTTTGTTTTTGTTAACATGGCAACTATACACCAAATATATCCCGAAATATAGCAAGGCATTTACGAAATTCATTTGGCATTGGAATTATGGCAGAAGAAAGCCAAGTAGTTTCAATTCTCTCAACTTAGACTTACAATCAAACTAACAAAATGAGAATCACAATTTTTAACACAAACTAACAAAAGGAGAATCACAATTTTAATTAAAGACTTGAGGGGAAAATGAATAAGCAAGAAATCCTGATGGAAATTACTTTGAGTCAGCATTGAAAAGATCAATTAAAGGGAAAAAAATTCAATTTCAAAAACATTATTATCAACATGACATTTCTTTGTAAAAGTTCTTGTAAATTGCTTTTCCATTCAGTAAAAATTTTCTGGATTAAGTGCAAAAGTCATCTGTTAATCAGTGAGATTTACTTTTAAAATTAAAGTAAAAGGAAAATAAGACTATGAAAACAATATTTCATTCTTCTTCAGCTTGCTTTGTACATGGACTTACTATTAAGATTTTGATATTTAATCATTTCAAGCTTATAGGTTTTAATTATTTATTAATTTTTTAAATTAGGCATTTAGGTCTGAAATTCTTTTCAGTTTTACACATCTTTTTCTGTCATATAGGCCCTGTCTTTTAATGCGAGATAAGAGGCCACCTCATGCGACGAGTTGACTCACTGGAAAAGAGTCTGATGCTAGGAGGGATTGGGGGTGGGAGGAGACGGGGACGACAGAGAATAAGATGGCTGGATGACATCACCAACTCGATGGACATGAGTTTGAGTGAACTCCAGGAGTTGGTGATGGACAGGGAGGCCTGGTGTGCTGTGATTCATGGGGTCGCAAAGAGTCGGACATGACTGAGCGACTGAACTGAACTGAAGAATTTCCGTAAGATTGTAAGTTACATGATTGCATGGAATAAATCAACCATTTCCTTCTATCTCCAGCCCCATTGGTGGTGTAAACTCCTTGCCTCCTAAGAAACATGGATGGATTTCATGGCAGATGTGTATCTTTCACAAACACTAAATTGAAACTTCGATGTTCTTATGCTTTATTTTTTAAAGATTTTTTTATATGGATCATTTTAAAGTCTTTATTGAATTTGTTACAATATTGTTTCTGCTTTTATGCTTTGATTTTTTGGCCCTGAAGCATGTGTGATCTTGGCTCCCTGACCAGAGGATGAACCTGCACCCCTTGCATTCGAAAGCCAAGTCTTAACCCTGGACCACCAGGGAAGTCCTACTTTACATTTATAATTATAAAAGAAACCAGAGACATCATGCTAAGATTATAGTAAGCCCTGGGCATGCAAAAAGGCACACTAGGTGTTTCAGATGGTAAAGCGTCTGTCTGCAATGCTGGAGACCCAGGTTCAATCCCTGGGTTGGGAAGATCCCCTGGAGAAGGAAATGGCTACCCACTCCAGTACTCTTGCCTGGAAAATCCCATGGACAGAGGAGCCTGGTAGGCTATAGTCCATGGGGTCGCAAAGAGTTGGACACGACTGAGCGACTTTACTTACTTATTATTAAAAACAAAAAGAAAAGCAGGTGACTTGTGTATGAATATCAAGATATTTGCACAGAGATATTTATAGCAGTGCTGTCTGTAATGGGATAACAGGTCTAGGACGGCAGCTAAACCAGTCTTGGGGTGAGTACAGGTTCATACTGCTGGGCATATGCCCAAACTCCACACCAGCTACCAAGGTGAATGTGCCCAAGAGCTCATTGAGCAAACTTGTGTTGGCCAAAAATAGTCCTGGCTGAGTGTTCTCTGCCAGTGACTCTTTCTGTCTACTTGCTGTTTCATGCTTCTTTTTCATGCTTTGGTTGTGCTCTTGTGGGTAGGGCCTTCCCAGGTGGCTCAGCAATAAAGAATTCCCCTGCAGTGCAGGAGATGCAGGAGACATGGGCTGGATCCCTGGGTCAGGAAGATCCCCTGGAAGAGACAATGGCAACCTCCTCCAGTATTCTTGCCTGGAAAATCCCATGGGCAGAGGAGCCTGGCAGGTTATAGTCAACTGGGTTGCAAAGAGTCAGACATGAGTGATGTGACCACGTGCGCTGCTGTGGGCACATGATAGCAAATTCTGCACCCTTCATGCCAATTCCAAGTCCATCCTGTTTCATCATTTTTTAGATATAGTGAGACCAACAGATCAGAAGAAAATTAATGTTGAAAAGATAGTTTGTTATAATCCCAGATCCCAAGAGCAGGAGGCAGTCAACACCACAGGAAGTTACCTAGGGATGTCAGTCAGAAGGTAGAGGGGGAGGGGGACACTGGGGCAAGAACTTTTGCTGTGGTTTCAGTGGGGAGGAGTAGCTTAGGCAGGAAAAGCAAGTTTAGGACTAGCTAGTTTGAATAACTTCTTCAGGCTTTGGGATGTAGGGACTATCCCTAGTTGTTGACTACCTGGACCTGCATGATTAGGGCAGAGGAAAAATGCCCAGAGCATAAGGACTTGATAAAGTCGGTGGTTGTTTTATATATGCAAGGTGCAATTGCAGGAGAGTTGTTTGCTATCTTAAGATATTAGCTAGCCCTGAGACAGTCATGCCAGTGTCAGTCCCAAGATGTCGAAACATCAAAATTACAGAATAATAAGACATGATTTCTTGTTCTCTTTTGACCAGGTGGCATGTGGAGTCTTAGCTCCCCAACTAGGGATCAAACTCATCCCCCCTGTATTGGAGGCTCAGAGTTTTAACCGCTGGACCACCAAGGAAGTCCTCTAAGATGTGATTAATATACATACATATGCCTTCTCCCCAAATATCTTAGTCTTATCCTTCCAAGACCCTAAACAAAATCAGCCACACTATCCTATCACTACCAATGAGTCAATATATGTTTTACCTCTAGATGCTTCTCTCTACCAAACGTGGATTACCAGATACACTCATTGAAACAGGAAGCCTGAATTATCATAGAGTTTATCTTCTATCCCCTGGATCATCTGTCTTACCCAAATCCTCCTCCTTACCACTACTTGCTTGTCTGATGAACCCGACGTCATCAGTATAATGCACCATCTCTAGAATGTCCAGAAAAATGGTGCAGGTCCTTTCAGACTAAATGATGACAAAGAGTAGGAGAGTTAACATAATCCTGGAGCAAAGAATAAATGCATCCTCCGTTGCCCCACATTCAACCACATTGCTTCTGTAGCTCCTTCTTGCTATGGGGAAAAAAAGACCAGATTCACCATACTGGAGTACTGAAGTGTGTTGATCTGTTTCAGAAGAGATGTCACATCTTATACAAAAGTTGCGATCAGGGTTCCTCTTTCCCTAGGTTTGTAGTAAACTGTGAGCATCTGCCAATATCTAGCTATTTTTTTAACAATCAGACTGGTTAATTAAATAAAGATATGATGGGGCCCATTATCCCTGAATTCTTTAGCTTTTTAAGGGCAATATTCCCTGATGTTTCTTCTGAGATGTGACTTTTTTTTTTAAATTATTATGTTGGCTGGGGAGTGGCAGGGGTGGGAGCCATCTCCAGAGCTCCCAGTTGGCCTTCTGTACTATTTTAGCTCTTACCCCTCAGGACAAGAAACCAGTGCCGGCCTTCTGCCACCTCCCAAGTACATTCATTTGTATATTTGAGCACTAGTAAAATAACTACCAGATGGATATGTGGATCCAGTGAGCTGAACTTGGGCCAGGGACTCCATTTTTAATCCAATCCAAATATGTCTCACCCCCACACTCCAGGAGAGGAATTCTTCATGGTATTTTAGATGCCTTGATACTAACCCCAACCTAAGCCACATGTCTAACCGACCTCAAGTATTCTCCTAACTGGTGTAAATGAACATTGCTTTAAGAGGATTGTTACAGACATCTGCTGAGATACTTCTTCATGTGTGTTGTGTTCAGTCACGCATTCATGTCCAACTCTTTGCAACCCCATGGACTATAACACACCAAGCCTCCCTCATGAGGATCCAGCATTTTCTTCAGAGGAAATGATTTGGAATTTAAAAATAAGTTCAAAAACTGGACAAGGGATCATGAAGGTTTTTTTGGAGTGACTAGGCATAAATCTTTGACTTATTTTGCTCTATACATTTTATACCTTGAGTTATAATATTATTGGCTGTCCATTTATCTTGCCCGTAGGAGTATCATATCCAACAATATCCCTGTAGTTCTCTATAGGCCAGTTCCCCTTGGCTGTCTTTCAGATCTTGCTACCAATTATGATGACTGCACCCACAGAGTTTCTAAAGTTTAAGCTCTGCTACCTGGTTGGTGCCATTCTGGCACTCCTCATTCCCACTGCTATCAGAAAACCCAGTTCTGTAACAGCACCTCCTGTGTCACCCATAAGAGACATTGATCGCTGAGCAGCTCAGAAGTGCTATAACCTGGTACTCATCAGGGCATCTCCTCAGTTTAGGAGGTGGAGTTTCCTCCCAGGTCTCCCACAGTGGGCTGGGGTTTTGCAGCCAAACCTCGTGTACCTCTCCCACCACGCTCACTTCTCTGAACCTCTTGCTCCACTGCCTGCCATAGTAGTTCTATTAATAACATCTCTCATTTATTTATTGAAGGCCATTGCTTTTTCCAGCTCCCAAGAGTGTTAGCAAGGTAACACTGTTTCATAAAGTCCTCAACAGGGTAATAAATCTTAGATCGTGAGATGGTGCTCCCCCACTGATGGATTCTCTTATCCAAGATCATGTTCCACCTGCCCACCCCGATCCAGCACCCTCAGAATTCAGTCCCATATACACTTCCCAGGCTCTGGCTGGTACATGTGGGCTGGTCTCACAGGATTCTCTATTTAGTGCCAGCATGCATCTGGCAGGCCAATATTGTTCTTCTGATGGCCAGTAGGAGAGAGGTGAGGACAGATCCCGAAAAGGTGTGCTATTATCTTATAAGGCAGAGGCCTCTGTGTTGTCTTAAAGCCAGGTAGGAATGTCAGACTTTAACAGGAAAAATGTGGGTTACTTTTCTAGGTCTTTTGTTCAAGGGCAGCTGGACATTCTAGATTCCTAAGTATACAGACTCAGATGTCTTAATCTCACATCTCAGAGTCAAAACCTTGGCATCAAGCTCTTGAGCATAGCAGTCTTGCCAGGGTTAAGGATTCAACATTAGGGGGTCCCTTCCTGCCCTTAGAATTAGGTCCTGGGCCTTATCCTCAGCAATTTTTTCCCCTATAGTTGTTGGAAATGAGTCTTTTTATTGATATATGCTCCTTAAGAGAAACTTTGGTTTTCACACATCTCCTTAAATTAGTAATTAATCACCCTCTGTCTTTCATTACTTTTACCAATAGCACCCAACAAGAACCAGGAGATTTCATACTCTTTAAACTTATTAGTTTCTTTAAATGCCTTCACATTTTATAATTAGAAAAATTCCTTAATAGTATTTATTATTTAAATAGTCAAATTCTTTAATAATGGCATAACTAAGGATGTTTCCACTGTTCATCATTATAAATAACTCAGATAAGCACATATTTCTTCCTTCTCTTCCTTACCCGGAAGGTAAGCAGATAGCACTACTGGCATGGGTAAACACAAACACAAACACCACAGCACACACCACAGAACAGATACACACACTCCCTTTCAGAAAGAACAAGTTGGGGGGTTTATTTATTTGACTTTTCCTTAAGATTTATTTGAAGGATCAAATGAAGACACTGAAAAGCACTACTTTTTCCCCAAGCTCTCAAGATTTTAGAGGAGAAGGAAACTGAATCTCAGGAAAGTTAGAGGCCTCTGGGCAATCAAGACCAGCCCCTGAGGCCAGTGCCATCCAGGTAAGTTCACCTCTACTCTACTGTTTCAAGATGTTTTCTTTTTCTGATTACCCAGCCAGAAAACTGTTCAAGGTGACTCAAGTGTAAACTTACTGGAACTTTCTCCTTAAAACCAGGGTTTTTTTTTTTTTTTTCTTTTGAGAAAGGGATGATGAATCTCTTTTAATAATGATTTCTTGCAGCTGGCCTTCACGTTCTGTGGCTCTGTAGCTTTCCAGATGCCAAACAGTCTTATTATGGGTTTCTCTAGACACATAATATTTTAAGTGGAAGATCAAAGGTTAAAACAAACTGTCTCAGTTTTCTTTCAATTGTGCATTGGGATTTACATTTTCTCTTATCTCTTCTACATATATGATTAATAATGTTTTATAAGCAGTTGCTGTTGTTTAGTCACTCAGTCGTGTCTGACTCTTTATGACCCCATGGACTGTAGCCCACCGGTCTCCTCTGTCCATGGGTTTTTCCAGGCAAGATCACTAGAGTGGGCTGCCATTTCATTGGTTAGTAATTAATTTAATATATCATCATTTACTGATTCACCTTAGATTTGTGGAACATCATCTTATTCAGTCCTTATCCCAGGGCTGAAGATACATTTCTATTTCAGTTTGTACATGTTTTAACAATTGTTCTCACTTCATATGTTTTTGCCCTAAAGTAGTTTCAAGAGATAACCATTTTAAACATCAAAAAGGAATAATGATAGATATTTGACTTGAACTTTAGAACTACAAACAAGTTTTGCACTTTAGAAATAACCTTAATTATTTCCGGTGTTTCCACTTTTTCTATGATTAACTCTGTGCCTTCTTATTCAGTACTTCCTGTCCTGTGATTCATACCTACTATTTACAGTAGTACCTTCTATGTGCTAAGAGATGTATCTGCATTAGTTCATTTAATCCTCATAGTAACAAATATTTATGTGGGTTAGGGGTTGTTATTATATCCATTTCACAGATGAAGAATTGGAGTCTTAAAGAGGTTAAGTGTCAAATACATTTTTAGATCATGGTTCATCTGTTTCTGAATTTCAATTTTGTATCCAGTACATTTTACGCTTCCCATAGTTTAGAAATAATTTCTACAACTATTTGGATAACTTCTTTGATTTAGTTTAATTTCTATGATGTCTCCGAGGACTCCAAGTCATACTTCAAATTACAGAAGTTTTATTAGACATATAGTAAAATATACTTTATGCTCACAGCCAAATCTGTCCAGATGCAGCTTACTGGTGACATCCTATGAATGATATGAACACCAAGTTGTCATCAGGCCCTCCCTTTGACATTCAGTATTTCCTTTGTGAATTGAAATGAAAATACAGAATCATGATGGTTTGGTTGATAAAATGCTAAGCCTTTTGAAGGCAGGACTTCATTTAGCCAGAAGTGTACATAAATATTTGTAAAATATAAGCCTAGGGACTTGAATTCAGAAAGATCAGGGACAAGTTTGCTAGATTGTCTCCTTTCAAAAACCACATCCTTTGACTTTTAATTCTGTTCATGGATGTATCTTCAGGTCTTACATGCAAAGTGACAGAAATTATAAGAATTATACTCTTAAAACAAACTTATGGTTATCAAAGGGGAAGTGTGGGGAGGAGGAAGAAATTAGGAGCTTGGGATTAACATACACACACTGCTATATATAAAATAGATAATCAACAAGGACCTATTGTACAGCACAGGAAACTCTGTTCAATATTCTGTAATAATCTATATGGGAAAAGAATCTGAAAAAGAATGAATATATGTGTATGTATAATTGAATCACTACACTATACACCCGAAACTAACACAACATCATAAATCAACTCCAATAAATTTATTTTTAAAAAGAGCTATATTCTTGAATTAATCTAAGGATAACTTAGTAAATCTTAACTGTCATATGCATTACATCAGTACCACAGATAATTTTGAAAAATAATTTAATGATTTATTTTGACCCAATAATTATTATATTTTAATCATATTTAAAACCTAAAAAGTTAGAGTGAAGGATGTTGACAAGGTTGTTGCTAACATTTTTGAATAATTAAAGGTATCTAGAATTCAGTTTCACAACTTATGTCTGAGAACAGTGGGGCACGAAACTATGAACTATTCTACTTATCTCACAGGATTCTATGATTGGCAAAACGTTTAAACTCCTCTTCAAATATATCCCACTGATAAAATTTTTGTGAGATGACAAATAGATTTCTTTGTATATCAGTTGAGAAAATAAACCCTAAGGGGCTAAACAACTTTCTTTAAAGTCAACATAGAACATAGGTCATGCTACAAAAACTGTTAAGCTTACATTATAGTGTGTTATGAAAATTCATCAGCATTATTAAGTTGGTTGCTATTTCCAATACTGGCTCTGTATCTGACTGTTTCTATCTAGCTATTGAGTACCACAGATTCTCATGTTTACCAATGTCATAGTTTAAATTTTTGAAAGCTGGATCTGATGTTGAATACTTGGCTTCTGTGCATAGGTGCTGAACTGTATTTTGGTGCTGGAGTTTGGGGTGAAGCAGAAAAGATTATTATTTTTTTTTGCTTTGCCAGAGAAAGGAGGACACAGGGGGCTCATGGTTCAAAAACTGTGTTCCAACCTCAGAGAATTCAGAGAGGAGTCTTATAGCAATGGTTCAAGGGTGGAGTTGCTAACAAGGATAAGGTGTGTGCAGGGCCTGCACTCCTTTAATTTGGCCTCAGGCTGTCTCAGGAGGAGCTCCTCTGCTTCCTTAAGTCTGGCCTCAGATGACCTCTTCTCTTGTCTTTGTATCTCTTCCTTTCCCTGATTAGCAACTGTTTGAGTCTGACCTTAAGAATTCAGGGAAGGTCATGGAGGCTGGAGGTACTCCATACAAATAAGAAACAGGGGACATAGAGAAGCTTCCATGCCCAGGAACCCCACAGGTCCTGCTCAGTTTCAGATCTAATTGACCCAGCTCACTTTTTGATGTCAGGACTTAGGTCTCCTCTGATAAATGTGATTTGTATTGACATCATAGCATGTGGCAAGCAGGATTGTTGACCACCCCATAAGGGAATTCTCCTCTCTTGGTCACCAGAACAGCCCTGGGTCTGGCTATCTAGTGTTTCCTTATTTCGAGAATTTTTTTAGATTTCACTGCAAGCTTACAATAAAGCTCAAATTTTATTTGAGCCAATTGAGTAGCCTTGTGTCCCTTGTAAAGAAGGGCCTACTACAGAACAGATGCTAACAATCTTATCAAAAAAATTTTCACATCCACTGTTTATGTCTTAAAATACATAGTGGAAATGAAACACATTATGAAAAATTGTGTCTTTTGAGGATAAAGGTAAAAATTAAAATAAAATACTCCATTTCTTTGAAAAGAGACAAAAACCCCAACATGCAGGAAATGAACAAATGAGGACACATTAGGAAGTTCAAAAAAGGGAGGGAGGAGAAAAGGGAGAACGATTTTTTTTTATATCACTTTTGATATCCCAGAGATTTAGGTGTCAAGTGGAACTTCAGTTCAGTTCAGTTCAGTTGCTCAGTCGTGTCCAACTCTTTGCAACCCCACGAATCGCAGCACCCCAGGCCTCCCTGGCCATCACCAACTCCAGGAATCTACTCAAACTCAAGTCCATCGAGTTGGTGATACCATCCAGCCATCTCATTCTCTGTGATCCCCTTCTCCTCCTGCCCTCAATCCCTCCCAGCATCAGGGTCTTTTCCAGTGAGTCAACTCTTCCCATCAGGTGGCCAAAGTATTGGAGTTTCAGCTTCAGCATCAGTCCTTCCAATGAACACCCAGGATTGATCTCCTTTAGGATGGATTGGTTGGACCTCCTTGCAGTCCAAGGGACTCTCAAGAGTCTTCTCCAGCACCATAGTTCAAAAGCATCAATTCTTTGGTGCTCAGCTTTCTTCACAGTCCGACTCTCACATCTATACATGACCACTGGAAAAACCATAGCCTTGACTAGATGGACCTTTGTTGGCAAAGTAATGTCTCTGCTTTTTAATATGCTGTCTAGGTTGGTCATAACTTTCCTTCCAAGGAGTAAGCATCTTTTAATTTCATGAACTTAAGTTTCTCTAAATTAAAACACAACATGGCAGTTCAGTGGGGTTCTGTGAGGCTAGACTGCTTAGGTACAAATCAAGGCTTGGCTAAATTTAGCTGAATGACCTAAGAAACTAGCCTGTCTGTGCCTCAGTTTCTCATCCTTAAATTTAGCAGAATAACCTTCACTTTTTAACTAATTATTTTAGGTCTTTTGAAAATACACTAAAACTATTTTATATATTCATAATAACTAAACAAATATACAGCTCCAGAGGCATTTATTATATGTTATTGTTTGGACAGAAATAGGGTAATAACCCTGGATAAGTTTGTGATCTGACTAGGGAGTCTGAAGGCAAGGAGACTAAAGCTTCTTTCTCAATTGCCCAAAGCATTATAGACCCTCTACAGCCCACTTTGGGGGCTTGCAGTAATCCTAGACCATAGCACAGCTCTCCTTTTTCCACCAGGAAATCTTATAATCTCAAAAGTTTTATTCCTTTTCCACCAAGGAATATCTATTTAAATGTCCAATATGCCCTGGGACTGAATAACACCTAAGCAAAAAGTGTGTACAATTCATGACAGGCAGCAATTTTACCTTTGTCCCAAGATCTTGTTTTGGCAGGTGCTACAAATCCATCATCTAGAATTGCATGGATGCCTGACCCTGACCTGCTAACTTTGTCAGCCTGTAGCATTCTGAGCTCTAAATCCCTGCCTGCGGTCCTCACCAGTTTGACTGGTAAATATGTGACTCTTGGTTCTTTCCTGGCTGCCTGGGTTCAATCTTCATACTTTGATCACATAAGGGAGGTACTTGGTGTCCTCCAACTCAAGCGGTTTCAAACATCCGGAGTTTACTGTCTGGATTTCAGCTGTTCTTCCATCAGCTGTGTTTCTTTGCCTAACCTTTTGGTCAGTTTGACTTGGTTCTGGGCTCTGGGTTCCTGCCACCCACAGTCCTGGCATATCACATCCAACACTTGCCTATTTGAGAACATCAGACGAGGTGAGTATCAGGACAGGAGCTAGAACTAACATTTACAGACTGACTACTAAATTTAGGAGCTACACTAGATATTATAAATGTGCATGCAAATGTGTGTGCGTACTTAATCCTCGTTAAAAACCATGATATAAAGATTATTAGCCTCATCTTACAAATGAAAAAATGAGGTCCAGAAATCATATATAAATTTCGAGAAAATGCACACAGTCATTGGACGGGGAATTTTGCCTCCTCATCACCATTGAACACAATTGCATCTATGATGCACCATTAGTAGTTGGATGTTTGCCTTCATCCTTGGCTTGCTTTCTTTCACTTGTTTGTGGAAAGAACTGCCTGTGTGGTTATTTATTTATTTATTTCTAAATAAACCTTGGCTATTAAAATAAATCAGAGTTTCCTGGAACCAGCCATTCACTGCAACTCGTATAATACAGATTCTTCCCGAACTTCTTGACTTTCATTTGAGCCAGAATGGGAAACAGCATAGTGGTTAATACACAGGTCTGGGGGCTAGACATGTGTGAGGTCAAGTTCTGGCTCCTGGGCTCACTGGTGTGTACCCTGGAACTAACTGCTTAACATCTATGAGACTGTACATGTGGAGCTTTTTATAGGACCTGAAATGGATGAAGACGAAGATGTCAATAAACACTGCATACTGTTGTGCTGCTGCTGCAGCTGCTGCTAAGTCTCCTCAGTCATGTCCGACTCTGTGCGACCCCATAGACGGCAGCCCACTAGGTTACGGCAGCCCACTAAGTTCTGCCATCCCTGGGATTCTCCAGGCAAGAACATTGGAGTGGGTTGCCATTTACTAAGTCATAATTATTATCTATCATCATGGTCTTCCAATGTGAAAGTGAACAACTCAGTGCTCAGTTGTGTCCAACTCTTTGTGACTCCCATGGACTGTAGCCTGCAAGGTTCCTCTGTCCATGGAATTCTCCAGGAAAGAATACTGGAGTAGATTGCTATTTCCTTCTCCAGGGGACCTTCCTGACCCAGGGATCCAAACCCGGGTCTCCCACATCATAGGTAGATTCTTTACCATCTGAGTCACAGGGAAGCCCAGTACACCTTCCCAATCCTGTATTCTAAACTGACATCAAGCAAGGAGTAGGGCAAGTAAAGATTTGGAAAACCAGTTCTCTCTTTTCTTCAACAATCTATCCTCCACTGTCTTTCAAGAGAAGAAAACACATGGGGTTGAAAGATTTAAATCTTAGGAAAGAGGAAAAGATGTTCACATTCCAGTTATTTTCTGATAATTCAATTGATCTGTTATAGTAAGTCATGCCTTGAAACTAGAGAGTTAATGGAGTTAACATACGGAAGTTGCATGAAAATAGATTAATGAATGGAAAGTGAGCTAGAATTTACTAGTGAAATGGAGAAACTTTCCATCTGGATCACTGATACAAATCTGGCCAGGTTGTTACACCACTTCTTACCATAATATTTGTAACAGCAAAGTTGAGGGTACTCTGCATTCCATGATCTACAGGCAGACACTGGCTCAAAAATAGCTTTAGAAAATAGAGTGTATATCCTCTTAATGACTAACTCCAAAGAAGCCCTTGAAGTGCTTTAGTCCTATATTTGCTCATCTAAAATACTGTATTATTTTCTTATATTGACTGCCTACAGTTTCATCAGTGAATAGTGAGTACAAAAAAATTGATAAACAATTTTAAGTGCAAGTTAGTTGAGCTGTATTTCCTTTATCCCAGTATTACATGATCTTAAGCAGGTTGCTTAGTGTCTTTGTATTCTGGCCTGGAGAATTCCATGGACTTTATTGTCCATGGGGGTCACAAAGAGTCGGACAAAACTGAGAGACTTTCACTTTCACGTCTCTGGCATCTGTTTTTCTCCTCCATAAAATAAGCATCATCTTTATATTTATTAAAGTATAGTTGACATACAGTATCATGTTAGTTTTAGGTGTACATCACAGGGATTTGTTATTTATGTATTTTTAAAAATTTTATCAGAGTAAAAGATTTGCTTGACAATGTTGTGTTAGCTCCTGATGTTCTCAGTCACTCAGTTGTATCCAACTGTTTGCTGCCCCATGGAATGTAGGCTCCTCTGTCCATAATATTTTCCAGGCAAGAATACTGGAGTAGGGTGCCAATTTCTACTCCCAGGGATCTTCCCAACCCAGGGATCGAACCTACATTTCTTGCATCTCCTGCATTTACAGGCAGATTCTTTAATAGTAGCGCCGCCTAGGAAAGTAGTTCGGTTATACATGGACATATATTTATTCTTTTTTAAGATTCTTTTCTCGTATAGGCTATCACAGAATACTGAGCAGATTTCCCAGTGCTATACCTTAAGTCCTTGTTGGTAATCTATCATACATGTAGTAGTGTGTGCATGTTCATCCCAAGATTCTGATTTATCCCTACCTGCTGTGTTTCCTCTTTGGTAACCATAAGTTTGTTTTCTACATCTGCAAGTCTGTTTCTATTTTGTATATAAGTTCATTTGCTTCTTTAAAAAAAAAAATTAGATTCCACATGAGTGTTATCATGTGCTATTTGTCTTTCTTTGTACAAACTTTTTGAAATTGTCAACACAATAACTCTAGTTACTATCATCATAACAAAGTTAATACAACATTACTGACTATATTACTGATGATGTACATTATATCCCTGCAATTTCTCTATTTTATAATTGGAAAAGTTACCTCTTCATGATTACCTATTTTTTAAACCCGTTCCCCCCTGGCCTGGACACTGCCAATTTTTTTTTTTTTTCTGTGTCCATAAGTTTCTTTCTGCTTTTTGTTTGTTTTGGTTTTTAGATTCCACTTCTAAGTGAAATCACATGGCAATTTTTTTTCTATGTCTGACAGCATAATACCTTGTAGGTTCATTCATGTCATAAACGGCAAGATCTAAATCATTTTCATGGTTAAATAATATTCCACTGTATATATTTACCACACCTTTTTTATCCATTCAGCTATCAATGGACATTTAGGTTGTTTCCATATCTTGGATATGGTAAATAATGCTGCAGTGAACAAGGGGTTCATCTATCTTTTCAGGTTAGTATTTTCATTTTCTTTAGTAAATATCCAGTGGTAGGATTGCTTGATAGTATGATAGTTCTGGGCTTCCTGGTGGCTCAGCTGTAAAGAATCAACCTGCAATGCAGGATTCAATCGCTGGGTCAGGAAGATCCCTTGAAGGAGGGTATGGCAACCTACTCCAGTGTTCTTGCCTGGAGAATTCCATGGACAGAGGAGCCTGGTGGGCTACAGTCCATAGGATCGCAGAGTCCGATACAACTGAAGCAACTAAGTGCCCAGCATGCACATCCCTCACATGTAGTCAAAGTCCTGTTATTTCACTGGGTCTTGGGATGAGTGAAACTGCATGCAAGGCCTTTGAGAGAGGGATTTCAGTTTCCTTTAGCACTTTGGGACACTTAGATGTCAGGACCTTGGTTTTTCTAAGTCAGATGTATTGGGGGCTTATCTCTTCAGTGTTGATTTCAAGGGAGAGGGAGCCTTAACCCCGTGCTCTTCCAGGAACAGTGCTTCTCAGGTAAGATTTCTCTCTGTTGTGTGCTGACACACTGGGCTGGGGGAGAAAAGGAGAGTTAGTGAGAGCATTTCTCTCCCTCTCCTACCCATTTTGATGTGGTCATTTTTTATCTTTTATTGCATAGTAGGTGTTTAGATAACTCATGTTCATTTCAGAAGAAACTTATCTATATGTAGCATATGTTTGTTATGTCCATGGGAGAAGGTAAGTTCCTACACCGCTATCTTGAACTTGCACCTAAAACTAGTATCCTAATTGCATAAATTGTGTGGTTTTGCCATTAACAAATCACACTCCCATGCATTATCTCAGTTCAAATAACAGTTATCTCCTCACTACCTCCTTAAGTTGCTGTGGAAATAAAGCAGTTATTAGGTATAAAAACCTTTTGAAATGTTAAAGAGGCTGGTCAAATGCATGCAGTAATAATGACTTCTCAGTGTAACTAGAAAATACTCCATAGAAGACCCATGTTTCCATTGTTTAAGCACACATGGTTCTCAAACCAGGAACACAGACTTCCACTGGCTTTTTTAGCTAGTGAGCAGGAAATGGCAACCCACTCTAGTGCTCTTGCCTGGAGAATCCCATGGAAGAGGAGCCTGAAGGACTACAGTCCATGGGGTTGCAAGAGTCAGGCGTATATGAAGCTACTGAGCATGCAGGAACATTTAACTTGCATTAGCCCTCTGTATCAGACAAGGCAAGGCAGCCAATGGAGGAGAGCCTCATCAGCTCCATGCCAAATGAAGCCTCTGATGGGCTCATTCTAAACAAGAACAGTTTATAGATGTTATTCCAAGAAACCCATACAATGCAGAAGTGTTTTTCCTTTCACACTTCTCACTGGTAGAGTAAATAGTAACTTTCTGCCAACCATTCATAAACTTCTATGCCACACACATCTAAAGTACCTATTTTGAGATATTATAAGAAAACGCAATTTTTAAAACATCTCAGTGTTTCTCAATTCTCACTTTTCTCTGTAAGCTCATGACTTAAAAGCATTTGCATAATGAAAAAGGCATTTGAAAAGCACATAATTATGAGTGGTTTTTGAAAAAAAGGCAGAAGATGTAATTTGAAAACTCCTTATGAAAGCAGCAATCTATTTTTGCAAATTTAAAAACTTTGCAGATCTAAAAAAATCTTTTAAACACACAGTGGAGCAGTCTTAGTAGTCAATGACAATTTCTGCCAGCATTACATGAGTTACTGGCCTACTTTCTATTTGTTGTCATTTTTAATGTCTTTTTAAATTAATAAATATAAATTGTTACGATGAAGAAGTCTACAGATAAGATTATTTAAATTAGTCAATTTTATGCTGCTTAAAAATAAATGATATTGTATTTTTTTGTTTTTTAAATTAATTTATTTTCTATTGAAGGATAATTGCTTTACAGAATTTTGGTGTTTTTGTCAAACCTAAACAAGAATCAGACATAGGTATACATATATCCCCTCCCCTTAGAACCTCCCTCCTATCTCCCTCCCCATACCACCCCTCTAGGTAAATACAGAGCCCATATTTATTTAATTATTCAATTTTATGCTGTTTAAAAATAAATGATATTGTATTTTTAAAGTGTAATAATATATAATATAGCAATTTTATAAATAGATTCCAGTCTTTACAGATATCAGAATATTAATGGTGAAAATTTATAAACTATATTGTCAATTCCTAAGAGCTTTAAGTGAAACCTATCAACTGCTAAACAGCAACTTATGAGGAGTTTAACAATATTTATTAAAGTCCCTTTGTTACTTTCAATATACATGCAATATAGAACAATAATAGTGAAAATATGTGAAAAAAAATGTTCTGAATTTGAAGCACAGGATTACTGACTCCTTTGCTCTTGTCCCTATTTAGCAGCAGGACCAGACTACCTAGAATCGCTTTCCTGAAAGCTTACAGATAATAAATGCTATCAGTAGAAGTCACCTTTATATTTAGACTCAAAAGATTTATTCTGTACTTCAAAGGGAAGTAGATATATTTAAATTTGAAGATTGTGCTAAACTTTATACTATAGGGGAACTCTCACAAATAAATAACGGATTTAAGCATTCAGCACAGTTCAGTCACTCAGTCGTGTCCAACTATTTGCAACCCCATGAACCACAACACGCCAAGACTCCCTGTCCATCACCAACTCCCAAACCCACGTCCTTCGGGTCGGTGATGCCATCCAACCATCTCATTCTCTGTCGTCTCCTTTTCTTCCTGCCCTCAATCTTTCCCAGCATCAGGGTCTTTTCAAATGAGTCAGCTCTTCACATCAGGTGGTCAAAGTATTGGAGATTCATCTTCAACATCAGTCCCTCCAATGAACACCCAGAACGGACCTCCGTTAGAGTGGACTGGTTGCATCTCCTTGCAGTCCAAGGGGCTCTCACGAATCTTCTCCAACATCACAGTTCAAGAGCATCAATTCTTCAGTGCTCAGATTTCTTCACAGTCCAACTCACACATCCATGAATGACCACTTGAAAAACCATAGCCTTGACTAGACAGACCTTTGTTGGCAAAGTAATGTCTCTGCTTTTTAATATGCTATCTAGGTTGGTCATAACTTTCCTTCCAAGGAATAAGCGTCTTTAAATTTCATGGCAGCAATCACCATCTGCAGTGATTTTGGAGCCCAGGAAAATAAAGTCTGACACTGTTTCCACTGTTTCTCCATTTATCTTCCATGAGGTGATGGGACCAGATGTCAATCTTAGTTTTCTGAAAGTTGAGCTTTAAGCCAACTTTTTCACTCTCCTCTTTCACTTTCATCAAGAGGCTCTTTAGTTCTTCTTCACTTTCTGCCATAAGAGTGGTGTCGTCTGCATATCTGAGGTTATTGATATTTCTCCCAGCAATCTTGATTCTATCTTGTGCTTCCTCCAGCCCAGCATTTCTCATGATGTACTCTGAATATAAGTTAAATAAGCAGGGTGACAATATACAGCCTTGACGTACTCCTTTCCCTATTTGGAACCAGTCTGTTGTTCCATGTCCAGTTCTAACTGTTGATTCCTGACCTGCATACAGGTTTCTCAACAGACAGGTCAGGGGGTCTGGTATTCCCATCTCTTTCAGAATTTTCCAGTTTATTGTGATCCACACAGCCAAAGGCTTTGGCATTGTCAATGAAGCAGAAACAGATGTTTTTCTGGAACTCTCTTATTTTTTCCATGATCGAGCAGATGTTGGCAATTTGATCTCTGGTGCCTCTGCCTTTTCTAAAACCTGCTTGAACATCTGGGAGTTCACGGTTAACATATTGCTGAAGTCTGGCTTGGAGAATTTTGAGCATGACTTTACTAGCGTGTGAGATGAGTGCAATTGTGCGGCAGTTTGAGCATTCTTTGGCATTGCCTTTCTTTGGGATTGGAATGAAGACTGACCTTTTCCAGGCCTGTGGCCACTGTTTTCCAAATTTGCTGACATATTGAGTGCAGCACTTTCACAGCATCATCTCTCAAGATTTGAAACAGCTCAACCGGAATTCCATCACCTCCACTAGCTTTGTTCATAGTGATGCTTCCTAAGGCCCACTGGACTTCACAGTCCAGGGTGTGTGGCTCTAGGTGAGTGATCACACCATCATGATTGTCTGGGTCATGAAGATCTTTTTTGTACAGTGCTTCTGTGTATTCTTGCCACCTCTTCTTAATATCTTCTGCTTCTGTTAGGTCCATACCATTTCTGTCCTTTATCAAGCCCATCTTTGTGTGAAATATTCCCTTGGAATCTCTAATTTTCTTGAAGATATCTCTAGTCTTTCCTATTCTGTTTTTTTCCTCTATTTCTTTGCATTGATCACTGAGGAAGGCTTTCTTATCTTTCCTTGCTATTCTTTGAAACTCTGCATTCAAATGGGTATATCTTTCCTTTTCTCTTTTGCTTTTCTCTTCCCTTCTTTTCACAGCTATTTGTAAGGCCTCCTCAGACAGCCATTTTGCTTTTTTGTATTTCTTTTTCTTGGGGATGGTCTTGAGTCCTGTCTCCTGTACAATGTCATGAACCTCCATCCATAGTTCATCAGGCACTCTGTCTATCAGATCTAGTCCCTTAAATCTATTTCTCACTCCCACTGTATAATCATAAGGGATTTGATTTAGGTCATATCTGAATGATCTAGTGGTTTTCCCCACTTTCTTCAATTTAAGTCTGAATTTGGCAATAAGGAGGTCATGATCTGAGCCACAGTCAGCTCCCAGTCTTGTTTTTGCTGACTGTATAGAGCTTCTCCATCTTTGGCTGCGAAGAATATAATCAATCTGATTTCGGTGTTGACCATCTGGTGATGTCCATGTGTAGAGTCTTCTCTTGTGTTGTTGGAAGAGGGTGTTTGCTATGACAAGTGTGTTCTCTTGGCAGAAATCTATTAGCCTTTGTGCCGCTTCATTCCGTATTCCAAGGCCAAATTTGCCTGTTATTCCAGGTGCTTCTTGACTTCTTACTTTTGCATTCCAGTCCCCTATAATGAAAAGGACATTTTTTTGGGTGTTAGAAGACATTCTAGAACTAACACCTCCTCCCCCCAAAAATATTTAAGCATTACAAAACTTTATTCGTTTGCAATCTGGGAAGTTTTGCAATTTCCTTTCTTAATTTTCAACAGATACATAAAGTAAAATACTGTTTAAAAGTTAAACTGTTAACTATAAAAGATCTGTTTCTTATAAATGAATGAGAATAGAATGCATTTGGAGTTGATAAAATTATATTACAAAAATGTTTAAAAGCTAATTTTAACTAAATAACTGTTATATTAGTTATATTAGCAGACGCAAGAGACACTGGATCTGGCACAACCAACAAGGCGCAGAAGCGCAGCCGAGAGGAGCTACCCCACACCCGAGGCCAGGGGCGGCGGCCGAGAGGAGCTACCCCACGTCCAAGATGCGGTGGCTGCGTGGGTGCAGGGGCCCGAGAGGAGCTACTCCACGTTCACGGTCAGGAGGGACGGCCTTGAGGAGATAACCCTCATCCAAGGTAAGGTGCAGCGGCTACGCTTTGCTGGAGCAGCTGTGAAGAGATATCCCACGACAAAGGTAAGAGAAACCCTAATAAGACGGTAGGTATTGCGAGGGGGCATCAGAGGGCAGACACACTGAAATCATAATCACAGAAAACTAGTCGATCTGATCACATGGACCACAGCTGAATGTGGTCCACTGGAGAAGGGAATGGCAAACCACTTCAGTATACTTGCCTTGAGAACCCGATGAACAGTATCAAAGGGCAAAATGATAGGATACTGAATGAGGAATTCCCCAGGTCGGTAGGTGCCCAGTATGACTGGAGATCAGTGGAGAAATAACTCCAGAAGGAATGAAGAGATGGAGAAAAGCAAAACCAATACACAGTTTTGGACGTGACTGGTGATAGAAGTAAGGTCCGATGCTGTAAAGAGCAATATTGCATAGGAACCTGGAATGTTAGGTCCATGAATCAAGGCAAATTGGAAGTGGTCAAACAGGAGATGGCAAGAGTGAACATAGACATTCTAGGTATCAGTGAACTAAAATGGACTGGAATGGGTGAATTTAACTCAGATGACCATTATATCTACTATTGTGGGCAGGAATCCCTTAGAAGAAATGGAGTAGCCATCATGGTCAACAAAAGAGTCCGAAATGCAGTACTTGGATGCAATCTTAAAAACGACAGAATGATTTCTGTTCATTTCCAAGGTAAACCTCAATATCACAGTAATCCAGGCCTATGCCCAAACCAGTAACACTGAAGAAGCCGAAGTTGAACGGTTCTATGAAGACCTACAAGACCTTTTAGAACTAACACCCAAAAAAGTTGTCCTTTTCATTATAGGGGACTGGAATGCAAAAGTAGGAAGTCAAGAAACACCTGGAGTAACAGGAAAATTTGGCCTTGGAGCACGGAATGAAGCAGGGCAAAGGCTAATAAGGTTTTGTCAAGAGAACGCCTTGGTCATAGCAAACACCCTCTTCCCACAACACAAGAGAAGACTCTACACATGGACATCACCAGATGGTCAACACCGAAATCAGATTGATTATATTCTTTGCAGCCAAAGATGGAGAAGCTCTATACAGTTAGCAAAAACAAGACCGGGAGCTGACTGTGGCTCAGATCATGACCTCCTTATTGCAAAATTCAGACTTAAATTGAAGAAAGTGGGGAAAACCACTAGACCATTCAGGTATGACCTAAATCAAATCCCTTGTGATTATACAGTGGAAGTGAAAAATAGATTTAAGGGTCTAGATCTGATAGACAGAGTGCCTGATGAACTATGGATGGAGGTTCATGACATTGTACAGGAGACAGGGACCACGACCTTCCCCATGGAAAAGAAATGCAAAAAAGCAAAATGGCTGTCTGAGGAGGCCTTACAAATAGCTGTGAAAAGAAGAGAAGTGAAAAGCAAAGGAGAAAAGGAAAGATATAAGCATCTGAATGCAGAGTTCCAAAGAATAGCAAAGAGAGATAAGAAAGCCTTCTTCAGATATCAATGCAAAGAAATAGAGGAAAACAACAGAATAGTAAAAACAAGAGTTCTCTTCAAGAAAATTAGAGATTCCAAGGGAATATTTCACGCAAAGATGGGCTTGATAAAGGACAGAAATGGTATGGACCTAACAGAAGCAGAAGATATTAAGAAGAGGTGGCAAGAATACACAGAAGCACTGTACAAAAAAGATCTTCATGACCAAGATAGTCACGATAATGTGATCACTGACCTAGAGCCAGACATCTTGGAATGTGAAGTCAAGTGGGCCTTAGAAAGCATTACTATGAACAAAGCTAGTGGAGGTGATGGAATTCCAGTTGAGCTATTTCAAATCTTGAAAGATGATGCTGTGAAAGTGCTGCACTCAATATGCCAGCAAATTTGGAAAACTCAGCAGTGGCCACAGGACTGGAAAAGGTCAGTCTTCATTCCAATCCCAAAGAAAGACAATGCCAAAGAATGCTCAAACTACTGCACAATTGCACTCATCTCACACACTAGTAAAGTCATGCTCAAAATTCTCCAAGCCAGGCTTCAGCAATATGTGAACCGTGAACTCCCAGATGTTTAAGCAGGTGTTAGAAAAGGCAGAGGCACCAGAAATCAAATTGCCAACATCCGCTGGATCATGGAGAAAGCAAGAGAGTTCCAGAAAAACATCTATTTATGCTTCATTGACTATGACAAAGCCTTTGACTGTGTGGATCACAATAAACTCTGGAAAATTCTGAAAGAGATGGGAATACCAGACCCCCTGACCTGCCTCTTGAGAAACCTATATGCAGGTCAGGAAGCAACAGTCAGAACTGTACATGGAACAACAGACTGGTTCCAAATAGGAAAAGGAGTACGTCAAGGTTGTATATTGTCACCCTGCATATTTAACTTATATGCAGAGTACATCATGAGGAACGCTGGGCTGGAAGAAGCACAAGCTGGAATCAAGATTGTTGGGAGAAATATCAATAACCTCAGATATGCAGATGACACCACCCTTATGGCAGAAAGTGAAGAGGAACTCAAAAGCCTCTTGATGAAAGTGAAAGAGGAGAGTGAAAAGGTTGGCTTGAAGCTCAACATTCAGAAAACAAAGATCATGGCATCTGGTCCCATCACTTCATGGCAAATAGATGGGGAAACAGTGGGAACAGTGTCAGACTTTATTTTTTGGGCTCCAAAATCACTGCAGGTGGTGATTGCAGCCATGAAATTAAAAGACACTTACTCCTTGGAAGGAAAGTTATGACCAACCTAGATAGCATATTAAAAAGCAGAGACATTACTTTGCCAACAAAGGTCCATCTAGTCAAGGCTATGGTTTTTCCAGTGGTCATGTATGGACGTGAGAGTTGGACTGTGAAGAAAGCTGGTCGCCGAAAAATTGATGCTTTTGAAATGTGGTGTTGGAGAAGACTCTTGAGAGTCCCTTGGACTGCAAGGAGATCTAATCAGTCCATTCTAAAGGAGATCAGTCCTGGGTGTTCATTGGAAGGACTGATGCTAAAGCTGAGACTCCAATACTTTGGCCACCTCATGCGACGAGTTGACTCACTGGAAAAGACTCTGATGCTGGGAAGGATTGGGGGCGTGAGTAGGGGATGACAGAAAATGAGATGGCTAGATGGCATCACCGACTCGATGGATGTGAGTCTGAGTGAACTCTGGGAGTTGTTGATGGACAGGGAGGCCTGGCGTGCTGTGATTCATGGGGTCGCAAAGAGTCGGACACGACTGAGCCACTGAACTGAACTGAACTGTTATATTCTAAAACGTGTAGGAGACAAAAAAGTATGGATTTCTACTTACAAATTCATTATTCCTTAAGGAAACTCAAACATTCTCTTCTTATTTATACCTTTTTTATGAGTATTTTAACCATTTCATAACTTCAATTAGCACCTTATATTCAGTTCAAACTATTTTTCTCATTTCAAGGCTCACTTAAACTCCTCCTGTTAAAGGCCCAAAACTCATCCTCCTCCACATAAATGTAAACTTTAGCTAAAACTAAGTTTACATTTAGTTTTAAAATGTAAAACTAAAACTCATCCTCCTCCGCATAAATGTAAACTTCTAGCCAACCAGAAATCTAATCTTGGAATTAATCTAAACTCTTTTTCGTTTCTTGCCATTTTCAATAACGCTATCTTGATTTAGACCTTTCATGTTTAGGCTCTTAATTTGTCTTACATGAACTCTCAGAGAAAAGACATAAGCTGAGCCTTGTGATGACTTCTTGTTGTTCAGTTGCTAAGTTATATCCGACTCTTTGCGACCCCATTGACTGCAGCAAGCCAGGCTTTCCTATCCTTCACTATCTCCCTGAGTTTGCTCAAACTCATGTCCATTGGGTCAGTGATGTCATCCAACCATCTCATCCTGTGTCAACTCCTCCTCCTCTTACCCTCAATCTAACCCAGCATCAGAGTCAGAGAGGCCAACCAACCGTCTCATCCTCTGTCATCCCCATCTTCTCTTGCCCTCAGTCTTTCCCAGCATCAGGGTCTTTTCTAATGAATTTGCTCTTTGCATCAGGTGTCCAAAGTATTGGAGCTTCAGTTTAGCAGCCATCAGATGGAAGCATGGAAGGAGGAAATAGTCTCTCACTGTGAGATTGCCCACAAATATCTCTCTAAGCTGGGAAAGGCAGCACATTCCATTTAAAGACTGAAAGTAGTGGTGAAGCCAGGAGATAAAGGATGACCTGAGAAGAGTCCATACATTCCCAAAGCTCAGGAGTATTATTGTTTTCACTTCTGAATATCTAATGCCTAGATAGCATTTGGCATTTTGTGGGCATTCAGTACACATTTGTTATACGAATGAAGAAACAAATAAATTCAAGAGCTAAAAGACTTCAGAGGGCTTTGCAGACTTTCTTCATATTTGGATATTCTTCAAAGGGCAATGAGAAACCATTAAAAGATCTTAAGCTGCAGAATGACACTAAATCAGATCTACATCTTAGAAATATCATTCTAGTTACTATATGAAGGATAGAGGGAAGAAGCATGAGGAAGGAGAATAATTGAGAGACCATTTTACTAGTCAGAGAGATATGCTAGAGGCCTGAATTAGGAAGCTAAAATGAGGATTAGTGTAAGTGGATATGTGAGAGATGTTGAGGAGATTGGTCCCTAGGTCTTAGAGATTAATGAAGTAATTGAAGATAGGTTATAGAAGACAGAGAGCAATCAAAGATGGATTTATTGCTTTGACAACTAGCTGAAAGGTTAAATGTAACATGAAACATGGGAGAAGAAAAAAGTTTGTTTTTTGTTTTGTTTTTCAAAAGTGTGCATTAGAGCATTAGGGAGAGGTATATTAAATGTGATATGTCAGAAAGACATGTCTAGAAGGCAGATTTGGATATATGGCTCTGGCACTCAGGAAAGCAATGTCAGATACAAAGATGGAATCAAAACAGTCAGTGAGACTCCAGAAAAAAAATGAAAGAGAGAAAGCAAGCTGTGTGCTATGAAAGTAATAGAAAGTATTGCAATAAGAGGCACAGTGAGCAAAGGATATCAAGAAAAATGCCTGCTTATTCTGCAGCAAGTAGGCTGCAGTCTTGGTGAAAAAAAGTTTCAGCAGAGTTCTTCATGTGGGATCCAGATAGCGGTTAGTTGAAAAGTAAGTGGGAGTTGAGAAAATGATGAAATAATGCATGTGAACAACCCCTTCAAAAAGTTTGCCTTTGAAAGGGAAGAGAGAGAGGGCAGGTAGAGCCAGAAGACAATGTGAAATCCATTGAGGGCTTTAGATTTTAATCTTAAAGATAATAAAGACTTGAATGAGTGAGTGAGTGAAAGTCACTCAGTCATGTCTGACTTTTTGCGACTCTGTAGACTGTAGCCCACCAGCCTCCTCTGTCCATGGAATTCTCCAGAAAAGAATACTGGAGTGGGTTGCCATTCCCTTCTCCAGGGGATCTTCCCTATCCTGAGATCAAGCCTCGGTCTCCTGCATTGCAGACAGATTCTTTGCTGTCTGAGCCACCAGGGAAGCCCAATAAGGACTTAAGTATATTTAAAGGGTGGTGACAAGGAACCAGTAGGTAGTAGTGGTTACAGATTTAGGAGAGAAAAGAGGAAGTAGATAAAGATCTCTAATTAGTCAAGGAGGATGAGGATACAAAAGCCAAAATATAGCTTAGCTTTTGACAGAAAGGAAGGGGGGACATCTCTCTATAAGAGGAAGAGAGAAGGAAGAAAGACAGAGTGGAAGCAGGGAAAGGTAAGACATGCCTTCCTTGTGAAATGTTTCACTAGGGTTGGGGGTCGAGGTAAGGGAGAAGAAAGCTTGATGAAAGTAAGAAAAGTTTGAAATTGCTGTTGTGGGAATGGGAAAGGAAGGTGAGAGGGAATCTTAGTAAGTGCCTCCTGGAGCACAATTCCATTGAGGCTGAGACCATAAATTTTAGAGGACAAATTTGGAATATTGTGTCAATTTTATTTTGGTAGTACTTATCAGCCTGGACATGGACAGAGGAAAGACGTTCATCTAGGTTTTTCTAGGGCTGTGATTTCTCTAGGTAGGTATGCTAGCAGGGAAATAGGGCAAGATGCTGAAGATGATAACAACAGGGATACAACTCAGCTTTCAAGCAAGGTACCAAGATTTTTTTTTTTTTTTTTTTTGAGGGTCATATGAGAAATTGTACAAAGGGAACTTTCGGAGCTTGCCTACTGGCCACTATGGTGGTGGTGCTTTAGTTGCTAAGTCAACTCAGACTCTTGTGATCCTCTGTCCATAGGATTTCGCAGGCAAGAATACTGGAATGGGTTGCCATTCCCTGCTGCTGCTGCTGCTGCTAAGTTGCTTCAGTCGTCCGACTCTGTGCAACCCCATAGACAGCAGCCCACTGGGCTCCGCCGTCCCTGGGATTCTCCAGGCAAGAACACTGGAGTGGGTTGCCATTTCCTTCTCCAATGTATGAAAGTGAAAAGTGAAAGTGAAGTCGCTCAGTCGTGTCTGACCCTTAGCGACCCCACGGACTGCAGCCTACCAGGCTCCGCCATCCATGGGATTTTCCAAGCAAGAGTACTGGAGTGGGTTGCCATTGCCATTCCCTACCAAGCTTCAAATATATTATTTCACTCACGAGCTACTGCAAACATATTTTGAGAAACACAATATTGTCTCCATTTTGCAAACTAAAAAGTCGAGGATTTCAGAGAGAAGGAATTATATATCCATGGCCATCAACTAAGACTAAATGGAACTAGGGTGCCATCAAAATTAAAACTAAGATCTAGCTGACCTCAAGGCCTAGATACTATACCTCAGTAAAAGTAATGAGTGGAAGGACTCTTGCCCTGTAAAATTCTATCTTTAAAAATTGTAGAAACAATTTGAGGTGCAAAGAAGCATTAGAACAACTAAAATGCATAGCTTCAGATTGAGGACATTAATAATTCCAAATGGAATATCATCAAACAATAATACTTGACAGCTGTGTAATACCTTGGAGGATCCAAAGAAGTTTCATAAATTTTATCTCAATAATCAAAACAACTGTATGAAGTATTTTATCATTTCTACTTTCTGGTTTCCAAGAAGCTAAGGGATTTACACAGTTTACTAATCAATGGATTTTTCCTTTTCATTTGTGTTTCTGAAAGCCCCTAGAAAACTGAAAATTATTACAGATAATTTATTGCAGGCAGAATAAATCTGATTTTTTTTTATTATTTCAGTTTTGAGACTATCAAGAAAACATATTCAGTATCAGAATATATTTTTTTTGAACTCTTGGAGAGAAAACCTGCTTACTTCATACAAATCAGATGGGGTTGTCACTGGAAAATAGTCCAACATCTCTCTCGTGTGGAGATTTGGCTACTTTTCATTCTCTTTCCTTGTAGTGGTCACAACTCAAGATTCTTACAGCTTGTTTCAATTCTGAAAGCATCTGACATAAGCTTACTCGCTCCACTCAGTCTTGGGACATGTTCACTGTCTTTTTAACTGGGTAAAGAGAGAAAGGTAGAAGTCAGCAAATTGAGAAAAATAATGTGGAAGATAGGTCCATAGAAAATAATAGAATATTAAATATAAACAGGAAAGAAGGAGCTAGAAGGAAAACAAGTGACCAACATGTTATTGCTTCCACCACACGCTTTGGCTTTGTCCACAACTGTTTTTATTCATTCCCTGTAGGTGGTCTTCTCATCCTACTCCCTTCCATTTAGAGAAACATTTCTGGTTTCACTAAACCAATAGGTCTAGGCAGATTATTGTAATACTGTACCCTTCCTTAGAACAAAGACACTTTTGACATATGCCCTTCTCTTAATGTCATTGACATTAAATGCCATTGATGACAAAGGTCCATCTAGTCAAAGCTATGGTTTTTCCAGTAGTCATGTATGGATGTGAGAGTTGGACTATAAAGAAAGCTGAGTGCCAAAGAATTAATGCTTTTGAACTGTGGAGTTGGAGAAGACTCTTGAGAGTCTCTTGGACTGCAAGGAGATCCAACCAGTCAATCCTAAAGGATATCTGTCCTGAATATTCATTGGAAGGACTGATGCTGAAGCTGAAACTCCAGTATCTTGCTGCCTGATGTGAAGAAGAACTGGCTCATAGGAAAAGACCCTGATGCTGGGAAAAACTGAAGGCAGGAGGAGAAGGGGCCAACAGAGGATGAGATGGTTGGATGGCATCACCGACTCAATGGACATGAGTTTGAGCAGATTCCAGGAATTGGTGATGGACAGGGAAGCCTGATGTGCTGCAGTCCATGGGGTTGCAAAGAGTCCGACACGACTGAGGAACTGAATTGAAATGAATGCCATTGAAATGGTTTAAACAAGGATTAAAACAAGGGTTGATTTTATTAATTGAATTTACAGGACAAATATGATCTAAGAGAATCCTGATAATAATATGTTATTTTGAAGCAAAAATGTGCTGTTGATATTGGAAAGAAGCAAAGATAGAGCATCTAAAGGTAATATTTTGTTATAAATGAGACATTCCTTGGGTTTAGTGCCCAAATGAAAAACAAATTATGACAAATGAGAAGTTTAAGAACTTGACAAGTAATGAAGACAAAATCCATAATGTTAAAAATCTACCATCATGTCAACTGCTGGATTATATCTACACAATTTGGGGGTGAGATTGTAGTCATGATTTAAATAAGAAAGGTTCCTGGTGCCTCTACGTTGTAAGTTTGTATGTGTTATGAGAAGAAAGAGGAGATGGAGAGGAAAAGGGAGGAGAGGAGATTGAGGAGGAAAAGGGGGAGAAGGAACAAGGCGAAGGAGATGACAAAGGAAGAAGGAGCGGGATAAAAGAGAGAACAGAGTGGAGGATGAGGAAGAAGAGGGGACATAGGCAAAAACGAGGAAAGGGAAGAGAAGAAATAGGAAAGAAACAAAAAGCATTAACATTTCTTAATTTTTCTCAGTGCAGTAAGTTTGTTTGTTTACTTCATAGTGGCTGGTTCCCATAGGGAGGAAAAGGCAGTCTGACTTATTTCAGATAGCTGAAGAAAAAAAGAAAAGTTAAAATCACCACACTTTATATTTGTTAGCCAGAAATTAGGGCCATTTCCACAATATAAGGTGCTTTCTCCATGTTTCTGTAATCATGTGTGCCTGTCTCTGCCATGGAAGCTCTCAGAGGTTTTGACAATGCAAACATAGTGGTTTTTGCTAAAGCTAGGCATGCTTTTTCTTATATAATGATGTGAAAATCTGGATCAGTAAAGTTTATTTCTTGTTCATTGAAGATGGTTCCATAACAAAACTATTTCTACTTCGGTGTAGAAATCAGTGCTTTGGTTATCTACCTACAGAAATTTCCCTATAAAGGATAAATTAATACAATCAATAGTATTTATTGTCCACTTTCAGGCATTTGATTCCTAAGTTACTGAGTTATCAACCTTTGTAATGATGATAGTTTAAAGAAGAAAGAATGAATACTTCCTATTTCAAACTTTCAGTTCAGTTCAGTCACTCAGTTGTGTCCGACTCTTTGTGACCCCATGGACCATAGCACAGCAGGACTCTCTCTCCATCAACAACTCCCAGAGTTTAGTCAAACTCACGTCCATTGAGTTGGTGATGCCATCCAGTCATCTCATCCTCTGTCGGCCCCTTGTCTACATGCCTTCAATCTTTCCCAGCATCAGGATCTTTTCAAATGAATCAGTTAGCATCAGATGACCAAAGTATTGGAGTTTCAGCTTCAGCATCAAGTCCGTCCGATGAATATTCAGGACTGACTTCCTTTAGGATGGACTGGTTGGATCTCCTTGCAGTCCAAGGGACTCTCACGAATCTTCTCCAACACCACAGTTCAAAAGCATCAATTCTTCAGTGCTCAGCTTTCTTTATAGTCCAACTCTCACATCCACACATGACTACTGGAAAACCATGACTTTGACTAGACGGACCTTTGTTAGCAAAGTAATGTCTCTGCTTTTTCATATGCTGTCTAGGTTGGTCATAGCTTCTCTTTCAAGGAGCAAGCATCTTTTCATTTCATGGCGGCAATCACCATGTGCAATGATTTTGGAGACCCCCAAAATAAAGTCTCTCACTGTTTTCATTTTTTCCTCATCTATTTGCCATGAAGTGATGGGACCTGATGCCATGATCTTAGTTTTCTGAATGCTGAATTTTAAGCCAACTTTTTCACTCTCCTCTTTCATGTTCACAAAGAGGCTCTTTAGTTCTTCTTCACTTTCTGTCATAAGGATAGTGTCATCTGTGTATCTGAGATTATTGATATTTCTCCTGGCATTCTTGATTCCAGCTTGTGCTTAATCTAGCCCAACATTTTGCATGATGTACTCTGCATATAACTTATATAAGCAGGGTGACAATATACAGTCTTGACGTACTCCTTTCCCAATTTGGAACCAGCCTATTGTTCAATGTCTGGTTCTAACTGTTGCTTCTTGACCCGCACACAGATTTCTCAGGAGGCAGGTCAAGTGGTCTGGTATTCCCATCTCTTTCAGAATTTTTCACAGTTTGTTGTGATCCACACAGTCAAAGGCTTTGGCATAGTCTATAAAGCAGAAGTAGATGTTTTTCTGGAACTCTCTTGCATTTTCAACGATCTAATGGATGTTGGTAATTTGATTTCTGGTTCCTCTGCCTTTTCTAAATCCAGCTTGATCATCTGGAAGTTCACAGCTAATGTACTGTTGAAGACTGGCTTGGAGAATTTTGAACATTACTTTGCTAGTGTGTGAGATGAGTGCAATTGTGTGGTAGTTTAACATTCTTTGGCTTTGCTTTTCTTTGGGATTGAAATGAAAACTGATCTTTTCCAGTCCCATGGCCACTGCTGAGTTTTCCAAATTTGCTGGCATATTGAGTGCAGCACTTTCACAGCATCATCTTTTAGGATTTGAAATAGCTCAATTGGAATTCCATCACCTCCACTAGCTTTGTTCATAGTGATGCTTCCTAAGGCCTTCTTGACTTTGCATTCCAGGATGTCTGTCTCCAAGTGAGTGATCATACCACTGTAGTTATCTGGGTCATGAAGATCTTTTTTGTACAGTTCTTCTGTGTATTCCTGCCACCTCTTCTTAATATCTTCTGCTTCTATTATCTCCATACCATTTCTGTCCTTTATCGAGCCCATCTTTGCATGAAATATTTTCTTGGTATCTCTAACTTTCTTGAAGGGATCTCTATTCTTTCCCATTCCATTGTTTTCCTCTACTTCTTTGTATCAATCACTGAAGAAGGCTTTCTTATCTCTTCCTGCTATTCTTCGGAACTTTGCATTCAAATGGGTATATCTTTCCTTTTCTCCTTTGCCTTTCATTTCTCTTTTTTTGTCAGCTATTTGTCAGGTCTGCTCAGATAACATTTTGCCTTTTTGCATCTTTTTCTTGGGGATGGTTTTGATCACTGCCTCCTGTACAATGTCATGAATCTCTGTCCATAGTTCTTCAGGCACTCTGTCTATCAGATCTAATCCCTTGAATCTATTTCTCTCTTCTACTGTACAATTGAAAGGGATTTGATTTAGGTCATACCTGAATGGTCTAGTGGTTTTCCCTACTTTCTTCAGTTTAAGTCTGAATTTTGCAATCAGGAGTTATATAAGGAAAATAGTTAGGTGAATGATGCTGATATAACATACCTCTCTTACTTTTGCTTTATTCAAATAAAAATTTCCTGAAAGTCACATCCCTCCAGGCCATCTGCGAATCATTTAATCAATAAGTATGTATTGCACCAGTCTCAGTACTAGATGAATAATTTCTGCATTTAAGGATCTGTTTTGACAGAACATGAGCAGACTTATTGGTGTAACAATGAGGTAAGCACTTATTAAAGAGTAGAAAATGGAATGAAAAGAATAGCAAAGCCTTTAGGAAGGAGAACGTCTTTGAAATGAGTCTTAAATGGTAGATATTCACTCAGGAATAAAAGCAAAAAGGAAGTCATTCATATCAAAGAGCACAGAGCACATACAAATGTTTAGAAAAGATTTTGGGGATTCTTGCAATTTTATTAGACCAGAGTATATTTGCTAAAAGGAAATTGTGGAAAATGATCGTGGAGAGGAAAGGCAAGGCTCAAGTAAGAAAGGCCTTCTATGAGATGGCAAAGAGCTCAGACTCCAATCTATAGGCAATGGACATGCCTTTATATTATTCTTTAAGATCCTCTAGCAACCAGGTAGAAGACAGATTGAAAGCAAACAAGGATGATAGCAGAAAAAATAGGACATTTCAGAAAGTAACTAATGATGAAGACCTGAAATAAGGCAGCAGTAGCAGTGTGCATAGAAAGCAAAGACCAAATAAGATATATTGGTGGTGGTGGTTTAGTCACTAAGTCATATCTGACTTTTGTGACCCCATGGACTGTAGCCTGCCAGGCTCCTCTGTCCATGGGATTTTTCAGGCAAGAGTACTGGAGCGGGTTGCAATTTCCTTCTCCAGGGGATCTTCCCAACCCAGGAATCAAACTTGGGTCTCCTGCATTGCAGGTAGATTTTTTTTACTGACTGAGCTATGTGGGAGTTCATATATATATTAAGGAGGCAGAAATAGTGGGTATGTCTGCTAGTCACTCAGTCATGTCTAACTCTTTGTGACCCCATGGAGTGCAGCCTGCAAGGCTCCTCTGTCCGTGGAATTCTCCAGACAAGAATAATGGAGTGGGTTGCCATTTTCTCCTCCAGGGAATCCTCCCAACTCAGGGAGTGAACCAAGTCTCCTTGTATTACAGGCAGATTCTTTACCATCTGAGCCACCAGGGAGACCCAAGTTGGTATTAATTGATTTGTGCTTGAAGGCAAGATTAAGGAATGTGGAGTGACTCCAAGGTTTGTGACATGGGCCACTTATCATAGGATGATTAAGTTACCAAGAAAGGGGAATGAAAAAAATGAATGGGTTTTAAATAAAGGTTGGAGGTCATGTAGGTCAGGCTTAGGATAGTTTGAGCTTGAGGGATAATGGGATTGAAGTACAAATATCCAGTAAGCAGTCTGATATGAGTTTAGGATTCAGGATAGAGAGATTAGAGAGTTATATACAAGTGGGTAGTTGTTGAACTTCAGGTTGTTTATGGAGTTCAGTAAGAGTATGAAGAAAAGGGAGCTAACACTGGAAATGAAAATAGGTTAGTCCATATGAGAAGAAAAATCCACTAGCAAAAAATAGAAAGATCCCCGTTTTATGGGAGAAGGGAAGGGTTTGGTTCTAGATTGAAGGATTTTCCTTGAATAGATCAAGATTTCCATATTATTCTGAGACACAAGATAAAGATGGATGCAGATGTTTATGGATATGGTAGTATGAGGTTCAGGATGGCCTGTTTTGTTTTACGCATTGGAAGAGGCAATTTTTCTTTTATCTGCAAATTGTGAAATATGAATTAAATGGCAGTGTAGTTGACACAGTAGATTTGGAATGGTTACTCTGAGAAGAGACAAGAAGCTTATCAGTGAGTAGAGTAGTCCACTCCATGGAAATAAAAGCCCAGTTCATGTTGAAGAAAATACATTTTTAAGGCTACATCATGTATGCTTGTGTCTCTTTGTTTATGAAGGGGAAAACGTATGGTTGCTTTGATGCAGAAAAGGGTAGTAAAAGAAGAGAAAATTAGGAATTCTGTCAAAAAATCATTGAAGTATTACACTGATTTATAGAACCTAAGCTGTTTGGCAAAGACATCGAAAGTTATAATTGAGGAAAAATACAGGAATGGCTCAGGGTAACTTGATATACCACTGAGGCCATAGAGCAAATATTAAGGAAGGAAGGAAAGAAGGAGATTGGATGCTAGGTTAAAACAATGGGTTTAGAAGTGGTTTAGATGTATTTAGAAGTAAAATAGTAAAACTCTTTTAAAGTTCAAAAGATTTGTGAATCTTCAACTGATTTACATCCTTTTCTCAATTCCAATTTCTCCCATTTTTTCTAGGTAAGTTTATTGTTCCTATAGCCAACCACTTCAGAGCCTATCTTCAGAGTTTTTGGCTTCTCTATCTTCGATTACATTCATTTCTTTCAGTAACCTAAATCTCAAAAGAAATGTGTGACTGAAATATAAAGTTATTGAGGTTGAGCTCTTTGGAATGTTCATCTCTGGAACACTCTTATCTCCAAATCCATGGCGTAAAACTCCCAAGCCCCATAGCGAGTTCATGTGTACCTGCACTAGACGGCAGCTAGCATCGATGGCCAACCATGGAAGCGAGCCATCTTGTATGTCCAGCTCAGTCAAGATTTCAGATAATTGGAGGCTAAGCTGATATCTGACTTAAATTGCACGAGAAACATTTAGCAAGCACCATTGAGCTCAGTCAAGTCAACCCACACAACCATGAGAGCGAGGGAGTTGCTGCTATTTTAAGCTCTTAAATTTTGTGGTGGTTCATTGTGTGGTGATTGATAACTGAAACAATTGACTTCAAATTCAATTCCTCTTATTAAACAAAGTTTGTGTAATCACTTAATATTCTACCACAATGTATGGCTTTATAGTCCATATGCACTTCCTTATAGGAAGATTTAAACTTCAAACAATATTTTTTCTAAATTAGATACCACATGAATATTTATTGAAATGGACATAAAACAAGCCAGAAGAACGATGTGAAGAAAGCTGTTGGTTATTCAAACACTGTTAAAGAAAAGTCTTTAAAATTTAGCATATAATTGGATTACAATAAACCAGGAGGGATTTTTAGTATTTGCTTGCTATGACACTATCCTTTGGGAGTCTGGTATTTAATTAGTGTGGATTTCACTGTGTTATTACACTAGACTTAGCCAGTAACTACACTGAAAAGGAATGTTAATGTTTAAATTCACTTGTCAGCACCAGAATCATGAAAGTTACAAGGAAATTATTCCAAGAGAATGCTTAAGACTCCTTTTAATTTTTTTGCATTTTTAAATTTCTCATTTAATATCAATATCTTAAACACAAACACACACACAGAATAAAAACCTGAATATAATTTGTATGTTTACATTATCAAAAGACAGTTTTTAATAAAAGCAAGCTTTTCAAGAAAAAAAGAATAGGCTAGCATGTACTATACTAATGTTAGTTTTGTCTGTAAAGGTTATATTTCTGCAACAATTAAGAAGAATATTCATTTTAATCAATACTAATATTGAAATCATTGCCATGCATTTGGCAAATAACACTTGAAACTCATCGATGAAAGGTATTAGTGAGTAGACTTTTGGTAGAAAATTCAAAATTCACACAAACAAAACCAAATATCTCAGAGTCTTTCTTCAAAGAATGCCTCTGAGAAATAGATTCATTCTTAACCTTGCTACATCAAATGTGCTCTCAGTTTAGTTTCATAGTCTTTTGACATTATTGAGATGATATAGAGAAAATGAAATTAATAAATAGCTTCCCACTTTCTCAGAGATTTATATTATTTTTGACTATTAATAAATTGAATACTCAGATTTTTTTAAACTTTAATGGCAGTCTTCTTTTTTATAAACATTTTTTATAATGACTATTGCACATTGGTAAAGAAATAGTTAAAGTAGAAGCACACACAATTACTCACAAAATGTGAATTGCAGAAATGCAGTTATTACTAAGTCAAATGATGTACATTCAAAATAACATTTCGTAAGCATACAGATTACTCAAAGTAATAAAAACAGTGGATGTAGTATATCAATTTCACTCTTCATTTCATTGAAAAATTTTAAATGTTTATCTTTTTTACATTTGCTTGTTAAACTTTTCACACTGCATCTCTGAATAAGTCTTCCTGAATCAAAGGGAAAATCAGTTTGACTTAACCCCCAATTATATGAAAGCATTAAGACATTAGTAATCCAAGTGTGGCAGAGAAATAGACTAGCAGCGTATGCTCACACACACACATGCACGCACATACACACAAAGCACTAGAGTTTGAATTTAATTTAGTATCTTTGAAAGTTGGTTTGTGTTATCACATAAATTACTGAGCAATTATTCTGATAATTTCTAAACAAAAATATGATTTAATACATTCTCTTGCTTCATTTTATGCAAATACAAAAAAAAATATTGGGTAGATAGTACAGACTATTTCTCTTTCTCCCTTTACTTTAGGCACTAGGGCACACTTGCTTATATTTTCTCTCATGGCAAATTGTTATGGCAATTCCAGGTCAGAAAAGACATGGAGGAATGTTAGATTCATATGAACAAGTGAAAGAAGTCAACCTGACAAGGGTAGCATAGTGTCTGATTCCAACTATAGAATATTCTGGAATAGGTAAAACTACGGAGACAACAAAAAGATCTGTGGTTGTCAGGGTTTGAAATGGGGAAAGAGGTGAATAAGCAGAGCACAGATTTTGAAGGCAGTGAATATACTCTGTGTGAATGATGAATACATCTTATTATTCATTTGTTCATACTGATAGAACATTTAACACCAAAAAAAAAACACATAATATAAACTTACTGACATTGATTGACTATGATGTGTCAATGTAGGTTATCAATTGTAGCAAAAAATGTCTCACTCTGGTGGACGAGGTTGATAATTGGGAGGCTATGCATATTTAGAGGTAGGAGGTGGATGGAAAATCTTTGCACCTTTCTCTCAAGTTGGCTGAGAACTTTAATTTAATATAAAAATAAAGTTAATTTTAAAAAGGAAGATTTTAAAAGAAAACTGAAAGAAGATAATTAAAAAGTAATCACTTTAGAAATAAGGAAAATTTATTCAAGACAGGCAAAAGAGTTTCAATATTAAGAAGTCCTTTAATATAGTCATCAAACCAAGATACATAAAGAGAAAAATTACATAATCATATCAAGAGGATGATCTTTTCATAAAAATGCATTTGGCACATCAAATACTAATATATAATTTTTTTTAAATGGACAAATGAAATAGTTTTCTTAAAACCTGATGTGACACATGTACCCCAATGTTCATAACAACACTGTGTACAATAGCTATGACATGGAGCAACCTAGATGTTCATCAACAGATGAATGGAAAAAGGAGTCGTGATACATACACACAATAGAATATTCAGTTCAGTTCAGTTGCTCAGTTGTGTCTGACTCTTTGCAACCCCATGAATCTCAGCACACCAGGCTTCCCTGTCCATCACCAACTCCCGGAGTTCACTCAAACTCATGTCCATCGAGTCGGTGATGCCATCCAGCCATCTCATCCTCTGTCGTCCCCTTCTCCTCCTGCCCTCAATCCTTCCCAGCATCACGGTCTTTTCCAATGAGTCAACTCTTCGCATGAAGTGGCTAAAGTATTGGAGTTTCAGCTTTAGCATTAGTCCTTCCAATGAACACCCAGGATTGATCTCCTTTAGGATGGACTGGTTGGACCTCCTTGCAGTCCAAGGGACTCTCAAGAGACCTCCAGCACCACAGTTCAAAAGCATCAATTCTTCGGCAATCAGCTTTCTTCACAGTCCAACTCTCACGTCCATACATGACCACTGGAAAAACCATAGCCTTGACTAGATGGACCTTGGTTGGCAAAGTAATGTCTCTGCTTTTTAATATACTATCTAGGTTGTTCATAACTTTCCTTCCAAGGAGTAAGCGTCTTTTAATTTCATGGCTGCAATCACCATCTGCAGTGATTTTGGAGCCCAAAAAATAAAGTCTAACACTTTTTCTACTGTTTCCCCATCTATTTCCCATGAAGTGATGGGACCAGATGCCATGATCTTCGTTTTCTGAATGTTGAGTTTTAAGCCAACTTTTTCACTCTCCTCTTTCACTTTCATCAAGAGGCTTTTTAGTTCCTCTTCACTTTCTGCCATAAGGATGGTGTCATCTGCATATCTGAGGTTATTGATATTTCTCCCAGCAATGTTGATTCCAGCTTGTGCTTCTTCCGTCCCAGTGTTTCTCATAATGTACTCTGCATAGAAGTTAAGTAAGCAGGGGAACAATATACAGCCTTGAGGTACTCATTTTCCTATTTGGAACCAGTCTGTTGTTCCATGTCCAGTTCTTTTTTTAAATTGTTTTTTTTTAATTTATATATTTTAATTGGAGACTAATTACTTTACATTATTGTATTGGTTTTGCCATATATTGACATGAATCTGCCCCGGGTGTACAAGAGTTCCCTATCGTGAACCCCCCTCCCACTTCCCTCCCTATCCCATCCCTCTGGTTCATTCCAGTATACCAGCCGCGAGCATCCTGTATCATGCACTGAACCTGGACTGGCGATTCATTTCACATATGATTGCCTCCTGACTTGTATATACATTTCTCAAGAGGCAGGTCGGGTGGGCTGGTATTCACATCTCTTTCAGAATTTTCCAGTGTATTGTGATCCACACAGTCAAACGCTTTGGCATAGTCAACAAAGCAAAAATAGATGTGTTTCTGGAACTCTCTTGCTTTCTCCATGATCCAGCGATGTTGGCAATTTGATCTCTGGTTCTTCTGCCTTTTCTAAAACCAGCTTGAACATCTGGAAGCTCACGGTTCACGTATTGCTGAAGCCTGGCTTGGAGAATTTTGAGCATGACTTTACTAGCGTGTGACATGAGTGCAATTGTGCGGTAGTTTGAGCATTTTTTGGCATTGCCTTTCTTTGGGATTGGAATGAAAACTGACCTTTTCCAGTCCCGTGGCCACTGCTGAGTTTTCCAAATCTGCTGGCATATTGAGTGCAGCACTTTCACAGCATCATCTTTCAAGATTCGAAATAGCTCAACTGGAATTCCATCACCTCCATTAGCTTTGTTCATGGTGATGCTTCCTAAGGCCCTCTTGACTTCACATTCCAGGATGTCTGGCTCTAGGTGAGTGATCACACCATCGTGAATATGTTGGTCATGAAGATCTTTTTTGTACAGTTCTGTGTATTCTTGCCACCTCTTCTTAATATCTTTTGCTTCTGTTAGGTCCATACCATTTATGTCCTTTATCAAGCCTTCTTTGTTTGCAATATTCCCTTGGTAGCTCTAATTTTTTTTTTTAAGAATTCTCTAGTCTTTATCATTCTATTGTTTTCCTCTATTTCTTTGCACTGATCACTGAGGAAGGCTTTCTTATCTCTCCTTGCTATTCTTTGGAACTCTGCATTTAGATGTTTATATCTTTCCTTTTCTCCTTTGCTTTTCATGTCTCTTCTTTTCACAGCTATTTGTAAGGACTCCCCAGACAGCCATTTTGCTTTTTTGCATTTCTTTTCCATGGGGATGGTCTTGGTCCCTGTCTCCTGTACAACGTCATGAATGTCCAGAGTTCATCAGGCACTCTATCTATCAGATCTAGTCCCTTAAATCTATTTCTCACTTCCACTGTATAATCATAAGGGATTTGATTTAGGTCATATATGAATGGTCTAGTGGTTTTCCCTACTTTTTCTTCAATTTAAGTCTGAATTTGGCAATAAGGAGTTCATGATCTGAGCCACAGTCAGCTCCCGGTCTTGTTTTTACTAACTGTATACAGCTTCTCCATCTTTGGCTGCAAAAAATATAATCAACCTGATTTCGGTGTTGACCATCTGGTGATGTCCATGTTAGAGTCTTGTCTTGTGTTGTTGGAAGAGGGTGTTTCCTATGACCAGTGCCTTTTCCTGGCAAAATTCTATTAGCCTTTGCCCCGCTTCATTCTGTATACCAAGGCCAAATTTTCCTGTTACTCCAGGTGTTCCTTGACTTCCTACTTTTGCATTCCAGTCCCCTATAATGAAAAGGACATCTTCTTTGGGTGTTAGTTCTAAAAGATCTTGTAGGTCTTCATAGAATTGTTCAACTTCAGCTTCTTCAGAGTTACTGGTTGGGGCATAGGCTTGGATTAGTGTGATATTTAATGGTTTGCCTTGGAAACGAACAGAGATCATTACTCAGCTATAAAAAGGAATGCATTTGACTCAGTTCTATTAAGGTGGATGACCTAGAGCCTATTGTACAGAGTGACGTAAATCAGAAAGAGAAAAACAAGTATCATATATTAACACATATACATGGAACCCAGAATTATGGTACTCATAAATCTATTTGCAGAGCAGCAGTGGATATGCAGACACAGAGAACAGACTTGTGGACACAGGTAGGGAAGGAGAGGGTGGGACACATAGAAAGAATACCATTAAAACACATATATTACCATATATGAGATTAGATAGCCAGTGAACATTTGCTATATGATGCAGGGAACACAAAATCTGGCGCTTTTTGACAACCTAAAGCAGTGGGAGGTGGGAGAGAGGCTCAAGAGGGAGAGGACATATGTGTATCCATGACTGATTCATGTTGATATATTGCAGAAACCAACACAGAATTGTAAAACAATTATCTTCCAATTAAAAATAAATAAATTTTTAAAATGCTACAGCTAAAAAAAAGCTGATGTGCATTTTGGCTTTAAATTAGTGTCATAATGAGGAAATTAGAAACATTCATATAAATGGAACCAAAAACCCCTCCTATCTCTACTACTATTTAACTAATTGTATTGGATCTGCTTGACAAAGTGATTAGAAAACAAAAAGTGATTTGCAAAGGATTTTTTAAAATAAGATGAAAACTATCTCCATTTGTCTATGGTATGAGGTGATACTGAAAAACAACAAAAGCACCAATGGAAAAGTTGCCAAAAGATTAGAAAAATAGAAAGTTAGTTTATAGAAATTAATAGTCTTCATAGATAGAAAAAATAATTATTGTGTATAACTATAATGAAAAATCCCATTAATAGATTGAAAATAAAAATAACTATGCATAAACTTAATATAATATATAAAACTTATATAAGGAAAAATATTACTCTCAAAGATTTCATAGAACAAAATTAAAGATATATCATGCTCTTGAATAGAAAAACTCAATATAAAAAATGTCATTTATTTTCCATAGGTAAAATTATAAATGCAATGTGATCATGACAAAAAATGCCATCAGTATTTTGTTTTTTTTTAGAGATAAATAAATTGATTATAACTGGGTTCCCTGGTGGTTCAGTGGTAAATAATCTGCCTGTCAATGCAGGAGATGTGGGTTTGATCCCTAGGTCAGGAAGATCCCCTGGAGAAGGAAATGGCAACCCACTCCAGTATTCTTGCCTGGAAAATTCCATGGACAGATAAGCTTGGTGGACTACAGTCCATGGGGGTCCCAGACAGAGTTAGACATGACTTAGTGACTAAATAATAACAACACAATTGATTATAAAGATTCAGTTCAGTTCAGTTCAGTTCAGTTCAGTCGCTCAGTCGTGTCCGACTCTCCGCGACCCCATGAATCACAGCACGCCAGGCCTCCCTGTCCATCACCAACTCCCGGAGTTCACTCAAACTCATGTCCACAGAGTCGGTGATGCCATCCAGCCATCTCATTCTCTGTCGTCCCCTTCTCCTCCCGCCCCCAATCCCTCCCAGCATCAGAGTCTTTTCCAGTGAGTCAACTCGTCGCATGAGGTGGCCAAAGTATTGCAGTTTCAGCTTTAGCATCAGTCCCTCCAATGAACATCCAGGATTGATCTCCTCTAGAATGGACTGGTTGGATCTCCTTGCAGTATAAGGGACTCTCAAGAGTCTTCTCCAACACCACAGTTCAAAAGCATCGATTCTTCGGCGGTCAGCCTTCTTCACAGTCCAACTCTAAGATTATGTGCTATAATAAGCCAGTAGAAATATCCAGAAAACATCCAAAATGAAAAGCAAAACATATAAAAAAAGTTCACCCATACAAAACTTAAAATGTATTACAAAGCCATTAATATAAAAATAGTGGCATTTGTACATGAACGGAAAGACAGGTCAATGAAACCAAATGAAGAATCAATAAACTTTTTTACATACAAACACTTAGTAGACAATAAAGGCAGCATCTCAATCAGTGGAGGAAAATACTGACTTATTAATAACCAATGAGGTAACAATTATGTGCTTATATAAAAAATGAGACTTATCCTACACCATAACCAAGATACATTCCAAATGGATCCAAACTCTGAATTCAAGTATAGAACCACACAAGTATTAGAAGAAAATGTGGGTAAATTACTAAATAAATTGAAAATATTCAAAAGCTATAGCAGAATAAGAAATTATTGACAAATAATATAACAGAAATGAAAAACAATGAAAAATATAAATAAAAAAAGAAAAAAAGTATACTAAATTAGAAAAATTTGGATTTTTATGAAAAACTCCCAAACTTGGAATTAAAAAACCAAGTCAATTAGAAAAATGAAGAAATTATATAAAAACATGATTAACATTCAATATATACAAATTATTCTTAAACATATGAACAATGCCCACCTTCACTAAAAATTATAGAAAGCAAATGAAGCTATAATGAGATACCATGTTTAGCTATCCAACTGGTAAAAATCTAAAAGATTGAGAAAATATTCTATAAAGACCATTCTTAGAAAATAAATTCTCTTGTTCATTGTTATAGTGACACAAAATGATGTATTCCTATGTAGAAGAATTCGAAAATATTTTTCTGATTTATCTATGTGTTAGCCTTTGACTTTCATATTTCTCATGTAGATCCTGGCAGATATACAAAATATCCCATAAGTAAGGTTATTAGTTGTGGCATTAATTAAATATCTGTTAGTAGGAACTGGTTAAGGAATTTATTATACATTCACTCAAAGCAGTACTATGCAGCTCTAAAGAATGAGATAGATGTCTATATCTTGATTGATAGATACAGGTAGCTCTGTTCTGTTCTGTTCTGTTCTGTTCAGTCGCACAGTCGTGTCCGACTCTTTGCGACCCCGTGGACTGTAGCCTACCAGGCTTCTCCATCCATGGGATTCTCCAGGCAAGAATACTGGAGTGGGTTACCATTTCCTTCTCCAGGGGATCTTCCCGACCCAGGGGTCGAACCCAGGTCTCCCGCATTGGAGGCAGACGCTTTAACCTCTGAGCCACCAGGGAAGCTCTAGAATACATTTAAAGTGAAATGAAGTACTGAATATTATTTATAGACTGACACTATAGGTATGAAAAAGTGGCTTGTATATGTGTATGCATTTTATTAATTTTTAAAATAAATACTATGGAAATATACAATAAAAAAATAAAATTTTACTTATGTAAGGATCAGGAGAAAAGGATTAATAGACTAAGGAAAGAAGCAAGACTTTAGTGACTTTTTTCCTAGCTTGACTTGGAGCTAAGTAAATATTTTACATAATTTAAAACTCTACTTCAAAAAAGTGAAATATCTAAACCTGAAAAACATCCTAAAACAACAGCTGTCACTTCCAGTGAATTTCAGTTTATGTACCAGCTAACAGAGAGTGAACTGTCTGTTTAGGTTTTCTGCACCCTCAGTTGTAATCATGTGTATTTTCCATGTGTACCTGTAAAACTTTCCTATTATGCATTAGAAATCAAAGGTTTAAAAAGAAAACTAACCATCATCATCTAAAGAGATTCCCTGTCTCTAGAATCTGTCTCTTCCCTCATGTGACATTTATCTCGCTCAAACACTGGTTTGATCATAACACTGTGACTCAATAATCAACAGAAGGTTTCAATTTGTTTTACAGAGTAAAAAGTCTCCACCAATTGTGTGTTTTGTGGATCTCTTCCAACTGCTCTGCATCTTCCCAGGTTCACTGCTCTGCCATTACCCTCCCTGGTTTCCACTTCCTTCCACTTTCATTTCCATGAGCATCCCGCACCGAGATTCCTCTTTGTATCCAGGCCAACAGCTTTCTAACTCTGCCCTCCTCACCACCACTCCATCACAGGTCCCTGGTCTATCAAAGCCCTCCTTCCCTCCTCCCAACCATAACTTTTCCTTCAATGAAAAAACTCCTAATTCAATGCAAACTCTTCATCAAATATTGTTATTACCTCCCATTATTTTTGAAGTCAATTCATTACTCAACATTACTTAGCCCCCATCAATATAATTTTCACTCAATTAGTACTAACTCTAATCTCTATTTATATCTATATGTTCTACTTCTTTCAGTACAGAAGCTCCATTGGTACAGAGAATAATTTCTGATGTGTTCTTCAATAGCATCAAATCTACTGTGGGCTGAAGAGTTACCTCAAGGTCATAGAAGTTCTGCTCTTGTGTGATAAAAGCCACATCTAGATGTTAATTAGCCAAGGGAATTTAGCCAACTCAACCATCTGGCTGCTAGGAAAGACTTCATCATATTCATAAATTCATTGTTCACCAAAAATGCTATTGAAGCCAGTAGTATAATTAATAAGGAATTCATTTGAATGTGAATAGGAACACAATGACCCAGAAGATGAGAATGGCATGAATATTTCAAAGAAGGTCACTTAGCTGTGCCAAACCTCTGTGATTTGAATCCAATGGTGACGTAAATCAGAGGTGGCATGTCAGGTTGAACACCCAATTTCCTGGCTGGGCTAAATTTTCATCACACATTCAGCAGATGATTCTTCTAATAATATGCACTCAGTAATAAGCATGCCACTTTCTAAACATCTCCCCAGACACTAACACTTTGACACTCTGGATCAAACACACTATCTGAAGGCTTTTTCTAAGAAAATCCCATCCTTATGCTGACACCTAAAATATGACATGCTGTTACTAATAATTGTTATAGCTTCTTGCATAATTCTCTCTGTACACTGCCAGGGAGAAAGAAGTGTTAAGTCACTTAGTCATGTCCAACTCTTTGTGATCCCATGGACTGTAGCCCACCAGGCTCCTCTTTCCATGGGATTCTCCAGGTGAGAATGCTGGAGTGGGTAGCCATTCCCTTTCTCCAGGGAATCTTCCTGACTCAGGGATCAAATCCAGGTCTCCTGCATTGCAGGAAGATTCTTTACCATCTGAGCCACCAGGGAAGAACCTACTAGGGAGAAACAAGAGTCCTTCCCAAAAGACTTATTTCAACCAAAGACAGAATTGAGGAGAGCACAAAGTGAGAAATAGTTTAAAAAAACAGGATGATTCTTCTTATGACAGAAAGAGTGCTCTGTCATTGCAGGGAAGAATATGAAGTAAAAAATGTGAAAAGAATGAAAAATATGAAAAGAAAAGTAGTAAGAGGTATATTTTTAAAATTAATTTATTTTAATTGGAGGCTAATTACTTTACATTATTGTATTGGTTTTGCCATACATTGACATGAATCTGCCCCGGATGTACATGTGTTCCCCATCTTGAGCCTCCCTCCCACCTCGTGAAGTAAGCCAGAAAGAAAAACACCAATACAGTATACTAACGCATATATATGGAATTTAGAAAGATGATAACGATAAACCTGTATACGAGACAGCAAAAGAGACACAGATGTATAGAACAGTCTTTTAGACTCTATGGGAGAGGGCGAGGGAGGGATGATTTGGAAGAGGTATATTTTTAAGTTTGATTTCTATATCTTTAAAAGTTTAAGTAAGCCATTTCTATATCTTGAGTTTTTATTTAAAAGCAGTTACTAGATCAAGAGTAATTTTGACAATCTATAGGGCCCAGAATACCAGAAAATCTAGGAATGCAGGAGGAGATTCTATGGTAAGACCAAAATGCCTTCACTCCCATATCACTCTGACTCCATCCTTTACCATGCTGCTGCTGCTGCTAAGTCATTTCAGTCGTATCCGAGACTCTGTGTGACCCCATAGACGGAAGCCCACCAGGCTGCCCCGTCCCTGGGATTCTCCAGGCAAGAACACTGGAGTGGGTTGCCATTTCCTTCTCCAATGTGTGAAAGTGAAAAGGGAAAGTGAAGTCGCTCAGTCGTGTCCGACCCTTAGCGACCCCACAGAGTGCAGCCTACCAGGCTCCTCCATCCATGGGATTTTCTAGACAAGAGTACTGGAGTGGCTTGCCATTGCCTTCTCTGTCCTTAACCACATCTACTTCTAAATACACACACACACACACACACACACACACACAAAGTGGAAGCAAAGAGAAAGCAATTGGAGAGAATAAATGGAGCTTGTAAAAGACGGAAAGAATCAGTTCAGTTCAGTTCAGTCGCTCAGTCGTGTCCGACTCTCCGTGACCCCATGAATCACAGCACATCAGGCCTCCCTATCCATCACCAACTCCCGGAGTTCACTCAAACTCATGTCCACAGAGTCGGTGATACCATCCAGCCATCTCATTCTCGGTCGTCCCCTTCTCCTCCCGCCCCCAACCTTTCCCAGCATCAGAGTCTTTTCCAGTGAGTCAACTCGTCGCATGAGGTGGCCAAAGTATTGCAGTTTCAACCTCAGCATCAGTCCTTCCAATGAACACCCAGGATCAATCTCCCTTAGAATGGACTGGTTGGATCTCCTTGCAGTACAAGGGACTCTCAAGAGTCATCTCCAACACCACAGTTCAAAAGCATCAATTCTTCGGCGATCAGCTTTCTTCACAGTCCAACTCTCACATCCATACATGACCACGGGAAAGACCATAGCCTTGACTAGACAGACTTTTGTTGGCAAAGTAATGTTTCTGCTTTTTAATATATTATCAAGGTTGGTCATAACTTTCCTTCCAAGGAGTAAGCGTCTTTTAATTTCATGGCTGCAATCAGCATCTGCAGTGATTTTGGAGCCCAAAAAAACAGAAGGCCTTTAAGTCAGACTTGACTTTCAAAATTCAAAATAAACTGGATTGAAATAAGGTCTTTAATTTAAAAGATTATGAAATTATAAAATCTAATCAAGATATTATCCTTCACCATCTGAAAAAGAGGGTTAACAGATATTGTTGGGGTCTAGATATCAAAAAATGCTTAAAAAGTATGCGTGTGCATATCACATGAGTTATGTATATTGGATTTGCACATTTAAAATCAAGTTTAGATTTGAAACTCAGCACTTGCACTTTCTCTGAAAAATGTTTAGTTTAAGGCAGACAAAATAATTATCTTGAAAGCAACAGGAATGAAATATTTCTTTAAAATTTCTACCTTCAAACTTGCACACATAAAAGGTCAAGAGGGACATCCTTTTCTCAGTCATAAGGAAAACTGACAACACTGCTCTTTTTCAACACAAAACTTAAGTATGTTCCTCTGAATCTTTTAGGTTGTAAATCAAAATTTGGACAGAATTAGTCATAATTAGTGATCTACAATATATTCAAATGCCATCAATTAAGGTCTGTTGGAACATCAAAAATTCTTTGAACAATAACAAAAATGAATCTTAGGAGTAAAGAATAAACACAAGCACAGTATCAGTTTGTGAGGTTCAATAAACATATGCTAACAGCCTTGAATGAAAACACAACCCATCAGTTTTGTAAATATAACATCAAGCTCAAGAGTTTTCAACACAGATATGTGTTTGCTAGTTGCTGATGGACCTTAAACATGTGTGCCCATGTATGTAGGCAAATTTATACATGGCCCACTTATATTTCCCTCTGATATCATCCCCATAGGAAACTTTATATTTTATATCTTATTCACATGTACTACCATTTCTCTCAACAAATGTTTAAGAATTTTGTCCTTGAAAAATGCTGTTTGAAATTTATTCTAAATAAAGGAGTAGTTCTTAAAGAACATGTAAATTGAAAGGCATTTCAAGTAACATTTTAAAATCTAAAAGTATATTCAAACTATTAAGTAAAAATTAACACAATAAATCATTCCCTTAAGGAAAAATACAAAAACTCACTGTATGAACCTATGGTTTAAATGAGCACATAGGATCCTTTCAGATATAAATTCACCATCTCAGATGTCAGTACAGTAATTCCCCTACAGACAACCCTTCAAATTGTGAACTTTCAAAGATGCAAATGTGCATCTGGTCCAAGCAAGGAACCAGAACCTGTGCCATCATCATCAGGCATGAGTGAAATTGCAGCTTGCCCTCCCTCTCCTAATGCTGATGATCCTTCAGCTCTATCACCTCCTCCATGCAGTAACTTTTCTTTGCTGTTCACCAAATGCCAGCCCCTGTATGCCAGCTGTACTGTACTACTGAACTTCTTAAGGTGCTGCAGCATAAGATTAAAAATGTTGTCTTTATTATTCTTATTTTTAATGCATTATTTGTGTGAAAAGTATTATAAAAATTCCCTGGTGGCTCAGACAGTAAAGAATCTGCCTGCAATGCAGGAGATCTGGGTTTAATCCCTGGGTCAGGACGATCCCTTAGAGAAGGAAAAGGCTACCCATTCCAGTATTCTTGCCTGGGAAATCCCATAGACAAAAGAGTTTGGCAGGCTACCATCCATGTGGTCACAAAGAGTCAGACATGACTGAGTGACTAATCCACATGCAGTACTATATAGCCAATTGTATTAGTTGGGTACCTAGGCTAACTTTGTTTGACTTATGAACAAATTGGATTTATAATCATGCTGTTGGAATGGAACTCATTTGTACAAAGGTGACTTTATCCATTCTATTAGGGTATGTCCTTTTACTAGGGAAGGGTGGAGGGAGGGAACCACACAAACTTATCTTTGATGCTTTGTCAAAATATATTTTCTGAAAAACAGGATCTCAGATGTGACAATGGGAAGGAGATTTTTACCTCTAGAAACTCTCCAATTTATCCTGATATATCTACTTTAGCCTGCATCACACACATTTGAAAATGACAGTGTTGAAATTTCCTCAATTGCTAAAAGATAATATTCATTTAACTCAATTTGATATACATTTATGGATATTTATGAGATATATGGGTCTCCTTAAATTCTCAGCTCAAACAAGCCTTCACAGACACTGTCCAAACACTTTTCCTCCCTGTGGTCTGATTAAGTATCCTTCTTGCTCACTCATAAAGCCCCCAGTGCACTCCTCTAACAGAGCAGTTCAGTTCAGTTCAGTTCAGTCGCTCAGTCATGTCCGAATCTCTGCGACCCCATGAATCACAGCACGCCAGGCCTCCCTGTCCATCACCAACTCCCAGAGTTCACTCAAACTCATGTCCACAGAGTCGGTGATGCCATCTCATTCTCGGTCGTCCCCTTCTCCTCCCGCCCCCAACCTTTCCCAGCATCAGAGTCTTTTCCAGTGAGTCAACTCGTCGCATGAGGTGGCCAAAGTAGTGCAGTTTCAGCTTCAGCATCAGTCCCTCCAATGAACACCCAGGATCGATCTCCCTTAGAATGGACTGGTTGGATCTCCTTGCGGTACAAGGGACTCTCAAGAGTCTTCTCCAACACCACAGTTCAAAAGCACCAATTCTTCGGCGATCAGCTTTCTTCACAGTCCAACTCTCACATCCATACATGACCACAGGAAAAACCATGGCCTTGACTAGATGGACCTTGGTTGGCAAAGTAATGTCTCTGCTTTTTAATATACTATCTAGGTTGGTCATAACTTTCCTTCCAAGGAGTAAGCGTCTTTTAATTTCATGGCTGCAATCAGCATCTGCAGTGATTTTGGAGCCCAAAAAAATAAAGTCTGACACTGTTTCCACTGTTTTTCCATCTATTTCCCATGAAGTGATGGGAGCAGATGCCATGATCTTTGTTTTCTGAATGTTGAGCTTCAAGCCAACCTTTTCACTCTCCTCTTTCACTTTCATCAAGAGGCTTTTGAGTTCCTCTTCACTTTCTGCCTCTGCATATCTGAGATTATTGATATTTCTCCCAGCAATCTTGATTCCAGCTTGTGCTTCTTCCAGCCCAGTGTTCCTCATGATGTACTCTGCATATAAGTTAAATAAGCAAGGTGACAATATACAGCCTTGACGCACTCCTTTTCCTATTTGGAACCAGCCTGTTGTGCCATGTCCAGTTCTGACTGTTGCTTCCTGACCTGCATACAGGTTTCTCAAGAGCCAGGTCAGGTGGTCTGGTATTCCCATCTCATTCACAATGTTCCACAGTTTATTGTGATCCTCACAGTTAAAGGCTTTGGCATAGTCAATGAAGCAGAAATAGATGCTCTTCTGGAACTCTCTTGCTTTCTCCATGATCCAGCGGATGTTGGCAATTTGATCTCTGGTGCCTCTGCCTTTTCTAAAACCTGCTTGAACATCTGGGAGTTCACGGTTGACATATTGCTGAAGCCTGGCTTGGAGAATTTTGAGCATGACTTTACTAGTGTGTGAGATGAGTGCAATTGTGCGGTAGTTTGAGCATTCTTTGGCATTCCCTACTTTGGGATTGGAATGAAGACTGACCTTTTCACGTCCTGTGGCCACTGCTGAGTTTTCCAAATCTGCTGGCATATTGAGTGCAGCACTTTCACAGCATCATCTTTCAAAATTTGAAATAGCTCAACTGGAATTCCATCACCTCCACTAGCTTTGTTCATAGTGATGCTTTCTAAGGCCCACTTGACTTCACATTCCAAGATGTCTGGCTCTAGGTCAGTGATCACGTTATCGTGCCTATCTTGCTCGTGAAGATCTTTTTTGTACAGTTCTTCTGTGTATTCTTGCCACCTCTTCTTAATATCTTCTGCTTCTGTTAGGTCCATGCCATTTCTGTCCTTTATCAAGCCCATCTTTGCATGAAATGTTCCCTTGATATCTCTAATTTTCTTGAAAAAATCTCTTGTTTTTCCTATTCTTTTCTTTTCCTCTATTTCTTTGCATGGATCACTGAGGAAGGCTTTCTTATCTCTCCTTGCTATTCTTTGGAACTCTGCATTCAGATGCTTATATCTTTCCTTTTCTCCTTTGCTTTTCACTTCTCTTCTTTTCACAGCTATTTGTAAGGCCTCCTCAGACAGCCATTTTGCTTTTTTGCATTTCTTTTCCATGGGGATGGTCTTGGTCCCTGTCACGCCCGCCCCGGCGGCGCAGACGCGAGAGATGCCGGCCCTGGCGCAACCGACCAGGCAAAGAGGCACGGCCGAGAGGAGCTACCCCACTCCTTAGGCCAGGGCCAGCAGTCGAGAGGAGCTGCCCCGTGTCCAACAGGCGGTGGCTGCGCGGGCGCAGGAGGGCCGAGAGGAGCTACTCCACGTTCAAGGTCAGGAGGGGCAGCCTTGAGGAGATAACCCTCGTCCAAGGTAAGGTACAGCAGCTGCACTTTGCTGGAGCAGCTGTGAAGAGATTTTCCACGACCAAGGTAAGAGAAACCCTAATAAGATGGTAGGTATTGTGAGGGGGCATCAGAGGGCAGACACACTGAAATCATAATCACAGGATCAAATGATCTGATCACATGGACCACAGCCGAATGTGGTCCACTGGAGAAGGGAATGGCAAACCACTTCAGTATACTTGCCTTGAGAACCCCATGAACAGTATCAAAGGGCAAAATGATAGGATACTAAATGAGGAATTCCCCAGGTCGGTAGGTGCCCAGTATGACTGGAGATCAGTGGAGAAGTAACTCTAGAAGGAATAAAGGGATGGAGCAAAAGCAAAACCAATACCCAGTTGTGGATGTGACCAATGATAGAAGCAAGGTCCGGTGCTGTAAAGAGCAATATTGCATAGGATCCTGGAATGTTAGGTCCATGAATCAAGGCAAATTGGAAGTGGTCAAACAGGAGATGGCAAGAATGAACATAGACATTCTAGGAATCAGTGAACTAAAATGGACTGGAATGGGTGAATTTAACTCAGATGACCATTATATCTACTACTGTGGGCAGGAATCCCTTAGAAGAAATGGAGTAGCCATCATGGTCAACAAAAGAGTTCGAAATGCAGTACTTGGATGCAATCTTAAAAACAACAGAATGATTTCTCTTCGTTTCCAAGGCAAACCATTCAATATTACAGTAATCCAGGCCTATGCCCCAACCAGTAACACTGAAGAAGTCGAAGGTGAATGGTTCTATGAAGACCTACAAGACCTTTTAGAACTAACACCCAAAAAAGATGTCCTTTTCATTATAGGGGACTGGAATGCAAAAGTAGGAAGTCAAGAAACACCTGGAGTAACAGGCAAATTTGGCCTTGGAGCACGGAATGAAGCGGGGCAAAGGCTAATAGAGTTTTGTCAAGAGAACGCACTGGTCATAGCAAACACCCTCTTCCAACAACACAAGAGAAGACTCTACACATGGACATCACCAGATGGTCAACACCGAAATCAGATTGATTATATTCTTTGCAGCCAAAGATGGAGAAGCTGTATACAGTTAGCAAAAGCAAGACCAGGAGCTGACTGTGGCTCAGATCATGAACTCCTTATTGCCAAATTCAGACTTAAATTGAAGAAAGTAGGGAAAACCACTAGACCATTCAGATATGAGCTAAATCAAATCCCTTATGATTATACAGTGGAAATGAGGAATAGATTTAAGGGACTAGATCTGATAGATAGAGTGCCTGATGAACTCTGGATGGAGATCCATGACATTGTAACAGAGCAGTTACTACATGCCTTAGCCTTTAAGTTCTTGTTGGGTGTTTTTAGTATAGATATTCTTTACACACTTAGGACCTAGAAAAATGCCTAGTATAAACAAGATGTACACATAGGGTTTGACAGGTGAAGGTGTGCATGAATAAATATATTCACAAGTCTAATAAATACTTGTCAAGTACCAATGGTGTGTCTCAGACTCCATTTTAGGTGCTGAGGATACTGTCCCAGACATAAAGAGGCAAGTAAATGAATGGAGAAGGAAGGAAGAATGGAGAGAGACAGGGTTAAATGAGAGAGAAGAAAGGACAATCACATTTCTCAAGGCCCATATCTTCCAATAGAGAAAACAACCATCTCTTATCCTTCAGTCAGCAGTCAGTCAGTCCACAGGTATTTACTGAGCTCTAGTTTGAGTCATGTCCAACTTGAGACACTTACAACAATGAAAAAGAAGAGCCAAATGCCTGCGTCAGTGATCTTAGGATCTAGGGCAGTTGATAGGCAATGAACAAATGGACATAGCAATTTGTGATATAATATTAGTATTGAGATAAGTACTAGGGATAAAATGGAGAAGGCAATGGCACCCCACTCCAGTACTCTTGCCTGGAAAATCCCATGGGCGGAGGAGCCTAGCAGGCTGCAGTCCATGGGGTCGCGAATAGTCAGACGCGACTGAGTGACTTCACTTTCACTTTTCACTTTCCTGCATTGGAGAAGGAAATGGCAACCCACTCCATTGTTCTTACCTGGGGAATCCCAGGGACGGTGGAGCCTGGTGGGCTGCCATTTATGGGGTAGCACAGAGTCAGACACGACTGAAGTGACTTAGCAGCAGCAGCAGCAGGGAGAAAACAAAGAGGATAAAAACCAATAGAATAGGAGAGGTAGGAACTACTTTCTAGTAGGATGCACAGGGAAGCTCTCTCTCTATGTTGCCTTTAAAAGACCCTGCAGTTACATAAAATAAATGCTAGAGAGGGTATGGATAAAAGGGAACCCTCTTGCATTATTGGTGTGGATGTAAGTTGATAACAGTCACTACGGAGAACAGTATGGAAGTTCCTTAAAAAACAACTACTGTACGACCCAGCAATCCACTTCTGGGCATTAACCAGAGAAAACTGATTCAAAAAGATACATGCACTCCAGTGTTCACTGCAGCACTAATTACAATAACCAGGACATGAAAACAATCTAGATGTCCATTGACAGGAATGAATAAACAAGATGTGGTACGTATATACAATGAGGTATTATTCAACCATAAAATGTAATGAAATTGGGTCATTTGTAGAAATGTGGATGAACCTAGAAATTGTCATATAGAGTGAAGTAAATCAGAAAAAGAAAAGCAGATATTGTGTATTAACGCATATATGTGGAATCTAGAAAAATGGTATGGATTATTGTATTTGCAAAACAGAAATATGGACACAGACATAGAGAACAAATGTATGGACACCAAGGAGGGAGGTGGGATGAACTGGGAGTGTGGGACTGACATATATGCACTATTGGTACTGTCTATAAAATAGGGAACTAATGAGAACCAACAGTACAGCTCAGGGAACCCAACTCAGTGCTCTGCGTGCGTGTTTTTGCTTCAGTTGTGTCCAACTCTATGCGACCCTATGGACTACAACCTGGCAGACTCCTCTATCCATGAGATTCTCCAGGCAAGAATAATGGAGAGGGTTGTCATGCCCTTCTCCAGGGAATCTTCCCTATCCAGGGATCAAACCCACTTCTCTTATCTCTCCTGCATTGGCAGATGAGTTCTTTACCACTAGCATCCCCTGGGAAGCCTATTCAGTGCTCTATGGTGACCTAAATGGGAAGGAAATCCAAAAAGAGAGGGTATATGTATACCTACAGCTGATTCCAAATAGGGAAAAGAGTATGCCAAGGCTGTATATTGTCACCCTGCTTATTTAACTTATATGCAGTGTACACCATGAGAAACGCTGGGCTGGATGAAGCATAAGCTGGAATCAAGATTGCCCAGAGAAATATCAATAACTTCAGATATGCAGATGATACCACCCTTACGGCAGAAAGTGAAGAACTGAAGAGCCTCTTGATGAAAGTGAAAGAGGAGAGTGAAAAAGTTGCCTTGAAGCTCAACATTCAGAAAACTAAGATCATGGCATCTGGTCCCATCACTTCATGGGAAATAGATAGGGAAACAGTGGAAACAGTGACAGACTTTATTTTGGGTGGCTCCAAAATCACTACAGATGGTGACTGCAGCCATGAAATGAAAAGATTCTTGCTCCTTGGAAGAAAAGTTATGACCAACCTAGACCTGTTGAAAAGCAGAGACATTACTTTGCCAACAAAGGTCCGTATGGTCAAGGCTATGGTTTTTCCAGTAGTCATATATGGATGTGAGAGTTGGACTATAAAGAAAGCTGAGCGCCGAAGAATTGATGCTTTTGAACTGTGGTGTCGGAGAAGACTCTTGAGAGTCCCTTGGACTGCAAGGAGATCAAACCATTCCATCCTAAAGGAAATCAGTCCTGAATATTCATTTGAAGGACTGATGCTGAAGCTGAAACTCCAATATTTTGGCCACCTGATGCGAAGAGCTGACTCATTAGAAAAGACCCTGATGCTGGGAAATATTGAGTGCCGGAGGAGAAGGGGACGACAGAGGATGAGATGGTTGGATGGCATCACCGACTCAATGGACATGAGTTTGAGCAAACTCCAGGAGTTGGTGATGGACAGGGAAGCCTGGCGTGCTGCAGTCCATGGGTTCGCAAAGATTCGGACACGACTGAGCGACTGAACTGAAAGCTGATTCACTTTGCTGTATAGCAGAAACTAACACAGCAATTATACTCAGTAAAAATTAATAATAGAAAAAGACCCTGCAGGAATATCAAAAATTAAATATTTTAGCATCCTTTATTGAACATGTGTGCACAATTTGGTAATAGAAGTTCTTATGCAGAGAATTTATGATAACAGACTATCATTCTCTGCAAAGCCACATTGTACTACCTATAAATTTAACTACCAAACCCAAGTCCATTTGGCTGCCAAAACAATGCCTCAAATTCCACTATAAAGCCACCAAATCAAACATAAGACAAATAATATTAAACATTTCTCTTTAGTAATGACTCTTCTATTCACCCCACCCTAACCCCCATCTGCTTTCCAGCTGTTCAAACCCTCCCAATTCCCATTTTTAGAACCTAATTAGCTAGTTCTTAAAAAGAAACCTAAGTTCCACTAGTATTTAATTTAAGAATAATTTTATACCTAAATACCTCCCAAAACCTCAACTATAATTTACTATATTCAAACAGTTACACATATTATAATTATTTCTAATAAATTTGTTTTAAAATAACAGCTGCCTTCTACCCTAAGTTTGTTTCCAGGATCTGCATTTGCAATCAATACTCTTAATACTAGTACATATTGCCAAAATCTCTGGTCTTTGTCCAAACATTCATACTATCAAATCGCTCTGTTAAACAATCCATCTCTCTCCCAAGATGTAATTTTTTAGGACTGTAAAGGAAAGAGAAGAAATACAACGAAACATTGGCTTTTTTATTTTTACTTTCTTCAGCTGTGTAATTTCTTCATCAAGCTAATCCTTCCATGGCTTTATCTACTACCTTGGCCAAGGTTCCCAAATTCAAGATCTCCAGCCCTGCCCTTCTCTCCGTATTGTCAACTCCCTGTCAGACACTGATATCAGAAACTCCACCAGCTCAGAACAAACCTCATCATTTTGTTCTTACTGCAATGAGTTCTTCTTTCCTACTTCCATTTCACAAACCTAGCAGGCACTCAAGTTCAAAGCTTTTCAGTAACCTTTTATTTTTCTCCGACATTGATTTGCCAGGTCTTGAAAGTTTTTCATTCTGCAGCGTGTCACTCAATCTTCTCTACATTTTCATTCCCATTATTAACTCAATGGCTCATATTTGGGTTTTTGCAATAGGAAGCCTACTGGTTTCCTAATTCCACCATCTATCCCCTTTAGTTTTTGTTATGCATCATCACCACAGGATGTTTAGGATGTTAGGCATCCTAAAACACAAAACTAGATACAGGGATGTCCTGTTTTAATCCTACAGAAATATATTAAAAATTCTTCAGAACATTCAAGGCCTTCCATGATAAAAATCAAATCCATATTTCCAGTCATGAGCAACCACACTATTTGTCCAATCTCCAATTATTCCCAACTCCTGTTGCTTTCTCCCTCCTTCTTGACTTTGCCATGATGTTCTCCTAGCTTGAAAATGTCTTTCCTTCCCCTATTCTTTCTCCAGTTTGTAAAATTTTAATAATTTTATAAAATGACATGAATTGTTACTTTCTTCTATGTTTTTATCCATAATACAATATCTCGACCATGAGATTGCACTACTTTTTCAATAAGGTTTAAAAAATATTTTTTATTTACTTAGTTACTTTTATTTTTTGTCTGTGCTGGGTGTTCATTGCTTTGCGGGCTTTTATCTAGCTGTGACAAGCAGGGGCTTCTCTTCGTTACGGTACATGAGTTTCTTATTGTCATGGCTTCTCTTGTTGCAGAGCATAGGCTCCAAGTGCACAGGCGTCAGTGGTTGCAGCAGCAGGCTCTAGCATGCCAGGGCTTCAGTAGTCGCGGTTCGCAGGCTCTGGAGTGTGAGTTCAGTAGTTATGGCACGGGGACTTGGTTGCTCTGCAGTGTATGGAATCTTCCTAGATCAGGGAAAGGACCCACGTCCCCTGCATTGGCAGGTGGATTCCTATCCACTGCACCACCAGGGAAGTCCATCAGTGAGGTTTAAAATTTTTTTGTTATATCAGCTTAGCTCAGTTGGTTTGAACATGGTGCTAACAAAAAGAAAAAATATTTTAATCAGGAAGTCTATTTAGGCTTGTCTCAGCTCTCAAAATGCTGCTTCCTCTTCCATTAAAAATACTATTTTCTCCATCCTTAGACATTTTTTTAAAAAATTATACACTTAAATACTTACAATGCCTTGCTTTATGTTATAATTATTACTATTCTTTACTCCCCTACATCCAAATTAAATTTCCCACCAAAATTAAACTTACTCATAAGAATAGACTATGTGTCTCATTTTATTTATGCATGCACTTTTTAATATTATTAAAATATATGATATTTTATTATAGATTTTAATTTTATTTATTATACTTTAAGTAACTCTGTAAGCAATGTTAAACATTTATGGGTTAGTGCTATATACAAAAATGAATGAAAGAGTGAGCTAATAAGCATACAAATTAAAAAGTACATATACATAAACTGAGACACATACCCTATTCTAATGGGTAGGCTTAACACAGAGAAACAAACTTATGGTTACCAAAGGAGGAAGGGATGAAAGAAGGATACATTAGGAGTTTGGAATTAACATAAACAAATTAATATATCTAAAATAGGCAAACAACAAGGACCTATTGTATTGCACAGAGAACTATACTCAATATTTGGTAACAACCTATAAGGGAAAATAATCTGAAAAAGAATATATATATCACTGAAACACTTTACTGTACACCTAGTAAATCAACTATACTTTAATAAAAATAAAATTTAAAAACATATTATATATATATATATATATAAAATTGGAGAAGGAAATCCCACTCCAGTATTGTTGTCTGAAAAATCCCACAGACAGAGGAGCCTGCTGCTGCTGCTGCTAAGTCGCTTCAGTCCCGTCTGACTCTGTGCGACCCCATAGATGGCAGCCCACCAGGCTCCTCTGTCCCTGGGATTCTCCAGGCAAGAACACTGGAGTGGGTTGCCATTTCCTTCTTCAATGCATGAAAGTGAAAAGTGAAAGTGAAGTCACTCAGTCGTGTCTGACTCTTAGCGACCCCATGGACTGCAGCCCACCAGGCTCCTCTGTCCATGGAATTTTCCAGGCAAGAGTACTAGAGTGGGACACCATTGCCTTCTCCGGACAGAGGAACCTGGTGGGTTACAATCCAAAGAGTCACAAAGAGTTGGACATGACTGAGCATCTAAGCCTGAATGAATTATATACATATATATATATATATATACATATATAATGAAATATGAAAAATGAAACAAAATGAGAGTGTTAAAAGTCAAGAGTAGCAGAAGCAAACAAAGTACATGCTATTAAATACCATCCTATTTCTTAATTGTTCACCATAAGTAAATAAGTTGAGATCTCTTGCATGATTTATCATAATGCCTAATATCTACAAAGAAATTAATGAACATTTATCAATTGTTAACTGAATTGTTCCTGCTACACTTTTTGAGATATAATTCAACATTCTTCAGGATTCTTTTTTATTTGTAGTAAACCAACTATCTCATTCTTGAGTATTAACATTAATGGCAGAGTAATACTCACTGTATACATATACCACATCTTCTTTATCCTTTCATGTCAGTGGACATTAGGTTGTTTCCATGCCCTGGCTATAGTAAATAATGCTACAAGGAACACTGGGGTTGATGTGTCTTTTAGAATTGTGTTTTTTTCAGGGTATATGCCCAGCAGTGGAGTTGCTGGGTCATATGGTAGATTTATTCCTAGTTTTTTAAGGACTCTCCATACTGTTCTCCATAACGGCTTATGGAGAACATAATGGCTTATGGCTTGTTCATAGAATATTACTCAGGCATAAAAAGAATGAATTTGAGTCAGTTCCAGTGTGGTGGATGAACCTAGAGTCTGTTATACAGAGTGAAGTAAGTCAGAAAAAGAAAAAGAAATATAGTATATTAACATATATATATGGAATCTGGAAAAATAGTACTGATGAACCTGTTTGCTGGGAAGGAATAGAGATGCAGATGTAGAGAATGTACTTGTGGATACAATGGGGGATAGAGTGAGTGGGACAAAGGGATAAAGTAGCATCAACATATATACACTATTGTGTGTAAAATGGGTAGTTGGTGAGAAGTTGCTGTGCATCACAGGGAGCCCAGTCTGGCTCTCTGTGATGACTTAGAGGGGTGGGATGGTGAAAGGGAGAGAGGCTCAAGAGGGAAGGGATATATTTATAATTATGGCTAATTCATATTGCTGTACGGCAGAAACCAACACAACATTGGAAAAATTAAGAAAACAAAAAATATATTAATGGCATCACAGACAAATAATGTTCTAGCACAAATTTTAATTAAAAAAACAAAACAAAACAATAGAATGAACAGGCTCAAAAGCAACATGACATACAAGAAAACATATTTATATAGGTAAAGTGAGTGAAGTTGCTCAGTCGTGTCCAACTCTTTGCAACCCCATGGACTATAGCCTACCAGGCTCCTCTGTCCATGGAATTCTCCAGGCAAGAATACTGGAGTGGGTTGCCATTTCCTTCCCCGGGAGATCTTCCCGACCCAGGGATTGAACCCGGGTCTCCTGCATTGTAGGCAGATGCTTTACCATCTGAGCCACCAGGGAAGCCTGTACACCCAGGGTGGATTCATGTCAACGTATGGCAAAACCAACCAATATAATATTGTAAAATAATTAGCCTCCAATAAAAAAAAAAGATTAAAAAAATAGGTAAGGTGTACACTTATTTGTTCATTTTATGAATACTTATTTGGAGTGTGGAAGGTAAAGTTGCCAGGTTCTTTAAAGACACAAGGAGAAAAGTCTTTCCTAAATAATAATAATGAACATTCAAGAAAAGAGGAAGATAGAAACAATTGAGTAAATTTTTTTTCCCAAAGATTCTGGAAAGCCCTCATCTACTTCTCTTCATCAGGAACATTATTCTTGCAATATCTCTTCTCTCTCTGGGGCATCATCAGTTTCTCCTTTTCCACAGCATCCTCCCATCGGGTCAAAGCAATCTCCCATGCCTCCAATATTTAAAATAAAACAAAGAAAATACTCTGACTTGTCTCTACAAACTTCTCCAACATTATTTTTATTCCCAGAAACAATTGTTTATAATAATGTTCTGTCTCCACTTCTTACTTCCCACCCTCCTGCCACTACTCTGCATCTGTCCCAGGCCACTGAAACTGCTCTTATCAGGATAACTAAAGCCTTCTTGTTTCCAAATCCAAATCCAGGCTTTTTTTTTTATTTTTAACAGAGCAATGAACAGCATTCCACATCATGAGTCATCCCTGCTTCTTTAAACATACTATCTGTCTCTTTGTAGACTCTTAGTCTCTTTTTCTAGTTTCTGTTTCTTGACTCAGCTTCAAAATGCAGTTCTTCAGGGATTAACTCTTGATCTGCTCTTTTTCTCACTCTACACTTTCCCTTTTCCATATTATTTAATTCTATGGCTAGAACAGGCAATGTTCAGTACAGTTCAGCTCAGTTCAGTCGCTCAGTCGTGTCCGACTCTCCGCGACCCCATGAATCACAGCACACCAGGCCTAACTGTCCATCACCAACTCCCGGAGCTCACTCAAACTCATGTCCACAGAGTCACTGATGCCATCCAGCCATCTCATCCTCGGTCATTCCCTTCTCCCACCCCCAACCTTTCCCAGCATCAGAGTCTTTTCCAGTGAGTTAACTTGTCACATGAGGTGGCCAAAGTATTGCAGTTTCAGCTTTAGCATCAGTCCTTCCAATGAACACCCAGGATCAATCTCCCTTAGAATGGACTGGTTGGATCTCCTTGTGGTACAAGGGACTCTCAAGTCTTCTCCAACACCACAGTTCAAAAGCACCAATTCTTCGGCGATCAGCTTTCCTCACAGTCCAACTCTCACATCCATACATGACCACGGGAAAAACCATAGCCTTGACTAGACGGACCTTGGTTGGCAAAGTAATGTCTCTGCTTTTTAATATATTATCAAGGTTGGTCATAACTTTCCCTCCAAGGAGCAAGCGTCTTTTAATTTCATGGCTGCAATCAGCATCTGCAGTGATTTTGGAGCCCCAAAAAATAAAGTCTGACACTGTTTCCACTGTTTTTCCATCTATTTCCCATGAAGTGATGGGACCAGATGCCATGATCTTTGTTTTCTGAATGTTGAGCTTCAAACCAACCTTTTCACTCTCCTCTTTCACTTTCATCAAGAGGCTTTTGAGTTCCTCTTCACTTTCTGCCATAAGGGTAGTGTCATCAGCATATCTGAGATTATTGATATTTCTCCCAGCAATCTTGATTCCAGCTTGTGCTTCTTCCAGCCCAGCGTTCCTCATGATGTACTCTGCATAGAAGTTAAATGAGCAAGGTGACAATATACAGCCTTGACGCACTCTTTTTCCTATTTGCAAACAGCCTGTTGTTCCATGTACAATTCTAATTGTTGCTTCCTGACCTGCATACAGGTTTCTCAAGAGGCAGGTCAGGTGGTCTGGTATTCCCATCTCTTTCAGAATGTTCCACAGTTTATTGTGATCCACACCGTCAAAGGCTTTGGCATAGTCAATGAAGCAGAAATAGATGCTCTTCTGGAACTCTCTTGCTTTCTCCATGATCCAGTGGATGTTGGCAATTTGATCTCTGGTGCCTCTGCCTTTTCTAAAACCTGCTTGAACATCTGGGACTTCACAGTTGACATATTGCTGAAGCCTGGCTTGGAGAATTTTGAGCATGACCTTACTAGCATGTGAGATGAGTGCAATTGTGCGGTAGTTTGAACATTCTTTGGCATTCCCTTTCTTTGGGATTGGAATGAAGACTGACCTTTTCACGCCCTGTGGTCACTGCTGAGTTTTCCAAATCTGCTGGCATATTGAGTGCAGCACTTTCACAGCATCATCTTTCAGGATTTGAATTAGCTCAACTGGGATTCCATCACCTCCACTAGCTTTGTTCATAGTGATGGTCTCTAAGGCCCACTTGACTTCACATTCCAAGATGTCTGGCTCTAGGTCAGTGATCACGTTATCATGCCTATCTTGCTCGTGAAGATCTTTTTTGTACAGTTCTTCTGTGTATTCTTGCCACCTCTTCTTAATATCTTCTGCTTCTGCTAGGTCCATACCATTTCTGTCCTTTATCGAGCCCATCTTTGCATGAAATGTTCCCTTGGAATCTCTAATTTTCTTGAAGAGATCTCTTGTTTTTCCTATTCTGTTGTTTTCCTCTATTTCTTTGCATGGATCACTGAGGAAGGCTTTCTTATCTCTCCTTGCTATTCTTTGGAACTCTGCATTCAGATGCTTATATCTTTCCTTTTCTCCTTTGCTTTTCGCTTCTCTTCTTTTCACAGCTATTTGTAAGGCCTCCTCAGACAGCCATTTTGCTTTTTTGCGTTTCTTTTCCATGGGGATGGTCTTGGGCCCTGTCTCCTGTACAATGTCACGAACCTCCTTCCAGAGTTCATCAGGCACTCTATCTATCAGATCTAGTCCCTTAAATCTATTCCTCACTTCCACTGTATAAGGGATTCAATTGAGGTCATATCTGAATGGTCTAGTGGTTTTCCCTACTTTCTTCAATTTAAGTCTGAATTTGGCAATAAGGAGTTCATGATCTGAGCCACAGTCAGCTCCTGGTCTTGCTTTTGCTAACTGTATACAGCTTCTCCATCTTTGACTGCAAAGAATATAATCAATCTGATTTCGGTGTTGACCATCTGGTGATGTCCATGTGTAGAGTCTTCTCTTGTGTTGTTGGAAGAGGGTGTTTGCTATGACCAGTGCGTTCTCTTGACAAAACTCTATTAGCCTTTGCCCCACTTCATTCCGTGCTCCAAGGCCAAATTTGCCTGTTCTCCAGGTGTTTCTTGACTTCGTACTTTTGCATTCCAGTCCCCTATAATGAAAAGGACATCTTTTTTGGGTGTTAGTTCTAAAAGGTCTTGTAGGTCTTGATAGAACTGTTCAACTTCGGCTTCTTCAGTGTTACTGGTTGGGGCATAGGCCTGGATTACTGTAATATTGAATGATTTGCCTTGGAAACGAACAGAAATCATTCTGTCGTTTTTAAGATTGCATCCAAGTACTGCATTTCGACTCTTCTGTTGACCATGATGGCTACTCCATTTCTTCTAAGGGATTCCTGCCCACAGTAGTGGATATAATGGTCATCTGAGTTAAATTCACCCATTCCAGTCCATTTTAGTTCACTGATTCCTAGAATGTCTATGTTCACTCTCGCCATCTCCTGTTTGACCACTTCCAATTTGCCTTGATTCATGGACCTAACATTCCAGGTTCCAATGCAATATTGCTCTTTACAGCACCGGACCTTGCTTCTATCACTGGTCACATCCAATGTTAGCTACCCAAATACACAGTTCCAACTGAGATTTCACCACTGATTTCAAGACATATACACAAGCGGCCATGGATGTCTGAAGTGCATCCTAAATCCAATACATCCAAAACTGGATCTGGATCCTCATGTCAAACCTGTTCCTCCCAGGTTTTAAGTAAATTGCATCACCATCTACCCAGTGGCTCAACATAAATTCCTGGTAGACATGTTTCATGCCTTCCTCCCCTTCTCATGCTTCACATTCTCAGACAGCACATCCTACCAGTTCTCCTGCCAAAATACATCTCACATCTCTTTTTTCTTTATGTCTCTATTGTATTATCCTCATCCAAGCCATTATCACCTTTTGAGTGGATTCTTTTCTCAGCCTCCTAAATGTGATTCCTGCTGTCTTTGTTTCTGTGTTTGTCTTGCTTCCTTCATTTCTCACACAGCAGCTACATAAAGTGAAAGTACATCTGATCTCTCTCAACTTAAGCTTATTAACCAGATCCTAATTCCTTTCTTCTTCTACAATGTCCTGCATCATCTTACCTGGTGGCCACCTACTCTCTCTACTCCAGTTAAATCTACCTATTTTCAGTTCCTGAAATTCTCCAAGCTCCTCCATGGTTGAATTATTTTTCTCAGGTTCTTTTTTTTTCTGCCCAGAATGTTCTTTACCCTCTTAACATGTTTTTTCGCATGGGTGAATCTTCCTTTAGGTATCAGTTTATTACCTCAGAGAAATATTCAGTGATAGTGCCAGCAGTTTCCCCCTCAAGAGAATTTATTATTATTAATTGATTTACTTATCTTACATCTCTCTTACTAATCTATACACATCATGTGAGAAGGCAGCCTTTCTCTTTCACTGGCTTCTATCTGAATTTCTCTGTCTGGCAGCTGGTTATCAAGATAAGTATTTTCCAAATAAGTATATTTTAATTGAATAAATGAACGACAAATGCCATAATTTAAATTGATCTTCTAATATATGGACCAGTTGTCTCTTCATCTGTGATCAAAGTTGTTATTACTGGGACTTCCCTGCTGGTCTAGTGGTTAAGAATTTGCCTTCCAATGCAGGGTACATGGGTTCAATCCCTGGTCAGGGAACTAGATCCCAAGTGCTATGGGATAACTAAACAAGCCCACATGGTGCAACTAAGATCTGAAGAGCCAAATGAATAGATATTTTTGGAAAGTCTTTGACATTGAATGACAGATACAAGAATTGGATAGTCTTAGCATTTAAATTAATAAGAACAAAAAGAGAGACAAGCAGGTCATAATTGTTATACCTAGTGCATTAACCTATGAGATAGGCTGTTTTTATTTATGTGGCTTACTTTTCACTCAATTAAAATTCAGAACTATATACAAAATTTTAAGGAATGAATTTTCCAACATCTTCAGGATATCATTTGGCATATATTCTTTTTTTCAGTTAGTGAATTTCTGGGAAGATATAGATTTTCAAAGTATTATGATTTTGAAAATTTTTTTCAAAGATCATGATAGCAGGAAATAAACAGTCTAAATGATAAAGATTTCTGGTGGAAGGATTCATACAATTTGCTTTTATATTCTGTAGTCTATCTGGAAATTCCTTCCACCAAAAGTATGAATCATTTATTATAACCTAGCGAAGACTCAAACACAGTTAAGCATGGGTTAGTGTCTTCTTCAGTTTAGGTTAGAATGCTAACACTTTTTAGCATAAAGTAGGAAATGTGAGGGAGAAGGCAATGGCACCCCACTCCAGTACTCTTGCCTGGAAAATCCCATGGATGGAGGAAGAACCTGGAAGGCCACAGTCCATGGGGTCGCTGAGGGTAGGACACAACTGAGCGACTTCACTTTCACTTTTCACTTTCATGCGTTGGAGAAAGAAATGGCAACCCACTCCAGTGTTGTTGCCTGGAGAATCCCAGGGATGGGGCAGCCTGGTGGGCTGCCGTCTATGGGGTCGCACAGAGTTGGACACAACTGAAGTGACTTAGCAGCAGCAGCAGGAAATGTGAAAGAGAGCAAAATGAAATAAAATTTTAGGTAATTCCTTTAAGCCAATCACCAAACCAAACTTTATTTCAATAGAGTGTCAGAGAATGAAACCAAGGTCATACGGGCTGTTAAAAATAGAGCCCACTGAAGCCACCTGGCTGCTACACTGGACACCAAGGAAGTATAATCAGTTACAGAACGTTTTGCCTTACTTCATGTCCATAGCTTAAGAACTATAACTTCGTAAGAGCCTGGTTGATCCTTCGTTCCCAATGGGTGCTCATAAAATAGTTGTGATGGCCAAAATTAATTAATTTGAGTAGGAGAACAGAATTTGAAATCACTAACATCTCTTCTTCCAAAGCTGATATAATTTTTCAAAAACACCATCCCACGCCCTGGAAGGGATCTGTTCTAAACATTAGATGCAACTATCTGTTCTTAGCATTAAATTTTAGCTTTTGAATATCTTAAAACATTTGAGAGTAGTTAATTTGATTTTGCCCTTCAAAAACTTTTTTCCAATCAATATTTGGCTAGCTTTGAGAAATCTGGCAATCATGCATTATTTGTTAATGATGATGACTGTCCCACTCACTTTCCCTCTGCCTTTGAAACCAAATCTGGAGAATACTTCTATTCAATAATGTTTTCCTTCTAAAACATCTGGCTACTGCATTTTTATACCTCCCTTCTCAATTAGGTTCAAAATTGGTATAACCTATGATTATCTGGTAACCATATTTGTGGAATAAACTGATGCATTTGTTCTAAGTATCAGGTACCTTGAGGGACAGAAGAATGAAATAGTTGAAATACAAACTGAATCAGAGAATCTAGGATATGAGGTTAATATTCACATAGTGATTGCAGATAATTCTGAAGCCTTGTTTTTTTTTGTTCGTTTTTCTGAAGCCTTCATTGTTGTTTACCAGTTGCATAGAGTGCTCAAAAAGATAATAACTGGTTTATTTTCACAAATATGTCCTGGTAGTGGAGATCTTTCATAAGCTATGGGTGATGGATGCCAGAAGTCTTGCCTTATGGTGACAGAGCAGAGCACAGAAGATACTGGACCTCAGACCAGTGGAAGCTGGGGCATTTACATGAGTGAAGGTGCTCAAAAAGTATACAGAGATTACAGGACAGATTAGTAAAAATAATCCCCCAAATTCTCCTATAGATATCTGAGTACTCTCAATGTCCTCCATGTACGGGAAAGAATTCAGGGAGGAAACCAGACACCTCGCATAGAGGGCAATGGAGTGTGGGGACACACGGGAGATAATTACTCAAAGTCCATAGTTTACCTTAGGGTTCACTCTTAGTGTAGATTCTACGGATTTGGAAATTTGTTTCTAATTGTAAGTTGTAACCACACTTTTTTCTAATGATGCTGTTGTTTAGTTGCTAAACTGTGTCTGACGTTTTTTGTGACCCCATGGTCTGCAGCCTCCCAGGCTCTTCTGTCCATAGGATTTCTTAGGCAGGAATACTGGAGTGGGTTGCCATTTCCTTCTTCAGGGCATCTTCCTGACTCAGGGATCCAACTCGCATCTCCTTCACTGCAGACAGATTCTTTACCACTGAGCCACCTTTGGGTTGGAGAAGGAAGTGGCAACCCACTCCAGTGTTCTTGCCTGGAGAATCCCAGGGACAGGGGAGCCTGGTGGGCTGCCATCTGTGGGGTCCCACAGAGTCGGACATGACTGAAGCGACTTAGCAGCAGCAGCAGCACCTTTGGGTTAGTCCCTTTCAAGAGATTTATTCACTTATTTACATTTCTTTTTCTACTGTGTAAAATGTATTTATTTAAAGAGCTCTAAAAACTATAAAAATATTTATGAAGAGGTAAAAGAGGTGAATTTCAGGGGGGAAAATTATTCCAGTATTACATTTGGAGTCCTTGTAAATGGAAATAGCTTGTTTTTGTAAGTAAATTTCCCAGTTATCTTGGGGATTTTCAAAGTATTATGAAATAGTCAACAAAATAGTGTATGAAGAAAAAAAAATAAAGCATCTCAGGGTATAATGCCTATGGGTATTCCAGTACAAGTTACATCAAATTAGATCATTATGGAGGTGGCACATAGAATTTATCCATTCATCTACTCTGTCAGTTATGTACCACATTTTTAGCATGTTTCATATAAATATCCTGGAGCCAGGGACAGATGATGTGTCCTGAATGAACACACCCCACTGCCATACTCTCAAGAAACTTAAAGACAGACAAATAAAGAGGTTGTTTCACTGAGATATATGAAACTAGGAGGTGATGCAGTGACACACAATTGCCAAGTGATCGGCAGTTCTTCCAGACTAGAGGGGGAACATTGAAAGCAGGAAGGCAGTAGATGGTATGTCTCATAGATGGTATGCCTCTTGAGGTAAGACTTGAAGCAACTGACAAGAATGCAAGACAGTCATCTGAGTTAGCTTTCACATGAGATAACTGTCTCACTTGCCAAATGCATCATTACTAACTACTATTAGAATCGTACTGACCAAACATGATGGTGATAGACAGCACAGCAATCTTGGAGGGAGAAGGAGTCATAAAACTGAGAAACTAACTAGACCTGACCCTCTGACCTTCTCTCACATAACTTTTACTCCAGCAGACGTGGTACTCTAAGCTTAGTGCTAAATCATGGACTTTTTAATCAAATTGAAGTACTGCAACAATAACTCTGCAAAATAATTTCTGTAAGAAGAGTGGAAGTATACATTCTTTTGTTTCAATTGGAGGCCTTCTCTGTACCCCGACCGAGTTGTTTTTCTAGATGTAGCAGGGCTTCTTTTTCTTTAGTCCTTTTGCCTCTTCAGTCACAGATTAATGGCTCTACCCTTGGAAGTTTTAAGACTTTGGAAAAATAGCAAATGACATAAATGCAAAATATGTTAGCATGTAGAAAATTTATGCTCTGCTTCCTTTACTTTGGCATATTTGGATAAAACATCAAGACACTGCAAAGTCTAGGAAAAGGGAAATCTTAATTTAGAATAAATGTCCCCTCTCTCTCTATTCTCTGTCTCTGTTTACTTCCAGCCAGTCTCCCGTAACCACATTCATAGACATTTTATGTGCTTCTGAACTTGCAAATCATACCATCAATCTATCTATAAACACACACACACACACACTTTTTCATCTTTTTCCTCTACCACATGCTTCAATGGATTGGGTGCTGAGATCAAACAAATAAGACATGGTCGTTGCTTCCCTAGAAGTTCTAGTTTAAATCAGACAATAGGAACACAAACATTCAGGCAGCTGTGCAAACAATGACACTAATGAATAATGCATATTCATTAAAAAAATGTTAGCGTAAACCACCATGTGTAAAATAGATAGCTAGTGGGAACCTGCTGTGTAGCGCAGGAAGCTCAGCTTGGTGCTCTGCATATGAGTGGGATGGGGCCGTGGGAGGCCCCTGAGGAGAGGATCCTTGTACACACACAGCTGATTCCCTGGTGCCTCAGTGTTAAGAACCTGTCTGCCAACGGAGGTGATGCAGGTTTGGTTCCTGGGTATGGAAGGTCCCCTGGAAAAAGGAAATGGCCACCCACTCCAGTCATCTTACCTTTGAAACCCCCTGGACGGAGGAGTCTGGTGGGCTATCGACCATGGGGGTCCCAAAAGAGTCGGATAAGACTTGGTGACTCAAGAGCAAAAAATTTAGCTGACTCACTTCATTGCACAGCAGAAACTAACACAACATTGTAAAGCAATTATGCTCCAGCTTTAAAAAATGTTAGTAAATATGGGTTATGAGGGAGAAAATGGAAAGTGAACTGAAAAACCTTTCAATAGTTAGAACTGAAAGAGGACTTTGAGACTATCAAGGTCAGCAGCCTCATTGTACAGAAGGGAAATCTGCCAGCACTGTTTCAGAGCGTGGGTGAAGGGGAAGGAAATCATAACATTACCTTCCATTGGTGGAGCCAGGCTCTTTGTAGGTCAGATTTCTGAATGCTCTGAGCAGAAGGGATTGAGCTCTCTGTCCAAATGATGAGATATGTTATCAACCTGAAACCAACAAGGATTTTTCAAACAGTGACACTTGAAAAGGCCTTCTAAACCCCTGATGCTGCTGCTGCTGCTAAGTCGCTTCAGTCGTGTCTGACTCTGTGCGACCCCATAGATGGCAGCTCACCAGGCTCCGCCATCCCTGGGGTTCTCAAGGCAAGAACACTGGAGTGGGTTGTCATTTCCTTCTCCAATGCAGGAAAGTGAAAAGTGAAAGTGAAGTTGTTCAGTCGTGTCTGACTCTTTGCGACCCCATGGACTGCAGCCTACCAGGCTCCTCCATCCATGGGGTTTTCCAGGCAAGAGTACTGGAGTGGGTTGCCATTGCCTTCTCCGTCTAAACCCCTATTTGGACTCAAAACCCTTCTCTTGTACCTTTAAGTAATCCCTTTTCTCAGAATCAGATGCCTTATGCAAATCTTCTCTTGCCATCTCAAACAAGCCTCCCAGTTTTTTGCCAAAGACAGAGAAAATGGTCTCCAGGATAGATTTCAAGGTTTCCTGATGGCCAGACTACTGCAGTTAGGTTTCAAAAAAGGTACTCCTGATTTCTGGGATAAAGGATGAAGCTACATAGTCCCTTTGCCCCCAAACACTAGCTTTTCTTTCTTTCTCGGGTGATCCGAAGCCACCAAAATGAAAGGTCATGAAAGTCAATTTTAACAAGTCCAGCTCAATCTCTGGGTGCAGAGGATCTTCAAATGTCCTATTTTATTCAAAATGCTATGTGGAGCAGAACAAGTAGTAATATATAATGAATGTCTATCTTTTTCTGACCCCAAGTTCAATTGCATTATTAAAATATAAACCCTCATTTCCAAATATTGTAATACTTTGAAAAGCACCTATAACATAAAAACGTTGAGACAGGCTTGGCTTTATTTTGGAAACTCTGACTGTCACCAGTTTATCCCCAAAGGGAGGCATCAGCATTAATATTGACAATACCTTCCCTAAAATAGCCACCATGGAGTCCTGCATACACGGTGTACTCAGGAAAGCTTGCTCATCAATTTACTGAATCACTAAGACTGTTTCTGCTCTGTGTCATCAATTTAAAACGTCTTTATCTGAAAATAATTTATAGAAATCCATGGTCCTTGAAAATGAAAAAACATACTGTATTGTTTTCAGATTTCACCATTCTGTGTTCTGATAAACATTCAAATGACAAGGCAGGCTTTAAGAACAGTCACTGCAGCCTCCTTTAATCCTTTTTACATGAGTTGTCCCTTCTTTTTCTTTCTTTCTCTCTATGTTTTGGCATAAATAGAAAGTCCTACATTTAAATATTTAATCTAGAGGAGATTTTATTCCTGTTGGAGAGTCTTGGTTGATCAATGTGTCCAGTGATAATATCATCTCATTTAAGTCACTAAATCATCAAAACCATGAACTAAAGCCTCTGGTATAACAGCATTCCCTTCCCATAAAAACTTAAAAATCATGTGTAACTAACATTTAGTTCCCTGAAAAATATAAAACTTTCAACCTACTCACATTTAAAGTTAAGAAAATAAGTATTTTTATTTTATTGAAGCTATATGATCTGCTTACTCCAAGAAGTTTGAAGGAGCTTATAGTGGAGAGAAGATAGCATAAAGAGGGCAATGAGAAAGAAATGGAAATGAAAACTTGGATATCAAAATAAAAGATATGAAGATTCCACCAGGAAAGTAAGCAGATCATTGTATTTGTTTCTGATTTTCTGACACTTAATGTGAATTTGTACTTCTATTTCAAGACCCAGGTCAGATAGCATCCTCTCTGGGAAGCCTCTTCTTAGGATCTAAGGGCCAGAACTCTAATGGTCTTTTATACTTAGGCTAATATGAGTACCTATCTGATTTTGTTGCAGTACTACTTATAAGTCTTCCTTTGTTTCTACGGTCAACTCAACTCACTAGAGTCAGGAACCGTCACCTTTCTTAGTTTCCTTCTGTTAAAACAGCATTTAGCATCCTCCAATAACCCGATTTGCCTCTTCTCTGGAAACTTTTGCAACTTTCCCATTATCCCTTGAGTTCTGAGGTATCATGTGTAGATTAGCCTTTCATTCTGAAGACTTGCACTACCTTTCTTTGACTAGGACAAAATATGTATTAGAAATTTTTTCTAATACATATTGAATTATGTCTACATTTTCATTTTCCCTGCACTCTTTTCTAAAACTCCTAAAAAAAAAAAAATCAGAGCCCCTGAATTGGTTTTCAATAATCCATCTCTATTCTATTCATATATTTAATTATTTCTCAATGTTTTGTGAGTTTATCAACTTTATCTTTCAGAACAGATCACTAATTTGGTATGTTTGATTTGCTTAGTAATTGTTCACAAAAAAACTGTTTTTAGTTCCAAAAATTTTTGCTTATTTTTAGCAGTAGTCTGGTTTTCCTTTCTTCTTCCTTTTTCTTAAGTATATTTAATATTGAAACAAATCTTTCTGAGAATATTTCAGTCCTCTTACCTTCATTGAGCTATTTCTTTCCCCTATAGTCATTCATTCTGTTTCTTTAGCTTGTTTCTTGGCATCCTTTGCATTTAAGAAAATCAGAACTAATTTTTTTAAACTCTCTGATCTATAGTTGGCAAATCAACCTTGTGAATAAAGGACTTGATTGATAAATTAATTTAGCTGCTGCACCCTCTCTGAGTAGGTCTGGATCTATTTCCTCAAAAAGGCTTTCCCTGGAAATGAGCAGGCTGTTTTCCTGTCTGTGTGTTAATAGGTGAGGATGTGTCAACGTGTAGGAATGATTTAAGGATATGTGGCCAGAAGGTAAGCAGGCTACCTAAATGCCAAAATAACAAAAATGTTACTATGAGAATGGGCTATTTCAGCATGTTTTTCTCCTGACTTGAGAGGTCTTTCCTTTTACATTCCTTTTTGCGGATGTACAGTCAGCTGGGCTTCTGTCGCAAGAGACAAATATCACATTGAATGGCTAGACCATCTTAGGCAGTTTATTCAACTTCTTTAGGAAGATGTTCTCTGGCTTAAGCTAAGGAAGAAATGCCTCTGCTGTCAGTCAATTTGTGGGGAAGTAGAGAAAAGCCACTAGAGTCCTGTTAGCTGACAGATTTTTAAATACTTATCTTGACGACTGGTTTCTGTTCTCCCCCACCCCCATGCCTCCTGACTGAACTTGGAGCTTTTCCCAACATACCCAAAACATCTCCTTTGACTGTGCTGGACTTCCTGTACGCTTTCTCCTAGTCTGGATTATTTATCAATAAGAACTTATTCTCTGGAAATCATTCACAATTTCATTTGTGCTGCTGGTATCACTTCTTATTTGCTTTGCAACTATGAATTTATTTTCCCTGTAAAACAACTTTGATGTGTAGTGGAACTGGGAAGGAAAAGGATAAATCACTTCCTATGTTCTCCATTTTTTAACTAGGAGCTCTATGAGCTTGGATTCCCAGCTGGAGTTTAGATTTGGTGCTTCATTTGGCCTCTGAACTTCCAAAGGTAAGCATTTGTTATCTACTGTACTTTTAAATGTTTATTTAACTGGTTTGCCATTCTTTAGAATGTTTCCTATGTCTAATTATTAATCTTTAGAAAGGTTCTAGTTTTATTCAGAGAATTACAAAAGCCAGACTCATAGAAATTATCTTTGGGTCTGTAATAGCGTTCAAAAAACATGAAGGTCAGCTGAATTCAGGCTCAGGGATACCTGAGTCACAGGTGTCAATACATCTGTGAATATTAAAGAGATAAAAATGTCCTTGATATGGATCATTTAATAACAACAAGAAGTAGGCTGCTTAAGTGTTTTTAAATCTTCTAATTAGTTTCAAAAAGTGTATATAAGGTCCAATAAAAATCTGAATAATTGAAAGCATACATATAATATATGCTGTATCCTAACATAATGTATAAGTACTATATATTGTATATAAATATGTATATGTATATGTATTTTATTTATATACCAATTTTCCTTAAAAAAAAGAAAAACAAAAGTAGCTCTCAGTTTCTTCATCACCTTTGATAAAAATTATCTTCTAAGAATTCTATCTAATTCTCTTCATGGAAAGTCACCGGCCATATGCTCATTTAATCCCACAATTAGAGTCTATCTTTATTACTTTGCAGTCAGTGAGAATGAGAGGCCCTGACCTTCTCAGATTGCTCTGAAATCATAAGAAGTGCACTTTGAAAATACAGTAGCTGTAGCTTCTCTCTTGTCAGTTACTTAGTTTCAATATTTTTTAGCAATTCCAAAGACAAATTACATTTTCATTTTCCTTTGTGTTTCTCCATATTGATTCAGGCTAGAACATGGGTTTGTCTTTTGTTTCCTGGTGAAATTTATTTCATTAAATATTTTTTAATAGGATAAAGTGTATATTATTTTTCCCATATTTTTCTTTCTGTTTCAAACATACATTAAGCCTCCTTTCACATACCTCAAAATACTCTTTAAACCTTACCCAAGTATAAATTCATTGTGAAACTAAATATAATCTCCTGTAACCGATCAGTTAAAAAAAAAACAACAATGTGTTTCATTCATCATTTCTAATTTTTCCAGTGAAAAAGTCAATATGTATCAGATCAGATGATATAAAATTCATTTCACAGAATGAAGTCAGAATGCAAGAGAATGCAGGAATAATATTATATACGAAAGTGTGAAATGCACACATAAGGGTCAACTGTAGACATAAGGGCTTAGGTGGATTAATGTGGACTGAAATACACTTCTCATCAACACTGAAGTCGGGACACAATAGCTACTGAATAAATGGTTACTGAATTAACAAATCAAATCATTCAGCAACGATGTTACCACATTGCAGTAGCCTGATGCATTCATTTCGACCATAGGATTGATCCTCATTCTGGAATTTGATTTATATTGCACACTGACATTTATTTACATGGTTTCTTCTTCTAGTAACCTGTGGGATCTCTGGGTGCAAGGACTGTGTCTTATTTATTTTTATACCACAGTACCCAGCAGCATGCCTGGCACTGTTAGATGCTTAGTGATTTTTTTAATTGAATTGAAATAAAACATTTATATTAGCTAGACAAAATAGCCTCTCAGAAACAGTTGTTGCCACCTACTGGAAACTAGGACAACGGTACTGTTGTCCTAGAATGTCTCTCTAACCCAGGGTCCTAACGCCAACTGCATGTGCTCGACCAGCACCAAAGAGACTCTCAGCCTCCATTTGAAAGTGGTTTAAGGAGTTCTCCAGCAGCTTCGTGCTATCCCAGTGTATCATATGCTCAGGAGCCTTGGCAGTAAAATTAGTAGTAAATTGAGCACTGACACCTCTATTACAACATGTACAAAAATTTATTCTTCCCTGCCTTTTTACACGCTGATATCTCCAGCAAAAAATCCATATAAAATTCCACAATCTATATTTTATAAATTTTTCATTACATTAACGAGCACCTTGATCAAATAATACATTAATCAATGGATTAAGAAAGCTGCGTGTGGTTGGCAGAGCTGTTTACCTGGACAAGATTGCCTTGTTTTCTATTTCCTGTTCTCCAGCACCAGGGCAGCCAACCTCATGCCTTGTCTTTTTCGAGATTTCAGGCAACTCCTTGCGTTCTGTTCTGATGCATTTAGAACTGATAAATATAAATATACATATAAATATCTGACACATAAAGTGAACTGATAGACTTTCTATAGCTGGCATTCCAGTGGCATTGGAGAAAACACCAATTTTCACTGGAAACCCTTTTATAACTCTATTCGAGGGATTTCTTCTGATTTTTTTTTATATTAACATCACAAAGAACTTTTGCCTTTGGCATAACCACCAAAACAAGCTGAATAAACTATTGCATTATTTGTGTTTTTAATCCACCAGAGTGCTGAGGAGGCAAAGAACCCTAGTTGACTCCACTCCAAATGTTCACAAATCCCGCTCTTATTTCTGGTGAGACACATGCCCGCTCTCACATTTGTTGAGTCGCTGTTGGGTCCGACTCTTTGCGACCCCATGGACAGCAGCACATCAGGCTTCCCCATCCCTCACTATCTTCCAGATATCTCCTCACTCTCTCACTTTTAGTGGAATGGAAAGAGAATAATTATCTTATTAAAGGGTTATGGAGGAAGAAACAAGCCACAACTTGAATGAACTTCTAATGACCATGGGAAGGCTGGCCTGACAGATACGATGCCAAGAAGACCCTGTCAGAGAGAGAATCCACACTCACCCAAGGACCCTTTTCCACACACAGGTCTCCATTTGTAATACACTTACGGCTGACAGCTGAGCTGAGGACCCTCCTGAGAGACCCTCCAGTGTGGCAGCCACTGAAACTAAGGTAGGCAACTTCAGAAGCCTGGAGGTAAGAGGAACAGAGAGAAAGCCTCCCAGGCAGCTTGCAGTGACCCTGGCAAAGCTAAAAGCAGAGGGGTAGGGCAGAGAGAGATTATCTGTAATGCAAAAAGAGCTGGCAGCTGAACTATAAACTGGAGACAAAATCTCCATGGTTCAAAAAGATAGTGACTTTGCTGTAAAATGCAAAGATATCTCTGGAATCATGCTAATATCCAGATGTTAGAATTATCAAAGAGGGATTATTGAATAATGACAATAAAAATACCAAAGGATATAGTGGGAAAGATGGACCACATGTGAGGAGATGAGGAATTTTAGTGGAGAAATGTGAAACCCTGCAGGAGAACTATAGAAAAGATAGAAATGAAATATGGTACCAGTGAAGAATTCACGGCTTCACAGTTGGGCACAGAGGAAGAGATTGGCTCACTGGAAGTTGGGACAATAGAAAATATCCAAACTGAAATTTAAAGAGAGGAAAAGTCCCTTTCTGGAGATCAATAATAAACAGTCAGCATTGATGTAAAAATAATTTCAGGAGGTAAGGAAGGAGAGAAAATGAAAAAAAAGAAATATTTAACAAAACATTGGATGAGAGCTTTCCATAATTCAAGAAAATCATCCTCTCCATAGATATCAGAAACTCAGTAAAATCAAAGCATAACAAATCCAAGGAAAACACATATAGGCATATGATAAACAAAATACTGAACACAAAAGATAATGAAAGCATCCTGAAGAAAACAGATACATTATAACAAAGATATGTTACAAAAGATACATTGCAAAAAAGTTCCCAAAAACAAACCACAATATGTGTGATGTCTGACTTTTCAACAGAAAAGAAGCCAGAAAAAGGAGGAACTGCACTGTTAAAATGCTGAACGAGAAAAGAAAAGAAAAAGAAATTAACCTATTTTATATTCAGCAAAATGTATCTATAATAATAAAAAAGAAATACATTTTCCTATTGACAAAAATCAGATATAGCTTGTTTCTAGACTATTTGCACTATAAAACAAATGCTTTAAAAAGGCAGAAAGAAAATAATAGATTAAACCCTGGATCTACAGGAAAGAATGATGATCAAAAAAATAAAATATATTTTATAAACTATACATATCCTTATATCTTTTCAAACTTTTCAGTGTTTAAAATAAAAATAATAATGTATTTGGTGTTTATAACATGTGTGAAAGAAAATATAATGCCATTAGAGCACAAAAACTGGGACCATAGTTTAAGTATCATGAAAAGTATCCAATTATTTAAAAGTGAATGGCAAGCCACTCCAGTCCTCTTGCCTAGAAAAATCCCATGGATGGAGCAGCCTGGTAGGCTGCAGTCTGTGGGGTCACTAAGGGTCGGACATGACTGAGCGACTTCACTTTCACTTTTCACTTTCACACATTGGAGAAGGAAATGGCAACCCACTCCAGTGTTCTTGCCTGGAGAATCCCAGGGACGGGGGAGCCTGGTGTGCTTCCGACTATGTGGTCACACAGAGTCGGACACGACTGAAGTGACTTAGCAGCAGCAGCATGATAAATTAAAGATACTTATTTATATTATAGAGTAGTTACTAAGCATATACGCAAACAGACACAAAGATATAGACACACAAAAAAAAGGGTACAATAAAATATGAAAAATACTTGATTCACCCAAAAAAGGCAAAAAAAGGAAGAACATGTTAAATTATGGATAAATATAAAACAAATAGTAATTTCATAAATTTAAACACTACAATATCAATAATTGTCAGACAAAATGAAAAAGCAAAGTTCAATAAATTCTATTTATAAGAAACACATGATAATTATAAACAGAGTAAATACTTGAAAGTAAAGATGTTGAAAAAGCTATACATGCAAACACTAAACATAATAAATCTGATGTGGCTTTATTGCAAACCAGGGGTATCCAATTGTTGAACTCAAAGAAAACAAGACTCCCACTTCTGACCAACACAGAGTAACAGAGGTTGAATTTATCCTTTTAATTGAATCAACCAAAAACAAACAAAATGAAGGAAACCACCATTCTGAATGCACTGGGCACGAGGCAGTGAAGAATAGTCACTCCTGAGGGTAAGGACAGGAACCAGGTGAGGCCAAGAGTTCTCATCAGAGGGCCTTGGGGGAGTTTCCAGAGTGCAGCACAAAGTGGGAGCATGTCTTTAGAACCATACGGATTCCCCGAGTTGAGGAGACCAAGGAGGCTGCAGTTCACAGGATCGACTACAGGAACGTAGGAACTGTAGGAATCAGAGTGACGAAAGGAATCAAACATCTACCACAACTTGGTTTTCCCCTCATTCAACAAATTGTGTTCATGGTTTTTCCTCCATAACAGTATTGATCAAATCTGGGGTATTTATTATTCTTCCTTGAAATTTCAGTAAGGCTCAAACTTGGTTGGTTGAAGATGGTTTTTGTTGGTGGTGGTTTACTCATTAAGTCGTGTCCGACTCTTGTGAACCCATGGACTGTAGCCTGCCAGGCTCCTCTGTGCATGGGATTATCCAGACAAGAATACTGGAGTGGGTTGCCAACTTGGTTGGTTGAAGATGGCTGGTGTGGGCTAATTTAGCATAAATCACTTTCACTTTTAGATAGTAAATGACCAAAAGTGCATTCAGTTCAGTTCAGTCGCTCAGTCATGTCCGAATCTTTGCGACCCCATGAATCACAGCACGCCAGGCCTCCCTGTCCATCACCAGCTCACGGAGTTCACTCAAACTCATATCCATCGAGTCGGTGATGCCATCCAGCCCTCTCACTCTCTGTCATCCCCTTCTCCTCCCGCCCCCAACTTCCCAGCATCAGAGTCTTTTCCAGAGAGTCAACTCGTCGCATGAGGTGGCCAAAGTATTGGAGCTTCAGTTTTAGCATCAGTCCCCCCAATGAATACCCAGGACTGATCTCCTTTAGAATGGACTGGTTGGATCTCCTTGCAGTCCAAGGGACCCTCAAGAGTCTTCTCCAGCACCACAGTTCAAAAGCATCAATTCTTCGGCAATCAGCTTTCTTCACAGTCCAACTCTCACATCCATACATGACCACGGGAAAAACCATAGCCTTGATTAGACGGACCTTGGTTGGCAAAGTAATGTCTCTGCTTTTTAATATACTATCTAGGTTGGTCATAACTTTCCTTCCAAGGAGTAAGCGTATTTTAATTTCATGGCTTCAATCAGCATCTGCAGTGATTTTGGAGCCCAAAAAAATAAAGTCTGACACTTTTCCACAGTTTCCCCATCTATTTCCCATGAAGTGATGAGACCAGATGCCATGATCTTTGTTTTCTGAATGTTGAACTTCAAGCCAAACTTTTCACTCTCCTCCTTCACTTTCCTCAAGAGGTTTTTGAGTTCCTCTTCACTGTCTGCCATAAGGGTGGTGTCATCTGCATATCTGAGGTTATTGATATTTCTTCTGGCAATCTTGATTCCAGCTTGTGCTTCTTCCAGCCCAGCGTTCCTCATGATGTACTCTGCATATAAGTTAAATAAGCAGGGTGACAATATACAACCTTGACGTACTCCTTTTCCTATTTGGAATTCCAGTTGAGCTATTTCAAATCCTGAAATATGATGTGTGAAAGTGTTGCACTCAATATGCCAGCAAATTTGGAAAACTCAGCAGTGGCCACAGGACTGGAAAAGGTCAGTCTTCTCACCAATCCCAAAGAAAGGCAATGCCAAAGAATGCTCAAACTACCACACAATTGCACTCATCTCACAAGCTAGTAAAGTTATGCTCAAAATTCTCCAAGCCAGGCTTAAGCAATATGTGAACCGTGAAATTCCAGATGTTCAAGCAGGTTTAAGAAAAGGCAGAGGCAGCAGAGATCAAATTGCCAACATCGCTGGATCATGGAGAAAGCAAGAGAGTTCCAGAAAAACATCTATTTCTGCTTCATTGACTATGCCAAAGCCTTTGACTGTGTGGATCACAATAAACTGTGGAACATTCTGAAAGAGATGGGAATCCCAGACCACCTGACCTGCCTCTTGAGAAACCTGTATGCAGGTCAGGAAGCAACAGTTAGAACTGGACATGGAACAACAGACTGGTTCCAAATAGGAAAAGTGCATTAGTCATCACAAATACTTGTTAGCTTATCTTCAAGTATTAGACCTTTCCTATATCACAGCAGAGGTCCTTCCCTACACTATAACCTCAACCACTGAGCAAGCAAAGTTATAGTATTAACAGTTGCTTTGTTTCACTCTCAAGCTGACTGAGTTTTAGCAAGGGATGAAATAATTTTTACTGACAAAAATGTAGATGGTTTACATATCCCTTTACAACTTGGGCTGGAAACTTTAAAAGGAATATGATAAACACCCTCCCACACTCTTTTCAGGCTATTTGTAGATTAAACAATATCACATCTGTTTGTGACTCAAAAGACTTACTCTATGGCTTTTGCATTTTATCTTCATGTTTTTACTCTTATAAATAATACATACATGACTATAGCTACACTGTATTTTAGTCAAGATTATTACATCCATACCGTCATATCTTTTTATAACATTAACACTATATTGTTTATATAATCTCCTGAGATCATATGGGAAAAACAATCACTGTAAATGATATGAAAAATTACTGCCTCTTACAAAAAAAATAATGACTTGCAGAAATCATTAATTCAATAATGCAAAGTGCACTTTTATTTAGTGGACTTTTTTATCATCCAATGGAGAGAAACGACAATCGTTGTCTACCCTCCTCAAACATATTCCTTTAGTTTCAAATGCATTGTTAAGGAAATTGTGATTTAGTATATTAGGAAAGACACCAAAACTAGAAGATGAGATGAAGTGCAACAGATAACAGAATTCATCAAGTGCAGGTATGAGTTTAGCCACAAGGATACAGAGTCAGCATGAAAGGCTTAGGGAGCTGAATCTGGAATAAAGTATTCAAGAAGAGACCACTGGGTCATGCTGGGGTCTGAGCTACAAGGTGAAGTTTCAGGGGAAATTTTAACACCTTCCAATGGGAGAGTAAAGATTAGTCTTGTTTTCTCCAAACTGTATTTCTCTGAAATTTGTACCAACTCTAGATACAGGCTTAAACACAAAGCCTACAGTGTTTGAAAGGGGTTCTGGTTTGTAGGCTCCAATTACATCTCCAAGAAACAAGTGTGTACCTTGATCTTTGAGGGGCTTCTCTGGTGTCTCAGACTGTAAAAATCTGCCTACAATGCAGGAGACTCAGGTTTGGTCCTGGGTCGAGAAGATCCCCTGGAGAAAGGAATGGCTACCCACTCCTATATTCTTGCCTGGAGAAATCCATGGACAGAGGAGCCTGGCAGGTCACAGTTCATGGGGTTGCAGAGTCAGACATGACTGAGCGACTAACACTTTCACTTTCACCTTGGTTTTCTGAAGCTTTGAAACAAGACACACTCTTCTCCTTCTGCAATAGCCTCTTTGGCCATAGTTTTTCTCAAAATAAACTATTCCATCCATAGGGAAAATCTGCTGATGTGGGCAATGTCTTTCTTGATACCACTTCCTCAGCAGTCAGCAGGCACTACCACATAATTTGATGATCTATAGAAAGGATAACTGGCCTTGAGCTTGTGAATCATTCTACTTTTCCAGGAAAAAAAAAAAACTTTCCTCATCAGCTCTTTCATCTCTACCTTCTCAAAGTCTTTTCCTCTCTTGAGATAGTATTAGCTCAATAGGCATTCACACTGATGCTGATTTTTCTAACCATGGTGAGTATTTTTAAATGAATAGTTTTTATTTTACCTGTAACCATTCCTTACCTTTTTCTGAGAAGAATGCATTCACTGCCTAAATAACATGCATCACATGTTCAATGATTTTTTTGGTGTGTCTTTTTGAATTTTTCCTATACTCAAATAACTTTGCACTTTCAATGAGCTCATTTTCGTTTCCATCATCATCATAATGCCTTTTCTTAAAACTCTCTTTCCTTTTGTATCTGTTGACCATGACAATTAATAATGGCCAACAGCATCACAATATGAAAGGCATCAAGCCTTGTAAACACTCACTGATTTAATCAAATTCAATTTCTTTAATTTAACAAATTATTTAATTTTTAATCTTAGTGAACACTTACCATAAACGTATACATTTCAGTTAATCCCTGGTGGCTCAGAGGTTAAAGCGTCTGCCTCCAATGTGGGAGACCCAGGTTCGATCCCTGGGTCGGGAAGATCCCCTGGAGAAGGAAATGGTAACCCACTCCAGTATTCTTGCCTGGAAAATCCCATGGACGGAGAAGCCTGGTAGGCTACAGTCCACGGGGTCGCAAAGAGTCGGACACGACTGAGCAACGGAACGGAAGGGAAATGTATTTATAAGGATAGACTGAGAAGAAAAATACTACATTTATGAAGCTAGATCAGTAATAAATTGCTGTAGAATTATCTTCACATTTTTAGTATACTGTTTTCCTCCCTGATTTTTTCAAGATATATTCTTGAAAATGAATCCACTGAATGTCTTAGAATAAAATAAATCTTCAAAATACCTTTTTAAAAAAGACAGAACCCAATAAATGCTCCTTCTAGGGGACTAAGATATAGGACAAAAAAAAAAAAACAAACACCAGACTATTGTAGATGGCAGGCATGAATGTATATTTATATACATATAACAGGATTTCTGTGAACTTTTGATGTTAATGTTTGTGGACTATTTAAGAAGTGAGATAAGGCAAGACAATTTTTAAGGGACAGTCATTTCCAAAAATATGAGTGAGGATTACCATGTAGTTAAGCAATTGATTCCAAAATCCTGTTGAAGCAAGCACTTGTAGCATGTGCAAAATTGCCTTATATATATGAAGAGTATCTCCATTAGTTTGAAAATGATTCTAGTAACAAGATAATTTAGAGGCACAGACTGTAAGAATTCTGTGGTCTTAAACATATTAAAAATGATTTAATATTATATTAAACTTTTTGTAGGTGGTTAAAAAGCGGTTGTCATAATTAAACATGTACTAGGCAACGGCAAGCCACTCCAGTACTCTTGCCTAGAAAATCCCATGGATGGAGGAGCCTGGTAGGCTGCAGTCCGTGGGGTCGCTAAGGGTCAGACACCACTGAGCGACTTCACTTTCACTTTTCACTTTCACACATTGGAGAAGGAAATGGCAACCCACTCCAGTGTTCTTGCCTGGAGAATCCCAGGGACGGGGCAGCCTGGTGGGCTTCCGTCTATGGGGTCACACAGAGTCGGACATGACTGAAGTGACGCAGCAGCAGCAGAGGATGAAGGAGACCCAGAGACTTTTAAAACCAGGTTTATATAAAAGCAAAGACCATTTTTAGTGCTATCTTTTTCATTATTCATATTTAAACAATAATAGTGTGAAAATGATAGTAGCGATTTGTTTAAGAGCAAAGACCATTTTCCAAGAGCTATTGCTTCTGTGGGGAGAGTCCTTCTTCCCTATTATTCCTAACCTTCAATTCCACAAAAGTACAATTCCATACAAAAGTCACCTCTTTCAGTCAAACTCTCCCTGATTGCATCATATGGTAAATGTTTGTATCTCCCTCAAATTCTTATGTTGGAATTCTCATGCCCAAGGTGATGGTGTGAATAGGTGAGGCTTTTCAGGGTAATTAGGTCATGAAGATGCAGCCCTCGTGAATGGGATTAGTGCCTTTACAGAAAGTGACCCAGAGAGATCCCTTGCCCCTTAACCTTGTGAGGAAACAGGAATAAATCAGTGATCTGCAAACAGAAAGAGGGTCTTCATGAGAACCCTACCATGCTGGTACCTTGATCTTGGCCTTCCAGCCTCCAAAACTGTGCAAAATAAGTTTCTCTTGTTCTGCTGTATATTACCCAGTTTTTGATATTTGGTTATAGCTATATGTTTTGTTATAGTGGCTTGAATTGACTAAGACAGTAATCTAGCCAAAATGTGGGACTGAAATGTTCATACTTCCCTGCTCATGCCAGTTGTCATGGTAGGCAGATTTGAGTCACTGTTCTTTTGGATCATAAGTTGAAAGATGCTATCTATTCATAAATCAAAAAACTGTAGGTAATTTGCTTTCTCTTTGTCCCATCCACCAGCCTGAAAGCTCTGTGAGGGAAAAATCTAAGGTCACCAGTACAGTCCATCACAAGTATTCCATAATAATAAACCTTAGTGTGTATTTTCTGAATTCAAATAAAAAAAAACAAATTTATAAAAATCTCTGATTTCAGAGGAAAGACAAAATTTCTTTAGAGTCACCTTTATCCACCTGTGATTGAACAGTAGAATTACCTGGGAAGATTTGTTTGAGGCCACATATACTATCTTGTCCACACGGAATATGCTCTCATTTAAGAAAGTTTCCAGAAAATAATGTTATGTGTTTCTGATTTATAATCATAGAAATAAAATAATTTTTGATATTTTGATTACTTTTAATGTGCTGCAATCACAAGGCAATGAAGAAATAAATATGCATATGTAGGCCTTGTGAGCATGTGAAGTGAGTGCAATTGTGCAGTAGTTTGAACATTCTTTGGCATTGCCCTTCTTTGGGACTGGAATGAAAACTGAACATTTCCAGTCCTGTGGCCACTGCTAAGCTTTCCAAATTTGCTGGTATGTTGAGTGCAGCACTTTCACAGCATCATCTTTCAGAATTTGAAATAGCTCAACTGGAATTCCATCACCTCCACTAGTTTGTTCATAGTGATGCTTCCTAAGGCCCACTTGACTTTGCATTCCAGGATGTCTGGCTCTAGGTGAGTGATCACAGTATCATGGTTGTCCAGGCCATTAAGATATTCTTTGTATAGTTCTTCTGTGTATTCTTGCCACCTCTTAATATCCTCTACTTCTGCTTCTTTTAGGTCTATAATCTTTCTGTCCTTTATTGTCCCCATATTTGCATGAAGTGTTCCCTTGGTATCTCTGATTTTCTTGAGGAGATCTCTAGTCTTTCCCATTCTATTGTTTTCCTCTATTGCTTTGTATTGGTCACTGAGGAAGGCATTCTTATCTCTCCTTGCTGTTCTTTGGAACTCAGCATTCAGATGGGTATTTCCTTTTCTCCTTTGCCTTTTGCTTCTCTTCTTTTCTCAGCTATTTGTAAGAGCTCCTCAGACAACCATTTTGCCTTTTGAGTAAGGTCATATTCAAAATCCTCCAAGGAAGGTTTCAATAGGACATGAACTGAGAATTTCCATATGTTCAAGCTGGATTTAGAAAAGGCAGAGGAACCTGAGATCAAATTGCCAACATCCCTTGGATCATAGAAAAAGCAAGAGAATTACAGAAAAACATCTACTTTTGCTTCATTGACTACGCTAAAGCCTTTGACGGTGTGGATCACAACAAACTGTGGAAAATCCTTAAAAGGATGGGAATAGCAGACCACCTTACCTGCCTCCTGAGAAATCTGTATGTAGGTCAAAAAGCAACAGTTAGAAAAGGACATGGAAAAATGAACTGGTTTCAAGTTGGGAAAGGAATACATCAAGGCTGTACTGCTTATTTAACTTATACGCAGATTACATCATACAAAATGCCAGGCTGGAGGAAGCGCAAGCTGGAATCAAGATTGCTGGGAGAAATATCAATAACCTCAGATATGCAGATGACACCACCCTTATGACAGAAAGCAAAGAGGAACTAAACAGCTTCTTGATGAAGCTGAAAGAGGAGAGTGAAAAAGCTGACTGAAAACTCAACATTCAAAAAGTGAAGATCACAGCATCCAGTCCCATCACTTCATGGCAAATAGATGAGGAAACGATAGATTTAGTGACAGACTTTTTCACTGGGCTCCAAAATCACTGCGGACAGTGACTGCAGCCCTGAAAGTAAAAGATGCTTACTCCTTGGAAGAAAAGCTATGACAAACCTAGATTGCATATTAAAAAGCAGACATTACTTTGCCAACAAAAGTCTGTATAGTCAAAGCTATGGTTTTTCCAAAGAATTGATGCCTTCAAACTGTGGTGTTGAAGAAGACTCTTGAGAGTCCCTCGGACTGCAAGATCAAACCAGTCAATCCTAAAGGAAACCAACCCTGAATATTCATTGGAAGGACTGATGCTGAAGCTTCAGCTTCAATACTTTGGCCACCCCATGTGAAGAGCCAACTCATTGGAAAAGACCCTGATGTTAGGAAAGATTGAAGGTTGGATGAGAAGGGGACGACAAAGGAAGAGATGTTTGGATGGCATCACCAACTTAATGGACATGAGTTTGAGCAAGCTCTGGGAGATGGTAAAGGACAGGAAAGCCTTGTGTGCTGCAGTCCATGGGGTCACAAAGAGTTGGACATAACTCAGTGACTGAAAAACAATAACAAAAATATGGTGTTAGGAAGTGTTCTAGTTTCATTCTTTTACAAGTGGCTGACCAGTTTCCCAGCACTACTTGTTAAAGAGACTGTCTTTTCTCCATTGAATATTCTTGCTCCTTTGTTGAAGATAAGGTGTCCATAGGTGCATGGATTTATCTCTGGGCTTTCTATTTTGTTCCATTGATCTATATTTCTGTCTTTATGCCAGTACCATACTGCCGTGATGACTGTGGCTTTGTAGTAGAGCCTGAAGTCCAAGAGGTTGATTCCCCCAGTTCCATTCTTCTTTCTCAAGATTGCTTTGGCTATTCGAGGTTTTTTGTATTTCCATACAAATTGTGAAATAATTTGTTCTAGCTTTGTGAAAAATACCACTGGTAGCTTGATAGGGATTGCATTGAACCTATAAATTACTTTGGGTAATATACTCATTTTCACAATATTGATTCTTCCAATCCGCGAACACGGTATATTTCTCCATCTATTAGTGTCCTCTCTGATTTCTTTCACCAATATTTTATAGTTTTCTAAATATAGGTCTTTTGTTTCTTTAGGTAAATATATCCCTAGGTATTTTATTCTTTTCACTGCAAAGGTGAATGGAATTGTTTCCTTAATTTCTCTGTTTTCTCATTATTAGTGTATAGGAATGCAAGGGATTTCTGTGTGTTGATTTTGTATCCTGCAACATTACAATATTCATTGATTAGCTCTAGTAATTTTCTGGTAGAGTCTTTAGGGTTTTCTGTGTAGAGGATCATGTCATCTGCAAACAGTGAGAGTTTTACTTCTTCTTTTCCAATTTGAATTCCTTTTATGGCTTTTTCTGCTCTGATTGCTGTGGCCAAAACTTCCAACACTATGTTGAATAGTAGTGGTGAGAGTAGGCATGCTTGTCTTGTTCCTGACTTTAGGGGAAATGCTTTCAATTTTTCACCATTGAGGATAATGTTTGCTGTGGGTTTGTCATATATAGCTTTTATTATGTTGAGGAATGTTCCTTCTATTCCCGCCTTCTGGAGGGGTTTTATCATAAATGGATGTTGAATTTTGTCAAAGGCTTTCTCTGCATCTATTGAGATAATCATATGGTTTTTATTTTTCAGTTTGTTAATGTAGTGTAGTACACTGATTGATTTGCAGATATTGAAGAATCTATAATATTTGCAAATAATATTTGCATCCCTGGGATAAAGCCCACTTGGTCATGATGTATGATCTTTTTAATGTGTTGTTGGATTCTGATTGCTAGAATTTTGTTAAGGATTTTTGCATCTATGTTCATCAGTGATATTGGCCTGTAGTTTTCTTTTTTTGTGGCATCTTTGTCAGGTTTTGGTATTAGGGTGGTGGTGGCCTCATAGAATGAGTTTGGAAGTTTACCTTCCTTTGCAATTTTCTGGAAGAGTTTGAGTAGGATAGGTGTTAGCTCTTCTCTAAATTTTTGGTAGAATTCGGCTGTGAAGCTGTCTAGACCTGGGCTTTTGTTTGCTGGAAGATTTCTGATTGCTGTTTCAATTTCCATGCTTGTGATGGTCTGTTAAGATTTTCTGTTTATTCCTGGTTCAGTTTTGGAAAGTTGTACTTTTCTAAGAATTTGACCATTTCTTCCAAGTTGTCCATTTTATTGGCATATAATTGCTGATAGTAGCCTCTATCTTTTGAGTTTGAAAATAAACTCAAAATGGATTAAAGATCTAAATGTCAGACCAGAAACTATAAAACTCTTAGAGGAGAACATAGGCAAAACACTCTCCGACATAAATCACAGCAGGATCCTCATTGACCCACCTCCCAGAATATTGGAAATAAAAGCAAAAATAAACAAATGGGACCTAATTAAAATCAAAAGCTTCTGCACAGCAAAGGAAACTATAAGCAAGGTGAAAAGACAGCCTTCAGAATGGGAGAAAATAATAGCAAATGAAGCAACTACAAAGAATTTATCTCAAAAATATACAAGCAACTCCTGTAGCTCAATTCCTAAAAAATAAATGACCCAATTAAAAAATGGGCCATAGAACTAAACAGACGTTTCTCCAAAGACAACATACAGATGGCTAAAACATACATGAAAAGATGCTCAACATCACTCAAAATCAGAGAAATGCAAATCAATACCACAATGAGGGACCATTTCACGCCAGTCAGAATGGCTGCTATGCAGAAGTCTACAAGCAGTAAAGGCTGGAGAGGGTGTGGAGAGAAGGGAACCCTCTTACACTGTTGGTGGGAATGTGAACTAGTACAGCCACTATGGAGAACAGTGTGGAGAATCCTTAAAAAACTGTAAATAGAACTGCCATACAACCCAGCAATCTCACTGCTGGGCATACACACCAAGAAAACCAGAATTGAAAGAGACACATGTACTCCAATGTTCATTGCAGCACTGTTTATAATAGCCAGGACATGGAAGCAACCTAGATACACATATTGTGTATATGTACCACAGCTTTCTTATCCATAATGGATAAGAAAGCTGTGGTACATATACACAATAGAGTATTACTCAGCCATTAAAAAAATACATTTGAATCAGTTCTAATGAGGTGGATGAAACTGGAGCCTATTATACAGAGTGAAGTAAGCCAGAAAGAAAAACACCAATACAGTATACTAATGCATATATATATGGAATTTAGAAAGATGGTAATGATATCCCTGTATACGAGACAGCAAAAGAGACACAGATGTATAGAACAGTCTTTTGGACTCTGTGGGAGAGGGTGAGGGTGGGATGATTTGGGAGAATGGCATTGAAACATGTATATTATCATATGTGAAACGAATCGCAAGTCCAGGTTTGATGCATGATACAGGATGCTTGGGGCTGGTGCACTGGGATGACCCAGAGGGATCATATGGGGAGGGAGGTGGGAGAGGGGTTCAAGATAGGGAACACATGAACACCTGGGGTGGATTCATATCAATGTATGGCAAAAAAAAGAAAAATATGCATGACCTGTACTTACTTGTATACTTACGATACTTATGTATACACATGTACATATTTATAGGTAAATATGTATGTGTACATTTACCTATGAGTTTATTTACAGATTGATGTATATATATGCAGATGACATGGAAATAGTAGTGAGACATTTTATCTGGCTTTAAACCCAAGAGTTGTAAATGTGAAATTCAAAAAAAGAATAATATCAAATTTTTTTGAATATGCACAGATGATTTAATTATTATAGAAAAAAAAAGAAAGAACAAGCATATTTCAAAGTATCACATAAGCTGCTGTGCCCATTAAGGTATTAATCTGGTTTTCATAAAAATGGAGATGCTTCTATATGTTGTCCTTCAATATTTCTAAATGCACATAAGGCAGGAGATTTACTAAATTTTTCAAGAAAAAGTTATGTGTGGGACATCCCTGGTGGTCAAGAATCTTCCTGCCAATGCAGGGGTCATGGGTTTGATCCCTGGTCCTGGAGGATCCCACATGCTGTGGAGCCACTAAGCCTGTGTGCCACAACTAGAGAGACTGTGCACTGCAACGAAGATCCTACATGTCACAGCTAAGACTCAGTACAACCAAATAGGTAAAGAAACATGCTTAAAAACAGGTTTCCATCTCATCAAAACATTTTCACAATCAAAAAGCAAAGTTGAAGCTCGCTTTTCAGCTTTAATTCTGTAGGTCCAAAGCTGGCCTTGAGTAAAACAAAAACAAATGAGAGAAGGAGGGCCTTTACAATTACTTTTAGATGATCAAGAACATTATATACTGCAACTGTCAAACAGATAAAACTAAATAAAAGAATAAGTCATATATATGCTTCATTGACTATGCCAAAGCCTTTGACTGTGTGGATCACAATAAACTGTGGAAAATTCTGAAAGAGATGGGAATACCAGACCACCTGACCTGCCTCTTGAGAAATCTGTAGGCAGGTCAGGAAGCAACAGTTAGAACTGGACATGGAACAACGGACTGGTTCCAAATAGAAAAAGGAGTACGTCAAGGCTGTATATTGTCACCCTGCTTATTTAACTTCTATGCAGAGTACATCATGAGGAACGCTGGGCTGGAAGAAGCACAAGCTGGAATCAAGATTGCTGGGAGAAATATCAATAACCTCAAATATGCAGATGACACCACCCTTATGGCAGAAAGTGAAGAGGAACTCAAAAGCCTCTTGATGAAAGTGAAAGAGGAGAGTGAAAAGGTTGGCTTGAAGCTCAACATCCAGAAAACAAAGATCAGGGCATCTGGTCCCATCACTTCATGGGAAATAGATGGGGAAACAGTGGAAACAGTGTCAGACTTTATTTTGGGGGGCTCCAAGATCACTGCGGATGCTGATTGCAGCCATGAAATTAAAAGACGCTTACTCCTTGGAAGGAAAGTTATGACCAACCTAGATAGTATATTAAAAAGCAGAGACATTACTTTGCCAACAAAGGTCCGTCTGATCAGGCTATGGTTTTTCCCGTGGTCATGTATGGATGTGAGAGTTGGACTGTGAAGAAAGCTGATCACGGAAGAATTGATGCTTTTGAACTGTGATGCTGGAGAAGACTCTTGAGAGTCCCTTGGACTGCAAGGAGATCCAACCAGTCCATTCTAAAGGAGATTAGTCCTGGGCGTTCATTGGAAGGACTGATGCTAAAGCTGAAACTCCAATACTTTGGCCACCTCATGTGACGAGTTGACTCACTGGAAAAGACTCTGATGCTGGGAAGGATTGGGTGCAGGAGGAGAAGGGGACGACAGAGAATGAGATGGCTGGATGGCATCACCGACTCGATGGACATGAGTTTGAGTGAACTCTGGGAGTTGGTGATGGACAGGGTGGCCTGGCGTGCTGTGATTCATGGGGTCGCGGAGAGTCGGACACGACTGAGCGACTGAACTGAATGAACTGAACTGATGCAGTATCATAAAGATAATAGTCAGCTATAGCAACATACTAAGCATAAAACAAATGAAGTTACCTGGTTAAAATCTGTGCCCTTCCCCCATTCAGCCCTTATAGAGAGACTGTTTGTTCTCTACTGCTGCATAGCAAACTACCCAAAATTTGGCAGCTTAAAACTTGTAGACATTTAGATTCCACATATAAGTGGTGTTTTATGGTATTTGTCTTTGTCTGACTTACTTCACTTAGTATAATAATCTCTCTGTCCTATTAACTTATTTACAAAACAGAAAGAGACTCACAGACGTAGAAAACAAACTTATGGTTACCAAAGCAGAAAGTGGGGGGAGGGATAAGCTAGGCATTTGGGAGTGACATACACACACTACTACCCACAACATAGATATACAACAAGGACCTACTGTATAGCACAGGGACGTCTACTCAATATTTTGTATTAAACTATAATGGAAAAGAATCTGAAAAAGAATATATATATATTTAACTGAATCACTTATCCGTTACCTATATACCTGAAGTTAGCATGACATTGTTGGTCAACTGTTTTTTTTTGTTTGTTTTTTTTTAGAAGTTGCGTAGTTGTGTCTGACTCTTTGCGATCCCATGGACTGTATAGTCCGTGGAATTCTCCAGGCTAGAATACTGGAGTGGGTAGCCTTTCCCTTCTCCAGGGGATCTTCCCAACCCAGGGATCGAACCCAGGTCTCCCGCATTGCCGGTGGACTCTTTACCAGCTGATCCACAAGGGAGGCCCAAGAACACTGGAGTGGGTAGCCTGTCCCTTCTCCAGGAGATCTTCCCAACCCAGGAATCGAACCGGAGTCTCCTGCATTGCAGGCGGATTTTTTACCAACTGAGCTATGAGGGAAGCTCACTTCAATAGAAAAAGAAAAACACAGACTCGCAGTTTCAGCAGATCAGAAATCCAGGAATAGCTTAGCTAGAGAGCTAAGACTCACGATTTCTCATGGCCTGCAGTAACAACTAGGTTGGGTAGGGAGGTCTTGAAGAAGAGCCCCTTTCAAGCTCATTCATTGTCACTGTTGGAGGCCCTACTCCCTCACCTTGTGTGTTTTTCCACGGGGCTGCCTCAAGGACTTGCAGCTGACTTTCCCCAGCTCTGAGCTATCCAGGAGTGAATGAGAGAGCTCAAACACCCACAAGATGAAAGCCACAATCTTTTAAACCTAATCTTGGAAGTGGCAGCCTCTTACTTCTGCTGTATTCTGTTTACTGGAATCAAATCACTAACTCAAGCCTACACTAATTTCCTGGTATCACACAAAAAGGATTATATGAAGATCATTAGATGTCATCTCAGAAACTTTCTACATCAACCTGAAAACAAACACTGCAAGCAATTTTGGTAATATCCTAATTCACAACTCTGATGATGCCAGCAATTAAACTAGGTAGGGCTGTAAAAAGAATAGGAATTTGCAACCCACTCCAGTATTCTTGCCTGGGAAATCTCATGGATAGAAGAGCCTGGAGGGCTATAGAATATAGGGTCACGAAGAGTCGGACACAACTAAGCAGGAGCATACCCGGAAAGTTGTAAAAAAGGTAATCAAAATCCCCATCAAAGACACAGACAATTACTTCTGAAAATCAGGATGGAAAAATGCCCACAGTTTCTGACCATTGCTTCCTGGCGGCTCAGATGGTAAAGAATCTGCCTACAATTCAGGAAACCCAGGTTGGATCCCTGGGTCAGGAAGATCCCTGGAGAAGAAAATGGCACCCCACTCCAGTATTCTTGCCTGAAGAATTCCATGGACTGAGGAGTCTGGTGGACCCATGGAGTCACAAAGAGTCGGACACGACTGAGCAACTAACACACACACACAGAAGCTGAATACTGCCCTCTGACTGTTTTCTCAAAGTTCCACTGAGAAAGATATCTTCCCACTCAATAGCTCACATGCCCCATGGAATTGTGGAAGAGGTCTAGTAGGCTCCAAGCTGTGTTTGAAAGGATTAGAGCCCAGGAGTCAGAAGGACTGCAGTGTGGCTCCAGGTCTGATAAGTTTTCTAGGTATCAGCACCTCTAGGTATAAATGCAATGTTTTAAAGAGCTTCTTATGTCTTGCCAGTATTCAATAAATAAATTGGAAGAAAAACTGAGTAACACTACTTTCATGAGGCATTATCATTATTTTGCATATAAAATATAAATAAAAGTCTCATTTGAACTGCTTACACTTTTAATGCAGCTAAAGTCTCAATGCCTAGACTTAAAACACCAAGTGAAAGTCGACAACTGAGCAACTGAACACGACAACAACATTGCTGTAATTAGTCTTTCTTACTCTTTTTAAAATTGTAATTAACTCTTGATTGCAGTGTGTGTATATATGCATAGGTATTTTAAAAATGTTTATTTGGGGGATAATTTTGAATTGACTGAAAGGTTGCAAAGATAGTACAGAGAGTTTCCGTATACCCATAATGTAATTTTCCCTAAAGTCATCATCTTATGTAGGAATAGTGCATTTGACAAAAATGAAGAATAACACTGGTACATGACGATTAACTCAACTTCAGACTTTATTCAGATTCTACCAGTTTTTCCACAAATGTCCTTTCTTTGTTCCAGGATCCAATCCAGAGCACCACAACGCATCATGTCATCTGGTCTCCTGGTCTCCTATTCTCCTCCAATCTGTACGAGATCCTTAATCTTCCCTTATTTTTCATGACCATAACAATGTTGAGGAGTCGGGGTTATTTTGTAAAAGTCTAGCTGTGTGGTATTTTCTCATGATTAGGCTGACAAGATGACTTGAGACTTAGTGACTGAACAACAGCAATAACAAAGGTTTGAGAGGAAAACATAAGATAAGCTGACTGCTCATCACATCACATCAGGGGCACATGACATCAGCATGAATTATTGCTGATGTTATTAACCTTTACTCTTTGCTTAAAATGGTATCTGTCAGCTTTCCCCACTGTACTCTTTTGTTTTTTCCTTTACTATACCCTCTCAATAAAGATGAAAGTCACTACACCTAGTCCACACTCAAGTGGATCAAAGGGCACATTTTATTATAAACATTATACCCAGTGGCAAAATTCATTTTGGAAATTTGAATATGAATGTGCCTTATCTCTAAACTTAAACCTCTACGATTTTTCATACAAATTCATTTCCCAATAAATGCTTCCTTACTCCATACTTCTCTCTCTTTAGTCTACCTCAGAGAACATTTTGAACAGGAAAAAGCAGTGTGAAACATTTGATCATCATTCTTTTTATTTTTTTAAGGAATTATAAAAATATATTTATTTATTTACGGCTGCTCTGGGTCTTCATTGATGGATGTGGGCTCTCTCTAGTTGCAGGGACTACTCCTCACTGCGGTGCACAGGCTTCTCATTGCGGTGGCTTCTCTTGCTGCAGAGCACGGGCTCTGGGCCCCCCAGGGTGCAGTAGTTGTGGCACACAGGCTTAGTTACTCCGCAGCATGTTGAATCCTCCCAGACCAGGAAAGGAACATGTCTCCTGCATCTGCAGGCGGATTCCTAAACACAGGACCACTGTGGAGGTCTCCCACTGTTTGTTTGTTTGTTTTTAGATCGTAAGGCTAATGAGATTTAATTCCCTTAACAGGAATTGAACCCAAGCCCTCAGCAGCGAGAGCCCTGAGTCCTAACCACTGGCCCACCAGAAAATTCCTAATCATCACTGAAGGACAAAGCAGAATAGAAACTACAGTCAAAATTGCATTAAATATTAGTCATTTATCTTCAAGTCAATATGCAATGGTTCTAATGATGTATGAGGAAACAAACAAAACCAGAAAAACTGATTTTTTAAGAACTGGAAAAAATCCTGTATCTATAGTTTCATGGTAGAACACTTTAAATTATTCTGATTTTTTTTTTAATGACAGTTAATTAAGCTAAAGATTTCAAAGACAAACTTTACAAAGTGATCTGTCCTTGCTAGGATTCTAACTCAAAGATCTTTCGGATTTCAGTCTTCCCATTTAGACTGTATGAACCCTGTCCACAGCTCTGAAGGTGATCTTCACCCATCTCAAAGGGCTAAAAAATAGCTGTTTGCACAACAGAGTCTCCTCTTCCCTGAAAACTTAAAATAACAACATTTCTCTTTATCCCCTTCATTATTTAAGAAGCGTGGGTGTGATTCTCCAAGTAATGATTTGTGTTGCTGAATTTTGAGACTGGCAGAAAAAATCTCTCCATGAAGAAGTCCTACAGCTGTGAAATATTCTCTCACTGACACAGTTTCAGTCTGGAGGCATTTAGAGTATGAGTAAGAGTCTTCACTTTTATTGGCTATGTGTGGGTTGTTTGGTTTCTTGGCAAACATGTTTTGCATGTTGAATATTTCCCATGAATACTTTGTTTTTGTTTCATGTTTGGGGGGCCTCTGGTAGTAGGTAACCAATAAGTTAAGCAAAACGATTTAGATATCCTTTTTTTTCATGCTCTGGTTATACAAATTTCAGAGGAAAGTGTTTGGGGCCTAAATTTTCTACTTAATTGACTGAAGTTTAGATTTTTGTTTTGCTTGTTACAAGCCTTAAATGAGTTAGTAATTTCCTTTGAGGGTAGGGATTATCTCGTGTTTATTTTTTTCTACAGGCCTCCATACATCATTCAGCATAACACATGACTTCAAAGTAGAAAGAGAAAAAAAAGAAAAACCCAAAAACAAAACAGAAAAAAAAAGCTCACAAACCATTTCAGATTTTACTCATTCCTAAAGGTTTTATAAAATGTTTATTAAGAAACGAATACTATAATACTAAATTGGGATATAGCTTAAATATACAGTGACCAAAAGTTACACCAGTATTTTAGAAACATTTTTATACAAATCCTGTGTTAAATAAATATCAGTCGTTCTCATTTATTTGTATAGTAGTCTTCTGCATATTTACTTTTCACCTCTCTACTAAATTTCTCATAATTAACTTTTAAGAAAAATCTAAAACTCTTTGCTTTTTTCTATTCTTTCAGTGGTCCATTGTGTTACACCAAGAAATCAGCCTATTGAGATGCAACATAACAACTCACACATATTCATGTATAATCTCACCTTATACTTTATCTCACTGCATCTCCTTTTCTATTCTATTGTCCAGGCTCACATCCTCATCACCATGGCAGTATCCACCTACTATAGACAGTTCCTTCTTCATTTCCTTTTTCAAATTATTAATACATTTATCGTTTATAAATCATTTCCTGATCTTATCTCTTTCTTACTAAAATAAATCCAATAGTTTTCTATGTCCCATAAAGAAAAAAAAAATGACTCCTAACAAATATTTCAAGAAAAATACAACATACAACAAACCAAGAGTTTATGGAAAAGAACATATGAGATGAAAATAGAAACATTAGAATAGATATGAAGACATTTCTCTATAATTTGAGGGGCTTTATTTGCTCTTTGGTAATGAGAGTTACTGAAAGATTTTTAGCAAGAAAGTGATACACTATTTGTATTTTAGGGACAGCTTTCAGACTTTATTCAAAAGGAAGACTAAAAAGGAACTGATAGAAAATTTGGACAGAAGCCTAACTCAGTTGAGTACAAGTAAGAGATAAGTGGGTAAAATCCTCTTGATGAAAGTGAAAGAGGAGAGTGAAAAGGTTGGCTTGAAGCTCAACATTCAGAAAACAAAGATCAGGGCATCTGGTCCCATCACTTCATGGGAAATAGATGGGGAAACAGTGGAAACAGTGTCAACTTTATTTTTTTGGGCTCCAAGATCACTGCGGATGCTGACTGCAGCCATGAAATTAAAAGATGCTTACTCCTTGGAAGGAAAGTTATGACCAACCTAGATAGCAGAGACATTACTTTGCCAACAAAGGTCCGTCTGGTCAAGGCTATGGTTTTTTCCAGTGGTCATGTATGGATGTGAGAGTTGGACTGTGAAGAAAGCTGAGCACCGAAGAATTGATGCTTTTGAACTGTGGTGTTGGAGAAGACTCTTGAGAGTCCCTTGGACTGCAAGGAGATCCAACCAGTCCATTCTAAAGGAGATCAATCCTGGGTGTTCATTGGAGGAACTGATGCTAAAGCTTAAACTCCAATACTTTGGCCACCTCATGCGACGAGTTGACTCACTGGAAAAGACTCTGATGCTGGGAAAGATTTGTGGTGGGAAGAGAAGGGGAAGACAGAGAGTGAGATGGCTGGATGGCATCACCGACTCAATGGACATGAGTTTGAGTGAACTCCGGGAGTTGGTGATGGACAGGGAGGCCTGGCGTGCTGTGATTCATGGGGTCGCAAAGAGTCGGACACAACTGAGTGACTGAACTGAACTGAACTGATGACTGATTAGAGAATAGGATGAGGAAGCTGAAAGAACAGAGAAAGACTAGAGGTTTTTAGTTTGGATGATTTTATCAATAACAGATATAGGAGATATTAGTGGAAGAATAGATTTGCCTGTAAGTGGAAGAGCTGGGTGGTTAGTGATGGGAGTGAGGTATGAAGAGCCTGCTGAATTTAGTTTTGTGTATGTTGAGGTTGTATGTCTTGTGGAACATACATAAAAGGCATTTAATATGAAAAATTTAGGCAGGATTCTGTGTATAATGTTTATTTTATTTCCTGTAGTGTTCAGTACAGTGCTTTTAGCTTTCAATAGAAACTTACTTGAATGAGCAATTATGGTTGAGGGAATGAATAAGTGGATGATTGCATTCAGGTTCCCAAATAGCCGAGGGGTGTTCATAATTTTCCTCTACACCATCCTTTAGGTTGGTTCATGAGTACTTCAAGGAGAGAAGGTCCCATTCGAGTTCTCTGAAGGAAGATACCCTGTACTACCAATGTGATCAAGCACCAGTGGCCATGTCCCATTTACTTGGTTCATAGAAACAACTAGCAAAAATAAAGTGTCCACTGATCAACTTCCAAATGTTCATCTATGCACAAAAACATGCTAACAGAAGCAAGAAAGGGTTTTTGTGAGTGAAAATATCAGTTGCTCAGTTGTGTCTGACTCTGTAACCCTAGGAACTGTGGCCTACCAGGCTCCTTTGTCCATGGAATTCAGGCAAGATTACTGGAGTGGGTTTCCATTTCCTTCTCCAGGAGATCTTCCCAACCCAGGGTCTGATGGTAAAGATTCTTTACCATCTTAGCAGTTCAGTTCAGTTCAGTCACTCAGTTGTGTCCAACTCTTTGCAACCCCATGAACCACAACATGCCAGGCCTCCCTGTTCATCACCAACAGTGGCCCTTAATGCTCCATGTGCTTGGAATTTATCTTTACTTTGCATCTTCTCCTTCCCCACCATCCTCCTTTTTAAAAATTTCTTTTGTTTCTTAGGGCATTTTCTCTTTCTTTTTGCCTTTGCTTTCCTGTTTATTAACTTTATGTATTCTTCTTTTGATTCTTCTCATAAATATCATTTATCATATTTCAGAAATTGAGAAAAACTGCAGAGAGATTGTAGAAAATTTGAAAGTTATAATAGAAAAACTCAAAAACAATTTAATTCCACCTCAGTGGAAAAGGGACTTTTAACTTATGGTTAAAAAGTGTTCAAGCAAAATATGTTGTAACATAGGGATTCCCAGGTGGCACAGTAGTATAAAGAATCTACCTGCCAATGCAGGAAACACAAGTGACACTGGTTTGACCCCTGAGTCAGGAAGATCCCCTGGAGGAGGAAATGGCAACCTATTCCACGATTCTTGCCTGGAAAATTCCATGGACAGAGGAGCCTGGCAGGCTACAGTCCATGGGGTCACAAAGACCCAGACATGACTGAGGATGCACGTACAAACTCATGTTGTAATATAACTATTATGAAAAAAATCCAGAAATTGTAAAAATTAAAACCAGATAAGTAAAATTGTATTGCTGCTGCTTCTAAGTCACTTCAGTCGTGTACATCTCTTTGTGACCCCATAGACGGCAGCCTGCCAGGCACCTCTGTCCCTGGGATTCTACAGGCAAGAACACTGGATTGGGTTGCCATTTCCTTCTCCAATGCATGAAAGTGAAAAAAGAAAGTGAAGTCGCTCAGTCTTGTCTGACTTTTCGTGACCCCATGGACTGCAGCCTACCAGACTAGCAAGCATTTATTGTGTGCATAAGAACAGTTCACAAACTGGTAATCTTCAAACCAAAAGTAGAGAAGCTCAGGGATATGATACTGCAGAATCATATTTATAAGCCATTAGAAATACAAAGTGAAAACGAGGACATAGTTTAACCCTTACAATGATTGGTTATTACAATGAGGGTTTCCAGATGGCAGAGGATTGGTTAAAACTACAGATTTTATACCATTTTAGAAAGATGAGTTAAGTTTATTTTATGATTATGAGATGAACACATATCTAAGAAGTACACTAAAGTTTTGTTCATGAAGTAAGCTAGATTTAGTTTTGTTTATGTGGCTTAAATGGTTTTATCTTCTTGGGGGATTATCAGGCCTGGTCTGCATTTTAACAATTCCTCCCTTTTGGTCACTCTCTCCACAAGCTGAGAGTATGACCAACTAGTATAGTGCTACTTTCAGGTACCACTATGGACATAGTCATTCAGACAGACGGTCATGTAGCTGCTGTTACCAACAGTTGCATCGTCATAACAGATATTGATACATGTGGTTGGATCAGTGAGTCCTTTGACGTCTAATCTTGATGATACCATCTGAGACGTGAGTGGCAGCTGCAATGTGTTTATAAGCCTTGAGAAGATACAATGCACTAGGGAAGTTGTTAATACAATGACTATGAGCAGGATAATAGCCAAGGATTTAAAATAACCCAGAGCAGACATTCCCAGGAGCAAAGATTTAAATAAATCAAATGAGTTATAATCAGATTCATGTTTCACATTTCTAAGTCAACTTACATACGCAGAGTAATACGCAATTGGGTTTCCATTTTTTCTGAGTTATTTACAAAGCACTACATGCTGTATGAGTAATCTCATACTCTCATGATTACTTTGGAAAGGATGACATGAGGATGTTTTATTTTAATTCAGGAGATAGTGATGCAGGTGAGCTTCCACCTAAATTAGACCACTGAATGATTTGAGCAATCAAGTAATTCAATAAAAAGAATTTCTATGGAAACCAAAGAAAAATAATGGCTAATAGTTGGAGCAAAATATAAACTCAGTATCTGAAATGAAGAGGTGCCAGTTAAGAAAATTTCTAGATTTGAATTCAAAGCATCTTTAGATGGTAAAATGTGGGTGGCAGTTTCAATCTAATGAACTGTCTGAGTTTGCAGTTTGACTGTCTTTGGTGGTATTCATGGATGTTCTGCTGAACTCTTTTGAGTGTCCCATACAACAACAAGTTTGAAGGTTGCCCATATATGATCTGTTATGATTTCTCTGAAGTTTACATGGAAATAACAATATCTCAAAAGACAATGAAGAAGATTAAAACCTGATATCAGGTATACTATAGATTTCCATTAAAAATTTTTTGTCTGTATTTATATATTTTTGTCTACATTTTGTAAAAGTACTTTTATCAAAGATAGTTATAGTGAGCCTAATTTGTTTATAAGTCTAGCCTCATTAAATATGGCCTGATTATTTACATGAAAGTAGCAAGAATAGTGATTACATGTATATTTTCAAATACAATGTTTTAGTCAAAGCTTTGGTAATATCCAATGTGTTTATTAGATACATAAGGTTAACATTCAGTCTTTAAAATTCTCAAACAATAATAAATTCAGATGAGAACTTTCAAAGTCTCTCAGGCAGAGAAGGCAAGTTAAAGACTTGCCCAGTTGTGTTCTATTATAGGGAGAACAGATTATTTATGAATTTTTGTAAATACTTGTATTGTCATGAAAAATAAGAATATGTAATAAATATTTCTGAATTCTAGAGGAAATAGAAAAGGAGGGAAAGATAAACGTTTCAATCTTTGCTTACAGAGGTATATTTTACAAACTGCTGCAAGTTGTAGATAGCTTAAAATTAAGGAGAAAAGTGGTTTGTTTAAATCTGGGGGAGGGGGGAACCAGCACTAAAGCACTAGCACTATTTCAAGCAAAGTCATGAATATTATAACCATCTTCAACTCTTCATTCATTTTTATGTAAAGAATTCTTATTTTTCTTGATCTTGGACTAATAGATATTTGAATCAGTCAATTTTTCCATTAAAAATTCTTACTGAATTCAGCATTTAGATCTAAAGTTAATAGAAACCTGTATTCTAGAGTCATCATCGAGTACTTTTCCATGAACCTGCTTGAAAGTGAAACAATTTCGCCTGTAGTTGATTGTAAATGCTTTCAGAGGAGAATCGAGTAAAACAGTAATTATCAGTGAGTGATAAAAGACCTAGAAAATGCTACGGTAAACCATATAAGAGATAACATCAAACATACTAACATTTGCATTATAGGGATCCAAGAAGGAGAAGAGAGAGAAAAGGGACAGAAAATATTTAAAGAAATCAAGATTGAAAATTTCCCTAACCTGACAACAAAAGTAGACATTACATAATGATTAAAAGAGCATTCCAAGAAGATGATGTAACAGTTTTAACTACATATGCACCCAACAAAAAAGTACCTAAATTCATAAAGCAAATATTAACAGACATAAAGGGAGAAATTGACAGTAACACAATAACAAAAGGGGACTTTAACACCACACTTAAATCAATGGATACATCATCTAGACAGAAAATCTATAGGGACACACTGGCTTTAAATGATACATTCAACCAAATGGACTTAATAGATTCAAATAGAATCTTCCCTCCAAAAGCAGCAGCATACACATTCTTTTTAAATGCATGGGAAACATTTTCCAGGTCGGATCACATGCTGGCCACATAAAATGTCTCATAAATTTAATAAAATTGAAATAATATCAAGTTTCTTTTCCAACCAAAACATTATGAGACAAGAAATCAGCTATATAAAACAATGAAAAAAATAGAAACATGTGGAGGCTAAATACTATGCTACTAAATAACAGATGGATCACTGAACAAAGGGGAAATAAAAATATACTTGGAGACAAATGAAAGCAAAAAGAAATCATAATTATCAGAAAAGAAATAAATGAAATAGAGACAAAAAAAACAATAGAAAAGATCAATGAAACTGAGATCCAGTTATTTGGGAAGATTAACAAAATTAATAAACTTTAAGCCGTACTCATTAAAGAGAGAGAGCACCCAAATCAATAAAATAATAAATTAAAAAGAAGTTGAAACCAACACTACAGAAATAAAAGAATCATAAGAGACTACTATGAACCAGTATCTGTCTATAAAAATGGACAATCCAGAAGAAATGGGCAAATGTTTAGACTCATACTAAATCCCCACATTGAATCACGAAGAAATAGAAAATACAAACAGATCAGCTACCAGCAATGAAACTGAATCAGGAAAAAAACAAAAAACTCCTAACAAAAGTTTGGGACTAGATGGCTTCACAGGTGAATTCTACCTAACATTTACAGAATATTAGGTAGGACCTATCCTTCTCACATTATTCCAAAAAATTTCATACAGAGGAACATGTCTCACTTATTCTACAAGGCCAGCATCACTCTGATACCAAAAGCAGACAAAAATATCACAATAAAAAAATATAGGCTAATATCATTTATGAACAGAGATGCAAAAATCCTCAACAAAATACTAGCAAATCAAATCCAACAATATTAAAAGGATCATACACCATGATCAAGTGGGATTTATCCCAGGGATGCAAGGATTCTTCAATATCTGCAAATCAGTCTGATAGTCCACATTAACAAATTGAAGAATAAAAACCATATGATCATCTCAGTATATGGACAAAAAGCTTTTGATAAAAATCATCCATTTATGATAAAAACTCTCCAGAAAGTGAGCAAAGAGAGAACCTACCTCAACATAATAAATGTCATTTACAACAAACATTATTCTCAATGCTGAAAAGCTGAAAACATTTCCTCTAAGATCAGGAACAAGACAAGGATGTCCAGTCTAACCACGTTTTTCCAATAGTGTTGGAGTTTCTCAGTTCAGTTCAGTCACTCAGTCGTGTCCGACTCTCCGCGACCCCATGAATCACAACACGCCAGGCCTCCCTGTCCATCACCAACTCCCGGAGTTCACTCAAACTCATTTCCACAGAGTCGGTGATGCCATCCAGCCATCTCATTCTCTGTCGTCCCCTTCTCCTCCTGCCCCCAACCTTTCCCAGCATCAGAGTTTTTTCTAACCACAAGCAATTACAAAAGAAAAATAAATGGCATCCAAATCATAAAGGAAAAATAAATTTTCTCCATTTACAGATGATACAATCTTATATATGTATTTTTAATAGTCCACAAAACCATAGTTATCTCCTTTTCTGAACAGAAGGATGACTTACTAAGAAGCTTCCACAAACACAGGTATGCAAAATAAATTCAGAAAGTTCAAACTCCAAAAACAAAGCTTGAATCCAGTGGAAACTTATGCTAGGACCCTGAGATAAGTGAGAAAGCAGTGAGCGCAACGGGCTCTGTGGGTGCCAGCACATGGTTGCACATAAGCCTCAGAGTCATTGAGGGGGGTCTTCTTTGGTTCCCATTTATGACACCAAGAACTATTAAAAATCCAGTAACAGTAAAATCAAAACCAGATCAACAAAATAGTGTTTGCTGTGCATATAAGAGCAGTTCATGAACTAAGAGTCTTCAGACTAAAACTGTAATTAAGCTCAGAGGCATAATACTGCAGGACGGCTTATAAAGCAAAAATGAGGAAACTCTTTAACTCTTACAGTAATTGGTTATTACACTGGGGGTTTCCAGATGACAGAGGACTTGTTAAAAATTATTTTTTGTAAACCATTTTGGGAAAATGAGTTAAGTTTCTACTGTGATTATCAGAGGAATACATTTATAAGAAATGGCCTAAGTTTCACTTATTTTCATGAAATAGATTTAGTTTTACTAACATGGTGGCACAGTGGTAAAGAATCTGCCTGCCAATGCAGGAGACGCAGGAGACTCAGGTTCAATCCCTGGGGTGGGAAGATACCCTGGAGGGTGAAATGGCAACCCACTCCAGTATCCTTGCCTGGAAAATTCCATGGACAGAGGAGCCTGGTGGGCTACAGTCCACGGGATCGCAAAGAGTCGGACGTGACTGAGCAAGCACACATGCACGCGCACAACATGGCTTGGGCAATTTGCAAGCCTAGTGTCCAGTTTATTTTAACACTATTATGTAATCCAAGGGTTTGTTAAGTTTCAAAATATTTCAACAATGATGGCTTAAAATATCCTCATAACAACTAGAAATTCTGGTATTTAAAAGTTCTTTTTCACAGCATAATACTTCAGATTCAAACTAAAGCCTGAAAGAAGAAACAGAATGTGTTAAAGATTTCTAGTAGACTCAACAGTTTAACATTGACAATAGATGAATCATTGTTTTTTATTTTATTTTTGCCTGGAAAATGAGTATTCTCTTCCCAAATAGGTGTCCCATAACTGAAATGGAAAAAATATTTGAGTAGCTTAGAGAAAAAAAAAAATCTCTTGGTACACAACTATCACTCAGTAAATATTTAAATATTTGTTAAATTAACAGATGTATCCTCAGAGTATAAATGTGTATGACTGCTTTGGTTAAATTATTACAAATTCTATTAGGTTTAGAATAATTCTTCTTTCTTGAGGTTGTATAGCAAAGTGGAGAAGAACATAGACTTTAGAGGATAAAAGTTTTTATTTAATTAATCCTCCAATTCTTATTAACTACATGATAACAACTTGTTTAATCTAACTAAACTTCCGTTTCTGCTCCTGAAAAATGAAGACTCTAGCACCTATCTCTTTGGGTTAGGTCAAATATGACTCTGAAACATTTAATACAGTAACCCCAAGTAGTACCTGTTAACTATTGCTATGTTCTGCAACAGTTTTTAATGGTATTCATATAAACAAAATAAAATGTAAATTTATTACAATGTCAAACTACTGCTAAACAGTAATAGAAGAAATTTAAGCAGTAAATTATTTAACAGTAATAGAATAAATTTCTTTTATCAAATAATGAATGATGCTGAATGATGTCACCTTTTCTATTGCTAACAAATCAAATTTGGTTTGCTTTACACATATTGAATTTCAGGGCTCTTTCTAGGGTACCTGGGGTCAGCATCATGTACCCAGATTGCTCAGGGGAGTTTAAGTCAGGTGAGAAGATCCGTGCACAGAGGCAGGGCAGGTCTAGTGATCTCTAAGATGCAGACTGAAGAAAGTGCCAAGTGGATTAATTTTATAGATGCTATTGATGAGCATGGACAGCTAGAAAGTTCTTGAACAGGAGTGGGCAACATGAGCCATTATTCTCAGCAAGTGACCTTTCTTGCAAAGATGGACAACAGGTGTGATATTCATGGAAATGACAGAGAAGGATGACTCACTGCATTTCAATTTACAGTACTTGTAGTGGGTAGGAATGTTCCAATTCAGAAGAGAGACAAAAGTTTCCATTATTTCTTTGGCCAGCTCTTTTTGTTTGTTTTTGACCGTGCTTATCTCCAAATGAGATAAAATAACAGAAATAGAGGTAAGGTTCATAGAGAGACCACGATAAGAGAAAAGCCTGTGAAAATTCTGTCAGAATAGGATGGGAGAACTGCCCTGAGCGAAAGCAACATGATCCGGCTGTCACAAACTGAATGGGAGAAGAACCAGGACATATAATAGCTATTTTCTTTCTATTTCAGAGAAGTATAGCTACACATTTTTTTTCTTCTTCAACTTAAACACTAGTAATGTAGGAGTCTTTCAAAATATTTGAGATTTGTCTAGCACCTAGAAAATCTAAGACTTCCAGTCTCTTCCTAGGCAAATAAGACTTGAGCCATTACTTTTTTCCCTTTCAGTTTATTACCTTAATTTTGTTAAAGGAGCTTAAAGACTTTATTAGCTAAAAACAAGGAAAGATCTGAATGGTGACAGATAATGGTGAGTGATAATATGGTAAAGTAATATACAGAAAGACTGTACTATTTTGGAAACAAGAGAATGAAACTGACCAAACAAGCATAGCACATGCTCACATCAGTAACCAAACAGCAGAGGGTCACTCTTTCCTTGACCAAAAGTATAAATATTTTGTGCTTTTAATCAGCTCACATAATTGAGTCTTACCAGCCCTTGGAAATCTGTGACAAAAAGGATCTCTTGCCCAGTTTTCCTAAATGAACATTTTAGGAGAAAGACTGAAATACATTGCCTCTCCTCCCTCTCTCAAAGAGCTCAATGCGTGTTCAAATGAATGAATGAATGAATAACAAATAAGTAAGTAAATCAATGCCTGGCTTAGTTATGACTCTTTAGCTCTTCCTGATACATGTTCCCTGCTAGCAGCCTCGTAATCAGCTGCAACTAAAACAGTTTGAAATGGTTTGCTCTCATTGTCATCATTTGACCCTTGTTTCTGAACACAGTCCAGCATTTTTCTTATCACTGCATGAGGCACCATAAATTATAGTTCCAAGAACACTTCATTGACCTGCTTGCAGAGACTGTTTAAAGGGAATGAGTGTGGGGTTTTGGCACCAGTGACTTGCTCTGCTACGGCTCAGTAAACAGGAACTATAAAAGACTGACTCTCTCTCTATGGTTTTGAGAGGAGTTCAAAGCCTGTGTTAGATACCTTCCTGCTGCTGTAGAATGGAGACATTCCCAGAATGCAGGGGAAAAACACATAGACTTGCAACTGAAAGTTGATCTCAGATTTATACAAAATGGGATTTTCTTATTGTCTAAATAATGACTACAATTCAGTTAGTTTCCCTTTAACTAGACACAGCATAAAATATATTTCCAAAAGTTTTCTTAGAATGGTCATCCTAATGGAAAGCTACAAGCTCTTGTATTCTTCCAGTTTCTATGTCATATTCATCAAATATCCATTTCTAAGATAGCAATACATACCTACATACCACCTAGGATATCAGGGCAAATGAATATATGAATAGAAATAAATCATGATTTATAATAATAAATTATATTAGCAGCATATATGTTTAACTGATTTTAAATTGTGAAAATTCTTAAACATTTTCCTTCCCTGGTGGTTCAGACGGTAATGAATCTATCTGGGATGCAGGAGATCTGGATTCAATCCCTCGGTCGGAAAGATCCCCTGGAAAAGGGAATGGCTACCCACTCCAGAATTCTTGCCTGGAGGATTTCATGGATAGAGGAGATTGGCAGGCTACAATCCATGGGGCTGCAAAGAGTTGGACTTGACTAAGCAACTAACACTTTCTTTCACTTTCATGTAGTTTAAGGATCCTAATATGATAAATTCTCCTCACAGTTCTCATAAATATTTGTGTCAGTTTTTAAGTCCCAGGTGAAATAGAATATTGAGTGGGGAGAAACCCACTCTGGTCAATCCAGGAATAAGTCAAATGAAGGGGAAGACTCCAATTAGAATATAGGCAACTCCTTACTTGATTCTTCAACTTTTATTGACTGCTTTGGTAGTTCACAGATGAAAAGTCTGTGTTAAAATATACCACCCAAGACTGACATAAAAGTTCAATAAATGTCTAAAACAATCAGCCAGTCACAGAAGGAAGACTGATACTAGAATTGGGTCATAACAGATGGTTCACAAGACCATGGCACCTGTCTACTTCCCAGGCAAGCAGTAGGTGAAAAAAGCAAAAACAAAATTTTGTGCTTAGGGGTCTTCTTTGGTGGTCCAGTGGTTAAGAATCCTCTTTCCAGTGCAGGGGATATGGGGTTAATCCCTGACTGGGGAAGTGAGATCCACCTAAGCCCATGCACCGCAACTAGTGAGAAGCCTACATGCCCCAACAAAGAGCCTACATGTGGCAACAGATCCCAGATGCCAAAACTGAGACCAAAAGCAGCCAAAAATAAATCAATAAATGTGCTTGGGAGAATCTTTATGAATGAGGCTTGGAAGTGGAAGATTCACTTTTATCCCATTCTGCTACCTATAATTCAATCACATGTCTACATTAACTTCAAGGAGGGGCTTCTTTGGTGGCTGAGTGGTAAAGAATCCATCTGCCAATGCAGGAGACACTGGTTGGGCTCCTGGGTCAGGAAGATTCCCCGAAGAAGGAAATGGCAATCCACTCCTGTATTCTTGCCTGGAAAATTCCCATGGACAGAGGAGTCTGGTGGGCTATATTCCATGGGCTCTGAAGAACCAGACATGACTTAGTGACCAAACAAACTTCAAGGAAAGCTAGTTAGACACACAAGTTGTGTGCCCAGGAAAATGAAGAGAATATGAATTTTAGTGAATGTACAATAATTCTTTCCATACTTTATCCTCAAACTTTTCTAAATTTTAATCTTGAATAAATTCAGATAGTCTTTTTTTTTTAATGTGAATAGGTCAATAAGGTTCAGAAGATCAAGGTTCCAGGAAAAAGACAGTATAAATGGTTTCCTATAGGTACATTCCATGCAAACATGGGCACAATAAAGGACAGAAATGGTATGGACCTAACAGAAGCAGAAGATATTAAGAAGACGTGGCAAGAATGCACAGAAGAACTGTACAAAAAAGATCTTCATGACCCAGATAATCACAATAATGTGATCATCCACCTAGAGCCAGACATTCTGAAATGCAAAATCAAGTAGGCCTTAGGAAGCATCACTAGGAACAAAGCTAGTAGAGGTGGTGGAATTCCAGTTGAGCTATTTCAAATCCTAAAAGATGATGCTGTGAAGGTGCTGCACTCAATATGCCAGAAAATTTGGAAAACTCACAGTGGACACAGGACTGGAAAAGGTCAGTTTTCATTCCAATCCCATAAAAAGTCAATGACAAACAATGCTCAAACTACCGCACAATTGCACTCATCTCACACGCTAGCGAAGTAATGCTCAAAATTCTCCAAGTCAGGTTTCAATGGTACATGAGCCATGAACTTCCAGATGTTCAAGCTGGATTTAGAAAAGGCAGAGGAACCAGAGATCAAATTGCCAACATCCACTGGACCATCTAAAAAGAAAGAGAGTTATAGAAAACCATCTACTTCTGCTTTATTAACTATGCCAAAGCATTTGACTGTGTGGATCACAACAAACTGGAAAATTCTGAAAGAGATGGGAATACCAAACCACCTTACCTGACTTCTGAGACATCTGTATACAGGTCAAGAAGCAACAGTTAGAACTGGACATGGAACAACAGACTGGTTCCAAATTGGGAAAGGAGTAGTTCAAGGCTGTATAATGTCACCCTGCTTATTTAACTTCTACGCAGAGTACATCATGCGAAATGCCAGACTGGATGAAGCACAAGCTGGAATCAAAATTGCCAGGAGAAATATCAATAACCTCAGATACACAGATGACACAACCCTTATGGCAGAAAGTGAAGAAGAAATAAAGAGCCTCTTGATGAAAGTGAAAGAGGAGAGTGAAAAAGTTGGCTTAAAACTCAACATTCAGAAAACTAAGATCATGGCATCCTGTCCCATCACAGTAAATGGGGAAATAGATAGAAATAGATGGGGAAACAATAGAAACAGTGAGAGATCTCATTTTCTTGGGCCCCAAAATCACTGCAGATGCTGATTGCAGCCATTAAATTAAAAGATGCTTGCTCTTTGGAAGAAAATCTATGACCAACCTAGATAGCATATTAAAAAGGAAGATATTACTTTGCCAACAAAGGTCCATCTAGTCAAAGCTATGGTTTTTCGAGTAGTCATGTATGGATGTGAGAGTTGGACCATAAAGAAAGCTGAATGCCAAAGAATTGATGCTTTTGAACTGTGGTGTTGGAGAAGACTCTTGAGAGCCCCTTGGACTACAAGGAGATCTGACCAGTCTATCCTAAAGGAAATGAGTCCTGAATATTCATTGGAAAGACTGATGCTTAAGCTGAAACTCCAAAGAACTGACTCATTTGAAAAGACCCCGATGCTGGGAAAGATTGATGGTGGGAAGAGAAGGGAATGACACAGGATAAGAGAGTTGGATGGCATCACCAACTCAATGGACATGAGTTTGAACAAGCTCTGAGAGTTGGTGATGGACAGGGAAGCCTGGAGTGCTACAGTCCATTGGGTCACAAAGAGTTGGACATGACTGAGTGACTGAACTGAACTGAACGGTACATCATGAGAACCTCTAGGTCACCTCTGGGGAGAAAAAGAAACAAAATTCATAGCCAGGATAGTTTGTTTACGTGAGAAGTTGTGTCAATATGAAAATCACAGTGATTTTACCAAAGATCCATAAACATCTTACTCTTGGAGTCTTTAACCACTAGCAGAATGTTTAGGTGTTTGAGAATATTGAACAAGCTTATTTTGTAATTATTTGCAAACTAAAATCCCATCTGTAGTCAAGAGTTTCCATTTTTTTAAGTCTGTTCTGCATAAATTACACTCTAGTTTCAGTTATAATTTTCCTATTCCAAAGCATTGTCATTCAAATAAAAATACACTCAGTCCTAAAAGTTAAAAATTAAAATATATTATATTTTCCCCTCTTTAAGTATGTCTTAGTTAATAACATAAGATTAAAACATTAGAGATACATTGTTTGAGGAAGAATTAAATCTATATCTAAAAATCATCTTTTTACTTTGATTTTTTCCAAGAAGAAAATAAATGCTCTTCAGCCAGCATGTGTATTAATTTATCTAATTCTTTGAATATACAATTAAGATAATTGGGACACTTTGCCAAATTCTGAATAAAAATGACAATGAGCCATTTTCCCATTTCCTATGAATATTTGGACATAACTTTCCTTCCAAGGAGTAAGCGTCTTTTAATTTCATGGCTGCAATCAGCATCCGCAGTGATTTTGGAGCCCCAAAAAATAAAGTCTGACACTGTTTCCACTGTTTCCCCATCTATTTCCCATGAAGTGATGGGACCAGATGCCATGATCTTTGTTTTCTGAATGTTGAGCTTCAAGCCAACCTTTAGTTGACTCACTGGAAAAGACTCTGATGCTGGGAAGGATTGGGGGCGGGAGGAGAAGGGGACAGCAGAGAATGAGATGGCTGGATGGCATCACCGACTCGATGGACATGAGTTTGAGTGAACTCCGGGAGTTGGTGATGGACAGGGAGGCCTGGCGTGCTGTGATTCATGGGGTCGCAAAGAGTCGGTCAGGACTGAGCGACTGAACTGACTGATGAATATTTGGGGGTTATTGATGGCAATTAAACCTAATAAATCTTTTGTTTTCATTTTTGATTGAACATTTTATTTTGAGATAATTGGAGATTCACTTCTAGTTGTAAGAAGTAATACAAGGAGATACTTTGAATCCTTTACTCAGTTTTCACCAAAGTTTGCAGAACTATAGTATAATATCACCACTAGGATATTGACATTGATATAATCCACTGGTCTTACTCAAATTTCCTCAGTTTTATTTGCATTAATTATGTGTGTGTGTGTGTGTGTTCAGTTGTGTGCAATTAACCATGTGTGTGTTTGTGTATCTACTACCACAGTCAAGATGCAGGAAGTTCCTTCAGAACAAAGATTCGTGACTGTTTTCTTTCATTATCAAGTCCACCTCCCAATCCTTCACTACGCTTCACCTTCCCTAACTCCTGGCAATCACTAATCTGTTCTCTATTTCTATATTTTCTTCATTTCTCGAATATTACATAAATAGAATCATACAGTATATGTGAAAATGACATTTTTTCCACTCTGTGTAATTCTCCTGAGACTCATTCAAGTTGCTGTGTATACTACTAATAAAATTTTAAAATGTTAATAAAACAAATATAATCTTGTTCTTAACCTAGTTTTAGAATCACTGACTTTTTTCTTCTTTTAATGGTCTAGTTTAGTGCTTCTTAGTCACCTAGAAGCTTGTTAAATTAAAATAGCTTGCTGTTCCTGCCTCTATAGCTTCTGACAAAGTGGCCTGAGAATGTACCTTGGTGGCTCAGATGGTAAAGAATCTGTCTTCAGTGCAAGAGAGCCGGGTTCAATCCCTGGGTTGGGAAGATCCCCTGGAAAAGGGAATGTCTACCCACTCCGATATTCTTGCCTGAAGAATGCCATGGGCAGAGGAGTCTGACGGTCTACAGTCAATGGGCTCGCAAAGAATCGGACATGACTGAATGACTAAGCACATAAAAGGCTGATGCTGTTGGCTCTGCTTTGAATAGTGCTCTTTAAATTTATATTAATAACTAAGATAGCTCATCCTAATTCATATTTGAAATATTGTTCTAAAAGAACTTATTCTCACTTGTCTCTACCCAAAAGTTATGGGTCTGAGAGAGAAGGTAATCTGTTCTCAGACTTCTCAAGGAATATTCCATGGTTCCCAGGAGGCAAACAGATTTTCTAAATCAAGTACTAAATAAACAAATAGAAAACAGGCAGTGTACAAAGGAGGAAACATAAATAGTCATAAACATATGAAAAATTTTCTCAGCAGTAATTAAGGAAATGCAAATTAAAGAAGTGAGTTCATAACATTTTATAAGAAAATCATTTAAAATTGTAGTAACATGACATGTTGGTAAGAGAACAGAGAAACATGCAGCCATAATATATAGGGGGTACAACTACTTTAATGGGTAATTTTTCACAATTTAGTAACATTAAATATGCCTTATGATCCAGCTATGGCAGTACCAGATCTCTTCTCTATAAAAAGAACAAAACATATGCCTAATACAGCATATTGTAAGAGAATTTGTTGCAGCTTTTTGATAAAGTAAACCTACATAAATGTCCATAGCCCATAGATAAAGGGAAAACTAATATCTCTCGGCAGTTTAAGAAAATGACATCACTCTCCATGTACAAAGATGGAAAAGGCTTATAATTTAGCACATATCTATGGTCTGACTGACATCTTACCTGAAGACCAGGGAAGCCAGTGGACATTTCCTCTGCCTTCTTCCTCTAGACCACTAAAACCACCAGTATCTCCCTGGAAGGAGCTTGTACATAGTCTGCACTCCAGGCTAGGTGGCTGCCATGTGACAGACAGGCTCCTGGATTGCCTGGTTCTGAAAACCAACAGTATTGCATTCACAAGTCCCACAGGATTGTAGCAAACAAAGAAGTAATTCTTAACTGGCTGTCTTCCCAGAACTCAAAGCAGAGGGCCAAACAGAAACAACAGAAACACTCATCTCCCAGTCTGTCTCTGAAAGCAGTCGATTTGCATACTTTGAAAGCTGCTGCCTGAGCATCCAATTTCTAATTTAGCACACACCTATGGACTGAATGACATTCTTCCTGGAGACCAGGAAGCTTGTGGAACCTTTTCTTCTCTCTCCCTAGCCCACTTCAAGATGACAGTATTTTTTCTGGAATAAGCTTGTACACACACTTGGCTCCCCAACTTTTCCAGCTCTGCCCAGGACAGGCACTTGGATTACCTGACTGAGAGCTAACAGTGCTTTCACTCCCAAGTTCCATAGGACTTCAGGAAAGAAGCATTTTTAATGAGTGCAGGGGCACCTCTACACACAAAGTTTTACACTTGGACCAAGCACAAGGGGAGCAGGCAAAATGCCAACATCCTGGCTTTTCCCTGGGTGTGGCCAAACTACATTTTTTCTAAGATGCTGACAGCCCTGTTTCTAATAAACTGGCATCTAAGTGCTGGCTGTGATTCTCCCCCTTTAGGACACTGATGGGTCTTGGTACATTCTCAAATACTGACAGGCATTAAGAACAAAGGCAGCTTGGTATTTAATAAATTTTAAGGGACAACCAAGACTTCACGCTAGACTAATAGACAAGGCTCATCTCCCACATGAGATCATTCAGTCAAGACTAAGAGAGGTGGATGCTTCATCTATGTGTACAAACCAATACAGACAGCAAGGAAAATGAAGAAAGAGAATATATTCCAAAGAACAAAATAAAACTCCAGAAATAGATCTTAATGAAATGGAGATGAATGATTCATCTAATAGAGTTCAAAATAACAGTCATAAAGATATTTACCAAGGACATGAACAAAGTAAGAACATCAAAGTAGGGATATAAAATATTTAAAAGTATCAAATCATAAAGCTGAAGAATACAATACGTTAACTAAAATATTCGATAGCAGGAGGTCAACAACAGGCTAGGTGAAGCAGCAGAAAGGATCAGTGAACTTGAAAACAGGACAATGAAATTCATTTAGTCTGAGAAACAAAAAAAAAGAAAAACAACAAAGATAACTTAAGAGACTTTTGGTACATCTTCAAATGGAAAAATACGTGCTTTATAGGAGTCCTAGAAGAACAAGACAGGTACAAAGAAGGTGAAAGCTTATTCAAAGAAAAACAATGGTTGAAAATTTCCCTAATGCAGAGAAGGAAAGAGACATCTAAACCCAGGAAGATCAGAGTTCCAAATAAGATTACTCTAAGGAGACCCACAAGAAGACATGGTATAATGCTTTTTGATATATTGTAATTAAATTGTCAATTGTTAGGAAAAAAAAAAACTTGAAAAGCAAGTACAAAACAACTTGTTACATACAAAGGACTCTCCATAAGACTATCAACAGATTTTCAGCAGAAACTTCGCAGAACAGAAGGGAGTGGCATGATACAGCCAAAGTACTGAAAGAAAACACTGCTGATCAAGAATACTAACCCTGGCAAAGTTGCCTCTGAACTGAAGGAGAGATAAAGAGACAAGCAAAAGCTGAAGGAGCTCATAACCACTACACTGGCCCTACAGGTAATGTTAAAGTGAGTTTTCATTGAAAAGACACTAACTAGGAGCAGGAAAACATATGAAAGTATAAAACTTACTGGTAAAGCTAAATATATAGCTAAATTCAAAATACTCTATTGTAACAGTGGTGGGTAAATCACTTATAACTATAGCATAAAGGTCAAAATACAAAAGTATTAAAATAACTGAAACTACAACAACTTTGAATAGATACACAATTTAAAAAGAGGTAAGTTGTGATATCACATACATAAAATGTGAGATGGAGTGGATAAATGTAGAGTATATATATATATATATATATACATGAAGTTGATAAATTAGTGTGATACACCACATTAAGAAAATGAAAGATAAAAAATCATATGATTTTTTAAATCTTTTTTATTTGATGCATTTGATGAAATTGAACATCTGTTCTGGATAAAAACTCTCAACAAAATGTGTATGGAAAAAAAATCACACCTCAGCTTCAGTTCAGTTCAGTCAGTTGCTCAGTCGTGTCTGACTCTGCGACCCCATGGACTGCAGCGTGCCAGGACTCCCTGTCCATCACCAACTTCCGGAGTTTACTCAAACTCATGTCCATTGAGTCAGTGATACCATGCAACCATCTCATCCTCTCTCGTCCCCTTCTCCTCCTGCCTTCAGTCTTTCCCAGCATCAGGGTCTTTTCAAATGAGTCAGTTCTTTGCATCAGGTGGCCAAAGGATTGGAGTTTTAGCTTCAACATCAGTCTTTCCAATGAATATTCAGGACTTATTTCCTTTAGGATTGACTGGCTGGATATCCTTGCAGTCCAAGGGACTCTCAAGAGTCTTCTCCAATACCACAGTTCAAAAACATCAATTCTTCAGTGCTCAGCTTTCTTTGTTGTCCAACTCTCACATCCATACATGACTACTAGAAAAACCACAACTTTGACTAGATAGACCTTTGTGGGCAAAGTAGTGTCTCTGCTTTTTAATATGCTGTCTAGGTTGGTCATAACTTTTCTTCCAAGGAGTAAGCATCTTTTAATTTCAAGGCTGCAGTCACCATCTGCAGTGATATTGAACCTCAGCTTAATAAAGGCCATATATGACAAGCCCATAGCTAACATCATACCAAACAGTTAAAAGCTGAAAGCTTTTTCTCTAAGATCAAGAACAAAACAAGGATGCCCATATTTCCTATCTTTATTCAAAATAGGATGAGAAGTCCTAGCAAAACAATTATGCATGAAAAAGAAATAAAAGACATTCAGATAAGAATGGAAGAAGTAAAACTGTCACATTTACAGATGAAATGTATTAAATATAGAAAAGCTAAAGATTCTACCAAAAAAACTATAGAACTAATAAATTCAGTAAAGTTGTGGGATACAAAATCAGTTTCAATTTTTAACATTAATAACAAACTATCAAAATAAGAAATTAAGAAAACAATCTAATTTATAATAACATGAAAAAATAAAATACCTCAGAAAACATTTAATCAAGGAAGTGAAATAGAAATATACTGCAAACTCTAAGGCACTGATGAATGAAACTGAAGAAGACACAAATAAGTGGAACGATATCCTATGCTCATGGGTTAGAAGAACTAATATTGCTAATTCCATACCACCCAAAGTGATCAACACATTCAAGGCAATTCCTATCAACATTCTAATGGTACTTTTCAAGAAATTGAAGAAAAAAACCCTAAAATTTGTATGAAACTGCAAGCAACCTCACATAAGCCAAAGCAATATTGAAAGAGAAAAACAAATCTGGAAACATCACAATTCCTGATTTCAAACTATATCACAAAGCTATAGTAATCATAACAGTATGATATTGGCTTAAAAACAGACACAGATCAATGGAATAGAAGTCCAGAAATAAATCCATACACATATGGTCAACTAATTTTTGATAAAAATTCTCCAAGCCAGGCTTTAGCGATATGTGAACCGTGAACTCCCAGATGTTCAAGCAGGTTTTAGAAAAGGCAGAGGCACCAGAGATCAAATTGCCAACATCCGCTGGATCATGGAGAAAGCGAGAAAGTTCCAGAAAACCATCTATTTCTGCTTCATTGACTATGTCAAAGCCTTTGACTGTGTGGATCACAATAAACTGTGGAACATTCTGAAAGAGATGGGAATACCAGACCACTTGACCTGCCTTTTGAGAAACCTGTATGCAGGTCAGGAAGCAACAGTCAGAACTGTACATGGAACAACAGACTGGTTCCAAATAGGAAAAGGAGTGCATCAAGGCTGTATATTGTCACCCTGCTTATTTAACTTATATGCAGAGTACATCATGAGGAACACTGGGCTGGAAGAAGCACAAGCTGGAATCAAGATTGCCAGGAGAAATATCAATAACCTCAGATATGCAGATGACACCACCCTTATGGCAGAAAGTGAAGAGGAACTCAAAACCTCTTGATGAAAGTGAAAGAGGAGAGTGAAAAGTTTGGCTTGAAGTTCAACATTGAGAAAACAAAGATCATGGCATCTGGTCCCATCCCTTCATGTGAAATGGATGGAAAAACAGTGGAGACAGTGTCAGATTTTTTTTTGGGGGGGGCTCCAAAATCACTGCAGATGCTGATTGCAACCATGAAATTAAAAGACGCTTACTCCTTGGAAGGAAAGTTATGACCAACCTGGATAGTATATTGAAAAGCAGAGACATTACTTTGCCAACCAAGGTCCGTCTAGTCAAGGCTATGGTTTTTCCCGTGGTCATGTATGGATGTGAGAGTTGGACTATGAAGAAAGCTGATCGCTGAAGAATTGATGCTTTTGAACTGTGGTGCTGGAGAAGACTCTTGAGAGTCCCTTGTTCTGCAAGGAGATCCAATCAGTCCATTCTAGAGGAGATCAATCCTTGGTGTTAATTGTAGGGACTGATGCTAAAGCTGAAACTGCAATACTTTGGCCACCTCATGCAACGAGTTGATTCACTGGAAAAGACTCTGATGCTGGGAAAGGTTGGGGGTGGGAGGAGAAGGGGATGACCGAGAATGAGATGGCTGGATGGCATCACCGACTCTGTGGACATGAGTTTGAGTGAACTCCGGGAGTTGGTGATGGACAGGGAGGCCTGGCATGCTGTGATTCATGGGGTCGCGAAGAGTCAGAAATGACTGAGCGACTGAACTGATACTGAATTTTTGATAAAGGAGCCAAGAATGTAAAATGGGTAAAGTGTAGTCTTTTCAACAAGAGTTGTAGGGAAAATTTGATAGCCACATGTAAAAGAATGAAACTGTACCTTATCTTACACCATATGCTAAATCAACTTAGAATGGCTTAAAGATCTAAGTAAACATACAGTGGATAATCTCCTTGACATCTATCTCAGCAGTGATTTTTCTGGATTTTATATCAAAGTAAAGGCAGAAAAATAAAAAATAAACAAATGGTACTACATCAAAATAAAAAGTTGAACAGAAAAGAAGCCATCCATATAATGAAAAGGCAATCAACAGAATGGGAAAAAATATTTGCCAATCATATATCTGATAAGGGGTTAACATAAAAAATATATAAATGATTCATACAACTCAATAGCAAAAAAAAAACAAAACCCACTCTGATTAAATATGGGCAGAGGAATTGAATAGACATATTTTCAAAGAAGATAGGCCATAAAAAAATCACTAATAATCAGGGAAATGCATATCAAAAACACAATAAGATATCATCTTACACCTGTTAAAATAGCTATCACCAACCAGACAAGAGATAAAGTCTTAGTGAGGATGTGGAGAAAAGTATGGATAAGGAGGTTGGTAGGAATATAAATTGGCACAGCCATTATGGAAAGCCATACGGAGGATGCTAAAAAATTAAAAATAGTTTACCATAGAATCCAGAAATCTTCCTTTTGGGTATATATTCATGAGACACAAACAGATTCCTGCAGTCCTGTGTTCATTGCAGTCAACAGCCAAGATATGGAAACAATTTAAGTGTCTATCAATGGATTAACTAATTAAGAAGATATGGTGGGGCTTCCCTTGAGGCTCAGCTGGTAAAGAATTTGCCTGCAGTGCGGGAGACCTGGGTTCTATCCCTGTGTTTGGAAGATGCCCTGGAGAAGGGAAAGGCTACCCACTCCAGTATTCTGGTCTGGAGAATTCTATGGATACAGTCCATGGGGTCGCAAAGAGTCAGACACAACTGAGCGACTTACACAATGATATATTATTCAGCCATGTACCTGAGACAAAGGATATTTTCTTGCTTGCAACAGGGATGGATCTTGAGGGCGCTATGCTAAGTGAAATAAGTAAGATAAAGAAAGACAAATGCTACATGATCTCACTTATATGTGGAATCTAAAAAAGTCAAACTCAAAGACTAGAACAGTGGTTATCAGTGGGTAGGGGATAGGAGAAATGAGGAGCTATTTGTCAAAGAGTACAAACTTTCAGTTATTAGATGAATAACTTCTGTAGATCTAATGTACAGTATGGTAACTATAGTTAACAATACTGTATTACCTACTTGAAAGTTTCCAAGAGAGAAGATTTTAAATGTTATCACCGCACACAAAAATGAAATAATAATTATGTGATGTGATCCAGATGTTAGCTAATGCTCTATTGGTAATCATTTTGCAATAAATGAGTATATCAAATAAATATGTTATACATCTTAAACTAACCAATGTCATGTTGAACTATTAGAGCCACCAGAGAAGCCCTGCACATGTTGAATGCTTACCGTATCTTAGGAACTGGTATATGCACACTATACAGCCCTGCTTATTTTTTGTCTGTTTCATAGGTTTCCAGGATGTACTTAATAATCTGACATAAGAAGAAAAGATATTCTGGTAAAGCTAAGGGTGTTAGCAGCAATTCAAAAAGCTTCTCCTAGGGGCCAGTCAGTAATTGATTCCACTCTAGTAACAAGGAAAGTTTGTCTCCCCTAACAAAGAACAAATTCCCAGAAGACAGGCTGGGTTATCTCAGCTTGGGGATAATGCCTACTCTATGGGTTAATGAGCTCTGCCCAGAATGGTAGAATCACCAGATCAGACATCTGTAGGTTTTGTATAGTCAGTATCTACCTGTTTTGACTGATCTCTGAGATGAGTGAAGTTGGAGGAACTGGGCAGGAACAGAGTTAAAAGCCAGGGTGTTCACTCTAGCACTTGTCCCCCTTATTCTGTGAATCTTCTGGTATTGGCAAACAGTAAGGGGGAGAAATTGATTCGACTAACACAAAAGGTTTTTACGAGTACCTCAGCTGTGCCTGGTACTTTAATAATTTGCCTTTGTGTGTCACACCTTACAGAGATCTGTTACATAGACCTGTCTTGTTTTATTCCCCAAACCACCATGGGAATACAAGTAGTGAAAGGGCACACTCCCCCATTTTTACAGATGAAGAAACTCAAGTTGACAAGTAGTTTGCCCAAAAGTCACATGTCTGGACAGAAGGGACTGGAAATGGGACTCTGACCCATGACTTTTTAATCCCCAGCCAGTACTCTTCCCGTTAATGCTTACTTGATGTGAGCATTTAGTACTGACTTGGAGGAAAAAGTACTAAGAACAGCTTATTTCATTGAGAAGGAGGAACTTAATGTTCAAGGAGGTGAGTAATAGCATCCAGATGAAAGATGTGACTAGCTATAAAATGAAAATGATAGCAGAGACAATTTATTCACAAAGGAACAGCAAATTTATTGATGGGATTTATCTAGTAAGTGACAGTGAGGAATAAAATAGACTGCTATTCTGATTTAGGAGAAAACTACTCTATGCAGAATAAATAGAGCAATTTTCTCTGATGATACAGAAATACTCCACACTTATGTCAAGATGATGAGCAATGTTGTCAGGCCAGCATTAGCTTGGGGAAGAAAATCAGTGGTGAAAAATACCAGGTTTAATTTTAACACTCTTGGAGAGGATATCCCTATAGGATGACTAAAGAATTGCTTCACTGCACATATTCTTCCTTGCATCATCTCTGTCAGGTTAGGGTTGAATTGGAGTTACAAAGTGTTAGTCGCTCAGTCATGTCTGACTCTTTGTGACCCCTTGGACTGTCACCCACTAGGCTACTCTGTCCATAGAATTTTCCAGGCAAGAATACTGGAGTGTGTTGCCATTTCCTTCTCCAGAGGATCTTCCTGATCCAGGGATCAAACCCACATCCCACGCATTGTAGGCAGATTCTTTACCATCTGAGCCACCAGGGAAGCAAATGAAATTGTCAGGTCAATGTCCCAGGCTCCTCCCCAGCCAAGTTAATTCCTTATTAGGAAATAGTCCCATGAGGACAGGGCACAAAAATAACAAAAATAAGAAATGGGCTATGGGGCTTCTCTGGTGGTCCAGTGACTAAGAATCCAGCTGCCAACACAGAGGACACAGGTTCAATCCCTGGTCTGGGAAGACCCCACCTGCTGCAAGGTAACTAAGCTTGTGCACCACAGCTACCAAGCCCACATGCTGAAACTCCTGAAACCTGGTGACCCTAGACTGCATGCTCTGTAACAAGAGAAGCCACCACAGTCAGCTACAGAGTAGCCCCCGTTTGCCATAGCTAGAGAAAGCCCTGGTGCAGCAACAAAGACCAGAAGCAGCTGAAGATGAAAAGAAAGAAAGACAGACATTGGCTAAGTAGCTTTAGATACAAAGAAAATGATTGCTTCACCTTGCTTTCATTATGTTACCTCTAACCATAGCTAATATAAAATGAAGAGCGAATTGTAGCAAAAGAGAATACTGTCACTTTTATTGTCTTTTGTTGCCACAAGATGAGGGAAGGTATTTTGCCTCCATAGTCATCAAATAAACATATTGAGTCTTTGAAAGTCAACATGCTTTTCACTGAAATTATCCTGAGGATGGGTTCCAAAGGCATTGTGTCAGCTAGTTGAACTGTCAGTGGTCTCCTCATTGTCATTCTCTGTGATAAATGTTGGGTTCACTTGATTACATTCCCTCACTCTCTCTTTCCTTACTGAAAGAAAAACCTTTCTATTTATGTGGTGCTAAGGATTCTTTCATACCTCCAAGATATGGAAAGAGAAGGAAGCAAGTTGCAGAACAATGTTTCACATTCAGTGGTGTGCACTTAGGGTCCAGCACAGAGCGCTGGACGGAGGAACACGAAGCAGCTGAGAACTGTTGCATCTGGGGATAGGAGGGGAAAGCAAGAACAGCGTCAGATGGGAGAAGGGGAACATTCATGTTTTTTTCTAAATATTTCTGTGTGGTTTGAATCTTTTACAACAATAACATATTCATGTATGACTTGTGTGATTTTTTAAAGGACAACAAAATAAAAGATGCATTCAGTCAAAGAGAAATGGGGCTTTGGCTTGCAATGCTACTTAAAGGTTAATTTTTGTGAAATCAACCAGTGGTCTTAGGTTCTAAGGCAATTTTTTGTTTGGGTCTGTTACCCAGGAGATCGTCTTTCTAGGAGATTTTCTTTATCTTTAAATTATTTGCCTGAAAAGTTGAAATATCAAAATATTTTCAGTGTACTTAAAGTTTTAGCTTTGGGCCGCATTGACTAGAGCTGTCCAGAAATGAGAATATACTACCAAAAATTTAGACTCATGACTTTTCTTCCAGTACTTTTCCCAGAGTGAAGATATATTTTTAAAAAATGCTTTTAAGGGTCTAAGTTGAGAACTTAGGTAACCCCCTTCTCCACAGCCATTTACCAAACTCTGCAAATAGCTTAAGCCCTGGCTTTGGGTCCCTAAGCCGCTTCTTAGTTGTTGTTGTTTCCTTGATGGTTTGGTAATTATCGTGGGAGAGCTGTGCAAGGGTACACTTGTCGAGGGGCACAGAGGAAGAAGAGAGAAGGCTCTCAGGCTGTCCTTCCTGGTCACTTTGACAAGCACAGTGCTTTCAATTTACATCCCCTCCAAAACTGAAGATCCGAGGTATTTGTTCTTGGTCTTCCATTCTTCTTACACTTGATCCTGCCCTTTCCCCAAGTCTCAATTAATCATATGGAAATAATATTCTCAAGCTTGTAACATAGCCCAGATCGTTCAGATGTGCACCGGGTACTTACTTACCTCCAGCTGCATAGTTCACGTCTTCAATCAGATATCCCAGAAGAATGACAGACTTAAAAGGAATGAAAGTGGACTCAACTCTCTGTACCCCAAATATACTCTACGTCCTATGAACCCAGTAGTTCCCAACCAGTGGTGGTTCTACATCCCCCAGGGATATTTGGCAATAATATCTCAAGACAACTGTGGTAGAGGAATACTGGGCATTTGATGGCTAGATCCAGAGATGCTGCTAAACATCCTAAAATTTACAGGACCTTCTCTTCCACTACATGGCAAAGAATGTTTCACCCAAAATGTCAGTAAGGTCAAGTTTAAGAAAATATTCATTTCTGAAATGATTGAGAAATGGTTAATTTAATGGTTAGGTCATGGAAAATGGGTTAACAACTCATAAAGAAGGACAGCATAATCCATCCTTAAAGATATCCCTGTTTTCTCCTTCTCTCACTTCTGAATCTAGGTGTTCAGGAGTCCCATGGATTCTAGATACAATGGATCTTCACGCTGCTCCTGCCATAATCCTGCCTTTGGTTTGTACTGTCTCCAGGGATGCTGCTGCTGCTAAGTCACTTCAGTCGTGTCTGACTCTGTGCGACCCCATAGACGGCAGCCCACCAGGCTTCCCCGTCCCTGGGATTCTCCAGGCAAGAACACTGGAGTGGGTTGCCACTTCCTTCTCCAATGCATGAAACTGAAAAGTGAAAGTGAAGTCACTCAGTCGTGTTCAACTCTTCATGACCCCATGGACTGAAGCCTACCAGGCTCCTCTGTCCATGGGATTTTCCAGGCAAGAGTACTGGAGTGGGGTGCTATCGCCTTCTCCGGTCTCCAGGGATACGTCACTCTTTTGATTCATCTCCTCTTTCCCCATCTCCTTCCATAGTAGTCTATTCCTGCTATTTGAAGGAATTTACCAAAACATAAACATATTCATTTCAGTTCAGTTGCCAGTCATGTCCAACTCTTTGTCCACCCATGGACCGCAGCATGCCAGGCTTCCCTATCCATCACCAAGTCCTGGAGCTTATTCAAACTCATGTCCATTGAGTTGTTGATGCCATCCAACAATTTCATCCTCTGTCGGCCCCTTCTCCTCCTGCCTTCAATCTTGCCCAGCATCAGGATCTTTTCCAATGAATCAGATCTTTGCATCAGGTGGTCAAAGTATTGGAGTTTCAGCTTCAGCATCAGTCCTTGCAATGAATATTCAGGACTGATTTCCTTTAGGATGGACTGGTTGGATCTCCTTGCAGTCCAAGGGGGTCTCAAGAGTCTTCTCCAACATCACAGTTCAAAAGCATCAATTCTTCAGGGCTCAGCTTTCTTTATAGTCCAACTGTCACATCCATACATGACTACTGGAAAAACCATAGCTTTGACTACACGGACTTTTGTTGGCAAAGTAATGTCTCTGCTTTTTAATATGCTGTCTAGGTTGATCATAGCTTTTCTTCCAAGAAGCAAGAGTCTTTAAATTTCATGGCTACAGTCACCATCTGAAGTGATTTTGGAGCTCCCCAAAATAAAGTCTCTCACTGTTTCCACTGTTTCCCCATCTATTATATGCAGAGTACATCATGAGGAACGCTGGGCTGGAAGAAGCACAAGCTGGAATCAAGATTGCTGGGAGAAATATCAATAACCTCAGATATGCAGATGACACTACCCTTATGGCAGAAAGTGAAGAGGAACTCAAAAGCCTCTTGATGAAAGTGAAAGAGGAGAGTGAAGAGGTTGGCTTGAAGCTTAACATTCAGAAAACAAAGATCATGACATCTGGTCCCATCACTTCATGGGAAATAGATGGAAAAACAGTGGAAACAGTGTCAGACTTTATTTTGGGGGGCTCCAAAATCACTGCAGATGCTGATTGCCGCCATGAAATTAAAAGACGCTTACTCCTTGGAAGGAAAGTTATGACCAACCTTGATAGTATATTAAAAAGCAGAGACATTACTTTGCCAACAAAGGTCCGTCTAGTCGAGGCTATGGTTTTTCCCGTGGTCATGTATGGATGTGAGAGTTGGACTGTGAAGAAAGCTGATCACCGAAGAATTGATGCTTTTGAACTGTGGTGTTGGAGAAGACTCTTGAGAGTCCCTTGTACCGCAAGGAGATCCAACCAGTCCATTCTAAGGGAGATCGATCCTGAGTGTTCATTGGAAGGACTGATGCTAAAGCTGAAACTGCAATACTTCGGCCACCTCATGCGACAAGTTGACTCACTGGAAAAGACTCTGATGCTGGGAAAGGTTGGGGGCGGGAGGAGAAGGGGATGACCGAGAATGAGATGGCTGGATGGCATCACCGACTCTGTGGACATGAGTTTGAGTGAACTCCGGGAGTTGGTGATGGACAGGGAGGCCTGGCGTGCTGTGATTCATGGGGTCGCAGAGAGTCAGACATGACTGAGCGACTGAACTGAACTGAACTGAACTGAAAGGGACCTGATGTCATGATCTTAGTTTTCTGAATGTTGAGTTTTAAGCAAACATTCACTCTCCTCATTCACTTTCATCAAGAGGCTCTTTAGTTCTTCTTCACTATCTGCCATAAGGGTGGTGTCATCTGCATATCTGAGGTTATTGATATTTCTCCTCGCAATCTTGATTCCAGCTTGTGCTTCATCCAGTCCAGCATTTCACATGATTTACTCTGCATTCAAGTTAAATAAGCAGAGTTACAATATACAGCCTTGACATACTCCTTTCACGTCACTCTCACTTAGAAACCATCGTATTGTTTTCATTGCTTGTGGATGAAATCTGAGCTAAAGGCCCTGTTCTAATTTGGTCCCTTTCAATCTCTTTAGTGCCTTGTTTTTCAGATCCCCATCTTGGTCACCAGCTCCTCTAGTGCTCCCCACATATCAATGAATTGAAGATCTAGAGGATTTATTGCTATTTTCAGCTTCTGTGCCTTTGCATGTCAGCATGGAATGTCATCTCCTTACTCTGTTTTCTCTGGTTCACTCATAGGTGTTATTCAAGATGCAGCTTATGTGTAAATGTTTCTGAGAATACCTTTTTTCCTAACCAACCGAAGTCTACAGAGGATCCCATACTTGTCAAAGTTCATGGCTGAAAGTAACAGAATAAGATTCTAGATAATTTAGGTCTAAAAAGCAATTTATTTAAAAGGGTAGTAACAGCTGTACTGGGTTGAGTAGTGTCTTTCAAAAATTTATGTCTTACCCAAAGACTGTAAATATGACCTCATTTGGAAATAAGGTCTTTGCAGATATAAACAAGTTAGGATGAGATCATACTTAGTTGGACTTCCCTAGTGGCTCAAATGGTAAAGAATACACATGCAGTGCAGGATATTGGGTTCATCCCTGGGTCAGGAAGATCCACTGGAGAAGGGAATGGCTACCCACTCCTGTATTCTTGCCTGGATAATACCATGGACAGAAGAGCCTGGTGGGCTACAGTCCATAGGATTGAAAAGAGTGGGACATGACTGAGAATAATGAAGCATGCATTTACACGTGTCTGCATACAAACACATACAGTTAAGGGAACCCTAAATTCTACATGACTGGTATACCTATAATAAAAAGGAAATTTGGACGTAGACATACAAACCTATAGGGGAGAAGGCCATGTGCATGTGATGGCAAAGGGAGAGACTTAAGTGATGTGTCTCCCAAGGAACACGCCAAGGAAGTCCAGGGCCTCCCAACAACCACTGGGAACCAAGGAGAGAGGCTGGTTCCTTTAGAAACTTCAGAAGGAACCAACCTTGTAACACCATGATTTCAGATGTCTGGCCTCCGGAACTTGGAGATAATAACTTCCTATTGTTTAAGCCACCCAGTTTCTGAGTATTTGCTATAGCAGTTTTAGGAGACTACTTAGAAAAGCCCAGATACTCAATAGGAAGAATAAAAATCTGTGGTATGTGTGGTGTTGCTAATTAATCAAGGGAGAGTTAAAACCCTTCTCCAGAATGATTTCATGAGAAAGCTGTCTCTTGACACCTGCTATTACCACCAGCCCCACCAGCTCACCAGGAACACTTCTAGTACTTCTGAACTCTACCACTTCTAGACATTTCCTGTTGCATTCTGAATCTCCAGCTCATTTCCAGGCACCATAAACTCTTCCCAGCTTCCTACATGACTCTGTTCACTGTCTTAAATTGGGTTAAAGGTGCTCCTGGCAGGGACAAGCTCTACAATTTGTGGAACCCAGCACAGAATGAAAATGTGAGGTCCTTCATCCAAAAATTACTAAGAATTTTAAGACAGTGGGAGAAGAGCATTAAGCCAATTACCAGACCCTTCTAGGCACAGATCACACACCTATGACACTAGCCTTGGCTTTTAATCATTCTTGAGTGACATACCCACGGTCTTGACTGAGAATATTCAGAGGAATACTATCTACTCTCCTCAGTCTTTATAATGAGGAACAGGGTCCCCCTCCACTTACATGTGCATCCCTCTAAAATAGGAAAGTGATCTGATATTTGGCAACAAAAAGATAAATGTTTCAAGGTAGAGCTTATATATATATTTTATAGCACTGCATTACGACAGACTACTTTCACGTCTGTCTCCTTTGTTAAACCGTTAGAAGACAAATGCTGAATTGAACAACTATAATCTTCTTCTGTGGCCAACACTAAAACAGGGATGACTCACATATATGATATGCAAAAATTTCATTATTTTTGATGCTTTTTCCTCTTTGCATAGATAACTTTATTCATATGAAATATGTGCAGGAAGGTGTGATACTTTGTGTTTATTTCATATGTACTAAATTGCCAGAAAGCACATTTTTAAACGAATCCATTATAATGAAGATGTGTTACATGTATTAAAACACAAACTATTGTCTAGGTTCTGTCTTGTAAAACATCACCCATTTATAGGCAAATCAGTGTCCATGTGTCCTCTCTCCTTCCTACCAACTTGTAAAGGGCTCTGCTTTCTGACCGCCCCCACATGACTTCATGTGCTCATCCAGTTTCTGTTCCAATTTTTCTAGGCAGTCCAACCTCCAGAAAGATTGGATCTCAAGACTGAATGAACTCTCCACATTCTCTTTTGAAAGATAAACACACACTCTATAAACTTCATCGGCCTAAACAACAGAAACATCTGTTTAGGCTCATGTTCAGCTTTTTGGCCGAGTTCAACAACAGGGAGGTTTACGAAGTGTGTTCATCAGCTGTGTTCTGCAGCACCCAAACATCATCGCTGGTCAGAATGATACACTCGAGAGATTACCAAGCCTGGGAATAACTAAACTGGATAGCTATCCATAAACAATCCTGGTAATGCTATTATACTGCCCTCACATCCCAGTTTTGTCTTCCATGAGAAATGATTTTAGGATATAAATAAGCATGAAATGTAAAAGATTGCTTAACTAGATAGGGTCGTTAGATCACTTCAATGGACATAAATATTGAGTTATAGAACAAAGCCCGGATGAGCTTCCCAAAGGCTATTTACTCTACCCACCAATGCCTGTAGTCAGTCATTCTCACCAGATTAAAAGCCCAAATAGTCTTCTCTGTAGGTTACAAGTAACATCAGAACTGTTAGCCTTAGGATTCTAGTCCTGTGGGTTTGGTGACTCAACAGCGAGTGGAGAAGTATTTATTAAGTACCTACTATTTGACAGAGTCCAAGTGAAAAATCATACCGACTCTTAACAGTCATCATCAACCTTCAAAAGTATGTGTCAATATCTCCATTTGATGAAAGGAAGAACCAAAGCTCAAAGAGTTTCAGGGACTTAAATTCAAAAAGATAACAAATGAAATGATCAAATTATAAATGTAGAACTCTTGAATCTATATTTCCTTATTGTTGATATTTTTATTTTATCCTATGTACTATAAACCCCTTTAAAAATTTCACATGTGTCGGGTAGTTTGAATTTGATTTTTCTAAGTCACCTGTAATTTAGTAGGAGCTAAGTTACCATATAATTTCTAACATTACAATTAGTAAAGAGCAGGTTTTTAGGGAGAAGGTACAGAAGAGACTTCCTGGAAAGAGCTAGGAGTTGATAACAAAGAGTAGCTAACAGGGAAGTATGAGACCGTTGAAGAAAATCCATCCATTTCACATTTTTAACAGGCACAATCCTGTTCCTGTGTACCTTTCTTGGGGAAAAAAAAGTGAAAGACTCTGTACCTAACTTTATGCAAAGATTTATGAAAGCTTTTTATGACTCTACTTGACGTTACTGGTTTATATAAGATACATATATATTCTACCCAAGAGTCCCACTGCGTTTCTTAGTATTAACTTTTAAAATATGATACATGTATATGTAAGATTATTTACATATGTCTCTGTGTATGTTTGTGTTTATGTGTGTTCTGCAATGATGTTTCATAAATCTGTAGAGAATCTCTGATTGACATTTAAGATTCTGGCAACAAAAATGAGCATTCAAAGTCCTGAATTCACTACTTTTCTACAAGAGCCTTGGTTCTGTCATTCAGATTCACACTGAAATACAACTGACTGAATATAAATGTTAAAACTGAATCAATACTGTATATTAACGCATATATATGGAATTTAGAAAAATGGTAACCTGAACCCTGTATAAGAGACTGCAAAAGAGACATAGGCATTTAGAACAGTCTTTGGGACTCTGTGGGAGAGGGTGAAGGTGGAATGATTGGGGAGAATGGAATTGTAGCATGTATATTATCATAAGTGACCAGTCCAGGTTCGACGCATAAATTTTCCTCTGTTCAAAAAAAAAAAAAAACTGAATCAAGTCCTTTGACCTCAGGCGGAACAGAAAAGAAATGCAGACTGAGGCTCAGTGGCAAAAAATCTGCCTGTATGGTAGGAAACTCTGCAAGTGACTTCCAACCTTGGGTTGGGAAGATCCCCTGGAGAAGGAAATGCAACCCACTCCAGTATTCTTGCCTGGACAATCCCGTGGACACAGGAGCCTGGTGGGCTACAGTCTATGGGGTCGCAAAAGAGTTGGACACAGCTGAGCGACTGAACAACAGCAATAGACTGTGTAAACAAGCAACTTCCACACCTCATTTTCCAAAAAAGTGATTCACAGTGAACGCCACGCGTTGAGCCCTGCTGCTGTGGCCTAGCTGCTGTCGGGTCTGACTTTGCGACCCCATGGACTATAGCCCACCAGGCTTCAACACCGTGAAGCTAAAAATCAGAGGTTCACCCTCTAATTCTGGAATAAAAACCCAATTCTGAAATTAAGGGTCCTTTTGTGTTGCTTTGAGTCAAGACTTTCATCATACTCATTTATAGAACATTTCAACGGACCTTTAAAGATATTGTTACAATTTTAAAAGTTGACGCATACTTATTGACAAAGATTTAAAATACAGAAAAGTACACACTTCCTATAATCCCAATATTCACAACCATCTTTCTTAAGGAATATGAATAAATATTGAGTCTTTTAGACAGAGTGATAGAAAAAATAAAATTAGTAATATTTTAGTAAAAGAGTATAGTATCTGTTTTAAATTTAAAGAATTATTTATTTAAAAATAGTCTCATCAATGAAAACGTATGAGCACAGAAAAATAGAAGAAAAACAATCACCATATTCACCACCCTTCTAAAGGTATTATTTTACATTAGTTGATTTTTGTGCCTTTTTGCTGTGCATGATACTGATGACATTGCAGTTACAGATTCTGGGGCAAATATTCACAGATAGAAGAGATGGGATAACATAGAGTCTTGATGACAGATAATATCTATCACGGCTGGTTTATTAATCTTTTACAATTTAAAATACAGCCCACAAAGACTCAGGTCTTTCCATAAGAGCTTTAACGATCCAGAAAAAAGATGACTGGAATTCCTTGGCACTAAAAATTATTTCTCTTTGTGCAGTTCTGCTTTTGTGGATAGAGACAAAAGCACTGTATCCAACTGTTCAATTTTGTAGATAGTTTAGACACTGTTAACAAGGGCAAGTATGGAAGGATAGTCTTGAGGTTTTAAGCGCCTTGCATCCATACTGTGGGATAAACAGAAATAAAGACTTTTCTTATGATTATCAAAGGGCAGAAGCAGAAACAAAACAGCTGAAGAAAACATACAGGTCCAAATTCCACCCTGAGCTACAGAATTCACCTGACAACATATGACCCAACTGGATCCTTGGGACTGGGATTTCAATTAGTTAACAGATAACCCATAATAATCCACAAATCCATTTATAATAACACTGCTCCATTCTTAAGACTTTCATTTCGACTTATCATATATTTGACCAAATTTAATCCTCAGGTATTTTTTAAGAACAGTGTGATATTGTGCAAGTCCCTGAATATTTAAGAATGTGTCGTACAAAAGAAAGACAATGGTATTAAATACAATTGGGTGGTTACCACCTTGTCCTTTTGAAGTCCTATTCAGTTCAGTTCAGTTCAGTCGCTCAGTTGTGTCCGACTCTCCGCAACCCCACGAATCACAGCACGCCAGGTCTCCCTGTCCATCACCAACTCCCAGAGTTCACTCAAACTCATGTCCACAGAGTTGGTGATGCCATCCAGCCATCTCATTCTCTGTCGTCCCCTTCTCCTCCCGCCCCCAAGAAGTCCTATTAGGGAATCTCTTTTGATGACCAACATTTTGTTTTGCAAAAGAGCCTGATTCTGACTGCTATTACCCTGCTGCAGCAGATGGTACTCAAAACCCATCACAGCCTTCTTTCAGTGCCTTTCCTGTACTGCGAAAGATACAAGTCACAATGTGAATTTCCCTAATTTCTCTGCAGCTAGGAAAGTTATGACCAACCTTGATAATATATTAAAAAGAAGAGACATTACTTTGCCAACAAAGGTCCGTCTAGTCGAGGCTATGGTTTTTCCCGCGGTCATGTATGGATGTGAGAGTTGGACTGTGAAGAAAGCTGATCGCTGAAGAATTGATGCTTTTGAACTGTGGTGTTGGAGAAGACTCTTGAGAGTCCCTTGTACCGCAAGGAGATCCAACCAGTCCATTCTAAGGGAGATCGATCCTGGGTGTTCATTGGAAGGACTGATGCTAAAGCTGAGACTGCAATACTTTGGCCACCTCATGCAACGAGTTGACTCACTGGAAAAGACTCTGATGCTGGGAAAGGTTGGGGGCGGGAGGAGAAGGGGACAACCAAGGATGAGATGGCTGGATGGCATCACCGACTCTGTGGACATGAGTTTGAGTGAACTCCGGGAGTTGGTGATGGACAGGGAGGCCTGGCATGCTGTGATTCATGGGGTCGCGGAGAGTCGGACACGACTGAGCGACTGAACTGAACTGAACTGAGGAATCTGGATTTGAGCTACATTTTACCACTTAGATGTAGGCACATGGTATCTAGACAGAGGAAGTAAGGAGAAGGCCATCTTCCTTCTATTTTGGCTATTTCTATGGCCAAGCACAGCTAACAATAGATGCACTGGGTTTCCTTGTAGCAACATTCAAGGATCCAGTCACCAGCAACATGAGTGTTTAACAGCAGTGTGGCAGTTTCTGAGCCCTTCATTGCAATTACGGCAGTATGCTATTTTTTAATTGAAATGTAATTGTATGTTAGTTTCAGGTTTACTACATAGGGATCTGACATTTATATACATGTTTAAATGATGTGTTAAGTCTAGTAACCATTTGTCTCCATACAAAGTTAGTTATTGAAATAGTTCTGTCCATATTCCTTATGCTATATATTACATCACTGTGACTTATTTCTATAATTTATTACTTCTCAATCTCCTTCACCTATTCATTCCTCCATCCACCTCTCTTCTGGCAACCACCCATTTGTTATCTGTATCTATGAGCATGTTTTCATTTTTTTGTTGTTATTATTGTTTTGTTTTATTAGATTTCAGATATAAGTGAGATCATAAGATACTTTTCTTGAAGTCTGTGTGCACGCATGCTCAATCGCTTCAGTTGTGTCTGACTCCGTGCGACCCGATGAACTATAGCCTGCCAGGCTCGTCTGTCCGTGGGATTCTCCGAGGCAAGAATACTGGAGCGGGTTACCATGCCCTCTTCCAGGGGGTCTTCCAGGGATTGAACCTGTGGCGTCTCCTGTGACTTCGGCATGGCAGGAGAATCTGTTACCAGTGAGCCACCTGGGAAGCCCTTCTTTAAGTCCAGAAGATTTCAAATGGTGACCAACCGATTCTTCCCCTTCCTAATTATGATGCGGTACTAGCTCCATTTCTGGCCAGTTCAGTGATGTCCTTCAGGGAGTTTTTAAATTAAAAGGCTAACCAAGAGAATCCCTAAAGACCTTCTAACAATAATTCTATTGCATTCTCTTTTACTTAACATAGCCAGGATATTTTCAGTTTCTTGCAACTGGATCCTAACTGATACACTTTCTTAGATGCTTCTAGAAGTTTGTTCTGTTGTTGTTTTTCTTGTAACTTTCTGTAATCTGAGAAGAGATTTTATTACCTTATGCTTATAGCTGTGGTTCTATTAACACTATTTCAATGGCACCATGCTCAAAATATTTGATCACAATTGTTAGAATTCTTGTCCCCCAAGTGTATCCAGAATTCTTCAGTATGCTTCTTTATATCTATGAATCATCCTTAGTGTTTACCACTGGATTAGTTCAGTTATAAATTCTCAACTCCACCGTTCATTTATACCACAGGGATGTCACTTACAGCGGGACTTCTGTACATAGCACTCAAGCCACCCCATTGTCATTGCCCAGGTGCTGGAGAAAATTAAAAACTACAATGTATCCTTTTACCTCTGTGCCTTTTAAGCTGAAACTCAGACACTTTAAAGTGCTGGAAATCTACAGAAATGTGATGCCATGAATTTGGAATCCCATAAAACTGTAACAGTAGAGCTGGAATTCAACTGTGGTTTTTTTTTTTTTAATTGGAGGCTAATTATTTTACAATATTATATTGGTTGGTTTTGCCATACATTGACATGAATCGGCCCCGGGTGTACATGAGTTCCCCCTCCTGAACCCCCCTCCCACCTCCCTCCTCCCTTTATCCTCCCTCTGGGTCATCCCCGCACACCAGCCCCGAGCATCCTGTAACATGCATCAACCCTGAACTGGTGATTCGTTTCACATATGACAACATACATGTTTCAATGCCATTCTCCCAAATCATCCCACCCTCACCCTCTCCCACAGAGTCCCAAAGACTGTTCTATACATCTGTGTCTCTTTTGCTGTCTCATATACAGGGTTATCATTTGCATCTTTCTAAATTCCATATATATGTGTTAGTCAACTGTGTTTTGATACCAGAAATCCATGTCCTGATTCCTACAAACCACATATGCTGCAGTGGAGAGGGACATGCTTGAAGTGTTCCAGAACCCCATGATGGGGCTCTTACAACTCTGCTGGGCATACACAGAACTCCTGGTGGACTGGATGATTTCTAGTAGTGACCTCCACAAGAGACTGGGAAACATGCTCCAGTGTTCTAAAGAGTACAGTTTGTCACATAACACTTTCATTGGACTCTTCTCTACCTGCTTTTGTCCAACAACCATCTGATTCTATTTATAGAAAGGATTACAGTATCTCCTTATCTTGACAAATCCCTGGAAGTGCCTTAACTGTGCAAAGAAATGTTCAAAGCAAGACATAAATGGGAAGGCACATAGCCTAATCTTAACCCACTGGGAGCTTTTAAGTTTCACCTTCAGTCTAATTAGAACACATTGTTCCAACTTTAGTTTAAAAAATGTTGCCAGTTTTATCCTAGAACTACATTCTTTACAGTAATTTTACTTGGAACACAGATCAAAAGTATTTTTCTTAATATCTGTTTTGCTTTGGTTTCATTTTTATTTCTACTTCAGAAAGGAAAGTTACTCAAAAGTTAGGTAGTTATTAAGCCTCCTGTATTCATTACCCTCCCTCATTATTTTTTATATCATTTCTCTTTCCTTTTAGTTATGAGAACACTTTTAAAATCTGTCCTCCATCTCACTCATTTCTTTTTCTGTACAGTTTTGCTCTTTAATTCTTTAGTAAACTATAGTAAATTCTTTAACCCAGTGTGAACTTTAATTCTAGCCTGGCCCCCAATCCAATATGACTGGTGCATTTATACAAAAATGACCACGTGAGGACAGAGAGACACCACAAGGAGAATATCATGTGGGCACAAAGACAGACATTAGAGCTGTGCAGCTCCAAGCTAAGGAACACCAAAGATCCCCAGGAATCCACCAGAAGCTCAGAAGAGGCAAGGAAGCATTCTACCCTTTGGGTTTGAATGGAGCATGAACCTACCAACACCTTGATTTCAGACTTCTAGCCACTGGAACTGAGACAACAAGTTTCTGTTGTTTTAAGCCACTCAGTGTATGGCACCTTGTTTTAGTGGCTTAGGAAGCGAATACAGATCCTGAATATCTCGTTTCACTGCTATCTTAGGATATCTTAGGTTGGATGCAAGGATCCTAGAAAGGCAAGTGAATGCAGCTCACAATTTCCAAACTGTGCATCCCTTGGGAGTAATATATTGAAGTCTACACAATGGCCAGAAACCACTTAGATGATTGGGGGATATTCAAAGGAAACAAGAGGAATGATCAGGAGTGTTAATGGAATACATTTAATTAAAATATAATGCCAAGTTATACGGGAGGATTCATAACATTTTTCTGTTTAAAAATTGACTTCAATTTCAGTTTTTACTTCTAGTACATGCTTTTATTATAAATAGAAAATTATTTAAACATTTATATAGCATTTTTATGTGCAAAAGTAACTTCTACATTTAAAAATTTTCCTTTTAAAGCTCAGCAAACAACCTATAAAATGTTGGGAAGTCTATTCACTCCTTACAGACCATTTCTTCCTTAACAACTTTCTCTAATTTCAGAAAGGATCATTACTACTTCTTTGCTATATCAAGAGAGAAGTAAAACCTTTTTAAAAAGGCAGATACTGTTTGACTGCTTGCATATTTGACCAACTTTGTCATTAAAGCATCCTTTAGTGAGTAAAATAACCACCATTACTTGTTCCTTTGGGTTATGGCATTAGAAATACAACTTTTTAAACGGCTGTGTTTTCTGGAGGAGTAATATGTCAGCCAAGTTAGCAATTAAAACTTCCAATTTCAACTGAAATAATTATCTGATTTATTTATATGTTTATTTAAACTACACTCTTCTTTATTACAGAAGAGATTTTTAAGTGGTTGAGCAATGTCCAGTCCATTTCTACCACTGACTAGTTATATGAATTTTAATTATACCTTAGATTCCCCATCTTCAAATTAGGGAAAATGAGCCCTTATTAGAGAATTGTTTTTGAAAATTAAAAGGAAAATTTTATATCGATGTTTGTTGTAAACAGTAAGTGCTACCTGAATGCTCGTTGCTATTATTTGTTTTCCTAGCTGAGATCAGAAATATAAAGAGATGAGACCCACATGTGCTTTTGGAAAGGAGCTGGGGTGGGGTGCTGGGTACTGATCAGCTTGGTGAAGGTCACACGGAGAGCCCTGGTCGCCAAGGAAACAAATGAAAGGATGAGGAGAGACACGGTGATGACCAAGGAGGAAGTTTAAAACTGAACTTAAAGTGGTACAGCCACTTTGAAAGACTGGTACACCTTACAAAGCTAAATGCAGTCTTACCACCTATAACCCAGCAATCCTGCTGGAGTAAGCAAATGGATGTCAATATTAGCTGATGGTTACTAACCAAACTTACTGTGGGAATCATTTCACAAGCTTGTAAAAGTCAAGTCATTATGCAGCACCCTTAACACTTACACATATGCTATATGCCAATTACAATCTCAGTAAAACTGAAAAACAAAGGACAACATGTTCACACAAAAACCTGCACATGAATGTTTATAAAAAGCTTTATTCACAATCACCAAAACTTGGAAGCAATCAAGATACCCTTCAGTAGATGAATCAATAAATAACCTGTGGTACATCCAGACAATGAGATAGTATTCAGTGATAAAAAGAAATGAGCGATTAAGTCATGAAAAGACTTGGAGGAAACTGAAATGCACATTGCTATGCAAAAGAAGTTCATATGAAAAGGCTACATACTGTGTGATCCCAACTATATGACATTCTAGAAACAAACAAAATGATGGAGACCAGGGGAAAGAGGGCAGGTTGCACAGGTACAACACAGGAGATTTCTAGAGTAGTACTAGTTTGCATAATATGGCAATGATGGATACATAATGTTATCAAAACCTTCCAGACTATAAAACCCAAAGAGTGCATCCCAAAATAAACTATGCAGTCCACCAGGCTCCACTGACCATGAAATTCTCCAGACAAGAATACTAGAGTGGCTAGCCATTCCTTTCTCCAGGGGATCTTCCCGACCCAGGGATCAAATCAACTCTGGGTCTCTTGCATTGCAGGCAGATTCTTCATCATCTGAGTACCAGGGAAGCCCAATATATTGCTATTGATTCATCAATTATAATAAATGTGCTCCCACTAATGTAAGATGTTAATAACAGGGAAAACTATGGGGAGATTAGAGGGATTCTCTGTACTTCATGTTCAATTTTTTTTTTTCTCTAAATAGAGTCTGTTAATCTGAAACAAAACAAACTCAGTAACCTCACAACTAGAGCATGTCATATCCTAGTTACCGTTTGATGTTGCCTTTGAGACTTTGCATAGGGTCACAGGATAATTTCTATAGCAGCACTTTTGTTTATTAAATGTATTTTCTAATCTTGTTCCAAACAGGACTTAAGTAAGCTGGATAAAAAGGCCTGGGTATCAGTGCTGTGAGGTTTCCCAGGTGGCACTAGTGGTAAAGAATCCACCTGCCAATACAGGAGACATAAGAGACTCAGATTCTATCCCTAGGTCGGGAAGATCCCCTGGAGGAGGAAATGGCAACCCACTCCAATGTTCTTGCCTAGAGAATCATGTCCATGCGATCATGGACAGAGGAGCCTGACGGGCTACAGGCCAGAGAGTTGCAAAGGGTCGAACACGACTGAAGTGACTTAGCACACACCAGTGCTGTCATGGGTAAATACCTGTGCAAGCTCTGAAGCCAGGGTGGACCAGTCAGGCTGCTGGTCCTATGCTCCACATGGTCTCTGGGCCAATGGCACTAAGGTCATCACAAAGTGCCCCTGTGTTTGCTCCCTTTTGCAGACAGGCTGCCTGAAGCCCCGTAGATATTTAATACACAAATTATCTAACCTCAGAAATGTGTCAAGCATTTCATCCCCATAATTCAAGTCTAAGAAATGTCTTCTTGAGAAGTCACTTTCATTACTGCAGTCACCCAGGGAATTCATGAGAAAAGGCCTCATTCTTGTCTAATTCAGAATATTTACTCTTTCATATGCTTCATCTTCGAGTCTATTTGCTTTAGTTCATTCATTTCTCTTTAATAACATCATCTGGTCTTCGATTCTTATAAAATTGCCAATCTAAGGAATATGGTCCAATAAATCAGTTCAGTTCAGTTCAGTTCAGTCGCTCAGTCGTGTCCGACTCTCCGCGACCCCATGAATCACAGCACGCCAGGCCTCCCTGTCCATCACCAACTCCCGAAGTTCACTCAAACTCATGTCCACAGAGTCGGTGATGCCATCCAGCCATCTCATTCTCCGTCGTCCCCTTCTCCTCCCGCCCCCAACCTTTCCCAGCATCAGAGTCTTTTCCAGTGAGTCAACTCGTCGCATGAGGTGGCCAAAGTATTGCAGTTTCAGCTTTAGCATCAGTCCCTCCAATGAACATCCAGGATTGATCTCCTCTAGAATGGACTGGTTGGATCTCCTTGCAGTATAAGGGACTCTCAAGAGTCTTCTCCAACACCACAGTTCAAAAGCATCGATTCTTCGGCGGTCAGCCTTCTTCACAGTCCAACTCTCACATCCATACATGACCACGGGAAAAACCATTGCCTTGACTAGACGGACCTTGGTTGGCAAAGTAATGTCTCTGCTTTTTAATATACTATCAAGGTTGGTCATAACTTTCCTTCCAAGGAGCAAGCGTCTTTTAATTTCATGGCTGCAATCAGCATCTGCAGTGATTTTGGAGCCCAAAAAAACAAAGTCTGACACTGTTTCCACTGTTTTTCCATCTATTTCCCATGAAGTGATGGGACCAGATGCCATGATCTTTGTTTTCTGAATGTTGAGCTTCAAGCCAACCTTTTCACTCTCCTCTTTCACTTTCATCAAGAGGCTTTTGAGTTCCTCTTTACTTTCTGCCATAAGGGTAGTGTCATCTGCATATCTGAGGTTATTGATATTTCTCCCAGCAATCTTGATTCCAGCTTGTGCTTCTTCCAGCCCAGCGTTCCTCATGATGTACTCTGCATATAAGTTAAATAAGCAAGGTGACAATATACAACCTTGACGTACACCTTTTCCTATTTGGAACCAGTCTGTTGTTCCATGTCCAGTTCTAACAGTTGCTTCCTGACCTGCATACAGGTTTCTCAAGAGGCAGGTCAGGTGGTCTGGGATTCCCATCTCTTTCAGAATGTTCCACAGTTTATTGTGATCGACACAGTCAAAGGCTTTGGCATAGTCAATGAAGCAGAAATAGATGTTTTTCTGAAACTCTCTTGCTTTCTCCATGATCCAGCGGATGTTGGCAATTTGATCTCTGGTGCCTCTGCCTTTTCTAAAACCTGCTTGAACCCAAAGAGTCCGAAATGCAGTACTTGGATGCAATCTTAAAAATGACAGGATGATTTCTGTTCGCTTCCAAGGCAAACCATTCAATATTACAGTAATCCAGGCCTATGCCCCAACGAGTAATGCTGAAGAAGCCGAAGTTAATCGGTTCTATGAAGACCTACAAGACCTTTTAGAACTAACACCCAAAAAAGATGTCCTTTTCATTATAGGGGACTGGAATGCAAAAGTAGGAAGTCAAGAAACACCTGGAGTAACTGGCAAATTTGGCCTTGGAGCACGGAATGAAGCAGGGCAAAGGCTAATAGAGTTTTGTCAAGAGAATGCACTGGTCATAGCAAACACCCTCTTCCAACAGCACAAGAGAAGACTCTACACATGGACATCACCAGATGGTCAACACCGAAATCAGATTGATTATATTCTTTGCAACCAAAGATGGAGAAGCTGTATACAGTTAGCGAAAACAAGACCAGGAGCTGACTGTGGCTCAGATCATGAACTCCTTATTGCGAAGTTCAGACTTAAATTGAAGAAAGTAGGGAAAACCACTAGACCATTCAGATATGACCTCAATCAAATCCCTTATGATTATACAGTGGAAGTGAGAAATAGATTTAAGGGACTAGATCTGATTGATAGAGTGCCTGATGAACTCTGGACGGAGGTTCGTGACATTGTAAAGGAGACAGGGACCAAGACCATCCCCATGGAAAAGAAATGCAAAAGAGCGAAATGGCTGTCTGAGGAGGCCTTACAAATAGCTGTGAAAAGAAGAGAGACGAAAAGCAAAGGAGAAAAGGAAAGATATAAGCATCTGAATGCAGAGTTCCAAAGAATAGCAAGGAGAGATAAGAAAGCCTTCCTCAGTGATCAATGCAAAGAAATAGAGGAAAACAACAGAATAGGAAAAACAAGAGAGCTCTTCAAGAAAATTAGAGATTCCAAAGGAACATTTCATGCAAAGATGGGCTCGATAAAGGACAGAAATGGTATGGACCTAACAGAAGCAGAAGATATTAAGAAGAGGTGGCAGGAATACACAGAAGAACTGTACAAAAAAGATCTTCACGACCAAGATAGTCACGATAACGTGATCACTGACCTAGAGCCAGACATCTTGGAATGTGAAGTCAAGTGGGCCTTAGAAAGCATCACTACGAACAAAGCTAGTGGAGGTGATGGAATTCCAGTTGAGCTATTTCAAGTCTTGAAAGATGATGCTGTGAAAGTGCTACACTCAATATGCCAGCAGATTTGGAAAACTCAGCAGTGGCCACAGGACTGGAAGAGGTCAGTCTTCATTCCAATCCCAAAGAAAGGCAATGCCAAAGAATGCTCAAACTACCACACAATTGCACTCATCTCACACGCTAGTAAAGTCATGCTCAAAATTCTCCAAGCCAGGCTTCAGCAGTATGTAAACCGTGAACTCCCAGATGTTCAAGCAGGTCCAATAAATACAAAGCTCTAAACTGAACTTCTCTTCCCTTCAGACTCAAAGATAGTGTATGGGGAGATGAATGTTCTTGTAACAGTCTCCAGCTTCCTCTTTTCCTTAACACAGCAGTGAATTGAGCCCCAAAGAAACTCTGCAAAGCCTAGGACACCAAGATCACCATTGGAAGCTAAGAAGAGGTAAGGAAAGAGTCTCGCTACAGGCTTGAAGGGAGCATGAACCTGCCAATAGGGAGCATGAACTAACCCTTGCTAGGTGGGTTCTGAATCTATCTCAAAAAAAAAAAAAAAAGGAAAATAAAAGGAAAAAGCATAGTCTTTGACTTATCACATATATTTCAGCCACTGGCAAAACCTATCTTTTCTTTTGGAAAAGTAACTCTGTGACAAATCATATCTAGAGATGACCCAGAGTCCACTCTTCTAACAGGTTTAATTATCTAAACTAGTATTTACCAAAATATAATGTACAAACCACTTGTGGTGTGAAAAGATGTGATGTTATACATGAATAATAGTAGTATATGATAGTTATGCATTTATTTCATTGTGCTTTATAAAATACAACTATCACATTAAATACATGGTTTTATGGATATTATAGCATGGAAATGAGAGGGAAGAGACATTGTTAAAGATGGTATAGGTGATACATAGCTAAGCAAAATTATTGTTGTTGTTCAGTTGCTAAGCTGTGTCCAACTCTTTGCAACCCCATGAACTGCAGCACACCAGGCTTCCCTGTCCTTTCCTGTCTCCCAGAATCTGCTCAAACTCACGTCCACTGAGTCAATGATGCCATCCAACCATCTTATCTTCTGTTACCTGCTTCTCTGTTTGCCCTCAGTATAGACAGGCAAATTCAGATAATAAGGCTTGGGAAACACAACTTTCAACAAAAAAGGACACATGAAATTTTCCTAATAAATTACAGTCATAACTGACTCTTTGGCTTTTAAAAAATAAATCTAACCAAGGGAAATGAAAGTCAAGGAGAATCTAAAAGTGTTGGGATTAAGTCTAGTTAATTCATAAAGTTTGTTGGTTATGTCAGTCTTTTTAATCAAGCTTTCCCTCAAAGTTGGGTCATGGTTTTAAGCTTAAAATTCTCTGTAATATGTCCATTCTTATGCCTTAGACTTCCGAAAAGGATCACAAGTCCATTTTTATGTGTCATAATATTTCCTATTTAATATTGCCAAGACAACTTCAGTGTTGATTCCCAAATCTACTTTTTTTAATTTTTTGCCCCAGTTAATGGTTATCGTTAGCCAACCAAGTAGAAAATCTTTCATACTCATGAATATTACTTCATGGCCTATTACTTCTACCTCTTAAATAATTTCCAGACAAATTCACTTCTACTCATTGATATTATGGTTTTCTAGGCCAGTATTATCTCTTCCCTCTTTGGGTCCAATTTCCACATCTCTTTCTCCAAGGAAATTTCCCTTCCACTGGGTGCCTTCAAATGTTTCCCTAAAGCACTCATTTCTTATCACACCCGATTATAATTTTCTGTTCATCTGTCTCATTGTCTTTATTAGACAAAAGAACTGCTGAATCTATCAACCCGAATGATTGCTGTATCCCCATCAATTGGTAATATAGACATTTAATAACTATTTTTGAATGAATAACTAACATGAAATGAAATAAAGCAAAATAAAATGACTAATAGATTATTTCAACAGTTTGTAACCGGTTTATCTCAAAATTTGGCATCCCTTAGTCCATTACCTGTAGCTAGAATTCTTGCTGTAAAATACAACCTAATGACCATGGTGTCATTTTAGACTTTTGGGTTGAGGGTTATGTAAAATGAACTTAGGCTCACTGAAAACAATTTAAAAGAGGAATTAACTTCAAGGATTGTATTCACGACTGTCAGTTCTCTTGCCCACACCTCCTTGGATCAGTACCTGTCACCCACCAGGGGGTCCTGGTGGGCCCCTGCTCTCAACAGCCAGACCTAGAAGCTTCTCTCAGCTATAAGCACAGAAAACTAGAATTCTCTCAACACTGGGGTCTTCTCAGGGAGGGTCCTTCTTCTCTGTCCTCTTTTTTTGGCCATATCATGTGGCATGTGGGATCTTAATTCCCTGAACAGGGATGGAACCCAGATTAGAAGCTCAGAGTCTTAATCACTGGACCATCAAGGAAGGCCCCAATTCAGTTCTTAACAAATGACTGACAGCTACAGGGGTAGAAACATCTGGGGCTCCCTGCACCTTTGACTGTGAAAATCCAGAGGAATGGCCGACACTGCCCTGAGGTGTTGAGCCTGAGTTCCCCCTCCATTGGGTTTGTCTACACACTGCACCCCCTTTTGTTCCCTGATCCCATTTATTCTACTTTCTTATTTTTCTGGGAATGCTTCTAAAATACTTGTCTCATGACTCTATATCTTAAGGTCTGCATCTAGGAAAACAAACTAAGATAAAAATGCATGCTGTCTAGAGGACCCAAAACTAGGAAAGTGTTCAAGTTTTTTGTTTTTTAAAAAAAATTTATTTATTTTAATTGGAGGCTAATTACTTTACAATATTGTAGTGGTTTTGCCACACATTGACATGAATCAGCCATGGGTGTACATGTGCCCCCAACCCTAAACCCCCTCCCACCTCCCACCCCATCCCATCCCTCAGCGTTGCCCCAGTGCACTGGCTTTGAGTGCTCTGTTTCATGCATCAAACAGACTGGTCATCAATTTCACACAATTCAGGTTTTGATAGGAGCTAAGTCTAGAAATCGAGTTGATTCACTGGAAAAGACTCTGATGCTGGGAAAGGTTGGGGGCGGGAGGAGAAGGGGACAACAGAGAATGAGATGGCTGGATGGCATCACCGACTCTGTGGACATGAGTTTGAATGAACTCCGGGAGTTGTTGATGGACAGGGAGGCCTAGCATGCTGTGATTCATGGGGTCGCGGAGAGTCAGACACGACTGAGTGACTGAACTGAACTGAACTGAACTGAAGTCTAGAAAGATGCTGGGAAAGATCGAAGGCAGGAGGAAAAGGGGGAGACAGGGGATAAGATGGTTGAATAACATTACCGACTCAATGGACATGAGTTTGAGCAAACTCCTGGAGATAGTGAAGGACAGGGAAGCCCGGCGTGCAGGAGTCCATGAGGTCACAATAGACAGACACAACTGAGCTACTGAACAACAGCAACAATTTCAGGAGAGGAGTTTCACTTTGTCTCCAATCTCGAATTTTCTCTTGATAGTTGCTCCATATTTACTCTCTGCTTCCAAATTCTCTTAACAGAATATGCAATTCCATGGATCCCAAACTAAGATTCCCATCACTACTTTTGGGTGGTCCTCAGATCCAACTCAAAAGACACAGAATCTGATGGAGCTAACCTGATTAGTGCCTCCATCTGAAGTTTAGCCAACAATCCACAGCCAGGGAGATAAGGTCCTATAGCACAAAACACCAGGAGGATTAAGCAGAGATTCTCCAGAGGAAGAAAGACAATTGTTAGCTGACTAGGGTATATATAAAAATGTAAAGTAACACAATGATACTGTACTTAAAATCCTTAAGCAGCTCCTAATACCTTTAGACTAAATTCCAAACAATTTTCCAAGACGTGTAGGGTCTCTACCATGCATCTTCAGCTCTTGTCTCTACCTGCTTTAGAGCCCATGTTAACCGTTTAGTACACATTTGCTATTTTATCTCCGATGCTTAGAATTTGCTGCTCTCTCTTACTGGAGCATCTTATACCTTCTATATCTGGAATCAAGATTGCTGGGAGAAATATCAATAACCTCAGATATGCAGATGACACTACCCTTATGGCAGAAAGTGAAGAGGAACTCAAAAGCCTCCTGATGAAAGTGAAAGAGGAGAGTGAAAAGGTTGGCTTGAAGCTCAACATTCAGAAAACAAAGATCATGGCATCTGGTCCCATTACTTCATGGGAAATAGATGGAAAAACAGTGGAAACAGTGTCAGACTTTATTTTTTTGGGCTCCAAAATCACTGCGGATGCTGATTGCAGCCATGAAATTAAAAGACGCTTGCTCCTTGGAAGGAAAGTTATGACCAACTTAGAAAGTATATTAAAAAGCAGAGACATTACTTTGCCAACCAAGGTCTGTCTAGTTAAGGCAATGGTTTTTCCCGTGGTCATGTATGGATGTGAGAGTTGGACTGTGAAGAAAGCTGATGGCCGAAGAATCGATGCTTTTGAACTGTGGTGTTGGAGAAGACTCTTGAGAGTCCCTTATACTGCAAGGAGATCCAACCAGTCCATTCTAAAGGAGATCAATCCTGGATGTTCATTGGAAGGACTGATGCTGAAGCTGAAACTCCAATGCTTTGGCCACCTCATGCGACGAGTTGACTCACTGGAAAAGACTCTGATGCTGGGAAAGGTTGGGGGCGGGAGGAGAAGGGGACGACAGAGAATGAGACGGCTGGATGGCATCACCGACTCTGTGGACATGAGTTTCAGTGAACTCCGGGAGTTGGTGATGGACAGGGAGGCCTGGCGTGCTGTGATTCATGGGGTCGCGGAGAGTCGGACATGACTGAGCGACTGAACTGAACTGAACTGAACTGAATACACATCCTTAGTCTCACCAACTCCCATTAGTATTTCCAAAGTAACCCAAGCATCAAAATCTCTGCAAAACCTCTGCTGATACACTGAGTCTGTATGAGGGGCTCCTCTTCTCTGTGAATTCTCCATATTACACCACACTGTAAGTTTTTGTCTGCTCAGCTTCCTCGCAGATAGAATAGAAAGTCCAAAGGCAAACAAGCACTATTTCTTATTATGTGTTATTGAAACCTTTTACCACTGATTGGGACTTGAACCTGTGTGCTGTGACTTGAATACAGCCAAAATCCCACTGGGACTTGAAACCACATGGCTGGGACTTGAACCCAGCCAAAACCCTTGGTACCTAGTTTTAAGACCTAATGAAGTTCAGGTTCTTAATGTCTCATCACAGAAAGAATTCACTAAGAGGCAAAATGATATATTCAGTTCAGTTCAGTTCAGTTCAGTCGCTCAGTACTGTCTGACTCTGCAACCCCATGGACTGCAGCATGCCAGGCTTCCCTGTCTATCATCAGCTCCCAGAGCTTACTCAAATTCATGTCCATCAAGTCGATGATGCCATCCAACCATCTCATCATCTGTCATTCCCTTCTCCTCCTGCCTTCAAATTTCCCAGCATCAGCATCTTTCCCAATAAGTCAGTTCTTCACATCAGGTGGCCAAGGGATTGGTGTTTCAGCTTCAGTCCTTCCAGTGAATATTCAGTAATGATTTTCTTTAGGATGGACTGGTTGGATCTCCTTGCAGTCCAAGGGACTCTCCAGAGTCTTCTCCAACACTACAATTCGAAAGTATCAATTCTTCGGTGCTAAGCTTTCTTTATAGTCCAACTCTTACATTCATACATGATTACTGGAAAAACCATAGCTTTGACCAGATGAACCTTTGTGGGCAAAGTAATATCTCTCCTTTTTAATATGCTGTCTAGGTTGCTCATAGCATTCCTTCCAAGAAGCACGTGTCTTTTAATTTCATGGCTGCCATCAACATCTGCAGTGATTTTGGAGCCCAAGAAAATAAAGCCTCTCACAGTTCCCAATTTTTCCCCATCTATTTGCCATGAAGTGATGGGACAAGATGCCATGATCTTAGTTTTCTGAATGTTGAGCCTTAAGCCAACTTTTTCACTCTCCTCTTTCACTTTCATCAAGAGGCTCTTTAGTTCTCCTTCATTTCTGCCATAAGGGTGGTGGCATCTGCATAACTGAGGTTACTGATATTTCTCTCAGCAATCTTGATTCCAGCTTGTGCTTCATCCTGCCTGGCATTTCGCATAATATACTCTGCATATAAGTTAAATAAGCATGATGACAATATACAGCCTTGACAATATACTCCCTTCCTGATTTGGAACCATTCTGTTTTTTCATGTCCAGTTCTAACTGTTGCTTTGTGACCTGCATACAGATTTCTCAGGAGGCAAGCCAGGTGGTTTGGTATTCCCATCTCTTGAAGAATTTCTCACAGTTTGCTGTGATCCACACAGTCAAAGGCTTTGGCGTAGTCAATAAATCAGAGGTAGATGTTTTTCTGGAACTCTCTAGCTTTTTCTATGATCCAACTGATGTTGGGAATTGATCTCTGGTTCCTCTGCCTTTTCTAAATCCTGCTTGAACACCTAGAAGTTCCTCTTTCATGTACTGTTGAAGTCTGGCTTGGAGAATTTTGAGCATTACTTTGCTAGTGTGTGAGATGAGTGCAATTGTGCAGTAGTTTGAGCATTCTTTGAAATTGCCTTTCTTTGGGATTGGAATGAAAACTGACCTTTTCCAGTCCTGTGGCCACTGCTGAGTTTTCCAAATTTGCTGGCATATTGAGTGCAGCACTTTCACAGCATCATCTTTCAGGATTTGAAATAGCTTAGCTGGAATTCCATCACCTTCACTAGCTTTGTTCGTAGTGATCCTTCCTAAGGCCCACTTGACTTCACATTCCAGGATGTCTGCCTCTCGGTGAGTGATCACACCATCATAGTTATCTGGGTCATTAATTAAGATCTTTTTTGTATAGTTCTTCTGTGTATTCTTGCCACCTCTTCTTAATATCTTCTACTTCTATTAGGTCCATACCATTTCTGTCCTTTATTGTGCCCATCTTTGCATGAAAATTTGCCTTGGTATCTCTGATTTTCTTAAACAGATCTCTAGTCTTTCCCATTCTATTATTTTCCTCTATTTCTTTGCTTTCGTCACTGAGGAAGTCTTTCCTATCTCTCTTGCTAGTCTTTGGAACTCTGTATTCAAATATGTATATCTTTCCTTTTTTCCTCTGCCTTTCACTTTTCTTCTTTTCTCAGCTATTTGTAAGGGCTCCTCAGACAACCATTTTGCCATATTGCATTTTCTTTTCTTGGTGTTGATAGGAAGTGGATTTATTCAGATTGAGAAAGAAGCACACTCAATACACAGAGTGTGGGCCATTGCAGAGGTCGAGTTTGGCTGTGTGGTTCTTCAGTTCAGTCCAGTCGCTCAGTCATGTCCGACTCTTTGTGACCCCATGAATCACAGCACACCAGGCCTCCCAGTCCATCACCAACTCCCAGAGTTCACTCAAACTCATGTCCATAGAGTCTGTGATGCCATCCAGCCATCTCATTCTCTGTCGTCCATTTCTCCTCCTGCCCCCAATCCTTCCCAGCATCAGAGTCTTTTCCAATGAGTCAACTCTTCGCATGAGGTGGCCAAAGTATTGGAGTCTCAGCTTTAGCATCAGTCCTTCCAATGAACACCCAGGATTGATCTCCTCTAGAATGGACTGGTTGGATCTCCTTGCAGTCCAAGGGACTCTCAAGAGTCTTCTTCAACACAACAGTTCAAAAGCATCAATTCTTCGGTGATCAGCTTTCCTCACAGTCCAACTCTCACATCCATACATGACCATGGGAAAAACCATAGCCTTGTCTAGACGGACCTTTGTTGGCAAAGTAACGTCTCTGCTTTTTAATATGCTATCTAGTTTGGTCATAACTTTCCTTCCAAGGAGTAAGCGTCTTTTAATTTCATGGCCGCAATCAGCATCTGCAGTGATTTTGGAGCCCAAAAAATAAAGTCTGACACTGTTCCCACTGTTTCCCCATCTATTTGCCATGAAGTGATGGGACCAGATGCCATGATCTTTGTTTTCTGAATGTTGAGCTTCAAGCCAACCTTTTCACTCTCCTCTTTCACTTTCATCAGGAGGCTTTTGAGTTCCTCTTCACTTTCTGCCATAAGGGTGGTGTCATCTGCATATCTGAGGTTATTGATATTTCTCCCAACAATCTTGATTCCAGCTTGTGCTTCTTCCAGCCCAGCGTTCCTCATGATGTACTCTGCATGTAAGTTAAATAAGCAAGGTGACAATATACAACCTTGACATACTCCTTTTCCTATTTGGAACCAGTCTGTTGTTCCATGTCCAGTTCTAACTGTTACTTCCTGACCTGCATACAGGTTTCTCAAGAGGCAGGTCAGGTGGTCTGGTATTCCCATCTCTTTCCGAATGGCTGTGTGGGTGGCTCAGATGGTAAAGCATTTGTCTACAATGCGGGAGACCCGGGTTCAATTCCTGGGTTGGGAAGATCTCCTGGAGAAGGAAATGGCAACCCACTCCAGTACTCTTGCCTGGAAAATCCCATGGATGGAGGAGCCTGGTGGGCTACAGTCCATGGGGTTGCAAAGACTCGGACATGACTTCACTCACTCACTTAGTTTTTATAGCCTGGGCAGTTTCATATGCTAATGAGTGGTAGGATTATTCCAACTATTTGGGGGAAGGAGTGGTGATTTCCAGGATTTGGGCCACCGCCCATCCCTTGGTCTTTTGGCAGTGCCTTGGAACTGTCATGGCACCTCTGGGTGTGTCATTTCACTTGCTGATTGAATCAAGGTCTAGTCTTATCTGCCATCATGGTCCCATCTGATTCCAATCGGTTTATGTTGTGTCCTTGGGCTATGTCATCCTTTAAAAAGTTATGCCCTGCCTCTTTCCCTCCTGTTACATTATTGCCTCAATACTCAACAAAGTGCTTAATATCACATAGATACACAGTAGATTTTTTTTTAATGAAGAGAGGAAGAGAAGAAAGAAAGAAGCTTGCAAGAACCAAAGCATAGACCAGAAGTTGACATGATCAGATTTGCATTTTTAACAGATTACTCTGACAGCATTGGGGAGAATAAATTGGAAAAAGGGATGTATTTTCAAAAATGTTGTTTAACATTGGAAGGCTTAGTTGCTGGAACAGATAATTAGGAACGCCTCCCTATCTTAATCCGGTTTTCTGATAAGACCCACCTGGCATGTGTCTGAGGGGTGACATAACAGAATTCCACCCCTTCTGTATCTTGTAAAAATATACTCCAAGATATCATCTACCAGATAATGTAGTGTCCCCTGTAGAGCTTTCCTGTGATAAATTTCTCTCAAAATCTAAGTAAGGAAAGCCCCAGCCATATACTATAGGTGTACCCTTCACTATCTCATGCTGTATAATACTGGGTTGGCCAAAACGTTCATTTGGATTTTCCTGTAAGCTCCTACCCGATACATTGCTTGCTTGTTTGCGTGCTCAATCATGTCTGACTCTTTGTGACCCCATGGACGGTAGCCCGCCAGCCTCCTCTGTCCATGGAATTTTCCAGGCAAGAATACTGGAGTGGGTTGCCATTTCCTACTACAGGGGATCTTCCCAACCCAGGAATTGAACCTGCATCTCTTGGGTCTCCCACATTGTTAGGTGGATTCTTTTCCACTGGGTCACCTGGGAAGTCCCACCCAATACATAATTTGGAATCTTTCTAGAGATGTTTCTGGAGTATTAACTTTTCCCAATTAGCATTTCACTTCCCTAGCATCAGAGATTATGCCTTTTAATTTTAATTCTCTTGTATCCATAGTAATGCCTAACAGAATGCTAAAGCACACTCATTCCACTGCATACAATCATAAACTGAAAAACATATAATCAATTAATGTACAAGCAAACCTAGAACTATGAAATAAATCAACTTGGTTATTTGAACAGAGATGAAAAACAACAGTCATGCTAGAAAAGAAGGATTACTTCAAATTCTTCATGCTACTTAATCCTGGTCTCTGGAGACTAAACTCATCTTTTGGCAGCACAAATACACTGAAAAAACTGTAATGAACAGATCCACATATCTCATTAATTAATTACAGTTGCATAAGCTCTTACCGGTCCAGGCATCTCTTGTTTGATCTTCTGGCAGACCTTTGCAGTACAGAAAAATGATGCTTTACTTAAAAATGGGTTTCTTTGAGGTCATTACTATAGTTCTTATTTTACAAATAAGAATTAGGCCTAGAGTTATCAAGTGTCCTCCTATAACAGGGTAGAGAGTCGATACCAGGTTTGTTGTTGGGTGTTGCTTAGTCACTCAGTCGTGTCCGACTCTTTGCAACCCCATGGACCGTAGCCTATCAGGCTCTTCTGTCCGTGGGGTTCTCCAGACAAGAATACTAGAGTTGATAGTCATTTCCTCCTCCAAGGGATTTTCCTTACCCACGGATGGAACCCAGGTCTCCTGCATTGTAAGCAAATTCTTTACTGTGTGAGCCACCAGGGAAGCCCAGGGGCAGACATTTTCATCATCTGAGCCTCTGCCTCCTTTCCAGAAATCAAGTTCAGCAGAGACATGCCTCATGTGAACTCACAACTGTAGCACATGAAGTTCACAAACCAGGTTAAGGGCGGACCCTAAGCAAGAGAAGTTCCAAAGCCTCAAGTTCAAGAAAACAGAAGACAACTATCAGATTAAAGTTGAGGGGCCTCTGGATCTCAGTTTCCTTATTTATGAAATGCAGATGATAAGAGATTTAGTGATTAAAGTGAAGGCTACATACAAAACACTTAAAATAAAGCCCTGATCAATAATTCTGAGCTATTATGTCAACCACAGGACAGGCAAGATTGAAGAAATGGGATCCAGCAGTTAAACCTGGAAAGGTTCCCAGAAGCAAGATTTGTATATAGAGAAAGAGCCCGAAGTAACCAAAGGCAGTTCGGGTGATAGAGGGGAAAAAAATAATGAAAAGATTATATTATTTCACAAAGTCAGCACAAAGATGAGAACAGTCTTCCCTCCCAGCCCTTCTGACTTATCCCCACACATCTCAAAGTTCAGTGAAAAACCCTTCTTGAAAAGTTACCTATCCCTGGACAGTGAATATTAACAGAAAGAGAAATTCTGGTAAACTTTCTAATAAAAGCTGACATTGAGTGATCACTTTCAATCAGAAATTTTAAGAGCCAGTTCAAGATTCACCATGTTTCCTTTTCCCTCTGCGATGACCATGGAAACTTGGGTGACAACAGAGCCCCCAGGAGCCTAAGTCCTTGAGTGACAATGATGAGCGAATCCCCTGAAGACTACATTGTTCCTGCAGCATACACCAGAAACCACTTCTGTTGTTAGCCACTGAGATTTGGGATTGTTTGTTATCGCAGAATATTCTAACCCAGTGATTCTCAAAGTGTAGCTTTGCATCAGAAGCATTCTTTTGGAAACTTATTAGAAATGCAAATTATTGGGTCTCATCCTACTGCTACTGCTACTGCTAAGTCACTTCAGTCGTGTCCGACTCTGTGTGACCCCATAGACGGAAGCCCACCAGGTTCCCCCATCCCTGGGATTCTCCAGGCAAGAACACTGGAGTGGGTTGTCATTTCCTTCTCCAATGTGTGAAAGTGAAAAGTGAAAGTAAAGTCGCTCAGTCGTGTCCGACCCATAGCGACCCCACGGACTGCAGCCTACCAGGCTCCTCCATCCATGGGATTTTTTAGGCAAGAGTACTGGAGTGGCTTGCCATTGCCTTCTCTGGGGTCTCATCCTAGACCTACTAAATCAGAAACCTTGGGATAGGGACCAGACATACTTTAGCCTCTAGGTGATTCTCCATCATGGTAAAGTTTAAGAGTACTGATCTAGTCTGTCTTTCCTGCTACAAGCTACCTAGTAGGAAAGGAAATGAAGAAGGAAATGGCAACCCATTCCAGTATTCTTGCCTGGGGAATCCCATGAACAGAGAAGCCTGGCAGGCTACAGTCCACGGGGTCAAAAAGAGCTAGACATGACTGAGAAACCAACACTTTCAGGAATGGAAAGTTCAATCATTCCAGGCCTCCACATGAGAGGAAAGAGGTAACGTGACCAAAATCATATAATGAGTAAGTGGCAGAACCTAAATGTGGGAATAGCAATCAGATTCAAATGTCAGACTCATAACCATTTTGCTCTCTCCACTGGCTATGGCATAGCAATTGACTTCATTAGAAATTTTAACTTGAATAACAAAAAAACCTATTGTATAGCACATGGAACTCTGATCAATGTCATGTGGCAGCCTGGCTGGGAGGGGAATTTGGGGGAGAATGGTTACAGTATATGTATGGTTGAGTACCTTTGCTGTTTATCTGAAGCTATCACAGCATTGTTAATAGGCTATGTGTGCTGTGCATAGTCGTTCAGTCATGTCCAATTCTTTGCAACCCCATGGACTACAGCCCACCAGGCTCCTCTGTCCTTGGGGATTCTCCAGGTAAAAGGTTGAAAGACTTTATCATAAAAAATTTTTAAATTTTGCATTTTATTACTACAAATATTTAGATTCACTTTGTCTAAAAAATAATGGCATCTAGAAAATTATGACAAAGGATATTTGACTTACTTTAAGAAATAAATTATTATGGTCTGTAAGGTCAGTGAGTTGAAGTTTGTGGGCAAATAAATTCCCAAAGGGGTTACAAAGAATTTACTAAGGCTAGATACTATTCTGGCAGTTTTGTGTGCCTCGAGTTTTTGGAAAAGTGATGTTAAAGTTGTCCAGGATTCTTGTTGGGAGAATCCCATGGACAGAGGAGCTTGGCAGGCTACAGTTCATGGGATCACAAAGAGTCCAACATGATTGAGCAACTACCATTTTCACTTTCAACACTAAAGCTGTCCATCATTGGGATTATTGCCCCAGGGTCTCCCAGGAGAAGCCTAAACCTACAGTTCTGAGGTGAAGAAGCAGTCCACAGCAAAGAGGCCAATAGAGCTTCCCAGGTAGCTCAGTGGTAAATAATCCTCCTGCCAATCCAAGAGATGAAGGAGACACAAATTTAATCCCTGGTCAACAAGATCTCCTGGAGGAGGAAATGGCAACCCACTACAGTATTCTTGCCTGGAGAATCCCATGGACAGAGGAGCCTGGTGGGCTACAATCCATGAGGTCACAAAAAGTCAGACATGACTGAGCAACGGAGCACGCGCGCACAAGCACAAGCACACACACACACACACACGGAGGTCAATACAGATAAAGAGGTGTGAGTAAGGGTAGAGAGATGTAGGAGATGAGGTCAGAAAAACAACAGGAGTCAGACTGAATTGCTACAGGATCTTATAGGCTACGGTAAATTTTTCATTTTTCACTCTGGTCAAGTGTTAATATGTGTTCCATGAAAAAAAAAAAAGATTCTGCGATCAGAAAATCATGGATTAAGTAAAGTTAAATCAGTTTCTCTACTCTAAAATTTTTCATAGTAATGGCTATAGCTGTTACCTTGCTAATAAGTTCAAGCAGTTGAAAAGCTGTGGGTGCATGCTATGGAGTGGATAACGAAAACGGCTGACCATAGCTGAGAATATAGAAGGCAGATGACATACGAGCAGATCAGAAATAACAAAGCGAGTTAATACTTAAAATTTAAACCACACAAAAGAGAGATGGGTGGATTCCAAGATGGCAGAGTAGAAGGATGTGTACTCATCTTCTCCTGCAAGAACTCCAAATTTGCAACTCCCTGTTGAAAAACCATTGATAGGAGAAAGCTGGATCCCACCAAAAAAAGATACCTCATGTCCAAGGGCAAAAGAGAAGCCCCAACAAGATAGCAGGAGGGGAAAAATCACATTTATACTCAAACCCCACAACTGCCAGAGATGCTCAGAGGGCTCAATCAAAACCTTGTGTGCACCAGGACATCCTTGCCAACATCCTTTGGATTATAGAAAAAAGCAAGAGAATTCCAGAAAAACATCTACTTCTGCTTTATTGACTATCCCAAAGCTTTTGACTCTATGGATCACAACAAACTGTGGAAAATTCTTAAAAAATGGGAATACCAGACCACCTTACCTGCCTCCTGAGATATCTTTCTGCAGGTCAAGAAGCAACAGTTAGAGCTGGACATGGAACAATGGACTGGTTCCAAACTGGGAAAGGAGTACGTCAAGGCTGTATATTGTCACCCTGCTTATTTAACTTATATAAAGAGTACATCATGTAAAATGCCAGGCTGGATGAATCACAAGCTAGAATCAAGATTGCTGGGAGAAATATCAATAACCTCAGATACACAGATGACACCACCCTTATGGCAGAAAATGAAGAGGAACTAAATAGCCTCTTGGTGAAAGTGAATGAGGAGAGTGAAAAAGCTGGCTTAAAACTCAACATTCAAAAAACTAAGACCATGGCATCTGGACCCATCACTTTGTGGCAAATAGATGGGGAAATAATGGAAACAGTGAGAGGCTTTATTTTCTTGGGCTCCAAAATTATTGCAGATGGTGACGGCAGCCATGAAATTAAAAGACGCTTACTCCTTGGAAAAAAAAGCTATGACCAACCTAGACAGCATATTAAAAAGCAGAGATATTACTTTGCCAACACAGGTCCATCTAGTCAAAGCTATGTTTTTTTCTAGTAGTCATGTATGGATGTGAGAAGAAAGCTGAGTGGGGAAGAATTGATGCTTCTGAACTGTGATGTTGGAGAAGACTCTTGAGAGTCCCTTGGACTGCAAGGAGATTAACTAGTCAATCCTGAAGGAAATCAGTCTTGAATATTCATTGGAAGGACTGATGGTGAAGCTGAAGCTCCAATTATTTGGTCACCTGATGCGAAGAACTGACTCATTGGAAAAGACCCTGATGCTGGGAAAGATTGAAGGCAGGAGGAGAAGGGGATGACAGAGGATGCGATGGTTGGAGGGCATCACCAACTCAATGGACATGAGTTTGAGTAAGCTCCGGGAGTTGGTGATGGACAGGAAAGCCTGGTGTGCTGCAGTCCATGGGGTTGCAAAGAGTCAGACATGACTAAGGGACGGAACTGAACTGAACTGAACTGAAAAGAGAGATGAGTTTAGATCTCAGGCAAAACTTCACAAATAAATATATAAATTTGAGAATTAAATCTAAATTTTTATGAAGTCTATGATTATTTTACTCATGTTTAAAAAAAGCAAAGGATCATCTATTACATCTACAGAAGGAAGAGCAGGGTCTGTACTTCCTATTTGACTTATTTCCTATTTGATTTGCATTATGTAAATCCCTTGAAGAATTGCTCATTTCTCTAGATCACTCAGTCATATAGATGTACAAATTGACTCCAACCTTCATTTCTCAACCTATTTTCTTTTATATTATGCAGTAACTTCATATTTGGATTGACTGAATTTTACCAACAAATGCAAGAAAGCAGGTCGAAATACAGAAAAGGAGGGAGGATGGGATGGACAAAAGGAAAGGAAGGGAAAGGAAAGAAGAAAAGAAGAGAAAGAATCTGCTCACTTACTTTTCTTCTTTGAATATTATGGTGCTTCTGTTTTATATCAGAGTTTTTTTTTTCCCAGACCAACAAATGTGACAAAAGCAATATATCCAAGAGATGACTCACCTTTCCAAAAGATTGAGAGATAATTTAACTCACATCTCAAAAATCACCTTCATTTTTCCTGACTTTTTTTTTTTTCAATCTGGAAACAAAAAACTGAATACTTTGGTAATTGAGTAACTTGGATCTTTGCTTAGTTTAATGGCAAATTTGAGCTAATGTACCAAATTAGCAAGATGAATCATAGTTAACATTCCCTATCCAGACTTATTAAATTCCTACCATACAGTCACTCGAAGTCTCTTTCATGGAAATGTGTCCACCTTCCAAAGACCATATGTTATACTTCTGAACAGTACTTTAATTCTAATGAGGAGTGATTTATCCAATGAACTTGATTGTCAGATTAAACCATATCTAATTCTAAGGCACTGATTGTAAACGTGAATACTTGAACTTGATTCAGAACTATCAAGCATGCTTAGAACTTCAGTCAGTTAATCCTGCTGGAATCTTAGTCTCTAAAGACCAAAGTCACGGAAGTATGTTTTGGCTTTAACATGCAGACATTTTTCCATTGCCATAGTCCTTTTGTTTTAAAATCATTTCCTTGAGAATCAAGCAGGTTTCCTTTTAAGTTAGCAAGCTGATTTTTAGGAAGCATTAATTTTATTTTCCTAGTTATAGAATATAATTTGTGTTTTCCAGTTTTGGGAAAATGTTTACATTGCAAAATCTCAATGAATTAGCTATTCTTTGGGATCTTTATTAAGAATGAAATAATAACAATAGTCAATATTTATTAAGTGCTTACTTATATGCCCAAAACTCTAACAATACATCAGTTAAATACTTTTTAAGTGTCCACTTTTATTCCTATCTACAAGTGAGAAAACTAAAACACAAGATGAATTAAGTTGTCAGTGGTCACAAACAGTAGAAACTAGATTTGAACCAAGGCAGTTAGAATCCAGCACATGTGCTTTTAATCTCTGTATTATACTACCTCTCAAATAGAAGGAAATAAAGAAAAAAAAAAGGAAGAGAAATTGTCTATACAGAATAAGCCAAACAGAACATGCCCATAGCATAAAACAAAGAAAAAAAGGGAAATAAAGTCAGAGTATGTAAGAGAGGGGGCCACAGTTTGGGAGTTTTTCTTTGTTTTTTTTTAAAGTTTAATTGATAAAATTGTAAGATATGTAAGGTGTACAATGTAATGATTGAAAATGTATAGACTGTTCATTTAATTAACATAGTCATCACCTCACATATTTATCTTTTGGGTGTGTGAGAGAGACAGAATATTTAAATTCTATTCTCTTAGCAGTTGTACAATACACTGTTCTCAATTCTTGTCTAATAAGTCACCTAAAATTAGACTCGTTACCTCAGTCAAAATTTAAATTGATTCAGAATAATCTATGATATCAGTTCAGTTCAGTTCAGTTGATCAATCATGTCCGAATCTCTGTGACCCCATGGACTGCATCACGCCAGGCCTCCCTGTCCATCACCAACTCCCAGAGCCTGTTCAAACTCATGTCCACTGTGTCGGTGATGGACTTTTAGGTTAAAGTGTTTTTGTTTCTATTTTTATTTGGTATCACTCAGAAAGCCCAAAGAAATTCAAATGAACATGATAACATTGTGTCTTTTACCTGGAATTGCTTTACAACAGAAGTGACAAAAAAGCCTGGTTCACCAAGACACGTTTTGCATACCCTCCTATTATCCCAGCCTCATTTTCAATAATTCCTCCTTTCACTTTAACGTATCCTTGTCAGAAGATAAATTTTATGGTTACCTAGATATAATCATGCTCTTACTTCCCCCAAAAGGGATAAAATAAATGCTACGAAAGGCAATTTTCATTTTTCCAAGTTTTACCGCATTACATACTGATGATCCCCATGAAATGATCTGTATTCAGTGTAGTCATAAAATAACTCATATCTAAAGGACTATTCTTCATTAAGTAAGTATAACTTTTTTAAGAATTATATTTTAGCTTTCCAAAGAGCCTATACCAAAAGCACTGAGGAATTAAATGAAAATCTCCAATATCTTCTGGCTTAAATGGAAAAGAATTCATGCTTTCAAAGATAGTAGCAGTAAGGGCAAGAAGACAGCTTGACATATTGAAACTCTTAGTGTTAATGAAATGAGGTTGAATCAACAGTCAATTTAGGTTCTTTGTAAAACAAAGTTACTTAAAAAAATAATCAGCTTTCAACATGTACTCATGTGATACTTTTCCCCCAATTTTTTTTTTCTTTTCAGAGTGTGAGAAACTCACAACAGATTATTTAACTTGGTATTTTGCTTGTGATCTATTTTCTAATTTATTAGATGACCTGTGCTACTCTTGAATTTTTTCTATTTTTATTTACATTATTTTAAATCCAAGTTGGGGCCACAAGAATACCTCAGAGAATGCTGTAGAGATAGTGCATCAGATTTTTTACAGCTGCTGTTGCTGCTAAGTCACTTCAGTCATGTCCGACTCTGTGTGACCCCATAGACGGCAGCCCACCAGGCTCCCCCGTCCCTGGGATTCTCCAGGCAAGAACACTGGAGTGGGTTGCCATTTCCTTCTCCAATGTGTGAAAGTGAAAAGTGAAAGTGAAGTCACTCAGTTGTGTCTGACTCTTAGCGACTCCATGGACTGCAACCTACCAGGCTCCTCCATCCATGGGATTTTCCAGGCAAGAGTACTGGAGTGGGTTGTCATTTCCTTCTCCGTTTTTTACAGCTGTGTAACAAATTATCACAAACTTAAAGCATTATTTGACAGATGGGAGTTAGAAGTCCAATCACGGCTTAACTGGGTTTTCTGTTCAGAGTCTTCCAAAGCTACAGTCATGGCTGTGTTCTTTTCTAGAATATGAGGGTCCTCTACCAAGCTCATGTGGTTGTTGCCAGAATTCAGTTCCTAGTGGTTAAAGGACTGATGTTACTGTTTTCTTGCTGTCAATCATAAGTCACCCTTGGTTCCTTGGGGTAGTTCACATTTTCTGGCATGTGGCCTCTAACAGGCCCTCTTGTGACAGGAACTTACTTCTTCAAAGCCATTGAGCAAGTCTCACAAGATGGCAGAGTCGGCTTTTAAGGACTTCCATCTGATGATATCAGGCCCACCCAGGATAATCTCCGTTATGCTTAACACAAAATCTACTATACTTATATCTGAAAATCTCCTTCACATTTGCCAGACACATAATCTAGTCATGGGAATCATGTCTCATCACTATTGCCATAACCTATTGGCTAGAAGCAAGTAAGTCACAAGTTCTGGTGGAAATCAAGGGGAAGAGTTTATTACAAGGGCATGATTCATTGAAGGTGTGTCCATCACAGGTAGTGACAGGACCTTCCATAGCCTTTGAAACACCCTAAAGTACTTGGCAAGCAAAAGACATGTATTAATATATGTTGATTTGAATACAGAAAAGGCCATTTAGATGGTTCCAAAAGGTATTCTCAAACAAAAGAGTGTGGATTTTAAGAAGTGGTATGATATCAAGAGATGTAGGTCTGAAAAGCTCACCAAATCTCAGGGCTAATTTAGAGAATCAATGAAGATCTGTTTTCCCATCAGAAAAAAAAAAAAAATCTTCCATAAAATATCTTCCCTGACCTCTAGTTATCTGTTTTGAAGAAACATGCATTAACCAGGTGTCAAAATTTTCTGGGAATAGAGGTGGGGAAGAAAGTAGTATAGATCTTCATAGTGATCAGCTGGAAGAGCACTACTTAATCAGTCTAAGTCAGTCACCAGAAGGCATGAAGTGCCTCATTTACCACAGATGAACATTTCAGTGAAGTATTCTTCTTAAGACATCTTTTTTTTCCCCTTAGCCAGCAGTACTATTATGAAAATAAACTGATGTTTTTGGTTGTTGAGAGAGATACTAGAAAGATTTGTGAAGCCATATCATTTCATAATGTTTTTGTAATTTAGACGATTAGTTCTACTTAGTAATACGTAAAAACAAAAAAGGCTTAAAAAACTTCAAACACAAAACAGATGTTCAAAGGACCATTTGGAATAAATAAATTCTGAGCAACGGAAGAAGTGACCATACAATCATACTTTCACCTGCTCATGTGCTTCACATGCGCAGCTCACTGGCAAAAAACTTGCTTATGAGCTTTGGGGTAGAAACCAAAACCATGTCAGTCTGATTTCACTGATGTTGCCAAAAAACCCATGATCTGCCAACATAGTTCCAAAGACACAAACTCAACTGAAGCAAACTGCTTGTTACTCAGTAGGAAATAGAATCATATTTCATCTGGACCTTTATTTGTTCCCTGTAATGAGAATTTCATGAAATGAACACCTGCAACTCAGTATTCTACATCTATGGAATCTCTCAATAATGTAGAGAAAATAAGTTTCCTTTTAAGTTATTGGAAAATTTTCCTTGTGAATAACAATTAACAAAGGACAATAGATAATACATGAAAAGTCCTGTATCTTTGAAATTTTCTAAAAATTTCTAAAACATCTCAAGATGTTGCATTAAGTTAATTACTGCAAGACTGTCTGTGAAAACAACTACTATTTAAGGGTGAAACTTTATCATATCTGAGTTTATAATAAATCTTACCAAACCCCTGGAAAAGAAAATCCAGAGAAGTGATGATCAAGGCTATAACTCTAGCTAATCTCAAGAAATCTTGGGCCAGGATAAAAAGACACAATGGCTGGGGAGTTATAGGGGGGGAAGCAAAACACTGATTTTCCAAAGTAAAAGAAGAGAAAATGGGTCATGTTTACTATCATTTGAGTCCCTGTCACAGACTTTAAATAAATATTTATTGAGTATTTCACTTAATACTGAATGGGTGAACTTTGAAAGCAAGACTTTATAACCTAACCTGTAATTTGCCTCTCATGTAAAGTGTGAAGACAAATTAAAAGCATTAGCTACTACTATCATTTCTTTATACTTTTAGTTGTGTTAGCTGCTATAATTTAGTGTGTTAGTTGAATTTATTGCTCACACTATACAGAAGAATGCCACCTACAGAGTTTTCATAGTGTCTCAGAAAATAAAGACAAAATTTGAGTATTTGTTGAAATTTTGAAGTATGGTTTATCATGCATCTTTCAATGAAGAGGCATATTTAGAGCACGTTTGAACATCTACTTCATGTTTAATGGTTTTCAAAAATGAATTTATTGTTTTTTTAATTTATTTATTTAAACTGGAGGCTAATTACTTTGCATTATTGTATTGGTTTTGCCATACATTGACATGAATCTGCCCTGGGTGTACATGTGTTCCCCATCTTGAACCCCCCTCCCACCTCCCTCCCCATTCCATCCCTCTGGTTCATCCCAGTACACCAGCCCCAAGCATCCTGTATCATGATTCGAACCTGGACTGGCGATTCGTTTCACATATGATAATATACATGTTTCAATGCCATTCTCCCAAATCATCCCACCCTCACCCTCTCCCACAGAGTCCAAAAGACTGTTCTATACATCTGTGTCTCTTTTGCTGTCTCGTATACAGGTTTATTGTTATCATCTTTCTAAATTCCATATATATGCGTTAGTATGTATTGATATTTTTCTTTCTGGCTTACTTCACTCTGTATAATAGGCTCCAGTTTCATCCACCTCATTAGAACTGATTCAAATGCATTCTTTTTAATGGCTGAGTAATACTCCATTGTGTATATGTACCAAAGCTTTCTTATCCATTTGTCTGCAGATGGACATCTAGGTTGCTACCATGTCCTGGCTATTATAACCAGTGCTGCAATGAACATTGGAGTACACGTGTCTCTTTCAATTCTGGTTTCCTCAGTGTGTATGCCCAGGAGTGAGACTGCTGGGTCGTATGGCAGTTCTATTTCCAATTTTTAAGGAATCTCCACACTGTTCTCCATAGTGTCTGTACTAGTTTGCATTCCCACCAACAGGGTAAGAGGGTTCCCTTTTCTCCACACCCTTACCAGCATTTATTGCTTGTAGACATTTGGCTAGCAGCCATTCTGACTGGCGTGAAATGGTACCTCTTTGTGGTTTTGATTTGCATTTCTCTGATTATGAGTGATGTTGAGCATCTTTTCATGTGTTTATTAGCCATCTGTATATCTTCTTTGGAGAAATGTCTGTTTAGTTCTTTGGCCCAGTTTTTAATTGGGTCGTTTATTTTTCTGGGATTGAGCTGCAGGAGTTGCTTGTATATTTTAGAGATTAACTCTTTGTCAGTTGCTTCATTTGCTATTATTTTCTCCCATTCTGAAGGCTGTCTTTTCACCTTGCTTATAGTTTCCTTTGCTGTGCAGAAGCTTTTAATTTTAATTAGGTCCCATTTGTTTATTTTTGCTTTTATTTCCAATATTCCGGGAGGTGGGTCATGGAGGATCCTGCTGTGATTTATGTCGGATAGTGTTTTGCCTATGTTCTCCTCTAGGAGTTTTAGTTTCTGGTCTTACATTTAGATCTTTAATCCATTTTGAGTTTATTTTTGTGCATGATGTTAGGGAGTGTTCTAGTTTCATTCTTTTACAAGTGGTTGACCAGTTTTCCAGCACCACTTGTTAAAGAGACTGTGTTTTCTCCATTGAATATTCTTGCCTCCTTTGTCAAAGATAAGGTGTCCATAGGTGCATGGATTTATCTCTGGGCTTTCTATTTTGTTCCATTGATCTATATTTCTGTCTTTATGCCAGTACCATACTGTCCTGATGACTGTGGCTTTGTAGTAGAGCCTGAGGTATGTTATTAAATAGGACAAATTATCTAAAAGTACAAATATATTATGAAACAATATGATTACATGAATCCTTCTAGTATCTTTCTAGGCAATCCAAAATATTAGTTTATTTTCATAATAGAATTGCTGGTTAGAGAACAAGATGAGGGCTTCAGTGGCCTGAGTAAGAACCTAAATGTCCATCCTTTCATATCTTCTGATGACTGACTTGGACTTACTTATATTCTGCTGGCTCATCACTATGCATGTCTACACTGCCATCTCCCCCACCTCCATTGCCAGAAAGCTGATGATACCCATATAATTCAATTTTCTTCAAAGCAGAAAGATAAAGAAAAGGGTTGATCTTATCAAAGATTTATTTTCCCCAATGGTAAAGTTTTTGTTTGAGATCCTCATAGAATCTCTCAATTACTTGTGAAATTTGGAAGGTGTTTCAGGTCAATGGATGCCACACCACTACTTAAGATCAACACTCTATTTTACTTAAGAATATCTTTAGAAGCATCCAAGTGTCCACTTTTCTTTTTATGTTTTCAAATCAAAAAGTATTAATTAATGATCTTTTGTGTGCCAAGTATTATTAGGAGATTTGGAAGACACAAATCATGTTTTCACTGCCTTTGGACAATGTACTCTGGCCATCCGCATGGCCTAACTTTGGTTAAAATAATGTAGAGACAGAGCAACACAGAATATAGGTCATCAGTAATAAAGCAGAAAATATATTACAAGGAAAATACCAAGTTAAATCATCAGAAAAGAATGTGAAGTGAAAAAAATCATTCAAGTAGAAAACTGATTGTTTCTTGAAACAGTGTTCATGAAGAATCTCAGATTATTGCCATTTCAAATTCATTTTACTGACATCCTGAATTTTGATTCATCAATGTATCTTCCTCCTCTTATAACAACTATCTGAGAAATTATTTTTTAAATAGAAGAAAAACTTTAATGAATAAAAAACATGTGGCAGAAAATCCCTGCTAACATTTGAATATATACGTATTATCAAATAATTCAAACAATAGAGCTAGGATATTCAAAATACCCCCACTTTCAAAATAACACTTATTGATCACTTCTGTGAAACTTTCCAGAAAAAAAAATTCTGACCATACAAAAGTAAGTATGGAAAAATATATTTTTTCCTTTTAAAAAAAAGTATTATTTTTTGAATAGGTGATGTAATCACAATTCAAATTTTAAGATACAAACAAGAGTGCAAATTCCTCTCTCACTTGGTCCTCTAGCAAGCTACAGTTATATCTTTTTTAAAGGTAGAAATTATTATTTATTTTTCTATAACAATTTCACCTCCTTTATATAAACCTCTAAAGCAATTTCTTTTTATTTTTAATCAGAGGATAAATTCTTTAAAATGTTGTGCTGATTCTGCTGTACAACATCATGAATCAGTCATAACTATGTATATGTATACATATACACATATATAGTCTCTCCCTCTGGAGCCGCCCTCCAGCACCACCCCCATCCTGCCCCTTTAGGTCATCACAGAGACCAGGTTGGGCTCCTTGTGTCATGTAGTAGCTTCCCACACTCTATCTATTTTACACATGGTAGTGTATATATATCTATATATATGTGTATGTGTATATATGTATGTATCAGTGATACTTTCTCAATTCATCCCACCCTCTCCTTCCCCTGCTGTGTCCACAAGTCCATTCTGTATGTCTGTGTCTCCATTCCTTCCCTGCAAATATGTTCGTGGGTACTGTGTTTCTTTCAGATCCCACATATATGCTTTATTATACTATATTTGTTTCTCTTTTCCTGACTTACTTCACTTGTATAACAGGCTCTGGCTTCATCCACATCATTACAACACTCAAATTCTCTACGTATGGCTGAGTAATATTTAATTATACATATGTACCACAACTTCTTTATCCATTCATCTGTCAATGGACATTTTGGTTGCTTCCATGTCCTGCCTGTTGTAGATAGTGCTGCAGTGAACACTGGGGTACATGTGTCTTTTTGAATTGTGATCTTCTCAGGGTAGATGCCCAGTAGTGGGGTTGCTGGGTCATATGGTCATTTTATTCATATGGTAGTTTTATTTTAGTCATAGTGTAGTTTAATTTTTGAGGCATCTCCATACTGTTCTCCATAGTGGCTATATCAATTTATATTTCTCACCAACAGTGCAAGAACATTCCCTCATATTTGTATCTTTGCAGCAACTGGTGTACCAGCTATTGTGTATACTTTCAAAAATAGTTCATAAATGTACAAGCAAATATATATTTATTTCTGGTTTAATCTCATAGATATCTGAAAGTTATATCTTTAAATCTATTTCCTGATAATAAGCAGGGTTTCTTTTATCTGTTCACCTGCTCTGGTCAAGCTTCTAGGTGTTTAGTGTTGAAGCTCTTAATTATCACCACGTTCCCCCATATTCATTTACACAGCCAGGAAGAAAAGAAAACAAAGCAAAATCCTTACATTTTTCTTGTAACATACTGGTAATTTTCATTCGTAAAAATGTGAACATTTTACTTGACCCCAAATTTAACAAGTCCAAGATGTATACTGAAAAAGCTAGCGTATTCCTACTTCCTTAATAACAATATATATCTAGATAAAATTTGGTTATAATTGGAATTTTATATCTTGTTCTATGCACCATCCTTTAAAGGAATATTAGCCAAGTAGCTAAGTCATTGAACCAAAAAAAAAAAAAAAAAAAGGGCTTATCTGAATAAGGATCTCCTGACTGTGGTGTTGGAGAAGACTCTTGAGAGTCCCTTATACTGCAAGGAGATCCAACCAGTCCATTCTAAAGGAGATCAATCCTGGATGTTCATTGGAAGGACTGATGCTAAAGCTGAAACTGCAATACTTTGGCCACCTCATGCGATGAGTTGACTCACTGGAAAAGACTCTGATGCTGGGAAATGTTGGGGGCGGGAGGAGAAGGGGACGACGGAGAATGAGATGGCTGGATGGCATCACCGACTCTGTGGACATGAGTTTGAGTGAACTCCGTGAGCTGGTGATGGACAGGGAGGCCTGGCGTGCTGTGATTCATGGGGTCGTGGAGAGTCGGACACGACTGAGCGACTGAACTGAACTGAACTGAGAGATTTCTTTATATGAGGATTGCTTTCTAGGACTAGAGGTGTTGGTTTCAGAGAAGATGAGCTGGGAGAAAACATGCAAATATGTTTCCAAAATGTGAAGAACTCTCATACTGAAGAAATACTGTGTGGATTCTGAATCAATTCAGAAGGACTAGCTGACAGTCGGGAGTAGTCAATCTCAGGAAGTGACTGCCGTCAGAAGCTGAAATTGTTAACCATAATTACATAATAATTTTCCCAGAAACAAACAAGAAATACCCAACTTTTCTAGGACAGGGAAGGAAGAGTGCAGAAAGAGAAGGGAGACTAGAAAACAAGGGTCTTTGGAAAACTCTGCATTTAGGTAATGTCAATGGGAAAAGAAGGCTAGAACCAGAGCATGAGGATCGAATAGGTCACCCTTCTACCAACCACACTGCCACATCCCTTTCTCAAGATTGGACTTACGCTTTCATCTTTTTCTCTGCTGTGTTTGTGAACGTGACCAACTTTTCATTGCCTAGTGTTTTCCTAATTGTAAACTCAATTATTAGTGAGAGTGTTGTTGGGTGCCAATGTGAGATTTGATTACCCTAATTTCCCCACTACAATTTGCTTTTAGAAGGCATCCAAGTTGATATTTCTCAGCATCTAGATTTTCCAAAGCTGCAAAATGACTTTGACTTCATTGCGGCGTCGCAATGGATTTCTCTTATACAAGCAAAAATAAAAGTGTGATAATAGTCTTTAATGTGTTAGGAAAAATGTTTACAGCTCTTTGAAGATTGGGAAGGCTGCATTTGAAATTACTCAGGCACGAGAGGAAATGAAAGCATGTGCTAGGATTATGTGAAGGCGGGTCTTATCTCAGAGGGAAAGGCTTTATGAGAAAAGTCTGCTCACCACAGCTGGGTCGGCTTGGAAAGCACAGAGAGATGGGACGAGTGGAAAGTCAACAATCATACCATGAGGCTAGGGATCTCTAGGGTGGAATTAGGAGGTACAACAGGAAGCGTTTCTGTACAAAAGGAAGTTTTATAAATTGTTTTGACATTGGTCATGGGATTTCAATAAGTTTAATTTTATCAGATCATAAATTGTGCACAAGTAGAAAAATAATGGGATGGTTCTATGGTCAGAGACTGTACAAATATCTTAAATGTTAAATCTGTGAATTATATTGTTCAGGTAAAATCTTCAACTTTAGAAGACTGTTAGCTTAGTTTTTTTCTTTATAAGTTTCAACAATATGCAGCACTGAAGGTCAGAATTTGGCTCTTTTATGGTGCGTTAAAAGAGGTAACATATTCTTTTTTAGATTTCTGAGATCACTTCATTATTTAAGAGATCTTATTTTAAATTCTTGGATAACATATAACAGCTAATCTTGTTTGAAAATTACATTAAATCAAGTGCAAGTTGAAGCATAACTTAAAACAATATAAGACATTAGCATCTGTTTAGGCTTCTGCCATGGGTCAGAACAACATAGTTGAGTATATGCACTTCAGTGGTTTTTCAGCTAGTAAACCAGATGTCTGGCCTGCATGCATGCTCAATCCTTCAATTATGTCTGATTCTTTGTGATCCCATTGACTGTAGCCCAACCCACCAGGCTCCTCTGTCCATGGGATTTCCTAGGCAAGAATACTAGAGTGGGTTGCCATTTCCTCTTCCAGGGGATCTTCCCAACCCAGGGATCGAACCCATGTCTCCTGTACTGGCCAGGTGGATTCTTTAACATTCAGCCACCAGGGAAGCCCTGATGTCTGGCCTGCTGCTGCTGCTAAGTCGCTTCAGTCGTGTCCGACTCTGTGCGACCCCATACACAGCAGCCCACCAGGCTCCCCTGTCCCTGGAATTCTCCAGGCAAGAACACCTGAGTGGGTTGCCATTTCCTTCTCCAATGCAGGAAAGTGAAAAGTGAAAGTGAAGTCTCTCAGTCGTGTCCAACTCTTAGCGACCCCATGGACTGCAGCCTACCAGGCTCCTCTGTCCATGGGATTTTCCAGGCAAGAGTACTGGAGTGGGTTGCCATTGCCTTCTCCAGATATCTGGCCTACATGACATCAAACATCCAATTTGTCTAAATAAAATTATTCACCTTACTAAAATGATTTAAGTTCTTCAAGACAGCTGCACTCTGATCACTTATTTAGTTTTTGTGTCACTTACAACACCTATGTACATAAAAATAAGTCTTTCTACATAGAAATTTATTGGGAGGTTTTGAATTATTTGGCTATTATAGTGCATACATGAAGTCTGCATTTTACTTTACTCTGTTGATCTAATGTCTATTTCCTTCATTATATACAACAAGGAGGATGTTTACTAAGCACTAAAGAGATGTGTTGTGCTAATTTCTATAAAACATATTTCTTCTCACATGGAATATCGGGTAAAAATTAGCATCTCCAATTCTCTTTTCATCAGATCGTTTCCTCTGACTTTGATAACTCCTGTCAGACACATAAGCAGTTTGCTTCATGTTCATTAACAGTCAGCCACTGTCTAAAATTCCTGACAAAAATGCATCAGTAGCTTTATTAAAAATTGTTAATAAAATGTCAATAGGCTTAATCTTCACTGAAACTAAGTTTTGCTCTTTGTCATCATTCCCAACCTAATTTGACTTTTGCTTTAATGAGTTCCCTTCCTCTCAGGCACAGCATTCATTTTCTTTCTGCAGGACTCTATCACTGTGTTATTCTTAGCTATAATGTAACTAGTGCAGCCAGTTTGTACTTCATCAGTGAAAGAAGTTGTTTATTCATTTTATAAAAATGATTTATGGATGAGAACTTTAAGTACACAGAGAGCAAGGGGAAAATAAGAGAATAACAGTTCTGACCATGAATGCAGGTGCTGTTTAAAACTCCAGTGCTTTGTACATAAAGGAAACTTTTACACGTTATAAGAGATTTCACATGTTTTGCTAAGTGAATTTAGATGATGCCTTGAAGAATACTGTCCTTGGGTCCAAATTCCTGACAAATATCTACATTCATTGGGAGGATAAAGGAAAAAAGGAGGTTCTCCATTTTATAGCACAAGTGTTGTTTAAAGCATCTGTAGCTGTCAGCTTGAAATTAAAACAAGAAATCTGTTTGCATGTGACAAGCTTAAATCAACTCCAAATGATGTCCAAATTGGACGGAGTTTAGATTTTGTCACCATAGCCCCAACATTTCAGTTTAGATTAAGAACAGACTCATTTTCTACTGTGTCTCTGGAAAGGATGGCTCCTCCTCTTCCAGCTGCTCAGACAGGAACCCTGACTCACATTAATTACTGTCACACAATACTAAAACACACAGCTACCTTAAGTAGAGAAATTCACTTTCCTAACTCTTAAAAAGATAAGTACTATAATAGGCATTAAAAGTTTTTTTTTTAAAATCCATATCGATATGTACAAGTTAAAGATAAACATGCTGTGTTAAACTTTTCACCTTTATAGTTTGTATTATACTGAATAAGACATAGAAAACAACTGGGAAAACTTTTATTTAGGTGAATGTTTTTATGTATAAAAACACTATGTCCATTACTTAATTACTATTATAGTTCATGTCTTAAATGATCACAGTGTATCTGCCAGAAAATGTTATTGTATATTAATACTACTTTGGATTAAATAGAGATACAACAGAAAGAAAAGTCAATTGATCACAAGGATAAGTCTAAATTTAATATAATTTTTAAAATTTTTATTTTATATTGGAGGAGAGTAGATTTGGAGAAGAAAATGGCAACACACTCCAGTATTCTTGACCGAGAAATGCCGAACAGAGGAGCCTGGTGGGCGACAGTCTGAGGAGTCTCAAAAGAGTCAGACATGACTTAGCAAATAACCAACAAGGGTTGATTAGCTATAAAATTACTTTAAAATATGATCAATATCATGTTTTATGATAGGAAGGAAAAACTATTTCTATTAAAAGAGAAAGATATAAATGATATGAACCTTGTACAATAACAAAAATGGTCTCAAAGTCTTTGAACCCTTTGTTTAGGAATATTAGAACTATAGACCATTCACCAGCCCACTCATCCTTGTGTGGAGGCAGGTCCGTAGTGACTTGACTTCCACGGTTCCTCTTCTACTCACTCAAATTTGGAGAAGACGAATAAGTTATCATCTGAGACACCCTGGAGTAGTGGAATGTATAGATTTTGTATGCACCCTTGTGTCAATTACTCACGTCAAGGAGCTGTAAGAATTTGAAATATCTTGTAAGATTCTAGAAAATACTAAGGACTCAGAAAATGCCTACATAATCTCCTCCAGATCACCTCCATTTTATTTGTTCATTCATTCATTCCTTAATAGTTAAACATTAAGAAGAACAATAACATATTGGTCAGAATGTGACGCTACAATAAAAATATAGACCCTAACATTTAGGTCACTTAACAAGATAGACCTGTATTTCTTGCTTCAGCTATAGTCCTGTTACTTCAAATGGGTGAGGTAACTTCTCTACACAATCATTCAGGACCCCTGGCTCTCATCTCAAATGTAGGTATTAAGATCACCTGGACAGTTGCCATCCCAGTCCCAGGGAAAAGACAACAGAAAAGCACATGGGAGCTTTTAAATAGGACACGTCTGGCACCCAGACTCCTCTCAGCAGAACTTAGTCATATGGCCACAGCTGATATCAGAGAGACTAGGGAACAGACTCGGCTGCGTGTCCAAAGGAAGAGAAATTGGTTTGGGTATAAGTGTTTCTGTGCAGAGGAACTAAAAAGCCTCTTGATGAAAGTGAAAGAGGAGAGTGAAAAAGCTGGCTTAAAGCTCAACATTCAGAAAATTAAGATCATGGCATCTGGTCCCATCACTTCTTGGGAAATAGATGGGAAAACAGTGGAAACAGTGTCAGACTTTATTTATTTTTGGGCTCCAAAATCATTGCAGATGCTGATTGCAGCCATGAAATTAAAAGACGCTTACTCCTTGGAAGGAAATTTATGACCAACTTAGATAGCATGTTAAAAACAGAGACATCACTTTGCCAACAAAGGTCCATCTAGTCAAGGCTATGGTTTTTCCAATGGTCATGTATGGATGTGAGAGTTGGACTGTGAAGAAAGCTGATCACCGAAGAATTGATGCTTTTGAACTGTGGTGGCGAAGACTCTTGAGAGTCCCTTGAACTGCAAGGAGATCCAACCAGTCCATTCTAAGGGAGATCGATCCTGGGTGTTCATTGGAAGGACTGATGCTGAAGCTGAAACTCCAATACTTTGGCCACCTCATGTGAAGAGTTGACTGATTGGAAAAGACTCTGATCCTGGGAGGGATTGGGGGTGGGAGGAGAAGGGGATGACAGAGGATGAGATGGCTGGATGGCATCACTGACTCAATGGACATGAATTTGAGTGAACTCCTGGAGTTGGTGATGGACAGGGAGGCCTGGCGTACTGCGATTCACGGGGTCGCAAAGAGTCAGACACAACTGAGCGACTGAACTGAACTGAACTATGCCACATCAAGTTTAGGGGGAAAATATTTTTAAACTTTTTATTTTGTATTGGAGTATAGCCGATTAACAATGTTTTAATAGATTCAGGTGACCAGCAAAAGGACTCCACCATACATACGCATGTATCCAGTCTCTCCCAGACTCTCTCCCATCCAGGCTGCCACATAACACTGAACAGAATTCCATGTGCTATACAGTAAGTCCTTATTTGTTATCTATTTTAAATATACTGTGCTATCTAATTTAAATATTTTAAATAGCAGTGTGTACATTTCTATCCCAAACTCCCTAACTATCCCTTTCCGGGGGAAAATTGTTTAAAAATGACTACAGATGTGTTTTAACTAAAGTTCCAGATCTTGAGTTATCTCTTAATAAGAAGAGATAATAAGCAATAATACTGATAATTATTATTACTAAGACTGGAAACATAAATGCATAGATTCTAAATGTAGGTGAGGCATGTGCTCAAGAGAACAGAAGGACAACAAAAATACAAAACATCTGTTTTCAGGGCAGCAATGGAGACGCATTTCTGAGGACCCCTGGTAGCTCAGCTGGTAAAGAATCTGCTTGCAGTGCAGGAAACCCAGGTTCAATTCCTGGGTCGGGAAGATTCCCTGGAGAGAGATAGGCTGCTGCTAAGTCACTTCGGTCGTGTCCGACTCTGTGTGACCCCATAGATGGAAGCCCACCAGGCTCCCCCGTCCCTGGGATTCTCCAGGCAAGAACACTGGAGTGGGTTGCCATTTCCTTCTCCAATGTGTGAAAGTGAAAAGTGAAAGTGAAGTCGCTCAGTCGTATCCCACCCTTAGCGACCCCACGGACTGCAGCCTACCAGGCTCCTCCATCCATGGGATTTTCTAGGCAAGTGTACTGGAGTGGCTTGCCATTGCCTTCTCCGAGAGATAGGCTACCCATTCCGGTATCCTTGGACTTATCTGGTGGCTCAGACTAAAAAGAATCCTCCTGCAATGTGGGAGACCTAGGTTTGATGCCTGGGTTAGGAAGATCCCCTGGAGAAGGGAATGGCTACCCTATTGCTTGGAGAATTCCATGGGGTCACAAAGAATCAGACACGACTGAGTGTCTTTTACTTCACTTCACAATGGAGATACAGACATGCAGAACAAGCTTGTGGGCACAGAGGGGGAAGGCGAGGGAGGGACAAACTGAGAGAGTAGAATTGAAACATACACTACCATATGTGAAATAGATAGCCAATGGGAATTTGCTGTATGATGCAGGGAGCTCTAACTGTGTTCTGTGACAATCTAGATGGGTGGGATGGGGTGGGCTAAGGGAGGGAGGCTCAAGAGGGAGGGGGACATATGTATACCTATGGCTGATTCATGTTGCTATATGGCAGAAACCAGCATAATATTGTAAAGCAATTATTCTCCAATTAAAAAATAAATAAAATTTTTAAATGTAAAAAAAAAAAAGAAAGAAACGAAATGCAAACTCCAGCAGAGTGTCTGTACTCTCTCATTCCTCAGCTGGCGACTTCAAGTGAATTATCCAACCTCTCCCAGTCTCAGTTTTATTCATCTTTAAAGTGAGAATAATAATATAACCTCCTCTATTAGGATGCAGTGTGGATTAAATGTCACACACAAAGCAGTTAGAACATGGCTTAGTAACATAAGTGTTTAACAAGCTCATGTTATTATAATAAATACAATGAGAGTTTTGCTCATGGAGTCTCTATTTTAATTCCTTGCTAGAATTGTTTTCAGTTTGTTTAAGCCCAGGGAATTGTAAATTAGTTGTAAAGAGGTTTCAATTTCAATTCCATTAGTCAGTGGGCTCAATGATTTGTTCAAGGCCTTCTTCCTTTATGAGCTGGATCCAGAACCTCTTCCCAGGTGGCACAGTGTTAAAAAATCCATCTGCCAATGCAGGAGATGCAGGAGACATGGATTCAATCCCTGGGTCAGGAAGAGGCCCTGGAAAAGGGACTATCAGCCCACTCTAGAGAATTCCATAGTCAGAGGAACCCTAAGGACTACAGTCGATAAGGTTGTAAAGAGTCAGACAGTACTGAGCACACACAGGCACCATCAGAACCTCTAGGATGCACGGAGACCACCAGAGTCATAGCACCCTCAGTCCTGCCGCGTGCATAAAACGGTTCCTGCTTCAGCTCCACCCCCAGCCCCACCAGAAAGGAAACGTTAACACTGAAAGCAGAGCTGAAGAAGGACACTGTTTGGGTAAGAAGAGATGTTATGGCTGGATAGAGGTGGTCAGATGGAATGGCAGAGAAGGGAGCCAGGGATTGAAGTGCAGCAGTGAGCATGCTGATGGCGGGTGAAAGTCTGTGGGCACTGACAGGATGTAAAACAGGTCCAAGCACAGAAACTCCTAAACAGCAGGCACAGGGACTGATGTTTCCTGGTGCCACTGGAACCACCTGGATTACTGAGTAGTTACTGGCAATCATGGGAACCCAGTCCGGACTCCCTACCCCTCTATATGTATTGTTGTCGTCTGTTGTTGCTCATTTGCCTGCAAGCACAGCTTGTGGGACCTCAGTTCCCAACCAGGGACTGAACCCTTGTGCCCGGCAGTGGAAGTGCAGAGATCTAAACACTGGACCCCACCAGGGGTCCCCTGTTGTTCTTTTTCTTTTTTTAAATAAAATATTGTGATATTTCATAGTATTGGTGCTGTTTTGTGTGTGTGTGTGTGTTTCTTAATTTATTTATCTTTTAACTGAAGGATAATTGCTTTACAGAATTTTGTTGTTTTCTGTCAAACACCAACATGAATCAGCCATAGGTCCTGTTGTTCTTTTTAACAGCATTATTGAGATATATTTCACCCACCATTAAATTCACCCTTTAATGTTTACAATTCAGGGCTTTTAATATACTCACAGAATCATGCAACAACGATAACAGAGAAGTTTATCACCCAAAAAGAAACCCCGAACTTGTTAGCAGTTATTTCTCTCTACCCTCCCCATAGCTCCCAGCAAGCCCTGATCCACTGTCTGTCTCTATGGAATCATATATATGGGCTTTTGTGATTGGCTTCTTTTGCTCAGCATTCTATTTTCAAGGTTCATGTATATTGTATCATATATACATATATATTCCACTCCTTTTTATGGCTGAATAATATCCTCTTGGATGGATATATCACATTTTGTTTATCTGATCATCAGATGGTAGATATTTGGGTTGTTTCTCCTAGTTGGCTATTATGAATAATTCTGCTACAAGCATTTGTCTACAAGTTTTTCTAAGGATACATGTTTTTATTTCTCTTATGTTTATACCAAGGATTGGGATTGCTTGGTCATAAGATAATTTCATGATTATTTTGAGACACTTCCAAACTGTTTTCCAAAGCATCATTTACATTCCCAACAGCAATGTATGAGAATCCCCATTTTCCCACAGCTTTGCCAACACTTCTTATTGTCCTATTCTGTTAAAGCCATCCTAGTGGATGTGATGTAATCTCTTGTTGTGGTTTTGATTTCCCATTTCCCTAATGACAGTGATTTTGAGTATCTCTTCATGTGCTAACTGGCCATTTGTATATCTTCTTTTCAGAAGTGTCTATTCAACTCCTTTACCCATTTTCCAATTGACTAGTTTTCTTTTTACTAACTTACTAAGTTGTAAGTTCTTTATATAATCTAGATACAAATCCCTTACCAGATGATTTGTAAATGTTTCCTCCCATTCTGTAGGTGTTCTTTGCACTTTCTTGATGGTATCTTTTGAAATATAACAGTATTAAAATTTGATGATCTCCAATTTACCATTTTTTGTTTTATTGCTTATGTTTTCAACTCATATCTAAGAAAAAACTGTCTAATCTTGGATCAAGAAGATTTTACTGCTACATTTTCCTGTAAGAGTATTACAGTCATAACACTTATATTTAGGTCTCTGATCCATTTTGAGTTAGTTTTTGTATATGGCATGAAGTTGGTATCCAATTATTCTTTTGCATGTTGATGTCTAGTTGTTCCCACACATTTGTTGAAAAGAATGTTCTTCCACGATTGAAAGAATGTGCCAAATTCTCTTGGCACTCTTGTCAAAAATCAATTGATCAGAACTATAAAGGTCTTTATTTGGACTCTATCCCTCTTTCTTGCTTCAACTGCAAATCCAGAAGATTTCAGAGACAGAAAATGAATCCAGACCATGGAAACTCTCCATGCGAGAATAGTGTAACTGGTCAGTTTTGCCTTGGCTGCCTCCCAGGCCTTGGAGTATTTGGTGGGTTTTCCACTGACAGGCACCTGCTAATGGAAATGAACACTTGAATGTCACCACTGGCCATCTATAAATCAAATTAATTTGCTGTGCTTTAAGGACAATTCTCTGATTTTCAACATATTATCCACCTCTCCTTGAAACTTGGCTTCATTCTTCTCCTACCCGTATAGTTGGTTTTCAGTCTACTTCACCATATTAAATGATATAGGGATCTATCTTTAGCACTCCTTTTTTTTTTAATGTAAAAGCTTCCAGTTGCCATTCAATATCTATTCTTGTACTTTTATAATAGCAAAACCTCAAGTTTAGCTAGACACGTTGCTTCAAAGCTAACTTACATTTCCCAAGTTTTCTGGTAGTTATTTGACTAAATTCAGGCAGTATTGTAAGCAAATGTGTGAATTTGGGAAATTCCTTTAAAAGTTAGGAAGTGCATACTTAATTTGCTCTTCCTTTTGATGGTAACCTTGAACGCAGTTGGCATGGCTGGAGCCCCAGTTACCATCTTGGACTATAAGGATAAGGGCTGCTGCTGCTGCTGCTACTAAGTCACTTCAGTCGTGTCCGACTCTGTGTGACCCCATAGACGGAAGCCCACCAGGCTCCCCATTCCCTGGGATTCTCCAGGCAAGAACACCGGAGTGGGTTGCCATTTCCTTCTCCAATGTGTGAAAGTGAAAAGTGAAAGTGAAGTCGCTCAGTCATGTCCGACCCATAGCGACCCCACGGACTGCAGCCCACCAGGCTCCTCCATTCATGGGATTTTCCAGGCAAGAGTACTGGAGTGGCTTGCCATTGCCTTCTCAGAAGGATAAGGGCAACACCCTACAAATGACAGAGTAGAGAACATGAAGAAAATTGGATGTTGATGACACCATGGAATTGCCATAACATTTCTAGACATACATCTAGGGAATCCTTCCTGATCCTTCCTCTGGACTTCTGTTCTGTTCAGTTCAGTTCAGTTCAGTTCAGTCGCTTAGTAGTGTCCGACTCTCCGCGACCCCATGAATCACAGCACGCCAGGCCACCCTGTCCATCACCAACTCCCAGAGTTCACTCAAACTCATGTCCACAGAGCCGGTGATGCCATCCAACCATCTCATTCTCGGTCATCCCCTTCTTCTCCCGCCCCCAACCTTTCCCAGCATCAGACTCTTTTCCAGTGAGTCAACTCGTCGCATGAGGTGGCCAAAGTATTGGAGTTTCAGCTTTAGCATCAGCCCTTCCAATGAACACCTAGGACTGATCTCCTTTAGAATGGACTGGTTGGATCTCCTTGCATTCCAAGGGACTCTCAAGAGTCTTCTCCAGCACCACAGTTCAAAAACATCAATTCTTCGGCGATCAGCTTTCTTCACAGTCCAACTCTCACATCCATACATGACCACGGGAAAAACCATAGCCTTGACTAGACGGACTTTTGTTGGCAAAGTAATGTCTCTGCTTTTTAACATACTATCAAGGTTGGTCATAACTTTCCTTCCAAGGAGTAAGCATCTTTTAATTTCATGGCTGCAATCAGCATCTGCAGTGATTTTGGAGCCCAAAAAAATAAAGTCTGACACTGTTTCCACTGTTTTTCCATCTATTTCCCATGAAGTGATGGGACCAGATGCCATGATCTTTGTTTTCTGAATGTTGAGCTTCAAGCCAAACTTTTCACTCTCCTCTTTCACTTTCATCAAGAGGCTTTTGAGTTCCTCTTCACTTTCTGCCATAAGGGTAGTATCATCTGCATATCTGAGGTTATTGATATTTCTCCCAGCAATCTTGATTCCAGCTTAAAGGCTGTATATTGTCACCTCTGTTCTGTAAGAGAAGCTAAAAAATTTTCTAACATTTTTAAGTCACAATAAAATTGGATTTTAAACTCTTTTTAAAAAGACAACATACTGTATATTATGTCCCAGAACTCATTCTTTCTATAACTGGAAGATTGTACTTTTTGACCACCTTCATTCATTTCACCTACCTACTACCCTGAACTCTGGCAACCACCAATCTGTTTTATGTATAAGTGATTTAGTTTTCTGTTTTGGCCTTTCATTTTGTTTTTAGACTCTATATACAAGAGATATCATACAGTATTTAACTTTCTCTGTCTAAAATATTTCATTTAAACATAATGCTTTCAAGGTCCATCCATGCTATAATAAATGACAAGGTTTTCTTCTTTTCATGGCTGAATAGTATTCCACTGTGTGTATATATAAATATACATATATAATATGCCATTGTATATATATATATATGAACATATCTTTTTTTTCTAGTCATCTGCTAATGGACACAAGTTGCTTCCTTGTCTCGACTATTGTAAATTATGATGCAATAACAATGAGGATGCAGGTATCTTTTTTTAAAATAGTGATTTTGTTTAGTTCAGATAAATACCCATCATATGGTAGTTCTGGGGTTCTTTTGGAGTTTAATGAAGTTTATTATTTTTTTTTCTTCCAGTTTTATTGAGATGTAATTGACATACAACTTTGTATAGGTTTAAAGTGTATAGCATAATGATTTGACTGAAATACATCATGAAATTATTATCACAGTAAGTTTAGTTAACATTCATCATCTCATGTAGATACAAAATTAAGGAAATAGAAAAAAAAATGTCCTTGTGATGAGAACTCAGAATCTGTTCTCTTACCAGCTTTCGTATATAAATTGCTGCTAGAGCAGTGATAATTGTATTTTTCATGCTTCACATTACATCCCTGCTGCTGCTGCTGCTGCTAAGTCACTTCAGTCGTGTCCGACTCTGTGTGATCCCATAGACGGCAGCCCACCAGGCTCCCCCGTCCCTGGGATTCTCCAGGCAAGAACACTGGAGTGGGTTGCCATTTCCTTCTCCAATGTGTGAAAGTGAAAAGTGAAAGTGATGTCTGACTCGTAGCGACCCCATGGACTACAGCCTACCAGGCTCATCCATCCATGGGATTTTCCAGGCAAGAGTACTGGAGTGGCTTGCCATTGCCTTCTCCGATTACATCCCTAGTGCTTATTTATCTTATAACTGGAAGTCTGGGGCCTCCCTAGTGGTTTAGACAGTAAAGAATCTGCATGCAATGTGGGGAATCCAAGCTCAATCCCTGTGTTGGGAAGATCCCCTGGAAGAGGGCATAGCAACCCACTCCAGTATTCTTGCCTGGAGAATCACATAGACAGAGAAGCCTGGTGGGCTACAATCCATGGGGTCATAGAGAGTCAGATACAACTGAATGACTAACACACACACAATCTTTGACTGCTTTCATTTGCATCCCCCTCCTACAACCCCTCTCATCTCTGGTAACCACAAATTTGATATCTTTTTCTGGGGCTTGTCTGTCCACTTTTGAAGTATAATTGACTTTCAACACTATGTTATTAATAGTTCTTGATATACAACATAGTGATCTGATATTCTATACATATCAAAGTGACCACCATAATAAGTCGAGCTACGGTATTGCTATTGCTGTTGCTTAGTTGCTAAGTCCTGTCCAACTCTTTGCAATCCTATAGACTACAGTCCACCAGGCTTCTCTATCCATGAGATTTCCCAAGCAAGAATGCAGGAGTGGGTTTCCATTTCCTTCTCCAGATCTTTCCAACCCAGGGACTGAATCCCGGTCTCCTGCTTGGCAGGCAGATTCTTTACCACTGAGCCACCTGGGAAGCCCCCTAGTTACATTACGTCACCAAACAATTATATTACATACATATTGACTATATTCCCTACACTATACATTTCATACCCTGACTCATTTATTTTACAACTGGAAGTTACCTCTAAATCGCCCTCACCTATTTATTTTTTCTCTCTATTCTTCCTTTCGGCAACCACCTGTTTCTTCTCTGTATCTATGACTCTGTTTTTGTTTTGTTATGTTTGCTTATTTGGTTTTTTCTTTTTTAGATTCCAAATATAAGTGAAACCATACACTATATTTTTTCAGTCTGGCATAACATCCTCTATAACCATCAATTTGTCACAAATGGCAAGATGTCATTCTTTGTGATGGCTGAGTAAAAATTCATTGTGTGCATGCGTATGTGTGTGTGTGTCTCTATCTCACATCTTTTTTAACCATTTATTTATTGATGGACACTTAAGTTACTTCCATATCTTGGTTATCATAAATAATGCTGCAATGAACATACATCCTGAAAGATGATGCTGTGAAAGTGTTGCACTCAATATGACAGCAAATTTGGAAAACTCAGCAGTGCCCACAGGACTAGAAAAGGTCAGTTTTCATTCCAATCCCAAAGAAAAGCAATGCCAAAGAATGCTCAAACTACCGCACAATTGCATTCATCTCACACGCTAGTAAAGTCATGCTCAAAATTCTCCAAGCCAGGCTTCAGCAATACGTGAACTGTGAACTTCCAGATGTACAAGCTGGTTATAGAAAAGGCAGAGGCATCAGAGATCAAATTGCCAACATCCGCTGGATCATTGAAAAAGCAAAAAGCAGGAGAGTTCCAGAAAAACATCTATTTCTGCTTCATTGACTATGCCAAAGCCTTTGACTGTGTGGATCACAATAAACTGTGGAACATTCTGAAAGAGATGGGAATACCAAACCACCTGACCTGCCTCTTGAGAAACCTGTATGCAGGTCAGGAAGAACAGTTAGAACTGGACATGGAACAACAGACTGGTTCCAAATAGGAAAAGGAGTACATCAAGGCTGTATATTATCATCCTGCTTATTTAACTTATATGCAGAGTACATCATGAGGAACGCTGGGCTGGAAGAAGCACAAGCTGGAATCAAGATTGCCGGGAGAAATATTAATAACCTCAGATATGCAGATGACACTACCCTTATGGCAGAAAGTGAAGAAGAACTAAAGAGCCTCTTGATGAAAGTGAAAGAGGAGAGTGAAAAAGTTGGCTTAAAGCTCAACATTCAGAAAACTAAGATCATGGCAACTGGTCCCATCACTTCATGGGAAATAGATGGGGAAACAGTGGAAACTGTGGCTGACTTTATTTTTCTGGGCTCCAAAATCACTGCAGATGCTGATTGCAGTCATGAAATTAAAAGACACTTACTCCTTGGAAGGAAAGTTATGATCAACCTAGACAGAATATTAAAAAGCAGAGACATTACTTTGCCAACAAAGGTCTGTCTAGTCAAGGCTATGGTTTTTCCCGTGGTCATGTATGGATGTGAGAGTTGGACTATAAAGAAAGCTGAGAACAGAAGAATTGATGCTTTTGAACTGTGGTGCTGGAGAAGACTCTTGAGAGTCCCTTGGACTGCAAGGAGATCCAACCAGTCCATCCTAAAGGAGATCAGTCCTAGGTGTTCATTGGAAGGACTGATTTTGAAGCTGAAACTCCAATACTTTGGCCACCTGATGCGAAGAGCTGACTCATTTGAAAAGACCTTGATGCTGAGAAAGCTCAAAGGCAGGAGGAGAAGGGGACGACAGAGGAGGAGAAGGGGACGACAGAGGATGAGATGGCTGGATGGCATTACCAACTTGATGGAGGTGAGTTTGAGTGAACTCCGGGAGTTGGTGATGGACAGGGAGGCCTGGCATGCTGTGGTTCATGGGTCGCAAGGAGTCAGACACGACTGAGTGACTGAACTGAACATATAGGTGCATGTATCTTTTCTAGTTAGTGTTTTCATTTTCTTCAGATAAATACTCATGATCAGAATTACTGGATTATTGGGTAGTTCTATTTTTAATTTTTTTGAGGAATATCAATTCTGTTTTCCATAACAACTGCATAAATTTACATTCCCACTAATAATGCATGAGGGTTCCCCATTTAGCCCCATCCTTACTAACACTTGTTTTTTGATAAGAGCCATTCTGATAGATGTGAGATGAGATCTTACAATGGTTTTAAATTGAATTTCCCAGATGACTAGTGAGTGATGTTGAGCACCCTCTCATAAACCTGTTGGCTCTTGGTATGTCTTTTTTTGGAAAAAGATCTATTCCAATCCTCTGCTCATTTTTACATTTGGTTGGTTTTTCTTTTCGATTAAGTTGCATGAGTTCTTTATATATTTTGAATATGAACCTTTATCAGATATATGGTTTGCAAATATTTTCTCTATCACATAGGATGCCTTTTCATTTTGTTATTTGTCTTCTTTGATGTGAGGAGCTTTTCAGTTTGATGTAGCCCAATTTTTTCTTTTGCTGCCTTTTTCTTTAACATCAAATCCAAAAAAATTATCACCAAAAGCTAAAGTCCTGTGTTTTATCCTTGGAGCTTTGTAGTTTCAGCTCTTTGTTGTTGCTGTTCAGCCGCTAAGTCATGTCTAACTCTTTGCGACCACATGGCCTGCAGCATGCCAGGCTTCCCTGTCCATTATTAAATCCCAGAGCTTGCTCAAACCCATGTCCATAGAGCCATCCAGCCATCTCATCCTCTTTCGTCTTCTTCTCCATACTTCAATCTTTTCCAACATCATGGGATTTTCTAATAAGTCGACTCTTCCCATCATGTGGCCAAAGTATTAGAGCTTCAGCTTCAACATCAGTACTTCCAATGAATATTCAGGTTTGCTTTCCTTTAGGATTGACTGGTTTGATTTCCTTGCAGGACAAGGGACTCTCAAGAGTCTTCTCCAAAATCATAGTTCCAAGGCATCAATTTGTTGGTGCTCAGGCTTCTCTATGGTCCAACTCTTACATCCATACATGACTACTGGAAAAACCATAGCTTTGAATAGAAGGATCTTTGTCGGGAAAATAATGTCTCTGCTTTTTAATACACTGTCTAGGTCTGTCACAGCTTTTCTTCTAAGGAGCAAATGTCTTCTAACTTCATGGCTGCAGTCACCATCTGCAGTAATTTTGGAGATTTGCAATAATTTTGAGTAAAGTTTGTCACCGTTTCTGTTGTTTCCCCTACTATTTGCTGTGAAGTGATGGGACCAGATGCCATGATCTTAAAGTTTTTTGAATGTTGAGTTTTCAACTAGCTTTTTCACTCTCCTCTTTCACCTTCAACAAAAGGCTCTGTAGTTCCTCTTCACTTTCTGCCATAAGGGTGGTGCCATCTGCATATCTGAGGTTATTGATATTCTCCCAGCAACCTTGATTTCAGCTTGTTCTTCACCCAACCTGGCATTTCGCATGATGTACTCTGCATATAAGTTAAATAAACAGGATGACAATGTACAGTCTTGATGTACTCTTTTCCCAATTTTGAACCAGTCTGTTGTTTCATGTCTGGTTCTAACTGTTAAACCTTGACCTGCATACAGGTTTCTTAAAAGACAGGTCAGGTGGTCTGGTATTCCCATCTCTTTCAGAATTTTCCAGTTTGCTGTGATCCACCCAGTCAAAGGATTTAGTGTAGTCAATGAAGCAGAAGTAGATTTTTTCCTGGAAATCTCTTGCTTTTTTAATGATCCAACAGATGCTGGCAATTTGATCTCTGGTTCCTCTGCCTTTTCTAAACCCAGCTTGAACATCTGGAAGTTCATGGTTCACATACTGTTGAAGCCTGGCTTGGAGAATTTTGAGCATTAATTTACTAGTGTGTGAAATGAGTACAACTGTGCAGTAGTTTGAACATTCTTTGGCATTCCTCTCTTTGGGATTGGAATGAAAACTGACCTTTACCAGTCCTGTGGCCACTGCTGAGTTTTCCAAATGTGCTGGCATATTGAGTGCAGCACTTTCACAGCATCAGCTTTTAGGATTTGAAATAGCTCAACTGGAATTCCATCACCTCCAACAGCTTTGTTCATAGTGATGTTTCCTAAGACCCACTTAACTTCACATTCCAGAATGTTTGGCTCTAGGTGAGTGATCACACCATCGTGGTTATCTGGGTTGTGAAGATCTATTTTGTAGAGTTCTTCTGTGTATTCTTGCCACCTCTTCTTAATATCTTCTGCTTCTGTTAGGTCCATACCATTTCTGTGTCCTTCATTGTGCCCATCTTTGCATGAAATGTTCCCATGATATCTCTAATTTTCTTGAAGAGATCTCCAGTCTTTCCCATTCTATTATTTTCCTCTATTTCTTTCCATTGATCACTGAGAAAGCCTTTCTTATCTCTCCTTGCTATCCTCTGGAACTCTGCATTCAAACGGGTATATCTTTCCTTTTCTCCTTTGCCTTTCACTTCTCTTCTTCTCACAGCTATTTGTAAGGCCTCCTCAGACAACCATTTTGCCTGTTTGCATTTCTTTTTCTTGGGGATGGTCTTGATCCCTGCCTCCTGTATAGTGTCATGAACCTCCGTCCTTAGTTCTTCAGGCACTCTGTCTATCAGATATAATCCCTTGAATCTATTCCTCACTTCCACTGTATAATCGTAAGGGATTTGATTGGGCTGGAAGAAGCACAAGCTGGAATCAAGATTGCCGGGAGAAATATCAATAACCTGAGATATGCAGATGACATCACTCTTATGGCAGAAAGTAAAGAGGAATAAAAAGCCTCTTGATGAAAGTGAAAGAGGAGAGTGAAAAGGTTGGCTTGAAGCTCAACATTCAGAAAATGAAGATCATGGCATCTGGTCCCATCACTTCATGGGAAATAGATGGCGAAACTGTGGAAACAGTGTCAGATTTCATTTTTTTGGGCTCCAAAATCACTGAAGATGCTGATTGCAGCCATGAAATTAAAAGACACTTACTCCTTGGAAGGAAAGTTATGACCAACCTTGATAGTATATTAAAAAGCAGAGACATTACTTTGCCAGCAAAGGTCCATCTAGTCAAGGCTATGATTTTTCCAGTGGTCATGTATGGATGTAAGAGTTGGACTGTGAAGAAAGCCGAGTGCCAAAGAATTGATGCTTTTGAACTGTGGTGTTGGAGAAGACTCTTGAGAGTCCCTTGAACTGCAAGGAGATCCAACAAGTCCATTCTAAAGGAGATCAGTCCTGGGTGTTCATTGGAAGGACTGATGCTAAAGCTGAAACTCCAATACTTTGGCCACTTCATGTGAAGAGCTGACTCACTGGAAAAGACTCTAATGCTGGGATGGATTGGGGGCAGGAGGATAAGGGGACTACAGAAAATGAGATGGCTGGATGGCACCGACTCAATGGACGTGAGTTTGAGTGAACTCTGGGAGTTGGTGATGGACAGGGAGGTCTGGCGGGCTGTGATTCATGTGGTCACAGAGTTGGACACGACTGAGTGACTGAACTGAACTGAACTGAGAGTAGGCCACTGTGTTTGTGAGTGTAAGAGAGTCGGAGAGAAGGCAAAGCCTAAGAAGCAGAAAGTATGATAATGTTGCAGGGAAATAGAAGTTTGGGGTCTTGCTAAGCTAAGTATTTGTTTTTTAGTTTATGAATCAGAGATAGAAAATACATTCCAATCCTTATATCAACTTTAGTTTGTCTGTTTAAGCCACGATGTTGAGAAGAATTTTGAATCTACACCTGAAATCATCAGGAAAAGTGACATAAAGTATTATAAATATATACATGAACTTAGGAGGTGTGATGATTAATTTTATGTGTCAACTTGACTGGCCTGTGATGCCCACATACATTATCAGACATTAGTCTAAATATTTCTATGAGATTGTTTTGGATGAGATTAACATTAAAAAAAATTTTTTTTTAAATTCCTCACAATGCTAATGCATAATTCTCCCACATTAGGCGTGGTTCTCAAAAGAAACAAAAACAACAGGATATGTATGTGTGAAAGGCTGTGGAGGTTGGTTGTAGAGGCTGACCAGTCCAAAATCTGCTGAGTGGACCAGTAGGTTGGCGACTCAGGAATAAGCCAAAGTTGCAGTTCGAGTCCAAAAATCATCAGCTAAAGAATCTCTCATTCAAGAGCTTTCAACTGATTGAATTAGATCCACCCACATGATGGAGGACAATATGCTTTACTAAAAGTCTATGAATTAAAAGTGTCACATAAATAGCCAGTGCCTCAAGTCTTCTGGGAAAAGTAAGTTTGGGAGGGGAGATAAATTCTAAAAAATCATGTTGTCTCAGTTCAGTTCAGTTGCTCAGTCGTGTCCGACTCTTTGCAACCCCATGAACCACAGCACGCCAGGCCTTCCTGTCCATCACCAAGTCCTGGAATTTACTCAAACTCATGTCCATCAAGTCGGTGATGCCATCCAACCATCTCATCCTCTGTCGTCCCCTTCTCCTGCCCTCAATCTTTCCCAGCATCAGGGTCTTTTCAAATGAGTCAGCTCTTCCCATCAGGTGGCCAAAGTACTGGAGTTTCTACCTTCAAAATACAGGCAACTTCCAACCTTCTCGGCCTGCCTGCAGGTACACTGTGGGACAGACTACCATCCTCTTTCCTCTGGATACTGCAGTAGTCCCCTACTCATCTCACTTCCCTTGCTCCTCTATTGACTGTTCTCAAAACTGCAATAGGATCTGCTTTGGAAACATATATAAGATCAGTTTGCCCCTCCATTCAAAAATCTTCAAAGGCTCACAACCTGAGCAAAAGCCAACATCATCATAGTGGTCGTCAAGGTTATAGAGGGTCTGCCCTACCTCATTTACTCTCTGTGCTTGCTCTAATCACACTGACCTCTACCATTCTACAGAGCCCTGGTACAAATCAGGACCATTTGTACTAGCCACTCCCTCTCCCTAAAATACTCTGCCCAGAGAACCATAGGGCTCACTCCTTCAAGCCTTTCAAGTCTTGAAGTAAATGCCATCTTCTCAATGAGGTCTTTCCCACCAGTCACATTGAAAATGGCACTCTGTCACTTCCCACTTACCTTGTTTTCTTTTTTATTTCTATTTCAATGGCAGTCAAGAATATTATAGGAGCTCATTTACTATTTACTAAATGAATACACACTATACCTTTAACTCAAATATTGTCCAAAGACTGTACTTCATTCTCTGGTCAAGCAAGGACACTTAAGGAGCCACAGTCTTACCACCAGCTAAGACTTCAGTTTTTTCACTACTGCTTAAGTTTGGATACAGGAGCAATTGACTTTTTCACCCCTGTGAGGGTGTAAATTCTGGGACTCCCAATCAAGACAGTCTGGCACCATAGGTAGAGAAGTTCTTCAGCAAGGAAGCAAATCTTCAGCAGGTCTATTTCTGCTTGAAATACTCATCTAAATTCAGTTGCAATGTCTCTCTCTATCTTGAGACTTCTCTAAAAGCATCATGTAGCAGAGAAGACTTTCTCACATTCTCAATTTGTTGAACTTTCCCCCTTATGTCTGACTTCAGTCCATAGGTGGTATGCCTTCCAATGGGATAGTTTGTCAATGTTCTACTATGACATTACGTGGTCAATGGCTCTCTAGAGTACACAATCTACACCATCTATTACTCAACTGCCTCTGCTATGCCATTGCTACATTTTCATTTTTTTTTAATTGCAGCATTCCATTACTAGTACCAAATCCTTCTACATAGTTAGGAATGTTTGGCTGAATATTTAAGAGAAAAAAAACCTAGCTTAAACAAAATACAAGTTTATTCATCTCTTACACAATAAAAGACATAAGAGATGAAAGCATCTTTCATTGCTCAGCTCCAACTACAAGTATGGTCTTCATTTTTAAAGTTCAAGCAATATGCTAGAGTTCCAACCATATCCTCCTTTTTCCAGGTAGTGTATAAAATAAAGGGGCATTAAAAAAACTGAACTGAACTGAACTGATCTTTAACAAGACTTCTAGTAATTTACAGGCAACATTTATGCTTATTTCTTATTGATTAAATAGGTTGCTTGGCTATTCCCAGATTCAAGGAAAGCAGTGAGAAGGAATCTTTCATCGTGAAGGAAAGAGGCCTTGTGAAAAATCAGGATTCCTATTTCTAACAAAGAAGGGAAGAATGGATACTGGGACAACTAGCAAATTCTGCTATGAAAATCAACCTATAGCCTTCTAAGAGAGGAAGATAGACTATAAAATTATAGTCTAATAATTGGAATCTAGAAGACTCTCCAAGCATTACTGCATATCATCCTAATAGCTTTGAGAATTATCTATCCTACTTAGCCTCACAGCATGCTGTGAAAAGACCAAAATCCAAATGAGACACAACATTCAGCTGGACCTCTCGCATCCATCACAGAGCATACTATGGTTCTTGTCAAACAAAGTGTTCAGACAGATTAGCAAAGCTCTTGTTCACAAGAACTATAAAGTGAAGAATATGACATATAGTGTGAAAACACCACTCTTGATACAGTTCCCCGCTTTTCATTCCAACTTAGGAAAAAATTCTAAGCATCATGTTCTTTGCCTTTGGTTAAATATCATACTCTCCTGAAATATTGAAAGAAATGAGTATAAACAAACTTTGACCAAAAAAAAAAAATTAAGGTCCCTCAAGTGGTTACAGTTTCAAAATATGAACTAAAGGCATTATTTGAAAAGCTATGTTGTGGAGTTAAAGAGAATTGGCAGAAATGTTTTAATTAGCTCTTCTGTTACATTTTGTGAAGCAAAATCCAACTTGCATTTAAGAATCAAAAGAAATTCCACGAGGAAAAAAGGGAATTTGAAGAGTCAGATAATTTCTTTTCATAGAATCCTATCAATCAGAAAGGACCACCTTTCAGGCAGCTGATAAGTGCAAAGTGGTGCTGGGTCACAGTCTATGTCCCTTCGGCTGACTTTCGTAGGCCTCAAAGTCTGGACTCATTTCCTCCAAGTGGGTTGCCCTTAAACTGAAATGAGATGGAGTCCATAAATGCAGGCAAGCCTTGTAGGGATAAGTGAGTCCAAACTTTGTAGCTTTCACTTGTTATTTCAACTCAAGAAGATAAACATTCCTACAGCTTTCTGCCCAGGAGGGTTTCTAAATTGCCAAGGAGAAAACTAGTACCATAAGGTCGGTGGAGAAGAAGCAGTATTACACAGTGACAGTTTTTAAAAAGAAGGAAAAAAAGTTCCAGGAACAGACTATCACCGCTTTAAATCTTGCCTGCGTGCTAAGTCACTTAAGTCATGCCTGACTCTTGGAGACCCCATGGACTGTAGTCTACCAGGCTCCTCTGTCCACGGGATTCTCCAGGCGAGAATACTGAGTGGATAGCCATTCCCTTCTCCAGGGGATCTTCCCCACCCAGGGATCAAACCTATGTATGTCTCTTACATATCCTGCCTTGACACTGGACCAAATCTGAAAATTTTGGGTAAAAACAATTCAAGTCCCATTGTGACAAACAGAAACTTCAGTCATGAAAAGCAGAAACTTAAAATGTGTACATCATACTGGAGGAGGGTAAAATTTTTTCACAGTCAAAAATATACTCTTGAGGATTTTTAGGGCAGTGCTTGTGTTACTGTGTTACTTTCGTGAAGGAAAAGTTTTTAAAACAGAAAACCCAAACCTATAAAGGGGAAAACATTGACACACTTAATATAAATTTATGTTATGGCAAATGTTTACAAGTGACAGACTGGAAAAATATATGCAATGTAACTGACAGACAAAAGGTTAACATGTCTAATGTAAACGATCCTAGAAATTCTAAAGAATCAATAGCCTAGGAGTAAACGAGCAAAAAATATGAATAAGCCCATCAGAGAAAGAGGAATTTAAACAATCTGCAACTATGAATATTGACTTTTCCTACTCCCCCTTCCACATAAGTCCAACCTTTTGGAGAAAAAGTGAAAGTCAGTTGCAGCCTAGCCAGGAAAATCTATATATGGCATCCAGAGAGTTAGTTTCTGTCTTTTCCTAATCCAGGGTTCCTTTGAGGTAGCAAAGTTTATTTAAAAAAAAAAAAAAAAAAGATATCCTGTGGTATTTATCACCTACACAGCCTTGACTTATGAGGAAAAACAACAGACTAGTAGCATGAAGAAATCTCTCAAGAGTGTGGGCTAAATTTAATCCTTCAATATATATTCAAATTCTATTTTTCCCACTTGTGTGAGATAAAATCTCACTAATCTCACCTGAGCTCTCACCCCAACCAAAGTAGAATTAATAAACCATACATGACCCCACCACATTTTGGGCTGGTTCTCTGCAAAAATGTGTCTACTCCCAAACAACCAAAACAATGCCACAAGTGATAGCCTATGACACTGTCAAGTGTCAATTCCATCTTTTCAAATTATGATAGGCTTACTTCAGTTTTATGCTTATTCTTGAGTCTATTTTGACATATTTAAGAAAAAATGGTCTGTTTATCTCAGTTTTCAAATTTTTCAACCTTAAGGTTCTTGTTGCATATTATCTAAAATCTCCAGTATATTCAGTTATTCCCCTTTATTCCAAATGTTGTTAATCGTGTTTGCCTTGATCAAAGTTGTCAGAGTTCTGTTTAATTGGTGTTTATTAGTTTCTTCAAGTAAACTGACGTTTCCCTTGTTGATCCTGTTTAGTGTATTTTTTCATTTATTTTGTGAACGCCTGATTCTTATTATTTCCTTCTTTCTACTGTATATTATAAACATTTTTTATGATGGATCCTGTGTTCTTGCCTGGAGAATCCCAGGGACGGCAGAGCCTGGTCGGCTGCTGTCTATGGTGTCGCAGAGTCGGACACGAGTGAAGCAATGTAGCAGCAGCAGCTGATTCTTAAAGATAGCAAAGAACCCAGGAAGGAGCATGTCCTTGATATGCAAACTAACCAACAGAGCCACACTTCTTCATCCGGTTCTTATACCCCAGAGGCGATATTCCTATGCCTTTGTCGTCCAGGTCCAGAAACCACTCAACTCAACAAGGAACCACTCCTGTAGACCAAGATTAGTCAGTCAGTGCAGTCGCTCAGTCGTGTCCGACTCTCTGTGACCCCGTGGACCACAGCACGCCAGGCCTCCCTGTCCATCACCAACTCAAGTTTACTCAAACTCATGTCCATTGAGTCGGTGATGCCGTCCAACCATCTCATCCTCTGTCATCCCCTTCTCCTCTGCCCTCAATTTTTCCCAGCATCAGGGTCTTTTCAAATGAGTCAGCTCTTTGGATCAGGTGGCCAAAGTATTGGAGTTTCAGTTTCAGCATCAGTCTTTCCAATGAATACTCAGGATTGATTTCCTTTAGGATGGACTGGTTGTATCTTCTGCAGTCCAAGGGACTCTCAAGAGTCTTCTCCAACACCACAGTTCAAAAGCATCAATTCTTTGGCACTCAGCTTTCTTTATAGTCCAACTCTCACATCCATACATGACGACTGGAAAAACCATAGCCTTGACTAGACGGACCTTTGTTGGTAAAATAATGTCTCTGCTTTTTAATATGCCGTCTAGGTTGGTCATAACTTTCCTTCCAAGGAATAAGCATCTTTTGATTCCATGGCTGTCATCACCATCTGCAGTGTTTTTGGAGACCCCCAAAATAAAGTCTGTCACTGTTTCCCCATCTAGTTGCCATGAAGTGATGGGACCGGATGCCATGATCTCAGTTTTCTGAATGTTGAGTTTTTAGCCAACTTTTTCACTTTCCTCTTTCACTTTCATCAAGAGGCTCTGTAGTTCTTCTTCACTTTCTGCCATAAGGGTGGTGTCATCTGCATATCTGAGGTTATTGATATTTCTTCTGGCGATCTTGATTCCAGCTTGTGCTTCATCCAGCCTGGCATTTTTCATGATGTATTCTACATATAAGTTAAATAAGCAGGGTGACAATATACAGCCTTGCTATCAGTTCAGTTCAGTTCAGTCGCTCAGTCGTGTCCGACTCTCCGCGACCCCATGAATCACAGCACACCAGGCCTCCCTGTCCATCACCAACTCCCGGAGTACACTCAAACTCATGTCCACAGAGTCGGTGATGCCATCCAGCCATCTCATTCTCCGTCGTCCCCTTCTCCTCCCGCCCCCAACCTTTCCCAGCATCAGAGTCTTTTCCAGTGAGTCAACTTGTCGCATGAGGTGGCCAAAGTATTGCAGTTTCAGCTTTAGCATCAGTCCCTCCAATGAACATCCAGGATTGATCTCCCTTAGAATGGACTGGTTGGATCTCCTTGCAGTATAAGGGACTCTCAAGAGTCTTCTCCAACACCACAGTTCAAAAGCATCGATTCTTCGGCGATCAGCCTTCTTCACAGTCCAACTCTCACATCCATACATGACCACGGGAAAAACCATTGCCTTGACTAGATGGACCTTGGTTGGCAAAGTAATGTCTCTGCTTTTTAATATACTATCAACAGCCTTAATATACTCCTTTCCAAATTTGGAATCAGTCTGTGCTTCCATGTCTAGATCTAACTGTTGCTTCTTGACCTGCATATAGATTTCTCAGGAGCCCAAAGCCCTTCCAAAAGTATTCAAATGACTAATCCTAAACTCTTCACCCTGTCTGGCCTGACTTTCCCACAAAACCCCCAATAAAGGCTGTGAAACCTTGCCCTGGCACTTGCCTCCTGACCATCTTGGTATCTTTCCATGTGGTCCTGCACGTGCAGACTCTAGGACCTCTGAGTAAAACAAACTCTGTTTTCTCTTAAAACCCTCCTCCTTCTCCTCTTGTGGCCATACCTGTCTATCTTGTAAAGGAATACAAAATGATTTAGGTTCATTTTAACTTTGTTGTTTCAAATTACTGAGACATACCCTTAGCTTTTCAAGATTTAAATTTTATCATTTTGTCATGTAAGTATCTAAATCTATACGTTTCCCTCTAACCAAGAGTTCAACTGCATTCCACAAGTTTTGATATGTACCAAAAATAACATTTATCATTTGCTTCTTAGTATTCTTTAGTTTTATTATAAATTTTTTCTATGTTAATCATTTAGAATTGGATTGTTTGTTTTAAATATACAAGAATATGATTTCAAGGTTTTATAATACTGGGGCATTCATATTTCTTTGACAGAGGCTTATTTTATAACTTAATATATGGCTAATTTTCTTAACTGTTGTATGTATACATAAGAAAAAATTATGGCTCAGTTGAAGGCTGCAGAGTTCTATAAATGCACTTTAAAGAAAGCTTATTATTATTATTATTGAAATCATCTGTATTATTTCCAGTTTTTGGTCTTCCTAACCTATCAGTTACTTAGAGAGATGTGTTAAAATCTCCCACCACAAGAGTGTATTTACCAATATTCCTTTTTAATTCCAGTTCTGTTCATTTTCACTTTGAGATTAATATTACTAGGCACATGCAAGTTTGGTTGTTTTATCTTCCTGATAAATTAGAACACTTGTAAATTTTGTAGCTCTGATAATGCTTTTGCTTTCCTGACTATTTTGTTTAATATTAAGGGATCCATATGAGCTTTTTGGGCTTTCTTAGTTGCTCAGAAGGTAAAGAATCCACCTACAATGCAGGAGATCCAGGTTCAATCCCTGGGTCAGGAAGATCCCCTGGACAAGGGAATGGCTGCCCATTCCAGAATTCTTGAGAATTCCATGGAAAGAGGAGCCTGGTGGGCTACAGTCCATGGGATCACAAAGACTGAGCAATTAACAATTTCACTTTCACACTTTCATAAGCCTCTTTGGTAAGTATTTGATTGCTACATATTTTTCTATTCTTTATAGCCAGTATTTCTATAACCTATGTTTTATTTATGACACTTACAAATAATAGCAGAAATATACTTTTGTCTAATTTGAAAATTATTTAAATTAAATAGTATATTTAATTTATTCAATATTTATGTTTTAATATTATTAATATTCTTGGATTAGACTAATTTTTAGAATTATGACTGTATTTTACACTTGCCTAGAAGAACCAACTCATTCAAAAAGACCCTGATGTTGAGAAAGACTGGAGGCCAGAGGAGAAGAGGGAAGCAGAGGATGAGATGATTAAATAGCATCACTGACTCAATGGACATGAATTTGAACAAACTCCAGGAGATGGTGGAGAACAGAGGATCCTGGTGGGCTACGTCCATGGGGGTTGCAAAGAGTCAGACACAACTGAACAACAGCAATTTCACTTATGCCTCTTTCTTCTTTTCTGCATTCCTCCAAAGTTTCCTCTAATCAAGAGGAAAGATATGCTCTATTTCTGTTATTCTGTTAAATACTCTATTTCTATTCCTTTTGTACTTAATATTGCTATTTAAGACAAATTAAAATAAATGTGATGTTTAATCCATTAAAACATCCATTAAAACATTTAATCCTTCTTCTTAATCCATGGGCTTTAGAATATTTAAATCTTGTCATTCTCCAAATTTATGCTATCCCTGCCCAGCATTTTAATTATGTATAATTATTTTATCATCCATGAGACTTTTATTGTTTTTTAGGCATGTGTAAGCATATATATGTAAACATATAATTACTACTTAATTAATTTAGTTTTATACATTTAATTAGATTTGTCCTTTTGTCTATCATTTCGAATATCATAACTTCTTTTTAGATAAATTTCTTCCTTTTAAATTGTGGTTGAATCTGACATGCAAATCAGGGTTGATATTTATTTCCTCTCAGCACTTTTTAGAATATCATTTTAATGTCTTCTATCTTTACTAGTGCTGTTGAGAAATTTGATGTGATGCTAATTATTTTTCTTTTAGAATTAATTGATTTTTTTCTTACTGATTTTGAGAGCTTCTCTGACTTTGCTGTTTGGCAGTTTCCTCAGATGATTTGTAATTTTGGATCATGAGTTCATATTTAGCTGTGTCCTATCTGTGGGAATCTTTCAAGACCTGACTTGTGTTTCCATCAAGGGAAGATTTGCTCTTGCTTCTGTCAAGATATTCAAGACGCTAGAAACCCAGATGACAGTTTCAGGCTGGTTGCTTAGGCTGAGTTTTCTAAACTGTGAAAAAACATATATATTTGACCACTGAAACTGTATCAGGGTAGACCGTTGTTTACCATTTCTAAAGGGAGACCTTTTCTAACAGTGCTCAGGCTTAGATTACTAAATTCCTTTGTCATCTCTCTTTTTTAATGAGCGTCTTTTTCCTGTTCTTCTAACCTCTCACTAAGTGTCTGATTTCCATTGCCCACTTTTCCCACAGGACTAACTCTTTGTTAGCTACCCTAATGTGGCTACTAACACACAAGCTGCTAAAACCAAGTGCCCTAAAGTCAGTTGCAGACTCAGCATCTGCTCCCACCTTCACATAGGATCCCATACATAATCCACAAATGGACACTGAGAGTTCTTGTATAGGCTTTTCTGACGTAGAACTGAGAAAAAAGAATGAGTCTACACTGGTGGTAGGAACACTAAACTATGAAGCTTTGATGTCCATTTCCTACTTCATGTAGATTAGGTCGGTCTTTTGAAGGAAGGAAGACTAAGATACAGAGAGATGCAGAGGCAAGAAAGGGTAAAAAAAGCCCTAGTGATGCAAAGTCCCTGCTTCTTCTTGCTCTTGACGCTCAGATGATCCAGTTGTGTCTCTGTCTCACAACTTATTAAGTCTTCTCCTATAATTACTTCGTTTAATTGCTAAAGAAGCAAGTACGCTTCTAATAAATTTTCTTTGACATAAACTTTATGTCTCTGACGTTTGCAAAGGAGTTATGACTAATCCACAATTATTTTGCTTTATATATGTTTCTTCTTCATAGCCTACAAAGATGACCTACTGTGAAACAACAGATATCATTGAATTAAATTGACTTGAATAAAATGGGCACATTCAGTTCAGTTCAGTTCAGTCGCTCAGTCGTGTCCGACTCTTTGCGACCCCATGAATCACAGCACACCAGGCCTCCCTGTCCATCACCAACTCCCGGAGTTCACTCAAACTCATGTCCACAGAGTCGGTGATGCCATCCAGCCATCTCATTCTCTGTGATCCCCTTCTCCTCCCGCCCCCAATCCATCCCAGCATCAGACTCTTTTCCAGTGAGTCAACTCGTCGCATGAGGTGGCCAAAGTATTGGAGTTTCAGCTTTAGCATCAGTCCTTCCAGTGAACACCCAGGATTGATCTCCTTTAGAATGGACTGGTTGGACTCTCAAGAGTCTTCTCCAGCACCACAGTTCAAAAGCATCAATTCTTCGGCGATCTTCTTTCTTCACAGTCCAACTCTCACATCCATACATGACCACGGGAAAAACCATAGCCTTGACTAGACGGACCTTGGTTGGCAAAGTAATGTCTCTGCTCTTTAATATGCTGTCTAGGTTGGTCATAATTTTCCTTCCAAGTAGTAAGCGTCTTTTAATTTCATGGCTGCAGTCAGCATCTGCAGTGATTTTGGAGCCCCAAAAAATAAAATCTAACACTGTTTCCACTGTTTTCCCATATATTTCCCATGAAGTGATGGGACCAGATGCCATGATCTTTGTTTTCTGAATGTTGAGCTTCAAGCCAAACTTTTCACTCTCCTCCTTCACTTTCATCAAGAGGCTTTTGAGTTCCTCTTCACTTTCTGCCATAAGGTAGTGTCATCTGCATATCTGAGGTTATTGATATTTCTCCCAGCAATCTTGATTCCAGCTTGTGCTTCTTCACATTAGCTCCACCCAAACATGAAAAATAACTTTTGGTTTGGTCCCATACTGCTTCCTGTTAATCCAACTATAAGGTTCAGAAGAAACAAAGCAACACAAGAACTGATTTAAAATAGTCCCAGATCTCCAGTGAACGAAAAAGTATGCTCCCTTCCACAAAAAATTCATGTGCTTCCTTAAGAGCCCCGAGAATTAACATGGTTCAAGTCTTAATGTTCAAGTACTAATGATACAGATGTTCAAGCACTAATCTGAACTATTTGAATATCTGAAATTTTTCCTGAAATCTCTGGAAAGGAAATATTTCAGTCAGAAGAAGAAAAGAGCACACGTTGTTAAATCAGTGACTAAGTCCACACAAACAAGAAAGAGTGAAAGTTGGAGGCAAGTGATTAGGTAATGTATGCCAAAATTAGATCTGAATAAAAATACCTTTGTTCCTCAAATTAGCCATGATCCCAGTTATTAATGGTCAGATTTTTGTCACTGCTTCTCCCCTCTTGGATGTATACAATCAATGCAGTAAGCCACTGGTCAGAATGGAGCTGGGGTATATAAATTAAATCTTCACGCTATCTTGGAAGCTGGCTCTCACTTAATGAATATATAATAATGAAGGCCTTATTCTCATCACTTCCTTCCATGCTTAAACTCTAATTTGTAAAAATGCATCCTTGTCTAATAGTACTCTACGGACTTACTCCAAATATTAACAGCAAAGTTTATTTTATATATAAATATATTACTTCACTAAAATTTGAAAAGCAAAGGTGCAATCATTATGAAAGCCAAAATGCATCATTTTGAACTATCATTTTAAGCTTTTCACAGGCTAAATTTTTATTTAAATCCAAGATTATATATTTCAAGATAAAATGTCCTCATTCCTAACCCATTATCCTTTCACCTCCTTTCTTAAACTTCAGAATTTATCTACTTGCTCTTTTGGAAGATACAGATCTTCTGGGATATCCACTCGCTGGTTATTTCCATCCTTTGTCTTTGAGAAATGGGCTTCTTCCCAGTGGAAGCTTCTAAAGGGATTTTTCTGAAGGAAAAATCACACCACAATGAAGTGACTTCCCAGGCAATTATTCTAGGAAAACTTCTCCCAGTAAGTCGGCCAGACAAGATGAAATTGGATCAATTTCTTTAAACCCTAAAGAGAAGGATAAGGCACTTGGGAATCGATAGGGTTGAGGCGCCAAAAAGAAAATCTGAACACAGAGGAAGGAGGGTTTGAGGGCCAAAGCAGAAGACAAAGATGGATGGTTTTGCTGGACCGGAAGCTTTGTCCTGTTCTTTCTGTGGTCCTCTTTGGCATTGCAACCTTGTTTTTCATTGTAAAATAAAAACAACCAAAATGAATGAATATATAAATGTCCTTCATAGCAGATTATGGGCCCATTAGTCAAGCACTGGAATTCCAGCATATGTGATACATTTGACCCCTGAAAATAAGACACCACTGGAACTAGCGAAGTCTACTTTTGTAATCAGCAAAACTTCTTGGCTTAGTCCTTCAATATTTTATCAGCATGCTCGGAAATATTTCCTTTAAGTGGAATCCTTGCCATGAAGCGTTTTTAAATTTGGAAAATAACTTTATTTCCCATGAGGAACTATTATTGAGAATTATAACTGTCAATAGTGCTGACAGAAACTGTAAAACCCCTTCTAACTTCTCATTAAGAAAACTTAAGATCTAGAAAGGTGTTCAAATTCATTCAGCTGGTTAGAGGCAGGGTCACAGCCAGACCTAAGTGTTCATGATTCATAGCCCACTGTTCTTACCATCAGATCACTAGTCAGCATTCTGCTAAGTAGGATATAAATATAATAATGATTCATACAGATACAAATGTAAATTATTTCCGTATGGAAAATAGATTTGAAGTCATGAGTTGAAAATTTCGTCATTCTTTCTTAGTGAGAAGTGTTGATAAATTTGGCTTACCTTAAACAAGTTTTACCAATTCAGTGCTTTCACTACATTTTATTTTACCCATTGAAACACTGAAGTAAAAATCTCTGACTTTAATAAATGAATTAATTCCACTTTTACATTGTCCACATGAGTACTACAGTCATTCTTATGACTACAGAAAGTAGATTGTCAACTAATTCTCAAATTTAAACTTAATAAAGTCAGGTTGACAATGATATAGATCACAGAGCATGAAATTATGTATTGTGAGCCTACAATATATATCTTAACTCAGCACTCAATTTGGGAAGAAGGTTTTATTGCTACTGTTTTTCCTCAACTAATATAACTTCTAAGAAAGTCTAGATGGGAAGAAGTTTCAGGCTAGCCTCTATATAAAATATACGCCTGAATTCTGTGGCTGGTTGAACAAGGAGAAATAATACCGACGCTAACCTAAGTGACATAAAATAACAAGAAAATCAGAACTGATTGGAAATGGCACCTTTGGGTGTTTTTCACAGTTACTAATGAAAAACATACTATAATTGTGTAAACAGTATACTCAAAAAAGTGACCCTAAATTTCAGATATGGACTAAATGAGAAATTTCCCTGGAAATGATCAACATTTTAATAGCAGCTCAAAAGCTGCTGAGTGTGGAACTTGAAACTGAAAAATAAAGCAGGCAATGAGGAAATCTGAGCACGAGGCATGAGGGACTGCAAAATCGAAACCACAGCCTTTGCACTCATATTGCCTCACGTCTAGTTGGCAGGCAGAAATGTAAATGTAACCCACATGTTGGATGGGGTTGCTCCCGTCCTTTGAGAATTCCTATAAAATGGGGCTAATTCCATGGGGTGTGTATTCTAAGGCTAATTTCTGATTCTGGCATTTTCTTGCAGAACTTTCTTATCTCACGGCCATCCTGCCCTGCACCATTAAGACAGTAAAGTTCCCTGTGCTTGATTTCACCTGAAACATTCACACACCAAGGCATTTGGAGGTGGCAGACTTCACTGAAGGTTTGTGGTAATGGGTGTTAGACTACAAAATCCAACAGCAAAGAACTTGGCCTTGGAATTGAAGAGATCCCTGTGCTCCGAAGTCCCTCGGCCGTTTTTTTCTGCTCCCTTTCCTCCATTTCTCCACTTGCCCATTATTTTCTGCCTCCCCATGCCTCTCTTCCTTCTTCTGCTCACTCTTCGGGCCCCGATTCTCCTTAACCTCTTGAAGTAGATTTTTTTCTTTATTTCATTAGCTTCTAAGGTATGCTTTCATATCTTCCCCTAAGGCAATGTTAACATGTTTTTCTAAATAGAGATGGCTGCCTCTCTGAGAGGAACTCGAGATCAGGTGCTAAAACAGAAAAGTCCTCTCTAGCAACATACATGATGTGCTTAGTTGTTCAGCTGTGTCCGGCTTTTTGTGACACTTTGAACTAATCCTACTAGACTCCTCTGTTCATGGGGTTTTCCAGGCAAGAATACTGGAGTGGGTTGTCATTTCCTTTTCCAGGGGATCTTCCTGACCCAGGGATCAAACCTGTGTCTCTTGTGTCTCAGTATAACAATACCTATAAGCATCAGCAGATACAGAGTAAGAGAGCAGTGAGGATCCCAGTTTTAATGACCCTATTAGTAAAACTTACCAGTTGTCTCTTCTCAGTTACTGTGAGGATCAGTGGATGATAAGTGTGAACTCTGAGTTATATTCCGATGACATGGATACTATTCCATACCTTGCCAAGTCTGGTCCACAGTGGGCCTCCAACTCATCTGACGGGCACTCTTCTAGACCTACCACATGGCAGAGAACAACTTCAGGAAAATTCCTGAGAAGGTTTCAGGAAGAACAACAGGAAAAGCATCAACGATGGCCCTTTTTAAACATTTAGCTTTGGAACAAGCCGCCATAGGGGTATTCTTGGAAGAGAAACAAATTGGCAAAGAAAGAGAGGAAAGAAAACATACCCTAAGTTCACATTGGGGAGTAGTAGAATATAAAATAATACACCTAGGTTGGGCAGGGCCTTGGGGGCAGGATGATGATTTTGGATTTAATTCAATAAATGGAAAATAAAAAAAACATTGCTGTCATGTATGATGTGATGATGACTTTGATTGCATCATCTCATCAGAGCTCCCTGAGGGAGAGCTATCAGAGTGTGTGTCCTTTGCTCTGGTCAAGAAATTCCTATAGAATCATTTTCAGCTGGTCCCCACTCACGCTCCCACTTTGAAGATCTTTGGTCAACTCATTCAAAAGAGAGGAGTAGCAAGGAAGCCTAACATGGGAACACATGAGGAATTACCCTGTAGAGCAGAAACTGCAAAAGGCAGTATCAGATGTCATAGACTGGGGCATTCTTGGAAACATGGTTCGGTATCTTTGACCTTTGCATTCTCAGTGCCTGCATATGGCTGTGACTCAATAAAGGTCTGTTGAATGAGTGAATGAATAATTGAACGGCTGGCTGTCATAGAAAACAGAAATTAAATTTGTTCTTTGTGTCTCCAAAGGGCAGAGGGTGATGAAAGTTGCAGAGAGAGAGAGAGAGACAGCAGCTTAACATAAAGAAGACTTTTAACAGAAACCCTCAGCAATGAATGGAGCAGCAGCCAAAGCTGGCCAGGTTTCCACTCCCAGTCCGGGGTGAGCAAGTTTGTGCTTAAAAGCAGATGACTTCAACATCCCTGGCTCTCTGTGACTCTTCAGCTCAAGTCGCAAATTATAAGCATGATACAGATCTCTTATAATGACTAGTAAGAATTTTGTCAATGTCACCTCTGTATGCAATAGCAAACTGCCTGCCAAATACCCTTCTTAGACTTAGTTTTTGAATTATATTTTGCTGAGTTTCATGGATCACATACTGCAGAGTACACATGTACACACACAGACAACTCCCATTGCTGCCACAGACACTCGTTAGATGAAATTTCCAGTGTATCTAACTGAAGATGTCAAATCTTATCAAAGGTTGGCCGGCTTTACCACCAAAGCAGATATAGCGTATCTGAACACACTTTCTTTTGCCTATAGTTCCTGAAGGAGGCCTGCTGCTGCTGCTGCTAAGTCACTTCAGTCGTGTCCGACTCTGTGTGACCCCACAGACGGAAGCCCACCAGGCTCCCCCGTCCCTGGGATTCTCCAGGCAAGAACACTGGAGTGGGTTGCCATTTCCTTCTCCAATGTGTGAAAGTGAAAAGTGAAAGTGAAGTCGCTCAGTCGTGTCCGACTCTTCGCGACCCCATGGACTGCAGCCTACCAGGCTCCTCCGTCCGTGGGATTTTCCAGGCAAGAGTACTGGAGTGGCTTGCCATTGCCTTCTCCGTGAAGGAGGCCAGTAATTGTTAATTAGATTTTTAAGCTAGAAAATTTTACACCTGGCCTTTTTTATATTTGTATTTATATCCCCATCTTGGAAAAACATTTGCATTCACAGTTACATTATTTTGTTTACTACAACCAGTTCATCACCTCATTCCTGAACTAAGTTCAATACCAAAAAGAATAACCTCATCTCAGAAAGAAAACAGTCACTACTCATATGTGGCTGAATATCTCGGCCCAGATGGACCACATACCACATACTGTTTATATAAGTAACCATGTAACCATGAAAGTTACTAAATTTGAATTTTTTTTTTACTATTAAATGATCTTCATTGAATATATTTTCTGGTAATTTCTTAATTCAGCCATTCTCTTTGATATGTCCTGGACGTATGCTCAGTCGCTTACACAGAGTTGTGTCTGACTCTTTGCAACCCTTTGAAGCTTGGCATAGACTGTAGCCTGCCAGGCTCCCCTGTCCATGGAATTTTCCCAGCAAGAGTACTGGAGTGAGTTGCCATTTCCTCCTCCAAAGGATCTTCCCAACCCAGGGATCAAACCTGCATCTTCTGCATTGGCAGGTGGATTTTTTACTGCTGAGCCATATGGAAAGCACAGTTCCTGGAAAGTATGGACAAAAAGGATCTTAGCACTTACATAATTTTGAGAAGAGATATACTAAGAAGGTAAGAACGTGGTAAAGAATCCTAAGAAAACACGAGAAAATGTGAGAGTTGTGTCTTTGAGAACAAAAGCAAGAGTCTTGCTATGGACTAAATATTTGTAAACCCCTTCAAATTCATATGTTGAATCCTAATCCCAAATGAGATAGAATTTGGAGGTGAGGCTTTTGGGGTGATTGGCTCATGAAGGTGGACTCTTGTGGGATTAGTAGGTTTATCTTTCCACCAGGTGAGATTACAGTGAGAAGATGGTAGCCTACAGTGCATGAAGCCAACCCTCACCTAACACCAAATCCCCTGGAACCTTGATGTTAGACTTCCTAGCCTCCAGAACTGTGAAAAATCAATGTTTATTGTTTAAGAGAACTAGTCTATGGTATTTTTATTTTTAATAACAGCCTGGGTGGACTAAGACAATACCTGGATATCTGTGCAGATGTAATAGTAATTTAAACCAACTTAATGAAAACCATTCTTCCAGAAATTATCAGAACAAAGTTCTGATGCTTTTTTTTTTTAAGATAAAAAGCATAATAATTTAAGTGACTACTTTGGACACTCAATAGTAACAACTGTACCTAAAAGAACCTCAAGTTCAGTTCTAAAAAAGATGACAAACTGGGCATATTAAAGATATTTAGGCAGCAAATTTATGTCAGTTGTGGTTTTAGGATTTATGGCCCTATTTTTATGGTGCAGAAGTTCATTTATTTATTAAATACTTATTATGTGCCAGATGTTGCCATGGTTTTGCTTTATTTAAACAAAAATAAGACAAAATCCATGTCCTAAAGAGCAGCTTAAAAATTATGCTATTTTATTATTCTTTTCCTGCCTTGAGTCATGACTAGATCCTGTATAAAACTGAACAAATTTGAAAAAAAGTTTAAGTAATATCATAAGAAAAAATAAGTTTTGAAGAAAATATTACTACTCTATAAATCATTGTTATTTTCACACTTGATGCTATGCCTAAAACTTCTAACAAAAATAAATTTATTTAATTTAATATAATTTAGACTTTTTAAAAGTCATTTTCTCCCAAAGCGTTCCCCAAAATTCTACACAGGTTAACCCCTCTCTGCTTCTCTTTCTCCCCGTCCCTTTTTCTCCCCAGCGTGTCTCCCTGTCTCTCCTTTCCCTCTCTCTCTCTTTTTATTTCCAGCTTTCTCCCTCCCTTCCTCTCCCCTGCCTCCCTCTTTCTCTCTCTATATATCAGATTTTTTTTTCTTCCACAGTCTGTAGAACTGCTGACTTTTATAATGAGCAGCAGACTAATCAGTGATGAGAGAAGGCAGAAATAGATTTCATAGCAGAGGAAAACAAACCCATCACAGTTGTAAATGAATGGAGAAGATAAGAGTGAATAATACCTAACGATGAAAGCAGAAAAGAACATAATGTCAGTTGGAAAGCAAAATTTTACCAAACTTTCATTCGATCTTAAGCAGCACAAACAGAACTCTAGTGCACAAAGTATGTATCCCAAGAAACATTGGAGCTGCAGAATGTAAGCAGTTGCTAAGCACAAACATCAAACAAACAAACACCAGTCTTGGAGGGATGATTCCCCCTGTGATATGTAAGTTAATGAAACGATGTTTATACAAGACTGCTCAAGATCTTTAATTTTCTAGTTCAAGTTACATATTATAACTAACTTTCCATGAAGAGTATGTAATTTTCAACATTTATGAAATGTGCTTGACTATGAAAATATTTTCTTGAAGAAATACCTTCCCAAAGTTTCCAGGAAACCCAAATTCAGGTGTTGAGAGGCTAAAGGAAATGAAGTATGTGAAGCACCCATTGCAACATCTGGCACAGAGCAGGCGCTCACTGAAAGGGGCTGGTGGTCATGACCATAACGGAGGGACTGTCTCTACTATTGCTGTGCAAGGACAGTCATAGATTTTATGATGGCCGGTTCACCCCAAACACATATAAAAGTGTTTCTTAAAACAGGAGGGGTCAGGGTAGGGGCAGAAATGAGCAGATTTTGTGTGCCACATTATTCTAAGCATGACAAAACACTGTCATTTAATCATTACTCCCACACTATGAAGTCAATTTACTATGCCCATTTTGTAGATAAAGAAACTGAGTCTCAGAGTGTGCTAAAAGTTCCACAGTGAGTAAACGATGGACTTCCCTGGACTCAGAACTGCTTTTCCTTCGTCTGATCACATGAATGTCTTAAATACACACTTGACTTTATACAGCACAGAGGGGATGTTTGTTGTTGTTGTTGTTTGGTATTTGCCTTATATTACACCAAATGGAATAGTACAAAGATCACAGCTCCAGAGAATAAAGCAGAGCTGAGGGTGAAACTCATTTCTGCTACTTACTTAATGTTACATTGGGCCTCAATTATTTATTATGAAATAGAAATCTTCCTTCTTCCCTTCTTTTCCAAGTAACAGCAGTGATGTTTGAGCAGATGAAGGGAAGAGTGAAAAGAAGTAAGGCTGAGGGGCTAAGCACGATGATGGAGGATATTCTAGGTCATGGGAGGAAGACTGAGTTTTATGTTAAATATAAGGGGAGCCATTGCAGGATTTTAAAAGCAAGGGACGAATGCGATCAGATTATCACTGAGAATTTCCCCTTTGCTGCTCTGTGTGGAGTGGAGGGAGGGCAGCTATAGGGGGAGAGGGTGAGGCACAAAAGTGAAAGTGGAGAAATCAGTCAAAGGCTGATGTTGTTCATGGAGGCAAGAGACAGTGGAGGCCTGGACTAAGAAGGTGGCCATGGACATGAAATAAAGAAGAGTCTCAGATATATTTTCAAAGTAGCATCCATAAGGCTTACTAATATACGTAATCTCTAGTTTATCAGAAAAGAAGGACTCCTCTTAGATATTGGCTTGAATAACTTGCTAAAGTGCAGTGTCTTTAACATGAAAGTAGAAGAATAGGAGTTTGAGAAGATGAACATGGAATGAGGAAAGCCCAGAATTCCACCCTGGATCTGTTAAGTTGCAGAATCGAAGACACGTCCAAGGGGAGACGTGAGAAAACACTGAGACATGAAAGCACGGAGGTCAAGAGAGAGATGTGGCCTCCAGTGGAAACGTGGGCTCTGTCACAGCAAGAGAGCTCACACCCTTGGGAGCTGGTGAGATCACTCAGGGACAAAGGTGAGAGTTGAAAAGATGACACGAATCTGGAGGTGCTCCAAATGAGACAATTGGAGAAGGAGCCAGTCAAGATTACAAAACAATCATGAACTGAGGAAGGAAGGAAAGCAGGAGAGAGAGTGTTTCAAAACTAAGACAGCAAAGCCCTAAGGGACAGGCACAGGGCATAAAAAGGAGCAGGTCAATGAAGGTGTTAAATGCAGGGTATTTTGAAATAGTGACTCTTTCTTCCCCTCAGGTGGGATGGAGAGTTCAGGTGATGCTGAGGAAGAGACACTTCCTCAATGGTAGATGGATGCAAGTATGGGTTAGATGGAGAAGGTGAGAAAGTCTTTCTGATGATGACAATTTTCCCAGAGAAGCATGTAAATATTAGATCAAATCTCAGATACATGGAAACAAGGGCAAAATTTCAATATGCACAAGTCTCTGTAACAAGGTACCCTGCAAAGTGAAGACTGTCTGCATAAACGTATAAATGGGCATGGAGGCGACAGAGATTGTAAAATTTCAAACTACACTATAGCATAAGGCCAAATGAGCTTTCTGTCAAAGCTGAGCCTGTACAGTACTTGACTGAACAAAAGAATGTACTGTTACCTGCTTGGAGGGTAGCCTTCCTTAAAGGGACCAATGGCCCAGAGGAAAGAGGAAGTGTTGACGGGGAATGAATGAGAGATTTCCTTCCACTCACTCCTCTTTCTTTCCACTGTTAACACTGACTTTGCTCAAGGCCATTATCACACTCACAGTGAAAGGACAGCCTAGGGACTCTGCACCTTAGGATAAGTAGCAAAGACAGAGAAGGGCACATTGATTTTATAGACTGACCCTGGCCTTAGTCTCTTAAACTGATTGTACCTGATGACTGGAATGGTATAGCAAGGATTCAGTTGAGATGCCTACTGATAAAATCAACCTCCAAGGTGACAGAAGTCATAGTTTGAGATCCTCGTGAGCAAAGGTCCACTGGTATTGCAGCTGTAAAACTGTGGAAACCTTATGTGTGCTCAGAACATGCCAATTCTAAACTAATATGCACATCATGTTTCACACACTCAATCAACTTTCACAGACTCAATCACACAGCTTCACTAAGCTGAGGCATTATGAGTATATTATAAAGTAATCATAGTTTCTTCCAGTCTTCCCATAACTTGGAATTGACCTTCCCTTTAGTTCTCTGGGATCTCGACTGTGTTTTAGGAAATACTCAGGAAGTCCAGGGGTACTGAGACTGCCCACTGTTCCACCTCCAACATCACAGTCAGCTCCCCCTTCTCTAATTTCACCTACTCCTGGTGTCTGGATCCCATGCTTCCCTCCCATACTGAAGAGGTAGCTCTCAAAATTGGATGGGAAAAAAAAAAAAAAACAACCAACAAGGAGATACAATTGCCTACCTATTAGAACTGTGAAAATCCAAAACACTAACAGCATCAAATGCTGACGTCAATGTGGAGCAACAGGAACTCCTATTCATTGCTGGTGGGACTGCAAAATGGTACAGCTGCTTTGGAAGACCAGTTGGTAGTTTTTCAAACAAAATTAAACATACTCATTATATGACTCAGCAATGGTGCTTCTTGGTACTTACCCAAATAAACTGAAAATTTATGTCCACATAAAAACCTTCACACAGATGTTTTATAGCAGCTTTTTTTCAGAATTGCTGAAATTGGGAAGCAAATAAGATGCCCTTCAGTAGGTGAATGGATCAACTGGTACATCCAGAAAAAGGAATTCAGAGGTAAAGAAAAATGAGCCATCAAACCAAGAAAATAAATAGAAGTATATGAAATGCATTTTACTAAGAGATAGAAGCTAAACTGAAAATACTATCTACTGTATAATTCCAACTATAAGACATTCTCATATCTCCCACATTGGCAGGCAGGTTCTTTATTCCTAGCACCACCTGGGAGGCCCATAAGAGATTCTAGAAAACCATGGAGACAGTAAAAAAGATAAAGAGTCAGAGAGGAAGGAGGAATGAACAGGCAAGTACAAGGGAATTTTAGGACAGTGAAACATTCCGTATGATACTACAAAGGTGGATACACATCTTTATATTGGGTTGACCAAAATTTCATTTGGGTTTTTCCAAAAGATGTCAATACATTTGTCAAAACCTATATAATGTATGACACCAAGAATGAACCCTAATGTAAAGTATGGACTTTCAGTGACTATGACACATCAGTGTAGGTGCACCACTCTTGTGGGAGAATCGACAGCGGGAGAGCCCATGCACATGTGAGGTAGGAAGCATATGAGAATTCTGTGTACTTTCTGCTCAATTTAGAACCTAAAACTTCTCTAAAAAATACAGTCTGTTTTAAAAATGGATGGAAAGCTATCCTTTCAGGTTAGCCGAAAAACCCCAGATATTTCCTATATGTAGGGCATGCTGTGTCCAGTCTAGAACATCTTATTTAATTCTCTCTTTAGCTGAGTAAAAGGAAGAATCTTAAAACTTTATTCTTTAGTGACACTAATTCCCCGTGGAGACTCTATACTTCTCTCCCTACCAACCCCACCCCATACAGTCCCAGTTGCAATAGGTTATATGCATTCATATATACTTCAAGGCTAATCCATATTCTGGACAGCATAGCAATTATAATCCATTGGTTTTATATTTTTATAATCTCTAAATTAAAAAAAAATCACAGGTGAAGAGAAGAACAAAGTTTACTATTTAAGACTGTCTTTATTTTGAGAAAGTGACTTCAATAGGCTATGGTAGGCCTGAATTCAGACAGAACAAGCCCAAATTCCATCCTTCACTGCCATGCTAAACAGGAAGGAATGCATAAAACTGTCAGGCCATTTCACTGAAAGGTCTGTATTGGAGTTTAAAAAAAAGAAGAAGAAACATTTCCAGTAGTCGTCTGGAAGGTTTTATTTCATTTCTTTGCCTTATAAAGTCGTGCTTGGTCATCTTATTAAAAGACAGCCTTGCTATAGAAAACAGAAGCTTGCTCCCTGAAATTATGCATCAGCAAATATTGATTTGCACCAGACTGGACCTTGATTTCAGAAAGGCAAAGCACTGGCCCAAAGAGTCCCATTGATTCAGGATAGAAGAACTGTGTCTTCTGTCTGTTTTGACTCTCCAGGATTTCCCTAACTTTTCCCTCATCAAAAATATATCAGTCTGTGGACTGAGGTGTTGGGTGACTGTGCCAGGAGTGTTGGGCAGGGATGGAGGACTCTTTGCACTGCCCAGCAAAGTCCTGCCTGCCCAGTCGCTGGCAACCTGGCCTCGCTTTCCTCTCTAGCCACGTCTCTGGCTTCAGGCTAACTTCTTTACTGAGCTTTCACTCAAAGGCCTTTTTACCAGTCCCAGAATTAGACAGACCTTCACAAATATGGCAGAATCAAGGTGGATTCCAGTTTGGGAATGCATTAACTACCTATCTGCAGAAGAGCTTGATGAAATACAGTTGACCCCTCAGGCTACATACTTTATTTTCTTTTGCCTTAAGGAAAATAAACAGGCAGGCATATTGCAGGCAGTTAGTACTATGACATGGGAATGCCACAAGGCATCATGAAGCATCTTCGCTCAGATAATTCTTGGGGGCTGAAATGGCCAGTCAGGTAAGTCTTTCTTGAGAAGCAAAGATTAAACTGAGACTTGAAAGATGGGAAGCATTTAACAAATAAGGGTAAAATAGGTAAGGCAGAAGATGGAAATGCTGGGAGGTGTCTCACTGGCCATTCATCATCTCAGGAACTCAGAGAGATGAAGTCACTTTCTCAGGACTACATAGTCGTTGACTAGCAGAGATGGGATTCAAACTGTCAGCAGAAGGGACAGCAAGACCTAGGTTCAAATCTTAATACTTCACTCCATAAGACTTGCTCCCCTCATTTTTGAAGTGGTAATAAGCTAAATGTTTACTGTAAATTGAGAATCAATCAATGGATACTATTAATTTGATCATTACTATTTACTTCAATGGATGGTAAGCTCTGAATCTGCAGGCAGTTTGTCCACCTTTCTCAGTGATATATCTGAGGGCTTTACCCAAGGCCTGGCACATGACAGAGGATTCTCATGTATGGATAAAGTACTGAGAGAATGAAAAAAAAGAACACAAGAAGTTCAGGGACAGTGCCAGCAGTTTCTTAGCAAATGTTAGCTCTCCTTATCTAACACCAGGTCAATAAGACAATGCCTTTTAGCCAGATAATTCTATTGATATTTGGAAATATGTTTGAATACTTCTAGAAGTCATTTGGTATTGGAATCCAGTTCCAATACTGCACTTAATGGCTAATAGTTGTCTAATCTATGGTCTTGCCAGGTGGTACAAGTGATGAAGAATACACCTGCCACTGCAGGAGACAAAAGAGACATGGGTTCAACCCCTGGGTCCAGAAAGGAAGAAATGGTAACCCACTCCAGTATTCTTGCCTGGAAAATTCCATGGAGCAAGGAATCTAGGAGGCTATAGTTCTGGGATTCACAAAGAGTCAGATACAACTGAGCACGAAGGTCAAGCATGATCCACAACCCCAGGCAATAGCACCATCTCCTACTAGAGATAGTAATAAGGAGGAGACTTGGTGTATCAAGTTCACCCTACCTATTCCCAGGACCTCCCAGTTGTCCTCAGGGTAAAACAGCTAATAACAAAGGCTGTAACTCATTCTGAGGTTCTAACATCTTAAGTTCAGTCACTCAGTCATGTTCAACTATTTGCGACTCCATGGACTACAGCATTCCAGGCTTCTCTGCCCATCACCAACTCCTGGAGCTTGCTCAAACTCATGTCATCCAGTCAGTGAGGCCTGCCAACCATCTCATCCTCTGTTGTTCCCTTCTCCTTCTGCCTTCAATCTTTCCCAGCATCAGCATCTTTTCCAATGAGTCATTTCTTCCCATCAGGTGGCCAAAGAATTAGAGCTTCAGCTTTAGCATCAGTCTTCCAATGAATATTCAGGACTGATTTCCTTTAGGATTGACTGGTTTGATCTCCTTGAAGACCAAGGGACTCTCAAGATTTGTCTCCAAAACAACATTTCAAAAGCGTCAGTTTTTCAGTGCTCAGCAGTCCTTATGGTCCAGCTCTCACATCCATACATGACTACTGGAAAAACCATAGCTTTGACTATGCCACCTTGTTGCTAAAGTAATATCTCTGCTTTTTAATATGCTTTCTAGGTTTGTCATACCTTTTCTTCTAAGAAGAGAGTGTCTTTTAACTTCATGGTTGCAGTCAACATCTAAAGTGATTTTGGAGAGCCCCCTCCAAAAAAAAGTCTGTCAGTGTTTCCATTGTTTCCCCATCTGTTTTCCATGAAGTGATGGGACCAGATGCCATGATCTTCATTTTTTGAAAGTTGAGTTTTAAGCCAACTTTTTCACTCTCCTCTTTCACTTTCAAGAGGCTCTTTAGTTCCTCTTCACTTCCTGCCATAAGGCTGGTGCCATCTGCATATCTGAGGTTATTGATATTTTTCCCAATAATCTTGATTCCAGCTTGTGTTTCATCCAGCCTGGCATTTCGCATGATGTACTCTGCACATAAGTTAAATCAACAGGATGAAAATATACAGCCTTGACGTACTCCTTTCCCAATTTTGAACCAGGTTTTGTTCCATGTCCGGTTCTAACTGTTACTTCTTGATCTGCATACAGGTTTCTCAAAAGACAGGTCAGGTGGTCTGGTATTCCCATCTCTTTCAAAATTTTCCACAGTTTTCTGTGATCCACGGAGTCAAAGGCTTTAGCATAATCAATAAAACAGAAGTAGATGCTTTTCTGGAATTCTCTTGCTTTTTCTATGATCCAGCAGGTGTTGGCAATTTGATCTCTGGTTCCTCTGCCTTTTCTAAATCCAGCTTGAACACCTGGAAGTTCACAGTTCATATGCTGCTGAAGCCTGGCTTGGAGAATTTTGAGCATTACTTTGCTAGCATGTGAGATGAGTGCAATTGTGTAGCAGGTTGAACATTCTTTGGCATGCCCTTTCTTGGGATTGGAATGAAAACTGACTTTTTCCAGTCCCACAGCCACTGATGAGTTTTTCAAATTTTCTGGCATATTGAGTGCAGCACCTTCACAGCATCATCTTTCAGGATTTGAAATAGCTCAACTGGAATTCCATCACCTCTACTAGCTTTGTTTGTAGTGCTGCTTCCTAAGGTACACTTGACTTTGCACTCCAGGATGTCTGGCTCTAGGTGAGTGATCACACCATCATGGTTATCTGGGTCATTAAGATCTTTTTTGTGTAGTTCTTCGGTGTTGTATTCTTTCCACTTCTTAATATATTCTGCTTCTGTTAGGTCCATATCATTTCTGTCCTCTATTGTGCCCATCTTTGCATGAAATGTTCCCTTGGTATATCTAATTATCTTGAAGAGATCTCTAGTGTTTCCCATTCTATTGTTTTCCTCTATTTCTTTGCACTGATTACTAAGAAAGGCTTTCTTACCTCTCCTTGCTATTTTTTTTTTTTTTTTTGGAACTCTGCATTCAGATGGGTATATTTTTCCCTTTCTCCTTTGCCTTTTGCTTCTCTTCTTTTCTCAGCTACTTGTAAGGCCTTCTTAGACAATCATTTTGCCTTTTGCATTTCTTCTTCTAAGGGGTGGTTTTGATCACCGCCTCCCATGTAAAGTTACAAACTTCTGTCCATAGTTCTTTTGGCACTCTGTCTGTCAGATCTAATCCCTTGAATCTATTTATCACTTCCACAGTATAATTTTAAGGAATTTGATTTAGTTCATACCTAAATAGTCTAGTGGTTTTCCCTAGTTTCTTAATTTTAAGTCTGAATTTTACTCTTGTGATGCTTTTATTTTCTTGTAAGAAATGTGCATTTCTATGACTTTCTCCTGGTATTTTGAGTCTTTCTTAGACATAGATTTCAGCTTCTCAATGGCTGTCTGATTGTGGTGGGAGCCGAGAACCTCCAGAAGATGCTTGGATTCCTCTAGGCATTGTTCAAGAGACCCAGTGCAGTTGGGGAGCAAGGGAATGAATTTCTCATCAGGAGCCTCCTGATATGGTCACAGCCATCATATCAGGAAGCAATTCTGACCACTCTTACAGAGTAGAAATGGTTGAAAGGTTGGGATTTGCTAAATTTCCCCTCTAACAGTTGCCATCAATCTCAATGATAACTACTGGAGGCTTAGCCTGGCCCTGAGTGCTGATGCAGTCATCAGCTTCAGGAAGAGGGCTACAGTGAAGAAAATATAGGGAACTCTATCAATACTCTGCAATGACCTCCATGTTTAAAGCATCTGAAAAGAAAAAAAAAAAAACAAACAGAAATACAGTCACAGAGGCAGAAAACAGACTTATGGTTACCAAAGGATAGGACAAGGAGGGATAAATTGGGATATTAAGATTGACACATACACACTGCTATATATAAAACAGAGAATCTTTTTTATACTTACTATATAGCACAGGGAAATCTACTCAGTATTCTGTAATGACCTACATGGGAAAAGAATCTAAAAAAGTGAGAAAAGTATCAAAATTTCTTGAAAATCTAAAAATATAGTTACTATATGATCCAGTGATCCCACTCTCAGGCATATATCTGGAGAAAACTAATTCAAAAAGATACATTCAGGGAGAAGGAACAACATGGCAGAGGAATAGGACCGTGAGACCACTCTCTCCTTCACAAATTCATCAAAAGAACATTTCAACGCGGAGTAAAGTCCACAAAATAACTTCTGAATGCTAGCAGAGGACATCAGGCACCCAGAAAAGCAGCCCATTGTCTTTGAAAGGAGGTAGGAAAAAACATAAAAGATAAAAACAGAGACAAAAGAAGTAAGGACGGAGCTCCGTCCCGGGAAGGGAGGCTTTAAAAAGAGAGAAGTTTCCAAACACCAGGAAACACTCTCACTGGCGAATCTGTGGCGAGCCGTGGAAGTTCAGAGAGCCACATAACCCTCCTTTTTTTTTAAGATTTTTTTAAAACCCACAGATTACCCATCAAACAGTAACTCCCAGCGGAGAAGCAGCACAGACGCCTGCATGCGCCATTAGCAAGCGGGGGCTGGGCAGGGAGGAGCCGGCTGAACTGCTTAGAGAGAGGACTGGGCTTGAATGCCGCGAGAACAATTTGAGAGAACTGGGGAGAGCAAAGCAGACTGTGGGATAGCTTCCCCATGAACAGGCGGAAAGCTCTAACCTAAGACTCGGACAGCACCGCTCACAGAATAAAGGACTGAGCAGAGCGAGCCGGCTGCGGTCGGCCCATCCCCCATCCCCCGCCGAGACAGGCAGGGAGGTCAGCCAGAGCCGAGGGGGCAAACGCGGCCCCAGAAAGGCATCTGATACAAACTGCAGACAGCCTTGTTGCCAATCAGGACTTCTTGGGCTCGGGCCGGTCGATATCCCCCTGAGAAGGTGCGCCAGTTGTACACCCAGAAAACAGTGGCGGGGACTGGGGAGGCGATAAGTCGCAGAGACCACGCTCACCAAACACCTGGTCCCCTGAGCTGCTCGGACCAGGGAAGGCACAAAACGCAGGCCCAACCAAGTCTGCGCCTTTGTGGAGTACCTGAGAATCTGAACTTGAGCCGCTCAGACCTGGGAAGTGCATACAACCTGGCGCCGGCCTCGGACAGTTACCGGCAGAGCAACCTAGAGCCTGTGCAGTGTAGATTGGGACAGCACACGCGCTGTGAGCGGGGGCAAACCCAGTGTGGCCAAGACGCTGCGAGCACTCCCCACAGACGCCAGAGATGTTCGTCTGCAGTGTTCCTCCCTTCCCAGAACAGGACTGAACAACTGAGCCTTAAAAAGTGTCCACCCACCCCCTAGTATCAGGGTGGAAATTAGACACTGAAGAGACCAGCAAACAGAAGCTAAAACAGAGGGAACCACCTTGGAAATGACAGATAGAGACGTCTAGAGGCTACTCCAAGAATAAGACCAAAAACCAGAGGCAAGAGGCTTAAGCCCGAATCCTGGGAACACCAGAGAACTCCTGACTCCAGGGAACATTAATCGAAAGGAGCTCATCAAACGTCTCCATACCTACACTAAAACCAAGCACCACCCAAGGGTCAACAAGTTCCAGAGCAAGACATACCACGCAAATTCTCCAGTAACACAGGAAACTAGCCCTGAGCTTCAATATACAGGCTGCCCAAAGTCACTCCAAACCCACTGACATCTCATAACTCATTACTGGACACTACATTGCACTCCAAAGAGAACAAATCCAGCTCCACCCTCCAGAACACAGACACAAGCTTCCATAACCAGAGAACCTTGATAAGTCACCTGTCCAACCCCACACACAGTGAGGAAATTACATAATAAAGAGAACTCCACAAACGGCCAGAAGAGGGAAAGGCCATCCCAAGCAAAGCAATATAAGCAAGATGAAGAGGCAGAGAAATACCCAGCAAGTAAAGGAACAAGATCAATGCCCACCAACACAAACCAAAGAGGAAGATATAGGGAATCTACCTGATAAAGAATTTCGAATTTTGGTGGTGAAAATGATTCAAAATCTTGAAAGCAAAATGGAGTTACAGATAAATAACCTGGAGAAAAGGATTGAGAAGATGGAAGAAAGGTTTAATAAGGACTTAGAGGAAATAAAAAAGAGTCAATATACAATGAATAATGCAATAGATGAGATCAGAAACACTCTGGAGGGAATAAACAGTAGAATAACAGAGGCAGAAGACAGGATAAGCGAGCAAGAAGATAGAATTGTAGAAATAAATGAAACAGAGAGGAAAAAAGAAAAACAAATTAAAAGAAATGAGAACAATATTAGAGACCTCTAGGACAATGTTAAACGCTCCAACATTCGAATCATAGGAATCCCAGAAGAAGAAGACAAAAAGAAAGACCATGAAAGAATACTTGAGGAGATAATAGTTGAAAACTTCCCTAAAATAGGGAAAGAAATAATCACCCAAGTCCAAGAAACCCAGAGAGTCCACAACAGGATAAACCCAAAGCGAAATACTCCAAGACACATATTAATCAAATTAACAAAGATCAAACACAAAGAACAAATTTTAAAAGCAGCAAGGGAAAAGCAGCAAATAACACACAAGGGGATTCCCATAAGTATAACAGCTGATCTTTCAACAGAAACTCTTCAGGCCAGGAGGGAATGGCAAGACATACTTAAAGTGATGAAAGAAAATAACCTACAGCCCAGACTACTGTACCCAGCAAGGATCTCATTCAAATATGAAGGAGAAATCAAAAGCTTTACAGACAAGCAAAAGCTGAGAGAATTCAGCATTACCAAACCAGCTCTCCAACAAATACTAAAGGATCTTTTCTAGACAGGAAACACAGAAAGAGTGTATAAACTCGAACCCAAAGCAATAAAGAAAATGGTTATGGGATCGTACTTATCAATAATTACCTTAATCGTAAATGGGTTGAATGCCCCAACCAAAAGACAAAGGCTGGCTGAATGGATACAAAAACAAGACCCCCATATATGTTGTCTGCAAGAGACCCACCTCAAAACAAGGGACACATACAGACTGAAAGTGAAGGGCTGGAAAAAGATATTCCATGCAAATAGAGATCAAAAGAAAGCAGGAGTAGCAATACTCATATCAGATAAAATAGACTTTAAAACAAAGGCTGTGAAAAGAGACAAAGAAGGAAACTACATAATGATCAAAGGATCAATCCAAGAAGAAGATATAACAATTATTAATATTTATGCACCCAACATAGGAGCACCACAATATGTAAGACAATTACTAACAAGTATGAAAGGGGAAATTAACAATAATGCAATAATAGTGGGAGATTTTAATACCCCACTTACATCTATGGATAGATCAACTAAACAGAAAATTAACAAGGAAACACAAACTTTAAATGATACAATAGACCAGTTAGACCTAATAGATATCTATAGGACATTTCACCCCAAAACAATGAATTTCACCTTTTTCTCAAGCACATACGGAACCTTTTCCAGGATAGATCACATCCTGGGCCATAAATCTAGCCTTGGTAAATTCAAAAAAGTTGAAATCATTCCAAGCATCTTTTCTGACCACAATGCAATAAGATTAGATCTCAATTACGGGAGAAAAACTATTAAAAATGCCAACATATGGAGGCTGAACAACACGCTGCTGAATAATGAACAAATCATAGAAGAAATCAAAAGAGAAATCAAAATATGCATAGAAATGAATGAAAATGAAAACACAACAACCCAAAACCTCTGGAACACTGTAAAAGCAGTGCTAAGGGGGAAGTTCATAGCAATACAGGCACACCTCAAGAAACAAGAAAAAAGTCAACTCAATAACCTAACTCTACATCTAAAGCAACTAGAAAAGGAAGAAATGAAGAACCCCAGGGTCAGTAGAAGGAAAGAAATTGTAAAAATTAGGGCAGAGATAAATGCAAAAGAAACAAAAGAGACCATAGCAAAAATCAACAAAGCCAAAAGCTGGTTCTTTGAGAAGGTAAATAAAATTGACAAACAACTAGCCAGACTCATCAAGAAACAAAGGGAGAAGAACCAAATCAATAAAATTAGAAATGAAAATGGAGAGATCACAACGGACAACACAGAAATACAAAGGATATTAGAGAATACTATCAGCAATTATATGGCAATAAAATGAATAACCTGGAAGAAATGGACAAATTCCTAGAAAAGTACAACTTTCCAAAACTGAACCAGGAAGAAATAGAAAATCTGAACAGACCCATCACAAGCACGGAACTAGAGGCTGTAATTAGGAATCTTAGAGCAAACAAAAGCCCAGGTCCAGATGGCTTCACAGCCGAATTCTACCAAAAATTTAGAGAAGAGCTAACACCTATTCTACTCAAACTCTTCCAGAAAATTGCTGAGGAAGGGAAACTTCCAAACTCATTCTATGAGGCCACAATCACCCTAATCCCAAAACCTGGTAAAGACCCCACAAAAAAAGAAAACTACAGGCCAATATCACTGATGAACATAGATGCAAAAATCCTTAACAAAATTCTAGCAATCAGAATCCAACAACATATTAAGAAGATCATACATCATGACCAAGTGGGCTTTATCCCAGGAATGCAAGGATTCTTCAATATCTGCAAATCAATCAATGTAATACACCACATTAACAAACTGAAAAATAAAAATCATATGATTATCTCAATAGATGCAGAGAAAGCCTTCAACAAAATTCAACATCCATTTATGATAAAAACCCTCCAGAAAGTGGGAATAGAAGGGACATACCTCAACATAAGAAAAGCTATATATGACAAACCCACAGCAAACATTATCCTCAATGGTGAAAACCTGAAAGCATTTCCCCTAAAGTCAGGAACAAGACAAGGGTGCCCACTCTCACCGCTACTATTCAACATAGTTCTGGAAGTTTTGGCCACAGCAATCAGAGCAGAAAAAGACATAAAAGGAATACAAATTGGAAAAGAAGAAGTAAAACTTTCACTGTTCGCTGATGACATGATCCTCTACACAGAAAACCCTAGAGACTCTACCAGAAAACTACTAGAGCTAATCAATGAATACAGTAAAGTTGCAGGATATAAAATCAACACACAGAAATCCCTTGCATTCCTATACACTAATAATGAAAAAATAGAAAGAGAAATTAAGGAAACTATTCCATTCACTGTTGCAATGAAAAGAATTAAATACTTAGGAATATATCTACCTAAGGAAGCAAAAGACTTGTACGTAGAAAACTATAAAACACTAGTGAAAGTAATCAAAGAGGACACTAATAGATGGAGAAATATACCATGTTCATGGATTGGAAGAATAAATATTGTAAAAATGAGTACACTACCCAAAGTAATTTATACATACAATGCAATCCCTATCAAGCTACCAACAATATTTTTCACAGAACTAGAACAAATAATCTCACAATTTGTATGGAAATACAAGAAACCTCGAATAGCCAAAGCAATCTTGAGGAAGAAAAATGGAACTGGGGGAATTAACCTGCCAAACTTCAGGCTCTACTACAAAGTCACAGTCATCAAGACAGTATGGTACTGGCATAAAGACAGAAATATAGATCAATGGAACAAAATAGAAAGCCCAGAGATAAACCCACGCACCTATGGACACCTTATCTTTGACAAAGGAGGCAAGAATATAAAATGGAGAAAAGACAGTCTCTTTAACAAGTGGTGCTGGGAAACCTGGTCAGCCACTTGTAAAAGAATGAAACTAGAACACTTCCTAACACCATACACCAAAATAAACTCAAAATGGATTAGAGAGCTGAATGTAAGACCGGAAACTATAAAACTCCTAGAGGAGAACGTAGGCAAAACACTCTCCAACATAAATCACAGCAGGATCCTCCAAGACCCACCTCCCAGAATATTGGAAATAAAAGCAAAAATAAACAAATGGGACCTAATTAAAATCAAAAGCTTCTGCACAGCAAAGGAAACTATAAGTAAGGTGAAAAGACAGCCTTCAGAATGGGAGAAAATAATAGCAAATGAAGCAACTGATAAAGGATTAATCTCCAAAATATGCAAGCAGCTCCTGCAGCTCAACTCCAGAAAAATAAGTGACCCAATCAAAAAATGGGCGAAAGAATTAAACAGACATTTCTCCAAAGAAGACATAAAGATGGCTAACAAACACATGAAAAAATGCTCAACATCCCTCATAATCAGAGAAATGCAAATCAAAACCACAATGAGATACCATTTCACACCTGTCAGAATGGCTGCTATCCAAAAGTCTACATGCAATAAATGCTGGAGAGGGTGTGGAGAGAAAGGAACCCTCTTACACTGTTGGTGGGAATGCAAACTAGTACAGCCACTATGGAGAACAGTGTGGAGATTCCTCAAAAACTGGAAATAGAACTGCCATATGATCCAGCAATCGCACTCCTGGGCATACACACCGAGGAAACCAGAATTGAAAGAGACACATGTACTCCAATGTTCATTGCAGCACTGTTTATAATAGCCAGGACATGGAAGCAACCTAGATGTCCATCTGCAGACGAATGGATAAGAAAGCTTTGGTACATAAACACAATGGAGTATTATTCAGCCATTAAAAAGAATGCATTTGAATCAGTTCTAATGAGGTGGATGAAACTGGAGCCTATTATACAGAGTGAAGTAAGCCAGAAAGAAAAACACCAATACAGTATACTAACATATATATATGGAATTTAGAAAGATGCAAATGATAACCCTGTATACGAGACAGCAAAACAGACACAGATGCATAGAACAGTCTTTGGGACTCTGTGGGAGAGGGTGAGGGTGGGATGATTTGGGAGAATGGCATTGAAACACGTATGTTGTCATATGTGAAATGAATCACTAGTTCAGGGTAGATGCATGTTATAGGATCTCGGGGCTGGCATGCGGGATGACCCAGAGGGAGGATAAAGGGAGGAGGGAGGTGGGAGGGGGGTTCAGGAGGGGGAACTTATGTAAACCCGGGGCGAATTCATGTCAATGTATGGCAAAACCAACCAATATAATATTGTAAAATAATTTGCCTCCAATAAAAAATAAATTAATTAAAAATAGAGAGAAAAAAAAATTAAAAAAAAAAAAACAAAAAGATACATTCACCCGAATGGTCACAGCAGCATTATTTTCAATAGCCAAGACATGGAAGCAACCTAAATGTCCATCGACAGAGGAACAGATTAAGATGATATGGTGTGTATATATATATATATAATGGAATACTATTCAGCCATAAAAAGAATGAACTAATGCCATTTGTAGCAACACAAGTGGGCCTAGAGATTATGATACTAAGTGAAGAAGATCAGACATATAAAGACAAATATCATATAATATCACTTGTATATGGAATCTAAAATATGACACAAGTGAATTTACCTACAAAACAGAAATAGACTCACAGACATAGAAAAGTTTACTAAAGGGGAAAGGGAAAAAGGGATAAATTAGAAGTATGGGGTTAAAATATGCATACTGCTGTTGCTGCTGCTGCTAAGTCACTCCAGTCATGTCCGACTCTGTGTGACCCCCTAGACAGAAGCCCACCAGGCTCCCCCGTCCCTGGGATTCTCCAGGCAAGAACACTGGAGTGGGTTGCCATTTCCTTCTCCAATGTGTGAAAGTGAAAAGTGAAAGTGAAGTCGCTTAGTCGTGTCCGACCCTTAGCGACCCCATGGACTGCAGCCTACCAGGCTGCTCCATCCATGGGATTTTCTAGGCAAGAGTACTGGAGTGGCTTGCCATTGCCTTCTCCAAAATATGCATACTACTATATATAAAATAGATAATCAACAAGGACCCACTGTAAAGCATAAGGGACTATATTCAATATCTTGTAATAACCTATAATGTAAAAGAATATATGTATATATATATGCACTGAATCACTTTGCTGTACTAACAGAACATTGTAAATCAACTAAGTTCAATAAAAAAAATTTTTTTAAGTGCATCAAGTATCATTTCCCCTCAACTTTCTTTTAATAATCAGAAACATGTTAGGGAGTTTCAAAGAGACACAGCAAGCAAATTAACATATGCTAATGAAATTTCTGAGAATAATTCTCATGATCATTCTAGAGGACCCACATGATCTGATTTCAGCCAGGTTACCTGGTGCTGCATCCCATGACCATCAACTTTACTAACAAAGACACTATTTCATTAGGACTCTATTCTGTGCCCATCCACCCCCAATTTAATCCATGTAGGACAAGGTCTACCACAAATCGGAAGTGCCAATATAAGTACTCATGTTATATTAGTTATTACTAAATATATTAAATGTTTTATTATATTAGTAATAAAATTCCTGGCAACAGTCATTTTTTAAGAATATGAAAGTGTCAGTCACTCAGTCATGCCTGACTCTTCGCGACACCATGGACTCTAGCCCACCAGGCTCCTGTACCCATGTGATTCTCCAGGCAAGAATACTGGAGTGGGTAGCCAGTCCCTTCTCCAGGGGATCTTCCTGACCCAGGGATCAAACCCAGGTATCCTGCACAGCAGGCAGATTCTTTACCATCTGAGCCTCCAGAAAATCCTTTTAAGAATATATAGATGACCAGTGCAAGTTCAATGCATGAATCAGGGCATTTAAGCTGGTGCTCTGGGACAACCATGGGGTGTGGAGGGAGGTGGGAGGGGCGTTTAGGATGGGGGTACACATGTACATCCACGGCTAATTCATGTTGATGTATAGTTAAAAACACCACAATATTAAGTAATTAGCCTCCGATTAAAATAAGTTAATTAATTAATTTTTAAAAATACAAAGTTACGGTATTAACTGAAAAAAAATAATATAATCATTAAATAAAATGAAGAACAGTCTGGGTACTCCCTGGTGCCAAAGCTGAGCTGCATGTGCTGAAGGGTGGCCCTCCCCTGTTGCTTGGTTTCTAGGAATGCAGATCAGATGCCCCCACAGGTTAGGCCCCTTGAGCCCGAGGCTCTCCACGAACAGTAACCATCTGTTGTTTGTTTCCCCGTGGGTGCCCCCTACATTCCAATAGCACATTCAAGTAGAGTGAAAGTCTCTCAGTCGTGTCCGACTCTTTGGGACCCTGTGGATACAGTCCATGGAGTTTTCCAAGCCAGAATACTGGAGTCGGTAGCCGTTCCCTTCTCCAGGGGATCTTCCTGACTGAAGGATCAAACCCAGGTCTCCCACATTGCAGGTGGATTCTTTACCAGCCGAGTCACAAGGGAAGCCCACATTCAAGTAGAGGATAATCATAAACTGGACATGTGTTCTGAATATGGGAAAATGTGGACTGAAGAGTCAGCAGACACCTACAGAGCTCAGTTGGACGGAACCAGTTGCATTTAAGAGGCTGATTGGAAGGATGTTTTTTTTTTTAATTTCTTTCAGTTTTGCCAAAAAGTCATTTAAATAAATCTGTCATAGAAAGTTTGCAGGTTTGCCAATTAATGCATATCTCTTTTATTCCCAGATTAAATAACCTGCGTAATATCACAAACACCTGGATAAGCAACAAGGGACAGTGTGGACTCCTCAATAAACTCCATATCAGAGTTGTTTAAAATGGGGATGACTTCACTTAAATAAAAGTGGGTAAACACCTGTTCTCCTGCCCAAAGCCTAACCTTCTGTATGTACTAGAGATTCCAGTCACTTGTCTGTTAGGGTTCCTGCAGGCATCCCCCCACCTCTTCTGCACTAGGAGCTTCTTCTTCCCTCCTGGGTCACTGACGTCAGCATTTTAATCCCGTATATCAGCTATAAAAGGCCCAATATCAAAAAGTCCTCTCCTCCCCACCCGTGATCTTAAGTCCATCTCCAGCTTCTCTGCTTCTCCTCATAGCAAATTCCTGGGAGTAATGTTCTATCTGCTCTCTTCCTGCTACCTCCAACCGTTCTCTCCCGAATCCATTAACAAGCAGGTTTTTCTCTCACTAGCTCAGTCCCAGTGAAAGCAACCTAGTTAAATCCATTCCTGGGACCTCCGGATCACATTTATACGATTGATCGTGCCCTCCTCCTGGCAACACTGTGGCACTCGCCTCTCTCCCCGCTGGCTCTCTTCCCCTTTGCTGGTTTTGAGTATTCCCCTCTTGCTTCATTTTACTTCCTTCCCTTCACCAGGGTCCAGGCTGTATCTATGCTCATTCTCAGGTTAGCCTCATGGAGTCCTTATTTTTAAATTCCATCTATCTATAAGGTGATGACACCCAAAATCAGATCTCTAGTTCCAATATTTGCTGAGTTTCTGACCCACAGGGTAGGTACCCGACCTCTCTACTTGGATGGCCAATTGAAACTCTGCCCAGGCCAGTTGAAACTCTTCTCTTCTCAGTAAACATGCCACCGTGCAGGCCCTCAGCTCAACACCCAGGGCTCTGTCTTACCACCTCACTATCTCCTTCCACACACATCCAATCCAGCTACAGTTCCTGCCAGCTCTGAGTGGCTTTCTCTTCTCTACCCAGAAGGCACAAATTATATCATGTTAATTCCCTATTCTAGACACTCCAATGACTTCCCATCCATCACATTTGAAATAAAACCAAAACTCCTTTTTATATAATGCATGTCCTTGTGTGTATGTGTGTTCAATTGTATCCATTCATTGTGACCCCATAGACTGTAGTCCGTCACGCTCCTCTGTCCATGGAATTTTCCAGGCAAGTATACTGGAGTGGGTTGCCATGCTCTCCTCCAGGGGATCTTCCCAACCCAGAGATCAAACTTGAGTCTCTTGTGTCTCCTGTATTGGCAGGCAGATTTTTACCATTAGGGCCACCTGGGAATCCCTCTTATAGAACCATAAAATACCTAGTCCCATTTATCTCTGCTTCCCTGGTGGCTCAGATGGTTAAGTGTCAGCATGAAATGTGGGAGACCTGAATTCGATCCCTGAGTCAGGAAGATCCCCTGGAGAAGGAAATGGCAACTCACTCCAGTATTCTTGCCTGGAGAATTCCATGGACAGAGGAGCCTGGTGGGCTACAGTCCATGGAGTCGCAAAGAGTCGGACACAACTGAGCAACTTCACTTTGCTTTCCCATTTCTCTGTCTAGCCCTCCACACTGTCCACTCGTTCGGGCCTCCTCCACTCTAGTCACTCGAGCAGCAGGGCCATACTTGGCGCACACCACGCTTGGTCCTTCCTCACAGTCCTTGTAGCTGCCACTCTCTCTGCCTGGCAAGCGCTTCCTCCAGATTCCCTCAGGCCACTCACTGGCTCCACAGGCTTGGATGTCAGCTCCTCAGAAAGGACCTTCCCAGCCATCCTTTATAAAACAACTCACTGTCTACCCTTTATTTTTCTTCACAGCCCTTACCACTACCTGAGATTATAGTCTAGATGCATTTATTAACACATCTATTATAATTCTTCCTAATGAGAATGGAATTTGACAGGGCAGGAAAATTATCGTCTTGCTCAAATTTGTATCCCTAGTGACCAAAACAGTGACTCGCACATAACACACACTCAATAAACAATATTTTGAATGAAATAATAGACAGTACATTTGGCTAGGAAAAGTATTAAGCATATATTTGCCTTATCATACTCTTAAGTCATTATCAAATCACTTTTATTTATTTATTGACCACACTGCCCAGCATGTGGGATCCTAGTTCCCCAACCAGGGATCAAACCCGTGTCCCCTGCCTTGGAAGTTCTTATCCACTGGACCATCAGGAAAGTCTCTCAAATTGATTTTAAAATAACTTAGATGGGAAGAGGAAATATTGTGGGAATGAACAGACAGGGAGAAAATGCTCTGGAGATACTTGCTCTAAAAAATACTGAATACATTTTTAAACGTATGGTAATTAACAATGCGGTATCACTAAAAACATATCACAAAAATAAACAGAATAGCTGCAGTGTCTATGCAGGAAGCCCTGGCATGTATAAAAGTCAATACATCATGAAGGAAACATCACAAGCCAAAAAATTAAAGATACTCTTTTAAAAGGTATTGGGCAAATCAGTGATATGGGAAAACTCCAGTTAGTTCCTAATGTAGGATAATTCAGTAAGAATGACAACAAAATGCTGGACTAACCAAAAAAAAAAGGATATTAGATGCAAATTATAAAAAGGCATGACAAAAATAGAAGTAAATATTTAATAGATCATTGGGAGAAAGAAATGCTTTCCAAAGCAAAATGTTTATAGAAAAAAATTCAATAACAGTGACCACATTAAACAAATAAAATAACAAAAATACTTTTGAATGCTAAGAAATATAAACAAATGGAAAAAGGCAATTCTTAAACTAGAAATAATCCAGAAAATATTTCTCAAAGACTAATAAACTTAATATTTTTAGAAAATACATCAACCACTCCTACAAATCAGTTACCTCATGAAGAAATTAAGGAAAATTGTTTTTATTTGCAGGGGTTGGTATCTGACAAACATTTGGTAGATATTCAGAAAATCATAATTAATAATAAATTTAAAAGAAAACCACTAATCTTTTAATGGAAAAAAAATAAAATAACAAAAACAAGAGGTTATCAAGTAGTCTAATCAGACAAATAAATGTAGATTAAAATCCTGGCTTATTTTTACTGGGCAATTAAAAAATACTCACTATTCAAAAACCACTTTCAAATTGTTGATAAGAGTATAAATTGATAGAACTTTTCTTGAAGATATTCAGCCCATACTATCCAAAGGACTCTACAGACTCAATGGCATCCCTATCAAAATTCTAGTGGAATTTTCTACACGAATAGAAAAAGCAATCATAAAATTTATTTGGAACTACAAAAAACAAACAAACAAAAAAAAAAAAAACAGAGTAGCCAAAGAAGAAAAGCAAGAAGAACAAAACTAGAGGCATCTCACTTCCTGGTTTCAAATTATGTTGAAAAGCTATAATGACTGAAACAGTATGGTACTGACATCAAAAGAGACATATAGACCAATGGAACAAATAAATTCCCAATGTAAAACCACCTACAGAAAGTCAACTAAATCTTCAACAAGTGTACCAAGAACACACAAAGGAGAAAGATAGTCTCTTCAATAAATGGTCCTGGGAAAACTGAATACTCACATGCAAGAGAATGAAATTGAACCCTTATCTTACACTATACACAAAAATCAACTGAAAATGCTTTAAAGACTTAAATGTAAGACCTGAAACTGTAAAACTTTTTATAGGAAACATTGGGAAAAAGCTCCTTTACATTTGTCTTGACAATGATTTTTCAGCAAACATTATCCTCAATGGTGAAAAATTGAAAGCATTTCCCCTAAAGTCAGGAACAAGACAAGCATGCCCACTCTCACCACTACTATTCAACATAGTTTTGGAAGTTTTGGCCACAGCAGTCAGAGCAGAAAAAGCCATAAAAGGAATTCAAATTGGAAAAGAAGAAGTAAAACTCTCACTGTTTGCAGATGACATGATCCTCTACACAGAAAACCCTAAAGACTCTACCAGAAAATTACTAGAGCTAATCAATGACTATAGTAAAGCTGGAGGATATAAAATCAACACACAGAAATCCCTTGCATTCCTACACATTAATAATGAGAAAATAGAGAAATGAAGGAAAAAATTCCATTCACCATTGCAACGAAAAGAATAAAATACTTAGGAATATGTTTACCTAAAGAAACAAAAGACCTATATATAGAAAACTATAAAACATTGGTAAGAAATCAGAGAGGACACTAATAGATGGAGAAATATACCATGTTCATGGATTGGAAGAATAAATATTGTGAAAATGAATATATTACCCAAAGTAATTTACAAATTCAATGCAATCCCTATCAAGCTACCAACGGTGTTTTTCACAGAGCTAGAACAAATAATTTCACAATGTGTATGGAAATACAAAAAACCTCGCATAGCCAAAGCAATCTTGAGAAAGAAGAATGGAACTGGGGGAATCAACCTGCCAGACTTCAGGCTCTACTACAAAGCCACAGTCATCAAGACAGTATGGTACTGACATAAAGACAGAAATATAGATCAATGGAACAAAATAGAAAGCCCAGAGATAAATCCATGCACCTATGGACATCTTATCTTTGACAAGGGAGGCAAGAATATTCAGTGGAGAAAAGACAATCTCTTTAGCAAGTGGGGCTGGGAAAACTGGTCAACCACTTGTAAAAGAATGAAACTAGAACACTCCCTAACACCATACACAAAAATTAACTCAAAATGGATTAAAGATCTAAATGTAAGACCAGAAACTATAAAACTCCTAGAGGAGAACGTAGGCAAAACACTCTCTGACAAAAATCACAGCAGGATCCTCCATGACCCACCTCCCAGAATATTGGAAATAAAAGCAAAAATAAACAAATGGGGCCTAATTAAAATTAAAAGCTTCTGCACAGCAAAGGAAACTATAAGCAAGGTGAAAAGAGAGCCTTTAGAATGGAAGAAAATAATAGCAAATGAAGCAACTGACAAAGAGTTAATCTCAAAAATATACAAGACAACTCCTGCAGCTCAATCCCAGAAAAATAAAACGACCCAATCAAAAAATGGGCCAAAGCACTAAACAGACATTTCTCCAAATAAGATATACAGATGGCTAACAAACACATGAAAAGATGCTCAACATCACTCATAATCAGAGAAATGCAAATCAAAACCACAAAGAGGTACCATTTCACGCCAGTCAGAATGGCTGCTATCCAAAAGTCTACAAGCAATAAATGCTGGAGAGGGTGTGGAGAAAAGGGAACCTTCTTACACTGTTGGTGGGAATGCAAACTAGTACAACTACTATGGAGAACAGTGAGGAGATTCCTTAAAAAACTGGAAATAGAACTGCCATACGACCCAGCAATCGCACTGCTGGGCACACACACCGAGGAAACCAGAATTGAAAGAGACACATGTACTCCAATGTTCATTGCAGCACTGTTTATTATAGCCAGGACATGGAAGCAACCTAGATGTCCATCCGCAGGTGAATGGATAAGAAAGCTATGGTACATTTACACAATGGAGTTCACTTCAGTTCAGTTCAGTCGCTCAGTCGTGTCCGACTCTCCGCGACCCCATGAATCACAGCATGCCAGGCCTTCCTGTCCATCACCAACTCCCGGAGTTCACTCAAACTCATGTCCACAAAGTCAGTGATGCCATCCAGCCATCTCACTCTCTGTTGTCCCCTTCTCCTTCTGCCCCCAACCTTTCCTAGCATCAGAGTCTTTTCCAGTCAGTAAACTCGTCACATGAGGTGGCCAAAGTATTGCAGTTTCAGCTTATCATCAGTCTTTCCAAAGAACACCCAGGATTGATCTCCTTTAGAATAGACTGGTTGGATCTCCTTGCAGTCCAAGGAACTCTCAAGAGTCTTCTCCAACACCACAGTTCAAAAGCATCAATTCTTCAGCGATCAGCTTTCTTCACAGTCCAACTCTCACATCCATACATGACCACGGGAAAAACCATAGCCTTGACTAGACGGACCTTGGTTGGCAAAGTAATATCTCTGCTTTTAAATATACTAGCAAGGTTGGTCATAACTTTCCTTCCAAGGAGTAAGCGTCTTTTAATTTCATGGCTGCAATCAGCATCTGCAGTGATTTTGGAGCCCAAAAAAATAAAGTCTGACACTGTTTCCACTGTTTTCCCATCTATTTCCCATGAAGTGATGGGACCAGATGCCATGATCTTTGTTTTCTGAATCCTGAGCGTCAAGCCAACATTTTCACTCTCCTCTTTCACTTTCATCAAGAGGCTTTTGAGTTCCTCTTCACTTTCTGCCATAAGGGTAGTGTTATCTGCATATCTGAGGTTATTGATATTTGTCCCAGCAATCTTGATTCCAGCTTGTGCTTCTTCCAGCCCAGCGTTCTTCATGGTGTACTCTGCATATAAGTGAAATAAGCAAGGTGACAATATACAGCCTTGACGTACTCCTTTTCCTATTTGGATCCAGTCTGTTGTTCCATGTACAGTTCTGACTGTTGCTTCCTGACCTGCATACAGGTTTCTCAAGAGGCAGGTCACATGGTCTGGTATTCCCATCTCTTTTAGAATGTTCCACAGTTTATTGTGATCCACACAGTCAAAGGCTTTGGCATAGTCAATGAAGCAGAAATAGATGTTTTTCTGGAACTCTCTTGCTTTCTCCATGATCCAGCGGATGTTGGCAATTTGATCTCTGGTGCCTCTGCCTTTTCTAAAACCTGCTTGAACATCTGGGAGTTCACGGTTCACATATTGCTGAAGCCTGGCTTGGAGAATTTTGAGCATGACTTTACTAGCGTGTGAGATGAGTGCAATTGTGCGGTGGTTTGAGCATTCTTTGGCATTGCCTTTCTTTGGGATTGGAATGAAGACTGACCTCTTCCAGTCCTGTGGCCACTGCTGAGTTTTCCAAATCTGCTGGCATATTGAGTGCAGCACTTTCACAGCATCATCTTTCAAGACTTGAAATAGCTCAACTGGAATTCCATCACCTCCACTAGCTTTGTTCGTATTGATGCTTTCTAATGCCCAGTTGACTTCACATTCCAAGATGTCTGGCTCTAGGTCAGTGATCACGTTATCATGGAGTACTACTCAGTAATTAAAAAGAATACATTTGAATTAGTTCTAATGAGGTGGACAAAACTGGAGCCTTTATACAGAGTGAAGTAAGCCAGAAAGAAAAGCACCAATACAGTATGCTGCTGCTAAGTCACTTCAGTCGTGTCCGACTCTGTGTGACCCCATAGACGGCATCCCATCAGGCTCCCCTGTCCCTGGGATTCTCCAGGCAAGAACACTGGAGGGGGTTGCCATTTCCTTCTCCAATATGTGAAAGTGAAAAGGGAAAGTGAAGTCGCTCAGTCATGTCTGACTCGTAGCGACCCCATGGACTGCAGCCTAACAGGCTCCTCCGTCCATGGGATTTTCTAGGCAAAAGTACTGGAGTGGCTTGCCATTGCCTTCTCCACCAATAAAGTATATTAACACATATATATGGAATATAGCAAAAGGATAATGATAACCCTGTATATGAGACAACAGCAGAGACTCGGATGTGTGGAGCAGTCTTTCGGACTCTGTGGGAGAGGGCGAGGGTGGGATAATTTGGGAGAATGGATTGAAACATGTATATTATCATATGTGAAACGAATCTGACGTGGTTGGGGGTTACCCACCTCAACACTCTGTGGATTTAAGAGGCTGTTCCTTCCGGAAGTGTATAAATTAGCCTGGGATAGAACCTGCACGCTGAATTTACTAATTAAGAAATGAGAAACCAGAACTATAAATGTGGCACAGAAATACAAGAAACTATTCTTAAGTAATCTTTTAAAACTTTGAACAGAGTTACAGATTTTACCATTTGTTATAAACTGGTATATATAAGTTAACCAGAACAATAACAAAATTAGTATTGTGTGAATTCTGAAGCACTTTCAACATGTTGTAGGAATAATGTGGACTTTCTTGAGTTTTATACATTCATAAGTAAATGGTCTGTATCTCGTGCCTTTGTTGGCTTTCTGTGAGCTGTAGTTTCTGGGAAGTGAGCAGCTCTCATTCCTGTAACTCTTGTAATCCAGTCATTCGTGTGCCTCCTTCATGTGGATTCAGCACGGCTGTGGTGCTTTTATCCCTTTGATAGGAACTCTAACTCAGTGTAAAGCCCCAAAGGTCTGTTACTTATTTTTATTTTATATTGTACTATATTTTATTTACAGTGTTGCATTTGTTTCAGGTGTATATCAAAGTGATAGTCATATATATATATATATATATATACATGAATTAACAAAAGCAGTTCCTGTCTTTTGATGGGGTGCTCATGGTTTATAACATAAATGGCATTATTTTGAGAGAGGGATAACTTAGGTATGGTATTGGGTTTTTTTATTTTTGCAGCTTGAGGCAGTTGTAAAATAACTTAATGTAGCTTTTTACAACTGTGTATTCTATAGTATTTTTTCATTTGGTGAAATTTTAACTGTTAATGATTTTGGCATTGTGCTTTGTACCATTTATTAAATAAAAATTTTAAAAAAAACCAGATATGTATTACACCAAAGCATAGACAACAAAATCAAAAGTAAACAAGTTGTACAACATCAAATTAAAAAGGTCTGTACAGCAAAGGAAATGACAATGAAAATGACAAGCAACATGCTGAATGGGAGAAAATGTTTGCAAACCATTTATTTGATAAAAAGGTAATGCGCAAGTTATGTCAGAAACACATAATCTGATTTTACAGTGGGTAAAACTTACACAGTGATGTATGCCAATTATTTATCAATAAAACTAGAGAAAAATACATTTTTAAAAATGGGCAAAGAATTTGAAGAAACATTTTTCCAGACAAGATCTACAAATTAACAATAGGTATATGAAAAGCTGGGCTTCCCTAGTGGCTCAGACATCGAAGAATCTGCCTGCAATGCTAGAGACTCAAGTTCAATTCCTGGGTCAGGAAGATCCCCTGGAGAAGGGAATGGCTACCCACTCCAGTATTCTTGCCTGGAGAATTCCATGGACAGAGGAGCCTGGAGGCTCAATTTCACTAACTTTCAGAGAAATACAAATCAAAACCAAAATGAGAAATCATCTCACACCTGTTTATTATCAATAAAACAAGTGTTGGCAAGGTTTTAGAGAAAAGGAAACCCTGGTACACTGCTGATGGGAAAATAAATCAATACACTCATTATGGAAAAAAATATGGAGGTTCCTCAAGAAGTTAAAAACGGAACTTCCATATAATCCAACAACAACCATATAATCCATTTCTGGATATTTAGCCAAATAAATTGAAATCAGGGTCTCAGAGAGACACCTGCACTCCTATATTCATTGCAGTATTATTCACAGAAGACAACATATAAAAATAAGCTAAATGTACATCAACATATGAATAGGTAAATAAAATACGATGGTGGTTGTTGTTCATTTGTTAAGTCATGTCTAATTCTTTGCAACTTCATGGACTGCAGTATACTAGGTTCCTCTATCCTCCACTATCTCCCAAGGTTTTGTTCAAATTCATGTCCATTGAGTTGGTGACGCTATCTAACCATCCCATCCTTTGTAAAATACATGTGAATTATAGAGATGAAAAAAAGTAAAAAGTGGGCAACTTTGAGCCAATGAGATGTGTTATCACAAGAATCTTAACACAGAAGGAAATCAAACTCAAATCAAAGCTGGTGTGGTATGTTAAATAGCAGCCTCTCCCTGACCCCAAATAAATGTTCATATCCTAATCTCCAGAACTGTAAATATGACTTTACTTGAAAAAAGGATCTTTGCAGATGTAAGTAAGTTTAAGATCTCTAGATGAGATTACTCCAGACTTCCAGGTGACCCTATTTAAATGACCAGTGTCCTTATAAGAGAGACACACAGGAAGAACAGAAGGAGGCCACATGAAAACGCAGGCAGACTGAACTGATGCAGCCACAAAAAAGAAAGGGCAGGAGCCACCAGAAACCGGAAGAGGCAAGGAAGGATTGTTTTCGAGAGCTCCACAGGAAGCACAGGCCTGCCAACAACTGGATTCCAGGCTTCTCGCCTCCAGAACTGTGAGAGAAGATATTTCTGTTGTTTGAAGCCATCAAGTTGCAATAAGCTATTATTGTAACTCTAGGGAAGTCAATCAGGAATACAGTCAAACATTTTTCTAAACAGGGAGGAAATATAATGAATAAATAAAAATGTGAAAAGAAGTTTGAAAAAACATATACCAAAATGTAGCATGTGGGCATGCCAAGTTGCTTCAGTCATGTCCAACTTTTTGTGACACTATGGACTGTAGCCCACCAGCCTCCTCTGTCCATGAGATTTCCCAGTCAAGAATACTGGAATGGGCTGCCATGCCCTTCTCCAACCAAAATGTAGATACTGAATATATTTGTATGAAATGATCATGAGATATATGTTTTCTATAATGTTTTCCTCCAGATTTTCCAATTTCTCCACTATGAGCATAAATAACTTCTAAAATCAGGGGAAAATAGTAAATGATATCAAAACACAATACTGAAAGAGGTCATTTTTTTTTACAACAAAATTGTTCTTTACTTCTATAGTTTATGCCTTTTCCTCATGGGCCCTTCTAAACTTTGTCTTTATAATTAAACAATGTATATACTGTCATTCAAGTGCAAAGAAGAAGCATTCCTTAAAATTCCTAATGCAAAACTTTGGAAGGATTTACGTGTGTGTGTGCATGCGGGCGCGCGCTCGGTTGCTCAGTCCGACTCCATGGACTTCAGCCTGTCAGACTCCTCTGTCCATGGAATTTTCCAGGCAAGAATACTAAAGTGGGTAGCCATTTCCTACTCCAAGGTATCTTTCCCACCCAGGGATCAAATCCATATCTCTTGTGTCTCCTGCATTGGCAGGTTGATTATCACTGTGCCACCTGGGAAGCCCTTTCAGTTCAGTTCAGTCCAGTCGCTCAGTCGTGTCCGACTCTTTGCGACCCCATGAATCACAGCATGCCAAGCCTCCCTGTCCATCACCAACTCCCGGAGTTCACTCAAACTCATGTCCACCGAGTCGGTGATGCCATCCAGCCATCTCATTCTCTGTCGTCCCCGTCTCCTCCCACCCCCAATCCCTCCTAGCATCAGAGTCTTTTCCAGTGAGTCAACTCCTCGCATGAGGTGGCCAAAGTATTGGAGTTTCAGCTTTAGCATCAGTCCTTCCAATGAACACCCAGGATGGAAGCCCTTACTTCTGTATATTTTCTCTCTAAATTATGTTCACTTCTTAATTCATCCCCATAATTCTCCTTGAGCCCTGTTTTGTTCATCTCCTGCCAAGATATTTCTTATAAATACATTATTAGTGATAAGGTTTAGGCTGATTCTATCAAGAGATTTATTGCTAATAAGAATGCCTTTTGTCCTGAACCTTGCATTTGAATATTTCAGCTACTTCATATCTTTTTTATTTTATTATAAATATTATTATAATATTTTTAGTTAATAGACTTTACTGTTTGAGTAGTCTTAGATTTATAGAAATGTGACCAGGAAGTCCAGAGAGTTCCCATATACCCCTGGCACTCCAACGGGTTCCCCCTCTTATTAACATCTTGCATTAGTGTGGTACACTTATTATAAATTATGAGCCAATATCAATAGTGATACATTATTATTAACTAAAGTCCATAGTTTACATTAGGGTAGCTCAGACAGTAAAGAATCTTCCTGCAATGCAGGAGACTTGATTTTGATCCCTGGGTCGGGAAAATCTCCTGGAGAAGGGCATGGCTAACCACTTCAGTATTCTAGCCTGGAGAATTCCAGGGACAGAGGAGCCTAGTGGGCTATAGTCCACGTGGTTGCAAAGAGTCGGACACGACTGAGCGAGTAACACACAACACACATAATTTACATTTGGATCCACTCTGATATTGCATATTCTATGGGTTTTGAAAAACATGACTTGTATCCACCATGAGAATATCAAGTAGAATGTTTTACCTCCCTGAAAATTCCCTATACATTCCTAATGCCTCCAAACCTCTGGCAATCACTGATCTTTTGACTGCTTTCCTAGTTTTACATTTTCCAGAATGTCATAGAGTTTGGAACCATATAGTACAAGTCCTTTTCAGATTGGCTTCTTTGACTTAGCAGCATACATTTAAGGTGCATTTCATGGCTTGATAGCTCATTTCATTTTAGTGCTAAATAATAGTTCGTTGTACTTCATAGGTTCTTAAATCAAAATAGATTCAGAGAAAATTTGTAAACAGCTTTCTTTGTTGTTGCATAAGATGCCTCCTGACCTCTACATGTTTATATCAGTGTCTACATCTTATTAGTCAACAAACTCTTTGCCAAAGTACGCAAATTCACTCTTCTCCTGAGGGAGAAGTATGGTCATAGCAATAATGTCTAAATTAGTTTCACCTAGATTGCTAAACCATCCCTGTCTGATCACTGGAGATCAATTTTCTCCCCATCCATTCAATAGGAGAAAAAATAAAGACCTCAAAGTTTCCTTTTGAGGGACTCCTTGCTAACATGGAATAAAATAGGGAGAACAAAAGATTTATGCCTTGAAATTCAGAAACTAATCTTTTTTCTCATTATATTGTCATTCGCTAGCAGTCTATTTTAAGAGATGTGGCCTATGCTACAATTTCCCATGGTTCCTTAGCAAAATAAATTTTTCCTAAGATATATCAATATTTTTCACACAGTGAGAAGTGTAGGATTTTTAAAAACATATACAATTGATTTGTTGAAATATATCAGGTGAATATAATTATCTTTTATTATAATTGTGTTAGAAAATCCTCTTGGGCTTTGCTTTTAGTTTTTTGTTTAACTTTTCTCAAATAACATGGTTCTATCTAATGCTATTTCTCCACTTGTTCTTTAGTAGTTCCTTTTGCTCCAGTGGTTTTCCATGATGTTTCTATGTTGGTTCCTTAAGCCTAACAAGTAACCATTAACAATTCATTCAGTTAAGAATGATGAGTTCTGAGCAAAGTTAAACACAGAGTCTGCAATGCAAGAAAGGGGCAGAGAGATATCCCTGACTCATATTCTTTCTTGCCACCTTTGCTATCCCACCTCTCACTTTCCAATTAAGATTCAACTTTTAGATAATTCTCTTTGGAGCATCAGAACAGCACTTCATATCACTTAACTATATTTCTTCACAAGTACAGAAAAGTAAAAGTTCCAACAATGATCTTTCATGGGGCATCTCAAAAATTAGGCAGGAAACACACTTAAGAGAATATTGATTTTAAGCAATTAGGCCAACCAGGAGTCACTAATTTGAACATAATGGCTGAGATTTCAGAAATTTAGGCTATACCCAGACAGAATTCTCAGTTCAATTCAAAGTGCTATACTATTTGAGACTATGAATCTTTTCATTCACAGGTTATATATAACATTTGGAAACCTACATAAGAAAATATCTCCTGAAGTTTCATTCTACTACTTGTGCTTCTCACCAGTGCCTCCTGTCACTCGTCAGATATTTATGGACAAATAAATATAGCCTTTAAAAGTATAGTCAGTATACATGGAATCTAACAAAAAAAGAAGAAAAGGTACATATGAACCTATGTGCAAAGCAGAAATAGAGACACAGATATAGAGAACAAATATATGGACACCATGAAAAATCCTGAATAGCAAAGACATGTGGCAGTAAGAAAAACATGGAAGTATATACAAAAGGCAGAACAGAATCCCACGGACGGAGAAGCCTGGTAGGCTACAGTCCACGGGGTCGCATAGAGTCGGACACGACTGAGCGACGGAACGGAACGGAACGGAAAGTTTGCAGGAAAAATGAACACGGAAAACGTGAAAGGCCAGCTATTAAATTGTTGTGTTTATGTGGAAGGAAGTGAGTGGACAGATATGTTAATGTTGATGAGACATGGCACCATGGGGCTATGTATATTCCAAACCACTCTGTTCAGCCTATTATATACCTGAAATATAGGAAACACCAAGTTATCTGGATTGTCTTATAAATGGCAGTTCTAGATCTTAATCATAGGCAAGAGAGGTAGCAATTTGACTGGACGAGAAAACCAAGGGACTTATCAAGAAATTATGTTATTATGTAGGTGGCATTACTTTCCTTAAATATTAATATAAACTATAGAAAAATAAGCATTATACACTTTATGCTGTGCTAAGTTGCTTCAGTCATGTTCAACTCTCTGCAACCGTATGGACTGTAGCCCTCCAGGATCCTCTGTCCATGGGATTCTCTGGGCAAGAATACTAAAGAGGGTTGCCGTGTCCTCCTCCAGGGGATCTACCCAATCCATGGATGGAACCCTCCTCTCTTGTATCTTCTGCACTGGCAGGTGGGTTCTTTACCACTAGCACCATCTGGGAAGTCCATAATACACTTTAAAGAGGCACTTTCACATTTTACATAATATTTTCAAATACCTACAGTTCATATTAAAATATTTCATTATTATGTGATGGCAGCACTTGGGGAGGCTTTTGGCTGCAAGTTACAGAACATTTGGCTAAATTTTAGACAATAAAGACTTTAATTACCTTAAAGAGCAAGAAAGCAGTGAAAGTGAAAGTAGCTCAGTCCTGTCCGACTCTTCGCAACCCCATGGACTATACAGTCCATGGAATTCTCCAGGTCAGAATACTGCAGTAGGTTGCCATTCCTTTCTCCAGGGGACCTTCCCAACCCAGGGATTGAACCCAGGTCTCCTGCATTGCAAGTGGATTCTTTACCAGCTGAGTCACAAGGGAGACATGCAATTCTAATTTGGTACAGCAACTCCACAGTTGCTGCTGTGGAGTTGCTGAACCAAATTGAGTTATTGCCTGTCCCACCATCATCAGAGAACTGTATTTTTGTCATTGGGTGCATCACCATGATGTCAAGATGTCTACTGAAGCTGAAACATCACACACTCCTCCAGTAGCATTCGAGAAATGAAGGCGAGAACCTTCTCTAAGGCTCTGTTTTTTTTTCACATAGGAGAAAATATGTCCCAGGAAGCTGTCTTTACATCCCATTAACCAGAACTGGGTCATATCCACCCTTAAACCAATCAGGAGCAAAATGGAATAGAACTGCCAAGACTGGCTTGGACTGATCACTAACCACGCCCTTTGGGGGCTGAAGAGCCAACATTGCCTAACAAAATAACAGGTGTGATATCCTCGACAAGGAAGAATTAGGAGCTGTCACATGGCTGCAAGGAGTTTATGCAATTGAGTTGTTTCTGAGAACTAGTTTTGGTAAGCAGCAGAGAAGCTGTATTATAATGAAGGTTGAAAAAGAAAGTGAAAGTGTTAGTCACTCAGTTATATTCAACTCTGTGACCTCATAGACTGTAGCTCAGTGAGCCAGGCTCCTCTGGCCATGGAATTCTGCAGGAATACTGGAGTGGGTAGCCACTCCCTTCTCCAGGGGATCTTCCCAACCCAAGGACTGAACCTAGGTCTCCTGAATTGCAGGCAGATTCTTTACTGAGTGACCAGGAAAACCCCCATAATGAAGGTTAGGGGTTGTTAAACTTAACTAAATTTGTAGGGAGCAGAAGAGGCACATTAAAGGCATCAAAGACCCACTGCAAAAAAAAAAAAAAAGAACAACTCATTTCAGTTAAATTAAAGCTAGTCACTGGCACAACCCCAGGTACCATCAACTCTTGTTGTATCAATGATGGATTCTTATTTCAGCCATAGTGTTCTGATTTTAGTCAATTTGGGAAAATAAAAAGAACGTACAAATTAATCTGGTCTCTAGGCATTCAAACGTGGCAATTCACTTTATGTACTCTGAGATGATCACAGTTGAAGAAAAAAGTTAATAAGTAATTGATAAGTAATTCAAGTTACACCTGGGCTCAGACATGGACCTTTCTTCATGACCAGGCAACACCACTTAGATTTTTCTTCAGGAAAATGGTTATTCCATGCTATGATCTCAGAGGTAACAGCAAGGTTCACCGATGTCCTCCCACTGTCTGGAATTCCTAGTATCTGGAATTCTACCTTTATTGGTCTGTTTCTTAAACTATGACTCTCACTCATGTTAAAATGGAATTTCTGGAGGATAGATAATAATTTAAAATCTACATTATTACATAGCAGTGTGAATTAATTTTGTGTTGTTTCTGAGAACTAGTTTTGGTAAGCAAAAGAGAGTAGTGGTATTGTAATGAAGGTAGTTGTTGTTGTTTAGTCATTAGGTTGTTTCCAACTCTTGCAACCCCATGGACTATAGCCTACCAGGTTCCTCTGTCCATGAGACTTCCCAGGCAAGAATACTGGAGCTGGTTGACATTTCCTTCTCTAAGGGATCTTCCTGACCCAGGAATTGAACCTGTTTTTCCTCAATTCAATACAGAATTGAATCTGTATTGGCAGGCAGATTCTTTACCACTGAGCCACTAGGGAAGGTTAAATTTACCACTGAGCCCCTAATGAAGGTTAAATTTAACCCTAATGAAGGTTAAATTGGAACTAACCAGATAGGGAGCAGGAGAGACACATTAAAGGCATCAAAGTCCCACTCCAAAAAACTCATTTCAATATCAAACTCTCAATCTTTGAGTCTTTGTGCATTTTTATTACAGAGGAGCCTAGGGGACTCCATAAGGTCACAAAGAGTCAGATACGTTATCACACACACACACACACACACGTGAGAATTGGATCACCTACTCTACACTGAAAAAAAAAAATTACTTTTGCTCTTTTTGAGATTTTCTGTTTTCTCTTATTCTTGATAAGTAGTGGAAGTTTTCTGGAGGGTATTTCCCTTGTTTTTTGGTTTTTTTTGAAATGAGCTTTCCTAAAATTCTTCTAGAATCTACATATGGCTCAAAATCTGGCAAAAAGTGGACTCTAGCTATAAATTATACAAAACAATATATAACATGATGTAATATAATATGATGAGCCCAGACATCAAGATGGCCATTTTCAGGATACAGAAGGATTTGGGATGGAAACCAATTATAAAATCTTAAAATTATCTTCTGGTTAGGTCACAACCACTGAAACCTACAATTTTTCTCCAGCTAATTTTGATAAAAGACCAATAGCGTCTTATACCTACCTTAATACAAGCTTCAAAACAATGTAAAACCTAGAAATTTAAGTTGAAAATAAAATTCACAGTCACTTCATTTAGGAGCAAAGAAGCAAAAGTGGCTGTTTGACATGTTAATGAATATATCAGAAGATAAATTCGTGTAACTGATATTAACACAGATCCCTCTCAGCCTTATATGTAAGGTGACTGACTTGCCTTCATTTGTTAAGGATTATCCTAGTTTTAGCACCAACAGTCCTATACGCCAGGAAACAACAATGGTTGAACACCTGTAAGCACACACCGTGCACACTACCTGTATGGAACTCATTAATACCAGGAAAAGAAAATATTGCTATAACTTCATTGATCTGCTAACATTTACACTGGCATGTTGGATACTACAGAGTATGCTTCAATTCACAGTTATTAGAACTCAACTTCTTATTAAGCCAATGAATCAACATAATCATATTTTTCTATTCTGCAACATAGAAGAAAATTGTGATAATTCATGGAATAGGACATGCTCAGATTTCTTAGAGCATCTGGAGTTGAAGTGCAGTCTTTCAGTGCCCCAAATAAGGAACTATTGTTGCATTTGGATTTTCTAAGAACTCTGAAAAAAACTTATGCTCAGATTTGTGAAGACAAAAGGAAATATGTAATTGTGCAATGATTCTGTGAGTCTGGGTCAGCACGAACAGCCATATAGGTAAGGCAAGCAAAGATCAATTTTGGGAAGCTGAATAATTCTCACCGTCGATATAACCTATTTGAAATTCAAAACATCATATTCATAAGAGCCCTGAAAGTCATGCCTTATCATCCCCTGAGTCTCAGTGAAGTAAGGGACTTGACCAAATTCATGCAGCTAATCCATGGTGCAGCTAGGCTTGAATGCAGACGTGTCCGTCCCTACATTTCACGTTCCTCCCATCAGCCTAAAGGTCTTCTGAGGAAAAAGACACCACTGAAAAGAAATAACATGCTTATGAACGTGATGACCGCTAGCTCCCTCCATCTGAAAATTCATGAGTTGAACAATGATAGCATACAAATTGATCTAGATTTTTAATCTGAGTGTGATACTGCTGTGATTGTTCTTGTTCTTACTGTTGAGGTGTGCAGAGCAAGACAGTTTCTCTCGGGAAACTGCTCAGTGAAGAGAAGAAAATAAAAAAGAAAAAGTAAGAGTTAACTGCTAGAGCAGCAGCAACAGATCTACCCTTCGTGCTCCTGAATCTGCACTGTCAGATGATTTCTAGTGCTTTCCTAGAAAAAGAACATGCTCTGCTGTTGGGCATGAAACCTATAAGAAAACCACTCCAGTCTCAGAAGCAGTGGTGGCCACTTGCCTGTGTTGTACAGGCACTGATATTTCCTCTTCTTTCCCTGACTTAGGAAATCAGTGAGGGATGTCGGGTCATTCTCAGTAGAGCACAGTGAGTGGTTTTTGGGGCCCACCACCACCTGGGCCATTTGGTCAAGTTACCTCAGCTCTGGGCCTCAGTTTCCTCCTCTATAAAGGGTGATAATCAATTGTCTTCAGCATCTTAATGCAATTACTTGGTTAATATAGACAAGTTCTAGCATACAGTAGATGCTCCATAACTTTTTACTGTTTTCAGCCAAGGGCATACTGCATTCATAAAAAACCATTTACTGAGTCCCAGAGTCCAGAGTGCTTACTACGAGGCACCCGAGATATAAAAATGTTTAAGACATGATCTTGATATTTAAGAATATCACAAACCAAATAAGAAAACAAGAAATGTAAATAAAAAGGTAAGCAACCATCAAAGTAGGACCAGCAATTATCAAATTTGATTGCTGACATACCCTACTAGACAGATACTATTATTTACTCCTCATATATTAAAAAAACCTAAAGCTCACGGAGGTCACCCCTATGACCTCCACATCCTGCCTCATATATAAAGGACTGTGACTTCCATCTCTCCATCCCAATATCCCATGAAGTCAAAGGAGCAAGTAGGAAAATCTTGGCACATTTATCCTAGAAGGGAAGCATTTGAGAAAGCCAAGATCAGCCCAGGAAGGTTGACTAAAGGAGGTAGAATGCCAAGATCATTCAGGCATTGCCGTTGTCAGTGCTGGCCCATCGCAAGCTCGGGTTCATCTCCATTGTCACCGTTTCCTTCACAGTACAGACTTCAGGAATCCAAGGAGCTCTCCTTCAGTGCTGCCATTCACTCATCCAGATTTTGGAAAATTGTTTCCATCTCCCTTAAACTGCTGAGAAGTTGGATGATTTCTCCCCTTTACCATTCTTTCCCAAATCTCCCCCAGCCTTGCAGGTTCTGGAGACCAGCTCATCCACTCTATGTCTTTAAGCTCTTAAATGTCACTCAGTTTGGGATAACAGGAACTAACAAATAACAGTCTTACAAAGTTCTTACACTCATGCTTCCTGACTGACTTGTTCACTTACTTTCAAGAAATTAATAAGGAAGTCTGTGTGTTTGATTCTCTGCTTTACATTCACAGAAGATAGTTGATCTCTGCCCCCAACTTTTGACTCAATGGACATGAGTTTGAGTAAACTCCAGGAGCTGGTGATGGACAGGGAGGCCTGGCGTGCTGCAGTCCGTGGGGTCGCAGAGTTGGACATGACAGCGACTGAACTGACTGACTGACTGACCCGACTTCTTTCTTCCTCATTTTCCTAGACCTAAAGATTATTTTGAACGAATGAACCAACCAGAAAATACACTATACTGTTGGTAGTTGAAAACAGAACAAACTAACTTGGTCTGAAATGAAAGTAGACTCATACTGAAGGCTTTGAATAAGTCAGAAAAGTTATTCTCGATCACAAATGTCCTCCATGGAAAAAAAAGAGGCAACAAATCAAATATCAAAAAAAAAAAAAAAGCAGGCAATGGAACCATGGAGAAGTTGAATGTTGAGAAATTACACATATCTAACATGGTCTTCAAATCTGAAGCAAACATCAATATTAATTTTGATAATCCAGAGGGACACTGAATCCACTGCAAAGAAACTGTCTTCAGCCTGGATCATCCATCTGATTGTCTCTGCAGGCTCATTTATTTATTTTTTAATACCTTCACTTTCCTATTCATATTGAATATTTTATTTAAACTCACTTGTGTTTCCAATAGGATTAAGGAAGTTCAAATCACATAGATGGATGGAGACCAAAAGCAAAATCTGACAATAATTGTTAATGTGTCAAGATTTGGAGGCAAAAGAATGGCTCCTTGGACCTGAAACAATCATCTTTCTGAGAAGGTTCCCTCTCAGTACTTAGAAAGATGTGATTTAGTGGGAAATAGAATAATAAACAGTTTCATTTTCATTACAAGTAAAATATCAAACCATTTCTACTTTCAAAAAACTGTATTTAAAGTGACATGCATTTTATTTTACTAAAGTACGGGACATTAAGCAAAGGTTTGGTTGCCTTGGTGACAAACTGTGATCAAGAAGATACACATCTCACAAAAAAAAAGAGATACAAAATGCTTTCAATATACTCTATGCATTATAGAGAAATGGAGAAATTTTAAAATAAACTGGACCAGGCATTCATTTTTGTACTGTTAAGAGATATGTCCTGGTTTGAGGAAAAGATCCCTTATGCTACCTCATATTTCTCAAGCTCCTAAAAGCCCTCCTAAAGTGTCATTCAATTTACCACCAACCACAAAGATTTTCAGTTCAGTTCAGTCGCTCAGTCGTGTCCGACTCTTACGAAAGTCTAAAAATTTGAGTGATTTTCTATATGTGTTTTTTCTTAATTCAATGCACCACAGCTGTATTCCTAATTGACCAAATGACTCACTAATAAGAATCTAGTTAAATATTATCAGTGGGTCTGTTATATGGTAACCTAGAATATGAAGAAAGTAAACGACTTTTTTATTTTTTAATTTGAGTGGAATACATCAACATTTTCCAAGAAAAGTACTTCTATTAGAGGGGGTGATATTTCTTTTTATTTTTAATTTATTTATCTTAATTGGAGGCATGGGGTCGCAGAGTCGGACATGACTGAGCGACTGAAATGAAATGAACTGAACTGAACTGAATTGGAGGCTAATTACTTTACAATATTGTAGTGGTTTTTGCCCTACATTCACATGAATCAGCCATGGGTGTACATGTGTTCCCCATCCTGACCCTCCCTCCCACCTCCCTCCCCATCCCATCCCCCAGGGTCATCCCAGTGCACCAGCCCTGAGCACCCTGTCTCATGCATCAAACCTGGACTGGAGATTCGTTTCACATATGATAATATACATGTTTCAATGCTATTCTCTCAAATCCACCCTTGCCTTCTTCCACAGAGTCCATAAGTCTGTTCTTTACTTTTTCTTTTATATTTTGTGAGTCCATTTAATCAAAATTGGGTTTAGAAAACCAATCTATCAAAATGTACTCATCTTAACCTGTTGATAAATAGCTCATTATAGGGAAAGAGTAAACTTTGAGGATTCTATAAGAGAAAGAGTAAATTGGCTCATAATTCACATCAGAACTATCACCATTGACCAGGAAAGGGTTGTTCAAAAGACAATAAACTTCACTGATCAGGAAAGTCAAGCAAAAGATCAAGGGCAAAAAGGCAGATAAGAATCCCATCTCTACCCCACAACTCATCTCTTTATTATTAATCATTTGGGATATTTAAAATAAAAATTTTGCATTGGATTTTAAAATGCCACCTAAAGAAAAGTGCCATCAATATTCTGGTGTATTTCTTTTCCAATGTATTTTTATGAATGTTTTGCATACTTTATAAGTATTGCCTAATAGTAGAGCATACTCATCATAAACACCTTTGAAAACTTTAAAACTCCATTCCCTCCCCAAGACACAGATATGGCAAGTGACTTGTGGATACCGTGGGGGAAGGAGAGGGTAGAACAAATTGAAAAAGTATCATTGACATGTGTACATTATCGTGTATAAAATAGATAACTGGTGGGAAGCTGCTGTATAACACAGGGAGACCAGTCTGGTGCTCTGTGACCTTTGGTGGTGGGATGGGAGAGGAGAGGGAGGTACAAGTGAGAAAGGATATACATATTTATATATATAATTATGACTGATTCGCATTATTGCATGGAAGAAAACAACACATTATAAACCAATTATCCTTCCAATTAAAAAAAAGCTATAAAACTTGTTTGACATGTTGAATGTATCAAAATTTGTTTTTACATTTCTCTACTTTCGAACATTCATGTCGTTAACAAATGTTGTTACTCCACATGAATCCCACATGGATATTTTTGCAGTGAGGAAAGATGACAAAAGAAGGGGTCAGAGACAGCAACTCTAAGAAGAAATATTACATGAGAAACAATCCCATATGTTACATATATGATATGCATGTTAAGATCTCATTTATATAAGACACAGTTTATATATATATATATATATATATGCTTATAAGCTTATATTATGTATACATAATTAGTAAGAAGTAGTTTACTCTACATTAGCTGATATGTAAGGGTATCAAGCCCAGTTGGGTTCCTAGAATGTCAGGAGTGGAGATGATTCATTTTTAGGTAGATTAACTTGTTAAAATTAGTAAGTTTAATTTTTGTATTTTGAAAAGGGTCAAGTAAAAATATTTTATAACATTTAAAATATGTATATAAAAAGGTCGACTAGAAAAAACTTGCTGCTGTTCAGTTGCTCAATCATGTCCAACTCTTTGTGACCCCATGAACTGCAGCATGCCAGGCCTCCCTGTCTTTCACCATCTCTCAGAGCTTACTCAACCTCATGTCCTTTGAGTCAGTGATGCCATCCAACCATCTCATCCTCTGTTGTCCACTTCTCCTCCTACCTTGAATCTTTCCCAGCATCAGACTCTTTTCCAATTAGTCAGTTCTTTGCATCAGGTGGGCAAATTGTTGGAGCTTCAGCTTAAGCATCAGTCCTTCCAATGAATATTCAGGACTGGTTTCCTTTAGAATAGACTGGTTTGATCTTGTAGCAGATCACAGGACTCTCAAGAGTCTTTTCCAACACCACAGTTCAAAAGCATCAGTTCTTCAGCTGTCAGTCTTCTTTGTGGTCCAGCCCTCATATCCATATATGACTACTGGAAAAACCATTCATTTCAGTTCAGTTCAGTTCAGTCGCTCAGTCGTGTCCAACTCTCTGCGACCCCGTGAATCACAGCACGCCAGGCCTCCTTGTCCATTACCAATTCCCGGAGTTCACTCAAACTCATGTCCATAGAGTCGGTGATGCCATCCAGCCATCTCATTCTCTGTCGTCCCCTTCTCCTCTTGCCCCAACCTTTCCCAGCATCAGAGTCTTTTCCAGTGAGTTAACTCGTCACATGAGGTGGCCAAAGTATTGCAGTTTCAGCTTTAGCATCAGTCCTTCCAATGAACACCCAGGATCGATCTCCTTTAGAATGGACTGGATCTCCTTGCAGTCCAAGGGACTCTCAAGAGTCTTCTCCAACACCACAGTTCAAAAGAATCTGTTCTTCAGCCATCAGCTTTCTTCACAGTCCAACTCTCACATCCATACATGACCATGGGAAAAACTATAGCCTTGGCTAGACGGACCTTTGTTGGCAAAGTAATGTCTCTGCTTTTTAATATGCTATCTAGGTTGGTCATAACTTTCCTTCCAAGGAGTAAGCGTCTTTTAATTTCATGACTGCAATCAGCATCTGCAGTAATTTTGGAGACCAAAAAAATAAAGTATGATACTGTTTCCACTGTTTTTCCATCTATTTCCCATGAAGTGATGAGACCAGATGCCATGATCTTTGTTTTCTGAATGTTGAGCTTCAAGCCAACCTTTTCACTCTCCTCTTTCACTTTCATCAAGAGGCTTTTGAGTTCCTCTTAAGACACTTTCTGCCATAAGGGTGGTGTCATCTGCATATCTGAGGTTATTGATATTTCTCCCGGCAATCTTGATTCCAGCTTGTGCTTCTTCCAGCCCAGCGTTCCTCGTGATGTACCCTGCATATAAGTTAAATAAGCAAGGTGACAATATACAGCCTTGACGTACTCCTTTTCCTATTTGGAACCAGTCTGTTGTTCCATGTACAGTTCTGACTGTTGCTTCCTGACCTGCATACAGGTTTCTCAAGAGGCAGGTCAGGTGGTCTGATATTCCCACCTCTTTCAGAATTTTCCACAGTTTATTGTGATCCACACAGTCAAAGGCTTTGGCATAGTCAATGAAACAGAAATAGATGCTTTTCTGGAACTCTCTTGCTTTCTCCATGGTCCAGCGGATGTTGGCAATTTGATCTCTGGTGCCTCTGCCTTTTCTAAAACCTACTTGAACATCTGGGAGTTCTCGGTTCACATATTGCTGAAGCCTGTCTTGGAGAATTCTGAGCATGACTTTACTAGCGTGTGAGATGAGTGCAATTGTGCAGTAGTTTGAGCATTCTTTGGCATTGCCTTTCTTTGGGATTGGAATGAAGACTGACCTTTTCCAGACCTGTGGCCACTGCTGAGTTTTCCAAATCTGCTGGCATATTGAGTGCAGCACTTTCACAGCATCATCTTTCAAAATTTGAAACAGCTCAACTGGAATTCCATCACCTCCACTAGCTTTGTTCGTAGTGATGCTTTCTAAGGCCCACTTGACTTCACATTCCAAGATGTCTGGCTCTAGGTCAGTGATCATGTTATTGTGACTATCTTGGTCGTGAAGATCTTTTTTTACAGTTCTTCTGTGTATTCTTGCCACCTCTTCTTAATATCTTCTGCTTCTGTTAGGTCCATACCATTTCTGTCCTTTATCGAGCCCATCTTTGCATGAAATGTTCCCTTGGAATCTCTAATTTTCTTGAAGAGATCTCTTGTCTTTCCTATTCTGCTGCTTTCCTCTGTTTCTTTGCATTGATCACTGAGGAAGGCTTTCTTATCTCTCCTTGCTATTCTTTGGAACTCTGCATTCAGATGCTTATATCTTTCCTTTTCTCCTTTGCTTTTCGCTTCTTTTCACAGCTATTTGTAAGACCTCCTCAGACAGCCATTTTGCTTTTTTGCATTTCTTTTCCACGGGGATGTTCTTGGTCCCTGTCTCCTGTACAATGTCATGAACCTCCGTCCAGAGTTCATCAGGCACTCTATCTATCAGACCTAGTCCCTTAAATCTATTTTTCACTTCCACTGTATAATCATAAGGGATTTGATTGAGGTCATATCTGAATGGTCTAGTGGTTTTCCCTAATTTCTTCAATTTCAGTCTGAATTTGGCAATAAGGAGTTCATGATCTGAGCCACAGTCAGCTTCTGGTCTTGTTTTTGCTAACTGTGTACAGCTTCTCCATATTTGGCTGCAAAGAATATAATCAATCTGATTTCGGTGTTGACTATCTGGTGATGTCCATGTACAGAGTCTTCTCTTGTGTTGTTGGAAGAGGGTGTTTGCTATGACCAGTGCATTCTCTTGACAGTACTCTTTTAGCCTTTGCCCTGCTTCATTCCATGGTCCAAGGCCAAATTTGCCTGTTATTCCAGGTGATTCTTGACTTCCTACTTTTGCATTCCAGTCCCCTATGATGAAAAGGACATCTTTTCTGGGTGTTAGTTCTAAAAGGTCTTGTAGGTCTTCATAGAACCGTTCAACTTCGGCTTCTTCAGCATTACTGGTTGGGGCATAGGCCTGGATTACTGTAATATTGAATGGTTTGCCTTGGAAACGAACAGAAATCATCCTGTCATTTTTAAGATTGCATCCAAGTACTGCATTTCGGACTCTGTTGTTGACTATGATGGCTACTCCATTTCTTCTAAGGGATTCCCGCCCACAATAGTAAATATAATGGTCATCTGAGTTAAATTCACCCATTCCAGTCCATTTTAGTTCACTGATTCCTAGAATGTCGACGTTCTTTCTTGCCATCTCCTGTTTGACCACTTCCAATTTGCCTTGATTCATGGACCTAACATTCCAGGTTCCTGTGTAATATTGCTCTTTACAGTATTGAACCTTGCTTCTATCACCAGTCACACCCAAAACTGGGAATTGGTTTTGCTTTTGCTCCATCCCTTCATTCCTTCTAGAGTTATTTCTCCATTGATCTCCAGTAGCATGCTGGGCACCTACCGACCTGGGGAATTCCTTACTCAGTATCCTATCATTTTGCCCTTTGATACTGTTCATGGGGTTCTCAAGGCAAGTATACTGAAGTGGTTTGCCATTCCCTTCTCCAGTGGACCACATTCGGCTGTGGTCCATGTGATCAGATCGACTAGTTTCCTGTGATTATGATTTCAGTGTGTCTGCCCTCTAATGCCCCCTTGCAATACCTACCGTCTTATTTGGGTTTCTCTTACCTTGGGCATGGGATAGCTCTTCGCAGCTGCTCCAAGAAAGCACAGCTGCTGCACCTTACCTTGGACAAGGGGTATCTCCTCAAGGCTGCCCCTCCTGACCTTGAACGTAGAGTAGCTCCTCTCAGCCCTCCTGCGCCCGCGCAGCCACCACCTATTGGACGTGGGGTAGCTCCTCTACCTTTGACTATACGAACCTTTGTCGGCAATGTCTCTCCTTTTTAATATGCTGTCTAGGTTTGTCATAGCTTTTCTTCCAAGAAGCAAGCATCTTTTAATTTCATGGCTGCAGTTACCATCTGTGGTTATTTTGGAGTTCAAGACAATAAAGTCTGTTACTGTTAACGTTGTTTCCCTATCTATTTGGCATAAAGTGATGGAACAAGATGCCATGATTTTCGTTTCTTGAATTCTGAGTTTTAAGCTAGCTTTTTCACTCTCCTCTTTCACCTTCATTAAGAGGCTCTTCAGGTCCTCTTCACTTTCTGTCATTCAGTTTAGTTCAGTCGCTCAGTTGTGTCTGACTCTTTGGCGACCCCATGAATCACAGCACGCCAGGCCTCCCTGTCCATCACCAACTCCCGGAGTTCACTCAGACTCATGTCCATCGAGTCGGTGATGACATCCAGCCATCTCATTCTCTGTCGTCCCTTTCTCCTCCTGCCCCCAATCCCTCCCAGCATCAGAGTCTTTTCCAGCGAAGTCGACTCTTCTCATGAGGTGGCCAAAGTATTGGAGTTTCAGCTTTAGTCCTTTCAAAGAACACCCAGGACTGATCTCCTTTAGAATGGACTGGTTGGATCTTCTTGCAGTCCAAGGGACTCTCAAGAGTCTTCTCCAACACCGCAGTTTAAAAGCATCAATGTGGTGTTATTTTCATAGCTGAGGTTGTTGATATTTCTCCTGGTAATCTTAATTCCAGCTTGTGCTTCATCCAGTTCAGCATTTCGCATGATGTGCTCTGCATATAGTGTTGCAGCCCATGGGATTGCAAAAGAGGTGGACACAACTTAGTGACTGAACTGAACAGGCTCTGCCTATAAGTTAAATAAACAGGGTGACAATATACAACCTTGACATACTTGACATTTGCCAATTTTGAACCAGTCCATTGCCCCATGTCCTGTTCTAACGGTTGTTTCTTGACCTCCATACAGGTTTCTCAGGAGGCAGGTGAGGTGGTCTGGTATTCCCATCTCTTTCAGAATTTTCCACAGTTTGTTGTGATCCACACAGTCAAAAAACATTAGCATAATCTGTGAAGCAGAAGTAGATGTTCTTCTGGGATTCTCTAGCTTTTCAATGATCAAATGGATGCTGGCAATTTGATCTCTGGTTTCTATGCCTTTTCTAAATCCAGCTTGATCATCTGGAAGTTCTGGGTTCACGTACGTTTGAAGCCTAGATTGGAGAATTTTGAGCGTTACTTTGCTAGAATGTGAAATGAGCACAATTGTGCAGTAGTTTGAACATTCTTTGGCATTGCTTTTTGGGGGGGATTGGAATGAAAACTGACCTTTTCCAGTGTTATGGCCACTGCTGAGTTTTCCAAATTTGCTGGCATATTGCTGCTGCTGCTGCTGCTGCTGCTAAGTCACTTCAGTTGTGTCCGACTCTGTGCGACCCCATAGACGGCAGCCCTGCAGGCTCCACTGTCCCTGGGATTCTCCAGGCAAGAACACTGGAGTGGGTTGCCATTGCCTTCTCCAATGCATGAAAGTGAAAGTGAAGTCTCTCGGTCATGTCTGACTCTTCACGATCCCATGGACTGCAGCCTACCAGGCTCCTCCATCCATGGAATTTTCCAGGCAAGAGTACTGGTTGTGGGGTGCTATTGCCTTCTCCGCTGGCATGTTGAGTGCAGCATTTTAACAACACCATTTGTTGGGATTTGAAATAGCTCAGCTGGAAATCCATTACCTCCAGTAGCTTTGTTTGTAGTTACGTTTCCTAAGGCCCATTTGATTTTGTACTCGAGGATATCTGGCTCTAGGTTGGTGATCAGACCATTGTGATTATCTGGATCATGAAGATCTTTTTTGTATAGTTCTTCTGTGTATTCTTGCCACCTCTTCTTAATATCTTCTGCTTCTGTTAGGTCCATACCGTTTCTGTCCTTTATGTGCCCATCTTTGCATGAAATGTTCCCTTGATATCTCTCATTTTCTTGAAGAGATCTCTAGTCTTTCCCATTCCATTGTTTTCCTCTATTTTTTTGCATTGATCACTGAGGAAGACTCTCTTATCTGTCCTTGCTATTCTTTGGAACTCTGCATTCAGATGATTATATTTTTGCTTTTCTCTTTTGCCTTTTGTTTCTCTTCTTTTCTCGGCTATTTGTAAGGCCTCCTCAGACAGCCATTTTGCCTTTTTTGCCTTTCTTTTTCTTGGAGATGGTTTTGATCACTACCTCCTATACAATGTCATGAACATCTGTCCATAGTTTTTCAGGCACTCTGTCCATCAGATCTAATCCTTTGAATCCATTTGTCATTTCTACTGTATAATAATCGTATTGGATTTGATTTTGGTCATACCTGAATGGTCTAGTGGTTTTCCCTACATTCTTCAATTTATGTCTGAATTTTGAAATAAGGAGTTCATGATCTGATCTGAGCCCAGTCTTGTTTTTGCTGACTGTATGGAGTTTCTCCATCTTCGGCTGCAAAGAATATAATCAAGCTGATTTCGGTATTGACCATCTGGTGATGTTCATGTGTAGAGTCATCTCTTGTTTTGTTGGAAGAGGGTGTTTGCTATGACCAGTGCATTCTGGTTGCAAAACTCTCTTAGCCTTTTCCCTGCTTCATTTTGTACTCCAGTGCCAAACTTGCCTGTCACTCCAGGTATCAGAAGAACATTTGAATGTAGGCATATATGCAATTTGATCAAAATTACTTTTTAAAAATCCATGTATTTTAAAAACTGAGCAGACAAATACTGAAATATAATAATAATTATTTCTTGATGTTGGATAAATAGGTAATTTTTTTCTTATATTCTTCTTCATATATATATATATACTTATCTTATAATACATATTAATTCATTTTGCAGTGGAGAAAAATTTTATTAAAATAAAAAGCATACCTGGCTTTGACTCCAGTCTGTTGCTCTTTAGCTATGAGCAGGACAAATCATTTAATCTTCCTAATCCACATTTTCATCATCTGTAAAGACAATTAGCAATGTCTACTCTGGCTGCTTGATGCATTTTTGCAAGAATTAAATAAAGATGCTTGTGTAAGTACTAAATAATCACAAAATTCAGTACAAATATAAAATATCATTATGACCAATGATTTGATTAGATGGCTAAATAAAGAGAATGATAACAACATTTTCTTCCACTGCTTAGCATCTACCCAAGTAGAATTTAGCAAGCTTTAAGTAAAGGAAGCTAAGAAGAAAGGAAAAAATAATGGCGATGGAGTGGGGAAGGAAGACCTGCAGAGATTAAAAAAAAAAAAAAAAAAAACAGTTTACAGACTTTTCATAATTATCACCAAAGCCAAAAGTGAAATTCCTTCACTGCTGTTTCATACACCTCTAAGGACATTATGATCAGGTGCAAAGAGTACCCCCAGACTGCCATCTATTTCTCCTACCTGATTATATGATGAAAAAAGACAATTGTTAATTAGTTTCTCAATTTAACCTTACCCTTCTTTCCTATATTGTCTCAATATACTACACCAAAACAAGTACTTTACCAAAACTGGTTACATGCTGGTAATAGTATAATCCATTCTATTTCAAAATAACCTAGGTAGTAAAAATCACTTGATTCTCCTTCCACAAATGAAAAGAAAACTTACAAGAATTAGTGTTACATTAATACAATCTGGAAATGTGAATTGCTTTTTTATTTTTCATAAAGTAATCTCAACTAGATCACTTAGCACATTTCAATGTGTTCAACTATTTCAATTATCTCAAAAATCAGATTTATGCTGGACACCAAAAGCCCACTAGTTCTTTCAGTGATTATAAAATACTTTTATTAGGGAAAAAAAAAAACTTTTCTGAACTAAGAAGTTGGGTCAAATCCCATTATCAAAAACCATCATTCATTTTAAATTAGAAATTTAAAGCTCCCGTTTTGATTTAGTTTCTGTAATGCATGTCTTTTTTCAGAAATGATTCTACCTTGGTCTTACAGGGTATTACTTGATTTCACCAAAGTTTCTGTCACCTGCAGGGTAAGTCCTCTCTAGTCTGACTGCTATGACCAGATCTAAACGACAGGCGAATAGATTTCAACAACAAAAGTAAAGAATACGTGGAGGCACCCACGGTCTCACAGTGGGTGATAATTAACTTCCCTGGGGCTTAGTTTCCTAATCTGCAGACAAATATTTGAATAGATCGGTGTATTCTGAGGCACACGGGCCACACGAGATCCCCCATGAAAGATGGGTGGGAGTGGAGTGGGATGAGGGGATGGTTAACACGATGAACCTGAGAAATCCTGTACCTGTGTTCCCTGTGTTCCCTGTGTTTCCTGTTACAGAGGCAGGGTGGGTTAGCCAAGCAGATACTTATGAGAAACTTTTGTAATTCCTCTTAAATCACTATTTCCATAGTTCACTTAGGCATGCAAACATTATGTCATTGTTTTACAAAGAAGGTGAGATAGTGAGAACCTTGAACACTGGAACACACTTTCAGAAACTAGACTTTATAACTATTAGCTTCCCCTCTAGCACAATGATTTTTTGATGCTATGTTGGTCTCTAAAAAAAGTAGTAAGAGCTGTCCTGATTATAAGACAATTATGTCAGAACACTTTACAATATGAGTTTTATCAGAAGATTTATAATATGGTGAAAAATTAAAGACTAATACAGATTCCTACTGAAAATGATTAATACCAAATACCCTCATTTTCTGACATTCCACATCACAAAGAGTGGTCAAACAGCAATATACATCAAGGGGAAAACGGAATGAATATAAGATTATTAAGCATTAAAGATTACTACTTTGACGTCCCAAATAAGAAGTCATTACAGCAATGACTTGTGCAGAGACCATCTTTATCATTGCATTAAAAGAAGAGTTGGAGAAAATATTTTTAAATTGGTACTTCCAATTTATAGACACCTATGGAGAAGGAAATGGCAACCCACTCCAGTGTTCTTGCCTGGAGAATCCCAGGGACAGGGGAGCCTGGTGGGCTGCCATCTATGGGGTCGCACAGAGTCAGATACGACTGAAGCCACTTAGCAGCAGCAGCAGCATGGTAGCTCAGACGATAAAGAATCTGTCTGCAATGCAGGAGACCTGGGTTTGATCCCTGGGTCAGGAAGATCCCCTGGGGAAGGAAATGGCAACCTACACTAGTGCTCCTGCCTGGGCAATCCCATGGACAGAGGAGCCTGGCAGGCTACAGTCCAAGGGGTTGCAAAAGAGTTGGACATGACTGAGTGAATAATACTTCATATTTCTGTGGTTCTAAGGAGGATTCCCAGGTGTTGCTAGTGGTAAAGAATCTACCAGCCAATGCAGGAGACATGAGAGGTGGGTTCGATCCCTGGGTCAGGAAGATCCCCTGGAGGAGGGTATAGCATCCCACTCTAGTACTCTTGGAGAATCCCAATGGAAAAAGGAGCCTGGCAGGCTACAGTCCATGGTATCACAAAGAGTCAGACAAGACTGAAGCAACTTAGCACACATGCACACGGTTGTAAGGATAATGTATGCCTAGTACTCTTGCCTAGAAAATCCCATGGATGGAGGAGCCTGGTAGGCTGCAGTCCGTGGGGTCGCTAAGGGTCGGACACGACTGAGCAACTTCACTTTCACTTTTCACTTTCATACATTGGAGAAGGAAATGGCAACCCACTCCAGTGTTCTTGCCTGGAGAATCCCAGGGACAGGGGAGCCTGGTGGGCTTCCGTCTGTGGGGTCACACAGAGTCAGACACAACTGAAGTGACTTAGCAGGAGCAGGAGCAGTAAATGGGTGGATGGTGCAGAGTAAATGATAGAGAAAAGAGAACAAATCAAAAAGAACCCAAAGCATATCATTCCCCTGCACTTAGAGAAGCTGGAACGAGATGTGGCTTTGCGTCACCTTGGAGACCAGGGTCAAGGGAAACCATAACAAAAGTACTTCTTAGTTACATTCTAATCCGCCTCTATTCCATCTTTATGTCACAGAGGTCAAGCACTTGTTTGGAGAGCTGGTTAGTGGCTTGTTTACCTGGCAGGAGGAAAAGAAAATGCACTGCCGGGATCCTAGGTTTCATTTTTCCCTCAAATATATATATATATTTTTTTCTAAAATTAACCTTAACATTTGCCTTCGGCTAAATAAACCTGGGTCCAATCCTGGCTCTATCATTTCACAGTTATAGTAACCTGGGCAAATATGCTGTCTCCGAGTCTATTTCTTGTGTCTGTAAAATTGAAATGATAGTATATATTTTTCATATAATATGAAAACAAGAGATAGTAAACTCAAGTGCCTAACATGTAGAAAATGTGCAACAGAGGTGGCATTGGTTATTACACTCTTACACTCTGTATGCAGGTCTGAACTAAGCACAATAGAATGATGGCTGGATTTTGTGGTCCGTTGTCCTCCCTTTACCATTCTACCGAAGGACACCTTCACTCATGCAGCTGGCCAGGAATCTCACATTCATTAGGTTAAGCAATGACACCCCACCCCTGCTTCCCCACCATAGTGTGTTCAGGTGAACTAGCAAAGGCCGTTGAGCTCTGACTGTGCATTAAGCATGGTGTTCAGCGTATCACAGGCATGACCTCACTGACCTTCCAGAACAGCTGTTAACAGATAATGAACCTGTAGAATGAGGATGGTGATGGTGTCATGTAAGGTCACCCTGGCATCAGAGCTGGCACTAAACCAAAAGCCTTTCTGACTCTAAAGCTCATGCCCTTCCTCATCACATAGCACCAGTTCTCATATCCAGGCCCATCCTGATGGAGTTGTTTTGCTCTAGCCTAGCAGTTCCCAGCCTTATCTTGAATCACTTCTCTTTGAAGGTAAAAACTATGTGGACCTCAAGTTATACCCCTCCCCCACTGATAGCGTGGACTTTAAATTTCCTTTTGTAAAATGGACAAACACCACCATGATGGCAGATTTGCTTTCATACAAATGTGCATGCTATTAGGCATGACAGTAGCCATATACATTAGAAAAATAGATTTACTCTTGTGTGGGAGATGCACTGATTCCCTAAATCTGTGGTCTAATCGTCAAGATTCATTGTCTAGTTCTTTCTTAATCCTGTCAAAACTTACATTTGACTTAGAAGGTATTCTTTTAGATGTGTGGGTTTATCTATGTTTTGTAATACTGTACATATGAACAGAAAGATAACACTTTCATTCTTCTAAAATTGAAAAGTTTAGATATTCTTATATTTATTCCGTACAGTATATTCATACATACATTCATAATGTGTGTACTTATTATTTGCCAAATGCTAGAATATAATAATGAGCATAATTTTATTGTCTGCACTCATTGTCTGCCTTTATAGTCTATAAGGATGCATGGATAAGGAAGTCAACCAGAAATTAAAATGCATTCTGGGAATGTAAATTGATATAGCCACTATGGAGAATGGTATGGAGATTCCTTTAAAAACTAGGAATAAAACCACCATGTGATTCAGCAATCCCATTACAGAGCATAAACCCTGAGAAAACCATAATCCAAAAAGACACATGTACCCCAACATTCACTGCAGCAGCATTTACAATCGCCAGGACATGGAAGCAACCTAGATGTCGATCAACCGATAAATGCATAAAGAAGGTGTGGTACATGTACACAATGGAATATTGCTCAGCCATAAAAAGGAATGAATTTGAGTCAGTTCTAATGAGGTGGATAAATATAGAGCCTGTTGCACAGAGTGAAAGAAGTCAGAAAGAGAAAAACAAATGCCATATGCTAATGCAAGTATATGCAATCTAGAAAAATGGTACTGCTGAACCTATTTACAGGCAGAAATAGAGATGCAGACATAGGGGATGGTCTTTTGGACACAGCAGGGGAAGGAGAGGGGGGGATGAATTGAGAGAGTAGCATTGACATATATACACTACCATGTGTAAAATAGAGAGCTAATAGGGAGCCCAGCCCAGTGTTTCGTGATGACCTAGAGGGACAAGATGGGTCGGAGGTGAGAGGGAGGCTCATACATATATACACACACTTATGGATGATTTGTGTTGTACAGATTTGTGTTGTTGTACAGCAGAAAACCAATACAAAATTGTTAAGCAATTATCCTCCAATTTAAAAAAAATGTATTCTGGAAAGTACTATAAAAGGCACTACTAGGTGACTTAGGGGAGAAGGCAATGGCAAGCCACTCTAGTACTACTGCCTGGAAAATCCCATGGATGGAGGAGCCTGGTGGGCTGCAGTCCATGGGGTCGCTAAGGGTCGGACACGACTGAGCGACTTCACTTTCACTTTTCACTTACACACATTGGGGAAGGAAATGGCAACCCACTCCAGTGTTCTTGCCTGGAGAATCCCAGGGACGGGGGAGCCTGGTGGGCTTCCGTCTATGGGGTCACACAGAGTCGGACACGACTGAAGTGACTTAGCAGCAGCAGCAGCAGGTGACTTAGGTGGCTGGAAGGGAAGGTCTAAATCTGGGTGCTAAGAAAAGCCTCCAGGAGGAAGTGATGTCTAAGTTATGGCAAGAAGCATGATGAAAGTGACAGTAGCTCAGTCGTGTCTGACTCTTTGAGACCCTATGGACTGTATAGTTCATGGAATTCTCCAGGCCAGAATACTGGAGTGGGTAGCCTTTCCCTTCTCCAGGGGATCTTCCCAATCCAGGGATCAAACCCAGATCCTCCACATTGCAGGTGGATTCTTTACCAGCTGAGCCACCCAAGAAGCATGGTAGGCAACAGTCAAATGAAGGTGCCAATAGGAAGGAGAGAGTAGGGAATGGATGAGGGAGGGGATGGTGGGTTTAGGGAATCAGAGAAGAGTGGTGTATGGCAAAGACAGAATGTGAGGAATACAGTGTCCTTAGATGAGGCTGGAGACCTTGGCACAACCCTTGAAGATCCCTGTTAAGGAGTCTAGATATCATGTGGTCTGACTGACAAGAAAAAATGATACTTCTTTAAGTTGCCCAGTATAGATGCCAACTTCATCTGCCTTGCACAGATCTAACTCTGCGCCAGCTCTTGTAAATGCAAATCCTGCTGCTGTATAGCACCAGATCACCTGTACCAACCTGTGCTTCTACCCATCCCCTCACTGCTGTGAATGCCAACAGCTCAGAGATGTTGCCCGCCTTCACAAAACCACCCCAAATGGGTGGAATCCACCTCACCCAGAAGGGATATGAACCACCTGTTAAGGGCTCTCTTCCTTGAGTAAGGTTTCCTCAGGCTTCTCTGCTCTACTAGCTGGACTCCGGGCCTCCCAGTCTGACTGTGGGAGCCAGAATCCAGCTTAGTCTGTTTAGCGATAATCCTCCAACCGACCACCCCTATCTGATGGCGTTTCTCACCCTCTACCTTTGAAATTACCTATCACCCTGGCCTGCCTTCAGCAAGAATCGTGTTGAGTACATCTATCAAAACAAACAAACTCATTCCTTAGTAAGTTTTCACTCACAGACCCTGCTCCTAGTGTAATAATTTTCCACTTGTCCTTGGTGCAGTCAGAATTGAGTCCTATCTCTTTTCCTTACTACAAAACCCCACTGTGGTAATCTTCATGAACAAAGTCTGCCTTATCATCTTTACAAAGTGGTGCTAGCGGTAAAGAATCTGCCTGCCAATGCAGGAGACTTGAGTTCAATCCCTGGGTCAGAAAGATCCCCTGGAGAAGGAAACAGCAACCCACTCCAATATTCTTGCCTGGAAAATCCATGGAGAGAGGAGCCTGGTGGGCTACAGTCCCTGGGGTTGCAAAGAGTCGGGCACAACTGAACACACATTATTATCATCTTTACTAAATGTCTTGGATCATTTTGTCTTTAGCTCTCCCATTACTGAATGATTATGGTACAAAGATCTACTCCCTAGTGCAGTCTAGGAGTCTAGGCAGTCTAATACTGCCCCCCCACCCAGGCCTTAGACCAAGGCTGGACTTGACCTGCAACCACACCTTCACTTGCCTCGTTCTCCTTCCTTACTCCTTCACGACATCCTAGAGAGGTTTTTTCTGAAGATCACCCCCTCCATAAACCAAGTGGACTCAACTCTTGGACAGGCTCTGTTTCTAAGGGGTCCATCTAAGACATGCCACCAAAACATAAGTAAGACTTTATGAGGTGACATACACAAAAAAGATACTAAACTAAGTAAAGTTATCTTTGAATAGATGACTTCAGTTCAGTTCAGTCGCTCAGTCGTGTCTGACTCTTTGCGACCCCATGGCCTCCCAGTCCATCACCAACTCCCGGAGTTCATTCAAACTCATGTCCATCGAGTCAGTGATGCCATCCAGCCATCTCATTCTCTGTCATCCCCGTCTCCTCCTGCCCCCAATCCCTCCCAGCATCAGAGTCTTTTCCAGTGAGTCAACTCGTCGCATGAGGTGGCCAGAGTATTGGAATTTCAGCTTTAGCATCAGTCCTTCCAATGAACACCCAGGATTGATCTCCTTTAGAATGGACTGGTTGAATGACTCAGCAAGTGGTTATTCACACGATGCAGCTTCTTGGCATGACACCGTTGTTGAGAAAATCCGGTCCAGAAGACAAAAATCTCTTCCAAAGTTACTCCAGGTTTTCATGTGCCACTCTCTAACTCAAACAGAGGTTCTGTTTGATTCTGTAGACCACAATAATGCTACACAAATTCCTTCTCCCTTCAATTTGCTTTCCTCACACCAAAGAGCTTCCCAGTGCTTGTCCTTAAAGATTCCCTAGCTCTTCTACTCCAATCCCATTCTTTCCTCCCATTTCTTCCTGATTATGCATCATAAGAGCATAAAACACTCCCCCAGCACATACCCTCAGAGATTAAGTAGAACCAGATGGTGGGTGAGGGGGGAATGAAATGCTAGAAACATGCATGCATTCATAATTTTTGTTACATTATTGTCAACGTGCTTCACACATTTTCTGCTAATTTGTTTGAGGACTAAATCTGTCCTGTCTTTCTCTGATGTTCTTTCTATTTTCTCAGCAAATTGTGCTCTATCAATAAAGCAGAAGCACAGCTAAACCCCTGTAAAAAAAATTGAGTGTGTGTGTCGGGGTAGGGGGGTGGAAGACTTCATGAAATAGGTTAAAACTAAAATGGCTTAGACATGCTTCTTATCTTTATCTCTCTTCACACCTACCTTGAGGCAAAAATGCTCTATTATTATCAACATAGAGTTCTTGAGTTCCAAGAGAGTCTTCCTTAAAGAGTATGAACTGGGACCAAGCAAAAAAAAAAAAAAAGCACAAAGATAGAGGACGATCTTCATCATGAAAAAGGATTAACAATCTCCACCTTGCAACCAATGTGGCAGCTTTGAGACTGAATAAAGAACACTTTGCACTCTCTTCCTTGGAAGCCCCACAATGGCACTCAGATGTCCAAGGATGATCCTTCCAGATGTGCTGCCAAGAGCTATCTGTTCCTCGCTAGAGTGAACCACCAGAACTAAGAAAGGCCATTAAAATCTTAGCCCTGGAAAATGGATCCTTGAAATACTTCCTTTAGTGGATAGTGGCAACAGCAGAGCCCTATTTATCGCAACGTGTCAACATAGCTCTGTTCTCTGAATGTACAGCACTGTGCATGGCAGAGCTTGGCTTTCTGAGAGCCTCCAGGAAGCCCATTTTCTGTCAAGTGGGTAACTTTTCTATTTTATTAGATGCAAACTAAGGAAAATCCTTGTTTTTACGGCCTCAAGAATTCTGTGTGCATACTTCAGGTGTCTGATTTATATGTTTTTCTAACCAACTCCAAAAAGAAAATATGATCATAGGTATTTTTTTTTAAGGGTGGCAATGCCAGATTTTATTCCAGGGAGTTGAAGAAATGGATGGCTAAGGCTGTCTCACCTTCCCAGACTATTTAGTCGGGGTGAGATCAATTTCCCCACATAGGCGTGAGTTCTTTGAACAAGATCTCTGTCATATTGGATGCTGCATTACAAGCATCTACATATAATCAATTAATTCTTAATGTTTCTGAACTGTGTTTCTTCCATCCATATAGTAATAATACAAAGCTTTTCTTGTACATCCAGGAGTTACTCTGATAAATTGGTGCCCAATGGCAAGCCACTCCAGTACTCTTGCCTGGAAAATCCAATGGATGGAGGAGCCTGGTAGGCTTCAGTCCGTGGGGTCGCTAAGGGTCGGACACGACTGAGCGACTTCACTTTCACACATTGGAGAAGGAAATGGCAACCCACTCCAGTGTTCTTGCCTAGAGAATCCCAGGGACGGGGGAGCCTGGTGGGCTTCTATCTATGGGGTCACACAGAGTCGGACACGACTGAAGTGACTTAGCAGTAGCAGCAACAATGTATATTACGTGGGCTTCTCTGGTGGCTCAGTGGTAAAGTTCTGGCTACCAAAGCAGGATATGAGGGTTTGATCCCTGAGTTGAGAAGATCCCCTGGAGAAGGAAATGGCATCCAACTCCAGTATTCTTGCCTAGCAAATCCCATGGACAGAGCCTGACAGGCTACAGGTCCATGGAGTTGCAAAAGAGTCATACATGACTTAGTGAGTAAATAGCAATGATTTACATTATTTGACTTGTGTCTTCTCATTAAATACATTATTATCAACTGAGATCTTATAGCCTTAGCCATATGAGAGAAAGAAACTGCATAATCTAGTTCTTCAATATTTCCTGTCTATGCCAATACTTCACACAAGAAATATATTTTGATCAGATGAACTGAAGCTATTGATAACTAGAATTAACATATAGCCCAATATAAATATATTGTGTTGTTATATTCCTTTTGAGTTCATAATTATAAATAATGGGATTAAAGGATGAAAAGAGAATTGCTTCAGACTAGTCCTCATCTCAGTTAATAAATATTTTTGGACTTTTGCATATCCCCTGCCAATTTTCTATTACTCAGCACCTTCTGACGACCAGAATAGCAGCCTATTGAAAAAATAGAGGGAGGTAGTAAGTTAAAATTTGGGCTTCGCAGGTGGTTGACTGGTAACAAACTTGCCTGCCAAAGCAGGAGATGTGGGTTTGATCCCTAGATCAAGAAGATCCCCTGGAGAAGAAAATGAAAACTCATTCCAGTATTCTTACCTGGAGAATCCCATGGACAGAGGAGCCTGGCGGGCTACAGTTCATGGGATTGCAAAGAGTTGGACATGACTTAGTAACTGAGCCTGCACACAAGTATAATTACAAGTTCAACCTAAACTGACAAACAGGTGCACCCTGATAAGCAGACTTGAAGTTTCAGCATGAAACTTAGGCTGACTCTGCTGAAAATAAATTCTCTGGTCAACAGCAAAGAGTATAGCATGAGAAGAATCCCCAGAACTCATACACCAAAATCACTATTCCATGTTGAAAGCAATCAAGAGAAACCTAATCAGTATGTCTTCAAGATAGTTCATGATATGATCTCTTATAGAATGCACCATGTGTGAGTGTTCAGTCACTTTGTCATGTCCAACCCTTTGCAACCCCGTGGACTATAGCCTGCCAGGCTCCTCTGTCTGTGGAATTTTTCAGGCAAGGATACTGGAGTAGATTGTCCTTTCTTACTCCAGGGGATCTTCCCAACTCAGGGATCCAACCTGTGTCTCTTGCATCTCCCGCAGTGGCAGGCAGATTCTTTACCACTAGTGACAGCTGGGAAGCTCCCCTAGAATGCATACTTTTGATAAATTCATGACAGGTTTTTAAAAAGATTCTTACTAGTACCATTGGACATTTTAGATAAATTAATGGCTTAAATTATAAGTCTAGTGAAGGCAATGAATACCTACTACTTTGGAAATTTCTTGGACAATATAATATGGAATTTATTTCTATGGAGAGTTCTCAGTAAAGTCTCTTAAAGGTATTCTTGATTGAATAAAGGTAATCTTGATTAAGGTCAATTTTAACATTTCACCATTAAATAGCTAACGAAAGGACGGAGGAGCCTGGTGGGCTGCAGTCCATGAGGTCACTAAGAGTCGGACACGACTGAGCAACTTCACTTTCATGCACTGGGGAAGGAAATGGCAAGCCACTCCAGTGTTCTTGCCTGGTGGATCCAAGGGACGGGGGAGCCTGGTGAGCTGCTGTCTATGGGGTCGCACAGAGTCGGACACAACTGAAGTGACTTAGCAGCAGCAGCAGTCAGTAGGACTGTAATGATATTTGTATAATGGGAGTTAAAAAAAATAAATCTCTCATAGGAAGGCTGCCATAATTTGCAAGTGGAAAGTTCTTGCCATAGAGGTCAACGGAACACTGGTAAAAAAATTCTGACAAACTAGTCCTGTGCAGGCTGAGTTACACTGAATTACTGTTCTTCCAATAGGATTATGGACATAGAGAGCAGCATTTCTAAAAGGAAACGCTCCCTCTTGGGAGGCTGTACCACTTAAAATATCTTTTGTCACATGCACCCCAATGTTTATAGCAGCACTACTCACAATGGTCAAGGCATGGAAGCAACCTAAATGTCCACCGACAGATAAACGGATAGAGATGTGGTATAAATGTGTGCTCAGTCACTCAGTCGTGTCCAACTCTTTGTGATGCCATGGACTGCTGTGTGCCAAGCTCTATACATGGAATTTTCCAAGCAAAAATAGTGGAGTGGGTTGCCATTTACTACCCCAGGGGATCTTCCTAACTCAGGGATCAAACCCACATCTCCTGCATCTCCTGCATTGGCAGGTGGATAGACACTTATATTTCCATTGAAAAGGAAAAAACTGAAAAGTCACTAAAGCATTAGTCACAGTATCATTGAACCATCCACACAAAAATAGGAGGAACTAGGAAAACTACGTCAGGGTTAAATTCTAACAGAAGGCAAGATGAAGCCTACATGTGGTTGTGAACAAAGCATTTGAGAAACTAAAGTGGCCAGCAGTTTATTCTGATGGCCTGGGACTGGCTCAGATAATTAAGTTTTCAAAATTGAGTACTATTTCACATGTATCACTTTGGGTTTAAATGTGAAAATACATGGTCTTGGTCAAGAATCCACTTTGATTCTTCAGGTCCATTCTAAGGGAAGAACTTTACAAGTGCTGTTTGTGACTCTTTTTTCCCCAAACTAGCTTGAAGTGTTCCGAGTTAAAGTATTTTTCTCAGACAACAGGTCTAGATTTGCCTCCTTCATCTTAAAAACTGTCCACATGTGTCTCCTGCCATCACTATGCCTCATCAGTCCCAGGAAAATGTTCATACTAAAAGAATGGAGCAGAAGTTTCTGGATATATCCAGACAGAGTCTGTCATATCATTTCCTAAAATGGCACTCCATAGTCACTGCTGGGAGTCATTCTTCCAGAGGAACTAGGGAAGCAATATATTTTGGCTTGGGTCTCCAACTGTAATTGCATGACAAATAAAAATAGACTCGAGTTACTGGTGAGTCTGCTTTACTCCTCATTTGATTTTGCCAAAAGATTTTCCTCCCTGGCGTAATGCTTAAGTCAGTTCTCTGGTACTATTAACTTCTGTCTGGAGAAGCCCAATCACGTGCAATATTACTGGGAAGTTTTAAGTTTGCTAAAGATGTCAGAGCAGAAATGAAAGAGGGGATTTATATATAGCACATTTCATGGCAAACCACCCTAAATTCCTGTTCTTCTCCAGACTCCATTGCTTAATAGCAGTGACATTCAACCTCTCCGTCTGCTCTGTCTGCAACTTTGCCAAACAATTCAATTCTGCCCTCCACACTCTTTTATATTCCACTCACCTCACACAGGGCAAAAAGAAAAAAGGTGAAGAAATAATGCTGACAATTCTTGCATCAAGATAGCATTCATCAGAAGGTAACAGAGAAATGTGATTATGTAAAGACTCCTAAGAAAACACCACTAATTTCATTTAGGCATCTCCTTGGTGTGGTACCATTCTCTTCACTCAGCTTATCAAAATAGTTGTTCCAAACCCAACAGACTTTTCCCCAAGAAGTATTATTTTGCAGTAGTACAGATTCTTTCCATATTGTTTTTGCTGTAAATGGGCACCTGAACTAGTATAATTTCCTTCCACAGAAATTGAGATCTAGGGACCTATGCCTTTAAACTCTAGAGACAAATAGGTGGTGTAGTCAACGGCTAGGTGATCTTCCCCATGCAAATGAAAGAGTAGACCCACTGGGTTCAACTATCCCAAAAGTCGTCTGGGTCAAGACCTCATCAGAGTTCCACTGGAAAGGGAGATACTTTGTTCTCTGGCAAATAACTCTTAACATGATCTCAACTAATATCAAATAAATGCTTCAGGGTTTTAACCTAAGCTTGGCTAATAATGGGGGGGGTGGATTTAGGAGAATTATAAATAATTACAGATGCCAGGAGTGATGTACTGTTGTTTATTTTGCATTCCTAGTACTGATCTGCTCTTTTGGAGTTTAATAGCTGCATTTCTGATATGATTAGCTCAAAATAATAATTGCTTCAGTGAAGGATTTATATTGAAATCCTGTTTATTCCCTGTCTGTTTATTGCTAAGCCAATATGGAAAGGTATAACATTTATTAGCTACTTGGACATTTGTCTCCTAAAAAAGTCTTCTATATTAGGAGATTAAGTTGGATTTAATAACCAAAATGTAGACACAGAAAGTGAATATTTTTGGCCTCAGCCAAGCAGCTAGGCACAGTTCTGCATGTGCAGAGATTGTAATATGCATTTCTTTTTCAAAAAGTTTTAGCCTCCTTTTATCAACTCACAAGTACAATTTAAAATAAAAATATTCTCTTACATAAGTGTAACAGCTTTGTGATGGTAACAGAAAACCATGGTGATACTGTTAATTAATTAAGAATCATTGGAATGACGTATGTACTGTAAATGTAGACAGCAAATTCGCCTTTTAGCACTATGACTCATTTTGATTGTAATTGCTTTTACAGGACTTTTATCCTTTCCCCAACTTTATTTTATTAGCACAAAGGCCACAAAATTCAGCTGAATCTAGTAGAGAAAGGTAGCTCTGTGAATATTAACTTCTCAGAGAGATTCTTTCTTAGCACTGACTCTAGACTACAAAGCATCAGAAGACAGGCCCTACCTCCCACCTCACCCCTACCCTCAAACCCAGGACCCTGAATGAATTCTTCATTCTGCTGTAAACAGTCATACCAAACAATAATCATTCCTCCCAAGAAATAAAAAGTCAAGCCACAACAAAAGTTTGCTTAATTACCATTTTTTATAATTAATCTTAAACAGGCAAAGCCAGCTAATCTTAAATCAAACTGTACAACTAAGGGAATAATGTACAGAGGTGAGGAAAAAATTTACCCTTTCCAAATGCCTGAGAACTTTGCATAACATCATTAATGAAGGAAAGAATTAACACACGCCTTTATATCAGTCATACATTCTGTTTGAGGAGACATACAGCAACATAAGGAATCTCCTGGTGTATCTAAGACCAGATCATAGAGTTGGATTCAACTCTGATCTCAGCATGAACCTAAATATTTGAAATTGAATTAACAGACTAACGAGAAAATGCACCATTTGAACATGGGCTTTCCAGGTGCCTCAGTGGTAAAGACTCCTCCTGCCAATTCAAGAAACATGGGTTCGATCCCTGGGTTGGGAAGATCCCCTGGAGAAGGAAATGGCAAACTCACTCCATAGTCTTGCCTGGGAAATCCCATGTACAGAGGAGCTACAGCTGAGTGGACTGCAGTCCCTGGGGTCCCCAAAGAGTCAGACACATCTTAGTGACTAAAAAACTATGAACAGCAACAACCATTTCAACATAATTGGTGTCTTCTAGCTAATATTTGGTTTATTTTTACTTAGCGATACCATATGTACTTTTTTCCAATCTTGCATAAGAAGATCTTATGAAATCTTCCTTTTGTGTCACTTTTTTCAAATTTATCTGAGTGTTCTGAGTTACCCTGACTCATGGAAAGGTGAAACTCATAATCTCACTGCCCTATATATTTTTTTTTCATTTTATACCAAACTAATTCAAATCAACCAGTACATGTCCAAGTACCTATTGTGTCCAGTAATTACTATCAGAGAGTGAGGCAAATTGAAAGCAGTTTAATTTGGCCTCCACTGAGAGTGTTTATATTTAGGTTCACAAGGTCACAGATTATATTATTCCTGAATTAAGTTAATTTGCTGAATACTCTATTCAAAAGTAACAAGAAAATAATAAAATAAATTCTCTCTTTCCAAAACACATATGACAGATTTTTTAAAAAAGAAATAGCCATTTACTTAAGTCATTTAGATTCATCATAATTTGGTTTTGAACTCTTGGCGTGGTAATAAAATCCCATCATCAATTTTGCAAGATGCAAGAAAGATTGCTCTCATGTGCCTGCCTGCCAGGGTCCATCTAACTGGGCTCAGTCTCTGGGTCTCTGGCATATTTCCTGGCTACAGCTCCTAAGACATGTGCTTTCATTGTGAATGAGCTGAAACACAGACTAAATACAAATGAGATTCTTCCTGTAAATGTGTGTATCATAAAGGAATCACTTCTGGTAACATTTTCCATGCAGGATTTAATTGCTAGAGAGCTTTTCTCTTCTCTCTGCCAAAGCTTTTTTCCCCTTGTGTTCTTTGAATACTGAGGAACATGAGCCTGCTAACACATAAACAATACTAAACTGAATTTTTAAAGAGAGCCTACATGAGACAATTCACATGTCTGATTTATTATACATTCATCTGATTCTTAACATAATAAATCAGCAGACTTACAGAGACATTGTGGGTTTCAAAATTGTACTTGACACTGTGGAAGATAAAGAGTGAATCTAAAATATTATCCCTGTTTTCAAGGAGATCATAATCTCTTTGAAAGAAAAACACAGTAAGCAAACAGCAAACTGTTCAAGATATGACATTAGTGAAGTCACATTGTGGGTGAAGTCTTGAATACGGGGAGTCTAACAGGCATCTCAGACATTAACAAGACAGAAGCTAAAATTCTGCTCTTACCTACCCCCAAAACCTTCTCTCCCATAGTCTTAGCCTTCTAAGTTAAAGGCAAATCCATCCTTCCATTCAGAGTTGTTCTTGATTCCTCTCTCTTTTTTTCATACATCACATTTCATCAAAAGCAAATCCTCTGAATCTACTGATAAACATGAATAGGATCTTCTGACCTCCCTCAATGCTACCTCCCTGGCCCAAGCACCTGCCATTTCTCATCCAAATTCCAGTTACAGTCTCCTCACTAGTGTCTCCCCTTCCTTCTTGCCCACTACGGTTTAAACTCAACCTAGCAGCCAGAGTGGTTGTGTTAAAATGTACATCAGAGAATGCTTCATGCTAAAAACCCTCAAGTGACTTTTTGACCCATCAAAGCAAAAACCAAATGTCGCCCAGTAATCTATAAGGCTGGGCAGGATCTGAATGGCATCATTTATCTGACCTCATTTCCTAGACTCCCCCCATCTTTGCTCTTTTCCAGCTACAGTTGTCTCCTGCTATTCCTCTAGCATGCGTGGCATTCTCCCAAGTCTTGCATCTGGAATCAGGCTCTCTCGGGCTTTCTCCCCCACCTTGATGAAGTCTCTGCTCATAAATTGCCTCCTCTGAGTGTTTCCCTGACCACCTTATCTAAAAGCATGGTTCTCCCCTGAGCCCCCTAGCACCTTTTCCGGTTTATTTCTCACCCCAAATCTTATCACCTTCTAAAATGTAAATTCCATAATCGTTCATTCATGTGTTGGTTTTTCCTTCTCCATTAGAATATAATCTCCTACCTCTTTCTTATGCTGCTGTCTTCCCAGTTTTCAGGAAAGTTCATGTCCCATAGCAGGTGTCAAATGGATGTTTGTTAAATGAATGAGGCCACTTGAAATATCTATGAAAGCCAATTAGCCTTCTTTCAAACAATTTCCTTTATTCATCCTAAAATATCAATTGATCATTTTCATCTGTTTTAAAAAACATTATCAGTGTATCAAACTTTAAGTTTAAAAAATATGAACTGAGCTAATTAGATTTCTAGATAATCTGTTTTTTTTTTCTCTAAATAAATTACATTCTATTTTCTCAAGTATCTTTTTCTATCCCATATTCATTAACTATTCTGTCAAAAAAAGAAAAAATGGGGCCAGAGAGTTATTACGTGACCACTGCATCAATGAGGAAGAATAACATTAGCTGCTTAAACAAGCAACCCCCAAGTCTTCGTGCCTTAACACAATAACAATGTGTTTCTCACCTAAATTATGGTCTGATGGCTCTCCTGGTGGATTTCTTCAAAGCAGATGACTCAGGATCTAAGCTTCTTCCATTTTGTGACATTGCCATCTTAAAAAGGTAGCTATCAGGGCTGCCAAAGAAAATGTGAGTGTGGCATAATTATGCAGGGGGTTTTATAGCTATGCCTGGAAGTGCCTGGAAGTGGCACTCCTCTGGCCAAAACAGTCATACAAGTCTAACACAACTTCCCAAGAAGCTGGAATATGTAGCTTTCCTGTATGCCCATGAAGAGGTTCTTCTCTGGTGGCTCAGATGGTAAAGAATCTGCCTGCAATGTGTTCGATCCCTGAGTTGGGAAGACCCCCTGGAGAAAGAAATGTCAACCCACTCCAGTATTCTTGCCTGGAGAATTCCATGGACAAAGAAGCTTGGCGGGCTACAGCCTGTGGGGGTCTCAAAGAGTTGGACATGGTTGAGAGACTAACACTGTATGCCCATGAAGAGGAAATCAAAAAAGAAGTCAATATCTAAATGGAAGAATATTTTCCAGAACAGTGCAATCTCTTCATCCAACTGTTCTGACATGAAATTTGGGGTCATCACTCTGAAAATCTTGAACAAAAATCTGGGGGTTAAGGCAAAGGATGTAAAGGGAAGAGTGAGATACAGAAGGGAAGTGGTGGGATGGGTTCACAAAAAGAGTCACCATGCTCACATTTTGCATCAGTTTCTGTTAATGAATCTCTAAGGGGGCATTTTTTTAGTCCAAATTGTATTTAGAAACCTCTTCATACAAACTAAATAAAATAGACAACTGGAGAGCCAAATTTTTGTTTCTTTTTAGTTTAAGTTGCCTCTCAACAATTTTGTCTAGATCAAAAAATCCCCATGGTGAGCACTGTCTTTGGTGAAATTTGAAATTGTCTTTGGTGAAATTCTGAGAGGAAAGTATGCACAAAAATTAGCACTATAGTGAGAAAACATAAAGGAAGCAGGTGTATGGCCTGGAAGAGGAATAGTTTTAGATTGAAAAGATGTCATGAGGTCACAAAGTGTCTGGGACACAGGTGTTTGAATGGAACTTGGTCAGTGATCAACCATCACCTATCAGGGACCAGATAAAACCTTCTGATTCTGGGCAAGTGAAACTGAAACAAAAACTTATTCTCAATCACAAAAGTTATTCAGGAATACAAAAACAAGATTGAGGAAGAAATCCTTTTAAGGTTTTGAAGTGGTGACCTGAACCAAGTTTGTCCAAAGGATGCTGAAAAGAAGTCTGAACCTGTCAACCCCAGGTTGACTTGAGAACAAATTTATAGGCCTATCCTTTCCTAGACAAACACCATTCAAGACAGACAGACAGACAGACATTAGACAGAAGGGCTTCCCAGGTGGTGCTAGTGGTAAAGAATCTGCCTGCCAATGCAGGAGACTTCAGAGAGGAAGGTTTGATCCCTGGGTTGAGAAGATTCCCCTGGCGAAGGGCATGGGAACCCAATCCAGTATTCTTGCCTGAAGAATCCCATGAACGGAGGATTCATAGAGTCTATAGAGTCACAAAGAGTCAGACACAACTGAAGCAACTTAGAATGCATGCATGCATTAGGTACTAAAAAACAAACTTCACTAAAGGACGATACAAACACGATCAGAAAATCAAAATCCCATAGAGGGACTTATTCTTAGGAAAACAAAATAAACTCAATGCAAATGATTTTTAAAATGTAACTAAACTCAATTTAAACTATAAATTACTATCATTTTACAAAATATGATTGTTTTTCCCTCCAAATAGTAAAAAGCAATGCTGATGGACTTTGATGAAATGCCTGAGCTCAATTATGCATGAATTTGTCTCCCAAGCATAAGCTGCTTGCCTCCTCCAGCAGGTAGAGAGAAGGGGTACCAGGTGTGTGCAGTATTGAAGAAATCAGGATGGAATAATAAAGCAACCTCTGACATTCAGAAAAAAGTTGGCCTGGCACTCACAGCTAGGCCATGTTATTATGTCCTATTGGACATAAGCAGAATACCAACTTCAGACAAGGTTACTCTGAGACTCTTTCCCCTTTGGTGTCGATATGCCTGTTCTCTGTCTGTGTCTCTATTTCTGTTTTGCAAGTAAGATAATCTATACAATTGCCCCCCTCTCTCTGACAGCATTCCATCTAGATCTGCTTCCTTAGTCCCTCACCCCAAAGCCCTAAACAAAGCCCAAAGACATTAATTCCCTTTTCCATGTTAAACATAAGCAAATTTTTCTGTTCAGAATAATAAAGTGATGGTGCGACTTGATCTCTTTCTCATACCAAGTAATAGAAGCAGTAGAGTTTAGCTGATGGTTAAGAGGCTGGGTTTGAATACTATGTTTAGTGCACAGTCAAGTTCACTGTGTAATGGAGATGATAAAATAAAATCAACTACATCAGAAGGCTGAGAAAATTGATGAGGTATGTATAGCACATATATAGATATATACATACATATATAGATATATGTATATACACATAGGGCCTGACATATAGTAAGGAATGGGTGCAGAGGGAAGTGTTTGCACAGTTATTGATCACTATACTAGTCAGCGTCAGTGAGCGCAGGTTTCCTCTGCTTCCCCCACAAGGAAAACATCATATTTCAAAGTCACAGCAACAAGCTGATAACCTCTGGATTAATGGAGACCTTTTTTTCCACCTGTCCCCATCAATGTCTATTTGAGCAACTCTTGTGTAGGAAAACAAATTGGTTAACTGGTCATAACATTTAACTGTTTTCCTAATGTTTTGCCATCAGGAAGACACACAGCCTAAGGGTAAGTAGTTTAGCAATTACTTTCAGGATCACACAAGCAGGCTCAGCTTAACGTTTAAAAAAATGCTACATGGGAAAAGCATTGCACAATTGATGAACTCTGTCAATTAAAGAAATGGAGCTAAACTGCACTGTGAAAAGTACCCTGAGTTTTCATGAGAAAAATGTTTTATTTATATCACATAGATAACTCAAATTGGAACTGCTATATTTAAATATCTCTTTGTCTAAGGTCTTCCCTGGTGGCTCGGACTAAGTGTCTGCCTGCAATGTGGGAGACCCAGGTTCGATCCCTGGGTCAGGAAGATCCCCTGGATAAGGAAAATGGCAACGCACTACAGTACTCTTGCCTGGAAAATTCCATGGATGAAGGAGCCTGGTAGGCTACAGTCCATGCAGTCGCAAAGAGTTGGACACGACTGAGCGACTTCACTTCGCTTTGTCTATGTGCTAATCGTTTTATTTATATTTTGTTCGATTTTGCATACACATTCTTAAGCCATTTCTGGTATTGTTTTTATAAAGTACATTGGGAAGTATGAGATTGGGAATATGTTGGTGGTTTAGGCAATTATTGGCTTGGGATGAAGATTTCTTTTCCTATTTCTCCCTTAAAGGATGAGAAGTATTTTTCAGTTACTGCCCAACCCAAGAGTTTTCAGATCAAAGTGTTCATATATACATGCTCTACTACAGTTTCCCAGATTGATTAGTTACCTGAAATGAATTTTAATTTAAGAAACTTTATTTATGGTATTTGTCCACATCTTTAAAATATTATTTTCTTACACTGAGTCCAAAATTTCTTTATCATTCCTGTGTTTCCATATTCAGGTCTCTTCATTATTTTTATCTAATGGTTTCCTTGAATCTCTGTACTTCTCTGTCATTTAATTCTAGAATTCAGTTGCCCAAAGCTGACTACTGCACTGCTAAAACTGTAAAACTACCTCCACCCTGGTCGATGAGGATTCTTCCTTAACAGGCCAAAGTTACATCAGTCTTAATTTATTGACACCACATATGGCAAAATCATTTGCTCTCTGGTTTCATCTGTGTCTCTTTTGGCGATTCAGGAGTCTAGATTTCTTCTGCCCATAAAATACTTGAGTTGTGGACTATTATTTTTCAAATTATTAATATACTTTGAATTTTTTCCTGTTAGAATTCATTCTGATTCTCCGTTGCCCAAACTACCCATCTATGCCTTCACTTCTTTTTTTCCAACTTTGCCTGGAATATTCGTTTCTTAACAATGAAGCATTTTCAAAAACTACTAAAATATTAGTGAATAATCCCTTATAATTTCAGAGCATATTTCTCTTGAAATTTTATATGATACAAAGCTATTATTTAAGTACATGTAATGAGAACTAAATTTTTGAATAAAGTAAAAAGAACAGAGGTAATAAAACAGATGAAAATGCCACACACTCCTTTTAATATAGTAGAATGTTTAAAAAAATCATCAAAATGAAAGAGCTGTGAAAATCATACTTATTATTGACCTTCAAAAATACTAAGGGACACTCAATCTATCTCCAAGTATCTAGAACCATAGAATCTTAGATCTGAAAGAAACTTAGTGAAACTTCAAATAAAAAACCCAACCCGAAAGCTGCTTCTTTGTTAATGTGTCTTTATTTATCTTCCTTCTGCCACACAGTGAAACTCAAAGCAAGTCTATACCTGCCTCCTCAGAGGTTTGCAGATGGCTATTTTCATTCCCATTTCTGGCCCCTTCTTGTTTTGATGTGGTTTTAAGACCTCTTACCATTTTAATGGCTGCCCAGGAGCACACACTATTTTTTCAACATGTATTTTAAAATGTGACACTTGAACACTGATTCTAGGTGATCTTTAATTGGTATTGTGAGCAATACAGTCAACTGGCAGTGCCCAGCCACCATTGTCATGATGAATCATACTCCTTGGGAACATAATGGCCCAGATTAGCACCCGGCAGCTATTCCTACCTCCTTTAAGTATGTTGTTTAGTGCTGCAATAACTGGAAAGCTTAAAACTCTACTTCTCAGACTTTCTTGCCACTAGGACTCTGGTCTCCCAGTTGGAAGCAGTTATAAGATATCTGAAGTGCACAAATTAGGTGGAGGCCATCTTATCTCCATACTGTTTTTGGCTGTTTCCTGCTGCCAGGAATATTTATAGAGATTCCAGTATACAATCACCAATCTGATGGGTATTGAGAGACTTTAGCCACTGAGGCAGCTGTGTTTCCCATATAGTATTCAGGCAGTTGCTCAATCCTTCCTTCCTGCTCCTAAAATTGCAGCTGCAGTCTAATCTCAAGCTCACTTTTTTCAATGTCAACCTTCTGGTGTCCCAGCTTCCTCCTGGTGTGTGAATCTCACAGTATTGTGTGAACCATTCCTGGGGGGCCAGTGTAGCACCTGATTTCCAGCCCTTCCAACAACTCCCATTATTAAAATTCACTCTATTTAAATCTGCTTAAAATGCATAATATGTTTTTGTTTCGTGCATAAAACTGTATGTCATAAATACTAAATATAATGATAATATTATGCGTTAGGTCTCAGGCTCTTCACCTATTTCACACAGAAAATATCACATCAACTTATTACACATATTTGAGTTATGTGGTAATCCTATTTTACTAATATTCTACTAAACTCCCCAGGCTTCTGGCTCTCCTTATGGGCAAGAAGACATCCAACATCCAAAAGCAAGCCTCTGAATATCCAAAAGCAAGCTTGCAGATGCAAGCACACAGCAGCAAAGCACACAAAACCTAGGAGACAAGAGCTGGTCAAAGGGATCCAAGTGTCTGTTACACAACTTTTGAGTCATGTGAGAACTGATAAGAGTACTTTAGCCAAAGCGTTGACAAATGTGGTCTTAGGAGTGGGTCCCTCCTAAAGAATTCTCTTAGCACTGTAACACTGTGAAGAGAAGAGCATATTGTGCTATGGTAGTCATGAAGTAGGTAGCCAAGAATGAATAAGGAATAAATGTCTCAGCCAGTTCAGTTCAGTTCGGTTCAGTTCAGTCGCTCAGTCGTGTCCGACTCTCTGTGACCCCATGAATCACAGCACGCCAGGCCTCCCTGTCCATCACCAACTCCCGGAGTTCACTCAAACTCATGTCCACAGAGTTGGTGATGCCATCCAGCCATCTCATTCTCTGTCATCCCCGTCTCCTCCTGCCCCCAATCCCTCCCAGCATCAGAGTCTTTTCCAGTGAGTCAACTCTTCTTAACCATTCTAATTTTGATACAGCTTCAATATTATATCTAAGAAAGAGTTAGATATTTTACAGTATCACCTAAAGGCTCATCAGTCATCCATGAGACTGTTGTTTTTTAATATCTATTTGATAACCCAGAGAATGAATGAGGCATATGCTTTCAAATTTACAAGTGTTACTAAACTAGTCAGCCTGTTAATATTCAAGTTACAATTCAAAATGGCTTTGATCATATGATATCACTTATATGTGGAATCTAAAACTAATGATGAAAATGAAAACTTATTTACAAAACAAAAATAAATCTACATATATAGAAAGCGAACTATGGTTACCAAAGTAGAAAGCATGGAAGAAGGGATAGATTAGGACTTTGGTATTAATATCACACAGTACTAGACATAACATAGATAACCTGCAAGGACCTCCCGTATAGCACAGGGAACTAACGATGCTCAATATAATGATAATAACCAATAATAAGAAGAATATTTTTATATTGAGTATGCTGCTGCTATGTCGCTTCAGTCGTGTCTGACTGTGCGACCCCATAGACGGCAGCCCACCAGGTTCCCCCGTCCCTGGGATTCTCCAGGCAAGAACACTGGAGTGGGTTGCCATTTCCTTCTCCAATGCATGAAAGTAAAAAGTGAAAGTGAAGTCGCTCAGTCGTGTCCGACTCTTCAAAACCCCATGGACTACAGCCCACCAGACTCCTCTGTCGATGGGATTTTCCAGGCAAGAGTACTGGAGTGGGTCGCCATTGCCTTCTCCAACATTGAGTATAGCACTATATTATTATTATATTGATTATAGTTCTACAATATTATAATAACCTATGGGGAAAAGACTCTGAAAAAGACTATATATATGTATGTGTGTGTGCGTATATATATATATATATATATATATATATAGTATACCTGAATCACTGCTGTACAACTGAAACTAACAAAACATTGTAAATCAACTATACTTCAATAAAAAATAAAGTAGTAAGGAAAAAATCAAATGGCCTTGATAAGAAAAACTTTCTTGCAAAGACATATACATATATTGTGGACATGTGTTAGAATTCAGATAATATACACACACACACACATACAGAGATGTGTGTGTGCAAACACAATAACTATTAAAGTGTGTGGCAATACCAAACAGTGTCTTTAAGAAATAAAGAATTTTTTTAATGAGGGTCCAGAGGGCAAAGATAAGAATCACCCTAAGTATAACTTTAGCTCGAACTGCAAAAAAAAAAAAAGAAAGGAAAAATCACAATTACCTTCAAATTCATACAGGGTTACTTTATGAATGAAATCAGGACATAATAAGTAGAAATAAGCCATTTTATTTAGGGCACAAGGGAAAAAAGAAAAACATCTTAGCCCTTGAGGTGGTTCGTGGATCCCTGAGGATGGAGAGCAGGATCTTTTCCTTTCATCTAATCACTGGCTAGTGGTCTGGCCCAGGTGTCTTCAATTTTCCCCTCAAGGTCACTCCCTAACTTTCTCCACCTGCTCACTGCCTTGGCGAATGCTCTGCAGGGAAGGACATCAACACCCCACCAACCCCAGCCCCTCACTAAACCTCCAGCCCCGTGCTGCTTCTAAGTTAGATTTTAGCTCAGCCAAGGTTGCAGCCTCAGCACATATGAGGGAGAGAGTCAGTCAAGGTCAGGCTACTTATTTCCTTGTTCCCTACTCTGCAAGCTCCCCTCAAGCTACAAATATATATATATACACACACACACATATATATACACACACACACATATATATATACACACACACATATATATACACATATATATATATGTAATTTTGAAAATTAATTTCCTTTGAAAACCACTTTTAAAAAAATCTATAAAATGACACTGCTTCCCATTTTGCATATACCTCAGGAACCATTTAGGGAGGCTTTTCTACATTAATCGTGAGCTTTCTTAGCACAACAGCTATTTTTATCTTGAACATCTGCATTTAAAAATGCAAAATATTTATCTTTTAAACTGTTGGTTTAATCTAAACCAGTGTAAAATGTTTTATGGTTTAACTTCTTAGTCTTTCAAGTTTCTTTCCAAAATAAATATGTCCTGTGGCTCTCTGGTCTCACTTTTACAATCATCAGCTTTTGTTGTTGGCTTTTCCCCATGTGGAAAGGAATTGGGCTTAATTCCTTACACAACGAAATTTTGAAAAATATATTTGCCAGGGATGCGACCTTAGCCAACATGGATGATTCTAGATTTGGCTTCATCCTTCTGGTTCTGGGTCAAAATGGATTTGTCCGGCATCTATTTGGAAAAGAATTAATAAGTGATTGGAACATTTTGAAAGGCAAGGCTAGTGACAGTCCTGGCCTTGCTCCCTCCAACATCTTGAATCATCATTGCCTGGAGTAGAGTCCATCAACTGCCTCAGGAACAAAGGGGGGCGGTAATGAATGTGTTCATTGTACTGAGGGTTTTAGAAAAATGGGGACAAGCCCAGGACGGTTAGGGAAAGAAATTAGGCTCTTCTTGTCATATGTGGGAATTCTACCCTGGACATTTCATATCAGTGATATATTTAAGCACCTTAGCTGACTGTTAGGTACTGAAAGAGACGGACCATAAAATAAATGCATACCATCATCTTATCTAACATAAAAATCATTTTACCTAAGAAACAGGGAAGTCTCAATTTGCCTTCTATAGTCATCGTATATACTGATCCTAGATTGATGATTACTATACCTTGGTGCATCTGATAAAATTTTCTAGTTCCCTAGTTTCAAAGGTAAAACTGTGTTGGATGAATTAAAGATGTAAGTGTATCTTTCTTAAATATTAAGTGAAATACTGAAAATAGCAGTCACCTTTCCTTTTCCTTTCTTTTCTTCCTTTTTATAATAAGCAATGAGCATGTCTTTCATGGAACATATAGAATATTGTATTAGGTGTCATTAAGGAATTTAAAAGAAATCTTGCTCTCCAAGATTCTATAGTCCAAACACATTCATGGAACATATAGAATATTGTATTAGGTGTCATTAAGGAATTTAAAAGAAATCTTGCTCTCCAAGATTCTATAGTCCAAACACATCTTTTTGTTACAAATCTCAGAAGTTACCTTGCACTCAAAATATTCCCCACACTTCAAACACACAAAATCCAATGAACCAGACTTCTTGACTAGGGCAGAACTGCCACAGGAAAATAGCCTTCCCACCTGGGCTATTTAGATGGGAATAGAAGATTTACCGTCTCAAGACACTCTGCCAAAGTAGGTGCTTGTCACTGGTCTCTAGCATGTGACAGCTAGAGAAAACTCCTGTCAGCCTAAGTGTCACATGTTTTAAATGGGGCCATCCCAGCACATTCATCAGTCCAAAAGAACTCATGACTGAAAGACTAAATTTACAGTGTTCACAGAGAAAATTCATGTATATTGCACAATAGAAAACATTTCCAGAAAATTCATACTGATAACAGAAACCTTTTAGAACAGTTTAGGGTTATTTAGAATTTCTGTTAAGGATGTGTTTTCTCTTTATAACTTTTCTATTAATTTTTTCTAAGGCCTCTTTCAATTAGCAAACTGATTAAACCATTTCAAATGGGACTAAATCCAAAAGTAAAAGCCTACCCTGAACGTTTTTTTGGTAGCCTCTCTGAGGCTGTTTTTAAATATAATATACTTTCCAATTGAATTATTTGACAGTAATAATGTTCCCAATATTTATACTCTTTATAAAATGTGCATTGAGGATATGCCTATATTTTACCTTATTTAAAAGTGTACATGTTGATAAAATGAACATAAGATGGTAAAAATGATGAGGTTCCTCTGGCATGTCCAGAGATTACTAACCTCATTTGGTTTGGTTTTTCTGGAATGGGTGAATTTAACTCATATGACCATTGTATCTATTACTGTGGGCAGGAATCCCTTAGAAGAAATGGAGTAGCCATCATAGTCAACAAAAGAGTCCGAAATGCAGTACTTGGATACAATCTTAAAAATGACAGAATGATTTCTGTTTGTTTCCAAGGCAAACCATTCAATATTATAGTAATCCAAGCCTATGCCCCAACCAGTAATGCTGAAGAAGCCAAAGTTGGACAGTTCTATGAAGACCTACAAGAACTTTTAGAACTAACACCCCAAAAAGATGTCCTTTTCATTATAGGGGACTGGAATGCAAAAGCAGGAAGTCAACAAATACCTGGAGTAACAGGCAAATTTGGCCTTGGAGCACGGAATGAAGCAGGGCAAAGGCTAATAGAGTTTTGCCAAGAGAATGCACTGGTCATAGCAAAAACCCTCTTCCAACAACATAAGAGAAGACTCCACACATGGATATCACCAGATAGTCAACACTGAAATCAGATTGATTATATTATTTGCAGCCAAAGATGGAGAAGCGGTATACAGTTAGCAAAAACAAGACCAGGAGCTGACTGTGGCTCAGATCATGAACTCCTTATTGCCAAATTCAGACTGAAATTGAAGAAAGTAGGGAAAGCCACTAGACCATTCAGATATGACCTAAATCAAATCCCTTATGATTATACAGTGGAGGTGAGAAATAGATTTAAGGGACTAGATCTGATAGATAGAGTTCCTGATGAACTATGGATGGAGGTTCGTGACATTGTACAAGAGACAGGGATCAAGACCATCCCCATGGAAAAGAAATGCAAAAAAGCAAAATGGCTGTCTGAGGAGGTCTTACAAATAGCTGTGAAAAGAAGAGAAGCAAAAAGCAAAGGAGAAAAGGAAAGATATAAGCATCTGAATGCAGAGGTCTAAGAATAGGAAGGAGAGATAAGAAAGCCTTCCTCAGTGATCAGTGCAAAGAAACAGAGGAAAACAACATAATAGGAAAGATAAGAGATCTCTTCAAGAAAATTAGAGATATCAAGGGAACATTTCATGCAAAGATGGGCTCGATAAAGGACAGAAATGGTAGGGACCTAACAGAAGCGAAGATATTAAAAAGAGGTGGCAAGAATACACAGAAGAACTGTACAAAAAAGATCTTCACAACCAAGATAATCACGATGGTGTGATCACTCACCTAGAGCCAGACATATTGGAATGTGAAGTCAAGTGGGCCTTAGAAAGCATCACTACGAACAAAGCTAGTGGAGGTGATGGAATTCCAGTTGAGCTATTTCAAATCCTGAAATATGATGTGTGAAAGTGCTGCACTCAATATGCCAGCAAACTTGGAAAACTCAGCAGTGGCCACAGGACTGGAAAAGGTCAGTCTTCATTCCAATCCCAAAGAAAGGGAATGCCAAAGAATGCTCAAACTACCGCACAATCGCACTCATCTCACACGCTAGTAAAGTCATGCTCAAAATTCTCCAAGCCAGGCTTCAGCAATACGTGAACCGTGAACTTTCAGATGTTCAAGCTGGTTTTAGAAAAGGCAGAGGCACCAGAGATCAAATTGCCAACATCCGCTGGATCATGGAGAAAGCAAGAGAGTTCCAGAAAAACATCTATTTCTGCTTTATTGACTATGCCAAAACCTTTGACTGTGTGGATCACAGCAAACTGTGGAAAATTCTTCAAGAGATGGGAATACCAGACCACCTGACCTGCCTTTTCTGAAACCTATATGCAGGTCAGGAAGCAACAGTTAGAACTGGACATGGAACAACAGACTGGTTCCAAATAGGAAAAGGAGTATGTCAAGGTTGTATATTGTCACCCTGCTTATTTAACTTATATGCAGAGCACATCATGAGGAACCTTGGGCTGGAAGAAGCATAAGCTGGAACAAGATTGTTGGGAGAAATATTAATAACCTCAGATATGCAGATGACACCACCCTTATGGCAGAAAGTGAAGAGGAACTAAAAAGCCTCTTGATGAAAGTGATAGAGGAGAGTGAAAAAGCTGGCTTGAAGCTCAACATTCAGAGAACGAAGATCATGGCATCTGGTCCCATCATTTCATGGGAAATAGATGGGAAAACAGTGGAAACAGTGTCAGACTGTATTTTTGGGCTCCAAAATCACTGCGGATGCTGATTGCAGCCATGAAATTAAAAGACGCTTACTCCTCGGAAGGAAAGTTATGACCAACTTAGATAGCATGTTAAAAACAGAGACATTACTTTGCCAACAAAGGTCCAGCTAGTCAAGGCTATGGTTTTTCCACTGGTCATGTATGGATGTGAGAGTTGGACTGTGAAGAAAGCTGATCGCCGAAGAACTGACGCTTTTAACTGTGGTGCTGGAGAAGACTCTTGAGAGTCCCTTGGACTGCAAGGAGATCCAACCAGTCCATTCTAAAGGAGATCAGTCCTGGGTGTTCACTGGAAGGACTGATGCTAAAGCTGAAACTGCAATACTTTGGCCACCTCATGAGACAAGTTGACTCACTGGAAAAGACTCTGATGCTGGGAAGGATTGGGGGCAAGAGGAGAAGGGAAGGACAGAGAATGAGATGGCTGGACGGCATCACCGACTCGATGGACATGAGTTTGAGTGAACTCCGGGAGTTGGTGATGGACAGGGAGGCCTGGCGTGCTGTGATTCATGGGGTTGCAAAGAGTCAGACACAACTGAGTGACTGAACTGAACTGAATTTTTTTAAAGAAATGTTTAAACATATATATGTCTATAAGCAAAAAATATATAATCATAATACCAGAGCGGCAAATTTTTTAGATATAATAGAAACAACTCTGCTACTTTGGTCTTCAGTCATCTCATGTAAAATGTTTACTTCATCGCATGAATTTCTTACATTACTACAAAATTTTTTAAATTGAAGACAATTTGAAAAACGCATTTCATATCAAAATTACTATGTCATAGACTAGACTGGCATAGGCAAAATTTTGAAATAGATAGAATTCTAAAATTCAGTATCCATTCCATTCCGTTCAGTCGCTCAGTCGTGTCCGACTCTTTGTGACCCCGTGGACTGTAGCCTACCAGGCTTCTCCATCCATGGGATTCTCCAGGTAAGAATACTGGAGTGGGTTACCATTTCCTTCTCCAGGGGATCGAACCTGGGTCTCCCGCATTGGAGGCAGACGCTTTAACCTCTGAGCCACCAGGGAAGCCCCAAAATTCAGTATGCAACTGTCATTTTCCTTTACTTTTTTAGGGACTCCTATATTCCTACTGTTTCAACCACATGCTTTTTTTTCCCTTCTGTCTGTATGTGTGTGGTGGGTCACTCAGTTGTCTGACTCTTTGCAACCTCATGGACGGTAGCCTGTGAGGCTCCTCTGTCCATGGGATTTCCTAAGCAAGAATTCTGGAGTGGGTTGCTATTTCTTGTCTGTATAACTTCTAATAAACTCCTATTTTTAACTCTTATCTGGCTTCGAATAGTATTCATATTTGCTTATTGCAGTCTTTCCCACATAGCTCATTAACATCTCAAATATCCAATACTGAACTAATTCATCACTTCCTCTCCAAAAAAAGTTCTTCCCAGTGAGGTTCCTAACTCTTTAAAAGGACTAACTATCTTCCATTTACTGACAATAGGGCTCAGTTGGTAAAGAGCCTGCCTGCCATGTGGGAGACTTGGGTTCTATCCCTGGGTTGGGAAGATTCCCCTGGAGAAGGGAATGGCTACCCACCCCAGTCGTCTTGCCTGGAGAATTCCATAGACAGAGGAGCCTGGTAGGCTACAGTCCATGGGGTCACAAAACTGAGTGACTAACACTGTTTTCACACTTTCCAACAGTAAGTATCCCACAGGCATCTTTTATTCTCGCCTTCCCTTTGTTCCTCTTTCGGTCACTGCGCGTATCTTTGTGTCTACCTCTAGAAAGTACTTCCTCTTTATTTACTCCCACTACCTTGACTCACACATCATTTTCTTCCTTTTGTACTTTTTATTGACCTGTAACATACATATAGGAAAAAATATATATATACTTATATATAACATAAATACAGAAAATACACATACACCTGTAACCTATACACAGAAAGATGCACAAAATGAATAGCTTGATGCATTTCTACAAATATCTAGCACCAAGATCCAAAGCAAAATCTCACTGGTACCCTAGAATCTCACATGATACCTCTCATGCTCTCTCCCAGTCACTAACACCAGAGGGGAAACCACCATCCTAATGGCTATTGACTAATGACTACCTTTTGCCTGTACTACCAGGACTGGCCTCTGAATTAAACATCCCATCTCTAGTCTCTCATCAGTTCTATACATAACCACCAAAACATCTTTCTAACACACATTTGTCCATGGTATTCTCTTGCCCCAGACTTCCACCAGTTCTCCACTAGATTCCAGAATGAAATCCAACTTGTTGATATTGCCTTCAGTGAACTTTCCCAACCCCAATTAATTCTCAATACCCTCCAGTTTATCCTCTTGATTCCTTTTAAGTCCTCTGGAAGTTGTAAACACCGGTTTATCTAAAAGGAAGAGAATTCTAATGGTTGAATATAGTCATTGTGATAATAAGGATTTCAGTCCAGGTAACGGGTAAGGTTGATACTTGGGGAAGGACAGGTAATACTGAGAAGAAAGAAGTGCTGAAATCATATTTACTCCCTGACATAGTCTTTGTACAGAGAATAAAACATTAGCAACTAGGTAAAATGGGGTAAAGGAAACTACTTGGTTCATTTCTTCATTCACTCATTCAGCGATCATTTAGAGGCACATTCTAGGTTGAGGTGAATATGCCAATGCTGCCACGATTCCACTGTATACCTGTCTTCATTCACACAGAGGTCCCCATTCTCCTCCGCCACTGGTTTGGCACCTATGGAAATGCTAATTTCATTTGAAAATAAGCAACTTCTTGAAAGAGCTATATTCATTTGCAAGCCTGTTCTTGCCAGATATTCAAAAGCAGGTGCAATGGGGTCAGCTACCTCTGAGATATAAACAAAAGGTTGCGTGTATGAGTCAGTTTGACCTTTACCAGCAGAAAACAGGAGAACCAGAGCTGACAGCAGCAGCTTATGTACTTAGTTAATCCAGCGGCATGAATAAGCAGGGTGTAAAAGGTACAAGTGTTTTCAGCGAATGTGGATTAAATGTAGGGCTCCTGCTTGATATTCATAGATGAAATGTGGCTAAAGTCGGGAGTTTCTTTTTCATGGACCCCCAGCTCATGGACAGATGCATGCAATGAATTATTACATTTCTCTCCCCAAAATCTGGGAGCCTCTCACCCAACAACTTCATCACCTACGTAAGTAGATATTAATGAGTCGGGTCCATCAAACAACAAAATAATCTTTTTTTTGGCAAGTAATAAAAAGCACTCTGTCCCTATGTTTGGAATTATTCCAAATGCTTTTCTCATTCACTTTAGTGATCCTTCTTAAACTCTTTTGCAACTTGCTTCTTCAAAATAAAATTCTCCTTGAAAAGTACTTTTTCTCCTTCCTAATATCTTTCAGGAGGAAGATTTCCTATGGTAAATGCCCTGCAGCTAATTTCAGAGAATATTAAGCAGTGTTTGTTTTCACTTGTGTATATTAATACTTAGAAATGTCCTAGAAGGTAATGAACTTAACTTGTCTTGGCACAAAGTATACAGACTGTGAGCAGTACAGTCTGGGAGCCCTAGTCTGGTTTTCTGGGCTTAATTGAGCATACAATTTTTCACTTGCAGATTTTTGGCACTGGAGAAGAAGAATATTGGTAGCATGACATGCATCCCAAGAGAACTGAAAATAGAGTTCATTTCCAACAGTGGCATTAGGTTCCATTTTGCTTTCTTGATAAATGGCTCACACAATGTAGACCCCCGCATCTGTTGAATAAACTAACAAATAATGTATACATGTGTATAAGTACAAAATACTGAGGCACATGCAGCCTGACATTTCACTGGAAAGAGGCCCATGGTGATCTGAGCACGTTCTGTACCACCACTCTGAGTTCTCTGAACTGACACTGGGGTATCATGAGTAAGCCAATGCACTGGGGCTTTCTCAGGCCATCATTCTGGCAGCCCTCAGAGGTCACTGAGGTCAATATGTGATAACAGAAAGCATTTCTCACATAAGTCAGGTCCATCTTTCCTCTTCCACTCCTGCTGTTTATTTCAGAGGCATCACAGTGCCTTGTTCTGGGTTTGAGACAATCAAAAGATTTTCTATGAGCTTCTAGCAGGGCTCAGAAAACAAAAACCCTGCTGAGGGGGTCACAGATAGAACCAATTAGGTTTTCCTTAGTGTTTTCTTCGATCCCAGGAAGTTTTTTATGCAGATTTATGGGAGATGCTCTTATTTTCTGTGGGTCTCTTTGCACAAGAGAAAAGTGCATATTAATAAACAGGCTTTCTGTTCAAATCTTTTTTGACGCACTTAGCAACACAGAATCTTTGCCAAAGGCCCAGGTGCATATCTTCTCTGTGGCAAAGTCATAAATTGATGACCCATTACTCGTTTCTCAATGCTGCATTGAATTGAATTTGTTGAAAAACTACATACACACAGAGAAGTGCTCGTTGGAACTATAATATACACAAAGTGAACATACCATGTAATCACCGCCCCCACCCCATTCCTTCAAGAGAAACCACCATCCTGATTTAGCCAATATCTTTGACTAGTTTACATGATTTCTGAATTTTATGTAAGTGGATTCATAAATGATGTACCCTAAACGTGTCTTGTTTCTTTTACTTGGTATTAAATTTATGAGGTGTACCTTATGTTGTTGCATATTTTAGAGTTCATTAATTCTTACTCCTGTTTAGGATTCCTCTGTAGAAACAGATCAAGGGGAATTCTTTTTACCCTTGAGGAGCTCTTACAGACTGTCAGCTTGGTGAGCATGTGAATAACGTCGCTATGAATGTTCTTGTGTGTGTCCTTTGGTACACACATTTTGGGGCACATTTGTATATACTTCTGTTGGATATAATCGCCAGTCCAGGTTCAATGCATGATATAGGATGCTCAGGGCTGGTGCACTGGGATGACCCAGAGGGATGGGATGGGGCGGGAGGTGAGAGAGGGGTTCAAGATGGGGAACACATGTACACCCGGGGCAGATTCATGTCAATGTATGGCAAAATAAATACAATATTATAAAGTAATTAGCCTCCAATTAAAATAAATAAATTAAAAAAAAACCTAGGAGTGGATCTACTGCTGTCAGAATACACATATGCTCAGTTTTAATGCCAAATAGTGTTCCAACAGGTTTGATCAAATTTACACACCTAGCAGCAGGGTCTGAGTGTTGCTATTTTCAGCTTCTCATCATGGCCATTTTGACAGGTATGTCAAAGGTGACATTATAATTTGCATTTCCCTGATGATTAATAAAGCTGACAAACTTTTCCTAGATATCAGTATGCACTGGGCAGGCTCTCTTTGAAGTTTATGTTGATTACTTTTGCCTGTTTTCTATCAGGGTTTCTGATTATTTTCTTATTGACTTAGAGGAGTTCTATATTCCAGTTACAAATCCTTTGTCCATTATATGTGTTACAAACACATTTTCCCATGCTGTGTCTTTATCTTATTCCATTCCGCATGCTGTGTCTTTATCTTATTCCATTTTCCCATGCTGTGTCTTTATCTTATTCCATTCCACCCTCTTCACGGTGTTTTTATAAAGATAAGTCCTTAAGTTCAATATAATACAATTTACCAAGATTTTTCCTTAGAGCTAGAAATATTTCCCTATCCCAAGTGTCACAAAGATATTCCTGCATGTTGTCTTCCAAAATATTATATCTTTCATGTTTATATCCATTTTTGAATGTTATGAGGTAATATTCAAGATACATTAAAAACATGTTATTCTTAATGATTGACATTCTTCTTTTTTCTCTGTATTGTTGTTCAGTCACTCAGTCATATCTGACTCCTTGCTTCACCATCTCATGGAGCTTGCTCAAAATCACATCCATTGAGTCAGTGATGCCATCCAACCATCTCATCCTCTGTCATCCCCTTTTCTTCCTGCCTTCAATCTTCCCCAACATCAGGGCCTTTTCTAATGAGTCAGCTCTTGTGGCCAAATTATTGAAGCTTCAGCTTCAGCGTCAGTCCTTCCAATGAATATTTAGGGTTGATTTCCTTTAGGATTGACTGGTTTGATTTCCTTGCAATGCAAGGGACTCTCAAGAGTCTTCTCCAACACCACAGTTCAAAAGCACCAATTCTTCAGTGCTCAGCTTTCTTTATAGTCCAACTCTCACATTCATACATGACTAGTGGAAAAACCATAGCTTTGACTAGATGGACCTTTTTTGGCAAACTAGTGTCTCTGCTTTTTAATATGCTATCTAGGTTTGTCATTTATTTTCTTTCAAGGAGCAAGCATCTTTTAATATCGTGGCTGCAGTCACCATATGCAGTAATTTTGAAGCCCCTAAAAATAAAGTTTGTCACTGTTTCCATTGTTTCCCCATCTATTTGTCATGAAGTGATAGGACCAGATGCCATCTTCATTTTTCGAATGTTGAGCTTTCAGCCAGCTTTTTCACTCTCCTCTTTCACTTTCTTAAAGAGGCTCTTTAGTTTCTCTTTGCTTTCTGCCATAAGGGTGGTGTCATCTGTGTATCTGATGTTATTGATATTTCTCTTGGCAATTTTGATTCCAGTTTGTGCTTCATCCAGCCTGGCATTCCGCATCACGTACTCTGCATGTAAGTTAAATAAGCAGGGTGACAATATACAGCCTTGACATACTTCTTTCCTAATTTTGAACTAGTACATTATTCTATGACCAGTTCTAACTGTTGTTTCTTGATCTGCATACAGGTTTCTCAGGAGGCAGGTAAGGTGGTCCCATCTCTTTAAGAATTTTCTGTACACCTTCTGAAATTTAAGAGGGATAATCCAGGTAAAGTCTCAATATGTCACAGTTTGAATAGTCTCTTACCTGAGAAAATACCTCTCTGTAATATAAAAACTAACATCTATTAACAGCTAGTCCCAAAAATCTGGATAAAGGAAAACAAAAATACTATTATTATTCAACTAGAAAACTATATTTGCTGTCCTACTTCTGCAATGTCTTTTGAACAAATGAATAAGGAAATAAAAAAAAAAACTACAATTTTAAGATGACAGAAAAAAAAATGCACTGGACAGATAATTTGAAGTTGCTCTGTCCTCAGCTGCAGAGTGTTAGATGCAGCTGCAGAAATGCAACTTGGAAACATCATCAAGTTTCTGGTCAGGGGACTTCCCTGGTGGCCCAGTGGTTAAGAATCCACTTGCCAGTGCAGGGGATGTGGGTTGGATTCCAGGTCTGGGAAATGAGATCCCACATGCCATGGGGCAACTAAGCCTGGACAGTTCAACTATAGCATCCACGCACTCTGCAGCCCATGAGCCATGAAAATCCCGCATGATACAACTAAGACCCGGTGCAGCCAAAAATAAATAAATAGAAAAATAATTTTTTAAAACTTTCCTTTTGGGATTGCTTTTCCAATCCATAGAAAAGATATCTTTATTATAATAAGAAACCCAAATATGCCATATTAAACAAATGTAATTTCATGCTTTAGGGTAACATACATTTAAATTTTATTTACAGTTTTGATGGTTTACTACTACTCATTACTTTTTTATTTAAGAAGCTAAACAAGATATAGGATTCTAATTATAAAGGGGCTATTTTATAAAATATTTTGTCTTGCTTAGCACTGTCCTACAGAGCTCACTGCTAGGATGAAAATGTCCCACAGCTCCAGACCTGCACGGCACTGTCCAGTATAGTAGCTGTAACCACATGCATCTATCAACAAATGTGTCTAGTGAGACCAAGCAACTGAATTTTCAATTTCATTTTAATTCATTTAGATTTAAATATAAATAGCTATGTGTAGCTAGTGGCTACTGAATTAGACAGCACTGTGCAGGTCTAACTAATCTCAAAAATGTGAAATTTTCAAGGAATTATGCCCATGGTAAGATGGAACAAGGCAGCACTAATCTTGCAAATGATTAATTACATAAGGATTTGTGCAACTAAGCAACTATCTCCAGCCTAAAGATAGAATGAGTAAGGATTATAGTTCTGGACACACACACACACACACACACACACACACACACACACCCCTGAATATTTTTGCCCAGGAAATTCAGTGCCAGATTGGAAGGCAGTATAACTTCTTATTACCAATTACTGTTTTCTCTATATATAACCTAGAGCTAAGTTTGCGAGATACTTGGCAAGATTCCTACCACGCATTCCATAGACTACGAATCAAATACCACCTTTATCCGAGTTCTAGGAGAGAGACCAAGCTTACTTTTTCAGGAATGTTAATCAAAAATCTCTTGAAGAAATCACTACCTGCAATTCCAAAGCATACAAAAGTTTATTCTGTATCATCAGTTAATGAACTATTAAAACACTCAATTAAAGTTTTATAAATATGCTTTAGTATAGCAAATTTAAATGTGCTTTAAATATACTTTATACCTTTAAGATAATTTAATATGATCATATTGATATATATCATCTACTTCCTTTTATAATTTAATATCATCCTAACATTTACTCTTGAAATTACAATCTATTTTCATTCATGCAACTAATTTTATATTGCTTGTTGTGTCTTATATATGACAGAATTTAAATAAATTTAAGTATTAATATTCAGTTTCAAAATAATTTAATGTGCCCAAATTTACAACATGGATATTTCTTGTCACAAAGAAAACTATTTTATATATACACATATAAGTATAATCTATTCAGGAGCAGAAATGGGGGGGAGGGAGGTATTTGTTTCATTTTATACTGCTTTGTTTAGCAAAATAAAGTGCTGGTGTTTTCCAAAGAGGAGCTTGTTTCCAACAGATTTTTACTTATTTTTTTACTGAAGTTTAGTTGATACACAATATTATTAGTTTCAGGTGTGCAACATAGTTATTATTAATATGATGAGGTATGTATTCCCTCAATACCTACTCTGAGAGCTTTTATCATCAATGGAACTTGGATTTTGTCAAATTCTTTCTCTGCATCTATTGAGATATGTGTGTGTGTTAAGTTGCTTCAGTTGTGTCTGACTCTTTGCAACCCTATGGACGGTACCCGACCAGGCTCCTCTGCCCATGAGATTCTCCAGGCAAGAATACTGGAGTGGTTTGCCATGCCTTCCTCCAGGGGACCTTTCTGACCCAGGGATTGAACCTGCATCTGTTACATCTCCTGCATTGGCAGGCAGGTTCTTTACCACTAACAGAAGTCCATCTATTGAGATGATCGTATGATTATCTTTTGTCTCATTAATGTGGTGTGTAAATTGATATGTATGTATTGAACCAACCTGGCAATTTGGGATAAATACCACCTGATCATGGTGTATGATCCTATTCATATATCGTTCAGCTGGTTTACTACTATTTTGTTGAAGTTTTTGCTTCTGTGTTTATTAGAGATATTGACTGTAATTTTTTTGGTACAGTCAAAAATTTTTGGTACAAAATTTTTTGTCTTTATATCTATTAATCAAATATGATTTTGACTACTTAATTTGGAATAAACCTTCACATTCTATGCATTTCTGAGTGACAGTAGAAGAAAACATTCTTTATCACTATATATATGACTGTGAAGTTCCTTCAGCTGCAGTATATACACTGAGAAATTTTTGGATGTGAAGATTGGAGCACAGATAAGCAGTGTTTTTGATTTACTTCAATAAATACAAAAATACATTTGTTTTCTTTCTTAATTTGGCAATATGTATTATAAAGACTCTTAAAAATTTTTATAGCAATTCATTTTACCTTTATGAATCTCTCCCAAAGAAATAATCCAAATTATAAAGAAAGTTATAAAGTTGTATATTACAGAGTTAGTTAAAATAGTGAATATTTACATATAACTTTACATTCAATAATAGAATAGGGAAGTACATTTTGGAAGGATCCTTTCAGATTTATATAAAGTAAATAATGGTTATAAAGACTATGCATGAACAAATAACATTTATTATTGCAGTCTTCAGATCAAACTCTATCACAACAAAAGAAACTAAGAAGTCATTAAATAAGAACTAGGAACTGAAACTCAAGTAAATAATTTCTAGAGTGCTAGAAAGCTAAGCTCAGAGATATTGATAAATAATAGAAAATTATTGATAGATTGATAATCAGCTGAGTAAACAGATGATAAATACACTGACAGAGATATATAAATATAGATACTATCACAGGCATTTCACATGTAAAATTAAAACAGGAGACAGAATATCATTTGTGTAAAATGCAAACATATACTACACTGGGAAAATAATAACAGTGGCTGTAATAGGATACAGGATTTTTAATGCCATAAAAGTAATTTTTTACAGAAATTAAGAATTTCTTTCTCCCAATTACTTCCTTCAGTTTAAACCATTGTAGTATTTTTCCCCTGATACTATACATCTCTATATGTGCTTCCCAGGTGGCACAGTGGTAAAGAATCCGCCTGCCAGTGCAAGGAGACGCAGGTTCAATTCCTGGGTCTGGAAGATCCCCTGAAGGAAATGGCAACCCACTCCAGTATTCTTGCCTGGAAAGTTCCATGGACAAAGGAGCCTTGGGTTTCAAAGAGCAGACATGACTGAGCATCTGAGCATGCATAAACATATATCTCTATAGCATTCTCCAAGAACTGATATATTTTTCTTTGGAGAGAAATTAAAGTTGAGTTATCTCCAGAGGGTGAGTAGAATCATGATCTCCTTACTTTACAAATGAGAAAACAGGTCCAGAGAGACTAAGTACTTGTCACCTTCCCCGAGCATTTTCCCCATTTGCCCCCAAATTACTAGCGAGCAGTGAAAACTGTTCTAAAGATTTTATAGGGAAAACTCAGTAAACTATTCAAAATCACTTCAAAAAATCACTCCCTGTTAACCTTGTTCTCTCCAGTTTTCCTCTCCCCTTGACACCAGTCCTGATTCTCCTCTTTCACTCACACAGGACACCTAGTTCAGTTCAGTTCAGTTCAGTCGCTCAGTCGTGTCCGACTCTCCGCGACCCCATGAATCACAGCACGCCAGGCCTCCCTGTCCATCACCAACTCCCGGAGTACACTCAAACCCATGTCCACAGAATCGGTGATGCCATCCAGCCATCTCATTCTCCGTCGTCCCCTTCTCCTCCCGCCCCCAACCTTTCCCAGCATCAGAGTCTTTTCCAGTGAGTCAACTCGTCTCATGAGGTGGCCAAAGTATTGGAGTTTCAGCTTTAGCATCAGTCCCTCCAATGAACATCCAGGATTGATCTCCTTTAGAATGGACTGGTTGGATCTCCTTGCAGTCCAAGGAACTCTCAAGAGTCTTCTCCAACACCACAGTTCAAAAGCATCGATTCTTCGGCGATCAGCTTTCTTCACAGTCCAACTCTCACATCCATACATGACCACGGGAAAAACCATTGCCTTGACTAGACGGATCTTGGTCGGCAAAGTAATGTCTCTGCTTTTCAATATACTATCAAGGTTGGTCATAACTTTCCTTCCAAGGAGCAAGCGTCTTTTAATTTCATGGCTGCAATCAGCATCTGCAGTGATTTTGGAGCCCAAAAAAACAAAGTCTGACACTGTTTCCACTGTTTTTCCATCTATTTCCCATGAAGTGATGGGACCAGATGCCATGATCTTTGTTTTCTGAATGTTGAGCTTCAAGCCAACCTTTTCACTCTCCTCTTTCACTTTCATCAAGAGGCTTTTGAGTTCCTCTTCACTTTCTGCCATAAGGGTAGTGTCATCTGCATATCTGAGGTTATTGATATTTCTCCCAGCAATCTTGATTCCAGCTTGTGCTTCTTCCAGCCCAGCGTTCCTCATGATGTACTCTGCATATAAGTTAAATAAGCAAGGTGACAATATACAACCTTGACGTACACCTTTTCCTATTTGGAACCAGTCTGTTGTTCCATGACTGGTTCTAACTGTTGCTTCCTGACCTGCATACAGGTTTCTCAAGAGGCAGGTCAGGTGGTCTGGGATTCCCATCTCTTTCAGAATGTTCCACAGTTTATTGTGATCGACACAGTCAAAGGCTTTGGCATAGTCAATGAAGCAGAAATAGATGTTTTTCTGAAACTCTCTTGCTTTCTCCATGATCCAGCGGATGTTGGCAATTTGATCTCTGGTGCCTCTGCCTTTTCTAAAACCTGCTTGAACATCTGGGAGTTCACGGTTTACATACTGCTGAAGCCTGGCTTGGAGAATTTTGAGCATGACTTTACTAGCGTGTGAGATGAGTGCAATTGTGCGGTAGTTTGAGCATTCTTTGGCATTCCCTTTCTTTGGGATTGGAATGAAGACTGACCTCTTCCAGTCCTGTGGCCACTGTTGAGTTTTCCAAATCTGCTGGCATATTGAGTGCAGCACTTTCACAGCATCATCTTTCAAGACTTGAAATAGCTCAACTGGAATTCCATCACCTCCACTAGCTTTGTTCCTAGTGATGCTTTCTAAGGCCCACTTGACTTCACATTCCAAGATGTCTGGCTCTAGGTCAGTGATCACGTTATCGTGACTATCGTGGTCGTGAAGATCTTTTTTGTACAGTTCTTCTGTGTACTTGGATGCAATCTTAAAAATGACAGGATGATTTCTGTTCGTTTCCAAGGCAAACCATTCAATATTACAGTAATCCAGGCCTATGCCCCAACCAGTAATGCTGAAGAAGCCGAAGTTAATCGGTTCTATGAAGACCTACAAGACCTTTTAGAACTAACACCCAAAAAAGATGTCCTTTTCATTCTAGGGGACTGGAATGCAAAAGTAGGAAGTCAAGAAACACCTGGAGTAACTGGCAAATTTGGCCTTGGAGCACGGAATGAAGCAGGGCAAAGGCTAATAGAGTTTTGTCAAGAGAATGCACTGGTCATAGCAAACACCCTCTTCCAACAACACAAGAGAAGACTCTACACATGGACATCACCAGATGGTCAACACCGAAATCAGATTGATTATATTCTTTGCAACCAAAGATGGAGAAGCTGTATACAGTTAGCGAAAACAAGACCAGGAGCTGACTGTGGCTCAGATCATGAACTCCTTATTGCGAAGTTCAGACTTAAATTGAAGAAAGTAGGGAAAACCACTAGACCATTCAGATATGACCTCAATCAAATCCCTTATGATTATGCAGTGGAAGTGAGAAATAGATTTAAGGGACTAGATCTGATTGATAGAGTGCCTGATGAACTCTGGACGGAGGTTCATGACATTGTACAGGAGACAGGGACCAAGACCATCCCCATGGAAAAGAAATGCAAAAGAGTGAAATGGCTGTCTGAGGAGGCCTTACAAATAGCTGTAAAAAGAAGAGAGGCGAAAAGCAAAGGAGAAAAGGAAAGATATAAGCATCTGAATGCAGAGTTCCAAAGAATAGCAAGGAGAGATAAGAAAGCCTTCCTCAGTGATCAATGCAAAGAAATAGAGGAAAACAACAGAATAGGAAAAACAAGAGACCTCTTCAAGAAAATTAGAGATTCCAAGGTAACTTTTCATGCAAAGATGGGCGCGATAAAGGATAGAAATGGTATGGACCTAACAGAAGCAGAAGATATTAAGAAGAGGTGGCAGGAATACACAGAAGAACTGTACAGGACACCTAACCCACCCTCTATTTCACAGAGCAATTGCTCTTGCCCCTACACTTGCACACAGGACTGACTCTCTTTGATGAACAACAATCTACGTGCTTTAATGGTAGTTTAGCATCCAAGTGTTGCTCGCCTCAGCTAAGCAGCTTAATCAAAGTTATGTGCAATACCCTTCCTGAGCAGAAACAGGACATTGTTCATCTGATTCAAGTAAAGCTTTAATGACAGCCACTCCAATCCCCAAATGAGGACATGTCTGGGTCCACATGAGACTGTCTCAAGATTCTGATTCTTGAAGCTCTCCATCCTGCCAAGCATTGTCACCATGGTGGGCACCTTAGCTATTAAGTAAAGGCTGCAGGTGAATTGAGACTGCAAAGAAGCACTGAGAACCTCAGACATTTTTTTCAGTCACTCTGTAGTCATCAGAAGTTTATCATTCTGACTCCTTTAAAGATAGCAATGGAGTAGGAAACGGCAACCCACTCCAGTATTCTTGCCTGGAAAATTCCATGGACAGAGGAGCCTGGAAGACTACAGTCCATGGGGTCACAAGCGTCGGACACAACTGAGTGGCTTGCACTTTCACTAGATAGCAAGGCTGGCTTCTTTGGCAGCCCCCTTAAAAGTGGATGACCTCCTCCACAAAGCGCCATGTTCGACTATCCGCTTTGTTTTTGCCTGATTTTCTTTGGCAGTAAGCTCTCCTGTGGTCTAACAGAGTTCTCATCTGAAGGATTCCTAATCTTTCCTTTGGCAGTAAGCTCTCCTGAGGTCTAACAGAATTCTCATCTGAAAGATTCCTAATCTAGTAGCCCTTCAACACCCAGCCCCAGCAGTCACCAACAACCCAATGCCACACTTCCAGCTCCTCTTGGGTCACTATTCTGTATACAGCCCCCCAACAAATCAAATAGTAATAGTAATTAAATCCATCATGTTCTTGACAACACTGTTGAAACAGCTTGACTTAGGAACATTAAATATAAGCTAAAAATCAGATAAATATAAAGCACAATTCTCCCTCTTACCAGAAGAAAATGTCATTTGCACTCTAAAAAAGAGCATTTTTCCCTTAAACCAGTGGCTTTCTTTTTCCAAGAAGATATGTTTTTCTCTCTAAAGATCAACATAAGAGAGACAATCTGATGTGAATAACAGTTTAAAACTTATTTTTTTAAATGCTCCAGTAATGAAATTCTGGTCTGTCGCTTGAATACCTTGTGATGATCAAAAAATCTTGCGTGATCCTAGACCCCACCAGACCTGTAGCTTTCATTTTAAAATTACTTTTTCCCGGGACAGTATTGAAGAGAGCCCAGGTAAACAGGCTTTGCCAGAGAATCTACTAACCTCAGGATGTTGAATGGAAATTATTATCATTATTTTTACATTTAAGTCCTTGACACTATCAGTCTGTTCTTTCTCTTTATTCAAGTATTTCATAAGAAAAAAAAAAAAAAAAGAAAGAATGGAAGGCAAGAAGGCAGGAAGGGAAGGAGGGGGGAAAGAGAGCAAAAGAAAAGGATAAACTGAGGTTATATTTATTTGAATTATGGTTTATTTAATTTAATTTCCTCTACACTGAAGAAACCTTAGTCTTTTGGTGTGAAGATCAGATGAATAATTTAATTATAAAATTACAGGATTTGCTGCCTGAGGCTTCCTTTGGAGGTAGAGAAACTTCCAGAAAGCTATTACCTCAAGTAATTATATAACTCCTAAGCTTGTGAGGACTAAGTCCAGCATTAAATTTTTCATTCTATGTATCTGTCTAATCATTGCTAAGCTCCCCCTGGCCTGTCAGAAAAGACAGACATTGGCCCTGGTCATTGTAAACTACAGCAAGGAGATTGGATGCATCAAGCACAAATTTCCTGAGATTTATTTAACCTTCAAGAATGCTGAAAACCCTGGTGAAAACGGCATTCCGACTCAAACGTCTGCCTGAATCACCTTATATAGTTGCATGAGAAACAGTCCCATAAGGTGGCAGAACCAGATGTTTGGAAAAAACCTTTATTTAACTCTACATTTCTAAAATGGTGTTCATCAAATTAGTATTCAGAAATAATCGATGTTCCTGAAGATGATGTGGCTGAGCTCGGGCAAGCAGGGAAGCTAACTTCTAAAGCTAGTGCTAAGCAATGTTTTCAGTGGAGGAAATGTGTTCAACATTTTTTCAGGAACTTGTTCGAATGAAGAATATTTTACAAACTTCAAAAAGTAAACTGGAAATCATCTAACCTATTGTGTTTCAAAGTCAATATTTATCTCACTAACACAGGTGGGTGAGGTAGGTATTAATAGTTACTGAATGTACCATGGAACAGATTTAACCACTTTTGAAGAAAAGGGATCCAATTTTTCCAAGACACTCAGGAAGGGTTTTAGTCAGTAAGCTCCCCACAACCATCCTACCTGCCCAGGATATAATTTAAGGTTCTGATTGTGCCAAGGACACCTTCAATCAGTTCATTTACTGTAGCAGCTTGAATTGCTGACGCCATTCCTTTTTAAAATTTAAATTTGTTTAAATAAATCAAACTCCACAGTAGAAAATAAATAACTATATTTAACTTTTTATTATATATATCAGGGGGTGTTCATTACAGCAAACTCCAAAGTACAAATAATCAGAAAATGTATTGCTCCTTACTTCAGTGGAGGTCAAGCTATTTATTGCGGTGAGATGGCAGAGCCCTGAGTGATAAGAACACATCCATGTAACCAGATTTGTGGACTCCTTTGTCCCAGTTTACTGGAGGAAGGACAGGATGGGGGCAGATAGTAATAAGCAGACTAGCTTTGTTGTACTTTTAGATATTTATGCTACTGTGGGCAAGTAAACAAACCAGGTACATCACATCCCCACTCTGAAAATACTTACATTATTAATATTATGCAGGTGGTATGACGGAATGGAAATGTTTGACCCCTGTTGTGAGACTTTGCAAAATTTAACCTTTCTGTAAAACCCTAGCACTGTTCTTCACAATACTGAACCCTCCCTTATCTACTAACAGTATATTATTCTATCATTTTCCATTTTTAAAACATAAGGTTTCTGAAGTTAGAATTTCAGAATACTATTGTTGCTTTTTCATAACCTAAAACATTTTGCAAAACATATTCTAATTTAATATTAAAACATGAAGGGACAAATAGAATTATATTTCTAGAAAGTTGTTTTGCACTCAACTTGATTGAAGTTATTCCCTCCTCTGAAGTGAAATAGGAAGCATTAAATTTTTGCCAAGTATTAGAAACCACTCCCTAAAATTTTCACAAAAATTTTTTAAACAAAATTAATTCAATTTATAGTACCTACTTCCCTGGGTCAGAAAGATCCCCTTGAGAAGGGCATGGCAACCCACTCCAGTATTCTTGCCTGGAGAAATCCATAGACAGAGGAGTCTGGCAGACTACAGTCCATGGGGTCGCAAAGAATTAGACATGACGGAGCAACAAAGCACACGCACAGTAAATAAGCACATTTCTTTTTATTATATAGTCAGCAGGTGTTCATTACAGAAAACTAGGAAATACAAATAATTAGTAAGTGTATTTATATTAAACCTCATTTTTCTCATTTTTAAATTCAGGATAATCATATGTATACTACTGAGTTGTTGGGATTAAATAAGATAGATCAGTAGATAGGTGGCAGACAGATAGAAAGCCCAGAATCTCACCACTGCTAATCTGGTAAAAGTTAGGAACAGAGTCAGTTTATAACAATTTCTGGGATTTTTACAAATAAGCTATAATGCCATATTTTTTCTTTTGATCCAACTGCTTATCCAAGTTTATTTAAACAGGAAAATAAATCAAGCACCAACTAAGCTCATAGCTAAAAAAACTTAGAGGATTAATGTCACTTTGTCTTCAATTAAAAAAATGCATTTCTGAAATTCTTCTTCCCTGTCTTCCCAAGTAAAAGTTACTTGAGATCTTAATTAAGTTCAGTCCTAAGCATGAATATTATTAATCAGTGACTTCTTAAGTCACGGCATCTCAATTTAAGGAGCCATCTCAAAGGCCTTCCTTTGAGTTCCTTCCCCATTATGTTACTGACTCATATTCCTACTCTTTGTACCTCTCTCTTAGTCTGCTTATCTAAAATTAGAGGTAGCAAAGCCCTCAAAGCTTACAGGCTCCTCTCCAGGAGGGATGGGAATGAGCTTTAATGTTAGATCATAGTGTCCTGTGCTCTTTCTTTCAGAGGGCTGCCACTTACAGGAGTAGAAAAAACAGAAAAAATGGAAGACTTAAGTTTCAAACCTTAATATATGTGAGAATTTAGAAGAAAAAAAAAAAGAATTTGGGTAATCTATTTATCCTAAGCAAGTATTTATTAATAAAGAAAACAAAACATACATTTCTGGCTTATTACAAGGGTTAAGTGAAAGCATATGCAAAAAGCTTTTAAGATCCCAGAGACACACTACTTTTATTAATGCAAAAAACTTAGCTTGAAAATTAAAGTTAGTCGATCACTCATAAGCCCATTTTTATAATCAATTTTATTGAGGTGTAACTTACATACAGTAAAAAATACTCAGAGAAAGAGAAATACATGATAGTCTTAAGAGTTTTGATAAATGTATACATTTGTAAAGCAAATATTAGGCTATAATCAAGATACAGAACATTTCCACACACCCCCACAAGATGTGCTGGTGCCTCATCGCAATCAGCCTCACCACTCCCAGCATCAGGCCACCCCTGCTCTGCTTCTGTCTCTCTAGATTAGATGTGTTTCTTCTACATTTTCACATAAATAAGTAAGTACTGTTTTGTGTTTGGCTTATTTTCTTAGTATTATGCCTTTGAGATTCATCACTGATATCACATCCATCAGTAGTTTCTTTTTCTGTATTGATGAGTAATCTTCCATCATATGATATAAAACTATTCATTTACCCTTTCATCAGTTTCTGAGACACAGTTCCCAGTATGGCGCTATTATGAATAAAGATGCTATTAACACTTATTTAAAGGCATGTGTGTGGACACATAATTTCAATTCCCGAAGGGTTAATATTAAGTAGACTTGCTGAACTGCATGCTGAATATATGTTCAATGATATAGGACATAGCTAAACTATTTTCCAAAGAGGCTATTACATTTTTGTATCCCCACCAGCAATGCATGAGACTTCAAGCTGCTCCATCTCCTCATCAACACTTGGTGTTGTTGGTCTTTTTAATTGTCATTATTCTCGTGGGTATGAGGTGATATCTTATTGTGATGTTTTCATTGTAATTTTTATTTTTCATCGAAGGATAATTGCTTTACAATGTTGTGTTAGTGTCTGCTGTACAACAGTGTGAATCAGCCATAAGTATACATACATCCCTTCCCTCTTGAGTTTCCCTCCCACCTCCTCACCATCCCACTCTCTAGGTCATCACAGAGCACTGAGCTGATGTCCCTGTGTTACTCAACAGCTTCCCACTAGCTGTCTGTGTTACACGCGGTACTGTTTATATGACAGTGTTACTCTAAATTCATCCCACTTTCCCCTTCTCCTGTTGTATCCATAAGACCATCCTCTACGTCTGCATCTCTATTTCTGCCCTGCAAATAGGTCCATCAGTACCATTTCTACATACCATATATGTGCACTAATGTACAATTTTTATTTTTCTCTTTCTGACTTACTTCACTCTATATAACAGACTCTAGCTAGGTTCATCCACCTCAGTACAACTAACTCAATTTTGTTCCTTCTAACGGCTGAGTAATATTGCATTGTATATATGTATCATAACTTCTTTATCCATTTATCTGTCAGTGGACATATAGGTTGCTTCCATGTGCTAGCTACTGCAAATAGTGCTGCAACAAACATTGGGGTGCAGGTGTCTTTTTGAATTATGGTTTTCTCAGGGTATATGCCCAGTAGTGGGATTCTTGAGTCATATAGTAGTTTTATTCCTAGTTTTTCTGAGGACTCTCCATACTGTTCGCCATAGTGGCTAAATCAATTTACATTTCCACTAACAGTGCCAGAGGGTTAGCTTTTCTCCACATTGTCTCCAGCACTCTTTGTTTATAGATATTTTGATGATGGCCATCCTGACCAGTGTGAGGTGATATCTCATCATAGTTTTGACTTGCATTTCCCTAATAATGAGCAATGTTGAGCATCATTTCATGTGTTTGTTGGCCATCTGTATGTCTTCTTTGGAGAAATGTCTACTTAGGTCTTCGACCCATATTTTGATTGGGTTGTTTGTTTTTCTGATATTGAGCTGTGTGAGCTGCTTGTATATTTTGGAGATTCATTCTTTGTCAGTTGCTTTAACTAAAATTATTTTCTCCCATTCTGAGGGTGGTCTTTTCATCTTGTTTGTAGTCTCCTTTGCTGTGCAAAAGCTTTTAAGTTTAATTAGGTCCCACTCATTTATTTTTGTTTTTATTTCCATTACTCTAGGAGGTGGGTCAAAGAGGATCTTGCTGGGATTTATGTAAGAGTATATTGCTGATGTTTTCTTTTACAAGTTTTATAGTCTCTGGCCTTACATTTATGTCTTTCATCCATTTTGAGATTATTTTTGTGTATAGTAGTAGGAAGTGTTCTAATGTCATTCTCTTATACATAGCTGTCTAGTTTTTTATTTTTGTGTATAGTAGTAGGAAGTGTTCTAATGTCATTCTCTTAGACATAGCTGTCTAGTTTTTCCAGCATCACTTACTAAGGAGATCATCTTTCCCTCATTGTATATTCTTGCCTTTGTTGTCAAAGATAAGGTGCCTATAGATGTGTGGATTTATCTCTGGGCTTTCAATCTCACTCCACTGATTTATATTTGTTTTTGTGCCAGTACCATACTGTCTTGATTACTCTAGGTTTGTAATATAGTCTGAAGTCAGGAAAGTTGATTCCTCCAATTCTTCTCACTGTGACTTTCCATTTGCATTTTCTCAATGACTTTTCCAGTGCCAGTTGATTATTCCTTCTTCCCTAAAATATTTGTCTAAATCTTTTGTCACTTTTAATTGAAATATAGTTTTCTTACTACTGAGCTGTAGTAGTTCTTTACATAATCACAGGTAGAAATTTTATCAAATATATGTTTTTTTTAAATATTTTCTTCTAGTCTGTGACTTACCTTATTTTATTTTATAATGTTGATGAAGTCCAATTTACCAATAATTTTTATGGCTCATCCTTTTAAGTGTTTAATGCATGAAATATTTACCTGTCCTAGCTTTATGAGAATTTTCCTCTATGAAGTGTTATACCTTCATGCCTGTGACTCCATTTTCATTCTAATCCCAAAGAAAGGCAATACTAAAGAATGTTCAAACTATCAAACAGTTACACTCATCTCCCACGCAAGCAACATAATGATCAAAATTCTCCAAGCCAGGCCTCAACAGTACATGAACCGTGAACTTCTAGGTGTTCAAGCTGGATTTAGAAAAGGCAGAGAAACCAGAGATCAAATTGCCAAAACCTGTTGGATCATTTAAAAAGCAAGAGAGTTCCAGAAAAACATCTATTGTTGATTTATTGACTACACCAAAGTCTTTGACTGTGTAGATCACAACAAACTGTGGGAAATTCTTCAGAGATGGGAATACCAGACCACCTGACCTGTCTCCTAAGAAATCTGTATGCAGGTCAAGAAGCAACAGTTAGAACTGGACATGGAACAACAGACTGGTTCCAAATAGAGAAAGGAGTAAGTCAAGATTTTATAGTCACCCTGCTTATTTAACTTATATACAGAGTATATGAATCATGCGAAATGCCTTACTGGATGAATCACAAGCTGAAATCAAGATTTCCAGGAGGAATATCAATAACCTCAAAGACACAGATGACTCCACCCTTATGGAAGAAAGTGAAGAGGAATTAAACAGCTTCTAGATGAAAGTGAAAGAGGAGAGTGAAAAAGTTGGCTTAAAACTCAACATTCAGAAAACTAAGATCATGGCATCCAGTCCCATCACTTCATGGCAAATAGATGTGGAAACAATGGTAATAGTGACAGACTTTATTTTCTTGGGCTCCAAAATCACTGCAGATGGTGACTGTAGCCATGAAATGAAAAGATTCTTGCTCCTTGGAAGAAAAGCTATGACCAACCTAGACAGCATATTAAAAAGCAGAGACATTACTTTGCCAACAAAGGTCCGCAACCAAGGTCCGTCTAGTCAAGGCAATGGTTTTTCCCGTGGTCATGTATGGATGTGAGAGTTGGACTGTGAAGAAAGCTGATCGCCGAAGAATCGATGCTTTTGAACTGTGGTGCTGGAGAAGACTCTTGAGAGTCCCTTATACTGCAAGGAGATCCAACCAGTCCATTCTAAAGGAGATCAATCCTGGATGTTCATTGGAGGGACTGATGCTAAAGCTGAAACTGCAATACTTTGGCCACCTCATGCGACGAGTTGACTCACTGGAAAAGACTCTGATGCTGGGAAAGGTTGGGGGCGGGAGGAGAAGGGGACGACGGAGAATGAGATGGCTGGATGGCATCACCGACTCTGTGGACATGAGTTTGAGTGTACTCCGGGAGTTGGTGATGGACAGGGAGGCCTGGCGTGCTGTGATTCATGGGGTCGCGGAGAGTCGGACACGACTGAGCGACTGAACTGAACTGAATCAAAGCTATGGTTTTTCCAATAGTCATGTATAGATGTGATACTTGGACCATAAAGAAGGCTGAGTACCAAAGAACTGATGGTTTTCAACTGTGGTGTTAGAGAAGACTCTTGAGCCCCTTGGACTGCAAGGAGATCAAACCAGTCAATCCTAAAGGAAATCGACCCTGAATATTCATTGGATGGACTGATGCTGAAACTGAAACTCCAATAATTTGGCCACGTGATGTGAAGAGTTGACTCATTGGAAAAGCCCCTGATGCAGGGAAAGATTGAAGGCAGTAGGAGAAGAGGATGACAGAGGATGAGATGGTTGGATGGCATCACTGACTCAATGGACATGAGTTTGAGCAGCTCCAGGAGATGGTAAAGGACAGGGAAACCTGATGTGCTGCAGTCCACAGTGTCGCAGAGTCAGACATGACTGAGCAACTGAACAACAATGCTTCCACTTTAACTTCTGTCCTTTGTGCTACTATTAACATACATTTTACGTCTATATGTGTTAAAAATCTCACAATACACTGTTACAAATTGTTATTAAATAGTTAATTATGTTCAAAAGAAATGTTTTAAATTGGAAAACATCTGTCTTATTACATATTCAATATTTCTGGCTCTTCATTCCTTTATGTAGATGAAAGTGCTGCACTCAATATGTCAGCAAATTTGGAAAACACAGAAGTGGCTACAAGACTGGAAAAGGACAGTTTTCATTCCAGTTCCAAAGGTAATGCCAAGGAATGCTCAAACTACCACACAACTGCACTCATCTCACACACTAGCAAAGTAATGCTCAAAATTCTCCAAGTCAATCTTCAGCAATACGTGAACTGTGAACTTCCAGACGTTCAAGCTGGCTTTAGAAAAGGCAGAAGAACCAGAGATCAAATTGCCAACATCCGCTGAATCATTGAAAAAGCAAGAGAGTTACAGAAAAACAGCTATTTCTGCTTCATTGACTATGCCAAAGCCTTTGACTGTATGGATCACAACAAACTGTGGAAAATACTGAAAGAGATGGGAATACCAGACCAGCTGACCTGCCTCTTGAGAAACCTGTATGCAGGTCTGGAAGCAACAGTTAGAACTGGACATGGAACAACAGACTGGTTCCAAATAGGAAAAGGAGTACATCAAGGTTGTATATTGTCACCCTGGTTATTTAACTTATATGCAGAGTACATCATGAGAAACGCTGGGCTAGAGGAAGCACAAGCTGGAATCAAGATTGCCAGGAGAAATATCAATAATCTCAGATATGCAGATGACACCACCCTTATGGCAGAAAGTGTCTTAAGAGGAACTCAGAAGCCTCTTGATGAAAGTGAAAGAGGAGAGTGAAAAAGTTGGCTTAAAACTCAACATTCAGAAAACTAAGATCATGGCATCTGGTCCCATCACTTCATGGACAGTAGATGAGGTAACAGTGGAAACAGTGTCAGACTTTATTTTTCTGGGATCCAAAATCACTGCAGATGGTTATTGCAGCCATGAAATTAAAAGACGCTTATTCCTTGGAAGGAAAGTTATGACCAACCTAGACAACATATTAAAAACAGAGACATTACTTTGCCAACCAAGGTCCGTCTAGTCAAGGCAATGGTTTTTCCAGTGGTCATGTATGGATGTGAGAGTTGGACTATAAAGAAAGCTGAGTGCCAAAGAATTGATGGTTTTGAACTGTGGTGTTGGAGAAGACTCTTGCGAGTCCCTTGGACTGCAAGGAGATCCAACCAGTTCATCCTAAAGGAGATCAGACCTGGGTGTTCGTTGGAAGGACTGATGCTGAAGCTGAAGCTCCAATAATTTAGCCACCTAATGCAAAGAGCTGACTCATTTGAAAAGACCCTTTGCTGGGAAAGACTGAGGGCAGGAAGAGAAGCGGATGACAGAGGATGAGATGGCTGATGGTATCACCAACTCAATGGACATAAGTTTGGATAAATTCCGGGAGTTGGTGATGGACAGGGAGACCTGGCATGCTGAGGTTCATAGGGTCACAAAGAGTGGGACACGACTGAGTGACTGAACTGAACTGATATAGATGCAAGTTTCCATCTTGTATCTCTTTCCTTCCATCTGAAGAAATTCTTGTCACATTTGTTGTGGTGCTGGTGTGCTGGCAATGAAATCTACTAGCTTCATTGTGTCTAAAAAACTTCATCTCCATGTTTAAATGATATCTTTATGGGATTTTTTTCTCTGCTAGAGTTGTTTCTCCATCATCTTCTTAAAATAAAGTCTGAGATCATCCTTTTTCCTCCTGTATTATTTTTCTCTGATAGCTTCTAATTTCTTCTCTTTATCATTTATTTTTAGCAATTTGACTATGATGTGGTTTGGCATGTTTTTTTTCATGATCATCTAGCTTCAAAATTCTTCCCTTTTTTTTCTTTTTTTTTCAGATATCACCTCCTGGAATCTAAATATCCTTTGTTACTTTATTCAGTCTTTTCCCTTCTATCTTTCAGTTAAGTCTTTTCCCCTTTGTCTCTCATCTAAGATGCTTTCTTTCATAATTTCTAACAATAATCTCATATATTTCTCATTTCAAGTACTGTAGTTTTTTCACTTTTAAGTTTTTCATTCCATTTTTGTCTTGTTTATCTTCTCTACATCTATTGCCATTACATTCATGTTTTTCATTAAATTTCTAAACTATTAACAGGACCCATTTAGAAGTCGTTGTATATTAATTCTATCATCTCTATGATTCCTGGTTCTGTTTCCTGGTTATTCATTATTCTAGTTCTTGCCACACAGAGTAGCTTTTGATTGGATGTTGGATATTGTAAGTAATGACAAGGAGTATCTGGATTTAGTTGTCTTTTTTAAACAGTATTGATATTTATTTTAGCAAATAATTCAGTTATTTTTGGATTACTTGATCATTTAAGACTTATTTTTATTCTTTGTTAGAGTAGGTTAAGAATAACTTTTATTCTAGATGAAGTTTAGTCCTACTATAAAGGCATGACCTTTCTAAGTTGTCTATGATGTGTGTGATCAACAAAGACTCTCTACTCCAACTAACCAGCACTCAAAAAGTTCCCTGTTCTGTGTCCAGCATACATCTTTCTGGTTCTCTGCCCTGCTTTTTAGAGTTTCACCACAAACACGCACATATTAAGATTCAGCAAAGGCTCAAATGAACCCCTATGCAGATTTCTTTTTTTTTTTTTTTGCTTATCTCACTCCTTTCCAGAACTCCACTTTACAATTTCCAGGTAAAATGGCCTCGCTGAATTTTGATTTCAGTCTCTTCAACTCATGAAGAATAACCTGCTTTGCTAAAGATAAAAGACAGTCCTCCCTATATCACATTCCAAAATACGCTTCGAGTCAGAAAGTCAGAGTGGTTATGTGTTTGAATTCATTTCATTTGTCTCTCTCCTCTCAGGAATCACAGTCTTACACTGCTTATGGCTCAATATTTGATGACAGTGGTTTCATACATTTTACTTTTTCCTGTTACTGTTTATGTCAGGAAAATAAGTTTTCTTTCTCTTATGTCATCATGTTCATAAACAAAGTCTAGTAATCTCTAGTTAGAGTCATTTTTCACTGACTCAGCGTAATGATAAAATAATAATAATATACTATAATAAGTTCCTTTTTAAAATATCTTATTTATTCATCATAAAACTGCTACCAAGGAGGCATTATCAACACCTTTCACGAATGTGAGCAATGGACTTGAAGAAATGAAATACCTTCGTCAAAATCACACAACTAGGAAGTGACAAATTTGCAACTCAATCAAATCCACAGTGGCCTTATTCCATAGCCTCACTTGTTGGGAAGGGCACTCTTTCACCCTTTTATTGACTTGGTGCTGTGATGCCTAACCTTTTATTACTTTTTCATATCAATGTGGAGATCATATGACTTAGTTCAATTTAAATTAGTAGATTTCATGATTAACTTCCTAAAATGAGAAATGCCTAAAGGTAGCAGAGGAGTGGGCTGGAGAGAGAGAGACAGGTAAAGTCCTCGGGAGAAGACAGGTCTTAAACTTGGACTAGGAGAAGCAGTACTCTCAGTCGTAAGCTGCTCGCTGCTGCTGCTGCTGCTAAGTCGCTTCAGTCGTGTCCGACTCTGTGCGACCCCATAGACGGCAGCCCACCAGGCTCCCCCGTCCCTGGGATTCTCCAGGCAAGAACACTGGAGTGGGTTGCCATTTCCTTCTCCAATGCATGAAAGTGACAAGTGAAAGTGAAGTCACTCAGTCGTGCCCGACCCTTAGCGACCCCATAGAGGGCAGTGCACCAGGCTCCGCTGTCCGTGGGATTCTCCAGGCAAGAATACTGGAGTGGGTTGCCATTGCCTTCTCCCGTAAGCTGCTTAAGTAACACATAAAAATAACAATGAATGTCTACGTAAAGAATCATGAAATCTAAAAAAAAAACTATTTAAACATATAGAGCAAACATCCATTTCTCAATCTCAAGAAAATCTCTATCTCAAGACAACATTTCAGTTTAAAAATGTATTGAGACTTTGGGGACTGAACGAGAAGTATCAGCAAATCTAGGTCTGATTTTTTGAATGAAGTCTGCTATGTGAAGCTCTTTATTCATAGAAGGTCAGCTGATGCTGAAGCAATCAATGCAATTGTCATTATCAATGGGTGAACTAGACTCTGACGACAGTAATATGACATCCTAGGAGCATAAAAATCCTTTCACTATGGAAATGGGAGTCAATGCATACATACAAAATGTGCTGTTTTTTAGATTAATATACTGTTCTTCCAACTGTATGAACATAATCACCTGCAATTTCAGACTCGAAACGTTTTATCCTTAATGATAATGTCTGAAGCAGAAATGACACAAGCAGATTCTCAGAAGATGCATTAACAGGAGATGTAAACCCAAGGGCAGCCTAAAGAGAAGGTCTGAACTCTTCAACTAAACCAGTAATATAGCACATACTTCCCATTGAACTGGGACTTAAAACTCTTACTTTCATTTTGGACTAGACTTCCCACAAGATGACATTTTAAAATAACCTCACTATTAGTACATGAGATGATTAATAATCAGACACCGCTGTTATTAATAATTAATGTTGGAAGGTAAAGCAGCCTTTCTGTCTTTTCCGAAATTCTATGAGATGAGCTTAAATATCATATTCTTTTTATATCCAATGTTTCAGATTCATCTGAAGGAGAAGAGATGGATATATAGATAATAGAAAGTCAAAGATAAAATTTAAATTGTAGGAGAGTACATTTTCCCTTACTTAAAGTCATCTTGGTAACTTTTGATATACTAATAGCTTCATGGTAAAATATTTCTGAAACCACTTCCAGAATATAATGAGAATGTGCGTGTTAGTCGCTCAGTCGTGCCCGACTCTTTGAGACCCCATGGACTGTAGCCCTCCAGGCTCCTCTGTCCATGAGATTTTCCAGGCAAGGATACTGGAGTGGGTTGCCATTTCCTTCTCCAGGGGATCTTCCCAACCCAGGGATCAAACCTGGGTCTCCTGCACTGCAGGCAGATTCTTTACCAACTGAGCTATACTTCTAAATACAAAGTTAGTGCCTTTCTTCTATTTGTCATAATAGAAAAGCCAGTTCATTAATTTCATTAATCTCAGCTATGTAAGCAGAAGCACAAAATGATCAAATACAACCACATATTATATAACTGAATCATGTAATTTTCTCTTATGACTGCTCTTAGTTTCATATTACTTTAGTTTTCATTTTGTATTTAAAATGTATTTTGTGAAACAAAGATTATCTCCATTCACTGTGCTATTCGCCTAAGGTCAGATTTTAGAATTAGGTACCTGTATTCCTTGGCATTTAAAAGTTTTCCATGTTTCTCCCTCATATCCTTAGATAGCTCCATTAAGAAAAATAGTATTTTACAAGGACTATGGACCAGTAAGCAAAATTTCATCTTCATTAAAAGTGGCCCATGTACTAAGAAATATGGATAAGAGAAAATTTCACTGTTTCCATGACATACAAGGAAAGAAGTATATGCATCTAATGTCTCCTGCAGTAGACAGAGAAAGTCTACTTTAGAATGAACAGTGACATCTATACCTCCCAGAACTGACACTTGGGTGGCTTTTCTTTCTGTGTCACTGGCTGTTTCCCTTTAGGACCATCATCATCAGTGGCTCTTCATTTAAATGAAAAAAGCATGGTTAATAGAGACGCATTTTTAAATAAAACTGAATGGCCTGGGCAACATAATTGAAAACTGCTCATAGAACAGTCTATCAACCTTACTTTGAATTTTGAAGTAAGCAGACATGATAGGGGAAACAAACAATATTTTTAAGTGATGAGACAATAAAATTCAATTTCCACTCAGCTTTTTATCGTAATATGTTGCTGTTGTCCAGTTGCTAAGTCATGTCCAACTCTTTGCAACCCCACAGACTGCAGCATGCCAGGCTTCCCTGTCCTTCACTATTTCCTAAATTTTGCTCAAACTCATGTTCACTGAGTTGGTGATGCCATCCAACCATCTCATCCTCTGTCACCCTCTTCTTCTTTTGCCTTCAATCTTTCCCAGCATCAGGACCTTTTCCAATGAGTTGGCTCTTCATATCAGGTGGCCAAAGTATTTGAGCTTCAGCTTCAGCATCAGTCTGTCCAAAGAATATACAAGGTTGATCTCCTTTAGGATTGACTGGTTTGATCTTCTTTCTGTCCAAGGGACTCTTAAGAATCTTTTCCAGCACCACAAGTCAAAAGCATCAATTCTTTGGCACTCAGCCTTCTTTATGGTCCAACTCTCACATCCATACATGACTACTGGAAAAACCATAGCTTTGACTATACAGAACTTTGCCAGCAAAGTGACATCTCTGCTTCTTAATACACTGTCTCGGTTTATCATAGTTGTTTTTTTTTTTTTTCAAGGAGCAAGCGTCTTTTAATTTCATGGCTGCAGTTACTGTCTGTAGTGATTTTGGAGCCCAAGAAAATAAAATCTGTCACTGTTTCTATTTGCCATGAAGTAATGAGATCAGATGCCAAGATTTTAGCTTACAGATGCTAAATGTAACTTCCTTTGTGGTACAATTAAATTGCTACTGTCATAGACTCACGGAGGCAACTCTTTTCTAGGCTCTTGGGTGAGAACACCATCATTAACTCCTGCAGCTTGCCTTACAATCTAATAGCTGCTTGCAGACCTACTCAGCATGTTCTTTCAAAGCAGAAAATACACAGAATGAGGATGGTTTCAAAATTTGGCTCTCTGGGGCAGTAGATACTTTATCTCTCTTAAGCTTCTAAAGGCTGCTTTAAAGGATTTCATCAACTGCAAATTCAGGGGGAAAAAAATGGATAACCTATAGGTAAAATTAGAGAAAATAAGTTAATTTCTAACCATAGCTAGAAAGAACTTCAGGATCCTTTTGATACCATCCTAGGTTCATAGACACTTTAATCAGTAGAAATTGATAAGAGGCCAGACCAGAAATTCAGGCAACATTTTATTGGGGTCCCTGCTGCAGCACGAGGGAACAAAGACAAGGAACAGGTTTCCCCGCTCACTTGCTCCCTGGGTTGGTGGGTTGCCAAGCCATTCCCTTAAATAGAATGAGAGTAAGGGCAGATTCAGGAGTTAGGCCAGATAGGTGGCTTGGATGGTCTGACCACCCCCTTGGTGATGCCATATGCAGAGATCATGAGCAGTAGTACCCTGCTTCTGCTCCTGACATTTTAGAAGAAGAAGTTGGGTTTTTGGTCTTTTTTGAATCTTGTTCATAATTTCCCCGAACTATGCAATGCACAATGCATGCAATTATTTTTGGTCTCTTATAGTTTCTTTGTATTCTATTGCTTGAGGAGAATTTTGTCCAGGCACAAGCACTTGCAGCAGAGTCATAGGTCTCAGCTTGTCTCACTTTTCATCCCGCCTCACTCTTGACAGGTGAAGAGCCTGAACTTAGGTAATAGAGTTATTCCCTGAACTAATTAGCAGACACAAATATCCCAACTCCCACATGCTCAGGCTCCCCACTAAAACAAACAAAAAAAAACACCATCACCTTTTCTTGGAAGCAACAGGAGATTCCTCAACAACAACAAAGAGGGGCACTGCAGGAAGAAGGCTTCTGTAATGACTCTGTAAGGTGCCATGTGAGCTCCACAACCTTCCGTTTAGCCCTGAATGTCTGTTTGAGCTAGTCTATTAAACATAATAGAAAACAATTTAACTGAAAGGAATCAAAGATTAAGACTCGCTGCTATAATAGATCACCACCATGAACTTTTCTTTGGGCTCATCAGTTCAGTTCAGTCGCTCAGTCGTGTCTGACTCTCCGCGACCCCATGAATCGCAGCACGCCAGGCCTCCCTGTCCATCACCAACTCCCAGAGTTCACTCAAACTCATGTCCATCGAGTCGGTGATGCCATCCAGCCATCTCATCCTCTGTCGTTCCCTTCTTCTCCTGCCCCCAATCCCTCCCAGCATCAGAGTCTTTTCCAGTGAGTCATCTTTTCGCATGAGGTGGCCAAAGTATTGGAGTTTCAGTTTTAGCATCAGTCCTTCTAATGAACACCCAGGACTGATCTCCTTTAGAATGGACTGGTTGGATCTCATAAACATGTGCAATCAAGAAGCCTCACTTGTAAACAAAAATAGGATTCAGATCAAATGGGTTCATTTCAGCAATATTAACCAAGAAATCTTATATTTATCTTAATCACCTATTTAAGGGATAAATCCAGACAACAGTCAATGTGCATGCTCAGTCATGTCCAATTCTTTGACCTCAGGGACTGTAGCCCGCCAGACTCCTCTGTCCATGGGATTCTCCAGGCAAGAATACTGGAGTGGGTTGCCATTTCTTCCTCCAGGAGATCTTCCCGACCCAGGGATCAAACTTGAGTCTCCTGCATTGCAGGCAGATTCTTAACCAGCTGAGCCATTAGAGAAGTCCTGGGGATACATTACACGCATACCAAAAGAAGAAAATTCCACTTATGAAAAGGTGGCTTATAGGAGAAAAATATAATTTAACATCTCACTGACCTAGAAGTATCAATGAATATAACTGAAGAAAAAATAAAAAAATTCTAAGGCAAGCATAAGGAAATCATGCCACTTGAGTAGCTGAAGTCAGCTTTAACTGCTAGGATTTAGTATTAGGAAATTTTTCTTAAGAAAAATGATATCTCAACTGGTAATTTCCAATTGCAATTAAAATACTACAGCTGGAAAAATATACATATTCGAATTCATAAAATTCCCATGAAAACAAGAGAGGAAGTCTTCTCCTGGCTTGAAGTAAATGTGGAAAAGACATTAGGTACCGTCATAATCTAAACTGAAGCCTGATATCTTACCCTATTATTAATGTGGAAATAGTGACTTAACAGGTAAAAACAATTGCACAAGAGCAGCCTTCAGTTTGTAAAATACTAGCAGCTAAGCATCCAAAAGCAGCATTAAAAAATAAAAAAAGTAATATTAGTGCTGCTAAATAGGTGACATTTATATAATCCTTCCTTACGAACATGAAAGAGGAAGTTATAGTTTAAAATAAGTATCAAGAGAAATTAAATGTCATTTCGAACACTCAGAACTTGTTGATAAGTAAGACAGAGTAACCAGGCCCGTGGTTGTGTAACCATAAACTACATGGAATACACTTTTTTATTAAAATACTAGGGAAACTCAGATGAAACAGTTATTAGCTATTTTCTTAATAACTCCAGTTTTTTTTTTTTTTACTATATATCTCTCAAGCGTCTAGGGACAATTGTTTTTTAACCCTTATAAAAATATATTGAATTCCTTGAAGAGGATATCACAAAGGAAAGATTAGTAGCTTATGAATATGTGAATACTACCCAAAAAACCTTGTCATGAACATCTCCAAACAAGGAAAGAAACCGGAGAAGAAAACCGCATATCTTGGATGACCTCTTTACCAAACCCCAGAGAGAGAATGGAAGGAAAAAAACTGAGGAAAAGAAAAAAACTTTTAAAAATTGAGTTATGGAGCTGATTTTCAATTGTAAAGATTTTTTTCTGTCTTTCAGTAAACACTTTTTATTCAGATTTTATACAAATGCCTTATAAATAAGACGACTTATTTCAACTTTTCCATATTCTTTTCACATTCCTTGTTTATTAAAGATTTTTTTTTGATGTGGATAATTTTTAAAGTCTTTATTGAATTTGTTACAATATTGCTTCTGTTTTATGTTTTGGTTTTTTGTCCATAAGGTATGTGGTATCTTAGCTCCCCAACCAGAGAATGAACCTACACCTCCTACACTGGAAGGCAAACTCTAAGCCTCTGGGCCACCTTGGAAGTCCCCATATTCCTCATCCTACTTCTGTTCTCTTGGTCACCGAGCTGTGGATTAGCTATGATAACTTTCAACTTTGTGATTCACTAGGGGGAAGATGGGATATTTAATAACGACACAACTGAAGATGGCTCTGCTAACAGAGGGATGAAATCATGTAAGCAAAAAGAGCGAGGGCCGCAATCTGTGTTTCCAAGGTTGAGTTAAACTGCAGACCTACCGTGAGTTTCCTGTGCCAGAGAAGTCTGTGAAACTATATTTTGGGGTTTGATAGATATGAGTTTGAATTGAATGAGCCTATTATGAGTTCTGAGATCTTAAAGATATTTAATCACTAATGAACTCACTTTACCATCTGAAAAAAGAAAATAATACCCATCTCCAAGGGTTGTTATAAAATTTAAGAGATTAAAGGAGGAAGCAAGTTTTTTTTTAAAAAAGCCACTTGTCAAATATATATATATAATATGATTTATCTCCCCTTCCTTCCTTCCCATCTCCCTCCTCCCTTCCCTCCTTTCCTTGCTTCTTTCCTTCTTTTTTAAAAGCAAAAGTCAAAATGAAACTCTGTACGTGGCTAGCTGTACTGAGGATCCCAAGAAAGTCACAAGTGCCCTGGTTTGTCTAAGGCCTTAGGCCTTGCTTTGTCACCTGGGGCACAGAAAGAGAAACTGGAGAAGAATATGATGGTGGTTTGAGTGTATTTAGGTGGGAGGGAAGTGGCACAACACTTTTGAGAACCTCTCTCTGTGTTCTATGTCATTAATTTCCCTGCCTCATGGATCACTCCCTGCAGCTTACAAACACCCCGCTGTCTCTCTTCATCTTAAAGCTACAAATCTTACTTCCTATGGAGCTCCTGCCTATTTCTAAGTTCCTGTTTTTAGCCAAGCTCTTCCCCTGAGATTTACCTTTTCTCTCTCTCTTTAATTCCTTTCATTCTTTCCTAAATCTACCCTCATCCAGCTACCACACCACTACTCCACTGAAATTGCTCTCACAGAATCAGAGATAACTGTTACTCTGCTCAATCCAGTGGTGAATTCAAATGCTCATCTTGGTCTTAATGAGCTCACCATGGTCTCCTGTATAGTGTATCTCATCCCCTGGGTGCACGCTAAGTCGCTACAGTCACGTCCAACTCTTTGTGACCCCATGGACTATACCCTGACAAGCTTCTCTGTCCATGGGATTTCCCAGGCAAGAATACTGGAGTGGGTTGCCATTCCCTCCTCCAGGGGATCTTTCTGACCCAAGGATTGAACCTGCAACCATTACGTCTTCTGAATTGGTCACATCTGACACAATTCGTCACTCCCTCCCCTGAAACCATGTCCGCTTTGGCCTACAGGACACATGCTCCTGGTCTGCGGCCACGGTCAGTCACTGGCCACTCTGTCCACTTTCTGATTTAGCTTTTCTTCATCTCCCTGACCACTTACAGTTGGCACATCCCCAGATCTCGTCTTTGAGTCAGTCTCCCGGACCTTCCATTGGTGATGCCATTTAGTTTTGGCCTCACATGTCATGTATAGGCTTATAACTCCAAATCCATGTTTCTGACCCAGATTCCTTCCCTGAGATCCAGATCTTTTCTATCCAGATGGCTGCTTCTAGGTATCTCTGACTTCACATGCCTAAAATTTAACACCTTATCCACCTGTAAAAACTTACTCCCCTACAGTGTATTTCATCCCCTGGGTGCATGCTAAGTAACTACAGTCATGTCCAACTCTTTGTGACTCCACGTACTGTAGCCCACCAGGCCTCCCGTCCATGGGATTTCCCAGGCAAGAACACTGGAGTGGGTTGCCATTTCCTCCTCCAGGGGATCTTCCTGACCTAGGGAGTGAACCTGCGTCTATTATGTCTTCTGCATTGGGAGGCAGGATCTTTACCACTAGTGCCGCCTGGGATGGTATCTCATCCCATCCAGGCATGCTAATTCATTTCAGTTGTGTCTGACTCTTTGTGACCCCATGGACTGTAGCCTTCCAGGCTCCTCTGTCTATGGATTCTCCAGGCAAGAATTCTGTAATGGGTTGCCATGCCCTCCTCTAGGGGATTGTCCGACAATCTCATCCCAAGGGATAGTAATTCCAACATTTCATTTGAGTCCTCCTGGACTCCTCGCCTTTCCTCCTTCCTCACATTTAATCCAAGAGAAGTGTTCCTGTTCCACCGTCCTAATATATCCAGCATCTGACCGCTCGTCACTATCTCCACTGCCACCGCCCTGGCCCAGGCAGCTACCACCTCTCTCTTAGTTTATTTTAATACCACACTTCCGAGTTCCATTGCCTCTCTGGAATGTACTGTCCAGAAGCCAGAGAGATCCTTTTAAAATGTTGTTTGTCCAAAACCTTTTAGAAACTTCCCATAGCATTTAAAGCCAAAGTCTTTATTGGGGCCCCATGTGATGTGGCCTCACTCTGCATGCAAACGTGTGCACACAATACACACACACATTCACACCCTGCTTGTACGCCTTACCTTCCTTCCTGGCTTTTATTTCTCTTTATCATCACATAATCTTCTTATTTATTTTCTTTAGTGTTCTCCCTCCTTGTTACACACAAAAGAGCATAAACTCTGCGCGGGCAGGAGTGTTTCCCTCTACTAGTCACTTATGTGTCCCTTGTGCTTAAAAGGCACACAGCAGGTGCTCAACAAATGGGTATTGAATTAATGAATAAATAAATGAATTCATTGCTATGAGAACTCTACAAATTTGTATCTCTGATAGACCTGGTTATGCAAGGTAATAATATCCTCTTATCAGCATGAGCCAAAAGAAATACAACAAAGAAAATAATATTGTGTGCTCAGTCATGTCTGACTCTTTGCGAGCCCTCCAGGCTTCTCTGTCCATGGAATTTTCTCAATAAGAATATTGGAGTGGGCTGCTGTTTCTTTCTCCAGGGTATCTTCCCAACCTAGGGATCAAACCTGCATCTCCTGCATTGGCAGGCAGATTCTTCACCACTGTACCACCCTGGAAGTCCCTAAAATAATATTATGGAGCAATTAAACTTATATCATGTCCTAGGTCTTCCAAAAATGCTTCTTATCAAGGCAAACGAGCCAAGCACCTGATTCCCTCCCAGAGGGGGAAGACAGGCAAATACTTGGAGGGTGGATATGAATAAAACTGCATGTCCTCGGTCACCCTGGGAACTTTATTCAAGTCCATTTTCTCCACTGACTCTAACCCAGAATGTCACAGTCCTCATCCAACCTGTCAGAGATCCTTTTCCTTCACCCTTTTCCCTAGAATCATTCCCTTTATCATTTCTATGCTTGATTTCCTCCACTTTGCTGAGTCACAAACATCACACTCCTTGAATAAAATGACAATAATGCCAGCAAAAATGGAAGCAGCTCATTGAGCACTTGCGCCAAGCGCTATGATCAATATTTTGCACACATGACATCATTCAGTGTTCACAATAAAACCCACAGGGAGAGACTACCATTGTCCTGATTTTGCAGAGGAGGAAACTGATACTTAAACAAAGAAAATAGCTCTTCATTTCAACATAGTAAACCAATCACAGAGTTGAACTCTGTTTAAGTCCTCCTATCTATCAGCTGGGTTCAGTCCCTGGGTTGGGAAGATCCCCTGGTGAAGGAAACGGCAACCCACTCCAGAAATCTTGCCTTGAGAATTCCATGGACAGAGAAGCCTGGTGGCTACAGTCCATGGGGTCACAAAGAGTTGGATACTACTGAGCAACTAATACTAATACTCGACCTATCAGCGAATGCACATCACCTTCAAACTTATTAAAAATATTTTCAGGGCCCTTCCCTGGGGGCTCTCACTCATCAGCGGAGGTGGGAATCTCTGTTTTTAACAATGGCTCCAGGCATTTCTTCTCATACATCTCGGAAAAACTACACTAATTATTCTGCCTCTCAGTCAGGCAGCTTGATAATTACAAATTGACAATGACAAAAAGAACGGCTGATTTATAGATTACTTTCCCCTGCTATGGAGAAGGCAATGGCAACCCACTCCAGTACTCTTGCCTGGAAAATCCCATGGATGGAGGAGCCTGGTGGGCTGCTGTCCATGGGGTCGCTACGAGTTGGACACGACTGAGAGACTTCACTTTCACTTTTCACTTTCCTGCACTGGAGAAGGAAATGGCAACCCACTCCAATGTTCTTGCCTGGAGAATCCCAGGGACAGGGGAGTCTGGTGGACTGCCGTCTATGGGGTCGCACAGAGTTGGACATGACTGAAGCAACTTAGCAGCAGCAGCAGCAGCTCCCCTGCTAATCAAGATGAAAGTCTTTGCCACCCATACAGTGCTATACAATAGGCTGTCACAGATGTGTGTGTGTTGTCATTGTGTTTAAATTTAATTCATTTTCTGTGTTAGCAGCAGTCAGCTAGCTCCTTGGGCACAGGCCACTCCCTCTTATTAGGTCTTTTCTACTGTGTTGCTCGAATTCTGATTTAAAAGAAAATAATTGCAAATCAGTTAAGTCTTTCATAGAAGTCTTTTACATCCAGTGTGCTTTTTGCCACTTTCTCTGAGCACACACCTCATCTTCTCTCATCTGGGCCTCCAGTGCTTCACAGGTACGTCCTTCCCTCCCAGCCCTGAGCTACAATGGTGAAGCATCCAGAGAAATGATAGTAAAAGTCTGGGATCTCACACAGAAACAGTTCCTTTCCTTACTGTGGACACAGATAAAGAAATTGGCAAAATACACAACCAATTGTATGAATACATGGTGGGTGGTGGTGGGGGTTTAGTCGCTAAGTTGTGTCCAACTCTTGGGACCCTATGGACTATATAGCCTGTCAGATTCCTCTGTCCATGGGATTTCCTAGGCAAGAATACCGAAAAATTGCCATTTCCTTCTCCAGGGGATTTAATTATTTTAAACTATAATTAAAATAATGGTCCAAAAAGAAGGCAATTTGTTATGTCAGAAAGATCATAGACTTTTGTGCCAGTGATACTCAGAAGTAAATCCCACTTCTTGTTTGATGAAACCTCAGAATCCTCATAATAAGAAATGTCATCGTAATAAAATATATTCATAGAAAACATTCTTGAGACCAGTTGCTGGATATGGACAGACTCTGGGGTTAACATAGGGCTTGTCACAAAGGAAGAACTCATTGTTCAGTGGCTTCCTCACATGGGACTCTTGTCATACATTCTGGTGACTTGTGTTCTAATCTCTGGGGGAAGAAATCAATTTAAGTTCATCTGGCTCTTTGCCTTCTAGGCATAAGCTCTGTTTCTGGAGAACAATCATATATGCTTATGAAATGAATCATAAAATGTTTCTCCTATTAACAATCATGTGGATCCACTATCAATTCTGCAAACTAACTACACACCAGCCTTTTAGTATGTTCTAATCAAAAATCTTCACACGTACACACAATTCATGGTTAAGAGAGGCTGTATTTGTTCTCCCAATTATTCTTTCCTTACAAACTTCATTTCTTAGTCTCTTGAATAAAGGCCTATAAAATGAGGTTCCTTCGGTTCTTATCTTGGCTACCCAATCCCTTGGCCTTGATTTTATATTTGACAAGCCGCCTACCTCATCGGTGTCTCAACTCCCATTGGTAAAGCAAGAAAAGCACCACAAACAACTCAGCAGGTAACTGAGAAGAGTTTCCAAAAAGGAACTTCAGGGAGTTTTCAACACTCATATTTGCATGGGTTCTAATGAAAGCATAGCCCTAGGTTGAACCCAAGGATTAGATTTCAAAAGAGCAGCAGAGCAGTGCGAGGGGTAGGTGGTGACAACCATCTTTGCAGAAGCCCATGTGGGTGGAAAGTTTCCTTAGTCTTGAAAGCTTTAATGCAAGCACTAGAGTTGCAACTACATTCAGATCAAGAAAGCCATAATATAAAATTAAAGAGAAAGAGAATTCAAAATTAAGCAAAGGATTTCTTTATAATCTGGATACAATTATGGAACCATACACAAATATATATATATGCTTGTATTTATAAATGTATGTGTGCATGCTCAGTTTTGTTCAACTCTTTGCAACCCCATGGACTATAGCCCACCAGGCTCCTCTGTCCATGGAATTTTCCAGGTAAGAATACTGGAGTGGGTTGCCATTTCCTTCTCCAGGGGCTCTTCTCAACCCCTGTATTCCAGGAATGGAACACACGTCTCTTGTGTCTTCTGCATTCACAGGTGGATTCTATACCACTGAACCAACTGAGAAACCCCATAAATTTATCAAATATGTTATACTCTTTACTTTTTAAAATAACTTTCTGTGATTTTGTTTGTTCAATGCCATTTTCTTTTCCCTGTTACACTTTATGTATATAAATATAAATAAATTTATAAATATATGCTTGTATAAGTATATATGTATTTAAATAGAGATATAAGTAAATACTTATAAGTATATACTTTAGAGATATAAGTAAATTTATAAATATATATATTTGTAATACCATAGTACTATATCCAGATTTCAAAGAAATCTTTTGCTAATTTTGAATTTATAAATATAAATATTACATATAAACATATATAAACTTATAAACAAAATATCTATATCTTTATAATATAAATATTTATGGTTCATATTTATATATTATATTATTGATAATAGTTGAATTATGTATAATTTGGAGTATATTTATAAATTTATATATAAATATATTTAATTCAAAATTAGCAAAGGATTTCTTTAAAATCTGGATATAGTACTATGGTATTGTAAATATATAAACATTTATAAACATATTTATATACCTAAAGTACATAGTTATTTAAGTATATATACTTATATACATGGATATATATTTATAAATTTTTTTATATTTACATACATAAAGTATAATAAGGAAAAGAAACTGACTCTGAACAAACAAAAACACAGAAAATTATTTTGAAAAGTAAAGAGTATAATACACTTGATAAAATCAAATACTAATAATGATTTGTATTTTGACTTCCTTCCTTCTTCTATTTAATTTGTACTTATCAAACACAGCATTTGCTACCTGCTGGTAAAAACTGTAGCTGGAAATAATTGTAGCATGGAGCCAAGGTCCCTACCTTATGGAATGTATGAAGTAATAAAAGAAAGAGCTCATTTTAGAATTTTTAAAAATATTTCGCAATTTGCTAAAAATAAAACCTTAAAAGTGTATAGAAACAGTGCCTGCCCTTGTCCATCGGTATTCTAAATGACAAAGACACACTACCATGAATACTTTGCTAAAATCCATTATAAAAACCTGGTGATTTTTCTCTTTGAGACAAGAGTAAAAACCAGGAGGAAATACTAAAGTGGACAGAAGTGTCACTTATTGCAAGCATTGGGTTAAGAGGATGAGGCAGAATGGATGGTGCCATGGGATTGAGAGGTTCTCTCCAAGAAAGAAGGCAATGAGTATGATTTCCCATGATCCATGACACTTGCAGCAATGACATCTAGGAAAGGACAAGGCAATATGCAGCATGTAGGTTAAGACCATGGATTCTGGAGTCAGGCCCCCTATGTTGGAATGTTGACTTGGACACTTATATACCACATAACCTTGTGTCATGGAAAGTGTGTATCTCCGCTCTCTCACCTGTCAAATGGAAATAGCTGTGTCCACTTGTGGGAGATGGGAGAAATGAGTCCTTTCTCCCAGTAGCTACTCTTTCTCATGGGAGACTCTTCCCATCAAAAAGTGCAGTCTCTTTCCTCTCCTTTTGACTGTAGGTTGGCCTTCTGACTCTCTTGGCCAACAGAATTCCCTGGAAGTGACACCAGATCAGCTCCAAGACAAGGTCCCAAGGAACCTTGCTCTCCTCCACTCTCTCCCAGGCCCCTGCACCCTCCTTGTGAACAGGATGCTACTGAGTGATGAGCAGTCACATGGATTAGGCCTGGTAGTTCAGGCCAGTGGTCCCAAATGAGACTCCAGAACAGTTCAGCTGAGATGATAAGACTCCCTCCCTAACCCCCAGCTGCCAGAAAACATAACTTGTTATTGGTGGAGTTTAGTCACTCATGTCCAATTCTTTGTGACTCCATGGACTACAGCACACCAGGATTCCCTGTCCTTCACCAGTTCCCAGAGCTTGCTGAAACGCATGTCCATTGAGTCAGTAATGCCATCCAGCCATCTTGCCCTCTGTAGTTACCTTCTCCTCCTGCCTTCAATCTTTCCCAGCATCAGGGTCTTTTCTAATGAATCAGTTCTTCACATCAGGTGACCAAAGTATCAGAGCTTCAGCTTCAGCATCAGTCCTTCCAATGAATATTCAGGATTGGTATCCTTTAGGATTGACTGGTTTGATCTCCTTGCAGTCCAAGGAACTCTCAAGAGTCTTCTCCAACATCACAGTTCAAAAGCATCAGTTCTTCAGTACTCAGTCTTCTTTATGGTCCAACTCTCATATCCATACATGACTACTGGAAAAACCATAACTTTGACTATATGGACCTTTGTTGACATACTAGTCTGGCCCAGATCAGAACCACCCAGATGACACACAGACTAGTAATATTAAATGATATGGTTGAAGCCACTATATTTTAGGGTGGTTTCTTACACATAGAAAGCTAACTGATCCACATCATAGAGGGTCAAAGTGAGGATTAAATGTATTCAAATAACATCTGGCATATCACAGCACTATGTAAGTCTTAATACTTGCTATTGTTATTAAGAGATGATTTTCAAAACTGAGACAATCTGCCTAACAACTTCTCAATCAAAGCCAGCTAGATCTCTTGCTGACTTTGCTGGTAACAGATGGTGGCACCAGGGCTGTGGACATGACATCCACCAATCAGGCTCAGAACTCTGGGAGCTCCTAACTTTTTGTGCAAGTGATTTTACATCAGAGAACACTTGTCTAAAGAGTTTCAAAGTCACTAATTGACTGAGTGTAAGGAAATTAAAAATGTATAAAGGATCAAGAAAGCCAGCTACTTGATCAACACTTTTACTCATGTTTCTTCTCAATAGTCTGGTTAGTATTAACCATGTGTAGTAATGATTACTACTATTACTCATATATAATCTTCCTATTAATCATATATAAGCAACTTCTCAAAGTGAGCAACTCCGAAGTAAACCTGGGAAATAATTTTATGAATACGTTTGTAATACACAGCAGTCCCATATTCCTGGTCTCTCCATGACAGCAGCATAAGGACAGTCTTTGTTTTCAGTCAGAGGTCCATGATACTCCCTCATATTTCATAAACAATGTCATTTTTTTAAATTTTAAATGTGTTTATTTTTGATTGGAAGATAATTGCTTTACAATACTGTGCTGGTTTCTGCCATATATCAACATGACTTGGCCATAGGTATACCTATGTGTTGGTTTCTGCCTCCCTCTTGAACTTTCCTCCCACCCCATCCCAACAATATTATTTCTAACAGAACATCTCACTCTATCACAATTAGCTTTTGCTTGTCTTAAACCTTAATACCAACGTATATGTCCTTTTCAATCCATTGTGATGCTGGGAGACTGTCTTACACACGTGCATGAGCTGCACTGTGAATATCCTGCCAAATCAACTTAATGAAGTTCAATATGAGATTATTTTTCCTTTATTAAACTTAGTTCTTGGGAATTTCAAGGCCTTTTACAGAGAATCCAAATGCCCTTTGGTAACTTCCACCCACGTCTTTTTTTACGACATTGATACTTTTGGTTAATGTTTTCTTTTGTAAGCACAAAAATTCACTGCAGAAAACACTGGTCTCTTCCTCTATCTGTCTTTCTGTCTCTGTTTCCCTCTCATTTTCTCTCTCTCTCAGAAAACGTAAGGGAATTTGAGTTGTTGTTTCTATTTCTCTACCCAACTTAGTGGACTTGGTAAATATAGAAATTTCACATCCCAATAAGGAAGCTTTGATTGAATTACAATGTTTAAAAAAAAGGAAAGATTATCTTATTCTTTTTTTTTTTTGAATCAATATCATCAGCCATCATTTAAATGTATAGAACAATGGCTGCTTCACTTAATACTAGATTCTATCCTCTCAAAAGCTTCGTGTACTCCAAGTCATCACACACATAAAATATTTATTGCCCAAATAACACTGTATTTGGGGATTTAAAGAATTCAAATATAAAAATAAATTGATCAAACTAGGATGGCAAATAATTTTAGTACCAGACTATAATTTCTTTTTTCAATGCTTTTAAAGAATTTATAAGTCCTGTGAAATTTAGTAAGTAGAATATTCCTGGCCCTGAAATCCCATGTGATTGTACCACATTGAGACAAATTCTTTTACCTGTTGGTAAGGCAGGAGGCCCATATGAACACTCAGAGGGCAGTCTTCCAAGGATCAGTGAAGAATTGGAAAATTGGGAGGAAGTCTTCCTAGATGTTCATAAGCTGGTTTGCCCTGAGCTTTTCACTTGTGCTGAGGTTAAAAAGACACCACACACACACACACACACACACACACACACACACACACATGCACCTTTATCTATATCAATTCTTTAGTACTTCTGAAACAGTAAAACTACTTTTAAATTATTTTTAGAAAGCCAGGGGAAGGAGAAGTTTCAACTGATGCTCCTGACCCCACACTGATGGAGAACTCCTAGAGTCTGCCAAACAGCTGGTCCACTAGTGGGCCAAGAAGAGCTTGAACAAGCTTTTACTCTTCCTGGAATAAGAGTGGGAGAATTGGGAGAGAAACCATCCAGCATCATAGGATCTTGGACCTAGACTACAAGAGATTTTAAAGGATAAAGCCTGACCCCCGTGTTTATATTCTCCAGACAAAACACCCTATTAAACTCTATCTCATACAGAATCCTCTAGTGTTCCCTTTCCTCACTCAGAAAATGGCCCATGAGGCCCTACGCTGTCTGGCCTCCTCTCTCCAACCTCCGGCCTTATCTTCTGCTCATTCCTGCACTGACTCATCCGCAGCCACACTGGCCTCCTTGCCACGACACACTTCTACTGTGGGGTATCTGCCTTCCTCTACCCCCTCATCTCTACTTGCCTCTATCCTGATCATTGTTAGGTCTCTCCTCAAAAGTTAGCTGCTCCATGAGGCCTTTCTCTGGCCACCTTCAGTAAAACTGGAAAACAAAAATCTACTGTCTGCATTCCTCATCCCTTTTCTGTTTGCAGACCACTACCTGCCACCTTCTGACACTCTCTGTGGTGGTCTAGTCTCTAAGCATTGTCTGACTTTGCAACCCCATGGACTGTAGCCTGCCAGGCTCTTCTGTCCATGGGATTTTCAAGGTAAGAATACTGGTATGGGTTACCACTTTCTTCTCCAGGGGATCTTCCTGACCCAGGGATTCAACCCAGGTCTGCACTGCAGGTGGTCGCCTGCATTTACAGGCATATTCTTTACCAACTGAGCCACCAGGGAAGCCCATTATATACACACACACACACACACACACACACACACATATGCATTCTGTGTGGGGTAGAATTCAAGTTCCGTGTGCTCCACCTCTGCCTTTCACTGACTGGCATGGTGGAGGTGCTCAGTACATAGTGAAAGAATAGACAAATGAGAAACTGATGTTCCAAGGAGGTAATGATCGTCACAAAGTCACACTCTGGAATTCAGCCACAAGGCAGTTCAGTTCAGTTCAGTTCAGTTCAGCCGCTCAGTCGTGTCCAACTCTCCGCGACCCCATGAACCACAGCACGCCAGACCTCCCTGTCCATCACCAACTCCCGGAGTTCACTCAAACTCATGTCCATCGAGTCGGTGATGCCATCCAGCCATCTCATTCTCTGTCGTCCCTTCTCCTCCCACCCCTAATCCCTCCCAGCATCAGACTCTTTTCCAGTGAGTCAACTTGTCGCATGAGGTGGCCAAAGTATTGGAGTTTCAGATGTAGCATCAGTCCTGCCAATGAATACCCAGGATTGATCTCCTTTAGAATGGACTGGTTGGATCTCCTTGCAGTCCAAGGGACTCTCAAGAGTCTCCTCCAACACCACAGTTCAAAAGCATCAATTCTTCAGTGATCAGCTTTCTTCACAGTCCAACTCTCACATCCATACATGACCACGGGAAAAACCATAGCCTTGACTAGACGGACCTTGGTTGGCAAAGTAATGCCTTTGCTTTTTAATATGCTATCTAGGTTGGTCATAACTTTCCTTCCAAGGAGTAAGCGTCTTTTAATTTCATGGCTGCAATCAGCATCTGCAGTGATTTTTGAGCCCAAAAAAATAAATTCTGACACTATTTCCACTGTTTCCCCATCTATTTCCCATGAAGTGATGGGACCAGATGCCATGATCTTAGTTTTCTGAATGTTGAGCTTCAAGCCAACCTTTTCACTCTCCTCTTTCACTTTCATCAAGAGGCCTTTGAGTTCCTCTTCACTTTCTGCCATAAGGGTGGTGTCATCTGCATATCTGAGGTTACTGATATTTCTCCCGGCAATCTTGATTCCAGCTTGTGCTTCTTCCAGCCCAGCGTTCCTCATGATAAGGCTAATTAATATAACACAGGTGCCAGTCTGAAACACAAGCCTCTGAACATTTATAGAGACTTTTTACTACTCAAAAAGCAAGCTTACACTAATTTTCTTTTAATTTTCCAGACCACGCTAGGAGGGATAAATTAGTATTTCTTTTTTTGTGTGTGTGTAAATTTTATTAGAAAACTGAAATTTACAATGTGTTTATATCACTCACTGAGTACATGGCATTTAAAAACAACAACATTACAGAAAGATAACAAAAATACAAAGTCTTCATACCTATAGTATATGGAAAACATTATCCACTGAGGCCTTAAATGTAGTAGACTTTACATAAAAAGGAAAAGCAATGAGTATACAAGTATACAGACAGTTTAAGAAGTATTTAAGAAGTATTTCTGTCTTTATAGATTATAAAGTTGATGCTCAAAGAGATTAAAAGAAAGATAGATTAAGTTGTAAAGACATCTATTAAAGATGATCCCTACCCTCTGAAACAATTTCTCATTTTGCAAAAAGATGTCAAAGCAGAACTTCATTCAATGACAGCTTTCCTAGTACCAAATTTAAAAATGCAGTTCAGTGCACTCGTAATGTTTCAAATAAATTCTTTAAAGCAGAAAGCAAGTGTTCCATTAGCACCACTTCATCTGGATTTCATCCTTCACTTTGCCTTAAGCTTTTATGAGTGCAATTCTGAGGCCCAAGAATAACAGAATAGTTTTCTTTTTCTTTCTACATATTTTGATTTTCTGCGTGTGTGCATACACACACAATTTTGTTTTGTTTTAGAGGATTTACCAGTCTTTTAAAGGGTCTAGTACAACTCAAACAACTCCAGTCAACAAAAAGGTGAGTATATTTACAAAACAAAACCAGAAAAACACTCAGGGAAAACAAAAAGAAACAGGAAAGAGAAAGGACAGACATTTAAAAAAATAATAATTAGCTAGGCGAAGTGCAAAAGTTATTCTATGTAATTTTAACATTTCACAAATAAGTTGCATTCAACCTACAACTGAGATTGATTTCACAAAGCAACCTGAACTTCCATCAGTCTTTTATCCTAAGAGAGAAAGCCTTCATGCTCTCATCTTACAAGTCTGCAGTCAAAAGTCAGGTAGAGAATTTCACTGAGTTCATTATGCATCCCAAAGGAAGCAGAGCCTGAAATGGAGCAATGCATTTCATGAAATCATAAGGGTGACCTATGGCCATCCCAGGTACTATGGTTTTTTTCTTCCTGACAGTTGAGGACCCTTATGGCTTGAACTCCACAGGACTGAGGACTGGAGGAAAGAAGGTTCCTACAGAAGCATTATCAAAGGAGTCTCCCATTGACTCCCAGTTGACTGGCGATGCCAATTGTTCTACTTGGCATCCTAGTTTAAATGTCTACCAAACTTAGAATACCCCAGTGTACAAGGTGATTGCCTGTGGGCAGACCACAATATGACCATGACAGTCTATAAAAAAGAGGAGACTAATCATTAATGAATTCAACCCAAATAATTTTAAAAGTAACTGAAAACAAATAAAAGGAAACAAGTTTTATATAGTGAATTAAAAAAAAAAACAACAACTCTTAACCAGAACTGAAAGAGACACATGTACTCCAATGTTCTTTGCAGCACTGTTTATAATACCCAGGACATGGAAGCAACCTAGATGTCCATCTGCAGACAAATGGATAAGTTACAGGATGGTCGGGGCTGGTTTGCGGGGATGACCCAGAGGGAGGATAACGGGAGGAGGGAGGTGGGAGGGGGGTTTGGGAGGGGGAACTCATGTACACACGGGGGCAGATTCATGTCAATGTATGGCAAAACCAACCAATATAATATTGTAAAATAATTAGCCTCCAATAAAAATAAAAAAAAAACTCTTTGCTAAGCATTCCAGGAACATGACATATGTATTTATGGTTTGTGAAATCTCCACATTTTTTTTTTTACAGTAGCTTATAAACTGCTAAGGTGACTGCATTGCTGCTGCTGCTGCTAAATCACTTATCAGTCATGTCCGACTCAGTGAGACCCCATAGACAGCAACCCGCCAGGCTCCTCCATCCCTGGGATTCTCCAGGTGCCTGTATTAGGTACTGGCATATTTCCTTTTAAATGCACCTCAGTGAAGCAAATACAAACATCCAACATTTGTACTGAGTATAACCCTTACATCTACTTGTAGGGCATTCCGAGGTATGTAAAGGTAGAAAATTTATCAGATTTTAACACTCTAAGAATTCCAAAATCTGGACCTACAAGATAAACTCAAGATACCATACGTGAATGCCTTTCTACCACAGTTAGATGGAATAGTCTTAAAATCCAATCAAAAATTTCTCCCACTGCTGAATCAATTAAAAAAACAATTAGAAATACATAAAAGTGAACTGATTTACAAAAAGAAAAGAAGGGTCTATGGTCTTTTCTGTACGCAACGCATTGACCACAGAGATAAAATTTATCTAGAGCAAAAATGTGTTACACAACACAGGTCAAGCACTGATGTAACAGTTGCCTTTATCAAAATAAATACTGAACTGATCAATTACCGGAAAAGTCCCTAAGAGAATGTTTCCTAACGTAGTAATTAAGAAACACAATTATGTAACAAATTCTCTTCAAACAGAACAGTACTAAATTTGTCTTTTATGGACATAAACCACACAGGAGTTTTAATTCTAAAGTAGAATACTGAAAAATCCTTAAGATCAATGAAAAAACAACTTAAAAAAAGGGAAAATTCATAGATTCTAGATTCCAAAGAAATATACATAGCACTTCTATCTTCAGAATCTTAAGGTACCATAATATTTGAGTCATTCTAGGGAGAGAAAAATCAATTAACATGACTATAGAAAATTCTTTAACAACTAGCCTGTAATTATTAATTATAAATTTGACTTTAAGAGACTGTTTTTTTCACTGAAACTAATCAAAATTAAGCTCCCTATTCAATAGGTTGGAGATGAACAGTAAGGCACCTTCCTGTTAAAGAATTTTAACAGGATGTAAAATTCCTGTTAAAATGCAAATAAATAAATAAATAAAAACCTCTATTTATTGGCTTGGTCTGAGAATAAGGGTCCTATGGATTACCCATATTCGAAGTATTAGAAAGCACTAAAATTACATTTAGTGAAGTTTAAATTTGGTGGCAGAGGACAGAAATAGAATCAAAACAATTACAGGCATTTTCACTAATTCAGAATTCCAATTATGGCATCACTTGGTATAGTGATTGTTTAGTGTATGGAGTGAGCCACAGGGGAAGGTTCTGGTCAGCATAAGTCAGAGTGAGTCTCCCCTTCAAACACTGATTGTCGAAGTTGAATAATCTCTATACCATTCTCTAGAGGGGCTGTAGCAGTTTATATTCCCACCAATGCAAGAGGGTTCCCTTTACTCCACATTCTCTCCAGCATTTGTTGTTTGTAGATTTTTTGATGATGGCCATTCTGACCAATGTGAGGTGATGCCTCATTGCAGTTTTGAATAACATTTCTCTAATAACGAGAGATGTCGAGCATATTTTCATGTGTTTGTTGGCCAACTGTATGTCTTCTTTGGAGAACTGTCTGTTTAGGCTTTTCGACCATATTTTGATTGGGTTGTTTCTTTTTCTGGTATTGAGCTGCATGTTGTTGTAATTCACTCATTAAGTCATGTCCAACTCGTTTATGACCCCATGGACTGCAGCAAGTCAGGCTTCCCTGTCCTTCATCATCTCCCAGAGTTTGCTCGGATTCATGTCCATTGAATTGGTGACACCATCCAACCATCTCATCCTCTGTTGCCCCCTTCTCTTCCTGCCTTCAATCTTTCCCAGCTCCAGGCTCTTTTCCAGTGAGTCAACTCTTCACATCAGGTGACCAAAGTACTGGAGCTTGAGCTTCAGCATCAGTCTTTCCAATGAATATTCAGGACTGATTTCCTTTAGGATTGACTGCTTTGATCTACATGCTCTCCATGGGACTCTCAAGAGTCTTATCCAGCACCACAATTCAAAAGCATCAATTCTTTGGTGCTAAGCCTTCTTTACAGTCAAACACATATCTGTACATGACTACTATTAAAAGAAAAACCAAAGCTTTGACTATACGGACATTTGTCAGCAAAGTGATGTCTCTGCTTTTTAATGAAAATCTCTACTTTTTAAAAAAATCCACAGTGATTTTGGAGCCCAAAAAAATAAAATCTGCCACTGTTTCCACTTTTTCCCAGTTATGTGCCATGAAGTGATGGAACAAGATGCCATGATCTTAGTTTTTTGAATGCTGAGTTTTAAGCGAGCTTTTTCCCTCTCCTCTTTCATCTTCATCAATAGGCTCTTCAGTTCCTCTTCACTTTCTGCCATTAGAGTGGTATCATCTGCATATCTGAGGTGACTGATATTTCTCCCTGCAATCTTGATTTCAGCTTGTGATTCATCCAGTCTGGCATTTTGCATGACATACCCTGCATTACTTTGCCAACAAAGGTCCATCTAGTCCAAGCTATGGTTTTTCTAGTAGCCACGTAGAGATGTGAGAGTTGGACTATAAAGAAAGCTGAGCACTACAGAAGTGATGCTTTTGAACTGTGGTATTGGAGAGACTCTTGAGAGTCCCTTGGACTGCAAGGAGATCCAGTCCATCCTAAAGGAAATCAGTCCTGAATATTCATTGGAAAGACTGATGCTGAAGCTGAAACTCCAATACTTTGACTACCTGATGCGAAGAACTGACTCACTGGAAAACACCCTGATTGAAGGCAGGAGGAAAAGGGGATGACAGAGGATGAGATGGTTGGATGGCATCCCCGACTTGATGGACATGAGTTTGAGTAAGCTCCGGGAGTTGGTGATGGACAGGGAGGCCTGGCGTGCTGCAGTCCATGGGGTCACAAAGAGTCAGATACAACTGAGTGACTGAACTGAACTGACTCTGCATATAAGTTAAATAAGCAAGGTGACAATATACAGCCTTATTGTCCTCCTTTCCCAATTTTGAACCAGTTCATTATTCCATGTCTGGTTCTAACTGTTGCTTCCTCACCTGCGTATAGATTTCTCAATAGGCCAGTGAGGTGGGCTGGTATTCCCATCTCTTTAAGAATTTTCTGTAGTTTCTTGTGATCCTCACTGTCAAAGACTTTAGTGCCGTCATGAAGCAGAAGTAGATGGGTTTTTTGGAATCCTCTTGCTTTTTCTATGATTCAACAGATGTTGGCAACTTGATCTTTGGTTCCTTTGCCTTTTCTAAATCCAACTTGTACATCTGGAAGTTCTCGGTTCACATACTGCTGAGCCTAGCTTGAAGGAAGGATTTTGAGCATTACCCTGCTAGCATGTGAAATGAGTGCAATTATACAGTAGTTTGAACATTCTTTGGCACTGATTTTCTTTGAGATTGGAATGAAAACTAACCGTTTCCAGTCCTGTGGCCACTGCTGAGTTTTTCAAATATGCTGACATATTGAGTGAAGCACTCTAAGAACATCGTCTTTTAGGATTTGAAACAGTTTCACTGGAATTTCATCACCTCCACTAATTTTGTTAGTAGTAATGCCCATTTGACTTCACACTCCAGGATGTCTGGCTCTAGGTGAATGACCACACCATTTTGTTTATCCAAGTCATTGAGACCTTTCTTGTATAGTTCTTATGTGTATTCTTGCCACCTCTTTCTTGATATCTTCTGACTGTTAGATTCCTACTGTTTCTGTCCTTTATTGTGCCCATCTTTGCATGAAATGTTCCCTTGGTATCTGCAATTTTCTTGAAGAGATCTACAGTCTTTTCCATTCTATTATTTTCCTCTATTTCTTTGCATTATTCACTTTAGAAGGTTTTCTCATCTGCTTGCTATTTCCCAGAATTCTGCATTCAGTTGTGTATATCTTTCCCTTTCTCCTTTGCCTTTTGCTTCTCTTCTCAGTTATTCATAAGACCTCCTCAGACAACTACTTTGACTTCTTGCATTTCTTTTTCTTGGGGATATTTTTGGTCACCACCTCCTGTACAACATTACGAATCTCTGTCCACAGCTCTTCAGTCACTCTGTCTACCAGATCTAATCCCTTGAATCTTTTCATTACCTCCATTGTATAATCATAAGGGATTAGATTTAAGCCTTACCTAAATGACTCTGTGGCTTCCCTACTTTCTTCAATTTAAGCCTGAATTTTGCAATAAGGAGCTCATGATCTGAATCACAGTCAAATCCAAGTCTTGTTTTGCTGACTGTATAGAACTTCTCCATCTTCAGCTGCAAAGAATATAATAAATCTGATTTCAGTATTGGCCATCTGGTGAGCTGCTTGTATATTTTGGAGATTAATCATTTGTCAGTTGTTTCATCTGCTATTATTTTCTTCCATTCTGTCTTTTTACCTTATTTATATTTTCCTTTGCTGTGTAAAAGTGTTTAAGTCTAATTAAGTCTCATTTGTTTATTTTATATTTTATTTCCATTAATCTAGAAGGTGGGTAATAGAGGATCTTGCTGTGATTTATGTCAAAGAGTGTTCTGCCTATGTTTTCCTTTAAGAGATTTATAGTTTCTGGTCTTACAGTTAGGTCTTTTCTCCATTTTAAGTTTATCTTTGTATATAATGTTAGGAAGTGTTCTAATTTCATTCTTTTATATTACAGCTGTCCAATTCTCCCAGCATCATTCACTGAACACGTTGTCTTTTCTCCATTTTATACTCTTGCCTCCGTTACCAATGATAAGCTGCCCATACGTGCATGGATTTTATCTCTGAGCTTTCTATCTTGTCCCATTGTTCTATATTTCTGTTTCCGTGGCAGGACCATACTGTCTTGATGACTATAGCTTTGTGGTATAGCCTGAAGTCAGGAAAGTTGATTTCTGGTTAAGAATGGATAAGCTCCATTCTTCTTTCTCAAGATCGCTTTGGCCATTCAGGGTCTTTTGTGTTTTCATGCAAATTGTGACATTATTTGTTCTAGTTCTGTGAAAAATACCATTTATAGTTTAATAAAGATTGCACTGAATCCATAGATTGGGCAGAAGAGTCATTTTCACAGTATTGATTCTTCCATTCCAAGAACATGGTATATCTCTCCATCTGTTTGTGTCACCTTTGATTTCTTTCATCAGTGTCATAAATTTTTGCATACAGGTCTTCTGTCTCTTTAGGAAGTTTTATTCCTTTGTATTTTATTCTTTTTGCTGCAATGGTGAATGGGATTGTTTTCTTAATTTCTCTTTCTGATTTTTCAGTGTATACGAATGCTAGGGATTTCTGTGCATTAATTTTATATCCTGTGAATTTACTATATTCATTGATTAGCCATAGTAATTTTCTGGTTGCGTCTTTCTTTAAGGTTTTCTACATAGAGTATCATGTCATATGCAAACAGTGAGAGTATTATTTCTTTCTCAATCTTGATTCCTTTTATTTATTTCTTAAAAAACCAGGAATAAAACTACCATATGACCCAACAATCCCACTACTGGGCAAATACCATGAAGAAATCATAATTGAAAAAGATACATGTACCCCAATGTTCATTACAGCAATATTTACAATAGCTGTAACATGGAAGCAACCCAGGTGGCCATCAACAGATGAATGGATAAAGAAGTTTTACATATATACAGTGCAATATTAGCCATAAAAAGGAATGCATTTGAGTCAGTTCTAATGAGGTAGATGAACTTAGAGCCTATTATAAAGAGGTTAAAAAGTCAGAAATTATATGGAAACTAGAAAGACGGTACTGATGAACCTATTTCAGTTCAGTCAATCAGTTCAGTCACTCAGTCATGTCTGACTCTTTGCAATCCCATGGACTGTAGCATGCCAGGATTCCCTGTCTATCACCAACTCCCGGAGCCTCCTCAAACTCATGTCTATTAAGTTGGTGATGCCTTCCAACCATCTCATCCTCTGTCGTCCCCTTCTGCTTCAATCTTTCCCAGCAGCAGAGTCTTTTCTAATGAGTCAGTTCTTCACATCAGGTGGCCAAAGTAGTGGAGTTTCAGCTTCAACATCAGTCCTTCCAATGAATATTCAGGACTGATTTCCTTTAGGATTCACTGGTTGGATCTCCTTGCAGTGCAAGGGACTCTCAAGAGTCTTCTCCAACACCACAGTTCAAAAGCATCAATTCTGCAGTGCTCAGCTTTCTTTATAGTCCAACTCTCACATCCATACATGACTATTGGAAAAACCATAGCTTGACTAGATGGACCTTTGTTGGCAAAGTAATGTCTCTGCTTTTTAATATGCTATCTAGGTTGTTCATAACTTTTCTTCTAAGGAACAAGCATCTTTTAATTTCATGGCTGCAGTCACCATCCGCAGTGATTTTGGAGTCCCCCAAAAATTAAGTCTTCACATGATGAACCTATTTGCAGGGCAGCAATGGCGATACAGATACAGAGATCAGACTTATGGACACAGTGGGGGAAGGAGAGGGTAGAATGAATTGAAAGAGCAGCACTGAAACATATACATTACCATATATGAAATAGCCAGTGGGAATTTGCAATATAATTCAGAGATTCCTTTTATGTCTTTTTCTGCTCTGATTGCTGTGGCCAAAATTTCCAAAACTATGTTGAATAGTAGTGGTGAGAGTGGGCACCCTTGTATTGTTCCTGACTTTAGGGGAAATGCTTTCAATTTTTCACCATTGAGGATAATGTTTACTGTGGGTCTGTCATATATAGCTTTTATTATGTTGAGGCATGTTCCTTCTATTCCCGCCTTTTGGAGGGTTTTTTATCATAAATGGATGTTGAATTTTGACAAAGGCTTTCTCTGCATCTATTGAGATAAGCATATGTTTTTTATTTTTCAGTTTGTTAATGTGGTGTATTACATTGATTGATTTGTGGATATTGAAGAATCCTTGCATTCCTGGGATAAAGCCCACTTGGTCATAATGTATGATCTTTATAATGTGTTGTTGGATTCTGATTGCTAGAATTTTGTTAAGGATTTTTGCATCTATGTTCATCAGTGATATTGGCCTATAGTTCTCTTTTTTTGAGGCACCTTTGTCAGGTTTTGGTATTAGGGTGATGGTGGCCTCATAGAATGAGTTTGGAAGTTTACCTTTCTCTGCAATTTTCTGGAAGAGTTTGAGTAAGATAGGTGTTAGCTCTTCTCTAAATTTTTGGTAGAATTCAGCTGTGAAGCCGTCTGGACCTGGGCTTTTGTTTGCTGGAAGATTTCTGATTACTGTTTCAATTTCCGTGCTTGTGATGGGTCTGTTAAGATTTTCTATTTCTTCCTGGTTCAGTTTTGGAAAATTTTACTTTTCTAAGAATTTGTCCATTTCTCCCAAGTTGTCCATTTTATTGGCATATAATTGCTGATAGTTTCTTATGATCCTTTGTATTTCTGTGTTGTCTGTTGTGATCTCTTCATTTTCATTTCTAATTTTATTGATTTGGTTTTTCTCCCTTTGATGAGTCTGGTTTTGATTTGGTTTTTCTCCTCTTGATGAGTCTGGCTAGTGGTTTGTCAATTTTATTTACCCTCTCAAAGAACCAGCTTTTGGCTTTGTTGATTCAACAAGCTCAAACCCAGTACTCTGTGACAACCTAGAGAGGTGAGATGGGATGGGCAGTGGGAGGGAGGTTCTAGAGGGAGGTGACATATGTATACCTATGGCTGATTCATGCTGATGTATGGCAGAAACCTACACAATATTGTAAGGCAATTATCTTCTAATTAAAAAAATCAATGAATAAAAAAACTAATAAGCAAACATCAAGAAAAAGTTGAATAATCTCAATAAATTACACTTTCTTGGGTCTTATATCTCAACTCTTTAATCATCTTTAAGACTTTCCTTTGAACAACTTCCAAATTTCTTTATTCTTCTCTGGCTTCTTTTAAGCTATTTAATCCAAAGTCAAAGAAGCCATTATTAGACTTTAGACCAGAATTTAGCATAATTTCAGGAACAAACATATTCTTAGAAATTAGGACTTAAATGAAACTTACACAAATAAAAGCTAATTAACTTCAGTCACCTCAATGGAGTAGGTTATCAAGAAGGAATTCTTTTATAGTGTTTTATTATTTATAGAAAAGAGATTTTACTCAAATACTTGTTATAAATTTATTTTATCAGAAGTGTTGGGAACCTCACCAAAGAAGATGTACAGGTGGCAAAGAAGCAAACACAAATATACTTACATCATATATCTTTAGGGGACTTCAATTAAAATAATGAAATACCACTACACAACTGTTATAATGACTGAAATCCAAAACACTGAGAACACCAAATGCTGGTGAGAATGTTGAGAAATAGGAATTCTCATTCATTGCTGGCGAGATGCAAAATGGCACAACCACTTAGGAAAACATTTTGACAGTTTCTTACAAAACTTAAAATACTCTTTTTATATAATCAAGCAATAGCACTCCTTGGCATGTACCTAAATGAGCTGAAAGTTTATGTCTATAGAAAAACCTTCCCACAAATGTTTATAGTAGCCTATTCATAATTGCCAAAAATTGGAAGCAACCAAGATTCACTGGAAAAGACTCTGATTTTGGGAAGGATTGGGGGCAGGAGGAGAAGGGGACAACAGAGAATGAGATGGCTGGATGGCATCACCAACTCGATGGACATGAGTTTGAGTGAACTCCAGGAGTTGGTGATGGACGGGGAGGCCTGGTGATTCATGGGGTCGCAAAGAGTCGGACACGACTGAGTGACTGAACTGAACTGAACTGAACTGAAGATCCACAAATGGGTGAATGAATAACCAAACCAGTGTATGTGTACAATAGAATATTATTCAGTGATAAAAAGAAATGAGCTCTCAAGCCACAAAAAGACACGGAATAAGCTTAAATGCATATAGATAAGTGTATGAAGATAATCTGAAAAAGCAACTGCCATATGATTACAAATATGTGACATTCTGGAAAAGGCAATATTATGGAGATGGCAAAAAGATCACTGGTTGCCAGAGGTTTGAGGGTAATGAAGGCATGAACAGATGGAACACAGGACATTTCTAAGGCAATAACACTGTTCTGTATGATACTAGATTATATATCATTATACATTTGTCAAGACAATACAAAGTATAAAAACAATGTATCAAAACTGACTCATCAATTGTAGCAGATATACCATATTAAAAAAAGACATTAGTAATAGGAGAGAGAAAAAGAAGTGTTGTGAAGAGCAAAGAAGAAAACGATTCTAAATGTTCATTGGCTACACTTTTGTTTCAGTAATATCAACTAACCTACAAATAGAAAATGCTTATAGCAAAAGTACACAGTTTCATTAGAACACATATCTGTTATTGAAAAACCTTTTGCTAAAAAGTACACAAATGTTTTGGCTTCCCAGGTGGTTCAGTGGTAAAGAATCTGCCTGCCAATACAAGAGACACAGGAAATAAAGATTGCGTCCCTGGAAAAGGAAATGGCAACCCACTCCAGTATTCTGGTCTGGGAAATCCCATGGACAGAGGATCCTGATGGGTGGACAAGGAGTCCATGGGGTGGCAAAGAGTCAGACACAACTGAGCATGCACATATACATACTTATTTTTTATAGGCATCCATACTTATGACTGATGTGACCTTTTGAAGGAAGGAATATGGATTTTTTTTAATAACACGTATCTTTGATGACATTTTGACATGTATGATAGTTTGGCGGGAGGACCCTCAACCCCTTCTCTCAGACCTACCTGAATAGAAAAATGGAATCCAGTCTTCTTTCCCCTTCATGGGGTGTCATCTAGTCTATTTTTAATATTTTGTCTATCCCCACCTCCAAATGCCTTTTCAAATACTCCTGGACCAGGCTAGAAGCCTGGTGGAGTTTCCCAAGGCCTATGCGGGCACTGAGGTAGACATGCAGGAAGGCAACGGGGACAGGTGGGTTGAATCCACTCAGTCTGGAATCCACTCAGCTCAGCCCCTCTGGTTCACATCCAGGCTGTGGCTTAATGTCCAGATTTCATTAGATGATATCCATTCACCTTACTGGTCTTTCACCATCCCAATCAGGTTAAGGAAAGTGTAGAAGTTTATAAAGCTTTTGACACTGTGCCCATCAAAAAATGAAGTCTGATTCCCAGCGAGTTACTCCTAAAAATAAAGTGTAGCCGAAGTGACCCTGGATGACTTCAGGACTTTAGAGGCTAGGTTAGAAAAGGTTACTGGGCTCCCTGCTGGCTCTCTCCCTTGGGACACGCACTGTGGGCACCATGAGTGGCTCTGTCAAAAGTCCAGCTAAGCTGAAGGTGCCACGCTGGAGAGATCACATGGAGAGACCAACGAGGAAAACAGAGAGGGACTAAGATGCCCCAGTTATTTTGTCTGCAAGTGTTTCAATCTCCTCAGACCCCAGGCAGTATCAATGGCCAGGCCTGTAAGTACACAGCCTCCAGCCCAGCTTGCAGGCCATCCTGATGAAGCAGACACAAGCCAGTCCCACTGAGCCCTGCCCAAACATCAGCTTTGTGAGAAATTTAAATATTAATATCATTTTAAACTACCAGTTTGGGGGGTGGTTTGTTAGCTAGCAATAGATAAGTGGAACACAGACTGTACTTCTACCCATAGAGAAAACCAGCTTCATGCAGAGGAAAGATGGTGGGGGTAGGGGATAAATTAGGAGTTTCAAATTAACACACATACCCTACTATATATAAAACAGATAATCAACAAGGACCTACTGTATAGCACAGGGAATTCTACTCAATGTTCTATAATAATCAATGGGAAAAGAATACGTGTATAATGGGATCACTTTGCTATATACCTGAAACTAACACAATATTGTAAATCAACTATGGATGTGTGTATTAGTTGCTCAGTCACGCCCGATACTCCAATATAAAATAAAAATTAAATTAAAAAAATAGAAAGAACAATGACTAAATTGGTTGTCTCCAACATTTTTGAATACACATAATAAACATTTGTTTATTTAGTCATTGATTTAACATACATATGACTACACTATGTCTTATGTGTGAAAATAAACTTTCTGAAGGATCAGTTAAAAATAGAAATTCTAAGATTTCCTTCCTGAATCAAAAGGTTATCATACTCTCCCAACTTTGAAAACTACTGGAGTCAGAATGTGAATTGTTTAGATAATAGCTCTAAAGTTCCAGGTGATTAGACAGCCTACTAGTCAGGAACAGATTAAAAGGGCTAAAGTTTGAGGAATTATGTTACTTAACCTTTTTTTTTTTCTTTCATTTAGGAAACTATGGGGACTTTTGGAATAGAAGGAAGCTTTGGAAATTTTAGGTAAAATTCTCTCAACTCTGGTCTCAGCTATGCAAGAAATTTGTTTAAAATATCAGTTCAAATACAGCAATTCATGAAGCCTTTCTCTTCTTAATAAATTCACATAGGCCCCAAAGAAAGTGAAAGAATTCCAGCTCTTTGCCATCCCATGGACTGTAGCCTACCAGGTTCCTCCGTCCACGAGATTTTCTAGGCAAGAGTATTGGAGTGGGTTGCCGTTTCCTTCTCCATGGGATCTTCTTCCCAACCCAGGGACTGAACCCGGATCTCCTGAACTGTGAGTAGACTCCTGACTGTCTGAGCCACCAGGGAAGCCCCACATGGGTCCCAGGAAGCCCCATAATGAGATTCACCTAGTTGCTTGTACTCAGTGATGCCTCCTGGAGGTATCTTGCTTTGGTCAAGGATCGGTGGTTAAATCCTCTGGAGACGGCCCACTGCTCTCCCACATAGATTGTATCTTTAGGCAACTGCTGAGCTTCTTTAAGCATCAGTTTCAACGTCTGCAAACAGCACCAATGATGATGTCTGACTCATGAGGTTGTTATGAGGAGTCAACAAAGAATGTAAAGCTCTCAGCACCATGTCTGCCCTGAAATGAGTGCTTGATAAATGTCAACCATCGGTTTTTGCTGTTCTTGTTGTCATAGAAAAAGGAAGAATTTGCATTTTTTAAATTTGAGAAATGAGTCAAAAATCTGTGTCCTGCCTGTCAATGGTATTCTTTCAGTCAAGAACAAGGTAAAAAACTAGACCATTCCCCATGGGGCAGCTGAGGTGTAGAGAAGCAAATAACAAAACTAATTAATGACAAAGGCTGTACCAAAACTACATGCACAAGATGCACAACAGAAATTCCAGTGCATTTAGAGAAAGAAGATGGACTTCATCATTTTCCTCTTCTGTAAACGGGGAGTCACGCAGCACATTTATGCTTATTTAATGCTCTCATGTAATGCAAATTTAAAATATATGTAATATGCTGTTTGTTACACAAGTGTAACATGCAAGGTGGTCATGCAAAAACATTTTCTTACTAGGCAAAATGTGTACAGCCACCAGGCCAGTGGTTCCCACACTAGTTTGTGCCTCAGAATCACCCACAGAGCTGGTCAGAAATAGGGACATACAAGAAAAGTGGGTTCTTATAACAAAGTCCAGGGGAGACCCTGATACATGGGTAACTGTGAGTCTCTGCTACTTTACAAGACAGACAAGTGAGAAAACCAGATAATATTCATACATCTGCCACAGGTTCCTAACAACCAGATCTTCACGGCATCAACAAGATTTGGTAAGAAAAGTATACACCGAGTGCTTCAAACATCTAGTGGAGAAAAGGCACTGGCGACTCCCAAACACTTGATTAGGTCACCAACCAAAAGGGGCAGGAGTTAATCAATGAGTCCCTTAAACACTTTCCACCCACCCCAGAGAGCAGAGCACTGGCCACTCATGAGCGAAACCGAACACTGGTCTATTCTTACTTCCTCACCTGCAACTCATAGTCTGCACATAAGCTGCCTGATATCTATTTATCCATTTCATAAACAGTCATCAAGCTCTGTTAGCAAGAGGGGGTGCGGTGGTGAGCAAACAGCTCCCAGTGTCTGGAACCCTTTGGGCAGGTTCAGTCTCGTCTGGGTGACGAGGTACAACATATGTTACTTGAAGCACGTGCCTGCCCAGTCACTTAGGCTGTGCCTGACTCTGTTGCGACCCCATGGACTGTAGCCCTCCAGGCTCCTCTGTCCATGGGTTTCCCCAGGCAAGAATACTGGAGTGAGTTGCCATTTCCTCCTCCAGGGGATCTTCCTGACCCAGATATTAAACCTGTCTCTCCTGCAGCTCCTGCATGGGCAGGCAAATTCTTGACCACTTGAGCTACCTGGGAAGCCCCAATGCTTAAAATTTTCAGATTTAAAACATATTGGGTATGATAACCCACTCCAGTATTCTTGCCTGGAGAATCCTCATGGACAGAGGAGCTTGGTGAGCTACAGTCCATGGGGTCGCAAAGAGTCAGACACGACTGAGAGACTAAGCACAAGCATAGCTATTAAATGCTAAACCCATCTAACTATATCTGTATAGCAATGACCTAAGTCACTTAGAATTATTTATGGTGCTGTGCTTAGTCATTCAGTCATGTCTGACTCTGAGAGCCCATGCACTGTAACCTGCCAGGCCCCTCGGTCCATGGGGATTGTCCAGGCAAGAATACTGGTGTGGGTTGCCAGGGGATCTTCCACACCCAGAGATCGAACCCAGGTCTCCCTCATTGCAGGCAGATTCTTTAAAGTCTGAGCCATCTACTAGTCTTTTTGTGGGGCTTCTCGGGTGGCGCTAGTGGTAAAGAACCCAACCACCAAAGCAGAAGATGTAAGAGATGCGGGTTTAGTGCCTGTGTCAGGAAGATCCCCTGGAGGAGAACATGGCAGCCCACGCCTGTATTCTTGCCTAGAGAATCCCATGGACAGAGGAGCCTGGTGGGCTACAGTGCACGGGGGTCACAAAGAGTCGGACATGAATGAAGAGACTTAGCACACAGCACACAGTCCATTTTTACAGTGAGGAAACAAAAATCCAAAGGGGTTACCTTGTTTAAATTTAAATAAGTTGTTAAGTGGTGGGACCAGATTTCAAGCTTGAAAATTTGGCACTGTATTCTGTGCCCTTGCAGCCTGCAGCCTTGGGGCAGGGCTGGCCCTTCACACCCCCAGGCTGATGGTGGATGGAGACTAAAAGCAGAGCATGAGGCTCCATGCATCAGGCTCCCACAAAGCTTACTTTGCAATGAGTGTTTCTGGTTGCATTACAGGAAAGAGAAACTGCTCTAGACGGCTCACCAAAAGTTTAAATGCAGAAACAGGGTACTTACAAAATCTTGGAAAGGGCTGAGAGAAGTGAAAACAGAGGGTCTACTGAACCTGCGCTCTAGTGTAGGCTGTGCAACTGCTGATGCCCACACAGCCTAGAGCCTGTGCTCTGCAACAAGAGAGTAGCCGCCTTCTCGCTGCAACTCGAAAAAGTCCGCTTGCCGCAAAGACCCAGCACAGCCAAAACTAAAGAAACAAAATTTTTTAAAAATTACAGATGCTCTCGCATCACTCAAGGCTGACTAAACAAAAATCACATGAATGGGTTTCCTTAAGTACCATCTTAGAAACACTCCAACTAGTGCTGGCACAAGACTAGAATCCAGGCCCTCAGCCCCAGCCTTACTCTCCACTCCCAATCACCCTCAACTATCTACCAAGTGACAAAGAATCTTGTTGACATCGTGTGTTGAGAAAGGTTTATAACACCATTAAGCAGACATTGCAGGCTAGGAGAAAAAAGCTAAGGAAGCTTTCAGGCGGCAGAAGTAAACAGGTGTGATCAGCCTTCAGCACAAAAAGACTAATGAACATTTCAAGAGTTATAGAAATGCATTCAGACTTTGTTATGTCTCATTACACTCTTTACCTTTCCTTTCAAACATTTTCTCCAAAATAAGAAGAAGAAGAAGAAAAAAAAACAGATTCAGAAGCAGCCAGCTGGTAGCAGGCATTGTCAGTAAGATGTGACGTAAGCCAGACTGATTGATCACTTTTTAAAGATTAAGTGCCTCATTCTCTGTAATAGGACATACAGAAAACAGCTTTGACAGCACTGAAGTTGCTCACCGAATTCTGAGTGCCCACTAAAAATTTAAATCACGCTTAATTTTTTCCAGGTAATCCACTCACAATAGGCAATTTATGTGATCTCATCATGGAAGAAGAGCTCAGATACTCTTCCTGGACCTTTTACCTGCTGTGTTGCTATGCTGCACCTGCCATCTGGACAGATGGCTGATAGAGGGGATATTGAAGGACCTGGATACCAATTTGCCTTGTGTTTCTCAGACAGAAATAGAATCTCCCTGACTCTGAATACTGAACACATTCTCAAGGCCTTTACATCTTATACACAAGCTCTGTCTCCCTGAGTCTCATTTTTCTTTTACCTTAAGTGAGATGATCATAATATCCTTTTAATCTAACCCTCAGGATTATTTTGGTGATTAAATGTAAACTATAATTATTTTATCAAATCAAATGCACACGACTGATATCATACACTGTCTGTAAAGCCTGCCTTGGGGACTCGTTCACATCACAGAACCACTCTTTTTCTTAAGGTTCACACTACCTCCTCTGGGCTGGGCTGTGTAGCCTCTCTCCTGCTCTTAAGTTCAGAGGATGGAGAGAAAGCAGCACTGACCATCCACAGCCAGGGGTAAGACGTCAGAGCGGGTGGAGAGGTTAGGACATAGCAAAGAACGGGAAGTTCAAGACTCGCTCTGGAATCCTCCCTTTTTTTTTAACCCCCTTCCAGCTGGAGACCTAGAACTCTATCCCTCCTAAATTCCATTTCCTGCTCAGTCAAGTGGGGAAAAGAATGGCGCTACTAACTGTTAACAAGATGACGGATGGTGTGCATCAAGTGCTAAGCATCCTGACCCAGAGGAAGAACTCAGTGAACGTCAGGTCCTCCCTCCAGGTGACCTGGAAAGAGCACACGAAACGGACCCAGGAGAGAAAGACTTCTTGCGGAGTCAGAATTCTGGTAAGCACATACTGTCAACTACTGTCCTGTCACGGAAATGAGGAAAAACTCTCTGTTTACAGACCCATCTTTTATTTCCCCTGCTGACTCTCAGAACCTTGAGTTGATTCAGAAGCCCCACACATACCTCCTTTACAATGAAGCTTTACATGAAATGTTCAGTGTGCGTGCGAGTGCTCAATCACTTCAGTTGAGCCTGACTCTTTGCGACCCTATGGACTGTAGCCTGCCTGGCTTCTCTGCTCATAAGATTCTCCAGGCAAGAATACTGGTGTGGGTTGCCATGCCCTCCTCCAGGGGCTCTTCCTGACTCAGGGATCAAACCTGCATCTCCTACATTGCAGGCAGATTCTTTACTGCTGAGCCACTGGAGAAGCCTGAAATGCTCAGTACTATTTATGAAACGTATCATGCTTGTTTCACTTATCTCAACCAATTTCCCTCCTGGCATCCCTTCTGATGAGAATCGCCATGGCTTAAGTGGTTTGGGACTTAGGACAATATCCAGAAAGTTCAAGTCAGTTTGAATGAATACAAGTGGCAATAATGAAAGTCTGAAACTAATTCTTAAATGATTTCTTGAAGTCTGGGATCCAATTTCTTTGGCACTTATAGAACAGCATCTAAACTTTATTGTGACCATAAGTCAACACTACAGCATGGGAACCCCCGGTGTCTCAGCAGTAAAGAACCTGCCAGAAATGCAGAAGACACAAGAGACAAAAGTTTGATCCCTGGGTCAGGAAGATCCCCTGGAGGAGGAAATGGCAACCCACCCCAGTATTTTTGCCTGGGGAATCCCATGGACAGAGGAGCCTGGAGGGCTACAATCCATAGAGTCACAAAGATTGAGACATGACTGAGCAAATGACCACACACACATAAGCAACACCAGAACAGGCACTACAGCATTCTGCAACTGGGACACTCCTGAAACATCAAAAACAAATAGTCACGGCAAGTATAACGCCCCAGGACAGGACTGTTTGTTCCGTAAGGTTTGACCAGGTGAGGATGCCAGTGGAAACGCCAACCATCTCATCAGCTGAAAGGGCTGATGAACAAACAGTCCTTTATATATCTGCCTTCAAATAGCAAAGTAAATTCCTCCCTAACAGCCCCTACCCTTAACTTAAAATAGGAGATACACCTCAGTCTCTGTACTCTGCCAGAAAACTTCTCTCAGGGATTCCTTGGTTCTAAGAGACGGAGCAGGTGATGCAAGAGAGACTCCAGTCATTGCGCAGGACAACTGAAGTCCTCAGTTTACCAGGCTGCCAGGTGAGGTCTCGTTTGGAACAGATAGAACACACCTGTGAGCACCAGAAGATGAACGATCCATCACTCTTGTTCTGAGCACCAGGCCACACAAAGGCTACCTGTACAAACTGGCTCACTATTCTCAACTGCTCGAGCTCAGGAACCAAGAAGAAGTATGAAGACTCCTGCCCCAAACAGCCCTTCTCTTCTTCTAAGAGAGAAGAGTCCATCTCTCTTCTATTGTCTGGGGCTCCATTCTTGCCTCAACACTGGAATTTCTCCACCTGGGTCTCTTTTGGGCCCTTTCCCTGAGAAGACACAGTCTCTGAGATCCCATTCTTATTTTAACAGGATTCCCTGTTACTCTTCACTCTTCTTATGTCTTCTTTAACACCCTCCCAAATAGATATTCTGCCCCACCTCTCATCCTGAGCCAAACGGGATTCATTCATTCATTCACACACCGAAATACAGCGAGCAGTTCCTGTGCAGCAGGTGTTCTTCTGCACCCTAAGAACATGGTGGCAAATTAAATAAAGTTATTGCCTTTATGGAACTTAATTCTATGGTGATAAATAAGTCATAACTTAATAAATCCATTTACAATATAGTTTCAGGTTGGGACAGATATACTAATAATACACATCTAAAATTAGGATAAAGGCTTAGAGTAACTTGGTAAAAATGCTGGAGGGAAACTCTAAATAGGAGACGCTCTCTGAGAAAGTAATGTTTCAATAACAATAACTGATGATGGTAATAATAATAATAAAGTGAGGGCACAAGAGATGCAAAAATTTGGAGAAAGAACTTTCCGTGGAGCTGGAACAACCAGCAGATGCTCTAAAGAGGGAACAAGCTTGGCCACTCGTTATTTTGGCAAATTTCTTAATTTCACTGCAGTTTCGTGTTTTATTTGTTTGTGCATATCCCTGTTTCACTTTTCAATTAAGACCACAAGTGAGAAGGAGCCAGCTTCATATAATCCTTTGTAATTCTTCACAGAGTATCAAGCCAAGGGCATAAGAAAGTATTTATTAAATGTTTGGATGATGGTGAAAGTTATGGATTTCTCCTACTCAGTGCAGGCTGGAGGAGAACATAAGTAACTGATGACAGTTTAAAAAATGCTCCTTAAATAAGATCTCTATCCTGACCAAACAAATACCAGACAACACACCCAGTTCTACACAAACTGGGAGCGGGTAAGGTCTGGGGTGCCTGGTGCATTTGAAGCCTCTGAGAAAAGAACTTTCACAGCTCTGGGAAAAAGAGAAAAAAAAAGCAGCAAAGACTAAGTTGTAATAACTTCAAGATGACAGTTAACCAGAAGTGGTTACATAAGAAACATTCAAGGGAATTTTAATGTGCTGCAGCAAACAGAATTATAGGGCAATAAAATTTCAAGGTGCATTCTAGTTAAGCCCTAAAGATTTTTGCAGTGGTTTTGAAAAAGAGAACGCAAACGTCCAGCAGCTCAGGGAGAATTTTTGCTTCCCTCAGCAAAAACTGCAAAATATCTATCTTTATCCTTCCTGCCAAACGAGCAAATGGCCAGTGCCTGTCCACACAGGGGGCTACCTGTGGAAAGATCTGCCCCTGAAAGCGCCCAGGAAGGCACATTTCAAGGGCTATTACCCTCACCCAGATTCCCCATTAGTCAACAGGGCTCTTGATAGTACCCCATGCAGAGCTAAGCCTCATGAGTAATTAACCCCAGGGTAGCTGAAAAATTAAATTTCAGCAACTAAGTTCTGCTTTTAAGTGGAATCTAGCTTCTAAAGGTCAATGGACCAGGCCTTCCCCTTCTTTTGGGTCTCAGAGTCTAACACAAGGCTAAACAGGTAAAAAGCATTCAGCAAATATTTAATGAATGAACCATGTTTCAAAGGGTTTGCTGCCACAGGGTTGCTCTCCGTGAATACAGTGTTTCATAGTACCTGAAGTTAGATATTAACAAGCTATAAAGTGTTCTGGATTCTAGCTGTATACTAGGAAACGTTTTCAGCCTAATTTTGTAATCCAACGTAGGTTTGAGGCTTGCCTGTTAAAATACAGGACTCCCAATTCAATTTGCATCTCAGATAAATACAGATCATTTTTAGTATAACTATGTCCAAAATATTGCATGGGACAAACTTACCCTTTTAAAACAATCATGGCGTCTCTGAATTTCAAATTTAAGTGGGAATCGTGTATCTTTATTTACAAAATCTGGCAACTCTAATCCAGACTTTAGGCCTTGAACTTGATTGAATTTCTTTTTCTCTGACAATCAGACTCTAAAATGCAGATATTTTAATACTTCTTTACATTCACTATTAAAATCAAGAACACATGAAACATGATCATCTTTACCTTATTTGAAGAGATCTATAGGAAGATACTCCAGACCTTATGCAATTCAGAATTAGTGCATAGGATGGTGATATCCATAGTGCCTAGTGTAGCTCCTTATGGTGAATTTTGCTAGAAGAAGAAAAAAAGGGAAGAATAGGGTTTCAGCCGTTTTCTAATGACATGGCCAGATGATGCCACAAAATCTTGGCATTACTGATAAGTACACACTGTGCTGGAAAATCAATAGTTTCTGAAGGGGATTCTGAAGGGAACTTTCCATTATGGGGGTTAGAAATAACTTAGCCCCACACTCATAAATTCCTGCCGTTGGGGCGCTCCATGTCCCTCGGCAGAAAGCACGGGCCTCGTCCTAACTTCATAAACTGCAATGCTGGAATGGCTGCTTTTAAAAATTACTAAGGGCATCTACTTTTGAAAACAGCATTTTTCAATGATTTTTAATGCCAGTGATTGAGCTGAGAAAGTAAATATAAGAACAGCTGTCCCTTCACTTTAAGAAAACCTGATCTGCTGGAAGAGCTTAGGTAAGCAGGTAAATGGTGAAAGTGGTTATTTATATTAAATAATAATTCATTTCAACACTCCACCAACTATTAGCATCCCCTAACATTTAGAAAAAATAATTTACTCCCTTGCAAAGGGTTTCTAAACAACTTCCCCGGGTTTTCTGTATATTAGGGTGATGAAATTTTCATCCCCTGCTCATTTTAGTCTCCATATTTAGAAACATCTACATAATGGTTTGTAGTTACAGTTAGCGTTCCCTTGCCTTAACGCTCTAAGGTAATATGAACTCTTCCTGCTGTTCTACAGAAAAAGACTTGCCTATAACTCAACTCTCTTCAATCCACTTCCTTTTCTCCAAAACTCATAGATAAAATTTTTATGATGTGTGAATAAAACACATTTTATTTCCATTCCTTCATATGCTCTCCTAACACTTAAGTATGGTAGACATTAAAAAATTAAACTCACTATGCATTACTGTTTCCACAAATAGATTCACTTCCCTAGAAATAGGAAAGAAGGATCAGTCTTCATCTTTCAGTAAACACTTTATTTGAGAATAGTTTTTTAAGTTTAAAGAAAAATTGTGAAGAGAGTAGAGAGAATTTCTATATAACATACTTCCACTTTCCCCACCGGTAATGTCCTACATTTGCATGGGACATTTGTCATAACTAATGAACTGAGATGGAAATATTATTTCAATAACACAGCACTTTATACAGATTCCCTGAGATTTTACCTCGTGTCATTTTCTTTCCCAGATCCCATCCAAGATACCAGAGGACATTCAGTTGTCATGTCTCCGTAGGCTCCTCTTCCCTGTAGCAGTTTTCAGAGTTTTCTATGTTTTGATGATTTAAGGAATACTAGTCTGATACTTTATAGTATGACCCTCAATTCAAATTTGTCCTTTTCTCTTCTCACAATTAGACAGGACGGCTTTGGAGACGAAGATTGCAGAGGTAAAGTGCCATTTTCACCACCTCATAACCCAAAGTGTTTGTTATCATCATGATTTATCACTGATGATGGGGACCATGATCACCCGGCTTAGAAGGTCTGCCGGGTCTCTCCAGTGAGATAAATAAGTACTCTTTATTCACTTTTTCCATACAATGCACTTTAGAAAGAAGTCATCACACCCAGCTCATGCTTGAGAGGCTGGGAGTTAAGCTCTACCTCCTGGAGTAAGAAGTATCCACACGGATTATTTGGAATTCTGCATGGGAAATTTCTTTTTTTTGCTTCCATTTATTTATGTAACCATCTATTTCTATCCATGTGTACTCAACAGCCATTTTATATTTTAGGTTATAATCCAATACTACTATTTTTTTTTTCGCTCAAATTGTTCCAGTTATGGCCATTGGAGTTCTCTCAGATGATCCCTGTGTCCATTTGACATACCCTTCATCCTGTTTGTTGTTGTTGCTGTTTTTCCTTTTTTATCACACCTTATCTCTCTGAAACAAGATGTTCCAGGTTCCTTTGAAGTATTCCCTGTCCCAGCCCTTGATCCAGCCATTTGTCAAAGGAGAACTGGTTCCTTTTTTGGGAGCACAGCATTAGAAATCAAGACCTGGATGTTGCTGGGTGAAAATCATTGTCATTTTAAACCATTTTTCCTCCCCCCCCCCACTTGACTGTATTTGCTATTAGACTGCAGGACGTTCACATTTTCATTTTAAACTTAGTTCTAAGAAGGAAATTACGGCTTAATTTCTGAGGTATTTAATGATTTTAACCGTTCATATTCTACTTAATATTCTAAAACTATGGTTTTGATGTTTTTGCTTTCTGGGTATTGATTTTTTGTCTTTTGTTTTTCTTCTCAAAGAAACTATTGTATGGAAGTTAAGATTATTCCCAAGGAAAGGAAGAGTGGGTTACTTCTCTCCAGGCTTAGCTAGGTGCAGTCTGGTAGTTCAACTAGAAATAGTAGGGTATACCTAAGGCTACCCTTTAAGTAGGAGCTTAATATATACTGTCCTTATTCAACCCTTGCTTAAAAAGGAGTCTTGTGATGACCACAGACATGCAAGGGATGGTTGTAAAAAAAACGAAGAGGTTGCAACAAAGGAAGAAGAGAATGACACACAAATACCACTACCAAACCAAATAACTACCTAGTATTTTTATAATGTGTATGTGAGGGAAACTGGCTTTGAATACCAGGAATGGCTCTTTCTTAGATACAGTGTCAAGCATGCATTCTGTCCAACATCAGAACTTTCAATGGCTTCATAAACCACAAGGATGTCCTATAATAGCTGAGGCTTACCAAACTCTCATACTGCTGGTAGTGAGAAAGTCTCCAAAGAACACAAAGAAAAAAAATTAATAAATGGCTGCTCCCTGGCAATCTGAACAGGTGAGATTGCATGAAATGCTTGTCAAAGAGCAATGTCTTTGCACCCAGTACATGCACACAAACAAAGCACAAATTAGATCCTGTGATCACTCTTCCTTCCAATTAGTGACTTTCAAAAGGCCCTCCCTCCCTCCCAAGGTGAACACTCTGAGTAACACTGTAGAGCCTTTGATGACACACATAAAACCGGGGATGACCTCATCACAGCACTCTGGCTACTTCCAAGAACCAAAGCCCCCTCACGGCTACAGCAGCCCTACAATCCAGAGTCAGGAGCCTCTACTGATCCTGGAAGACAGCTCTGCCTGGGGCACTTAACACGACTAGGTTCATAACCAGATTCAAAATGTCAGCACTCATTATCTAGATTCTAATGGAGCCGACTGAGCCAGTCAAAAGTTGGGCTGGCTGTAAGCTGGACATTTTAGTGACTTGTACTCCAATCAGAAGTTGATAAAGGTGGGTCTTCTCCAAACACTGCCCCATCTTTTCTCATGGACATGGCTGGACTCAGAGGATATGGTCTTTAGCCAGCACAGACATGGAAGACAACACACAAATCAATAGAAAAAAATAACTTCTTTTTATTTACAAAAAAAAATCCAAATATTGGATGCTGTAAACAAAATTCACAATCTGTTCCCTCTAGCGTTGATTCAAACATGTCAGTTTTTAAAGAGTCCATTCTCCATCAACTCCTTTTCTGCCTGTGACACAGTCTAAAGTGAAAGTATTCCAAAAGAGTGACCCCAGAAGCAGCTTGCTGCAAACAGGACGTCTCGGAGCAGGCGATGGTTTTAGAGAGGTCGAAGAGAGAGACAGCCAGCGGGCAGAGACTCCTCCATTCTGCAAGGATTTGCAGCCATTCTCACCAAGTTACTTGCCATCTTCCAACTCTGTACTTTGACCATGTACTTTGTTAGCAAGTCATTATTATGACAAAATATTACATAGAGATTCTTTCTTAGCACTAAAAAGGCTATGCTATGAGAGATCATAAAGATTATATTCAAATAGGTGCTATATATGAAATTACTTTTTTTGACTTTTTGGCGTCATCTAACACATGTTGTCTTCAAACAACAAAAAAGCTTATTTCTGAACTGCTGACAGCTTTTAACATAATACATTTCATTTACAAAATAGTTCACAATATTTATTTGACAAGCATTGCACTGAAAACAACTTTACACGCAGTAAGGCAACCTACAATAAGCAAACAGAAAGGGGTGGCAAAAACGAACAGTATGTTCACTTTTCTTGGCGTTTCCTCCTTGGCTTGGCTTACAGACCTTCCATCCTTGCAATGCTGGAGCCTCGTTAAAACAGTCCACCCAATACCAAGAGTGAGCAAATATTTGATCCTGTTTCTGGAAAGGAAAAGTCCATCTTGATGTAGGACATCTTGAGGCAACGAGACTTTACTGCAAATAAAGTCAACTTGTTAAAAGGGCACTGACATGGGTGAAGTGTTCCCTGATGTGCCAGGCTGGACAGGTGAGAAGAGCCTCCAGCAGAGGGAAAAAAAAAAACAAAACTTCTTCCTGCTTTAAAGTAACAGTGCACTCGGCCAGATAAACACAAAAGTAAGCAAATCACAGACACTAATCAGGAGTTGAGAGCTGTCCTTTCTTCTGACCTATGACACATGGCTCTCTCTCACCAGACATTCAAATGTTTAAGCCACACATCCACAAAGATAGACATATATTCCACCATTTGTTCAACTACATATGCACAAGACTATAGTACATACAAAAGGGAAATAAATTATATCAAAGTAAATGCCGAAGGTTGTCTTGAGTACAGCCTGTTCTAACTGAATGCCAGGTGCTGGCATTTCCAACTATGCTACCAGCCCCGGAGTATGCAAGGAAAGAACATAAATATCTGAGAAAACAAATGAAAAGTATATTTTTCAAAGAAGGCCCCTCCATACAAGAATCTGTGCCAGAAAATAACAGCAGATCGTTGCTCTGGCAGAGCTGGAGACCTCCAGATTCTTTGTGAAATAGTGGACGACTCATCCTTCAAGAGTTAGGATGAGAAGGAAGAAGGCAGATGCCCAGACGCTCCTCCTGCATTCCCAAGCATTCCCTTAGCTTTAATCTTAGGGAATGTCCAAACAGGTAAGGAGGATGGAGCTCTGGGTTTCTGACGGTTAAGTATCAGGCTTAATCTGCAAATGGAACATTTCCTGGGAATTTGCAATGAATTTCTCAAAACCCAGGGCTGGAGTGAGCGAGTTGGAGCCAACATGGGAGAAGAAAAAGTTCCCTACGAAACAGCGAGTGGCAGTGCAGTAGCTGTTACAGCTGGGACAGAGTTCACAGGGAGGCTGCTACAGCAAACCCATCAAGTTCCGGTTAAGGCTTCAAAGAAAGATGCGCAGGAAAGGTAGCTGGATGGATTAAACTAACAATGAGCATCTGAGGGACGCCCAGATAACAAACAGATTACACTGCCAATAGGATGATGCTATTTGCTTCCCCAATCCCTCTCTAATGAATGACAACAATCAGTTGATTCTTCAGAGGGCTGCACATAGTAAGTAGTCATCCACTAGGGTTGGTAAGGGATGATGTGGCTGCCTCACCAAGACAAGAGGGAAGGTTCCCGAATGTTAGTTTTGTTTTCAACAAATGCATTTTCAGAGACCAGTGTCCAAAGAAATTAAAGGCTGGGAGAACGTATGGGTTCAAGATTAGCTGTCACTGAACTGAAATAGTAACGCCAGTTCATTTCACAAAGGTGTAACTGGTCTCTTGAGACAGAAAATAAAGTTGGATCTGATTCGATGCAAAGTGAGTGAATTTGAAGTACAGTACTAAATATTTAAATGCAGCGTGACAACCAGATCGAAGATGTTTCATGTTGGCATGGATTTATAAAATTTTATATATAATATATATCTCATATATAAATTTTAAGCAATTGTGCAAATACTCTTTAAAAAGGGTCATTTCACATTTACTAAACTCTAGTGGTCCTGGAATGCATAATGCACTCATTTAAAAATTCATTTAAATATTAATAAGTAGTGTTCAGATCACCAGAAATTCTTTTGAGCAGTCAGGGATTTAAACAGACTATCACTGATCCATGATCCACTGGATTATACACCATGGAGGTATGCCAGTATTACAAAAACTAAAAGGGTTCAAACTGTCAAAATGGCAGTTCAGTATAAAAAAAAAGAGTGCTCTGCCAAACAAATATTCTCCCATTTGTGGAATTCTATGGCTCACAAAATAAAAACAAAAACAAAACACTCACTAAAAAGTATAATCTCTGCTCAATCTATCAAATATATTAATTGTTTTCCTCCTTCATTCACTTTAAGATTTTTAGATGTGGGATTTAATTCCTCACTGCAATATGCCCACGTCTCAGGTCATCCTGTTGAAAACATAAAAGCACACAGTATTTAAACATTTCCTATTTGCTACATTATTCTAGACCATAGTCAATGAACTGTGTGTATATACACATATCACAAATATGTATATATATACACATAATATACACACACATACACATGTACCTAGGATAACATCACACCAACAAGGTTAACTTTATACAAGTATTTGTCAAGAAAAAAATAGGGCATCTCCTCCACCATTCACAAGCTTATGTGTTGTTTTATTTTCTTCTTGAGTCCCTGATAAAATAAAAGTCATTAAACCATAAAATTTTTCCACTTCAAATTTTCAGAAGGCAACAGGCACTTTGATGTATATTGGTGTGTAACAAATATAGTAACTCTTCATATATTCTACTATCTCTCTTCTACTTGGGTATTTTTATCTGGTAAATCTTTGGTCCTTGAGCATACTTTCTTTGCTACAGCTGTTTTTGCTTGCATTTTCACATTTTAAAAAATGTGAGCTATGCACGCAGCTGGAAATAATGGATTGTGTCATCATAAGTTCTGCTGTTTGTTATGAGAACTGCACCAACCTACTACTGTTCATTTGGAGCAAGCCATTTCTATTAGCGCAATGGGACAGTTCCACAGATAGTATTCTCTACAAGCCTCAGCTATCCCAATGTTGGTGTACCCCTTCTTCCTGTACCATTCTTATTATCTGAACTCCTGAATTGAAAATTAAATTGGAGGGAGACCTTTTTTTAATCTCTGTATATTCCCTTTGGTGAATTCCATCTTATAAGGAACTATCCACTTGCCTTTTTTTCCTACGGCAAAGCTATGGGAGCAGGTACTGCAAACCCATATTGTCATCAAGCTTTTTTTCCCTCTGTCTCTTGTTATTTTAGGAGAACCTGGTTGCTTTTAATGACAGGTCTCTTTTGTTTCAGGAAAGAATCCAACTGGGTAGGAGAATCAGGCAGGAGGATTGGTGGTGGTGGGTGGGCTATTTTGAGATCGTGCCCCCATACCTATGAAAAGATCCACAAAGCTTTGCCAAGTTTAAAACCAGGAGCAGATCATCATTGCACAAAACATATCCCTAATAAGGGCTGGGTCACTCAGCCTTTTTCTTTTTCTCTTTTTTTTCTTCCTATCTTGTCTGAAATGGCTTCCCCACAGGACATTTTTAAATGATTCTTAATTGCAGGGTAGCCAAGTGGAGTATGTCTGTTGCTGGCATGTGAACACTGGCTGGACCTGTGCAATGTAGTAATTGCTAAAGTTGGCATCTGCTACATAGGGGGCCGGCTGGTAATAGCAAGTGACATTGGCCACATTAGGGATGACATTCTGGTCAGCTAGCACCCGGATAGCCAGCATTGTGATCAGGTTTAAAGTCTGTCTTCTTTCATGTCCCATCAGACACACGGTACTCTCATTCACCACTCCATGAAGGGTCATGAGATAGTCATACTTGCGGTCTTCCAAGCCCACGAAGTGGTTCTGCAAATAGGACTCCAGTTTTCTCTGCTGCTCTCCAATGTCTGAGAAGTCGATGAAAAACCTGGAACACATATACCTCTGAAGGGTCTTGATCTCATCAGAGGCGGGCCTAAAGCCCCTCACTAAGAGGTTGCAGTACTTTAGCAGGCCTCCCCCTCTGATTTCCTCCGGGTTCCGCGTGGCAATGATCTTGTTACAAAGGTGATCAAAGGCTTCATGGAAATCGCCATAGACGCTCTCCCCAATTATTGTGGGGTGAAACGTTTCAGTCATCGGGTTCTCTGAACATTCGTAAAAGAGGAGAAGAGAGTCTAATTTTATCTGAAAAGAATCTACACTAAATTCAAACTGCCTCCGGAGGGAATCCACAAATTTCAGTTCCACATTTTTGCCACTGTTGTTTGACAGGGATATAAGACTCCATCGGTCAGAGTCATTGCACACTTTAACCATTTTCTGCACATAAGCTTCCTACAATTTAAAAGACAAAACAAGAAGATGAGCAAACCTAGAAAAAAATAATAAATACATCCTCATCACAGCTGAGAATTATTTTGCTCCTTCCCTTTTGTTTTGTCAAGTTTCAGCAAAACACTACCTACAAGTTTAAACATTAAATAGTCTTCTGAAAACAACAACAACAAAAAATACATTTAACGAGTGGTTCTGCTGTCTGGGAAAGAGACTAGAAGTAATAGTTTGAGGCTTTTGGCAGACATAGCACAGTACTAAGCGGTTCTGTTGTCATGTCTGACTTTTGAAATGTTATTTTTTGAGAATGTTCTTACAGGTATAAGATTCACACAATATAGCTGCAACATTCAAAAGACAGAAGGGCCTACAGTGAAAAGTCAGTCTGCCTCTCATCCTGTCCCTAGTCAGCTAGTTTCCCCTCCACCCCCCAGGTAACTGATACGATCAGTATCTTGTGGGTCCCCGCAGGGATTCTGCAGCTAAAATCAAATATGAACTAAATTAAGACATTCTGGGAGGCTGGTTCCTCTGATCATTTTAACGCGCTTTGGGCCAAAGTGGGAAGGAAAGGACCCATTATATCCCGAACCCAAGAACCAACCCGGAGAAGAGCCGTATTTATTCTTAATGCCTGGAGTCAGCAGAAAGCAGCTAGAAAATCTAGTCACATTTTCCAATACAATAATGAGCCCATTGACTCGCCTCTGCTGCAGGCTGCTCTTTTTCCCAAAGACTCAATCATCCAATGACTCAAAAAAAAAAAAAAAAAAAAAGATGGATAACATTTCACTCTTCTACTTATCAGACTGTACGAATGTACTCCGAACACGACTCAAGCAAGGAAAGCCAAGAGTTAAAAAATAAGGAGAAGGAAGAGAGGGCAGGGCAGATGAGGAAGCAGAAGGCGCGGGGCGCTGAAGCAGCAAGTCAACGAAAACACTCAAACACAAGTCCACGCACCTTCGTGAACTCAGAAAAAAATAACTCAAAAGCAGAATCAGCCAGATCGCGCACACGGGTTCGGGCGGCCGACCCGAGCCCCGGTGTCAGCCGTGCAGCACTCGCGCCCGACCCGCCGCGGCGGCCCCGGCCCCTCTGGGCTGGGGGGTGGGGGGTGCTTTACCTTGAGCGTGAGTGGTGTGATCTTCTCCTTGTTCACCCCTTCGGGTAAGAAGTCCAACAGGCAGTCCAGCACGACGTCCTTCACAGTCTGAAACTCCTCTTCCCCGCGCAGGTCGGCGCAGAAGATGAGGTCCAGGTCTTTGTAGCCCAGGCCGCTGTCCTGGTGCAGGACGTGGCTGGCGGCCGAGCCGTTGAGGCGCACGTCGCGGACGCCGATGCGCTTCTCGGCCAGCCGCCGCCGCACCACCTTCACGATGAGGCTGGGCTGCAGCTCGAGCGTGGGGAAGTTGCCGCGCCCGTGGATGGGGATGGTCTCGCTCAGGATGCCGTCCAGCCGCTGCACTTGCTCCCAGCTCAGCACGTTGCAGTGCGCCGTGGGGCTCTCGCAGTATTCCAAGCAGTGCCCGGGAAACCCGCCGCCGCCGCCGCAGTCGCCGCCGCTCAGATCGCCGCCCAGGGGGATGTAGGGGCCGCCGGCCAGCTCGTCCTCGGCCATGGCAAAGTACCCTTCGCCTTCCGCCATGAAGTGCCCGCCGAACGCCACTTGGCCCTGGTCGGTCCTAAGAGAGAACGGGGGGAAGTGGGGGAAGGAGCGCGCTGAGGACGCTGAGAAGCGGCCGGGCGGACAGAGGGGCCCCGCGGAGGCAGGAACGCGCCCCCTTTCCGCGCTTGATCCCCGCCTCAGGGGGCACCCCGGAGACGCTCCCTCCCCAGGCCCCGCGGTCCCCCAGCCGCGCGCGCCGCGCCCCGCAAGAGCAGCCCCGCACCAAAAGTATCTCTGATGCATCTGGAAAAGCGCAAGCGGGAGTCCCGTCTGTGTCACCTGGAGGCGGCCGCCCCTTCTAGGAGCGCGGCGAGCGAGGAACTGCGAGGCGACAACTCTTCGGGAGCAGCGAGTGCGCTCCCGGCCGCGGCGAGCGACTCGAGTCCTTCCTAGACCCCCGCCGCCCGCGCCGGCCACTCCCGCCCCTCGCCCCCGCCCGCGCCGCCCGAGTCGCGATGGTCCCGGAGGTGGCGGCTCCTGCTGCCGCCGCCGCCGCCGCCGCCGCACGCGTTCCCGTCTCCGGAGCGTCAGCAGTTGTGCGGGAGAAGCTGCCTCAGTACTTTTTTTATACGAGGTCCTACGGACGCTTCCGGGGCCCGGCGCCGCACGAATCGCCACACCCTCCTCATCTGCATAGGGCACCGCCCCCGCCCGCCCGCCGCCCGCCCCGCGGCCCGGGCCCCGCGGAGCTGCAGGGCTGCGGCGGCCGGTCCAGGAGCGCGAGGCCGGCGGCGGCGAGTGTGCGCTCGTGTGCGTGTACGGACATTTGACGTATGGATGCCCCCCACACACAAAGCCCCTCTTTTGAATTTTTTTTTCCCCTCCAACGAAGAAACATTTCCGATGCCTCAAGAGTTCTAAGTCGCCCGCACAACCGGAGCCCGGCGAAATTCGCGCAACTGCACAAACTTCCCAAACATAAAATTCTCGCCTTTTCTGGCGCGTCATTAGAGCTTATGGTCGCGGCTCCAGAGGTTCTTTCGACTACCCCGACCATCGTTTTATGAGACAATGTGTAGTGTAAAGCTAGGCCATTTGCTCCGTTACTAAAGCCGGCCTCGGCGAGAGCTAAGGAAGGCGCCCACTTCCCCGTGCCGGTCAGGCGGCGCGCGCGAGGGGCAGGGCGAGCTCCCCCGGGTTTCGATTCTCGAGACCTCGGGCGGCGCGGGGAGCGCGGCGGGAGCGTGGCGCGCGGGGGGCGGGGCCGAGCGCGGGTCCCGATCGCGCGCGCGCGCGAGCGGGCCAGGGCGGCCGGGGGCGCGGCGCGGGGCCAGCGCGCGTCCCCGAGCGGGCGCCCCGGCGAGCCTGACGGCCGGAAGGCCGCGCGGCCGGCGGCTGAGGACCCGGCGGGCCCGGAGTGCGGCGCAGCCGCCGGGTCGCGCGAGGGGCTGCCGAGCCGGGCCGGACGCTGAGGCGGCGCGTTCTCTCGCCGAGACCTGAGGCGGAGAAGCGAGTTCGTTCCCGGGGCGCTTAAGGTTTTCCTTTTTCAAGTGAGTGCGCTAACGTCGGTGTGAAACGAGCTGGTGTCCCACGGCCCGCGAAAAGTACGAGTTTAAAGGCCACACGCGTTCCTCTCGCAGCCCCTCAACTTAAGTCGCCTCGGCGGCGGGAAAGGAGCGCGGTGGTACCTCCGCGCGCCCTCGCGCTCACACCCAGCCCTCTCCCGGGTCTCTGCTAGAAAGCGCCCCCGCTTTCTTCGGACTGTCAATTCTGGCTGCTCGGTGCCTCTTTTCAAACTTAGAAGAGTAACTTTCCTTCTCGTGGAGGCTGCGGGCTCCTGTGGGGGTGGGACGCCTGGGAAGCTTGGAAACTCCCGCCTGTGGCCCCGCGCGACCCCGGCCGCCCAGCCTGCGAGGGAACACGACCCGCCCCCTCCGAACCCCCCCCCCCGGCCTCGTCACCGAAGCTGAGCGCCTGCAGCGGGGTGCTGGGGGGTTCGGGGGACGGTCGCCCGCCGAGCCTCCAGCTGCGTGGCAACGCCGCCCCCTGCCGGTGCCCTGCCGAGCTGCTCCCAAAGAGGAGGAACCGGCGGGACCGCAGGCGGAAGCCATTACTCCTCAGCGCCGGCCTCGCGAGGTGCGGGAGTCGGGGAAGGGACCGACGCGATCCCACGTCGGTGGGAAAGGACGCGGGACAACCAACCACACGATTCTCACGGGCCCATCGCTTCCCCAGATGCACACTCACGGATCTAGTCACCTGTGCATAACTGCGCGTGTGTTGTGACAGAGGTGTGATTTGACATAGAGCACTGGTGGACTTGGACTTCCCTGGGGGCACAGTGTATAAGAATCCGCCTGCCAATGCAGGCGACAGGAGAGACGCGGGTTCCATCCCTGGGTCGGGAAGATCCCCTGGAGGAGGGCGTGCAAACTCACTCCAGCACTCTTGCCTGGAGAACCCCGTGGACAGAGGAGCCTGGTGGGCTACAGTCCATGGGCTCGCAAACAGCCGGACACGACTGAAGCGACATCACACACACACACACACACACACACACACGTGGACCACGACTGAAGCGACATCTCTCACACACACACACACACACACACACACTGGTGGACTAACTGGGACCAGGGGAGCTGGGGGAGACGAGAGGAGCGGTATCCTTTTGATCGGATCTTGAAAAGTGGACTTGCCTTGGTAGTTGGGGAAGGAGAAAAGCACTATCAAGAAAAGAGAAGAGTGTAAGAGAATTGGAGTTTGAGCAAGGCCTTATAGACCACCACTGTAAGACATGAGATTGGTGGTACATTTCGATACATACCAGATTGGTTTCTAGGAATTCCTGAGAACCTCCGAGCAATACTCTGCTTAGCTCTTTACACTTAATACCTTGTTTAATCTTCACTTGGGAAGGTATCCTCTATCACAAGGATTTGGGAACAAGAATTGTGAGGTAGAGATTTGCCCAAGTTTCATGGCTAATCAGTGGTGCGTTCAGGCCTCGAAACCAACCCATTTCTCTGGGGAGTGCTATTTAGCCATAGTTTTCAGGAATAGGACTTCACTTTCACTTTTCACTTTCACACATTGGAGAAGGAAATGGCAACCCACTCCAGTGTTCTTGCCTGGAGAATCCCAGGGACGGGGGAGCCTGGTGGGCTGCCGTCTATGGGGTCACACAGAGTCGGACACGACTGAAGTGACTTAGCAGCAGCAGCAGCAGCAGCCTACCAGTACCCTCTGGTACTTTGAACCTCTGGTGGATTTGAACGAAAAAGAAAAGGCCTTTCTATAATGAAACATGTTCAAGGCTAGTATGAATTCTGCCCCTGAAAACAAAAGCAACGGAGTAGATTATGTAGTGAGTGAAGTGAGTGAGTGAAGTCGCTCAGTCGTGTCCGACTCTTTGCAACCCAGTGGACTATAGTCCACCAGGCTCCTCCATTCATGGGATTCTCCAGGCAAGAATACTGGAGTGGGTTGCCATTTCCTTCTCCAGGGAATCCCCACCCAGGGATTGAACCCAGGTCTCCCACATTGCAGGCAGATGCTTTAACCTCTGAGCCACCAGGTAGTAGGTGAAAATGAAAGTCACTCAGTCGTGTCTGACTGCTTGCGACTCCATGTACCGTAGCCCGCCAGGCTCCTCTGTCCACGGAATTCTCCACTCAAGACTACTGGAGTGGGTAATCATTCCCTTCTCCAGGGGATCTTCTGGACCCAGGTCTCGAACCTGGGTCTCCAGCATTGTAGGTGAATTCTTTACTGTCTGTGCCACCTGAGACGCCCAGTATTACATACACTGCACTAAAAACAAACAAGCAAAAAGAAAATCAAAGGTTTAGCCCCACTGCCATTATTTTGTACTTTAACCCTTCTCCCCAAAAAAGAGGGGGAGAAAAAAAAAGCGTTGGAGTCTCTGAGCCCTTGGCTACCTGGGCTTCAGGAAATCTTAAAGATTTTGGTCTGTGGGGCTAGGGGAATCTACATTTTGGTAAGTTGCCCATGTGATTCCTAACACAAGGGCCCAACCACCATTCACACCAGGCTGACAAGGGGTGGGCACCCTCTACTTGGCAGAGGCTGCTCTTTTCTGCCTGGCTGCTCTCATGACCTCTCCCAAGAGTGGAGAGCATGTCTGAGAGGCAGAGGTGGAGCCTGAGGCCCCTCCAGAGAACCTGCAGTGCATCAGACCCTTTGCTGGAGAAGGCTGAGTCCCAGGGGCAGTGGGGCAAGACACCTTCTCCCAAGTCGCCAGGGCTTTGTGACTGACACTTCGCTGACTCTCTAACAAAGCATTACCCCTCCCCATCTGGGTTCTCCCTTGCTAGCACCCTTCCTAATCCCAATAATCCAGACCCAACACCTCCTGTGCTATTACATCTGGGATCTCTTACTTTTGGCAACACTGCATAGTGTTTTGACTGGATTCGTATGGGCCTGATTCATAGCGGCCACTTAATACATATTGTCGAATGAAAGCATCTGTTTTTCTTTGTCCCTCTTCTCCCTGTCTTCAAACTGAGATAATATTTACATTCTGGAAAAGAAAAGGTTCATCCTTACATGAAATTGCAAATTTTGCAAGTATATTTTTTTCCCTAGAAACCAAACTAATTTTCAAATGAGAAAGTCCCCACTCTCCAAACATGTTCATTGCCAAGATCACCTCTCAACACAATTATCCTTGGATTTAATTTAGGTGCAGAGTTGCCATATACATGTTTGTATACTAGGCTTTAAATAGGCTTTAATTTCTGTAGCTTTTTGGTAAATAATTTACTTTTTCTCATCTTAAAGGTGAGGAAGATATATGGCAACATAATGCTGTATGTCTGTATTTGTAGTTCTTAAAGGAAAGCTGAAAAAAAGAAACACTTGTGACTTGATTTAAAAGTAAGAGTGACAATCAATCTGGACTTAGCAAAATAAGAAGAAATTCCATTTTGTCCTGGAGAGTACGTAATGTTATTGAGTTGGTTATAGTGTGCCAGGCACTATGTTCAGTGTTTTATAGACACCATTTCTTTTGAACTTTCTCCACATATCAGAGCTCTACGTATCACATCCCCGTTTTCCAGGTAGGGAAGATGAGCCAGAGGAAGGTTAAGGAACGTACAGAAGTGGCAGAGCCTTGGTTCAGAGCCGCTCCTGTGGCTGCTCTCTTCAACTTTTTTTTCCTCTCGGAGCCTTCCTTCCCCCTGTCATTTCATTTTCCTTTTAGGCTTAAAACTGAACTGGAACTATACTCTGCTCCTACCTTCTTTCCAAATTCTGTATGTTCAGATTATATAGAACGTTGAAGACCGGGTGTTTTGTCCTGAAACCACTGCTGAGGTCAGAATGCACCTGCCTGGGTGGATGAGAGTTTCTTCCTCAGTCAGAAAGGCCCACCTCCCTGATTGGGGGATCCAGAAAGTTAGCAGACTTCCAAAGACGCTTTGAGAAAAGCGCGCACACACACACACACACACACACACACGTGCGCGCGCACACACACACTCTCTCACACACACACGCGCGCGCGCGCACACACAGAAGCAGGGTGGGAGGATCATAGTCTGCCCCAAGTTCACTTAGTAGTCTCGCTACCCTTCTCATTTTGCTTTGTCAGCTTCCTGTCTTTTCAGGAATGGTTTCAGAAGATAAGCAGCAAATAAATATGCAATGATTCCCCCACGCTCACATCCAAATGTTGCTTAGAACACATCTGTGAGGCCTAGTTCCTCTCTCTACCCAGATTTTTGTCTTGCTCTTCATCTTTTCACACCAGCTCTCTCCACCCGCTCCATGGATTATCCACCTTCCCCTGCCCTTGCCCTTTCCACCAAAAGTGACAGAACCCTGCAGAAACACCTTGTCCCCTCACCCCCACCCTGGGCCAAAGCAGTGAGATGTGAAGATTTTGGGGTCACTCCCCACACCCTTGCCATTCATCGCCTTCCTGGGGCAGAGTGGTTCCTGAGGCCATGGAGGACAGATAGGCATTCTTCTCCAGCCATGTCCACACAGAAGTCCACACTGCAGGGCAAACGAGAGCTTTCTGTCATCCAGTTATTATTAGTAGAACAGCAGCCAATCAAAGGGCTTCATGTAAAAATTAAAATTCCCGGGAAATTAGTCAATACATTACCTGTTTTCCCAGGGAATGGTGCTTGTGAAATGACTCTCCTCATGTTTCTTCAGGGAAAAAAATGTTTCCTCAAGGCCTATCAAAGGTCAGAGACATCCTAAATCATACAGCTTCTAGTCTTGAGAATAACAGTCCAGCATCTTATTACCTATATGGTTGTTAGCAATCAACAGGTTAACTTCTATAGTTTAAACTTTTCAACACTTTTTTCCTGTTTTATTTCATTTTATCTTCAAAATTATTCTGACCAATGTGCAGTGCTAGAAATTCTAGGTGATTTTTCACAGGTTTACATCTCTTATTCTGGAAAAGTTAAAGTTAGACTCAGTTGCTTTCAGTCATGGACCAGCATCCCTTTCTCGGGACCACATGGTTTAATCTTTCATACACTCAGATATCTGTGAGTATATTTCAGTGATCAGTAATAAATTGTTCAGTTTGAAGGGAACCTTTAGCCATAAAGAGTGTCGTTTGTATGGACTACATTCTCACCTGTGAACATCTTACAAAAACTGTTGAGAATCTCCTAAGTGTCATTTCCTAAGGTTATTTTTAAGAGTATTTATTTGACATATATGACCACATAAAAACAGTTCTTTGCATTGTCAGAGATCATTGAGCTTTGGAAATTCAATATGCAAGCAACACAGTCCTATGTCATCACTCTTAAAATCAAACTCAATGCAGACCATCCTTTAGTAGAGTTCTTCATCAGAAAGACAAGCCAGTATTTTCTTGTGCTACTATCAGTGCTGATTATGCCAGAAGTTCTTCCTGTTTTGACATCTTGGTGAAATGCTTGCTGTTTCAATGTTGCAAGTCCCATGGATCAGACCGTTTTCTTTTCTCCAAACAAAAGAGACATTCAAAAGTCATGTTTGTTTGGCGAAATGTAAACTAGAAATACACGTGTATGTTCAAAACCTACCAAATATGAATAAGTAAACTGCTTTTCCCCCAAAGTCATATTTATATTACAAGTTTTTCCTTCTGCAAGTTTGTACTAGAAGAATGTTTAACTTCCCTGAAGAAAATGTGGATGTTTGCTTGTGGTGCTTATAAAGCTTTGAGAAAGGTACAAGGCGGGAATATAATGAATTAAATTCTGAAAGGCTGCATTATATAATAAATTATTTTCTCAAAGGAATTTGGCCAAAATATGCATGTATCCTGTGAAAAGAGAGAGAGGAAAAAAGACTGTTTTCTGTGGGTATATCAGCTCATTCTGATATATTTTTAGCCAACTCTTACTTTGTACACATATGTTGACATATTGATCACTGATCATTAATTTATATGACCTTTCAACATTTTGGACATAATTAAACATGGTGTATATCCATTTTACTAGCACCATTTTGATATGACAAATTCAGAAATAGTGTAATTACCATGTGAATTTATAGCAGCTACAAAAAGTATATTTACTCACATGCTTAGACCATACACTGATTCAGTAATGCATATACCTCCTTGTTTAAAAGAATTCACTTTCTTTGTTAGAATCTTTTCCTCTTAATTTCCTTCCTTACCTCAGAATTATCTGCTGCAAAGAAAGAAATAAATTAAACAGTACAATTAAATAGATAGCCAATGGGGAATTTGCTGTATGATTCAGGGAACTCAAACAGAGGCTCTGTATCAACCTAGAGGGGTGGAATGGGGAGGGAAATAAAATAGTACAATAAAGGTCCGTCTAATCAAGGCTATGGTTTTTCCTGTGGTCATGTATGGATGTGAGAGTTGGACTGTGAAGAAAGCTGATTGCCGAAGAATTGATGCTTTTGAACTGTGGTGTTGGAGAAGACTCTTGAGAGTCCCTTGTACCGCAAGGAGATCCAACCAGTCCATTCTAAGGGAGATCGATTCTGGGTGTTCATTGGAAGGACTGATGCTAAAGCTGAAACTCCAATACTTTGGCCACCTCATGCGACGAGTTGACTCACTGGAAAAGACTCTGATGCTGGGAAAGTTTGGGGGCGGGAGGAGAAGGGGTCGACCGAGGATGAGGTGGCTGGATGGCATCACCGACTCTGTGGATATGAGTTTGAGTGAACTCCGGGAGTTGGTGTTGGACAGGGAGGCCTGGCGTGCTGTGATTCTTGGGGTCACGGAGAGTTGGACACGACTGAGTGACTGAACTGAACTGAACTGAACTGATGCTTGGGAGAAATTACTATGGAAAATTGTAAGCAACCAAAAAGCACATTTCTGAGTCTTAGAAAGTCTGAGAAACTGAACACAACAGATAGTAACACAACAAATAATATTCAAAATGAAGGTTTTTTCCCCAAAAGCTACTAGGGTGATGAACATTTTTATAGACAGGCTTCTTAAAAACAGTTCAGTTCAGTTCAGTCGCTCAGTCGTGTCCGACTCTCCGCGACCCCATGAATCACAGCACGCCAGGCCTCCCTGTCCATCACCAACTCCCGGAGTTCACTCAAACTCATGTCCACAGAGTCGGTGATGCCATCCAGCCATCTCATTCTCTGTCATCCCCTTCAAACCAGACTTTAGGAAGATAAATTTGACCACCTTGAAAATGCTGGGCTCCTTAAGTAAAATATGAATGGGAAAACTAGCTGCAGACTCTAAGCACTAAGACATTTGGATATATTTTAGCAATATGGAATAAAAGATTCAAGTTTAACTTTCTAAAAAAAAACAAAAGAATCATTACTTGAGATAGTATAGGGGGTAGAAAATAAGAGCTATCAAAGTTATTAATATCTGAACCATGGAAGCTTCTGACTGGATATCGATTTCTGAGAAGCCACAGCTCCAGCCAGAGTCCTGGACATTAAAAGGGAGTTCATGCTAATACATAATTAAGTACCCACAGTTTAGATAAGATATCTCCAAAGGGCAATTGAACTGCCCTCCAAGTTTTGAAATTTGTAGTTACTCAACGAGGTCATTGTTTAGCATAAAAGAAGTGACATTCTTTTTTTTTTTTTCTTTTAGACAATACCACCCCACTCCAGTACTCTTGCCTGGAAAATCCCATGGACAGAGGAGCCTGGTAGGCTGCAGTCTATGGGGTCGCTAAGAGTCGGACATGGCTGAGCAACTTCACTTTCACTTTTCACTTTCATGCATTGGAGAAGGAAATGGCAACCCACTCCAGTGTACTTGCCTGGAGAATCCCAGGGATGGGGGAGCCTGGTGGGCTGCTGTCTATGGTGTCCCACAGAATTGGACACGACTAAAGCTGAAACTCCAATACTTTGGCCACCTCATGCGACGAGTTGACTCACTGGAAAAGAGTCTGATGCTGGGAGGGATTGAGGGTGAGAGGAGACGGGGACAGAGAATGAGATGGCTGGATGGCATCACCGACTCGATGGACATGAGTTTGAGTGAGCTCCTGGAGTTGGTGATGGACAGGGAGGCCTGGCATGCTCTGATTCATGGGGTCGCAAAGAGTCAGACACGACTGAGCGACTGAACTGAACTGAACTGAAGCGACTTAGACGCAGCAGCAGCATTTTAATTGGAGGCTAATTACTTTACAATATTGTGGTGGTTTTTGCCATACATTCCCATGAATCAGCCCTGGGTGTACATGTGTTCTTCCTATCAGAAAGTTATTTTACAGTATTAAAACAGAAAGAAAATAATGGCACCTGAGATAATTTGTCCCACAACCGCCCCCTAGTTTCCATTTAAATTCTGAAGTTATTTATTTTGCCCTCCACTGGCACTAATTTGGCAACCTTACTCTCTCCTTTTACTCAATGTGAGTCCTCTGTGAGCAGTAACTCAACATACTTGCTCTGACCAGAAATATGTGACTTTGCTGTGTGTGAAAAGTAGATTCCCCTTGTGAGCACTTGTGACTTGTCTAGTTTACTCTAGTCTTCTACTCCTGACATGTCTTGGAATATTACCTCTGTCCTTCATTGGATTACAGGACCTGTTGAGAAAGTCACCGGTCACAGGCGTGTACCTGACACAGGTACTTTGAACTCTGGAGCAATGGATACGCCTGCAAGGTTAGTCCATTTCATGACCAAAGTAACACATCTATATTTTTAGTTCATTGTTTAAAAAATTAATAATCATAAAAATATAAGAATAGTCATATTTCATTTTAAATTTTGCTGTAACATTATAATTCTGTATTATTGTACACAGCAATGTTTTCTATTTTATATGTTATAACCCTAGTAGAAGTGCAGAGATGCCTTTTAAATGCCTTTTAAATATTTCTGACATGAAAAATAATTACCCTTTGCATATTGGATATGTCATTATTTTGAGTCACACCTTCTTCATAAATCAAAGAAATTGAATTATCATGACTAATTCTTAATCCACTTTGTGTCTAAAGATAGCAAACATTTGGAATAAAAAATTGAAAAACAAGCTAATTAGTTAGATGTTTTATCTACATGATATTAAACAGCCAGATGTCTGGTTAAACTTCTTGTGTTTAATAGAGCAAAATGGAAATTTTAGTTGTCTTCTAAATTTAATTAACGATCAATTTGATCAAAACATTTACTCTGGAACTTGCATTATTGATTTTGAGTGCCTGTATTGATCAAATTAACCAGAGGCTTTGCAAAATGCACTTTGCTGCTGCTGCTGCTGCTGCTAAGTCGCTTCAGTCGTGTCCGACTCTGTGCGACCCCATAGACAGCAGCCCACCAGGCTCCCCCATGCCTGGGATTCTCCAGGCAAGAACACTGGAGCGGGTTGCCATTTCCTTCTCCAATGCATGAAAGTGAAAAGTGAAAGTGAAGTCACTCAGTCGTGTCCGACTCTTAGTAACCCCATGGACTGCAGCCTACCAGGCTCCTCCGTCCATGGGATTTTCCAGGCAAGAGTACTGGAGTGGGGTGCCATTGCCTTCTCCGAAAATGCACTTTAAGCCGCAGTAAAACCTGGGTAGTCTGAGCCTTCTGCTCCTCTTAAATCCCCGTGGAGTGAGCAGTCCCTGGATTTTGAGTGTGTATGTGTGTGTGTATTGCGGAGGGGGTTTGGTAACAACAGCACAGCAGGAAGTGAACCTGTGGGTATACACATGTGCTTATATCTCCCCTAATTTTTTCTCTAGATGTTTATTCTTTCACACATCCGTTCTCATTCCCTATTCATTAATACAGATAAATGGCTATTGAATCAATCTAGTGCTACCGGCTGCTGTTAACCTTTTGTAAATCCTTTAGGTCTGATCACTATGGTTACCTAAAAACCTGGCAAATAACCTAGATTAAATAGCCTAAATAAGTTCTGTGTGTCTAGTAAAAGTTCGTTATTTAGGAAGATAACGTTTTCAGTTGGAATATGCTAAGCTTTAAACTTTTAATAATGTCAGTGCCATTATGAAACAGTTTCCAACTTTATGATCATCTGTTGACTCATTTTTCTGAAGCCCTGATTATGTACGATTAATGAGGGTTTTTTTTTTTTTTTTTGTCGATTTAACTTTTCTCTCGTTTATTTTTCAGTGCTTCTGGGAATACTTCAGAAGTTTCCACCACTGTTCTGTTTTTAAATCAAATAATTTATGAAGTATAATCAGCTTTGGATTTCAAATTGTGCTTTAATACACAAGCCATAAAATTTAAAATATTACATTTAATTGTATGAGGATGTTATGTTACTACTTATTCAAATTTTATAGTAGTAAGTTTTTCAATAAAAGCTTTTATCCTTATTATTTTCTTAGGACATTTAACTATAGTGACTACATAGCTCAAATTTTTAAAAGTATGTGGTCTTAAAATATGAATATGCTTATGAGGAAAACGGGACAGTGTATTTTAAATCTGTTTAGTTCTTCAACAACCAAAATGTAAATACACTTCAACAGTCTAAAATGGTCATCCTTCTACCATACAGGATTCTAATTATGCCTTCAGTTCATTTTTCTCTGATAGCAATATATCATATCATCTGTTGGCCATTGTGAAGTTATTGCAAAAATGAAATATAGGGGACTCAGAAGTTCAGTATTCACAAACCCATAGAGATATCACCATACTTTCCCTTTTAAAGGCTCTTGTACACCTAGTTGAAGCATTGACCACAAATATCAGGTCTGAAAAATTGAAATGTTATTCTCCCAAAGCCTGTGGAAAAATGTGGTATCTCACTAAAGAGCACGGTAGTCTTCTTAAATGCAGGAATCCCCAGTTTTAATCTCTTGCTGTGACTTTATAGCTATCCATAAGGTTCCATTCATCTTGGCCTTCGTCTAATTTGCTCTCATTTGGGGCTAATTCCACTTTGTTTTCTTAAATCCAGTTTTGGCTAATACATACCTACAACATATTTTACTATATATAATAGCACTGAGAAATTGAACTTTGAGTACAACTAAGTAGAAAATATCAAATATGATATCATTATAGCATAAATGGTTCAGCATCTGTGTCATATTATGTAATTCAAACACATGAAACAGTCGAATTTCTGACTTGATCATCCTCTGCAGACAATTCTTGTCAGTTGAAGTCTGTTTTTTGTTACTGCTCTGTCAGTGGATCATCCCCATAATTACAAAAATTCTGTTGAATTCCCAGAGGTTTCCTATATTTCTATCTGTTACATTATTCGAGAATAAGATATTACATGTTGTTGTGATTCAGTAGTGCAGTCATGTCTGGCTCTTTGTGACCCTGTGGACTGCAGCATGCCAGGCTTCCCTGTCCTTCACCATCTCCTGGGGCTTGCTCAAACTCACATCCATTGAGTTAGTGATGACATCCAACCATCTCTTCCTCTGTCATCCCCTTCTCCTCCTGCCTTTAATCTTTCCCAGCATCAGGGTCTTTTATAATGAGTCAGTTCTTTGCATCAGGTGGCCAAAGTATTAGAGCTTCAGCATCAGTCCCTCCAATGAACATTCAGGACTGATTTCCTTCAGGATGGACTGGTTGGATCTCCTTGCAGTCCAAGGGACTCTCAAGAGTCTTCTCCAACACCACAGTTCAAAAACATCATTTCCTCAGTGCTCAGCCTCCTTTATGGTCCAAGTATCACATCCATACATGACTACTGGAAAAACCATAGCTTTGACTATATAGATTTTTGTTGGCCAAGTAATATCTCTGCTATTTAATATGCTATCTAAATTTCTCATAGTTTTTCTTCCAAGGAGCAAGCGCCTTTTAATTTCATGGCTGCAGTCAACATGTCCAGTGATTTTGGAGCGCAAGAAAATAAAGTCTGTCACTGTTTCCATTGCTTCCCCATCTATTTGCCATGAAGTGGTGGGTCCAGATGCCATGATCTTCATTTTTTTGAATATTTAGTTTTAAGCCAGCTTTTTCACTCTCCTTTTTCACTTTCATCAAGAGGCTCATCAGTTCCTTTTCACTTTCTACATGCATAAGGGTGGTGTCATGTGCATATCTGAGGTTATTGATATTTCTCCCACCAATCTTAATTCCAGCTTGCTCTTCAAGCAGCCCAGCATTTTGCTTGATGTACTCTGTATATAAGTTAAATAAGCAGAGTGACAATATACAGCCTTAACGTACTCCTTTTCTGAGCTTTGATCTAGTCTATTGTTCCATGTCTGGTCCTAACTGTTTCTTCTTGACCTGCATACAGGTTTCTCAGGAGGTAGGTAAAGTGGTCTGGTATTTTCATATCTTTAAGAATTTTCCACAGTTTATTGTGATCCACACAGTCAAAGGCTTTAGTAGTCAATGAAGCAGAAGTAGATGTTTTTTCTGAAATTCTTTTGCTTTTTCTATGATACAACAGATGTTGGAAATTTTATATCTGGTTCTTCTGCCTTTCCTAAATCCAGGTTGAACATCTGGAAGTTCTCGGTTCACATACTATTGAAGCCTAGCTTAAAGAATTTTGAGCATTACTTTGCTAGCATGTGAAATGAGTACAGGTGTGCAGTAGTTTGAGCATTCTTTGGCATTGCGCTTCTTTGGGACTGTAATGAAAACTGACCTTTCCCAGTCCTGTGGCCACTGCTGAGTTTTCCAAATTTGCTGGCATATTGAGTGCAGCACTTTCACAGCATCATCTTTCAGGATTTGAAATAGCTCAACTGGAATTCCATCACCACCACTAGCTTTGTTCGTCGTAATGCTTCCTAAGGCCCACTTGACTTCACATTCCAAGATGTCTGGCTCTAGGTGAGTAACCATCATGGTTATCTGGGTCATTAAGATCATTTTTCTTATAGTTCTTCTGTGTATTTTTGCCACCTCTTCTTAATATATTCTGTTTCTGTTAGGTCCATACCATTTCTGTCCTTTATTGTGCCCATCTTTGCATGAAATGTTCCCTTGGTATCTCTAATTTTCTTGAAGAGACCTCTAGTCTTTCCAGTTCTATTGTTTTCCTCTATTTCTTTGCATTGTTCACTTAGGATATTATAAATAATAGAAGGAAAAAGTTCCTTCAAGACCTGAAGAGTCTGAACAAAAAAATGAGCCCACCAACAATGACTTGCTTAAGCTGGTATATTGTCATTAAGAAGATGAATTCATGTGAAATTCTATGTTTTCTACATGTTGATAACAGCTGTTTGTTTACAATATCTTAGATGGCAGGACTTATGTTTTTGAAAAATAAATAAATTAGGTGATGGTGCATACATTAAAAAAACAAATAAAACTGGATTTTATTATTAAAAAAAAGAATGAAAGAGAGAGGAAGAAGCAAAAAGAAATGGCTGCTCTTACAACAGAACTTCATAAAGCATTTTCAATCAGGATTTAGGTAATAGGTCAAATTCTAGTCCAAAAATAGCCAGTTCGTTTTGTTTTTAATAAATTTTAATTCAAAGCATCTTGGCCCTAGGGAGAAACAGCATTTGTTCCAAAGGTCCAGAGATCCTGGAGATCAGCTGTCTGTGTTCCTTTAACCTTACGGCAAGGCTGCCTTAGTTAATGTCACATCTTCCTTATTATTCATTCCTTGGGAAAAGTCAGTGGCTGATATAGAAATAGCCAAGTGCATTATTCTAAAATGAACTGATTAAATCAGGAGGTTGAGGGTCAGATGCAGGAACCCTGGGGATGGATTTTTTTCCTTGTTCTCAACACGGATTTTTTTTTTTTTTTTTTTAATGAGACCTCTCAAAAACAATTAGTCCTTCAAAAGCAGCCCATGCTTCATTTGATGTGGCCATGGGCTTCCCTGGTGGTTCAGCAGGAAAGAATCAGCCAGCAATGCAGGAAATGTGGGTTTGATCCCTGGGTTGGGAAGATCCTCTGAAGAAAGAAATGAAAACCCACTTCAGTATTCTTGCCGGGGAAATCCCACAGACAGGGAAGCCTGGCAGGCTGCAGTCCATGGAAGTTGCAAGAGTCAGCTATGACTTAGCAGCTAAAAGTATCACCGACCACCTTGGTAAACTCTATCCAAGGCTGAACCTCAGAGGGTGCAAGGAGGAGTAAAATAGTTAACATAAATTCCTGTTGAGGAATTACAGGGGCCCAGAAAGATATGATACCCACAGCACATATACATTTATGTCATAGATTTGGAAAAATCTATGACAATCCCCCAATGCTGAGCTGGAAACAAATAAATGTAAGAGTATGACGGCAGGCCAGACTGGAAGGATAGACTGGGCAATATGAGATGAGATGATGCGTGATGATGTTTCTCAGAGCATGTCTGGTACTTTGCAGGCTAACTCTTCCACAGGAGGTGGATGGGACCTAATGCTTAGGAGCAGAAGCCTGTGATGGCAGAGGGAAGGGCCAGGAGGCTCGTGGTGCTCTCCTAGACATCAGGCCCTGGGAGGTTCAGAGGATGCTCCCAGTCTCTGGCTTCAGGGAATTCTCTCTCAGGACGTCTACCTTGAGGCCCAGTTAAATGTATCTGATTCCAACTGTCACCTGGACTCCTAAACAGGTATATCCGCCCTCCAGCTGGCTGCTGGTGAGGGGTGACCCCATGTATAAAATCTGCTTGTACATCTGGAACTGCTGGGTTAGAGGCGGGGACTGTTAGACCCTAGGACTAAGTTTTGTTGTTGCTGTTCAGTCACTCAGTCATGTCTGACTCTTTGAGACCGCACAGACTGTAGCATACCAGGATCATCTGTCCTCCACTCCCTCCCAGAGTTTTCTCAAATTCATTGAGTCAGTGATGCCGCCTAACTGTCTCATCCTCTGCCACCCCCTTCTCCTTTTGCCTTCAAAAGGACTGAGTTTACAGTGTCTCTTCAACAGGACTGCCAATGTACTAAACTGGCAGGTTACGTATGATCTCTGTAACAGGAAGCGAAGTTAGGGAAGAGATGTTTCAAGGATGGAAACATCTTCCTTATTAAAACACAACATGAAACCCTTGAATTAAGTTCTGAGCCAAGAAAAAATCTCAAGAAGAACAGCCAGCTGGCAGGAGCTGGTTCTAGCAGCAGCCTCTGACCCACTTACCTAAGCACTGTCTTTCTGTGCAGTCTGTCACTTTGATTACCTCTGTCATCACCACTTCTGTGACCTGACAGCTTCTCTTTAAGTTGTTGGCCTATGTATAACTACATCCTTCCTTTCCTTCATTCTTCTGGTACAGCAGAGACATGTAGCTTTTTCAAAATTAGTGTGATTCAGTACTAAACTAAAAGTCAAGATGCTTCACATAAAATCACATTTCCAAACTCCAAGTTCTTAATCCTAGGATGACTGTGAACCAGCCCCAAATGCTGTGCAGTTTTCTCCTCTGGGTCCTCCTCCCACCACCCCATCCTATGTGTTAATCAGAGTGTTTTAGCTGCCATATTTTTTTCCTGATTTTCCTGATTTTTGAACATGTGGTACATGTTCAAACAATAGGCTGAAATAGATAATAAGAAGGAGTGATTGATTCCAAAGGTGGTAAAGAAAGGGCTGTCTGTAGAGAAAATAATTAAATCAAGAATTAAAGGATAAGCAATGGCTAGCCAGGAGAAGTTGGGGAATGAATATTCCTGGCAGCTGAAGTGGCTTATCCATGGGCAGCAAGAATCTGGTGTCCTGGAGGTACAGACACAAGTTATGGAGGGCCAGAATATATTGAGGAAGAAGAGAGATCATAAGATAAGGCTGGAGAAGGTCAAGGAATCTATCATATAGGCCAAGGTGAAGAGTTTGAACTTTGCTATGAAGGCAAGAAGCCACTGAAGGGGTTGTGAAGGGGAGTTATATGTTCTGATTTATCTTTTGAGAGTCTCCTCACTTCTCTATGGAATAGGGAATCAAAGAAGGAAATATAGAAAAAGGAAAGCCAACTGATAGACTGCTGCATAGATCTGGGCAAATGGTGATGCTAGTTTCAACAATTGTTTTCAAACTATGGGTCACACAATCATTTTGGTGGTGTTGAACAGCAATGTGCAATAGAAAATATCAGAGGCCGTCTTTTCACTCCACGATATTTTCTCTCCGTTTCTTATGCATATTCCTGTAGACACACAAGTAGTGGATTGCACCATAAAGTGGGTTTATCACTATGAATGGTGATCCAAGGAGCTTCCATGGTGGCCCAGTGGTAAAGAATCCACTTGCAATGCAAGAGACTTGGGTTCAATTCCTGGGTTGAGAAGATCCCCTGGGGAAGGAAATGGTAGCCCACTCCAGTACTCTTGCCTGGAGGATTCTATGGACAGAGGAGCCCTGTGAGCTACAGACCATGGGGCTTCGAAAGAGTCAGACACAACTTAATGACTAAACAACAGCAGTGATCCAGGAAACCACTGGTTAATACCAAGATGCAGCCAAAAGAGGAGTCTTCATCATAAAAATGTCCTCAGTTATATAGAGATGGAAGAGATCAACTTAGAAAGGACAGAAAGAGAAAGGAGACAGCATTCTGTTATATATTTTAAGTATTGCATTCCTATGGACTTCCCAGGTGGCTCAGTGGTAAAGAATCCACTTGCCAATGCAGAAGACAAAGATTCGATCCCTGGGTCAGGAAGATCCCCTGGAGGAGGAAATGGCAACTCACTCCAGGATTCTTGCCTGGGGAATCCCACGGACAGAGGAACCTGGCGGGCTAGAGTCCATAGTGTTGCAAAGAGTCAGACATGACTTTGCGACTAAACAACATTGCATTCCTTTATTTATATTCTATTTTTCAAGAAATTATTTATAGTAACTTGTATAGAATGATAATTTAATAGGATTGTATCATAGATATAGGAAAATGACAGATAACCAACCATTTTTTAAAAGACTACATTTAAAAAGAGTTGGAGCATAACCTAATGGTCACGAGTAGGTCTTTCTCTTACCTTTCACCTAGGCATTGCTTTTCTGTATCATTGATGGATCTCTCCATTGAAGGATCACCACTGATGATGTTTATAAATGGGTTCAGAATATCTACCAAACAAGTAGCACGAAGGGAAGGAAATATTAAATTCTGTGTCTATTCAGTCTTCATTTCTTCTGAGACTTTCTTTGCTCTTCTGAGGTGATGATACTAGTTTTGTTGAGCTTCTTGGCAATGCAATCTGACCTTCATTTGTTTTAATGTACAAAGTCACCACCCTACAACTAAATATTCAAAAACTTGCATTATCACCTTGTATTTAGTTGCTCAATCATGTCCAACTTTTTACGACCTCATGAACTGTAGCCTGCCAGGCTCCTCTGTCCATGGGGATTCTCCAGGCAAGAATACTGAAGTGGGTTGCCATGCCCTCCTCCACCTCACCATGCTGCTGCTGCTGCTAAGTCGCTTCAGTCATGTCCGACTCTTAGCGACCCCTTGGACTGTAGCCTGCCAGCTTCCTCCATCCATGGGATTCTCCAGGCAAGAGTACTGGAGTGGGGTGCCATTGCCTTCTCTGCCACTTCACCATGCTGCTACTGCTGCTAAGTCACTTCAGTCGTGTCCGACTCTGTGTGACCCCATAGACGGAAGCCCACCAGGCTTCCCCATCCCTTGGATTCTCCAGGCAAGAACACTGGAGTGGGTTGCCATTTCCTTCTCCAATGTGTGAAAGTGAAAAGTGAAAGTGAAGTCGCTCAGTCGTGTCCGACCCTTAGCGACCCTACGGACTGCAGCCCACCAGGCTCCTCCATCCATGGGATTTTCTAGGCAAGAGTACTGGAGTGGCTTGCCATTGCCTTCTCCGACTTCACCATAGTGAGTGATAAAAAATGTATCGTGCCCTGGGTCAAATGCCATGTTTATGTTTCATTTTGCCTAATATAGGATATAATGACCTCTCTTAGAGAAGGTCATCTAAACAAGTCTCTCTATCCTTATCTGCTTGAGCAGCTTGAATTTAATCTGCTGTTTGCGATAGTCTCCAACCTGATGAGAAATAGATTTATAATAAATCATCATTGAAATTCAGAAGCTTGCCTTAGAAAGAAAGGGTACATGCCATGGGCAATTAGCAAATGCAGAAATCCTTTAATTATAAATCATGCCCTTGCCTGAGGAACTTTGTACTGTGCTGACGAGAGGCAGAATCTAATAGTGAGCCTTTTCATTTTACATACACATATACACACACCCACAATCTAGGAACATGTTAAGACCCATATGTTCAAACGACCTATTTACAAATTGCTAGATGAGAGCAGCTTTAACTCCCTCCTTCCTCTGCATAGCAAGCTTACTATTCCATCACCTTTCTTCTTCCAGGGATCCTCTGCATCAGTTGTAAAAACCTGCCTCTTTCCCGTCCTCCTATCAGACACTTGTCATGGCTTTGTGGTATGGGACAATCAAAGACTATAGTAGTATTCTAATAGTAGACTCTTAAAGAATTCATAGTCAAAGGAGTGAGTCTCTAATTGTAGGAAATTAACTTCCACTGGGCACTTGACAAGTTGCTTCTTGGGATGCCTGCCCTGTTGCTTCTCAAACTGGACCACCCAGGTAACTACCTGCATGTGCTGAATGTCCATACATTTTGATAAAGCCACCCAGAGAGCCTCTCCCAGCCCAACTAGTTGTGCTGCTGACTCTGCTATAAAGCCATTCCTGTGCCAGACGAACCACAGAATTTCAGAAAATAAGGCACCGAGAACAAGGTAGCACCATCATTTTCAATCTGGTTTTTCATTCTCAAACCTCACAATGTTGGCCCTTTCTGCAGAATTTCAGTTTGGTTTGTATTATTCACTGAGGAAGTCTGGTGCCTTTAACAGTCTTCCTTTTAGCATAGATAAGAACAGCAGACTAACAGTTCTTTGAGTAAGTAGGATTAATTATCAGGAAGCTGTTGATAGTTCATTGCTGACCTGTAAAAACCTAGTAAGAATGAGGTCGGCTAAATAATGGACTCATTTAAAGTTTGGGTCATATAAGACGTCACTAAGGATCACATCATTTCAGCAAAGAAAATATTACAGAGAGCTCTCCTCTTAAAAGAAAATAGTTTTTTCTGCTGGAGAGCTTCCAAACCACACCATTGCAAAACCTAAACACTTCAAACCATTGAAAGCTAATGTTTAACTGTCTGGTTCTGGTTGTCTTGAAAACCCTTTCTCCCTTGATAACTGATTTTTGCTGAAATCCAGGTGTCATTGAGCTTTTATTTTCAATGATGTTCCTTATGCTAAATGAACATACTTTCAATACCTAGGGGTTATTTTTTTTTGTATCCTGCATAGTGTAGAGCATATTCTGCCCTGCCCTCTGTGATTGGGAAAAGTAGTAATAAGCATTTTTTGGAAGTTGGGAAAAAACATTAAAAAGCAGGCTGGATCAAGGCATGATTGTGAAATGCCTGAAATTTTTTAAGCCCTTGTCTCCTAATTTACAATTTAACCCTTTTTGTGTCTTAATTTCTGTGGAATTTTCTTCAGCCAGTATTTGGTGGCCCTTCTAAGCATCTTCTTTTGGAGGGTGGACTGAGACCAGATATGATATAATGCACAAAATAAGGCCTGATACATAGTAGCTGTTCAAAAATTGCCAAGTCCGCGTCTCCTAAGCCTCATGACTAAGGGATACTTAATAGTGTCATACAGTGAAGCTGATTTTAAGAACATTTGCTTGAAAACTGAAAAGCTTTCTTAACCCAAAAGAATGTGCCTATAATTCTGGAATTTTAGGCCTTGTAGGAGGTAAAGAAGAGACATGGTAGCAGGTAGGGGAAGGCTCTGAAGTGATGACAGCTGCTTGTTCATTAGGTTGGCCTTGCTGGAAAAAAATGTCATAGTGTAGGTAAGGCATGGGGGCCAGGCAGAGTGTGGGACCAGATCACTCACACCAGAGGCAGAGAGCCTCTGTCCCAGGTCAGTTCCAAGACCTCTTTCCTGGCAGCCCATAGGTCTGGATTCTTCCACCTTTCTTCTGCCATCAATCATTCATGAAGGGTCTGACTAGTTAGGGCATGTTTAAAGGTCACAATGACAGAGGCAGATACAGGATCTGTGAGAGCTGAAGCTTATACACTTACAGGAGCCCTTTTCCATGTAATAGAAATAGTGCAAAATAATAAATACAAATGTGACTAGTCAGAATAATAAAAATAAATAACCACAAATTGTACACTTAAAAAGCCAACAAGGGACTTCCCTGGTGGTCCAGTGGTTGAGAATCTGCCTGCCAATGCAGGGGACATGGGTTCAATCCCTGGTCCGGGAAGATCCCACATGTTGTGGGTCAACTGAGCCTGTTCACCACGAATACTGAAGCCCATGTCCCTGGAGACTGTGCTCCACAACAAAAGAAGCCACCACAATGAGAATCCCATGTGCCACAACTAGAGAGTAGCCCCTGCTCACTGCAACTAGAGAAAGCCCTCATACAGCAACAAAAACCCAGTGCATCCAAAAATAAATGAACTTTTTTTTAAAAAAAGCTGACAAGCATCACTAAATAAAATCCATAAACAAAATCTGTAAAAGTAATGTTTTTTTTTTTTAAAGTAATGTTTTAATTGCCTTACCGATACACCCTATAGTATATTGATATTTTTCTTGGTTTTCTTTTTCTTTTTTTCTTTTGTTGCTTACTGTGATTGCTCCCTCATGAATCTCCTGATAAGAGAGAACTTCTGAGTTAACCACATCCATGAGAACCGAAACCTTTGCCTACAGTTTTTCACATAGGATAATTTGAAGAACTTTCCCTAAATGGGCTTCTGGCACTGAACATTTCAAACCTTGTTTTTGTGGCACTGGAAGGACACACTGAGATCACATTTCAGTCTCTAACCCAGTGTCTTCATTCCATGACCACAAATGAGTGGGCAGTGAGAGCATTTCAGCCAGCATTCCTGGACAAGAACAGGTAGCAGACCTTAGCTATACCAGAAGTGACTGCAACCCACGTAAATATATCCCACCCAACCCAGACTTGGGCTTCCCTGATGGCTCAGTTGGTAAAGAATCTGCCTGCAATGCAGGAGACCCCAGTTTGATTCCTGGGTCAGGAAGATCTGCTGGAAAAGGGATAGGCTACCCACTCCAGCATTCTTGGCTTCCTTTGTGGCTCAGGTGGTAAAGAATCCACCTGCAATGCAGGAGACCTGGGTTCAATCCCTGGTTTGGGAAGATCTCCTGGAGAAGGGAAAGACTACCACTCCAGTATTGTGGCCTGGAGTATTCCATGAACTATACAGTCCATGGGATCACAAAGAGTAGGACACAACTGAGTAACTTTCACTTTCAACCCAAACTAAAAGGATCCTAATTTCAGTTTGTCATTAGCCAAATACCCAAAATGTCCACAGTCAATTTGACACCACCCAACATGAAGGGCTGTAAAGAGTAATTCCATATGGAAAGAGAGAACAGCCTTAACTGATGTGGTTAAAGTGTTCTACTTTTTTCAAATTTTACAAAAACATTACCATCTTACCACCTGCATGCATGCTCTGTTGTGTCCAACTCTTTGCAACCCCATGGACTGTAGCCCACCAGGCTCCTCTGTCCATGGGGCTTTCCAGGCAAGGATACAGGAGCCGGTTACCATTTCCTACTCCAGGGGATCTTCCCAATCCAGAAATCAAACCTGCATCTCCTTCAACTCCTGCATTGGCAGGCAGATTCTTTTACCACCGTGATGCTGGGAAAGGTTGGGGGTGGGAGGAGAAGGGGACGACAGAGAATGAGATGGCTGGATGGCATCACCGACTCTGTGGACATGAGTTTGAGTGTACTCCGGGAGTTGGTGATGGACAGGGAGGCCTGGCGTGCTGTGATTCAAGGGGTCGCGGAGAGTCGGACACGACTGAGTGACTGAACTGAACTGAACTGAACTGAACCACCTATGATGCCTCAGCAAATCCCAGAAGATTTAAATTTCTGGGACTTCACAAAGGGAATATCCCAACACAGAATTCTGAAAGAGAAAGAGAAGTCCTATTCTTCCCCAACCTGTAAGAAGAGTTCTTTCATGCTAAAGTACTCAGTAACCTGCTTCCCCAGTGGCTCAGCAGTAAAGAATCCACCTGGATTGCAGGAGACGCAGAAATCACGGGTGCAATCCCTGGATTGGGAAGATCCCCTGGAGGAGGAAATGACAATCCACTCTAGTACTTGCATTGGAAACCCCATGGGCAGAGGAGCCCAGTGGACTACAGTCCAGGGGGTCACAAAGAGTGGAACACAACTGAATGACCGAGTACCCACACATGCACTCAGGAACCTAGAAAGACTTATGTAAATGTCATAAATATTGTATCAGTATCATTATTAAAGTCATTTGTGCCAAGCATAAGGCAATCTCAGAGGCAGAAATCATGATACCTGGCTCCCTGGGGAATTGAGGGGGGATTTTCCTGAACCATGTAGCTGGTTCTCTCCAGTCCCTCCTTCAGCACTGCTCAAGGCAACCTGAAGAAGCAACTTAGGTTATGTTAAGAAATGTTTTAATCTAATTTAGTCATTTTAATTGTCTGATTCTTTAAATCCTACCTCTACCCTGCCACCAAGAAGCTATGTGAGTTTGGACAAATTAGTTCACCTCCCTAAGCCCGAGATTTCTCATCTCTAAAATGACACTAATAATACTTTCCTTGCATAATTGTGAAAAGGATTAGATGGACAGCACATGTAGACTACTTGGTACCCAGCAGATGAGTAAGATATTGGAGCCATTGTACTTATTGGCCACATTTCAAGTACAACTATAAGGGAAGAACAAGAGGGGAATATTAGACAGCTGGGGTCCAGGGCCTCCAGATGCACCCCACATGGCATGGAAGGAAGGTAGAACTCTAGAAATACTAAGGGGTGATGCTTGCAGTTTCAGCATCTCCACTTTGCCCCAGGACCCAGTAGCAACACAGTGAAAGTGACCATGCCAACATAACAACAGCACTCTACGAACAGAGTTTGTTAGTAAACATGAGGCTTTTAGGAGGCAACTATAATTCAGATCGGGTTCAGATCGTCCTCACGGATATAGGGTCTGACTCTGAAATTGCATGAAATTTGGGGAATGTTCTTGCCTAAGATGGTTTGGTATTTGAACAAGAACAGCAGATTGTCTCTGGTGAGATAGATGCACAGAGTGCCCAGCAGGCTGTAGCAGTTCTGTAAAGGTTTACTGAATCCAACTAAAGTGATCCATTCTGAGAGAGCCTGGACACTGGTGTGTGGATGCGGGACAGGCTCTGAGTAGCCTGAGACATCTGCTAATTTGAGGCTGCAGAGCACTGCCCTTAGTGACTGGTCTGAAGCCAGACTACACTGGGACCCAAATCCCAGCTCTAGCATGTAACATCTTTACAACCTTGGGCAAGCTACTTAAATTCTTTGTATCTCAGGTCCCTTCTTCTAATGTGAGGACAGCAAAGTATTTCATCAGGTCAGAGGGAGTATTAAATGAGAATTAAATGACATAAGGTGACTGAAGCCATGAAATTAAAAGATGCTTGCTCAAATGTTAAGTGGAAAATCTGGTGAAGATGTCCAGAGGTCTTTGGTTTCTGTAGATTTGGCACCGGAAAGGAAGTGATAATTACAGACATACATTTTAGATTTTCTAGTTGTATTAGTTTCCTGTGGCTTCTGTTTAACTTGGGGTTTGTTTATTTATTTTAAAGAACAGCATTATTGAGCTATCATTGAGATACTATGAATTTGCACTTTAAAAATATAGTTCAGTAGTTTCTAGTATATTCACTGAGTTGTACAATCATCTGACTTTATTATTATTGTCTTTTATTGGCTGTGCTGGGCCTTTGTTGTGGCACATGGGCTTCTCTAGTTGTGGGGTGCAGTCTCAGTAGTTGAGGCATGCAGGCATAGTTATGGCATGTGGGATCTTAGTTCCCTAACCAGGGATTGGACCCAGGTCCCCTGCATTGGGAGTACAGAGTATTACCCACTAGACCACCAAGGAAAGTCCCTAACTTGGAGTTTAAAACAGTAGAAATTTACTTTCTCACAGTTCTGAAGGCCAGAAGTCCGAAATCAGTATCCCTGGGCCAAAGTCACGGTGCTGGCAGACACACTCCCTCCCTCTGGAGGCGCTCAGGGACAATCTGATTCCTGCCTTTTCCAGCTTCTGGGGGCTGCAGGTACTTCTGGTACTGTGACATCATCATTCCAGTCTCTGCCACACATCGTCTTCTTCTCTGCCAGCTGTTTCACATCTCCATCGCCCCCACTCTCTTAAAGACACAGGTGTTATCATTGAGGACCCTCCTGGATAATACAGAATAATCCAGGATAACTGCCCCATCTAGCTTCCCTGGTGGCTCAGACAGTAAAGAATCCACCTGTAATTCAGGAGATCCGGGTTCAATCCCTGGGTCGGGAAGATCCCCTGGAGAAGGGAATGGCAACCCACACCAGTATTCTATGTGACTTCCCAGGTGGTACTAGTGGTAAAGAACCTGCCTGCCAATGCAGGAGACACCAGTTCGATCCCTGGGTTGGGAAGATACCCAGGGGAGGAAATGGCAACCCACTTCAATATTCTTCCTGGGGAATCTCTTAGACAAAGAGCCTAGCAAACTACAGTCCATAGGGTTGCAAAGAGTTGGACACGACTAAAGTGACTTACCACAAGCTACACAAAACCTTTACCTTAATCATATCTACAAGGTAAGTCTACAGGTTCCAGGGATTAGGATCTGATATCTGTAGAGTCTTTTAGCCTATTTTACTAGTCAACATGCAAAAAACCTAACATCAATGGCATCTAATCCCATCACTTCATGGCAAATAGATGGGAAAAAAATGGAAACAGTGACGGACTTTATTTTCTTGGGCTCCAAAATCACTGCAGATGGTGACTGCAGCCATGAAATTAAAAGACAATTGCTCCTTGGAAGGAAAGTTATGACAATCCTACACAGCATATTAAAAAGCAGATACATCACTTTGCAGACAAAGGTCTGTCGAGTCAAAGCTATGGTTTTTCCAGTATTCATGTACAGATGTGGGAGGTGGACCATAAAAAAGGCTGAGCACTGAAGAATTGATGCTTTTGAACTGTGGTGTTGGAGAAGACTCTTGAGAGTCCCTTGCACTGCAAGGAGATCAAATCAGTCAATCCTAAAGGAAATCACCTCTGGATATTCATTGGAGAAGGCAATGGCAAGCCACTCCAGTACTCTTGCCTAGAAAATCCCATGTACGGAGGAGCCTGGAAGGCTGCAGTCCATGGGGTCGCTACGAGTCAGACATGACTGAGCGACTTCACTTTCCCTTTTCACTTTCACACATTGGAGAAGGAAATGGCAACCCGCTCCAGTGTTCTTGCCTGGAGAATCCCAGGGACGGGGGAGCCTGATGGGCTGCCGTCTATGGGGTCACACAGAGTCGGACACGACTGAAGTGACTTAGCAGCAGCATTCATTGGAAGAACTGATGCTAAAGTTCCAATACTTTGGCCACCTGATGCAAAGCGCCAACTCATTGGAAAAGACCTTGATGCCGGGAAAGATTGAAGGCAAAAGGAGAAGGGGGCAGCAGAGGATGAGATGGTTAGATAGCATCACTGACTCAACGGACATGAATTTGAACAAACTCCAGGAGATGGTGAAGAACAGGGGAGCCTGGTGAGCTGTAGTCCATGGGGTCACAAAGAGTCAGACATGATTTAGCAACTGAACAACAACACTTGTTAATATGTGATACTAGTAAAATATTAATGAAGATGAAATTATATGAAGAAAAGAAATATTAGAACACTGGTAACCATAAATATAAAACAGGGAAATTAAAAAGAGCCCCTACAGGGAAGTGAGAAGGAAAGAGGAACAGCCCAAGGCAACAGTCTGGGTAGGGGTGGAGGAAGTGTTTTACATTCCAATGATATAGTACTTCACAAAGGACAGCATTTGGGAAACACTTCAGAGAATCAGAGGAGAGTTGAGAAAGAATCATTGAGTTTATTTTAACTAGTAGGAAAAATACCCCAAAATTTAGCCAATGTGGATTTATTGACATGGGAGTGAGAAAATCAACTGCAGTAGATTGAGTATGGAGTCCCTTACCTCTGCGGTATACTTTGTCCACAGGCACAGGTGGAAAGGAGAATGGTGCAAGCACATAGCTTGGCGAGTCTCTCTTGCACGTTATTCTCAGTTGAATTTGACTTCCCAAACAAAAGCTCAGAGGCCCTAAACTTGCCAAGGTGGACATGACCCATATTAAAAGAGGAAGACATTGTGTTCTTCCCACATAAATATGTTTGCTCTTCAGCTAGAGAGAGGTCAGTGACAAAGGTTTATTTATCCTTGTAATTGTTTAGCCTTCTCTCTTTTTAGGATGTTAATGACTAGACTAACTAGTCAAGCAGTGGTATTTTAATCATTATAATATTTTGCAATATCTTCAGAAGGACTAAATAGTAAATAGTTTTAAAATTTTTCTAATACATGAACATTAGGTAGTCACTAGTCTTTTAGATGAGCTTCTCAGGTCACTCAGTGGTAAAAAATCCACCTACTAGTGCAGGAGACACAGGAGACATGGGTTTGATCCCTGGGTCGGGAAGAGCCTCTGGAGAAGGAAATCACAACCACCCCAGTGTTCTTGCCTAGAAAATTCCATGGACAGAGGAGCCTGGCAGGATGAAGTCCATGGGGTTGCAAGGAGTTGGACATGACTGAGCATGCATGCACAGTCTTATGGATCTCAGACAGTGTGCTGAGCATTGTGTTAGTTGTCCATTCGTGTCCGACTGTCTGTGACCCCATGGACTGTAGCCTGCCAGGCTCCTCTGTCCAGTCCATGGGATTCTCCAGGCAAGAATACTGGAATGGGTTGCTATTACTTTCTCCAGGGGATTGTCCCAACCCAGGGATCGAACCCAGGTATCCTGCATTACAGGCAGATTCTTTACCGTCTGAGCCACCAGGGAAGCCTGCTAAGCATTATAGGAGATAATATAAATATTAAATACTACTTGTAGCTCACTCGGTAAAGAATCTGCCTGCAGTGCAGGAGACCCGGGTTCGATCCCTGGGTTGGGAAGATCCCCTGGAGAAGGAAATGGCAACCCACTCCAGTATCCTTGCCTGGAAAATCTCATGGACAAAGGTGCCTGGTGGGCTGCAGTCCATGGGGTCACAAAGAGTCGGGCACGACTGACTAACAACAACAAATATAAATATAGTAAGACTATTAAAAGATTAAGATTAGTAGTTAACACTCTAGTGCCTTGTATTCAACAGGCACTGATCTGAATGTTTTACATATTGACTAATTTCAATAATCTGATAAGAAAGGAGACACTAGTGTGATACTAGTATTATTGCCCTTATTTTATAGAAGAGGGGACTGAGGTACAAAGATAAGGAAAATTCACACATCCAGGAATATGAAGTGAGGATTATCTGGGCCATCCATATGCCGGAAGACTTCCCTGATAATCTAGCCTATGCTGAATTGCGATCTCTCCTCCCTCAATGCTCCCTGAACTGCTATGACATACATTTTTTTCAGCATCTTCAAGAAAACATCTCTAACACACTTATTTTAGGCAGGGGCAATGCAAATAAGCATTATTTCAAAGTGATTTAACAAAAATTAAGTTTTGATTTTAAGAAAATCTTCTAATACTGCAAATTCTTATCCATTTTTCATATTCATATTTACAGAGTACCTACAATGTACTAGGCACTGATCTAGAAGCTAAACTTTCAAAAACTAATAAAACCATGCCCCCCCCCTTTTAAGATGGAGCTGGTACCATCTTTCAATTTCATACAGTAATCAGCAGTATCACCCTTTAGTCTTGAGCTGAGATGAAGCCAACTTTTCCCTCACTGTGTACAAGAGACAGCATTGGATCTTTGAAAGAATTACATTGTGTGGTAGAAACTACCACTGCCCACTTTTGAAATTCTCCTTCTGGGGAAAATTGTGCTATCCTCAACCCCAAATGAAAAATTACAGAGGAAAACAATGGAAAATTGTACGTGGAGAATTTTTTTCCTTCAACATCTCCATCAATAACCCAAGGTTCTGAGAGGCACTACGTTCACAGTGTTGAGCAACTCATTTGATGTTCCTGGGACTGTTTTCTGAGGACTGTCTAACCTCAGTCATTTTCAGTGTGGCTTTCCATGACCCCAAGCAGCACATAGGAGTTAAGAGGAAGTCAAACTCCACTTATACCACTTCCCACCCACTCAAAGGCAAGAATCGAGGGAAATCTCATAACCTCAGTACTCAGAGTAAGGGAGCCTGGCCCTCTCCTCTGCAGCAGTGGCAAGTGAGCCCCAGAACTGCAGGACCTCATACCGTGCCTCAGCCCTACCCCATCAGAACTTATCAGTGAAACTCATTTGTCCTTCATCCCGAAAGAAAACTCTCAGACTCCTTCTTACTGCCCCATCCCTAGGCATGGTTGCCAGATAAAATACAGGATGTCAGGTTGAATTTAACTAGACATCCTGTATTTTTATTAGCTTAGTCTGGCAACCTAGCCCAGGTCTTTCAGCCCCTTAGGAGAAAAGGCCACCTGTATGCCGGAAGACTTCCCTGATCACCTAGCCTATGCTGAATTGCGATCTCTCCTCCCTCCATGCTCCCTGTCTTACTTCAGTGTCAGTTTTCCCCATAGCATTTATCATCATCTGACAAAGGATACATTCTGTTAGATTACATTTTGATTTTTTTTATTCTCTGTTCGCCCTGCCTCCCACCAGGCTGAAATCACATGAGACTACAGATATTGATATATTTTGTTTGTTATATATATATATATTCAGTACCTACAGTAATGCTTGGCACAGAGTAAATGTTCGATAAATATTTGTGAATGAACTTGATAACCATCTATTCATTTGATGTCAAAATGATATTGTCATTATGATAAATATCATAGGTACATTTATAATGATAACTAATCATGCAGATTTAAGGGACTAGATCTGATAGATAGAGTGCCTGATGAACTCTGGACGGAGGTTCACGACATTGTACAGGAGACAGGGACCAAGACCATCCCCATGGGAAAGAAATGCAAAAAAGCAAAGTGGCTGTCTGAGGAGGCCTTACAAATAGCTGTGAAAAGAAGAGAAGCGAAAAGCAAAGGAGAAAACGAAAGATATAAGCATCTGAATGCAGAGTTCCAAAGAATAGCAAGGAGAGAAAAGAAAGCCTTCCTCAGCGATCAATGCAAAGAAATAGAGGAAAACAACAGAATAGGAAAAACAAGAGATCTTTTCAAGAAAATTAAAGATATCAAGGGAACATTTCATGCAAAGATGAGCTCGATAAAGGACAGAAATGGTATGGACCTAACAGAAGCAGAAGATATTAAGAAGAGGTGGCAAGAATACACAGAAGAACTGTACAAAAAAGATCTTCACGATGAAGATAATCACAATGGCGTGATCACTCACCTAGAGCCAGACATCTTGGAATGTGAAGTCAAGTGGGCCTTAGAGAGCATCACTACGAACAAATCTAGTGGAGTTGATGGAATTCCAGTTGAGCTATTTCAAATCCTGAAAGATGATGCTGTGAAAGTGCTGCACTCAATATGCCAGCAAATTTGGAAAACTCAGCAGTGGCCACAGGACTGGAAAAGGTCAGTCTTCATTCCAATCCCAAAGAAAGGCAATGCCAAAGAATGCTCAAACTACCGCACAATTGCACTCATCTCACACGCTAGTAAAGTCATGCTCAAAATTCTCCAAGCCAGGCTTCAGCAATATATGAACCGTGAACTCCCAGATGTTCAAGCAGGTTTTAGAAAAGGCAGAGGCACCAGAGATCAAATTGCCAACATCCGCTGGATCATGGAGAAAGCAAGAGAGTTCCAGAAAAACATCTATTTCTGCTTCATTGACTATGCCAAAGCCTTTGACTGTGTCGATCACAATAAACTGTGGAACATTCTGAAAGAGATGGGAATCCCAGACCACCTGACCTGCCTCTTGAGAAACCTGTATGCAGGTCAGGAAGCAACAGTTCGAAATGGACATGGAACAACAGACTGGTTCCAAATAGGAAAAGGAGTATGTCAAGGTTGTATATTGTCACCCTGGTTATTTAACTTATATGCAGAGTACATCATGAGGAACACTGGGCTGGAAGAAGCACCAGCTGGAATCAAGATTGCCGGGAGAAATATCAATAACCTCAGATATGCAGATGACACCACCCTTATGGCAGAAAGTGAAGAAGAACTCAAAAACCTCTTGATGAAAGTGAAAGAGGAGAGTGAAAAGGTTGGCTTGAAGCTCAACATTCAGAAAACGAAGGTCATGGCATCTGGTCCCATCACTTCATGGGAAATAGATGGGGAAACAGTGGAAACAGTGTCAGACTTTATTTTCTTGGGCTCCAAAATCACTGCGGATGCTGATTGCAGCCATGAAATTAAAAGACGCTTACTCCTTGGAAGGAAAGTTATGACCAACCTAGATAGCATATTAAAAAGCAGAGACATTACTTTGCCAACCAAGGTCCGTCTAGTCAAGGCTATGGTTTTTCCCGTGGTCATGTATGGATGGGAGAGTTGGACTTTGAAGAAAGCTGATCACTGAAGAATTGATGCTTTTGAACTGTGGTGCTGGAGAAGACTCTTGAAAGTCACTTGGATTGCAAGGAGATCCAACCAGTCCATTCTAGAGGAGATCGATCCTGAGTGTTCATTGGAAGGACTGATGCTAAAGCTGAAACTTCAATACTTTGGGCACCTGATGCGACGAGTTGACTCACTGGAAAAGAGTCTGATGCTGGGAGGGATTGGGGGTGGGAGGAGACGGGGATGACAGAGAATGAGATGGCTGGATGGATGGTATCACCAACTCGATGGACATGAGTTTGTGTGACCTCCGGGAGTTGGTGATGGACAGGGAGGCCTGGCGTGCTGTGGTTCATGGGGTCGCAAAGAGTCGGACACGACTGAGCTACTGAACTGAACTGAACTGAATCATGCAGATAATTCATATTTATTGAGCATATAATATGTATCAGGCAGAATGATAAGCAGTTTTTGGAGATTAACTCACTGCTTAACAAAAATCCAATATCCTCATTCTACTGGTGGAGCTAACTCATAATGAGGGGAAAAGAATGATTGTCCAAGGGCTCACAGGGTATTATTGAGATTCAAATCCAGAAGTCTGACTTCTTTATCTGAGTCCTTTCCTTGAAAAAGAATGCTTTTCCCCAGGAACACTAAAAATATAAAAATAGTAATTTTTTTTTCACATTCTGAGGGTTGTCTTTTCAGTGTGTTTATAGTTTCTTCTGCTATGCCAAAGCTTTTAAGCTTATTTAGGTTCCATTTGTTTATTTTTGTTTTTATTTTCACTACTCTAGGAGATAAGGCAAAAAAGATCTTACTGTGAACTGTGATTTATATTAAAGAGTATTCTGCTTATGTATTCTTCTAAGAGTTTTATGGTGTCCAGCCTTACATTTAGGTCTTTAATCCATTTTGAGTTTATATTTGTGTATAGTGTTAGGGAGTGTTCTAATTTCATTCTTTAACATGTAGCTGTCCAGTTTTTCCAGCACCAGTTATTGAAGAGACTGTCTTTTCTCCATTGTATATTCTTGCCTCCTTTGTCATAGATTAGGTGACCATAGGTACATGAGTTTACCTCTGGGCTTTCTCTCTTGTTCCATTGATCTAAATTTTTGCTTTCATGTTTTGATTACTGTAGCTTTGTAGACCCAGAAAGACAAATTTCATATAATACCCCTTTTATGTGGAATCTAAAAAAAAAGGTACAGATGAACTTATTTACAAAATAGAAGTAGAGTCGCAGATGTTGACTTATGGTTACCTGGGCATAGGGGTGGGGGGAGGCATAAATTTGGAGATTGGGATTGACACACGTATACCACTATATATAAAACAGATAACTGATAAGAATGATCTGTATAGCACAGAGACCTCTACTCAATACTCTGTAATGGCCTGTATGGAAAAAGAATCTGAAAAGGGTGGATATACGTATGTATGTATAACTTATTCACTTTTCCATACATCTGAAACAAACACAACATTGTAAATCAACTATACTTCAATAAAAAATTTTTGAAAATTAAAACATGAGAAAGGGTTCAAATGCTCACATAAACTGTTAAAGACTTTTGAGTGAATAAATTACTGCCCCAGGCCAAAGAATTTTTTCAGTTGATTGCTATATGTGAAACAGAACCTGGATGTGGACAAAAACAGCAGACTTCAGTCATATTAATAGAGCATTTAATTGGAGGGTAAGTTGAGAGAGTAAGATCGTGACTGATGATCTTTTTTCCTTAGTTTAAAGCTCAGAATCTTGACTCCAATATACACTTCACCAAGGTACCATCTATATACTTAAAATGTTCTTTAGAACTTTATAAAGATGGTGAAGGGATCTGAAGCCATTCTAAAATGAAAATGATATTCATTTTACTAGCAAATACTTTGAACATAAATATAAACAACTCTGGATAGAATCCACTTTAAATTTCTAGTTTCTCCTCACTAAGGAATAGTCTGTACTTCTGTGACTCTCACGAAGGGAATTCCTTCCACTCGCTCTTTCCTTCCCCCTTCTATGTTAATTGTTCTTAGCTCGCACTGCTCTGTGCTGGTTTCCTTTTCCTGTGTCAAAATACTTACTATAATTTTCACTTCACTCTGTCTTTACTAAAAGATCCAAAGTTTATGTTAAGAACTCCCTGTTACTTGGTTTGAAGACTAGTGCTCTACACCATCCCCAGGTAGCAATGCATGGCGAAGCAGTAACCAAGGACTATTACTGGTTTACTATCAGTTGCCATTTTATGGACAATGCTTTGCTAGTCTTCTATTGAGCAACCAACCCAAAGATCAGCAATCTACAGCCAGCAGGCAAAATCCAGCAAATAGCTTGTTTTTGTCTGGTGCCACTAGCTAGGAATGATTTTTACAGAAAAACATTTGTAATCAGATGATAAAGGAGCAGTGAGGTTGAACCTCCATGAAGTAAAACATTATACCAAAAGAAAAAAAAAAGATCCATTATTTTCATTAGTAAACTTGCATTGAAAGAATTAATCTATTATTATTATTGTATATTTAATTCTGTCAATAAGAAGTATGGAAATTTGTTTTCTGTTTGCTACATAGGCACCTACTAATTATACTCAATGTGGTCTCTTGGTCCATGAATCTAAAACATTTACAATCTGGTCTTTTATAGAAAATGTTTGTTGATCCCTGATCTAATATTTGGTGTTGAGCATCATGATTTGAAAAAGGTCAGTTGTTAGTTGTTTTAAAAAAGACAGCAATTACAGTTTCACCAATTCCAAGTTTATTTATATGTAATTTGAGTATGCTACTTTGTGTTATCATTTTTAAAATCCCTATATAGTTGCTACACTCAGGATATTTTAGGGAGGAAGGAGAATTCGTTTTTGTTTTTTTTTATTTTCAAAGAATGCTGACATGTTTAGCCTGTTTGTCACGTTCCTATTGTCACAATTGACTAATTGTTACTAAGGCATTCCATTTGACAACTTGCTTTCAGTGGGTGCCACATTACATGCAGCACAGTGTAAAATACAATTCAGATCATCTAAAACTGTGTCAGTGAACACACAGTCTAGAAAGGCTTTTTGTTTGGGATCACCGCTTGCTGCCTACATCAATAAAGATGTTTATGATTTTATTTTTATTTTTCCAATTGACTACCATCTCATTTCAGAAAAAAAAATTAAACAAAGAGAACCTGCTGAAGAAAAATGAAAATTGTATGAATATCCACTCATCCATCCCTTTAACTGACCCCAAGAAAAGTATGGAGCATACGTAATGGAAGCAGAAAGACACAGTTGTGATTTGCTCCACATTAAACTTTTTTTTTTTTTAAAGCTGTAGCCTTTTTTTCTTGGAAGACCTTGAACCAGCAAGGGGAAGCACACATAGGAGTGACTGCATCCCTAAAGCTTGGTCTAAAGGCCATCCTTGACTTAGCCAAGCAAGGCTTATGGAGTAAATAAATTCAGCCTGGACCTTGCCTATTTATTCATCATTTACTAATCCACTCAACACACCTTTACTGAGCATTCACAGTGAGCACTAGGACAACAGTTTCTGCTTCAAAAGAATTTATAGTTCAATTAATCCTGTTCTACCATGGTAATCCTAGGGTAAATATAATTAGCTGTCTCACTTTGTTTACCTACATTGCCTTCACCTTTTAAAGTTACCAATATCGTTACTCCTAAGATATTAAATATATGTAGCCCAGCCCTGCCATTAAAACCTCATCCTGGGACCACCTTCTTAGCCTTCCTTGTGGCTCAGATCTCCAGACCATATCCACAGCACCTCAAGCCAAGATTCCTCTTTTACTGCCCGATTTTCTCTCTTTCCCATTCGTTCCTTCAGGAAAAGATTCATTCTACAAAGTCAACTCCCACTTTAGAAAGTGAACTCTAGATGAGAATACCAGCTAATGTTGATCAGTTCTGATCAATACACTTAATTCTGTTCTGTACACTTTACCCAAATTAACTCACTTTCCTCTCACAAGACCCTTAAGATGTAAACATTCCTAACATTCAACACTTGGAAAATGAGGAAACAGGCACCAAAAAATTGAGTAATTTGCCCAAGGCTATCTACTAAGAGGACTTCCCAGGTGGTTCTAGTGGTAAATAACCCACTTGCCAATGCAGGAGATGTAAGAGATATGGGTTTGATCCCTGGATGGGGACGATCCCCTGGAGGAGCACATGGCAACCCACTCCAGTATTCTTGCCTGGGAAATCCTATGGACAGAAGAGCCTGGTGGGCTACAGTCCATGAGGCTGCAAAGAGTTGGACAGGAATGAAGTGACTTAGCATGCATACATGTCAACTGAGAAGTTAAAAGCCCAGGATACACAGCCAGCCAGGTTGCCCTGTATCCTCTATGCCCTCCACGGCCTCTAAGAAGTAGATCATACAGAGACTGGTCAGCCAGAGGCCATCTTCTAAATGTGGCCTAACCCCAGAGAATGTGCTGAGGAGAGGACTTCTGAACTGTGCATGCCTGTGTGCCCAGTCACTTAGGCATGTCTGACTCTTTGCAGCCCCATGGACTATAGCCCACCAGGCTCATCTGTCCATAGGATTCTCCAGGCAAGAGTATTGGAGGAGTTGCCATGCTCTCCTCCAGGGGATCTTCCTGAGCCAGAGATTGAACCCACGTCTCTTATGTCTCCTGCATTGGCAGGTGTGTTCTTTACCACTGAGTCACCCGAGAAACCCCATTTCTGAGCTGATCATGAGGCAATAGACAGCCTTCCTTGGGGTGGATGGGAAGGGAGGCAGTTTCAGAAAAAGACCAACCTGCAGTGGTCAGTGTTGGACCTGGAGGCCTTGAGGAAAGAGTCTCCATCCCTAACAGATGCTTATTTCTTGAGAAGTCAGAAATGCATAGCCTGGTAAGCTCCAGTGTCCTGAGATGGCTCACCCTTGTTCTGGTAGATGATCCTCCTACTGGGCCTGCTTGAGGGGGGCTTATTCACAGAAGTAACAGGATGAATTCAAGGCCAGATTATGGCCAAGCAGCTGTCAAGTTCAGCCAGGGCTCCTGACTCACTCACTCCAGGCAGAGGCCAAGCCCTTCAGAAAAATCTATTCCTTTGTCACATTGTGAGGAAGAGATGGAGCCAGATGGCTGATTATCAAGGGTTTTGTGAGCTGCAAAACCCTTCAAGTGAGGGATGTGTCATGTCAGACTAGGTCACTAAGGATGAATATGTGAATAAATTAAAATGGTCAGAATGAGCTTTTAGTTTTGACTTTCATGTATGTGCCTCTCCTCCAGAAGCAGTTTAGGATGCGTCAAAAAAAAAAAAAAAAAAAAAGCCTTTACTATGAGCTCATGCCAAAGAAATGACAGCAGGGCAAGTTGTAAGAACAACTTCTACCTGGAAGAACCTAGAGATTATGACACTAAGTGAAATAAATCAGAGAAAGACAGATATATGCTATCAAATACATGTGGAATCTAAAAATTAAGTAATACAAATGAAATTATTGACAAGACAAACAGAATCACAGACATAGAAACAAACTTATGGTAACCAAAGGGAAAAGGAGGGAGGGATAAATTAGGAGTTTTGGATTAAGAGATTCCGACTACCATATACAAAAAAGATAGACAGCAAGGATTTACTGTATGGCACAGGGAACTACACTTAATGTCTTATAATAACCCATAGTGGAAAAAATCTGAAAAATATGTGTATATATACTTGCTTGCTTCTTAGAAGGAAAGCTATGACAAACCTAGACAGTATATTAAAAAGCGTAGATATCACTTTGCTGACAAAGGTCCATATAGCCAAGGATGTAGTCAGCTGGCAGAAGCGCACCGGCTGTGACGGAGAGGAGCTACCCCTCACCCAGGGTCAGGGGCAGCGGCCAAGGAGAGCTACCCCATGTCCAAGGTAGTGGGCGGCGGCCCAGAGGAGCTAGGCCATGTCGGAGGCCAGGGGCAGCGACCGAGAGGGGCTACCCCGCATCCAAGGTCAGGGGCAGCGGCCAAGAGGAGCTACCCCACACCCAAGTAGCAGCTGCGTGGATGCAGGAGGGCCGAGAGGAGCTACTTCACGTTCAAGGTCAGGAGGGGTGGCCCTGAGGAGATACCCCTTGTCCAACCTAAGAGAAACCCAAGTAAGACAGTAGGTGTTGCGAGAGGCCATCAGAGGGCAGACACACTGAAATCATAATCACAGAAAACTAGTCAATCTGATCACAGGGACCACAGCCCTGTCTAACTCAATGAAACTAAGCCATGCCGGTGGGGCCACCCAATGGACGGGTCATGGTGGAGAGGTCTGACAGAATGTGGTCCACTGGAGAAGGGAATGGCAAACCACTTCAGTACTCTTGCCTTGAGAACCCCATGAACAGTATGAAAAGGCAGAATGATAGGATACTGAAAGAGGAACACCCCAGGTTGATAGGTGCCCAATATGCTACAGGAGCTCAGTGGAGAAATAACTCCAGAAAGAATGAAAGGATAGAGCCAGAGCAAAAACAATACCCAGATGTGTATGTGACTGGTGATAGAAGCAAGGTCCGATGCTGTAAAGAGCAATATTGCATAGGAACCTGGAATGTTAGGTCCATGAATCAAGGCAAATTGGAAGTGGTCAAACAGGAGATGGCAAGAGTGAACATCGACATTCTAGGAATCAGTGAACTAAAATGGACTGGAATGGGTGAATTTAACTCAGATGACCATTATATTTACTACTGTGGGCAGGATTCCCTTAGAAGAAATGGAGTAGCCATCATGGTCAACAAGAGTCTGAAATGCAGTACTTGAATGCAATCTCAAATGATCTCTGTTCATTTCCAAGGCAAACCATTCAATATCAAAGTAATCCAATCCGATGCCCCAGCCAGTAATGCTGAAGAAGCCGAAGTTGAACAGTTCTATGAAGACCTACAAGACCTTTTAGAACTAACACCCAAAAAAGATGTCCTTTTCATTATAGGGGACTGGAATGCAAAAGTAGGAAGTCAAGAAATACCTGGGGTAACAGGCAAATTTGGCCTTGGAATACAGAATGAAGCAGGGCAAAGGCTAATAGAGTTTTGCGAAGAGAACGCACTGGTCATAGCAAACACCCTCTTCCAACAACATAAGAGAAGACTCTACACATGGACATCACCAGATGGTCAACACCGAAATGAGATTGATTATATTCTTTGCAGCCAAAGATGGAAAAGCTCTATACAGTTAGCAAAAATAAGACCAGAAGCTGACTGTGTCTCAGATCATGAATTCTTTTTTGCCACATTCAGACTTAAATTGAAGAAAGTAGGGAAAACCACAAGACCATTCAGATATGACCTAAGTCTAATCCCTTGTGATTATACAGTGGAAGTGAGAAATAGATTTAAAGGACTAGATCTGATAGATCGAGTTCCTGATGAACTATGGATGGAGTTTTGTGAACTGTATAGGAGACAGGGATCAAGACCATCCCCATGGAAAATAAATACAAAAAAGCAAATGGTTGTCTGGGGAGGCCTTACAAATAGCTGTGAAAAGAAGAGAAGTGAAAAGCAAAGGAGAAAAGGAAAGATATAAGCATCTGAATGCAGAGTTCCTAAGAATAGCAAGGAGAGATAAGAAAGCCTTCCTCAGCAATCAATGCAAAGAAATAGAGGAAAACAACAGAATAGGAAAGACTAGAGATCTCTTCAAAAAATTAGAGATTCCAAGGGAACATTTCATGCAAAGATAGGTTCAGTAAAGGATAGAAATGGTAGGGACCTAACAGAAGCAGAAGATATTAGGAAGAGGTGTCAAGAATACACAGAACTGTACAAAAAAGATCTTCACGACCCAGATAATCACGATGGTGTGATCACTCATCTAGAACCAGACATCTTGGAATGTGAAGTCAAGTGGGCCTTAGAAAGCATCACTACAAACAGCTAGTGGAGGTGATGGAATTCCCGTTGAACTATTTCAAATCCTGAAAGATGACGCTGTGAAAGTGCTGCACTCAATATGCCAGCAAATTTGGAAAACTCAGCAGTGGCCACAGGACTGGAAAAGGTCAGTCTTCATTCCAATCCCAAAGAAAGGCAATGCCAAAGAATGCTCAAACTACCGCATAAATGCACTCATCTCACATGCTAGTAAAATCATGTTCAAAATTCTCCAAGCCAGGCTTCAGCAAAACGTGAACTATGAACTTCCAGATGTTCAAGCTGGTTTTAGAAAAGGCAGAGGAACCAGAGATCAAATTGTCAACAGCTGCTGGATCATGGAGAAAGCAAGAGAGTTCCAGAAAAACATCTATTTCTGCTTTATTGACTATGACAAAGCCTTTGACTGTGTGGATCACAATAAACTGTGGAACATTCTGAAAGAGATGGGAATCCCAGACCACCTGACCTGCCTCTTGAGAAACCTGTATGCAGGTCAGGAAGCAACAGTTAGAACTGGACATGGAACAACAGACTGGTTCCAAATAGGGAAAGGTGTACGTCAAGGCTATATATTGTCACCCTGCTTATTTAACTTATATGCAGAGTACATCATGAGAAACGCTGGGCTGGAGGAAGCACAAGCTGGAATCAAGATTGCTGGGAGAAATATCAATCACCTCAGATATGCTGATGACACCACCCTTATGGCAGAAAGTGAAGAGGAACTAAAAACCTCTTGATGAAAGTGAAAGAGGAGAGTGAAAAAGCTGGCTTGAAACTCAACATTTAGAAAACTAAGATCATGGCATCTGGTCCCATCACTTCATGGGAAATAGATGGGGAAACAGTAGAAAGAGTGTCAGACTTTATTTTTCTGGGCTCAAAATCACTGCAGATGGTGATTGCAGCCGTGAGATTAAAAGACACTCCTTGGAAGGAAAGTTATGACCAACCTAGATAGCATATTAAAAAGCAGAGACATTACTTTGCCAACCAAGGTCCGCCTAGTCAAGGCTATGGTTTTTCCGGTGGTCATGTGTGGATGTGAGAGTTGGACTGTGAAGAAAGCTGATCGCCGAAGAATTGATGCTTTTGAACTGTGGTGCTGGAGAAGACTCTTGAGAGTCCCTTGGACTGCAAGGAGATCCAACCAGTCCATCCTAAAGGAGATCAGTCCTGGGTGTTCATTGGAAGGACTGATGATAAAGCTGAAACTTCAATACTTAGGCCACCTCATGCGACGAGTTGACTCACTGGAAAAGACTCTGATGCTGGGAGGGATTGGGAGCAGGAGGAGAAGCGGACAACAGAGGATGAGATGGCTGAATGGCATCTCCAACTCGATGTACATGAGTTTGAGTCAAGTCCAGGAGTTGGCAATGGACAGGGAGGTCTGGCATGCTGCAGTTCATGGGATTGCAAAGAGTCGGACACGACTGAGTGACTGAACTGAACTGAACTGTAGTCTTTCCAGTAGTCATGTAAGGATGTGAGAGGTGGACCATAAAGAAGACAGAGCGCCAAAGAATTGATGCTTACAACTGTGGTGGTAGAGAACACTTAAATGTCCCTTGGACAGCAAGAAGATCAAACCAGTCAATCCTAAAGGAGCTCAATCCTGAATACTCATTGGAAGGACTGATTCTGAACAGTGGTGTTGGAGAAGACTCTTGAGAGTCCCTTGGACTGCAAGGAGATCCAGCCAGTCCATCCTAAAGGAGATCAGTCTTGGTTGTTCATTGGAAGGACTGATGCTAAAGCTGAAGCTCCAATACTTTGGCCACCTCATGCGACGAGTTGACTCACTGGAAAAGACTCTGATGCTGGGAAAGGTTGGGGGCGGGAGGAGAAGGGGACGACAGAGAATGAGATGGCTGGATGGCATCACCGACTCTATGGACATGAGTTTGAGTGAACTCCGGAAGTTGGTGATGGACAGGGAGGCCTGGCGTGCTGCGGTTCATGAGGTCACAAAGAATCGGACATGACTGAGTGACTGAACTGAACTGAAGCTCCAAATGGCCACCTGATGCAAAGAGCCAATTCATTGGAAAAGACCCTGATGCTGGGGAAGATTGAAGGCAGGAGAAGAGAGAAACAGAGCATGAGATGGTTGGATGGCATCACCAATTCAATGGACATGAACTTTGGTAAACTCCAGGAGATATGGACAGGGAGGCCTGGCGTGCTGCAGTCCATGGGCTCACAAAGAGTCAGATGTGACTTACCAACTGAATAACAACAGCAACATACATATACAGGTGCTGCATACCTGAAACTAATACAATATTGTAAATCAACTACGCGTCAATTTAAAAATTCCAGAAAGTTCAGAAAAGAAAAAACAGCTTCCACAGTATTCCTAAGCTTCTGGCATCTCATTCCTTCCAGTGGACTCTGGGGCTAACTGGCTTAGATTCTGGAGGCAAAGAGAAAGCTTGGCTCCCCCTTAGGACAAAGAGTAGCCTCAGGCACCCAAAATGACAAAAATCTATGCCCTGCAGCAATATGGTGAGGATAAAGATGGAGTGAATTCAGTTACGATAAGAACAATGTCATCCTTACCTTTTTTGTAAGGAGAGCTTTAACCTCAAGGCCAGCTGCCCAGTTGACCTTTCATCTCAAGCGTGATTCTTTACTACCTGCCCTCCTGTTTTGACTCAATTCTGATGTTTAACCTAGATAAGCTAGGTAGCAGGATCCTAAAGTGTTTCATAAGGAAGTTTGCTTGTTCTTCTCTTTTGCAAATACCGGTTCCATTTCCCACAATTAAAGCAATTTGGTGATTATTTGAAATAGATTTTCCAGGACATCAGAGGTGGCAAGAACCTTTCAGACTTCTCAGATATTGTGTGAGAATGTGCTTTATGTTCCAGTGATCAGGACAGAATCCACCGGGTTGCCTAAAGCCACATCTTCTATACTCTCTAGTAGAATGAAGTTAGACCCTTTAATGACTGGACTGAAGGCATATAGGCAGACTGTAGAGCGGGCAGTGAATGCTGGATCAGACTTACAGGGATGCAAGGACAGTAGAGCTTCCCGGAAATTCGTTGTGTCTTCCTTCTCTTCCTCCCTCCTTTCTTTCTCCCCACCCCACTTTTACTATCTGTTGTTGTGTGAGAGTAAAAGATTTGAAATTCCAGTTTAAAATTCTGGCTTTACCTTTCCTTGTTTGCTAGGGTCTTTCTTGCATGTGAGAAATGACCCTCACCTCACAGGTTAATTGTGAAGTTTACAGGAGAGAATCTTTGGGAAGTTGAGAATAATATCCTGAGTAAAGACTCAACACCTAGAGCTGCTCATCACTCACCTGTTCAGATGATGCTCAAAACCCTTTGATTTTGAAGAAAAATCCTCTCAATTAGCAGTTCAGTTCAGTTCAGTCGCTCAGTCGTGTCCAACTCTCTGCGACCCCATGAATCACAGCACACCAGGCCTCCCTATCCATCACCAACTCCCGGAGTTCACTCAAACTCATGTCCACAGAGTCGGTGATGCCATCCAGCCATCTCATTCTCGGTCGTCCCCTTCTCCTCCCGCCCCCAACCTTTCCCAGCATCAGAGTCTTTTCCAGTGAGTCAACTCGTCGCATGAGGTGGCCAAAGTATTGCAGTTTAAGCTTTAGCATCAGTCCTTCCAAAGAACACCCAGGATCGATCTCCCTTAGAATGGACTGGTTGGATCTCCTTGCGGTACAAGAGACTCTCAAGAGTCTTCTCCAACACCACAGTAGGAAGTGATAAAAATGTAAGTTAGTATACTGAGTTTACACCAGTTTTGGATGAGAGTGGAGCTGTCTTAGAGATTTCTAGCAGAAAAGGCTTTAGACAGTGAATCTAGATGCCACACTTTATACTTTTGAAACCAAGCAACTCAGGATGGGACTCAAACCCAGCCAAAACCCAGATTGAGTTTGAATCCATGGTGTTTTAACTGAGCTCACACACCTGGTCCCAAGACTCAGTGAGGCTTATGTTCTTTTTTGGCTTTTTACATCCTTTTTTCTTAAATTTATTTTTTGTGTGTGTGTTCTCTCTTTTTTTAATTTTTTTAAATTTATTCATTTTTTAATTGAAGGATAATTGCTTTACAGAATTTTGTTATTTTCTGTCAAACCTGCACATGAATCAGCCATCAGTTCAGTTCAGTTCAGTCGCTCAGTCGAGTCCGACTCTTTGTGACCCCATGAATCACAGCACGCCAGGCCTCCCTGTCCATCACCAACTCCCGGAGTTCACTCAAACCCATGTCCATCAAGTCGGTGATGCCCTCCAGCCATCTCATTCTCTGTAGTCCCCTTCTCCTTCTGCCCCCAATCCCTCCCAGCATCAGAGTCTTTTCCAGTGAGTCAACTTGTCACGTGAGGTGGCCTAAGTATTGGAGTTAGTTTTTATGGGCTGGGTAATTTCATAAACTAACAAGCAGGAGGAGTATTCCAACTGTTTTGAGGAAGAGGCGGAGATTTACAGGAATTGGGCTACCAGCCATTTCTTGATCTTTGAACTGTCATGTAGCTAGTAGGTGTGTCACTTAGCTTATGCTAATGTATTACAATGAGCATTATAACGAGGTTCAAGGTCCACTGGAGTTTGAATATTCTGCCATCTTGAACCTAGTTGGTTCTAGTCAGTTTTTGTTTTGTCCTATGGCTATGTCCTGATGCTAAAGCTGAAACTGCAATACTTTGGCCACCTCATGCAACGAATTGACTCACTGGAAAAGACTCTGATGCTGGGAAAGGTTGGGCGCGGGAGGAGAAGGGGACGACAGAGAATGAGATGGCTGGATGGCATCACCAACTCTATGAGTTTGAGTGAACTCCGGGAGTTGGTGATGGACAGGGAGGCCTGGTGTGCTGTGATTCATGGGGTCGCAGAGAGTTGGACACGACTGAGCGACTGAACTGAATGGCTATGTCATTCTTTTAAGACTGTGCCCTGCCCCCTTCCTTCCAGTTTCACTTCCAATTTTACCAAAGTTCTTCCAGTCACTCAGTTGAGGGAATGGAGAAAGAAGTCAGTCAACTGGGTGAGTGCTATCTAAAGAATTCACTCAGTTGAGGGAATGGGAAGAGAATTAAGTCAGCTGGGTTAATTCTATCTAAAGAAATATTTAGGCCAGGGTTTTCTCCTTTGTTTTGTCATCTACATATTTAAGAGATTATGATAGCATATTAATATAGCATTTTAAAATGTGCTATTATTTTTTAAATGTGTGTTAGCTCATTAATAAATAGGAAATTATCAGAAAAGAAATAGAAAAAGGAATAAATGTTAAGACAGTAAATATTGCCAATATTTATTGAGCTCTTATGCTTGCCAAATATTGTTCTAAATATTTTTCATGTGTGAATCTGCTCCATCTCACAACATTAGCATGTCAGATACCCTTATGGTTTCAGCTATTCAGGCAAGGAAACTGACATGCCCAAAGTCACAAAGTTAATAAATAGTAGGTCTGGATTGAAGGCCAGGCATTCCTGGCCCAGAGCACACACAGTTACCACACTACCTGACTGGCCTCTTGTTACAAGATAGTGACTAAACAGATGGAATAATTAGTTATCTCAGGAGTATTTTATTCAACTTAAAAAGGCATCCTTTTGTAACCAACAGCCCTTAGATTTACATCTGTACTACATAGTGTGAAAAGAGGAGTTGGTAACTGTCTTGCTTGTTCATAATCATTTAATTTTGAAGCTGAAAATGATAGGGACCATCTAACCAACTAATTTTACCAACAAAGAAATTAAGAGACTTGACTACAATTATACAGTTAATTAATAGCATATCTGGGAATAAATTTTGGGTTTCCTAGCTTCCTATTTTTTAGTTCAGGGCTCTCCTGCTCTACTGTATTATTTCATTTTATTTTTGTACACTTTTACCAACCTCTCCCTATTTTTCCCACCCCACAGTCCCTGGCAACGATTTTCTACTCTCCGTAAATATGAACTTGACTTTCTTCTTCTTTTCTTTTTAACTTGTGTTTGTCTGACAAGCATAATACCTTCAAGGTCCATCCATATTGTAAATGTCAGGATTTCTTTCTTTCTTATGGCTGGGTAATACATATATCACATATTCTTTACCCATTCACCTATAGATAGACATTTAGTTTGTTTCTATAATGGCCATTGTTATTAATGCTACAGTGAACATGGAATTACATATATCTCTTCAAGATCTTGTTTTCATTGCCTTTGGATATATGCCCAGAAGTGGGATTACTGGATCATATGATAGTTCTATTTTTAATTTTTTGAGGAAGCTCCATACCGTTTTCCACAGTGGCTGCATCAATTTATCTTTCCCACCAGCTGTACTCAGTGGTTCCCTTTTCTCCACATCCTTGCCAACACTTATCTTTTGTCTTTTTGATGACAACCATGCTGACGGATATAAGGTGATGGTTTCAAGTTGTATTTTTCTGAAGATCAGTGATGGTGAGCACATTTTCATGTATTCAAGTACCTTTTGAATATTTGTATTTTTGTAAAAGCATATTTAGATCTAATGCCCATTTTTAAATTGAGTTGTTAGGGGTTTTTTTGCTGTTGAATTGAGTTCCTTATGTATTGTGGATATTAACTTTTATCAGATACATGATTTGCAAATATTTTCTCCCATTCTTTAGGTTGCATTTTCATTTTGTTGACAGTTTTGTTTGAAAAGAAGAAGCTTTTTACTTTGTACTGATTTTTGCTTCTATTGTGTTTGTTTTGGTGTCATATACAGAAAATCATTGCCAAAACTGATGTCAAGGAACTTACCCTCTATGTTTTCTTCTAGGAGTCATATGTTTTAGGTGTTAAATTCAAGTATTTAACCATTTTAAGTTGCTTTTAGTGTTGCTATGAGATAGTAGTCCAGTTTCATTCTTTTGCATGTGACTGTCTGGTTTTCCCAGCACTAGTTATTGAAGATACTGTCCTTTCCCAATGTAAATTCTTGGTTCCTTTGTCAAAAATTAAATGACTATGTATGGATAGGTGTATTTTGAGGGCTTTCTATTTTGTTCCATTGATCAACGTGTCAGTTTTTAATACCAATATCGTACTCTTTTGATTACTATGACTTTGTAGCTCAGTTTTAAATCAGCAAATAGGATACTCCCAGCTTTGTCTTTTCATTTCAAGATTGCTTTGGTTCTTCTGGATCTTTTCTGGTTCCATAGAAATTTCAGTATTGTGTGTATGTGTGTGGGGTTTTTTTTATTTTATTTTTGTGGAAAATGGCATTGGAATTTTAATAGGAATTGCATTGAATCTGTAGATTGCTTTCAGTAATATGGACAGCTTAACAATATTAATTCTTCCAATCCATGAGCATGGAATATCTTTCCTTTTATTGTGTCTTCTTCAGATTCTTTCATTAATCTTTTATTGTTTTCATTGTACAGACTCACGTCCTTGGGAAATTTATCATAGATATTTTATTATTTTTTATACAATTGCAAATGGGATTGTTTTCTTAATTTCTCTTTCTGATAGTCCCTAACCAGTGTATAGAAATGCAACAGATTTTTATATATTGATTTTGTATCCTGAAACTACTAAATTTATTTATTTGTTCTAATGGTTTTTTGGTGGAGTCTTTAGGGTTTTCTATAAATAATGTCATTTACAAATAGAGACAATTTTACTTCTTTCTTTATGACTTGGATGCTTTCTATGTCTTTTTTCCTGCCAGTTTGTGCTGGCTAGGATTTCTAGTATTGTGTTGAATGAAAGTGATGAGAGTGGGCATCCTTGTATTGTTTCTGACCTGAAAAGAAAAGCTTTCAGTTTACCATTGAGTATGATACTAGCTGTGGGCATGTCATATATGGTAGTTATTATACTGGGGTACATTCCTTTGGTGCTATTCTGCTGCTGCTGCTGCTAAGGCACTTCACTCATGTCCGACTCTGTGTGACCCCACAGATGGCAGCCCACCTGGCTCCTCTGTCTGTGGGATTCTCCAGGCAAGAATACTCGAGTGGGTTGCCATTTCCTTCTCCATTGTTGATCTACTGTATTCTAAAAACTAACCACAGCGAAATCTCACTCTGTGTTGTGTAAGCCACTGATTTATGTTTTCTTATTTAGACATCCCCAAAATTCTAGTAGTTTCTCATTCATTTATAGATGAGGAAGCTTATACAACCGAGGTATATATGACCCAGGAGCTTCCCTAGCGGCTCAGATGGCAATGAATCTCACTGCAATACAGGAGACCCAGGTTCAATCCCTGGGTCAGAAAGATCCCCTGGAGAAGTGAATGGCAATCCACTCCAATATTCTTGCCTCGAGAATTCCATGGACAGAGGAGCCTGGCAGGTGACAGTCGACGGGGTGACAAAGAGTTGAACACAACTGAATGACTAACATTCATATATAGCCCAAACCCATGCTATTAACCTTTACTTTAATAGCATTATACATTTCTTAGCTAATTTAAATAACTTGAGGCCTGAATGACTTTTGTTTAGTTTTGCTTCAGGTTATTTGATGTAGCTTTTCTTCAATTCACTGGATAGTAGCACATCTCTCTATAATACTACTACAAAGCCACAGTCATCAAGACAGTATGGTACTGGCATAAAGACAGAAATATAGATCAATGGAACAAAATAGAAAGCCCAGAGATAAATCCACGCACCTATGGACACCTTATCTTTGACAAAGGAGGCAAGAATATAAAATGGAGTAAAGACAGTCTCTTTAACAAGTGGTGCTGGGTAAACTGGTCAGCCACTTGTAAAAGAATGAAACTAGAACACTTCCTAACACCATACACCAAAATAAACTCAAAATGTATTACAGAGCCAAATGTAAGACCAGAAGCTATAAAACTCCTAGAGGAGAACGTAGGCAAAACACTCTCCGACATAAATCACAGCAGGATCCTCCAAGACCCACCTCCCAGAATATTGGAAATAAAAGCAAAAATAAACAAATGGGACCTAATTAAAATCAAAAGCTTCTGCACAGCAAAGGAAATTATAAGCAAGGTGAAAAGACAGCCTTCAGAATGGGAGAAAATAATAGCAAATGAAACAACTGACAAAGAATTAATCTCCAAAATATACAAGCAACTCCTGCAGCTCAATTCCAAAAAAATATACGACCCAATCAAAAAATGGGCCAAAGAACTAAACAGATATTTCTCCAAAGAAGACATAAAGATGGCTAACAAACACATGAAAAAATGCTCAACATCACTCATAATCAGAGAAATGCAAATCAAAACCACAATGAGGTACCATTTCACACCAGTGAGAATGGCTGCTATCCAAAAGTCTGCATGCAATAAATGCTGGAGAGGGTGTGTAGAAAAGGGAACCCTCTTACACTGTTGGTGGGAATGCAAACTAGTACAGCCACTATGGAGAACAGTGTGGAGATTCCTCAAAAAAATGGAAATAGAACTGCCATATGATCCAGCAATTGCACTCCTGGGCGTACACACTGAGGAAACCAGAATTGAAAGAAACACATGTACTCCAATGTTCATTGCAGCACTGTTTATAATAGCGAGGACATGGAAGCAACCTAGATGTCCATCTGCAGACAAATGGATAAGAAACTTTGGTACATATACACAATGGAGTATTTTTCAGCCATCAAAAAGAATGCATTTGAATCAGTTCTAATGAGGTGGATGAAATTGGAGCCTATTATACAAGTGACGGAGAAGGCAATGGCAAGCCACTCCAGTACTCTTGCCTAGAAAATCCCATGGATGGAGGAGCCTGGAGGCTGCAGTCCGTGGGGTCGCTAAGGGTTGGACACTACTGAGCGACTTCACTTTCACTTTTCACTTTCACACATTGGAGAAGGAAATGGCAGCCCGCTCCAGTGTTCTTGCCTGGAGAATCCCAGGGACAGGGGAGCCTGGTGGGATTCCGTCTATCGTCACACAGAGTCGGACACGACTGAAGTGACTTAGCAGCAGCAGCATACAGAGTGAAGTAAGCCAGAAAGAAAAACATCAATACAGTATACTAACGCATATATATGGAATTTAGAAATATGGTAACCTTAACCCTGTATACGAGATAGCAAAAGAGACATAGGTGTATAGAACAGTCTTTGGGACTCTGTGGGAGAGGGTGAAGGTGGGATGATTTGGGAGAATGGCATTGTAGCATGTATATTATCATATGTGAAATGAATCACCAGTCCAGGTTCGATGCATGATACAGGATGCTTGGGGCTGGTGCACGGGGATGACCTGGAGGGAGGATATGGGGAGGAGAGAGTTGGGAGGGGGGTTCAAGAAGGGGAACACATGTATACCCAGGGCGGATTCGTGTCAATGTAAAGCAAAATCAACCAATATATTAATGTAAAGTAATTAGCCTCCAATAAAAAAAATTTTTAAAAAAGAACAAAAAAACTAATAAAATTCTCTTCTCTCCATCACAAAAAAAAAAATAAAAAAGAAAACATTGGTATTCTATGCTGCCTGTTGATCTTTCTTATTTGTATAAGAAAAAAGAATGAAGTAAAATGTTCCACAGGTCAAAAACTTTTTCTTATAAGTGAAAATCCTTTTGAAAAGTACTGGAATCTATTTTTAGTTTCATGATTCATTTCAAGAGCCTTTGTTATTTAGAAAGCAAATGTTAGGAGTGGAGATGAACGTCTTCTATGTGCAATAAAATCCAGCCCATTTCAGTGTGTTTTTCAAACACATGATTCTGGCCACTTTTCTGGAGGAAGAGGGAAATCTTTCAGTGTGTTCTGGTTTCTGTATGAAGAGAAATAAAATACCAGCAAGAATAAGAAGCAGTGTGAAAGTTTGGTAACTTTCATCAATAATGCAGGCTTATTTATTTTTACTTTTGATTTTGTATGTTGCTGCTGTTGCTCTTGTTGTTTTCTATTTTCTCTACTTCCACTTCCCAGTTCAATTCACTGTCCATCAAAGTGTCTATGATGTCGAGTATCAAAAAGTGCTTTCCATACACAACCCAGGAGAAAGTAATAGACTTATAGACTGATATTTTGAGGGTTCAGTTCAGTTCAGTTCAGTCGCTCAGTCGTGTCCGACTCTCCGCGACCCCATGAATTACAGCACGCCAGGCCTCCCTGTCCATCACCAACTCCCGGAGTACACTCAAACTCATGTCCACAGAGTCGGTAATGCCATCCAGCCATCTCATTCTCCGTCGTCCCCTTCTCCTCCCGCCCCCAACCTTAGTTCATGTTAAATTAAAATTAAATCACTGCTAATTACTCAGTGATTAATAAATAACGAAATCATTATAGATGAAAGTAATAATTTATATAGACAGATTAATTTCACAGTGCAAATAATCTGAATAACTGAAATTCTAAAGAGGAGATGCAGAAGGAACAAAGCTAACTAAACATTTAGGCTAATTTGACATTGATAATTCCCTATTATTACTTGTGAAAAAACCATACCCACAAAAATCAACAGTCACTTATTTTCAGAAGTCCATAGGTACTAGGTGTTCTCTGGGCCAGTTACACTTGTTTGATGAAAGCCCATGTTGATTTAATCTTCATGACATTTCATGCTCTGAGTAGTGTCACTGCCCCACAATCCCTGCTAACAAGCAAATTTAGGATAATGCATTAAATAAATTACATATTATAGAATACTTTAAGCCTTATTACCAATCACCCATTATCCTCAAGTCAACATGCACTACATATCTTTAAATCCATTGTATAAAGTGTTAATTGTTCAAAGAACTTGAGAAAAATTTAAGTACATTTGGAAAAAAGAAAGATTTTTGCCAGTCCATTTCGAACATGTACCTCTTAGAAATTAGGAACATCCTTCTACTGGTTAACTGAAAACAAACAAACTACAACAACAGCAAAACACCTGTGTGAATCACACAACAAAAATTCTGTGATGTGTGATTCAACTTTGTGACCACAAGACTGGATTTATGGTTGTTTCCTTAGCATGTAGACAGCTTTTTAAACACCTGAGGGATAATTTGAATTCAAAACTACATTCCCCTTTTATAATGGCTCTTAATGCAATTCCTGAGCATAACATATTTGCTTAATTTTAAGATTTGAAGATCTCTCCAGAAGAACTCTAATCTATCCTCTTAAACTTCAGAAATAGCTCTTTAAGTCTGAAGGAGACTTTACAAGCCTATTGATCTATCTCCATAACAAGCTGTGGAAGATTTTTCAAAATGGCTGCAATAGTACCCCCCAATCAGCATGCCCTACTGCAGTGTGCCCCTCCTCTTGTGTCAGTGCTGGTTTATGTTTTACTGGTAACCAATCGAAAACAGCAAAAGTGATGCATGTGACTTTCATGGTTGTCAAAAAGCCAGTGCAGCTTTCACCTTGCACACTGGAAAGCTTACCTTTGGAACCTCCAGTTGCCATACAAAATTTTCAGCTATTTTGAGATAGAAGTCCTAGCAATGTGAAGAAACCACAGCAGGTGCTCCAGTCTGTCCCCAGTTGAGATGCCAGTCAACAGCCAGCATTAACAGCCATACGTGTGAGATCCACAATGTCCAGTGAGTATAAACTACATATATAATTTTAAGTTTTCTATTAGCCACATTTTAAAAATTAAAAAGAAACAAGCGACATTCATATAGTTAATACATTTTATTTCACCCAATATCCAAATATTACTTCCATATGTAATCAAGATACACCTTATTAATGACAGTTTAAGTTCTAAGGAAATGGCAACCCACTCCAGTGTTCTTGCCTGGAGAATCCCAGGGACAGCGGAGCATGGTCGGCTGCCGTCTATGGGGTCGCACAGAGTCGGACACGACTGAAGCGACTTAGCAGCAGCAGCAGCAGCAGCATTCATACTAAGTCTTTGGAATAGTGTGTGTATGTATGCAGTGTGTGTGTGTGTGTTTGTGTGTGTGCGCGCGCGTGCATGTTTCACCTAGAACACAATTCGTTTCAGACTAGATGTATTTCAAGTAGTTGATACCCACATGGGGTGAGTGCCTCCTATACTGGACAGCACAGTTCTAGATGACTCCAGCCTTCGTTTGTCCTGTTTGCCCCACCTTCTCCCCACAGCTGTGGAGTCTTCCCAGCTGAGCACTAGACAGTGTGGAGGCCTCTCCGTAAGCCTGATTCACATGATACATATTTCAAGCAGCTCGGTTTGGGGTAATGTGGTAAACACATAGTGAAGCTCAGGTACCATTAGAAATATACATTATGAAAATGGACGGTTTTTTGCCCTCAGTTCGAGCTTAATTATTTTAGAAAAAGGTAAAACTATAGAATCGTGCTGTTAAGTCACTTCAGTCGTGTCCGACTCTGCGCAACCCCATAGACGGCAGCCCACCAGGCTCCCCCGTCCCTGGGATTCTCCAGGCAAGAATACTGGAGTGGGCTGCCATTTCCTTCTCCAATGCATGAAAGTGAAAAGGGAAAGTGAAGTCGCTCAGTCGTGTCCAACTCTTAGTGACCCCATGGACTGCAACCTACCAGGCTCCTCCATCCGTGGGATTTTCCAGGCAAGAGTACTGGAGTGGGTTGCCATTGCCTTCTCCCATAGAATCTCAGAGGCCCTGAAAAATCACTTAAAGAGCATTTATTTCAACCTCCTACTCAGTGCCAAAATCATGATTATATCACCCACAGCAATAGGTCTACTCAGTTTTGCTTGATTATTTACGTTATACCTCACAAGAAAATGTCCTGAATTTTTGAGCAACTTTAAGTTTTTAAAAATTTTTCTTTATAACAAATTGAAAAAATGACCTTAATAATTTCTCCTCAGCAGTTCTATTCTGGCCTCTAGAGCAACATTGCTAATCCCTCTGATGTAGCAGCCACTCAGAGCTTTGGAGACAGTTTTTTTAATATGCACTTTCCCTTCCATTATCACTCCACCACCACCACCAATATTCCTTTTTCCAGGCTGAACATCTCAAATTCTTTCAACTACTCTTTGTAAGGCAGAGTTTTCAGAATTTTAACTACCAGAACAAATTGCTGGCAGTTCTCTATTTTATGAATCTTTATACATCTCAAACCTTACCATACAATACTCAGAAACAAATGTGTGTTCCAGATATGGTCTGACCAATACAGTTCACTAGGTTTGTTAGTCTTTCCTGTATGATGTATTTCCATGAAGGCAAGTTAAAATTGCTACTCACCAAAGATATTTTGATGGAGACAAGACTTCCTCTTTCTGAACACACATACTGCCTTAGCTGCACGAGCACTTTAATACATCCTAGGAGGAGCCCAAAACTTAAAAAGTCCTGATCTTGAGTTCAGTCAGCAAATGACTACATGTATGACTTTGGGCAAGTTGTTTGTTTGTACTGTGTGTATCACAGTTATATTGTCTTATTCATTAAAATGTGATAATCATGGCATCTTGAGGCAGGCATTAAATGGAATAAGTATGTGTAAATGATTGTAGTCTGTAAAAATCTGTACAAACATAAGGCCCTTTTATTATTAATATCAACCTAAGACTCTGATGCTGGGAGGGATTGGGGGCAGGAGGAGAAGGGGACGACAGAGAATGAGATGGCTGGATGGCATCACCGACTTGATGGACATGAGTTTGAGTGAACTTCAGGAGTTGGTGATGGACTGGGAGGCCTGGCATGCTGTGATTCATGGGGTCGCAAAGAGTCCGACACGGCTGAGCAACTGAACTAAACTGAACTGAAGAATAGGACTTGATGCTTGTTTCCATTAAACTTTATCTTCCTAGTTTTGGCTCACCATCACTGCTCTTAAACAACTTTCTTTAAAACATTATTCAATCTGGTTTAGTAATTCAATAACATTTACAAAGCATTTGCTCTGTGTAAGACTTAGCATTATCAGTTCTCTTCAATGCCTTCGAAATTCTATGAAGTTTTCAAAATCCCTAGGTCAGCTGCCCACAGGCGTGTCAGAGTCTGTTATCCAGAAAGAGTGATTTGATTTACAACTTTTAAGATTTAAGACTTAAGATTCTGTTCTTTGCACCTGCTGATCCGGAACCCTGGGTCAGGCTGCCTGGAACTGCAACACTAGGGACAGGCAGACCCAGCTTCACTTTGGGAGTTGTTGCAAGGCCACCTACATAGTTTCCTGCTTTCTTCCGAAGTTCCAGAAGTCAGAGTGAGCCAAAAACACCTGGTGGAATAGAAGAGCCTTTTCAATTAGTGGAGATAATAGGCCAAGAGACTCTGGGACTCAGACTCGTGCAGGACAGTAAGCAGCTAGGCGTCAAGAACTTAATCATGAAGGGGGCTCCACTCCTTTGCAAGGCTTATAGTGGCACCAGACAAGGAGCAAGCTGCAACATTTGGACTAATGCCAGCCCACAGTATACCCCCACAGAGAAAATGACCAAGAGAGAAGCACATTTTTCATTCTCTTCTCTTTCGCTTCATTTGTTTTGTATCTCATGCAATAACATTTATATAAAGTAAAGCAACCTTAAATTCACTGCAAGTGGTATGGCAGAGAATGGCAAGGTATTTTTCAGCTATGATATTACTGATTTCCCCTTGTCAGTACATCATGGATACTTGGAGGGACCTCATGGGTTAGCCAGTGTGACACACTCAGTTTACAGGAGAGGAACTGGCCTGCACTGGGTTGTCTGAGGCTCACAGCAAATTAGCAGCAGCACAGACTACAGTTTCCACCCTAATGAATTTCATCTCTGCCCCACTGATTAAGCAGTTAAATAGTTAAGCAACTAAAATGCTCACACACACATACACACACACATTCATGCATACACATATTAAGTTGGAATGACCTTCACTTTTAATCTGATTCACAGCAGTTTCTCTTCATAAATGGGAACTGGATGAACCAGCTTTGTACTTCTGGGTTTTTGGGTTTTTGTTTTTTTTTTTTCTGGTTTGTTTTTTTAAAAAGCTGCAATGAAAGGACTGAAATTATTTAATGAATCCACTGTCATTTGGGCTTCCTTGGTGGCTCAGACAGTAAATGCAATAGACCTGGGTTCGATCCCTGGGTCAGGAAGATCCCCTAGAGAAGGGAATGACAACCCATTCTAGTATTCTTGTCTGAAGAATTCCACGGACAGAGAAGACTGGCAGGCTACAGTCCATGGGATCCCAAAGAGTCAGACACAACTGAAGACACTTTCACTTTCACTCACAGTCATTGTGCAGACCCACTGTTAGTTCAGGGAGTATCCTAAAACCCCATCAACGTCTGCAGAAACAGGGGATCTTGCATGACTCTTTTCTAAATATGGACTTGAGAACGGAGTCAACAAAGAACAGGACTTAGTCATGGCAGTTTGTACCAAAGAGGTGTATCTTAATGGGGGTAGGAGTAATGCTTTGTTCTAAAGAAACGAGGGTTACAGGGGAAATAAACAGAACCTAAAAATATAGAAGAGGAAGCAGTCAAGTGGTGTGAGGGAGTAGCAGGCAAATAGACATGCCTGGAGTAGGCGGTACAGATGTATGGAAAACTAGTAGAATAGGAGGTAAAAAAAAGTGCAATGTCTTGACACTGTCTGAATACAGTAATGTGGACAAGCCAGTCTGCTGCTTGTTGCACAAGCCAGTAATTTCAGGGTGGAAGCAATTGGGGGACACTTTATAGTATCTTGGGAGGCAGGTTTCAAAGTTAAATGCACATCTCCCAAATATGGAGTCGACTGAGCGACTTCACTTTCACTTTTCACTTTCACACACTGGAGAAGGAAATGGCAACCCACTCCAGTGTTCTTGCCTGGAGAATCCCAGGGACAGGGGAGCCTGGTGGGCTTCCGTCTATGGGGTCACACAGAGTCAGACACGACTGAAGTGACTTAGCAGCAGCAGTAGCAGAACTAATGAACAACTGACCAGTTCTGTTGCACAAAATGAGAGGGTGAAAGTATTCATACTTTATTTTTCATCCAAATCACTTTGTAAAATCAAAGCAAGTACTTAATTTGAATTACCTCATCAGGAACGATATTTGCTGTACATTTATTAGCAATTCACAGTCTAGCAAAGACATGCACAGATCTGTTTGATTTGACTCTCTCAACAACACTGAGTTAAGCTGTTATTACTCACATCTCACAGATGGATGAAACTGAATCTTGAGAAGTTCAGTGAATTGCCTGAGGCCACTCAGCATGTAGATTGGTGCTGGAACTCAAACCTCCCTTCCGAATTCAGGTCAAGGTCTCTTTCCACTAAACCATTGCAAGGAATAATATGCATCTCTGTGGGTCCATCACCTATGGAATAGTCTTTCTGTCAAAGAGATTTCTGTTTAGGTGTTAGAGATCTTCCCTGACCACTTTACAGAGTGAAGTATTAGACCAAAACCTTCTCTGAAGGACTTTTTTTTTTTTGGCTACACTGTGCAACATGTGGGATCTTAGTTCTCCAACCAAGGATTGAACCCTTGTCACCTGTATTGAAGGCATGGAGGCTTAACCACTGAACCACCAGGGGAGTCCCTCTGAAGGACAATTTTTAATGTTTTTAACTGTCCGACTTTCTTGCGGGGGAAAGTCAACCATAAATATCAGGACAATGGATCATGTGATTACAGTTTATGTATATGAGAATTTGGAATTTCTATGATTCTCTAAGTGGATTGAAAATGGAAACTTGAAGCACTGGTTTAATTAGACACACAGAGATTTTCACCTTCATATTTTGTGGGGAAGATGAGTTATGGAGGCAGCAAAATGTTTGTATTTACTTTTAATTGGCTTTGCTAGAATAATTAACCACATATTTGCATTTAATCTCTAGAAATTATTCTGTTGCTTATATTTTTGTGGCTTTATATTTTCTGAGGCAGAGATCTTATTAAAATATTCACTGCTACTTTATATTTAATTCAAAGAATCAGAACTGACTATACAGAAACCTTAGCAGGAAAAGAAAATGGCTATTTTTTCACTCCTTTTAAAGAACCAATAAATTTTATGATTAACAGTGTAAGGAAAAGTCTGTTAATGATGACGCTAACAGACTTGGAATATTGCCATTTTGATTGACACCACTGCTAGACAGACGTAAGTAGTATTTACTCAGTGCCAGAAATTTCAATTCTCAGGTTGCGTTTGGAAATAAAAATCCAAAAGTTCTGTTTAGTTTTATTTTCTTAATTCTCAGGCTGATATTTTAAAAACATTGAAAGACAAATCAGATAGCTTCACTTAGAGAAATATGATGCCCCAAGGACAAAACTTTGACCCATACGTAGCTTAGCTATTTAAGGTTTATAACATCCCGGATTTGGAGAGCATATTTTAGTTTACAAATATCACTTTGATACTTGCAGCAACCTTAAGGGGTTTGCAGACAGCGCACGCTATTATTCCCAGAGTCAAGCCGAGAGAGATGAAGGTCAGAGGGTCTGAACAATTTGCCAAAAGACAGACAGCTAATTAGGAGATACAAGTCTCCACAATCCTACTCTGTGTTATTTCTATTATTTGGGTTGAGCCATTTTAAAGTTGCTCTTTCCAGAACATTTTTGACCAGTCCAAAGGGCAGATTTGTATGGTCTCTCAAGTGTGCTTCCTACAATGAATATTAGTTTGCTGGTGGTTTTTTTATTGAGGTGCTGGAGGAAATGGAGTAGAAAAAAATAGTTTGAATTTTGTATAGTTGTTAATTAGTTTGAAAATATTGGGCAACTATGTAACTTAATAAGCTTATAAAGCAGTAATTCAGTTAATTGTTTATGATAATTTTTTACACTAAGAACTATTTCCGTAAGAAAAGACTGGATGTTGACCTGCCATATGAGTGCTGGGTTTTGTGCTATGCTATGCTTAGTCGCCCAGTCGTGTCCGACTCCTTGTGACCCCATGGACTGTAGCCTGGTCCGTGGAGATTCTCCAGGCAAGAATACAGGAGTGGGTTCTCCAGGGAAACTCACCGACCCCGGAATCAAACTGGGATCCCCTGAATTACAGGCAGATTCTTTACCAGCTGAGCTACCCGGGAAGTACCCCCATACTGGGTTTTAGCTATGCAGTAATAGAAAGGAGAGTGTTTTCATGAAGGTTCAACCCCAAGCAGATTGGACAACCCTTTTCTGACCCACCCACTTCCGACCATGCCCAGCCATCCATCCTTGAGTATCAATAGGTCTATATCACTTTAGAAAATATCAGAGAAACAATTTGTTTGTCACTTTTAAATAGAGTCAATCTGAAATGTCACTGTGAAGGAGTATAAGCATGTGTTTTGTGGCCAAACTTCACTATCAAAGCAGTTAAAGGTATGCTAGAAAATTCCAAAACTTACACACCTATCTGGTTTTTAAAAAATAGGGTAAAGGAAGATACCTCATCCCTGTCATCAGCAAGCTGTGTGGCTGCTGCTGCTGCTGCTAAGTCGCTTCAGTCGTGTCTGACTCTGTGCGACCCCATGGACTGCAACCTACCAGGCTCCCCTGTCCCTGGGATTCTCCAGGCAAGAACACTGGAGTGGGTTGCCATTTCCTTCTCCAATGCATGAAAGTGAAAAGTGAAAGTGAAGTCGCTCAGTAGTGTCCAACTCTTTGCGACCCCATGGACTGCAGCCTACCAGGCTCCTCTGTCCATGGGATTTTTCAGGCGAGAGTACTGGAGTGGGGCAAGCTGTGTTACCAAATGAAATATTTCATCCAGATACCCTCTTGGCCCTCTGATCTTTCTGAAGACAGCTTATTTATTTTTATATCCAAGATCCTACATCCTTCTGGACTCTATCTCTGACTTAAAAAAAAAAAAAAAACAATTTCAGTGGCAACCAGAATGGAAAGTCAATAACTCAAACTTAATGGAATTGAGAAGGGGAACGTGGCAACAGTTGCAGCCTAGGAAATCGTCCCCATTCAGTCAGGAAGCAGAGCGCTCTTGACCTAAAAGGGCTGCTTGCTCCCAATGAGGTGAGAGAGATGCTGTTGTGCTACTTCACTTGTGACTCTGCTGGAGCCATGCCTTAGTCCAGCTGCCATCTCCGCTTGCAGAGAGCAGCTTAAATGAAGCACTCTGGCCCACGAGGAGAGGCAGTGGAGCCATCCCTCTCTAATCAATTATTTAGTTGTGTCATGCTCCCAGGCCAGCAGGATCCTCATACTCTCCACTCTCTTAATGCCAGAAAGATATCTTTATTCACAAACAACATGTTCCAGGAAGCTGTATACACCTGCCATCAATAAAAACACCGCTCAGTACCTCGGAAGCTGGTGACTCAATGATGTTTATTCTGTTTCTTTCATTGCCATTTATGGAGGACCATTGTACAAAGAAAATTAAAAGCCTGAAAAAGCGAGATGGTTCTGCCAATACTGCATTGATAAAATAGCACTACTTATTCCTATTTGCTTCCCAGTTCATCTAGAGTTCTTAACTGTTTTGTCTCAATGGAAACTCTGATTTAATGTTTCAGGGGGACAAAGTGTACCTCGTGGCCAGAGCAGGCAGAACAGTGCTCAGGGTTAAAACCAAGCACTTTGGAGTAGAACACCTGCATCTGAACCATCCTACTCCATAACTTTACTAACCATGTAATCTTGGGCAAGTTCCCTAACTTCTGTTTCTCAAGTTTCCCATCTATAAATAGGGATGATGATAGTATCTACTTAATAGGTGTTGTATGAGGAGTGTGTAGCTTACTACACTATAAGCTCTTAAAATAGTACATGGGAAGTGCCCAAAGAGACTTGTTGTTGTCATAAGTTCAGGTGCCCAGCCATCCCAGTGATAAGATATTATTCTTCAGAGAGGCAACACCTCTGTGTATCCACATTGCCTCTCATAATGACGCCACAGAAGTTATAAATCAAAGGTCACCTCTGCTCCTCATTCAGAGTGTGGGCAGCCCAGGGAGCTGAGTAGAGCTCTATTAGGGAAGGGAAAAGACAGATTTCAGTTCATGTTTGCTGCAAACTTGCTGTGAACTCAGGCAGGTTACTTTAAATTTTGTTCCAGCTTCTCAAACTATAAAAGTAGAGGAATTTTTCCATGCCCATCCAGATAATTATTTGACCTTTGGGAGGTAAAGGGAAAACCTGAATCTGGGAAGACTGAAAATTTATTCTATGATCACTTGTACATTTGAGGATGCTGGCTGGAAAGATGTTCTTAAACAGGACAGACAGGATTGGTGCCCTCTGGGACTTTACATTAATGGAGAAGAGACTCCACCATTCAAGAATAAGCTGACAGATAAACAAGAAAATCCCAGGCTGATAAATGCTATCAGGAGATTAACACAGGGTGGAGGGATTAAGAGGTAGGGTTACTTTAGTTCAGGATTAGTCAGGAAAGTTGTCTTCCAGATGTCATTTAAGTTGAGAGCTGAAGGGCAAGAAGTCAGCCATGAGAAGAGTAGGCCAAGAGCATTCCTATCAGAGGGATATGATGATGTGTGCAATGTGTTCAGTCATGTCTGACTCTTTGCAACCCCGTGGACTGTAACCCCCCAGGCTCCTCTGTCCATGGGATTTTCCAGGGAAGAGGACTAGAGGGGGTTGCCATTCCCTTCTCCAGGGGATCTTAGCAGAGGGAACAGTGGTTCAAGTCCTAAGGTAGGAGCTAGTCTGGAATATTTGGAAATAAGAAAAAGACAAAGAACATGGAAGAGAGTGGAACGAGATGAGGCCCAGAGGCAGGGACCCACCTGTAATGCTTGTAGCCCTGAGTAGGAGTTAAGTTTGTATTCTAAATGTGATGGGAACCATTGGACAGTTTTAAACAGGGAAGATTAGTGAATTAAGCTGATGCATGGTTTATGGAGTCTATTTTAAAATGAGGACTGGCTCTAGAAACCTCACTGAAGGAGGTAGTTATTTTCTGACAATAGGGATGAATGTTAGTTCAGTGGTTCTGAGTTCTTGTCTCAATTTAGTGCTCAATCAAGAGGGCATTTAGGCAAGTCATAGAATTTATAATTGCTTCCTTTAAAAATAAAAAAAATAATCAAAATATTTCCTCACCCTAAATTTGGAGATGTGACAAGCAGAACCGAGATTACAGCTGTGAAAACCCTTTGGGTTGCTTTAAGGATAATGTGTCTTACACATTTCCTATTCAGTGTTTTAAAATGTTCCATATTCCTATGGGAAATAGTGGGATGGTGGCAGGAGACAAGGAAAGGACAGAGAGTGGATATCTGCAGTAGCAAGTCATTAAAAATGTCGTCTTAGGAGCTAGACCACCAAGTCAGTATCTGCCATCCGGAGAAAGTTTTTTAACCCCTCCGTGACACAGGAATAATAGCATTGATAATATGTAACCGACAGAGTTCTTGTAATTATTAAGTTAAACAATGCTCATATTAAGTGCTTAGGACAGCACCTTGTATTTATTAAGTAACCAGTGAGTAACCACTGCCTTTCTGGACTTTCCATCCTTCCCACCCCGTTCCTCTGTGGGGGACCCCCACTGCTAGCACTGTGTTTATGGATGCCATCATCCGCTGTGTTAGCTGAGGACACTGTTTTCTCCCTTTCTGCTCTCTGACAGCCAGTGTGACCTAATCTGGACCCATCAGAGTCAGCCTGGGAGAAAGATGATGGGGTTATTGAGTCTTATTCGTGTTCAGGCAGCTGTCGCTGAGTGAGAGCTTTTGAACTCTCCCGCATCATTACCACCCCCATTCCCGCCTCCATGGGCTTAGTTCCTGTCTATATTTTCCAAGTTTAGGCCTCCAGCCTCCAGGGGACACTGTGAACCTCTAATAACCCACCAATTCATTCCCCTTGGCTTTACGTAGCCAGGGTTAATTTTATTTAATTGAAGATAAGCCATTCCTAATAGGCTTCCCTGGTGGGTCAGCTGGTAAAAAGAATCCAGCTGCCATGAGGGAGACCTGGTTTGATCCCTAGGTTGGGAAGATGCCTTGGAGAAGGGAATAGCTACCCCCTCCAGTATTCTGGCCTGGAGAATTTCATGGACTGTATAGGCCTTGGGGTTGTGAGGAGTCGGACACGACTGAGCAACTTTTACTTTCATTCCTAATGAGTTCAGGCTAGAACCTTCCTCTGTCTCTTCCACCAGCCCCTTCCTCTTGTCCCCTGGATTACGTCTCCTGACATGGTTGGGTTGATGGATGACAGCTAGTAAGACTACCAGAGCTGCCCAGAAGGTTGTGGAGTAGAAAGTCTTCTTTCACTGAAGACACTTTCACTAAATCCCTGCTCCTCCAAGAAGCAAAGAGACAGATCTCCGCCCCACCATACCCCTACCACAAATAGTTAGTTGTCAAGGAAAGCATGGACCACACTTTGTTTTGCATCAGCATTATTAGAGTTAGAGAGCATGTGTGCTTAGTCATGTCCAACTCTTTTATGACCCTTTGGACTGTAGCCTGCCTGGTTCCTCTGTCCATGGTATTCTCCAGGCAAGAATACTGGAGTGGGTTGCCATTTCCTCCTCCAGGGGATCTTCCCAACCCAGGAACTGAACCTGTGTCTCCTGCATCTCCTGCATTGGCAGGCAGATTCTTTACCACTGCCCCACCTGGGAAGCCCCAATTACACACCTGTTTCTCCTCTGGATCATTGGAATCCCCAAAGCAGAAATTACATATTACTATTGAATTATTGATATTTAATATACATTTACTTTATTGACATAATTACCTTTAAGAATTAAAACTTTGTAGACAGTACCCAAAGTTCCCTTTGACGATTACCTTTAATTCTGGTCCCTTTCACTCCCTGAAGTTAACCAGAGTCGTGAGGTTGGTGGAGTGCCATGAGAGAGGGATACCAGACTGTCACCAGTGTGGAAACGACCCGTCTGCAGTGTGAACAGCACTCCTGCCACCATACAGGAGGACCCTCTATGGAGAATATTTTTTCAGAGCTGTTTGTATGCATCTGATGATTAGGAGGAAAATATAAAGTATCATGTGTGTTTACATAGCATTTCCTACTGGATATATCCCTTTGTAGAGTTGGTTATTCTCTAGCATCAGAGGCCCTGGACATCTTTCCATGTGTAAATCTACTTCAGTCTTTACAAATTTGGGGTGGTTTTCCACTGTGTAGATATCACATAGTTTATTTTGCAGTCTTCGATTGATAGGCATTTGGCTCACTTCTGAATTCTCACTATTATAAACAATATTTCAGTGAACACTTTGGCTCACAAGGATACTTTCTAAGCTGGAGAAGATAAGCATCATGGACTTTCTCATCTATGTTGTGGTCCCGTTGCATACACAAAATCTGCCTTGCAGGAAGCCCTTCATAGATATTTTTTAGACTGGTTTGACTGATCCCAGCTCACATCACCCCTTCTAGCTCCTGCTCCCCCAAACAAGAATCCAGTCCAGAGGCATAGTGGTCTGAGACCCACACTGCCTGTGCTGAGAACAGAGGTACGTCCTTAATTCTAGAGAAATTGGGGAAGTCTTCCTACTAGAGGACATGATCAAGTCCAATATTAATCATAGCTTTTAGAATACGCTATTGAAACAGGCAGAAAACAAAATTTAAATTAGCCTCAAATAGGTATGATTTCCATAGAAGCAATTAGAGCCATTTCTTTTTACAGCGACTGAATGTATCAACATCTCCTTTTCTGCCGCCCAAATGCCTCCTGTTTGCAGATGAGAAAATTACTGTTGTCTCCATCATGAGCACTAAATTATATTTATGTAATTCCCATCTGCTCCACCACTTCCATACTCTTCATGTGACTTCATTCACTCCCAGCAGAGGCATGTTAATAGCAAATGCTGAATGATGAATTATTTCTCACGGGAAAGATAGTTAATTTCACTGACTCCCATGTGTCACAATTCAATGCATCACCCTGTATGGGGAAGCAGACCTGTGGAGAGGAAACCACAAAAGAGACAAATCAATGCAAAAGCTCTGTTATCCAAAGCTAAGGTCATTTTTAATGGAATAAAAAGGCACTCCAGGGCTTTAGTTATTATACCACAATCACATGCCACTATGCCCTCAACTGTAATTAGAGCACAATCATACACATCCTAGGATGTTTTCTTTAAGTGGCATTGAAAGCTGAGGGAGGGATAAAAAATATTTGTCAAGTAAGTACTGAGATTTTTTTTAAAAAAATACAGTAAATGCAACATTGATGAAAAAATCCATTTTATATTTTCCCTTACAATTTCTAATTTTACTTTGCTTATCCCTACTTTTGCTAGTCACCATATACAAAACATTCCCCTAAATGGCATTGCTATTAATAAGCTTTTTGCTGTGGGGTTTCAGACAACTAGGAATCATGAGGCCATTCCTTATTTTAGAGGTCATATAGTTTGACTCCAAGCTCCTTGGTGGTAGGGACCAGGTGATGGATTTCTTGGGAGGCACAGCAGGGGCGGTATTGATGGGAACTGGGTTCCTAACTCAAGAGAGGAACCATTGCTGGGAGGACAGGAGAGCAATTTATGCCCAATGCTAGTTCTGCTACTATGTGCATCCTTCACTAAACATCTTTCCTTGCAGTGATTTGAATCAATTTGTTTCCCTTGTATCCCAAAGCCCCCAACTTGAAGAGTAGTAAAGTGTCAAGTTGTATCATAATTTATCAAAAAGAACAGGCAAGTACACCCTTAGGCTCCATGAGGTCTTCTGTATGAATACAGCTTCTGTACATCAGCAGGAATCATACTTCCATCTTTCATTCCAAATTACTTGTTTCTGTCCATATTTCTTAAGCTAAACATAACTGAGTCTAGAAGGCAGAAGAGTATCCAGGGAAAGAGCTTGTAAGTAATCTTACTTCACTTGGCCTCTGTCTATTTGGAAAGAGATCGATCCTGGGTGTTCTTTGGAAGATCTGATGCTAAAGCTGAAACTCCAATACTTTGACCACCTCATGCGAAGAGTTGACTCACTGGAAAAGACTCTGATGCTGGGAGGGATTGGGGGCGAGAGGAGAAGGGGACGACAGAGAATGAGGTGGCTGGATGGCATCACCGACTCTATGGACATGAGTTTGAGTGAACTCCGGGAGTTGGTGATGGACAAGGAGGCCTGGCGTGCTGTGATTCATGGGGGTCGCGAAGAGTCGGTCACGACTGAGTGACTGAACTGAACTGAACTGAACTGACCCCTGACATATGTGACTTACTGAAAGGTCCGTGTTGAGCCAGACTGTAGAGTTCTCAGAAATCACAGAGTCTGTTTCTTTACAGGGATCATGATTCTGCTCAGGTGGGGAGGAATATATTAACTGAAGCTTTTTGGGAATGTGTTATTCTGAATTCTTTCTAAATTATGATTGCTTTTTGAAGGTGGAGACAAGGAGAGAAAAGTCTGGGCATAACTGAGGTAAAGGGGGACTGGAAAAGGGAGGATGTGAAAGAGATCACAATCAAGAGAGAGAAAAAAGTGTGTGGAAACAGATATGAGTTCAATGTTCCTCTTTGGGGGAAAATAAGGAAATGGGTTTAAAAAAAAGAAAAGAAAAAATTTTCACCAGACCTAAAGAAAAGATATTTTAATATTTGCTTCTAATTGTATAATACTATCGTCAGAAAGAATTCAATTAGTGGCTCTAATTTTTTATTAAAAATGTAAATTACTAAATCACAAATTGAAGTTTATATAGTTCTATGCTAAAAAAAAATTTCTATAGTCTTAAGGAAAATGGATTATTTTCTAAGAAAATACATATAAGCAAAACAGGAAAGTGTGTTAAAGAAGAGACTGGAAGTGTCAGGAAAAAATTTTATAGGAAATGAAGAGAGGTATCAAGGAAGGACTCTCCCCTTGCCCTAGGTACCCAACCTGCTTGGATGTGTGAGTAGATTCTCACCCCCACTCCCCGAATAAACCATTCTCATGCTACTTAAATGGTTTTAGAGGATAGAGAATGAAGGAGAGTTTTACAGTGTATTTATATACAATTAGCAAAACCCCACTGTAGCATAATCTCATGTATGAATTAATGGAAAACTAACAAAAATATTAGCATAATTTGTCAAAACATAACATGAAAAAATGATCAGTTCATAATGACACCCCAAAATAAAATAATCTAGGTGTGAGCTTAGCAAGTAATATGCAATACTTCTTTACTAAGAGACTGAATGAAATTTTTCCATATTGAAAAGAAGTTAATCATTTCCACATATATCTAAATATTTTACTAACTGTAGTAAAAATCCTCATATTCCAATGTGACTTTTTTCATAATTGATCAAGTAATAGTTGTGAACTTAACCTATAGATTATAAAATGTATCACAAAGTAAATATTGAATAAAATATAATACTGATACATGAATAGAAAAAGAGACCAATGAAAGAGAAGAATAAATTCAGAAATATACCTAAATAAATACAGAATTTGGTATATGATAAAGATAGCACTTTAAATTAATGGGGAAAGCAAAATATTCTTTTAATGGTGCTTGGACAACTGGCTAAAGCTGGTTAGCAGTAAAGTTAGTTCTTCACCTGTTTTCTTCTTTTGAAATAAATTTCAGATGGCATAATGATGTATGTTTAAAAGGTGCAAAATTACTAGAGAAAACGCTGGTAAATCACTATATAATCTTTATGTGGGCAAAGATTTTAAGCATAATATTCAGTGCAAAAACCATAAATTTAAAAAAGGATATTAGATTGGCCTGTCTAATGGCATGAAACGTATGTATGTCAAAAGGCATTTTTTAAAAGATTAAAAGGCAAACACAAACTTTCAGCAATATTATTTTACTTGTGTAAATACACACACATAAATATTAAGAATCAGTAAGAAAAAATTTAAAATCCCCATGCAAAAGTTGGGTGAAATAGATACATAGGAAGTTCATCAAAGAATGCAACTATTCAGTAGAAATACTCTCCTCATAAGGAATCACAATGCAACTGAAAACAAGATCCCAATTTTGGACTTTAGGTTGGTGACTCTTTTAAATGATAATACTCATGTTATTTCAAAATTGAAGAATGGACCCGCTCACATAATTCTTGTGCGAAATTTTGGAAATTATCTTCACTTTTTTTGAATTTATTAAAAGTAATTAAAACCTGCATATCCCCCGGCAAAGCAATTTTAATTCTTATTTGAAATCACTAAGAATATTCACAAATAATGCTTATACAAGAATGCTTATAGTGGTGGATAACTGTAAATTTATTAAAATTATACTTTTAAACACTCAATTTATGACCCAGCAATCACACTTTTAGATGTTTGTCCTAAGGAAATAAAAATTTAAATTCACAAACAAAACCTATATACATTCATAGCAGCTTTATTTTCAATAACCCAGTGGTGAAAATAGCCCTTCACTTTTTTTCAACTGGTAAACTTTGGCCACCTCATGCGACGAGTTGACTCACTGGGAAAGACTCTGATGCTGGGAAAGATTGGGGGCGGGAGGAGAAGGGGACGACAGAGAATGAGATGGCTGGATGGCATCACCGACTCTGTGGACATGAGTTTGAGTGAGCTCTGGGAGTTGGTGATGGACAGGGAGGACTAGCGTGCTGTGATTCATGGGGTCGCGGAGAGTCGGACACGACTGAGTGACTGAACCGAACCGAACCGAACCGAAATATATGAATAAACAGTGACATGTCCATTCAATGGAATACTATTCAGCAACTAAAAAGAATGGGCTATTGATACATGAAACAACTTAGGTAGATCTTATGGGCTTAAGGATAGCACACCAAATGAAAAAAACCAAGCACAAAAGATTGCATTTTGTTTGAATCTATTTATATAATATTCTTGAAATGCCAAATTGGCACAATGAACATGTTATTGATTTCCAGAGGTTAGACTTAAAGAGAAGGGTGACTGTTCAAGGTTAGCATGAGGGATTTTCTTGATGGTGGTGGAATAGATCTGTCCTGAGTGTGCTAATGGTTCCACAAATCTATACATGTGATAAAATTTCATAGAACTATGTACTTAGTCATTCAGTCATGTTTGACTCTATGTGACCCCATGGATTGTAGCCCACCAGGCTCCTCTGTACATGGGGATTTTCCTGCCAGTAATAACTGGAGTGGGTTGCCAAGCCCAGGAATCGAACCCAGGTCTCCTGAATTGCAGGCAGATTCTTTATGGTCTGAGCCACCACAGAAGCCCACACACACATGAGTGCATGTAAATACTGGTGAAATAAGACTTAATGATGTCTACAGTTTAGTTAAGTCTTGTATAAATGTAAATTTCCTAGTTTTGATAATAAAGTACTATAATTATATAAGATATCATCATTAGGGAAAGCTGCATGAAAGGTATATGAAAACTTCATACTCTTTCTGTGCTTCTAAAATTTCTATAAAATAAAAAGTAAAAATACATACATATATACATACATGTATAATACCCAAACTCCCGAACCCTTACCAATAGAGTTCGTAAATCCTTTCGTAAATCCTTTCCTATCACTTGGCCCATTTCTGCATTTTAATTCTGATTGATTCTCCCTCTTTCTTCTCTCTATTTTAAAACTCTTACAATATTCAATTTTGTAGTTATTGTCTTAAGCTACTGTTTAGATTTTAAAGTTTTTGAGAACAAAGACTATACCATTTGCATCTTAGTATCTCTGCATATTTGCCATTAACATTGAATGTGAATATCACTCTCTCCAGCATAGTTTATATTCAATAATGCTTAATTAATTAATTTCACTTAATTAAAATTAGAATTCCTCTTAGTCATAGAACAGAAAAAGAGGTTAAAATACTTCTTCAACTACTTTCACTTTGGTGAACGTCCTTAATTACCTTGAGTATGTAAAATACAAATAAGAGCACTGAAATATACATAAAGCATGTATTACATTGTAAAGTTCTCAATAATTATATTTACTGGATCAAACTGGGACTAGGATTCATTTTTGTAAGGAAAAAGAAAAGAAATCAGATTTCCCATGTGAAATCCATATAAAACTTCTCTGGATTCTTACACTGTTGATTCTATAAAGAGGTTTGTTATAAAAATTGAATTTTGTAAATGAATACTGATGTGATTTTGTTATATCAGCTCCAAAAGTTAAAACAAGAGAATCAAATCACCAAGTTTCTGAGTGCTACACTGCCACTGTATTGATTTTTTGAGGTACAATATACAAAATGATCTTCTTCGAAATTTCCCATTTGTATACAGCCTTTTAAAGAACTTCTTGAGAGGAAATTAAGGAAGAAAAAGTTTCCCAATTCTCAAAAACCTGATAATATATCAGGAGGGATGTGAAAGTTTCATGCTGCCATCTTCTCAAATCCTTAGTAAGAAATTGTCCCTTGCACTTAGCTATTTTGATGGATTAGGAAAGACAAGAATATTCTCTTATTTAGTTAAAATGGTTTTCTCTCCTATGGTGAAAGAGATAATTTGATATAGTATTTTTCTGTCAGAAGGTTTTTCAGAAGAGATCATAAAAATTCATACTAATAGCATGTCATGCAACTGCAGGGGATTTGATCCCCACTATATTCAACATTCTATGACAAGTGATGGCTGAGTCATCATTTTAATGTGCTTCTTTCTTAGTATGTCTGGATAAAACTGAGTTGCTGTTAGTAAGTTATTGGGGTAACTTCCCAGCTGGCACAGTAGTAAAGAATCTGCCTATCAATGCAGAAGATGCAAGACACGTGGGTTCTATTCCTGGGTCAGGAAGATCCCCTGGAGGAAGAAATGGCAACTCACTCCAGTATTCTTGCCTGGGAAATCCTATGGACAGGGGAGCCTGGCGGGCTACAATCCATGGAGTCACAAAGAGTTGGACACGACTGAGCACAACATTCTGAGTAAGTTACTTGCAGGGCCAAATCCAACCACACTTAAAAAACCCATGCTATAAAGACTAAAATGTTCTCCAGCAATCTGGCTTCCTTTAAAACTACATGGTGAGTTCCTTTTAGGCTTCCCTGATGGCTCATACAGCAAATAATCTGCCTGCAATGCGGGAGACCTGGGATCGATCCCTGGGTTGGAAAGATATCCTCGAGGAGGGCATGAGTTCCTTTTAGGAAAAATAACAACGAGGGACCGATATAAAACTCTTCCCTTTGTTGTCCTGGAGGTTTTGTCTTGTTTTCTGTTGAATGGCAGAAATAGAGAGTTCTGAAATTGATGGTTTGAGATCAGTGGTCTGTGACTTTGCCTCATTTTGCTAATATAATAAGATGCCACTTGGGTTTGGCAGCATGGGATGTGTGCCTTGATAGGAAACCAAAAATTCCTATACTGTGGGTCCTATTAATATCAGCTATCTTGAGAGTCCCTTGGACTGCAAGGAGATCCAACCAGTCCATTCTAAAGGAGATCAGTCAAGGACTGATGCTAAAGGTGAAACTCCAATACTTTGGCCACCTCATGCGACGAGTTGACTCACTGGAAAAGAGTCTGAAGCTGGGAGGGATTGGGGGCGAGAGGAGAAGGGGACGGCAGAGAATGAGATGGCTGGATGGCATCACCGACTCGAAGGACATGAGTTTGAGTGAACTCTGGGAGTTGGTGATGGACAGGGAGGCCTGGCGTGCTGTGATTCATGGGGTCGCGGAGAGTCAGACACGACTGAGCGACTGAACTGAACTGAACCAAACTGAAGGGAGCAAAACAAGGACAATTGATTCTTGATTAGGTGACAGGATTTTAGTCATGCATGGGATGCCTGATGCAAATTTACTTTTCCATTATCACATCATTGACAGGGCAGTCTGATGGATCATAGTCAAGACACTTATCTAAAAGAACTGAAGAACAAGCCTGCAAATGTATTTCTCACAACCTTATTGCTCTAAACTCTGGCTTCCCTGGTGGCTCAGATGGTAAAGCATCTGTCTGCAATGTGGGAGACCTGAGTTCAATCCCTGGGTCAGAAAGATCCCCTGGAGAAGGAAATGGCAACCCACTCCAGTTCTCTTGCCTGGAAAATTCCATGGACAGAGGAGCCTGGTAGGCTACAGTCCATGGGATTGCAAAGAGTTGGACACGACTGAGCAACTTCACTTCCTTTCTTTCTATTGCTCTAACAAGGGAACATTTCATGCAAAGATGGGCTTGATAAAGGACAGAAATGGTATGGACCTAACAGAAGCAGAAGATATTAAGAAGAGGTGGCAAGAATAAACAGAAGAACTGTACAAAAAAGATCTTCATGACCAAGATAGTCACGATAATGTGATCACTGACCTAGAGCCAGACATCTTGGAATGTGAAGTCAAGTGGGCCTTAGAGAGCATCACTACAAACAAAGCTAGTGGAGGTGATGGAATTCCAGTTGAGCTATTTCAAATCTTGAAAGATGATGCTGTGAAAGTGCTGCACTCAATATGCCAGCAAATTTGGAAAACTCAGCAGTGGCCACAGGACTGGAAAAGTTCAGTCTTCATTCCAATCCCAAAGAAAGGGAATGCCAAAGAATGCTCAAACTACCGCACAATTGCACTCATCTCACGCGCTAGTAAAGTGATGCTCAAAATTCTCCAAGCCAGGCTTCAGCAATATGTGAACCATGAACTCCCAGATGTTCAAGCAGGTTTTAGAAAAGGCAGAGGCACCAGAGATCAAATTGCCAACATCCGCTGGATTATGGAGAAAGCAAGAGAATTCCAGAAAAACATCTATTTCTGCTTCATTGACTATGCCAAAGCCTTTGACTGTGTGGATCACAATAAACTGTGGAACATTCTGAAAGAGATGGGAATCCCAGACCACCTGACCTGCCTCTTGAGAAACCTGTATGCAGGTCAGGAAGCAACAGTCAGAACTGTACATGGAACAACAAACTGGTTCCAAATAGGAAAAGGAGTACGTCAAGGCTGTATATTGTCACCTTGCTTATTTAACTTATATGCAGAGTACATCATGAGGAACACTGGGCTGGAAGAAGCACAAGCTGGAATCAAGATTGCTGGGAGAAATATCAATCACCTCAGATATGCTGATGACACTACCCTTATGGCAGAAAGTGAAGAGGAACTCAAAAGCCTCTTGATGAAAGTGAAAGAGGAGAGTGAAAATGTTGGCTTGAAGCTCAAATTCAGAAAACGAAGTTCATGGCATCTTGTCCCATCACTTCATGGGAAATAGATGGGGAAACAGTGGAAACAGTGTCAGACTTTATTTTTTGGGGGGCTCCAAAATCACTGCAGATGCTGATTGCAGCCATGAAATTAAAAGACGCTTACTCCTTGGAAGGAAAGTTATGACCAACCTAGATAGCATATTAAAAAGCAGAGACATTACTTTGCCAACAAAGGTCCATCTAGTCAAGGCTATGGTTTTTCCCGTGGTCATGTATGGATGTGAGAGTTGGACTGTGAAGAAAGCTGATCGCCGAAGAATTGATGCTTTTGAACTGTGGTGTTGGAGAAGACTCTTGAGAGTCCCTTGGACTGCAAGGAGATCCAACCAGTCCATTCTGAGGTAGATCGATCCTGGGTGTTCATTTTAAGGACTGATGCTAAAGCTGAAACTGCAATACTTTGGCCACCTCATGCGACGAGTTGACTCACTGGAATAGACTCTGATGCTGGGAAATGTTGGGGGCTGGAGGAGAAGGGTACGACCGAGAATGAGATGGCTGGATGGCATCACCGACTCTGTGGACATGAGTTTGAGTGAACTCCGGGAGTTGGTGATGGACAGGGAGGCCTGGCGTGCTGTGATTCATGGGGTCGTGGAGAGTTGGACACGACTGAGCGATTGAACTGAACTGAACTGAACTGAATAGTGAAAAGGTGGGGATGGGGAACACTGAAAACAATAAGTATGCCGAATATTTGCCAGTTCAGATATACTGTCCACCTTTCCCCACGCCAACTCTTGTCCCACGGCAGCAGCTGCGCTCTCTGTTCTCAACATCAGCTGATTCTCTTGCTCTTTGATTTCTGGTTGGGTTTGGTCAGTGGTAAGCAGAAGCATGAGATTGGAAGGCAGAGACAGAGAGAAATTGGAAAACTGACGTCACAAGCCCCTGCCAGGCTGGGGTTGGGAGCAGCTGAAGTCTCCACCAAAGCGTCTATCTGGAGACCCTTTCTAATGGCTGCAGCTCTTCAGATCCTGGTAATCATGCTTTCCTCTCCCTCTTCAGGCTTGTGTGGCATGGCTCCTGGGTACTTGGCCATTGGTACTTGGTACATGGCTTGGTGTCCCTGGCCCTGAACTCACACTTGCAAAGCATCCCTTTATTAATTCTAGCCAGTGTATCAGTTGACTGGGTCACCTGCTTCCTATCAGAACCCCAACTGATACAATATGAAATGTTTATGGATATTTTAATACAGCCATATGATGACTATTATATATTCATTAAACATAATTTTTACAAATAATGCTTAATTTCATGGGGAAAAAAGTGCTCAGAATGGGTTTGGGGAAAAAAGTGCTCAGAATGGGTTTAAGGAAAAAGTGTAAAATGATAGCTAGAATATAATCTCAGAAATCCTCTGGAAGTCCAGTGGTTAGGACTCAGACCTTTCACTGTCCAGGCCTGGGTTTGATTCCTGCTTGAGGAATTAAGATCCTGCAAGTCATGCGGCATGGCACTCCCATACCCCCAAAGAGAAAATGATCTCAGTTTTGAAAAGAAAAAGTGTATGGAATATTCCTGTGTATAAGCAAATATTTAAAAGATTGGAAAAAATATACTGAACTATTAAGGACTTGTTTAATTGATATATTTTAGAAATGTTTAAAATATTTTCTTATTTATACTTGTCTTTGTTTTCCAAATTACCCATCATGAGGTTACATTACTTTGTAGTCAAATTTAAAAACAAGATTTTATTTATGTAAACATATGTGTCTGTCTATGAGGAGACACTCCAGTATTCTTACCTAGAGAATCCCATGGACAGAGGAGCCTGGCGGGCTGTAGTCCCTGGGGTCACACAGAGTAAGACACGACTGAGCAACTAAGCAGCAGCAGCATGTCTGTCTATATGTGTTATATATTTTTCTTCATCTAACATAAAAATGGTAGGTATAGTATAAGCCATACCATTGTCCTTAAAGTAAATTTTACCTCAGAAAATTATTTTTATTGTCTTATAATGTCATATGGTTTCTAAGCACTGAACTATCAGAGGAAGTGGGGTAAAAAATGTCATTGATATTAAGTGAAGATTTTAAGGAAAGAAATTACATAAAACTCTATAAAATTGAAATCTTTTAAGACTTGAAATAGAAGGCAATCAATCAAAACAGAATAACAATTAATAAAGTAATAACAGTTAGTCCTATTATTTCTATAGTACCTTTCATTCCCAAATCCCTTGTGCATGCAATAGTACATTTTCTTTCCCTAATAACACAAAGATAGCTTTTTGACCCCTCAGGAAATTTTTAGCACCATGCAACACTCTGAATTATCATCTGGAACCCACTTGCACATCTCCATTTTCAGAACTGACTGAATGTGACTTAAAGATACAGACTATAGTTAATATTGTTCAGAAAATCTTTAAATATATAAAGAGGAGCATTGTAATATCAATGTTCTGACTGTTTCATAGTCAAATTCATTTTCAATAAGACTGGAGATTTCAATGTTGCTCATTGAAAAAGCTATCAAATAATTAGGGCTAAATAAGGACTGGAAAAGAAATCAGAAAATGAGAGAGTAAAAGATAAGAAAAAGCTAGCCATCGTGACCTGATTAATACGATGCCGATTGCTGGAATTTAACTACTATATGATTAATGATCTAAATAACAAGGAGTAGAACAGATTCTTTGCCCAGGTTTTGTTTTGTTTTTTAATCTAAAGTTTTATTTCACAGTAGTGAAAGTGAAAGTCGCCCAGTTTTGTCTGACTCTTTGCAACCCCATGGACTATACAGTCCATGGAATTCTCCAGGCCAGAATACTGGAGTGGATTCAGTTCAATTCAGTTCAGTCGCTCAGTCATGTGCAACTCTTTGTGACCCCATGGACTGCAGCATGCCAGGCCTCCCTGTCCATCACCAACTCCCAGAGTTTACCCAAACTCATGTCCATTGAGTCAGTGATGCCATCCAACCATCTCATGAAACCTTAGCCATTGGACCACCAGGAAAGACCCTATCTAACACAATTTTGTATCAAATTTTGTGTTCTTGGTTGTGTCTTGTTTTATTTAAAGAATGCCCTAAAAACTTCATAAAACCTGGCTATATCTCTGATTATGATATTTTTTATACCTACACATATTTTATAAATATTTCACAATACACTGAATATTTACTAAAAATTGATAAGATGTTTCAAAAGAAAAAAACAAGAGCCAAGGTTTTGCCTTAGGAAATAATCCTGAGCAGCTGTTCAGTTTCAATTCCACTTCTAGGTTTTAGTTTCCTCCTGGTGCCTGGTTCCTTTGCGTGAGTGTGTGCTCAGTTGCTTCAGTCAAGTCTGACTCTTTACAATCCTATAGACTGTAGCCCTGGAAAAGGAAATGGCAAACCACTCCAGTATCCTTGCCTGGAAAATCCCATGGGCTGCAGTCCATGGGGTCATAAAGAGTCCGGCCCAACTGAGTAACTAACAGACAGACTGTAGACCACCAGGCTCCTCTGTCCATAGGCTTCTCCAGGCAATAATACTGGAGTGGATTGCCATGCCCTCCTCCAGGGGATCTTCCTGGCTCAGGGAGCAAACCCATGTCTCCTGCACTGCAAGTAGATTCTTCACCCACTGTGCCCCCTGGAAAGCTCCTCAGTTCCTTTATTCATACTTAATTCTAGTGTCTGTGTTTCTATTATTTCTCCTTCTCATTCTTCACCTATTATTCTACCATGTCTTCCAACACATGATCCTCCTTCATAGTCCCTAAAGTCTCATTTTTCTGTTCCAGTCCAGTCCCTGATTATGCGGCCATGCCTATGTCTGACCTGGTCTTGGGGAGAATTCCAGTCCCTTTCCAGAGACAGTGAATACAGGGAAGAGGTTACTTGCCTCCCTCCTACCAGCGTTATTTTTCATGAATACTAGTGGTACCACCTTTTTTCTCAGGCCCCAAACCCAGAATCCACTTTGATATTGCATTCTCTTTTACTTTCTACATCCAAACTAGTCTTGCCAACTCTTCATTTTTCCTTCCATTCAGTTTTTTCTCCACTTCCATCATTTGTTTTCAAAAGTTTCTTGCCAACAATATAGTGATGGTCATTATTTATATTGTCACTTTCTCTGATCCAGACACTGTGCCAAGTGTTTTACCCTTTATAGTCACAAAAACATGATGACAAAGATGCTATTATTATCCCTTAAAAATTTTTTTGTATGAGAAATTCAGCTTTAGAGATACGAGTAACTGGTCAAAAGTCATTCAGCTTACAAATGGCAGAGCCAAACATCTAATTCAGGATATTTGGCAAGATCCTAACTGTAACTATGTTAGTCACTCCACTATTTGCCTGATCTGCCTAAACTCTCACTTCCATATTTCTACATACTAACTTTCCAACAGGTTTCCAGTTTGGACAGGAAAAAGTTCAAACTTCATTACATTAACTCTAGAGCTAAACTTTATACTTTATATAATCATGCCCTCATCCATGCCCTTCTCCTTTAGCTAACCTTATTTAATTCCTACCTATACTTCAAGGAATTTCTCAGTTCTCACATTCTCTGGGGCGATTCCCAAGTCCTCAACCCATAACCATCTCTTCAGTTTCTTAACAATAATTGTCATATGCTGCTTGATATGTTTATTTCTTTTTATTATTTGTGAATTTATTTTTGCTTCTTCATATGATCATTTGTTTCATCCCCCATTAGTCTGAATAAGGATCCTAACAGATTTTTTTATTCTTCACAACATTATAGAAACCTTGTGTAGGAACTCAACAATTATATGTTGATTGATTTGCTAAATTTTCTACAGCAGACTCTTGGGTCTTATTTTAGTAATTCATAACAGTGATATATGAATTAATTAGAAGGGTTTTTAAATATGATCTTCTGGCACACTCCCCCCATAATGGACAACACTTCAGTGATGTCTCTCATTCAGGGCTAATCACCCCCCCAAAGCCACTGAAAAAGATAGTTTAACACTAGGGATTGAGTCATAGCATCAGGTGTTCTGGAGTTCCCAGAATATTTTTTCACTTCTTTCAAAGCAAATTGAAACTATTATTTTAAAAAAGAGCTTCAGACTAAAAGAAGCTAGACATGAAATGAACCTGAAAACAATCCAAAAGGTCAATTTTAAGGATGCTAAAGCAAACCCATAGCCTTGCTTTGAGTAGCTCTCAGGCTGTAAAAGACTTCTGGAAAGTTCAGTCACTAGAAACCAGAACTGTGCAAAGGGACAGAAGAAACTAAAGTGGCCAGCAGGTTGTACCATCCACAACATTTCCTATCCCCCGTCACACATCATGGCAAAGGCAGTCATACCTCACTTCAGTGATACCAAGGAGTTGATGGGAATGGGGAGTTGACCCCAGGGATTTCCATCAATGATTCTGTAGCTCCAGCAATATACTAATCTCTAGAAGATTGATGCTTTCTCAGACTTAAGCAGTGTGGATATAAGCGTCTTTAGAAAGCTTTGCTATTCATATTGACATAAAACATATATGAAGTAAAAATACTGCTTGCTATGCAAATTCAGCTTCCAGATCACTCCACTGTTTACCTTCCAGTCATTTTGTTGCCATTGAACCTATTCTATATTGAATTCTGGAGCTGCTCCAATGAATAGGCAAATTTGTGGCCATTGGTGTCAGGTCCCTTGCAATCTCTCTTAAGGAGGTAACACATTCTGTTCCATATTCAGTTTCTAAAATATGCATTGTTTTGGAATCACCAAGGTCCTTCCAGACCACTGATTCATCACCATCACTGAAAATCCCTCTTGTATGAAAGCTTACATCATCTAGATTTCCATCTTTCTCCATTTTCCCTGTCAAGTCCTCCAAGTCACATAACACAGTCTCAGGACAAAAACTTACCATTTTATTTTCTACTCTGTGCCTTATACCTTCTAAACAATTGCCCAACCAATAAACTACTCTCCTCAGTGTCCTCAATTGCAATGACTTTATTTCTGTTAAATTATGGCCACCTGGAGCTTCTTTACTTTTTAATTCTTACCTCAAAAGTTTACTTTTATGTCCATAATGTTTTATTTTTAAAATATTTATTTATTTGGCTCCACTGGGTCTTAGTTGCAGCATGTGGAATCTAGTTCCCCAACCAGGGATCAAGCTTAAGCCCCCTACATTGAGAGCATGAGGTTTTAGCCACTGGACTGCCAAGGAAGTCCCTGTTCATAATTTTCTATACTGGCTCCCACTCCCTATTGTTTTAGGGTTCTCCACAGAAATAGAATCAGTAAAATGTGTGGAGGGGTGGATGGATACATAGAGAGAGATTTATTTTTAAGGAATTCACTCATGCAGTTGTGGAGGCTGGCATGTCCAACATCTGAAGAGTAAGCATCTTAGTCCATTTAAGTTGCCGTAACAAAATGTCACATACTAGGTAACGTATAAACAACAGGAATTTGTTTATTGTGGTTTTAGAGGCTGGGAAATCCAAGATTAAGGTACCAGCATGGATGGATTCTTATGAAGGCCTCTTCCTGGTTCATAGCTGGTGTCTTCTTACTGTGTCCTCACATAGTAGAGGGGGCTAGGAATCTGTGTTGGGCTTCTTTCATTTGTTTTTTTAATTTTTTTTTTTATTGGAGTAAAGTTGCTTTACAATGTTGTGTTAGTTTCTGCTGTACAGCAAAGTGAATCATCTATACACATACATATATCCCCTCTTTGGATTTCCTTCCCATTTAGGTCACCACAGAGCATTAAGTAGAGTCCCCTGTGCTATACAGTAGGTTCTCATTAGTTATCTATTTTATACACAGTATCAATAGTGCATGTATGTCAGTCTCAATATCCCAATTCATCTATCCCCTTCCCCCACTTGGTATCCACGTTTGTTCTCTATGTCTGTGTCTCTATTTATGCTTTGCAAATAAAGTCAGCTGTAACGTTTTTTCCTAGATTCCACACATAAATGATATTATATGATATTTATTATTCTCCTTCTGACTACTATACTCTGTATGATGACTCTAGGTCCATCCACATCTCTGTGTGGGGCTTCTTTTATAAAGCACTAAACCCATCCATAAGGGCTCCATCCTCATGATTTAAGCACTTCCCAAAGTACTCACTTCCTAATATCCTCATCTTTGGGGATTAAGATGTCAATATATGAATTTGAGGGGTTCACAAACATTCAGACCATATCAGGAGAACAGCAGACTGGACACCAGGCTACAGTTTCAGTTCAAATATGAAGGCAGTTTGCTGGCAAATTCCCTTTCCCTTGGGGTAAGTCCGTCTTTTTCTTAAGGCGTTCAACTAATTGAATGAGACCCATTCTTATTGTTATTATGGAGGCTGGTGTACTTTTAGTCTACTGACGTAAATGTTAGGTTCAGTTCAGTCACTCAGTCGTGTCTGACTCTTTGCAACCCCATGGACTCCTGCATGCCAGGCCTCCCTGTCCATCACCAACTCCAGGAGTTTACTCAAACTCATGTCCACTGAGTCAGTGATGCCATCCAACTATCTCATCCTCTATCGTTCCCTTCTCTTCCCACCTTCAATCTTTCCCAGTATCAGTGTCTTTTCAAATGAGTTAGTTCTTCACATCAGGTGGTCAAAGTATTGGAGTTTCAGCTTCAGCATCAGTCCTTCCAGTGAATATCCAGGACTTATTTCCTTTAGGATAGACTGGTTGGATCTCCTTGTAGTCCAAGGGGCTCTCAAGAATCTTCTCCAACACCACAGTTCAAAAGCATCAATTCTTCTGCACTCAGCTTTCTTTACAGTCCAACTCTCACATCCATACGTGACCATTGGAAAAACCATAGATTTGAGGAGATGGACCTTTGTTGGCAAAGTAATGTCTCTGCTTTTTAATATGCTGTCTAGTTTGGTCATAACTTTTCTTCCAAAGAGCAAGTATCTTTTAATTTCAAGGCTGCAGTCACCATCTGCAGTAATTTTGGAACCCCCCGAAATAAAATCTGTCACTGTTTCCACTGTTTCCCCATATTTGCCATGAAGTGATGGGACCAGATGCCATGATCTTCATTTTCTGAATGTTGAGTTTAACTTAAATGTTAATGTCAACCCAAAAAAAAAAAAATCTTCACAGAAGCATCTAGAATAATATTTGGCCAAATATCTGTATATCACGACCTAGCCAAGTGAACACATAAAAATCACCATCTCACACTTGGTCTGTTCTTTGAACTCACCAAGGCTTCTTGTGGCCCAAGAGTTTCTGTTGATTGATTCCATTCTAGCTTTACTCCTTTCTCTTTCTTGGCTGCATGTGTCGACTTTGTGATTACTCTCAAAACCTTTTGCTCAAACCCCAATATGAATCAGTCATCAGTTATCAGTTCAGTCATTCAGTCATGTCTGACTCTTTGTGACCCAATGGACTGCAGCACACCAGGCTTCCCTATCCATCACCAACTCCTGGAGTGTACTCAAACTCATGTCCATTGAGTCAGTGATGCCACCAAACTATCTCATCCTCTGTCATCCCCTTCTCCTACAGACCTCAATCTTTCCCAGCATCAGGGTCTTTTCCAATGAGTCAGTTCTTTGCATCAGGTGGCCAAAGTACTGGAGCTTCAGCTTCAGCATCAGTCCTTCCAGTGAATATTCAGGACTGATTCCTTTAGGTTGAACTGATTGGATCTCCTTGCAGTTCAAGGAACTCTCAAGAGTAATGTCTCTGCTTTTTAATATGCTGTCTAGGTTGGTCATGGCTTTTCTTCCAAGAAGCAAGTGTCTTTTAATTTCATGGCTGCAGTCACCATCTGCAGTGATTTTGGAGCCCAAGAAAATAGTCTGTCACTGTTTCCCCATCTATTTGCCATGAAGTGATGGGACCAGATGCCACGATCTTAGTTTTGTGAATGTTGAGTTTTAAGCCAACTTTTTCACTCTCCTTTTTCACTTTCATCAAGAGGCTCTTTAGTTCTTCTTTGCTTTCTGCCATAAGGGTGGTGTCATAAGGGTTGTGCATATCTGAGGTTATTGACATTTCTCCCAGCAATCTTGATTCCAGCTTGCACTTCATCCAGCCTGGCATTTCACATGATGTACTCTGCATATAAGTTAAATAAGCAGGGTGACAGTATACAGCCTTGACATACTCCTTTCCCAATTTGGAACCAGTCTGTTGTTCCATGTCCTGTTCTAACTGTTACTTCTTGTCCTGCATACAGATTTCTCAGGAGGCGGGTCATGTGGTCTGGTATTCCCATCTTTTGAAGAATTTTCCACAATTTGTTGTGATCCACACAGTCAAAAGCTTTGCATAGTCAACAAAGTAGAAGTAGATGTTTTTCTGGAGCTCTCTTGCTTTTTCTATGATCCGACAGAATCAGTCTTAGGTATACATATATCCCCTTCCTTTTGAACTTCCTTCCCATCTTCCTCCCCATCCCATCTGTTTGACAGAAAACAAAAAAGTCTGTAAAGAAATTACCCTTCAATTAAAAATAAATTAATTTTTAAAATTCTTGATGACAAAAAAACCTTTTCTTCAAGTTTTCTGCCTTTTCTGATCGACATCACCTCCCTGTCACCATTACTATCACTTACTTATACTTACCTCCACTCCAACCACACCAAACAACTCACCACTCCAAGTATATACCCCAAATGGCACAGCCCTTGTTCCCAGGAATATCTTCTTATCATAACCAGTCATTCTCACCTCAGCTGAAGCATCAACAAGCCCTCATTCTTCTTTGCCAGGCACCGTGTATGCCTCCCTTGATTAAATAGCCTTGGATCTGTATTCATGCCTCCTGTAAAGCTATTGTTCTCATTACTTAATTCTGAGTCTCATCTGAATATTGATTTCATCTTTATGGTCATAATAAATGTGTAATAAAACATATCTGTCTTTAGGAAAGGTTGTTTGTACTTTTATGAACTTAAGTAAATTCTTTTGGTTCCATTTGTATATTAGATACAAATAATAACAATACCTACCTCACAGAGCCATTGTGAGGAATCCATAAGATTGTGAATATAAAGTACATAGAAAAATACCTGGGATCTAGTGAGCACTAAATGTATGGGAGCTATTATTTTTATAACTAGAAACTTCAGGTGTTTTTAACATCTATCAGCAGGGGTGTGCTGGAGCCAGCTCATTTGATTGTTAATATTTCATGAATTTAGAAAGTTGTTAAACCTGCCTATCAATAAAAATCAGATTTTATAAACTTAGAATTCAATAAATTATATCAAAAATAAAGGCCATAAAAACTCAAAACTCATCACATCACACTTACTTGATTCTCCTTGAGTATTATCTATGCCTTTGCAGTTTTGTAACTCCACTGTAGCAACATGTGGGCATGCCATGGGAGGGTGTACATCTCTTCCCAATTCCATTCCAGGGATGTCACGCCGGTAACTTGAAAATGGTCGAAATAGCAATGTTTCACCACAGAGAGTAGCTAATACTCCAAATCAGGCCCTGATTTATTGTGTATTGACTGTTTAGGCTAAAAGTAATGGAGAAAATGTTAATAATGTGAATTATGCCTCACAGTGTGTTGTATTGAGCACCAAAGATGAAAGAGGTTTCAATTTAATGAATATAGCTGTTATACAAGGGTTACATCTAGTTCAGAGATAAATCATATATCAGAGTTCATAACAAAACATTTATTGGGAAAGAGGTACCAGGTTGTAATGTATTTTGTCAAATCATGATTTAATTACATAGAAGAGTTCTGCAAAAACTAATAGAAGCCCTCTGTGGGAATCAGTTGGATATGTGAAACTGACAAAAGATCATTGCTTATTTTGCTATTATTTATAACTTGTATACTATGTATTCTTTTTTACATTTCTTTATATATGTAAACCCTTAAAGCTTTCGTCAGCATTGCAGAAAATAATGATCTTAGTTCTGCAAGTATCCATTTATGCGTGTATGTGTGTTCAGTCACTTGAGTCATGTCAGACTCTTTGTGACCCTATGGACTATAGCCCGCCAGATTTCTCTGTCCATGGGCTTCTCCAGGCAATAATACTGGAGTGGGTTGCCATGCTATCCTCCAGGGGATCTTCCCAACCCAGGGATCAAACCTGTGTCTCCTGCATTTCCTTTATTGCAGGCACATTCTTTACCACTGAATCACTGGGGAAGCCCTTATATATGTAAAATTAATAATAAACTTATGTACTTAATAAATTTATAATAAACATATATATACACTTAGCTCACACTTATATATATGTACATACATGCACACACACACACATCTATTTTTCCTCAGAGGTTTGTTGTGAAACATTTACCAGCACACCACTGCCTTCAAATTTTCTTACAAACCAAAGGGTAAAAAAAGAGAAAAATAGTTTTACCATGGCAGGAAGTTAGTGAAAGTAGATGGTGAAAAGGAAAAATGGGTATCACCTTAAATAAACAATGGAATCATTCAAATGAGAATATATGAAATTAGTAATAAGCTGCCTCAAACTCAGAAGCTGAAAATCATGAGTTTTGTTTGTTTGTTTTTATTACTTATGAATCTACATTCTCATCACCTGATTCAGGTTTGGCTGGCCTCACAAAGCATCCACAATCAGCGGGGGTATCGATGGGACTTCACTGGTCAAGGATGGCGTCACTCACATTTCAGGCCATGGTCTGGCTGTGGGCTGGGGTGATAGGAGTAATTGGGCTGAATAACTTCATCTACCAACAGGATAGCCCCAGACCATTTTCATACCATCTAGACAAGATTAACATGAGGCCTAGGCTCGAAAGTGGCATAAACACTTCCTCCTCGGTGTGTTGACTATGGCAAGTCACAAATCTAGCTCATATTCAGAACAGAGAAATGAAGTCCACCTCTATTAAGAGGGAGTCTGTGAATTCACTTTGCAAACAGGGTGGATATAGAGAGGCATGAGCAATTGGGTCATCAATTTACCACAGTGTTTTCTGCCATCTCAATACATTCTTCTCTCAGGATAAAGTTGAAATACTATTTACCTTGGTTAAGCAGGTGAATGGGGTCAGGCCAGCTGTAATCAAACAAAAATCCTCTTTGGTTTTGGACTCTGGTCCTGCACTCCTGGGACTTCCCTGGTGGCTCAGTCAGTAAAGAATCTGCCTGCAATGGCTACCCACTGCCGTATTCTTACCTGGAGAATCCCATGGACAGAGGGGCCTGGCGGATTACAGGGGGTCAAAAGAGTTGGACACGAGTTAGTGACTAAACCCCATTGCCTGCACTCCATCCCCATTTTCTGAGTATTAGCAAAATATCTAGACCTAATCTGAAAGTGAAAGTGTTAGTCCCTTAGTCATGTCCAACTCTTTCTGACCACATGAACTGCAGCCCATGAGGCTCCTCTGTTCATGGAATTCTCCAGGCAAGAATGCTGGAGTAGGTTGCTATTCCTTTCTCCAGGGGATCTTCCTAACCCAGGTCTCCTGCATCACAGGCAGATTCTTTACCATCTAAGCCACCAGGAAGCCCAATATGGACAAAATAGCTAAAATTCAGTCATTCCTCTATTCTCCAAAATGGAGATTCCTCCATTCTCACACAAAAAAAGTCTATACATTGTAAATAAGGAAGTAGAATCAAATTATAGAGGAAAATTTTAAACAGATTTAATAGAATTAAGGAAAACAATTAAAATTTAACATCCCAAACACAAAGAAAATGCCCAAAATGCCATGAATTTACAAAGCAGAAGTAGACACTCAAAATAAATATGTAAAGGGGAAAGAAAGGAAGGGGAAAAATTGATTGTTTTATTTCCAGATAGAAACCCTAAGGTGAAGAAGCAGCTACACTGTTATAAAACCTTCTCTCTGGTTTGAATGCCCTTACCAAAATTTGTAAATTATATATTTACTTATTGGTTGGTGGTTTTGTTGATTCCTGTACACCTGGCACCTAACATAGTATCTGACACTACAAATACTGTAAATACTTAAATACTGAAGTAATGCTGGATGTATGAGATGATTATGACATTCATAGAAAATAAAACCATACATGCGTTTCAGAAACATTTTCCTTTTTAGAGTTACTTCCTGCGTAGTCTTCAAAAGTAAGAGAATAGAAAGAAAGGGTCCCTCCTAAATGCTGGAAAACATTTGAAGATGACTGTGGTTCCCTCCTTTGGGAGGCTGCAGAGTCACTCCAAAATCATACTGACTTTCACATCTATTCCAACTAATCAGCCCCATTCCCTCAGCACAGTAGTGTAATCTGCACAAATAATGCTCATGAATCTGTTTGTAATGCTGTTATATGCAGATCACACTCATTCATTTGATTTTCAATCACAGTGGTACTCTCAAGTTATTTAGTGAATCATATAAAATAATCCTGCCCACTGATTCACAATTGAATTAGATAGAATATCTATCTAATGAGATATTAGAATATCTATCTAATATCATAATAGAATGATATTTTAATATTCATTGAGTGATTAAATGAGGGGACTTATCCTCGAAACCAAAAAGACATCATCTCATTTGCTTCTCTAAAACAATTCTTAATTTTATAGGTGAGAAATCTGAAACTCAGAGAGGTCAAGTGATTTGGTCATGTTTATAGCTCATAGATGGTAGATGTGGGATTTGAACTCTATCTAGGATGTCTATCTCCTTCTAAAGCTTTTATTCATTCTACCTTCTAACTATACTATTTCATCTGCTCTATCTTCCTCACTTAAGATGGGTCCATTTCCTTTATTTTAGTCTTATTTGGGAAGAAGCTTTATAATTTATTAGTGGAAACATCACAGAAAAGAAAAAGTAGTTCCTAAGCGTCTCCTTTCATTCATGGTGCTTCTGGAAAGCATTATGAGCCAAGAGTATGCCATATTTCAACCTCAAAAATGAACATTCTCACCCGTTATGGTTCATGCTCAAGCAGAATTCAGATCCAGGACTAAAATAAGTCCCACCTTCTACTAATGAAGATCCTGAGTCTTGCTTTACCACTAGTATCATTCATCTAATTCTGGTTGGCACTGATCCTTGGCTCCACTCCCAGAATCAGTACATTCTCAAGCCAAACCGGTTTTCTATTTCATATTATGTCTGCTTTTCATGGTGGGAGTCTCGTTGAAAAGGAAACAGATATAGGCTGTGTAAATAGAGTATATTGTAGGGTTGGGAGTGAAGTAATTTTAGAGGAAGCTTGAAATTTTGCTAAGTAATAGCAATTATGAAGTTAAATACAATTACATGCAACCACCATACATAATATGAAAGAGAAAGACACTATAAACAAGTAGTAAGACAGAGGTGGACAGCAGTGTGCACGCAGGGATAAGAAAAGAACCCTCTGAGGATTAATATAATCTTTTTTTTCGGACATTAGCTGCATAGGGCATTTTAATTCCACTCACTCTTCTATGTGACTGACTTAGTTTTATGATCTGTGTTATTTGCAGCCAGGCGTTCTCTAATCCAGTGCTTCTCAAACTCGAGTGCATGAAAATCACCCAGAGAGTTTGTTAAAAGGCAGATTCTGATCCAGTAGCTCTGGGGTGGGGTCTGAGATTCTTCTTTTTGTCTGTGCCACACAGCAGGCAGATCTTAGTTTCCCAACCAGGGATCTAACTCGTGCTGCCTGCAGTGGAATCTCAGAGATTTAACCACTGGACCAGCAGGGAAGTCCCTGAGATTCTTCATTTCTAGCAAGCTCGAAGGTGGTGTCCATGTTGCTGACTTGGAAACTCACTTTGAGTAGCAAAGCTTTTGCCCAAGAGACACTTCCTTGGGGGATAACAGGAGTAAGAAGATCTAGCACTAGAAAATGAGGTCCAAAAGAACATTTATATTTTACATTTTTAAAAATTTTCAACTTTGACCATAAGCACTGGCATTCCATGCAAGACTGATTTCAGAAGCCTATTATGCTTGTCTTTTAAAAAATAATATTTATTTATTTATTTTGCTGACTTCTGGCTTTGAGAGCAGTTAGTTCCTCAAATGTTAGGTCTGTGTTTATGTAACTCAAAATGAATCTAGACTTCTACTTTCAAGAGTCTAATAAGACTATTTTTTTCTTACATGGATAAATTCACAAAACCACAAAAATAAACATTAACGCCATTCATTTTGTATGGATGTACATATGTCATCTAAATCAAAATCATGGCTTTTAAGGTCAAAATGCATACAACACAATTCGGGGGTTTCTTTTTGACAAGCAGTAATAAGTTTCAGTCTAGCCAGCAATAATCTAGTCTAAGAAAAGTCTTCCCAAATACACCAGGGACACAGATTTGCTTCCTTCTTATAGAAGCTTTAGCTTAGAAGGAAGAAATCCGGAAGAAGATTTCTACTTGTAAAACAAAGCAATATCTTTATCGGGGATGTAGTCACTTTTGATACTTCTTATTTCCCACTTGGAAAAGCAAGACAAATAGGGGTTAGTCAATTTATTCAGTATGGCACAATCATCAGCTCCAGAGGCACAAGGATGAAAGTCACCCTCTGACCTGGATGCTGGAGTTTCCCACCTCTAGTCACACTTGTATCTACTCAACAGGGCTTTCCAGTCCCTTGATTTCTTGCCTTCATATATGTCATTGGCCCCTGTCTTTTATCACTGATATGATGGAGTTTTCCCAGGCAGCTTCTAACTCAGTTTGCCAATGAGATGTTAAGGTTGGGATCTCCAGAAGAGTAACTATCCTATTTTTCATCAGTATTTTTTCCCTGATCCACTAGGTCCATAGCAAAGCCCACTTGCTTCTTCTTCCACTCCTTTCATCCATATGGAGTTTGAGAAACCTCCAATCTTCCCTTCCCTCCCAAGCCCACTCCTACTCCTTTCCCCTGGTTACTCCCAGCCCCAACTCATGGAAGTTCGGGATGCTGCCATTCACCCAGGTCAGTTACTCAGAGTCCGGAAGGAAAGAAAATGTGAAAAAGTCTTATATTGGAGAAACATCTCCCTTTACAACAAAAATATTTGCTCTGCCCTTAACAGTTAGAATGATCAAGTAATTTACAGTCTCAATCAGGACACTTTTGAAAGTGAAAGGGGTTAGATTAAGATTAGGCCCAGATTATAAGCATCAGTTGGAACTGTACTGGGTTCATGACAACATATGGCTGCCCTATCCATGGCTTGCATGGGTCCCTTATATAGGATGGTCTTGGAGAACACTGGGAAGAGTCTTGAATGCCAGGGGGTTTGATGGACCCTGTGCAGTTACTATGAGTGAAATCTGAGCTTCTAGAACTTCCACCACATTATAACCTTCAGGTTCCAATTGGTTTAATGACTCGTATGGCAGAAAGTGAAAAGGAACTCAAAAGCCTCTTGATGAAAGTGAAAGAGGAGAGTGAAAAGTTTGGCTTGAAGCTCAACATTCAGAAACAAAGATCATGGCATCTGGTCCCATCACTTCATGGGAAATAGATGTGGAAACAGTGTCAGACTTTATTTTTTGGGGCTCCAAAATCACTGTGGATGCTGATTGCAGCCATGAAATTAAAAGACGCTTACTCCTTGGAAGGAAAGTTATGACCAACCTAGATAATCACCGCGGATGCTAATTTCAGCCATGAAATTAAAAGACACTTACTCCTTGGAAGGAAAGTTATGACCAACCTAGATAGTATATTAAAAAGCAGAGACATTACTTTGCCAACCAAGGTCCGTCTAGTCAAGGCTATGGTTTTTCCCGTGGTCGTGTATGGATGTGAGAGTTGGACTGTGAGGAAAGCTGATCGCCGAAGAATTGATGCTTTTGAACTGTGGTGCTGGAGAAGGCTCTTGAGAGTCCCTTGGACTGCGAGGAGATCCAACCAGTCCATCCTAAAGGAGATCAGTCCTGGGTATTCATTGGAAGGACTGATGCTAAAGCTGAAACTCCAATACTTTGGCCACCTCATGTGAAGAGTTGACTCACTGGAAAAGACTCTGATGCTGGGAGGGATTGGGGGCGGGAGGAGAAGGGGACAACAGAGAATGAGATGGCTGGATGGCATCACCGACTCGATGGACATGAGTTTGAGTGAACTCCGGGAGTTGGTGTTGGACAGGGAGGCCTGGTGTGCTGTGATTCATGGGATCACAGAGTCGGACACGACTGAGCAACTGAACTGAACTGAACTGAATTGAAGAAATTATAATGAACAGTCTGTGCTATACACAAAGCAATGAATTGAAGAAAGAGCTAAGACTTGCTTTCTTTTTTTTTTTTTTTCGTCCTTTCTTCCAGTTGATTTAAAACCTCTTACTGTTGGATATAAAACATTTTTATGTTTGTTGAGCACTTACATCAGAAACCCATGTTGATTAAGAGAAGAAAACCAGAAAACTTTGTATTTAATTACCTGTGGTGCCCCATCCCATTCTTTAAGAGTCAAACTTATGTTTAATTTATAAAAGAAACAAGGTTCAGAAGTGATTAAATTATGCTAGTTCAGTTCAGTCGCTCAGTCGTGTCCGACTCTTTGTGACCCCATGAATCACAGCATGCCAGGCCTCCCTGTCCATCACCAACTCCCGGAGTTCACTCAAACTCATGTCCATCGAGTTGGTGATGCCATCCAGCCATCTCATTCTCTGTCATCCCCGTCTCCTCCCACCCCCAATCCTTCCTAGCATCAGACTCTTTTCCAGTGGGTCAACTTGTCACATGAGGTGGCCAAAGTATTGGAGTTTCAGCTTTAGCATCAGTCCTTCCAATGAACACCCAGGATTGATCTCCTTTAGAATGGACTGAATTATGCTAAGTAGGTGTTAAAATTCTTTTAACTTACCACCCCCCCGCCTTTTTCTGGCTGCTCCACACAGCTTGTGGGATGTTAGTTCCCCCACCAGGGACTGAATTCAGGCCATCAGTGTGGGAGCATGGAGTTGTAACCACTGGACCTCCAGGGAATTCCCCACAACCCTTTTTAAAATACAGAAGTTCCTCTATTTAGTGACATCCAATCACCTCATGGACAAAGGCAACAACATGGAGGAGTGGAAAGCTGCATCAGTTTAAGTTGCCTTATGGCTTCCATTTCTAAAATATTTTCTCCCCTACCTCACAACTCCAATCTTTGTCTCCAGTAGTCTCCTAACCCTTAATCTCTTCAGTCCAGCTGCAGCCCCTCTTATTGTTTGCAAATGCTCTTCTGAAGCTGTAACTCTAGTTTAGATCCTCTCCAAGACACTGCTCAAAGGAATTCCAAGATCTTCAATACAATGTGGAAATCCCTGTGTCATCCAGCCTTATCACTGAGCCGGTAATTTGCCCTCATTTGTTGAATGTTTATAACTGAAGATAAAATAAGGACATGCCCACACCTTTCGCTCAAAGGGCTCACTGTCTTTGAACAGGTGATCATGCTACTAGTGTGGACATGAACTGAGGCTTCTGGACGGCTTGTTTGAGAACAACTTTACTTTTTGTTTTGTTTTGCTGAATTTGGTGGTAATTGGGGAAACATCTGGAAGGAACTGAGAGAGGACAGAAAGTGATTTCGTCTAGAAAGTAGGTGGAGGAAGAGGATCCTAAACTGTAGGAAAGAGCTGAATACTGCAGAAGGCTGGGAACATAGCAAGGAAATGGAGGAGAAAGACCAAGAATGGAGGACAACTTTTTGAACTATTTTTAAGTCTCTTTTGGGTTGTAAAAGCTCATTCAAACAAGAGAAGTCTTATGTGTTGTACCATAGATGTGGGCCCTCTGACTCAGTGATTTCCAATCTCAATCTCCAGTGTATATTTAAATAAGGGAGGGGGCGTTCTTTAAAGTGCTATCACCTAGGATTCATCTCCAGAAGTTTGGCTGTATCTACTCTCAGGTGGGACTGAGGAGCGAGCCTAGTGTTTAATAGCCCCATGTGATTCTTGTGAACATTAAATGAAATTATGCTTTTGAATGCACTTTGCATAGTGCTTTCTAAAGCTTAGCTCTTATTGATGGGATACTAAATCAATAGCCACTGAATTTCAAATTGCAGGGAAGAAGCACCACAGTGATGGACTCTGCTATGGTGTAAGCTCAGTTCAGAATAAGTCTTTGTCCTAAATCTTGAAGCCCAAATTAGGTAGAGAAGGGGGTCCTGTAGCCCAGGAGAAGGAAGAGCATATTAAAACGCAGAAAGGTGAGAAATAACATTCTATGCAGAACACAAGTTTCATTTTCTGATTGAGTAAAGTTATTTATTGCACGCATGAGTGTGCATGCTAAGTCACTTCATTCATGTCTGACTCTTCAACCCCATGGACTGTAGCACACCAGGCTTCTCTGTCCATGGGATTCTCCAGGCAAGAATACTGGAGTGTGATGCCATGCATGCTCTTCTCCAAGGGATCTTCCTGATCCAGGGATTTAACACATGTCTCCTGTGTCTCCTGTATTGCAGGCTGATTCTTTACCATGGAGCCACTGGGAAAGCCCTATTTATTGCATATTTAATCCATACTTATTGAATACTTAATCCTGTTCACTGGGGGCATAAAGATAACTCTCAAGAAATTCACAGCCTAAGGCTGTCTTTCCCTCTACAGTGGTGAAAGGATTGGTTGTTCAAATTGAACTAATTTATATTTATTTGGCTGCAAAGCACCTCCAATCTTTGTTGTGGTATGCAGGATCTATTTCCCCAATGAGGGATTGAACCAGGCCCCCTGCACTGACAATGCAGAGTCTCAGCCAATAGACCACCGGGGAAGTCTCAGTCAAATTGAACTTTAAAGAATCTTTTTGAGGAACAAGGATGGGAGGGAACAGCTTCAGATAGTGAAATCCTCATGCATCAGCCAGCTAACCCAAAGTCAAAGAGGAGAATGTTGGAAGAAAGAACTTTAAAGTTCCCATGGAACCAGGCCTCACATGACTAAAGGGGGTAATAGGAGATGCGGTGCCACATCCAGCCTCTTCCTGGCACACTGCAAAATACCCATCTAATCTGAAACAGCATTACTAATATTATAATTACTGACTCTTCAAAATGATGTTAATGAATTATTGAGAGGAAAAACTTTTTGAAATGACCTTCCCTGGTGGCTCAGACAGTAAAGAATCCACCTGCAATGTGGGAGACCTGGATTTGATCCCTGGGTGGGGAAGATCCCCTGGTGGAGGGCATGGAAACCCACTGCAGGATTCTTGCCTGGAGAATCCCCATGGACAGAGGAGCCTGGCGGGCTGCAGTCCATGGTGTTGCAAGGAATTGGAGCAACTGAGAAACTAAGCACAGCACAGTAAATATTAATTTCACAGAAATGTATAGGATGCATTTGATATTTAATATATTAAAATAAGAATATTTATTTAAGTCTTCAAATGTAAAGGACCCAGTTCTCCCAAATTTTAGTAGTTGCCTCAAGGCCTTTGTAGAAAGATACATAAATTTACAAGCATATATCCAGACTTCTTGAAATCACAGCCCTTCCCAGACATGTTTATTTTCTCCCCCAAATTTCCATTTTCCTAAGGATATATATGTTTGAATCCAGGGCATAAACTTGTATTAATCTTAACTCAACCCAGGTGAAACCAGGACCATGGACCCAGCAAACCCTGGGCATGGAGGCTGTTTCTTAACAGTCCAAGAATTAACAGGGGAAGTTGGAGACTCAAGGAAGATCAATTGCAACACATAATAAGTTAGTGCAGTGGTTTGCAGATAGGGTCCTGGGCCCAGCTGCATCAACATCACCTGGACCCTCACAGCAATGCAGATTCCCAGTCCGCATGCAGGATGTACTGAATCAGAAACCCTGAGGGGTGGGGACTTCAACATCCTCTGTTTTAACTAACCCTAGAAGACTGAGTCGGAGAAGGCAATGGCAAGCCACTCTTGCCTGGAAAATCCCATGGATGGAGGAGCCTGGTAGGCTGCAGTCCGTGGAGTCGCTAAGGGTCGGACACAACTGAGCGACTTCACTTTCACTTTTCACTTTCACACATTGGAGAAGGAAATGGCAGCCCACTCCAGTGTTCTTGCCTGGAGAATCCCAGGGATGGGGGAGCCTGGTGGGCTTCCGTCTATGGGGTCACACAGAGTCGGACACGACTGAAGTGACTTAGCAGCTTAGCAGCAGAAGACTGAATGCCAAAGATTGATGTTTTCTAATTGTGGTGCTGGAGAAAACTCTTGAGAGTCCCTTGGAGTGCAAGATCAAACCAGTCAATCCTAAAGGAAATCAACCCTGAATATTCACTAGAAGAACTGATGCTGAAGCTGAAGCTCCAATACTTTGGCCACCTGATGCAAACAGATGACTCATTGAAAGAGACCCTCATGCTGGGAAAGATTAAAGGCTGGAGGAGAAGGGGACAACAGAGGATGAGATGGTTGGTTGGTGTCACCGACTCAATGGACATGAGTTTGAGAAAACTCAGGGAGATAGTGAAGGACAGGGAAGCCTGGTGTGCTGCAGCCCCTGGGGTTGCAAAGAGTCGGACATGATTTAGCAACTGAACAACAACACAGGTAACTTGCTTCTCAGGTGGCACAGTGGTAAAGAATCTACCTGCCAATGTAAGAGATGCAAAAGATGCAGGTTCAATCCATGGATCAGGAAGATCCCTAGAGAAGGAAATGGCAACTGACTCCAGTATTCTGGAAAATTCTCATGGACAGAGGAGGCTGGTAGGCTTTAGTCCATAGGGTGGCAAAGAATTAGACACGTGATCCCTGGGTCGGGAAGATCCCCTGGAGAAGGAAACGGTAACCCACTCCAGTATTCTTGCCTGGAGAATCCCATGGACAGAGAAGCCTGGTAGGCTACAGTCCACGGGGTCGCAAAGAGTCGGACACGACTGAGCGACGGAATGGAACGGAGCAACTAAGTACATGCCTACACCAGGTGACTTGATGAATGCTAAATTGTCAGAGCCAGATTAGTCCTGGCTACTCATTGAATCTGTTTAAGGACTGTATTCGTTTTCTAGGACTGTCATAAAAAAATACCACAGAGTGAGGGGCTTGAATAACAAAAATTATTTTCTCACAGTTCTGGAGGCTGGAAGTCTTAGGTCAAGGTGTCATCAGGGTAGTGTTCTTCCTGACGCCTCTCTCTTTGGCTTATCAATGGCTATCTTCTCCCTGCGTCTTCTTCATAGTCATCTCCTTCTGTGTAACTATGTCCTAGACAATTCCCTCTTCTTATAAGGGTCCCAGTCATATTAGACTCTGACCCCCCAGTGACCTCATTTTAACCTAATTAGCTATTTAAAGACCAGTATCCAAATACAGTCACATCTGAGGTATTGGAGGTTAAGACTTCAACATGTGAATTAGGGTAGGGGATGGAGAGAGACACAATTCAGCCCTCAACAAGAAGTGTTAATTTTTAAAAGAAATCAGTATTCACCTTGAGACTAATTAAATCTTAACTCCTAGGAGGGGGTCCTAGACATGTATAGACACTTGTGGCTCACTTGTGCAGCCAGGACTAAAAACCAGGCTATAATAGATTAAAAGCCCAAACAGCTAGGCAAAGGTCATCCGTGGTTATATGCTACATAGTCAGGCAGACCTGGCAAAGATGGAGAGTGTTACCAGGTATCTGAAAGGCAAACACGGGAAGTCTAGCTTAGGGAAGCATATTTAACTCAGCCTTGGGGCAAAAGTGGACAAATGGAGGATTAAATAATAGGATTGAGGTCCAGGTGAGAGCCAGTTCATAAGAAGGCAATATCATCACAGATGCAAGAAATTCGAACTCAGCATTGATCTACATAGCAGACTCGTCTTTCGGAGCACAGGTGTCCAACCAGGGGCTCCTGGCCAGGAAGTTGTCCCAAAGGCAATAGGATGCAGTTGCAGGAACCCAAGAGATGGTAGTGAAGGAAATCAGATGGTGTCTGAGGTTTCCTGCCCTTTCAGAGGGTTTATGAAAAAAAGAGAACAAGACAAACAGCTTCAACAATCAAATCATTGACCTGAAAATATGATATGTGCATGGACTTCTAATGCTGTATAAGAAGCCATAGCATTCTGCTGAGTTCCTGGACTTTATTTCATGTGAATGGTAGAGCGTCTCAGAGTGGTTGATTAAGCTTCCAGCCACCTTTGTCAAAGCCAATAATCTCTGCTTTGTTCTCCCTCACAGAGAGGAAGCCAGTCTTGTTCAAACAGTCATTATTAGCTCCATTTCCAACACCACAAAATTAAAGGACTGTTGCAAAGAAATAAATGGAATCCAGGAAGAATACACTATCTCTTTGAAAGTGTTCACCTCCTCACCCTCATCCAACCACCTGGCCTAGAGACAGAAGAATTACAGGGAACCCAGTTGAGTAGTAATGTTATTGATACCCTGCTAATCGGATTTTTCTCAAGTTTGCCAACAGTCAAGTGTTTACAAGACTTCTCTTTTCAAAACAACTCAAAAGTCATTCCCAGCAGAGAAGCTAGAAACCAAAAAATCAATAATACAGGAACTGCTATGAAGGATTTTCATCTACCCAGTGAGGAGGATATTTATTTATAGAAAAACTGGCCACTCCAGTTTAGTGTGGTAATAACATGGTACGGCTAGTTCAAAGAGTGCCATGGTTGAACACAGCCTTGTATTATGCCCACTGTAAATGGTCTCTATGAGGAAAAGCCTATAATTTAGAGAGATTTGCCATGAATGATATAGCCTGGGACATTGTAACAGATACTTTTTTACCAACTCTATTTGTGGAGAGGGCATGTAAAAAGGAAGGGAAAAGGTTACCTTCAGGAAACCTGGAAGGAGAAAGTGAGCCTCATTTGGTTTTACCTACCTGAGAGCGGGGGCTTCCCAGGTGGCTCAGTGAGTAAAGAATCTGCCTGCGTTGCAGGAGACACTGGAGATTCCTGGGTCGGGAAGATCCGCTGGAGGTGGGCATGGCAACCCACTCCGCTATTCTTGCCTGGAGAATCCCAAGGACAGAGGAGCGTGGTGGGCTACAGTCCATAGAATTTGCAAAGAGTTGGACACGACTGAAGAGACTGAGCACACACCCACCCACATGAGAACTGCATAACGCCTAACTTGAATCCTTGATGGTTGAAGACTTATTGCTTACAAAGACATAGACTTTTTTAAAAATTGAATTGAAAAATTTTATATATGTTTTGCTCTCTAAAAAACCGTTTCCCCACTGTCCTATTATACTTTATCTCTCTTTAATGTTTCTTGAGCTCTAGGGAAAACTAGGTATTCTTTCCAACTGCATTTTTATAATAGGGCTTATCACTGAGCGGGGAATTCAGGAAACAGTGATCAGATCTTCAAGCTGCTTTCCAGAGAACTCATCAGAGCATGGCTCTCTAGTGCATCCCATCAGTTTTGTAGCTGGAAAAGCAGGAGGCACACACTGTAGGTGTGGCTTCTCCAAAGCCAATTTCTGAAAATCCATGCAGCAATTTCTTAGACTTATTTTTTAAATGATCATCAAGCAAATACTTTGTCAGGAACTAGGGAACCGTCAATCTGAACTTGAGTCTCTCCATGTCTGTCTACCATTGTCATGTATCAGACACTTTGTATAGACAATTTCTATCAGACACTTGTTATGAGGATGACATGTGCACAGCAGTATTCTAATAAAGGCTTCAAACTGGCTTTCCATGGAAAATAGCCCTGATTTGTACTTTTGTGGTGTAAATATTCCCACCATGGGCCTTTTTAAAGTTATCAACATGAAGTCACTAAAAGCAGAGTTAGGAAGAGAATATACCACTATATAGTATTTCCAGAATACAGATGCAATTGAAGTTAAAAATAATAATAATTTTAAAAAACCTCAGAAGCACACAGAACAAAATGTGGTAAAAATAATTAGGAAGTGATGAGTTTTCAGTATTTATGTTTGTCATTTAATTTTTTATTGAAGTATAGTTGATTTAAATGTTGTATCAGTTTCTTGTGTACAGCAAAGTGATTCAGTCATATATATACGGATATGTTCTTTTTCATATTTTTTCACATATATGTTATTGCAAAATATTTAATATAGTTCCCTGTGCTATACAGTAGATCTTTGTTGGTTATTATATCACTTAATTTTAAGAATGGCTGTGTTTATCATCCAGTTTGCAAAATTTCAGCAAATCTAAAATTGGTTTTCGCAAGCCAGTAGGAGCCAATACTAGGACCCCACTGGTCCTTCAAGGTAAAGCCTAGATTTATGAATTAAAGAACCCAGATCCACAATATCACAGACTAGGTGCTGTGCAAAACCTGAGCTTGTGAACAGAGATGAGACTGATCAGATAGTATGACAGATTTGGAGAGCAGAGGTGAACCCAGAACCAAATTTCCAGATTCCTGCCTGTAAGGCAGAGGTCACAGACAGGTGATCTGGAGATATATTTTGTTGGGGAATTTTGATGCCACTGGAGCAGCTTGTACATTTTTCATAGCAGAAATCAGCTGACTATGAGAGGTTGCTGCCCTCCTTGGGCAAGATTTTTGAACTCCAGTTTATCACTGCCCAAACTACTCCCCATTGTCTTTTGCCCATAGCTTATGTACAGACCTCTGAAGGTTAGAGCATTTCAGAATCAGCACTTGGCTACCCACATTTTTTTCCCCCAGCTTGCAGCATCTTAATTCCCTGACCAGGGATCAAATCCAGGCCACTGAAGTGAAAGCATGGAAGGGAATCCCTGCTGACTCCATTTGTGTCACCAATCCAGACCTTGCTCAACTACAGATGCTCCTTTCTTGCTGCCTACTCACCATATCTACTTGGAAGTTAAAAGGCCTCTCATACATCACATGTCCCATATTGAATTCCCTGCCTCAGATTCCCAGCAGGAATCACCAACTCAGAAAATGGCTCCTCCGTGCTTCCCACTTCCTGGCCCAACTCATAGCCTCATCGTTGACCCCTCTGTTTCTCTCTCACACAGATCCTTTCCACAAACAAATCTTGTCAGCTTCAAAATAATTCCAGAAACTGACATATATATGTCAATACAGCTTCCATAATCTCTCCCCCAATATTATTGCCTCTTAACTAGTTTCTGCTTCCCTGGTAGCTCAGTTGGTAAAGAATCCTCCTGCAATGCAGGTTTGATTTCTGGGTTGGGAAGGTCCCCCGGAGAAGAAAATAGCAGCCCACTTCAGTATTCTTGCCTGGAGAATCCCACGGACAGAAGATCCTCGCGGTCTATAGTCCATGGGGTCAAAAAGAACCAGACACAACTTAATGACTACTAGTCTCTGGCTACCATATCCATCCACAGACCATTTGCACAGAGTCCAGAATGAGCCTTTTACAATTTAATTTGAGCCATGTAGTTTCTCTGCTGAAAAGCATCATGTCTTTCCATTTCACTTAGAGTTACAGCCAGTCTTCAGCCTTTGTGTCTGCTCCTTCCTAACTGGATGTTCCTTTCCCAGGTGTTCCCTATAGCTCTTTTCCCCACCTCCTAGGCTTTTTTCCAAATGATCTCCTGGTCTTTCTATTTAAAATTACCACCTCCATCAAGATCCCCCATTTTAACTTTTTCTCCATAGCATTTATCACCAGTATGATAAATGTTATTTAATTTGTTTTCTCAGCTAAAATGTAAGCCTCTTGAGGGCAGAGATTTTTGTCTGTTGTGTTCACTACCGAATCCCCACACCTAGAAACAATTCTTACCCTGGTAAGTAAATATCAATAAATATCACTTGGAAGGATGAATGTTCTTCAAGAAGGCATTAGAGATGTTTCAACACAATTAGGGGAGAATTCTGTGGGGAGGGAGTGGAGAAAAGAAGTTAAGGAGAAAGGAGTTGGGGGAGAGGAGGAAAATAGATAATTTCACTGGGCAATTGAAGATTGGGGAGTTCTAGACACTCTGTCCTGGTGTGGGAAATGGAAGTATGTAAAGAAGGGCTCTGTGCTTTTTCCTGGAAATATCATTACTTGTCAAGTCAGGAAATGTTGTTGCTGCTCTTAATGTTTCTTGAGTATGTGGCTTCATCCCTCTGAGCCTCTTTTAGTTCTCCTTTCTTTGAATTCTCTGCTCCCTTTTATATAGTTGGCTTCTAAGTGGCATTGTTCAAATACTTGGTCTTTAAATGTTGTCTGCAGCACCCTGTCCACCATCTTCTTCTCTTCTGACTCTCTAGCCTAATCAGACCACTCTTTTTACCTCTGTGATTTTGCTCCTCCTACTCCCTCAGCCTGAAGAAATCAGACAATACAAGTTGAATCTCACTGACCAGGGATCGAACCCACGCCCCCTGCCATGGAAGGACAGAGTCCTCACCACTGGACTACCAGGGAAGTCCCAGTCATGTTGACTTGAATCAATCCCTTAAACTTTCCTTTAGGCTTCAGTTTTCTCATGTGAAAGATGGGCAAGTAGCAAGACCTAGTGGTTTTGGCAACAGATTCTTAGAGTGACATCACAACCCTTCTACTTTAGGAAGCATCACTGTGAACAAAGCTAGTGGAGGTGATGGAATTCCAGTTGAGCTATTTCAAATCCTGAAAGATGATGCTGTAAAAGTGCTGCACTCAATATGCCAGCAAAGTTGGAAAACTCAGCAGTGGCCACAGGACTGGAAAAGGTCAGTCTTCATTCCAATCCCAAAGAAAGGGAATGCCAAAGAATGCTCAAACTACCGCACAATTGCACTCATCTCACATGCTAGTAAAGTGATACTTAAAATTCTCCAAGCCAGGCTTCAGCAATATGTGAACTGTGAACTTCCAGATGTTCAGGCTGGTTTTAGAAAAGGCAGAGGAACCAGAGATCAAATTTCAACATCCACTGGATCATGAAAAAAGCAAGAGAGTTCCAGAAAAATATCTACTTCTGCTTTATTGACTATGCCAAAGGCTTTGACAGTGTAGATCACAATAAACTGTGGAAAATTCTGAAAGAGATGGGAATCCCAGACCACCTGACCTGCCTCTTGAGAAACCTGTATGCAGATCAGGAAGCAACAGTTAGAACTGGACATGGAACAACAGACTGGTTCCAAATAGGAAAAGGAGTATATCAAGGCTGTATATTGTCACCCTGCTTATTTAACTTATATGCAGAGTACATCATGAGGAACGCTGGGTTGGAAAAGCACAAGCTGGAATCAAGATTGCTGGGAGAAATATCAATAACCTCAGATATGCAGATGACACCACCCTCATGGCAGAAAGTGAAGAAGAACTAAAGAGCCTCTTGATGAAAGTGAAAGAGGAGAGTGAAAAAGTTGGCTTAAAACTCAACATTCAGAAAACTAAGATCATGGCTCTGGTCCCATCACTTCATGGGAAATAGATGGGGAAACAGTGGAAACAATGGCTGACTTTATTTTTGGGGGGCTCCAAAAATCACTGCAGATGGTGATTGAAGCCATGAAATTAAAAGACGCTTACTCCTTGGAAGGAAAGTTATGACCAACCTAGATAGCATATTAAAAAGCAGAGACATTACTTTGCCAACAAAGGTCTGTCTAGTCAAGGCTATGGTTTTTCCAGTGGTCATGTATGGATGTGAGAGTTGGACTATAAAGAAAGCTGAGCGCCGAAAAATTGATGCTTTTGAACTGTGGTGTTGGAGAAGACTCTTGAGAGTCCCTTGGACTGAAAGGAGATGTAACCAGTCCATCCTAAAGGAGATCAATCCTGGGTGTTCATTGGAAGGACTGATGTTGAAGCTGAAACTCCAAAACTTTGGCCACATGATGTGAAGAGCTGACTCATTTGAAAAGACCCTGATGCTGGGAAAGATTGAGGGCAGGAGGAGAAGGGGATGACAGAAGATAAGATGGTTGAATGGTATCACTGACTCAATAGACATGGGTTTGGATGGACTCCAGGAGGTGGTGATGGACAGGGAGGCCTGGCGTGCTCTGGTTCATGGTGTACCAAAGAGTCAGACATGACTATGCGACTGAACTGAACTGAAGCATCCTAGTCTGCCTTAATAGAAGGTTGAATAATAATACCCACTTCCTAGGGTCATGGTGAGGATTTGATAAGATCTAAAGCACTGATCCACTATCAAATTGTGTCATACATATTGTAAGCACTCAATCCAGGTTAGTTATTATCATTATTATTATGGAGCTGTTGTAAAGACCTATGAGCTATGTATTTGTGCTGACTGTCTAGTAACCTCTCTAGTTTGACTCCCCAACTTTCTACATCCTACTCTGGGCCTGGTGAGGAGGAGCCAGAGGGCCTCTGTCAGGGGCAGCTCCATCTTCTGGCTCCAACAAGCCAATGGAGGCACTAGCTGGAGAGCAGCTGCCTCCCTGGGAAGGCCCCACTCGTCATCTTTCTCTACTAAAGACCACAGCTCCTGTCAGGTGGTTCTCTCTGCGGGGCTCTCTAGTTCCTCTCTGGAACTGGTAACTGCTGTCTCCTCTTGATAATGACTTCCTGCTATTAAGAGGTCTGTGGTACTACACTATCTTGATTTTTCTTCACCCTGTCTGCTCCTTTATAAATAATTCCTTTATTAAACTCTATTCAATTTGAGCAAGCTAACTGCTTCCTGCCTGAAACCCAGTTGACAGAGTGTACATCAGAGTACTTTGTGAAACTGTAATATACATCTTTAGCCTACATGCTTATTTTCCCCTGCATCCCTAACAACTTGCAATGTTAAACATTTGAAAGAATTTTTTTTAAATCCATGATTCCAGATTAAAAAAAAAAAATCCTACTGCCTACCAAACACCTGCAAATCAACATACCTGCTACTGACTCATCATCTGCAACCACATCAACCTTCTCCTCCTCCTCTGTATTCCTAAACATTGTTGCTAAGAACATTGCCACCATTCTGATTGCCCATTGAAAAAGCTCAGGTCATGTTGACCTCTTCCTGGGACCTCCTATCCAAGCTATAGACGGGAAGTGGGAGTAAGGCAGGTGTGAAGAAAGCTGGACAGAGTAAGTGGCATTGATCTGGGCCCCACTCACTCATCCTTCATTGCTATTTCCTCTGTGACACTTTCTAGCACCCTCCACAGCTCTGTTCACCAATTCTATCATCTGATAGATAGCATACAATGTTTTTTTACCTCCACAGACAATGACGGGTAAAGATGCACCCTTCAGAAGGTAAAGATTTTTGAGGATAAAAGTGTGTCTTATTCATTATTTATTCTGAGTACTCAGCAGAGCTCCTAGCACATAGTAGATATTTCAATAAATGAATGACTGGAGAGAGATGTAGAAAGAATTAACTCTTAACTTTAAAAAGGTATATTATTTTTTTGACTCTTTATGGCACAAAATTGGAAACAAGCTATTTTGAAAGAGACTGATGTTTTGCAGAATGACACTTCTCCCTCTTTTTTTAAAAAAATATTTATTTATTTTTGTCTGCACTGTTTCTTCATTGATGAGCACAGGATTTCTCTAGTTGTGGGGAGCAGGAGCCACTCTTCTTTGCTTACTAGTTGCAGGTTCTAGAGCGCAGGCTCAGTAGTTGTTGCCCACAGGTATATGTGGCATATGGAATCTTCTCGACCAGGGATCAAACCCATGTCCCCTGTACTGGCAGGTGGATTCATAAGCACTGGACCACTAGGGAAGCCCCGACACATCTCCCTCTTATTAGGTGTTCTTGCTTAGCCTTTAATAAGAAATGTTAGCATTTCTCATCAACACCAATATAAAAACCATTACCTGGTGCTAAGCATCCCTGCAAAGTGAGCATCTTAGAACCAGTGGAGAACTGAGGATGTCTACATTGCTGCACAAGGCTTTGCCTCTGATTTCCCTCCATTACCCTTAGTCTCATGTCTCTTTCTCTTAAGTTTACAAGTTAAAGCCCCTCTGCTTTTCTCACTTGCTTGCTTGAACCGTCATTGTTTCCAGCTGTTAACTCCAGTGCAGTAACCATTTAAAGGCCCATCACACTTCCTCCTAGAAATAATTGATGCTAATTAGTCATGAAAGAATCTATTTGAATGATTGGTAGAAAAGTTGTGAGTTTTTTGGGCCTGGAAAATAAAATCCCCAAACTTGATCATGTGTGAATTTCAGTCATTTCAATGAAGGACCTGATTTTAGAATATAATCTTTTGTAACTAAACTCACTAAACTTCTCTGAACAGAGAAGGTGGTGGGGCCAAGGCAGCCTAATTGAGATTCATGTTTATTATTCCCCTGGTCCTGCCCTAATTGGTTTATGAGAATTGACTATAATGAACAAACAATGGTTCTGACGAGTGAGTTTATTGGTTAATTCATAAAACATATGGCACGCTTCCTCTGCCAGAAGTGTTTGGGCAAAGAAAAACAAATGAAAACAAGAAGAAATAAATGATACAACACAAAAACAATGTTTTGAAGCAGACCAGAAAGGTCAACTAATTAGGGTTTTATTGATCTGGAAAAGAGGAAATCCCAGTTCTGTCCTAGGTATATCTGTGCAAAACTCAGCTTCAAATTGAAGATGAAGACTCTTGTTCATTAAAACCCAATGGATGCTGTCTCCAGCCTCACATTCTTCTGTATGTTATCACAGTTTTGCTCTGTAAGATTCATGCTACCAAGTTACTGAATGCTGCACACAAGGAGTAGTCACCATCCTCATATTAGTTTGGATAGATAAGCCTATTCTGTTCTAACAAACATCTCCAAAACCACAGTGGTTTAACAACAATGAAAACTCCAGCCAGAAAATGTCACATAGCACCTGATGTCCAAGAAGGGACTCAGAATCATAACCATAACACAGAAGTGCTATAGAGCTCCTGTCAGTACTGCCTCAGTTCACTGATCTCCAAAGTACAGCCAGAGTCAGCATCTCCTTGGCTCGTATCTTCGTCTACTGTAAAGGACGCTACATTTTTACTAGAAGAAGATAATATTAGGAGGGACCTCAGCTTGACCAAGGTGCATGACCCTGGGCAAATTTTTAAACTTCTCCGACTCTCATTCCTCATCTGTCAGATGAGGATAATAGTAGCATCTGTCTTCCAGGATTGTGAGGTGAAAAGCAATAATATATATGTTTGACTCTTTGCGACCCCATGGACTGTGGCCTCCCAGGCTCCTCTGCCCAAGGGGTTCTCCAGGCAAGAATACTGGAGTGTGTTGCCATGCCTTCCTCATTACAATGAATAAGTATACAGTAAAAAAATTAGATGTTCTGAAAGATGAACAATTTCCTGCTGCTGCTAAGTCACTTCAGTCGTGTCCGACTCTGTGTGACCCCATAGACGGAAGCCCACCAGGCTCCCCCGTCCCTGGGATTCTCCAGGCAAGAACACTGGAGTGGGTTGCCATTTCCTTCTCCATTGTGTGAAAAGTGAAAGCGAAGTCGCTCAGTCGAGTCTGACCCTTGGCGACACCACGGACTGCAGCCTACCAGGCTCCTCCATCCATGGGATTTTCTAGGCAAGAGTACTGGAGTGGCTTGCCATTGCCTTCTCCGGAACAATTTCCTAGAAGCGCACAAACTATCCAAATTGATTAAGGAGAATTAAAATGTGTGTACAGACCTGTAACAAGTAAAGAGATTGAACTGGCAATCAAAAAAATTGCTGCTGCTGCTGCTGCTAAGTCGCTTCAGTTGTGTCTGACTCTTCGCAACCCCATGGACTACAGCCTATCAGGCTCCATTTCTAGAGGCTTCTAAATTGAGGCTCTTGAGCTAAGAATGCAAGTATTCATAAAAGCAAAGATGTCTAGAGAGGAAAAATCAGAAAAAGAAAATCTCAAAGACAAAAAACACAAAGAAAATCCTAGGACTAGACAATTTAACTGATGAATTCCACCATATGTTTAAGGAACACTGTATTGTGCTGTACTAAGTCGCTTCAGTCATGTCTGACTCTGTGCGACCCTATGGACTGTAGCCTGCCAGGCTCCTCTGTCTACAGGATTCTCCAGGCAAGAATACTGGAGTGGGTTGCCATGCCCTTCTCCAGGGAATCTTCCCAACCCAGGGATCGAACCCATGTCTCTTATGTCTCCTGCATTGGCAGGCGGGTTGTTTACCACTAGCACCACCTGATCCTCCACAAATTCTTAAAAACATTAGAAAACACTTTGGAATTCATCCTATGAGGTCAAGATAACACTGATACCAAAAGTAGTCAAAAATGAATGTCATAAGGAAAGTAATGACCAATATCTCATAAATAACATCACAAAAATTGTCAGAAAACAAAATCAATGAAAAGCCAACCTAGTATGATGAATCTAGTAACATATAACAAGGATTATACACCATGACAAAATGGGATTTATTCCAAGAATGCAAGATTGGTTTAATATACAAAAATCATTCAGTGTCATACATGAGGAGTCTTGCTCCAGGCCAGAACTGTGTGTGTGATCTTTCAGGCCTGACCAAGGGTAATAACAAAGGCTTTATTTGCCAGGCCTCAGAGGGGAAAGCTGCTCACGCAACACACACACCAGATAGAGTAGACAGCCATTGAAATACAATCTCTGATAGCAGTTGCCTCTCTAGACATCTTTGCTTTTATGAATACTTGCATTCTTAGCTCAAGAGCCTCAGTTTAGAAGCCTCTTTATCAGAGGAACCTCAGCCAAGTCCTCTCTCAAATGCCTCTTCCAAGTCCACCTTATCTGGAGTGATTTAAATACACTTCTCCACTCTGGCTCTGTATTGAGTAATTTTCCACTTCTAGGCCTTCTTCTCCTTCTCCTGCACCCCAGGGCCCATAAATCATCAGGACTCTTTTATTTGGGCTCTCTCAGCATTGCAATGGCCCCCAATATCTGTGTTGATACATTTGACCTCTTGGCACCATTTTGTGGGAAAAAATAGCATAGGCACTTTTCCCATTAGACTTTTTGCTGATACTGTAAGTGACTGAAGCCTTAACTGTTGCTTTCATTTTGGCCTAATATTTTAACTGACCTCCTGGAACTGAGACATCTGGCAGCCCAGTTCTAGCTCAGTCCTGGAAAATATATTATGTAAATAAGGACAAAAATCACAAGATCATCTCACTTGATGCTAAAAAAAAGAAAAAACAAGCAGACACAATTACCAGTATTTTATGATAAAGACACATAATAAGCTAAAACTAAAAGAAAATTTCTCAGCCTGATAAAGGACATCTATGAAAACTCACTGCTAACATGGTATGTAATAGTAAAATATGGGAAGCTTTCCCCTTAAGATCAGGAATAAGACAAGGGTATCCCCTCTTCGGAGAAGGCAATGGCAAGCCACTCCAGTACTATTGCCTAGAAAATCCCATGGATGGAGGAGCCTGGTAGCCTGCAGTCCGTGGGGTCGCTAAGGGTCGGACACGATTGACCGACTTCACTTTCACTTTTCATTTTCCACTTTCACACATTGGAGAAGGAAATGGCAACCCACTCCAGTGTTCTTGCCTGGAGAATCCCAGGGACGGGGGAGCCTGGTGGGCTTCCGTCTATGGGGTCACACAGAGTCTGACACGACTGAAGTGACTTAGCAGCAGCAGCAGCATCCCCTCTTATCACTTCTATTCAACATTATATTTGATGTAAGGGCAATTAGGCAAGGAAAAGAAGCAAATGGCATCTGGACTGTAAATAAGGAAGTAAAACCATCTCCATTCCCATAAGATATAATATAATCTTATACATGGAAAATTCTAAGGGAGCCACCAGAAACTATTAAAGCTAATAAATGAATTCAGCAAGGTTACAATATATAAGATCAATATACAGAAATCAACTGTTTTTCTACACACCAGCGATTAACAATCTGAAATGAAATTAAGAAAATATTTTTATTTACAATAGTGTCAAAAATAATAAAATACCTAGTAATACATTTAACAAAAGAAGTGCCAGATTTGCACATTGAAAACTACAAAGCATTACTGAAAGAAATTTGAAAAGGTATAAATAAATGGAAATACATTTCATATTCATGGATTGGGACACTTAATTTGGTTAAAGTAGAAGTATACCTAAATTAATTCATAAATTCAACACAACCCCCATCTTCCTTTTTTGGAGAAATTGAGAAACAGATACAAAAATTCACATGGAAAGTCAAGGTGCCATTAAAGCAAAAACAACCAAAGGAAAAAAAGGAAAGTTGGAGAATTCACTCTTCCTGATTTCAAAATGTACTATAAAACTATAAAGTACAATAATCAACACAGTATGGTACTGGCCTAGGATAGACATATAAATCAATGGAATAGGATTGAGAGTCTAAAAAGAAATTATTACATTTACAGCTAGCTAATTTTCCACAAGGGTACCAAGAAAATTGAGTAGAGGAAAGAATGATTTTTTCAGCAAATTGTGCTGGGATGATTGACTATCCACATGTAATATTTTATGAGAAGGATCCCTATCTCACACCAAATAAAATTTAATTCAAAAATTTATATGTAAGATCTAAAATTATAAGAAACCATAGGCATAAGTCTTTGTGAGCTGTTAGACAATGATTTCTTAGATATAACTCTAAAAGCATAAGTAAAACAACTTAAAAAATAGATAAACTGATTTTATCAAAATTTAAAACTTCCATACCTCAAAGGACACCTTCAGGAAAATAGAAAAACAACCCTCAGAATGGAAGAAAACATTTTCAAATTGTATATCTGGCATGGGGCTTTTATTTAGAATATATAAAGAATACTTACAACTCAAGAACAAAAAGACAAACTAGTTTTTGAAATGAGCAAAGGATCTGAATAGACATTTCTCAAAATAGTATATACAAATAGCCAATAAGCACATGAAAAGATGCTTAATATCATTATCCATTCAAGGAAATACAAATCAAAACCACAATATATACAAGATCATACCCACTAGAATGTTTGGAATCAGTAAAATAGACAAATACAAGCACAGATGAAGATGTGGAGAAATTGGGACCCTCAAACACTGCTGATTAAAATGTAAAATGATATAGCCACTGCGAAGAACAATTTAGCAGTTTCTCAACAATTGCACATAGAATTATTGTAAGATTTAGCAATTTCATGCCTAGATATATACCCAAGAGAATTAGAAGCATATGGCAACCCACTTCAGTACTCTTGCATGGAAAATCCCATGGACGGAGGAGCCTGGTAGGCTACAGTCCATGGGGTCGCGAAGAGTTGGACACAACTGAAGTGACCTAGCAGCAGTCCATACACCACTTACACAGAATGTTCATGGCAGAATTATTCATTATCGCCAATAAGTAGAAACAACCCAAATGTCCATTAATTCATGAGTGAATAAATCAAATGTACTATGTGCAAACAATGGAATATTCAGTTCAGTTCAGTTCAGTTCAGTCGCTCAGTCGTGTCCAACTCTCCGCCACCCCATGAATCACAGCACGCCAGGCCTCCCTGTCCATCACCAGCTCCCAGAGTACACTCAAACTCATGTCCACAGAGTCGGTGATGCCATCCAGCCATCTCATTCTGCATCGTCCCCTTCTCCTCCCGATCTGGCCATAAAAAGGAATGAACTATTGATGCATGATACAATATTGATAACCTTGAAAATATTTAAAGTCAAAGAAAAGAAAAAGTACCACAAAGTACCACAACAGACTGGTTCCAAATAGGAAAAGGAGTACGTCAAGGCTGTATATTGTCACCCTGCTTATTTAACTTCCATGCAAAGTACATCATAAGAAACGCTGGACTGGAGGAAGCACAAGCTGGAATCAAGATTGCCAGGAGAAATATCAATAACCTCAGATATGCAGATGACACCACCCTCATGGCAGAAAGTGATGAAGAACTAAAGAGCCTCTTGATGAAAGTGAAAGAGGAGAGTGAAAAGTTGGCTTAAAGCTCAACATTCGGAAAACTAAGATCATGGCATCCAGTCCCATCACATCATGGGTAATAGATGGGGAAACAGTGGCTGACTTTATTTTTGGGGGACACCAAAATCACTGCAGATGGTGATTGCAGCCATGAAATTAAAAGATGCTTACTCCTTGGAAGGAAAGTTATGACCAACCTAGACAGCATATTAAAAAGCAGAGACATTACTTTGCCAACAAAGGTCCATCTAGTCAAGGCTATGGTTTTTCCTGTGGTCATGTATGGATGTGAGAGTTGGACTATAAAGAAAGCTGAGCGCCGAAAAATTGATGCTTTTGAACTGTGGTGTTGGAGAAGACTCTTGAGAGCCCCTTGGACTGCAAGGAGATGCAACCAGTCCATCCTAAAGGAGATCAATCCTGGGTGTTCATTGGAAGGACTGATGTTGAAGCTGAAGCTCCAATACTTTGGCCACCTGATGTGAAGAGCTGACTCATTTGAAAAGACCCTGATGCTTGGAAAGATTGAGGGCAGAGGAGAAGGGGATGACAGAGGATGAGATGGTTGGATGGCATCACTGATTCAATAGACATGGGTTTGGGTGGACTCCAGGAGTTCGTGATGGACAGGGAGGCCTGGCGTGCTGCGGTTCTTGGGGTCGCAAAGTGTCGGACACAACTGAGCGACTGAACTGAACTGAACTGATGGAGAGATCTAAAAAGAAAATTTAAACTACCAGTAACTTTATGACCTGGGAACAAGCACCATTAACATTTCTTAATATTCCATTCAAATCCCTTTCTATGTTTATGCATACTTCATTAAGTCAAGTTCATATATATACACATATACTTATTTTATTACATATTTTTATATATTTATGTATAGCATTTTCCCCCTTTAGCTTTATATTATGAGGGGTTTCTTTAAGACCAAAAATTAAGAAATATTTTAAGGAATTCTTTTTCTGAAAAGTGACTAGTCTTATTCCCTTATCTCTCTTCAAGTTTATCTACTACCTGGAGAACTGTAAGAAAATATTTTCTATGGGCAGGTCTTCACCTTGAAAATGATTTTGAAGAATAGTGAAACAGAATCAAGATTCATTTACTAAGTACTAAGTTGTTTTAGAAAAATGGTTCAATGTGGTATTTTTGCAAAAAAAGATTTTTTTCTCCCTCAGCATTCCCTCCTTTCTTAAATATTCCTGTTTCTGGGTGCAGGTCTATAGTCACAGGCTAATGATTAACCAGCTGTCCTGATTATTTGCCAAGCTAATGTTGTATAGGAATATTGCATGTTGAATGATAAAAACCTTGGATACCACACATTAACTCTGGTACAAGGTGTATTCTAAATGTCCCTCATTTGAGTGGGAAAGTTCAGTACATTTTAAGTGTTTTTCCCACCTGTTTGCATTTCACTCAGAGACTAAGACAACACGTCGTTTTTTCCAATGTGCACAAACATCTCCACTGTCCTAATCTAGAAATAAAGATTAAAAATAGATTAAGATGCCAAATTAAAATACAAAAGTACTGTCATCCTTCCTGGCACTGAAATAATATGAAAGATTTTTGAGACCAAGCGATGTCTCTTCTAAAATAGGCTGCATCTACATATTATTCTAGAAGTATTTCAGAAGATGGGTTAGGTTAAATATATGTTATAGGGTAGCCATTAGAAAGTTTTCACATAACACTTTGTTTTTGAGGTCCTTGACAATAATAAATTGGTTATCCATTTAGCGTAATAATGACCCATTTTTTAGAAAAAGCAGTTGAGATGCTTATGCTTAAATTTTCTCAAACCCACTCAGTAATCCAATGGAAACTTGACAGTTTTCCTTATTTAACTCCCAAGACTGGTTCTAATGTAGTTGGGTCACAAGGCCTTAATAATAGAATTCATAAAAGCACATTTTATATGAGGCAACCAGTTAGAAAAAAATATGACCTTTTAAATTATATCAACCATTTTCCACATAAAAGCCTCAGCCCCCCTCTTAATTCATACGACCTTTGGAAGCCATAAAATCACTTCCAGGGAAAGCTGATATAGATTTCACTGGGGGCCTGTTCCTTCTGACCCAGAGTTGGGTCACCCACAGCCACCCACAGCACAGCCCGGGAATTATCAAAATCCACTCCACACAGGGAGAAATTTTCCGTTTGAGAAAGACTTGTCTGAGTCCCACAATGGACTAACTAAAAACAAAGCTGGTTATGCTGGCTAAAAGTTTAATCTTATTTCTTGATTGCAAACCAAAGAAAACCTCTAGACTTGCCAGAAGCCTGGAGAGGAATGTTTCAGAGATGTTAACAAATACGGGACACTGTAAATAGAATTGCTAAGAGTATTTATGCATAAAAATTGAAATCATCATTAGAGAAAGTGCTGCCTGATGGAAAATTGCTATGTTTAATGGGATTTCTATCTTTTAATAAAGCAGCTTTACTTTAGAACTTGGTGAATAGCTGGTAAGAAAGAGTAAAGAGCACAAGGCTTAGAAATTTTATATTTTAATATTTTTAAAAGATATCCTGTTTTTAATATAAACTGTTTTTTGAAATTAATTAATTAATTTGGCTGTGCTGGGTCTTAAGTTTTGGCATGAGAAATCTTTTTAGTTGCGGCATGCAGGATTTTAGTTGCAGCATATGAATTCTTAGTTGTAGCACATGGGATCTAGTTCATGAAAGAGAGATCAAACCTGGGCCCCCTGCATTGGGAACACAGAGTCTTAGCGACTAGACCACCAGGGAAGACTGTAAACCATTTTTTTCATACTATAGCTGCATTATAGAAAATAATAAAGAATTGAATGAATGGAAAAACTACAACTAAAATTTTAAAATTTGTGTTTAGTTTTGTTTTTAGCATATAGATTTATGTACCCAGGTGAGATCTTATTTTATTGTTGTTCAGTTGCCAAGTCGTGTCTGACTCTTTGCCACCCCATGAACTACAGCATTCCAGGCTTCTCTGTCCATCACTATCGTCCTGAGTTTGCTCAAACTCATGTCCATTGAGTCAGTGATGCCATCCAACCATCTCATCCTGTCACCCCCTTCTCCTTCTGCCTTCAGTGTTTCCCAGCATCAGGGTCTTTTCCAATGAGTCATCTCTTCACATCAAGTGGCCAAAGTATTGGCGCTTCAGCTTCAGCATCAGTCTTTCCATTGAATATTCAGGATTGATTTCCTTTAGGATAGACTGGTTTGATCTCCTTGCTCTCCAAGGGACTCTCAAGAGTCTCTTATTTTATATAAATGTTTTAATCTACTTTGATTCACAGAACCTCATAATGTAGCATTTCCCCCTTGTGATTACAAATTCTGGGAACAACATTTTAAACAGTTGTTTAATATTTCAACATGTAAATATACCATAATTTATTGAAATATTCCATTATTGGTAAACATTCAGATAGTTTTCAATTATTTTGTGTTGGAAATAACAATCGAGGAAATTTTTCTGGGTAAAAGGTTTTCATGCATTTCAGCCTCAGTTTTTTGGAATAGAGGAACTTATCATGTTTTAAGTGACCTTCATCATTGAAGGTAAAAACTACCAATGGCCTTTCTTTTTTCTTCAGGTATATTACAGGCTTCTCTTTGCATTTATAATCTTTGAATTTGGACAATAAGGGAAGGAATCAGGTTCAGTACAGCGTTTCTATGTGCCTGTTGCAAATTTTCTGTAGACTTCTTGGGTAATAGTTCAGTTCAGTTCAGTCGCTCAGTCGTGTCCGACTCTTTGCGACCCCATGAATCACAGCATGCCAGGCCTCCCTGTCCATCACCAACTCCCGGAGTTCACTCAAACTCATGTCCATCGAGTCGGTGATGCCATCCAGCCATCTCATTCTCTGTCGTCCCTTCTCCTCCCGCCCCCAATCCCTTCCAGCATCAGAGTCTTTTCCAGTGAGTCAACTCTTCGCATGAGGTGGCCAAAGTATTGGAGTTTCAGCTTTAGCATCAGTCCTTCCAATGAACACCCAGGATTGATCTCCTTTAGAATGGACTGGTTGGATCTCCTTGCAGTCCAAGGGACTCTCAAGAGTCTTCTCCAGCACCACAGTTCAAAAGCATCAATTCTTCAGTGATCAGCTTTCTTCACAGTCCAACTCTCACATCCATACATGACCACTGGAAAAACCATAGCCTTGATTAGAAGGACCTTTTTTGGCAAAGTAATGTCTCTACTTTTTAATATACTATCTAGATTGGTCATAACTTTCCTTCCAAGGAGTAAGCATCTTTTAATTTCATGGCTGCAATCAGCATCCGCAGTGATTTTGGAGCCCCAAAAATAAAGTCTGACACTGTTTCCACTGTTTCCCCATCTATTTCCCCTGAAGTGATGGGACCAGATACTCTGCCTTAAATAACATCACAAACTCCTTCAGGCTATGAAAGTGACCCTTAAACAATCAATAACTAGAAGAATTATGTAAGAAAGAGGCAGAACAAGTGATAGCTCTGGTGGTTTTCGTAACGACATTGAAAATCTTTTTATCTTGTTTTATTGCCATAAAACTTAACCCTCCTGGGTCCTGAAGGAACAGTTTTTCAAGTACAGCTTCCCCCTAGAAATACATACCATTTTCTAAAATACATGTGAAAAATCACTAGGTTGGGGCATGTAACATAGCAGATGGATTTTCTTACCTGGGTGAACAAACAGTTCTTTTCTGATTCAGGGAAATTTTTAAATGCAAAATAAAACTTGCCCTCCTTGGAGGCAATGTTGGCATCTGGTGATAATTTCAGCCATCTGATTCCTGAGTGTTTGGCCAACAGCTGTGGCCAAAATGGGTAATTGTGCCTGGTTAAATTTAGTTCTCTCTGACATCACATGTTTTAGAGGAAAGTAGCCCCACATATTTTTCTTCAAAGAAGCTAGAAGATTTGCACAGTGATTTCAGAATCAAGGAATGAAAATGACAGCTGACATTCAAATGCAACACTGAAAACAAAATTCTCTCTGAGTCCATTGGCTAAAGAGACAGCAAATTCCTGAGTGAAACCAAGAGACGTGACTTCCATGGTCAGGGGCAAGAAGCCTCTCACAGCCCCACTAGGAAGCAGAGGGGAGGCAACAAGCCCTGGAATGTCTGTTAACCAAGCTGTGCTGGCCTCATCAGCTATCATGCAGTCTTTTTGTAGAGACCAAATAAACCACGTGCTTCACCACATCTATTTTACCCTATCAGAGGGGCAGAAGGAAGAGTCCTGTGAACTGCAGATATTGTGTAAGCCTATGGACTCTCCAAGCAATTATTGTGTGAGAGAAATTGAAACGTGTTCTACAAACGAATGATTTTTTAAAAACCAAATCAAACAGAAAAAAATTTTTTAATTGGAATATAATTGCTTTACAATGTTGTATTAGTTTCTGCTGTACAACAACATGAATCAGAGATATGTATACATATATCCCCTCCCTCTGAAGCCTCCCTCCCACCCAACCCCATCATTCCACCCCTTTAGGTCATCACAGAACATGAAGCTAAACTGCCTTTGCTATATACCAGCTTCCTACTAGCTATCTATTTTACACATGGTAATGTATATATTCGGAGAAGGCAATGGCAAGCCACTCCAGTACTCTTGCCTAGAAAATCCCACGGGCAGAGGAGCCTGGTAGGCTGCAGTCCATGGGGTCGCTACGAGTCAGACATGACTGAGCGACTTCACTTTCACTTTTCACTTTCACACATTGGAGAAGGAAATGGCAACCCACTCCAGTGTTCTTGCCTGGAGAATCCCAGGGAAGGGGAGCCTGGTGGGCTGCCGTCTATGGGGTCACACAGAGTCTGACACGACTGAAGTGACTTAGCAGCAGCAGCAATGTATATATTGTCAATGCGACTCTCTCAGTTCATCCCACCCTCTAAGGATGAAGTTGCGTCATTTGCAGAGATATGAATGAAACAAGAGTTTGTTACACAGAGTGAAGTAAGTCAGAAAGAGAAAAATAAATATATGTTAATGCATATATGTGTGTGTGTGTGTGTGTATATATATGAAATCTGGAATGGACATGTAGGGAAAGGAGAGGGTGGGATGAATTAACAGCAAAATGTTTTTAAGCCTACTAATTAATATTTATCTACTGTCCCCAGAGGTATCCACGTGGGTATGACACCCTGACCATAAGCCCTCTATGTTTGAGGTTTTCCAAGCCAAAGAGACCAGACATCTCCCACTTCCTATCCCCAACTCAGAGACACTTCTAGGAACTCTATCTTCCACGATTTCAGATATCTGTACCTCCAGCCCACAGTCTGTGGGGCAGACAGGCATCTAAAGGAGACGGCAGTGAGGGGTGAGAACTTCTGCCCTCCCCTACTTCATCTTCCTGTAGTCTTTGCTTACCAACACTTGTTGATAGAGAGTTGATGTTGTGGGTTTGCCTCTTTCTTGCACTAAGTTTTGATGGAGTCTTGGCCTTTCTTCTCATCCATTCCCTCCTCTTTGTGGCAGGACCCTTCCCTGAGGGGTCTAGGTGTGCAGAGAGGAATGTAATAGGGTATGCATCCAGGGAACAAGCCCATACACTGTTCATCTGCATGGTTAGTCTTATCTAAATAATATGTTTAATTTAGAAAGCATTATCTGACTCAGAACAATTTTGGTAGAAGTTCAACTTTGCCTCTCTGTCTTACTCCTGTTCTGCTCTGTTCCCTTCCTATGCTGTCTTTTGGTTTGGGTTGGGTTAGTTTGGTTTGGTTTGGGTTGGTTTGCTTTGGTGTGTGTGCTCCTAAGCAAGACCTCTGTAACTTCTCCCCAGTTTTCCATTTGTCCCAGACTCTCACAAGGTAAAATTGTTGGCCTGAGGAGTCTACCCAGTGAGGGAGAAAACTCGAGGGCAGGGACCACAGTATAATAATGGAAAGGAGAATGAATTTGGCATCAGAGTCAGAACTAGGTCAGAATCCTGGCTACACCACTTGCATGGACAAGTCTTTTAATTTAACTTTGATGAGTGTCAACCATCTCATCTTTAAAATGCACCTGGTAACACCCACTGCAGGGAATCTCTGGATATACTAAACCAACTAATGTGTGTGAGATTACTGGTACATTATGGATGATCAAGGTCTTTTCCTTCCCTTTCCCCCTCACTTTCATTCCTGCTGTGCACCCAGGCCCTCTTTCATTCTGAATTTGACACATTGACAAAATTAATCACTGAGTGAACTGGTGTGAACATGCTGATAAGTAGGCTGTGTTTACAAATGTGTACAGTGAGAATCCTGGAGTGCCTCAGCCCAGACTCTTGCTGTCCACAGGGATAGGCACTTCCTTAGGGCTTCAGAATTCCCAGAGGGACAATGAGAGGGATGCAAGTGAGGTGAATGGTGTCATTGTTTTTTATGCGCATCAATACATACCTGTCCACCTACAAGGTATCTACATTGGGTAAATTTGTACAAACGTCCTAGCTCTGTCCAAGTTTCCCACATTCTCCTCTCTTCTATGCTTACCAGGAAGGCCTTAAATAGTGTGAGTTCTGCCAACATCTCCATTTCTTTTCCCATCATCCCTCCTCCCCTGCAGTACTCCAGCACCTTCTAAATTATATTTTAAGTAATTCAAAAGTACTGCAACTTCCTCAGTGTCTCTGCACCGGTCTTTCCCTTCTTTAGACTTCCCTCCTTCCCACCATCTTTTTTTTTTTTTTTAATTAGGGTATAGTTGCTTCACAATGTTGAATTAGTTTCTGCTGGACAACAAAGTGAATCACCTATATGTATACATATATCCCCTCCTTTGTGGACCTCCCTTTCACCCATCTAGGTCACCGCAGAGCACTGAGCTGAGCTTCCTGTGCTGTACAGCAGGTTCCCACTGGCTATCTGTTTTATGATCCTCAATCCATTATTTAGTAACTAATCCTTTAGCTCAACTGTAACTACTTCCAGGAACCCTATTCTAATACCACTCCCTCTTTCTCATGTTTCTCTGGACTTTTCTTTTCCTACCCACCACGTTTGTAATGTTACTGCTTGCTAGTTTGTTTGCTGACTTCCCCTCTAAAATCTCATCTTCATGAAAGCTGAGTCACATCTCTTATGCTTTCTTCTGTGTTCCTATGAGACACCACCATTCCTGGCACATAGTAGATGCTTAAAAATAAGTGTTGAAGAAATGAGTGAGGAGGTGAAGGTCCTTTACAAATTCACATTTGCTACTCTTCAAGCAATACTCCTGTCAGTAGGAAATGCACAGGTATATTTCCCACAAGGTCATGACTTGGAGAAATTGAAAATGACTTCATTTCTATCTGAATAGCTGGTGTTCAATACTATTAAAAAAACAAATTCTTATAATAAAATACAACCAAACTTCCAGTGGGCACGAAAAGAAGCTACAGGAAGAGACACTCTTTAAAAAGGTAAGATGTGTGGCTCATTCCAACTGTATTAACATCTACCCACAATTTTTCAATGAGGTTGCAACCACCTCTGACTTCCTTCTTAGAATCTCTGTGATATTGTAGATGCAGGTATACTCCTTTAGTAAGTAAAGAATGATTCATAAGGTATGTAACATCACAGAGGCTTCACAAAGAAAATAAAAGGTAACTGGAGTACAATTGCTTGACTGGTGTTACTAGGTTACTATCCAATAAACCACCCACTTATCTGGGGCTTCTGGTGTTTTCAATCCCATTTAACGAGAGTTGGAGCTACCTTGATGTGTCTAGCCCTGTAATTTATTAAGAGTCTGGCCAGAATGTGGCTATTCATAATAACAGGAAGCTGAGTGTTTTTTGTTTTTGTTTTTTTAAAAAAAAAAAAAACCACAGCTAGAGAAATGGACCAAACTCTCAGGAAGGACAGAGGCAGGAAGCTTTGACTGAGTCATTTTGATTAAAATTCCTTTTCTTAGTATCTGACTGCATGTAATTTTTCACAAGACTAATTCTACCAACATAAATAGGTAAATTGGTGCCAACAAATCATGGTATTAATATTCTGACCTGCTAGAACATATGTTCTGCCCCTAAATGTTGTCTTTTAGCCCAGGTATTAGAAAATGTGATGAATAGTATTATTTTCAGTTGTTCAAGTTTGCCATTCCCCATTTATAAAAATAGAATAATTACTCAGAAGAATTTTAGTGAAAGTCTAATCTTCCCCCTTGCTCTCACCCCTATTCCATCCTGCTCCCTGCCAAGGCTATGGGGTTTTTTTTCCCCAGAAATGTAAGAAGAATTATCCATAGACCGTCATAAAACATGAACCTTGAGTAACATACATGGGACAAAACAATGAGTTGTGGACTTTGATCTCCATTTAGGTGATCTGACTAATAGAGCTGTCCAGAAAAATAAAAGAAACTCTTAATAAATAAGAAGGATCATTCATTCATTTATTCCTTCTTCATTCATTCAGAAAACCCTCATATATGTTTTAAAAGCAGCCAATATGAGCCTGGGAGACAGCTAGAAGCAACAGGGAAGAAGAATTAAAACTGTGGTTTACCGTCAACATGCTGGATTCTGGGAGTAAAACGCCCAAATTAAACACAGACAATAATCTGGGGCAAGTACTTTCATATACACTCAAGGCACTGAGAGAACGCAAAAGAGGAAGTTCTGGTGCTTCCTGGAGGAGTCCAGAGAAACTTCAGAGAGGCGGCAGCCTTTGAACAGACATTCACAGATAAATGCATACTTCTCCCCCAAATCTCCGTAGGGTTCCAAGGCGATCCATTGCCCTGCTGAGCAAAATGTGAAGGAAAATCAGACATTTCAAACGCATAGAATAGATTTCTTTTCCAGGTGGCCGCAGCAGTAAAGAATCCACCTGCCAATGCAGGAGACACAAGAGACAAGCGTTCGATCCCTGGGTCAGGAAGATCCACTGGAGAAGGAAGTGGCAACCCACTCCAGTATTCTTGCCTGGGAAATCCCATGGACCAAGGAGCCTTCCATGGGGTGGAAAAGAGTAAGACACGACTGAGTACACACACACATTCTGTTCACTGCTATCATGAATTACCTTGGGGGATGATAAAAGGTCCTTCACAGTAGATATTAGATTCACACAACTCCAAGAATACAGTAACAGCCAACTATTCTAGTACTGCAATTACTAACATTTATTCAAAATCTTTGATTTTAAATTATAATTTATTAAATACTAAGAATCCACAGCATTTAATGCTAGGTTCTCATCTTATTGTCTCAATAACTAGGTGAAAAGAATGTTATCCTCACTTGAAAGATGAAAAATTTGGGATGAGAGTTTAACAGATACACACTATACTATATATATATATATATAATAGATAACCGACAAGGATATACTTATAGCACAGGGAACTATACTCAAAATTTCATAATAACCTGTAAGAGAAAAGAATCTGAAAAAGAATAGAACTACTTTTGCTGTACACCAGAAATTAACACAACATTGTAAATTGACTATACTTCAATTTTTAAAATGTAGATAAGAAATGTTAAGTAAATTGTTTAAGATTATGCAGTCAGGATGGTGGGATGAGGATTCAAAATAAAAAATAGAACCTGTCTGACTTCAAGGTGTGTATTTCTACTCTCCCAATCCAGAGGTATATTTGTTAGATAAATTAAAGTTTTATCTGTATGAGACAGGTAAGATGACATGTTGTTTTCAATGAACAGTGAAAATATGTGATTCACCGAAGCAAGAGGCAGAGGTAGAATGGATCTCAAAGTGGTAAACCTGGTTCTTTTATTCTGGAAAATTTCAAATGTAAAAAAAGTACATAAACTAATAAAATAAGTCCATGTACTTGTTCATTACCTTTCTTGAACAACTGTCAATATTTTGCCAATTGTGTTTATTTTCCCCCTTAATTTTTTTTCACTCGAGTATTTAAATGCAAATCCCAGATATCAACTCTTCTTTTTCCTCTTGTGAATATTTCAGCATGCATCTCTATCTAATAAGGATGTTTTTTGTCTTTTATCATGACAGCCATATTTGAAAAGCATTATTCTCTCTAAATAGGAGATAGGACACTACAGAATGCTTTCAAAATTAAAATGTAGCCTCTGTAGGAATAAAACAACAACAAAAATTTTGCTCTACTATTTTAACATTTAAAGTCATGTTGACTTCATTAATCAGATCACCTGTAAATAAAGTGACTCTGAATAATCAATTTTTGATCATTTTGAACACACATAATAGAATCTATAGGTTCAAGGGAATCCTTCAGTAGCTCAAGATGAATGAAGACATGAGTTGGACAGTGAGATATGACTACAAAATGTGTTTTGTGTGAAAATACATAGGACAGAATGAAAAAGTCCTATTCTTTAAATCCATTAGACAAGAACGAAGTGTACAAATGCACAGAAATTAGTGCCAGAAAAAAATTATTCCTTCAGCTATGTATATTTAAAAACCTAAAGAAGTAGAATAAACTTAACTAGACATTAATGCTTGTCAGCATCTATATCAAGGATACAAGTGTTATTTTGGAAAGCTGGTTGCCTTTCCTCTTTCAAAACCCTTCAGCTGGGTTATCCTTATCCTCACCCCCACACCAGCTGTCTAGACCAAAGTCTCAAGTCTTTATGTTAATCAAGGAGCCAAGTTCTAACAAATACAAGTTCTCCCATATCTGAAAGTTGAACATGTCTATGAAACCTTCCCTAAGCCAAAATGGCATCAAGGGAAGAAGCGATTGTCTGTGAACAGATCTTGCTCATGGACGCAGAAACGAAACTGAGACGAAGCACAGCTGCTCACAGGCACAGTATACCTGTCTGACGCTGAGATGCTAAGTGTGGTTCCCAGGCAAGGAGTTTGGCGGTGACATGCTTGCAGCTAGGGTTATTTTCCCTTTTCACTTTTTTTTTTTTCTTTTGCTAAAGCAAAAATCCTTTCCAGATTTCTTTCAGTTAGCAAAAATGAAACTGAGTTCCTCTTTTGAGTTTATCATTAACCTCTGTATGCAAAACTTCATTCCCTTCCTTGTCCACACCTGCTCCCTATCAAGGTTCAGTTCAGTTCAGTCGCTCAGTCGGGTCTGACTATTTGTGACCCCATGGACTGCAGCATGCCAGGCCTCCCTGTCCATCACCAACTCTCAGAGTTTACTCAAACTCATGTCCATTGAGTCCGTGATGCCATCCAACCATCTCATCCTCTGTGCTCTTCTACTCCTCCCACCTTCAATCTTTCCCAGCATCAGGGTCTTTTCAAATGAGTCAGTTCTTCGCATCAGGTGGCCAAAGTATTGGAGTTTCAACTTCAGCATCAGTCCTTCCAATGAACACTCAGTATTGATCTCCTTTAGAGTGGACTGGTTGGATCTCCTTGCAGTCCAAGGGTCTCTCAAGAGTCTTCTCCAGCACCACAGTTCAAAAGCATCAAGGGTGAGGAGTATCAAAGAAAAGGGGATTGTAATAGAGCAGGACCTTATGCTGCCTTCTCAGGATGGATATTCCCCCCTACCACTGTGTTCTCTACTTGTAGAAAAACTTTAGCAGCCTAGGCCTTCCCCAAGTTCTAAAGAGCAAATTTAATCAGAGAGGTGAGAAAATACAACAACAAAGGAAAGCAGTCTGGAAAGACAAAATAATAATAGTTTAGGCATAAAACAAAATCAAGGACCTTTCCTTCCTTTCAAGGGCTATAGATAATATTCTGAGTCTCATCCTTGAATTATTTTGCAGATACTGAAACTCCCACCAGATGGAAGAAGTTAACTGCAGACTGAAGACCGAACATCAGCACATAGACCCCATCATACCTGTTAGAAGGTTGATTTCCAATTACCTAACTGCCAATCATCAGAAGAACATTCAGGAGCTGATCCGGCACTCTGCAACACCCTCCCTCACCCCATCTTTAGAAATCTTTTCTCAAAAGCCATCGGGGAGTTCAGGCCTTTAGAGCATTAGCCACTCACACTCCTTGCTTAGCCTTGCAGTCAACACTATTCTTTTCTTCACCACAACCAAGTGTCAGTAGATTGGCTTACTATGTGGTGGCTCGTATACCTAAGTTTGATTCAGTAACAAAAACAGATACGTTGGTCTTTTGCAAAAGTGAAGTGGCATAAAGCAAACTTTCAAAAAGCAGGGGATACCTGTATAAGAGTTAGAGTGAAAATGATACTTGGTTAAATGGTTTACTGTCCCAACTGAAGCACAAATAAAGTTAAGCACAAAGTATAACTTTGCAGGCTATTATGACAGAAACGTTGTGAGGGGTTTAGAGATTGGGTCTATAAAAATTAAGCTAAATTTTACTGCAAAGGAAAAAAAAATTTTAAACAAAAACAGAATAAGAAAATCATGTGTCTTATTAGTCCTGACTTGCCAATAGCTCCAGCAGAGGCTAGAACCCCAGAGATTTTCTCCCCAGATCCTGAGGCCATTTTTTTCAAACAAGCCTACTCCCAAGGGGCCCCAGTTAGAGTCGGCTCCAGCAGACCTGTGCTGACTCAGTGCAGGAAGGCCAGCCAAACGCCACTGTGGGCTCACCTGGTGGAAGGAGCCATAAGCCGGTCTGTTCACCTCTGATGTGAGAGAAAGAACAGCTTACTTCTTCTCTAATTAGATACTAGCCAACTAAATGAGTAGATTCATGAGTAGTCTATCATTTTACCACCTGGATGAGAAAACGAGAAATGGCAGAGATATGATTCTTCAGCAAATTGGCTACAGCTGCCAAATTGCAGATTTGGGCAGCCCAAGACAGCAACAATATCACAGAATATGTGTGAGACCTAAAATTTTCCTCAAACATGTGTTTATATGTCTCATGTTGTCCATCATCAGGTGTGTACATGTGTATGGGTCTATGCTAAGAAGTGTTTCTTAGACATCAGTTTGTCTTTTTTTTTTTTTTAGGAAACTCAGTTTTTTTGTTTGTTATTATTATTTATTTTGGCCGTGCTGGGTCTTCACTAGTCTTGGTACTCAGTTTCGGTAGTATGGCGCATGGACTTATTTGAGGTGCACAGACTTATTGTGATATGTAGGATCTTAGATCCCTGATCAGGCATAAAACCTGGGTCCCCTGCATTGAGAACTTATCCACTGGATAGTCTTATCCACTGGATCATCAGGGAAATCCCCAGTTTGTCTTTCTAATTGAACTGAGCTAAGGAAAGCAGAGAGAGGACGGATTTTATATGGTTCATGACTGACTTCTTTTTGCCTCCATTTACTCATCTGTAAAATAAATGAGACTAACATCCATCTACAGACAAGTCCTCGTGGTGAGCTGAAAACATAAATAGTAGTTTGCCTCAGCTATCCTTCAGTAAAAGTAACTTTAAAAATGCATTTTGAAAGTTAAACAGTTAAAAATGCAAAGTATAACTTTTATTATGAATGCCGTTCCTCCTTAAGCTATATTTTTATGTCTTCTTTTCTTTGTGTTTTGTTCCTACCTTTGAAGTATGAGAACTCTTAAAACTTATAAACACAAAGAGAAATGGGTCAGAACTGATAGTAAAAAACAGAATTAGATATTCATCTTCAAATGTGCTTCTCTCTTCTAGCTCAACAGTATTCTAAGGAGCAAGCTCACAGAGAACAAGTAATTAATGGAAAAAATAAACTTTCATTTCAAAAAGTAAATAATTGGCAACCTTGTTGGGTTTAGTATTTGTAAACATCTTTGTGGCCTCAGGGAAACGATGCAGCATAAGAAATTATTGTATGCATCCCTTGTTGATTTTAGGCTTCACTGAAGAATATGATTAGAGTTTGGCTCACAAATCACTGACAGAAAAATATTTTTTTCATATTTTATTTGATAATCTTCATTGAGTGAAAAGTTTTTGGAAGTAAGAAAGATTAATGTCCCATTTGTATATTCTACCCATCCCCATTCTGTCCCTTATAATAGGAGAGGATGAGAGTGATAAGAAGAAAGCTTTATTAAAAGAGGACTGTTTTTCCTGGCCAGTTTCCAATCTAAATTCCTAAGAAAAAAGACAAGTCTTCCGTGGAACTTCTGTCTAGTAGATCTTAGTTTCTGCTGCCATTTCTAAAATAGCACAGTGATTTAGTGACTCTACTCTGAAATCAGACTCTCTGAGTTTGGAGCTCTACTGGGTTACCTATTAGCAATGTGACAAAAGACAAATTATTTTACTTTTCTGTCTCCATGATCTGATCCACTGAGTGGAAATAATGTGCAATTATGAAGGTTCAACAACTAATACACATAAAGCACTTAGAACAGTCATTTCACTTTAAGTTTTACTTCCAGATAAGTTGTTGTTGTTTAGTCACTGGTGTCACTGTTATCCGACTCTTTGAGACCACGTGGACTGTAGCCGGTAAGGCTCCTCTGTCCATGGGTTTTCCCAGGCAAGAATACTGGGGTGGGTTGCCATTTCCTTCTCCAGGGGATCTTCCCGACCCAGGGATTGAACCCGCGCCTCCTGCTTGGCACACAGATTCTTTACTGCTGAGCCACTTGGGGAGCCTTCCAGATACATTACACATTAAACAAATAAACAAACAAAAACCCTTTGTTTTCTGTGAAAGGTACTTTAATCCTCTTTGCTATATTTGAAAATGAGATGCTTAAAGTAAAAAGAAAAAAAGAATTCTTCTAACTATAGAAGAAACAGATTTCAAATCTGACTTGAAATGAAAGACTCCCGATAAGAGAAAAAGCCAATCATGCCACAAAAAAGACTAAGCCATGAAACATGAACTAGGGCAAGCAGGGGCTGCCATGAGAAAGCAGGATCCTGTCTGCATTGTTGTAGACACAACCCTTTTGGAGGACAGCCCAGGAATATAGATCAAAATGATGCCATTTCTTTCTCTATAACTCAGGGATTCTTCTTGGGAAACAAATTACTAAGATATTACTCAAGAGGAGGAATGATCTCTGTCATGTTCCTAAAAGTGGCCATTGTAATATTACGTATAATCATGAAAAACTAAGAAATAACCTAAATATGTCATGGAGGAACTTCTAAATGATGGAAAATCGTTATTAGTAAAATCATACATATAACAGCAATATGGAAAATAATGTTTAATATTAAGAGAAAAAAATGGCTTGAAATTGCATATTTATTTGCAACTTTGTGCAAATACATATTTATAAACATTTTATATGATTATATAGTTACAGATAATAAGGAAACTGGGGTAAAAAAGCAACTGAATTTTGTCTGAAACAATCAAAAGTAAAATTTTTTTGTAATGTTCTCTATTGATGTTTAAAGAATAAATACAAAATTAAAATGCAAACACATATGAAATATAATGCAGAAAATAACTAAGCACCTTATGTTTTAACAAACTTGAGAGTTTGAATTCCTATATGATTTTATTAATTGTTAGAGGGCTTTTTACCACCTTTCTGCTGGTACTGACATGACTACTAAAACAATGTCCACTTCTCATGTGTGATAGGAACACTGTGTGTTAGGACTTGGCCAACTTGAAGTGAGAAAATATTTTGTGGATTTTTTTTTTCCATTTAGAAAGTAGAAAACTGTTAGTTGTTTAGCGTTAATTACTATAAAGAATGGAAGGCAGAGTAGAACCTAACATGTACTCAACCCAGACTATGCAGTTTCTAGGCTTTTTTTTTTTAATTGAGAACTTTATTTGAAAGGTAGTGCAATCTATTTTGGGGGGCTGTGCCAGGTGTCTTATGGGATCTTAGTTCCCTAACCAAAGACTGAAGCTTCATCCTCAACAGTGAAAGCATGGAGTCCTAACCACTAGATCACCAGAGAATTCCCATGTAGTCCATAGGCTTTTTTAAAATATATGACTTCTCATTAAAAAGACTACAGAAAAATTGATTCATAATACTAAAATAGAAAAATTTAGCCAATATCACTCTGATCAGGCACCATGCTAGCCTCTACAAGTTCCATAAACCACAAATGTAGACCAGAAAGTGTGTGTCCAGTCATGAGCAGATCCAGGCGTTCTCTCACTGCTGACTTTAAGAGCATATTTCAACCTCCTGCTCAGAAACATGATCCCACAAAGCACACCAGAGCTGGATGAACCCAAGGGGGTTGCACCAGCCACACTACCGCAGAAATCAGCAAAAAACCAACATGAGACCACGTGACTTTCAACGCCAAGGGGAATCATAACAACCAACAGCATTTTGGGAAGGAAGAAGGGAAAGACTGCCATGATAAGGATTTAAACTTAGAATTCATGGGACTCTTTAACCTCAAAAAGAGATCTGAAGTCAAAATAGACTGTTTAAAATAGAGCAGGCAGAGAAAACACCTTTTTCCTTGCTACCCAGCAGAGTGAAGTGTGGTGGGGAGAGGAGAACTTGAGTTTCGGAGTATTGGATGGGTGATAGAAAATGAAGCTTTATTTATCTAAGCAGTATATGTATACCTTTCTAGAATGTGAGCTGTCTTAAAGTGTAAACTACATATTATTCTTTTACATTTCCCCTGTTAGGAAGCACCGTTGCCTCTGATAGTTGTATAAAAAGTGGCATTGAACGAGTAAATCGTGCGAGTTGAAAGGATCAGAGAAGCGTCCTGACTAATCACCCTGATTTCAGGTAGCCTCACGTAATTCAGCAGAGAAACCTTTTTCTTGGGTTCCTGGTGTTTTTATCATGGGATTTGATCTTGGCTGGTAGAGAAGGAAGAACAGTCATTCTCCACCAGGCCTACGTTTCCTTTCCTTTTGACTTGAATGAGGTTTTGATGTTGTGGTGATGTGTTTTTTTTTTAAACTTACTATTAATAAATTTCTGTCCTTCCTCTCCCCACTCCTCGTATCAACTTACACTTCCAACTAAGAAAGCACCAGTCTTGTTGACCCGTTTAATAAGTATGACAGCAAATCAGCAAAGGAATGTTTTAATCAAGGAAAAACCTGACTGTAAGGAGTTTAACACCACCCTTGATTATTTGGATTTGTCAGAGGAACTTCAATTTTTTTTTCTCTGATGAGAGGTGCCTCCAGATTACCTTTTGAGTATTTGAGTCCTTCTGATGTACTAATACAGTTTTTTTACATTGATCAAAATATAAAACATGCCATATACACAATTTCCCAGCTTCACCAAATTTTGTCTTGCATATTTTCTCTTTGTTCTTATTTATTTGCTGAGGTTTTTGTTTGTTAGTTCGTTTCCTCTTTTCCTGTAAAGAGAAGGAAGTGACTTCCCTAGTTATATCTACTCTAGGGACAATAAGAATGAATGAAATAAGAATGTCTTATAATTATAGTTTAATGCTTTAAAGTAGAAAACTGTGCCAAATTGCTTAACCGAATGCAGATTTGGTTGGGATTCCGGATTTACTTCTAAGTCAAAGCTGTGGAAAATCTGAACCATTGCTTATCTTTAATTTATGGTTCTCTGCTAAGGGCAGCACTGAACTGTTCGCTCACCAGGTTAAAATGTTGGCTTAAGAAAGTTGTGCATCACAGACAGACTTCAAGACAAACTCACAATGCATTGTTTTCCTTAGCTGAGGCATTCTGTTTTTCTTAGCTAAAAACTCCCCCATTTAGGTGTATCCAATCCTGATGAACACAGCCATCATCTACAGAAATGATCTAAGAGTGTTGGACAAGCTCTCCTGAGATTTCTGAGCTCTTTCATTTCCTCCTTTCTTCTTTTGGCCTGATAAAATATGTTTGTGGGTTTTCCCCAGAAGTGATCTGGAACATTTCAGCATTCTAATCTGTCTAATTTAGAAGATGCATATAGCTCCAAGTTTAGAGTAAAATATCCTGATGTAGAACTGTTTTTCTCTAGTTTTCTCTAACTTAGACCTTTGGCATTTTAAGTTGAGGTCATTGTTGTTGTTGTTGTTTAGCCATTAAGTCATGTCCCACTCTTTTGTGACCCCATGGACTGTAGCCCCCCAGGCTCCTCTGTCCGTGGGGTTTCCCAGGCAGATTACTGGGAGTAGGTTGCCATTCCTTCTTCAGGGGATCTTCCTGACCCAGGGATCGAGCCCATGATCTCCTGCACTGGCCGGCAGATTCTTTACCACTGAACTACAGATCATTACAAAGTGAAATTTTCCCTTTGTATCTGGATTTTTACCTGGACCAACTGAGTTTGGCTTTCCAGAAAACCAGAAGGTGACCAAGGTGACTGGGGCATTAGAGGCACTGTGGCTACTTTCCATCACTCAGCAAGGTACTCCCCCATGAGGAAGCATATCACACAGGGTCTTTTGAGGAGAGATTAGTAGAGGTACTGTTTACAAAGGTGAGGGCAAAGCAAGGAGAAAGACACCTGGAGGCTAGTGAGAAATGGAATATTTCCTGCCATATCAGTAAACAAGGATGTCAGCCATCAGTGATTGCAGTCCTCCAATGTAAGCCCCTGAGCCCTACAGGCACTCAAGAAGGAGAAGGATACCTTCAATCTGGCAACCATCAGACTGCAGCCACTGCCTAGGGTGAGTCCTGAGGAAAAGAAGCTTAGGATGTGAAAATGGATACTGGCCCCATAACTGAGCTGTATATGAATGATTTCAGTGAGCCCAGACTCTTGCATCTTCCCCTACGTAGAAAGCGCTAAATTCCTTAACTTGGGATACCTGGTTTCCTTTAATTAACAATCACCATTTGATATTCAGACTACCTACCTTTTGTTGCAAAACTTCTATTTAACATGGCTCCTCCCCTCACCTCCTAGGGAACGGTTCTCTCAGGGATACTTGAGATGCTGGCTCCCAGCCTTAAATGCTCAAAATTTTTGTCAAATAAAACATAACTCTCAACTTTTAGGTTGTGAATATTTTTGAAGCTGACACTAGGAACAGCAGAGTCAGGAGGAGGAATTGTGTCATTTGGGGCCTGAAGAGGCAAAGGGAGGAAGCAGTTCACAGAACCTAAAGACAAAGGGCAGAGACAGAGACACGTGGGGAAGACTGTTGGCAAGAGCTCGTCCTATGGCGAAGGGATGTAGCCAGCCCACGGCAAACTTGTGCTTGAGCCCAACAACTGGGATCAGAGAATAGGAACCCATTGATGCAGGTCAGATTCTTAGAAAAATAGCAGGGTGGAGCCTGAATCTGAAGTACCAAATAGTCAAGAAAAAAAAAAAAAAGTTGGGATTGATCTCTCAAATCCAGGGTCATATCCACTGGTAATCTCACATAGCCACCTCTATGAGACATGGAAAGATGTAAATTTCCATGAATGGGTCAACACAGACCTATTCCTACAAGTAGGATTATGCTTCTATGTGAATTATAAAAAGACTGTCCTTCTTCCAGAAAATACAGCCCAAAGTGAGGATGCACAGCTTGGAAAGCAGATGGTGGGTCAGATTCTAGTCACTATGGACCCCCTTGGCTGAGTAACCTGAACAAGACTACCAGAGTGGACTCTGATTGATCTGAGTCAACTGAAATAACAGAATCTTCTTGTCAAAGTTATTGGTTCAGGGATGGATACAGAACCCAGCCCAAGTCATTCAGCATCTGACTATCTACTGGTCATAGCCAGTGGTTCAAGGGCAGTCACGTGGTGATGATAGCTGATAGAACTGAAGTTCAGGATTTTCAGTCTGTGACTGCTGAAGAAGTTCTTGCCCCTGTTTCAGAAATACATGAGGAAGCGTGTGGTCCTAGGAAGTTCTAGCATTTATTGTAAGGGAGGCCAGCCTAAAAGTAAGCCAGATGCCCAGAGGGAGAAAATGGAGAAAATCATTCACAACAATACCATGTCTTAAAGTCAAATTATGTCTGAAGTCTGCCTTGTCTCTGTATATTTCAATCACATTAGTCAATAAATTTCCTTTCCTTTTTAAGTTAGAGTTTTCTGTTGCTTACAAATAGGGACTTATTCTAGTTCTTCTTTCCCTCTCAGTTGTGAACAACTTAGGCTTTTTTAGCTTCTTCATTATCCTAACTATGCGGCTAGGAAAAAACTCAATTCATCTTCAGTTCAAACCATACTGATTTTCAGTCATTTCTATATGTGTGCCTTTGTTGGTTTCCATTTAGAAGTAAAAGTGCCTGCACAATTCTTTTATATAACCTAAGTTCTCTTTTTCTTTCTGACATTGTCTTTGACATAATTGCTATGGTAATATTTTTTATCATCTATTATAACAATTGTATTTACATTTGTACACATTGCCTTCTCTGGGTGAATACCTACCCAATGTATCCTTTCCAAGCCCACAGTTGAATTTTCTTTTGGTTATTTGTATCTTTACACTTACTTGCTTACACATAAGTGTGAAGGTATAGCTTAACTTATCAGAGACATTTCTATAAGAGGACACGTCTTATAGACATTTCTATAAGAGGAAATAAAAAACACAAGTTGAAGTTTAGCAACTTAAGAATTTAGTTAGTTTTAACATATCAGTTTTAACGTATTTTTTAGTTTTAACAAATTAAAAGATGCTTACTCCTTGGAAGAAAAGTTATGACCAACCTAGACAGCATATTAAAAACCAGAGACATTCCTTTGCCAACTAAGATCCATCTAGCCAAAGCTATGGTTTCTCTGGTAGTCATGTATGGATGTTAGAGTTGGACTATAAAGAAAGCTGAGCACCAAATTGATGCCTTTGAACTGTGGTGTTGGAGAAGACGCTTGAGAGTCCCTTGGACTGCAAGGAGACACAACCAGTCCATCCTAAATGAGATCAGTCCTAAATATTCATTGGAATGACTGATGCTGAAGCTGAAGCTCCAATGCTTTGGCCACCTGATGCAAAGAACTGACTAACTGGAAAAGACCCTGATGCTGGGAAAGATTGAAGGCAGGAGGAGAAGGGGAAGACAAAGGATGAGATGGTTGGATGGCATCACGGACTCAATGGACATGAGTCTGAGTAAACTCTGGGAGTTGGTGATGGACAAGGGGGCCTGGCGTGCCTGGTCTCAAAGAGTTGGACACGACTGAGCGACTGAACATATCAAGAGCTGGAGTCCAAAAGCAGATTAAAATGTGACAGCCTTGATGTCCATAATGATCAGAGTTTGAATTCATCTGAATATAACAGCAGTCTTTCTACCAGCCTCCCTATATGTGATCTTGATCTCCTTAAAAGTCACTTCCATACCACCCTTCAGGAGCTGACAGCTACTGTCTTTACTGTGGAGGGACCAGCACATAATAATGCTTCCATAGACATTAGTAAGGGCCTAGCTTCACAGAATTGTGTTCAGGAACTTTAAGAAGCAAGATTAAAAGTGTCTTGCTTGGCTTCTAACCAGTCTCTCCAGTTTCCTCCTTTTCTCTTTCATATCTTACGGTTTACTTTCCAGTATCTTCTTTACACGGTTATTTTTTTCTGTCTGTGTCCTTCCTACATGGCTTCCCTCTGCCTGAAATATTTTCTCAGCCTCTCCTCCATGTTTTTATTCCCAGTGACCATCTGAAAGACAGCCAGGAATGTAAAGGATTTCACATACAAAAGAATATTTTTATCACCAAAAACACTAGATTTAATCTTATAAAATAGAGCTGAGTAAATTGAGAGAACAATTAGTTTGCATTCAAGATCGACATTGAATTGAAAATCTTTATGAAATGTGAGTGGGGTTGACAAATTTAAATTCAAATAAAATTTTCAATTAACATTTTTTAAATTGGAGGATAATTACAGAATTGTGTTGGTTTCTGCCATACATAGACATGAATCAGCCACAGATATACATATCTGTCCCCTCCCTCCTGAACCCCCCTCCCATCTCCCTCCCCATTCACCCCCACATTGTCACAGAGCCCTGGGTTGAGCTCCCTGTGTCACACAGCAAATTCCCACTTGCTGTTTTTCTAGATACCGTCATAAGCATTTTTTCCCCAACAGCTTACTAATCAGATTCCAAAATATTTGGGGCTACTGCTGTGATGTTACCCTAAGATAGCAGTAGTAAAGACAAGAACAAAAGCAACTATTACAAAACATACTTCAAAAAAATCTGCCATACAGGGAAAAAAAATACATAGATTCTAAATCCTGAGAGGCTTGATTTCATCTGCTTGGCTGTCATCTCTGGTGGGCAGATATTATAAGGTAAATTTAAAAGTGGAATTAAAGGGCAATCTGATTATTGTTAGGATGAAGTATTTGCAGCTGAAACGTGTCAAGAAATTCTTTCTTTTTGAAACCACAGAATGAGCATAACTGGCTTGTTCGAGTTTTGACCCAGCAGGCAAGGAGACCTCGAATGGCTGTAGACTGTTGGTGGCGGGAGAGCAGACCTAGGCACTGGACCAGAATGAGTGTCCACTGCGAGGCCAGTCGTGGGGGCCATGTGGTCACTGTACGGAGACTATGCAGAGAAGCAGACAGCACATATAGTCAGCTCCACGGAAGAGATGTGGCCGGGGGGCTATTGACCTTGAAGGTAAGGCTGGGATTCCTTCCTGGTTAGGAAATCCTTTGCTGGCTTGTGATTCAGGTGGCTCTGCACATAGGTGAAGAGCACAGCATCTGGCTGAGAAAAAGTACCGCAGTAGTGGCTGTGGCAGAGAACAAGTTTAGAAGTCAAGACAGTCAATTCTGTTTCTTATAAATAGCTAGATGCTGGGGCAAAGGGAGGCAGCCATGAGGCCCCATAACCAATCGTCAGAGGCAATTGAGAATCGAGGGGAGAACATAGAAGGCTGGACCACTGAGGCAAAGGAATGCGGGAACCAAGCCTATCTATCATCACCCCAGGTCATAGGGTTTAGGACAGAGCCATCAGAGATTGACCGCATTTTCCTCTACTCTGATTATATATGTGTCCAAGATCACTAAGAGACCATGCATATAATTTGCCTAGAGTGCCACTTTTCAATTAATTACCCTCTTGCTTCTAAAATTCCATATTAAAGATAGTAGAAACTGTTCTTCAAGAGAGAGAAAAAGCTGCCAATTTAATCACGATATATCATCAACTAGTAAGAAACAAACTGATTAAGGATATTTTTTTAAATTTTATTTTAAAGAATATCTTAGAACCTTTGAAATATGGTACCTCGACTATGTCACTTCATTTTGACACTGCTGTTTGAATGCATAGTAACTTGAATGACTCAACTTAGATGCTGGGTCCCCTGGAAGTGCTCCCTGCTGATACCTAAATAGGCCTCAGTCCAGAGTGGACATTATCACATCAGTAATTGTATATACCTGCACATATAGTTTTCATGCAACTGTAGAATATGTGTAAAATAAATTACTAGAACTGAAACAGATGCATCAGTAAGGATCTAAAATGATGTCAAACAGGCAAAAAAAAAAAAAAACTTTTTATTTTTATTTATCTATTTATTTTTTTGCTTGGATTTTTATTGAAGTATAGTTGATTTATAGTGTTGCATTGTTTCAGGTGTACAGCAAAGTAAAAAAGTATGCATATACTTTTTCACATCCTTTTCCCAAATATGATTATCACAGCATTGTTAATTGGCTATACTCCAATATAAAATAAATTTAAAAAAAAAAGAATTTCCTGGAAAACTTTCTTAAAAATCTATTCCTAAAGTTCAAAGTTTGATAATGCACTCTATTGGCCACACTATGGAAAAAGACTCTCAAACATTGTTGGTAGGAATGCAAAAAATCATACAACCAGTATGGAGGAGAGTTCAGCAATATTTATCAAAACGCCTTTTGACCCATAAGTTCCACTTTTAAGAACTTACCTCAAGGAATAAACTGCTCCAGATACAAAAATATCGTATATAAAAGATTATTCACTGTGTCATTATTTGTCAGGGCAAAATATAGGAAGTCAATCACCCAGGTCTATCCATTGGAGGCTGGTTGAAGAAACCCTGCTATATCCACACAAGAGAATACTCTCCTACAGCAGAATTATAGAAAAGAAGGAGGATCATCTCTGAGAATGAATATGGAGGGATAAAAGCAAGGTGCAAAAGAGTCTGCTACCATTTTTATATATCTATACCTATACAGACAGAGTTGCTTTTTCTTTAATATAGATGCATGTGTGTGTCTATATTTATTTATTATATATATATATTTATTTATTAATTATATATATATGTAGGAAATTGCCAACCATTGATGAAAAATAGGAATATTGAACTAGAAATGAATATAAGTGATTTCCTATGTGAAGTTAGAGCAGGAGGAATGCAGTGGTGATGGGAATTGGAAAGTATTTGAGATGACTTTTTTGAGAACAACTTTTTTATAGCTTGGTGAGTTTTTGAGCCATGTTCAGTTCAGTTCAGTCGCTCAGTTGTGTCCGACTCTTTGCGACCCCATGAATCAGAGCACGCCAGGCCTCCCTGTCCATCACCAAATCCCGGAGTTCACTCAAACTCATGTCCATCAAGTCGGTGATGCCATGTAAGTATTCACATATTCAAATATAAAATTATATCAAAAGGATGAAAAAAACATAAATTTAATTCCATCGGGAACAGACAATGTTATACTACAGTGATAAACCCATTTTTTAAAAGACTTCTTGAAAGCACTCTTGGACATATTTCTCTGACTATATATCCTTTGTGGGGTTTCCCAGGTGGGTGGCTCAGTGGTAACATATCTGCCTGCCAGTGAAGAGCCGGGTTTGATCTCTAGGTTGGGAAGATCCCCGGGAGAAGGAAATGGCAACTCACTCTTTCAGTATTCTTACCTGGAAGATCCCATGGATAGACGAGCCGGGAAGACTACGGTCTATGGCTTCACAAAAGAGTCGGACACAACTTAGCAACTAAACAACAACAACAACATACCTTTTATGAGAAACTTTCTCAGGGTAAAAAGAACAACAAAAATATCATGAACATGACTTGGCAGATTTGGTTGTTTTTTCTTAAAATTATTGAGTGTATATTGTAGGATAAAGCAAATGAGTAAATATATTGATGGTATTAGGAATCAAGCTTCTAACTGTAGGAAAAGCAATGTATAAACACGGAATGGGGAAGTTCAGGGGCCCTGAGGTCTGGATTTGCAGTAGAGTTGCCAGCATGAACTCATGCTTTTAAAAATATGTACATTCCTAGCTCTGTCCACTGAAGAGGCCCAGAAGCAAAGTCACCCAGAGGAAATGAACATACTAGTGCCAAGACCTTGGTTTCAAAGTACTGTTCACCTCTGAAAGGAAGGAATGTTCCCTGGGGAAATGGCTAATTCTAGGTCAGATGAAGAATGTACAAGGTGAACCTGGAACATGGTATATCAGAAAGCAAAGAAAGTGTTCAGAGAATGTAAATACAGGTCTAAAGCCAAAACTGCAAGCATGAAAGGCCTAACATGGGATAATCTGGGAATTTTAAAAGTTGAGAGGAAATGAATTTAATTTTCAAAAGTCCATGAGACCATAGAAATCCTAAAGAAAGGTATCTTATCTTCACTTTTCACAAAAGAATATTAGCCCATGGCAAGAGGTGAAGAATCTGCCTGCCAGTTCAGGAGACGCAAGAGACATAGTTTTGATCCCTGGATTGGGAAGATTCCCTGGAGTAGGAAATGCCAACCCGTTCTAGTATTCTTGCCTGGAAAATTCCTTGGACAGAGGAGCCTGGCAGGCTATAGTCCATGGGGTCACAAAGAGTCAGACATGATTGAGCACACGCATATATGCATGCGAGTAGAGCTGGAATAATCAAATTAAGAAGTTTCAGTCTTCAGTCTCCGGTGTGACTCAGACAAGGATCAGCCAATGCATGCTAAAGGTACTGGGTGAAAATGTGTTGGGGAATGTATAGTTACACAATACCAAACTGTTATCCCAGAGATTACTTATTAATGAGTTAGGAAAAAGCATACCTTTACAATGAAAAGAAAACTGGCAGACATTCCCTGATGATTAGCAATATTGAGCATCTTTTCATGTGCCTGTTGACCGTCTGCATTTCATCCTTAGAAAAACGTCTATTCAGTTCTGCCCATTTCCTAATCAGGTTTTTCGGTTTTTAATGTTGAGTTGTATAAGCTGTGTATATATATTGGATAGTATTCCCTGATCAATCATATCATTTGCAAATATTTTCTCCCATGCAGTAGGTTGTCTTTTTGTTTTGTCAATGGTTTCCTTTCCTATGCAAAAGCTTTTAAGTTTAATTAGTTCTCAAAGTATTTTATTTCATAATGAATATCCTGTTTCAAACATAGAGATTATTTTCCATTTGGCAGAGATAAAGGCTGTGGCTTTCACAAATTTTTCTCTCTCTCCACCCAAGCAGCTTACAGTAATGATTTTACAGGTAGTCAGCCACATAAAAACCCACTACAGGCTTTGATATTGAAAAATAACCTCAACCAATAAACCAGAGAAGAAAACAAACTGAAACAACTCTTGCATATGGACAAGAACCTTCGCTTTTTAATCTTTTTTTTTTTCATGTAAAGGCCTTTAATATGGCAGGAACTTGTCATAGTTTAAGACCCAGCCAAGTCAGTACACTTACTAAGATTGACTCTGATATAGGGCGCAACATAGGATAAAGTTCCCCAAACATGGAACAAGACAGAAAAGCCCTTGATAATTAGGGCTAGAATTCCTAATTAGAAATCAAGCTCCTGGTTATAGATGCCCTAAGTGTGGGCCAACAGTGGGGGTGGTAAATACCTGGTAGCATGCTGCCCCTCCTTCTTCAATACCCACAGTAGACATCAATTATTTTTTCTTCTATTTTTGGCCACACCACACAACTTGTGGGATCTTAGTTCCCAACCAGAGATTCATCCCAGGCCTTCGGCAGTGAAAGCACAGAGTCCTCACCACTGGACCACCAGGAAATTCCTAGACATCAATTTTTCATCACCATATTTTTCCCTATTGGGTTGGAGTGGGTTGGGACTTTTCTCAGCCCAGTGCCCAAAGTCACCACCAGCAATCAAATGAAAATGCATTTCACATGAATAAGAACTACAATTTTAAATTTCTTGTTTCAAATTAAGGATAGAGCTGTGAGCAGAGGAAGGGCTGTATCCCCACAGCTTTGAAAGGAAGCTTGCCAGGCTAGCAGCCAGGCAGGGATGAAGAGGGCTCAACGGCTGTTAAATTAGAAAGTGAACTAAAGTATGGAAGGGCAGCAAAAAATACTTTCCTGCTACACTGCCACATGGAGCATATGTGACAAGCAGACAGCTTGCAAACTAAGCGAGGGCCAGAGGGCTGCCCCGTTTCATAGAGGCGAGTTGCTGATGGGGATAATATCAGAAAACAAGTCTGAACCAGATGGTTACAAAGGTGTTATTTCGGGGTTTTCATAGGGCTGGTAGGTTCTGCTAACCCGTGGTGTTTAAAACAAATTCAGGAGAATTCTTGATTATGGTTTCCCTATCTGACTCTTTTATAAATAACACCCATACTTTTCCACTCTTTGAAATTCCACCAGTATTGATTTTTTTCCCAAAACTAGGCTTTTAGGCACAAAAAAGGATATACCGTAAAGTGGTTTGAAATTATATGTAAGATAACATGTTTTTGAGAAATGTTTGTGCAGCACTTTTTCTTTGCAAAATATTTTTTATTGCAAACATCCTAGCTAATTATCTGTCCTAGTTATTCAGGGGTTGGCTTACCCTTATATTATATACGTGAAAGACAAGACAGAGAGATAAGTTCAACTTGAGTTAACTAAAATTTGCATGCCTCTTAGCCAATGGAAATTAAAATAACTTGCCCAAATTATACAGTAAATCAATCATCTGGCCATGATTAAAACCTTCAGCCTTGGAAGCTCCAACTCAGTTCACTGAACCATTCTGTCTTTCATAAGGATTTTATTACTTTGTATATATTGATTTTTTTTTTCTTGAAAGAGTGTCCCTTTCACATTTTGTAGCAAAGTGCTTATTTATCAAAACAATAATTGCTGACTATTTAGGAAAGTTTGTTCTGCATCTCCATCTCCTGTACTCCCAACATCACCATCTCTTTCTCCACAGCTTATACATATGCCCAAGAGTCTTCAACTTTATGAAATCTCCTGTCTCTATGACCTCATTGATATACTGTTTTATTATTCCTTTTCTTTGCAATCAAACTTTTTGACAGTGTGGTTTATTCACTGTCTTCCTTCTGACACTACCCAATCACTCCTCAATCCATTGAAATTTACTTTTCCCCAACCAATCAACTGATATGTTCTAGAAAAGTGTATCAATGGATCTTATTCATCTTGATTAACTGGAATGTGTGCCAGTTCTTGTACAACACAGCACCCGCAGTGTGGTACTGAGATGTGCACTTAAAATTTTATTAATAGAGTAGATCTCATGTCCAGGGGTTTTACCTACAAAAAAGTTAACTAAAAAGGGACACAAGAAAACTTTTGGAGGTAACAGATATGTCTATTATCTTGACGGCAGCCTACCAGGTTCCCCCGTCCCTGGGATTCTCCAGGCAAGAACACTGGAGTGGGTTGCCATTTCCTTCTCCAAGGCATGAAAGTGAAGAGTGAAAGGGAAGTCACTCAGTCGTGTCCAACTCTTAGCGACCCCATGGACTACAGCCTACCAGGTTCCTCTGTCCATGGGATTTTCCAGGCAAGAGTACTGGATCGGGGTGCCATTGCCTTCTCCGTGATGTCTTTGCAGGTCTCTGCATATGCCCAAATGCATCAAAGCATGTACATTAACTGAGATTTTGTGTATGTCAATCATACTTCAATACTGTTTTTTTAAAGTGAGTCAATAGCATCAATTATTCCAAACTCCAAGGACACATAAAGAATTTATCTTTCTGGGTTGACTGGTGCATCTAACTTTGTGGATTTCTCTCTCTTTCCTTTCTATTTTTGCCATTCTTTCTTTATCTCTTTCATGAACTCCTGCTTTGTCTCTTTTCTAAATTTTGGAGTTTCTGAGTTCCACCCTTGATCCTCTGTTTTTCTCATAATAGAGCTTCTCTTCGGACTGTCAGGATTTTAATTACTTCTGTATCCTAGTGATTTCCAAAACTAAATCTCTATCCATGACTCAGGTTTCAGACTCCCATTTACAAATACTTGTTAGATATTTCCAATCTTGTGAGATCCACAGGCTAATATCCAAAGAACATTCTACCCTCAATCCTGTCCCTATGTCATTTAATGAATCAACATCCACCAAATCTGAAATCTGAGAGTTTGCTATCCTCCATATTCAATTAATAAGTTCCTTTAACTATACCTCCTAAATATTTATTAATATTGTATCCTCTGATATATTAAACTATATCTCAAACAGTTTAGTCTCATAATTTTAATCTTCTTCTAGTTGAGTCTCTTTGACTTCTTCAAATTTATCCACTTCACCAAAGCCAAAATAACCTGTGTGAAACAAAACCTGACAATCATTCTTCTTCTTAGAGACCCCAAAGCTTCTCTATGAAGAAATAAAATCCACGCTTGTAAAAGTGGCTACAAGGATCTTTATAACCAAAATGTTTATAGTTTTCCATTCACAAAGAACTTTATTAAGCCTTGACTATTGGCTCTGCCTGGAACATTCTTCTGGTCTCTTTCCCCATGGCAGTTATTAGTACTATTCACCACCATTTTTAAATACCCTCCTCCTGGTCCATAGTAGGATAGCACTCCCTACTTCCTGGAGTTAACCATGATCATGTGACTTGCTTTGACCAATGAAAGGGGAGTCACATGCAAGCAATGTGTCACATCCAAACAGAAGCTTTCAGGAACAGATGCATAATTTTCCATCTTCCCTCTTTCTGCCAAGGCAGCTAGTTACATTCCAGAGCATGGCGTATGGACTAGCTTCAGTGCTTGAGTCAGAACAATATCCTGAGGTAGACATGAAGCATAAAAGAGAAATAAACCTGTGTTGTTTGCTTTAAGTCCTTAAGAATGTTGAGATACATATTACTGCACCATGTTCTAAACTATTCTGACATGCACACCTTATTCTAATCCTTTTATCTGGCTAATTATTACTCACACTTACAATTTTGCTTGGTTGGTGCCTCCTTTCAGAATTTCTAGGCTATTTCCTCAACTGCAAAATAGGGATAATAGGGCTTCTGTAGGATTGCAAAGGTAACTTTACATAGAATATTTAAAATGGTAATTATCTAGATATTGGCTTAATAAAATATGCCCATTTAAGTGGTTGCTGTTATCCTATGACTGTATCAGCTCACTAATTTCCATCTCTTTTCATCTTGCATTTAATTCATATGTATAACTCATACCTTTTATAAAAAATCAAGTTGGTCAATGTCTTTCCCCAAATAGCTCTCTCCATCAAAATGCCAACATTATAATTGCCAGTTTGGAGACTGGAAATGTCCAGAATGAAAAAGGAGAGGCTACAGACAACATAGCCAGGCTTTAGCTATGGTGAGTGGTCAGGGTTCATTCATGTGATTAATTCGTCTCTGAGCTTCATTTTCCTCCAATGTAATAGGAAAATAGTAATATGTAGAGATTGTTTTGGTTTAGGGCATTTTTTTTTTTTTTAGGATTAAAGTAAAGAACATACAAAAACAGATAAAGAACTCAGCATCCGCTCTGGTGCAAAGTGATGTCACAACATGCAATTTTCAGTGATTTGATTGTTGTCATGCTCATCATCTATCATCTCGAATCCTAAAGAAAGTCTGTGCTCCTGGGACTGTGATTAGGTTGTAACTGTGCCTCACTTCCACTACAGTTTACAGGACTAGACACTCCCTGAGGGCATTACATTTATCCAGAATGCCAAATATAGGGCTCAGTAAAGATTTATTGAATTCAGCTGAAGTTTTAATCAAATGTCTTGCTTAATAACCCACATGATAAGTCATCGTGTTGAGGACAGAGTTAGGGTTACATCTGGAGATGGCGCAAGTCCCATTCCTCTCGAAGTAGGGAGAGAGCAGACTTGGTGTGCTATTTGTCTAGGAAATTGCCCCTCCATCTGAACTGCTGAAGTTACCACTGATGATGTCGGTGATTATTCACAAATACTAAGCACACATCACCGACTCGGTGGGCATGAGTTTGAGCATGAGAGTTTGAACATGAGATGGTGAAAGAAAGGGAAGTCTGTAGTGCTGTAGTCCGTGGGATCACAAAGAGTCGGACACGACTAAGCGACTGAACAACAGCTAAGCAAACTAATATCTATATCGGATATCTGTAACAGTAAGCTAATATCTGTATCAAGAGAATGATAGGTGTGTTTTCTTTGTTGTTCGGTTGCTCAGTTGTCTCTGACTCTTTGCAACCCCATGGATGACAGCAAAACAGGCTTCTCTGTCCTTCACTGTCTCCCAGGTTTTCTCAAACTCATGCCCATTGACTCAATGCTGCCATCCAACCATCTCATCCTCTGCCATCCCCCTCTCCTCCTGCTCTCAGTCTTTCCCAGCATCAGGGTCTTTTCCTGTGAACTGGCTCTTTGCAACAAGTGGCCAGAGTATTGGCACTTCAGCTTCAGTATTAGTCCTTCCAACGACTATTCAGGGTTGATTTCCTTTAGGATTGATTGATTTGATTTTCTTGCTATCCAAGGGACTCTCAAGAGCCTTCTCCAGCACCACAGTTTGAAAGCATCAATTCTTCAGCCTGTCTTGAGTATGTCTTCTGGACAGTGAGATCTTATCTGCAAGCTTCAGTTGGTTGGAGAATTCCAAACACCTAGGGGTTGAAATCTCTGATGCCATTTTCACACGGTGGCCATAGCATTGGGCTGATACAGCCACACACACACAGAGTGCAAAAAAATATTTGTTGAGCTCTTCAGGAAGGCAACCAGTGTGGTGACTGACAAAAGACTATATTATAAAATGAGAAATTCTGTCACTCGCTGTAGAAAACCTCATGGAAACAATTCGCATTGAAATGTGAGAACCTAGCCATAAAAGCTATTTCATGCTTTGATCAACTTTCAGCAGAGAATCGGAGCTCTAAAATAATGTATAGAAACATGAGAACCTGCAAAACAACCACAACCTGAAAGGAAACAAGAAGAAAACTTATCAGAATATTGGATGCAGTTTAATAAGCCACACAGAAAAATTCATCAATAGGTTCCAAAAAACTAGTATTAAAGAGAATTCATGATTTCTCTCCAGGCCACATGGTTCAAATAAAGAAGTCTCTAGGACTAAGGTCACATAAATATCATCACAGTCAAGTGGGAAATAGACCATTTGTCCTTTTGATGTGATGACTGACTTGTTCACATTTGCCCTCTGGATGCTATAATCATCACAGAGATCTCAAATGACCACAGGAAGGGAAAACCAGAGGCCTTCATCCTGCTCAGGAAAGATATGCCATTTGGCAGGATACAGGCCCCCCAGACCACACCGGCACTCTGGGCCCATGACCACCAATGACCACCAAAGGATGCCTCAGCTCATCCAGACCTCAGGATTTCTTCGTGTTTTGCCTCAATGTGGAAATGCATTAGTCTCCTTCCTACCTGATCACACACTAGATACAATTAAGGCAGCTGAAATGAAGACTTTGGATTTTTACGGAAATGTTTTTATTGGCCAAAATAAATACATTCATACAGTAATTTTTGAAAGTACATTATTCTCTCTGTCTAGTTTGCATTTTGCTTATTTTGTCAGGCACAAGAAAAATTCTTCCTGGCCAAAAAGAGAAGTATTCAAAAAGAAAACATGAAGGGAAAAGAAACAGTTGCGAGAACATTTTATTCAGACCTCTTCCTGAAACTTTATCTGGAAACTCATTTTAGAAAACATAACACATAATCAACTAAAAATTTTTAAAGTGACTGGGAATTTTTATTATCAATCCAAATGTCCTGACCAAAACTTTCTCTTCTGGCTCTGTGGCCACACTCTGCTCTGACAAATGCTTTTCTTCCCACAGCCTCTCTGGATTTCATGGTGGACAAAGTTATTCCAAGATTTTAGAAATTGGATGACTTTTTGGTTCATAATAATTTTGTGAAAAATGCCATTCTGTGAAAAGAGCAGTGAACTCTGTAATTTCTCCAGTGACTTTTTTTCTTGTGGCCCAAACAATTAAATTTTATTGACACCATAGAAATGTTAGTTGCTTACCTGTATTGCTTAGTGCGGCAGAATGGATAAAGAAGGAAGAAAGCTGGGCTTTGAAATCAAAGAGGAAACTGAGTTCTAACTCACCCTCACATCAGGGGCATGAAAGTTGCATATTCAGTTAACAACCCTGAAATCTGGTTTCCTTCCCTCCCCTCGTTCCCCTCCTTTCCCTTCTCCTAATCTTTGTGTCTTCACTACCTTTCCTCCTCCCCTTCCTTCCTCCCCTCTCTCTCCCTCATCTCCCTCCCTCTCTCCCTTCTTCCTCTTTCCCTCTCCTTTCCTGTCCGTCTAGCTATGACTATTTATCTGTTATCTGCTACTGCTGCTGCTGCTTAGTCGCTTCAGTCATGTCTGACTCTGCGATCCTATGGACTGTAGCCTGCTAGGCTCTTCTGTCCATGGGATTCTCTAGGCAAGAATACTGGAGTGGGTTGCCACGCCTTCCAACAGGGATCTATTACCTAGCATCTAAATTATCTAGAACTATCTACATCAAAGGACTATTGGGAGGAATAAGAATATGAGAAACACTTCAAACAGAGCCTGGAACATCGCTGTTGTTGTTTAGTTGCTAAGCCGTGTTTGACTCTTTCACAACCCCATGAACTGTAGCCCACCAGGCTCCATGGGATTCTCCAGGCAAGAATACTAGAGTGGGTTGCCACTATTTTTCTCCAAGGGATATCCCTGACCCAGGGATCAAACCTGTGTCTCCTGAATTGTCAGGAGGATTCTTTACCTCTGAGCCACCTGGAAAGCCCCTGGAATGTGGTAGGTCCTCCATAAATGTTAGTTTCTGTTCATTTCTCTGTTTTGCCATCTCAGCAACTCCAGTGTGTTGACATGCAAATCACTTAAGTAGGCTTGTCAACACTTTGGTGTGTATCAGAATCATCTGAAAGTCTTGTTAAATCTGGATTCCCTGGCCCCACCCCTAGAAATTCTGATTTAACAGGTCTTGCGGTAGCCCCGAGAATGTGTACTTCTAAACAAATCCCCAGGTGATCCTGATGCTGCAGGTCCAAGCACATATTTTGAGTGTCTTGGACCATTCTAATGGATGGCAAACATATTTCTTCTTGAAACTCTGGGTTTAATACATATCACCTGTCTTGACTAATCAAGTTTTTGTGGTTTTTTTTTATTATTTATTTTTATTTATTTATTTGGTGCCCCAGGTCTCAGTTGCGGCACACAGGATCTTCAGTCTTTGTTGTGGCATGAGGGTCTTTAGCTGCAGCATGTGGGCTTTCCTTCCCCAGCCAGGGATCAAACCCAGGCCCCCTGCATTGGGAGCATGGAGTCTTAGCCACTGAATCACCAGGGAAGTCCCGTAATCAAGGCAGTTTTAAGACTTGCAAGTCCTCCAAGCGGCATCTAACCTAAACAAGATGTTTGCCCGAGTTGTTTTCTAGGAGCTTGGAGTCAGCTTGGAGTCAGACTGATTCCAAGATAGGATAGGACCATTGACCGTCCAACTGGGCATGTGCAAGTGTTTGGTGACCTTTTGACCTCTGAAGGCCACAAACTCCACCCTCACTCAGAGCAATGTGCAGAGGGCCTATAGCTTAGTTACTCCTGCACAGAATGACAATCACCCACCTTTTCCCAATCACCTTTCCCCATGCTCCCCATGTCTCCAAAACCCGCCCCACCCCACTTCAGTATTCTTTATCTCGTATATACCTCAAGTCCCTCATCTTCTGGGAGAAGGGTTTGAGTTTGTTCTCTTGTCTCTTGGCTTGGCTGCCTTGTAAATAAACCCTCATTTTCTGCAAATCTCAGCATCTTAGCATTTTGGCTTGCTGTGCATGAAAAAGGAACCTGGCTCAGTACAACTTCAACTGATTGATGTACTCTGTTAGAAGATTCTGAGGCCGTGTCAAGCCTGGGTGAGACTGTGGGGGCGGGAGGAGAAGGGGATGACAGAGAATGAGATGGCTGGATGGCATCACCGACTCTGTGGACATGAGTTTGAGTGAACTCCGGGAGTTGGTGATAGACAGGGAGGCCTGGCGTGCTGTGATTCATGGGGTTGCGGAGAGTCGGACATGACTGAGCGACTGAACTGAACTGAACTAAGTATATTTGATTCATACCATTTTAAGTGAGATTGTGTTTTTGGAGTGCTGAAAGCTCTCATTCCCAACTTTTAAATTGAATGCATATCCAGTGCTTTGCTAGGCTTCGATATTAGACATCCTTACTTTTTACTTGTAAGACAGCAGGATCATTTATTTTTAAAGATTTGTTGCTTCTTCATGTTCATTATCCAATTTATTTATGTATATTCATTTATAATCTACTCTTTTAATATTTAATTATTTATTTTAATTGGAGGATAATTACTTTACAATATTGTGATGGTTTTTGCCATATGTCAACATGAATCGGCCATACATATACATGCATCCCCAGCATATTTCAAGCGGATCAGTTCATGGGTCCACTTCTGCTAGGAATCATTTAATATTGGCTGTTTAATAAAAGAAAGACTGCTATGATACTCATCCTCTGCCGGCTCTAGAGAATTTAGTTGATGGTAAAAGCAGTTGTCCCCTCCCAGGGTGCTGCTGTGTTTATGAAAATGGATAATCAAAGCTGTTTTGAAGCGTCATTCATTCTGTTCCTTTTATGTGTGGAAAGTGTCTTCTTTGGAATAACATGTTTGTGTTGATAGACATTAGTTTGGCACTTGCAAATGTTGCTTCAAGGATAGTACTATCAGTTGTTTTTCAGCTTTCTTATGTTCTTGGGCCACTCATATTGTCATGAGCACCATGGAGGGAAATCGTCTTGTATTTGTTTTGCTCTGCACCTTACAGAGCTGTCTTTGAGATCAAAGAGATTCCTGTGTGAGAAGGAGGTCCACGGAGTCCAGGGTGAACAGGCAGCTGATGCCAAACAGGCAGGGGAGTCTGAGTGTGTAGACCAACTTCCAAGTCACCAAAAATACCTTCAACTGACTTTAGGAAATAAGAAGCACAGGATTATAGTGTTTTGAAGCCCAGTGGTACCTTAGAGAAAAACCTAGGCTAACATTTTTATTTCACAACTAATTACACTTAAGTAGAGAGAGTATACCAAGGCCACCAAGCCAATTGCAAAAGAAAATTTATTAAAATAATCACAAATAATATTATCAGAAAGCCTTAGAGCCCTGGTCCAAGCTAGAATTTTCCCAGAGTAAAAATCAAGTGACATGTGCACTATTAAGCAGCCAGATATAAGTGGGGAGGTTTTGAGACACTGTGGAGGAAAAATCAAGAGTCAAGAGTTCTTTGCAAAATAATGAGATTTATCACTATACTCCTTTTACTTATGTCTACATGCAGGGTAAGAACAAGTTGGAGAAACAGTCACTGGAAAAGCCCTTTCTACTGGGACATGTTTTGTTCCCTTTAGGAACAACCAAAATGTGTTTGCTTTCTGTGGTAACTTCAGGGAGTTCAACAAAAGACCTATGAAAAGATGACTCTGATCACCAGGAGAACAAAAAGCATTGAGATAGGATTCTTTATAAAAAGGCTAGGAGAACACAAAGGAGAAATTTTGCCAACTTTACACTCTAATCCAGCAGTCCCCAAACTTTTTGTCACCAGGGACCAGTTTCGTGGAAGACCATGGACGTGGGGGGATGGTTTCAGTGTGATGTGAGGATTACATTCAGCTCTGCATTGATTGTGCACTTTATTTCTATTATCATTACATCAGCTGCACCTCGGGTTGTCGAGTGTTAGATCCTGGAGGTTGAGGAGCCCCAGCTCTAGTCCATGGTGTAGTATTCAGCACTAACTGTGGTACCATTGCTGGCTTAGGACTTAGGATGTGAAAATCGTGATTCTAAAATAGACCTTATCAAAGAAAATACACTGTAGAATTTGGGTCTACAGATTAGAAAAAAATATAGCAAAACTGTTTACTTGTAGTAAAGCTTCAAGTGAATACACACACAGAGGCAAATGAGGCCCCCAGAATTGACTCAAAACTTTACAGAAGGAAACTCAAATTGTCATATTTACCAGTACAGTGAGTAAATATTTGCCTCCTTTGCCAGTTGGTGATATAGGTGTTTGAACCATGTAGGTACCTGTTTACTTATAAGGTTGGCATTGATTCCCTGGTTGCTGTGAGAGATGGTCAAAGTTGATTTCACACTCTACACGAAGGGCTCATATCTCTACTCAGGGAGGAGTAGGTGGCTTATATGAATGAAAGCCTGGGTGTTCTCTGTGTGATCAGGTCCTGTCAGTGTGTGTTTGAATCGTTTCTAACAAAGTTAGTTTTACTCTAAGTAACCAGGAGTTGTTTTCTTTTTGGATATCATACAGTTTTACCAGGGTTCAAGAGGAGGAAATGATAATATAAAAATAGCTGTTAGGTGCTTTGCTGTGTATTCTCAATTCGGTTCAGTCACTCAGTCATGTCCGACTCTGCGACCCCATGGACTACAGCATGCCAGGCCTCCCTGTTCATCACTAACTCCCGGAGCTAACACAAACTCATGTCCATTGAGTCGGTGATGCCATCAAACCATCTCATCCTCTGTCGTTCCCTTCTCCTCCCACCTTCAATCTTTTCAAATGAGTCAGTTCTTCACATCAGGTGGCCAAAGTATTGGAGTTTCAGCTTCAGCATCAGTCCTTCCAAAGACTATTCAGGACTGATTTCCTTTAGGATGGACTAGCTGAATCTCCTTACTGTCCAAGGGACTCTCAAAAGTCTTCTCCAACATCACAGTTCAAAAGCATCAATTCTTCAGCACTCAGCTTTCTTTATAGTCCAACACTCACATCCATACATGACTACTGGAAAAACCATAGCCTTGACTAGACAGACCTTTACTGGCAAATTAATGTCTCTGCTTTTTAATGTTGCTGTATAGGTTGGTCATAACTTTTCTTCCAAGGAGTAAGCATCTTTTAATTTCATGGCTGCAGTCACCATCTGCAGTGATTTTGGAGCCCAAAAAAATAAAGTCTGTCACTGTTTCCACTGTTTCCCCATCTATTTGCCATGAAGTGATGGGACTGGATGCCATGATCTTAGTTTTCTGAATGTTGAGCTTTAAGCCAAACATTCTAGGTGTGTATTCTAGGTGGACTATTTACTACTTCCTAAATATCCACACTCTTCACACCCTTGTTAATTACTCTATCCTAGCTGCTTAGAAACACCCATAGTTTTCTCAACATTCACTCTTATTTGCTTTTGAAGACCAAAGTTCCTTTTTCCTTCCTTTAGTATCAGAGAATACTCTATGTATAACAATTGCTTTTCTCATTTAACAAAATATTTCAAGGATTATTCCATACTCCATTACTCTATATCAGCATATAGTATATTTTAATCCACTGTGGGTTCTCCATATGATAATCTGCTTGTCTTCTTATTGAAGGATATTATTTGTATCCTCTGTGAAGTTACACAAAAGCCTAGAAAGATTGTGTGTGTGTATCTCCGAACACATGTGCAAGTACATCTAGAAACTGCTGGGTTAATGAACATATTTATGCTAAATTTTGGTAATCATTTCCAAATCACTCTATCAAGTCTTGGCCACAATAGGAATAAAGATTTAAACACACCTTTTTTGCCCCACACCAGAACCAACCCCTGCTATACAGCTGTTTATCTTTGCCCATCTGACAAGTAACAAATAGTATCTTATTCTTACCTTACTTTGCATCTATGAATGAAATTTAATTTCATTTTACAGACTTTATAAGGCATTTGTATTCTTTTCAGTTTCTCCAAACCGTCAGTAACCTCAGATATGCAGATGATATACTTTTTGTAGAAAATGAAGAAGAACTAAAGAGCCTCTTGATGAAAGTGAAAGAGGAGAGTGAAAAAGTTGGCTTAAAACTCAACATTCAGAAAACTAAGATCATGGCATCTGGTCCAGTCACTTCATGGAAAATAGATGGGGAAACAATGGAAACAGTGACAGACTTTATTTTGGGGGGCTCAAAAATCACTTCAGATGGTGACTGAAGCCATGAAATTAAAAGATGCTTGCTCCTTGAAAGAAAAGGTATGACCAACCTAGACAGCATATTAAAAAGCAGAGACGTTACTTTGCCAACTAAGGTCCATCTAGTCAAAGCTTTGGTTTTACCGGTAGTCATGTATGGATATGAGAGTTGGACTATAAAGAAAGCTGAGCAACGAATAATTGATGCTTTTGAACTGTGATGTTGGAGAAGACACTTGAGAGTCCCTTGGACTGCAAGGAGACCCAACCAGTCCATCCTAAAGGAGATCAGTCCTGAATATTCATTGGAAGGACTGATGCTGAAGCTGAAGCTCCCATACTTTGGCCACCTGATACAAAGAATTGACTCATTTGAAAAGACCCTGATGTTGAGAAAGATTGAAGGCAGGAGGAGAAGGGGACGACAGAGGATGAGATGGTTGGATGGCATCGCAGACACGGACATGAATTCGAGTAAGCTCCAAGAGTTGGTGATGGATGGGGAAGCCTGGCATGCTGCAGTCCATGGGGTCACAAGGAGTAAGACGTGACTGAACTGAACTGAAACCCTATTTTTAAAAGTTCATGTAGAGGTGGGGAGTGTGAATCTTTTTGAATAATAATCTCAAATGCAACCAAGAATTTTGTTTTATTTTATTCTATTCCATTTCCCTCCATTTCCTTCTCTGTGCCTCCCACCGCCACCAGCTACATCTTTTCTATTTCTTCCTGTTAATCTTCATCTTGCTCATTTCAACCATCAGTCCAGCCTGTTTTGTGATGCCATTATTCATTCACAGCCTCAGCCGTGCATCCTTCCTTGAGCACAGCAGCTGTCTTCTTCATTCACGATTCTGGTCACCATGTGCAGTGGCCAGTGTCTGTCCACTCCATTCTGTGGTGCCCCCCATTCTGACAGAATAGCCCACGTGGCCCCTTGGTCCTGGGCTTTCTGCTTCTGAGCTCTGAAACATACTTAGGAGAACTCCCTGCACAGGAGCTATAACTGGGGATGTTTCTGCTGTATTTAAATGAGTGCTATTCACTCCACCTCTCGTCACTCATCCTGCTTCTCATGGTTGTTTTGGTCAGCTGTATAATCAGTCCTGGTGAGTCATATCTTAACTACGGTGGGAAAAGAGATGAAGGAAAAGCTGAGGGAAACAGGTTCCTGATTTAGTTTATAAAACCCACTGTCTAAATGAACAGAAGTTCTTGGTTTGTTTTTCTACCAACGGGTGCCTGAGTGTTATGGAGTCATCTGATTGACCAAATTCAGTCACAAAAATTCTCTTTTTTTCCTTTTCTTTAAAGTGGTAACTTCATTTATTGAAAATAAAATGGACCAACTGAATGCATTGAGCTCAATTCCTTTTCTCTTTCTCTTCATTCCTTCTTAAAGTCATCTGATCTGCATCTGCTGATGGTTCAGATTTATGCTTTATGCAAATTTAATTCCATGGTCTGTCTTTTCAAATCTTTTCCCCTTTAACTGGGATGTGCTGCCTAGACATACCCACAGAGTTATGTCCCAGGGCACAAGAGATGTCCAAACCTCTCTCCAGAGGGCAAAAGGCTGGGGCACGCAGGAAGGGATAGACTTGTTTAAAATCACAGCATGTCTAGACTTATGCCTGAATACATCATGATAAAGCTGTAAGTAGGACTTTTACGGAAAAATATATGGTAGAGAAAACAACACAAAAGCTTACATCCTTTGAAAATTGGACATGGCATAGGGTTCAGGAATTGTCTGGCCACAGTTGTTTACATGTGGTCTGAGCATTTTCTTAATGTGATCCTGTACTTAAGTGTATATAGGTTCAGCCAGGAAAGAGAAAGATGAACATCAAAGTTGTTGCAATGCCAGAAGAAAATTATAGGGTGTTTCCATGTTTGAAAGATCACTAGTTTTCACTATTGGTTTGGGACAATGAATTATCCATAAATAAAAACCTTAGAGACCTCTGACCAAAAACATATACTGTGTTTACAGAAAGTACAAGTACAGTAAATAACTACTCCTATCATAAAACATCAAGTGTGCTCAATTAAGAAAAAGAGTTTGAGGTACTAAAGGTATGAAGTTGCTTTGGAAACATTCTGTGAACACATTCTCGAATTTCCTTTCTACAATGGATATATTTTTGTTACCAAAAAAAAAAAAGAACAGGAAAAAACCTTTAATCACTAATTTTATTTAGAATGACCTATTAATAATAATGACTTTCATTTATGGCTGAACACCCTACAAGAAGTTTACCTGAGTCATCTCATGTGACGCTGACAATAATCCTGTTCATTGGTCAGTTCAGGCCCTGCAGCTATAACAAATAAAGAAGTTGACCTAGACAACTCCCCACAATTAACAACACAAAAGTTGATTCCGATCCATCTTAGGTCATGTAAGTTTCCAGGGTGGTCATTTTCAGCTTCCAGGTCATTCTGACAGGGGACTACTAACAGTGACACAAATTCTCAGGTGACCCATATCACTTTTATTCTGGCCCACTGACCAGAATTAGTCAGATGTCTAGGCATAACTGCAAAGGAGCTTGGAAATGCAAAGAAGTACATAAATACTAAGTTAGCAAGTCCCAAATATCTCCTGTATTCTGCGGAGTGGACACGATCTCCTACTGAAGTTTATCTATATATTCTAAATTAAAGAGAAGTAATTCTGGAATTCAAACCCTAAATTCCAACCCACTGCTCAAATCTGGGAGCCATCTTAGTTTTGTGAATTATGGCAATGGTATGCTATTCATCTTTGTATCCTATATAATGAATTCTGTGCAGTGAGATATCAATGTGAGTTTATATAGATATAATATAGCTTTTTAATGAATTAAGTCATGTGATTATTTCTGAATTCCTCAATTAGATAATTTCTGACAGAGCCCCATATTTGTTCTTCCCATGATTCTAAACATAGAACACAGTAGATGCTTAATAAATATGTGTTGATTGACTGAAATACTGATTTATATTTTTAGCTTCTGATAGCAGATGGAGATAAAATATCTTAAATAAAGCCTTTCTAGAAAAAGAAGAAATTTATTTATATTCATTTTTCTAGGCTGATGTGATGATTTTCAATTTGGGTAAAGAAGACAATATTTTAAAGATATTAAAGTCTGACACATAGCAGTAGAAAAGGAAACATTGTTACCAGTCAATCATCATAACTTTTTATGAATTGACTATTGTGTTCTTTATAACACATTATTATTTTCAGTTTTCAAGATAAGTCATGATTTTGTATGCCTTTTACCAGATTGCTGCTACTGCTAAGTCACTTCAGTCGTGTCCGACTCTGTGTGACCCCATAGACGGCAGCCCACCAGGCTCCCCCGTCCCTGGGATTCTCCAGGCAAGAACACTGGAGTGGGTTGCCATTTCCTTCTCCAATGTGTGAAAGTGAAAAGTGAAAGTGAAGTCGCTCAGTCGCACCTGACTCTTCGCGACCCCACGGACTGCAGCCTACCAGGCTCCTCCATCCATGGGATTTTCTAGGCAAGAGTACTGGAGTGGCTTGCCATTGACTAGTAATGATTAAAATGAACCTCATGACAAATCACAGATGCGAAAGTCCTATAGTTCCAGTAAGCGTGGGAAGGGTGCTAAAGTCAGCTGTTTGTTGCAGTGCCATTTGATTTATGGACCTTTGCTTTATTCAGTTTGTCAAATTAGAAATGACGAAATTACTGCTTCCCATCCCCCCAAAGCAGTCACAGAAGCATATTACCTATTTGAATAAACAATTCCATTAGTTACAAAATTTAATTGTAAGGATCAAACAGTAGCTATTTGTCAAACCAATCAACATTAATAGCCTTGAAGTGTGCAGAAGCTGGTTTTTAAATAAAGGTGACAAATACCGGTAAGATTCTTATAACACTTATAAACAAATGTGATTCTGGAAGTTGAGTACAAGAGAATGATAGTGCAATCATTAATAAGTAAACCAAAGGCATAATCTTCTAAACCATTTAGTTAAACAGAATAAATTCTAGTTTAAAAAAAGTTTAAAACTACATAAAACTCAAAGCAATCTAACTATTTTCTACCTGAGATCAAAATAAGTTCTTTTTCCTATCTAAACATAATTCGTGGCATTGAGGTAAATCTGAATTCACGTGATACACTTTGTCAAACTTTTCCAAAAAACTTTAAGCCCTGCTGTGGAGAGAAATTCTCATGTTATACATTCATATTTACATATTTTTTCCTCAAAGACTAATGACAAATTTATGAGGTTAATAGGCCTGTAATGGGACCATGATACTATTAATAATATGAAAATAAACCTACTCATTTATACTATGTGTTCCTATATGTGCAATATGAAATGGATCATAGAATCTATGTACATAGGTGAATCACCAAGAGTTCAGAAATTAAGTTTACTTTTAAAAAGCTCATTCTGTTCTTTTTTGGAGCAGAGGTTGCAAAGTTGTGATGCATAACAAAAACATTGTGTACCCAGGCTCCAAAACCAAGCACTGGCCTAAAATGGCAATAACTGCAACTTAAAATAAAAATTAAACCCTACTAGATATTCACTATGGTTGCTTCCCTACTTTTGCATATTTTTCATTTTCTTTTTCCTATTTTTGTATCCTCTTATTTTTCTTTATTTCTTCAATTCCCCTCTTTCATATTATTTTTTCTGTTTTAAAGTTATTTTCATTCAAGTGTTTACACTGTTTTGTTGGGGTTTTTTCTCATAATTGTTCCATTTTTTTCTCAGTTGACAAGATATTTTCACTTTAAACTTTCAACTGGATCTTTTAGTACCCCAGCATCCCTAACACTGTTCTTAGTACCAATGTATACTTATGGATTTGTGATACTTATGTATACTTATGGATTTGTGATACTTATGTATACTTATGGATTTGTGATACTTATGGATTTGGAGGGTAGTGGCATAGACTTTTTATAACCTCATTCCTAATTATGTTCAATTTTAAAATGGTTTTCCAGTTTCTATGATGATGTGTTTTTTCCTGTCTTTTCCTTTCTTCTGCCCTTCCAAAGGGATCATACATTTCCTCTAACAACCCATCTTTAATTATGTGATGCTTCTAATACCCTGTTTGTGATGTGTCTTTACTCACTATGTAACTTTGATATAATTACGTGTTAGTGAACAAATTTTCTTTATTGCTTTTCCAATTATGCCTCTGTATAAATTCATCTATTGATACTTAAGCACTTTGAGTAAAATCACCAGGTAAGTCTATTTGAGCTTAAGTTTTTCCTTGTAGTTGTTTTTACATTCAAATATGATGAAAGTTGATTAATGATGTCACCATCTCATGGCTTTTTTTATCGATGAAGACATTTTTATAAAGAGTATTTTTTTTCAGGAGGAGAGGATTTATTTTATTTTTTACTTTTAATTTTTTGTTAAGTTGTTAAGTATAGTTGACTTACAGTGTTGTGTTATAATAGTTTCAGGTGTACAGCTAAATGATTCAGCTAGACATATATATCTATTCTCTTTCAAATTCTGATCCATTGTAAGCTATTGCCAGATGCTGAATATAGTTCCCTGTGCTATGAGGTAGGTCCTTGTGGTTTATCCTGATGCCTTTTTAATCAATGAGTTACTTCCTTTCAATTGTTAAGCTAATTAGGTGGAATCTCAACACTGGCATTAAAATGATCATCATAAAAATATGCCTACAAAAATTTTTAGCAAATATGTTGGGTACTTGAATCACATCAGGAAAAAAAAAAACCTAGACAATATGCAGAATTTCCCAGAGCTTACATTCTACTCTGGAAGAAAGAAAATAAAAATAAAGCAGATAGAATTATACAGGATTATAAGCCGTGGAATTGTGTGATTTAGAAACAAAGAAACTTAAGGTATCTCTACTCTTAATAGTGGAGTCAGGGAAGTGTCCTCTGAGGGAGTCACATGCAAGCAACTGTCTAGTGGAGAAGAAGTCACATGCAAGCAACTGTCTAGTAGGGACAGCATGGGACCTTGAAGAAGAGAAGAACTATGATGTGTCTGTAGTGAGAGGAGTTTGAATTTTTTCATGATGGAAATGGGAAGCCCTTGAGTGTTAAGCAAGGAAGCAGCATGATTCTATTTTTCTGCATCAATATGTATTCATTAAGTGCCTACTCTGTGCCAGTCACTGTTACGGACATTGGGGATGCAACAGTAAACATAAAAGATACAAATGTCTTGTGGTATAGCAATTTCTGGTCCCATCACTTTATGGCAAATAGATGGGGAAGAGTGGAAACAGGGACAGATTTTATTTTCTTGGGCTGCAAAATCATTGCAGATGGTGACTGTGGTCATGAAATTAAAGATGCTTGCTGCTTGGAAGAAAAGCTGTGACAAACTTAAGACAGCATATTAAAAAGCAGAGACATCTTTGGTTTTGCTGACAAAGGTTTATATAGTCAAAGCTATGGCTTTTACAGTAGTCATGTACAGATGTGAGAGCTGGACCATAAGGAAGGCTGAGTGCCAAAGAATTGATGCTTTCGAATTGTGGTGTTCGAGAAGACTCTTGAGAATTTCTTGGACAGCAAGGAGATCAAAGCAGTCAATCCTAACAGAAATCAACCCTGAATTTTCATTAGGAGGACTGATGCTGAACCTGAAGCTCCAATACTTTGGCCACCTGTTGCAAAGAGCCGGTTCACAGGAAAAAACCCAATGCTGTGAAAGATTGAGGGCAGAAAAACAAGGGAGAGGCAGAGGATGAGATGGTTAGATAGCATCACCAATTCAATGCACATGAGTTTGAGCAAGCTCTGGGAGATGGTGAAGGACAGGGAAGCCTGGCATGCTGCAGTCCGTGGGGTCGCAAAGAGTTGGACATGACTTAGCAACCAAACAGTAACAACAGAGATTTCATTTTAGTGTTTAAAAAATAGTTCAGTGATTGCTAGGTAGAGAAGAAAGAGAGGCAGACAAGGTTGTGAGAGGACCTGTCTTTTAGAATTAAACCAGGGCAAAATGGAAAAGTGTAAAGGTAAAATGGTTGTTGTTGTTCAGTCTCTAGGTCATGTCTGACTTGAATGATTGTAATGTGCAACAAAGAATGTACAGACAGTTTTATGTCTCTGTTCAGTCATGTCCGACTCTTTGAGAACCCATGGATTGTAGCCCGCCAGACTCCTCTGTCCATGGGATTTCCAAGGCAAGAATACTGGAGTGAGTTGCCATTTCCACCCCCAGAAAAAAAAAAAGGCGAGATCCCCTCAGGGTTTGCTGCTGCTGCTAAGTCACTTCAGTCATGTCTGACTCTGTGTGACTCCATAAATGGAAGCCCACCAGGCTCCCCCGTCCCTGGGATTCTCCAGGCAAGAACACTGGAGTGGGTTGCCATTTCCTTCTCCAATGTGTGAAAGTGAAAAGTGAAAGTGAAGTCTTTCAGTTGTGTCCGACCCTTAGCGACCCCACGGACTCCAGCCTACCAGGCTGCTCCATCCATGGGATTTTCTAGGCAAGAGTACTGGAGTGGCTTGCCACAGGGTTTGCCATCTCCCAACCATCCAGTCAGTGAAAAAATAGTACACTAATCATTAAATCAAGATTTATTGTATTCAAATATCAATTCCAGATGAATTAAAGATCTTAACATAGATAAAGCCATACAATACTAAACAAAGGAATCTTTTTCCAATCATGGGGTGAGGAAAGCCTTTATAAGCATAATGTGAAACACAGAAACAATAAAAGGAAAAGAATCAAAGGTTTGACTACCTTTGACTACCATAAAAACAAACAAACAAAAAATTTTAAGTCTTTTTGAATCAAAAACAGCACAAATGTAGTTGAAAAGCAACAGCCTGGGGATAGGGAAGAAAGATGACAACACACACAGAGTTAAAAGATAATACAGAAAGGCCTCCCCCAAGATCAATACAAAGCATTTTTTGAAAAACACATTTTAATTTCTGCCATTGTTAGCAGGACATAGTCCCATCTACCTTGAATGTCTGCTACTTTGCTCATTCAACAAAGTTCAACAAATATTTATTTAATGCCTAACATGTGCTAGGTGCTGGAGAGATCAATGTGGGAAAAACAGCTGTTTACCACTCTCATGTAGCTTACAGTTTAGGTGTGATACTAGTATGATGAAAGCATTTAATAAAAATCACAGATGCTACAGGATCATCTCTCTATATCCCCAATAGTCATCAATAATCTCAGTGTCCTTGTTTTTCTTGCCTCATGGTTCTAGAATACTTTCCATTGTTCTCTGGAAATATAGTTCTCACACTGTGACGTTCCAAAATAGGGCAATGGGTCTTCTTTGAAGGAATACTTCTTGTTTCCTAATTAAGCATCTTTTTAACACATTTACTGAGCTCACACCCTGCTCAAGGCTGTAATATATTCTGGGACCACCTTGTGGCTCTTTGGTAAAGAACCTGCCTACCAATTCAGGAGACGTGTGTTCAATCCCTGAGTCGAGATGATCCTCTAAAGAAGAAATAGCAACCCACTCCAATATTCTTGCCTGGAGAATTCCATGAACAGAGAAGCCTGTGGGCTACGTAGTACATGGGGTTGCAAAGAATAAGACACAACTTAGTGATTAAACAACAGCAACAAAGGTAAATAGATATGATCCCGGCACTCAAGGGAGTTACAGTTTGGGGGAGACACAGACTAATAAATTAGCAGGTGTGAACTCGTAAGTACATGCTACATAGAGAAACATATGGGACTGAATAGGAATATAGAGAAGAGACATCCAAACAGGCTCAGGAGTAGGAAGAAGTTCCACGGGGCTTCTGGGTTGATGGTAGTAAAGGTTAATCAAAATTTTGAAAGCCAGGTAGATTTCAAGTGATGAAAGTGAGGGGACATTCTCAGCAGAGGGACAAGAATCTGCAGGGGCTTACAGTAGTGAAACAACACGATGTGTTTGGGAAGCTGCTAAAGAATAAATTGTTCATGACAATGAGGGCAGTAAATGAGATTAAAAGGCAGACAGGGAAGCTATACTGAGAATTTTTTTTTTTAAGTATCCTGAAAGTTATAAAGAACTTTAAGCGAGGGTTTGACAAGTTCCATTTAAATTTAATAGTAATTACCCTGAAGTCGTGTGGCAGGATAATTAGGTGGCAGTTGCATAAATCCATGTCAGAAGTGATGGGAACTGAATTGAGAGATTGGCATTGACACATGTCCACTATTGATACTATGTATAAAATAGATAACTAACGAGAGCCTACTGTGTCGCACAGGGAAACCAATGGGAAGGAAATTCAGAAGGGAGGGGATACATGTATAGGCATGGCTGATTCATTTTGCTGTATAGTAGAAACTAACACAACATTGTAAAGCAACTATGCTCTAATACAGATTGATTTTTTTAAGTGAGGGGAACTGACCTGGTGACTCAGTCAGGAAAGAATCTGCCTGCAGCACAGGAGACCTGGGTTCAATCCCTGAGTGGAGAAGATCCCTGAAGAAGAAATTGTCAACCCACTCCAGTATTCTTGCCTGGGAAATCCCATGGACAGAGGAACCTGGTGGGCTACAGTCCATGGAGTCCCAAGAGTCAGACACGACTAAGTACCTAAACCAAACCAGAGGGGAACTGAATGACAGTAAAGCTAGATCCTCTGTGATGAATATGAGAAAATTTTAAAGCATAGTTCAGAGCCTATTGGGTGAGAGCAAGGATAAATGAAAGAGAAGACCCCAGGTTTTCTGGCATGGGTGCTGCAGTGAATTAGGTTTCCATTCACGAAGCTAGGGCAGACAAGGAGAGCAAGCTGGGGAATAAAGGAGATAAATTCCATTTGGATTTAAGATAACTTGACTATCTAACTGAATGTATCCAAGAGCTTTTGAGTATTTGGGTCTGGCGCTCAGGAAAGATGACTGAACTGAACATTCAGATTTGTTACCATACAAATGGTAACAGAAGTCATGGGTTAATACATGACCACCCAGCGAGAATATGTTGAGTGAGAAGAATGGACATATGAAAAGGAAATTCTGAGAAGCCAACTTGGAGTGAGTGGTGGAAAAGAGACTAAGAGTAGACAGAGGGACATGGGAAGAATCAGAAACCTTTAAGAACACAAAAGCCAGTGGAAGGATTTTCAGATGTGTCACTGATAGATTACAATATAAATGAAAATAGAAAGTGTGTCTTCTTCATGCTTTAACTGCTTACTTCCAAAGCATGTACAAAGCAGTATGCCTTGGTAACAAGACTGTGGACCCAAGAGCCAGGCTGCCTTGGTTTGATCTTTGTTCCTTCACTTAATATTGTCTAGAGCTTAGCTCAATTATTTGGCCCTTGGGCTGCCATGTCCTTCTCCAATGCATGAAAGTGAAAAGAGAAAGTGCAGTTGCTCAGCTGTGTCCAATTCTTGTGACCCCATGGACTGTAGCCCACCAGGCTCCTCTGTCCATGGGATCCTCCAGGCAAGAGTACTGAAGTGGGTTGCCATTTCCCTCTCCAATATAAAGGGTAACAATGCCTAATTCACATCATTGTTGTAAGGATTAGATGAGTTAATACGTGCATAGAGTACAATAATTCTGTACAAAACACAGTATGTTCACTTTTCTCTGAAACTTTCTACTTATCTATGTACTCTCCATATTAATGGCTTCACCCTCTTCTGATCACTCTGGCTGCAATCTTGCAGTCATCCAATGAAAAATGTGAGCTTTGTGAGGGATAGCAATGAGTGTGTCTCATCCACTGCTTTTTGACACCATCTAGAGCAGTTGGTCCCCAACCTTTTTTCGGTGCCAGGGACTGGTCTTGTGGAAAACAATTTTTCCACAGACCAGGTAGGGGGCATATTTTGGGGATGATTCAATGTATTACATTTATTTTGTACTTTGTTTCAATTATTATTACATCAGTTCCACAGCAGATCATCAGACATTAGATCCCAGAGGTTGGGGACCCCTGATCTAGAGTGTGAAAAGTGAAAGTGTTAGTCACTCAGTCATGTCCAACTCTTTGCAACCCCATGGACTGTAGTCTGCCAGGTGCCTCTGTTCATGGATTTCTCCAGGCAAGAAAACTAGAATGGGTAGCCATTTCCTACTCCAGGGGATCTTCCCAACCCAGGGTTCAAACCCAAGTCTCCTGCATTGCAGGTGGACTCTTTACCATCTGAGCCACAAGGGAAGCCAGTGGGCCTCACACCAAATATTCAATGAATATCTGCTGAGTGAGCTAATCCCTCATGATTATTCCTTCTCTCTCTTACTTCTAACACCTTGGCTGTTAAAACCTATTGATTCTGCTTTTATGATATCATTCATTTTTATATCTTCCTTTTTGCCCACAGTCTCTTCTCCAATTTAGATTCATGTACTTTTAGATTTTGACTACTGCAAAGCCTTCTAACTGGACTATGTCTCCACCCAGGCTCCCCTTCCTCCTTTCACCCTTTTTTTCTCCAACACATACACATCTTCTAGAACATACTGCCATTGGATTGACCTTCTTAAAACTGTTCTGATTCAAATACAGATTTTCCCCCTAGAATTCAAGGTCTTTATGGTCATCAGTTTTAATCCACTTCCTAGTCTTGGGTCCTGAATTAGATCACAGGAGAAAATGAAAATAAATAAATAACAAATATTCATGGCCATGTATGTTAGGTGACCAAAAGAAAAAAGTAAAATGTAAAGAAAGTAAATAGTATCCTGTCTTACAGGAGAGATTCCTGCAGATTGGTACAACTAGGAAAAGTTTATATTAAAAGATAGTTCTGTATTAAGCCTTAATAGAAGGGTAGAACTCAAGCAAGTGGGCTTTCCTGGTAGCTCAGATGGTAAATAATCTTCCTGCAATGCTGGAGACCTGGCTTCAGCCCCTGAGTCAAGAAGATCCCCTGGAGAAGGGAATGGCTATTCACTCTAGTATTCTTGCCTGGAGAATTCCACAGACAGAGTCTGGTGAGCTATAGTCCATGGGGTAGCAAATCCTAAAATCCTTCCAATGACTTTTGTGTTCTTATAGGTTTCTGATTCTTCTCTTGTCCCTCTGGCTACTCTTTCTCAGTCTCTTTTCCACCACTCACTCCAAGTTGGCTTCTCAGAACTTCCTTTTCATATGTGCATTCTTCTCACTCAACATATTCTAAATGGGTGGTCGTGCACTAATCCATGACTTCTGTTACCATTTGTATGGTAACAAATCTGAATATTCAGTTCAGTAATCTTTCCTACAGTCCATGGACTGTAGACTCTTTACCATCTGAGCTCTTTACCACTCTTCACAAAGAGTCAGACACAACTGAACGACTAACACTTTCACAAGCAAGCAGAACAGCAAGAGAATGGTATTCTAGAAAGATGCAAAGAATATGCAAATACAATAATGTCTAAGGAATGTGCATGGGCAGGTAATAGATTTGAGACATTTAAAGAAGGCAGGTTAGGAAGAATAGGGTCTGAACTATGATGATGGAGTTCAAATAGGGAGGTATTTGAAGAATCAAGTAACATATCAGAGGAAGAGTTCATTGATCTTCATGGTATACTTAATGTCAATAAAAAGGTGAAGGAAAAATCTAAAATGATTTTGAGTTATGGGAGTATTGATAAATGTGGGGTCATGCTGAGAGAAAGGTGTTTGGAGGTTAAAAAGAGAGATAAGTACAGATTCGGAACTGTTAAGATACAAGAGAGAAGAGTCGTGATGGAGATATCCAATGGAGAAGGGCTTGAGTTCGAGTGATTATGGGCTGAACCAGGAATTTTGAAGATCCCTAAATATAGAGGGCTGTTATAACCATGAAAGCAGATAAGATCCCTGAGAAAAAATTTAAGTAGAAATTTGCAACAAAAGTTATGTCCACTTTGAAGACTTAAAACACAAAAGGAATCTGTTGTAGATCATAAACCCATAGTGACACAGAAAACCAAGAGGGAGCAGTTTCATCCATGTCAATGGAGTAAAGGAGCTTTTAAAGGCATCATCAAATGGGGTCAAAATCATTGGGTTGAGATGGAAGAAAATGGATAGGTCATAGGTTAAGAGCCTAATGCTAATCTTGAAGGAACAGCATGCACAGAAACAATCATATCCATTCATTCCATAAATAAAATATTGAGCTTCTACTAAGTGCAAGACACACTGAGCTGAATGCTAGAATCATAACAAAGATGAAAATATTGAGGTCCTTCCCTAACCTTAGAAATATTCTATTTTTGATGGCAAAATGGACAAGTAAATGGAAAATTCATGTACAGAGTGATAGATGAGGTTTATAAGGTAGGGGCAAGTCCACACCTATGAAAGCCTACAGAAAGTTTCAGGAAATTGGGTAGTGTTGGTGGGGGCAATGTCATTTTGTTTTCTAGAGAAAATGATGTCCTTGCTACACAGCTAGATGATTAACTAGCATGATTTAAGCGCCATGTTGATGGAACAGAGAAAGTAATCCAGGAAGAGGGAAAATATGTTCAAAGACTCTGAGACGAAGGGACTTGATGAGAAAGCAAAGTGGAGAAATGGGACATGAGTACAGGTCAATCTGTGCAGGGCCATGTGAACTGAGTTAAGGATTTTCAACTACTTTATCCCAAAACTAAATGGACTTGGTTTCAGAAATACTCTTCCAGATGTAGTATGGCCAAACATTTGCAGAAATGTAAGACTGGACAGGCAGAGAAGGAAATGGCAACCCACTCCAGTATTCTTGCCTAGAGAATTCCGTGGACAGGGAAGCCTGGTGGGCTGCGGTCCATGGGGTCACACAGAGTCAGACACGACTGAAGCAACTTAGCATGCATGCATGCATTGGAGAAGGAAACGGCAGCCCACTCCAGTATTCTTGCCTGGAGAATCCCAGGGATGGAGGAGCCTGGTGGGCTGCTGTCTATGGGGTCGCACAGAGTCAGACATGACTGAAGTGACTTAGCAGCAAGACTGGACAGGGGATGAGAAGTGGTGGAAGGCAAAGTCCCTGACTGAGGGCAAATGGGGTTGGATTAAGATTAGAAGAAATAGAAGAAGTGCATGGCAGTAAGACTAAAAGATTCAAATAGTAATAGTAGAGAAACCATAATGTCATCAATGAAGATGAACATGGATTTGGTTCTGCTCAGTTAGGGCCCAAATAATGTTAGGTAAGCTGAATGCACAATGGACTAAGTTGACAAAAGTTATGAAACTTTATCCAGAAATGCCAAGTGACTAAGGAGGATTAAGACTTTAAGTCATGCTCTGGAGCTAAGCATTAGTACAACAGTCAGAGTGGAAAGTAATGAATTCTCATAGATAAATAATTACTTTGGAACTATGCATCTTTGTCAACCATCATTCAAAATGGATTATCTAATAGTGTTTACCTGGAATAAAGGTCAAAAGCTGATTTAGGGGAGAGAAAAGAAGTGGCGGAGTAGAGCTAAGAACCCCAGCATTCCAAAATGCAAATAAAGGTAGACCAGTAGGATAGAACATTGACCATCAGAGCTTGGTCACTTGAATGCATAGAAGATTCTATAGCATAAACTGAAATATCTAGAAATATGATATACTTGCAAAATATGATCATGAGGCCAAATTTTGTCTGTTGTGTTCGCTGATCTCTCCTCAGAGCAGTGGTAGTACGGAGTAGGTTTTATAATAAATATTAGTTGAAAGAATGACTGAATTTATTGATAATACTTGACAGTATATAATCAGGTAAAGGAGCACAAATACTGGAAAAAATAACCCTGAAGAAGCAAATAATTCTTTAGCTTTACTTTTGAAAGGTAATGTTAGGGAACTTGCTTACTAATGAACTTAGAGAATGGGTCCAAAAGGAAAAGACTTTGAATTAATAATATACAGAATGTAAGCATATCCCGAGAGCCCTCAGTTAACTGGCACATCTTCCCTGGCTTGTTATGTCAGTGCATAATAAGGACTATATTTAATCTGAAAGTCATAGAACAAACCAGAATATCTGGTTTGTTCCTCTGTAACATCATGTGTATCAATAGGTTGGGCTTTAATCCTTAGCTGTGTATTTTAGCATCTTCTTAGGAGACACATGACCACATAGAGTCCAACAAAGGCTTAACGTTTTTGATGCTATCTATATATTAGGAATTATTAAAATGAAAAGTAATGTACATTTCTTTAACCCATTACTTTACAATACTGTTCTGTTGCCTCACTTGCTAGTTGGAACAGCTTCTCCTGTGTAGGTAAGACAGAGGTACTATCTAGATGAGTGTCAAGTGCTCAGGGAGTTCACAGGATTATTCTGGAACCCCTGACTGGAGGCCTAGCTGTGCCTAAAATGTAATGTGCCCAACCCAGATCAGCACTCTTTCCAATACTCCACACAGACAAATCTCAAACCACAGTTGAATCACGTTTGAAAGCCTGGCTGTGGCCCATGGTGCTCAAGCTTTCAATCTGGTGCTTTAAATGCCAATTGGCTTCAGCACAGGGCTTCAGCCCAGTGACCCAGAGCAGAGGCTCAGAGCGCATGGTGGAAATCGGGATGAATCCTCAGGCAAACATTGACCGTTTCCAGAACAGTAGGCACTGGCAACTTTTCGTGTGCATTTTGTTCAGGGAAAGTAATTGCTCTGAGGTCAAGACCGAGCATGTAAGCCATAGACTTCCGCCAGTTTTCTTTCACAGCCCTGGTTCCGGGTAAGACCACTGGGTGACACCAAGGAACTCACCTTTAAATGAACAGTACAAAAAACTGCAAGTTGCCACTACAAAATTACTTTATGAAACATTTAAAAATACTGTGATACAAAAATAAACTCACTTTTCTATCCTGTTACATATCCCAGAAAACAGATTCAATGTGATTTTTTTTTTTTTTTTAAGGAGAGCATATTTTATCCTCAACCAAGAGGTTTGGTTTTTGATTCTCCTTTGTCAGCTGTGAGACTTTGATCAGGCACTTGTGTTTCCTGAACCTCAGTTTCCTTGTAAGCTTTTTTCATTTTTTTTAAAAAAAGATCTCTTCCGTTTCTGTAATATCATCATTTGTGTCTTTAAAATATTGGGATTTGATTGAGGTGTAGTTTCAAACTTTAACATTGCAAACATCTAGAGCACAAAAAGAAGTCATAGAAATATTGAGTCATACTAATACCTGTCAAAACTGGGGCTTAGCAGAAATGTATTTGGAGGTACAACTTCTCATATATTTTTCCCCCTTTGAGGTTTCTTAAGTCCTTATTCATTTACCCAAGAAAGCTTAATTTAGAATTGGCATGATTCAGAGTCTTTAGGATTGGTTAGGAGTGTCTTAAGTGCCACTTAAATGCCACCTTCCATTTCCTGGGCAAGAGTGCCTGGGCTGGCACAACCCCACAGCCCAGCAGGGCAGCGGTGGTTGTGGTAGGAGTTGCAGAGGGGTTGCTGTTTCGGCCCCTGAAATTAGTGCCTAGAGAGCTGGAAATTCCAGTAGTCTCTGATCAGATGGTCCGGAACTGGAAATAACAGGAGTGAGAAGTTCATGAAAGACAAGGCTACAATCCCAAGGGAAATGTGCACAAGTGCTGCACCCTGCTTTCAGCAGAAAGGGTGTCCACTCCAGCCCTCCCCAACTCGTTCCCTCCTGATTGACTGATGACTCCCAGCCATGGATATTTAACTTGAAATCCCTCCACACCTGTGTCTAGACCCCAGGTGCACTCTAACCTGACCCCACCCTACTCTGGTTGTCCTTCTTTCTCATCTTCTTTCTCTCTGTTTTCCTTTGTCACCTCCCCTTCTCTCTGATCATAATTCCCCTAAAACATTTATATACCCCAGCAATGCACATATACTTTTTGAAATGCTGGGTCTGGAATAGATACAAGGACTTCTCTGGCAGCCCAGTGGCTAAGACTGCGTGTTTCTAATACAGGGGGCCCAGGTTCAACCCCTAATGGGGAAACTAGATCCCACATGCTGCAGTTAAAGATCTTGCGTGCTGCAATGAAGTTCAAAGATCTGCATGCTGAAGCTAAGACCCAGCACAGCCAAGTCAGGCAAAGAAATATTTTAAAATAGATAAATACAAAAGAAGTTCACAAACTGAATCTTTAGTTTCTACATTGCCAGAGGAGGGGGTGTGATTTTGCAGAGCAGTTGTCAGTGTCCACTTTCCTATTAAGACCCTGTGCCTTAGCAGGTGGAGCAGCCAGGTGGCCTTAAAAGCCATGCAAGACTCCTCTCCCAGAACCTGGTCTCTCACTCATTCAGTATACTGGTTAGGTGACTTATAAAGGTGTAATCTTCAAGGAACAGGGGAAATAGGTATAATACATGTCAGTAGCAACAGTCAGTTTTTTCTAAGAAGTACCTTTTCTTTTCGGAAGTAAAATAAACTATGTATCTCTAAGCTGGTATTCAAAATGGACACACAACCAACTATATCTGGAAACCAGCAGAGAGTGATTTCTGACAATGAGACAGGGAGTTGATAGAAACAGAGGAGGCTGATAATCTGATTCCTCAGCTACCAAACCCACAAGTAAGAGGAAGGCTCTGGGTTATCTACATCAGGATAAAGAGCTCAAGAAGGAGATTAGCCAGAGTCAGCGTTTGAGAAGGGGAACCTTAGTTAACTGACTTTCTTAATATTTTGAAACGGTTGGTACTAAGAAAAAGAGTGACAAGAGATATATCCATTCTTCCTTGTCATCAAGTTGTGCCTGAACATTCAGTGAACATGAATATATTAGCCGCTCAGTCCTGTCTGACTCTTTGTGACCCCATGGACTGTAGTCCACCGGGCTCCTCTGTCCATGGGATTCTCCAGGCAAGAATACTGAGGGCATCTTCCAGACCCAGGGATTGAACCCATGTCTTCTGCACTGCAAGCAGATTCTTTACCATCTGAGCCACCAGGGAAGCCCCGTAAAGCAGAATAATCTATTGGCATTTGCATGAGAGTGGGAAGTTCGTCCAATATTTTAGACTTCCCCAGTCATATTTTCATATACTCCAACTATATCAGGTTTCCTCTTTATTTCTTTTTTATCACTTTTATTATTTATTTTATGGAAGTATGGCTTATTTACTGTGTTGTATTAATTTCTGCTATATAGCAAAGTAGTTCAGTTATACATAAACATACATTCCCATACATATTCTTTTCTATTATGGTTTATCACAGGGTGTTGAATATAGTTCCCTGTACTATACAGTAGGACCTTGTTGTTTGGCCCATAAAAGTTTCCTTTCCTTCTTCCAACCAACCTGGCTTGCTGCTGCTGCTGCTGCTAGGTCGTTTCAGTCGTGTCCAACTCTCTGCGACCCCATGGACTGCAGCCCACCAGGCTCCTCCGTCCACGGGATTCTCCAGGCAAGAGTACTGGAGTGGAGTGCCATTGCCTTCTCCACCAACCTGGCCTGCTATTGCCCAAAATGCATTGAATGCGCTGTTGTCCTCCTCCCATTCTAAATTGCCCCTCTGCTCTCTGGGTTGTGGTGAGCTGTTACCCATTCTTCAAAACCAACTCAAATGTCCTTCGTGAAGCCTTTTCCCAACAGACACACCTAAGCAGAGTTAAAAATTGTCATGGGGGTGTCCCGCTAAACAGTTCTTCTTCCTCTTAGAGAATTAAGCACATTAAGCTGTAACTGACTGTGCACGTGTCTCCTCCCCCCACACCCTCCCTCCCTACATTACCCCAGAAGCTAAACGTAACTGGAGCAGAGCCGCTTTTGAATTATCTCTTTGACCCGAGCACTGGTCTGACACATAATATGTGCTCATGTGCAAGCTAAACCGCTGCAGTTGTGTCCTGCTCTTTGTGAACCTATGGACTGGGGCCCCCTAGACTCCTCTGTCCATGAGATTTCCCAGGTGAGGATACTGAGGAAGGTTGCCATTTCCTCCTTCAGCGGATCTTCCTGACCCAGGGATAGAAACTGTGTCTCTTATATCTCCTGCATTGGGAGCATTCCCACCTCCTGGGAAGCCCAGGAAGCCCTTTTTAGGAAGTGCTCAGTAGATACTTCCCTGGTAGCTCAGATGGTAAAGAATCTGCTTGCCATGCGGGAGACCTGGGTTCAATCCCTGGCTTGGGAAGATCCCTTGGAAGAGGGCATGGCCCCACTCCAGTATTCTTGCCTGGAGAACCCCCGTGGACAGAGGAGCCTGTTGGTCTACAGTCCATGGGGTCGCAAAGAGTCGGACACAACTGAGCAACTGATTACAGCAATAGGTACTAAGCAATGAGTTGAGAATGCAGTTGAAATCAAGATAGACAAACCAGGGTCCCAGCAAGTGAATTCACAAAAGTTCAAGGAACAGGGAGGTCTCCTTGGAGAAGGCTCTCTCCTCTCTGTAGAATATTACACAACACCTGAGAGATAAGAAAGTTGTGTGTTGTTCTGTGGAATCTTGAAGACTATTGTATTCAGCATGATGGGATGAACTTTTTATAACTGCTGAGAAAAATAAAGGCAAGGAACAATCCTTGAACATGCTTCAATGATGAGAAAATTTCCCTGTCTAAAGACTTAGATAAAGATTAATCCTCATTACTGAATTCTGAGTTACCTCAAAGTTCCACATTACCAAAATTCAGGAATGGAATATTTAAAAAGAGAAAAGTCTGTAACTGCAATTGGAACAGTGCTGGGTGCCTCCTGAATGTGAAAGAATTGTAATCTCTAGTTTTATACCCTTTAAAAGAGAGCTTGTAAATGATGCCTCTGCCCTGCATAATTAATGCAATGATAGGAAAAGCTATCACTTCTAACTTCCCACAGTTGACGAGATGGGGAGATGTCCAGGAAGGCTGGGAAAAGCTTGCTGTTACCTCACAGATTCGGGGAACAGATCTCTCTAATCTATGACTCATGAACGTTGGACTTGAGTCTGAAGCCCAAGACAATTTCACAAGAAATGAAACTTAGAATTTTTCAAAGAGAAAATAAAACATCTTTCATGTCTGGGCAAGAGCTCCAGAGTAGATGCAACATGTGCTCATGAACAGGATATGAAATCTTATGCATGTTTGGAGGATGCAGGATATATATATAAAGTATATATTATATATACATAATTTATATATATTATTATATATATAAATTATCTCTCTGTATTTTTTATTTTGTTCAAGTCTACTCAATTGACAATGTTGTGTTAGTTTCTGCTATACAGCAAAGCGAATCAGTTATACATATACATATATCTTTTAAAAAATTTGTTTTTATTTGAAGGATAATTGCTTTACAGTATTGCACTGATTTCTACTTAACATCAAGGTGAATCAGTCATAGGTTTACCCATGTCCCTCCCACTTGAACATCCTTACACCTCCCTCCCCATCCCAGCCCTCTGGGTTGTTTTCGAGCCCTGGTTTAAGTTCCCTGAGTCATACGGCAAATTCCCACTGGCTATCAATTTTACATATGGTGATGTGTGTTTTCATGTTACTCTCTCCATTCCTCCCACCCTCTCCTTTTTTTTAAGACTCTGTTCCCATATAGGTCATTACAGAGTACTGAGTAGAGTTCCCTATGTCATACAGTAAGTCCTTATTAGTTATCTATTTTATATATGTTGTTGTTCAGTCACTAAGTCGTGTCCTACTCTTTGTGAATCCATCAACTCCAGCATGCCAGTCTCCCCTGTCCTTCACTGTCTCCCAGAGTTTGCTCAGATTCATGTCAAGAGTCAGTGATGCTATCCAATCATAATATAGAAGCATATATATGTCAATCCCAATCTTACAATTTATCTCTCCCCTCCCCCTTGCCCCTGGGTAACCATAAGTTTGTTTTCTATATCTGTGACTCTATTTCTGTTTTGTAAGTAAGTTCATTTGTACCCATTTTTTAGGAGGCTTGTCTGGTGGCTCAGTGGTAAAAAATCCACCTGCTGACGCAGGAGACATGGATTCGATTTCTGGGTCAGGAAGATCCCCTGGAGAAGGAAATGACAACTCACTCCAGTATTCTTGCCTGGGAAGTCCTATGAACAGAGGAGTCTGGCAGGCTACAGCCCATGTGGGTGCAAAAGAGTTGGACACAACTGAGTGACTAAACAGTAGCATTCCAGAGGGAGGATAAGGGGAGGAGGGAGGTGGGAGGGAGGTTCGGGAGGGGGAACTCATGTACACCTGGGGCAGATTCATATCAATGTATGGCAAAACCAACCAATATAATATTGTAAAATAATTAGCCTCCAATAAAAAAAAAAGAAAAAGAATAAAATGAAGTATTATATAGAGGATCCAGAAAAATAAATAAATAAATTCCACATATAAGTGATACCATATTTATCTTTCTCTGTCTGACTTACTTGGCTCAGTATGACAATCTCTAGGTCTCTGTATATTTCAAGGTAAAGGAATTTGTACCTTGACATGAAATTTGAGCCCTGACATAAAATTTTAAAAGTGGAGAGAGAGAGATCAAGAAGTCAGCAAAATGACACCATGGTCACAGCTAAGGTGGAATATATGAGAACCTGATGGTGACTTGACCAACAAGCTGGGTTACCCCCCAAGGGACCCAGGCCTAGCCCTCTGCTCAGCCCAGCCCCCACTACTGAGCATTAGGACTGCTCTGCCAAGATGGCAGGCCTTACATTCAGAAACCTGCTCTGGGAAGACACAGCTGCAGAATCTGCTGGTTCATCAGAGGACACGAGGAGCAGCAGGTTTGACAGGAATGGCCTTCGTGCTGCTGACAGCTCTGTTCTGCTCTGGGCCACTGCAAGGCTCTGAGGGAAGCAGGACAAAAGTGCTTTGATGCTCTTTGGTGCTGTCTGAATGAGAGCAAGTTGTGTAAGGGGCCAATGGGCAGGGAGCATGAATGGCATCATTGAGAGTCAGAAGTCCAGCAGAAGGGATGGGGCAGGGATGTTTCCTACATCCCGTCCACACAGTCCCTAGAATTTTCCCCGTATACTCAGGAACCTAGTCAATATTCATCAGGAAGAAGGAAAAACCACACACTTAGAAGCATGCAGCATTATTGAAAAAGACAACTTGGGGAGAGAGGAAGAAAAGTGGGGACAGACTCATTTGGAAAGTCGGGGTCCAATATGTAAGCCTTCAGCATAACTGCAAAGCTGAATCCAAGCTTCTTGCATAAATTCTGTTTTAAGATCTTCAAATATACAAGATTGAGTCAGCAACTGCAGCAAATAAAAGTTTTCCTTTGTGCTGCTTGTTTGTTTGTGTGTTTTCTCATGGAAGGAAAGGGAAAAGATAAGGTCCGGAACATCAGGCCTTGCTGAAAGTCTGTTATTAATGAACCAGGGACTTGAAAAGCAAGAAGCTCATTAGTGGCTTCTGTGGAGAAGCCTGTGGCCCTGGATGCTAGGAGGAAATGGAAAAACTGCCAGTTAACAGCAGGAACATCTAAATCATCACACTTAGGAGGAGAACTGGAAAAACAAGACAGCGTTTTACCCTCCACAGAAAAATAATAGTGAAAGAGAGCCTTCATTGAGTATATACATGGAATGTCTTAAGTCAGGCTGCTAAATAAATAGCTGCTGTTGATGAAGGCAAGAAGATAAACAGGCATTCATCACGGTCAGAAGGGCAAGGAGGGTAGAGCTGAAGGTAGAGAGCACCTTCAATTCTAGATCATGAATCTAACATACCCCAGCAGGGCTGACTCGGAAACAACCAGCTGTTTGCCGCTCCGTCTGTGGCAAATACTAGGTTCGGCCTATTAAACTAGGGCACAGCGTGGCAGTCTGGGTCCCACCGCACAACCAACCAACACTGATTAAACATTTACCATGTGCCAGGTACCACGCTAAGTTACTGGGGCCAGGAGGGCTATGCAGGAAGTGTCCCTCTTCTACAGCACTTCTCATGCGTTTAGAGAACCCAGAGCTAAAATGTAAAAGGATAACCAGCAGTGGTCAATGGTCAAATTATGATAAATATCCCAGCAAGATTGCTGGGGGTGAGGTATTTAAATGGATCATGCAGAGACCAAAGTCCATCTGAGCTGAAAGGGAGTTCAGAAAGCAATGCAGCTCAAAGCTCTTCAGAAACAAGACAATGTCATAGCTCGTCCACTGCAGCTAGCAGTCTTGCAGAGGAATTTAGTATTTGACTCTCAGATCTACCATTTATTTCTGGAAAGTCCTTTAACCTATCTGCACACGGTTCATGAATGAAAGAGGTAATAGTACCTAGCATAAAATTATGGAAGAATAAAATACAGTTGCCATTATTATAATCATTATTCAGCCATGATATTCTTTCTCTCTGTTCCAGACTCAGCCTCAGAATTCTCAAAACAGAGCACCAGGCAGTCAGCCACTCCTGGTGGAATAGAGTTTCCAGTGATAGTAAACACTTTTTTCAATATATCAGTGATGTGTGTGGTTTTTTAAATTTTATAATCATTTATATCTTACATAAAACTTTATTGGGCTTTCCCAGTGGCTTAGCAGTAAAAAATCCTCCTGCTAATGCAGGAGACACAGGTTCGATCCCTGTTTGGGCAGATCCCCTGGAGAAGGAAATGGTAACCCACTCCAGTATTCTTGCCTGGAGAATCCCATGGATAGAGGAGCCTGGAAGGCTAGTCCATGGGGCCGCAAAAGAGTCAGTTATGACTTAGTGACCAAACAATAACAAGAACAGATACTTTATTATCCCATTTAGTCATCCCAGCCACACTATTCACAAATACCAGACACATATTTGACAAGATTAAGTATGTTCAGACAAATAGATGATTGACCAACCAAGGCGACACCTTGAAAGCCATAATTATTTTCAAACATCGAATCAGTACATTTTAGGTTGCTGTATTTAAATATGATATAACCTCATTGGGTATCTACTATCTCATGAGGATTTTACTGCTCTAATGACAAATATCTATAGACAGATAAAAATCACTTTTTCTCTAAGTTTTCAGTCTAACTCCTTTCTTGATTCTCCATTATTTCTTAGTTTGATTTGTAGTTTCTAAGCACCACTAGATTATATCCATTAGTTCAAACCAACTGCTCAGAGATTTACCAAAATATCTGATTGTTCCCATAGAGTCTGCTTCAAAATGCACTTTTTCATTTTCAGGAGTGACAAGCAGTGGTGGGATACAAGTTGATTACATGGCATATCATGGGGTTTGGAGGGGGATGGTCATTCTTTCTCTTGTACCAAGGAAAGTCAAGCTCCCCCACTTCTGCTTTTCAGAGGACGAGGCTGAAGCCAGTTCCCCCTGTCACCCCCAGCTCCTTTAGATGCTCCCAGGCACCATCGCTGAGTCACTTTGCGTTGAGTAGGCAGAGTCCAACTGGGAGTCACCCAGTGTTACAAGTAAGAAGGGACCTCAGAAGGATTTAATTCACTCTATCTGCTGATACACAGCTGCCTGTCATTGAAGATTCTCTTTGGAGGCAAGAGGACAACCCTGTTTATTCAGCAACAATGATTTAAAGATACATTCATCGCATGAACAAAAGTCCAAAGAACTTGAGCAAGGGCACTTGTGAAAGAGAGAGACCCCACCTAATCAGTAACCTCCCTTAGAGAGGCTGTCGGCTGGCTGCCCGCTTCAGTGCATTCTTCTGCGGGTCCAGTACTGTGCTGCTCTCAGGGGACTCTGCTCGATGTTACATGGCAGCCCGGATGGAGGGGAGTTTGGGGGAGAATGGACACATGTATATGTATGACTGAGTTGTTCTGCTGTGCCACCTGGAGCTATCACAGCATCGTTAATCAGTTATATTCCAACACAAAATAAAAAGTTTTAAAAACAGAAGAAAAAAAAAGAATACTGTGGTGCCCTGAGAGGCAGGACAGAAGGAACTCTAATTCTGAGTGATCAACAGTGTCCTAAGTAAAAGGAAGGAGAAATGTGAAAATAGTTGAGACTAAACACGCCTGCCCCACACGGTTCAAAGGACATATTTGCAACGCAGGAACACCCAGCTCCAGAAATGGGAAAATGCCAGGATGGGAGCGGGCGTGGATGACGGGTCCCTCTAGACTGTTTAATGGGAAGATTATGTGCTGTATCCAGTTTCGAAATGGAAGGAATCGAAGGGGTTGCCGGAGACGCTGAAGGGAGTGCTGGGCTGCACACCATTATTCATCTCCTTTTGATTTGCTGAAGTATAAATAATCAAAATGATACATAAATTTAATTGCTGGTGTCATGTAGTTATTTTTGAGGAACAGCCACAAATCTGAGATCTGGTATTTAACAAACAACTCAGGCTACCTACTCAGACTAAACACATAGTGTGTTTTCCAGGCTGTAATTTTATAAAAACAAAATGTCTTTAGAGAGAGAACAAGCTAGTACTATTGCTTTAAAAATCACTTTAGGAAAAGTTTCCTTACTAAACTAAAATAAAACATAGACAATCTCATCCATTTTGCCGGCTGGCCCTGTTCCGCCCTGTTGTGCCATGTTATTACTTTCATCTCATTGACGTCCCACGTGAATATCTTCCCTCTGACAGTCTCTGGGAGCAGATTAACTCCTCTCTCTTGGGAGGTTTTGTTCCCCAAGAGAAGGGGTTTGCAAATGTTTAGTTCTGGACTCCTGTACACCCTTATAAATTAAGGAGACCCTAAAGATAGGAGATCCAACCAGTCCATTCTAAAGGAGATCAATCCTGGGTGTTCATTGGAGGGACTGATGCTGAAGCTGAAACTGCAATACTTTGGCCACCTCATGCGACGAGTTGACTCACTGGAAAAGACTCTGATGCTGGGAAAGGTTGGGGGCGGGAGGAGAAGGGGACGACGGAGAATGAGATGGTTGGATGGCATCACCGACTCTGTGGACATGAGTTTGAGTGTACTCCGGGAGTTGGTGATGGACAGGGAGGCCTGGCGTGCTGTGATTCATGGGGTCGCGGAGAGTCGGACACGACTGAGCGACTGAACTGAACTGAACTGAAAGATCTTTGTTGGACTTTCCTCGTGGCTCAGAGGTAAAGGAGTCCAACTGCCAGTGCAGGAGACGTGGGTTCCATCTCTGGGCTGGGAAGATCTCCTGGAGAAGAAAATGGCAACCCACTCCAGTATTCTTGCCTGGGAAATTCCACAAGCAGAAGGAGCCTGGGGGCTATAGTCCATTGGGTTGCAGAGACTTGGACACAAATTAGCAACTAAATAATAACAAAGATCTTTGTTATGTGTGTTACATTGGTCAATCTTTAATGTATTGAAAATTAAACATTTTTATAAGAATAACTGTTTCACAACAAAAAAAATTAGTATGAGTGACATTGTTTCACATTTGTGCAAATCTCTTTAACATCTGGATTCAGAGAAGAAAGTTGGATTCTCATATGTACATCTATGTTCAGTTTCTGGGGATGTGATTTTTTTAGCTAGTATTTCATAAGTATAAGAAAATCCAGCCTCATAAAGCATTGAAAAGGGAAGAGCATTCTAGTATCCTTTTTAAAGAATTATCTCCTATCATTCTACTCAAACTCAGCTAGTAGTAATTTCTTAAAGATTATTTGTAATATGGAATCTAAAAACAAACAACAAACTTTTATCAACAAACTTTTCATATTCTGTTACACTAAAATCCATTGGTCTATCTTGTATTTTGAATGGATCATTTACTCATGCATGATTTTATAAAATCATACATTGTTCATTTATAGTTCTTATTATATAATATCTAAAATCCAAGATACATCAATGAGATCACAGTCTCACAGAAAAATCTTAAAGTCTTAGCTTTCAAGTTCATGGTGGTGGATAGGTTTTCCAAAATTCTGGGTTTTGCTTTAAAACTTGCATTTTATCATTGTCAACAAATAACGTCAGTGATTTTCCTTGAAGAGATGGGCTCACTTTGTTAATTTTTGAGAAAATGTATACCCAAGTCTGAATAACCATGGATTGTCTGCCAAGCATTCTTTCAGATAAAAGTGGTATTACGTGGAAAACGTGGCTAGGTCAACCCCCAACACAATAATCATACAAGTACTTTCCTTCAAAGAACCATCATACTTTGATGTGTAGCAAAAGCAATTTACATGTACTTCTTTTTTTTTCCTTTATTTTAATTGGAGGCTAACTACTTCACAATATTGGATTGGTTTTGCCATACATTGACATGAATCCGCCCTGGGTGTACATGTGTTCCCCATCTTGAACCCCCCTCCCACCTCCCTCACCATATCATTCCTCTGGGTCGTCCCAGTGCACCAGCCCCGAACATCCTGTATCATGCATCGAACCTGGACTGCAATTCGTTTCACATATGATAATATACATGTTTCAATGCTATTCTCCCAAATCATCCCACCCTTGCCTTCTCCCAGAGTCCAAAAATCTGTTCTTTACATCTGTGTCTCTGTGGCTGTCTCGCATATAGGGTTATCATTTGCATCATTCTAAATTCCATATATATGCGTTAGTATACTGTATTGGTATTTTTCTTTCTGGCTTACTTCACTCTGTATAATAGGCTCCAGTTTCATCCACCTCATTAGAACTGATTCAAATGTATTCTTTTTAATGGCTGAGTGATACTCCATTGTGTATATGTACCACAGCTTTCTTATCCATTCGTCTGCAGATGGACATCTAGGTTGCTTCCATGTCCTGGCTATTATAAACAGTGCTGCAATGAACATTGGAGTACATGTGTCTCTTTCAATTCTGGTTTCTTCGGTATGTATGCCCAAGAGTGGAATTGCTGGGTCGTATGGCAGAAGGCAATGGCAAACCACTCCAGTACTCTTGCCTAGAAAATCCCATGGACAGAGGAGCCTGGTGGGCTATAGTCCATGGGGTCGCTACTAGTCAGACAGGACTGAGCGACTTCACTTTCACACATTGGAGAAGGAAATGGCAACTCACTCCAGTGTTCTTGCCTGGAGAATCCCAGGGATGGCGGAGCCTGGTGGGCTGCCGTCTATGGGGTCACACAGAGTCGGACATGACTGAAGTGACTTAGCAGCAGCAGCAGCATAGCAGTTCTATTTCCAGTTTTTTAAGGAAACCCACAGCAAACATTATCCTCAATGGTGAAAAATTGAAAGCATTTCCCCTAAAGTCAGGAACAAGACAAGGGTGCCCACTCTCACCACTACTATTCAACATAATTTTGGAAGTTTTGGCCACAGCAATCAGAGCAGAAAAAGGCATAAAAAGAAATCCAAATTGGAAAAGAAGTAAAACTCTCACTGTTTGCAGATGACATGATCCTCTACACCCTAAAGACTCTACCAGAAAATTACTAGAGCTAATCAATGAATATAGTCAAGTTGCAGGATATGAAATCAACACACAGAAATCCCTTGCATTCCTATACACTAATAATGAGAAAACAGAAAGAGAAATTAAGGAAACAATTCCATTCACTGTTGCAATGAAAAGAATAAAATACTTAGGGATACATCTACCTAAAGAAACAAAAGACCTATATATAGAAAACTATAAAACACTGGTGAAAGAAATCAGAGAGGACACTAATAGATGGAGAAATATACTGTGTTTGTGGATTGGAAGAGTCAATATTGTGAAAATGAGTATACTACCCAAAGCAATCTATAGATTCAATGCAATCCCTATCAAGCTACCAACGGTATTTTTCAAAGAGCTAGAACAAATAATTTCACAATTTGTATGGAAATACAAAAACCTCGAGTAGCCAAAGCAATCTTGAGAAAGAAGACTGGAACTGGAAGAATCAACCTGCCAGACCTCAGGCTGTACTACAAAGCCACTGTCATCAAGACAGTATGGTACTGGCATAAAGACAGAAATATAGATCATAAGAGATAGGGGTTCAATACCTGGTTTGGGAAATCCCCTGGAGTAGGAAATGGCAACCCATTCCAGTATTCTTGCCTAGAGAATCCCATGGACAGAGAAGCCTAGCCGGCTACAGTCCATTGGGTCGCAAAGAGTCGGACACGACTGAAATGACTTGGTATGCGCCATGTACCCCTTAGCACAGGCATGGAGTAATATCACAAGGCACAGTACCCCTTGGAGTCACTACCTTAATTTTTCTAAGGCACCAATGGTTTTATTCATCATTGTATTTGCCCCATCAATGTTAATGTAACATATTGAAAATAATTGCGAGTAATAATCTTAGTGTTGTGATGAAAAAGAATTTAACCCAGCAGACACCTTAAAACAGGGATCTCGAACCTCTGAGATCTAATGCCAGATGATCTGAGGTGGAGATGATGTAATAATGATAAAAATAAAGTGCATAATAGATGTAATGTGCTTGAATCATCCTGAAACCATTCTGCACCACCCCACCAGTCTGTGGAAAAATTGTCTGCCATGGTCCCTGGTGCCAAAAAGGTTGGGGACCACTGCCCTAAAAGGATATCGAGGACCCTCAGAGGGCCAAGGATCAAAGTTTGAAAATTCCATCATAGAGAACTTCAGCAAATTTTGCAAACCAACATCATTAACTTGAAAGAAAGAATATCCAAATGGATAGCAATCATTTAAATGTCTTCATTTGTGCTTTCTAATAAAGCTAACGAGCATCTCAGGATACAAGAATGATCCCTTCTCAAAAGAAAACTTATTCTTCTTACCCCACAATTTTTGCCCATAACTCTTGATTACTGAAATTTATCTTTGCCTCAGATCTCACAACTGTAAAATGGAAATAATAATAGCACTTATCCCAGAGCATTGTTAGGAAGATGAGACAGTCTCAAGTCAGAAGAGTACTTAACACAGGGCTTAGCACATAGTCAGTGCAAAATAAATGTGATAAGCTATATTTCCTATATTCCTTTGTGTGTGTGAAGTCGCTTCAGTCGTGTCTGACTCTGCCACCCCATGGACTGTAGCCCGCCAGGCTCCTTTGTCCATGGGATTCTCCAGGCAAGACTACTGGAACTGCGTTGCTATTTCTTTCTCCAGAGGATCTTCCCAAACCAGGGACTGAACCCACATCTCTTATGCCTCCTGCATTGGCAGGCAGGTTCTTTACCATTAGTGCCACCTGGGAAGCCCTAATTCTGTAATCCTTTATTAGTCTAATTTCTCTCACTGTTGCTTGAAATGGATTTCTCTGTAGGCATCACAGACACCTCTTACTTTTACAGTCACAAGCTGTTCACTGAGGACATCTCTGACTCATGAAGTGAAGTCGCTCAGTCATGTCCGACTCTTTGCGACCCCATGGACTGCAGCCCACCAGGCTCCTCCGTCCATGGGATTTTCCAGGCAACAGTACTGGAGTGGGTTGCCAATGCCTTCTCCAGAGGATCTTCCCCACTCAGGGATCGAACCCGGGTCTCCCGCATTGTAGGCAGATGCTTTACCGTCTGAGCCACCAGGCAAGTCTGACTCATGAGGGTGAAGTTATTTACAATACTTTTCTGTGATAAAAACATAACCATGCTTCTTTTTCTTATACTGTCCTCACATTACAATGCTTTTTGATAGCTTCTTCTTGAAAGATGGTTAAAAATAAACTGAATACTGCTAAGGCAACATTTGAAGCAAAATGTGAAGAGCCGATATAATTAATACCTACTCTATTTTATCTTATAAGCAAAGGACAAAGAGTAACCCTCAGCCCTTGCACAGTCGGATGCTTAACTCAGAATAATGCAAGTTACAGTGAAGGAGTTTGGAAGTTTCATACTTCAGCTCCAGATTCAACAGCTGAATGGCATAAAATATTACTCTTGACATGACTTGACATTTTCCTTTATTAGAAAATATTTTTTCAATAGCTAAGGAACAACACCATTAGCCAAAATATTTAATTTTGCAGAATATTACCCTGGGTGCCGGCTGGCAAATGATGAGACATACGTCTGCTCAGGACAAATTCCTCAGGCTGAATGAAGGCTTTGAATTTGAATGAAGGTTCACATACTTCACAAAAATGCTGCCTTGCTGCTGGCACAGACTTTGAGAAATACCTCTGTCAGTGTTTACACAGTTTTAGGAGGGCTCCATGGTTTATGATCAGATTAGCCTATTTTCCTCCTACTTCAGGGCTCCCGAGTCCACAAGTGGAAGTGTTTCTCTGAGAGCAGTAATAAGTTAAGCCTGTGCTTCAGGAGTTCCTGTAGTCATGAAACATCAGTCTAGGCAAGGCAGTCAGCCTGAGAGATACTTGATTTCACATGGGATCTTATTTCAGTTAGATGATAGGAGAAAGGTTTGGAGTCTTACACTTAAACAACCCTGAGTCTTGCATGTGTGCTCAGTCGTGTCCAACCCTTTTGCAACCCCAAGGACTGTAGCACATCAGGCTTCTCTGTCCATGGGATTTTTCCCTACAATATTCAAAACTAAATCCACCCTACCCTACTCCCATGAAAACCAATAAAACATCTACATGACTTTTAGGCAGCAACTGACATATTAAAAATGAAAGGTAGATATAGGATTGGGGCAGTGCCAAAGGAGGCCACCTCTCTTTCTGTGTTTCAGCTATGTGTTTCTGAGCTGTTACTAGCTTCAGGGGCAAACTTTAGCCAATGGAAGCCAAAACTAGCCCCAGAGACTGAGTGGTCGTGGTCATGTATGACCATGGATGTGTTACCTAATCACTTCTTGGATATTGAGCCAATGAGGAAGATCTCTGATAGAGCAATATGAAGAGAAGCTGTACACCATAGAGATCTATGGCTAGAAAACAATGATGGGAACACATCTAAGCTCAGCCGATCAATCAGAAAGTCTTAGTACACACTTGGTTTTGTTCAATGCGCTTATCATCTGATGGTTGATGATCATGTTCATCAGTGCTTTGTGCAGACCATGAGGCTTTAAGAGGAAGCCACCACAAGGGGCGCGATGTCCTACAGGATGAGTGACCAAAGGGGTAGAGGCTTTTGAATACAGGAAAAAAAAATATGAAGCTTTGCCATCTGCCTCAGCAACAGCAACAAGATCTTCAAATATATACATGAAGGCAAGAGAGGGTGACTGGGCAGATGAATAGACAAAGGGATCACGAGTAACCCAGCAGCAGAAAGCCCGGGCATCCCCTGCAGCTTGAATAAGCACTGTAAGGAATAATTCGCTTTCCTTCTTTAGTTTCTGCAGTCCTTGAGCCCAACATAATCTTTGCATGAAGTGACAGCTGGAAGTAGTATTTCACTTTTATAACTTTCAGAATATTTCTTGCAGTCAAGTATTTGATTTTGGGCCCATGTTTGTTTTTGCACCTCCTTGTGCTACACAGCAACCCTGCCTCCTCCAAGCCAAGGCCAGACAGTCTGGGAGGTGAGTTCCAAGTGGCTGACAGTGCCAGCTTTCAGATATAAGAAGGTATCTTTCTGTCTCCCTCTTTTCCTGGTGACAGGGAGAGCAATTTCTCTGCAATATGACATTTGAAATGATGCCTAGCTTTTGCTAAAGATAAGCAAGCTGCCAGCCTGAAAGAAGTGGGAGGACACAGGATTCCAGAGCCCAAGAAGGGTTGGAAGGCTTAGTTCTCATCACTTGTATAGTTCTAGGAGGAGCTGACGATTTCAGTCACCATCACTCCACCTCCAGGACCTCTGGACCTTCCAGTGAGGGGCGGGGGTGTGGAGGAAGGCATAAGTAAAATAGCTTAGGGTTGTTGATAAGAGAAGAAGTTAGACTTCGCAGTAAAGAATAAGAAAGAAAGCCATAGAAAGACATATAAAGTATAGGCTAAGTATCTAGATCATTCATGTATGTCAAAATTAAGGGGACTTCCACATATTGGGGACTTCCTTGGCAATCCAGCAGTTAAGACTTAGCCTTCCAATGCAGGGGGCTCAGTCCCTGGTTGGGGAGTTAAGATCCTACCTGCCTCATGATTCAAACACCAAAACATAAAACAGAAACAATGTTGTAACAAATTCAATAATGACTTTTAAAATGGCCCATGTAGCTCAGTTGGTATAGAATCTACCTGCAAGGCAGAAGACCTGGGTTTGATCCCTGGGTCAGAAAGATCCCCTGTGGAATGAAATGGCAAACCACTCCAGTATTCTTGCCTGGAAAATCCCATGGACAGAGAAGCCTGGAGAATTATAGTCCATGGGATTGCAAAGAGTCAGGCACAACTTAGTGACTAAACCACCACCATGTCAAAAAAAAAAAAAAAAAACCTTAAGAAAGAGTTAAGCAACTATTGTTAAAACTGTGGAAGACTTTGTGAAGATTAAAATTTAAGGCTTAAATGTTTACCTTTTCAAAGAAGTTGGTTTCCCTTCTGTTGAATTTACAAAGTATTTAATAATTCTTCCTTCAACACTTTATACCAGCATTAAGCATAGCAGGCATAAGAATTGTAAAAAATGAAATTCTGGAGAATCAAGAGTCCCACAGCTTCTCATTTCCTCCCCATTCTTATGATCAATGACTGACTTCACACCATCTCTGAAAGATTTCAGATGCCTACTCCCTTCCATTCTAATTACTCTCTGCAAGTGTCATTTGGATATCATTGCCTTCTTAAAAGTCTGTAATGGCTCCCAAAAGTTCTTCACTTAAAAGCAAAGCTCACAATCATGGCCTTCCAGATCCATCAGCTAATAATTCACCCATCAAACATTTATTGCACACCTAATGGACATCAGGCATTTGAGAGATGTGGGGAATAGACACTGAAAGATGGGTTCACAGCGTTGAGCAACAGTTTTGGAGGAGAAATTGGGATGTCAACGGCCTTCCATCAATCAGTGCGTGAGTGCAATGGGCCATGGAGACAAGACCTCTAAAACCCAAAGCTGGAAAACATGGGAGACTTTCTGGGAGAGATGATGTTTAGGTTGCTTTTAAAATAAAAAGTACACATTATCCTGATGAATAAAGTTCGTATCCACGAGACAGCATGTGTAAGGGTACAGAGGTAGGAAAGAACATGGTTCAGAGAATGGAAAAAAGGAGCAGAATGGCAGGAAGGAAAAGACTGGTGATGAAACCAGACTGCTCTTAGCCCACTCAGAGCCCTGTAAAGAGTTTGGATTTCAACTCCAAAGTCATGAGGTGACATCAAACATTTTAAGAGGACAGAAGCATGATCATTGGTATCTTAGATTTCTCCAAAAGTTCCTTGGAGAGTGGATTGTATCAGGAAGACCAATCCAGAAGCAATTGAAGAAGCTAGTAGAGGACTTCCGTGGTGGTTCAGGGATTAGAACTCCACACAGTCACTGCAGGGGTTCTATCCCTGGTTGGAGAAGTTCCACATGTCATGCAGTGTGGCCAGAAAAGGGGAAAAAGCTAATAGATAAATAAGGATTCAGATTATAGCGTTGATGACAGAGAGTAGAACATAGAAGGAAAATGTGGGAAGATGAATTTAACAGAACTGATAACATCTGGTAACAAGTTGTATCGGGAAGCTATTTTGAAAGGAGGGACAGAAATCCATTTAACCGATTTGTGACTTTCAAGAATAGCCAGGTCTGGGAGGAGAGGTAGACTCAGTTGTAGACATGTTTTTGAAAGACCTTTGTATATACAAATCTATGCTGTAGGCTATGTACTAGAATAGGAAGTACATATTTAAGGGTTATCAGCATATTAGTTATACACGTAATTGTTAAAAACTGGGAGAATAGATGAAATTTATTTGGGTTTTATACCTAAAGCACAATCAATGATCTGAAAGTTGAGTTGAAAGAGTTACATCATAGAAGCCAAAGGAAAAAAGAATTTTAAGAAAGAAGTGATCCACAGTATTAAATACACCAAAGGTGTCCAATAAGATAGAACCCCAAACTATTATATATGGTAATTTCACGACCTGTCCACAGCAGTTTCATTCAAATAGTAGGGATAGAAATCAGAGTGTAGAAAGTTGAGAAGTGAAAGAAAAGCCAGACACAGAGAAAAGAGAAGGATAATTGAATCGTTCAGGAAGGACTTGGTTGCATGCTAAGTCGTTTCAGTCCCGTCTGACTCTTTGCGACCCCATGGACTATAGCCCACCAGGCTCCTCTGTCCTTGGGATTCTCCAGGCAAGAATACTGGAGTGGGTTTCCATCTCCTTCTCCAGGGGATCCCAACCCAGGGATTGAACCCATGTCTCTTATGTCTCCTGTATTGCAGGCAGGTTCTTTACCACTAGCACCACCTGGGAAGCCCAAGTCTAGATTATACTGCAGCAACAACCAATTCAAATTTCAGTGGCTTAACACAACAAAAGTTTACTTCTCACTGTGCTCTGCATCCAGAGCAGGTCATCAGGGGACTCTGCTCAGCACAGGAGAGACTCCCCTCAACACAGGCATTTATAACTTTTACCCCAAGGAAAAGAGAACCGCTGAGTCCCATAATGGCAATGGAGTGCAAAACTTTCTCCTGAAAGCAACACCTAACATGTTATTCTAAATTTCCAAAGCAGATCACATGGCCACAGGAGGCAGAGGAACGCAATGCTGCCATGTGTCCAGAAAGAGAACTGGATTGTCTGCATGGTCTCCGTGAGGGGATTAGGGTACCACTAGCTACAAAGGGCTGTTACATTACAGGAGAGATTTTTGTCTGGTTGCTTTTTAAAATGGGACAGACAGTGGTACTAGTGAAATATGTGTCCACAACTCACTCTGTGCTCTCGTGTGCAGCCCAATGGTAAACACCATTCATGTCTAATCTCTCTAAAGGAATAACCTTTCTACTATGCTATACATCTTCAAAACTCTACTCAAGAATCACTTCATTCATGAAGCTGTCCATTGAAAACCTTGATATGTATCACTGATAAGCTCAGTTACTTCTGTCCCAGTTTATTATGGTGGGCTTCCCTTGGGGCTCAGCTGGTAAAGAATCTGCCTGCAATGTGGAAGACATGGGTTCGATTTCTGGGTTGGGAAGATCCCCTGGAGAAGGGAAAGGCTACCCACTCCAGTATTCTGGCCTGGAGAATTCCTTAGACTAAGTCCATGGGGTCGAAAAAGTTGGACAGGACTGAGCGACTTTCACTTTCATTTCAGTTCAGTTCAGTCCAGTAGCTCAATCATGTCCGACTCTTTGTGACCCCATGAATCACAGCACGCCAGGCCTCCCTGTCCATCACCAACTCCCGGTGTTCACTCAAACTCATGTCCATCGAGTCGGTGATGCCATCCAACCATTTCATTCTCTGTCGTCCCCTTCTCCTCCTGCCCCCAATCCCTCCTAGCATCAGGGTCTTTTCCAATGAGTCAGCTCTTTGCATGAGGTGGCCAAAGTATTGGAGTTTCAGCTTTAGCATCAGTCCTTCCAATGAACACCCAGGACTGGTCGGATCTCCTTGCAGTCCAAGGGACTCTCGAGTCTTCTCCAGCACCACAGTTCAAAAGCATCAGTTCTTCGGCGATCAGCTTTCTTCACAGTCCAACTCTCACATCCATACATGACCACGGGAAAAACCATAGCCTTGACTAGACAGACCTTTGTTGGCAGAGTAATATCTCTGCTTTTTAATATGCTATCTAGGTTGGTCATAATTTTCCTTCCAAGGAGTAAGCGTCTTTTAATTTCATGGCTGCAATCAGCATCTGCAGTGATTTTGTAGCCCAAAAAATTACTTTCATTTAGGTAGGTGTATTTTCTTATCTTCCATTATTGAGTTCATTGTATCTTTTTCACCAGTTTTGAAGTTCTTTCCACCAACCCTCAAAAAGACAGAAGGTTCACTTTTGCTTCCTTTCTTTCAATGGGGTAACTGGCCACAAGATCCATAATCAACCAATGATGTTAGCTAAACAACTGGTTTCTCCCTGACCAAAGACGACGTTTATGCAAAGTTCTTTGGACTTGATCACCCTTGAGCACATAGCGTCATTTATACAATGGTTTATGAAGCAAATGCTGCTGGTTTTTTCCATGGCTGAAGAAGCAGGAAACAGAGCAGCGGTGTCCTGACTCTTATGGAAACTCCACCCCGTGTACTGGCACCATCGTAATTTTGCTTAGTCTGCTTTCTGGGATTAGCCCAAACTTGTCAAGTTCTCACTTTAAAAAGTTATGAATGCATTCACCACATATTTATGCTCTGGTTTGAGTTCCCTGAGTCATACAGCAAATTTTCATTGTCCGTCTATTTCACGTATGGCAGCGTATATGCTTCCGTGCTGCTCTCTCCATCCACCTCACCCTCTCCTTCCTTTCCCTGTCCTTGTCCCCAAGTCTGCTCCCTATGTATGTGTCTCCATTGCCCCTCTGCGGGTAGGTTCATCAGTACCATCTTTCTAGATTCCATATATATGGGCTGCAGAATGTGCCTGAAGACATTTGAATTCATACATTATTATAACATGATGAACGTCAAATAAAACAAGCCTGAGAGCTGAACCTATACTTGGAATACCAATCTGTACTCCATGGTTAAAATCTTTAAGATAGTTTCCAACTTGATTACTCAACCCTGAAGGGATAATATGCTTCTGAAACAGATTATTACTGATGCTGACATTTGAAGAGTTCTGAGGAAGATAACACCATTGAGAAATTTAGTATTACGATGGAATACTATTCTGCTGTAAAAAAGAATAAAATGTTGCCATTTGCAACAACAAGGATGGCCATGGAGGGCATTCAGTCAGTCAGTTAAGTTGCACAGTCATGTCCGACTCTTTGCGACCCCATGAATCACAGCATGCCAGGCCTCCCTGTCCATCACCAACTCCCAGAGTTCACTCAAACTCATGTCCATCAAGTCGGTGGTGCCATCTAGCCATCTCATTCTCTGTCATCCCCTTCTCCTCCTGTCCCCAATCCCTCCCGTCCCCAATCCCTCCCAGCATCAGAGTCTTTTCTAGTGAGTCAACTCTTCGCATGAGGTGGCCAAAGTATTGCAGTTTCAGCTTCAACATCAGTCCTTCCAATGAGCACCCAGGATTGATCTCCTTTAGAATGGACTGGTTGGATCTCCTCACAGTCCAAGGGACTCTCAAGAGTCTTCTCCCACACCACAGTTCAAAAGCATCAATTCTTCGGCGATCAGCTTTCTTCATAGTCCAACTCTCACATCCATACATGACCACTGGAAAAACTATAGCCTTGACTAGACAGACATTTGTTGGCAAAGTCATGTCTCTGCTTTTTAATATGCTATCTAAGTTGGTCATAACTTTCCTTCCAAGGAGTAAGCATCTTTTAATTTCATGGCTGCAATCAGCATCTGCAGTGATTTTGCATTACTGCTAAGTAAAACAAGTCAGACAGAGAAAGACAAATACCATATGATATCACTTATATGCGGAATCTAAAAATAAAAACCGGTGAATGTAACAAAAATGAAACAAACTTACAGGTACAGAGAACAAACTAATGATTACCCTTAAGGAGAGGGAAAAAAGGAGAGGCAAGACAGGAGGCAAGACAAGGATGTATTGTACAACACAGGGAATATAGCCACTATTTTATAATAGCTATGAATGGAGTATGGGCTTCCCCAGTGGCTCAGCGATAAAGAATCCACTTGCAATGCAGGAGCCACAGAGACATGGGTTCAATCCCTGGGTCAGGAAGAGCCCCTGGAAGAGGGCATGGCAACCCACTCCAGTATTCTTTCCCCATGGACAGAGGAGACTGGTGGGCTACAGTCTATGGGGTCGCAAAGAGTCAGACAGGACTGAGGGACTAACACTTTTCACTTTCATGCATCAAAACCACAAGCTTGGCCTCATTAGCATGACTCAAGCTACTGAATTCAACAGCCATAGACAAGCAAACTCGGGAGGACTTTGGAAGTGAAACAGGTGCACAGGCATTGTGGTGAGGATTTCCATGATGCTCAAAGATGAAAATGTAGATTCAGTCATGAAATTTTTCAGCCAGGAGGAGTCACAGAAACCACCCACACACAAAATAAATAGGTCAACACATAACCCAGACAGACCAGGAGAGGCTTTTAAAGAAAAGGGAAATTTTGTTGAGAAGTGAGTTTAACGGGAGAATGAATGAGGTGGCAAAGACAGTGTATGATTAGGGAAAAGCTACACAACAGCTCTTTGGATGTTTCCTAAGGACGAGTAACTATTGTGATCCAAGGAAGCTACTAGATATCCTTCCCACAGAAGTGAGAAAATGTAGTTTGGGGTCTTGATAATTTCACTTCTCAACTCAGGGTAGCAGAAATACTCAAGAATCCTGGCAGCCAAATTGTAATCATAAATAATTTTTCTCTCAAGTGGGTTGACTCCAGTTGGCACTGATCAACTTACAGGTCAGCACAAATATTTTTATAATGAGCCATAAAAAGGGGAAAATATAGTCTAGACTGGCAGTCAGAAAGCCTGCTGCTTTCTCTCAGCAACTCAACCAGGTCTGATCTGGATAACTGGCCCAAACTGATAATATCAGTTCCCAGACTGTTTATGTGGGGACAGGATCTTCACTTTTAAGCAGTGCAAAGTGTTACGAAAATGGACAGCATGTACTTGAGGGCTGGGTGGTCTGGACCACTGAGCAGCTCCCAGCGTGATCACAGATGCCTCTGTCCCACCACTTAGAGAGTAGACTCACTAAGCACACATTCTTTGTTATTCTTTTTGTCCCCTCCACTCACACCTCCTCTTATTATTCTTATTTTCTCAATGATTCTCCTCTCTGATATTGATGTATTGATACAGTCTGATATGTTTTAGTCCTGCGAGTGGCCTCCACTACCAAGCTTCACAGAAGGAATAATTGAAGAGGCAACTGTCCTTTTATTTACAGTGAAGATGCCGCTGAAATCAAAGCTCCATGAGGGCAAGCATCATGTCTGCCTTGTGTAGAGCAGACATTTAAGAAATGCAGACATGTGGTGTTTCACACGTTTTCAGTAATTGAAACACATGTGTCGTGTGTGTGTGTTAGTTGCTCAGTTGTCTCCGACTCTTTGCAACCCCATGGACTGCAGTCTGCCAGGCTCCTCTGTCCATGGAGTTCTCCAGGGAAGAATACTGGAGTGGGTTGTCATTTCTTTCTCCTCTTAGTTTTTTGGTAAAAATACACATTAACATTTTCAAGGTACTGTGTTCCATCCCCATTCTTCAAACATCCTAAGGCACAAAGAGCAGAAAGCTGCTTGTTTTGGATTGAATGTTCTCCCCCCAACCCGCCTCAGATTCTTACGTTGAAATCTCATCACCAATGTGGTGGTTTTAGAAGTGACGCTTTGGGAAGGTGATTAGGCCATAAGAGTGGAGTCCTCATGAATGGGACTGGTGTCCTTACAAGAAAAGGTCAGAGAACTGGCTGGCTCTCTTTCTGCCACAGGAGGCGAGGAGGAGTTAGCAGTCTACATCTTGGAATAGGGCCCTTGCCAGGTCCTGTCCATGGGGCACTCTGATCTCAGACTTCAGCCTCTAGAACAGAGAGAAATAAATTTCTGTTGTTTATAAGCCAGCCAGTCTGTGGGACTTCGTTATAACAGTCTGAACAGACTGACACACTGTTTATGGAGTCTCCTGTCTCTGACTATTTCCAGCCAGCCCCTCAATCAGTAGTTCTATTTCAGTAAAAGCGAGAGAATAGAAACGGAACTAGAACCGGCAAATAGCTTGGAGGTCCCAAACTCATTTTCTCATTTAGAACCAGACTTTATTGATATATTGGAAACTCATGTTGACATTGTTGTCTTCTAACATTTTCCCCAGCAGCTAAGAATCTCAGGCCATTAAAAAAAATAAATAAATAAAAGGGTGGGTAACTACCATATGAAGTCTGTAGGAAACTCTGGGAACTGTGAGCATTTTATCAGAGAGGTTACAGCTCAGCAGACGTGTTGAAAGAGGGTAGTTCCACACTGTAATAATAGAAGGAAGCAGGCACTGTTCAGCACTCAGAGCTATTAAATCAGGGGAGATTTTTTTGATTTTGCTCTTCCAGGACCGCATGTCCTGGCCTAGCCCTCCAAATTCCAATGACTGGTAACCAGCAGAGGCCAGTTTACAACTACTTGCTAAGTACTACTGTGACCACTGAAGCCTTCCAAGTTATTATGCAACTTGTTTATTCCATGACATGTTTTGAATTTAGAGACTAGAATCACCTTCTATAAACTCAGAGTGCTATTTTAAATTTAAGGCAATTTTTGCCAAGGCAAATGGAAACAGAATAAATACATCATCATTAGGACCATCAGCATCCTACCTTCCAAACCACCTTTAAGAAAACCAGCATTCTACAACCTTGCTGTTCTCTGAAACCAGAAGCACAGACTATTTTACCTACGAGGGTTTTTGCAGATCCACACCAGCCCTGCAATTTGAATCTAGATAGAAGGAAATGACATAGGAAATACAAAGGTCTGTAATGTCTTATAGTCTAACCAAAAGAGATCAAACCAGGCAGTTCTAAAGGAAATATTCAGCCCTGAATATTCATTGGGAGGACTGATGCTGAAGCTCCAACACTTTGGACACCTGATGTGAAGAGCCGCGTCATTGGAAAAGACCCTGATGCTGGAAAAGATCGAGGGCAGGAGGAGAAGGAGGCAACATAGGATAAGACAGCTAGATAGCACCACTGACTCAATGAACATGAATTTGAGCAAATTCTGGGAGACAGTGGAGGACAGAGGAGCCTGGAGTGCTTCAGTGCATGGAGTTGGACAAGACTAAATGACTGAACAACAGCAGCTAACCAGGGGAAACTGAGTTACTCCATTTACCAACAGAATGACAGGCTGTTTCAGCTTAATATCACAGTTTGACTTTGTGACATACATTTGACTACTTCATATTAACACTAGTGATCCAGTGGTGCTTTTCCTAGTTCCTGCATTAACCTAGAAATGCCCATCAAAGGCTGTCCCTCAGGTGGAGAAGCTAGTATCCAAGGAAGTAGAGCCCAACAGAATGATGTCGTGATAACGTTACCAAACCAGATTTGGGTCTGCTCTCCCAAGCAAAGGTAGTCTACTGACACCAAGTTGTATATGTGTGTAGTTGCTCATTTGTGTCCAACTCTGCAATCCCATGGACTGTAATCTGCCAGGCTCCCCTCTATGGAATTTTCCAGGCAAAAAAACTTAAGTGGATTCCCATTTCCTGCTTCAGTGTATCTTCCTGATCCAGGGGTCAAACCTATGTCTCTTTATATCTCCTGCATTGGCAGGTGGATTCTTTACCACAACACCAATTGGGAAGATGCTGATTATGGTAAAGGAAAGTACAGTTTATTGTAGGGCCAAACAAGCTCAAATGACCGGAACTCCTGAACAATTTCAGAGAAGGGTTTTTAAAGAGTGTGAGGGATAGGGTCATGGATATGGATCAGCTTGTACACTGATCTGTGTGTTGATGGTGAAGTAACAAAGTGCTGTGTCAGAATCCCAATCATCAGTCCCTGGTTCCAACCAGTCTGGGTCTGTTGGTCAGCTTGCAGTTTACTTCTTCCGCCTGATGGGGGTTTGAAAGTGAAAGTGAAATTGCTCAGTTGTGTCCGACTCTTTGCGACCACATGGACTGTAGCCTACCAGGCTCCTCCATGCATGGGATTTTCCAGGCAAGAGTACTGGAGTGGGTTGCCATTGCCTTCTCCAGGGGATCTTCCCGACCCAGGGATCGAACCCAGGTCTCCTGCATGGCAGGCAGACGCTTTACCGTCTGAGCCACCAGGGAAGCCCTGCTGCTGCTGCTGCTGCTGCTAAATCGCTTCAATCGTGTCTGACTCTGTGCGACCCCATAGACGGCAGCCCACCAGGCTCCCCCATCCCTGGGATTCTCCAGGCAAGAACACTGGAGTGGTTTGCCATTTCCTTCTCCAATGCATGAAAGTGAAAAGTGAAAGTGAAGTTGCTCAGTCATGTCTGACTCAGCAACCCCATGGACTGCAGCCCACCAGGCTTCTCTGTCCACGGGATTTTCCAGGTAAGAGTACAGGAGTGGGGTGCCATTGCCTTCTCCGAGGGAAGCCCTAGACATCTGTAAAACAACTCAAGGATGTGGCTCAGGATAGTATCCATCGCCCTTCAGGAAAAATTAAAGGCGCCTGACTTTGTCTACGGCTGACCTGTTACTCCTCTGTCTGCCTGACTGCTTTCCGTTGTTTCTACATTTTGTCACCTCTCTGATTACGTTTGTTCACAGGAACTTAGGGAAGCCCTAGGAGGATAAAGCTTTTCTACAAACAAAAGACAGGGAACATGGGGGAGTCTGGGCCTGGGAAAACCATGCAGGGTCCTGCTTGGTTTCAATAACTTCACCCAATCACAATCCCCCCTTTTCAACACTAGATAAACCTTTTAAATCTAGAAATGTAATGACCGCCTCGTATTATACCATATTCAGGCATCCCTAAATCCCAAGAGCTAAAATTACAAGGCAAAAAGTAATCTTTAGTACAATAACTTGAAACTAAATCTTATCTCCTTTCAGGCACTATAATTTGAAAAGGAAAGAGATCTTGAAAGTAATGAAATACTCTAATCCACAGATAAAACCTCCCTTAAGTCATTAGACATTTTTTTACAAGTAGACATAACATACTCTGAACAATATAACTAAAAAAACTGTTTTTAGAAAACAGATAAACCGACTATTCTTTTTTTGGCATCTAAACCATTCAGTCTGAGAAAGAATATGGAAATGCCATTTTCTATTTAAAAAAAAAAATTAGTTCTCTGATTTGGGCGGCCTGGAAAATCTCACCTCTTGTTCCTTAAAAATATAATCTTCTATTTAAGTTCCTTGAAGATTAGAATTTATGATTTTAATTATTAAAACATTTTATTATCACTGGTAGATGGAATAAAGTACATGCAAAATTGTTCTTTGAAAAATTTCAGAAAAAGTAATTATATATAAGAGGTACACTTTTCAACAAAAAGGAGAACAATTTAAAACAATGTAGGCTTCTATTTGCTCATTAAAGATAATCCCACTGAATTTTTAAAATTCTAAAAAATCATGACACTCAATTATTAATCCAAGCTTGTCAGTGGCCACATGTGGTTCATAGCAACATCCTGGTCTACTCTGTGGTTCTGGGAATGAAGGAGTCCAATTGCCATTAACCAGAGTGAATCCTGTGGGACTTTCACCCAGGTTAAAGCAGGCCATATGATGGTGGCTGAAAAAGCAAGGAGAAAATGATCAGTTGTGGAAGGATTAATATGAATTAAGAATACTCTCAAAAACTATCTCACTTAATCTTCACACAAAACAACTTTAAAATAGAGCTTATTTGCTGTTTTTGCTGTTTAGTCGCTAAGTCTTGTCCAACCCTTTGTGACCCCATGGACTGTAGCCCACCCAGCTCCTCTGTCCATGGGAAGTCCCAGGCAAGAATACTTGAGTGGGTTGCCATTTCCTTCTCCAGGGGATCTTCCGGACCCAGGGATTGAACATGTGTCTCCTGCGCTGGCAGGCAGATTCTTTACCTCTGAGCTACCAGGGAAACCCACATATTATTCCCATGCAAAATAGGAGGAAAACAAAGCTGAAAGACATAAATGACAAATAGTTTTCCAGAAGTCCATGGGTGAATGATTAGCATGGCCTTCAGGTATGAGTGCCATTAACTATACTGAGCAGCCTCACCCTGGTAGGTCTCTGTTTTAAGGTCCCACCTTATTTCTGAGTCCTTCCTGGAGACCCTGAAGACTGTTAGCAGTCCTGGCCTGCAGCAGAAGAGCTTAGTTGAGTTAGCATCCAGACTGTGAGGCTTAGCTTTGTATATGTGAATAATAAAGCCAGTCAGAGACAAAACTGTGAAGTTGGCAGCCGTGGTCTTTACCACCTCCACCCTACTTTCTCTGGAGACTCCCTGATGCCTTGCAGATGCTTGGCTCCTCCAGCCTTGCCTTCTGCTGAAGACCACAGAGGGCCCTGTCTTACAACCACCTGAGTGCCTGCCTCACCTGACTCCCCACTCCTGAAGGACACAGAGCATCTTCTTTCCCTGTTTCTCTAGGGTACTTACCCCTGAGTGGGGGCTCAGTGAATATTTGTAGGAAAAAAAAATATGAATTAGGAACTGGGCCTCCCTCCCAACACTAATCAAAATATTCTAGTCTGGTATTTGTATCCTACAGTTTTTGCTTCTTGGTGACAAGCAATAATATGTGCTTTTAACTTATTAAGGAATGACTCATTGCTTGGCCCTCTCAGAGGCTATCAGTATTGTGTGTATATTTGTATGTGTGTGTGTGTGTGTGTGTGTGTGTGCTTAAAGACTCAATACTCAGTCTGTGTAGTATATCCATTGGCTACTTTAAACTTGAGGACTTTGGCACAGGTTATTTGAAAGGGCTCCCCAGGTGGTGCTAGTGGTATTGAACCTGCCTGCCAGTGCAGAAGACATAAGAGATGGGGGTTTGATCCCTGGTCAGGAAATCCCCTGAAGGAGGGCATGGCAACGCACTCCAGTGTTCTTGCCTGGAGAATCCCATGGAGAATCATGGCAGGAGCCTGGCTGACTACAGTCCTTAGGGTCACAAAGAGTCAGACACAACTGAAGCAACTTAGCATGCACATACTTTAAACCTGAGCACATTGGCACAGTCTATTTGAAAGGGCTGTATTTCCATAAGATTGAAAATGGAACAATCACTGTGTCTAGAGTCAAGACCAGTACACTAGTGCCAAGCGTGGTCTGCTTAACAAGAACAGCAGGCAGAGAGTGGAGTGAATGCTCGTACTACACACTTGCCATTCATGTTATCTCATTGAATCTTCACAACATCCTTTGAGGCCAGTACCATTACAATTGTATCAAAAAAAAAAATCAGGCTAGAGAAGTTATCAATTTTGCCAAGATCAGATATGGAATAACTGGTAGAGATAGGATCCAGATCTGCCTGGTGTTAGCTCTCTCTCGTTTTTAATTGTTGTCACTATGCCTGAATCCCCTGCTCCTCAAAGTTATTATCCAAGCAGCAGCCAGAGGACTGAAGACTTAATCTAATGCAAGGAAGTATAGGGTGAGAGGGGGCTTCCCAGGTGGTTCAGTGAGTAAAAAATCCACCTGCCAACTCAGGAGACGCAAGAGACATGGGTTTGACCCCTGGGTTGGGAAGATCCCCTGGAGGAAGTCATGACCACCCACTCCAGTATTCTTGCCTGGAGAACCCCACAGACAGAGGAACCTGGTGGGCTATAGTCCAAAGGGTTGAAAAAAATTGGACATGACTGAAGCAGCTGAGCACGCACATAGGATGAGGACTAGAATGGTTAGACTAGAATGATCAGGAAGAGAAATCTTGGGGTGGAGGAGAAACAAAACCCATTTGGGGTGCAACTGCCAAGGCCTTGACGAGGACCCCACCTGATATCTCACTAAGCGGACCCCTTCTCTTGCCATAAAAGCTCTTGCCTGTGCTGGCCATGGGACTATTTGGGAATCTACACCAGCCACACATCCCCAAGAGGCTCTGCCCAGTGAGGACCTAGAGGATTTCTTCAGCACAACCTTAGGAAAGATCCCATTTAATGAGAAGTTAATTTCATAAACCCTCAAGATATTTCAGTTCTATCTAAAAGTCACAATAGAAAAACAAAAATTCAAAACAATCATTGGCCAATTAAATGGATACTGGAAGGAATGAAAACCTGAACGGTGGAAGAAAGACCCAAGTCTTATCTCTAAAACACCAGCTCTGAAATCTTGGATCACTCCCCAATTATGCTGGACCTCAGTTTTCTCAGGAATAAGATTGTGATGATAACATTTAGTTTTTAAGATGCTTGTGAGACTTCTATGAAATGCTGTACATAAAATATATAGTAGAGGTCAATGAATGATAGCTTTTATTATAATAGAGACTCCTATATATTAAAAAGAGATTGTTATTATTTTAAATGAAGTTGTGAATACTGACAACCAGCCCAAGACTTACTAAGAGGAGTTCGTATTAAAATAGCCTCAATTATTTTCTGGTGATAAAATGTAGTTGGATCCTGTGAGGAATTTTACATAGTCTGTAAAATTGTCCTATGGGCATGAAGACAATAGGGTTTGTACAGCTAGGGGGACTCACGACTATTCAAACTCCTTACTGAAGATTATTATATACCAGTCTTACAGGAAATATCTAGTGCTTTGCTCCATTTTTAGAAATGTATTTTTTAATAATTGCAAATAATACATGTTCATTCTTGAGATTTTGAGAATTATAAACATTATAAGAAAAAATGAAAATCATCCCAAATCCCAATATTACCATTAATTTTATATCCTTCCATTCTCTTTATTTTTTCAGTCTCCAAATTCAAGAGTGCATATATGTGTACAACCACAAACTGGCCATGCATTATACACAAGTTCGTATAACTGACTGTTCACATGAAATATTTTATGACTTTTAAACATTCTTCTAAAATATGATTTCTAGTAGCTGCCTCATATTGCATCTTATAAATTTATTGTATTTTATTTAATCAATTCTTAACTTTAATTTTAATCTTGTTTTTAATACTTTATCATTTTAAATATCAGTGATGAATATAATTGTAGATAGCCCTTGTGCACATTTCTTATTATTTTTAAAATAACGTCATTTTCTGTGGCACATTTGTAAATTTGCTGGGATAAACAGAATGCACATTTTTGTGGCTTTTGATATGTATTTCAGTATTCTCCCTTGATGAGTCAATTTTGCTTATTAAACTACTCATTTTATTCAAATATACAAACTTTGGGTATTTGGATATAAAATGCTATCAAATTATTACTTTAATTTATATTCCCTTGCTGGGTTGGAAGTTTGAAAACTTTTCATATACTTATTGATCATTTGATTTTCCTTTGTAAATAGTTGTCTGTTCATAAACTTGTCTCATAATTCAATTGATCTTCATTATAATTTCAAATGATGTGTAAGAGCTCCTAAAAGATGAAGGTATAAATCTTTGAGCAGTATGATCTATTATAAATATTTTTCTTAGTTGATCACATGTGTTTTATTGTCACTTAACATGTTTCGATTTTTGACATCTGTAGTAGGACATTTTTTATGAGTCAAATCTACAAATCTTTTCAAAAGAGAAAAAAAAACCATATAAAACAGATAACCTAAAAGTGTGGCAGAAATAAAATAAATATACTTTGGTTATGACAAAAAATGTTAATTGTTTAAACTTATTAAAAAATAATCTCAAAGTGAGTAAAAAAATCTAAATTCAAATTTATAGGAGATAGTCGTCAAAAGTGCTATCTATTTAGGTAAAATGCATCAGTTAAGGGCAAATAACAAACAAATAATGCTTACAATACTGATATAAGAAAAATTAGAATTCAAGGCAAAAATAAAAAAATAAAAACGTTAAGATGGCAAAGTAGCACATTTTACCAATAAAGGAACAATTTATATGAAATATGTGCTAGTCACAAAACTCTATGAATTTAATAGTTAAGAATCAAATATATAAACCAAAAACTATTAGAAATTCCAATCAATAGAAATATGATTTTACTGTAATAACAGAACTTACCACTCAGTTTTTGACAGTTTAAGTAAGCGAACAATAAAAATAAAATGCCAAAGATAAAAAAGATCTAGATAAACTTATTCAAAAGGATTAGAAAGTGAGATATATCAAACTAGTAAAGTAATGCTTAAAATTCTCCAAGCCAGGCTTCAGCAATACGTGAACCATGAACTTCCAGATGTTCAAGCTGGTTTTAGAAAAGGCAGAGGAACCAGAGATCAAATTGCCAACATCCGCTGGATCATGGAGAAACCAAGAGAGTTCCAGAAAAACATCGATTTCTGCTTTATTGACTATGCCAAAGGCTTTGACTGTGTGGATCACAATAAACTGTGTAAAATTCAGAAACCAGATGGGAATACCAGACCACCTGACCTGCCTCTTGAGAAAGCTATATGCAGGTCAGGAAGCAACAGTTAGAACTGGACATGGAACAACAGACTGGTTCCAAATTGGGAAAGAAGTATGTCAAGGCTGTATATTGTCACCCTGCTTATTTAACTTCTATGCAGAGTACATCATGAGGAACCCTGGGCTGGAAGAAGCACAAGCTGGAATCAAGATTGCCGGGAGAAATATCAATCACCTCCGATATGCAGATGACACCACCCTTATGGCAGAAAGTGAAGAGGAACTCAAAAGCCTCTTGATGAAAGTGAAAGAGGAGAGTGAAAAGGTTGGCTTGAAGCTCAACATTCAGAAAACAAAGATCATGGCATCTGGTCCCATCACTTCATGGGAAACAGATGGGGAAACAATGCGAACAATGTCAGAGTTTATTTTTTTGGGGGCTCCAAAATCACTGCAGATGCTGATTGCAGCCATGAAATTAAAAGATGCTTACTCCTTGAAAGGAAAGTTATGACCAACCTAGACAGCATATTAAAAAGCAGAGACATTACTTTGTCAACAAAGGTCCATCTAGTCAAGGCTATGGTTTTTCCCGTGGTCATGTATGGATGTGAGAGTTGGACTTCAAAGAAAGCTGAGCGCCAAATAATTGATGCTTTTGAACTGTGGTGTTGGAGAAGACTCTTGAGAGTCCCTTGGACTGCAAGGAGATCCAACCAGTCCATTCTAAAGGAGATCAGTCCTGGGTGTTCATTGGAGGGACTCATGTTGAAGCTGAAACTCCAATACTTTGGCCACCTGATGCAGAGAGCAGACTCATTTGAAAAGACTGTGATGCTGGGAGGGATTGGGGGCAGAAGGAGAAGGGGACAACAGAGAATGAGATGGTTGGATGGCATCACCGACTCGATGGACATGAGTTTGAGTGAACTCTTGGAGTTGGTGATGGACAGGGAGGCCTGGTGTGCTGCGGTTCATGGGGTCACAAAGAGTCGGACACGACTGAGTGACTGAACTGAACTGATGTATCAAACTCTGTGGCCAAAATAAAGCTCACATGGTCCCCAGCTTATGGTGGTTTAACCTAATGATTTTTCAACTACGATGGTTTAAAAGCACTATACTTTCAGTAGAAACTATAGTTTGAATTTTCATTTTTTTCCCAGGTTTGCAATATGCAATGTGATCCTTTCTCCTGATGCTGGGCAGAGAGCCACAGCTCCCAGTCAACTAAGGTTTCACCAGGGTAAGTAAATAATGCACTCACAGTCATTCTGCACCCATAATGTACTCTGTTTTTCATGTTAGTACAGTGTTCAATAAATTACAGGAGTTAATCAACATTTTATTATAAAATGTACTTTGTGTCAGATGATTCTGCCCAACTGTAGCCTAATGTAAGTGTTCTGAGCATATTTAAGGTAGGCTAGGCAAAGCAATGATGTTCCATAAGGTAAATGTATTGAGTACATTTTCAATTTACGATGGATTTATCAGGACATAACCAATGACAACCCACTCCAGTGTCCTTGCCTGGAGAATCCTAGGGACGGCGGAGCCTGTTGGCTGCCGTCTATGGGGTCTCACAGAGTCGGACACGACTGAAGCGACTTAGCAGCAGCAGCAACCCCATCTAAGGGGCTTCCCTGGTGGATCAGCAGTAAAGAAACCCCTGCAATGCAGGAGATGCAGGTTTCTATCCCTGCATCCCTCATTCATATACCTCAGGAAGATTCCCTGGAGAAGGAAATAGCAGTCTACTCCAGTATTTTGCCTGGAGAATTCCATGGACAGAGAAGCCTGGCAGTCCATGAGGTCGTAAAAGTCAGACACGAATTAGTGACTAAACAACAACCCCATCTAAGTCGAGGAAAATCTGTACCTCTTAAAAAAAAAAAAAACACCGGCTTAAAACTTATAAAAACTGCACTGTATTCACAAAGAAAACATAACTTCAATAAAGTAGTTATACTGTATACAATCTGATCCAAAGCAATAACATTAGCCATTACTAACAAAGTATAAACAAATAGAATAAAATGGGCCGGAGGGATTTTTTTTTCCATAAACGCTTCTCAACAACTTGTGTCAAATAAAAATTTAAACTTTGTTTACCAGTTAAATCCAAACTGTTGACAGAGTCAAATCCAAGACTTTAATTATTAGCAAGCTGTATTAAGTAAAAGGATAAATTTGAATCCTTAATGTGTGCTTCAAATGGTAATTGCACAAGCATAGAAAGGGGGATATTTCATGAGCAGAAGGTCAATAAGAACCTGCACTGTCTCAGGTGCAGAATTTCAGAAGAAACCAATGCAATCTTAGATTGTGTTAATAGGCATTAAATCACCAAATAAATGCCAGAGATGATCCCCATTCTACTGTGTATATCCCACTCTAGGGGTAGAAAGCATTATATGGCTCAATGGAAGGAGAAATAAGGAAGAAATACTAAAAATATTGGAACAATTAAAGCAGTCTCTCATTTTCTTTTCTCTGTCCCAGTTCTGGGGTCAAGACAGCATAAAATATGGTGGGATTAAGGAAAGATGATGGCTATATTGTCAAAAGGAATAAAGAGATGATCAATACTTTTGTCATCTCTTAGTTTCATTTCTACCAGGGGTGGTGATTGTGTGAAAAGTGAAAGTGTTAGTCACTCAGTCATGTCTGATGCTTTGTGACCCCATGGATTATAGTCCACCAGGCTCTTCTGTCTGTGGAATTTTCCAGGCAAGAATACTGGAATGGGTTGCTATTTCCTTTTCCAGGGATCTTCCCAGCCCCGGGATCAAACCCAGTTCTTCTGCATGGCAGGTGGATTCTTTATCATCTGAGCCACCAGGGAAGGTGCTTGTGTAGAAATTCACATTTGGAGTTAGGGGATTCCTTTTTATTAGAAAGTGTTGTTGACTTTAGGTAGAGAAGAGGATTGAGACCCAGGAGAGAATGCTGGCTGGCTCTGTGTGAAACCCCTTGGACCCGTTTTTGAGAGTGAGAAGGAAAGGACATGCTCAAGTTTCCTCTTAACTAGCTTATCATAGTAGGACAATTAAGAAGGGGTTCAGGACAGAAGCATGATCACACAAGGAAGAAAGTACATGTGGCTGAGATAACCTCCAGCTGTATTTTTTGGGTACCTTGAGCTCAGTAGGTAGCAGAAGGGCAGACAGATGCAACAAATAAAAATACTAAAGTAATTGGTCAGGCCACATCAAAGGAACGTATTCAGGGTTAAAAGCCACATTTTAAGTAGAAAGTATTAGTCGCTCAGTCATCTTTGACTCTTTGAGACCCCATGGATTGTGTAGCCTGCCAAGCTCCTCTGTCCATGGGATTCTCTATCAAGAATACTGGAGTGGGTTGCCATTTCCTTCTCAAGGGCATCTTCCCAATCCAGGGATCGAACCCAGGTCTTCTACATTTCAGGCAGTTTCTTTACCATCTGAGCAACCAGAGAAGCCCATACATTTTAAGTAGAGAAGGTGATAAATCAGAGAACTTGCAGAAAAGGAAAGACTGGGGATTATTAGGAAAGGTTAATGGTTACACCTACAAAAAGGTGAATGAGTCAGGTGACTTCATAAGCATATGAAAAGGCTTCCATATCTCTATTGGTTCAAAAGAGTAAAACAAGGCAGGAAATGGTCTAAACTGTAGGGCCAAGTTTGCCTCCAAGTTAGGAACATTATAACAATTCCAAAATGAAAGGGTTCCCTTATGCAGCTGAGGGCTGTATCTAAGATAAAAAGTTATCTTATAATTCATAAGAAGTTTATGTCATCCCTTCTCTCATTCATTCCTGCACTCATTTTATTAAGCATCTAGTGTGAACCAGGCCTATGTTAGGTGCTGGGGAGACTGAGAAGAATAAAACATGGTCTGGCAACAAGTAGCTCTCATCTTCTGGAGGATCCTGCTACTATACAAAAAGGGTGATGGGAAGGAAGCCAATAGAAGTAGAACATGCAGATAATGGCAGGGCTTGGCTTAGGTAATTCTAGGAGAAAAGGTGTAAGAAAAGATACAACAGGCCTCAGAACCTCCCTCTGCCATGTAGCTACCACACAGCCAGTGCCTGTAGAGAGAGGGCTCCCCAGGTCCAGGAGGGCGCTTCTTTTTTTTTTTTAAGTCTTTATTGAATTTGTGACAATATGGCTTCTGCTCCATGTTTTTGGTTTTTGGCTGTGAGGCGTGTGGCATCTCAGCTCCCCAAACAGGGATCAAACCCAAACCCCCTGCCTTGAAAGGCAAAGTCTTAACAACTGGACCACCAGGGAAATCCCCAGGAGGGTATTTCTGAATGTTGTGAAGTGGTAGGCCTGGAACCTTAACTGTGGGCTCCCTCTGGGCCCCAGGATTATCAACATATAGATAACCAACTCCGTCATTTTAGGGCTGATGGCCTGAAAAGTTGAAAATGATATACACTGCCTTAAATGTAATTTCTGCCAGATGCTCATACAGTTTACACTCACCAAAGTACCTGGCCACCATCCCAATAATAGCATCTGCAAGATGACTAAAGGGAAAACAAGGCCTCAATATTTTTGACATTCGAATAGCCTAAGGAGGCTAGACTGTACTCACATCAACTTTGTAAAAATAACTGGAGGCATGTGACAAGGAAAAGGAAAAAAGGCGGGCAGGATGACAAAGGAAGATAAAGTTAAGTACATACAATCAGCATCTACTTCCAATTAGTACAATATATCACAACTGTTTTTCATCACATACCATTTCCCATCAGATAGTACCCTCAGGGGAAGGTGGTAAGATCACCAGTATGAGGGAATTAAACCCCACTGACTGAGGACACTAACACCCCGGGTTCTCTCTCTCTTCTGTCTCTGCTTCTCTCTAGATAAATAGATGACAGACAGATGGGTGGATAGAAGAAAAGATAGACGACAGATGGATAGATACACAGACAGACAGACAGATAGGTGAGACACTGCTCAGTCAGAGTTTGAGGCCTCACAGCTTTACTCCACCTCTTTGATCACTATTAAAATACATATTCTTTGGGAAAATAGCATACTATTCTAGTAGACATAGATGCTTTCTAGGGTTGCGGGTACTATGGGATATCATAGCACTTCAAATCTTGACTTGAGAGGTGCTGAAGAAACGCAATGAGAGTCTGTGTAAACTGATGAGCATGGTGTAGGCCATACAGTAGGTGCTCAATGAAGGCTCATTTCCTCCTTCTGCAGCTCTGCTTCATGTATCTTACTTCTCCCCTCAAAGGGTAAAGACATGATTCAGACAGTAAAGAATCTACCTGCACTGCAGGAGACCTGGGTTAGACCCCTCGGTTGGGAAGATTCCCTGGAGAAGGGAATGGCAACCCACTCCAGTATTCTTACCTGGAGAATTCCATGGACAGAGGAGCCTGACAGGCTGTAATCCAAGGGGTTGCAAAAAGTCAGAAACGACTGAGTGCCTAATACTCAAAGGCTAAACGAATCGCCTTACTGGAGTCATGTTAATTCTCTTACTAAATGGTCCAGGTTTGGGGCGATGACAAGTACAAGTTCTTGTCTGTCTCTGTTCTTTGCTGAAATGTTATCCTGCCAACAAAATACTGCTCCTTCCTCTTGGTAAATGCTAAGTTCCCTCAAACTGCTGACTCCCTTTGTTTCTCCTTCTTCCATAGGAAGTGAGTGAGCTTTTAAACCTTGGTATCTCTTCCGCTTAACTCAACTCTGTAAAAATTCAACTTAACAGCTCTTTCAGTTCAGTTCATTTCAGTCGCTCAGTCGTGTCTGACTCTTTGCGACCCCATGAATCATAGCACGCCAAGCCTCCCTGTCCATCACCAACTCCCAGAGTTAACTCAAACTCATGTCCATTGAGTCAGTGATGCCATCCAGCCATCTCATTCTCTGTCGTCCCCATCTCCACCCGCCCCCAATCCCTCCCAGCATCACGGTCTTTTCCAGTGAGTCAACTCGTCGCATGAGGTGGCCAGAGTATTGGAGTTTCAGCTTTAGCATCAGTCCTGCCAATGAACACCCAGGTTGGATCTCCTTGCAGTCCAAGGGACTCTCAAGAGTCTTCTCCAACACCACAGTTCAAAAGCATCAATTCTTCGGCGATCAGCTTTCTTCACAGTCCAACTCTCACATCCATACATGACCACGGGAAAAACCATTGCCTTGACTAGATGGACCTTTGTTGGCAAAGTAATGTCTCTACTTTTTAATATACTATCTAGGTTGGTCATCACTTTCCTTCCAAGGAGTAAGCGTCTTTTAATTTCATGGCTGCAATCAGCATCCACAGTGATTTTGGAGCCCAAAAAAATAAAGTCTGACACTGTTTCCCCATCTATTTCCCATGAAGAGATGGGACCAGATGCCATGATCTTTGTTTTCTGAATGTTGAGCTTCAAGCCAACCTTTTCACTCTCCTCTTTCACTTTCATCAAGAGGCTTTTGAGTTTCTCTTCACTTTCTGCCATAAGGGTGGTGTCATCTGCATATCGGAGGTTATTAATATTTCTCCCAACAATCTTGATTCCAGCTTGTGCTTCTTCCAGTCCAGAGTTCCTCATGATGTACTCTGCATAGAAGTTAAATAAGCAGGGTGACAATATACAACCTTGACATACTCCTTTTCCTATTTGAAACCAGTCTGTTGTTCCATGTCCAGTTCTGACTGTTGCTTCCTGACCTGCATACAGGTTTCTCAAGGGGCAGGTCAGGTGGTCTGGTATTCCCATCTCTTTCAGAATTTTCCATAGTTTATTGTGATCCACGCAGTCAAAGGCTTTGGCATAGTCAATGAAGCAGAAATAGATGTTTTTCTGGAACTCTCTTGCTTTTTCCATGATCCAGAGGATGTTGGCAATTTGATCTTTTGTGTTCTGCCTTTTCGAAAACCTGCTTGAACATCTGGAAGTTCACGGTTCACATATTGCTGAAGCCTGGCTTGGAGAATTTTGAGCATGACTTTACTAGCGTGTGAGATGAGTGCAATTGTGCGGTAGTTTGAGCATTCTTGGGCATTCCCTTTCTTTGGGATTGGAATGAAGACTGACCTTTTCCAGTCCTGTGGCCACTGCTGAGTTTCCCAAATTTGCTGGCATATTGAGTGCAGCACTTTCACAGCATCATCTTTCAGGATTTGAAATAGCTCAACTGGAATTCCATCACCTCCACTAGCTTTGTTCGTAGTAATGCTTTCTAAGGCCCACTTGACTTCACATTCCAAGATGTCTGGCTCCAGATGAGTGATCACGCTATCATGATTATCTTGGTTGTGAAGATCTTTGAAATAGTATATGCTATGCTGGGCTCAGCTATCTGAGGTCACAAAATGCACACCAGGAAGTTCCTGGGCACCTAATGAATCCTGAGAGACTCAGGCCAGGTTAAGTGTGGTTGGAGGGCTTCTCATAGATGGGTCTCAGTGCACTCTTCACTATTAACCCGAGGTCCAGAGGTGATGCAGTAAGTCAGCCTTCACTCTTAGGCCTTACAGAGCCCTGCACATGCTCAATTCTTGTTTGGTTTTATCACAGTTCTAGATTTGAATGAAACAGCCATGTTATTGCTTTTGAAGCCTGGATTAACTCGGGTTGCTGAGACCATGTCAAAGTTTATCTGCTATCAAGGATTTGGCATTGGAGATATTAAAATGTAGGCATACCTTTTCCTGTAATCATAGGGTGTAACTAAAGCAATAAATTTGCTTTACTTACAAACACAACTAGCATTTTAGCAAACTGGCTCGTGTTTGTAAAATAACCAGTTCAAGGAAAATTCTTGCCATCCAGGCATCTTTTCCACTGCCCACCCTCCATATATTGTGGGTTTGGTTGTGTGTGTGTGTGTGTTTTTCTTAATATAGCAGTAGTAATCTCTTTATTTTGTTTGTTTATTTATTTGCTTACTTTGACTGTATCAGGCCTTAGTTGAGGCATGCAAGATCTTCTTTGTGTCATGCAGGATCTTTTGTTGCAATGTACAGACTCTCTAGTTGTGACATGAGGGCTCAGTATTGTGGTGTGTGGGCTTAGTTGCTCCTCTGCATGTGAGATCTTAGTTCCCTGACCAGGGGTCAAACTTGTATCTGCTGCATTGCAAGGTGGATTCCTAACCACTGGAACAACATGAAAGTTAACCCACAATGTGTTTTGATTCATGCTCAGTACACATCTCTCATTTTGAAATGGCTTGAAGCAGTGACAGTGTGATTAGAAAAGAGATGCAAGACATTTCATCTGTGGAAGTTTCAGAGTTTTCAAAGATATAAAGGGTGTGCATATTCTAGTCCAATCTACAGAGAAGTTAAGATGCAGTGGTACGCAGGCAGGCAGACTTGGCCCTCATGGGATCACAAGCTTCTTTGACATTGCCTAAGATTCCTAGCCTCTCATTTCTACAGAGAATTTTTCAAGAAGAAAATACAACATTGATGCAGGTCCCCAGAACTACATGTGTGCCTGTTAAAGGGAGGCTACCTTATTAATTTGAAGATTTTAATTCCTAATACCTAACACTTCCCAGGTGGTTCAGAATCTGCCTGCAATGCAGGAGACACAGGAGACATGAGTTCGATCCCTGGGTCGGTAAGATTCCCTGGAGGAAGGCATTGCAACCCACTCCAGTATTTTTGCCTGGAGAAACCCATGGACAGAGAAGCCTGTGTCACAAAGGGTCAGACACAACTGAAGTGATTGAGCACACACGAGTACATATGCGCCAAACACATACTGAGTCTGTGCCATGTGTCTGGACCTACATTTGTGATGCACTTTACATGAATTATCTTATACAAGATAGATAATATTATTATGTCTACTTTACAGATGAGAAAACTGGGGTTCAGAAAGTCATTGAGACAATTCCTCCAGTAAAAGGCAGTGACCAGGCCTCCCCTAACCTAAAACCATACTCTTAATGGCTGTGCTGAGCTTCCATGGGGAGAAGCAACTCTTTAGAACTGGGAGAGCCTGGCCAATATGATCCCCTATAAGACTAATCTCTTCTTATGCTGTAAATCAGATTTTTTTGATCAAGCAGAGTATAGCATACTTACACCCTTACATATACTCTTTTCTTGTAGAAAGTTCTCATGAATGTACATAGAAAGTAAAGATATTCACTAATATTTACCTCTGTAGGAAATACACACATCACTATCCAGGGCTAGCCTTAATATAAAGTCATAAAGTGGTTACCAGTTGCTTTCAATTTGAAGAATTCTAGTAAATTTTTTCTCTGCCTTCTCAGAAAATTTGACATACTGCTGTTAGAAAGCATATTTTTGAATCAGGTTCATTCTTTTGCTGAAGACTGCTTTTTTTGTGGAATCTCTCTTTTAAAATGCAAATATAACAGAAGAGTAATATTAGAAGTCATAAACAACTATGTGTAAGTAGTTTTATTATAACCCTCAGTGCTATGAGCCAGAGAAGTCATTGGAGGGTCTCAATACACAGTGGGTCTCTGCAAAAACCAGGACAAGAAAATCTAGTCAGTATCTAGGATGTGTCTCAGAACCAGTGAACAAGTGTGCAGATGACCAGCATAAAAGGAGTGATGGTACAACTTATTTTTCCAGAGGGAAGCTAGATATTCCTGTTTTCTAACATAGCAGTAACTTTCTGGATGCAATTGTGAAAACTGGATTATCCTCAAATGTTGTCTGTGGCCTCTGGGCATTTTGAACATTCTCAGATTCTACGCCTAATAATTACTTTGCTTGAAAACACCCCAGGATATTTTCTAAACTTTTCTAGTGAATAAAAAGATAGACCTGGATGTCCACTTCTGGGAAGATGGAGTATACCTGTCTTTCTCCCATTCCTCCCACTGAGAACAACTAAAAACCATGGATATTACATATAAAACAACCATAAGAAATCTCTGAAAGGTGAAGAGAAGATGGCACATTAGCAGTGGAAATTAGGACACAAGGATTAACACAGCAGCAAGTTCTCTGGATTTTCTTTCTGCTTCCTATATCCCAGACTGAAAGCTGGAAAACTCAACAATCCCAAAGTGCATGTGGGTTCAGATAAAATAGCCTCCTGAGTTTTCTCTCTCTCTCTCTAGTCAAAGGATCATAAAAGAGAAGGAAGGAAGGAAGGAAAGAAGCTATAAAGAAAGAAAACATTTACACATATGCTCTTTTCCAGCCAAACATCAGAAAAAAACCTGCACTACCACCTACACATGCCAATAAAAGCTAAGTGGAGCCTAGGCTTCCGATCTCGAGAAGCTGTAACAGGGCATCTCAACCCCTCACCAGGATATTGTCAGAGAAGGCTCAGTATGGAATTGGAGTTTTCATCCTCACCTGGTAGTAATAAGCCATTCAGCCCATACAATGTCCATGGAGACTGTGTGGGAACTGTGGACTGCCACCCTGACCTGGAAGAATGAAGGACTCCCATTCCAGTGGGGTAGTATCAGAGGAGCCTTCATGGAGGCTCAGATCTTTCCAGGGGTAACAAAGCCACCAGGGGTTAACAATACATGGAGTTGTCACTGGAAACCACATGGGAAGCTAAAACTCCCGTCTCCATCCAGAAGTAACAAGGACCTCCTTCTCCCCAAGTTCAATAAAGGATGAGTGGGAAACCTGGACTTATACCTTCACATAATGGCAACAAAATAAGATTCCCTGCTGGAGTAGTGTCACAAAAGCAAAGAAACACTTAAACAAAACCACCTAAAATTAAATGAATATGTAAGATCCAGAGTATCACTCACAACATAATTCCAAAAATGTCCAAGTTCCAGTAAAAAAGTACTCAACATGTAGTTCAGTCCAATCACTCAGTCGTGTCCAACTCTTTGCGACGCTATGAACCGCAGAACCCCAGGCCTCCCTGTCCATCACCAACTCCTGGAGTCCACCCAAACCTATGTCCATTGAGTCAGTGATGCCATCCAACCATCTCATCCTCTGTCGTCCCCTTCTCCTCCTGCCCTCAATCTTTCCCAGCATCAGGGTCTTTTCAAATGAGTCTGCTCTCCACATCAAGTGGCCAAAGTATTGGAGTTTCAGCTTCAACATCAGTCCTTCCAATGAACACCCAGGACTGATATCCTTTAGGATGGACTGGTTGGGTCTCCTTGCAGTCCAAGGGACTCTCAAGAGTCTTCTCTAACACCAGAATTCAAAAGCATCAATTCTGCGCTCAGCTTTCTTTATAGTCCAACTGTCACATCCATACATGACCAATGGAAAAACCATAGCCTTGACTAGATGGACCTTTGTTGGCAAAGTAATGTCTCTGCTTTTTAACATGCTGCTTAGGTTGGTCATAACTTTCCTTCCAAGGAGCAAACATCTTTTAATTCCATGGCTGCAGTCACCATTCACAGTGATTTTGGAGCCCAGAAAAATAAAATCTGACACTGTTTCCAGTGTTTCTCCATCTATTTTCCATGAAGAGATGGGACCAGATGCCATGATCTTAGTTTTCTGAATGTTGAGCTTTAAGCCAACTTTTTCAATCTCCTCTTTCACTTCCATCAAGGGGCTCTTTAGTTCTTCTTCACTTTCTGCCATAAGGGTGGTGTCATCTGCATATCTGAGGTTATTGATATTTCTCCTGGAAATCTTGATTCCAGCTTGTGCTTCCTCCAGCCCAGTGTTTCTCATGATGTACTCTGCATAGAAGTTAAATAAGCAGGATGACAATATACAGCCTTGACGTACTCCTTTTCCTATTTGGAAACAGTCGTTGTTCCATGTCCAGTTCTAACTGTTGCTTCCTGACCTGTATACAGGTTTCTCAAGAGGCAGGTCAGGTGGTCTGGTATTCCCATCTCTTTCAGAATTTTCCACAGTTTATTGTGATCCACACAGTCAAAGGCTTTGGCATAGTCAATAGAGCAGAAATAGATGTTTTTCTGGAACTCTCTTGCTTTTTCCATGATCCAGCAGATGCTGGCAATTTGATCTCTGGTGCTCTGCCTTTTCAAAAACCAGCTTAAGCATCTGGAAGTTCACAGTTCACATATTGCTGAAGCCTGGCTTGGAGAATTTTGAGCATGACTTTTCTAGAGTGTGAGATGAGTGCAATTGTGCGGTAGTTTGAGCATTCTTTGGCATTGCCTTTCTTTGGGATTGGAATGAAAACTGACCTTTTTCAGTCCTGTGGCCACTACTGAGTTTTCCAAATTTGCTGACATGTTGAGTACAGCATTTTCACAGCATCATCTTTTAGAATTTGAAATAGCTCAACTAAGTAGTAGTTTAGTTGCTAAGTCATATTTGACTCTTGTGACCCCATTGACTGTAGCCTGTCAGGCTCCTCTGTCCATGGGATTTCCTAGGCAAGAATACTGGAGTGGGTTGCCATTTCCTTCTCCAGGGGATCTTCCTGACCCAGGGATTGAACCCAGGTCTCCGACATTGCAGGCAGACTCTTTAACCTCTGAGCCACCAGGGAAGCCCAAAAATGCAATTAGCAATTACAAATATGCTTGAAACAAATGAAAAATTAGAAAACCTCAGCAAAAACACAGAAAGTCTCAGCAAAGAAATAGGAGATACAAAAAAGAACCAAATGTAAATTTTAGAAATGAAAAAATATAATAATTGAAATTAAAAATTTCAGTAGATGTGCTCAAGAGAAAAATGGAGGGGACAGAGAAAAGAACCAATGAACAAGAAGATAGAATAGAAGTCACCCAATATGACCAACCAAGAGAAAATATTCTTTTATAAGACAATAATAAACAAAAAACCAAACAAAATAAACCACAGAAGAGATTCAGGGGCCAATGAAACTATAAAAAAAATCCAATATTTATATCATTAGAATCATGGAATGGGAGAAGGAAGAGGGTGGTGCTGCAAAAGTACTCCAAGTGGGTGACAGGTTCCCAAATTTGACAAGGGACATAAACTAGCAGATTCAAGAAGCTTAACAAACCATAAACAGAATACAGCAAAAGAATCCACCCTAAAACACATCATAATTAAACTTTAAGTGACACAATATTTTTGAAGTGCTGAATGAAAATAGTTGTCAACCTTGAATCCTATGCCCAGGAAAAAATAATCTTCAGGAATAAAGAAATAGACATTCTCAGATAAAGGGAAACAGAGTTTGTTATCAACAGACATCCTAAAAGTATAGCTAAGTAAATTTGTCTAAGAAGAAAGGAAATAATAAAAGAAAGAAGCTTAGACCTTAGAAAGAACATCCGAAAGGAGGGAAGAGTACAATGAGCAGAAATATGAATTTAAAAATACACTTTTTCTTTTTGAATTTTCTAAATTAGTTCCACAGCGAATGCATAAGTTTTAACACTGTATGATATACTTCTAAATTATGATATACTTCTTTATTATAAATTATAAATTGTAAAGGAAATATTTAAGACAGTTATAGGGGAAAGGGTTTTATATTTTACCCAAACTGGTAAAATGGCGATGTTAGTAGGCTATAGTGTCATACATATATAATAGAACACCTAGAATTATACGAAAAGGGTTTTTTTTTTAAGTTTTTGAAATAGTTTTTTTCTTTTTTCTATTAGATTTTAATTAACTGAAATATACAATGTGTTATATCACTCACTGAGTACATGGCATTTAAAAACAACATCATATCAGAAAGGTGACAAAAATACAAAGTCTTAAAACCTATGGGATATGGAAAACATTATACACTGAGGTCTTAAATGTAGTAGACTTTACATGAAAAGGAAAAGCAATGAGTTTTTTTAATTAACAAAATAAAATTCCATTTTATTTAAGATAAAAGTGAAATTCTAAAAAAAATGTTCAATTAATACACAAAAATCCAAGAAAAAGACAGAGAAGTGAAAAATTGAGAGAACATACAGAAAACCAAAAAAAAAAGAGATGGCAGACTTAAGTTCTAACATATCAATAATTATATTAATTAATAATTTATTAAATATAATATAAATGCACCAATTAAAAGACAGAGGAAACTGGATTCATAATTTTAAAACTACCTAAAAAGGAAATCCCCATGCCTAGATGTAGGTATGTTCATTGGAGAATTCTTCCAAGAATATTTATATATATATATAATATGTGACTCAAAATGAAATTCTACACAATCTCTTACAGAAAATGAAAGAGAAGGAAATACTTCCCAATTCAATTTACAAAACTAATGTAATCTTGATACCAAAAACCATAGAAAAACAGTACTGAAAAAGAAAAAAAAGCCCTACAGACTAATGTCGCTAATAAATATAGATGCAAAAATACTTAACAAAATACTAGCAAATAGAATTCAACAACATACAAAAAGAATTACACTCTATAATTCAGATATATTCCACAGATGCAAGTCTTACTAATATTCAAAAATCTATCACTGTACTCTCCCATATTAAGAGGCCAAAGAAGAAAGATCATATAATCGTATCAACTGATGCATAAAAAAGCAAAATATAACACCTATTCCTATTTTTTTTTAAAAATTCATAAAAACAGAAGTAGAAGAGAGCTTCCTTAGTTTGATAAGACCCTGCATGAGCGTTCAGTTGTGTCTGACTCTTTTCGACTCCATGCACTGTAGCCCACCAGGCTTCTCTGTCCATGGAATTCTCCAGGCAAGAATACTGGAGTAGGTTGCCATTTCTTCCTCCAGGGGACCTTCCCAACCCAGGGATCAGACCTGAGTCTCCTGTGTCTCCTGCATTGTAGGCAGATGCTTTATTGCTGGGCCACAGGGGAAGCAGATTGATAAAAGCATCTACAAAAATACCTATAGCTAATGGCAAAAGACTGAATGCTTTTCCCCTAATATAAGTAACAAGGCAAGAATGTCCACTCTCACTACTCTTATTCAACATAGTGCTGGAAGTTCTAGTCAATGCAATAAGGCAAGAGAAAGGAATAAAATGTACATATATCGAGAATAAGAAGTAAAATCTACCCAAAACACTATAAGAACTACTGAATCTAGCAAGGTCACAAGATACAAGGCAAAAATACAAAAATCAATTTTATTTCTGTTTACTGGTAAAGAACACATGGGTCTCCCCAGTGGCTCCACAGTAAAGAATCTGGCTGCAATGCAGGAGCTGCAGGAGACACGAGTTCAATCCCGGGGTCTAGAAGAGCCCCTGAAAGAGGGCATGGCAACCCACTCCAGTATTGTTTGGAGAATCCCATGGACAGGCTACAGTTCATGTGGCTACAGGGTCACAAAGAGTCATGCACAACTGAAGTGACAGCACACACAAAGAACACATGGACCCCTAAGTTAAAAACACAGTACGACTTACAATTGCTTGAAAAATGAAATACTCAGATATAAATCCAGCAATCCATGTATAGGATTTATATACTGAAAACTACACAGTGCTGATGAAAGAAATCAAAACTTTAAGTAAATGAGGTGACATACCATGTTGATGGATTAGAAAACTAAATGTAATTAAGATGTTAATGCTCTCCAAAATTGATATATAAGTTTAATGTCATCCCTAACAAAATTCTAGCAACACTCTTTTGTAAATTTAGACAAAAGAATTTTAAAATTTATGTGGACAGGCAAAGGAACTGGAATGATTTTGAAAGAGAAGAATAAAGTAGGAGGAACCAGTCTAGCCATTTTCAAGACTTAATTACATAACTAGAGTAATCAATCCTGTGGTATTTGTACAGAGACAGATACACAGATCATTAGAACAGAACCCAGAAATAGACCCTCACAAATACACCAAATTGATTTTTGACAAAGACACAAAATCAATCAATAGATGAATAGTAGTTTTTCCAGTTGAAGTAATTGGAAATCCATAGGCAGAAAGAAGGGCTTTCCAGGTGACTCATTGGTAAAGAACCTGCCTGCCAATGCAGGAGACACAAGAGACGCAAGTTTGACCCCTGGGTCAGAAAGATCCCCTGGAGAAGGACATGGCAACCCACTCTAGTATTCTTGTCTGGAAAATTCCATAGACAGAGGAGCCTTGTGGGCTACAGTCTGTGGTGTCGCAAAGAGTCAGAAACAATTGAACAACTGGACACAGCACAGCACAGGTAGAAAGAAAGAAAGAAAAAGAGAGAGTTGGGGTAGGGGAGGGAGGAAAAAAGCAGAGGAGGGGGGACTTAGTCCTAAGTCTTACACCTTATACAAAAATCAAACAAAATGAGATCACACCCTTAAACATAAACATAAAACTATAAAAATTTTAGGAAAAAAAAAACACAACCAACCAGGAGAAATTCTTCGGGATTTAAGGCTCAGGAAAGAGTTCTTAGATTTGACACCAACACGAGTTGACTCACTGGAAAAGACTCTGATGCTGGGAGGGATTGGGGGCAGGAAGAGAAGGGAATGACAGAGGATGAGATGGCTGGATGGCATCACCGACTCAATGGACATGAGTTTGAGTGAACTCCGGGAGTTGGTGATGGACAGGGAGGCCTGGGGTGCTGTGATTCATGGGGTCACAAAGAGTCGGACACAACTGAGCAACTGAACTGAACTGAACTGAATCTATTTTTTAAAATTGCTAATGTGTACTTCTCAAAATTAAAAACTTTTGCTCCACACAAGACTCTGTGAAAAGGATGAAAAGACAGGCTACAGACTAGAAGGAACTACTTGCAAACCACATATCTGACACAGGACCAGTATCTAAAATATATAACAACTCTTAAAATTCAGCCACAAAAATCCAAATGATCCTATTAAAAAATGGGCAGAAGACATGAAGAGATATTTTATCAAGGAGAATATACAGATGGCAAATAAGTACATGAAAAAAGCTTTTTAATGTCATCTGCCATTATTTTCTGCCTGTATAAGGGAAATACAAATTAAAACCACAATAAGATATCACTTCACAGCTACGGAATAACAAAAATAAAAAATAATGACAATATCAAATGCTGGCGAGAATTCAGAGAAACTGGGTCTCTTTCATGGCTGCTCTGAATGTAAAATCTTACAACCACTCCACAAAAGCTTGGAGCTTTCTTTAAAAAAATTAAGCGTTGCAACTACCATGTTGTACTCTGGGTACATTTTTTTTTTTTTCCACAGAGAAAAAAGGCATGTTTGCAAAAACCTATACACAAATTTTTATAGCAGCTTTGTTTGTGAAAGCTCCAAACAGGAAACAACCCAGAAGTCCTTCAGCAGATGAATGATTAAAGAAACAAAAGTATATCCATCCATACCATGAAGCAATAAAACAAGCTATTGCTCTGCAAAACAACTTGGATGAATCTCCAAAGAATTATGCTCTGTGGAAAAAGTCAGTCAGAAAAAAAAAAAGTTGCATATTGCATGAGTCCATTTGTATAACATTCTTGAAATGACAAAATTGTAGAAATATAGAACAGGTCTGTGGCTCCCAGAGGTTTAAAGGAAGGATGGGGACAGGTGAGGATTGGGTGGGACTCTCAAGGACGACAGGAGAGAGCCTTGTGATGATGGGCAGATTCTGTATCTTGACTGTGTCACTGTCAACTTCTTGGTTGTGATCTTGTACTCTAGTTCTGCAAGAAGCTACCTTAGGGAGAACCTAGGAAATGGGCACATGGATGTTTACCTATTAATAATATTTCTCACAACTGCATGTGAATCTACAATTTTCTCAAGATAAAAACCATCATTAAAATAACGCTACCCAGAAGACTCCAAATAAACACAAGCTATTTGAAGAAAATATATTTTTTGAGTTGTACTTATATGCTCTTTGACATAGTCCAGCAGATGTTTAGAAACCGTGAGAAATTTGATCAAGGAAATTAAAAGAACTGGAAGAGGGATACAGATAGAAAGCATTTCAGAGGTAGTCTTGACAGGGAGTGAAATAGCCAGGCCTGTTATCATGGACCTTGGAGGTGAGGGAAGTGCAGCAGGTGTGCCAAGTAATTGCCATTCCTGACTTGGAGATTTAACCTAAAGGTTTATTGGTAGAGTCTTTGAGAGCTTGGGAGCTCCTGGGACTAGAACTTTCCAAAACGGTAGCCATTTTAAAAGTTAACCACCACATTAACAAACTGAAAAATAAAAACCAAATGATTATCTCAATAGATGCAGAGAAAGCCTTTGACAAAATTCAACATCCATTTATGATAAAAACCCTCCAGAAGGCGGGAATAGAAGAAACATACCTCAACATAATAAAAGCTATATATGACAAACCCACAGCAAACATTATCCTCAATGGTGAAAAACTGAAAGCATTTCCCCTAAAGTCAGGAACAAGACAAGGGTGCCCACTCTCACCACTACTATTCAACATAGTTTTGGAAATTTTGGCCATAGCAATCAGAGCATAAAAAGGCATAAAAGGAATACAAATTGGAAAAGAAGAAGTAAAACTCTCACTGTTTGCAGATGACATGATCCTCTACACAGAAAACCCTAAAAACTCTACCAGAAAATTACTAGAGCTAATCAATGAATATAGTCAAGTTGCAGGATATAAAATCAAAACAACAGAAATCCCTTGTGTTCCTATACACTAATAATGAGAAAATAGAGAAATTAAGGAAACAATTCCATTCACCATTGCAACAAAAAGAATAAAATACTTAGGAATATATCTACCTAAAGAAACAAAAGACCTATATATAGAAAACTATAAAACACTGCTGAAAGAAATCAAAGAAGACACTAATAGATGGAGAAATATACCGTATTTGTGGATTGGAAGAATCAATATTGTGAAAATGAGTATACTACCCAAAGCAATCTATAAATTCAATGCAATCCCTATCAAGCTACCACCGGTATTTTTCATAGAGCTAGAACAAATAATTTCACAATTTGTATGGAAATACAAAAAACTTTGAATAGCCAAAGCAATCTTGAGAAACAAGAATGGAAGTGGAAGAATCAACCTGCTGGACTTCAGGCTCTACTACAAAGCCACAGTCATCAAGACAGTATGGTACTGGCATAAAGACAGAAATATAGATCAATGGAACAAAATAGAAAGCCCAGAGATAAATCCACGCACCTATGGACACCTTATCTTTGACAAGGGAGGCAAGAATATTCAATGGAGAAAAGACAATCTCTTTAACAAGTGGTGCTGGGAAAACTAACACCATACACAAAAATAAACTCAAAATGGATTAAAGATCTAAACATAAGACCAGAAACTATAAAAGTCCTAGAGGAGAACATAGGCAAAACACTTTCCGACATAAATCCCAGCAGGATCCTCCATGATCCACCTCCCAGAATATTGGAAATAAAAGCAAAAATAAACAAATGGGACCTAATTAAAATCAAAAGCTTCTGCACAGCAAAGGAAACTATAAGCAAGGTGAAAAGACAGCCTTCAGAATGGGAGAAAATAATAGCAAATGAAGCAACTGACAAAGAGTTAATCTCAAAAATATACAAGCAGCTCCTGCAGCTCAATTCCAGAAAAATGGGCCAAAGAACTAAACAGACATTTCTCCAAAGAAGACATACAGATGGCTAACAAACACATGAAAAGATGTTCAACATCCCTCATAATCAGAAAAATGCAAATCAAAACCACAATGAGGGACCATTTCATGCCAGTCAGAATGGCTGCTATCCAAAAGTCTACATGCAATAAATGCTGGAGAGGGTGTGGAGAAAAGGGAACCCTCTTACACTGTTGGTGGGAATGCAAACTAGTGCAGCCGCTATGGAGAACAGAGTGGAGATTCCTTAAAAAACTGGAAATAGAACTGCTATACAATCCAGCAATCGCACTCTTGGGCATACACACTGAGGAAACCAGAATTGAAAGAGACACATGTACTCCAATGTTCATCGCAGCACTGTTTATAATAGCCAGGATATGGAAGCAACCTAGATGTCCATCTGCAGATGAATGGATAAGAAAGCTGTGATACATTTACACAATGGAGTATTACTCAGCCATTAAAAAGAATACATTTGAATCAGTTCTAATGAGGTGGATGAAACTTGAGCCTATTATACAGAGTGAAGTAAGTCAGAAAGAAAACCACCAATACAGTATACTAACGCATATATATGGAATTTAGGAAGATGGTAACTATAACCCTGTATGTAAGATAGCAAAAGAGACACAGATGTATAGAACAGTCTTTTGGACTCTGTTGGAGAGGAGAGGGTGGGATGATTTGGGAGAATGGCATTGAAATATGTATGTTATCATATGTGAAACAAATTGCCAGTCCAGTTTCCATGCATGATACAGGATGCCCGGGGCTGGTGCACTGGGATGACCCAGAGGAATGATGTGGGGAGAGAGGTGGTAGGGGGGTTCAAGATGGGGAACACATGTACACCCGGGGCAGATTCATGTCAGTGTATGGCAAAACCAATACAATAATGTAAATTTAAAAAAATAAAAAATAAAGTAGTAGTACCCTAAGTTTAAAAGCAAACGTCTAAATCCCCTGGGCTGTAACTCTAGCTGTGCCCAGTGAGATCCTGGGCTACAGGGCTGACTGTTTAGCCAATGCTCCATTCTGATCATACTCTGACCCACAAATACATTATGCAGTTCATTGCTCAGGAAAATTTTCTCTTTGTTTGAGTTACAGGGATTAAAAGCATTACAGCTTAATCCCTTTGATGCATCCAGGCCATTTTGAAATTGAATGTTTTTCTATTAACTCTCCTACTGGGAACCAATTCACCGCCACTGGAGCAACAGAGCTAGGCAATCTGATTAATTACAGAATTCTGCCCTTCTGCCACTCGGAGTCTTTTAAAAATATCTAATAACAAAAGTACTTAAATAAATCTAAGAGATTAATCAATGTTTCATGTAATTTGAAATAAGAAACTTCAGAGCCATTCCTCACTAAAAAGAGTAGAAGAAAGAGACGAGAGCTACTAGATTAAAGAAACCAGGGTTTAAGAATTCACATGTCAAAGAGGCGAGCCATGTCAACTCTCAAACTAACGGAAAAACAAATCCATGTTAGAAAATCAGCACACACTCGGTTTTATTACAATTCTCGAAATGGAGAACATGAGTTTACAAATTAAATTATACATTCAATTCAGAGGTTGTAATGCTGCTGTCAGATTTATAGCCTCCAATTTACAGAGACCGGTAATAAACTGTCAAGGAGGGAGGTTGGCTACTCATCGGATATGCTTTGAGTAGATGCATTAGACTGAACAATCTCCATATGGGAGCCATAAGGTAAAGGAAGGCCTTGATTTTGCTTCTCTGTCAGTGGTGCCCGTGGAAAGAACTCGATTGGAAGGACATGTCTGCTGTAGCAAAAACAAATGAATATTATACTTCATTTCCTGCACTACAGAAAATGGAAAAAAGCAGTGTAGGAGAAAACGTAAACAACTCAAAGCTAGACTAGCACATGTTGAGAAATAGTTCTGCCCACTGAATAAAAGTGGTGACCTCAGAAATGCTTATCACTAGAAGACCATGGGATGGAATGTGTGATTTTATGCTTAAAAACCAGAATTTGTACAAGCTTAAAATTCACAGCCAATTCAACATAGCATTTTTCACTGGAAATCTTATTACTGTTTGGCAAGATATTGATTTCACATATCAACAAGGATCAGCTCTATGCATTACTGTCTTTTTTACTGTATTATTTTCTTATGCTCCAAGATGCAATTCATCGAGGCCTACTTTATAGCTTTATGCTTAAGAAGGACAGCAATGCTGAGGAATTATTCATACGTGCTTAAAGACAAAGCACTATGCTAAATAAATTGTGAAGTTATTATATGATGCCCACCCATACACAGCCCTTAGAAACGAATGTAGCCATTTTCATGTGTGCAGTGAAATATACCTGTTTGAAATTTGAAAGATGAAATTCCTTCAAGAGGTATCTGTCACTTGTCAGTCTCATAAGAAAATCGTCATCTCTGCTTTTCCCTAAATATTTCCCTGGGTGTTGTATTGGGTTGGCCAAAAAGTTCGTTTGGGTTTTTCCATCTACCAGGAAGAAACTGGAATGAACTTTTTGACCAACCCAATGTCATTTTCTCATGATAGTGCATTCAAACATTGTAAAATCATTTCTTTTACTTAGCAAAATTGATTCATTTGGAATGTCATAGTCTATTCACAAGTTTTCCATTTTTAGTTTCTAATAAATATTTTCTTCCCCTTTTCTTTCTGTATTTGGGGTCCAACCAGTCCATTCTAAAGGAGATCAATCCTGGATGTTCATTGGAGGGACTGATGCTAAAGCTGAAACTGCAATACTTTGGCCACCTCATGCGACGAGTTGACTCACTGGAAAAGACTCTGATGCTGGGAAAGGTTGGGGGCGGGAGGAGAAGGGGACGACGGAGAATGAGATGGCTGGATGGCATCACCGACTCTGTGGACATGAGTTTGAGTGTACTCCGGGAGTTGGTGATGGACAGGGAGGCCTGGCGTGCTGTGATTCATGGGGTCGCGGAGAGTCGGACACGACTGAGCGACTGAACTGAACTGAACTTTTTGTTATTTTAATTTAACCACTGTAACCAGTATTCTTGGTATTCTATATTTGTACAAGGTATCATGCTAGATGCTGGAAGAGATACACAGTTATGAGTCCTGGTTTCTGCCCTCCAGGTATCTTGCATTCTAGAGGGAGAAAAAGGTACATAAATCAAACCCAAAGGGAACATGATTGAGGGTCTTGCTGCCCAGAGAGTAGTCCTCAGACAGGAATTCCCACCTGAGAGTTTGTTAGAAATGCAGAGTCTGAGGACCTTCCCTGGTCCTAATGAAGCAAAATCTTCATTAGCAAAATTTTAGCAAAATTAAAGACCCTGATGCTAGGAAAGATTGAGAGCAAGAGGAGAAGGGGGCAGCAGAGGATGAAATGGTTGGATGGCCTCACTGACTCAATGGACATGAATTTGAGAAAATTCCAGGAGACAGTGAAGGACAGAGAAGCCTGGAGTGCTGCAGTCCACAGGGTCACAAAGAGTCAGACATGACTAACTGACTGAACAAAAACAACAACCAGTTGATTATAATTCTCAGTTCAGTATAAGGATGGGACGACGGGACTGGTGTTGAAAGAGCAGTCCAAAGGCCCTGGGGAGGTAGTTTCATGCAGGTTTGCTAGTCACAGGACTTTGCTTAGGGGAACCAGTGTCGGGGAGTAGGAAATGGCACAAGCTATAGTGTATCTGGTAGATTCTGTGCCTGAACACCTGGGAGACACTCCAGACGGCTCCCCAGAGCACTCTGATGGACCCCCTCAATGAAGGTGAGATGAAACTCTGACTCCTGCTCTCAAAGGATTCCCATTGCTTTTACCCGAGATTTCCTCGGACTTTCCACGGCCCCTTCAATTAGCACCATGAATGCAAATTTGAGAATGTTTCTTCAGAGTTATCAGAGAATCAGATTTTCGCTTCTTACCTCATTTCCTAGGCAGGATTTTTTTTTTAAATGATGGTATTTGTTTCTAATCGTGTCTTTGATGTTTTTAAGAATGAGGAACATTTCACCAATCTCTGCTTTCTGTCTTCTTATAATGGAAAGCAGGGATCACAACTTCAAGGACAATGGGGTGATCAAACAGGTAAGCATGTATGAACGTGTGACATAATGGCTATAAAACAATAGGGAGTGAATGGAGAAGGCATGCTATTTCACTATAAACAAAACTGAAACCCAAATCCCTGGGGCAGACAGATCCCATCTTTGGGTCACACTAAACAAGAAGCTACCAGGATCATCACTTCACTCATTTTTCTAATTCTCACCACATGGAGAGTTGATTTCAATCACACAGAACTGAGATAAACCATCTGAAGATGGTTTAACGCAGATGGAAACCCACAGAAGCATATCACAGAAACCCTCCAGTTATCCCAAGAGCAGGTCAAAGGCAAGAATCCTCCTGCTTTATCTTTGTATTCTGTGTACCCAGCCCATCTGCAAACTAGGCATCACGATCGGATGGAGAAACCACGTCAGACAAATAGCATGATAATATTTAACGATTGCTGAAGGCTCATGCCTTGCTAGGCACTGTCCTGAGAGCTTTCCGTCTGCCGCTCTCATTTGCTCTTCCCAACTCACCTGTGACGTAAATACTGTCATTATCCCAGTTTTACAGGTGAGGGAACAGAGGCGATTGTCACACAAGTGGCGAAGGGGAGATTCCATGGCTCCAAGGTCCATGATTTTAACCAAAATGTAAATACTTACAATAAAGCAAGAGTGAGTCACTGGTTCCAGGATTGTGCAAGCAGGTGAAGGGAAGAAACTGATCGTGGGTAATATTTAACAGGGGATAACTGCTGACAGAGACAGGCCTGGGAACATTCTAGAGAATATAAGAGCAGTGGGTTCCGGGGAGTTCGGACAGGAAACCGGTGGTAGGAAGAGTAAAGGTGGGTAGGGGTGGAATGTGGTCGATTGTGGTGGATGGGGACAGTGTTGAGACCATACTTTTTCTCTCTTCCTCCTCTTTCTGACCACTGGCATAAGTTCCAACAAAGAAGAAAGAGCTAAACTAAAATTTAGAAAAACAAAATTGTATTTCATATATTGGCAGCACATTTTATTTTCCCCCCATATCCCCCTCACCCCCAAGTCCCAGGGGTCTGGTTTCTTTCCAGGTTAGAAAAACAGAAATGTAAACATTAGTAACAGAGAGAAAAGGACAGAGCCTCTTCCCTTTGCAGCTCACCAGAAGTTTGCTCTATGGGGTGGGCTTAATTGATTGCATTATGGATGATTCCCTTTCGAAGGGACAGCCCAGAAGAGATCAAAGAGTGTGAACCCCAAACCACAAAAAAGCCTGAGAGAAAGAACCAGCACTACTCTGCTCATGTCTTCATGCAGTGACAGGGTGAGTTCCAGTGCTAACACTTCCCACAACAAAGAGAATCTTCCTCCTAATGTCCCTCTGCCACAGTGACTTTTATGTGGCATCTTGGCTAGGCTACAGGGCCTATATATTTGGCCAAACATTTAGCCTAGATGTTTCTGTGAAGGTAATTTTTAGATGAAAATAGCAGTGAATTCAGTAGACTTTGAGTAAAGCAGATTGCTCTCCATAATGTGGGCGGTGGTGGGCCGCATTCAGTCACTTGAAGGCCTTACTAGAAAAAGACTGACCTCACTGGAAGGAGAAAGGATTCTGCCAGAAGAACACTTTTGAACTTGAACTGTAACTTCTGTAACTACCCGGGGTCTGCAGTCTGCCAGCCTACTCTAGATTTTGGACTTTCTAAGTCTCTACAATTGTATGAGCCAGTTTCTTAAAATCTAAATTAGACAGATAGATAGAAAGATAGAAATAAATGACACAAACATATCCTGTTGAATTTTCAGTTTCTCTGGGGAGCCTTGACTAATATATATTCCTATTTTACCAATTCTAAGATGTACATTTTTTCACATTTTAACATCCCTTAAATCATAAAATATCTTAAGTTGGTTTGTTTTAAATGAAATGTGATTGTTCTTAGTATTTAACAGAGTACCAAACGTTCTCCCAGCTACATTAAATTTAGAACATGCAGCCAATAGTTTGCTATAATGAACCACCTGATTGTAGTATAACCTCCATCCATGATTTGGGTCTCCATGCAGTGAACTCCCTCCAAAGATCCATGAACTCTGTGAAGTTTTTTTTTTTTTTTTTCAAAAAACTATGTATTTATTTCTTTGGCTGTGTCAGTTCTTTGCAGTGTGGGGGGTCCTCTCCAGTCCTGGTGCATGGGCTCAGTAGTTGCAGTGTGCAGGCTTAGTTGCAACATGGGGATCCCAGTTCCCCAACCAGGGATTGAACTCGCAACCCTTGCACTGAAAGGTGGATTTTTAACCACTGGGCAACCAGAGAAGTCCCATGTGCAGTTCAAACTAGGTATTTTCTATAACCCTTCATTCAGCTGCCACCTGTAAGCTCTGAAAAAAAATTTTTCCCCCTAGGGGATGCAAAATATGAATTTTGTGAGGCAGAAAGAGCCTGAAAGAAATGTTTTGAAAGAGAAGAGGAAAAGAAAATGGTCTATAGTTCTCAAATGAGCCTCTTTGCACTACTTAAGCCCCACTTTCCTTTCAGCCCAGGTTTATAACATTTTGATCAATATCTGTGCTTGCTTTATTCTGTTGCAAGTGGCATATGGTTTTCTTCCCTGGTATATTTTCCAAAGAACTGGAAAATTGGCCAATACTACAACACTTTTTTGACATATAAATTTCTTATCCAAAACTAATCTCCTTGAAGACAGGACTAGGTTTTAGGCGTGTGTGTATCTCTTGCACTTAGCAGGTCCACGGGGAGTAAGTACATGGACAGTTGTCAGTACGTTCATGCCATTGAGTGCGTAGACTACTACAGCTTGAACTGCCGGCAAATGACCAGGCAGCCACCGGAGCTCTCAGAATCTGGTGCTCAAATGAGAGTATTTGTCTCTCTTTTATATATTTATATCAATCATATTCTCTCTCATAGCCTAGATGTGTGCGTGTGTGAGTGAGAGAGAGAAAGAAGTTGAGCAAATGAGAGAGATCATGTCTTCTAAGTTGTGAATACCTCGAAGGTGGCTTAGTCAAAATAGCATGGATGTGGTGCCGTCAAAACATTGAATTGAATACATGTAAGCTGTTTGACGTGGAATATTACTGAACTTTTCTAATCTTCAGTTTTCTTGTACTCAGAAGGAAAGTGAACATTATAATATCTACATTGCAGATTTTTGTGAGACTTAAATATAACTTTTGAAAGAAACAGGCACAGCATATATGCTCATAGACATAGTAACTCCCATTGTTCTTTTTATTTTTATTTGTTTGTCTGGGCCGGGTCTTAGTTGTGGCATGTGAACTCTTACTTGAGGCATGTGGGATCTAGTTCCCTGACCAGGGATTGAACCTGCATTGGGAGTGTGGATCCTTAGCCACTGGACCACCAGAGAAGTCCCACTAGTTCTCACTGTTCTACCACTATCTCCTGCTGTTCCTCCTGTAGCACTGGACACGGGGCCTTGCCCTTGGAAGGTAATCATGTTTGTTGAATGAGTCACAAAGAAGTGTCTTAAACACACACACACATGCTATTTTTGGCTCTCTATACAACAGGCAATAAATTTACCGCCTAGTTCTTTTAGGTATGAAGAAAAGAATCATTCATGATGCGATTCTTTTTTTACCCCCAATTTTCAACTGAGGAATCATCAGCTTCATTTTGTTATTCATGTTTTAATGCCTCTCTCATTTATAAATATCATCTTCTTTTAAATGAAAGCAAAAACCAACCAACCAAGCTACAGAAAGAACCCCAGACAGTTTAGAGAAGCCACAGAACTCACCTCAAGTTCATGGTTTTGCCAGTTTGAATTTTCTCACAAGGAACCAAAATGCTTGTTTCTATTTTTTAAGAGGTAATCACAAATGGACACCCTAGGGTAAAAATTGTTTCCTCTGTCATTTCTTCCTTCTCTCCCTTCTTCTCCTGTCTTCTCCCCTACATACTATATGTTTGTTTAGGAGACCAATGAATGAATCACCCTACAGGCAAACAAACTCTGAATGACATGTTACTTTAAGCCACATCTGAAATGAATTGAAAGCTGAAACGTCCACATGATATCTATCAGAGTGCGTGCTATTCTTGCTGAAAGATGGTGAGATGCCAGAAGGGCCTTTAGTGATGCACTGCCCTGGGAACCATCAGTTCCAACCTTCACACCTGTGTTCCTTATGTGAAACGTTGGCAGCCACCTTGTGCTTGCTTGTGTGTGTGTGCTTAGTCCCTCAGTCATGTCTGACTCCACGCTCCTCTGTCCGTGGGATTCTCTAGGCAAGAATACTGGAGTGGGTCGCCATTCCCTTCTCCAAGGGATACTGACTGGTGTACCTCTATCCTTCTACAGATGAATGCTTCACCACATTATGGCAGTATTAAGTCAAAGAATCATAGCTAATAGCGGGAAGAAAGTGTAACAAAACAAGGTTCAGGTGGCAATGGGAAGAGTTAAAGCCTAGGCAGACTGGAAGCTGAGAGCTGACAGATGGAAGGAAGAGAAGGAAGGAAGTATAGGTTGGTGGATGGATTCAGGGCCAGATTAGTTGGAAAGTCTGAGCCATATTTCAACTCTAAATTGTGCAAACAGAGTGGAAGCTGAAATCCAAACAGGAACTTCACTTATCCAGTGGAATTATTTCAAGAATATTCTGTGATGGGGATGTTTTAGACACTGAGGATGTTTCGTTGAACAAGATAGAAATGTGTGAACTCAGAGGTTTTATTCTGGTGGGGTAAGATCCAAGAAGAGGCTTCCCAGATGGCTCAGTGGTGAAGAATCCACCTGCCAGTGCAGGAGACACAGGAGACATGGGTTCAATCACTGGGTTGGGAAGATCCCCTAGAGTAGGAAATGGCAACCCACTCCAGTATTCTTGCCTGAAAAATTCCATGGACAGAGGCACCTGGCAGGGCACAGTCCATGGAGTCACAAAGAGTCAGACACGACTGAGCACGCACACAGTCACAAGATCCAAAGAACAATTAATGCAACCATAAATCAATTATAAAGCACATTGAAAGAGAGAAAGGAGGACTATGGAGGAAGGAAAAAATCAGAGTAAAGAGAAGTCTAAATGCCAGAGTGCCAAATGGAAGTTTCCATTTCAATGATGTAGTTTTAACATGAGGATTACTAAAATAGCAATTATCCCACTAGAAAATGCAAAATCACAAAAGTAAAAGGAAACCAGTTTGTAACATGACACAAGGAGAAGAATTTTGTGACATATTAAAAAAGAAGAGACTCACAATTTTCCTCGAACATAATAAAATATATACTATGCTTGTCACACCAGAGTAGCTCTAAAAAACATTCCAGAGAGAATTAGATCGACTAAATTCCTTTGTAATAGAACACTGTGTTAATAAAACAACACAAGTGTGTGACTTTGCAAGAGCAAAGTCCTTTCAAATCAGTTTCAGCTCCTCATTGTCCATGTGACCAATACTTCATCCCTATTTTACAGGTGGGGACATTGAGGTTCAAAGAATGTTTATGACTAAACACAATGAGTCAGTGGTAAGGATCATGGAAAATACATGTCCTGGGCAGCATGCAAATGACTTCATCTTATGTGGGTTTGGTCATGTCAGAAGTGAAATTATCTTAGCAATTTTGTGTACAGGACTTTCTTCATGATTATACCTCTTCCTGTCTGGCTATCCCCAAAGACCTAATTATTGAGTAAAACCCACTGAAAGCTAAGGGTGTGTGCAAATGCCCAAGAAACAACATAACAATATACAGAAAGTACCATGCGACAGAGTTTTTCTAATGAAGGAAATCAGAGAAATACTAAATACTGCCAAAACATTTAAGTTCCAAAGTTTTTTCTTTTTTTTCTCCAAGAAAAGTGCCTTTTTGGCTCTCCTTTCATAGGAAAATGACCAAGGCTTTACAGTAAATCCCTTATCTGCTTTCAATTTTTGAATCTTAAGAACATGGCTAATACCATGTATTTGTGGTTCAGCTAATGAACTCACTGATTACACTTGGCACACAATGTTGACAGCAGCTACCCCACCAAACTAAGGCGCTAATGATGATTTCTTTAAATTTGGGATTCAAGATAACATTGGGAAATCCTTCAAGGATGAGTAAGATTTTTAAGGTTGGCCTATCACATGAATTTGAGATCTGTGGCCAAGAGAATGCAGCAAAGTATTTGTTTTATATCACTTGATCATTTTGAAAGTTTTCCAAGTAGCTGCAGACCAAACTGAAAACAGGATCTTGTGTTAATCAATTCTTAAGTATAAATGTGGCCCTGCCAAACTGGCTTCCTCGAAACTGTTTCCTTTGCATCCTCCTCCTGTTTTCTCATGTAAGAGATGAAGATAAATGTGCAGTGTCTGTTAACCCATTTTGCTACTTGGATTAGTAGCATTCACACACATACACATAGGGAGTATCTAATTACCCAGGGAAAAACCCACTAAATATTAAAACTGTTTTTGCCCAAGGCTCTTTAACTTATCCATCTGTCACTCTGTTAGTGACCCTTTTCCTTCCCTTAAAAGATGTCAAGGGACTTCAGAGGCAGTCCAGTGGCTAAGACTCCAGGCTTCCACTGCAGGGGACACAGATTTGATCCCTTGTCAGGAATGAAGGTCCCGTATGCTGAGCAGTGTGGTCAGAACAAAATGAACAAGAAACTGTCAGGATGACCAACCCAGGAGTTTCAAAACAACTCCTGCTCCTCCCTGTCACCTTGCCCTCCTGCTTCTGACCTTTACTCTGCAGCCTAATCAGTGACTTTATCAGAGCCAGTCAAGCTGACTTGGGTTAAGTTTGCTCTAAGGAGAACTTGAGTGTGCCATGGGCTATATGAATGCTCCCCCTTTCCAGAAAGAAACCAGAATCATGAGAATGGAGCCGTCAGTGGTGGTCTGGTCTCATCTGGCTGCAGAAACATCAACTGGCTTCTAAGGACCACATGACATCTTGCAGTCAAGTCTCTCAGTTGGATTATAATTTGGTGCCTTCCACGTGGGCACTCTCAATAATCACAGAAGGCCACCAGAGGGAAGCTTGAACTGGTGTGAATGTGGCAATTATGCTGGAGTGGCAGCTGGGCAGGAAACTGGGCACAGGGTGACACACTGGGCTCCAGAAGGGCGGAGCCTCCTCTGTGGCTTCCAGGAACAATTCAAGGTGTTAATTCTGACTTATAAAACCATCTGTGTTTTGGATTCTAGTTACCTTAGAAATCAGCTAAGGGGGTACGGTTAAAGAGCTCCCAAATTTACACCTTAGACACCCAGAAGCAACACCCTCCCGAAAAGAGGCAAGAATTAACAGCTGCTCCATATGATGGAATCTTCCTTTGTAAATACAAACAGTTTCCCCCAACTTTCCCTGCTGAGTTGAAAATTGAATGTGGAGGAGGTACCACTTGGAAAACTTTGCCCTTAACCACTTAGCATTGCTGAGTTTAAAGCATTTAAAATCCAATTGTAAAAGAGCATAATGACAAATCCCAGTGTGTATTTTAATAAGATTCCTGTTGGTGCCTCAGGTAAAAAATCTGCCTGCCAATGCAGGAGGCCCAGGTTCCATCCCTGGGTTGGGAAGAACCCCTGGAGAAGGGAATGGCAATCCACTTGAGTATTGTTGCCTGGAGAATCCCAAGGACAAAGGAACCTGGCGGGCTATAGTCCATGGGGTCACAAAGAGTCAGACATAACTGAGCTACTAACACTTTCACTTATAACTCCATACCATATATTTATTTGTATTAGATCATATATTTATACCATTATCTTCTCACTAGCAAGCACATATTCCCATGAACAATAAGATTTGAATAAATTAGGTGTCATCCCCTATAAATATATTTTTGCCTTTTATTTATACTGTCTTTAAGAGGATTTGGAAAGTTTGCTTTTTTGTGAGATTGATTTAACCTGCACACACTTACACCATTTCTACTATATCAGCGTTACTCAACCATCATCTGATTTCTCCAAGAAATTCTGAGTGCTCTTTGAATGATCCAGTGAACTATTGGGGTTGTCTAGAAATTGACCCTAAGGGTTCCCTGAAATGAGCAACATCAGTTGACTCTCGATGACACTTCTTTTCGTAGTCTACAGAGCACTTTCTAACTATTCTGTAACATCTCTTTCACCTGCAACTTGTTTTCCTGATTTTTTTTTTTTTCACAAAGACTAAAATAGAAGCTGAATGGCTACTAGCTTTGCTGAAGGCCATTTCAGTTCAGTTCAGTTCAGTCGCTCAGTCATGTCCGACTCTCCGCGACGCCATGAATAACAGCACGCCAGGCCTCCCTGTCCATCACCAACTCCCAGAGTTCACTCAAACTCATGTCCACAGAGTCGGTGATGCCATCCAGCCATCTCATTCTCTGTCGTCCCCTTCTCCTCCCGTCCCCAACCTTTCCCAGCATCAGAGTCTTTTCCAGTGAGTCAACTCGTTGCATGAGGTGGCCAAAGTATTGGAGTTTCAGCTGTAGCATCAGTCCTTCCAATGAACACCCAGGATTGATCTCCCTTAGAATGGACTGGTTGGATCTCCTTGCAGTACAAGGGACTTACAAGAGTCTTCTCCAGCACCACAGTTCAAAAGCATCAATTCTTCGACGATCAGCTTTCTTCCCAGTCCAACTCTCACATCCATACATGACCACGGGAAAAAACCATAGCCTGGACTAGACGGACCTTGGTTGGCAAAGTAACATCTCTGCTTTCTAATATACTATCTAGGTTGGTCATAACTTTCCTTCCAAGGAGTAAGCGTCTTTTAATTTCATGGCTGCAATCAGCATCCGCAGTGATTTTGGAGCCCAAAAAAATAAAGTCTGACATTTAAATGAGTTATAATAGAAGTAAGATTGGTATACTGGATCTCATTGAAGAAAGCTTTGTGTGTGTGTGTCTGTGTGTGTGTGTATTTCTCCACCAACTAAATTACCCTGTATCCTATCAGCAGATGAAATCAGTCTGCAGGTAAATTGCTCTTGCTGTCCTGTTAAAACATGGATATGGAGCACACATATCTGGAAGGCCACATTCAAGAAATAAGTAGAGTGAGGGCCAACTCAACATTAAAGTATACGTCAAAGCATACATCTGAAACTATGTATGACTGGAGATGCATGGCTTTAAAACTGAACAGTTATTGACAGCTTTAAATACTCTTGCGTTGGCGTCAAAAGCAAGAGAACTGCTGTGTTAAACGGTGAGAAGACCCAAAGTTACTCATTCCCTTTCACAAACTTGCCAGTACAGTCATTAGCCTAAAAAGTAAAGATTGTTAGTTATGCCTAACCACCTGATTGCCCAAGTAACCGTCCTTTCTGTGTCAGGCCTCATCGTCTTGAGCATAAAGGAAGTGGCAAACCAGTAGAACTGTAATCTATTATCTGTTACCACTGAGAGCAGTGATGCATTGTGACACCCAGAGAAAAAGGCCAGACAGACATAGGGGAAGACTCATCTGACAAATGTCGTGCTAGACAGTGCCTTCATCTTTCCTTCAGTGACTCACTTATAACTGTGGGCAACCAGGTCTGGGGGCAGGGGAGAAGGGAAAGAGAGAGATTTGGTGAAAAGTTTAAATAGAGTAGGCAAGGGGTGACTGCACTCATAGTAAGTAGCATCATGGTCCTGGTTCACATGCTTGTGAATCACACACACACACCCCCATGAATTAACTTAGTCCTACAGATTTTTTTCTGTTTTTCACATCTTTATTGAGGTATGATTTACGTATAGTAAAATGCACCCATTCTAAGTATAAAGTTCAATGAGTTCTGACAAACATATACATCTATATTATCATAACCACAATTAAGACATAGAATATTTCCATCACCCCAAAAAAGTTCCCTCACGCCACTTCGTAGTCACCCCTACCGTTCACAACCCTTGGCAAACACTAATCTGTTCTCTTTCATCATAGATCCATTTGCTTGTTTCAGAGTTCTCTGTAAATGGAGTAGGGTTTCCCCAGTGGCTCAGAGGGTAAAGAATCCACCTGCCGATGCAGGAGACACAAGAGACGCAGGCTCGATCCCTGGGTTGGGAAGATCCCCTGGAGAAGGAAGTAGCAACCCTCTCCAGTAATCTTGCCTGGAAATTCCATAGACAAAGGAGTCTGGGGGCCACAGTTCATGGGGTCACAGAGACGTGACTAAGTGCACATGCATACACAGTATACGGAGTAATACAGTAGGTATGTCTTCTTTCACTTAGTAATATGTTTTTAAAATTTGTCCATGACATTGCATATAACAAGGGTAAAATAATCTCTTTCCTTTTAGTGTTCAATAGTAGTCCATTGACTGGATAGTTGAGTAGTTCTCAGAGTTTTTGGCTAGTATGAATAAATCTGCTATGGATATTCTTGTAGGATAAACAAATTTAATTACTCTTGGGATGGTTGGGTCATATGACAGATATTTGTTTAACTTTATGAGAATCTGCCAAAATGTTATATAAAGTCGTTGCACCATTTTACTGGGCCACCAGCATTGTTTGAAATTTCTACTTGCTGCAGTTTTCTTTTTTTTTTTTTACTTTTAGCCATTCTAATGGATTTGTAATGGTCTCTTAATGTGGTTTAAATTCACATTTTCCTGTGGACTTATGTAGTTACGCACTTTTTGATGTACTTGGTGGTGATGGACAGAGAGGCCTGGTGTGCTGTGATTCATGGGGTCGCAAAGAGTCGGACACGACTGAGCGACTGAACTGAACTGAACTGGTGGTCATTTGTATATCTTTCTTTATAAAGTGTCTGTTCAGATCTTTTTTTTTTTTCTTTTTTTGTAACTGAAGTATAGTTGATTAACAATGTTATATTAGTTACAGGTGTCCCTACAGATGATTGAATGGAGAAGCCCATACACTAGGTGGCAGAACACATGCCAAATTCACAGGACGTCCAGGACCCTTGGACAGGGCACATAGTAGCTGTTGGGTAACACATGTCAAAGGCACGCTTGTTCTGGTCACTAGAAACTACACGAATACAGGTAAATCAGAAGGAGCAGCGATTGTAACGCTGTTTTATGAAAGCTAATCTGGCTGCCAAGTATAATCAAAAGGGATTTTGTTTGCTTGTTTTAAGCCCTAGAGCTTGCAGTTATTGGCTTTTATGATTAAGACATCCATTTGGAGAAAATCCTTTAATTGTTCAGCTTTTTAAACCTTAATGCCTGGATACCACTCTAAAGGTTTCCTTGCCTCCCTTCTATTCCACGCTGTCAAACGTCAGCCCCACATCATTCTTCTAGGATCCAGTGGAAAGCTGACCAGAAAGATCATGAAATATGATAACCAAACACATCAAAATAAAACAGTTATTTCTTTCCCAAGAATTAGAAACTCTTTTAAACTTTTACATGGCTCAAAGTTAAAATTAAACTTCAAATAATCCTAGAATCAGTCAATATGAATTATGGGATAATAGCAATGAAGAAATAATGTTTCTGTAAACAGTTTCATTCTGTAGAAAACATTTTTAAACATTCTTAATGAGTGTTTCAAAAACCTAGAGTGAAAGAAAGAGAAAAACTTATTTGAAGTACTAATATGAAGTCTGGTTGAATTATTTTGGTATAAATTAGAAATTAAATATACATAGATATTAGATATTAAAATAATAGATATCAATTAGCTACAAAATGATGTCATGTAACTGAACTGAACTGAACTGAAACATATTCTGATTGGACCCTAGAAGAGCCATAGATGGGTTTCAGAGTTAGCATATCATATAAAATTATATGAAAACTTGTGAACCTATGTGAAGATATCATCCATCTAAACTCAAAATGGGTCCACAACATATGAAAGAAAGCTTTAAAACCACTGACTCAAAGGATAGATTTTATACAATTCAAGTCTTTCTAGTAACCAGTAGTGTTTTGCTTCTTTCAATGATTCTTCCAACCCAAAGTTGTTATACTTACCCAACTAGAAAGGCATTATCTCAAGATTTTGTAATATTTGCTCTGTGCACTCATTGCAAAATGCAAATTCCTTTTCATCGGCCATGCTATGCAGAGAAAGGGAAAGAAGAGCCTGATAAAGATTATCACAAACTAACGAGTGGTTTCAGAACCTTAGAAGATTTCTTTAAAAACCAAAGCACCTGTATTTTTATGTCTGTGGTAGGTTAATTATGTGTCTCAAACTCTGAGAAGTGGCTTCTGTAGAAGTGTTCTGTATGTCCTAGCAGGGGACTTCCCTCTTGTCACCCAAGTGGTATGCTCCACGGCTTTCCCCCAAAGAGGGCTGCATGAGTCCCTCTGTAGTGATGGGCTGACTATGTGGGCAGTCTGGGAGGCTTGTCTGTCCTTAGTCTAGTTGGTTGCCAGGCCCTACCTTGTGCAAGGGCTGCTGGCTGTTGTTTAGAGGGGCCTGGTCATGAGGGACTGGCTGTGGGACCCTAAGGGGCCCTGGGGCTAGTACGGGTTCACTGGTGGACAGAGTGAGGATCTCAAAGACTCTGGGACCGCTGCACAACTACTGGCAGGGGGGGCCAGATCCTGGGGTTAGTGCCAGACTTCTGGAAGGCAGAGCTGGTTTATGGAGCCTGGCTGCAGGGCCCGGGACTCCCAGAGCTCATTTCAGATCTTGCGGTGGGGGGTAGGGGGATCCTGACACAGTTGAGTGTGGGGTCTGGGTGCCCCGATGGTTTTCTTCACCTGATAGTGCGCTGGGCCAGGGTTCAGCTGGTCCCAGGCTAGGATCTAGCGTGAGTAGCAGGATTTTAGTTTTCTTGCTTATGGTGTCTGCCCCATGATGGGGGAGGCCTGTCTAAAGGCTTGTACAGGCTTCCTGGCAGGAGGAGCCTGTCCATTGGTGGGTGGGGCTGGATCTTGGCCCTCTTGTGGGCTGGACCATGTGAAAGGGTATGTTGAGAGGTGCATGTGGGCTTTTCAGTATTTAGGCAATCTATCTGCTGATGGATAGGGTTGTGTCCCCACCCTGTCAGTTGTTGGCCTGAGGCATCCCAGCACTCTTGGATGCAGACTCTTGGATGGGGCCAGGTATTAGCACTAATAAGCAAGATGGCGGGCTTCCCTAGTGGCTCAGAGGTTAAAGCTTCTGCCTCCAATGTGGGAGACCCAGGTTCGATCCCTCGGTCGGGAAGATCCCCTGGAGAAGGAAACGGTAACCCACTCCAGTATTCTTGCCTGGAGAATCCCATGGATGGAGAAGCCTGGTAGGCTACAGTCCGCGGGGTCGCATAGAGTCGGACACGACTGAGCGACGGAACAGAACAGAACAGACAGAAGCAAGATGGCAGCCATCAGGAGTGTTCATGAGGTTGCGTGTTCCCCAGTATGGCTGACACCCGTGTCTATGACCCTAGGGTGAGCAGCAGCCACTCCCTGCCTCCCCGGGAGGCTTTCCAAGACCAGCAGGCTCCTATCAAGTTACTGCTTTTGTGTGGAAGTTTGTGTAGCCCTTTAAGAGTGAAGTCACTGTCTTCCCCAGTCCCGTGAGGCTCCTGCAATCAAGTCCTGCTGCTGCTGCTGCTGCTGCTAAGTCGCTTCAGTCGTGTCCGACTCTGTGCGACCCCATAGATGGCAGCCCACCAGGCTCGGCCGTCCCTGGGATTCTCCAGGCAAGACTGGCCTTCAAAGCCAAACTCTATGGGGGCTTGTTCTCTTCATCATGGACCTCCTAGGCTGGGGAGCTTGACACAGGGCTCAGAATTCTCATTCTCATGGGAGAGCCTCTACAGTGTAATTATTTTTCAGTTTTTGGGTCACCACTTGGGGATATGGGGTTGGATTATGTCATGAGTTCACCCCTCCCACCTGTCTCCTTGGGGTTCCTTCTCTATATCTTTATTGTAGAAGATCTATTCAGTAGGATCCAGTCTTTTTCTTCGATGGTTGTTCTGCAGATAGTGGTGATTTTGATGTGCTTGTAATAGGAGATGAGCTATAACTAAATCATTTTGCTATATACCTGAAATATTGTAAATCAACTATCAATTCAGTTCAGTTCAGTCACTCAGTCATGTCCAACTCTTTGTGACCCATGGACTACAGCATGCCAGGCCTCCCTGTCCATCACCAACTCCCGGAGTTCACTCAAACTCATGTCCATTGAGTCGGTGATGCCATCCAACCATCTCATCCTCTGTCGTCCCCTTCTCCTCCTGCCGTCAATCTTTCTCAGCATCAGGGTCTTTTCGAATGAGTCAGTACTTCTCATCAGGTGGCCAAATCAACTATATGTCAATAAAAAATATTAAAAACAAAAACACAAAGGTATTGTCCAATTTCACTGCCCATAAATTACAAAGCAGTTTTATTGTCTTTTTATTATATTTCAGAGAGAAAATAAAAATTTCTCTACATTTTAAATGTATTCATAGTCATTCTAATTACTTTATATTATTCAGCAATATGTTTAATGGTTTGAATACTAAGTTCAGTTCAGTTCAGTCGCTCAGTCATGTCCGACTCTTTGTGACCCCGTGAATCACAGCACGCCAGGCCTCCCTGTCCATCACCAACTCCCGGAGTTCACTCAAACTCATGTCCATTGAGTCGGTGATGCCATCCAGCCATCTCATTCTCTGTCGTCCCCTTCTCCTCCTGCCCCCAATCCCTCCCAGCATCAGAGTCTTTTCAAGTGAGTCAACTCTTAGCATGAGGTGGCCAAAGTATTGGAGCTTCATCTTTAGCATCAGTCCTTCCAATGAACACCCAGGACTGATCTCCTTTATAGATTCCCAGTATTGAAGCCTTATTCTTGTGTGTTTTCTGATTAAGTATTATCAAGGTTTTTTTTTTTAATTGAAGTATAGTTTATTTATTAAAACAATGTTATTTTACTTTCTGGTGTACAGCAAAGTGATCCAGTTATATATATTGTATATATACACACATATAAGAATACATATATATTCTTATACACACACATATATGTATACACTTATGCATACATATATATATGTATATATATACTCTTTTTCAGATGCTTTTCCATTATGGTTTATTCAGTTCAGTTCCGTTCAGTTCAGTCGCTCAGTCATGTCCGACTCTTTGTGACCCCGTGAATCACAGCATGCCAGGCCTCCCAGTCCATCACCAGCTCCCGGAGTTCACTCAAACTCATGTCCATCGAGTTGGTGATGCCATCCAGCCATCTCATCCTCTGTCGTCCCCTTCTCCTTCTGCCCCCAATCCTTCCCAGCATCAGAGTCTTTTCCAGTGAGTCATAGAGGATATTTAATATAGTTCCCTGTTCTATACAATAGGACCTTGTTGGTTATCTATTTTATACATAGTAGCTTGTCTCTGGAGAAGGAAATGGCAACCCACTCCAGTGTTCTTGCCTGGAGAATCCCAGGGACGGGGGAGCCTGGTGGGCTTCCGTCTATGGGGTCACACAGAGTCGGACACGACTGAAGTGACTTAGCAGCAGCAGCAGCAGCAGCAGCAGCTTGTCTCTGCTAATCCTGAACCCCTAATTTATCCCTCCCACACCCCTTTCCCCTTTGGTAACCCTGTTTGTTTTCTGTGTCTATGAGTCTGTTTCTGTTCTGCAAATGAGTTCATTTGTATCATGTTTTAGATTCAACATATAAGTGATATCATATGGTATTTGTTTTTCTCTTTCTGATTTTTCACTTAGTATGACAATCTTTAGATCTATCCATGTTGCTGCAAATGGCACTATTTCATTCTCTTTTATGACAGAGCAGTATTCCATTCTTCTTTATCCATTCTTCTGTGAAAATAACATCAAGTTTTGAAAGTTGACTACAGATTCACCTAACTAATTAGACATGGTCTCAGACTTCTCAATATACAGCCTTTGCACTCATTATATTCCAGTTGATCATAAATGTACTTCAAAATTGAAAGAAAAAAATCATAAAAGGAAAGAAAATGATGTTTGGACATCTCACTGTTTGGTCATTTTCAAGGGTTTGGTTGTTGGTTTTCTGTATATTACCCTCCAAGACAACATTCAAATGCCTGTGCTCTATATTCATTTTATGTACCTTCATCCTAGAATTAGAATTACCTCTCTAGATTTGCTTCCCAGTTTGGCAAAGTACTTAATGCCATGGACTATGGAATCAGACAAACCTGGATTCCAGGCCCAGCTCCACCATCTACAGATGGGGATACCTCAGTCATCTGTGAAAATGTCTCTAAGCCTTAGTTCTCTTGTTTGTGAAATGTGTATTGTCTCACTTAATCGCCAGCCAGTCTGTAAGGTAAGCATAATTTTTTTTCTTTTTCTATTTTTCCATGAGAGAGAGGGATAGGAAGAGAGATTATCTAAAATTATTTCAAATATATTTACTTATACAAAACCCAGGCCTGTCACACTGAACTACCCAGCCAGATTTGGAAGCATGAGGAATTACTACAGCCAGTGGTATTCAGGAGCTAGCCTGTACTTTTGCAGGAGCCAGTGGTGTACATCTCTCTCCCAGGTCTGCATGCAGTGCTGTCTCACTGAAACATAGTTTGAAACAGACCATCGATACTGGGAGCATTTATACCGTGGGAGCTGGCAAACGGTTGCGAGACAGAGCTTTCTCGTATCTTTGGTTCTCTTCCATTCTCTTTCTTCCTTTCCTTCCCCCTTCCTCCCTTTACTGCCTCTTTCCTTCCTCCTTCCCTGCCTCCCTCCCCCTCCTTCCCCCCTCTGCCTTCCTCTTCCTCATCTCCTCCTCCTCCTTCTCCGTCTTTTTCTTCTCCCTACCATCTTCTTCTTCTCTCTCTCCCTCTTTCTCTCTCCTTCTTCCTTTCTTGGAGATCCAGTTGTTTTACATTTACCAGTGCATCACTGATTAGAATCCACGAAGACAGATTTACAGCCATCCATGAGAAATATATAGATTTAAATATATATTTAATTATTGTGTAACCTCATATAATCTATGGGTCTTTGCCAAAATCAGAGGGCATTCTGTGTACATAGAAATAACATATTCACTACCACATGACCCAACAATCCCACTACTGGGTATATACCCTGAGAAAACCATAATTGAAACAGACACATGTACCCCAATGTTCGTGGCAGCACTTTTTACAATCGCTAGGACATGGAAGCAACCTAGATATCCATAAAGAGATGAATGGATACAGAAATTGCGGGACATATACACAACTATAAAAAGAACACATCCGAGTCAGTCCTAATGAGGTGGGTGAACCTAGAGCCTATTATACAGAGTGAAGTAAGTCAAGGAGAGAAAGACAAACACTGTATATTAATGCATGTGTATGGAATCTAGATGGTGCTGATGAACCTATTTTCAGGGCAGAAAGGGAGACAGAGACATAGAGAACAGACTTGTAGACACAGAGAGGGAAGGAGAAGCTGGGGCGAATGGGGAGAGTGCATGGAAACACACACAGTGGGCAGCCTTTCCCTTCTCCAGGGCATCTTCCCAACCCAGGGACTGAACGCAGGCTTCCCGCATTGCGGGAGGATTCTTTACCAGCTGAGCCAGAGGGAAGCCCATAAAATAGATAGCCAGTGGGAATTTGCTGTGCGAACGGAGAGCTCAACCCAGTGTTCTGTGACAACCTGGAGGGGTGGGACGGGGTGGGAGATGGGAAGGGGGTTCAGGAGAGAGGGGACATGTGTACGCCTCTGGCTGATTCATGTTGATGTATGGCAGAGGCCAACACAATATTGTAAAGCAATTAACCTCCAATTAAATTATAATTTTAAAAAAGAAAAAATGAAAGAAACAACATCTTCATACTATTAGTGGAGAGAATCTATAGTTGCCACTTAAACATTAATTTCCTTTGCAAACGATCCTGATATTTGGCAGATAGTTCATAAATTTGTATAGTGCAACTATGGCCTAGTATTTATTTTCCATGTATGTATTTCTTGTAATCCTTCTAAACTGTGAGCTCCTCAGAGGAATTTACTAGATTAAAGACAAGTGTCAGTTAAGGACTATTCTAATGGCTGTGCGGGGCTCAGACTAGTCACTCAAGGGGGAAAAATATTCAATTATTACTGAATTTTAAAATCTAACATTTCTGAAAAGACAGAATTTAAAAGAAAAAGAGTATGTTCTGGAATCTAAACCTTTACCAATGCACAAATATATTCTCGGCCTTGGAGATGTAGACAGAGATTACTGCAGCTTTGTCTTTATGTGTCTCTTGCTGTCATTTGTTCTGTAATTCAAGCTTCAGTTTTTAAAAATTTCCATTCCTGCTGTATGTCAGCAGTATAATCCTTGAGGAACTTACATTTGCTCTTTAAAAGCATCAGTCTGACTATTGCTATTTTAAAACACCTCCAATTCATATCCTGGGGTCAGCTCCCAGGCTCCCTGCACAGCATCCAGGAGAAGCATTCTTCAGATCATTGTGAAAAGGAAAAAGGAACAGGGGAGGGAACATTAGTACAGTCTTGGTTTACACATTATACCTTTTCCTGCCATGAAAAGATTTCTTGTGAAGGCAGATATAGAACACCACTGAAGATAAAACATCATTCCACACCAGAATCACATACGGGAAGTCCAGGGATCCACCAAACACACTCAAGACAAGACTTTATTGTAGATGAGCCTAGAAATTCATCTCGTATTTCAGGAAAACCAGAAACTCTCTCTCCCCACAGAGGCACTGCTGTAAATCACTGTAACCAAGAAACCTAGAGGAGAACTGAATCCTTAGGACACTAGCAAATTCTGACTCCCTTGTGATGAATATCACTTTAAAGATCTGAGTTCCTCATTTTGTAACTTTCCGGTTTGGCCAGTTCAGGATTCCCTTCCAGAAGTCTCCCCAAGCTCCCCTTCTCCCTCAGGGGCTGCCTTTAGACAGAGCAAGTCTAAGGTCCACCTTCTTTGTTAAAACAGGGGCCAGCAGTGTTATAGACATGTTAGTATTGTCAACTGGAAAAAAAAAAGCACAACCTAAAAGCTGAGAGTTATGTTTTATTCAGTGGACAAATCTGAGGACTTAAGACTTGGACACAGCATCTTAGATAATTCTGGGAGACTTCTCCGAAGAGGCAAGTGGGAGCCAGGATATACAGAAGTTTTTGCAACAAAAGACCAGGTAGTTAGAATATCAAAAGATTAATGTTAATAAAAAGACAAGTAGATATCTCAAGTTACGGAATTTATCACTTTTCCATGTGTGGGACATTTCCCATGTATGGGATATTTCCCATGTATGACTTCCCTGATGGCTCAGGTGGTTTAAAATCTGCCTGCAATGCAGGAGACCTGGGTTTCATCCCTGGGTCAGGAAGATCCCCTGGAGAAGGAAATGGCAACTCACTCCGGTATTCTTGCCTGGAAAAACCCATGGACAGAGGAGCCTGGTGGGCTACAGTCCATGGGGTCCCAAAAGAGTCGGACATGACTGATCAACACACACACATGTATGGGAAGATCCAAGAATTTGGGCTGATTGAAATGTTTCCTGTGATATACACCTCAGCTATCCGGAGCCAACATGCTGTGCATTCTCACCCCACGCCTCGTACGGGGCACTGTCAGGGGTGGCTGAAGTGTCTGACTGCTAGATGGAGGGCATCCTGCCTCCAACCTGAGCTCCTTCAGGGCTTAGCATCCAGGTGGCTATAATGTGGCGGCTCCACGGCTGCCACCTCTTTTGTTTAGTGACATGGCAGACAACATTTTAGTTCACAGTATTTCTGTGAGGACCTCATGCAGATGTCAGTAGAAGAAATTAAACATTTTCCGACAGCAGTTGCACATCTCTGGAATCCATTTTGTGACAGGAACAAACATTCCGAGCATTTGCCTTTTGTGGGATCACTTGAACCTCTGTGTTCACATCCTAAATGAGGAGGGCATCCGCTACAGAACGCCTAAATAGAGACCCGAGATTATGGTGCTTCCTAGGGCACGGCAGCAAGGAAAAACATCCCAACTAAAAAGGCAGCTTACTCTGTAAACAGTAATTTTGAATTGACATTTGACTTCAGATAAGTTGAAACATCTGAGCCCAAGTCCCATGCCAAATTAAAACATACATAAAAACCATACTTTAGGGTTACAAAGCTTTCAGAGATAGAATGGGAATGTAAGTATATTCCTTACACAGACCTGTTTCTGATCATGTCTCATCCATGTTTAAAAAGCAATTGTTTCCAATTACACTGTAGGATCCAGTCCAGTGCCTCAGAATGGCCTGCAAAGCCCCAGTGGCCCAGCTACTCCTGCCTCGCCGGTCACTCCTAGCGCACTTCCCGAACATTCTCTGTGCTAGTCATGCTGCATGTCTTTCAATGATCTTGTTTCCAGGCCTTCCTTTACACAAGAGGTTCTGTACCCCAAACTCTGACAAATCCCTATATATTTGATGGGGTGGAGTGGGCTCCAGCTTGAACCTTTATTTCTGGGAAACCGTTGCGGAGTTTTAAAGGCATGGTTAGGGGACCCTCATATTCCCCCACACCCCAGGTGCTCCCTCATGCGACACATGGAACCATGCGTGCTGACTCCATTCACCCGTCACTCTCCAGGAAAGGGCGGTGGGCTTCCTGAGGGCAGGGACTGTGTTCATTCTGCACATGCTGTGTCCTCAGCATCCTGCCTGCCTGTGAACAATCATTTACTTAGCACAGACAGGGCTTCCCTGCTGGCTCAGCGGTCAAGAATCTGCCTGCCACTGCAAGAGACACAGGAGACGGGGTTCGATCCCTGGATTGGGAAGAGTCCCTGGAGGAGGGCATGGCAACCCACTCCAGCAGTCTTGACTGGAGACTCCTATAAACAGAGGAGCCTGGCGGGCTACGTACGGTCCACAGGGTCGCAAAGAGTTGGTCACAACTGAAGTGACTGAGCATGCATGCACGCAAAGCACAGGGAACTCTGCTCGATGTTATGCGGCAGCCTGGATGGGAGGGCAGTCGGGGGAAATGGGTATGAGTGTGTATGTGACTGAGTCACTCTGCTCTGCTTCTGAAACTATCACAACATTGCTGCTGCTGCTGCTGCTGCTCAGTCGCTTCAGTCGTGTCCCACTCTGTGCAACCCCATAGACGGCAGCCCACCAGGCTCCCCCGTCCCTGGGATTCTCCAGGCAAGAACACTGGAGTAGGTTGACATTTCCTTCTCCAATGCGTGAAAGTGAAAGATGAAAGTGAAATCTCTCAGTCGTGTCCAACTCTTAGCGAACCCATGGACTGCAGCCTACCAGGCTCCTCCATCCATGGGATTTTCCAGGCAAGAGGGCTGGAGTGGGTTGCCATTGCCTTCAGCTAGCTGGCTATATTCCAATATAAAAATACAAAGTTAATAAAATAATCATTTGTTTACTCAACGAATAAATTAAGCTCTTGTATCATTACTCCTTTTTGACTTTTTTCAGTTTTTAAACTTTTTAATGTTTTAAAATTATTTATTGAAATTGTATGGTATGTTAGTTTCAAGTGAATAGCAAAGTGATTAATACATATATATATATATAAAAGAATACATAAATATATTATTTTTTTACATTCTCTTCCACTATAGCCTATTATAAGATATTGAGTATAATTCCCTGTGCTATATAGTAGGTCCTTCATGGTTATCTACTTTATATATAGTGGTGTATATCTTTTAATCCTAAACTTCTAATTTATCCCCTCCACATTTATCCTTTGGTAATCATAGGTTTGTTTTCTACATCTGTGAGCTTATTTCTGTTTCATAAGTAAATTCATTTGTATCATTTTTTAAAGATTCCATATATAAGTGTTATCAACTGATATTTGTTTTTCTCTGCCTGGCTTACTTCCCTCGGTATGATAATCTCCAGGTCTATTCATGTTGCTGCAAATGGCATTATTTCATTGTTTTTATGGCTAATACTCTACTGAACATGTATACCACATCTGTGTATACCACCGTATATGTATACCACAGTCATTCATCAGTTGATAGACACTCAGGTTGCTTCTGTATTTGCTGCTGCTGCTGCTAATTTGCTTCAGTCATGTCCGACTCTGTGCGACCCCATAGACAGCAGCCCACCAGTCTCCCCCATCCCTGGGATTCTCCAGGCAAGAACACTGGAGTGGGTTGCCATTTCCTTTTCCAATGCATGAAAGTGAAAACTGAAAGTGAAATCTAGGCTATTATAAATAGTGCTGCTATGAACACTGGGGTGTACATCTCTTTTTGAATTGTGTTTTTCTCTGGATATATGCCCAGGAGTAGGATTGCAAGATCATATGGTAGATCAATTTTTTTTAATTTTTATTGGAGGCTAATTATTTTACAATATTATATTGGTTGGTTTTGCCATACATTGACATGAATCCACCCCGGGTGTACATGAGTTCCCCCTCCCGAACCCCTCTCCCAACTCCCTCCTCCCCTTATCCTCCCTCTGGGTCATCCCCGCATACCAGCCCTGAGCATCCTGTAACATGCATCGACCCTGAACTGGTGATTTGTTTCACATATGATAATATACATATTTCAGTGCCATTCTCCCAAACCATCCCACCCTCACCCTCTCCCACAGAGTTCCAAAGACTGTTCTATACATCTGTGTCTCTTTTGTTGTCTCGTATACAGGGTTATCATTTGCATCTTTCTAAATTCCATATATATGCATTAGTATATTGTATGGGTGTTTTTCTTTCTGGCTTACTTCACTCTGTATAATAGGCTCTAGTTTCATCCACCTCATTAGAACTGCTTCAAATGCATTCTTTTTAATGGCTGAGTAATACTCCATTGTGTATATGTACCAAAGTTTTCTTATCCATTCGTCTGCAGATGGACATCTAGGTTGCTTCCATGTCCTGGCTATTATAAACAATGCTGGAATGAACATTGGAGTACATGTGTCTCTTTCAATTCTGGTTTCCTCGGTGTGTATACCCAGGAGTGCGATTGCTGGATCATATGGCAGTTCTATTTCCAGTTTTTTGAGGAATCTCCACACTGTTCTCCATAGTGGCTGTACTAGTTTGCATTCCCACCAACAGTGTAAGAGGGTTGCCTTCTCTCCACACCCTCTCCAGCATTTATTGCATGTATTTTGGATAGCAGCCATTCTGACTGGTGTGAAATGGTACCTCATTGTGGTTTTGATTTGCATTTCTCTGATTATGAGGGATGTTGAGCATCTTTTCATGTGTTTGTTAGCCATCTTTATGTCTTCTTTGGAGAAATGTCTGTTTAGTTCTTTGGCCCATTTTTTGATTGGGTTGTTTATTTTTCTGGAATTGAGCTGCAGCTGCTTGTATATTTTGGAGATTAATCCTTGATCAGTTGCTTCATTTGCTATTATTTTCTCCCATTCTGAAGGCTGTCTTTTCACCTTGCTTATAGTTTCCTTTGCTGTGCAGAAGCTTTTAATTTTAATTAGGTCCCATTTGTTTATTTTTGCTTTTATTTCCAATATTCTGGGAGGTGGGTCATGGAGGATCCTGCTGTGATTTATGTCGGAGAGTGTTTTGCCTACGTTCTCCTCTAGGAGTTTTATAGAATCTGGTCTTACATTTAGCTCTCTAATCCATTTTGAGTTTATTTTGGTGTATGGTGTTAGGAAGTGTTCTAGTTTCATTCTTTTACAAGTGGCTGACCAGTTTTCCCAGCACCACTTGTTAAAGAGATTGTCTTTTCTCCATTTTATATTCTTGCCTCCTTTGTCAAAGATAAGGTGTCCATAGATGCATGGATTTATCTCTGGGCTTTCTATTTTATTCCATTGATCTATATTTCTGTCTTTATGCCAGTACCATACTGTCTTGATGACTGTGGCTTCGTAGTAGAGCCTGAAGTCCGGCAGGTTAATTCCCCCAGTTCCACTTTTCTTCCTCAAGATTGCTTTGGCTATTCGAGGTTTTTTGTATTTCCATACAAATTGTGAGATTATTTGTTCTAGTTCTGTGAAAAATATCATTGGTAGCTCGATAGAGATTGCATTGAATGTATAAATTACTTTGGGTAGTATACTTATTTTCACAATATTTATTCTTCCAATCCACTAACACAGTATATTTCTCCATCTATTAGTGTCCTCTTTGATTACTTTCACTAGTGTTTTATAGTTTTCTATGTACAAGTCTTTTGTTTCCTTAGGTAGATATATTCCTAAGTATTTAATTCTTTTCGTTGCAACAGTGAAAGGAATAGTTTCCTTAATTTCTCTATTTTCTCATTATTAGTGTATAGGAATGCAAGTGATTTCTGTGTGTTGATTTTATATCCTGCAACTTTACTGTATTCATTGATTAGCTCTAGTAGTTTTCTGTAGAGTCTTTAGGGTTTTCTGTGTAGAGGATCATGTCATCAGTGAACAGTGAAAGTTTTACTTCTTCTTTTCCAATTTGTATTCCTTTAATGTCTTTTTCTGCTCTGATTGCTGTGGCCAAAACTTCCAGAACTATGTTGAATAGTAGTGGTGAGAGTGGGCACCCTTGTCTAGTTCCTGACTTTAGGGGAAATGCTTTCAGTTTTTCACCTTTGAGGATGATGTTTGCTGTGGGTTTGTCATATATAGCTTTTATTATGTGAGATATGTCCCTTCTTTTCCCACTTTCTCGAGGGTTTTTATCATAAATGGATGTTGTATTTTGTCGAAGGCTTTCTCTGCATCTATTGAGATAATCATATGATTTTTATTTTTCAGTTTGTTAATGTGGTGTATTACATTGATTGATTTGCGGATATTGAAGAATCCTTGCATTCCTGGGATAAAGCCCACTTGGTCATGATGTATGATCTTCTTAATTTTTCTAGTAATTAGCAATGTGGATCATCTTTTCATGTGTTTTTGTCCATGTGTGTATGTTTTCTTTGGAGAAATGTCTGTTTAGATCTTCTGCCCATTTTTTTTATTGCATTGTTTGTGGTTTTTTTAATATTGAGGTATGAGCTGTATGTATATGGAAATTAATCCCTTGTCAGTCAGATTATTTGCAAATATTTTCTCCAATTCTGTAAGTTGTCTTTGGTTTACCATTCCATTTGCTGTGCAAAAGCTTTTAAGTTTAATTAGGTCCCATTTGTTTATTTCTGTTGCAACAGTTATTCCATAGTGATTAACAACCACAAGTGCCTACATGATTACTGTCATTGCAGGGAAATTCAAAAGAGAAGAGAACTTGTTCTTTCCATTCTTGTACAACCAACCTAGATAGTATATTAAAAAGCAGAGACATTACTTTGCCAACCAAGGTCCGTCTAGTCAAGGCTATGGTTTTTCCAGTGGTCATGTATGAATGTGAGAGTTGGACTGTGAAGAAAGCTGAGCACAGAAGAATTGATGCTTTTGAACTGTGGTGCTGGAGAAGACTCTTAAGAGTCCCTTGGACTGCAAGGAGATCCAACCAGTCCATTCTAAAGGAGATCAATCCTGGGTGTTCATTGGAAGGACTGATGCTACAGCTGAAACTGCAATACTTTGGCCACCTCATGCGATGAGCTGACTCACTGGAAAGAGTCTGATGCTGGGAAGGATTGGGGGCAGGAGGAGAAGGGGACGACAGAGAATGAGATGGCTGGATGGCATCACCGACTTGATGGACATGAGTTTGAGTGAACTCCAGGAGTTGGTGATGGACAGGGAGGCCTGGCGTGCTGTGATTCATGGGGTCGCAAAGAGTTGGACACGACTGAGCGACTGAACTGAACTGAACTGAACTGAACCCCCAGAACTGGGCTTCCCTGATGACTCACACAATAAAGAATCTGTCTGTAACACAGGAAACTCAGGTTCGATCCCTAGGTTTGGAAGATCCCCTGGAGAAGGGAATGGCAACCCATTCCAGTATTCTTGCTTGGAAAATTCCATGGACAAAGGAGCCCGGTGGGCTACAGTCCACGAGACCACAAAGAGTCAGACACAACTGAACGACTAACACACACATACATCTCCAGAACTAATATCATACCTGCACACAGTACTCAATAAACGTGTGTGTGCTCAGTCGCTTCAGTTGTGTCCAACTCTTTGTGACCCCAAGGACTGTAGCCCACCAGGCTTCTCTGTCCATGGGGATTCTCCAGGCAAGAATCCTGGAGCAGGTTGCCATGCCCTCCTCCAGGGAATCTTCCCAACCCAGGGATTGAACCCACATCTCCTGCATTGGCAGGTGGGTTCTTTACCACTAGCACCATCTGGGAAGCCCCAATAAACATGTACTGAATAAAAAATTTTGGAATACTGAATAATAATTAAGTGTAATACACTGTCCTTCACACAGTGGTTAATGTGAAGTTAATATTAATGTCTCTAATTAGAATTCTAAACGTTTTCAGATCTGTTAAAATCATAACCTGGGGGAAATGACTATATTTGTTATAACAATCATTGCTACTGTTAATATTGATAACTTTGCCTATTGAAGATCAAGGATTTTTTTCCTGCTTAGATACTGTCCTGAATAAATAATTCCTAGACTATTGCATGTGTTTTCAGACTTGCAGCTTTGAATTTCAGTGATATCTAGCTTCCTGGAAACAAGTTATTTTTCAACCACATAAAAGTCCTTCTTGATTCCCACAATAGAAACATGGCTGGGTTTCAACATTATTCCTCAAAGAGAAAAACAAGAAAAGATGTATACATCTTCACCTACACAGTTTCTGGAGAAAATCAAAATATCTAACCAGAAGGGTAGCTGAGAGATGATCTGATTCAGTGCCATACTTAGAAATAAATGGTTTCTTCCTCCTTTGAAAAGAAAGATGGCAAATAGTATTTGACCAGTCTGCTCCAAGTAGTTAAAATACTTTTCCTCAAAAATAACACTAGTCCACACACACACATACACACATATCACTCACAGTCATTACTTTTATGTTGATCAGTCACAAGTCATGTCCGACTCTTTGCAACCCCATGGACTGTAGGACACCAGGTTCCTCTGTCCGTGGGATTCTCCAGGCAAGAATCCTGGAGTAGGTTGCCATTTCCTCCTTCAGGGGATCTTCCCAACCCAAGGATCTTACCCATGTCTCTGGGTCTGCTGCATTGCAGGTAGATTCTTTACCACCGAACCACCTGGGAAGCCCCATTACCTTTACACATAGTGCAAACAATTTATGTAGTGAGTATCAGTGATGGAAACTCTCTTGCATGCCTACCTGATGGAGGAGAATGGAGTCAGGTATGCATAGACTCGTAACCACATCACATCCCCATGAATGGTACCCTCCACTACTCCCTACTCCCTCCCTATCATTCTAATGAAACAATCTCTTTTTTTCAGTTCTAAGTTCAGAAAATATATTGAATTTAATCTTCCCGACCCAGGGATTGAACCCAGGTCTCCTGCATCGCAGGCAGATTCTTTACTGTCTGATCCACCAGGGAAGCCCTTAAGAATGAACACTGTGCTACAAACTATATTACTATGAAAATACACCCCTGTTCTATTTCAATGAAGCAAAATAAACACACCAAAAATTATTTGGAATTCACTCGTATCTAGAGGACTGGTTGAAGGCTGAGCTTCCAATGTTAAGAAAAATGAACAAATGACAAAACCGGCAAAGATGGCTTAGTTCCCTTCTCTCACACATAGCACTGCCTCGCTGCCGTAGTTCCTCGCTTGTGCCTGACTTCTTGAAACTTTCTTTTCTCTATTTCAACCCGGGAATCATCAGGCATATATTAACCCATTTTTGTGGAATTTAGAAAAGTGGTAGAGATGATCTTATTTGCAAAACAGAAATAGGGACACAGACATAGAGAACAAATGTATGGACACCAACGGGCAATGGGGTGGGGTGAAGTGGGAGACTGGGATTGATGTATATACGCTACCGATTCTGTGTATAAAATAGACAACTAATGAGAACCTACTGTATAGCTCAGGGACCTCTACTCAATGCTCTGTGGTGACCTAAATGGGAAGGAAATTCAAGGAAGAGGGGATACACGTGTATGCATAGCTGAATCACTTTGTTGTACAACAGAAACTAACACACCATTGTAAAGCAACTTACTCCCATAAAAATTAATTTAAAAAAATTAAAGTCCAAACCCATAGAGTATACAACACCAAGCGTGAACTCAGGCTTGTGATGTGTCAGTGCAGGTTAATCAGCTGCCACACACGTCCCCCGTTGGTGTGGGCTATAGATAAGTGGGGAGACTATGCCTGTGTGGGGAGAGAAGGCATATGGGAAATCTCTTCACTTTCCCTCATTTTTTCTCTGAACCTTGAACTGCACTAAAGAAAATCTTAATAATTTCTTAAAAAAGGAATCATCAGGCAAAGCCAACAGGATCAGAGGTGTCCTTTGAGAAGCTCAGATTTGGAAAAAATCCACCCTATGGAAGGCAGAGTGACCATGTGTGCCTAGAGGTGACCTAGAGAATACGGCACTTCTAGTCATGGTCCAAGCATCGGAAGAGGCAGAATGAGAGGCTGATAACAGGCCATCGGAAGCAGGAGACAAAAGAAGAATTTCAGGAAAAGCAGGATGGGTGATACTGGCTATCCAGGTGGGCCCCCCATCAGGAGCTGTGTGAGGCACTCAGACTCACATTCACAGTCAGGGATTCAAAGAACAGACAAGGAGAAGACAGGGATTGGGGCCAAAGGAAAAGGAAGGGGTTACCAAAAGGTTCCTAGAATAAGGCCTTGAAAATAAGCATCAAGTTGGGAGCACGTCACCAAGCTGAGCTGGAATCCATACTGGGTGACTGTTGACTCCATGCTGGACCACAAATTGGTCTAAATGGCTCATCAGGATCAGGAAAAGGGTGTGCTGGGTCTTAAGATAGGTTTAGAGACACTAGACTTGCAGAGGAGGGGGAGGTCGAGGCTTGAAATTGATTTCTGGACCTTTCTCTAATTTCATGATGTTCATCAGAATTTTCTGCCCTGGCCTCAGGGCTTTACTTTCTATACAAATTCATCCTCTCTATTTATAATAATCATAATTAAGGGGTGGATTGCTGGTTACTATTGTCCCTTTCCCCAAATTCAGAAGAACTTCAAAAGTTGAAAGGGAAACAAATGCTCACAAAATTAGCCCAGTGAGCAGAGGAAAATATTGAAGCTGTCTTGCCTCTACAGCTTTTTTATTTTCAATAAAATAATTTTTTAAAGGATGAAAAATCCAGTTTGATGTCATAGGCAACAAGATAAGGCAATTTTACTTATTAAATTTATATAAGCTATGACAAACCTAGACAGCATATTAGAAAGCAGAGATATCACTTTGCCCATAATAGTCCATACAGTCAAAGCTATGTTTTTTCCAGTAGTCATGTATGGGTGTGAGAGCTGGACCATAAAGAAGGTTGAGCACCAAAGAATTGATGCTTTTAAACTACAGTGTTGGAGAAGACTCTCTAGAGTCCCTTGGACTGCAAGATCAAACAAGTTAATCCTGAAGGAAATCAACCCTTAATATTCATTGGAAGGACTGATACTGAAGTTGAAGCTCCAATACTTTGGCCACCTAATGTGAAGAGCCAACTCACTGGAAAAGACCCTGATGCTGGGAAAGATTGAGGGCAGGAGAAGGGGGCAACATAGGATGAGATGGTTGGATGGCATCACCGACTCAATGGACATGACTTTGAGTCAACTCCAGGAGATAGTGAAAGACAAGAAGCCTGGTATGCTGCAGTCCATGGGGTCACAAAGAGTTGGACATGACTGAGCAGCTGAACAACAATTTTTAATGTATGCATAAAATTCTTAGCATATGCTAGGTGCTTTTTAAAGAGCTTGACAGCTTTGATCTCATACAGGATGGCAGCTGCTTGAGGAAGAAACCATATTGCACTGATAAAAGGTAGAGATGCCTGACTAAACATACTTGAGGCAGGAGTAGCCTTAGCTGACCACGAGCCACAGGTATCCATCACTGTCATTAAAAATAATCTCTCACATTCAGTTCCTCTTCACTCTTAACTGCCTTTATCCTCCATCAGGTCTTGTTATTGCTAACTTGGCTTCTTAGTTCTCTCTTAGTCAATCCCATAGCAATTGATTTCCCTGCTCCAGTCCTTTCTGTATATCAAAGCAACTGTAATTTTTGTCAACTCCGCTATTCCACATATTTCAGTGGTTCCATATCACCTGCCGAATTAAGTTCACTTTTTTTTAATGTGATCTAATCATGTTTCCAGGGTTTCTCAGGTGACTTAGTAGTAAAGAATCTGCCTACTCAGCAGGAGATGCAGGTTCAATTCTTGGGTCAGGAAGATGCCCTGGAGAAGGGCATGGCAACCCAATCTAGTATTCTTGCCTGGGAAATCCCATGGACAGAGGAGCCTGGTGGGCTACAGCCCATGGGGTTGCAAAGAGTCACACATGACTTAGTGACTAAACAACAGCAATCATGTTTTCAGTATTTCCTTTCGCCATCCAACCTGCCCCCAAAGAATCTGTGAATTTTTACTATTCCTGGTTTTCTGAATACGTTCATCCCGTTCCCCCTTCCAGGCCTTAGTCTTCACTGCTCTATCACCATCTCTACCTGGCAGAACCAACCCGTTCTTCTAGGTGCGGCTTGAATGTGTAAAGTATTTCCTTTCACCCACAGGGGTTTCCTTATCTCTTCAATTTTCCATAGCTGTCTATCTCTCATGCTTACTATTAATATATGCTTATTATTGGGTTCGGAGAAGGTAATGGCAAGCCACTCCAGTGTTCTTGCCTGGAGAATCCCAGGGACAGGGGAGCCTGGTGGGCTTCCATCTATGGGGTCACACAGAGTCGGACACGACTGAAGTGACTTAGCATAGCATAGCATAGCATTATTGGGTTGGCCAAAAAGTTCATTTAGGTTTTTCCATTACATCTTATGGAAGTCAGTCAGCCAGTTGTATCTGACTCTTTGTGACCCCATGGACTGTAGCACGCCAGCTTACGGAAAAACCCAATTTATTTGGCCAGTCTAATATATTCATCACATCCTGTGTTAGGTTAAGAACTTTGTGTCCATGCTTATGGACTTGTTTCTAGTGATTCTTTGATAAATGTTTGTTGAATTTAAAAAGAAGCGCATATGCTGCTGCTGCTGTTAAGTCGCTTCAGTCGTGTCCGACTCTGTGAGACCCCACAGACGGCAGCCCACCTGGCTCCCCATTCCTGGGACTCTCCAGGCAAGAACACTGGAGTGGGTTGCCATTTCCTTCTCCAATGCATGAAAGGGAAAAGGGAAACTGAAGTCGCTCAGTTGTATCTGACTCTTAGTGACCCCATGGGCTGCAGCCTACCAGACTCCTCCATCCATGGGGTTTTCCAGGCAAGAGTACTGGAGTGGGTCGACAGTGCCTTCTCCAGAAGCACATATGGGGGAGGTCCAATAGTTAGGAAACCATGCTTTCCAGTGCAAGGGGCACAGGTTCAATCCCTGGTCAGAGAATGAAGATCCTGCATGTTGCATCAGTTCAGTTCAGTCGCTCTGTCATGTCCGACTCTTTGCGACCCCATGGACTGCAGCACACCAGATTTCCCTGTTCATCACCAACTCCAGGAGCTGCATGCTGCATGGCACAGCCAAAAAAGTAAAATAAAATTTTAAAAATAAAAGAAACAAGCATGATTCTTATGTGCATAGACACACACACATGCACACATATGTTATGCACAACAGTGTTTTACATTAAATTAAGAAATTCAGAATTATAAACAAATATTGATATCCATACACTAAGACTCCACAGAAAAAGTACAGAGATTCAAATCTAGCAGAACCATGAAGTTACCACATAAAGTGTATCTTCAGTCTTCTAAAATTTGATTTTTAACCATTACCTTCTTGAAAAGACTCCTAACTGAAACATGCTTTCAGAATCTGTATGAAAACTACCATGTAGTTCAGATGAAAGAATTGAACTAATCAGGAAATCATATAAAAATCATAGGTGGGCCATTTAGTCATTCTGGTGAAGTCTACTGAAGTTAAATATAACCAGCAGCTTTTCTAACTTTATCAAGTCATGCAGGTTAATTCAGAAGGAAATCTCCATGGGAAGATTTGTTTTATTTCCTCAGTAGTAGTTTTGTAAATAACTCAAAGCACTGGGTCAGGATGGGAGTAACTGTTAAAACCTTCTCAATTTAGAAACTTTTGCCTCTGGCTTCTATATATCCAACTAGTGCTGAAGGGAAAATGACATATTCCCCAAGGCTCTGAAAGTCAGGGCTTCCCTGGTGGTTCAGTGGTAAAGAATCTGCCTGCCAATGCAGGAGATGCAGTATTCTTGGGTTAAATCCCTGGGTCAGGAAGATTCCCTGGAGAAGGAAATGGCAACTCACTCCAGTATTCTGGCCTAGGAAATCCCATGGACAGAGGAGGCTGGTGGGCTACAGTCCATGGGGTCGCAAAGAGTCGGGCTCCACTGAGCACACACAACCACAGATTCTGAAAGTCAACATGATACAAATCCTCAAGCCCAACCTGACATGGCTTTCATTTTTTTTGCCGTATTTTTTAAAGGGCTATAATTGATACAATTTTATTTGGACAAAATATTGATTGATGATTCTTATCTTTTAAAATTTATTTTTAGTTGGAGGATAGTTGCTTTACAATGTTGTGTTGGTTTCTGCCATAAAAGAACAATAATCAGCTAGAAATATACATATGCCCCCTCCCTCCCATATTCTGTTTTTTTTAATTAATTTGTATCAGAATATAGTTGCTTTACAATATTGTGTTAGTTTCTGTTCTACAGCAAAGTGAATCAATTTTAAATGAAATCACTATAGTCTTTTATCATTCATGACTCTCTTTTCCCCTAAAGAGAATATACACCCAAACCACTAATCTTAATCCTGCCTCAGCAAAACCAGTTCCATAGTGAAAAGAGAAGAGTATCAACCTCACCATTTAAATCTCCCATCTTTAGTTGATAGAATAAGGGAACAGTATACTGTTTGTTGTCTTATCGATTCAACAATGAGAACTGAGTGAAATAAAGCAAACAAAGCACTTTGTAAATTGCTAAACATCAAAGCTCTGATGATACTGCTGATAATTGCCATCCCCTCCACTAACGTCCAGCCAGGGACTCTGCATTGCCTTCCTGTCCACTCTACATTGCAACGCCTCAAACAGAATCTGTGGCCTTCTGGTTCCTGGTCCTTGGGAGGGCCTCTGGCTCTTCCCGTCTGTCCATCTGAGCTTTGAACTTCCTTCAGAGACTTCATTCCCCCATGAAGCTTTCACCCCTAATCAACCCACCAAATCTTTGTTTTCAGAATTCTGTTCACACTTGCACGCTCAAGCTCAAAAAGAAGATGAGTTTATGAGTTGGTGTACTGTGATTACTACAAGTCCTGTTGCCACTGCAGTGTAAATTTCTATGTGTAAAGCTGACATCATTTACTTCTTTTGTTTTCAATTTTTATTGAAATACAGTTGATATACTTTATCTGTGTTAGGTTCATATGTACAGCAAAATATGTATATATAAAACTACATTTAGAAAGTCTTTTTTTACATTCTCTTCTATTATCGGTTATTGTAAGATATTGAATGTAGTTCCCTGTGCTATACAGTAGGTCCTTGTTGATTATTTTGTATATAGTTGTGTGTATACTTTAATGCCAAACTCCTAATTTATCCCTCCCCCCACTTCCCCTTTGGTAACCATAAACTTGTTTTCTGTCTGTGAGTCTATTTCTCTTTTGTAAATAAGTTCATTCGTTTCTTTTGTTTTTTAGATTCCTCATATATTTTCCTGGGCTCCAAAATTACTGTAGATGGTGACTGCGGCCATGAAATTAAAAGAACTCTGAGGCCCTGTATGATGTAACCCGCGCCAGCCTCCCCCCGCCCACATCCTGGGCCGCTCTCTCCACTGCCCCGCTGCAGCCACATGGCCTCCTTGTATGGTCAACTCGCCCCAGGTGACTGCTCTTTGCTCTCTGTACATCCTCTGCCTGACTAGCGCCTGCTTCACCCATACCTTCCTCGCATGACTGACCTTCCTACATTATTGCCTCCTGCTTCAGCTGGTGATCGTTCTAACTTTAGATCAGAAATCCACAGGGATAGTTCATTAAAGAGGTAGTGAGGGGCCAGTGCTCCTCTGCTGGTTTCCCTGGTAACGTGTCAATTCCCCCTGTAATTAGCAACTTCCGCTCCCCCCCAGGAGCGAAGCCTGCTGCCATATCCCGCCCGCCATCAGCTACACACGTGGAGTGTCGCTCCAGGACCTTGCTTTAGACAGGTAAGCGCCCCTGTCCATGAAACTGTTGATGTCTCTGTTGCTGCCTCCGGCTTGTTTTTTCGTCCTTGAAGCTGGGCAAATACAGGCCATGCGGGACTTTGGGGTGCAGCCCAACACTTGGCAGAGCAGCCAGGAGACCGAGTAAACTCCTCTGAGCGCCGAGACATCAGGGAAATCAGGCTTGGGGATAGAAAATTGAGGGTGTGATCCGGGGGTGGCCATCTTACTAACGTGGGGCCTGAAAGTGGGGGAGGGGTAACCCCAAAAGTTTCAGCAGTGATCCTGGGGTGGCCACCCGCTAACTTGTGAGGCCCAGAAAAGTCCCAGGGGTGATCCCAAGAGTTGTGGGGGAGTCCCAGGGTGGCCATTCACTAGTGTGTGGGGCCCTGGGGTGGCTGTCCTTGATGAATGGAGGGACGCCAAGAGAATCCAGAGAACTTACAGACAGGCCAAGGCAGTTGTACAGATATCGGTCGCCACTACAGTGGGGAGAAAATGTTCAATAATAGGTGAATGGTCAGTTGTGGGCTGACCAATGCCTTATTAAGAAAGGCCACAGAGGCTGAGCTAACAGCAGAGGCTAAGGTTAAGTTGAATGCTTGTTCACCAGAATGTTTCTTCTAGAGTTGAAGGCCCTTCCTGTGAGGGTGGCTCTGGACTTGAAAGCTCAGGGCTGGCCCTGTGTGTGTGTGCTTAGTCACTCAGTCATGTCTGACTCTTTGCAACCCCATGGACTGTAGCCAGCAAGGTTCCTCTGTCCATGGGGATTCTCTAGGCCAGAATACTAGAGTGGGTTGCCATGCCCTCCTCCAGGGGATCTTCCCAACCCAGGAATTGAACCCAGCTCTCCTGCTTTGCAGGTGGATTCTTTACCATCTGAGCCACCAGGGAAGTCCAGGGGTGGCCTTATACCTTCCTTATAACTGGACAGGGCACTGCTGCCTCCTCTCTCTCTGTGAACCCAGTAAGTGCTTGGCTCCAAAATTTGCCCATATCCTGGCAAATGACTGTTCTGAACATGTTAGGTATCTTACTCTTGATACTCTTTGGCTGCTGATGTCTGTATCATAATTGTGGTATCTAGTTGCAATGCCTGCTACATACCTGACCCCTAGGATATTGCAGAAGAGGGGATGGACCAAGATTATAAGGGTTGTGCAGGGTGTGTAAGGTGTGGTCAGGATGCTCAAGATGGCTGTTCTTTTGCTGTCTGGATTTCACCTGCCCGACCAGTGCCTGCTTCACCTACACCCTCCTGACATTGCCGACCTTCCTATGTACTTGCTCCTGACCCCGACCCAGCTAGTCATTGTACTTTCATTTTTAATACTTTTTAAAAATTTATTTGGCCGTGCCTGATTGTAGTGGTAGCGCATAGGATCTTTTTTCTTGTTGTGGCAGGCAGGATCTTTAGTTGTGGCATGCTGGTTCCCAGATCAAGGATGGAACCCGGGCTCCCTGCATTGGGAACATAGAGTCTGAGTCACTGGACACCAGGGAAGTTCTTCTAATTTTAGGTCAGAACATCTCCACTGAAAAGCAGTAGTGAGGAACCAGCTCCTCTGCTGGTTTCCTGATAATTAATGAGCCAACCTGAGGGCAGAAGAGATGCAACTTTTTTACATAAAGTCTAAATCCAAATTTCAATATCCAAAAGCTAGAGTAAGAAGAACTCAGCAAAGCTTAAGCCTGGGGAGAAGTCTTAATTCTCTGCCTTAAGACACTTTCAAAAGTCATTAAAAATCTCATTATACTTGTTTCTCACTAATCTAAAAAAAAAAATTGTCTTAAGCCTAAGATAATACTGTATCTTGCATGGTTAATTGTACAAGTCCTTCATAAAGTAGCCTAATACATCTGACCTGCTGCTCTTACTGACTGTAAAGATTTGACTATGGTGAAAAGAAAGTGAAAGTGAAAGTTGCTCCTTTGTGTCTGATTCTTTGCAACCCCATGGACTATACAGTCCATGGAATTCTCCAGGCCAGAATACTAGAGTGGGTAGCCTTTCCCTTTTTCAGGGGATCTTCCCAACCAGGTCTCCCACATTGCAGGTGGATTCTTTACCAGCAGAGCCACCAGGGGAGCCCAAGAATCCTGGAGTGGGTAGCCTATCCCTTCTCCAGCAGATCTTTCTGACCCAGCTATCAACCAGGGTCTCCTGCATTGCAGGCGGATTCTTTACCAACTGAGCTATCAGGGAAGCCCACGGTGAAAAGAAGTGAAAATCAAAATACTCTGTCAGTATGAGTCATCATAGTTTATGTCAGTGCCGTAAAAGTGTGAAACAGTGTTTCCATCACCAAAAGCAAATGGATAGTGAGACCTAGGGAAAAACCTGCTTCAGTTTCAGAAATGGATCTGTATGATTCACACAATCGCTCTGAACCTGCTTAATATCCAAAGGTTCTCCCATATGTGAACTCACCAAGGAAAGGTTTCACACACCAGAGGACCTAAATGAAGGAATGATCCAAGGAATGGGTTTTAAGCAAAAAAAAAAATCTGAGGCAGTAGAAACTCTTTTGTCTGTTTCACTGCATCAAATATAGGTTAAATTAAGCCTTCTGCGAAGGTAATTTGCAGACCTGCAAGTGAAACGTAAAGGCATTTCTTCTGGACGGAACACTTGTCAGTTTTGATCATTTCTCTTCCTGTCATATGCTGCCTCACTCGACCCTGTTCTGTCCTTCCTTTTCTCTGCTCCATTGTAATCTGCATGAGAACCTCATTTAGTTCAGCCTCCTCCACCCAGTGCCTTTGGAAAATGGAGGTTGCTTCTGCCCTTTGGGTTTGGTTTTTCCTGTAAGTATGTTGTAAAAACTATATTCTTCCTTCATATCAAAACCCATGCAGTTTTTTTTTTCCAATTTTAGTTTCCCTCTGTGAACAGCAACCTGCAATCAAAATTTTGGCAGATAAATATATTACAGGGCTTTTCATTTTATGAGTGCTGCTTGCTGCTGTTGAACTTGGGCATATTATATGGGAGGATAGGAAAAATTTCTCATGTCAACCATTAATCTGCTCCTTCTCTTTGTTCCCGTCACACTGAAACTCCACCTTCATTACTGCATATACCAATTTTAGTGTGTTCATTGTTGTATAACCTGCTGCATGAGGATAGGAGTAAATTTAATTTACTCTTTCATTCAACAAGCATTTGAGTGGCATCTGTGGACCAAGCAGTAGACTACTGGTTGAGGATACAAAGAAGAATCCGAGTCTTCTCCTCAAGGAGCCCACTTTTTTCATTTGCTGAATTAAACTAAATCACTAGATAATGCCTTGGCTTGAAGATGCTGAGGGACTTTGGCCTCATTGAATAAGCAAATGTTTCTGTAACTCTCTCCCCATACAACATCACACACTGGTCCCCTCTTAGGTGTCTTCAGGGAACTGTGGCTACAAAGATGACAGAGGATGGGAAGGGAAAGGCCTACCCAGGCAGTACTGGAGGTGAAGGAAGAGCCTGGAGGATAGCCGGAATTGACCATGTCCTTCTGCATCTGTATCTATATTGAAAGGCAGATTTGAGTAGCTCTATGTCACACAGAGGTTTCTTTTATGTTTATTGACATACAGTTGACTTACAGTGTTGTGATAATTTCTGCTGTGCCGCAGAGTGACTCGGTTATACACACATGCACATTTATGTTCTTTTCCTTTACGGTTTATCCCAAAAGATTGGATACAGATCCCTGCGCTATACAGTAGAACCTTGTTTACTCATTCTGTAGTTTGGATCTACGAAGCCCAAACTCCCAGTCTGTCCTTCTCCTTCCCTGCCCTTTAGCAACCACAGGCCTGTTCTCTACGTCTGTGACTCTGTTTCTGTTTGGTGGATAGGTTCATTTGTGTCATATTTTAGATTCCACATATAAGAGATGTCATATAGCATTTGTCTTTCTCTTTCCGACTTAGTATGATACTCTCTAGTTGCATCCATGTTGCTGAAATGGCATTATTTCATTCTTTTTAATGGCTGGGTAGTATTCCATTGTTTATATGTACCACATATTCTTTGTCCATTGATCTGTCAATGAACATTTGGTTCCACATCTTTGGCTTTTGTAAATAGTGCTGCAGTGAACGTAGGGGTGCAAGTATCTTTTTGAATTATACTTTTGTCTGGGTATATGGTTTTGTCTGCCCGGGAGTGGGATTACTGGATCATGTGGCAACTCTATTTTTTGTTTTTTGAGGAACCTCCATGCTGTTCTCCATAGTGGTTGTGCCAATGTACATTCCCACCAGCAGTGTAGTAGGATTCTGTTTTCTCCAAACCCTCTCCAGCATTTGTTATTTGTAGACTTTATAATGAGGGCCATTCTGACCAGTGTGAGTTATTGCCTCATTCACACAGGAGTCTTCTACTTTTTGAGTTCAACCAAACTCAGAATCCAAAGAATCTAAAGTTTAACTCATAACTCAAATATTTCACAAAGTTTGGGTAAGCCATCAACTAAATGTTTCTTTTATATCTTTATATGGTGACCTATGGCATCTGGCCCCATCACTTCATGGGAAATAGATGGAAAAACAGTGGAAACGGAGTCAGACTTTATTTTTGGGGGCTCCAAAATCACTGCAGATGCTGATTGCAGCCATGTAATTAAAAGACGCTTACTCCTTGGAAGGAAAGTTATGACCAACCTTGATAGTATATTAAAAAGCAGAGACATTACTTTGCCAACAAAGGTCCGTCTAGTCAGGGCTATGGTCTTTCCCGTGGTCATGTATGGATGTGAGAGTTGGACTGTGAAGAAAGCTGATCGCCGAAGAATTGATGCTTTTGAACTGTGGTATTGGAGAAGACTCTTGAGAGTCCCTTGGACTGCAAGGAGATCCAACCAGTCCATTCTAAAGGAGATCAATCCTGGGTGTTCATTGGATGCTGAAGCTGAAACTCCAATACTTTGGCCACCTCATGCGACGAGTTGACTCACTGGAAAAGACTCTGATGCTGGGAAAGGTTGAGGGCGGAAGGAGAAGGGGGCGACAGAGAATGAGATGGCTGGATGTCATCACCGACTCTGTGGATATGAGTTTGAGTGAACTCCGGGAGTTGGTGATGGACAGGGAGGCCTGGCATGCTGTGATTCATGGTGTCGCAGAGAGTCAGACACGACTGAGCGACTGAACTGAACTGAACTGAACTGATGGTGACCTATGGGCTTCCCTGGTGGCTCAGACAGTAAAGAATCAGCCTGCAATGCAGGAGACCTGGGTTTGATCACTGGATCAGGAAGATCCCCTGGAGAAGGGAATGGTGACCCACTCCAGTATTCTTGCCTGGAGAATTACGTGAAGAGGAGCCAGGCGGGCTAAGTCCATGGGGTCATAAATGTCAGACACAACTGAGTGAAAGTGACTTTCACTTTCGTGGTGACCTATGATCTGACACACCACAGACACAGGTATCTAGACTGAGATGAAGAAAGAGATTGTCTAAGTGGTAAGACCCTCTGGCCAATTAACATCACAACAAATAATCTACGGATAAGGAGACTTAGACTTTCCCAGGGCTCTTAAAGTTTATTTACATTCTTGGTTGCGTTATTGATTAAACCAAGTTCCTTTTATTCAGGAGTTTCTATTTTAAAACTCCTTCCTAGGAAATAGTAGGATTTAGTCAAGAGTTATTGAGTGCCATTCCATGCCAGGCCCTGTGTCGGGTGCTGCAGGCATGAAGGTAAATATGACTCTCTAGAAGCTCCCATTCAGTGAAGGAATAAACAGTTAAATAAATATGCTCAAGGGAACCAGATTTTTAATCCCCCTTCAACTCACAATTGTTTGAGTCACATGTGTCTCTTCAGAACTAAAAGAGTACTTGCTAACTTGATTGCCCAACCTTTTGAGATTCAAGTTAAAAAACTAGGGAGAAAGAAGAGACTGACAAGGAAATGGTAGAAGGAGATGAAGGAATAATGTTGCTAAATCAGACTGCTGAAAGAGCAAGGATGAAACAAGGGGACAAAGAAAAAAGTCACAGGAAACTAAAGCTGAAGACAGAATTTTGGAGGCTGATATGTGAGCAACTCTGAAATATAAGAGTTTATCATGTGGAGGGAAAGAAAACAGAAGAATGGAGAAAATAATTCTGAGAACAATTATTCTGAGGTAGGGAGTGGCATCTCCTTTGTTGTTTGGTTGAGGGAGAAAAGTTAAGTTAGAATATATTATTAATCATTTGGGGTCAACCAGGCCAGGCTTCTTTATGCATGATTTTTTGCAGAGACTGAGCTACAGGGGTCTTCAAGGTTTAGTGTACATTTGGAATACAGGCTCTATAACAGGAGTGTATAAAGGAGCATGCACAATGAATTTCAGGTTAGAACCGCCAACATTATTTAGCTAAGAAGAACTTTTCTCGAGCTGAGGGGCCCTAATGGGGGATTTATTTCAACGTAGCATTATCTTGCAATACCAGTGAAAGCTCCAGGAAAGCAGCTGATGCATGAATGGTTGAGCAGCATTTAAAAAAAAAAAAAAACAAGCAAGGTAGGTATTCAATAGTAAAAAGATAGAAAAGGAGTAGAAAAGAAACAGCAGACCAGAAATTCAACAGCTGAATAAAGTTGGAGAAGGGAGAGAAGAAGACAGGCAGTTTGTGGGCCTGTGAGCTGATCTTTGTCATCCTCAGCTCTATGGAATACTATGATCCTGCTAATGCTTGGCACAGTTTTTCTTTTTTGATGAAGAATAGGTGACTTTTGGGCTTCCCTGGTGGCTCAGTGGTAAAGAATCCACCTGCCAATGAGGGAGGCAAGGGTTTTTGATTCCTTATTCAGGAAGATCCCACATACTGCAGAGCAACTAACTAAACCTGTGCTCCAGAGCCAGAGAGCCGTGACTGCTGAGCCCAGGCACTTCGACTACTGAAGCACGAGAGCCTAGAGCCTGTGCTCTGCAAGTAGAGAGTAGCTCCTAATCACCACAGCTAGAGAAAGCCTGTGCAGCAATGAAGACCCAGCACAGCCAAAAATAAATAAATAAAAAATTTTTAAAGAAACAAAAAATGGTTGATGACAAATGGATAAGCTGTGGTACATATACACAATGGAATATTACTCAGCCATTAAAAAGAATACATTTGAATCAGTTCTAATGAGGTGGATGAAACTGGAGCCTATTATACAGAGAAAAGTAAGTCAGAAAGAAAAACACCAATACAGTATACTAACGCATATATATGGAATTTAGAAAGATGGTATGATGACCCTATATGTGAGACAGCAAAAGAGACACAGGTGTATAGAACAGTCTTTTGGACTCTGTGGGAGAAGGCAAGGGTGGGATGATTTGAAAGAATAGCATTGAAACATGTATATTACCATATGTGAAATAGATTGCCAGTCCAGGTTCGATGCATGAGACAGGGTGCTAAGGGCTGGTGCACTGGGATGACCCTGAGGGATGGGATGGGGAGGGAGGTGGGAGGGGGGTTCAGGATGGGGAATACATGTACACCCATGGCAGATTCATGTCAATGTATGGCAAAAACCACTACAATATTGTACAGTAATTAGTCTCCAATTAAAATGAATAAATTTTTTTAAAAGCTATACTAAAAATAAAATGACTTTCAACTTATGACATTAAAATAAATCTATCATATTTCCAACAAATACAGGATAGGTTTGGTGTTTTTATTTTCCCTTTAGGGGAAAACATGTTTCTAGCTCCATTCCTTCCCTGGTGATTCAATATTATGAGTGCTTGTGTACTTAGTCACTAAGTTGTGTCCAACTCTTCGATTCCATGGACTGTAGCCTGCCAGGCTCCTCTGTCCAGGCAAGAATTCTGGAGGGCGTTGCCATTTCCTCCTCCAGGGGATCTTCCTGACCCAGGGATTGAACCCAGGTCTCTTGCATCTCCTGCGTTGTCAGGCAGATTCTTTACCACTGTGCCATCTGGAAAGCTGACATGATGCAATATTCTAGATCAAATACAAATCAGCATAAAATATCATGGCATGTACAAGAGACTGCAAGCTGTTCCTTGTAGCTGTAACTGTAGATGAAGGTCCATTTATGGAGTATTTACTCCAGGCCAGGCTCAGAGATGAGCCCTTTCCTTGAACCATTTCATAATCCTCGTAACAGTCCTGAAGTAGGTATTGTTATAATCCCTATTTGATAAACTTAGAGGGATTAAATAACACTGCCCAAGATCACACAACTAGCAAACAACAGAATCAGAATTCAAATAAGCAACTAAATTCCGAAGCCAGTGTTTCCAATTACAGGACCTCCTGCCACCTCACATTGTACAGTAGGGTCTGAGTGCTGTCCTCCAAGTCTGTGCATCTCCAACCAGGACATGTGTTCAGGGCTACTTGAAGTCAGAAGATATATGTGGTCATTTGCCTAGTAAATCAGTTGTACTCAAAGGCCTGTGAGGGAACATTCTCAGGTAAGAAAATGTTAAAAGGGAAAAACTTTAAAACATCTTCTAAGAAAAATAAGTAAGAACATCAGTTCAGTTCAGTCACTCAGTTGTGTCTGACTCTTTTCAACCCCATGGACTGCAGCACGCCAGGCTTCCCTGTCCATCGCCAACTCCCAGAGTTTACTCAAACTCATGTCCATCGTGTCGGTGATGCCATCCAACCATCTCATCCTCTTCATCCCCTTCTCTTCCCACTCTCAATCTTTCACAGCATCAGGGTCTTTTCAAATGTGTCGGTTCTTTGCATCAGGTGGCCAAAATATTAGAGTTTCAGCTTTGGCATCAGTCCTTCCAATGAATATTCAGAACTGATTTCCTTTAGGATGGACTGGTTGGATCTCCTTGCTGTCCAAGGGACTCTCAAGAGTCTTCTCCAACACCACAGTTCAAAAGCATTACTTCTTCATCGTTCAGCTTTCTTTATAATCCAACTCTCACATCTGTACATGACCACCGGAAAAACTATAGCTTTGCCTAGATGGACCTTTATTGGTAAAGTAATGTCTCTGCTTTTTAATATGCTGTCTAGGTTGGTCATAGCTTTTCTTCCAAGGAGCAAGTGTCTTTTAATTTCATGGCTGCAGTTACCATCTGCAGTGATTTTGGAGCCCAAGAAAATAAAGTCTGTCACTGTTTCCATTGTTTCCCCATCTATTTGCCATGAAGTGTTGGAGGCCTGGCGTACTGTGATTCATGGGGTCGCAAAGAGTCGGACACGGCTGAGCAACTGAACTGAACTGAACTGATGGGACCAGATGCCATGATCTTAGTTTTCTGAATGTTGAGTTTTAAGCCAACTTTTTCACTTTCCTCTTTCACTTTCATCAAGAGGCTCTTTAGTTCTTTGCTTACTGACATAAGGGTGGTGCCATTTGCATATCTGAGTTTATTGTTGTTTCTCCTGGCAATCTTGATTCCAGCTTGTGCTTCATCCATCCCGGCATTTCTCATGATGTACTCTGCATAGAAGTTGAATAAGCAGGGTGACAATATGCAGCCTTGATGCACTCCTTTCCCAATTTGGAACCAGTCTGTTGTTCCATGTCCAATTCTAACAGTTGCTTCTTGACTTGCAACATACCATGGGCTAATATACACTTCTATGAATATAAAGGTAAATTATGTAATTTTGAAAAGACCTCATGCTTTTCAAAATCCATCTTTACTATTTTTTTCTTTTAGAGCTTTCAAAAAATTTTTATGAAATACTGCTGTAGGCATGAAAGGCATGGAGAGCTGCAATAGCATTATGGTCAAGTTTACATTGGAAAGATTTTTCACAGTGAGGGGGAAGCACAAGGAGAGAATCAGGTTCCACTGGTAGAGTGGGGTGTGGATTAGAAAACACTGAGCTCATTTCTTGATACCTGAGTCTGACATGCCTGGCTGCCTCCAAGCGTGCATGTGTGTGGGTTTGGAACTCAGGTGAGATCTTCACAAAGACCTTGTATTTTGTTGACCAAAAAAGTCTTTGGACTTTTTCTGTGGATGTTAAAAAAAAAAAACCAAATGGCCATTTTGGCCAACCTGATACCCCCTTCTTGCAACCAGCATTCAAGGCGGGTTCCCACCTAGTGCTTCAACAGCATTTGGTACAAAACAGATACTTGAAAACCATTTGTTGAGTGAAGAAAGTGGGAAAAAGAGTACATGTACTAATAATGTGTTTGAGAAGAGATTCCTGTTATGCTAAATTACAAAAATGTTCAGAATTAAAGGAACATTATTGTATTATTACATGTGTTTATTAAATTCATAAACATTTATAGGCTTCCTGTGTTATAATGATATTTATCCCTCTAAGAAAACCACTTTCAAGAGTACAAAGTTTTCCTCTAGTATTACAGCATTATATTAAAGTAAAAAACTTTCACTTTCAAAATGCCAATTATTTGATATTTCTATAATGTAGTTCAGTTCAGTTCAGTTCAGTCGCTCAGTCGTGTCCGACTCTCTGTGACCCCATGAATCACAGCACGCCAGGCCTCCTTGTCCATCACCAACTCCCGGAGTTCACTCAATGTAGAGACGTCACTAAAGGTAAATGTTCACCAAGAGCTTAAATAAACCCTTCCATCAGAGATAGCAACTGTGTCTTGACTAATCTCTGAGAGGATCCTTGGCTGCCATGCGCTCCGCCAAAGTTTGGCCTTTCTAAAACAAGTGGATGTATGTACACAATTTTTATATGTATGATATATGTGCGTGTGTGTGTAATATATATACACATGTGCATATGCTTATATATAACTGCATATTATATACCTATATAAATATATACATATAAAGTATGATTTTTCATGTTTTCCAATCTGAACTGCGCCATACTACAAATCATTTGAATGTTTACTTTGCCTCAGATTTTTCTCTTGGTACTTTCATTACTTTTCAATTTTTTAGCCACATTTCCTAAGAGACTTATTTACTTAAGTTTCCTAGTTATAGCTTTATAGATTGCTAGGAGTTCTGGGGCCTTTTGTAACTATGAGATTGTGTTCCAACTTTATGACTCACTTTCTGGAAATCAATTTTCTCAACCCAGAGCCTGCTTTATTTCACTGGCCATGATAATTTTCAAATAAGCTTATATATGTCCATAGAAACTATTATCGGCTTGGGTTTTACATTAATTCCATTTAATGTTCACATTGGGTTTTATAGTATTTACTTCCTTTAAGTGCACTTTTAGTGGGAAAATAAAATTTTATTTTGTAGTAAACTTCACATAAAGTGATACAGGTATATGTATGACTGAATATCACTACTGTCAGGTCTTACAGGTTTTAGTCTGCCTTTCCTTTTAAAACCATCATTAAGTAGCTATGTGAGGCTGGAGGTCATAAACTAGCCTATCGCAATTTCCCTTTGAAGCAACTTGTTAGAGATGTGCATTGATTATGATAGTGACCTGGGGCCCCAACTTCTTTTCATCCTCCCATTCATAACTTTCATTTGACATTGTGGGGCTCTCTATTGCCGACCTTGCTTAGGAAAGTCACCCCATTCTTTCGTTAATTAAAGCTTTGCTCTACCCCAGGACACTCACTGCTTCCCCTCAAGTCTACTAACATGAAGAATGTGGCTCTCTCCACCCTTGGTATTGCAGTACAAGGAAGCAGAGTTCAAGTCCTCCACATCCTATGACCCCTCAAACCAGTCCTTGAGCAAAATTCCTGTCTCCTTGCAGGTCCAAATGTTCCAGCCATATCACATTCCACCCTTCCTTGGACTCAAAGTGCCTGTGGATTCCATGGACAATTCTCCCATGGTCAGTAAACATTTTTCACACCTAACTGTGGCCTTCCTCTCTATGCCATCATTCTGGGTGACAACCTGCTCATACAATATCCAGGTTTCACAATTTCTTGACTACCTTCTCAATTACCTTCTTTTCTACTTTATTTCAGCCACAATGTGTCATGAAAAATTTTTCAATGGTTCAAATTAGAAGGTAAACACAAAGAAGTCTCACTCCCCCATATCTACCACATCCTGTTCAAAACACACATCCCTGATGGGTGACTATTTTTATTAGGTTCTGATATTTCTTTTTTGTAAGAATTATCTATGTCTATTCTTTTTGTACCCATATTTCTTCACAAATGCTACCATATTATATATGCTTCTTATAAATTGCTTTCTCCACTTAACATACATCCTGGTTCAATATATCTTTTTTTGCTGTATTTCCTATGAATATTGGTTATAGTTACCATTTTTCTTTTATCTTTCTGCTCTTTCTTAAACTACTTCTTGTGGTATTTAAGAAGACTTTGCTTTTCTTCTAGGCTTGTAATTTTTCTAACATATTTTGTTTAAAAAAAAACAAGTTTACTTTTCCCTTTCTGTGGATTTACTCTTTGGTTTGTCAGTGCTGATATATTTTGACTGCACATATTATCTGTACAATGATGAGTTTGGTTTACTCTCTACTTTTTGTTTTTTGAAGAGTTGGTTTATTCCTACTTCATCAGAGCATATAATGCTTATACACTCTCCCTCTGCCCTTTGTTTTAACCTTGTATCTAAGTGTATTTAATGTGTACCATCAGTCCACGTGCCAGGGTTTCTCCAGTCTTCCTTGGGCTGGACAGAGCTCACCCTCTAGTTTTATTTGTGAATACAGCATTCCTTGAGTTCTCACACTTTTTAAACTATTCATTTGAAGGATCAGTTCAGTTCGGTTCAGTCACTCAGTTGTGTCCGACTCTTTGTGACCCTATGAATTGCAGCACGCCAGGCCTCCCTGTCCATCACCAACTCGCGGAGTTCACTCAAACTCATGTCCATCGAGTCGGTGATGCCATCCAGCCATCTCATTCTCTGTCGTCCCCTTCTCCTCCTGCCCCCAATACTTATCTAAATATGAAATCTTTGGCTTTCTCTTTCTACACTTTCTTTAAAAATAATGTTTGCTCCAAAGTTGTCTTGCTTTCACAAACTCTGATTTCAACTTTTTCCCTTGTAAGTCATTTGGTCTTTTTGCCTGAAGGCACAGAGATTTTTGTTTGTTTGTTTTTATGATTAAAGTCTAGGAGTTTTACAGGATATGTCTCTGAGCTGGCCATCTGGGAGATTTTTTGAATTATAACTTTAAATAACATTTCTTTTACATTACTTTGTCTTTCTTTTTCAAGGACTCCAATTGTATGTGTGTGAGATCATCTTTGTCCATCATCTATAGCTATCAATTTCTCTGATTGTTTTCCCATTTTATTTTCATACTCTTGACTATCTTAATTCATTTCCTCAATACCCCTTGCTTTATTTTTAATTAATTCTCTTCTCTCTTGGTCACCTTGTATTTTAATCTTCACTTATGAGATGATTTTCTTTTTCTTCTGTTTCTTTCTAGAGTTTGCTTAGTTCTCATATTCCTCCTCCTCTCTTCTGAATTTTTGAAGTTTCTGATTAGGGAGATTTTTTAAAATAAGTGCTTATTTTATTATGTTTAATTTTATTTTCTACTCTTCGTGGTTTTAGATGAATTTTCATCAAGAGAAGTGTTTTCTTATTTTTTGTCTTCTTATAGATTTTATGGTTGTTGTCACCTATTTTTTGTTTTTCAATATCGTATATTTTATTAGATTAGCTAAAAGAAATAATTTTATATAGACAGGTGTTGGGCATTTGGTAGCTTACTAGTTTTCTTAGTTCAAGAGCACCCTCTTCTGTTGGTATAACAGACTAATTTCTTTTAAAAGGGTACCAGTGTGATGAGAAGAATTGGTTTCTCTTTTTGTTTGTGATTCTGTTATTTGTTTAGATATTTGTTTTCTACTGTTTCCCCCCCCCCCATTTTTTGCCTCACCACCAATTTTTTCAATTACGCACAAGTAGGACCCTCTTAAGATCACCATCTAGGTCCCCTTCACTTTCGAAACATGTTCTTTTGACTTGCAGAAGATAGTGTTCTGACACGCAAGGTGATATAATTTTAAAAATCTATTTCCCGTCACCCCTAGACTAACACTGCCTTCTCTTTTTCATGAAGACTCTCTCTGATTCTCTACTTTGATATGTGTTCCAGAGTTGCCTTTGCAACTACTTGTTTCCCGTCTTCTCTTTTAATGACTTTCTGATATTCCTTCTCTCTTAGTTATATTGTGGACATAGATCTGTTGGTTTCACTTACTCTCCTGATCTGCATGGTTTTTGGAAGATGTATACAGTTTCTGATTCTGGTGGCTGCAGTTTTCTTCAATTGTTGTGTTTCTTAGGGTCCTGTCCTAGAATTCTTCTCTTTTTACTTTTCACAGACTAAGTGACCTCAACTACTTGTATTCCTTTCATTAAGATTTATAGGCTAATGACTATCAATCTTTATTTTATTGCTGGGCTCCACATCTTTTGTTAGTGACCAATAAGATATCTCAACAGGTAACACCACAGTCATCCCTCACTTAACACACATGAAACTGAATTATCTTTTACCCTATATATGGTCACGTTATCTACTCCTCCTGTGTCCCTCATCTTGATAAATGGTACCACCCCGCAATGTACCCTGTCACTTAAGACAGAAGGATTCGTGTTACTCCTGGTCCCGATCAGTCTCCAAGTACTCATGATTCTACCTCCTACATATCTCAGAGCTGCCTTGCACCACTCTTCAATGTGCATACTTCAGGCCAGCATCACCTCTTGCATGAATTATTCAGCCAGCCTCCTAACTGTTGTTCCTGCTTCCACTGTTGCTTCTTCTACTACAAAGCCCGCATAATTTTGGTAAAACTTTATTTTGTTTATGCCACCCTTCCTTCAGAAGGTCTTATTGCCTTCCTGATATAATCTAGCCCTATTATGTTTAAATGACTAGTCATAATCATCAGATGACTGTTAACCTGTCTATATTTATCTTTCAACTGCTCTCTCCTCTCCCTTTCCCCTATGAAACATAAGAAACAGAAACACTGCGGAAGATAGTAGCCTCCAAATTGGCCACAGAATCAACTCTACAGATGCTGTTCCAGAAGCATGCCACTCCCAATCAAGATATCACCTACACAAAAATAAAGGATAAAAACATACGATCATGTCAATAGGTGCAGAAAAAAACATTTGACAGAATTCAACACTCACTCATGGTAAAACTCCACAAAGGGGGTATAGAGGGAACCCACCTAAACATGATAAAGGCTGTATAAGACAAACCCACAGCTGACATCATACTCCATGTTACCAAGCTAACAACTTTTCCTCTAAGATCAAGCACAGGGAAAGTATACCCTCTCTCACCACGTTTATTCAACACAGTATTGGGAACCCTAGCCAGAGAAAGTAGCTAGAAAAAGAAATAAAAGAATATACAAGGGGGAAAGGACAGTCTCTTCAATAAATGGTGTCAGGATAATTGGAGCACTCTCTCATACTGTACACAAAAATCAACCGAAAATAGATTAAAGACTTAAACATAAAACCTGAAACCATAAAACTCCTAGAGTAAAACATAGGGTATAATTTCCTTGGCAATGATTTTTTTTTAATTTAACACCAAAAGGAAACGCAACAAAAGCAGAAATAAACAAGTGGGACTACATCAAACTAAAATGATTCTACTTAACAAAGGAAGCCATCAACAAAATGAAAATGAAACCTATGGAATGGGAGAAAATCTTTGTAAACCATATGCCTGATAAAGGGTAGATATCTAAAATGCACTAAAGTATTTTTAAAAAATTATATATAAATTATATTTTAAAAAATTCAGTTGTCTCAATAGTGGAATAAACAAAAAATATCTGATTTTATAAAGGGCAGAGGAACTGAATAGAAGACATAAAAATAATCAACAGGTGTATTTGAAAGGCGTTAAACATTACTAATCATCAGGGAAATACAAAGCAAAACCACAATGAGATTTTATGTTCAGTTCAGTTCAGTTCAGTCGCTCAGTCGTGTCCGACTCTTTGCGACCCCATGAATCACAGCACGCCAGGCCTCCCTGTCCATCACCAACTCCTGGCGTTCACTCAAACTCATGTCCATTGAGTCGCTGATGCCATCCAGCCATCTCATTTTCTGTCGTCCCCTTCTCCTCCCACCCCCAATCCTTCCCAGCATCAGAGTCTTTTCCAGTGAGTCAACTCATCGCATGAGGTGGCCAAAGTATTGGAGTTTCAGCTGTAGCATCAGTCCTTCCAATGAACACCCAGGATTGATCTCCCTTAGAATGGACTGGTTGGATCTCCTTGCAGTCCAAGGGACTCTCAAAAGTCTTCTCCAGCACCACAGTTCAAAAGCATCAATTCTACATCTGTTAAAATAGCTATCATCAAAACGACAAGAAACAACAAGCATTGGTGTGGATGTGGAGAAAGGAGAATACTTGTGAATTGTTAGTAGGAATGAATGAAATTCATGCAGCCACTATGGAAAACGGCATGAAGTGTCCTCAAAAAATTAAAATTAGAAATACCATTATGATCCAGCAATCTCACTTCTAGGTACTTCTGAAGGAAATGAAATCACTATATCGAACAGATAGGCTGCACCCCCAAGTTCACTGCAGCATTATTTACAATAGCCAGGACGTCCACTGAGGAATAAATGAATGAAGAAAATGTGATATGTAATATTTTTCGTCTATAAAAAAGAAAGAAATCCTGCTATTTGGGACACTATGGATAAATCTTCAGGACATTACATTAAGCGAAATAAATCAGACAGAGAAAGACAAATACTGAATGAATTCACTTATATGTGGAATCAGAAAAAGAAAACCCACATAAACAGAAAACAAATTGGTGATTGTCAGAGGCAGGATGGGTTCAGGTGAGAGCAAATGAGTGAAGGTGGTCAAAAGGTACAAGCTTCCAGTTATAAAATAAAGAACCCCTGGGAATGTAATGTATAGCATAGTTCAGTTCAGTCTCTTAGGCATGTCCAACTTTTTGCAACCCCATGGACCGCAGCATGCCAGGCTTCCCTGTCCATCATCAACTCCCAGAGTTTGCTCAAACTCATGTCCATTGAGTCAGTGATGCCATCCAACCATCTCATCCTCTGTCGTCCCCTTCTCCCGCCTTCAGTCTTTCCCAGCAGCAGAGTCTTTTCCAGTGAGTCAGCTCTTCATATCAGGTAGCCAAAGTATTGGAGTTTCAGCTTCAGGATCAGTCCTTCCAATGAATATTCAGGACTGATTTCCTTTAGGACTGATTGGTTGGATCTCCCTGCAGTCCAAGGGACTCTCAAGAGTCTTTAACACCACAGTTCAAAAGCATTCTTCAGCGCTCAGCTTTCTTTCCAGTCCAACTCTCACATCCATACATGACTACTGAAAAACCAAAGCTTTGACTAGATGGACCTTTAACTATGGTTAACAATATTTGAAAGTTGTTAGCACAGTAAATTTTTCTCTTTTTTTAATATCTTTTTTACTTATTTATGTATTTGGCTGCACCGAATCTTACTTGCGGCAGACAGGATCTGGCGTCTTTAGTTGCAGTGTGCAAACTCTTAGTTGTGACATGTGGGATCCAGTTCCCTGCCAAGGGATTGAACCCAGGCCTCCTGCATTAGGAACATGGAATCTTAGCCACTGGACCACCAGGGAAGTCCTGAGAGTAGATTTTAAAAGTTCTCGTCACAAGAAAAAGAAATTGTAACTACATGAGGTGATCAGTTCAGTTCAGTTCAGTCGCTCAGTCATGTCCGACTCTTTGTGACCCCCATGAAGAGGGCATGCCAGGCCTCCCTGTCCATCACCAACTCCCGGAGTTCACCCAAACTCATGTCCATCGAGTCAATGATGCCATCCAGCCATCTTATCCTCGTCATCCCCTTCCCCTCCTGCCCCCAATCCCTCCCATCAGGGTCTTTTCCAGTGAGTCAACTCTTCACCTGAGATGGCCAAAGTATTGGAGTTTCAACTTTAGCATCAGTCCTTCCAATGGTGATAGATGTTAACTAAACTTCTTGTGGCGATCATTTCATTAAATACATATTAAATCATGCTGTATACTTACATAAATACAATGTTGTGTGTCTATAGTATTTCAATAAACCTTAAAAATTAAATTTAAAAATGAATATAACAAAAGTCTAAGCATAGCTGAAATTCTTGAAGGTAGGTAGGTGCCTGGGGGAAAGAGGACTTGGGGAGGGCAGAACAGAGGAGGAATAAAGGACTAATATTTCCATTATAAACATTGAAGAAATACTTGAAAAATAAATCTAGTTTAATTATTTTAAGTATGTGTTTGATTTAAAATAATTAAAATATATATTTGTTTGTCCATCTGGAATTTATATTGGTGAACGAAGTGAGATAGAGATCTAACATCATAGTTTTCCAACTGCCTATCTAGTTGTTATCTAGGGTAATTTTAATTAGAGAAGAAAAGCTTCTCTTATTTTCCTTCTTCTCTTCTCCTTCTCATATTGTTGTCTTTTCATGGAGCATTGAGAAACATAGAAATATATAGTCAAACACACACACTGTCCCTCTGATTCTTTAAGGCCAGTTCCATGCCCTTAGATAATTTATAGCTACTTACATTCGAGTCACACTACAGATAATCAGAGAGGTCAGAAATATCAGGTGCAATAGCAGAGCTAAGTTTTTAGAGGATTTTGGTGATGGACACATTGAGAACCTTTGCTTCACATGAATATTTCTTGGAGACCTCCTGAGACTCTTCATTTATTGTAAATTAAATAGCCTAGCACATGCAAAAGTATTTTAAATCATTGGGGGAAATGCAAATTAAAACCACAGTGAGATACCACTGTACACTGACCTGAATGACTAAAACCAATAAATATATTAAAATACCTATAACACCAAATGTTAATAAGGATTTGTAGCAACTAGAATTCTCATAAATTGATAGTAGGATTATAAAATGGTACAATCTCTGGAAAATTTTCTGGAAGTTTCAGATAAAATTAAACATACATCTATTACTGTAACCAGCAAATTCACTCCTAGATTTTGATCAAGATAAAATATAATGTTGCAAAAAGACTTGTACAATGATCTTTAAGTTGCTTCATTTATAATAGCCCCAAACTGGAAGCAGCACAGGGCTTCCCAGGTGGCACTAGTGGTAAAGAACCCTCCTGCCAATGCAGGACACGTAAGAGATGCAGGTTTGATCCCTGGCTGGGGAAGATCCCCTGGAGGACAGCATGGCAACCCACTCCAGTGTTCTTGCTTGGAAAATCCCATGGACAGAGGAGGCTTGTGGGCTACAGTCCATAGGGTCGCACAGAGTCAGACACGACTGAAGAAATTTTGAACTGAAGCAGCACTGGTGTCCACTAATAGAGTAAATAAACTGTGGTATATTCGTATAATGAAATAGTACTCAGAAATAAAAAAGAACAACTTACTGAGCAACATGGACTAATCTCAAAAACATCATTTTGATGATTCAAAAAAGGTATTATGGGCTGATTTGTGTCCCCCACCTCCAAAATGTTTATATTAAACTCCAATACTTTGGCCACCTCATGCGACGAGTTGACTCAATAGAAAAGAGTCTGATACTGGAGGGATTGGGGGCGGGAGGAGATGGGGATGACAGAGAATGAGATGGCTGGATGGCATCACCGACTCGATGGAGGTGAGTTTGAGTGAACTCCGGGAGTTGGTGATGGACAGGGAGGCCTGGCGTGCTGTGATTCATGGGGTCACAAAGAGTTGGACACAATTGAGCAACTGAACTGAACTGAACTGAGTAGTAATACCTCAGTATATGACTGTATATTGGGCCTTTCAAGAAGTAATTAAGGTAAAATGAGGTCTCATGGGTGGGCCTTAATGCAATATGCTGTTCTTTCTAAGAAGAGGAAATTAGGACACAGACAACACAGAGACAGAGGGACAACCATGTGAGGACACAGCAAGAACATAATAATTTTCAAGCCAGCGAAAGAGATGCCAACATCTTGATCTTGGACTTTTAGCCTCTAGGACTGTGAGAAAATGCATTTCTGTTGTTTATACCGTTAGTCTGAAAAATTTTTTGGCAGCGCCTGCAAGCCGATACAGAAGCTCTACACAGAAGAATACATACAATATTATTCCAATTATATTATGGAATTCTAAACAGGTAAAACTATTTCATAATGGAAAAAAACATCAGAGCAGTAGTTGCCTCTAAGGGATGAACCAGGGCATTAACTAATTGGGAAGGGGCACGCCAGACGTTTCTGGCATGATGGCAAAGAGGTTTGGGTTACACAAGAACATGCATTTGTCAAATCTCATGAATGTTCTCTTAAGATTTGTGCATTTCACTATGTATAAATGCTACATCAAAAGATAGAAACCATAAGCAATCAACAGGCCCCGCCTCTAATGTGAGAAGCTGTAGTGTCCCCATTTCTGCCTTTCCTCTCTAATTATAGACCCAAGCACCAGTGGTGCTATTGTATTTTGTGTTTTTCACTTGGATATTTGCTAAAACCCATCAAGATGAAATTCCCTGGCTGACATGCTTCTGCTGTGCTCATCAGCCAAGAAAGATTAGTTGAAGCATGAAGCTGAGTGGAAAGGAGACTTAACTTTTTGAGTAGGAAAATTCATTTGTGAGTACATGCTCAGTCGCTCAGTCATGTCTGACTCTTTGCGACCCAGAGACTGTAGCCCACCAGGCTCCTCTGTCCATGGGTTTCTACAGACAAGAATACTGGAGTGAGTTGCCATGCCCTCCTCCAGTGAATCTTCCTGACCCAGAGATCGAACCCACATCTCCTGCATTGACAGGCAGATTCTTTACCACTGAGCCACCTGGGAAGCCCAGCTAAGTTGTACCACTCGCCAAAAGAGTTTTTGACCCTTGACTGTAGCACATTTGGTGGATTGCAGAACATAAACCTATCAGTCAGGGTCCTGAGTTGACTGAGAGGAGCTAATGCTTAAATTTTCTTTGAGGAGTGAAGACACAGAAATTTGCAAGTGGATAGATGATAGCAGCTGGCCCTGTTCAAGATAAGAGGATCTGTCTTCCTTAAGGTGGAAAATAAAGAAGTCTCTGGACTTTGGTTCAAAGCTCAGGTAAATTTTGTTTAAAAAGGAAGAAAAGTTCCAGTGCTCTGACCTACGTCTTCCTACTTGTGGGTTGTCTAGCCTGTAATCTAGACACTAATATGCTATTTGTTGAGAAATTCCATCCTTTGTGCCTTTGGGGAGATTCCTGTTAATTTCTCAGATCACCTTAGGGCAACAGTTACATAATCTACTTGGCATTTTGACTGTTTTTGACCCAGATTATAAAGTTCATTTGTCTCTCAGTGAGTCAAATCTTTTTTACATCACTAAGCCTCCTCATTCAACCAGAAGGAAGTGGGTGGGAAGCATGGCTAAGGGTAGCCCACAGTGTTAGGGCTCACAAATCTGATCTTAGAAGCAGGAAATAAACGGTAGTCCTTAATCTATGAGATATGGGATGAGGCATAATATAGGATCTTTATTTCTGTTGCTAGAATTCTTCTTCCAATTGTCAGCTTGGGAATAAACTTGAAAAAGATTTTTTGCTTAGTCTGCAACGCAATAGCACTTTTAAAGAAATCTCTTACTCTGTGAAGTACTCACTTTTCTCCTATTAATTCTCCTGTAAATAAAAAAGACATTGCCTTGAACTGACTAGAATTTTCGGTATGGTCTTTAAGATGAAGACTATTCTAAATCTATGGAGCTATTCAAGTCTGTCTGAAACAGTCTGCCATTGACTGTGAACCCAATATCTCGTTATATCAATACTTCCAAACACTCTTTATGAGGTTCCCCACCACCACCTACAATTCAAATCCTTGCTTCTAGGCCCTATTTTTTATTAAATGTTACAAAGAAGTATATTCTGAATCCCATTTATGTCTAAGAATAATATCCAGTAAATACATGAATAGTTCCTTAAATAAATACAAAACTGACCAATATGTAACATCTAAATCAGAAAATTGATGTGAGGAATATTAGTTTCTACTAATAACTGCATTCTCCTGTCCAATTTTCCTTGAGCATACACTGGATTAGGACTTTTACTCCGTTTATGTCCTCTGATGAGATAGAACTTCAAAGACAATCTATTCCTCCATATATATTCTTTAACTGAGTCCTTTCTGCTTTGTCATCCTCTACTTCACATACTTGTATTAAACATTCTTTCTCCAAATATAGATGATACTTAATTGATGCATCAGTAATCCCTTTTCAAATCTGTCTGTTGCTTTGATGCAGTGAACTATGAGACCCATTAATTCCTCCCAGTAAAACTACGATACTTTATCTCAGTCCAAATGAATGGGACCTGGAAAATTCTAGAAATAGCAATGACCCTATCAATAATGATCCATTCCGTTCCATTCAGTCGCTCCGTTGTGTCCGACTCTATGCGACCCCATGGACTGTAGCCTACCAGGCTTCTCCGTCCATGGGATTCTCCAGGCAAGAATACTGGAGTGGGTTATCATTTCCTTCTCCAGGGGATCTTCCCGACCCAGGGATCGAACCCGGGTCTCCCGCATTGGAGGCAGACGCTTTAACCTCTGAGCCACCAGGGAAGCCCATCAATAATGTAGGGCTTTATAATCCAAGCCCCAAGAAGTAAATAAATGAATATTCTCTGGGCCTGGTTGTATTCTTGATCATGTTTTTCACTGACTGGGTATTATTTCTCAGCATATGGCAATATTTTATGTATTTATCTTGGGTGCATTGGGTCCTTGTTGCTATGTGCAAGCTTCTCATCGCGGTGGCTTCTCTTCTTGCAGAGCACAGGTCCAGGTGTTGTGGTGCATACGCTTAATTGCCCTGCAGCATGTGGGATCTTCCCAGACCAGGGGTTGAACCCGTGTCCCCTGCATTGCCAGGCGGATTCTTAACCACTGGACCACCAGAGAAGGCCAAGGATATGGCAATATTAAAAGCAGATGAAAAATGTCCATGCAAACAATTCTTCCATGTTCAATCTCTCAGACCCCCTTAAATTCTAAGCTAATGGAAAAGTAATAATTTGATACACACCAAATTTCAGCTAACCTCACAAAGGGAGCTTTTGAGATATTGAATCAATATCATAAACTGTATACTTCTCAATCCAATTTCTCAATCCAAGTACATAAATGTAATAAGTGTCAGTGTGTATATGCTGACTGATAAGATGCAATTCCTTTCTGTGGGGAATCCATTTAATAGATAACTAAAGATTATGTTCTCTGAATATTCATTAGCTAATACCACACTTCTCATAGGAAATGCAGCCTATGTCCACAGTTCATCCAGATTTTCATCTTTAGGAAGCCTGAATTTATTAGATCACTCTGCCCATCTCTCCAGACCTTTCTCTGCAAAGTTGGATGAAAAAGAAGCCCAAGTTGTTAAACTCATTCATCATTGTAACTTCACAATAACTTCACAAATACAATCTGTTATATGATAAATGTCAATTTCATTCATCATTACAACTTTACAAATGCAATCTCTATGATAAATCTGAATGTAATTTCATATATATTTTTAAGGGGTCAGTGTTCTTAAATATTCGAAATCAGTCTATTGCAGTAGCCTCACCTATGAAGTGCTAAAATGTAAAATGATTTCCTTCTAAAACTTAATTGCAACTTCATCAACTCTGCTGGAACTATACCAGCACATATTTATTAGAAAAATAGAACAGACACAAGCTGGTTAGAGTAGAATGGTCATTTCTACCACAAAGGATTAATAACAAAGGAAAGAATTAACCACTTTATTCAAAATTGTCATTCAGGGGGAAAAAGGAGTTTTTTAAAAAATACATCAGCTAGGAGACAGGCTATAACCTATCTTGGCCATGTTCATTCTAAGGAAACCAACTTGCCTACTCTATGTCTTGATTTAACATTATGTGTAGAGAAAAACAATCTCCTCTTTTTCCTTGAGTATCTCCCTTAAAGTTATTAAGTTCATTTTTACCCAATGATTCATAAATATCTATTTCTAAAAGATATTTAAAAGATCTTAAGAGAAGCCTCAGTGGTGACAACAATAAGCAAAAATACTGGGGAAATTATTGTTCATGGTAAGATTTTTGAAAAAGACTGATAACAGCATAAATATCCATTAAATACTAGAAAACAGTGGGATATCACAGACTAAGCACAAGGATGACAAACATGACAAGTGATAGAAAAACAAACAGTAAATTTCCCGTATGCTCAGCTATTATTAGCTAAGTGATGAAGCTATACCCATGGACTGTCCATGGAATTCTCTAGGCCAGAATACTGGAGTGGGTAACCTTTCCCTTCTCCAGGGGATCTTCCCAACCCAGGGATTGAACCCAGGTCTCCTGCATTGCAGGCAGATTCTTTACCAGCTAAGCCACAAGGGAAACCCTAGCTTATGTATAAGTGAACAAATAACAATAAGAATCTTTCATTATTTCAACTATTCCAAAAACTGTTAGGAGAAATATGCCAACCTGGCAGTTTTATTTCTTTTTAACAGCCTTGCTAAGGTGTAATTGCATACCAAAAAGTGCATATGTTTGACATATACAACTTGACAGGTTTGAAAATGCACATAATCAAGGTAATAAACATATCTGTCACCTCTGAAAGTTTCTTCCTGCCCACCTGGTAATTTTAAACACCAAAAGCACAATTACCTTGGGGAATTCAGGTAAATAAATGTGCCAAGGGAAGTGGTAGCATTCATATGGCTTCACTATGCAAGATAAATTGTGTATATTTTGTAGACTCCAGAAACCCCCTCCGTTAAGTGAGGTGGGAGGGCATGTACAAACATAATGTATTAGCAACTTCATAAATAAAGATATCCCCAAGAGAAGATCTTTTTTTTTTTTTTGTTATATTGAAGCTTAGTTAATTTACAATGCTGTGTTTGTTTCAGGTGTATGGCAAAGTGATTCAGTTACACGTATATTTATTCTTTTTTAGATTTCTTCCTATTTGGTTATTACAGAATATTGAGTAGAGCTTTCTGTACTATAGAGTAGGTCCTTGTTGAGTATCTATTTTACATATAGTAGTGTGTATATTGGAGAAGGAAATGGCAACCCACTCCAGTGTTCTTGCCTGGAGAATCCCAGGGAAGGGGGAGCCTGGTGGGCTTCTGTCTATGGGGTCACACAGAGTCAGACACGACTGAAGTGACTTAGCAGCAGCAGCAGCAGCAGTGTGTATATGGGCTTCTCAGATGGTGCTAGTGATAAAGACCTGCCTGTCAATGCAGGAGATGAAAGGGCCACGGGTTCGATCCCTGGGTCGGGAAGATCTCCTGGAGGAGGAAATGGCAATCCACTCCAATATTCTTGCCTGGGGAATCCCATGGACAGAGGAATCTGGCAGCTACAGTCCACCAGGTCACATAGAGTTGGACATGACTGAAGCAACTTAGCACAACACGGTATGTATATGTTAATCCCAAACTCCTAATTTATCCTTTCCCCCTCCCCACTTTCCCCTTTGGAAACCATAAGTTTATTTTCAAAGTCTGTGAGTTTGTTTCTCTTTTGTATATAAGTTCATTTGTATCATTTTTTAGATTCTGTATTTAAGTGATATCATATATTTGTCTTTCTCTGTCTGACTTCACTTAGTACAGCAACCTCTGGGCCCATCCATGTTGCTGTAAATAGCATTATTTCATTCTTTTTTAATGGTTGAGTAATATTCTATTGTATATATGTATCACATCTTCTTTATCCATTCATCCATCAGTGGAAATTTAGGTTGCTTGCATGTCTTGGCTATTGTAAATAGTATTGCAATGAACATTGAGGATCATGTATCAAGAAAAGATCTTTTTATATGGATATAATTAGCATCTTGGCTCAGACAGTAAAGCATCTGCCTACAATGCCTACCATGTGGGAGACCTGGGTTCAATCCCTGGATCAGGAAGATCTCCTGGAGAAGGAGATGGCAACCCACTCCAGTATTCTTGGGCTTCCCTGGTGGCTCAGAGGTTAAAGCGTCTTCCTGGAATGCAGGAGACCCAGGTTCGATCCCTGGGTTGGGAAGATGCCCTGGAGAAGGAAATGGCAACCCACTCCAGTACTCTTGCCTGGAGAATCCCATGAAGGGAGGAGCCTGGTAGGCTACAGTCCATGGGGTCGCAAGGAGTCGGACACGACGACGAAGATCACTAAGTGAAGCGTTCCCAAGCTGGTTTATACAACTAATACTAAAGAGACTATAATGTCCTGCCTGAATCAAAAAATAAGTGAATTCCTTTATCTTATCAAGTTTAAGCATATTCAATCTAAAAACTCTGTGAAAGAATAGTCAATCTGTGAAAATTCAATGTCTTGATTTTAATTTCATCATACAATACCTATGAAAACATACAAAAAATAGAAAACATGTGGGCAATAAAAAATAAGATTGATGACTTACCTGTTGCCTTCATATAAGAGGAACTTTAATCACAAAGACAGTGGAGCTCAATTCAGAAAAAAGCAGTTGCCTATCCATGTTTTACCTCATAAAACAGAAGGAAACCACCAGTTTGGAAGTAGGCAGAAAGGAGACTTTGACACACATCATTTATTCTCCCTCAGTTCAGAGAGGCACACTGTCCATCAACTTAAGAAGTGATCAGTGAGAAGTCACCAGAGCCTCTCCATTAATATTCAGGCCAAATTTCAGAGTAGACCACAATATGAGTTCCCATGCCTTTCCACACTCTCCTCCAGTAAATCTATAAAAATATTTAGGTATTGTAATGTGCATCATAGAAATAGCTTCTGAAACTGGAGAAGTTTCCTTCTCATGCCAAAAGAGCCTCATTAGAGAACGGCTCTTGGGGAAGGCACTTTGCACATCATGTTGTCCTCTATCTGGAGCTCTAAGAACCTACACCTCCCCAGAAGACAGTGAGTAGCATGAACAGTGTGTTGGCAAAAAAAAAGAGAAAGAGAGGAAGGAGAAAAAGAAAAAACAGAGATCCTTGGAGCTCAATTTAATGCAATCTCATCCTCATGAGTCCTAAAATAAAAAACCTTTAGAAACCATATTATATCAAAAAATATATAAGAAATGTTTGCAAAACTGCTTGGAGTCCTCAGCAAGATAACAGGAGATATGGTGTATATGATAAAGGAAAGGGGAATTTAGGGGAGGTTGGATGCAAGGTTGGGTGTGTGGCTAAATCTTTTTGTTGTTCCTGAAACTATCATGACGTTGTTAATCAGCTATACCCCAATACAAAATAAACAGTTTAAAAAAAAAAAAGAGCAGCAAGGAATATGTATAATAGACTGGAATTTAAAGATAACAAAGAGAGTTAAGGTAAGAATAGGGCTTCCCAGATGGCTCAGCGTTAAAGGATCTGCCTGCCAATGCAGTAGATACAGAAGACACGGGTTCGATCCCTAGGTTGGGAAGATCCCCTGGAGGAGAAAATGGCAACCTACTCCAATATTCTTGCCTAGAAAATTCCATGGACAGAGGAGCCTGGTGGAGTGCAGTCCATGGGGTTATAAACAGTTGGACACGACTGAGTTCACACGTACACCCTAAGGTAAGAATATATCAGGTTCAAGTAAGGAAGCAATATGCAATAAATTAAAAAGTAGAGGCAGCGTAGAACAGAATTCACACAGTGTAAATTCAGTCATTGGTGAGAATAGATTTGAGAAGCTATTTCAGAATGCAGAGAAGAAGAGAAATACTAAAATATTGAGTCAAGACGGAGAGAAAAAAGTATCCATTATAAGAAGTCTAGATGTTCACAAGGAAGATACAAGACAGTGGGAAGAAACAAAAAGTTAGAAACAACGCAGTAACCAAAAGTACAATGAAAAACGGTCTTCCCAAACTAAACCAAAACGATGTGTGAATAGATATGTATTTATTATATACATGGACAAGTCGTTATTGGCACCTAATTCTATAATTTAAAAATACACATAAATGAGACAAGGGTAAATGAAACAAAAAAGGACACCTGCCATATTCTTGCCTTTGTGGATGATCGGTGAAACAGACAAATAATCACATGAATAATATGAAATCACAACCAGGATGAGAGAGTAGATTGTATTCCAAGAGTGTGTGATGAGGGATTTGACCTAGTCAGCAGGTCCCAGCAGGTTTCCCTGGGGAAGGTTGATTCATGGGAGGTCTGAGAGATAGTGGGAGTTAACCAAGGAACAGGAGAGTCCCCACAGAAGGAATAGCATGTGGGAAGCCCTTTAGTATAAGTGAGCACAGCATGGTTGAGGATCTGTATGCAGGTCAGTGAGACTGGGGCAGAGAGACATAAGAGAAACATATATGAGATGACGAGGAGGAGGGAGGTAGGGACCAGACCATCCAGGGCTCTGTAGGGCAGAGGCTTCAACCATTTTTTTGCACCATGACCTGAAGTAAGAAATACTTTCTACATCATAGCCCAGTACACATACCCATATGTACATATATAGAAATCAATTTGCTAGATCATAAAGCAGTTTTTATATGGCTGATTCATGTTGTTTTATGGCAGACACTAACAAAACATAGTAAAATAATTATATTACAATTTTTAAAAAAAGAAACCATGAAACAGTACAATAGAACCTATTGGAGAGGTTTTCTCATTGTAAGAATAGGCAACAGTTTGTGAAATCTTTGGTTTAGATTTATGCTCATTGTATATGTTTTATACATACACACAGTCACATGTATGTTTCATGTATATAATGATTTTTAATGCTTTTGTAACCTAACAAATTGACTTCATGACTCATCAGTGGATCCCTACATGCTGTTTCAAAAATTTTGAGGTAAATCCATGTTAGAGATTTTGCTCTTTATCTAAAGCTTCTGAGGCAATTTACGCAGATGCATGAAGTAAACAAAATTTTAATTTGGGGCAGAAAACAATTTCTCTGGCTAGAGTGTGTAGGTTTGTAAAGAAACAAGTCAGAGGCTCTTATGTGAGGTGAGAGTCCTAGTAAGAGATAACAATTGCTTGACCTTGGAGGGTAGCAGAGGAAAATAAGAAAGATTTCGAAGATGATCAGGAGGTAAAAGGTCAACAGGACTTCGGGATAAGATAAATATGGACGTAATTATCAAAGATGACTCTTAGGTTGAAAAGGGCCTAGAGTGAAATATTGAAAAGTACCCGAGTGACAAAATGTTGGACTTCCAAAAACAAACAGAACCATCTAATAAGAAAACCTCCAGAAAACACATGTCACTAACAAAAATCAAAATTTGTTTGGCTTCTAACTGTTCTTTTGCAATGTGAAGTGCCAAGAGGCAATGAAAAAATAAACCACAGAATATTGAAGGAAAAATGTTGGTGAGCTAAAGAAGTTATGCTAAGCCAACTTGCTATTCAGGCATGAAGGAAACAGAAAGTTATTATAACATACAGACAGATTGAGAAAAATGTATCATCCACAATTTGGGGGAAAAAATGACTTGAAGATGCTACAATCTAGAGATACATCCAAATTTTAGATTCACAAATAAGAAGACCATGGTAAAATGAAAGAGAGAGAGAGAAAGAAAGGAAGGGAAGGAAGAAAGGAAGAAAAGATTAACAGGTGATATTGAAACAAGTTAAAATAGAATTGAGTTTGAAACATTGTTAAAAATAAAATATAACTGTAACAAGAAAAAAATTGCTGAAAGGGAGATATAACATAAAAATTCTGAAATTGCCACAATAAGGGAATGAAACACACAACTTATATTAAGAGAAGATGATTAAGATCCTGCTAAACTCCTCACCTAACACAGGGGAAAGTGACTCAAGGGATGCAATTACTCTAAATTCTGATGGTTAGAAAAGAAAACTTAGGGTATACTTTTAATAAGTATAGCCAGAAGTCAAATGAAAAATACAATCAGTTTTAATGAGGTGGATGAAATTGGAGCCAATTATACAGAGTGAAGTAAGCCAGAAAGAAGAACATCAATACCGTATATTAACGCATATATATGGAATTTAGAAAAATGGTAACCTGAACCCTGTATAAGAGACTGCAAAAGAGACATAGGCATTTAGAACAGTCTTTGGGACTCTGTGGGAGAGGGTGAAGGTGGAATGATTGGAGAGAATGGAATTGTAGCATGTATATTATCATAAGTGACCAGTCCAGGTTCGACGCATAAATTTTCCTCTGTTCATTTCTTTGCATTTGTGCTTTTTTAATAAAATTCTTTTTAAAAATAAAAAAAAGAAAAATACAAGGTAAATCTTCAAAATCATTCAATTTTAAAATATACAATACTGTCAAAGTAGTAAGAACCAGAAAAAGAATGGGTGCATAAAAAAGCAACTAAGGTAAAAACAGAACAAAACAAAGTAAATGTTAACACAAAACAGAAAATATCAAACATCACTATGAAAATAAGAAAGTTGAAGCTTCCAATTTAAGGATGAGAAATCTTAGATTATGTTAAATTCAGTTATAAACTTACAAACTTACATAAATGAAAGTATACTTTACTGTATTTTAAAAATGAATAAAATGGCTTTCAACAAATTTTCTAAACACACACAATTCTGTGACACAGTTTAATGTATCAACAGTTTTCAGTGAGTCAAGACACATTGCTTACAAAACACTGATTTAGAAAATAATGAGGATGAAAATAAAAGTAGAAACTTTGGAAAAATTACATTTATTTAGGAAGACAATTTTCAAGGTTTTATTTAAACCCAAAAAGTCAGAAGAAAACAGAACCTAAGGAAAATTGAAAGAAAGAAAATTTCAAGTAATTAAAATAACTAAATAAATTTTACAATAACAGAAACTGCTTTTAAAATGCCAAGAGTTGGGTTCCTTATTAAAAAAATAGTATCCTTTGAAAAATTTGGCAGAAGAGAAAAACCATGAACATAATTAATAATAAGAGCATATATAATAAAGAAACATGGGAACATTTTGAACTGTGAGAGAATACTTTGTACAAATAGTCCATACAAATTTTTATATATATTTTTTAAAATATGAAAATTCTAAATATAGTATGGACAGTTTATAATAAAATATAAATGATCAAGATGACTCAATTGGAATAAAATATCTTAATAGGTCCATAACTATGGACAATATATTTCAAATTTGAAGAGGTCTTCAAGGAAGGCTCTAGAATCACACATGTGTATAAATGAGATCTTTCAAGTATCAGGGAACAAATATTTTTCATGCTTTATGAACCATTTTAGAGTATTTAAAATGTGGAATGATAGTTTTTAATATTTAATGAAACCAATATATTCTCAATATCAAAATGTCAACAAAATATTAGAGACAAATGTGTAAAGTGAAAGCTGCACAATTTTGATTATAAACATTGGTAAGAAGGAACTAGAAGGGAATCCTAACCAAACAAATGTTATCAGAGTGTTAGCAACTACTATTCTAGGTCAGAAAAGATAAAGTCTTAATATGTAGCATTGCGATCTAGGCTCCTTTTAAAACAAATTATTAAAAAGTTGTATCTCAGCATATAGCAAGTTAAACACTTCAAAAGGAGAAAACTTAACTGTAAGAGATGACACCATCTCTTGGAAAAAAATTAGAAATTTTGGAATGGGGAAGGCATTTATAAGTTTATTGACAAAGAAGAAAACATAAAGGGAAAAGTCTTTATTAGCAAGACTTTATTTTATTCTTTTCCTCATGTTTTTTCCTCTTCACTGTTATTATATCCTTCTGACTGGTATATTGTTATTAATAGTAATAATTTGCCTAGATCTAGAATCCTATGGACAGAGGAGCCTGGTGGGCTACAGTCCATAGGGTCAACAAAAAGTCAGACACGACTGAAGGGACTTAGCATGCAGCATGCCCAGGATTTAATAAGGGCAATCACCAGCCTAATTAAACTCCAGCTTTCCAAAGCTGAATAAATAACTGAATCTGAGAGAAAGATTTTATAGGTTAAAAGGCAAGAACAAAATTATAACACAGCCAATAAACTAAATAAAAATTAAAGCTTTCAACACTAAAGATTAAATTAAAGCATAATTCATAAACTGAAAATATTTGCAACAAATATCAGAAAGTGAAAATATCCTTAATAAAATTTTCTGTAAATTTTCCAACAATCAAGAAAATGAATTCTAACTTATTCACATAAGCAATTATTAGCTGTTACAATAGTTTTCATGGGAAAATATCATGATTTATTATTAAATGGAAAACTAACACAAAACTAAATATTGATAAACAGATCCAGACATAGATAACTCAAAGAGTCGGACACGACTGAGCGACTGAACTGAACTGAACTGAAAACTATATATGTAGTCAAATTTAAACATACATACCTCTGTGTATTATACATAAATTTATATTCATATATTTATATGAAAAGCCTTCAGAAAGGTGTTAAGTTGGAGGTAGCAGAAAGCCATGAAATTCAGGAAGTCTTCATTTTTGTAGTTAGCTTGCAGTTAGCTTATTCACATTGATCTTCTGGTCGAAAATCTTGCTTTCTGGTCTTCAATGCAGGATGCCACTAGGTCACTCCTCAAAAAGTTCCCCAAAAGCACGTATAATAAAATCATGATCTCCACAGCTGACACATCCGTGTTCCATTCAACATTCCCAGTGGGAACCAGGCCGCAGGAAGAACTGATGGCTGACAAAGGCCATGGAGCAGCAATGTCCAGCAGGTCTGTCCTCTGGGACAGCTGTGAGCCTGACCTGTGTCTGATTTTTGCCATGATTTACTCTCTGTACCACGATGATGACTGATTCTGGCCCTAATAGGAATCAGATTTCAGATAATCCACTCAAGCAGTCTGTCAACCTTGCCATAAGAGCAATTAAAGGCCTCAGGAAAGTAGAACACAGTTTTTATTCCATTAGCAGAATAATATGAATTGTATTAGATTCTTTGGACAAAGCACAAAAGCTACACTGAGTTTTTGTTTCACTTTAAAGATTTCACACTTAAACTTTTCAAATTTCTCTTGTTTTCGATTCTCACGACCCGCTCATTTAGCTTTTTTTTATTATTTTATTAAAGTATAGTTTTTTACAATGTTTTGTCAGTGTCAAATGTACAGCAAAATGATTGTTATACATACATTCATTCTTTTCCAGATCTCATATAGGTTATCCCAGAATATTGAGTAGAGTTCCCTGTGTTATCCAGTAGGTCCTTGTTGATTATCTCTTTTTGATAGTATGTGTGTGTGTGTGTTTATTCCATCTCGACACAGTCTGGTTCAGCTCTGGCTGCGTTACTGAACCTGCATTCCCCAGAACCACAAATCAGTTCCTCTTCACTATCCTCAAAGGCCCTTGGTTCAGCGCTCTTTCTTCTTGCATTCCCTGTGACTTTCGACAGGTTTCCTCGTAAAGTAATTCTCTGTCATCCTCTGGGATGAAGCGGCATCATCAGAACTGGATTCCTGTCCTGCTGTCCTTGCCAATTCCTTCTCCCCCGTGTAGGCTTTTCACAAGATCGCAAGATTTGCCGCTTCTCTCAGTCATGAATACTTTCTCTTCTGGACAAAGCCATCAGTTCTTATTAATTGCATATTAAATGTTCATATACTTCAACTATCATTTCTACAAAGATGACTTCAAATCATTAGCTATCAGAAACTCCCTTCTTGAGATGCAGGCCCCTGTCTCCAAAGGCCCAGTGGATGGTTCAGGCAAACATCCCACCATTGCTTCAAACTCAAGAAACTGAAAATGCAAGCCCCCATCTCCCCCAGAGGGCAACTCACCTGACTTCTCTCCAGTTCACAGGCCTCTCAAGCACCCAGGCCCAGTAACCCCTGAGTTATTGCTGAAACCGTGATTCAGATCTTCAGATCTAGCTCTGCTTCTCCTTTTGATTTGTCAGCTTAGTTATTTGAGTGTTCTTGGCCTTGATGTTCTCACCTGTAAAATGGGGTTAAAGTGATTTGCTAGGGATGTATTAGTTACGATTTTTTTTTTCTTCACTCAGCCCAGATCCTGGCATATAATAGACACTCATTAAATATCTGCTGACTGACTTAAATAAAGAATGAACAAATACTTGCATTAATGTAACCCATTCTTTTGAATACACTATAGCATTTACTGCACGCTGTATCATTTGGCTCAGATTGTGTATTAACCAACCTTTTGTTAGGTATGTTTTCACTGCATGTGTCCTGACTTCTTGTGTGCTTGGGGTGCCTGTGTGTGTGTTGACTTTTTAGACACACATTTAGATTTTGGGGCGTGAATATCTTCCTTATCCTTCCCTATGTTACTCCCAGGGCCTAGCGAGATCCTTATTATAGCAGGTGTGTGCTACTATTGGACTTTGCATCCTATTTATGTCTTAAGTGTATTGCAGCTAAATTTTCCCATTTATGGGAATTGATGCATATTATTTTGCAAGCCCATATTGTTGAGACTGTATTCATTCTTCAAATCATGACTCATACCTTGTTGGTTCAGAAACTAACACCAAACAGTGATTTTAATGACACGGTAAAAGAGAATTTAGTCAGGCAAGCCTTCTCACTTTTCAGATTTGCTTCAGTTCAGCCATAAAATTCATTCCCTGTTGAATCTCAACAGCCAAGGGCACCTTCACTCTGATATATGTAATTTAATCAGGCTGCTTCTGGCTATGTTCAGCTAAACTATGCTGTGGAATTGCAACTATAAATTGTACCCCAAATTGGGGCATTTTAAAAATTGTCTTTATTCATGGTGACATTTCTACACTCAAGAAAACAACAACTTTGCTGTCTTTCTTCCTCCTTTCTTAGGAAGACTTCTCTCCCCAGAGGTAAAAGCAAAGCAAAGTAATGATACCCACGCACTAGCCAGTGTGGCAGTTATGATGAAAGAGGAAATGTGTGTGTGTCAAATCTTTGGGCTCTCTGGTCTCTATGAAGAGGACTTTTCTGTAGAATTTGAGTGGGTGAAATTGCTGCATCGCCCACAAAAGTATTTTCATTACCAATTTCCCAGCAGACTTTACTCACAGCTCTGTCTTTATTACTCTGAATATTGGCACATCAAATGTGCTAAGGTTTTAAAAAAAAATCAAAACAAATGGGTGATGGAAGCTTCCCTGTTGTGTCTGAGCCCAAATGGTAACTTCCCACCCCATCTTGTAAGTTACAGGTACCTGCCTGGGCCAGACACATCAAATACAGACAAGACACATTGAACACAGATGTCCTTAGCAAAAAGGCACAGTGTATTTATTAGTCTGAGTGACTCTTTAATTTCCCTTTCTTGAATAAACTCCTCCAGGCATGTGGCTTAGACAAATCGTGTTCCCTCATAACTTATTTTTAAAATAACCCAATATAGAACTTTCAATACAGAGGGCTGAAGAGGATAACTATGAAAAGTATTTGTTCTTCAGTCACTCAGTCCCAACTCTTTGCGACCCCATGGACTGCAGCACACCGGGTTTCCCTGTCCTTCACTGTCTCTTCACTTGAGTTTGCTCAAACTCAAGTCCATTAAGTCGGTGATGCCATCCAACCATTTCATCCTCTGTCACTGAGAAGTACCCCAGTGCTGGTTTTCAAGGGTGGCCATAACAAAGTACCACAAACTCACTGGCTTCAACCACAGAAATGTTTTTTCTCAGAATTCTGGAGGCCAGAAGTTCAAGATCAAGGTGTCAGCAGGGCCATGCTCTTTCTGAAGGCACTAGGCAGGAATGGGTACCAGGCCTCTTGCCCAGTTTCTTGCAGTTTGCTGACTTCGTGGTGAAATCACTGCAGTCTTCACATGGCATTCTCCCTGTGTCCATGTGTCTCTGGGTCTAAATTTCCCCTTTAATAAGGACACTAATCATAACCATCTTAACTTGATCATCTGCAAAGACCCTATTTCCAAATAAAGTCACTTTCACTGTTCTGGGAGTTAGGACTTCAGCATCTTTTGTGGGGATACAAGTCAGCTCCTGACAGCCCCAGGCCGTCACCGCAGTAGATGTCCAGATATGAAGCAGAGCAGCGGAAGTCAGAGCGAAAACCACAGGCAGCCAGCCAACCGTGGTATCTGAAGTCACAGAAGGGTCAATGTCCTCGTCTCTTCTGAATCCTAATTCATGCTTTTCAGTTATGTCATATTTGATCATTTTTCTAAAAAGTAGGCAAAACTGTCCATAATGGAGAAATGATGATCTTTAAATAATCATACAAACAACCTTTTCCCCTGAGAATCACCATGAGAAGAGAGCTTTGGACATTACCAGATCCACTTGAACGTTACTGGACATTTAAAAATTAAGCTCAAAAGATGCAGCCTTCACCTGACATCATTTTTTTAGGAAGAAAGGAGTGCAGCCCTTTAAGTTGACAGGATACACACCAGAGTAATAAAGGACAATATCTTGAGAATGGGCATTTGATATTTCACAAGAAAAGACTAACACTTAAAACCATACAAGCTTTCTCCTTTGAAATATGCACATAGAGAAATTTGTTTTCTTTTCATTTGGACATTATTGGCATATTATATTCAATGCTAATAGCTTACCATGAATTAAGTGGCTCCTCAAACTCGGTACTTTTATGATAATAAACATAAATAAATAATACAAGATAAATTAACAACTAACATTTTGTTCTCCGTATGTGCCATGCTTGGTCCTAAGAGTTTGTCAAGAATTAACTCACTTAACCCAGAAAGTCTTGTCCTAGAGCCTGTGTTTCATAATATTAACTTCCCAATCTATTATTTTTCAATGTTCCAGTATGCCAAACTGTGGAAATTGAAGTTCTTTTAGCTACCCTCTTAGGTATTATTGCTGCCTTGAAGTTGTTTACTGAAACCAACATTATCAGTTTTCACTCCCTACAAGTATAAACTCTCTATTTATTTATCTTTACTGATTTTGTTTCGGTTTTGGCTTTATGGTGCTCTTTCTTGGGTAGATCTGACTAAAGGAAGACTGGTTTGTTTAATCTTCTGGTTTTGAGAGATTTAGGGTTCAATCAGTGTATGTACATTCATATATATACATGTATAAGCAAATATACACGTACACATATGCATGTGTGTATGCACATGCAAATATACATACATGCATATATATACATATATACCTCATCTGTATACATACACACATATGCATTTTTATATATGTGTTTGTATATATGGGCTTCCCAGGTGGCGTGGTGGTAAGAAGTCTGCCTGCCAATGCAGAGGACACAAAAGACACCAGCTCTATTCCTGGGTTGGCAAGATTCCCTGGAGAAGGAAATGGCAACCCACTCCGGCATTCTTGCCTGGAGAATCCCATGGACACAGCCTGTGTGTTTGTGGACTGTGGACTACAGTCCACAGGGTCACAAAGAGGCAGACACGACTAAGCTACTGAGCACACACATACACATATATATTAAGAAATTCATTACAAAGAATTGGCTTTTGTGATTGTGGGAGCTGGATGAGCAAGTTTAAAATTGTAGGTCTGAAAAAATAAGCTGTAGGTCTGGCTATCAGGAAGACAGCTCACAGAAAGTATGGAACTCGGGTTCAAGTGGGAGCTGCTGTCTACAGGCAGAACTCTTTCTCAGCGAACCCTCAGCTTTACTTTTAAGGCCTTTCAGGTGAATTGTCTAGGATAATCACTCCGAGTTAAAGTTAAGTGATTATAAACATTACTTACATCTGCAGACTCCCTTCATAGAAACACCTACATTAGTGTTTGATTAAGTAGCTGGGGACTGCAACATAAATTTGACATATCTACACACACACAGATTTTTTAATACATTTTATGTGTATACACATACATATATCTGTATGTATATATAGATACAGAGAGAGAGGGAGAGAAAGATTACATTTTCTACTTGGAACTCAGTTCTTCATCAATATAATTAATAATACAGAAAGACAGCTTTGTACATTGTCAAGTGGAACCAATTCTTAATGAGAAAAGGGCTTATTATTTTTTCTTTGAAAAAGTTTCCAAAGAGTAACTTTTATCCAAAACTTTGTTTTCAAATAAAAGTATTCAGATGAGGTCAACTTCATTGTAAATTTTTCTAAGAGAATTATAAGAATCATTAAGTTTCTTATATAGTTTTACTTACAAAATCTTTCCGGGAAAGTGTCCCGTGACACAGATTCAAGTATTACCAGTTTATGGAGTTGTCTGGACTTGGTGGGGCTCTGACAGAAGACAACTTTTCTTCCACACGGCCCTCCAGTCCATCTCTTTTGGCTCTCTCTTCTGCCCCCAAGGGTGACATCCCAGGCAGATCCATAGCTTTGCCCAACACTTCCAGTCTCATTTTCTGGTCTGAAGAAACCACTCCTTACTCACATCTTCTCCCTCAAGAGCTGCCTCTGGCAACCCCTGGCTAGGAAAGGGAAAAGTAAAGTCTGAGGTGGTTGGTGCTATTGTTTCCAGAAGATATCCAGATGCTAACTCTCTCTCTCTTTCAAGAGAGCTTGACGCGTCCTTCCGAGACCTCCTGCCTTCTAGAGACTTCTATATATATAATATACTGTACTCTCCCAGATCACACCCTGCACTCTTGGGCTGACTGACTTGACTCTCCCACACTCCTGCTCTGAATAAACTTTCATCTGGGGTTGCGTCCCCTCATCCAGCAGCTTTTCCTAGGAAAGCATCCTTTCAATATTGCTGTAGCCCAGCCAACTCTTGTGAGATCTACCTGGCTCATGGGGACATTTAGGGTAGGGGGTACCACACCATCCCTAAGGCAACCCTTTGACCTTTCTTTGCCTTTGGGGGCAGCTCCAGCCAGCTCCTGAACCTGTGGGCTTTTTACAGACCAGTGACAGGCACCATACATTCTAAATTCTGGGTCACAAGATTTGGTCCTCCCACAAGTTTCCAGCGCATCTTTCCACTTACTCTTAAGCCCAGAAAGGGGCTCACCCAGACATGACTCCATCCAGGTGGTGAACTGATACCTCATTTTTATAGACAATCTCTCTATGTGCTGTTTGAGTGGGGGTGATAAGCACAGGCCTTCCCACTGAGCCTACACCTTTCTTCTAAGACATTCTCCCCTTATCCATCACCTCCATCTCACCCGTTTTCTTAGAATGAAAGATCACAGAACCGCTGTCCCCATCTCTTAGCAAAGTACAGCATGGAAAGTCTAGCATTACTCTGTAGAAAGCTTGGATGTTTGGCATCATTGCCTTTGCTTAGAACTTCAGCTAAGACTATGAATTATGGGAAATTCTCACTTAATATCCTTCTACAATAATCTAAGGAAGCAATTATATTTGGGGTAATAAAAAACATTCCTTTACCCATTAATTTTTTATTTATCAGTATATGGTGTATCCAAAGGCATAGGTCTGAAGGTGAAGTTCTCTTCATGACATTATAAAGAGAAGTTTTTGTCTATTCCTTAGGAATGAAGTCTGTTCATTCTTTAGGGATTTATTATGAGACTTCTGTATGTGGGGCTTGTTATGGACTGAATGTCTGTGCAGCCTAAAACCCATATGTTTAAGTTCAAACCACAGTGTGGCTGTATTTGGAGATGGGGCCTCTAAGGAAGTAAGTAAAGTTAAATGAGGTCATAAGTGTGGGGCCCTGATGCAACTGGATTAGTGTCCTTATTAGAAAAGACATTAGAGCTCGCCTGTTTCTTCTCTCTCCCTGAGTGCACACAAGAAGAGGTCACACGGGCACACAGTGAGATGATGACCATCTACAAGCTAGGAGAAGAGGGCACAGGATGAAACCTGCCTTGCTGGCCCCTTGATCTTGCATTTCCCAGCTTCTGAAACTGTGAGAAATAAATTTTAGTTATGTAAGCCACCCAGGCTGTGGCGTGTACTTATGGCAGCCCTAGAAGACTAAGGGGAGAAGGCAATGGCACCCCACTCCAGTACTCTTGCCTGGAAAATCCCGTGGACAGAGGAGCCTGGTGGGCTGCAGTCCATGGGGTCGCTAGGAGTTGGACACGACTGAGCAGCTTCACTTTCATTTTTCACTTTCATGCATTGGAGAAGGAAATAGCAACACACTCCACTGTTCCTGCCTGGAGAGTCCCAGGGACAGGGGAGCCTGGTGGGCTGCCATCCATGGGGTTGCACAGAGTTGGATACGACGGAAGCGACTTAGCAGCAGCAGCAGACTAAGGGCAATTCATATCTCTATTTGCCCTTTCACATGTTCTCTCAGCAATTAAGTTTCTAGCATCACTACATAAGGAGGACTTCACTACCACACTAGGTCTATTCCTATATATTTATCCTACAAATACAGTCTTTGAAGACACATCACCTCTGAGAAAAAGAAAATACGCGTGTTACAGCAAGAGAACCAAATACCAAGGAGTCATGTTAGCAGGTAACTCACCTGCCATTGAATCCAACTTTCCTAGAAGCACATGAAAGAAAAAAGACTTGATTCGGGAGCAAAGAAATAGAGGTCGTGAAGAAGGATGGAATCAGGGCCTACCTCAGGCACTGTGCAGAATCTTCATGTGAAATGAAAAAGACAACACTTCCTTGAGTTTAAAAAGAAAGTAATTTATTGGAACTTCTCTAGTGGTCCAGCGGTTAAGTCTCCATGCTGCCAGTGCAGGGATTGTGGGTTTGATCCCTGGTTGGGGAACTAAAATCCCACATGCCATGAAGCATGGCCAAAAGGTTTCTTTTTTACTTTTTTAAAATTTAAAAGTGATTTATTATCGTATAGTCAGACCCATGACACATGGTGGAGGGAAAATAAGAGTATAGACAGCTGCCTCCTTTGGTATCACTGGTGACCCCTGCAAAGAGGGCGTGGTTAGTGGTTATCTCACGTCATTATTTCTTTTCATCAAAATTGGTCTCACTTATGGTCTGTCATGCTGGATGGCGATTCTAAAAGAGAATTGTCAAAAGAGAATCTCCTCTATGGCTCACTGAGAGTACAATTCATCCTTTCCAGATCCTTAGTGCCAAATCAGTTCTGGTTTAAGACCAAAGCTAATATTAGAAGAAAAAAATAAAACATTTTCAAGTGTTTGTTTATTTTACAAGAACAAAATCTACCCTAGGGAATAGTGGAAAGTATAATCCTTCCTCCCACAGGGGTGTGGTAGCGGTGTTATATGAGTCCAGGCCTGAGAGAAAAGACAAGCAAAGTGTTTTTTGTGTTTTTTTTTTTTCTTTTCCCATTTTCAGACAAGCCATCTGTGACTTAAAAATAAAAGTTTAAAAAAAAAGTCTTGGGAATCATTGACTTGTCTTTTGCCAATATCTTGGAGAGTTCACTTTCTGTTCAAAATGTGAAAGGGACATAATTATTTCCATGCCTGACTAATAGGCACTTGTTTGTGAAAGGGCCATCCTACTGTGGCCCATAGATCATGGTCTTCGTGCGTATTGAAAGTAAAAACTGAGGGCTGTTTTCATCCTGGCTCCTCTGTGGACTGAGTCACCATGTCCTTGGGCAAGTTATTTCCTCCCTGTGTACTTGCTTTTAAAAACAGAGAGATGATAGTGTGCCTGACCTCCTTACCTCACTGGGTTGTTGTCAGCATTACTAAGCAAGAGACCCATATTTTTAGGGTAGAAAAGAAGAAAAGCTGCTCAAATTTTAACATCATCTCCCTCTCATAGATCTCTTTCAGACATCTTAAAATTCCTAAGTGGATCACGATGCACAAAAAGCCTCGAGTTCTCACAAAACCAAGCTTAGAGTTACCTTGGTGGGACAAATCTTTGGAGTCATTTCAGTCTTCTTAGGAAAAGCACAAAGATCAATAACATTGATTTATTTATCTGGGGGCCTTGTTACAGAAAGTAAGTTAGCAAACAAATTTTAAAAATCGTAGGATGAACTAATCAGGAAAAAAAAAATGATTACACTAGAGTAAAAATAACACTGAACTGAGAGAGTTGGGAGAAAACAATCTACATCTTGTTTTCCAGCCTGCTTAAATCTCAAGACTCAGTTTATTAATCTGAGAAATGCGAGCAGATGGTCATAGTTATTGGGTCTAGAGTACTAAATTGACCAAGATTCAAGTGAAATAATATCTGAAAATATTCCTTAGAGTCACAAACACTGGGCAAACACTGGGCTTTGTTGCTACTGCTGAAGCAACCAGCCCATCTCTGTGGTCACCATGGCATCACCTCATCAGCTTCAAGGACAGTGGTTACACCAATTTTCTTGGACATGAAAATAGTGCCAGCATGTTCCACATAATTAGAGCTCCCACCCAGCCATCTTTCACTTTGACAGGGGAAAAAAAGAAGGGAAGGGCTGTGTTCCTTGGTTAGGCCAGCCTTTGATTCGAATGTGAAATGAGAGCTTTGAAGCCAAAGCGATGGGTCCGCACTGACTAGGGAAGTGAACTGTCTCCTTCTTGGGAGACTCGAGCTTCCCTCCTCCAGGGTGTGTCCCCAGAGATGCGAGCAGACGGTCTGTCTTCCATGTAATACAGTTTGGAGTGTCGCCAACCTCATCAAGGGCTGAGGGAAGGTTTGTGAAAGAAGTTTCCAACATTTCCAAATGTTGGATGGCAAGAGAGCCTGTTTTTGAGGTGGCATCTCAGGTCTCATGCAACCCTGAGGCCCAGGCTGTGAATCAGCAAGCGGGGAACCACTGAGGACACACGTATACAGTCTCCCTCACTCCTTCGTCCCCTGCTTGAGACCCAGCCATTCTGAGTCATCTCAGAAACTAACCTGTATCTTCAACTCCCCAGAGTTTGTCAGCCTTCCATAGCCACTCCAGACCATCCTTATAATTCTTTGTTCTTTATAGACCATTCCACCCAACTGTGCACTTCATGATCTCTTTTTTAACTTAATCTTTATGTTGTATTGGATTATAGCTGATTCACAAAGGTATGTGAGTTTCAGGTGTACAGCAAAGCGATTCCGTTACATATACATATATGCATTCTATTTCAGATTCTTTTCCCATTCCCATATAGGTTATTACAGAATTTTTTAAAATTTTATTTATTTTAATTGGAGGCTAATTACTTCACAATATTGTAGGGGTTTTTGCCATACATTGACTTGAATCTGCCATGGGTGTACATGTGTCTCCCATCCTGAACCCTCCTCCCACCTCCCTCCCCATCCCATCCCTCTGGGTCATCCCAGTGCACCAGCCCTGAGCACCTTGTCTCATGCATCGAACCTGGACTGGTGATTCGTTTCACATATGATAATATACATGTTTCAGTGCTATTCTCCCAAATCATCCCACCCTCGCCTTCTCCCAGAGTCCAAAAGTCTGTTCTTTACATCTGTGTCTCTTTTGCTGTCTCGCGTATAGGGTCATCGTTACCATCTTTCTAAATTCCATATATATGCGTTAATATACTGTATTGGTGATTTTCTTTCTGACTTACTTTCCTCTGTATAATAGGCTCCAGTTTCATCCACCTCATTAGAACTAATTCAAATGCATTCTTTTTAATGGCTGAGTAATATTCCATTGTGTACGTGTACCACAGCTTTCTTAACCATTCACCTGCTGGTGGACTTTATGTTGCTTCCATGTCCTAGATGTGGTAAACAGTGCTGCGATGAACATTGGGGTACACGTATCTCTTTCAGTTCTGGTTTCCTTGGTGTGTATGTCCAGCAGTGGGATTGCTGGGTTGCATGGCAGTTCTATTTCCAGTTTTTTAAGGAATCTCTACACTGTTCTCCATAATGGCTGTATTACAGGATATTGAGTAGAGTTCCCTGTGCTAATGATCCTTTCTCCTATGTCATTGTCTGTATGTCCAAAGGAACCTGTCTTTACAACCAAATTACAGAGTCTGTGGCTGTAGGCTTTGAGCTTCTGCCTTTACGTGTCACTCTGTAATCTGAAGTCCCCCGAGTCTCACCCTTGATGGAGTCAGCCTTTCCAGGGCAGCTCTTCATGTGCTTTTGCCTGAGTCTCACTGGTCCTGGAACATCCCTCCCAGTGACTTGGCAGCCACAGCCTTTCCTTCTGATGGTCTGCATTTCTCCTCCTCCTGACTCTGCATTTCCAGACACCTAAGTAATATCTATAGACCATGTGCAAAAATGACCTCTGGGCAGTGAACCCTGAGGTCATGGCCATGGTGGGTGGGCCTACCTGATACACAAAGACCAAAAAAGCACTCGGTGTGGGGACATTTTTGCAGCCACCACTCCGTGGTAAAAGAAAACAGAAAAAAATATATATATATATTGGCCATAGGCATGAAAGGGAAGGAAAAGAGGCTCATTTCTCAAAACTGAATACCAAGTGACAACTGTACGTTATTTCAACTGTGGGGTGACTCCAAGAGCAAACAGAGAGCAGAGGACTTTTACACATTGGGATTTCATCCCCATGTTTTTGCCTGCTCACTGTCTTTATTTGCTTTATACTCTTCAGAGTAGAAGAGATCACCAGTTCAACGAATGTTCAGTAGAAGTCAGGAGAGAGAGAGAAAGAGAAGAAAAGCAGAAAAGAAGGAAAGATCAGACGCTCTGACCTGTTGGGAACACGATGTATACCTTCCTTCTGTGGGTGCCAGGAAAGTGGTTGCTGAAATATTATAAAAAGGCAGTCATTTCAGCCCCTTGGATGGAATACAATGTATTCATAGCAGCTCAGCTTCGTGTACTGATTACCGAGTCAAAGACACTGGAACCCAGGACTAAGGACTAATTGGGGATGAGGATGTGGTAGACTGGTGACCCCAGATGTTCACTGCTCCCTGCATCCACGCACTTTGCGCTGTGCCTTTTCAATCCTCCCTTGACCACATGAGGATTATTTTTTTTAATGTATTTATCTTTAATTGGAGGATAATTGCTTTACAATGTTGTGTCGGTTTCTGCCATACGTCAGCATGAATCAGCCATAGGTATGCACATGTCTTCTCCCCTTGAACCGCCCTCCCACCTCCCACCCCATCCCAACCCTCTAGGTTGACGCAGAGCACCCGACTGAGCTCCCTATTGTGCTACACAGCAGCTTCCCATTAACTGTTTAACACACGAAAATGTATATATTTCAATGCCACTCTCTCAACTCGTCCCACCCCAGTGTGTCCATAAGTCTGTTTTCTATGTCTGAGTCTCTGTTCCTGCCCAGCAAATAGGTTTATCAGTACAATTTTCCTAGACTCCATATATGTGCATTAATATACTGTATTTGGCTTCCTCTTTCTGACTTACTTCACTCTGTATAACAGACTCTAGGTTCATCCACCTCACTAGAATTGATTCATATTTGTTGGTGAGGACTATTTTAATTCACCCAAATGAGTTGGACTGTGAAGAAAGCTGATCGCCGAAGAATTGATGCTTTTGAACTGTGGTGTTGGAGAAGACTCTTGAGAGTCCCTTGTACCGCAAGGAGATCCAACCAATCCATTCTAAGGGAGATCGATCCTGGGTGTTCATTGGAAGGACTGATGCTAAAGCTGAAACTCCAATACTTTGGCCACCTCATGCGACGAGTTGACTCACTGGAAAAGACTCTGATGCTGGGAAAGGTTGGGGGCGGGAGGAGAAGGGGATGACCGAGAATGAGATGGCTGGATGGCATCACCGACTCTGTGGACATGAGTTTGAGTGAACTCCGGGAGTTGGTGATGGATAGGGAGGCCTGGTGTGCTGTGATTCATGGGGTCGCAGAGAGTCGGACACAACTGAGCGACTGAATTGAACTGAACTGAACTGAAATCTGGGTTGGTTTTGTGACTTGCTTTGGCTCGTAAAATGCCCTAAAATTGATGGCATGCTAGTTCTACGTTCAAGCCTCAAGAGGCCTTGAATGCTTTCCCCTCTCTCTTGGAATCAGCCTATCAGCATAAGGATAAACCAGGCTGGATAAGATAAACCACACAGCCCAGTCTTTCCCATCACCCAAGCCCAAACTGTCACTAGCCTCATGAACAAGACCTTCCAAAAATGGCCTGCTCCTAGTCAGTCCAACAACAGACAGATGATGCATTAGTAAGTCAGCAGAACTAAGCAGAGAACAGAGCTACCGAGTAAGCCCACAGACTCAGGAGCAGTAATAAACACAGCAAAAGAGAACTGACAATAGTCATTCAATCAGGTTTGGCGAGCATTTCGCCTGTGAGCAGAGGCACGGACACAAAGCTGGAGCTAGCCTGCACCTAAGTCAGTAGCTTTAGAATTCATACTTCTATCTGGAACTCGTCCAGAGTGATTGTTCCAAAGGCAGATGCAAAACTCCAGAGAATGTTTTTAGTAATGATAATAATCTTCAAAGCTAACATACATGAAATGCTTATTTCAAAACCACCATCTCCTCTAGTTTCTACAAACACAAGGTGCTATTATCCTGGTTTCCTGGAGCAGAAGTCAAGGTTAAGAGAAGATAGGTAGGTGCCAAGTGCTAAGAGAGAAAGTTTGCTTGGATCTGAGGCAAAGGTCAGATGTGTATGTGAACACACACCCAGGAGATGAATACACAAAGGGGATAACACAAGCATAGGAGATGAACACACACACCAGGGACAAACACACAAGGAATGAACACACACACAGGAGATGAACACACACACAAGGGGCAAACACACAGGGAATGAACACATACACAGGAGATGGACACACACACAGGAGATGAACACAGGGAATGAACCCACACAAGGGATGAAGACATGCACACAGGGGATGGACACACAAAAGGGATGAACAAACACACACAGGAGATGGACACACAGGGGATGGACACACGCACAGGAGACAAACACACACAAGGGATGAACACACACACACAGGAGATAACACACACACACACGGGATGAACACTCCATAACAGAGTCACATCCAGGAAGTGGCAGTATCATCACACCTGGCAACCAAGGACCACGGTGTGAGGCAACCCTGCTATCCACTGTGGAAACAGAGTTTGGGGTAACTCGAGGCTCATTAGGAGATAAAGGAGGCCAAGTGGCAGCTGGATAGGAGGCAGCTACAGAACACCTGTCAGATCTGATTGCAGTAATAAACAACCACAGAAAATTCTGCATCCCTCCCAGGAGCATTTGTCTCCATAGGGAAATAACGCAAAACTGGGCCGGTGTCACTTACAACCTGGGAGGGGCAGGGCTCAGCGTCCCAGAGGCTCAGCAGATCACCCTCGGCTCTCCACCTCTGACTCAACGATCCTGGAGCAGTAAGCACGTGCTTGCTCAGGGCTCTCCCTGTCATCTCACTGGCAACAAGAAAGCAGGACAAGGCTGGCAGGACTCTCATTCCATCGTGAAGCTCTTAGATGTGACTGGGGCTTTCTCAGTCTCCCCTGATGACAAAGGCAAAATATTTTTACCCGTTATATATATGGTGAACCTACCCACTCTTCATGAAAAGTACCATACTGAGTGCTCTGAAAATATCCTGTTTTCAAGAATCAAGTTATAAATGAATTCCTCTGTATAGAATTAACAACTGATTTCACTCTCACAGCAACTAGGATACAGATGTCAGTCTTCTCATTTTACAGATGAAAAACATTGATGTTTGAAGAGGGATTCAGCAACTTGTCAAAAATCACAATGCTGAGACTCAGTCAAACCTAAGTTGACAACCATCAGAACCCATTCTTTCAACCATTCTCTATTTTCTATTATGACTAATACCGTAATGGAGCTTTCTTTTAGTAAATAACCTGGATGTCAGGGTCAAGGATAAGACTCAGCTTGAATTCTTACCTATCTTTAACTAACAACTTGGAAAGGGCACTAAAGATAGAATTCCACAATTGTCAGCACCTGACAGGTGATTACTGGGTATCTTAGGAATTATCTCCTTTCCAATGTCATCACACTCCAGATTGCTTATAGCAAATGTCAACTCTGCAGAAACTTAACTACAAAACCACCAGACTTTTCTTTGGTGTTTATTTTTCAAATGAACACTCAGGGCACAGCTCATAGTTTCTGAATCAACTTTACCAGTGTTTCTCTGGGCTGTATTGGAAGTCTGAGATATGTTCCCAGACTGTCAACAGACTGAAGATGCTTTCTGAAATATTTTCTTAAACTCAGTCTTCTGTGGTGAGTTTTGATGTGTTGGATATACCTGGATGGTAGGTGGGGGAACATGAATGCCAGATCTCCAGGAAACTCATTTTCTTATCATTTCTTCCTTCCCGTGCCTTTGCATGTTCAGACGGCATATGTTGCAGGCTCAAGTCTCCAACCATCACAATCCTCACTGTCTATGACCACAGCATAGCAGACTAGGAAGGCATCCAGGACCTCCCCAATCTTCCCCACACATGGAGCCCATGCACTGTACTCACTTAGGGGATATATAACTTCTGTTCAAATACCTCTAGTGACAGACAACTCACTCACTCAAAGGACAGTTCAATTAAATCTTCAAATAGTTCAGTTGACTGGTGCAACTCAGATATTAGAGGTCTTCCCTGTAAGGTGATCAAACATCCTACTCTCAGGAAAACTGCAGTCTGACATTAGAACCCTTATCAGCCTCCCTTTAGCATCTATCCTTCATTTCTTGGTCGTCTCTTTCAAGGTGTCACAGAGTAAATTTAGTTTTAGACATTCATCCCTGGAAAGCAATGATTGTCATCTAATGCCTCTGGCAGAAACACAGTGTGAAGTTGCTGTCAGCCCCGTACACCTTTCTGAGAATGAGTTGTAAGGCCTTTCCTTTTGACAGGAGGGAACAGGAAAGTTGTTTCCAATCAGGAAAAAAATAGAAAGGGAGTTTCACTAGTGCTGGAAAATGTTTATGGCAACTCGACTTCTTGGATTTAGCATCAGTGCTAAAGAATGTGAAAAGAAGGCAGGCTTTGTTGTTAGCATATCCCTCAGTTCAGTTCAGTTCAGTCGCTCAGTCGTGTCCAACTCTTTGCAACCCCATGAATCACAGCACGCCAGGCCTCCCTGTCCATCACCAACTCCCGGAGTTCACTCAAACTCATGTCCATCAAGTCGGTGATGCCATCCAGCAATCTCATTCTCTGTCATCCCCTTCTCCTCCCGCCCCCAATCCTTCCCTCCCAGCATCAGAGACTTTTCCAGTGAGTCAACTCATCGCATGAGGTGGCCAAAGTATTGGAGTTTCAGCTTTAGCATCAGTCCTTCCAATGAACACGCAGGATTAATTTCCTTTAGAATGGACTGATTGGATCTCCTTGCAGTCCAAAGGGACTCTCAAGAGTCTTCTCCAGCATCACAGTTCAAAAGCATCAATTATTCAGTGATCAGCTTTCTTCACAGTCCAACTCTCACATCCATACATGACCATGGGAAAAACCATAGCCTTGACTAGACGGACCTTGGTTGGCAAAGTAATGTCTCTGCTTTTTAATATGCTATCTAGGTTGGTCATCACTTTCCTTCCAAGGAGTAAGCGTCTTTTAATTTCATGGCTGCAATCAGCATCCGCAGTGATTTTGTAGCCCAAAAAAATAGAGTCTGACACTGTTTCCACTGTTTCCCCATCTATTTCCCATGAAGTGATGGGACCGGATGCCATGATCTTCGTTTTCTGAATGTTGAGCTTCAAGCCAACAATCAACTTTTAGCCAACCATGGCTTCTGTTCCCCTCCTCTACTTCTTAGAACTCCCTCTTCCTTTGCTTCTCTAACTGTTCCTTCTCAACTGGCTTCATCGTTTTTTTCTCCATCTTCAGTTCAGTTCAGTTCAGTCGCTCAGTCGTGTCCGACTCTTTGCGACCCCATGAATCACAGCACGCCAGGCCTCCCTGTCCATTAGAAAGTCTAAATAATCGTATTCTCCACTGTCTTAATTTCATCCCCATCTTTTCTTATGCAGCAAGTTCTCCCATGTGGTTTCCATGGTTTCCACCAAATCTGAAAGCTGACCACTCTACTCCTCAGTCTGGTTTCCAGCCCTCATTTCTCTTCTGGGCTCCACAACTATATTGACAGCTTCCTATTTACATTTTCCATAGGCACATCAAGTTAATTATTTTCTCTTCCAAACTTCTATCTCCTTCCATATTGCTTATATCCGTTATTATGTCACCATCCATCTCATCACTTCCCTGGTGGCTCAGACGGTAAAGAATCTGCCTGAAATGTGATCCCTGGGTCAGGAAGATTCCCTGGAGAAGAGAATGGCAATCTACTCCAGTATTTTTGCCTAGAGAATTACATGGACAGAGGCGAGCTACAGTTCATCCATTCACAAAGAGTCAGACATGACTGGGTGACTAACATTAACACAGCCTCGTCAACAAGCCATCTCATCCTATCTGCTCCACCTAAGACCTGTTTCCTGGTTGCAGCTGCAGCTGTAGCCACCAAAGAGCTTACTCCTCTGCTCTTGCTTCTTTCCAGTTTAGTTCGTCTTCTTCATTGCTCCCATAATTGTGCTGCTGAAATAAATGAATAGATAAATACGTACATCTGTTCATTTCAGTGCCCTCCCCCATAACGTTTTCTGGCACCTGTTTTCTCCACAAAACGTCTAAAATTATTACATAAAAAGACATCTTCACTGTCTGTCTCCAGTGGTACCTCTTCTATCTAAACCTATTCCCAGACACTCGTTCCCAGATCATGCCCACATACACAGAAATAAACTCTGCTCCAACTACCATGAACTTGTTATTTGATCTTTTCGTTTATCGCAAAGAGTTGGACAAGAGTGAGTGACTAAACAACAACAAAATAGTTGAATCACAATGTGTGTCAATTACTGCTGTACACCAAAGTGACTCGGTTTGTATGTATAGATTAATAAATATGTATTATTTGTCATAGTTTTCCATTATGCTTTATCACAGGATATTGAATATAGTTCCCTGTACTCTATAGCAGGTCCTTGTTCTTTACCCATTCTTTCCTTAAACACAGGCCATAGCAATTCTGTCTCTTTTAATATGCAAATCTGTTTTCCAGGTTGCTGTCCCTTTTCAATCTGATGAGCTCATATTCATCCTTCAAAATTCAATCCAAATGTTACCTCTTGTGGGAGATTTTTCTGACTCCTTTAAGCAGTTATTAATTTCTTCCCATGCATTGGTGAATGGTCAAAGAACCTAACTGTGCATCAGACACTAGACATGCTAGATGCCATGCTGGATGATAAGTGTACCATGGTTAGGGAGATAGGAAGTCTCTGCTGTGTGGGATGTATAATCCAGCGAGGAAGACAGAGGCTGTCCATGGAACTCAGATACACTGGATATTATGAAAGAGGTTATGAGCTGTAGACATCTAAACTCTAGCCAATGCTGTCCAATAGAGCATTCTACATCTGTGAAATGTTCTATATGTATGCAGCCAAGTATGTTAGCCATTAGCCACGTGTGGCTGTTGAGTAGCTGAAATACAGCTAGGGCTACTGAGGCTTTACAATTTTCATCTTATTTAATTTTAATTGGCTTAAATTTAAATATTCAGCTCATGACATCTATTGGGGCAGTGTTGTTCCAGATATTAAGGACACCTTCCCCAAGAGAGTGAGAATTACTCTTGGATATGAAGGAGGAATAAATCTGAAAGACAGGTGAAAAGAATATTAGAAGACAGCACTGTGAAGGCCTGGCCTTATAGCTGCACTTTCTCCTGCAGTCCTGCTGCTGCTGCTGCTGCTGCTGAGTCACTTCAGTCGTGTCCGACTCTGTGCGACCCTATAGACAGAAGCCCACCAGGGTCCCCCTTCCCTGGGATTCTCCAGGCAAGAACACTGGAGTGGGTTGCCATTTCCTTCTCCAATGTGTGAAAGTGGAAAGTGAAAAGTGAAAGTGAAGTCGCTCAGTCGTGTCCGACCCTTTTTGACCCCACGGACTGCAGCCTACCAGGCTCCTCCATCCATGGGATTTTCTAGGCAAGAGTACTGGAGTGGCTTGCCATTGCCTTCTCCGCCTGCAGTCCTACACGTCCCTTAGCTCCTGAAGCTTAAAATAGTGCCTATCACATCAGAAGTGCTCAACATATATTCACTATTATTACTCTATAAATAGATTTGCCCCGGTTTATTAGTCTTCATGAGTTTTATTTTCACAAGCGTGTACCTTTAGCCACCATCAATTTCATAAAAGTGGGAACTGTCTCAAACTCTTTTCTCCTCTACCATAGCATCCCAAAGAGTGCTATGCAAACAGATTCTCTCCCCATGAAACATTTGACATTTTAGGGAAATTAAAAATTGGAGAGGACATAAATAGTCAAGTGATAGCCATCTCAGTTCATAGTGGTTCAGAGCAGTACATCTTCCAAGTCAGAGCATGGGGTTAAGTTCATCTATTCTGAGAATTTTCAGCTGGTGCTAAACTTAAGACTCCCTAGTCCTGGATTCGGAGAAGGCAATGGCAAGCCACTCCAGTACTCTTGCCTAGAAAATCCCATGGATGGAGGAGCCTGGTAGGCTGCAGTCCATGGGGTCGCTATGGGTCAGACACGACTGAGCGACTTCACTTTCACTTTTCACTTTCACACATTGGAGAAGGAAATGGCAACCCACTCCAGTGTTCTTGCCTAGAGAATCCCAGGGACGGGGGAGCCTGGTGGGCTTCCGTCTATGGGGTCACACAGAGTCGGACACGACTGAAGTGACTCAGCAGCAGCAGCAGCAGCAGTCCTGGATTTATCTGAGGTCACTTTCTAGTGAGAATTTGGCTGCTTTCATGAAGTATAATCCACCACCCAGCTTCACATTGCCATCTGTGGGAACACATTCCCGTCATGTTTCTAGTCAAACGAGTAGTGTCTAGTATGCATTATGTAGACTCTGATATGCATCATATAGGAGAGGCATGGGCAAAGGAAATGCTCTTTTGGAATGCAGGCTTATCAACACTTGGCGGGTGTGCTGTGAAAATCACAAGGAGCTGTTTTTAACAGAAAATGGCAAATCCCTGAGAGGTTGGGACAGAGTGGATGGCACAGGTGTCTTGGCAGTCTAAGCAGCTGATACCCAGCCACACCCTCAGACCTCAAGAGGGGCCTCGGTTCAGTTGTAAACAGCAGAAGCCATCCCAATATCTGTATAAAGTATGAGGAGCTAGGGAGAGATGAGAAGAACTTGGCTGCACAGAACTGAGAAGGGAAGTAGCAAGGAACTCTCGGCCCCTGAAAGAAACAAGAAGCAGAAAATGGCTAACCAAACCAAAGCACTGTCAAGTCCAAACTGCCAGCTTATGGTCAAGAGAGCCTTCACCCCAAACTTCACCCAATGTTCAAGATCTAGTTCAAGTCCCAGTTGCCCCGCAGATCTGTGATAACCTGTTGTTGCCAAAACCCTGGGGTATTTGTCTCTAATTCATAGACTAGCGCTTAATAATATATTGGCTTAGAGGTTATTCATTCAAATTGTGAAATGTGAAAATCACTAATCAGGAAAATCGTCTATGTCCCAGAATATCAAAACTGAAAGGGGCTGCAGATACCTTCTGAGCCCAGTCCCATTTGACAGTTAAGGAAACTGAAACCCAGTGGTGTGAAATGATTTGTTCAACCTGGTTAATGGCAGAACTGAATCTAGAACCCAGGCCCTCTGGTGCTGAATACCAGTGATCTTTCAATATCAGTTTCATGAGAAGTGACAGAATTCCACTGGCTTAGTCAGTGAAAGCTACCAATGACTAGTATGTTTTCCTTCTCGCTTGATTTCTCTTTATCAGCCTGGACCCCAATTACTTTAGTCTTCCTCCCACCAAAACTGGATTTCAAATTCCTAACCTTTATGTCCTACTGCCCTTGCCCTAAAAACCCAAAATACAGAGTGAATGCAATAATCTGCTTTCTCCCAAGGCTGCTGATGATAAATGGAGAAAAATTATTCAGTCACAAAAAAGAGTTGTGATTCTCACTTCCCATGCCCTCAACCATGAATGGTATTCCTTTTACTTATTACTGATCAGCTCCCTCTGTTATTCCTCTCAGCCATTATTTCAAACATCCAGCTCCCTCTTCAGCTTCACGTGCCTCCCCGCCATGAACAGCCTTCACCTGCTACTTCACAGAAGAAATAAATGCTTTTCACGTAAACTTCCTCAACCTTGCACCCAATCTACAAAGTTACATTCACTTCTGCTCAAACATCCTGCCTCCCCCCATTTTCCTGCTGACTTCTTCAGGACCTGGTTCTATCAACTTTGTCTTTCTGCCATGGAACAAACCTCTCTCCTCCTGCTGGCTTCTCTTTAGTACACAAACACGCCCGAATATCTCAGAATAGCTTCAAGAAACTCTCTCTTGATCCTGAGTCTTCCCTGTAGCTACACCCTACCCATCCTTCTCCTCAAACCCAAGCTTCTTTGGAGGTAGCTGTTCTTGATGACTCTATTGCCTGGCTTCCTATTTTCCCCATAGCATACTGTAAACTAGTGGTTATTGCCCTTATGTCCTGAAACTAAAAGGTCTAAAGGAAAATGAAAGGACTAAAAACGGTCCCTTATGACATCTTAATTCACAATAGCCATTTTTGCACATATTTTTTTATTGTGGTGTGTGCCAAGTCACTTCAGTCGTGTCCAACTCTTTGAGACCCTATGGACTGTAGCCCACCAGACTTCACTGTCCATGGGATTCTCCAGGCAAGAATACTGAAGTGGATTGTCATGCCCTCTTCCAGGGGACCTTCCCGACCCAGGGATCGAACCCACATCTCCTGCATTGGCAGGTGGATTCTTTACCACTAACGCCATCTAGACAGCCCTTTTTTTGTGTGGTAGCTGTGTAAAATTTATCATTTTCATCCTGTTTAAGTGTACAGTTCTGTGGCATTAAGTACATTTATAATGTTGCACAAGCATCCTACTATTCATTTCTAGAACTCTTGCATCATCACAAACAGAAGCTTTCTACGCAGCACACAGTAACTCCCCTTTCCCCCTGCCCTAGCCCCCCACCCCAGATACTGCTGTTCCACATCCTGTCTCTATGAATTTATTTCTTCTGTATAGCTCTCTAAGTAGAATCATACAATATGTGTTCTTTTGTGTCTGGCTTATTTCACTTACCGTAATGTTCAAGGCACATCCATGTTGTAATAGGTATCAGGATGCCATTCCTTTTTAAGATTGGATAATATTCCACATTTTGTTCATCCATTTATTGTTTAAAGGACATTTGAGTTGGTTCCACCTTTTGCCATTGTGGATAATGCTACTATGAACATTAATGTACGAGTATCTGTTTGTTCTACTTTAAGTTCTTTGAGGTATATACCCAGAAATAGAATTGCTAGATCATAAGGTAAGTCTAAGTTTAACTTTTTACAAACTGCCAAATTGTTTTCTTTAGAAGCTTTGCTGTTTAATTCTGATCACCAGTGCACACAGGTTTCAATTTCTGCACATCCTCTCCAATATTTGTTATTTCCTATTTTGTGGATAGTAACCATCCTGTTGGGTATGAAGTATTATTTTATTGTGGTTCTGATTTGCATTTCTCTATGGATGTGAGTGATGTCAGGAATCCTTTCATGTGCTTATTGGCCATTTGTATAATGGAGAAATATTTTTAAGTCTTTTATCCATTTTTGAATTGTATTGTTTTTGAATTGGGTTTTTAGTTGCTGACGATTGTTAATCTTCAGCCCTTATTTGATATCTCTGGAGCATTTTTCCCTATTATAACTGGGATGATCATCCTCTCTGGCTCTATGACTTCATTCTTTGCTACCTCTTCCCTCCCTACTCGAATCTCTCCATACTCACATCCTTACTGGGTTTTGCAACATTTAATCCCTACCCATTCTAGCATTTATTGAATGCTCTGCACACGCCACACACCATGCTAAGTGTTTTATGTGCATTCTGTCCTTCAGGTTTAAAAAAACTGCATTAAGTAGGTAGGATTATTGGAAACGCCATTCTATAGACATAAAACCTGAAGGTCACAGAAATAAAGTATTTTACTTCAAGTTTGCTAAAGCAGTTAGTGAAAAAGCAAGCATTAAACCCAGGAAACCAGTTCCAGAGTGTGCTCTTAAGACTTCCCTATCTAGTTCACTGGCATTAACTACTAAAGCTGATGTAATGATATAGTTATGTAATGTTGTTATATATAGTTATATATATATATAATGTTACATATAATTTTATATGTGTATATATATAATGTTATATATAGTTGTATAAATGTTGGCTTAAAACTCAACATTGAAAACACTAAGATCATGGCATCTGGTCCCATCACTTCGTGGCAAATAGATGGGGAAACAATGGAAACAGTGAAAGACTTTATTTTCTTGGACTCCAAAATCACTGCAGATGGTGACTGCAGCCATGAAATTAAAAGATACTTGCTCCTTGGAAGAAAAACTATGGACAACCTAGACAGCATATTAAAAAGCAGAGATATTACTTTTCCAACAAAGGTCCATCTAGTCAAAGCTATGGTTTTTCCAGTAGTCATGTATGGATGTGAGAGTTGGTCTACAAAGAATGCTGAAGTATTGATGCTTTTGAACTGTGGTGTTGGAGAAGACTCTTGAGAGTCCCTGGACTGCAAGGAGATCAAACCAGTCAATTCAGTCCTGAATATTAATGGGAAGTACTGATGCTGAAGCTGAAACTCCAGCATCAGCTTTGGCCACCTGATGCAAATAACTGACTCATTGGAAAAGACCCTGATGCTGGGAAGGATTGAAGGGGATGACAGAGGATGAGATGGTTGGATGGCATCACCGACACATTGGACATGAATTTGAGCAAGCTCCATGAGATGGTGATGGACAGAGAAGCCTGGCATGCTGCAGTTTGTGGGATCGCAAAGAGTCAGAAACAACTGAGCGACTGAACTGAACTGAATGCTATGGAGTAAGTCCTGTAATTTAACTACATGGTTTCAAGCAACGGAAACTAGATTTGACAACTGGATAATCTGAAAAGGAATTTGAGGTAAGGATAAGAAGTAATTTACAGAATTGAAAGGTAAGCTGGAGAACTGGGCTTTAAAAAGGAGAGATCTAGATGGATTTCAGTCCCAGAGTTGTTAGAACCAAGCAAGGAGCAATCTCGTCAGGGCCCAGCCATTGAGCAAATCAGCAGCCAATCATTTCAGCAACTTGGTCAAGACTGAAATTCCAGAGAGGGAGCGTCATATTGGTCTGGCTGGGACATGTGCCAACCCTACTAGTAGGGAAGACAGGAAACGAACATGGTGATTGGCAATCCAAACTTGGCTATATCCAAGGGGGAAAGGTTCACACCCCCAGGCAAAAGAAGAAACAATGAATAAGTGGATGCAAAATGACAAGTCTACTATCCTCCCAATCATTAACTTCAGCCCAGACCTCTCATCAGCTCCAAACCTAAATATTCAATGATTGACCGCCTCTACTTAAAGTCCTTAGCACGTTGGTAAGCACTTGCTTCTCTTTAATTGGGTGGAAGTCTACCTTGCAGATACCTCTCCTGCTGTGTTTCTCATTCTGGACCAAAAATATGCACTAGTCTGTTTCTCCTTCTTGGAGCTATGAACTGCTTCACTATACTGTATTCTACTTTATGCCCTTTAGCACTAAGCACAGTGTCATGCAGCCAGTAGTCAATAAATGTTTGTTGCCTAATAAAACAAAACTAGAGTTGAGGGAAACTACAGTATCAGAAATTCGTGTAACAGATGATCTTGACCAAGAGAGTCCTGGATGTTTTAATTGAAAGTGAAAGTCACTCAGTCATTTCCAACTCTTTGTAACCCCATGGACTGTACAGTCCACGGAACTCTCCAGGCCAGAATACTGGAGTGGGTAGCCTTTCCCTTCTCCAGGGGATCTTCCCAACTCAGAGATCAAAGCAAGGTCTCCCACATTGCAGGTGGATTCTTTACCAGCTGAGCCACCAGAGTAGCCAATTTTAATTGAATGCACGTAAAATATGAGCCTACTGTGTTTTACAAGCTGTCAGAGTGAAGGCAATTTTATCTATGTCAATAAAAGTATGCAAAAAAAAGTAAGTAAGTACCTCTCAGGACCTGACACTGATCAGACCACCTCTGGAGCAGTATCACCATTTTTGATCACCACATTATAAGAAGGGGATTGAAAAACTTGAAATGTTTGGAAACTATGAAATGCAAACGGTGAAACTATCAAGTGAAATAAACATCTAATAGGAAATAATTATAATGGAAGAGAAAAGAATTAGGAGGTTTGATACCCACAATTATTCAAGAAGTCCATGCAAAACAGAAAATCAGACGTACTCTGAGTAACACAGATAGAATCAAAATGAACAGATAGAAATATAATCCTCAAATGATTGTTCATAAATGAAATAATCTGTTCTGTAAGATAATAAGACCTAATGACTAGAAATGCAAAAATTATGTTTAAAAACCTCAAGATATTAAGTGACAACTTCATAGTTTAGTACACAGACTAGACGTCAGAAACTCAAGTATCTGTAGTCGAAGAAGGCAAAAATTCATCTGCCTGAATGAGGTAAGTAGGTTGGCTATAGACAGTAGAAGGTGGTAGGGACTATGATGAGGACTAGAGAATGTGCCTGAAGACATTTGAATTTATACATTTTTATAACATGATGAAAGTGAAGTCTAATTTCACTTTCACTTTTCACTTTCACACATTGGAGAAGGAAATGGCAACCCACTCCAGTGTTCTTGCCTGGAGAATCCCAGGGACGGGGGAGCCTGGTGGGCTTCCGTCTATGGGGTCACACAGAGTCGGACACGACTGAAGTGACTTAGCAGTAGCAGTAGCATAACATGATGAAGGTCAAATAAAACGAACCTGAGAGCTAAATTCTGTACTTGGACTGCCAATTAGTACTCCGTGGTTAAAACCTTTAAGATAGTTTCCAACTTGATTACTCAACCCTAAAGGGATAATATACTTCTAAAATAGATTATTACTGATGTTGACATTTTGAGGAAGATAACACATTAAGAAACTTAGTATCACAATGGAATACTATTCTGCAGTTAAAAAGAATAAAATGTTGCCATTTGCAACAACATGGATGGACCTGGAGGGCATTTTGCTAAGTAAACCAAGTCAGATAGAGAAAGGCAAATACCATGTCCCTTGTACCGCAAGGAGATTCAACCAGTCCATTCTAAGGGAGATCGATCCTGGGTGTTCATTGGAAGGACTGATGCTAAAGCTGAAACTGCAATACTTTGGCCACCTCATGCAACGAGTTGACTCACTGGAAAAGACTCTGATGCTGGGAAAGGTTGGGAGCGGGAGGAGAAGGGGACAACCGAGAATGAGATGCCTGGATGGCATCACTGACTTGATGGACATGAGTTTGAGTGAACTCCGGGAGTTGGTGATGGACAGGGAGGCCTGGCGTGCTGTGACTCATGGGGTCGCAGAGAGTCGGACACGACTGAGTGACTGAACTGAACTGAACTGAAAAATAAAAAACAGTGAATGTAACAAAAGTGAAACAAACTTACAGGTACAGAGAACAAACTAGTGGTTACTCTAAGGAAAGGGAAAGAAGGAGAGGCAAGACAGGAGGAGGGGATTAAAAGATTCAAACTACTGTGTAGAAAATAAATAAACTGCAAGGATGTATTGTACAACACAGGGAATATAGCCAATATTTTATAACTATGAATGGAGTGTAGGCTTCCCCAGTGACTCAGCAATAAAGAATCTACCTGCAATGCAGGAGCCACAGAGACATGGGTTCAATCCCTGGGTCACAAGAGCCCCTGAAAGAGGGCATGGCAGCCCACTTCAGCATTCTTTCCTGAAGAATCTCATAGACAGAGGAGCTCACTGAGCTATACTGTCCATGGGGTGCAAAGAGTCAGACATGACTAGGGTGACTTAACATAAATGGAGCATAACCTTTAAAAACTGTGAATCACTATGTTGTAGACCTAAAACTTATGTATTTATAAGTCAACTATACCTAAATTTGAAAAATTATTTTTTTAAAAAAGAAAGTCAGTAGTGAAAAAAAGTTTTTAGGACCACTGCTGATTCTAAGAAAATTACTAAGAATTTGGTATATGTAATGATACTGTTGGAGAAGACTCTTGAGAGTCCCTTGGACTGCAAGGAGATCCAACCAGTCCATTCTAAAGGAGATCAGTTCCGGGTGTTCATTGGAAGTACTGACGCTAAAGCTGAAACTCCAATACTTTGGCCACCTCATGTGATGAGTTGACTCACTGGAAAAGACTCTGATGCTGGGAGGGACTGGGGGCGGGAGGAGAAGGGGACGACAGAGAATGAGATGCCTGGATGGCATCACTGACTTGATGGACATGAGTCTGAGTGAACTCCGGGAGTTGGTGATGGACAGGGAGGCCTGGCATGCTGTGACTCATGGGGTTGCAAAGAGTCGGACATGACTGAATGACTGAACTGAACTGAATGATGATGTAGTAGGTAGAAAAATGGTGGAATCTGTGAACATGTTACTTTAGCTAGCAAAAAGAACTTTGCATGTGTGGATAATTTGCGTCTGAAACAATTTGCAGTTAATTCATTCAAGTGGCTGGAACTTGCCATAGATTATCTTGGACTTTTCAAGTCAGCCCAGTATAATCAATCACATGAGTCTTTTCCTTAAAAAATTTTTTATTTAGTTTTTGTTTTATATTGGAGTATAATTGAGGAACTAAAGAGCCTCCTGATGAAGGTGAAGGAGGAGAGTGAAACAGCCAGCTTAAAACTAAGTATTAAAAAAGCTAAGATCATGGCATTTGGTCTCACTACTTCATGGCTAATAGAGGGGGAACAGGTGAAAGTAGTGACAAATTTCCTCTTCTTGGGCTCTAAAATCACTGCAGATGTTGACTGCAGCCATGAAATCAGAATATGTCTGCTTCTTGGCAGGAAAGCCATGACAAACCTAGACAGTGTGCTGAAAAGCACAGAATTACTCCATCAACAAAGGTCCATATAGTCAAGGCTGTGATCTTCCCGGTGGTCATGTACGGTTGTGAGAACTGGACTGTAAAGAAGGCAAAATGCCAAGAATTGATGCCTTCAAACTGTGGTGCTGGAGAAGACTCCTGAGAGTCCCTTGGACTGCAAGGAGATCGAGTCAATCAATCTTAAGGGAAATCAACCCTGAATACTCACTGGAAGTACTGATGCTGAAGTTGAAACTCCAGTATGTCGGTCATCTGATGTGAGCAGCTGACTCATTGGGAAAGTCCCTGATGACGGGAAAAATTTAGTGCAGAAAGAGAAGAGGGCATCAGAGGATGAGATGGCTGGACGGCATCACCAATGCAAAGGACATGAACTTGGGCAAACTTCGGGAGATGGTGAGGGACAGGGAAGCCTGGCATGCTGCAGTCCCTGGGGTCTCAAAGAGTCGGACCAGACACAGCTGGGCAGCTGAACAACAACAATAGTTGATTTACAATGTTGTGTTAGTTTTACATGTGTCACAAAGTGATTCAGTTATGCATATATACACATCCCTTCTTTCTCAGATACTTTTCTCATATAGGTCATTATAGAATATTGAGTAGAGTTCCCTGTGCTCTATAGTAGATCCTTGTGGGCTATCTATTTCATGTATCAGTTCAGTTCAGTTCAGTTCAGTTGCTCAGCTGTGTCCGACTCTTTGCGACAGTAGTGTGAATATGTTAATCCCAAACTCCTAATTTGTTCCTCCTCCCCACCTTTCTCTTTGGTTACCATAGTTTGTTTTCTAGGTCCATGAGTCTGTTTCTGTTTTGTACGTAAATCGTCTGTATCATTTTTTTAGATTCTACATGTAAGTAATATCACATATCTGTCATCCTGTCTTGACTTACTTCACTTAGTAATGATCACGTGATTTCTTAAATGGAAAAACTCCCAGCTATGGTAGGTAAGAGTTAGATGTGAGAAGAGAATAAGGATCAGAGAGATGCAACATTTCAGGCTGTTAGATGGAGGTAGGGCCCACAAGCCAAGGAAGTGGGGGAAACCTAGGAGCTGGAAAAGCAAGTAAAAAGGTTCTCCCCAAGAGCCTCTGGAAATGAATGAACCCCTGTCAAAACCTTGATTTTTAACTCTGTGAGATCCATGTGGGACTCTGACCCACAGAACTCTAAGATAATAAATGTATGTTCCTTTCAGCCACTAACTTTGTAGTAATTTGTTATAGAAGCAATAGAAAACTAATAAAGACACTTATAGTTGAAAGGATAACATGTGAGAAAATGAATCATTTATTGTCCTGGACAAATGCCTGGAAAACAACAAGATTTCATGTTATATTTATTGTACTGTTTTTATATAATTTATTTGGTGAATGAGACATACCTTGTGACTGGCATTATGCACCTAGTTGTCCAGAAAAAAATTAAAGAAGTGAAAAAGAATATAAAGCATGACCTCTGCTCTCCCAAAGAGCAAATTTTTAGACAATAGAAGATCGTAAAACAGAATATAGTCAAGGGCCAAATTAAATATCATAGCAAAAATGGAAGTCTATGAGTGTGATTATTTCATATATCAGGATTTCCAGACATAGCTAAATTTCAGGTATCCTGATGGGCTATGGCTTATAACCATAAAAGGATTAGAAATCCCTCCATTTTAGATCTGAAAGTTATCGCCTACTCTGGAAATGACAAGTCATTTATCAGAAAACATGTTCAGCATTTTAGCTTAGAACCTGTAGTTATCATGATGACAGGAAAGAAAAAGTGAGTGAAGTTTAATAGGATTGGAGATGTAAGAAAGGTGAGTAAGTGTGTGTGTGTGTAAAAAGAATAGAACTTCAGTGCAAATGAATATTCTGAAATAGAAAATACACCTCCCTGCCTGCCACAGGAAACAGTTTTAAATTGTATAAAAAGAAGATGAAACCAAAGTAAGAAGGAGATGGCTGTTACAGTTTAGCACACCAAGAAATTATAACTAAATAATAAATAATGTTTGTGATTTTACAATAGATTTTTTTTAACTTATGAAATACTAAGTTCCCTAGGTTGTGAGTCTATAGAACTGAGGTTTTGAAACAACTGGTTTGGATTTTTGATAGGGGAATAGTGAATTTGAATAACAACAGGAGTGCATATTTGTAACAGGAGAAGTCAGTTAGACATTGTGGGTTTCTAGAAGAGAAGTTGAACTTCTTGGGTTAAAGTTTCCAATGTAACAGCCAAAAAGGAGAAAGGTAGCCCAAAACTATGGAGAGGACCCCATGGACAGAGCTGATACTAATTTAGAGAGAGCAGAGAGTATACCTGAGGAAGGCATGACAGCCCAGATTTTGAGAAGTGGATGGCATTTGGGAGTCCTGTAATCTCTAAAAACTAATTTGAGGGGTGAGAAGACCAAGGCTGTTAAGATGAACAGGACAGCAGAGGATATCCTCACTCACTTTAAGGCTGGAGACTATTCAAGTACTAGCAATGACTTCAGAATCCTCTTCTTTTTAGTTCATTGGTTATTTATATCTGTTTAATGCCAACTACGGACTTTTCAGGCAGTGCAGTAGTAAAAAATTCACCTGACAACTCAGGAGAAACAAGAGACATGGGTTCGATCCCTGAGTCAAGAAGATCCCCTGGAGGAGAAAATGGCAACCCACTCTAGTACTCTTGCCTGGAGAATCCCATGGACAGAGGAGCCTGGCAGGCTATAGTCCATGGGGTCACAAAGAGTTGGACATGACTGAGTGACTGAATACACACACACACACACACACACACACACACACACAATGCCAATTACAGACAGGAGCGTGATAGACACTCATTTTTAGTAGATGACTACCAAGGACTACTTACCTTGGTTTTCCAATGTGTCTCTAGCTCTTATGTTTAGAAAGTCCAGCAGTGATAACTTGGCCTTGATGGTCAGCTGGACATCCCTGAATCGAGACATCTAACAGTTTTGGTGGCTGTTGATCTCCTCCTTCACCCTCACCAGTTACAACTGGTCCTCCTCCAGGACCCTGTTACTGAATTACTCTGAGATTCCTCCTACCCCCCTGCCATACTACTGTCAGCTCCACTATTGATCTCAACAGCTTTGATCTGGATGAGCCTTCTCCTCTAAAACTGGCCTGGAGATCATAGGCCTGGAGAGAGAAAAAGCTAGAAGTGAACGAAAATGTTCTGATTGACATGGCAAAAAAAAGTATGGGCTCAGAATTAGAGAATTTCCTTGAATTAATCTAAATACAGTCAGAAAAGCTTTTTCAAAAGTGCCATCCTGTTCAACCTTCTTAAAGGATGCTTTTTTCTTTTGGATGGGAAATTCATATTTGATTGAAAGATGGAACATAGAATTCTCAGTTTAATGTTTCCCAGAAAAGCTTGTCATTCACCGAATCACAAACTTAATATAAACTCAAAACACAGTTTTGGGGATAATTTGTTTCTAGAAGAGAATATAAATTTATATGAATCAAAGAATAATAATGGCAGCTTTCCTTTGCAGCACAATTTAAGGGATTACTCAATATACATTTATTGAGCATTTCCAATGTGCAACTTTCTGTCTTAAGAACTGAAAATACATAAAAAGATGGTTAATTCTTAGGGTCATCGTGTCCTGTGTGTGTAACATCTCTTGATGCTGTGCACTAACGGAGCACCTGCCCTCTCTCTGTACACTGCGCTATACCTGCCTGGCTGGACTTGCCCTCCTGGTTTCCTTCTGAGCCTGGTGCTCAGTGAGGATATTCCTTCCTGCTAAGTCATGTCTGACTCTTAGTGACCATTGGGACTGCAGCCCACCAGGCTTCTCTTTCAATGAGGGTGCATACTTCCAAGTCTCAGCTCTTCCAGTCTTCATCTTTTCGCTGCAGTTAACAGAGTCATGGCTGGCAATGTAGCAAAAAGACCACATGCAGAAGTGGAGGTTTTGAGGATCGACCTGTACACACTACTATATTTAAAATGGCTAACCAACAAGGACCTACTGTATAGCACAGGGAACTCTGCTCAATGTTGTGTGACAGCCTGGGGGAGGGGTGTTTGGGGGAGAGTAGATACATGCATGTGTGTGGCTGAATCCCTTCTAACCACCTAAAACCATCGCAGCATTGTCAGTCAGCTATACTCCAATATAAAATAAAAAGTTTTTTAAAGAAAAAAAGGAAGTGGAGGCTATGTCTACATAGAAAGGGCAAAAACTGGTAGAGATGTTCAATTGCCAATAAAAGAGGCAGAGAAGGAACACCTCCATGAGTTAACAAATCTAGATAGTGCAGTGCCATGGAATCTACAAGGCAGTGTTTCAAGAACAAAAGTATTCAAAACCATCTGTTCCTGTAGAAATGAATGAAAGGGCTATGACACATGGGAATTGCCATGTCTTGCGCATCCCACCTGTGTTCTAATAGTTATCCTGCACTGCAAATGTTCTCCAAAGGCATGGACTGTACGCTCACCCCCAAACCTCTCATAGAGCCTGCCATACAAAAGTAACCAAGTAATTATCTTAAATAAGTGAATGAATCAATGGCTAGTCACTCAATGTCACCTTCAAAAGAAAACAGTGCTAATCATGAGGTCAGGGAAGAGGTTTAAAAGGGAGTGCTAAGGGATTAGAGGCAAACAATATAGGCTGAAATATTCTGAAAGGGCTTTTTAAAACAATTTATTATAGTATAGTTGATTTACAATGTTATGCTGGTTTTAGGTATACAGCAAAGTGGCAAACAGAATCAGTTATACGTATACATATACCCACTGTTTTCTTTGTAGAAGTGAAATAATTTTATATCTAGAAGCCCCAGTTGGGGCTTAGTAAACTCAGAAAGGTGGTAAATTGTAAAAATAAAATACCTGTAAATCAACAGCTAATTGTAGTGTTCCAGTCTCTTGAAGTCTAGTTAATGTAAGGCATTCTAGGCACTGTATAGCCACTCATTTTTACATTGCTTTCCCAGATTAGAAGGTATTGTGTCGAGTTCCCTATGCTATATAATAGGTACTTATTGTTGTCTCTCTATTTTGTATATATAGTAGTATATATATGTCAATTCCAACCTCCCAGTTTGTCTCTCCCTCCTCTTGCCACCTGGTAACCATAAGTTTATTTTCTACATCTGTGCTTTCTAGTTTCTGTTTTGTAAATAAGTTCCTTTGTACCTTTTTTAATATATTCCACATATAAGCAGTATTATATGGTATTTGGCTTTCAGTTTCTGGCTTACTTCACTCAGTATGATAATCTCTGGGCCCATCCATGTCACTGCAATGGCATTATTTCATTCTTTTTTATGATAGGGCATTTTTGTTTTTGTGATGTTGCTATATAGTTTGTTTCTGCCTCTTGGTTTTAAGTGTGAAGGAGATTTGAGCCCCTGTATAAAAGACTCTGATGCTAGGAGGCATTGGGGGTGAGAGGAGACAGGGATGACAGAGAATGAGATGGCTGGATGGCATCACCGACTCGATGGACATGAGTTTGAGTGAACTCCGGGAGTTGGTAATGGACAGGGAGGCCTGGCGTGCTGTGATTCATGGGGTCACAAAGAGTCGGACACGATTGAGCAACTGAACTGAACTGATGGGTTGTAGAGAAAAAAATCAATTAAAGATTGGTAAAAATCAGAGTTGGGGGTGAGAGAACAAGGTTTGTTTGAACAAATGTCCAAAGAAGATGAGAGGACATGAGCTAGAGAGAGCACGTCTGCAGAGAGAAGTGAGACTTATTCTAAGAGGAGAAAGGAGACATTTTTTACAGAAGAATCAATAGATTTGGGGAACATAAATCTTGAGCTGGATACAGAAATCTTGCGCTGTAGAATTATGTTGGTTTTGACCTCTCATGAGAAAAGGGAGTGGGAGATTGTGCAGAGAGGAGTTTTCTTGATTAAAGAGAGTGGGAAAGGTTTAGCAAGGGCTGCCCTGGAACTGTAATACTTTTAGAAGACCCAGTACAGCGGTGTTAGCCCTGAAGGTCCCAAGGAATGGAAGAGGGTTTTGTGAATTAGAGGAGGTTCAGTCACTGTGGTTTGTGACTTCCTTCATCATCCAACTGCAGAGGAATTTGTCAGACAGGTACCAGTAAAGGTCACAAAACAAGGGACTTCAGAACATCAGTGGGAAAAACCCAGTTGGTAACAAGCAAGCGCCAGATTTTCTTATAAGTTAACTTTCATAATCAGTTGCTTAGCAACTGTCTCTCCCTCTTAAGTGTAAGCCCCACGAGGGCAGGGTATAGCATCCAGTCAGTCAGAGGTGGCGCTCAATAAATAATTGCTGAAGCATAAAAAAAAAAGAAAGGAAGGAGAAAACAGGGGAAGGTGGTAGGACTTTTAGAACTTTTGTTTAGAACCAAATAGCGATGTTGTCCTTTGTGTTATTTGAAAAAGCATTCCCCTTTATCAAAAGATGAATACCCACCACACACTGAGAATAGAAAATATTGTGCTGTGGACTGTTTTCCAATCTCTCCTTTACTTTAGAAGAAGTTAAAAGCATGTTGATTTTATATTAACTAGAGAAAAGTCATATAAGACAGTCAATAAAGCATCCAGAGAGTTTTCAGTCTTGAGAGGATGTGAAGTCTGTTTCTGGAAGCAACATCAGATTAATCAAGAAGTCTGTTGGTGAAAATGATAAGAAAAATGGCACAGTTTGCTATCATTACCAAGATGTTCAAAAATAAATCTGTCTCACCAGATCTTTGAGAAATGTCTGATAGCTACTAAAGCAATCTCAAGTCCTGGAGAAAATGTATCTCTGTCTATCAAATAGGATCTCAGCTCATTCTTCAGAGGAAAATGGTGTTAGTTACTCAAATAACAGACCATCTGCATAAAGGGACAACTGAGTGAGTGATTTTTTTTAATGCTCTCTAGTCAAGTTTGTGACAAGGAAAGAGATCAGAAATTATGAAAGTAATCAGAAATTATGTCAATATTCAAAGCCTTGTCCAGGCCAGAGGAATTCTGACTAATAGGAAAGGGATCTAGAGATTTCCCTGGTGGTCCAAGTGATAAAGAATCCTCCTTGCAATGCAGGGTGTGTGAGTTGGATCCCTGGTCATGGATCTAAGATTTCACATGCGGCAGAGCAACTAAACCCACGTGCTGCAACTGAGCTTGCACACTGTGGAGCCCAGAAGCCACAATTACTGAGTCCGCGACAGTCAAAAGATGCCACACAATGCAACTAAGACCAATGCAGCCAAATAAATAAATTTTTTTTAAAAAAATAGGAAAAGGTTCTATGAATAACCACAATCACAAGAGCAGAGTCATCATGGGGGGAGCTCAGAATTTTATTTCCCAAGGTTACATCTTCCCAAGGTTAACATCTTCCAGAATTTTCCCAGGGCCAAATATTATTTCTTTTGACTTATCCCCTAGTTCTAGAGTCTCCCTAAAAGGATCTCTGGGATATATAGCTCTAATGGGTAGCTCTGAGCCATCGCACCCACAATTTGATGCTAAAAGATGCGAGAGAAATAATGCAAACAATCAGTGGTGACTTAGAAAACACCAACAGGCTCAGTCCCAGTCCAGTTACTAGTTCAGTTCAGTCGCTCAGTCGTGTCCGACTCTGCGACCCCATGAATCACAGCACTCCAGGCCTCCCTGTCCATCACCACTCCCGGAGTTCACTCAAACTCATGTCCTTCGAGTCGGTGACGCCATCCAGCCATCCCATTCTCTGTCGTCCCCGTCTCCTCCTGCCCCCAATCCCTCCCAGCATCAGAGTCTTTTCCAGTGAGTCAACTCTTCACATGAGGTGGCCAAAGTATTGGAGTTTCATCTTTAGCATCAGTCCTTCCAATGAACACCCAGGATTGATCTCCTTTAGAATGGACTGGTTGGATCTCCTTGCAGTCCAACGGACTCTCAAGAGTCTTCTCCAGCACCACAGTTCAAAAGCATAAATTCTTCAGTGATCAGCTTTCTTCACAGTCCAACTCTCACATCCATACATGACTACTGGAAAAACCATAGCCTTGACTAGATGGACCTTGGTTGGCAAAGTAATGTCTCTGCTTTTTAATATGCTATCTAGGTTGGTCATAACTTTCCTTCCAAGGAGTAAGCGTCTTTTAATTTCATGGCTAGTTAAGGGAATACAAAAAAAACCTGGGCCTACCTCATTGCCTTGTCCCTTCCACCATAGGACACATGCATCCAGTCTGGCCAGAAAGAAAATATAGATGCTCTGCCCAGCTCTCTAGTCACGGTCAGACTTGCACTGTGGTCACAAAAGGCTGTCCCTAAGTGCCTGCTATGCTGCATAAGTCACATCCCTACTTACTCAGCAAAGAGCTCATCTGCTAGCACCCTCCTCTGAGCACTCCTTCCTGAGCTTTCTCCATGTGACCACTTTCCCATTCATTCTGACACCTTTCTGGAATCCTGCTACTGCTGCTAAGTCACTTCAGTCGTGTCTGACTCTGTGCGACCCCATAGATGGCAGCCCACCAGGCTCCCCCATCACTGGGATTCTCCAGGCAGGAACACTGGAGTGGGTTGCCATTTCCTTCTCCAATGCATGAAAGTGAAGAGTGAAAGTGAAGTCTCTCAGTCGTGTCTGACTCTGTGCGACCCCATGGACCGCAGCCCACCAGGCTCCTCTGTCCATGGGATTCTCTAGGCAAGAACACTGGAGTGGGGTGCCATTGCCTTCTCCATTCCTGGAATCCTAGCTCCCCTGAAATGCCTGTGATCCTGCCTGTATCTTTCCAAGACTGCTTCTCAGGGACTAAAGATCTGATGCTAAACACTAGCCAAGCATCTGTCTTGCCTATTGCCTACCTGGGCTGCCCACACTTATCATAATTCCTGGTACAAAGCAGTTACCTAGTATACATTGATTGAGTTAAAGCATGACTTGCTGTGGGTTCCCAGGCACCAACTCTGATCATATACCTAAAGAGTGTCTGAGAACCGTATCTTCCCACCTACCCTCTGTGCCGTTCCTTGCTTGCCCAGCTGCAACTCCAGTGTGGAAGGCCAGGTGTGAGGTTTTAATCCATCTGGTTGTCACATCCTACTTTAAGTAACAGGTAGATCTGGGCAATAATTTCTAAAATGTGACAAGGACAATCAGCTCCTGGGTCTAATGCCTCTTACAGATGCCTTTAGCGTTGACAAAGCATGTATTGATTTTCTAAGTCAACTCAAATTTTATGTGATGTTCCTTAAACAGGTAAGCCCTGGGTATTTTGCCATATTATATATGGAATTTGCTTTTTCTAGTGTGATATGCAGTCTTTCAGACAATGTGTACAACAAAGCACATAACCTATTTTGCTACTGACCTACATACTACCCTCTTCAAAAACTATCTAGTTAAAATGAACTAGACTGTTATAGGACATTCTGAAACTTTATCAAGAAGAAACAAATCTTTATTTCTTGGCAAGAGAAATTGTAGTCAACCTTGAGAAAAGGATGTTCAAAGAAAATATTCAGTGACTGATCCTTGTATCAGGTAAAAAGTTGAGAATATATATGACAATTATAGGCATCCACCTACAGAATGGAGAATGTATCAAAATGCTTTTATTATTTCAAAATGTAAGAAATTTAAGATGTAATTATTATCAGATGTTTATACATGTATTATATGCATTGTATATGCATAAGAGTTCAGTTCAAACTAATGTGTCTCATCTTCCCTGTCAAAAACAATCTTCAGGCTGAAAAGTTCAGAAGAAATAATGCTCAGAGTGAATCAAAACCAAGATAAGCATAGAAATTATAGGAGTATAATTGTAAAAAAAAAAAAAAAAACTTCAGTCTCATGATTGGAAAAAAATACATATGAATATTTGGAGAGGACTGGGGAGAGGCTCAGGGATGCAAATGTGTTCTCTGAGCTGAACCCTTGAAGAGCCAGAAAAAATAGAAGAGAATTATGGTTTACACTGTCAGAGAAAAGAGACAGATTCCACAAAAAGATCTGATAGATGTATCAGTAAAGATTCTTGACTGAATTATTAAAAACTTGGTTTGAATTCACTTAGAAAATCAAGTTCAAAAAGAAAAAGAAATAGGGATAATATGGAGTAAATCATCCCAGATTAATTGTTGATAAAGCTACTGAATTGGCAAGAAAGAATGACAGAAAATGACATATCATGATTGCAGCAAGATGTTAGACAATGTCTTTCATAGTATTTTGTCTTGTATTCAAGACAGAAGGTTTTAAATTGGATCAAGGAAGTGGGCTGGGTTTAAGACAGGTTGGACGACCACAGCAAAGAAAGTCAGCATTGACCTAAAGAGAATTTCTGGAGTATCTATTGTATCCCGGTCAGTGCTTTACCCAGTGGTTTGAATAAGGATTCCCAGCAACTCTAGGGGACTCTAAACTGAAACAGATAACAAATACCCGCGTGATGGAAACAGGACATGCAAGATCTCAGTTGGCTTAGGTGATGAGCCAAATCAAACAAAAATGAAACTTAAAATAAATAGAGAGCTTTTCACATGGATTGGAAAGACCAGGAACTATTCGAGGGAAGGGAGAGAGAGATTACAGAATGGGGAGTAACAGGCAGGGACCTTTGGTGAAAGGACAGTGCATCTTCTTCCCAGGACCACTACAACAGTGTACCGAGAATGGAGTAACTTCAAACAACAGAGACGTGTTGTCTCACAGTCCTGGAAGCCAGAAATCTGGAATCAAGGTGTTGGCAGGGCCACGCACTCTCTGGTGGCTGCACGGGAGAAGCCTTCCTTGCCTCTTCTGGCTTCTGGTGTTTGCCAAACATCCTTGGCGTTCCTTGGCTTGTCCGTGCGTCCCTCCGGTCGTGTGGCTGTCCTCTCCCAGTGCCGTCACTTCATCCTCCCTCTGTGGGTATCTGGCTCTGTGTCCTAATTTCCCCTTTTCATAAGGGTTGGACTCGGGCCTGCCCTAAAGACCTCATTTTACTTAGTTACTTCTGTAAAACCCTGTTTCCAAACAAGGCCACCTTCTGAGTTACTAGGGGTTAGGACTTGAGCCTATCTTTTGCGGAAGATGCAAGTCACCACATAACAAACCACTCCATGTGAGTTGGCAGAAAGATGCCTCGCGTGAAAAAGCATGATCGCACAGATCAGGAATAAGAGGAGAGCCCAGCCTCTCTGGTCAGAGTCCACCTGGGGAACTGCAGTCATTTCTGGCCCTTTAGTAGGTCATCAGGATGATGGGGGAACTTAAAACCAAATTATTGGATCACGGTTTAGAGGAAATGGGAATGTTTAGCCAGAGGAAGAACAGGCACAGGGGGAAATGAAAGCTGTTTTCAAATACAGGATTAGTTGGCTGAAAGTAGAACTCGAGTTGTTTTTTATGGCTCTGAACTCAGAATTATATTACTGAGAGAGAGCCTGACTCAACTGGATTAAAAAGAAGATTTTAAAAGGTAGTGAGTCCAGAGGCAGTTGGAATTTCATAGAAATACCGAGCTCCCTATCTTTGGATGTCTTCAAGCAAAGGTTTGACACAGAGGGAGGATGTTTTAAAGGGAATGGAAGCAGTGGGAACTAGCCTGGAGCAGGAGTCTTCTGACCTTCTATGAAAAGAATCTTTCTTTTAATTGAAGAATATTAATATCCAAAGTAACCCATAATGTTTTATAGGAAATGGTATACGCTAATCAAAACTTAGGATTGTTCTCTACTAAGGAAAATGTGAAAGAAAGAAAAATGGAAAGGATCACATATTTTAACCACACAAATAAAATATAGATGGTCTAAATAAACAAAATATACTCAGTAAGAACACTGGAAAACCATAAAATCAAATGAGGGAAAGCAAAATCCTTTCTCAAATAGGAAATGGAAAATTCAATAGGGACCAACTTTCCCCCCACATCCCAATCCCAACACCCAAAAGAAGAGAAGAAACTGGAAGAATGGATTCTGTCGGGTGAGGTGAACTGATTTCTCTGAAAGAGGTTGGGAAGGAGAAAGAGATCAGTGAAGAAGCCAATGGAAGGAAACCACCTGGGCAGTGGACAGGACACCAGGCTTGGAAGGAAGTCTCAAGACCAACTGGTCTTGGCTCAGCCCCCAACCAGCTACACTGGTCACACAAAACACTTCTCTGCTTCTCAGTTTGCTCTGTAACCTAAAAGAAAAAAGAATCAGATGATGTGTTAACAATCCCATCCAACTGTAAAATTGTGAGTCTGATGAATGCTCACAGGTAGGGAGTGAGGAAACACTTTAACGCGATTAAGGCATGGGACATGGAGCCTGTTGTACAGGGTGAAGTAGGTCAGAAAGAGAAAAGCATGTTGTTTGTTAACACATATATATGGAGTCTAGAAAAATGGTACTGATGAACCTATTTGCCAGCCAGGAATAGAGACTTAGACATAGGGAACAGACTTATGGACACAGCGGGGGAAGGAGAGGGTGGGATGAACTGAGAGAGTAGCACTGAAACATACATCACCATATGTAAAACAGACAGCTAGTGGGAGGTTGTATGTAACACAGGGAGCTAACCTGGGGCTCTGTGATGACCCAGAGGAATGAGTGGAGTGGGGGGTGGGAGAGGGTTCAGGAGAGAGGGAACATGTGTGTACTTATGGCTGATTCACACTGTTGTGCAGCAGAAACCAACACAACATTGTAAAGCAATTATCCTCCAGTTAAAAATAAATTTAAAAAAAATACAAAAACACAAATGCAAAAAGATAATTAAAAAATTTTAAATATAATTTAAAAAATAAAGGCATGGGAACATTAAATTTATAAAAGACCAGAAGTAAGAAACAACCAGTGTAATTGCTTGAAAGACTAGAAATAAAGTAATGGATGAAAACAATAATAATAGGTACTAAATGGAAAAGTGCTAACAAGCCAGATGTCTACATACCAAGACTGAGTTTCGTGAAAAATAAATGGAAAGTCACTTAGTTAGCATATTAATTATTACCCAGCTCTGTATTACCAATGAAATTATGAGCACCTTCTAAGCAACTTTTTACAAATATTTCTGTAAATTTACTCATACCCAGTATATTACTTGGTATAGTCTCAGATGAAATATACCCCTAAGCTTGAGGCTATGTGTTTGACTTCCAAGTCCGATAATGTCACCTTCTGGGCAACATTATTGATAATTTAATTCTCAGGTATTTTTTTCCACAATAGCAATTTCATTAAAATTCTTCACCATATTCAGTTCAATTACTATAAACCAGGCTGGATGATTTTAAATCTAAAGAAAGAAGTACATAAATGAACCAACATTTATTTACAGTACAGAACAATACACACCATAAAATAAGAATATTCAACCTACAGAAAAAGGCTTAAAGAGACAGTGATATCTGAGTAGGATTTTGAAGGATGAGTAGGAGTTCGTTCAGCCAAAGAGAGAGAGCATTCAAAGGCACAAAAGCAAGAAACAGAATGAAAGATTTGGGAAATTACAGTAGGTTAAGTATTTCTGAAACAGAGTGCTAAGGGCAGACAATAACAGCAAAAGGTGAAACAGAAGGAGACAGTGAGCTCGCGAATGGCTTTCCGTGTTATTCTAGTAGCAAAAGTCTTTTCTTATGGGCAATAAACAGCCTCTGAGAGATTTTTGAGCCTTTAAATGTTACCCTCACATTGGCATTTCAGGGAGATGATTCCAGGTGTGGCATGGAAGGGGGGAATATGAGCCAGAGAAGTGAGATACAGACGGGGAAAGAGGTGGGAAGGAATTGAATTAAGGCTGTGGTGGAGGAGATGGGACAGAGGGATATTATATATGAAAATGGTGGGATCTGGGTAATCAGTGGGACATTTCAGACCTGCTCTAGAGCTAGTCATGGAGAAGGAACAACAGATTCAGGGGTGGAAGGTCCAGTTTGGACCGTATCAATTTTGAGATGCTCAGAAGACAAGTTAACTCGCCTCTATATCATCTTTTTTTCCCCTAGTCTTTGTAGATTTGCAAAACCTATTTTTAGAGAATAAAAAAATCTGAACAGTTAGGTTCATTTATTAATGAGATGTCTCTAAGTAAATGAAAAGGATGTTTTCCCCCAGAGTAAAATCAAGCATCACATAGCACTCTAAGGAATTCCACTTTCTAAAACAAGATCTGCCCTCATGCTGTAAAAGGTATTGCCCAATCAAAGACCAGTTAATCAAATGCTTTGTCAGTAGAAAGTAATTGTACATGTCACACCTGGATCATCAAAATTTAAAGAATGGAAATGAAGAAGATACACTTCACAGCAAATCTTTCAGGATTCAAAGACACTTGAAATACCTTAAATGTGCCCTTATGCAGTTCACTGAAAAACAAGCATACATGTGTGGGAACGTTCTCACTTTTGCTGGAGCCAAGTTAACCCTCCTGCTGTGTGTAATGGTCTGTACTTGGTTTGGACAGAAGAATCTGAGGGGTGACACCATTGGTAAAAAGGCGGGGGACAGTGGGCCAAGTTCGCATTCCCCTTTGGCAGCGTAGGGCCAGACACGTAGGAATGTGGTCAAGACAACAATAAGTTGAACTGATGTTTAACATTCTGTAGTTGGGAAGGCCATGGTGTTGCTGCCGTGTGAGCCATAAGCCCGAGGAGAAAAACAGACCGTGCGAATGGCATTTCCAAAAGTCACACACTGGCAGGCTGACACGTTTGGACAGCAATGGCCAATCCAAAGTTTTCTTCCATAATTAGTAGATTCATATGCTTGAGAAAGGACATTTTCCATGAAGAACTTGCTTTGAAGGCAGACTTTCACTGCCAGGTCTCCTGGGAGGATCATTTTTTCCAGCTCTTACTTTTGCTATCTCTGACTCATCTCGAAAAGTTTAAGGGAAAACATTCTTATGAGGGGGGCCACATGGGGGTCAAGATGAAACTTTGTGAGTGTCTCCAAATATCCTCTATGCACAGAGCTTCACATAAGTTTACTAAAATGCCCATGTGATGATGCCAGCTCTGGGTTCCATCCTGGAGATGGGGAAACCAGGTGAGCCACAGGGGCAGCTTAACATTCAAAGGAAGTGCTCCACCTGCCACGCCGTGGGTCCCTGAGGTCCAAAACCCTTTCCTTCTTGGGAAGAAGTGATGATTTACTCTTGACAGAGGAAGTAGGAATAGAGTTCTGGAAGATGTGAGGTGGAGAGCCATGGCAGGAAGAAGGGAAGCTTATCCGGATGCTTTAAGAAATTACTACTACTACTACTAAGTCACTTCAGTCGTGTCCGACTCTGTGCAACCCCATAGATGGTAGCCCACCAGGCACCCCCGTCCCTGGGACTCTCCAGGCAAGAACACTGGAGTGGGTTGCCATTTCTTTCTCCAATGCATGAAAGTGAAAAGTGAAAGTGAAGTCGCTCAGTCGTGTCCGACCCTTTGCGACCCCATGGACTGCAGCCTACCAGGCTCCTCCGTCCATGGGATTTTCCAGGCAAGAGTATTGGAGTGGGGTGCCATTGCCTTCTCCTAAGAAATTACTAGAAAATAACAAACAAGCTTAGGTGGCCTTCATGCTGCTGCTCTAAGCCCCTATAAAAATAACCCCCACTAAACTGGCTAATGATGGAAGCATATGTCATCCAAAAGAATACACTTTGATTGGCCTGGCCTCTTGGATTTTCAAAACATTTAGGGAAAGAAATTGACCCTCTGATGCTGGAGACAAACTATGGCCTCATCTTTGATTTTTTGCTGCGACCCATTAATCTTTCCTTCTCGTTTCGTATTGACACTTCAGGATTAAATTGATCAAAGCATGGGGGGTGGGGATGGGGATTCAGACAGTGGCAGCTGGTTTTTGTCTGGTTTGTTAAGTATTTCTAATACCCACGCCTATAACCAGTGGACTCTGCTTCACTCCCCGAGCAGTACATTCTCAGGATCTCCGTTCAGTGTCAGTTGAGAACGGCTCCCTTCACCGAGAGCAGGGAGAGGATTAGCTGTCTCCAGCAGGTGAGCTGTCGGAACACTGTCCGCATGCCCAGGCACTAACCAGTGAAGCCTGCCTCCACCTAAAGTCCCGTAAGCAGGGCGTCTGCAGCTTTGTAACTGCATAAATTATACAGAAGTAAAATAATGGCTCCTCCTTTAGGGGTGGTGGGTCTGAGAACCTCTGATTTTTTTTTTTTTTTAACATTTTACTGTTCTGTAGACAGTCTCCTATGGCCCTGGTTTTATTTTAATTACATGTATCCATCTTTACTTTTTTCTTCCCCAAACCTGTATTGCAGTAATGTATTGCACATTTAAAAGAAACCACATACAGAAAGAAACCACATTCTTGGATTGAAATACCCTGAAAGAGCATCGACGTGTTTCTTTGGACTGATGTTGGCAGCTTTCATACACATGGGTTTAGAATTACTCTCAGTAATCTGGGGGCTTTGGGGGAGTGCCTGACCCTCTTCTGTGGGGTCTGATAGGTTTCTGACCTGTGAACAAGGCAGTCCCAAGAAAAATTTTCTTGGAATTCCAATTTAGTTTCTCCCAAAATATAACAGATTCAGATATTAATTTTATAAGTCATAAGAAGGTGCATTTTATTGGAGACCAAGATTCCAATTATAGGAGGAAAGGCTCGATTCTCTTTAGTTTGATTTTGTGTATGAAAATTTTTTTTAAAAAGTGAAAAAAATGTGTTAGTTGCTCAGTCGTGTCTGACTCTGTGACTCCATGGACTGCAGCCCCCCAGGCTCCTCTGTCCGTGGAATTCTCTAGCAAAAATACTGGAGTGGGTTGCCATTTCCTTCTTCAGGGGCTCTCCCCAGGGATCAAACCTGGTCTACCGCATTTCAGGAGGGTTCTTTACCTTGTAAGCCACCAGGGAAGTCCCCTATGTATGAAAATATATGAAAGCAAATACATGTGAATGCATACATACATATACATGTCCATATATTTGCTTTTTTATTAGATTTTAAAGTCTTAACTCCTCAAAGACAGCTATAATAACTATTTGATGAACAAATTGTCATTCAAATAAAAAATATAAATTTGTGATCAGAAGATTCTCTTAGTGTAACTCCTTTGGAAAGGAATAGTGACTGCACAGAAATGGACTTCAGTGATATCTGGGGCAAAATTCTTGGAGAAGCACATCCCAGAGGGTTGCGACAGGCAAATACCAGAAGCCCAGAGAAGTAAAACCCAACTTCCCTGGCAGTCCAGTGGTTTAGACATCACACTTCCAATGCAAAGGATGCAGTTTCAATCCCTGGTCAGGGAACTAAGATCTAACATGCCATGTGGCACAGCCAGAAAAATTAAAAAAAAAGAAAATTTTTTTTTTTTTAATTAAAAAAAGTAAAGCCCTCCAAGGAAACACAGCATCCCTGGACTAGGCTGGAGTAACCCTTTATCCTCCCACATCGCTCTGGAAGTACATTCAGCCTTGTGCTTGACACTGTTGTACCTCTGGAGACATGCCATTTCTAAGTGATGGCCACGGCCCTTCCACAGGAGACAGCCTGTGTCTCCCAGACCACCGCAATTATGCCTCTCCTCCCCAGGCCTCTGCCCGCAGCGTGGGTCAAGATGCCGCTGTCCACTTAGAGCACTCGCTCGTTTAGAGTCCCAAGAGGATGGTCAATACCACATATGTGAATTCTGAAGAAACACGCTGGGGGTGGTAAAAACCCAGCAGAATTCAGAAATAGCACATCAGTAGAACCTAATGTATAGTCAGTGGTTTTCAAGGGTTCTATATATGTCGATGTTCCAGAAAAACAAAACTAATTTTTTAAGTATCAAAATGCTTTTCAGAGGATTGATTCGATCAGTAATGAGGCTTGCTCAGCCCTGGGATGGTTGCCTTCTCTGTACCAGTAGACATGCTTTCTAAAGAATGGTGCGGGAGCCAGTTCTACTTGGAGCCAAACTGGAGCAAGGAAACACCTCTGCACTGAAGAGAGCCGGGCTGAGCACTCGTGTTCAGGTCAAACCAATCAGGCAGTAATGGCTCCTACTAATCAAGAGCCAACTATTTTCCATTCCCCTTAAGAGAAAGTTAAACCTATACGGTGTTTCAAAAATTTGATCTTTTCTTTAATAAAAGCCACCGCAAAGAACATACTTCCCTTGAACCATCACATCTCTAAGCAAAATGACTCTGAAATTCTGAGAGGCATTTATTTCCATGGTTGTATTTTAAGTCAAGGGGGGGAAAAAAAGAAAAGGCGGGGGGGAGAATGCATGGATAGTAATAGAATAAGTACATCTAGAAATTTTCCTTTGGCAGCTGATATCCTGCTTGAAAATCTTGCTTACAAAATCTGTTTAGTTGTAGGGCTATTCAGCCTCTCATCCATTCAACAATATTTATTAACGACCAACATCCTGTCAAGAGTGGTACTAGAGACAGAGAAATCACAAGGACCTAATAGATCTAAGAGCAGGGCATTTGGAAGTAGAAAGCACAGAGGACTTCCCTGAGGTGACAAATAGTTGACCGCACATGACCTGGGGTGGAGGACGCTGCAGACAGAGGCAAGAGAGTGGTGTTCCAAGAGAGAAAGCCACTCAGTAAGCCTGCAGGGCTGAGGTAGGGAAGAAGGTGCAATTACAAAGCAGGCTATAGGGAGTAAGAAAGGCCATCCTAGGAGTTTCGCTTTATCTCAAAGGTGATGGGAATTATCAGAAATATCAAGAATGTGTTACACGAAGATTCATAGTTAGAAAATAGTCTGCAATGGTTCTTTTTTAATATTTATTTTTATGTATTTATTTATTTATTCGGCTATGCTGAGTCTTAGTTGCAGCATGTGGGACCTCGCTCCCTGACCAGGGATCAAACTCAGGCCCCCTGTACTGACAGCATGGAGTCTCAGCCCCTGAACCACCAGGGAGGTCCCCTGCCATGACTCTTAAACATAAGAAGAGATGCTTATTTAAAACTCAGAGAGGCTGCCTTTCACCTATCAGATAAGCAAAAAGTTTAAGCAGGGTAGAGAAAGGGTATTTGACCTGTATTTCTGACAGGGGTAATAACAATTTGGCAGCATAGATTAAAATTACAAACGGATCTGCCCTGAACCCAGCAATTCCAGTTCTCAGAAGCCATCTCGCAGTTACTGTCACACCAGTATGGACTGACATATTCATATTCATTCACTGAAACATTGTCATAGCAGAATATCAAAAACTCCTCAGTTCAGTTCAGTCGCTCAGTCATGTCCAACTCTTTGCGACCCCATGAATCACAGCACGCCAGGCCTCCCTGTCCATCACCAACCCCTGGAGTTCACTCAAACTCATGTCCATCAAGTCGGTGATGCCATCCAGCCGTCTCGTTCTCTGTCGTCCCCATTTCCTCCCACCCCCAATCCCTCCCAGCTTCAGACTCTTTTCCGGTGAGTCAACTCGTCACATGAGGTGGCCAAAGTATTGGAGTTTCAGCTTCAGTATCAGTCCTTCCAATGAATACCCAGGATTGACCTCCTTTAGAATGGACTGGTTGGATCTCCTCACAGTCCAAGGGACTCTCAAGAGTCTTCTCCAGCACCACAGTTCAAAAGCATCAATTCTTCGGCGATCAGCTTTCTTCACAGTCCAACTCTCACATCCATACATGACCACGGGAAAAACCATAGCCTTGACTAGACGGACCTTGGTTGGCAAAGTAATGTTTCTGCTTTTTAACATGCTATCTAGGTTGGTCATAACTTTCCTTCCAAGGAGTAAGCGTCTTTTAATTTCCTGGCTGCAAACAAGACCTCCTAGTGTCCCTTAAAAACAGGCTGGCTAAATATATTTTATTACCAGAATATGATGGAAGCCTGACCCTTTGAAACATTAAATATCTTCCTTATACAGAAAGGTTACTAAGATACATTGCATATTTTAAATGGAAGTACAAAACAGTGTGTCTAGCATAGTATCTTTTTGTAAAAGTGGATATTAAAAGATACATTAATATGTTCAATTGTATATGTATGCAGTATCTCTGTAATAACACAGAATACATTCCTCCCCATGACTGTCTGTGCCAAAGGGAACTGGGTGGCTGGACGTGAGGCTTGCAGGGATCGTTTTCAGTGAAAGCCATCTTCCATGACCTTGGCCCAAAGAGTTTCATGGAGTGTTGTGGGCAGAACCCAAGGTGTAGTTGACGACTGGATAAATGAGCAGTGACAGACAGGAGACCACTTTCAACAAGTCTGGTTGTGGAAGGGGAGAGCAATAGGTCAGGATGGGGGTCAAGGAGCAGTGGCAGATCCAGAAAAGTCTCGTTTCGATGGGGCAACAGAGTTGAGCTTGTTTTCAAATACAGACATGGTAACAAAAGGATGAAAAATGTAAAGGACGTGTTGATGAAGTAAGACAAGGGTAGAAATGAACACAGTGCAAATTCCCAGAGAAGATTTAAAACTCTAAGTCCAAAGATTGTATCTTTCTTCCTGTTTTGTGTCTTTTCCTTTGTCTCTCCCCTCTGTTGTTCTCAGAACAGCAATTTATACCAAGCAGGACTCACTAAGTGTTTATTTCCCATCTGATGCCATGGTGCCTGAGCTCATCTTTTGAAGGATCTCCCTTCACTGAACATCAGCTGCAAGATCAAAGTGCTCGCACCTACATTCGAAAGTGTGTGCAGGAATCCTACCAACCCTACATCCCTCCCTGTGCCTGGAAGAGTCAAGAACGTGGCTGCTCCCTCCCCTCCCTGGCATTCTCTGTCAGTTCTGTCTAGAGTTCCTGGCTGCAGATGAATCCTACACAAAGGGCTCTGCTTCCAGCGGGTCCAGACCCACACTTCATGCAACAGCCAGGACACAGCCCCACAAATTCCTTCCTAACTTTTCAGTGTTTTCTCTGTCCCAGCATTCCAAACCATCGCCCCCGCCCCCACCCCGCCTCTCTTTCTGGCATTTTCCAAATGAAACATTTGACTCACACTCCCCCTAGTGACAGCCTCAGGAATGCTTTTCACTGATTAAGCCCTACTTCCTGGATAGCAGACAGAAGCAGCCAGCCCTGGATGGGCACCTTGGCATCCTCAACCCCCACCCCTGCCCTTGACACATTGGCTGACATTGCTTTCTGATTAGAAAGAAGTATTTGAGCAGCTGAATCTCTAGAAATTAGCAGATTAGAGGGAATGAGTTTCAATCACAGTGGAATAAAAGCATCGCCAGATCTTCCTTGTTTTGTGAAACGAAAAATATTAGAAGCAGGGAGACTCTGCACATTAGAATGGAGAAAAGAGGAACGTAGAATATGCTCGAGGTGTCCAGGGCTGCACTGGTGATCCCAGAGCCACAGCAGGATGACCACTGCACACTCTGGTTCAGTTTAAGAAGATAGAAACTCAAAGGGTTAATGCATGAGGATGGGTTACTCTGTGGGAGAGATAGCTTTATAGGACAGTGAACGCAGTGATTAAATATTTGCAGGGCTGACCAGTGGAAGAGTAAACTTCCTTGTTCAGAACAACTCCCCATTGGTGGTTCTGAACGATTTTAGGGTCAGTTTGAGAACTGATGAATCTATAGACTTCCTCTCCAGAATAATGTAATTTCACATTTCAGAGTTACAGGGGGAAAAAAATCATGCAATAAATGTAGATACAGATGTTCAACCTCACTTAAAAATTCAGGCCAAAGTAACAAAGATAAGAACAGGTTTGGAAAAGATTAATTTAGTAATGCAAAGTAGAAAGGCGTGAGGAAACAGGCCCTCTTGTACGATTGATGCGTTATAAGCCGGTGCCATCCTTTCTGGAAGAGGCCCCATATGTTAAGTGATTCCCCAGGCCACAGCTTCACTTCCCATCTTCTGGCCTATGAGTCTCCAATATGTATCATTCATCCAGCTCAGGCCTCTTTGAGCTTTAAACAAGAGGAATCAACTGTCTTCACTTGACCATCGCAAAGGTTCTGCAAATCTAACATGTGCAATCCTTGCAGAACTCAAAGTGTTAGCCGCTCAGTCGTGTCCAACTCTGAGATAGCCCACCAGGCTCTATCCGTGGAATTCTCCAGGCCAGAATACTGGAGTGGGTTGCCATCCCCTTCTCCAGGGGCTTTTCCCAAGCCAGAGATTGAACCCAGGTCTCCTGCATTGCAGGCAGATTCTTTATCATCTGAGCCACCAGGGAAGCCCAGAACTCAAAAGCCCCCAGAAACATGGTGATATTCCCTGTGGTGTGGAACACCCCATTCCTCTAGCTGTGTTAGAAATCCCAGAGGCATCCTTGACATTTCCCTCTAAGTGCTTCTCCCCACTTCGTGTCACCACAATAGTTTAAGATATTATCCTGTCTCACCTGGATGACTGTAATAATCCCCTAACTTGTGTCCTGACAGTCTCCCTGATGGGTTCTCTCCACTGCAGTCAGAGTAACCCTTTCAAAGCTTAAATCAAATCACAGCAGTCTTCCTGTTTAAGTCCTGCAAATGCTTTTAAGATAAAGACAAAAATCTTAAATGCAGCAGGCAGACAGGACACTATCACTTCTGACTGCTTTTCCAGGTCTCTCTATCCCATCCTCTCCTTCATTCCCACTGCCAGCCTCTGGCTTCTTTCTCTTTCCTTAAAGCCACTTCTCTCTCCTGCCTCGGGGATGGTATCTGCGTCCATACTTCTGTCTCAGATTATCTTTTTCCTTTCTTCACCTAGTTAAGTCCTACTCAGGATGTGATCGAGTCCTGAAGGAAGGCATTCCTATCATCTCGGTTCAGCTCAGTTTTCTTTTGTTTTTATGAAATCAGAGAGCCATCTCTTTCTTCTCTCTGGATTATAGCAATTTGTAATTATGCTCTAATCTCTGGGATTGTTTCAGTTCGATCTTTTCCTGCTACTAGACTATAATCTTCATGACAGCAGAGACTTTGTTTTTCCCAAAGTGTCTTAAATAGCAAGAAGTAGCTATGTATGTGTGTGTGTGTATTAGAAAATGTGAGGAAGAAAATACACAAAAATGTTTATCAGTGGTTATTTATAGATAATGACTTGTGCATGACTTTTTCCTTCCTTTATTTTTTCTGCAGTTTATATATTTTATACACTAGGTATGCATTTATTTATAACCAGATAAAAATCAATGTGTTGTGTTATTAAAACCTAATCAACTGAATTTCAGAGGAAATGCATTTCAGCCATTTCTTGCAAATAAGAGTGGACCATAATAGCTTATCAGGAATGATAAGGAAAACAAACAGCATTAAAACGAGAGTCTAAAATGAAATTATAAAATAGCCAAATGTGGGGTAACATTAGAAGAGGTCTTTTCAAAAATCTGAATTAGCATCTTCAGAAACATTGGGGAATGTTATTTTCATCATAATAAACTGCTGTGTAAAAGAGAGCAATTAGAGAACAAGAAAGATATTTATGTATTTAAAAATATATTTGCAAAAATGCAAAGAACTGCATGATAAAATACACACAACTGAAGTTGGTGAGCTGAAAGATAAATTAAGGCAGTCCCCCAAAAGAGAGGAAATTGAAAGCAATGGAAAATATGAAAGAAAAGTTAAAAGACACAGCATATGACCAAAAGGTGTTTGAGACAGAGATGGCAGGAACTATACAGAAGGAAGAGAATAAAGAAAGAAAGGAAAAGGTAGAAGAAAACTTCTCTGAGCTAGAGACAAAAGATGGTCATCAAATATGCCAAGTGGAAGAGAAGAGGATTTCGAGACATAAACCTAGATACATACTCTAAAATAATCAATTAACTGAGGATATAAATAAAGTCAAATTGCCTCAAAAAATAAGAATTTCCTGCAGCAATAAATAGAAAAGACTTGGAGCCCATATTCTAGTAAGAGGGAAACAGAGAAGGAATAAAATAAATAAGTGAAACATATTTTTTAAATTTTATTTACTGTTTTTGGCTGTGCTAGGTCTTTGCTGCTGTGCTCAAGCTTTCTCTAGTTGCAGAGGCTACTCTCCAATGTGGTGTGTGGGCGTCTCACTGCAGTGGCTTCACTGTGACTCCCAGGCTCTAGAGTAGTCAGGCTTCAGTAGTTGTGGTTCTCAGGTCCAGCCACTCTGCAATACATAGAATCCTCCCAGACCAAGGATCAAACCTGTGTTCCCTGCACTGGCAGGTAGACTCCCAACCATTGGCCACCGGGGATGTCCAAGATAAAGAAGTGAAATATTTAGACATTAGTGATTCAGCAGGGATGCAGCTTTAAGTAGTGTTATCAGGGCAGCCTCACTGGGAAAATAACGTCTCAGTCAAGGCCTGGAAAAGGTAAGGGATTAGCCTCTCAGATGTCTGCGGTAGAACATGCCAGTGGGGGCATGGGGCAGTGTTCATCATGTGCAAAGGCCCTGACGCAAGAGCATGCTGTCATGTTCTAGGAACACCGAGGAGGCCATTGTAGCTGAAGTAAACAAGGAAGAGAGACAATAGGAGACAGACTACATAGGGCCTATTAGTCCACTGGTAAACATCAGTTTTTACTCAGAGTGAAATAGGAAGTTACTGAACAGTTTCAGGCAGAAGAAGTGGCATGGTCTATCACTCGAGTTGATGTACTGGAAAGAAACATAAAGCGGGTGAAGAAAGGATTCAAGGAAACTCGGTGAAAATAAATTCAGGCAAGAGATGCGTGAGAGAAGGTCAGACCAGGATGGTAGCAGAGGAGAGGGTGAACAGGGTTCATATTCTGGGTACATTGTGGGTCCAGTGCTAACAGGACTCAAGAGTGACTGCAACATTGTGACTTGAGAAACTAGAAGATAGAACTGCCATTGCCTAAGATGAGGAAGGCCGAAGAAGCAGACATGGAGGGAAAGGTCAAGATTTCAGTTTTGGATACGTTGTGTTTGAAATTAGATATCCAGGCGGACTTACAGAAAAGGAAGTTGGATAAACAAGTCTGGCTTCAGGAAAGGATACGAGAGAGAGAGAGCTATTTGTATACTGTGTGTGAGTGTGTAGATATATATATACACACATATGTATATATGAATCATCAAGGTGTGTATATATACACACATAAACATATATAGACATAAACATATACATATGTATATATGAATCACAAAGGTGTGTATATATACACACATAAACATACACATATGTATATATGAATCATCAAGGTAGAAGTGTTATTTCAAAGCATGAGGCTAGATGAAGTAAAAGTGAATAGAGATGGAAAAAGGGACAAGATCTAAGAAGTGGGTTCTAGGATGTACTAATGTTCAGAGGTCAGAAGGACGGCAAAAGGAGCAAATGAAACTGAGAAGTCCCAAACACAGAAATAGGCAAAAACTCAAGGGAGTAGCACATCCTGGAGGCCAAAAAAAGAACACTTTTCAGGGAAGAGAGTCATCAAAACTGCTGACAGGACAAGTAAAATGACCGCTGGATTAGGCAACATGAGTGTAATTACGGAACTAGATTAGTGTGGTTCTGTGGAAACATGGGAAGATACTGATGAGAGTGAGTATTAGTAAATCTTTAGAGTTTTCCTACGAGAAAAGTAAGGAAGACATGGAGGGTGGCTGGAGGGGACAGTGAGGTCAAAAAAGAATGTTTTCTTGATATGAAATAGAACATCCTCTTTGAAGGTGAGTGGGAAGATTCAGAGAGGGGGAAATTAAGTTGATGAGACAGAAATGAAAAGGGGAATTGCAGGGGCAATGTGTTTACACTGCCAAAGAGGATGGCATTGGAAGCAGAATGAGAGGAACTGGGCTTGGCTAGGAGCAGGGAGAGTTCAGCTGACACTTCAGTTCAGTTCAGTCGCTCACTCGTGTCCGACTCTTTGCGACCCCATGAATCACAGCATGCCAGGCGTCCCTGTTCATCACCAACTCCCGGAGTTCACTCAAACTCATGTCCATCAAGTCGGTGATGCCATCCAGCCATCCCATTCTCTGTCATCCCCTTCTCCTCCCGCCCCCAGTCCTTCCCAGCATCAGAGTCTTTTCCAGTGAGTCAACTCGTCGCATGAGGTGGCCAAAGTATTGGAGCTTCAGCTTTAGCATCAGTCCTTCCAATGAACACCCAGGATTGATCTCCTTTAGAATGGACTGGTTGGATCTCCTTGCAGTCCAAGGGACTCTCAAGAGTCTTCTCCAGCACCACAGTTCAAAAGCATCAATTCTTCGGCCATCAGCTTTCTTCATAGTCCAACTCTCAAATCCATACATGACCACTGGAAAAACCATAGCCTTGACTAGACAGACCTTTGTCGGCAAAGTAATGTCTCTGCTTTTTAATATGCTATCTAGGTTGGTCATAACTTTCTTCCAAGGAGTAAGCGTCTTTTAATTTCATGGCTGCAATCAGCATCCGCAGTGATTTTGGAGCCCCCAAAAATAAAGTCTGACACTGTTTCCCCATCTGTTTCCCATGAAGTGATGGGACCAGATGCCATGATCATGTTTTCTGAATGTTGAGCTTCAAGCCAACCTTTTCACTCTCCTCTTTCACTTTCATCAAGAGGCTTTTGAGTTCCTCTTCACTTTCTGCTATAAGGGTAGTGTCACCTGCATATCTGAGGTTATTGATATTTCTCCCAGCAATCTTGATTCCAGCTTGTGCTTCTTCCAGCCCAGGGTTCCTCAGGATGTACTCTGCGTATAAGTTAAATAAGCAGGGTGACAATATACAGCCTTGATGAACTCCTTTCCCAATTTGGAACCAGTGTGTTGTTCCATGTCCAGTTCTAACCGTTGCTTCCTGACCTGCATACAGGTTTCTCAAGAGGCAGGTCAGGTGGTCTGGTATTCCCGTCTCTTTCAGATTTTTCCACAGTTTATTGTGATCCACACAATCAAAGGCTTTGGCATAGTCAATGAAGCAGAAATAGATGTTTTTCTGGAACTCTCTTGCTTTTTCCATGATCCAGTGGATGTTGGCAATTTGATCTCTGGTTCCTCTGCCTTTTCTAAAACCAGCCTGAACATCTGGAAGTTCACAGTTCACGTATTGCTGAAGCCTGGCTTGGAGAATTTTGAGCATTACTTTACTAGCATGTGAGATGAGTGCAATTGTGTGGTAGTTTGAGCATTCTTTGGCATTGTCTTTCTTTGGGATTGGAATGAAAACTGACCTTTTCCAGTTCTGTAGCTGCTGCTGAGTTTTCCAAATTTGCTAGCATATTGAGTGCAGCACTTTCACAGCATCATCTTTCAGGATTTGAAATAGCTCAACTGGAATTCCATCACCTCCACTAGCTTTGTTCATAGTGATGCCTTCTAACGCCCACTTGACTTCACATTCCAAGATGTCTGGCTCTAGGTGAGTGATCTCGCCATCGTGATTATCTTGGTCGTGAAGATCTTTTTTGTACAGTTCTTCTGTGTATTCTTGCCACCTCTTCTTAACATCTTCTGCTTCCGTTAGGTCCATACCATTTCTGTCCTTTATCGAGCCCATCTTTGCATGAAATATTCCCTTGGAATCTCTAATTTTCTTGAAGAGATCTCTAGTCTTTCCTATTTGTTGTTTTCCTCTATTTCTTTGCATTGATCACTGAGGAAGGCTTTCTTATCTCTCCTTGCTATTCTTTGGAACTCTGCATTCAGATGCTTATATCTTTCCTTTTCTCCTTTGCTTTTCACTTCTCTTCTTTTCACAGCTATTTGTAAGGCCTCCCCAGACAGCCATTTTGCTTTTTTGCATTTCTTTTTTGGGGATGGTCTTGATCCCTGTCTCCTGTACAATGTCATGAACCCCCATCCAGAGTTCATCAGGCACTCTATCTGTCAGATCTAGTCCCTTAAATCTATTTCTCACTTACACTGTATAATCATAAGGGGTTTGATTTAGGTCATATCTGAATGGTCTAGTGGTTTTCCCTACTTTCTTCAATTTCAGTCTGAATTTGGCAATAAGGAGTTCATGATCTGAGCCACAGTCAGCTCCTGGTCTTGTTTTTGCTAACTGTATAGAGCTTCTCCATCTTTGGCTGCAAAGAATATAATCAATCTGATTTTGGTGTTGACCATCTGGTGATGTCCATGTTTAGAGTCTTCTCTTGTGTTGTTGGAAGAGGGTGTTTGCTATGACCAGTGTGTTCTCTTGACAAAACTCTATTAGCCTTTGCCCTGCTCCATTCTGTACTCCAAGGCCAAATTTGCCTGTCACTCCAGGTGTTTTTTGACTTCCTACTTTTGTATTCCCGTCCCCTATAATGAAAAGGACATCTTTTTTGGGTGTAGGTTCTAAAAGGTCTTGTAGCTCTTCATAGAACCGTTCAACTTCAGTTTCTTCAGCGTTACTGGTTAGGGCATCAGTTCAGTTCAGTTCAGTCGCTCAGTCGTGACCGACTCTTTGCGACCCCATGAATCACAGCACACCAGGCCTCCCTGTCTATCACCAACTCCAGGAGTTCACCAAAACTCATGCCCATCGAGTAGGTGGTGCCATCCAGCCATGTCATTCTCTGTCGTCCCCGTCATAGGCTTGGATTACTGTAATATTGAATGGTTTGCCTTGGAAATGAACAGAGATTATTCTGTCATTTTTGAGATTGTATCCAAGTACTGCATTTCAGACTCTTTTCTTGACCATGATGGCTACTCCAATTCTTCTAAGGGATTCCTGCCCACAGTAGTAGATATAATGGTCATCTGAGTTAAATTCACCCATTCCAGTCCATTTTAGTTCACTGATTCCTAGAATGTAGACGTTCACTCTTGCCATCTCCTGTTTGACCACTTCCAATTTGCCTTGATTCATGGACCTAAGATTCCAGGTTCCTATGTAATATTGCTCTTTACAGCATCGGACCTTGCTTCTATCACCAGTCACATCCACAACTGGGTATTGGTTTTGCTTTGGCTCCATCCCTTCATTCTTTCTAGAGTTATTTCTCCACTGATCTCCAGTAGCATACTGGGCACCTACCGACCTGGGGAGTTCCTTATTCAGTATCCTATCATTTTGCCTTTTGATACTGTTCATGGGGTTCTCAAGGCAAGTATACTGAAGTGGCTTGCCATTCCCTTCTCCAGCAGACCACATTCTGTCAGACCTCTCCACGATGACCCGTCTGTCTTGGGTGGCCCCACATGGCATGGCTTAGTTTCACTGGGTTAGACAAGGCTGTGGTCCGTGTGATCAGACTGACTAGTTTTCTGTGATTATGATTTCAATATGTCTGCCCTCTGATGCCCTCTAGCAACACCTACTGTCTTACTTGGGTTTTTCTTACCTTGGTTGTGGGGTATCTCTTCATGGCTGCTCCAGCAAAGCGCAGCCTCTGCTTCTTACCTTGGGCGAGGGGTATCTCCTCACTGTCGCCCCTCTTGACCTTGAACATGGAGTAGCTCCTCTCGGTCCTCCTGTGCCCGCATACCCACCACCACTTGGACATGGGGCAGCTCCTCTCGGCCACCGCCCTGTCCTCGGGCGTGGGGTAGCTCCTAGCTGACATACAAGGAACAAAGGCTCCTTAATTAAGTGGAAATGCAGAGAGCGGGCGGATGCAGTGGTTGGAGCTTGTGTAAGTCTTCAGGCTGTGACCATCGACTTGAGAATGAGGATGGAAGTGAGGAAAAGAGGGAAGAATAGCATGTATGTATGCCTAAGACCAAAGCTAGAAAGAAAACCAATTTAATCTTGTTGCTTAAATTAATCTTCTTGAAGGAACTCAGTTGGGAAGATATTACTTGTTTGCTTGTTTGTTTGAAAACTTACATTTTTTTCCTGTGGGTTTAATCACACAACACGCTTCCAAAGTGACATATATGGTGATATCATGATATATATGTGTGTGCTTAGTCGTTTAGTTGTAGCCAACTCATTGTGACCCCATGGACTATAACCCACCAGGCTCCTCTGTATATGGAATTTTCCAGGAAAAAACACTGGAGTGGGTGCCATTGCCTTCTTCAGAGGATCATCCTGACCCAGGGATTGATCCATGTCCTGCTGTCTCCAGCGTCTTCTGCATTGGCAGGTGGATTCTTTACCACTGTGACACCTCAGAAGACAATAGTAATATATATACATATATATTACTATATATATAGTCTTCAGTTCAGTTATATATATATATATATATATATATATATATATATACACACATACATATAGTCTTCAGTTCAGTTGCTCAGTTGTTTCTGACTCTGCGACCCAGCGGACTGCAGCACTCCAGGCCTCCCTGCCCATCACCAACTCCCAGAGTTTACTCAAACTCATGTCCATTGAGTCGGTGATGCCATCCAACCATCTCATCCTCTGTCATCTCCCTCACCTCCCGCCTTCAATCTTTCCCAGCATCAGGGTCTTTTCAGATGAGTCAGTTCTTTGCATCAGGTGGCCAAAGTATTGGAGTTTCAGCTTCAGCTTCAGTCCTTGCAATGAACACCCAATACTAATTTCCTTTAGGATGGACTGGTTTGATCTCCTTGCAGTCCAAGGGACTCTCAACAGTCTTCTCCAACACCACAGTTCAAAAGCATCAATTCTTCGGTGCTCAGCTTTCTTTATAGTCCAACTCTCACACCCGTACATGACTGATGGAAAAACCATAGCTTTGATTAGCTGTACATATACATATATATGTAACTAAGAAGTTTTATATATATATATATATATGTAAAACTAAGAAGTCTAGCTTCTTTCAGAAATACATATAATGGTTTTTCCAGTAGACATATATTAATGTGAGAGTTTTTCAAATTGTGGAGCTGGAGAAGACTCTTGAGAGTCCCTTGGACAGCAAGGAGATCAAACTAGTCAATCCTAAAGGAAATCAACCTTGAATATTCATTGGAAGGACTGATGCTGAAGCTGAAACTCCAATACTTTGGCCACCTGATGCAAAGAGCTGACTCATTAGAAAAGACCCTGATGCTCGGAAGATTGAGGGCAGGAGGAGAAGGGGACAACAGAGGATGAGATGGTTGGATGGCATCACTGGCTCAATGAACATGAGTGTAAGCAAACTCAGGGAGATAATGAAGGACAGAGATCCTTGGTGTGCTGCAGTCCATGGGATCACAAAGAGTCAGACAAGACTGAGCGACTGAACAACAATATATGTACACATACACATATAATTTAATATATACTAATCATTAGTCATCAGTTTCAACATTTAGAAACCATATATAAAAAACTTAAGAATATGATTAAAGAATATAGTGAGAATATTATAAACCTTGACAATGTAAAAACAACATAATAAATAGAATCAGGGGCAAGAGAATGAGATAGAACTGGAACTGTGCTAAAACTCCTTGGGTGCGTTTAATAGCTGCTATGTAGAATATATATACCAAAGTCCAGACCTAAAGGCAAAAACCAGAATAAAACACAAATAAAAATATAATTAACACATTTAGGAAACAGGAGGAAATAAAGACAAGTTAGTCTTTTTATTTCACATAAATCCCTGGGTTAATAAATACAGTTTTAAAGCTGATAAATCAGGAGATTGAAGTGTAATTTACAATTAGAACCATCAGTTCCAAAAGAGGTAAAGAGCAACGTGACTACTTCTGGGGAGCAGGCCTAACTGGAGAGGAGGTGTTGTGGGGAAGTTCTTTATATGTTTCGGGATTATTTGATTTGCCTGTGCATGTGTATACATGTATTATTGTCAAAGTGTTTTTTTTTTAAATTTAAGTAATTTAAGAAGCTGTGACTACTATTTTTGAATCAAGATCTCTGAAAGATTATATAATGAAGCATTTGGTGAAGTCTAGCTCCTTTCAGCGGAGAAGGCAATGGCAAGCCACTCCAGTACTCTTGCCTAGAAAATCCCATGGATGGAGGAGCCTGGTAGGCTGCAGTCCGTGGGGTCGCTAAGGGTCGGACACGACCGAGCGACTTCACTTTCACTTTTCACTTTCACACATTGGAGAAGGAAATGGCAACCCACTCCAGTGTTCTTGCCTGGAGAATCCCAGGGACGGGGGAGCCTGGTGGGCTTCCGTCTATGGGGTCGCACAGAGTCGGACACGACTGAAGTGACTTAGCAGCAGCAGCAGCAGCAGCTCCTTTCAGAATGACTTCACCAAATGCTAACATTAATGTGGTGGCTTTTATCAAATGCTGCTTAGAGGGGCTTTCCTGGTGGTCTGGTGGCTGGGACTGCAGTCTCTCAATACAGGGGACCTGTGTTCTGTCCTTGGTGGGGGAACTGAATCCCACACACTACAACTAGGGTTCCAGCACACAGCCACGAAGACTGAAGATCCTGCATGCTGCCGCTGGGACCCGGTGCAGCCAAATGAATGAGTATATATACTTAAAAAAAAAAAAAAAAGGCTGCTTAGAGAAACAACCACTAAAAAAAGAAAGTCCTTGTTTTCTCTAGAAGTGTTGTTGAGGATATTGATTATGACGTGACTCAGCCTTCACTATAGAGAGTCCTTGAGTGAGTCTCTTCATCTTAGTACGAAACAAAGCTCTGCTTCTGCTGAAGAACTATTTTGCTTCCTCCTAAGAGAATCGTCAATTGGTTGTATTCATCCTTTTTGACCAAGGGTTGAACTCAAAGTCCTATCCTTGCAATTCTGTTACCTGTAAGAGTGGCTTATTTGTATTTTCCTTACCCTTGGCCCTGGGTTTCTATTTATATTTTTATTTTATCATTTACTTTTACCTATTATTGGTATAAATTCAGTGATGTAAAATCATTTGTAAATTGATGTGGGGCATAAATAAGTAAATCAAGTTGGTTACATAGCAAAATAAACTATGACCATTTATAAAAGGTATAATCCTTCTGTTTTCCCAAGCTATCAAATCTTAGGCAAGATCTCCTTTGTCCACATCACCTTTGAGGTTCTATCCACCAAATTGCAGACCAGGATGTCCTCAAAGTTTCTCAAATAAACTGGACAAAAGTTTCAAGTAGACATGCAAAAGGAAAACTTGAATACAACAGATGCAAATATCAAGTGTAAAGAAATGTTTCCAAGTAGCTAGCGCAGTCCAAAGATGGGAATGAGCTGCCCCAAAGCCAAGAGTTGGTCATTTCATGGAACCCTAGATAGCTTTCTGATGGAGACAAGGGAGACAGTCACGTGTTCAGTTTCCCTCATCAGCAACATGGCCCAGGGCCCTTGCCTCTGACCATCTCAGTGTCAGAAAATGTCACTGGATGATATTGCAAATGCCCAAAGTGGGAGCCTTAATGCCAAAGTCTCTCTCACGCCTTCCTGATCCCCACATTGAAGGTAAGCACCAGTCTCATTCATGGCTGTTAGCTCTGTCCGCCTCAGCTACCATGGAGGAAGATCAGCTACAGCCTTGGTCTCTCAGGTAATAGTTTCTTGTTTGGTCTTCACTCATTACATTACTGCAAAGGACAGATCAGCAGGCTTATAGGTAAAAAAAAAAAATCTTAGGACGCTACAGAGAAAGTATGGACAACGTTAAGACTGGCACATGGTTCTCTGTGAACTCGCCTCAGTGTCAAATTCAGCTTCAGATCAGAGATCTAATCCCAGTTCCAGCTGTTTTGCAAGCAACTCATGGTAATCATCTAAGAATTGTGACCACTGGAACAATTTATGATCTTTTATCTTCATAAATTTCTGAATCATACACAGTACCCATTTTTTCTATTAGTTTGGGGATTATACTTAGTTAAGCAGACATTGTTACTCAGCATTACAGACCAGAATCTCTTCTGAGGTTTTGAATGAATTGGGAAACACTCAAGGAAGAAATTTCAGAAGACTTGAATCATTTAAAGAAGTATGCAGAGCAATGCCATAAATGGTCATAGAACAGAAGGCAACTAGACCACCGGGGACTTAAATTCTCCAAGGGTGGAAACTGTGGTGATTCATTCAGACCAAAAGGGGTTCCAGAGTCTGATGTCCATAATACCCACTCAGAACTCGAACAGCAACCCTGTCCCTGGGGAGGAGTATGGGGTAGCCAAGGGTGGAAGAGAGATGAGTTCTGAGATTTGAAACAGAGGGAAACCAAGGACTGGACTACTCATAAACTGACCACCAAACCCAGAAACATCTAGACCTGTGATCAGACTGTATCAGAAAACTACCATTTGTAAAACTTCATCCTTTTCTACAATTTTGCTATTTTTCATTTTTCCTTAGTTCTATGTAGAAATGTCATGATAATAAATATCATATGATATCACTTATATGTGGGATCTAAAAATATGATACAAATGAACTTATTTACAAAACAGAAACAGACTCACAGACACAGAAAATAAACTTATGGTTTCCAAAGGCGTGGGATAAATTTGGAATTTGGGATTAATGGATACACATTACTATATATAAAATAGACAAACAGCAAGGACCTACTGCATAGCACAGGGGACTATATGCAATATCTTGTAATAACCTATAATTGAAAAGAATCTGAAAAGATCATATATGTGTAACTGAACCACTTTTCCGTGCACCTAAAACATTGTAAATCAACTGTACTTCAATAAAAAATAAAAATTAAGAAAGTCATGATAAACTCAAAAATTATAGATGTTATTTAAATGAAAAATTAGAAAGTTGTTTTACATTTTACAAAAGGATTCTTGGCTTCATAAAAGAAAAAAATCATAGCATTTTTTAAATGGCTACATCCCTTTTTACACCTAAAGAATGATATCATTTTGTATTAATCAAGGTCCCAACAGGAAACACCACACTCAAATAATTTGTGTAATTTATTATGAAAAATCTCTGTGGCTCAAAGTTAGTTCTTCATTAACCAAGGTCTTCACCTCAGATGCTGGGGGAGATTCAGGAAGAAAGCTATTCTTTTCTGGAAACAGCTTAAAGTTTAGCAAAGCTTAATATTTTGTTAAAAAAAGAAGACATGCCTATGAAGCAGCCTCAATCACTAACCCGAAATTTGTTCTAAATTTTGGGGTGCATTCTACAAAATCTTTAGGCGGTTACAGGAGCAAAGACAGCTGAAATGGTCCAGGGAGACCCCATGGGAAAAGTAGGGCGTGTAAAAGTAGGACTGAACAATTTCTCCAGACGGAAAGAAGAAATGGAAAGTATGCAAACTGGGAGCAGGTATAGAGACTAAGAAGGGAGTCTGCAGACAGAAAAAGTGACTTCCAGAATACATGGCAAACCTCAACACTTGTGCCTCTTCTTAAATGATGGGCTATATTTTAGATCTTATACATATTTTAGATCTAAATAGGAGAAGCGTTTTGAGGTGACAGTCCCTTCCACTGTTGGTCACTCACATGTATCTCCCTCCAACAGTTCTGAAGAGGGATGAAGATAGAAATTTAGAAAGTTAACTGATAGCTGCTGGTAGTAAATAGGACAAGACTTCACCTTTTGACTACACAGAGGCACAAAGCATCCTCCCTTTTCTCCAGTTACATTGTTGTTTTCCTTTTTTGCCCACTGGCAACCAAATCAACCCTGACAGAAGTTCACAAAGATTAACTTTAGAGCTTTTAAATTTGATTGTGTGTGGGTTGAAGAGACACTGTGTTTGAAGGTCCATAAAATTGTTTTTCCATTACCTATGACATCAATTTAATACTGATTACAATTTAATATCAGGGAATTTTTAAAAATCACAGCATCAAAGCTGCGTCATTAAAAAACCCTCTGATACTTCCATGCCCTTGGTGCTCTCAGTAAAAATGTTAAGAGAACATTGTGACCTGGAAATCAGCAATACACAAGCCAAAGCAACAGGTGAACAAAATAGGGTGATAATGTAACTTGGGTGCTGTCTTTCCTTTACCTCTCCTTGCCTCGCTCATGCACCTATTTTTTTAAGTGGTTTTGCCATTGCCAGTAAATGGAAAGATGACCTCAAAATCATTTTGTGGTATTCCCAATGACTCACCTTTCTGAAAGGGAGTAGGTGGGAACACCGCAACATGCTTAAAGGAGCATCTAATTCTAAAGGCATTTAGTCCTCCCTGAACCAGAAGTTCCCCTGACTCATGGGGGTAAAGATCAAACCTCTATCTTCCTTTCCAGAGCAGATGTAGTCACATAGGAAACTGGCTGGAACTAAATATCCAGAGAGGGCAGACATTTTGATATTTTATGTACCGAGGTAAGATCTTGGATATTAATGAATTCTTGCGCTTTGTTTTATATCCTGAAATCGCTATTGTTTTGATTCCTGTAGTTCTCAACCTGGCTGCACAAAAGAATCGTCTGGAAAGCTTTTTAAAAATGCTGACTCCCACACCCCACCCCAGACCAATTAAATTGGGATCTCTGAGGGAGGAGCTCAGACACTCTTGGGGCACAAGTTCTCTAAGTGATTCCAGAGTTAATCAGAGGTCAGTACTAGTGTCATTGGAGGCACTCACTTGACTTAAATGAGAATCACTTGATCTGGGTTGGAGGGTGAAAATGAAAGTGTCCTTGTTTTGTAGTTGGAGCACAGAGCAAGCTGGTGTGTTGGTGGAAGCATACCTGAGGCTATGATTGGTCCCAGCAGAAAGGTAGAGACTCAGTCTACTTATAATCCTTGGACATCCGTACAATTTGAGGCTGTCATGCATTGCTCTTCTTTTTAATATCTACTAGTTAGGAGAAGGCAATGGCACCCCACTCCAGTACTCTTGCCTGGAAACTCCCATGGATAGAGGAGCCTGGTGGGCTGCAGTCCATGGGGTCGCTAGGGGTCGGACATGACTGAGTGCCTTCACTTTCACTTTTCACTCTCATCCATTGGAGAAGGAAATGGCAACCCACTCCAGTGTTCTTGCCTGGAGAATCCCAGGGACGGGGAGCTTGGTGGGCTACCGTCTATGGGGTCGCACAGAGTCGGACACGACTGAAGTGACTTAGCAGCAGCAGCAGCAGTTAGTATTCTATTCTCAGGCTTCCCTAGTGGCTCACCGTAAAGAATCCTCCTGCCAATACCAGAGACACGGGTTTGACACCTGGGTCAGAAAGATCCCCTGGAGAAGGAAACATCATTCAACATCCTTGGGAAATCCCATGGACAGAGGAGCCTGGTGGGCTCACAAAAGAGTCAGGAACAACTTAGTGACTAAACAGCAACATTCTATTCTCACTAAGAGTTTTCCTACCTACCATGTTTGCCTAATTAGCTGTTTGTTATCAGTATGACCTCAGAATGCTTAATTTATTCAATGGGTTATAATACACTGATGCTTAAATTGTCCCAAATTCAGTTCAAACTGGTTCTGGTGTCTTGGGTGACATGACTGCATCACTTTATCCTGACTTTCTTATTTCCAGTCACCACAAGGTATTCCAGATTAATCTTGGACCCTCTATGTCCCAGACCTGGACTCAGGCATTCAGCCATTTCTCCAAACTGCCTAGATTTCTTTTGGTGGAAAATGATGTTTAGAAACCAGCACCAGTAATTAAGGTTTGTTCACTGCAACTGTGGTGTCATCACTTCTAAGGATAGATAGATAGACACACAGACCGAGAGGCCACTCAAGATGACTGTTCTCTTGCTGTCTGTACATACCCTGCTCAAGCAGAGGCAGCTTCAACCACGTGACTATCCAGTGCTCTTAATTATAGGGTTTACTCAGTAACTGCCTACTTCTACCTGCCCCAGCCCGTTTTCCCTGGTAACTGGTGAGCCAATCAGATTTCAGTTTCCCCTATAAATGGTAGTCCCCTTCCTCCATTAGTAATGAAGGTTGGTGCCAGGGTTCTCCTGCCGTTGGCTACTGCACATAGTGGGGTATTGCTCCAGGACCTTTGCCTTTGACATATAACATGCCCTGTTCAGTAAATCATGGGTGTCTCTGTCACTGACTCCCAAGTTTTTTCTTTGGTCTCAGGGCTGGGCAATAACAAGGCTTGCAAGCCACCTCGTGGGGGTGTAGTCCAACATATGTATATACAAGGAGTTTATATAAATTTCTTTAATTCTAATCCAACCTCACAGCGGCTCCTACCTTGCCTCACCTTCCATATTTGTATCTCCCTTATTTCACAGAGAGATCTTGACTCCCAATAACCTCAATATGTTTGCTCACATTCTCAGCCTACAAGACAATCATGTGAGTCTCAAAATTGCCATATTCATACCATACTTTTAAAAATGGTTTTTAAAAGATAAAGATTTGTTCCCAATTATTTTTTCCCCTTAAGACTGAGAATAGTGGGTTCATTTTGATTGTTATTTATTTGAAATGCGGGTAGGATCACTTGTTCCTGTTTACATTCATTGTTAGGATATTTTTCTTCCATGCTTATTGATATAAGTTTATTTATTGAATATACAATATATTAGTATGAGTTCAAAAATCAAAACTCTCAGAATTTCCCTCCCTTTTGTATACCTTCTACTCCTTTCCCTTTGAAGGTAAGAATTCCATTTGTTTCTGGTTATACTCCCTGTGTTCTCTTTTGCAAAAGCAAATACTTGATTTCTCTAATTTTTTATCTTATCTTGGGGTAGAGCCAATTAACAAAGTTGTGAGATTTGCAGGTGAAGAGCAAAGGGACTCAACCATACGTATAAGCAAATACATGTATTTTTATTTATTCTCTTTAAAATAAAAAGTAGCATACTATACATACAAGTTGGATGTACAACTGAAGCATAGTTGAACATAATTTTTATCTTTGTCAGTTCAGTTCAGTCGCTCAGTCGTGTCTGGCTCTCCGTGACCCCATGAATCACAGCACGCCAGGCCTCCCTGTCCATCATCAACTCCCGGAGTTCACTCAAACTCATGTCCACAGAGTCGGTGATGCCATCCAGCCATCTCATTCTCTGTCGTCCCCTTCTCCTCCCGCCCCCAACCTTTCCCAGCATCAGAGTCTTTTCCAGTGAGTCAACTCGTCACATGAGGTGGCCAAAGTATTGGAGTTTCAGCTTTAGCATCAGTCCTTCCAATGAACACCCAGGATTGATCTCCTTTAGAATGGACTGGTTGTATCTCCTTGCAGTCCAAGGGACTCTCAAGAGTCTTCTCCAGCACCACAGTTCAAAAGCATCATTTTTTTCACCTAGCTTCTTTGGAGTTATAATTTTCTCTATCTTTGACTTTCTGTAATTTGAAAATCATATGGCTAGGTGTAATCTTTGTGGTTTATCATGTTAGGTATTCTCTAAATTTCTTAGATCTATGGTTTGGTGTCTGAAATTAACTTAAGGAATTTTCAGTCATTTGTTTAAAATAGTCTGTTTTTTCTTCTCCTTCTAGTATTCCCATTACACATGTTACATATTTTGTAGTACTCCCACAGTTCTCAGATATTCTGTTTTCTCCTATTCTTTATTCCCTTTTTCAATTGTTGTGGATTATATCATATATCCTCTATTTCAGAGATTCTTTCCTCAGCCATATCCAATGTACTATTAAGCCCATCAAAGGCATTTTTCATTTCTGTTACAGTGGGGTTTTTTCTAGCATTTATTTTTGGCTCTTTCTTAGGATTTCCTCTCTCTGCTTCCAGAGTCCATCTGTTCTTACATGCTATCCCCTTTATCCACTGGAGACCTTAGCATATTAAATTTTAATTTAACTTAATTCAGAATTTTAAAGTTTTAAATTCCTGATCTAATCATTCCCACATCTCTGCTGTGTCTACTGCCAACACTTGCTCTGTCTCTTCAAATTGTGTTTGGATTTCGATGTGCCTTGTACTTGTTTGACAGCCAGACAGTCTGTACCAAGTAAAAGGAACTGCTGTGAATAAACCTTTAGTAAAGCGATGATAGGGCTTCCCACGTGGCTCAGCAACAGAGAATCCACCTGCCAATTCATGAGATGTGGGTTTGATCCCTGGTTGGGAAGATCCCCTGGAGAAGAAAATGGCAACCCACTTCAATATACTTGCCTGGGAAATCTCATGGTCAGAGGAGCCTGGCGGGCTACAGTCCATGGGGGTCACAAAAAGTCAGACATGACTTGGTAGTTCAGTTCAGTTCAGTCACTCAGTCGTGTCCTACTCTGCGACCCCATAGACTGCAGCACACCAGGCCTCCTTGTCCATCAACCACTTCAGGAGCTTACTCAAGCTCATGTCCATTGGATCGGTGATGCCATCCAACCATCTCATCCTCTGTTGTCCCCTTCTCCTCCCACCTTCAATCTTTCCCAGCATCAGGGTCTTTTCCAGTAAGTCAGTTCTTCACATCAGGTCACAAAATATTGGAGCTTCAGCTTCAGCATCAGTCCTTCCAATGAATATTCAGGACTGATTTCCTTTAGGATTGACTCGTTGATCTCCTTGCAGTCCAAGGGACTCTCAAGAGTCTTCTCCAACACCACAGTTCAAAAGCTTCAATTCTTTGGCACTCAGCTTTCTTTATAACTCAACTCTCACATCCATACGTGACTCCTGCAAAAACCATAGCTTTGACTAGGTGGACCTGTAATGTCTCTCTTTTAATGTAATGGGCAAAGTAATGTCTCTGCTGTCCAGGTTGGTCACAGCTTTTCTTCCAAGGAACAAGCGTCTTTTAATTTCATTGCTGCAGTCACCATCTGCAGTGATTTTGGAGCCCCCCAGTATTAAGCCTCTCACTGTTTCCATTGTTTCCCCATGACTTAGTAACTAAACGACAACAACAAAGTGATGATAAGATGGAGGGAAGAGAAGAGTTCTGCGTCCTGTGATTAGGTCTCAGTCTTACAGTGAGCCTCTGCCTCTGGACTGTGAATTTCAACAGTTTCTAAACTTCCCTCCTGATTAGGTAGGCTATAATGGCTAGAACTACTGGAGTTGGATATTTCCCTTCTCCCTCCCCACCCCAGGTCAGTTGCTGCTGCTGCTGCTGCTGCTAAGTCACTTCAGTCGTGTCCGACTCTGTGTGACCCCATAGACGGGTCAGTTAGGCTCTGATAACTCTGATAAATTAGACTCTGGTTAATTGGTATCACCTGACAGCAGAACCTTACATGGAACAACTGACTAGTTCAAAATTGGGAAAGGAGTATATCAAGGCTGTATACTGTCACCCTGCTTAATTAACTTACATGAAGAGTACATCATGCAAAATGCCAGGCTAGATGAATCACAAGCTGGAATCAAGATTGCTAGGAGAAATATCAAACAACTTCAGATATTCAGATGATACCAGTCTAATGATGGTAAGTAAAGAGAAACTGAAGAACCTCTGGACAAGGGTAAAAGAGGAGAGAAAAAGCTGGCTTAACACTCAGTGTTCAAAAAACTAAAATCATGGCATCTGGTCCCGTCACTTCATGGCAAATAGAAGGGAAAAAGTGAAAGCAGTGACAGATTTTATTTTCTTGGGCTCCAAAATCACTGCAGAAGGTGACTGCAGCCATGAAATTCAAAGACGCTTGCTCCTTAGAAGGAAAGCTTTGACAAACTTAGACAGCATATTGAAAAAACAGAGACATCACTTTGTCAACAAAGGTTTGTATAGTCAAAGCTGTGATTTTCTCAGTAGTCATGTACACATGTGAGTTGGACCATAAAGAAGGCTGAATGTCAAAGAATTGATGCTTTCAAATTGTGGTGCTGGAGAAGACTCTTGAGAGTCCCTTGACAGCAAGGAACTCAAAACAGTCAGTCCTAAACAAAATCAACCCTGAATATTCATCGGAAGGACTGATGCTGAAGCTGAAGCTCTACTACTTTGGCCATCTGTTGCAAAGTGCTGACTCATTGGAAAAGACCCTGATGCTGGGAAAGATTGAGGGCAAGAGGAAAAGGGGGTGGCAGAGGATGAGATGGTTACATAGCTATCACTAACTCAATAAACGTGAATTTGAGTTAACTCCGGGAAACAGTGATTAACAGGGGAGCCTGGCATGGTGCAGTCCATAGAAACTGAACAACAACAAGAGCAGGCTATAAAAGCAAAGTGCTCTGGTATATTTTTAAATGATTCCTTTTCTCATACCCTGCAGAAGGCTCAAGGGAACGTTTCTCTAATATTTACTATGGGAACCTGGTCAAGCTCCTGGGGGTGAATCTCACAATATTGTGGGAGTCCCCCATGACTGGATCTCCCTGAGTTTTAACTCTGAGTTATCACACTGAACCTCCAGCAATTCATCAATTATAGGTCAGGTTTTCTACCTCAGCATTGACTCCCTCACTGGATTTCATGCATAACTGTCTGCACGGGGAAAGCTGTGATGCCTGAATTTCCCAGTTTTGCGGCAGCAGTTTGTCCTGTGTCCTCACGTCTCTTAGGGATCCAAGTAGAATTGTTGATTTTTCAATCTATTCATGTTTATAACTTATTAATATGGAATGGTGATTCCAAGCTCCTTGCATGCAGAACATGAAATCAGGAGTCTATTGGAACTTTATTTTCTAATGTAACAATATATCTTGGAATACGTATAACACATATATATTAGAAAACTTATGAGTTTCTGCCTAACTAAGCCAGACATCCTGGAATGTAAAGTCAAGTGGGCCTTAGAAAGCATCACTATGAACAAAGCTAGTGGAGGTGATGAATTCAAGTTGAGTTATTTCAAATCCTGAAAGATGATGCTGTGAAAGTGCTGTACTCAATATGCCAGTAAATTTGGAAAACTCAGCAGTGGCCACAGGACTGGAAAAGGTCAGTCTTCATTCCAATCCCAAAGAAAGTCATTCTAAAGAATGCCCAAACTACCGTACAATTGCACTCATCTCACACGCTAGTAAAGTCATGCTCAAAATTCTCCAAGCCAGGCTTCAGCAATACGTGAACTGTGAAATTCGAGATGTTCAAGCAGGTTTTAGAAAAGGCAGAGGCAACAGAGATCAAATTGCCAACATCCGCTGGATCATGGAGAAAGCAAGAGAGTTCCAGAAAAACATCTATTTCTGCTTCATTGACTATGCCAAGGCCTTTGACTGTGTGGATCACAATAAACTGTGGAACATTCTGAAAGAGATGGGAATACCAGACCACCTGACCTGCCTCTTGAGAAACCTGTATGCAGGTCAGGAAGCTACAGTTAGAACTGGACATGGAACAACAGACTCGTTCCAAATAGGAAAAAGAGTACGTCAAGGCTGTATACTGTCACCCTGCTTATTTAACGTCTGTGCAGAGTACATCATGAGAAACGCTGGGCTGGAAGAAGCACAAGCTGGAATCAAGATTGCCAAGAGAAATATCAATAACCTCAAATATGCAGATGACACTACCCTTATGGCAGAAAGTGAAGAGGAACTAAAAAGCCTCTTGATGAAAGTGAAAGAAGAGAGTGAATAATTTGGCTTAAAGCTCAACGTTCAGAAAACAAAGATCATGGCATCTGGTCCCATAACTTCATGGGAAATAGGTGGGGAAACAGTGGAAAGAGTTTCAGACTTTATTTTGGGGGCCTCCAAAATCACTTCAGATGGTGATTGCAGCCATGAAATTAAAAGACACTTACTCCTTGGAAGAAAAACTATGACCAACCTAGACAGCATATTGAAAAGCAAAGATATTACTTTGCCAACAAAGGTCTGTCTAGTCAAGGCTATGGTTTTTCCCATGGTCATGTATGGATGTGCTGGAGAAGACTCTTGAGAGTCCCTTGGACTGCAAGGAGATCCAACCAGGCCATTCTAAAGGAGCTCAGTCGTGGGTGTTCATTGGAAGGACTGATGTTGAAGCTGAAACTCCAATACTTTGGCCACCTCATGCGACGAGTTGACTCATTGGAAAAGACTCTGATGCTGGGAGGGATTGGGGGCAGGAGGAGAAGGGGACAACAGAGAATGGGATGGCTGGATGGCATCACTGACTCGATGGACATGAGTTTGAGTGAACTCCGGGAGTTGGTGATGGACAGGGAGGCCTGGCGTGCTGTGATTCATGGGGTCACAGAGTCAGACATGACTGAACGACTGAACTGAACTGATGCTAAGTGAAATAAATCAGAGAAAGAGAAATTCTATGTGTTATCATGTACATGGAATCTAAAAAATATGACTAGTAAATTTTTAAAAACAGATACATGAATATATAGAATAAACTAGTGGTCACCAGTTGAGCGGGAGGCGGCACAAGACAATGAGTGTGAGACAGGCTCAAGAATGTATTTTACAATGTGGAAAATATGGCCAGTATTTGGTCATCACTGTAAATAGAAAATAACCTTTAATAATTATATACAAAATTTTAAAAAGCTTTAAATAGTATGGTGCATGTTTGACATGTGATTGCCTTTGTTCTAAACATTTTTGAGATTCATTCACATTGGTACTTATATAGTTGACCCTTAAGCAACACAGGGAATTAGGGATGCAGAACCTCTGTGCAGTTGAAAATCCAATATAACTAAAAGCCTGTACTCCATGTATGGGGTTCCTCCATTTCTGTGGTTCTGTGATCCTATAGTATTGTTTACTAGCACAAAGAATCCACAGATAAGGGGACCTACACAGTTCACACCCATGTGGTTCAGGGTCAACTGTATGTTATTAATTTCTTTTAATTTTTAGTGCAAAAGTCAGTAACATTTATTGCATTCACCTAATTATGCAACCAGCACTTCTGTGCATTCCAAAACGTCTTTATCATCCTAAAACTCCATATCCATTAAATAGCCATTGCCTGTTCTTTCCTATCCCCAGCCCTTGACAACCACTAAGATGCATTCTATCTCTATGAGTCTATCTATTCTGGACACCTCACATAAATGAAATCATATAATATATGCCCTTCTGTGGCTGATTTCATTAGCATGATTTTTGAGAATCATCTGCATTGTAACATGTAGCATGGAGTACTTCATTCCTTTGTGTCTGACTAATATTCCATTTCATATACATATCACATTTTAGTTATCTGTTCATTGGTTTATGGACATTTGTTTCCACCTTTTGACTCTTGTGAATAGTGCTGCTACGAATCTTTGGGTACAGGTATTTGAGTACCTGTTTCTAGTTCTTCTGGGAATATACCTAGGAGGGAAATTGGTAGGGTAATTCTATGTTTAACTTTCTGAGGAATCAACAAACTGCTTTCCACAGAGGCTCCAATTATTTTATGTTTACAGGAGCAATGTACAAGAATCCAATTTTCCACATCCTGCTAACAAGTATTCATTCCTACTACTGCCATTAGCATTCCAGTACCTATGTATTACACAATTTGTTTATTCATTTTTTGTTAATGGAAATTTGGGATATTTGAATATTATTAAGACATCCTGGACATCATTGAACAAGTTTTTCTGTAGACATGTTTTCATTTCTCTTTGATAAATACCTAAGAGTGGAAGTGCTGAGTCACAGGATATATGTATGTTTATTGGCCACCTCATGCGACGAGTTGACTCACTGGAAAAGAGTCTGATGCTGGGTGGGATTGGGGGTGGGAGGAGATGGGGACGACAGAAAATGAGATGGCTGGATGGCATCACCGACTCCATGGACATGAGTTTGAGTGAACTCCGGGAGTTGGTTATGGACAGGGAGACCTGGCGTGCTGTGATTCATGGGGTCGCAAAGAGTCGGACACGACTGAGCGACGGAACTGAACTGAACTGAACTTTATAAAAAAAATGCCAAAGTTCTCAGAAGTGGTTGTACCATTTTACAGACCTACTGGGAATGTATGATAGCTCTCAGGCCTCATACCATAGCCAACATTTAGCATTGTTAGTATTTTTAATTTTGTTGGTTTGGAATGTTACCTTTGGTATCCTGTTGTGGGTTTATTTTATTTTATTTTTTTGATTTTTATTTTATTTTATTTATTTATTTTTTATTGGAGGCTAATTACTTTACAATATTATATTGGTTGGTTTTGCCATACATTGACATGAATCCACCCCAGGTGTACATGTGTTCCCCATCTTGAACCCCCCTCCCACCTCCCTCCACATCCCATCCCTCTGGGTCATCCCAGTGCACCAGCCTCGAGCATCCTGTCTCATGCATCAAACCTGGACTGGTGATTCATTTCACAAATGATAATATACTTGTTTCAATGCCATTCTCCCAAATCATCCCACCCTCGCCCTCTCCCACACAGTCCAAAAGACTGTTCTATACACCTGTGTCTCTTTTGCTATCTCACATACAGGGTTATCGTTATCGTCTTTCTAAATTCCATATATATGCGTTAGTATACTGTATTGGTGGAGAAGGAAATGGTAACCCACTCCAGTATTCTTGCCTGGAGAATCCCATGGACGGAGAAGCCTGGTAGGCTACAGTCCACGGGTTTGCATAGAGTCGGACACGACTGAGCGACCGAACGGAACGGATACTGTATTGCTGTTTTTCTTTCTGGCTTACTTCACTCTGTATAATAGGCTCCAGTTTCATCCACCTCATTAGAACTGATTCAACAGTATTCTTTTTAATGGCTGAATAATACTCCATTGTGTATATGTACCAAAACTTTCTTATCCATTCGTCTGCAGATGGACATCTAGGTTGCTTCCATGTCCTCGCTATTATAAACAGTGCTGCAATGAACATTGGAGTACGTGTGTTTCTTTCAATTCTGGTTTCTTCGGGGTGTATGCCCAGGAGTGCAGTTGCTGGGTCGTATGGCAGTTCTATTTCCAATTTTTAAGGAATCGCCACACTGTTCTCCATAGTGGCTCTACTAGTTTGCATTCCCACCAACAGTGTAAGAGGTTTCCCTCTTCTCCACACCCTCTCCAGCATTTATTGCATGTAGACTTTTGGATAGCAGCCATTCTGACTGGTGTGAAATGGTATCTCATTGTGGTTTGGATTTGCATTTCTCTGATTATGAGGGATGTTGAGCATTTTTTCATGTGTTTGATAGCCATCTGTATGTCTTCTCTGAAGAAATGTCTGTTTAGTTCTTTGGCCCATTTTTTGATTGGGTCGTTTATTTTTCTGGAATTGAGCTACAGGAGATGCTTGTATATTTTGGAGATTAATTCTTTGTCAGTTGCTTCATTTGCTATTATTTTCTCCCATTCTGAAGGCTGTCTTTTCACCTTGCTTATAGTTTCCTTTGCTGTGCAGAAGCTTTTGATTTTAATTAGGTCCCATTTGTTTAGTTTTGCTTTTACTTCCAATATTCTGGGAGGTGGGTCATGGAGGATCCTGCTGTGATTTATGTCAGAGAGTGTTTTGCCTATGTTCTCCTCTAGGAGTTTTATAGTTTCTGGTCTTACATTTAGATCTTTAATCCATTTTGAGTTTATTTTGGTGTATGGTGTTAGGGAGTGTTCTACTTTCATTCTTTTACAAGTGGCTAACCAGTTTTCCCAGCACCACTTGTTAAAGAGAATTTCTTTTCTCCATTTTATATTCTTGCCTCCTTTGTCAAAGATAAGGTGTCCATAGGTGCGTGGATTTATCTCTGGGCTTTCTATTTTGTTCCATTGATCTATATTTCTGTCTTTATGCCAGTACCATACTGTCTTGATGACTGTGGCTTTGTAGTAGAGCCTGAAGTCCGGTAGGTTGATTCCCCCAGTTCCATTTTTCTTCCTCAAGATTGCTTTGGCTATTCGAGGTTTTTTGTATTTCCACACAAATTGTGAGATTATTTGTTCTAGCTCTGTGAAAAATATCGTTGGTAGCTTGATAGGGATTGCATTGGATGTATAAATTACTTTGGGTAGTATACTCATTTTCACAATATTTATTCTTCCAATCCATGAACACGGTATATTTCTCCATCTAGTAGTGTCCTCTTTTATTTTCAGCAGTGTTTTATAGTTTTCTATGTACAGATCTTTTGTTTCCTTAGGTAGATATATTCCTAAGTATTTAATTCTTTTCATTGCAACAGTGAATGGAATAGTTTCCTTAATTTCTCTTTCTGTTCTCATTGTTAGTGTATAGGAATGCAAAGGATTTCTGTGTGTTGATTTTATATCCTGCAACTTTACTGTATTCATTGATTAGCTCTAGTAGTTTTCTGGTAGAGTCTTTAGGGTTTTCTGTGTGGAGGATCATGTCATCAGCGAACAGTGAAAGTTTTACTTCTTCTTTTCCAATTTGTATTCCTTTTATGTCTTTTTCTGCTCTGATTGCTGTGGCCAAAACTTCCAGAACTATGTTGAATAGTAGTGGTGAGAGTGGGCACCCTTGTCTAGTTCCTGACTTTAGGGGAAATGCTTTCAGTTTTTCACCATTGAGGATAATGTTTGCTGTGGGTTTGTCATATATAGCTTTTATTATGTTGAGGTATGTCCCTTCTCTTCCCATCTTCTGGAGGGTTTTTATCATAAATGGATGTTGAATTTTGTCGAAGGCTTTCTCTGCATCTATTGAGATAATCATATGGTTTTTATTTTTCAGTTTGTTAATGTGGTGTATAACATTGATTGATTTGTGGATATTGAAGAATCCTTGCATTCCTGGGATAAAGCCCACTTGGTCATGATGTGTGATCTTCTTAATGTGTTGTTGGATTCTGATTGCTAGAATTTTGTTAAGGATTTTTGCATCTATGTTTATCAGTGATATTGGCCTGTAGTTTTCTTTTTCTGTGGGATCTTTACCAGGTTTTGGGATTAGGGTGATGGTGGCCTCATAGAATGAGTTAGGAAGTTTACCTTCCTCAGCAATTTTTTGAAAGTTTGAGTAGAATAGGTGTTAGCTCTTCTCTAAATTTTTGGAAGAATTCAGCTGTGAAGCCGTCTGGACCTGGGCTTTGTTTGCTGGAAGATTTCTGATTACATCATCTATTTCCATGCTTGTGATAGATCTATTAAGATTTTCTATTTCTTCCTGGTTCAGTTTTGGAAAGTTGTACTTTTCTAAGAATTTGTCCATTTCTTCTAAGTTATCCATTTTATTGCCATATAATTGTTGATAGTATTCTCTTATAATACTTTGTATTTCTGTGTTGTCGGTTGTGATCTCTCCATTTTCATGTCTAATTTTATTTATTTGGTTCTTCTCCCTTTGTTTCTTGATGAGTCTGGCTAGCAGTTTGTCAATTTTATTTACCTTCTCAAAGAACCAGCTTTTGGCTTTGTTGATTTTTGCTATGGTCTCTTTTGTTTCTTTTGCAATTATTTCTGCCCTAAGTTTTAAGATTTCTTTCCTTCTACTTACCCTGGGATTCTTCATTTCTTCCTTTTCTAGTTTCTTTAGATGTAGAGTTATTTAGTTGACTTTTTTCTTGTTTCTTGAGGTGTGCCTGTATTGCTATGAATCTTCCCCTTAGCACTGCTTTTACAGTGTCCCAGAGGTTTTGGGTTGTTGTGTTTTCATTTTCATTCATTTCTATGCATATTTTGATTTATCTTTTGATTTCTTCTATGATTTGTTTGTTATTCAGCAGCGTGTTGTTCAGCCTCCATATGTTGGCATTTTTAATAGCTTTTCTCCTGTAATTGAGATCTAATCTTACTGCATTGTGGTCAGAAAAGATGCTTGGAATGGTTTCAATTTTTTGAATTTACCAAGGCTAGATTTATGGCCCAGGATGTGATCTATCCTGGAAAAGGTTCCATGTGTGCTTGAGAAAAAGGTGAAATTCATTGTTTTGGGGTGAAATGTCCTATAGAGATCTATTAGGTCTAACTGGTCTCTTGTATCATTTAAAGTTATTATTTCCTTGTTAATTTTCTGTTTAGTTGATCTATCCATAGGTGTGAGTGGGGTATTAAAATCTCCCACTATTATCGTGTTGTTGTTAATTTCCCCTTTCATACTTGTTAGTAATTGTCTTACATATTGCGGTGCTCCTATGTTGGGTGCATAAATATTTATAATTGTTATATCTTCTTCTTGGATTGAGCCTTTGATCATTATGTAGTTTCCTTCTTTGTCCCTTTTCACAGACTTTGTTTTAAAGTCTATTTTATCTGATATGAGTATTGCTACTCCTGCTTTCTTTTGGTCTCTGTTTGCGTGGAATATCTTTTTCCAGCCCTTCACTTTCAGTCTGTATGTGTCCCTCGTTTTGAGGTGGGTCTCTTGTAGACAACATATATGGGGGTCTTGTTTTTGTATCCATTCAGCCAGCCTTTGTCTTTTGGTTGGGGCATTCAACCCATTTACATTTAAGGTGATTATTGATAAATATGATCCCATTGCCATTTTCTTTATTGCTTTGGGTTCGAGTTAATACACCCTTTCTGTGTTTCCTGTCTAGAGAAGGTCCTTTAGTATTTGTTGGAGAGCTGGTTTGGTGATGCTGAATTCTCTCAGCTTTTGCTTGTCTGTAAAGCTTTTGATTTCTCCTTCATATTTGAATGAGATCCTTGCTGGGTACCGTAATCTGGGCTGTAGGTTACTTTCTTTCATCACTTTAAGTATGTCTTGCCATTCCCTCCTGGCCTGAAGAGTTTCTGTTGAAAGATCAGCTGTTATCCTTATGGGAATCCCCTTGTGTGTTATTTGTTGCTTTTCCATTGCTGCTTTTAATATTTGTTCTTTGTGTTTGATCTTTGTTAATTTGATTAATATGTGTCTTTCAGTATTTCACCTTGGGTTTATCCTGTTAGGGACTCTCTGGATTTCTTGGACTTGGGTGATTATTTCCTTCCCTATTTTAAGGAAGTTTTCAACTATTATCTCCTCAAGTATTCTTTCATGGTCTTTCTTTTTGTTGTCTTCTTCTGGGATGCCAATAATTCGAATGTTGGGGCGTTTAACATTGTCCCAAAGGTCTCTAATATTGTTCTCATTTCTTTTAATTTGTTTTTCTTTTTCCCTCTCTGTTTCATTTATTTCTACAGTTCTATCTTCTAGCTCACTTATCCTGTCTTCTGCCTCCGTTATTCTACTGTTTGTTCCCTCCAGAGTGTTTCTGATCTCATCTATTGCATTATTCATGGTATATTGACTCTTTTTTATTTCTTCTAAATCCTTATTAAAACTTTCTCGCATCTTCTCAATCCTTTTCTCCAGGTTATTTATCTGTACCTCCATTTTCTTTCCAGATTTTGAATCATTTTCACTATTAAAATTTGAAATTCTTTATCAGGTAGATTCCCTATATCTTCCTCTTTTGTTTGTGTTGGTGGGCATTTATCCTGTTCCTTTACTTGCTGGGTATTTCTCTGCCTCTTCATCTTACTTATATTGCTGTGCTTGGGGTGGCCTTTAATCTTCTGACAGTTGGTGGAGTTCTCTTAATTATATATTTTCCTCTCTGTGTGTGGCGTTGGACAGGTGGCCTGTCAAGGTTCCCTGGTTAGGGAAGCTTGTGTCAGTGTTCTGGTGGGTGGAGCTGGATTTCTTCTCTCTGAAGTGCAATGAAGTTTCCAGTAATGAGTTTGAGATGTCAGTGGGTTTGGAGTGGCTTTGGAAAGCCTGTATATTGAAGTTCAGGGCTCTTCTCCTGTGTTGCTGGCAAATTTGCATGGTATGTCTTTGAAACTTGTTGACTCTTGGGTGGTGCCTGGTTTCAGTGTATGTATGAAGGCATTTGATGAACTCCTATCAGTTAATGTTCCCTGGAACAATAGATCTCTGGTGTTCTCGGGATTTGGAGTTAGGCTTCTGCCTCTGGTTTTTGGTCTTATTCTTGCAGTAGGCTCGAGACTTCTCCATCTGTCACATCCAAGGCAGTTCTTTCTGTTTAAGCTCTTCTGTTTACTGGTCTCTTCCGTGTCTAATTCCTGCCCTGATACACGGGGGCGGTGGTGGACATTTTAATAGGTCCACCTGTTCAGACGTGCTGTGGGAAGGGAGGGACGCTGCTAGCAAATATCCCTGGCGTCTGTGGGGAGTGTGAGCAGTGTCTCAGCTACACTGGGATTGCCCCGACTCGCAGCGCGTGTGCTTTCCCTGTTTATGCTGCTCAGGCTCTAGGTTGTTCTGTCAGGAACTGTCTGTGGCCGGCGCTGGGTTGTATGCACTTCCCAGGTCTGAATGGCTCAGATTCAGGTCCTCGGGTACTCCACAAAGGCGCAGACTTGGTTGGGCCTGCGTTTTGTGCCTTCCCCGATCCAAGCAGCTCAAGTGAACAGGAGTTTGGTGAGCGCGGTTGCTGCGACTTATCGCCTCCCCAGTCCCTGCCACTCAGTTTTCTGGGTGTACAACTGGTGCACCTTCTCGGGCGGATATCGACCGGCCCAACCTAAGAAGTCTTGGTTAGCAAGGAAGCCTGCCTGCAGCTTGGTATGAGAAGCCTCTCTGGGGCCGCAGTTGCCCCTTCCAGCACTGGCCACCCTCTCCTGCCTGTCGCAGCAGGGGCTGGGGGATGGGCTGATCACCTCCGGCTCGCTCTGCTCAGTCCTTTGTTCTGTGAGCGGGGCTGGTGGAGTCTTCAGTTCAGTCAGTTCAGTCGCTCAGTCGTGTTCGACTCTTTGCGACCCCATGAATCACAGCACGCCAGGCCTCTCTGTCCATCACCAACTCCCGGAGTTCACTCAAACTCATGTCCATGGAGTTGGTGATGCCATCCAGCCACCTCATTCTCTGTCGTCCCCATCTCCTCTCACCCCCAATCCCTCCCAGCATCAGAGTCTTTTCCAGTGAGTCAACTCTTCTCATGAGGTGGCCAAAGTATTGGAGTTTCAGTTTCAGCATCAGTCCTTCCAATGAACACCCAGGACTGAGCTCCTTTAGAATGGCCTGGTTGGATCTCCTTGCAGTCCAAGGGACTCTCAAGAGTCTTCTCCAGCACCACAGTTCAAAAGCATCAATACTTTGGCGATCAGCTTTCTTCACAGTCCAACTCTCACACTCATACATGACCATGGGAAAAACCATAGTCTTGACTAGACGGACCTTTGTTGGCAAAGTAATGTCTCTGCTTTTTAATATGCTATCTAGGTTGGTCATAACTTTCCTTCCAAGGAGTAAGCGTCTTTTAATTTCATGGCTGCAGTCAGCATCCGCAGTGATTGGAGGAGTGTTAGGTTGGGGCTTTCCGCCTTTCCGCAGGCTTTTCGCCTTTCCGCGGGGTCGCTATCCCACCTTCTGCTTAGCTATCTCCCAGTAACGCCCTCAGATTGCCCTCGGGACGTTCAGGCCAGGTCCTCTCTCTAAGCGCTGCCGCCACGCCTCCCTGCCCAGCCCCCACTTATTAGTGGGGGGTGCGGGCGGTTGCGCAGCTTCTCTGCTGAGAGTTTCCTCTGAGCACTTAGTCTGTGGGTTTTAATTATTTATTTCTTTTCTCTCCCAGTTATGTGGCCCTCTGAGGTTCCAAGACTGGCCACAGACTCGCCAGTGACTGTTTCCAGGTGTTTGGAAACTTCTCTCTTTTTTTCTTTTTAAGCCTCCTTTCCTGGGACGGAGCTCCATCCCTCCCTCTTTTGTCTCTCTTTTTATCTTTTATACTCTTTCCTACCTCCTTTTGAAGACAATTGGCTGCTTTTCTGGGTGCCTGATGTCATCTGCAGGCATTCAGAAGTTGTTTTGTGGAATTTACTCAGCGTTCAAATGTTCTTTTGTTGAATTTATGGGGGAGAAAGTGGTCGCCCCGTCCTATTCCTCTGCCATCTTCTATCCTCCCCCTATTGTGGGTTTAAAATCTCTTTCCCCAAAGACAAATAATACAAAGCACCTAGTTTCTGCATATTGATCATTTGTATATCTTTTGTAGTGACAGTTCAGGCTTTGTCCATTTTTAACTGGTTGTTTGACTTTGTTACTGATTTGTAAAAGTTATTTATATTTAAGTATTTCTTGAATATACATATTGCAAAAATATTTTCCTTTTCTGTGGACTGCCTTTTCATTTGCTTTCTTGTTTCTTTTTACGTTAGAAGAATTGTTTTATTTGGGGATCTTAACTAAGGACTGTAGCCTGGGAGATGGCCTCTCAGATAGCTCTGAAGATCTACTCTGAAGAGGTAAGAGAGGAGCCAGGATATAAAGGAAATTTTTTGCTGGGAGAAAAAAAAAGCAAATACGTAATCAAACATCAAAAGATTACTGCTAACCACAAAGAACAGATATCTCAAGTTAATGATTTTAAGTACTTTTCTATATAAGGGAAGATATAAGAGTCTGGGCTTGTTGAGATTATCCCTTATATATGGATCTGGGGCCAGTATCCAAAGCACAGAATGCTTTGCTGTGCTTCATCCTGAATTCCCCTTAGGGCACACTGTCGGTGGGCAGCTACAGTGGCTAATGGTTTGATCCTTGCAGAACTGGGATGATGGTCAACATTATTAGTTTACTAAAATAGCAGGCAATATTCCCCATCAACAATCCCACTTGGTTATAAATTCAACCAAAGTTTGGGAGGCATTTCATGACCAATTTGTCCTAACATGCTAGGAGGTCAACACTCAGAAAATTAAGATCATGGCATCTGGTCCCATCATTTCATGGGAAATAGATGGAAAAACAATGGAAACAGTGTCAGACTTTATTTTTTGGGGCTCCAAAATCACTGTGGATGCTGACTGAAGCCATGAAATTAAAACACCCTTACTCCTTGGAAGGAAAGTTACGAGCAACCTAGATAGTATATTAAAAAGCAGAGACATTACTTTGCCAACAAAGGTCCGTCTAGTCAAGGCTATGGTTTTTCCACTGGTCATGTATGGATGTGAGAGCTGGACTGTGAAGAAAGCTGATCGCCGAAGAATTGATGCTTTTGAACTGTGGTACTGGAGAAGACTCTTGGGAGTCCCTTGGACTGCAAGGAGATCCAACCAGTCCATTCTAAAGGAGATCAGTCCTGGGTGTTCATTGAAAGTACTGATGCTAAAGCTGAAACTCCAATACTTTGGCTACCTCATGAGAAGAGTTGACTCACTGGAAAAGACTCTGATGCTGGGAGGGATTGGGGGCAGGAGGAGATGGGGACGATGGATAATGAGATGTCTGGATGGCATCACCGACTCAGAGGACATGAGTTTGAGTGAACTCCGGGGGTTGGTGATGGACAGGAAGGCCTGGCGTGCTGTGATTCATGGGGTCGCAAAGAGACAGACACTACTGAGCTGAACTGAACTGAAGGATTCCATTGATATGCTACGCATGTGCTATTTTTGGACGAGGCCCTGTTGATGACCTAAAATTCTCTGGATTGTCTGCCTTGCTAGTCTATTATGTCCAGGAAATGTTTTCCCTTGTTGCTTCTTTCCAAATCTGAGGGCTTCCCTGGTGGTTCAAATGGTAAAGAATCTGTCTGCAATGCCAGAGACCTGGGTTTGATCCCTGGGTTGGAAAGATCCCCTGGAGGAGGAAACGGGTACCCACTCCAGGATTCTGGCCTGGAGAATTCCATGGACAGAGGAGCCTGGCAGGCTATGGTCCATGGGGTCACCTTACTGGTCTGTTATGATCCAGGAAATGTTTTCCCTTGTTGATTCTTCCACATCTAGAGTTGCTCTATCACAATATTATATAGAGTTCTATATGGGATCAATTGCCTCAAGACATTCAGCCATCATTAGTTTTGTCAAAAGCCTGGTTATACATCGAGTAATGCAAGAGATAGCAATCTTATAAAATAAACAGAATATAAGTAATATAGCTAGTAACATTAATAAGGTTATAGTACAGCTGAGAGACACAAAGCATAAACAGTTTGAAAACAACAAAGAACAAATTAAACCAGTGGTTAGTATAATTAGTCATGATCTCTGTCACAACAAGCCATCAAATCTAGAGGGGAGCCAATTAATGTACCAAATTCTAGAAGTATCAGATAGAAAGGAAAAATGCATGTTTGAAGGCAATGGCAAGCCACTCAAGTACTCTTGCCTGGAAAATCCCATGGATGGAGGAGCCTGGTAGGCTGCAGTCCGTGGGGTCGCTAAGGGTCAGACACGACTGAGCGACTTCACTTTCACTTTTCACTTTCACACATTGGAGAAGGAAATGGCAACCCACTCCAGTGTTCTTGCCTGGAGAATCCCAGGGACGGGGGAGCCTGGTGGGCTTCCTTCTATGGGGTCACACAGAGTCGGACACAACTGAATTGACTTAGCGCAGCAATCTTTGTTTACAAAGGAACACTTTAGCAATGTTGTGGGTCATAGTGTAAGAAGAAATGTTTTTTGGAAAACAAAGATTAAAAGTCAGTAATGTTTCTGACAAAAAGTCATAGAAATATAAATCATATTTACCAATTCATTTAGTCCCATGTAATTAATTCCTGTTTATCTGGACAAAGCCCTCAGGTTTTCCACTAGAGTTTTGTTGCTTCTTACCCAGTTCAGTGGTATGATCTAAAAGTTATCAGAAGCCTTGTTTGTAAAGCCCTTTTTAAGAATCTCATTAAAGATCTTCATTTTGTAAAAGAATCAGAGTAAAACAATGTCTGTGAATGACCAAAAAATTATTAATAAAATGGTGTAGTTTAAGATCTTAATACAACACAATTGGGCCTTAGGAAGCATTACTATGAACAAAGCTAACAGAGGTGATGGAATTCCAGCTGAGCTATTTCAAACCCTAAAAGTGCTGCACTCATTATACCATCTAATTTGGAAAAGACCAGTTGCTACAGGACTGGAAAAGGTCAGTTTTCATTCCAATCCCGAAGAAAGGCAATGGCAAAGAATGTTCAAATTACCATACAATTGCACTCATTTCACATGCTAGCAGGAATATATGCAAAATCCTTCAAACTAGGCTTTGGCAGTACATGAACCGAGAACTTCTAGGTGTACAAACTGGATTTAGAAAAGACAGAAGAACCAGAAATTAAATTGCCAACATCCATTGGATCATAGAAAAAGCTAGAGAATTGCAGAAAAACATCTGCTTCTTTGACTACACTAAAGCCTTTGACTGTATGGATCACAACAAACTGGAATATTATTGTGGAATATTATTAAAGAGATGGGAATACCAGACCACATTACCTGCCTCCTGAGAAACCTTTATAACACTGTTACCTACTTATTTAATTTATATGCAGAGTACATCATGTGAAATGCTGGGCTGGATAACTCACAAGCTAGAATCAAGACTGCCAGGAGAAATATCAATGATCTCAGATAAGCAGGTGATACCACATTAATGGCAGAAAGTGAAGAGGAATTAAAGAGCCTCTTGATGAAGGTGAAAGAGGAGAGTGAAAAAGCTGGCTTAAAACTCAGCATTCAAAAAACGAAGATTATGGCATCCAGTCCCATCACTTCATGGAAAATAGATGGGGAAGAAGTGGAAACATTGTCAGATTTCATTTTCATGGGCTCCAAAATCACTGGAATGGTGACTGCAGCCATGAAATTAAAAGATGCTTACTCCTTGGAAGAAAAGCTGTGACATACCCGACAGAGTATTAAAAAGCAGAGATGTTACTTTGCCCACAAAGGTCCACACAGTCAAAGCTATGGCTTTCCTAGTAGTCACATATGGATGCGAAAGTTGTACCACGCAGTTTGGCTGAGTGCCAAAGAATCTGTGCTTTAGAATTGTGGTGCTGGAGAAGACTCTTGAGAGTCCTTTGGACAGTAAGGAAATCAAACCAATTCATCCTAAAGGAAATCAGTACTGAATATTCAGCTGAAGCTGAAGCTCCAGTACTCTGACCACCTGATGCAAAGAGCCAATTCATTGGAAAATGTCCTGATGCTAGGAAAGATTGAGGGCAAGAGGAGAAGGAGCAACAGAAGATGAGATGGTTGGACGATATCACTGACTCAATGGACATGAGTATGAGCAAACTCGGGGAGATAGTGAAGGACAGGGAAGCCTGACATGCTGCAGTTCATGGGGTTACAAAGTCGGACATGATTATGTGACTGAACAACAACACAATTTATAAAAAACTTGGTTATTTCTGTGGCATACAACATTTTTAGATAACTAGAAATATGATTACGTTACACCAGAACATACCAGATCTTCAGGCATTCCATATAGTTTTTGGAACATTTAATGACTTTTATCTACACAATGTAATACAATGGTTATCTCAGTTAAATTCACCCATTCCAGTCCATTTTGGTTCACTGATTCCTAGAATGTCGACGTTCACTCTTGCCATCTCCTGTTTGACCACTTCCAGTTTGCCTTGATTCATGGACCTAACATTACTACTTGGGCAGCAATCCCTTAGAAGAAATGGACTAGCCATCATGGTCAACAAAAGAGTCCAAATTGCAGTACTTGGATGCAATCTTGACAGAATGATTTCTGTTCGTTTCCAAGGCAAACCATTCAATATTACAGTAATCCAAGTCTATGCCCCAACCAGTAATGCTTAAGAAGCCGAAGTTGAACAGTTTTATGAAGACCTACAAGACCTTTTAGAACTAACACCCAAAAAAGATGTCCTTTTCATTATAGGGGACTGGAATGCAAAAGTAGGAAGTCAAGAAACACCTGGAGTAACGGACAAATTTGGCCTTGGAGCACGAAATGAAGCAGGGCAAAGGCTAATAGAGTTTTGCCAAGAGAATGCACTGGTCATAGCAAACACCCTCTTCCAACAACACAAGAGAAGACTCTACACATGGACATCACCAGATGGTCAACACCGAAATCAGATTGATTATATTCTTTGCAGCCAAAGATGGAGAAGCTCTATACAGTTAGCAAAAACAAGACCAGGAGCTGACTGTGGCTCAGATCATGAACTCCTTATTGCCAAATTCAGACTGAAATTGAAGAAAGTAGGGAAAACCACTAGACCATTCAGATATGACCTAAATCAAATCCCTTATGATTATACAGTGGAAGTAAGAAATAGATTTAAGGGTCTAGATCTGATAGATAGAGTGCCTGATGAACTCTGGACGGAGGTTCATGACATTGTACAGGAGACAGGGACCAAGACCATCCCCATGGAAAAGAAATGCAAAAAAGCAAAATGGCTGTCTGAGGAGGCCTTACAAATAGCTGTGAAAAGAAGAGAAGCGAAAAGTAAAGGAGGAAAGGAAAGATATAAGCATCTGAATGCAGAGTTCCAAAGAATAGCAAGGAGAAATAAGAAAGCCTTCCTCAGCGATCAATGCAAAGAACTAGAGGAAAACAACAGAATAGGAAAAACAAGAGATCTTTTCAAGAAAATTAGAGACATCAAGGGAACATTTCATGCAAAGATGGTCTCGATAAAGGACAGAAATGGTATGGACCTAACAGAAGCAGAAGATATTAAGAAGAGGTGGCAAGAATACACAGAAGAACTGTACAAAAAAGATCTTCACGACGAAGATAATCACGATGGCGTGATCACTCACCTGGAACCAGACATCTTGAAATGTGAAGTCAAGTGGGCCTTAGAGAGCATCACTACAAACAAAGCTAGTAGAGGTGATGGAATTCCAATTGAGCTATTTCAAATCCTGAAAGATGAGGCTGTCAAAGTGCTGCATTCAATATGCCAGCAAATTTGGAAAACTCAGCAGTGGCCACAGCATTGGAAAAGATCAGTCTTCATTCCAATCCCAAAGAAAGGCAATGCCAAAGAATGCTCAAACTACCGCATAAATGCACTCATCTCACACGCTAGTAAAGTCATGCTCAAAATTCTCCAAGCTAGGCTTCAGCAATATATGAATCGTGAACTTCCAGATGCTCAAGCAGGTTTTAGAAAAGGCAGAGGCACCAGAGATCAAATTGCCAACATCCGCTGGACCATGGAGAAAGCAAGAGAGTTCCAGAAAAACATCTATTTCTGCTTCATTGACTATGCCAAGGCCTTTGACTGTGTGGATCACAATAAACTGTGGAAAATTCTGAAAGAGATGGGAATCCCAGACCACCTGACCTGCCTCTTGAGAAACCTGTATGCAGGTCAGGAAGCAACTGTTAGAACTGGACATGGAACAACAGACTGGTTCCAAATAGGAAAAGGAGTACGTCAAGGTTGTATATTGTCACCCTGCTTATTTAACTTATATGCAGAGAACGTCATGAGAAATGCTGGGCTGGAAGAAGCACAAGCTGGAATCAAGATTGCTGGGAGAAATATCAATAACCTCAGAAATGCAGATGACACCAGCCTTATGGCAGAAAGTGAAGAGGAACTCAAAGGCCTATTGATGAAAGTGAAAGAGGAGAGTGAAAAGGTTGGCTTGAAGCTTAACATTCAGAAAACAAAGATCATGGCATCTGGTCCCATCACTTCTTGGGAAATAGATGGGGAAACAATGGAAACAGTGTCAGACTTTATTTTTGGGGGCTCCAAAATCACTGCAGATGCTGATTGCAGCCATGAAATTAAAAGACGCTTGCTCCTTGGAAGGAAAGTTATGACCAGCCTAGATAGCATATTAAAAAGCAGAGACATTACTTTGCCAACAAAGGTCCGTCTAGTCAAGGCTATGGTTTTTCCCGTGGTCATGTATGGATGTGAGAGTTGGACTGTAAAGAAAGCTGATCACCGAAGAATTGATGCTTTTGAACTGTGGTGCTGGAGAAGACTCTTGAGAGTCCCTTGGACTGCAAGGAGATCCAACCAGTCCATTCTAAAGGAGATCAGCCCTGGGTGTTCATTGGAAGGACTTATGCTAAAGCTGAAACTCCAATACTTTGGCCACCTCATGCGACGAGTTGACTCACTGGAAAAGACTCTGATGCTGGGAGCGATTGGGGGTGGGAGGAGACGGGGACGACAGAGAATGAGATGGCTGGATGGCATCACCGACTCTGTGGACATGAGTTTGAGTGAGCTCCGGGAGTTGGTGATGGACAGGGAGGCCTGGCGTGCTGTGGTTAATGGGGTCGCTTAGAGTCAGACACGACTGAGCGACTAAACTGAACTGAAACTGAACTGATCTACACAATAATGGACATTTCTATATTATATGAACAGTAATGACAGTTATCCATATAATACAACCAAGGAAGTTTTATCACTACTTTTTTGACAATGTTTCCTATGTAATTTAGTTTACCAAATAAACCTCTTTCAGAGGTCCTTTGAAAGTGAGCTAGAGATCAAAATAGCTTTATTTCATATTTGGAAATTTGTCAAGAATATCAAAAGGTTTCAGAACACTTGGTCAAATGGGATCATAGGTTACTGTGAAATAATACTTAATATTCAACCAAAGTTACAATAAAAGATTTTAAATACAGAAACTTGTAACAGGTTACTTTTCCCAGGTGCCTCAGTGGTAAACAAGCTGCCTGCCAAGCAGGAGTCACAGGTTCAATCCCAGAACCAGAGGAAGACCCTCTGGAGAAGGAAATGGCAACCCACTTCATTATGGGAAATCCCATGGACAGAGGAGCCTGGCGGACTACAGACCATGGGGTCACAAAAAGTCAGACACCACTTAGTGACTAAACAGCAAACAGCTGCAAAGAAACCTTACAATCAGTTATCAAAAGCAAATTAATATTAAAAAAAAAAACTTTGAGCTCTTAACACAGTTAACATGAACCAGAACCATCCAGAACACGAACCAGAGAGAATGAAAAAAAAAATTTATTTTTGTACCAGCTTTCAGTTCAGTTCAGTTCAGTTCAGTCACCTAATTATATTTCATTTTAATCTTAGCCATTTCTGACCATGCACAAAACTCTTCTCAGGACTCCTTTTCACAAAAGCTTATATAACGTTTTTACTTTCAGATTTTGTCCTATGCTTTCTCTTTCTTCTTCCAGGACAAAATTACTTTCTTAGCCTTAACAAAGTGTTTCCATTTCTTGTATCTTTTTTTTTCCTTCATACAAAGATGTTTTCCATATTAATTTTAGTAGTCTTGTCAGGCAAGTGTAATCTCCTTGGTTCTGTCTCGTCTCAACAAAAATTTGAAACGACGGACATTAAAGCCCTTGGCGCGTCACAGCTCTTGGACAGACCGTGTTATAGCTCTTAGACAGATCAGTGTTATAGCTCTGATTTACAGCTCAGTTTTATTTTAAAAATAGCAAGAATATACATCCTCGAGGCATGAGGGCATGCCGACCAAAGACACGAAGAGAAGAGAGAGCCCTGGCTCTTTGGCTCCTGTTTTTATATGTTTTTTCCTCCCCCGGGGCCTGCCCTATGTAAATTGGGCTAGCCAGGAGTGCTGTTTGTTCTACCTGAGGTCCTCACTCCAGTCCACAGACCTTCCTTTGTTCTATTTTCGGGGGCTTTTCCTTTCCTTGTCTTTTAGCCACCGCCATTTTGGATTCCTGTTTCCTATTCTAACTACCTAACAGTCTTAATTCGGAGAGGGCAATGGCAATCCACTCCAGTGCTCTTGCCTGGAGGATCCCATAGACAGAGGAGCCTGGTGGGCTGCAGTCCGTGGAGTTGCTAGGAGTCGGACCGGCGGAGGGACTTCACTTTCACTTTTCACTTTCATGCATTGGAGAAGGAAATGGCAACCCACTCCAATGTTCTTGCCTGGAGAATCCCAGGGATGGGGGAGCTTGGTGGGCTGCCGTCTGTGGGGTCGCACAGAGTCAGACACGACTGAAGTGACTTAGCAGCAGCAGCAGCAACAGTCTTAATTATATGTATTAATTAGAAATCTTTTTAAACTTAATTCTGCTGAAAACTAAGAAGCAAGCAATTATAAACTGGCCTTTACATTAATTAGTCTTCTGGAGATTGGCAAAACTATAAATTCAACTTATAGTTTTTAAAAACGTGATTTTTATAGAAAAATTTTCAGTGTGGCATGAACATTTTTATTAAAAGCCCTAAATATCTTTAGTTTCTCTGTAAAAGGAAGCCTGTGTTTAGTGTTAATGTTTCAGTATTTTGTTTGGGAATGATCTGGATATTTAACGAACTTTCATCATTTAACTTAGCAAAACTCTAAAATTCCAAGTTACCAAAAATCTGGAGAAACTATGTTTAAGCAGACATACCACAAAACATAATTGCTTTTAAAGATTCACCTAAAAGCCCTTACCCTATCTATTTAACTCACTTGTTCCTAACAATTTTGTTCAGATTGCCCATGAAAACTTACAGCCATTAGGCTAAATCAGCCATCATCCCTGGCTATTTTTCTTACTGATAAATTTTATAAGAGATAATAGGGGCTTATTTGACTTTTATAAACCTAGGTGCAAGAAGAGTAAGACATGGCTGTATTAATGAAACCAGCAAATTTAAACTTTAATTGTCAATATTAATTAATACTGAGTATTTCCCAGATCATATGAATTTGGAGTTCATTTGAGTTAGTTTCTATTACATTTAGAAATATTTAATTTATAAGTGCTTACTTTTAAAAAAGTCAAATAGAGCTCTTACATAAATTTAATTTTAATAATTCTATCTGGAGGTAGAGACATGTATGTATAATGTACACACAGCATATAAACAGACATAACTAGAGGTGTTATGGCTTCATTTTAAAACTTAGTCATGAATCCAGATACTACAGTATAAACTTACTAGTTTATAAATAACAGTTGGACTAAGTTAAATCTATTTACTTAGCTGACAAAGGCTTTTTACTTTTTGTGGAAATGACTTAAGATTTGTATTTGTCCTTGGTAAATCTTTAAGGAGGCTGTGAATTCGATTTGGGGTAAAGGAGCCTTTTTAGCACTTTGAGAATTAAAGGGCCTCTTTTCCCCTTTTTTCTTTCAGTTTCAAGTTCTATCTGATTGAACTAATTGGGCTAAACCTTAGGTCACTGTGCGATGTATTTACACTTTGATTTGTAGAAATTTGCAAGACAGAGACAGTTGCTTCTAATTTCCAAAGGATCTGGTTTACCACCTAAATGATATCAAATGACCAACTAGCCCAACTGCAATTTCTTTAATTTGCTTTTATTAGTCCCTGAATATTAGCCCCCAGTTTTTACTTTATATTGTGTGGGTTAAGGTAACCCTATTAGTTTCCTTTAGTATATTTGATCAATATTGTCTGAGAGTCAGATTTGTATGCCCTGTCTTATAATACCATGCCAGGAAGCATTCCCCAGTGAGACATGTCTATCCCACAATATAATTATAAACTCATTTAAATACATCAATTTTTACAAAATATTCGTTTCAGTTCTATCAGGTATTTTACCTTTAACTTTAGCTTCCATTAGAACCCTATCGAGAACTCTTGGTCTTAACAAGGAGACCCAGAAACTTTCTGTAGGGTCCTCTGGCCATTTAATCTATTTTTGTATAAAGGTTTGGGATCCCCAGTAAGGAATTGAGCCTAGGGACTCAGTCAATCTTTCAGCTGATAAATTGGCCTAATTCTTGCCCCATGCAATTGATGGTCACGTATCTCAATGTAATTTTCTTCCAGCCTTTAGAAACTTTTTTTTCAAATGGGGTAAATACAGTGGACTTGGTTCGGGGCCCTTTAAGGTAGGGGGGACCAATAGGGAGTCTGTTGGCCCATTCAACTTTAGGTAGCATGTTATCAAAACCAGTATTTAATCCCATTATTGCCCATTTTATTTATTTCACTTCTTAATAAACATCAAAAGATTTCCATTCTATTGGGACAGGTCCCTTTAAAATTTCTGCCTTACTGGGGAGAAGTCTTTTGACTTTCCCCTCAGCTTCTTCAAATTTTCCTGTTAATCAATTTTAATTAATGTAATATTTTTATTAGCATCTGTAAGATTCACTGAAGAAGCTTTGAGACAACAAATAAGGTTTCCCAAACAAGTATTTTTTTCTTTTAAAATTTATCTTTATACAGTTTTCATAGGTTACTTTCCATTTACAGTTATTACAAAGTATTGACTATGCTCCCTGTATTGTACAATACATCCTTGCACCTATCTTATACCCAATATTTTGTACCTCCCCCTTCCTCACCCCTATACTGCCTCCCACTAGTAAACACTATTTCATTCTGAGTCTGCTTCTTTTTTGTTATATTTACTAATTACTGTAATTTTTTAGATCCCCATATAAGCAGTATCATACAACATTTATCTTTCTCTAATTTATTTCACTTAGCATAATGCCCTCCAAATTCATCCATGTTGCTGCAAATGGCAAAACTGCATTCTTTTTTATGGCTGAGTAGTATTCCATTGTATATATGTACCCCTGCTTCTTTATCCACTCATCCATCAGTGGATTGCTTCCATATCTTGGCAATTGTAAATAATGCAGCTGTGGATGTTGACTTGCATTTGTCTTTTCCAATGAGTGTTTTTTTCAGGTATATAACCAGAGTGAAACTGCTGGGTTAGATAAATTGTTCTGCTTTTAGTTTTTCGAGAAACCTCTATACTGTTTCTAAAGTGGCTGCACCAACTTACATTCCCACCAACAGTATAGGAGTGTTCCTTCTTCTCCATAATCTCAACATTTATTATTTGTAGACTTCTTAATGATGGCCATTCTGACTGGTGTGAGGTGATACCTCATTTTAGTTTTGATTTGCATTACTCTAAATGAGTAGTACCTTAATAATGAACTAAACCAGTAAGACCCGAGAGGTGTCCCCATAAAAAAACTGCAAAGGATGCAGCCTTCATAATATTCAGAGAGTTTACTTCCAAAACTAGTTTGAGAAAGTAAAGGCCTTTATCATAGCCATGACATCATTAAAATTGAGATGACAAAGGATCCTTACAGTCTGGAATTCCTTATGGCAATTTCCCTTGAGAGTTGGCACAGCCAGGCACAAAGACTGCTTGGAATTTCAGTCTGTTTGACTAGTTGCCAAATGTACACTATTTGTGTATCTTGCAGTTGCTAGCGAACAAACTCTTTAAAAAAAAAACAAAACGTAAGATCAGGTGGAATATTTACATCTCAAAGACACAGGGAGAGAAATGCAAGTTCCTCCTAGGAGGGGTTTTGTTTTTTAAGGTCAGAATTCTGAAAAGATGCTTTAACAAGTCAGATTTTTCTAGCTGCATAGGTGAAAAAAATTCAAATGTAAAAAGAACCCCAGTTTGACCATTTTGAGGATGAGATTTCCTTTAATTTCCAGTTAAGCAAGTACTTGTCTGTATAAATTCTGTCTGTACATAATAAAATCTTCTCTCAACTTGGGCAAGACAGTCAGTGTCTTTCAACTGAGCAAAACATTCCCAGGGTTTCGCAACTGGGGTAACCCAGGTACCTCTTTTTCAAACTAAGTTCAAGGAAAATATACTCTTTACAGAGAGGAGTTTATCCACCACCAAATAAACCTCAGGGCTATCAGCCAATAAAGGGAGATCCAAGACCCAGAAGAGATCTAAATTCACCTTGGCTCTCCAAGGAGGTAGACAGGCACAAGAGGTTTCTGCTGGTGCCAAGGCCCTGGACCCTTAGAGAGTTCAGTAAAAGGAGAGAAGTTCTGGTCTTGGTCAACAAAACTGATTGAATAAATATGCACCTACCTTTTCATTTTCCTAATGATGTCCTTTGATAATTAGAAGTTTTCAGCTTTAAAGTTCAAGTTTGTATTTTTTTTTTGTGACTAGTTATCCAATTGAAAAGTTTTTACCTATATCAATTTTGTGAAGATTTTCTTTAATTTTGTAGAACTTTTAAAATTTTAACTTTTTAAAGTATGTTCATCTCAATTTTGAGTAGAGTGTGAGGTAATGTTGATATACTTTTTCATAAAATTATACCTTAATTCCAGCACCATTTGTCGAAAAGACTTTCCTTTCCCCTTTAAGTTGCCTTCGGGCCTTTGGGAGAAATAAACTGATCACACAAATATGGGCCTATTTATGGACTCTATCCTGTTCTATTGATCTTTGTCTATCTACCTATCAACCTAGCTGTGCCGAGTACTGCAGCCTTATAGTATCTTGAAATTAGATAAAGCCTCTAACCTGACTATTCTAAGTTCTTTGATTTCCCTAACAAATTTCTTAATTTTTACATTTAAAAAAGCTCTTGGTATTTTGGTTGATATTGCATTCAATCTATTCTTAAACTGGAGAATTCATACCTTAATACTGAATTTTCAGTTCATGAATACTGAATGACACAAACCGTAACAGCCTTGACAAAGACGAGCTGCTGACACACTGGTCTGTGCGAGCAGCATCTGAAGTTAATCATCACATGCGAGAGGAACCACTGTGAGCGATTATTGTCATTTCTGTAATCGAACACTATAGTTCTAGCAAGAGCAGAAACAGAGGGAAATGGGCTTGGAACCTCAGCGAATGTAGCTTTGCATCTCAATGCCTCCTTTAAAGTACAGATCGGTGAATAAGCATAACCAGGTATTGGCTGAAAACAGAGACATTACTTTGTCAACAAAGGTCCGTCTAGTCAAGGCTATGGTTTTTCCAGTGGTCATGTATGGATGTGAGAGTTGGACTATAAAGAAAGCTGAGCACCAAAGAATTGAAGCTTTTGAACTGTAGTGTTGGAGAAGACTCTTGAGAGTCCCTTGGACTGCAAGGAGACCCATCCAGTCCATCCTAAGGGAGATCAGTCCTGGGTGTTCATTGGAAGGACTGATGTTGAAGCTGACACTCCAATACTTTGGCCACCTGATGCGAAGGGCTGACTCATTTGAAAAGACCCTGATGCTGGTAAAGATTGAGGGCAGGAAGAGAAAGGGACAACAGAGAATGAGATGGCTGGATGGCATCACCGACTCAATGGACATGAGTTTGGGTAAGCTCTGGGAGTTGGTGATGGACAGGGAGGCCTGGAGTGCTGCAGTTCATGGAGTCGCAAAGAGTCGGACACAACTGAGCAACTGAACTGAACTGAGATGTTTTATTGTTAAGATGTTACAGTGAGACTCATTTCCATAAATAGCTAAGGATAAATATGTGAATAAAGGGAAGAAGATTAAAAATAGTCTTGAAGGTCAAGACTAAAACATTAACTGCTAAGATTTTCCTCTTAATCCAAGTATAAGCACTCTGCTTCTTATTTTGGCAGCTTTCATTTTATTATCCAAATTAATATTTCAAGGCCATGCTAGGGAAATGTTCAAAAATTATCTTTTACCCTCTCACTTCTTTGGTACCCTATCCCCCACTCCACCCTACTTTGATGGGAAAAGAAGGTTTGAAAGTAATGTAGGATTAAGATTAGATTATAGTATGACAATCACTCAGTCATGTCTGACTCTGCGACCCCATGGACTGTAGCCTGCCAGCCTCCTCTGTCCGTATAATTCTCCAGGCCAGAATACTGGAGTGGATAGCCATTCCCTTCTCCAGGGGATCTTCCCAAGCCAGGGATCAAACCCAGGTCTCCTTCATTGCAGGCAGATTCTTTATCGTCTGAGCCACTTTCCTTCTCCAGCGGATCTTCCTGACCCGGAAATCAAACCAGGGTCTCCTTCATTGCAAGTAGATTCTTTACCAGCTGAGCTACCAAAGAAACCCACACTAGATTGTAATCATTGTTTTTTTAATTTTTTTCAAGTGGCCCATCTTTAATCCTGCTTCAAGTACAAATTAAAGTGAAGCATAATTTAAGAAACTTATTGTCTTATTACCAAAGTTTTCATAAGTTTTTTGCTAAAAAATTAAGAAGACAAAGTTTTTGAAAAGCAACATTTTGGAGTATATCCTTCTAGCAGTTATGTGTGTGTTTGAACACACAGATATCCTAGCCAGTATTGGTGTCTATAAGCTCCTGGCTTCTCATTCCTGCCCCAGACCCAAGGAGGCTGAGCACCCTGGTGCTGGAGAAGACTCTTGAGAGTCCTTTGGACAGCAAAGAAATCAAACCAGTCAATCCTAAAGGAAATCAATTCTGCATATTCATTGGAAGGACTGATGCTAAAGCTTAGGCTTCAATACTTTGGCCACCTGATGCAAAGAGCCTACTCATTGGAAAAGACCCCTGATGCTGGGAGAGATTGAGGGCAGAAGGAGAAGGGGGCAACAGAGGATGAGATGGGTGGATGTCATCACCGACTCAATGAACATGAATTTGAGCCAACTCAGGGAGATGGTGAAGAACAGGGAAGCCTGGCGTGCTGCAGTCCAGGGGGTCACAAAGAGTCGGACACGACCGAGCGACCAAACAACAACTGTGGTTCTGTGATGGCCAAGAGCAGCCTTGGGCTCCTAGGGGAATCTGCAGCTACAGCCTTCCCAGCCCACATTACGTGCATGCAACTCAGAGGGCTGGGCTGCCTCAGTTTCCTGATTTGTGATTTTGTTTCTCATTGAACACCTAAAACCCATTTCTACCCAAACTCCTCGGCTAGGGCCTCATACTCAGGGGTCCCCTTTTTCTGAACCACTAGACTGTAGGGGCTATTGGGCCCATCTACCCATGTCACTTCCTGGAGATTTCAAGTGTAACAACCCACCCAACCAGATCAGATTCCTCCTGGGTGCTGAAATCTTACCAGGCATCTTCGACACTGTGTTTGGACCACTTTCATCAAGAATCAGCCCTAAGATGGTTTCTCTTCACTGCACCCTGGACCTAGTGGCCCCTCTGTCCCCACCAGAGCATCTGGCTCACTGCCCATTTGCATGCTGCTTATTTTCAAATGATCCAAGCTGTATGTTTTCAGAGTTTGCTTAAAACTGGTTACCCTTTACTGAGCTCAGGGTTATTTAAACCACTATAGAGGTTTCAGTGACAGCATTCTAATTGTTTAGCACTCTTTCAAAGCAATGAAAATTTACACTTATACCTATGCTCTCCTACAGATGGCTTGGTGCCACCTGACATGAAGTAGCCTTTCCATCCCTGTCAGCAGGAAGAACAGGAAAGAAAAAGAAAAGAATAGAAGAATGACCAAAGGAGATTACTTCACATCATATTTCCTCCTTTCAGGATGGAGAGGTTAGATGAGCAGTTCTTTTTGATCCACTGACATTAAGATGTCTGCTTCTTTTGATGTGTTTTCATTTGGATGTATACAAGTGTGCTGGACTGCATCTTGCTGCTTTCCCACATGAGATGAAACCCCTCTGTGATAAACAGAGTGGCAAGCCTATGATGCTATTTTGCCCAAAGTGACCTAGATGGGAGATAAGTAAAAAAGGCACACTTGCCTAGTAGATAAACTCAGACAAGCTCAAGTGGCAGGATTGCCTTTTCAAGAAAGGAAAACCTCCAGGAAGAAGTTTTACAGCATGCTGAGCCATTATCCCAAATGTTCTGCTTTTCCTCCAAGAGAAGTAAGACTGTTTCTGACATTGTTTTGTTAATGAGCATATTGTATTGAAGGACAGGGAGGAATTGCAAATCTGTCTGTCTCAGCTGTCAGCTCCCAGAAGGAAGCTGATGACAAGACACCTCTCCTATGCCAGGAGGGAGAGCTGGGTCCAAAGTAGGGGAAGAAATGGAGCCTTAATTATCTTGGGTTTAACTTTTATTATTATCATTATTATGTGATTTAATAATATTAATTATGGTGGATGAAGACTTCAGAAGACATAATGGTTCAAAGAGACATTTTAGCCACTGTCAGTCAGAGCTAAGTATTTGTTTGAAGCATCTAGACTCATTTTCTGAAATAAGTTTTCATTTATACATAGACAGATCCTAGATGTAAAAAGCATATGTACTTCCGATCAGTGTGAATTGAGCCTTATTATCTATTCTCATCTTTTGGGAAGCTTGCTGCAATATGGCAGGTGTTGGGTGTCGGGGCAGTCTTAAATCAGGGGCTGTAAACTCAGCCCCTCCAGGGCCAGGCACAGGGTGAGTGGGTGTGATGAGCCCCGTGGCGACACTGGCCACCAGGAAGGCACATCTGCCCGGCCAGCGGCTGCTCCAGCCCAGCCCCACAAGGCCACGTGGGAATGCCAGCCCCGTGTTGACAGATACTGAGGCTTTGCAAAGAAAGGCGGAAATCAGGATGTTTATATGAGAATTCCCCGGAGTTTTTAGTGTTGGCAATTGACTTAAAGAATTTTCAAACCCCCGGCAAGCCCCACAATACACATGTGCAGGCCAGATGCTACTCTGAGATTTGTCGTTGGTAAGCTGTGTTCTAGAGCACGGGAGAGAGGGTGCGCAGGGCATGTGGCAGGCCGGGTGGAGCCCTGGGAGGGGAGCTGCACCCAGAGCGTGCCGTACTTCAGGTGGGGAGATGCAGGCAGCAAAGACACCTGGATCAGGTCAAAAATGGGTCAAGACGGGCATAGCCCTTTAAGTTTTATACACACACATAAATAGCTTTAAAGATTGAATATTGAAAATTGTGATATACATGTACATGTGCACATCTATAAGCTCTTTGTATCAATGAAAATATCCATATACATTCACAGAAACAGTCCTTGGTTCATTATTTATCCCTATATACAAGATCACTCACTGCTTTGCACATAGAAGGGAGTCAGTAAATGTTTGTTTCAAATATATTTAGTGAGCATGAGTACACTCTCAGGACTGTTCTAGGATCCTGAGATAATGTAGTGAACAAAGTAGTCAAAGACTCTGGTCCTCAAGGGATAGAGTTCCAAAGTGGGCAGTCAGATAATCAATAAGGAACTTAAATTGAATTCCATGGTGCAGGGTAGGAAGTTCTGCAAAAAAGAAAAGTAGGGCAAAGGGGCTTGGGATTACTGGGAGTGGTACAGCTCACAATATTAATTGGTTAATATTAACCAATATTAACTATTGGCTAAAATTTTTACTTTAAAAGGCTAAGTAGATACAGTTTTATATAATCTAAAGGTGGGCCAGGATGAGATGCATCCATTAAATACATTGATAACTCCAAAGGTATATTTTAGCGATTATGCCTAATTTTTCCCCCAAAGAGTTTTTTGTTTGTTTTTTTTTTACCAAGTATTGTGTATAATTGTAAAATAGATTTTTTTTTAATATTTATTTATTTGGCAACAATGGGTCTTAGTTGCAGCATGTGAACTCTTAGCTACAGCATGTGGGATCCAGTTCTTTGACCAGGGATCAAACCTGGGCCCCCTGCATTGGGAGCCTGAAGTCTTAGCCACAGGATTACCAGGGAAGTCCCTGCCTAAAATAGATTTCTAATTTCACACTTTTAAAATTTTGGTGCTCATATACATGCTAGTCATGTATCTATTCATTCAGCTATTATTTAATAGAATACCTACTAAGTGCAGAGCCCCAAGTCAGGCATCAGGTAGAGAAAGGAGGACAGTAAGACTTCGGTGACATGGCTTCAAGGACAAAACCTTCTATATAGAGAGGTTGATGTTTCTCTTCCCAGTGGTCCAGGAATGAGATGACTTTAAGGGCAAGGTTAGCTTCAATCATTCCTGAAAACAGCTCCATCTCCAAGGAAACCACGGGGATAGCTGTCTGTCTCTGTGGGTGTGGGTGGTGTCCTGTTTTATTCTCACCATCTCCATCACCTCCTCTTCTTGGCAGGCACAAAGTCATGGTGAGAGTTAAGTCAGTGTGGGTTCCCAGAGTGATCTCAGGGGCCAATGCTCTGACAGCTCTGTGATACTCATACCCATTCCTGTCTTATGTCTTGACTCAAACCCTTTACCATCCATGAAACATCTATGAGAGATCTTAGATCACAGGAAGAGATCAGCCCACACACAAGAAAGCAGGACCAAGCTCTGGTGCAGGTTCTCAGAAAGAGAGGGGTCATGGGGGTTATTAGACGGTAGGACCAAAATCTTCTATCACCAATGGCTACTCCTGGGGTGTCCTTTGGAGCCAGAGGCAGACAGCCCCTTTTCTCAATGTCATGTTTTAAAGTTAGATTGATATCACAGCTCCCCCAGTGATGTCAAGGGTTAGCACATAGCAATAGTTTTCCATTAAGAGGGGAGAGGGGAGGGAGTAGGAAGCTACCCACAAATACATGCTCATCTCATAATTTATGCACACCTCCCCTAGTCTCCCCACGCACTCTGCTCCGAGGTATCTTGGGCTTTTGCTATTCTTTGTGAGGAGGAAACAGATGCTGACTGGAGGTCTTCAGGGAATCATTTAAAATTCATTCCGCATAAAATAATCAAGAAATCATTGTTTTTAATTTTGTTAAAGCACCAGTCGGAGAAGGCAATGGCAACCCACTCTAGTACTCTTGCCTGGAAAATCCCATGGACGGAAGAGCCTGGTAGGCTGCAGTCCATGGAGTCGCGAGGAGTCAGACACAAGTGAGTGACTTCACTTTCACTTTCATGCATTGGAGAAGGAAATGGCAACCCACTTCAGTGTTCTTGCCTGGAGAATCCCAGGGACGGGGGAGCCTGGTGGGCTGCCGTCTATGGGGTCGCACAGAGTTGGACACGACTGAAGTGACTTAGCAGCAGCAGCCGAGCACCAGTGCATTTATTTCATTACTTGGTTCTATTTTATTTCTCAACACCGTCAATCAAAGTGCCCTTATGGTTGGTCTCCTTCAGCGACCCGACTCCTTCCACAATCCACATTTCTTAAAAATGCAAACCTTAATGTTGTCATTATATACATACCTATAATAAGGAATTTAAAAAAAAAGACTAATCTTTAATTCCATAGACTTTTGAGAACACACCACATTAGGAACTGGTTAGAAAGGAGGCTGTAATGCGAGTTATACAACTCAGATTTGGATTTTAAAGAGGTACTGTGGGATCCCCCAGGGTCTCTTCCCCCTTAGGACTCTTCTAGAAAAGCCAAGTATGAAAACAGAGCAAGAAAACCTATAACCCTCTGATCACTCTGATTCCTAGTTTATTACTCAAACTGTGTAGAGTTCATTTAATTTCTGCCTTCTTGATCTGAAGGCTTAGGGTGAAAAAGTCTCTTTTAACAGAAACAAATTCAGACTAACCCTTCAAGGCACATGTGAAATGAACCTCCCAAATATTTGGCAGGGGAGGGGGGCATTCATTATAGAGAAAGAACAGGTAATGAACAGGGCAAACGAATTGTAGTGATCCAGAGGAAATGGGGATTGTCCCAAGTGACAGGTACCAAGTCCTGGAGAGGATGCTTTCATCCTGGAAGGCATTTAGCTCCACCTAGTCCAATCTCGGGCTTCCCTGATAGCTCAGTTGGTAAAGAATCCATCTGCAATGCAGGAGACCTGGGTTCAATCCCTGGGTTGGGGAGATCCCCTGGAGAAGGTAAAGACTACCCATTCCAGTATTCTGACCTGGAGAATGCCATAGACTATACAGTCCATGGGGTCACAAAGAGGTCCAAACTCATGGGAATCAGAAAGGCTAACTGAATCAGTGAGGATTTCAGTGCTTTTTAGCCAGGGTAGTTCAATCATTTCATTAAAAACTCTCATTAAGGTTTTTAGCTATTCTTTTTATATAGAACTCTCACACATCTTACGCCTAACTCTTATCATCAAAAATCCCCTAAAAGCTAAAAGCATATGACAGCTTCTGAGGACTCTTATATAACTCACAAATAATTTTTTCCCTATCTAAACCCAAATCCTTATTCAAAGGAATCACATTACCCTACCCAAGTATTTTTTGATTTGCCCCAAATATTCTGATTCGATTTTCAGTGATCCAGTTGTCTTACATGAGGGTCAAAAAAAATAGAGACACATCATATCTGCTAAGTCTATTCTTGCAGCAAAACACTAGCTTCATTAGGCCAAGGGAGATTGACAGGGAAAACCATTTTATCTGGTGTTCAAGAATATTTGACATTCAAAGAAAGAACACCTGTGCACCAAAAGCCAATTGCCCTGACTTCACTGTTTACCAAACATGTCAACAGATGAAAATGGGGAGTAAGTTATATTGACTTTTGCTAAAATATATACACCTTCCAAGAGCTTAAGTCACAGAATCCCTCTTTGGCTCTTAGAATCCCTCATGTTATCCCATTTGTGAAGTTGCATCCTCCACGATCCTGTAAAACATTCTATCTTGGGGGTGGGGCGGGGGCAGAGAGGTGTAGCATGTTGGAATGGATGAAGTCTGTCATTGCAGATGACCTGATGTTTCTGAAATCAGACACACGAGAAAGAAAAAGCAGCCCTGTTAGCTCATCCTAAAAAAAATGACAAGATTTAAAGTGATTGATTATGCAGCCAGAAAATTCATCTCTTCATATTCATTGTTTAGTCAGTCATTTGCTTAATTGCATTTGATTAACCAAGTGGAAGGTGTTTTTTCTTTGGTATTACTTTATTGTTGTTACTGACTCCCAATTATTGAACGATGTCATGGGTAAGAGAATATCTTCATGACTACAACCTAGGCAAAGAGCTATTAATCAGAAAAAAACACTATAGAAGAAATAATAAATTGGAATGTATCAAAATAAGGGAGAAGTTAATAAAAGCATAGAAGCTTTCAGCTATAAAAAGGGTAAGGTCTGAGCATATAACATGTAACATGGTGACTGTAGTTGGTAATGCTGTATGGTATACTTGAAATTCATTGAGGGTAGAGCTTAAAAATGTTCTCCTTTAAAAAGGGTAAATGTGTGAGGTGATGGTGATGGAGGTGCTACTTAACCTCACAGGGGAGAAAAGGGAGGGAATCATTTCAGACCCGCCGTGGATACCAAAGTCTGTGGGTGCTCAAATACATAGTCAGCCCTCTGTATCCATAGATTCTGCAACTGAGGATTCAGTCAACCGTGACTTGTAAACATAGTACCTGATCTGCCATTGGTTGAATCTGCAGTTGCAGAACCTATGGCTCCAGGGAGCCAAATATGTACCAAAAAGAATTTGTGTTCATCAAAAGGCATGATAGGTGAGTGAAAAGAAAAACTAAAGCACAAGTGGAAAAGATATTAGTAATTCATGAAAAATTTCTGCAAATCATCACACAAAAGAAAATCCAATAGAAAAATGAACAGTGATTGAAAAAATAGAATATCCAAACGTGCAACTAAAAAACAAAAAATGCTCAATCTCACTAAGCATCAGGGAAATGCCAAATAAAACTATGAGGAGATATGACTAGACATAAACAAGAATGATTAAAAATAAGTGACTAAAAAAATCCAGAAGGGAAATAACAAGTGTTGATGAAAGGGCAGTATCATAAGAACTCACATATCCTATTGGTGGAAATGTCCTATTGGTGCAATATCCTATTGGTGGAACTCACATATTGGCTGGAAAACTGGTAGGATCTGTTAACCTGAACACAAGCATGTCTTACCATCAACAGAAATGTGTGCATTTACTAAAGGCAGTACCAGAATGTCCATAGGAGCCCTAAGGAAAATAGCCCCGAACTGGAAACTACTCAAATGCCCATTGGCAATAGAATGAATACACAAACTTTGGTGTATTCACACAAAAAGTACTACACAGCCATGAGAATAATCACTTGATAGCTGTGTATAATAGAGTGATGACTCTCACAAATATAATGTTGTATGAAACAGACCAGCCACATAGGAATACTGCATTATTGTATTATTCCAGGTATATAAAGTATAAAATTGGCAAAACTAATGTAAACTCTTAGAAGTGGTTTGTCTCAGGAGGGAAGGAGCAGGCACGTAAGAGGGCTTCTGGGTGCTAGTAACATTCTGATTTTTAATCTGGGTGTCACTTACAAGAGGTGTTCATTTGGTAGGTGAAACTATTAAGTTGTATACTTCTAACCACTCTGTGTGTCTGTGTGTGTGTGTGCATGTTCCTAGTCATGTCTGACTCTTTGTGACATCACGGATTGTAGCCCACCAGGCTCCTCTGTCCATGGGGATTCTCCAGACAAAAATATTAGAGTACATTGCCATTTCCTACTCCAGGGTATCTTCCTGACCCAGGGATTGAATCTCCATCTCCTGCATTGGCAGGCGGATTTTTTACCACTGAGCAACTAAACACCACTCTTCAAAAAAGACGTAAATAACAAGCAAATTGGACATGACTAACTTGCATTCTCATGAAAACACTTTCAGTCCGCAGGGAACACTATACTTTTTGATGGATAAAATTTGCATTTCTTTTTTCATTGATCTCTTTGTAACTGAGAAAGCATATTCTTTGAAACAAGAAAACAGGTACCCTAAATTTACAACAGTACATTTTGTGCTTTTCTTGAAGAGGTGTAATAATTCCTTTTACTAAGCTAGACAATAAACTGAGAAGTTTTTTTGTACTGATAGTTACAATGTTTTGGTATACCAGATGCTTTATGTTTAGTAAAACACTCTACTTTCACACACAGTATCCCTCCCTAAGCCAGATCTATTAAGTACAACAAGAATTATTGTTATTATCCCCATTGTCTGCATAAGGAAAATGAAGCTCAGAGAGGCTGGATGTGTCCATGATCACAAAATATAGTAACTTAACATGGCTTGGATTCAAACTTGATACAGGATTAATGCACATATGTTTGTGAAATCAGAACACCCTGTCCTTAATTTGTACTTATATTACTACTCAGCAAATCCTCTTATTTTCATTTTTCCTGTACTCCTAATAATCTTCCTGGAATGAAATGGTTCCCCTTTGTAATTCTATTTCCTTCCTCTTTCATTTACCAGAAGTTGAAATGTTTCTTAATGCTGATAGCATAAAAGAGTCACTGGAAAATGTTTTTTGTAGTTGGAGTCAATTTTTCTTTGTTTTTAATATGGAAAACCTATTGGAACTCCTCAGTGGGTTTAAAATGAATCCACTTATGGCTGCTTATTTCTTCTCCCAGGTAATTAACACAATGCTGCTGCAATACCTGAATCATACTATCCATGGGGACTTTATTTTCTTAGGCTCCAAAATCTCTGCAGATGGTGACTGCAGCTATGAAATTAAAAGATGCTTATGACCAACCTAGACAGCATATTAAAAAGCAGAGATATTACTTTTCCAACAAAGGTCTGTCAAGTTAAAGCTATGGCTATTCCAGTAGTCATGTATGGATGTGAGAATTGGACTATAAAGAAAACTGAGCACCAAAGAATTGATGCTTTTAAACTGTGGTGTTGGAGAAGACTCTTGAGAGTTCCTTGGACTGCAAGGAGATCCAACCAGTCCATCCTAAAGGAAATCAATCCTGAATATTCATTGGAAGGACTGATGCTGAAGCTGAAGCTCCAATACTTTGGCCACCTGCTGTGAAGAACTGACTCCTTAGAAAAGACCCTGATGCTGGGAAAGACTGAAGGCAGGAGGAGAAGGCGACGACAGAGGATGAGATGGTTCGATGGCATCACTGACTCAATGGACAGGAGTTTGAGTAAGCTCCAGCTGTGGGTGATGGACAAGGAAGCCTGGTGTGCTGCAGTCCATGGGGTCACAAAGAGCTGGACACAACTGAGAGACTGAACTGACAATACCTGGATCACCTTTGAGTTGGTGCTTGGTGCCTTTGTCCTGAAAGTCAGAGATATAAGAAAGGGCTACATGATAGAGGTGAGTTCTCAATGATATTTTGTGACTTTTCTATGAAGTATAAAACTAGAAAAGGCAAAAATCAAACTTTTAATCTGTTTAGGGCCTACCTTGAATATCTCCTTTCTGACCACATTTCTTGGAAAAACATAGAAGTAGAAAAATAAAAATTTACAAACACACCACCCAGATAATAGAGGAGACTGACTGATATATGACAAGCAGAATACGTGAGAAAAAAAAACTAAAAGTGATGAGTGTCACAAAACAGAGAAGCCTAAGTGGCAACCTGGTTAGTTTTTCAAGATGATACGTCTTCCCAATCTCCCAGTTCATCCTCCCCCTACCCTCTATCTACACATCTGGCTTTACACTTGTGTCTCTATTCCTGCCCTGCAAATAGGTTCATCCGTACATTTTTCTAGATTCCACATATATGCGTTAATGTATATATATCTATTTCTGACTTAATTCACTCTGCATGACAGACTCTTCAGTTCAGTTCAGTTCAGTCGCTCAGTCGTGTCCGACTCTCCGCGACCCCATGAATCACAGCACGCCAGGCCTCCCTGTCCATCACCAACTCCCAGAGTTCACTCAAACTCATGTCCACAGAGTCGGTGATGCCATCCAGCCATCTCATTCTCGGTCGTCCCCTTCTTCTCCCGCCCCCAACCTTTCCCAGCATCAGAGTCTTTTCCAGTAAGTCAACCCGTCACATGAGGTGTCCAAAGTATTGCAGTTTCAGCTTTAGCATCAGTCCCTCCAATGAACATCCAGGATTGATCTCCTTTAGAATGGACTGGTTGGATCTCCTTGCAGTATAAGGGACTCTCAAGAGTCTTCTCCAACACCACAGTTTCGTTCCTTTTAATGGTTGAGTAACATTCCACTTTGTATATGTACCACATCTTCTTTATCCATTCCTCTGTTGGAATTTGGGTTGCTTCCATGTCCTGGCTATTGTTAATAGTATCCAGCTTGATGCTCTATGGTGACCTAGATGGATGGGATGGGGATGGGGGTGGGGGAGGGAATTCTAAGAAGGGAGGATATATGTATATGTATAGCTGATTCACTTCATTGTACAGCAGAAACTAACACAATATTGTAAAGCGACTATACTCCAATATAAATAAATAAATAAAAGATGGTATGTCTTCCTAGTCAGAGGATGGAAGGCGAGAAAGGGAGTGAAGTAAATTTATCAGATGGTGGCTTCATTCATGGATGCTAGACTGACTTATGAGCCACTGAAGGCAGCTCTATAATTTAAATGCATTTAAATTATACATTTTTCCTTATTCTGTAGCTTGACTCAGTCATCATTAAAGGTCCCAGCACAATAAGAAGCCTCCCCTTTTGTAAAATAGTACTTTAAAATGAAAATGACTTTTATTATTATCATTATTACTATTATTTTTGAAATAGACTTTAATGAGTTTTATAATGATCATACTTTATTTGTATTTTTGACGTTTCAGTGATAGAAGCAGTTCAACGTCATGAAAAATATTAATAAATAAGACTATCATGAGGAATGTATGCTTTACATAGACATGGCTGGTAAAATAAATAGGTGATTACTTTGATATTGTTACTTAAAACTTCCATGAACTTTTCTCTGCACTTAAAATATCCCTTCTTCCTTCCACTGAATAATCATAAATGAAAAGGCTTTAATTTGAAATGTGGCAAGAAATTTTATTATGTTAAAATATCTTAATACCACTGAGGCTGCTAATTTAGTCATTGTCAAGTCTGATCATTAAATAAGCACACAGGATGCCTCAAAGGTATTGGGTCTTTACCATGATTTCCACTGCAATTGAATTCATAGGAATGTAGGACTTCAAGGTTCTTTCATACACTAGTGGAAAAAAACAGAGCACTTCAGATGTCTCTCAACCCTGCAGGTAAGCATATGGCCTGATGGAGTTTGAAAACAAAGGTTATGCACTTCTTTTTGTCATAGCTCTAAAAGCAGGGCACAGTTGTCTTTTTAAAATATTTTAAATTATTAACAGTGTTGTGTTATTTTCAGGTGTACACCATTGTCTCAATTTTTTTTAATTTTTATTGGAGGCTAATTATTTTACAATATTATATTGGTTGGTTTTGCCATACATTGACATGAATCCACCCTGGTGTACATGAGTTCCTCCTCCTGAACCCCCCTCCCACCTCCCTCCTCCCCTTATCCTCCCTCTGGGTCATCCCCGCATACCAGCCCCGAGCATCCTGTAACATGCATCGACCCTGAACTGGCGATTCGTTTCACATATGATAATATACATGTTTCAGTGCCATTCTCCCAAACCATCCCACCCTCACCCTCTCCCACAGAGTCCCAAAGACTGTTTTATACATTGTCACTAATAATAACCATTACAATACAACTATGAGACTGAGTCTCTGCATAACTTCTGAATTTTCCAGATGCCCCCACCAACTTGTAACCCTGGTTATTGAACACAACCTACCTACTCTCCCAATCCAGCCATTTTATCCATCCAAGTCTCTCCTGATTCACACAGGAATATGAAAAAGCCATACTTCACCAAAATGTTCTAATTGCTTTTAAAGAACAGAGTACTACGATGATTCTGGAAATGTTTATGAAGATTCTAGAAGAACTGCTAAAATAAAGGTCATCGATTCTCTTTGATTAGATGTGAAGAGTTCTTCCACATTTGGGTAATATTTAGAATTTGGAGACAGAGCTTTAATTCATAACCAAATATATTGGTTTTCTATGGCTGCCATAATTAATTACCACAAACTTAATGGCTTAAGATGGGCTTCCCTTGTGGCTCAGCTGGTAAAGAATCCGCCTGCAATGCTGGAGACCTGGGTTCAATTCCTGACTTAAGACAGCAAAAACAGTGTCTTAGAGTTCTGTAGGCCAGAAGTCCAACAAGGTCTCAGTGGACTGACATTAAGGTGCCTGTCTGAAGTCTCTAGGGAGAATCAGTTGGCATAATTTATTCCTTGTAGCTATAGCTTCAAGGCTGAAGTCCCTGTTTCTTTGTTGGCTGTCAGTTGGGGGCCATTCCCAGCTTCTAGGGGCCCCCTTTCTATATCGTCAAAGGCAGCCAGAGCAGACTGAGTCCTTCTAATGTGACATCTCTCTGACTTGCTCTTCTTCTATCCTCTTCCACTTTTAAAGATTCATATGATTATATTCAGACCATCTGGATAATCTAGGATAATTTTCTCATCTCAATGTCTGTGCCCTTAATCACATTTGCTAAGTGCTTTGTGCCCTGGAAGAAAATGTATTCATAAATTCCAGCTGTTAGGACTTAGGTATCTTTGGGGAGGCCATTGTTTTGTCTACGATGCCAACCTTATATATCCCTGGCTGAACAATAATGTCCTCTACTGAAGAGAATAAGCTTACTAAAAAGGATTTCAAATGAATAAAATTTGCCGATGGACAAATTAATTTCACACAACTGGACAGTGTTCTTTGCTTCATTCGTGTGTTCTATTCTTATCTGCTACCAGTAGAGTCTGTATATAAATAGAGAGATGAGAATAAGTGAGTCAATGCTATAGGTGATAATATGCTGAAGCCCTAAACTGCAATGTGGTGATACGTGGAGATGGAGCTTTGGGGATCTCATTAGACTCTGATGAAGTCATGAAGGCCCATGATGTGGTTACTGCCCTTAGGAAAAGACACAAGAGCCTTCTCTCTTCTCTGCCAAATGAACACACAGTGAGAAGATGGCCATTTGTAAGACAAGGAGAGGGCTTTCATCAGAACCAAACCAAGCCATCATCCTGATATTGAACTTCCAGATTCCAGAGCTGTAAGAAATTCCTACTAAACTACCCAATCCTGGTTGGTTTGTTTATTTGTTTTAATGGCTGTTTGAGCTGTCTAATACAGAGAAGTTTTACGCATAAGCAAAAGAGATTCATCCCCCTATTTTCAATCTAAAGAAATGTAGTTTCATAGTGGAGGTGGCATAATCTGTTCAAAAAGAGTAAACTATAGATCTCATTAGATATGGTCTTATTTAATCACAACTTCATCAACTAAGAGCAAAAACATCTTAACCCTAATCTATTGGGATATTCTAAAATACAACTCTCATTGGAATGGTTTGAGACCTTCAAAATACTATTTATAATAATGCTCACTTTTTCTGTATGATTATAGATCAGATCTCTAGTAACTAATAGTAAGAATGTCAAGAAGTAATTTAAAAAAATTTTTTGGCTGCATCACACAGCGTGTCGGATCTTAGTTAACCAACCAGGGATCAAACCCTAGCACTCTGCATTGGAAGGTGGCATCTCAACCACTGGACCACCAGGGAAGTCCCAAGGAGTAATTTTTTGACTGTGAAACATTGGCAAACCATATAAAACTTTAACCAGTTTTTAAGGGTTAACAGTGGATTTCTTTCTCACTGCATACAGAGCAAGCTTAAATGTCAATAACATTGAGGATTGCTAATGAACTGATTTAACTATATGTTTCAGATTTTTAAATCTTAAAATATTTCTCCTATATTTTCATTTTTTAAGATCATAGAAATTCCTCAATAATGTAGTGACAGGATACAAAAATAAAGTTATCTGTTTCAGTGGGCAGACATGCCATGGTATATCAAGTCCCCAGGAAGGTCTTTTTGGTAAATAATCTCCAAAGATGTTTTCTTCCCTTCCTGTATAAACATGCCACTCCCCTAACTGGGAGTTGGAGTTTATTTTTTCTCCACTTGAATCTAGACTGCCCTTGCAACTACTCTGACTAAAATAATACAGAAGTAATACTCTGACACTTTGGAGCACACTAAAAGAATACAGAAGTAATACTCTGATACTTCAGAGTACACACCTTAAGAAAATGAACAGCTTCTGCTTCCTTTCTTTTAGAATGCTCTTTATTGGAACTCAGCCTCCAATCAACAAGGAAGCCCAGGCAACTACATAGGGAGGTCATGTGGAAGTGAACCAGCATCCCTGGCCACCAGCTCCAACTAAACTCCCATCTGGAAGCCAGAAATGACTTTCAGCCATATGTCTGAGGCCACTTGGACCTTTGCACCATCGTAGTACTGCAGCCAATAACACATGAAGCAGAAGAATTGCTCATTCAACCAAAATGGGAGAAAAATGGAAAATACCACCAGCGGAAGAAGGAGGGTGAGCACTACAATTTCAAATGGAGTAGCCAGGGGAGACCTCATGACACGGAAACATGAGGAAGTGACCCATGATCCTTTCTGGAGGAAGACTCTCCCGGAAGACTTGCCAGTGAAAATGCCCCAATCCATGAATGCATGGTATGTTTGAGAAAAACTAAGGAATCCAGTACAACAGCAATGAGGTGACTAAAGGGAAGAGTGGTAGAAAAAGAGATCCAAGAGGTAACAGTGGTCCGTAATACACTGGATTCTCTAATGGCACCCTAAAAATCAAATGATGGTACACTAAAAACATGCCCACATTCCAATTTCTGGACCCTGTAAATGTGACTTTATTTGGAAAAAAGAGTCTTGCCAATGCAAATAAATTAATGATCTAAAATGAGAACATCCTGGATTATCCATATCATCTTAAACAGTACTAACAACTGTTATTATAAGAGAAAGAAGAGAATATGGTCATGTGAAGACAGAGGCAGAGATGGGAATGATGCAGCCACAGTCAAGGAGTACCTAGAGTCATCACAAGTTAGAAGAGACAATGAAGGATTCTCCCTTCGAGTGTCTGGAGAGAGTGTTCTGAAACCTTGGTTTCATTCTTCTGGCCTCCAGAACTGTGAAATAATTAATTTCTGTTGTTTTAGGCCACTGAGTTTGTTACAGCAGCCCTAGAAGCCTAATACAGTCTTTCTAGAACATTGTAAGGATTTTGTACTTTAATTGGGGGAGAAATGGGAACAAGGTTAGAGCAGAGAAGTAACATGATCTGACTTACATTTTTAAAAGTTGATGAACTGCTAGGTTGAAAATAATTTATAAGGGCTCAAGAGTAGAAGTCAGGAAACCAGTTGGCAGGCTAATACAAGCAAGAGAAAAAGACAGCACCGGCCAATATTACAGCAGTGTTGGAGACAAGGAGTGGCTAGATTCTGGATGTATTTTCAAGGTAGAAAGGACAGAATGTCTTCAAAGATTGGACCTAGAGTATGAGAGCAAATGTAGTGCCAAAGATGACTCCAAGGTTCTGGATGTAAGCAAATGGAAAAACGGAGTTGTCACTGACTGAAATGGGAAAGATTGAAAGTAGAACAGATCTGGGCGGGAAAGAGCAAGGAAAATCCATTTAGACACGTTGAAATTTGAAGTTGCTGTTAAATATCCAAGTGGAGATGTCAGGCACACAGTTACACATAAAAATCAAAAGCTTGGGAGAAAGTATCAGCTGGAGATGTTAATTAGGGTATGTCAGCATACAGGTGATAGTCAACACTATGGAACTGGGGGAGATCCACAAGAGAGTCAGTGTGGACAAAGAAGGAGACCCTGGACAGAACTGGGAGCTCTCTAGTCTCCGGAGAAATGGGAAGCAGAAAAACAAGCAAAGGAAACCAAGGAGAGTAATTGATAACATAGGAAGAATTTTTTAAAAAACTTTGCTGAAGTATAGTTGATTTACAATGTTGTGTTAGGTTAAGGTATACAGCAAAGTGATTTGGTTATACGTATACATGTATTCGTTCCTTTTGAGATTCTTTTCTCATACTGGTTATCACAGAATATTGAGTTGAGGTCCCTGTACTACAATAGGTCCTTGTTTGTTATCTATCTTCTATATAGTAGTGTATGTATGTTAACCCCAAATTTCTAATTTATTCCTCCCCTCCAATTGTTTCCTTTGGTAACCATGAGTTTGTTTTCTACATCTGTGAGTCTGTTTCTGATTTGTAAATAAGTTCATTTGTATCAGTTCAAAAATTAGATATGTGTGGTATCATATGATATTTATCTTTCTCTGACTTCACTTAGTATGATAAAATTAAAAAGTGATATCCTGGAAGGTAAAGGAAGGATGTTAAGGAGAAAAGAGTGACCAAACTGTGTCAAGAACATGACTGGGACAAGTAAAATAAGACCTGAGAATGATTCAGCAGATCTAGGCATGTGGAGGTCACTGGTAATTTGACAAGAGCAGTTCTAACTAAACATTTGAGGCAGAAACTGGGCTGAAATGGGCTTAAGAGGAAGTAAGGAAAGGGGACTTGGAGACCACATGACAAGTCTTTAGGAGAGTTTAAAGTCAAAGAGGAGCAAAGAAATGAAATGGTAGCTGGCAAGGAAAGAAGGTTCAAAGAAAGAGTTTCTGAAATTGAAAGGAAAAGCATCATGTGTGTATGCTAATGGTAGCCATCGGGAAGAGGGGGGAAAGACAATGGAGAAGAATGGGAGGGAAGACAGGTGATTCTCATCTGATTCATAACACAATTTCCCTTCAAGTTAAAGTCTGTATGAGCAGACACCTCTTCCTCACACCATGGAGTGTGTTCTCTAACTCTCCTTCCTGTCCCACTTACAATCTTTACTTTCATTCTTTGATTCTGCCTTATCACTCATCTCTCTAAAATTACAACGCTTAAGCCTAAGTATGATACAAAAGCCTCACCAATGCCAAGAACAGTGGAAGGACTATCATGCGATCCTTGTACATCATTTACTTTCCCTGTGTCGCGTCTGTGTTGGATTCCATGTCTGTCAGCAAGTAGACACCCACCTTCTAATTGAGTCAGTGCCAGGGCAAAAACACCATCTCCCTGAATCCAACTTGCACCTGGAGAGATATCCTAGGGATGATATGCAAAGATGAACAGCAGCCCAGAGCAGCTAGGCCATATTATATTTTTATTAACATAATAACTCTTTTACCCCAGAAATATCCCAAATTGGATAATTACCTCCCACATTGCTTTTCCATTGGATTGGGAGCTAAACACCAGGCTCTTTCTCAATCAGTGTTCTGAGCTTTGAGTCAAATTCCTTATGGGCTGTTACCCACCTGCTACACAACTGCCCAGATGTTGCATGAAGCCTGGCCTAAATATAGCCCTTTAGTACATTCAGAATTCTCCAGGAAAAAATAAATAACATGATGAAATCAATATCCACCACCACGTAAAAGTTCTTTTAGAAAGCCAATTAAAAGTCAAATAAGCAAAATTTTATTCTGACTGCTAAATTTCAAAGTACTGACCTGACCAGGATAAGAAGATCATCAGGTAATAAAATCTGATCCAAGTTCATTAAGCAGCACCTTTATCCAAGTAATATGTTACTTGTGAGTAAAGGTAATTCAGAATGATAAATATGAAGTTGAAGGCAAAAGGAAAAGAGGGCAGCAGAGGTTGAGATGGCTAGATAGTATAACCGACCCAATGCACATGAATTTGAGCAGACTCTGGGAGACAGTGAAGGACAGGGAAGTCTGGTGTGCTGCAGTGCATGAGGTCACAAAGAGTCAGACACCACTGAGCAACTGAACAACAAGTATGAAGTAAGGTATGTTGAGGGAAAAAAAATCTGTTTGTGTTTTGCATTTAAGTGGTTTAGTTTTTAAGTGGAAACCAAAAAAGCAGAAATATTCTGAAGTAAAAACAGAACTGGAATTTCCATTTCCCATCCACACCATAAATGAGATCATCCCACGGCGCTGACTCCCTGTGCGCCACTTTGAAACGAGGGCACTCAGACACAATCTATAGCCCAGGACCCATGGCACAGAAAACCTGTCCTACACCGGCCTCTGAAGGATGTATCCCTCTGTCTTTGTCTCTCTCTTTCTCTCTCTCTCACACACACAGAGTGTATTTACGGTTCTACCAGAAGTCACATAACCTATGGCTGAGTTTGTAAAGTTTAAGAATAAACTACCAAGTAGCCTCCTGCAGAAGTAGCAACAACAACAGTAAAAACAGTGTCCCTGGAGAATCCCATGGACAGAGGAGCCTGGCAGGCTACAGTCCATGGGGTCACAAGGTGTTGGACACGACTGAGTGACTAGCACTTTCACTTTTCCTTCTTTTATGTAATTTTATCATTATAAAAATAATTTTATATAAAAAAGAATGATTGCATCTGAAGAAACTGAGACACAAAGAGCCAGGGTATTTCATAGGTCACCCATCAAATAAGTCCTGTGACTCCAGTTTGAACCCAGAATTTCTGACTATAAATTTGGGGTGATTTCCTCTAAGCTTTGTTTTGCTTTGTCATTTAATTTCAAGCCTGACCTTTGAAACATGTAATAATTAACACTTAATAAATGCTAGTCTACGTGCACTAGAGGAAAAAAAACAGCATCCCTTTCATATCTCTTTGGAACAAATTCCATTCATTGGGAAAGAAAGCAACATATGGTGTTTGGACAACATCAAAAATAATGCTTAAGAATTTTAAGATAATGTTTAAGAATTTAGAAATCTTTTGGCCTCTGATTCCATACCCTCCAAAGAATGGATTTCTGCCCCTAGTTCCTTAAATCCAAGTTCAGAAGGCCACTCAAGCTGCCCATGTGGCATCTGTCCAGCAGTGGAGCTCACATCTGTGCAACTCTGAGCAAGTCACCTGCCCACTGGAGCTGCCGTTCTCACTGACCTGCCGCTCTCAGGGGATGTGTTATCAATGCTCCATATCAGGTATGTTATGTAGCACTTTTCTCCCTTCAGGACAGAGTGGCAACTTGGAATCAGCAGATGGGGAGGCAGCCTAGCAAATGGAGGTGGATGGTGCTGTATGTCATAAAGGGAACTCATAACTCAAAAGAGAAATAGAGTCAAAATCGCACTGCAGCATAGTGAATAAGGAGCACCTGCGGGCGTGCTAAGTCTCTTCAGTCCTGTTTGGCTCTTTGCCACCCTATGGACTGTAGCCCGCCAGGCTCCTCTGTCCAGGAGATTCTCCAGGCAAGAATACTGGAGTGGGTTGCCATGCGCTTTTCCAGGGGATCTTCCTGACCAGGGATCTTCCTGCTGATTGAACCGGCATCTCTTATGTCTCCTGTATTGGCCTGTGGGTTCTTTACCACTAGTGCCACCTGGGAAGGCCAAATAAGGAGCACAGTTTGCATCAAAGACTGGGCCCTGTGGGGGTGAGTGCACACTGTAGAGGCAGCCAGATCCTGTCGGCACCAAGGTCATGGGTGTCTGTTAAAGAAGCTTGGGTCCCTGGGCTCCTGGTGATGACCAGCCTGTATTCCACTGGCCTTCACATAATTAGAGCTATAGATATCCTGTGGCCCCAGCACTGACTCTCAAAGCCATCCAAGGTTAGAAATAGGAGAACTATGGCTGTGTTATACATACCACAGGGAGCACATTTTTGTTTCCTTTGAAATGGGGTAGGGAGAGGAGGTGGGGAGGGAGGCTCCAGAGGGAGGAGATCTATGGATATTCACATTGTCATACAGCAGAAACCAACACAACATTATAAAGCAATTATCCTCCAATTAGAAAAAAAAAAAGAACTGAGAGTCTAGAAATTAAAAAAAAAATGCTACAGAAATAAGATATTCAGGATAAACTAGGAGGATGGGTCTGATGCTGACTGAAGAAGTAGAAAAGGAATCCCCCATGTGTCTTAAATTGAGGGTAACGGGGGAGGGAGAGAGAGAAAGAAAATCATTCTTAAGAGGAAAAAAAAAACTGAATCAAAGGAAAGGAATGCTAGGTAACTTTGGAAATGATTCCTTCAAATTCTTAGGTTTCCCTCTAGCATTTCCTGTCAGCTGCCTGGCTATCTCCCAGGGAAAAGAAAAACCTCCTCTTACTGTTCCTGTGGGAATGAGAATTGTAAGGATGAAAAATACAATGGTCCACAGGCCAGAGAAGGAAATGGTAAAATTCCTAAATGACTTAAGTTGAAAGATCCAGAAGAATGTCATGTCTCGTGTTTTTCCACTTCTCTGTGTGGTTATGCACAAGATAAATCGATCAGTCACAAAGTCCTGGTGACGAATTGATACGAAGCAGCAACCCATTCTGGCAAGATTACTCATCTGTCAAGTCTTTTGCTAAATCACCAACACCATGCATTTAGCTACCTGTGGGAGTTTAGGATTTGGGTTCTCCAACCAACCAGGCTACATTTAAATCCTCTCCTCTCTATCTGGGTGACCCTGGCCAGTGATTCAGGCACCTTGTGCCTTATTTTCCTCATCTAATAAAACAGAATTTTTCTGTTTTCTAGTATCACTTCTCCTAGAAAACTGCCTTTATACATTAAGACACTTCAAGTATTTGGAATAGTACCTGGCACGTACTAGGTACACAAAGTGTATGTGTGTGTTATTGTTACTATTATAGTATCAGGAATAGTTATGTTACTTCCTGATGTATTAGGAATATTTTATATTTTTAAGTAAATTTTCATAAGCTCTGGGGTGAATTAGTCATTCTGATACTCATGAGAGAACACCGATATCTTCATGAAAATAATCAGATGTACTTTTCCTTTTATTTCTCAATAAACATATATCATTTTGGGCTTCCCTGGTGGCTCAGCTGGTAAAGAATCTTCCTGCAATGTGGGAGACCTGGGTTCGGTCCCTGGGTTGGGAAATCTCCTGGAGAAGGGAAAGGCTACCCACTCCAGTATTTTGGCCTGGAGAATTGCATGGACTGTATAGTCCATGGAGTCGAAAAGAGTAGGACACGACTGAGTGACTTTTACACACATATATAATTTTAACTATTTACTCGGTAATTCCATATGTATGTATAATAAATAAATATGTGTTATATTTTTATATTTAAGTATACATGTAGTTTTGAGTTTATATTGTAAAACCTTAGTGCAGTTAGCTAAAACAAAGAAATGTAATGTGGCTAAGAAATAGCAATAAATTAGTTGTAGAGCTGAGGTTAAGTACAGCTCTAGCTTCTTGCCATTTCATTAAAAAGTAAGAAAAGAGGCTAGTAGTATCTGTGACTTCGCCTGGCAAACGTCGGACGGTCTCATGGGTGATGAGTGAATGAATGAAAATTGGTTTCCTCAGGCTTTTCAGGCTACCCTTCTACTAAAATTATTTCCTTCCATTCTGTTATGTCAATTTTCTTTTCAAATCTTGGTTCATGTGTGAAAAGCCTTTGAACTGAACATGACAAACATTATATGAGAAAAAAAAGAAACATATTCACATACCACCCACTCTCATCCTAAGCCTGTCCCATGCCTCAATCCTCAAAAATCACCTCAGTTCTCTTATGGGATTTACCTTGAAGTTGAAAGCAAAAGTATTTCCCCCCCTACCATAGCCATACTCAGGACACCTTCCCCATCCTGCAACAGAAGATGAAATGGATGTGAAGAGACACCATGTCCTGGTCACTCTGTTTCCTTAGGATTTAGGCACCAATAGATCTGAGACCTTGTCTTCGGAAAACTGTGATGTCCAACAGGCATGATTTGAAACTGTTTTGCTGGGAGAACTAGGGTTCTCTCCGTGACTGTCCTCATTCCAGGTTACCATGGTCTGGATGATGCTTATTCCTCATTATATTTCCACTTGCTTCAGTTTCTGTCTTCTTCCAGACCACAGTCAAGGCCAGAAAGCTCCTCCGTCTACCCTTTACTCAACTAAGGGTGTCTCCTCCCTTCTTCATCTTCCCTGCTATTAAACAGTTTTTTATAGTACCCAGACTAGGTCAGCCCTCTCGGATGAATTACTTTTTCTTAAAGAAAAAAAAAAAAGGAAATGAAATGATTCATGATCTTGACCCTTGGGGCTGGAAAGTAATGTCTCATTGAGTGAAAAGGCAGTATAAAACTTCAGAGAAGCTGCAATTTATATTTCAGCTCATACCTGCTAACTTTCCAGCAGTTGGTGGAAATTATTGTGAAGAGACAAGAAAGAATTTGGCCATGTGGTATGGAAATAGCAATAAAAAATTATTCTGTGTATAAAAAGTTGAGGAAAGCTATTATTACTAATCCAGCTACTAGTAGGGATCAGTCACTGGTTCATTTAGTCATTCAGGATATAATAATCTCTTTGGGAAAAGCTGATTCCAAAACATTACTCCTAATAACTCTTTTGTCATCTTCTTTATATGAAATAGACTTACTAATCCTAGCACCAAATGACAAAAGTGTGAAAGTAAAATAGATTGAATCAGAGTGTAGGAATGAAACCAAATTAGTTTACCAATTCAAATATCAAAATTCTTAAAGCTTAATTAAATAGGGAATCAAAGGAACTGAAAAGACTAAGCCCAGTCATTCTTTATATTTTTTGCATTTTTGAAAAGTTTCTTGTATTATTTTGACTGGAGAAAAATAGTTGTAGCTATTATTTTAAAGGTACATGGAGTTTCTCCATTTTGTGTCTTGAGACTCTTACTCCTTTGTCCATTTACATACAGTTATTAAATATACATTTTGTACAATGCAATAATATAAATAAAACACAATTACTGTCGACATTGGGCTCACATTTTTAGAAGGCAAACAAGTGAACAAAAATAGCAATAAAGAGGACTTTTCTGGTGATCCATTGGTTAAGACTCTGTGCCCCCAGTTCAGGGGGTCACCAGTTCAATCCCTGGTCAGGAAACTAAGATCCCACATGCTGAGGAAAAAATAATAATAATATAATTAATTTAAAATAGCCATAAAATATGTAGAGTGTAAGAATACAGCTTTCACAAGGTCAGAGATGGCTCGAGGTGGGAGTGGGTAGTTCTATCAAGGGAGTCAGTAGGTGAGAATGGATAGAATATATCAGACAGATGAGGTGATAAAGAACATTCTAGAAAGAAAAATGAACTATATGCATGAAGACATGAACTGACATGAAGCGCCTTAGGAACTGCAAGCCGAGTGTTTATGGCCGGAGTGTGTGGGAAGAGGGCGGAGGCTGAGGCTGCAGAGTTTGTCAGGGCCGTAGTCACAGAGGTTTTGAATGTGGTGTTAAGAAGCAGAGTCAGCTCCATGTACATGCACCCTGTGCAGCCACCCAGGGCCACACACACCAAGGGGCTCCAGATCTGGTTTAATGTTCTGCTGTCACCATCTTGAAGTTTTACATTTTTGAACAAGAGGCCCTGCATTTCATTTACCCTACAAACTATGGCTCTACTCATGTTGAAGAGTTGAAACAATGTGTATTTCTAGAAAAAAAATTAAAGACAGAATCAAATCCTCCTTAGATTATTTGTGGTTGGCTGCTCAGAGGTTAAAGCGTCTGCCCCCAATGCGGGAGACCCGGGTTCGATCCCTGGGTCGGGAAGATCCCCTGGAGAAGGAAACGGTAACCCACTCCAGTATTCTTGCCTGGAGAATCCCATGGACGGAGAAGCCTGGTAGGCTACAGTCCACGGGGTCGTATAGAGTCGGACACGACTGAGCGACGGAACAGAACGGAACGGACACTTGTCCTTAATAGATATCAATCAGTGTACACAAAGGCCAACAACTCTCAAAAGAAGGAAGAGAAATTTCTGAAAAAAAAAATGCTCCTAAGCAAACTGCTAACAAAGGAAATCAGTTCAGTGACTGTAATTCTTGCCCTTTTCTGCTGATTTCTGCTCACACTACAAAATTCTAAATATTCCCTAAGATCATCCTTATAAAACGAACACTTTAAACAGTACAGGTAAAATCATTTGACAGTCCCTTTGCCAGAACATACAGTGTTTTATTCTCAGCCTCAAACTTGACCTACTTTCCACTTAGAATCTTAAATCACAATATAAAAGGTTATAGATGAGCTTTCGTTTATGTTCTAGTTATACAATGGTTTACATTATTGCTTATCTATGGAACAACAAGCTAAGTTATGTTGACAAAATTATTCATAATTCATTCACCTATCTCTAAAATGAAAGTTCTTGGCCCAACAAAAAATGTTTAATTCAGCTCCAGAAGGCATTTTAAAATGAATTCGTTTCCAATCTTCCTTTTATTTGAAGCATCTCATTTATTCAACTCACCATCTGTTTCAGTAAGAATATATAATTCCTCCATATGTATTATTCACAGCAGTTTTTCCATCACAATCTTACATCAACACAGACAATGTGTTTTAGTTTTTCATTTTGTTTTTCTTGAAATACAATATATATGAAGTGCACAAATCTTAAGCTTACATATCAGTAAATATAAATGTATGTGCATATAAATACAAACACATGTACACATATAAATGTAACCACCATTCAGATCAAGATAACATATTTCCAATACCCCAGAAAGATGCTTTATATCCCTTCTTAGTAAGTACTTCCCAGAGTGAATTAACCTGATTTCTACCACCATAGATTAATCTTGCCTATTCTTCAATTCAGTTCAGTCCCTCAGTCATCTCCAACTCTTTGCGACCCCATGGACTGCAGCATGCCAGGCTTCTCTATCCTTCACCATCTCCCAGAGTTTGCTCAAATTCATGTGCATTGAGTCGGTGATGCCATCCAGTTCTTAAACTTCATATAAATGGAATTTGGAGTGTATTTCACTCAACATTATGTTTATAGAATTTATCCCTATTGTTATGTGTAACAATAGCTTATTCTTTTTTATTCCTACATTAATATACACAATATATCTATTGCACTGCTAATGAACATTTATAATTGAACCTCACTCATGAGTCTTTCATCAGTTTTGAAATGTTTGGCCATTATCTCCTCAAAACTCCTCCCTGTCCTGGGATTCCAATTATATGTTTATTACTTTTTTATATGAATTTTTTGATTGGGCCCCACATGTCTCTTTCACTCTGTCCTGTGTATTCCATTATTTTTGCTCTCTGTACTTCAGTTGGATATTCTCTATGGACTTATCTTCAATTTCATTTATTCTTTTGTCTTCTGTGTCCAGTGTACTATTAATTCCATACAATGAATTATTAATTCTTCCAAGATTAATACTGTTTAAAGCACATTTTTTCTGCTTCTTTCAGTTCAGTTCAGTTCAGCCGCTCAGTCGTGTCCAACTCTTTGCGACCCCATGAATCACAGCACGCCAGGCCTCCCTGTCCATCACCAACTCTTGGAGTTCACTCAAACTCATGTCCATTGAGTCGGTGATGCCATCCAGCCATCTCATTCTCGGTCGTCCCCATATCCTCCTGCCCCTAATCCTTCCCAGCATCAAATTTTTTCCAGTGAGTCAACTCTTCGCATGAACTGGCCAAAGTATTGGAGTTTCAGCTTCAACATCAGTCCTTCCAATGAGCACCCAGGATTGATCTCCTTTAGAATGGACTGGTTGGATCTCCTTGCAGTCCAAGGGACTCTCAAGAGTCTTCTCCAGCACCACAGTTCAAAAGCATCAGTTCTTCGGCACTCAGCTTTCTTCACAGTCCAACTCTCACATCCATACATGACCACGGGAAAAACCATAGCCTTGAGTAGACGGACCTTTGTTGGCAAAGTAATGTCCCTGCTTTTTAATATGCTATCTAGATTGGTCATAATTTTCCTTCCAAGGAGTAAGCGTCTTTAAATTTCATGGCTGCAATCAGCATCTGCTTCTTTAGAGCCTAGTTATTGTATATGATACAGTCAGTGTGAAAGTATTGCAGATGATGCTATTTTTCCTCAGGGAGGACTTACTCTTTGTTGGATAAGGAACTGTTGATTTTTTAAAGTCTTTATTAAATTTGTTACAATATTACTTACATTTTATGTTTTGGGGGTTGTTTTGGCCATGAGGCATATGGGATTGAACTTCCACTAGGGATTGAACCAGTACCTCCTGCATTGGAAGGCAAAGTCTTAACCACTGGGCTACTAGGGATATCCCAGGAGTTTTAAAATATTTGTGGCTTTGCCAAAGGCTCAGCAGTAAAGAATTTACCTCCAATGCAAGAGACACAGGAGATGCAGGTTCGATCCCTGAGTCAGGAAGATCCTCTACAGGAAGAAATGGCAACCCACTCCAGTATTCTTGCCTGGAGAGTCCCATGGACAGAGGCTACAGTTCATGAGGGGTCACAAAGTGTTGGACATGACTGAGCATGCATGCACTTTGGATACACTAAAATAGAATTAGTTTTTTCATTTTATTATCATTGAGGTATAGCAAGTAAAACAGATCAGATGATCAGCATGGAAAAGGTACTCGTTATACACAGATATCCCAAGAGAAAGGGGACATACCACAGCACTGGGGGCCATACAAGGAAGTTCCAGTTTGTTCAGGAAGTAGAGGGAAGGGGACACTGTGGGCAGGAGCCCTTTACCGAGGTTTCTACAAGAAAGAACTGGCGAGGGAGAGTAAACTGGCTTTAGACTGGCTAATCTGAGTAATTTTAGCAGACTGTGGAGCATAGTGGCTATCCCTAGTTGTTGGTCCCTGGTCCTGGGATAATCAGGACAGGTGGTGGTAGCCCAGAGTACAAGAGTCCTTTGGAGAAGGTGACGGGGGGGGGGGGGGGGGAGTGGGATTGGTTAGTTTACATTGGTTAGTGTTCTCTTCTGGGTGAATTTTCATTATCTTAAGAACTGGCTAAACTCTGGAAGGGACAGTCCTTTCACGGTCTCAGCAAGGCCCCAAGATGTCAAAGCAAGATATCAGAATACAGGAAATAAAAGACATGGCTACTACAGTAAGAGACTGATAACTTCAGTTCAGGCAGAGATTGTGCTAACTTGAGAGCAGGTTGACGTTTTAGAAAGACCCAGTTCAGCTCTAGTTTGTTTCTATTCTTAATGTTCTTCGAGGCTTCCCTTTGGAAGTTTAAGATGAGCTCAATGGTCTCCCATCCCACATGGGTTCATAGTTTGGCCATTCATGTGTGTGTAACAGACTATGTCCCTCTAGCAGGACATGATCTCCACAGTACTATGAAAGTTGGTCAGTCATGTCCGACAGTCCATGGAATTCTCCAGGCCAGAATACTGGAGTGGGTAGCCATTCCCTTCTCCAGAGGATCTTCCCAACCCAGGTCTCCTGCATTGCAGGCAGATTCTTTACCATCTGAGCCACCAGGGAAGCCCCCTCAGTACTATGCTGCTGTTGCTAAGTTGCTTCAGTCGTGTCAGACTCTGTGCGACCCTATGGACAGCAGCCCACCAGGCTCCTCTGTCCACGGAATTCTCTAGGCAAGAATACTGGATTGGGTTGTCATTTCCTTCTCCACCTCAGTACTATAAGACGATAGAATACTTTGTTCTTCCTTTCCAGCCAGCACTGCAGACTCTTACATCACAACCAGAATTTTGCAAATGGTCTATGGGGGAAACTAAGCTTGTATTCTGGCCTCCTCTCCTTTCCCACGTTACACTAGTCCTTTGCCAGCTTCTCTGTTCCCCAGTAAACCTTCTCTGCTAGGAAAAGCTTGGTCCTCAGTCCACTGTGCAAGTTGTTGATGCTCCCCAGAACAAAGCTGCTACCAGAAGAAGAGCTTTTTGCTCTCTGGAATTTTATTTATCTAGTCCTCATTACTTTTACAGTTTTTCAGGATCATTAATATTAGTATTTTTGCAACTTATTTTATTTTTATTAGTTTCAATGAGAGAGTAGCCTGCCACAGCCTACAATATCTCACCCAGAAGCAGAAATAGGTATAGATTATGTGTTTTTAAGGCTTCTATTTCAAAGAAAGAATAAAAACAAACAACGCAAAAAGAATACATGAAAATAAAGATGCAATGCCTTATAAGGTACATGAATTCAGAGTTACTGAGGAAAAACATATGTGTTAAGTGAATTTTTATTTTAATCAAATATATGTATAGGCTTTTCAAATAAGCATTCCTGGCTGTCTTACTTTGTTGGTTGAGTCACTCATGACCAACACTCTGATTTACATTCTTGTCATCCTTACTTAATTCCCATCGATGAGATAGAAGAGAAAGACCGTGAAGGAGTACTGGCTTACTCCTAAGAGAAACACAAAACTATTATCCATCTTTTCTTGGATATCATGTGGACTGTAGCAGCCATCTTACCGTGAGTCAGAGGAGGAGGGATTCAGGAGGCATGGCAGAGTGGAAATATAAAAAGAACCCAAGTCACGGGATACTCACGGGCCACTAAGCCAAACCTGGTGTCCAACCCACCTCAGGACGTCCTGTTATATGAAGTATTTAATGCAATCATTGAACAACTATGAAGCCCAATACTACAGTGAGTTCCAGTTAGTGGGTTCTTACAGGGATTAAATATTTCTTGTAGAGAATTTTTTAAAAAATCAGTAGAAGGATGTTAGCTAAGGCGAGATGATAATTCGTACTACATATATTCATTGAATAAATTATTTTTAAGGCAGCATTCATGGGGTCGCAAAGAGTCGGACACGACTGAGCGACTGAACTGAACTGAACTGAAGAGGACAGTAACTCAAGGTTATTGTCAGATTCAGATTTCACAACTTATATTGCAGTCAATGCCATTTAAGTGACTAAAGTATTGAAACTCTGTTACTTTAACAAGTGACTCTTCCATATAGAGTCATGGACTTGAAATCAAAACTCTTGGATCCAAGATGAATGAGAATAATAATAAGAAGCAATAATATTTACCACATTTATCAAATGCTTATCATATGCAGATAATATGCTAAGCTTTGTGCATACATTATGTCACTTAATTCTTATAAGAGCCCTATAAGGTAGATATCATATCATGCCCATTTTTAAAAGTAAAGAAATTGGTCATTAAGAAGCTGGATTTTAGCCACATATAAGGAACAAGCTGGATTTTAGGTAATGGAAGCATAAAGAATTTGAGCGATTCCTTCTGAAGATAACAATTATTTAAACTGGGAACAGTTATTAAAAATAACTATTTCAGGGTTTGGAAAATTACCAAAGGCAGGCAGAAGCTTAAAAAGAATTTACTGTTGAGAAGTGTTACAGTACTGGGTAATAACTGAATTTGTGGCATCCTTACCTGGAGGGTGCTCCCCAATGACACATCCTCAAACCTGGACACAGAAAACTACACCTTGGCTAGAGATGGCAGATGACAGAGTTAAGAGAAACAGAGTCTCTGTACATTTAAAAGTGTTTTAGTCGCTTAGTCGTGTCTGATTCTTTGTGACCCCCATGGATTGTAACCTGCTAGGCTTCTCTGTCCATGGAATTCTCCAGGCAAGAAGAATGGAGTGGATAGCCAGTTCCTTCTCCAGGGGATTTTTCTGACCACATAGGTCAAACCTGAATCTCCTATATTACAGGCAGATTCTTTACCATCTGAGCCACCAAGGAAGACCTCTGTATATTTCAGGGGAAGAAAGCTGATCGCCGAAGAATCGATGCTTTTGAACTGTGGTGTTGGAGAAGACTCTTGAGAGTCCCTTATACTGCCAGGAGATCCAACCAGTCCATTCTAAAGGAGATCAATCCTGGATGTTCATTGGAGGGACTGATGCTAAAGCTGAAACTGCAATACTTTGGCCACCTCATGCGACGAGTTGACTCACTGGAAAAGACTCTGATGCTGGGAAAGGTTGGGGGTGGGAGGAGAAGGGGATGACGGAGAATGAGATGGCTGGATGGCATCACCGACTCTGTGGACATGAGTTTGAGTGAACTCCGGGAGTTGGTGATGGACAGGGAGGCCTGGCGTGCTGTGATTCATTGGGTCGCGGAGAGTCGGACACAACTGAGCGACTGAACTGAACTGAACTGATACTGATTGCAGTCATGAAATTAAAAGATGCTAACTCCTTGGAAGGAAAGTTATGACCAACCTAGATAGCATATTAAAAAGCAGAGACATTACTTTGCCAACAAAGGTCCGTCTAGTCAAGGCTATGGTTTTTCCAGTGGTCATGTATGGATGTGAGAGTTGGACTGTGAAGAAAGCTGAGTGCCGAAGAATTGATGCTTTTGAACTGTGGTGTTGGAGAAGACTCTTGAGAATCCCTTGGACTGCAAGGAGATCCAACCAGTCCATTCTAAAGGAGATCAATCCTGGGTGTTCATTGGAAGGACTGATGTTGAAGCTGAAACTCCAATACTTTGGCCACCTCATGCAAAGAGTTGACTCACTGCAAAAGACTCTGATGTTGGGAGGGATCGGGGCAGGAGAAGGGGATGACAGAGAATGAGATGGCTGGATGGCATCATTGACTCAATGGACATGAGTTTGAATGAATTCCAGGAGTTGGTGATGGACAGGGAGGCCTAGCGTGCTGTGATTCATGGGGTTGCAAAGAGTCAGACACGACTGAGCGACTGAACTGAACTAATACGTTTAAGGGGTCAATTTTGAAAGCATGAGAAAAACCATAGAAATGCTGCTATATAAATCTACTCAAATTCATCTCTGGCTGGTAAATTATACAGGTGCAGAAGAGACATCCATGAAGACCATTCTAGACACATTTTTCTCTAGCAACAAAATACAGAGAAACTATATGAGACAAAATATAACTGTCTCCATGCTGCAACTGAGGCAAACTCTGGACCCAAGAGATACAAAGAGACCAGAAAAACTCAATTGCCACTTTTGAGGCGCCTGGAGCAAATGCACTACTGAGCCTGGCCCTGTGTACACCATCACAGTAGTGAGTGAAGTGAGTGAAGCCGCTCAGTCGAGTCCAACTCTTTGCGACCGCATGGACTGTAGCCTCCCAGGCTCCTCCCTCCATGGGATTCTCCAGGCAAGAGTACTGGTGAGCAAAACACCTAAGCCACCCCTCCTTCCGGGACTCCTGGACACACTCCTACCCTCACCCCACATAAGGAACAAGCTTGCCACCCCTTAGGGGGCGAGTCAAGAAGGGAACCTGTGGTTTGTTCTCACCCCCTCCCTCCCCAATAAAGTCTTGCCTGAATTTCTCGTCTGGCCTCTAGTCAATTTCTATTGATTGGCCAAGGTCAAGGATCCTGGGTAACATTAGTGCCCTCCTCTCAATTTTAAGTATCTTTTAAAAAGATCATTGAGTTTGAGCTTCTGGAAAAGGATTGCTTTGAAAGAGACACTGGGAGGGGAGCTTTGGTGTGTTTCCCGAAGAAGTAACCCAGCGATCTAACAGAGAACCTGCAGCGCAAGAGCCTCCTGGGCCTGTGTCCTCAGCAAGAGTCCCTGGGAGCTGGATTAGCATGCAGCCCTTTGCTGCCTGTTTCCCTCTCATGTCTAGACTCTTCAAAACCGCATCCAGGAATCTGTACAATGTCAAGTTCTGTATGCTATGACTTTGGTCTTTATTGCAGTATCAAGACACCTGCATGTTATGAATGATTTAACCAATAAAGTCACCTTCGATTTAAAAGGGGAGGAACCCACATCCAGAAAACTTGGGTTGAAAAATTTCGGGTTCTCTAGGAATTTGAAGCCCCGCAGGAGAAGCAGGGCCAGGTTCCCTGCCCTGTGTAGGGCCCGCAGCCCAGCAGGGGACGCAAAACCTGCCAGGGGCACCCACTCGCCCGGCTGCTTGCTTTAGAAGGTCCCTGGGGGAAGGGGCCGATGGTTAATTCAATTCCATTTGTTACCCGTGCTGATCCTGATCGCCTGTCTCGCTGCCCAGGGACCAGCTTCATGAGAGTCGGCCATTTCGTGATGAGCTGCCTCTCCCACCCTGCCTTCCGCATGGTGCCCGTGTCTGGATGTTGCGGGATCGTTCACACGTGTGTGGTCCAGGCCACCCCACCTGCCCCAGCACAGACAGCAAATAGCCCACGTGACTCCGAGTCTCGGTCAGGTTTTATTAATTGAATCTGAGCTCTCTCGAGAGGATTTGCTGGTTCCAGCATCCCGCGGAAGGCTGGCCCGGGACAGCCTCCTCCTCCAACCCCTCCACCAGGGAATCCGGAGATGAGCGCCTGGGAAGGGACCCCGCAACCCTGTGGCAGCGACCTTCAGCATCCTGTCCACCTGCGCAGCGCCCCTGGCCCGGGAGGTAGGTGTTTTTCTGTTTCCTTAGCCTCAGCGGCTGGACGTGAGGGCGCCCAGGGCTGATGGTTTGCCCTCCAAGAGGACCTGCCAGAGAGAACCCAGAAGCGGGCGGCTCAGGCCTGGGGTGGGGCAGCCTCGGGTTCGTGGGGACCCTGCCCAGCTGGAGACAACCGGTCATTTGTATTCCTCATGTGTTCGAGAAGGAGGCTGGCGTTTTTGGAAACATTTGGTGAGAATGTGTCTGAATTAAGTGCTGTCGATTGCATGCTGGGCTTTTCTACCTTACCTCCTGGCCAGTGGAGAAGTTCTCCTTCAAGAGTGTGTGTGTTCAGTTAGAGATTTTTTTGGATGGGCCTCCCACCTTGGAGGCTCAGACAGTAAAGCATCTGCCTGGAATGAGGGAGACCTGGGTCCTATGCCTGAGTTGGGAAGATCCCCTGGAGAAGGAAATGGCAACCCACTCCAGTACTCTTGCCTTGAAAATTCTTGCCTTGAAAATGAGGAGCCTGGTGGGCTACAGTCCATGGGGTCGCAAAGTCGGACAGGACTGAGCGACTTCACTTTCACTGTCATCTTCAGTAGGCACCAGCACCATCCCTTTGGCTGAGAGAGTAGCCCTTGCTCCCATAGCCTCAGATGACCTGCCCTTGGGTGAGAAGTTGTGCTCCTCAGAGTAAAGAAACTGAAAGCGTAAGGTTATTTGGGTGTTTGTGATCCTTATTTATGAGGCTAAGTTTTGGCTGGAGTCCATCGGTCCTGTAACCTGGTGTCAACAACCTTCCACAGAACCATCTTGGGAAGGTCACTTGGGAGATGAGTGTTCTACACTCTTCCATCATTTCATTTAATTAGAGTGGAATAGAAAATAACAGAATTATTGGCTTGAATGGGTTCTTATTACCTGGAGCTTGCAGAAACTAGGAAAGAGCCTTGAATGATTTTGTATTCCCGTGGCTGTGCACAGAAACACCCCATGACCTACAAGCAGCTCGCCGAAGTTGCCCGTGGCTCGTGAGCTCTGTTCATTGCTCTCAGCTGTTCTTATAGGAACCAGGTGTTAAGGCTCGTTGTGTGGGAAATGCTCCTTATGGGAGGAAAGCTTGATCGCTGCTGTTGAGTACCGTAGCACTCAGCTTGTCTGGGGTTTTATTATAAGAAGCGTGTATGAGGAACTCTGTCCTAACGTGTTCACCCCACTGGTGTTCCTGGTGAGCTATTACTGCAGCCCGTAGAGCCACAGGTAAGCTGCCCTGAGCTGGCAGAGGCTCGTCTGCCCACCCTGCGTGGACCCCATCTTCAGCACAACAGTCAGAATGCAGCAAAATTGACTTGGCCCTCCTGACTCTGCTCCGGCCCCACGAATATCCCAGGATATCTTTTCACCATGACCCGCGAGGGCAGGTGAGGCAATCCGTGGAACAGTAGCGTGGGGATGATGCTGGATCCTTGCAGGGGAGGCGTGGTTTGCAGTTAGAGTGTGTGAATGGGGCCAGGAGCACTGCAAGATACAGTGCTCATCTATCATGGTCTGTTGTCTTCCTGGGCAGCTCAGGGGCGGCCTTCTGGGCGGTGAGTGGTTGGTATCTAAGGGAAGCTTGCCCTGCTCCAGGCTACCATTTTTGCTCTTACTTTGGGGGACAGACGAAGTAAACTCAGGACTGGAAAATTGGTGACGTGCAGGGAATGGGTCACTGGAGCATTAAGTCCAGGTGGTCCCCATGACCCAGTGATTATTGGGCCCAAGGTGCTGGCTTGAGAGCGAAGGTGGGAGATGGAGTCTCCTCTTCACCCATCTTCTGTCTTGCTGATTAAACAGACCGAATTTTTAGTGAAGAATCAGCCTTGGTTCGCCATGCCATTCCTGAAGGCTCTGGGATTTAGTAGGATGGCAAGAAGGGCTGAGTTGTGTGAATCTGGGCCAGGTGAGGCAGCTGTAGCCATGCTGGCTGTGGCTGGAGGAGCCACAGGAGAAACCCCAGGACCTGGCGGGAACCTCGGGGGGCCTTTCTGCACATCAACGGTTGCTACCTACCCCCATGCCCAAGGGGACTGTGGCGGGCACTGGGGGGCCATGTCCTGGGTGCCTCGGCCTGGCCAAGTGGGAGTAAGAAAAAGGGGCCAGTGGATGTGGCCAGGGCCACCATGAAGGGCCTTGTGTGTTTAGGGAGAGAGTTGGCTTTGAGTTGAAAAGACTCGGCCTGTGTTTACATCCCCACAGTCTCCTCTTGGCTTAAAGTTCCCCATGTGTGAAAGAGATGAGTTGGTGGGTATTGATTTTCCTGGCTAAGATTAGTCTTGTTTGCCTGTGGGCCTGCCTCTCAGGTGCAGTCAACTCCTGGGGTCAAGCAGGCAGCACCAGAGATGGTTGGCCATCTGTTTATCTGTCGTGTCTCACCTCCAGGGACCTAAAGTGCAGTAACCCTGTGTTTAATCCCCAAGTCAGTGACCCAGTTGTCCCTCAGTTCGGTTCAATTCAGTGGCTCAGTTGTGTCCGACTCTTTGTGACCCCATGAATCACAGCATGCCAGGCCTCCCTGTCCATCACCAACTCCCGGAGTTCACTCAAACTCATGTCCATCGAGTCGGTGATGCCATCCAGCCATCTCATTCTCTGTCGTCCCCGTCTCCTCCTACCCCCAATCCCTCCCAGCATCAGACTCTTTTCCAGTGAGTCAACTCTTCGCATGAGGTGGCCAAGTATTGCAGTTTCAGCTTTAGCATAAGTCCTTCCAATGAACACCCAGGATTGATCTCCTTTAGAATGGACTGGTCCAAGGGACTCTCAAGAGTCTTCTCCAACACCACAGATCAAAAGCATCAATTCCTCAGAGATCAGCTTTCTTCACAGTCCAACTCTCACATCCATACATGACCACTGGAAAAACCATAGCCTTGACTAGATGGACCTTTGTTGGCAAAGTAATGTCTCTGCTTTTTAATGTGCTATCTAGGTTGGTCATAACTTTCCTTCCAAGGAGTAAGCGTCTTTTAATTTCCTGGCTGCAATCAGCATCCGCAGTGATTTTGGAGCCCCCCAAAATAAAGTCTGACACTGTTTCCACTGTTTCCCCATCCATTTCCCATGAAGTGATGGGACCAGATGCCATGATCTTTGTTTTCTGAATGTTGAGCTTCAAGCCAACCTTTTCACTCTCCTCTTTCACTTTCATCAAGAGGCTTTTGAGTTCCTCTTCACTTTCTGCCATAAGGGTGGTGTCATCTGCATATCTGAGGTTATTGATATTTCTCCCGGCAATCTTGATTCCAGCTTGTGCTTCCTCCAGCCCAGCGTTCCTCATGATGTACTCTGCATATAAATTAAATAAGCAGGGTGACAATATACAACCTTGACGTACTACTAGCATCTTTCAGAAAAGTCCACCAGAGTCTGCTGATGCTAATTGTGCTGAAATATTTTCTGTATGTAAATATGATGGGGTCACATATAAAAAAGTGATTTTGATTTGGAGATAATACTGATTTGCTGCACATGAAATGGGAATTCAGAAAAATCCAAGGACTCTGTAATGAATCGTAAAGACTTAATGTTTCATACTGTATAGCGAAATAAACCACTGTAGCTTTGTACCATATATGCCTTTCCATCATATGACCAGTAGCTTCTGGATAAAACCAGATGATTTCTTGCCTAAAAGAAGAGAGATCATGAGCTGTGAGAGCTACAGCTGAATTCATATAAATGATCTTTGTGTATGTTCATATGAAAGCTGTCAACAGCAATGACAGCTGAACATCACAGGTGAGCTGAATACCGGTCTGGAGCCAGTGCAGGTAAGAATGTAAGGCAAGGTTTTTGATCTCAGGACCTCATAATTTCGGTGTGCCATAATGAAGATACATATGAAAATCCATCTATAGATGAAGGTCTATACACTGTGCTGTCCTCAGTGTCTTACTTCATCTCGAGCACATGCATATATCTGATATAAAATATTCCAGTTTATTTGAAAAAATATTTGCCAGCTTCTACATCAATGAAATATCCCTGATTTCTATCCACCCCCCTCCTTTTCCTGCAATGTTCCTTGCTGGCTCAGGGAATTTTAATTGTCTGATTTCTTGACTAGATCTTTGTCTACTGTCTTTTATTCTCCAACCACTTCCCCCTTTACTCCCTGCCCATACATGTGTCAGAAGATAAAATATACTTAGAAATAATAACACCTTCTCTTCAGAGAACAGCGTAGTATGTTCTTCAAAATATACTCTTGTGTCCCAGGTTTGGTGTTGATTTTTAAATGCAGAATCATCAACCAGCTTTCCCAAAGACCATTAGATGCTTCCATGCTTTCTTTTTTTTAAATAAAACATATACCATTGTGAATTGATAGCATAGGAGTTGTACATGGAAATTAGCTGTATATGGAACTCTAGAAGCTTGCAAGTTTAGAAAAAAGCACACAGAGCATATCATTTCTAAATAGGCAGTTTTCAACATGGATAATTTAAACACTTCAGCATATGAAATGTGATGTAGAGAATTACTTAGGCTAAACTGTAACCCAAATGCTAATTTATATTGCATGACACAGTGGTGTTATGACCCAGAAGCTCATAATCCAGTTCTCTGCATCCTGGTGGACAACCAGTGCTTTATAAATTTGCATATGCATCAGAAATGGCTTTCTCTAAGTGGAAATAGTAGTCTATTGACTAGCAGGATGAAAGTTAGAAATTGACTTCCTTGACGAAACTTTAAAATTGTGAAACAGCCAAAAATTATTTTTAAAGTGTTCTCTACCCTTAAATGACTCAGATAAGAGAACCCATCTCTTTCAGAATTTTCCACAGTTTATTGTGATCCACACAGTCAAAGGCTTTGGCATAGTCAATGAAGCAGAAATAGATGTTTTTCTGGAACTCTATTGCTTTCTCCATGATCCAGTGGATGTTGGCAATTTGATCTCTGTGTGGATCACAATAAACTGTTGAAAATTCTGAAAGAGATGGGAATACCAGACCACCTGACCTGCCTCTTGAGAAACCTGTATGCAGGTCAGGAAGCAACAGTTAGAACTGGACATGGAACAACAGACTGGTTCCAAATAGGAAAAGGAGTACGTCAAGGTTGTATATTGTCACCCTGCTAATTTAACTTATATGCAGAGTACATCATGAGGAATGCTGGGCTGGAAGAAGCACAAGCTGGAATCAAGATTGCTGGGAGAAATATCAATAACCTCAGATATGCAGATGACACCACCCTTATGGCAGAAAGTGAAGAGGAACTCAAAGGCCTCTTGATGAAAGTGAAAGAGGAGAGTGAAAAGGTTGGTTTGAAGCTCAACATTCAGAAAACAAAGATCATGGTATATGGTCCCATCACTTCATGGGAAATAGATGGGGAAACAGTGGAAGCAGTGTCAGACTTTATTTTTGGGGGCTCCAAAAGCACTGCAGATGCTGATTGCAGCCATGAAATTAAAAGACGCTTACTCCTTGGAAGGAAAGTTATGACCAGCCTAGATAGCATATTAAAAAGCAGAGACATTACTTTGCCAACAAAGGTCCATCTAGTCAAGGCTATGGTTTTTCCAGTGGTCATGTATGGATGTGAGAGTTGGACTGTGAAGAAAGCTGATCTCTGAGGAATTGATGCTTTTGAACTGTGGTGCTGGAGAAGACTCTTGAGAGTCCCTTGTACTGCAAGGAGATCCAACCAGTCCATTCTGGAGGAGATCAATCCTGGGTGTTCATTGGAAGGACTTATGCTAAAGCTGAAACTGCAATACTTTGGCCACCTCATGCAACGAGTTGACTCACTGGAAAAGACTCTGATGCTGGGAGGGATTGGGGTAGGAGGAGACGGGGACGACCGAGAATGAGATGGCTGGATGGCATCACCGACTCTGTGGACATGAGTCTGAGTGAACTCCGGGAGTTGGTGATGGACAGGGAGGCCTGGCGTGCTGTGGTTCATGGGGTCGCAAAGAGTCTGACACGACTGAGCGACTGAACTGAACTGAAGAGAACCCAAGGAGGCCTGTGCCCTTTAGCCTTAGGGATGAAAGTACTGCTGTGTCCAGCTGTGAATGCTGGAGAATTCTGTTTCCTGGTAGGCTGCAATGGTCACAAGGACCATTGGCCAAGTTTTGAATAAGCAGGTGATCTATAACCGTGGCAGAATCTTGCCTCTGGAATCTGGGCCTGCATCTTGAATGACCCTCCTTGAACTTTTCATTGTCAAAGCACCTTTAAAAGGACTGAGAACTGGGAGTCTCATGAGCCCACAAATTGGGCTGGATGAAGTATTCCACTGACACTTGGGTCTTTCTTCTCATCTTTAGCAATTAAGTCACCGAGCGTGAAAGTATAGGTGGTATGACATAATATAATGTGGTAAATATTATTAATAATAGCTTGTACTCTGAAAACACTCACTGTGTGCCAGGCACTGTACTATGCTGGGGTCAGCAAACTTTTTTTTTTAAAGGTCAGATAATAAGTATTGAAGGCTTTATGGACCAACAGACAAAATTGAGGGTATTGTGTAGGCACTTATGTAGCATTTTCCAATGCAATTATGTGTAGGTACTTATATTGCCTTTTCCAATGCAATCATTTAAAAAATGTAAAAAAAAGTCTTAGCTCATGGATCATAAAAACAAACAAAAACAAAAAAACAGACTACTGGCTAGATTTGGTCCATGAACCATAGTTCACTGATCACTGTTCTAAGCACTTTACATATAGTAGCTCATTTAATATTTTCAGTTACCTCTGAAATAGGTATTGTCATATTCCCATTTTCCATTCCATTCCGTCACTCAGTTGTGTCCGACTCTTTGCGACCCCGTGCACTGTAGCCTACCAGGCTTCTCCGTCCATGGGATTCTCCAAGCAAGAATACCGGAGTGGGTTACCGTTTCCTTCTCCAGGGGATCTTCCCGACCCAGGGATCGAACCCGGGTCTCCCACATTGGAAGCAGACGCTTTAACCTCTGAACCACCAGGGAAGCCCATAAATAGAAGCAAAGAGAAGTTAAGTTTACTTTCTGGGGTCAGACGGTTACATTCTGTTCAGTTCAGTCACTCAGTCGTGTGTGACTCTTTGCGACCCCATGAATGCAGCACACCAGGCCTCCCAGTCCATCACTAACTCCCGGAGTTCACTCAAACTCATGTCCATTGAGTCGGTGATGGCATCCAGCCATCTCATTCTCTGTCGTCCCTGTCTCCTCCCACCCCCAATCCCTCCTAGCATCAGGTTTTTTTCAAATGAGTCAACTCTTCGCATGAGGTGGTCAAAGTATTGCAGTTTCAGCTTTAGCATAAGTCCTTCCAATGAACATCCAGGATTGATCTCCTTTAGAATGGACTGGTTGGATCTCCTTGCAGTCCAAGGGACTCTCAAGAGTCTTCTCCAACACCACAGTTCAAAAGCATCAATTCTTCGGCGATCAGGTTTCTTCACAGTCCAACTCTCGCATCCATACATGTCCACGGGAAAAACCATAGCCTTGACTAGACGGACCTTGGTTGGCAAAGTAATGTCTCTACTGTTTAATATGCTATCTAGGTTGGTCATAAGTTTCTTTCCAAGGAGTAAGCGTCTTTTAATTTCATGGCTGTAATCAGCATCTGCAGTGATTTTGGAGCCCAAAAAAATTAAATCTGACACTGTTTCCACTGCTTCCCCATCTATTTCCCATGAAGTGATGGGACCAGATGCCATGATCTTCGTTTTCTGAATGTTGAGCTTTAAGTCAACTTTTTCACTCTCCTCTTTCACTTTCATCAACAGATTTGTTAGTTCCTCTTCACTTTCTGCCATAAGGGTGGTGTCATCTACATATCTGAGGTTATTGATATTTCTCCTGGCAATCTTGATTCAAGCTTGTGCTTCATCCAGCCCAGCATTTCTCATGATGTACTCTGCACAGACGTTAAATAAGCAGGGTGATAATATACAGCCTTGACATACTCCTTTTCCTATTTGGAACCAGTCTGTTGTTCCATGTCCAGTTCTAACTGTTGCTTCCTGACCTGCATACAGGTTTCTCAAGAGGCAGGTCAGGTGGTCTGGTATTCCCATCTCTTTCAGAATGTTCCAAAGTTTATTGTGATCCACACAGTCAAAGGCTTTGACATAGTCCATGAAGCAGAAGTAGATGTTTTTCTGGAACTCTCTTGCTTTCTCCATGATCCAGCGGATGTTGGCAATTTGATCTCTGGTGCCTCTGCCTTTTTTAAAACCAGCTTGAACATCTGGAAGTTCACGGTTCACGTATTGCTGAAGCCTGGCATGGAGAATTTTGAGCATGACTTTTCTAGCATGTGAGATGAGTGCAATTGTGCAGTAGTCTGAGCATTCTTTGGCATTGCCTTTCTTTGGGTTGGAATGAAAACTGACCTTTTCCAGTCCTGTGGCCACTGCTGAGTTTTCCAAATTTGCTGACATATTGAGTGCAGCACTTTGACAGCCTCATCTTTCAGGATTTGAAATAACTCAAATGGGGTCTGTTACAGGATGAAAGTTTGGGGACAGAAGTCAAGCCTTTTCTCTACCTGTGCCCAGTCTTAAAAACACTCTCAGCCTCCTTACCTTCCCTAATCTTCTCAGCTGTACAAAGAGCCAAGGTCAGGCATTTGGTGACAATCAAGCCACAGAAAACAAAGAGCGAAGAGCACAGTATTTCCTGTAGCTGGTAGGCAGGAACTCTTACTCCCTCTTCAAAATAATGAAGATTTTATCAAGGGCCTCCTAACACAAATAACAACTGAACGTTTATGTCTCCAGATGGCACATTGCAGGCATTCATCTCTGTGTAACCTGCTGATTCATGCAGAGCAGTTCAGTTCAGTTCAGTCACTCAGTCGTGTCCGACTTTCTGCGACCCAATGAATAACAGGACGCCAGGCCTCCCTGTCCATCACCCAACTCCTGGAGTTCACCCAAACTCATGTCCATAGAGTCGGTGATGCCATCCAGCCATTTCATTCTCTGTTGTCCCCTTCTCCTCCCGCCTCCAACCTTTCCCAGCATCAGAGTCTTTTCCAGTGAGTCAGCTCGTCGCATGAGGTGGCCAAAGTATTGCAGTTTCAGCTTTAGCATCAGTCCCTCCAATAGTTGAAGCTAAATTATCAGTTTGTCTTTCGACCTTGCTGATAATATCAGCCAGATACTTGGGACAACTGATGACATGCACTTATGCGTGGAAGAGAAGTTGAAGCTTTACTGTCTCTAAAAGGAAATGTCACAGACAGAAAATGCAAAGATTGCTTTGGTCCCAAGCCTCTGGCACCAAAGAAAGGCTCTTGATGGCTAATGTTCTGAAAATAGTGGATGCTTTTACTGGCTAATGGGGCAATGATTCTCTGATACGGGTGTCATTTTTCCTGGCTCTTTAATCTGTAGCAAAGTCAAGTGAAAATAGTTTTGTTGTGTGTAGCCTCGAGTCATAGGGCCCTTAGTTGAGTAATCATCACTCTGAGAACATTTGAAAATGCTAATGGCTTAGAACTTTCCAATTTTCTGAGTATCCCTTATTTGGCAAGGCGAGGCAGTGAGGGTTCTGGCCAGATTATAAGCAGCATTCTGGATATAAAAGGGAGTTACCACTTATTCCATATGAGGATTTCAAACTGTAAACCATTTCAGTTACTCAATGACTAGTGGGACTTGAATGCCTCCTCTGAGCAAAAAATATTAGTATCGTAGCATAGCCAAAAATTCAATGTCATGTTTCTTGTCTATGAACATAATACTAAAATTATACTAAAATCATGGTTACCATCTGGGTTCAGCTGATCCACAAGATTAGCAGAAACAAAGTGTTATGTGGCAAAAGTATGTGAGCGCTAGAATCATGTTGTTGTTCAGTTGCCCAGTCAAGTCTGACTCTCTGCGACCCCATGAGCCACAGCATGCCAGGCCTCCCCGTTAGAATCTTAAGAATCTGTAATTTTTTAGGTCAGAAACAGTTGAATCTTGTTCAACCCACTATAAAGTAATAGATTTCTGGCTAAACATATGGAATGTTTACTATATTATTCTTAAAATTAGTTTGGGGAGGCTTTCTTGCATACTACTTTTCTGTAAATTCCTTTTCTTTTTTGATTGAGGTATAGTTGATTGACACTATAAGTTTCAAGTGTACAACATAGTGATTAACAATTGTTAAAGGTTTTATTCCATTTACAGTTATTGTAAAATACTGTCTGCATTCCCTGTGTTGGTTAATAGATCCTTGTAGTTTATTTTATGCCTAAGAGTTTGCACCTCTTAATTCCTTATCCCCACCTCCCTCTCCCGACTGGTAACCACTAGTATGGTCTCTGTATCTGGGAGTCAGCTTCTTTCTGTTATATTCACAAGTTTGTTGTATTTTTTTAGATTCACATGTAAGTGATATTATATACTATTTGTCTTTCCCTAACTTATTTCACTTAGCATAACACCCTCAAAGTCCATCTGTGTTCCTGCATATGACAAAATCAGATTCATTTTTATGGCTGAGTAGTATCCCATTGTGTGTGTGCATGGGTATTAGTCGATCAGTCATGTCCAACTCTTTGCATCCCCATGGATTATAGCCCAGTAGGCTACTCTGTCCATAGGATTCCTCAGGCAAGAATACTGGAGTGGGTTGCCATACTCTCCTCCAGGGGATCTTCCTGACCCAGAGATTGAACCAATGTCTCTTATGTCTCATGCACTGGCAGGCAGATTCTTTACCACTAGCACCACCTGGGAAACCATATATATACATGCTGCTAAGTCACTTCAGTCATGTCCAACTCTGTGCGACCCCATAGACGGCAGCCCACCAGGCTCCCCTGTCCTGGGATTTTCCAAGCAAGAACACTGGAGTGGGTTGCCATTTCCTTCTCCAGTGCATGAAAGTAAAAAGTGAAAGTGAAGTCACTTAGTTGTGTCCAACTCTTAGCGACCCCATGGACTGCTGCCTATCAGGCTCCTCTGTCTATGGGATTTTCCAGGCAGGAGTACTGGAGTGGGGTGCCATTGCCTTCTCCATATATATATATATACACACACACATACGCACACACAAACACATATATATATATGTGGTAGCTCAGCTGGTAAAGAATTGGTCTGCAATGCAGGAGACCCCTGTTCAATTGCTGGGTGGGGAACATCCCCTCGACAAGGGAGAGGCTACCCAGTCCAGTATTCTTGGGCTTCCTTGATGGCTCTGATGAATCCACCTGGATGCAGAAGACCTGGGTTCAATCCCTGGGTTGGGAAGATCCCCTGGAGGAGGGCATGGCAACCCGCTCCAGTGTTCTTGCCTGGAGAATTCCATGGACAGAGGAGCCTGGTGGGCTACAGTCCATGTGATTGCAAAGAGCTGGACACGACTGATCAACTAAGCACACACACACACGCACGCCAGCTTCTTCATCTGTTGATGGACACTGAGGCTGCTTCCATACTTGGCACTTTTAACTTGAGTACTTTGACTGTATATATACTACCTAAAACACTTAAGACCTGAAACCCCTAACACTTCTAAAAGAAACCGTGCTCACTTTCTCAGTTTTGTGATATCCCTGATATCCAGTGGCTGTTTACACTGGGTTTACATACCCTCTGCTTGCTGCTGAGCGACAGGGCATGAATCACAGCTGGTGAAGGGGTAGGAATGTCTTTTCTGAGCACCCCTGGGAGCCACAGAGACCCCACAGTCACATGGCTTCTGGAGAGAGAGTCTCTTGGACCCACAGCAGATGGAAACCTCCAGGTGGGAAGTCCAGTCTACACTGTCTAGCCTGAGACATCTGTACAGAGGATGACAAAATGGGCACTAACATCTCACAATGATTTATGCAGTTAAATGAGCTCAAATACACTCTCATCCTAAATGTGATATTGTTCAAATTATAAAGTTACATTGCTTCTTCCCTTCTGGTTGATTATAAGAACTTAAGTGAGAGTTTTAAAGTACCTACAAGTGATTTTCATACCCTTTCACAACAAACAATTATTAGCTATTACCTCCTGAGTCCTGGACTCTGCCAGGCTCTCATATGTCATCTTTTCCTCTCCACAACTCAGTGTAAATAACAGGGCAGGGGTTAGAACCCAGGTTTTCTGAACTAGATCCAGGGAGACTCAGGTGCCACTGTGGCTTTCTGACCTCCTTTCTGATGTCTTTCTTAGGGCCGTTTAGTAGACATTAGCTAATATGTTTTGTAAGAGGAACTGACTTGGTAACACAGAGAATGAGAACAGCTTGCTTTTAATTTCTTTGGGGGATATTGTGTGAAATTAAAAGCTTCTAAACCAGGCTCAATGACACTTTTCACTTGGGCAGTTAGTGTAAGCAACCCTGAATGGGACTGTCCAGAGCAATTATTTTCTTAAGGAGAAGGAAACAAGCCAAAGTTCATGATAACCCTCTCCTGACAGGTCAAACTCAGCCACCCAGCTTGACTTCCCTGGGGAGAACCTGTGTCAAATTGAACACAAATATTTACTTACTCAGACTTACAGAGGAACCAGAGCCTCCTTCCTGAGGGAATTGCCACCTGCTCTGGAGAACTGGATAATCACAGCTCCAAAGCAGTGACCACAGTAGCAATGCCATTCATTGGAATAGCAATTAGATGTTCTGATTTAGTACTACACTATAGTTTATTTGGGCTCCCCAGGTGGTGCAGTGGTCAAGAATCTGCCTGCCAGTGCCAGAGATGCAAAAGACACAGGTTTAATCCCTGGGTCAGGAAGATCCCCTGGAGTAGGAAATGGCAACACACTCCAGTATTCTTCCCTGGGAAATTCCACGGACAGAGGAGCCTGACAGGCTACAGTCCAGGAGGTTGCAAAAAGTCAGATATGACTGAGTCCCCCAAACACACACAGTATAGTTTAAGTGTATCATAGAAAATATGTGGAAAATAGGTCTAGAAATAGGACAGCAAATATTGCATTGATTTTTTAAAAACTGGAGTATAGTTGCGTTACAATGTTTTCTGCTGTACAGCAAAGTGAATCAGCTCTATGTATACACTGTTGTTGTTTTAGTCGCCAAGTTGTGTCTGACTCTTTTGTAACCCTATGGACTGTAGCCCGCCAGGCTCCTTCTGTCCATAGGATTTCTCAGGCAAGAATACTGGATTGGGTTGCCATGCCCTCCTCCAGGGGATCCTCCTGACCCAGCAATTGAACCTGGGTCTCCTGCACTGCAGGCAGATTCTTTACCTTCTGAGCCACCATCTGCTATTTAACATAGTACTCCCTCAGTCACAAGTCAACAACAGCACAAGTGCAGACCTTCACCATGACGGACTCCCAATCCCACCCCCTCCCTGCAACTCAGCACATGGCGTTGCCTCCAACTGTCCTGGAACCTGCACCCAGCCCCACTGGAGGCCAGAAGAGAATAGTAGTCACTGGACCAAGGCAGGGGCATGGGCAGTGAAGAAACTATCCTAGGGAAGCAGCGACATGGCAAGAAAAGGGACTGTGTGTGACACAGGCTCCAAGACACCATCACATCCTCTGTTATCCCATTAGAGTTCACTTGCAAGACACAAATTCAAAGATAAGATTATGAAGGATTTCAAGACAGTGATGACAGAACATTACACCCCAAGCCTGGAGCCCTTCTGAGCAGGTAGAAAGTGCAGGGGCTACAGTGATGCCCAGGAGGTGGGTCCCAAGGGTCTGGTTGACCCTGCAAGGAGCCTCCATATAGTGAGCAACCCCGCTGTCCAGAAAGAGATTCCCAAAGCAGAAATGACAGCCAGAGAGCCACCATGCTGCCAAGAGGTAGCTCTCCTAAATTTGAACTTAGCAGGAGACAAAATGATCATAATTATGGTGGCTCAGACAGTAAAGAATCTGCCTGCAATACAGGAGACCCGGGTTCAATCCCTGGGTCAGGAAGATCCCCTGGAGAAAGGAATGGCTACCCACTCCAGTATTCTTGCCTGGAGAATTCCATGGACTGAGGAGCCTGGTGGGCCACAGTCCATGAGATGGGAAAGTCAACTCCACTGAGTAACACTGACTAACACTGAGGAGGAAAATGAGTTCAGGGATCTAAAATCTTTGCCTCAGGCTCAAGAATGTCCAACTAATTATTCAGATGATCTTGTAAGTGGAAAAACTTGTTTGTTGACAAGCTAAAGGGAAGGTACTTAATGAGAGCTCTAATCAGATAATCAGCACAGAAGCCACCAAATCATGAAATCCAAGCAAACAAACAAGAAAGCATTATCTTATTAGCTGGGCCAAAAAACCAGATGGTCAGAGAAGCAGCTCTGGGAAAATAAGATCTTAGGAGAGAAAAATAAAAAAGAAAAGCACCATTGACACTCCTGAGTTAGGAATGGAACAAAATTCAGATAAGCTTAAAAAGGACAACCATGGGTCTTGCCAACTCTATGGATGTGAATTTGAGCAAACTCTGGGAGATAGTGGAGGACAGGGGAGCCTGACACGCTGTAGTCCCTGGGGTCACAAAGAGTCGGATACAACTTTGTGACTGAACAACAACGAGTTGCATTTTCCAAAACAGAATACACACGTCACCCTCACTGGGTTATAAGCCTCAAATAGAACTATTTTGACACACATAACTAGGATACTAGGTCAAGTGTTTTGTGTGGGCTGTCATGCCTAATTTTCAAAACCACCCTTCATTTTTAAAAACCTTTTAAATTAAAGTATAGCTGATTTACAATGTCGTGTTAATTTCTGCAATAGAACAAAGTGATTCAGTGCCACAATGTAAGTACATACCTTACATTGATTTTTATATATTTTCTATTATGGCTTATCACAGGATATTAAAAATAGTTGCCTGTGCTATTCAGTAGGACCTTGTTTTTTATCCATATATAATAGTTTGCATCTGCTAATCCCAAACTCCCTCCTCCTTGGCAACCACAAATCTGTTCTGTCTGTGAGTCTGTTTCTGTTTCATAGGTAAGTTCATTTGTGTCATACTTTAGATGCCACATATGAGTGATATAATATTTGCCTTTCTCTTCCTGACTTCACTTTTTAGTATGATAATCTCTCGGACCACTCGTCTTGCTGCAGTTGCATCATTTCCTTCTTTTCTATGGCTGAGTAGTATTCCATTGTATATATGCACCACGTCTTCTTTATCCATTCATCTGTTGATGAACATTTAGGTTGTTTCCATGCCTTGGCTGTTATGAATAGTGTTGCCGTGAACATAGGGGTGCATGTATCTTTTTGAATTATAATTTTGTCTGTATACGTGCCCAGGAGTGGGCTTGTTGGATCCTGTGGCAACTGTAGCTTTTTGAGGAATCACTGTCCTGTTTTCCATAGTGGCTGTACCAATTTACATTCCTGCCAATAGGAGAAAACCACCCTTTATTAACCTCAGTTTGCAGTGGGAAGCCAGGTGGCAAGAGATAGGGGTCCTTGTCCAGAGTCTCCCAGGTGGTACCCAGTCACATAGACAAAGTGGGACAGCAGGACCTGCCTCCACGCTTCCTCAGACGCACAGTACTGGCTGCCTCCGTTTCCCTCCAGTGGCACAGAAAGCATTGCTTAAGGCCCTGTGTCCTGATTTTTTATTTGAAAACTGGAATCACTAGAGCAAAAGAACTTGGGTGTGACAGCTATACGAAAAGCAGCAAAAGGACACAAGAGAAATCTCACAGCTCCTTCTGTTTTCTCTCTTCCTTCTGGTATTAATCATTTCTCCCAGACATCCTATGCCTCTGTGTCCTGTTTGTAAAATAAAAATCATAACGAGGTCTTCATAGTGGGGCTTCCCTGGTGGCTCAGCTGGTAAAGAATCCACCTGCAATGTGGGAGACCTGGGTTCAATCCCTGGGTTGGGAAGATCCCCTAGAGAAGGGAAAGGCTACCCACTCCATATTCTGGAATGGAGAATTCCATGGACTGTTTAGTCCATGGGGTCGCAAAGAGTTGGACACAACCGAGTGACTTTCACTTTCATCATAGTGTGTCCAAAACGACTAATAGTGGTGATATGTGTACATGGCTTATCCCTTCCCTCAATGCAGATTTAGCCTAAAAAGTAAATCAATGAATACTTTGTTATACATCCTCTGCTCTGTATCTCGGTGTTAGGTAAAGAGAATTTTTACTATACTTGAAATGACAAGTGAAGTATATGAATAATGAGACCCAATTCCTAAATCATTTTTATCAGTATCTGTTATCAGTATCTGTTCATTTTAGTATTAATATTAGTGTCTATGCTGTAATGGAAAAGATTGTAGAATGTGGAAATGCAGATGCTGTTGATCTCTTTGTTGTTTTTGTTTAGTTTCTAGGTTGTCTTATCTTCGCAACCCCATGGACTCTAGCCCACCAGGCCCCTCTAACCATGGGATTTTCCAGGCAAGAATACCTGAGTGGGTTGCCTTTTCTTTCTCCAGGGTATCTTCCCAACCCAGGCATTGAAATGCATCGTTTGCATCTTCAGCATTGGCAGCTGGACTCTTTACCACTGACTCACTAGGGAAGCCCTTCTTTCTCCTTCAATTCAGTTAAGTTGCTCAGTCGTGTCCGATTCTTTGGGACCCCATGAATCAGCATGCCAGGCCTCCCTGTCCATCACCAGCTCCCGGAGTTCACTCAAACTCATGTCCATCGAGTCGGTGATGCCATCCAGCCATCCCATTCTCTGTCGTCCCCTTCTCCTCCCGCCCTCAATCCCTCCCAGCATCAGAGTCTTTTCCAATGAGTCAACTCATCGCATGAGGTGGCCAAAGTATTGGAGTTTAAGCTTTAGCATCAGTCGTTCCAATGAACACCCAGGATTGATCTCCTTTAGAATGGACTGGTTGGATCTCCTTGCAGTCCAAGGGATGCTCAAGAGTCTTCTCCAGCACCATAGTTCAAAAGCATCAATTCTTCAGCACTCAGCTTTCTTCACAGTCCAACTCTCACATCCATACATGACAACTGGAAAATCCATAGCCTTGACTAGATGGACCTTGGTTGGCAAAGTAATGTCTCTCCTTTTTAATATGCTATCTAGGTTGGTCATAACCTTCCTTCCAAGGAGTAAGCGTCTTTTAATTTCATGGCTGCAATCAGCATCTGAAGTGATTTTGGAGCCCCATAAAATAAAGTCTGACACTGTTTCCACTGTTTCCCCATCTGTTTCCCATGAAGTGATGGACCGGATGCCATGATCTTTGTTTTCTGAATGTTGAGCTTCAAGCCAAACTTTTCACTCTCCTCTTTCACTTTCATCAAGAGGCTTTTTAGTTCCTCTTTACTTTCTGCCATAAGGGTGGTGTCATCTGCATATCTGAGGTTATTGATATTTCTTCCAGAAATGTTGATGCCAGCTTGTGATTCTTCCAGCCCCGTGTTCCTCACGATGCATATAAGTTAAATAAGCAGGGTGACAATATACAGCCTTGACGTACTCCTTTTCCTATTTGGAACCAGTCTGTTGTTCCATGTCTGATGTTCCATCAGCAATTCCATGATAACTGTTGCTTCCTGACCTGCATATAGGTTTCTCAAGAGGCAGGTCAGGTGGTCTGGGATTCCCATCTCTTTCAGAATTTTCCACAGTTTATTGTGATCCACACAGTCAAAGGCTTTGGCATAGTCAGTGAAGCAGAAATAGATGTTTTTCTGGAACTCTCTTGATTTCTCCATGATCCAGCAGATGTTGGCAATTTGATCTCTGGTGCCTCTACCTTTTCTAAAACCTCCTTGAACATGTGCAAGTTCATGGTTCACATATTGCTGAAGCCTGGCTTGGAGAATTTTGAGCATGACTTTAGTTGCATGTGAGATGAGTGCAATTGTGCGGTAGTATGAGCATTCTTTGGCATTGCCTTTCTTTGGGATTGGAATGAAGACTGACCTTTTCCAGTCCTGTGGCCACTGCTGAGTTTTCCAAATTTGCTGACATATTGAGTGCAGCACTTTTACAGCATCATCTTTCAGGATTTGAAATAGCTCAATTGGAATTCCATTACCTCCATTAGCTTTGTTCATGGTGATACTCTCTAAGGCCCACTTGACTTCACATTCCAAGATGTCTGGCTCTAGGTGAGTGATCACGCCATCGTGATTATCTTGGTTGTGAAGATCTTTTTGTACAGTTCTTCTGTGTATTCGTGTCACCTCTTCTTAATATCTTCGGCTTCTGTTAGGTCCATACCATTTCTGTCCTTTATCGAGCCCATCTTTGCATGAAATGTTCCCTTGATATCTCTAATTTTCTTGAAGAGATCTCTTGTTTTTCCTATTCTGTTGTTTTCCTCTATTTCTTTGCATGGATCACTGAGGAAGGCTTTCTTATCTCTCCTTGCTATTCTTTGGAACTCTGCATTCAGATGCTTATATCTTTCCGTTTCTCCTTTGCTTTTCGCTTCTCTTCTTTTCACAGCTATTTGTAAGGCCTCCTCAGACAGCCATTTTGCTTTTTTGCATTTCTTTCCCATGGGGATGGTCCTGGTCCCTGTCTCCTGTACAATGTCATGAACCTCCGTCCAGAGTTCATCAGGCACTCTATCAGATCTAGTCCCTTAAATCTATTTCTCACTTCCACTGTATAATCATAAGGCATTTGATTTAGGTCATATCTGAATGGTCTAATGGTTTTCCCTACTTTCTTCAATTTAAGTCTGAATTTGGCAATAAGGGGTTCATGATCTGAGCCACAGTCAGCTCCTGGTCTTGTTTTTGCTAACTGTATACAGCTTCTCCATCTTTGGCTGCAAAGAATATAATCAATCTGATTTCGGTGTTGACCATCTGGTGATGTCCATGTGTAGAGTCTTCTCTTGTGTTGTTGGAAGAGGGTGTTTGCTATGACCAGTGCATTCTCTTGGCAAAACTCTATTAGCCTTTGCCCTGCTTCATTTCGTGCTCCAAGGCCAAATTTGCCTGTTACTCTATGACTTCCTACTTTTGCATTCCAGTCCCCTATAGTGAAAAGGACATCTTTTTTGGGTGTTAGTTCTAAAAGGTCTTGTAGGTCTTCATAGAACCATTCAACTTCACCTTCTTCAGCATTACTGGTTGGGGCATAGGCTTGGATTACTGTGATATTGAATGGTTTGCCTTGGAAACGAACAGAAATCATTCTGTCATTTTTAAGATTGCATCCAAGTACTGCAATTTGGACTCTTTTGTTGACCATGATGGCTACTCCATTTCTTCTAAGGAATTCCTGCCCACAGTAGTAGATATAATGGTCATCTGAGTTAAATTCACCCATTCCAGTCCATTTTAGTTCCCTGATTCCTAGAATGTCTACGTTCACTCTTGTCATCTCCTGTTTGACCACTTCCAATTTGCCTTGATTCATGGACCTAACATTCCAGGTTCCTATGCAATATTGCTCTTTACAGCATCAGACCTTGCTTCTATCACTGGGTATTGCTTTTGCTTTGGCTCCATCCCTTCATTCTTTCTGGAGTTATTTCTCCACTGATCTCCAGGAGCATACCGGGCACCTACTGACCTGGGGAATTCCTCATTCAGTATCCTATCATTTTGCCTTTTGATACTGTTCATGGGGTAGGAAAAAAGCAGAGCTGTGCATTAAGGTGGGTCAGAAAGAATTACAAATGTAGGGCCTGCTGCTGCTGCTATGTCGCTTCAGTCATGTCTGACTCTGTGCAACCCCATGGATGGCAGTCCACCAGCCTCCACTATCCCTGGGATTCTCCAGGTAAGAGTACTGGAGTGGGTTGCCATTGCCTTCTTCAATGCATGAAAGTGAAAAGTGAAAGTGAAGTCACTCAGCCATGTCTGACTTCCCATCGACTGCAGCCTACCAGGCTCCTCTGACAATTAAATCTTGGGTTGTGTTGCAAATATCAAGAAATGTACCTAATGTGCTTGATTTCCCAGTCTTGTTCTCCTAGCTCTCAGAAAGTTCTCTAAGGCTCTCCAGACCCCACATGTGGCCACCTTAGTCAATCAGTAAGGGTCTAAAGGAAGAACTAATCCCCAACTTCCTGGCTCCAAATGTTGCTGATTTATCCTCTCTGAAATTTATTTCTAAGATATTTCTAAGTAATCCTGATCACTTCACTGATTTATTTTCTAGTTAGTAGTTTACTAGCTAAAAGTGATTTAGAAATTGGGTCTCATTATTCATATACTCTATTTGTCATTTCAACGTAAAAATTCTGTCTTTACCTAACACTGTGATATAAAGCCAAGAATGTATAACAAAGTCTTCATTGATTTAGTTTTTAGGCTAAACAACACTTTCCAGCATTCCCTTAGGGAATTCATTCTCCAGTCCCTGTAAGTTGACTTCTGTGAGTTGAGACTTTGGATCCTCCCATCCAAGTACTAACCAGACCCAACCCTGCTTAGCTTCTGAGATCATTTGAGATCCAGCACGTTCAGGGTGGTATGGCCATAGACTAGACCTTGAATCCTAAAGAGGGATCCTGTGCACCAGGAGGCCTTGTGAGAATCCCACCATACTCTAAGCTACACCTGCCACCCAACCACTTCAGGAAACTCATGTCAAAGGCCTTGCAAGGTAGTCTGCCTTGATCATCAGTCACAAGAAGGAAGACCTACCAATATCCAGACTGGGCAGAGAGGTTTATGTTTGGCACACAAGTAGTCCATCTGGACTGCTCTTAGTATTTTGTCACAAAAGTATGAAACTCATCAACATGTACCCATCATAGATGGTGTAGCCACAGCCTAAGAAAGGGAACTGAACCCCCTCAATGATGAGAGTCTGAATTTCTGCTCAAGGAAACCCCAAAGACCAGCTGAGCCACTAACTGAGGGCAAAGGGAATTTTGAATGGTTAGCCAAGGAGGAGGAGAGTGAATATCATGCATGGCCTCCAGGCTAACTGCAGTGGTGGGGGTGTCATTTGTCTCACTCGCTGTTCCCCTGTAAGTTCCCCTCAGAGGCTCACCAGGATCCTAGAGGAACTGGCCCCAGAATTCATGCAAAGTTAGTCGATTGCATCAGGAAAGGGATGGTGTCGTGTATGCAGTGGCACGGCCAGATCCTCCCTTCAAGGTGGAATGATTTGTGCCCCAACAACTGTCCATCAAAGTTGTTGATGGTTTGCTCTCTTTGGGAATTACCTCAGCTGAAGAGAGCCCCCTGGCCAAGGTCATGTGCCCCTCCGGGCAGACTGTATATAATCTGAAGGGCCTTTCCAGCTTCAAAGTGCCTCGCAGTGTGAGGAGAGTTCTTGTTGTGACTGTTCCTCGGTTCCACTTCTCCTTCTGCCCAACTTTTCTTCATCTTTAACCCCCAGCCTTAGTAAACTTTCTGTATGCTGAGCTCCATCTCAGAATTTACTTCCTGGGGAACCTAACTTGAGGCAGTCACGATTACTTAGACTAACAGTAAACTCTTTATCCAGACAACCATATTTCTTTATCTTTGAAGTGAAAGTCTGTCACTAAGTCGTGTCTGACTCTGCAGCCCAGCCTTATCTGGTGGTCAGATGGACATCCAGGAAGATGGCAGGCTTGATCTATTGTGTTCTGCAAATAGGGGCTATCCACTGGCCAAAGGAACTAGTAGCGAGAAGTGGAGAGGTGTTCTTCTGTGGGCCAAAGTGAGGAGGTGGATCAGAAACTTCCCACGTGAGGAGCTGGAATAATAGCAGGTCTCATTTGTTCTAGTTGTTCAGTTGCTAAGTAGTGTCTGACTCTTCGTGAACCCATGAACTGCATCATGTCAGGCTTCCCTTTCCTTCACTATCTCCTGGAGTTTGCTCAAATTCATGTCCATTGAGTTAGTGATGCCATCTAACTATCTCATCCTCTGTCACCCACTTCTCCTTCTGCCCTCAATCTTTCCCAGCATTAGGGTCTCACTGGACACCTTCAAAAACCTTATAGAGGGCTAACATTTTCCTGCCTTCCCCAGAGAAGGCATCACCCACTAGCCAGGATGGACCAAAGATGACCTATATATTAATACATATAACAGAGGATTCCAAGTTAACAACCAGCTTAATCCACAGGGAAAAATCACTAATATCTAATGTTTTGCTCATTTCCACGGTGAAAAGATTCCCACCATGGCTGATTCTAAGCTACTGACGTGACATTACTCACTGATTGTGAGGTTGAAAAGAATTAACACAGTAGCACATGGCTCCATAGCATCTCCACCAGACATGTGCAAGACACATCAATAACCTTAAAGACATGATAGATGATAGCAAAATAAGATAGGAAGGCAGCTATGCTCATCACTACACCACCAACACTCAAGATAGGAGATGGCAAGTTTTGAGTATTTATTGCCTCTTTTTTAATATAATTTATTTCATTATCATTTTATGTAATTTTTAATGGTGGCATTTGTAACATTTGGCCCACAAAATTCCTAAAAATTTAACAGTTGACTCAAACAGTCTGGTCCAGGCCAGCTCCAGCATATCACCTGGTGTGGGAGCAGTTAAGAGCAAAGACTGTCCCTGTTTTCACCCCTTTTAGCAGTACACAGAAAGCTAGAAACAGAAGAGGAAGGTGAGTAGAAAAGTCATGTCCCTCTCCCCAGCCAGATAGATATGGGCATAAGAAATGTTCCCATTCTCCATTGCTGTGTAATAACCATCCCAGGATGTAGTGGCTTTCCTCTCTTGCTTCTGTGGGTCAACGGCACTCATCTGGGTGGTTCTTCTGCTCCATCTGCAAATCACTGGAGCTCCAATCATCTGCAGCCTTGACTAGGCTTTCATGCCCCTGGTGTCCTATTTATACATCTGGCCCCTTGGCAGAGACACCTAGAAAATTGGGTTCAGCTAGGACTATGGGTTGTCTGGCCTCGGGACTTTTCCCTCTCCACATGGTTTCTCCACATGACATGCTAACATACCAGATTTCCTACTTGATGGCTCAGGGCTTCCAAATATGCAAAATAAGTTGTTGCCAGGCCCTCTTTTGACTTAAGACTCAGAACTGGCACAGCAGCCTTTTCTGCTCATTAATAGGAGTCTAAGGTCCAGCTCAGGGCTTTCCTGGTGGATCAGTGGTAAAGAATCCATCTGCCAATGGAGGGGACACAGATTCAATCCCTGGCCCGGGAAGATCCCACATACCTTGGGGCAGCTATTCCATGCACCACAAATACTGAGTCTGTGCTGTAAAGCCCACGTGCTGCAAATACTGAAGCCCACACAGCCTAGAGTCCATGCTCTGCAATGAGAGAAGCCACAGCAATGAGGAGCCCACACACTGCAGCTAGAGAATAGCCCCTACTGCCCCAACTAGAGAAAGCCAGCACAACAACAAAGACCCAGCAAAGACGGCCAAAAATAAATTTTAAAAATTACATAGAAAAAGAAAAGGCCCAGCTCAGATCCAGTATGGGGGGACAATGAAGGATGTGGTGCTTTAAGGCCATCTTTGGAGATCAGCTACCATGGGATTGGGGATGTCCAGGAGGTAAGAAGGGAGAGATGGTTTAAATCAGATTTGAAATTGGAGATTTACCTTTAAGATTGGATCAGATTGAGATTTCTTAAAAATTTATTGAGTATAGTTGATTTATAATGTCTTAATTTCTGCTATACAGCAAAGTGATTCAGTTATGTCTGTGTGTATACATCCTTTTTAATATTCTTCTCCTTGTGGTTTAGTTCCTTGGACTGCAAGGAGATCCAACCAGTCCATTCTAAAGGAGATCAATCCTGGGTGTTCATTGGAAGGACTGATGCTGAAGCTGAAACTCCAATACTTTGGCCACCTCATGCGATGAGTTGACTCACTGGAAAAGACTCTGATGCTGGGAGGGATTGGGGACGGGAGGAGAAGGGGACGACAGAGAATGAGATGGCTGGATGGCATCACCGACTCAATGGACATGAGTTTGAGTGAACTCCGGGAGTTGGTGATGGACAGGGAGGCCTGGCGTGCTGTGATTCATGGGGTCACAAAGAGTTGGACACGGCTGAGCGACTGAACTAAACTGAACTGTGGTTTATCACAGGATATTTTTGTTTTGTTTTGGGTTTTGGTATTTATTTACTTTTAAGAAAAGTAATTTTGACTTTCTGTTTCAAGACTATGGCAATAATCATCCATTTGAATGCCCTGCAGTAAAAAAAATAATCACATGAAAATTCAAAATGAACTATCTAATCCAGTAGCATGCTTAAGGGAAATCTAGATAGCTTGCCAACCCTAGGAAGCAGAAGAATGTCTTGTTAATAACTAAAGTTAGGTATTACAGAAGGTTTCTGACGGTGAATTTTCAAACTTGTAGAACCTCATATTTGGGGGGAGGTGTGTGCTCTTTTTGAGGGGGTGCTGGCTCAGCGGTAAAGAATCTGCCTGCCAATACAGGAGCTGCAGGAGACTCAGGTTTGATCCCTGGGTCAGAAAGGTCTCCTGGAGAAGGAAATGGCAACCCACTCTAATATTCTTGCTCGAATAATCCCAGGGACAGAGGAGCCTGGAGAGCTACAGCATGGGGTCACAAAGAGTTGAACATAACTGAGTGATTGGACATGCACACACTCTTTTAAAAATAGAATTTATTTTTTAGAACAGTTTTAGATTCACAGCAAAACTGAGTGGAAAGTACATAATACCCTCTGTTCCCACACATGCACAACTTCCCTCACTATCAACATTCCCCACCAGAGTGGTACATTTGTTGTAACTGATGAGCCTACATTGATACATCGTTACCACTATCAACAACCCCCACCAGAGTGGTACATTTATTATAATTGATGAGCCTACACTGATACATCATTATCACCCCAAATCCATAGTTAACACTAGGGTTCACTCTTGGTGTAGTGCATTCTATAGGTTTGAAAGATGTGTAATGACATGTATCTATCATTACAGTATGCAGAATAATTCTACTGCCCTAAGAATCCTCTGTGCTCCATTCGTTCATCCCTCCTTGCCTAATCGTTGGCAACAGTTGATCTTTTAACTGTCTCCATAGTTTTCCCTTTTCCAGAATGCCATATTGTTGAATTGTACAACATGTAGCCTTTTCAGATTGTCTTCTTTTGCTTATTAATATGTATTTATGATTTTTCCATGTTTTTTTCATGATTTGATAACCCTTTTTTTTTTCAGTGCCAAATAACATTCCATTGTCTGGATGTACCACAGTTTATTTATCCTCTTACTGAAGGCCATCTTGGTTGTTTCCCAGTTTGAGCTATTATGAATAAAACTGTTATACACATCCATGTGCAGGTTTTTTGTGTGGACATAAATTTTTAATTCATTTGGGTAAATACCAAGAAACACGATTTCTGGATGATATATGGTAAAAGTAGGTTTATAAGAAACTGCCAAACGGCTTTCCTAAGTGGCTGGTGGTGGTGTCCAACTCGTTGCACCCTGTGGACTATAGACCATCAGGCTCCTATGCCCATGGGATTCTTCAGGCAAGAATACTGGAGTGGGTTGCCATACTCTCCTCCAGGGGATCTTCCTGACCCAGGGATTGAACCCACGTCTCTTATGTCTTCTGCACTGGCAAGCGGGTTCTTTACTACTAGCACCATCTGGGAAACCCACAGAGTGGCTGTACCACTTGAGAGTTCCTATTGTCCCATATCCTTGTCAGCACTTGGCATTAGAAGTGCCTCGGACTTTGGTCACTCTGATAGGTATATTGGTATCTATTGTTTTAATAAATCTAATCTTTAAATTGGAAATAATAACACCTAATTCACAGTCCTAAGTTTTAAATGAAATAACGTGTAAAACATGTAGTGCAATGTCTCCCATTTTAAAAGATGCTTCAGTTCAGTTCAGTCGCTCAGTCGTGACCAACACTTCGTGACACCATGAATCACAGCATGCCAGGCCTCCCTGTCCATCACCAAATCCCGGAGTTCACTCAAACTCATGTCCACAAAGTCGGTGATGCCATCCAGCCATCTCATTCTCTGTCGTCCCCTTCTCCTCTCGCCTCCAATCCTTCCTAGCATCAGAGTCTTTTCCAGTGAGTCAACTCATTGCATGAGGTGGCCAAAGTATTGGAGTTTCAGCTTTAGCATCAGTCCCTCCAATGAACACCCAGGATTGATCTCCTTTAGAATGGACTGATTGGATCTCCTTGCAGTCCAAGGGACTCTCAAGAGTCTTCTCCAGCACCACAGTTCAAAAGCATCAATTCCTCAGAGATTAGCTTTCTTCACAGTCCAACTCTCACATCCATACATGACCACTGGAAAATCCATAGCCTTGACTAGACGGACCTTTGTTGGCAGAGTAATGTCTCTGCTTTTTAATATGCTATCTAGGTTGGTCATAACTTTCTTTCCAAGGAGTAAGCGTCTTTTAATTTCATGACTGCAATCAGCATCTGCAGTGATTTTGGAGCCCCAAAAAATAAAGTCTGACACTGCTTCCACTGTTTCCCCATCTATTTCCCATGAAGTGATGGGACCAGATGCCATGATCTTTGTTTTCTGAATGTTGAGCTTCAAACCAACCTTTTCACTCTCCTCTTTCACTTTCATCACGAGGCTTTTTAGTTCCTCTTCACTTTCTGCCATAAGGGTGGTGTCATCTGCATATCTGAGATTGTTGATATTTCTCCCAGAAATCTTGATTCCAGCTTGTGCTTCTTCCAGCCCAGTGTTCCTCATGATGTACTCTGCATATAAGTTAAATAAGCAGGGGGACAATATACAGCCTTGACGTACTCCTTTTCCTATTTGGAACCAGTCTGTTGTTCCATGTCCAGTTCTAACTGTTGCTTCCTGACCTGCATACAGGTTTCTCAAGAGGCAGGTCAGGTGGTCTGGTATTCCCATCTCTTTCAGAATGTTCCACAGTTTATTGTGATCCACACTTTCAAAGGCTTTGGCATAGTCAATGAAGCAGAAATAGCTGTTTTTCTGGACTCTCTTGCTTTCTCCATGATCCAGCGGATGTTGGCAATTTGATCTCTGGTTCCTCTGCCTTTTCTAAAACCTCCTTGAACATCTGGAATTTCACAGTTCACATATTGCTAAAGCCTGGCTTGGAGAATTTTGAGCATGACTTGCATGTGAGATGAGTACAATTGTGCGGTAGTTTGAGCATTCCTTGGCATTGCCTTTCTTTGGGATTGGAATGAAAACTGACATTTTTCAGTCCTGTGGCCACTGCTGAGTTTTCCAAATTTGCTGACATATTGAGTGCAGCACTTTCACAGCATCATCTTTCAGGATTTGAAATAGCTCAACTGGAATTCCATCACCTTCACAAGCTTTGTTCATAGTGATGCTTTCTAAGGCCCACTTGACTTCACATTCCAAGATGTCTGGCTCTAGGTGAGTGATCACACCATCGTGATTATCTTCGTCATGAAGATCTTTTTTGTACAGTTCTTCTGTATATTCTTGCCACCTCTTCTTAATATCTTCTGCTTCTGTTAGGTCCATACCATTTCTGTCCTTTATCGAGCCCATCTTTGCATGAAATGTTCCCTTGATATCTCTAATTTTCTTGAAGACATCTCTTGTCTTTCCTATTCTGTTGTTTTCCTCTATTTCTTTGCATTGATTGCTGAAGAAGGCTTTCTTATCTCTCCTTGCTATTCTTTGGAACTCTGCATTCAGATGCTTATATCTTTCCTTTTCTCCTTTGCTTTTCGCTTCTCTTCTTTTCACAGCTATTTGTAAGGCCTCCTCAGACAGCCATTTTGCTTTTTTGCATTTCTTTTCCATGGGGATGGTCTTGGTCCCTGTCTCCTATACAATGTCATGAACCTCTGTCCAGAGTTATAAATATTTATTTCCTTGTTCTCTCGCTCCTTAGTTAAACCTTATAACTGTGACGTCTCTTTTTTATTTTATATTGGAGTAGACTAACAATATTGTGATATAGCAAAGTATCACAGGATAGTGAATGTCTATATACTACTTATACCTTACTATACTGTATACTTACTATATATACTATGATATATATATACACTATATACTTACTATATTATATATACTATATATACCCTTTGCTATACCTTAAGACCTTGTTGTTTATTCTATACATAATAATTTGCATCAGCTAATCCAAAACTCCCAGTCCATCCCTCCCCAACCCGAATTTGAGGGTTTTTTTGGTTTTTTTTTTTTTTTTGGTTGCTCTGGGTCTTCCTGCTGCATGTGGGCTTTCTCTAGTTGTGGCGAGGGGAGGGCTACTCTTTATCACAGTGCACAGGCTTCTCATTGTAGTGGTTTCTCTTGTTGTGGAGCACCGGCTCTAGGCATGCTGACTTCAGTAGTTGTGACTGGACGGCTCCAAAGTGCAGGCTCAGTAGCTGTAACACACAGGCTTAGTTGCCCCTCAGCATGAGGAATCTTCCCAGACAGGGATGGAACCCACATCCCCTTCATTAACATGTAGATTCTTTACCACCGGACCACCAGGAAAGTCTGAGATTGAGCTTTAGTATAACTGAAAAGTGTCAGGAAATCATGGACTCTAAAAAAAAAAAAATGCTGTGAGTGGGAAATGAATACTTGATATAAAAATTTCAGGGGGTATTTGTAATATAACTTTGTACATATCTCTCTACTCAGTTTAAGCTTTTTTTTCTTTTTTGCCTTTCGTACTTTCTTTGTCTTTCTCAATAGTTGCTTGACCCAACATCTTTTTGTCTGCTCTATACAATGAAAATACAAAGTAAATGAGAACAGAAAAAAAAAGCATTAAATTGTACAAATTACAAATCTGTTCCCAAATATACTTACAGTAAATAAAATACGCATTTCAGTAAGAGATCTGCAGTGAATGACTGCATTCTGGGAAGCTTCGGGAAACCTAGGTGGGGCTGACATTCATGGGCGGAGCTAAGAGGCTTCGCACCAATCACAGTTTGCAGCGGGTTTCTGCTGGCCAATCTGCAAGCTACAGGGAGCACGTCATGAGCGTCATCTGTGTGGGACTAACTCGGGGAGGGGAGAAGCGGCTCTAGCCTCGAGGATGGGTTCATTCCCATCAACAGCCTATACTGTACGGTTTCAAAGAAAGTAAACACGTTAAGGTAAACAGTAGAACCCCAGACACATGTTCTGGCTGCATTTATGTGGAACTCTGTGGCTACAGTGGGAGGTCGTGAAGACGTTCTTCCTCAGGACAACGTGGTCATGGGACTCGGACGACCCAGCGGGACTGAGGGGAGTCGAGGACTGGGGAGAGGCTCCCTCTGGTTTCAGGTGGAGGCAATCTTCTCAGGCACAGGCCAGAGCCCTGCAGTCCTCTCTTCGTATCATCTGGCGCAGTGCTTAATGTAGTCTTCCATTTGATGCCGGAAGTCCTCCTTGACCTGAGAATGATGTCCCACAGCTTGGATATTCAGTTGATCATCAAAATTCCACAGATCAGTAAACAAAGAGTTTAATTCCCAAACAACAGCCTTCCGTGTCCTCGTGGGGGCCGAGCCGGTGCTATCGATCGAATGTTCTCTCAGTCAACTGAGACATATCTTTGCCCGTTTCTGTGATGTTGGGGGTTCCAGGTCCTGGGCAAGCATTTCCACTTTGGGAGGCACCATGTTGCATGCATCAGGAGCTTCAGTTTCAAACTGAAGTTTTCCACCCTGGTAGTAACCCTCACTTGGGGTGACAGTTGGCTGAAAACAGTGAAGCTTGTTTGAATCAGGAACATGCACTTTACACGTTCAAGGTAAATTAGCTTCAAGTTCTACAGCCTCTTTGACAAGCAGCCTGTCCCTCACGGATACCTGCCGAGTGCAGTCAGAGTCTGTGACTGACACCTGGGACTCTTTGAGACCATCATCCCGCTTCAGCTTGCTTGCCAGCATAAGCATCACTGCTTCCTTTTTCCTGGGCACCCGGAGACAGGGGAGGCAGGTCTTACGCCCAACACCATGCCTGGCTGGTGGGCAGCGGCGAGATGTGGCCCTTCACACCCGTACCAGCTCCAGGTGGCAGGACCGGGAGTCCAGTATAAACCATTAAATAAACCAACTGCATCAGTTTAGTTCAGTCGCTCAGTCATGTCTGACTCTTTGCGACCCCATGAATCACAGCATGCCAGGCCTCCCTGTCCATCACCAACTCCCGGAGTTCACGCAAACTCATGTCCATCTAGTCGGTGATGCCATCCAGCCATCTCATTCTCTGTCGTCCCTTTCTCCTCCTGCCCTCAATCCCTCCCAGCATCAGAGTCTTTTCCAGTGAGTCAACTCTTCACATGAGGGGGCCAAAGTATTGGAGTTTCAGCTTTAGCATCAGTCCTTCCAATGAACACCCAGGACTGATCTCCTTTAGAATGGACTAGTTGGATCTCCTTGCAGTCCAAGGGACTCTCAAGAGTCCTCTGCAACACCACAGTTCAAAAGCATCAATTCTTTGGTGCTCAGCTTTCTTCACAGTCCAACTCTCACATCCATACTGCGTAAGACACTGCAGATAATTAGTGCTTATGAACTATTAAGAAAATGTTTCAACTACCAAGTAAAATTGAGGTAAATATGTAGAGCTGTTGTCTTCATGAGTCAGTGTTCACTCTCGCTTTTAAGAAGGAACATCTTAATTTCTGTTTGAACAGTGCAACTTGACGACTGGTTTACATTTATTTCATTTTTTGTCAGACAGTTTAGTTTAAAACTCAGCATGTGAGCCCCTCCAGTTTTCCATAACTCCTTTGCAGTTTTTCCAAGTGTGGAAATTGTGGAAAAATAAAGTGTTCTCTAGAACACACCCACATCCTGCTCAAGTTTGAACAGATTAAGAAACAATTGTCATGAATTCACAATATCTGTTACTTTCCTAGAACAGAACAACATGTTGGAGTGTAAAGTATCACTGGGAATAATATACCAACAAAGCTTTTTATCTGCAGTGGTAATGTATCTGCTTAGCTCTTTAAAGTTTAAAAAAAAAAAACACCTTCAGGTATATTATTTCATTCCAGCCTTGAGCCACATTGAGAAGGAGACTTTATTGCTTCTTCATTGCAGAAAAGGAAGCCAAGACCTAGAGAATCTAAGTGATTTGCTCTACGTCTGAATACCTAAACCCAGTCTTGGGGCTTCAAATTAAAAAGGTTTGGTTTTCTAATTTAATAACCTGTTAGCATCTTTCTTCCAAAGAGATAAATCTTCCTTTCTTCAGACAGATCTAATTTGAAAGAAAAGTGTTAGAGAATATGGGAAAACATTGGATCCTAACTCCTAGGGAAGGGTTATCCTAACATGGACAGTATTTCCTATGACTCTCAACCCTGATATTATTGTCAAAACCCTGGATTTTTCTTTTGCTTCTGTGGGAGAAGATCAATTTTTTCCCAGAGACAAGTTGGTTGAGAGAGAGGGTCTCTTACAGAGGAAGGCAGATCATACAAAACAGGCAAAACTCTGACAAAGAAGGTACTTTGGACAGGATCCAGAGAGCACCGGTCTGTGAGCAGCCAGGTTGCTGCTGCTACTGCTAAGAAGCTTTAGTCGTGTCCAACTCTGTGAGACCCCATAGACAGCAGCCCACCAGGATCCCCTGTCCCTGGGATTCTCCAGGCAAGAACACTGGAGTGGGTTGCCATTTTCTTCTCCAAAGCGTAAAAGTGAAAGTGAAGTCTCTCAGTCCTGTCTGACTCTTAGCGATCCCATGGACTGCAGCCTACCAGGCTCCTCTGTCCATGGGATTTTCCAGGCAAGAATACTGGAGTAGGTTGCCAGTGCCTTCTCCGGCAGCAAGGTTGAGTAAGTGTCTAATTCAAGTGTGGGCTTCCCTGGTGGTTCAGATGGTAAGGAATCTGCCTGCAGTGCAGGAGACTGGGGTTTGATCCCTGGGTTGGGAAGATCCCCTGGAGAAGGGAATAGCTACCCACTCCAGTGTTCTTGACTAGGAAATCCCGTGGACAGAGGAGCCTGATGGACTACAGTCCCTGGGGTTGCAAAGAGTTGGACATGACAGAGTAATTAATGATTCAAGCATAGCTTCTTGAGTCGAGGCATGGTTGTCAGTGCACATTTCTGTATGAAAGAGTCATTTCAGAAAAGTGCTGTGAATTACAGCCTGTTGTAAGAATTGACTTCTAGGCCAGATTTTTAATTAGCATCAAAGTTTCTTAATGGGAGATTGTGTAATAATTAAAACCATGAGCTTTGAAGTGAAACCTCTAAAGCTTTAACTGAAGCACTAGACTTTTCTTAAAATTTTATGTATTTTTTGGCCACACCACATAGCACGTGGGATCTTAGTTTTCTGACCAGGGATTAGACTTTGCAATGCAAGTACAGAGTCTTTTGTTTGTTTTTTAATTAATTTATTTTACTTTACAATATTGTATTGGTTTTGCCATACATTGACATGAATCCACCCCAGGTGTACATGTGTTCCCCATCCTGAGCCCCCCTCACACCTCCCTCCCCATCCCATCCCTCTGGGTCATCCCAGTGCACCAGCCCCAAGCACCCTGTATCATGCATCAAACCTGGACTGGCGATTCGTTTCACATATGATTTTTCATGTTTCAATGCTATTCTCCCATATCATCCTGCCCTCACCCTCTCCCACAGAGTCCAAAAGACTGTTCAATACATCTGTGTCTCTTTTGCTGTCTTGCATACAGGGTTATGGTTACCTTCTTTCTAATTCCATATATATCGGTTAGTATATTGTATTGGTGTTTTTCTTTCTGGCTAACTTCACTCTGTAAAATAGACTCCAGTTTCATCCACCTCATCAGAACTGATTCAAATGTGTTCTTTTTAATTGCTGAGTAATACTCCATTGTGTATATGTACCACAGCTTTCTTATCCATTCATCTGCAGAGGGACATCTAGGTTGCTCCCATGTCCTGGCTATTATAAACAGTGCTGCGATGAACATTGGGGTACATGTGTCTCTTTTAATTCTGGTTTCCTCAGTGTGTATGCCCAGCAGTGAGATTGCTGGGTTATATGGCAGTTCTATTTCCAGTTTTTTAAGGAATCTCCACACTGTTCTCTATAGTGGCTGTATTAGTTTGAATTCTCACCAACAATGTAAGATGGTTCCCTTTTCTCCATACCCTCTTCAGCATTTATTGCTTGTGGACTTTTGTATAGCAGCCATTCTGACTGGCATGAAATGGTACCTCATTGTGGTTTTGATTTGCATTTCTCTAATAATGAGTGATGTTGAGCATCTTTTCATGTTTGTTAGCCATCTGTATGTCTTCCTTGGATTAATGTCTGTTTAGTTCTTTGGCCCATTTTTTGATTGGGTCTTTTGTTTTTCTGGAATTGAGCTGCAGGAGTTGCTGTATATTTTTGAGATTAATTCTTTGTTGTTTCATTTGCTAGTATTTTCTCCCATTCTGAAGGCTATCTTTTCACCTTGCTTATAGTTTCCTTTGCTGTGCAGAAGCTTTTAATTTTACTTAGGTCCCATTTGTTTATTTTTGCTTTTTTTCCCCAATATTCTGGGAGGTGGGTCATAGAGGATCCTGCTGTGGTTTATGTTGGAGAGTGTTTTGCCTATGTTTTCCTCTAGGAGTTTAATAGTTTCTGGTCTTACATTTAGATCGTTAATCCATTTTGAGTTTATTTTTGTGTATGGTGTTAGGGAGTGTTTTAGTTTCATTCTTTTACAAGTGGTTGACCAGTTTTCCTGGCACCACTTGTTAAAGAAATTTTCTTTTCTCCATTGTATAGTATTGCCTCCTTTGTCAAAGATAAGGTGTCCATAGGTGCGTGGATTTATCTCTGGGCTTTCTATTTTGCTCCATTGATCATATTTCTGTCTTTGTGCCAGTACCATACTGTCTTAATGACTGTGGCTTTGTAGTAGAGACTGAACTCAGGCAGGTTGATTCCTCCAGTTCCATTCTTCTTTCTCAAGATTGTTTTGGCTATTCGAGGTTTTTTGTATTTCCATACAAATTGTGAAATTATTTGTTCTAGTTCTCTGAAAAATACCATTGGTTGCTTGATAGGGATTGCATTGAATCTATAGATGGCTTTGGGTAGTATACTCATTTTCACTATATTGATTCTTCCGATCCATGAACAGGGTATATTTCTCCATCTATCTGTGTTCTCTTTGATTTCTTTCATCAGGGCTTTATAGTTTTCTATATATAGGTCTTTTGTTTCTTTAGGTAGATATATTCCTAAGTATTTTATTCTTTTCGTCGCAATGGTGAATGGAATTGTTTCCTTAATTTCTCTTTCTGTTTTCTCATTGCTAGTGTATAGGAATGCAGCAGCAAGAATGCAAAGGATTTCTGTGTGTTAATTTTATATCCTGAAACTTTACTATATTCATTGATTAGCTCTAGTAATTTTCTGGTGGAGTCTTTAGGGTTTTCTGTGTAGAGGATTATGTCATCTGCAAACAGTGAGATTTTTACTTCTTCTTTTCCAATCTGGATTCCTTTTATTTCTTTTTCTGCTCTGATTGCTGTGGCCAAAACTTCCAAAACTATGTTGAATAGTAGTGGTGAGAATGGGCACCCTTGTCTTGTTCCTGACTTTAGGGGAAACACTTTCAATTTTTCACCATTGAGGATAATGTTTGCTGAGGGTTTGTCATATATAGCTTTTATTACGTTGAGGTATGTTCCTTCTATCCCTGCTTTCTGGAGGGTTTTGATCATAAATGGATGTTGAATTTTGTCAAAGGTTTTCTCTGCATCTATTGAGATAATCATATGGTCTTTATTTTTCAATTTGTTAACGTGGTGTATTATAATGATTGATTTGCGGATATTGAAGAATCCTTGCATTCCTGGGATGAAGCCCACTTGGTCATGATGAATGATCTTTTTAATATGTTGTTGGATTCTGTTTGCTAGAATTTCGTTAAGGATTTTTGCATCTATGTTCATCAATGATATTGGCCTGTAGTCCTCTTTTTTTGTGGCATCTTTGTCAGGTTTTGGTATTAGGGTGATGGTGGCCTCACAGAATGAGTCTGGAAGTTTACCTTCCTCTGCAATTTTCTGGAAGAGTTTGAGTAGGATAGGTGTTAGTTCTTCTCTAAAATTTTGGTAAAATTCAGCTGTGAAGCCGTCTGGTCCTGGGCTTTTGTTTGTTGGAAGATTTCTGATTACAGTTTCAATTTCCATGCTTGTGACAGGTCTGTTAAGATTTTCTATTTCTTCCTGGTTCAATTTTGAAAAGTTGTACTTTTCTAAGAATTTTTCCATTTCTTATAAGTTGTCAATTTTATTTGCATATAGTTGTTGATAGTAGTCTCTTATGATCCTTTGTATTTCTTTGTTGTCTGTTGTGACCTCTCCATTTTCATTTCTAATTTTGTTGATTTGATTTTTCTCCCTTTGTTTCTTGATGAGTCTGGCTAATAGTTTGTCAATTTTATTTATCTTCTCAAAGAACCAGTTTTTGGTTTTGTTGATTTTTGCTCTGGTCTCTTTTGTTTCTTTTGTATTTATTTCTGCCCTAATTTTTTAAGATTTCTTTCCTTCTACTAACCCTGGGGTTCATAATTTCTTCCTTTCAAGTTGCTTTAGGTGTCTTGTTAAGTTATTTAGTTGACTTTTTTCTTGTTTCTTGAGGTACGCCTGTATTGCTATGAACCTTCCCCTTAGTACAGCTTTTTACAGTGTCCCACAGGTTTTGGGTTGTTGTGTTTTCATTCATTTCTATGCATATTTTGATTTCCTTTGTGATTTGTTGGTTATTCAGCAGTGGGTTGTTCCACCTCCATATGTTGGGATTTTTAATAGTTTTTCTCCTGTAATTGACATCTAATCCTACTGCATTGTGGTCAGAAAAGATGCTTGGAATGGTTTCAATTTCTTGAATTTACCAAGGCTAGATTTATGGCCCAGGATGTGATCTATCCTGGAGAAGGTTCCGTGTGCGCTTGAGAAAAAGGTGAAATTCATTGTTTTGGGGTGAAATGTCCTATAGATATCAATTAGGTCTAACTGGCCTATTGTACCATTTAATGTTTGTGTTTCCTTGTAATTTTCTGTTTAGTTGATCTATCCATAGGTGTGAGTGGGGTATTAAAGTCTCCCACTATTATTGTGTTATTGTTAATTTCCCCTTTCATACTTGTTAACATTTGTCTTACATATTGCGGTGCTCCTATGTTGGGTGCATATATATTTATGACTGTTATATCTTCTTTGGTTGATCCTTTGATCATTATGTAGTGTCCTCCTTTGTCTCTTCTCACAGCCTTTGTTTTAAAGTCTATTCTATCTGATATGAGTATTGCTACTCCTGCTTTCTATTGATCTCTATTTGCGTGGAATATCTTTTTCCAGCCCTTCACTTTCAGTCTGTATGTGTCCCTTGTTTCGAGGTGGGTCTCTTGTAGACAACATATATAGGGGTCTTATTTTTGTGTCCATTCAGGCAGTCTTTGTCTTTTGGTTGGGGCATTCAACCCATTTACATTTAAGATAATTATTGATAAGTATGATTCCGTTGCCATTTATTTTGTTATTTTGCATTAGAGTTTATACACCCTTTTTGTTTCCTGTCTAGAGAAGATCCTTTAGCATTTGTTGGAGGGCTGGTTTGGTGGTGCTGAATTCTCTCAGCTTTTGCTTGTCTGTAAAGCTTTTGATTTCTCCTTCATATTTGAATGAGATCCCTGCTTGGTACAGTAATCTGGGCTGTAGGTTATTTTCTTTCATCACTTTAAGTATGTCTTGCCATTCCCTCCTGGCCTGAAGAGTTTCTGTTGAAAGATCAGCTGTTATCCTTATGGGAATCCCCTTGTATTTTATTTGTTGTTTTTCCCTTGCTGCTTTTAATATTTTTTGTGTGTGTTTGATCTTTGTTAATTTGATTAATATGTGTCTTGGGGTGTTTTGCCTTGGTTTTATCCTGTTTGGGACTCTTTGGGTTTCTTGGACCTGGGTGATTATTTCCTTCCCCATTTTAGGGAAATTTTCAACTATTATCTTCTCAAGTATTTTCTCATGGTCTTTCTTTTTGTCTTTTTCTTCTGGGATTCCTATGATTTGAATGTTGGGGCGTTTAACATTGTCCCAGAGATCTCTGAGGTTGTCCTCATTTCCTTTAATTCTTTTTTCTTTTTGCCTCTCTGTTTCAATTCTTTCTACCATTCTATCTTCTACCTCACTTATCCTATCTTCTACCTCCATTATTCTACTGTTGGTTACCTCCAGAGCGTATTGCATTATTCATTATATATTGATTCTTTATTATTTCTTCTAAGTCCTTGTTAAACCTTTGTTGAATCTTCTCGATCCTTGTCTCCAGGTTATTTATCTGTAACTCTAATTTGTTTTCAAGATTTTGGACCATTTTCACTATCATTATTTGGAATTCTTTATGGTAGATTCCCTCTCTCTCTTTTGTTTAGTTCGGTGGGTATTTATCCTGTTCCTTTACCTGCTGGGTATTTCTCTGCCTTTTCATCTTGTTTATATTGCTGTGTTTGGGGTGGCCTTTCTGTATTCTGGCAGTTGGTAGTTCTTCTTTATTGTGGAGGTTCCTCACTGTGGGTGGTGTTGGACGGGTGGCTTGTCAAGGTTTTCTGATTAGGGAAGCTTGTGTCGATGTTCTGGTGGGTGAAGCTGGATTTCTTCTCTCTGGAGTGCAATGAAGTGTCCAGTAATAAGTTTTGAGATGTCAGTGGTTGGTGTGACTTTGGTCAGCCTGTATATTGAGGCTCAGGGTTACGTTCCTGTGTAGCTGGAGAATTTGAGTGGTATGTCTTGCTCTGGAACTTGTTGGCCCTTGGGTGGTGCTTGGTTTCATTGTAGGAATGGAGGCATTGATGAGCTCCTATCGATTAATGTTCCTGGATTCAGGAGTTCTCTGGTGTTCTCAGGATTTGGAATTAAGCCTCCTGCCTCTGGTTTTCAGACTTATTCTTACAGTAGCCTCAAGACTTCTCCATCTATACAGCACCAATGATAAAACATATAGTTTAATGATGAAAAGTTTCTCCACAGTGAGGGACACCCGGAGAGGTACACAGAGTTACATGGAGATGAGAAGAGGGAGGAGGGAGATAGAGGTGACCAGGAGGAAAAGAGGAGGAGTCAAAAGGGTCTTGAGAGCAAGCTAGCCAGTAATCACTTCCCTATGTGCTCTCCATAGTCTGGACCGCTCAGAGATGTTCACGGAGTTACACAAAGAAGAGAGGAGGGAGGAGGGAGATAGAGATGGTCAGGAGGAGAAGAGGGGGAGTCAGAAGGAGAGAGATAGATCCAGCCAGTAATCAGTTCCCCTAAGTGTTCTCCACAGCCCGGAACACACAGAGATTTACCGAGTTGGGTAAAGAAGAAAAGGGAGATAGAGGCGACCTGGTAGAGAAAAAAAGAGTCCAAAGGGGAAGAGAGCAATCAGGCCAGTGGTATAGCTCCCAGGTAAAAATGGGTACTGAAGATTGGGTTCTTAAAAGTACAAAGTTAATAAATACCAAAAAGCAAAGATTAAAAATCTTGAGTAGAGATTAGAGTCTCAAAAATACAATATTAAAACAACCCAAAAAAACAAAAAAACAAACAACGACAAAAACACAAAGTCACAGAAATTATAATATATATATATATATATATATATATGAAGTTTGCTTTAAAAATAGTCTTTTTTTTTCCCCAAGGTAATAGTAGTTTATAAGAATGAAAATTAAAGGAGTAATGGGGACTTAAAAATAACAAAAAAATAAAATAATTTTTTTTAATTTAAAAAATGATAATAGTAAAAATATATCTAAGACTTTCTCTGGAGCTGTTGCAGACAGTGTGGGGTAAGTTCATTTTCATATAGTTCCTTGGTCCGGCTTGTACTTCTCACGGTCTATAGGCCCCTTCCTATATAGTCGGTGCTAACTACAGGGTTTTAATCTATTGCACCTGTCACTTCCAAAGCGGTTCCCTCTATTTTAGCTGCTTCTGTTTGCTGGTCTCTTCAGTGTCTAATTTCCTCCCTGACACAAGGGGTGTGGTGGTGGTCACATTTTTTTAGGCTCACTTGTTCAGTCGTGCTTTGGGGAGGGAGAAACACTGCAAACAAATATCACTGTGTTCACAGTGATTCAGCCACACTTTGCCTCCACTCATGGTGTGTATGCTTTCCCAGTCTACACTGTTCAGACTCTAGGTTGCTCTGCCAGGAACAGTCTGATGCGGGCCCTGGTTTGCATGCACTTCCCAGGTCTAAGACACTCAGGTTCAGGTTCTCAGGTACTCCACAAAGGCGCAGACTTGGTTGGGCCTGCGTTTTGCATCCATCCCTGGTTCGAGTAGCTCAGGTGACCAGGTCCTTGGTGTGCGTAGTAGCCCCCCAGTTGAAGGCTGGACTTATCCCCTCTCCCATCCCAGCCGCTCAGTTTTCTGGGTGTACAATGGGCGTGCCTTCTCAGATGTTCCATGTGTCACTTCTGGGAAGCTGATCTCTGGCTGCAACCCTCCCGGTGGATGTCAACCACCCAGAATCCCAAGAAGTCGTGGTTAGCAATGAAGTCTGCTTACAGTTTGGTATAGGATGCCTCTCTGGGGCTGCGATTTCCCCCTTCCACCTCTGGCTGCCCTCGCCTGCCTGTCTCCAGCGGGGCGTGGGCCAGTCAACAGCAAGCTAGCTCTGCTCAGTCCTTTGTTCTTTGTACATGCCTGGCGGTGGTTAGGGCTTTTCACTGGATCACTGGATAGCTATCCTACAGTCTGTGTTGCTATCTCAAGCTAGTTCCCTCAGATTGCCCTCAGGGCATTCAGGCCTGGTCCTTACCCTAAGCAATGCAGCCCGCACCTCCCTGCCCCTGCCCCGCTTGCTAGGGGGAGATGCAAGCATCTGGGCTGTTGCACCGCTGGGAGTTGCTGTTAGGCACATAATCTTTGGGTTTTAATAATTTATTTATTTTTCTTCCCCTTTATTTTGCCCTCTGAGATTCCAAGGCTTGCCACAAACCCACTGGAGAGAGAGTTTCCTGGTGCTTGGAAATTTCTCTCTTTTTTAAGACTCCTTCCCATGATGGATCTCCGTCCCTACCTCTTTTGTCTCTCTCTTTATCTTTTATATTTTGTCCTACCTCCTTTCGAAGACAATGGAATGCTTTTCTGGGTGCCTGATGTCCTCTGCCAGCATTCAGATTGTTGTTCTGTGGAATTTGCTCGGCACTCACATGTTCTTTCGATGAATTTGTGGGGGAGAAAGTGGTCTCCCCATCCCATTCCTCTGCCATCTTTGAAGTACAGAGTCTTAATGACCGCCAGGGAAGTCTCCCCTGATTTTTTAATTTATTGTATGTTTGGTCAGTCAGAAGTCACATAACTGTAAACTTAGATGTGTTCCTCTTAACACAAATTAAAAGGGCCCACTGGTTGGATTAAGACAATTGTGAATATTAAGATGGACTCCGGGAGTTGGTGATGGACAGGGAGGCCTGGCATGCTGTGATTCATGCGGTCGCAAAGAGTCAGACACGACTGAGCGACTGAACTGAACTGAAGGTATAAAACATTGATATAAAATTTGTGAGGATAGATTTCATGAGATACTAGAAATCAAAGAAAAACACAGGATCTATAAAAACTTGAAATAATGGATTCATTATAGGGAGAGAGAAGAATGACTTACTACATTTATGTCTGTGGGTTTTTTAAAATTATTTATTTATCTACCTACCTACCTATCTGCGCCAGGTCTTAGTTGCAGTGGGATCTTTGATCTTTGCTGCAGCATTCAAACTCTTAGTTGTGGCATATGGGATCTAGTTCCCTGACCAGGGATCGAACCCAGGCACCTGGTATTGAGAGCACAGAGTCTTATCCACTAAAGGACCAGGGAAGTCCAATGTGTGTGTTTTAATGTGAAGTGAATCCATCAAAATTATTGCAATATAACTTTAGTTTGGGGCCAATATACTCACTGATGGGAACATGATGTTGAAAAATTTCTCCACTTTTTAAGCCCTGGGTGCCAGGGACTGTTCTTGTTGCAGGGAAAACAACAGTGAAGAATACGCAGTTCCTGACCTCAAGGGGTTTTCGTTTTCCTCTAAAGGAAAGGATGAATTATCCAACAAATAATCACTATAAGTAAAGGGAAACCTGGAATAAATGTTATTTTGTGTGTTTTGAAGCATTAGCTTTAAACTTTGATTGATTTTTCATCTTTTCAAATTAGGGCAAATAACAACTCAGTATTTTTTCTTATGTACTTTGATCCCATTGTATTAAGTGTTTGAGACAGTTGTGTTTTTTAAATGAGACTTTATCTCAATTTAAGCACTAAATTTGCTGAAACTTTTCCTGAAAATTGGCTTCATTTCCTCTTCATTTTCCACTAAGGGTTTACATCACTGCAAGAGGAGTAATTTCCTTTACAGAGGAGCCATAAGTATACACAGATACAAATCAACCCTCTTTTTTTTTTTTTTTTAACTTTTTATCCACCCAGATGCAGTAATTTCTTCTACAAAAACAGAATAATCAGAAACTACTATAGAAATGTTAGTTTTTTGTTGCTAAAGAATAACTAGAAACACAAGCAACTAGTACACATTTTCTAGATGAAATTGATGTTGAAATCTATGTACCAGTGAGGGGGGGAGGCTCAAGATTTTTAAAAAGATAAAATAAATGAAAGAAATCAATAACAACAACAACACATAACTAGCTGTTGTTAAAGAATGTTGTGAGCCATGATCTCTGGTTCACCCTTGTGGATCACTTTATTCATGCTGTGTCAGTGAGTCATTCATCTTTCTGTGAATTGTATTTGTTGTACTGGTTCCATATTTACTGATCGATATTACACAGAGCATCATCCCTGAGGGTGAGAGAATCTTATCATCTCTCTGTCTTTGTAAACTTACAGCACAAACTCCAGGAGGCTGGGAGGTGAGGCCAGATAATCCAGTATTAGTGTGGGTGTAACCTTGACCTTGACCACTTTACCAGCTGAGATGAACTCTGAAGTGAGTTATGTAGGAGAGGAAAAAGTGGCCAACACATGAGAAAAGATGCTTACCTTAGCAGAAAATATTAAGGGTAGACATCATAGGGTTAATCAGAGAGATTTAATGTTAATGGGGAGAGAGTGATGGTCAGCTTTAAAAGGGAGCCCAGATTCCCCCTTCCTGCTACGACATGACTTTACCCAGTAGGTTACAGGGTTAGGCATTAACTGAGCCCCCTGCAGAGGGTAGAGAACTCACCACTACCAAGGAAGCACATGAGGTCCTACACTCTGCCCATAGAGGGTCTGTTCTCATTTTGACCCTTCCACTCCTGAGATTGACAGTCACTTCTCTTTTTCACATTTTAAAATTAGTTTGATTTTTCTTATTGAAGCATAGTTGATTTACAATGTTGTGTTCGTTTGTACTGTACAGCAAAGTGACTTACTTATATATACAAATATATATTTATATATGCTTCTATATATATATATAGTCTAACCATGATGATGTGACCACTTACTTAGAGCCAGACATCCTGAAGTGTGAAGTCAAGAGGGCCTTAGGAAGCATCACTGCAAACAAAGCTGGTTGAGGTGATAGAATCCCAGTTGAGCTATTTCAAATCCTAAAAGATGATGCTGTGAAATTGCTGCACTCAGTATGCCAGCAAATTAGGAAAACTCAGCGGTGGCCACAGGACTGGAAAAGGTCAGTTTTCATTCCGACCCCAAAAAAGGACAATGCCAAAGAATGCTCAAATTACCACACAACTGCACTCATTTCACATGCTCGCAAGGCTCAAAATCCTTCAAGCCAGACTTCAACAGTATGTGAACCAAGAACTTCCAGATGTACAAGCTGGATTTAGAAAAGGCAGAGAAACCAGAGAACAACTTGCCAACATCTGTTGGGCCATAGTAAAAGCAAGGGAATTCCAGGAAAACATCTGCTTCATTACCTATGCTAAAGCCTTTGGCTGTGTGGATCACAACAAACTATGGAAAATTCTTACAGATGGAAATATAAGACCACCTTACCTACCTCCTGAGAAACATATATGCAAGTCAAGAAGCAACAGTTAGAAACAGACATGGAAAAATGGACTGGTTTGAAATTGGGAAAAGGATATCTTTTTTGGGTGTTAGTTCTAAAAGGTCTTGTAGGTCTTCACAGAACCGTTCAACTTTGGCTTCTTCAGCATTACTGGTTGGGGCATAGACTTTGATTACTGTAATAGTGAATGATTTGCCTTGGAAACGAACAGAATCCAAGTACTGCATTTCGGACTCTTTTGTTGATCATGATAGCTACTCCCTTTCTTCTAAGGGATTCCTGCCCACAGTAGTAGATATAATGGTCATCTGAGTTAAATTCACCCATTCCAGTCCATTTTCGTTCACTGATTCCTAGAATGTAGACGCTCACTCTTGCCATCTCCTGTTTGACCACTTCCAATTTGCCTTGATTCATGGACCTAACATTCCAGGTTCCTATGCAATATTGCTCTTTACAGACCTTGCTTCTATCACCAGTCACATCCACAACTGGGTATTTGTTTCGCTTTGGCTGTATCCCTTCATTCTTTCTGGAGTTATTTCTCCACTGATCTCCAGTAGCATACTGGGCACCTACCGACCTGGGGAATTCCTCATTCAGTATCCTATCATTTTGCCTTTTGATACTGTTCATGGGGTTCTCAAGGCAAGTATACTGAAGTGGTTTGCCATTCCCTTCTCCAGTGGACCACATTCTGTCAGACCTCTCCACCATGACTGGTTCATCTTGGGTGGCATGGCTTAGTTTCACTGAGATAGACAGGGCTGTGGTCCATACGATCAGATCAACTAGTTTTCTGTGATTATGATTTCAGTGTGTCTGCCCTCTGATGCCCCTCGCAATACCTACCGTCTTATTTGGGTTTCTCTTACCTTGGTCATGGAATATCTCTTCACAGCTGCTCCAGCAAAGTACAGCCGCTATACCTTACCTTGGACGAGGGGTATCTCCTCAAGGCCGCCCCTCCTGACCTTGAACGTGGAGTAGCTCCTCTCGGCCCTCCTGTGCCCGTGCAGCCACCGCCTCTTGGACGTGGGACAGCTCCTCTTGGCCATGCTTCTGCGCGTGGTCGGTTGCGCGGAGCCAGCATCTCTCGCGTCTGTGCCACAGGAGCCAGCGTCTCTCACGTCTGCGCCGCCGGACTGGAATGCAAAAGTAGGAACTCAAGAAACACCTGGAGTAACAGGAAAATTTGGCCTTGGAGCACGAAATGAAGCAGGAAAAGTCTAATAGAGTTTTGCCAAGAAAATGCACTGGTCATAGCAAACACCCTTTTCCAAAAACACAAGACAGACTCTACACATGGACATCACCAGATGGTCAACACCAAAATCAGACTGATTATATTCTTTGCAGCAAAAGATGGAGAAACTCTATACAGTTAGCAAAAACAAGACCAGGAGCTGACTGTGGCTCAAATCATGAACCCCTTATTGCCAAATTCAGACTGAAATTGAAGAAAGCAGGGCAACCACTAGACCATTCAGATATGACCTAAATCAAATCCATTATGATTATACAGTGGAAGTAAGAAATAGATTTAAGGGACTAGATCTGATAGATAGAATACCTGATGAACTCTGGACGGATGTTCATGACATTGTACAGGAGACAGGGACCAAGACCATCCCCATGGAAAAGAAAAGCAAAAAAGCAAAATGGCTGTCTGAGGAGGCCTTACAAATAGCTGTGAAGAGAAGTGAAAAGCAAAGGAGAAACGGAAAGATATAAGCATCTGAATGCAGAGTTCCAAAGAATAGCAAGGAGAGATAAGAAAGCCTTCTTCAGCGATCAATGCAAAGAAATAGAGGAAAACAACAGAATAGGAAAAACAAGAGATCTCTTCAAGAAAATTAGAGATTCCAAGGGAACATTTCATGCAAAGATGGGCTCGATAAAGGACAGAAATGGTATGGACCTAACAGAAGCAGAAGATATTAAGAAGAGGTGGCAAGAATACACAGAAGAACTGTACAAAAAAGATCTTCATGACGAAGATAATCACGATGTCATGATCACTCACCTGGAGCCAGACATCTTGGAAGGTGAAGTCAAGTGGGCCTTAGAGAGCATCACTACGAACAAAGCTAGTGGAGATGGAATTCCAGTTGAGCTATTTCAAATCCTGAAAGATGATGCTGTGAAAGTGCTGCACTTAATATGTCAGCAAATTTGGAAAACTCAGCAGTGGCCACAGGACTGGAAAAGGTCAGTCTTATTCCAATCCCAAAGAAAGGGAATGCCAAAGAATGCTCAAACTACCACACAATTGCACTCATCTCACACGCTAGTAAAGTCATGCTCAAAATTCTCCAAGCCAGGCTTCAGCAATATGTGAACCGTGAACTTCCAGATGTTCAAGCAGGTTTTAAAAAAGGCAGAGGCACCAGAGATCAAATTGCCAACATCCACTGGATCATGGAGAAAGCAAGAGAGTCCAGAAAAACAGCTATTTCTGCTTCATTGATTATGCCAAAGCCTTTGACTGTGTGGATCACAATAAACTGTGGAACATTCTGAAAGAGATGGGAATACCAGACCACCTGACCTGCCTCTTGAGAAACCTGTATGCAGGTCAGGAAGCTACAGTTAGAACTTGACATGGAACAACAGACTGGTTCCAAATAGGAAAAGGATTACGTCATGGTTTTATATTGTCCCCCTGCTTCTTTAACTTATATGCAGAATACATCATGAGGAATGCTGGGCTGGAAGAAGCACAAGCTAGAATCAAGATTTCTGGAAGAAGTATCAATAACCTCAGATATGCAGATGACACCACCCTTATGGCAGAAAGTGAAGAGGAACTCAAAGCCCTCTTGATGAAAGTGAAAGAGGAGAGTGAAAAGTTTGGCTTGAAGCTCAACATTCAGAAAACGAAGATCCATGGCATCTGGTCCCATCACTTCATGGGAAATAGATGGGGAAACAGTGTCAGACTTTATTTTTTTGGGGCTCCAAAATCACTGTGGATGCTGATTGCAGCCATGAAATTAAAAGACGCTTACTCCTTGGAAGGAAAGTTATGACCAACCTAGATAGCATATTAAAAAGCAGAGACATTACTTTGCCAACCAAGGTCCGTCTAGTCAAGGCTATGGTTTTTCCAGTGGTCATGTATGGTTGTGAGAGTTGGACTGTGAAGAAAGCTGATTGCCGAAGAATTGATGCTTTTGAACTGTGGTGCTGGAGAAGACTCTTGAGAGTCCCTTGGAGTGCAAGGAGATCCAACCAGTCCATTCTAAGGGAGATCGATCCTGGATGTTCATTGGAAGGACTGATGCTGAAGCTCCAATACTTTGGCCACCTCATGCGACGAGTTGACTCACTGGAAAAGACTCTGATGCTAGGAGGGATTGGGGGTGGGAGGAGACAGGGACGACAGAGAATGAGATGGCTGGATGGCATCACCGACTCTGTGGACATGAGTTTGAGTGAACTCCGGGAATTGGTGATGGACAGGGAGGCCTGGTGTGCTGTGATTCATGGGGTCACAAAGAGTCGGACACAACTGAGCGACTGAACTGAACTAAACTAAACTGAAATTGGGAAAGGAGTATGTCAAGGCTATATATTGTCACCCTACTTATTTAACTTATATGCAGAATACAGTCATGCAAAATGGCTGGATGAAGCACAAGCTGGAGTCAAGATTGCCAAGAGAAATATCAATTACTTCAGATACGCTCATGCCACCACCGTAATGACAGAAAGTGAAGAGGAACTAAAGAGCTTCTTGATGAAAGTGAAAGAGGAGAGTGAAAAAGCCAGCTTAGAACTCAACATTTGAAAAACTAAGATCATGGCATCTGGTCCCATTACTTCATGGCAAATTGATGCTTTAAAAATGGAAACAGTGACAGACTTTATTTTCTTGGGCTCCGAAATCACTGGATGGTGACTGCAGCCATGAAATTGAAAGACGCTTGCTCCTTGGAAGAAAAGCTGTGACAAAACTAGACAATCTGTTAAAAAGCAGAGACATTACTTTGCTGACAAAGGTTTATATATCAAAGCTATGGTTTTTCCAGTAGTCATATATGGATGTGAAAGTTGGACTTCATAAAGAAGGCTGATTGCTGGAGAATTGATGCTTTTGAACTGTCGTGCTGGAGGAGACTCTTGAGAGTCCCTTGGACTGCAAGAAGATCAAACCAGTCATTCCTAAAGGAGATCAATCCTGAATATTCATTGGAAGGACTGATGCTGAAGCTCCAGTGGTTTGGCCAGCTGATGTAAAGAGCTGACTCATTGGAAAAGACCCTGATGCTGGGAAAGATTGAAGGCAGGAGGTGAATGGGGTGACAGAGGATGACATGGAGAGATGACATCATTGACTCAATGAACATGAGTTTGAGCAAACTCTAAGAGATGGTGCAGGACAGGGAAGACTTCCCAGGTCATGAAGCCAGGAAGCTTCAAGAATGAGTTAGAAAAAAGGCACCAGAACTGTGCTGGGCTAACTCTTGAGGAAGGCCATGGGCCAGGCTGGAGAAGGACTGGTTCTCCAGTTGCTGAGAGGGCTGACAGAAGAGGATCTTGAGTCATCATCATCATCCCTCCTTAAGGATTGCCTTAGCTAAGAAAGCTGTCCTGTTCCAAGTTGTACCACCTTCTGAGGTCAGCTCACTGCAACATATCCTAGCTCAAAAAAAACTCAGAGTCATCCCTGCAGAAGATAGTATTAATAGAGTTCAGTTTCTCCCTCTCCCAGTCCTACTTCCTTCCTATTCCTTTCAGTTCAGTTTAGTTCAGTTCAGTCGCTCAGTCATGTCCGACTCTCCGCGACCCCATGAATCACAGCACGCCAGGCCTCCCTGTCCATCACCAACTCCTGGAGTACACTCAAACTCATGTCCACAGAGTCAGTGATGCCATCCAGCTATCTCATTCTCTGTCGTCCCCTTCTCCTCCCGCCCCCAACCTTTCCCAACATCAGAGTCTTTTCCAGTGAGTCAACTCGTTGCATGAGGTGGCCAAAGTATTGGAGTTTCAGCTTTAGCATCAGTCCCTCCAATGAACATCCAGGACTGATCTCCTTTAGAATGGACTGGTTGGATCTCCTTGCAGTATAAGGGACTCTCAAGAGTCTTCTCCAACACCACAGTTCAAAAGCATCGATTCTTTGGCGATCAGCTTTCTTCACAGTCCAACTCTCACATCCATACATGACCACGGGAAAAACCATTGCCTTGACTAGACGGACCTTGGTTGGCAAAGTAATGTCTCTGCTTTTTAATATACTATCTAGGTTGGTCATAACTTTCCTTCCAAGGAGCAAGCGTCTTTTAATTTCATGGCTGCAATCAGCATCCGCAGTGATTTTGGAGCCCAAAAAAATAAAGTCTGACACTGTTTCCACTGTTTTTCCATCTATTTCCCATGAAGTGATGGGACCAGATGCCATGATCTTTGTGTCCTATTCCTTTGGTAGCACAATAACAATCCTTAAATGAAGGTCCTGCTCATTTTTATGAAGTACAAACCTGTCTTGGCTTGTAAGCTATGCAGAAACAGGCAACAGAATAGATTTGGCCCATGGCTATCATTTGCCAATCTTTGTTCTATAGCCACTTTCATAAATTAAGTCAGTTTGGGTATGAGCTTATATCACGTGATGCTCATTTCCCAAAGTTAAAATAATTAAGCTAAAATGGTTACATTTAAGTCATGGATGGATAAATCAATAATGCTACCAACTCAAAAATAATAAGCAAAACCATTTCCAAGAAAAAAAAACAAACACTCCTACTCTCTCCATGCTGTATTTTTTCATGAAACAAAAGGAAGACTTTGTCAATTTGAGCCCCAAACATTCTTGAAGTATCGTGTACGTCACTTGACAAAGGAAAACATTGTCGAAGCTTAAATGTGAAAATTTGGTGCTGTGATAAAGAGTGGTTTTCTACAATTTTCTCACTTTGAGCTTCATGGAATCTAGCAGCCATAAAGAGAGAAAGAAGGCACAATGTCACATTCACTTGGGACTGACATTGGAAAGACCCTCTCTGGCAATGATTCACTGGACCATTCATCAAGAGACCTGGAATCTGTTCAGGGGCAATTGTGACCTCAGGCCGGCCATGCCAGCCACCACCCTGTTCTTCAGCCACTCTAGCAACTAAAGTGGACGTTACTCCCTGGAGGGCTTCCATGTTCCATCTCTGAGCTGCAGAAGAAACCCGTGTCGGGGATTGTCCCCTTAAAGTCTAGGTACTCAAGAATGTTCATGGAATCAATTGTGAGTGAGTGAACACATGAGCTCAGAACAGATCCTCCAGTGGACTATGCTCCTCTCTCATTTTGTTGTTTCAACTCCTGCACAGGCTTCAGCATCAAAATGTGAACAGGACATATTTTCCTGATGGCTTTTTTGATGTTAGGACCTAGTCATAGGTGACCTTGTATGAAAATAGACTCTTCAGTTTTCACATTTTAATTAACTTCATATTAAAAACTGATTTTTTCCCATAGAATACAGGACTCAGACTCCTGCATTCTAAATGAGAATTAAAATTTCCCAGAGGAGAGTGTCTCAAATAGGCCCCTGATGTGATTCATGATTTCCTTTTGTTGCCTTCTCTCTTGTAGGTGCAATCTTTTTAGAGGCTTTCTCTGTTAATCCCATAATGATATCTGAAAGAAAATCAGTGACGATAGAGGAGGTCTGACTTTTCCAACCCTAAACTCTCTTAGTTAGAGCTAGAAATAACTTCGGGAAACCATCGCCTCAAAGACTATGGTTAAACTAAAAATATCACGATACAATTTGAAGGGGGTGGATGACTGTGGTTCAGACGAGAGCTTTGCCTTTATTGCAGGTTCTCAGGCAGAGGTCACTATGAAGTCAAGCGTTGTGGTTTCTGACAAGCCTTCTCCAACTCTGCAGAGATCCCTGGGCATGATCCCTCTTCAAGCCTCCTTTGACTTCCTGTCCTTCTAAAACATCCTCAGGAAAAAATGAAAAAATAAAGCATCCTCAGATTTTCTGGGGTGCCTGATCTGGCCACTTCTTTATTCAAGGCTAAAGGATGGAGCATCAGGGTGGAAGGAGGAACCAGAAAGGATGAGGAGTAATAATGTTACCTAAACTACTTTCTCTGCGTCCCAGGTGGCTCAGTGCTAAAGACTCCGCCTGCCAATGCAGGAGACACGGGTTCAATCTCTCGGTCAGGAAGATCCCCTGGAGAAGGGAATAGCAACCCACTCCAGTATTCTTGCTTGGGAAATCCCATGAACAGAGGAGCCTGGTGGACTACTGTCCATAGGGTCTCATAAGAGTCGGACACAACTTAGTGACTAAACAACAACAAAAAGCTACTTTCTCACCAGGGCTCATGACCTCCCACGGCTGGTGCAGAAGGAAGAAGTGGTGGAATTCGTCCTCTTGTGCACTAATATGTCAGTGGAGCATACTGGAGTCTGTGAGCCACGTCACCTCAGCCCAGGCTGGATGTGAACACTACAGCTGAGCAGCGTTTCATCCTGCTTGGTGATTTAGTTATTTCCTTATTACTTAAACTCATTTTCTTAAAGAGAGAAAAACAAATCTGTAAAATTAACACAAAAGCTCCATGGTCATAACACTCCTTGATACTGCCCTAACACACTTCACTTGGAGAATCTCAAACAAGTATTGAGTCACCAACCTTTATATGAAAGGGGATGATTTGAAATTGTGATATGGCCTGGTCATTCAATGTGTAAAGTCAAGATATAGAAGTAATGGTGAAACACAGGAGAACACTGAGTTACAGAGTAATCCGGAAGGTTGAGGAACACAAGTCAGAGGTGTCTGGGTTCTGTGTGGCTTCTTTCTGTGTCCTCAAGGGAGCACGTTTGCTCTTGCGAGACCCTGCTATGCAGTGCTATTTTCAGGCTTTCTCGTAGCTCAGGGTGTCCATGTGATGGTATACTTGTATTCAGTGGAATGTAAGGGGTGGTTGATATTTCCTGAGAAACCCTGTTTGAATTCAACAGCCTGAACCTTTCTCCCTGTACCTTCCCCTTCTTTCTTAAAGGCACCATGTTCGGAGGCCTGTGTATATTTGTGTGCACACACACACACACGTTCAGTCATGTCTAACTCTTTGTGACTCCATGGACTGTAGGCTGCTAGGCTCCTATGTCCGTGGGATGTTCCAGGCAAAACTACTGGAGTGGGTTGCCGTGTCCTCCTCCAATTTTTGGAGGTCAAGGAGCTGAGCTGGCAACTTGAGGAAGAGAGGCCCAGCTAAGGGCAGCAAGGCAGAAAGACAGGATCTCTGGACCAGCCCTGGGCTGCTTTCTCTGACCTCTGTGTTTCAGCGACTGTTGTTTTGATAATTTAAGCCAAACAGCATCCCTCAATGACACACTTATCAGGTGAGGGGCCCTGAGGACCCCTTAACTGAGCAAAGTCACACTGGCAAGCCCTGGTTCAAGCTCATATCTGCTTCACAGGAGACCACTCTCGCTCTACATTTTTGTCTTTGCTTCTGCTTCCTCAGTGGAGTCCTGGAATGTGGGGTGTTTTCCTGTGGCTGAAGTTCCTAAATGTGATTCCCTTCACTGCGTTAAGTGACAGACCTATTCAGGTGTATCACAAAGTGATTCAGTGAGTATATACATATAACATGAATATTATGTATATATATTTTTGAAAATGTAGCATTTTATTTATTTTTCTTCTTTTTTTATTTCTATTTAATAAATGGTACAAAGCACAATGCCAAAAACATTAACAGTTAAAATTTCACCAAATGAAAAAATACTATAGAATACACAGTTGTAAAAAGCTGCTGCTGCTAAGTCACGTCAGTCGTGTCCGACTCTGTGTGACCTCACAGACGGAAGCCCACCAGGCTCCCCCATCCTTGGGATTCTCCAGGCAAGAACACTGGAGTGGGTTGCCATTTCCTTCTCCAATGTGTGAAAGTGAGGTCACTCAGTCGTGTCCGACCCTTAGCGACCCCACAGACTGCAGCCTACCAGGCTCCTCCATCCATGGGATTTTCTAGGCAAGAGTACTGGAGTGGCTTGCCATTGCCTTCTCCTGTAAAAAGCTACATTAAGTTATTTTACAACTGCCTCAAGCTGCAAAGAGAAAAAAAAAACCCAATGCCATACCTAAGTTATCCCTCTCTCAAAATAATGCCATTTATGTTATAAACCATGAGCACCCCATCAAAAGACTGGAATTGCTTATCACTTTGCTATACACCTAAAACAAACACAACACTGTAAATAAAATATAGTACAATATAAAATAAAAATAAATAACAGACTTTGGGGCTTTACACCGAGTTAGAGTTCCTATCAGAGGGATAACAGCACCACAGCCGTACTGAATCCTCATGAAGGAGGCACACGAATGACTGGATTACAAGAGTTACAGGAATGAGAGCTACTCACTTCCCAGAAACTACAGCTCACAGAAAACCAACAAAGGCACGAGATACAGACCATTTACTTATGAATGTGTAAAACTCAAGAAAGTCCACATTATTCCTACAACATGTTGAAAGTGCTTCAGAATTCACACAATACTAATTTTCTTTTGGTTCTGGTTAAATTATATATACCAGTTTATAACAAATGGTAAAATCTGTAACTCTCTTCAAAGTTTTAAAAGATTACTTAAGAATGGTTTCTTGTATTTCTATGCCACCTTTATAGTTCTGGTTTCTCATTTCTTAATTAGTAAATTCAGCGTGCAGGTTCTATCCCAGGCTAATTTATACACTTCCGGAAGGAACGGCCTCTTAAATCCACAGAGTGTTGAGGTGGGGAGCCCCCACCTCATAACATAATATATTATGTATATTTGTATATATATTTGTATATATAATTAAACACATACACATACTGCTATATAGTAGGTCCTTGCTGTTATCTATTTTATATATAGTAGTCTGTATCTCGGAGAAGGCAATGGCAAGCCACTCCAGTACTCTTGCCTGGAGAATCCCATGGATGGAGGAGCCTGGTGGGCTGCAGTCCATGGGGTCGCTAGGAGTCGGACACGACTGAGCGACTTCACTTTCACTTTTCACTTTTACACATTGGAGAAGGAAATGGCAACCCACTCCAGTGTTCTTGCCTGGAGAATCCCAGGGACGGGGCAGCCTGGTGGGCTTCTGTCTATGGGGTCACACAGAGTCGGACACGACTGAAGTGACTTAGCAGCAGCAGTCTGTATCTGTTAATCCCAAACTCCTAATCTATCCCTCCTGCCCTTTGTTAATCATATGTTGTTCTATCTGTGAGTCTATTTCTGTTTTGTAAATAAGTTCATTTGTATAATTTTTTTAGATTCCACACATAAATGATACCATATGATATTTGTCTTTATCTGACTTCACTGAGCATGATAATCTCTATGATAATCTATAATCCATCCATGTTACTGCAAATCGCTTTATTTCATTCCAAGCAGAGACATTACTGCCAACAAAGGTCCGTCTAGTCAAGGCTATGGTTTTTCCCGTGGTCATGTATGGCTGTGAGAGTTGGACTGTGAAGAAAGCTGATCACCGAAGAATTGATGCTTTTGAACTGTGGTGCTGGAGAAGACTCTTGAGAGTCCCTTGGAGTGCAAGGAGATCCAACCAGTCCATTCTAAAGGAGATCGATCCTGGGTGTTCACTGGAAGGACTGATGCTAAAGCTGAAACTGCAATACTTTGGCCACTTCATGCGACGAGTTGACTCACTGGAAAAGACTCTAATGCTAGGAAAGGTTGGGGGCGGGAGGAGAAGGGGATGACCGAGAATGAGATGGCTGGATGGCATCACCGACTCTGTGGACATGAGTTTGAGTGAACTCCGGGAGTTGGTGATGGACAGGGAGGCCTGGCGTGCTGTGATTCATGGGGTCGCGGAGAGTCGGACACGACTGAGCAACTGAACTGAATATATATGTATATATTCCACATATATATATACACACATACGTACATACATACACCACATCTTGTTTATCCATTTATCTGTCAGTGGACACAAGTTACTTCCATGTTTCGTTATTGCAAATAATACTGCCATGAATATTGGGGTGCATGTATCTTCTCAAATTAGAGGGTTTTTTCCTGGATATATGTCCAGGAATGGAATTGCTAGATCATATGGTAGCTCTGTTTTTGGTTTTTTTAAGAAACCGTATGATTCTCCAAAATGGCTGCTGTACCAGTTGACATTCCCACCAACAATGTAGGAGGCTTCTCTTTACTCCAAACCCTTTCCAGGATTTATTATTTGAAGACTTCTTGATGATAACCATTCTCACTGGTATGAAGTGATACTTCGTTATAGTTCTGATGGGCATTTCTCTCATAATTATCAGTGTGGAACATCTTTTTATGTGCCTATTGACCATTCTGTATGTCTTCTTTGGAGAAACGTCTATTTAGGTCTTATACCTATTTGTTGCTTGTGATGTTTGTTTTGTTGCTGTTGAGCTGAGCTCTTTGTATATTTTGAAAATTAAGCCCTTGTCAGTTGTGTAGTTTGCAAATATTTTTCTCCCATTCTGTAGGTTGTCTTTTCATGGTTATGACTTATTTTGCTGTGCAAAACCTTGATTAGGTCCCAATTATTTATTTTTGCTTTTATTTATTTTGCCTTGGGAGGCTGACCAAAGAAAACATTGTAAAATTTATGTCAGAGAAGGTTTTCCTGTGTTCTCTTCTAAGAGTTGGAAGGTGCCGTGTCTTCTGTTTAAGTCTTTAAGGCATTTTGAGTTTACTTGTGTGCTGGGCATGTTCTAACCATACACATACACAAAGTCATTGATTTACATGCAATTTACTGTTTTTTGAAGATTTTTTTTTTCATTTAAAATGAGGTTATGTTTTATATATGTGGGAAGATTTTTCTTATCAAGGGGAAAATCTATTTTCAGTATGATATCAAAAGCTTGGTGCCATTCAAAATATAAATATAAAAATATCAAAAAAGGCAGTATCAATGGTTACTAGCCCTAGTGGACTTACATTTCCCTATTTTCTCTTGTAATTAGTTGAAAAGGAGTAATATTTTATACAAGTCTCTTTACATTACACTAACAGTCCGTATTTATAGGTTTTATTGTATTTGTGTTGAGAATACTTATGTTCCAGAACAGTATTGAAGATGAGTACCCGTTTGACACTAAATTTTCTGTTATATTTTATCCAATCATATGGTTTATTTGTTTTACAGTTTTGTTTCATTTGAACTCTGTATTTCTTGTTATTTTTATGTTTTTCTATTACAATGCATCTAGAAACATGGATTTGAAGTAAGATTCAACTTTCAGAAAACAAAGATCATGGCATATGGTCCCATCACTTCATGGGAAATAGATGGGGAAACAGTGTCAGACTTTATATTGGGGGGCTCCAAAATCACTGCAGATGGTGATTGCAGCCATGAAATTAAAAGACGCTTGCTCCTTGGAAGGAAAATTATGACCAAACTAGATAGCACATTAAAAAGCAGAGACATTACTTTGCCAACAAAGGTCCGTCTAGTCAACGCTATGGTTTTTCCCGTGGTCATGTATGGATGTGAGTTGGACTGTGAAGAAAGCTGAGCACCGAAGAATTGATGCTTTTAAACTGTGGTGTTGGAGAAGATTCTTGAGAGTCCCTTGGACTGCAAGGAGATCCAACCAGTCCATCCTAAAGGAGATCAGTCCTGGGTGTTCACTGGAAGGACTGATGCTGCAGATGAAACTCCAGTACTTTGGCCACCTCATGCGAAGGGCTGACTCACTGGAAAAGATCCTGATGCTGGCAGGGACTAGAGGCAGGAGGCGAAGGGGTGACAGAGAATGAGATGGCTGGGTGGCATCACTGACTCAAAGGACATTAGTTTGGGTAAACTCCGGGAGTTGGTGGTGGACAGGGAGGCCTGGCATGCTGTGATTCATGGGGTCGTAAAGAGTCGGACATGACTGAGCAACTGAACTGAACATCTTCCTTTAGAATAATATAAAGTACTTCTCAAGTGATCATATATCACCTCAACACCATTAGGTTGTTAAAAGTAGTGACCACTTAAATTCAGCCATTAATATATTTTTTGAAAGATATTAATCATAGGTTCCTTTATCAGATATGCCATTGTGCTAAAAATCTTAAAGGATCTATCTAATGTTGCTGTTTAGTCACTAAGTCATGTCCGACTTTTGTGACCCCATGGACTGTAGTCCACCAGGATCCTATGTCCATGGGATTTCTCAGGCAAGAATACTGGAGTGGGTTGCCATTTCTTTTTCTAGGGTATCTTCCTGACCCAAACATGTGTCTCCAATATTTGCATATGGGTTCTTTATCACTGAGCCACCAGGGAAGCCCATCTAATGTTATTCAGTTCAGTTCAGTCGCTCAGTCATGTCCGACTCTTTGCAACCCCATGAATCACAGCACGCCAGGCCTCCCTGTCCATCACCAACTCCCGGAGTTCACTCAAACTCATGTCCATCGAGTCAGTGATGCCATCCAGCCATCTCATTCTCTGTCGTCCCTTTCTCCTCCAGCCCCCAATCCCTCCCAGCATCAGAGTCTTTTCCAGTGAGTCAACTCGTCGCATGAAGTGGCCAAAGTATTGCAGTTTCAGCTTTAGCATCAGTCCTTCCAATGAACACCCAGAATTGATCTCCTTTAGAATGGACTGGTTGGATCTCTTTGCAGTCCAAGGGACTCTCAAAAGTCTTCTCCAGCACCACAGTTCAAAAGCATCAATTCTTCGGAGATCAGCTTCTTCACAGTTCAACTCTCACATCCATACATGACCACTGGAAAATCCATAGCCTTGACTAGACAGACGTTTGTTGGCAAAGTAATGTCTCTGCTTTTTAATATGCTATCTAGGTTGGTCATAACTTTCCTTCCAAGGAGTAAGCGTCTTTTAATTTCCTGGCTGCAATCAGCATCTGCAGTGATTCTGGAGCCCCAAAAATAAAGTCTGACACTGTTTCCACTGTTTTTCCATCTATTTCCCATGAAGTAATGGGACCAGATGCCATGATCTTCATTTTCTGAATGTTGAGCTTCAAGCCAAACTTTTCACTCTCCTCTTTCACTTTCATCACGAGGCTTTTGAGTTCCTCTTCATTTTCTGCCATAATGGTGGTGTCATCTGCATATCTGAGGTTATTGATATTTCTCCCGGCAATCTTGATTCCAGCTTGTGCTTCTTCCAACCCAGCATTCCTCTTGATGTACTCTGCATAGACATTAAATAATCAGGGTGACAATATACAACCTTGACGTACTCCTTTTCCTATTTGGAACCAGTCTGTTGTTCTATGTCCAGTTATAACTGTAGCTTCCTGACCTGCATGCAGGTTTTTCAAGAGGCAGGTCAGGTGGTCTAGTATTCCCATCTCTTTCAGAATGTTCCACAGTTTATTGTGATCCACACAGTCAAAGGCGTTGGCATAGTCAATGAAGCAGAAATAGATGTTTTTCTGGAACTCTCTGGCTTTCTCCACGTTCCAGCGGATGTTGGCAATTTGATCTCTGGTGCCTCTGCCTTTTCTAAAACCTGCTTGAACATCTGGAATTTCATAGTTCACATATTGCTAAAGCCTGGCTTGGAGAATTTTGAGCATGACTTTACTAGCGTGTGAGATGAGTGCAATTGTGCGGTAGTTTGAGCATTCTTTGGCATTGCCTTTCTTTGGGATTGGAATGAAGACTGACCTTTTCCAGTGCTGTGGCCACTGCTGAGTTTTCCAAATTTGCTGACATATTAAGTGCAGCACTTTCACAGCATCATCTTTCAGGATTTGAAATAGCTCAACTGGAATTCCATCACCTCCACTAGTTTTGTTCGTAGTGATGCCTTCTAAGGCCCACTTGACTTCACATTCCAAGATGTCTGGCTCTAGGTGAGTGATCATGCCATCGTGATTATCTTTCTTGTGAAGATCTTTTTTGTACAGTTCTTCTGTGTATTCTTACCACCTCTTCTTATATCTTCTGCTTCTGTTAGGTCCATATCATTTCTGTCCTTTATCGAGCCCATCTTTGCATGAAATGTTCCCTTGATATCTCTAATTTTCATGAAGAGATCTCTTGTTTTTCTATTCTGTTGTTTTCCTCTATTTCTTTGCATTGATCGCTGAAGAAGGCTTTCTTATCTCTCCTTGCTATTCTTTGGAACTCTTCAATCAGATACTTATATCTTTCCTTTTCTCCTTTGCTTTTCGCTTCTCTTCTTTTCACAGCTATTTGTAAGGCCTCCTCAGACAGCCATTTTGCTTTTTTGCATTTCTTTTCCATGGGGATGGTCTTGGTCCCTGTCTCCTGTACAATGTCACGAACATCCATCCAGAGGTCATCAGGCACTCTATCAGATCTAGACCCTTAAATCTATCTCTTACTTCCACTGTATAATCATAAGGGATTCATGAGTGTTTCTTCACATGATTTACTAATCAAAAAGAGTTGAAATATTCAGTTGGTCTGAATATTCAATACTTCTCTCCAAGTAATATATAGACTCCAACTAGCTAACTCACTTCTTGGGACTTTTTCTCTCCTATAGTTTGCACATATTCAGGGGGCCCATGCTTCTGAAGTAAGATGCTGAAGTGATTTTAATTGGATTAGCTTCTTCATTTCTATGCATTTTATTCTAAGATTCTTTATTGTGACAGTGTTGAGTGTGCCTGTCTTGTATCACAAAGCTTGTTATATAAATGTAGGTATATTTCCTTTTTAAAAATTAGTTATGCACTTGTTCAGTCACTAAGTCATGTCAGCTCTTTGTGACTGCATGGACTACAGCATGCCAGGCTTCCCTGTGCTTAAGTATTTCCTGGAGTTTGCTCAAATTCATGTCCATTGAGTTGATGATGCCATCTAACCATCTCATCCTCTGTCAACCCTTCTCCTTTTGCCTTCAATCTTTCCCAGCATCAGGGTCTTTTCTAAGGAGTCAATTCTTCACATCAGATGGCCAAGGTATTGGAGCTTCAGCTTTGCATCAGTCCTTCCAATGAATATTCAGGGTTGATTTCCTTTAGGATTAATTGGTTTGATCTCCTTGCAATTCAAGGGACTCTCACGTGTCTTCTCCAGGACCTACAATTTGAATATTTCTAAAATCATTCTTGTGGTGACATGCAGAAGTAATAAAACCACAAAACCAATCCAGAAAATATTCACAAGTACTTGACCACTTAGACTCAGGCCTATAACACTGTCCAGGAAGGCAGACTCCAGGGGAGAAAAAAATATTTGCTGTTTTTTGAAGACCAGCCAGCCACAGGTCTTTGGTTCTGAGTTCTCCTTGTGGTTTAGTTATGGATTTGCTCTACTACCAAGACTGATCATTTCTGAAGTGGTGACTTTTAAGTCTTTTTAGATGTACAGTTCAGTCGCTCAGTCGTGTCCGACTCTCTGCGACCCCATGAATCACAGCACGCCAGGCCTCCCTGTCCATCACCAACTCCTGGAGTTCACTCAAACTCATGTCCATCGAGTCAGTGATGCCATCCAGCCATCTCATTCTCTGTCATCCCCATCTCCTCCTGCCCCCAATCCCTCCCAGCATCAGGGTCTTTTCCAGTGATGTTAGGAATCTCTTTAAGGAGAAAAGACATGAGAGTTTTGTTACAGCAGTCCCAAGGGAAATAATAAGGACTTGAATTACAGTCATGCAACAAAACTGCTCAGAAAGAGAATAGAGGAGATTAGTGGATTTGGTGTTGCAAAGAATCTTAGTGAGAAAATGCTAAAGAATTCCTAGCATTCCACGTATACCAAATGAGATATTATTAATAATAATTCAACAGGATAAAGACGTAATTGACATATGCATTGGTATATTATCTATAAGGAGAAATTTGCAAATAACCAAAATGTTCAGTAATAGGGAAACGAGTTAGTAAACTGTTGTTGAGAATGAAAAGTATCATTTCATAATCTGACTACATGTGAGAACTTAGGGAAACCAACAGCATTCTGTCATGGAACCAAGGTCAGCTTCTTCCTGAGTTCACCGGATTGTTTCACCTGCCTGTTATTAATATTGTTGAAACCAGAGTTGCCAGACCTGACAGAGTTTCTAGGCATCTGGGAAGGATGCCTAGGTGAGGTGGATTTACCTAAGGTTAGAGAGCTCAGCTGAACAGTCACTGAAAAGCAGTCCATTCAAGCCAAAGCATCTCTCCAGGAGGTCTGGGCATGGAGAGGGAGGCAGAACCCAAGGAAGTTCAATCAGCTGAGCCCAGAAGGGATAGGAGGCAGATGTAAAGAGATTCCCTGAGGACTCGGAACTGGTATGAACCAGTGAAAATGGGATAGGGAATTCACCAAGCACCCACATGCTGTTTTCATACTTCTCCTGTACAACCCATTTCCTGTGGGCACAGCCCCACCAGCAGAACTGTGGAAGTGGCATGTTGTGGAAGGCAGCATAGCTTTATCTCAACCCTGTGCTGGCCCCAAGATTACACTTTCCATGCCACTGAAAGAGATTAGCAAGGACCCAGAGAAACTGGAGTTACCAGTTCTTTATGTAACCACATTCTTTTTATACTGTATTCCACCCAATAAGCATGTACAAAGAGTACATTTAGCAACAAAATAAGGACTTCTAGGATGGTGATGTGTGTGCCAAGAGCAGTGTGGTATAATTTTCATGTGGCTATTATACCTATGGGTTTTAAAGCTCTTAAGAAATCCACATTTGCCTGCTGCAGGAAGCAGGATGTGGTGAGTGGTGCTGGCCTTCTCTTCAACGGGAGAGGCCCTGGGGAGCTCAGAAAGAGTCCTGGATTCACAGGCAGAAGACCTGTCAATTGACTAGCTGAGTGACCTCAGGAAAGGCATTCAATCTGAGCCTCGGCTTCCTGCACTGTCATATTAGATGGATGGTGCCTTTCTCATCTTTCGGAATTGTTGCGACCATTTTGAGATACTTCAGTTCAGTCGCTCAATCATGTCTGACGCTTTGCAGCCCCATGGACTGCAGCAAACCAGGCCTCCCTGTCCATCACCAACTCCCAGAGTTTACTCAAACTCATGTCCATTGAATCAGTAATGCCACCCGGCCATCTCATCCTCTGTCATCCCCTTCTCCTCTTGCCCTTAATCTTTCCAAGCATCAGGGTCTTTTCCAATGAGTCAGCTCTTCGCATCAGGTGGCCAAAGTATTGGAGTTTCAGATTCAACATCAATCCTTCCAATGAACATTCAGGACTGATTTCCTTTAGGATGGACTGGTTGGATCTCCTTGCAGTTCAAGGGACTCTCAAGAGTCTTTTCCAACACCACAATTCAAAAGCATCAATTCTTCAGCACTCAGCTTTCTTTATAGTCCAACTCTCACATCCACACATGACAACTGGAAAAACCATAGCCTTGACTAGATGGACCTTTGTTGGCAAAGTAATGTCTCTGCTTTTTAATATGCTGTCTAGGTTGGTCATAACGTTTCTTCCAAGGAGTAAGCATCATTTAATTTCATGGCTGCAGTCACCATCTTCAGTGATTTTGGAGCCCCCAAAAATAAAGTCTGACTCTGTTTCCACTGTTTCCCCATCTATTTCCCATGAAGTGATGGGACCAGATGCCATGATCTTAGTTTTCTGAATGTTGAGCTTTAAGCCAACTTTTTCATTCTCCTCTTTCACTTTAATCAAGAGATTTTTTAATTCTTCTTCACTTTCTGCCATATGGGTGGCGTCATCTGCGTATCTGAGGTTATTAACATTTCTCCCGGCAATCTTGATTCCAGCTTGTGCTTCTTCCAGCCTAGCGTTTCTCTTGGTGTACTCTGCATATAAGTTAAATAAGCAGGGTGATAATATACAGCCTTGTTGTACTCCTTTTCCTGTTTGGAACCAGTCTGTTGTTCCATGTCCAGTTCTAACTGTTGCTTCTTGGCCTTCATACAGATTTCTCAAGAGGCAGGCCAGGTGGTCTGGTATTCCCGTCTCTTTCAGAATTTTCCACAGTTTATTGTGATCCTCACAGTCAAAGGCTTTGGCATAGTCAATGAAGCAGAAATAGATGTTTTTCTGGAACTCTCTTGCTTTTTCAATGATCCAACAGATGTTGGCAACTTAATCTCTGGTTCCTCTGCCTTTTCTAAAACCAACTTGAACATCTGGATGTTCATGGTTCACATATTGTTGAAGCCTGTCTTGGAGAATTTTGAGCATGACTTTACTAGGGTGTAGTTGTGCGTTAGTTTGAGCATTCTTTGGCATTGCCTTTCTTTGGGACTGGAATGAAAACTGACCTTTTCCAGTCCTGTGGAAACACTGCTGAGTTTTCCAAATTTGCTGGCATATTGAGTGCAACACTTTCACAGCATCATCTTTCAGGATTTGAAATAGCTTACCTGGAATTCCATCACCTCCACTAGCTTTGTTCGTAGTGATGCTTCCTAAAGCCCACTTGACTTCACATTCCAGGATGTCTGGCTTTAGGTGGGTGATCACACCATCATGATTATCTGGGATGTGAAGATCTTTTTTGTACAGTTCTTCTGTGTATTCTTGCCACCTCTTCTTAATATCTTCTGCTTCTGTTAGGTCCCTACCATTTCTGTCCTTTATCAAGCCCATCTTTGCATGAAATGTTCCCTTGGTATCTCTAATTTTCTTGAAGAGATCTCTAGTCTTTCCCATTCTATTATTTTCCTCTATTTCTTAGCACTGATCATCGAGGAAGGCTTTCTTAACTCTTCTTACTATTCTTTGGAACTCTGCATTCAAATGGGTATATCTTTCCTTTTCTCCTTGACCTTTCTCTTCTTTTCTCAGCTTTTTGTAAGGCCTCCTCAGACAGCCATTTTGCTTTTTTGCATTTCTTTTTCTTGGAAATGGTCTTGTTCCCTGTCTCCTGTACAATGTCACGAACCTCTGTTCATAGTTCATTAGGCACTCTATCAGATCTAGTCCCTTAAATCTATTTCTCACTTCCACTGTATAATCATAAGGGATTTGATTTAGGTCATATCTGAATGGTCTGGTGGTTTTCCCTACTTTCTTCAAGTTAAGTCTGAATTTGGCAATAAGGAGTTCATGATCTGAGCCACAGTCAGCTCCTGGTCTTGTTTTTGCTGACTGTATAGAGCTTCTCCATCTTTGGCTGCAAAGAATATAATCAATCTGATTTCACTGTTGACCATCTAGTGATGTCCATGTGTAGAGTCTTCTCTTATGTGAGATACTTAAAATCTTTAACTTTCTATAAAAAATGGATATAAATATCTGTAAAGGGCTACCTAAGCTAGTATTGAAATAATGTACTGAAACCTGTTCCTACCTATTACAGAAACTCCTAAACACCCCAGATGCATCCTAGAGTTTCTTTAAATATACCATTGAAACACTGAGTATTTTTAAACCTATCAGTACAGCTAACCTCTCTTCTGAGTTCGAGGCATCTGAATGTCATTTAAGCCTCAGACTCAGAATAGCAAAACTTAGAGTCTGTCCCTCCTCCTGTTTCTCTTGCTTAACGAATGACATCATCATCCATCCAATGACACAAACCAGAAACTGTCATGCCCCGCCCCCAGCACCATCGCACCCCACCATTTACTCCTAAATTCTGTTGACTCACATGTCTGTATCTGCTTCCATCACCATTGCCTTAGTTCTTTTCCCAATTCCTCAAACTTATCGTCTTACTTCTGTTTATGCCTCCTATGGCCACTTACTTTTGTGGTTGCCAACAGCATCTTTCTGAAGGTTAAGTCCAGTTACAGCATGCTACGTGTATGCTGAGTCACTTCAGTCATGTCCGACTCTTTTTGACCCCATGGACTGTAGTCCACCAGGCTCCCCTGTTCCTGGGGGTTCTCCAGGCAAGACTACTGGAGTGGGTTGCCATGCCCTCCTCCGGGGGATCTTCCCGACCCAGAGATTAAACCCCCACTGCTTACATCTCCTGCACTGGCAGGTGGGTTCTTACCATTTGCACCACCTGGGAAACCCCCAGTTACAACACTCCTAAAATTCTTCAGTGTCTTGCCATACTTCTGATATACACCCAACCTGTTAGCAAAGCTCACTGAGCTGTTCATGATTGGCTCCATCTCATCTCCAGTGTTCTGTATATGTTCTGTTCACTCACACCCACACATGCAAATACACGTATTCACATACTCTGCTCCAAAATATAGACACAGTGCCCTGTGTCTCTCCAAGGGTGCAGCCATAGCCCCATCTCTGTGTGTTTTCCATGCTGTTTCTGGAATAATTTCCCTGTTAAGCTTACTCTTAAGGATCTTCAAGGCTCGATTTAAATACTGTATCTTCCAACATACCTGAAATGATTTCCACATCACACCACACACCCCTCAACCCACCCACCCACCCACCCCTTCCATCTCTGCAGCCATAGTCCCCCATAGGCTTCTCAGTTTATAATGGTTTCTTTTCTGATTTTGTTACCAGATGAGCTCCTTAAGGGGAAGAACTGAAAGTTTCCTTGTTTTCTCTCCAACAACTTGTTTGGTGCCTGGCATTCTCCTGACCCTAACCAATATGAGGAGTTGAGGAGATCCACCCAGAAGGAATATTCTTTGGGATCCCTGCCCAGACAGAAAGTGCATCTCTTTAATCAGGGATAACCCTGACATTGTCCAGCAGGTGAAAAACAAGAGCTCAATGGTCAAGTCATAGGTTCTAAGAATGTTCTACACCAGTGGTACTTTGAAGGAGAGTTCATGGCCATCTGATTATTCTTCAGACATGGCACGGCACAGAAAGCAGGAAAGGGCTCCTTTTATTAATAGTAAGATACGGACCAGAAGAGAATCAATAGGATAGTATTCCCAAGGCTCAGGGCAAAGTGAACACTTCAAGTAGGAATGGAAAATTCAAGGGAGTCAACAGGGCCAGAGAGAGACCACACCCCTATGGAGTCAGGCCCTCAACCTTTCTACTTGTCCCAGGGAAAACTTCTCCCAGCACCCGGATCTCACACTTGCAAAAATATACATATTCACACACTCTGCTCCAGAATACAGACAGGGGTATTCCCTTGACACATCCTTACCCTTGATGCATCCTTGGGGGAGGGCAGAGGATGAGAGTGGCACCTTCCCTAGATATCTACTCTTTGACCACTATTCATTCCTTCTTCAAAAGCAGTTGCACACTTCATTAAAATAGTGATTAAACTAGTGTTGCTGTCTTGATGTGCCCAAGCACTACCCAGAAAGCCGGGAGAGGCGCTCCCTCCTCTTTAGGTCTTGTGTCTTAGGGCCATCCTCACCCTTCAAGCATTCTCTGCTCGCCACTCCGTACACGCCTCAGGCCCACACATGCACTTCCACTCACCTACTTACACTCATACCCACACATGCAAACACATACACAAGCACAGTCCACCACTCATATGAGAGTCCTGGTATCAGAAGCAGCTTAAAAATCCTTTGGAAAGTCGATGGCCATCCTCCCATATTATCTTAGCAAAATGCATATATAACAACAAGCATATATCAAACAACAACAAAAAGAAGGATATGAGGGAAATTTGCTCAAATGTGGGGGCTGTGGTATGTTTTTCATTTATTCTGTCAGTTATAATCAGATGGATAGAAGGATGGAGATGCACACCAACACACGTCTTCCAGTAATGAGTGCCGCCCTTGCCATTCTCTGGCTGCCAAAGATGAAATAATATGTTATCTGTAACCTGAGTTTTCTTTGTCAATATTTTAGTAGATTCTTAACAGTCTGGCCAGTGATATTTCTGGCTTTACTCCAGCATTCATCCATCTTCATTTTCTTAACAAGATGACTCCAGAAGAAGGAAAAGCCAAAGAGGGTTAAAGATGCTGATATTACTTGTTGAAAATACATAATTTAAAAAATATTTTAATTTATAATAATTTGTTTGGGAAGCGCCCAAATTAGTTCCAATTATATTAAAGGATTAGGAAAAGAATCAAGAATGTGAGAATCCTGGTGATTATGTTTCTTTGTTTTCGCCTTTACATAAAGCATGAACATAGGATTGCCACATTTAGCAAATAAAAGTAGAGAATGTGCAGTTAAATTTGAATTTCAGATAAACAATGAGTAATTTTTTAATGTGTGTCCCAAAGATTGCATGGGACATAATTTATAGCAAAAATTCTTCATTACTTGTCTGAAATTCAAATTTAACTAGATATCTTCATTTTATCTGGCAACCTTACATGTATTACGTGTGATAATAAATAGTTACAAGAAAAAAACTATTGACTTTTTAAAACATTTTATTTGATCAAAGTGTAGTTGGTTTACAATGTTGTAATCAGTTCAGTTCAGTTCAGTCGCTCAGTCGTGTCCGACTCTCCGCGACCCCATGAATCACAGCACGCCAGGCCTCCCTGTCCATCACCAACAATAAGTTCTACTTATATGCCAAGTGATTCGGTTACAATGTTGTAATAAGTTCTACTTAACAGGTGATTCTGTTGTATGTATATATATACACATTCACACATTCTTTTCCATATTCTTTCCCATTATGGTTTGTCACAAATGGAACATAGTTCCTTGTGCTATACTGTAGGACCTTGTTTTTTATCCATTTTACATCTACTAGTTTGCATCTGCTACCCCCAAACTCCCCACTTCTCCCTCCCTCACCTCACCTTCCCCTTGGGAACCACAAATCTGTTCGCGATCTTTGAGTCTGCCTCTGTTTTGTATAATCGATCGTTTCTGTCGTATTTTAGACTCTACATGTGATACCATATGGTATTTGTATTTCTGACTTACTTCATTTAGTGTAATCTCTAGGTCCATCTATCCATGTTGCTGCAAATGGCATTTGTTCACTCTTTTTAATGACTGAGTAGTACTCGTGTGTGTGTGTGGGTACGCACACATCATCTTTTCTTCTTTGTCCATTCATCTGTTGAGGGACATTTAGGTTGTTTCTGTGTCTTGGCCTTTGTCAATAGTGCTATTGTGAATGTAGGGGTGCATGTATCTTTTTGAATTGGTTTTGGCTGGATATGTGCCCAGGAGTGGGATTATTGGATCATATGATAACTCTATTTTTAGGTTTTTGAGGAACCTCAATACTGTTCTTCATAGTGGTTTCACCAATTTACATCCCCACCAACAATGTAGGATGATTCCCTTTCTTCCATGTTCTCACCAGCATTTGTAATGTGTAGATTTTTTTTAATGATAGCTGTTATGACTGCTATGAGGTATTACCTCTTTGTAGTTTTGATTGCATTTCTCTAATAATTAACCATGTTAAGCATCTTTTCATGTGATTATTGGGCATCTGTATATCTTCTTTGGAGAAATATATATTTAGGTCTTCTGCCCATTTTTCAATTGGGTTATTCGATTTTTTTGTTGTTGTATAAACTGTTTATTCATTTTTGAAATTAAACCCTTGTCAGTAACATTGTTTGCAAATATTTTCTCCCAACTCATTGGTTGTCTTTTCATTTTGTTAATGGCTTCCTTTGCTGTGAAAGAGCATATAAGTTTGATTAGGTCCCATTTGTTTGTTTTTGCTTTTATTTCTTTTGCCTTGGGAGACTGACTAAAGAAAACGTTGTGCAGTTTATATCAGAGAAGGTTTTGCCTATGTTTTCTTCTAAGGGTTTTATGGAATCACGTCTTCTAAGTCTTTTAGCCATTTTGAGTTTATTTTTGTGTATGGTGTCAGGGTGTGTTCTAACTTACATGCAGCTGTCCAACTTTCCCAACACTCCCTGCTGAAGAAAATCTTTTCTGTATTGTATATTCTTGCCTCTTTTGTTGAAAATTAGTTGATTGTAGGTGTCTGGATTTACTTCTAGGTTCTCTATGCTGTTCCATTTATCCAAATGTCTGGTTTTGTGCCTGTACCACACTGTGTTTTGTTTTGTTTTCTTTTCACACTGCTTTGGTTACTGTAGCTTTGTAGTATTGTCTGAAGTTTGGGAGGGTTATGCCTCTTGCTTTGTTCTTTTTATCAGGATTACATTCACAATTCTGGGTCTTCTATGGTTCCATAGAAATTTTAGGGTTATTTGCCCTAATTCTGTGGAAAATGTCATGGGTAATTTGATAGAGATTGCATTAAATCTGTAGCAGTATGGGTAGTGTGGCCATTTTAACAAGATTAATTCTACCAATCCAAGAGCATGGGATATCTATCAATTTCTTTGAATCATCTTCAATCTCCTTTATTAATCTCCATAGTTCTCAGCATATAAGCCTTTCACCTCATTGTTCAGGTTTACTCCTAAGTATTTTATTTATTTATTCAGTTCCAGGTGTGGGTGGGAACTCTTCCCTTAATAAGAATATTAGATAGTGCTACATACAGCTCTGTATTTATAACCATACCTATTCATCATGGAACACTCCTACAATTGAAGGTCCTTGAGCTAGGTGGGTGCAGGATAGCAGGAGGGTGGCATTCAAAGTGAAAAAGAATAGCAAGGGTTTTTGTTAATCAACAAAGCTTGCAAATTAGAAAAAGTATAAATTTAAATTTCCTAGGATATGATCCAACAGTTCTTATGTGTGAACTTGCATTTATTTGACCTTTTCTTTAAATTCAATCACTGTCCTACTGCATAGATGGACATCAAAGAAACAAAACAAAATTCACACCCATAGAGAATGCTCTTCTTACATCAGTATCACAGACTGCAGATCCATTGAGGCTTTGCTAGCCTTTCAGAATTGTAACTATTTGAGTAAACTTACTTTATTGTTAGTAATCAAAACCTAAAGTTATTTTTTTCCATGACTTAACAAATACCATCAAGGAACTTGCATTCATATTCCATTGAAGTCACATTCATATACTAAATTTGTTTTGATTATATTCATTTTTAAATTACCTTCACTTCAAGGAATGATTTGTCGAAATTTGATAGTCTCTGTGGTTTTACAAATCATCCTAGGAAATGGTTCCTCACAAATTTGCTGTGATTCTTAATAAGTTTACATGATTAATGCCTATTAAACGTTACTAAGAACTTAACATGATAAATATTAAATGTCCATTTGGTAATTATGGGCTCTTATTCAAAGTCATTTCTGCAATGACAGTAACTGAAAGATCTCTGGAGGGAAACAAAAAGTATCAAAGATGGGTCTTTCTTTTCACAGAAACCGTGAGCTTCATCTTTTGATTTTCACTGCAGTTTTCTAACCCCAGTAGAAGGATATGTATGGAGTAGAGCTTAGCAGAGTCAACAGGCAGCCTGCTTGGGTGTTTGGAGCTTTTTGTCTTAATTTGGTTTATATTTTCTGTGTTCGGACTTCATTATTCCAAAACTTAAGTAGGGACCTTAAGGCAAAAATGAGAAGGGAGGGCATTTGTTGCCTGTAAATTCTCTTAGATGATGAAAAGCCAACCTTCCATGTCAAGGATATGAGAGAAACAACACTGGCATATGTTTTTTTTTTTTTATAATAGTTTGTATTAATTTCTGCTGTACAGCAAAGTGATTCACTTATATATGTACATTTTTTAATATTCTTTTCCATTATGGTTTATCACAGGATGTTGATATAGTTCCTTGTGTTATACATATACAGTAGGACTGTGTTATTATCCATTTTGTATTCAGTAGTTTGCATCTGCTAATCCCAAACTCCCAATCCATCCCTCCCCCATCCCTCTGCCTTGGCAACCACAAGTCTGTTCTCTATGTCTGCGAGTCTGTTTCTGTTTTATAGATAGCTTCATTTGTGTCATATTTTAGATTTCACATATCAGTGATATCATATGGTATTTATCTTTCTGACTTCACTTAGTATGCTCTCTCAGTCCACCCATGTTGCTGCAAAAGGCATTATTTCGTTCCTTTTTATGGCCAAGCAATTGTCTACTTTATACACACACACACATATATATAAAGCATCTTCTTTATCCGTTTATGTGTTGATGGGCATTTAGGTTGTTTCCATGTCTTGGCTATTGTAAATAGTGCTATGAACATTGATTATATGTGCCTATCTTTAGAATTATATGTCGGTATATGCCCAGGAGTGGGATTGCTGGATCATATGGCAACTCTATTTTTAGTTTTTTAAGGAACCTCCAGACTGTTCTCCATAGGGGCTGCACCAGTTTATATTCCCACCGCCCGTGTAGGAGGGTTCCCTTTTCTCTACACCCTCTCCAGCATTTGTTATTTGTAGACTTAATAATGTCCATTCTGACAACAATACTAAATAAATAAAATAATAGTAGCATTATAATAATAACATTAATAAAATAATAGTACAGTCCTGCTTGTCTTCCCTTGATTTTTGAAAGTCCTGTCCTTCTAAAGGTCAGAGTGGTAAGCAGACAGCCAGTTTGCCTCAAGAGGCTGCAGACAAACAACAGAATTGCTCAGGCCACCTGCAAAGTCAGCAAGCGGAGGAAACCAAACAGCCAGAAAAGAAAGACAAGGATTATTTTTGCTGCTCATTTAGTCACATTCAAGGTGGTGATAGGTACAAGAGTGTGGAGCATGTTGTCAGAAAGTATAAACAGAGTCCAATCCTTCCTCTAAACTTACCCAACACCTTAAGCCAAGTTTGCCAGGGTTCAGTCTATTGAAGGAAACTGGTGATCACATCTCTTTTGTTCAGAAGATAACATATAACATAGATCCAACCAGGAAGTGTCAAAGACAAAAGCCTCAGAGAAGACTTATTTTCAAAATCTTTGTTCATAGGGCTGTATTAGGCATGTGTTCTAATAATAATATCCTGAAAAGAATGTGAAAGGAAGGGGCAATGTGAAAGGAAGAAGTAACTTCCCTGGGACCTGGTGCACAGACACTGCAGTTGGACTGCCCTGCCATTCTACGTTTCTCTTTTTTTCTCCTGAATATTTAAAACAGGAATCTAGTCCAAGGCCCAAAAGTTCCGAGTTTTTTTGTTCAGAGTGAGTTTTTGTCCAGTTTCTGTGTTGCTTTCTGGGAAGGTGATTTCAGGAAAACTCTTTCTATTCCCAGTATTACTCATTTCCAAGAGTCTGAGATTAGACATTGGATGTTGTTTTATAATGAACATGAAACCAGAACTAGTTCAGCATCATGACACAGAAAAATTGTAAGCTCCTTGGGAGAAATTTGAGAAATGGGTTGTAGAATCAAAAGTTCTTTTCTAAGACATACTTGGGAACTCAGAATGCATTTTTCCATAGGAAATTTTAGACCAGTTCACCGCAGCCAATGGCACTCATCACAAAGGCAAGAAAGTGCTATACTAACAACATTCTAGAACCTGATCAGCATTGCTGAGAGGACGCACCACAAGTCTCAAGTAGGGCTCCCAGGACCATGGCCTTCTTGCTTTCCCTATTTAGTGGCAAGATCTTCTACTATCTTCCAACCCCCATTTGGCCCCAATGAGCCCCACAGGAGGTTTCTGCCCAGCGTGAGGCAAGGCCACCCCAGCGAAGGCCTTGCAAGGCCCACAGGGCCTGCATGGTGGGGCTTGGCTGAGGAGAAGCTTCCAGAGGAGAAGAAGAATATGAGAGCCTCCAGATTCGAGAATTACAGAGTCGTGCCCCAGTGAGAATGGGCTTCCGCAGGAAGTTTTCACTGAGTCTGGTGGGGCAGGAAAGGGACTTAGAGGGGGAGTGGTAGAAAGAACCAGATGGCAAAGGGAGGCAGAGCCTGATAGGAAGAGATTTTAAGGGAAGTAATTTTCCTGGTAATGGTTTCGTCAGAGGGTCCTTTGAAAGCCCCAGGAGAACAGCAGCAGTGGAGATTTCCTGTTGTCATCTTCACTGGTGAAGGCCCCTTTAAACGAACCTGACTTGTCTGCGGTTCAGCCCCTCAATTCGCCTGGGCCCCAAGTCCTGCCTCAGACCGTGTTCACATGGCCATGCCCTTGACCTCCTCGTCCGTGACTGGGACATCCTGTCTCCACACAGGCTCAGTATTTATCCTCCAGCACCGAGGGCAAGTCAGAGACACTTCTGCTTTTGGAACTGATTAGGTTTCGGTCTGTTTGTAAGAACACAGTCTAGGATTAAACCCTTATATCTCTGTGGCCAGGACAATGCAAAAGTCTATCTGCTTTTCCTTTTTCCTCTCAAACACTAAAGAGCCACTGTGTGCTGGACTGACTTTGGTCTTGAAGGAACAAGAATAAATAGTAATGGTGGTGGGGTGGAATGGTTGGCAACATCACACTTTAACACAAAGTGGTAAATATTATAGAATCATTTGGAATCCAAGCTATTGGCGCAAAAGGAGGAAATGAGTAATTCTTCCCATCCTTGTGTTCAAGAGACCTTGAACTCAGTGGGAGCCAGAGTGGGAGCCTCTCAGGAAGCCACAGTGAGCGCAAACAGTTGGAACCACCTCTGAGGAACCAAAGGAGTATCTTGGTTATCCTGCAGTCACCAAGATCAAAGCAATCCCACTCTGCTTGGGCTCTTTGACATCTAATCTAAACAGATCCACCCAGATGCTTGCTCACTCATGCTGCCTCTTGGCCATGTGGCTTTTCTTCCCACCTCCAACCTACAGATATTTTGGGGAATCCCCATGTGAAGGAAACCTAGAGAGCAGAAAACCAGAGCAGTAACGACCAGAATCTGTTGGGCTGAAGCCTGACAACTCCACCATCTGAGATTTCTTTTCTCATTGGCTCGGATTCCACCAGTTAGGGGATGGATGAATCGGGCAACTTATTTTACCTCCTTGTGATTCAACTTCCTCAGCTTCAAAAGGGGGATCTCCCAACCTTGTGGATTTGTTATGAGAGCTAAACGATACAATGCACAGAAAACGCAAGGCACACTGCCTGGCAGAAAATGGGTCCGGAAGAGCTGGCAACCCCTTCTCTCTAGAGGCTGCCCCAGGCCAAGAAATATGAAGGCTGCTTCCCCTGTGGTTCTCAGAAGTTTCACCTCTCACAACCCACATTCCAGGGCCTGCAGTGGTCCCTGCTGTGGACCCCAGGGAGATATGTGCGTCTTTGAGATTACCAGTCAAGATTTGGTCCACCAGAGCCTGATGCCAGGAAACGTCACCAAATGGTTTCTCCCTTTGCCTGGAGTCTAGGGTTTCCACTGTCTGAACATCCGTCATTGCCATATGTTGCCACCCTCAGGGCAATGCTCCCTGTAGGCGCCCTGCCTGCCAGCCAGAGCCTGGGGGCACCACTTTCCTTTCCATTTTCCACACTGATCTAGGGTTTGATCCAGAAGGAATGGGGAAGTGGGGTGGGGGACGGGCAGTTGTGCACGAGGCCCAGCTGTCTCTTGATCAGATGCTGTGTCATCTGTTGACCCTGTGGGAAAACTTTCCACTGCCACGTCTGGATCCATGGGGTCATGGGATGATGCTCTGGGGAGGAGCAGTGTGTGAAGATAGTAGTTCATGGAGTATTTTCCCCTCCTGTATCTTCTGTTTCCTTTCCCCACTTCCAGCGGGGTGGCAGACTCGGATCTTATAGTCTCGGGGCAGCGGATGGTACCGCTGAGCGTGTTTGGAAGATGCAGCAGGGGAGATGCAGCCTGCAAGCCTCTCTGAGTCGTGCTTTCTAGACATTCCTTTAAGGAAACACACCTAGGCTCCGAAAGAAGTGAGAGGAAGAGACTATAAAGAGAATGTCTTGAAGAAATAAGGTTGCCCAAGTTTCCCTCTTGCTCTGATTTTGCCTCTAAACTGGAAACAGAGACCCCAGACGGGAGTTGAGGACAAGGCCTGGGGTGTACGTGCTGGTTTTCTTTTGTTACATCACCTGTCCTCACAAAGCTGGCAGTTTAAAATACCACTCAGGGTTTTGGTTCTGTAGAACCAGCCAGTCTCACTTACAAGCTACAATCCTGTCCTGTAGGTCCAATCTGGTGGGGCTGGATCTCTGCTCAAAGTATCACAAGACTGAAGTCAGGGTGTCAGCCAGACTGGGAGAAATCCACTCCAAGCTCACTTGGGTTGGAAGAACTCAGTTTCCTGGCGCTGATGGGGCTGAGGCCCATGCTCCCCTGCTGGCCGCCAGTCAGGGCCGCTCTCCATTCTCCCTTCAGGCCAGCAGTGGTGTGTTGACTCCTTCCCATGCTTGAATCCTTGACATCCTCCTCTACAACCAGCAGGAAAAAACGCTCCACTTGTAAAAGACTTAGGTAATTAGGTCAGGTCCACGTGAATGCTCTCCCTAATGTAAGGGCAACTGATTCAGAACTTCAGCTACACCTGCAAAATCTCTACACAGCAGTACCCGAACTGTTGTTTGTTGATCACTAAGGAAGGCGTGTGTACCCCTGGGGCCAGGAATCTTGGAGGCTGTCAAAGAATTCTGCCTCCTGTACTCCTGGGGCAAGGAACTGAACCTTGCTTCCCTGCAGAACCATTAAGGCAGCAGGAGGAAAGGCTGCGTAATGCATCCAGGGATATAGGATCACGGGGACCCCTGCAGAGATGCTCACACAGTCTAGGCTTGACATGAAACTAGTAGGACAACGTTAACTCCCCAGTCATGAAGCCACCATGTGGAACTGGACAGTGCACAAGTGAGAAGTGACCAGCTGTAATCATAGTCTCAAAAGTATGCACTTAGACGCCATCAGAAATGAAATTGACTTACAGAAATCAACAACAGTGATATTTCTTTCACAGCCACAAGATAGCAGTGGGAAACCTCAGTACCTCCAACACTACCTCTAGTACCTGATATGTTTTTTCATGACTTAATGAGTGAACAAACAAAGGAATGAAACTAATGAATAGTTGACGAAAGTTCTCAAGAGCCACCAGCTTCGTGAATCAACCTTTCTTTAGGTAATGTGAAAGGGAAAAAATGTGTCAGGGAAGCTCTTCAAAAAAAGTGCTTGGTGAAAAGTTATGAAGTATTATGTTAAAAAATAATTTTTTAATCAAGATTACTGGGAAAATGCTAGATCACAATGGTAAGTCAGTTTCTTTCCTGCAGGATTTTTTTTACATCTTTTAAAATGCCACTAGAGCCTATTATACAGAGTGAAGTAAGCCAGAAAGAAAAACACCAATACAATATACTAACACATATATATGGAATTTAGAAAGATGCAAATGATAACCCTGTATTCAGTTCAGTTCAGTCGTTCAGTCGTGTCTGACTCTTTGTGACCCCATGAATCACAGCACGCCAGGCCTCCCTGTCCATCACCAACTCCCGGAGTTCACTCAAACTCATGTCCATCGAGTCAGTGAAGCCATCCAGCCATCTCATTCTCTGTCATCCCCGTCTCCTCCCACCCCCAATCCCTCCTGGCATCAGACTCTTTTCCTGTGAGTCAACTCGTCGCATGAGGTGGCCAAAGTATTGCAGTTTCAGCTTTAGCATCAGTCCTTCCAATGAACACCCAGGATTGAGCTCCTTTAGAATGGACTGGTTGGATCTCCTTGCAGTCCAAGGGACTCTCATGAGTCTTCTCCAGCACCACAGTTCAAAAGCATCAATTCTTCGGCGATCAGATTTCTTCACAGTCCAACTCTCACATCCACACATGACCACGGGAAAAACCATAGCCTTGACTAGATGGACCTTGGTTGACAAAGTAATGTCTCTGCTTTTTAATATACTATCTAGGTTGGTCATAACTTTCCTTCCAAGGAGGAAGCGTCTTTTAATTTCATGGCTGCAGTCAGCATCCGCAGTGATTTTGGAGCCCAAAAAAATAAAGTCTGACACTGTTTCCACTGTTTCCCCATCTATTTCCCATGAAGTGATGGGACCAGATGCCATGATCTTAGTTTTTTGAATGTTGAGCTTCAAGCCAACCTTTTCACTCTCCTCTTTCACTTTCATCAAGAGGCCTTTGAGTTCCTCTTCACTTTCTGCCATAAGGGTGGTGTCATCTGCATATCTGAGGTTATTGATATTTCTCCCGGCAACCTTGATTCCAGCTTGTGCTTCTTCCAGCCCAGCGTTCCTCATGATGTACTCTGCATATAAATTAAATAAGCAGGGTGACAATATACAACCTTGACGTATACGAGACAGCAAAAGAGACACAGATGTATAGAACAGTCTTTGGGACTCTGTGGGAGAGGGTGAGGGTGGGATGGTTTGGGAGAATGGCATTGAAACATGTATATTATCATATGTGAAATGAATCGCCAGTTCAGGGTCGATGCATGTTATAGGATGCTCAGGGCTGTTATGCGGGGATGACCCAGAGGGAGGATAAGGGGAGGAGGGAGGTGGGAGGGGAGTTCAGAAGGGGGAACTCATGTACACCCGGGGTGGATTCATGTCAATGTATGGCAAAACCAACCAATATAATATTGTAAAATAATTAGCCTCCAATAAATATAAAAAAAAGTAAAAATAAAAAATAAAAAAAATAAAATGCCAGTGTACATTATTATATAATAACATACGTGGGATAGTGTATGTATCATTTTCAAAATTCATTTGAAAACAGATAGCCCCCTTTGTTCCTGACAGAGTATTGGTGAGAATGAGCTGGGTAATGCCACTGTAACAAAATCTCAGTGGTTTATAACAATGTTGTTTCTCTTCTCTTTCACTTTACATGACAGCTGCTCGGTGGCCATAGCTCTTTTCAACATCTTCTTCACCCTTGGATGAAGACTAAAAGGGAAGCTTCCATATAAGCCACTGCTGGTCTTATGGTGGAAATGAAAAGAAAATGGTAGAATCTTGCCATGGTCTTTAAGATTTTGCTGGAAGTGGCACCCATATTATTGGCGGAAGCAAGTCACATGGCCAAGTCTCATATAAATAGTGAGACCATATATAACCTTCCTACAGGGAGCATTTAGCAGTACTGTTTGTGTGTGGAACACACTTTTTAAAAGCCCCACATTAGGGATGGAGAACTTGACAGTCAGTCTGGGCTGGGGGCACCCCGTATTGCCAATGACAGAGGAAGGAATCAGAACCACAGGGCAGAGTGAAATTGACCACAGACAAATCTTGGCTTTCACCCCAAATCTATTATACTTGTAGTTTATGCTTTTCTGTCAATTTGAGAAAAACAGTAAACAAAAGCAAAAGGTATAATTATCTGAACTTTCACTGCTTTAGCTTAATATGCCTAGATATTTTTAAAAGAAGAAAAACATTAAATCTTCCATTATCTTTGGCCTAAAAATTCTGATTGTTGGCCATATCCAAGAGAAAATTGAAACCTGCCTGCTCCTCTTGAAAGGGAACAGAGTTTATTTGGTTTTCTTTATGCTATGAATGATACGGAGCTCCATGAGGAGGAAATTAGCACAGGCCACCCGAGGCTCATCTTTCTTGACAGGGCTGTGAGCAGGTCCATTTGGCCCTGCCAATGTGTCACTGCAGATAGGTCCGGATGACTTGATGAAAAACAAACAGTTGTGTCTAAATGACTACCTGACTCTGGGCTATATCTGAGCTGATAACAAAGCTGGTGAAAGGCTTCAAAATCCCAATGAGAGAACATAGTATTCTGCTACCAAGATAAGAGGATTCAAGAGAAAAAGGCACAAATCCAAGGTTGATGATCGGGGCTTTATTTTTTATTTTTCTACTTCTTGCCTTCACTTCTCTTCTTTTGAACTTGGTGGGGGACTGAGAGAACTTGCCCAAATTAAGAAACACAATACGTATGGTCATTACCGATTGGGATTAGTAATTAGCCAATAGGTATAGTCAAACTTCAGGCTTCCCAGGTGGCGCAGTAGTAAAGAATCTGCCTACCAGTGCAGGAGATGCGAGAGATGCAAGTTTGATCCCTGGATCGGGAAGGTCCCTGGAGCAGGAAACGGCAGCCCACTCCAGTATTCTTGCCTGGGAAACCCCACGGAGAGAGGAGCCTGGCAGGCTACAGTCCATGGGGTCACAAAGAGTCAGACATGACGGAGCACACACAGTCAAACTTCATTCTCCTGGCTGCATCCTGAAAGCACATCAAATTTTTACAGATAATCCCAGTAACAGTTTCATCCCAATGAATCCATATCTGACATTCTCAGAGTAAAGATTACTCAGTGAGCTCCACTTCTGTAAGAAATACCTTTGTACTCTTGCCCTGAGTTGCTGACCTGTTCAACACAGTTAGAGAACCACTTTCAAGATCAGCTTTAAAATGGGATCACATCTACTGGACTCTCTCACCTGTCACTGCCTCTCCCATTCACTCTGGTCCCTTCATTAAGGAAACTTTTCTAATGATGTGAAAACAAACTTTTAATACACACTCACCACACAGACATATACCATATACAGTTGTACGTCTTAAGTTAAAACTTACTTTAAAACCAAATAGTAGGAAGGTAAACTTGCAAACTCATTCTATGAGGCCACCATCACCCTAATACCAAAACCTGGCAAAGATGCCACAAAAATGAGAACTACAGGCCAATATCACTGATGAACATAGATGCAAAAATCCTCAACAAAATTCTAGCAATCAGAATCCAACAACACATTAAAAAGATCATACATCCTGACCAAGTGGGCTTTATCCCGGGGATGCAAGGATTCTTCAATATCTGCAAATCAATCAATGTAATACACCACATTTACAAATTGAAAAATAAAAACCATATGATTATCTCAATAGATGCAGAGAAAGCCCTTTGACAAAATGCCACATCCATTTAAGATCAAAACCCTCCAGAAGTCAGGAATAGAAGGAACATTCCTCAACATAATAAAAGCTATATATGACAAACCCATAGCAAACATTATCCTCAATGGTGAAAAATTGAAAGCGTTTTCCCTAAAGTCAGGAAAAAGACAAGGGTGCCCACTCTCACCACTACTATTCAACATAGTTCTGGAAGTTTTGGCTACAGCAATCAGTGCAGAAAAAGACATAAAAGGAATGCAAATAGGAAAAGAAGTAAAACTCTCACTGTTTCCAGATGACATGATCCTCTACACAGAAAACCCTAAAGACTCCACCAGAAAATTACTAGAGCTAATCAATGAATATAGTAAAGTTGCAGGATATAAAATCATTTGCAAAGTTGCATTCCTATACACTAATAATGAGAAAATAGAGAAATTAAGGAAACAATTCCATTCACCATTGCAACAAAAAGAATAAAATACTTAGGAATATATCTACCTAAATAAACAAAAGTCCTATATATAGAAAACTATAAAACACTGGTGAAAGAAATCAGAGAGGACACTAATAGATGGAGAAATAAACCATGTTCATGGGTTGGAAGAATAAATATTGTGAAAATGAATATATTACCCAAAGTAATTTATAAGTTCAATGCAATCCCTATGAAGCTACCAACAGTGTTTTTCACAGAGCTGGAACAAATAATTTCACAATGTGTATGGAAATACAAAAAACCTCGAATAGCCAAAGCAACCTTGAGAAAGAAGAATGGAACTGGGGGAATCAACCTGCTGGACTTCGGGCTCTACTACAAAGCCACAGTCATCAGGACAGTATGGTACTGGCATAAAGACAGAAATATAGATCAATGGAACAAAATAGAAAGCCCAGAGATAAATCCATGCACCTATGGACACCTTATCTTTGACAAGGGAGGCAATACTATACAATGGAGAAAAGACAATCTCTCTAACAAGTGGTGCTGGGAAAACTGGTTAGCCACTTGTAAAAGAATGAAAGTAGAACACTTCCTAACACCATACACAAAAATAAACTCAAAATGGATTAAAGATCTAAACGTTAGACCAGAAACTATAAAACTCCTAGAGAAGAACATAGGCAAAACACTCTCTGACATAAATCACAGCAGGATCCTCCAAGACCCACCTCCCAGAATATTGGAAATAAAAGCAAAAATAAACAAATGAGACCTAATTAAAATTAAAAGCTTCTGCACAGCAAAGGAAACTCTAAGCAAGGTGAAAGACAGCCTTAAGAATGGTAGAAAATAATAGCAAATGAAGCAACTAACAAAGGATTAATCTCAAAAATATACAAGCAACTTCCTGCAGCTCAATTCCAGAGAAATAAATGACCCAATCAAAAAATGGGCCAAAGAACTAAACAGACATTTCTCCAAAGAAGACATACAGATGGCTAACAAACACATGAAAAGATGCTCAACATCACTCATAATCAGAGAAATGCAAATCAAAACCACAATGAGGTACCATTTCATGCCAGTCAGAATGGCTGCTATCCAAACATCTACAAGCAATAAATGCTGGAGAGGGTGTGGAGAAAAGGGAACCCTCTTACATTTGGTGGGAATGCAAACTAGTACAACCACTATGGAGAACAGTGTGGAGATTCCTTGAAAAGCTGGAAATAGAACTGCCATCAGTTCAGTTCAGTCGCTCAGTCGTGTCCGACTCTTTGCGACCCCATGAATCACAGCACGCCAGGCCTCCCTGTCCATCACCAACTCCCGGAGTTCACTCAAACTCATGTCCATCGAGTTGGTGATGCCATCCAGCCATCTCATCCTCTGTCGTCCCCTTCTCCTCCTGCCCCCAATCCCTCCCAGCATCAGACTCTTTTCCAGTGAGTCAACTCGACACATGAGGTGGCCAAAGTATTGCAGTTTCAGCTTTAGCATCAGTCCTTCCAATGAACACCCAGGATTGAGCTCCTTTAGAATGGACTGGTTGGCCATACGACCCAGCAATCGCACTCCTGGGCATACACACCGAGGAAACCAGAATTGAAAGAGACACATGTACTCCAATGTTCATCGCAGCACTGTTTATAATAGCCAGGACATGGAAGCAACCTAGATGTCCATCTGCAGATGAATGGATAAGAAAGCTGTGGTATATTTACACAACGGAGTATTACTCAGCCATTAAAAAGAATACATTTGAATCAGTTCTAATGAGGTGGATGAAACTGGAGCCTATTATACAGAGTGAAGTAAGCCAGAAAGAAAAACACCAATACAGTATACTAACGCATATATATGGAATTTAGAAAGATGATAACGATAACCCTGTATATGAGACAGCAAAAGAGACACAGATGTATAGAACAGTCTTTTGGACTCTGTGGGAGAGGGTGAGGGTGGGATGATTTGGGAGAATGGCATTGAAACATGTATATTATCATATGTGAAATGAATCACCAGTCCAAGTTCAATGCGTGATACAGGATGCTCAGGGCTGGTGTACTGGGATGAACCAGAGGGATGGGATGGGGAGGGAGGTGGGAAGGGGTTCAAGATGGGGAGCATATGTACACCCGGGGCAGATTCATGTCAATGTATGGCAAAACCAATACAATAATGTAAAGTAATTAGCCTCCAATTAAATAAATTTAAAAAATAAATAAAACCAAATATTTATACATTGGTAGCTAGAAAGACCATGATTGAAATCTTCTGTTCTAACAAAGCTTTTTTACAGTGGTTTTAATTGAAGCCCTTTTGAAAAGCCTAGAACTGACCCACTGAGTGTTTTATAAGTGTGTGGTATACCCTTTCCTGGGTCATGTGTTTTGAACAGCATAACTATTAAGGCTTGTATTTTCATCCCTGCTCTCAAGCTACTTGGCTTCACAGACAATACAATTGAGCTGAATTTGATTTTGAATGAAACTAGTCCTTGTTCTCGTGGGGATGGTCTTGGTCCCTGTCTCCTGTACAATGTCACGAACCTCCATCCAGAGTTCATCAGGCACTCTATCTATCAGATCTAGTCCCTTAAATCTATTTCTCACTTTCAGATGACACCACCCTTATGGCAAAAAGTGAAGAGGAACTCAAAAGCCTCTTGATGAAAGTGAAAGAGGAGAGTGAAAAGGTTGGCTTGAAGCTCAACATTCAGAAAATGAAGATCATGGCATCTTTTCCCATCACTTCATGGGAAATAGATGGAAAAACAGTGGAAACAGTGTCATATTTTATTTTGGGGGGCTCCAAAATCACTGCAGATGCTGATTGCAGCCATGAAATTAAAAGATGCTTACTCCTTGGAAAGAAAGTTATGACCAACCTAGATAGTATATTAAAAATAAAAGACATTACTTTGCCAACCAAGGTCTGTCTAGTCAAGGCTATGGTTTTTCCTGTGGTCATGTATGGATGTGAGAGTTGGACTGTGAAGAAATCTGATGGCCGAAGAATTGATGCTTTTGAACTGTGGTGCTGGAGAGTCCCTTGGACTGCAAGGAGATCCAACCAGTCCATTCTAAAGGAGCTCAATCCTGGGTGTTCATTGGAAGGACTGATGCTAAAACTGAAACTCCAATACTTTGGCCACTTCATGCAAAGAGTGGACTCACTGGAAAATACTCTGATGCTGGGAGGGATTGGGGCCAGGAGGAGAAGGGGACGACAGAGAATGAGCTGGCTGGATGGCATCGCCGACTCAATGGACATGAGTTTTAGTGAACTCCGGGAGTTGGTGATGGACAGGGAGGCCTGGCGTGCTGTGGTTCATGGGGTCGCAAAGAGTCGGACACGACTGAGCGACTGAACTGAACTGAGTCCTTGTTCTCAGCTACATGTCATCAGGATTTGCAGACAGTACCCCAGGTGGATATGAGGGGCTTTTTCTTTACACACAAAAGAAGTTATATTTCAAGTCTTTTAAGTGGCTTTATGCAAAATAATTTAGTTTGTACTGCCTAAAATGAGGACAAATCCATCAAAGTGTTTACAAAACAATAATCTACACTCTTCTCCTCCACATGGGTTTGTTTTTTGTTTGTATTTTGGCCTTGCCACACAGCATGTGGAATCTTAGTTCCCAACTGAGGGATCAAATCTGCCCCCCTGCAGTGGAAGTACAGTCTTAACCACTGGACCACCAGGGACGTTCCCACATGTCTTTATAAGAGTCTGATTAAATTATTTTGTTAGGTAAAACCTATGATTAAGATGTAATAAGAACCCCCTACTTATAACTAGAAGTCAGAGTTAATCACCTTGAAACACTGAACAATTTCTCAACTTGATGTTTATTATTAAACTGTCCAGAGAAATGGAAGATGATATTTTCTTCTAGGCTATGAAGAAAATATAGCTTTGATTTTTAAGTGTTATAAGTTATTTTTCCAACTTTTCATAGTACCAGAGAATTAGAGGAAATTTGAAGAAAGAAGAAAATGGGCAGGACTCCTGTCAGTGAAGACCACAGATGCAAGCTAACTTAACTGTGGCAAATAGTTACTCCCAGTTGGAGAGAAAAGAGTGTATGTCATTGGCTTATAAATATTTCAGGTGGAAAGTTTTAAATTTCCCTTTTATAAAAACCAGCTTTAAGAGAACCTAAATCCTGTTGCCTAAACCCGAAACTTTTCACTTTTCACTTTCCCCTCCATGACCCATTCCCACCCCATCTACATAAAACTTTCAAAAAATATAAAGTGTCCTTTTTAGAATCCAATAGACAAGAAATTCACCCAGAAGAGTTTTACAGCTTGGGAATGTAAAAGGTCATTTTCCATGAGCCTAACAAAATTTCTGTCCTGCCGAGAAGTCATGGCCACATTTGATGACAGGTTTTCCTTCCATCTTGATGATGTTCACTCACAATGAACCGAGAAAACAGAACAGACGCTTCTCCAACTTCTTAGCACAAATCCACAAACTTTCTTTTATTTTTTTCTGTCTTGGCTGTGCCAGGTCTCAGCTGTGGCATGCTGGATGTTTAGTTGTGGCATGCGGGATCTAGTTCCCTGACCAGGCATCGAACCCAGGGCCCCCTGCATTGGACCACCAGAGAAATTCCCACAAGCCTTCTCTTACCCACTCACGTTCTTTGTTTTCCCCTTTGTTGAGGGAAGAGGTGCTTCTGCTCCTACTCAGCATCTCCTCTATCCTCTGAACCATCTCTCTCTCACTTTTACCAGGAGGCCCTCCACCTTGCACTCCTTTCCCCCATCCTTTACTCTTCGTTCTCTGAATCCCTCAGCATATGGACCTGCTTATGTGTTTCATCGTCAAAAAACCAACAATGAATACAATTAAAGCACTCCTTCCGCCCCACAGCACCCTTTCCTCCTGACTCACTGCTCTTCTTATCTTCGCAGCAAAACGTCTGTGTGTCTACAGAAGTTACAAAGAAGATGTGTGTCTTCACCCCCAAACCCTATTCTCCCCTCCCCTGACTGCACTTAACAGGGTCACTGACGAGCTGTCTGTTGCCATCTCCAAGGTCATGTACCTGCTGCCCTCGTGTAACCTGAACTCCCAAGAGCTCTCAGAGAGGGGACCACTCCCTCCTTCTTCGCACACATTTGCCCCTCGATAGTCCCACACCTTCCTTGGTCTCCTCCTATGTTCCTGCCCACTGCTCTTCTCTCTCATGCTCCTCCTCTTCCTTGGCCCAGGCTCTAAGGTTGCAATGCCTCAGATTGAGTCCTCCTTCTCAGCACTTATTCCCTGAGATGAAATACTATCTGTGTGCTAGTGACTTCAGAGTCATCGGTTAGGACTCATACTGCAAATAACCAAAAATCAAACTCTGTTTTAAGTAATAAAGGGAGGTTATTGGGTCCCATAACTGAAAGGTTCAGATGCAAGACAGTTTTCATGGCTTCAGCAACATCATCAGGAATTTCTTTTCAAGTCTCTGCCCTGCCTCCCATGTTATTCGCTTCATTTCCAGCTGATGTCCCTCATGTTGACAAGATGGCTACAGCAGTTCCAGATATTACATCACAAATCATGCTGCCAAAATGAGAGAGAAGGTTGATTTCTAGTTGCTTTCTTCATGCTCTCAGAAGGACAGGAAACATTCTTAGAAGATCCCAGAAGTGTGACTCCACATGTCCCACGGGCCCAAATTTTTCACAGACACACTTCTATTTCCCTTCGATAGGGTAATGCCATGTGCAGGGTGGCTTCAATCTAAGCTACCTAAATCAGTAACAATGACATGGGAGAAGATTATCTTGATGAAGATAAAGCAGTCATGAATCCATGACAGATTTCAGGTGAGGAGTCAATTCCCTCCTGATAATATGGGTGCCACACAGTGGTGATGGGAAAGAAAGCATCGGGGGAGGTACCCCATACTGTTTCCAAAATTATGCTTTATCTCTGATTTCGTCTCTGTGCTCCAGACTTAAATATCCAACTATCTGTTCTGACATCTCCTTGTGATATAATCCAATGAGCACTCTTGACTTTCTGTTACCCCCATCTGCCCTCACCAAGTCTGGTTTCTCCAACAAGGACCTACTTGTATAGCACAGGGAACTCTGTTCAACAGTTATGTGGCAGCCTGGATGGGAGGGGAGTTTAGGGGAGAATGGATACATGTATACGTGTGGCTGAGTTGCTCTGCAGTACACCTGAAACTATCACAACACTGTTAATCAGCTATACTCCAACATAAAATAAAAAGTTAAAAAATTTTTAAAAATCCAGTTTCTTATCTAATATTCTGTTGTCAATAAATGGAACCACTATCACTCTGCAAGAGACCAAGATTTAGAGATTTCCTTTGTCTTCTTGCTTGTCCTGATGCTCGTAATCTAATCCACCACCAAGTCCTATTGGCTCTGCATCCCAGTTATATACTGCAGCTATTCATTTCCCCGTCTCCCTCCACTGGCACCGTCTAGGTTCACGTCATTACTGCCTCTTGCCTAAACTATCGCAATCACCAACCAAATGTTGTTCTGATTTCCTTCATGCCTTCCTATAATCGATTCTCTACACAGCCTCCAGAGTGGTCTTTCCAAAAAAATCTGATCATTGCCTTTCAAAGGCTCTTAAATGTCACTGCCATTTTTAAATCCCTTCAGTGACTTCTCAATCTATTATTTTTTAAGTATTTATTTATTTGGCTATGCCAGGTCTTAGTTCCCTAACCAGGGATTGAACCCAGGCCCCCTGCTTTGGGAGCTCAGAGTCTTAGCTACTGGACCACCAGGGAAGTCCCCCTCTCAGCCTGTTTAGGTGGAACCTCCACTCTTTATGTGAAGGCCCTCCCTCACCTAGCTCAGGCCCACCTCTCCATCATTCTCTTATTCCACATCCCCTGTTCTCTTGTTCCAGAGATGGGCCTTTTTCAAGGGCTGCACATGGTCAGTTTGGATCACCTTTTCACTGTTGAACTCTTTGATCTCAAAAGCCCATTCTTTGATCATAACTTCTTATCCTTCCAGGCCCCTCCCTCCTACTTCAGTCACTCCTTCTTTGTTCTCCAGGCCCTGACTCTTTCCCCGACCCACAGTGTAGCCATCCCTCCACCTGTGCTTGCTTCCTGCCCAGCCAAGACAACATTGAGAAGATTATACAACCGCACATTAGCACCATTGTCTGATCTAACCTTTGGCCTCGACTCTACCCAACACGCTCTTCAACAATCTTACTCGTGTCTGAAGCCAGATCCTCTTCCGTTCCCTTTAAATTGTCATCAATCTTCAATGTCATCCCCTCTCTCGTCATCTAGCTTCTTTTAAGAACAAAAAGTTTTTATTTATGTGGCTGCACAGGGTCTTAGCTGCTGCATGTGGGATCTAGTTCCCTGACCAGGGATTGAACCCTGAGAAGTCCCATGTCTAGCTCTTAAATCACACACACAGAAAGCTCCCTCAGCCTCCTGCCCTTTTACCCACAACATAAGATTTCTATTTTTAATTGTTTCTATCTTATCTCACAGAAAGAGGTTTTTTTAGTTTGGATGGTGTCTGCTGTAAGTACCAAAGTATTAAAATGAATAGGGTTTAAGCAGCAGGGAAATATAAACCTTCACATAACAAGAAGTCTGAAGTTTCAGGGTAGGTTCAGTAGCCGATGCCGTCAAGGACTGTCTCCTTCCCGTCTCCCCACACTGCAGTCCTCATCAGGTTGGCCTTCATCTTTAGGGATCACTTCCTCCTCAACATAGTCCAAAGGCAGAAAGGTTAGTAGTGAGATCTTTTCGTATATCTGTTGATTTGAAAAATATTCACAACCTAAAAGTTGAGATGCTTTATTTGATAGGAATTTTTAGGACTTCAAGCGCAGGAGGCAGCATCTCCGGTAACCCTGAGAGAACTGCTCTGAGGAGGTAGATGAGGCAGGGAGCCAGGTTCTATAGAATTTTTGCAACAAAGAGCAGGTAGGCTGAGTGGCAAAAGATTATTGTAAATTAAAGGAAAACCAGATATCTCAAGAGATTTAGTGCTTTTCTATATATAGGAAGATATACAAGAGTCTGGGCTCACTGAAATCATTCCTTTGTTATGCACCTCAGCTCCCTGGGGACAGTATCCTGTGTTTTCTTATCCTGAGCTTCCTCTCCTCAGGGCTTGCCCTAGGGTGTGGCTGCAGTCTGATGGCTGCTGGATGGCAGTCCTTCTTTCCTTCCTGAGTTTCCTCAGGGCTCATTGGCTCCTGTTGGAGAGTTGCAATTGATGATGGCCATGATATCCTTTGTTTACTGATATGACAAGCAGTGTTCCATTTATCATCTCTCTCATCAAAAGCAGAACTCCTCCCGAGGAGCCAACAGGTATACTGTATCCAAAGTCCATAACCAGCAATGGATCACACGCGTCGTGTGCTATAAATGTTTATAACAGCTTGCTCTCCATGAAAATGCAAATCCCCCCTACCCAGTAATTTATCTTCAGTCAAGACACTTTTTTTTTCCTTTTAACTCCAGATCTCCACACCTGACCGTCTTTTATACACTGACATATTAAGATCTCCCAAGCATCTCCAAAGCTACTGCTGCTGCTTTGCTGGTAAAGCCCGTGGTTGACATCAGTTATCCTGATGAGATGGTTTAGAGAGTCATTTTACATCCTTCCGTTTCCTCTGCCCGTATTCCAAGGAAAGCCCAGCATTGGGAGTCTCTCCTAAACATCTCCCAAATCCTTACTCCCAAATATGGGGCAGGGTCCATATTCAAGAATGCATCACATGTCTCTGGATTTTCCTGCACACCTTTAATCTATCCTATCCAACTTTTCTAGAGGTCTTTCTGTTGCCTCAAAATCCTTTAGTGGCTCTACATTTTCCAAAGGGCAAACTTGAGCCTCCTCTGATTTATGCATGGACCACGATCTGGACTCTAAGAAGCCTGTCCTTTCTCATCTTCTGTCTCCCCTTCCTTCCCTCCTTACTTTAATCTTCCCCTCTCAGCATGATGACCTATTTGTGCAAAACACATCATACTCCTTCCTGCTTCCGTTCCTTTGCACATTCTGCTCTTTCAAATGTACTTTCTTTGGTTCTATACCCAGAAAACTCTCCGTGGTCCTCATGCTCGTGCAGTTGTGTCCATCTCTTTGCAACCCCATGGATTGTGGCCCATCTGGCTTCTCTGCCTGTGGGATTTTCCAGGCAAGAATACTGGAATGGGCTGTCTTTTCCTGCTCCAGGGGATCTTCCCGACCCAGGGATCAAACTCACGTCTCTTGTTGTCTCCTGCATCAGCAGATGAATTCTTTACCACTTGTGCCACCTGGAAAACCCAGAAAACACTCAGGAAGTCTCTATGCCACTGTGAAGTCTTCTCTGAGTAAATCAGAGAAAATACTGGTTTTCCTTCTCTTCTAACTGCCTTTTGCATATATCATTATGAACAGACTTCTCATTATATTTTAATTCTTGGTTTGTAAACTTTTAAAGGATAAAGACGGTTTTATCCCTGGACCTTCTCTGCCCAGAATGGTACCTAGCACACAATAAGTATTAAATAAAAACTTTTTGAATAACAAACAAATATGTTAATACTGAATCTCTAGGATAATAATTGATGCTGTTCAAAAGAGAGCAGAGGCTGGTTTAGTAAAGCATCACAGTAATGAGTCCCAGATCTAGATCACCAGTCTTGTAAAGATCAGATAACTCTACTCATTTCCTTGTCAGCCAGCCATCAACTTTTCCCCAACAATATGGTAAGATTGGTATAAATGTGTCTACTATGCAAAAATTAAACTGCGTGGTCTATTGATAATAGGACTTTATGTACAGTGGAAAACACATAAAAACATACACTTTTGAGATAAAATCAGATATGCAAGACTTCTAGAAGCTAGTTCATCCATTTCCTCTCATCTAAGTTAATATTAGTCCAATTATATTAGAATGTATCTTTTATTCCTAATTTTTACATACCCTGCAACCTTCCAGCACAAAAGTTTTGCATCCTACATTTTTGAACCTTCATCCTGAAGGGACTGCTGCTTCTCTACTATCGTGTCTTGCTTTTTGTAACAATCTATTGCTTGGAGAGCAGATTTAGGAGAAAAATGACTACTATTTGGTTATGTTTTGCTTGAGAGGCGAGGCTAAGATTGGCCCAGATGGCCATTGGATGTGGGTCTGGAGGCTGAATTTATCCACTTCTGTTGCTATCCATAGTAAATGATGCCACCAATTTCACTGTCAGTGATTTCACAAATGATGGGGTTTGGGCGAGATTTTTTCTATCATATAGATGTTTCTTTCTTTGTATCCTGAAAGGAATTTTAGGTTATGTTTCTTAAGTAAAATCAGAATCCTTTTGTGTGTAAACAGTAACAGTGACTCAAGATAATTTCCTAAAGTGATGGATTGACTTTCTCTATAATTTTCTCAAAAAGCCCACATCAAAAATCATATAGTTATTAAACTCAGTCTTAATTAAATAGAGAACAAGTCTTTAAATGATTTGGAATTCAGAAAGAATGGAAGGATGGATGCATTGATGGAATAAATAAAGAACAAGAGTTGAATCCTGAACATGTCTTTAAAATATCTTCAGGAATCCTTTAAAAAAGGTCTTGGATTGATCAGAAATAAAGTAATTGATAGGCTATTTGAAAGCTATTGATTGCTGGTCATGTGGTTAAGACTCTGACCTCCCAAAGCAGTAGGCCCAGGTTCGATTCCTTAGTCAGGGAACTAGATCCCACATGCTGCAACTAATACCTGATGTAGCCAAATAAATTTAGAATAAACAAAAAACTTATTGATTGCTAACCTACTTAGTGAAAAGTTACTAGCCTCACTAGTTACTATTTTGGCTTACTTTCCCAGAGCTATGGTCACCTAAAAATTGTTTCCATGGCTATTAGAGTTGAAATTAAATAGATTTTGAAATGTGTTTTGAGTCCTTATCAGAGTTTTTAAAATTATAGGCAATTTGAAATAAAATCTTAACAAAATTTTATCATAATCCAGTAGGGACTATGAACCCTGGTGGCTCAGATGGTAAAAGAATCCACCTGCAATATGGGAGACCTGGATTTGATCTCTGGGTTAGGAAGATCCCCCTGAAGAAGAAAATGGCAGCCCACTCCAATATTCTTGCCTGGAATAATGGCAGGCTACAGTCCATGGGGATGCAAAGAGTTGGACACAACTTAGTGAGTAAACACACACACAAGCACAATTCTTCAACTTTACCAAGTCCTGTTGTTGCAATTCCTGCTTCTCCTCGAGGAACTGGAATACACATCACTCTGTCATCCACTCAGGACTTTCTAACTATAACCTTTTGCTTATCTTTTGAATCTGAACTGACATCTCATTGCCAATTGCACTGGCATTTGTCAGAGCAGCGTGAGATTGAGCAGCTGAGTCTTTGCTTTGTCTTTCAAAAATATGCAGTTAAAGAGTACTCATTAAAAAGTTGAAGCAAAAAAAAAAAAAAACTCAGGAAGAGAAACCTCACCCTATAGGAAAAGACTCTATTGGTATTTGGACCAGGGAAACTGACACAAGGCACAGCAGAAAGAAAGACAGAAATTATTCTAGTGGAGGAAGGTGGGATAAAACCCATCAGTTTGGAAGCAGCTCATACGGGGAGCTGTCCTTCAGGTTATGGAGATGCTCACGCGAGACTAATGTCAGCATCCCACGGAGGTTACTGGAGTCCACAGGCAGGCATTAGGATTTCTGAGGGAACTGAGAAATCCTCAGAGCAAATTTAGCCTATGATCCATCACCCTATTGGGCCAGCTGGGGTTCAGAAACACACTTACATCCTGCTTTCCAGACCCCACCTCCATAAGAAGTTAATTTGCATTGCACAACCCAGTCTTCTGGCTTTGACAGAAACATTTCGTTCTTTAGAAATTACCCCCAAATATTTATAGCTTGACGAAGCTAATTTAAAACACACAAGAGAAAGCATGCCATGCCTGACGGAGTTCTCTGGGCTGCAGCTGCGGGTGTGGCCGTGTGTCTGGAAGCCAGCGGCGGCCCATCGGGGCCTCTCTGTTACAAGCCACACTCTCAGCATTAGGACTGCCACTCAGGTCACCTGGGTCAACTCTTGCTCTCACTTAAGTGACCGTCCGGCGTGGATGCCGCTGTTGCCCATCACGCGTCCTTCAGAACCTAAACTTTCGAGGCATCTGGTTGTGGAGTAACATCCTGAGCTTTTCTCAAGATTGAGGCGTGTCATGTCCCACGTCCTGACCCCGCAAAATGTTTTACAATCCAGGAAAAACTGAAAACCTAAAGAGTTTGCCCTGAAAAAAACGAAAGCAATTAAATCAAACAATTGGGAAAAGACTGTCTTTGTTCTGCAGAGAAGATTCCACGCGTGCCCCAGGGCCACAGGCAGGAGTCACGGCCAACACTGCGGGCAGCCCCAGAGCTGCCTGGGTCACCTGACCCAGCCACCAGATGTTTCTGCACCTTCTCCTCAGCGCTTCAGTGGAAGCAGGAATGATCGTGATCCTCTTTAATATTAAAAGAGCCACCAAGGATTTACCTGGCGGTCCAGTGGCTAAGACTCTGCACTCCCAATGCAGGGGGCCCAGGTTCAATCCCTGGTCCGGGAACTTGATCCCGTGTCTTGCAGCTAAGACCTGGCACAGCCAAATAAATAAGTAAACGGTTTAAAAAAGACACCTAAAGGTTCTCAGATTTCCAGAGAATGGGAATATCAGTGTAGGTATACCGGACAAGCTCTTTACTTTTCCGATTAAACCAGTTCCAACTGGAAGAGACCTTTCTCAGACATTAGAAAGGGCATGCGAGGAGAAATTTAAAACATGGCGTTTGCTCTGACATGTCAACATGAAGAAAATAAGAGTGGAAGATGGGAGCAGAAGAGGGGCCGCCATTAGGAGACAGAAGTGCCCACCAAGTCACGTTCGTTTGGAAGCAAATGTTGACTTCAGCCCACATTGGATGCCCACATGCCTCCCAAGAAAAGCAAAGGGAGCAGGGTGACAAGCCCCACACTGTCATCGCCGTGAAGGAATACGCAGATGACGGTCTTAAAATAAGCCTCGCAGACCTGGGCAGCTTCACCCACAAGAAGGCCACGGCTCTGCTCTCTTCTTACTGTTTGACTAACTCATCTCCGGTGAAGCGAGCGTGGAGTTCCTACCAAGTGCAGTGTTGTGATTCATGACATTTAATAGATGAGGCAGGGCCACCCCCCCACCTCCAGGAATGAGCCACTGGGCTGAGACTGGGCAGAAAATAGCCTGAAATGAGTCACACCGTGTGAGACGGCACAAAAGATGATTCACGGGGTCCCAAGGAAAGTAAAGAGGAGGGGACCCTGGCGTCGCCGGGGGAAGCTAAGGTCCTGGTGGGCAGAGTTTATTGGTCTGCAGCCCCGGGAGCCTCACGGAGCTGGGGGGAGTGGGGAAGGGGTGCTGGGTGGGGGCAGGGCACAGCGCCCACTGGGGTGGTGGCCCCGCAGGGCGGCTGGTTTTCAGTCCAGGATCTCTGTGGCCTGGGGACGCATCTGCACTCAATGCGCTGAAGAAGGTGATGTGAAATGATTTCTCCAGAAGGCTGCACAGCTGGCCTCAGAGAAAACCATTTGGAATCGTTTGCCATGTACGTTACCTAGAGGCAAGCTTTCCCTCCCCGGTGCTAAATTTAAACCATTCCTGTCCTTTCAGACTCTCTATTGAAAATCTGTTTCTCATAGAAGGTCTCTGACTTGGAAGTAGCACGCGACCCTCTCGTGTGAAAATGGAAAGGAATCTGAAGCATATAAGTCACCCGCTCATTCGTCTACCTCCTTCGCTCACTCTCTGCACACACACACGCGCACACACACACACACACACACACGCACGCACGCACACACACACACGCACACGCACACACACACACACGCACACACGCACACACACACACGCGCACACACACACGCACACTCACACGCACACACACACGCACACACACACACGCACACACACACGCACACACACACATACACACCTTGCTCCTTTAAGACAAATTTTTCTGAAGGGAGTAAGGAAGGCATGGAAGGGAGAGAGCTGTGCTTCCCAGGATGGGGAGGGGCTGGTGTCCGGTCCCTGCCAGCAGTTCACAGGCAGCAGCGCCGACTGACTCACGCAGGAGCCCCAAGGGCATCACTGGTTTCCTCAGTCGCCCTTTAGGAGAAGAGAGACAGAAAACGTGATACTATAAACGTTCCCACAGAATCACAGCCTTATTGGATCCAAGGGAACCACAGGCTTACGCGGCTGCTCACCAGGCTGGAGTGTAAATAAGCTGATGAGTCCCACACAGCTGAAGATCTCACAGAAAACATTTCACACGCACGCTCGCACATGAGAGACAAGAGCCAACGGGAAAGTCTGCACAGTCTGATAGAGCGCCCTATCACACGTGCGAATGTTACAGTAGGTTTTCAAGTCCTCCAGTATTTATTGAGAGCTACCTTGGTGACTCAGACGGTAAAGAATCCGCCCGCAATGCAGGAGACAAATGTTCAATCCCTGGGTCGGGAAGATCTCCTGGAGAAGGGAATGGCAACCCACTCCAGTATTCTTGCCTGAAGAATCCCATGGACAGAGGAGCCTGGTGAGCCCCAGTCCATGGGGTGGCAAAGAGTCAGACAAGACCGAGTGACTAACACTTCACTTCAGTATTTCTTGATGCATTTTTAAAGCAAAGTTAAAAATAAATAAAAGCGAATGTGTAACTATTAATTGACTATTAGCTATTGTTGTTGTTCGGTCACTGAGTTGTGTCTGACTCTTTGCAACCCCGTAGACTGACAACCGGCCAGGCTCCCTTGTCCTCCACTGTCTCCCAGAGTGTGCCCAAATTCACGTCCATTGAGTGGGTGATGCTATTGAACCATCTTATCCTCTGCCGCCTCCGTCTCCTTTTGCCTTCATACCCTTATGTTAACTGTAGAGCCCATGATCATTTCAAGAAGTTAAAAACCAAGTTTAAAGGAAACTCAGGGAGAGTTCGGGCTTGAAGTCCAAACACAGATGCTCTTTGCAGTCGGCAGACAGGGACCTGGCTCACACCCCTGACGACGATGACCCACAGGCCTGAGCACACCGCATCTCTCACTTTGTCCACGCGTCTTGGTTTCTCGTGGTGGCGATGCTGCCACTCACCCTAGCTCTTCTCCTCGCCTGGAGTGAGCGAGCCCCAGGAGGGGACGCTGTTGTATGGGGGCCGGGAAAGATGCCGGGGTTCTGTGCAGTTTGGACCAGTGCCCGTAAGTGCCTAGAAGTGCAGGAGAGGGTTGGAGCTGTGTCTTGTCTGAGGATCCTCCCTCCTCCCCTGTGGGGCTCAGGAAGAACACGGGACTAAGTCAGCCTTCGATGAAGGCTGAGCACAGCGGCAGGGTACCTGGAGCCCTCAGCAGAGATGGCTCAGTGAGACCCGGGCAAAGTCTTGGGCTGTTCTATGCCCCAGGTAACAGGCCCACCGAATATTTCCTTAGAGTCCAAACCCTCCGGGCTGCTGGCTCTCTGGAGTTTCCAGTGTTTTCCATCCAGGCCTTTTGCCAAAACTGCTGTTACCACTATGCATTGAGATTATGGTGCTCAGCAAATGTGGCTGGAACCCCCCACTCAACATTCTAAGGGCCATGACATTAAAGCCACCAGGAAAGAAAGGCATTCTTTGTAGAAAGCCCTAGATCACCATACATCATTTCAAGTGTCAGTCTTCCTCCTCAGCCACGTCACCGATGCTTCTGGCCTTAATTTAGACAAGGAAACCATCTGTCGTCCTCAGGCTGCAGCTAAGAGATTTAGCCTTCCTGGGGTTCTGCCACGTTTTTTACCCATATTAAGTGTTGCTGAAACACGTAATCCCCTCACACATGTCTTTATGAGGGATTTGTCATCATGATGTTTTCTGGAAAGTCAGGCCAGCAGTGACAACCTGGTGTGTGTCAGTATACACTGGTGACCGCAAGTGACCCTTCTGCATCACTTACCAGATCATTCTGCAATACCTTGCCTGCGTGTTCACCACAAGGTCACCTGCAAAGTCATCTACAAATGTCACCACCACTATAGTGACAAAGATGAATGACATTGCTCTGTTATCCAGCCAAAATGTTCAACACTGCTAGGCTAGCCTACCAACTATACTGCTGATTGTAAACATCTTCTTGGTGGAGTTAGACCAAAGTAAAAGTTACCTCGATGAAGGTTATGTTAATGAAGTCCAGTCCACTTCCTGCTTGGTCACTGAAATATTTACTCAATGCTCAGAGCAAAGTTTGATTACGTGCTGAATTTCAGAACACACAAAAAATCCATATTTTCTCTTTGATTAGCAGAGCCTGGCAATATGTAGTTACAGAAATCTTTCTGTAAAGTATCACAAGATGAGGGACTTCTCTGGTGGTCCAGTGGCTAAGATTCTGTGCTCCCAATGCAGGGGCTCTGGGTTCAATTGGGGAACTAGATCTCACATTCTGTAACTAAGAGTTCGCATGCTGTGACTAATGAAAGATCCTGCCTGCCACAACAAGACCTGGCACAGCCAAGTCATTAAGTAAATAAATAAATATTTATTAGAAATACCACAAGCTGATTCATAGGTAAGAGTCATGAAAGCAGGACTCAGAGTCAGATATCAAATGAAGCACAATTCTTAGGCATATTCCTTTTCTAATAAAAGGTATTTGCAGAGCCCTCCTTTTGCCATAAGAAATAGTTTTGGCTCTTCAGATAGCTAGTTTCTAATACTGGCTGTCTCCTGAGGGTTTCCAGGGTCCCTGCTCAAGGCGGTGATTTCTACAGAAGAATAAGAGTAACCTAACAGCCACGTATGTGTGAGGGAGACCTTGTGCTATGCCCTAAGACTGGGCCAAGAACAGCCTATTTTAGAATATAAAATAAAAATTAATTCCCACTTTGAGAGTTCAAAGAGCTTTGAGATTAAAAAAAAAAAAAAAAAACTAACTTTGATGGCAACTCACTGAGATAAGGAACAAATGTTAACCAGATTCTTGTGCGACTATTGCAATTCAATGGCAAGCCACTCCAGTACTCCTGCCTAGAAAATCCCATGGATGGAGGAGCCTGGTAGGCTGCAGTCCGTGGGGTCGCTAAGGGTCGGACACGACTGAGCGACTTCACTTTCACTTTTCACTTTCACACATTGGAGAAGGAAATGGCAACCCACTCCAGTGTTCTTGCCTGGAGAATCCCAGGGACGGGGAGCCTGGTGGGCTTCTGTCTATGGGGTCACACAGAGTCGGACACGACTGAAGTGACGCAGCAGCAGCAGGCGGGAAAGAGCATGGTGTACCAGCAATCCAATCAGTCAACTGGGGTTAAACCAGTTCAGCCGCTCAGTCGTGTCTGACTCTTTGTGACCCCATGGACTGCAGCATGCCAGGCCTCCCTGTCCATCACCAACTCCTTGAGTTTATTCAAACTCATGTCCATTGAGTCGGTGATGCCATCCAACCATCTTATCCTCTGTTGTCTCCCCTTCTCCTCTTGCCTTCAATCTTTCCCAGCATCAGGGTCTTTTCAAATGAGTCAGTTCTTTGCCTCAGGTGGCCAAAGTATTGGCGTTTCAAAGGGGTTAAACAACTCTGCACTCATTTCCGGTCTGTGTACCACTGACCTAGCTTCCTGTTGAAGCGTCACGTCATGCTTTCATGCAACATACTTGTCCAACGTGTGAAACTAAATTCAGAATCATCTTCCTGTGAGTGTAAATACTTCTGTTAACTGAAATCTTGGCCTTCATAGTCACTACCGTCATTGTTAAAATACAGCCAGAGTGATGTTTGGTACCACTTGGAGTTACGTTCTAATAGAAAAATCTATATGAAGTTCATGCCAAATTGAAAGGGCAGCTGAGCGAGCGCATTTATCACTAAAGTTGTTATTCACAAATGCTCTGTTTAACTAAGAGCATGTGTTTAAACAGTATCCCACACTAAACCCAAGATTTTGAAGCATTGCTTATTCAGTAGTCAGTGAAAACAGGCCTATCATCCGTGCGGCAGCATTGACTATCAAATTGAGCTGTTGTTTTTTTTTTTTTTAACGTCCTCTGTGTACAAGCCAGACTACCACTGGAGATCAAATTAGGTCCTAAGAAAAGATTTAGATTGTGTACCCGGTAGCTGACAGTTCTAACATTCAACTGGGGACTGAGTCACTGCTGTGTGTGGGCAGGGGTGTGGAGCTGGGGCAACTGGAGGGGCGTGGAGATGGTTCTGTACTAAACTCGCTTCCTTGGATGGGGTGGAAAGGCAGGGACGCTGAGTAAGACAACCAGCATTTATCTACATGGCTATTTACAGTTAATGGGAACATACACACAACCTGTTGGTCTATCCGTGTAACCTATGAGGCAGGGATGGAAGGGAAGATCAGGTAAACTCTAGGTTACCATCTTGGAAAGTGGACAAGAGAGCAGGATTTTTTTTTTTTTGGCCACACAGGATCTTAGTTCTGACTAGGGTTCGAAATTCTAACCATTGGACCATGAGGGTCCTTGGTCAGGAAAGTTTGTTTTTGTTTTCTTTACTTTTTGTTTTATATTGGAGTTAAGTTGGTTAACAATGTGGTGTTAGTTTCAGATGCTGCAGAGTGACACAGCCATATATACATGTGCGTGCATGCTTAGTCACTCCAGTGTCCAACTCTTTGTGGACTGTAACCCACCAGGCTCCTCTGTCCAAGGGATTTCCCAGGCAAGAATAGTGGAGTGGGTTGCCATTTCCTCCTCCAGGGGATCTTCCTAACACAGGGATCGAACCCATGTCTCTTGCATTGCAAGTGGATTCTTTACCCACTGAGCCACCTGGGAAGCATTCTTCCTCAAATTCCCCTCCCATCCAGGCTGCCATATAACACTGAGCAGAGTTCCTGGCTTGGGAAATTTCTAAGCCCAGATCCTTAAATGTATTGACATAGTTTTGTTGGGAGATTGCATTGAGATTTTTTTTAAAGCTTTTCTTTCTTATTAAAAGAAGAAAGCAAGGAGAGTGTCCATGAAGCACAGTGCCCCTCAGAACCCTCCCGCTGTCCAAAGAAACATAATGACTTCAGTCACCATGTGTGGTTTGAGCCTGCCTAAGTACTGATATAACCGTAACAGTTCTTAGTACAGCAGTGTCTCAGTTCTATAAGAAGCATAGTTCAGTTCAGTTCAGTAGCTCAGTCGTGTCCGACTCTCCGAGACCCCGTGAATTACAGCACGCCAGGCCTCCCTGTCCATCACCAACTCCCGGAGTACACTCAAACTCATGTCCACAGAGTCGGTGATGCCATCCAGCCATCTCATTCTCTGTCGTCCCCTTCTCCTCCCGCCCCCAACCTTTCCCAGCATCAGAGTCTTTTCCAGTGAGTCAACTCGTCGCATGAGGTGGCCAAAGTATTGCAGTTTCAGCTTTAGCATCAGTCTTTCCAATGAACATCCAGGATTGATCTCCTTTAGAATGGACTGGTTGGATCTCCTTGCAGTATAAGGGACTCTCAAGAGTACTTTGAGGTCATTTCCAAACTGGAAACAGGTTTAAGAAAAGGTAAAGGAAAGGAGGGGAAACTTAGGATTCCTTGGAAAAGAAAAGTACCCTAATTCTCTCTGTGCTCTGGCCCTTGCTTGATTTCTCCTGTCTGCATTCGCCAGCACTTTCTCATGAGGGATCTGCCCCAGTTCCAGGGCCCTTGCATTCTCTTTCCTGGTGGCTCGGATGGTATCTCTATCTGCCTGCAATGCGGATCCCTGGGTTGGGAAGATCCCCTGGAGAAGGGGATGGCTATCCACTCCAGTATTCTTGCCTGGAGAATGCCATGAACTGAGAAGCCTGGCGGGCTATAGTCCACAGGGTCGCACAGAGCCGGGCATGACTGAGCAACTAAGCCTTTCCCTTTTCAACCCCACCCTGCAGGATGTGGTGATGAGTCACACAGCCGTACAGGACCCACTGGCTCAGATTCCCTCTGACGCCCAAACTCCTGGGGTCTGCTGCATCTCGGGCTGCCCCCTCTCCGCTCCAGTTTGGCGTTGTGTTCAGGATTGGGTCTCTGTGTTCTCCTTTAACGTGTGTCAGCCAGTTACCCTGTCTAGTAGACTCTTCATCCGCAAAGCAGATGCTCCGTCCTGAGCCTGCCTTCATGGAGCTGGAGCCGTGATGATTCTTGCCAAACTCCACATCTGGAGCTGGCTCCTGCCCACCTGTCCCCACAACTGTTTGGGCAGACCATCCGGGATTGTGGCTGTTGTGTGTTGGCTCCAAGAGCCCAAGTCCCCAGGCTCTGTGCCACTGTTTACTACTTCAGTGCAGTTCAGTTCAGTCGCTCAGTCGTGTCCGACTCTCTGTGACCCCGTGAATCACAGCACACCAGGCCTCCCCGTCCATCACCAACTCTCAGGGTTCACTCAAACTCATGTCCACAGAGTCAGTGATGCCATCCAGCCATCTCATTCTCTGTCGTCCCCGTCTCCTCCCGCCCTCAATCCCTCCCAGCATCAGAGTCTTTTCCAGTGAGTCAACTCGTCGCATGAGGTGGCCAAAGTATTGGAGTTTCAGCTTTAGCATCAGTCCTTCCAATGAACACCCAGGATTGGTCTCCTTTAGAACGGACTGGTTGGATTTACTACTTACTGGTGTGTAACTTGTCTCCAAGATGGTGGCAATAACCTTCCCATCCTACATGCACTTTTTTTTTAACTTTTGTATTTTGAGATAATTAATAGACTTCAAGAAGTTGCAAAAATGATACAGGCCCATATAGCCTTCAATCAGCGTCTCCAAATTATAATGGCAGAAGTATAGCTGGCATATGACATCAAAATTAAAGGAAAACATAGTGATGTGGTACACATGGAAATTGACATTAGTCTATTACTCTTACCTGGACTATAGGCCTTATTCAGCTTCCAACATTTCTCAACCTGTACTTGTGGGTGTGATGCGTTCTATACGGTTTCATACCGTGTATAGATTCACATAATGATCACAGTCAAGACACAGAACTGTTCGGTCACCAAAAAACGACGCCTTTGTGCTTCCTCTTTTTTCCTTTGCCCCTCCCTGCCCCAAGTCTCTGTTGCCTGCCAACCACCAATCTGTTTTGCATCTCCATACTTTTATCATCCTGAGAATATTCTAGAAATGAAACCACATAGTATATAATCTTGAGATATTTTCACGAAGCATAGGATCCTTGAGGTCTAGCCAGGCTGTTGCTTGTTATCAGCAGTTCATTCTTTTTGATCGATAAGTAGTACTCCATTGTATGGATGTGCCAGAGTTTGTTCAGTCAAGTGCAGGACAGGAGGGTTATTGCTGCCATCTTGGAGACAAACTACACAATCCTCCAGCTACGTGAGTAGACAGTGGGCACAGAGCCTGGGAACTATTCACCCCTAACCCGGGAGATATGAGTTGAAGATTTAAGCTGCGTCCAGTATTTTACTGTTGCACATAAAGCTACTATGAACGTTTGTGTACAGATTTTGTGTGAACATAAATTTTCACTTCTTTAGGATAAATGCCCAAGAGGGAAATTGCTGGGTCAGATGGAAAGTGCGAGTTTTACAGGAAACTGCCAAACTGTTCTCCAGAGTAGCTGTACCATCGTACATTCCCCCAATGAATAAGAAACCCCATTTCTCCACATCGTCCCTCATTAGCATCTGGTATTATCACTTCTTTTCACTTAAGCCATTCTAGTTGGCGTATAATGATATCTCACTGTGGTTTTAATATGTGTCTTTCTAATGGTTAACGACGTTGAACATGGTTTTGTGTGCTTATTAAGCCATCTGTCTCTCGTCTATGGTGAAATATCTGTTTCTATCTGTTGCCCATTTCATAATTGTATTTTTAAAAAATGTTCTTTATATAGTCTATTGTTTGCAGCTTGCCTTTCGTCCTCTTAAGTGTCTTTTACAGCACAAAAGTTTTATCTTTTGTCTGATGGACAGTACTTCTGATGTCACGTCTAAGAACTATGCACCTATAAAAGAAACTAACATGTATTTGTACATGCTTGAGTATGCATAAAGGAACTAAAAGGACAATTAATCTAATAAAAGTGGGGTTATCTGTAGTGGGAACTAGAAGTTGTGGGCAGGAGCAGGAGGCATGTCTCTTTATCTTTTCATATTACTTGAGTTTTTAACTATATGGATATGTTCATTTAAAAAGGAGATCATGGGTTTGAAGTCAGGTCAGAGTTTCAGTACAGGCTCTAAGATTAACTGTGGGAGCTTGGGAAAGTTATTTTTATATGACTTCCATTTTCTCATCTGTAAAATTAAATGTAAAAATAGACATAATATCTCAGCAAGTTTTAATGAAGATTAAATGAGATAATGTGTATGAAAATTTTACTCAATAAGTAGTGACTCAATTATGGGATCGAATTACTAATCATGAACCAAAGAAAGATTTACATTTTAATATAAAATAGTTCCTATTTTTCCTGCTGCATGACAGTTGTCTTTGGTGACGTATTGCCCAGTTTTCTAGGCTTGTTACATTCTGCTGAGAAATGAAGTGCCTGCTTCTGTGATCTCTCTTCTTCAATTAATGCTGTTTGGATAAGTAAGCATTTTTAGTGATAATAAGCTATGTTCTTTACCTGAACTAGTAGTCTGTAATATTTTCATTAGGTAGAGATCATTCCTCTTACTGTATAGGTGACAGCCCAGGGTTCAGAGAGGTAGAGTGACTTGCTAGATTGTCTAATTCTAGAGCTTCTAACTTTGTTACCAGTGTAATTCAAAATATTCTCTATAGAACTCCAGTCCCTAGGGTTATGGCTAAAAGAAAAGAGTTCATTGGTTAGGTGATTTTGGTATACTGTTAAAAAATAAAACATGTTATAAGAGTCCCTTCTTGAGAATTTCCAATTCATTTTAGGAAATTAAAGGTTTCTGAAAAGTCCTATAGTCTTTAACCCAGCATTTCCCAAATTAAATTAGCGACTGGGCTTTTTAGAAATATAAAGAACTAATATGTGGATAAACACCCGTTGGAATTAGCATTCCATAGAAAACATTTTAAGGAATCCTGCACTGAGCATACACTTCTGTCCTATAAAATGTTTGATATTTCTGTAAACTGTCTAATTCTGTAGTGATACTGAATGTTTCAGCTTCACAAGAACTCCACAAATAGCTCATTTATATGGTGTCATAGCATCTTACTAATGAAAATAATAATCCTATGGCAAACTTAGTATATGTATGTATATATGTGTGTATATATATATATATATATATATAACATATATGTACACACTATATATAATATGTCTTTGGTTTATAACAATAACCCGAGAGGAATAACAAGTTTACACCAACAACTCTGAAGGTAAATGATGTTAAAGTGCAGTTGCTCAGTCGTGACCTACTCTTTGCGACCCCACGGACTGTAGCCTAACCAGCCTCCTCCATCCATGGGATTTTCCAGGCAAGAGTACTGGAGTGGGTTGTCATTTCCTTCTCCAGGGATCTTCCCGACCCAGGGATCGAACTTGAGTCTCCCGCATTTCAAGCAGACGCTTTACCATCTGAGCCACCAGGGAAGCCCATAAGAGAACACAAATCTCCTTTCTAACAAGCCTGCGTTTCACCTTGAATGGTGTACAGTTCTGAAAAGTTTAAGGTCATTTGGAGGGTTCTATTTAACTAATGAAAAATATATGTTGTATAACATACTACCTTAATTATAGTACTTATTTCCAGTATCTCTTCTTATAGACTCTTAGAACATACCGTGTTATATTACATTTCAGTCCCCAGACAGGAGGAGTACACCATATTCTCTGTCTTGAATTCTACTATCTGTACAGTATCAGAGGGCAGTAGTGGTAAAGAATCTGCCTGCTAAGGCAGGTGACACAAAAGACGAGGGTTTGATTCTTGGGTCAGGAAGATCCCCTGGAGGAGGAAATGGCAATCCACTTCAGTATTCTTGCCTGGGAAATTGCAAGGACAGAGGAGCCTGGCAGACTACAGTCCGTGGGACTGCAGAGAGTTGGACATGACTGAGTGACTAAGTACACAGCACATACAGTAGTAGCTCTTTAAACAGATGCTTGGTGGTGAGTGTGATGTTGATGGTTTTAGATACATAGTTATGGACACACATAAAATATGAAGTCATACTAAATGCCTCTTTGCCTCTAGAAGTTTTCCATTTCTAAGGATGCAAAATGAGTCAAATATTCTATTTTATGGTCGTAGCATCAGAGCAATGAGCAAACCCAGGCTGGTCACTGTTCCATGTTATTCTTAGAAGGTAAAGGAAAATTCATCTTTTTGCTCCAGCTGAATGTTATTTCCATTTCATTGGCAATGGAAATAAAAGAAATACTACAGTTATAAAACTTCAGAGTTTTTCTATTTTTATTGACAAATGTGATTAGTAATTTGTTTGAAAATTATTTTTTAAATGTTTAAATCACAAATTGAAGCCAGTGACATAGGTAACAAACAGCACTTTAGAGATGGAATAGCTAGGACATTGTTTTCTCTAAAAATTAAAGGAAAATAAGATTTATTTCATCAAAATATTATGCAAGAAGTTCAGGGTTGAGTTACAGGAATGAATACTGTGTTTATTTAATGGTACTGTCTGTAATTTCTACCTAGAGCATACTTTGAAAGGTTCTTAACTAAGACAATTACTAATATTAGGCATAAATTGTTTATGAATTGATCTTCAGATGCTCTTATTTTCTATCTTATTAAGAAATGATTTTTTCCAGTGAGGATATAGATTACTTCCTCTTCATCCTAAGGTATACAAAACATAATTTTATAATATTCTAGGAGACATTGTTTCCCAGAACTTTAAACTGGGTCATTCAGTTCAGTTCAGTTCAGTTCGGTTCGCTCAGTTGTGTCCGACTCTTTGCGACCCCATGAATCACAGCACGCCAGGCCTCCCTGTCCATTACCAACTCCCGGAGTTCACTCAAACTCATGTCCATCGAGTCGGCGATGCCATCCAGCCATCTCATTCTCTGTCGTCCCCATCTCCTCCCACCCCCAATCCCTCCTAGCATCAGACTCTTTTAATAAGCTGAATACTGGAGTATAGCAAAATTTAGCTTGATTTGAAGTTTATGGCTTGGTTTATAAGATAAAAACAGAACTTTGTTTTTGCTTTCTGACTTTTTAAAGCTACTTGGCTCACAATAAAAAGAAAACAAAAATAAATGCACTTTATGTAATTCTGTTTAAACATTTACTCACCTACTGTTTTCATACAGAATGCCTAAAGAAAAACCTAAAAAGTTACCTTTTCCAGTTCTTAAGCTAACAGTTGTGATACAATCCACAACTTGAAAATTCTAAACCAATGTGCCATCTGTTACTATGAATATGAAAGGTAGCACCTCATATGGAGACTTTTAATTATATCAAAACGTGAAATTTGGACTTTTGGTTACTATCCCAGTAACCTATAAAAAGCTTCTAATTTCTCATTTTGGAATACCTTTCAGTTCAGTTCGGTCGCTCAGTCGTGTCTGACTCTTTGCAACCCTGTGAATCACAGCACGCCAGGCCTCCCTGTCCATCACCAACTCCAGGACTTCAATCAAACTCATGTCCATTGAGTTGGTGATGCCATCCAGCCATCTCATCCTCTGTCATCCCCTTTTCCTCCTGCCCCCAATCCCTCCCAGCATCAGAGACTTTTCCAGTGAGTCAATTCTTCGCATGAGGTGGCCAAAGTATTGGAGTTTCAGCTTTAGCACCAGTCCTTCCGATGAACACCCAGGACTGATCTCCTTTAGAATGGACTGGTTGGATCTCCTTGCAGTTCAAGGGACTCTCAAGGCAAACCATTCAATATTACAGTAATCCAAGCCTATGCCCTAACCAGTAATGCTGAGGAAGCCAAAGTTGAACGGTTCTATGAAAACTTAAAACTAACACCCCAAAAAGATGTCCTTTTCATTTTAGGGGACTGGAATGCAAAAGTAGGAAGTCAAGAAACACCTGGAGTAACAGGCAAATTTGGCCTTGGAGCACGGAATGAAGCAGGGCAAAGGCTAATAGAGTTTTGCCAAGAGAACGCACTGGTCATAGCAAACACCCTCTTCCAACAACACAAGAGAAGACTCTACACATGGACATCACCAGATGGTCAACACCGAAATCAGATTGATTATATTCTTTGCAGCCAAAGATGGAGAAGCTGTATACAGTTAGCAAAAGCAAGACCAGGAGCTGACTGTGGCTCAGATCATGAACTCCTTATTGCCAAATTCAGACTTAAATTGAAGAAAGTAGGGAAAACCACTAGGCCATTCAGATATGACCTAAATCAAATCCCTTATGATTATACAGTGGAATACCTTTAGGATTCACAATTTCTTAAAAGAGCAATTCCAAAGAAGAATCTGAGGCTCAAATCAAGCACGAAATTTAAAACCCATTTTAAAACTGCTTAACCTTAATAGAAATCAGCTTGAAGCATTCATAAATTTTAACTTTCTTTCTTAACTTTCTGCTTTGGATTTATTTTCTTTACTGACCCAGATAGTCCATATAGAAAGACCCTGCAATTAATATGCTTATTAGAAAAGAGTTTGTTCAAATCCACTTCTCTGCTGCTATAACTATGTGGCATATATTGGTAACTTAACAGAATCCACAATTTACCTCTCTTCATATAATACATCATAATAGGATTCAAAATTTAGTTTTACTTTAACAAGTCTGAAGTATGCTCAGAGCATTGAAACGTATACATTACCACATGTAAAGCAGCTAGTGTGAAGCTGCTGTATAACAGGGAGCTCAGTGTGGTACCATGTGACACCCGAGGGGCGGGGCGGGGTGTTGGGGGAGAGGTTCAAGGCGGGGTACATAGGTATCCTTATGGCTGATTCATGCTGTTGTGCAGCAGAAGCCAACGCAACATTGTAAAGCAATTATTCTCCAATTAAAAATAAATTGAGAAAAATGAAGTATATTCAGGACTAAGAATAAGATTTTTATATATATAAATCTAAATGTTTGTTACACTACGTCACAGACTTTTGCCTTAAAATATCTAATACAGTTACAACATAGAGTGAAGACAGATGTCTTATATTTGTACGTTTTCTGAAACTGGGGCTTATTTTATGGAGGAAGCTTGGCTTACTATTTCGAACTTTCATGCTAACCAAGTTCAGGGCACTTGCTTTACATAGTTTCAAATTTTAAGACGAAACACAGGGCAGATTAGTACTTATACTGAGCAAAAATTAAGTCTGGTTCTCTTTTCTATAAAGCCACCTATCTACTTACTACAGTTTTGAGTTTACAGTTAACTTTACAATCTTTAAATTTTATCACTAACATACACTTGCAGAGCTTAGAAGTCAAACTCTGCTAAAAAGATGTGTGCCAAAAGTGGCTCCCGACCCCAGCTCAGAGGTGTCACTTTCCGCTCTCCTGTTCCTTCTTTTTTTAATTCCACTTATTTCTAAAACCACTTTATTGAGGTATGATTGATACATACTTATACAACTTGATGAGTTTGGAAATGAGAACACACTGTGAAAGCACCACCATCATCAAGGTCACCGACAAATCCCCCATCATGTCCCAGTTTCCTCCCACCCCCTTTAATAGTATTTTGCACATGTCTTGGAAATAGATGGAGAAACAGTGGAAACAGTGTCAGATTTTATTTTTTGGGGCTCCAAAATCACTGCAGATGCTGACTGCAGCCATGAAATTAAAAGACGCTTGCTCCTTGGAAGGAAAGTTATGACCAACCTTGATAGTATTTTAAAGAGCAGAGACATTGCTTTGCCAACAAATGTCCGTCTAGTCAAGGCAATGGTTTTTCCCGTGGTCATGTATGGATGTGAGAGTTGGACTGTGAAGAAGGCTGATCGCCGAAGAATCGATGCTTTCGAACTGTGGTGTTGGAGAAGACTCTTGAGAGTCCCTTATACTGCAAGGAGATCCAACCAGTCCATTCTAAAGGAGATCAATCCTGGATGTTCATTGGAGGGACTGATGCTAAAGCTGAAACTGCAATACTTTGGCCACCTCATGCGACGGGTTGACTCACTGGAAAAGACTCTGATGCTGGGAAAGGTTGGGGGCGGGAGGAGAAGGGGACGACGGAGAATGAGATGGCTGGATGGCATCACCGGCTCTGTGGACATGGGTTTGAGTGTACTCCGGGAGTTGGTGATGGACAGGGAGGCCTGGCGTGCTGTGATTCATGGGGTCTCGGAGAGTCGGACACGACTGAGTGACTGAACTGAACTTGAGAATACATGATCTGCATGTTTCAAGTATATAATCCTACCGTTAGTTATAGGCACTGTGCTAAAATAATAGAGCTCCAGTACTTATTTTTGCAAGGTAAGTTAGTTCTGGCTCTTTCCAGTCCACTGGGGAAAGAACACACACACACACAATCACTCCAGGGAAAGTGAGGCGGTACTTTATGGGTTGCAACATGGCAGCAGTTAGTAGAACTGGTGATGAGCCAGCGAGATGCTATTTTGGGGTCAGCCTGATATTGAGATAGCTTGGGCCATGGGCACGCTGCATACTGATGTTTATTACAAGTCAGTTCTATTGGCTGACCCACAATTACTGAAACTTATCAAACTGGATGACCAAGTCTACTCTTTGGGGGAAATTTTTTTAAAAAGTCAGGATAGATACATTGGACCCAGAAGAGCTCAAATCAGAACCAACGAGAAAAGGAGAAAATACTTAAAAGAACAGGGGCTTTATGGAGTTATAATCAACTAAAAAAGTGGAGGCCATTCTACTACAAGTTTGATGGGCCCACACTCATTCTGTCTTCCTACCCTGTGGGGCAGTCTTAGAGATGTCTCCTGACTTGATCAAAAATGAACTGTGTGTTTGCTTCTTGCTTTTCTTAGCATTTAGAGGTGATTTTCAACAGATAGGGGAAGATGTCTTTTCTCTATCCTAAAACTAGAAATTCTAGTACACACTAAATTGTGCCTACAAAATTGCTGTAAGTAAAAGTTTACATCACCTTTTTCCCCATCATCTCATGTAGAGATGAAAGGATTATAGATTCTTTTAATACTTTTAGCTGAATCTTTAAAAACTAGCTTTACTTTTGGCTGTGCTGGGTCTTTGTTGCTGCGAGGGCACTTTCTCTAGCTGTGGCGAGCAGGGGCTACTCTCCAGTTGCAGAGCGTGGGCTTCTCATTGCGCTAGCTTCTCCTGCTGTGGTGCGCCGGCTTAGCTGCCTCACAGCATGTGGAATCCTCCCAGAGCAGGGATTGAACCCAATGCAGGCGGATTCTTAGCCACTGGACCACCAGGGAAGTTCCTGGCTGAATCTTTTAAAAGGGACAAATATATTTGCCATCTATTTCAAATGCCATCCATTTTAAAAGGACTATGTTTACAGGATTTTGTTTTTTAGGAGCTTCAGATACAAAAATACTACATAGCTAAAGAAAAATTTTAAGCATTTGGAAAATCATTTGCATTATAAATTGATATTAACAACCATTTAAAATGTATCCACTTCTTCATTATCTATACAAATTAACTTCAAATTTAAAGATAATTATACTAGGTATGGAATCTAAGGACTTCCCAGGAGGCACAGTGGTAGAGAATCTGCCTGCCAAAGCAGACACTCTTAGGAACATGGGTTCGATTCCTGGGTTGGGAAGATCCCCTAGAGTAGGAAATGGATGGCAACCCACCCCAGTATTCTTGCCTGGAAAATTCCATAGACAGAAGAGCCTGGAAGGCTGCAGTCCATGGGATCACAAAGTCTTGGACATGACTGAGCACATGCACACCACACACACACAGAATCTAAAAAACTTCTATGTACATTTGTTGTTCAGTCCTTATGTCATATTCTACTCTTTGCGACCCCATGGACTGCAACACACCAGGCCTCTCTGTCCTTCACTATCTCCCAGAGGTGGCTCAGACTCATGTCCATTGAGTTGGTGATGCCATCTAACCATCTCATCCTCTGTCATCCCCTTCTCCTCCTGCCCTCAATCTTTCCCAGCATCAGGGTCTTTTCCAATCAGTCAGCTCTTCGCATCAGGTGACCCAATGTACTGGAGCTTCAGCTTCATCACCAGTCCTTCCAATGAATATTCAGGGTTGATTTCCTTTAGGATTGACTGGTTTGATCTTGCTGTCCAAGGGACTCTCAAGAGTCTTTTCCAGCACTACAATTTGAAAGCATCAGTTCTTCTGCACTCAGCCTTCTTTATGGTCCAACTCTCACCTCCCTACATGACTACTGGAAAAACCATAGCTTTGACTAGACAGACCTTTGTTGGCAAAGTAACGTCTCTGCTTTTTAATATGCTGTCTAGGTTTGTCATAGCCTTCCAAGGAGCAAGCATCTTTTAATTTCATGGCCGCAGTCACTGTTCACAGTGATTTTGAAGCCCAAGGAAATAAAATCTGTCACTGTTCCTACCTCTTCCCCTTCTTTTTGCCATAGTGTTTTGAATGTTGAGGTCAAGGCAGCTTTTCATTCTCCGTTCACCCTCAAGAGGCTCTTTACTTCCTCTTCACTTTCTGCCATTAGTTACCACTCTAACATCTGAGGTTGTTGATATTTCTCCCAGCAATCTTGATTCCAGCTTGTGCTTCATCCATCCTGGCATTTCACATGATATCCTCTGCATAGAAGTTAAAAAACCAGGGTGACAATATACAGCCTTATTATACTCCTTTCCCAGTTTTGACCCAGTCCGTTGTTCCACATCTGGTTCTAACTGCTGCTTCTTAACCTGCATATAGGTTTCTCAGGAGACAGGTAAGGTGGTCTGGTATTGCCATCTCTTTAAGAATCTTCTACAGATTCTTGTGATCCACAGTCAAAGGCTTTAGCATAGTCAGTGAAGCAGATATTTATTTTGGAATTCCCTTGCTTTCTCTATTATCCAATGAAAATTGACAATTTGATCTCATGTTCCTCAGCCTTTTCTAAACCCAGTTTATATATACATCTGGAAATTCTTGGTTCGTATATTGCTGAAGCCTAACTTGAAGGATTTTGAGTATTACCTTGCTAGGATATGAAATGAGCACAATTGTACAGTAGTTTGAATGTTCTTTGGCATTATCCTTCCTTGGAATTGGAATGAAAAGTGACCTTTTCCAATCCTTTGGCTCCTGTTTTCCAAATTTACTAACATATTAAGTGCAGCACTTCACAGCATCATCTTTTAGGACTTTCAATAGCTCAGCTGGAATTTCATCACCTCCACTAGCTTTGTAGCAATGCTTCCTAAGGCCCACTGGACGTCACACTCCAGGATGTCTGCCTCTAGGAGAGTGGCCACACCATCATGGTTATCCAGGTCACTGAGACCTTTTTTGTACAGTTCTTCTGCATATTCTTGTCACCTTTTCTTAATATCTTCTGCTTCTGTTAGGTCCATACCATTTCTGTCCTTTATCGAGCCCATCTTTGCATGAAATGTTCCCTTGGTATCTCAAATTTTCTTGAAGAGATCTCCAGTCTTTCCATTCTGTTGTTTCCCTCTATATCTTTATTTCTATATGCACATAAACATATATAAAACATGGGTGAAGGGAGACTGTAGAACAAAGTATCTGATTACTTAAGAAGTCATGATCTATCTTGAATATTTGAAATTGAGTTCAGCCCTATAATTTTTTCCACACGGTCTTAGCCTGAGCCATTTATTTTTTATTTTCAAGCAAAGAATAATGGCACTAGGAAATTTTTTATTGAGGTATCAGTTCAGTTCAGTCGCTCAGTTGTGTCCGACTCTTTGCGACCCCATGAATCACAGTACACCAGGCCTGCCTGTCCATCACCAGCTCCCGGAGTTCACTCAAACTCATGTCCATTGAGTTGGTGATGCCATCCATCCATCTCATTCTCTGTCGTCCCTGTCTCCTCCCACCCCCATAACTGACATAAACATTAGTTTCAGGTGTACAACCGAATGACTCAGTATTCACATATACTGTGAAATGATTACCACGATGAACTTAATTAACATGTCACCATACCTAGTCACAAAAATTTTGTAGTGCTGTACATGACACCCCATGGCTTATTTTTTCTATAACCGGAAATTAGTACCTTTTGGATTCCTTCACCCATTTTGCCCAGGCCTCACCTCCTACCTCTGGCAATCACCAATCTGCTCTCTGAGCTCAGGTTATTTTCGTGTTTTTCTAAATTACCCATAACAGTATATGCCTTTCCCATCTGACTTATTTCACTTAACATAATGCCCTCATGGTTTATCCATGTTGTTGCAAATGGCAAGATTTCCTTTTTTTTTTTTATGACTGAATATTCCACCCCATGTGTGCGTGTATGTATGTGTATCACAGTTTCTTTATCCATTGGTAGACACTTAGTTTATATCCTTACTTTCACTATTGTAAATAATGCAGCATATTTTCATTTTCTTCAGATAAATACCCAGAAGCAGAATTACTGGATCATATGCTAACTTTTTTAATTTTTTGAGGAATCTCCATACTGTTTTCCTTAGTGGCTGCACCAGTTTCACTCAGGCCAACAGCTCACAAGGGTTCCATTTCCACATTCTTGCCAAAATGTGTATTTGATAATAGCCATTCTAACAGGTGATGTCTCATTATGCTATTGATTTGCATTTTCCTGATGATTAATAGTGTTGAGACCTTCTCATGGCCACCTATTAAGTATTTTTTGAAAAAAGTGTCTGTTCAGGTACTCTGCCTATTTTTTAATCAGTTTGTGTCTTTGTGTTGCTACTGAGTTGTATGTTCTTCATACATTTGTTCTTTAAACATTTTGGCTATTATTCCCTTATCAGATATATAAGTTGAAAATATCTTCTCTAATTTAGTAGGTTGCTTTTTATTTTGTTGGTTTATTTTGCTTGGCAGAAGCTTTTTAGTTTGATGTAGTCCCACTTCTTTGTTTTTGCTTCCGTTACCCTTGCACCTGGTGACAAATCTAAAAACAGTCACAAGACCAACCCAGTTCTGTTCAGTTCAGACGCTCAGTCATGTCGGACTCTTAGTGACCCCATGAATCACAGCATGCCAGGCCTCCCTGTCCATCACCAACTCCAGGACTTCAATCAAACTCATGTCCATAGAGTCGGTGATACCATCCAGGCATATCATCCTCTGTCATTCTCTTCTCCTCTTGCCCCAAATCCCTTCCAGCACCAGAGTCTTTTCCAGTGAGCCAACTCTTCGCATGAGGTGGCTAAAGTATTGGAGTTTAAGCTTTAGCACCAGTCCTTCCAATGAACACCCAGGACTGATCTCCTTTAGAAAGGACTGGTTGGATCTCCTTGCAGTCCAAGGGACTCTCAAGAGTCTTCTCTAACACCACAGTTCAAAAGCATCTATTCTTCTGTGCTCAGCTTTCTTCACAGTCCAACTCTCACATCCATACATGACCACTGGAAAAACCATAGCCTTGACTAGATGGATCTTTGTTGGCAAAGTAACGTCTCTGCTTTTTGATAAGCTATCTAGGTTGGTCATAACTTTCCTTCCAAGGAGTAAGCATCTTTTGATTTCATGGCTGCAATCAGCATCCGCAGTGATTTTGGAGCGCAAAAAAACGAAGTCTGACACTGTTTCCACTGTTTCCCCATCTATTTCCCATGAAGTGATGGGACCAGATGCCATGATCTTTGTTTTCTGAATATTAAGCTTTAAGCCAACTTTTTCACTCTCCTCTTTCACTTTCATCAAGAAGCTTTTGAGTTCCTCTCCACTTTCTGCCATAAGGGTGGTGTCATCTGCGTTTATCTGAGGTTATTGATATTCTCTTGGCAATCTTGATTCCAGCTTGTGGTTCTTCCAGCCCAGCGTTCCTCATGATGTACTCTGCATATAAGTTAAATAAACAGGGTGACAGTATACAACCTTGACATACTCCTTTTCCTATTTGGAACCAGTCTGTTGTTCCATGTCCAGTTCTAACTGTTGCTTCCTGACCTGCATACAGGTTTCTCAAGAGGCAGGTCAGGGGGTCTGGTATTCCCATCTCTTTCAGAATGTTCCACAGTTTCTTGTGATCCACACAGTCAAAGGCTTTGGCATAGTCAATGAAGCAGAAATAGGTGTTTTTCTGGAACTCTCTTGCTTTTTCCATGATCCAACGGATGTTGGCAATTTGATCTCTGGTGCCTCTGCCTTTTCTAAAACCAGCTTGAAAATCTGGAAGTTCATGATTCATGTATTGTTGAAGCCTGGCTTGGAGAATTTTGAGCATTACTTTACTGGCGTGTGAGATGAGTGCAATTCTGTGCTAGTTTGAGCATTCTCTGGCATCATCTTTCTTTGGGATTGGAATGAAGAGTGACCTTTTCCAGTCCTGTGGCCACTGCTGAGTTTTCCAAATTTGCTGACATATTGAGTGCAGCACTTTCACAGCATCATCTTTCAGGATTTGAAATAGCTCAACTGGAATTCCATCACCTCCACTAGCTTTGTGCATAGTGATGCTTTCTAAGGACCAATTGACTTCACATTCCATGATGTTTGGCTCTAGGTGAGTGATCACACTATCGTGATTATCTGGGTCGTGAAGATCTTTTTTGTATAGTTCTTCTGTGTATTCTTGCCACCTCTTCTTAATATCTTCTGCTTCTGTTAGGTCCCTACTATTTCTGTCCTTTATCTAGCCCATCTTTGCATGAAATATTCCCTTGGTATCTCTAATTTTCTTGAAGAGATCTCTACACTTTCCTATTCTGTTGTTTTCCCCTATTTCTTTGCATGGATCACTGAGGACGGGTTTCTTATCTCTCCTTGTTATTCTTTGGAACTCTGCATTCAGATGCTTATATCTTTCCTTTTCTCCTTTGCTTTTTGCTTCTCTTCTTTTCACAGCTATTTCTAAGGCCTCCCCAGACAGCCATTTTGCTTTTTTGCATTTCTTTTCCATGGGGATGGTCTTGGTCCCTGTCTCCTGTACAGTGTCACAAACCTCCGTCCATAGTTGTTCAGGCACTCTATCTATCAGATCTAGTCCCTTAAATCTATTTCTCACTTCCACTGTATAATAAGGGATTTGATTTAGGTCATACCTGAATGGTCTTTTTTTTCATTTCATTGGAAGGAAAGTTATGACCAATCTTGATAGTATATTAAAAAGCAGAGACATTACTTTGCCAACCAAGGTCCGTTGAGTCAAGGCTATGGTTTTTCCCGTGGTCATGTATGGCTGTGAGAGTTGGACTGTAAAGAAAGCTGATCGCCGAAGAATTGATGCTTTTGAACTGTGGTGTTGGAGAAGACTCTTGAGAGTCCCTTGTACTGCAAGGAGATCCAACCAGTCCATTCTAAAGGAGATCAATCCTGGGTGTTCATTGGAAGGACTGATGCTAAAGCTGAAACTGCAATACTTTGGCCACCTCATGCAACGAGTCACTGGAAAAGACTCTGATGCTGGGAAAGGTTGGGGGTGGGAGGGGACGGGGACGACCGAGAATGAGATGGCTGGATGGCATCACCGACTCTGTGGACATGGGTTTGAGTGAACTCTGGGAGTTGGTGATGGACAGGGAGGCCTGGTGTGCTGTGATTCATGGGGTCGCAAAGAGTCAGACACGACTGAGTGACTGAACTGAACTGAAGTGAATGGTCTAGTGGTTTTCCCTACTTTCTTCAATTTAAGTCTGAATTTGGCAATAAGCAGTTCATGATCTGAGCCACAGTCAGCTCCTGGTCTTGTTTTTGTTAACTGTATACAGCTTCTCCATCTTTGGCTGCAAAGAATATATAATCAATCTGATTTCGGTGTTGACCATCTGGTGATGTCCATGTGTAGACTCTTCTCTTGTGTTGTTGAAAGAAGGTGTTTGCTATGACCAGTGTGTTCTCTTGGCAAAACTCTATTAGCCTTTGCCCTGCTTCATTCTGTGCTCCAAGGCCAAATTTGCCTGTTACCCCAGGTGTTTCTTGACTTCCTACATTTGCATTCCAGTCCCCTATAATGAAAAAGACATCTTTTTTGGGTGTTAGTTCTAAAAGGTCTTGTAGGTCTTCATAGAACCATTCAACTTCGGCTTCTTCAGCATTACTCGTTGGGGCATAGGCTTGGATTACTGTGATATTGAATGGTTTGCCTTGGAAACGAACAGAAATCATTCCGTCGTTTTTAAGATTGCATTTCGGAATCCTTTTTTGACCACGATGGCCACTCCATTTCTTCTAAGAGATTCCTGCCCACAGTAGTAGATATAATGGTCATCTGAGTTAAATTCACCCATTCCAGTCCATTTTAGTTCACTGATTCCTAGAATGTCGACGTTCACTCTTGCCATCTCCTGTTTGACCACTTCCAATTTGCCTTGATTCATGGACCTAACATTCCAGGTTCCTATGCAATATTGCTCTTTACAGCATCAGACCTTGCTTCTATCACCAGTCACATCCACAACTGGGTATTGGTTTTGCTTTGGCTCCATCCCTTCATTCTTTCTGGAGTTATTTCTCCACTGATCTCCAGTAGCATACTGGGCAACTACCGACCTGGGAAATTCCTCATTCAGTGTCCTATCATTTTGCCTTTTGATACTGTTCATGGGGTTCTCAAGGCAAGAATACTGAAGTGGCTTGCCATTCCCTCTCCAGTGGACCACATTCTGTCAGACCTCTCCACCATGAACCGCCCGTCTTGGGTGGCCCCACACGGCATGGCTTAGTTTCACTGAGTTAGACAAGGCTGTGGTCCATGTGATCAGATTGACTAGTTTTCTGTGATTATGATTTCAGTGTGTCTGCCCTCTGATGCCCTCTCGCAACACCTACCGTCTTACTTGGGTTTCTCTTACCTTGGTCATGGGGTATCTCTTCACAGCTGCTCCAGCAAGCCGCAGCCTCTGCTCCTTACCTTGGACAAGGGGTATCTCCTCACTGCCGCCCCTGACCACCTACCACCTTTTTTATTCCCCCTCAATTTTATGGTTTCACATATTTCATTTAAATCTAATCCACTGTCATTTTTTATATGACAGTAGTCATTTCATTCTCATGCATACGCTGTCCAGTTTTCCCTTTTATTGTATGATCTTGGTTCCTTTGTCATAAATTAATTGGCCATATGTGTGTGGGTTTCTATTCTGTTCCGTTGACCTATGTATCTACTTTTGTTTACTATAGCTTTAAAATCAGAAGTGTGGTGCCACCAGTTCAATATTGCTTTAGGTATTTGAGTTCTTTGTGGTTCCATTGAAATTTTAGGTTTGTTCTATTTTTGTGAAAAATGCCAAGGAAATTTTGGTAGGGATTGCATTGAATCTGTAGATACTTTGAGTAATGTGAACATTTTAACAATAACTCTTCCAATTCATGTGCACAAAATATTTTTTCACTTATTTGTGTCTTCTTCAATTTCTTTCATCAGTATTTTAAACAGGTGTTTCACCTCCTTGGTTATACTTATCCTCAGGTATTTTATTCCTCTTGGTGCAATTATAAATGGGATTTCCTGAATTCCTCTTTCTCAGATTTCTTTATTAATGTGTAGAAGCACAACAGACTTTTTATATGTTGATTTCTTACACTACAAGTATACTAAATTCATTTATTCTGACAGCTTTTCAGTGGAGTCTTTAGTGTTTTCTGTAAATAATATCATGTTACCTGCAGATAGTGAAATTTTACTTTTTCCTTTCCAATTTCAGTGCCTTTATTTAGCCTAATTGCTCTAGGGCTTCCAAAACTCTGTTAAATAAAAGTAGTGAGAACTGGCATCTTTGTTTTGTTCCTGATCTTTCTAAGCTTCTAGCCTTTCACTGTTGAGTATGACGCTGGCTGTGAGCTTGTCATATAGTACTCTTCCTCTAAACCCACTTTGTTATCACAAACGAACATTGGATTCTGTCAAATGCTCTTTCTGCATCTACCGAGATGATGCTTTTTATTCTTCACTTTGTGGTAGACCACACTGATTGGATGTTGAATCATCCTTCATCCCTGAAATAAATTCCACCTCATCATAGTGAATGATCCTCTTCACGTATTTCTGAATTCAGTTTCATGTTTTGTTGAGGATTTTTGTCTTTATGTTCATCAGGGATATTGGCCTGCAGCTTCCTTTTATTGTGGCATCTTTGCTTGGTTTTAGTGTTAAAGTAACACGGCACACGTCAGAATCACCTGGAGGCCTTGTTGAAGCAGTGATGTGGGGATTCACTCTACACATTTTGGATTCCACAGAATTAGAGTGGAGCCTGATACTTTGCATTTCTCTTAAATTCCCAGTGATGTTGATGTTGCTGATGAGGAGACAATCTGAGAACCACTGATTAGAGATTATCCAGTTTCTTCCCTGCAGTTTAGGAGAAACAGAGAGCACTTCTTTCCTTTCCCCAAGTTTTACTTTGTACTGCTGCTTTCATCTTCATCCCCATTCTACAATTATTTCCTCTTTTCCCAGCACCCTCTATAAGCACTGACTTCCCACTTCCTGTTGTCTGGATGCAGAGACTTCCATTTTTTAAAGCACAAAACAAGTGCCCTATCTAACCATTATTTCTGTGTCTCACACATCTATCTATTCACTGCCAAGTTTCTAAATGATATCCTGGAATTAAAACCTCTACAGTCTGTTATTTTTCTCCATTACTTGGATCATCTCTGAATTAGTTAAGAGTCTGAGCAAGAAACAGCACTCTCAACTTGGGTAACTATTCAAAGACTCTTTATTAAAGTGTGGTCGCAATTAATACTAGCAGTAACCTGGGCTGGAAACAATGGGAGATCCTCTGCCAGTCCTAGAATGGAATGGGTGAAGGGAAACCGAATCTGGAGGGCAAGTGCTGTGTGGAGAGTGAGCTACCTGAGGAGCTGTGACCTGCCTGAGAGACAGAGGGCCCATAGCAATACCACGGAGGTTAAGGGCAGGGGAAGAAAAAACTTCTTCCTCCTATCAATACGCCAGTATTTTGCTAGTGTTCCAAACTGGCTAATATAACCAGAAACCAGAGGTTCCCTAATCCTGGCTGGTAAAATCCTAGCATTCAATCCTATTAAGACGCAGTAGTGGGGAGAAGAACAGAGAATGGGTCTGAGGTACAATTAGAATACATCTAGAATCATCTACCCCTTTTGTTCTTCAGCATATATTCTTGACCTTTATTTAGGCAACAAATTTATGTTCTCAGTGTAAGAAACATTCAAAGTCCTGAAGCTATCATTTCATAAAAGGCTGATATCAATTTGGTCATACTCCTCTCATGAATACAGTGGAACTTTCTCCAGGATAGATCATACATATGTTAGATGGTAAGACAGGTCTCAATAAATTTAAAGGACTGAAACAATACAAGATCCAAATTTAACAATTAAATTAGAAATCAACAATAAATGGATATTGGAAAATTCCCAAATATTTTGAAATTAAATAATATACTTTAAATAATCCTTGGTTCAAAAATGAAATCAAAAAGAAATCAGAAAATATTTTGAACTGAATGAAAATGAAAATACAACATATAAGAAATTATGGAATGCAGCTAGAGCAGTGCTTACTGGCAAATTTATAGCTTTAAATGCCTATGTTTTAGAAAGAAGAAAGATCTTAAATCAATAATCTAAGCTTAAACATCTAGAAAAAGAACAGCAAATTAAACCTAACGCAAGCAGAAAAAGGGAAATAATAAAGATCAGGGTTGAAACCAAGGATGATGGAGGCATAACAGGGAAAGATCAAAAGGAACCACAAAGTTCGTTCTTTGAACAAAACAATAAAGTTGATATGATCAATGAAAAAAAGAAAAACAGACTACCAAAATCAAGAATGAAAGTGGGGACCTCACCACCAACTTTACATACATTAAAAGGATTAGAAGTAAATGCTAACTTTATGCCATCAAACTAGACGATTTAGATAAATTAGGAAAATTCCTAAACATACAAATTATTGAAACTGACTCAAGATATAGAAAATCTTAATAGGTGTATAACATGTAAAGAGAAAGAAACTGAATTAATAATTTAAAACCTTTCCACAAAATCCATGTCCAAATTCCAGGACACAGGAAAAAAGGACTACTTAAAACAATCTATGAGGCCATCACTAAACTAATTCTAAAGGTAGAAAAACGAGCAAAAGAAAACCACAGACCAATATCACCAATTACAGAAACAAAAATCCTCCATGAAATACTCATAAATCAAATCCGGCACCTCTTTTCCAAGGGGCTGTTAACGGTCCATTTCTTGACCTACTGGTAAATCACTGAACTAAATATTTTTCTCTTGTGCACTATGTCTGTATAATGGTTCAAGCTGAATGATTTAAATACACACAAGAAAGAAGAGTGCCTAGATCTATGTGTTCAAACTGTAAGTAACAGTCAAAGATAAGGACTAACAGAAAAAGAATGGCAGAATATGATGAATTCCCTAAAAGGTATAAAGTGTTCAGAGGAAATGAGAACGTAGTTGATCCATGTATGCTTCTCTATTTTATTTTACTTTTTGAGGTGGTATGAGAAGGAAAAAACAAAAACTTTATAAGAAAAATAGAACTGGGGTTGCATTTATCATGGATGGGTAGAATTTCAATAGGTGAAGAGAAAGAAAAATTTAGGTAGAAATATGCATGAAAAAACTTTAAGCCTATCTGGGAGAAACACCAGGTCAAGTTTGGCTCTACCACTCTATATACAAATAGATTAAAAAAAAAAAATCACTGGAAGTCCAAGGTGAACAAAGTATAGAGGAAGTAACTTAAGTTTTCAGAGCAGGAAAATATGCTTTTGGGGTATTATTTTGAAAGTTAAAGAGCTGAATGTCTTGGACCAGGAAAAAGAGAATAGGGTGACAGTTAAGGGACTCTGGCAGTTAACTGGACCACTTTCTCAACCTTTCAGGAATTGGCATGGTCAAAAGTATTCATGTTATTTGCCTTTTTCGATCTCAGTCTTTCAAGTTTCCAGACACTATATGACTTTTGTTTTCATACCAGATTAAATGTGGAAATAGATATGAGAGTCCAGGGGTCCTCTATTAAACTAGGTGGTAAAGTCCTAAACCTGAAATACTGAGTTACGTATTTTTATATATGAAAATATAAAACAAGCTCACTCGTGTAATTTTGTTTTTGTAAAACAGTTACATTTTCATTAGAAATGTTATTTATGTTAGCATGCATTGGTTTATGATTTTTTAATGAGTTAAAATTTTACAGTCTGCTGTAACTTGCAATACATTATATATGACAGATATGTAATCAATGTAAGTGAAAGTTGTTTGGGGTCCTCAAAATTTTTAATCATTATAAAGGGATCCTGACACCAAAAAGTTTCAAAACTTTCAGGGAGACTTCAGGACATACAACAGAGGAGTGCTGATAAGAATGAAATGAAAAATATTAGATAAAAGATACTGCAGAGACAGAATTGATAGGAGTTGGACAGTAAATGTAGAGGCAAAATGGTTAAAGAGACAAAGAATTCAAAAGTTTATGACTTAGAATGACAGATTAAGAGAAGGAAATAAAAAAAGATCAGAAAGTTTGGGAAAGGCAAAACTGGTAAGAATTCAGATTTGTCAAGTAACAACATGTAAGAAAATGAACTATGTATAGGGTCTAAGATATAGCTTGATGGTCATTTTCAAGCAAAAGATACACATAAACTACCATGAATATCTTGTCCCCAGTTCCTTGGTGGAAGGCTGTGGTAGTTTCTTCTGAAAATAGCTCTTAAACTGACAATTCTGTAAGGTTCCAGATTATATTTATTAAGTGTCTTTTTATATTTTCTTCAGTTCAGTTCAGTCGCTCAGTCCTGTCCGACTCTTTGCGACCCCATGAATCACAGCACGCCAGGCCTCCCTTACCATCACCAACTCCCGAAATTCACTCAAACTCACGTCCATCGAGTCGGTGATGCCATCCAGCCATCTCATTCTCTGTTGTCCCCTTCTCCTCCTACCCCCAATCCCTCCCAGCATCAGAGTCTTGGCTAAATTGCTATAGACAATTAGAGGCAGTCTGGTGTAGTAGTAGGTGGACCAGACTGAAAAAGACAGAATTCTCATTACTCATTTTCTCTGGAGTTCACACTCTTTAATTTATACAATAAAAAGATATACAGGGTTGATCTATTAGGTTCCTTCAAATCTAAAATTATATGAATCGGCTATCAATCCCCTTCTCATGAACTGAAAACTATACCCCAGCTTCCAGAAGTTATAGAACAAACCCAGATATTAGCTATTAAGTAGCAATACCTTTCTCAATTGACTGTATCTGTTGTTGTTCCTCTTTACAATAAGTCCTAAATCCTAGTATTTTGTCAAAAAATATGACTTTATCCAAACTGTAGACTTCTTGATTTTGCAAATTTTAAGCATATACTGCTCTGACACTTCTATCCCCAGCAATTCTCCATCCAGTCAACACCTTTCCAGGCTAAGGAGTTCTACAACAAGTGCTGTCTTCAATCTTAAAAACCTCTTCATCCCACGGATCCCTTAAATTACCCACTTCTAGAGTTTTAAGACTTTCTCCAAATCATAAGATTAAAGATGAATTAATTATTGTAGGCCAGGAGAAATATCAATAACCTCAGATAGGAAGCTCAACATTCAGAAAACAAAGATCATGGCATCTGGTCCCATCACTTCATGGGAAATAGATGGAAAAACAGTGGAGACAGTGTCAGATTTTATTTTTGGGGGCTCCAAAATCACTGCAGATTCTGACTGCAGCCAGGAAATTAAAAGACGCTTACTCCTTGGAAGGAAAGTTATGACCAACCTAGATAGTATATTAAAAAGCAGAGACATTACTTTGCCAACCAAGGTCCATCTAGTCAAGGCTATGGTTTTTCCCGTGGTCATGTATGGATGTGAGAGTTGGACTGTGAAGAAAGCTGATCACTGAAGAATTGATGCTTTTGAACTGTGGTGCTGGAGAAGACTCTTGAGAGTCCCTTGGACTGCAAGGAGATCCAACCAGTCCATTCTAGAGGAGATCAATCCTGGGTGTTCATTGGAGGGACTGATGCTAAAGCTGAAACTCCAATACTTTGGCCACCTCATACAACGAGTTGATTCACTGGAAAAGACTCTGATGCTGGGAAAGGTTGGGGGCGGGAGGAGAAGGGGATGACAGAGAATGAGATGGCTGGATGGCATCACTGACGCTATGGACATGAGTTTGGGTGAACTCCGGGAGTTGGTGATGGACAGGGAGGCCTGGCGTGCTGTGATTCATGGGGTCGCAAAGAGTGGGACATGACTGAGCGACTGAACTGAACTGAACTGAACTGATGCAGGTGACACCACCCTTATGGCAGAAAGTGAAGAGGAACTAAAAAGCCTCTTGATGAAAGTGAAAGGAGAGTGAAAAGGTTGGTTTGAAGTGCAACATTCAGAAAACAAAGATCATGGCATCTGGTCCCATCACTTCATGGGAAATAGATGGGGAAACAGTGGAAACAGTGTCAGCCTTTATTTTTTTGGGCTCCAAAATCACTGCAGATGCTGACTGCAGCCAGGAAATTAAAAGACACTTACTCCTTGGAAGGAAAGTTATGACCTACCTAGATAGTATATTAAAAAGCAGAGATATTACTTTGCCAACCAAGGTCCATCTAGTCAAGGCTATGGTTTTTCCCGTGGTCATGTATGGATGTGAGAGTTGGACTGTGAAGAACCTGATCTCCGAAGATTTGATGCTTTTGAACTGTGGTGCTGGAGAAGACTCTTGAGAGTCCCTTGGACTGCAAAGAGATCCAACCAGTTCATTCTAAAGGAGATCGATCCTGGGTGTTCATTGGAAGGACTGATGCTGAAGCTGAAACTCCAATACTTTGGCCACCTCATGCGACGAGTTGACTCACTGGAAAAGACTGATGCTGGGAGGGATTGGGGGCGGGAGGAGACGGGAACAACAGAGAATGAGATGGCTGGATGGCATCACCGACTCTGTGGACATGAGTTTGAGTGAACTCCGGGAGTTGGTGATGGACAGGGAGGCCTGGCGTGCTGTGATTCATGGGGTCACAAAGAGTCGGACACGACTGAGCAACTGAACTGAACTGAATAATGTTAGGGGAAAAAACCCACTACTTCCCTAGGCTTTTTGGTCACAATGTATCAGATTGCTTTCATGCAGTCATTTACAAATCAGTTTAGAGCTGTGCTTACCTTTCATTTCAATAACAAAAGAACTCTTTCCACTCCCGCAAAAATGAAGTTTTATATAATACTCTACCATATAAAACGGGTCATAAAATGCAATTACCCTCAATGAGGTTGGTAAAGACCTAAACTCCACAGACTTGGTCAGCCCCTGCCCCTCCTTCACACCCCATCCACTAAAGGCCCTTAGGGTGCTTCCCAGGCAGCATGGAGCACACCAGGAAAATTATCACTTTATGGCATCTTTAAAGATGTCACGATCCATGGAAGAATCAGAGGTTCAAATGCAGTAAAATTACTTCAAAAAATCTCTTTACAGCAACATCAATAACACATTACAAAAGTTGTTTTTTCTCAATTTACTCAAACGTACATAATATAAAACTTTTCACAGATCCATTTTAGGAAAATTGCCCTTTCAAGTAGTGGCTATGATACATGATATTAGGAAGAATCACTAGTAATTCCTCCTATAATAGATGTCAGTAGAGTACAAGATATCAAACACACATCAACAGTGAAATGGATCAAGATTATTTTTTATTGCACATTTGCTTATAAGTTTGCTGCTTTGGGTGGAGCTAAAAAGCTCAAGTGTTGTTAACTTCAGCCATATTTCATCAACCTAATTACAGCAGTGATTTGCCTGTATGTTCCCCGAGGGTTATTATTTCCCAGAAACATTAACCTCCGCAATTTGTCTAGGCGCTGGAGCAGATTTAACATTTGTTGTTTTAAAATTTTAACCACTCAAAAACAACAGGAACAACATACTATAAAGAAAACAATGTTTCTGGCCATATAATCCAGGCTCAGAAAATTTGATTATGTAACAATGCAAAGGTAACTATAAACCAAACTTCTTCCACACTATGCAGTTTTTGTATGTATAATTAATTAAGCATTTATTTTAGAAAAATTTAACACCTTTAGGAACTGATTCTTTCACAATTAGACTTTTATTAAGGTCTCCTCTCCCTATCAAAAAACAACCTCCACAATGACTCCTAATTTCATCTTAGACTAAGCTGCTCAGAATAGTTTCATTTCCTTTCCACAATACTCCATAGATGAATGCAAAATGGAGAATGTGCTGTTCAAACTGAAATAATATGGCATTCAAACAGCTCAAGCTTTAAAAATCAGGGTAGAACCCAAAGCCTGATGAAAAAAGACACAAGAATGGAGACATAAAACTACTATAGCAAACACAAAATTTTGACCATTAACACATCAGAAGTAATGGCTGATGCTCCTACTTTAAGCTCATCAGTGTCACACTAAAAAAGAAAAAAAAAAAAGATATTTGGCAAAACTCTTCTAAATTATTTATCCCAAATGAAAGTTATTTTTAATCCATCACTCTTACATTTTATACTTCAATCACTCATGTTTTCCTTTTAAGACTATTCAGAAGAAATAGTTCTACTTAAACTTAAGCTAATAAGTTTTTCCTCTCACATATTTTTACATAAAAGGTTACTAAAATCACAATTCTGAAGAATTTCTTTTTAATCATACAAACATTATATACTTAAAATTCAGTAAAGAAATTATATCCTTTCATATTCTACCCAGAATGATCGGTTACCAAATCTGTATGAACTTTTTCCACAACATTTACTTGTAACAATCACAATTTATGAAACTTTCATTTCAACTCCATGGTGAACTAGCATCCATGCTTATTCCACATAGGTACTGCCAGTGGTCCCTGTGGTGTCCTTTCAACAATGACAAACTCATCAGGGTTGCCAAATGCTTCATAGAAAACCAACAAATCCTGTATTGCACGCTCCTCAATCTGAAAGGAGGAAGGGAAGAAAACTTGCTTTACTCTTTGAATTACCACTTTCTATGCCTGCAATACAGCGCAATAGGTATCCTGCAAGAAGGGCTGAGGCCTGAGCTAGAATAATCAGATACCCACCTTTCCTTGATTTTAATCTTGAGCAGAAGGAGAAAGAACCTGAAGATAGCTGATGGAACCCATTCATTGCATCCTCTCGTCCTGTGAGATACTTCCTGTTATTGTACCAGTCGTCTAGCTCTTTGAGCTCTTTAGGACAACGATGAGTCTTGTCTGTTTCCTAAGCCTGGCTCTCTGGTTTTCAGCTAAGTCTATGGAATCGTAGTATCTCTCAAATAAGTTCTGTTCTCCTTAAGTTAGCCTGGCTGGGTGTCTGTGGCTTACAAGCTACAAACTCTGATTGATACAGAAGCCGAGTGGAGAGCCAGGTAAGGCCAGTCTCTATGGTCACTTTCAAAAACTGAAACAGTCCAAAGCATCACCAGTGCTAAAAATATTAGCTTTACACAATTCAATTCTAAATTTATTATTCTGAATAACTTCAATTAATACTTGCTGAATGCTTCAGTTTTGTTTTACATTGCATTTACATTTTAACGTGCTAAATACATGCACCTCTGCAAAGCACACAGAATTTCCTTAAGACCTAAGAATGAAATACAGTATCTAGTTCTTACCCTGAATTAAACCCAAACAGGCATGTTACTTACCTGAATCAAAGCCAAGGGTTTCTCTCGGCTTCTGATAAGAGCTGCTTCCTGCTGTAGCTCTTCTTCTACGATAGACGCGAAAGTGACTGGTGCTACCACGGAAGGAGCGGTCAGTGAAGAAGACAGCCAGGGACTGAAAGAATAGGAATAACGAGCTTTCAGTCATCTTGCCGAACTTTTGCACATAAAATCTCCCCTGAAATACTCTTTACCAGTGTTGCATTGTCTCCTCATGACATAAGGGGATCTAGAAGCTTCTGCATTCAAACTTAACAGAATGACAAGGTGAGGAAGAGAAACAAGGAGAGCTAATATTTTATTTGAATCAGTGCTGTAAGGTTTGGAAACACCAAACAGTGGAATAGAGCAAAGCAATATAACAGAAAGATGACTCAAATTGTAGAGCAGAGAGTATTCAGATGATACATTTCTATTTGATACTATTCTCAATTCTCAGTGTTCTCTCCCAGTGCCAAACCATGTCTAGCTTTGAGGTCCCAAAGCTGATCAATTAACCTTACTTGGGACTGTCCGGAAGTGGTACACCTGAAATGTGGTTGCCTTCTCGTCCTGGGGAGCCATGAGTAGAACATCTACAAAACAAATGCCAAAACTGGAGATGAAAGCTTTTAGTAACATTAGTAAAACTGTTTATTAATAGAAATACAGGGGAGGAATTGCAAGGCTCTGACTCAAGACAAATTAATTTATGAAGTCAGACTTACCTTTGAAATTGTAAATAAAACAACAAAAATCTCTAGATAATTATAAAATTATGTGTACAAAATACCATGGGGGAAGATCTTACAAGATATGGGGTCTGTTCTTCAGAAACAGAGTCGCAGATGTAGAAAACAAACTTTATGGTTAGCAGGGGGGAAATGGGGTGGGAGAGGGATAAACTGGGAGATTGGGATTGATATCTACACTACTATATATGAAAGAGATAACCAAGAAGGACTTCCTGTGTAGCACAAGGAGCTTTACTCAATACTTTGTAATGACCTATATGGGAAAAGAATCTAAAAGAGTGGGCATATGTACAACTGATTCACTTTGCTGTATATCTGAACTAACACAACACTAAATGAACTACACTCCCCCAAAAAGGTCTGTTTCTTTCTAATAACATTCATATAGCCAATTTATTATAAAAAACCAAACATTAGGAAATAGACAACTCTATGAAGAATGTTTTACATTAATAACATTTTATGAATAAAAGTGACAGATTAGCATGAAGTTTTAAAACACATAAAAACACGATAATCAGCAGCCAAATTTTGTGACTATAATACACAGTATAAATACTGTGAGCAACAAAAATACAGAAAATGCTTTGATACCCCAGAGATTATAGATAGGACAGAAATTTGTTTTATTCAAGTACAGCTGACATACAATGTTAATTACTGCTTACTGCTGTTCAGCAAACTGATTCAGTTATACATATCTATATATTCAGCTTTTTAAAAACATTGTTTTCCATTATGGTTTTTCACAGGACACTGAATATAGTTTTCTGTGCTATACAGCAGGCCCCTGTTTATCCATTTTATATGTAATAGCTTACATCTGCTAACCCCAACCTCCCACACCAATCTTCTCCCATCCCCCTTCTCCTTGGGAATCACAAGTTTGTTCTCTATGTCTGAGAGTCTGTTTCTGTTTCCTGGATAGGTTCATTTCTGTCATAGTTTAGATTCCACATATAAGTGATATCATACGATATTTCTCCTCTGTCTGATTTACTTTATGATAATCTCTAGGTCCATCCATGTTGACGCAAATGGCATTATTTCCTTCTTTTTTTATGGCCGAGTAGAATCCGGTTGTATCTATGTACCTCATCATCTTCACCCTTCCCCCTGTAGATGGACATTTAGGTTGCTTCCGTGTCTCGGCTACTGTGAACAGTGCTGCTAGGAGCATAGGGGTGGCATGTATTTTTTTGAATTAAAGTTCTGTTCAGATATATGCCCAGGAGTGGGGTTGCTGTGGTAATTCTACTTTCAGTTTTCTGAGGAACCTCAATACAGTGGCCCCACCAACTTACATTTCCACCAAAAATGTAGGAGGATTCCCTTTATTCCACATCCTCTCCAGCATTTGTTATCTGTAGACCTTTTAATGATGGCCATTCTGGATGGTATGAGGTGACACCTCGTTATAGTTTTTATTTGTATTTCTCTAATAATTAGCAGTATTGAGCATCTTTTTGTGTGCCTACTGGCCATCTGTATGTCTTTCCCATTTTTATCTTCTTGAGTTTTATGAGCTGTTTATATATTTTGGAAATTAAGCCCTTGTCAGTTGCATAATTTGCAAGTATTTTCTCCCATTTCATAGGTGATCTTTTCATTTTGTTTATGGTTTCCTTTGCTGTGCACAAGGTTTATTTTTATTTCTGCTTTGGGAGACTGACCTAAGAAAACATTGGTATGTTTATGTCAGAGAATGTCTTGCCTAAGTTCTCTTCTAGAAGTTTTATGGTACAATGTCTTATGTTCAAGTCTTTAAGTCATTTTGAGTTTATTTTTGTGTATTTTTGTATAGGGTGAGAGGGTGTGTTCTAACTTCACTGATTCACATGTGGCTGATAGAACAGAAATTTAAAACACACTAAGAACTCACAAACTAAATGGGGAACCAGACACAAAGTGACATAACAGAAAAAAATTTAAGAAAACAAACTTAAAGGTCTACTGACTGCAAAGACTGAAACAACCAAAAAGACTTGGTCATCTGAGAAGGCCTCACAGAGAAGACAATAAAAAGGGTATAGAGAATTAGGGAGGTAAGAAGCATTCCTGTAAGGAGAAAAATGAACAAAGGAAATATAAGAGAGCCCTAGTTGTAGAATTTTATGCTTAGAAAGATACCTGCTGCTGCTGCTGCTGCTAAGTCACTTCAGTCGTGTCCGACTCTGTGTGACCCCATAGACGGAAGCCCACCAGGCTCCCCCGTCCCTGGGATTCTCCAGGCAAGAACACTGGAGTGGGTTGCCATTTCCTTCTCCAATGTGTGAAAGTGAAAAGTGAAAGTGAAGTCGCTCAGTCGTGTCCGACCCTTAGCGACCCCACGGACTGCAGCCTACCAGGCTCCTCCATCCATGGGATTTTCTAGGCAAGAGTACTGGAGTGGCTTGCCATTGCCTTCTCCGAGAAAGATACCTAGAAATTGCTTAATCAATTGCCCTCTTTTAGCAATAAGCAAATTTAGGTCTAGATGGGCTTTACAACAGAAAGTCAAACAGAGCATGAATAAATGAGGCCTAAAATACTGACTTTCTGATTCACTTATGCACATTTATTGAGTATATGTCAGTACTACGGTACCGAAAATCAGGTTAAAACCCAGTTCTCTTCACTCTGGTAAAAGACTTTTCTAAAGGTATTTAAGTAATGATAAAGCAATGTGACAGTAGATTATTTATGTTTACATCAATATGTACCAAGTACTACGGATTCACGGGAGAAATTACATAATATGGAGAAGGGAATATACACTGTCGGCTTCACTGAGGAAATGACGTTAAGAGAGTGGCACTGAGATGGGGGTTGGTCGTACAAATACATGGAACAGTTCAAGACTGCTGGCTTAAGTAAAGGTAGGTTGTTCTTTTCAATGAACTGAATGACTGGATTAAGAGCTTAAGAGGGAAATAAAGTTAAAATGAAACAGGAGGGTCAGAGTATAAATGCACTAAGAACTAAAATATTTAAACCTGATGTGTGTGTGGGCAAACAAATTTACTGAGTCTATTTTCATATACATTATCTCATTTAATCTTTCTTATACTCTGAAGAAAGCGCATATTGTTCCTATTGTATTGATTAGGAAACTATTAAAAATACTCAAAGAATATTTGATAATTTGTCTGATTAGCATACTGGGTACATGGTAAAGACAGAGCTCAAATCCAGGCTTTTTTCACTCAAAATACAGAGTATTTTCCATACACTGTAGCACAGAATACAGTCTATTACAAGTATCTTCTAATTCTTTAAGGACTGGTTCAAATATCACTTTTTCTTTCTGCAAACAGAACTGAATATAAGGACTAAAGTATCATGTATAGGTCTTGTTAAAGCCAAGCAATCAGAACTTACTTAACATTATATAATTTATAAAGTACTTTCATATGTATTACCTGATATAATCCTTGTAACAAACCCATATGATAGGCATTACTGTTCTCACTTCAGAAAGGTTCACAGTGGACTGCTGTAAGAATTATACCCAACTCAAATCTGCTTTGTAAGATGTTAGAATTTTTTTCATTAATGACTTTCCAATGGATAAAGTCATTAATTATACATTTACTCAAACATCTTTATAAAAATTTCATTTTAGAATGAAGTAAAATTACTAAATACAGCTATGACTAAACAAATACAAAAAGACTATAAACTTTCCAATAATAAATAACAGCATTATTAAGCCTCGGGTACTTGCAGCATAGAAACTGACATCCCAACAGATAATCTTATAAAATTTAGCCTTCTGGAAATAAAAGCAACATAAAAGGGCTGGCTAAAATCTTTCAAAGATTTTTGTTCAAAGTGAAGAACATTAATCTTGCCAAATTTAGACTTCAAGAGAAAAACTTTTTGGTCACATGGTTGACAACTATTAAAAATAATTTTGTATTATCACAATTACAAAGATTTTAAAATAAAATTAGAGCTGATATAATGATTTTGTCTCACATGTAGTTTTCCTTACTAATTAGAAATGCAAGATCACATTTTCTGCCTAGAAGCACATAAGGGGGTATTTAAGTGAAAGGAAAATGAAGGAAAACACATTAAAATGAAAAAGAACACGGAAGTAACAATAAACAACAAAAAGTGCATAAACCTCTCTTTTCACATCAGTAAGTAACTTTGCCATTCTTTTATTAGCTCCCTAGCCTGGGGGTGGGGGATGATCACATTTTCTACAATTAAGACAAGAATGTATTATTTGTGGAACGTCCTGAGATGAGCCCTCCATTCCTGCCACTGAGTCCCTAAAGTATTCCTGTCTTCTTGCTTTAATTCCCTCTATTTCCTGTTTATACTGCCCTTTCTCCTCTCTTCTTTTAAAAATCCCATAAATATATGGCCATTTGATCATTATGTTAATATAAATAATCATTTAAATATATAGCCATAAATATAATGATCAAAATATTTGAGATTGAATAGGAAAAGTGTTTATGAACTAATGCTCAAACCTTTCCTCTTCAGTGAAGTTTTTCTGGACAATTCTAGCCCATGGTCATTTTCCCTTCTCTGAACCACTCATATAGCCTATAGTCATATATTGCTGTGTGACTTCTTTAACACTGTTATATTACACTGTATTTTTGTTCTGTCAAAAACAACTTCCATGTATGCATTATTTAGACTTACCAACCAGATTTCAAACATATTTCAGGCTGGGTCTGTGTATTATACTTTTATGTATACACTCAAGAGAGGCCAGCAGAATATGTATATCAAGTGTCCCATAATCTGGTGAATTAATACATATTCTAATCTATCTGTTATATTTTATTATTTCCTTAAATACAGCTCTCTTATGGTAACATTTTCTATGATGAAATTAAAAATGAAATCAAAGCTGTTTTCTTTCTCAGTTGACCAGAGACAAAAAAATATTTAAAACATTAACTTCCACTTGCCAAACACCCAAGCTATGGATAGCAAGATACTATCATACATTCCTCTAACTACAATGTCTAAAGCACTGTAACATCACATACCACTTTTCACAATTAATAGCCTGATATTATAGCACACCCTAGCGATCAACTATGAAACCGCACATCCTTAATATTTTAAAAGATAAACAGTATCTATCCAAAGAAAATAAGAAAAACTTTAAAATACATTCAATACTTAAAATGAATGTTACAAAACAATCTTAACATTCACACCTTGACATTTATACATCCAAGGCAAACAGTACAGCTCGTTACATTAGAAACAAATGCTACTTGAAATAAAAGTTACAATTTTGTTTCATTTAGTCATCCCCTCACTCACCAGATGCTCACTGAACACCTACTACATACTAGGAAACATTCTAATCAGGGATAAGCAAAGGTCAATCTTCCTTGCTCTCACTCAACATACAGCTGCATACAGACATTAAAAGACTAGTATTTGAAAACACTGGGCTTCCCTGGTGGCTCAGCGGTAAAGAATCCGCCTGCCAATACAGGAGACATAAGAGACATGGTTCGATCCTGGGTCGGGAAGATCCCCTGGAGAAGGAAATGGCAACCCACTCCAATATTCTTGCCTGGGAAATCCCATGGACACAGGAGCCTGGTGGGCTACAATCCGTGGGGTCACAAAAGAGTTGGACACGACTTAGTGACTAAACAACAGTTCAAAAACAGTAAACAAAGAATCACACCAACAGTAAGTTTACAATAGTTCCCATGTTACCCACAGGAATACATTCCTAGTCCCCTAGTGGATGCCTGAAGCTGCGGATGGTACTGAACCTTATACACACTATTTTTTCCCTATACATACATACCTATGGTAAAGTTTAATTTCTGAATTAGGCACAGTAAGAAAGTTACAATAATAATAGAACAATTATATAACAATATAGTGTAATAAAAGTTATGGGAACGTGGTCTCTGGCACTTTCAAAATATCTTATAGAAACATAATGCCTTTTACTTCTATGTTCTAAAGTATGCTAGCAAAACTAGCATGAATTTTTCCTTCTTTATAATTTAATGGGTAGAAGATTCATTTATAACATAATATTAGCACCCTAAAGATACAATTTTTTTCCCCCTCTCCTTATTAGGTTGAGAACTTTCCACTTTTTTTTTTCCCACTTAAAGGAAGCTTTCACTTAAATGGCTTCTCTTTGGCCTATCTGAATTGTCAACATCACTACTCTTGTGCTTTGGGGCTGTTATTAAGTAAAATAAAGATTACTTGAACATAAGCAAAATGTTTGTGAAATCCCAACAACTGATCTGATAACTGAGATGGCTGCTGAATGACTAACGGGCAGGGTACACTGGACAAAGGGATGATTCATGTCCTAGGTAAAAATAAATGGTAAAATGGTCAGGATGGAGAGAGATTTCATCACGCTACCCAGAACAGAGCAGAATTTTTAAAAAACTGTTTATTTCTGAAATTTTCCATTTAATATTTTCACACTACAGCTCACAGCAGGTAACCAAAACCATGTAAAGGAAAACCACAGACAAGGGGGTACTACTCAAACTGTGGTAAATGCAATAAGTGAGAAGAGCTATGAAGGCATGTAACAGGAAACAGACCCAGGAAGAGAAGTCAGGCTTCTTCAACAATTTGACTGAACAGAGACTGGAAGAAGTGAGTCAACAAGTCAAAAGGCAGTTAAGTGGGAAGAAGTAACTGGCGTTTGAGAAACTACAAGGTCAAGGCTAAAATACAGGCCAAGTCACTTCAGTCGTGTCCGACTCAGTGTGACCCCATAGACAGCAGCCCACCAGGCTCCCCCGTCCCTGGGATTCTCCAAGCAAGAATACTGGAGTGGGTTGCCATTTCCTTCTCCAATGCGTGAAAGTGAAAAGTGCAAGTGAAGTCGCTCAGTCGTGTCCAACTCAGTGACCCCATGAACTGCAGCCTACCAGGCTCCTCCATCCATGGGATTTTCCAGGCAAGAGTACTGGAATGGGGTGCCACTGCCTTCTCCAGAGATCATGTTCAAAGATAAAGAGGTTGACAGGAGCTAGACTGTATCAGCCTTGAAGGCCATATAAGAATTCTAGCTTTTATCCTATGAGGTAAGATTTGCATTTAAAAATACACAAACACTAGCCAAATATGCTATAGAGAAGGATAAAAGGCTATGGCAAGACTTGTTAGGAGGCTTACTCAAACGGCCCAGGTAAAAGATTACAATAGTCTAAATGAGGGTGGTGGCAGTGGAGATAGTTTAATACACAAATGGATATAATACTAAAGAGCTATAACTGGCATGTCCTGCTGATAGACTGGATACTGCTGAGGAAGATGATAATGTAAAACTTGTGAATGACATTTACTGAGGAAATCAAGAATAGGTTGGGTTTATGTTTTGTCTGTATTTTTGCTTTTATGAGAAGGCTATGAGGAAAATGTCCAGTTTGGTTTGGGACATAAACGTTTAAGGTATTTCTGAACATTCAAATAGGATGGCAATATCAAAGAAGGCAGATGGAGACCTAAGTCTGAAGCTCAGATGACAGATGTGGACAGGCAATTTGAGTCTTTCGCGTATAGCTGATAACTGAACAGAGAAACTCATGGAACAACAGAGAAAGAACATAAGTGAAATGAGAAGATAACCTATAAGTGAACTTCAAGTCTGATGAGTCATATTTTAAAAAGCCCATGGTGTTGGCAATATGGAGGCTACTTCCGAATTTAGCCTGAACTGTTTGAGTTTAGTTGTGTGATTGGAAGCCAGAATAAGAAGTGGGCGATGACAGCTCTTCTGAGAAATCTGACTGTGAAGGAAGCAGGGAATTGGGAACAATAGGACAATTGTAGAAGTGAGGAGGCTGAGTGAAGGATTGAGTTCCCTCACCACCCCCAACCCCCCACCACTCCACATGTGAGACACCTGTGCATATTCAAAACAAAATGGGAAGAATCTACTTAAAAGGAAAACACTGAACATCCATAAGAAAAAGAGAGACAGTTAATAATCTAAGCCTTCATTAGTGGAGCTGGTACAGGTCCTGGTACTTGTAAGATACAAGTACAGGTATAAATCGAACCCGCGTCTCTTATGTCTCCTGCATTAGCAGGCAAATTCTTTACCTCTGAGCCACCAGGGAAGCCCACAATGACTTATTTAGAAGATCCTAATTGAAATAAATGGGCTTCCCTGGTGGTTCAGTGATAAAGAATCCGCCTGCCAATGCAGGAGACGTGGACTCAATCCCTGGGTCAGCAAGAACCTCTGGAGGAGGGCATGGCAATCCACTCCAGTATTCTTGCCTGGAAAATCCCATGGACAGAGAAGCCTGGCAGACTACATACAGTCCATGGGGTCACAAGAGTCAAACACATGATTTAGGAACCGAACAACAGTGAAAATAAATACTATACGATTAAAACATGAGAAATAAATTGAATATAGAGGCTGATAAACTTCCTCTTCATAATGTGTTGACACTTTTGTGTAAGGTTGGTCTTCCCTTTTGGACTAAGTTCTGTATGAGCAGGGGCTATGTTAATTTTGTTCACCATTGTAACTCTAGTATCTACTATAATGTAAATACACATCAGCTAATATTTGTTAATATTAAGACATCTTACATTGCACCCAATTTGTATTTATGAGCCTATCACAAAAGCTTTAATATTTTCCCTTAATCATAAGTAAACATTATATAAAAAGGATTATCTATTTTACACATTAGAGTTCGATTTTTACACTGCCAAAAATATTTGAAAAGTTAGATACAGATCACGACTTCTTTAGATTCTTTCTAATCTGATTTTCTGTACTATAAATAAAAGGTTCAAAAACTACAGTCATAAATATACATATCTGTAACAAGAAAGCCAGTTACAAAAACAATAAAACTATGTTTAAACAGTTCATCTAAACCTGCACTTTCCAGTGTTGTTAGAAGACTCTGGCATTCCTCAGGAGCTGCTTACAGGACAGGTAAGGTGACCCCTCTCTCCACTCCAGTCAGAGAAGTTTATATTACCTGTCTGATGTTATAATTGGATGAAAGATTTGATTTTTAAGAAGGAGCTGGGGGGGGCAGGAATCTGACAGTGAAAAACTGTTTAATCATTACGAAAAAATTATTAATCTGGCCACAACGAACATTTTTAATTACATTTTTATTTTGTCTAAAACATTCTGGGAGTATAATATATAGGAGATGTCATATTAGCAGAAATACGGGAAAAAAGAAAACTCCATTTAGTCAACCTACTTGAAACAGTTCTTCCTTCCAACATTGGCCTAATGCCCCAAGAATGTATGTTCCCTTTTGAACAATAATTAAAAGAGAATTTACATACCATGGTGGGGAACATTTTTAAAATACCACTTTTAATCTATGATTAGGTTTTCATATAGGCATTTACAATATGAAACATTTTTTTAAAATACATTGGACTTTGACAACCAGTATCACAAACAGCTAGAGAAAAAGATGGAAATACCTAAACAGGCTCAAAAAAACTTGGATGCATCTCAAAATGTATGCTAAGTGAAAGAGATTTTTTAAAAAGCATGTGCTGAACGATTCCACTGATATAATAAAACTACAGAATATAAAAGTTAATCCATAATGACAGAATCAGGTTAGAGCTGCAAGGAGAGAGGATGGGGAAGGACTGTAAAGGGGCATGGAGAAACTTCTGAGAATGGTGGATAATAGTCACCGGCCTGAAGAGCTGGTGATGATGATTTCACAAAGGTATACATATGCCAAACTTCAAATTGTATACTTTAAATATATATAGTTTACTGTAAGCCAATTATCAAAATATATCTTAAAAATAAACATGTTAATTTTGAATGTAAAAAGAATATATAAAAAACCTGCCTTATAAATTTTTAAAGAATATTTCAGAACACAGAACCACTATAAGAACATTTAAAGGTAGGAAAATGTTTATTACCTTACAACTTTTGGAGACTGGGGATTTTCAATTCCTTTAAAACAAACTTTTTTGACATGATCTCCTGAGCTCTGGCCAGTAACAGATTTTTTTTCTTCTATTAAGAAATCCCGGAATGACCTGGATGAAACTGAATGTTGAGAAGATGCCCTGTAGAAAGACAACAAAGGTCATGGAAAAACATTCATTTTTCTTAAAAGGCTGTTGCTGGAAGTGACGAGGGGAAAATGAAGTGAATATATACCAAAAATTTTAGTGATAAAAATTACAGTTTTCAATGTGATGTTGGATTTTTGCTGTCAATTATAGACTAATCAAAACTGTGATAAGAAAAAACAATCAATGGAGATCAACATGGGTGATAGCCCAGATACTGAAATTAGCAATGCTTTTAAAAACAGTATTATAACTATGCCTCAGGTAACAAAAAATATGGTTAGAATAAATAAGTAAGCTCAGCAGAGGAAAAGTGTCTATGAAAAAGAAGAAAACAGAAATTCAAAGACTTTAATAATGTTCAACAACAAAATTCACAGAGGGGTGAAACAGCAAGATTGGAAAAGTCTAAACTTGAAGATAAATTTTTTCAATCTTTTCTTCTGATTAAAAATGTTTTATTGATTTAAGTCAGTCATGGTGACTTAAGGTAATATTAAATGTAACTGGGGACCCAGAAGGATAGGTAGGGAAGATAAAAATATCCACAGAAACAATAATGAAAATGAAGTCACTCAGTTGTGTCTGACTCTTTGCAACCCCGTGGACTGTAGCCCACCAGGCTCATCCGTCCATGGGATTCTATAGGTAAGAATACTGGAGTGGGTTGCCATTTCCTTCTCCAGGGAATCTTCCCAACCCAGGGATCGAACCCAGGTCTCCCGCACTGCAGGCAGATGCTTCAACCTCTGAGCCACCAGGGAAGCCCAAATCCATAATGTCAAAGAACTCAACAATTTTAGCCAACTCCAAAAAAGAAAAATGTAAAAAAGAACATACTTAGACACATAATGGGCAAACTGCTAAAAACTAGAGTACAAAAAAGAAATTTTAAAAGCAACCACAGAAATCCAGCACAGTATGAAAACATCTGGATTATTTATTAGAAATGAAAGTCAAAAGAGAAACAATATCTTTAATGTGATGGGGAAGGGAAGTCCCCCCACTTAATTACATTAAAATAAAAAGCATTAACCAAGCTAAGCCATAATGGATTCCTGACCCAAAGGACTATAAACACTGGTTGTTTTAAGGTACTGTTTAAGGTAATTGGTTACAAAGCAATAGATAATACAAGATAACAATTTCAAAGGACAATAAAGAAATATTATAAATAACTATGCAAATTTGACAATTTATAAGAAATGGACATACCCTAATCAAAGATAACAAAAAACAGAAAATCTGTATAGACCTGTACCTAAACAATTTAATTAATCTCACCAGCTTTTCACTGTAGAAACTAACAAATTGATTCTAAAATTTATATGAGAATACAAAAACCTAGATTAGCCAATGCTGTCTTAAAAAAGAAATACAAAACTGGAAGAAGATAAAACAAGTTACTGTAATCAAGACAGTGTGGTATTGACATAATTATTAACAGATCAATGGAACAGATTAGAGAACTCAGCAACAGACCCTCATGTGATAGTCACTTTATTTTCAATAATGGAACTGCCAAAGCAAACAAGTGGGAAAAGTGTTTTTTATAGAAGAAAATAAAAAGACCTTTATTTCACACCATACCCCCCAAATTATTTCAAGATGAATTATAGACCTAATGTAAAAGCTAAATGTCCTGGAAGAAAATTGAATTACAGACTTAATGTAAAAGCTAAATGTCCCAGAAGAAAACAGATTATCTTCGTAACATGGTGGCAAGCAAAGGTTTCTTCGGACGTAACCAGCAATAACCATCAAATCAAGGAATGATAAATCAGACTTAACCAAATCAAAAACTTCTGCTCATTAGAAGATATCATTAAGAAAACAAAAAATATCTGTAAAGCATATATCTGACAAAGAACTTTTTTTTTTGGACAAGCCAAATCTAAGATTTACATAAATGTGGTCAAAATCAAAAATAATTCTGAATAAAAAGAACAAAATCAGAGAAACTGCACTATCTGATTTTAAAATGTATAAAAGTTATCATCAACAAGTCAGTCTTTGTGGGCATAAACACATGCATGTAAGTCACAAGGAACTGAGTGCAGTCCAGAATTAGACCCACACACACACTGTCAACTGAGTTCCACCAAAACTGCCAAGTAATAAAATAGGGCAAAGACAACCTTTTCAATAAGTTCTGCTGAAACAACTAGATATATGCATGAGGAAATAAACAGACACCTTGCCCTATACCTTACTCACATACAAAGAGACACTTAATCACAAAAGCTAAACTAAGGAAACATCTACATCAAAACCAAAAAAGTGTTTGTAACCTTAGTCAAAGACATGGAGATACTAATACCATCTCCTTCTTTATAAAGGTTGTTATGTGAATCAAATGTTAACTTATGGCAAAATATTTAACAGTACCTGATACACAGAAATGCTATGTAAGTCTGTTACTATCCATAATTTTCACAGCATTTAACAAAATTTGCTTAAGGAGAAAAAGATGACAATGAGATAACAAATTCTGATATGAAGAAATATCTTTCCTTCCTAAAGTCTGACTTAGAAAAATTAACCCAGAAATGTAACGGTATTAACCCTAAGCATCATTTTCAGAAATCCTTAATAAGTCAATATTATGAATAATAATATAAAAAATTTCCTAGTCAAATACTTCATCTGTTTTATTTCCTCAGAAAACAAAGTGAATACAAATGCTAACCAGTTAATTCCTCCCAAAACTAAATTCATACTTTGAAGAAACCATAAAATCCACACCAGATTAAATTCATAAACTACTTGGGGTTTCCCATAAAAGATTAGCAAAGCCTTCTGAAATCCTATTATCTTATCTGAATTCAGGGATTCAGTTCAGTCACTCAGTCATGTCCGACTCTTTGCAACCCCATGGACTGGAGCACACCAGACTTCTCTGGCCATCACCAACTCCTGGAGTTTATTCAAACTCACGTCCATCGAGTCAGTGATATCATTCAACCACCTTATCCTCTGTCGTCCCCTTCTCCTCCTGCCTTCAATCCTTCCCAGCATCAGGGTATTTTCAAATGAGTCCGTTCTTTGAGTCAGGTGGCCAAAGTACTGGAGTTTCAGCTTCAGCATCAGTCCTTCCAGTGAATATTCAGGACTGATTTCCTTTAGGATGGACTGATTGGATCTCCTTGCAGTCCAAAGGACTAAAGAGTCTTCTCCAACACCACAGTTCAAAAGTATCAATTCTTCAGCACTCAGCTTTCTTTATGAACTCCAACTCTCACATCCATACATGACCACTGGAAAAACAATAGCTCTGACTAGACAGATCTTAGTCGGCAAAGTAATGTCTCTGCTTTTTAATATGCTGTCTAGGTTGGTCATAGCTTTTCTTCCAAGGAGCAAGCAACTTTTAATTTCATGGCTGCAGTGATTTTGGACCCCAAGAAAATAAAGTCTGTTTCCATTGTTTCCCCATCTATTTGCCATGAAGTGATGGGACTGTATGCCATGACCTTAGTTTTTTGAATGTTGAGTTTTAAGCCAACTTTTTCACTCTCCTCTTTCATTTTCATCAAAAGGCTCTTCAGTTCCTCTTCACTTTCTGCTATAAGGGTGGTGTCATCTGCATATCTGAGGTTACTGATATTTCTCCCAGAAATCTTGATTCCAGCTTGTGCTTCATCCAGCCTTGCATTTTGCATGACGTACTCTGCATATAAGTTAAATAAGCATGGTGACGATATATAGCCTTGACGTACTCCTTTCTCAATTTGGAACCAGTCTGTTGTTCCATGTCCAATTCTAACTGTTGCTTCTTCACCTGCGTACAGACTTCTCAGGAAGCAGGTAAGGTGGTCTGGTATTCCCATCTCTTTCAGAATTTTCCACAGTTTGTTATCTACAAAGGCTTTGGCATAGTCAATGAAGCAGAAATAGATGTTTTTCTGGAACCCTCTTTCTTTTTCAATGATCCAGTGGGTGTTGGCAATTTGATCTCTGGTTCCTCTGCCTTTTCTAAATCCAGCTTGAACATCTGCAAGTTCATGGTTCACATACTGTTGAAGCCTGGCTTGGAGAATCTGGAGCATTACTTTGCTAGTGTGTGAAATAACTGCAATTGTGTGGTAGTCTGAACATTCTTTGGCATTGCCTTTCTTTGGAATTGGAATGAAAACTGAACTTTTCCACTACTGTAGCCACTGCTGAATTTTCCAAATTTCCTGGCATACTGAGTGCAGCACTTTCACAGCATCATCTTTTAGGATTTGAAATAGCTCAACTGGAATTCTGTCACCTCCATTAGCTTTGTTCATAGTGATGCTTCCTAAGGCCCACTTGACTTCGCATTCCAGGATGTCTGGCTCTAGGTGAGTGATCACACCATTGTGGTGATCTGGGTCATGAAGATCTTTTTTGCATAGTTCTGTGTATTCTTGCCACCTCTTCTTATATCTTCTGCTTCTCTTAGGTCCATATCATATCTGTCCTTTATTATGCCTATCTTTGCATGAAATGTTCTTGTCTGAATAACTAATATATATCTGATTCTGACCTAACCACCAAAACACTTTTATATGCATCATCTCATTTAATCTTTACAACAATAATGCTTAAAGTATTTTCATCACAACCTAAATTTAAAAGAGCACAACCAAAGCTGAGGCATCTGAATGACCCTCAGATCACCAGAGATAAGCAGACCTGGGATCCAAACCCAGTTAGTTCTTAATGATCACAAAACTCATGCTTGGCCATCTAGTCTATCACTGGCTTCAATAAGAATCAAAATAATACTCCTTATAAAGTGCGAAAGATGACATAGATGGAAGGAAAATGATGATGCACACTTAGTTTTGTTGGTATATGAGCTAATAAGCATCTATTCGTAACAAAATCAGCTGAAACCTTCTACCAAATTTCTACCTGCTCAATAATTAAATACAACTCCCTCACATAAGGTTTTTCTAAGGAAAAAACTCACCAATAACTCAATACACGCTAAAGAAATCAATCATGTGAACATATTACAAATAAAGTTACATTTTATTTACATACTAATGGTTAATATTTATATTATACAATGCTTAAGGTGCTGTTCTAGATGTGTTTCATTAACTGTTTACTCTTCACAATACCCCTGTGAAATAGGTCCTGTTTTTAGCCTATTTATGAACAAGAAAAGAGAAAGATTAAATAACTGATCTGACAGAGGAAGACTGGAAAGTCAGATTAAAGACTTAATCTGAATTCACACTGCTACTAGGCAATATATCCACATTTTAAAATTAAGGCAAGGCTGACTCCTGATTACCAGGCTTAATCACTATATTACATTCACAGAAAATCATTCACCCTATGTAAAATTCTTAAATCATATGAGAGAAATTTTCTTTACAGATTTATCAGAAATATGACCTACCAAGGCATTCACGTTAAAGATATTTCTTCAAAAGGAACTTACCTGACTTTGACTTTATCACAAAATTTTCTCCAAAGCACATACATGTGAAGAACATTAAAAAATTAAATACAAAGAAGCACACCCCATTTCCTTACCAACTCCTTCTCCTCCCCAAAATACACATACCTGAAAGTTTCTACTGGCAAACAACACAACTATGCTATAAAGTACTTTGTATTATTAGTCACTGGGAACACTGCTGGCAAATACTCTGCCAAAAAAATCTGATGAATGTCTTTTGTAAGTAATTCATGTCTCTAAATACAGAAACTTCACAATCATCTGTATAAAAACCACAAGATGTCAAATTACCAAACTTTGGTAATCTGCAAACTTCTAGATGTGGTAAATAGTGTACACCCTAAAAAAAATTATTTCTTCATAGCTATTTATGATAACATCTCCTTAAGAATAAATATAGGTAACAATGCTTACTTACAAGATATCTTATATTCGCATGTTTATTAATCATGTATAGTGGTTACTTATAAATTATCTTATGCAGACTTCTTTAAATGAATTCTATTATTCTTTCCACTGATCATGCCATAATTTGAAACAGTGTCTGATGTCTGATTTCCCACAATTTTACTTTCCTAACTCAAAGGCTCTGGCTCTTTTCCATTTTAGCAGCCAGAGAAACTTAAGAAGCATTTGCAGACATTTGTAGCCACATAAAAAATTAATCAACATTTTTTTTTCTCAACTAAGGAAGCTCTAAAAATTGTGCTTTAAGGAGTAAAATTTCTAGCTAAAAATTTAAACAACTGAACTTAGTTTATAGGTTAGCTCAAAATGGAATTTGGAAGAAGTTACATTCATACAGCCAGGCCACAAAGATTGTGCATTCTTCCACTCAAGATGGCTGGTGAGAAATGCAGTTTTATTTCTCCAAGTAAAATAAAGGATAATGAAAAGTGATCAACTCCCATATATACTTGGTGTTTTCACAACAGATTTAAAAGTCAACTGGTTAGAATTTCATTGTAATGCAAAAACCAGTTATTTTTCATATTTAACACTGTCACACCTAACTTCATGCAGCAGGAGTACTGTTACACACTGGAATTCATCATACAGACTAGGTGAATGAATGGGTGAACAAACTAAGTAAATTCCCTACCACAACCAGAAGTAGACTTAAAGGGCTAACTTGTGATTTGCTAATGAATTGCACATTAACCTTATTATAAAGAAGTTGTTGTTTAGTTGCTAAGTTGTGTCTCACTCTCTTACGACCCCATGGACTGTATGTAGCCCGCCAAGCTCCTCTGTTCTTGGGATTTCCCAGGCAAGAATACTGGAGTGGGTTGCAGTTTCCTTCTCCAGGGGATTTTTTCCCAACCCAGGGGTCAAAACCACACCTCCTATATTGGAGGTGGATTCTTTACTGCTGAGTCACCAGGGAAGCCCGTTATTAAGATAAAAACAGAATAAAAACATCCTTTAATAATTAAGAAAAATCACATTAGATGATTTATCAGGAGATGAACATGTCCCTTTGAGAAGTAGTTGAAAAAAATCGCTATAGCAATGAATATATTCCATATACGCAATCTGTAAATCAAATCAAATTAAAATGCTAATTTCATATTAATTTTCTATTTTTTCAAAGCTGAGCAAACTTGAAATTCTACCAACTTTATTTAGACCAACATTTACAAGAGATATCCTCAGGAAAACAAATCTATTCCTTTTTTTCTAATATGATTTCCAGAGAAAACAGGAAGAAAGTATCAAACAGTATATAAGTTGTTCCTAGACTTGGATATTCCTAGACATGCTTTGCACAATTAATAAGAGAGCCCACCAAGTAGCCAGTATAATGTATCAAAAAAGAACCCACATGAAGGCAATTCACTATGAAATTTAAGAACACTAGAGATAAAAAGGGGGGAGGAGGGAAAGAAACTGGTAACATATTAAGAGTTAGGAATTGGAATGGCATTAGACTTCCCAATAGAAATAAGAAAAAGGAACTCTACAAATGATTTGCAACTCAGAATTCTGTTCCCATCTATCAGTCAAGGGTGGGGAGAATAAAAATATTTTCAGTTATAAGAGCTCCAAAAATGTACATCCTATACATTCTTCATCAGAAAACTACCAGTTTTGATATGGAGTGAGCTACCTCAAATCAAAGAATAAACCAAGAAAGCGAAAAATACAGCCTCTAGGAAACTGGGGATTGAACACTGGAGTGAAGCTAAGGAAATCCCCAGGATGACAATTAAGAGAAGTCTCAAGATCACAGTATTAAGCATGCCTGAAAAAGGCCTAGTTTTTCAGAGAACTCAGCGTTCTAAATGAAAATGGTTCCAATAAAAAACAAAAGTCGTAAGTTATCTGGGATGTTTCCCAGTAAGGGAATTAGTTATTCCAGGGAAAAATAAAGGTGTAAAAAATGGAACTACAATCATACGATGGTTCTGTTGTGAATCTTAACCAGACAAAAGAGAATTTATTGGGGTTGGAATGATTTTTATTGGGGTTGGGGTTTGAAATGGATTCTAAACCAAGAGTTGGAGTAAGTCTATTGAATTTCCCAACTTGAGTGATCATTGTTTTGTTCCCTCTTTTGTTCATTTACTTTTTGTTTTTAAATAAGGAAACTGGTTGATGGCATGGCTGAAATTGTATTTACTAAGCCCAAAGCTTCCCCGGGCTTCCCAGGTGGCACTAGTTGTAAAGACCCTGCCTGCCAATGCAGGAAACATAAGAGACACGGGTTTGATCCCTGGGTCAGGAAGATCCCCTGGAAAGGGAATGGCAATCCACTCCAGTATTCTTGCTTGGAGAATCCCATGGACAAAGGAGCCTGGTGGGCTTTGGTCCATGGGCTCACAGAGTTGGACACGACTGACATGACAGCAGAAAGCTTCCTCATGTGCTTAGTTAACTGACTCAAATTGCAATATATTTAGTATCTTGAGAAGTAATTTAAGAAGTTTTTTTTTTTTTGGTCTTTTCCATACTTTCGTTTAGGAAAAACATTAACTCTATTTTAACAGCTATTCCATAAACCTAACAGAGGCAGTGATCAAATTACTTTTGTATATTGCCTTATCAGAAACTAGAACATGCCTTGCATGTAGAAGCTACACAACAAATATCAATGAATTGAAACATTCTACTAAACCCATTCCCTCAAGTTTTACTCTTTTCTTTTTAAATTGGGTTTTCTCGTCTTTTTTTGTCTGGGATCAAGTTTCAGATTTACTAGTGGTTCTGACATTTAGTCTTACTGATAGCAATCAAACTGAGTTGACACTCTCTTTAAAATAATTTGCATTTTAACTGGGAAAAAATATTCCTTCTTATAGATAAAAAGTGGCATTAGAAGCAATGAAAGGATCTCCCCAAGGGTAACCTCCAGTACCCTCTTCTATGCTTGTGACAGCAGCAACAGGGTTTTTTCTGGCACTTCATATATCCAGGTATTTTTCCTCTAAAACTGGTTTCCACATATTCTATTAGTGAACTTCCCTGGTGGTATGGAGGCTGGGGATCTGCCTACCAATGAAGGGGACATGATTCAATCCTGGTCCAGGAAGATTCCACATGCCACAGAGCAGCTGGGCCCAAGCCCTACAACTACTGAGCCTGCATACCCTAGAGTCTAGATGCCACAACCATTGAGGCCACACGCCACAGCCAGAGAATGCCCATGCATACCGATGAAGTGCAGCCAAAAATAAAAATTAAGTCTATTATGATATTAGTTACCAAATAAGGAGGATGGAAGGGAAATAGGAAGTACAATCTATTTCACATATCTCAAAATTGCCATCTGAACTCTTTGGAAATGATTCCTATTAATGCTGCATTTATGGTTAGATTCTAATAGAGAAAACTATATAACATATTGGTAAGTGAACAGCCCTGCTTAAAAGTGACAATGACAAGCTATGATAACAAAGATATTCATGACACATACATGGAATGTGCAAAGAAATTAGGGTACTAAAAGAGATTTATCAAACTTCTCCATGATATATATTATTTTTATAAAACAATGAAAAAATAATGCTCTCAAACTACTTTAGCAATAAACATTAATTAAAATACCAAGAAGAAATTTTATCTACACATATGAAAAAAATTTGAAATTCATGATATACTTGTCAAAATAAACAGAAAAATAAAGTATTTCCCAAGGTCTGATTCATGGGAAAAAAAAAAAACAAAGCCAAGAACCGCCTTAAAAGCTAATGTACAAAGCTTATTTTAATAAAAATTAGAGCATACCATGCATTTGCTGGCTTGGGGCTTTTTGAAGGAGCACTTAAAGCTGTCTCCATGTTATTCATTCCTGAATTATTATCTTTGGTAGTCATTGCAATCATTTTTCGTTGCTTCTGAGAAAGTTTAACTCCATGAGAAATCATTTTTCTAGAAAATAAACCAATCAGTTTTACTGCTTCTGAGAAAGTTTAATTCCATAAGAAATAATTTTGCTAGAAATTTCTGCTTAAGATTACAGGTAATTATATTGCTTTGTGTTTATTTGATGAAATTTTACTATTACTAGATCAAAATGATCACAAGTTTCAACAGTGACCATATATATATATAATCAGTTTATACGACCAAGGATAAAGTAATAGCTACAATGAGCCCTTGTAATAGCGTGCATCACACTTATATCAGAAATAGCCTATACTGATTATTTTAGAGGCCAATTTCTGGCATATAATATTGTATTCCACAAGAGCTGATCTATCAACCCAACTCAATCTTTAGCATGTCTGAAGTGACTTAGCAGCAGCAGCAGCAAGAAATAATGTTATGGAGGCTAAATTACCTATTAATAGAAAAAAGCTTAAAACTAACTTTAACATCAAATGCAGAAAAATAATAGGAAAGGTATAGTAGGTCTTTCCAATTCTTTAGGGCAAAACTATAATACAACATGTTTTTTCCTTTTTATGATTTTGTAACCAACCCCAAATTTGTCTTTGGTGTAGTTCCACATTTCTGTCTACTTTCTTCAATTTGCATGATGGTTCTGAGATCCAAGACAGGAGGGCTGACAGGACTAAAAGACATAAAAGTTACTTTACAACCCATTCATTACTTTATACCCAAATATTACTAAAACTGTAAATTATATATAACATCATTAATGAGAGGACAATTTAGGTTCATTTTTTCAGCTGTGGTCAACTTTAAAAAGGATAAATGAAAGCTACTTTTATATATACATACATAAATAATAATTAAAATGTATCTAAAGTCAAATGTTAAGTGATACATGTTTAATAAAGCAGTCTAACATTAATGATTAGAAGATGCTTCCAAGTGTTCCCACAAGTATGTCTACTTATGCAAAAAGTTCTGAAACCACTTTCTGACCATCTTTAGACCATAAACCAGGACATCATAATCTTTATTCCAACTGTGAAACAGAGCATATTTCAAAATATTTACACAAATGGTCCAGATGATAGTATAACTAGTAAGGCAATTAATAGTTTTAAGCCTATAATAAACCATACTAGGTAATAAAGATGAAGAACAACCTCAATAAGCATTTTGAAAGAATACTGTATTTTAACTATGTTTACTTCTTCATTTTTTTTTGCTTTGTACTTTACAAACTTTATTAAATAATGAGCATTACTATCTTTCATTATTTTATATACAGTATTTAAACTGTTTTCCTAGATGGATGGTTTTTTTTTTGCACAAAGAACAGAGTAGGTGAAAAGTGAACTTATAAAAACACTTAAATCTTCAGTTCAGAAACCTAATAAGAACTTGACATACACTTAAGTACATATAACTCTTTCCCTGCAATTATATACATCCCTACCCCACCTCCCAAAGAAACTTTTTTATTTTTTTGAAACTATTTTAAACAAGATCACTCAATGGATAACTTTGAGGGAAAATATGAACCTGATGATATATGTACACACAGATCTCAAAATCTGCATCCTGGCTAACAGAAGGAGTGTACAGAACTACAGATTTGTCCTAGAACCTAAGAACAACCATACAGACATTTTATACAGTAAGACAGCAGCCTTCGTGCAGCAGGGTGTATTCCTAAAAGTAACATCAAAGTCGTGCAACAGACTGGTGTGGAGAATTAATAACTTCTGAGAGTAAGACACCAGAGTATATGGATAATGCAGAATTTGGGTCTTACAAACTAAAAAGCAGACCTGGGAAACTGTGTTCCTGGAACAAGAAAGTCAGATAACTTTGTTTTGTAAACACATTTACAAAACAAATTTACTCCTTCAGTTTTAAAAACTGGATTTTCTAAATAAAAAAAAATTATGGATAGAATATATATGTTAAAACTACAGTATAACATTAAATTAATATCTTCTGACAATAACTGAAAAACAACACATTTTATGAGATACCCTTTAATGTGCTAAAGAAAAGATTAAACCTATAAAAGACAAAATGGTCTTCCTGAGTGGGTGTTTTTACTAATATACACTATTCTTTAGAAAAAAAATGGTGATATCAAGTCACTGCGTGCATGTATCTGTTTGTTACAGAGGATTTACTAGTATTCATTAATGACACTACAAAGGCAACTATATTTTGTCTGGAAAAAGAGCCTATTTTAGCTAATTAGTAATTTGTATCCACTTTAGCTGGTAATCTGTATGCCGTTAGATCATTTTCTCTATATTAGAAATTAATATTAATGTTTTTAAATGTGTTCCATTAAAAATTTTAATTTGACTAAGAATGAATGATATTTTGCTGACTAACAAGTACAGTACAGAACAAAATAAAAATCCTACCTGAAAGAGCCAGAAACCCAACTGGAAGAGCTTGTAGTATCAATTCTGTTACTGGGAATGGGCTGTGGAGCAGTTATTTTAAGTACTGGTGATTTTTCCCATGGTTTTAAATCTTCCCTAAAATATGCAGGAGGTGTACCATTAACATATGATTTAATTTTCCCCTGGAGGTAAAAAAAAATTTTTTTTAATTGAGTAATAACAGGCACCCCTAGCACAGCAGTTTACACACAGTTGGTACTCAGTAAATACTGGTTAAACTATATTAAAGAATAAAATTTTATGACAATAATCATCTAGCACTTTTAATTCACTTCTTCTATAGTTTAGTATCTTGATCAGTTTTCAAATCCTCAGTGGCTATAACCTAATTACTGGAAGCTTTGGGAATAATTTTAAGGGAAATAAATCTGCATATTAAATTCCTACTTACATGAGCATTAAAGAAAAATGTTAATATAAGTGGTGCAAATAAGATATGAAGCAGTAACTTTAAAATTAATGTCCATGAATTTAAGATGAAAAAAAATTAAAGTTTTGTATAAATGTCACATAATTCATGCTGAATATACTTAAAGGACTCTGAATAAAATGAGAGCCAAATAATATTGTCACTTCATAAGGGATACTAAAACTATTGCTATTAAAAGAGGTCAAGGAAGTTACTGAAATAGTTATTTCCACTGCCAGGATAAATTCTTCTACTACTGCTATAAAGGCACTTCAACCTTCCTTTAAACCTCAACTGTCTTCCAGACCAACCTTAGTGTAATATGAATTGCCCCCAAATCTCTACTCTACATAAAAATATTTAATAAAAATTTGTTTTGTATCAATCCTTGAGGCCTAGAAAACTCTTAATAAAGGGTACATCTTCTGAGGTCTCACAAATTTCTAGATATTCTGATATGTTTTGTGAATGCACAGAGGTTAGAAAAAAATTGTATCTGGTAAATTAGATGTTTTCATTCCCTGTAAATTAACAACTATGGAATAAAATGTTAAGAGATGTCTAAAATATGGCCTCCCTAGAGTTGACCAGACTAGGAATTCAGCAGCTTGGTGTCAATTATGCTAGACTAGAAGAACTCTATTTCAGATTGCATTGTTCTTAAATACCATGGAGGAAAGATACTAAACAGATTTTCCAAATTCAGCTCATTTTCAAAATAATTTTCCTTAGTTTTTATCTAGTGTTAACTGACATTCCATAAAATAAATTTCAAGTAATCCAGCCATGAATATACAGGTGGTGCTACTAGCAAGGACTTTGTCTGCCAGTGCAGGAGACACAAGAGACATGGGTTCGATTCCTGCATCAGGAAGATCTTAGAGTAGGAAATGGCAACCCACTTCAGTATTCTTGCCTGGAAAATTCCATGAACAAAGGAGCCTGGTGGGCTCTATGGGGTTGCAAAGAGTCAGACACGACTGAGCAACTACACATACACATATATTTCAACTATACAGTATTGTCTATACAGTATTGTTGTACTTTACATCAATATTATATTTAATGTAGAAAGATTAGAAATATCATAAAGAGCTCAACACTGCCATTAAAATCTTTAAGAGTAGAAACATTAGGCAAATTTGAGAAAATACTCCATGTATTATGTCACTAATTATATATATATATATTTTATAAACCAATTAGAGGAGTGTTTTAGAGTAAAACACTTGTAAAAAAGCCCAGTATAAAAAGCTGGGTTCTTAGTAGCTCAGCTGGTAAAGAATCCGCTGGCAATGCATGAGACCCCAGGTCAATTCCTGGGTTAGGAAGATCCTCTGGAGATGGGAACAGTTATCCACTCCAGTATTCTGGCCTGCAGAATTCCATGGACTGTATAGTCCATGGGGTTGCAGAATTGGACATAACTGAGCAACTTTCACTTTAGAGTAAAAACAATGAAAGACTAAACTATCTCTAGACTAGAATTTGAAGAAAATAGTGCATTAAAAAACAAAGACAAACCTCAGACTTATCTGAATTAAATCCTGTTGTAAAGTCAGGAGATTGTAAATCTCTAGGACTACCCACTCCTGCATAGCTTCCTTCAGAGTCTGATGTCAACAGTTCTGGAAGAGACTCCACAGAATTGGTCTTATCAGACTTTAACAATCCTAAAAGGTAAAAAGTTTTTAAACATTTAAACACATCTAAACATACAAGAACCAAATACTTTAATGAAGTAAAAAAATTGAAATGGAGGTTTTAAAACAAGTTTTAATCATTTCAATAACATATCAATTATGAGGAAGATTGCTATTTGGTATCTAATGTAAGAAGTGACTCAGAATATTTTCCCCATATAAAAAAGGAAGACAAAAGTAAACTCTTTTTTATAAAACAGAGTATATTTACTAGTGGAATGTTCCCAAAAGTCAATTATAAATTAATCTAATAAATAATGTCTTCTAACTTTAAGGATCAACACAAAAATTAAGCCTTGACACAACTGCCCTTGATGAAATTAGTCTCATACTCAAAATTTCTTCAATAATAGGTCTTTTTTTATTTGGCCCCTATTAAATTTCATTATTTGCTTTGGCCACAGAAATAGTAGTCTAGCAGGAAGAATACCAAAGGGAAATCAAGAAAATAAATTCTACTTCTGTCTGTTACTACCTGAAATCACGTAAAAGTTTTCTGACCTTGCTTCAAGTTTAAAGGACGAGGCATAAATTAGTTCATTACTAAAGTCTCTTCCAATTCTGAAATGCTATGACTCTAACACATGTGCTAACAATAACATCATTTAAAACAAACCAAATGTCTGCTTGTCCATAAACCTTTTAGGTATTTGGAAAATCACTAGTTCCATGTTTGTCTGTCTATCTAAATATCTTCCCATCAATGTACCTATGCTTCCTTCTAAGGATGTGAGGTAATTCATGTAATACAGAGAATGAAAAATCACAGAATTTTGAACTTGAAAAGGTCCTAAAATAGGAATCAAGATATGTAGTCAATGAGAAAGACCTTTACATTAGCTATCTTTTAAAATATCTTTTATATTACCTAAAACAATTATTCTTCACATTATTTATCAAACATGTCAAATACCTCATTTGTTCTTGTTTGTATAAAGCTGATTGACTATGAAAGAAAATATTGTGGATAGAAATTGCACCAGTTTGTCTTACTGCTATAGATACACCTACTATTCCTCGAAGCCATATTTTAGTGTCATTATTTGTTTACACTTCAAATTTTTATCTAAAGTTAAAATTTAGGTAGTTTAATTTAGATCTAATCAGATGAATCTAGAATATAGGGTAGTCTATACCACCACTGGCCTCAACTTCTGAAAACAGAACAAAACATTGTGAGGGGGTGCTACTCTAGTTTAAAAACACTAAAAAAACATTAATAAGCAAAGGCAATGTCAATCTTAGTAAGACATCAGATTTTCTTTTATATTAAAACAAAAAAGGCTATAAAAACATTTTTGGACAAGTAGGGAAATTTGAGTGTAGACTGTAACACTAGATAGTATTGTTAATTAATGTCTTCCAAAGTCTGACCCTCTCCAACCTATCTCCTATCTGCAGAGATCTGATATGGTGAGCCAAGCTGAACTGTATGCATAAGAAATGTGCAATCTTTCTACTTGAAACACTGCCCTATACTCTTATGTCAACCTGCCTCTTCTTAACTAACCTCTCTTTACTCTGCAAGAGCCAGCTCAGCTATCACTTTCCTCTAACAGATGTGTCCTCTAACAGATCTTCTCAGACTGCTTTGGGTGCCTCTCTCGTGCTCACAGAGCAGATATCAGAGTACTTAACCACAGTACACACCATCTTCTGTGGCCTCCCTAAGACAAGGATTATCTGTTTCTGTAGACCCAGCAGATGGTATGTAATAGTATACGACACATGTTAAATGAATTAGATAAGGAAGAGAGTCGTGAAAGATTAGATCAGAAAATAAACCCTCAAAGAGGTTCCACTCACCTGTAGATGGCGGACTCTGAATAATATCTGAAAGATTATATCCTCCAGAACTATCTGACCGTTTACGTTGCTTCTTTTTCGCTTTTGTTTTTGTCTTCTTGAACATACTTTCCCTAGGAGAAAAAAGCAAATATAAAAGTTATTTTAAGAAAGTTAAGTTAGAAGTAAAACAGAACAATGAAATTTTGAGCAATGGAATACAGCATTTTGATCAAACAGAAAACACATAAGAATACACATGCTCTAGAGTCCCATTTATCTATGTGGCCCAGAGCTCCACTAAACTTCAATGTGATTCTATCACACTGTAACTCTAGTATTTCTGTGAACGTCAGAAACAAGGTGGTATATATGAAAATACTCTGAGAAGTAAAATACTGTACATGTTCACATACAAACTATTATAATCTATGATCTGGAACTAGAACTATTTGGTGATAATTTTTAAAGTATTTCAGGGGCTGCTTAATTCTTTGAATTAAGCATTATTAACCAGAAAAGGGAAAATAACACTATCTATGAGGACTACAAGTATCTTATCTCATCTAAACATAATAAATCTCATTACATAATTTATCCCCAGTTAACGCAGGTCAGCTATGAATACTATTATTTTGTAAAGGATAATATACTTAAGTCAGTGTTAATTTTATGATAACTTTTAATGTGACAACACATCATACATCCAAGTCAGACTTTTTAAGTATCAAGTATCCCAACAGCTACCATCAAACTCCAGAAAAGAAGTTAAAAATAACTCCTGGAACCAAGAGGAACATTTCAGAGAGCGACACAGTTGATTATTATACACTTACATATATATACACTCATATGTAGTAAATTACTTGAACATCCCAAAATTTTAACAGGTCATTTACCAAGTAAAGGGAAAGTGATTCTATAACCAGCTGATAAACTAGCCTAAAACACAGACTGGAAATTCTAAACATGACTTGTCAAACAGTCAACAGGGAGATTATGTAGAACCTGGGATATTTTATCGGAGGACTCCCAAATGCCAGGCATTGTAGCTCATGTATCTTGAACTAGTAGGGTTCTCTACACTGAGGGATCTAGAGGAATGGCTGATGAATCCCCTTGGTTCACCCTCCCCAGAAGGCAAACCTTTTCTCTTCTATCAAGATGGAGGAGAGGCACTTATTTGGTTCAGGAGTAGATCAATGCTTTTAGAAAAATTCTCAAACAATGCTCTCTTTGAAATCCATCCAGGTACACTGGTCTTCATAAACCTCTAATTCTTCAGCCTGTCAAGAATTCTGTTTTGTCTTTTCTGCTCTAAGTCATTATTGCTCAACAACCACTTTCTAACTTCCACAACATTAACATCTCCTGACTGCTACTTATTCCTTTCCCGTTCTCTCTACTCTAGCACAAAATGCCTCTTTCATTTCATTACTATACTCTCTGCAGGGTTTGGAAAGGTACTGAAGATAACTGCACTTATTCAACCCAACATATTAAACTGGAAGGCTATATTCCTTTTATGCTTATGCTTAATTTTGTTATATCTGCAAATATTAATTATGCATTCCTATCAAGGCTAAGAATGGACATAAATACCTATTTTCTATGTTAATTTTCTCATTTTCTTTCAGTGTCAATACAAAAGTGCCAACAGTATCCAAGATTGGGAATGGGGGAAGGAGAAAAGAAACAGGAAAAAAAAAATCTAAAGCTTACGAGTAATTCTGTTCCACATTTACTTCTTCTTTCAAAAAGATATCTCCATCTTCTACATCCAAATAGCTAATATCTGGTCCATCTTGATATGGTGTAATGACTCTTCTCTCCATTGCTGGAATCTATAAGAAAAAATACGTTACTTTTTTCTTATAAATTCTACAAAATGTGTAGAAGAATGACATCATCTACCTTTCTCTCGCCCCTTCCATCTACAACCAGTAAAACAGCCAGAGCTCATGAAAGGTGTTTCTGTCCAACACACTAGGACACCAGAGATTTCCACACATCTGTACATCTAAAGGTATAGTTTGGAACACACAGAGGAAGGAGGTAGAACCACTAAGAGTGGAGTCTGTGCCTGCGATCCTGGGCCTCTAACCATGGTAGCTGAGTCCACAGCTTCAGAGAACCAAGAAGCAGCAGGCAAGCAGCAGTACACACATCTCTAGCCTCCTGAAAGGAGTGGTGGTGCTCACAACCACAGGTTCCTGGGTAGCAGCGGCAGTGGACCCTGGAACCCAGCCCTCAACCCCCACCTCCCACAGTGGCGGAGCCCAGAAACCTTATACAACACCAGATACAGTAGAGACACCTGTGAAACTTTGCCTCCTACCACTCTCATGCTCCTCCTCCACCATGCAGAGGAGACCGTCACTCAAAGAATCCCAGACACTGGGGAAGGGCCCAACATTCCAATGATGACAGCAGCTCTGGCAGAAGAAAGGCAGTAAGGATCAGGGAGGCACGGAAGGAATAGTGACGGCACTGAGACACACTTCTCACAGAGCCAGTGGAAGCTAGAAAGTGCCAACTAGAAAATATAATCAGACGCAACTCAGGGAAGAAACCAAAACTTTGTGTTATAATGCCACCTACTGGAAAACAAAAGTAACGACTCTAACCTCCAACCTATCATTAACTTCAAATGCACCGGCAGAGGAATAACTCATCAAGCACCATGTACAATCACAATAACACTATATCACAAAAAAGAATTCTCCAGAAACCAAACTGAATCACAGTGTTCCAATATAACTGAAAGATAATTCAAAATAGCTTCTAACTCAAGGAACTACAAGAAAAGTCAGAAAGGTGGTTTAATGAGCTCAGGAATAAAATTAATGAACAGAAGAAATACTTTACCAAAGAGACAGAAACTCTAAAAAAAGAACCAAACACTGGAACTGAGGAATCCAACAAATGGCATAAAGAATGCATTAGAAAGAAATCGAAATAGAGTTAATATATGGAAGAAAGAATTAGCAAGCTCAAAGATACAAATCTTGAAATGATACAAGTATAAGAAAGAAGAGAAACAAAATATTAAAAACTGAGGAAATTCCTCAAGACCTATCTCTTTTAGGAAGGACAACACTAAGGTAAGCAGTAACCCAAAAGGAGAAGAGAGGGAGAAGGCAGCAGAGTGTTTATTTAAAGAAATAACAGCTGAGAAAGTCCCAAATCTAGGGAAGGAACTGGATACACAAGTACATAAAATTAAGAGAACACCAAATTACCTCATACAAAATAACCTTCTCCAAGACAACTAATAAATAATAAGACTGCTAAGAGTCAACAGCAAAAATTTTTAAAGGCAGGCAGTGTAAAAAGGATTGTGGCCTATAAAGGACCCTCCACTAGGCTACCAACAGATGTCTCAGCAGAAACTCTACAGGCCAGGAGGGAGTGAAATGACAGTCTCAGAATATTAAAAGATTAAAAACTGTGAGCCAAGAATATTCTATCTGGGAAAGATATCATTTAAATATGACAGAGATAAAAGCTTTCCTCAATGAACAAGTTGAGGGAGTTCATCAACATTAGACATGCATAACAAGACATGTTGAAAGCAGTACTTTAATAGAGACAAAAGTAAATAAAACTTTGAGCAAGATGATTAATAGAACCAGGAAACTGTAGAGCGTAAAGGTTAAATGGAGGAAAAAAGAAAAAGAACTATAAGCCATTGCTGTTTGGTAGCAAACTCACAACATAAAAAGGGATAATTTGAGAAAACAAAAACATAAAAGAGGATGAGGAAAACTGAACAGGTAAAGGAAGGTAACATACTATCAGCAGAAAAAAGACTGTTTTTCTAGTTTTTTACAAAGCTCAGGACAACCACAAAACTTTATGTTACAGAGCAGAGATATGAAACATTAAAAAAGAAAACACTGAGAAAAAAACCAAAGAAACATCCACACTAAAATGACAAAAACACAAGGAAAAAGAAACAATGGAGATGTCAAGCAACCAAAAAACAAAACATAAAATTTCAGGACTAAGTCCTCATCTATCAATAATCACCCTTAAATGTAATGGATTGAATTCATGAATCAGAACACAGAGACTAGGTGAATGCACCAAAAAACAAGACTCAACTATATGCTACCTGCAGCAGACACACCTCAGCTGTAAGGACAAACACAAGCTCAAAGTGAAGAGATGGAATATTATACTCCAAGCAAATGGCAGCAAAAAGGAAGCAGGTATAGCCATCCTCATACAAAATAGACAAAATAGACTTCAAGTTGAAAAATATAACAGGCAAAAAATGGTCAGTATACAGTTAAAAAGAGGACAACTCATCAAGAAGACACTGAAGTTACTAATGTATGTGTACCTAACCTAATAACTATAAAATACACAAAACAACTATTAACCAACCCAAAGGGAGAGAAATGGCAGCAACAAAATAACTGTAGGGGATATTTACCACCCACTTACATCAAGAGATGGGCTTCCCCGCGGCACAGCTGGTAAAGAATCCGCCTGCAATGTGGGAGACCTAGGTTCGATCCCTGGGTTGGGAAGATCCCCTGGAGAAGGGAAAGGCTACCCACTCCAGTATTCTGGCCTGGAGAATTCCATGGAATGTATAGTCCATGGGGTCACAAACAGCCAGACACGTCTGAGCGATTTTCACATATACATCAACAGATCAATCTAGAAGGAAGGTCAACAAGGAAATAGCGGTCTTAACTGAAACATCAGACCCAATATATCTGACAGATCAGATTTGAACAGAACATTCCATCCAACTGTAGCAGAATATACATTCTTCTCGAATGCTCATGAAACTTTCTAAAGGATAAGCTGTATGTTGTGACACAAAAAAGTCCAACAGATTTAAGAAACCCCAAATCCTATCAAATATCTATTCTGATGACAATGGTATAAGAAAATAGAAATCAAGAACAATAGGAAAATTACAAATATGTAAAAAAACAACATGCTACAAAACAACTGGGTTAGTGAAAAAATCAAATGAGAAATAAAATCCTACCTGAAGACAAATGAAAATATGATATACCAAAATCTGTGGGAAACAGCAAAAGCAGTACTAAGGGTTTGTAGCAATAAAGGCTTACTTCAAGAAACAAGAAAAACTTACACTTAGAGGTACTAGAAAAAGAACAAATGATGACCAAAGGAAATGAAGACCTTGTAGAAGGACGGAAATATAAATATAAGAGGAGGACAGTAGAAATGAGAGAGTTGATTCTTTGAAAAGATAACAATATTGACAAAAAGAGAAGGCCTGATAAAAAATGAAAGAAAAAATAACACCAAGAAACGTAAAAGAATATAAGAGAATACAAAAATTGGAAAACTAAGAAGAAATGGACAACTTCTTAGAATCATAAAACATTCCAAGATTGAATCACAAAGAGACAGAAAATCTGAATAGATGAATCATGAGTACAGAGATTGAAACAGTAATCAAAAAGCACCTCTAAAAAACATAGATCCAGGACCAGACTGCTTCACAGGTGAATTCTACAAAATATTCAAAGGTTTAATACCTATCCTAAAACTCTTTCAATGAACTGAAAAGGAGGGAGTGCTTAACTCCTTTTATAAGGCCAGTATCACCCTGATACCAAAACCAGACAAAGACAACACAGAGAAAGAAAATCACATGCCCTTATCTCTGCTGACAGATACAAAAATCCTCAACAAAATATTAGCAACCTGAATTGAATGATACATCAAAAGAATTATACAGCATGATCAAGTGGGATTTATACCAGGGATGTAAAAATGGATAACATCCTCAAATCAATCAATGTGACATACCACATTAACAAAATAAAGCATAAAAATCATGAGATCTTCTCAACAGATGCAAAAAAAAAGGATCTGACAAAATTCAACACCCATTTAGGATAAAAATTTTCATTAAAGTGGGTATATGAAACATCCACAAGGAAATTTATGAACAAACTAGATAGCATATTAAAAAGCAGAGACATTACTTTGCCAACAAAGGTCCATCTAGTCAAGGCTATGGTTTTTCCAGTGGTCATGTATGGGTGTGAGAGTTGGACTGTGAAGAAAGCTGATCACCGAAGAATTGATGCTTTTGAACTGTGGTGTTGGAGAAGACTCTTGAGAGTCCCTTGTACTGCAAGGAGATCCAACCAGTCCATTCTAAAGGAGATCAATCCTGGGTGTTCACTGGAAGGACTGATGCTAAAGCTGAAACTCCAATACTTTGGCTACCTCATGCGACGACTTGACTCACTGGAAAAGACTCTGATGCTGGGAGGGATAGGGAGGACAAAGGGACGATGGAGAATGAGATGGCTGGATGGCATCATCGACTCGATGGATGTGAGTTTGAGTGTACTCCGGGAGTTGGTGATGGACAGGGAGGCCTGGCGTGCTGTGATTCATGGGGTCTCAAAGAGACACGACTGAGTGACTGAACTGAACTGAACATACTCAATGGCAAAGTATTAAAAGCTATCATCTAACATCAGGAATAAGACAAGGATGCTGACTCTCACCACTCTTATTCAACAAAGTATTAGAAGAGCTAGCCAGAGCAATTAGGCAAGAAAAAATAAAACAAATCCAAATTGGAAAGAAGTAAAACTGTCACTATTTGCAGATGACATGATTTTACACACACATAGATACTCTACACATTCCACCAAAAATCTGTTAGAAATAACAAGTGAATACAGCAAAGCAAAGGATACAAAATCAACATACAAAAATCTGGTGCATTTCTATACACTAAGCTATCAGAAAGAGAAATTAAGAAAACAATCACATTTGCAATCACAACAAAAAGATACACCTAAGAAAAGATTTAAACAGGAAGGTGAAAGATCTGTACATTGAAAACTTTAAGACACTGTCAGAAGAAATTCAAGAAAATACAAATAAACAGAAAGATATTCCAGTCTCATGGAATGGAAAAATTACCATATTACCTAAAGCAGTCCAACTCAATATAATCCCTATCAAAATCCCAAGAATATTTTTCACAAAAAATTCTAAAATTTATATGGAACCAAAATAGATGCTGAATAGTCAAAATAACACTGATTAAAAAGAACAAATCTGGAGGCATCACACACCCTGATATTACAAAGCCATAGTAACCAAAACAGCATGGTATTGGCAGAAAAGTAAATACAAAGATCTTCAGAGTTAAAGCTCAGAAATAAACACTTGCATATATGGACAATTAATTTATAACAAAGGAGCAAATATACAGTGGAGAAAAGACAATCTCCAATAGTGCTAGGAAAACCTGACAGCCACATGCAAAACAAATTAAACTAGACCACTATCACACCAGACAAAAATTAATTCACAGTGGATTAAAGGCTTTAGTGTAAGACCTGAAACCATAACACTTCCTAAAAAAGAAAACATAGGTGGCATGCACTTTGATATGAGTCTTGCAGTATCTTTTTAGATATGTTTTCTAAGTCAAGGAAAACAAAAACAAACATAAACAAATCAGATTGCACCAAACTAGTTTCTACAGAGCGAAGGAAATCATCAATAAAATGAAAAGACAACCTACCAAATGGGAAGAGATATTTGCAAACGATATATCAAAAAACAACTCATATATAGAAACTCACTGATACATTCAACAACAACAAAACTATGATTAAAAAATGGACAGGAGTTGAATACATATTTTTCCAAAGAAGACATACAGATGGCCACCAAGCATACGGAAAGATATTCAGCATCATTAATTATTCAGTTCAATTCAGTCGCTCAGTCGTGTCCAACTCTTTACAACCCCATGAATCACAGCATGCCAGGCCTCCCTGTCCATCACCAACTCCCAGAGTTCACTCAAACTCATGTCTATTGAGTTGGTGATGCCATTCAACCATCTCATTCTCTGTCATCCCCTTCTCCTCCCGCCCCCAAGCCTTCCCAGCATCAAAGTCTTTTCCAGTGAGTCAAGTTGTCGCATGAGGTGGCCAAAGTATTGGAGTTTCAGCTTTAGCATCAGTCCTTCCAATGAACACCCAGGATTGATCTCCTTTAGAATGGACTGGTTGGATCTTCTTGCAGTCCAAGGGACTCTCAAGAGTCTTCTGCAACACCAGTTCAAAAGCATCAATTCTTCGGTGATCAGCTTTCTTCACAGTCCAACTCTCACATCCATACATGACCACTGGAAAAACCACAGCCTTGACTAGACGGACCTTTGTTGGCAAAGTAATGTCTCTGCTTTTTAATATGCTATCTGCTGCTGCTGCTAAGTCGCTTCAGCCGTGTCCAACTCTGTGCGACCCCATAGATGGCAGCCCACCAAGCTCCCCGGTCCCTGGGATTCTCCAGGCAAGAACACTTGAGTGGGTTGCCATTTCCTTCTCCAATGCATGAAAATGAAAAGTGAAAGTGAGGTTGCTCAGTCATGTCCAACTCTTCATGACCCCATGGACTGCAGCCTACCAGGATCCTCCATCCATGGGGTTTTCAATGCAAGAATACTGGAGTGGAGTGCCATTGCCTTCTCTGAATATGCTATCTAAGTTCGTCATAACTTTCCTTCCAAGGAGCAAGCGTCTTTTAATTTCATGGCTGCAATCAATATCTGCAGTGATTTTGGAGCCCCAAAAAATAAAGTCTGACACTGTTTCCCCATCTATTTCCTATGAAGTGATGGGACCAGATGCCATGATCTTTGTTTTCTGAATGTTGAGTTTTAAGCCAACGTTTTCACTCTCCTCTTTCACTTTCATCAAGAGGCTTTTGAGTTCCTCTTCACTTTCTGTCATAAGGGTGGTGTCATCTGCATATCTGAGGTTATTGATATTTCTCCCGGCAATCCTGATTCCAGCTTGTGCTTCTTCCAGCCCAGCGTTCCTCATGATTTACTCTGCATAGAAGTTAAATAAGCAGGGTGACAATATACAGCCTTGACAGACTCCTTTTCCTATTTGGAACCAGTCTGTTGTTCCGTGTCCAGTTCTAACTGTTGCATCCTGAACTGCATACAGGTTTCTCAAGAGGCAGGTCAGGTGCTCTGGTATTCCCATCTCTCAGAATTTTCCACAGTTTCTTGTGATCCACACAGTGAAATGCGTTGGAATAGTCAAAGAAACAGATGTTTTTCTGGAACTCTCTTGCTTTCTCCATGATCCAGTGGATGTTGGCGATTTGATCTCTGGTTCCTCTGCCTTTTCTAAAACCAGCTTGAACATCTGGAAGTTCACGGTTCATGTATTGCTGAAGCTTGGCTTGGAGAATTTTGAGCATGACTTTACTAGCGTGTGAGATGAGTGCAATTGTGTGGTAGTTTGAGCATTCTTTGGCATTGCCTTTCTTTGAGATTGGGATGAAGACTGACTTTTTCCAATCCTGTGGCCACTGCTGAGTTTTCCAAATTTGCTGGCATAGAGAGTGCAGCACTTTCCCAGCAAATCCTTCAGGATTTGAAATAGCTCAACTGGAATTCCATCACCTCCACTAGCTTTGTTCATAGTGATGCTTTCTAAGGCCCACTTGACTTCACATTCCAAGATGTCTGGCTCTAGGTCAGTGATCACACCATCATGATTATCTGGGTTGTGAAGATCTTTTCTGTACAGTTCTTCTGTGTATTCTTGCCATCTCTTCTTAATATCTCCTGCTTCTGTTAGGTCCACACCATTTCTGTCTTTTATCGAGCCTATCTTTGCATGAAATGTTCCCTTGGTATCTCTAATTTTCTTGAAGACATCTCTTGTCTTTCCTATTCTGTTGTTTTCCTCTATTTCTTTGCATTGATCACTGAGGAAGGCTTTCTTCTCTCTCCTTGCTATTCTTTGGAACTCTGCATTCAGATGCTTGTATCTTTCCTTTACTCCTTTGCTTTCACATTTCTTCTTTTCACAGCTATTTGTAAGGCCTCCTCAGACAGCCATTTTGCTTTTTTGCATTTCTTTTCCATAGGGATGGTCTTGGTCCCTGTCTCCTGCACAATGTCACGAACCTCTGTCCATAGTTCATTAGGCACTCTTTCTATCTATCAGATCTAGTCCCTTAAATCTATTTCTCACTTCTACTGTATAATCATAAGGGATTTGATTTAGGTCATATCTGAATGGTCTAGTGGTTTTCCCTACTTTCTTCAATTTCAGTCTGAATTTGGCAATAAGGAGTTCATGATCTGAACCACAGTCAGCTCCTGGTCTTGTTTTTGCTAACTGTATAGAACTTCTCCATCTTTGGCTGCAAAGAATATAATCAATCTAATTTCGGTTAGGGAAATGCAAATCAAGGCCACACTGAGATATCACTGTATACCTATCAGAAAGCTAGGGTCAAAATGACAACACAATATCACATATTGGCAAGGATGTGGAGAAAAGGGAACCCTCATACACTGTTACTAAGACTTTAAATTGGTATAGTCATTAGAGAAGACAGGATGGAGATTCATAAAAAACTTAAGAACAAACTACCATATTACAGCCAGGTACTCCACTTCTGGGTATTCATCCAAAAAATACAAAAACACTTATTAGTAAGAATATATGCACCCCTATGTTCATTCTGAAAGAGATGGGAATCCCAGACCACCTGACCTGCCTCTTGAGAAACCTGTATGCAGGTCAGGAAGCAACAGTTAGAACCGGTCATGGAACAACAGACTGGTTCCAAATAGGAAAAGGAGTGCGTCAAGGTTGTATATTGTCACCTTGCTTATTTAACTTATATGCAGAGTACATCATGAGGAACGCTGGGCTGGAAGAAGCACAAGCTGGAATCAAGATTGCTGGGAGAAATATCAATAACCTCAGATATGCAGATGACACCACCCTTATGGCAGAAAGTGAAGAGGAACTCAAAAGCCTCTTGATGAAAGTGAAAGAGGAGAGTGAAAAAGTTGGCTTGAAGCTCAACATTCAGAAAACAAAGATCATGGCATCTGGTCCCATCACTTCATGGGAAATAGATGCAGAAACAGTGGAAACAGTGTCAGACTTTATTTTTTTGGGCTCCAAAATCACTGCAGATGCTGATTGCAGCCATGAAATTAAAAGACGCTTGCTCCTTGGAAGGAAAGTTATGACCAACCTTGATAGTATATTAAAAAGCAGAGACATTACTTTGCCGACCAAGGTCCGTCTAGTCAAGGCAATGGTTTTTCCTGTGGTCATGTATGGATGTGAGAGTTGGACTGTGAAGAAGGCTGATCGCCGAAGAATCGATGCTTTTGAACTGTGGTGTTGGAGAAGACTCTTGAGAGTCCCTTATACTGCAAGGAGATCCAACCAGTCCATTCTAAAGGAGATCAATCCTGGATGTTCATTGGAGGGACTGATGCTAAAGCTGAAACTCCAATACTTTGGCCACCTCATGAGACGAGTTGACTCACTGGAAAAGACTCTGATGCTGGGAAAGGTTGGGGGCGGGAGGAGAAGGGGACGACGGAGAATGAGATGGCTGGATGGCATCACCGACTCTGTGGACATGAGTTTGAGTGTACTCCGGGAGTTGGTGATGGACAGGGAGGCCTGGCGTGCTGTGATTCATGGGGTCGCGGAGAGTCGGACACGACTGAGCGACTGAACTGAACTGAACTGATGTTCACTGCAGCATTATTTACAATAGCCAAGATATGGAAACAATGTATGTGCCCATCAAGGGATGAATATATAAAGAACCTGTGTTATATGTATTTGCATATATAAATACACACACACATACATACAATAGGATACTATTCAACCATGAAAAAAGATGAAATCTTGCCATCTGCAACAATAGAGATAGACCATGAGGGTATTATGCTAAGTGAAATAAGTTAGATGGAGACAGACAAATATTGCATGATTGCACTCATAGATGGAATATAAAACACTAATAAACAAAAACAAAATAAATGAACAAATCAAACCCCAAAATTCCCTCTGTACAGAGAACAGAGTAGTGGTTATGAGAGGGAAAAGCAGGTGGTGAAACAGGTAAAAGGGATCAACCATATGCTGACAGGCAGAAGTTAAATTTTTGGTTGGAAGAAACCTGTAGGGTATACAGAAACAGAAATATAATGCTGTACACATGAAACTTTTACAGTATTATAAATCAACGTCACCTCAATAAAAATAAAACCGTTAGAAGCTCATGTTTTTATAATTTTTGGATCTTTGCTAAATAAAAAATAACAAAAGACTCTGAAGCTTTCCATAAATTCCATTTATAAAGGAATTTAAATAGACATTAATTTTATCATTGAACATATTTAATTTTGATTATTATGTTTACCTGTAGTGGATACCTAAGTCTTATGTCCTCATTTTTAAAAGATCCTGATGAATCAGAATTCATTAGGAATTTGTTCTACTGAGAAGCTGGGCCAAATATACTGCTTTAATTGATACTATAACTGAAAAAAGAAAATAAACCTTACCATTTTCCGGTAAAACATAGAAAGGTCCTTCAAAACACCATCACTTAAAACATCAAGAGATCTAAAAAATAAATTATAGAATTCTATATTAAGACTCAAGAAATTTAATACCTGGTAAGATTTTCAAATACACAGAGACATTTTATATATTGAATAAGTAACATTTACTTTTTTTAATATGTCAGCAGCAACAAATTCTTTTTGGAAGTATGTGTGATTAGATATTTCAAATATACAGCAAACATATTAGACAAACATACTGAATAAAACTCAAGCAACTCTTACAAATAATAGAAAAATATTTTCTATCATAATAAAGTATAAATTTTCAACTTTCATTCTCCACAAATTAAAATCCTTAAAGAATAATATTTAATATTAATTATAATATATAATTATATATAATATATGATCCTATGTAATATATAATTAATTATAGTTAGTATAATTAATTATAATTCTACAAAAGAGTATTATATTGAAAGAATAAAGGCCTATCAGGTACCCGAATTCTATCTAGAATTATCACTGTTCCTACTCATCTACATGACCGTGAGCAACTCACCTCATCTAAGTTTTAAGATCTTCATGTATAAAATGACATTTGGAATACTTCAACTGAATTCAAAGAGATTTCAAGGAATTTTACTGATACTTTGAGGCATCAGTAAAAATTTAAATCAGTTTTCATTCTAGGGTATACTTCAAACTTATTTACAACTAATATGAAACATGGAGAAGGAAATGGCAACCCACTCCAGTATTCCTAACTAGAGAATCCCATGGACAGAGGAGCCTGATGGGCTACAGTCCACAGGATCGTAAAGAGTCAGACATGACTTAGCAACTAAACAATAATATGGAACAAGCATATTCAAATATGTACCATACCAGTTTTTTTAGCATTTGAAGATAATTAACTTGTGATGCTACATCAATTCGGATGCAGCTCTCCCTTCTAAACATCTATTTGCATATTTACACTTCTGAAAAACATATTTGACTAAAAATGTTTACATATATACAAACAAATCTTTATTTTAATGAAATTTATACAAGTCTAGTTAAGTAAAATTATTCAACACAGCACATGTGCCACCCTTAAAACTTCAGCTGACAAATTTGTCACAACATAATAACTGAAAAACAGTAGTGTGACACATCATTTTCCAACATCATATTTTAGATATGGTGTTCATTTCACACTGCTGATTGATTCTTATCTCACATATTAAATGAGTTTAATTTGGCAATAATGAAAAAAAATTGCTATGATTAGAATTATTAATATCAGCAAAAATAAATGAATTTACTCTGAAACCTTTGTTCTGACACTAAAATACCAGAGGCATTTTAAATGACATTGTCTAACATCCCATACTATTAATTTGTATTTATAAAGCATTTTTCACCAAGTAACAAAGATTGGCCATAAGAATTTCTTCCAAATAGAACCCTAAATGTCAACTATTAAGAATCTCTTAGTGATTCATCTTTATAAAAAAGTAGAAAACTTTTATTTCAAACATGTTTTTAAATTAGTTTTATTAAAAATCATCCTGACTTTGAAAGGTTAGTTATCAAACAACTGTTACCACTTTCAATTATATGAATCAAGGTTTTTCTTGATTATTTGCAAAAAAAGTTTCATGGGTTTTTTTCACCCTCATGAGGATATAAAAAATCTACTTTATAAAGTTTTCCTGAAAACTATGAGAATCCATAAAACACCTCTAGGATGCGGCCTGCCACATGGTAGTATTACTATCACTATTATTATGTAATTATTATATTACTACTATTAGTTTTTATTATTAATAACTATTATTATGGCAATAAGTGTTACCTGTTTTATTACAATTAAAACAAAATACAGAATTATACTGGATACTTACTTTAAAAATGCAACTGACACCAAAAACTCTAATCTGAAATTTCTGTATTCACCAAAAAGACTCATCTTCTTATCACTAACTTTATAGTGAATAAATGTAATAAAATCTTGACCTTACACTAAAAAATTAATCTGTAAATTTATTTCATTAAAAAATTATACTGCTACAATAGTTGAAAAGAATGGGATTAAATTTTATAAGATTCCTCTAACTCTAAAATGTCTATGACTCCTAAATCATTAGCATTTATCAAATTCTTTTCATGCAGGTAAACATCAATATAATGTGAAATATTAGCTTATAACACAGGAGATAATGTTTAACTTATTTTCTCATGTAATGTGTCATTTTTCAAAATGAATATTCCATTAACATCAAAGCTTGAACACATATAACAGCTTGCAATAAACCAGACCAACTAAATTTTTCAGGCCATCTGCTGCACACTAAGTTTGACCAAACAATCAATACGTAGTATAGGGAACATCTTAAAAGAGAATAAATACAAAGAGAAAACAGAAATCAACCAGTAACAAATTATATGCATAAATATATGTGAAGTAATTACTGCTGGCTTAATTAGTATTACAGGTTTAACAAGGATCTAGAAGAAATAAAAAAGAGTCAATATGCAATGAAAAATGTAATACATGAGATCAAAAACACTCCAGAGGGAACCAACAGTAGAATAATGGAGGCAGAAGATAGGATAAGCGAGTTAGAAGATAAAATGGTAGAAATAAATGAAACAGAGAGGAAAAAAGAAAATTGAATTAAAAGAAATGAAGACAATCTCAGAGACCCAGAAGAAGAAGACAAAAAGAAAGACCATGAGAAAATACTTGAGAAGATAATAGTTGAAAACTTCCCTAAAATGGGGAAGGAAATAATCACCCAAGTCTAAGAAACCTAGAGAGTCCCAAACCAGATAAACACAAGGCGAAATACCCTAAGACACAAATTAATCAAATTAACAAAGATCAAACACAAAGAACAAATATTAAAAGCAGCAAGAGAAAAACAACAAATAACACACAAGGGGATTCCCATAAGGATAACAGCTGATCTTTCAATAGAAACTCTTCAGGCCAGGAGGGAATGGCAGGGCATACTTAAAGTGCTGAAAGAAAATAACCTACAGCCCAGATTACTGTACCCAGCAAGGATCTTATTCAAATATGAAGGAGAAATCAAAAACTTTACAGACAAGCAAAAGCTGAGAGAATTCAGCATCACTAAACCAGATGTTCAAGCAGGTTTTAGAAAAGGCAGAGGCACCAGAGATCAAATTGCCAACATCCGCTGGATCATGGAGAAAGCAAGAGAGTTCCAGAAAAACATCTATTTCTGCTTCATTGACTATGCCAAAGCCTTTGACTGTGTGGATCACAATAAACTGTGGAGCATTCTGAAAGAGATGGGAATACCAGACCACTTCACCTGCCTCTTGAGAAACCTGTATGCATGTCAGGAAGCAACAGTCAGAACTGTACAGGGAACAACAGACTGGTTCCAAATAGGAAAAGGTGTACGTCAAGGTTGTATATTGTCACCTTGCTTATTTAACTTATATGCAGAGTACATCATGAGGAACGCTGGGCTGGAAGAAGCACAAGCTGGAATCAAGATTGCCAGGAGAAATATCAATAACATCAGATATGCAGATGACACTAACCTTATGGCAGAAAGTGAAGAGGAACTCAAAAGCCTCTTGATGAAAGTGAAAGAGGAGAGTGAAAAGCTTGGCTTGAAGCTCAACATTCAGAAAACTAAGATCATGGCATCTGGTCCCATCACTTCATGGGAAATAGATGGGGAAACAGTGGAAACAGTGTCAGACTTTATTTTTTTGGGCTCCAACATCACTGCAGATGCTGATTGCAGCCATGAAATTAAAAGACGCTTGCTCCTTGGAAGGAAAGTTATGACCAACCTTGATAATATATTAAAAAGCAGAGACATTACTTTGCCAACAAATGTCCGTCTAGTCAAGGCAATGGTTTTTCCCGTGGTCATGTATGGATGTGAGAGTTGGACTGTGAAGAAAGCTGATCGCCGAAGAATCGATGCTTTTGAACTGTGGTGTTGGAGAAGACTCTTGAGGGTCCCTTGTACTGCAAGGAGATCCAACCAGTCCATTCTAAAGGAGATCAATCCTGGGTGTTCATTGGAAGGACTGATGCTAAAGCTGAAACTGCAATACTTTGGCCACCTCATGCGACGAGTTGACTCACTGGAAAAGACTCTGATGCTGGGAAAGGTTGGGGGCGGGAGGAGAAGGGGACGACGGAGAATGAGATGGCTGGATGGCATCACCGACTCTGTGGATATGAGTTTGAGTGTACTCCGGGAGTTGGTGATGGACAGGGAGGCCTGGCGTGCTGTGATTCATGGGGTCGCGGAGAGTCGGACACGACTGAGCAACTGAACTGAACTGAACTGAACTGAACCCAGCTCTCCAACAAATGCTAAAGAACCTTCTCTAGACAGGAAATACAGAAAGGGTGTATAAACTCAAACCCAATATAATAAAGTAAATGGCAACGGGATCATACTTATCAATAATTACCTTAAATGTAAATGGGTTGAATGCCCCAACCAAAAGACAAAGGCTGGCTGAATGGATACAAAAACAAGACTCCCATATATGTTGTCTATAAGAGACCCACCTCCAAACGAGGGACACATGCAGATTGAAAGTGAAGGGCTGGAAAAAGATATTCCACGCAAATAGAGACCAAAAGAAAGCAAGAGTAGCAATACTCATATCAGATAAAATAGACTTTAAAACTAAGGCTGTGAAAACAGACAAAGAAGGACACTTCATAATGATCAAAGGATCAATCCAAGAAGAAGATACAACAATTATAAATATATATGTACCCAACATAGGAGCACCAAAATATGTAAGACAAATGCTAACAAGTATGAAAGGGGAAATCAACAATAACACAATAATAGTGGGAGACTTTAATACCCCACTCACACCTATGGATAGATCAACTAAACAGAAAATTAACAAGGAAACACAAACGTTAAATGATATAATAGACCCGTTAGACCTAATAGATATCTCTAGGACATTTCACCCCAAAACAATGAATTTCACCTTTTTCTCAAATGCACACGGAACCTTCTCCAGGATAGATCACATCCTGGGCCATAAATCTAGCCTTGCTAAATTCAAAAAAATTGAAATCATTCCAAGCATCTTTTCTGACCACAATGCAGTAAGATTAGATCTCAACTATAGGAGAAATACTATTAAAAAGCCCAGCATGTGGAGGCTGAACAACACGCTGCTGAATAGCCAACAGATCATAGAAGAAATCAAAATATGTATAGAAACGAATGAATATGAAAACACAACAACCCAAAACCTGTGGGACACTATAAAAGCTGTACTAAGGGGAAGGTTCATAGCAATACAGGCATACCTCAAGAAACAAGAAAAATGTTAACTAAATAATCTAACTCTACTCCTAAAGCAACTAGAAAAGGAAAATTGAAGAATCCCAGGGTTAGAAGGAAAGAAATCTTAAAAATTAGGGCAGAAATAAATGCAAAAGAAACAAAGGAGACTACAGCAAAAATCAACAAAGTCAAAAGCTGGTTCTTTGAGAGGGTAAATAAAATTGACAAACCACTAGCCAGACTCATCAAGAAACAAAGGGAGAAAAGCCAAATCAATAAAATAAGAAATGAAAATGCAGCGATCACAACAGACAACACAGAAATACAAAGGATCATAAGAGACTACTATCAGCAATTATATGCCAATAAAATGGACAACTTGGAAGAAATGGACAAATTCTTAGAAAAGTACAACTTTCCAAAACTGAACCAGGAAGAAATAGAAAATCTAAACAGACCCATCACAAGCACGGAAATTGAAACTGTAATCAGAAATCTTCCAGCAAATAAAAGCCCAATCCAGACGGCTTCACAGCCGAATTCTACCAAAAATTTAGAGAAAAGCTAACACCTATTCTACTCAAACTTTCCAGAAAATTGCTGAGGGAGGTAAACTTCCAAACTCATTCTATGAGGCCACCATCCCCCTAATACCAAAACCTGGCACAGATCCCACAAAAAAAGAGAACTACAGGCCAATATCACTGATGAACATAGATGCAAAAATCCTCAACAAAATTCTAGCAATCAGAATCCAACAACACATTAAAAAGATCATACATCATGACCAAGTGGGCTTTATCCCAGGGATGCAAGGATTCTTCAATATCCACAAATCAATGTAATACACCACATTAACAAACTGAAAAATAAAAACCATATGATTATCTCAATAGATGCAGAGAAAGCCTTTGACAAAATTCAATATCACTTTATGATCAAGAAGGCGGGAATAGAAGGAACATTCCTCAACATAATAAAAGCTATATATGACAAACCCATAGCAAACATTATCCTCAGTGGTGAAAAATTGAAAGCGTTTCCCCTAAAGTCAGAAATAAGACAAGGGTGCCCACTCTCACCACTACTATTCAACATAGTTTTGGAAGTTTTGGTCACGGCAATCAGAGCAGAAAAAGACATAAAAGGAATCCAAATTGGAAAAGAAGAAGTAAAACTCTCACTGTTTGCAGATGACACGATCCTCTATACAGAAAACCCTAAAGACTCTACCGGAAAAATTACTAGAGCTAATCAATGAATATAGTAAAGTTGGAGGATATAAAATCAGCACACAGAAATATCTTGCATTTCTATACACTAATAATGAGAAAACAGAAAAAGAAATTAAGGAAATAATTCCATTCACTGTTGCAATGAAAAGAATAAAATACTTAGGAATATATCTACCTAAAGAAACAAAAGACCTATATATAGAAAACTATAAAACACTGGTGAAAGAAATCAGAGAGGACACTAATAGATGGAGAAATATACCATGTTCATCGATTGGAAGAATAAATATTGTGAAATGAGTATACTACCCCAAATAATTTATAGATTCAATGCAATCCCTATCAAGCTACCAACGGTGTTTTTCACAGAGCTAGAACAAATAATTTCACAATTTGTATGGAAATACAAAAAACCTCGAATAGCCAAAGCAATCTTGAGAAAGAAGAATGGAACTGAGGGAATCAACCTGCCGGACTTCAGGCTCTACTATAAAGCCACAGTCATCAAGACAGTATGGTACCGGCAAAAAGACAGAAATATAGATCAATGGAACAAAATAGAAAGCCCAGAGATAAACCCACACACCTATGGACACCTTATCTTTGACAAGGGAGGCAAGAATATTCAATGGTGAAAAGACCATCTCTTTAACAACTGGTGCTGAGAAAACTGGTCAACCACTTGTAAAAGAATGAAACTAGAACAATCCTGAATACCATACACAAAAATAAACTCAAAATGGATTAAAGATATAAATGTAAGACCAGAAACTATAAAACTCCTAGAGGAGAACATAGGCAAAACACTCTCTGACATAAATCACAGCAGGCTCCTCCATGACCCACCTCCCAGAATATTGGAAATAAAAGCAAAAATAAACAAATGGGACCTAATTAAAATCAAAAGCTTCTGCACAGCAAAGGAAACTATAAGCAAGGTGAAAAGACAGCCTGCAGAATGGGAGAAAAAAATAGCAAACGAAGTAACTGACAAAGAATTAATCTCAAAAATATACAAGCAGCTCCTTCAGCTCAATTCCAGAAAAATAAGCGACCCAATCAAAAAATGGGCCAAAGAACTAAACAGACATTTCTCCAAAGAAGACATACAGATGGCTAACAAACACATGAAAAGATGCTCAACATCACTCATAATCAGAGAAATGCAAATCATAACCACAATGAGGTACCATTTCACACCAGTCAGAATGGCTGCTATCCAAAAGTCTACAAGCAATAAATGCTGGCGAGGGTGTGGAGAAAAGGGAACCCTCTTACACTGTTGGTGGGAATGCAAACTAATACAGACACTATGGAGAACAGTGTGGAGATTCCTTAAAAAACTGGAAATAGAACTGCCATACAACCCAGCAATCCCACTGCTGGGCATACACACTGAGGAAACTAGAATTGAAAGAGACACATGTACTCCAACGTTCATCACAGCACTGTTTATAATAGCCAGGACATGGAAGCAACCTAGATGTCCATCTGCAGAGGAATGGATAAGAAAGCTGTGGTACATATACATAATGGAGTATTACTCAGCAATTAAAAAGAACACATTTGAATTAGTTGTAATGAGATGGATGAAACTGGAGCCCATTATACAGAGTGAAATAAGCCAGAAAGAAAAACTCTAATACAGTATACTGTAACAATAATGGGACAGGCTCAGGTAATGCCTAAGACCCTGCTCCTGAACCACTTCCCTGAAATCCGTGCCACGGCTCACAATTATGGTGGCGTGGAAGTAAAAAAAAAGAAGGTAAGCGCTTACAAATCAAATAATTCTAAATTAAATAATAAATTCAAGGTTCGTGTAAACTGGAAAATATTCAGTATTAAATACCTGATATTAATGTTTGTTGATCTATCTAATATAGACATGTCTAAGACTCTGATGCTAGGAAAGGTTGGGGGCGGGAGGAGAAGGGGACGACAGAGAATGAGATGGCTGGATGGCATCACCGACTCTGTGGACATGAGTTTGATTGAACTCTGGGAGTTGGTGATGGAGAGGGAGGCCTGGCGTGCTGTGATTCATGGGGTCGCGGAGAGTCGGACACGACTGAGCGACTGAACTGAATTGAAGAGTCATCAACATTAAGCATATTCTCATTGTACCTAGGTTTAAGTTAAATGTTGTTATATTGTTATATCTGTCACAAGTTTGTCGACAAAGAAATTACCTTGAATGAAAAAAAAAGAGAGAAAAAAAAAAACTTCTAAGAAATGTAAATGAGACATGAGCTTTTAGATAAGCTCTATTAAGAATAGTCCCAGGGACGGCGGAGCCTGGTCGGCTGCTGTCTATGGGGTCACACAGAGTCGGACACGACTGAAGTGACTTAGCAGCAGCAGCAGCAGTCTCTCCAGATTGGCATAACTTGAATTTCTAAGGGTTGTGCTAAGTGTTGGAAGTCTACTAAATAATTAGGTCATTTCCAAATAAAATAAGATTTTGAAACATTCACTACTGAATACTAACTTACAGAAAAACTAAAGATTTTAGACTATTAATAAATAATGTTTGATGTCATAAAAATTTTTTAAGTTATCACTGGTATGTATGTTCACCAATCTATAGAATGCTAATATAAAGGTCAATTCTTGGTTGCTTAAGGGAAGTAAGATGTGTGTGTTCAGTAAAAAGGTATGAAAAATGAAGTTACATTTTATAGAGGAAAAAGGTAGTAGGTCTAACTTACAGTTGGCTGTTCCAGGATGGGAGAACAAATGGGTACAGAAAGTGATAAAAAGGTTTTGTGGAAAGTGGACCCCAAGGAAAGAGTTTTGTGTATAAACAAACGTTTTCTTGAGATGTTAAACTTCATTTGACAATAGATTTAAGTTTATCTGCCTCTTAAATGGTCTGTTCTATATTTGCCTCTGAAATCCTATATTGTTACTATGGCTGAGTGAATAGCTATTGTTTCACAGTGACCTACAATCCCATCTGACTGAGTGCTCTAAACCTTTCTGATATTTGTTGACAAAACTTCCTAAATCAATCTGATGAAGCACTTTTAGCTTCTAGCTGACTTTAGGATGCTTCAGAGGGCCCCGAAACATCCCAAAGGGAGATATTACACTAATTGGGTTCAAGTTCCATGTTAAATTACATGGGAAGTACTGTCAAGTGAATAATAAGTCTCGGGTATATTGTATGGTGGGCTTCCCTGGTGGCTCAGAGGTTAACGCGTCTGCCTCCAATGCGGGAGACCCGGGTTCGATCCCTGGGTCGGGAAGATCCCCTGGAGAAGGAAATGGTAACCCACTCCAGTATTCTTGCTTGGAGAATCCCATGGATGGAGAAGCCTGGTGGGCTACAGTCCACAGGGTCGCAAAGAGTCAGACACGACTGAGCGACTGAACAGAACAGAACACATATATATGGAATTTAGAAAGACGGTAACGATAACCCTGTATAGGAGACAACTAATCTTCAAATGTACAGGCATAAAGTTGTTCCTATTATTTATATTCTTAATGCTTCTATGAATAATTCCCATTTTTAATATTGTTTATTTGCAAGATTTTTCTTCTTGATTATTGTTACCTGATGTTTCCCTTTTTAGAGAAGCTTTTTAAGGCAGCTTTGACTCTGTTGAGCCTCTCAATTTTATTTTTATTTTATTTTTATTGCATTAATACCTGGTATGTATTAGGTACTTTCTTTTCTTTATGATTATTCTGCTTATCTTGCTAAGCAGATAACTTCTTAACTTCTAACTTCTTAAACTGGCTGTATACTTGTGTACTCATTGCTTTTTCTTTTTATGTAAAGTCTGCTACATTTAAGGCCTCAGTGGATAATGTTTTCCATATCCCATAGTTTTAAGACATTGTATTTTTGTTATCTTTCTTTGATGACGTTGTTTTTAAATGCCATGTACTCAGTGAGTGATATTTTTATGAAAAAAAAAAAAAATTAGTATTACAGATAGTTTCCAAAAGCCAGGTAACAACTACAGAGTTACAAATTAGCCTAAACAAGCAGAGAGATATGAATACGTATACAAGTATACTTGTGATAATATTGTCCCATAATCTTCCAACCAGAATGTAAGCTCCTATAACACTGAGGACAGGACACTGTCCATTTGTTCACTGTATACCAATGGCTGGCATATATTAAGCATCCAAATACTGATGAAATGATTAAATGTCTTACATTTTCACTTTTACTATAAAGTTAGGATTTATTGTTATTCATGTTCAAATTACTAACATATTTGCTATTATATATAAATAAGTGCTTTTGTGACAGTCTGTATATAATACTCAACCTACCTTGCTTCAAGTAAAGCTGCCATATTCAGTCCAATAAACTGTAAACAAGAGAGTTTCAATTGTTCAGCATTATACATTGCTGCAAATTCCAGTAGCATAGCAGCATTCTTAAGGGTAACTACAAAGAAAGAAAAGATCTATAAAACAAGATGAAAGGCATTTTAACTCTAGCAAATGAAATATACTTATTTCTTAACTTGTCAGGTTTGAACATTTAGAAGAAGGAAAACTGAAAGAACTATCCTGCCAAAAAAAAGATAAACTAGGGCAAATAAAGAATTTATTTTCCAACCCGATATGCCAAAGTAATTTTAAACGATACGTTATGAGGAAAAATAAACACACACAAAATGTTAAGCAAAAGAAAATAGAAAAGTTGCGTTACAGTGTCATCTGAAAGCAAACACGTAAGAACTGACAATCTTCCACCTAAACTTTTTGGAATATTTTTAACTTTCACTGCATATCACAGAATAGTCATTTCCTCTTCTATAAAACGAAAAAGATATACTTATGACTAAGACAAAGTGAAGGTATCATTCTATAAAACATATTTATGTTAAATCAACTATCAGACTTTAAGTGAATATATTTACATATATAAACACATACTATATATTTAGAAAATAAGAACATTTAAATATTACTATATTATCATTCATGCCAGTGCACAATCTGGCATACTACACAAAAGATCCTAGATTTTGTTATAATCCTTGTAACTGTCTATACGAAGTATGTTTTACTGGAGACTATCCAAGAATATTCTGCTTACCTAACAAGTAACTTGGCTTCTGAAATCCCCTTTTCTAATTTACTCTGAGCCCCAGCCAACAGAGAAAAACAACTATTTTCTACACCTGGCTTCCTCCATTTCCTTTCTCTTTCTCTCTTGTAACACAGTCAAAAGTTATATTCAGACAGTAATGATCTCTGAGTCACTCTGGACTGACCCAAAGTCTCAACTAATGATGAACCCAAAGTCTCCCATTTCACAGAAACAAAAATGAATCATATAAAAACTTTATAAAGAGTTGTTCAGCTAGTTTCAAGGACTGCCCAATAAACACCCACCAAAGTTCTGCTGAATCCTTCTCTTGCTAGATTCTAAGATGATCAAGAAATTCATTAACGGGGCAATTGTGCAGCAGGAGCCAAGAAAGAATATCCAAAGGATGCCAGGAAAGTCGACTAAACAACTGAAAACATCCTCAATTTGTGTATTTTATACCGACTGCATGCTGTGTCCTTTAATATAGAGCTGGTCCTCCATACCAGCAAGTTCCACACACAGAGGACCAGCTGTATTCACTGTATTAATACTATACTATTTTACATAAGGGACCTAAGCATCCACAGATTTTGGTATCTGCAGAGGCTCCCGGAGTCAATCCCTTGTGACACTGAGGGACAACTGTATTTCCTTTTTCTGACTTTTAAGATCATAGCTGTTGCTCTTTTTGATAACCAAGAAGAAGATATCCACAGAGCTCGAGTGAGTAAATAAGATACCTGAGCTAAGATAAACTATTAGCAAGTACAAATCAGAAAAATCCAACAGGAAATCTCTTCACATTTCCTTACGAGGCAAAGAAGGAGAACAAGGATAAGATTAGAAAGCCAAGGAACTTTTCTATCAGGCTAAGGAAATTTAACCATTATCTCAGAGGAGGCAATTAAAAACATATGAATAGGAGATGGCACTAACCACTTCCTATAGGAAGATTAAAGAAAGACAAGTCAGAAGAGATAAAGAGGACTTAAAAGACTACTATGACACTCCACAGAAGGGACGAGTAACAGTGATCTCAACCAGCACAGTGACAGCAAGAATAAAACGGTGGGGGAAATGCAATCAACATAGTTAAGAGACTGATCAGTTCTGACAGCTGCAATTTGGATGTAAGGCACAAAATAATAAAAAAAAAGTAACTTTGGTTTTCAAAGTTCAGTGTTAAGATGACAGTCCTGCAAATAACTGAAATAATAAGCAGAGAGAGAAGTAAGAGCTTCAGAAAAAGAGATACTTTTGATAAAATACATTGATGGGATGGTTACATAAAAATTCCAGCAAATATAATTCTCTGGCAGTCCACGGGTTTGGACTCTGTACTTGCACAGCCAAGGACGCAAGTTCCTCCCTGATGGGGAAATAAGATCCCGTAAGCTGCACAACGTGGCTCAAAAAAAAAAAATTCTAGCAAATTATCAGGGTAGTTAAATGTAGACTTACAGAGCAGGACAAGTGCGAAGAATTTCCACTTTCAAACTCTCATCCTTCAGATTGCAAAATAATTTCATGCCATCTTTATTATTCAAGTTTTATGATATTTAAAAAAATTAACATATTTCAATTATAAGATTTACATGTATTCACATATTAACTAACATCTCTGAAATAAGGATGTGCTTACAAATGATGACAGAAATAATTTTAACTGTCTTGACATTTTTCATGATATAAAAACAGGCATTTTACTTAAACTGCATCATGAAGTCAATAAAATACCATAAATCCTGAATCAACCTGAGAAAACACTAAGATTCTAATTCAAAATTACTCACGTTTTTCAGTTAATGCTACTTCACAAATTTCTTTCAATCGAGATATGAGAAGCTGATCAGCCACCACAAGAACACTACAAACAAAATCCACATTTTGAGATTCTGGAAAAAAACAAAAAGTGTCACTCATACTATTTTGTAAACATTATACCTAGGAAAAAAGACGACAAAACACTACAAAAGAGAGCTAAGATGATTAGTTTCTAAATGTTGAAATTATAAGTATGATCAACAGAAATAACAGCAAAATATTTCTATCTCATAGGCAGAAAACTGTTAAAAAAAAAAACAACACCAAAATGCCTTGGTTTACACTCAGTTCAGTTCAGTTCAGCCGCTCAGTCGCGTCCAACTCTCTGCGACCCCATGAACCACAGCATGCCAGGCCTCCCTGTCCATCACCAACACCATGAGTTCACCCAAACTCATGTCCATCGAGTCGGTGATGCCATCCAGCCATCTCATTCTCTGTCATCCCCATCTCCTTCTACCCCCAATGCCCCCTAGCATCAGACTCTTTTCCAGTGAGTCAACTCGTCGCATGAGGTGGCCAAAGTATTGGAGTTTCAGCCTCAGCATCAGTCCTTCCAATGAACACCCACGATTGATCTCCTTTAGAATGGACTGGTTGGATTTCCTTGCAGTCCAAGGGACTCTCAAGAATCTTCTCCAGCACCACAGTTCAAAAGCATCAGGCAACTTGAGTAGCTCTCTTTTAGTCTAAAGGGCTGGAATGCCTGCCTTATTTAAAATCTCCCATTATTGTTACACAAACTAATGGGGAAAGTCAACTCTCATCATCAAAGATAATATACAGGTATATGTTAAAACACACATACAGCAAGGGACGGCAGAGGTGAATAAAGCTCTTAGGTTTATTTAAAATGAAACTGGTCATCTAAGAGTACTTTGAAACTATAGAGAAGTTCCTTAATTTAACATAACCTTGGTCCAGTGTACTATTTATGACCTTAAGCAATGCCCCTGAGTCACTGCCAGAATAGTAATATAAATAGGAAAAAAAAAACCCACCATAGAAAAAAATGGTTAAAAAGAAAAAAATTATAGTAGAAAAAACATTAAATGAGAGGTGAAGTCACTGTAAATGGTAGATCAAGGACTACTTCAAAAATTCTTCTCTTCTACCAAAGCAATGAGAATTATTACAAAAAATGATCAAAAATCAACTCTTTCAGAATTCTAGAAATTAGCCAAAGGCTCACAATAATCAGGGAGCACTGACTCCAAAAACTTGGCTGAATCTTGCTAAGAACAGTGAGCTTTGGGACATCCTGGCTGCTTCTACTTAGATCCTACTCTCCTCCATTCTCAACAGTAGTCCTGAAAGCCATCACTCCTGCAATCATGGGCTGGGGCTGAAATAAGCAGGTGTAGACACTGGAGGTGACAGAACAGTTGTGGGGCAACATTATCATATTATTATTTAACCTATCTGGCAGTTTCCTGGAAACCCCATTAGTAGGGGTTTATTTGACCTGACTCAAAGCTTACCCAGTGTGAATAGCCTCAGAAAAGGGTACTTATTAAAAACAAATAGCAATTGTTTAAAACTGAAGCTGTCCAAGACAATGATAAGGGGCAGAGCAAACAAGAAGCAGGTCAAAAAGCTTAAAAAAAATAGCTCAAGAAAGAGATGTTGTCAAGACTGAATGTTTGCGTCCCCTGAAAAGTCACATGGTGCAGCCATAAGGGTAGGGCCCTGATCTAACAAGATCAGTCTCTTTCTACGAGATACAAATCTATCTGTATTTCCCAAAACAGCTGTTGCACGTGTGTGTGATCTCTCACTGTTTATCCATACACAGTCACACACAAGCGCAGAGGAAAAGCCAAGTAAGGATATAACAAGAGGCTTGTTACACAAGTAAGGACATAATAACAAAATTATACACATAACCTGTATATAAGACAGGAAGAGAATCCTGCCAGACCTTGGTCTGATACTTCCGGAACTGTGATAATAAATTTCAGACTGTTATTTTGTTATAGCAGTCTAAGCTGACTAATGCAAGTGTCCAAAAGGGGCTTTGAAAAGTTTTAACATATTCTGTGAATCTAGAAGGCCATACAAACGTGGAGGACTGTGGACATGCCCAAAAAACACTTAGGAAGGCCCCAAACTCTTGAAGTCATGCCACAACACACACAAAGAACTCCCAGGCATAGGCTGGGAAATTTACTGGTTTAGATATTTAAAGAAAATTCTATTAGCTGAACAAGCAGAGACCTCAGTGATCACATATGACAAAGAATATCAATCTGACAGAATTAGCTTCAAAAAGTCATTAAATAAACAGAATAAATAAATAAAATAACCCTTGGAGAAGAAAGAGAATCTGATTTCAAGAGTTGCTACATTATGGGATTTCCCTGGTTGCTCAGTGGTTAGTGCGATTGCACTGCCAATCCCTGGTCAGGGAACTAAGATCCAGCAATTAAGAAAGATGAAAAGAGAAACGTCAAGTGTGGTCTATAGGCAAAAAAAAGAAAAAAAAAGTCAAGAGAATGTCCCTAAGAATGCCAAGATCCTGAACTACTACAAAGAGTTTATATCAATTATTTTAAATATGTTCAAAAACAAATTTTAAAAAATCACATTTAAAAATTTAAAAGAAAGTATGAGAATAACATCTCAAGAAATGAAGATTATCAATAACAACAGAAACTAAAGGTTAACTGAGATAATCCAATATGAAGAACAGAAAAAAAAAGAATGAATAAAAAATAAACTGCGTATAAGGGATTTATGGAACACTATAAAAAGATACATAGGGGACTCACAGAAGTAAAGAAGAAAGAACATAATATTTGAAGAAATAATGGAACTGGAAGGTAGGGACTGACATATACACACTATTATATATAAAACGGATAACTAATAAGGACCTCCTATTAACACAGGGAACTTCACTCAATACTTTGTAATAGCCCACATAGGAAAAGAATCTAAAAATGGGTGGATACATGTATATGTATAACTGATTCAAACTAACACAACACTGTAAATCAAGTATATTCCAATAATTAACCAAATAAATGCTTTAGTGGTATATAAAAAAAATAAAGTCAGCGGTAATCTGGAAAAAAGATAATATCAGAGGGGGAGAAAACTAAGAGTGAAGAAAATCTGAATGCAAAATTAAGCAGTAAATGACAGTCAAGATAGGTGTAGTTCAGTCACTGAGTCGTGCCTGACTCTTTGCAACCCCAGGCGCTGCAGCACACCAGGCTTTCCTGTACTTCACCATCTCCCAGAGTTTGATCAAGCTCATGTCCACTGAGTTGGTGATGCCATCCATCCATTTCATCCTCTTGTCATCCCTTTCAAGAATGGAACAACCCAAAAAACCATCAACCAATGAATGGATAAAGGAGATGTGGTGTTTATATGTATGTATATATACATATGTGTGTGTGTGTGTGTCACATACAGTGTAATACTACTTGGCCATAAAAAAGAATCAAATTCTGTCATTTTCATTAATGAACCTAGAGGGTATTATGCTTAATGCTGATGCTGCTGCTAAATCACTTCAGACGTGTCCGACTCTGCGCGACCCCATAGACGGCAGCCCACCAGGCTCCCCCGTCCCCAGGATTTTCCAGGCAAGAACACTGGAGTGGGTTGCCATTTCCTTCTCCAATGCATGAAAGTGAAAAGTGAGTGAAGTCGCTCAGTTGTGTCTGACTTTTAGCGACCCCATGGACCGCAGCCCACCAGGCTCCTCCGCCCATGGGATTTTCCAGGCAAGAGTACTGGAGTGGGTTGCCACTGCCTTCTCCGATGCTTAACGAAATAAGTCAGAAAGACAAATACTTCATGTTATCTCTTGTCTATGGAATTTAAAGAACACAAATGTATATAAAAAGGACAAAAACAGATAATGAGAACAAACCAGTAGTTACCATTGGGGAGAGGGGAAGGGGAGGGGCAAGATAAGGTTATGGGATTAAGAGTTAAAAACTACTATGTATAAAATGAGAAGGCAACAGAATACATTGTGTAGGACAGAAAAATAAAGACATTAACAACTTTACATGAAGCATAATCAATAAAAATACTGAGCCACAATGCTGTACACCTGAAACTAATATTGTAAATCAACCATACATCAATTAAAAGAAATACAGAAAAAAAAGTTCTGATTGTTATAATTACATTAGGGCTTCCCCGGTGACTCAGATGGTGAAGAATCTGCCTGCAATGCAGAAGACCTGGGTTTGATCCTTGGGTTGGGAAGATCCCCTGGAGAAGGGAATGGCAACCCACTCCAGTATTTTTGCCTGGAGAATTCCATGGACAGAGGAGCCTGGTAGGCTACAATCCATGGAGTCGGAAAGTCAGATGTGACTGAGCCACTAACACTTCCAGTTCCATGCTTATACTACATGTAAGTCTCATGGTAACAACAAAGAAAAAACTACATTAGATACATTGGAGCACCTATATAAAGGAAATATTAAAAGCTGAAGGCAGAAATGGACATGAATACAATAACAGAAAGGGCTGTGGGCATCCCTGCTGATCCAGTGGTTAAGAATATGCCTCCCAATGCAGGGAACACAGGTTTGATCCTTGGTCTGGGAAGGTCCCACATGCCTCAGGGCAACTAAGCCCATGTGCCAGAACTACAGAGCCTGTACTCTAGAGCCCACAAGCCACAACTGCTGAGCCCAAGTTCTGAGAGCCTGTGCTCTGCAACAAGAAAACCCACTGTAATGAGAAGCCCACGCACTGCAACTAGAGCAACCCCTACTCGCCACAACTACAGAAAGCCCATGTGCAGCAACAAAGACCCAGCATAGCCAAAAAGAAATAAGTAAACAAATAAATATTTTGAAAAATAACAGAGGACTTCAATAGTCCATATTCAATATGAATAACCTGGACAAAATTAATAAAGAAACAGCAGATATGACAAACACTAGAGACCAAATCACCCTAACAGACATATATATAACACTCCATCCAACAGCAGCAAAACAGACATTCTTCTCAAGTGTACACAAAACACTCTGCAGGAGAGACCATGTGTAGACCCACAAAACAACAATTTAAGACTGCAATCATATTAAGTATCATCTCCAACTACAAGGGCATAAAATTAGAAAAATAGGAATAAAACTGGAAAATTCACAGATGGTCTTGAATAACCAGGATGTCAAAGAAGAAAGAGAAAGCAAAGAAAATACCTTGAGTCAAAGGAAAATGGGAAACACAACATATCAAAATTTAAAGGACAAAAGAATTTCTAAGAAAGACGGTTATACTGATAAATGCCCTAAAAAAAAAAAAAAAACCTCAAAAGAACTATCTTTGAAGGTTTTACACAACAAAGAACTATAAAAAGAAGAACAAAGCCCAAACTTGGCAGAAGGAAGGAAATACTAAACATAGAGCAGAAACCAATGAATCAGACACTAGAAAAGCAAGAGAAAAGACCAACAAAGAGTTGGTTATTTGAAAACAGAAAATTAACACACCTTTAAGTAGACTACAAAAAAAACTCAAAATTACAAATGAAAGAGGAAACATTACCAGTGATATCACAGAAATTATAAAGGATCATAAGAGACTATTATGGATAACTATATCTAATGAACTGGACAACCTAGAAGAAATGGATCAGTTCCTAGAAATAAGAAACATACCAAAACTGAATAATAAAATAGAAAATCTGAACAGACTAATAACAGAATAAGGAGAATGAATCAGCAATCAAAAATCTTCCACATAAGGAAAAGCTCAAAAGCAGAATGCTTCATCAGTGAATTCCACAAAATATTTAAATAAAAATTAACACATCCTTCTTAAACTAATCCCAAAAACCAAAGAGAGGGGAACACTTGCAAACTCACTTTACAAGGCCAACCTTATCCTGCTACCAAAGACAGACAAGTTCACTACAAGAAAATTACAGAACAATATCCCTGATGAGTGTGTATATAAAAACCCTCAATAAAGTACCAATAAACATAATTAAACAGCATATTAAAAGGACCACACACCATGATCAAGTGGGATTTACACCTGTGATGCACGGCGAGTTCAAAATGTGCAAATCAATAAAGATGACACACAACATTAACAGAATAGAGGTTAAAAATCATCTGATCATCTCAATAGTTGCAGGAAATGCACACGATAAAATTCAACATCAGTTCAGTTGCTCAGTCATGTCCAACTCTTTGCGAGTCAACATACATTCATAAGAAAAACTGTCAACAAGTTAGAAATGCAACACGTTTTTGTATATTTGTTTTTAACCCTGTAAATTTATTCATTTATTATTTCTAATAGTATTTTGGTGGCATCTTTTATTATTAGAAATAATAAGTGAATAAATTTGCAGGGTAAAAAAATCAATATACAAAAACCTGTTGCATTTCTATACATTAACACTGAGCTTAGAGAAAGAGAAATTAAGGAATCAATCCACTTTACAATCACATCAAAAAGAATAAAAGACTTAGGAATAAATTTAACCAAGTAAATGAAAGAGCTGCATACTGAAAACTACAAAACACTGAAAAAACAAATTAAAGAAGATACAAATAAATGGAAAGATATCTCAAGTTCATGGGCTAGAAGAATTGATATTGTTAAAATGCCCATTCTACCCAAACTACATATTCAATGAAATCCCATAAAAGTTCCAAATGGTATCTTTGAAACAGAAAAAGTAATCCTAAAATTCACATGGAACCACAGAAGAACATAAACGACCAAAGCAATATTGACAAAGTTCAACAAAACTGGAGCTGCCATATTTCCTGATTTCAAAGTCCTATTACAAAGCTAGAGTAATCAATACAGGAACATCCTGGCATAAAAAGAGACACGTAGACCAATGAGACAAAATAGGCCAGAAATAAACCTTCATGTAGCTAATTAACCTCTGACAAGAATGTCAAAAATACAAAACGGGGAAAGACAGTCTCTTCAGTTAAGGATATGAGAAAAACTAATATCCACATGCAAAATAATGAAACTGGACAAAAATCAACTCAAAGTAGATTAAAGATTTAAATCTAAGACCTGAAACCAAAAAACTCTTAGAAGAAAAAACAGGAAAAGCTCCTAGACACAGGCCTTGGCAATGAGTTTTTAGATGTGACACCAAAACCACATTTTTTAGATGTAACAAAAGTGAAAATAAACAAGTGGTATTCCATGAAACCAAAAATCACACCAAAGAGTCAACAGAATGAAAAGGCAACCTTGGAATGAGAGAAAATAATAGCAAAGCATGAGAGATTAATATCCAAAATATATAAGGAACTCATATAAATTCAATAGCAAAAACAAACAAACAAAAAAAACTACAGACTTAGAAGACAAATTTCTGGTTACTAAAGGGGAAAGACTGGAGTGAAGGATAAATTGGGAGTTTGGGACTGACATATACATACTACTATATTCAAAATAGATAACCAACAAGGACCTACTGTATAGCACAGGGAATCTTGCTCAATATTCTGTAATAACCTACATGGGAAAAGAATTTGAAAAAGGATGCATGTATATGCCTAATTGATTCAGTTTGCTGTATACCTGACACTAATAAAATCAATGATAGTCCAATATAAAATAAAAACTTTATTTTTAATGGGCAAAAGATTTTAGACATTTGTCCTTGGAAGACATACAAATGGCCAACAGGTAAATGAAAAGGTGTTCAATGTCACTGTTTATCAGAGAAATGCAAATCAAAACCACAAGGAGATGTCACCTTATACCTGTTAGGAAGGTTATTATCAAAAAAAAAAAAAACCTAAGATAACAAGTGAAGATGTGGATAAAAGGTTATTCCTGTGCTCTACTGAGAGGAGTGCAAACTGGTAATGTCACTATGCAAAGAGTATGGAGGTTCCTCAAAAAATTAAAACTAGAATTATCATACGATACAGTAATCCCAATTCTATTTAGCCAAAGGAACTGAAATCCGGATTTTGAAGATACACCTGCATTCCCATGTTCACTGCAAAATTATTCACAATAGTTAAAGTACAGAAATACCTAAATGTCCATCAACAAACTGATTAAGAAAATTTGGTATATACAGAAAACAGAACACAGAGTGTATCACTCCTATGACTAAAGACATCTGGTAAACAAAGCACGGGTGTGTTCCTGACAAAGTACATAAATGCATCCTCTTCATAAAATTCAGTTCAATTATTAGTCTATTTATTTTACTTCAGACACAGTCACATGAGGGGAAAAACAGAAAAGAACTTTTGTAGACTATTTATCAAGACTATACTCCCTGTTGTCAATTGTTCATCTCAATCATATAAGCAGCTGGGTACGAAAATGTTAAATCTAATCTCAACCATTATTAACAATTCTTATAGAGTTCATTTTCACATAGGTAATGAAAATTTTCTATTCCATTCCTTTACTGTTAGTAATCATCTGCATAGCTTATTCTAAATTTAAGCCTTTGTTGATTAATTCAATTAAAGCAGAAAATAAGATCTGTGTAATTTTATCATTTTTAAACTGTATCTTAAATATCTAAAATGTCCTAACTTTTATTAATACCTTTTATCACAACAGCTTCATCAGTATAGAGGTAGTCCAAAATAACTTTCAATATGTCAGAATGTATTGGCATTTCCAGAGCTGCACAACTGGAAGCCTAAATAAAATAAAAGTAAAACAATTAATTTTCAACTACAAAATAAACACTACAATCTGATTGAGGTGACTAGTATGAAAAACTTTTAACAGGAATCACATCAAATGCAAAAGAATATAATGTTAAAACATAAAGCTAAAATGAGATACATTTAATTTTAAAATGCCTTGTAACATTAAAAAGAATCAAGAAAATCTGAGAAAAAAGAAACAAACTGCTATTCCAAATATAACTCCAAGTAATAATGGAGAATTCATTTAATTAGCTATTTTACAACTTTAATTTCAAAAAATTGCTCTTTTCCAGCCAGTTTAAGCATAAATAAAGTCAATACAAAAGAAAAAATGAGTTTAAAATATTTTAAAATTTCTTTACTATATAATTTCCCCAAAATATAAAACATAATTAGCAGCCTATGTGGTTTCTACTTAAATCTCACCTCAATCCATGAGCTACTCAGCATACTATGAAAATATTCTGAAAGAAAAAAAAAATTCAATTAAGAATAGGAAACAATACCAAAACAAATAAATCTGCAACCAACAAAAAAGTAAACCTACCAAGTCTAGCACAAAGAACGCATTTATGACAAGGAAATTCCTTTCCATCCACTGATTTCATGGTCACATCAGATAAAAATGAACTGGAAAATAAAAGTTTAATTGAAGCAAAAGCAATTTTAGGATTTGTCTTAACTTTTGATTTTCTCCTAATTAAAGGTGGCATATAACAAACAACTTGAGGGTATACATACAAATAAAATATTTTATCTCCTTACACTTTAGGGAAAGAAATAAGGCCTTACAATGAAGATAGTATTTGTAAAAGGAACTGTGTACAGGTAAGTATTCAAGAAAGCCTTCCTTCTAATTTTCCTTTTTCAATACAGGCCAGGTGCTGATTAATATGACACTAAGTGGTATCACAGTCAAAGGTCATTAATTTACTTATGTGTACAACCTGTTCTGTGCTAAGCACAGTCTATATATAACCAGGTTTTTCTCTAAAATTTTCTACCTACAATAGACAAATACCTAAAAATAAAAACTTTTAATAATAAACATATTTAGAATAATATACTTATTATCAAAAAAATTATACTAAAGGAAATAATATTCATAATGATGAAGAGAAGAGGCATAATTATTTTGGTTTCTGGGTTAACATCATTACCTATTTATAAAAAAAATACAAAATTTAGGGAAATTTTAAAAAATTCTTCATTAGAGAGTAATCAGGGAAAAAAAATGAACTCTATGTCTTACTGAGCAGTTAATATTTTATCCATTTGCCTCAACAATTCTCCAACATTTCCAGACATGAAAAAGATTAGTAAAGGTAAGAGGGTATCCACATACACATTTTGCTGCTGCTGCTGCTAAGTCGCTTCAGTCGTGTCCGACTCTGTGCAACCCCATAGACGGCAGCCCATCAGGCTCTCCCGTCCCTGGGATTCTCCAGGCACATACACATTTTGCTGCATACATGTGTAAATAAAGAGAGCTCTATTTCCAGGTAGGTTCCCAAAATCTAGAGATGAAAAGTTTATCTTCATTTCCTAACTTACCATTTTTTCTGATTTAGCTTTGGTTTACTACCAGTTTTCTTGGCAATGATACTAATTTCTTCATTTTCATATCTGACTCCATCTAACCTATCAGGGATAAAAAGTAACAATCGGTGACTATATTCTACTACCAAAACAAAAAAATCCAACAAATGAGCCCACATCTAAACATGATTATATAATTTATATCACCTAGAACAGTATCTCAGCAAACCCCCACTCTGATAAAGAAGTCATACAGTCTCCTTCAATTTTACTTAATATTCAAAATGTGTTAAACATCATTACTGACAAAAAAAACAAATGAAAGCTATGACACAAAACCCTTCATGGTTTCAATTAGAAAACATGATAAACTCTCCTCCCTTGGCTCCTGCCCCACAACTAAGGTTATACTGCCACAGGGAACATAAATACCTAAAAAATAGAGAATTCATACATAAAAATAGAGAATTCCAAAAAAATCTGGTTTGTTAAGACAACAAATATTGTCAGGCACTGTACACATGCTTTATGACCAAACTACACCAATAAATATTAAGATAAATATTATCCCTCTCATTTTATCTACGGAGAAACTGAGGTTCAAGAAGAAAGAAATTTGCCCTAGCTAGTTACAGTGGAGCTAAGAGGCACATATAGGTCTAACTCCAAAGACAGGACTCTCTGCAGAATACCACACTGCCTGCCACTCCAGATCCCTGTTACAGAGACACCATCAGAGTTCAAATCCATGAACAGCCTTCCTATCCTTTAATGTTTTAATCCAGGGAATCCCAGAGATAGCTTCAGCAGAAAACAGAGAAACACAGGGCCCTGAAAAGAAAGAAACAGATCCAAACAGAAAGGGCAGGGGGAGAGAAAAGGAGAGAGAGGGAAAGTAAGGGAAAGAGAAAAGAGAAGGAAGATGTGGAGGGGATGGAGGAGGGTGGGGAGGGGAAGAGAAGGACCAAGATCAGAAGCAGGAGCAAAAGCAGCTGAGCAGGAAAAAAAGAAACAAGAAGCAGAATTTCTAAAAGGAAGACATAATGAGGTACATGAACAGATACTAAGGAGGAGTCATACCTACTACTTAAATTACTGAAACCAAATTTCTTTGCGACATTTTGCAACATTTTTACAGGATCATCTTCCCCAACACTTTTTACTTTTCTGGAAGATTTGGATTTACTCTTCTGCTTTTCACTAATTGTATGAGCTTGATTACTTTTGTAAACTTCAAATGCTGACTTCTGATTATCTTCATGGGAATTCATTTTATTTGAATGACAATTTGGAGTGCCCGGATATCCTTCTGGTTTTCTGTTTAAATTTAGTCTTGGTTTGAAGCCATGAGTTAAAAAGTCGCAAGTATCTGTGTATATAAACTGTAAAAGGTATTCAAACAGGTCAGGATGAACCTTCTCTACTACGAAGAGATGGCAGCCTGCAGAATCTTCATCTTTCCGATAAACATCTGTGAAGTCTAACGCAGTACCATCCGAAAGAAACAATTTCTGGAAAAAGTCTGAACGCACTGCCAAAATATATTTATGTGCAGGGAACAGTCTACTGCCAACTTGAAATGTCACATCATGGATGTTGTCCATTTCATCCGTTTCCCTCAACAGCTTGCCAAAGTCTTCAAAAAAGGATGAGGAAGACACGGTTGGAATTTCATAAAGGCTAGAAATCAAACAAAAAATCTTTCATTTGACATTTCCAATAAGAATATTGCACATAATTTTAGATACCCTTTAAATATTTTCTATTCCTTTATGTATTTTATTTCCCCTAAACTAACATGACAAGAATTAAGTCTTCCTTTGAAAGGAGAGTTTTCTGTTTCTATAGGGAAACACTAAAACATAAATTTGAATGACTTTTGGAGAAATTTTTTCAATGTATTTTTAAAAGTATTACTAAAAACATTCAAAAAGAGTATAGTACAGTGCTCAACCTTTTTCTGTTTTATATTCTTTCATGTCACAAGTGCAGAAGAATATATACAGAACAGCAAATAAATACTTCAGGTCCCAGATCCCAGAATAAGTTAGAAACTCAAGGAAATAAAGATAAATATACACACATACATCAGTCCATACCCCTGGTTCTTTCAGTATTGTAAGCATACAATCGTACCTTCCCAACCTACTTTTCACTCTTCTCAGTAGGGTGACCAACTCCCCTGGTCTGCCTGGGACTGAGTGGTTTCCCAAGAGAGGAAACTTTCAGTGCTCAAGGTGGAACAGACCTGGGCAAACCAGGAGGAATGATAATACTGTTTCTAGGACTTTTTCCCCTCTTCAGTAAAGTGAAGTCGCTCAGTCGTGTCTGACTCTTTGCAACGCCATGGACTGCAGCCTACCAGGCTCCTCCCTCCATGGGATTCTTCAGGCGAGAGTACCAGGAGTGGGTTGCAACCCTTGATATTTATCTTAAACCTGTCATCTCTGTACTAACGTGACAGAAGATTTGCACTGAGATTCACAATGCCCTCCAGATGACTCTACATAACCTCTTCTATCATTTCTCACTGTATTCAATGGTCAGAAATTTCTGTAAACTACGTAACAAATATTTATATTTCTCAAAATCTGAGAACCTACAGGACCCTCACGAAGTACAAAAGATACGAATAAATTCTGTGTGTATGTACATATTACCTTCAGTATCTTCAATAAATATCCGTTTACAAGCTAAAACAAACATAACAAACAACACATAACAAATTCCAACATAACAAATTCCACCTTTGAGTTAACCTAGTAATAGGATTATAAGTCTGAAGTCTCTACAAGACTTGACAACAGCTCTTCAATTAAATTTGTACCAGGAGCTATTGAAAACAAAAGAAAACCCAATGACTGTTCCTTCTAAAAATGAAATTTAATATAGATAAGTGTACATTTACCTTGTTTTAGGATCTGACTGCAAGATCGCAAAGTTGCATCCACTTGGATCTGTGCTGACACTAACAGCTCTATGGGCAAAAGTAAGTTTCTCAAGTCGAATTCTTTCATATACACTATTTATATCAGAGACACAAGACACATCTGGTGAGGAATTATGAAGGTTTGATAAAATCTCTGCTAAAAAGAAAAAAATAAACTTTCATTAATCAAGGCTTTACTGAAACTGTTAAAATGATTTAGGAGTAAATGGAATAGAAAAATGATTAGGAGAATAGGGAAATCTTTGGTCTCTATTAAGTCCTTTTGAAGAACTACATCTTCTCTCTCTTCAACATAATTTACACCCTATATATTATTTGTCTGATAGAAGAAATTTTGGTGGGTCAATTCTCAATTATTCATGATTTTTTTTTTAATTTTTTCTTCTTTTTTTAATTACTCATGATTTTATCCTCCACACCACAACCTAAGTTGTCTAAAAGGCAAATACAATGTTATACTACCTTTAAAAATTCTCAACTTCCATTAAAAATGTCACTTGCTTCCTCCCTTCTTCTCCCCCTTCCATTTATTCAGCAAATATCTGAATGAGCACATGTGCTACAGTGATACAGTGCTTTTTAGGGTACCCCTAGTAATACAGTAGTGAACAAGATAGCATGCCTCTACAATCCTGAAGTATACAATCAAGCAGAGAAGACATATTAAACAAATGATTTTATCAGTACAAGTCAGATCAAGGATATGAAAGAAAAATATGGCATGTGCATGCAATTAAATGTTTCTGCCTATAGTATGAAAAATGTTTAAAGTAAATAAAGACAAAGAGATCATTGACAAAACTGAGAGTCCAGAAAAACAATGAACACAGTAAGACCAAGGTTGTAGCAATGAAACTAGAGAAAGTGGAGATTTCAAAAATATTTGAGATGGAAGTGACAAAACTTGGTGACCAATGGGCTGTAGAGGGTGAGGGAAAACGGGCTGTGAAAGATAGCCATTTACTTAAAATCACTGAAAAGCAGACACATAAGCATGAGAACGTGAATTCAGTTTTAGACCACTAGTTATAACTAAGACACAATTCTAAGGACTCCCAACACAAGTCAAAACGCCTCTGGTTACTCTCAAATTCACTCTCTTTTACTCACAGGGATGTACTAATCTTCCTGACACTCAGTTATTCCAATTTCTATGTTCTTAAGAAACTTATTATTTGCATATTAGTATCTGTCTCCATGAACTGTAAATATTTATATACGTATATATTGCCTCAATAAACTCAAGACTGTCTGAGAATAGGGGCTCATCTTACATATTTTTGCATCACTAAAACTTAGCCCTATATCCAGCACATAGTAAATATACCTTAAATGATAACAGACTTGTGCAATCTATAAAGAAATAAAATACTACAAATCAATAAACTATCCAAAAATCATTCCTTTGTGGCTTTATAATTTTGAAGAATATGTTTATAATTTCCTGAGTAATTATAAATGTTCTTTATAGCATATAATAACTGATTTGTTCATTCAATAGATGACTTAATGAGGGAAGGAAATATGCTGAAGGCTAATGATTACAAAGAAACCTTGATTTCACTGTGAGGATATAATGACTATATATCATGGTTCTTGCCATCTTATAATATGATCAGTTCAGTTCAGTCGCTCAGTCGTGTCTGACTCTTTGCGACCCCATGAATCACAGCACGCCAGGCCTCCCTGTCCATCACCAACCTCCAATAGGAGACCAACATTAGAAAAATTAATCACAAGGATAAATACATAAAAACAAGTAAAAATAAGCTACATGATAAAAATACAAAAAGAACATTAAAAGCTAAATGGGGTAACCAAGTTTAAATAATCAGTGAAAATATCTCTGATGAAGCATTAATTAAATTGAGATGTGAAAATCAGAAAAGGCCCTGGGACTAACCACAACTGGACAAGGCTGAATACCTGAAGGTCAGTGTATCTGGAGGGTGGTAATGAGAGGGAGAGAACTCAAGAGGAGTTCAGAGATGCAGACAAGGGTCAGAGCAGGAGCCTTGTAGGCCATGTTCAGGAAGTGAGGAAACCATCAAAAAGTTTTTAAACACAGGAATATTGGGATCAGATCTTAAAAGCTCACTCTAGTAAGAGAATAAATAAAAAGAATCAAGAGTTGAAAAAAGGAAACATTTTTTCCAGTGACCATTTGATGTGACTTGGGCTAGGGTAGAAGGAATGAGATGTGAAAAGGTAAATGAATTCTAGTTTTTCTGGAAGAAAAAAAAAAAAAATCAACAGATTACTAACTATGGATGAAAGAAAAAAGCTGCTACCAGAGTTAAAAAAAAACAATGTTAAGCAATCCACAAGTTTGTAAATCCATAGTCAGAAAATCAAAAATGAACTATATAATGTAATGAATAACTCCTATTTTCCATGCTAGCATCTTAAAGCTCTCCTTTATATTCATCAAGGAATGAATAAAACTTGCCTCCAATTATTCAGTAATTGCTTAATAAAGCAACCTGTACTTTTTAAAATTCTCAATGAACATAAAAACCTTATTCTTCTTGTAATCTTCCTCTAAATCCTAAAATACCTTATAAAAGTTTCTTTTTATATATTCAAACATGTAAAAAAACAAAACAAAAACAAAACAAAAAACCTCCAAAACACCCCCAAAGCATAAGCCACTCAATTCTCAATTTGGGGAGAGGGGGAAAAAAGGAATTTGGAAGATTGTTCAACTCCAACTGCGAAGTTTTTTGTTGTTCTTTTTTTTTAATTTTATACTGCCCTGTCCCTAGAGTCAAGGCTAGAGATTAGCAATACTCTGCCTCTGTTACTGATGGGAATGGACCATGATTTCAGGGCATAATGACAGATATAAGTTTGAAAATTTAGGATTTAAATGGATTGAATTCCCTTTGTTTACCTGCACACAGACAAACTAAAATCAAAAGAAGAGATATAGAGGTTAAAATTAGTAACACTTCTCAGTTAGACATAACAATAAATAAGTACAAAATTAAACATTAGCTAGAAGGTACTTTTACATGCCATTCACATATATGAACTAACCTTTCTTTTCAGAACTCTTTCTTTTTTCTTCAAACCATTTCCCTCTAAATCCCTCTCCATCTCGTGTGACAAAAAGAATTTCATTTCTACTTAAAGAAATATCAGAAATGAAGACTTGGCGTGGATAAGCCCATCGACACTGCTTCATAGAACTGTTGACAGATCTCCAGCAAAATACCTAAGATAAAACCAAATTACAGTGGAATAGAAAGCAATATAGCATCTGAACAACCAAATAATGAAATCAACATATCTTATCTCAAAAAATAAGAGCTCTCAGTATGTTTCAATGTTCATTTTTCCATAGTATAAGATATATATAAAAGTCATGATGGTGTATCTTTCAGAAAATACATCAAGCAAACATGAAGCATTAAAAATGCTTCAAAGACACTTCTCTTAAGAAGTAATGTTCAGTGTTACCCATTTGCAGCAAACATATGCTACAATGTTTAGCATACAACATGCTAAAGAAAAACAAAATTCTTAATGCTAAAACTTGAATGTCAGACTTAAGTGTAATATTTACAAGAAGAATGAAAACCACCCCACGAAAATCCAGACTTTACTCTCGAGGGGAACAAAAAAAGATGTCTGCATAACTCAAGTAAAACAAAATCTCAGAGACAGAACAATCATCACAGACTTCAGCGGCTTCCACATGGTTCTGCCAGCCTTAGTGCTCCCGAGAAATGGCCAAGGGGCTGCTACTCAAGGACTGAAAATGACAAGAGACCAGGTGCTGGGCTTTCCAATCCAGCTCTATCTAGAGCAGCAAACCTTTTTTTTTCATCTACATCACAGACAGGCATTCCAAGTACGATTTCATTTGAAAAATTAACACTGCTGATCTTGAAAAGCTCAATCCCCTCATAATTAAGAATCACAGAATGGTATCTGCCAAGGTCACTCAAGTAATATACACAAAATATAGACTCTATATTAGCTGCTACCATCAGAGCTCGTCTGTCATTTTTAAAGTTTTTAATTTTACAGGAAGTAAATATCCACATGTATAAACAAGCTAGATTTCTATTAATGTACATGAAATATATCCCAAAGTCAAATGTTTTCAATATTGAACTTTTTAAATGTAATTCTATGCCTCTGCTTCCTTCTTTTAGTACAAATTAGATCTCTAATTCTTAAAGATAGTTCCCTCAAATAAAATGATCAATCACAGAAGATTTATGTCTATAATGTATCAGTAGGTGGAGTTTTATGATTAATTCTTCAGTTTCTAAAATGTCAATTTTTATAGCAATTTATAAAACCTCAATACACTTATTGCATGTTTTTATTTTATAAACAAAAAGCAGAGAGCAATCTGTTTTTCCTGTCACAGTGTAAAACTTATTCAGTGTTTCTAATATAAAATACGTATTTTTAATTGACAATTTTATCAGAAAAATGAAAATTACAACTCTATTTACTTAAATGAAAACAGAGGAGAGAGGTGGTTTTTTTTTCAGTCGCACCAGGTGGCATGCAGGATCTTAGTTCCCTGACCAGGGATCAAACCTGTGCTCCCTGCACTGGGAGTGTTGAGTCTTAACCACTTGACTGCCAGGCAAGTCCCAGAGATTCTTTATAGAGTGATCCAGAAATACATTATATTTTCTATATGATAATTATAATCTCTGTATATATATTATTTTGTGTACATTTGTTTAAGATCAAATTTGAGAGAAAAATTCCGATTATGCATTTTTAATACTGCCAGTTTAGCTTTTTACTTTTTAAAAAGAGCAGTTATATACCTCCTATCTATATAATTCAGTATCATTTTTGAATAATTACTGTATATATCAAATAACTCATCAAATCCCTTACTTCTATTTTAAACATAATAAATGAAATTTTAAACTACAGTTTAACAAGGCAGTACTAGGCAACATGAAATGTCATACTTTCTTTGAAATACCAATTAGTATTTCAAACCAATTAGTACTGGACATCAAAAACATGTAGGGAAACAAAAGTCAGTAGGAATTCACTATCACAGCAACACAGTTTTACATTATCAGGTCCTCTATAGCTATCAACTGAGAACAAGATTACTAAGCTTTTGCATAAATATATACTCACCCTTCCAGCTCCATCCATTGCAAGAATGCAAATTTTTTGACCCCCATTTTCTTTCAGATGTACAGGATCAACTTTGTATTCCATATGCCCCCCAGATACAAGAACCTTTTTCAAGTTCAGCTGTCTGAATGAAAAAAAAAATTCTCTATTAATATGTTTGCTATAATATACAAGCTCAATTTTAAAGAAATTACTATTCAAACAATAATTTAGGGTGATTGCTGTGAAAGATAAAGGAAGGTGATTTGACCTTTGGTATCCTTAGTCCCTCCTTTTATGAGTTTCCCCTACACAATGACCATTTCTTTCCATGGCAAGTTTATACCTACTCAGATACACATGCTATGTATCTAAAACCCCATGTACTAACATACACATTCTCCCCAGATTAAATAACTGGTAAGGCGAAAAAGCTCCTATATGTTATCTGCATTTTTAACAGAAAAAATTTAAACCTCAAAACAAAACAGAAATCCTTAATTTCAAATATGGACAACTTTAAATAGATATAGCTACCATTGGTATTGCTAATTTAATAACCCATCCACTAGCCAATTTATTACACATTTCATTATATCCACACATGTGATGCCTATGACATTGTGTGAAATCTACCTGCTACTACTCCAATGACTGTCCTTTCAGATATTTTTAAATGTTAAAAAATACTTAATTTTTATATCTTAAATAACTTAAAATATTGTATTTTTACATTTTATTTTTTAAAATAAAATGTAAAAATATTTTTAAAAAATTTTAAATGTTTTTCTTTTTAAAATTACTATGCTGTAACAAAAGAATTTTCTTAGGCAAAACATGGATGTAACATATCTATGTAACTTAAAGTTGTCAGGGTAAGTTTTATAAATGCAAAGTAAACACAAATTCTAACAATCCACAAATCATCTCATGCTCAGAAAGATACCTACATACTCAGTTCTAAGAAACATGTTTGATTACATTTTCATGTTTTTATAACTGAAACATGACCTTACAATCGATAACTTTCCAATTGTTACACACTGAAAATAAGTTGTGTATATCGACGGTTGACATCTTCCATTCAGAATGGTATCTGTTCATGAAGTTACCATCTAACTGACATTTAGCAAAAGCACATTCTGTTGCATTTCAGTTCAACTCCCTGATTAGTTTAAAAGTTGGATTGCTACTCTCTAGAATTCCTACACTCACCTACTCCCACTAACTGAGCTATTGTACCTGTTAAAGATCTATTTCTCTACTTGTATTTATTACTACACTTATAATTAAATATGTAAACCAACAAAGTCATCTAAGAAGAACACTTTCTATAAAAGAATACTTTAAAATGATGCAAAAAATATGACAAGCAAAAAAATTACTGTCAAATCAGATATAGATTAACCAACTATATAAAATACTGAAAATGTATGAAAAATACAGGATTCTGCCCTTAACTTACTTAATAATTGCTTTTAAGCACTTGCTCCTTAAGTCATTCAAAATGAAATAATAGATAACACATTACAAATATGGTTTATGCACAAAAGACAGAACTCCAGCTAACTGACTCATCTATACTTAAACCTTAAGCTTTACAATTCCCTGCTTTAACTTACTTTTTGATTAGACAGCCAACTACTTGTTTACCACCTGTTACTATGCTATCAGATAACACCTGGCTGTACAAAAATATGAAAATACACCAATTAGGTATAAATACTTGGACTGAGTAGAGGGTACAGAATATGATTAACAATGTTTTTAAATAAATGTGTAATATATAAAGGCTATACATGAACCAAGGATGATTGTGTCACAAACCGAGAATTATGATCAATCTAGTTCTGTGCACCTGAAGCATAAAAACGGGAAACTCACAGGTCATATTTAACCATGTGTTATCTTAATTCAGAAATACCCTTTACAACCCCACAAAGAACTTTTACATATATTTACTGAATATTTGCCAAAAGATTACCATCTTAGGCAAAATCTTTTGACTTTCCCACCATTCAATGTTCCCATTTGACACTTCAGAGAATAACACGGAGCTGAAACTCAGATATTTGCTGGAAGAGTTGAATTATTAAGGTATGTTTCTTTCACAGAAATATACATACTTAGAAGCCAGCTTCTTGCACTGATAGTCTGCAAGTAAGTAAATATCTCCTTTTGTGGTAACACAGACAGTAGCCCCATCACTGGCAGCAACCAAAGACAGAGTGATGTCCTTATGATGAAGGGCAGAGACTTGACGAGGAGCAGTTACACACTTTTCTCCATTGGGATCTAGTAAATAACCTAAAAAATAACATAAACAAATCACAAAATATCCATTTTAAGATTTATTTATTTTTCAGATACTGTCATCCTGGATTTCTTACCCAGTTGTCCACCATTTAGTCCCATAGTGTAAACAGCTTCTCTAGTCCACAGCACGGTATGAAACCTGCCTGCTGCTACTCCAATGATTGTCCTTCCTTTCAGATACTTTGCTTGCATCTATTCAAAAGACAAGTAAGGCTTCAGCTTATTATGTATCTATAAACTAACAGAATTTTGCAAAAGATCCAGCAGACCAGGGTAGCCAATACAGGGCATACTTGCTGCCAGTAACCCCTTCAAGTGCTAACGGCAGTCATCACCAATAGATCTCAGCACTAATACTGACCCCAACTCCTCTCAGAACATAAGACATTTTGATGCAGCCACCTTAAGACAGCAGTTTTAACATATAAAAAACTTTATACACACCAAATCATTAAACACTTGTTAACAAGCAATACACAAAACAAGCATTCTGATTCGTATTAGAAAACATGGTACTTTTACATTTGACATGTCCAGTCTCTCCACAGTAACACTGCTGACGGTTTGAACCAGATGATTGCTGTGGGGGACTGCGTTGAGCATCATAGGAGGTTCGGCAGCATCCCTGGCCTCTGTCTACCAGATGTCAGTACCACTAACCCCACTCCTACCCTCCAGCTGTAACAACCAAAACTGTCTCTAGACATTGCCAAATGGTCTGGGGCACAAATCTGCCCACACTTAAGAACACTGCATGTGTCTGTAACAAGCCACAGCTCCAGGACAGCCACACAAAGAGAATGAAAAGGTGAGTAAAAGCTACCATTCCTAAAGAAGTCTACAATATGATTAAATATCTACAAATTCCACAGTTGGTTGAGGAAAATGGATCTTTAAGTACCACAGATCGGAAACTACCTCTAATTATCTTGGAGTAATTACTATTGATTCACTAGCCATCCAGAATGCAAAAGCATTGGATTTTAAAGCTTTATTAATAAAAAATGTATATCTAATAATCATTTTAAATCCAGAGAATTAAACCAGTAAAGAAATTTCATACCAGAAATGCAAAATTTTATGAGTTGAAAATACATGTGTTATAGATGATTCTGCTGCTGCTGCTGCTACTAAATCACTTCTGTCGTGTCCGACTCTGTGCGACCCTATGGACAGCAGCTCACGAGGCTCCTCTGTCCCTGGGATGCTCCAGGCAAGAATACTGGAGTGCGTTGCCATTTCCTTCTCCAATAGATGATTCTAGTAATATATTAATTTAAAACACCAGTCCTGTCCTGTGTACTAGGTCCCTGAAGTTGAGGAAAGGCCACCTTCTGCTGGTAGTTGTACAAAAGAAAAAGGGACAATAGAACACGGAACAGTGGCTTTCAGGCTTATATTCCCTCAAACTTGCCAGGTGTGATTTCTGTGCAGAGACAGCGTGACCACAAAGCCATAAGCTTAAGCTTCTGGGTAACTCATTTGCATGGCCCATTTTTTACTTATAAAAAATTTGTTTTTTTTTTAAGGAGGGCCTCAAAATTAAGCTTCAAACCCCAAATATCTGGATCCCCCTCTGCAAAATATCTGGATCCCCCTCTGCAAAATATCTGGATCCCCCTCTGCTTGTGACCACTTGTAAGTTGAATCAAAGGCAGTTTGTTGCCTAATATCCCAAGTGCTTTCTTTCTCACTCCAAACAAATTTTACTTTGTACTATTTGTACAATTTCTCCTGTGAAAAATAAAATATATATCATTGAAGAAACATATACCATTGACTATAGGTAAAATAAGTTGCTCTTATCAACACCTTCTATCTTTTTGTCCATGTAGGTTTTATGGCAATGGTCACATAATGTTTAAAAAAGAGAAGTTTACCTGTCTGGGTACATTACAACTGGAAGGTGGAGGAATGAGTCCTAATTGATGAAAAATATTTAGACCAAATGTATAAACACATCCATCTTCAGTTAATACAACAGTATGATCCTTAGCAGCTGCTACTTGAGAACAATTGTGCCCACTCAGTCCTTCCACAAGCCTAGGGACCTACAAAATAAAATTAAATTTGGCATATTACATTAATCATTTATATAAAATATACAAATAGAATCCGAGGATATTACATCCCAAATGACATGACTGCTATATGGCTGTATCAATCAGAGGCAAACTCTACAATTCAACGAGGGGGATGAATTTAATAGGACACGGACATTGCTTTATAAATAAAATACAAAATCCCAGTGAGACATCTGAATAAAACAACTGGATTCGATAAATGATTTTGAGCCCTTATCATATGTCATACACTAAGTGCAAATTTGTTTGGCCTGAACAAAGGGCACTCTTTAACCAAAGTATTCACTGGTGGAGTGAAACAATAAATAAAAATACAGGAATCAACACAGCCCTTTAATGAATACCAAAAGATATTATATTACTTTAAACTCATCTGTTCTGGGTTCAAATCTTAATCCAGCCATTTACCAGCTGCTGCTGCTACTGCTAAGTTGCTTCAGTTGTGTCCGACTCTGTGCGGCCCCATAGACGGCAGCCCACCAGGCTCTGCCGTCCCTGGGATTCTCCAGGCAAGAACACTGGAGTGGGTTGCCATTTCCTTCTCCAATGCATGAAAGTGAAAAGTGAAAGTGAAGTTGCTCAGTCACATCCGACTCTTAGCGACCCCCATGGACTGCAGCCCACCAGGCTCCTCCATCCATGGGATTTTCCAGGCAAGAGTATTGGAGTGGGGTGCCATTGCCTTCTCCACATTTACCAGCTATTTGATCTCAAAAAAATCTCTTCTCTCATTTTCTTCATCTGAACACAAAATAATAATAGTATTTTGGGTGATAGTAAGATCAATATAAAGAGTAAATGAGTTGGTAAGCACAAAACAACCATCTCTGGCTCAGAGTAAACAACTGATAAATGGCTATTGTCATTATGTATAAAATGAAGATAATAAGGCTATAACTTCACAAGGCTGTTTAAGGCTTAAATCAAGGTAACAATACTAAATGGAAAGCATAAACAATGCCTAGCACATAATATACCCTTCAAATAATAGAAGCAATTATCATAGCTCTCTCTCCTTTTAAAAGACCTCTTAATCGATGAATATGCCAGCAGTCCCCTCAAAAAAAACCTTTCTTAAAAATAAACTAGTAAGGTATTTTCCTGAATGTAATGATTATTAGGTTTTCCCAATTAGCACTATATTTCAGTAGCTGACTCAATTTTGTGATTATATAATGAAAATATTGGCTTAATTTTTAGACTACAAATACCTTAATGAGAAGTTAAAAATGAATAAATCCTGGACTACAACAGGAAAAATGTTTTACAATTAGTAAACTCCTTTTAAAATCTCAACTATGGAAATATTTTAAAGCTTATTTATATACTATATCTCCTGATTCAATACTTGCTATAAGAAAAAAATTTTTGATGCTTTAGAATTTTACATATTTAAATCTTTATTTTAAACACAATATACCAGGAAAGTAACTAATCTTTTAAAATTAATTATCGTTGATATACTATTGATATACAGTTGGTATACTATTTTCTCCTTTCAGTTAGTTTAAAAAATGAAATTTAGTTAAGTGAAGCTTCCAATCTATCAAATTTTACCAAAGTTACCTAAACTGTATAGTGACATTTCAATTACCAAGCATGTCTGTTCATCTCCATGGCCTAATCGTCCTCCAGGACCATGACCACAGGTGTAAACCTGCCCTTTCTGTGACAGAAACACTGAGTGAAATTTACAAAGCACCACCTATAGAAAAACAAAGAGAATATTATTAAATGTCTCTGTATAAAGTATGCTTTATTTTGTAAAACAGAAATAACAGAATATTACTAATTGTTTAAGCTAGATAATGGGTACATCAGAATTCAGTACACTATTCTCTCTACTTCGTACATGTTTAAACTTTTCTGAAATAAAAATTTAAAATATACACTGGTCTATTTTAAAACTAAGTCTAAAAACACCGATATATGGAGGGAAAAATTTAGATGGAATTAAGCACGTGTAACCCAGAAGAGACTAAACAAAGGAAAATACAAAAAGTAACCGTTTTCCAATTTCATAAAATCCCACATCACAAGAATTGAACAGAATAAAATATGAAGCATAAAGATTACCAAATAGTGATATACTACTAAAGAAAACAGTAGAAATGCTGTAAGAATATTTTTTCCAAAATCACCTACACAGAGGGAGTGGTAGGTAAACAGTATGTCTTTTTTATATCTCTGAAATGTTTAATATATCTTTAATAACATTATAAGGCTTTAAATAATTTATACTGATTTTCAAGCTTTTTTCAAGGCATCATCAGTACACTCATTTTACCTAAATTCTATTTAAAAATCCTTTATCTTTAAAAAATTTGCATTTGTATCTCTTATGCTATCCATAAATATTTCTAACTTAGGACATTAAAAAAGGATTAAGAAATTTAAAAATCCTAGAATTGTTTATAAGAATATTATAAGCTGAACTGCAAGTGCTATTTACACATATCCTTAACCACTTGGCAAATTCTGTAAATACTTTTTTATAGAACTTGTATTTTACAGAAGAAAGTTTATCAAAGACTCTGGGTCTTTGATTAAAGGAAAAAAGTCACTTATTTAGCTGTACCACAAACATCTAGAAAGTCTAAAAATAAAATAAAATAAATTTTATTCAAATTTGTAATACAAAGTTAAAATCTTAAAGGAAATATTATTTTATGAAACTAGAAATAATACATTTTGTTCAATGCTATATTCCACCATTAGAGCACCTCTGTAATTTCCAACTTCAGCTTCCTTGGTGGCTCAGTGGCAAAGAATCTGCCTGTCAATGCAGGGTTCAATCCCTGGGTAAGAAAGTGCCCCTGGAGAAGGAAATGGCAACCCACTCCATTATTCTTGTATGGCAACTCCCATGGACAGAGAAAACCTGGCGGGCTACAGTTCACGGGGTCTCAAAAGAGTCAGACACGGCTTAACAACTAACAACATCAAACAACCAACACCAGAGTATAAGACCTTCAACTTTAAAACCTCTGAATTTTTTAAAGAGGCAACTGATCATGGATTTTCATCTTAATCATCAGGAATACATTATGCTGATAACAATAAAAAATCTCTGTCCCACGGCAGTCAATTCATCTGGTACGACAGAATTAGCTGTTTTTCAGTGAGTAATGGAGTTGTCTACATAAGCAGGCACTCGGTAAATAGTGCCAAAATCTTGCTTCCTTTTTTCTTACTAATTTACACTGCTTTCCTTCCTCTCAAACCTATCCATAATGTTTGTTTCAACCCTTATTTTGTGGTTAAAACAAAAAAATCCTTTATCTTAATTTCTTCACAAAATACTTAAGTGTCCTTGTCTTAACTGAAATGTAGCTTTGTCTTCATGTACAGTTTCATCCTTAACCCTACCAAGTGGAATATGCTCAATTCTTCTATAGCACATGTATCTTAGGATCAGAAGGTACACTCAGCCAGCCCATTTCCTGATGCCTCCATGATTCCTTCCCATTTGTGTAAAAATCTCTGCTCCTGAAAAATCTTACCTCACCAAATCTGACTGTATCTTGTACCAAGTCAGAAAAAGACAAGAGGGGCCTTTGTAAGTGCCTCAACTCTGATCAATCATTCGTGGCTGCTGACAGGTGAATTCTGAGGACTTGTCCCAATTCACTTTAAAACAGAGAGGCGGGGAAGAGAGTGGGACTGAAGGAGGAGGGGAGAGGAAGTGTGCACTGCGACTGATCAGCAATGTCTACCGAAAGCTTTTAAGAATGTGAGAAAGAACAGCCAGCCCTGCTCTAACAGTTTCCCTCACGTTCTCCAGAGACTCTTACCCCAGGCTTAAGACTCTGGTCTGTCCCAAGTCCTTTCAGCATCCTCAATTCCTCCCAAGTCTTTGTATTAATTGATGGCTAGCCAGAATCAGGACACCTGATCTGAAGAATAGAGCACAGTCCACTTGGTAGGGTTAAGGATGAAACCGTGTACACAAAGACACAGCTACACTTCAGTTAAGACAAAGACACCTAGTACTTTGTGAAGAAACTACGGATGTAAAGGATTTTTTTTTTTTTTTTACAAACACTATGGATAGGTTTGAGAGAAGGAAAGCAGTATTTGGCACTATTTACTGAGTGCCTGGTTATATAGACAGCCCCATTACCCCTGATGCCTCCATTGCTCCTTCACATTTGTGTAAAAATCTCTGCTCCTAAAAAACCTCCCCTCACCAAATCGGACTGTATCTTGTACCAAGTCAGAAAAGGAAAACAGGTGCCTTTCTAAGCTCTCAGGACACCACTCTACTCTCCTTGTTTCGTCACTCTTTATCCTCCTGTGGGCTCCTATTCTTGCCCTCTCAAATTTTAATATTCTCTTGGGTTTAACTCTTCTATTACGTTTTAAATTGCTAATCGTGATACCAGTGACTTCTGGTGTGAAAAAGTGTCCTACACAGCCCTAAATATGGTGGCTATATAATTTATCATCCAAATAATTGGGGGAATAAAAGGGGATGACAGTTATGATTACATCAGGGGGAAGAAAACGGAGGAAAGAACTCAGCAGACATATTCTGAGGTATAATTTTCGGATTTAGAAAATGAGACTTATAGCTTTAAAAATTATTAAGTAGAGGTTGCTTGCTGCTGCTGCTGCTAAGTCACTTCAGTCGTGTCCGACTCTGTGTGATCCCATAGACGGAAGCCCACCAGGCTCCCCCTTCCCTGGGATTCTCCAGGCAAGAACACTGGAGTGGGTTGCCATTTCCCTCTCCAATGTGTGAAAGTGAAAAGTGAAAGTGAAGTCGCTCAGTCGTGTCCGACCCTTAGCGACCCCACGGACTGCAGCCTACCAGGCTCCTCCATCCATGGGATTTTCTAGGCAAGAGTACTGGAGTGGCTTGCTATTGCCTTCTCCAGAGGTTGCTTAGGAGTGGCAAAATTAACACTTCACTTAAACTTAGAAACTTTGAAGACTAGCCAGAGTGCAACTAAAATGAAGCTCAAAAGGAAGAAACAGAGGTTAGAGATACACACAGATACAGAGCATTATAGAAAAAGATGAGTAGGTCAATAGTAGCAAAATCCACTGAAGAGGGAGATAATCAGAATTATGATATAAGGACAAAGGCAAAACTTTTACAATTATCAATTAAAATTTTACAATTACTTATATTTAACAACTCAGGTTCACTTACCTAAAGCTAATAACAAACTGAGTTTCAACAACAAATTCACTTGAGAAACAATTTGAAGAACTCTAGATGGAAAAAAAAGCTAGAAAATCCAACCGAAGTTCTACCCTTAAAAAACCACTATCTGTATAACGCCTTCTAACTTCTACTGCTCCTTACACAAATGTGAACGTCACTCAGTTGTGTCTGACTCTTTGTGACCCTGTGGACAGTAGCCCACCAGGCACCTCTGTCCATGGAATTCTCCAGGCAAGAATACTGCACAAACATCTCATAGTTTTATGATACTTTACACAGTCTAACTATGATTAAGACTAACAAAATCTTAAAAGAATTAGTAAAATACCTGCTTGATATAAATCCCACTCCTGGAGAACAGATCCACCAACTCTGGATGATGTTTGCTATTCTGGCTTCCATGACCCAGGGTGAAATTTGTATTATCTCCCCAAGTGTAGACATCTGTAGGATCTAAAATGAAAATTAGTTTTTATATTCTATCACATTTTAAACAAGTATCAGTGTTGTTTAATTACATACTGAACTAATCAGTTTACTTCAAACATGACTCTTTACAAAAACTAACCTACTGTATTTAGAAAGATACTACCAAAATTTTCTTTTCAATTATCCATCTATTAATCTATTATAACACTCTAGAAACAGAAATCAGAAGATCCAAATCAGCACAGGCCTGTCTCACCAAAGGCAATTTAACATGTTAAAACCTTGTTTCTTTAGCAGCTAAGGTTTAACTGCCAAATGAGTAAAATACCACCTGCTATATTCACTTAGCTCTCATGAAAATACTACATGTAACTATTTAAATGTAGAATGTCATTAAAATGTTTCATATATGCAGGTTCTAAATGAAGCACATGGTATTAGTTTCTATTATTACATAAACATTATTTTCCAATAGTTTGCTCTTGATAGATGCAAAATCACACTAGGGATGAGGGTAACAAAAATGAAACTGGGATAAAAATCACAGCTAATTATGATATAAATCTTCATTTTTATTGTGGGACACTTATCAAGTTCTTGAATGGAATAAAAACTGTAACTTACAATACAGTGTTCAAGACAGAAATAAAATGAAGAACATGTCCTTACCTAGCTTGCTCGTTAGTTAAAAAGGACATTAACTAGTGCCCCCATTTATATCACTTCTTCTTTTTGATCAATTTACATTCACAAAGCTCACAGGGCAAAAAAATTTAAAAGATAAGTGCCATCACAAGAATGAACATGTGGATAGAAGAATCACTTCCTTTCCCTTCGACCTCAAACGCTGTCCTTTCTCAATGCACATCAGCCACTTTACAGTAGGCACAATTCTAGCTGCCTTTATTTGTTGTTCAGTCACAGTCATGACCGACTTCTTTGTGACCCCATGGACTGCAGCATGCTGGGCTTCCCTGTCCTTCTCTATCTCCTGGAGCTTGCTCAAACTCATGTCCATGGAGTTGGTGATGCCAGCCAACCATCTCATCCTCTGTCGTCCCCTTCTCCTCCCGCCTTCAATCTTTCCCAGCAGCAAAGTCTTTTCTAACAAGTCAGCTCCTCACATCAGGAAGCCAAAGTACTGGAACTTCAGTTTCAGCATCAATCCTTCCAATGAATGTTCAGGACTGATTTCCTTTAGGATGGACTGGTTGGATCTCCCTAGAGTCCAAGGGACTCTCAAGAGTCTTCTCCAACACCACACTTCAAAAGCACCAATTCTCCAGGACTCGGCCTTCTTCACAGTCCAACTCTCACATCCATACATGACTATTGGAAAAACCATAGCTTTGACTAGACGAACCATTGCTGGCAAAGTAATGTCTCCATTTTTCCCCATCTATTTCCCATGAAGTGATAGAACTGGATGTCATAATCTTAGCTTTGTGAATGTTGAGCTCTAAGCCAACTTTTTCACTCTCTTCTTTTACTTTCATCAAGAGGTTCTTTAGATCTTCTTCGCTTTCTGCCTTAAGGGCAGTGTCATCTGCATATCTGAGGTTATTTCTCCCGGCAATCTTGATTCCAACTTATGCTTCATCCAGCCTGGTATTTCACATGATGTACTCTGCGCAGAAGTTAAATAAGCAGGGTGACACTATACAGCCTTGATGTACTCCTTTCCCAATTTGGAACCAGTTCATTGTTCCATGTCCAGCTCCTACTGTTGCTTCTTGACCTGCATACAGATTTCTCAGGAGGCAGGTAACGTGGGCTGGTATTCCCATCTCTTTAAGAATTTTCTAGTTTGTCATTCACATGGTCAAAGGCTTTAGCGTAGTCAATGAAGCAGAAGTAGATGTTCTGGAATTGTCTTGCCTTTTTTATGGTCCAATGGATGTTGGCAATTTGATCTCTGGTTCCTCTGCCTTTTCTAACATCTGGAAGTTCACATACTGTTGAAGCCTAGCTTGGAGAATTTTGAGCATTACTTTGCTAGCATGTGAAATGAGTGCAATTGTGTGGTAGTTCACACATTCTTTGGCATTGCCTTTCTTTGGGATTGGAATAAAAACTGCCCTTTTCCAGTCCTGTGGCCACTGCTGAGTTTTCCAAATTTGCTTGAGTACAGCACCTTAACAGCATCATCTTTTAAAATTTGAAGTAGCTCAGCTGGAATTCCATCATCTCCACTAGCTTTGTTCATAGTGATGCTTCCTAAGGCCCACTTGACTGCACTCCAAGATATCTGGCTCTAGGTGAGTGATCACACCATCGTGATTATCTTGGTCTTTTGTACAGCTCTTCTGTATATTCTTGCCACCTCTTCTTAATATCTTCGGCTTCTGTTAAGTCCGTACCATTTCTGTCCTTTATTGTGCCCATCTTTGCATGCAATGTTCCCTTGGTATCTCTAATTTTCTTGAAGAGAGCTCTAGTCTTTCCCATTCTATTGTTTTCCTCTATTCCTTTTCACTGATCACTGAGGAAGGCTTTCCTATCTCTCCCTGCTATCCTCTGTAACTCTGCACTCAGATGGGTATATCTTTCCTTTTCTCCTTTGACTTTTGCTTCTCTTCTTTTCTCAGCTATTGCAAGGCCTCCTCAGACAACCATTTTGCCTTTTTGCATTTCTTTTTCTTGGGGATGGTTTTGATCACCGCCTCTTATAGAATGTTACTAACCTCCAACCACAGTTCTTCAGGCACTCTGTCTGTCAGATCTAATCCCTTGAATCTATTTGCCATTTTCACTGTGTAGTTATAAGGGATTTGACTTAGGTGATACCTGAATGACCTAGTGGTTTTCCTTACTTTCTTCAAGGCTGTGTTGTCACTCTTATACACATAAATGTAGATTGAAATTAAAAAGTATAAAATAAACCTAAGTGTTGTGAAAGAAAACCAAAGTTATCAATTTATATATATTAGAGTAAAAGTCTTTGCAGATATCCACACACATATTTTCTCAGGTATTTTTATAATAATAAAATTTCATTAAAATTTTCTAAACATTACTTTAATGGAATATATTTATGGAATTTTCTTACCAGTATTTTTGAATACTACATGAGTTGGTCTATCCTTCATTACAAGATCCAAAGCTGACAAGCCTTCTTTATCTTGAATATACAGATTAACACCATGCTAAAAAAAGAAAAAATGTGCATAAAGATATACATATACATGCATATTTTTTAATCATTTACCTATAATCAGTAACATTTCCATTTATCAAGTCAGATGATCAAACTATAAAAGGCATTAAAAATAAACACCTAATAACAATTATCTCCTATGCTCATAAACATTTATTTCTCACACAGAAGAAAACTAAGAGAAATCAAATATCCAATTCTCGGTAGAATAAAAAACCATAAAATGTAAAGAAGCAACATTTAAAACCAAAATGAAACAAAAATCTAAATGAACTAGATATGAACGTTTTCTATGGCAACACAGGTCAGTTACTTAGAGGGCCCTAACTGTGAGTGTGTGTGTATATGTACACACACAATATTTTTTTTTTTATATTTAAAGAACAAATTCTACATTCAGATAAGGAGTGTAAAGATTTCTACACAATGGCAAACAATAGTTTTTACTTTTTGTATGTTTATTTTTTCAGATTTACTGTATATAATATGATCACCTATGCTCCATCTTTTTGACTTAAATTCTGTTATATCTATTACTGACATGAAGACAATTATATATTTTTATTTCTATTTGTGTGATTTATATCTTTCCACTTAAAATTTTCTACGTGAAATTTCAGAGCATTGTCTCATCACTTACAGTTAGACTGCGTCTTAAAAGTCACTGCTGAGGGCACAGGTTCAATCCCTGGTTGGGGAACTGAGATCCCATAAGACGTGTGGTGCAGCCATAAATAAATGTGAGAGTGTGCATTTGTGTGTTTTAAGAGTGAATTTAATCTATAGTTTTATATCTCCAGAATTTAAACGTGAAATAGAACATTTTCCATCCTATTTATTTAAGGCAGTTAGTACACCCTATCCTTAGTACATGCTGTCTTTTAAAATATAATGGGAGGAGAGGAGAAAATGCAATGTTCAATTCATATTACTATTACATTACAGCTTTTTAAATACAAAATGTACTCCTTTTCAAAAATGACCGTATTTGTTGACAGTTTAATAAGGCATTCAATGATTATTTTTTAATCTAAGTTTCTTTTTGTTAAGATTTACTATTTTGGCTGTGCTAGGTCCTCGTCGCTGTGCTCGGGCTCTCTCTAGTTGCAGGGAGCAGGGGCTACCCTTTGCCGTGGTGCATGTGCTTCTCACTGTGGCGGCTTCTCTGTTGCCCAGCAGGGACTAGAGGTGCATGGCCATCAGCAGCTGCGGCTTGCAGGCTCAGCAGTCATGGTGCGTGGCTTAGTCGCTCCGTGGCATGTGGGATATTCTGAGCAGGGATCATCCCCATGACCTCTGCACTGGCGGGTGGATTCTTAACAACTTAACACAGGGAAGCCCTCAAGAACTGTTTTAACTGATGTGAGTGATCACTGCCTATCCACACACACTGCAGTTATAGGTTGTGATGGAACCATGAAATTTTTAAAATTTAACCATAATATGTCAGAACGCTGTTTTGGGTTACTTAAGAAAGGGACTCTCCTATGTTATAACAATGAATTTGAATAAACTAAAATCAATTCTTCACAACGGAACCACCAGGGAAGCCCAGTCCATGGCGTTGCAAAAGAGATGGACACGACATAGCAACTAAACAGCAATACCAATTCTAACTTCAGTGTTCCAGACGGTAATGACAACTGATTTCACAAGGATTATCAATGAACAAAAACTACTCAAGATAGTGAGCTAACAAAACAAAATTCAGAAGTGATCTTTTAATAATATCTTAATAAATTTAAAAACATATGTTGCCTATTTTCCAAGTTAGATATAATAAATCCACATAGAAAGACCTGATTTTGACCTTTATAAGAGTAAAAAGGGCTGATTCCAGGGCAGTGTTCCAAGTTACAAATTTGACAAATAGGATCCCAGAAACTCAGATCCCTGCAGAGTTTACTTTACCAGTTTTACAAATTCATCCTAAACTTTACTGGACCCTAACTGCATCTTCTTAAGTAGCCCCAACTGCATAAAGGACTAGCAACATTTTTTTTGCCTTTGGAGTTCCCTAGATATAGTGGTCTCTGACACTTTTTAGTATGCTCACTTTAAATTCTAAATAGTGTGTAGTCTATCTTATTTATTTAAAGATCGACTCTTTATATATCCCCCAAAGAGGAGATAAATTCACCAGCTTACTAAATAGCATCTAAGCATAACAAAAAAACAAGCAAAAAAGGATTCCTTTTTTTTTCATTATAATATCTCTAGCACTGAGATCACTGCCTAATACACATCAGGCACTAAAGAAAAATTTCTGTTCCAAATACTTCACAAATAGTTATCATTTAGTCCACACAATCTTATGATTCAGCTAGTTCTTCCATAAGAAGTTTCTGCGGAGGGTTTTCATCTTTGGCAACTGGGAAGTGACAGCATGGGTGTAAATTTATTGTACAATTTTAGCACTTAATTTTAAAATTTCATACTATGAAGTTTGTATCAAATGTAATTCATTTAGAATGTGTTTTTCTGTATAGTCTCTTCCTGCTCATCCATAACACCCTAAATGCTAGAGTTGTCAGTAGAAGCAAAATTGACAACAAACACTTCTATCATTGCAGCCCTTCCAATTAAAGAAGAGTTAAAAAGGGAAAGGAAAGAAGTCTGGACTAAACAAATGCAGATGGATTATAGCAACATGGGAGTACTCAGTGGAAGAAAGAAGTTTCTATGGGATATTTTAGCAGTGAGAAGCATCCATGTTGGATGTCTATCACTAATCAGAAGGACGCTTGATGAAAACCAGACAGTCAAGCCAAGAGCAAGGTAGCCCAAGGCACAATGTCCTGGCCTCTCCTAGCCAAGGCAGCAAGGATGACTGGGATTTCTAAAGGTAAATGAAATCCAAAGGGAGGGAAGGTCCAAAATTCATACCAGAACCTATTTCAAACTGAAGACCCAAATTCTCACACCTGAATGGCAAACCCTAGAACAGCAGAAAACCGAAGGACATTCTCAAGCTTGAAAGGACTGGCAGTCATCCAATTTTCCAGCAGAAACTAAAGGGAAAGGGTAAAAGTAGAGCTGATAGATGCTTTAACTCTTATTAACCTAACTTTTGCTATAAAAGAGGTTATAATAAGAGAATTAAACTGATACCCAAAGGTTTCAGATATAATAGGAATTAACAGTACCATTTAATACTTAAGAAAAGTTTTTCTTCACTGAAACTCACTGGGGAAAAAAAATGAGGATGGTACTATCATTATCCTCTTTTTTATAGATGAAACTGAGGTTCAAAATTCAGTAACTCATCCAAGATGACTTGGTAAGTAGTAGACCTAGATGCTGCTGCTGCTGCTAAGTCACTTCAGTCGTGTCTGATGCTGTGCAACCCCACAGATGTCAGCCCACCAGGCTCCCCCATCCCTGGGATTCTCCAGGCAAGAACACTGGAGTGGGTCGCCATTTCTTTCTCCAATGAATGAAAGTGAAAAGTGAAAGTGAAGGTGCTCAGCCGTGTCTGACTCTTCGAGACCCCATAGACTGCAGCCTACCAGGCTCCTCCATCCATGGGATTTTCCAGGCAAGAGTACCAGAGTGGAGTGCCATTGCCTTCTCCAGTAGACTTAGACAGTTTAGCTCTAAAAAGGATATTTTGCTATTAATATATACTGAAAATCACTTTGATCAGTAAATGTTACTACCTAAAGACCACCATGCAAACAATTGTTTTGAAATCAAAAACAGAATATAAGCTCCCTAATGTCTTAGTATATTAAAAAGCAGACACATTACTTTGCCAACAAAGGTCCGTCGAGTCAAGGCTATGGTTTTTCCCGTGGTCACGTATGGATGTGAGAGTTGGACTGTGAAGAAAGCTGTTCGCCGAAGAATTGATGCTTTTGAACTGTGGTGCTGGAGAAGACTCTTGAGAGTCCATTGGACTGCAAGGAGATCCAACCAGTCCATTCTAAAGGAGATCAATCCTGGGTGTCCATTGGAAGGACTTATGCTAAAGCTGAAACTCCAATACTTTGGCCACCTCATGCGACGAGTTGACTCACTGGAAAAGACTCTGATGCTGGGAGGGATTGGGGTCAGGAGGAGAAGGGGACGACAGAGAATGAGATGGCTGGATGGCATCACCAACTCGATGGACGTGAGTTTGAGTGAACTCCAGGAGTTGGTGATGGACAGGGAGGCCTGGCGTGCTGTGATTCATGGGGTCACAAAGAGTCGGACACGACTGAGCAACTGAACTGAACTGAATGTCTTACAATGTGACCACAAGTTCCTGGAGGACAGGAACTGCTTTGTTCTCTGGTCCTCCACAAACACAACTGAATGCCTGTATGAAAACACACTGTGCAGCTAACTCATTATTTCTGACAGTTTTTTAACTTGCATTTATTAATGAAATGTTACCGGGGTATATCTTAAAACATTATTTGTCTAACCAGTACAACAAGCCTAGATTTAATCTACTTCATGGGAAATTTAAAATAAACTGATTCTGGGAAATCCCATGGACAGAGGAGCCTGGCGGGCTACAGTCCATGGAATTGCAAAGAGCCAGACACTACTGAGCAACTAACACTTTTTGGGCTTCCCAGGTGGTGCTAGCAGTAAAGAACCTACCTGCCAATGCAGGAGATTCCAGAGACATGGGTTCAATCCCTGGGTTGGGAAGATTCCGTGGAGGAGGAAATGGCAACCCACTCCAGTATTCTTGCCTGGAGAATCCCATGGACAAAGGAGCCTGGTATGCTATAGCCCACAGGGTCGCAAAGAACCGGACATGACTGAAGCGCCCTAGCACGCATGCAAAACTGATTCTGATTAATTCTTTAAACAACTATAAAAACTTTGCCTTTTCATACTATTTACAGACAGCAAGGAGGTCAAACCAGTCAATCCTAAAGGAAATCATCCCGGAATATCCAAGGGAAGGCCTGATGCTGAAGTCCCAATACTTTGGCCATCTAATGCAAAGAGCCAACTCACTGGAAAAGACCCTGATGCTGGGAAAGATTGAGGGCAGGAGGAGGAGGAGGCTGCAGGGGAAAAGATGGTTAGACAGCATCACTGACTCAATGGACATGAATTTGAGCAAACTCTGGGAGATACTGAAGGACAGGGAAGCCTGGTGTGCTACAGTCCATGGGGTCACAAAGTGTTGGACACGACTCAGTGACTGAACGAAAACAACAATAAAAACTTAATCCCTAACCAAACAAGAAATGAACACACTACTCAAATCAGAGTCCTTATATGATTTCAATAACTCTTGCCCTTTTAAAGTAGCCAATGATATAGTTATAGAAAAGGAAACCATACTTCTTAAAAATACTGAAAGATATACAGTACTGTGTAAATGACAAAATGTCTGGGATTTACTTTAAAATAACATGGGGTGGAGAAAGTCAGTGGAGAGGTATTAAATATGTAACACAAAATTGGCCAACAGTTTACATTTTAAACTTTAGTATATGCTTAGAATTTCACAACATAAAAGGTTTAAATTAAAAGGATATATGAGATTTGAATTCTAAAAATGGTTACAATAGTAAAAGATATCAAGTTCTTATCAATTGATAAGAACGCCAATCTCTTCGTGGAGATTAAGAAAAACACATGCCAGATAGAAAAGTTTTAAAAGAACAAAAGGCACTTACCTTCAGTAGAGACCAAACACAATCAATATGTCCATAAAAAATGCTTCTATGCAAAGCTGTCCATCCTGACTCCTTGTCTTTCACCAAGGGATCCACTCCTTTCTCAATAAGCCAATCTAACACTCCTTTTTTTCCACAGGAGGAAACCAGGTGGAGCGCATTCCGGCCAAAGGCATCCTTGATGGTTGCAGCATTGTAACAATGACTGGAGAGAAAGGCCTTAATCTGGTTTTCACTCCCCTTCGTTACCACAGAAAGGACATCCAAAGCATGCGTCAGGGAGCGACACTTTGATGTGCAGTCAGGGATGGAAGAATTCATCCTAATTGTTTTTAGGGAGCTTCCTTCTTCAGAATAGTCAGATAATTTTAAAAAATGAAAAAGCCAGGCCACAAAGGTGCTATTCAGAAAGACTGATAGAGAATAAACGGCCTGTTTAGGGTTATAATTTAAATCCTCCTGGCAACAGTATAAAACTATATAGATTTGTACAATGTATTTTGGCATTTAAATCAAAAAATTATAAATAGCTCTATAAATTTTATATCAAATACAAGTTCTTTCTTTAAAAAAGAAAACTTTGCACAGTTTATAAATTATTCCTGGAGTCAAGCACCAAGGGGGAGTGAGGAGGGGAACTCCCCCTCCACACTGTTTGATCCTTTTAAATATCCATAATTGCAAGGGTGACCTGTAAGAGAAGGAGGAACAAAGTAAAAAATACAGAATCTCTCTCTTACTCTTCTCAAGTATTTTACAATACAATTTTCCCCCTATTTAAGTGCCTCTGATTCCTACTTTCAAAAGCAAGCAAGCAAATCAATGACAGGCTGACTTTAGTTGCTCCTCCTCCCCTGTGATACTCTCCGTATGGAATTTGTGCAAAGTAAGAGATTCACTGACAAAAGCTCGGCCTCCTCTCCCAGTTTTGACGAGGGAGGTGAGTTCTGCTTAACTATAAGCCTGTCTGAAAGGTGGCTCCATTCACCCCCACCGAGAAAATTGACGAGGAAAGGGAACTGGATCCACCTGGCAGGCACCTTCCAGCCGGTCTGCCTGGATTCTACCAACGTCACCACACAGATGACTGGAAGGGTCTCTCACATCCGAGGTATGTCTAAGCTCTTTGACTTCACTCAAACTTTACTTCAGGATCCAGGCATTATGGGTAGGTATGTATATGGGGAGTGATGAAGTTAATTCATTTAATCAGGCCCTGCCTGTATCACAAACCCAGGCCTACGTCAGTCCACAGTTACAGATACACCCGTCCAGGAACCTCACACCAATCAATCCTCCAACTCTGCTTTGGTGCGCTCACTTCCCTGTACAAAATAGGACCTGCACACCTCAGTAGGAAATACCCAACCTCCTAGTCAAGCACACCCTGCTTCAGAGTTGCCTCTTCCAACATTCTGCAAAATTCTCTCTCTCTTGCCCAAAATCCCCCAGAAGACAGCCTCATCGCTAGTGAGAACTGAACTCCCCGCAATCCATGGGTTGTCTCCCTTGAATAAAGAACGGCAAAGTTGTTACCAATTTTTTTTTAATTTTGTCATCTGACAGGAGAGAGAGAGTATGTGAGTGAGAGAGATGAGGCAAGGGAAGAAAGGGCAGAAAGGAAGAGGGAGGTATTACTGAGTGCTGTCCCTGCATTTTAGGAGATTTCAAGCCCTGAAACTGCAGTTACCTGTCCCTACTTCATATGTAACTCAAAGAAATGAATTTCGAGGTCACCTTGATATTGTTTTTTAGATCACCACAGTTTTGCATTATCTGTTCTGTTATGGTTGCCAAAAAAAATTAACCAGGTTTAAAAAAAAAAACTTTTCACTAATAGAAAAAATTTTCACATACTGAGAGATGGAGAGGTCATTCTTGCTTAAACATGATTTGGCTTTAAATTTATGCTAACTAAAAACAGCCTGTCTTATGGCCTGTCAAACACACTGTACATCTGCTTTTACCATTAAAGAGTGTGGCTCACCATCCAAGAACAGAAAGCTTGAGTCGCAACCTACTGCAGTAACCCACTGACAGTATGTCCTGAGGAAAATTTAGGATGGGAAAAACAGGATGAAGCATTCTACACTGGGGATCTACAGGCTCCACAATAGTAAGACGACCAGATTCTTGCACCTCCCCATACACAGAAAAACACTACAATCATTTACTTGAGATATCTGTCATTTGTGAGTAGCAGTGCTCTTACCAACATGTACGCTTGACTGTATGTATTTCCCAGCAAAAAAAATTCATGTTTATACTGGCTCTTCCCAAGTTACTGAGCCCAAGTTCCCGGGCTACAGTCTGCAGGTGAGTTGGAACAAAGCCCTCTTTTATTCTGACTATGGGTCACTGGTTGGTTGCATCAACACCACCGTCACATTTCTAACATTCTGTATCTCTATCAGTCATCCTCTCAGTTTTTCCAGTCTCATGTTTAAGGTTAACTTCCATGTGTTACTCTGGAATCCACCTATTTTCTTCCAGAACCTTCATTATGTCTCTCCTGTATTTCTACACTCTAACCATTTATATCTCCACAAGCTATAAACACACTTAAATCTATTGTCTTTATAGGAATCCCACTTGAAAACTTTACCCCTTAAAAGTGAATGATGAGGCTTCCCTGGTGGTCCAGTGGTTAAGAACCTGCCTGCCAACACAGAGGGCACAGGTTTAACTCCTGCTCCAGGAAGATCCCACAAGCCTCAAAGCAACTAAGCCAGTGCACCACAACTCCTGGGCCCGCGCTCTGAAGCCCTCCAGCCGACAACTGAGCCCACTAGCCACAACTGCTGAAGCCCACGTGCCCTAAAGAGCAGCCCCCACTTGCTGCAACTAGAGAAAGCCCTCGTGCAGCAATGAAGACCCAGAGCAGCCAATCATCATTATCACTAGCACCTCCACCACCAAAATAACCAACACTCTAATCATTCAGTATTTACTAAGTGCCAGGCACCATGCTGGCGCTGTTTTCTCTGCCTGGAAGGTTCTTCACCACAGAGGGAGATGTTAATTAAACATCAGGTATTGGAACTTTCCTGGTGGTCTAGTGACTAAGACTCCATGCTCCCAATTCAAGGGCCCGAGGTTCAACCCTTGGTCAAGAAACTTGATCTTGTAACTAAAGTCCCTGCATGCCACAACAAAAAGATCCTCTGTGCCCTAACTAGAACCCAGTGCTGTCACGTAAATAAGTATTTCTTTTTAAATATGCCAAATAAAAAGTATCAAAACAACTGGATAGCTGAGGGGGAAAAACTATAAATACTTAATTCATACCTTCAGTTCAGTTCAGTTCAGTCGCTCAGTCATGTCCGACTCTTTGCAACCCCATGAATCACAGCACGCCAGGCCTCCCTGTCCATCACCAACTCCCGGAGTTCACTCAAACTCATGTCCATCGAGTCGGTGATGCCATCCAGTCATCTCATTCTCTGTCGTCCCCGTCTCCTCCCGCCCCCAATCCCTCCTAGCATCAGACTCTTTTCCAGTGAGTCTTACACCAATATAAATTCCAGATGGGTCAAAAATAAGATGTAACACCATAAAAATACTAGATGAAAAACAAAGAGACTCTTTTTTATAATCTCAAAGCACAAAAAGTCTCTCTAAATATGATCTAAAATCCAAAAGTTATAAAACAATAAATTCCATCAGTTTAAAACATACATAAAAAATGTTAAAGACAAAAAAGGAGAAAATTTTTCCTTTAATATATCATCTATACAAAGTAGTAAGAGACCAATAGAATAAAAGTCAAAGAATATGACCAACTTTCTCACACAAAGAGGGGGTGGGGGTGGGGATTTAAATGGATTTTTAAAAAGAAACTCATCTCATTCAAAAGAAAAGAAATGTAAATTAAAACTACAATGAGACACTAATTTTATCAGAAAGACAAAGATCAAAAAGGATAATATCACTATGAATAGACAAGGGTGTGGAGAAATAGAAACGACTCCACTGTTGGTGAGTGTACACCAGTACAGTTATTACAGACAGCAATTCTGTAATATTTGCCAAAATGTAAAATGCACATTCCTTCTGACTCAAGAAATTTTACTCCTAAGAGTTTATCCTGTAAAAATATACCCATGTGTGAAACGGCCTAAGTACAAGAACAGTCACTGCATAAATGCATGAAAAAAATCTTCATAGTTAAGAGTTATGGTATGTCCATGTAAAAGATTGTTCATGTATCAAAAAAAAAAAAGGCTGCTACATATTTTCTAATATGAAATAGCCTGCAAGATAAATTGTAAATTGTCTCTTAAAACTAGATGCATGTGTAATGCCACTTATGAGAAAATGTATACGTAAGCACATGTTTATGCTTAAATACGCACGAAAGAACATACAAGGAAATGGTTAATAGTGGCTGCTCCAGGGAAGAGCACATGGCTGGAGACAGAAATGGAAGGCAGACTTACTTTTTACAACAAACCTCTTCTGAATGCTTTACCAAGTGCATGTACACATTCTAAAATAAACATACATCTTAAAAACACACATAAAGGCTAATGTGTTGATGAGAGAGGCCACAGGCAGTTCAAGAAAACTCAACCATCATACATGAGCCTCCAGTCTTTTTCCAATATGCTAATGTTTCTTGCTTTGCCCTTTCAGATCTGGAGAAACAAAATATTGTCAATCACTTGATAAACTACTTATCTTCAGTTTCTTCACTGTTAGAAAACTAAACACCAATATACTAGAAATTTTATATCTAGAGTAGACTACTTCACATTAAGCATTACTCTATCACCTTTTATTTATCATCTCCTAATTAACTTCTCCTTTCAGTATTTTTGTCTTCTGGATTTTAAATTAGTCAATCCATCTATAATGCCTAGATTTTAAAGGTTTTATAGTAGAAATTCTACATAAATTACCTTTTCCAAGGTATCAAATTAAGTTCATAAAATACTTTTTTCATTTTAATTTATTTTAAATATGTAGCCAGCCCTTCATATCTGCAAGTTTCACATCTGTTAATCAAACCAAGCTTGGATTGAAAGTATTTAAAAATTCCACAAAGTTCCAAAAACAGAAGCTTAATTTTGCCTCTTGCTGACCAACTATATCTACATAGCATTTTCAACTACAGCTGTCCCTTGAACAACACAATGACCCTCTCGTAGCCAGCTTTCCCTATGCTGCTGCTGCTGCTGCTGCTGCTGAGTCACTTCAGTCGTGTCCGACTCTGTGCGACCCCATAGACGGAAGCCCACCAGGCTCCCCCGTCCCTGGGATTCTCCAGGCAAGAACACTGGAGTGGGTTCACTTACATCAGTCACTCAAACCCTACATGCAATTAAGGTACAAGAGAAAAGAATTCCCTAATTTGTTATGATACATAATTCAAACACTTAAAGGGAAAAAAGAATATTAAATCTAAATAAAAGTGATACTATACAATAGTATAGAGAGAGGCACATATAGAGTACTATGAACATAAATATGGAAGTGACTAAGAGCTAGCACTTCTCTGAATCCTACATATTTGAATTCAAATATAGCAACGCCAGCTGTTACCAATTATGTAACTACAAAGTACAATAATCTCTCCCAGCTTTCATTTCTTCACCTGAAAACAGAGACAATGTCACCCACCTCACAGAGATACTATAATGATAAATGAAGCTGCTCATCATGGTATCTGCCACCAAATGAATATTCCACAAATAGTAGCTTTTATTACTACCATTTCTTCATTAACAAAAAGATAATTTTTATCCCAGAGCTCATGTTTGGTTTTCAATATCTCTGTTACTGGTTTCCAAGCACTCTCCTCCAGTGAAACCATACATACTAAGGTTACCAATGGCATCCAAATTACCAAATATTACTTGGGGATAATGTTACTTGACTTCCCTGCTGTTAAATCGTTACCACCACATTCACATCTCCAAGGAGTACTGAAAGGACAGGGAACCACTGAAGCATTTAAGCATGGGCTCTCTCTCCTACCACTTCTTCCAAAGGCATTTTCCCGTCCCCTGACATTCCAATGTTGGGCTTCTCTCAGAGTTCCACTGAGTCTTCCTTTCCTAATTCATACTCTCCTTGGATAGTTTCAATCTCTTCATGTTACTTTAACCTATGTGCTCATAATCCTCAAACCTGTCTCCAGCCCTCATGTTTCCCCTAAACTCCTGGCCCAGTGCCTAGTGTTAATCTTATTTAAGCTTTGAACAATACTTATTGAAGGCAAAGAGAGCAAAGGAAGTACTCGTGATGTGATATTTTACACCAGAGAGGTTAAGTAGGCCACCCAAATCACACTATCAGCAAAACACTTAGGATTCAGGATTCAAACACAGATCTATTTCACAGTAAAGTCCAAGCTATTTCTACAACACTATGCTGCCTCCTCAGGTCACAAAGTACTGCAGAAACAAAAATACATAGAGCTTAAGGGCTTCCCTGGTGGCTCAGACAGTCAAGAATCTGCCCGCAATGCAGGAGACTCAGGTTCAATCCCGAGGTTGGGAAGATCCCCTGGAGAAGGGAGTGGCTACACACTCCAGTATTCTTGGCTAAGAAATCCCATGGACAGAGGAGCCTAGAGAGGGCTACAGTCGTGGGATTGCAGAATCAGACACAACTAAGCGACTGACAGTTTTCACTGTTACTCTAGATAATTAGAAAAATTCTATTCTCGCTATTCATCGATAATACCTGAGTGAAAATACAGCTCATTTAACAACTGTATTGACTGAACAAGATTTATTATCTAGTTCATAGTCTACCATCAGTGGGTCACAGTTTAGTACAGGGGAATGAACTGCTTAGTAGAAGGAAATGAATTTAAGCAAGTACTAAAAAAAAAATCATGATTAAAAACCTATGGTAAAGATATAACAAGTGACTCACAGGAATGTAGAGTCAATAGGAGGGATAGAGAGATTTCCCGAAGGATATGTATAAACGAAGACTTAAGATGAGCACATGTCAGCCTAGGGTTAGCAGGCATTTGAGGCAGAAGTAAGAGTAAATATAAAAGCACTAAAATCACCTTGGTCCATTCTGAAAATTCCAAGAAATTCAGAAAACAGAAATGCGTAATGCCTAATATATATATATACTGGATGTACCAGATTATAGAAAGTCTTACATGCCTTTCTTTAGGGATAAACAAAGTGAGCAATCAAAAACATATTTAGGACCCTGAGTTGATTAGATGTGGTGACAACTCCTAGGTTTCTGGCTTCGCCAGCCAGGAAGAAAAGTAGAGGGTAAATACTTTAGAAATCAGAGAAAACAAACTTAAAACAAAAGGAACAAACAGAAATTAAAGGTGAAAATTTGTTTTATATGTGATGAAGTGTTAATGAGAAATTGAGTGGAGGAGTACAGTTAGCTACAGGCAACTGTTAACCTTGAAGACTGGTTCACTTCAAAGGTGCCAGTCAACAGAGGTTGAGCCCTCAACAATGGCTCATAATCCTATTTATACCCTTGGTTAAGAGTTCAGTTATATTCTTAAAACACAAATCTGATCATGCTAGTCTCTGAAATACTTAAGACCAAAATGAAACAATATATTTCATGCATAAATAGCCTTGTGACCTCAGAAAGAGGATGCCAGTTAGACTTGGCGATTATGTAGCACAAAGTTCAGACTGTGAATTCAGAACACTGAGCTAGTAACTCAGATACACCACTAATTAAATTATAAATTACCCTGGGCACATCACCCATCGCCTAAGCTTCAACTCTCTCCTGTAAAAAGGGAACAACTATTTATCTCCTGAGTTGTTCTGAAAAATCAATGAGACAATTCATGCACATGTAAATACCCAAGAAATGTTATGAAGGAAAAAGGAACATAGTGATATATATAGATCAGAAAAGGGAGTAACTATATTAAAGTCCCTTCTGCTTGGAATGTTGTTACTCAAACCTTTACAAGGCTGCCAACTTGTCCATGGCTTACAAATGTTACGTCTACCATCTTTTGAACTTTCATATGGACAAGCATAGTGCTTTACATAAATGAACTAACTTAATCTTAATCCTCTTTCCAGTCTGCATTGTCCTGTATATATTATTACCTTTACTTTAAGAGGAAATTGATGTAAAAGCTTGAGTAGCCTATCTAAAATCACACAGGTAGAAAACAGTGTGAATTCTACCTATTCTCTCTACCCAAACTGCTCTTTCAAAATGCAGTTAGGAAATCTTCAATAAAAACTAGAACAGTGTGGCAGAAAAGAATTACCCTTACTTGTAGTCGGAAGAATTGGGCTCCTACTATTGATGTGATTTCAAACAAGTCCTTGTATTACTAAGAACTTAAGTTTTCTGAACTGTGTCAAACTTGGGATGCCACCAACCAGTCTCAAAAGAATGTGTGCTAGCAGCTGGTGACCACGACCTTACTTTTTAAAGGCCTCCTCTTATAATTATTATATTTTTAGACAATGAATTTGCTTTAAATCATATGTTAACAAGATGAGAAAACACATGTGCAGCGACAAATAGCACTCATTATCTATATGCTAATACAACATCAAGAGTTAAAACCTACCTAGATAAAATGAGACAAATGGCTACCTCTCTACAAGTCTCCCCAAAGCACCAGGGCCAGACTGGATTTCCGATTTACTCTCCTGAAAAGAAATGTGACCAATTTTGTCTATTAACATTCACATTGTCACTTGTCCAACTACTTCTAACTGGGTCTGTGACACCTACATCAATCATTCTGGGCTAACAGGAGAAAGAAAATGTGTATGACCACACCAAATAGCTCCATTCCTCTGGACAGGGTAACCCAAGCTCTGACTCTAGACCAGGATCAAAACTGCTACCAAATGTAACCTGGTTCTTACTCCTGCTTGGGCCCCTGGTTACAAAAAATTATTTTATAGATATTTGGCCCCTAACTTTTCCAATCTAGATTATTAAGTTTGTCTCTTCCAAATTATAACAGTTTTGCACCAAGATGATGGTGATGGAGAGATACCAGCCACTCCTTGGAATAAGGGCTTCCCTGGTGGCTCAGATGGTAAAGCGTCTGCCTGCAATGAGGGAGACCTGGGTTCGATCCCTGGGTCGGGAAGATCCCCTGGAGAAAGTAATGGCAACCCTCTCCAGTACTCTTGCCTACTCCTTGGAATAGATCCTTCCAAAATAACAGCAGAAGTCACCCCGGATCCCTTGGTGAGACAGAACAAAAGCTCTGTGACGCCAACTAGGTAGAATGTATGAGCTCCATGTCAGTCTAAAGAAGCTAGAGAAGACAGACCTTTGCCCTTCATCCTCCCAATAAAGATTTCTTCGGTTCATATCTCTTAGGTGGGCTTTGAGGCAGACATTACTTTGTCAACAAAGGTCCGTCTAGTCAAGGCTATGGTTTTTCCCGTGGTCATGTATGGATACGAAAGTTGAACTATAAAGGAAGCTGAGCGCCGAAGAATTGATGCTTTTGAACTGTGGTGTTGGAGAAGACTCCTGAGAGTCCCTTGGACTGCAAGGAGATCCAACTAGTCCCTCCTAAAGGAGATCAGTCCTGGGTGTTCATTGGAAGGACTGATGTTGAAGCTGAAACTCCAATACTTTAGCCACCTGATGCGAAGAGCTGACTCATTGGAAAAGACCCTGATGCTGGGAAAGATTGAGTGCAGGAGAACGGGACGACAGAGGATAAGATGGTTGGATAGCATCACCGACTCAATGGACATGGGTTTGGGTGGACTCCGGGAGCTGGTGATGGACAGGGAGGCCTGGCGTGCTGCTATTCATGGGGTCGCAAAGAGTCGGACACGACTGAGCAACTGAACTGAGCTGAACTGAAGTTTCTCCTCTGTGGACAGAAACTTCATAAATATCAGAAACTCCATAAGAGCAGGACGATGGAAGAGTCTGGGCCCTGCCCAGATAAGAGATAAAAGACCACTTATTCCTCATTCTTGAAGTCAAGGAGACCTTGTGGACTACACATGAAAGGCTCCTTCGAGGTCAAAAAGGGAGGAAGGCATCACCTCACAGTAAGTGATGTCAACTACCCATAAGCCTCTGCACTAGAATCCATCTTGGCTAAGAGATGAGCAGGCACACATGGGAAGTTCCTAAGCTATACTGAATACAGACTCAGAACCAGGCAAATCAAAATGACTGGCCAAATGAAACCCAGAAGAAATGGCTCCTAAAAAGTAATTCAAACTACCATGAGGGCGCAACTCTTTTCTGCCTAATAAATACATGTTTCACTTAAAAAAAAAAGAATTGGATTCCTACCATCTAAAACCCTGGTCAAATAGTTTAATCTCCCTAATCCAAATTTCTTCATCTGCAAAATGATAACTTGTCTTATGAGTGGAGACCTTGCCTATAAAGATTTTAAGCTTCTGAAGGGAGGGAAGGGAATGCCATACTAATTTATATTTCTCACAAAATATGTATTCAACCAGTAGGTTTATTTTTTTTGAAGAGCTCTCTAAAATCAAAATATCTTCCCTAAAGACTTGTATCTATGTTAATTGTTACAAAGCTACAAATTATAGTGACTTATAATCAAAGAATTTTTAAAATTTTAAATTCCTTCTGTAAGCCCTGAAAAAATATTTCACCTTATTTTAAAACATCAAGACTTACTACTTTAGGAAATAATTTAGCTTTATCAATACTGTATTTCATTCTAATGTTTTCTCAATTATTCTCTCGGTACAAGAGATAGAAAATTCAACATTTTATTAGCACAAAACTCAGTTTCACAATTGAACAATTCCCCAAATTTTAGGGGACAAGCACATCTCTGGAGGTGGCAAAGAATTACCACCCTATTAATAAAGGGATCTCCTTAGGGGTCCCTCCAGTGGTTAAGATTCTGTGCTCCACTGCAGGGGGTACAGGTTTGATCCCTGGTCCTAGTTGGGGAACTAAGATTCCACATGACACTACACATGACCAAAAGATTTAAAAAAATAATAATAAGCTAACTTTGAAATCATTTAAAATAATTAACCAAGTAACACTGAGCTCCTTATGTAATATGGTCTACTGAACTTTATGGTCTTGAAGCATAAAGTACAATTTAGCATACTGAAAGCAGTGGACACAAGTTTTTTAAAAATTTTTTAATAGAAGAGCCATTTTTTTAATTCCCTGAAATAAGCTGCTTTGACTAAATATCTACTTTCTGCAAGTATCTATAATTCTTTTTAGAAAGCAGCTCTTTCTGCCCTGTATCAGTTTCTAAAATCCATAAAAATCAAGGAATTCAAATTAGAAAGGGCAGGGACTTCCCTGGTGGTCAGTGGCCAGGACGCTGCGCTCCCAGGTCAGGGAGTCCAGGTTTCAGCCCTGGTCACGGAGCTAGATCCCAGATGCCCCAACTAAGACCAGGTGCAGCCAAATAAATAAAAATTAAAAGTAAAAAGTTAAAAAAAAAAGGGCAGTGAAAAGATCAAAGATCTATGGCAGGATGTGAATTTGGACATCATGGGCATAGAAACACTGGTTCTTTTATCATTTCTGATAAATTTCGACTTTCAAACCCCCTACCTTCCATGCATGGGGGAAAAAAAGGTGTCACATCAATTTCTACTTCCTGACCTGTCTGGTGAACACCCTTTATGCTTTATTACCCCGCTGGAAACCCGGAATCACGGATATCCTGGGTTACTTATTTCGCTGCTGAACTAAAAATTTATTTTTTTAGAAATCCGCAACATGACACAAGAACAGAGGCCTCTATCCTGTCTCCTCCATCCCCCACGGAAAGAACGGGTCCCTTTCACAGAACAGTCGATTCACTCTGCACTTCGTCGTTAGCATCCCCAGAGTGAACGAAAAGTTCTGTGCCGCGACGAAGGGGCTGAGGGATACGGGCGCCTCGAGGAATGGCTTCGCATTCAGGCTCGAGGGGCAGTGACACGAGACAACCACCAGAAACGAGCAGCGCGACGTGGCTGGAAGGCGTGGCAGGAGAACCGCAACGCGGAGCGCCGCCCGCACACACCATTCATTAGCTCGGGGAGGAGGCGGGGAGGTGGCCGCCGGGACCCGGGCCACACGGCCGGCCTCGCGCCGCCTCGCGCGGAGCCCGGCGGCCTGGGCGCCGCGGAGTTCCCGGCCCGCTGTCCCCCGCACCCTGCGGGAAGATCACACCGTCCCGTCGCCTCTGCCCGGCTGCGGGCCCGGCGCGGCCGAAGCCTCCCTCACCAGTCGCTAGATGAAAATGCGCCAGTGGTCTCCGCGGGGTGGGCGCGTGGCAGCGCAGGGACTCATCCTCAGTGAAGGCAGCGGGAGAAAGCGAAGGGCGCCAGAGGAGGCCGGTCCCCAGGCCCGCGTCAGCTCTGGAGGCGGCTGCAGCTACAGCCGCGTCTACAGGCGCCTGGGAGGCGGGTGGAGGGTAGGTCTGGGGGGCAAGGCCGGCGCGGGCGGGACCTAGGAATAAGACGGGCGCGGATTGGCTGGGGCTCGTGTATGCCTCTTGAGGATTGGCTAGCGTCTGCCCACAAGGCCTCGCGTGACAGCGCCGAAACTGGGGCCTTTGCCTGGCGCCCTAAGGGGACTTGACCCCGCCGGCCTTGGGGCTGCTAACGCTGGCGGGTTGGGGTGTGCGGAGGAGGACGGCGGGGTCGGGGAAGGCCGCGGTCGGGGACTCTTAAACCAACGAGGGGTGGTGGAAATGTCCGCCTCGCGTCAGCTGTCGCCCAAGGAGAAATCCTGTTCGCCCCCACAGCTGGAGACTTGGCAGTGCACGATAAACCCTGGCGGAGAGACTGAACTCTGGGAACCTGGACGGATGCCTTGGTCACCACGCAACAGAAACCAAAGGCGGAGGCCTCTGGCACCTGAGTTTCCTCCCCGACGCCCTCGCAGTGGGGTCCCTGAAAAGCTCAGGGCGCGGCCTGGCGGAGAGACAGCCGCCCTTCCCACACCCCGATGATCCGGGGGGTCACTCCCTGGGTCAGAAGCCGTCATGGGCTTCTTAGATCATCGCTGTGCGGGTCCAGCCAGCAACCCGGGGCCAGCCAGTCACCAGCTCAGGCCGCTCTGCCTGACGCCAGCCTGGCGCTATCCTCCCCCCCGCCCTTTAACTCCTCACGGAAGGGCCGCTTTTTAAAATGGTCGCGTGAAAAATGGGGGAGGAAAAGCAAGCAGCCAATAATCGATACTGCTGCTGCTGCTAAGTCACTTCAGTCGTGTCCGACTCTGTGTGACCCCATAGACGGAAGCCCACCAGGCTCCCCCTTCCCTGGGTAGCGAAAAAGAAACACCCTGCCTGGGAGTGCCTAATAGAGTAGGCACCCGGTCAATGTTCGGGGAGGGCTGGGTGACTGAGAACAAACAACACTGGAAGTCAGGAGGTAGCTGCGCGGCTCTGCCACGCGGTCAGTTATACAAGCCACTTAGTCTCTCTCATCTGTAAAATGACAGTTGAACTAAATGTCTTCTTCGGGACGGTCCATTCAGCTGTACTCTTTCTGGAGCCTGCCTTGTGGAAACCTAAAGACACCCAGCTGGTTAGTGAGAATAACTAGCTCTGTTTTCTTTGCCCCTTTTTCTAGGTGCCTTTCTTTGACAGGTAACAAAAACTAGTTTATAATGTAAACACTGAAGTGATTTTGAAAATAAGCTATGTATGACGACTTTTCATGCACAAAGAAGCTAACAATGGCAAGTAAAATAAATAAATGCACTGACCAAAGAGCAAATATTTTATCAGTCTCTGGGCAAATTAATTGGCTTTTTGGAAGCTCTGTTTCCTCATTTGTAAAATAGCAACAATGCAATTACCATTGTGAAAATGTAATTATATAGAGACATATTGCACTTAGCAGAGTGCCTGGAACACAATAATACTTCCTAAATGGTAGATGTTACTTTTTATAAATAAGTATTTCCTTAGCAGTGGAATTATTCTAGTTCCATTGCAATTATTCCATTCATTTTAACAATAGCCAGTGTCAGGCACTTGTAAACAATAGGGATCCAATTAGTGAACAAAACACTTATATAGAGCCAGATAATCCCACACATAAGAATTGTTTGCAACTTCTACAAAAATTGCAAATAATACTATGACAAATTGAAGCTCCCAAAAAAGTGACACTTGAACTAAGATTAGAAGAATGAGTAGATGATAACAAGATGAAGCAGGAAAAAAACACTGCAAGCCAAGGGATGTGAGATTGCTCCCCATTTCCCTGGAAGATTAGATGTCTTCAAAGATACTGGTAATTTGCAGGATGGAATACTGCAATGATCAGGAAATAGTACAAATAAAGGAAAATGAAAAATGCATTGGAGATGAGGTTAGTGAAGGAAGAGATCAAAATTAGCCATTAAAAAAAATTCTGTTTGTGCTGACACATAGAAGAAAGGAGAGAGAACTATACCAGTAGCAGTTATTGTCTGTGTGGTGGGTTATTGGTGACTCTTAATTTCTATCATTTTAAATTTGTCATTTTCATTTGCAATAATTAAAGTTACTTCATTAAGTTAACAAAAAAATGGAAGTTTAAAAAAATAGTTTACTGGAATCTCCAAAGTAGGCTTAGGAAATTCCCTGGTTGTCCAGTGGTTAGGACTCTGTGCTTTCTCTGCCATGGGCCTGGTTTCAATTCCTAGTGAGAGAACTAAGAACCCAGATCCCATATGGTATGGCCAAAAAATAAACAATTTTTTAAAATTAAATTAGGCTTAAAGCAAGAAACCTAAGGATGGTTTTAGAAGATTACAGTGATTTAGAGGCAGAGAAGTAGGAAAATAGTCCAGGCATCAGAAATAGAGCTTGAGATGAGGCCAAGACAGAGCATCGCAGAGATGTTTAAACCACACCATTTCCAATAAACTCCATAAATGCCACTTTTCCCATGTTAATTAATTGTGCTATCCTTCATAATCAGAATGTATTGTGCTACCATTGAAGTTGCACAGAGACAAGGAATACAGTACTTGCCCCTACTTCAGCTGGTGACAGAAAAAAGAGTATCAGAATTTGTACGGTTGCAATGAACCAAAACCCAGACCTGCTCAGGTTTTGCAAGAGTGGTTATCACTACCAGAAGATCAGCAATGCAGCTGGCCTACAGATGATGAGAACTGTATTGCTTGACCTGATTTTCTTTTACTCCAAACTGCCTTCCAGGTCGGAGAAGGCAATGGCAAGCCACTCCAGTTCTCTTGCCTAGAAAATCCCATGGATGGAGGAGCCTGGTAGGCTGCAGTCCGTGGGGTCGCTAAGGGTCAGACACGACTGAGTGACTTCACTTTCACTTTTCACTTTCACACATTGGAGAAGGAAACGGCAACCCACTCCAGTGTTCTTGCCTGGAGAATCCCAGGGACGGGGGAGCCTGGTGGGCTTCCATCTATGGGGTAGCACAGAGTCGGACACGACTGAAGTGACTTAGCAGCAGCCTTCCAGGTAAGAACGCTTGGCTGGAAGCAGCTTTCTGACACCCACCTCGGCTTTGCCACCAGGAAAGACAGCACTGGCCCTCTGCCTCAAGCACGAAAATCTCAGGGCCCCTGATGTACCCTGATATTGTCTCAGATTAGGTGAAGTGTAAGGGCATCATGACTGACAGTCTTTATTAGAGTTCTATAGTGGCTCAGTGGTAAAGAATCCGCCTGCCAATGCAGGAGACATGGGTTCAGTCCCTGAATCTGGAAGATCCCCTGGAGAAGCAAATGACAATCCACTCCAGTATTCCTACCTGGAAAATTCCATGGACAGAGGAAACTGGGCTGGCTACAGTCCATGGGGTCGCAAAGAGCCAGATATGACTTAGCAACTAAACAACAAATAATTGAAGCAGAATGACAAGTAGTTTCCCAAAAGAAGACAGGGTACAATGGCAGATAAAATTAGATAACTTGTCATTGGAAGGACTGATGCTGAAGCTGAAACTCCAATACTTTGGCCACCTGATGTGAAGAGCTGACTCGTTGGAAAAGACCCTGATGCTGGGAAAGATTGAGGGCAGGAGACAGGGACGACAGAGGATGAGATGGTTGGATGGCATCACTGACTCAATGGACATGGGTTTGGGGGGAACTCCGGGAGTTGGTGATGGACAGAGAGGCCTGGCATGCTGTGGTTCATGGGGTCGCAAACAGTCGGACATGACAGAGCAACTGAACTGAACTGAGGGTGTTTCTATACTATTAGATCCAAGGGTTATGGTCTCTGCTGCGTCCTCCCAATGGGAAAAATTATCCTTCTAATTCTCACTTAGAGGATGCAACCTCCTCACAAATCTGTGATGATGTCCCTGATGCCCTTTCCTAACAGTTATCCTCTCTTCTCTACTAGTTCTATAGCTTATTCATATTACTGTGTCACACTGGGTTGTTTTTAGATTTATTAGTTTTATATGTGGGTGCAGTACAAGCAAAGGTCCTGAAGGCAAAATTTACGTCTATTATTACAGTAAGCTTTGAAGACCTAAGTCAAATTATACAACCACTCTAGGCCTCAGTTTCCTCACCTCTGATGGGATTAACAGTACCTCCTTCATAAAGGCCTTACGAAGTTTAATGATTTCATATATATCTCACTACTGCTGTTAGTGGGCCTAACAAACGTTGATATCCCTGAAATCTTCTGGATGAATATATTTGCATGAGCGAGTTTGAGGGGTGGGATTGGGAGACCCAAGAAATGACCCACAAGATGGCAGTGTTTGAATATAACTTTAGAAATATATAAGCTTGAAAGCAGAGTTCACCAATAAACCCAAAATTTCAAGGCAAATACTGGAGAAATTCAAGACCATTTCAAAGCCTACATGAGGCAAACAAAAATTGTGATTAATCAAATCTATGAATTTGTCAAGCTTAGCATTCTTTTATAATCAGGACAAACTCTATTCCCCCTTTACTACGAAGATTTGTAATGCCCGTTTCTCAGCCCACCTTAACTTAGATTTGCTTGTATTCCTTCTTTGCCTAACTATGTGATTTAATCAGATTATCACCACTGCTTCTTTAAGAAGAGGGAGTGGGAGGATGAGGAAAAGGATGAGGGGGATTGGGGAGGAGGAGAAGAAAAGCAAGTTGGATTTAAAATGTCAGGTTGGGTACATACTGCATGCCACAAATCTCTAGACCTGGCAGGAAATGCATCTTTAAAATTGAATTTTACTTTATTTATTTTAATTGGAGACTAATTACTTTACATTATTGTATTGGTTTTGCCATACATTGACATGAGTCTGCCCCGGGTGTACATGTGTTCCCCATCTTGAACCCGCCTCCCACCTCCCTGCACATCCCATCCCTCTGGTTGATCCCAGTACGCTAGCCCCAAGCATCCTGTATCATGCATCAAACCTGGACTGGCGATTCGTTTCACATATGATAATATACGTGTTTCAATGCCATTCTCCCAAATCATCCCACCCTCGCCCTCTCCCACAGAGTCCAAAAGACTGTTCTATACATCTGTGTCTCTTTTGCTGTCTCGTATGATTGCAGCCATGAAATTAAAAGATGCTTACTCCTTGGAAGGAAAGTTATGACAAACCTAGATAGTATATTAAAAAGCAGAGACATTACTATGCCAACCAAGGTCCGTCTAGTCAAGGCTATGGTTTTTCCAGTGGTCATGTATGGATGTGAGAGTTGGACTGTGAAGAAAGCTGATCGCCGAACAATTGATGCTTTTGAACTGTGGTGCTGGAGAAGACTCTTGAGAGTCCCTTGGACTGCAAGGAGATCCAACCAGTCCATTCTAAAGGAGATCAATCCTGGGTGTTCACTGGAAGGACTGATGCTAAAGCTGAAACTCCAATACTTTGGCCACCTCATGCGATGAGTTGACTCACTGGAAAAGACTCTGATGTTGGGAGGGATTGGGGCTGGAGGAGAAGGGGACGACAGAGAATGAGGTGGTTGGATGGCATCACCGACTTGATGGACATGAGTTTGAGTGAACTCTGGGAGTTGGTGATGGATAGGGACGCCTGGCATGCTGTGATTCATGGGGTCGCAAAGAGTCGGACACGACTGAGCAACTGAACTGAACTGAACTGATACAGGGTTATCATTATCATCTTTCTAAATTCCATATATATGCGTTAGTATACTGTATTGGTGTTTTTCTTTCTGGCTTACTTCATTCTGTATAATAGGCTCCAGTTTCATCCACCTCATTAGAACTAATTCAAATGTATTCTTTTTAATGGCTGAATAATACTCCATTGTATATATGTACCAAAGCTTTCTTATCCATTCATCTGCAGATAGGCATCTAGGTTGCTTCCACATCCTGACTATTATAAACAGTGCTGCGATGAACATTGGAGTACATGTGTCTCTTTCAATTCTGGTTTTCTTGGTGTGTATGCCCAGGAGTGCAATTGCTGGGTCGTATGGCAGTTCTATTTCCAGTTTTTTAAGGAATCTCCCACTCTTCTCCATAGTGGCTGTACTAGTTTGCATTCCCACCAACAGTGTAAGAGGGTTCCCTTTTCTCCACACCCTGTCTAGCGTTTATTGCTTGTAGCCTTTTGGATAGCAGCCATTCTGACTGGCGTGAAATGGTACCTCATTGCAGTTTTGATTTGCATTTCTCTGATTATGAGTGATGTTGAGCATCTTTTCATGTGTTTGTTAGCCATCTGTATGTCTTCTTTGGAGAAATGTCTGTTTAGTTCTTTGGCCCATTTTTTGATTGGGTCCTTTATTTTTCTGGAATTGAGCTGCAGGAGTTGCTTGTATATTTTTGAGATTAATTATTTGCCAGTTGCCTCATTTGCTATTATTCTCCCACTCTGAAGGCTGTCTTTTCACCTTGCTTATGGTTTCCTTTGTTGTGCAGAAACTTTTAATTTTAATTAGGTCCCATTTGTTTATTTTTGCTTTTATTTCCAATATTCTGGGAGGTGGGTCATGGAGGATCCTGCTGTGGTTTATGTCGGAGAGTGTTTTGCCTATGTTCTTCTAGGAGTTTTATAGTTTCTGATCTTACACTTAGATAAAATTGAATTTTAAAATTCATAAATGAGTGCATTGGAAAATAAGAACGTTGGCTATTGACGGTCCAGAACTTAGGAGGATTCTCTGAAAGATGGATAGGAGGCTGGATTGGACAGTAGAAAGTAGTAAGTAGTAGCCCCAAAACAACAAGATAGGACTGCTACAAAAGACAACAGCAGTGCCAAAAGTGTTCCACATCCAGGGTGGCTATCAGGAGCAGAAAGGAATTCATACTAAGCCACAAAGTGATTAACTGGACTATCACAGCAAAAGCAGATAAGCTAACTGAATCTTCCTTAGCTTCCCTCTTCAATGAGCACAGCTGGGATATTTGCCTCCAGGTAGAACATAGGACCTTCAGTTTAAAAGGCAGGACAGTGGCCATGCGGAAGGTGAAACCTGGAGTAATCAGGAAACTCTTATACCTCAACACTAGATACTAGCTCTTCCTGTTCAGCAACATGACCCACCCCTTCCTCATACCCCTAAAGCAAGACAGGTATTCAGGTGTGGCTACCCGTCTTATTCCTTGCCACAACACACATAGCCTCCTCCACAAACAATATTGTTCTAATCTCTTTTGTGCACAAATGAGCACAAAACTAAGAATCATCAAATATTTAAGGAAAACTAACGTGAGAAATATACATTTACAGATCCAAAGAAGCTCAGCAGAACCTAGGCAGAATAAATTCAAAGATAGCTATGCCCAGATAGATTGCTGGGAGAAATATCAATAACCTCAGATATGCAGATGACACCACCCTTATGGCAGAAAGTGAAGAGGAACTAAAAAGCCACTTGATGAAAGTGAAAGAAGAGAGTGAAAAAGTTGGCTTGAAGCTCAACATTCAAAAAACTAAGATCATGGCATCTGGTCCCATCACTTCGTGGGAAATAGATGGGGAAACAGTGGAAACAGTGTCAGACTTTATTTTTTGGGGCTCCAAAATCACTGTGGATGCTGATTGCAGCCATGAAATTAAAAGATGTTTACTCCTTGGAAGGAAAGTTATAACCAACCTAGATAGTATATTAAAAAGCAGAGACATTACTATGCCAACCAAGGTCCGTCTAGTCAAGGCTATGGTTTTTCCAGTGGTCATGTATGGATGTGAGAGTTGGACTGTGAAGAAAGCTGATCACCAAAGAACTGATGCTTTTGAACTGTGGTGCTGGAGAAGACTCTTGAGAGTCCCTTGGACTGCAAGGAGATCCGACCAGCCCATTCTAAAGGAGATCAGTCCTGGGTGTTCATTGGAAGGACTGATGTTAAAGCTGAAACTCCAATACTTTGTCTACCTCATGCAAGGAGTTGACTCACTGGAAAAGGCTCTGATGCTGGGAGGAGAAGGGGATGACAGAGAATGAGGTGGCTGGATGGCATCACCGACTCGATGGACATGAGTTTGAGTGAACTCCGGGAGTTGTTGATGGACAGGGAGGCCTGGCGTGCTGTGATTCATGCGGTTGCAAAGAGTCAGACACGACTGAGCAACTGAACTGAACTGAACTGATGCCCAGAAACATCATAGTTCAATAGCTGAAAACCAAAGATGAAGAGAAATCAGAAAGCACTCCAAGATGTAGTATTATATAAAAGGAAGAATGACTTGAATCACTGTGGATTTCACATCATAAACCATGAAGATAAGATGTCCTAAGTCGCTTCAGTTGTGTTCTAGTCTTTGTGACCCTATGGACTGTAGCCCGATTGGCTCCTCTGTCCATGGAATTTCCCAGGCAGGAATACTGAAGTGGGTTACCATTCCATTCTCCAGGAGATCTTTCCGGATCAGGGATCAAACCAGCATCTCTCATGTCTCCTGCATTGGCAGGCAGCTTCTTTACCACAGCACCACCTATGAAAATAACAGTAGGTCAATATCTTTAAAGAGCAGAAGAAAGAAAACTGTTAACCCAGACACTGTCCCTCAGTAATGAAGGCAAATGAAGATATTTTTAGAGAAACAAAAAGTAAGAGAAGTGACTGTCATCAGAACTGGCCCACAAGAGATGCTAAAGATCTTCAATGGGAATGATGCCAGTTGGAAACTCAAAATTTCAGGAAGGAAGGAAGAACAGGAAAAACAGAAAATGTTCAAGGAAATATAGTCAACTCTCAGTTTTCACAGATTCCATATTTGTGAATTCACCAATGGGCTAAAATTTATGTGTAACCCCTAAATCAGTACTCAGAGCTTTCCCAGTCATTCAGGGATACACACATTCAGGGATTTAGGGCAGCAGAAACTCTGAGTCGCCTAGTGCAGGTGTTCTCAGCACGTTCCAGATGGGATCAGACGAGACAAAACTCTGCCTTCCTGTTTTAACTCTCAGGATGCAAACAGGTGTCTTTATATATTGCCATGTATTTTTGCATTCTTGTTCTTTTTATGGATGATTTTACTCTTTAAAGTGCCCTTCCCCTCCCCCCCCCAAATGGAGTGCTGAGAAGCCCAAGAAGTCTGTAAAGATGCTTTGAGCAGAAAATACATGTGTTAGATCAGCTTTGTTCAAGAATGAGTTATCATGGCCATCAGTTTAATGTTAAAAAAAATCAGTTCAATCTTGTTTATCATTTCTTTTGCTATGCAAAAACTTTTAAGTTTCATTAGGTCCCATTTGTTTGTTTTCATTTCCATTACTCCAGGAGGTGTCAAAGAGGCTCTTGCTGTGATTTTTGTCAAAGAGTGTACTGCCTATGTTTTCCTCCGAGAGCTTTGTAGTTTGGGACCTTATATTTAAGTCTTTAATCCATTTTGTGTTTATTTTTGGGTATGGTCTCAGGAAGTGTTCTAGTTTCATACTTTTACACATAGCTGTCCAGTTTTCCCAGTACCACTTATTGAAGAGGCTGTCTTCTCTCCATTGTATTTTCTTGCCTCCTTTGTCAAAGATACAGTTCCCATAGGTTTTTGGGTTTATTGCTGGACTTTAAATCTTGTTCGATTGGTCTGTATTTCTGTTTTTGTGTCTTGGTGTCTTGATATTGTCTTGATGATATGATGTATTGATATTGTCTTGATGACTGTGGCTTTGTTGTATAGTCTTAAGTCAGAAAGGTTGATTCTTCCAGCTCCATTTTTCTTTGTCAAGATTGCATTGGCTATTCAGGGTTTTTTTTTGTTTCCAAACAAATTGTGATTTTGTTGTTGTTGTTCTAGTTCCATGAAAAATACCATTGGTAGTTTGAGAAGGATTGCCCTGACTCTGTAGATTGCTTTGGGTAGTATAGTCATTTTCACAATATTGATTCCTCCGAATGGGAGAAAATAATTGCAAGTGAAACAACTGACAAAGGATTAATCTCCAAAACAGAAATAGCTCATATGGTTCAATATCAGAAAAACAAACAGCCCAATTAAAAAATAGGCAGAAGACCTAAACAGGTATTTCTCCAAAGAAGACAAACAGATGGCCAATAAGCAGATAAAAAGATGCTCAATATCACTAATTATTAGAGAAATGCAAATCAAAACTACAATGAGGTATCACCTCACACCAGTCAGAATGGCCATCATCAAAAAATTTACAAACAATAAATGCTGAAGAGGATGTGGAGAAAAGAGAACTCTCTTGCACTATTGATAGGAATGTAAATTGATACAGCAACTATGGAGAACAGTACGGAGATCCCTTAAAAAACTAGTAATAAAACTACAACATGACCCAGAAATCCCACTACTGGGCATATACCCTGAGAAAACTATAATTGAAAAAGACACATGTACCCCAGTGTTCATAGCAGCACTATTTACAATAGCTAGGACATGGAAGCAACCTAGATGTCCACCAATAGATGAATGGATAAAGATCGTGGAACATATATACTGAGCAGAATATTACTCAGCTTATATAAAAAAGGAATCTGCTTGTAATGCAAGAGACCTGGGTTTGATCACTGGGTTGGAAAGATCCCCTGGAGAAGGAAATGGCAATCCACTCCAGTATTCTTGCCTGGAGAATCCCATGGACAGAGGAGACTGGTGGGCTACAGTCCATGGGTGGCAAAAGAGTCAGATCCAACTCAGTAACTAAACAGCAACAACAAAAATAAAAATACAACATATCATTTGTATGATGCAGCTCATATACAGAAATTTATAACTTTTAATACTTACGTTAGTAAAGAAGAGCAACCAAAAATCAATCGCCTAGAGAACAGACTTCTGGACACAGCAGGGGAAGGAGAGGGTGGGACAAATTGAGACAGTATCATTGAAACATATGCATTTCCATGTGTGAAACAGATATCTAGTGGGAAGCTGCTGTATAACCCCGGGAGCTCAAGCTGGTGCTCTATAACAAGCTATAGGGTACCATTGGGTGGGGAGTGGGAAGCAGGTTCAAGAGGAAGGGGACATATGTAAACTTATGGACGATTCACATTATATGGCAAAAACCAAAAACACTGTAAAGCAATTATCCTCCAAGTAAAAATTGAAAACAGAAATCAGTCACCTATAGTTCCACACTTAGAAGCTAGAAAAAGAAAAGCAATGTGAATTCAGAGTGAGTAAAGAGAAGAAAATAATAATAACATCAGAATTTAATTAAATTTAACAGAGAAAAAAGTAAAGAAAAGTAGCAAGCTGAAAATTACTCTTTGAAAAGATTATCAAAATTGACCAACTAACTCCTACCTAGAGTTCAGTTCAGTTCAGTTCAGTCGCTCAGTCGTGTCTCGACTCTTTGCAACCCCAGGAATCATAGCACGCCAGGCCTCCCTGTCCATCACCAACTCCCGGAGTTCACTCAAACTCATGTCCTCTGAGTCGGTGATGCCATCCAGCCATCTCATTCTCTGTCGTCCCCTTCTCCTCCTGACCGCAATCCCTCCCAGCATCAGAGTCTTTTCCAGTGAGTCAACTCTTCGCATGAGGTGGTCAAAGTATTGGAGCTTCACCTTTAGCATCAGTCCTTCCAATGAACACCCAGGACTGATCTCCTTTAGAATGGACTGGTTGGATCTCCTTGCAGTCCAAGGACTCTCAAGAGTCTTCTCCAGCACCACAGTTCAAAAGCATCTATTCTTCGGCGATCAGCTTTCTTCACAGTCCAACTCTCACATCCATACATGACCACTGGAAAAACCATAGCCTTGACTAGACGGACCTTTGTTGGCAAAGTAATGTCTCTGCTTTTTAATATACTATCTAGGTTGGTCATAACTTTCCTTCCAAGGAGGAAGCGTCTTTTAATTTCATGGCTGCAATCAGCATCCACAGTGATTTTGGAGCCCCAAAAAATAAAGTCTGACACTGTTTCCACTGATTCCCCATCTATTTCCCATGAAGTGATGGGACCAGATGCCATGATCTTCGTTTTCTGAATGTTGAGCTTCAAGCCAAGCTTTTCACTCTCCTCTTTCACTTTCATCAAGAGGCTTTTGAGTTCCTCTTCACTTTCTGCCATAAGGGTGGTGTCATCTGCATATCTGAGGTTATTGATATTTCTCCCGGCAATCTTGATTCCAGCTTGTGCTTCTTCCAGCCCAGCGTTTCTCATGATGTACTCTGCATATAAGTTAAATAAGCAGAGTGACAACATACAACCTTGACGTACTCCTTTTGCTATTTGGAACCAGTCTGTTGTTCCATGTCCAGTTCTAACTGTTGCTTCCTGACCTGCAGACAGGTTTCTCAAGAGGCAGGTCAGGTGGCCTGGTATTCCCATCTCTTTCAGAATGTTCCACAGTTTGTTGTGATCCACACAGTCAAAGGCTTTAGCACAGTCAATGAAGCAGAAATAGATGTTTTTCTGGAACTCTCTTGCTTTTTCCATGATCCAGCAGATGTTGGTATTTGATCTCTGGTTCCTCTGCCTTTTTTAAAACCTGCTTGAACATCTGGAATTTCACAGTTCACATATTGCTGAAGCTTGGCTTGGAGAATTTTGAGCATGACTTTACTAGCATGTGAGATGAGTACAATTGTGTGGTAGTTTGAGCATTCTTTGGCATTGCCTTTCTTTGGGATTGGAATGAAAACTGACATTTTTCAGTCCTGTGGCCACTGCTGAGTTTTCCAAATTTGCTGACATATTGAGTGCAGCACTTTCACCGCATGCTCTTTCAGGATTTGAAATAGCTCAACTGGAATTCCATCACCTCCACTAGCTTTGTTCATAGTGATGCTTTCTAAGGCCCACTTGACTTCACATTCCAAGATGTCTGGCTCTAGGTCAGTGATCACGCCATCGTGATTATCTTGGTCATGAAGATCTTTTTTGTACAGTTCTGTGTATTCTTGCCACCTCTTCTTAATATCTTCTGCTTCTGTTAGGCCCATACCATTTCTGTCCTTTATCGAGCCTATCTTTGCATGAAATGTTCCTTTGGTATCTCTAGTTTTCTTGAAGAGATCTCTTGTCTTTCCTATTCTGTTATTTTCCTCTATTTCTTTGCATTGATCTCTGAGGAAGGCTTTCTTATCTCTCCTTGCTATTCTTTGGAACTCTGCATTCAGATGCTTATATCTTTCCTTTTCCCCTTTGCTTTTCGCTTCTCTTCTTTTCACAGCTATTTGTAAGGCCGCCTCAGACAGCCATTTTGCTTTTTTGCATTTCTTTTCCATGGGGATGGTCTTGGTCCCTGTCTCCTGTACAATGTCACGAACCTCCGTTCATAGTTCATCAGGCACTCTATCTATCAAATCTAGTCCCTTAAATCTATTTCTCACTTCCACTGTATAATCATAAGGGATTTGATATAGGTCATACCTGAAAGGTAGTGGTTTTCCCTACTTTCTTCAATTTAAGTCTGAATTTGGCAATAAGGAGTTCATGATCTGAGCTACAGCCTCCCGGTCTTATTTTGGCTGACTGTATAGAGCTTCTCCATCTTTGGCTGCAAAGAATATAATCAATCTGATTTTGGTGTTGACCATCGGTGATGTCCATGTGTAGAGTCTTCTCTTGTGTTGTTGAAGGAGGGTGTTTGCTATGACCAGTGAATTCTCTTGGCAAAGCTCTATTAGCCTTTGCCCTGCTTCTTGTCCAGAAAAAGTAAAATTGAGAACAGATAAGAATTTCAAAGGCTTGAAATTATACCCTACTTCGAAAGCTAACTAATTAGCTTATCACAGTTTCAGGGATGCTGGCACACTTAATGGGATTCCTGGGCCAAAGACAAGACTTTATTGTTCATGGCAAAGCAAATGGAATGAATTTTATGTTTGCATCACTTCCTTTTGAAACGGGAGGGAAGAAAGCCGGGCACAACCTTTCAAAGAATGAGATAGTGAACTTCCTGGTGGTACAGTGGGCAAGACGCCATCTGCCAGTGCAAGGGATGTGGACTGATCCCTGGTCCAAGAAGATTCTACATGCCATGAAGCAACTAAGCTCGTGTGCCACAACTACTGAGCCCATGCTCTAGAGCCCAAAAGCTGCAACTACGGAAGCCCATGCGCCTGGAGCCTGTGCTCCCCAACAAGATAAGCCACAGCAATGTGAAGCCCATACACTTCAACAAGAGTAGCCCCGCTTGCTGCAACTAGAGAAAATCTGCATGCAGCAACGAAGACCTAGGACAACCAAAAGAAAAAAAGAAGAATGACAAAGTCACAGGACATGATAAAACTAGTTAGAACCAATAGATCCAAGATGGTAGAAGATTTCACTTTTGATGGACCTTGAACCTCATTATGCACTTATTGTAATACATTAGCATAGTCTAAGTGACATACCCACCATGATGGGTTTCCTAGGTGGTGTTAGTGGTAAAGAACCCTTCTGCCAATGCAGGAGACATAAGAGATGCAGGTGTGATCCCTGGGCTGGGAAGATCCCCTGGAGGAGGGCATGGCAATCCACTCCAGTATTCTTGCTTGGAGAAGTCCATGGACAAAGGAGCCTCAAGGGCTACAGTATATGAGGTTGCAAAGAGTTGGACACAACTGAGTGACTAAGCACAGCATACAGCACATTTTTATAGGCTGGGTAATTTCATAGGTTAATGAGTAGAAGGACTGTGAGATGTGCTAAGTCACTTCAGTTGTGTCCAACTCTTTGCAACCTCATGGACTGTAGCCTGCCAGGGTCCTCTGTCCATGGAATTCTCCAGGCAAGAATACTGGAATGGGTTGGCATGCCCTCTCCGGGGGATCTTCCCAACCCAGGGATTGAACCCAGGTCTCCTGCATTGTAGGCAGATTCTTTACTGTCTGAGCCACCAGAGAAGCCCCCATAAAAATTAACCACACCATATTTCAGGGCCACTCTTGCCTTCTGAGATGGCCTACACTCAGTTTGTATAGTGGAGAAGGCAATGGCAACCCACTTCAGTACTCTTGTCTGGAAAATCCCATGGACAGAGGAGCCTGGTAGGCTGCAGTCCATGGGGTTGCTAAGAGTCGGACATGACTGAGCGCCTTCACTTTCACTTGTCACTTTCATGCATTGGAGAAGGAAATAGTGTTCCACTCCAGTGTTCTTGCCTGGAGAATCCCAGGGACGGGGAAGCCTGGTGGGCTGCCATCTATGGGGTCGCACAGAGTCAGACACGACTGAAGTGACTTAGCAGCAGCTGCAGTTTGTATAATGGGTCTGTCTCTAAATAATTCCACTTCTTACCTATCACTTTGTCTCTCAATGAATTCTTTTTGCAATGAGACATCAAGAACCTGAGCTTCATTAAGTCCTGAGATCTGGTGTGATCTCAGTTAAAAGACTGTAGGTTCAAGTCAGTCTGGGTTTTGGCTGGGTTCAAGTTCTGGTGAGTGGCTTCAACTACCAATCAGAGGTACATGGTTTCACTTTTGGCCCCCAAATCCATCAAGAATGAGACAGAGTGGCCCAGGTAGATGTTGCAAATTTTAGTGAGTCAGCATCCCAGCTAAGGAACTCCAAGCTTAGGGAAACAGTATTTTAAAATATATTGCAAGTAGACCTGTCTGCTTTTATCCCTGAAGCAGAAATTGCCTTTATTATACTAAATAGTACACAAACACGTCCTCTGCTCCAGAGAAAGCCACTATCGCTATTTACCAAGGCTGTTTGCTATACCAACACAACAACCTTGAGAAGACAGTGGAGGACAAAGGCGGGCAGTGTCCTCCTCACTAGATGTGCAGAAGCATGAAGACATGTAAGTAGATAGGGTAGGGGTTCCTGGAGACAGAACCAGGCAAGGCTTTTTTGACATAAGAGAAGCCATTTTGGGCCTAAGCCATTCTGTGATCTAAGCCTGCACAGTGCTCGTCCTTAAACAGGGCTCAGTGATTATAATTTTAAGGAACAAAAGAACGCAGGAATAAATGACTAATATCATGCAAGAGAAGTGAAAATAGCAGAGATAATAAATCAGTTGTAAAGACTACCAGTTAATGGTAATGACTAGACTGAGGCATTTTTGAGCTCCTTTGCAGAATTCAAGCTCCCTCCAGCCTTCAACCACCAGACCAACTGGAACCTAAGAAATGACAAAGGCTGACCTTTTCTGATCCTCCTGACTGCTTCAGTCAACCAAACTTGGACTCTCTTAACCGCTGCCCCAGTTCTATGCTGAATTCTTCTCTGCTCAAGCCCCTTCAGGAATATGAATATGCCATCCCAATCCCTTCGCTGAATATACATGTATCCTTGGCAATTTTGCTATTTAGGGAGACGGTGCTTTGGGGAAATCCCTGGTATTCTCCTTACTTGCTGCAAGTAATAAATTCTTTCTCCCGCTGTTTGGCTTGGCTGTGTCTTTTGACTCAATATCTACCAAGAGGTAAACCTAGTTTTCGGGTAACAGAGACTCATGGGCAATTATCTCTCAATAAGAACCCCAGTTACCAGTATCAGGAGTGAAAGTGAAGTCATCACTCTAGATCCTACCAACATTAGAAGGGAAACTTAGAAAACATCATAAACAACATTAGGTTAGGTGGTCTGCCTTTGAGGAATTAGGGATAGATATTGTCTGGGAAAGGGTACAAGAAAACTTTTCAAGTTGGTAAAAAAAAAAATATTTTGTATCTTTACAGGGGTGTAGATTACGAAACTGTGTGCATTGTCAAGACAACAGATATGCACTTAAAATTTGTGCACTTCATTGTTTAAATGTTACTTCAAGAGGAAAAAAATAGTAAACAATATGAACTTTAGTAATGATTTTATGCCAAAATATTTAAGTATAAATTAATGCCTGCTATTTACTATATATCAAGAAATATAATTTGGAGAAAAAGATGAATGATGGTAGATATGTGATAAGGGAAGTATATTCAAAATGTTTACTGTATAATCTTGGTGGATATATAGTTGTTCACAGTAAAACTCTTCCAAATTTGTTGCATGTTGAAAGTTTTCAAAATAAAAAGAGGAAAATTGACTTAAAAATTGTATAACTCAGGGGCTTCCCTGGTGGTCTAGATGGTTAAGAATCTGCCTACCAACACAGGGGACACAGGTTCCATCCCCGATCTGGAAAGACCCCACATGCTGCAGAGCAACTAAGCTCATGCACCAAAACTACTGAGCCAGAGCTCTAGAGCCCAGGAGCAGCACCAATGAAACCCAAGTATCCTAGGGTCTGTGCTCTGCAACAAGAGAAGCCACCGCAATGTGGAGCCCAAACACTGCAACGAAGAGTAGCCCCTGCTCACCACAACTAGAGAAAGACCGCACACAGCAACAAAGATCCAACACAGCCAAAAATAAATAAATCTTTTAAATAAATAAGTTAGTCTGAATTTTCAAACAAATTGTATAAATCAATTACAATGTATGGACTTGATTTGGATCATAATTTGGACACATAAGATGCTAAAAATGATGAGACACTAGAGGAAATCTGAACACTGGTTGATTACTTGTTAACTGTTTTTATGCCTGTGTAGGATAAGTTCCCAGGTCCCATAGTCACTCACCCTTACTAGTAAGTAAGGTACATCCTATCCAGAATTTTGCTGTCAGCATCTGCATATCTTCCCTGAGGGCTTTCTCTGCCTGCTGAAGTCTTGGCCAGCCCTTGGTTATCTCCAAGTGCTGAGGAGTTAATGCTTACCAGAGCAACTTTCTACCCATGTTTCACTTACAGCCTTCCCTTTTTCATTACACTTCCTCCTTTTCCCTACTGGGGCTTCTTCTCTCAAACAGACTATTTGCATTCAAGTCTGTGGTATATTACGAGTTTCTGGAGGAATCCAGAGTATGACATTGGAATAATGACATTTTAGTTATGTTTTTTCAAAGCTCTTCATTTTTGGAGATACACAGTGAAATATTCATAGATAAAATTATAGCTTGGGGATTTGTTTCAAAATAATAAAGTGTTTGTAGGGAGAGCAGGTGGAGATATAAGTGAAAGACATGGCAGAATCACGATATTGTTGAAGTTCATTGATGATCCTGGGTATTCATTTTACACTTCTGTCTACTTTGTGTATGTTAGAAATTGTATATGTACATAATTATTGTGTATGTTAAAATCTCTATATATTTATAGTTTGTATAAGTTAAAATCATATATATATAATTACATATACTTTGTATATGTTTGAAATTGTACTAATCGTACTAAATGACCAATAGGGATTAATGATGAAAAGGGAGATCTGTTAGGAACCTTGGGCACAAACTCTGGTCTGGGTTCTATCAAGCAGATCTACCTCCAATGGGTCAGTGGGTCAATGTAAGGAAGACCCTGGTTTAAAAGTGGATCAGGGAAACTACGTGAATATTCAAAGCAACTTTATTTGTAAAAGTTCCAAACCAGAAACGACCACAATATATTTCAGTGGGTGAATTGTTCAATAAACTATGGTATATCCCAAGCTATGGTATATCCATACCTCGGTATACTACTCAACAATGAAGAGGAACTAACTTTTCATTCTTAGCTAACACAATAATCTAAATGGATCTGAAGGGCAATAAGCTGAGTGAAAAGAGTGAAAAAAGTCAATCTTAAAATATCATACATGACTGCATTCACTTAACATTCTTAAAATGACAAAAACATAGAGATGAAGACAGATTAATAGTTGCCAGGGGTTAGCAACAGGAAGAAGCAGGTATAACTATGAAAGGATAGCACAAAGAAAATTTTTTTGGTGATGGATCAGTTTTGTACCTTGATTCCAGTGATGGTTATACGAATCTATACATTTGCACAGACCGGTACACGCAGACACATTCACACACATACACATAAATGAATTCACATGTAAAATTGACAAAATCTGAATAAGGGCCATGGATGTTACCATGTGAGTTTCCTTATTTGGTGTGTGCTATAGTTATATAAGGGCTTTCCTGGTAGCTCAGTAAAGAATCCACTTGCAATGCAGGAGACCCTGGTTCAACTCCTGGGTCAGGAAGATCCCCTGGAGAAGGGTTAGGCTACCCACTCTAGTATTCTTGGACTTCCCTGGTGGCTCAGATGGTAAAAAGTCTATACATTTGCACAGACCTGTGCACAGGTTTATAGTTATATAAGGGCTTTTCCGGTAGCTCAGCTAGTAAAGAATCTGCCTGTGAGAGAGACGTGGGTTCGATCCCTGGGTTGGGAAGATCCCCTGGAGGAGGGCATGGCAATCCACTCCAGTAGTGTTGCCTGGAGAATCCCTATGGACAGAGCAGCCTGGTGGGCTGCAGTGCATGGGGTCATAGAGTCAGACATGACTGAGTGACTAAGCACAGTTCAGTTCAGTTCAGTTCAGTCACTCAGTCGTGTCCGACTCTCCGCGACCCCATGAATCACAGCACGCCAGGCCTCCCTGTCCATCACCAACTCCCGGAGTTCACTCAAACTCATGTCCACAGAGTCAGTGATGCCATCCAGCCATCTCATTCTCTGTTGTCCCCTTCTCCTCCCGCCCTCAACCTTTCCCAGCATCAGACTCTTTTCCAGTGAGTCAACTTGTCGCATGAGGTGGAGTTTCAGCTTTAGCATCAGTCCTTCCAGTGAACACCCAGGACTGATCTCCTTTAGAATGGACTGGTTGGATCTCCTTGCAGTACAAGGGACTCTCAAGAGTCTTCTCCAACACCACAGTTCAAAAGCATCGATTCTTCGGCGATCAGCTTTCTTCACAGTCCAACTCTCACATCCATACATGACCACGGGAAAAACCATTGCCTTGACTAGACGGACCTTGGTTGGCAAAGTAATGTCCCTGCTTTTTAATATACTATCAAGGTTGGTCATAACTTTCCTTCCAAGGAGCAAGCGTCTTTTAATTTCATGGCTGCAATCAGAGCACAGCATAAATTCTATAAAATGTAATTATTGGCGGGGGGGAACTGGGTGAAGGGTATAAGGGACTTCCTTGAGCTATTTTTGCAGCTTCCTAAGAATCTATAATTACTGCAAAACAAAAAATTAATATATTTTCTAAAAAGTAAAGAAATGGAAATAAAGGTTAAAAAGAAAAAGCATTCAGATTTCAAAGGTGATTAGGGTGAAGTTCCTAGAACTTGAGTTGCATATTCAGTGTTGACAGTGCAAAAGAACAAGCTTCCTTTCCTCTGTCCAGAAGCAAGAGAGATACAGTCTTCACTGGATAACCCAGTAACCCAATTATTATAGGCCCTGTAGCCTATAAACCTGATTATAAAGGTTCTGTCAGAAATTATAAGGTGCCCAACATCTTAATACATTCCTTTTAGGCTTAAACTAGACAATGCAGGCTCTGTTGTTTGCACTTTGGAATCCTGGCTGGTTCTTATTCTGAGGGTTTCAATCGCATATCTTAATTTTCTGAGAGACTTAAAAGGGTGATCAACAAAGCCTAAGGCATATCTCTACCCACTGAAACCACTGAGAAATTGATATCAGGCTAGAATGTAATAAGGTTATGCAATATCCCTCAAGAATTTCTTTGTTTTGAGCCTGAATGTAGCTGCTTGGTTACCTCTAGAAGCAGAGAGAACTGGAACTTGCAATAGTCGGTGGCCCTCCCTTTCTGAGGTTTTTGTTATTCTGAAATCCCAAAGAAACCAGAATTCTGGCATGTCTTCCGTGTCCATAAGGTGGGTTTTTCTTCTATAACTCACTCCCACTATGCAGCACGGCCCTCCCTAAACCCCCTGCAGCATGGCCCTCCCTAACCCCCCTGAGTAACCCATCCTGGTTCTCAGATAGAAGAAAGACTAAGCCTCGGAAAACTTCCTGCTTTTGTGCTCAGTTGCTCAGTTGTGTCTGACTCTTTGCAACCTCATGGACTGTAGCCCATCAGGCCCCTCTGTCTATGGGAATCTCCAGGCAAGAATACTGGAGTGGGTTACCACTTCCTACTCTAGGGGATCTTCCAAACCCAGGGATCGAACCCACATCTCTTGCATTGGCAGGTGGATTCTTAAACACGAGCCCCACCTGGGAAGCTCCTTCCTGCTTTTAAGCACAATGTTAAGTGAGGGCTCTGAAAGGGGGATACTAAAGGGAGCTGCACAATTGCCCTCTATTGTAAGCAGATTGGAAGTGGACAAGAAGACAGGCACAGGACCAGAGGAGAAAGCAAGAGAGCAGACTGAAACACATAGTTCAGAAAAACGAAGTAAGACTCAGAGAAATTATCTTGGCCTAAGTTAAAGAAGGAGGAGGAAGACAGCCAGGATCTTAAGGACCTCATTTCCCCTATAAACCTTATGACTGCTTTGCCTTCAATGTGTATGTGGATTTGGATCCTTGTTGGTGTTGGCAATTTGCTCCTAATTTGCTCAGCCTTTAACATGAAAAAATTAACTTACGAAGTTTACAAGAGCAGAACCACGTGAACAACCTCATTTGAATGGAAGCTTTCTTTGGTCCCAAACAGAAAAGGTCATTGTTAGTGTACATCTGTTTCCTGATCCCAGTCTTAGGTTTGTGGATAAAATGCAGCTGAATAAGTCCTTCCTAAAAATTTACATCACTGCCCCCACATGGAGAAGACAGAGAGGTACATGTTACGATTTGTATAGCAATTTCTTCTTCACGGCTTTGTTCTTTTTAAGTCTTCTAAAACTGCCACCATTAGATACTTAGATTTTTGACCAAAGACAAAAACAAAGCAAAGCATAGTAAACAGTATCATAGTCATGGTACCTCTAGACCAGCTGAGGTCCACCATTCATTATCATCATCATTGCCTACTTTTCTTTGGTGTTTTCCAGTTTGGAAGTTACTTTAACATCCTTTGTTTCTAATTATGATTTTGCTTCTCAGCAATAAATCCTGAGAAAGAAGTAGGGACTTATAATCAAAAGGTTTATAATAAAAAAAGATGATGCTCTAAGGGGTTAAGTGACTTGCTCAAGGTCACAGAGCCAGTAACAGATTCCTCATCCATCCCATCAGAAACAGACTAAGCCTGCTGCCCCATCATGCTAACAGATTAAATGAGAGAAAAGGGGGCCCTGGGGAATTTCCTCTAATCACCCCACATTAGCTGAACTGCGAAGATTGCCTTCTACTTCCTCTCAAATCCCATTGCACTTGCCATCTGTAAAATTCACTTGGGCTCGTTCTCACCTTTTGCCTTGCCTTGCTTTTTAAGAGTTGAATAAGTGAACGGGTGAGTGCTGTGTCTGTGTGTGTGTTTTTGTGCTTAGTCGCTTCAGTCACATCTGACTCTTTTCGACCCCATGGACTGTAGCCCTCCAAGCTACTCTGTCTGTGGGATTTCCCAGGCGAGAATACTGGAGTGGGTTGCCATGCCCTCCTCCAGGGGATCCTCCTGACCCAGGGATTGAACCTGTGCCTTTTACGTCCCCTGCTGAGGCAGGTGGGTTCTTTACCACTAGGGCCACCTGGGAAGCCCCTGTGCGTATGTTAACACCTTTATTATATATAGCACAAGGACTGGAAACAGGAACCTAGACTTCTGTATTCTCACAACATTTAATGCTGCAATACTAATAGTTTTTATTTGACTTTAATCAAATTAGGTAATAGCATGAAAAATATGGACTTTGGCCCTAAGAAGACAGAGAAAAGGAAAATTTTAGTGGAGGAGGACCAGATATTTTTAAGCCTATGGAGTCTACATTCATTTATCATTCTTAAATATTTTCATTTAAGAAAATGTTTTTCATTTCTTTCATTCTTAATTTTTTTTTTTTTAGTATTTATTTATTTGGTTGTGTCGAGTCTTAGTTGCAGCACTTGGGGATCTTTTGACCAGCATCACCAGCGTTGCAAGGCAGATTCTTAACCAGTGGACCACCAAGGAAGTCCCTTTCCATGACTTTTAATTCCCTGAATTCTTGGGGCACATGCCTGCCTCAAACTCAGTGGTAATCCTGGGTCAACCTACACCTCAGCCTTCTTCACTCCTTACCTTAGTTATGCTGGAGACAAGATAACAAGTAACAGGAAGATGAACACACACTTGTGTAAATAATGAAGGGTATCTGAACTGAGAAGACCAAAGGTAAAACTGCCTTCCAACATGGCATCATTTTAGAGCTCAAATGATGTGAGCAACACCACGCTTCTCTTCGTCATTTCATGCTGCCTTCCTCGGGGCTGGCTTTGTTCTCGGGCCAGGCGCCGCTCCATCACCTTCTGGTGTGCGGCAGTGCTCCCGAGAATTCTGATGTCGTGCTTGTTTCTGCTCCTTGGTATGTGATCTGTTTCATCCCACTTGCACATGTTCAGTTGTTCAGTCACGTCCGATTCTTCGTGACTCCACAAACTGCAGCCCACCAGGATCCTCTGGCCATGGGATTCTCCTGGCAAGAATACTGGAGTGGGATGCCATTTCCTACTCTTGGGAAATCTTCCTGGCGCAGGGATCAAACCCATGTCTTTTGCGTCTCCTGCATCAGTTTAGTTCAGTTCAGTCGCTCAGTCGTGTCCGACTCTTTGCGACCCCATGAATCACAGCACGCCAGGCCTCCCTGTCCATCATCAGCAGGCAGATTCTTTACCACTGTGCCACCTGGGAAGCCGTTGGAAGCCTTAGGGTTCTAAAATTTTGAAATAATCTTTTTTTTTTCCATCATATCCAGCAGGGAAAAAACAAATATGTGTCCCAGCATTCATGGTAAAAGTCCTAGTGTGTGCCCACAACTGAGCCAGTCACTCTGGCCAGGTAATTCAGATAAACTGATGATCTTCAATTCTGTTCTGTGTTCCCATATTGGTGCTGGAAAGGGAATTAGTTTCTCTAAATCTTATGGATCCCAACTAGAAATCAGTAGCTACTAGAAAGAAGGAAATAACACACTAAAGAAGTAACAGGTGTCCTCCACTGCCCTTTATCTTGACTGATGGGTGTTACTAGAAGAAATTAAACAATTATGTGTAATTCACAAATGAAAATGTGTGATCTCTAACGTCTGCTGGATTCTCATTGCATTATTCTCCCTCCTTCACAATTCACTCTCTACTGAGCACTTCTCCTCAGCTTATTGATCAAGTATCTTTCTTCAAAAAACAAACAAAACTCACCCCAACTAATGCCACTGAACTATTACCTTGTTTTTCTGCCCTCACAGCCAAACATTTGAAGTCTTCACACAGTGGAAACCATAATAAAGTGAGTCAAAAGTAAGGTCCCTGCAATACACAAGACACCAATCATCACCGTCCTCCAGCTAATGAGAGTGACTACTACGTCCTTACAATCTTCCCTCTAGTCTGCCCTCCTGATATGATTTATTGAGATACCCAAAGCATAGAATTGCTCTCACTTTTTGGTAGTGAGTAAACCCCTCGTTTCCTACACTCTCCCCCAAATTACCCCATTAATCCAATAAAGTTCAAATCCAATAAACAGTTTCCTTCTAACACGCTCTAATGCAAACACCCCTTGGTTCCTCATGGTGAGCGTTCACACTCCTTTGCAGTGAATAATAAAACCAACTTGTTCAACCAAACATATGTACCCGGTGGTCTTTGGCTGGAGGGTGTTGGCAGCCCTTACTGTATCCATTGATGTATTCACCGAAATCCATTAAGTACCTTTCGTTTCTCTCCTGAATTACTCCAGCAGCCTCAAAAAAAAAAAGATTTTCCTTGTTTCCAATCTTATTTCCTCTAATCTATATCCCAGAGTCCTTTCCAGGGTGACCTTTCTGAAATTCAGATCTAATGATGTCACTTCCAGGATAAAGTCTAAGTATTGAAGCCTAGCCTGTGACACCCTCCTTGCAATCACACCTCCTAGCTTGTTGGTCATGCCCTCTCCAACTCCAATTCCATGCATCAGTCATGATGAATTTGCAAGTAGCTCTTTCAAAGCACTTTTCTGAACTCTGGCATGACCCTTGGACCTCTTGTGATGCCTAGAAATCCTCCTCTAGCTCATTTTTATTTGTTCTCAAGCATTTTATTTGGTCTCAAGACGTGGCTCAAACATTTTGTCCTCTGAGAAGCCTTCTTGAATACCTCTGGGAGTCATTGGTTTGTGTTTATTTTTCTCATAGCACGTGTCATGCTGTACTGTATTTACTCATCTGTTTTTCTATGAAGTTGCCAACTTCTCGAGGCCTACGACCTTGTCTTATGCATCCTGATACTCTCCCGTGAAACATCATACCCAGGTTCTTCCGCAATGTTTGGAAATGGAAGTAGGGAATGGGGTTAGGATACTCAGGGAGTGAGAACAAACTGCTTTGTGGATGGAGCCTAGAGATGACAAATGTTTTGCAGTTTATGGGACAATCCAGCACAAGAATTATCCCAAAGATTTATCTCCCCCAGGGACTTCCCTGGCAGTCCAGTGGTTAAGACTCTGAGCGCCTACTGCAGGGGCCTGGGTTCAATCCCTGGTCAGGGAACTAGATCTTCTAAATAAAGATCCTGTGTGCCATAACAAAGACCCAGTGCAGCCAAATAAATAAATAAAAAGATCTTTCTCTCCCCAAATGCCAATAGCATCTCCACGAAGAAACAGCCTAGATTCTATTCTATACCTTGATTCAACAACAGGTATTTGTTGGTTGAAGGCATGACTAAATAAACATGAATGAATAAGTTCAACAACATAAGCATGAAAGAATAAATTAAGAGGGAGAAAGGCAGGGAGCACTGTATTGAAGATGCAAGTGTACCCCCAAGGGAGAAATCGATTGGCAAATTCACGCTTTGACAACTTAATTTTTTCTCCTGGTCATATTTGCTGTCCCTTTCCCCTGGGACTGTGAGTGCAAGCTACAAACTGGACTGAAGGAACTAATTCAAGTGAAAAGATTCATACGAAGATATCCGTGGGGGGAATAAACCCAGGTTATCTAGAAGGTGCTGGTGCTCAGTCGCTGAGTTGTGTCCCACTCTTTGCAACCCCATGGACTGTAACCCACCAGGCTCCTCTGTCTGTGGAATATTCCAGGCAAGAATACTGGAGTGGGTTGCTATTGCCTTCTCCAGATGATCTTATTGACCCAGGGATCAAACCTGCGTCTTCTGCATTGACAGGCAGATTCTTTACCCCTGAGCCACCTGGGAAGCCCCTGTCTAGATTGTCGGGGTGGGGGTGTGTGTGTGTGTCATTTTTGTAAGGCTTCTCAGAACATTTGGCCTCTGACATTTACCTCATCTTTTTCAAGACAAGATGTTTTAATTCTGATTTGAACTTTATATTCAACCATTTAACCCAAGGCCCATTACTTGCAGCTTATTGTTGCTGCAAATTAAAATCTGCAGGGAGCAGACATGCACTGTGGTTTTATTTGCCAGTGTAAGTACTGTGTGACTCACATCCTCCCTTGAGGGGAATCTCGGCTAGGTAAAACTTTTCCAGGGCTCAACTTTTTCTGGAATAACTTTGTCATTAAAGACGCAGGTACTGAATCAAAAGCTAATTGAATCAAAACTGTGAATAATTTAATCTGGGATTCTAGACCCCTTTAGTGAATAAATGATTGGTGCCCCGTGTCTTTAATGCAAGGATGCCAGCTGCTTCTGGGTCCCAGTGCAATCCTTTCCAGTTTTGAAGGCAACTCTGTTTACATACCGAATGACCTAAAAATGATTTCAACGTAATACCAATCCATAAATGATTAACTGATGATCAGGATCTAACCTGAACTTCAAAAAATAAAAGGCATTCTTAAAAATCTTTTAAAAAACTTTTATTCACATTTTTTTTATGGAAAAACTTTTCTAAACTTCTAATTTCACTGGAGGAAATCATAGTAAAATCTTCTCATAAGGATGACCATGAAGGACTTCTGTTCATTTACATCATTGTAAAGCCCACACTCCAAAGGTTTAATTTTTTCATTTACAGGTGGTAAAATGAAATATTGCCGTAAAAGAGAGATAAGGGAAGGACTTCCTTGGTGGTCCAGTGGCTAAGACTCCACCACCTCCCAACGCATGCAGGGGGTCCCGGGTTTGATCCCTGCTCTGGGAACTAGATCCCACATGCCTCAACTAAGATTTCATATTCTGTAACTAAAGATCCCAAGCACCACAGTTAAGAGCCTGTGTAGCCAAATAAAAATATTTTAAAAATATATATTTAAGAAAGACAGAGAGAGAGAGAGAGACAAGGGAATTGTGGAGCTATTAATATAAGAGAGAGCTACAATCAGTTGAGAAGATCAGAATAAACTTCTAAATTGAGTTATCTGTAAATTAACTGAAGGATGAATAGGCTTCAGGGGAGCATCAGAAAAATCTCTTATTTCTATGATTGCCAATGTAGGAAAAAATCGTGAAGGATGGATGTTGAAATGGACCAAAAAGATCTGGGTGACACCAATGGGAAACGAGGTGAATTAGCTCATATTACTGGGTCCCTGGGCCTTTCAGAGTCTATCAGCTATTTTACAGCACTGTAATTTGTACACAGGTGATAGCAAGGCCTCAGAGAGCTCCTGTTCCCAGACAGGTGGATCTATCTGTGGACTGTCTAGTTCCCTAGCATTACGTATAGTCAGTGTAGGCATCTCATGTAGACTCCTGGTGCCCGAGTCCTCAGGACCAGGTTGTCAGCAGCATTTATACTGCCTCACAGCAAGGTCTCTTCTAGCAGAGACTGATGTCTAAAGCAGACTTGGATGGCTTTCCCAGTGGAGCCCGTAATATCTGTCCTTCCTTCTCAGTTCCTGCCCACACATCTGCCTCACTCCTGTCCCCAACACACAGAAATCACCCTGTCCCCTACTTTTTAAAAAATACATAGCTAAATTGTCTCTTAAGACAATACAACCACAGACACTGGGTTCTAGTCTAGTGCCATGAAGATACAAATACCTCTTTATGTTCCTCCCTATCCATCCATCACCTTCTCTTTAGTTGTAGTTTTAATCACTAAGTCATGTCTGTCTCTTTGTGACCCCATGGACTGTGGCCTGTCATGTTCCTTTGTTCACAGGATTTCCAGGCAAGAATATTAGAGTGAGTTGCCATTTTCTTCTCCAGGGAATCTTCCTGACGCAAGGATCAAATCCGCGTCTCTTGCATTGGCAGGCGGATTCTTTACCAATGAGCCACCAGGGAAGCCCTCTCTTTAGGACCTGAAGCATAAAATTCCCTCTGTGGATAAGAACTGTAACATGGGGTCGTGGGTCCCTGAGAGCTCTCAGAGTAGGAAGCTATCTCATAAGATGAAATGTCCTTTTCTTTTCTAATTATGTCCACAAAACCCAGGAAATTTTAATAAGAAACCTAGATATTCTAGAAATATATTTTTGGAATCACAGACAAGCATGTCTGTGGATAGGACTTCCTTGGTGGTCCAGTGGATAAAACTCCGCCTACCAACACAGGGGACACGGGTTTGATTCCTGGTCCAGGAAGATCCCACGTGCCACTGGGCAACCAAGCCCGTGCACCACAACTACTGAGCCCGAGAACCCTAGAGCCTGTGCTCTGCAACGAGAAGCCAGGACAATGAGAAGCCCGCATACCACAACTAGAGTAGACCCCACTCACTGTAACTCAAGAAATAATAATCAACCATTACTATCCCTGGAAGTCAAGTGGGCCTTAGGAAGCATCACTACAAACAAAGCTAGTGGAGGTGATGGAATTCTAGTTGAGCTCTGTCAAATCCTAAAAGATGACACTTTGAAATGCTGCACTCAATATGCCAGCAAATCTGGAAAACTCAGCAGTGGCCACAGGACTGGAAAAGGTCAGTTTTCATTCCAATCCCAAAGAAAGGTAATGCCAAAGAATGCTCAAACTACAGCGCAATTGCACTTATCTCACATGCTAGCAAAGTAATGCTCAAAATTCTCCAAACCAGGCCTCGATAGTACATGAACCGTGAACTTCCAGATGTTCAAGTTGGATTTAGAAAAGGCAGAGGAACCAGAGATCATTGCCAACATCTACTGGATCATCGAAAAAGCAAGAGAATTCCAGAAAAATATTTATTTCTGCATTGTTGACTATGTCAATGCCTTTGACTTATGTGGATCACAGCGAACTGTGGAAAATTCTGAAAGAGATGTAATTACCAGATCATCTGACCTGCCTCCTGAGAAATCTGTATGCAGGTCAGGAAGTAACAGAACCAGACATGGAACAACAGACAGGTTCCAAATCGGGAAAGGAATATGTCAAGGCTGTATATTGTCACACTGCTTATTTAACTTATATGCAGAGCACATCATGAGAAACTCAGGGCTGGATGAAGCACAAGCTGCAATCAAGATTTCAGAGAGAAATATCAATAACCTCAGATATACAGATGACACCACCCTTATGGCAGAACACAAAGAAGAACTAAAGAACCTCTTGATGAAAGTGAAAGAGGAGAGTGAAAAATTTGGTTTAAAACTCAATATTCAAAAAACTAAGATCATGGCATCTTGTCCCATCACTTCATGGAAAATAGATGGGGAAGCAATGGAAACAGTGACAAACTTTATTTTGGAGGGGGGCTCCAAAATCACTGCAGATGGTGACTGCAGCCAAGAAATTAAAAGACGCTTGCTCCTTGGAAGAAAAGCTATGACCAACCTAGACAGCATATTAAAAAGCAGAGACAGTACTTTGCCTACAAAGGTCTGTCTAGTCAGGGCTATGGTTTTTCTAGTGGTCATGTATAGATGTGAGAGTTGGACTATAAAGAAAGTTGAGCACCAAAGAATTGATGCTTTTGAACTGTGGTGTTGGACAAGACTCTTGAGAGTCCCTTGGACTGCAAGGAGATCCAGCCGGTCCATCCTAAAGGAGATCAGTCCTGAATATTCACTGGAAGGACTGATGCTGAAGCTGAAACTCCAGTACTTTGGCCACCTGATGTGAAGAACTGACTCATCTGAAAAGACCCTGATGCTGAGAAAGATTAAAGGCAGAAGGAGAAGGGGATGACAAAGGATGAGATGGTTGGATGGTATCATCAACACAATGGACATGAGTTTGAGTAAACTCCAGGTGTTGGTGATAGACAGGGAAGCCTGGCATGCTGTAGTCCATGGGGTCACAAAGAGTCAGACACGACTGAGTGACTGAACTGTACTGATCCCTGGTGGCTCAGATAGTAAAGAATCTGCCTACCATGTGGGAGACCCAGGTTTGATCCCTGGGTTGGAAAGATCCCCTGGAGAAGGGCATAGCAACCCACTGCAGTATTCTTGCCTAGAGAATTCCATGGACAGATGAGCCTGGTGAGCGACAGTCCATGGGGTTGCAAACAGTCAGACATGACTGAGCAACTAATACAACTTGTTTCTAGTGTTACGAAACTGGAACAACCTTATAGTTGCTGCCAGTCTTAAGTTCATTGTAATGAGAATGGCTTTAATTCCTGGTTAAACCAATTCGCTCTCTTCAGTAGATATCTTCTACTACTGCAGGCAAGAATTTGTTTTAGGTGTTATTTTGTTCATTAATAAAATTATGTGCCAGAAACAGATCAGTGCCCCAGTACTGTGTTCCAAACAGCTTTCCATGATGAGTGGGATCTGAAAAAAGTTATTTGAAAGGGAGGGCATGAAGCCCACAGCTTCGCATCTGTCTCCTCTAGTCATATATCCTTGAGAAGGGTGACAGAGAGAGAGAGATTCCTGGAGGAGCATCTTACTACTGAGTCTCATGGTTTTACTTTTTTTCAGACCTTTGGCTGCACCCCTTGGCCTATGGGATCTTAGTTCCCTGACCAGGGATTGAACCCACGCCCTTTGCATTGACAGGCGGAGTCTTAACCACTGGACCATTGGGGAAGTCCATCATGATTCTACTTTTAAGAGCAGCACAAAATAGTGTCTAATAGGTTACCAGAAATTTCAAGCACTAAGAGAAACCAGAAGGACATAGAAGGAAGGCTTTTCTTACTATACGCCCAGGAAAACTCTGAGTTAATGTCCACAGAGAGAAGAGAAAGAGATGCCAACACAGACTAGGTATTAGTTTAATTGAATCTCCATATGTGATTTGATTAAGACTTCTGAAGCGGGGGTGGCGGGGGCAGAGGATGGGGAGATATATTTCGGTGGTAAGATGGTGCATTCATCACAACTTTGCATCGTGCCATTTTCTGGTTATGTAATTATGAAATAATTAAACTGCCCTCATAAAATTATATGAACATTAAATGATTACATTTTAGAAATGAAGCCCTTGATCCTGCTCAGTTTCTAACCCGTAATAAACTTGGCACCACTGGAGAGCGTTGGAAGGGAGACAAAAAGTGAGCATGGCTTGCCATTCTTCCACTAAAATTCCTGCTGTGAAAGGTTGGCCCTTTCAAAGAACACCAGATACCAAACTGGTATTTAGTTTAAAACTCTTTAACAACAACTTGCCCAACAAACACTTCAACTTCACCGCATGTCACTTCTAACTAGCAATTATGAGACTGCTGCTAACGCCATCAACAAAATGGGAGCCCTTGAATTAGGGGAGTAGAGGGATTCTAAAACCACAGAGATCAAGAGATCAGCATCCTGTTTCTGAAGAGGCAAATTCTGTAGTAGTTTAGCCAACATTCGGAACAGAGGTTTTGAGTCCTTACCAACTGAAAACTGCTTTAGACAGCTGTACCTCATTTAGGGCTTCCCTCATAGCTCAGTCAGTAAAGAATCTGCCTGCAGTTCAGGAGACCTGGTTACTCTTTCTAATTAACATGGCAAAATGATAGTAAAATCCGTGTTCTAAAAGCCTCTATCCTGAAACATTCATTTTCGTCATATTCATTTTCATAGTTAACAGTACCTCAACGAAGAAAAGATTAAGTGGGAGGTGGGAGGGAGGTTCAAGAGAGAAGGGACATATGTATAAACTCTGGTTGATTCATGTTGATGTATGGCAGAAACCAACACAACATCGTCAAGCAATAATCCTCCAATTAAAAATAAATTAATAAAAAAAGAAAAGATTAAGACCAAAGATGTCCTTTTGTAAATGTCAGGGAACCATGAGAGGAAGACCGAACTTCTTTAAGAAGAAATGCCCTGATGATGGGATATTTGGGGAAATTAGGGATCTTGACCCCAATTCAACAGATATGTATCTCAGTAGACATTCTATGAGGGCTGAGTCATCCATTCAGATACCTCCTATTCAAAACAGTTTAGACTTGCACAGCTTGTCTTATATTTCAGTTTACATTCGTGTTTGTCAGTTTACCCACAAGACCAAGAAAGAAAGAAAGCACAACAGGAAGAGGGCCTGAGAAACACATCTGAGGCCTCTGAGGTAAGCATGGTAAGGACCAACCTCTGTCAGCAGCCAGGAAGCACGTGATGACTGACACATGCAGATTTGATCAGCTTCTCAGCACTGGTACCAGAGGAGAGCCCTCTGAGAAAGCCAGAAGTACTTTGGGTCAAGATAGAATTCTGGTCTTGAAAGAAGCCCACAAAGCAAAGCCCGCCTCAATTCCAAATGCGAGATCAGTGTGTGTGTGGAGGGTTGTTTATTGATTTTGAACTTTTCTAGTGGGAGCCAGCTTTTCAAACTCTGGTCTTGTCTGCATAAAAACATATCTCTTATAAGTAAAACTGATTAAACCTTTGTACGTATTCACATAGTTAGCATTTAAGAACAATAGGATTAAGTGAGAAGAGTTGGAAGAGGAGAGCATCTTTGTATTTTCAGTGGTATGATCATTGCTGTTTTCTTAGATTACTAACATTTTTCTCTTCTCAGCAGAATCTGTTTTACAATCAGAAGTGGAGTGACAAGAAAGTTTAAAGTTAAAACAGCAGTGCAACAGCAATTCCTCTGGATTTTCAGTTTTTCTGGCTCTCCACTAAGCAGATTAAAACTTTCTCGATGACACTAAAAAGGGCCCCCATGATTGGATATCCCCATAGGAGGCAAAACAAAACTAGAATCAAGTCTGGAGATTCTAAAAATCAGACCCTAATACTAACAGCAGCAATTGTTTTCTATGTTCATTTAAACAGTCCCTCAATGAAAGTGTGTGTTAGTTGCTCAGTCGTGTCTGACTCTTTGCCACACTATGGACTATAGCCCTCCAGGCTCCTGCTGCTGCTAAGTCGCTTCAGTCGTGTCCGACTCTGTGCGACCCCATAGACGGCAGCCCACTAGGCTCCACTGTCCCTGGGATTCTCCAGGCAAGAAAACTGGAGTGGGTAGCCATTTCCTTCTCCAAACCTTTTAAACATCTGTGCCACTAGATGGCACTATACAGACACCTTTATTTTCACTTTTCCCATCTCAACGTAATCGGGAAGCAATACTAAGTAAGGGAATCCATTCAGTCCTTGAAATTGTTATCATTTATTAATTTAACTAAATCTTTAAATTATAAGCCTAAACACCTTGTAACCAATTTGCCAATACTTCAATTCTCTAACAGCAAGTACAGTTCCGTTGATGAGAGATTGGCTCAAAAGCAGCTTTAGATGTGTTATTTGGCAGCTAAGAAACCGAACAATAAGAAGGTCAGAAAATTGATAACACGAGAGAGGGCATATAGGAAAAAAGAAATACATTTACAAGAAATTGTCTAATCTTGACTTCTCTTTGGTTTCCATTAAAACTCCCAGTGCCTCAGAAGATTGTCAGTTTAATGTTCCATCGGTAGTGCTGTAATTTATTCTTTTGTTAGACCATGAGGATTGGAGACGAAAAGGCCCATGCTAGCTAGCAGGAGACAGAGGAAGAGATTATATATGCAAATCATTCCATTGCTCTCTACCAAGAGAAGGTTGGTCTTGTAATATTTCTTTTAAGTCGCACAGAGAAATCTTTGGTTGTTTGCCAAAAAGCAGAATTGGGAGGTTAAAAAGAAGGGAAAGAAAGGAAGAGACAATTTGAAAGGAGCATGCAAAGCTGTGATGAACAGTTAGAAGATGTGTGATAACTGCAGTGTCTGTGATTTCTTTTTTTTTTTTTTTTTTAGGAGCTGAGAAAGGAGAGGATCAGGGGGTGGGTGAGGAATGCAAAGCAGTTTATAGAAGCAAGGTTAAGTGTATTCAGGCCTGAGGAACTGAGGACATCTGGTCAGATGCAGACCAAGAGTAACCCGGGAGACTAGACTGGCAGTGAGCAGGCACAACCCAGGTCACCTGCCTTCCTAACCCAGGATGGCTACCTCTTGATCCCCCTTCCCAGGAGCAGAAAGCCGCATTCCACAGAGGGAGGTGCCAGATGCTGCTTCTTTGCCCGAAAAAGACAAGTGGAAACTGAGAATTTTAAAGACATCAAAGAGCCTGAGTGAATTATGGCATCCCTGGAGCTGGCCGCTCTACTGGTCCAGTAAGGTCAGGCAGGAAGAAGAGGAAGGAGTTGGAAGACTGGTAGGGATGGGAGTAGGGGGTGATAGAGGGCTCGTTTGAATGAGCTTTCTTCTTCCTCTAGCATAGAGTCTGTAAATTTGGTTTTTTTTGTACTTGAGCTTACAAACATTGGCTGCTCTCTGAAAAGGTCACCCTGACAGTCAGGCAGAATTTGTGACTCTCAGCAGCTGGGAATACCTTGGAGCCAAAGAGAACCTATTAAGAAAGAAAAAAAAAAAAAACCAAACTCAATCCCTAAGCCAAAATGTAGGGGAAAAGATTAACCTCTAAAGGTTTTTTTCTTTAATTACTACAACAACAACACAACATTTCTCTTTGATTCATAACCTTAATAAATTCTGCTTATCATTTGCAATAATTCTAAATTATTCTAAAGACACTTTTTTATTATTAGAAAAGAGTTTCGTGTTAGTTTAAATTACTTTAGGAAAGAGATGCCCTATTCTACTACTAGAAGTTATGGAAAAATCCATAGGAGGACATGTTTTATTCGCCCTAATGAAGAAAGAACCTAATAAAGGATTGCTGAATTTTGGAGAGGGGGGAGCTGTGCTTATTATACCCACAATAAAATGTTAGGCTGCTACATCAGAAAAGCCTTGGTTCATTTATTTTGACACAAGCATTTGAAATAATTTAGTTTCCTTGGTAAATGGCCTGTAGAGCTCTTCACAGTGTTGTTAGCTAAAATATTATTAATGTGAATTCACTCAACACATCTCATATTTTTGCTGAGAAGTGAGATGTGAACATTGCATTTTATGGGAACACAAATTGGATGAGGGGAGCAGAGAGAGGCACAGGGATGAACAAACAGTGGGGTTGAATTTATGAAGTTCTGCCCCCAGTGGCTCAGCGGTGAAGAATCTGCCTGATGCAGGAGCTGCAGGAGACGCAGGTTCGATCCCTGGGTCAGGAAGACCCCCGGAGGAGGGCATGGCAACCCACTCCGGTATTCTTTCCTGGAGAGTCCCATGGACAGAGGAGCCTGGAGGGCTACAGTCCATGGGGTCGCAAAGAGTTGAATAGGACTGAACTGACTTAGCACTCACAAGGCATGAGCAATTGGAAAAAATAAATCAGGAAACTTAGATTTTGCTATCAATTATTCAGATTCAGCTTAAAAAATAAAAACTCTGTGGTTAATAAACGTGCTGGGGATGGTTTCACATGAACTGTGGGCACATTGCCGGGATCTTCCTAAGCATAGTTCAGCGTCGTCTGGTTCCTACATGGTAAATTCATTCCCTTCACAAGAGTTTCCTGTGTCCTCGTTCATCTAGTATTTCATTAAGTTTATGCTCGACATCAAATTCTAATGTGACTATGCTCCCAGCCCTACCCCAGGCTGCATCGGGGGCCCTATTTTGTGGCTAGGAGCTTGGTTGACCAGTTGTCACAGATTGTCCAGCAGCTTCTTGGGATGCAGGATTTTCAGTGCCAAAATGGGGACAGTAGCAGATAAACTGGGAAAACTGGTCACCCCAGTACTGCTCCCCCCGCCCCTCTGAGTACACTTCCAATAGAGCTTTTATAAACAGACTACCATTTTGACTTTATCTCTCTCTCTCTCTGGCTCAAAGGGTAAAGCATCTGCCTGCAACATGGGAGACCCGCGTTTGAATTCCGGTCGGAAAGATCCCCTGGAGAAGGAAATGGAAAGCCACTCCAGTACTCTTGCCTGGAAAATTCCATGGACAGAGGAGCCTGGGAAGCTACAGTCCATGGGACTGCAAAGAGTTGCACACAACTGAGCAACAACCTCACTTCTCTCTCTCTAGACTGAGTTTCTTGTCTCTTTGAATCCCCAGCAACTAGCACAGGGCCTAGTACTGCATTGACACGAATGGAGAAATGTATGGAGAGAGTGACAGTTTTCTTTCTTTATCTCCCCAGGAAGGGGAGAAACTTACCCTTTCTGTGTTGAAGTCCTATTAGAGAAGTGTTCATGCTCAGTCACATCTGACTCTTTGTGACCCCATGGACTGTAACCCACCAGGCTCCTCTGTCCATGGGATTCCCCAGGCAAGAACACTGGAGTGGGTTTCCATTCCCTTCTCCAGGGGATCTTCCCAACCCAGGGATAAAACCCAGGTCTTCTGCATTGCAGGCAGATTCTTTACCTGGAGCCACCTGGAAGGGAAGCCCTTAGAGAAGGTTTTCAGAGAAAGGAGGCCATCAGAAGAAGGCAGGGTTTCAACTAAAGCCCAGAAATTCCTGGATAACTTAGGCACTCTCTTCATAAGGAAGAGGCCCAAGGAGACAGCATGAGCTGCCCATTCTCTCCCCGTTATGTGCAGCTCAAGCATTTTCTCTTTTAAAAAGAATTCTTTCACTCTCTGACTTTCCATGCTGGGGCTTTCATAGCATTTATTTGTCTTCTCTACTGCTTTGAGAGTGTGTGTGTGTGCTAAGTTGCTTCAGTCGTGTCTGACTCTTTGCGACCCTATGGACTGTAGCCCTCCAGGTTCCTCTGTCCCTGGGATTCTCTAGGCAAGAATACTGGAGTGTGTTGCCATGCCCTCCTCCAAGAGATCTTCCCAACCCAGAGATCAAACACACATCTCATGTCTCCTTCATTGGCAGGCAGGTTCTTTACTACTATTGCCAGCTGGGAGGCTCTGAGGGCACTTTTTTCAAATTGAGGTACAGTTAATTTACAATTTTGTGTCAGTTTCAAGTGTACAGCAAAGTGATTCAGTTATATGTGTGTGCATGTATATATATATATATACATATATTATATATGTATATACTTTTTCAGATTATTTTCCATTATAGGTTATTACAAGATATTGAGTATAGTTCCCTGTGCTGTAAAGCAGGTCCTTGTTGTTTACCTATTTCATACACAGTAGTACATATATGTTAATCCCGAACTCCTAATTTATTGCTCTAAGGGCATCTTGAATTGTCTCTTATTCTTTCATGGATCACCAGAAGCTATCATTGTATCTGGTCCATAGAAGAAAATGTTGAAGATACAGAGGAATTCATTCACAAGCATTTCATCAGACTGACATAGACATCAGAGGTGCTGAATTTAATGAGGAGCTGCTCATAATTAAGAACATAGACTTAGTAAGCACTCTGTATTATTTTATTTAATCCTCACAACAAACTTCATGAAGTTTGAATCATCCCATGAAGGAGGAAATGAAAGGTCAGAGAGATGAAGTAATTGCCCAAAGTCACAGAGTTCACAAGAGGCACAGTCCAAGCTGGTTTCACATTCCATTTCATCTCACCGGCTTTTATCTGGGGACAGAGGGTTTTGATGTGGACAAAGAAAGCAGGAGTTTGAAAAACTACCTCCAGGATATATTAGTGATGAAGGATGGGGGTGGACAAGACATGCTGAGAAGGACATACATTATGACTAAAAGAATTTGTGGGGACTTCCCTGATGGTCCAGTGGCTAAGACTCCACACTCCCAAGGCAGTGGGTACAGGTTCGATTGCTGGTCAGGGAACTAGATCCCACATACTGCAACTAAGAGTTTGCATGCCAAAACTAAGACCCAGTGTAGCCAAATAAATAAACAAATATTAAAAAAAGAAAAAAGAATTTGTGGAACCAACCAGCTCCAAAGCTCCCTTTTGATGAGATATTAAACATGACTTTCTCAAAGTTCTCAAAAAGGATATACGTTCTTTATTTCTATAAGAAAAACTTTTGAAAAGTGAAGAAAACATCTTACCTTGCTAGTCTCTAGAATAATCTGGAAGTTTTACCCATTTCAAAAACAATATTCAATTATATTTAGAGCCTTTTAAAATATCCACGAAAGTTGTCTCTGACAATGCAATCATTATGTTCCAAGGTTGTAAAAAAGGCCTGTCCTGTGTGCTCAGTCGTGTCCAACTCTTTGCAGCCCCATGGACTGTAGCCTGCCAGGCTCCCCTGTCCATGGAATTTTCCAGGCAAGAAATCTGGAGTGGGCTTCCATTTCCGTTTCCATTTTAAAAAGTATTAACCTTCTAATATATTTGATAATCACATACTGATATGTACTGTATTAAGTATAATAAGAAAAAAGAGCTTTTCTTAATGTTTAATATCCACTTTTGACACTTTGACTTCTGGGATGAAATAATGTACATCAAAGATAGCTATCAATTTAATTAAAACTGAGTTTTCTAATATTGAGATTAGTTGACAGTGATATCAAAGGCACAGCTGGTTAATTTACATTGATATTGGGACAAGAAAAATTTTTATAAACAACATTTATACCTCTCGATTTTCAGAGATCTTCAATATGGAAAGGGAATGAGATCAAAAGATAATGGAAAGCACATTGGTTCTAACAGAAAGAATTAATCTGAAAAGAATGGAAGGTACAGAGACCCAATTAACTCCAGCTGTGCCAAACCCCATGGGATGGAACCAGTGCTAACTCTCACCTTTGCTTAGATTTATGCAACTTTCCTCTTTGCTCTGACTTGTTTCGCTGCTAGCATGGTTAGTACATGCATTTAATCTAAATTCGTTCCCTCCATATTCAGGCATCAGTTATCAGTGAGGTAAGGAAGTGGCCAGTGCAGCTTTCTAACAACCAGGCAGATTTTTGTGGCAGCTTCCTATCAATTTCAAGCTCAGCTGTACCAAAGTGCTTCGGTTCCCCTCTACCCCTCCCACCTGGGACCTCACCGCCATCACTTCACAGTGGACACAGAATAGGAAGAAAAGTCTCTGATCCTTTTCAGATCTATTTTAGGCACATGGATCAATACTTTCTGAACACCAACTTTAAGACACCACAGAGACCTTTACCTTCTTTTATATTTTTCCAATGTTGATCATTCTTTATTTCCTATATTCAGGGAAAGTATGGGACGGGTAGAAGGCTGCAAGAAAAGTGGTCCTGTGGAATTCACAAAATACAAAAATAGAGACTTCCCTAGTAGTCCAATGGTTAAGACTCCATGCTTTCAATGCAGGGGGGTGTGGGTTTGATCCTTGGTTGGGGAACTAAGATCCCACATGTTGTGTGGCACACCAAAAAATAAAAAATAATGAAAGAAAGGGACTCCCCTGGCTATCCAGTGGTTAAGACTCTACACTTCCACTGTGGGGGAGCATGTTTGATCTCCGGTTGGGGAACTAGATTCCACATGCCACACAGTGAGCCAAAAAAAAAAAAAGCCCCTGGATGTTGGTGCATCATGAAAATGCACAGTAGGCATGAATAGTATTGGTATCTAGAATTGAGGGCATTGCTATAATCTGAAGATCCTTAGGGAACTACAATTGTGTTGAATGTGTTCTAGTAAAATAGGTAGATAAAAATAGCTAAGATTTATTGAGTAGTTTCTATGTATCAGACATTTTCTTACAGGCTTTATTTTATTTAATTTTCAGAATCCCGTCCTGAGGGAGGTACTACCATTATCCCTATTTTACAGATAAAGAAATGAGGCACAGAAAGGTGAATTGTCTAGCATCACACACTTAGTAGAGTACTTATACTCAGGGTAGACTGACACAAGAGGCCATGCATCTATTTAGCCTCTATACAAAGAAGTCTATACCAGATTGAAGGCCGGAGGAGAAGGGGACCACAGAAGATGAGACGGTTGGATGGCAACACTTATTCAATGGATGTACGTTTGAGCAAGCTCCAGGAATTGGTGATGGACAGGGAAGCCTGGTGTGCTGCAGTCCATGGGGTCACAAAGAGTCGGACATGACTGAGAGACTGAACTGAGCAAAGAAGTTACATAACCATGATAGATACCTCAGTGAATTAAAAAATGAACTGAAGGGCAGGAATACATCCTTGCATATGGTCAAATGATCTTTGACAAAGATATTAAGAACCCTCAGAAAATGAGAAACTGTCTCTTCAACAAATAGTGCTGGGAAAACTGGATATCCACATACAAAAGAATGATGTTGAAGCATCATCTTACACCATATGCAAAGATAAATTCAAAATGGATTAAAGACCTACATGTAATACCCTAGGGACTCCCCTGGTGGTCGAGTGGTTAAGAATCTGCCTTGCAACACAGGGGAGGCAGGTTCGATTCCTAGTTGGGGACCTAAGATCCCACATACTATGGGGCAGCTGAACCCATGTACAACAACTAGAGAGCCTACCTGCTGTAACTACTGAGCCCACATGCCATAACTAGAGTCCAAGTGTTGCAATGAAAGATCCCGCATGATGCAATGAAGGTTCTGCCTGCTGCAACTAAGAGCTGACACAGCCAAAAAAAAAAAAGTATTACCCCAAACTATAAAATTTCCAGAAGAATTTGGAAATATAGGGGAAAGTCTTCCTAACAATGTTTTTGGCAATGATTTCTTGGATGAGATATCAAAAACACAAGCAACAAAATAAAAAACAGACAAATGGGACTACATCACACTTTAAAACTCCTGTGCATCAAAGGATACAGTTAAAAAGGCAATCTAGAGAATGGGAGAAAATATTTGCAAATAATACATCTAATAAGGAGTTAATATAAAGAACTCTTATAACTCAATGACAACAATAACAACAACAAGTAACTCTTTAAAAAATAAGCAAAGGACTTGAAGAGACATTTTTACAAAGATAATACACAAATGATCAAAAGCATACAAAAGGTGCTCAATATCACTAATCATTAGAGAAATGCAAATCAAAACTGCAATGAAATACTACCTCACACATATTAGGATGGCTACAACTGAAAAAACAAAGTGTTGGTGAACATGTGCAGAGACTGGAACACTTGGGCACAGGTGGTGGGATTGTAGAATGGTGCAGCTGGAAAACAGTAGTGGTTCCTTAAAACATTTAACATAGAACTATTATATGCTCCAGCAATCTAGGTATAGATCCCAAAGAATTCCAAAAGAACTGAAAGCAGGGTCACAAAGAGATGTTTGCACATTCACGTATGTATCAGCTCTGTTTACAACAGCCAAGAAGTAGAAGCAACACCAACATCCACTGATGGATGGACAGATAAACAAAATGTGGCATATACATGCAATTGAATATTATTTAGTCTTAAAAAGGAAAGAAATCTCGTCACTAGAAATCTTGTCACAAGAAATGCTACAACATGGGTGAATCTTGAAGACATGTGAAGTGAAATAAACCAGTCACATAATGACAAATACTGTATGATTCCACTTAGAGTGGTCAAATTCATAGAAATAGAAAGTGGAAGGCTGGTTACCAGGCAGTATTTGGGAATGAGGTGGTGGAGGTGGATCTGGCAGTGGTCTAACAGATACAGAGTTTCAGTTTTTTAGGATGAGATGTTCTGGAAATCTGTTGCACAGCAATGTAAATATAGTTGACATGACTAAACTGTACAGTTAAAAATGGTTAAGGTGGTGAATTTTGTGAGATATATATCTCACAATTAAACAAGCAAACACACTGGAGACACTGGCTAGCTGAAAGGCACATATCAACACTTTTCTTCTATGATTTCTAAGATCTATTTCTGCTCTGATGTTCTTTTGCAATATCCCAAATTGTGCACAGTGATTCCTTATCTCTTTGCAGAACTCCTTTCTAAAGTCATCAGTGTCCACAATCTCCAATCCTATCCTATAGTACTATTTAGTCTTAATTCTTCTGAGCCCATCATCTAACAACTTTGCAAATAATGAGGCTCAGATTTATCAGATAAACCAATCATGTTAACATACCCTCTCACTAAAAGAGTACCTAGTCCCTTAAGCTGGAGATACACAGATTGACTATGCCAAAGTCTTTGACTGTATGGATCACAACAAACTGTGGAAAATTCTGAAAGAGATGGGAATACCAGACCACCTGACCTGCCTCTTGAAAAATCTGTATGCAGGTCAGAAAGCAACAGTTAGAACCGGACATGAAACAACAGACAGGTTCCAAATAGGAAAAGGAGTATGTCAAGGTTGTATATTGTCACCCTGCTTATTTAAGTTCTGTGCAGAGTACATCATGAGAAACGCTGGGCTGAAGAAGCACAAGCTGGAATCAAGATTGCAGAGATAAATATCAATAACCTCAGATATGCAGATGATACCACCCTTATGGCCAAACACAAAGAAGAACTAAAGAACCTCTTGATGAAAGTGAAAGAGGATAGTGAAAAAGTTGGCTTAAAACTCAACATTCAAAAAACTAAGATCATGGCATCCGATCCCATCACTTCATGACAAATAGATGGAGAAATAGTGGAAACTGTGGCAGACTTTATTTTGGGGGGCTCCAAAATCACTGCAGATGGTGATTGCAGCCAAGAAATTAAAAGACGCTTACTCCTTAGAAGGAAAGTTATGACCAACCTAGACAGCACATTAAAAAGCAGAGACATTACTTTGCCAACAAAGGTCTGTCTAGTCAAGGATATGGTTTTTCCAGTAGTCATGTATGGATATGAGAGTTGGACTGTGAAGAAAGCTGATTGCTGAAGAATTGATGCTTTTAAACTGTGGTGTTGGAGAAGACTTTTGAAAGTCCCTTGGACATCAAGGAGATCCAACCAGTCCATCCTAAAGGAGATCAGTCCTGAGTGTTCATTGGAAGGACTGATGTTGAAGCTGAAACTCCAATACTTTGGCCACTGATGCGAAAAACTGACTCATTTGAATAGACCCTGATGCTGGGAAAGTTTGAAGGCGAGAGGAAAAGGGGACGGCAGAGGATGAGATGGTTGGATGGCAACATCGACTCAATGGACACGAATCTGGGCAAACTCCGGGAGCTGGTGATGGATAGAGAAACCTGGCGTGCTGCAGTCCATGGGTTTGCAAAGAGTCAGACAGGACTGAGCAATTGAACTGAACTGAATACAGATGTATCCATCAGGATACCCTCAGATAATCAAACTATATCTGAGAAAGAAATGTCCTATTGAAGGAAATTTTTTGTTAGGAAGCAGGGGCAGAAAGGAAGAGTGTTTTGCCTCTCAGATAACTGAGTGGCTTTTCAGTCCACCAAGAGGAACATTAGGCCAGGGAAGAAACAGTGTGCCTGGAAGAGAAGACAATACTTGGGGATTCAGCGAAGATGGCAAAGACAAGGAATGTTTCCAGGAGAGCTGAAAATAGAGTATGGTTGTTGGTCAATTAATTTAGGCCTCATTAGTAGTCAGCAATGACTGGCCTGTATTACCTTCTTTCTTCACAGATGCCAGGTCATTACTTTTGGAGCTGGGTTTTTCCCTCCTATCTTTGCATGCCCAGGACATCACACCAAATGAGACTGTCATGCAGGAATGTATTACAAGGGAGCAGTAGAAGAATGAGAAAGATAGTAAGGAGGCTAGAAGACCCAGTGTGGAGGGCACATTCCTCCCTGCCCAAGATGAGAAAGATGAGAATGATCTAACAGAGGGAAACAAGATGATGATCACTAGCAAAGATCTTTCCCTTAGCAACAGCAAAGAGAGATTTTCTCTCCCCAGGTTCCACAGGCAGCTGTTTCTTTTGTTCATTGGCTTCCAAGAAGGTGATAAATGAATGATTACAGCCAGAGAAATGGAATAAGGGCTTCTAGATGGAAGAAATGACAATCCTACAGACTCAAAGCCAAGAGGGAACTAAATCAGTGCGTTATTTCGGCAAAGGCTCTGCTAGTCTTTAAAGTTCTTGGCGAGAGATGCCCGGCTCCCGGCGGCGCAGACGCGAGAGACGCCCGGCTCCCGGCGGCGCAGACGCGAGAGACGCCCGGCTCCCGGCGGCGCAGACGCGAGAGACGCCCGGCTCCCGGCGGCGCAGACGCGAGAGACGCCCGGCTCCCGGCGGCGCAGACGCGAGAGACGCCCGGCTCCCGGCGGCGCAGACGCGAGAGACGCCCGGCTCCCGGCGGCGCAGACGCGAGAGACGCCCGGCTCCCGGCGCAACCGACCACGTGCAGAATCGTGGCTGAGAGGAGCTGCCCCGCGCCCAGGGTTGGGGCGGTGGCCGAGAGGAGCTGTACCACGTCCAGGAGGCGGTGGCTGCTTGGGCACCGGAGGGCCAAGAGGAGCTGATCCACATTCAAAGCAGGAGGGGCGGCCTTGAGGAGATACCCTTCGTCCAAGGTAGGGTACAGCGGCTGCGCCTTGCTGGAGCGGCTGGGAAGGGATACTCCACGACCAGGTGGAATATAAGAATCCAGTGTTCTGGGGAGGAAGGAACAAGACGGCGAGACCACTTTCTTCCCCACAAATTCATCAAAAGAACATTTGAACGTGGAGTAAAGTCCACAAAACAACTTCTGAATACTGGCAGAGGACATCAGGCTCCTAGAAAAGCAGCCCATTGTCTTCTAAAGGAGAGAGAAGAAATCCAGCTCCACCTACCAGAACACCGACACATGCTTCCCTAACCAGGGAACCCGGACAAGTCACCTGTCCAACCCCACACACAGCGAAGAAACTACATAATAAAGAGAACTCCACAAACTGCAAGAAGAGGGAAAGGACACTCCAAGCAAAGCAATATAAGCAAGATGAAGAGGCAGAGAAATACCCAGCAAGTAAAGGAACAAGATAATTGCCCACCAACACAAACAAAAGAAGAAGATATAGGGAATCTACCTGATAAAGAATTTCGAATTTTGATGGTGAAAATGATTCAAAATCTTGAAAGTAAAATGGAGTTACAGATAAATAACCTGGAGAAAAGGATTGAGAAGATGGAAGAAAGATTTAATAAGGACTTAGAAGAAATAAAAAAGAGTCAATATACAATGAATAATGCAATAGATGAGATCAGAAACACTCTGGAGGGAACAAACAGTAGAATAACAGAGGCAGAAGACAGGATAAGCGAACTAGAAGATAGAATTGTAGAAATAAATGAAACAGAGAGGAAAAAAGAAAAACGAATTAAAAGAAATGAGGACAATATTAGAGACCTCTGGGACAATGTTAAACGCTCCTACATTCGAATCATAGGAGTCCCAGAAGAAGAAGACAAAAAGAAAGACCATGAGAGAATACTTGAGGAGATAATAGTTGAAAACTTCCCTAAAATAGGGAAAGAAATAATCACCCAAGTCCAAGAAATCCAGAGAGTCCCCAACAGGATAAACCCAAGGCGAAATACTCCAAGACACATATTAATCAAATTAACAAAGATCAAACACAAAGAACAAATATTAAAAGCAGCAAGGGAAAAGCAGCAAATAACACTCAAGGGGATTCCCATAAGGATAACAGCTGATCTTTCAACAGAAACTCTTCAGGCCAGAAGGGAGTGGCAAGATATACTTAAAGTGATGAAAGAAAATAACCTACAGCCCAGATTACTATACCCAGCAAGGATCTCATTCAAATATGAAGGAGAAATCAAAAGTTTTACAGACAAGCAAAAGCTGAGGGAATTCAGCATCACCAAACCAGCTCTCCAACAAATGCTAAAGGATCTTCTATAGACAGGAATCACAGAAAGAGTGTATAAACTTGAACCCAAAGCAATAAAGAAAATGGCTACGGAATTGTACTTTTCAATAATTACCTTAAACGTAAATGGGTTGAATGCCCCAACCAAAAGACAAAGGCTGGCTGAATGGATACAAAAACAAAACCCCCATATATGTTGTCTACAAGAGACCCATCTCAAAACGAGGGATGCATACAGACTGAAAGTGAAGGGCTGGAAAAAGATAGTCCATGCAAATAGAGACCAAAAGAAAGCAGGAGTAGCAATACTCATATCAGATAAAATAGACTTTAAAACAAAGGCTGTGAAACGAGACAAAGAAGGAAACTACATAATGATCAAAGGATCAATCCAAGAAGAAGATATAACAATTATAAATATTTATGCACCTAACATAGGAGCACCGCAATATGTAAGACAATTACTAACAAGTATGAAAGGGGAAATTAACAATAACACAATAAGAGTGGGAGATTTTAACACCCCACTTACATCTATGGATAGATCAACTAAACAGAAAATTAACAAGGAAACACAATCTTTAAATGATATAATAGAACAGTTGGACCTAATAGATATCTATAGGACATTTCACCCCAAAACAATGAATTTCACCTTTTTCTCAAGCGCACACGGAACCTTTTCCAGGATAGATCACATCCTGGGACATAAATCTAGCCTAGGTAAATTCAAAAAAATTGAAATCATTCCAAGCATCTTTTCTGACCACAATGCAGTAAGATTAGATCTCAATTACAGGAGAATAACTATTAAAAGTGCTAACATATGGAGACTGAACAACGCGCTGCTGAATAATGAACAAATCATAGAAGAAATCAAAAGAGACATCAAAATATGCATAGAAATGAATGAAAATGAAAACACAACAACCCAAAACCTCTGGGACACTGTAAAAGCAGTGCTAAGGGGTAAGTTCATAGCAATACAGGCACACCTCAAGAAACAAGAAAAAAGTCAACTAAATAACCTAACTCTACATCTAAAGCAACTAGAAAAGGAAGAAATGAAGAACCCCAGGGTCAGTAGAAGGAAAGAAATCATAAAAATTAGGGCAGAGATAAATGCAAAAGAAACAAAAGAGACCATAGCAAAAATCAACAAAGCCAAAAGCTGGTTCTTTGAGAAGGTGAATAAAATTGACAAACCACTAGTCAGACTCATCAAGAAACAAAGGGAGAAGAACCAAATCAATAAAATTAGAAATGAAAATGGAGAGATCACAACTGACAACACAGAAATACAAAGGATTATTAGAGAATACTATCAGCAATTATATGGCAATAATATGAATAACCTGGAAGAAATGGACAAATTCCTAGAAAAGTACAACTTTCCAAAACTGAACCAGGAAGAAATAGAAAATCTGAACAAACCCATCACAAGCACGGAAATTGAAACTGTAATCAAAAATCTCCCAGCAAACAAAAGCCCAGGTCCAGACGGCTTCACAGCTGAATTCTACCAAAAATTTAGAGAAGAGCTAACACCTATTCTACTCAAACTCTTCCAGAAAATAGCTGAGGAAGGGAAACTTCCAAACTCATTCTATGAGGCCACCATCACCCTAATCCCAAAACCTGGTAAAGACCCCACAAAAAAAGAAAACTATAGGCCAATATCACTGATGAACATAGATGCAAAAATCCTTAACAAAATTCTAGCAATCAGAATCCAACAACACATTAAGAAGATCATACATCATGACCAAGTGGGCTTTATCCCAGGAATGCAAGGATTCTTCAATATCCACAAATCAATCAACGTAATACACCACATTAACAAACTGAAAAATAAAAATCATATGATTATCTCAATAGATGCAGAGAAAGCCTTCGACAAAATTCAACATCCATTTTTGATAAAAACCCTCCAGAAAGTGGGAATTGAAGGGACATACCTCAACATAATAAAAGCTATATATGACAAACCCACAGCAAACATTATCCTCAATGGTGAAAAACTGAAAGCATTTCCCCTAAAGTCAGGAACAAGACAAGGGTGCCCACTCTCACCACTACTATTCAACATAGTTCTGGAAGTTTTGGCCACAGCAATCAGAGCAGAAAAAGACATAAAAGGAATACAAATTGGAAAAGAAGAAGTAAAGCTTTCACTGTTCGCTGATGACATGATCCTCTACACAGAAAACCCTAAAGACTCTACCAGAAAACTACTAGAGCTAATCAATGATTACAGTAAAGTTGCAGGATATAAAATCAACACACAGAAATCCCTTGCATTCCTATACACTAATAATGAGAAAATAGAAAGAGAAATTAAAGAAACTATTCCATTCACTGTTGCAACGAAAACAATTAAATACTTAGGAATATATCTACCTAAGGAAACAAAAGACTTGTACATAGAAAACTATAAAACACTAGTGAAAGTAATCAAAGAGGACACTAATAGATGGAGAAATATACCGTGTTCGTGGATTGGAAGAATAAATATTGTAAAAATGAGTATACTACCCAAAGTAATTTATACATTTAATGCAATCCCTATCAAGCTACCAACAATATTTTTCACAGAACTAGAACAAATAATCTCACAATTTGTATGGAAATACAAAAAACCTCGAATAGCTAAAGCAATTTTGAGGAAGAAGAATGGAACTGGGGGAATCAACCTGTCGGACTTCAGGCTCTATTACAAAGCCACAGTCATCAAGACAGTATGGTACTGGCATAAAGACAGAAATATAGATCAATGGAACAAAATAGAAAGCCCAGAGATAAACCCACGCTCCTATGGACACCTTATCTTCGACAAAGGAGGCAAGAATATAAAATGGAGAAAAGACAGTCTCTTTAACAAGTGGTGCTGGGAAAACTGGTCAGCCACTTGTAAAAGAATGAAACTAGAACACTTCCTAACACCATACACCAAAATAAACTCAAAATGGATTAAAGATCTAAATGTAAGACCAGAAACTATAAGACTCCTAGAGGAGAACGTAGGCAAAACACTCTCCGACATAAATCACAGCAGGATCCTCCAAGACCCACCTCCCAGAATATTGGAAATAAAAGCAAAACTAAACAAATGGGACCTAATTAAAATCAAAAGCTTCTGCACAGCAAAGGAAACTCTAAGCAAGGTGAAAAGACAGCCTTCAGAATGGGAGAAAATAATAGCAAATGAAGCAACTGATAAAGGATTAATCTCCAAATTATACAAGCAGCTCCTGCAGCTTAATTCCAGAAAACTAAGTGACCCAATCAAAAAATGGGCCAAAGAACTAAACAGACATTTCTCCAAAGAAGACATAAAGATGGCTAACAAACACATGAAAAAATGCTCAACATCCCTCATCATCAGAGAAATGCAAATCAAAACCACAATGAGATACCATTTCACACCAGTCAGAATGGCTGCTATCCAAAAGTCTACATGCAATAAATGCTGGAGAGGGTGTGGAGAGAAGGGAACCCTCTTACACTGTTGGTGGGAATGCAAACTAGTACAGCCACTATGGAGAACAGTGTGGAGATTCCTCAGAAAACTGGAAATAGAACTGCCATATGATCCAGCGATCGCACTCCTGGGCATACACACCGAGGAAACCAGAATTGAAAGAGACACATGTACTCCAATGTTCATTGCAGCACTGTTTATAATAGCCAGGACATGGAAGCAACCTAGATGTCCATCTGCAGATGAATGGATAAGAAAGCTTTGGTACATATACACAATGGAGTATTTCTCAGCCATCAAAAAGAATGCATTTGAATCAGTTTTAATGAGGTGGATGAAATTGGAGCCAATTATACAGAGTGAAGTAAGCCAGAAAGAAGAACATCAATACTGTATATTAACGCATATATATGGAATTTAGAAAAATGGTAACCTGAACCCTGTATAAGAGACTGCAAAAGAGACATAGGCATTTAGAACAGTCTTTGGGACTCTGTGGGAGAGGGTGAAGGTGGAATGATTGGGGAGAATGGAATTGTAGCATGTATATTATCATAAGTGACCAGTCCAGGTTCGACGCATAAATTTTCCTCTGTTCATTTCTTTGCATTTGTGCTTTTTTAATAAAAATACTTTTAACTGTAAAAAAATAAATAAATAAATACAACTTCTCTTTGCCTATTATTGCTGTTACAAATAAAGATTAAATACCTCAAAAAAAAAAAAAAGTTCTTGCTTTTGTTTTAAAGCAAGATCAACCATCAGTCTCTTTCTGCTATTTTGTGTAATGCAAAGTCATATCATTTGATGATAGCCTTTTTTTCCTGCTAACTTTTTTTCTTGTATCTCTTCAGAACACAAGGTTGCATATTCTTAGCATAATAAATGGATATACATGCACATATGTGGAGACCATTTTTCATTTATAAACAAATGAAATGGGTTCCAGAGGTTCACATGTGGAACTTTAGTCAGTTGATTGGAACCTGGAATGACTGTATGTATAAAAATGTTAGAATTTAATGTTTTTAAAATTATGCTCCCATGAGGCCTTGGTGTCCCACAAGGAACTCTTACAGAAAAATATAAGAATAATAGCCTTTCTCCAATTTTCAGGTAATGTAATTATTGGATATTGTTTTCTTGACTTTAAAGGGTTTCCTCCATATATTCTCTCTCAATAATACAGGAACATTTGAGAGCTTACTGTGAGATACGTGTTTTGAATACATCATCTTATTTAATCTTCACAAGGATGTTATATTACAGATGGAAAAACCCAAGTGACTAATTTCCCTCCAGGCTACTCCAATAAGTGGAAGAGTTAGGTTAGTGGATTTAAACCTGTCCACAAAGTTTTTTCACATTTCTCCCATTAAGAGGTAGGTCTCCTTCCCTGGAAACTGGGTTGGCCTTAGTGACTCACTTGTAAGAAACAGAATCCATGGAAGTGACACTGTGTAACTTCTGAGGCTAGATCAGAACAGGTCGTGCAGCTTCTGCCTGGCTCTTTTGTGATGCTTGTTTTGGTAGAAGCTAACTGGCGTGGAAGAAATCTGACCACCTGAGACCTGTATGCCAGGGAGGCCATACACAGGCACTCTGGTCATCAGCTCAGCACTCAGTGAACCGTTTACATTTCCAGCACAAGGAGAGGGTATGGAGGAAAGGGAGCCCTCCTACACTGTTGGTGGGAATGTACTGGGTTGGCCAGAAGTTTCATTTAGGTTCTTCTACAATATCTTGGCTCAGATGGTAAAGCGTCTGTCTACAATGCGTGAGGACCTGGGTTTGATCCCTGGGTCGGGAAGATTCCCTAGAGAAGGAAATGGCAACCCACTCCAGTACTCTTGCCTAGAAAATCCCATGGACAGAGGAGCCTGGTGCAGGCTACTGTCCATGGGGTCGCAAAGAGTCAGACACGACTGAGCGACTTTACTTACTTACAATATCTTATGGAGAAACCCGGATGAACTTCTTGGCCAACCCAATAAATTGGTGTAGCCACTGTAAAGAACAGTATGAAGGTGACCTAAAATACTAAAAATTAGTTACCATATGACCCTGCAATCTCACTCCTAGACATATATAAGGAAAACAAAAGGTCATTTCAAAAGATATATGTAGCCCAGTGTTCATAGTAGAACTATTTACAATAGCTAAGACATGGAAGCAACCTAAATGTCCATTGACAGGTAAATGGATAAAGATGTGAGATATATATCAGTTCAGTTCAGTTCAGTCGCTCAGTCATGTCTGACTCTCCGCGACCCCATGAATCACAGCACGCCAGGCCTCCCTGTCCATCACCAATTCCCGGAGTTCACTCAAACTCATGACCACAGAGTCAGTGATACCATCCAGCCATCTCATTCTCTGTCGTCCCCTTCTCCTCCCGCCCCCAACCTTTCCCAGCATCAGAGTCTTTTCCAGTGAGTCAACTCATCGCATGAGGTGGCCAAAGTATTGCAGTTTCAGCTTTAGCATCAGTCCTTCCAATGAACACCCAGGATCGATCTCCCTAAGAATGGACTGGTTGGATCTCCTTGCGGTACAAGGGACTCTCAAGAGTCTTTTCCAAAACCACAGTTCAAAAGCATCAATTCTTCGGCGATCAGCTTTCTTTACAGTCCAACTCTCACATCCATACATGACCACGGGAAAAACCATAGCCTTGACTAGATGGACCTTTGTTGGCAAAGTAATGTCTCTGCTTTTTAATATATTATCAAGGTTGGTCATAACTTTCCTTCCAAGGAGTAAGCGTCTTTTAATTTCATGGCTGCAATCAGCATCCGCAGTGATTTTGGAGCCCCAAAAAATAAAGTCTGACACTGTTTCCACTGTTTCCCCATCTATTTCCCATGAAGTGATGGGACCAGATGCCAATCTTCGTTTTCTGAATGTTGAGCTTCAAGCCAACCTTTTCACTCTCCTCTTTCACTTTCATCAAGAGGCTTTTTAGTTCCTCTTCACTTTCTGCCATAAGGGTAGTGTCATCAGCATATCTGAGATTATTGATACTTCTCCCAGCAATCTTGGTTCCAGTTTGTGCTTCTTCCAGCCCAGCCTTCCTCATGATGTACTCTGCATATAAGTTAAATAAGCAAGGTGACAATATACAGCCTTGACGTACTCCTTTTCCTATTTGGAACCAGTCTGTTGTTCTATGTCCAGTTCTAACTGTTGCTTCCTGACCTGCATACAGGTTTCTCAAGAGGCAGGTCAGGTGGTCTGGTATTCCCATCTCTTTCAGAATTCTCCACAGTTTATTGTGATCCACACAGTCAAAGGCTTTGGCATAGTCAATGAAGCAGAAATAGATGCTCTTCTGGAACTCTCTTGCTTTCTCTGTGATCCAGCAGATGTTGGCAATTTGATCTCTGGTGCCTCTGCCTTTTCTAAAACCTGCTTGAACATCTGGAAGTTCATGGTTCACATATTGCTGAAGACTGGCTTGGAGAATTTTGAGCATGACTTTACTAGCATGTGAGATGAGTGCAATTGTGCAGTAGTTTGAGCATTCTTTGGCATTCCCTTTCTTTGGGATTAGAATGAAGACTGACCTTTTCCAGTCCTGTGGCCACTGCTGAGTTTTCCAAATTTGCTGGCATATTGAGTGCAGCACTTTCACAGCATCATCTTTCAAGATTTGAAATAGCTCAACTGGAATTCCATCACCTCCATTAGCTTTGTTCGTAGTGATGCTTTCTAAGGCCCATCTGACTTCACATTCCAAGATGTCTGGCTCTAGGTCAGTGATCACGTTATCGTGACTATCTTGGTTGTGAAGATCTTTTTTGTACAGTTCTTCTATGTATTCTTGCCACCTCTTCTTAATATCTTCTGCTTCTGTTAGGTCCATACCATTTCTGTCCTTTATCGAGACCATCTTTGCATGAAATGTTCCCTTGGTATCTCTAATTTTCTTGAAGAGATCTCTTGTTTTTCCTTTTCTGTTGTTTTCCTCTATTTCTTTGCATTGATCACTATACTTCAGTAAAAACATAAATTTCCAGCACAGCCAAACCTTTAGTTACCTGCAGCCCAAGATCGATTGCAAAGGTATGAGACTCTGAGTGAGAAGTACTGGCTGCTAGGTTAGAGTTGGGGTGACTCTTATGCAGAAACAATAACCAGAACAGCCAGTAGTAGAACCCAGGTCTGCTGGACCCTAACACTCATCTTAAGCTACACATCTCACTACGTTCCTTAAACGTTTGATACTGTTATTACTTTTCCACAATGAAATCAAGTATGAGATTCAATGTCATATAAACTCACCGTCCCTTAACAAACCAGAAGATCACTACTTTACAAGTTAACAGTCAAGCTATCATCACTCAACCAACATTTACTGAATGCCTACTATATGCCAGGCAGTGTAAAAACTGCTGTAGATACAAAAATAAATTAAGTATGAGCCTCATCCTCCAGTCAATGATGTGTGTGCTAAGTCACCCCAGTCATGTCCGACTCTTTGTGATTGACCCTAGGGACTGTAGTCTGCCAAGCTCCTCTGTCCATGGGATTCTCCAGGCAAGAATACTGGAGTGGGTTGCCATGCTCTCCTTCAGGGACTCTTCCCGACCCTGGGATCTAATCTGCATCTCTTATGCCTCCTACATTGGCAAGTGTTTTTTTTTTTTTTAGCTACCTGGGAAGCCCCTATCAATGATGTGGGGTGGAGCTGAAAAAAATGGGAAAGATGCACATATAAACAAATGGGACAACAAACTAAGAAGAATTCTTTAATGGAGGAAAGCACAAAGAGATGCTGCATGAGCAGTCTAGAAGCTGAGTTTTGGAGGTGACTGGGAGGAGGAGGGGAGGAGAACAGAGAAGGGAAAAGACCCCTTAGTCTAGTTCCTCTACTAACCTCAAGTTCCTACTCCAAGATTCCTTGAGCTCTGACCAGTCAGAGAAAGATGGTCTCCTGGAAAAGCAGTCCTGGAGGGATGTTGAGCTTGAGATAGTCTAGAGGTAAATATCAGATGCTTTTCAGTCAGGAAGAGTTTCTGATTTAAAGATTTCCTACATTCAGTCTACCAGGCATTGACTTTGAATAAAGACATTTTCTCTCTCTCTTTCTCCTATAAAAGAGTCGTAATGGTTCTAACTCCTAAACTGATTGTTGTTTCAGAGTAATCACTACGGAGATTTCTGATTTCCCTACTAGGAAAAAAAAAAAAAAAAAGCTTCAGGGAAGGAAATCATCATTATTCCATAGTATAGGTCTACATATTGAGTATAAGGAAAACATCTCTATTTTTGTTCAAGCAGTGAGCGCTGCTCAAGGTAGCTATTTTTAACACACTGAATCTCTTGCTTAATGAGGTAAGCTTTTCTCATAAACTTGTCTTGTTCATGTAGCCTCCCACAACTAGCGACTGTCCTGTTTATTTAGTTAACAAGTTAGTAATTTTTGTGACTGCTTTTCTTACTTAAAAAAAAAAAAAAATCTGCCCAGCCTCCTGTTTTGGAAACTCTTTGGGGAACAGTTGGGGCTGCTGATGGTATGATCTTTCCTGGCTTACTAGGAGCGAGCCTCTGACTTAGGCTGGCCAATAACAGTATTGTATTCTCCTCCAACACTGTGATTGGTCCAGGATGGGCACGTGATCCAAGCTGAGCCGGAGGTCTTTCACGGATCCACATGGATGGTCAGGGAGACAGCCTTATTTATTTGAGGTCCTGAGCCATAAGATTATGTAAATCTGATTCTGTCAAGACTCATCTTCTCTATTACATAGACACAACCAGCCTGCAAATTAAAGCCAATACCTCCCTGCCCTCTGAGGGGGAAAAAAATTGGTAAATGAATGATTCCTGGAAACTTCATTTAAGTATTTGGTTCTGTGCTCAGTTCAGTTCAGTCGCTCAGTCGTGTCCGACTCTCCGTGACCCCATGAATCACAGCACGCCAGGCCTCCCTGTCCATCACCAACTCCCAGAGTTCACTCAAACTCATGTCCACAGAGTCGGTGATGCCATCCAGCCATCTCATTCTCCGTCGTCCCCTTCTCCTCCCGCCCCCAATCTTTCCCAGCATCAGAGTCTTTTCCAGTGAGTCAACTCGTCGCATGAGGTGGCCAAAGTATTGGAGTTTCAGCTTTAGCATCAGTCCCTCCAATGAACATCCAGGATTGATCTCCTTTAGAATGGACTGGTTGGATCTCCTTGCAGTATAAGGGACTCTCAAGAGTCTTCTCCAACACCACAGTTCAAAAGCATCGATTCTTCGGCGATCAGCCTTCTTCACAGTCCAACTCTCACATCCATACATGACCACGGGAAAAACCATTGCCTTGACTAGACGGACCTTGGTTGGCAAAGTAATGTCTCTGCTTTTTAATATATTATCAAGGTTGGTCATAACTTTCCTTCCAAGGAGCAAGCGTCTTTTAATTTCATGGCTGCAATCAGCATCTGCAGTGATTTTGGGGTTCTGTGCTAGGAGTCACCAATCCTTGAACTTTTAGGTTAATTAAGTCAATTCCCACCTCCACCCCCCTCCCACCCCGCCCCCGGCTTAAGCTAGAAATTGAATTGGGTTTCTGTCACTTCCAACTGAGTGTTGTGGCTAATCAAATTTGCCCTTGTATATAGTTCTCTTTTGGGGATCCTGGACCCAATTCCAAGGGGAGGGGCTGGGAGACTTCTCACACAACACCAAGTAATCCTTATATACCAGCTGGTGGGCTGAGAATTCAACACAATTCTAGTATCTATTTACCAGGAGACAGCATCAGATTCCACAGGGCAAGGGTTCTGTCCTACCAGACTTCCCCGACCCCCACCCCAAAAAGGAAAAAACCACAGACACAGACACACACACTCCAGATGCCAGTCACAAGCTCAGGCTGATACTGGTATTTCTGACTGACTAGCCATAGATCACAGGTTCCTAAGACTTCCCTCCTCAGGTTCAATTAATTTGCTAGAGCAGCTCATAGAACTCAGAGAAACATTTTACTTACTAGATTACCGGTTTATTGTAAAAGGATACAACCCAGGAAGAGCCAGGTGGAAGAGATGCAGAGGGCAGTGTGTGTGCTAAATCGTTTTAGTCGTGTCCAACTCTTTGCGACCCCAAGGACTGTAGCCCACCAGGCCCCTCTGTCCATGGGATTCTCCAGGCAAGAATATTGGAGTAGGTTGCCATGCCCTCCTTCAGGGGATCTTCCCAACCCAGGGATCAAACTGGAGTCTCTTGTCTCCTGTATTGGCAGGTGGATTCTTTACCATTAGGGCTTCCCTGAGAGCTCAGTTGGTAAAGAATCTGCCTGCAATTCAGGAGACCCTGGTTTGATTCCTGGGTTGGGAAGATCCCCTGGAGAAGGGAAAGGCTGCCCACTCCAGTATTCTGGCCTGAAGAATGCCATGGACTGTATAGTCCGTGGGGTCGCCAAGATTCAGACACAGTTGAGCGACTTTCACTTTTCTTTACTACTAGGGCCACCTGGAAAGCTCAATGCAAAGAGCAAGTACAGGAATAGGGCACCGGGCTTCCTGGGCCCTGTCAGAAGCACATTCTCCCAGCACCTCTGTGTGTTTGCTTGCCAGTCCAGAAGCTCTCCAAACCCTGTCCTTCTGGATTTTTTATGGAGGCTTTCTCACACAGGCATGTCTGACTAAATCACTGACCACTGACAATTGATTCAAACTCCAGGAAGCGGGACTAAAAGTTCCTATCCTCTAATCATGATGTTGATTCTCCTGGCAACCAGCCCCCAACCAAAGGTGCTTTTCAAAAGTCACCTCATTTTCACAACAAAAGACACCTTTATGACTTTCAACACTTAGGACAGAGGTCTTGGGGAACTGTAAACCACGAATTATGGATGAAGGCCAAATGTAATGAGAAATAATTTCAGTCATCTGAATGACCAAATATCTATTTCTTAGCCGTCACAATATCACAGATTAAGAACTCTGGAAACAGCTTTAACCATCCATGCTTTATACCATCTCACCATCCTCCTTCTAAACTCCCTGGCACACTCATTCTACATCGCGTGGTTGTTAGGTGCAAAGGTGCTGAACACAGACAAAACTGGGTTTCCAGCTCTACCAGGTACAAGTTGTATGTCTTTAAGCAAATCAGTGCTTTCCTCAAATTTTCTCTCTCTCTGTAAAATAGAGAATTTTTAAAATTTTAGTTTAAAATAGAGATATTTAAGCATGCATCTTCCACATTTAGTTTGAGGTGAATAATTTAAAGTGCTCAACTCAGGACCTCTTTCACAGGCTATCCTAGACAGAAAGAAAAAAAAAAAATGTGAAGGGGAGCTTGGGCAACATATATTGGGTTGGCCAAAAACTTCCTTTGGGTTTTGCCATGCCATCCATGGAAAAATCCGAATGAAATTTTTGGCCAATCCAATACATCCAAGGGTGGCTCTCTCTTTTACTTCTCAGGTCATGTCAAAGTTAACTTTACAGAGGACAGTATTCTGCGCTTACACATTTTATGTCACTCCCTGACTCCACAGTAAACCCTGAAGACTTGCCGGTCAGAGCCATATCCTCATGCTATGATTGCCCCTGCAGTTGAGGTGGTCATTGATCCAGTTAGGGAGTTGGGTTGAAACGAAGTCTCTTCCAAAAATTCTTCCATGACTCTCTTGGCAATTGCAGACACAACCAGATGAAGGAGCAGCAGGCAGTGGTCCAGGTTGGCTGGCAGTCCTTAGGGGTGGATACTGCAGTTCCATTCTCTGCAAAGATCCAAAGCCATCCCCTCAAATTCATATTCAGCCCTGAGGAAAGAATCAACACTGCATCCTTTTCTCCAGCTTTTGGTAATCTGTTTTTGCCTCACTGATTTCCAAGAGGAATGTAAACTCTTGTCATGGTTGGTTGAGAGCTTGAGTTTAGAGGCAATAGAAAAGAATTTAGAGTTCAAAAGTGTACATCCCTGATTGTGTCTGACTTCTCCCAATGCTTAACTTGACTTCTGGATTGGCTGTTGCAGCTTGGTTTTATGCTTCAAAAATTGTTTTATTATTTCTTATGATACAGAGGGTTTGGAGCTGATCCGTGGTGCAAAGGAGTTGGCCACAAGACCAAGGTGAATACCACTTAAATGCTTCCCTTACACCGTGCTCTGCCCAGAACTCAGAGCTTTCCCCAGGAATAGGGAGGGAGGGGAGGCCTAACCTCTGTCTCCACAACAGCTCCTAGGGTATCAGGAGGGGGATAATGTGAAGGTGAAACCAAGTTTGACTCCAGTTACTTCCACCTTCGAGGGAGTGGCCGCAGTGGTCCAGCCATCCTTCACCTTGCTAAGTTTCCATTTTCAACATTACCCCAAATAAATACCCAAACTGTTTTGGTGATTCGCCATCACCCAATCCCACCTGACCTGTTCGGGACCTGCAGATTCCTTCGCCAGGGAGTCTACCCTGCCCTCTGACTTCTGGTTGGGTTCAGCCCCAGGGAGACATCTGCAGGAGCTTGGCAGGCAAGAGGAAGGAGAGATCAGAGTACATCTTTGGGGCCTGCAACCCCTGAAACAACAGCTCTTCCTGACTCTTCCCATCAGGAGCACAGAGACACCACTTCCTCCCCTCGTTCCTTCAGCCCTGGGGGTGAGATGCTGCCACCCTGCCCCTGTCCTGGGGCCTCAAGGATCCTTGCTGGCGTCTCTAGCCTGCCCACACCTCAAGAGACAGTCCCTGAATTAAATTCTCTTCCTTTTAAGCCCTTTGAGTGGAACTTTGATTTTTGCAGGACTTTGACTGATATGCAATTAAGTCAAAAAGAGTTTGTTTGCTATGCAAGCACAATTTCAAATCAGGTTTTCTCAATTTCCTTTCAATTAGACTAAATCTACAGAGCCCCTTCTACACTTCTGGAACTCCCATGAGTAATGTCACACTTCAATCTGGGGGTGGAATGGAAGTATTAGTTGTTCAGTCATGTGTTAGTCGCTCAGCCATGTCCAACTCTTTACGATCCCATGGACTGTAGCCCACCAGGCTCCACTGTCCGTGGGATCCTTCAGGCAAGAATATGAGTGGGTTGCCGTGCCCTCCTCCAGGAGATCTTCCCCACCCAGGTTCTTTTTATGAAAACATCATAATGAGATGGTTATCTTGGTTGAGGAAGTTCCCCTTGTCATTTGCCTGGTGGGAGGGGAAGAACTTATCAGTGTTTCTGGGGGAAACCTTAAAGAGAGGAGTGAATACAGAGTAAAGAGCCTGAGAAACAGGGAAGAAGAGAAGAAAGAAGGGTCATGAAAAGAGAGGAAACTCAAGATCTGGCAGGAGGGAGGCAATGAGAAATTCTCAGCGGTGGGAAATGGCTCAGAAGTGCCAGGGAGAACGATGCCTGAAATTAAGGCAGCTTTGTGTTCTGTGTTGAAATGACTGCTACTGTTGTGTTCTCTTTACCCTGTCTTCTCCCATCATGCCATCCCTTCCTCAGAAGACCAACACAAGTCAGCTACCAGTGACAGTGAAATTAATGCCCCAGGGGCATGAAGAAGAGAGTGGAGTTACTAGAATGTGTTTGTTCAGTCGCTCAGTCATGTCTGACTCTTTGTGACCACATGGACTGCAGCACACTGGAATTCTCTGCCCTTCACCATCTCCCTGAGTTTGCTCAAATTTATGTCCATTGAGTTGATGATGCCATCCCACCATCTCATCCTCTGTCAACCCCTTCTCCTCCTGCCTTCAATCTTTCCCAGCATCAGGTTCTTTTCCAATGAGACCCAGGTAGACCCCCTCAAAGAAAATGGAGCTTTGTTCACACTGAGATGGACATGAGAGGGAAGTAGGTGTGGAGAAGCAGCCAACTAGGAACCTTAATGAGAGCTGTGAGTCATAAAAACTTCTCAGAGATGTTGAGTATAGATAGGATTTCTTTCATCTTGGATGTAAAATGATACACAATGAAATAGCCCCAGAAGGTTGGAGAGTTTAAAGATCTCTTGACTAGAGCAGTTGGGCTGCATTGGCCTGTGCACTATTGCTTAATTAACACTATAGCTGTTAACTCCAGAAGGCAGGAAACTGTTAGTCACTCAGTCGTGTCCGACTCTTTGCGACCCCATGGACACAAGAGCCTACAAGGCTTGTCTGTCCAAGGAATTCTCCAGTCAAGAATACTGGAGTGGGTAGCCATTTTCTTTTCCAGGGGATCTTCCTGACCCAGGGATTGAACCCACGTCTGCCCCACTGAAGGCAGATTCTTTACCACTGAGCCACCAGGGAAGCCATAACTCCAGAAGGCAGGAGTTATGTGCATATGGTCATAGGACACTTATATGAATTCCTGAGAACAAATAATAAGGACAATAACATTAAGATTAACCATCCTTGAAAGTGTGTTTCTGAGTGTGAAACTTTTAAATAGGATTTCTAAAGTCACAAGTGAATGCTTGGGTATTTGCACTGAAAAAATGAGAAATTTTCTCTAAGTGTTTAGAATGGTACCTGGCACAATTACTGTATGTGTGTTTGGTGTTTTATTGTTTCAGATGAGAAACGTCCATTAACAACTAACTTCTTAGTTAGTTGGATGCTGCTGCTACTGCTGCTAAGTCGCTTCAGTCGTGTCTGACTCTATGCGACCCCATAGACGGCAGCCCATCAGGCTCCCCCGTCCCTGGGATTCTCCAGGCAAGAACACTGGAGTGGGTTGCCATTTCCTTCTCCAATGCATGAAAATGAAAAATGAAAGTGAAGTTACTCAGTCGTGTCTGACTCTTTGTGACCCCATGGACTATAGCCCACCAGGCTCCTCCATCCATGGGATTCTCCAGGCAAGAGTACTGGAGTGGGGTGCCATTGCCTTCTCCAGTTAGTTGGATAGGACCATACAATTACAGTAGGATAGAGAGAGAGATAGATGAGTAGATAGGTGGGTGGGTGGATAGTTAGAAGGGTGGACAGACAGATGTAAAATAAAATATTCAACAAATGATAGTTCTTATTTCATTGTTGTTATAGTTATGACCTGAGCTTCCTTGTTCCCTTTTCGTTTTCTGCACATAAATTGTACCTTCTGATTCTCATAAAGGTCATGCTGCTGCATATTTTAATAAATTCAGATTTAACTCAAGAACACAAATGTAATTGTGTGTTTATGGTCAATTGAAAGCACTATTGATGGAAGTCTTCCCTGCTGGCTCAGACAGTAAAGTGTCTGCCTGCAATGCAGGAGACCTGGGTTTGATCCCTGGGTTGGGAAGATCCCCTGGAGAAGGAAATGTCAATCCGCTCCAATACTCTTGCCTGGAAAATCCCATGGACAGAGGAGCCTGGTAGGTTACAGTCAATGGGGTCGCAAAGAGTTGGACACGACTGAATGGCTTCACACACACACATGGTTGATGGAAGAGATAACATGACGTTTACAGGAAAGCAGCCACAATAAGTGTTATTCTTGTCTACTGTGTGCAGGACTGCCTTTCAAACACTTTAGATACAGCTGATACTTAGAGTCACCTTCCTCTTATCATCCCATTTCACAGAGAAGGAAATTGTGGCACAAATAAGTTAATTAACTGGTTGGAGATTTCACAACTAGTAAGTACCAGCACTAGGATTCAAACCAAGATAGTTTGATTCCAAAGCTGAAGCCCTCAATGACTAAATTACCTAACCTGAAACCCAGAAATAACTAGTCAGGTAAACATCCCACCTTGGTCCATCTCCCTAAATATTTTATTGTCATCTTTGGGGGCACAATTCTAAAAGTGCATAAAATATACTAATTCTTTATCACTGAATGTGGGAAGGATATCATCTGTTAGGGACTTTTAAATGTTTAATTTTATTGGAGTATGGTTGATTTACAATGTCATGTAGCTTCAGGTGTATGTAAAGTTATTCAGTTATACATACATATATGTTCATTCTTTTTTAGATTCTTTTCTCAAAAAGGTTATCACAGTCTGCTGCTGCTGCATCACTTCAGTCGTGTCCGACTCTGTGTGACCCCATAGACAGAAGCCCACCAGGCTCCCCCGTCCCTGGGATTCTCCAGGCAAGAACACTGGAGTGGGTTGCCATTGCCTTCTCCAATGTGTGAAAGTGAAAGTGAAGTCGCTCAGTCGTGTCCGACCCTTAGTGACCCCACAGACTGCAGCCTACCAGGCTCCTCCATCCATGGGATTTTCTAGGCAAGAGTACTGGAGTGGCTTGCCATTGCCTTCTCCGTTATCACAGTCTAGTAGGGATTTAATCATTCTTTCTACAGGTACTTAGTAAGCATCTACTAAGTGCCAGAAACTCTTCTAGGCAGTGGGGCAATAACTGTGAACATACGGACAGGAATCCATCCTTCATGGAGAGTAGATTCTATTAATAGCAAAGTGGACACAGGTGAGAAACAAAATAAGTATCAATTGTATGAAGAAAAATAAACTGGAAAAGGATGAATAGACAGGGAAAACCTCCACATGAGATCTTTGTTCAGGAAGCTGTGGGGAAAGAAAGGAAATCTGTGTCCTTTCCCCTTTTAAAAAATATTTATTTAAGGAGTATGTCAAGGCTGTCTATTGTTACCCTGCTTATTTTACATATATGCAGAGGACATCATGCAAAATGCCATGCTGGATTCAAGCTGGAATCAAGATTGCTGGGAGAAATATCAATAACCTCAGATATGCAGATGACATCACCCTTATGGCAGAAAATGAACAGGAATTAAAGAGCCTCTTGATGAAGGTGAAAGAGTAGAATGAGAAAGCTGGCTTAAAATTCAACATTCAGAAAACGAAGATCATGGCATCTGATCCCATCACTTCATGGCAAATAGATGAGGTAAAAATGGAAACAGGTACAGACTTTATTTTCTTGGTCACCAAAATCACTGAAAATGGTGCCCGCAGCCATGAAACTAAAAGATGCTTGCTCCTTGGAAGAAAAGCTATGATGAACCTAGAAAGTGTATTAAAAAGCAGAGATATTACTTTGCCAACACAAAGTGATACAAAGATACAAAGAGATACAACACTTTGCCATACAGTCAAAGCTATGGTTTTTCCAGTAGTCACGTATGGATATGATACTTGGACCATAGGGAAAGCTGAGCACCAATGAATTGATGCTTTCAAATTGTGTTGCTGGAGAAGACTCTTGAGAGTCCCTTGTACTGCAAGGAGATCCAACCAGTCAATCCTAAAGGAAATTAGTCCTGAATATTCATTGGAAGGACTGATGCTGAAGCTGAAGCTCCAATATTTTGGCCACCTGATATGAAAAGTCGATTCATTGGAAAAGACCCTGATGCTTGGAAAGACTGAAGGCAGGAGGAGAAGGGGACAACAGAGGATGAGATGTTGGATAACATCACTGAGTCAACGGACATGAGTGTGAGCAAATTCCAGGAGACAGTGAAGGATAGGGAAGCCTGGCGTGCTGTAGTCCATGGGTCACAAAGAGTTGGACACGACTGAGCGACTAAACAAATTTGGCTGTGTTCCTGTTCTAATGAGATGGATGAAACTGGAGCCTATTATACAAAGTGAAGTAAGTCAGAAATAAAAACACCAATATAGTACATTAACACATATATATGGAATTTAGAAAGATGGTAACAATGACCCTATATGTGAGACAGCAAAAGAGACACAGATGTAAAGAACAGACTTTTGGATTCTGTGGGAGAAGGTGAGGGTGGGGTGATTTGAGAGAAGAGCATTGAAACATGTATATTACCATATTTAAAATAGATGGCCAGTCCAGGTTGGATGCATGAGACAGGGTGCTCAGGGCTGGTGCACTGGGACAACCCTGAGGGATGGGGTGGGGAGGAAGGTGGGAGGGGGGTTCAGGATGGAGAACACATGTACACCCATGGCTGATTCATGTCAATGTATGGCAAAAACCACTAAAATATTATAAAGTAATTAGCCTCCAATTAAATTAATTTAAAAAAAAACAAAAAAAATTGGCTGTGTTCTGGTCTCAGTTGCAGCTCACGAGGTCTTCATTGCTGCATGTGGGATCTTTTGCTGTGGCTGTCAGGCTCTTCAGTTTGGTGAGCAGGCTTCTCTCTAGTTGTAGCATGTGGGCTGTTTCCCCCCGGCATGTGGGATCTTAGTTTCCTGACCAGGGTTCAAACCCAAACTTCCTTGCATTGCAAGGAAGATTCTTAACCACTGGACCACCAGGAAAGTTCCCTCCCCTATACTTCTATTCTCCTTTCCACCAAGATGACACCTGAACTTGAGTGGGAGCAAGTTCGCCCCGGGAGCCTGCTTACCACAAGTGCAGAGATTCACTCTTCAGCCAGTGCAAAGCCAGAGTACTGCTATTGTGTTGTTGCCACTCCTCACTGAAAGTCTTCTTTAGGTCCTTTGAGGTTGCTGGGCTTTCCCATGTAATGCTACCCTGTTCTGGGGGTATTCACATGTCTGTAGTTCTTAAAAGATCCTTCTAAGCCAAAGAAGCTCCTCCCTCTGATCAACACTTCACTCAAGTGATACGGAGGTTTGAACTTTACCTAATGTTAGGCATGTCAATGTTCCTCATGCATGGGATACCCTGTTTATCAAGAGATGAGCTGGATTCTTTGAGGCTTGATCTCAAACTTGTCTGAAGTTAAAACATTGACTGATGAAATTTTCCCTTCTTTTCCTATTTTGTATGTATTTGTATTTGTGCTAAAGAGACAATGTTGTCACAGAACCTACAGAAATAATCATTAAAGAACTATCAACCCATGGTAGGAAATCACGCTGACCAAGTATGGGTTTTCGATGTATTTTCACAAATGATCTCACCTACATACTCTGAATAACAGTTCCCAAACCAGGATAAAGAAAATTTGAGCAAAATCCCCAGCATGAAAAGAATATATTTTGATTCACCAAAGGTTTTATTTCCACTCATGAAAAAAAAATCTTCAGAAATCTGAAATGGTCACCATTCACCTGCTTTCTCTTGGCTTCTTGAGGAAGGTCATTTCTGCATTCATAAAACGGAACCTCAACCTACTCATCTGGTTTTGAATATTATGGAAAACGTAAGCTAGGGTCCCATTGTACCCATGGTGATGCTGTGGCTGTGCGGTAGTTTTACATAATAGTTCTCATAGCCAGTGCTTGACTTCAGTCCATTTAAGCACAAAAACAGGGTGGCAATGACAGCAGAGAGATGCATTCTCCAGGAGCATCCTCAGCCCCCAGATCGCACCCTTCTTCCCTCCCATCTTTTTCCGCCGCATTCAGAGCTAGGTAGTAATGACCAATTTCTACTGTCACCCTTCCCTCTCCTCTTTGACAGCTTATTCCTGGATTCGCAGTCATTCTCAAACTTGAGAGGAAACAGGGATCCCCTCAGAGCCCACTGGACACATTACTGAATCCCTCCTCCCATTCTACAGACTTTTGTAGGACTATTATTTCCCCCAGCTTTATGGATATATAATTGACATATAACACTGTGTAAGTTTAAGGTGTACAAGGTAATGATTATGTATACACACACACACATATATACATATCTTGTAAAATGATTATTTTAATCAGGTAGTTAACACCTCATAGTACTATCATTTTGTGTGTGTGTGTGTGTATATGTATCTGTGTGTGGTGAGAACTTTACAATATGGTAAATTACTATGGTCACTCTGCTATACATTAGTTCCCATCCTCAAGATTTTGACTTAAGAGGCTTGGGTCAAGGCTCACTGTTTGTTTTGCTGCTCAGCTTGCAGGATCTTAGTTCCTCAACCAGGGATCAAACCTGGGCCCTGGCAGTAAGAGTGCCGAGTCCTAGCCACTGGAACACCAGGGTATTCCCAAGAGTCTGCATTTTAAATAAGCATTCCAGATGATTCGGTTAGAAGAAAGCTTGAGGACCACCATTTAAAAAAATGGTGTTAGTGGCAGCAAAATGTCTCAGGCAAGGATCCACATAGAATTTGAGATTTCAGATATGTTCAGTATAGAAAGAAGATTAAACCTGAGACCTGTAGAGACATAGCATTATGGGCTATGCAGCCTGGGAAGGAAGAACAAGTCTGGTCTCTCATGCCTTCATTTCACACACAGGCTCTGGGAAGTGATATGCCCAAGGGTTTACATCACATTTGTGGTAGAATCGGGGCTAGAAATAGGGTCACCATTCCCCATTCAGGTCTTCTCTTCTTCCATCTTCCATTCTAAAATGAAGTAAAAGTACTACTGTATTAAATAGATAAATAATGAGAGCCCTCCCTATAGCACAGGGAACTCTACTGTGCTCTGTGGTGACCTAAATGGGAAGGAAATCCAAACACATGTCTATGTATGGCAGATTCACTTAGCTTTACAGCAGAAACTGACACAGCTGTGTAAAGCAACAATACGCCAATAAAAAAATAAATGAAGTAAAACTGGGAGGATTAGTTAGAAAAGTTCGTCTTTTGCAACCTTTGGTAGCACTCTAGAGTTTTTCTAATTGTCTCTCAAAATACAGCTCCAGTCTATTTAAACACTGGAAGGGTAAGAAAGAAGCTGACTTCCACAAAAGCAGAAAATGCACAGGAAAAAATACAGCTGGTAGAGGACAAACCTTTCTCTGCAAAGAGGTTCTAAACAATGATTTTATGCTTCAAATACCTGTAATTAGACCCCTCTGTATAACCATTTCAGTCTCCTTTTGTTTTCTTCCCACATAAAATCTTTCTGTTTTTTCAGCACCACAAGGTCAGAGTGTACACAGGATGAGCATGGTGTATGTGTCATGACTGCTAACACAAATGACATCATTATTTTCAAGAACCAGGTATTGAGCACCGATGACACCAACATGGAAAAACAAACCTTTGACTCTAGCATGTCAAACACTTCTCCATGTTGATAAAATAAAAATCAAACTCACGGTTGTGCTGTAAAGCAGTTTTATAGGAAATTTGTAGTTTTTAAACACAATGATTTCCACGTGGAAAAAAGACAAACCTAAGTAACATAGAAATTTATTATACAAATTGCATTGCCTCGGTTGCTTGGAACATCTAGCACCCCAGACATTCTTCTTCAAGGACAAGGGTTCATCAGGAAGTAAACTGCACATTCAGAACTTGAAATCTTTTTTTTTAATGTTCATTTTTTAAATTAAATAATTAATTTATTTCAGGTGCACTGGTCTTCGTTGCTGTGCATCACTCGGGCTTCAGTAGGTGTGGCACATCGACTTAGCTGCCCCTTGACACATGGAATCTTCCTGGACCAGGGATCAAACCTGTGTCTCCTGCATAGGCAGGCGTATTCTTAACCACTGGACCACCAGGGAAGCCTCACAAATCTGATGTTCTTGAAGGAAGAAAAGTTTCCACTCTTTCCACAAAAGAGACAGTGGGATGGATATACTAGAACAGAAGGAACACTTTCTGTCCAGGTGACAGAAAGACCATGGCTTGGCTCTTACAAGTTTTAATTTCAGTTTGCTCATGTGCCAAATCAGGCTTTCCCAGCCTGACTGTCATGAAGCTTCCATGAGTTTATATTGTATGATTAAAGAAACATTCTTTTTTGGTAACTCATAGTGAAACTAGTATTAGGGATACTACAACATGTGGTATGAGGAGGAAACTCTGACAATGCTTACCATTAAATAAGACCAATGCTTATCTTTTGCAAGCATAGAATTGCATAAAGCATGATAGTGGGACTTCCTGAGTGATCCAGTGGTTAAGAATCCTCCTGTCAATGCAGGAGACGTGATCTCTGGTCCAGAAAGATCCCACATGCGATGGAGCAACTAAGCCCAAGCACCACAACCACTGAAGCCCATGACCTGGAGTCTGCAACAAGAAAAGCCACCCCAGTGAGTAGCCCATAAACCGCAACTATAGAGTAGCCCTCACTTGCCTCAACTAGAGAAAGCCCATGCGTGATAATGAAGACCCAGCAGAACCACTGATCAATTAATTGAATTAAAAAAAGAAAAGCATGACAGTAACATTATCCCATGTTTCCCTAGGGGTTTGGAACTAGCTTGTGGGTGTCGACTGGCTCAAATCCCAAATCTCCATTCCAGGCAGGAATTAAGCATAGTATTGACAGAGAAGCATGTCATAGGGGTGGGTAGAGATAAAAGAGTTACACTCTTCCTACAACTGTGTAATTCCTTGTTGTTGCTGTTTAATCGGTAAGTTGTGTTTGACTCTGTGATCCTATGGACTGTAGCCCGCCAGGCTCCTCTGTCCATGGGATTCTCCAGGCAAGAATATAGAGTGGGCTGCCATTTCCTTCTCCAGGGGATCTTCCCAACCCAGGGATCCAACCTGCGTCTTCTGCATTGCAGGAGAATTCTTTATCACTGAGCCACCAGGGAAACCCCAATTCCTTGTACACAAGCCCAAACTTAACATTTTTCTCTAAGTGTATCACTCACTGCAAGCTCTTTGCTTCTGTAACTTGTTAAATCAAATTCACTATATGTGAAAAATCAACAGCAGTGGTCTGAGTGCCCCTTGGTCATAATCAGAGTTTGGGGCTGGAAGGGAGGCACTTTTATAAGTGCTTCTTAGTGCTTCCTAACCAGGTTTGGGAATCAAACTCAGCTTTCGTAATTGAACTCAGGAGCTCTCAATCTCTGTTAGAAGCAACAGGGGAATTTAAAAAATTACCCATATTTTTTTTTTTGGATTTGCACATCAGATTTTTTCTAAGTCTCAAGATGTTTCTAACGTGCAAGAGGGGTAAAAACAATTAATCTAGTTTAATTCCTTATTTAGTGAGGAAACTGAGTTCCTCTCTTCTTTAGTTGCTAAGTCATGTCCTACTCTTTGTGACCCCATGGACTGTACCATGCCAGGCTCCTCTGTCCTCCACTATCTCCCGGAGATTGCTCAAACTGTTGTCCATTGAGTCAGTGATGCTATCTAACCATCTCATTCTCCGCCATCCTCTTCGCCTTTTGCCTTAAATCTTTCCCAGCATCAAGGTCTTTTCCAATGAGTCTGCTCTTCCCATCAGGTAGTCAAAGTATTGGAACTTCAGCAAACTAAATAATTAAATTTCTATAAGCACTTACAAATGGTGACTACTCAATTCAACTCAAAAAATCCATATTGAGTGCACACATGTCTATGGTATAAAAACTGGTCCAAATGACTTCATCATAAGAGGGATGAAAACAATTCAAAACTATACAAGGCAGAATAATGTAAATGATTATAGAGTAGGAAAAACAGGGTGTTCTGGTATTCCAAAGGGCTGAGAAATAACTTGAGATCTTTATCAGGAATATGGCAGATGATTTCTAAAAATCAGAGGATGCTGACTCCTGAAAGCTGCTGTTGCTGCTAAGTCACTTCAGTCGTGTCCGACTCTGTGTGACCCCATAGACGGCAGCCCACCAGGCTCCCCCGTCTAGTGAGTCCTAAATTTGTGAAACTGTAAGTAATCATACAATATAGATACTGCAATTCTATCTCATGCTTTGAAAGTTAGCCTGTGCATCAAATAATTGTAAATATTTTGCTTATCATGGACAATAGAACTACAAAAATGTCCTGAAAGGAATATTGCTACAAATCAGGGTAAATTTTGGGTTCTTTTAAGTGTTTAATTTATAAGCATTGCACTCACTATTTCCAAAGTCCTGAAAAATTAGCTGAGATTGACTATAGATGATGGCCATGGAATATGTGGTCACTCCTGGATATCTTTTGAAATATTTTTTAAACCTCCAAAATATGTTCTACTATGTCACTACTCCTATTTCAGAGGTATCCATCTAGTTCAGGGTCTCATCACCTATCATCTTAACCCAAAGTCTTCCAAGTTTTCTTTCCTCTAATCTCTTACCTCACTCAATCCATTCTACGCCATGTTGTGAAGTAAGTCATTCTAAAACACTATTACAAAATGTTTTAAATGTGAAATGAAACTTTACTATACATATTGTTATACTATCCATTTATTTTCTCTCTTTTCAAGGTTTAATTATTGTTTATCAAGGTAATATATTTAATAATTTAAGAACCAGAAAATATTACAAAGCTTATACTGGATACATCTCTCTCCTGCTTTATCCCTTTGTGTTCCCAATTGCTGCTCCCCAGAAGAAACTGTTTTCAAGTATCTTAGGGGTTTCTACTGGTATTATTTGATATGATATGCTTATACTGTTATTTTAAGATTTCCCAATATTAGACATTGCCTGTTGATTTTCTATCTGAAGGATGGGGATTTATTTCAATTAAACATGCCTTGCTCCCATCCTTTCTGGAAATAATTAGGGATATATCAATGGATAAGACCAAGTCCCCATCCTTAGGAACTTACGTTCATTCTGGTGTGAAAAAAATAAAAAACAGACAAGTAGCCAAATAATTGGAGAATTCCAGAAAGTGGTCCATGACATGAAAAAAATTAAGCTGAGGAAAGAATACACATTCCCTTCTTCCACTCACTCAATATAGTCCTAATAAAATGTTTGATGCTTGCATGGGTATAACTAGATAAGTATTACTCAGCACTGCAGCATAAATTATATTATGATTAACTTTCACTTATTGTACAACTATTTTCTCTTAGTCTGAAAGGGCCTTGTTATTGCATTTACTTAGTTTTTCATGTACCGAGAATGGATTTGTCCCTAAACAAGCTGCCAGGACTAGAAAATGTCTCTCGAGATGATCCAGTACTACAGCTACTCTCTCAGTTTCTCCTCCTCCTCCTCCACCTCTTTCCGCACCCCTTCTGAGAGCCAGGCCCTCTTCCTCCAGTCCTGTCTGGGAGTTTCCAGGCCTGTAGCACAGCTGTCACCCTGGGGTCTCCTCTATCACCTTCCAGGATTTCCCTCTGATCCTCTCTTCTGTACATCATCTCCTTTCCTGGACACCACATGCTCCTCGTTCTTTAGTCTTCCAGTAGCTTCTTCAGAAACAGTGCATGGGAAGTGAATGTCTGCAGCCTTATGTGATTGACATGCTTTTATTCCACTCTCCTCCTTGCTGAGAGCCTGGGACAGAACTCCAGACAGGAAATGATTTTTCCTTAGAAATCAAGAATGATTGCTCCCTTGCTACTTGGTGTGCATCGAGCACTATTGAGAATTCTGATGACATTCTATTTCCCAGTCCTGGGTGTGTGACCTGGAAGAATTAGGGTTCTAACATTTCAGAATAATTGGGGTTTTGCAAGATTTTTTTTTTCTTTTTCTGGAGAGGCAAAAGTGTGTGGTGATTAGGAGCACAGATTTTAGAGCCAGACTGCTGGGTCTGTCACTTAACTAGCTCTCTGGTCTGCAAGGTACTCAACTTTTCTATGCCTCTGTTGGCTGTAAAATGAGGTTAATACTAGTACCCCCATCACAGGGTCTTGGGGAGGATAAGAGGAATACTTCAAAATGTCTAGAACCATGCTGGGCACAAACGCTCTCTGTAAACACTAGCCATTATTATTATGTTATTACTACTAACATTTCTTTATTGCACTGGATATTTAGTAGACTATCTTAATTTGGAAACTCAAACTTTCACAGTTGGGACATCTGCTTGTATTATTTCTTTTATAATTTCCTTTCACTTTCTTCACACTTTTTTCCTGGAATCCTTATTATCAATCAAATTTCCTCAATGTTATATTTTAATCCACCAGCAATCATATTTTAAATATTCAATATTTTTGTCTTATTTTTTGAATGTGTATATGTGTATATATATATATATATATATATATATACACACACACATATGTATATTTATGTATATATAGTGTGCATGGAAAAGGAAATGGCAACCCACTCCAGTGTTCTTGCCTGGAGAATCCCAGGGATGGGGAAGCCTAGTGGGCTTCCGTCTATGGGGTCACACAGAGTCGGACACGACTGAAGTGACTTAGCAGCAGCAGTGTGCATGGATGTATACTATATGTGTTTGTGTGTGTTCATCACTCAGTTGCGTCCAACTCTTTGCAACCCCATGGACGGTGACCCGCTAGGCTCCTCTGTCCATGGGATTTGTCAGGCAAGAATACTGGAGTTGGGTAGCAATTCCCTTCTTCAGAGGATCTTTCCAACCCAGAGATCGAAACTGGGTCTCCTGTATTGCAGACAGATTCTTTTATGTCTGAGCCACCAGGGAAACACTTACATATGTGTGTGTGTTAGTTGCTCAGTTGTGTCCGACTCTGTGACCCCATGGACTGTAGCTCATCAGACTCCCCTGTCCATGGGATTTCCCAGGCAAGAATATTGGAGTGTGTTGCCTTTTCCTTTTCCAGGAGATCTTCCCCACCCAGAGATCAAAACTGGGTCTCCTGGATTGCAGACAGATTCTTTACCATCTGAGCCACCAGGGAAGCCCTGCCCTTATGTATACTATATGTGTATTATATATGTATGCATAGTATATTTTATGTGTGTGTGTGTGTATAAAGCTTTTGAACTTCCCAGGTGGCTCGGTGGGTAAAAATCTGCCTGCAATGGGGGAGAGGTAGGAGACAAGGATTCCACCTGTTCCAGTATTCATGCCTAAAGAATCCCAAGGACAGAGGAGCCTGGCAGGCTGTAGTCTATAGGGTCTCCAAGAGTAGGACACCACTGAAGTGACTGAGTGCATATAAGGTTTTTAAATGAATATAGTATTTTGTCTTTTCTTCCTGAAGATATTTCTTAAAAGGTTTATTTTTACTGTTGAAATTTCTTGCTCCTGTTTTTCTATTTTGTGGAAGGCTTTTCTATGGTGATTCTTCTAAAAGTAAGGCTGTTAAAGCTCTAGGACTTGTCAACCAGTGGGCTTTGTTGTAGGGAGACTGGGTCAGAGTTGAATCTCCTGAAGAGACAGGTGGGCCCCTGTAAATGTCAGTTCCTGTAGAAACTGGCTTTGAGCTGGTCAGTGTTTTCTAGTCTCTTGTCTGGGAGTATAGTGTGGTTATAGTGTTCTGGGAGCTAAGATGTGGCAGAAATGGGAGGGAAATATTTTTCATGTAGATTCTCACACAATCCTCTTGCTTTTAACACATGGGACCTAATTAAACTTAAAAACTTTTGCATAGTAAGGGAAACCATAAACAACACAAAAAGACAACCTACAGATTGGGAGAAAATATTTGCAAATAATGCAACTGACAAGGGATTCATTTCCAAAGTAAATGAACAGCTCATGCAGTTTTCAATATCAAAAAATCAAACAATCCAACTAAAAAATTGGCAGCAGACCTAAGTAGACATTTCTCCAAAGAAGACATACTGCTGGCCAATAGATACATGAAAAGATGCTCAATATTGTTAATTATCAGAGAAATGCAAATCAAAGCTACAATGAGGTATCACCTCACACTGGTCAGAACGGCTGCCATCAAAAAGTCTACAAATAATAAATGCTGAAGAGGGTGTGGAGAAAATGGAACCCTCTGACACTGTTGGTGGGAATGTAAATTGGTGCAGCTACAATGGAAAATAATATGGAGTTTCCTTAAAAAGCTAAAACTAGTTCCAGCAATCCCACTCCTGGGAATATACCCGAAAAGATGAAAACTCTAATTTGAAAAGATACACACACCCCAAAGTCATTGCAAAGCTATTTACAACAGCCAAGACATGGAAGCAACCTAAATATCCATTGATAGATGAGTGGATAAAGAAGATGTGGTACACATATACAATGGAATATTAACATTACTCTGCAATAAAAAAAGTTAAATAATACTATTGGCAACAACATGGATGGACCTAGAGATAATTATAACAAATAAAGTAAGTCTGAGAAAGACAAATACCATATAATATCACTTTTATGTGGAATCTTACAAAATGATACAAATGAACTCATTCACAAAACAGAAATATTAACAAATTCACAAACATAGAAAACAAGCTTACAGTTACTAAAAGGGAAACGGTGAGAAGGGGTAAATTAGGAGTCTGAGATTTAACACACATACACTAATCATAAAGTAGATAAACAAAGCTCTACTGTGTAGCACAGGAACTATACTCAATATCTTGTAATAAGAGAAAAGAATCTGAAAGAGAATGAAAAAAAATATATATGCATAACTGAATCACTTTGTTGTACACCTAAAACACAGTAAATCAACTATAGTTCAAAAAAAAAAAATTCCCTCTTGGATGTGAGAATTGGATTATAAAGAAGTGCCGAAGAATTGATGCTTTTGAACTGTGGTGTTGGAGAAGACTCTTGAGAGTCCCTTGGACTGCAAGGAGATCCAACCAGTCCATCCTAAAGGAGATCAGTCCTGGGTGTTCACTGGAAGGACTGATGCTAAAGCTCATTGGAAAAGACCCTGATGCTGGAAAAGATTGAAGGCAGGAGGAGAAGGGGACGACAGGGAATAAGACAGCTGGACGGCATCACCGACGTGATGGACATTGAGTAGGCTCTGGGAGTTGGTGATAGACAGGGAACCTGGCGTGCTGCAGTCCATGGGGTCGAAAAGAGTTGGACATGACTGAGCTACTGAACTGAACCCTTGTTTTTAAAATGGTGTCTCCTGGGTTCATTCTCTCCACCCTCTCTAGGATGGATGTAGGTTTTGTGGGGTCTCAAGCTTACATCATTTGGAGGACTGTCTTCCAGACAAATATAAAATTATGAAGCACAATTACATAGAAGGCCTTGGAAGGGACCCGAGTGTGGGCAGCCTCAGGCCTAGGCTTTAGCAGCCTCAGGATCAGGCTGGCTCTGCATCCTGCCTTCTCTCAGACGCTGGAGGGGTATGCCTGATGTTACTGCCTGCAGAGGGCATCTGGAGTCTTATTGTCACTTATGTCATTCAATTAATTCTTTACTTTTTAGCTCCATCCCGCACCCTGGTTCTTCAGGGATAACCATTGTCTTCCTATTTTGGAGCTTCACGGTATTTATGGTTCAGCTGGTCCACTTCTTGTGGGGGGAGAGCATCTCTCACTGCAGGCATTTGGGCTTCTGTTTCTCTGCTGAGCTAAATCTCACCATTCAGTCGTGTCCTTTCCACCTTCTAGAACCATGTGGCACTCTCTTGACTGCTATTATTACCTACCTTGTTCTCTTTGTCATAGTGGGTTTATTCCTTTTTTCATTCCACTGCTGCCATTGATGAAGAGTTTTAGGAGAGTACAGAAATAAACAGGCTCAATTTGCTGTGTTTAATCTAAAGTCTTATTCTGACCTTAGATAATTTGTATTTGTCATTAACACTACTGTTGTATTTTATTCATTTAAGTAAGTCAGGTGGTACGTGTGGTAAAGAGGCTGCCTGTCAATGCAGGAGATGTAAGAGACACGGTTTTGATCCCTGGGTTGGGAAGAGCCCCTGGAGGAGGAAATGGCAACCCACTCCAGTATTCTTGCCTGGAGAATTTCATATACAGAGGAGCCTAGTGGGCTACAATCCATAGGGCTGAAAAGAGTAGAACACAATTCAAGCGACTTAGCACACATTCACACATTCTAAAACTAAGCATTTGCTGTATTGTATGTTTGAAACATAAATACTTCCATGTTCTCATAATCTGGTACATTCTTAGACAATAAATGAAGCTAGTGTGTGGACTAATCAAACTGCTGATGCTACTGCTGCTAAGTCACTTCAGTTGTGTCCGATTCTGTGTGACCCGATAGACGGAAGCCCACCAGGCTCCCCCATCCCTGAGATTCTCCAGGCAAGAACACTGGAGTGGGTTGCCATTTCCTTCTCCAATGTGTGAAAGTGAAAAGTGAAAGTGAAGTCGCTCAGTCGTGTCCGACCCTTAGCGACCCCATGGACTGCAGCCTACCAGGTTCCTCCATCCATGGGATTTTCTAGGCAAGAGTACTGGAGTGGCTTGCCATTGCCTTCTCCACTAATCAAACTGAATATTCTGTAAAGGAGAATATACCAGAAAATGTCTAAAATTTTCTAAAACAAAATTACAAAGTGATTCATATTAATAAAGGAATCTACAAAATCTTTATGTTTTATGAAAAAATATTTAGTCTAGTTTATTCTTCTAGATGGTGTTCAATAAATGTTTGTTAAATAAATAAATGCTCCCAGAAAGAGTCCCTCTCATCCACTCAGATGACTTCATTTCTATTAAAACACTTCCTTTCCCAAACAACTCTCCAAACTGTTGGTGAATGAGATGTAGAAATATTTATGGTAAGTTTTCCCAAACTGTGCTCCTTGGAATCTCAGATTTGCAAGAATACTTTAAGAAAAGCATGTGGGGCCAAGAACATTTTATAAATTCTAAGTTCAACAAATTTCTTTACATTAAGGACTCCTTAGGGTGTTGACTATGTTAATATGAATTGTGAATCCTTTAGAGGGGGATCATGATAAATATTTCTCAAATTTATTTCTTACCAATCCCATTTAGACAGCATACTATTTATTCCTTCCAGAGAAAATTGCATCAAAATACAGTTTAGAACATTTTTTGTCAACAGTGAAAGTGAAGCTGCTCAGTCGTGTCTGACTTTTTGCAACCCCACGGACTGTAGCCTGCCAGGCTCCTCCATCCATGTGTCAACATTAGGTTTCCTAATTTTGGACCTGGAAAAGACCTCCTTTTTATCCTGAGGAGGAGGTTTTTTCCTCCCATGCCAACTCTATTCTAGATCTTAATCTCTCAGCATTACCTCGCCTTGAAACTCTGGAATATCAGACTGACTGTCTTCCCACAGGATCTAAATGATGCAGAGTGAAATAAAGCCTGTGTCAGAGAACCTTTGATAAGAGTTATTGGGGGAAAAGCAGAAATGAATAGAGGATAACAGTGAGGTGGCCTCCCAGGTGACGCTAGCGGTAAAGAACCTGCCTGCTAAGGCAGAGGCAGAAAAGACTCAGGTTCAATCCCTGGGTCGGGAAGATCCCCTGGAGGAAGACATGGCAACCCACTCCAGTATTCTTGCCTGAAAGATTCCATGGACAGAAGAGCCTGGCAGGCTGTAGTCCACGGAGTCATAGAGTTGGACGCAACTGAGAGCAGCACTACGTATGCATTTCTTTTACACAAAGGTGTTATATACTCTGCTCTGTACCTTATTTTGAGAAAATCAGGTAAAAACCTAACTTAAATCCTGGAGATTTTTATAGATTGAATTGGGTCCCCAAAAAGACACGCTGAACTCCTAACCCCCAGTATCTTAGAAAGTGACCTTATTTGGAAATAAAGTAATTGTAGATGTAAATAAAGGTAAGATGAGGTCATAGTGGAGTAGATTAGCCTTTAATCCAGTGTGACTGGTGTCCTTATAGCAGGAGGACACACATGCACGGTGACACTGTGATGTGATGACTGGCATCAGAGGCAGACAATGCAGTGACGCAGCTGCAAGCCGAGGCATGCCAGGGCTTTGCTGCAAAGAATCACCAGAAGTTAAGATCAGGCAAGGCATCGTTTTCTAAGTTTCAGAGGGAGCAGGGCCCTGCCAACACCTTGATTTTGGAACTGCTAGCATCCAGAACTGTGAACAATCCATTTCCATTGTTTTAAGCCACACAGTTTATACCTCTTTTTTCCAACAGTCCTAGATCTTTCCAAATCAATGGAGAGATGCTTCATTCTATTTGACAGGTACATAGTATTTAACTGCCTGGCTGGACAATGATTTACTTTTAATTTCATTTATTTCATTTATTAGGCCATGCAGCATGGTTTGTGGGATCTTAGTTTCCTGACCAGGGATTGAACCCAGGCCACAGGCACCAAGTCCTAATCACTTGACCACCAGAAAATGTCCCTGGACCATAATTTATTTACTCAGTTCTCTACTGACAAACATTTCAGTTGTTTAATTTTGTCATTAGAAACAACACAAAGCAAATAACTATATACATATATATTAATATAGTTATATAACATAACTTGTTATAACTTATAGCTCTATTAACATATAATATATTATATATATATAGTATACTATAGTGTAGTATAGTAGAGCTTCCCTGGTGGCTCAGATGGTAAAGAATCTGTCTGCAAGACAGGAGACTTGAGTTCAATCCCTGGGTCTGGAAGATCTCCTGCAGAAGGGAGTGGCTACCCCCTCCAGTATTCCTTGCCTGGAGAATTCCATGAACAGAGGAGCCTGGCAGGTTATCATCCATGAGGTTGCAAAGAGTAGGACACAACTGAGTGAATTTCACAACACAATAGTATAGTATAGTTATATTAATAACTATATATTAATATATAACTATATACTTCATATACTATAGTATGTGTGTGTGTGTATATATATATATATATATATATAATTATATATGTCATTTCAAACAAATGTAAGACTATCCTGAGATAGACACACAGGAGTGGTGGATACTTAAACTGAAATAAGATGTTTTGTACATGAAGAAGTAAGAAATTGACTTGAATAACCTTAAGTTTCCACAAACAAGAGAATATAATAAGATTGTGCTTAAGCCAATAAGGATGCTAAATGGCATCGCTTTGTCCTGACTTCTCCCCCATCTCTCTCCCTAACTGTCCCCCTGCTGTGTGACCTTTCAGACAAGCCTCCTTTCTTTGCTCTGGATCTCTGCTGCACTTGAATTTTCAGGGTTATTTTTTTTTTTCACTGTTGTAGAGTTGATTTACAACACTGTGGTAATTCCTACTGTACTGCAAAGTGATTCAGTTTTATACGTATATTCACACACACACACACACATATATATTCTTCTATATATTCTTTTTCATTATTATTTATCACAGGATATTGACTACATCCTTGAGCTATAGTAGAATATTATTGTTTGAGTTTTTAGTACTTTAATGTTTATTTTAATTTTTAAAATAAAATTTAATATTTAATATTTTTGATATGAGAATAAAATTACAAAAAAAGCTTAAGAGAGTAACTGTCCTATATAAAGACAGGAATTTCTATGTTTTGCATGCTTCGATTACTTTATTATGCCCTTCATGCGCACTCCATCCTCACTAACACACACACACACAGCTGCACCGGGTAATATCTGTTTCTCACATTTGTTGTCATGTATTTAGTAGTTTCTTACTGTCTCCTCCTTTATATTCGCCCACAATAGTTAGCCTACTGTCTTTTCCACAGGTGTCACTACCTGACTTACAAGTATCTACCCAGTGCTTATGTATGCTAAATTTTTCATCAGTGAAAATTCTATATCTCCTGAAGGCAGCCTGAGGATTTACTTTTATGGAGTACACTTTCTGTGAGCCTCGTTCTTCCTCTTCTTTTCTCAGGACAGAATAATGGTTGGGGATATGTATTTTTAACCAACACATTTTAAAAATTATCAGTACAAGATACATTTAATTGTCACGGCTAATCCATGATGGACTGATGCTAAAGCTGAAACTGTAATACTTTGGCCACCTCATGCGACGAGTTGACTCACTGGAAAAGACTCTGATGCTGGGAAAGATTGAGGGCAGGAGGAGATGGGGACGACAGAGAATGAGCTGGCTGGATGGCATCACCGACTCTGTGGACAAGAGATTGAGTGAACTCCGGGAGTTGGTGATGGACAGGGAGGCCTGGCATGCTGTGATTCATGGGGTCACGGAGAGTCGGACACGACTGAGCAACTGAACTGAACTGAACTGAACTGAATCCATGATGAGAGCCCCATAAAGGAAGGAGGTAATTCACCTTGATTTCCTAGATCATGAAGACTTTTCTTTCTAGAAAGGGTCTAGGATTGGGACTCTGGTTCACGTGGTTATTATTCTCAGTATCCTCAGCCATGTCGCCTGCCAAGAATTGTTGGGAGCTAAGAGTAGGCTGTTTATATGATATAATTGGTAAAGTGCTGGGAAGAGGCCTAAGTCTTCACCGGTCTCCCCTAGAGCATTCCAAAGCACTTAAATTCCTACCTTCAGCATCAAAGCTTTCTTTTGCTCAAATGTAAACAGCCTGAAGGGATATCATAATAAACCATTATCAGAAATCAGCAACTCAGCGGGAATGGGTCTTTTAGATTCTTTTCCTGCTAACACTAGTTGGCCAAGAAGAAAGTGAGAATTCAGCCAGGACATTTTTTCACTGAAGTGAGCCGAGTCCTGTGTTGTTGCTGTCATCATGAGAGAGAAAAGGCTGGCCAGGTACACGGCCCCCATCACTCTCTCCACTGACTAGGAGACTAGAGCTCTTTTGTAAAGAGGAACTACTGGGATTGGAGAGGTCTAGAGAACTGGGTTACAAGGATCTTCTTCACTTGCGTGCAGGGTCAAATGGGTCATGAAAAGGTAGCTGTTAAGTTTTTCTAAACTTGAAGTATGACGAGTTGATGATTCTGGTAAAGCTCAAAATGGCATCTGGCAGTCAGAGTGGTTCATCACATTTTTTTAAACATAATAATGTTGGAAGCGCCTGTTTTTGAACCAGGCTGTGTAGTGAGATGAAAGTATTCTGTACTCTCCTCCGTTTTCCCTTCTTCCCACTACTTTGATCATGTGGGTCTACTGGTCCCCATCTACTGCCAGGGGCTATTTGACTTCCTCGATGAATATTTATGGATAACAAAGTAGTCACTATTTTCCACTGGGTCATGCTGATGCTAATTCCCAAACCTGAGATCTACTTGGGGATTGACTGCCTCATTCGTTGAGATAGATAGGTGTTTGTTTGTCTCTCTTTTCAAGTCTCACATGATTAGAAAAACTGTTGGAAGGAGGTGATCTAGGTAGACCTACCCAGACTCTCAGTCACATCTTTCAAGAACTCATGTTCATTTCAGAAGCAGTAAAGAATTACAAATTGAAAAACTGAAAATGCTCCATGGAGGAAATAACTTTGCTTGCGAACAGCCAACAAATTGCAGGTGCTTCCATAAATTAGATTCACCCATCGATGTTTCAACTCAAATATTACTTTCTGCTATTGATTTATTGAACTTGTCATATTATCTCTTTGTGAAATTTATCCGTTATGAAACAATCTTATCTAACTAAAGAACTTTCTGCTTCTTACAATAGTATTTTTATTCAGTTACTGGACCTTTCTCTTCCACCTAAAAACATGCACAAGCCTCTCTCCATCCTAAAATTTAAAACAATTCCTTCCTGGCGCTATTTCCTACTGTAGTGAATGATTCATGTCCCTCTTCTTTCTTGAGAAGCCCTTATGTCCTAACTTCCCGTTTTCTCTTTAACTGACTGCAATAGTATCATTAATAATAACAATAGCTAATATTCACTGAGTGGATGATGTGTGCCAGGCACTGTGCAGCTTATATGTATTTAAATCTTCCAAGCATCCAACACAGTAGGTATCAGCAGCAGTCCTGTTTGTACGGATGAGAACACAGAGGCTCAGAGAGGGCTTGTGTGTTGCTCACTCAGACAGCGAGTGGGTGGCAACAGAGCAACTCTAGTTTCCTCCTGGAGATGCTGTCTGTATCACTGTTGCAATGCACAGCGTGTACTGTCTCTAACAACTTCTTGCAACCAATCATAGCCTGATCATCATATCTACGGGTTTACAGTCAGTTTTCATTCTACTCTTTCTTCCCACAGCAGTTGCCACTGTTGGAACTTTGGATTTTTCTACATCCTTCATTTCTGTGATAATATACAATTGTTGTTTCTACATTTCTAACTATTTGACTTTCTGATTTGTCCCCCGCCACCATTCTCTCTAAAATGTTGGATTTTCCTTCTTCTTTCCAATGTCTCCCTTGGGTGATCTCAATGACTCCTATGTTCTCAATGATCAGCTCAGTTCAAATTGCACTGTCCCTTTCTCCTGAACTCCAGGTTCATCTGTACTTATAGGCACTAGAAAAACACAAGTCAAATTTCATTATGTTTCCTTTAAAGCCTGTTTCTCCCTCTGCATTTCCTCCATCATTTAAAACATAGATTATCTAACATACAAGCTGAAGGATGGGGGAAAGTTTTTCTTTCTTTATACATTTATTTCTTTTTCACGCCTGCATTTAATTGGTTACTACATCCTGTGTATTCTGAGTTTTTAATTTAAAAATCTATCCATTCATTTCCATTACCATTCCTGCTGCTTTAACTCAGACTCTTACCCTATCTTTCCCTTCTGAGGTCAAGTATTGTGTGTTGTACTTCATAGTAGTCCCTACAATAGTGAAGTCACTCAGTTGTGTCCGACTCTTTGCGACCCCATGGACTGTAGCCCACCAGGCTCCTCCCCCCATGGGATTCTCCAAGCAAGAGTACTGGAGTGGGTGGCCATTTCCTTCTCCAGGGGATCTTCCCAACCCAGGGATCAAACTCGGGTCTCCTGCATTACAGGCAGACGCTTTAACCTCTGAGCCACCAGGGAAGCCCCAGGAAGTCCCCACAATAGCCAGCCCAATTTTGTACACAGATATAGATTATCAGGCACTTTTTCAGTGATGAAGTGAAAAAAAGTGGAAGTGAAGTCGCTCATTTGTATCTGACTCTTTGCAACCCCATGGACTGTAGCCCACCAGGCTCTTCCATCCATGGAATTTTCAAGCAAGAGTACTGGAGTGGGTTGCCATTTCCTTCTCCAGGGGATCTTCCTGACCCAGGGATCGAACCCAGGTCTCTCACATTGCAGGCAGACGTTTTACCGTCTGAGCCACCAGGGATAGATGAATATCTATTCAACACTTAACATTTAATGAAGATTATTCTACTGTCTAATATTTACATAGAACTTGCTCTCATCAGACATGATTCTAAATACTTTAGCTGTATTACCTTAGTTAATCTTCATAAATTTCTTCTGAAGTAGGTACAATTATTATGCCCATTTAATAGATAGGGAAACAGACAGAGGGAGCTGACTTGCTCAAGATTATTCAGCTAATAAATGGCAGAGCTGGAATAAGACCACAGTCTGGCTTCAAATTCATGCTGTTAGCCATTGTACTTCCTCGTTGTTTTAGTTGCTAAGTCTTGTCTGACTCTTTTGTGACTTCATGAACTATAGACTCCAGGCTCCACTGTCCATGGGATTTGCCAGGTAAGAACACTGGAGTGGGTTCATAGGTCCTACTCCACGGGATTTCCCAACCCAGGGATCGAATCCATGTCTCCCACTTGGCAGGTGGATTCTTTACCACTGAGCCACCAGGGAAGCCCATTGTACTTCCTTATGTTTCCCTTTGTACTGCTTCTGTGTATCAGACTGAGATCCCAATTATTTTCCATTAACAATTTTGATTTTTTTGTCCACTTGCTGTTAAATCTGATTAGACTGTCATTATTTTTATACTGCAATTTGGCTGACAGAGAGCTTTTTCTTAGATTCAGGAAAGTGTCAGTAATGTCATTTTCTTGTTCACTGGCTCTTACAGATCAGCAGCATTTTCATTATCAAATTTCCTTGCAAAATCTTTTCAACAAGTGGGAAGCCGCTGTAGAGCACAGAGAGCTCAGCTCTGTGATCTGTGATGACCTACAGGCGTGGAATGGGGGTGGGAGGGAGGCTCTAGAGAGAGGGGATATATGTATACTTACAGCTGATTGCAGAAATGAATGCAACATTGTAAAGCAATTATACTGCAATTAAAAACTAAATGAAAAAGGAATCTTTCAGAAATAGAAACTAGTCTACTACAGACAGCCAATGAAAATATAACATTCAATAGAAAAGAAATTTTTTTTTCAAAAGGGGCATCCATTATATGAGCACTAGTTAACTAGAGCACCGTAGTACATTTCATTTCCCTGACTTCTTGGGTTCCCTCAAGGGAAGGACTAAGTGCAGGTCATTTTCTGGAGGGCTGACCCTCGGAAGCACAGGGAGGGAGCAACGCAGTGAGATAAAGGGGGCGATAATGATGCCGCTCTGGGCTCCACCCCAACAGTGACCTTCAGAGAAGCCAGTGAGATATACCTCAGAGTCCTGTGCCTGGATGCAGCGCCGCTGCAGCACTTAGACACCAGCTTCCAGTCCCCAGGGTTGACGGATGTCCCTGGCGGCTTTCCATCCCCTCGGCTCCTTGGTTGCCACTGTCTTTCGCAGGGCGAACTCCTGTGGTGCTGGAGAACCGGGAGGAAGAACAGAGGCGCTGGTGGTGCTAGAGGTGGGAAGCTTTTAGCTTGCTGCCGACTGCATCTAAGGTGAACTCGGGTGTGTCTGGCAGGTATGAGGCGTGGAATCTACAATATTTGCTACACCTGGTGAAAGTGAAGTCATTCAGTCGTGTCTGACTCTTTGTGACCCCACGGACTGTAGCCTACCAGGCTCCTCCATCCATGGGATTTTCCAGGCAAGAATACTGGAGTGGGTTGCCATTTCCTTCTCCAGGAGATCTTCCTGACCCAGGGATTGAACCCAGGTCTCCTAGATTGTAGGCAGACGCTTTACTGTCTGAACCACCAGGGAAGTCCGAATCTTAACCTTCTCCACCTGGTGAAGGTTAGGATTAAGCTCAGGATTAGGACACTCTGATAAACAGAAAGGATTAGGACACTCTGATGAAGCAAACTAAGAAAGGAAGGCACCAGCATCTATTTCTTCCTTTCCTTCCTCAGGATGTATTGAGTACCATATTTTGGCAATCCATGTATTAAACATTAGCAGTAAAGTATAATTTCTTTAACATTTTGAGGTTTCCCAGGTGGTGTTAGGGGTAAAGAACCCACCGGCAATGCAGGAGACAGAAAGAGACACAGGTTCGATCCCTGGGTTGGGAAGATTCCCTGAAGGAGGGCATGGCAACTCTCTCTAGTACTCCTGCCTGGAGAATCCCATGGACAGAAGAGTTTGGCAGGCTGCAGTCCATGGGGTCGCAAAGAGTTGGACACGACTGAAGCGACTTAGCACACATGCAATATTTTCTTCGCACATTTAGAAGATTATCTTATATCTCTTGGGAGCCTGCCGGGTGTCGCAGGCTCCAGTAGCCTTTGTGCTTCCGATGCAAAATTGTGGGTTTCTGCATACTCTCCAAGAACAAGTGTCAGAATATTCTGGAGACCTCTGGAGGGCGCTGAAACATTAAGGAGCCTTCTTACAAGAAGTATTGCAGGGAGTTGTCGACTATTCAAGAAAATGAACTAGAGGAAGACAATGATACCTTATTTACATATATGTTGATCTACAGGGCATGTTTCAATATTATGTCATTGATGCATATAATCACGGTGAAAGTAAAATTTTCTCTAAATGCATTTTTGGCATTGTCACAATTCTATACTTGAATTTAAGAAAAATTAATTGAATAATCTGACATTCTAATGACATTGGTTAGGTAACTGCTATATGCTAAATCTGTAAATATGTCAAAAGTGATATGAGTTATAAAAAGGTGAGTGAAAGTCAGTCTCTTACAATACAGTAGAAGGCGTGAGCATTGCATATAAGCAACCATAAAGCAAGGTGGAAAGTGATAAGATCCATAAAAAAAAAATACCATGGACTGTGAAAATTCTAAAATAGAAAAATTATTTCTGCACCAAGCAATTTATTATTTCTTATGGTAATATTAATAGCTAAGCCTAGCCCAAATGTCCTGGAAATTTCATTAAATGTGGCCTACTTGCTGGCCCACTTGCCAGCCCGCTAGTTTTTTAATAATAAGCAGACTTGGGCTTAGAAAAGACAGACAGGACCCAGATGGGCCTTTAACTCAGTGATAACTGCGCTGGTCTCTAAAAATGCTCTCAAGAAGAAAAGCAAAGTCCTTCTCTAATTCTTAATTATAAAAAAATCTAAAATCATGTGGTCTGCTTTTAAGCCATAAACTTTTAGGTATACAAAAGGAACACTGGAAACAAAAATTGAGCAATATTTGTATTGACAAAACTACTGCTGAATTTTCTTGAGCATGAAAACATTTTTATCAACAAAGATTTTATCATAAAATAGAATTTAGGTGTCTTTTTTCTTAACCAAAAGTCAATTTTTAATGAAATTATGCACATGAAAGAGTCTATAACAGATATTTTAATAGAAAACCAAGTTCAGCAAAACTATTGAGAATTATAGTAAATAATATTTCATACTCAAATAAGTAGGAACTCAGTACTTTTCGTATTGGGTACAACTTGTGATCACTAAGTATGTTTTTTTCATTCTGTCCAAAGACTAAAAAAAAAAAATGTTATAATGAATTGCCTGTGATAACATCTATTTGTTACATTGTCCACATAGAGCATGTATTAGACAGCTCTTTGAAAACACATTTCAGTCACAGTCTCCAAATTAGTATTTACAATTATACATGGTTGGAGAAGGAAATGGCAACCCACTCCAGTGTTCTTGCCTGGAGAATCCCAGGGACGCGGGAGCCTGGTGGGCTTCCATCTATGGGGTCACACAGAGTCGGACACGACTGAAGTGACTTAGCAGCAGCAGCAGCAGCATACATGGTTATGGGAGAAACTTGTGGCTCAGATGGTAAGGAGTCCACCTGCAATGCAGAAAACCCGGGTTCAATCCCTGGGTCAGGAAGATCCCCTCGACAAGGGAATGGCAACCCACTCCAGTATTCCTGACTGGAGAATTCCATGGACAGAGGAGCCTGGTGGGCTGCAGTCCATGGGGTCAGAAAGAGTCAGACACAACTGAGAGACTTACACTTTTATTTTCATGCATAGTTATATTTTATTTAATTATATATAATTACAATTTGATATATTTTCTTTATGTGAAACTGATAAATGACTTCCCTGGTGGCGCAGTGGATAAGAATCCGCCTGCCAAGGCAGAGGACGTGGGTTCGATCCCTGGTGCGGGCAGATTCCACATGTCGCAAAGCAACTAAGTCCAGTGTACCACAAACACAGAGTCTGTTCCCTAAAGCTTGTGAGCTACAGCTACTGAAGCCTGCGTGCCTAGAGCCTGTGCTCTGCTTCAAGAGGAGCCACTGCAATGAGAAGCCAGGACTCTGCAGGAAAGAATAGCCATCCCCACTCACTGGCACTAGAGAAAGCCCTCCAAAGCAATGAAGACCCAGCACAGCCAAAAATAAATAAATAAATAAAATTATTTTTTAAAAACTTCTCCTAACACCCAAATATGGAAGTATCAAGCTAAATTCCATTGTTTGATACAATGAATATTGCAATAGTGAACGTATATCATGGGAAGTCTATTATTTTTTAACATTTTTTTTCCCCATGGAGTACTTTTTTGCCTTTAGGAAAAAGAGTAAGAGAAAGATCAGTTTGCATGAAAAGTGATGTTATATAATCTCTAAAGCTTTTTCTGAAAACTTAATTATTCTAAAATTCCTATCAGTTAGGAAGCCATCAGATTAATCATTTAGGTCCTTCAAACTACACTAAGATTTAAGTAGATGATTGAGAACTTGTAATCAGTTTGTAATTTTTCCACCCATCCATCCATCCATCCAGTCCTTCAATAAGTGCTTTCTTTGACACTGAAGATACAAAGAAGGAAGGACTATAGGCTGATGTAAAAGTCAACCATGTAAACAAATAATTATCATACATGAAGAGTCATAACTTGCATGGGTATTGCAGAGGAGGGGTCAGTACATGCTATTTATGAGGCCAACATGTTTCAAGAAGAAGCTGATGTTAAGCCAAGTATGAGAGAATAAATCTGAGTTTACCAGGCAGATGTAGAAAATGTGTGTGCGGAAAGTCCTCTGAGCAGAATGTTGAATACTCAGAAAATAGAAAAAAAAAAAAATGACAGGTTTGCTGCTGCTGCTGCTGCGTCACTTCAGTCGTGTCCGACTCTGTGTGACCCCCCATAGACAGAAGCCCACCAGGGTCCCCCGTCCCCGGGATTCTCCAGGCAAGAACACTGGAGTGGGTTGCCATTTCCTTCTCCAGTGTGTGAAAGTGAAAAGAGAAAGTGAAGTCGCTCAGTCGTGTCCGACCCCTAGCGACCCCACAGACTGCAGCCTACCAGGCTCCTCCATCCATGGGATTTTCTAGGCAAGTGTACTGGAGTGGCTCGCCATTGCCTTCTCCGAATGACAGGTTTAGGGAACCATAAACTGAATGGTATTGCAGAACAATGGAATACAAGGAGTAGTTTCAGGCAAGTGGTGTGAGAGGCTGTCAGTATTATGATAAAGGTCCATTATCTTACTCTGGAGGTAAGCAGCTACCATTAGGGCACTGAGCAGGGAATGAACTGCTCAGAATTTTGCCTTTAGAAAGACCTCACCTGTGAGTGTGAAGGGTGAGTTAGAAAACAGACGGACTGGAAGTACTGGGTTTTGTACATGTATTTCTACTCTATATGGAATGTCTTCGGTCCTTCCAGATCCACCTATATTCACATCAGGTTCTTTAATCTGTGAGATTGGAAGTTTAACACTTCCACAAATTTCTCCCAGGACTCTTTTATTTATGGTCATTGTTATGTCTGAAACTGACTTGTCCAATGGTGTTTCTTTTTAATTAAAAAATTTTGCTATTATTTTAACAGTTTTGAGATACAATTTACATACTAAATAATCTATTTAAAATGCTAAATTAAATTTTTTTTAGATACTCACAGAGTTATGAAGCCATCACCAAAATCAAATCAATTTTAGAACATTTCTATCACTTCCCCAAAGGAATCCGTACGCATTAGCGGACACTCCCTATTTCCCCCACTACCAGTTCCAGACTTGGGCAACCATTCATCTACTTTCTGTCTCTATAGATTTGCCTACACTTGACATTTCATAAAAATGGAATCATACAATATGTGACCCCTTTTGACTGCCTTTTTTATATAGCATGATATTTAAGATTCATTCATGTTATAGCATATATTAGTATTTCATTTTTATTGTCAAATAATATATCATTTATTGACATTTTTATTGTCAAATAATGTACTATGAAAATATTGACATTATTATAAAGAAATATGACTTTCACCTTTCACACTCCTACAATATTTGTTTATAATTTACCAGTTGTTAACAATTTGTGAACAATGTCCAAACACTATTCAAAGTGTGAAAACACTTTTTGGCTAGTATGCCTAACGCTGCTATGAACATTCATTTATGAGTTTTCATGGGGACATATGTATTCCTTTCTCTTGGATATTTACCTAGGGGTGCAATTGCTGAGTCATGTGATAACCTTTTCCTTAACATTTTGAGGAGCTGCCAAACTGTTTTCCACAGCAGCTGCATCATTTAACGTTCCCACCAGCAGTGTCCAAGGACTCCAGTTTCTCTAAATCCTCACTAAACTTTGTCATTACTTGTCTTTCTGATTATAGTCATCCTAGTGGGCTTGAAGCATTATCTCACTGTGGTTTTATTTTTCATTTTCCTAATAGCCAATTACCCACTCCAGAGTTCTTGCCTGGAGAATCCCAGGGACAGGGAAGCCGGGTGGGGGCCATCTATGGTGTCACATAGAGTCGGACACGACTGAAGTGACTTAGCAGCAGCAGCAACAATAGCCAATGATATTGAGCCTCTTATCAAGGGTTTATTGGCTATCTGTATATCTTCTTTGGAGGAATGTCAATTCAGATATTTTGCCCATTTAAAAATCAGGTTTGTCTTTTTGTTGCTGAGTTGTAAGAGTTCCTTGCATATTCCAGATATAAATCTGTTATCAGATATATGATTTATATATGTTTCCTTCCATTCTTGGAGTTATTGTCTCAATTTCTTGGTAGTGTTCTTTGAAGCATAAAAGTTTTTAGTTTTGATGAAATTTGATTGATAGATTTTTTATTATTAATACTGTTGGTGCTTTTGGTGTTGTATCTAAAAGACTTTCCTTAACCCAATGATACAAAGATTTATTCCTATGTTTTTTTCTAAGAGTTTTTTAGTTTTACCTCTTATATTTACTTCTGTGATCCATTTGGAGTTAAATTTTTTTGTATGTAGGTAATCACCCTGCTTATTTAAATTATATGCAGAGTACATCATGAGGAATGCTGTGCTGGAAGAAGCACAAGCTGGAATCAAGATTGCCGGGAGAAATATAAATAACCTCAGATATGCAGATGACACTACCCTTATGGCAGAAAGTGAAGAGGAACTAAAAAGCCTCTTGAAGAAAGTGAAAGAGGAGAGTGAAATGGTTGGCTTGAAGCTCAACATTCAGAAGACAAAGATCATGGCATCTGGTCCCATTACTTCATGGGAAATAGATGGGGAAGCAGTGAAAACAGTGTCAGACTTTATTTTTTTGGGCTCCAAAATCACTGCAGATGCTGATTGCAGCCATGAAATTAAAAGACGTTTACTCCTTGGAAGGAAAGTTATGACCAACCTAGATAGCATATTAAAAAGCAGAGACATTACTTTGCCAACCAAGGTCTGTCTAGTCAAGGCTATGGTTTTTCCCGTGGTCATGTATGGATGTGAGAGTTGGACTGTGAAGAAAGCTGATTGCCGAAGAATTGATGCTTTTCAACTGTGGTGCTGGAAAAGACTCTTGAGAGTCCCTTGGACTGCAAGGAGATCCAACCAGTCCATTCTAAAGGAGATCGATCCTGGGTGTTCACTGGAGGGACTGATGCTAAAGCTGAAACTCCAATACTTTGGCCACCTCATGCAATGAGTTGACTGGAAAAGACTCTGATGCTGGGAGGGATTGTGGGCAGGAGGAGAAGGGGATGACAGAGAATGAGATGGCTGGATGGCATCACCGACTCTATGGACATGAGTTTGAGTGAACTCCGGGAGTTGGTGATGGACAGGGAGGCCTGGCGTGCTGTGATTCATGGGGTTGCAAAGAGTCGGACACGACTGAGCGACTGAACTGAACTGAAGTGAAAGAGGGAAACCAACTTCAATTCATTTGCATGTGGATATCTAGTTGTACCAGTACCATCTGTTGAAAGACAATTCTTTTCCTTTGAATGGTCTTGGCACCCATGTCAAAAACCAATCAAACTTAAAGGTAAGGGTTTATATATGGACTCTCAGTTCTATTTCACTGATCTATAAATCTATCCTCATGAAATCACCACTCTTTTTCTGTTTTTTTCAGTATAGTTGATTTACAATCTTGTGTTAATTTCTGCTGAACAGCAAAGTGATTCAGATGCACACACACATCCTTTTTTATATCCTTTTCCATTATGGTTTATCACAGGATATTGAATACAGTTCCCTGTGCTATACAGCAGGACCCTTGCTGTTCATCCGTTCTGTATATATTTGTATTTGCTAATCCCAAACTCCCACTGTCCCTTGCCCACTCTCCTTGGCAACTACAGGCCTGTTTTCTATGTCTGCATCACCACACTCTCTTGATTAAAGCACTTGTATGATATGACTTGAAGCTATCAGGTGCATGAGTCATCCAACTTTGTTCTTTCTCAAGACCATTTTGGCTATTCTGGGTCTCTTGCATTTTTTAAAATACTTTTAGGATCAACTTGTCAATGTTTGTAAAAATCTCAAATGAGAATTTAATAGGGACTGTTTTGAATGTGGAGATCAATCTGTAGAATACTGTCATCATACTATTAAGTTTTATGAGCAAAGGATTTCTATCCTTTTATTTGGATCTCCTTAAGTTATTTAAGCAATCTTTTGTAGATTTCCCCACTAGCTTTATTGAGATATAATTGAGGTATAAAATTATATATATTTAAAGTATACAATGTGATGATTATATACATATGTCATGAAATCATTACCACAATCAAGTTAATTAACACATCCATCAACTCGCATAATTACTTTTTGTGTGTGGTCTATAAGATCTATAAACATACTCACCATGCTGTGATCCTCATAATGTATTCATCTTGTAACAGTAAGTTTGTACCCTTTGAATAGCATCTCATTTCCACAACTTTCAGACCCTGGCAACCAACATTCTATTCTCTGGGTCTATGAAATACAAACTTTTAAATTCCATATATAAGCAATACCATGCAGTATTTGTCTTTTTCTGTCTTGCTTATTTTATTTGGCATATGCCCGCCCAGGTTTATCTATGTTGTCACGAATGGCAGAATTTCCTTTTATTTTATGGCAAATAATAGTCCCTTGTGTACATATACCACATTCTATTTATTTATATGCTGATGAACAGTTAGACTACTCACATCTTGGCTACTTGTGAATAATGTTGCGATGAACATGGGAGTGTAGAAATCTCTTTGAGATACTGATTTCATTTTCTTCAACTATATACAAAAAGCAGAGTAGTGGGATCATTTTAATTTTTAATTTAATTTTTTTTGAGGGACCTCCATATTGTTTTCCATAATGGCTGTACCAATTCTCATTCCCACCTAACAATGTACGAGGGTTTCCTCCTGCACAGTTGGTGGGAATGTGACTTGATGCAGCCACTGTGGAGAATAGTATGGAGATTCCTTAAAAATATAATCCCTAATCATATGATCCTGCAATCTCAATCCTGGGCATATATCTAAAGAAAACTCTTCTTTGAAAAGACACAAACACCCGAATGTTCAATGCAGCACTATTTGCAATAGCCAAGACGTGGAAGCAACCTGTGTCCATCAGCAGATAAATGGATAAAGATGATGTGGTATATATACAACAGAATATTACTCAGCCATAAAAAAGAATGAAATAATGCTATCTGCCACAACATGGATGGACTTAGAGATTGCCATACCAAGTAAAGTCACACAGGGAAAGACAGGTACCATATGATACCACTTACATGTGGAATCAAAAACAATGATACAAATGAACTTATTTTCAAAATAGAAACAGACTAACAGTTATAGAAAACAAACTTGTGCTTACCAAAGGGGAAAGGTGCAGGGGGAAGATAGATTAAGAATATGGGGTTAACAATACATACTACTATATATAAGGTAAACAAACAAGGACCTACTGTATAGCACAGGGAACCATATTCAATATCTTATAATGTATAATGGAAAAGAATCTGAAAAACAGTATGTGTGTGTGTATGTATGTGTACATATATTTAACTGAATCACTTTACTGTGCACTTAACACAACACTGCAAATCATCAACACTTCAATAAAAAAATAAATGTTACCATCTTTTCTATTTTTGGAAAAATTTATGAAAAATTAGAACTCTTATTTAAGTGTTTTGTATAAATTACCTGTGATGTTGCCTGGTCATTGGTTTTCCCTTGTGAAAAGTTTTTTGATTATTAATGAAGTCTCTTTACATGTTAGAAGTCTATTCAGATTTTCTATTTCTTTTTGAGGCAGTTTTAGTAAGTTGTGTCTTTCTAGAAAATTTTCCATTCATCTAAATTACCTCTTTTATTGGTATACTCTTATTCATAGCGTTCTTTCATAATTCTTTTTATTTTTGTAAGGTTGGTGATAGTGTGTTCTCTTTCATTTCTGATTTTAGTAATTGGAGTCTTTTTAAAGTTTTATCAATTTTGTTGACCTTGAAGAACTAACTTTAGCTTTTGTTGATTTTCTTTATTATTTTATCCATTTCATTTACTTCAGTTCTAATCATTTTTATTTCTCCCTTATCCTTGCTTTGGGTTTAATTTGATCCTCTTTCTCCAGTACCTTTTTTAAAAAAATATTTATTTTTATTTAGTTGACTGTTACAGGTGTTAGTTGTGGCATGTGGGAACTAGTTCCCTGACCAGGGATCAAACCCAGGCTCCCTGTATTGGGAGCACGATGTCTTAGCTACTGGGCCACTGCAGAAGTCCTCCCAGTATCTTAAGTGAAATGTTTAATCATTGTTTGAGATTGTTTCTTTTTTCCCCCCATGCAGGTGTTTGTTGTTGTTCAGTTGTTAAGTTACATGTGACTCTTTGTGAATCCATGAACTGCAGCACTTCCCTGTCCTTCGCTATCTCCTGGAGTTTGATCAAACTCATGTCCATCAAGTCAGAGGTGCCACCCAACCATCTCATCCTCTGTTGTCCCCTTCTCCTCCTGCCCTCAATCTTTCCCAGCATCTGGGTCTTTTCCAGTGAATCTGCTCTTCATATCAGGTGGCCAATGTACTGGAACTTCAGCTTCAGCATCAGTCCTTCCAATGAATATGCAAGGTTGATTTCCTTCAGGATTGACTGGTTGGATCTCCTTGCAGTCCAAGGGACTCTCAAGAATCTTCTCCAGCACCACAGTTCAAAAGCATCAGTTCTCAAGCTACCAATGATATTTTTCACAGAACTAGAACAAATAATCTCACAATTTGTATGGAAATACAAAAAACCTCGAATAGCCAAAGCAATGTTGAGGAAGAAGAATGGAACTGGGGGAATCAACCTGCCGGACTTCAGGCTCTACTACAAAGCCACAGTCATCAAGACAGTATGGTACTGGCATAAAGACAGAAATATAGATCAATGGAACAAAATAGAAAGCCCAGAGACAAATCCACGCACCTATGGACACCTTATCTTTGACAAAGGAGGCAAGAATATAAAATGGAGAAAAGACAGTCTCTTTAACAAGTGGTGCTGGGAAAACTGGTCAGCCACTTGTAAAAGAATGAAACTAGAACACTTCCTAACACCATACACAAAAATAAACTCAAAATGGATTAGAGAGCTAAATGTAAGACCAGAAACTATAAAACTCCTAGAGGAGAACATAGGCAAAACACTCTCCGACATAAATCACAGCAGGATCCTCCATGACCCACCTCCCAGAATATTGGAAATAAAAGCAAAAATAAACAAATGGGACCTAATTAAAATCAAAAGCTTCTGCACAGCAAAGGAAACTATAAGTAAGGTGAAAAGACAGCCTTCAGAATGGGAGAAAATAATAGCAAATGAAGCAACTGATAAAGGATTAATCTCCAAAATATACAAGCAGCTCCTGCAGCTCAATTCCAGAAAACTAAGTGACCCAATCAAAAAATGGGCCAAAGAACTAAACAGACATTTCTCCAAAGAAGACATAAACATGGCTAACAAACACATGAAAAAATGCTCAACATCCCTCATAATCAGAGAGATGCAAATCAAAGCCACAATGAGATACCATTTCACACCAGTCAGAATGGCTGCTATCCAAAAGTCTACATGCAATAAATGCTGGAGAGGATGTGGAGAGAAAGGAACCCTCTTACACTGTTGGTGGGAATGCAAACTAGTACAGCCACTATGGAGAACAGTGTGGAGATTCCTCAAAAAACTGGAAATAGAACTGCCGTATGATCCAGTAATCGCACTCCTGGGCATACACACTGAGGAAACCAGAATTGAAAGAGACACATGTACTCCAATGTTCATTGCAGCACTGTTTATAATAGCCAGGACATGGAAGCAACCTAGATGTCCATCTGCAGAGGAGTGGATAAGAAAGCTTTGGTACATATACACAATGGAGTATTATTCAGCCATTAAAAAGAATACATTTGAATCAGTTCTAATGAGGTGGATGAAACTGGAGCCTATTATACAGAGTGAAGTAAGCCAGAAAGAAAAACACCAATACAGTATACTAACGCATATATATGGAATTTAGAAAGATGCAAATGATAACCCTGTATACGAGACAGCAAAAGAGACACAGATGTATAGAACAGTCTTTGGGACTCTGTGGGAGAGGGTGAGGGTGGGATGATTTGGGAGAATGGCATTGAAACACGTATGTTGTCATATGTGAAACGAATCACTAGTTCAGGGTCGATGCATGTTATAGGATGCTCGGGGCTGGCATGGGGGGGATGACCCAGAAGGAGGATAAAGGGAGGAGGGAGGTGGGAGGGGGGTTCAGGAGAGAGAACTTATGTAAACCTGGGGCGAATTCATGTCAGTGTATGGCAAAACCAACCAATATAATATTGTAAAATTAAAAAATAAATAAATAAAAAACAAAAGCATCAGTTCTTCGGTGCTCAGCCTTCTTTATGGTCCAACTCTCACATCCATACATGACTACTGGAAAAATCATAGCTTTGACTATACAGACCTTTGTTGGTAAAGTGATATCTCTGCTTTTTGATATACTGCCTAGGTTTGTCATAGTTTTTCTTCCAAGGAGCAAGTGTCTTTTAATTTCATGGCTGCAGTTACCATCAACAGTAATTTTGGAGCCCAAGAAAATAATATGTCACTGTTTCCATTGTTTCTCCATCTATTTGCCATGAAGTAATGTGATGGAACGGAATGTGATCACAAGTAGGTGTTTACAGCTATAAATTTCTCCCTAAGAATTTCTTAGCTTTCCTGGTAGCTCAGGTGGTAAAGAATCCACCTGCAATGCAGACGTGGGTTCAACCCCAGGGTTGGGAAGATACCTGGAGAAGGGAATGGCAACACACTCCAGTATTCTTGCCTGGAGAATCCCACAGACAGGGGAACCTGGTGGGCTACAGTCTATGGGGTCGCAAACAGTTTGACAGAACTGACTGACTAACACGCATGCGTATGAGAATTGCTTAAATTACATCTTGTACATTTTAGTATACTTTCATTTTCATTCATTCATCCTAAAATATTTTCTAATTTTTCTTTTGACTTCCTCTTTGACCCATTGGTTATTTGGTAGTGTACTGGTTAAATTCCTCATTATTTGTGAAATATCCGAAATTTCTTTTTGTTATTAATTTCTAATTTCCACTATGATCAGAGAAATATTTCTATAATTTCAATCCCTTTAAATTTATTGAGGATTTTTTTTATAGCCTAGCATAGTCTATCCTGAGCATATACTCAGACAAATGTGTATTCTGATGTTGTTGGGTGGAATTTTCATTAGATGTCCATCAGACTGTTTTGCATATAATGTTCAAGATTTCCATTTACTTTGTTGATAGTTTACTTTGATGTTCTATCCATTATGGAGGAAGGTAGTGAACTCGTGAACTATTTTTGCCAAATTGTCTATTTTTCCTTACATTTCTGTTTGCTTTTATTTCATGTATTTCAGAGCTCTGATGTTGCGGGCATATAGGTCTATAGTTATTATAACATTCTGATAGTTTGACTCTTTCATTATAAATTGCCCACTTTATCTCTAGTACCACTTTCTTTTCATTTTAAAGTCTATTATATTTGATATTATTGTAGTCATTCTAGCTTTCCTTGGTTGCTGTTTACATGATTTTATCTTTTTCCATTCTTTTACTTTCAATCTATTTGTATCTTTAAACCTAAGAAGCTTCTTCTGTAGACAGTAAATAGTTGGAACATGTTTCCTATCCAATTTGACAATTCCTGCCTATTGATTGGATTACTTAACCCATTTGCATGTAATATTATTATTGATATAGCTGGATTTTCGTCTGTCATTTAAATTTTTATTTTCTACTGTCTAATGTAATGACTGTCTAATGTTCATCTAGTCAAGGCTATGGCTTTTCCAGTAGTCATGTATGGACGTGAGAGTTGGACTATAAAGAAAGTTGATGCTTTTGAACTGTGGTGTTGGAGAAGATTCTTGAGAGTCCCTTGGACTGCAAGTAGATCCAACCAGTCAATCCTAAAGGAAATTAGTCCTGAATATTCATTGGAAGGACTGATGTTGAAGCTGAAACTTTGGTCACTTGATGCGAAGAAAGGACTCATTTGAAAAGACCCTGATGCTGGGAAAGATTGAAGGCAGGAGGAGAAGGGGACAACAGAGGATGAGATGGTTGGATGGCATCACTGACTCAATGGACATGAGTCTGAATAAAATCCGGGAGCTGGTGATGGACAGGGAGGCCTGGCGTGTTGCAGTCCACAGGGCTGCGAAGAGTTGGACACAACTGAGCGACTGAACTGAACTGAACTAATGTCTTTTTGTTTCTGTTCCCCCTACTGCTCTATTTTGAATTAAGTGAATATTCTCTAGAGTAGTACTTTAATTACTGTGATTACTTTTTCACTATTTTAAAATTTATTTTGTTAGTGATTGCTTTAGGGGTTACTGTGTACATATTATCAGAATCTATTTCAGATTTAAACATACTTAACTACAGTGTGATATAGAAACATTACTTCCATGCAGTGTTATTCTCTCTTTCCCCTTTCCCACTACCATTGTTATACATGCCACATGTATATATGCTATTAATCCACCAATAGTACTATCTTATATAATTTTATGTGTATTAAACAGGCTGAGAAAATATGGGAACAAGTTTATTAGAGTTTGTTAGGGTAACCTTTCCATTTATTAATTTTGGTTCCCTATGTACGTTTAAGTTACCATCAGGGGTCCTTTTCTTAGTACAACACAGCTTTGCTCTCATCTACCTTCTTGGTGTTGTTATTGTCAAATATATTACATTTCTATATGTTCTGGTCCAATAGTACAATTACAAGTAAAATATAAAATTGTGTTTTAAATTAGTTAAGAAAAGAAATAAGAAGACATATTTATTTATACCATCTTATAACTAGAATGAACTATTTTGTTTATTGAAAAAGTTAAGTTTAAAATAAAAGATTGAATATTGTGTGGCTCCATCCACCCACCTCCTAACTCATATGTTGAAGCCCAATGTGCTTGTGTTAGAAGGCGGAGGCCCCTGGAGGTAATTAGGTTTAGATGAAGTCCTTAAGGGGAGGCTCCCATGAGGTTAGAGTTCTTACCAGAAGAAGAAGAAACACCAGAGCTTCCTCTCTTGGCCATATACACAGAGCTTGTATGAGCACCAGGCAAGGTGGTGGCTGCCTACAAGCCAAGATAAGAGGCCTCAGACTGTTACCCACCTGCCAATACCTAGACTGGGGACTTTCTAGGCTCTAGAACCAAGCCACTCCAGTACTCTTGCTTAGAAAATCCCATGGATGGAGGAGCCTGGTGGGCTGCAGTCCGTGGGGTCGCTAAGGGTCGGACATGACTGAGCGACTTCACTTTCACTTTTCACTTTCACACATTGGAGAAGGAAATGGCAACCCACTCCAGTGTTCTTGCCTGGAGAGTCCCAGGGACAGGGGAGCCTGGTGGGCTTCCGTCTATGGGGTCACACATAGTCGGACACGACTGAAGTGACTTAGCAGTAGCAGTAGCAGGCTCTAGAACTGTGAGAAAAAATGTTTAAGTCACTCAGTTTATGGCATTTCACTATGGCTTTATGGCATTAGCAACCTGAGGTAAGACATTAAGTTAACAACATCTCATTTAAAAATATCTCTAAGATTTGTTTTGACCTCAAGAGGGCTTTTCTTAGCTCTCTCTTTCACTGACTCCCTGGTGAACTGGTTAGACTATAGTTCTACTTGTTGTTTTTAATTATAGGAGCTTTTTTTGGGGGGTGTGAGTGCCCTAATTTAATAAGTTAAGTTTTAGTTTCTTTAAGATATATTAATCAACTGAAAAAATTTTAAAAACCCACTAGAACTAAATGGGCAAAAGATATGAACAGGAGGAAATATAAATTGTTTTTAAACATATGAAAAGATTGTCAACCTCACTTATAATTAAAAAATACAAGTTAGAGCTATGCAAAAATAACATTTACATGTTCAAGACTGGTAAAAATAAAAAATGATGACATAGCCCCAATATTGTTGATGGGAATATACAGTTACAATAATCTGTAAACAATGCTTCCCAATACCTATCAAAATTACCAAAGCCCATCTTTTAATTTTGAAGTTCGCTTCTCAGCATTTATTCAAAGAGATATTAGTATATACGAAAGATGACATGTGCACTTAGTCATCACTGTGTTGCTTGTAATAGCAAAAAGCTAATAATCTCTTAATGGGAGGTTGTTGAAATAAATTGTGGCCCATCAGCTTTAGCATGTGATGTGTCTTGACTGACAGAAAGGTGACAGATGTGATGGACGCAGTATCTTAAAAGGCATGGATTAGGCTTGTTCACTCTTGTGCTTCTACTGCCTCGGCTGCTATTCCACTGGTCTTGAGAATAATGTAACAGCCATTTGGAGCAAAACTGTCTTCAAATAAGGTGTTTCAGTCAAGCCCAAGCCAATCAATCTGCAAAAGTGTGAGCCAGCCCAGCTTAGCCAAGTTTGCCAACCAAGTCCAAGCCAAACCATCTAATCCTCAGCCAACATACAGATGCATAATCTATGCTTATAAAGAATTGTTTTAAGCCACTGAGTTTTCAGTGATTTATTCAGTTTTTTTTTTATTCAGTGAGTTTCACTGGTTTATTACACAGCAAGTGAGGCAGCCAATTACACTGTCCAGTGAATACTGTCTGCCCATTAAATAATTCTTTAATATGCAAATAATGGAGAATCTCTGAGTCTCATGGTTCAGTTAAATGTGGTTCAGAACAATGTGCAGTGTTCACTTTGTGAATGGAAATTTGTGAAATGGAATTTGCATACACTTGCATAAGATCTAACTGGAAAGATACATATAGAAACCTGATAAAAGCTGGTTGTCTGTGGAGAAGTTAAATGGAAAGTCAAGGAAAAGGAGTGAAAGGAGGTTTTCCTTTTATAACCTTTTTGCCACTTTTGAATTGTCAACCGACCAGGGCGCAACCGACCACGCAGAGGCATGGCCGAGAGGATCTACCCCACGCCTGAGGCCAGGGCTGGCGGCTGAAAGGAGTTACCCCACGTCCACTAGGCGGTGGCTGCGCGGGGCGCAGGAGGGCCGAGAGGAGCTACTCCACGTTCAAGGTCAGGAGGGGCGGCCTTGAGGAGATACCCCTCATCCAAATAAGGTGCAGCGGCTACACTTTCTTGGAGCAGCTGTGAAGAGATATCCCACGCCCAAGGTAAGAGAAACCCAAATAAGACGGTAGGTATTGCGAGGGGGCATCAGAGGGCAGACACACTGAAATCATAATCACAGTAAACTAGTTGATCTGATCACATGGACCACAGCCGAATGTGGTCCACTGGAGAAGGGAATGGCCAACCACTTCAGTATACTTGCCTTGAGAACCCCATGAACAGTATCAAAGGGCAAAATGATAGGATACTGAATGAGGAATTCCCCAGGTCTGTAGGTGCCCAGTATGCTACTGGAGATCAGTGGAGAAATAACTCTAGAAGGATTGAAGGGATGGAGCCAAAGCAAAACCAATACCCAGTTGTATATGTGACTGGTGATAGAAGCAAGGTCCGGTGCTGTAAAGAGCAATATTGCATAGGAACCTGGAATGTTAGGTCCATGAATCAAGGCAAATTGGAAGTGGTCAAACAGGAGATGACAAGAATGAACATAGACATTCTAGGAATCAGTGAACTAAAATGGACTGGAATGGGTGAATTTAACTCAGACGACCATTATATTTACTACTGTGGGCAGGAATCCCTTAGAAGAAATGGAGTAGCCATCATGGTCAACAAAAGAGTCCGAAATGCAGTACTTGGATGCAATCTTAAAAACGACAGAATGATTTCTGTTCGTTTCCAAGGCAAACCATTCAATATTACAGTAATCCAGGCCTATGCCCCAACCAGTAACGCTGAAGAAGCCGGAGTTGAACGGTTCTATGAAGACCTACAAGACCTTTTAGAACTAACACCCAAAAAAGATGTCCTTTTCATTATAGGGGACTGGAATGCAAAAGTAGGAAGTCAAGAAACACCTGGAGTAACAGGCAAATTTGGTCTTGGAGCACGGAATGAAGCAGGGCAAAGGCTAATAGAGTTTTGTCAAGAGAACGCACTGGTCATAGCAAACACCCTCTTCCAACAACACAAGAGAAGACTCTACACATGGACATCACCAGATGGTCAACACCGAAATCAGATTGATCATATTCTTTGCAGCCAAAGATGGAGAAGCTCTATACAGTTAGCAAAAACAAGACCAGGAGCTGACTGTGGCTCAGATCATGAACTCCTTATTGCCAAATTCAGACTTAAATTGAAGAAAGTAGGGAAAACCACTAGACCATTCAGATATGACCTCAATCAAATCCCTTATGATTGTACAGTGGAAGTGAGAAATAGATTTAAGGGACTAGATCTGATAGATAGAGTGCCGGATGAACTCTGGACGGAGGTTCGTGACATTGTATAGGAGACAGGCACCAAGACCATCCCCATGGAAAAGAAATGCAAAAAAGCAAAATGGCTGTCTGAGGAGGCCTTACAAATAGCTGTGAAAAGAAGAGAAGTGAAAAGCAAAGGAGAAAGGAAAAGATATAAGCATCTGAATGCAGAGTTCCAAAGAATAGCAAGGAGAGATAAGAAAGCCTTCCTTAGCGATCAATGCAAAGAAATAGAGGAAAACAACAGAATAGGAAAAACATGAGATCTCTTCAAGAAGATTAGAGATTCCAAGGGAACATTTCATGCAAAGATGGGCTCGATAAAGGACAGAAATGGTATGGACCTAACAGAAGTAGAAGATATTAAGAAGAAGTGGCAAGAATACACAGAAGAACTGTACAAAAAAGATCTTCATGACCAAGATAGTCACGATAACGTGATCACTTACCTAGATCCAGACATCTTGGAATGTGAAGTCAAGTGGGCCTTAGAAAGCATCACTACGAACAAAGCTAGTGGAGATGATGGAATTCCAGTTGAGCTATTTCAAATCTTGAAAGATGATGCTGTGAAAGTGCTGCACTCAATATGCCAGCAAATTTGGAAAACTCAGCAGTGGCCACAGGACTGGAAAAGGTCAGTCTTCATTCCAATCCCAAAGAAAGGCAATGCCAAAGAATGCTCAAACTACCACACAATTGCACTCATCTCACAAGCTAGTAAAGTCATGCTCAAGATTCTCCAAGCCAGGCTTCAGCAATATGTGAACCGTGAACTCCCAGATGTTCAAGCAGGTTTTAGAAAAGGCAGAGGCACCAGAGATCAAATTGCCAACATCCGCTGGATCGTGGAGAAAGCAAGAGAGTTCCAGAAGAGCATCTATTTCTGCTTCATTGACTATGCCAAAGCCTTTGACTGTGTGGATCACAACAAACTGTGGAACATTCTGAAAGAGATGGGAATCCCAGACCACCTGACCTGCCTCTTGAGAAACCTGTATGCAGGTCAGGAAGCAACAGTCAGAACTGTACAGGGAACAACAGACTGGTTCCAAATAGGAAAAGGAGTACGTCAAGGCTGTATATTGTCACCTTGCTTATTTAACTTATATGCAGAGTATATCATGAGGAATGCTGGGCTGGAAGAAGCACAAGCTGGAATCAAGATTGCTGGGAGAAATATCAATAACCTCAGATATGCAGATGACACTACCCTTATGGCAGAAAGTGAAGAAGAACTCAAAAGCCTCTTGATGAAAGTGAAAGAGGAGAGTGAAAAGGTTGGCTTGAAGCTCAACATTCAGAAAACAAAGATCATGGCATCTGGTCCCATCACTTCATGGGAAATAGATGGAAAAACAGTGGAAACAGTGTCAGACTTTATTTTTTGGGGCTCCAAAATCACTGTGGATGCTGATTACAGCCATGAAATTAAAAGACGCTTACTCCTTGGAAGGAAAGTTATGACCAACTTAGATAGTATATTAAAAATATTGTAAAAATGAGTATACTACCCAAAGTAATTTATACATTCAATGCAATCCCTATCAAGCTACCAACAATATTTTTCACAGAACTAGAACAAATAATCTCACAATTTGTATGGAAATACAAAAAACCTCGAATAGCTAAAGCAATTTTGAGGAAGAAGAATGGAACTGGGGGAATTAACCTGCCAGACTTCAGGCTCTATTACAAAGCCACAGTCATCAAGACAGTATGGTACTGGCATAAAGACAGAAATATAGATCAATGGAACAAAATAGAAAGCCCAGAGATAAACCCACGCTCCTATGGACACCTTATCTTCGACAAAGGAGGCAAGAATATAAAATGGAGAAAAGACAGTCTCTTTAACAAGTGGTGCTGGGAAAACTGGTCAGCCACTTGTAAAAGAATGAAACTAGAACACTTCCTAACACCATACACCAAAATAAACTCAAAATGGATTAAAGATCTAAATGTAAGACCAGAAACTATAAAACTCCTAGAGGAGAACGTAGGCAAAACACTCTCCGACATAAATCACAGCAGGATCCTCCAAGACCCACCTCCCAGAATATTGGAAATAAAAGCAAAACTAAACAAATGGGACCTAATTAAAATCAAAAGCTTCTGCACAGCAAAGGAAACTCTAAGCAAGGTGAAAAGACAGCCTTCAGAATGGGAGAAAATAATAGCAAATGAAGCAACTGATAAAGGATTAATCTCCAAATTATACAAGCAGCTCCTGCAGCTTAATTCCAGAAAACTAAGTGACCCAATCAAAAAATGGGCCAAAGAACTAAACAGACATTTCTCCAAAGAAGACATAAAGATGGCTAACAAACACATGAAAAAATGCTCAACATCCCTCATCATCAGAGAAATGCAAATCAAAACCACAATGAGATACCATTTCACACCAGTCAGAATGGCTGCTATGCAAAAGTCTACATGCAATAAATGCTGGAGAGGGTGTGGAGAGAAGGGAACCCTCTTACACTGTTGGTGGGAATGCAAACTAGTACAGCCACTATGGAGAACAGTGTGGAGATTCCTCAGAAAACTGGAAATAGAACTGCCATATGATCCAGCGATCGCACTCCTGGGCATACACACCGAGGAAACCAGAATTGAAAGAGACACATGTACTCCAATGTTCATTGCAGCACTGTTTATAATAGCCAGGACATGGAAGCAACCTAGATGTCCATCTGCAGACGAATGGATAAGAAAGCTTTGGTACATATACACAATGGAGTATTTCTCAGCCATCAAAAAGAATGCATTTGAATCAGTTTTAATGAGGTGGATGAAATTGGAGCCAATTATACAGAGTGAAGTAAGCCAGAAAGAAGAACATCAATACTGTATATTAACGCATATATATGGAATTTAGAAAAATGGTAACCTGAACCCTGTATAAGAGACTGCAAAAGAGACAGAGGCATTTAGAACAGTCTTTGGGACTCTGTGGGAGAGGGTGAAGGTGGAATGATTGGGGAGAATGGAATTGTAGCATGTATATTATCATAAGTGACCAGTCCAGGTTCGACGCATAAATTTTCCTCTGTTCAAAAAAAAAAAAAATAAATAAAGTGTTAACTCAGTAAAAAAAATAAATAAATAAAAATAAAAATCAGAGACATTACTTTGCCAACCAAGATCCGTCTAGTCAAGGCTATGGTTTTTCCTGTGGTAATGTACGGATGTGAGAGTTGGACTGTGAAGAAAGCTGATCGCCGAAGAATTGATGCTTTTGAACTGTGGTGTTGGAGAAGACTCTTGAGAGTTCCTTGGACTGCAAGGAGATCCAACCAGTCCATTCTAAAGGAGATCAATCCTGAGTGTTCATTGGAAGGACTGATGCTAAAGCTGAAACTGCAATACTTTGGCCACCTCATGCGACGAGTTGACTCACTGGAAAAGACTCTGATGCTGGGAAAGGTTGGGGGCGGGAGGAGACGGGGACGACCGAGAATGAGCTGGCTGGATGGCATCACCATCTCTGTGGACATGAGTTTGAGTGAACTCCGGGAGTTGGTGATGGACAGGGAGGCCTGGCGTGCTGTGATGCATGGGATCGCGGAGAGTCGGACACGACTGAGCGACTGAACTGAACTGAACCTTATTGTCAACAGCTTAAATGCATTATATATTCAAAAAAAGAAATTATTTTTTAAAACTCGTCTATTCATAGAGCTCCAAATTCTTCTATCATCTAATAGAGCAGAAAAAAATCTGAAATCAGTTAACTTTTTATTCTCTTGACAAGGGCCAATTTTGCGTCGATAACTGCAGAATCTTTATTATTTCCTTAAATTAGGAGTTTCAATGATGTTTATCTAGGAGTAGAACTCTATTATTATTTCCTTGTAGCTAGAATACATATGTAAAGGACTCTTAAAATTCAATTGTAAGAAGACAAATGACTCAGTAAAAAAAATGGACAAATTGATTGATTATACACTTCATGAAAGAAGAAAATACAGGTAACAAATACACAATTAAAAGGTGCTCAATATCACTGAAAAATTAAAAGCAAAATTAGATACCACTACATGCAATTTAGCATATCTAAGATGTAAAATCTAATGATATTAAGTGTTGGAAGGATGTGGAGCAACTGGAACTCTTCTTCACTAACGTAGAATGAAAACTTCTTCACTAATGGGAAATAATATAAAATGGTATATTCACTTTAGAAACTCAGTTTGGCATTCCTGATAAAGTTAAAAATGAATCTACCATATGACCTAATCATTCCACCTCTTGATATTTGCCCAAGAGAAATGAAAGTATATGCCCACAGACTCAAATGTGAATGTATATCACAGCTTCATATGTGATAGCCCCAAACTGGAAAAAGTTCAAATGTCCATCAATAGGTAAAGGGATAAACAAATTTTCCTATATCCATATCACAGAATGCTACTTAGTAAAGAAATGAAAATGAACTTCTGATACTCATAACATGTATAAATCATAAATTAATTATGCTGAGTGACAAAAAGCCAGATGAAAAAAGGGCACATACTATATGATTCCATTTATATAAAATCCTAGAAAATTCAAAGTAATCTATAGTGTCAGAAATTAAATCAGTGGTTGCCAGGGCATGGCTTGGGGTGGGGGTGACATGTACATAGAGAGATTACAAATGGTCATGAGAAATCTTTTGAGGGTGATGAATTCATTAATTTTCAATTAATGAATGATGGTTTCAAGAATGTTTGCATATGTCAAAATTTACCAATTTGTCATTTTAATTATCTACAAAAGAAAATTGAAGAAGAAACCAAATGTTAGGATTTGTCAAGCTGAGTAGTTGACAAACTTTTGTTATACAATTCTCTGTTTTTAATGTGTTTTCTATATTTAATAATAAAATATTTTTAATTCAATTTTTAAAAGTGAAAGTGAAGTTGCTCACTCGTGTCTGACTCTTTGCAACCCCATGGACTGTAGCCTGCTAGGCTCCACCATCCAGATTTTCGAGGCAAGATTACTGGAGTGGGTTGCCATTTCCTTCTCCAGGGAGGAAACTAGATTTCTCTCACTTGAGCTGATATAATAAACTGATGGAAACAATAATTTCCATGAAAACAGGGCTTTTGTCTGTTTAATTCACCATTTCATCCCCAGTTCTCAGGACAGAGGCACTTACACCCTTCACCTAGGAGCACTTACCTAGGAGCACTTCACCTAGAAGCACTTACACCCTTCAAAATCACTTATCTAACACATAATGAATGAACTCAATTTATTCACCCTACTGGCTATTTTCTTAAAGAAGATTTCCAATTCCTTATGGTAAAGCTTAGAAGTTACGGAACAATTTTAGTGATTACCTGTACTGTGGAGGGTGCCAAGAGAATCAGAAACCTTTACACATAATTGCTTGTATTCGGGCAGCTTGCACCAGCAAAGTCCTATTGTTTGTTGATAGGTGGCATCCAGTCTGATTATTGAAAACTTAGTGGTCAGTGACTGAACCATACTAGTTGTAAACTATTTTGAATATTACCTCTTTGCAAATGTCATCACACCAGTACTCTGTGGGTTCAAGTGTCTCTTTACGTCACACATTTCTCCTGCAGGCTTTTGTTCAAGTTCAAAATAGGTATCCTTGACATGCATTTTGTATCCAACTCCTTTATTCTAACATTTTAAATGAATTAAAATATTTGTTATTAACTACAGAAAACACATAACATCCACTCATTGCTCAGGCCATAAATTTGATGCTGGCTTAATTTTGTTTCCCTAAACAATTCTTTTCACTGCCAAGGTAATGTGATAAGTTTCTATTTCAAAATACACAATATTTTCAGTCTTCTCTTCTGGAATTTTGTATGGGGGAGCTAAACCAAATCTGATAAATATTTGCTTTTTGGCTTTAAACTTCTCAAGCAGTGTTAAAGGCAACTTATTAACCTATGTCCTTTAGCTCACCGGATATGACTTTGAAAATAGATTAAAGACACCTGGGTCATATATTCAAGCTTTGGCCCAAGTCTATCTGCTGAACCTCTGCCATGGACATGCACTAGACTGCCTATCAATGTGCCAAAATTAGAAAATTTTTAAGAAAAATTTCTGACTTTGGAGATGGCTCTATTTGGAAGACAAAATGAATTCCATACAAAAAGGCATTAGTAAACATTTATTGAACTGTATTAAATTTAATTGAAATTAATTAAATTTGGATGGTAGCTACAATTGCAACTGCTCCCATTGCTGGGCTGAATTCCAGTTTTGGTTTAGAACCCAGTTTGGGCAAGGATTAGAGAAATGGAAAATCTTCAAAGTCAACTTCAAAGTTGAATTAATTTACATTAGAAAAAGAGTATTAGGTAACACTACTGAATTAAATATTTATTACAATTTATTTTGAAAAGACAATAACTACAAACAGATAAGCTAGGTCTTCTCTAAGTGAATAAGTTCACTGTTCTATCCTTTACTCTAGGTATTTTTTAGCTTCCTTACAGTAAATTTGACTCTTCCATCTGGAATTGTTAGGATTTCTCTTGGACATCATTTAAAATATAGAAGTTATCCATTATGTCACATGTTTTAGAATTATAAATGCCTGTATTCTCCCCTCCATGCTGATTTATAGATTCTACCTCAAGTATTTATATGGGCTATTTTCAACCTTTTGAAAAACAAGCATTTTATAAAGCCTTTATATAAAGCATACCTTCATGTAAATTTTAAAAATACATATTATACTAACTATAATATAAAAGAGAAATAAGAGCATAATTAAATAATAAATAATAGGTAGTATAATATATAAATGACTGTACTGCTGCTGCTGCTGCTAAGTTGCATCAGTCGTGTCCGACTGTGTGCAACCCCATAGATGGCAGCCCACCAGGCTCCTCTGTCCCTGGGATTCTCCAGCCAAGAACACTGGAGTGGGTTGCCATTTCCTTCTCCAATGACTATACTAGAAGACCTAATGAAGTGTTAATTGCACCCTAGGTGGCATAGTGGTAAAGAATCTGCCTGCAATGTAGGAGACCCAGGTTTGATCCCTGGGTCAGGAAGATCCCCTGGCGAAGGGAATGGCAACCCACTCCAGTATCCTTGCCTGGAGAATCCCATGGATAGAGGAGCATGATGGGCTACAGTGCATGGGGTCACAAAGAGTTTGACACAACTGAGTGACTCACACCCACACACTTATCAACAGGCTGCTGCTGCTGCTGCTGCTAAGTCACTTCAGTCGTGTCCGACTCTGTGTGACCCCATAGATGGAAGCCCACCAGGCTCCCCCGTCAACAGGCTAGGACTTGAGAAATTAGACTAAGATTTAAATTAATAGTGAAAACAGTTTGTCTTTACATTCGGTTAAGTTCAGTCGCTCAGTCGTGTCTGACTCTTTGCGACCCCATGAATCACAGCACGCCAGGCCTCCCTGTCCATCACCAACTCCCGGAGTTCACTCAAACTCATGTCCATCGAGTTGGTGATGCCATCCAGCCATCTCATTCTCTGTTGTCCCCGTCTCCTCCCACCCCCAATCCCTCCCAGCATCAGACTCTTTTCCGGTGAGTTACATTAGACATTTTGAAATAAGAATTACTTTAAATGCAATAAATACAAATGCACACTGATATGGCTGATTTGTATTAGTGATTCAAACACCATGAGCAACACAGCTGTCAGAGGTACAATTTTGGTTGTGTCCCAAACAAAACAATATATATTTTTCCTTTGATGAACACAGTAGCTGCCTTCCTGGAAAATTCAGTGTATATTAAAACCATTCTATAAGTATTTGCAATTTAAATGTAGGATGGTTGTTTAGGTTTTTCACCTACAAGAATGCATAGATGGATACTTGGAAGTGATGTGGGAAGCAGGATAATTTTTCATTGTATGATACTGTCCCTTTAATTGCAGGATGTCTAACATCCCTGGCCTCTGCAGGCTAAATGCCAGTAGTTCTCCCCATTGACTATAACCAGAAAATGCTTCCAACAAATATCCAAAATGCCCACTAGGGGCAGTGTCACCCTGGAGAACCACTGGTCTACATAACTGTTCCTGACTTGTCCATCTTTTAACACTGCTTTGGTTTATAGTTCTTCAACATCTATCACTTGGCTCTCCCAATTTCTCTGTGTCCCTAGTCTCTCTGCCTGTGAATTTATCCTTCAAATAGATCGCGGAGGTGATCTTTGTAAAATGCACATATAATCATGTCATTCTCCTGCTGAGTATCTTCGGAGGCTTCCCAGCTCTACAGGATGAAACCAAACTTTTTAGAATAGAGGGCAGTAATCCTATCCCAACATGTATCAAACCCACGCTCCTACCACTCTCTCCAATGCGTGCTGTGCTGTGCTTTCCCCCATCTGATCTTTAGAACTGAACAAGTTTTCTGAGTCTTTCCACCAACTTGGAGATCTTCTGTCTGGCATGTTCCTACTAATAATTCAAAACGCAATTCAGGTATTACTTCCCCAAAGAAATCTTCTTCAATCTCCCTAGTCCACCCTGACCTTTGCACTCACCCTGTTTTGTAACTGGTAGGTAGCCTGTGTTCACCACTAGACTGTGAGATGTCTGAAGGCAGAGATTTTTATCCTATCTACCTTTATATTCTAAGAACATCAAATAGGTAGAGGTATATAGTAATGTCTTAAAAAGTTAAACACATTTAAAGCTGAATAATCCTATAATGTTATTTGGAAAGTTCTTCAGATTGCTATATAATTATTTTTATTTACCTTTCAATATTTTCCCATTCTTAAAGAAACATATGTTTCCATCCACCTTAATCTTTCTAATATTACAGCCTTTTAGCTTGTTCTGTTTTCAGTAATTATTTAATTTCTGATAAATCCTGAAATGTCTTTGCTTTATTTTTCTTTTACCAGCTTCAATTCCCATTTTATTGACTCACGAAACAAATATGTCCTTTCAACCCATTCCGAAGTTGATATTTTTACTTAATTTAGTGTATATATCTCAGATAAGAAGCTTATTTCTTTCTCAAATGATTTGAAATCAGCACGAGTTTTCTTTTTAGTCATTAACAATTAAAAAATATTTTTCATGAATGTATAACTTTTTTCCCCCAAACTGACTGACTGTCAAATTGATAGTTCTCGTTTTAAGTGTTGATTCATGGTTTTACAACATGTGTGGTTGATATTCACCAATGTTTAATTTTGTTTTAGAAATTTTTTAGATTTGAGAGTGTTTGTCTTTTTCAGTTCCTTTGCTAATTGGCAAAATTACCTAGTCTCAAATAATCTTGATGTTTGTCTGTGCTGGACCACATGGTTTTTCTCTTCTGGTTACCATTGGGGTAACCATAATCATCTGTCGTTCTTTCTTTCTTTTTTTTTTTTTAATATTACATTGTTCTTTGCCTTCCCAGCATTTAACAGCAATATTTCAAAAATTTACTAATGACTTTCCTTTGGGTCATTAGAAGAAAAATGTTTCCTGTAGAAACAATGTGCTGCATAAATAATAGTGCAGAGACATTTTCCTGGAGGCTACAATGTGACCTATGAAATACACTAGATTGCTTCTTCTCCATTAGGACATTCAGATCCTTCTTTTATTTTGGAAGGGAAGAATAAATGGAGGAAAATGTGCTTTGAAATTCTCTGTCCTGCTTTAGAGCATGTAAATAGCATCATGCACAAAAAATTTTCAAGCTGTCAGGAGTTAAGCAAGTATGATAATTTCGGATAATTAAATGCTTAAGACAATCAAAATAGAACTGATCCTAGTAAGATTTTCTCACTTGAAGGAGAGTTCTTCAAAAAGTAGTTACTGATCTTACTGTCTTTCAATAGGGCAGTTTAAAAATGTGGTTAAATAGTCCACACTACATTTTTCAATCTTTAAAACAAAGAAAGTATATCTATTATGTATGGACACAGAAAGAGGCATAATTGTTTTAAAATTTTAAAAATCATGAATAATATAATACATAGACTATGATCCCATTCATATAAAAAACATTAGAAACAAAAGTAAAATATATACAAACAGAGACTGGAAAGATACACACAGTAAACTGCACTCAGTGTTCTGCAATGAAAGCTTTTATTTCTGTCTGTTTCTTCCACCAGGTTATGAACTCTTTTATTACCAGACCAAATATAGGATGCCCAGTTAAATTAGAGTTTCAGGTAAAAAGGGATTTTTTAAAGCATAAGTACATCCCAAACAGTGCATGGAGCATATTCACACTAAAAAATCATTGATCGTATACCTGGAATTCAAATTTAACTGAGTGTCCTGTATTTTTATTTGCTAAATCTGGCAATTCTACTTGAAGGAGACCTTAGACTATCCATCCCTGGACTCCTATAACTAACATAGTTACAGTGACTTGGTGGGTACAGAACAAATGGCGAGTGGGAGAGTAATTAAGATTAACACAATAACAACAGGCAATTTTGCCAAGCATGTTAGATACCTTATCTCAATTCTCATGGAAATGTCATAATGTTTTATTACTGGTCCTATTTTACAGATTAAGAAACAGAAGTTTACTGAAGCCACACAGTAAGCGGTGGAGCTAAAAATGACCCCAAAGTTCTGAGTCCTGATTCAGCAGCCATAACCAACTGACAGCTGCAGGCAGGTAGAAGAAACTAAGGAGAAGGCGAACCAGGGGAGAGGCTTTGGTTCTGCCTAAGGGATGCAGTGTAGGACTTCGCACAAATGCCTCAATTTTGCCTAGAGGTGGAATGTGAGATACACATGAAAAGCAGACAAATCTGGGCCCAGTCCCTACCTCCACCACACATTAGAACAAGTTATATAATTTATTTTGGCTTCAGTTTTCTCCTCTTTAAAACTGGAGTGAGAGAATCTACCTGGGTACTGATGGGAAGAACAAATGAGATGATTTCTGTAAAGTGATCAGTAGGAGGTTTGGCAAGTAAAAGACACTGTCAATGTGAATTAGTCTCAGCTCAGAGCCCCAGTTTTTTCATTTGTAAAACAGAATATACGAATAACTACTGGTATCTATATTGCCTAGCTGATGTGAGATCAGATGAGAATATATCTTTCCAAATTATAGAATCTTCTTACTCTCCTCAATAGAGCAGAACCAGAATACCAAGGCAGAGCATTAGTATCTTTTCCCATGAATAACTAATTTTGTTTAAAAATTATCATACAGTAAAACTGATTCAGTGTATAAGGTTCTGTAAATTTTAACACGTGTCTAGACTTATGTAACCACCACCACCATCAGGATACAGAACATGACTCCAGCTTTTGAGATTCGTTTTTTGAAAATGGTTCACATTCGTATTACAAAGCACTTTTCAGGAAAAAGATTTAGATAAAAGTGCTGAAGATGCAAATGAACAAAACTGGCTTTTTGCACAAATCTTTTGCAGTCTTCACGCCCTCTAGGTCTCACCTGGGCCCTTCTTGCTGTTGGCGGTGCAGTCTATTTCTTCCCACAAAAGTAATCAAAAAGTGACTTGAGAGCTGGGACCTTTCCTTCACACTAAAGGCAGGCCCATGCCATAGGCACAAACGTCGGCATTCCTTATTGGATCCTTTTTATATTACCAGATCTTACTTTTTAGAAACTGTTTTCTCTAATTGCCACTTTCTCTCTAAAATGAAGAACCTTGAATAACCAGCACTTTCTCACTCTTTTAGGGAAATTATTTTTTCGGGACAAAGGAGACAGACACTCATTGAGAGAACAAGAATAGAGCTTTCAGGACCCCAAACCTCTCCGGGGTAACAAATCCTCTCTGTAATCAATCATTCCCTGTCTCCTACCCCAACCCTAGCCTCTCTGCTCCTTGCCTACCGGGCGCATCCTGCGGCGTCCGACTTGGGTTACCAAACTTCAGTTCTCCCCGGCGGCCTCCCACCCCTACCCCGCGAACTCTCCTAGCTAACTGACTTGCACTGACACACGGCTGCCACGTCTGGGGAGGGGGGCGGGTCCGCTTTCCGGGTGACTCACGTCCTCGCTATTTGCCTTTTGTTTCTAGGACGCTTTGGCGGCAGTTTTCTTCCCTCTGCTTTTAATTTGGGGAGCAGGAAAACTAATGAATCAAGAGCGAATCTCTTCTCCACCCATCTTTCCCCCCTCCCTCCTTCTTCAAGTTGGCTCTCTCCCTTCACAAGTTCCGTAACTATCCCAGAAGTGCGGGGGGAGGGGGGCGGGACAGGTGGGGACGGATTAATTACACCTAAACCCGAAAGTTGGCAGTCTAAAGCATCACTTGGCTGGGGAGCCTTTCCGAAACTCCCTTGCAGGCAGCTGGGCGTTTTCCTGCTGCCGCGGTACATTTGCAGCTCATTTCTTTACGCTCCTGCTGTTATGCCTCAATCTACCTGGTTACCGTTTTAAGTGCCTAGATCTGGGAGAATTTCACGAGATGCACGAGAGGTTTTGTTCCAGTCCAAGGTAAAACCCAGTATGCAAAATAAGGAACCACCAAAGGATGCCACGGAAGGGGGGAGAAAAAGGGATTCCCTCACCTTTTCCGGCACATTCCTTGTCAATTTCCACCAGGAGGAGGCGCGCGGTCTAGATCCCCCTCGTCTCCTTTCTTACATCCCCCTACCGAGCGCAGCCCAGGCTCGCCGCGCAGCCGGAGCAGCTCCTCCGGCAGCCCTGGCCCTCCGCAACCCCCTCCCCGCCCCCCGGGTTGGTTTTTCCCAGCTGCGGAGGTTGGGCCAGGGGCTGGGGTGCGAGGAGAGTCGGCGCCCGCAGCGCGGAACGGGCAAGTCGCTGCGACTCTGGTGAGACTGGGAGTTATCTCGGGTGCGGAGGTGAGCGCCGGGGAGCGAGCGGAGAAGGCGAGAGCCTGCGGGGCGGGGGGTGGGTTGGGGGTCTGGGGGGGCGGCTCTGGGGCCACTCCCCATCCTCAGGCAGGAGACTAGCGCCGGTCCGGGGGTCCCACCGCCGCTTTGTTTGCGGCCTCCCCCACCCCGCCTCCCTTTTGGAGATGACTTGAACGCCCTCGGGTCTGATGGGGCTGGCGGGGGCGCGGGCTGGGGCGCCAGCCGAGTGCTTTCCACTTAATCCGTCAGGGTCCTGAAAGACATCAAAAGACTCCTGTAACCTGAAACTTCCCTTGCGTCCTAACCTGGACCTGGAGGAGAGGTCCGGGCGGGGGCGGAGACCCCGGAAGGCAGGTCGTCCGCGGAGGAGGTGGGGGGAAGGAGCTGGGAAGGAGAAGTTTTAGTCGGGAGGCGCTGGGGATTAAGCAAGAAGTTTAGACGCGGGGGACGAGTCTGATCGGGGAAAGGAGGGCGGGAGCCTGGAAGGGTATATATAGTGAGGGCTCGGGACGCAGCAAGACCGTGCTTTGCCCCTCGGGTAGCCTGCCCCTCTGGTTGGGTAAGGATGTGCGTGGCGCTGGAGGAGGCGAGGCCCGGCCGGGCTTTGGGAGGGAGGTCTCGGGTACCCGGTGGGGTCGGCTTGGCTCGCGGAGGCCGATTCCTGCCCTCGGGGAGCCGCGGGCGCCACCACGCCTCACGCTTGTCTCCCGCTTGTCCCAGGTCGCGCAGCGGATCTGCGGGAGGCGCCAAGCAAAGAAGCGGGAGGTGCCACCCGGGGGCGGCGGCCGCAAGACGAGCGGGAGGAGGAGCGCGGAGCCGAGCGTCCCGACCGGCCGTGCGTACTTTCTGGAGGGAAGGGGCGGGGGACTCGGCCCCGGGAGGGGGGCGCCCGGTGGCCAGGGGGTTGGCCAAGTTCCGGCGGCGGCGTTGGCGGCGGACCTCCTCCGCTCCCACGAGGGGAAAGTTTGCTCCAGAAGCTTCCGGCCGGCCCGCGCCCTCCGGAGCCCCGTCTCCCGAACCTTCGGAGCGGGCGGCGTCCCAGCCCGGCTCCGGGGACACCCGAGCCGCGATGCCTGGAGGGTGCTCCCGGGGCCCCGCCGCCGGGGACGGGCGGCTGCGGCTGGCGCGGCTGGCGCTGGTCCTCCTGGGCTGGGTCTCCTCGACCTCCCTCCCCTCGTCGGCGTCCTCCTCCACCTCCTCGGCGTCGCTCCCGGCCCCCGCGGCGTCCGGCCAGCCCGCGCTGCCGGGCCGGTGCCCGCCGCCGTGTGAGTGCTCCGAGGCGGCGCGCACCGTCAAGTGCGTGAACCGCAACCTGACCGAGGTGCCGGCCGACCTGCCCCCCTACGTGCGCACCCTCTTCCTCACGGGCAACCAGCTGGCCGTGCTGCCCGCCGGCGCCTTCGCCCGCCGGCCGCCGCTGGCCGACCTGGCCGCGCTCAACCTCAGCGGCAACCGCCTGAGGGAGGTGGGCGCCGGCGCCTTCGAGCACCTGCCCGGCCTGCGCCAGCTCGACCTCAGCCACAACCCGCTGGCCGACCTGAGCCCCTTCGCCTTCTCGGGCAGCAACGCCAGCGTCGCGGCCCCCAGCCCCGTGGCGGAGCTCATCTTGAACCGCCTCGAGCCCCCCGCGTCCGTGCGGCAGAACCGGAGCATGGAGAGGATGGTGGCGGCGGCCCTGCGAGCGGGCCACGCGCTGCGGGGGCTCCGCCGCCTGGAGCTGGCCAGCAACCAGCTCCTCTACCTGCCCCGCGACGTCCTGGCCCAGCTGCCCGGCCTCCGGCACCTGGACCTGCGCAACAACTCGCTGGTGAGCCTGACCCACGGGTCCTTCCGGAACCTGACGCACCTCGAAAGCCTGCACCTGGAGGACAACGCCCTTAAGGTCCTGCGCAACGGCACCCTGGCCGAGCTGCAAAGCCTGCCCCACGTCCGGGTCTTCCTGGACGACAATCCCTGGGTCTGTGACTGCCACATGGTGGACATGGTGGCCTGGCTCAAGGAGACCGAGATAGTGCAGGGCAAAGGCAGGCTCACCTGTGCGTTCCCGGAGAAAATGAGGCATCGGGTCCTTTTGGAACTCAACAGCTCCGACCTGGACTGTGACCCTATCCTCCCGCCATCCCTGCAGACGTCTTATGTGTTCCTGGGTATTGTTTTAGCCCTGATAGGTGCCATCTTCCTCCTGGTTTTGTATTTGAACCGCAAAGGGATAAAGAAGTGGATGCATAACATCAGAGATGCCTGTAGGGATCACATGGAAGGGTATCATTACAGATACGAAATCAATGCGGACCCCAGGTTAACAAACCTCAGCTCGAATTCAGATGTCTGAGAAGCACGTGAGGACCGAACCAGGACAACTCTGCATGAGATGTAGACCAGCTTTATCCCGTCCTAGGCTTGCTTCACCTCCACCCTCCACTGTAGCCGCCAGTGACCTTGACTGAAAGCAGCGAAGGGAATTTGCTCCCTTCTTCCGTAAAGTTTCTTGGTGTGTTGTTACTGTGGGACGATGAACAACTGTGCATAGTGTTTTATCCTCTTCCTTCTTCTTGGAACTCAACATGTGTGGAGGGATGTTTTCAAGTTTCAGCATGAACATGGCCTCCTGGCTGTTTCTCTCTTAGTACAGTTCAAGGTGTAGCAAGTGTACTCTCACTGATAGCATTCAACAAAAGCTGCCTCAACTTTTTTGAGAAAAAGACTTATTTCATAAATATCAGTTTTATTCTCATGTACTGAAATTGTGGAGAGAATGATTGCATTTCATAAACTGCCTGCAGACCTTAGCAAGCTCTTCAGAGTAACTCCATAGTCCACAGGAGCCCCTGCATCCGAGAGCATGCTTACATTTTACTGTTCTGCATATTTCAAAAAATAACTTGCAACTTCAGATAACTTCTTGACAAGTTACTTTTTTGATTGCAGTTTATATGAAACTATGCTGAAGTTTTTTTATAAACTGCATCGAGAGCCAACAAACTAAATTGTTAAAAAAAATTCAATAAAGATTCTTAAAAGAAGTACAGCTGTGTTCAAGTTTGCTATTTGAAAAAAGGATTAGGGGCAGTGATACTGAATGGTTTGGTTCTGCTGATAATTAAGCTGTTAGTTATTATAGCTGAGAATGAAACAGGAGCAGTGTCTTACACAGACAGGCCTTGGAGATAGAGTTGAGATGGTGGATCCTTTCAGGATTTACATAGAGAAGTTGAATATTCATATGAAAGTTAATGCTATTCATTAAACAGTTTTGTAAAAGCATTATAAAGTTAGTAAGAAGGAAGATTTCTGTAAGACAAACAGTTCACATTTTGGGTTTTTTCCTAGGCTGATTAAGTTAGGACAGAACAAAATTAGTTACATAATAAAACCCTCCATAGAAAATTGTTCTGTTGATTTTTAGAGCAGTGTGTGAAACAAATATAATGCAAATAAATGTATGAAAGTGAAGTGTCTTAAGATAATATTCTAAAATAAAAGATTTTAAAATGTAAATAATTCCTAATATAATGTAAATTGGAACTTAGATTGTCTTGAATATATGTTTTAAAATGCATAAAATGGAACATACAGGGTTGATGGTTTGATTATCAGAGACCCTGGTAATGTGCTTAAAAAACTGTCATGGTACGATATGAATTTGAGGAAATAACCAGAGATAACCGTCTATAATTATAAACAAGTGTCTCAATCAGTTTCTTATGTTCAATTCAGTATTTAAGAACTTGGGGACATTTTGCTACGCTAAATTCGATGTTAGCATATACACCTTTATGAAGAATGAATCACATTTAACAGTAAATGAAAGCAGTTGGTTAATGAAGTGGTATTGTCAACAACAGGCAAGATTTTCTTTTTTTTTCAAGTTTATTATTTGCCAATTAAGCTTAAGAGTAAATTCCATTAATCTCTAACCTCTTATATAAAGTGATCTTAATTTAGCTATTATTGTTTAATTTAAAGTGTAGGTAAATTTGTATCAGTAAGTCTTAGGGCCCTTCTTTCCCTTTAAAATGATTATATTCTAGAGAGTTTTATATTTGAAATAAAATTTAAGTTTCCATATTTTTATAAATTAAATAGGATTAGGTAGTACTTTAGTTGTAGAAATGTTTTTTTAGAATAGAATAGAAACATTTTCTCTCTTTGAGTTAAACTCAGAAGTTTTCAAAATAGAGCTAAAAATATCTGAATTTGTTCCTTGTTTAGATTAGACAGATATGATATTTTAATTTTAACTATACTAAGTTTTCAAAGGCTCATTTTATGAAATAGTATCCATTATTTTGGGGTTATACTTTAGATCCTATAATTACCTAAGAAAAGGTTAAATATATGGTACTTAATATTCCATTAAACATTTTAAATGTTCACCAGGAATTCATAAACTGGCCAGCTGCCATATCCTAAGGATGATGCCAAAAATTATCAAAAACATCTAATAAATAAAAGCACACCATTTTAGGAATAAACTGCCAATGGACTTTCATTGGTAAGTCTGCTGATACTGTACAAAACAACAAATTGTAATATTTATAGAGTCTTTGTTCAGAAGAATCATTTCATCATGTGAGAGTCTAACAGTTAAAACTGACCTTTATCTAAGATCCAGGAAAGCAGTAGATTGGTTAGTCTAGATTTTCACATCATCAACTCACTGAAGCAGAATCTGTGGTACAGTGAAGCTGAGTTTTTAGCCTGTTAAGTGATGGCTTTTTTGAAGTTTAAGATTTCTTGCTTCTTCCTTTATATAAACTTGCCAATTTAATATCATATCACTGCTTTCTATTCCCCAATACATGGCAATACACATTCTTAAGGTAAAAAATATTACTGTTTGAAAACAATTGTATTGTATGGTCATAATACTCTTAAGTCTATAAGCTTGTAGGGCTTCTCTGATAGCTCAGCTGGTAAAGAAACTGCCTGCAATGCGGGAGAGATCTGGGTTCGATCCCTGGGTTGGGAAGACCCCTTGGAGGAGGACATGGCAACGCACTCCAGTATTCTTGCCTGGGGAATCCCATGGACAGAGTAGCCTGGCGGGACGCAAAGAGTCAGACACAACTGAGCCACTAAACACAGCACAGCATAAGGTTCTGAACTTCTTGGCAGATAGGTGCTATAAAAATCCAATAAGGATAACGGAATAGGCAAAAAGAAAATGACAGCATCATCACTTGAAGTATACTTGTTTTAAACACTGTTTCTTAGTATCATTATGCATTATCGATCCTAGAAACCTACAAGTAATCCATTTTTGAAATTTATTTTGCTTGGTGATACATTCTGTTACTCAGCAAAGGTTTCAGCAGAAAACACCCTTTTTTTCTTTACCAGTTTCATTTGAAGAAAGTTAGAAAAATACTTAAAAATGTAAGCATTTGATAAATCCCTCAATTTAAAAGGTTATTAAAATGTCCAATGAATTTCAATTTAAAGTGGCAAGAATTTAGGCTAATACACCTTGACCCTGAATTGTAACTCCCCCCTTTCAATGGACTATTTCAGTTTGCAACATTAATACATGTATCATCAATTTTGCTGCCCCATGTGATTCAATAGTGACCCACGAGGCACATTTATATCTTATAACTGATAGATTTTTCTTACAAAGTGAGGAGTCTTTGAAGCATATTAAATAAAAAATTTAAAGACAGAAGAGCTGCTTAAATTGATAGACTGATAATAAATTTTTTTCCCCCAGAGGTGGAGAAAGGATTGGCTGAAAGAAATGGTAAATCCTTTAAAATTATCTTAATTGGGAGCAAATGTGGATTATGGTCACCTCAATATATAATCAGAAATAAGTTATAGCTTTGTTTTCTACCTTAACTAAAGTGGGTAGGAAAAAAAAAGAAGATCCCAAATGAACTGTCATTGTTTCCTGAATGTCTGTCATTCATTTCAGTTGCTCAGTTGTGTCCAACTCTTTGTGACCCCATGGACTACAGCACTCCAAGCTTCCCTGTCTATCACCAACTCCTGGAGCTTGCTCAAACTCATGTCCATCGAGTCGGTGATGCCATCCAACCATCGCATCATCTTAGACTTGTGTTCCAAATATGGGGCTTACTTACTTGAGGACATCAGGAGGCTTTGCAGCTCTAGTTTGGGAAGCTTCACCATCATCTGTGCTGGTTTGCAAGGTTAAAACCAGTTTGGCCCATGCTTTCTTCCTGCTCCAAAATCCATTCAGTCATCCATCCTTCAGAGAGCAGCACCCTAAAGTGAAGACAGACAGTTTTCAGATGAGATTCAAGTTCCACTTTTACACTTGTACAAGGATTTTTCATAGTAAAGGACAGGGAAGAAGGAAATGAGATTTCTAGATTGTATATGGAAAAGACCTCGATGATGTCTTTTTTAAATCTTTCAGTAATTCTGCAGTGCTGTGCTTGAAATAGTTTAAGAAAATATATTCTGTATTGTCCAGGTGATCCTGTGTTTTAGAAGCAGAAAAACAGCTCCTTGAGGGTGTTTTGTACAGGTATTTTTCATTCCTAGAAATGTTTGATTAAAAACACAGGCTGGTTTTATGTTGTGTTTTACCTTTTTTTTTTTTTTTTTTAGTTTTTTTTTTTTTATTGAAGGATAATTGCTTTAAGAATTTTGTTTTCTGTCAAATCTCAGCATGAATCAGCCATAGGTACACACATATCCCCTCTCTTTTGAACCTCACTTCCATCCTCTTCCCCATCCCACTCCTCTAGGTTGACACAAAGCCCCTGTTTGAGTTTTCCTGAGACTTACAGCAAATTCCCCTTGGCTATCTATTTTACATATGGTAATGTAAGTTTCCTTGTTACTATCTCTTGCCTTAAAAGAGGTCATCCCTTACCTTAAAACATTTTTGCAGCTCTAACTTTGCCATGGGTTAAAAAAAAAAAATCTAGATTTAAAAAATATCTAATATATGATTTGTGTATTTTTAACAAGAATCAGAATTCTCACTGTTTTAAAATTGGATGGGCTCTTAAATGTGTCAAGCCCAGATTCTCATTCTACCCTACAAATGAAAATCTAATAGTTGCGACCTATTGTTACACAGCAGCAACCAGGACTAGGTCTCAGGTTCCATCCTCCCCTTCCAGTCCTTTTTTGACCACATGATGGTATTGCTAATCACCTACCTTGAGACCTTTGAAATCCTCATGTCTAATTTTTGAAAAGGCAGTTGATGTGAATTTGCTTTATTGTTTTTGCTTTGCACTCAAACATTCACTGTATTTGTTTAACTTTCAGTGTGTTAAAAAAAAAATGAGTTCAGACCCCTGTTGTTGTTGCTGTTCAGTTGCTCAGTCGTGTCCAACTCTTTGCGCCCCCGTGGACTGCAGCACGCCAGGCTTCCCTGCCCTTCACCATCTCCCAGAGCTTGCTCAAACTCATGTCCATTGAGTCAGCGATACCATCCAACCATCTCTTCCTCTCTCGTCCCCTTCTCCTCCTGCCTTCAGTCTTTTCCAGAAGCAGGGTCTTTACTGATGAGTCAGCTCTTTGGATCAGGTGGCCAAAGTATTGGAGCTTCAGCTTCACCATCAGTCTTTGCAGTGAATATTCAGAGTTGATTTCCTTTAGGATTGAGACTCCAAGGGACTCTCAAGAGTCTTCTCCAACACCACAGTTCAAAAGCATCAAGTCTTCGGTGCTCAACCTTCTTTATGATCCAGTTGTTGGCAAAGTGACATCTCTGCTTTTTAACACACTGTCTAGGCTAGTCATAGCTTTCCTTTCAAGGAGCAAGCACCTTTAATTTCATGGCAGCAGTTACCATCCTCAGCAATTTTGGAGGCCAAGAAGACAAAATTTGTCACTGCTTCTACTTTTCCCCCATCTGTTTCCCATGAAGTGATGGGACTGGATGCCGTGATCTTAGTTTTTTGAATGTTGAGTTTTAGGCCAGCTTTTTCACTCTTCTCTTTCACTTTCAAGAGACGCTTCAGTTCCTCTTCGCTTTCTGCCATAAGGGTGCATATCTGAGACTATTGATATTTCTCCCGGCAATCTTGATTCTGGTCTGTGCTTCATCCAGCCCAGCGTTCCTCATGATGTACTCTGCATATAAGTTAAATAAGCAGGGTGACAGTACACAGCCTTGACGTACCACTTTCCCAATTTTGAACCAGTCTGTTTTTCCATGTCCAGTTCTAATTGTTGCTTCTTGACCTGCATATAGATTTCTCAGGAGGCAGGTAAGGTGGTCTGGTATTCCTGTTTCTTGAAGAATTTTCCACAGATTGTTGTGATCCACACAGTCAAAGGCTTTAGCACAGTCAATGAAGCAGCAGAAATAGATGTTTTTCTGGAACTCTCTTGATTTTTTTTTATGATCCAGAGGATGTTGGCAGTTTGATCTCTGGTTCCTCTGCCTTTTCTCAATCCAGCCTGAACATCTGGAAGTCCATGGTTCACATACTGTTGAAGCCTGGCTTGGAGGATTTTGAGCATATTAGCTAGCATGTTTGCTAGCATGTGAGATGAGGGCAATTGTATGGTAGTTTGAGCATTCTTTGGCATTGCCTTTCTTTGGGATTGGAATGAAAACTGACCTTTTCCAGTCGTGTGGCCACACTGAGTTTTCCAAATTTGTTGGTATATTGAGTGCAGGACTTTTATAGCATCTTTTAGGATTTGAAATAGCTGAGCTGAAGTTTCATCTCCTTCACTAACTTTGTTCATAGTGATGCTTCCTAAGGCACACTTGACTTCTCACTCCAGGATGTCTGGTTCTATATGAGTAATAACATTATTGTGGTTATCTGGGTCATTAAGTTCTCTTTTATATAGTTCATCTATGTATTCTTGCCACCTCTTTTTAATATCTTCTGCTTCTGTTAGGTCCATACTGTTTCTGTCCTTTATTGTGCCCATTTTTGCGTGAAATGTTCCCTTGGTATCTCTCACTTTCTTGAAGAGATCTCCAGTCTTTCCCATTCTATTGTTTTCCTCTATTTCTTTGCATTGATCACTGAGGAGGGCTTTCTTATCTCTCCTATTCTTTGGAACTCTGCATTCAGATGGGTATATCTTTCCTTTTCTCCTTTGCGTTTCATGTCTCTTCTTTTCTCAGCTATTCATAAGGCATTCTCAGACAACCATTTTGCCTTTTTTGCATTTCTATTTCTGTGGGATGGTTTTGGTCGTCGCTTCCTGTACAATGTCACGAACTTCCGTCCATAGTTCTTCAGGCACTCTATCAGATCTAATCCCTTGAATCTATTTGTCACTTCTATTGTATAATCATAAGGGATTTGATTCCAGTCCCCTGTGATGAAAAAGACATTCAGACCCCTGAGTATGCTTAAATATGTTTGAAATAATTTGGTAATAGGAAATCTTATTACTGTAAAGCTCCTCTGAGCTCATATGAGTCCGTCATATAATAGGAAGTATTTCAGAAATTTAATGGTGGTATTTCTTGGGAAGTGAAAACGAAAACTCTGGAAAGTTGTGCTAGCCTGTGTAATTCTATCTTAAAAGATGAATTAGCTCAGCTGGTGAGAACAACAACAAATAAGACCCAAGTTCACGGCCGTGAAGTTACTCAATCACCAGGTGAGACAGCTTTGCATGCTCGGCTCTCCAGGCCCTCACCAGCTCCAGGTACAGGCTGCCTCCTTTTTCTGAGGACGGAGACCAAACAGGGAATCCAAATCAATGCAAATCCATCATCACCCTGGAAAACCAGTGGACTGACGGGCCAAATCCTGCCAGCCCTGCGGCTGATATGCCAAGTTCATTGTCTTTATATATACAGGACTGACCTCGTGACAACCTCCACATCTGCACCTTGTAGTATGCATGTCACAGATCACAAAAACTTCCTCATCTATGTGAATTTTGAGAAAAATCTATCATCAGTGCCTTTTAATGTGTTACATGGAAGTTCATTAGTTTTGCTTGACTACTGAAAATGAAAATACAGTGTAAGATTTGAGATCATGATTACCATATCACAAACCTGTGTGGAAATGTTGATAAAAACAGAAATGCAATTTATGTTTAGCTGACATTTTCTGATAATAGGATTTACTGCTGGTTCCCATTCGAAGGTGGTAAATATAAGGATACATTTGCTTTTAAGGAAGCCAAAGCTTAATATATGACCAACGATAATACTTTCTGTGAAAAGCAAATATTTGAGAATATGTTTTCCAGGGCTTGAAGATGTTACCAAGAGGGGCTTTTTTAAAGTGGAAGTTTACAGTTCTCCCTCACCCTGAACCCCTGTAGTCATTTTTGTACAACTGAGTTTTCTTTCCTCAAAGAGAACCATGATACACAACATTTCAAGGTGATGACTTGGCACAGCAGAGAGCTGGAGACTGAAACACTAGGCCGGTCAGTTTACAGGCGTAGCTTTCTCTGTGTGATGCAGCTTCTCTGAGTTTATGACAATACAGCTAGTCAAATGTATTCAAGGACGACTTTACTCTTTCAGTTAGACACATTCTGTAGTTATTTTTATTTTTTGGCTGTGCCACGTGGCACAGGAGATCTTAGTTCTCCAAGTAGGGATCGAACTCGTGCCTCGTGCATTGGAAGTGCAGAATCTTAACCACTGGACCACCAGCGAAGTCCCTCTGTAGTTATTCTTATAGATCATGGCAAACACATAGCTATTAAATGTATAAAGGACATTTTTAAATTAACTCATGTTTCTTGTAGATTATTTAAAAATTCAGGGGGACAAACACCATGAATAATCCTATTACTAAGGAAAAGGCACCTTAATATCGATTAAATCACCTTCTGTTTGTATTATGTTATACCTTGTCTTTTCATTTACAATGTTATGAGCATTCCCCACTATCATTAAATACTATTTTAATAGTTTAAAGTACTGCAGACGATCAGGTATTTTACACAAAGAGGATGTTTCTTGCTAATGTTCTAATATGCACTGTTGAACCCAACTGTGTTTCTACTATAATACATCTCCCATTTTTCTCTTAAAGTAGATCCTTGAATGAGATTTACTGAAAAAGACAGCAATCTTTTTTCTAAACTCTAAAAATATTTTTGATGTCTATTTGAGAATATTAAATGTAGAATAGCATTGTTCATTGTGTATTTTAAGAGTCTCATATCAGATTTCTTATAGAATGTGGAATGATCTGTGGATAAGATTTTGAACAGATAGAAAGTTTAAACTGTTATTTGTCACTGTTTTTAATCCAAAAAATGTCTGCTCTGTTAAAATATCAGAATTAGAAGATAGCTAACTAAATAACTTATGTGTATGTGTGTGTGTGCCTGTGTGCGTTGCAGGGTTGGGAGAGGTGGTATGGGGTGTGGAGGAACGTCTGGAAAATTAGTTACAAGTTGGCAAGCAGTTTTTGGAAGACAAACCTGTTTTCCTGAATTCTTTTTTGGTGATTTGTGTGTTCTTAGAATTAGATTCGTGCATGTGATTTAATTGTGCTAATCTTATGGTTAAATTGCTTTAAAATTTCATTGAAGTTTTATGAACCATTTATTCAGTTCACTCAATAGATATTTACTCAGTGCTTTCTACATACCAAACGTTGTTGCATTAGAGTAAAAAATGAATTTTTGAAATAAAATTGCTTCTGATCCAGTGGAGAGGATAAATAATGATAATTGCTAACATTTAATTGAGTGCTTAGTATGAATCAGATACTAGGCAAAACCCTTCACATATAAGATCTTACTCTCATTGGAAGAGAAAACAGGCTTGGAGATGCTAGTTGACTTGCCCAAGGACAACTAGGTAGCAAGAATCAGATGTGGGAATTTTTTTTTTTTTGTCTGTTTCCAGGACATGTGCTGTCAACACCTGACCTTTAGGAGCAATAAGACGTGAATGACTTTGTTATAGGGCAGAATATGATAAAGCACTGCCAGAGATTCAAACTGTGTGATATGAAGTTCAAAGCAAGGAGAGAGCTTATCTAATTGGAAGGTTCAGAGAAGTGTTCATGGAGGATTGGCTTTTAAGGTAAACTTGAAGAAGGACCAATGGAGACAGTGGCTAGAAGAGAAAACTCAGGACAGAGCATAAGCAAAGAGAATGAAGGCGACTAAGGCCAAGCGTGTTCTAGGAACAATAGCATCTGAAGCATGCTGTTTATCCAGGAGAAAAGTGGAAAGTGATCCTAGAAAGATACATCTGTGCGTATGTGCGTGCACGCTAATCCGCTTCAGTCGTGTCTGACTCTCTGCGACCCTATGGACTGTGGCCCACCAGCCTCCTCTATCCGTGGGATTTTCCAGGCAAGAATACTGGAGTGGGTTGCCATGCCCACCTCTAGGGGATCTTTCTGACCCAGGGATCAAACCTGCATCTCTTATGTCTCCTGCATTGGCAGGTGGGTTCTTTACCACTAGTGCCACTTGGGAAGCAGTTATGGTCAATAGTTTCCATTTAATTCAGTGGACAGTGGGGAGGTATCAGAGGTCTTTGAGCAGGGGAGTGATATGCACAGATGTGATTGTTCCCTCGGGGATGACATCCATACTGCCTCCCCAAATAAGTTTGGGTGATCAAGCCTGCTGACACAGGTGCATCAGGAGGGAATGAAAAAGGTTTATTACTCTCATATGGGATTTTCTGGGAGGACAAGGCTTGGCTGTGTTTTTCATTGTGACTAGAGGGTAGGACCAGAGTGAGTGGGGGTTTTCACAATTTTAACTGCCCAGTTCAGTTCAGTTCAGTTCAGTCGCTCAGTCATGTCCGACTCTCCACGACCCCATGAATCACAGCACGCCAGGCCTCCCTGTCCATCATCAACTCCCGGAGTTCACTCAAACTCATGTCCACAGAGTCGGTGATGCCATCCAGCCATTTCATTCTCTGTTGTCCCCTTCTCCTCCCGCCCCCAAACTTTCCTAGCATCAGAGTCTTTTCCAGTGAGTCAACTCGTCGCATGACGTGGCCAAAGTATTGCAGTTTCAGCTTTAGCATCAGTCCTTCCAATGAACATCCAGGATTGGTCTCCTTTAGAGTGGACTGGTTGGATCTCCTTGTGGTACAAGGGACTCTTAAGAGTCTTCTCCAGCACCACAGTTCAGCTCATGGGACACCTTATGGGTTTGCCCCAGCATGGGGCAGAAAGTGGAGGAGGGGATGGGCTTGAAAGCTGTCAGTACTCAGACATCACAGGTGAAGTCAGACATGCTGTGTCTCATTTAATTGACATTGGACTTGTTTAAGAAACCTTTGATGGCTCTCTGAAGTTTAGAGCATGTGGCCATTAGGGAGGTGGAAGCTTCACTGAATGTCTCATTCTGGAGTTTCTGATATATGTTTTCAGAAGTGAAATGCATTCCATGGTCATCATTGATAATGTCTGGAACTCTGAAAGGGATAAGGAATGTTTTGAGGAGGCCTTTAATTTTGACTATAGTATGGACAAACCTAATGTGGGCAAACAAATTAATAAAAATCAAGCCTTGATTTTTATCTTAGGTATCTACAGGGCAGTCAATCCCATAGTGTTTTAGCCCAAAGGAGGTGACCTTGGATAAGGAGTTGTTGCCACTGGTCAGACTAAATGGACAGATAATTGGTAATGCCTAAAGATTTTGTTAAAAAAAAAAAAACAAACATGAACACTGAACCAATTATTGATCAAGGATTTTTCATCAATGCATGTAGTTTGGCCAGTTGTGTTAATCCTTGAGTCTCATCCTTGATCTAGGTTGACTTGGTTAGGGAGTGGATAGCAGCAGCTTGCTAGAAGGTTCCATCAGGTTTTATGGTTACCTTATCATGGATAAATAAATGAATTCCCTTTTCCCAGTTCATCCTGAGTGATCACACAGACACACACTCTCTCTCTCTCCAGGTGGCCAGTGGATCTCCTCACTTTTTGTACTTTGGTAACCATAGGTTTGTTTTCTGTCTGTGAGATCATTTCTGTCTTGTAAATAATTTCATTTGTTATCAATTTTTTTTAGATTCCACATACAAGTGATATCAAATAGTATTTGTCTTTGTCTGACTTCTTTACTTATATGATGATTTCCACGCCCATCTGTTGCTGCAAATGGCATTATTTCCTTCTTTTTAATGGTGAATATTCCATTGTATATATGTACCACATCTTCTTTATCCATTGACCAGTCGACAGACGTTTAGGTTACTTTCATGTCTTGGCTGTTGTAAATAGTGCTGCAATGAACATTGGAATGCATGTATCCATTCAAATTAGAAGTTTTTTCCAGATACATGCCCAGGAATGGGATTGCAGAATCATATGGTAGCGCCATTTTAAGTTTTCTAAGCCCTCCATACCATTCTCCATACTGGCTGAGTCAGTTTACATTCCCATGAACAGTGTAGGAAGGTCCTTTTTCTCCACACCCTCTCCAGAATTTATTATTTGTAGATTTTTTGATGATGACCATTCTGACAGGTGTGAGATATCTCACCTGGTGTGAGGTGGTATCTTTTTGGTTTTGATTTTCATTTCTCCAGTAATTAGTGATGAGCATCTTCTCACATGCTGTTGGCCATCTATATGTCTTCTTTGGAGAAATAGCTATTTAGGTCTTATGCCCATTTTTCAATTTTTTTTAAATATTGAGCTGTATGAGCTATTTGTATATTTTGGAAATTAATCCCTTGTCAGTCACATCATTTGCAAATATCTTCTCTCATTCTGTAGGTTGTTTTTTTTGTTTATGGTTTCCTTTGCTGTGAAAAAGCTTTTAAGCTTAATTAGGTACCATTTGTTTTTGTTTCCATTATTCTATGAGATGGATCTAAAAAATGTTGGTGCGATTTCTGTCTCAAGAGTATCCTGCCTATTTTTTCCTCTAGAAGTTTTATGGAATCTGGTCTTACATTTAGTTCTTTAATCCATTTTGAATTTATTTTTGTATATGGTGTAAGAGAATGTTCTAATTTCATTCCTTTACATGTAGTTGTCCAGTTTTCCTAGTCCCCCTTATTGATGAGACTGTCTTTCTGGAGGGGCTTCCCTGGTGACTCAGATAGTAAAGAATCTGCCTGAAATGTGGGAGATCAAGTTTCGATCCTTGGGTGAGAAAAATCCCCTGAAAAGGGGAACAGCTACCCACTCCAGTATTCCTCCCTGAAGAATTCCATGGACAGAGGAGCCTTCCGGGCTACTGTCAATGGGGTTGCAAAGAGTCAGACAAGACTGAGCAGCTAACACACACATCTTTTTGGATGTGGATCGTTTTTAAAGTCTATTGAATCTGTTACAATATTGCTTCTGTTTTATGTTTTGTTTTTTTGGCCACGAGGCATGTGGGGTCTTAGCTCCGCAACTAGGGATCAAACCCACACTTCCTGCACTGGAAGGTTAAGTCTTAACCACTGGATCACCAGGGAAGTCCCCCAAAGACTATCTTTTATCTGTTGTATATTCTTGCTTTGCAATAGATTAATTGACTGTGTGTGTTTATGTCTGGGCTTTCTGTCCTGTTCTGTTAATCTAGGTATCTGTTCGTTGTGCTGGTACCATATTGTTTTGATGAATGTAGCTTTGTAGTATAGTCTGCAGTTAGGGAGTGTGATTCCTCTGGCTCTGTTTTTCTTTCTCGAGATTACTCTGGCTATTCAAAGGAATGGGGTCCTTTGTGTTTCATACAAATTAAAAAAAAATGGTTTCAGTTCTGTGAAAAATGCCATTGATAATTTGATAGGGTTTGTATCAAATCTATAGACTGCCTTCCCTGGTGGCTTTCAGCTGGTAAAGAATCCGCCTCCAGTGTGGGAGACCTGGGTTCGATACCTGGGTTGGGAAGATCCCCTGGAGGAGGGAATGGCAACCCACTCCAGTATTCTTGCCTGGAGAATCCCATGGACAGAGTAGCCTGGCAGGCTGCAGTCCATGGGGTTCCAAGAGTCAGACACAACTTAGCGATTATTATTATAGACTGCCGTGGGTAGTACAGTCATTTTAACAATATTGATTCTTCCAATCCAAGTATATGGTACATCTTTCTATCTGTGTCATTGTCAGTTTCTTTCATCAAAATCTTACAGTTTTCAAAGAACAAGTTTTTGCCTCATTAGATTTATTCCTAGGGGAGTACCTTGTTTGAATATATTACAGCTATAATTGTAACTTGGGCACCAGTATTAAGTCTTTAAAGGCCAATGAGTACATCTCAGCTGATGTTAACATTAATTTAGAAGCAATGTTGCAGAGGCACAAAAGACAATCAGTGCTCTGCTCTATAAGTTATTTTAGTATATTTTGGATTTATGGTTGGATCAAATTGCAGAACTCTGTTTAATTTCTGATTCTTCCCCCATAACAAAGTCCCCAACACCTCTATTTGGTGGTTACTGGATATACTTTGAAGCGTTCTGTTTACTTTGGTCATATTTATATGTTTCTTCCTATAGAGAGTCCAGACTCAGGTTTAAGGGCTTCCATGGTAACTGTTGCTTTATTGGGTTAAGAGACACTGGGCTTAAGGCAGTTTTGAAATAACTCTTTGGCATGTTGATAAATCTCTGCACTCAATAGAACCCGTAGTCCTGGTTGGTCCATTTTGCAGTTATCCAAAAGAGCAATGGCATCTTTGGCGCTTAAACTTTTTTAACTGAGGTATAGTTGACATGCAATACTATATTAGTAGCAGCTTTATAGTTATATACATTACACACTTCTTATTGGTTTTCCCAGAGGTGAGGCAAGAAAGAAAGAGCGAGTATTGGGGCTTGAAAGTATCAGAGATGAAACACCAAAAATGGAGTCAGATTCTTAACCTTTTTGCTTTAGGAAGACTTATCTAGCAATAATGTCGGGAGAGAAGGGAGACACATGGCTATTTCAGTAGTTAGATGGTACTTTATATTGATTTTCAACTTACAAATTGAAAAGAAAAAGTTTCCCTGATCATTTCTTAAGATGGTGCCACTATTCAGTGGGTCAGTTCACGAGGCCAGCTGGTTTTGACCTTTGAATGAATGAACGGAGGAGACTGGCTCACTTCACACTCTATCCCTTCTTCTTCTTTTCTGTGCTTCGATTTGTGATCAGTGAGACAGGAATTCACCAGAGAGACTGCTTGAACAAATCTGCAGGCTTAATAATTTAACTCTGTCTAATCAAGTTAAATGTTCGGTGGTATTATGTTCTAATAGTCCTTAGAGTAAGTTGGTCACATATAGAGTTTTAAATTAGCTTTTTACTGTAAACTGCAGAGATATTTTGTATGACATAAGGAAGTGCTTTGGCACCATTCCAAGTGCTGACTTTAAATTATCTTGGCCTCTTAATGGGACAGTGTTGTTGTTGTTGTTTAGTTGCTAAGTCATGTCCAACTCCTCTGGCAACCCCATTGACTGTAGCCCACCAGGTTCCTTTGCCCATGGGATTTCTCAGGCAGAAATACTGGAGTGGGTTGTCACTTCTTCCTCCAGGGGATCTTCCCAATCCAGGGGTTGAACCCATGTCTCTTGCATTGGCAGGTGGATTCTTTACTGCTGAGCAACCAGGGAAGCTCAATGGGACAGTGCGTTACGGACTATTTAATTGATGAGGAAACCAAGGTACACTGGAAGTAAAATAACCTGCCCGTTGTTCACATAGCTAGTAAGTGGTAGAGTTAGGATTTTAAGCCAGGATCCTAGAATTTGAATCTGGATTCAAAGTCCACTTTTTACAAATTTTATTTATTTTTTATTGAAGTCTAGTTGATTTACAACGTTGTGCCAATCTCTGCTCTACAGCTCGGTGACTGAGTTATACATATATATGCATTCTTTTTTATATTCTTTTCCCTTATGGCTTATCACAGGATACTGAATATAGTTCCCTGTGCAATACATTAGAACCTCATTTATCCTAAACCTTGGACCTTGTTGTCCATCCTAAATGTAATAGCTTGCATCGTGATCCAGCTATCCCACTCCTGGAAATATACTCGGAGAAAACTATAATTCAACAAGATACATGCTTATAGCAGCACTGTTCACAGTAGGCAAAACATGGAAACAACCTGAACTTCCATTGACAGAGGAATGGATGCATAAGATGCAGTACACATACAATGGACTACTACTCAGCCAGCGTCCACTTCTTAACCACTGTGCTGTATCGCTTCTCACATGTACCATGATAACCACAGTGCTATACATTCTTAGAGAAATTAAGACTATGTAAAACAGGTTTCTCTTTAGTAAGTATGGTATTTAGGATTATGTATATAAGTCACCAAAATAATTTCAGGTTCAAAGTCCTTAGGTTTTCATTTTATAAAGTTAAAGTATAAATGCACAGTCACTACATTTCAGTAGTATTTAATGTATGTGAAGAAATGGTAAATATAAGGCCCTGAATCAGATATTGTATAGGGAAGACAGTGACGTGAGAATTCAGTTTGCAGATCTCAAATGGAAAGAGAATCACAATAGTTAAAAAACAAAAACCCAGTACTTTCTTTAAGAAAGGTAGTATTACTATTTTACTTTCAGTACCAAATGAGTTCATAGATTTCCTTTGTGGCTTTAAATGATCAGTTTTATGCGACTGGCTGCACCCATTTTGGGGAACTGTTTTCCACCAAGTAAAACTTGGTTTTGAATATCAGTATAATGGGGCATCACAAACCACTCCAGTATTCTCGCCTGGAGAATCCCATGGACAGAGGAGCCTTGTGGGCTACAGTCCATAGGGTCACAGAGAATCAGACATGACTGAGTGACTAACATAACACCACAGTATAATAAGACCAGTTAGATAAATCAGACAGTTTGAGCCTTCTCTTGAATGTTTTGACCTTAATTATATGATCTGAGGTCTGTGTTTATCATTTGAATCAGATTGGTTGTGGAACACTCCCTGTTAGAATTTAGAATAATCTGTCATGTCTTTTCAGCTTAATCTTGGCTGGACAGTTGCCCTCTGGGTGGAGAAACTGAGAACAAGCATTCCTGCCCTTCTTGTTTGTCTGCCAGGGTATTAATCCTACTGTCCTCAGCAAGGCCCAGCTTCAGAGATTCCTCTGCTGTTTACATAAACCCTGACATGTGCTGTGAAAGGATATTTTTCAAGCTACCTGCATCTTCATGTACAAACCAGCTTCTTCTTCTTTTAACTGACTCCATTGGTCACATCAGCAAAATAACCTCTCAGTCCAAAGAAACAACTTTTCAGTTAAACTGATCTTTAGAGTGAAATACAAAATGCACTTTTAAACTGACTTTTCTTCCTGTTCAGTTGACTCTTTTGCTTGTACAAGTTGTCACAGTGTTAGTTTGATAATCTTTAGTAAAAGATACAGCAATATAAATAAAAAGCAAAGAACCACTAAGTCAGGTTTTTCCATGTGTCTCATCTACCGCTTGGATGGAGGTAAGCTGCTTTTCCATTGGGAAGGTCTGACTCAGTTCTATGACTCTGTGGTAGAAGAAATGGCATTTAAATAAACACAATCAGCAATTTTGATCCTTAGGATGACAATCCTAGTTAGTGTCCTTTGTTTTGCTTGAGAAGCTCAATAGGCAACCAACATTTTGCCAGGAGAACTGAGTGCAGAGAGTTGATGGTACTTGACTGGATGGAACTAGTTTTGGTTCGTTTTCAAGTTGAGTTGAGTTCCAAGCGGGGTTGAGGCTTAACTCAAGAGGACTTTCCTACTGGCAATGACTTCTAGATACCCTGACAAGCTCCAAAGGCTCTTGCAGTACCATAGTCTCCAGGGTAGAGTGGGTGCTTTCATTTGGATTAGGTTTAGTTGTGAGTGGCAGGAAACTCAGTAGAAGTAAATTTCTCTCTCTTACAAGTTCTTCAGTTTCAAGTCCAGTGGTGATATGGTAGCCTTGAACTATGAAACCCTCAGGATACTCCGAGCTCATTGCTCCTCTGTCCCTGTTAGGCAGCCGTGATCCTCTTGGTCTAAATTGAGTCTGGGATCCCTTTAGGATGAACCCTTGGGAGTCTCCTTCTTCCAGTAGCTAGTGGGCCAGTCTTGAGAAAACAGCACAGGATGTTTTTCTGCTTATTTTTATTTTGTTGGTAGAGAGAATAAGGTCAGCCTCTATTTTTAATTTTGTTTCTGTTACTTCTGTACTTGGCTTATTGAAAAGCAACATTTCTATTAATTACAAATGTGGTGAAAGCTCTAAGTGGTTCCCGCCCCCCCCCCCCCCCCCGCCTCCCCTGGAGGAGGTTATGGTAGGTCTTCTTTTTTCCTCCTGTAGCTAAAGTGAATCATCTAACTGTGGTTCAAATTAGTGAGGTTTTCAGTTCAGGAAGTATTTATTTAACACTTTCTAAGGGTCAAGGACTATGCCAGAGGATATGGGAATAAAAGATGAACAAGATAGCACTGATGCATTCTAACAGTGGAAATGAGACAAGCATACAGATAATACAAAGTAAAATGTGAATATAAAAGCTACACAATGTTGTGCAAAACCAAAGGAGAGGTAACTTAGTGGATGACTCGGAGAGGCCTTCCTGGTGTCATTAGATCCAGGCTTTGGAGGACTAGAGGCAATTGTTGTTCACCAGGCCCATCTGTCCCATCCTCTTGGATGGTACAGCCCATCTCCTATTTTTGAGGCTGAAAGTACTACTGTAGATGTTTATATCTCTGGCCTGCTAGAGAATGAGCATGGATGATTCTTTTCAATTAGCACCTTAGCAGAGGTTTGCTAAGTACAGAGGAACTTCTCGCTTCCTCTCTGTTGACATAGAAAGGGATGCCTGGAGCAGTGGCAACTATCTTGTGACTATAAGGAAACAAACCTCAAGACAGTGGCCAACATGCTAAAGATAGCAAAGTAGACTGAAAGCAAGCACATGGCTCTTTTCTATCTCAGAACTTCTTGCTATGTATATAGTAAAAGTATGTATTGTTTAAAGCAGTTAGTTGAGTACTCTGTTATAGGAAGCTCTAAGCATCTTAAAGAGTAGGATTTTCCCAGTTTGGGGTTATGATAGGGGGTGGGGTATGGTGAAATGGTGTTAGAGAGAGAATAGTCTACTCAATAGAAAGAGTGTGAACAAAAGCATGGAAAGGAAAAACTCAGGTTATATTAGGCAAACAACAAGTGGTTTGGTTTGACTGGAGCAAGAAGAAAAGATGGCGATTAGTGGGAGGTAACTCAGATGGTAAAGAATCTGCCTTCAGTGTGTGAAATGGGTTCAATCCCTGGGTCAGGAAGATCCTCTGGAGAAGGAAATGGCAACCCACTCCAGTATTCTTGCCTGGAGAATCCCATGGACAGAGGAGCCTGGGGTCGCAAAGAGTCTGACTGAGCAACTGACACTTTCACCTTCAACTGGTAAGATAGTTCGGGACAAAAATCATGGAATAATTTTAGCCATTTTTAAGAGCTGAGAACTTAAACAGTGAGCAGTTGAAAGTTTTGAGTAGAAAGAACTATAATCAAAACTATGTTTTTTTGGGAAGAAAATCACACACACACACACAAACACTTTCTCATAGTTACCCTTTTCTCCTTTTGCATTTTCTCCATCCTGTCATCAAGAACATATCACTTACAGAGTTAAAAAGAGGGACAGACTTTTATGCATTTTTATACCACTGTTGGTTAATTTTGCATAACTGATTAACAACTTTAATTGCATAAGGTAGTTTCCCTTTAATTAACTGATGCTCATTTAAGCATCTATAAAATGAAAAGATGTGATTTTTATGGACAGTTTGCAGATGAGAAGAACTCTTATCAGAGATGCTCATTCTGTTTCAAAGTACATCTTACCAAGAGTTGAAGCAATTTAATCAAGCTAAGTTACTTTACCGTTATACCACACTGTTTGCCCTTTAAGTTTTTTTTTTTCCTGAAATGAATTTATTTTTAAAGGATTGCAGATGATGTATTACAATATTTAAACTTAAGAAGAAAATATGTAATTGGTTTATGTAAGTGAACCAATTAAATCTGACCTCATGATTTGGCAGTAAAATGTTATATCATAGCTCTAAATTATTATTTAGATAATATGTTCTTCAGGAAACATGCATATTACTCATTAAGAGTTTCAGTTTATTTCAGAAAGTGAAGGCAGATTATGTCAAGAGTAAACAGAGCAATTGCTCTTCCTTAGTAAAGACTGAGCAAACCTCAACTTTTTTGGATTTCTAGAAAGACAACCACAATCCAGTAGAGGTTAGTCTTGATCTGAACAAAGCTTTTTAGAATTTTACTGGACAATTTATAGCGTAATGCTCTTTTCATAAATTCCAGAAATGTCGCATACAAGGCACAAAGCATTTGATAAATAAGGGCAAAATAATAAACTTGGTCCATTAAAAAAATATTACAGTAGACAAAACTAGCTGTTAGATCTGTCACTGAGAATTTTTTTTTTCTTGAATCAATTATTCTTCTATAACATAATTTACTTACACATTGTTTGGGACCATGTTAACAAATGATCAATTGTATGAGAGAATTTTTAGAAAAAAATTAAAAGTCATGCTAATGTTTTACTCATTGAGTTGACTCAAATATGTAAAAGTTTAAAATTTAGAATTAAAAAAAATATTTTTGACTTAATTTTAATAATTAGTTTTGAAAATGAAAGAGCCCATCTCTCCTTTGTAAGATGTGCGGACTTGTTATAGATCAGTGCTTCTCAAACCATAGTGAGTAAGTTATCTAGAGAGCAGCTTCTTGTTCAGAAGGTCTGGAGTGCAGCCTGAGATTCTGCATTTCTCACCAGCTCAATGTCAAGGCTGCTGGTCCACCAACTACATTTGGAATATCTTGGTTTTAGAGGAACAGAAAGAAGAATTGCTCCTATTACCAAACCAGAAAAATGTATTCTGCAAACCATCTGACAGATCAGTTTAATCACATGTAAATTGGTTATGAAATGCTCTGATCAAGAAGGCCATCATTTAATACTCAACTACTTGCAACTGCAAAAATGCATGAAATTTTAACTCAGTTACATTTGCTAAAGTATTTTTTCTTTTGTGCCCTTAATCACTCGACGGCCCTGGCATTCTTCCACAGTGGGTTAAAACTGTTCTAGGCTGCAGACCTCAGACATCAAATACAATTTGTATTTTGGATTTGTGTGTGGAAGGACACTTGGAATGAGTCATTTCCAAATCTTTGAATATATTTAAGTGCAGTCATTTTCATTAATTACTCTTAGCAAGTAATTAAGGCTCTGTTTGGAGCTACATGCCAGCTCCTGTCTTTCGAATGCTGGATTTGTGTTTGATACCATTTTGCAGGTATTCAGGCTTGTTACTGGTTTTTCATAAACACTCATGAAGCAAGAAAGGAAGGAATTTAGGCAGAGCTAAGTCTGTAAGCAAGGAGATCCAACCAGTCCATTCTAAAGGAGATCAATCCTGGGTGTTCATTGGAAGGACTGATGCTAAAGCTGAAACTCCAATACTTTGGCCACCTCATGCGACGAGTTGACTCACTGGAAAAGAGTCTGATGCTGGGCGGGATTGGGGGTGGGAGGAGACGGGGACGAGAGAGAATGAGATGGCTGGATGGCATCACCGACTTGATGGACATGAGTTTGAGTGAACTCCGGGAGTTGGTGATGGACAGGGAGGCCTGGCATGCTGTGATTCATGGGGTTGCAAAGAGTCGGACACGACTGAGTGACTGAACTGAACTGAAGCCTGTAACTATGGGCTTCCGTGGTGGCTCAGCACCAAAGAATCCATCTGCCAATGCAGAAGACTGGTTCAATCCCAGGGTTGGGAAGATCTCCTGGAAAAGGAAATGGCAACTCACTCCAGTATTCTTGCTGGGAAATCCCATGGACAGAGGAGCCTGGTGGTCTATAGTCCATGGGGTCTCAGAGTTGGACATGACTTATCGACTAAACACAATCCTGTAACTAATAACAGATGAGATATAATTATATAGAGGTTTTTTAAAAATATTTAACTCAGGACATTTAATAGAAAGATTTTCTATCTCTGCAAAGCTGATTTTTTACCCCCATCCCTTGAGTAAAATTATCTTACACAAGTAAAGGTTATGGGAAGTAAATATTTATCTCATTGGCTGCAAACAGAGCATTTTAACAAGGAAGGTACAGACTCTTCTGGCCCACAGTGTTGGCTCCAGATAGATGGTGCCTGGTCCACAGGCATGGATGCTGGGTGCGCCCTGCAGGACTCCTGCTACTCAGAACTAAGCCCTACAGACAGCTCCTGAGGATGGAGAGCCATATGCAAATTAGCTTGTGTGTGTGTGTATGTATGTGTGTATGAAAACTAGCAGTTTTCTCTCTCTTACCTGTGTATGTCAGCAAACTAGTCACTAAATATATTTCTGTCAAAGTTCATTTGTCATATTTCATGTTTTTCAAAGATCAAGTCTGAGGTCAGCGATGAACACCACAAATCTTAACTGGAAGTGATGCCTTTATTATAAGCTACAAGAATGCCAGACTCTGATAAGTCAGTTACTGAGCTAAACGAGATTTTCGTTTCCCTTGAAATTTCCAAATTGTTATTGTTTCCCTCACTAGCGTGAAGATCTCAGTTTCTATGGGAGGAAAACGTCCCTAAATAAAAATGAGAATAAGAAGGAAACATCCAAGAAAAAGTGGAAATGCCATTATATAATAATCCTCTCGGCTTACGACATACTGTGACCCAAGATGTATGGTATCTGATACACAATTGCCTGCTCATTAAATAACAGATCACTTAGTAATACTTTAGTCACAGCATTTGAAAAATTTTTTACATTAGAGGGAAAATCAGGATGTGTGTGTGTGTGTGTGTGTGTACACATTCCATCATGTCTCTCTGTGACCCCATGCACTGTAGCCCACCAGTCTCCTTTGTCCATGGGATTATCCAGGCAAGAATACTGGAGTGGGTTGCTATTTCCTCCTCCAGGGGGTCTTCCTGATACAGGGATCAAACCTGTGTCTCCTGTACTGGCAGGTAGCTTTACCACTTAGTCTCCTAGGAAGTCAGCAAAAAATAGGATTTTTTTTCAGTCGCTCAGTCATGTCCAACTCTTTGTGACCCTGTGGACTGCAGCACTCCAGCCATCCCTGTCCTTCACCATCTTCCAGAGTTTGCTCAAACTCACATCCATTGAGTCAGTGATGCCGTCCAACCATCTTGTCCTCTGTTGTCCCCTTCTTCTCCTTTCTTCAATCTTTCCAGCATCAGGGTCTTTTCTAAATATTTGACTCTATGCATCAGGTGGCCAAAGTATTAAAGCTTTAGCATCAGTCCTTCCAAAGAGTATTCAGGATTGATTTCCTTTAGGATGGACTGGTTTGATCTCCTTGCAGTCTAAGGGACTCTCAGGAGTCTTCTTCAACACCACAGTTCAAAAGCATCAGTTCTTTGGTGCTCAGCCGCCTTTATGGTCCAGCTCTCACGTGCATGCATGACTACTGGAAAAACCATAGCCTTGACTAGATGGACCTTTGTTGGCAAAGTAATGTCTCTGCTTTTGAATATGCTTCCTAGGTTGGTCATAGCTTTTTAATTTCATGGCTGCAGTAACCATCTGCAGTGATTTTGGAGCCCAAGAAAATAAAGTCCGTCACCGTTTCCATTGTTTCCCCATCTATTTGCCATGAAGTGATGGGACTGGATGCCATGATATGAAACTATATAAATTTTGTGTAATTGATAACAATAAACAAAAATGCATAGAAAAATATCTAAAATACTGTTAGTGATGGTCTCTGATTGATAGGCTCATGGGATATCACTTTTTTATTGAACTATAGTTGCTTTACAATGCTGGGTTTTTGGTGTACAGCAAAATGATTCAGTCATATATATATATACAAACACACACACACATATATGTTCTTTTTCAGATTCTTTTCTATTATAGGTTATTACAGGGTACTGAATATAGTTTCCTGTGCTGTGCAGTAGGACCTTATTATTTATTTCATATATAGCAGTGTATATATATTAATCCCAAGCTACTAATTTATCCCCCTCCTTTCCCCTTCGGTAAGTGTAAGTTTGTTTTCTACTGCACAGCATTTTTAACTGAAGCTCTCTCCCTCCCATCCTCCTCCCCTTCTCCCCACATCAAAGTGATTTAACCTAAGCTAAACCTAAGCTGAGCATTCAGTAAGTGTCTACTCTGTAGCAGACATTTTCCAAAATAGCATCTCACCTAAGCTAACCTTTCACTGTGGCCTCTGCTCTAGGACAGAGCCCTGCACCTCCCTGTCCCCTTCAGGGTCTACAGCTTTCTATCATGGGAAGTCCCAAGCAAGCTTTTGGTGACCAGTGTTATCCAAGCATGAAGGGATGGTCTTCAGAGAACTTCATCACTGACATCCATTAAGATGCGCGGCTGGTCCTGACTAGACTTCATAACGAGTATTCTCAGCCTGCCAGAGGGGGAATGGAAACCAAGCCAAGTGCTCCATTACACCTGTGCAGCTGGCTAAGATGAAGAATTATAGGGTAACATTTTGGTTTGTTAACAATATTTCCCTTTATAAAACTGCCTCAGGATAAAAGCACAAAACTTAAACCATTAATTAATATGCATGCTAAGCTGCTAAGTCACTTCAGTCGTGTCCGACTCTGTGTGACCCCATAGACGGAAGCCCACCAGGCTCCCCCGTCCCTGGGATTCTCCAGGCAAGAACACTGGAGTGGGTTGCCATTTCCTTCTCCAATGTGTGAAAGTGGAAAGTGAAAAGTGAAAGTGAAGTCGCTCAGTCGTGTCCGACCCTTAGCGACCCCACGGACTGCAGCCTACCAGGCTCCTCCATCCATGGGATTTTCTAGGCAATAGTACTGGAGTGGCTTGCCATTGCCTTCTCCCAATTAATATGCATAAAACAGTGATAATTAAGGTAGCATCGAAACCTCCTAGAGGAAGCAGAGTAAACAGAAGGCAATTAGTGATGTTGAAATTGTGATTATTGTCACAAGTTTTCACTTCTCTCATTGAGAAGATAAGCAGTTTTGCCCTAGATTTAATTTTACATCAGTTTATCTTTCAGTGAAAGAGTAGAGTGAAAAAGTTTGCTTAAAGCTCAACATTCAGAAAACTAAGATCATGGCATCCGGTCCCATCACTTCATGGCAAATAGATGGCGAAACAGTGGAAACATTGTCAGACTTTATTTTTCTGGGCTCCAAAATCACTGCAGATGGTGACTGCAGCCAAGAAATTAAAAGACGCTTACTCCTTGGAAGGAAAGTTATGACCAACCTAGACAGCATATTCAAAAGCAGAGACATTACTTTGCCAACCAAGGTCCGTCTAGTCAAGGCAATGGTTTTTCCCGTGGTCATGTATGGATGTGAGAGTTGGACTGTGAAGAAAGCTGATCGCCGAAGAATTGATGCTTTTGAACTGTGGTGTTGGAGAAGACTCTTGAGAGTCCCTTGTACCGCAAAGAGATCCAACCAGTCCATTCTAAGGGAGATCGATCCTGGGTGTTCATTGGAAGGACTGATGCTAAAGCTGAAACTCCAATACTTTGGCCACCTCATGCGACCAGTTGACTCACTGGAAAAGACTCTGATGCTGGGAAAGGTTGGGGGCGGGAGGAGAAGGGGAAGACAGAGGATGAGATGGTTGGATGGCATCACCGACTCTGTGGACATGAGTTTGAGTGAACTCCGGGAGTTGGTGATGGACAGGGAGGCCTGGCATGCTGTGATTCATGGGGTTGCGGAGAGTCGGACACAACTGAGTGACTTAGCTGATTTATGGTGTTGATCAAAAAATCAAGACTGCATTGAGTATGATACTGACCTTTCCTCTCCACACTGAGTGAGCTTTTAATACCGCTAAAAATAGCCCACAGTACAGTTATCACCCACGTGACTTTAAAGCATTTGGAGATGCTGTGTAAAACCAAAGTGATGGCCTGGGACTATTACTAGCCTGATTTTGGGAAGGAGTAATAGGCTGCAAAGGTTTAAGGATCCCATGCTCTTGGTAGGACTGGAAAGAGAAACTTCACTGATCTGATACCAAAACTGCAACAGGCTTCAGACACTGGAGCTGTTCCTGGAAAGACCTTTCTTTCTGCTTTTCTGAGCAGATCTGATTCAGCCACAATTTGATGTGAACAGCATGCTACCTGATAAAGAAGTTCCAGATAACACGAGGAGACTCTGCTTGATGGTGTATTCTGTATATGTGTGTGCAGTGATGTCTGTGCGTGTGAGCACATTTCCCCTCTAACTCTCCTGCTCTGAACCACCAGGCAGCACTGGTGCAGTGACATTTCCTGCCTGGATAGTTCCAGCTTGTGCTTCTAGACTCTATCAACTCTTCTCTTGATCTTGGATTACTTCTCTGGAGTCACTTAAAAAGAACTGGAGTATGATAGGATTATTGTAACATTAACACATTCACAGTGGCATTTTCTCATGAAAGCAAACGACAGAATCTTTTCATCTTCTTTGCCTGTCAATTAACAGGATGAGGTGGAACTGAATAACACAAATTATCTTAATGGAAATACAACTTCTGTATCTTTTAGAGCAGCTTTTCGGTTAGAAGATACCAAGTATAAATTTTAATGTGTGTGTATATATATGTATGTGTATAGATTTATGTCTGTGTATATATATATGTATTTATTGCAAATGAATAAGATGCCTACACACGAGGCAGCAAGGGTGTTAACACATTTGTGAATTCCTCTATATCCTTGCTATATCACTACTGTTAATTTATAATAAAGGAGGAAAACATCTGGCAGTCTGGAAAACAGTTCTGAGGATTAGTTTTATGTAGAGTGAATGTTTATGTGGTGTATTTTTTATGTTCCAGTGTTTTTGGAAACTGATAATATAAATTGAACGCAGCAGGATTTTTTCCCCAGGAGGAATAATTGTTGTGCATTTTTGTGTTGCTACTTAGCATTGGGAAAATTGTACCGCCTGGGGATAAAGTGTTAATAGCAATGGTAAATGTCTGTGTTTAGTAAAAGGGGCTCATTGACATTGTACAAAAATCCTCATTTGGATGAAGGTTTTACATAGGTAGTTGTTTCTGAATAATTGGTTTCCTCCCTGGTGTTTAAGTCATTCTTCATTTTGGACCCTCCTAACACTTTAAAAAGTGAACTGAACTCACTGTAATACTTACTGTTTATAATACATATCATTAAGAAAAACATGCATGTTCAGAAAAACGAAACTAAGCTAACATGTTATGTGCTATGCCGTGCCACGCTAAGTTACTTCCGTCATGTCCAACTCTTTGCAACCCCATGGACTGCAGCCCACCAGGCTCCTCTATCCGTGGGATTCTCCAGGCAAGAAAACAAGAGTGAGTTGCTGTACCCTTCTCCAAACGATCTTCCTGACCCAGGGACTGAATCCTTATCTCTTAAGTCTCCTGTGTTGGCGGCTGGGTTCTTTATCACTAGTGCCACCTGGGAAGCCCAGCCTGTTCTAGGAGGTTCAAACAATTAAATATAATGTTTTTGGAAAACTTTTTTTTCTGAGCTGAAAGCCATTGCAATTTATACTACATAAATGTTTTAAATTTTTTTCTGTTTAATAAGCAGATGTACATCCTCAAGAAATCACTATTAAAAAAATAACCATTGTACATCATTTCCCCCAATATTTAGAGTATATTTGTTTCCCTTTGTCTATAATTTAAACTAATTTACATATTACCTTTTAAAATAATTGTTTTGGAAAATTGCCAAAATTTAAATATTTGTTCAGATAAAATGCATACTAAGTGAGTACATGAAGTCAGTGGCTAACTTATTTATGTTACTTAATTCCGCACCGATTATTCATAATACTTATGCATCTACTGTCATTTTCCTGGATCATCATAACATTTTCCTGTTTAGAAGCGGTGAAAAGATATTTATTACAATTCCAAAGATGAAAAAGAAACTTCCAAATAATGCATGGTTACATTTTTTTTCCTGGCAGTGGCAAATGAATACTGGCTTAACTGTTCTATTTGAAGCTTTCATGAATAGATGAGAAATATTTGATTGTCTCTAAAGAAAATGCATCTTCTTCTTATCAAACCCACACAGTTAACAAAGCAGAAGACCTAATGTTTCCATATCTCCCACCTACTAGCTCACAGGGGACAGATTCTCCTATGCTTATTTTCATTTAGATGACAAAGGGCATGCATTTCAATTTGAATTTTGGAAAGAAAGATCTCAGAAGTGTTGTACTGACAGACAACTGCAGCATTCCTTGTGTACTGACGTTGGGCTTTATGCAGTTCTGCAGAGTTTGGGATCAGGGAACCTAATTTAGAGGCAGTCACAAACTATGAGGAAGTCTATGGAATCAAAGAGGACAGTGTTCAGATCCTGGTCTCTCTCACCCCCTATTGAAAGCACGTGACTTTCACGAGTCCTGATTTTCTCCTTCATCAAGTAAACCTTTATAGTGGTATTTACCTCAAAGTGTCAACACATTCAAATGAAATAGTTCATACAAAATTCTTGGCACACAGTAGACAATAAATGGTATTTGTTGTTGAATCAGTTTCCTCCCCAGCCAACCAGATATGCCCAATGATGATTTGGATCATATACTTATATTTCATCTAATTAGAAAATTATGCAATTTCAGTCGTGATAATTGAAAATTTTAAAACTATTAATACCTTTATGTAATACATTTATTACATCATATAATAATTTTCCTTGTGCTCAGTTTAACTGATTCCTATGTAGTGTGATAAGGAGGTAGAATTATCTCACAATCCACATTTTTCAGTGGGGAAGTCAAAGCAAAGAAAATTGAGTGAATTGACTAGAGTTACAAAATCCATAAACAAATAGGAAGTATTTATATTAAAATTCCAAAGATTGAGAACTTTTATTCAAATAGGATAAAGCAAATTTATATAATAAATTATGTAATTTTACATTGTATAACCTATATGCAGAGTGTATCATGTGAAATGCTGGACTGGATGAATCACAAGCTGGAATGAAAAGTGCTGGGAGAAAGGTCAAAAAACTCATATATGCAGATGATACCACTTAATGGTAGAAGGTGAAGAAGAACTGAAGAGCCTCTTGATGAAACTGGAAGAAGAGAGTGAAAAAACTGCCTTGAAACTCAATATTCAAAATACTAAGATTATGGCATCCAGTTCCATCACTTCATGGCAAATAGAAGAGTGGAGGCATTGACAGATTTTATTTTTTTGGGCTCCAAAATCACTGTGGATAGGTGACTGCAGCCATGAAATTAAAAGATACTTGCTCCTTGGAAGGAAAACTGACAAACCTAGACAGCATATTAAAAAGCAGAGACATCAATTTTCCGACAAAGGTCCGTATAGTCAAAGCTATGGTTTTCCAGTAGTCATGTACAGATGTCAGAGTTGGACTATAAAGAAGGTTGAGCACCGAAGAATTGATGCTTTCAAATTGTGGTGTTGGAAAAGACTCTTGAGAGTCCCTTGGACTGCAAGGAGATCAAACCAGTTAATCCTAAAGGAAATCAATCCTGGATATTCATTGGAAGTGAAGCTCCAATACTCTAGCTGCCTGATGTGAAGAGCCGACTCAGTGGAAAAGACCCTGTATGCTGGGAAAGATTGAAGACAGGAGGAGGAGGAAGCTGCTGAGAACGAGATGGTTAGATAGCATAGCATCACTAACTCAATGGTCATGAATTTGAGCAAACTCCGGGAGATGGTAAAGGACAGGGAAGCCTGGCATGCTTCAGTCTATGGGGTCACAGAGTCAGATACGACTTAGCAACTGAACAACAGCAGCAGCAACCTAATTAATTCTATAAAGATATTTAGCATATTGATTCAGAAAGCACAGTTTTCCTTTGCAGTTGAATTTTCATGCTAATAGTAGAAAGGTTTTCATACACTTTAATTGCATTCATATTTATTTCTAAAATACTGACAGAAAAGAACCCTTACTTTTGAATAATGGAAAAGTCTTTCAAAATATGGCAAAGGAAAAAAAATCTTTTTTTATGGCACTTAATGCCAAGTTAATGCTCAGCTTAGCTTCTGATACACATTTGATGTTTCTTGAGGGCTTTGACACTGCTGTAGTCATCATGCATATTCTTATACAGACATCACATCCTTTAATTTTATATAAAATCTTAGCCTTGGCCATATATAAATTGCCATTTTGCTATTCAATTTTATTACATACAACTTCTCACTTTTGATTTCACCACGATGCACATTTATTCACTTTTATTAAAATATGTCCTGCAAGACAAAGTATTCTTGCTGTTAACAAGTATTTGTCAGATTAAAATAATCAATATGGTGTGGCCTGATTCCCTAATCTATTATTCAAAGATCTTTTCTCCTAATTAACCAACCAACATCTGCAGAGAAGAATTTCTCTAAGTTTATTCTATCCTCATTTGAGAGAGATGAATGCCTTCTGATCTTATCATTTTAAAGAGTTTAGTGTTTTATCATGGAGAATTATTAATCCAACTAACTTGATTAGCCTGTTAGCTGTAGGTCTTCTATATTCACATATGCCATTTCAGACTTCCAAGGAGTAGAACGATCTCACAAAAGAAAAAATTTTACATTATTTAAGCAGTACAGTATCCACGAAATAAACAGTGTACTCTTCTTGGTTCACCAAGCAGGCACTTCTTTGCCCTCTCTGGGTCCCCAGTGAACTGCAACTCATTAAACCTAGATGCATTTGGACTTCAGACCCCCTAACAAGGAAGGGGGTCAACTCAAGGAGAAATGCAGAACTGCTGGGTGACCCACCTCCCACCAGAAACCTGCTTTAATGAGCATGTTCTTGCTTCGCAGGGCAATCCTCACGCTCTCACTTGCTCTCAGCCTGAACACCTGGGATTCTTCAGCCTTGCCATGTGTGGAGAACAGCCCAAAATAGGCCTGTGAAGACTTTCAAGATGGATTGCTAGACTCTGTGAGTCACCTCAGAAACCTGAAGCTTTGTGCTTCGTGATTTCTGTTTGCACCATTAGGATGAAGAATTTCAGCAAAGCTCACTACAATTACTTGTAGCTAATCATAGCTGATACAAAAGCAAGCATTTTTTCTTACCCATCCATACACATAAAAGGGGCAAAGAAAACCCAGGGCTAGATAGCCCTTTCACAACTACCCTCAACAGAATGTTGTTGTTTAGTTGCAAAGTCATGTCTGACTCTTTTGTGACCCCATGAACTGCAGCCTGCCAGGCTCCTCTGTCCATGGGATTTTCCAGGCAAGAACACTGGAGCAGGTTGCCATTTCCTACTCCAAACATGCATCTCTTGCATCTCCTGTATTGCAGGCAATTCTTTACCATCTGAGCCACCTGGGAAGCCCAGTATAAATCTGATGTTCCACTGAAAAAGAGAAATATATTTCCCAACTTAATGTGGTTTTGAAAATTTACTTTTATATAGAATGCCAGGAAAGAAGGATTCAATCAAATATATTAAGTGTACAGATTTTCATACTGGTCTTCATAACAGGGAGACAGGTTGGACTCTGGAAAGCACATGGGTCAGTTGTTATTCTCATGCTACCAAAGCACGAACCTAACTGGGCTTGACGAAATACATGGAATGTATTGTCAAGAGTTATCATGCAAATGTCATGCTTTACTAGAATGAACTCTAGTACCTAAATCCTGTGTTTCTGCTTGTTTTCTTAGACAGTTGTGTTTTGGTATATGTACACACAGCAAAGTGAAAAGCAGAACCTGGAAGTAACTTGGAAAACAGAAAAAGGATGATGTAATATAATGGCCTAATAAATATGGATTCAATGACCATTCAAATCTAGGTTGCTGCTTATTTAAAGGAGAAGCACATACATCATTATGTAACTTAATGCCTCAAACAGATTTAAGGGTAATAGCAGGTTAGAATGTTTGAGTTTACATGTACTCTGGCAAGTAAGAAAAAAGAAAAAGTGAAAGAAGGAAGAAAGGGGATAAAAGGATGGGATGTATAGAGTAGGAAAGGAAGAATAGAGAAAGGAGAGACATGGAAATGGTGATTTTGGTGCCATAAACTTTCTACTTCAGGTGCAAAGGGTACATAAAGGTAAATGTCTGAATATATTAAACCATTACCTCTCAGTTACTTAGGACATAGGGAGAAGGGGAAAACATGCTGAAGGAAATGAAGATAAAAATGAAAAAAGCAAATTTCAAAGCTGATGGTTTCCATTTGCCCTAACAACCTAAGCACATATTTCAGAGCTTAAAGTGTTTATTCACGTTCATGGAATTACAGTCTTCAATACTTCACATTCATGTCCAGATGATAAATGATGACCTACATTTCCAGCACACCCTTAGCCAGTGTTCTCAAATCACGTTAGCAATATCTGTCCTCATAAACTAAGAGTACGAAGCATTATTACCACCCTTGGTTTGTAAAATGGAGAAAATGGAGACTGAAGTGAAATCGGTAGTTGTTCAAGATTCCATTGTGAAGGCTGGCGTTGAGTGAAAATACAGATCAACTGATTCTGCTCGCACATCTATCTTACATCCTTACTTTCTACCCTAAGTTACTGGTTTCCGGACTGGGCAAAGCTGTAATTTTAGAAACTTCTAAAGAGTACAGGAATTCTTTCTGACCAGATGTGACTCACAATATAAACACATGAGAAATGGTTTGGTTCTCTAAGTTCTAAGACAGTGCGAGTCTGGTCAGAAATGTAATTACCTGAGGGGCAGATGTATAAATAATAACTGGAAGAGGAGGTGCTTTTATAGAAGTTAGCTTGTGGAGGAGTAGGATACACACCCAGAGACCAGGTTTCTGATTTCTTTCAGAAGAGAACATTTTCTTAAAGCTTGAAAGGGAACAAGGAACAGGAAATGGATTGGTTATTACTTCTTGGAGGGGTCTGGCAGGAGTCTGGAGTCTGGAATCAGCTGGCTGACACTGGTTTGTGAGATCTGGTTGTTCAATTTTTAGGTGTTTTGTGAGCCAGTTTTTAAATAGATTTGTTAATAAAAATTTAATTAAAATTAATGATATTAAAAACATAGGTATTAAGTACTCAAAATTCACCACTTCTAATTATTTTATTATATTCCATTATTATCTGTGCTGTTGAGGTTGTTTATGTCTCCCTAGTCTGTATGCTCAGAATGCTATAAATAGCATGCTTCTATGTAACTCTGATTTTATTTTCAGTAACTTCATGTTGATAACCTGAAGTAGCCAATGGCGAGAATATTAACACAAGGGAAACTGGCAAGCAGCAGGGATAATGATTTGTTGTTTTCTTGATTGTCCAGACCAGAGTTAGGAAAACTAGGGCCTGCTTATCATGTGTCTTTATAAATGAAGTTTTATTGGAATACAGCATTGTCCATTCATTTATGTATTGTCTGTGGCTACTTTCACATTACAGTGGAAGAGCTGAACCGTTTGGAAAGAGACGGTGAAGCCTACAAAGTGTAAAACATTTACTCTCTGGTCCCTGATAGAAATTGGCCCACCTCTTCGGTTCAGTTCGGTTCAGTCGCTCAGTCGTGTCCAACTCTGCGACCCCATGAATCACAGCACGCCAGGCCTCCCTGTCCATCACCAACTCCTGGAGTTCACTCAAACTCAAGTCCATAGAGTCAGTGATGCCATCCAGCCATCTCATTCTCTGTTGTCCCCTTCTCCTCCCGCCCCCAACCTTTCCCAGCATCAGAGTCTTTTCCAGTGAGTCAACTCGTCGCATGAGGTGGCCAAAGTATTGCAGTTTCAGCTTTAGCATCAGACCTTCCAATGAACACCCAGGATTGATGACCAACCTAGATAGTACATTAAAAAGCAGAGACATTACTTTGCCAACCAAGGCCTGTCTAATCAAGGCCCACCTCTTATTTAGACTTAAAACAGTGAGTAGGAAAATGTTTATAATAATGCAAATTAAACTAAAAGCATGTTGTTGTTTGCAGTTCTTACATTGCGAATAGCACAAAAAGCTGAGGAAAGAATATTCCAATAGTAGAAAATTATCTGACTCAGCAAGATAATCACTTACACTGTTGATGAGTGAGTGGAATTTTAACATATGTATGCTGAACCTAAGACAAATTTTAGTTTATTGAATATAATTTGTTTGAGAGTAAGAAACAAACTAAAGCAATTATACAGCAGGTTATTTTACCAGAAAAATAGATTTATCAGGAGTAGCAAACAATGTAATTTGGGATACACAACTATGGCAAACCACATGCAAATCCAGCAAAGACAAGACAGGAAACTCTTCTATAGAAGAGAAGGGAAAGTTATAAACAAAAAGTCCACTAAAGGAAACTGAGTTTAAAATATAGTGGTTTTTTTAATTGGCTGAGCTGTTGCCAGGCAAGGAGAAAAAAAGTTTTCTTCCTCCTCCCAGTGATAACAAAGTAGTGTCATCTCCTGCCAGAGGTGTAAAGTACAACTCTCTGTTAGGATCTGTAGTGGTGCTGTGTAGTTTATGCATGAGAGCTCCCCCTTCTGATCTCTCATTTCTGTTTTAATGAGATTTGCCTTGATTAATTTTCACATTTCTCCTCTTAGATCAAGACCTTTCTCTGAAAGCATTACTGATCAAGTTTCTGTTTTAACTAGCATTCAGTGGCTTTTTAATCTCTCAATGCCAGGAAGGATCTTTCCTGAATGTCATGTCCCTCATCAAAGAGAGAGTGTACAGACTGGAAACCTACTGTGGGTGAGTAATAAGGAAGGTAAAAGGGAATTGTCTCAGACATCTTTCATCTCAAGTCTGTATCTTATTCACCCCACAGTCACAAGGATGGTTCAGCATATGCAAAAGCAATGTGATATACCACATCCATGAAAGACAAAAACTACATGATCATCTCAATAAATGCAGAAAAATCATTTGATAAAATTCAACATCTATTCATGATAAAACCTCTTGCCAAAGTGGGTAGAAGGATAATATATATCAAAGCTATTTATGACAAACCCACAGCCAACATAATACTCAGTGATGAAATGCTCAAAGCCTTCCCACTAAAATCTGAAACAAGACAAGAATGACCACTCTCATCACTATTATTTAACATAGTATTGGAAGTTCTAGCCATAGTAATCAGACAAGAAATAAAAGGTATCTAAATTGGATGGGATGAGGTAAAATTGTCATTACATGCAGATGATATACTATATATAGAAAACCCTAAATACTCCACACAAAAATTACTCGAGCTAATAAATGAATTCAGCAAGGTAGCAAACTACAAGATTAACAAACAGAATTGATTGAGTTTCTTTACACTAACAACTATTAGAAGTGAAATGTAAAAAAAAAAAAAAAATCCTTTTTAAAGTCACATCAAAATATACTTGGGAATAAATCTGACCAAGGAGGTGAAAGACTTATATGCTGAGAACTATAAAACTTCAATAAAGGAAATTGAAGACAATTCAAAGAAATGAAAAATCTCATGCTCTTAGATTGAAGAGTACTATTAAAATGGCCATACTTCCCAAAGCAATCTACAGATTTAATGCGATCTCTATCAAACTACTCATGCCAGTTTTTTACAGAACTAGAATAATCCTAAAATTTATATGGAACCATAAAACTCTTAGAAGACATTCTCTAACATAAATTGTACCACTATTTTCTTAGGTCAGTCTCCCAAGGCATAGAAATAAAGGCAAAAATAAACAAACGGGACCTAATCAAACTTACAAGCTTTTGTACAGAAAAGGAAATTGTAAACAAAAACGCACCCTATGGATTGGGAGAAAATATTTGCAAATGATGTGACTGACAGGGTTTAATTTCCAAAATATACAAACAGCTCATGCAGCTCAGTAACAACAACAAAAAGAACAACCCAATTGAAAAATGGTAAAAGACCTAAATAGACATTTCTCCAAAGAACATATATGGAGGCCAAAAGGCACATGAAAAGATGATCAAAGCTGCCAAGTATTAGGGAAATCCAAATCAAAACTATAAAGAGGCATCACCTTACATTGGTCAGAATGGCTACCATCAAAAAGTCTACAACTAACAAATGCTGGAGAGTGTGTGTAGAAAAGGAAAACCTCTTATACTACTGGTAGGAATGTTAATTGATACGGCTACTATGGAGAATAATACGGTGGTTCCTTTAAAAACTAAAAAACAGAGTTACCACGAAGCAGTGTGAAACTGTTAGTCACTCAGTTGTGTACAACTCTTTGTTACCCTGTGGACTGTAGCCCACCAGGCTCCTCTGTCCATGGAATTCTCCAGGCAAGAATACTGGAGTGGGTAGCCATTCCCTTCTCTAGGGGCCCTTCCCAACACAGGGGTCAAATCTGGGTCTCCTACATTGCAGGCACATTCTTTATGTCTGAACCACCAGGGAAGCCCAGATCCTGTAATTCCACTCCTGGGTATATATCCAGAGAAAACTTTAATTTGAAAGGATACATGGACCCCAATATTCACTGCAGCACTGTTTACAATAGCCAAGACAAGAAAGAAACATAAATGTCCATCCATGGATGAATAGATAAGGACGATGTAGTACACAGATACAATGGAATATTACTCAGTCATAAAAAGAATGAAATAATGCCATTTGCAGCAACATGGATGGACCTACAAATGATCATACTTAGTGAAGTCAGAAAGAGAAAGAGAAATACCATATGATATCATTTTATGTGGAATCTGAAATATGACACAAATGAACTTACGTACAAAATAGAAACAGATTCACACACAGTAAACTTATGGCTGCCAAGGAGGAGGGGAGTAGGGGAGGGGTTAATTGGGAGTTTGGGATTAGCAGATGCAAACTATTATATATAAAATGGAAGAACGATATAGCATAAGGTACTATATTCAATATCCTGTGATAAACCATAATAAAAAAACATAAAAAAGAATGTATATATGTGTAACTTGAGTCACTTTGAGATCCAACCAGTCCAGTCTAAAGGAGATCAGTCCTGGGTGTTCATTGGAAGGTCTGATGCTAAAGCTGAAACTCCAATACTTTGGCCACCTCATGCGATGAGTTGACTCACTGGAAAAGACTCTGATGCTGGGAGAGATTGGGGGCGGGAGGAGAAGGGGATGACAGAGAATGAGATGGCTGGATGGCATCACCAACTCTGTGGACATGAGTTTGAGTGAACTTCGGGAGTTGGTGATGGACAGGGAGGCCTGGCATGCTGTGATTCATGGGGTCGCAAAGAGTCAGATACGACTGAGCAACTGAACTGAACTGAGTCATTTTACAGCAGAAATTAACACAAAATTGTAAGTCAACAATACTTCAATAAAATAAAGTCTGTATCTTAGAATAGTGAATATAATAAGAACACACTAAAAACTGATGAAATGAAAAACATTTTTTGGGAAGAGGCATTGTGGGAATAAGCATAAAGTAATTAAATAATATTGTTATCTTAAACTGTTTGGAACTAAATGTTTTCTTGTGTTATAGCTTATAGGTTGCAAAGTCAGAGAATATGAGTTCAGGTAAGAATCCAGAAGGTTGGTTAGCAGTACGTGATAGCAGCCTTTCCAGTGAGGTTGAAGAGAGCCCTTCTGGAGCCCGTCTTTTGCAATAAATGGAAAATCAGACCTGCAAGGTGTGATGCTTAAGGTCTTCATTTCCTGAGAGCACAGTATGAAAAGATTACTCTACTGAAACAGAGTTATTCTTAACACAAGCAGTTAGTTAGTTCAGTCACTTAGTCGTGTCCAACTCTTTGTGACCCCATGAATCACAGCACGCCAGGCCTCCCTGTCCATCACCAACTCCCGGAGTTCACTCAAACTCATGTCCATCGAGTTGGTGATGCCATCCAGCCATCTCATTCTCTGTCGTCCCCTTCTCCTCCCGCCCCCAATCCCTCCCAACATCAGAGTATTTTCCAGTGAGTCAACTCGTTGCATGAGGTGGCCAAAGTATTGGAGTTTCAGCTTTAGCATCACACCTTTCAATGAACAAACAGGACTGATCTCCTTTAGAATGGACTGGTTGGATCTCCTTGCAGTCCAAGGGACTCTCAAGAGTCTTCTCCAACACCACAGTTCAAAAGCATCAATTCTTCGGCGATCAGCTTTCTTCACAGTCTAGTTAGGCCTGTGCAGTATTGAAGTTTATCTTCTCTTATCAACAGTGGGTCAAAGGAGTCAGAAGCCAATTGCATTGGGTTTCCCTTGGACCATCTCAAAAGAGTTTATAAGTTCCAAAAGGAGTGGATCTGAGCAATGTTTTTGGCCAGGGTATCTGGATAGTCTCTATAAATTTTGCTAGTTGGGTCTTTAAAACAATTTTTTAAAATCAAAGTATAGTTGATTTACAATGTTGTGTTAATTTCAGATGTACAGAAAAGTGGTTCAGTTATATACACACACACACATATATATACATGTGTATGTATATATTTATATATGTATATATTCTTTTTCAGGTTCCTTTCCTTTATAGGTTATTACAAAACATTGAGTATAGTTCCCTGGGCTAATTATTAGAAAAATGCAAATGTGTTAGGACATTACACCAACCCTGATGATTAAGGATGGTAAGTACAGAAGAAATTGACCAAACTGTAAATCAACAATACTTCAATAAAATAAAAAATTAAGTCTGTCTGTATCTTAGAATAGTGAACACACACTAAAAACTGACTCAAAGCAGACTTGTCCAAATACCTGGCCAGTAAAGTGGGTTCTTTAACCCTATGAAATTCAAGAGGAGCTCCCCAGGTGGGGATCATCTTTTCTAACAAAATTTAGCTGCAGAAGCAGCAGTAGCCTATCTTCAAGGGAAAGCTTGGTCCAGTGAGAAAACATGTACCATGACTAAAACACGTTTATATCCAGGAGATAGGGGCAGTATGAAATCCATTTGCCAAACCTTGCATGGCCCACTTGGCATTTCAAGATACCCAGGAGCAGTGCAGTGAGGTTTCCCCGGACTGTATTTTGGACAGGGAGGACAAGCGAGGGGAGCACTCTTTGTGGCTTTATTAGTATTCCCCCAACAATATTTCTTCATGAATGCCATCATTTTGTCAACAGACCACTGGTTCAATGCATGTACAATCATAAGCAATGGGAATCTTAAAATTTCTCATAGGATCAGTTTGTTATTTAACCTGAACCAGAGTTTTTTTTTTTTTTTTTAATCAAACCAGTATCCTTTGGGACTACAACAGGGATCTGGTTATTCCTTTGAAAGTGGCATTTTGGGCATAAATATCAGCACTGCTGCTGCTACTAAGTCACTTCAGTCGTGTCCGACTCTGTGTGACCCCATAGATGGCAGCCCACCAGGCTCCGCCGTCCCTGGGATTCTCCAGGCAAGAACACTGGAGTGGGTTGCCATTTCCTTCTCCAAAATATCAGCACAGTGGTTTCCTTTTTGGCTCTAGGGAGTCAAGCTTGACATGTCCAGGGATCTCAATAATAGCCAAGGTTTCTGGCAAAGTATTGCAGCTAATTAATTTTGGATGCAAGAGAAACTTAGTATTTGTTCCCCATTAGAGGTAGGACTGCAAGGAGGTCCAACCAGTCCATTCTAAAGGAGATCAATCCTGGGTGTTCATTGAAAGGACTGATGCTAAAGTTGAAACTCCAATACTCTGGCCACCTCATGAGAAGAATTGACTCACTGGAAAAGAGTCTGATGCTAGGAGGGATTGGGGTAAGGACGAGACGGGGACGACAGAGAAGGAGATGGCTGGGTGGCATCACCGACTCGATGGACATGAGTTTGAGTGAACTCCGGGAGCTGGTGATGGACAGGGAGGCCTGGCGTGCTGTGATTCATGGGGTCGCAAAGAGTCGGACATGACTGAGCGACTGAACTGAACTGAGAGGTAGGAAACCTCATTGTTTTCATAGTATCCCAAAGTCATGGGCTGCTCCAAGGACATACTGACTACAGTATTGGTATAAATGCTTGTGGTTTTGCCCTTGGCTAAATTCTAAGCACGAGACTGTGTGTGCAGTGAAGCCAATTGGGCCAAAGCAATTGTAGGTAAAGGTGTGGCCTCAGTGACGTGAAAAGAGTTGCAGTAGCTTATCTAGCATTCTGTTTACCATTTTCTTCCTTTAAATGAGAACCACCTGTAAACCATGGAAATCTGCATTGGTTAGAGGAATCTTCTGTAAATTATTACAAGGAGTTGGAAGATGTTGGCCATAATACCCTTATGGGTCATTGACAGTCCCCCTGTTTGGGGGTGAGCATTCTACGGGCTTTCCTTTCCTTTTCCCATATATAAGGGAAAAGGGAAGCTGATAATGAGAATGCCCAAGGGCAGGGGATCTCAATAAGCTTTTTTGTAAGCGTTCAGAAGCTGCGTCATCTTGACCTCCCAAATTAATGGGATCAGGTTTGGTAGGTTTTAATAAAGCATATAGTGGATGAACCATAAGAGAGAAATTTGGAATCCAGGTTCAACAGTAACTAGTTAGCTGGTGAAAACTTTGGAATTGGTGCTTAGGTTTAGGTTTGTGGAAGTTCAGAAGGCCATGAAGCCTATCAGGAGCCAAAGAGCAGCCCTTGTTCTGAGATCAGGTGCTATAAATACTGATCCTGAGTGTGAGCAGACTGCAGCTTTCTTTGGAGATTTTATGTCCCTTCAAGGCCAAACATTTTAATAAGTGGATACTATCATCTGGTGCAGAGATTTGGGAAGGAGATCATCTACATATTGTAAATTGTCTATATATTATAACTAAGAACCTGCAGAAAACTATCAGCTTTTAAGATTTGTGAAAAGTAAAGAACACTTTCCGTGAAATCCTGGGGCATGCTTGTCCAGGTGTCATGTTACCCTTCCCAAGTAAAGGCAGAAAGATACTGACTTGCCTCACCAGCTACAACACTAAAGTGTTGTCACTCAGTCATGTCCGACTCTTTACAACCCCATGGACTATACCCTGCCAGGCTCCTCTGTCCATGGAATTCTCCAGACAAGAATACTAGAGTGGGTTGCCATTCCCTCCTCCAGGGGATCATCCTAACCCAGGGATTGAACCCAGGTGTCCCACATTGCAGGCAGATTCTTTACCATCTGAGGCACCAGGGAAGCCCAGAACACTAAAGAATACATTATTAATACACCCATCAATTACAAAATTTGCTTCCAGTGGGAATGGATGTCAGTAAAAACAACAGGGTGTCAAGGGATAATGGTGTTATTTATTGCTCAAGGGTTCTGAACAAACCTACATCTTTGGCCCCTGGGTTTTCTCATAGGTAAATAAGAGTATTACAGGAACTTCTGCAAGGGATAGTGATACCCTGAGCCTTGACATCTTCTATTGTGGGCTTTATTCCTTGAAGAGCTTCTTGACTTATAGCCAGTGCCAAGTCACTTCAATTGTGTCCGACTCTGCGACTCTATAGACTATAGCCCGCCAGACTTCTCTGTCCATGGGATTGTCCAGGCAAGAATACTGGAGTGGGTTGCCATGCCCTCCTCCAGGGCATCTTCTTGACACAGGGGTCGAACCTGAGTCTCTTATGTCTCCTGTATTGGCAGGTGGGTTCTTTTACCACTAGTGGCTCGGTATTGATTAATTCTGAGAAGAGATTTTGAGGAGATCTGTTTGAATCTTTTGTGGGAGATGCACTGTGAATTTTTCCATTACAAGAGATCTGCCCATAAAGGAGATGGGAACTGCTTCAATAGAGAAAAAGTATCGGTTTCTCCAGAACCAGCTCCTATACTGTTGAAGGCAGAGAAAAAGATGTTTGAAGGGTCACTTAATTCATTTAGCTGGCTAATTTGATGGCTTCTGTCAAATTCTAGAAATTATTTCCCCTTTTCAGAAGAAAGAAATCCTGGTCAGATACTTTTCTGAGAAGTCTCAGCCTAATAAATGGATAGGGGCAGAGAAGCTTAGGAGAAAGGGTGTGCATCTCTCAAAGAGCCTAAACAAAAGGGAATCGGCTCAGGGGTAAGGACCTCTTGAGGTTCACTAGCGGAGAAGGCAATGGCACCCCACTCCTGTACTCTTGCCTGGGAAATCCCATGGATGGAGGAGCCTTGTAGGCTACAGTCCAAGGGGTTGCTAAGAGTCGGACACGACTGAATGACTTCACTTTCATGCATTGTAGAAGAAAATGGCAACCCACTCCAGTGTTCTTGCCTGGAGAATTCCAGGGACGGAGGAGCCTGGTGGGCTGCCATCTATGGAGTCGCACAGAGTCGGACACGACTGATATGACTAGAAGTTCACTAGAGATTTCCCTCAATTTGAACAGTTTTAGTACTTCAAGGGGAGAAGGCAATGGCAAGCCACTCCAATACTCTTGCCTAGAAAATCCCATGGATGGAGGAGCCTGGTAGGCTGCAGTCCGTGGGGTCGCTAAGGGTCGGACACGACTGAGCGACTTCACTTTTCACTTTCACACATTGGAGAAGGAAATGGCAACCCACTCCAGTGTTCTTGCCTGGAGAATCCCAGGGACAGCGGAGCCTGGTCGGCTACCGTCTATGGGGTCACACAGAGTTGGACACGACTGAAGTGACTTAGCAGCAGCAGCAGCAGCAGTACTTCAAGGCTGGGGCTGCTTTATAACAGTGGGATTAAGTACCAAGGGTGTGGCTCCAGTGTCCATTAAGACAGAGATCTCATTCCCCATTTGGAGACTTGTTTCTCTGAGCTGATTGAGGGGAAATCGGAAAATTATTTGCTGTTGCTCAGAGGTCCATCACTTGGAATTGGGAGAACAATGGAAAGGCTGGTTAGAAGGCTGAAGATGCCAGAAAGGTTTACATTTGTAACAATTTCCGCCCCCAATCTACTGGCTCTTTGCAATAACAGCAGAAACTGGAAGGTTTTGGTTTTGTTTAGGGAACTTCGTTTGCCAGAGTTGAAGATTAAGAAATTTAGCAATCTTTTTTGGTGACTCATCTAGAGTTTGAGTATGCTAATTTGCTAAATTAACTAAATCTGGAGTGGACATAGTTTCCCATTCCATCCTGGTCATTTCAACTAAAAGAGAAAGGTTCTGTTTAATAAACATTCAGTTAGAGGCTACCCCAGTGGACTTAACATCTCAAGGAAGACCAGATTGTCTTTAAAAATAATCTGAAGTCAATTACAATAGTCATGGACCGGGTCATCAGATTTTTGTGTGCAAGCCTGAATTCTGTTCCCAACAACAGGCTTAGGGAAGGTTATTGTCATTGCTTGGTGGATGTTTTCAGGGAGTGCTATAGCCTCTTGCCAAGTGAGGGTTTTGATCTTCTAATCCCTTCCAGGATGTTCCCACTGGGCTAGTTTTATCCAATGTTTGGCTTGACCCTCACCAGCAAGCATGTGGATTGATACAAATCTGAGAACCCAGACTGGTAGGTTTGAATAACTGTTAAATTCAGCAAACCTATCGGGGTCCTTGATTACTTTAGAAAACTAGCTCACAATTTGTCCTTAGTCCAGGAACCTAAGTAATCTGGGGTTTATTTGGAGTCGGACACGACTGAGCGACTAAGCACTGCACTCACTAGTTTTTAATAGTTTGCGTCAATTAATTATTGCATTATGCAGAGAGGCAATTTTCAGACTGCTGATAACATTTGGAAGCCTCAAAATACCACTCAAAATATGTGTCCAGTTCAGTTTAGATAATTTCAGGGCCATGGCTATCTAACATTTCAAAAAAGGTAAGTCTAGAAAGTTTTAAAGTTCCCCACAATGGCCACTGATGTTCTGAGTTGCTTTTGATTAAGTCCTTTACGCAAATGAACGTGAGGAGGAGACCATGGATTTTAAACGAATATTGCCTGGGGTCGATGAAGGTTCGGAGAGTGCAGGGCTCAATACTTTCAGATAACTTGGATCCTATTTTTACAGTTTTTTTTTTCCCCCTAGAGCAAAGAGTAATTCTTAAATAGCCTGCAGACCAAAATACCAGCACAGTTACAGTAGAAGGGCCTGATTTCAAAAGTGCTGACCACAGCGTGAATATGAATACAGCACAAAGCCTTAACAAGTAAATGACAAAGGCTTGAAACACATCCCCTGTACAGCCTGGAGAGCTTCAAAACGCAAAAAGGGCAGAGCTCGGATCCAGCAGAAAAAACTTACCCTCAGATTTCAGGGTCTGCGAGAAACCATGAGCTCCGTGGACTAGGCCACACTGGGAGTTGTCAGTGTTCTTCTCTGGAGCTCTATGAGACCTCAGTGTAATCTTAAAACAGCAAGTTATTTTACCAACAAAATGGGTTTATTTGAGAGCAGCAAACATAAATCAGGACCCACGACTACAGTGAACCACAAGCAAGTGTGGTAAAGCAAGCTGGCGGAAACGCTTTTATAGAGAAGGGAAAGTTGCCTGAGTTACAAACAAAAAGTCCATTGGAGGAAACCGGGAGTTTCGAGTATAGTGACTTTTCATTGGCTGAGTTGTAACAGTCTCTCATTGGCTGAGATGCTGCTAGGCAGAAGAAAAATCTTTTTTCCTCCTGGTGGTTGTAGAGTAGTATCATATCCTGCCAGAGATGCAAATACAGATATTGGGATCTGTATTGACATGAGAGCTTCTCCCACTGGCCTCCTGACTCCATTTTAGTGAGCTTTCCCTTTATTAATTTTCACATAATCTAAGAGTAGATCACATGTCAGATTTAATAATAAATTTTATTGGGTAAGGAGTTAGTGGTTCATCTCACACCATTAGAATGGCTGCTATCAAAAACCCAGGAAATAAGTGTTGCTGAGAAAATGGAGAAGCTGAAATGCTTTTGCACGGTTGGGAATGTAAAATGGTGCAGCCACTATGCAAAAAAAGCACGACCATTCCTCAAAAATTTTCAGATAGAACTGCCATATGATCTAGCAATTCCACTTCTGGGTATATATACAGAAGAATTAAAAGCAGGATTGTAAAGAGATGTTTGCACAGCAATGTTCGTATCAGTACTATTCATAATAGCCAAGAGATAGAAGCTACCCAGATGTCCATCAATGTATGAATAAACAACCAAATGCAGTCTGTACATACAGAGGAACACTGTTTAGCTTTAAAAAAGGAAATCTTTTCATATGCTACAGTATGGATGATCTTGAGGACATTATGCTAAGTAAAAAAAAAGTCACAAAATGACAAATACTGTATGATTCCATTGAAATAAAGTATCTAGAGTAGTCAAATTCATAGAAACAAATAGAATAGTAGTTGCCAGGTGGTAGGAGGAGAGAAGAATAAGAAGCTATTGTTTAATGGGTATAGAGATTCAGTTTTGCAAGATGAAAAAGTGGAGATTGGTTGCACAACAATGTGAATATGCTTAACACTATTGACCTATATATTAAAAAATGATTAATAACTTTTGTGTTACATGTATGTTACCACAATTAAAAAAAGGAGTTAGTGGACAAAGACCCATCTGAGCCAATCCATGTGCTGGCTATGGATATAAGAATTGAGCAAAAATTAAACAGCATCCAATGAGAATCAACTGGTCATACAGAATTTATATTACAGGGAATTGTATATTTCATGATCATTTGTAAGCCATGTGTTATTTATTCATATGGGTAAAGTGTAGAATAAAATTACATATAAATATATACACAAACATTTTCCTACCAGGAGACTTGTTGTTACCATTTACCAGCACATCCCTATGAGGACTGGACTCTTAGCCCTGAAGTGAAGTCCAGTTTGATGGAAAGACATTGGCCTGGGTTCTATTTCTGCTCCTCCACTAACTATGTGGACAACTCTGGGCAACATGATTAGGCTCTCGAGTCTCACTTTCCTCCTCTTAAATGAGAGGTGGGTTGGGTAACCTGATTATTTTCTGCTGTAAAAGTCTATGATCATAATAGATTGTAAGCTCCATGAAAGTAGGGACTGTTTTTCATCTTTGCATTTCCAAAAGCACTTAGCATAATTCTCTGTACACTCAACTAATGTCTGTCAAATTGGGTAGAATTTTTTTCAAAATGCTGGGGATCCCTAAAGATAATAATGGCAAATATTTCCTTTACTACTATACACCAGTTGCTTTATCTCATTGAATCCTTTTAGCTCTATGCAGTAGGAACAGTTATTAACGCCACTTATACAAAGTAAATGAGGGTCCCAATATCTCACAACTTATAAATGACAAATTAGGATTAAAACTCGAGTCTGTCTCATTTTAAAAACCCTCTTAACCACTGCATTACACTGCTTTGTATCAAGAATTAAGGTCTCTGCCACAATTCTAACCTTGGGGAAGCCCTCTATAATGTTAGAAAGTGAACTGACAGGCAAATCTTTACATCCCTTCATTGCACCCCTTGAAGTGTTATCATCTGAGCCTGTAATATTAGTGATTCAGTGAGAATCACCTGTAGTTCTTCTTAAATACAAATTTCTGGGCCCCACCCTAGACCTATTGAATCAGAATTTCTGGGATTAAGCCAGGAAGCTGCATTTGTAGCCTAATTATTAGGACTTGAGGATCCTGAACTACATTTGGGAGAAGCACTGGCCTATAGCAGGGACTTTCAAACACTTTAAACCATAATTCACTTAACAGAATATTTTTATACTGTAATCTATCACTCACAAACACATGCCAACAAAAATGTGAGCATACTGACTTTTTTATTGTGTGCTTTTATTTGTTAAATGTTCAAAAGCCAACATGTGCAAGGCTATTTAACAAAATGCCACCATGGGTTCCATAGTTTAGAATTTTCTAAAACAACAATCAAAAGCTACTATACCTCATAAATTATTCAGGAAGAGGTTTTGCATAAGATTGAAAAATAGGAGTAAACTTATATTCCCAGAAGGAAAAAATATTGCTTGACATTTAAAAAAATTTGTTCTACCCCCCACTCAACTTTCTTGAGGTATAACTGATAAAATTGTATAAAGCATGCAGTGTAATGAGTTTATACATGTAAACTTTTTAAAATGATGTCCACAATCTGATTAATAAAACAACCATCACTTCACAGTAATTAACACTTGCTCCTTGGAAAAAAAGCTTTGACAAACCCAGACAGTGTATTAAAAAGCGGAGACATCACTTTGCCAACAACGGTCTGTATAGTCAAAGCTCTGGTTTTTCCAGTAGTTATATATGAATGTGAGAGGTGAACCATACAGAAGACTGAGCACCAAAGAATTGATGGTTTTGAACTGTGGTGAAGCAGAAGACATTTGAGAGTCCTTTTGACAGCAAGGAGATCAAACCAGTCAATCCCAAAGGAAATCAACCCTGAATATTCATTGGAAGGACTGATGCTGAAACTGAAGCTCCAATACTTTGGCCACCTGATGCAGAGAGCAAACTTAGGGAAAAGACCCTGATGCTGGAAAGATGGAGGGCAGGAGAAGCGGGCAGCAGAGGATGAGATTGTTGGATGGCATCATTGACTCAATGAACATGAGTTTGAGCAAACTCTGGGAGATAGTGAGGGACAGGTAAGCCTGGCATGATGCAGTCCATGGGTCTGCAAAGAATTGGACACGATGACCGACTGACTGAACAACAATGAAAGGGGTATCTAAATCAGAGTGGCAGAGTCAGGTAAGGCTATTCTGAGGAAGTGATAAGAGCTCTTTAAGAGCTGTCTTAAAGAGTGAATAAAATTATAAAGCAGCCAAAGAAGGGGGAAGTAAGACTGAATGTCCTAGTTTGTCCCTGCATAAAGGCTTCAGTTCAGTTCAGTTCAGTCGCTCAGTCATGACCGACTGCGACCCCATGAATCACAGCATGCCAGGCCTCCCTGTCCATCACCTACTCCCGGAGTTCACTCAAACTCATGTCCATCAAGTTGGTGATGCCATCCAGCCATCTCATTCTCTGTCGTCCCCTTCTCCTCCTGCCCCCAATCCCTCCCAGCATCAGAGTCTTTTCCAGTGAGTCAACTCTTTGCATGAAGTGGCCAAAGTATTGGGAGTTTCAGCTTTAGCATCAGTCCTTCCAATGAACACCCAGGACTGATCTCCTTTAGAATGGACTGGTTGTACCTCCTTGCAGTCCAAGGGACTCTCGAGTCTTCTCCAACACCACAGTTCAAAAGCATCAATTCTTCGGTGATCAGCTTTCTTCACAGTCCAACTCTCACATCCTTACATGACCACTGGAAGGTACAGGTAATTCCACTGAAGTGTGATCCCAAAGAGCTGGAGTGAAAGACTTCAAGGAAAAGAAAGTCAATGAAGATTGTGTTTTTCAGTTCATTACAACTGTGGACCACTAGGACTTTATTCCATTGAAGACTTCTGAAGGAACATGTAAAATATCCTGAAAAATTGTCTCTCCCAGTGATGAATGCTAGGGTATCTCTCCATTGGCTCCTATCATTATTGGAATGGGTGTGTGTGTGTGCATGCGTGCATGTGTACCTTGATAGAAGAAACGTGGAAAATTGACTTTCTCACTTTCTAGTGGGTGAAGCCCACTTCATTTTTTGAAGCCAGTGACAAATGGGATGGAGTTGAGGGGTATCTTTTACCATTTTCCAACTGTTCTTTTTTTAAAAAACATTTATTTATTGGAGTATAGTTGCTTTACATGTTAGTTTCTGCTTACAGCAAAGTGAATCTGTTATACATATATCCCCTCTTCTGGGGATTCCCTTCTCATTTAGGTCAGCACAGAGCATTGAGTAGAGTTCCCTGTGTCATACAGCAAAGTGAATCATTCACATGTGCACACACTTGTGCTCAGTCGTGTCCAACTCTTTGATACCCCATGGACTGCAGCCTGCCAGGTTCCACTGTCTTTGGAATTTTTCCAGGCAAGAATAGTACTGGAGTGGGTTGCCATTCCCACATATATCCCCTCTTTTTTGGATTTCCTTCCCATTTAGGTCACTACAGAACATTCATTGAGTAGAGTTCTTGTGCTACACAGTAGGTTCTCATTAGTTATTTATTTTTTACATGTTGTTTACTTGCTAAGTTGTGTCTGACTCTTTTTGTGACTGCATGGACTGTAGCCCACCAGGCTCCTCTGTCCATAGGATTTCCCAGGCAAGAATACTGGAGAGGGTTGCCATTTCCCTCTCCAGGGGATCTTCCCAACTCAGGGAGAAAACCATGTCTCCTGCATTGCAGGTGGATTCTTTATTGCTGAGCCACCAGGGAAGCCCATTTTATACACAGTAGTGTATTATTTTAAATGACAGTTGAGAGCAGACAAATTTTTTGTAATCTCCCTCCACATGCCTTACAATTTGGATAGATTCTTTCCACAGTCTCATGGAGGTAATAATCCAATCTCAGTTTTTAGTGTTGTGAATATTCATTTCTTTCTACGTTCTCAATTTCAGTGGAAAGTTAAAATGATCTCAGCAAAGACTACTCTCTTGACATTCTGAACCCTTGCATGACAGAGTGTTTACCCTACCCTACATTAGTGTCAGGAGAAGTGCTAACATCATTTACAGAAGGAACACCTGTGGAAATCAACTTTTTGCCTGATAGGAACATTTTTAGAACTGCTTCTTAGGTTCTGTTATTCCTGATTTTTATGTGTGCATGAAACTAATCAGAATTATATTGATTTATTCCTGATTGGTAAGCAATAGAGATCAAACTGAATCTCACAATTGTAAAGTTAAAAAGAACACTATGTACTAATGTAAGAAAAAAATGTGCATAGGAAAATAATTTAATACTTTTATCATAATATAAAATTTAGGAATAAAATTTATCAATAGAATGACTGTCTCATAATTTCCATTTTCCTCTCACATTATCTAATCATATTAGGATAACTTTCTTTGTAATAAAGCAATTTGTAATAGAAACTAATCCCTTGGATAAAAAAGTGACTTTGAATATAAGAGAAATAAAAAGAATCATTGGAAATATTATTCAAATATCAACTTGTTTTCTATTCTTTGTATTCTCCAGATTTTATTTTCAAAATAGCTAATTTATATTATTTTCCACAAATATTACAGTTTGTTATTTCTTATTCTTTCAAAGTTGGCATGCTGAGATTGCTTTTTAGATTTGACTTGTTACTTTGAAAAAGGGTTTTAGGTGCAAACACTGCTTCAAAATAGAGATTTATGAGATTTAAGAGCTTTTAAAAATAGCACTGACAAGAAAAAATACTCCAAATCATAATTGAAAAATATATGGAAATACTCCATCACTAGTATGTATTTTAAAGTCGGTATTTATTTTTTCTTTTCTTGGAACTTTTGAGTAAATCTTTTTTTTTTTTTGTAGTTATCAGTCTCAGTTAAGTAAAATATATTTCCAAGAGTAAAAATCTTTGATCTCATCGGAGCCTCAATGTCTTATGGAATTAGGTTTTAAGGCTGTAGCTGCTTAAATATAACAATTTACACAAATCACTGACCTCTTTATCAACAAGTCACCTTATAAATGCATCTCATGATACCATAAATAATAGACATGCAAACATTGCCAAGTCTGTCTTAAAAATGGAGCCACTGAATTACAGATTAGAAAAAGAGACTAAATGATTTTTAGGGCCATTTTCAGGACTTCCTGAAATTCATGCCTGGCAAATGATTACAGTCATATGTTCCATATATATTTGAATACGAGGATTCAATCATTTTTCAGACCAAATCTTAAAGGCTACCTTTCCCCCAAGCTATTAATACATAATCAGTCCCAGGGATGGGATCGCACAGAGTCGGACGCGACTAAAGTAACTTAGCAGCAGCAGTGTGTTGTTAACTATTGATGCTTCCATGATCATTGGCAGCATCTGTTCCTCAATGTTTTCAACATGATATTGGATGGATATTAAGCTCAGAATGAACTTCAAAAATTATGTGTGGAGTGCTTTTGCATTTAAAAACCAGGTAGGTATGCACAATGCTGAAAAATGTATAACAATCAGTTCTCTGGGGGTTGGGGGAAGCTCTGATTTAAAGAGTTTACAAGTTCTATGATATAAATACTTCCATTGCCAATTCCAAGCTTTCAATAAAATGACTTCACTGAATTTCCAGCACACTGAGTACCAACACATTGACATAACCTTAAGGGCATGATAACAGTAAAATACTTATGAAGAGATGAGTTTTGAATGTTTATTGCCTTTGTTTTCAACACAGATTATTTAATGGTTAAAAAAAGAAAAGTGAAAGTGTTCGTTACTCAGTGTTCTTTGACTGTTTGTGACCCCATGGACTGTAGCCCACCAGCCTCCTCTGTCCATGGAATTCTCCAGGCAAGAATACTGGCATACTTTCTCCAGGAGATCTTCCCAACCCAGGGGTCAAATCTGGGTCTCCTGCATTGCAGGCAGATTCTTTACTGTCTGAATCACCAGGGAAGCCCAATGTAATTTAATATTTATTATTGGCTGTGTGAAAAAACAAAACAAAACAGGCTTACAAAGTTCTTAAAAATTTAACCAGCTCTTGTGAGCCAGCTCCAGCAACAACTGGGCTGTAAAGGTATTTTTATTGCTGACTTGAAGATACTGGGGCTGAAGAAATGGGAAATTAACACTTACTGACCATCTGTTTGAGGCCACACACAGTGTTGAACACTTAATAAATCATAAGTCATATAACCTTCAAAATAACTCAGTAAGGCAAGAAGTATTATTTTACAGATGTAAAAACAGAATTTTCCTAATGCCATAATGCTTTTAAGTGACAAAATCAGAATTAGAGCCTAGGTTCTCTGACTTAGGAGTCTCACTTTTGTTTATAGTCTCTCTCTCTAGCTTACATAAATCATACAAGAATACCACAGACTATCACATCAGACACTGTGAGATACAGCAATGGACTGCGTGTCTCCTAAAACACTATTTTTTAGTGGTGAGTATGCCCATAGGTTTCAAAACTCACAGTATATAAACAGTGGAGAATTATTAGTCTGCAATGGTTTGATCTTAGAAATAGAGATATTCGCCTTAAATTTTTAGTAACTAAAAAGCTTAGGTAAAAACAAAGTTAAGGACGAATAGAGAGAAATATATTGTAGTATAGTGGTTGTATTATAATATCAAACAGTATGACATACTGATGCGTGGAGAGTATAACACTACTGAAATTGTAAATAATTCCTTTTTGAGTATTCAGGATTGTGAGGAACCACGCTCAGTATGGAGATGAGATAGGTTTTCAATAAAACAAGGTCTAATAGATGGAAAAACAGTGGAAACAGTGTCAGACTTTATTTTTTTGGGCTCCAAAATCACTGCAGATGTTGATTGCAGCCATGAAATTAAAAGATGCTTACCCTTGTGGAAGGAAAGTTATGACCAACCTTGATAGTATATTAAAAAGCAGAGACATTACTTTGCCAACAAAGGTCCATCTAGTCAAGGCTATGGTTTTTTCCGTGGTCATGTATGGATGTGAGAGTTGGACTGTGAAGAAAGCTGATCGCCGAAGAATTGATGCTTTTGAACTCTGGTGTTGGAGAAGACTCTTGAGAGTCCCTTGGACTGCAAGGAGATCCAACCAGTCCACTCTAAAGGAGATCAATCCTGAGTGTTCATTGGAAGGACTGATGCTAAAGCTGAAACTGCAATACTTTGGCCACCTCATGCGACGAGTTGACTCACTGGAAAAGACTCTGATGCTGGGAAAGGTTGGGGGCGGGAGGAGATGGGGACGACAGAGAATGTGATGGCTGGATGGTATCACCGACTCTGTGGACATGAGTTTGAGTGAACTCCGGGAGTTGGTGATGGACAGTGAGGCCTGGCGTGCTGTGATTCATGGGGTCGCGGAGAGTCGGACATGACTGAGCGACTGAACTGAACTGAACTGAACTGAAAGTGAATCACTATTCAAGATCAATAACTTACTTTTTTTATTGTACGTTGCTTTTAATTGGACATCAACAACAACAAAATTCAACATAAAACAAACTAATGTCCATCATCACTAACAGATTCTTTGCAATCCATTTGAATATTAATGTAACATGATACTATCACATAATATTAAAAAGGGTCAAAAAGTCATAGTACAAAACTAAGGAAAGAGTTAACATTAAGAGATTCTAATTATGATTGAAGTACCTTGCAAGAATAATGAAAATATATTTAGAAGTGAAAGATGTACCTTTTCAGAAGTCTCTTTGTAAGTACATTACTGATTTAACATTTTTTATGAAGCAACGTAAGGTTTATGAGGAATTTCTGTGCAAATATTATTGTATTCACAAATAAATGGGGAATTCATTTTTTTTTAAATGAGGTACTGTACATTTCACATAGCATGGATAAGATCAAAAAGTTCAGAACCACAAAGTTCTGACTCTCTTTGGGTGATAGAAACTATACTTATTTCAGGCCTGAAAAGTGCTTTAAATTCTGAATGTAAAAAGTTATTTTTGTAAGATAAACTACTGCACCTTTTTAAAAACTTTTTATTTTATATTATAGTTAATTAACAATGTTGTGATAGTTTCAGGTATACGGCAAAGTGGTTCAGTTATACACACACACACACACACACACATGCACACATACACATATCTATTTTTTTTTTCAAATTCTTTTCCCATTTAGGTCATTACATAATGTTGAGCAGCGTTCCCTGTGCAATGTAGTAGGATATTGCACTTCTTAATCACCTGTCTTCTCTAAGTCATTGAACTTACATCATAACTAATTTTCTTCTTTCAAAACTATATCACCAAACGTGACATCTGGAACAAGCACCGAATTTAAAGAGATGTGCTTGTTTTCTGAGAAGGCCATGGCAAGCCACTCCAGTACTATTGCCTAGAAAATCCCATGGATGGAGGAGCCTGGTAGGCTGCAGTCCATGGGGTCGCTAAGGGTCGGACACAACTGAGCGAATTCACTTTCACTTTTCACTTTCACACATTGGAGAAAGAAATGGCAACCCACTCCAGTGTTCTTGCCTGGAGAATCCCAGGGACGGGAGAGCCTGGTGGGCTGGCGTCTATGGGGTCACACAGAGTTGGACACGACTGAAGTGACTAGCAGCAGCAGCAGCTTGTTTTCTGTTCCCACTCTTCATGGCAGTTGCAGGGAAAAGAAAGGCTGTTGGAGGGATTCAGAGTTGTTTCTAAATGGGAAGCACCCTGTCCTTCCCTGTGGCTCCAGCAGCTCTTCCTGGCAGTGGCGACAGCCTGAGCAGTCACAGAAGGGGCTTGAAAGACAGCCTTGTCACTTGTCTTCCTCCTCTGCCTGCTGACTTGAAGCTTGAAAGACAGCAAATGAAGAGGGACAGACAGCTATTACCTGCCCTCCCAGATGTGTCCCACGAGGACATGCCTCCAGTCAGAAACAGAAACCTGATCAAACGAAAATTGCTAAATTAGTTCAATTATTTACAAATAAATAAACTAGGAAAGGAAAGCACTCCTGCCCAAAACAATGTGGAAATATAGGAGCATAGAGTTAGATTTTGTCTTCATGTGTTTCTAGTACTTTTAACATAATATCCTTGTTTCACAAATAATTTATGAAGTTGTATCTAATATGTAATGATATCACTTATATGTGGAATCCAAGAAAATTATGTAAATGAACTTGTTTACAAAACAGAAATAGACTCAAAGACTTAGAAAACAAACATGGTTACCAAAGGGGAAAGGTGGGCAGAGGGATAAATTAGGAGTCTGAGATGAACACACACACACTAATATATATAAAATAGATAACTAATAAAGACCTACTATATAGCACAGATAACTGTCTCAGTACTCTGTAATGACCTATATGGGAAAAGAATCTGAAAAGGAATAGATATATGTCTATGTGTAGCTGATGCACTTTGCTGTACACTGAAACTAACACAACATTGTAAATCCAATGTAAAACTTTACTTGCTGCTGTTAGGTCACTTCAGTCGTGTCCGACTCTGTGCGACCCCATAGACGGAAGCCCACCAGGCTCCCCCGTCCCTGGGATTCTCCAGGCAAGAACACTGGAGTGGGTTGCCATTTCCTTCTCCAATGTGTGAAAGTGAAAGTGAAGTCGCTCAGTCGTGTCCGACTCTTAGTGACCCCACGGACTACAGCCTACCAGGCTCCTCCATCCATGGGATTTTCTAGGCAAGAGTACTGGAGTGGCTTGCCAAAATTAAAAATAATCAATTTAGATTTTTCTTTTAACAGTACTCTAATTATTCTGTACTGTGGAATTCATTATGAAGTAGAATCACTGGGTTTCTTGTCTAAGGACAGTAATTATTGGAAGTACAAGAAAATTTAATTAAAATACTTTAACATTTAGCTATGACAGTACATGTATTAGATATATATGGCAAGTTTTATATTACTGCATCTCAATGTCACCATTACTTCTCTGTCTTTTTGGTCTAAGATTCAGAAATCTAAGCCAGGATAGCCAAGGTCTGAGTTATGCTTTGGTGATTCAGCCAATAAAACTCCAGAGAAGTTTCATTCTATTCTTCATTGTTTTCATTATCTGTCCTCTGCATTATTCTTCCCACTATTAAAATGTGATAGAGACCGGGGGAAATTTATCTTTCTCTTTGTAAGCATGATTCATAAATTTGTCTGAGGGCAGAGGCATTATACTGAGAGGTGCGTCCAAAGAACCTAGAGATAAAAAGAGGCACCTAAATCAATGTCCAGAACACCAGAACCATTATTACTTATATGAGAGAGAAGCAGGTCATAGTTGTGAACATTTTTCTTAGGATTAAAGAAGTGGAAGGGAAAACTCTTGTCTTTTTGCTGACAGCAGTGAATTCTTTTAGGAAGGAGGCTGGTATATGAGAGTAGGGCAGGGGGGCCAAGAATAAGACCTTGACCCTTCCCAGACTACACTTGGATGTAAGCCCTGTTCTAGCTCCTCTTATCGGAGAAGGCAATGGCAAGCCACTCCAGTACTCTTGCCTGGAAAATCCCATGGATGGAGGAGCCTGGTAGGCTGCAGTCTGTGGGGTCACTAAGGGTCGGACATGACTGAGCGACTTCACTTTCACACATTGGAGAAGGAAATGGCAACCCACTCCAGTGTTCTTGCCTGGAGAATCCCAGGGACGGGGGAGCCTGGTGGGCTTCCATCTATGGGGTCACACAGAGTCGGACACGACTGAAGTGACTTAGCAGCAGCAGCAGCAGCTCCTCTTATATCTGTGTCATGAGCGAGTGTACGCGTGTGTGTAATAGACACTCAGTCGTGTCCGACTCTGCAACCCCATGAACTATATAGCCTACTAGGCTTCTCTGTCCATGGAATTCTCCAGGTAAGAATACTGGAGTGGATTGCCATTCCCTTCTCCGGAGGGTCTTCCTGACCCAGGGATTGAACTCTGGTCTTCTGCATCGCAGGCAGATACTTTACCACTTGAGCTATAGGGAAGTCCATTTCTTCAACTTAAAATGGGGATAACAGTACCCAATTATTGAGCCTTATTAAGATTAAATGAGTCGATATGGTGTTTTATTAAGTAAGAAATCAATGAATATTAGCTATTACTATATAATATACCATGTTTAAAATAACTCCTTTTTGCCAATTATATAGAATAAATATATACAGTTTTTCAGATAAGACCACTATGTGTTTGTGTGCGTGGTCTGTCGTGTCCAGCTCTTTGTGGACTCCATGGACTGTAGCCCGCCAGGCTTGTCTGTCCATGGAATTTTCCAGGCAAGAATACTGGAATCACTATGAGGATTAGATAAATATCTCTTAATTTAATAGAGTAGATTCCTGCCTGGATGACTGTGCTATTTCACAGTTGTTATTATTAATGATGTATTTGTTTATCTGATGTTAGATGTAATACTATGGTAGACATATTGGAAGTAGTAGGTTTTCATTAATTGGATTTGTAACTGGTTCTCAGAGAAGAATTTGTCAATATTTAGTTTATTCTAGTTCAGAAAAAAAAAAAAGCCCCACGCTTATGTATATTGAAATATGTGAAATGTACTTTCTTCTTGGAAAAAAAAAACTATGTAGACATGATTTACCTTGAAGAATTTCTAGTATAAATTGCTTGGAACAATTTTTATGCACCACTGGTCCAAATTTTGAGAGTAATATATTTAAATTTCTGCAACCCCCCAAAAAAGCTACTTTTTAAAACTACTCAATAGGATCTATAATGATGATAGCATTCTGTTTTGTAATTTTATATAGAAAGACATCTCTGAAAAAGAAAATTACCATATGGAGAAAAATTTCACATTTTCTAGCACAAAGTAGGTATTTGATACATTCTGAAAAATAAGTGAAAACATATACAAAGAGATCTAATTTATCCTGGATCCTAGAATTTAATATTTATGTTACTTAAATTTAAACTTTAAAATGAAAATTTTAATTTAATATACAACATTATGATATGAAAACATACAATACCAAAAATTTATAAAATAGCTTTAGAACTCTTTCTTAAAAAACACATTAGACTTCAAGCTACATTAGAGCAGAGGCTGTTTCTCTTGTTTGTCATGCTTGCCAAAGTGTCCCAGCCAAAGCCAAGGCACATAATAGGTGCACAATAAGAATATTTGTTGTCACTAAAGCTCTTGAACTGGACTAAAGAAAATAAGCAACTTTCTTTAGTCCAATTCACAAAAAGAGATTAGATCATTTTTTAACACCATACAAAAAAAAACCTCAAAATGGATTATAAGACCTAAATGTGAGACTGGACACTATAAAACTTCTAGAGGGAAACTTAGGCGGAACACTCATATAAAATGCAGCAGTATCTTTTTCAATCCATCTCCCAGAATAATGGAAATTAAAAGAAAAATAAACAAACGAGACCTACTTACACTCAAAAGCTTTTGTACAACAAAGGAAACAATAAGCAAAACGAAAAGACAAATATTTGCAAACAAGGTGATCAACAAGGGATTAGTCTCCAAAATTTACAAATAGCTCATGATGCTTAATAGCATTAAAACAAATAACCCAATCAAAAAATGTGCAAAAGACCTAAGTTGACATTTCTCCAAAGAAGACATATAGATGGCCAAGAGGCACAAGCAAAGATGTTCAACATTGCTGATTATCAGAAAAATGCAAATCAAAACTATAGTGAGATATCACATCACACCAGTCAAAATGGCCACCATCAAAAATCCACAAACAATGAATACTGGAGAGGGTATGGAGAAAAGGGAACCCTCCTACACTGTTAGTGGGAATGTAAACTGGTACAGCCACTATGGAGAACAGTATGAAGCTTTCTTAAAAAACTAAAACTAGAGCTATCATATGACCCTGCAGTCCCACTCCTGGGCCTGTATCCAGAGAACAACATGATCTGAAAGATACATTCACCCCAGTGCTCACTGTAGCACTATTTACAATAGTCAAGACATGGAAACAACGTAAATGTCCATTGATAAAGGAATGGATAAAGAAGATGTGGTGTACTGGAGTATCACTAAGCTATTAAAAAGAATGAAATAATAATGCCATTTGTAGCAACCTGGGTGGACCTAGAGATTGTCATACCTAGTGAAGTAGGTATGACAGTGAAGTAGGTCAGACGAAGGAGAAATATAACATCGCTTATATGTGGAATCTCACTGCAGATGCTGATTGCAGCCATGAAATTAAAAGACGCTTACTCCTTGGAAGGAAAGTTATGACCAACCTTGATAATATATTAAAAAGCAGAGACATTACTTTGCCAACCAAGGTCCGTCTAGTCAAGGCTATGGTTTTTCCCGTGGTAATGTACGGATGTGAGAGTTGGACTGTGAAGAAAGCTGATCGCCGAAGAATTGATGCTTTTGAACTGTGGTGTTGGAGAAGACTCTTGAGAGTCCCTTGTACCGCAAGGAGATCCAACCAGTCCATTCTAAGGGAGATCAATCCTGGGTGTTCATTGGAAGGACTGATGCTAAAGCTGAAACTGCACTACTTTGGCCACCTCATGCGACGAGTTGACTCACTAGAAAAGACTCTGATGCTGGGAAAGGTTGGGGGCGGGAGGAGAAGGGGACAATAGAGAATGAGATGGCTGGATGGCATCACTGACTCTGTGGACGAGTTTGAGTGAACTCCGGGAGTTGGTGATGGATAGGGAGGCCTGGAGTGCTGTGATTCATGGGGTCGCGGAGAGTCGGACACGACTGAGCGACTGAACTGAACTGAACTGAACTGAAAAAGAATTAATGCAAATGAACTTAAAAACAGAGAACTATTTATAGATTTAGAGAATGAACTTATGGTTGCGGGGGGAAGGATGTGGGGAAAGGATGCTTAGGGAGTTTGGGAGGGACATGTACACACTTGTTGCTGTTCAGTCACTCAGTCATGCCCAACTCCTTACGACCCTGTGGACTGCAGCACTCCAGGCTTCCCTGTCTCACTATTTCCTGGAGTTTCCTCCAACTCATGTCCATTGAGTGAGTGATGTCATCCAACCATCTCATCCTGTGTTGTTCTCTCCTCCTCCTGCCTTCAATTTTTCCCAGCATCAGGGTCTTTTCTAATGTGTTGGCTCTTTGCATCAGGTGGCCAAAGTATTGGAGCTTCAGCTTCAGCATCAGCCTTCTTTAATGGTCCAGCTCTCACGTTCATACACGACTACTGGAAAAACCATAGCTTTGACTCTATGGACCTTTGATGGCAAAGCTGTCTAGTTTTGTCATAGCTTTCCTTCTAAGGAGCGTCTTTTAATGTCATGGCTGCAGTCACTGCCCACAGTGATTTTGGAGCCCAAGAAAATAAAGTCTGTCACTGTTTCCGTTGTTTCCCCATCTATTTGCCATGATCTGATGGGACTAGATGCCATGATCTTCATCTGCTGAGTGTTGTTTTAAGCCAGCTTTTTCACTCTCCACTTTCACCTTCATCAAGAGGCACTTTAGTTACTCTTTGATTTCTGCCATAAGAGTGGTGTCATCTGCATATCTGAGGTTATTGATATTTCTCCTAGCAATCTTGATTCCAGCTTGTGCTTCATCCAGCCTGGTATTTCACATGATGTATTCTGCATATAAGTTAAATAAGCATGGTGACAACATACAGCCTTGATGTACTCCTTTCCCAAATTGGAACCAGTCCGTTGTTCCATATCTGGTTGTAACTGTGCTTCTTGACCTGTATACAGGTTTCACAGGTGGCAGGTAAGGTGGTCTGGTATTCCCACCTTTTTTAGAATTTCCCACAGTTTGTTGTGATCCACACAGTCAAAGGCTTTGGTGTAGTCAATGAAGCAGATGTTTTCTGAAATTCTCTTGCCTTTTCTATAATCCAAGGGATGTTTGCAATGTGATCTCTGATTCCTCTCCCATTTTAAAATCCAGCTTGTACATTTGGAGGGTCTCAGTTCACAAACTGTTCAGGCCTAGTTTGAAGGATTTTGAGCGTTACCTTGCTAGCATGTGAAATGACTGCAATTGTGTGGTAGTTTTAAGATACTTTGGGCCTTCTTTGGGATTGGAATGAAACCTGACCTTTTTCAGTCCTGTGGTCACTGCCAAGTTTTCCAAATTTGCTGACATATTGAGTGCAGCACTTTCACAGCATCATCTTTTAGGATTTGAAGTAGCTCAGCTGGAATTCCATCACCTCCACTAGTGATGCTTCCTAAGGCCCACTTGACTTCACATTCCAGGATATCTGGCTCTAGGTGAGTGATCACACCAACTTGGTTATCTGGGTCATGAAGATCTTTTTTGTACAGTTCTTCTGTGTATTCTTGCCACCTCTTCTTAATCTCTTCTGCTTCTGTTAGGTGCATACTCTTCCTGTCCTTTATTGTGCCAATCTTACATGAAATGTTCCCTTAGCATCTCTTATTTTCTTGAAGAGATTTCTAGTCTTTCCCATTCTATTGTTTTCACTCTATTTCGTTGCATTGTTCACTTAGGAAGGCTTTCTTATCTCTCCTTGCTATTCTTTGGAACTCTGCATTCAAATGGGTATATCTTTCCTTTCTCCTTTGCCTTTTGCTTCTCTTCTTTTCTCAGCTATTCATAAGGCCTCCTCAGACAACCATTTGCCTTTTTGCATTTCTTTTTCTTAGGGATGATCTTGATCACTGCCTCTTGTACAATATCACAAACCTCCGTTCATAGTTCTTCAGGCAGTCTGTCTATCAGATCTAATCCCTTGAATCTATTTCTCACTTCCACTGTATAATCATAAGGGATTTGATTTAGGTCATACCTGAATGGTCTACTTGTTTTCCCTATGTTCTTCAATTTAAGTTTGAATTTTGCAATAAGGAGTTCGTGATCTCAGCCACATTCAGCTCCCAGTCTTGTTTTTGCTGACTGTACAGAGCTTCTCCATCTTTGGCTGAAAAGAATATAACCAATCTGATTTCGTACACACTGCTATATGTAAAATGGATAACCAACTAAGACCTACTGTATACAGCACATGGAACTCTGCTCAATGTTTTGTGGCATCCTGGAGGTGAGGGGAGGGGAGTTGAGGGGAGAATGGATACATATATATGTATGGCTGAGTACCTTCACTGTTCACCTGAAACTATCACAATTTTGTTAATAGGCTATCAGTTCAGTTCAGTCGCTCAGTCGTGTCTGACTCTCCGTGACCCCATGAATCACAGCACGCCAGGACTCCCTGTCTATCACCAACTCCCGGAGTTCACTCAAACTCATGTCCACAGAGTCGGTGATGCCATCCAGCCATCTCATTCTCTGTCGTCCCCATCTCCCACCCCCAACCTTTCCCAGCATCAGAGTCTTTTCCAGTGAGTCAACTTGTCACATGAGGTGGCCAAAGTATTGCAGTTTCAGCTTTAGCATCAGTCCTTCCAATGAACACCCAGGATTGATCTCCTTTAGAATGGACTGGTTGGATCTCCTTGCAGTACAAGGTACTCTCAAGAGTCTTCTCCAACACCACAGTTCAAAAGCATCAATTCTTCGGAGATTAGCTTTCTTCACAGTCCAACTCTCACATCCATACATGACCACGGGAAAAACCATAGCCTTGACTAGACGGACCTTTGTTGGCAAAGTAATGTCTCTGCTTTTTAATATACTGTCTAGGTTGGTCATAACTTTCCTTCCAAAATGGGCTTCCCTGGTGGTTCAGACAGTAAAGGATCCTCCTGCAGTTGGGAGACCTGGTTTCAATCTCTGGGTTCGGAATATCCCCTGGAGGAGGTCATGGTAACCCACTCCAGAGTTCTTGCCTGGAGAATTCCATGGACAAAGGAGCCTGGCGGGCTACAGTCCATGGGGCCTCAAAGTGTTGGACATGACTGAGTGACTAAGCACACACACAATACAAAATAAAAAGTTAAAAAAAACCCACAACACTTTAGACTTTAAGCTGCATTAGTGTAAAGGCTGTGTTGTGTCTCTTATTCACTGTGCTTGCCCAAGTGACCTGAACAAAGCCAGGCACATAGTAGGTGCAGAGTAAGGATATTTGTTGTCACTAAAGCTCTTGAATTGGACTAAAGAAAATAAGCAATTTGTCTTCACACCTAAAATAAAAGAGAGGGTAGGCTTTTTTTGCTCTCCTTTCTCATCCCTTATAAGAATGTGGACTTTTCAAAAGGTACTGTATGCATTTAATCCACATAGTTTTTTTTTTTAATCCCAGCACTCTCTTGATTACTGAATTTTCAAAGTTAACGAGTTTTCAAAGTCTTTAGGCCCCTCTAAGATGTGTATGTTTGGAGAAGGCAATGGCAACCCACTCCAGGACTCGTGCCTGGAAAATCTCATGGACGGGGGAGCCTGGTAGGCTGCAGTCCATGGGGTCGCGAAGAGTCGGACAGGACTGAGTGACTTCACTTTCACTTTTCACTTTCATGCATTGGAGAAGGAAATGGCCAGCCACTCCAGTGTTCTTGCCTGGAGAATCCCAGGGACAGGGGAGCCTGGTGGACTGCCGTCTGTGGGGTTGCACAGAGTTGAACATGACTGAAGTGACTTAGCAGCAGCAAGATGCGTATGTTAGGAACTGCATTAACAAATATACAAGGCAAATAGAAATTTTTTGGTTCAAAGAAATTTTCAAAGACTTTTAAAGATTATTTTTACTTTATATTTAAGATGATTCATTCATTGCATAGATTATTTTAAGATTTTGAGTTGTTTCTCTTTGCTTCAGGAAAAATTAACATAATAACAGTAGTTATAACAGTGACAACCCACCTACCAGCTACTGAGTGATTGCAATGTGCCAGGCCTTGTCCTGAGCACTTGGGAGGTACTGACATAGTGTCAGAGCAATCATGCAACTATGCATGAATATTATCTCCATTTCATAGATGAGGAAACAGAAGGTAGTGACTTGGTCAAGTTCACAAAGCAGGCAAGCACCAAAGCCAACTTGTGAGCCAAGGCAGCGTGTCTTCCACCCTCATTAACTGAAATCAAAGCCCTTATAAACTTTATAAGTCATAGCATATAAACTATATATGAGTTATATACATGGTATAGGATTAGCACTCAGATTCAATGAATGATTATTAAAGGACAACTTAAAAACAGCTTTCACTTGAGTAAGTATGAGAGTGAAAGTGTTAGTGGCTTAGTCCGGTCCAATTCTTTGTGACCTCATAGACTGTAACCCAGCAAGCTCCTCTGTCCATGGGATTTGCCAGATGAAAATACCAGAGTGGTAGCCATTCCTTCTCCAGGGGATCTTCTTGATCCAAGGATCGAACTCAGGTCTCCTGCACTGCAGGCAGATTCTTTACTGTTTCAGCAACCAGGGAAGCCCTGAGTAAGTATAATCACAAATAATAAAGTTGCCAAGAATTAAAAAGATATAATTCATATCCTTTGGTTCTTCTGTCAGTCATGGAAACAAATCCCTCCAGATAGTTTAAACAGGGCGTCTTAACAGAGTGAACTGGTTACATAGGTGTTGGAAAGTCTGGAGACACAAAAAGAAGGTGATGCAGTGACCCAGGTATGTAACAACATAAAATACCTCAAGGTCGAATCTGGGAGTGAAGAGGAAATGCTGTTACCTGAGCCCCTACTCCCTGTAGGCAGGCTTGCCAGCACACCTGCTGACTCTGCAGGATCACCAGGACCACAGCAGTCACTACCCTGCAGAAAGCCAGGAGCCCAGGAGCTGGTGGTCACCTGCCCACCACAGCTTCCTCTGGAGCCAGTTCAACAGCTTCCAGGTTCATACTGCCGCTGCTACCTCTGAAACCACACTTTTCGAGCAGGGAGCCCACACACAGACTGCTGCTGCTACTGTCTGGGACACTGCCAGAAGCAGAAAAGCTGAAGAAAAATGTCTGATCTCTTTCTGCCAGCTTGCAGCTCCTTCCAGTGTCTTCCATTGACAGGAATAACTTGCAGCCACCTGGCCAGAGTGTCTGGGAAATAGAAGTGGCAGAATTCCAGCCCCCAGAGATGCAGAGCAGAGGATCAGAGGTCAGAGACATCAGGCAACTTCTGTTGTGGCATTGTGTTTGTTTGGATGCAATGCATGCATGCTAAGTTGCCTCAATCGTGTCTGACTCTTTGCAACCCCATGGACTGTAGCCTGCCAGGCTCCTCCGTCCATGGGATTCTCCAGGCAAGAATACTGGAGTAGAATGCCATTTCCTTCTCCAGGGGATCTTCCCCACCCAGGGATCGAACCCAGTTCTCCTGCATTGTAGGCAGATGCTTTACTCTCTGAGCCATCAGGGAAGCCTTAGGTTAAGCAAGAGTCATTCAAGGTTTTTCTGGATAGTTCCCAGAATCACTGAAAGGGCTGTGGAGCTGGACATCAAGGGCACCCAGCTGAGTATAACTTCTGTAATACACGGCAGAGCTGTTCCAGGAAAGACCTCATTGCCACCTCTGGGCACTGACATCACACTGTGCACTGCTGACCCTGGACATTAAACACCCGCATCTTCTTCACTGTTTAATCAAGTGCCTTCCGCTGTCCATGCTCATCAAAGAATGAATCCTCCATGGTGCCTTTGTCCTCACATTGTTCTCTTTGGAAGCGAAGTCTTGCGAGACATCTTTACCATGTGCCTATCTTCAAGAAAGGCTGGAAAAAGTAAGTTTCTGACCTATACCGTGGGGAGATGGCATCCATAGTGTCATTCGGTCCTGGGATAAGCCATTGTTTGCAAATTACCTGATATAATGACTTATGTGGTCACTAACATTATTGAATATTTACTATATGTCGGCTACAGTTCTTATCACTTTACAGATATTCACAATACTCCATAATTTCCATGTTACAAATGAGAAAACTGAGGCACAAAGGGATCTTTTTAATCAGCTCATGGTCCCATGAGAAGAAGGCAATGGCAAGCCACTCCAGTACTCTTGCCTGGAAAATCCCATGGATGGAGGAGCCTGGTAGCCTGCAGTCCATGGGGTTGCTAAGAGTCGGACGTGACTGAGCGACTTCACTTTCACTTTTCACTTTCACACATTGGAGAAGGAAATGGCAACCCACTCCAGTGTTCTTGACGGGAGAATCCCAGGGACGGGGGAGCCTGGTGGGCTGCCGTCTATGGGGTCGCACAGAGTCGGACACGACTGAAGTGACTTAGCAGCATGGTCCCATAGCTACCAAGTGCCAGATCCAGGATTTGAACTACAGCTTGCAGGCTTACAAGTTTAAACTCTTAATCACTCAACTGTACTATATATTGTGTTTAGTGTAACAAGAGCTATTTCGGTTTATGTTTTTTTAAAACATGAAAATCTTTAAAAAATATTTATTTGGGTGTGTCAGGTCTCAGTTGCAAAACACAGGATGCTCTTTGCATCATGCCACCCTGTGGCATGTGGGATCTTAGTTCCCTGATCAGGGATCAAACCCACATCCTCTGTATTGTAAGGTGGATTCTTAACCACTGGACCACCAGGGCAGTCCCTATCTTTTATAGTTTTGGGGGGTGGCACTTAGGGCATAAAGAGGAGAGGACAGAGGATGCTGGAGGATGGCTATGTCAGGAAGGAGCTTGGAGTCATGTTGAGGAGTCCATGCGGAATTATCCTGCCAGGCAGTGGTCCCCAAATACAGCATTATATTGGGAGCACCTGAGTTGAAGCAGTGACAGCAGAACTCAGATCAGTGACCGAACAACTCATTACGAGTTTAAAGAGGAAGAAGAGAAGAGGACCAAACATAGAATTCTCTTTGCTTTGTTTTTAAACTTAAAAAAAAAAAGTACATAAAGGAAGAAGAATCCAGAAAGCTGACTGAAAAAGACTGGTTACAAAAGGTAAAAGAAAAAAAAAAGAGGGAGAATGTTATCCTACAATTCAGGAGAGAGCATTTAAAGAGGATGGAATTGGCCAGGAGCATCAAATACTGCAGGGAGGTCAAATAGAGAATGAAAAGTTGATCTTTAAATTTAGAAACTTGGAGTTTATTGAAATAATCTTACCAAGAGCAATTTCAATAGTATAAGTGAAGTAGCAGCAAACTGCAAAAGGTGGAGGGGTGCAAAGGAGGATATGTAGACAAGAAGCATAAACAACTCTTACAGGAAGGGAGGAGTCAGAATGGGTCAAGGGTAGGCTTTTTATTAAGGTGGGAGAAATGGGAACATTTTTAACACAGTGCTGAGGGAAGGACCCAATTGAGAGGAGGTTGATGATGCAGGAAAGAGAAGAGATAATTGAGAGTATAAAGATTTTGAGTACTTGAGAGCAGATAGGATCTAAAGAATAGAAGAGGGACCAGCCTTTGGTAAAGACTTCTTTCTCTAGGACATGAGTAAAAGATGGCATAGTCTCAGATAAGTATATCTCTGCGGGGAAAGGAGTTGTGAAAAAGATTGTTCCTGATAGACAACATTTATTTGTTTTCCCAGTGAACTGTGAGGAAATATCTGCTGAGAGAGAAGAGATTTGGGGAGGGATATGATGTCTGGGGGAGAATGGTGGGTGATAGGGACAGCCACTGAAGGGAATGGGAAAGACAGCTAACCAAAAGTTGACCCAGGAAGCTCAGGTGAGGAGATAGGCCATATATTTTTACCATGATGTTTTGCATTAGTTGTCAGGAGTCTGGGTATAGGAACCTAGAAGGCAAATGTTTTGAAAAAGATCTTCAATTAGCAGGGCTGGAGGAGAGGGCCTTGATTCTAACAAGAAATTTCTTGAAATGATGTGCCATAAAGTCAAGACTGAATTAGAAGGAATTTGGATAGGGAGGTGGCTGGGGTAGGGGTGGGGGAGTAGATGATGACCTAGGAGAAAACAGAGATGATCACAACACTGGAAACTGAAGTGAATTCAAAGATAAAATATGTCACTGGAACTTCTCTGGTGGTCCAGAGGCTAAGACTCTGTGCTCCCAATGCAGGGGGCCCAGGTTCGATCTCTGGTCAAGTAACTAGGTCCCACATGCTGAAACTAAGAGTTTGCATGCCCCAGCTAAAGATACTGCATGCCACAATGAAGACTGAAGATTCTGAGTGCCACAGCTAATATCCAGTGCAGCTAAATAAATAAATTAAAAAGAAAATAGATGTATCAGGAGCAACAGAGTGAGATCTTTAGAAAGATGTAGGCTGTGATCAGAGTGAGATATGAAGGTGTTTCAGGTGGTGATGATTCAGGGTATGGAGTGATCAAAAAGGATCAAAGGAAAAGGATGCTGGAGATAAGAAGCTCAGGGTTGGGATGTCTCAGGAGTATTGAGAGCTGTAACTTAAGAGTTAAAGTTACTTTATAAATTAATGTTTCATTTCTCCCCACAATGAAAGGGATGGTGGGATTACTTTGGTAAATACCTCTTGATTATCAACCGTGATTTGTTAAGCATTCTTCATCAGCAATGTTACTGTGAAAAACTGTTCATGGTTGTTTTCAGGAGGGCAGATTAATTGCTGAAACAAAGAAATCCCAAAATGTATTATAGCCCAATAAAGAGAGAAGAAATTACATAGACTATTTCAGCCCACAAATCAGGAAGATAGATGACTAGAGCATTTTTTATTTTTAAAAACAGGATGGGATGAATAAAAGAGGGATAAATTATATTGTGCTCTTTTTTAAAAAAAAATTCCATTTCTGAAAAGGCATCTCCAGAAGATGTTCAAACTTAGAAATGCACGTAGGATCACTCATTGGTATGATAAAACACATGTCAGAGGCAGAGACGAGGCAGTTTGGGCTAAGGACACAGAGCAGAGCCGAAGGAGAGGAGAGGAGACACAACTGAAACAAGAGTGGCCCCAGGCCTGAAGATCAGAATCACCGTCATGCAACACGTTGTCCTCTTCTCTCAACAGACTCCTCCTTCTCTGACTGCCTTATTTCTGTTAATGGATCCCTGAATCTTTCAGTCTGCTGGGTTTAAACGCCGAAAGTAATTTCTTATTATGCTTCTCACACCTCCTTAAGTCCTGCACACACCTTATACATCATCAAGACCTCCTCATTAATCCTCATCACATCTGAAACAGCCTGCAAAATGACCTGCTAGGTTCGTGGCACCCCACTCCTGGCAGAGGGAGCAGGGACTTTCTGCCGTAGCAGTCATCACAGGCAGCCACATGTGTTTCCTTGGAGATGGCTGGCATTGCCCTAGGAGTGCTTCTGTGGACTGGGTTATGAGACTCTACTTTCACAAAGATCTCCCCCTTCCAACCCTGGGGTAAGATTCTATTAAATGCAATGCATCTACATGCCACTTTAAAAAGCAAAGCAGAAATATGGGGCTTTGTTTTACAGATTTAAAGCTTATAGGAAATATACAAGTCCTATCTTCTAAACAGTATCCACACACACACACAAACGTGCATTCATATACATGAACTTTTTGAAATTTCTCATTTAAAAAGGAGTGTCTTTAATCTGCTATGTCGTCAAACCACAAAAACCAAAGAGGTACTCCTTATTTAGCACTGTTTTTATGCAGAGATGTGCCTGGCTATACTAGAGTCGGTTAACTGGTGAAACATAAACTCCCCAATATATTATGGGACAAACAAGAAAGAGGTTTATTGCTTGTTCATACAAAGTCCTGGATGAGTTTTCCCTATTGATAGATCTTCATTGTGTAGCATTGAAGACCCAGTGCGAATAAAAATAAATAAATATGTAAAATTAAAAAATAGGCCAGCTTCAAAGGAGTGAAAGGAAATAAATGTGAAAGACTGACAGCAGGGGGAAGACATTTCCAGGACTGGAAGGGGCACACGGGACTTTCACTCACATTCAATCTCCAGAACGCAGTCACATGAGAAATGTAATCTGTGTCTTCAGGAAGATGAGGGATGAAGTTAGTGAACAACTGGTAGTATTCTCCACAGTGGTGTAGCAACTAGACTGATGTGGTGAATTTACAGGAAGAACAGCTGTCCTCCTGTACCCAGCCTGGTGATGGAGGGACACGAGAGACCACTGGCTGTGGAACAGGCCTGACCTTTACACGAACAGAAAGCCAGGGATTACATTTAAGGGGAATGCCCCCACTAGACATTCTAATAAAGTTATCTTGTCCTTGTTATCTAAAACACACCAAAAATTTTCTTAAATGAACACACTTCAGTAATACATGGTTGGCAAGGTGACAGGTTGAGACGTGGGCAGTAGCAGTGTGAAGGAATTAGGCAAGAAGCCCAGATGAAAGAAGCAAAGCCCAGGCAAAAATCCAAGAATGCCAGGGCGGGCTTGGGAAGAGAAATCAAATAAGTGAAAAGAGATCAAGAAGTCATAGAAACCTTGGGGCAGAGTAGAATTGGAGTCACCAACCTTGCCATTGAGACCTGGCCTTGCCACTTACCAGCTGACATAGGGGAAGTTGTTTAACCTCTCTGAGCTAGGTTTTTACTTGTTAATTTGGGGTGATAATATCTACTTCACAACGATTCACTGGAGAAACAAATGAGATGATGTGTGTGAAAACTCACGAAGCCTGGCAGAGATAAAGAGGGCTAATTTTAACTCTATTTTTATTTTCATAAGCTTAATAAGCTTAGAGTTTTGAAGAGTGATGTTTAGGAAGGAGAAGATTTGGAACCCGTTTTATGTATAAGTCAGTCCCTAGTTATGAATCAGCTAGCTTGTGTTAAAGGCTACCCTTTGGGCTGGTGAAGCTTTTCGGAATCGTTTTCCTTTATGAAGTCCTGCCTTGCTGCGGGTCTGTCTTCTTTCCTTCCTCCTTCCTCCCTTCTTTCCTTCCTCTCTCTCTTACTCTTTCCCTCCCTTCCTTCCATCCCTAGTTTATTTATCTTCCTTTTCCTCCATCTAAGTTCTTTATTTGATGAGCCTAGACATTGAGGAGGGTGAAAGCAACTTCATATAAAAAGGGTTCTAGACAGGAGTTTGCTAAGGTAGGATTTTAAGAGGTTTACGCAATAGTAGAAACAGAAAGGGTGCATTTCCCATGGATGTGTTACTTGGTGCAAATTTTTTGGGGAAAAAATTGTAGTAGATACCCTCAAGATGAGAATTCCCTTTGACCTGCATTAACTCTTCTGGGCAATCATCCTAAGAAAACAATCAGAAAAACATTAAGTCTCATGAGTAAGGATGTCCATCCGTCATAGTTTTATTCACAGCCATGAAAAATCTGAAACAGACTAATTGCTCAACATTAGACAGATGGAAAATTAAACAAAGTTATATCCACCTAACAAAAATATATAATTGTTAAAAATTGTGTTTATGAAGTGTTTCAGTAATATGGATAGTATCATAAAAAAAGGACAAATGAAATGTGTAAATTACAAAGTGAGCACAGACATGTTAAAACTGCAAGCAGGAAAAGCCTAGGAGGAAATGCATCACAGAGGCAATAGTTGTTATTCTCTGGTGGGTGAATACAAGTGCTTATTTTCTTTTTAATTTTCTGTATTGTCTGTATATTTCTAATGCACCTGTATCATTTTTATATTTGAGAATACAAAGTCAGAAACAAAAAGAACCAATCAAACAAACAAACAAAAAATAAAAAGTCAACTTTAGTTTGACAGAATGATCTCTGTTCATTTCTGAGGCAAACCATTCAATATCACAGTAATCCAAGTCTGTGCCCCAACCAGTAATCCTGAAGAACCTGAAGTTGAACATTTCTATGAAGACCTACAAGATCTTCTAGAACTAACACCCGAAAAAGATGTCCTTTTCATTATAGGGGACTGGAATGCAAAAATAGGAAGTCAAGAGATACCTGGAGTAACAGGCAAATTTGGTCTTGGAGTACAAAATGAAGCAGGGCAAACATTAACAAAGTTTTGCCAAGAGAACGCACTGGTCATAGCAAACACCCTCTTCCAACAAGGCAAGAGAAGACTCTACACATGGACATCACCAGATGGTCAACACTGAAATCAGATTGATTATATTCTTTGCAGCCCAAAATGGAGAAGCTCTATACAGTCAGCAAAAACAAGACTGGGAGCTGACTGTGGCTGAGATCACGAACTCCTTATTGCAAAATTCAAACTTAAATTGAAGGAAGTAGGGAAAACCACTAGACCATTCAGGTATGACCTAAATCAAATCCCTTACGATTATACAGTGAAAGTGACAAATAGATTTAAGGGATTAGATCTGATAGACAGAGTGCCTGAAGAATTGTGGGTGGAGGTTCATGACATTGTAAAGGAGGCAGTGATCAAGATCATCCCCAAGAAAAAGAAATGCAAAAAGGCAAAATGGTTGTCTGAGGAGGCCTTACAAATAGCTGAGAAAAGAAGAGAAGTGAAAGGCAAAGGAGAAAAGGAAAGATAAGTTATGACCAACCTAGATAGCATATTAAAAAGCAGAGACATTACTTTGCCAACCAAGGTCCGTCTAGTCAAGGCTATGGTTTTTCCAGTGGTCATGTATGGATGTGAGAGTTGGACTGTGAAGAAAGCTGATTGCTGAAGAATTGATGCTTTTGAATTGTGGTGCTGGAGAAGACTCTTGAGAGTCCCTTGGACTGAAAGGAGATACAACCAGTCCATCCTAAAGGAGATCAATCCTGGGTGTTCATTGGAAGGACTGATGCTAAAGCTGAAACTCCAATACTTTGGCCATCTCATGCGAAGAGTTGACTCACTGGAAAAGAGTCTGATGCTGGGAAGGATTGGGGGCAGGAGGAGAAGGGGACGACAGAGAATGAGATGGCTGGATGGCATCACCGACCCGATGGACATGAGTTTGAGTGAACTCTGGGAGTTGGTGATGGACAGGGAGGCCTGGCGTGCTGTGATTCATGGGGTTGCAAAAAGTCGGACACGACTGAGCGACTGAACTGAACTGATACCCATTTGAATGCAGAGTTCCAAAGAGTAGCAAGGAGAGATAAGAAAGCCTTCTTCAGTGATTCAATGCAAAGAAATAGGGGAAAAATAATAGAATGGGAAAGACTAGAGATCTTTTCAAGAAAATTAGAGATACCAAGGGAACATTTCATGCAAAGATGGGCACAATAACGGACAGAAATGATATGAACAGAAGCAGAAGCTATTAAGGCAAGAATACACAGAACTATACAAAAAAGATCTTCATGACCCAGATAACCACGTCGGTGTGATCACTCATCTAGAGCCAGACATCCTGGAATGTGAAGTCAAGTGGGCCTTAGGAAGCATCACTATGAACAAAGCTAGTGGAGGTAATGGAATTCCAGTTGAGCTATTTAAAATCCTAAAAGATGATGCTGTGAAAGTGCTGCACTCAATATGCTAGCAAATTTGGAAAACTTGGTAGTGGCCACAAGACTGGAAAAGGTCAGTTTTCATTCCAATCCCAAAGAAAGGCAATGCCAAAGAATGTTCAAACAATTGCACTCATCTCACATGCCAGCAAAGTAATTCTCAAAATTATCCAAGCCAGGCTTCAGCAGTACTTGAACTGTGAACTTTCAGATGTTCAAGCTGGATTTAGAAAAGACAGAGGAACCAGAGATCAAATTGCCAACATCCACTGGATCATCAAAAAAGCAAGAGAGTTCCAGAAAAACATCTACTTCTGCTTTATTGACTACACCAAAGCCTTTGACTGCGTGGATCACAACAAACTGTGGAAATCAGCACATGGATGTCATCACCTGCTCAATCATCAGGAGTCTGTGTAAGCTCCAGCAGTTGGTGATGGACAGGGAAGCCTGCGTGCTGCAATCCATGGGGCTGCAAAGAGTCGGATATGACTGAGCGATTGAAATGAACTGAACTGCCTGAATTTTAGTTTCTGAGAAAACAGTCGATAGTAACTTGCCTCATTTTAGCCTAGTGCTATTGAACAAAGAACTGGTGTAATTAACAGCAAATCAAGTTCCCTTGTATCATAATGCATCATAATGTAAATCACACTTTCAGAAGTGAATTTAAATATATCTTTCTCTCCATATACAGATTTAGAGATACCATACAAGTATGTAATGGGTCTTGACGTTAACCATTTCCTCTGTGATACGTCAATAGTTTGGCTTTAAGGATATAATTGGTAAGAATAAAATGGAAATCTTTGGTGCCCGATTTTTAGTCCCTATCATCATTTCAGCACAGATTCCATCATCTGACTCATATGGTTTGCTTGTTTCACAAGGATTGCGTTGGAATCTGTCAGGATGAGAATGAACATCTCTTTGAGCTGATTTGATGCTTCTTAACTCTGGCTCCCGGTAGCCGTGGATGTCATACCTTCTTTGTAGATTATGGTGCTGGGGGCTACGGATAATGAAAATATCTGGATAATCATTATTGACATTGACAAACATTATCAACCATCATGACCCCACTGACGATCCTGGCAGTCTGTCTGGGTCCATCGCAACGCACAGTGGGATATGAAAGAAACTTAATGTAACCTTACTCAGATGGCCATTTAATTGAAAAATATTGATTTAGAGTGACACTCTTGGAAGTTCCAGGGAAGATTTAAATGCACTGAGGAGTCACTGCCAGCTGAGAAGAGATTATCAGGCAAACGAGTCATTAAAAGTTGGTTCAGAAAGTCAGAAAGATTGACAATGTTCTGGAAGAATCATATATTAGAAGATATTGCTAAACAAGATAGGGAGAGTTGGCCAAGGAATACCACGATGTGATTTTCTCTCTTCAACCCCAAATAAAATTTTGTAAACTACAGAAAGTGGATATGGAGAGTTCCTATCTTAATATTGACAGCTTTATTTGGATTCACTGAAAGGTATATCACCTTCTATACATAAAATTGCATTCAATATTAAAATTACAGTACAGTAAACCATAAAGTTTACCCACGAGACTGCACATGGCAGATTTAGAATGGGTCAGGAAAATATACCACAACTGACAAGGGAAAAAATATGACCTGAATCTGAATTTCCTGCCCATGCAAATATAGCTGCAGTCCACGTCCAGGAAACATCATGGACTATTTATGATAATAGGAAGTTGTAGGTGTCGGGATTCAGGTGAACCTCTCTGATAGTTGGCATTAATTTTAGTCCTGGCAGAAAGCTGTGTTTTACTTCCTTGCAGAGCTTTCATGAGGAAATTGAAAATATTGATTTGTAGATCACCACACTATAGATCAATCTCAATACATGGATGTTGTGCTTTGTTTTATTTAAAGAACCTGCATTGGAGATGTCTATTTTGCTTTATGTTCAAAACCTCAAGTCAGTGGTTCTCAGACTTCAATATACACATGAATCTTTTGGGTTTTTAGAAAAATGCCGATTCAGGAATAAACAAGATTCATCTACACGAAGAGAGTCAAAAGACTGGTTATCTTTGCAGGGTAATGACTGTAAGGGGCAAGACAGAACTTTCTGAGATGTGTAAAATGTACTGAACACTACACTTAGGAATTGTGCACTTTACCAAATATGTCTAATTCTGCTGTTATTCTTAAAGACAAAAATATAATACAATTAAAAAATGAAGAGTGGTTAAGACTCTATACTTTCAATGCAGGGGGCATGGGTTTGATCTCTGGTCAAGGAACAAAAATCCCACATGTTGTGTGGTATGGTCAGAAAAGTTTTAAAAAATGAATCTTGGATCATACGGCAAGAAAAAAAATGCTCTAAGGACTGGACCCATTGTAATAAGCCTGGGTCCACAGTTGGCTGGAATGAACTTGTCAACCAACTATCAGAGATGAGGAACCAGAAAAGGTAGACAAGTTGTAACTTTGCTTCTTGTCATTCTGAGTGCCCCTACCCACACCTAATTTTGTTTATAGCAAGCAAAATCTCCGCTGGTGCTTTCTTTGGTAATTCAGAAACTATAAATCTCCCCAAAGCACCCAAATTAGTCACATCTTGAAGGTTTTGTCTTTGTGTACGTAAAGGAATAGTAACTGAGGTATAGCTCTTAGAGTTACTGGGCCTCGGAAAGATTCCCTTTTTAAGATACCTTATCTCTCTTGTCCACTTACCATGTTAAGACCTGCCCCGAAACAGAAACAGCTCATATTCACTTTCTGACTGAAAAAACTATTGGTTCAGACTTAACCTCAGTAGAACAGAGACACTTTCCCACCAATTGTTACTTCACTCAATCCTGCCAAATAGTTCATGGAACTCTTCAGAGGCTCAAGGGCTCTGGGAGTCTATTCCTTGCAGGCATGAGCTCTGTTCAGTCCCCAGAGGATACAGTTTGGATAATTCTTACTGGCAACACTCTCCTCAAGTCTGTCACAAATCTTATGGCCCCATCTGTGGAATAAACTTCTGTAGAGAAGCCACTGAAAGTAGTATTACGAGTGACAAATGGAATATCCTCCCAAGGTAAATGGAAACGTGATCAATCACGGTGTCTTCCTCCTCCCCACCCCAGCCCTTGCCGAGTTACACACAGTGGAAATCATGTTCTGTGTCAAGTCCACCTTGATAAATTCCCTTGTTAACCAGCCGGAGCACCTCCAGCAATGAACAAAGAAAAAGCACACAGAGTGACCCCGGGACTAACTTTTAAAATTCTCCCAGTTATGAACTCTTTTGCCCACAGATGTTAAACAGTTGCTAATTTCTTCCAGTCTTTAACATGGTTTGGCTCCCAGTTGTAAAACAAAAAGCAAAGATGCCAGTGGAGATAAAATCCCTTTGCACACAATGAGCACACACATTTTTAAGCAAACTACAACCAGACTTCGGATGCTTGAGAAATAGCATGGGTTGAATTGAGTCATGGAAAAGGAATCAGTTTTCAGTTATCTGGTGGAGCGCATGTTTGTCTAGTTTCCTCATTCCCAGCCCTAACAGAAACATCAAAGGAACAACAGGATACCAGAAATGAGAACTGCTTCAAAAGAAGATGCTGTCTTTAATTTGCTCATTTATTCAACAAACATTTATGCAATTGGTCTAGGCTCTGGGGGAACAACGTTGAGCAAGAGACCAAAAGAAGGAAGCCCTCTTCTCAGACTGAAACGATTTATGATTCATAATGTGAAAATTACAGTGCTGATGATGAGATGGATAGCTCAAATATGTTTTAATGGGAGATGAAATATAAGAAAATATTTTTCTCAAGCTTTAGAATAGAGCTTTTCTCCTAAATTTTAGGTAAAATTAAAGAAATCTCAAGATTGTTAAACTATGTTATTAGTAGTAGTACAAACATTGTACTCAGAAGAAAATAGAGGTGACATCTAAACACATAAGAGTAGGTGAATATGAGTGCAGATATAAGATATACAGTCACCTGTAGTTTCCCCAGACCTTCTCCAGGAACACCTGTTAAACTTTCTCAAACCCAGGTAGGTAGCCATTCAAAAATAGAAAACTGGAGGCTCTTTCCTTCATGTTCACAGTTACCTTCATGATTCTGAAATTCTACTCCTGGGCATATATCCAGAGAAAACTTTAATTCAAAAGGATACATGCACCCCAGTGCTCACTGTTGCACTATTTACAATAGCCAAGACATGGAAACAACCTAAATGTCCAATGACAGATGGATGAATAAAGAGGCTGTGGTACATGTATACAATGATATATTACTCATCATAAAAAAGAATGAAATAGTGTCATTTGCAGCAACATGGATGGACCTAGAGATTATCATGCTAAATGAAGTAAGCCAGAAAGAAAAAGACAAATATCACGTGATATCACTTATATGTGGAATCTAATATATGACACAGATGAACTTATCTGCTTGACAGAAACAGGCTCACAGACATAGAGAAAAGACCTGTGGTTGCCAAGGAGAAGGGTGGTGGGGAGGGATGGATTGGGAGTTTGGGATTAGCAGATACAAGGCATCAAGTATAGGAAGAATAAACAACAAGGTCCTGCTGTATAGCACAGGGAACTATATTCAACAGCCTGTAATAAACCATAATGGAAAAGAACATGAGAAAGAACATATATTTTTATATATATCTGAATCACTTTGCTATATACCAGAAACTAACACAACATTGTAAATCAACTATACTCCAATAAAATAAATTTAAAAATTCAACCCCTCAGTTACATGATCTAGGTATGTTTCCATCAAATCAGAAGGTTCTATTTGATAATTCTGTATGAGGGAATTAGGGCTCCCTCTAATTTTCCCTTTTTAAGATAGACTGGAATTATTTACTTAAATTGCATATGTTAAGGTCAGCTTGATGGTATCAGACAAGGTTAGTGGCCAAGACACTTCAGGGAAATTCTTTGGGAGATTTGCAGTGCCAGTAGAAGGGATGAGTAAGTGCTGAAGAGTCTCCTTAACTCTTGACATTTTGCTTCCAATATTACCTCCAAAATGGAAAAGTTTATGGTGCAGTGCTGGGCCCCACAGAACATCTGACTAGTCCCCCTGGGACTATTTTCTTGTCCCCTAGCAGCTGATGCAAAAATGTATACACAGGCCTTAGAGGTGTGACAGGTATAAAAGTCATAGCTTTCCCAAACTCAAGAAGATGCCCCATTACCCAAGACCTGAGTCACCTATGCCAAATGCATTTCAACATCTGCTGTAGGAAGATTCATAAGGAAGCATGGCAAATGTGCTGAACACAAATGCTGCTGAATGAAGAAGAAAGCCATCTGAAGCTTAATGAACCCAGGAGAATATTCAAATATACTAATAAAGAAGCCAAAGCAGGAAGCCTTTGGATCCTAACCAAACTACAACAGAAAATCAACAATAGCAGCATACTTATGGAACTAAATGGTCAAACATAATTAATACTGTTGAAATGAATTAAATTTGCAACATTTTAATCTAAGTTTCTAAAATTACAAAGGATCTACCTTTGTGAAATGCTTGGATTTTTCTTAGTGAATGTGAGGTCAATAGTAACAATTCAGTGACTGGTTTTTCTTCTTTGCTTTAAGTCCTGTATCACGTTACTTGCTCCCTCAGATAAGCTATAGTCTTGCTTCTTGTAAGTCATCTTTCTAGTCATGTCCTTCTCCTTAATCTAACTGTTGTTTCTTCACATATAGTCATGATAACTCCTTAGTAATTAGTTTATGTTCTGTATTACTAAAATACACCAGCAGTCTTACAGAAGATTGATGTTAAGGATCTAACCATTCCCTATGGAAAGCCACAGCTGGAATGAAATTTGGCAATAATCTAGTATTTCTAATTTCTAATCCATTTGATTTTAAACCATGTCATGCTTTACAAAATCTGTAACAACAATAATAATTTATTGAGCACTTGCTATGCTCTAGACTCTTTCAGTCAGTTCAGTTCAGTTCAGTCGCTCAGTCGTGTCCGACTCTCCGCGACCCCATGAATCACAGCACGCCAGGCCTCCCTGTCCATCACCAACTCCCGGAGTACACTCAAACTCATGTCCACAGAGTCGGTGATGCCATCCAGCCATCTCATTCTCCGTCGTCCCCTTCTCCTCCCGCCCCAAACCTTTCCCAGCATCAGAGTCTTTTCCAGTGAGTCAACTCGTCGCATGAGGTGGCCAAAGTATTGGAGTTTCAGCTTTAGCATCAGTCCCTCCAATGAACATCCAGGATTGATCTCCTTTAGAATGGACTGGTTGGATCTCCTTGCAGTATAAGGGACTCTCAAGAGTCTTCTCCAACACCACAGTTCAAAAGCATCGATTCTTCGGCGATCAGCTTTCTTCACAGTCCAACTCTCACATCCATACATGACCACGGGAAAAACCATTGCCTTGACTAGACGGACCTTGGTCGGCAAAGTAATGTCTCTGCTTTTTAATATACTATCAAGGTTGGTCATAACTTTCCTTCCAAGGAGCAAGCGTCTTTTAATTTCATGGCTGCAATCAGCATCTGCAGTGATTTTGGAGCCCAAAAAAACAAAGTCTGACACTGTTTCCACTGTTTTTCCATCTATTTCCCATGAAGTGATGGGACCAGATGCCATGATCTTTGTTTTACTAAGGACTTATTTGAATTATCTCTTTAATCTTTACAACTCTTTAGTTAGGCACTATCATTAATCTCATTTTGAAGGGAGGTAAATGACACTTACAAGGAGTAAGTAACTTGTCCAAAGTCACATACCTGCTAAGTACCTGGGACAAGATTTAAACCAGAGTTTGACCCCAGAGACCGCACTCCAATCCACAGAACTATGCAGTGTCAGGGCACACAGCTCTAGCAAGGTGGAAAGATGTGGCCACATGTCTAGTAATACTATTTTTGTCATCAGTGAAAACATCCTTCAGGAAAAGAACAGAATCAGTATGCAGAGACTTCTTACCAAGCATTCCTTGCATTTTAGAGGTAAGTTGAATGATGTTAGCAGAACAAACACAGATGGCGATGACTATGATTTTAATTCATATCAGATAATTATTGTGTGCTTTATTCTATTTTAATCAAAACTGGAATGCAGTATTGCCCTGAAAGGTGCATGCATGTTCAGTGGTTCAGTTGTGTCTGACCGTGTCTCTGCAACCCCAAGGACTGTAGCACGATAGGCTTCTCTGTCCATGGAATTTTCTAGGCAAGAATACTGGAATGGGTTGCCATTTCTTACTCCAGAGGATCTGTCTGACCCAGGGATTGAACCCATGTCTAGCATTGGCAGGCAGATTCTCTACCACTGTGCTACTTAGGAAGCCCTCCATCAAAGGTAGGTCACAGGAACATACCTATCTAGGAAAATTTATTCTGTGTTTTATTTTTCCTTTGCTTAAACAAAAGACAGGTCTGAGAAAAAAATGTCACATAATACAAAGCCTAACAAATCTCAGAAAATCAACACAGAATAAGTAGGGCAAAGAATTTGCAATTTCTCTTAGACATACTCCACAAAACATTTATATGTGTGATTTGCAGTTCGAACTGAAACCACCAATTGGGTACTTACAAATGTGTAAACACATTTGCACAGAATTAGGTATACTTTATTTTTTACTACATACTATATATGTAAATAAAATTACTCAACACAGAATTTCTATTTATCAATATCTGAGTCAGAAAGTAAACGAAAGAGATACATGAACCCGTAAGAATGAAATGATAGACAAGGCACTGAAATTGCTTATTTCTTGAAACTGTTTATGTGTACTTGTTATTGATTCTTACTCTGGCCCACGCACATTTAATAGGTTTAAACAGAAACCTATGTTGACTTCTAAACTGATGATTCAACATATTTGTTTTCCTTTTATAACCATTTCAGTTGGTGTTAGTAGCATGTGGTGGCTTAGTCGCTGCCAGGCTCCTCTGTCCAAGGGATTCTCCAGGCAAGAATACTGGAGTTGGTTGCCATTTCCTTCTCCAGGGAAATCTTCCTGACCCAGGGATTGAACCTGGGCCTCCTGCCTTGCAGGTAGATTCTTCACTGCCGAGCCACCAGAAAACCCATTAGTGTCATGCACATAGTTAAAAAATCTTAATAACCTCAAGATCCTTATAATGGCAAAGTAATCATCTCAGGTTCCATATGCTCCTCACTTCCCAATGCAGATGCCTAGGGACAACTACCTGCAACATTTTTACTTCTGGTTGTTACTCCCAAACTGGTTATTTCTCCCAAATCTCCAAGCAATAGGTTATTTGGCTGTTCCTTGATGTATCAATTTCTTAAAAAAGTAAACGTTTATTTATTTGGCTGCACCAGGTCTAAGCTGCAGCATGCAAACTCTTAGCTGTGGCATGTGGGATCTAGTTCCCTGCCAAGGGATCAAACCAGGGCCCCTGCATTGGGAGTGCAGAGTTTTAGCCACTGGACCACCAGGGAAGTCTTGATCTATCAACTTTAATCATCAACTCTTCATTTCCGCATTATGTCAGATGAGGGTGTGGTTCTCTGACACACACACATGCATACCTCTCCTACTGCTGTCCTCCCAAAGTAATCATTGTTGTTCAGTCACTGGGTCGTGTCTGACTCTGGTGACCCCATGAACTATAGCACGCCAGGCTTCCCTGTCCTCACTATCTCCCAGAGTTTGTTCAAACTCATGTCCATTGATTTGGTGATGCCATCCAAACATCTTATCCTCTGTCACCCCCCTTCTCCTCCTGCCCTCAGTCTTTCCCAGAATCAGGGTCTTTTCTGGTCACTACCCTGCTCCTGCCTCCACCGTGATCTCCACAAAATTATATTACAGCTTTAAAATTAAATTGGTAGTATATGTATTATTTACTGGAAGTCTAAGAAGTATACTTTGATTATATTTCCTTTCTCATTCGGGTTATTTTTACTATTGTTTTCTTCTCTCTTACATACTTGCTTGTTTTCCTGTGTTCAAATTTTCAGCATAGACCTATCAGACTGTCTCAAGTCTCTACTTTTTGTTGCCAGAGGCCTTTTCCTCCTACTCCAAGTTGGACTGGTTACACTTGTGGCTTGCTGCACAACTGTCTTCTCTGATTTTTATTTTATTTTTTGGCTGCACTGTGCAGCTTGTGGGATCTTAGTTCCTGACCAGTGATCGAACTCATGCCCTCTGCAGTGAAAGCACGGAATCCTAACTGCCAGGAAATTCCCAGAACCTCACTTTTTTAGATTTGCTTTTCCCTCTAATTCCATCTTTCTCTTGGTTTATATCCTTGTTTTTGGAGGAATCCTCAAATTAACTTCCTAAGAAAGATAATGTGGAAATTTAAGTTTTGCGCTTTTGCATGACTGCCATCTAAGAAAAAATTCTAGGACTTTCCCGGTGCTCCAGAGGTTAAGATTTCCACTGCAAGGGGCACAGATTCTGTCTCTGGTTGGGGAACAAAGACCTCACATGCCATGTGGTGCAGCCAAATAAAAAAAAAAATTTAATACAAGTGGCTGAGTATAGGATTTTAAGATATTAATATAAAATATTTTTTTCTCAAACACTTGAGCATTTAGTAATGATGTTGGAAAGCCTACCGCCATCTTGGATTTTCACTTTTTTGAAAGTAATCTTTGCTTTCTCTCTAGAGATGGTTGGATCATCTCTTCATTCCAGAATTTCTGAAATTTGCAATTATGTTCCTTGGTCTACCAAGGAACCATCTCAGCTTTATTATTATTATTATTATTTGACTCTATTGTTTTCTTCTCTAGATGTTTGCTCATTCAAAGAGATGAAAAATCAATGGGCCCTTTAAATCTGGACACTCATGTTTTCCTTGGCTCTGGAAAAGTCTTATCTATTTTTTGATTATTCCATCATCTCTGGGCCTTCTAGATTGATCTCTGTTCTTTCAGCTTTTCTTTGTATTCTCTTTTTTCACTTTGTTCTGTGTTCTGGGCCATTTTCTTGTCACTCTCTCTCAAGCTGTCTTTGAATTTAATACTTTGTCCATCACATTTTTAATTCCCAAGCATGTTTTCTTGTTCTCAGTTGTTCCTTTTTTAAGTGTTCTGATTGCATTTTATGGATGCAATATCTTCTTTTGTATCTCAAAGGATAGTGTTTGGAGGTTTTTCTCTCTTCTTTTTTTAAACTCCTTTTGTCTGTGAACTGTATATTCTCTTAGGTCTTGTTTCTTTTCCCCGCTTTTCTGCTTGTTTTCCATATTGCTCTCATTGGAGGCTTTTCTCAATAGTTTTGCATTTTTCTTGATTCTTCATATTTAAAAGTGAGTCACTAAAACCCAGTTTGGTTGTTAACAGCCAGGCATTGTTTTAGGTGGCTCAGAGAGCTAGTCATCCCTTTCATTACAAGATGCTAAAATGTTTTGTCTCTGGAGCTCTTCCAAATAAAAGACATTCAGTCTTCTGCTTGGGAGTTCAATTCCCAGGGACAGATAATCTCCATTTTAGAAGATCTGTCCAATTGTTCCAAATACATTCTTTCAAGTGACCCCTTCTTTCCAGTCTGAGGCCTCACTCCCTCACATTTCAACTCCACTCTGAACCTCTCACGTTCTAGGAGGCAAGTTTGCCCCCTTCTTAGTCATTTTCTACATTCGTCAAGGTTTCAGCTTCCTCTGCCCTGTTTCATCAGCAACAATTACTCCTTTTCCTTTTGTTCCCCAGAAACTCATTGAAATCCTTGGTTCATGAAAGATGGTAACTCCATCATTCTTTTTATATCTGTAGGTTTCCAGAGACTTTTTTTCCCTTTACTGACATTATAATATAGTCTCTGGACAGAGGACACAATTGTGTGGTCAGCTATCATTTTTAATTATAAATCAGTCTAATATTTTCCAATGATACCTATTGTACTAGTTTAAAGAATCAATCTGTTTATATATATTTATATATATATATAATATATATATTTCAGCTGAAAGTTTTCCTTTACATGGCTAGACATTAGAAATATGAGCTTTACCAGGACATGAAAGCAACCTAAATGTCAATCAACAGAGGAATGGATAAAGAAGATATGGTACATACACACAACGGGCTATGACTCAGTCATAAAAAGGAACAAAATTGGGTCATTTTTAGAGATGCAGATAGATCTAGAGTCTGTCTTACAGAGTGAAGTAAGTCAGAAAGAGAAAAACAAGTATTGTATATTAACACATATATGTGGAATCTAGAAAAATGGTACAGATGATCCTATTTGCAAAGCAAAAATAGACACACATGTACAGAACAAATACACAGGTACCAAGAGTGGGGGAAATTGGGAGATTGGGATTGACACATATATACTATTGATACCGTGTATAAAATAGATAACTAATGAGGACATACTGTATAACACAGGGAACTCTACTTAATATACTGTGGTGACCTGAACAGGAAGGGAGTCCAAAAGAGAGGGGATACATGCATAGGCATGGCTGATTTATTTTGCTGTACAGCAGAAACTAACACAACATTGTAAAGCAACTATGAAAGTGAAAGTCGCTCAGTCGTGTCTGACTCTTTGTGACCCCATGGACTATACAGTCCATGGAATTCTCCAAGCCAGAATACTGGAGTGGGGAGCCTTTCCCTTCTCCAGGGGATCTTCCTAACCCAGGGATCGAATCCAGGTCTCGCGCATTGCAGGCGGATTCTTTACTGGCTGAGTCACAAGGGAAGCCCAAGAATACTGGAGTGGGTAGCCTAACCCTTCTCCAGGCGATCTTCCCTAGCAAGGAATCAAACCGGGGTCTCTTGCATTGCAGGCAGATTGTTTACCAACTGAGCAAAGCAACTATACTCCAATAAAAAATAATTTAAAGAAAAAAGAAACATCATGGGCTTTAAAATCAGCTAATGTCGGAACCCTGTTTTTGCTACTATGACTTTGGAAAAGTCAATCCCTTTAAGTTTCAGCCTTGTAGTAAGAATAACAATGTTTATCTTGAAGACTTCATGTGAGAGTTAAAGGAAATATAAAGAACACAGAACAGTGGCTGACACATAGTAGGAGCTCATTGTTTTCGTTATATTTACGTGTCAGTGGTTTGCTACTCTGAACAAATTACTTGAACTCAAATCTCAAATAATCGGACTTCTCAACTCAGGTGTCACTTTTTCAGGGAACCCCCCCCTCCCCCGATTGAAGACTGGGACAGAGGGGCTTCTTGTCTTCTTGCAACAGTCTGTTCGTTATCTATTACAACACGTATCACACTCTGGTGGATGTGCTTGCTGAATATCTGTCTTCCCTGTTAGTCTGTAACCCCCCTGAGAATAGGACCCTGGTCTGTGTTGTTCCCTTGTCTCCAATGCCAAGCACTACGCCTGGTACAGAGTTGGTCCACAATAAATACACGTTGAATGAATAATATCCACTGCACTTTTAGAAAGCTAGCTGTATTGGACAACTTTTTTTAAAAAGTTGTAAAATGCATTCTGTGAAGTTTCTTCAGTAAAGATGCAAGATGACTTTTCTTATGCTGCTATTTAGAAAGACTATGGAATAATCATTATGTATCCAATATGCACAAACTTTAGAGGAACGTGAATACTGGATAACCAACCAGGATTCTGTGTGAAAATCAAATCCAGTTAAAACCATAAACCCTTTCCCTCCTTCTCCACCCTCCATAATGGAGCACTGGAGCTTTATACCTAAAGGAAAAGCAACAGTTCATTCAGAAATTGGCATTGCTTTTGCTTTTGCTATTGTTTCAATGTCAAGCTTCTACTTAATTGCTCTTTGAATTTAAATAATTCCTCAGTCTGAAAAAGGAAAAAGAATAAACAGTCTCTTGATGGTTTCAATTTGGTTGTAATGCCTGAGGCTATAAACAGATCCAACAGATGTATTTTCACTTCTACTTTGGGGAGTGCTTTCTTCCTTAACCACACCACTTGGACAGGGGTCCCATCACCAACTAAAGAGCTACAGCTTTAACAAAAATTGTAAGAAACATTAATGTTTAATGGCTCATTTTCAAAAATAGGTGCTAACTTAGAAATGAGGGACTACTAATAGCTAGCTTGAATAATGACTTATCGCTGATGTAGCAACCATAGCGTCACATAACTGAAAAGTCCAGGCAAACAAAGGGAGGGTGGGATGTTTAGGGTTTTGCGCAGGCTCATTCTATTGGTGAATTCAAAACATAAGAACGGGGAAGAAGTGTGCGAGAAAGGGGGAAACAATGTGTTAGGGAAGGGCCAGCCCATGAAGAGGAAGGGAATAAACTTAGGCAACATCTGGGAAGACTGTTCACCCGGTAGTACACAGCCAATGACGAACTGAGAGAGGGACTTAAATGCAACGGATAACTTGCTCGGTGTAATGACTCTGGCTGCACCTGCCCACCCAATTCCCGATCTTGCCAAATTGTCATTAAAAGTCCTGCTTTTGCTGTGCTGTATGTTTCCAAGTTCATCTTGGTTTTGGGCTGGTGAGCGTGTTTCTCACAGACACGACCTATTAGAAAAGTCACCTGCCTATTTAATTTACTTACTGGATTGCTCTGGACACTCCCTTCTGTTCCAGGAGTGATTAGGGGAAATGGTATCCCTTTGCTGCTCCTGTCTTTGAAGAAGGATAGAAGATACTTGCTGGTCCTGAGTTGACTCCGACACTACCCATAAGATGTAAAATCTTGGATGATCAATCTATTTCAACCTATTAGTCATTACAGAGCCACTGATTGTGGTTTATAGCAAGACTGAAAACCAGTCTTTATACTAATGGAATCACTGGGATGGGAACTCTGTTGTTGATGTTACTGTTATTGCCTTTGGTATTTAACACTGAAAGCAGTCCTAGTGATCATCATCCTAAAAATTTCATTTTAAAGATGAAGAATCTGTAAAATTTGGAATCTGATTTCCAGAGTTGAAGACTCAGTCAATTTCAAATCCATATATAATGGGAACCAAAAAAAAAATCTCACTAAACTTGGAAATCCTGACATCTTATAAATACATATAAGTTCATTGTTTTATTATTAAATGAAGATATTATCTTCATTTTGGCTTTTTGGCCATGAGGCACGTGGACTCTTAGCTCCCTGACCAGGGATTGAACCCCCTGCATGGAGTCCCCTTCATTGGAAGGTGAAGTCTTAACCACTGGACCACCAGGGAAGTCCCTGGGGAATATTGTCTTTGAAAATAAATGATTAAAGTACCCAAAAGTTAATGCATCAGTTTAGTCCCCAGTTAAAATATTTGCTTTGAACTGGTTTATATATTCTGATGGGAATCATTTGCATACAAAAATTCTTGCCTTGGTTTGCAGCTGAAGATACATCTGTCAGGTAGGGAGAGTATCAAGAATAAAGAGTTATAGCCAAATAGCTTTTCTTCAGAGGATGTCTCTGCTCTTCTGTCTCTGCTTCAATATACAGAGGCAGTAACAGTACATAGAGCAAGTCCAGCTTCTGGATTGGAAAGAGGTGAGGAGGTGCTACGTTGTGAATTATGTTTTACTCATAGTTGTATCATTCACAGCCTGGAGAGAGATTTTAGATAGGCAATGGCCTATTTACTCCTACCATCCATCATGTGACATCAAAGCACAATTTGTAATCCATTCACCAATACAGTCATTGTTTGCAGCTCAACTATGAGCTACAAGGTGGTTCTGAATTAAACTTACATTTCCTTAGTTGATTAGAATCATTTTGACATTACTAGAAGCAAGAGCCTGAACATCATTTACTAGTGTGATCTGTACCTTTCTTAAATTTTTAATCAAGGGCTTACCCATGATCAGAATTTTTATATAATCATAGTTTTTAGGAAAATGGTGACTCTTCCGTAACATGATGAGTGGTTCTCTTCATAAGAAAGCTAAACACAGTATGCAAGGGTCTTGGCTTGTGAAGAGCTGTTGCAGAATATGATCCCTGAGGTGGCAGAAAATCAATCATTTCATAAGTACTCCAATTTGTACAGTGATTAGGTTACCAAGATGGACCTAAGTGTTCACTTTTCAGTGGGACTGACACGTTCATGCTGAGCAATAAAGTTTCCAACCAGGTAGAATCTTATCTTAGAGATAATCTTTTTGGTTTTTAAGGAAGCTGAAAATAATTAAAATCTTGCAATTTTCACTTTTGAAGGTCCATAAAACATGTATATACCCTTTTTTTTTTTAATGAATGCACAGGAACATTTTATCTTATCCTAGATGAGTTAAACTTTATACCTGATATTCAGCTCTGAAATTCTTCCTTCTTAAGGGATTGTTTCAGTGAGGCTGCTGTTGGTTGCAAATAACAAAATTTAGTGATAGACACTTAAATAATTGGAGCAATTTACTGAGGTAGAAACAGAAAATTCCAGAGGCAGGGTGGACTTCAACTACAGACCAGCCAGGACTCTGGGCCCATTTTTTGCAGTTTGCTCAGCTCTGCTCTGTTCCTTCTGGTGGCTTCTTCTGTGGTTTTCACATGGCTTCTAACAACAATGTCTTTCATGCTTCATATTGTTAATAACTGTGAGTTGTGGGCTCGGGCTTCCCTTGTGGCTCAGCTGATAAAGAATCCGATTGCATTGCAGGAGACCTGGGTTCGATCCCTGGGTTGGGAAGATCCCCTGGAGAAGGAAAAGGCTACCCACTCCAGTATTCTGGCTTGGAGAATTCCATGGAATGTATATTCCATGGGGTCGCAAAGAGTTGGACACAACTGAGTGACTTTCACTTTCACTTCTGGGCTCAGTGGGCAGGAAACCTGGAGAAGTAAGAATTTCTCTTCACAATCAAATACGAGTCCTGACCTTTGGTTTAACTGGACCATCCTTTATCAATCACACTGGCCATTCTCTGATTGGATAAGGCTATCAGGATCCAACTTGACAAGGGTGAGTGGAGAGATCAATTACATCTAAACTCAGCCACAAAATCAGTAAAAACGTAGTCTAGATGTTGTTGAGACAACATCAATGTTCCCTACCTTGAGCAAGTAGGGAATGAATTGTATATAATTTGCATTCTAATATCTGAGTGCTAGAAGGATAGAATTATCATATAATAAGATGATTTTCAACGTTAATCTGTGTCACCATATTGAGAAAAGATATTAAAAGATATTATCATGCATCATCCCACATGCCTGGGTACATTTATATGAAATTTTGTTCCTTTTTGATTCAACTCTATCTCTTCCCACTGCAGAAAGAAGGTTGAAATAATCAGAGAAAAGCTCTGTTTCATTTTGTTATTAAAGGGTCTGATTCAACTGACTAGAATTACAGCAGTGACATGACATCTGGTTGAGAATCTCTAGATTTTAGAGTGGCATCTACCAGCTATATGTGGTATGAATAATTGATCTATTAGATATGGACTATATTAAAAAAGAAATACAGAGTTCTCAGAAAAAGTTTTGCTAGTGTATCAGCCAGAGTTCTCAAGAAAAATAGAACTAACAGTATATGTATGGGCTTTCCCAGTGGCTCAGCAGTGAAGAATCCTCTGCAACGCAGGAGACGTGTAAACACAGGTTCAATCCTTGGGTCAAAAAATTTTCCTGGAGGAGGTGATGGCAACCTGCTCCAGTAATCCTGCTGGAAAATTCCATGGATAGAGGAGCCCAGCAAGCTACAGTCCATGGGGTCACAAAGAGTTGGACCTGACTTAGTGACTAAACAACAACTATACATATAAATATGGAGAGATCTTTATAAGGTCATACAGCTCAGCAGGCTGAGAAGACCAACGATCTGCTGTCTCCAAGATTGAGACCCAGGAAAGCCAATGTTGTAGATTCCAGTCTGAGTCTGAAAACCTGAGATCTAAGAGTGGTGAGGGCAGGAGATCAATGTCCCAGTTCAGTCAGTCAGGCAGAGTGATTTCAATCGTCCTCTGGCTTTTCCCTCTACTCTGCTCCTCAATAGATTGGATGATGCCTACCTCTTTTGGGGAAGGCCTCTAAGGTACTCAGTCCAGCGATTCAGAAGTAATGTTTCACCAGACATCTGGACATCCTTTGGATGATTCAAGTTGACACAAAGGACCATCACAGCTAGGCATTACACAGTATTATGAAAACAGCATGGTGTGTGTTTCCATCAAAGGGGTGAGCAAGGACTGGGATTCTCTGAGTCTAGGGTGCATAAAAATACTTAACCTACCTACTGTGTAAGAAGCTTTTGAGAGTTGAAAAGAGACCACTTTCATGGACATATTTTGTAATACTCTGAAGTGCCAGAATATTAATTGGAAGTTAAATATTATTAGTGACAGAAAGTTCCTCTATAGATTAGAAGCTCCTGGAGGACAGGATTCTTTTTTTTTTTTTAATCTGCATTCCTTCTCTGTGTTTGTCTACCAGCAACTCTTTTTTAAGTAAACAAAGAATGACATGAAAATAAAGACAGTAACGCTGATCATGCTAATTAGGAAAAATATCTGTGGTACTAGAGAAAATGAGTTAATCTGAGGAAAGAAATGATGATACTGGGTAAAAGTTAAGAAAATATAAGGAAAAATGGAGTTTCTGAATTGGAACTAATAACCTAATATCAAAATATTTGAGGGCTTTCTTGGTGGTTCAGATGGTAAAGAATCCACCTGCAATGTAGGAGACCCAGGTTCAATCCCTGGGTTGGGAAAATCCCCCTGGAGAACAAAAATATTTAGTCTAGTCCAAATTCCATTTTGCGATTGGGCTAGTCACTGTTTCATTAAAAGTTTGAAGTTAAGATTGTTACAAGATTTTGCCCCTTTGGGAAATCATCCCTATCTTTTAAAGGACATTCAAGGGAAATGGGATTGCTTTAAAGCTGAATTTGCTGGGAGGCATCTATATCATTTAGTAAAAATATACCTGTACTTCCACATTCTGTATGTGGCCAGGGGATCTACGCAACTGAAGAAATTCTTACAAACCTTAGAAAGAGAAATACAAATCTTCGCTACTTCACGTATGATCTGTAGTCCTATAAAAACCAATGATACTCTTCACAGAAAACATGAAGCTTTAGGCACATGTGTTTTCACTCTAAAACTTCTTTCCATAACTAAAGGCAATTAGTTGTCACATGTCCTCACTTTACTGCCATTTTCCAACACTAAAATTTAGCTAGGATATACACAGAATACACAATTAGACACAATTCCTGCTGAGTCAAGGGGTGGGGGGAGTTTTCTCCACAAAACTCAACAAAGCACCTTTTGTGAACCGCAATAGACAATCCACAAATTTCAGCCACAAATCCTGCAAACTGTACCATTGGGAAGCAGTGCTTTAACTGATAGTCTGGTATTTCCAAAAGATAATGTCACCATGACATTTTCAGTCTTTTAATATCCCTTTATTGAGTCCCTTTTGTATCATCCTAGAGCTGAGCCACTTGAGTTAGAAGAGCTGAAATGCATTTTTGTTGTTTGCCAGGCTGTTTTGCCTCACCAGCTGGGCCATTGCGGTGTAACCTCCCAAGTTCTTAGAGGGAGGCATCCTACTGTCCTTACCTCTAGAACAAAGATGCTGCTTGTGAAATAAGAAAATGTTCCTTCTACCATGGTTCCCTCTTCAGTAAAGAAATGTCTACCTATTGGATCAAGCTGCCATGCTTATTCTGTGTTTCCCTAGAAGTAACAGAACACAGCAATTACCCTCAAGTCTACAGGATCAGATGGGTATTGGCCAAATTTTGTATTTGTGTGTGTGTGTGTGTGTGTGTGTGTGTGTGTATACGCGCACTCATGCATGCACATGCATATCTGGCAGGTTTGTATAAAAATATGTATACAATATATAAAGTAATCTAACTAGTTCATCATATACAGACTATGTTCAAAACTGAAAATCATCTGTGTCCAGGAAAGAAAACCATCAAACAAAAGATAAACATTTTAAAAGGTCATTTTCTTCCATACATCATGACAGTAGTGACTCCTATGGCTGGTGACCTTTGATTTCAATGTCACAATCATTCCTTTGTTCTAGTTCTCTTAATTGTACATTTCCCTTTTTTGATGGATAGATAGATATTGCATTAGTCGGGGTTATCTGGAGAAACAGAATTAATAGGGTGTAATATGGATAGTCTTTTTTTTAAGTCTCTGATAAAGAGACTAAATTTTTTTGTTTTATCCCTTGCTTAAAATATTCTTCCCATTATTTAAAGTAAATCACTACATTTATCTAAAATTTGGAAAAGACAAAAAAGAATAAGGGGCAAATCACAGTCACTCAAAATGGTAACTAATTAAAAACAACAAACATTCTTTTTACTCTGGGAAATTTCTAACATATACAAAGATTAAAAGGATAGTATAGTGACTCTCCATGTTCCAACCATCCTAGCAAACCTTAGGAAAGAGACTCATGTGACTATGGTGGCTGGGAAGTCCAAATCTGCAGGATGGGGCAACAGGCTTGAGACTCAGGATAGCCTGTGGTACAAATGAAGTCTGAAGGTGATCTTCTGGAGAATTACCTTTTGCTTCAGGAGGCCAATTTTTTATATCTATTCATGCCTTCAACTGATTAGATGAGACCCACCTTCGAGATGGAGGGCAATCAGCTTACTCAGAGTTCAACAATTCAAATGTTAATTACATTCAAAAGCATGTTCTTAAGTTGGCACATAAAATTAACCATCACAGATTTGCTGCTGCTGCTGCTAAGTCACTTCAGTCGTGTCTGACTCTGTACGACCCCATAGACGGCAGCTGACCAGGCTCCGCCGTCCCCGGGATTCTCCAGGCAAGAACACTGGAGTGGGTTGCCATTTCCTTCTCCAATGTGTGAAAGTGAAAAGTGAAAGTGAAGTCGCTCAGTCGTGTCCGACTAGTAGCGACCCCATGGACCGCAGCCCACCAGGCTCCTCCGTCCATGCGATTTTCTAGGCAAGAGGACTGGAGTGGCTTGCCATTGCCTTCTCCGATCACATATTTAGGTAGACCTATATACCTATGTCTCTCTCTATGGATATATAGATGTATCTTTTTTTCTCTCTCTCTCTTGCCCTCATCAAACAGACCTGATCCAAATAGCAGCCCCAGCAATAATGTGTGACTCATGGTATGTTATTGAATCTCCAAAAGGGTCAAACTCCTCATTTATGCAATGGAGATATCACACCTCTTCCTTAAACTCACTCTAAGGGTAAATAAGGTAAATATATGAAACACCTGGCACCATGTCTGGCACACAATAAGTGCTCAACAAATGGCAACACATCCCAACAAACATTTATCTACCTTGATTCTTTCCACTTTTCCACCTCTAGTGTTACCACCTTAGTTGGGTTACATTGGTGTATTTTGTCTGGACTAGGTCAATAGCCTCCTAAATTATTTTCTCATTTAATGCTGGGAGTGGTTAGGGAAAGCCTGACTGGTAAATTGATATTTGAATGAATCATAGATATACTTGGGAAAATTTTTGGTGGAAGGGGCAGAGAGTATAAAAGAAACCCCCACACCCCTCAAAGTAAGAGTGTTGAGGATGGAAATCCAGTACCTTGAGTTTTGAAGAATAGTAACAATGCAAATACAGTCTTGATAAATTTGTGAAACTATGAAATGAGTTATTTCTTTCTACCTTGACCTCTGCCTCCAGCAAACCACGTGCACTGACCTACGAAAGGGAAGTGTGTCAGTTGCAAGCAGAACACACATAGGAGAGAGAGCTCGCTGGGCCCTAGGCTGCTCATATTATCAAAATCAAATGTTGACTTTTCAAGCATTAAGGATTAATTTTGCTGTTGAATCAACATTAAAGCAGGTGGGTACCTCATCTCTTCTATCCAGCGCTCACATTTCATGGTGTAGTCTAAATAGGATCTGATGCTTCCTGTACAAACGTCTGAACTCCATGAATGAAACCGGCGTACCAAGGCTAAGCAGCACCAAATCTGGCATTTTAACGTCTTGATGTGAAAAGACAGCAGGGGTGAGTCAAACTGAGATCTTTAACACAAATCCACAAAATCAAAAAAAGCCAGCACAATGCCTGCCTGTGAATGGTAAAGGGAAATGCAGCATCCATGACCAGCACATTGGCCTGTACAAAACCAATCTGTCTAGGTAGGTTTTCCAGTAATGTGTCCATTTTTTCCTAAATAAGCTTTTGGTTTGGATCCACCATTGACTAAAACTCTCACAGAACACAAAAATTTGATTTTTGTGACTTTGGCAGAATATGAACAAGTGGCTTTGATATAGCAATTAGCTGGTGTGTTTTTCCTGTATTTCTTGGCTGCTTTTGAAGGGTTTCAAGTTTAAGCTGTCTTTGTCCTCTGTGAAAAGGGGAATAGCCTTTAGACTGACTAAAGCTCTGGGTTTGTTGGTAAGAAGAATTTATTATTAATTTTATTTTTTCCTGTACGGAGAACTTTAAAGAAAAAGGGTATGTATCTACAGGCAAAATTTTGGTTTCTTAAAACCTTTTTATTTCGTAACGGGGTGTAACAGATTTAATCAACAATGTTGTGATAGTTTCAGGGAACAGTGAAGGGACTCAGCCATACACAAAGATATAGCCATTCTCCCCCAAACTCCCCTCCCATCCAGGCTGCCACATTCACTGAACAGAGTTCCCTGTGCTATACAGTAGGTCCTTGCTGGTTATCCACTTTAAACACAGCAGTGTGTACATGTCCATCCCAAACTCCCTAACTATTCCTTCCCTCCATCCTTTCTGCTCCCCCTACCCCACAGCTAGAAGATGGTTCTAAAAGTCTGTAAGTTCATTTGTACCATTTCTTTTCAGATTCCACATATAAGGGGTGTCATATGACATTTCTCTTTTTCTCAACAAAATGATTCTAAAGATAGACAGGAAAGTGGAGGATTCTTTCCAGGATGGATAATATTCCCTTGGGCTGGAGTGCTGTAGTAGGAGGAGGGATCTGGGCCACTCTAGGGAAGAAGGGCCTTGTAGAAGAGTAACTACTAGGTGTAATGCCTTATGGGCAACAAGGTAGAGTCTCCTGCACCCCACAGACGGCAGGAAGTCACAAAGGACGCCACGAGGATCAGTGCTCAAAGGCTCCCGAAGGGGAAGGAGGCAGTCTTCATCCTTAACACCGCTTCATTTTTGCAAGCACAGCAATCATTCTTACAGGCATGGACAACGTGTGCTTAGGGACCTTGTTTGCTCTTCCCTTAGTGTGTGTCATCACCTAGCAGCTCTATGGAGGTTGCCTACCAGTCCTGATGCCTTCTGGGCCCTGGACTTTATGAGGCCATATGCTGAGGACACAGCTTCCCTCTCAGCATCTCAGGGCACCCACACAACCACAAGAGAGTTTGGATGGGGCATCTCCAGACCTGATGAAGTAGGACAAAGGTTAATGATGCCACCTCTGTATATAACTTACTTAGGAACTTATCTTTGTCCCATGTAAACAAGGACAAATGGCTTAATCAGTCTTAGCAGGCAGCACTCTGCAAAAACTGGAAACTTTGTGCTATGCTTCCCTCACTGGAAGGGTTTTAGTAAGTATTCTCACTGAACCCTTAAACAGAACATTGCAATATTTGATATCCAGAGTCTTGAAAAGAACCAAATACTTACTTTGCTTTCAAAATTGTTTCTTTTAAGTGATACAAATGAACTTATTTACAAAACAGACACAGATTCATGGACTTAGAAAATGAATTTATGGTTACCAGAGGGGAAGGGTGGAGGGAGGGATAAATTAGGAGGTTGGGATTAACACATACGTACTACTATATTTAAAAGAGATAACCAATAAGGAACTACTGTATAGAACTGGGAATTCTATTCAATATTTTGTAATAAACTAAATGGCAAAAGAATTTGAAAAAGAATTCTTTTTATACATATGTACACCCTTGTACTGCAAGGCGATCCAACCAGTCCATTCTAGAGGAGATCAGTCCTGGGTGTTCATTGGAAGTTCTGATGCTAAAGCTGAAACTGCAATACTTTGGCCACCTCATGCGACGAGTTGACTCACTGGAAAAGACTTGATGCTGGGAAAGGTTGGGGGCGGGAGGAGAAGGGAACGACAGAGAATGAGATGGCTGGATGGCATCACCGACTCTGTGGACATGAGTTTGAGTGAACTCCGGGAGTTGGTGATGGACAGGGAGGCCTGGCGTGCTGTGATTCATGGGGTCGCGGAGAGTCGGACACTACTGAGCGACTGAACTGAACTGAACAACTGTGTGTATGTTGTTCATACATATGTACGACTCAATCACTTTGCTTTATGCCTGAAACTAAGACAACATTATTGATCAATTACACTTCAATATAACATATAAATTTTTTAAAAATTTAAAAATAGGATACAGCTTCTGCTAATTTCTCTCTGCTCAATTAGCAAGAAATCCAAACTGTGGGAGACAGGTCTCTGGACAGTTCAGTTCAGTTCAGTTCAGTCGCTCAGTTGTGTCCAACTCTTTGTGATCCTATGGATCGCAGCACGTCAGGCCTCCCTGTCCATCACCAACTCCTGGAGTTTACCCAAATTCATATCCATTGAGTTGGTGATGCCATCCAACCATCTTCATCCTCTGTCGTCCCCTTTTCCTCCTGCCTTCAATCTTTCCCAGCATCAGGGTCTTTCCAAATGAGTCAGCTCTTTGTATCAGGTGGCCAAAGTATTGGAGTTTCAGCTTCAACATCAGTCCTTCCAATGAACACTCAGAACTGATCTACTTTAGGATGGACTGGTTGGATCTCCTTGCAGTCCAAGGGACTCTCAAGAGTTTTCTCCAACACCACAGTTCAAAAGCATCAATTCTTCGGTGCTCAGCTTTCTTTATGGTCCAACTCTCACATCCATACATGACCACTGGAAAAAACCATAGCCTTGACTAGACGGACCTTTGTTGGCAAAGTAATGTCTCTGCTTTTTAAATGCTGTCTAGGTTGGTCATAACTTTTCTTCCAAGGAGTAAGCGTCCTTTAATTTCATGGCTGCAGTGATTTTGGAGCCCCAAAATAAAGTCAGTCACTGTTTCCACTGTTTCCCTATCTATTTGCCATGAAGTTGATAGGACGGTATGCTATGATCTTAGTTTTCTGAATGTTGAGCTTTAAGCCAACTTTTTCACTCCCCTCTTTCACTTTCTGTCATAAGGGTGGTGTCATTTGCATATCTGAGGTTATTGATATTTCTCCCAGCAATCTTGATTCCAGCTTGTGCTTTGTTCAGCCCAGCGTTTCTCATGATGTACTCTGCATATAAGTTAAATAAGCAGGGTGACAATATACAGCCTTGACGTACACCTTTTCCTATTTGTTAAATGTTATAAAATAGTGTCAGTATTTTGATGATTTCCCAAAGAAATGACAAAGGGAAACCACACTGAAATACAGGAGAAGAGAACTCTTGGCTGCCTGAGTTTATTTTTGAGACAGTCCCTCACTCCCTTGAAAGTGTTCTCTTCTACCCCTTCCTAATGGAAAGCCAGATAGACCCCTTCTTCACTAATGCGTGACCCAGAGACAGAGTTAAACTCATCAACCCTCTCATTCAGGCAGAGATATTTTCAGAAACTATGGCAGATTCAGCCCCATGTTCTCATCTCCTTTGGGAATATAGCACATTACCTGCTCCTTTGGAAATGCCAAAAGAGCTAGAAAATATTTATGCTTATCCTATCCACACCTCCATGGCCTACCTCCACTATCATATGTATGTGTATATATACACATCCCTGGTGGCTCAGCAGGTAAAGAATCCACCTGCAATGCAGGACCCACAGGAGATGCAGGTTTAATCCCTGAGTTGGAAAAATCCCCTGGAGGAGGGCATGCGACCCACTCCAGAATTCTTGCCTGGAGAACCCCATGGACAGAGGAGTCTGATGGGCTATAGTCCATGGGGTCACAAAGAGTTGGAAATGACTGAAGAGACTTAGCACTCACACGTACATATACAGACACATACAACCATCACTTAAAAAAAAAATGAAAAAATTAGGATCCTCCTATTTCCTGATCAGTTCAGAGTAAATAGTTCCATAAAGTTGTTCTTCATCTGAATTGAGTTTCAAAAAAGAAAAATCACTAGGCCTGGAACAGGTTTGCTGTGCTTTAGAGTTTAATACAAATAAGGCAGGTATTATAAATCTCCTTCAGATCTTGAGGTGAGCGTTTCCAAATAGCCTAAGTCCTGCCACCATCACTTTTCTATTTTCTGGAAAGATCATGAGGCAGTTTTCCCACTTCTGCCACCATGACTGACTCGCACATAAAACCAGGTAGCTGCAGGCAACTGACTATAAAGGCACGTTCCTCGCATAATTTTTTGATCCTCCTGAAATCTGGCTGCCTCTACTCTTACTTCTCCTGGAAATTACTCTTTTTCAGGTTACTCATGACTTTGCAGGGTCAGTGCAATAAACATATTTTGGTCCCTGCTTTCTTTGGCATCTTCTTTATACTCTTCTCATTTGACACGCTCTCCCCTTATGATTTCTATAATCTGTATTTCTAGTTCCAACAGCCTCCTAAATATCTTTACTGGGGTGGGGTGTGGGGAGTTGCAAGCACACAGGCACTTGCAACTCAGTGTGGTCTAACCTCGGGTATTTTTCAGCCTTCTTTCTTTATAAGCCTGTTCATCTTGAGTCTCCCACCCTGGTGACTGGTACCATCAGCATGTTCCTTGGTGGGATAAGAATAGTTGCAAAACAGGGATAAGGGTCCCACAGAACCATACATGAGCCTGGAAGAGAAGTGTATCAAGCTCAAGGTGGACACCTACATTAGTGGTGTGTGCACAGCTAACAACCGAGCAGGAAGTGAACTCAGAGTCTGACTGGAGACCAGAATCAAGGGGACCCAAATATAGGAGTCCCAGTGCTAGAGAGAATGACCCAGTGGAACAAGAAGTCTGAGGAAACTACTTAAAACACACACACACACACAGCAGGGACTGGCTGGCAGGGCAGTGGTTAAAAATCCACCTTGTAATACAGGGGACATGGGCTTGATCCCTGGTCAGGGAATTAAGATGCCTTTATGGCAATGCAACTACTGAAGCCCGCGTGCTCTGGAGCCCCGGGCCACAGCTAGAGAGTCCTGGCACCACAACAAAAGATCCCACATGACACAATGAAGATTCCCATGTGCCACAACTAAGAACCAAGGCAGCCAAATAAGTAAATATTTAAAAACACAGGCCGATGAGTCGAGCCATTAGACTAGAAGAAGGTTCAGGTAGATAAAGGACAGTCAGCGCTTTATAAGATACTTTCACGCTTTTATTTCTGCTGAGTGACAACTCTGTTACAGAGATGAGGAAGTGAGCAACACAGGCCATGCCACAGAGCTGGAAGGAAAGAGAGCCTGTGTCACACCTGGGCCACTGGCTTGAAATCCTCAGTCCTGCGTGCACTGGCAGTCCAGCCAAGTTTGGGGCTGTCTAAATGAAGGCAGTGACATCGGTACCTTCTAAACTGACACTGATATTTCAGCTGCAGCTGTACCTCCTGTCGTAAAGTTTCTGCTACCTCCCACCTCTGCTTGTGACGCTGAGGAAAAGACAAACATTTTTCTTCAGTGTAGTAATGAAGTGTTAGTCACTCAGTTGTGTTGACTCTTTTGTGATCCCATGGACTGTAGCCTGCCAGGCTCCTCTATGCGTGGAATTCTCCAGGTAAGAATACTGGAGTGGGTTGCCATTTCCTCCTCCAGGGGATCTTCCGGACCCAGGGATTGAACCCAGACCTCATGCACTGCAGGCAAATTCTTTACCATCTGAGCCTCCAGGGAAGCACTTTTTCTCCAGTAGCTCTTGCCGTTTTCCTATGAGACTGATTTGCATGCAAAGCCAGCAGAAATGACTAGAGAAGAGAGTGGATATATTACTGATGGACTGACACACTTTGCCCTGAGCCCACTATTTTTATGACTCAGATTTAAACAAACAAACAAAAATTCCTGAATTGAAAACCACAAGTGTTCAGCACCAAAACCAGTTATTACAGAAGAAGAGGCAGAATTTTCTTTTGATTTTCAATGGGACTCTTAAAATGGTCACCCGGGTTAGGAGATGGACTTCTTGGCAATTCGATTTATTTTAGAACATGATGTGCTAAAGATGACAGGTGAATCTACAATGCCATATTTGCAAAGGGGGAATTAAACAAAACAGAATAAAAAGCAAATGTTGAAGGAAGCACCAATCTCAAAAATCAAATTACAAATGTGTGCAAGCTAATTACCAGTATTTTCCCTCACAGATGCTTTGAATGGCAGTGATAGGCTCACTTCTACTACATTTCATAAATTATGATAATTTGTGGCTTATGACGTGCTTATAAAGGCAATGATCTTTAGAAGAACTGGCCATTATGCTTGCCTAGATCGTTTTAAATGGCAGGAGTGTGGGATGGGTCTGTGTAATGAACAATTCTGACTGGATTTTTTTCTTGCTTTAGGAGAAAAATTGGGCTGCAAAACAAATGTTTAAATTATATTTCTCTCATATGGAAAATACAGTTTAAAATTAGTTTTGCTCTTCTTGCTAAAAACTGTAAACATGACAATCAATGGAAAGTAAAAACAACAAAATGAATCACATACAATAATGCCAAAACCCCAATATATTAACAACAATAGTTATCATTTTTGTTTATATGTATTCCCTTATGTTTTTTCATATATACATATTTTACACGGTTGCTGCTGCTGCTGCTGCTGCTGCTGCTAAGTTGCTTCAGTCATGTCTGACGCTGTGTGACCCCATAGACAACAGCCTACCAGGCTCTCCTGTCCGTGGGATTCTCCAGGCAAGAACACTGGAGTGGGTTGCCATTTCCTTCTCCGATGCATGCATGCATGCTAAGTTGCTTCAGTCGTGTCCAACTCTGTGACCCTATGGACAGCAGCCCTTCAGGCTCCTCTGTCCACGAGATTCTCTAGGCAAGAATACTGGAGTGGGTTGCCATTTCTTCCTCCAGGGGATCTTCCTCACCCAGGAATCCAACCTGAGTCTCCTGTGTCTCCTGCATTGCAGGCGGATTCTCTACCCGGTGAGCCAATGGGGAAGCCTCTTCATAGCTTACTAAACCATTTACTTGTTTTGCTTTTAAATTCCTTCTGAATTTCCATTATAAATTTTGGCTTTCAAAAATGCCTAATGGATAGAGAAAATGATTGTCATTGTTTTCCCAACAGGGGGAAAGGTATCATCCTAGTCTATCCTAAACAAATATAAGCCCAAATCACTTAGGAACCATTTTGGGGGTGTATTTAGTGATCTCCGCTGGCCTCTGATGTGGTTAGATACATGTCTCCACCACTGTGTCATCAAGCCTGAAATGGCTCTGCTTCAAAAGACCTGGGATCCTTTGTGTTAAGTGTTGCACAGAAAAATGGCTAACACCTGCAGCTGTAACAGAATACATCCCCATTTGTCCCTCTAATCACTTGAAAAAAGGGCAGATCATATTTCTAAAACTCAAATGTTTATCTCAGTGGAGCTTAGTGGTGATGAGCTTGTGTTTTGAAATCAGGCTGACTTGGGTTCAAGCTCTGGTATTGCTCCTTTCTGCTGTGGACAGCGCAGCTGCCTTGTTCTACTCCTAGAATACATTCAGATTAGAGTCTAGATGAATAGCACCTCCTGGAGGAGTGCAGTGTAGAGAGCCACTCACTTAGATGTCAGCGGCAGTGCACTCATGGAGTTGTACAAGGTAGCTGCTCAGGTTTTGGGTAAGTTACTTAATCTCTGTTTCAGCTTCTAAACTTGCAAAACTGGGGAGTGATAATAATGTCTAGTTACTGTTGTCCTAATTATAGAGGAGAATATTGCAATCAAGTTTTTAGCATTTTGCTTGAATACAGTAAGACCTCAGTATATGCTAACTCCTATTATAGTTTTTCCAAAAATATATGCTTTTCAGTAGAAGGACTTAGATTAAGTTCTTTTGTATGCTTTCCTATCACATGGTTGGTTTCTGTTCTTGATTACTACATCAGTCTGCTCAGAATGGAAGAACAGCATGAAAAAGGACAGAATAGAATAACCATCTGTTCATATTCTCCATCCCTGAGCCCAAGGCTGATCTAATTTTATCTTAAAACAGAGTAATAAATTATCCCTCAACTAAACTGCTTGTAATCCCAAAGCTCTTTAGAAATCTGCTGTGGGGATCTCCCGTAGCTTGGCTGGGATTCAGTGAGGAGCCAAGCTACAGCAGGAACTGCTCAGCTCAGGAAACGGAGAGAGTTGTTGAGGACTAGGGGCTGCATGGAGCTAGAATACATGTGGGGCCGATCAAGTTCAGAATGCCGAGAGAGGATCAGAAAAGAAGCCACTGTCAGGATCCATCAGAGAAACTGAAGATGAGCACAAACATAAGAGGCTTTAGGAAGGTCATTTGTCAATCCAGCAAACACCACCAAATGCCACTAAGTGCTAATTCTTGGAAATAAAGGAGGGAATGAACATGAAGTTTACCATCACTTATTCTTTTGAGGCTTATGTACTTTTGTTTGTATCTTGGGATGGGGTAGATTGAGTCCGAGCACAGAGTTATCACTGGAATAGACACAGAACTGAGGTTCCAAGACTAGCATGGGTCTTGGAACAATCAGATGCTTCCTAGAGCAGCCATAACTCTCCAAGTTTCAGTTCAGTTCAGTTCAGTTGCTCAGTCGTGTCCGACTCTTTGCGACCCCATGAACCACAGCACGCCAGGCCTCCCTGTCCATCACCAACTCCCGGAGTTCACTCAAACTCATGTCCATAGAGTTGGTGATGCCATCCATCCATCTCATTCTCTGTCGTCCCCGTCTCCTCCCACCCCCAATCCCTCCCAGCATCAGAGTCTTTTCCAGTGAATCAACTCATCACATGAGGTGGCCAAAGTATTGCAGTTTCAGTTTTAGCATCAGTCCTTCCAATGAAAACCGAGGATTGATCTCCTCTAGAATGGACTGGTTGGATCTCCTTGCAGTCCAAGGGACTCTCAAGAGTCTTCTCCAGTACCACAGTTCAAAAGCATCAATTCTTCGGCGATCAGCTTTCTTCACAGTCCAACTCTCACATCCATACATGACCACGGGAAAAACCATAGCCTTGACTAGACGGACCTTGGTTGGCAAAGTAATGTCTCTGCTTTTTAATATGCTATCTAGGTTGGTCATAACTTTCCTTCCAAGGAGTAAGCGTCTTTTAATTTCATGGCTTCAATCAGCATCTGCAGTGATTTTGGAGCACAAAAAAATAAAGTCTGACACTGTTTCCACTGTTTCCCCATCTATTTGCCATGAAGTGATGGGACCAGATGCCATGATCTTCGTTTTCTGAATGTTGAGCTTCAAGCCAACCTTTTCACTCTCCTCTTTCACTTTCATCAAGAGGCCTTTGAGTTCCTCTTCACTTTCTGCCATAAGAGTGGTGTCATCTGCATTGATATTTCTCCCGGCAATCTTGATTCCAGCTTGTGTTTCTTCCAGCCCAGCATTCCTCATGATGTACTCTGCATATAAGTTAAATAATCAGGGTGACAATAGACAACCTTGACGTACTCCTTTTCCTATTTGGAACCAGTCTGTTGTTCCATGTCCTGTTCTGACCGTTGCTTCCTGACCTGCATACAGGTTTCTCAAGAGGCAGGTCAGGTGGTCTGGTATTCCCATCTCTTTCAGAATGTTCCACAGTTTATTGGGATCCACACAGTCAAAGGCTTTGGCATAGTCAATAAAGCAGAAATAGATGTTTCTCTGTAACTCTCTTGCTTTCTCCATGATCCAGCGCCAAGTTTACCCCGCTTAATTGCTCCAGTGGCTAATAGATCAAGAGAGAAGGAGAACTCCTAAGAGGTCAACCAACATGTCTTGCCTTCCTGCTTCTTATTCCGACTCCAAACTCCACAGGGATTGGCAACAGATTCACCTATTTGAGGACTGAACTGAGGAACTGGGGTGGTAGAGACAGCAAGTAAAAGAGCTGCTCGATTGGATACAGCCTAACCCAGGCTAGAGTCCCTCAAGGAACCAGTTCCCAGTGAATCAAATTTTACCTTGGACTCGGAAATTGAGCAAAGAATGTTCGAAAAGAGAAAAAGGAACCTGAAAGTGGATGGTATGCTACAAATTAAGAGATATTTTGGACATGAACACTTCTCCCCTGGATGACAGTTTAATCATGCTGATTCCTCAGCATAAAGTGTAGTTTTGTCAGATAGATTTTAACCTTAATTTACTTTCACCACCTACTGCAGTTCAGAGACAGCAGATAGGCAGCTCTGTCAGAGTGTACTCAATTTGTCCTTTACATGGTCCAAATGTTCTTGTTGCAGATGATAAGTCCCAATAACCAGGCACAAGTTTCTTTATAAATTACTTATCTTCTAGATGGTATATATTTACCACTCCACCATCTTTCCTTTTAGGTTTAAGTTTGTAGGACATGACTCATGTCATATTTCTAGAAGGCCAAAACTAAGTGAATACGCTTCAATACAGTCATATTCAAGGTTGCAATTAATCTTGTAAGTTTCATTTGAGGGAGGTATAAAGTAGGACAATAACTCACTCTAAAGTCATTGGTTTATGCCTTCAAAGTCATTTCTCATTTTAGCAATAAGGAAGATTGTTTTTCAGGGAAGAAATAACAGGATACACATTATCAGATAATTATAATACAAATATAATATGTTCAACTCTCCTATGGAGACCTCTAGTGTTAGTTGATCAATTGTGTCTGATTCTTTGTGAACCCATGGACTGTTGCCTACCAGGCTCCTGTGTCCATGGAGTTCTTCAGACAAGAATACCAGAGTGGGTAGCCATAGGGATGTTCCCAACCCAGGGATCAAACATGGGTCTCCTGATTGCAGGCAGATTCTTTACCATCTGAGCCACCAGAGAAGCCCATGGAGACCTTTATCTGTCTGCACAGTTCTTGCTACTGAGTCAGGTAGGCTGTTCTTTCAAGTGAATTAACATTTCCATATGAAGGTAAGGAGGGGATGTGGCATGGAGGGGCCATGGCTGAGGAGGGTCTACATTCCAGAAAAGGAGGCAGGTAGGTGGATGACTAAAGGTTTTAGGATTTGAGGGCCCATTCGGAACCAGTTCTAGACATAGGTAGAAGTTAAGGATTGTTTAGTTGCAAGAGGCAAAAACTTACTCCTGTGAGCTTAAGAAAAACATAGGTAGGGGTGTGTGTGTGTTTAAAGACTCAAAGGTGGGACTTTCCTGGTGGCTTAGTCCAGTGGCTAAGACTCTGTGCTCCCAATGCAGGGGGTCCTTTTGCTATCCCTGGTCAGGGAACTAGATCCCACATGCTGCAACTAAAGAGATGCCACATGACACAATGAAGATTGAAGATCCCATTTGCCCAAACTAAGATCTAGTGCAGTCAAACAAATAAATAAATATTAAAAAAAAAAAACCCTCAAGGGAAAGAAGCACAGTGCAGTCTCACAAAAGAATGGAACCACTTCTAGTCTTTCCAACAACATGTGGTCTCTCACTTTATGCTTCTCAAGGTTTCCAGTTCATTCTACTTTCTGCAGACCGCCTTCCTGGGTTTTGAGATAAACAGGCAAAAAAAAAAAAAAAAAAGGCTACAGTCTCCAGGACTGTGAGAAATAAGTTTAGCAGCCAGAATGGACTAAGGCAACATTCACTGTCTGCACTGGTGTCCTTTCTCCCTGTCATCCCCCTCCTCTGCTCCTTGCTGCCATAGCTACCATCTTGCCAGCATAGCAGAGATGGCACTCCTCTGTACTGTAATGACTTCTGTCTCTAGATTGTAAAGGTTTTGAAGTACCATAAACCGTCCTTATTTTTAGTTTTTAATGGAGTATAGTTGCTTTACAATGTTGTGTTAGTTTCTGCTGTATTCACTACAGCAAAGTGAATCAGCCACATGGATACATTTATCCCCTCTTCCTTGGATTTCCTTCCCATTTAGGTCAACAAAGAGCACTGAGCAGAGTTCCCTGTGCTGTACAGTTGATTCTCATCAGTAATCTATTTTATACATGGCCAGTACCTAGCAGTTAGTTGGGGATAAGTGCTTATTAAAATGAGGTGAAGATTATTTCCATATGTATTGAATATCCAATGCCCTTGTGTGAAGATATTTACATCTCAAGAATTTAAGAGATGCAAGTGTGAAACCAATTAAACTCAAATTGTTGAATTTCACCATATATATTAAAATATGTTACAGGAAGAAATTCAGTTCAGTTTAGTTCAGTCGCTCAGTCGTGTCCGACTCTTTGCAACCCCATGAACCACAGCACACCAGGCCTCCCTGTCCATCACCAACTCTCGGAGTTCACTCAAACTCATGTCCATCGAGTCGATGATGCCATCTCATTCCTTGTTGTCCCTGTCTCCTCCTACCCCCAATCCCTCCCAGCATCAGACTCTTTTCCAGTGAGTCAACTTGTTGCATGAGGTGCCCAAAGTATTGGAGTTTCAGCTTTAGCATAAGTCCTTTCAATGAACACCCAGGATTGATCTCCTTTAGAATGGACTGGTTGGATCTCCTTGCAGTCCAAGGGACTCTCAAGAGTCTTCTCCAGCACCACAGTTAAAAAGCATCAATTCTTCGGCGATCAGCTTTCTTCACAGTCCAACTCTCACATCCATACATGACCACGGGAAAAACCATAGCCTTGACTAGACGGACCTTGGTTGGCAAAGTAATGTCTCTGCTTTTTAATATGCTATCTAGGTTGGTCATAACTTTCCTTCCAAGGAGTAAACATCTTTTAATTTCATGGCTTCAATCAGCATCTGCAGTGATTTTGGAGCACAAAAAAATAAAGTCTGACACTGTTTCCACTGTTTCCCCATCTATTTGCCATGAAGTGATGGGACCAGATGACATGATCTTTGTTTTCTGAATGTTGAGCTTCAAGCCAACTTTTCACTCTCCTCTTTCACTTTCATCAAGAGGCCTTTGAGTTCCTCTTCACTTTCTGCCATAAGGGTGGTGTCATCTGCATATCTGAGGTTATTGATACTTCTCCCAGCAATCTTGATTCCAGCTTGTGCTTCTTCCAGCCCAGCATTCCTCATGATGTACTCTGCATATAAGTTAAATAAGCAGGGTGACAATATACAACCTTGACGTACTCCTTTTCCTATTTGGAACCAGTCTGTTGTTCCATGTCCTGTTCTGACTGTTGCTTCCTGACCTGCATACCGGTTTCTCAAGAGGCAGGTCAGGTGGTCTGGTATTCCCATCTCTTTCAGAATTTTCCACAGTTTATTGTGATCCACACAGTCAAAGGCTTTGGCATAGTCAATGAAGCAGAAATAGATGTTTTTCTGGAACTCTCTTGCTTTCTCCATGATCCAGCGGATGTTGGCGATTTGATCTCTGGTTCCTCTGCCTTTTTTAAAACCTGCTTGAACATCTGGAAGTTCACGATTCACATATTGCTAAAGCCTAGCTTGGAGAATTTTGAGCATGACTTTACTAGCGTGTGAGATGAGTGCAACTGTGCGGTAGTTTGAGCATTCTTTGGCATTCCCTTTCTTTGGGATTGGAATGAAGACTGACCTTTTCCAGTCCTGTGGCCATTGCTGAGTTTTCCAAATTTGCTGGCATATTAAGGAGCCAAAATAATGAAATAACTGAGTAGATCAACTTCTATTTGCCCCCAGCCCTGGTAAAATAAGGAAAAGTTTTTTGAACGTAAAAAGTATACTTCTCTGAGGGGGAAAAAAGAGGACTTGTGTTGGTTTTAGGCATTTAACTCTCCCTAGAATTTGTTTCCATTCAAGTAAAATAATTGTAATTCATGAATTCAGAAATGTGGTACACATACAGATGAAGATAAATAGCACATGAGCCACTGGAGGCGGGCAGACTCATGGGGGAAATTAGAAGCTGTTGTCAGGAGAGTTAATGGGAAGTCCACTAATCCTAATTTTCATGCAGGATAAATGGAGCTGTGTGACCCCCAAGCAATTTGCTCTCACATGAGGTCTGCTTCTCTGGAGAGGACGGGGCGCTGGTTCCCTTTACCTCCCAAATACATATTAGCTACTACAATGCCATTTTGAGATGTCTGCTATACATTTGGGACATGTTTTAATTTTTCTGAATAAGGAAGTAAGCTAAGAGAGTCTCTGTTATGTAGATATATCCGTTCTCCCTAGTGTGAATAATCACTTCTTAATGTCAGACTATTCTTTAGATAAGTGGCACAGACTGTCTGCTGGGTGGCACATAGTTCAGGGAGTGCTAGGAAGACAGTCTTATCAACTCATAAATGGCATAATTACACATTCTATAAGGCATGTCACTACAGTACTTGGATGGGCAGAGTCTGTTTTATCTATTTTTCACACTCAAAAGAACTTCAATTTCTAGAGCAAGATTCCAAGCATAGTCTCTGAGAATCATTCTTCCATTTTATTTGCTATATTTACTTAACCAAATTAAGTGGTAAACACTGGGGTTCTGTTCCTAGTTGTCATTCCATTTTAAAAATTTATTTATTATTTTTAAATTTGTTTTTAAAAGTAATGTGTTTATTTTTGGCCATGCTATGCCCTCGTTGCTGCATGGGAGCTTTCTCTAGTTGTGGGGGCTGCTCTCTAGTTGTGGAGTGTGAGTTTCTCACTGTGGTTGTCTCTCTCGTTGCAGAGCATGGGCTCTGGTGTGTGTGGGCTTCAGTAGTTGCAGTCTGTGCAGACTCTAGAGTTCGGGCACAGTAGTTGTGGTGCATGGGCTTAGTTGCCCCACAGCATGTGGATTTCCTGGACCAGGGATCAAACCCATGTCCCCTGCATTGGAAGGTGGATTCTTAACCACTGGACCACCAGGGAAGTCCAGTCATTCCATTTTTGATGAGTATCCTAATCCAGGTCAGGGATTGGCTTCGGAATGGGTGTGAAACACAATTCTGGTCCATGAGATGTGATATAAATTTTCTATCTAGATATACGCCTCTATGTGGGTGAGAGATGTACATCCTAGGAACTGTGTCCTTGCTCTTGAGAGAGGCATGGGAAGAGATGGTCTCTTTTCTGCCTCTGGACATTTGTCTTGGTGTAAGACTGAAACTGCTTCAGCCATCTTGCATGAGTGAGAAAACCTCATCAAGATGGCAGGGCAGAGAAATGAAAGAACTTGGTTCCTTAATGGTAGCTTTAAACCAATGACTCAAAGAACTTTGACTCTCTGTGAAAACTTAGCATTAATATTAAGTAAAAGGTTTACTCATTATTTAAGCTAAGTTTTGTGAGTTGTACCTGAAGGCAATTCAAACTGCTACTCTTGGGTTAAAATCCATTGTAGAAAGGGCAAGCTGGTGACTAAACAGCAAATCAACATTTGAGTCACTATCTGTAGTGGACATATCCTTTGCTACCTAAAACTTCTTTGATCTACTTTCCTTTCCAATTTTGATTCCATGTAGTTTCAGGGGCTGACCTCTACCTTCACCCCCACAAAGGCCTGTGATCCATGATCCATACATTTCTTACGTAATATGTATTTGATTTAACTCTGCATCCTCATACTACTCAGGATTTTACAAATACTGAATGAATGGGTGGATGAATGAAAGGTTTTATAGACTCATCTTCACCGCTCTAGAATCATATGGGAAGCCTGAGGGTAGGCATATTAGGGTCTTTGAACCCTATTTAGCAAGTAACTTGAATAAGGTATGCATTCAATAATAAAATGACTTAAACTTAGCATAACACTTAGTCCCTTAAAAAAGTGAAAACAACTTTATTATGAACTATAATCAATGTCTTACTTTCCATTAGTGGCATGTATTAGTTGAGTCATATCAGCTTTCTTATTTATTAATATATTTTTTACATGTATTTGCATTAAACAGCTACAATAGTAAATGCGACTTTACATTCTTATTTCATGTTTCTTTTGTGAATCTATTCCCTCAGTGACTTTTATCTCACAGGCTACTGTCAGCCTCTTCACAAGAAACTTAAGCCCCTATTTTAAGAGTCAGCTTTCTACTAACATTAGGTTCTAAGTAAAGTCAATTTTATTCTTGATTTATGCTGGTCTGTGCCTAAACTATTTCTGTTATTTTGCTGTCATCTGTTCCTCTGTGATTATACAATTTGAACTCATATTAATATATTTGACCATTTTTAATGGACACTTACACATTAGTTTTCTCATGTGCATTTTTACTTCTAGACACATCTTTATAAATTTATGTTAAATAAATGCCATTGCCTGCTAGATTTCAAAGTCGGGGGAAAGTTTCATTTGTTCAAATATAACCTCTGGAAGACAATTTTCAAATCAAATGTGTCATGTAAGAAAGTCGATTTTAAACATGGTGCAATACTATATTTAAATATTTTAATATCAAAATTACATTATGATCAGTATGTAGAAAGATTTTAAAAAATTTAATTGCAAAAGCTCAGCCAAGCCACACTGCTACATGTATATTATAGCTACATTTTTAGGTAATAGCATTTGACTCATTTTTCTTAAAATATTTGTATATCTGAACTAGTTTATAGGAGAGTTGCTATATAAAACTGTAAAATCAAACCAAAAAATTGGCACAGAAATATATATTAATCAGGAAAAAATAATCAAGACCAACATTGCAACTAGTCATCTTGTTTACACACATGAAAATAACCTTGTCCTTGACACACAGATTAACACCACAAATGATGCAGAATGTCAAAGCTTTCTACCTTCATATTCTCAAAAGCAAAATCATGAAAGGAAACCTGTCATTACCAGCCACAGACAAGTCTGCAATTAGTTGCTTTGACCTTTTTAGTCTGGAAGAGCAGGGAATTCCTAACCAGGTACTGATAATCAAATACCTCCTTCTTATTTATGTTCCATGCTATTCCTAAAATATGCTTCCCTGGATGCTTAGCGGTAAAGAATCTGCCTGCAATGCAGGAGATGCAAGAGACAGATGCATGTTCAATCCTTGAGTGAGGAATATCCCCTAGAGAAGGAAATGGCAACCCACTCCAGAACTCTTGTCTGGACAGTTCCAAGGACAAAGGAGCCTGGCAGGCTATGGTCCCTAGGGTTGCAAAGAGTCAGACATGACTTAGCGGCTAAACCACTATCACCATTCGTAAAACATGTTTGTTTTTTTCTAAAGATTTTTTTTTTTAATGTGGACCATTTTTAAAGTCTTTATTGAATTTGTTACAATATTGCTTCTGTTTATGTTTTGGCTTTTTGGCCATGAGGCATGTAGGATCTTAGCTCCCCAACGGGATATAGCAACTGCACCTCCTACACTAGAAGGTGGAGTCTTAACCACTGGATCACCAAGGAAGTCCCCAAAACATGTTTTTTGATAAAAGCTTTTTAAAGATCTCCCCCAAATAATGGGCTACTTAACTTAGATATACTTCTCTCCCCATTTCCATTCCTCTCCTTTCTTCCTCTCCACCCTCTTTCTTCTTTTAAAGGGTCCTTGGCTTTTGCAGTGCTGTGTTGACGGCAAAGGTAAACTCTGAGCTCACATATACATTTTATTCCTTTCCTCTCCCTCTTCTGTACTGTTGAACCCCAGGATTAATTTTCTTTCTAACAACCCATACCATCACAGTTTAAAGTTTGGGAGACTAAATCTATGTAAGAGCTTGCAAAATTGTGATGTCCAATTACTAGGTAACTGGGGCTACTTGAATCATCCTAGAATCATCCTTTATTTTTCATGTGAAACTTTAACAGAAACCCTCTTCTTAAAGTAAATCCTTGGATCGGTTCCTCACTACAGCTCAGTTTCAGATCTTTTAAGAGAAAAAAAGAATCTCCAGTTTCTGGAAAGGAGAAATAACATCTTAATTTATGATAGTGGGAAGCCAGAACCCAAAGCCAAAATTTCTTATCACACTTAACTAGTTATGTTGACACAGGCCAGTGCTGTACATCTGGGAATTTCTCACACATGTTCTGAAGTTGGCAACTCCATGATCCCACAGTCTAAGTCAGGACTCCTATGAGTCATGGGAGCAGGCAGACTTTGATGCTTCCCTTTAAGTGTAAGCAGTGACACGGGGTCAAGTCTCTGCTTTAGGGAGCTTATGATCTTCTTGGGTGCTATCATCTCCTGAAGAAAAGTAATGTTACCATATCTCATAGCTGTATTTGCTGTGAAGTGTTCAGTTCTTTGCCAACAAAGGTCCGTCTAGTCAAGGCTATGGTTTTTCCAGTGGTCATGTATGGATGTGAGAGTTGGATTGTGAAGAAAGTTGAGCGCCAAAGAATTGATGCTTTTGAACTATGGTGTTGGAGAAGACTCTTGAGAGCCCCTTGGACTGCAAGGAGATCCAACCAGTCCATTCTAAAGGAGATCAGTCCTGGGTGTTCATTGGAAGGACTGATGCTAAAGCTGAAACTCCAATACTGTGACCACCTCATGTGAAGAGTTGACTCATTGGAAAAGACTCTGATGGTGGGAGGGACTGGGGGCAGGAGGAGAAGGGGACGACAGAGGATGAGATGGCTGGAGGGCATCACTGACTCGATGGACATGAGTTTGAGTGAACTCCGGGAGTTGGTGATGGACAGGGAGGCCTGGAGTGCTGTGATTCATGGGGTTGCAAAGAGTCGGACTTGACTGAGTGACTGAACTGAACTGTTCAGTTCTCATTGCCTCTGAACAGCTGAGCATCTTTGAACATCTCCAGAGACAGAGTCATTTTTCACCTATTTTATTTTCTTTATCATTATGATTGCAGAGAATTTAACAAATATTTAAAATTCAATATTAAAAAAGGTAAATTCACATTTTACACCATGAATATCTGCTCATCCCCAAATTGTGCAACCATTAGTGTGTTTAAGGTGATTATTATGTCACTAAAAATTATGATCTAACAGCCCTCAGATAAACGGTTCACAATTTTTTCTTTCCTTAATTGCTACAGCTGATGCTTCCAAGTGTCCGTCGATTTAGCTGTAAGGCTAAAGCTTCTGGTAAACAAAGAATCCACAGTCACTCACTGCAACTCAGCTGCCTGACTACATGCGTCCAGATGGGGATACAAGTCTACATGAACACAACTAGCCACCGACACCAAATGCACACTTGTTGCAAACACTTTTTGAAAATGCTTTGCATGATGGGACAATCTCACTACCTGTAAAAAATGAGGTCACCCTTATTTATCAATAATAGGTAAAAGAAGAAATATATACATCAGTGTTTTAAAGCAACCACAGTTAAAAAATAATGCTTGACTTGGTTAGGGACAAAAAATTTCTCAGTATTTGTAGAAGATATTCAAAGGGTAAAGCATTCTGATAAAACATGATCTCAGACAACCTGCTCTTCAAAAATGTTCACTCTTCAAACTGCCAGAGAAGCATTTTCCCCTCTGCAAGTATTTCCTGCTCTTTTATAATTATCATGAATATCATTATATCATATTGAAAAAAAATTAACAATCAGCACGGTCATTTATACATTTCTATCTCATTTGTAAGTAATATACTAAAGCTTATTTTACATATATCTACAAAGTGCAGCCCTCTTCTTTAGACACCTGAAATTATGCAATTATGATTTGATCCCCGGTGGCTCAGAGGTAAAGAATCTACCTGCAATGTAGAAAATAGAGGAGACGCAGGTTCAATCCCAGGGTTGGGAAGATCCCCTGGAGAAGGAAATGGCAACCCACTCCAGTATTCTTGCCAGGAAAATCCCATGGATGGATGAGCCTGGTGGGCTATGGTATATGGGATAGCAGAGTCAATCCCTGAAGTGACTAAGCACATACACTATACTATGCAAATTTCACAAGATAATTATCTCATTGTGTTTACATATAACCAGAATAAAAAACTTACTAAGACTCTTCAAAGAAATTAATCTTTATAATTAAGTGCTTACTATTATTTTTGTTATGTATTACCACAGCACTCTTATGCTTATCCTTATTATGACACTCATCAGATTGTGTTAGAATTGTGAGCTTGTTTTACATCTCCCCACTAGACTAGAAATATTCCATAGGCAAGGACATTATAGCATTTATTCATTATTTTAATCTATGTGCGTTATAAGAGAAAAAGAGTGAGAGATGATAAATACACATGAATTCTCCCATGTGGTAAAACCCCTAAATAAATAATAATCAAGTTTTATACTTTTGATAATAACAGTTAAAGAATGTCTTCAATAGAAGAATCAGAAATGAGATGGTAACTAGGGATAAGGATAACAAAATTTTCAAAATACTAAAATAGATTCCTCCAGGGATCGACTTAAATTCACACAATTTGTTTAAGTGTTTTTTGAACAGCTAAATTGAGGAGCTGCACAAGCTAAAGGGAGACAGGAGGGGAAGAGTATCTTCCAGTAATTGCTGAAACCTGTTGACATAAATTGAAGATCATTGTGAATACAGTATCACTATCCTAAGATGGATACAAACATGTTGAAATCAGACAATTAGAGGGGCTTCCCTGGTTGTTCAGACAGTAAATAGTCTGCCTGCAATGAAGGAGACCCGGGTTCAATCCCTGGGTCGGGAAGATACCCTGGTGAAGGAAATGGCAACCCACTCCAGTTTCTTGCCTGGGAAATTCCATGGACAGAAGAGCCTGGTGGGCTACAGTCCATGGGGTCACAAAGAGTCGGACATGACTGAGTGACTAACACACACACACATAAAAACTATAAACATGACAATGTAGTTGCTGAACTTAGAACACTAGAAGTAAAGGACAGTTTCAGAACACCTGAATAATAGTCTGCCAGGTTTAGAGATTGCAATTTTCTCTGTCAGTTGTGACAATATCATCACTATCTTGATAGAAGACACAATTTCAGTACTTGAGGACACGGAAAGAATTGGACCCTAATCAAAAGATTTTACATGCCCTTTCTTGTCTCCCTAGTGAATTCACGGCTCTTATAATAACTGGATATTTCTAGCCCTGCCTTCAAGCCGTCTGCTAAATGCCAGACTGTTCCCTGGTGCTTGGCAGTATTCACAAAGGGTCACCACCAGCACCTTACACCTGAAGCTCTGCAGACTTGACCCTTCCCCCTTCCTGCCAACTGGAGGGGTTATATTAATTCTTTTTATTCTCCTTCCCAAATAGAAATTATTGGTCCAAAATAAAATGCAATCGCTTTTTTCTAACACATCAACTGCTCGTTTACAGTCAAAGTAACTATTAACATTTACAGCTTATTTCCTTCTTCCTGTGGGTCATTCTTGTGTGTTTGCTAGATTGTGGAATGAAGGAATTCCTTGTTATCATGAGGTTCCAATATAGTGTGGCTTTGTTTTTTTTTGGTCTTATTTTTTGTTAAAAGAAATCACAGGCTCTAAATGGAGTCTCTTGTGCTAAACCCCAGGTTGGTGAACCAAGACTTAATACCTAACTAACTGCAGTGACAACCTCCCCCAGGAATGTAGTCTTAACTAGTCAATCTGGAAGTTTCTGGTATATAATGATGAGGTAATCTGTCACACAAACCCCTTTCATCTCTCACAGGTAGGTTATCTAAGCCTGAAAAACCCACTCTTCCTCCTCTTCTGCCTATAAAAGTCTTCCATTTTGTCCAGCTCCTCACAACTACTTTCTGCTTGCTGAATGGGATGCTAAAAGATTTGTGAATCATTCAATAAAGTCAAATAGATCTTTAAAATGTACTGGATTGAATTTCGTCTTTTTAACAGTGAAGGCAATGGCAAGCCACTCCAGTACTCTTGCTTAGAAAATCCCATGGATGGAGGAGCCTGGTAGGCTGCAGTCCGTGGGGTCGCTAAGGGTCGGACACGACTGAGCGACTTCACTTTCACTTTTCACTTTCACACATTGGAGAAGGAAATGGCAACCCACTCCAGTGTTCTTGCCTGGAGAATCCCAGGGACGGGGGAGCCTGGTGGGCTTCCGTCTATGGGGTCACACAGAGTCGGACACGACTGAAGTGACTTAGCAGCAGCAGCAGCAGCAGCAGCAGCAGTGGCTGTTATGTGATCCAAAGTAAATTTGTAACAGCATTTAGGGACAAGAAATGAAGGCATGGCACCTACAAACACCTTTTTGAGTTCACTGTCTTTCTTGCCACTTCTGGGAGTCTTAGGTAAGTTCTCAGTTCTGAGCTCTGCTCTCTTTGCATTGAAATCCCAATCTAGGTAAGTTCTCAGTTCTGAGCTCTGCTCTCTTTGCATTGAAATCCCAATCTAATTGGTTTTCCAATATAGGGCAGGTCAGCTTTGAGCTGCCAGACAGTTCTACCTGGAACCAAATTGAGCTGTCAAATGACTCTTCCCAGAGCCAAGCTCCTAGCTTTTAGGTTGTAATTCCCAGGTTTGTGAGTAGAAAATCCCCAACCCTTGATTCTTTCTGAAAATCCATGTGGGAACTGTTGGTGGTGGCTCACAGCTCCCCATCCATGGAGAGCCCTTCAGTCCTAAGTCCCCATTTGTTGAGTTCTGCTGGTTCAATCCTTTCCCCAGTCAAAGTTCCATGGGAACTGATGACAGTGTACGGGGCCTTCTCTTGGCCAGAATGCAGTACTCTCTCTTGGTTACTGACAGCATATTACACTGCATGTTTGTTTGTCTTGTTTTAGGTAGATAAAAGCTAGTTAAAAGACATGGAATCTTTAATTTCTAAACAGTCAAGTGTGCCACTTTCCAGCACAGCTACTCATTTTATGTCTAAGAACTATAATCTCAGAAGCTGTAGAGGTCCACAAAAATGGCAGCATCTTACTGTGTTCTAAGAGTCTAGCCTGGTAGCCATGGGGTAAGAGGCCTTGAAATACGACCAGATAAAAATGTGGTTGCACCTCATTTGTGGCTAAGATCCTGCCAAACTGCTGTCAGTTCTCAGGAGAATTATAATGGCCATTAGAAGGAATATTCCATTAGATAAGATCATTGAAAAAGTGCATTTAAAAGCAAAGTCTTCCAAATCAAACTGAACGGGATACCTATTTTCTTTTATTTTTAATTTAATTTTTATTTTGTATTGGAGTATAGTTGATTTACAGTGTTGTGTTAGTTTCAGGGATATAGTTAAGTGATTCAATTATACATATACATACATTCATTCCTTTTCAGATTCTTTTCCCATTCAGGTTATTACAGAATATTGAATATAGTTCCCTGAGCTATACTGTAGGCCCTTGTTGGTTATCTATTTTATGTATAGTAGGAGAAGGCAATGGCAAGCCACTCCAGTACTCTTGCCTAGAAAATCCCATGGATGGAGGAGCCTGGTAGCTGCAGTCCATGGGGTCGCTATGAGTCAGACATGACCGAGGGACTTCACTTTCACTTTTCACTTTCACACATTGGAGAAGGAAATGGCAACCCACTCCAGTGTTCTTGCCGGGAGAATCCCAGGGACGGGGGAGCCTGGTGGGCTGCCGTCTATGGGGTCACACAGAGTCGGACACGACTGAAGTGACTGAGCAGCAGCAGTGTGTATATATTAATCCCAAACTCCTAATTTATCCCCCCACCTACTCTGACATTTCCCCTTTCATAAGCACAGGTTTGTTTTGAAGTCTGTGAGTCTGTTTCTGTTTGTAAATAAGTTCATTTGTGTCTTTCTAGACTACATGTTTAAGGGATATCATATGATGTTTGTTTTTCTCTGTTTGACTTATTTCACATAGCATAATCCAGGTCCATCCATGTTGCTGCAAATGGCATTATTTCATTCTTTTTTATGGCTGAGTAATACTCCATTACATACATCTATCACATCTTCTTTATGGTATACCTGTTTTAATTAGTATGCAGAAGACTTGAAAAGTCTGCAAGATTCCAAAATAGCTTCATTGATAGATTTGTTGTTAAAAGCTAATGAAAAATTAACAATAGAAGAGGTACCTAAAGCTGAAACTCCAATACTTTGGCCACCTCATGTGAAGAGTTGACTCACTGGAAAAGACTCTGATGCTGGGAGGGATTGGGGGCAGGAGGAGAAGGGGACGACAGAGAATGAGATGGCTGGATGGCATCACCGACTCGATGGGTATGAGTTTGAGTGAACTCCGGGAGTTGGTGATGGACAGGGAGGCTTGGCGTGCTGTGATTCATGGGATCGCAAAGAGTCGGACATGACTGAGCGACTGAACTGAACTGAACTGAACTGAAGACAAAAGAACTCTAAGACTGATGTAACTCCTTCCTTCCTCATTTACTGGACTACTCTTTCTAGTAATCCTCTGGTTGAATTGGTTTTCTACTCTAAAAAGACTATAGGACCATGAATAAAAGTCTGCCAAGTTAATGGCCTTACAGATGCCCCCATATAGCCCCCTTCCAGAATTGACAAGATTATAGGATTTTTTTTTCTCATAAACTGCCACGTTATTTTATTCAACTAAATTTTTAATGCCAAGGGGAAACTAAAATTAAAATTATTTTTTTAAAAAAACCTTTCCAAAATGTGGTAAATATTAGAGCTACTCACTCCATTTTAAATTCTATTCAGAATCTGCAGAGGGGATCCTGATAAAGCTGGAAGAAGCTGACTAACGGTAAAATTCTTACCAGGGTCAGCTTTCCCAAATATGTCTATAGTACTTGGTGTGTGAGTGATTGCTCAGTCAAGTCCAGCTCGTTGCGACCCCATGGACTATAGCCCATTAAGGCTCCTCTGTCCATGGACTTTTCCAGGCAAGAATACTAGAGTGTGTAGCCATTCCCTTCTCTAGGGGATCTTCCCAAACCAGGAATTGAACCCACATCTCTTGTGTCTCCCTCATTGGCAGGCGGAGTCTTTATACTTGCACCGTCTGAGAAGCCCTACAGTACCTGATAGGAAAAGGAAAATAAAATATCCTTTATCCCCTCTTTGGGAATACCTCTTGAGTCCAATGGGTCATTCAATACTTCCAGAAATATTTACTGTTTGTCCTGGTTAAAAAATTGTCAGGGTATTTGAAATAATTTTTTAAAATTATCCCCCTATGGTCAAAAGTTCGTCAGAGATTAGAAACCGATATTCAGAGTCTGATAGGTATTTTTTATAAGTTCTCTCCTCATTGATGATAATGTAACTGAATGGATAGATCAACTTATAATGTAATTTAAGTTGCAACCCAGTTCCTTGAAGAATTAAAAGCAATTGTCCTTATCTTACAAATCTCTACAAAACCAGAAATGTGACTCTAAAAAGAGTTCAAATTATTGGAGGGCTTACATTCTTTCCCTGTGCCTTTGAGAAATAAATATTTCATCTCATGTCCTCTGGGAACCTTGATTGAGACGATCACCAATTCCTAAAACTAAAAGAAAAGGGGACAGAAGACTTTTTAAAAATTCAAACATCTCCACAGCTTCCAAAACATTACTTGTCAAAGACAAATACAAATGTAAAGTGTCTTCTCCACAAATATTAACAGAACAAATGTTAGCCATCTGAGCAGGTAAACTCATATGATTCCAATTGTCATTTTATAACTAGTGAGTTTTATATTATTATACCTGTCTCATGGCTAAAATTTTATTTTATTTTTTGTAGCAACAAGCAAATTTTTTATAAAGAAATTAAGAAGTCATTGAATATTTGCAGTTGCCAAAATACACAGATACTAAGCAATCGGCCACTTGAGAAAGGAAAATTAAGATACCAAATGTTTAGGCCAATAAACAATGGTAACAGGGTCAAACAATTCAAACTAGGTATGAAGTTAATTTTTTTTTTATGATTTCAATCTAATTTTATTTCTTTTTTTTTATTGGAGGCTAATTACTTTACAATATTATATTGGTTGGTTTTGCCATACATTGACATGAATTTGCCCCGGATGTACACGTGTTCCCCTTCTTGAAGCACCCTCCCACCTCCCTCCTCCCCATATTCTCCCTATGGTCATCCCTGTGCACCAGCCCCGAGCATCCTGTATCATGAGTCGAACCTGGACTGGTGATTCGTTTCACATATAATAATACACATGTTTCAATGCCATTCTCCCAAATCATCCCACCCTCACCCTCTCCCACAGAGTCCCAAGGACTGTTCTATACACCTGTGTCTCTTTTGCTGTCTTGTATACAGGGTTAAGGTTACCCTCTTTCTAAATTCCGTATATATGCGTTAGTATACTGTATTGGTGTTTTTCTTTCTGGCTTACTTCACTCTGTATAATAGGCTCTAGTTTCATCCATCTCATTAGAACTGATTCAAATGTATTCTTTTTAATGGCTGAGTAATGCTCTATTGTGTATATGTACCAAAGCTTTCTTATCCATTCATCTGCACATGGCCATCTAGGTTGCTTCCATGTCCTGGCTATTATAAACAGTGCTGCAATGAACATTGGAGTACATGTGTCTCTTTCAATTCTGGTTTCCTCGGTGTGTATACCCAGGAGTGCGATTGCTGGATCATATGGCAGTTCTATTTCCAGTTTTTTGAGGAATCTCCACACTGTTCTCCAAAGTGGCTGTACTAGTTTGCATTCCCACCAACAGTGTAAGAGGGTTCCCTTCTCTCCACACCCTCTCCAGCATTGATTGCATGTAGACTTTTGGATAGCAGCCATTCTGACTGGTGTGAAATGGTACCTCACTGTGGTTTTGATTTGCATTTCTCTGATTATGAGGGATGTTGAGCATTTTTTCATGTGTGTGTTAGCTATCTGTATGTCTTCTTTGGAGAAATGTCTGTTTAGTTCTTTGGCCCAGTTTTTGATTGGGTCGTTTATTTTTCTGGAACTGAGCTGCAGGAGCTACTTGTATATTTTGGAGATTAATACTTTCAGTTGTTTCATTTGCTATTATTTTCTCCCATTCTGAAAGCTGTCTTTTCACCTTGCTTATAGTTTCCTTTCCTGTGCAGAAGCTTTTAATTTTAATTAGGTCCCATTTGTTTATTTTTGCTTTTATTTCCAATATTCTGGGAGGTGGGTCATGGAGGATCCTACTGTGATTTATATTGGAGAGTGTTTTGCCTATGTTCTCCTCTAGGAGTTTTATAGTTTCTGGTCTTACATTTAGCTCTTTAATCCATTTTGAGTTTATTTTTGTGTATGGTGTTAGGAAGTGTTCTAGTTTCATTCTTTTACAAGTGGCTGACCAGTTTTCCCAGCACCACTTGTTAAAGAGACTGTCTTTTCTCCATTTTATATTCTTGCCTCCTTTGTCAAAGATAAGGTGTCCATAGGTGTGTGGATTTATCTCTGGGCTTTCTATTTTGTTCCATTGATCTATATCTCTGTCTTTATGCCAGTACCATACTATCTTGATGACTGTGGCTTTGTAGTAGAGCCTGAAGTCTGGCAGGTTGATTCCCGCAGTTCCATTCTTCTTCCAAAGATTATTTTGGCTATTCGAGGTTTTTTGTATTTCCATACAAATTGTGAGATTATTTGTTCTAGCTCTGTGAAAAATATCGTTGGTAGCTTGATAGGGATTGCATTGAATGTATAAATTACTTTGGGTAGTGAAACTACAAGGTCTCTGTTTACATTTGTCTGTATACTTATGTGTCTACATAGGTATGTTGCAGATATGTAGTATTTCCTACTGCCAAAATATTATTAAAATTAATCTGTAACAGAGCAGTGGCCACGGGACTAGAAAAGGTCAGTTTTCATTTCAATCCCAAAGAAAGGCAATGCCAGAGAATGCTCAAACTACCGCACAATTGCATGCATCTCACACTTTAGTAAAGTCATGCTCAAAATTCTCCAAGCCAGGCTTCAACAGTACATGAACTGTGAACTTCCAGATGTTCAAGTTGGATTTAAGAAAAGGCAGAGGAACCAGAGGTCAAATTGCCAACATCCGCTGGATCATGGAAAAAGCAAGAGGGTTCCAGAAAAACATCTATTTCTGCTTTATTGACTATGCCAAAGCCTTTGACTGTGTGGATCACAACAAACTGTGGAAAATTCTGAAAGTGATAGGAATACCAGACAACCTGACCTGCCTCTTGAGAAACCTGTATGCAGGTCAGGAAGCAAAGTTAGAACTGGGCATGGAACAACAGATGGGTTCCAAATAGGAAAAGGCTGTATATTGTCACCATGCTCATTTAACTTATATGTAGAGTTCATCATGAGAAATGCTGGACTGGATGAAGCACAAGCTGGAATTAAGACTGCTGGGAGGAATATCAATAACTTCAGATATGCAGATGACACCACCCTTATGGCAGAAAGTGAAGAAGACCTAAAGAGCCCCTTGATGAAAGTGAAAGAGGAGAGTGAAAAAGTTGGCTTAAAGCTCAGCATTCAGTAAACGAAGATCATGGCATCTGGTCTCATCACTTCATGACAAATGATGGAGAAACAGTGGAAACAGTATCAGACTTTATTTTCTTGGGCTCCAAAATCACTGCAGATGGTGACTGCAGCCATGAAATTGAAATACGCTTACTCCTTGGAAGGAAAGTTATGACCAATCTAGACAGCATATTAAAAAGCAGAGACATTACTTTGCCCACAAAGGTCTATCTAGTCAAGGCTACGGTTTTTCCAGTAGTCATGTATGGATGTGAGAGTTGGACTATAAAAAAAGCTGATGCCGAAGAATTGATGCTTTTGAACTGTGGTGTTGGAGAAGACTCTTGAAAGTCCCCTGGACTGCAAGGAGATCCAACCAGTCCACCCTAAAGGAAATCAGTCCTGAATATTCATTGGAAGGACTGATGCTAAACCTGAAACTCCAATACTTTGGCCACCTGATGCAAAAGCTGCCTCATTGGAAAAGACCCTGATGATGGGAAAGATTGAGGGCAGGAGGAGAAGGGGACAACAGAGGATGAGATGGTTGGATGGCATCACCAACTCAATGGGCATGAGTTTGAGTAACCTCTGAGAGTTAGTGATGGACAGGGAGGTCTGGCATGTTGCAGTCCATGGGGTCCCAGAGTCGGACATGATTGAGTGACTGAACTGAACTGAAAAGAGCTCCACTTAAATGACTTTAACAAATACTTACATAAACTTAGTACTCATAAGAATTCTCAAAATTCTAATAGAAGATAACCAAAATGCCTTTCAGATTCACATGCTCTGGGAAAATATTTGGTAGAAAAGGTAGTTTAAATTTGTTGGTTTGATTAAAATAGACACATCTTACAGTTATCAATATAAAGTAAGCATACAATTTTTATTCTATCTGGGTTTATTAATTAAAATAAGTTAATTTTACAAAATCTGTCAACAAGAAAATAATTTGGTATGATGAAATTTCCATAAGGAATCTAATCCTTAATTGATAAAGACAAGTAAATTAAAGAGATGTAAGTAGGATAAAAAGTTGTTTGGTGAATTTTTAAAATAATTTCCCCAAATATTTTTGCTAACATGAAACTTTTAAGTTTTGCTAAGTGATGGTGAAACTCCTTGAATATCCACATTATTTCCAAATAAGATAAAATACTGAAACATTAATAACTATAAGTTTACCAATTTCTTGTTTTGTTTTACAGAGGAATTTAAGATATTTTAGATTGTAAATAAATTGTTTTATGCCACTCTGAGAAATTTTCTGTAAGAAAGCACATGTTTCAAGCAATTATAAAAAATATTTATAAGTTTGCCAGTAAATAGAATGCTAATATTAAAGACAGTTCATAAGTGCTTGCATCTTAGTTTACACTAAAAAGAAATCTGAGGTTTTTAAGGTTTAAAAATGCTAATATATGCAATTGTAACCTTCAGAAATAAGGGAAAGGAATTTCATGTACGGTCAGAACTGTTAAGATTGGAATAAATTTAATTAAGTAAATGAGTTTTAATATCAAAAGTAAGCTGGTGCAAAATTATTTTGCACTATTGGTCTGCTCTTGATAATAACAGACTGCAAAAGGTTTTTGCTTACCTTTTGAATAATCTGCCTAGGAAAAACAAAGACCTTGTACCTGCCAAAATAATCACTAAGTTCCAAGTCATCTTTATCAGGTTTTGATTACTTCAGTTCAGTTCAGTTCAGTCGCTCAGTCGTGTCCGACTCTTTGAGACCCCACGAATCACAGCACGCCAGGCCTCCCTGTCCATCACCAACTCCTGGAGTTCACTCAAACTCATGTCCATCGAGTCGGTGATGCCATCCAGCCATCTCATTCTGTATCGTCCCCTTCTCCTCCTGCCCCCAATCCCTCCCAGCATCAGAGTCTTTTCCAGTGACTCAACTCTTCACATGAGGTGGCCAAAGTATTGGAGTTTCAGCTTTAGCATCGGTCCTTCCAATGAACACCCAGGATTGATCTCCTTTAGAATGGACTGGTTGGATCTCCTTGCAGTCCAAGGGACTCTGAAGAGTCTTCTCCAGCACCACAGTTCAAAAGCATCAAATCTTTGGCGATCAGCTTTCTTCACAGTGCAACTCTCACATCCATACATGACCACGGGAAAAACCATAGCCTTGACTAGACGGACCTTGGTTGGCAAAGTAATGTCTCTGCTTTTCAATATGCTATCAGGCTGCTCATAACTTTCCTTCGAAGGAGTAAGCGTCTTTTAATTTCATGGCTGCAATCAGCATCTGCAGTGATTTTGGAGCCCAAGAAAATAAAGTCTGACACTGTTTCCACTGTTTTTCCATCTATTTCCCATGAAGTGATGGGACCAGATGCCATGATCTTAGTTTTCTGAATGTTGAGCTTTAAGCCAACTTTTTCACTCTCCTCTTTCACTTTCATCAAGGGGCTTTTTAGTTCCTCTTCACTTTCTGCCATAAGGGTGGTGTCATCTGCATATCTGCTGCTGCTGCTGCTGCTGCATCACTTCAGTCGTGTCCGACTCTGTGTGACCCCATAGACAGAAGCCCACCAGGGTCCCCCATCCCTGGGATTCTCCAGGCAAGAACACTGGAGTGGGTTGCCATATCTGAGGTTATTGATATTTCTCCCAGCCATCTTGATTCCAGCTTGTGCTTCTTCCAGTCCAGCGTTCCTCATGATGTACTCTGCACATAAGTTAAATAAGCATGGTGACAATATACAGCCTTGACGTACTCTTTTTCCTATTTGGAACCAGTCTGTTGTTCCATGTCCAGTTCTAACTGTTGCTTCCTGACCTGCATACAGGTTTCTCAAGAGGCAGGTCAGGTGGTCTGGTATTCCCATCTCTAGAAGAATTTTCCACTGTTTATTGTGATCCACACATCAAAGGCTTTGGCATAGTCAATAAAGCAGAAATAGAGGTTTTTCTGGAACTCTCTTGCTTAAGTAAACCTAATCTTTACAACTTTAAAAGAATTAATTTAATTTCAAAACATACCATTCTGTATTTGCCTGTGAAGTCTGTCACTTTGGTTAAATAGATCACTAAGTATTGTTTCATAATATTGTTTCATAGTGACATGATTCTATTTGATCCAATAGGATCCTATGATCCTATTTGACCAAGTATCTTAAAATTTTTTGACATTTTTGACAAACTGCCCCGAAATCAAATTCTAAATGAAATCTTTCGCTGTTGCTGTTGTTGTTCAGTCCCAAAGTCATGTCCGACTCTTTGTGACCCCATGGAATGCAGCACACCGGCTTACCTGTCCTTCACTATCTCCCAGAGCTTGCTCAAACTCATGTCCAGTGAGTCAGTGATGCCATCCAACCATCTCATCCTCTGTTCTCCCCTTCTCCTCTTGCCCTCAATCTTTCCCAGCATCAGGATCTTTTCTAATGAGTCGGCTCTTTGCATCAGGTGGCCAAAGTATTAGCGCTTCCACATAAATCCTTCCGATGAGTATTCAGGGTTGATTTCCTTTAAGATTGACTGGTGTGACCTCCTTGCTATCCAAGCGGCTTTTAAGAGCACCACAATTTGAAAGCATCAACTCTTTGTCACTCCGCCATCTTTATTGTCCAGCTCTCACATCCATACATGACTACTGGAAAGACCATAGCCTTGACTAGACGGACCTTTCTAGTCAAAGTGATGTCTTTGCTTGTTAATACACTGTCAAGCTTTGTCAAAGCTTTCTTGCCAAGAAGCAACTGTCTTTTAATTTCATGGCTGCAGTCACCATCTGCAGTGATTTTAGAGCCCAAGAAGAGGGAATCTGTTACCGCTTCCACCATTTCCCCTTCTATTTGCCGTGAAGTGATGGGACCAGACACCATGATCTTAGATTTTTTAATACTGAGTTTTAAGCTAGCTTTTTCACCCTCCTCTTTCACCCTCATCAAGAGGCTCTTTAGTTCCTGTCATTAAAATGGTATCATCTGTATATCTGAGGTTGTCATTTCTCCCAGCAATCTTGATTCCAGCTTGTAACTCATCCAGCTCAGCATTTTGCATGATGTGCTCTGGGTATAAGTTAAATATACAGGGTGACAATAAACAGCTTTGTCATACTCCTTTCTCAATTCTGAACCAGTCACTTGTTCCATTTGAGGTTCTAACTGTTTCTTCTTGAGCCACATATGGGTTTCTCAGGGGTCAGGTAAGATGGTCTGGTATTCCCATCCCTTCAAGAGTTTTGTACAGTTTGTTATGATCCACACAGTCAAAAGCTTTACTGTAGTCACTGAAACAGATGTAGATGCTTTTCAGGAATTCTCTTGCATTCTCTCTGATCCAGTGAATGCTGGCAATTTGATTTCTGGTTCCTCTGCCTTTTCTAAACCCAGCTTGAATATGTGGAAGTTCTCAGTTCACGTAATGCTGAAGGCTAGCTTGAAGGATTTTGAGCATAACCTTACTAGCTTGGGAGATGAGTACAACTGTCTGGTAGTTTGAACATTGTTTACTAAGTTCGTGTATCACTGCCTTGTCATGGAGAAGGGGCTTGTGCCACTCAGTGATGCTATGAGCCATGCCGTGTGGGACTATCCAAGACAGATGGGTCATAGTCGAGAGTTATGACAAAATGTGATCCACTGGAGGAGGGAATGGGAAACCACTCCAGTATACTTGCCATGAGAACTCCATGAACTGTACAAAAAGGCAAAATATATGGCCTTGAAAGATGAGCCCCCCCAGGTCAGAAGGTGTCCAATATGCTACTGGGGAAGAGTGGAGGAGAACTACTAATAGCTCTGAAAGAATGAAGCGGCTGGGCCAAAGCGAAAATGATGTCAACTGTGGGTGTGTCTGGCAATGAAAGTAAAATCCGATGCTGTAAAGAACAGGGTTGCACAGGAACCTGGAATGTTAGTGCCATGAAATCTTTGTTACTTCAAGCTAACTGCAGCATAGTCCAGAGGGCCTTTGGAATATCTCAAAAGATTTGTTCTCTCTATTTTTATAAGAGAAAATTAAACAAATTAGACTTAGTTGATATGTTAAATTACATGGGAAGCATTGCCAAATAAATAATACTAAATCTTCCTGTTTTGTCTGTATAGATATGTAAGTGTGTCCTCAAAATTATGTATTAATAAAATTCCTGCAAATCTGATAAGTCCTAGTATAACATTATCAGACAGAATTCCAGTTATTATCCTCAAATATTATATGTTCCAGAAATAACCAAATTTCCTTGTCAATTCCATTTTAATAAACTCTCTTCAAATCTTTAATAACAGGCATTTTTAAGTCTTTTGTCATTGACAGAGAGATATTGTTTTATTCTGATGCTTTGGAAAAAGTTTTCCTACAGAAGTGCTGTATCTTCAAGGGGATTCATGGAAAGAACTCATGACAAGTACAGGTTTCTGATAACTTTAAGATCATAAAACTGAACTAGTAAGAATTTCTAGAACTAAGGGAAAAAATTGGATTTGAACAGAAAAAGTACATGGGACTAAATGAACTGAGGAGGGAAAAATACTGCTTGTTTCTGAATGTTTTGTTTGTCTAGATGAAAGAAACCTATTTTCTTTTAAAGCTATCAGCAATCTGGTAAAATACACTTTTGTGAACAAGGGTGAAATATTTACTTTTTCTCCCTACTTTGATCCCTCTAAAATTTGGCAACTCTTCAGTATTCTTTCCATGGCAACATAGTTATTTACCTGAGTTAAATAAAAATCTGGTCTCTTTGTAACAGGACACAATTAGAAACACTGGATATATATTAATAATGGAGGCTCTGACTGGAATATTTTATTTGAGAGAGATACGCATAGACTCAGATATGACCAGACAGCTTAAGGAGACTGCTTGACCTTTGGCTTGGCTTCCTGGCTTCAAGCAATTTTTGAGTTGGATTTGAGAATCTTTATGAAAAGTACTAGAAAAATAGTCTTAAGAAGAGCTTATACAGTCAATTACAATTCTTATCATAGTTATGTAAATAATCAAAATTTAATGCAAAAAATTAGTTTTGGCTGTGCTTATCCTTGGAAAAAAGAAACAGGGATAACTGTAGAAGAAAAACTATGCTTTCACCTTTGTCTATATTAGATTTTAGTCCTGTTAATTGTCTTTAAGGTTTTATAATACACCTGTAAATTGGACTGAATCCTGAATTCTTCTAGCTTCTTCAAATGTCTGGCTATGACTCTCCAAAGTAATGCTTCCAGTTTTCTCCCACCTTTCTGATTTGGAATCAGTAAGAACAAAGTCTCCCCATGGATCTCTTTGGGAGGGACTATATCAAGATCTCTTTACTACCCATGTGGCACAAACTTCAGGGACTGTACATATCACAGCTAACGAGGGCTCTGCCTGACATCTGGTTTTATCCAAAGGCTGGAGCTGTCCAAATCAAACTGACTAGGAAGAGAAGGAGTTGACATTGAGGCAAACTGCTTCTTTCCAAGATGCTGGATTAAGACCTCATATTTTATTGAATATGAGTCCCTTTGTTCTTCCCTTTCTGTCCTTTACTTCTGCATTGACCTGAAAAGATAACACATCACCTGTATCTTTCAAGTCATTGTTAAGGGGCAGTGGGAAGGGGAGGTAAAATCTAGTACTTAGAACAATTTTTATTATTATTTCAGGTTAGGAGAAAAACAAACCAGCCCTTGACTCAGACAAATGCAACCATCCCTTTGAGTGACTCTATCAACAAGAGTTGATTGGAGTGGTCTGTACTAGATATGCTAGTGCCTAATCAGGCAATGCCTCTTAGGTCATCTAATGGTGCCCCTAACTGTTCACAAATGAACTGGGACATCTCATTGATCAACTTCCCTGGAGTTGCCTCATCCAGCTAGAAAGGACTTATGAGGAAGTTCTGTGATTCCGGATTCCCTCCCTCTGGTAGGTCCCTACTTCTCTGGTTAGGAGTAATTACAAAGGAGGCTATAGTCAGGAACCTCTTCTTAACTCAAAAATATTGCAGACTTTGCTGCTAAAGCAATAGATGCCCAATAATAATCCTTGGTCTCTCTGGCTAAAGTTGCTCTTGATAGAATAGCTCTGGATTACCTTTTAGCTGAGCGAGGAGGTGTCTGTGCTGTGGCTAGTACCACCTGCTGCACCTGGGTTAAGACTTCAGGGTAAGTTGAAACTCGGTGACAAGAGTTCCCTGACCTAGCTGCGTGGCTTAAAATCTTGATGCCTTCATGAGGGTCCTTCTTTGACTTTGATTGGTTTGTGTCTTGGGCACCATGGCTCTGAAGGGCACTCCAGACTCTGGGAATTATCCTGTTTAAGACAGTTATAGTCATCTCCCTGGTGAACTGTGTTCTCTCAAAGGCTTTAAATGTATGTTCACAGCTGTTAACCACCAGGCAATTGATCTTAAGACTGGAACATAAGAGAAGGAATGAGGAGATGATTGATTTAAAGATTATGAACCTAAAGCCATGATCTATGAATATCACAGGGATTAAGCAAAAACACCTTGACGCATGGACACCACACAAGGATCATCAAAACCGTAAGAATGGCAGAGTTGTGACTAAGAGTGATGTTAATGCCTTCAATTTTGATCACATCTCTCAGTTAAGCTAAGAGTCTGATCAAAAAGGGGGAACTGTTAAATGACAGGCCCCATGTGGACGCTCTTGTGCTAAGTCCCACGTCAGCAAAATAAGACTTAACACCCAACCTAACTGCAGTGAAAACTTCCCCCAGGAATGTTGTCTTAACTAGTCAGTCTGGAATTTTCTAGTCAGCCCTGGTGAGGTAATCTGCCTCAAAGTCTCCCTCTGTCCCTAAAAGACGGGATACCTAAGCTAAACCTAAAAAATCTATGCTTTTCCCCTTTCTGCCTATAAAAGTTGTCCATTTCATACACCTTTTTGGAGCTCCTTGCTCCTTGATGGACAGGATGCTGCCAGATTCATGAATTGTTTAATAAAACCAACTGGATCTTTAAAACTTACTTGATTGAATTTTTTTTAACACTACACTTCCTCCTTTCACACCACACCCACGCAGATGGCACACATCTGCCTGGGAATCCGGGTTCAGTCTTTCTAGTCTATAACTGCCACACCCTCTTCTCTAGACCAAGCTCCTGACAACTGATCCAGGCCCAGGTAACCCCCAGCTCCTTTGTGAAGCTTCCTGGCCAACCACATGCATCCCGTCTTCCTCTGAACTCTTGCAGTGAGTGCTGTTCACAAACGGGGCCTTTACAAACACTCAGGTGTAAGTTTTCATGTATGTTTTATCTTCTTCAGTTAGACTGTAGGTTCCTCAAAGGGCCACATTTTTTTTGTTGTTTGTTTTGTTTTATCCCACCATGTGTATATTTATATAATTCATACTTAGTGCCAAGTAAATATTTGTGACTAATCATTTAAACAGGCTAAAGAAGATACAGTTAGGAATAAAATTAAGTAAGAAAATCTGCATTCAGATACAGCATGAATATTTCTGCCTCTGGAATTTAAGCGTGTGTGTGTGTGCATGTGTCAAGCAGAGAGGCAAAACATTTATTTAAGCAAATAGCCTGAACTCTTTTTATATAAGAAGATATTCTAGGAATTTTTTTACCAACAGTGGCTCAATTGGACTTTATTGAATGACTTTTTCAAAGATTTTTATCTAAAAGATGCTATATTTTCACCAAAAATCAATGAGAAGAAGAATTTATTAACAATGATCAGTTTGGGTAATAAGCAACCCATTCTACATTGCACACAACAGAATAAAGTCCAGGTAGTTTTAGCAGTTCAAATTCTTTTAAATTAGAAAAAATATTTAACAAACCTCTGAGAGGACATCTTCTGAATTTAAAACACTAGAAATCACCTATGGCTGATTCACGTTGATATTTGGTAGAAACCAACACAATACTGAAAAGCAATTAACCTTCAATTAAAAATAAATAAATTTAAAAAAACACTAGAAATCATCAAGCAATAAAATCTCCCAGATTTAATTATACAACAACTTAAAATTCTGCATGGGAATTTAAAAATTAACAAATATTTAAAAACCAGCAATAAATGAGAACAAATTTTCTTACTAAATAAGACAAAACTTGTCTATAATGATAGATGCTGTGGATAAAGCATAGGGGAAAGAATATGAACTTTGGAATTAATAGATGAATGTAGGATGTGTGCTAAGTCGCTTCAGTTGTGTCCGACTCTGTGTGACCCTATGAGCTGTAGCCTGCCAGGTACCTCTGTCAATGGGAATTCTCTAGGCAAGAATACTGGAGTGGAAATTGCCATGCCCTCCTCCAGGGGAGCTTCCCCAGCCAGGGATTGAACTCATGTCTCATCTCCTGCGTTGGCAAGCGAGTTCTTTTCTTATCACTAGTGCCATCTGGGAAGCCCTGAACCTAGTTAATAACTAGTTCGTGCCTTTGGACTAATTAAGTGCTATGTGCTCCGTTTTCTCATCAACAAATAAGAAATGGCAGGGCTCTCTCAGAGTGTAGTTTAAAAAAGGTAAATATGTAATAGTTTGGGACAAAGGCTAGGCATACAGTAGTCACTTAATAAATGGTTCAGTTCAGTTCAGTTGCTCAGTCGTGTCCGACTCTCTGCGACCCCATGATTCACAGCACGCCAGGCCTCCCTGTCCATCATCAACTCCCGGAGTTCACCCAAACTCATGTCCACAGAGTCGATGATGCCATCCAGCCATCTCATTCTCTGTCGTCCCTTTCTCCTCCCACCTCCAATCCTTCCCAGCATCAGAGTCTTTTCCAGTGAGTCAGCTCTTCACATGAAGTGGCCAAAGTATTGGAGTTTCAGCTTTAGCATCAGTCCTTCCAATGAACACCCAGGATTGATCTCCTTTAGAATGGACTGGTTGGATCTCCTTGCAGTCCAAGGAGCTCTCAAGAATCACTCATACAAGATAAAATAGGGCCTTTAGAATGCCAGCTACTTGGGGCAAGGATTTTTGTCTGCTTTGTTCACTTCTTTTATTCTTAGTGCCTAGAGCAATATCAGGCACATATTAAGACTCAATAAATGTTTCCAAACATAGGGTGAAAGCTTTAAATATTTTACCATTGAATATATTTGCTGTAAATTTTTTTTGGAGGTTCAGGTCAGTCACTCAGTCATGTCCATCTCTTTGTGACCCCATGGACTGCAGCACACCAAGCTTTCTTGTCCATCACCAACTCCTGGAGCTCGCTCAAACTCAAGTCCATCAAGTCGGTGATGTCATCCAACCATCTCATCCTCTGTCGTCCCCTTCTCCTCCCGCCTCAATCTTTCCCAGCATCAGGGTCTTTTCCAACGAGTCAGCTCTTTGCATCAGGTGGCCAAAGTATTGGAGTTTCAGCTTTAGCATCAGTCCTTCCAATGAATATTCAGGACTGATTTCCTTTAGGATGGACTGGTTGGATCTCCTTGCAGTCCAAGGGACTCTCAAGAGTCTTCTCGAGCACCACAGTTCAAAAGCATCAATTCTTCGGCGTTCAGCTTTCTTTATAGTCCAACTCTCACATCCATACATTACTACTGGAGGTACTTTTCATAAAATTAGAGGCATTTCCTATCATAAAATTAGGGGGGTTTCCTAGAAGAAGATTTTCCTTTCTTAAAAAACTGTGACTAATTTTCCTTTAAAAAAAAAAGCACACAAAACTGCTATTGGGTATTAAATTTCATCGAATGATTTTTCTGTACCTATTACAAAAATCATTTTATTTTACTTTTAAATTCTGCAAATATGGTGAATTCCATCAATTGAATTTTGCATATTAAATAATTTTTGCCTTCTTTGAAAAATCTTAACACTGGTCTGTGTTTTTTTTTTTTTCATTGTAATATTCTTCTCAGATTTTATTATCAAGGTGATGTTGACCTAATAAAGTTCATAAGGAAGTGTTCATCCTTTTTCAATTTGCTGGAAGAGTTTTGTAAGACTGATATATTTACTTTAAATAACTGGAGAAACTCCCTGATACAGCCATTTGTGTCTAAATATTTCTTCGCAAAAAGTTTCTAAATTATAGATTCAATTCCATTATTTGACAAAGCACTATTCAGGTTTTCCATTCATGCGTCTTGTATGGTAAGTTGCTTTGAGGTAAGTTTTCAAAAGTTACTTGGATTATTTTCTCACTACCTCTTCTTGCCTCACATCAATACAGTAAGATCGTTTGTTGGTGCTTCTACACGATTTTGGGCCAATCGCAAACCTATTTTTTTTTTTTTTAATATGTGAAGCAGTCATAGAGTTCTACATGTTAGATTTATATAAAAAGTCTTTTCAAAGAGTCACCCTTTCCCCCATTTCTTCTACTTTATTCTCATGTAATAAAAGTAACATACTATATTCTTTTGTATATTCTTTTGATTCTTTCACTTAGCAATAATTCTAGAAATCCCATTATATTAGTTGACAGAGCTCTGCCTTTTTCTTTTTGATAAAGCTGCATAGTTGCATAGATCTCCATTTTGTGGATGTATCTGGTTTATTTAACCATTCTCCTATGTATGAGTGTTTTAGTTGTTTCAAATAATTTGCAACTATAAACAGTGTTGTGATGTGGGTTTTTTTTTTTTTTTTGTCTCGGAGAAGGCATATATGAAGGTTTAATTCCCAGAAACTGGCATTGCTGGGTCAAAAGGTGCATTTATGTGTACTTTTGTTATTTCCATGTTTCCTTCTATTCAGGTCCAGTGTCTTTGTGCCCTGCTGCAGTGATGTTGCTGTTGCTGGTCTGGAGCCTTTGTCAGCCTTAAAAGAATACGGTTTTAAGAAAGATGGCAACAATAACCCTGTATACGAGACAGCAAAAGAGACACAGGTGTATAGAACAGTCTTTTGGACTCTGTGGGAGAGGGCAACGGTGGGATGATTTGGGAGAATGGCATTGAAACATGTATATTATCATATGTGAAACGAATCGCCAGTCCAGGTTCGATGCATGAGACAGGATGCTCGGGGCTGGTGCACTGGGATGACCCAGAGGGATGGGATGGGGAGGGCGGTGGGAGGGGGGTTCAAGATGGGGAACACATGTACACCTGGGGCGGATTCATGTCAGTGTATGGTAAAACCAATACAACATTGTAAAGTAATTAGCCTCCAATTAAAATAAATAAATTTTAAAAAATTTAAAAATAAAAATAAAAAATGCAAAAAAAAAAAAAAGAATAGTTTCATATTATTGAAGGTGTGTCCTCTGGTGAAATTCATGAAGTAAGATCTGTGGCTCAAGAGATAAATGAGTCTGTGGTTTTCTCAGATATTGCCCTTTCTCTTCTAAGCACTGCAGGCAGATTCTTTACTGCTGAGCCACTGGGGGAGCCCTTTAAATGGTTATAACAGTTTGCATTCCCACCACCAATGGGAATGCCAGCAGGATGGGCTGTCATATGCTTTTTAATGTTTTCCCATGCTATGGTCTGAATGCATACCCTAGAAATGTACATGTTAGAATCCTAATACTCTTTGTGGTGATATCAGGAAATGAGGTGTTTGTAAGGTCATTAGGTCATGAGAGCAGAATCTTCATGAGTGGGATTAGTGCCCTTATGAAATAGGCCTGAGAAAACCCCCTTGTCCCTTCTGCCACGTGCAGTTATAGGGAGAAGATGGACATCACTGAGGAAGCAGGCTTTCATCATGTACCAAATTTGGCAGCATCATTATCTTGGACTTTCCAGGCCTCAGAGCAGCAAGAAATAAATGTATGTTGTTTATTAGCCACCTAGTAGGAGGAAAAGGGGACGACAGAGGATGAGATGGTTGGATGGCATCACTGACTCAATGGACATGGGTTTGGGTAGATTCCAGGAGTTGGTGATGGACAGGGAGGCCTGGAATGCTGCAGTTCATGGGGTTGCAAAGAGTCAGACATAACTGAGCAACTGAACTGAACTGAGTCTATGGTATTTTATGACAGCCAAAAAGGGCTAAGGCAACCAGTCTGACAGGTGAGAAACTGTAACACTTAACTGCAATATTACACCCTCTGCAGATAGAGAACTGGATAGCCAGCTTCCAGCCCAGAACATAGCACAAGGGCATCATGCCAGACTCCACTCACTGCCTGAAACATCCCCCCAGAGGCCCTCTGTGTCCTCTCCTGCTAGTGAACCTCAGTCAGGAACACTCCAGCCCAAAAGAAGATCTTACACAATGAACCTCAAAAGGGAAGTGGTCAGTTTCCACCTCATTTCTTCCAAGGAGTTGATACCCTTGCAAAACTGACTATCCTCTACACAACTACTAGTTAATAAACCAAGAAGTACCAAAAAGTGAAAGACTGTGTAGCCCCACGACCTCCTGATATAACTTGTGCCAAGCAAGTGATGCATCTTTGATTGACAGAAATAAGAAGGGAAATCTCCTGACTTTCTCTTGAACATCTCTGTACACCAGGAGAAACAACAACCAGCATTAAGTTGTTCCAATTTACTCATGATTCCACTGACTGAAAAGATGCCACCTCTAGGGATATTTTCCCATCATCCTGTGCCAGAGAATGTTCCAGAATGTAGGTGCCTCTAAGTTAAGAATTGTCTTCCAAGGAGCTTGATGGGCAACTCCCAAGGAGGCTGGAGAGTGGAGAGTCTAACTATGAAATCACTGGCTGATGGTCAGAGGAAATGATGGGGTGTCATGGCCCTCAGCAAATGGCACCCCTCTAACTTGCAAAGATTTGCTGGTTGGTACAAATGCTGTGCTTTCTCCCAACCCAAGTCAAGGCTCTTGGGACCCAGGTTTACTCTCTTTAATGAAGGAGCAGGGAAGGCTCTTTGTCCCCTTCTAGGAGTGGCACCTTCTCATGGCTCTCCTGCATCCTATTCGGTCAGCTATAGATGCCTGCAACCCTGTGGAAGTGACATATTTTAACCCCTGGGCCCTGATATAGCATTCCCCACTCTCAAAAGATCACTGATGCTGAAACAGCACAGTTATTTCTGTAAACAGATAATTTCTGAATGGACTCCCCCAACCAGCAGCTGAAAAGCTTCCTAGGGACTTTTTAATATATAAAATAGTGTAGGAAAGAGACAGGAAGAAAAGCAGGGACATTTAAACAGACTGGGGTGATAGAATGCTTTCTAAATTCCCTGGTGGCTATTTCTGCCTGTGTAGTCTATTTGAATTCTGATTAGTTCTTTACTACTTAGTAAGCACCCAACTGCTAGAAGAGCTGAGTTCTTTAAATCATCCAATATTCTTGCCACCGGTGAAGTTTTTTTCATTTGGAAAAAGGAACACTAAAACCAATGGCAAAATGGAGAAAGTTGCACGATTTAGACATTTGAATTACCCCCAAGTGTACTCCCAAATAGCTGTGTCCTGTGTGTGGCAAATGATTATGCAAATGTAAAGTATAACACTAACCAGCTACTTTTCTGGTTCACAGTTTGAATCCCACAGATTAGTAGGAAAAACCTCTCAAATAATGAAAAATCAACATATAAGCTAGGTATCTGGCACACAGTAACTGCTCAAATGGTTTCTGAGGGAGCTGGAATTTTATGAAAAACTTTATGTGCAATTATATAAGTACTTTTTCAGGGCAGAGAGTCCATCATCTTTTCAATGGACTATCTTGCCCCCCAAAAATGTTAGGTTACAGCACTTAATCTGTCCTAAGTACTGAACAAATAATAAAACAATAGTCCTTCCATTATGCCATTTCACACTTCTCCTAAATAAATAACATGATCCTTGCTGTAAGCTTAATGACTATTTAAAGCAATGAAGACAAAGATGTACAAACATTAAATTAGTACCTTTACAATGTCCTTGAACACTTTTATCTTTTGCTTGAAAAAAATTTTGTCCATTTTTCTTAACAATAAACAGTTTTCTTTTCTCTTCATAACAGTGTTTCCCTCTAAGGATATTCATTTTAGAAAAATATATATATATATTTTTATAAATATGAACAAAAGAGATTTTTAACTTTTAAAAAGTTTCTATCAATCATCATACTTTTGGGGGAATACTAAGCCTATTTGCTAGAAAACTCAGATCTTCTTACATTTCAAGTGTTTATTTATTTGAAAAATAGGCCATTAAAAGTAATGGATGAGTATGGAGATGAATTATAAGATACAGAATTTTTTAAAGGAACGTAGGTGGCTGGCAGGATAAAGAGAAGAAATATGATAAGAATCTAAAGAACGAGTGAATATTTGACATTTCAACAGCTCAAGGCCGTATAAATTACTTCCAACCAGAATTTTAATTTAAATTCTAGGCCCTCAAGCAAAATGTCATAAAGTAAGAGAAACCGTGATATGCCTCTTAGGATTTAACTCTGACCAACAAAGGAGAACTTGGTAGCAATGTGGGAGTGACAGAAACAGGGAAAAGAGACCATGTCATCCTGGAGCTCACAGAAGAAAGGAATGAAGTGCTGGACATTTCTGGACATACGTTCCAGACTAACTGAGCAACTGATTTCAAAAAGTTCCAGGAAGAATAAGTACATGCCAACACACAAAGAGAAAAATGACTCACGAAGATCAAAGATCCTGAGCAGTGAAATTCTGACTATACATTCAGATGATTCAAAAAGAGATGCAGGTAGGTGTGATGGACACCAGGAGAAACGATCATGGCTGTATGGGGAGCTCTCTGACAAGCTCAGGCTTTCAAAGGACAGAAGTCAAACATGTGGGGTAGCAAGAAAAAAAATAAAATAAAGGCAAGTAGAAACCATGGCACTAACTGTTAGGAAGAACTCAGGGAAGTCAAAGACCAAAGTGAGCAGAGACCTGAGGGTGAGATTATGTTATTTAAAGCACTTGACAGGAACATCCCTGGTGGCCCAGTGGTTAAAGAATCCACCTTGCAATATGGGGATAAAGGTTCAATCATTGGTGGGGAGTTAAGGTCCCACATGTCATGGAGCAACTAAGCCTGCATGCCACAACGAGAGAGCTTGCATGGTGCAACTGAGACCCAACGTAGGTAGCCAAATAAACATCTTTTTAAAAAAATCACTTGATACATGTCAGGCAGTACAAACCAGGACGTCTCAGGGTATGTTGCTATTTCTTTCCCTTTAAAGAGGAGAAAACAAGTGCAAAAAGGTAAAGTTGCTTCAGCGATATCATATACTGTTAAACAGTAGTAGAGCAGCACTTTCAAACCAGTGAAGGACACTTATTCATTCCTTACCTGTCTTGCTTGCGGAAGAACATCCTTTAATCTTGACTTTTCCCCATCTCTCTCAACCCCCACTTCCATAGTGAGGTGAGCTGATTAGTGGGCTTAGAAGAAGAAACTGTGCTAACTAGCCCTGCCTTCTCTCTTGGGATTGGGAGAGCTGCCTTTGCAAGCAATGCTCTCAGATTCTCTGAGCCTTGAGGTAACATAGAGGTGAAGGTGCTGTCCTCTTGGAGAAGGCCTGCAGTGGTCCACAGCTGCCCGCGACTGATGTGGAGCATCTCTCAAATCCTGGGGCACAGTTCCAGCTCCCTGGCTGCTAGATACATCAGCTCCAACATTAATCATACAGATGACAGTTCTCTTTTCCAGAGGTTTCATTTTGCGGGGAGTCCTTGTCTCAGTTGGCTCAGAAAATACGCTTTTCAACCAAGCCCTATTTTGATGACCTCAAGTTTGAGCCCTAACCACTTAGCAATGCCATTCTGGTTACATTTTATCTAAGATGGGATAAGGTTTACAGAGAGAAGAGATAATTGTCATTTTGTGACTATCTTTCCCAGAAAATGGAATCTTTTTCTAAATTAGAAATGGCAAGACATGACTAAGAGAAAACTGGAAATCAAGATGAGAGAGGTGATAATAAAAGACCCCATCAATTCTTTGAATCAAGTCAATTCTTCAGACCCAGAAAAATGATATTGTAGCCAAATTAAATGGCTTAGATTACCACCTCAGCGGTATTTTCATTCATAGTTGAGAAGTTGTAGAGTATGGAAAAATCTGTCCAAAAGACTAGAGATGGGCAAATATCTCCAGTTTTCAAAAGGCTATGAAAATGGAAAAATCTCAGAAACTACAATTAGTAATTGTCGGGGCTTGACATCAAGCCTCAAGAAATTTATGGAACAGGTTTGTGAGAAAAGGATATAGTGAAAAACTGTAGTCAAAAGTGCATTCCATTAAAACAGTAAGTTGTTCCGCAGACTTGCGGTTGCCAAGGAAGCGGGGGTGGATGGACTGGGAGTCTGGGATTAATAGATGCAAACTATTATATATAGAATAATAAATGACAAAGTCCTACTGAATAGCACAGGGAGCTACAGTCAATATCCTGTGATAAACCAAAATGGAAAAGAATATGAAAAAGAACACAGATCTACATATTTGTATGCATAACCAAAATACTTTGCTGTACAGCAGAAATTAACACACTGTAAACCAACTGTACTTCAATCAAATAAAATTTAAATAAGTAAACTCTTCTGAATTTATTCCATTAACATGTTAGATAAGTTTGCTTAGTCGCTCAGTCATGCCTGACTCTTTACAGTCCCATGGACTATAGCCAGGCTCCTCTGCCCATGGAATTTTCCAGGCAAGAATTCTGGAGTGGGGTGTCATTTCCTACTGATGTGTTTAGCAAGAAATGCTAAAAAAATATAGTGTATCTTAATTTCAGCAAAAACAATGGGCAGAGATTCATAACATAACTGATCTGATGGTGGAAAAGGAGATGCATAGTTACACTGGTAAATAGTGTGGCCCCTGGAAGATAAGTCAGAGTGAATGTGAGTGACATTTGTGAGGTGAATCGGGTCATGGCCTTCTCGTTGTCATGTTGTACACACCATGCACACACAGTTTTTTGCCTGTCAATTATGTCTCAATAAAACTGGGGGAAAAAGTAAATACAGTCTCTCAGTTCAGTTCAGCTCAGTCACTCAGTTGTGTCTGACTCTTTACGACCCTATGAATCGCAGCACGCCAGGCCTCCCTGTCCATCACCAACTCCCGGAGTTCACTCAGACTCATGTCCATTGAGTCGGTGATGCCATCCAGCCATCTCATCCTCTGTCGTCCCCTTCTCCCCCTGCCTCCAATCCCTCCCAGCATCAGGGTCTTTTCAAATGAGTCAACTCTTCGCATGAGGTGGCCAAAGTATTGGAGTTTCAGCCTCAGCATCAGTCCTTCCAATGAACACCCAGGATTGATCTCCTTTAGAATGGACTGGTTGGATCTCCTTGCAGTCCAAGGGACTCTCAAGAGTCTTCTCCAGCACCACAGTTCAAAAGCATCAAATCTTTGGTGATCAGCTTTCTTCACAGTTCAACTCTCACATCCATACATGACCACGGGAAAAACCATAGCCTTGACTAGATGGACCTTGGTTGGCAAAGTAATGTCTCTGTTTTTTAATATGCTATCTAGGTTGCTCATAACTTTCCTTCCAAGGAGTAAGCATGTTTTAATTTCATGGCTGCAATCAGCATCCACAGTGATTTTGGAGCCCCAAAAAATAAAGTCTGACACTGTTTCCACTGTTTCCCCATCTATTTCCCATGAAGTGATGGGACCAGATGCCATGATCTTCGTTTTCTGAATGTTGAGCTTCAAGCCAAACTTTTCACTCTCCGCTTTCACTTTCATCAAGAGGCTTTTTAGTTCTTTTTCACTTTCTGCCATAAGGGTGGTGTCATCTGCATATCTGAGGTTATTGATATTTCTCCCAGCAATCTTGATTCCAGTTTGTGCTTCTTTCAGCCCAGCGTTCCTCATGATGTACTCTGTGTAGAAGTTACATAAGCAGGGTGACAATATACAACCTTGACGTACTCTTTTTCCTATTTGGAACCAGTCTATTGTTCCATGTCCAGTTCTAACTGTTGCTTCCTGACCTGCATACAGGTTTCTCAAGAGGCAGGTCAGGTGGTCTGGTATTCCCATCTCTTTCAGAATGTTCCACAGTTTATTGTGATCCACACAGTCAAAGTTTGGCATAGTCAATAAAATACAGTTTTTAAGTAACATTAAAAGAAGAAAAGGCCCAAATCATGGCAAGAAACATTTCAATGCACTCTGTGACTGTCAAACAGAATTTTGAGTTTTGAGTGAGATTCTGGAATCTGCATGTTAAGAGAGATATGGACCAACAGGAGCATGTTCAGAAAACTGAAAAAAGGGTGAAGATCCCACATGTCATATGAACTGGGGAAAGGTTCAGAAGTCTGGAAGCTTAGGCAAGAGAAGAAAAGACAGTGATAAATATGCAGAGTAGCTTGCAACCTATTTAGCTGTTTGGGGTTTGAAATTTTTCTTGTATAAAATGAAGGGGCTCAAAACTGATGAGGCCTTATGATTCTAATCTCTCATATTATATGCCTCTTTTGTAAAAACATTTGAAAAGTCATAGTTTACTATATGATCCAGCAATCCCACTCCTGGACATATATCCAGAAAAGACTAAAACTCTAATTAGAAAAGATACATGCACCCCAATGTTCATAGCAGCAGTACTTACAGTAGCCAAAAAAGGTGGCTCACTGGTCAAAGAATCTACCTGCGATGCAAGAAATATAGGAGATGTGGATTCGATCTCTGGGTCGAGAAGATCCTCTGGAGGAGGGCATGGCAACCCACTCCAGCATTCTTGCCTGGAGCATCCCATGGACAGAGGAGCCTGGCTGGCTATGGTCTGTATGGTCACAAAGAGATGGACATGACTGAAGTGACTTAGCACATACAGTACATGGAAGAAACCTAAGCATCTATCAATATACAAATGGATAAAGAAGATGTGGTATATATATATATACAACAGAATATTACTTAGTCCCCCAAAAAGGATGAAATAATGCCATTTGCATCAATATGAATTGACCTAGAGATTATCATACTAACTGAAGTCATACAAAGGCAAATGTCATATAATATCACTTATACATGGAATTCATGGGGTCGCAAAGAGTCGGACACGACTGAGCGACTGAACTGAACTGATACATGAAATGTGAAAAAATGGTACAAGTGAACTTATTTACAAAACAGAAACAGTCTCACAGACATAGAAAACAAAATTAAGGTTTGGCCACCTCATGCGAAGAGTTGACTCACTGGAAAAGACTCTGATGCTGGGAGGGATTGGGGGCAGGAGGAGAGGGGAATGACATGGATGAGATGGCTGGATGTCATCACCAACTCGATGGACATGGGTTTGAGTGAACTCCGGGAGATGGTAATGGACAGGGAGGCCTGGCATGCTGTGATTCATGGGGTCGCAAAGAGTCCAACACGACTGAGCGACTGAACTGAACTGAACTGAACTGAAGGGGAAGGGGGAAGGGATAAATTAGAAGTTGAGGATCACAGACACACTCCTATATATACAGAAGATAATTAAAGGACATACTGTATATCAGATCGAACTCTACTAAACATTCTGTAATGACCTATGTGGGAAAAGAATCTGAAAAGGAATAGATATATGCATATGTATAACTGAATCACTTTGTTGTACACCTCACCTGAAACTAACACAACACTGTAAATAAACTATACTCCAATATAAAATAAAAATTAAAAAATAACTTACCATTACCAAAGGGGAAAGTTAGGGGAGGGATAAATTGGGAATTCAGGGTTAACAGGTACATTAACAGATACTACTACGTGATTCATGGGGTCGCGGAGAGTCGGACACGACTGAGCGACTGAACTGAACTGAACTGAACTGAACTACATTTACAATAAACAACAAGGACCTATTGTATAGCACAGGGAACTATACTCAATATCTTATAATAATCTATAATGGAAAAGAAGATGACAAAGGAAATATATGTATAACTGAAACACTTTGCTGTACACCTGAAACATTGCAAATCAACTGTACTCTGATTAAAAAATAATAATAAAAAGATAAAATGTACCCAAAAAGTCACAGTAAAGGGCTGAAGAATCTGATCCCTCTTATTGAAAAAGACAAAATCAGGGTCAATGGATAACTTCAGTTCAGTTCAGTTCAGTTGCTCAGTCGTCTCCAACTCTGCGACCCCATGAATCACAGCATGCCAGGCCTCCCTGTCCATCACCAACTCCTGGAGTTCACTCAAACTCATGTCCATCGAGTCGGTGATGCCATCCAGCCATCTCATTCTCTGTCGTCCCCGTCTCCTCCTACCCCCAATCCCTCCCAGCATCAGACTCTTTTCCAGTGAGTCAACTCTTCGCATGAGGTGGCCAAGTATTGCAGTTTCAGCTTTAGCATAAGTCCTTCCAATGAACACCCAGGATTGATCTCCTTTAGAATGGACTGGTTGGATCTCCTTGCAGTCCAAGGGACTCTCAAGAGTCTTCTCCAGCAACACAGTTCAAAAGCAGCAATTCTTCAGTGCTCAGCTTTCTTCACAGTCCAACTCTCACATCCATACATGACCACGGGAAAAACCATTGCCTTGACTAGATGGACCTTGGTTGGCAAAGTAATGTCTCTGCTTTTTAATATACTATCAAGGTTGGTCATAACTTTCCTTCCAAGGAGTAAGCGTCTTTTAATTTCATGGCTGCAATTAGCATCTGCAGTGATTTTGGAGCCCAAAAAAATAAAGTCTGACACTGTTTCCACTGTTTCCCCATCTATTTCCCATGAAATGATGGGACCAGATGCCATGATCTTTGTTTTCTGAATGTTGAGCTTCAAGCCAACCTTTTCACTCTCCTCTTTCACTTTCATCAAGAGGCTTTTGAGTTGCTCTTCACTTTCTGCCATAAGGGTAGTGTCATCTTCATATCTGAGGTTATTGATATTTCTCCCAGCAATCTTGATTCCAGCTTGTGCTTCTTCCAGCCCAGCGTTCCTCATGATGTACTCTGCATATAAGTTAAATAAGCAAGGTGACAATATACAACCTTGATGTACTCCTTTTCCTATTTGGAACCAGTCTGTTGTTCCATGTCCAGTTCTAACTGTTGCTTCCTGACCTGCATACAGGTTTCTCAAGAGGCAGGTCAGGTGGTCTGGGATTCCCATCTCTTTCAGAATGTTCCACAGTTTATTGTGATTTAGAATAATTAAAAATGATTCGGACCACACAGAAGTTGTTTTAAAAATCACCCACTTTTCCCTTGCCTCTTTCTAATAATGCTGGTTCCTCTTTTTCTGTTTTTAAAGTAGGTAAAATGCTATAGTTTCTGAATGGGCAGAGGAAAAAGCAAACTTTCCTTTCTTTGCTTCAGTTCTTCATAATTATTCAGACACTTCTATTACTGTTATCTCCCAGGATCTGAAATTCAAAAACCTTCCATTCCTTTTATGCTATAAAAGAAATCATTACCAGTACTATGTAATGAGAATATTATTAAAGTGTTTCAAAATTCTGGAAAGACAAACTTTTTGGTTGGGGTCAATCATAGGGGTGTGAGTACGTGAAGACGAAGTGTGTGCACATACATGCCATAGAAAAGCGAAATTTCATTCCTAGTTGCTCCAGGTGACTTTTCCTTGCTATTTTTAATGCTTTTCATTATTTTGATTTGCAGCACCTTGGGGGTCTTTTGCTATTTCAAGAGGTGTCAGGAAATTCTGAAGTTTCTCAAAATAACATTTTAAGTCACTGCAATTGAAAAACTATATATTTTCTGTACAGAAAATTTTCCAGATTGGTGAAAGGGACAAAGAAGGGTGTTTAGAACTGAAATAAACAAAACAACTGGAAACTGCTGGTATGGTATTTAAACTTTTATTCTGTGCTGGTCCCCAAAGTAGTTGCTGTTGTTTTTTAACGAGGTATAGTTGATTTACTATGTTGTGCTGTATAGCAAAGTGATTCAGTTATACATATGGACATTCTTTTTTATATTCTTTTGCATCAAGGTTTATTCAGGATGTTGAATATAGTTCCCTGTGCTATACAGTAGAATCTTATTGTTTATCTACCCTATATATGATAGTTTGCATCGACAAGCCCCCAGTTCCCAGTTATCCCTTCCTCACCCTCCCCATTGCATTCTGTACCCACAGAGATGTGGCATCTAAATCAAACATAAAATGTCCCACATATTTTGAAATTAAGAAAAACTCCCACACTTTCTGGCAATTCTCAATTATCTCATTAACAGATTGTCTGGAATGACTAAAAGCCCTAGAGATTGTTTCTCTTTGAGACTATTTTTGTACTTCGAGGTGAAGAGCTGTTTTCCCAAAGCCTTGAGAATTTCATTCAATTAATATTAAAGATGTCACTAAGAGGAGGTGGAAAGTGGTTTGTGGCCCTTCAGCAAAAGAAAGTTTTCTTCTCAAATCATGTAGTTGTCTCTTAAAATCATTCCTAGAGCTAGGGAGAGGAGAAAGAGAGTGTTTTAGATATGAAAGGGCATCTGAACCTCTAGGTTAATGTCTCTAGAACTGGGATATCAATGTTATCATTACATCAACTAGGTGCTAACAAAACATATTTGATTTGAAATACAAGCCCTTACTAATTGTCTATATATGAGAAAGAAATGAGGGCCCACACTTTTTAAAGCACCTAGCACACTTGTATTTTCTTCTCTATGAAGAGCAGCAGATGGACAAGGGGAGATCTTAGATACCTGCAGAAAGGCTATGTGCTCAGATTAAACGGGGCATTATTAGCAACGGCCTGAACTCACAGATTAGCTCCATCACTGCAGCTTTCTCTGTTTCTTGGTCCACATCCTGTCACTTGGATCCTCAGATTCTCACTGGGCTCATCACCACTGCCCAGTTCTCTCTGTTCCAGTATCTCTCAACCCTTTAAACCGAGGCCAGCTTTTCATAAACATCTCATTCACACTTCCCCCAGAAATCCTAACATGGCCCTTACGATTAGGAGAGAGAAAACTCCAGCTGGGGATCTTTGTATTTCCTTTGTAACCTAGCAGCAATAAAAGAGTGTTGTGTTTTGTTTTCTGAAATTGGCATTGTAAAAATAAGTTTTGTTCTATTTTTATAAAAGAAAAATAAATTATAAAATTGATTATGTCTTAAATTTCTTAGAGCCCATTCTTCCATCTTAGATTTAATGCTCTAATTTCCATGTCACGACCAGGACTGATTATATAACTTGTGGGGTCCACTGAAAAATGAATTCGCAGGGTCCTTGCTCAAAATGTTGTCAAGAATTTAATTACTAAAAATTTCAAGATGCCAATTCAAAAAGACACATGCATCCCGATATTCATTGCCACACTATTTACAATAACCAGGATGTGAAAGCAACCTAAGTGTCCATCAACAAAGGTAAAGAAGATGTGGTACATATAGACAATGGAATATTAGTCATAAAAAGGAATGAAATCATATCATTTGCAGAAATGTGGATGGATCTAGAAACTGTCATACAGAATGAAGTCAGTTTGAAAGAGAAAATCAAATATCATATATCAATGCATATATATGGAATCTAGGAAAATGGTATAGCTGATCTTATTTCCAAAACAGAAATAGAGACACACAAATATGGACACTAAAGGGGGGAAAAGAGGAGGTGGGATGAGTTAGGAGATTGGGATTGACATATACACACTATTGACACTATGCACAAATTGATAACTAATGAGACTCTACTGCATAGGACTGGGAACTCTACGCAGTGCTCTATGGTGACCGAGATGGGAATGAAATTCACAAAGGAGGGAATATATGTATACGTGCAGCTGTTTCTCTTTGCTGTACAGTAAAAACTAACATCACAACACTGTAAAGCAACCATATCTCAGTAAAAATTAGTAAAAAACAAAAAAGAAAGAAAGAAAAAAATTTCAAGACACCAAGAGCAGAACATTAAATCAAGGGTGGGACCTTGCTACGCTTAGAGTCCTGGGTAGCTACACAGATTGCAGGCCATGAAGTTGGCTGTGATCATGACTTTACAGCTCCTGCCACTCCTGAGACTGACTCTTTTTGTGTCCTGAGAGCAGCATTCTGATTGACTGAGACAAGCACTTCATTCCAGGGTGTGTCACTGGTTGCTGGCAAGCCTACTCACTGGAGAGCCCTTGGTCAGTTAAGTGTGCCAGGACCAAGCTATTGTGTGTGACCAGAGTGAGGGGTTTGGGATGGGGGCAGAGAATGAATCTCTGAGCACAGGGTGTGTGTGGCCACCAATGCAAGAGGAACAGCGGAGGGGGCAGTTTTCCTTAGGACGGGAGGTGAGTACGCAGGCAATGATTGACATTGTTGGTACAAAATATAAAAACGTACATTTCCAATTTGAGCCTGACACCTGTGCATATAAAATGGAGTCATAATATTTCAGAGGGTAGTTTGGAGGTGGGCAGGTAGTGTGTGTGTGCGCAAATGAGAATAGTGGCCTAAACTTATACAGGATGCAAAGCCCTAACAAATCATTGCTGTGGCCATTGCAACTAAGGAAGCTTATACATAGTGGAACCTGATTTAGCATCTCAAAAATGTATGTGTGTGAGACTTCCCTGGCGATTCAGTGGATAAGACCCCACACTTCTACTGCAGGGGGCATAGATTTGTTCCCTGGTCAGGGAACTAAGATCCTGCAGGGCATGCAGAGCAGCCAAAAATAGCTGGGAAAAAATGTCTCAAAAAAAGAATCCCTGAAAACACATGTGTGCAGCACGTAGGCCGTCAGGTTGTTGTACATTCAGGTGTACCCAGGATGGCTCTCACTGTGAACTAAATAACACAGATTCCATGAGGGTGGACACGCACCAGGGACTTCATCTTTGTTCAGGTATACAGAGGAAATTGGTACTACAGCTGAATGAGAGCCAAGGGACGCTCTATTTAATAGACTGTGGCTTGTGATGTTTCTAATCTGTTGATAAAAGAACATGTTTCCTACAGAAAAAAAGGATTTTCTAATATTCTCCTGAGAAAGGTTAAATCGTCCCTTGATTCTATCAGTAACTGGAAGTGACTGTCCCAATCTGGTTTATTATCACTGTGACCACACCAGTCCCTCTTCTAGGTTTAAAAAACTAATTTTTGCATTTTTTTTTTCCTGAGGATTTTTATCTCATTGATGATCTTCTTCCAATTTAACTACTGAATCTAGTCATGGATTTTGAATTCCAGGCCTTATCTTTTGTCATGTTTATCTTCCCCTTCCCTTTGTCTAATTTAAGTCAAATTTTATCTCTGTACAAGAATTTAAGTTGATCATATGAAGGATTTTGAAACACTGAATAGTTTGAATTTCAACAGTGACATCAGTAGTTTTTAATGTTCAGGAACTATTCCCTCGAGTATATGTGAAACTGTGTGTGTGTGTGTATTTCTATAAGTGTATTTAAAGAATACTCAGATTTACAAAAGTATAAGAAAAAGTTCAAATTGCAAATGCCAAGATTTATGTCAAATAGAAATTTATACACAGTCCTACATGTGAATACATTGTGATACTCACCAAATTAACTACTACAAAGAAACTTTCACATTATTCAGTTCAGAAAAAGAATCAGGAAAATAAAAGTCTAAAAAACAATGCTTTGGGGGAAAAAAAGACTTCCACGATAGAGGATTTCACGGAGATGAGAGTGGTTGGTTGAGCTGGGGATGCCCACTCCTTTTGCTCTCATGATCACAGGCATGATTGCTGCTGCTGCTAAGTCACTTCAGTTGTGTCCGACTCTGTGCGACCCCATAGACGGCAGCCCACTAGGCTCCCCATCCCTGGGATTCTCCAGGCAAGAACACTGGAGTGGGTTGCATTTCCTTCTCCAATGCATGAAAGTGAAAAGTGAAAGTGAAGTTGCAGAGTCTTATCTCTTAGCAACCCCATAGACTGCAGCCTACCAGGCTCCTCTGTCCATGGGATTTTCCAAGCAAGAGTATGGGAGTGGATTGCCTTTGCCTTCTCCAGATCGCAGGCATAGTGGGCTTCAGTTCAGTTCAGTTCAGTCGTGTCCGACTCTCCACGACCCCATGAATAACAGCACGCCAGGCCTCCCTGTCCATCACCAACTCCCGGAGTTCACTCAAACGCATGTCCATCCAGCCATCTCATTCTCTATCGTCCCCTTCTCCTCCCGCCCCAAACCTTTCCCAGCATCAGAGTCTTTTCCAGTGAGTCAACTCATCGCATGAGGTGGCCAAAGTATTGGAGTTTCAGCTTTAGCATCAGTCCTTCCAGTAAACACCCAGGATTGATCTCCTTTAGAATGGACTGGTTGGATCTCCTTGCGGTACAAGGGACTCTCAAGAGTCTTCTCCAAAACCACAGTTCAAAAGCATCAATTCTTTGGCAATCAGCTTTCTTCACAGTCCAACTCTCACATCCATACATGACCACGGTGAAAACCATAGCCTTGACTAGACGGACCTTTGTTGGCAAAGTAATGACTTTGCTTTTTAATATACTATCAAGGTTGGTCATAACTTTCCTTCCAAGGAGCAAGCATCTTTTAATTTCATGGCTGCAATCAGCCTCCACAGTGATTTTGGAGCCCAAAAAAATAAAGTCTGACACTGTTTCCACTTTCCACTGTTTCCCCATCTATTTCCCATGAAGTGATAGGATCAGATGCCATGATCTTTGTTTTCTGAATGTTGAGCTTCAAGCCAACCTTTTCACTCTCCTCTTTCACTTTCATCAAGAGGCTTTTGAGTTCCTCTTCACTTTCTGCCATAAGGGTAGTGTCATCTGCATATCTGAGGTTATTGATATTTCTCCCAGCAATCTTGATACCAGCTTGTGCTTCTTCCAGCCCAGCGTTCCTCATGATGTACTCTGCATATAAGTTAACTAAGCAAGGTGACAATATACAGCCTTGACGTACTCCTTTTCCTATTTGGAACCAGTCTGTTGTTCCATGTACAGTTCGAACTGTTGCTTACAGGTTTCTCAAGAGGCAGGTCAGGTGGTCTGGTATTCCCATCTCTTTCAGAATTTTCCACAGTTTATTGTGATCCACACAGTCAATGGCTTTGGCATAGTCAATTAAGCAGAAATAGATGTTTTTCTGGAAATCTCTTGCTTTCTCCATGATCCAGCGGATGTTGGCATTTTGATCTCTGGTGCCTCTGCCTTTTCTAGAACTTGCTTGAACATCTGGAAGTTCACGGTTCACATATTGCTGAAGCCTGGCTTGGAGAATTTTGAGCATGACTTTACTAGCGTGTGAGATGAGTGCAACGTGCGGTAGTTTGAGCATTCTTTGGCATTCCTTTTCTTTGGGATTGGAATGAAGACTGACCTTTTCCAGTCCTGTGGCCACTGCTGAGTTTTCCAAATTTGCTGGCACATTGAGTGCAGCACTTTCACAGCATCATCTTTCAGGATTTGAAATAGCTCAACTGGAATTCCATCACCTCCACTAGCTTTGTTCCTAGTGATGCTTTCTAAGGCCCACTTGACTTCACATTCCAAGATGTCTGGCTCTAGGTCAGTGATCACGTTATCGTGACTATCTTGGTTGTGAAGATCTTTTTTGTACAGTTCTTTTGTGTATTCTTGCCACCTCTTCTTAATATATTCTGCTTCTGTTAGGTCCATACCATTTCTGTCCTTTATCGAGCCCATCTTTGCATGAAATGTTCCCTTGGAATCTCTGATTTTCTTGAAGAGATCTCTTGTTTTTCCTATTCTGTTGTTTTCCTCTATTTCTTTGCATTGATCGCTGAGGAAGGCTTTCTTATCTCTCCTTGCTATTCTTTGGAACTCTGCATTCAGAAGCTTATATCTTTCCTTTTCTCCTTTGCTTTTTGCTTCTCTTCTTTTCACCGCTATTTGTAAGGCCTCCTCAGACAGCCATTTTGCTTTTTTGCATTTCTTTTCCATGGGGATGGTCTTGGTCCTTGTCTCCTGTACAATGTCATGAACCTCCGTCCAGAGTTCATCAGACACTCTATCTATCAGATCTAGTCCCTTAAATCTACTTCTCACTTCCACTGTATAATCATAAGGGATTTGATTTAGGTCATATCTGAATGGTCTAGTGGTTTTCCCTACTTTCTTCAATTTCAGTCTGAATTTGGCAATAAGGAGTTCATGATCTGAGCCACAGTCAGCTCCTGGTCTGGTTTTTGCTAACTGTATAGAGCTTCTCCATCTTTGGCTGCAAAGAATATGATCAATCTGATTTCGGTGTTGACCATCTGGTGATGTCCATGTGTAGAGTCTTCTCTTGTGTTGTTGGAAGAGGGTGTTTGCTATGACCAGTGCGTTCTCTTGACAAAAATCTATTAGCCTTTGCCCTGCTTCATTCCATGCTCCAAGGCCAAATTTGCCTGTTACTCCAGGTGTTTCTTGACTTCCTACTTTTGCATTCCAGTCCCCTATAATGAAAAGGACATCTTTTTTGGGTGTTAGTTCTAAAAGGTCTTGTAGGTCTTCATAGAACCATTCAACTTCGGCTTCTTCAGCGTTACTTGTTGGGGCATAGGCCTGGATTACTGTAATATTGAATGGTTTGCCTTGGAAACGAACAGAAATCATTCTGTCGTTTTTAAGATTGCATCCAAGTACTGCATTTTGGACTCTTTTGTCCATGATGGCTACTTTTTTTGTCCATGATGGACTCTTTTTGTCCATTTTGGACTCATTTTTGACCATGATGGCTACTCCATTTGTTCTAACGGATTCCTGCCCACAGTAGTAGATATAATGGTCATCGAGTTAAATTCACCCATTCCAGGCCATTTTAATTCACTGATTCCTAGAATGTCTATGTTCACTCTTGCCATCTCCTGTTTGACCACTTCCAATTTGCCTTGATTCATGGACCTAACATTCCAGGTTCCTATGCAATATTGCTCTTTACAGCACTGGACCTTGCTTCTATCACTGGTCACATCCACAACTGGGTAATGGTTTTGCTTTGGCTCCATCCCTTTATTCCTTCTAGAGTTACTTCTCCACTGAGCTCCAGTAGCATACTGGGCACCTACACACCTGGGGAATTCCTCATTCAGTATCCTATCATTTTGCCCTTTGATACTGTTCATGGGGTTCTCAAGGCAAGTATACTGAAGTGGTTTGCCATTCCCTTCTCCAGTGGACCACATTCGGCTGTGGTCCATGTGATCAGATCGTCCAGCTTCCTGTGATTATGATTTCAGTGTGTCTGCCCTCTGATGCCCCGTTGCAATACCTACCCTCTTATTTGGGTTTCTCTTACCTTGGGTGTGGGATATCTCTTCACAGCTGCTCCAAGAAAGTGCAGCCGCTGTTCCTTACCTTGGATGAGGGGTATCTCCTCAAGGCCGCCCCTCCTGACCTTGAACGTGGAGTAGCTCCTCTCAGCCCTCCTGTGCCCACGCAGCCACCGCCTATTTGACGTGGGGCAGTTCCTCTCAGCCGCTGGCTCTGGCCTCAGGCGTGGGGTAGCTCCTCACGGCCGTGCCTCTTTGCGTGGTTGGTTGCACCGGGGCCTTATATCTGCATAATCCCATTATGTGCAGGGTGCTGCACTTTGCCTTCCTGATGACTTACATTTTCCAGAAACACTACACTTAGGACGCAGATCGTATGAGCAATTACAACAAATTTCCAAAATCTGATGGCAGCCTCAAGCAAAAAAGATCTTACTAACTACCCTCCAAACACTCTTCTGAAAAATGTGTGGGTTTGTCTAAGTGTGTCTGTGTGCACATGTCACTGTGTGTTCATGTACTTAGCCAGGACACTGGAGAAAACCAGTTTCTTAACACTCGTTCCTAGGCAGAAGCTGTTTCAAAACCTTTCTGTCTTTTTGAAAGTCAGCTACTGCACAGATAGGAAGCTCATGTACTTACAGAAAATGGAATTATAAACAGCCTTAGGACATGACATTTTCCCTTCTACCTTTCAAAAGTCAATTTGGGTGTCTAACTTTCCATTTTGGTACAACATTCTAGGACAAGGAAAGAAAGCATAAGAAAAGTTTTCAATTTCTTAATGTGGTAAGGAGTATATCAAAATGCCTTCAGTGGTTCTCAGTGTGAGCACAGGAAGACTTTGAACTCACACGTGCTCTAGTGCTCTGAAGGGTTCAGTGGGAGAGGATATTATCATAGATTTCAAAAGCCATTCATCTCATGAAGGACAAACCTAAATATATTTACTATTAAGAGAATTTACATCTTTTTCACCATGCAAGTGAAAGTTCATAGAGACATATTTTAACCGTTATTGTCCAGGAACAATGAGAAACAACATTTTCCCATGTGCCCAGTTTGGGACCAGCAGGATTTTGAGGAGTTTCAAGATCTTCCTGTTTGAATTTTGCATAGCATTGGTAGAATCCTGATTCTTTGATGATCAAAACTTCCTTTTGGATTATGGCTAATATAACCAGATGTTCTCTTTTCCTGGGAGAGTCATGGTTTGTCTCTGGTATCTTGGTATCTCATTTGATTTAGTATTAGTCTGGAATGCATTAAAAGCTTTTAATTGGTGCATTATTATTATTGATAACAATAAACATTGCATTAAAAACTGCATGAAAACAAGCCAAGCCAGAGTTTAATATTCCTCGATTTGGTACGTCCAGCTTCTGATATTATCTCATCTAACTACGTGTAAAACACACATGTAGTGATCATAGTTCACAATTAACATGGGGTTAAATCTGAAGGATGACCAGTATTTCATCTCTCCTTGGCTGACCTTTTCTCTAGCAGGATGTAATGAATACTCTCTGTGTCAGCTATCTATTGCTACATACTAAACCACTCCAAATTTAGTGGCTTAAAAGAATAATTACTTATTTTTTTACTATTCTGTGGATTCACAGGATACCTCTTCTGCTAATCTCATCTGGATTTACCCATGTGGCTGCATTTAGTTGGTGACTGGGCTAGGCAAGAGGGTCCAAATTCTGCATTCAGATGGGTATATCTTTCCTTTTTTCCTTTGCCTTTCATTTTTCTTCTTTTCTCAGCTATTTGTAAGGGTTTTTCAGACAACCATTTTGCCTTTTTGCATTTCTTTTCCTTGGGCATGGTCTTGACCCCTGCCTCCTGTACAATGCCACGAACCTCCGTCCATAGTTCTTCAGGCACTCTATCAGATCGAATCCCTTGAAGCTATTTGTCACTTCCACTGTATAATTAAAAGGGATTTGATTTAGGTCATACCTGAATGGTCTAGTGTTTTTCACTACTTCCTTCAATTTAAGTCTGAAATTGGCAATGAGGAGTTCATGATCTGAGCCACAGTCAGCTCCCAGTCTTGTTACTGCTGACTGTATAGAGCTTCTCCATCTCTGACTGCAAAGAATATAATCAATCTGATTTCGGTATTGACCATCTTCGTGATGTCCATGTGTAGAGTTGTCTCCTATGTTGTGGAAGAGGGTGTTTGCTATGACCATTGTGCTTTTGGCAAAGCTCTATTAACCTTTGCGCTACTTCATTCTATACTCCAGGCCAAATTTGCTGTTACTCCAGGTATCTCTTGACTTCTTACTTTTGCATTCCATTCCCCTATGATGAACAGGACTTTTTTTTTTGGTGTTAGTTCTAGAAGTTCTTATATGTTATCTTCATAGAACCATTCAAATTCAGCTTCTCAGCATTAATGTTGGAGCATAGATTTGACTTACTGTGATACTGAATTGTTTGCCTTGAAAACGAACAGAGATCATTCTGTCATTTTTGAGACTGCACCCAAGTACTGCGTTTCAGACTCTTTTGTTGACTATGAGGGCTAGTCTATTTCTTCTAAGGGAATCCTGCCCACAGCGGTAGATATAATGGTCATCTGAGTTAAATTCACCCATTCTGGTCCATTTCAGTTCACTGATTCCTAAAATGTTGATGCTCACCCTTGCCATCTCCTGTTTGACCACTTTCAATTTACCTTGAGTCATGGACCTAACATTCCAGATTCCTATGCAATATTGCTCTTTATGGCATCAGACTTCACTTCCACCACCAGTCACATCCACAACTAGGCATTGTTTTCACTTTGGCTCCATCTTTTCATTGTTTCTAGAGTTATTTCTCCAGTATCATATTGGGCACCTACCGACCTGGAGAGTTCATCTTTCAGAATCCTATCCTTTTGCCTTTTCTTACTGTTCATGGAATTCTCAAGGCAAGAATACTGAAGTGGTTTGGCATTCTCTTCTCCACGTTTTGTCAGAACCATCCACCATGACCCATCCATCTTGGGTGGCCCAACATGGCATTGTTCATAGTTTCATTGTGTTAGACAAGGCTGTGGTCCACGTGAGAGACGCCGGGTCCGGTGGTGCAGACGCACAACTGACCACACGCAGAAGTGTGGCTGAGAGGAGCTACCCCACTTCCAAGGTAAGGTACAGCAGCTGCGCTTTGCTGGAGTAGCTGTGAGGAGATATGCCACGACCAAGTTAAGAGAAACCCAAATAATACGGTAGATATTGCGAGGGGGCATTAGAGGGCAGACACACTGAAATCATAATCACAGAAAACTAGTTGATCTGATCACATGGACCACAGCCCTGTCTAACTCAATGAAACTAAGCCATGCCGTGTGGGGCCACCCAAGACGGACGGGTCATGGTGGAGAGGTCTGACGGAATGTGGTCCACTGGAGAAGGGAATGGCAAACCACTTCAGTATACTTGCCTTGAGAACCCCATGAACAGTATCAAAAGGCAAAATGATAGGATACTGAAGGAGGAATTCCCCAGGTCGGTAAGTGCCCAGTATGCTACTGGAGATCAATGGAGAAATAACTCTAGAAGGAGTAAAGGGATGGAGCAAAAGCAAAACCAGTATCCAGTTGTAGATGTGACCAGTGATAGAAGCAAAGTCCGGTGCTGTAAAGAGCAATAGTGCATAGGAAACTGGAATGTTAGGTCCATGAATCAAGGCAAATTGGAAGTGGTCAAACAGGAGATGTCAAGAGTGAACATAGACATTCTAGGAATCAGTGAACTACAATGGACTGGAATGGGTGAATTTAACTCAGATGACCATTACATCTACTTCTGTGGGCAGGAATCCCTTAGAAGAAATGGAGTAGCCATCATGGTCAACAAAAGAGTCTGAAATGCAGTACTTGGATGCCATCTTAAAAATGACAGAATGATATCTGTTCGTTTCCAAGGCAAACCATTCAATATTACAGTAATCCAAGTCTATGCCCCAACCAGTAATGCTGAAGAAGCCGAAGTTGAACAGTTCTATGATGACCTACAAGACCTTTTAGAACTAACACCCAAAAAAGATGTCCTTTTCATTTTAGGGGACTGGAATGCAAAAATAGGAAGTCAAAAAACACCTGGAGTAACAGGCAAATTTGGCCTTGGAGCATGGAATGAAGCAGGGCAAAGGCTAATAGAGTTTTGCCAAGAGAACACACAGGTCATAGCAAACACCCTCTTCCAACAACACAAGAGAAGACTCTACACATGGACATCACCAGATGGTCAACACCGAAATCAGATTGATTATATTCTTTGCAGCCAAAGATGGAGAAGCTCTATACAGTTAGCAAAAACCAGACCAGGAGCTGACTGTGGCTCAGATCATGAACTCCTTAATGTCAAATTCAGATTTAAATTGAAGAAAGTAGGGAAAACCACTAGACCATTCAGATATGACCTGAATCAAATCCCTTATGATTATACAGTGGAAGTGAGAAGTAGATTTAAGGGAGTAGATCTGATAGAGTGCCTGATGAACTCTGGATGGAGGTTCATAACATTGTACAGGAGACAGGGACCAAGACCATCCCCATGGAAAAGAAATGCAAAAAAGCAAAATGGCTGTCTGAGGAGGCCTTACAAATAGCGGTGAAAAGAAGAGAAGCAAAAAGCAAAGGAGAAAAGGAAAGATATAAGCATCTGAATGCAGAGTTCCAAAGAATAGCAAGGAGAGATAAGAAAGCCTTTCTCAGCCATCAGTGCAAAGAAATAGAGGAAAACAACAGAATAGGAAAAACAAGAGATCTCTTCAAGAAAATTAGAGATATCAAGGGAACATTTCATGCAAAGATGGGCTCGATAAAGGACAGGAATGGTATGGACCTAACAGAAGCAGAAGATATTAAGAAGAGATGGCAAGAATACACAGAAGAACTGTACAAAAAAGATCTTCACGATGAAGATAATCACGATGGCGTTATCACTCACCTGGAGCCAGACATCTTGGAATGTGAAGTCAAGTGGGCCTTAGAAAGCATCACTACGAACAAAGCTAGTGGAGGTGATGGAATTCCAGTTGACCTATTTCAAATCCTGAAAGATGATGCTGTGAAAGTGCTGCACTCAATATGCCAGCAAATTTGGAAAACTCAGCAGTGGCCACAGGACTGGAAAAGGTCAGTCTTCATTCCAATCCCAAAGAAAGGGAATGCCAAAGAATGCTCAAACTACCACACAATTGCACTCATCTCACACGCTAGTAAAGTCATGCTCAAAATTCTCCAAGCCAGGCTTCAGGAATACGTGAACCGTGAACTTCCAGATGTTCAAGCAGGTTTTAGAAAAGGCAGAGGCACCAGAGATCAAAATGCCAACATCCACTGGATCATGGAGAAAGCAAGAGAGTTCCAGAAAAACATCTATTTCTGCTTCATTGACTATGCCAAAGCCGTTGACTGTGTGGATCACAATAAACTGTGGAACATTCTGAAAGAGATGGGAATCCCAGACCACCTGACCTGCCTCTTGAGAAACCTGTATGCAGGTCAGGAAGCAACAGTTCGAACTGTACATGGAACAACAGACTGGTTCCAAATAGGAAAAGGAGTACATCAAGACTGTATAATGTCACCCTGCTTATTTAACTTTTATGCAGAGTACTTCATGAGGAATGCTGGGCTGGAAGAAGCATAAGCTGGAATCAGGATTGCTGGGAGAAATATCAATAACCTCAGATATGCAGATGACACCACTCTTAAGGCAGAAAGTGAAGAGGAACTAAAAGCCTCTTGATGAAAGTGAAAGAGGAGAGTGAAAAGGTTGGCTTGAAGCTCATCATTCAAAAAACAAAGATCATGGCATCTCGTCCCATCACTTCATGGGAAATAGATGGGGAAACAGTGGAAACAGTGTCAGACTTTATTTTTTTGGGCTCCAAAATCACTGTGGATGCTGATTGCAGCCATGAAATTAAAAGACGCTTACTCCTTGGGAGGAAAGTTATGACCAACCTAGATAGCATATTAAAAAGCAGAGACATCACTTTGCCAACCAAGGTCCGTCTAGTCAAGGCTATGGTTTTTCCTGTGGTCATGGATGGATGTGAGAGTTGGACTGTGAAGAAGGCTGATCGCCGAAGAATAGATGCTTTTGAACTGTGGTGTTGGAGAAGACTCTTGAGAGTCCCTTGGATTGCAAGGAGATCCCACCAGTCCATTCTAAAAGAGATCAATCCTGGGTGTTCATTGGAAGGACTGATGCTAAAGCTGAAACTCCAATACATTGGCCACCTCATGAGAGGAGTTGAGTCACTGGAAAAGACTCTGATGCTGGGAGGGATTTGGGGGAGGGAGGAGAAGGGGATGGGGATGACAGAGAATGAGATGGCGGGATGGTATCCCCGAGTCGATGGACATGAGTTTGAGTGAACTCTGGGAGTTGGAGATGGACAGGGAGGCCTGGCTTCTGTGATTCATGGGGTCGCAAAGAGTCAGACACGACTGAGCAACTGAACTGGACTGAACTGAACTGTGGTCCATGTAATCATTTTGGTTCAGTTCAGTTCAGTTCAGTCGCTTAGTCGTGTCCGACTCTTTGCGAAACCATGAACCACAGCACAGCAGGCCTCCTGTCCATCACCAACTCCCAGAGTTCACTCAAACTCATGTCCATCGAGTCGGTGAGCCATCCAGTCATCTCATTCTCTGTCGTCCCCGTCTCCTCCCGCCCCCAATCCCTCCCAGCATCAGACTCTTTTCCAGTGAGTCAACTCGTCGCATGAGGTGGCCAAAGTATTGGATAGTTTCAGCTTTAGCATAAGTCCTTCCAATGAACACCCAGGATTGATCTCCTTTAGAATGGACTGGTTGGATTTCCTTGCAGTCCAAGGGACTCTCAAGAGTCTTCTCCAACACCACAGTTCAAAAGCATCAATTCTTCGGCGATCAGCTTTCTTCACAGTCCAACTCTCACGTCCATACATGACCACGGGAAAAACCATAGCCTTGACTAGACGGACCTTTGTTGGCAAAGTAATGTCTCTGTTTTTTAATATACTATCTAGGCTGGTCATAACTTTCCTTCCAAGGAGCAAGTGTCTTTTAATTTCATGGCTGCAATCAGCATCCACAGTGATTTTGGAGCCCCCAAAAATAAAGTCTGACACTGTTTCCACTGTTTCCCCATCTATTTCCCATGAAGTGATGGGACCAGATGCCATGATCTTCATTTTCTGAATGTTGAGCTTCAAGCCAACCTTTTCACTCTCCTCTTTCACTTTCATCAAAAGGCCTTTGATTTCCTCTTCACTTTCTGCCATAGGGGTGGTGTCATCTGCATATCTGAGGTTATTGATATTTCTCCCGGCAATCTTGATTCCAGCTTGTGCTTCTTCCAGCCCCGCGTTCCTCATGATGTGCTCTGCATATAAGTTAAATAAGCAGGGTGACATTATACAGTCTTGATGTACTCCTTTTCCTATTTGGAACCAGTCTGTTGTTCCATGTCCAGTTCTAACTGTTGCTTCCTGACCTGCATACAGGTTTCTCAAGAGGCAGGTCAGGTGGTCTGGGATTCCCATCTCTTTCAGAATGTTCCACAGTTTATTGTGATCCACACAGTCAACGGCTTTGGCATAGTCAATGAAGCAGAAATAGATGTTTTTCTGGAACTCTCTTGCTTTCTCCATGATCCAGCGTATGTTGGCAATTTGATCTCTGGTGCCTCTGCATTTTCTAAAACCTGCTTGAACTTCTGGAAGTTCACGATTCACGTATTGCTGAGGCCTAGCTTGGAGAATTTTGAGCATGACTTTACTAGCGTGTGAGATGAGTGCAATTGTGTGGTAGTTTGAGCATTCTTTGGCATTCCCTTTCTTTGGGATTGGAATGAAGACTGACCTTTTCCAGTCCTGTGGCCACTGCTGAGTTTTCCAAAGTTGCTGGCATATTGAGTGCAGCACTTTCACAGCATCATCTTTCAGGATTTGAAATAGGTCAACTGGAATTCCATCACCTCCACTAGCTTTGTTCATAGTGATGCTCTCTAAGGCCCACTTGACTTCTTTTTCCAATATGTCTGGTTCCAGGTGAGTGATAACGCCATCGTGATTATCTTCGTCGTGAAGATCTTTTTTGTACAGTTCTTCTGTGTATTCTTGCCATCTCTTCTTAATATCTCCTGCTTCTGTTAGGTCCATTACATTTCTGTCCTTTATCGAGCCCATCTTTGCATGAAATATTCCCTTGGAATCTCTGATTTTCTTGAAGAGATCTCTTGTTTTTCCTATTCTGTTTTTTTCCTCTATTTCTTTGCATCGATCGCTGAGGAAGGCTTTCTTATCTCTCCTTGCTATTCTTTGGAACTCTGCATTCAGATACTTACATCTTTCCTTTCCTCCTTTGCTTTTCGCTTCTCTTCTTTTCACAGCTATTTGTAAGGCCTCCTCAGACAGCCATTTTGGTTTTTTGCATTTCTTTTCCTTGGAGATGGTCTTGGTCCCTGTCTCCTGTACAATGTCACGAACTTCTGTCCAGAATTCATCAGGCACTCTATCTATCAGATCTAGACCCTTAAATCTATTTCTTACCTCCACTGTATAATCATAAGGGATTTGATTTAGGTCATATCTGAATGGTTAGTGGTTTTCCCTACTTTCTTCAATTTCAGTCTGAATTTGGCAATATGCAGTTCATGATCTGAGCCACAGTCAGCTCCTGGTCTTGTTTTTGCTAACTGTATAGAGCTTCTCCATCTTTGGCTGCAAAGAATATAATCAATCTGATTTCGGTGTTGACCATCTGGTGATGTCCATGTGTAGAGTCTTCTCTTGTGTTGTTGGAAGAGGGTGTTCGCTATGACCTGTGCGTTCTCTTGGCAAAACTCTATTAGCCTTTGCCCTGCTTCATTCCATGCTCCAAGGCCAAATTTGCCTGTTACTCCAGGTGTTTTTTGACTTCCTACTTTTGCATTCCAGTCCCCTAAAATGAAAAGGACATCTTTTTTGGGTGTTAGTTCTAAAAGGTCTTGTAGGTCATCATAGAACTGTTCAACTTCGGCTTCTTCAGCATTACTGGTTGGGGCATAGACTTGGATTACTGTAATATTGAATGGTTTGCCTTGGAAACGAACAGAAATCATTCTGTCGTTTTTTAGATTGCATCCAAGTACTGCATTTCGGACTCTTTTGTTGACCATGATGGCTACTCCATTTCTTCTAAGGGATTCCTGCCCACAGTAGTAGATATAGTGGTCATCTGAGTTAAATTCACCCATTCCAGTCCATTGTAGTTCACTGATTCCTAGAATGTCTACGTTCACTCTTGCCATCTCCTGTTTGACCACTTCCAATTTGCCTTGATTCATGGACCTAACATTCCAGTTTCCTATGCAATATTGCTCTTTACAGCATCGGACCTTGCTTCTATCACCAGTCACATCCACAGCTGGGTATTTGTTTTGCTTTGGCTCCATCCCTTCATTCTTTCTGGAGTTAATTCTCCACTGATCTCCAGTAGCACACTGGGCAACTACCGACCTAGGGAATTCCTCCTTCAGTATCCTATCATTTTGCTTTTTGATAGTGTTCATGGGGTTCTCAAGGCAAGTATACTGAAGTGGATTGCCATTCACTTCTCCACTGGACCACAATCTGTCAGATCTCTCCACCATGACCCCTCCGTCTTGGGTGGCCCCACATGGCATGGTTTAGATTCATTGAGTTAGACAGGGCTGTGGTCCATATGATCAGATCAACTAGTTTTTTGTGATTATGATTTCAGTGTGTCTGCCCTCTAATACCCCCTCCCAATACCTACCGTCTTATTTGGGTTTCACTTACCTTGGTCGTGAAGTATCTCTTCACAGCTGCTCCAAGAAAGCGCAGCCACTGTACCTTACCTTGGACGAGTGGTATCTCCTCAAGGCCGCCCCTCCTGACCTTGAACATGGAGTAGCTCCTCTCGGCCCCTCTGTGCCCGCGCAGCCACCGCCTCTTGGACGTGGGACCGCTCCTCTTGGCCACGGCCCTGACCTTGGGCGTGGGGTAGCTCCTCTCGGCTGCGCTTCTGTGCGTGGTTGGTTGTGCCGAGCTGGCGTCCCTCGCGTCTGCGCCGTCGGGGCCGGCGTCTCCAGGCCTCCACCAGAGACTCCTGGACACTCACAGGCAAGTCTGGGTCAGTCTCTTGTGGGGTCACTGCTCCTTTCTCCTGGGTTCTGGTGCACACAAGGTTTTGTTTGTGCCCTCCAAGAGTCTGTTTCTGCAGTCCTGTGGAAATTCTGTAATCAAGTTCCACTGGCTTCCCAGGTAAAATTCCCTGGGGGTTCTCAGTCCCTTTGTCAGATCCCCAGGTTGGGAAATTTGTTGTGGATCCTAGAGCTTTCAGTTCTAGAAAATTCAGTGTGAGAATTTCTTTGGTATATTTGTCTGCAGTTTGTGGGTTGTTTGCTTGGCAGCTCTATGGTAGGTAATGCTGCGTGACGCAGGTCTGCAGCAGCCAGAGCCCCTGTCTCCATGGCAGGCTACTACTGACTTGTGTCTCTGCAGAAGACACTTAAACACTCAAAGGCAGGTCTGGCTCAGTCTCTGCTGAGGCTACAGAGTTCTAAAGCATAGCATGGAGAGATAAGAAAGCCCTCCTCAGTGATCAATGCAAAGAAACAGAGGAAAACAATAGAATGGGAAAGACTAAAGATCTCTTCAAGAAAATTAGATACCAAGGGAACATTTCATGCAAAGATGGGCACAATAAAGGACAGAAACAGTATAGACCTAAAGAAGTAGAAGATATTAAGAAGAGGTAGCAAAAATACACAGAAGAACTATACAAAAAAGATCTTAACCACGATGGTGTGATCATTCACCTAGAGCCAGACATCCTGGAATGTGAAGTCAAGTGGGACTTAGGAAGCATCACTACAAACAATGCTGGTGGAGGTGAAGGAATTCCAGCTGAGCTATTTTAAATCCTGAAAGATGATGCTGTTAATGTGTTGCCCTCAATATGCAAGCAAATTTGGAAAACTCAGCAGTGGCCACAGGACTGGAAAAGGTCAGTTTTCATTTCAATCCCAAAGAAAGGTAATGCCAAAGAATATTCAAACTATCATACAATTGTACTCATTTCACAGGCTAGCAAAGTAAAGCTTAAAATCCTTCAAGGATGGCTTCAACAGTACATGAACCGTGAACTTCCAGATGTTCAAGCTGGATTTAGAAAAGGCAGAGGAACCAGACTTCAAATTTTCAACATCCATTGGATCATAGAAAAAGCAAGGGAATTCCAGAAAAAAAATCAACTTCTGTTTCATTGACTATGCTAAAGCCTTTGACTATACAGATCACAACAAACTGGAAAATTCTTAAAGAGATGGGAATAATGGACCAGTTTATCTGTCTCCTGAGAATACTGTATGCAGGTCAAGAAGCCACCATTAGAACCATGGACTGGTTCAAAATTGGAAAAGGAGTATGTCAAGGCTATGTATTGTCATTATGCTTATTTAACTTCTATGCAGAGTACATTATGAGAAATGCCAGGGTGGATTACTCATAAGCTGGAATCAAGATTGCTGGGAGGAATATCAACAACCTCAGATATGTAGATGATGCCACTCTTAATGGCAGAAAGTGAAGAGAAATTAAAGAACCTCTTGATGAGGGTGAAAGAGAAGAGTGAAAAAACTGGCTTAAAACTCAGCATTCAAACAACTAAGATCTTGGCATCTGCTGCCACTGCTTCATGGCAAATAGACTGGGAAAAAGTGGAAACTGTGACAGATTTTATTTTCTTGGGCTCGAAAATCACTGTGGACGGTAACTGCAACCATGAAATTAAAAGATGCTTGCTCCTTGGATGACAAGCTGTGAGAAACATAGCTGCTGCTGCTGCTAAGTCACTTCAGTCGTGTCCGACTCTGTGCGACCCCATAGACGGCAGCCGACCAGGCTCCGCCGTCCCTGGGATTCTCCAGGCAAGAACACTGGAGTGGGTTGCCATTTCCTTCTCCAATGTGTGAAAGTGAAAAGTGAGAGTGAATTCGCTCAGTCATGCGAGAAACCTAGACACCATATTAAAAAGCAGAGACATCAGTTTGCCAACAAAGGTCCATATAGTCAAAGCTGTCGTTTTTCCAGGCGTCATGTAGAGATGTGAGAGTTGGACCACGAAGAAGGCTAAGCATTGAACAAGTGATGCTTTTAAATTGTGCTGCTAGAGAAGACTCTGGGAGTCCCTTGGACTGCAAGGTGATCAAAGCAGTCAATCCTAGAGGAAATCAACCCTGACTATTCATCGAAGGGACTGATGCTGAAGCTCAAATACTTTGGCCACCAATGCGAACAGCTGACTCATTCGAAAAGATCCTGATACAGGGGAAGAGTAAAGGCAGGAGGAGAAGGAGGTGACAGAGGATGAAACTGTTGTATGGCATCACCGACCCAATGAGCATGAGTCTGAGCAAACTCTGGGAGGTAGAGAAGGACAGGGATGCTTGATGTGCTGTGGTTCACAGGGTCCCAAAGAGTCGGACACCACTCAGTGGCTGAACAAGAACAATAACAAAGAAATAACCATTGTTTGTGATTCTATGCATTGGTTTTTTAAAACTTTCTGGAATAAAAGTTTTATGTTTTGAAATTATGTTTTTGGAACATAGGCATCAATGTAACGCTGTTGAAAAGCTGGCAAACTGCCAATATGGATCATTAGTATTTATATTTGATTCATATAGCAGTTTCCAAAGAACCCACAGTGCTTTAACATATGTTAGATGATTTATCCTCATCATTGCTAGTGAAGTAGATTTTAAAGTTCTTTGTGTCTATTTCATTGAGACTAAGTCTTATGCTTCTTGTACTTCTCCAGAAAAGTATGTCTAGTTATTAAAATACTTTTTACACATTTTGATTAATCCTCCTGAGAAAGCAATTAATTTCTATGCCAAAATTATCCATGTAGTTTAGGCTATAAAATGGCAGATATACCTACAGTCTTCTCTCAAATATCTCTGATTAATAGCCTACCCCAGTAAAATTGCTAAAGAACACATTTTTGACACCTGGGACAGGCTATCCTCTAAGTGCCTTACTTAATTTTGTTCAAGGTATTCATTAATTACCTGAAGAAATATTTATTAAAGTCTTCCATTATATAAGACTTGGTCTTCGTACTGCAAAATAAAGAATGGATCTGAAACTGAATTTAATCTAGCACTGTTTATAATCTCATGGGAGAGACTCTGCTTTGATGTCTATAGTACTGGTTGGAAATGGAAAAGAGATGAGAAGGATAGATGAAACACTGTTAGATGATCAAGTCCTTATTCCAGCTTCAGACTGTAATCAGAAGTCAAACTCGAAACTTCCTTCCTCCCTAACCTATCCCTGCGCCTACATCTGAATCAGGAGAATTTGGGGGCTACAAGTAATAGAAGATATGATTGAAAGTGTTCTAACAGTAAGAGGATCCCCCAGTTCATATAACAAGACGTTCATATAATAAGAAGGCTCCATAAATGTTAATTCAGTGGCCCAGCAGTATCACCGGCATCTCTCTCTTATCACTGCATCTTTCTCAGCACATCTCCAGGCACACCCTTCTGATCCTAGATGACAGAGCAGCTTCAGGCACTGTTTCTCTTCACACCAATGTCTGAAGGCAGGATCAGAGATTCTCTCTCTCTCTCTCTCTCGTGTTTCTTTTTAAGAACTAATAACTTCCCTGGTGACTCAGACAGTAAAGCACCTGCCTACAATGCAGGAGACCCAGGTTGGATCCCTAGGTCAGGAAGATCCTCTGGAGAAGGAAATGGCAACCCACTCCAGTACTCTTGCCTGGAGAATCCCAGGGACAGGGGAGCCTGGAGGGCTGCCATCTGTGGGGTCGCACAGAGTAGGACACAACTGAAGCGACTTAGCAGCAGCAGCAGCATGATTAGCTTAAAGTGAAAGTCGATCAGTCATGTCCGACTCTGCGACCCCACGGACTATACAGTCCATGGAATTCTCCAGCCCAGAATACTAGAGTGGGTAGCCTTTCCCTTCTCCAGGGGATCTTCCCAACCCAGGAATTGAACCCAGGTGTCCCACATCGCAGGCAGATTCTTTACCAGCTGAGTCACAAGGAAAGACCAAGAATACTGGAGCAGGTAGCCTATCCCTTCTCCAGTGGATCTTCCTGACCCAGGAATTGAACTGGGGTCTCCTGTATTGCAGGCGGATTCTTTACCAACTGAGCTAATCTACATTCCTTTTCCCTAAGAATATTTTTATGTACCAAAAGGTAAATAACTAAACAACTTTAGGTCTCTCCCAGCCAGAAAGAAGTGGGTGAGGGACAGTTTGGGGTAGGTCACCAAAAAATGTCTCTTACACTATCTCTAAACTTGCTCTTTCTCCTAACTTCCCTATTTTGTTTCTTGGTGCCACCAATCTCCCTCTTACTTAATGGATTCAAAACCCTAAACTGATTTTTTGATAAGACTCTTTCCTTTTGTCCTTGTATCTTGAGAGTCCCTTGGACTGCAAGGAGTTCCAACCAGTCAATCCTAAAGGAAATCAACCCTGAACATTCATTGGAAGGACTGATGCTGAAGCTGAAGTTCCAATACTTTGGCCACCTGATGCAAAGAGCCAACTTACTAGAAAAGACTGGATGCTGGGAAAGACTGAAGGCAAAAGGAGAAGAGGGCACCAAGGGATGAGATGGTTAGAGAGCATCACTGACTCAAGAATTTGAGCAAACTCCGGGAGACAGTGGAGGACAGAGGACCTGCTGTGTTACGGGGTCTAAAAGAATCAGACACGACTCAGTGACTGGATAACAACAACATATCTTATTACCAAGCATCATAAAGATTAATGCCTATATCTTAAAAATATTTGTGTGAAGGTGCAGTTCTGAATTTCAAGTATCTGGAATGCTATAAAAATCTCTCAACTAGGGAGAAGCAGATGAATACATCATTATCCAAACTAGGATATATTTGAGATTGAAATACTATGCTATTAATGATTATATATAAAAAATAGGTGTCAACTACAGTCAACCCAACACGTATTCATCCAGTCCCAACTCAATGTTTTTGAGAACCATTTTTTTTTAATATTACCCATCTTGGATTAGCACATTGTTTTATGTGTACCAGTTTCTCCAGTTCAAGTTTACCCTGCCACAATATTACTCTTTCTGAAGCCCAGCCATGAGCATGCCTGTGCAAAAACTTTCAATAGCTTCCCTGTACACATGGTATTAAACACAAACTGCCTACCGCAGGATTTACGGATTTCCTGTAACACGGTCTCAAATTAAACTTTACTGGCTTGTGTCTCATTATTTCCCAAACTATAAACAAACTGTCAGCTATATACTACCCTTCAACCAAAACAAGGTACCCAGAGTTCGATTGCGCCCATGCTCTCCCAGCCTCTGTATGCTTGCTAATGTGGCTTCTTCAATTTGTAATGCCTTTCCCTTCCATGCCAGCATCCTACCCATCATTTCACACTATAGCAAATGTATCTCCTCTTTAATAAATCAGATATGATTTTCTGTTCTTCTATTTGGACATCTATTATGGCTATGGCTAGGGCAATCATGTTTTGTGAACCAAGTTCAGACTTGTGACCTGTTGTGGATTCTGACAATGGGATGGACCCCAAACTGATTGTATTGGACCTTTTATTGAAGTTGAATTTATTCATTTTCTTACTCTATCACAGGCTCTGCAGTGGGAGAAAATGGGTCTTACTCATGTTGGCTTGGCACATTGTTTTACACATACCAGCTTCTCCATAAATATGTTTATATAAACTTCCCTATAAATTAACTAGGACCACATAACTATCTCATTTCTCCAACTGACTTGAAAATCTATTGTAGCATGAAAATAATAACAGTTTTATCTGTTGGAGCAATGAGAACTGAGTAGATAGGAGACAAGAGGAGGCCAGACTTTTTCTGCATACATTTTTATCCTTTGATATTTGAGTGATTTACATGATTTCCCATGAAAAATTAATTCAAAAGCTTAAAGTTCTAATTGGCAAATGTGCCACCTTAATAAAGGGTTTACATTTAATTTTTCTTCTTGAATACATTTTAGTAAGTAGTCCACTGTTTGTGGGAATTTTGCACATAGAATTGATCAGAGTTGGCACTATTATCAGCAGACATAGTGGAAAAGAGAAACTGATTACTCTATTAAATAGTCAGTTATAAATGATCAAGATAGAAGGATGCACTAGAAAATATAAAATCAAAGACTTCAAATATGGAGACTTTCTTGTAAAAGTTCCTAAGGGAACTTAGGATGGAGACATAATACCCTCCACTCAATCGTCAGTCGCTGCCAGCCCCAACAGTGCAGCTTGAGGAAACTGAGGGTGAGAAAACAGGGTACTGGCCCCTACAGCTGAGGTGCGCATCAAAGGAATGATTTCAGTGAACCCAGACTCTTGCCTTGCATCTTCCCATTTATAGAAAAACGCTAAATTCCTTGGCTTGAGATATCTGGTTTTCTTTTATGAACAGTAAACTTCTGTTCCAACTGTCTGGCATTGCTGCAAAAACTGGCATTCCCTCCTTCCTCCTCGGAATTTTTCTCAGTTATCCGAGATGCTTTGTCCTGGGCTCAAGTCCTCAGATTTGTCCACCGAATAAAACACAACTCTCAGCTTTCAGGTTGTGCGTTTATTTCAGTTGACGGGGGCACCACTGGTGGTGCCAAAAGACACCAAGAGCTTCCATTTCATTTGATCTCCTTCTACATTATGTTCATGAGATTTAATGAATCTTGTAGATCTAATTCATTTACTTTTAACCACACTAAGGTTTCCCATTAATGAATAAACCACAATCTGTCCATAATTTACTGATGGATCACAAGCTTGTTTCTTCTGCCTCCTGTTGTAACAATGTTACAATGAACCATGCTATATGTGTTGCCTTGGGCAGGTGTGACTCCGCCCCTGTGATGGAAGGGCAAGTGCGTGGGTCACAGTGAAAACAGTACAAGTGTCGATATTCACTGTCACTTCTTTTCAGGTCTTTCATGGACCTACAGAAATAAATATTTTCACTTACAGTGGGTGGTCCTGGGAAGGGAGGAAGGCTCTCCCTTCCCACTGTTATCTTGAGAGGTTATAGACTCAAACATGTCAAATGCACGCCCCACAGCCTTCTACTGACCTTGCAAGAGTCAGGGTTGTTCCCATGCAGTCTGCCATCTGCCCACATCTGGCTTCACTGCCCAACCTTAACACTCCAGAGACGGCTTTCACACCTTTTTTGAAAAAGAAAAAAAAAAAAGGATTTGAGTAAACCCCAGCGTTTTTGGTGCTCAAGCTGGTTAAATGAAGCATAGTCGAGCAAGGGACAGATCAGATATATTGGAAATGTGCCACTGTCCTCCTTTGTGACCATGGAAAAGTCACTTCACCTTTCTGTGGCTCCATCTCCTCATTCATGAAATTAAAGCACTCGTATGCCTCTTCTTACCAATTAAAAAAATAAAATACCTAAACATGTTAATTAAATACTCTCAGTATTTTTAACCCTTATTTAGAATTGAAAGAATAGTCACTGCTTACATACTGACTTCAACCATCAAAGTTTGTTTTTGCCAACACAGAAGTCTCGGGTAACAGTGTGATTTTGAATGTGAATAAACCCATTGCTGTCACTAACTTGTGCAGTCTTGCAAAGACTTTCTATTTTATTCACTTATGTTAACCTTATTTCTTAGGAAATAGTTTTTGTCATATTTATATATATATATTCACATTTCTAGTAAGGACTAAAGTTGTGATAATTTTATATACCGGACAAAGAATTTTATGGACTAAAATTTCCTAACCCGCAAATGCTTATTTTAAACAAGAAAAGTAAATCATTACACATTTTTGATTCTTAAAAAAATCACTGAGAGGGTTTCTTTAAATTTCATTAGATTTTTAAAGTCACTGTTGATCATGGCATACAATATTTCTAGCCACAGTCCTCAGAAGATTCAATATCCGTGAATGTCTTAAAGGTAAAATTGGTCATTTAATGCTATTTTTTCAAGGTCCAAATAAAACTTTCAATAGGTTGAGACCAACTTCCTTTCTCTAGAAACTGAATAACTGCCAGCCTCAAGGAGGTAACCCCTACATCATTTTTGTTACCAACACTTCACACAAATTAGCTTATCAGATCATAGTTGAGATTAGGGTCCTTCCAGAAATGAGACTATGAAAAGAGGTCCATAACCCCAGAAATTATTTGAGTACAGCAATTCAGATTGGAGTGTTGTCAGAAGGTGTTCAGCAGGTGGAGGGCAGCATGTTGGAGGCTGAGCCCATGAGGAGGGGGATGGAGACTTTATGGAAAAGAGATGATGTTAAAGACAAACTTCACCTGCTTTTGAATGTTGCAACTTCTGGGAACAGAAGACTGGAGCCTCACAGGGTATCTTACAGCTCAAGATCTGGATAATCTAAGCAAGTTAAAGAACTTCTTTAAAAACCACTGATAAAATCTGGGAGTATAACTCAGTCATACTAACTATTCGCTTTCAAAACTGTGAGTTACTGTGTGTTTGTATGTGTGTTAGTTGCTCAGTCATGTCTGACTGTTTGTGACCCCACGAACTGTAGCCCACCAGGCTCCTCTGTCCATGGAATTCTCAAGGCAAGAATACTGGAGTGGGTAACCATTCCCTCCTCCAAGGGATCTTCCCGACCCAGGGATTGAAACCAGGTCTCCTGCATTGCAGACAGTCTTTACCACCTGAGCCGCCAAGGAAGCCTGTGAGTTCCTAGAAGAGTAATCTGAACAAGAGGTTGAGAGATAATAAGGACCCTGAAGAAGAGACAATGATAACCTATACTTTATCTTTTTAAATTGCAAATACCATTTCTGTTTGAACCATAACTTTTTATGAAATTGGAAAATAAATCATAACTTTGGGGGCTATGTTCACAGGGTCATATAATAGGTCTTTATTTAATGTGACTTGGGAATTGAGAAGCTAAAATTTAACTCTTTGAGGGTGTGAAGGAAGATATTTCCTCTGCCCTCCCATCTAATTCATGGAGATTCTGTGGTTTAGAGTTTTTTAAAAAGCAAATAAATTTAAGTCAAATTCTGATCTATTAGTGCCATCCCTAGGAAGAGGTCTTGAATTCTACTCAGTGCATTTCTCTGCATTTATTAAACACAGATGTGCCCTAAAATATTAACAAAATTTCTGTGTTGCAAGTCTAAGACAAGACTGCAAATTAGTGTCCTTTGTTCTTATACCCTGTTAACACCTAAATACTGCACAGACCTATTGATATACAGGACTGTGGGCTACTCTCACAAGACTGTAGCACCGAGGGTAAGTCAGTTTTTCTACTGCTCAGTTGAATTCCAGTTCACAACAGAGTGTATCTTTGACTCTCAAGGATTTAGCAGTCTTAGCTTCAAGCATTACCAGTAACCCTGAAGGTCCTTGAAAATATAACAATTTATCATTTCACTAAGACTAGAATAATTTTTAAATTGAAATATAGCAGATTTACAGTGTTGTGTTAATCTCTGCTATGCAGCAAAGTGATTCAGTTATACACACATAAACAATTTTCTTATTCTTTTCCATTATGATTTATCACAGAATATTGACTATAGTTCTCTGTGCTATACAGTAGGACCTTGCTGTTTATTCACTCTCTATATAAAAGCTTCTATCTGCTAACCCCATCTTCCCAGCCCATCCCCTCTCCAGCCCCTTCCCCTGTGACAACCACAAGTCTGTTTTCTATGCCTGTGAGTATATTTCTATTTTGCAAATAGGTTCATTTGTATCATACTTTAGATTCCACATATAAGTGATATCACAAAGCACAAGCTTTGTGGCTGATACTGGGTGAGCTCAAAACTACCCAAAGACTGTGGTTTCCCCTCACTGTCACACTTTCAGAACACATCTGTATTGACAGGAAACTATTTGGTGTCAGGTACATACGAGCTTAAACCATGGAACATGATTGGGACTAGAGTGACCCAAAGTCATTCTCCCTTTTTCAGGTCCTTTCTGCTTTGCCACCTCTCTTGCTGTCTCTAAGCACAGCAGGAAGTTATCTAGTAAGGGAAATGTGACAAACCAGTTAGTGATTTTGCTTTACCTCCTAAGGGACATTTGCACTTGAGCAAGGACAAGTAAAAAGAGCAATGTTTACCCGAAGAAAACAATTCCTAGTGGATTAGAATTTCAAACCAGCTTCAACTAAGTTATGGGAATTATTTCACTGCAAATGGTAATACGGATGGTGAAAAAGTTTCTCGTGGCCATGATGGCCTTACAAAGTGTTTGAAATTTGTTCTATTAAGTAAGTGTTTCTTGCTAAAAATGAGTATGTCTTTTAGATCAGTGATTTCGATATGTCTGATGTGCAAACATGATTGTACATCACACTCTCCTATGGATTTCTTAAAAAATATGTAGATTCTGTGTTCCATTTTGGACCTAAAAATCTATTTTCTTCACAAGATTTTCCAAAGGTTTGTAAGAACCATCTTGTGGCTTTGTTGAATCCTCTCTGTTATATGTTTGTCTTATATTTTATTTATTTCCGTTCTCATATTCACTTTTTCCTTCATTCTACTTTCTTTGGTTTTATTTTGCTATTTCTTTTCTAATTTCTTGGGGTGGTTGTTTGGTTAATTAATTTTTAGCCATTCTTTTTTTAAATTCTATTGTTTGTAAACTACACATTTCCCTCTAAGTTTGACTTTGATATAATCTACAAGTACTAAAATGTAGTGTTTTCAAGATTATCCAGTGAAAAATATTTTCCAGTGCCCATAATTTTTGTCTATTCAATTTATAAACAGGTATTTTTTCATAACCAAACAGGTAGAAACAATATTGCTTTCCTTTAAATTTTTACTGTAAGCAATAGCATTGTTGTCTAAGAAAACACGCTATATGAATTCAGTCTTTTGAAATTTGTTGAAATTTGCTTTCTAATGTTCACAGTCTTGTTTGTTATTTAATTTTGGTATCAGTTCAGTTCGGTTCAGTCGCTCAGTCGTGTCCGACTCTTTGCGAAACCATGAACCACAGCATGCCAGGCCTCCCTGTCCATCACCAACTCCCGGAGTTCACTCAAACTCATGTCCATCGAGTCGGTGATGCCATCCAGCCATCTCATTCTCTGTCATCCTCTTCTCCTCCTGCCCCCAATCCCTCCCAGCATCAGAGTCTTTTCCAATGAGTCAACTCTTCTCATGAGGAGGCCAAAGTATTGGAGTTTCAGCTTTAAAAACAGTCCTTCCAATAAACACCCAGGACTGATCTCCTTGCAGTTCAAGGGACTCTCAAGAGTCTTCTCCAACACCATAGTTCAAAAGCATCAATTCTTCGGCGATCAGCTTTCTTCACAGTCCAACTCTCACATCCATACATGACCATGGGAAAAACCATAGCCTTGACTAGACGGACCTTTGTTGGCAAAGTAATGTCTCTGCTTTTTAATATGCTATCTAGGTTGGTCAAATTTTCCATCCAAGGAGTAAGCGTCTTTTAATTTCATGGCTGCAATCAGCATCCGCAGTGATTTTGGAGCCCCCCAAAATAGTCTGACACTGTTTCCACTGTTTCTCCATCTATTAGACATGAAGTGATGGGACCAGATGCCATGATCTTACTTTTCTGAATGTTGAGCTTCAAGCCAACCTTTTCACTTTCCTCTTTCACTTTCATCAAGAGGCTTTTTAGTTCCTCTTCAATTTCTGCCATAAAGGTGGTGTCATCTGCATATCTGAGGTTATTGATATTTCTCCCGGCAATCTTGACTCCAGCTTGTGCTTCTTCCAACCCAGCATTCCTCATGATGTACTCTTCATAGAAGTTAAATAAGCAGGGTGACAATATACAGCCTTGACATACTCCTTTTCCTATTTGGAACCAGTCTGTTGTTCCATGTCCAGTTCTGACTGTTGCTTCCTGACCTGCATACAGGTTTCTCAAGAGGCAAGTCAGGTGGTCTGGTATTCCCATCTCTTTCAGAGTTTTCCATAGTTTATTGTGATCCACACAGTCAAAGGCTTTGGCATTGTCAACGAAGCAGAAATAGATGTTTTTCTGGAACTCTCTTGCTTTCTCCATGATCCAGCGGATGTTGGCAATTTGATCTCTGGTTCCTCTGCCTTTTCTAAAACCTGCTTGAACATCTGGGAGTTCACGGTTCACGTATTGCTGTAGCCTGGCTTGGAAAATTTTGAGCATGACTTTACTAGCGTGTGAGATGAGTGCAATTGTGCGGTAGTTTGAGCATTCTTTATCATTGCCTTTCTTTGGGATTGGAATGAAAACTGACCTTAAAAAAATTCTTGGGACTTTCCTGGTCATCCGGTGGATGACTCCGAGCTCCCAATGCAGGGCAGGGACCAGTCGCTAGTCAGAGAACTAGATCCCACTTGTTGCAACTGAGTTCATGTAGTGCAACTAAAGATCCTGCATGCTGCAACTAAGACCCTGTGCATTCAAGTAAAAAATCAATTAATTAATTTAAAAGTAATAATTCTTGGAATTCCCTGGTGGTCCAGTGGTTAAGAATCTGCCTACTGATGCAGGAGACAAGGGTTCAATCCCTGGTCTGGGAGGGTTCCACATGCTGCAGAGCATCTAGGCTTGTGTGTCACGACTACTGAGCCCGTGCTCTCCAGCCCAAGAGCCATAAACCCTGAGAACTGAGAGCCCGTTCTCCACAACAAGAGCAGCCCTCGCTCACCGCAATTAGGGAAAGTTGTCATACAATATCAAAGATCCATCTCAACCAAAAATATATAAAGTCACCAATTAAAACAAGAAATAAAGACTTTAAAAGAGTTCAACATATTAAAAAATAATTTTTGTCTACTAATTTTAACACCTGACATTTCTAGTTTGTTTCTATTATTTGGTAGTTTCACTCATATTGCTTTTGTTATCTTGTGTGCTTTGTTATTTTACTATGAACTACACATTTTTTTTTTTTCTGGAAAATCCTCTGTGGAAAGTTTTTAAAACCTACAATAAAATAGTTCCTCTGTGAGCTTTTTTTTTTTTTTTGCTTTTGCCTTGTGTCTTTATCAGCTTGGCACTGCTCTAAGCTAAATCTGGGCTTGAGCATTCTTGGGTTATTCAAGTGACATGATTCTGGGCTGCAAATGTGCAGGAAAGTCAGATTGTAGTTGTAAACCCTCAGGGGTGTTTTCCCTCCTGTCCTTCACCACTCCTTTGCAGTCTCTTATGGTGGTGGTGATGTTGAGTCAGGTTGACTTCACGTTACTATTTCTTTTATGTTATAGCTTTTTAGTGGTGGTGGTTTAGTTGCTAAGTCATGTCCAACTACTGCGCCCCCATGGACTGAAGCTGCCAGTCTTCTCTATCCATGGGATTCTCCAGGCAAGAATACTGGAGTGGGTTGCCATTTTCTTCTCCAGGGGACCTTCCCAACCCAGGAATCGAACCCAGGTCTCCTGCACTGCAGGCAGATTCTTTACAGACAGAGCTATGAGAGAAGCCTCACAGCTTTTTGGGGTTCTGGTGCAATGAGGACCAATCTCCTATTAAATATCCCAACTTGGATGGATCCTAGGGATTTCTGCGCCCCTACAGAACCAGTTTAATAAAAATAGAAGCTCATTTTTGCAAACCTTCTAGGACTTTAAACAGCTTCCCTTCATTTCCATTCCTAGGTTGTAACTTTACTACCTTGTCAGCTCCTAAGGGATTTTAAGAAAACTAAAAATAATATTTAAAACTTTGAATTTGCTTTTCAGTGTGAAAAATGATCTGAATAACATAACCTGCCATATGACTCCAAACAAAAGTCATCATCTCAGTTTGTTCAGCCTGGCCTTTCTACAGAGCAGAGGACATGGCTGTCAGCAGGTCTGCATCATGACAAGAACACAAAAAAGTGATCCTCTCCTGAGTTCAGTCTGAAACACATCCTATGAATAGACTCTGATGGCCTCACCATAGCTGGGAGATAAGGCACTGGACCAGGGACAGAATCTATTGCCAGAAGGAAAGATGGGGAGTTGGGGAGACTGAAACAATAGCATCCACTGTGAAAACACATTCCCAGGTAGCCCTACTGGCAAAGAACCTGCCTGCCACTGCAAGAGACATAAGAGGCAAGGGTTAGATCCCTGGGTTGGGAAGATCCCCTGCAGGAGGGCATGGAAACCCACTCCAGTATTCTTGCCTGGAGTAACCCATGGACAGAGGAGCCTGGTGGGCTACAGTCCTTGGGGTCACAGAGAGTTGGACATGACTAAAGCAATTTAGCATGCACACTTATGCAAACACTAATTCTTTTATGGTCACCATGGCTTTCACTCTGTTTTACCTGAAGAAAACAATATCTCAGGGAGACTAAGCAACTTTTTCAAATTCATTTGAGTTGGGCTGGAGTTTGAGTTGGGCTGAGGCCAACTCCAACCTGGGCATCTGATTTCATACCCTGTGATCTTAACCACTGCACCCTCCTACCAAGTTCTCATCCTTTAACTGGCCACTCACCTCCTATGTCTCTAATAGAATGGGGCTCAGGACATGAGACTTCTGATCAACAGGATGGAAGATGTGAGAACATGACCCAGTGGGCCACTCAGGGGCCAGGGAGCCTTGGAAGACATGTGGGGACAGAGTTCAGGGAGGGGTGGGCATCAGATAAGCTTCACCACATTTTGCAAGCTTCCTCCTTCTTTCAGGATGGGCCTGCTGTCCTACTGCCTCTTGGGAAGGTAAGTAAATGTAATTTAAATAAAGCTAAGCTTTTTGCACTGCTCTGCATTCACCCTATGCCTGATTTCGATATACCATCACATCCCCCCCCACCAAAAAAAGGTACAAGCCCAACTCCAAAGAGCATTGAAAGAATTACAGGCATTCCTGAGGTTTCCAGGGGGCAGAAACAGCATACAGGGGGTGTGCAGCACACACATCAGAGCAGAGCCGCTGAGAGGAGCCTTGAGATCTCTCTCTCTCCCCACTTCTCCAAAGTTTGCATGGAAAGTCTCCAGCTTCTCAGGCAAGCTGCTCCAGTCTTTCAGCCACCAGCTATATCAAGTTCAGATTCATCTTCCTGATGTTTCTGTCTACATACCTGTAGTGCCCTCCCTGATCCTGAATCTCCCTTCCCGGGCAGCTTAAGTCCATCGTCACATAGAACTTTATTCTCCACTTATTTTTTAATTTTTTTAAAATTTTTGATGTGGACCACGTTTGAAGACTTTTATTGAATCTGTTCAAATATTGCTTTTTTTTTTTTTAATTCTTCGGGGTTTTTTTGGCCGCGAGGCATGTGGGATCTTAGCCACTCAACCAGGGATCGAACCTGCACCCCCTGCATTGGAAGGTAAAGTTTTAATCGCTGGACCACCAGGAATGTCCCCACTTTTTCTTGGAACAGTTCAGTACACTGAGCCATTCAGTAAAGACTCAGCAGTCAAAGAAACTGACCAAGGATGGAAAAGAAAGAGAGGGTGGAGAGAAGGGAAGCTTGCACATACTTTAAAGTTTCCTTTCTGCTTTCCTCCAAGTTGTCAGTGTACTTAATATAGGGCTCTCAGGAGTAGAAGATGAACCTAAACAATACTTAGCTTGAGGTGAAAGCAAAGCTTAAAAGAATCTACAGCAAATGATCTGTCTTATGAGAAAGACATTTTCTCTTTAGACACTGAAAACACTTCTTATTCCAATGTGTCGATGGAATTGTTCTTTGTCCTTCGGGTGTCTTTGTTTGTTCCCAGCGATAATGTCCCTGTAAAACACTGTGGCTAATCTAATATTGCGTGCTTTCTTAAACCCTGGATCCTTTATGACCAGCTGCCATGTAAGGTGATTCAGGATCTGTGTACAAATAATTTCAACAGAAGGTCTACTGATGATACAATGATTTGCAGACACGCAGAGTTTAAGTCAACTGCCTCCCAGCAATAAATCAAATGCTCTGATAACTGGCCTGGCAGTTTTTCATCTTGAATTTCCATTTTATTCACCAGAAATATCTTTTGGGGAAAGCTTTTAAGTGCTTTTGAAATGAAAGCAAACCGAATTGGTTCCTTTGCAAAAAAAAAAACAACCCAGACTTTGCATATGTTTTAAAAAGAAATTGGTTGGATTAATTTGAAAATTTGTCTTGATCTTTGTGTTTTATGCTATTTTTATCACCTATGTTAATCCCTTAAGATAAACATACAGCCACAAAATGAGCTTAAAAAGCTACCACCACAACAAAGCACAAAACAAGAGAGACTCGTCTGGATAAAATCAGATTCCAGCCCATGCACCAGCCTATCAGGTACTCCTGCTCAATCTCTATGGCTATCCTTCTCCTTTCCTTATACCGCTAACCATGGCTCACGTTATTAGAACACACATACACACACCCCTATATGGCAGTATTGGACTTCATTGGTCCAATAAGGCTAAGTGCTATGACTCTGCACTCCCAATGCAGGGGACACAGTTTGATCCCTGGTTAGGGAATTAGATCCCATACACTGCATCTAAGAGTTTGCATGCCACAAAGAAAGATCCCATGTGCTGAAACTAAAAAGAAAAAAATGATCCCACATACTCCAACAAAGATCAAAGATGCCAAGTGCCTCAACTAGGAGCCAGTACAAATAAATAATTTTTTAAAAAAATTTTATAAAAAATTGGCAATATTCTTCTTAATTGCACATAGAATAATTATGTGTTTTATAATTGACAGTGTCATATATTCAATGAAACATGGTGCTGAACTGTACCTAATGACAAGATATGCATGCAGAGTTTAGGGGAATCTGTTAGTGTAGTTTAGTTAAAAATACAAAGATTAAGTGATCAAATGATAGAAATTGAGAACCTGGAATGGGAAAGGCATTTCCTAAACATTAATGAAATCAGAGTTACAATTCAGTCATATTTATTGAGCACTTTCTATCTACGAGGCACTATTCTTGGTGCCGTGGACACAGCAGTGAACAAAGTAGCCTTTGTGGACCTTACATCATAGAAAGGGAAACAGATACTGTATTCTAAAAAATGTATGATGTTAGAGGATAATAAATGGTATGGGAAAACAACACAAAGCAGTCAGAAATAAGGTAGGGGAGGGAAGTGGAGGGAGACTGCTATTTAATTAAATTAATTAAATTTAACTATAGTTGATTTGCAATATTGCATTAGTTTCATATCAGCTTCACATTTTTCTACTATAGGTTATTACACAATATTGAATATAGTTCCCTGTGCTGTATAGTAGGTTCTTGTTATTTATTTTATACATAGTAGTATGTATCTGTTAATCGCATACTCCTAACTTACTCCCCTACACATTTCCCCTTTGGTAACCATGAATTTGTTTTCTTTGTTCATGAGTCTGTTTCTGTTTTGAAAATATGTTTTTCTTTTTTTAGGTTCCACATATAACTGCTATCGTATAATAATTGTTTTTGTCTTATTTCACTTAGTATGATAATCTCTGCTGCTGCTGCTAAGTCGCTTCAGTCATGTCCAACTCTGTGCAACCCCATAGATGGCAGCCCACCAGGCTCCCCCGTCCCTGGGGTTCTCCAGGCAAGAACCCTGGAGTGGGTTGCCATTTCCTTCTCCAATGCATGAAAGTGAAAAGTGAAAGTGAAGTCGCTCAGTCGTGTCTGACTCTTTGTGACCCCATGGACTGCAGCCTACCAGGATCCTCTGTCAATGGGATTTTCCAGGCAAGAGTACTGGAGTGGGGTGCCATTGCCTTCTCCGATGATAATCTCTAGGTCTATCCATATTGCTGAAAATGGCATTATTTCATTCTTTCTTATGGCTGAGTAATATTCCATTGTCTATATAGACCACATCTTCTTTATCCATTCATCTACTGATAATAGAAGATTCCTATTTTAGGAATGGTCAGGGTGGTCTTCTTTCAAGAGGTGACACATGCTAAGAGAAGGAAGCAAGGATGTCAGTTATGTGCCTCCTGGGAATAGAAGATTCTGGAAAAGGACGACACATGCTGGGAATTTTGAGAACAGATGAGAGGCTAGTCTGTTGTAGTCAGTAAGCATGCCTGGGAGTTCCAGGAGGTGAGGCCAGAGGTTTAATAGGGGTCCCATTACCTAGGACCTCAGAGGTCAGTATAAGGATTGGGCTTTTATCCTGAGTCATGTGACACGCTGTTAAGAGTTTTAACCAAAGAGTGTTATGGTTCAGGTGTGGGTCTGTGAGCTGCTGTGCGTAGGGCAGGGGAATGGAGGAGAGGAGCTGCCCAGGATGAGCACAGAAAGAACAGTAGGTGGGCCACTGTGATAAGCCAGGTGAGAGGCAGTAGTCGCTGAGGACAGGGTGCCTGCAGTGGAGGTGCTAGCATTCTGGATAAATCTCAAACGTGGATCTGCCAGGATTCCCTAATAAAGTAGATATAAAATGTGGAAGAAAGCAATCAAGGAGGAAGGCAAGATGTTTGACCTAAGTGACTAGTAGAATGGAGCTGCTAATCGACTAAGATGGGGAGGATTGTGGAGAGATTGTTTGGAGGAGAGAAAAACCAAGAGTTCACCTTGGACATATTGAACTAGGGCTACCTATTAACATGAAAGAGGAGGTGGTGAGAAATGAAAAAGGAAAGGCAGAAGTGTAAATAAGGAGACTTAACATACACATGGAATTTTAGGATATATGAAGTCTCCTTGGCTCCAGAGGAAGGGTATGGTTGGGAGGAAAGACAGAATGCTGGGTCAATCCCAGGAGAAGAATCAGGGAGATGAGGAGGAACCAGCAGAGCAGAGGAGGAAGAACAGTCAGGAAACAGGCTGGGACCCAAGACAAAAAAGCATCCAAGACTCCAAAGGAAGCGAGGGTCTCATACGAAGGCAGTAATAACTTGGTCAAATTCTTCTGAAGAGATGAGTAAGATATGGGCTGAGTAAGATACTGTACCTGGAAGCTAGAACATCATTAGTGACCTTTACAGAGGATGATTCAGTGGAATATGAGGACAAAATTCTGGTTTGAAAGAGTTAAAGAAAGACTGGGTGGAGAAATGAAAATGAAGATGGAAACCAGCAATTATAAACTACTCTTGTAAAGGGATGCAGACATGGGAATGTCAGCTGGGAAAGGATATGGGAACCATGAGAGGTTTTGGTATGTGTGTGTGTGTATGTGTGTGTGTATGTGTGTGTGTATGTGTGTGTGTGTATATTTAAATAGGAGATACTGCATGTTTGTACTCAGTAAAGAAGGGTAATCAGTCTCCATTCTTAGGTTCATTTCCCTACTCTCTAAATTAATTACTTAATGCAACTGAGAAAGAAGCATACAACTGATATCAAAACTTAACATCCTTTCTAAGTTAAAATCTGAAAGGAATATCATTTATACCTCTATGACTGACTTTCTTACATCTCTCAAAGGGATCTAAAGAAACCAATTTTTAAAAATATCCTGATCTTTGTTTCTAAATAAGAAATGTACATGGAGAAAATGACATTTTTTTCTTCCACTTTTAATTAGAAATACAAAGTCAAAGAGTGTTTTGTGCAAGAAAGATTCACCCATTTCCATATCAAATTATATTAACAACAGAAGAATAAGGTCTTATTCTAAAACAGAAATAATCCCATCACTGTGCTCCTCTTTTTTAGTGTCAGAGCTGACATATAAGCTTGTCTCATTAGAAACAGATAAGAGTCTCCAGACATCTTTTATAGTTAGATGGCTGACAGGAACCCTAAAGCATGGACTCTATTTATTCCAGAAGAGCCAGAGCAGATTAATGAAGATTCTCATCCAGTAGTTCATGGTCCTGGCTGTACATTTGATTGACTAATGCCCAAGACCCCCTCCTCCCTTTCCCAGGGATTCTGAGTCTTTCGGTCTGAGTTGGCAAAGCAGACCTGGGTATGTATTAAAACAGCCTCAAGTGATTAGAATGTGGGGTGGGAGTTAAGAACAGTTGCCTAGCAGGTAAGCTTTTCATCTTGAGGAGAAAAAAAAAAAAAATCACAGCTGATGATGATGAAAAAGCTTGAAGTCTGATCTGATTTCAAAAACAGAACACAGGAAGTAACCACTCCACTCCACCTGGAGTGATCTCCTCCCGCCACAGAGAGCAATTCCTGTCATTCTGCTTGAGTGGCAGCTCTAGGCGTTGCCCGGTGAACTTGGGACAGGGTGACTTGCATCTGTAGGTAGAATGTCTCTTCCCCCTCGAGCGACTGGGATGACTGTTGAAAGTCTCAGAGCAGTCAGACCACATAGGTTTTTCTTTGTTCTTTTTACTGCGTTTGACAGCAGGGTACTAGGAAAAGCTTAGCAGTCACAAAGCTTATTTTAGGTGTTAGTTAAGAGGGAGAGCACATCTGAGAATAAGAAAACACAAAGAGAATAAGAATGAGAAACACAAAACTCAGCTGAAGCCAGATCTCCAGGGGCAAACTCGGCTTCAAATGCCCACATAACTCAGGGAACAGTAGAGTTTTTGCTTGTATTTCTGGATAATTGTGTCTGTTTTCTGTTTTGCTGATGACAGGAACAGAGTAGGTTTTTTCCTCTGGAAAGAACAGAGTGCCACAATGAAGATCCCGAACTAAAGGCAGTCTTTCATCCTTTTATTCTCCCCTAGAAATCTGACTTATAGGACAAAACACCAAACAAAAAACTCTCATCAAAACAAAAATAAAGACCAGAGTTTAAAAAACAAAAATGCACCCTCAACTTCACCGCCATGACTTAACTATTTTTTCTGCTACTTGATTTGTTGTTTATACATGTAAATACATTAATAGAAGTGAAGCTATAGAAGAGACGCACTATGGTCTTTCATCTACCATCTGTTTGTTTCCAGATGCATTTCAGATACACAGAGTTGGATGGATATAATCAAACATCTTCAGCTGCCTTGGGAAACATCACCTTCATCATGGTCCCTCCTTATGAGGTTTAGATTCTTGGTTAGTTCCCTTCCTTTCAGATCCTTGTGCTTTGCTCCACCATAGACACCCAGGCTTGTACATTTAAAGTGTTTCCTTCCAATATAGATTCTCTGCCTTTACTGATGTGCATATCTACCCATGAATAAAATACACTGTTTACTGGATGTGTGTTTTAACATTTATATTAATGATATTGAGCTATACATCACATTCAGCTTTTGAAAAAGTTACTCAACATTATTTCTTAGAGAGTTCTGCATATTAATATATATATAGTTTTTATTTCTTTTGACTGCTGAATAGTACTCCATTGTTTGCTTACATCCTACTGTAATCCTTTTCAATAAAATGATCATAATTTTCATTTCAATGACTATAGTATACAGTCCAACATATTGATTCATCAATTTAAATTTAAGTATGTTCCTACTATTGCTTATTTAGGTCTTTTTAAGTGTTGTAATTAGTCTGTAAGGGCTTCCCTGATGGCTCAGTGGTAAAGAATCTGCCTGTGGAGCAGGAAATGAGGGTTCAATCCCTGGGTCAGAAAGATCCCCTGGAGAAGGAAATGGCAGCCCACTCCAGTATTCTTGCCTGGGAAATTTCATGACCAGAGGAGCCTGATGGGCTGCAGTTCATGGGGTCGCAAAGAGCTAGACACGACTTAGTGACTAAATAACAATGACAACAAATTAGTCTTGTATAAGAACATGGAATTAGACATATATTTGTTTTCTAGGGCTGGCATAACAAAGTACCATAGAGTGGGTAGCTTAAGCAACAAAGATTAATCTTCTTGTAGTTGTAGAAGCTAGAAATCTAAGATCAAGGTGCTGGCAGGGTTGATTTCTTCTACAGTTTCTCTTTGGCATGCAGATGGGCATCTTCTATCTCTGTCTTCACATGGTCTTCCCTCTGTGTCATGTCTGTGTCCAAATTTCCTCTTATAGGGACCTCACTCATATTGGACTAGGGACCACCCAAAAGTCTTAATTTTAACTTAATCACCTCTTTAAAGACTACCTCCAAATAGAGTTAATGCTGAGGCACTGGAAGTTAGGATTTCAACATATAAATTTTGGGAAGACATAATTTATCTCCCTTGTACTGCAAGGAGATCCAACCAGTCCATTCTAAGGGAGATCGATCCTGGGTGTTCATTGGAAGGACTGATGCTAAAGCTGAAACTCCAATACTTTGGCCACCTCATGCGACGAGTTGACTCACTGGAAAAGACTCTGATGCTGGGAAAGGTTGGGGGTGGGAGGAGAAGGGGACAACCGAGAATGAGATGGCTGGATGGCATCACCAACTCTGTGGACATGAGTTTAAGTGAACTCCGGGAGTTGGTGATGGACAGGGAGGCCTGGCGTGCTGTGATTCATGGGGTCGCGGAGAGTCGGACACGACTGAGCGACTGAACTGAACTGAACTGAACTAGCTATATAACCATGCAATTTATAACTAACTATATGTGGTGCTGGAGAAGACACTTAAGAGTCCCTTAGACAGCAAGGAGATCCAACCAGTCAATCCTAAAGGAAATCTGTCCTGAATATTCATTGGAAGGACTGATGCTGAAGCTTAAGCTCTAATACTTTGGCCACCTGATGCAAAGAACTGACTCATTGGAAGAGACCCTGATGCTGGGAAAGATTGAAGGCCAGAGGAGAAGGGGACGACAGAGGATGAGATGGTTGGATGGCATCACTGACACAATGGACATGGGTTTGAGCAAGTTCTGGGAGATGGTGAAGGACAGGGAAGCCTGGCGAGCTACAGTTCATAGGGCCACAAAGAGTCGGACATGACTGAGTGATTGAACAACAACCATAGGTCATATATTAAAGTCCCTAGATGTGTATGTAACACATGTATAAGTACACAGTGTTTTTCTAATTTTCTAGATAAATTTTAATGAGAATTCCTAGGCATGGGATGACTGAGTCAAAAGATTTAAACACTTTCATATATCTTGATATTTGTTGCTAAACTGCTCTCCAAATATATTTGACCAGGTATACTGCCAATTTCTCTAGGTATGTGCCAGTTTTACCAAGTGTTAAGCTTTGGGGGCAAAATTTAAGTTAACTCTTCCTTTTTCAACAAGTATAAAATTAACATTTTTTTTTTTTTCTTAGTTGTCTCTGCAGCAGTAACATCTGATCCCTGCCAGTGGGTACCCAATGGGGATTATACTGTAGACACTTTACAAAGCGTAAATGCGTCATCATAGCTGCTTATGTGTCCTTAGAAAGCATGAGGTAACTTTGATGGTTTCTGGTTCTATGAGTCAGGGATCTCCAGAGAAACTGAACCAATGATATACACCATTTAAAGCACACAGCTCAGTGTTCAAAGGACTACACTTTCCTAATTTATTGACATTTTCCCCCTAAATGATCAAAGCTATGGTAACAGAATGCACTGAAAAGTTTAGATTTTTCCCACACACTTACTGAGGAAAATCTCCATGTGCATTCATACACAGGAAATCCAAAGAAAACTGTTACAATGTTGTTAGGGTGAAGCTGTCTCTAACTCTAAGCAGCATGATGGTTTTAGGTATACAGAGAGAAGAAATGTAGGTAACCTGAGAAAGGACCTTTGTGAAAGTCATGGACCCATCACTTCAACTTGAAACCATCTTCCAATGTTGTTCACACACTACTTACAAAGATGAGTCCACAATTCAGAACAACTTAATTCCTTCCCTCCACCCCTTAGTTACAACTTTAGAAATCACCATAGAAATATAACCTTTAAGACGTAATAAACAAACCTCAAAAGCACTTTTCCTCCTCCTTGTCTCTTTGAAAGTGTCAAGAAACATCGTACCAAACTCTAATGCCAGTACTGGAGGCACTGAACAGCGATGCAGTTATTTAAGCTATTCTTTGGGAAAGTGATTACTTCTTTCCTTCCAGACTTTTTACCCTACAGAGGACCAGTTCCATCAGGTGACTGCAAACTAACAGAGATTTGGTGGAACTTGAACAATAGATTCTAAGCAGCTCTTCTTTAGGGAAAAACAAAACCCACAAATACCCAATACCCCTCCCTCTAAAAGAATATAATGGGAAGACTCAGCCTATTGAATACTTATTATTCATATTTATCAATTGTGTGTGTGTGTTAGTCGCTCAGTCATGTTGGACTCTTTGTGATCCCACGGACTATAGCCCTCCAGGCTCCTCTGTCCATAGGATTCTCCAGGCAAGGATACTGGAGAGGGTAGCCAAGGCAGATTCTTTACCACCCGAGCCAACAGGGAAGCCCATAAATTAAGTTAGAAGTAGATAAATAGACCAATGAAACAGAATAGAAAACCATGGATGGGCTCTTGATAAATGATGTGCTGGAGTCAGCTTCTGCCAGCTCCAGAGAGATGATTTTTCAATCACTGGAAGCCTGAAATTAACAGTTGGTTCCAGGAGGTCTGTTTCGCAGATTCCATCCAAAGCAAATAATTGACTTCTCATCTAAAACTTTTACCATCCAATAGCTTCTGAGAAGCCAGAAAGCTTACCTCATATTTACTCATATCATGTAACAATGAATGGATTAAAGAATGAATGAACATATGAATTGCCTTTAAACTTATAGGACTTAGAAATAATTTTTGCCTTCTAGAATTTTGCTTGGTTTTAGGGTTCAAAATGTTTCACAACATAAAACTTCCACTTTAAGGCTTCGGCCTGAAGCAAACATTTAAGAGTAGCTTGGTTAAAAGGTATGAGATGATACTAGATAACTGTGAGATCGAGTAAGTTTATTTTCTGCTTACACTCTCTGCTTAAGTGCTGCAGCCTCCTGATTGTGATGTGGTTTTTGGAGCACACCCTCAGATGCTTCAGCTGGAGGTAAGAGGGCAGACAGACAGGAGATGTCATGGCTTTCGTATTTCTACCTTAAATGCGGTGAGGGATCTGCTTTTAGCTCACACCCCACCTACAAAGACACTCTTTCAACCTAAAGGTGTTTCAAAACTTCTTCCAATTCCAAAGGAGAGCAAAGACTACAGAACAAAGAGTGATGGAATACACTCCTTCCAGAGAGAGGTCATACGTAAACTGCAGCTTCCTACAAACAGAAAGAAAAGTCCTTTGTGAATTTACTGGTAGCAGGCATTTTTTTTTTAAGAAAGAGAAAGAAATCCTTAGCAATACAGTTGAGGGAGTTTGTACTTGAAAAGAGCACATGTGCATAAGTAAGGAGGCAAGCTTAGGTCCTAAAGATGAAAATGTATGTATCCCAGTGTGGATCTAACAAATGTCCTGAAGGAGGGCACAGCTGGAGAGACATGGAACCCAGGCTGCTCCTGGGCACAGGTCATCCCTGGTCTCACCTGGTCCCTGTGAGAAGCAATGAGACATTGACAGCAAATGTCCCTGGCTTTCATTTGAGGTTCACAGTCAGGTTAACAATTTAGTGAAATATACGGTACTTTACATAACATGAGGGGGTTCAATTCCAAGTAATCCTGTAAAAAGTCCACAGTGAGCAAAATTGCTTGCCATAGATCAAAGGCTTTTACCTAGAGTCCCGGGATAGACTTGCCAGGATCTCTGGATCAAGGCTGAAGATGTTTGCAAAGTTTCACATCTACATGTGAATCAGGTAAGGTAAGCGGTGTTGGGCATGACTGAGCGACTGAGCTAACCAGCTAGCTAACCAAGCGGCCTATGATGGCTGGACGGCATCACCGACTCCGTGGACATGAGTCTCAGTGAGCTCCGGGAGTTGGTGATGGACAGGGAGGCCTGGCGTGCTGTGACTCAAGGGGTCGCAAAGAGTCGGACACGACTGAGCGACTGAACTGAACTGAACTGAAGCGGTCTATAGTATTTTTTAGACTTTCAAAGAGATCTCTGACTACAAAAAAAGGTAAAGTATCAGTATTTTGGATAAAAACCTGAACTGAGCAGGTTATACATTATTTGTCTAGTCAGGATTCTATGGTGCAGAGTAAGAAAACCGGGTAAACAGCCTTCATTCAAAATATGCATTTACAAGCTTGCTGCCATTTGAATTTCCTACACATTACACTATTTCCATGGGGAAGAAAATACAGGACAGAATGAAGTATGAACATATTTTCCAAAATCATTAGACTCAAAAAATGTTGAAAAATTGTTCATCAGTTACGATTTTTTTCTTTACAATTTCATCCATCTCTTGTTTAAGAACAAAATCAGCTGTTCTGCACATTCAGATTCCATCTGTAAATACTGACCTAAATACCAGCCAAAAGGAAGGAAGCAGTAGGGACAAGGCACATCAGCGGCCTCTGGGTCTACTGCCTCATTTCATTTAGGTTCTGGGCACCAACGCTGGTGTTCATTTTCAAAGCTGCACAAGCATCACAACTGCCAGGCCTGAATGTGAAGTCCATGAGTGTGAACAGTGCAATGAGTTGCTCCTGGGGGAGAAGTGAAAGGAAAGGAACAAGGGACAGTCCTCACTGAAGACAAGAGCGCTTCACAAAAAGCTGTTGGGAGCCTAGAATAACACCATTTCCCTTGCACACTTGGGGAAAACACTAACACAGAGAAAAGTTCTGCCAAAAAAAGAGAAGAGAAAGGACAGAGGACGTGAGACTGTGTGTGAAGGTCGGTGACAAGAAGAGGAGCAAGAAGAAGAAAAGTATTAAAAAGTTTAAGCTTGCTCAGGGAAGCAGAGAAGCCTCGTAGCAAACACAGTTCCCTCCTCCTGTGACAATACAGGGCAATATCTGGCCAATATCATGATTAGAAATTAACTGATGCATTATGTATTCAGGGTGATCTATTTTTAGTATATGCTCCTATGGCCTCTAAGTGAGGTGTTGTATGTGTGTGGTGGGGGTTAGACAAAGAGGCGCTGAAGGCTTTTGTCAAGTCAGATGCTGCCTAAAATGCCACTGGAGTGGGAGAAACAAAAGAGGTTGGCTGTTAGAAGCACACGGTCACTCATTCATCTCCAGAGCTGGGTGCTGCGGATACAGGGAGGAGTGTGTGGCAGAGGGTCCCGGCCCTTGGGCAGATGATGTTAACATTGAGTGAAGGGGGTGTTGGGGCACTTGTTCTTGAAATAAAATAATAAACTAAAAGTAATGGGTCAATGTTATGTGTCAAGTTGGCTGGGTTATGATGCCAAAATATTTGGCTAAACACTGTTTTGCATGCTTTTGTGAGGGTGTTTCTAGATGACGTTTACATTTAAATTGATGGACTTTGAATAAAGCAGATCTTCTTACAAAATGGGTAAAGTTCTTCCAATCAGCTGAAGGCTTGAGTAGAAGAAAAGACTTATGTTTCCTGAACAAGAAGGAATTCTGCAGCAGACGGAAGATTTGAACTGCAGCATAAGCTCTCCTCCGGGTCTCTAGGCCCTGCCAGCCCACCTTGCAGATTTTTGAGTTGCTACCATCCATAACTGCATAAGCCAATTCTTTAAAATCTCATATATATATATATGAATGAATATATGACATAGACACACACACATACTTTATTGGTTCTGTTTCACTGGAGAATCCCAATGAATACAGTAAAGTATAAAAAGCTAAACTAAAATATACCAGGTATGAAGTTACACTTTTTATCTTATGCAGGAGACATTACATATTTTCAATCAAATCTTCTAACAGGAAAAACCAGATTATCCTTTAGTTGCCACTCTTAGCGTTCAACAGGGAGACTTCCAAAAAGCTGCTTTCTGCCAAGGGTGCTGAGATAGTAACAGCGGATGATCCACCTGCCAAGATGGATTACTTTAGGAGGTTCAGGCATCTTTTAGGGGAACAATTGTTTAGCACATGGCCTTGAAAACAAGGAGTTTTCCTGTCACAGATTGTTTCATTATTTGTTAAAAGATCAATATCTATTTCTTTAGAGACAGAATAAGATTTTCAAATTTGGAGGCCTAGTAACTCTGGAGCCTGTAGAATCACGGGCTGACCTTTACATGGAGATGGACCTGTAGTATAGCTTTTCAATTTAATATGATTTGAAAAAGTATACATAGGTATACACACTCACATTTCTCAATTTGGCTATCAAAAATGTGGTACAACCAAGGCAATGTACAGAGTCAACGCAATCCTAATCAAAACACCAACAGCATTTTTCACTAGAACCAATAACTTTAAATTTTTCTATGGATACACAAAAGACCCCAAGCAGACAAATCAATCTCGAGAAAGAGGAACAAAGCTGGAGGAGTCACCCTCCTTGATGTCAGGCTACACTACAAAGCCGCAGGCATCAAAACAAAGTGTGTGTGTGCCCTCGTGTGCACATCATGTCCAGCTCTTTTTTTAAGCCAGGAACTGTAGCCTGCCAGGTTCCTCTGTCCATGGAATTTTCCAGGCAAGAATATTGCAGCGGGTTGCTATTTCCTACTCTAAGGGATCTTCTCAAACCAGGGATCAAACTCACATCTCCTGTGTCTCCTGCATTAGTGGGCACATTCTTTACCACTGCACCTGCTGGGAAGCCCCCTCAAAATAGTATGGAACTGGCATAAAAACAGACGCACAAATCAATGGAACATGATGGAGAGCCCAGAAACAAACTCATGACTTGTCAGTTAATCTACAACAAAGGAGGCAAGAATATACATTGGAAGAAAGGTAATCTCTTCAATAAGTGGTGCCAGGAAAACAAGACAGTTACAACAGCTACATGTAAAAGAATAAAATTAAAAATTCTCTAACACCATATTCAAAAATAAACTCAAAATAGATTAAAGAGCTAAATGTAAGGCCAGCTACTATAAAACTCCTAGATAAAAATACAGGCAGAACACACAAATTGCAGCAATATTATTTTTGGACCTGTTTCCTAAAGCAAAGGAAATAAAAGCAAAGATAAACAAATGAGACCTAATTAAACTTAAAAGCTTTTGCACAGCAAAGGAAACATTAGTAAAACGAAAAGACAAACTTCTGAATGGGAGAAAATATTTGCAAATGGTATGATTGATAAGGGATTAATATCCAACATATATAAACAGTTCATAAAACTGAACATCAGAAAAACAAACAACCCAATTTAAAAAATGGGCAGAAGAACTGAATAGACATTTTTCCAAAGAGGAATGCAGATGGCCAACAGGCACATGAAAATATGCTCAATATTGCTAAACACCAGGGAAATGCAAATCAAAACCATAAGAAGATTACCACCTCACACCTGTCAGAATCTGTATCTTCCAAAAGAATGAAAATAATAAATGCTGGCAAGGATGTGGAGAAAAGGGAATCCTTGCACACTACTGATGGGAATGTAAATTGGTGCAGCTAGTATGGGAAACAATATGGAAGTTTCTCAAAAAAACTAAAAATTGAACTACCATGTGACAAAGCTATTCCACTCTTGGGTATATATCAGAAAAAAATGAAAACACTAACTCTAAAAGATACATGCATCCCAGTGTTCATAGCAGCATTACTTAACAATTGCCAAGATACAGAAGCAATCTAATGGGCATCAGCCGATGAATGAATAAAAACGATGTGGCATATATATATACACATATACATATACACACATATATATCCTTGTACAAGGATATATTGTGCAACATGGCGAATTTACATGTAGCCAATATTTTATAATAGTTATAAATGGAGAATAACCTTTAAAAATGGTGAATTACTATATTGTACAGCTGTAACAAATAGTACTGTGTAGCAAGTATACTTGGATAAAAATAAATATTTTTAAAATGTAGTAGACATACAACAACAACAAAATTTACACCAGTAAAGGTTTTCTTAGTTCCCAGTTTGGATGAAAACAATATTGTAAATTAAAATAATATTTTGATATATTCTTTGTTTTTGTTTTCTCTGATGCCACTGTAATTTAGGGTGAGTGGATGATTAGGGACATTTTACTTTTTGTGAATTACCATGGAATATTAACCAAGCTTTTGTCTAAGTCCATAAATTATGGACTTTACCCGGCAGTATTCTCAATTTAGGGCTTCCTCAGTGGCTCATCAGTCAAGAATCTGCATGCAGTGTAGGAGCCGCAGGAGATGTGAGTTCAATCTCTGGGTCAGGAAGATCCCCTGGAGGAGGGCATGGCCACCCACTCCAGTATTCTTGCCTGGAGAATCCCATGGACAGTGGAGCCTGGAAGACTACAATCCATGGGGTCACAAACAGTTGGACATGACTGAAGCGACTTAGCACTCATGCACACCTTCTCAATTTATGCTGCTGATGGTGTTTATAATTTGAAGGGAGTCTAAATACTACAGAATGATGATGACTACTAATCTTCAGTTATCCTTTTAAAAAAAATACTGTTGGCCTAGCTATAAGGAAAACTCTTGCTTATAAATCAATCTTCCCATTTAAAACAAATCCCCCTCAGTATTGGATGTGAAGTGATGGATAGCAAGTGCACTTGGCTGCTGCCAGCTGAGCCACGTTGCATGATATTCCTACAGGTGCCATCCTGCTCCTCCACGACAGGACCCCTGATGATTAGGGCTCTGAGCTGATCCTGGGTCTGTCTCCCTTCCGTCATTCCCTGCTTTTTCCTCACTCTGCTCTGTTTCAGGGAGATGAGGGTGGGGTGCTGATCTTTGTAGATTATATTTCAAAGACCTCTGTGTCATATGGTCTCTGTCTGGGTTTGGTCAATGAGGGCACCGGTGGGCAGGGGTAAGAGGAACTGGGGGCTATTTCCCCTTCGTCCTCTGTACCTCAAGTTGCTGAAGCACAAACTTCAGCATCATAATCTTCCCATTGTTCATAAATCTTCTCTATTTTTCCCCACTTCTGCATTATAGTCAGTGCTCTCTGAAACACTCGCTACCAGAGAAAAGCTAAGGTAATACATTCTTTGATTAATCTCCAAAATATACAAGCAGCTCCTGCAGCTCAATTCCAGAAAAATAAATGACCCAATCAAAAAATGAGCCAAAGAACTAAACAGACATTTCCCCAAAGAAGACATAAAGATGGCTAACAAACACTTGAAAAAATGCTCAACATCCCTCATAATCAGAGAAATGCAAATCAAAACCACAATGAGATACCATTTCACACCAGGCAGAATGGCTGCTATCCAAAAGTCTACATGCAATAAATGCTGGAGAGGGTGTGGAGAAAAGGGAACCCTCTTACACTGTTGGTGGGAATGCAAACTAGTACAGCCACTATGGAGAACAGTGTTGAGATTCCTCAAAAAACTGGAAATAGAACTGCCATATGATCCAGCAATCGCACTCCTGGGCATACACACCGAGAAAACCAGAATTGAAAGAGACACATGTACTCCAATGTTCATTGCAGCACTGTTTATAATAGTGAGGACATGGAAGCAACCTAGATGTCCATCTGCAGACGAATGGATAAGAAAGCCTTGGTACATATACACAATGGAGTATTACTCAGCCATTAAAAAGATTGCATTTGAATCAGTTCTAATGAGGTGGATGAAACTGGAGCCTATTATACAGAGTGAAGTAAGCCAGAAAGGAAAACACCAATACAGTATACTAACGCATACATATGGAATTTAGAAAGATGCAAATGATAATCCTGTATACAAGACAGCAAAAGAGACACAGATGTATAGAACAGTCTTTGGGACTCTGTGGGAGAGGGTGAGGGTGGGATGATTTGGGAGAATGGCATTGAAACATGTATGTTGTCGTATGTGAAACGAATCACCAGTTCAGGGTCGATGCATGTTACAGGATGCTCGGGGCTGGTTCACGGGGATGACCCAGAGGGAGGATAAAGGGAGGAGGGAGGTGGGAGGGGGGTTCAGGAAGGGGAACTCATGTACACCCGGGGCGGATTCATGTCAATGTATGGCAAAACCAACCAATATAATATTGTAAAATAATTAGCCTCCAAGAAAAAATAAATAATTTTAAAAAATAAAAATAAAAAGTAATAAATGAATAAAACAAACAAAAGGAACCAAAACATAAAACTGCATAAAGAATATCTTTTGCTGACAACATTTTTACATTTAATACCTTTTGTTTGCAAACCATAAAGTGTCCTTAAGAATCTTGGAGATGGCTGGAGGTAACAATCACAATTATTTCTGAATCTTATTATCAAGCATATCTATTGGGAGCTACCATAAAGCCAACAGAGTTTAATCTCTATTTGTGAAAAAGAAAAAATCCTCCAATAATGAAAATCACCTTTTCCTGTGAAAGACTGAGAAAAGATGTTCACTTATGTTTAGTTTATGGCATTGCCATAAATTCCAGAGAAGACATTGATCATATTAAACAAATCAATTATTCTCTGAAAGGATAAATGCTTCTCTGTATCCCAATTGATGGAACCAGTCACAGACCATGATCTTTTATTAACCACAAACTTCCCTCTTTTCCTTCCTAAAGATGTATAGGCCTCCCAAATTTCCTGTTTTCTTTTGGATTGTAAGCTTACTTAACAGGGTATTTATCACTGGGTCACTGTTTCTCTTTCCTTCCTTGGCTATTTCTGGTTCAATTTTTTAAGCTCTTTGGAACTCTAAAGTTCCCATAGGAAACAACTATTGATCTCCTGTTAAAGCGTGAAGGTGACTCTCAAGCACCTTTTCCTAGAACTTTTAAGAAACACTACATGGGAAAGCAAGGTCACAAGTCCCAGCTTAAATAGAAAACCAAACAAGCAGTGGACCATATCTCAACACAAATCATTAGGGATTTCAATTTTAGACTGTGAAAAGAACAGTTCAACTGCCACGAGTTCTACTTTTAGTTTTTACATGTCCAAAGCATGGATATTTAGTCCCTGAGCCTATGAGTCAGTACTGCAGAGTTTGAGGTGTACTCTTCATTAGTGTATTTTTCTATGATATCCTACTGATCTAGAAGGATTCCTGTGCATTGAAAAATGCCCATGACCCTCCAGATCTGCTCTGCTTCAGATACCCTAAGTTGAGGTGTTGTCTTATGTCAAAAGATGACCACACCACTCACCATCACCTGTTTTCCTTTATGCAGAGATGGAGTGATTTTTCCCTATGTTGTGACGTCTAAGTTTGAAGCTTCTTCTTTTTTTTTAAGACTTCAAATTCAGAACTTAGGAAAAGATAAACATTTTCTGGTATTTTTGATTATAAGGAATAAAAAAGGAAAGACCAGCCTTCATTACAGGTCTGATGAAAACATGCTGATGTTTACTCACAGGATTTCCCCAGGCCCTAGAAAAGGAAAAAGAAATTCAGTCTATCAAATGAACCCAAATGAGCATCAATGCCCATAAAATAAGGAATTTGGACTTTAGACCACCTAAGATGTTCTAAAGAATGAGGGCAGAAGGAGAAGAGGGCATCAGAGGATGGCATCACCGATGCAATGGACATGAACTCGGGCAAACTTTGGGAGATGGTGAGGGACAGGGAGGTCTGGCATGCTGCAGTCCATGGGGTCGCAAAGAGTTGGATATGACTGGGTGATTGAACAAAACTAAGGTGTTCTACTAGCTCTGAAATCCTGTGATCGTGGCCATGTGGTTTCTTCATAGTGTCTGATCTTGTGATGTGGCAGTCCTTAATGATCCTATGTTTGTCATCTCATTTGGAAAATACAATTATAGAGCATATCGTCTCAGGAAATTTCATTATTCATCTTTTTTCTACTTTGTAACAAAAGCCATTGATGCCACAGAGATTCTCTGGGGACTTTATGAACATTCCTCAATGTCCTGTGGCCCTTGCCAGGGCATAGAATTGTTGAACCAAAGGAGCAGTTCAGACTTCTGCTTTTTTCAGTGAGGATGCAGGAAGATTTAAAATACTTTTGCTCTCACAGAAACTACAAGAAAAGACCCAGACAAAATAACAACCATACTTTTCTGTGAGGCTAGTGGAGAACGGTGGCAGCAAGACAACTGGATAAACTACCTTCCAGAAACCCATCGTAGGTGAACAGAGAATGGCAGCAGCTTCTATACTTGAATCCAGGGCTCAGGTGAGCTGCCAGAGATGGAAAGACCTTACTCAGGGATACGGGGAAGAGTCAGCTCTCCTTTGGATGACTGACTGGGGGACTTAACTGAGGGTCTCAATTCCAGGAATCTATTCACCCAGCCTTCCCTCCAATAGAGAAAGAAACAGTGGGAGAGGGGCTGGTGACCAAAGGGCAACCACTTGGGTCCTGGGCATTTTCACTGGGACTGGACTCCAAGGTCAAGGTGAATCTAGTATGTCTGCAAATGAAGTAACCCCTCCCAGTTCAAATACCAACAAGATCATAAAGCCTCCAATGTTCCTTATTCACAATGTCTGAAACTCTCTCCGTGCCTCTCTCTCTGTCCCCTGCTTCCCTCCCTCTCTTTTTCTCAATATATGATAAAAATAAAAATATAGATACAACTATCGATGAAAAATGTAGGGAAGCAGGAATGTGATAATCAAGAGAAAATTTAGATGACATAGAAACAGACCCAGATATCTGCTGAAATTAGCAGACAGGAACTTTAAAACAATTATTAGACATTATTAAGGAATTTATAAGAAAATGCATATTATGAGTAAAGAAATAGAATTTTCTATGAAAAATGGAAACAACATGAAGTAACCAAATGGAAATTTTAAAACTTCAAACTGTGATATCAGAAGTTGACATTTATTGGATGGGCAAATAGCAGATTGGATACTGCAGAGAAAGGGATGAGTGCACTTGAACAAGTCAATAAAAATGACTCAAGCTGAAATAAAAAGAAAAGAATGTTTTGAAATCAACAGAACATCTGTAACTGTGAGATGATATCAAATAGTCAAATATAACTGGAGTCCCAGTAGGAGAGAAAGTGGGTCGGGAACAAATTTTGAGGTAGGTTTTTCCTAGTGACAAGGTGTCCGTTTCAGATGCTCTCTGCCCTCCATCTACCCCAAGACAGGAACTGGTGTGGGTCTGTGGGCAGGGCTGTCAGTTTGAAGCATGGCTGGTCCTGAATTACCCTAACTAAGTCTAAGATTCAAGGTGTAGTAACCGTCAAATCCAAGGAAGACCACAAGCCAGTAAGTCCCACACACTTATAACTACTGCATAGTTCTATTTTTAGTCCAAACATAATAAAACACAAATTCTGAATCTCCAGGGAAGTGGGGTTAAGGGGGAGGACACAAGTTAAAACATAAACATTTCATTTACTTAGTTTATAAATAATTCGTTTCTTTCCTCTACGCGCCGTAAAATACAAAACTGAAACTACAGACGGGAAAGGAGCAGTGATATAGCAAGTAAATCTGGAAATGCTCCTTTTTGTAACTTACTCTTTCAAAACTTAATACGTAATGAGATGAAAACAATCAGGTATGGAGAAGCTGTTAAGGAAGCAGAAATTAGTCTATGAAGTGCATGGATGGATGTGGTTTCATGGGGTTAGACTTAGACATTACCACTAGGTCAGCCAAGAACATTAAAAACAGTGGTGAGACGCTCCTATTGTTAGAAACTTCGTATACAGTGGGGTTGTTATATCTACACTGGCAGGAGTGGAAGGGAAGCAGTTACTCTTGGGAAGTTATTGTAGCATCTCCTACTGGCCCTTTGTCAAACACTCCGATGGAAAAAGTCTACAGGAAAGAGGAGACGAGTAAATGTGTTTCCTCTTATATAACTATAGTGAATCTAAGCAGGAAAATTCATACTCCATTCCATATTTCACACTTCTTAGCTTGTCAATCCTTAATGACCCCTTGGCATTCTGGCCTCCCTTTCCTATGTCTCTGACATTTTCTGAGTATAACTGGTGGCACACTATAAATGTTAGCTATTATTTTGAGATAAGTACTCTTGCTCGATGGAAGAATGACTGGAAGAAACCTGGTGATATTAACTGACCTGACCAGCAATTTTAGGTGATTTTTGGATATAACATTTTCTTGGGTAAAAGGGTATAAGAATTAGAAAAAAAAAAAAGTAGCTTTGTAGATTATTGAGGATGGTGATGAATCACAAAGCCTTGGAGACTATCTAATCCTCCTGGAGTACCACTTTAGAATGAAAATGAAAGAGGAAAAGTATGAGTGAGGGTGGAGAAAGGGGTTAGAGAGGGTTGAGTGTGGAGGATAGGGATGCTGACTCTAGCTCCCCTCCTTAGTGAAAAAAACTGAGCTGTCTTTAGGGGAATGAATGGATGCAACTGAATGACTACAGATCTGTACAGAAAAGAGGAGGGAGGAAATTAACAAGAAAAAAACCCACTGGTTAAACTCTAGGAGTTACTCCTGAGCAAGTTCCATGTAAGGTTATTTTCAGCTTGTTTGAATAATAACTGCCTGATTCTCATTCTGAAAGGCTTCTCAGACTATGTTCCATCACTTTCCCTTCTGGACTGTAAGGCTCCCTAAAGAAATAGTCTTCGCTTTTTGAAAAGCTGCATTGAACGTGTTCCTTTTACTTTCAAGCTGAGATGAGAAGGAATGGAAAGGATTAGGATTCCTTCCCTTCTCCATCCTGTCCCTTGTCCTGGTAGCAGCATCACCGCCTTGAACTCTGCAGTGAGCAGCCTATGCCCACATCAGATTCCTATCATTATCAGAGCTCCACTGGGAAACTTAAAATTCTGTCCTAATGAGATAAGTGAGACGGGGAATTTGATATTTGGCCAGAGGGCAGTTCAGAAGGTCAATTGTCTCTTTTTGGTATTGGAGAAGACTCTTGAGAGACCCTTGGACTACAAGGAGATTAAACCAGTCAATCCTAAAGGAAATCAATCCGGAATATTCATTGGAAGGATAGATGCTGGAGCTGAAGCTCCAATACTTTGACCACCTGATGGGAAGAGTAGACTCATTAGAAAAGACTCTGATGCTGAGAAAGATTGAAGGCAGGAGGAGAAGGGGACAACAGAGGACAGATGGTTGGATGGCATCACTGACTCAACGGATATGAGTTTGAGCAAGCTCTGGGAAATGGTGAAGGACAGGGAAGCCTGGCGTGCTGCAGTCCATGAGGGTGCAAAGAGTTGGATATGACTGAGTGACTGAACAACTAGGAACATCAACAATCCTGAAAGGGCTAATTAACTTCCACAGGATCACACTTGACTTAAGACACTGCTTATCTCTCAAAATAAGATTGAATTAAGCTTGAAGGAGTCATTAACTCCATTTAGGCAGCAACTATTTTTTGTTTAAAACATGTAAACATGAGGTCCAACACTGTCATTACCCACCAGAGAAGCGTCAGGCACATGTTAAACTGCAAGAATTGGTAGAAAAATTGGGGAAGAACAATAAAAGTCTTTGAGGATTGCTTCCTTTTTAGGCAAATTATTAATGGCTAAGGGAAAGTAAAATGATTTGCAAAGAGAAGCTTGCTGGGCCCTAAGCTGCTGGAGTCAACGCATTACATTCCACTTGATACCTCACTTGACAGCCAGGCATGAAAATGAAGGGCTCCAACACTTCACAAATAGACTTTTAAGCTGTCATCTAAGACACAGTTCCGGAGAAGGCAATGGCACCCCACTCCAGTACTCTTGCCTGGAAAATCCCATGGACGGAGGAGCCTGGTGGGCTGCTGTCCATGGGGTCACTAAGAGTCAGACACGACTGAGCGACTTTACTTTCACCTTTCACTTTCACGCATTGGAGAAGGAAATGGCAACCCACTCCAATGTTCTTGCCTGGAGAATCCCAGGGAAGGGGGAGCCTGGTGGGCTGCCGTCTATGGGGTCACACAGAGTCAGACAAGACTGAAGTGACTTAGCAGCAAGACACAGTCCCAGGCAAAAGTGATTGAATGCATACATAACCCCGAGAAACAAATTTCCAGCTAGGTTTCATACAACCGATGTCAACATCCTCTTTGATGGCTCACAGACACTGACTCTAGATCTCCTCCTCAGTGAAAGGACTGGGCTATCCTTGGGAAGAAAAGAGTAATTGCTCCTGTCAGTTTAATAATCTGTCTCCTTCACTAGACTGTGGGCACTTCCTGGGCAGGGACCAGGTGTTTTACTTTTGTATCCACAGGACCCAGCGCAGAGTCTACCATCTGGTAGGTAAGTGCTCAGTAAAAATTAGCCAAACACATAATAATGGGGAGGCAACCACCATCCTGCCATGTTTAATGATGGTGCCCTGAAACTCCTTGGGCCCCAAACCTTTCATTATCAATCTCTTCTTTGGATTAAAACATTCATTAAAACACTCTCCTGAGACACACAAAAGTCGACTTGAACAACTGCAGAGTTTCCCCTGTTCTTGAATAGAATGACTTAACATTAAAAAGATGTCAGCTCTCTTCAATGTTAACTGATACATTTACAATCTCAATAAAATACCAACCAGCTTTTTTATGGAGTTAGACAGGTTGATACTAAAGTTCATATGGAAAACAAACATGCAAGGATAACCTGGAAAACACTGAAAAACTGTGAGGGGGATCTACCCCTACCTAAAACATACTATATTGTAAAGTTTCTATGATTGAAACATTGTGACACATGATTAGACAAAGAGACCAAAGGAAAAGAATAAAAACAGATCCAAAGGCATATGGAAATTTAGTGTAAGAGTGGATCTGGAATTACTGGTGTAAAGATCAACATTTTAGTAAAATGGTAGCTTAGCAAAAGATAAAATTAGATCCATACCTCACTAGGGACACAGAATAAAGTCTGAATAGATCATGAATCTTAATATAATACATGAAACCTTATAAGTATTAGGGGGAAAACAGGCAAGTTCTTCTTTAACCTCAATGCTGAAAAAGGTTTTCAAACTATGATTCAAAATTTAGAGGCAATAAAACAAAATATAGGCATATCGTGTCTTCTTTCCAACAGCATCTGCTCACCTCATGTCTCTGTGTCACATTTTGGTATATTACCATATTTCAAGCTTTTCATTATTTGTTATGGTGATCTGAGATCGGTGGCCTTCGATGCTATTGGTGTGATTGCTTTCAGGCACCACGAACCATGCCATATGAGCTGAGGAACCTAATCGACACACTCTGTGTGTTCTGTCTTCTCAGGGCTCCACTGATCAGGGATTCCCATCCCTCAGTCTCCTCAGGTTTCTCTGTTCTCTGAGACACAACAGTATTGAAATTAGGCCAATTAATAACCCTAAAAGGACCTGTGAGTATTCAAGTCAGAGGAAGAGTCTATCAACATGTCAAGCTTAACTGCTTTCTTATTTAAAACACTGCCTCAACCTTCAGCAACCACCACCCCAATGATCAGTCTGAAGCCATCAGTGCTGAGCCAAGACTTGTCACCAGCAAAATGATGGTGACTTGCTGAAGGCTTAGATGATGGTCAACTCTTTTTTAAGCAACAAAATAGTTTCTATTAATAAAAATTGAAATTTAAAAATTTGGATGGCAAACACCATAACTTAAAAGGCAACTAACAAACTAGGAGAAAACATTTGCAATATATATCCCAAACAAAAGGCTAATATATACAAGAATTCTTAAAAACTGAGGGACAAAGGACCAAAACCCAAAGGTAAAATGGCAAAAGAAAGATATGAATAGAAAAATTCACAGAAATATATAGAAATGGCCCTTAAATATGTGGCCCTTAAACATATATAAAGATGTTTAAACTCACTCATAGTTAAAGGAATGCAAATGAAAGCAAATCTGAGTTACCATTTCTTACCTATCAGATTGGAGAAAATCTAAAAGTATGACAACAAATGCTATTGGTCAGGCTATGAAGAAATAGGCATTCTCTGAGAGTCCCTTGGACTGAAAGGAGATCCAACCAGTCCATTCCAAAGATCAGTCCTGGGTGTTCATTGGAAGGACTGATGCTAAAGCTGAAACTCCAATACTTTGGCCACCTCACGCGAAGAGTTGACTCACTGGAAAAGACTCTGATGCTAGGAGGGATTGCGGGCAGGAGGAGAAGGGGACGACAGAGAATGAGATGGCTGGATGGCATCACCGACTCGATGGACATGAGTTTGAGTAAACTCCGGGAGTTGGTGATGGACAGGGAGGCCTGGCGTGCTGTGATTCATGGGGTTGCAAAGAGTCGGACACGACTGAGCGACTGAACTGAACTGAACTGAACATGGCTAAGAATGCAAACTGGAACAGATCTTCTGGATGGGGAATTGGGCAAAATGTAACAAAGCCATAACACACTTACCCATATATATATTAAAAGTGGGTCTGAATAAACACGGCATCTCCATGCAGTGAAGTAGTAAGCAACCATATGAAGAATAAGGACCATCTCTGTGAACTGGTACAGAACGTCTTCTGGGATATATTGCTGAGTACAAGAAGCAAAGTACAAAAGATAACCTACCGTGTGTTATCTTCCTTAAGAAAGGGAGGGAAATAAGAAAGTAGACATAAAGAAATATTGGAAGAACAAACCGGAAACATGAATGGGGGTGGTTATCCACAGTGTCTAAGTGGAAAGAATAGGGAAAGTATAGCCTTTTTGTGTATTTTTAGAACCACGAGGTTTCATACAACTAAAAACAAAGTCAACCAGGACTTCAGAGAAGCCCAGAACGGAGTTCAAAGAGGGGTAACAGCATTACCAATGAATAATACAAGTACAGTGAAGGAGTTGGTAAAGAAAATGACTGGCCTAAGTAACTCTGCAAAACAATAGTTTATTATGTATATATAGTTAAAATTAAAAAGGACATAAATACCATCCTCTATTAAATTTGGTTTTCATAGAGGTAGGTTAGTATACCTGAAACAAAGTTTATGCATGGTTAATGTAAATCTTGATTTCTCACAGACATAGAAGTTAAAATAAGAATGAGGAAGCTGTCTATGATGTTGGATAAGCATCAACAAAATTAGTTTTTAATAGTTTATATAGATATATAGCTAAAGATATATAGGCGGGTCTAGAAGTAATGACAGCTAGATCTTGGTTTCTAAACATCACCCAAATAAAAGAAAACAGGCCTTTGGGGAGAAACTGATTTCAAACCTGAGGTTGGGATGTTATGAGTGCCAAAAAGTAAGAAAGTACATTTTTTAAAAAGTAGAGGCTATGTTAAAATCACAGAGGCACCTTCCTGAGGGAGCTCAATTATTTACTGAAAAATAAATAGTAATAATAGTAATGGATTATAGTCTATGGAATAAAGCAAATGTCCATTAGTCCATATTGATATAAATAAATAATATATAAATAAATGGGGGAGAAGGGAACACTCTTCTTCACAGTAAGATTTTAATAATAAATATGAAAGGATCAATGAAATGGAAATAGCTAACAATAATTGACAGATACTATAGAAATAACTGTTGTAGGCAAGAATCATTGCCAGATGCCAATTTTAGCACGGATGACTAAGACGTGCAGAAGGATATTTGCAGTCTCAAAGTATCTCCCTTGTATACATTTGGGCTTCCCAGGCAGCGCAGTGGTAAAGAATTTGCTGGACAATGCAGGAAACACAAAAGACTCGGGTTTGATTCCTGGGTTGGGAATGTCCCTTGGAGAAGGGAATGGCAACATACTCCAGTATTCTTGCCTGGGAAATTCCATGGACAGAGGAGCCTGATGGGCTACATTCCATGGGGTCACAAAGAATTGGACACAGCTGAGCTGCACACGTGCATGATCTATATATACTTATTAATTACAAAGGGAATAATAACAAATTTGGGGCTTCCCTGGTGGTTCAGGTGTAAATAGTCGACCTGCCAATGCAGGAGACAAGGGTTCAATCCCTGGGTCAGGAAGATTTCCTGGAGAAGGGCACGGCAACCCACTCCAGTATTCTTGCCAGGATTATCCCCTAGACAGAGGAGCCTGATGGGCTACAGTCCCTGGGGTCTCAAAAGAGTCAGACATGACTGGGTGACTAAACAACAACCGTCTGCAAACTTAAAATTGCTCTAACTGTAATCTAAGGAATCCCTAAAATGCTGGATTGGGAAGAAGAACAAGACTGCAAGTTTGTTTCTCTGCTTGTGTCAACCCTCACCTCCCAACCTCCCTTTCCTCTGTCACTTTCTAGAAACCACGAAACCCACCAAAGAAACGTCAAGTGACTATATCCAGAGTCATTTCCTTAATTTGAAGATTACAGAGGAGAAATTCAAAGTTGAAAACCATTTAAGTTCAAGAAAGACACATAAATAAACAGCCAAATATAGACATCAGGAAAAAGTGCCATGCTTGGAAGAGCTGGATATCTTGTTCAGTAAAAATCCCTTCTTCCCAATTTTTCCTTTACAACAAATAAGGCTCCTTGTTCTTAAACTGTGGGGTGCCCTGTACTGTGGTTTTCAACCCAAAGCTGTGTAGCTGGCCTCTCTCAACCATCCCACTGTGTTTTCTCCTAGAGATTATCCAGACTTCCCAGAAAAAGAATTGTGCAACTTTAAAAAAATATTAATGTATTTATTTTAACTGAAGGCTAATTACTTTACAATATTGTAGTGGTTTTTGCCATACACTGACATGAATCCGCCATGGGTGTACATGTTCCCCATCCTGAACCTCCCTCCCCATCCCATCCCTCAGGGTCATCCCAGTGTACCAGCCCTGAGCACCCTGTCTCATGCATCGAACCTGGACCGGCGATCTGTTTCACATATGATAATATACATGTTTCAATGCTATTCTCCCAAATCATCCCACCCTTGCCTTCTCCCAGAGTCCAAAGGACTGTTCTATACACCTGTGTCTCTTTTGCTGTTTCACATATAGGGCCATTGTTACCATCTTTCTAAATTCCATATATATGCGTTAGTATACTGTATTGGTGTTTTTCTTTCTGACTTACTTCACTCATTTCTGTAGGGCAATATTTAAGATTTAGCATATGTCAAACTGCTTCCATATTTTTTTAGACCATTCAGCTGAAAATCCTGAGAAATGAGAAAACATGGGATTTTGTTGCCGACTCTGGATAACTGACTTATAGATGATATTTTCCAAACATACTGGGAGGTGTGACATAAATCTGGACTTGGCAAAGTATTTTTTATTTTAGAGCTTGTCTTTGCTGTGGTCTTAATTGTGGAGAGGTAGGCAGAAACTTTAGTTTCGTCCAATTGAGTTTGAAACAGAGCAGATAAACTCTTCCTGAAACAGAACTTGTTTGTCAACTCACCCACTTTTCAAAGTTGTTGATTTCCTCCTGAATTTTACGTTTCAAGATTATACCATTAGAAAATTGTTATCCTTAATGCCCTACCTTAGTATGAAACAGATGTAAGGTAGTTATGCACTTAAATATCGCACAATAAAATTTTTCTGAGGATAAAGAAATCAGAGCAAAGTTGATAGGAAGGAACAGAAAAACTCAGGAGACTTAGTTCACAGAGATGTGTGCCTCAAGATTCTGCACAGAAGTAAGGGAATCAAACATTAAGTACCAGGCTCCACAGTGGGAGCCTGAGCTAGAAGTGGAGTACAGTTAGCGATGGAATTCATGTTGTCCAAAACCAGAGGATACAGAAAAATTACTTAACAAGTGGGATAGCTCAAGCCCCAGTTGACACGATGTTCCCTTTAATAGAAATGCAGTGTGGCCATACAGTGATGCATGTTAGGCTTATTATGGTGATCATTTCACAATATACATGAATACTGAATCATTTTACTATATACCTTAAACTAGTATTAGGATGGCCATAAAGTTTGTTTGGGTTTTTCTGTAAGATGTTATGAAAAATCTGAATGAACTTTTGGGCCAACCCAATAGAGTGTGTGTGTGTGTGTGTGTGTGTGTAAGTGTGTGTGTGTGAGTGTGTGTGTGTAAGAGCGTGTGTAAGTGTGTGTGTGAGTGTGTGTGTGTAAGTGTGTGTGTGCGTGTGTGAGTGTGCATGCGCACGTGCACGTACCTGCTCAGACACTCACTCATATCCAACTCTTTGGGACCCCACGGACTGTAGCCTGCCAGGCTCCTCTGTCTGTGGGATTATTTTAGGCAAGAATACTGGAGTGGGTTGTCATTTCCTCTTCCAGGGGATCTTCCTGACCCAGGATCAAACCTGATCCTGACTCAGGGATCAAATCCTCCTGCATTGGCAGGTAGATTCTTTACCACTGAGCCACCTGGGAAGCCCACCCAATATAATGTTATATGCCAACTATAGTTCAATTGTAAAAGATCATAAAATATTTTTAAAATGTAGTACAGTATCTCAGTAAATAGAATTCTGCCAATAAGAAATGCTGTTCTGTTGACTATGACACCTTAAGATTAAATTACCCGAGTACACATTCAGAGAAAAGGTTCCTGTATAAATCAAACTCTTTGCTTAGAAGAAAAGCATAGTTCATTTTTTCTGTTTGTTTCTTATGGTTTAAAACAGAAGCTTTGTGGGAACTTCAAATTTAAATCTTTGACTTTTTTGGTGATGTCTTTAAGTTGAAAGTAGGAGAAAATCTTCCGAAGATGTCTCCTGGTCTTATTTTCTCTTTTATATCTCATACATGAATACTCAGACTTTCAGAGAGTTTATTTTATGGCAAGATTTTCTTTAAACTGAATCCCAGGACTGAGAACATATTTGAGCTGACAATACTAGAATGTTACAAAATTAGGAAAAATGAGTTCCATGAAAAGCTTAGTCTTAACATTCTGATTAAGAATTAAATAAGTGCAGTCTGTTATTCCCAGGGAATGGCTTCTACAAGAGATCCTCAAAGAGAAATCAGCAGAGGAGAAAGGGCTGCATACAAGTGGAAATTTTACAAAGTAACATGAGGAGACACTTATCCCTCACGTCATTTTATTCTTGGGAAAGGCTGGAAAAAAGCGCTAGGGATAGTGAGGATCAATTCTAATCTCCCCTTGACTTCTCCTAGAATTCTTTTTTTTAAACTGAAGAATAGCTGATTTACAACGTTGCATTAATTTCAAGTGTACAGCAAAGTGATATATTCTTTTTCAGATTTTCTTCCACTTTAGGTTTATTAGAGGATATTGAATATAGTTTCCTGTGCTATACAATAGGTCCTTGTTGTTTGTCTACTTTGTGTACAGTAATGTAAATATGTTAATCCCAAACTCCTAATTTATCCCTCCCCACTCCCTTTGGTCACCACAAGTTAGTTTTCATTGAAACCCTTTTCCGGGGAAATTGATTACAATTATGCCGAGAGGTTTGAGAAATTTGCTTTCCCTAAGTGCCTCTGTCCCCAACCATAAAAGGGGACTTTCCAGATTTTTCTAAATGAAAACTCAGGAGCACAACAATCACTTCCACATTCTACGGTCTGTACTTACCATTAGCTCTCCCTTCATAAGTAACTATGAAGTGTAAGTGATGTTTGGACCTTGAGCAACTAAAGCAAGTGCAATTAAGGAATCTTTGTTTAACTTGCATGTTAATTTTAATCCAGGTGGCACAGTGGTAAAGAATCCGCCTGCCAATGCAGGAGATGCAAGAGATGTGGATTCAATCCCTGGGTCAGAAGAACCCTCTGAAGGAGGAAATGGCAACCCACTCCAGTATTCTTACCTGGAGAATCCCATGGACAGAGGAGCCTGGTGGGCCTCAGTCCATGGGGTCACAAAGAGATGGACACAACTGAGCATGCAGGCACGCTTCTGGGGTTTAATCAACAACCTTTTAAAGTTGTTAGCTTATGTCCCGGGGCCACTAATAAAGTTTGACCAAGAGGAAGGAACAAGGTTGGGAAAGGGTGTGAAACAGTCAGAGGAAGAGAAAAATTTAGAAGAGAGAATCAGAAAAAGAAGACAATGAGAAAGAAAAAAGGTAGGCAAGCCATACATTCCCTGTGGTGTGAAGGTAATATATGATATTGAGAAGACTCCAGAACAAATTTTTCTATAAAGAGAAAAGTGGGAGTGACAATGTCTGGGATAACAATAAATTACTCTAGAAAGAGATTTTTTAACTTGATTCCCTACACTTTTAAAGGGCTCTTTGTATATGTCATGGGGAGCCAGTGACTCCCTGAGAATTATGTATAAAAGTTTGGTGTGTGTGCACCTATGGTTGTGTGATGGTTGATGGTTATATCAGTATCTCAAAGAGTTCTTACACTTAAAAGAAGTTAAAACCAGTACACAAGAAAGGAATTTCCTTGAAATTTAACCTTGATCACAACCTGAAGTTCCTGGTTCACTTAACCACGGAAGGATTCATTATTCTCTTCCTGTGCAAGTTAATCCATGAATGTTAGATCTGGAAGAAAAATTGAAAAGTTATGTGACCCATTTCTCTGCCTTCAGAAAGGATTAAAGTCTATAATAAGGGGAAATAGATCCATTTTTCAAACTCTGCGGAGCAGATTTCCAACTCTTTTGTGGGAGCCAATGCATTGTTCACATTTCTCACCATAAGGAAGTTCTTCTTTCTGTCAAGCCTAACTCCCTCATGTTGTAAAATACTTTGTTCTCTTATGTTTAATAGGGGCTTCCCTGGTAGCTCAGCATTTTTGGATACTGTTGTTAAATTCACCTTCAGCTTTCTCTCCCTCGGTACTTTTGATCTTTCCTCATGAGACATTCTCAAGTTCATTGTTCATCTTCATGGCTTTCCTCTGCACCCATTCCAACTCTTCATGCCTGTCTGTAAATTCAAAAGTGAATGCACTGAAAAGAGATTGATAAAACCCTCAGCTGATTGGTAAACTTCCTTCTGATCTCTATAGCTGCTGTGTAATAATAAGCTGCAGAAAACAATGATTATAGCATTGTCTTCTGAGGGTGAAATAATGCACTCAGTACAAAATGACTCAGATTCAGTCTTTACTGGGGGGAAATTGCAGAATCAGCAGGACAGTCACTTTAACGGAAAGATGGCGTCACTCAGAAGAGAGGCTGTTTGACCACAAAGCTTGAAAAACAAGAATCACAGAGTCACATCTTGGCAGTGTCCACCCGAACAGTGTCCAGGGAGGAGGGAGTGGGCCAGATCAGTCTGATAACTAAGCCCTGCTGACTTCTTCCTGTTGAGAGGAGCTCCTGTGATAGCTCTGAGTCCTGTGTCACTACACACTGGCATCACTTACCAATGTGATGCCATGTCACTTGCCTACAGGGAGGACAGCAGCATGACCAGTGACCAGAAGAAACTGCTCACATTCTTAGAAGCTCTGATTCTGATATTAGATTTTATTCCCCTCATATTTGCCAAACTCTGATTCTGGTATCAGATAATGATGTGCTTATATTTTTCCAGTTTCCTGAAAAAGCTGTATGCTACAAATTCATTTTTATTAACCTTGCTTCATTCCACAATAAAATATAAGCACTTTTATCTGGAAGTTTAAATCTTGATGCTTTTGAACTGTGGTGTTGGAGAAGACTCTTGAGAGTCCCTTGGACTGCAAGGAGATCAAACCAGTCAATCCTAAAGGAAATCAGTCCTGAATATTCATTGGAAGGATGGATGCCAAAGCTGGAGCTCCACCTTTGGCCACCTGATGGGAAGAATTGACTCACTGGAAAAGACCCTGATGCTGGGAAAGATTGAAGGCAGGAGGAGAGGAAGACAATAGAGGATGAGATGGTTGGATGGCATCACTGACTTGATGGACATGAGTTTAAGCAAACTCCGGGAGTTGGTGATGGACAGGGAAGCCTGGCGTGCTATAGTCCATGGGATCGCCAAGAGTTGCACACAACTGAGCAACTGAACTGATACTGATATTTAAATCTTAAATACGGAGTCTGTTGGTTACTATGCCAATGTTTACTTGACTAAAGGAAACCTTTTTATTTCAGCATTATGTTCCTAGCCCTGGTGGCTCAGATGGTAAAGAGTGCACCTGCATTGCAGGAGACCTGGGTTTGACCCCTGGGTTGGGAAGATCCCATGGAGGAGGGCATGGCAGCCCACTCCAGTATTCTTGCCTGGAGAATCCCCCATGGACAAAGGAACCTGACAGACTATAGTCCATGGGGTTACAAAGAGTTGGACACAACTGAGCAACTAAGCACAGCACATCTTCCTAGCACTGGAAAGTGTAGATGGCTAATAAATATATTATTAGCTTCTAACAAAGTGTCCAACCAAAGAAAATCTTTACTGATAGCCCTCAACTCACTGGCTCTAAAAACTGAAAAGGACCATACTAGTAGCATACATCTTATCCATCTGAACAAAGTCACTTTGGACGAAACACTATAAACCATACAGGAAATCTAAAAGGAGTCACCAGAATGCTGTAAGCAAATAAATCATTAAGAAGTTCATGAGACATGGAGGAAGGTCCAAGATACAAGTCAGTACTATTCTCCTTCCCTGCTTATTAAAGGAGTCAGTTAACAAATAGAAAAGTGTTAGTTGCTTAGTTTTATCCAACTCTTTGTGACCCCATGGACTGCAGTCCGGCAGGCTCCTCTATCCATGGGATTCTCCAGACAAGAATACTAGAGTGGGTAGCCATTCCCTTCTCCAAGGGATCTTTCCGACACAGGGATCAAACCCAAGCCTCCTGTATTGCAGATGTATTCTTTACTGTTCGAGCCACCAGGGAAGCCTTCAGTTCAGTTTAGTTCAGTCGCTCAGTGGTGTCCGACTCTTTGCGACGCCATGAACCTCAGCTGAACATAATCGATGGCATTTCTCTTACCCACAGTCTCATGGATTCTATTTGCAATAATAATTTGAAGAAATCTGCCACACATGCATTCACAGCAATCCATACGCATCCAATCAGTGACATCTTTAGTATGGCCGATAGAGTAGAATAGTCTTCCTCTATATGGCAGAGTTATTTTCAGTAATAACTATGACATGAAACTAATATTATAAGTCTATAAATAAGTCTATAAATATAGTCTATAGTTTATAAGTCTATAAATAAGTCTGCTTATTTATAGAAAAGCAGACTATAATTTTTTTCTTTATTGACGTTAATAGACATGATTCTACCAGAAATGAACAGATGAATAAATAAATAAATCTTAAAAACTAGAAAGGGAAAAATTAATGGCTTAACTTTCTCAACATGCTCAAGATTTTGGAAAAGAAAGGGAAAAAAATGCCAATGTTGGTTTATCACAGTCAAGAGGTGTTAACAGCAAAGGTTTTTTTGAGCTTTAGCTCCTGAAAGTTTATTAAAGCTATAAGCACAAAAACCCCAAGCGGTCACATAAAATGGTAGAATTAAACTGACTCAAGTTCTTTTTCATCGCATTTACAACTATGACTTAAAACTACAGTTTAAACACAGTAATATGTAAAGATACAAACTACAGCAGGAGGGAGCTGCCGTGATTTGGAATCATTTCAAACGAATGCTTGGAACAGCTGCATGTGGCCAACTCACCTGGGTCAGGGGCAAACTCACATCTGGCATTCTGTATGTTGACTTCCAGTGAATACAACGCTTACGGAAGAACACCATTTTAAAAGGAGCTAATTCAAAGTGTGTGTGCATGTGTGTGTATACATTGTGTATATATGTGTGCATGTGTGTTCAGTCAGGTCGACTCTTTACAACCCAATGGACCGTAGCGCACCAGGCTCCTCTGTCTATGAGATTCTCCACCCAGGCGAGAATACTGGAGTGGGTTGCCATTTCCTTCTCCAGGGGATCTTCCCAACTCTATATACATACTTTAAATAATATATATATATAATATGTATCAGTTCAGTCGCTCAGTCGTGTCTGACTCTTTGCGACCCCAGGAATCACAGCACGCCAGGCCTCCCTGTCCATCACCAACTCCCGGAGTTCACTCAAACTCATGTCCATCGAGTCGGTGATGCCATCCAGCCATCTCATTCTCTGTCGTCCCCTTCTCCTCCTGCCCCCAATCCCTCCTAGCATCAGAGTCTTTTCCAGTGAGTCAACTCGTCGCATGAGGTGGCCAAAGTATTGGAGTTTCAGCTTTAGCATCAGTCCTTCCAATGAACACCCAGGATTGATCTCCTTTAGAATGGACTGGTTGGATCTCCTTGCAGTCCAAGGGACTCTCAAGAGTCTTCTCCAGCAACACAGTTCAAAAGCAGCAATTCTTCAGTGCTCAGCTTTCTTCACAGTCCAACTCTCACATCCATACATGACCACGGGAAAAAACATAGCCTTGACTAGATGGACCCTTGTTGGCAAAGTAACGTCTCTGCTTTTTAATATACTATCTAGGTTGGTCATAACTTTATATGTATATATACATATTAAATAACATATAATCAAAGTATACATATATTTTAATTGTAATTAATGTACTTTTATATGAAAATATATTTAAATAATATATATGTATATATTATTTAAGCACAACAGTAACTGCTGTACTTATTTCGATCTTAAACCAACAAAAGATTTTATCAGGAAGCTGTGTTTTTCTACTGAGGGTGTTTATACTTCCAGGCTCACTGGTGATAGTAAATATCAGACCAGCTTTCAACTGGATTTATTATTGTTTTTATCCTCCCTATACAAGATGCACCCCTTATGCCTATATCTGGGGTAGACTGATCCACTGACCCAACTTTGATATGCTGCTTCTTCCAATTCAATGAAGCCAAATTGCAATCTTGATGGATTCATGTTCGTCCTGTAATCTTAAGCATTCCCTCTACCTTTTTTTTCCCCACAGAAGTCTACTGCACAAACTTGCCTTGCTCAGGACATACACACATCCCTTTGTTAGCAGAGTTCTCAGAACGGATCCTGAGTCCTTGAGCTTGGATGGCCATCTCAACAAGACATCATGTTTAGTGTCTTGCATCTATTCCATCCACTTCTGTCTCCCCCAAGGTACTGTCAGCAGCTCACTCCCCAAAGGCATCTTACTTCTTCTTTCATGATATTGTTGAACCTAAGATGCAAAGGCTCAAGCCTTCATTGTACCTGCTTGCTCTTGATGTTGTATACTCCTTCCAAAAAAATAGATGGGGCTCAAGTGTGCTCTTTTTGCCTCTTCTACCCTAAGGACCTGTCATATTTCTATGATATTTTAGTATTATTTCCTCTCCTTAAATTTGTCTATACACCTCTTATTGGATTTATGAGAAATCATTAAGTAGGGTCCTTAATTATGACATAATGGCTCAGGTCTCCTCCCTGCTGTTCTCAGGCCATATCTTTGCCTTTATGAAAATGTACTCCCCTGAGCCTAGATTGTGATTTTTTCTGGCTTGGAGAAAAAAAAGAAAAAAAAAAACCCTCAAAACTTTCTTTGTCTATCTGTTGCCTGAATCTCTTTCCAAGTGAAAGTACTTAGCAACAAAAAAAAGTTATCTGGCTGTGGAACATTAACCCTCTCCAAGTCCATGCAAGCTCACATTTACTGATTTACTGTAAACTGCTTGTATAATTTATGTACACAATTTATCATATAAACATGTTAACAGAGCTTCAAATGTGGAAGAAATGATTCTAGGTACTGGGGATACAGGATGAACAAAGCGGGAAGTTGTTTCTGGCCTCAAGGAGCTTACAATCTGTAAGTGACTAGAGTTGACATCACATTACTTCTAGAACTACCCGACTCCTGAAGTGACTTCAGGGATCATATCTGCTAAACCTCTTATAAAAGACTGCAGTTGACAAAGGCTTCCTGCTTTACAATACTCAGTTCAGGACATTTGGGTAGAATATAGAGCTGCTAGCAGCAATATTCGGAGAAGGCAATGGCAAGCCACTCCAGTACTGTTGCCTAGAAATCCCATGGATGGAGGAGCCTGGTAGGCTGCAGTCCGTGGGGTCGCTAAGGGTCGGACGCGACTGAGCGACTTCACTTTCACTTTTCATTTTCCACTTTCACACATTGGAGAAGGAAATGGCAACCCACTCCAGTGTTCTTGCCTAGAGAATCCCAGGGACGGGGGAGCCTGGTGGGCTTCTGTCTATGAGGTCACACAGAGTCGGACACGACTGAAGTGACTTAGCAGCAGCAGCAGCAGCAGCAGCAATATTCCATAATGAGTTAAAATCTCAGACTGGGCCTTCCCAGGTGACTCAGTGGTAAAGAATCCACTTGCAAATGCAGGAGATGGAGGTTCGAGTAAGAAATGGCAACCGGCTCCAGTATTCTTGCCTGGGAAATCCCATGGACAGAGGAGGCTGGCAGGCTACAGTCCTTAGGGTTGCAGGGTCAGACACAACTGAGAGTGTAAAACGCAAGGGCTCAGACTACAGATTCAAGAGGCCCTGGATCAAAGCCAGGCCTCCTTATGGGGCAGTGATGAACACTGACAATCCACTTGACTTTCCTGTGCCTCATTTTCCTCAGCGGCAAAGGGGATAAAAATAGTCCTAAGTAACTCATGGAATTATTGTGCAGACTAAATAAGATGTGAAGGGCTGAGAACAGCATTTGTGTGTTCATTGCTCAGTCGTGTCCGACTCTTCGCGACCCCATGGACTGTAACCCACCAGGCTCCTCTGTCCGTGGAGATTCTCCAGACAAGAATACTGGAGTGGGTTGCCATACTCTTCTTCAGAGGATCTTCCCAACCCAGGGATCAAACCTTGGTCTCCTGAATCGCAGGCAGATTCTTTACCACTTGAGCTACAGGGAAGTCATTTAGCACACAGTAAATGATAAGTAAAGCTTAGCCATTTTTGTTATCATTTTCTACTATAAATGTTTAAATGGAAGTCCCATTACATGATGATTAGAAACAAAAGACCTTTGAATCTTTAAAATTCAGAATCAATGTAGTGATACTTCAAGGTTGAAGAAGTTTGTTCAGATATGTATCCTTCAGAATCTCATCAGGAAAACAAAAACTACACAATGTATTACAAGTAGAAGGAATTGAATGCAAAGGTATGGGCAGGAATAGAGGAGGGAAAAAGGAAGAAGAGGGCTATCTGGAGACCACAAAGCTCCTGATGTGCCCTGGCCTGGCGCCCACCAGCTTGCACCTGCTGCCTTGATGCCACCACCTCTTGCATTCCTACAGACTAACAACAAAACATCAGAAAGAGAAATTAAGGATACAATCCAATTTACCATTGCAACAAAAAGAATAAAATACCTAGGAGTAAACCTATCCAAAGAGGCAAAAGACCTGTACTCAGAAAACTACAGGATACTGATGAAAGAAATCAAAGATGACACAAACAGAGGGAGAGATATACCATGTTCTTGGACTGGAAGAAACAATATTATAAAAATAACTGTACTACTCAAAACAATCTACAGATTCAGTGCAATTCTTATCAAATTACCAATGGCACCTTCCACAGAATTAGAGCAAAAAATTCTACAGTTTGTATGGAAATGCTGCTGATATTAAAACCACTACTATCAACAACTGCCAGTCCCAGCCATGAGGTTGGTGCCAAAGGCAGAAGTCTCTTGCTCCCTTCTGATCTCCCACCAGTGCCTCCCATTGGCAGAACCTGTAGGGAAGCCATGTAGCACGGGAGCCTGGGAAATGTAGTTTGCAGACTGCCAGCCCCAGCAGTACAGAGCAGGGCAGAGATGGGCAGGTATGGAACTGAGACCATAGGTAAAAAGCACAGAAAACAAAACACACTCAACTCTATTATTAAATTAGAACTGGAGAGTCATCAGGATAATTTAATTCAAGTTGGAAGATAAAAATGGAAATGTTCTTTTTCCTGACCATCTTTGGTTGCTTTGATAGTTGATTTTGTTAGAGTCAAGTTTCATGTTTATCCTAGCATAAACACTACCATGGAGTCTACCAGAAGTTTCTGCAGACCATTTTTTTTAAAGAGGGTTTAAAAATGTTTTAAAGTGAAAAGATTCTAACATTCAGAATTGAATTTTAAAATGCCGTTCTGTCCATCCTACTAATCACTGCCACATGATCTCTGTTTCGGTCTTGAGCCCTGAAGAGACGTGGGTATTCTCGTACTTATCTGGGTCACCAAGAAGACTGTGGAAGCTGCTGAATAGCTTCCCCAGCAAACAAAAGCGATGCCAAGAACCTGATAATGGCAATGATTATCGCCCAAAGACACAGAAAGCAGCCTTTGGAGAGCATGACCAGGTGGCGAGGCAGTGCCGTTAGGAAAGAAAAACAGAAAGTCATGGACTTTTCCCAGCCAGCTCTAAATAATTTTTTGTACTCAAAAGGCACTGAGAAATAACGTAATGGGAACATTTTCTCGGATGTCTAACAGCTACAAGACACATCAACTTAGTTAACCGATATTAGATCTGAAGCGGCTACTTTTAGTTAGAATCTAAGTTAATGAAACTAAGAGACAGCGTTCATCCTTAATAGGAAAGCAGAAATAGAGTTATAAATATAGAACACAAACTTACGGTTACCAAGTGAGGAAGGGAGGGGTGGGATGAACTGGGAGAGTGGGATTGATAAATACACACTATTGATACTATACGTAAAATACATAACTAATGAGAACCTACTGTAATAGCTCAGGGTGACCTAAATGAGAAGCAAAAAGAGGGGATATTTGTGTAGGTATGGTTGATTCACTTTGCTGTACAGCAGAAACTAACACAACATTATTAAGCAACTGTATTCCAATAATTTGTTTTTTACAGTTCAGAGATTCCTCAAATCTGATTAGTGATAGGCAGCAAAAGGGGAAAGTCTATATCACCATGCTGAAGCAGTATCTTGTATTCAAAATCAGCTTTGTCACAAAATTTTTGTAGTTTCGTTTGAGCACGTATAACGTGATTTCACTTTTTACAACTACAGTTTGTCATTCAGTAGATAGAACAACGTGGTTATTAATTGTGTACACTGAACCACCTCCAAGAACATTCCTAGTCTATAAATGTCTTAATTTAGTACGAATATCATTTGTTCTACAACACTGTGTTCCACCTACAATTGTATTTTTCTTATCACTGCAAAAAAAAAAACAACTTTCCAATGTTCAAAAAACAAACAAAAAAAAAACAAACCCTTAATAGGGCTAGTTACTTTCCCATGAGGAATACTATCCAGTGGTTCAGGTGCCACTGGATGTAATAGGATTCAGACCAGGATACAGGAAGATCAGCTGAAAAGGAGTCAGTAAGCACATAAGTAGAAGCAGGTGGCCATTGCTGTGACGGGGACACAAATTTATTTGAGGGACCTTATGGTGCAGCCCTTATGAATCTCCACTCTGACTTCCCTAAAAAAAAAACAAGTCCTGCCACCTTTCTCCTCAACCACCCAATACTTTAGAATGGGCTACAGTATGTGAGGTTTATACATTAACTGAAGAAACCCGGGGGTGGTTTATATCAGGAATGCTGAAAGAGAAAAGTAATAGAACAGGGGTGGAAAGCTTTACTTATAAATTATACCTAAAGAGCAGATCATCAAATACATATTTTATTTATGTATGTATTTATTTATACCTCTTTAAACATTTTATTGTATATCCTTACATACTTTCCATATGCAAAATATACATTGACAGAAACTGTCATACAACACATCTTTTTATATTACAGTGTATTATGAGTAACTTACGCAAACAAAGATTATTTTTAGTGAGTGTGCATTCCAAGTATTTCATATATTATTGTAAAAGCAACATGACGTTCCAGAAAGAACATGGGCTCTGGCATCACTCAGATAGGAACGTAAATATGTCTTTTCATTTCTCTGAACCTTAGGGATAATATATGTAAAATCACTCCGCACAGAACAGACCTCCAGTGAAAGGTAGCATTCACCTTCATTGTGTATACACACACATCAAGTGCGCAACTGGTCACCATGAGTCAACAGTTGACTTTGTGAATATAAACAAGGCAGACTTATCAGTGGGGCATGAAGTTTCCCCTGCACACAGTACCAGGGACAGTATTTACACGTGTTTGTACAGCTGGCCCCCAGAGCTGCCTGCCTGTCGTTGGAGTGGGGAGCTGGCTGAGAGCTGATCTTCCTCTGGGGAGTCGTCAGCAGCACCAGACACAGCAGCGAGGTTGCAGGAGGAAATTCTGCCCTTGGGCTACTGGAATTTTATAATTCCTGATCAAACTGATGACTTGAAAGATCTGGTCCAAGATAACTACATTTCAGGAAAAAAAAAAGCTTGGAGCTAGCACCAGAGGATGGGAGACCATGGCAAAAGGAGCTAGAAAACCTCATCTGGCCTCAACTCAGCCACCAGCTCTCACCTCTTGCTCATGTGAAAAGCCCCTGAAACTTGAGTCTCTAGGGCAGGTTTCTCCGAGGAGGTGAGATCTGAGCTGAGACTTGAGTGACAAGAGGGAGCCAGCGTGGAATGATCTGAAGAAAGAGCGTCAGGAAGAGGAAAGATAATTGCAAAGGTCCTGAGACAGGTGCAAGCTCTGAGTGCCCAAGGAACAACAGAAGGCTAGTGGAACTCGGGCACAGTGAACAACCTGACCAGAGATCAAAAACCATGCAGGCGCCTTGGGTTTTATTCAGTAATCCATGGTTTTATTCAATACTGGAGGGCTCGAAGTACAGGGAGGACATGACCAGAATAAGAGTTTAAAAGATCATTCTGGTTGGTGTTCAGGGAATAATGTAGAGAATAAGAGGGGAAGCAAGGAGATGACAGTTACTGCAGAGATGCCAGAGGCTTGGGATCATGGGTCAGCGACAGCAGAGAAGGGGACAAATGCTGCTTGTATCCTGGATAGGGTCACTAGAGATGATACATAAGAACTGGACGTAAGGAATGATGGACAGCTGCTCAAACACAGCCTCTGAGCAGGCAGGAAGTTGTGTTTAACCAAAGCTGGAATTTCCTCAGGTGAGTATGTTGGAGGGGAAGCAGGAACTTTTGTAAAAGAGTCATTTCTTTTTAAAGGTAGCCTAGATTCTTCAGAGAGAAGTGAGGATACAGGTAGGTGGGTGCTGGACAGGGAAAAGGCAACAGTCACTGAACTGAAGGCCTCTGTTATCAGTCCCAACAGTGAAAGTGTTAGAATAATGACCAGCTTTAGAACCTTTGGTAAATTAGTCACTAATTTTTCAAAGCGTCACTTTTCTGATCTGGGAAAATGAGAGTAATAATGTCCACATTACAGAGCTATGGGTGGAATTCAATCCATTCGTGTGCATGAAGCGTTCAGCACAGTGCCTGGTACCTATAGTAGTTACTCAGTATACACGCGTGTGCGCTCAGTCACTTCAGTCGTGTCCGACTCTCTGTGACCCCATGGACTGTAGCCTGCCAGGCTCCTCTGTCCACGGGATTCTCCAGGCAAGAATACTGGAGTGGGTGGCCACGCCCTCCTCCAGGGGATCTTCCCAACCCAGGGATCGAACCTACATCTCGTATGTCTCCTGCATTGGCGGAAGGGTTCTTTACCTCTAGCGTCACCTGGGAAGCTCAGTATATAGTAGCTATAATTATTGTAAACCCCTTCTCCATTCAAATTCTCTGGCCCTCAGTTCCCTGGATTAACTGCAACACATATGGAACTTACAAGGCAATTGTGCTTTTGAGTCAGTTCTCCCCTGTTCTGGGGATTGGGTGAAGGTAAAGAATTTTAAACACATGGAACAATCATCACATTTTAGTCTTCAGAACACCTCTGACCCCAGTGAGTTCTGTTTAGCAAAATTTCAGTCAGTTGAAATACTACACTGCAAATCATTTTAACATTTTACTTTAAAGAAATAAGGCAACCCCTAGATTCAGATCCCCAAAGTGCCATAAACCAGTAAACCCTGCATGTCTGTATCTGCAACCTCACATTGCTCTCCTCTGACTGGTTTTCCCAGGGCAATGCCCCACATCTGACTTGGAACCCTGTTCTCTCAGGACTGGCCTCCCACATCTGACTTGGAACCCTGTTCTCTCAGGACTGGCCTCGAGGAGCAGGTCAGTCATTTCCAGAGCCTGCATTAACCTTTCAGGCACCACTGAGTGGATTAATGTTTTGATGTACTAAATGGTACCCCAGCGGTCCATTCAGATAGGATGCAGCCTTTAAGGAGAAATTGCACTAAAAACTTCATTGATTCTTAGGGAAAAAATAAAAAGCCCTACCATTTGCATTTGTCTATAAATATATTTCTCTGAGGACTTCATGATGCATAGAATGCCATTATGATTCTGGTTTCAAGAGACAGGAATAAAACTTGCATAATGGTCTGAAGAGGTATATAAGGGATGTGCTGTACCATGTGGTCTAACAGGATGATTTCTAATGATGCTTTTCTAAACTGGCAAAAATTGGCCATATTTTACACACATAAATATGAAAAGATAGACATGGCCAGTAATCTAAAAATAACTCCAAGTAATTCCTCCAGGTAACTGATGACGCATTTTCAAAAGCTGACTCATTGGATCACTTCACATGTGCCAGGCATATTCTGAGCGCTTTATATGGTTTAATTATTTCCTCTTAACAACAATCTTATGGTCCTACTGTTATCATTCCTGTGTTACAGATAAGCACACAGATCCATAGAGAGAGGTTAAGTGACTGACTGCTACAGCTGGAATGTAGTAGTCTGAGCTCTTGATCATGCACTATAGGGCTTCCCAAGTGGTCCAGGGGTGAAGAGTCTGCCTGCCAATGTAGGGGACACAGGCCCGATCCCTGGTCTGGGAAGATCCCACGTGCCACGGGGCAACTAAGCCCACACACCGCAACTACTGAGCCCCCAGTCTAGAGTCCACGAGCCGCGGCCACTGAGCCTGTGCCCCACAATAAGAGAGAAAGTCATGGTGATAAGCCCACACACCGACTAGAGAGTAGCCCCTACTCTCAGCAACTAGAGAACGTCTGCACGTAGTTATAAAGACCCAGCACAGCCAAAACTAAATTTTTTTAAAATCATGCACTGTAACCATGTTTTTCAAACATTTATGGCTATGCTTCACCATAGGAAGTAATTTTATTATCATTTTCTCTTTTTTGAAGTGGAGTTGACATATTTGTTTCAGGTGTACAACATAGCGATTCGATATTTATACACATTACAAAATGATCACAATAAGTCTAGTTACCATCTGTCACCACACAAAGATATTACACTATTATTGACTATATTCCCTGTGCTGTACATTACGTCTCCCTGACTTGTCTGTTTCCTAACTGGAAGTCTGTACTTAATCTCCTTCACCTATTTCACTCAGTCCAGCACCCTCTCCCATCTGGCAATCACCAGTTCGTTCTCAGCATCTACGACTCTTTCTGTTTTGTCTGCTCCCTTCTTTTGTTTTTTCAGATTCCACATACAAGTGTGATCATATGGTGTTTCTGTCCGACTTATTTCACTCAGTAGGATACTCTCAAGGTCCACCCATGTCTTTGCAAATGGCAAGATCTCATTCTTTTTTATGGCCTAGTTGTGTGTGTGTATATACACACACTATATGTTAAAGTAATTATTAATAGGTACTGATAGTAATTTATTGCCATTTGATTATCATTCCCTGGTTGTTTTTTTAAAAAAATCATTTTATTTCTTTCCAATCGATATGCCTTTTCTTATTATGCTTCTCCTTGACTTAAAAAAAAGTCATTTATTTATTTAGTTGGTTATGGTTATTTTTGCCTGTGCTGGGTCTTCGTTGCTGTGCACGGGCTTTCTCGAGTCGTGGCAAGCAGGGGCTACTCTGTTGTAGTGTGTAGGCTTGTCACTGCAGTGGCTTTTCTTGTTGTCAAGCACGGGCTCTAGGGCACTCGGGCTTCAGTAGTTGTGGCAGGTAGGCTCAGTAGCTGTGGTTCAAGGGCTTAGTTGCCCCAAGGCATGTGGGATCTTCCTGGACCAGGAATCAAACCCATGTCCCCTGCCTTACAAAGTGGATTCTTAACCACTGGACTACCAGGGAAGCCCTCTGGCTGTTTTTTAGAGTTATTCTCTGTTTCTTTTTTCTTCTCTGTTTTCTTTTCCACTTTTTTCTTTTCTTTTCCATGGTTTGATGATTTTCTTTAGTTGCTTATGTTTCTTGTCTTTATTTTTTGTGTATATATGTGTGTGTGTGTGTGTGTGTGTGTGTATGTCAATTTAAGTTGATGCTTAAGTTGGTGCTTAAATTCAAGTATATCTTAAAATCATTATGTTTTTACTATCCTCCCACATTTTATGTTTTTGACATTAAATTCTATATCTTCTTTTTTGTATCACTTTAGATACAGAGGATTTTACTAATTTTGTCTTTAATCTTCATACTAGCATTTTAGTTGGTTTATTCACTACCTATATGTTTGGCTTTACCAGTGAGATTTTCCCCCTCATAATTTTCTTGTTTCCAGTTATGTTTTATTTTTTTCCTGTTTAAAGAAGTCCCTTTATCATTTCTTGTAAGGCCAGTTTAGTAGTGATGAACTCCTTTAGCTTTTGCTTGTCCTGGAAACTCCTCCTCTCTCACTCAGCTCTGAATGATAACTTTGCCAGGTACAGTATTCTTAGTAATAAGGTTTTTTTTTTTTTTTCTCTCTCTCAGCACTTTGAATATATCCTGCCAGTCCCTTCTGACCTGTAAAGTTTCAGCCGAAAAATCACCTGATAGTCTTCTGGGGGTTCCCTTGTATGTAACTGGGCTTCCCTGGTGGCTCAGATGGTAAAGAATCCTCCTGCAATGTGGAAGACCTGGGTTCGATCCCTGGGTCAGGAAGATCCCCTGGAGAGGGAACGGCAACCCACTCCAGTATTCTTGCCTGGAGAATTCCATGGACAGAGGAGCCTGGCAGGCTACAGTCCATCCTGTTGCAAAGAGTCAGACATGACAAAGTAACTTTCACTCTTTATGTAACTAGTTGTTTTCCTCTTGCTGCTTTTAAGATGCTTTATCTTTGGACCTAACATTTTAGTTACAGGGTGTTTGGTGTGATTCCCTTCAGGTTCATCTTGTTCGGGACTCTCTGTGCTTCTTGGACTTGGATGTCTGTTTCTTTTGCTGGGTTAGGAAAGTTTTCCACCATTGTTTCTTCAAATGGATTTTCTGTCCCTTTCTCTCTCTCTTCTGGAATGCTTGTAGTGCAGATGCTAGTGTGCTTGATGTTGTCCTAGACAGGCCCTTAAACTATCTTCATTTTTTAAAATTCTTTGTTTTGCTGTCCTGATCAGATTTCCACTAACCTGTCTTTCCGATTGCTCACCTGTTCTACTGTATCCTCACAACCACTATTGGTTCCTTCAGTGCATTTTTCATTTCTGTCAATGTATTATTCAGTGCTAATTGGTGGTTCTTAATATTTTCTATTTTTCTGTTGGTATTCTCATTGAGTTCATTTGTTCTTCCTCTGAGTTCAGTGAGCGTTTTTATACCTGGCATTTTGAACTTTTTATCTGGGAACTTTTTATCCCTTTTGTTAAGTTCTTTTTCAAGGGTGTTGTCTTGTCCTTTCATGTGGAAGGTATTTCAAATGGCCTTGTGTACATGGTGCCCTGGGGATGAGTGGCCAGTGGTGCAGTCCCCTCTGGTCTCTAGAGACAGGTGCTCCAATGGTGTGCCTTGTGTGGGCTGCATGTGCTCTCTTGTTGTGGTTCTGCTGAGATTGCTACAGATGTGCTGGTTGGTAGAGCTGGTCCCCAACCCAGCTGAGCGGACTAGCTGTGGCTATGGTGGGTATGTTAGTGTGCAGGGCTGCTCCCCAGGAGTGGGAGTGGCTTTGGAGGGGCACCGGTGCCAGCTGGGGCCATCTGCTGGCTGGGGTAGGCAAGAGCTGCTTTGGAGGAGCAGGGCAGGTAGGTTGGATGGGGCTGATACTTGGGGGAATGCCTGGGTGGTGTGCACGGTGTTAGCCAGGTTGATAGAGGGTGACAGAAAGGTGCCTGCCAGTGCTAGCCCAGCTAGGTGAAAAGAGTGAAAGGAAAATAGGGCCTGCCAGCACTTCCATTCCTGGGGAAAGCTTCATCAGACCCAGCCACTCTGGCACACACCCTGAAATAGGTCAGTGAATCTCCTTCTCGTATGACTTGGACACTGAGTCAACTCACTGCCTCTGTGCTGGGACTCTGAGCAAGTGTGTTTGTGCATGAGCCCTTCAAGAGCAGAATTTTGGCTTCCCACAGCCACCCCTTTCTCCCAGACATACTGCATGCTGGGTCTCAAAGTCAGATGGGATGGAGGTTCCTCTTCCTGCTTCAGGTCCCCTGGGAGCCTAGGAGCCCAACAGTTCTGATCCCTCCCACTTGTGGGTCACTGCACCAGGGGTGTGTCTTCTGACTAGGCTACATCTCTGTCCTTCCCACTTGTCTTGATATTGTCCTTTCTTTATTTCTGTAGTTGTAGAAAGTTTGTTCCGCTTGTCTTCAGGTTGTTCTTAGAGATAGCTTTTCTGTAAGTATTGTGTGTGTCAACGGGAGAAGATGAGCTAAGAGTCTTCCTATTCTACCAGGCTGCACCAGAACAAGCACTAGGAAGTAACTTTACATTGTAAACCAGGAAAAAGGGTTTTTTAAAATAGTACCCACCCCAACAATGGGGAACACCTCTCAGTACTTTCCCTTTTATTTCAGTCTGCTTTTAATAAATGCTGGTTGAGACTCAGTGAATTTATTTGATGACTCAGTAAATAGGTTGTGCCCTCAGTTTTCCAAACACTCCACTAATTATGCTGCTTCATAAACAGAGGAGCCTGGGATTCATAAAGAATCTACACTGGAATAGAAAGGAGGCTGAAGTTGGCTTCTCCCTCATTTCCTGTGCATCCTTCAATCCCCACCCGTGCTCACTTAAACAAACAGTCAGCACGGAAAGGTCAAGGAGAAAAGGAAGAATTGATCTGCTGAAATGTCCTAATTTCTCTTCAGTTGTTTTCTTTCTTCCATTATACCAACCAAATTATGCTTGGACTATTTCAACAGAGAATAAAAAACATCATTCAAAAACCCAATTCCCTTGAACCCTAGAATAATGGCTTTTTTTTTTTTTTTACTAATGAAACATGCAAACTGTTGTCAGGGCCATTAATAGTCTCAATTTTTAATCTCTGAGATGATGGAACATTAAGGTTTCCATGGCAGCAGCTTCCAACTGTTGGGAGGTCCCAGGCTTTCGGCTGTGTGACAATTAGGGTGACGCACTGCTGAGACTTCTCAGTGTCTCTGCGCCTTCGTTACGCAGGATTCGGTGTTTTTAAAAGCACTGATTACCATGATGTATTGGATTAAGGAGCTTGGCATGCTGGTACCTATCCTGGGAAGAACAGTAATTTCTTGCAGCCTATCACCAGGAGCTGCCTGACACACTTGGAGGGATGATCGGGATATGATCATTATCTTTGGTGTTTGGCTTATAAATTAATAAATGTCTTGGTGAATTCAATTATACACAGTTTGTGTTCCAGGAATCTAATGATTTTTGATGAGGACAAAAATCTAAGAACAAGACCATCTCTAGTGTCCATATATCAAAAGGCTGCAGTAAGCATGTGAAGCCTAGCTATTTGATGGAAATTAACAAGATTTTTGGATTAAGTTCGGCTCAAGGAAGAGAGATAGACACCAAGACAGCAGCAAAACCAAATGTGAATATTTGAGTTACAATCAGCTGCTTTTTTAAAAAAGTAGTTTATTTATTTTAATTGGAGGCTAATTACTTTATAATATTGTGGTGGTTTTTGCCACACATTGACGTGAATCAGCCATGGGTGTACATGTGTCCCCCATCCTGAACCTCTCTCCTACCTCCCTCCCCATCCCATCCCTCTGGGTTCCCAGTGCACCGGCTTTGAGTGTCCAGAATCTAACTTGAACTGGTCATCTATTTCACATATGGTAATATATGTGTTTCAATGCTATTCTCTCAAATCATACCACCATCACCTTCTCCCACAGAGTCCAAAAGTCTGTTCTTTATATCTGTGTCTCTTTGGCTGTCTCGCGTATAGGGTTGTCATCACCATCTTCCTAAATCCCGTATATATACTGTATTGGTGTTGGAGAAGACTCTTGAGAGTCCCTTGGACTGCAAGGAGATCCAACCATTCCATTCTAAAGGAGATCAGTCCTGGGTGTTCATTGGAAGGACTGATGCTAAAGCTGAAACTCCAATACTTTGGCCACCTCATGCGATGAGTTGACTCACTGGAAAAGACTCTGATGCTGGGAGGGATTGGGGGTAGGAGGAGACGGGGATGGCAGAGAATGAGATGGCTGGATGGCATCACCGACTCGATGGACATGAGTTTGAGTGAACTCCGGGAGTTGGTGATGGACAGGGAGGCCTGGCGTGCTGTGATTCATGGGGTCGCAAAGAGTCGGACACGACTGAATGACTGAACTGAACTCAATACTGTATTGGTGTTTTTCTTTCTGGCTTACTTCACAGTATAATAGGCTCCAGTTTCATCCACCTCATTAGAACTGATTCAAATGAATTCTTTTTAATAACTGAGTAATATTCCATTGTGTATATGTACCACAACTTTCCTAGATGTCTGCAGATGGACATCTAGGTTGCTTCCATGTCCTCACTATTGTAAACAGTGCTGCAATGAACATTGGAGTACATGTATCTCTTTCAATTCTGGTTTCCTCGGTTTGCATGCCCAGGAGTGCTATTGCTGGATCATATGGCAGTTCTATTTCCAGTTTTTTAAGGAATCTCCACACTGTTTTCCATAGTGGCTGTACTAGTTTCCAGTCCCACCAACAGTTTAAGAGGGTTCCCTTTTCTCCACACCCTCTCCAGCATTTATTGTTTGTAGACTTTTGGATAGCAGCCATTCTCAACTGCATGAGATGGTGCCTCATTGTAGTTTTGATTTGCATTTCTCTGATAAAAGAGTGATGTTGAGCATCTTTTTGTGTTGTTAGCCATCTGTATGTCTTCTTTGAAAGAATGTCTGTTTAGTTCTTTGGCCCATTTTTGTATTGGGTCGTTTATTTTTTTGGAATTGAGTTGCATGAGTTGCTTGTATATTTTTGAGATTAATTGTCAGTTGCTTCATTTGCTATTATTTTCTCCCATTCTGAAGGTTGTCTTTTCACTTTGCTTATAGTTTTCTTCATTGTGCAGAAGGTTTTAAGTTTAATTAGGTCCCATTTGTTTATTTTTGCTTTTATTTCAATTACTCTGGTAGGTGGGACATATTCTAATGCCACTTGATCATATGATCACAGTAATAGAGCTAGTTCTACCTCCATTAATTTGAAGGGCACGTTTGAAGTTACTTTCATAAAGAAAGGTGGGGGTAGGAAGAAGGAAGAGAAAAAGAAGGCAGGGAAAGGTTGGATTACTCTCATTTTTCAAATACGAGAAAATGTACCAGGAATTCAAATGTTGCTTACATAAATTATAGAAGTCACACACAATACACTATGAGGTAAGTTATCAATGGCTCCATTTTATTAATTAGGTGACAGAAGCTCAACAAGATTGTGACAAAATCAATGCTCTGTTAACCAAGCCTATTTCTGTTTTCTCTTGGTCATATACACTCAGAGATAGGTTATACTTCTTACCTGCCTTGCAATTATAGTTGAGATCACACATGTAAGTTCCAGCCAGGGGAATTAAGGCAGAAATAATAGGGTCTCTCCTCCCATTGGTTTGCTGGATGTTGGTGCTTAAAATGAGCTTGTGAGTCACATGTTGAAGGTGGAGATGCAACTGTCATTCTGGTTCTCTAAATGGCTATGTGGACTAGATCTCCCTGAAGACCATATTAGAATGTGATGAGAACAATAATGTACTTTCAATGCTTTAAGTCACTGAGACTTTCATGTTGGGATTCTTACTGAAAATCAACAGAGGTATCAATTATCCTGTCTAATATAGAAATCAATACCTTGATGCAGGGTGCTACTGTAACACAAACCTAAAATATATGGCATTATATATAACGGAATATATACATATATATATATATATATATATAAAATGGAAACTAATATCAAATGTCAGAGGGATGGAAACTGGTGTTATACTGTGGGGAAAACATTTGGGGAAATTTCATAGTAACTTGGAAGACAAGTTACTATGCGCCCACTGAAGTGGCCTTTCTGGAGAAACTGGTTGGAAAAAAAGAATGGATTAGTGTGTGCTGGTAACCTTGGCTGATTTTGGCATGGCAGGAAAGAAAAAGATGTACATAGGGCAGAACTGGACAGTTTCTAGAAATTTGGTCAATGGTGAAAAAGTCAACTGCCTCTTCAACCCATTTTAAGATTTGAGAATTTAAGAATAAAAGTGTCTTTGAACCAAAGAGACCATTAAAACTTCATCTCACAACAAAGTCAAATTAAGAATGTGACCTTCCCTCTTGAGATTAATAGCTTCAAAAGATTCATCATTTAGGTGCAGGAGATAGGCTTGGGGAAGGAAAAGGGGAAGCCAAAAAATAATATAAATTTGGGAATCATATCAACTAAAGAATTTATTATGAGCTTACTGGAATGTGGAATGACTGAAAGATAATGGATCAGGAGCCGATTAAGTTTCTAAGGGAATTTTATTGCCAAAGAAACCATGAACACAGACGCAGAAAATCTCAGACTTTTTGTAACTTAAAATAATCCTTGGACATTTAATCATCCAAATGCAGGGAGTGTTATAACTTCTAATAGAGGGTATCAAATGCCCCTTTCAGATGTGGATAAGGAAGAGGAAGAAAAAGGGAGAATCCCTTAAGGAATGGATCCAGAGACCATGAACTTCCTCCTGAATAGCAAAGTAAAGCTCAGTCACAGGATAACAAGGGACCTCTTCTATTGCCAGGACAGAAAAACTTCATAATGTCAGCCCCATGTGATTCCATCACTGCTCTGCATCAGTAACTGCTATGTCTTTCATTCTCCCCCTTTTCAGAAAAAGTGTTTATTGTGGCTACCTTCCCCCTGCCCCACCACTGTATGGTGTCTTTAGTGTCAAAAGTCACCCCAGACCACCACACCAGCCTGAGGTCCTAGACTTTGAGTGGATGCAGTGGCTGGATGGGACTCTGAACGGTGTACCCTTGGGGGGAGTGTGTAAGTGTGACCCAAGTTCAGGAGGAAGAGTAAATAGATATTGGTGATCAAATAGGGCCATTAATTAAGGCAAAGACAATGCCATGTGTTCACTAAATATATTTCCTTCTCTTCCTGGGCACACAGTCCAGCCTCCCTCAATCAATAGGGTCATTCAGCTGAGTTCCAACTAAAGGAATATGGACAGAAATTGATGTATACACCACATCCAGGCCTTGCCCATAAAATCTATGGCATGATTTTCTACTTTCTCTCTCCCCCACCATTGCTACTTGGATGTCAACAACTAGAATAAACTTGATAGAGTTCCACACTGAAGACGGAAGATACTTTATCCACCTGGGTCCTTGAAGGAAGGAATGGAGAAGAGTACCCCCATTTCTCTCCAACACACAGTGGACCACACAAAAATTTTTATAGCAGCCTTATTTATAATCCTGCCAAACTGGAAGCAACAAAGATGTTCTTTAATGAGTAAATAGGTAAATAAATTGTGCTATCTCAACACAGTGGAATACCAGTCCAGTCAGCAATAAAAAATTATGAGCTATCAAACCATGCAAAGACATGGATGAATATCAAGTATATATTGCCAAGTGAAGCCAGTCTGAAAAGGTCAGTCTCTACCATTCCATTTATGACCTTCTGAAAAAGGCAGAACTACAGAGATGGTAAACAGATCACCAGCCTCCAGAGGTTCAAGAAGGGATAGGTTGGGGAAGGATTAAATAGGTGAAGCATAGGAGACTTTTTTAGGGCAATGAAACCATTCTGTGTGATACTGTAATGACACCTGTATTTGTGAAAACCCACAGAATTTTATTACAAAGAATGAGCCTTATTATATGCAAATTAAAAGAAATCATTTAAGAGGTCAGAGGATCACAGGATGGAATGCAAACTGTGAGTAAAAGAATCTAACTACGTGCTTCATTGGTAAAGAATCCGCCTGCCAGTGCAGGAGACGTGCGTTTGATCTCAGAGTCAGGAAGATCCCCTCGAGTAGAAAATGACAGCCCACTCCAGTATTCTTGCCTGCCAGGCTCCTCTGTCCATGGAATTTTCCAGGCAAGAATACTGGAGTGGGTTGTCATTTTCTACTCGAGGGGATCTTCCTGACTCTGAGATCAAACGCACGTCTCCTGCACTGGCAGGCGGATTCTTTATCAATGAAGCACGTAGTTAGATTCTTTTACTCACAGTTTGCATTCCATCCTGTGATCCTCTGACCTCTTAAATGATTTCTTTTAATTTGCATATAATAAGGCTCATTCTTTGTAATAAAATTCTGTGGGTTTTCACAAATACAGGTGTCATCACAGTATCACACAGAATGGTTTCATTGCCCTAAAAAAGTCTCCTATGCTACAGTCCATGGGGTCATAAAGAGTCGGACATGACTTGAACATGCACACGCGCACACACACACACATGTTACAAAGATATGAAATCACTGAAGGGGAAAAAGTCACTTACTTGTGTAATATTAAAAATAAGGGTAAAGGCAGAAGGAATTGTACCAGAGCACTATTCTACAGTTGATAAAGCTGTTTCCCCCAGGAATACAGCTAAATAATTCTAAAATCAGTGTACAAGGAATTGAATAACTAAGTAAATGGACAGCAGATCCTGGAAGCCAGGTATCTCTCTGTTGGAGTGTGAGGTTATAGGTAAGAAAGAGGAGGAGTCTACAATGTACTAAAGTTGGAGACATCAGTTGAACTGATGTTTAACATATAAGGTCAAGATGCAGTTAGTGACATACAGAAATATCTATGGATATGTGAATATACATGAATTAGTATATACAAATATATTCCTTTGCTCTGTTAGCCAAGAATGCCTGGATGGATGCAACAATACTCCAGCAGCAACAGAAAAAATTGGTGCCCAGATCTTGGTTTCTAATAGTATTCTCCAATGAAACAAACCAAGATGGAGAAATGGCTGATTCCAGGTGTAGGATGGGAAATATGCAGGACTAGCCTGGAGTATCTTGCAGTGCTTGTAGTCAGAAAATGCTAAAACAGAACAAAAACAACAACCAAAAAACCCTTAAAAAAGAAAGACCAAACCTGCAGTGATGGGATTACGTTAAGAAGACAGGCGTCAACTAAGAGAGCTCCCAATGGTCAAAGCTGAAACAATTTAAATAACAAAATAAAGCATTGAAGTATATTATAACGTATGAAATAAAAGTTCATGAGTCCACATGATTATGAATAAGTGACTGAATTAATAACAAATATCATGGTCAACAAAAGAGTCCGAAATGCAGTACTTGGATGCAATCTTAAAAATGACAGAATGATTTCTGTTCGTTTCAAAGGCAAACCATTCAATATTACAGTAATCTAAGCCTATGCCCCAACCAGTAATGCTGAAGAAGCCGAAGTAGAACGGTTCTATGAAGACCTACAAGACCTTTTAGAACTAACACCCAAGAAAGATGTCCTTTTCATCATAGGGAACTGGAATGCAAAAGTAGGAAGTCAAGAAACACCTGGAGTAACAGGCAAATTTGGCCTTGGAGCATGGAATGAAGCAGGGCAAAGGCTAATAGAGTTTTGCTAAGAGAACACACTGGTCATAGCAAACACCCTCTTCCAACAACACAAGAGAAGACTCTACACATGGACATCACCAGATGGTCAACACCGAAATCAGATTGATTATATTCTTTGCAGCCAAAGATGGAGAAGCTCTATACAGTTAGCAAACACAAGACCAGGAGCTGACTGTGACTCAGATCATGAACTCCTTATTGCCAAATTCAGACTGAAATTGAAGAAAGTAGGGAAAACCACTAGATCATTCAGATATGACCTCAATCAAATCCCTTATGATTATACAGTGGAAGTGAGAAATAGATTTAAGGGACTAGATCTGATAGAGTGCCTGATGAACTCTGGACAGAGGTTTGTGACATTGTACAGGAGACAGGAACCAAGATCATCCCCATGGAAAAGAAATGCAAAAAAGCAAAATGGCTGTCTGAAGAGGCTTTACAAATAGCCGTGAAAAGAAGAGAAGCGAAAAGCAAAAGATAAAAGGAAAGATATAAATATCTGAATGCAGAGTTCCAAAGAATAGCAAGGCGAGATAAGAAAGACTTCCTCAGCGATCAATGCAAAGAAATCGAGGAAAACAACAGATTAGGAAAAACAAGAGATCTCTTCAAGAAAATTAAAGATACCAAGGGAACATTTCGTGCAAAGATGGGCTCGATAAAGGACAGAAATGGTATGGACCTAACAGAAGCAGAAGATATTAAGAAGAGGTGGCAAGAATACACAGAAGAACTGCACAAAAAAAGATCTTCATGACCAACATAATCACGATGGTGTGATCACTGACTTAGAGCCAGACATCTTGGAATGTGAAGTCAAGTGGGCCGTAGAGAGCATCACTATGAACAAAGCTAGTGGAGGTGATGGAATTCCAGTTGACCTATTTCAAATCCTGAAAGATGATGCTGTGAAAGTGCTGCATTCAGTATGCCAGCAAATTTGGAAAACTCAGCAGTGGCCACAGGACTGGAAAAGGTCAGTCTTCATTCCGATCCCAAAGAAAGCCAATGCCAAAGAATGCTCAAACTACCGAACAATTGCACTCATCTCACACGCTAGTAAAGTCATGCTCAAAATTCTCCAAGCCAAGCTTCAGCAATATGTGAACCGTGAACTTCCAGATGTTCAAGCAGGTTTTAGAAAAGGCAGAGGCACCAGAGATCAAATTGCCAACATCCTCTGGATCATGGAGAAAGCAAGAGAGTTCCAAAAAAACATCTATGTCTGCTTCATTGACTATGCCAAAGCCTTTGACTGTGTGGATCACAATAAACTGTGGAACATTCTGAAAGAGATGGGAATACCAGACCACCTGACTTGCCTCTTGAGAAACCTGTATGCAGGTCAGGAAGCAACAGTCAGAACTGGACATGGAACAACAGACTGGTTCCAAATAGGAAAAGGAGTACGTCAAGGTTGTATATTGTCACCTTGCTTATTTAACTTCTATGCAGAGCACATCATGAGGAACGCCGGGCTGGAAGAAGCACAAGCTGGAATCAAGAATGCTGGGAGAAATATCAATAACCTCAGATATGCAGATGACACCACACTTATGGCAGAAAGTGAAGAGGAACTAAAAAGCTTTTGATGAAAGTGAAAGAGGAGAGTGAAAAGGTTGGCTTGAAGCTCAACATTCAGAAAACAAAGATCATGGCATCTGGTCCCATCACTTCATGGGAAATAGATGGAAAAACAGTGGAAACAGTGTCAGACTTTATTTTGGGGGTTCCAAAATCACTGCAGATGCTGATTGCAGCCATGAAATTAAAAGACGCTTGCTCCTTGGAAGTAAAGTTATGAGCAACCTAGATAGTATATTAAAAAGCAGAGACATTACTTTGCCAACCAAGGTCCGTCTAGTCAACGCTATGGTTTTTCCAGTTTTCATGTATGGATGTGAGAGTTGGACTGTGAAGAAAGCTGATCGCTGAAGAATTGATGCTTTTGAACTGTGGTAATGGAGAAGACTCTTGAGAGTCTCTTGGATTGCAAGGAGATCCAACCAGTCCATTCTAAAGGAGATCAATCCTGGGTGTTCATTGGAAGGACTGATGCTAAAACTGAAACTCTAATACTTTGGCCACCTCATGCGAAGAGTTGACTCACTGGAAAAGACTCTGATGCTGGAAGGGATTGGGGGCGGGAGGAGAAGGGGACGACAGAGAATGAGATGGCTGGATGGCATCACCGACTCGATGGACATGAGTTTGAGTGAACTCCGGGAGTTGGTGATGGACAGGGAGGCCTGGCGTGCTGTGATTCATGGGGTTGCAAAGAGTTGGTCATGACTGAGTGACTGAACTGAACTGAACTGAACTAGGGGAGAAGAGACAAATCTCCCATGTAGAAGAATTACAAATAATCTATGTAGACAGTTCATCCTCAAAGAAGGTCAGCCTGGCTCCTTATCCCTTCTTTATAATGACTTTCTTATGAAGAAAGCAATATGGAAAGGGAAAAATGAGTAAATATAGGGGAGAAACCTCACAAACACTACCTGAGCCTGTGGTCAACATTAACATCAGCAGGGTTGAGTCATTTTGATAGCATACATGTTTCAGACAATGCGATGAAAATGGCAATTTACTTCCATGCCTTCCTCAAAGCTTCTAACACTAGCCTAATCATAAAGAAAACATCACACGAATCCATTTGTAGGCCATTCTATAAAATAGTTGACCAGTATTCCCAAAAACCATTAAGGTAATCAAAAACAAGGAAAGTGTGATACACTAACACAGTTAAAAAAGGGCCTTAGAAGATTTGATCACCTAATGTAATGTGGTATCCTGCATGGGGAGTTCCGAGGTGGTGCTAGTGGTCAAGAATCCTCCTGCTAATGCAGGAGATGTGGGTTTGATCCATGGGTCGAGACGATCCCCTGGAGGAAGAAATGGCAATCCACTCCAGTATTCTTGCTTGGGAAATCCCATGGACAGAGGAACCCAACAGTACACAGGGCTGCAAAGTGTCACACATGACTGAGCAAACAGCACACAGCACATCCTGCATGGGATCTTGGTACAGAAAAAGGACAGTCATTAGATAAAAACTAAGGACATCTGAATAAAATATTGACTTCCATGAATAATAAAGTATCAGGCTCATTAACTGTGTTAAATGTACCATACTAATTTAAGATGTTAAAAACAGGGGAAACTATTTTTGGATGTATAGGGTTTCTCTATCATCTTTGCAACTTTTTGTAAATCTATATTCTATAATTGTAAGCTTATTTTTTTAAGTTTGAAAAGTAAAAGAAGTGTAATATTTTAAGATCTTTGTTAATTTTTTTTAATTAAAAAAGATAGAAAAGTCTTTCTCAAGCTAGAATTGAAAGAATTGGATCAGAGGATTTATAAGGTTACTTCCAAGATTTTGTGATTCCATGACATGAAACTAACAAGAAATTTATCTCAAGCAAAAAACCCTAAGGATATTAGTAGGAGGGAGTGGGAGGGAGATTCAAGAGGGAGGGGATATATGTATACCTAAAGCTGATTCATGTTGCTGTACAGCAGAAACTAACGCAACATTGCAAAACAATTATTCTACAATTAAAAATAAGAATGAAAAAATTCTTCTCAAAAATTTAACTTTATTCTAGTTATAAAACTATATATATATATTCATGGAAGAAAAAGTAAAATAAAGTATAAACAAAACAATAAAAGGAATATTGGGATTAACAAAGGTCCAATTTATCAATAAGCAACCCAGTAATCTTACTATTATTTCAATTCAGTGCCTATCTAGATAATAACTGGACAAGAAATTAAAAAATCTAAGTTAATATTTATATATTTTTTCTTGATAATACTCAATCTTCAGTGTTGGTCAAATCTTTCCTCACACAATCACCACAACAGCAAAGTATCTTTTCTAATGTAATGTTTACCGAGAATGAATGAGCACAGCATGGGAAGGGGTGGTTATTTTTAAGCAGGCCCATTATATTCCTCTTGAGAGCAATGGTGTACATATTCAAGTACATTCATCAGACATGGGGCTGATGATGGAAGAATGTAACAGAGGCACTGCTGTGCTTCCCCATTAGGAAGCTTGCTAATCAGTGGTGGGCTAGCCCTTTGGGAGCACCAAGTATGGAGAAGGGAAAGGAAAAACAACTTCCTATTTCTTCTCTAAAATGTGAGCGACCATTCTTGAAGGCTGTACTGTAGGTAATGAATGGAAATGATCTGCAGTTGGTAATTATTACAAAGGTTCTCAGATGGTGGCTGTGAGGGGCTGGCTGGTCTGCAGCAGGAAGCCACATTGGATGAAAGTCTGTTGAGTAGTTGTATCTGACACAAAATATGTCACCTATTTAATCAAATGAACAGCCCCAGAGCTCAGCGGTGATTAACTTAGGAACAAGGGTCCACTTACTGGGGTGGGAGGGTTCAGTGAGTTAGTATTTGTAACCCTTTGGTTTCTGGCAGAAAAGGGAAGGTGCGTTGTTTTCTTTTGGTTTTGTTTTCTTTTTTTCTAAGAAATTGGTAACAAATATAAATATCTTTTTCTTCAGTTCAGTTCAGGTCAGTTGCTCAGTCGTGTCCGACTCTTTGCGACCCTGTGAATTGCAGCATGCCAGGCCTCCTGGTCCATCACCAACTCCCGGAGTTCACTCAAACTCATGTCCACAGAGTTGGTGATGCCATCCAGCCATCTCATTCTCTGTCGTCCCCTTCTCCTCCTGCCCCCAATACCTCCCAGCATCAGAGTCTTTTCCAGTGAGTCAACTCTTCGCATGAGATGGCCAAAGTATTTTTTCAGCTTTAGCATCAGTCCATACAATGAACACCCAGGACTGATATTTAGAATGGACTGGTTGGATCTCCTTGCAGTCCAAGGGACTCTCAAGAGTCTTCTCCAACACCACAGTTCAAAAGCATCAATTCTTAAGAGATTTACGAAAAGCTAAGACGATACTGAGATGAAATCAGAAGAACCTTGTTTGATTTATGCAATCACATTATTAAAATTCCAGGGACTTCCCTGGAAGTCCAGTGGTTAAGAATCTGTGCTTCCACTGCAGGGAGCATGGGTTTGATCCCTTGTTGGGGAGATCCCACATGAGTGGTGCAGTCAACAAATAAAAAATAAAAGTTCAAACAAGCACTGCAATTTTATAGAATATTCGTATGTTCCTGAGTTATATTATGCTCTTGGACATTATAAGAAGAAAGTAAAACAAGGTCCCACTGCTGTGCAGTAACTTAACCACAACCTAACAGCTGAGCCAAAGCATGTTAAGAAGATGTGGAAAACTAAAGAACTCAACTGTTCGGACACAGCAGGACAACAGGAGGTCAGAGATGGGCTAACTAGAAGGAAGGCCAGCAAAGAATAATTAAAAGTCTGATTTCTAAAATATGTTTATAGAAATGAATTAGTATTGTTTGTGAATATTGTGAGTAAAGAGAATTATGTAGTAAAGAACACCGTTACCAATGAAGTACATGCAACTCTGCCAAAATGACTCACTTCCCTGGAAAGGCATACCAGTAAGTCCACGATTAGAAAGAACGTGATTTTAGAAGCAACCCATTTCAAACCTCCCAAATCTAAAAGACAGTCACAATGTCCCTTCATTGTCTTCTCCGGGTGCCTGTCTTCAGCATTATCCAGGGATGGGCACCCAAAAATCTGTTTTCCCCTCAGTCTTCCCAGAGAAACTCAGCTTTTTCCAGCTACTGCTCATGGCCATCAAAGCCATGGGAAGTCATTCCTGGATTCAACCTGGGAGAGCAAGTGTGGAGTGTAGATTCTTCATTTTTTATAGTGAGTATTGAAAGACAAAACAGACCTTGTCTTTGCCAATATCCATCACTTCTCAAGGCATGACCTGAAGCATTATTTTTCTAAAAAATCTCACCACTGATAATGAGGAGGGGGGAGAATGAAAGAAGGAAATATTACACTATATTATGTAGGTTAGTGATGTTGAGGTACTTAAAGTGATAGATTCCTCAAATAGGTTTTTTATGTATTCTTTTTGAACTGTTACACTTAACACTATCTCCTTACTTAATGAAGAAAAGATCTGTTTTCCTACAGAAGCAGATAAGTTATTTTCAGGTTCAACTCTATCTGAATTATCAAAACACTTCATCAAGGGAGTTCCAATTAGGACATCACTCTATATTAAGACCATCTTTTTATAAGTCTCTTCTTTTGACTTATTGCCACCTTCTCACCTGCCTGCTCTCTGTAATATTTTTCTCCCTCCAGTAAATACCTCACATTTTAGTCTTAAGCTGGAAATGTTTTAATAAAAGGCGTTGTTTTGTGAGAATAATGAAATGCTTTTTTAAAGATTCTCCCTCGTGCAAATAAAATACCTAATTATCACTTCCATTCTACTCTAATGAATCAAATGACAAACTCTAACAAAGCAAGAAAAAGTCTGAGTCCTAAATGAAGACTTGGTTCTTCTTGGCAGCTCAGGGAAAGACCATGCTCATGCCCTGGAAATGCTCAGTAACCAGATCTTAGCTTGTGACAGATGCTTTTTTTTTTTAAAAAGGGACTTTTCCAGGAGCAGTCCTCTCTTTAGACACAAATCATGATGCTGCTGTGTGTGGGGACGGGGGCGGGGAGGCAGGGGGCAGAGGGCATGAGGGGGAGAGTTTTGCATCCTCTCCCTCAAAGACCTGATTCATTTCATTCCAGGGCCACTTTATTTCTGCTCAGCCCAGAGCAACAAGGTAAATGCCCAATACCAGCATAATGTGCTTTCTATAACAGAATTACTCCTTTGTTCATCACTCACTGGCATATTATTAAACTTTTATATTAAAGATATATTTGAATTTTATTCATTTTTTTTGCATTGTTGTTCTTGAGGTTATACAGAGAAATATTGAGGTTTTCTTTCACCCCCATAGACAGAGATTTAAAATAACAAATATGTTTAATTTTGTGAAGTTTGATGAGGGATAAAGGAAGTACAAGCAGGCAGACCTCAGACAAGTGGTGGGTTCAGTTCCAGACAACTGCAATAAAGCACAATTTTTTTTGGTTTCCCAGTACATAGAAAAGTTACATTTACACTGCACTGTAGTCTATTCAGTGTTCAATAGCATTATGTCTAAAAAAATTTTAATCTAAAAATATTTTATTGGCCAAAAAAAAAATACTATCATCTGAGCCTTCTGTGAGTTGTAATAGTAACATCAAAGATCACTGATCACCATAACAAATGATTATATATAGAAGAAGTTTGAGATATTGTGAGAATTATCAAAGTGTGACACAGAGACACGAAGTGAGCAAATGCTATTGGAGAAATGGCCCCAGTAGACTTGCTTGATGCAGGATTGCTACAAAACTTCAACTTGTAAAATAAAATAAAAATGCAGCATCTGCAAAGGTCTGCCTCTACCTCTTCAGAAAAATCTCAGACCTAAAGACATTCAAGTAAATTCATTATTCACATTCATTCAAAAAATATTTATGCCTGGCACTATTTTAGAGAAATAGAGCTGGATAAGGTCTAATGCTTGCCTCTACTCTCAAGAAACCTACCAGCTGGCAAAAAAAAAAAAAGACATAATATGATATAATTTGGTAGATGACATTAGATAGGTACAGACAAATCTCTCATAATTGCAATGTTTGACAGGCACACTGTGTCTTGTGTGTGTCATGGCTGCTGGGCTAACTGGTTGCCAGGTTGTGCTGATGACAAGTTATTCAAGCTTTTATTTTTTTAAATTTATTTTTATTTATTTATTTTTATTGGAGGCAAATTACTTTACATTAATATATTGGTTGGTTTTGCCATACATTGACACGAATCTGCCCCGGGTGTACATGTGCTCCCCCTCCTGAACCCCCCTCCCACCTCCCTCTTCCCCATATCCTCCCTCTAGGTCATCCCCGTGCACCAGCCCCAAGCATCCTGTATCATGCGTCGAACCTGGACTGGTGATTCATTTCACATATGATAATATACATGCTACAATGCCGTTCTCCCCAATCATCCCACCTTCACCCTCTCCCACAGAGTCCCAAAGACTGTTCTATACACCTATGTCTCTTTTGCTGTCTCATATACAGGGTTAAGTTTACCATCTTTCTAAATTCCATATATATGCGTTAGTATGCTGTATTGATGTTTTTCTTTCAGGCTGACTTCACTCTGTATAATAGGCTCCAGTTTCATCCACCTCATTAGAACTGACTCAAATGCATTCTTTTCGATGGCTGAAAAATACTCCATTTTGGCATATGACTTAGCATATAAGCTTAGCATATGGCAGCTCAATGGACTGGGTTAATGAATGGATGGAGGTTGATGTTCCCATTAGAGGTTGATAATTCATAAAAACAATGTCTGTTGAGCCTGCAAAATAAAACTTATGCTTATACATACTCCTTAGCCTAAGAAGTAAATTGTTTTTAATGTTCTGAGAGTTCCTAATGAGGACAGTTAAGTTTAGAAGGAAAAAGTCATCACATTAGGTTAAAAAGTACATAGCATTCCTCGGCCTTGATGGTTATGATGCTCACAGATGCGCCTAATGAGTTTAGAGCAGCAAGAGGCAGAAAGTTATTGGTCTTGCCAAGGACTAGCTACAGGCCTACAGTTTTTTACAAGGGAAGAACAATCACTGCGTTTTAAATTTGTGCTTCTGAATCATCTGAAGTGTTTTTTATTTTTTTTTAATGAATGGTCTTTTATGTACTGAATTGTGTGAAAGATTCATATGTTGAAGCCATAACCACCAATACCTCAGAATATGACTGAATTTGGTGATAGGACCTCTAAAGAGGTGATTAAGTTAAAATAAGGCCCCACACTACTACCAAACTAGACATCATAATAAAAAGCAGAGCCATTACTTTGCCAACAAAGGTCTGTCTAGTCAAAGCTATGGTTTTTCCAGTAGTCATGTACAAATGTGAGAGCTGGACCATAAAGAAGGCTGAGCACTGAAGAACTGATGCTTCAGAACTGTGGTGTTGAAGACGACTCTTGAGAGTCCCTGGACTGAAAGGAGATCAAACCAGTCCATCCTAAAGGAAGTCAGTCCTGAATATTCATTGGAAGGACTGATGTTGAAGCTGAAACTCCAATACTTTGGCCACCTGATGGGAAGAGCTAACTCAATGGAAAAGACCCCGATGCTGGGAAAGATTGAAGGCTGGAGGAGAAGGGGATGACAGAGGATGAGATGGTTGGATGGCATCACTGACTCAATGGACATGAGTTGGAGCAAGCTCAGGGAGTTGGTGATAGACAGGGAAGCCTGGCATGCTGCAGTCCATCAGGTTGCAAAGAGTCGGACACAACTGAGCGACTGATTTGTACTGAAGGCCCCACACGGTGGGTCCTACTCAGTCAGACTGTGTGGTCTTATCAGAAAAAATTAGGACACACTGAGAGACATGAGGGGCTCAGGAGTATGGAGGGAGGGACCCTGTGGAGAGTTAGTAAGAGTGCAGCCATCTACAAGTCAAGGAGAGAGGCCTCAAAAGAAACCAAACCTGCCAGTACCCTCACCTTCGACTTCTAGACTCTAGAATGACTAGAATATACCATTTCTGTTGTTCAAGTCATACAATCTGCAGTATTTTGCAGCCCGAGTAAACTAACACAACTTCCCAGTCACCCCCACCCACCCTCCCAACCAACAGAAAACACTGATTTAGTTGGGGCTGGGCAGGCACAAATCTGAATTTTTAAAAAGCACACATGTGAATTTGATGCCAGAACTCCTAGGATGACACCTTGAAAAACACAGCTACCAAGAACTATCCATGTTTTGATAGAGAGGTCACCTTCCTGCTGAATACCTTCACCTGTCTTCTGCATGGGAGTCAACCACTGCTGCCTCTGCTTTGGTTGGGAGAGGTCTGGGACCAAAGACGTCTGCTCATACTGGACTCCAGTCATCACACAAATGGAGAAGAGGGAAGGAACAGGAAGCCTACCTAGGAACAGGCATCCTCTGAAGCTGTGACTCTGGAATTCAAATCTCACGTATGCATTCATGGATGCTTCAAAGTTATTTCTATTTGGCTGTGCTTCTGAGACAGGAAAGGGGCAAGGCACAACCTTTAAAAGAATGATATAGCCCTAGGACATGACATAAATTGATTAGAAACGACTAGGTCCAAGATGGCAGACTAGTTGACTTCCACTGGATCATGAGCCTCAATATATGCTCACTGGAACACATCAACAACCTAAATGACACACCCACAGGCACTTTGACAGTTCCCAGGTCCACCATAAAGGTCAAAAAGTGGCAGTGGCCTAATTCCTGGAAATCTCATCCTTCCCCCATAAAAGCTGGAATACTCCTCCCACTAAGCCTATGAAATTACTCACCCCTATAAAAACTGACAATCCCCAAACCCTGGTGCGTCTCTTGCCTTCTGAGATGGCAAACACTCTGTGTATAGAATGTGTTTCCTCTCTGAATAAACCTTCCTTCACTTTACTGTGGCTCACTCTTGAATCCTCTCCCGTGTGAAGCCAAGAACCCACACTTGGCAACTGTCCCAGGGACTCAAGACATAACCTAGGATGTGACCATCTTCTCATACCCCACTCTATTTCCAGCAATTTTTCTCTTGGGTCTCCTTTCAGTTCTAACTCAGGGTTGTAGTTAAGTTTATCAAGAACTCCCGGAAAAAAAAATTACTTCCATTATCTGAGAAGTACCTGTGGAAACAGTTCTTTTATATATCAGGGTTTTCAACATCTGACACTAATGATGTAAACTTGTTCCAGGGCACCAGGCCACTCAGTAACAGAGTGAACCCTCCAGAAAAATTGCAAGGTTGGAGAAGTCCGTCTCCAAGGTTTTATCTTCTTCTGTTTCACATTATCGCAGTGAGGCCACTAATCCTTGCCTCAGACAGAGGCGGCTCCTCTGCGTTCCATTTACTTCATTTGGAGGAAGTTCTCCTGACATTCATTTATCAGTCATTCATTCAACAAATCCTTATTAAGTTTCCTCTCTGTAGCTGTTACACACTGAAATAAGTGGTGGGGATACTATGATAGTTTCTGCTTTTAAAGAGATTATAGTCATGGGCAGGGGCAGTGAGGAAATTCATCAAATATCATTATATCCTCCTACCAAAGAGGATATAATGACACACAGATAAAAAGGAGCCAGTGTGGAAACAGGGGCTATGAGGATGCAGCCCAGAGATCTGACCAAAGGAATTTTCTCAGAGGAAGGAAAAAAGCTCCTTTCCAGGCTCATGCAAAGGCAGATGTGACTAGATTCACTTGTGAGCTTCAGCAGAGGGTGTGGTAAACACAGCTATGGAAGGTGCATGCTGATGGGGAGGTCAGACCCAGACTGTGCAGGAGTCCGGTAATGGAGCTGGGGTTCAGGGAGATCTCATGTCATTAAATCATCTGTTTAATGGGAAAAAAAAGATCAGTGCACTGAATGGACGCCAATGTAATAAATAACAGCCATAGTAGAATTACTGACCATGTACACGTCCAATTCTTACTGCAGGTGGTGGTAGAACCAGGCTTGTTGATATGGCTATTGTTTAGCACAAAAGCAGTATATGAAACTAGCCCCAAAGCACGATAGGTTTTTCTTTCTTTAGCTGTGAGACTCTAAATCCACAGTAGACTATTTTTAAAAATTATATCAGATGTCACAAGGATGATACCACTTTATCTATCATCCAAATGAAATATTACTTTTCAACCAAATTTAGCAACTGGAAGATTTTTATGTAAAGTACTTAGGGATGCAATTTACCTGAAATAGCAACCGTGAAAGTGAATATGTTCTATGGAGGGCTTTTCTGAGCCAGCCTTTTATAGAAGGCATGTCTGGACATGTCCCGCTTATCTTCCCCCGGAAGAGGAAAATAATGTCTAATCCTGGAATCACAACAGTTTCAGGACTGACTACACCCCACCATCAACTCTTTTCTTCTGGAAAGCAGACCCGTACACTTCCACACAAACAGCAGCCAGTTAGTGGCCACAAATGCTAACTGGTAAATTAACTTAGAGTGGGTGAGACAGACTACTAAAATTTTGACTCTCCTGCTAAATTTAGTCAAGGAAGATCCATCTATGCCAATTTCAAATGGTTTCCAGGAGCTGCTTGATCACACAGTTCAGCCAGAGACTGAAGACTAAAATAGAAAATGGAAATATAGTTATTTCCTACATCTAAATGTGCTTCTAATTAAAGTGCCTAAACACGCCCCTACTTTACGGAAGCAATAAATAGTTCTTTTCTGCTGGCCAAGGTTTAGGATATTTTGTGATGAATTCACTCTGGCTGGCTGGCTCTTTCTTTGACTCAGTCACAGAGACCCAGATGAGCTGGGGCTGCAGAACCAAGAGGAAATGCAGAACCACCAACGTGTCAGTGGGAAATACTAGCCATACTTTTTTTTCCCATGAATTTCAGTTCAATATTAAAATGTGTCAGGTAAAAATCTGTTCAATGTATTAAGTTATTTCCTTCTTATTTCTCCCTATAGCACCGGTTCCGTTCCAAAGGCTGCTTTATCAATATAACTGATTGTTTCTTTTCGCAAATACATTTCTTGCACTCTTCAACTACTGCCAGCATAAATAATCATGTTAGAAATATGTGATTACACAGGTGTGACCTTGATTTGGAGATTCTGAAAATGATATTTGTGTTATTCTATTTTAGATACAACTACAGTGTGTTTTCAGCCGTTCTGTATACCACCAGAATTACACAACCTATGGCTTTGGAAGCAGGACCCTGAAATAAATGTGTATTTTTGCCCCTGACTGTCTATGTAACCTTGACAAAGACATTTACTGTGTCTTGGCTCAGTTCCTCTATCTGTAAAACAAGGACCAAAATATTGACTTTACTAATAAGGCTATGGTTCAGATTAGTTATCCTAGCTTTGCAAAACTGCTGGCAAAAAAAGTCATCAGGCTCCAAAAATCACAGTAAGCAAAGGATATACTTATTCTGCACATCCTTACACATATTACCCTTTCCCACTCAAATCATTCATTCCCTTCTCCCGCATTTCAGAGCCCCTGGTGGCTCAGAGGATAAAGTGTCTGCCTGCAATGCGGGAGACCTGGGTTCGATCCCTGGGCTGGGAAGATCCCCTGGAGAAGGAAATGGCAACCCACTCCAGTGTTCTTGCCTGGAGAATCCCACGGATGGAGGAGCCTGGTGGGCTACAGTCCACGGGGTCACAAAGAGTCAGACACAACTGAGCAACTTAACTTTCAGGTGAGAAAATGAACTAATGGTAGATATCACCAGGCACTCCTTCTGAAATAAGCTCATGAAATGTGAAGCAATACATATTTTAATACATAGTGCCTGGAGAATCCCAGGGACGGGGGAGCCTGGTGGGCTGCTGTCTATGGGGTCGCACAGAGTCGGACACGACTGAAGTGACTTAGCAGCAGCCACTGTGTATATGTGCATACTCAGTCATGTCTGACTCTTTGAGACCCCCATGGACTGTAGCCTGCCACATCCACAGTGACTTTGGAGCCCCAAAAAATAAAGTCTGACACTGTTTCCACTGTTTCCCCATCTATTTGCCATGAAGTGATGGGACCAGATGCCATGATCTTTGCTTTCTGAATGTTGAGCTTCAAGCCAACCTTTTCACTCTCCTCTTTCACTTTCATCAAGAGGCTTTTAGTTCCTCTTCACTTTCTACCATAAGGGTGGTGTCATCTGCATATCTGAGGTTATTAATATTTCTCCCTGCAATCTTGATTCCAGCTTGTGCTTCTTCCAGCCCAGCGTTCCTCATGACGTACTCTGCATATAGGTTAAATAAGCAGGGTGACAATATACAACCTTGACGAACACCTTTTCCTATTTGGAACCAGTCTGTTGTTCCATGTCCAGTTCTAACTGCTGCTTCCTGACCTGCATATAGGTTTCTCAAGAGGCAGGTCAGGTGGTCTGGTATTCCCATCTCTTTCAGAGTTTTCCACAGTTTATTGTGATCCACACAGTCAACGGCTTTGGCATAGTCAATGAAGCAGAAATAGATGTTTTCCTGGAAATCTCTTGCTTTCTCCATGATCCAGTGGATGTTGGCAATTTGATCTCTGGTGCCTCTGCCTTTTCTAAAACCTGCTTGAACATCTGGAAATTCACGGTTCACATATTGCTGAGGCCTGGCTTGGAGAATTTTGAGCATGACTTTACTAGTGCGTGAGATGAGTGCAATTGTGCGGTAGTTTGAGCATTCTTTGGCATTGCCTTTCTTTGGGATAGGAACGAAGACTGACCTTTTCCAGTCCTGTGGCCACTGCTGAGTTTTCCAGATTTGCTGGCATATTGAGTGCAGAACTTTCACAGCATCATCTTCAGGATTTGAAATAGCTCAATTGGAATTCCATCACCTCCACTAGCTTTGTTTGTCATGATGCTCTCTAAGGCCCACTTGACTTCACAATCCAAGATGTCTGCTCCAGGTGAGTGATCACACCATCGTGATTATCTTGGTCATGAAGATCTTTTTTGTACAGTTCTTCTGTGTATTCTTGCCACTTCTTAATATCTTCTGCTTCTGTTAGGTCCACAGCATTTCTGTCCTTTATCGAGCCTATCTTTGCATGGAATGTTCCCTTGATATCTCTAATTTTCTTGAAGAGATCTCTAGTTTTTCCTGTTCTGTTTTTCTCCTCTATTTCTTTGCATTGATCGCTGAAGGCGGCTTTCTTATCTCTCCTTGCTATTCTTTGGAACTCTGCATTCAGATGCTTATAACTTTCCTTTTCTCCTTTGCTTTTCGCTTCTCTTCTTTTCACAGCTATTTGTAAGGCCTCCTCAGACAGCCATTTTGCTTTTTTGCATTTCTTTTCCATGGGGATAGTCTTGGTTCCTGTCTCCTGTACAATGTCACGAACTTCCGTCCAGAGTTCATCAGGCACTCTATCTATCAGATCTAGTCCCTTAAATATATTTCTCACTTCCACTGTATAATCATAAGGGATTTGATTTAGGTCATATCTGAATGGTCTAGTGGTTTTCCCTACTTTCTTCAATTTCAGTCTGAATTTGGCAATAAGGAGTTCATGAACTGAAACACAGTCTGCTCCTGGTCTTGTTGTTGCTATCTGCATATAGCTTCTCCATCTTTGGCTGCAAAGAATATAATAAATCTGATTTCGGTGTTGACTATCTGGTGATGTCCACGTGTAGAGTCTTCTCTTGTGTTGTTGGAAGAGGGTGCTTGCTATGACCAGTGCGTTCTCCTGGCAAAACTCTATTGGCCTTTGCCCTGCTTCATTTCGTGCCCCAAGGCCAAATTTGCCTGTTACTCCAGGTGTTTCTTGACTTCCTACTTTTGCATTCCAGTCCCCTATAATGAAAAGGACATCTTTTTTGGGTGTTAGTTCTAAAAGGTCTTCTAGGTCTTCATAGAACCATTCAACTTCGGCTTCTTCAGCATTACTGGTTGGGGCATAGACTTGGATTACTGTAATATTGAATGGTTTGCCTTGGAAACGAACAGAAATCATTCTGTCATTTTTAAGATTGCATCCAAGTACTGCTGAATGTCAGTAAACTAGGTGCCAGGGACTTCGCAGCTGGTGCTAGTGGTAAAGAACCCAGTTGTCAATGAAGGAGACATAAGAGACTCGGGTCTGATCCCTGAGTTGGGAAGATCCTCTGGAGGAGGGCATGGCAACCCACTCCAGTGTTCTTGCCTGGAGAATCGCATGGACAGAGGAGCCTAGTGGGCTACAGGCCGTAGGATCGCACAGAATTGGACACGACTAAAGCAACTGAGCACACATGCACGCAAACTAGGTGCCAGACACTCTGCTAAGCATTTAACATGGACTGTCTATTTAACTCTCACAATTCACTGAGTATTGTCACTGTTATTCCCATTTTACTGATAAGGCAGTTGAGGTTTACAGAGATCAAATAATTTGAAGTCACATGACTTGGAAGTGCTGTAACTAGAGTTCAAACTTGGTTTGCACTGACCCCAGAAGCTCAGGTTTTAATCATCTTGCTATATTCCCATCCTGCTAATCTTCATGACTAAATTACTCAGCAGCCAAAAGTGATGTTAAGATTTAATGCAATTACAGAAAGGAAGAGGATGTCAAGTAGCTGATCCTGCAGATGTAGAAAATGCCCCCAAATTAAAGCAGCTTTTTAATTAAAAGATTCAAATAAACCTATACAGTAAAAGGAGGAAAATCAACCCCGGGAGAGAATACAGCTGATTCTTCCAACTGAGTAGTGGCAGTATGAATATACTTTTATATAAAATATGTCCAACATATTACTTTTTCAACATATTACTTTTCTCCACTAAATTATTTAAAAATATAATTAAGGCTTTTAAATAAGATTTAAATCTGTAAAGGGTATTTAAAAAGATATTACATTAAATTGAACATTAAAGTAGATTAATTCTAAGTTTCCTTCTATCTCAAAAGTTCAATAATTCTCTGAATGATCAGTGAAAATATAAATGAATTAAACAGAACTTCTCTGTGCATATATGATATAATATTACTTTCACATTTCTCATGGAAGCTTTTCGAAGTTTCTTCACTTCCCATTAGCCTCCCATAACCACTCAGAATTTCTTCTTCTCATTAGGTAACTTTCCTTCATTGCCAGATGAACAGATAACCTGTGATCAACACCAGTTTTGACACAAAGAGGACTCTAAAAACTGAAATTGTCTGGAAAGCATTTATTTATTGACTATAAATCATTTTTTTAAATTATATTGGCAGATTTCTGAATAATTCTACTTAGAAGTTGTTTTCAAAATTTAAATTATTTTGAAAATAAAAATGACATGTATATTTAAAAACAAATTTTTAAAACATCTTTATATTGAATATTTCTGATTATTACAACTAATGTAAGCAGAATAATGAGTATATTGTTTCAAATACTACATTGGTAGTATTTTTCTTTAAAAATTCAATATCCCATAGCTTCTTTGCCATGAAATTGCCTGCAGTTCTTCAAGATGCATAAAATTTATTTGCAGTTTATGTATTTGAAATTTTTCACATTTTCAATTGACTGTCAGTTTTAATAGTTATCACAATTGTCTGATTTTACGATTCCTTAAAGTTTCCCTCGAGTTAGATGCTGCAACATTTTAGTCTCCCTCAGTTTAATTCCATTATGGCAAAGAGTATAAATTCATTGTTAGTAGACTATTCTCCATGGACCTCACACATTACTGCATGCCTTCAGACTGACTGTTTTGTTCCAGACTGTCTTTTTAAGCATGATTATAGAGCAAACAGCCTGGGAAGAGAGAAAGAATGTCTCCTTCCAGAACAAGGGACATTCTGGTTTAGAGTCTCAGAAGATAGATAGTGTTTCCCTCTGGAGCAAAGTTCAGGCATACTTACTGCCCCTTATAAAAGATTGAAGTCCCCTGAGGCCAAGGCTTCTCTCCTGTAACACAACTCACTTCCTGTGAGGTGTCAGGTGGTGCTCTGTGCATCAGATAAGGTAAACGGGACTCAAGAAATCAACGCTAAAAATGCCAATTCTCTGGCTATGACTATCGCTGCATGTACTGAACTGTCCTTTATCTCTAACCCAGGAGTCTCATGTCTTTTAACACCATCCATGAACCTCTAGAAGGCTAACATATGAGCTTGAAAATAAGGTCACAATTCTCCCCAGCTTCTGTGATGAGAATGGTATACTGACAGAGGGATGATTTTGTGCAAGAGAAACAGGGAGGATCTTTTGGGCCAATTAAAGGCATTTGAAGGAAGTCCACGATATTCACAGTGAATCAGTTCAGGTCAGTCACTCAGTCGTGTCCGACTCTTTGTGACCCTATGAACCACAGCGTACCAGGCCTCCCTGTCCATCACCAACTCCCAGAGTTCACCCAAACTCATGTCCATTGAGTCGGTGATGCCATCTAACAATCTCACCCTCTCTCGTCCCCTTCTCCTCCTGCCTTCAATCTTTCCCAGCATCAGGGTCTTTTCAAATGAATCAGCTCTTCGCATCAGGTGGCCAAAGATTGGAGTTTCAGCTTCAGCATCAGTCCTTCCAATGAATATTCAGGACTGATCTACTTCAGGATGGACTGGTTGGATCTCTTTGCAGTCCAAGGGACTCTCAAGAGTCTTCTCCAGCACCACAGTTCAAAAGCATCAATTCTTCTGCACTCAGCTTTCTTTATAGTCCAACTCTCACATCCATACATGACCATGGGAAAAACCATAGCCTTGACTAGATACACCTTTGTTGACAAAGTAATGTCTCTGCTTTTTAATATGCTATCTAGGTTGGTCATAACTTTCCTTCCAAGGAGTAAGTGTCTTTTAATTTCATGGCTGCAATCAGCATCCACAGTGATTTTGGAGCCCAAAAAAATAAAGTATGACACTGTTTCCACTGTTTCCCCATCTATTTCCCATGAAGTGATGGGGCCAGATGCCATGATCTCAGTTTTTTGAATGTTGAGCTTTAGGCCAACTTTTTCACTCTCCTCTTTCACTTTCATCAAGAGGGTCTTTAGTTCTTCTTCACTTTCTGCCATAAGGGTGGTGTCATCTGCATATCTGAGGTTATTGATATTTCTCCCCGCAATCTTGATTCTAGCTTGTGCTTCCTCCAGCCCAGCATTTCTCATGATGTGTTCTGCATATAAGTTAAATAAGCAGGGTGACAATATACAGCCTTGACGTACAACCAGTCTGTTGTTCCATGTCCAGTTATAACTGTTGCTTCCTGACCTGCATGTAGGTTTCTCAAGAGGCAGGTCAGGTGGTCTGGTATTCCCGTCTCTTTCAGAATTTTCCACAGTTTATTGTGATCCACACAGTCAAAGACTTTGGCATAGTCAATAAAGCAGAAACAGATGCTTTTCTGAAACTCTCTTGCTTTTTCAATGATCCAGCGGATGTTGGCAATTTGATCTCTGGTTCCCCTGCCTTTTCTAAAACCAGCTTGAACATCTGGAAGTTTATGGTTCACGTATTGCTGAAGTCTGGCTTGAAGAATTTTGAGCATTACTTTACTAGCGTGTGAGATGATTGCAATTGTGCGGTAGTTTGAGCATTTTAGTCTCCTATATTTGTTACATTTGCCCTATATATTGTGACTTTTAGGTATAGATTCTGTAGTACAATTGTGCGGTAGTCTGAACATTCTTTGGCATTGCCTTTCTTTGGGATTGGAATAAAAACTGACCTTTTTCAGTCCTGTGGCCACTGCTGAGTTTTCTAAATTTGCTGACATATTGAGTGCAGAACTTTCACAGCATCATCTTTTAGGGTTTGAAATAGCTCAACTGGAATTCCATCACCTCCACTAGCTTTGTGTTAGTGATAGTGAATATGTGAATGAATTGATTGGCTAACTAGGCAATGAATGATCCACTGGTTTACCTTCAGTAAATGAAACAGAACTGAGGTGGTGGTTGTAGATGAATACTGGGAAATCAGTTCAAAGACAGTTGCCTGAAAGATGCAGTCGATTGCTAACTCTGTCCAGGGTTGGCTTTTTTTTCTTTTTTTTAACCAGTTGGGATGTTGACCTTAAATCCTCTATATTGTGAATACCAGTATTACAATTCATACTGGATATGCACAAGTTTCCATCCCAATAGTTACAGAAATGAGCCTCTATATGGAGTGAAAGCAGGCAAATTTGCAACCAGTGGGGCAGAAACCAGACTGTTAGTTCTCTGGCTTGGTCATCTGGGAGATGAGGGTGGTGGATACCCTATAATTGTTAAGGAAGAATGGCCACAGAAGGAAAGTCTTATTTCTGAGGCCCCTACCAGGCTATATTTAAATACATTCAGAGATGATTGAGAAGGTTTCAGAGTTTTTGCAGTGAGCTTTGGCTGCTATGGGGTACCTTAAACCCTCTTGGAGAGATTTTCCTGGAAGAGACAAACTCTTAGGGGAAACTATGGCTGAATCACTATTATTCAGGCTCTCACGGCCCAGGTGGGGTCTCTGATGCTGATGAAGGTGAATCAATGGAGAATGAGAAACTAACCAAAGGATTCTAGATCTTTTCTTAGTGTTAGCCCCTCTCCCCTGGAAAACTCCCCTAGTCCTTATGTTCAGTTCAGTTCAGTTGCTCAGTTGTGTCCGACTCTTTGCGACCCCATGAATCACAGCACGCCAGGCCTCCCTGTCCATCACCAACTCCCGGAGTTCACTCAAACTCATGTCCATCAAGTCGGTGATGCCATCCAGACATCTCATCCTCTGCTGTCCCCTTCTCCTCCCACCCCAATCCCTCCCAGCATCAGAGTCTTTTCCAGTGAGTTAGCTCTTTGCATCAGGTGGCCAAAGTATTGGAGTTTCAGCTTTAGCATCAGTCCTTCCAATGAACACCCAGGACTGATCTCCTTTAGAATGGACTGGTTGGATCTCCTTATGTTGAAACTGGGCAAAAACTTAAGAGATGTAATCATAAAATGGGGTAGCAATTGATCCAGATTAAAGTGGAGTTCTTTTTAAACAAGTCACCAAAGGGTACAAAAACCCCACAGCACTAGCCAATAAACAGTATGGCTGGTGGCTGCTAAATCAAAGTGTCCTCAAGGCCAGTGTCACCTTGCCAGTCAATCTGGGGAGGAAAAGTGATTCACAGAGGGGAAGAAAAGACTTTGTGACACCTGGGCAACTTTGGGCCAATTCAGTGTACTACCTGGGTGTTCACTGGAAGGACTGATGCTAAAGCTGAAACTCCAATACTTTGGCCACCTTATGCGACGAGTTGACTCACTGGAAAAGAGTCTGATGCTGGGAGGGATTGGGGGCAGGAGGAGACGGGGACAACAGAGAATGAGATGGCTGGATGGCATCACCGACTTGATGGACATGAGTTTGAGTGAACTCCGGGAGTTGGTGATGGACAGGGAGGCCTGGCGTGCTGTGATTCACGGGGTCACAGAGTCGGACACGACTGAGCGACTGAACTGAACTGAACTGATTGGTATTTCTTCTATATCTGAATATATAGTAAGAATTGAGGCATTATATGCATGCTTCAGAGAAGGCCATGGCAAGCCACTCCAGTACTCTTGCCTGGAGAATCCCATGGATGGAGGAGCATGGCAGGCTACAGTCCATGGGGTTGCAAAGAGTTGGACACAACTGAAGAGACTTGGCAAGCATGCATGCACGCGTGTACTTTCCTATCCATAAACGCCAGAAGGAAGTCTCCCAACTGGGAAGAGCCCTAAGAAAGAAGTGACAAAGGGATCTGTAAATAGGTCCTCAAATCATCTCCTCAGCCCCTCCTAGGTGGTCCAACATATATAGTATAGTATCCCAGAAGGAAAAAGGGAAACCACAGTCTTGAAGCCTTGATTTGGAGGTAGGAGGGGTGGCAAGAGATGCAATATCTCAATATATAGCACTTTATGGGAAGTAAAAAAAGGCTAATGGGAGCTTGAGACTTACTGAATTCAACTGTTCCCAAAGCCCTGGTGTTGTGACTTTAACTAAAATCACTGTAGAAAACCATCATGCAACAACGGACTGGATCAAAATTGGGAAAGGAGTACGTCAAGGCTGTATATTGTCACCTGCTTATTTAACTTATATATAGAGTCCATCATGCAAAAAGCTGGGCTGGATGACTCACAAGCTGGAATCAAGATTGCCTGGAGAAATTATCAGCAACCTCAGATATGCAGATGGTACCACTCTAATGGAAGAAAGCTAAGAGGAACTAAAGAAGCCTCTTGATAAGAGTGAAAGAGGAGAGTAAAAAAGCTGGCTTAAAACTCAACATCCAAAACTCTAAGATCATGGCATCCAGTTACATCACTTCATGGCAAATAGAAGGGGAAAAATGGAAACAGTGACAGATTTTATTTTCATGGGCTTCAAAATCATTGTGGGCAGTGACTCCACTCATGAAATTAAAAGACGCTTTATCCTTGGAAGACAAGCTATGACAAACCTCAGTTCAGTTCAGTTCAGTCACTCAGTTGTGTCCAACTCTTTGCGACCCCATAAATCACAGCATGCCAGGCCTCCCTGTCCATCACCAACTCCCGGAGTTCACTCAAACTCATGTCCATCGAGTTGGTGATGCCATCCAGCCATCTCATTCTCTGTCGTCCCCTTCTCCTCCTGCCCCCAATCCCTCCCAGCATCAGAGTCTTTTCCAGTGAGTCACTTTTCACATGAGGTGGCCAAAGTATTGGAGTTTCAGCTTTAGCATCAGTCCTTCCAATGAACACCCAGAATTGATCTCCTCTAGACAGCATATTAAAAAGCAGAGACATCACTTTGCCAACAAAGGTCCATCTAGTCAAAACTATGGTTTTTGCAGTAATCATGTGTGGATAAGGGGGTTGGACCATAAAGAAGGTTGAGCGCTGAAGAACTGATACTTCACAACTGTGGTGCTGGAGAAGACTCTTGAGAGTCCCTTGGACTGTAAGGAGATCAAACCAGTTAGTCGTAAAGGAAATCAACCCTGAATATTCATTGGAAGGACTGATGCTGAAGCTGAAGCTCCAATACTTGGACCACCTGATGTAAAGAGCTGACTCACTGGATAAGAGCCTGATGCTGGGAAAGACTGAGAGCAGGAGGAGAAGGGGACAACAGAGGATGAGATGATTGGGTGGCATCACCAACTCAATGAATATGAATTTGAGCAAATTTTGGGAGATAGTGAAGCATGGCGTGATGCAGTTCATGGGGTCACAGAATCAGACACAACTTAGCAACTGAACAACAACTGTGCAAAAGTATGGCACGTGGCATGATGTCTTGGACACTGGCAACCTACGGCCAAAATTGATGCACATTCATATAGCAAAGGCTCTAATATGCAGTTGCACTATTCCCAAGGACCCAAATTTCCCTACCGTTTGTCACCAGTGGATGAGTCAGGGTTAGTAAAAATGCCTCTATGCTCTGACGTTCAAAGTTTTTACTATGTAGGTGATAACTTTGGTTGATAAATGAGAAGATGCAGTTTTAGGCATTCTTACTGAAGAATTGATGCTTCTGAACTGTGGTGCTGGAGAAGACTCTTGAGAGTCCCTTGGACTGCAAGGAGATCCAACCAGTCCATTCTAAAGGAGATCAATCCTGGGTGTTCATTGGAAGGACTGATGCTAAAGCTGAAACTCCAATACTTTGGCCACCTCATGCGACAAGTTGACTCACTGGAAAAGACTCTGATGCTGGGAAAGGTTGGGGGCAGGAGGAGATGGGGACGACAGAGAATGAGATGGCTGGATGGCATCACCGACTCGATGGAGGTGAGTTGGCGTGAACTCCGGGAGTTGGTGATGGACAGGGAGGCCTGGCGTGCTGTGATTCATGGGGTCGCAAAGAGTCGGACACGACTGAGCGACTGAACTGAACTGAACTGCAGTGTTATCACACTTCAGCCAGCAGGGTGACTGATAAACTGTGATGAAATTCAGAGTCTGCTTTCTTAATAAAGTTTCTCGGGACTATGTAGATGGAATCACAATGTTCATCCCTTCAGCAGTCAAGGGTGGCCACACACCACCAAAATGAAGTGTGTGCTCATTTGTGTCTGACTCTTGCGACCCCATGGACTCCTCTGTCCCTGCGACACAAGGCTCCTCTGTCCCTGGAATATTCCAGGCAAGAATACTGGAGCAGGTTGCCATGTCCTCCTCCAGGGGAGCTTCCCAACTCAGAGATCGAACCCACATCTCATGTCTCCTGCATTGGCAGGCTGGTTCTTTACCACTAGCGCAACGTGGGAAGCCACCAAAAAGAAGATCAACATCTAATTTGGTGCTGGAAACAGTACGTACCTCACTTGCGCGTTCTGCTTGGTATTTATATCAGCTAACTAACAGATTAGTATTCTGTGAGTGGGAGGTCCAAATCAACAAGTGGCACTGGAAACAGTCCAGTAAGCTGCGGCAGGCTGTCAACGTTTGTGGTCCCACAGCACTAACAACTCTTTTGAGCTACCAGTCTCTGGAATGGATGACTTTTCCAACTGATGCCTCTGGTAAAGAGAAGCAGTAACCACCCAAAGGTGCCCCCTGTAGTTTTAAGTGTGACTGTCACATGGAAATGAAATATTCAACAATGTATCTATCATGACCTGAGTGACACCTCAGTTTTACATGAAAAAAGAATTACAGCTGTCTCTTTTGGGATAACTTTATCCCCCCATTCTACCACCTGAAGGAAACTGCTGACTCATTGGATTCTCAGTTCACAGAGGTTCACTTAAGTGCCTGGGCCCAATTCACTAATGGCCTGCTAGGCTGAAATGTGGTAGTGTCTGCTGGGCTGCATACCTTCTCAACCTCAACAGTTGCTATGCAAACACAAAAGGGACTCAGTTGCTCCACTAGCAGATACAACTCAAGGCTATTCTCATAACTTCAAGCAACATCTCTTTTGATGAACTTTGTTCTATTTTTACTAATGCTTGGACTATTGCCAATGGCCTGGCTATTTGGTCTACCACTTGGAAAAAAAAAAACTGGTTGATCAAAGACAGCTCTGTATTTTCCAATTTTCAATTGTTGAATTGGCAATTGTGTCATTACAATTTATTGAATGGTCCATCCTTTTCCCACTGAATTGAATCCCTACTCATAAAACAATAAATTCTGTTATACCCTGAGATTTCAAATTATTTGTCTCTCCCTACACTTACATTGATTCAGTTCAGTTCAGTCGTTCAGTCATGTTTGACTCCCTGCGACCCCATGAACTGCAGCACGCCAGGCCTCCCTGTCCATCACCAACTCCCAGAGTTCACCCAAACTCATGTCCGTTGAGTTGGTTATGCCATCTACCATCTCATCCTCTGTCATCTCCTTCTCCTCTTGCCTTCAATCTTTCCCAACATCAGGGTCTTTTCAAATGAGTCAGCTCTTCGCATGAGGTGGCCAAAATATTGGAGTTTCAGCTTCAATATCAGTCCTTCCAATGAATATTCAGGACTGATCTCCTTTAGGATGGACTGGTTGGATCTCCTTGCAGTCCAAGGGACTCTCAAGAGTCTTCTCCAACACCACAGTTCAAAAGCATCAATTCTTCGGTGCTCAGCTTTCTTTATAGTCCAACTCTCACATCCATACATGACTACTGGAAAAACCATAGCCTTGACTAGACAGACTTTTGTTGACAAAGTAATGTCTCTTCTTTTTAATATGCTGTCTAGGTTGGTCATAACTTTCCTTCCAAGGAGCAAACGTCTTTCAATTTCCTGGCTGCAATCACCAGTTGCAGTGATTTTGGAGCCCAGAAAAATAAAGTCAGCCACTGTTTCCACTGTTTCCCCATCTATTTGCCATGAAGTGATGGGACCGGATGCCATGATCTTACATTGATTATTGTATGCTGAATGCCTGGTAAGGAAATTTCCCCATCATTCTTCATTTCATACATTTTCCTGGCTATTTCTGAGGCATTTATTCTTTTATCTGCACTTCAAGATGATTTTATCTAATGCCTAGAAAATTTTGATGCTAGAATTTCATTACATATCAATTTCAGAGAATTGTTAAATATTTTTTCCACTTGTTCAAAACTTCTTTGTATGTCTTTTAATGTGGTTATAGCATATACATAGTTTTCTGTGTATATCATGGGGTTTCCTTATCCAATTTTTGCCAGATTTTAAGTGTCCTTCATGTATATGTGTATCTGTTCATCTGTATGACTGTTGCAAGTGAAATACTTATCCCTGTTTCCATTTCTAGGTCTTTATTGCAAGAATGATGAAAACATTTTTTTTAATCTTTTGTCCAGCTACCTTATCAAATATCCTTATTAATATTAATAGTACTTTATGTTTTTTGATTTTTCACTGAACACAGTCTACAAAATGTCCACTTATCTCTTCCAACACTGAGCTTTGTATCATTTTCTTGTTGTATTACAGTTGCTGCTACTTCAAAATGTGTTGAATAGTAATAATGAAAACAAGAATCTTTAGAGACTACACAGCACAGTGTTAAGAGCATGGTCTCTAGAGCACAACTGTCTAACTCTGAATCATAAGTTCACTACTTGCTGTTTGTGTGTTCCTGGGCAAGTTATTTAATCTCTCTAGGCCTCAGTTCTCCCATCTTTAACATGGGGATTATAATAATATCTCTCATGTATGATTTTGAAAAATATTATATGTAAAGTACCTAAAACCATCCTCACAGATAGTAAGCACTACAAAAGTGCCAGCTATTTTCTTCTTGATTTGATTAAAAGTTTTAGTGTTTTGATGTTTAGTGTGGTATTTGCTGTAGGAATATGGTAAAACTTAGTATTACTTTTAAGTAGTTTCCTTTCTAGTTTGACTTATTAGGAAAAACTGCTGTATTTTATTAAATGTCTTTTAGCACCTATTTGCAGGAGACACAAGAGATGTGGGTTCAATCCCTGGGTCAGGATGATCCCTTGAAGGAGGAAATGGCAACCTTTTGAATACTCCACTATTCTTGCCTGGAGAATCCCCATGGACAGAGGAGCCTGGCAGGCTACAGTCATGGGGTCACAAAGAGCAGGACATGACTGAGCATGCACACATACACACATATAATCACATGCTTTTTTTCTTCTTTGATTTATTGATATCATAATAGATTATACTGATACTGAATCACATTTGAATTTCTGAGTTGCCTCTTAATAATAATGTATTATTCTTTTGATATATTCTATTTGCCAATATTTTATTTAATAAATGAGTTCTGGTGTATATTAGGTAATATATTAGTAACTGATAAAATTTTGTCATTAAGTTTGTGAGATTTAGAAAATAAATTGAGAAGATTTCTACTTTCTTCTATAGCTTGAAATAGCAAAAATAACTGGGAATAAACTTTTCTTTAAAGGTTAGATAAAACTTGGCTGAGAACCCATCTGGCCTTGGTGTCTGTCTGAATGATACATCTTTATTCACCTTTTCAATCTTGTCTTTGGTAACTGGTCTCTTCAAGGATCTTACATCTTCTTCAGGTCAAATTTGGTATGTCATCTTTTACTAGAAAATCATCCATCTGTTCTAGGTCTCCAAACTGATCAAAATAGATGTGCAATCTTTATAATTCTTCTTAATCTCTTCCACATTTCTACTATATTCACATTCCCAAACATTTGTATTTTGTTCTCTCACTTATAATCAGGCTTATTTGGTTTATTGCTATTTTCTAAAACACATCTTTTAGACTTACTTTTTTCTTTTCCTGCAGAGTTTTGTTTTTTACTAAATTAAATCCAGTCTATCTTTAACAATTTCCTGTATTTTCCTTTGGTTTGCTTTGGTATTCCTTTTCTAATTTCTTAAGATCAATTCTTAGTTCTCTTATTTTCTATTGTTTCTTCAATATTGAGGGCATGTAAACTATTGATTTTTTCCTAAGTGCAGCTTTTTCTGTGTTTCATAGTTTTGGGGATGAAGTATTCTTATTTTCTTCCTTCCTGGATAGCATGTAATTCCTTTCTTCATTGTCTCACTGATCCAACATAATATTTCTAGAGGTAAATCTATAAGTTATCAGAATTTCTGTTTAATTTATCATTTATTTCAAAAATGATAGATTTACGATCAGAATATGTGACCCATAAAAAGCTGACAAGGGCATTTAAAAAATTAACATTTTTTGTGGTCAAATTCATGATTGGTTTTTGTGAAAGTTCCTAACACCATACACAGAAATAAACTCAAAATGGATTAAAGATCTAAATGTAAGACCAGAAACTATAAAACTCCTAGAGGAGAACATAGGCAAAACACTCTCCGACATAAATCACAGCAGGATCCTCCAAGACCCACCTCCCAGAATATTGGAAATAAAAGCAAAAATAAACAAATGGGACCTAATTAAAATTAAAAGCTTTAGCAAAGCAAAGGAAACTATAAGCAAGGTGAAAAGACAGCTTTCAGAATGGGAGAAAATAATAGCAAATGAAACAACTGACAAAGAATTAATCTCCAAAATATACAAGCAGCTCCTTAAGCTCAATTCCAGAAAAATAAATGACCCAATCAAAAAATGGGCCAAAGAACTAAACAGACATTTCTCCAAAGAAGACATACAGATGGCTAACACACTCATGAAAAAATGCTCAACATCCCTCATCATCAGAGAAATGCAAATCAAAACCACAATGAGGTACCATTTCTCACCGGTCAGAATGGCTACTATCCAGAAGCCTACATGCAATAAATGCTGGAGAGGGTGTGGAGAGAAGGGAACCCTCTTACACTGTTGGTGGGAATGCAAACTAGTACAGCCATTATGGAGAACAGTGTGGAGATTCCTTAAAAAACTGGAAATAGAACTGCCATATGATCCAGCAATCGTACTCCTGGGCATACACACCGAAGAAACCAGAACTGAAAGAGACACATGTACTCCAATGTTCATCGCAGCACTGTTTATAATAGCCAGGACATGGAAGCAACCTAGATGTCCATCTACAGAGGAATGGATAAGAAAACTTTGGTACATATACACAATGGAGTATTATTCAGCCATTAAAAAGAATACATTTGAATCAGTTCTAATGAGGTGGATGAAACTGGAGCCTATTATACAGAGTGAAGTAAGCCAGAAAGAAAAACACCAATGCAGTATACTAACGCATATATATGGAATTTAGAAAGATGGTAATGATAACCCTGTATCAGTTCAGTTCAGTTGCTCAGTCGTGTCCGACTCTCCGCAACCCCATGAATCACAGCACGCCAGGCCTCCTGTCCATCACCAACTCCCGGAGTTCACTCAAACTCATGTCCATCGAGTCGGTGATGCCATTCAGCCATCTCATTCTCTGTCGTCCCCTTCTCCTCCCGCCCCCAACCTTTCCCAGCATCAGAGTCTTTTCTAGTGAGTCAACTCGTCGCATGAGGTGGCCAAAGTATTGGAGCTTCAGCTTTAGCATCAGTCCTTCCAGTGAACACCCAGGATTGATCTCCTTTAGAATGGACTGGTTGGATCTCCTTGCAGTCCAAGGGACTCTCAAGAGTCTTCTCCAACACCACAGTTCAAAAGCATCAATTCTTCGGCGATCAGCTTTCTTCACAGTCCAACTCTCACATCCATACGTGACCACGGGAAAAACCATAGCCTTGACTAGACGGACCATGTTGGCAAAGTAATGTCTCTGCTTTTTAATATACTATCAAGGTTGGTCATAACTTTCCTTTCAAGGAGTAAGCGTCTTTTAATTTCATGGCTGCAATCAGCATCTGCAGTGATTTTGGAGCCCCCAAAAATAAAGTCTGACACTGTTTCCACTGTTTTTCCATCTATTTCCCATGAAGTGATGTATACAAGACAGCAAAAGAGACACAGGTGTATAGAACAGTCTTTTGGGAGAGGGTGAGGGTGGGATGATTTGAGAGAATGGCACTGAAACATGTATATTATCATATGTGAAACAAATCACCAGTCCAGGTTCGACGTATGGTACAGGATGCTCGGGGCTGGTGCATGAGGATGACCCAGAGGGAGGATAAGGAGAGGAGGGAGGTGGGAGGGGCGTTCAAGAGGGTGAACACATGTACACCCGGGGTGGATTCAGGTCAATGTATGACAAAAACAACCAATATAATATTGTAAAGTAATTAGCCTCCAATAAAAAATAAATAAATAAAAATGATTTATTCCCTTCTTGAGGAATATAAAAGCCTATTTACACCTATAACATAAAATGTGTTAATTAGAGGATTCAGTTCCTCTATGTCTTTACTATTTAAGCTTTCTCAACCAGAATTGTTAAATTCGGAAGAAGTATACTGGAGTTGCATACATTTATATGAATGAATGATAACTGCTGCATTCAGATACACACATGTGAAATAGCAAGGATTATTTGTGTAGTGATGATAGGATGCACTGTACAGTGAGTATCAGAAAGTCCAGTAAATGTTGACTTAGTAGAAACAGAGATCCTTCACTTATGTAAGAACAGGTTGTAGGTAGCTACGTCTAGGGCTTGTATGGATACTATCAAAAAAGCAGGACCCTTCCTTTTGTGCTCTATCATCCTTAATAATGGCAGCTGCAGTTCTGGGGTGGCACCTATGTTTCAGGCAACAGTCTGGAGAAAAAAGAAGTGGCAGCACCAAGGGACTTCAACATGTATGTCTCACTGGCCAGAACTGAGTTCCATGGGCTCCTCTAGTTAAAATGGAGTCTGAAAAAAATTAGCTTTTTGTTTTAGAGCTTTCAAAATGGAAGAAGGTAAGTGAAAAGAAATTGGAATGGGTGTTGAAGGAGTCAACTAACAGTATCTGCCACACATGAAAACTGTTAATGCATATATTCAGAACCCAAAGTTTTAGTGTTTGCTGCCTCTTTCTTCAATGCTGTCCCAGTATTCCTTGATCTCCTCTAGATATACCTCTCCTTATTTAAAAAATAATTTGCAAGAGATATACACTATTGAGTCTAGGATTTCCCCCTCTGATAATCAGCAGGATTGGAAAGGGGAGAGCAATGGATAAGAGGTGGACATCATTTTAGAGAAGGAAATAGAAATTTAATTTTCTATTGAAGGAATTCTCTAAAATCTGTGTTCTCTATTAAGAATGGGCTCAATACTTAAACTAGAAATGAGTATGATACTGCAAATCTGGCTATGCAAAAATGGGTTATGGTTCCCTTTCTCCAAAACAAATTAACTCTAGTGAAAGTTTTAAATTTCTGCCTTTTCTATTTAAATTCTTAATCCATGGAGAGTTGTTTCATGTATGATGTGTGTAGAGATTAATTTTCATATCTTTGCCATGTAGATAACAAATTTTTCAGCCATAACTATTGAATAATAACTCCTCTCCCAAGTGATCTTCCATGCCACCTCTATCAAATACCCAAATTGTATATATGCATGGGTCTTTTGTTGAATTCTGTATTCTAGTTCATGCATCAATTAATCACTCCTGTGTGAAACACATCTCAATTGCAGTAGCTCCAAAAGCCAGTACACCTGGGAGAGAAACTCCTTCATGCTTTTATGTTTTAAGGAAGTATTTTGATTATGTTTGGACCTTTACTGAATTATACAAAGAATCGTTTGGGGATTTTGACTATAGTCACATTAAAAAATTGCTGGGAGAAATATCAATAATTTCAGATATGCAGATGACATCACCCTTATGGTAGAAAGTGAAGAAGAACTAAAGAGCCTCTTGATGAAAGTGAAAGAGGAGAGTGAAAAAGTTGGCTTAAAGCTCAACATTCAGAAAACTAAGTTAATAGCACCCGGTCCCATCACTTCATGGTAAATAGATGGGGAAACAGTGGAAACAATGGCTGATTTTATTTTTCTGGGCTCCAAAATCACTGCAAATGGTGAGTGCAACCATGAAATTAAAAGATGCTTGCTCCTTGGAAGGAAAGTTATGACCAACCTGGACAGCACACTAAAAAGCAGAGACATTACTTTGTCAACAAAGGTCCATTTTGTCAAGGCTATGGTTTTTCCAGTAGTCATGTATGGATGTGAGAGTTGTACTATAAAGAAAGCTGATCGCCGAAGAATTGATGCTTTTGAACTGTGGTGCTAGAGAAGACTCTTGAGAGTCCCTTGGACTGCAAGGCGATCCAACCAGTCCATCCTAAAGGAGATCAGTCTTGGGTGTTCATTGGAAGGACTGATGTTGAAGCTGAAACTCCAAAACTTTGGCCACCTGATGCAAAGAGCTGACTCATTTGAAAAGACCCTGATGCTGCAAAAGATTGAGGGCAAGAGGAGAAGGGGACGACAGAGGATGAGACGGTTGGATGGCATCACCGACTCAATGGACATGGGTTTGGGTGGACTCTGGGAGTTGGTGATGGACAGGGAGGCCTGGCGTGCTGCAGTTCATGGGGTCACAAAGAGTCGGACATGACTGAGCGACTGAACTGAACTGAACATTAAATCTATAGATCTTTGCAAGAAGAATTAAGGTCTTCATGACATCTTTCCATGATGAACATGGTATACTTCTCCGCTACTAATCTTTTTAAATATTCTTCAAAAATGTTATAGTTTTCTATATGTAAGTTTTGCATATCTAGCATTAATTTCTAAGTATTATACTTCATATTTTCAATCATTGTAAAATAGTATCTTTCATAATTAATTGTTATTCTGTTTGTTTCTGGTTAATAGAATATAATAAAATTTTATTGATCTTATCTTCAGCTGCCTTGTTCAACTCCCCTATTATAATTTGTTTACTCAATTTAGGGGAATTTTAAGTAGATAATCATTATTGGAAAGTGATAGTGTTTTTCCTATCCTTATGACTTTCAATTCATTCCTTACAACTTTTAATTCATTTCTTCTCTTACAGAACTAGGTAGAAATCCTATATAATACTGAATAGAGGTGGTGATGTCTTATTGAAATAAAAAGTTTAAAAATTTAAGAGGAACACATAGATTAACATCTTCCTAGCCTTATGGTAGAAAGTGATTTCTGAAGCTATCACAAAACAATAGGAAATAAAAGATTAAAAATTTGGTATAATTTATAATTAAGAACTCCCATGAAACAATAATAAAAATACAAAAAGAAATGAACATTGTGCAAAATATCTGAATAAGCATTTTACAGAATAGAATACATGTTTTCTAGAAAACATCGCTAAAAAGCATATGAAGTGAAGCTCAATTAATCAGGAAGTATAAAAAAATGGCAGGATTTACATTCATTCAATGGGAAAAAACTAAAAAACCAAGTATTTCAGAGATTGTAGAGCAATAGGCTCTCATACACTGTTAATAGGATATAACTCGGAATAATCACTTACTGTTTACCATTATTTTATACAGCTGAATATTTGCATACTCAATACACCAGCAATTCCATTCCTATGTATTTGCCCAAGAGATGTTTAGCAAATGTGTACCAGAAAACAATCAGCAGTATTTTTAATGATAGCACAAATATGGAAACAACCCAGATGCCCATGATAGACGTTTCAAAAAACTGCAACATTAATTATTAGAGAAACATCAAATATCAATGAAGATGAAAAACCAAGCTACATGTAGCACATGTGCCGTGTGCTGTGCTTAGTCGCTCAGTCATGTCAGACTCTTTGCAACCCCATGGACGGCAGCCCACCAGGCTCCTCTGCCCATGGGGTTCTCCAGGCAAGAATACTGGAGTGGATTGCCATGCCCTCCTCCAGGTGATCTTCCCAACCCAGGGATCAAACCCAGGTCTCTGGCATTGCAGGCAGATTCTTTACCGACTTCTTCATGAGGGAAGCATCTGTAACACATAGATGAATCATCCAGGAATCTTACTGTGATAGTGATGAGTGAAAGAAGCAACTCCCAGAAGACACATATATTATGATATTCTTTTTATAAAAATCAAAAGGAAGCAAAACTAAACAAAAAAAAATTTTTTTAGGGTAAGATAGGCATGTAATAACAGGCAGAGTAAGGATAAACATCGGAGAAGGCAACAGCAACCCACTCCAGTAATCTTGCCTGGAAGGTCCCATGGATGGAGGAGCCTGGTAGGCTGCAGTCCATGAGGTCGCTAAGAGTTGGGCACGACTAAGCGACTTCACTTTCATGCATTGGAGAAGGAAATGGCAACCCACTCCAGTGTTCTTGCCTGGAGAATCCCAGGGACGGGGGAGCCTGGTGGGCTTCCATCTATGGGGTCGCACAGGGTTGGACATGACTGAAGCGACTTAGCAGCAGCAGCAGCAGCAAGGATAAACATAAAATTCAAAATAATGGCCACTCCAATGGCAGACCAAAAACATGGAATAAGCAAGATCACATAGATGTACATTGGATTCCAGTTCTTAAGTTGGGCAGTGGGTTCATATAATTTCATATTTTTAATGAATATATAAAGTAAAATAGAGATATGAAGGGAACATTTCATGCAAAGATGGACTCAATAAAGGACAGAAATGGTATGGACCTAACAGAAGCAGAAGATATTAAGAAGACATGGCAAGAATACACAGAAGAACTGTACAAAAAAGATCTTCACAACCAAGATAATCACAATGGCGTGATCACTCACCTGGAGCCAGACATCTTGGACTGTGAAGTCAAGTGGGCCTTAGAGAGCATCACTACGAACAAAGCTAGTGGAGGTGATGGAATTCCAATTGAGCTATTTCAAATCCTGAAAGATGATGCTGTGAAAGTGCTGCACTCAATATGCCAGCAAATTTGGAAAACTCAGCAATGGCCACAGGACTGGAAAAGGTCAGTCTTCATTCTAATCCCAAAGAAAGGCAATGCCAAAGAATGCTCAAACTACCGCACCATTGCACTCATCTCACATGCTAGTAAAGTCATGCTCAAAATTCTTCAAGCTAGGCTTCAGCAATATGTGAATCGTGAACTTCCAGATGTTCAAGCTGGTTTTAGAAAAGGCAGAGGAACCAGAGATCAAATTGCCAACATCCACTGGATCATGGAGAAAGCAAGAGAGTTCCAGAAAAACATCTATTTCTGCTTCATTGACTATGCCAAAGCCTTTGACTGTGTGGATCACAATTAACTGTGGAAAATTCTGAAAGAGATGGGAATACCAGACCACCTGACCTGCCTCTTGAGAAACCTGTATGCAGGTCAGGAAGCAACAGTTATAACTGGACATGGAACAACAGACTGGTTCCAAATAGGAAAAGGAGTACGTCAAGGCTGTATATTGTCACCCTGCTTATTTAACTTATACGCAGAGTACATCATGAGGAACGCTGGGCTGGAGGGAGCACAAGCTGGAATCAAGATTGCTGGGAGAAATATCAATAACCTCAGATATGCAGATGACACTACCCTTATGGCAGAAAGTGAAGAGGAACTCAGAGGCCTCTTGATGAAAGTGAAAGAGGAGAGTGAAAAGGTTGGCTTGAAGCTCAACATTCAGAAAACGAAGGTCATGGCATCTTGTCCCATCACTTCATGGGAAATAGATGGGGAAACAGTGGAAACAGTGTCAGACTTTATTTTTGGGGGCTCCAAAATCACTGCAGATGCTGATTGCAGCCATGAAATTAAAAGATGCTTACTCCTTGGAAGGAAACTTATGACCAGCCTAGATAGCATATTAAAGATCAGAGACATTACTTTGCCAACCAAGGTCCATCTAGTCAAGGCTATAGTTTTTCCTGTGGTCATGTATGGATGTGAGAGTTGGACTGTGAAGAAAGCTGATCGCCAAAGAATTGATGCTTTTGAACTGTGGTGCTGGAGAAGACTCTTGAGAGTCCCTTGTACTGCAAGGAGATCCAACCAGTCCATTCTAAAGGAGATCAATCCTGGGTGTTCACTGGAAGGACTTATGCTAAAGCTGAAACTGCAATACTTTGGCCACCTCATGCGACGAGTTGACTGACTGGAAAAGACTCTGATGCTGGGAGCGATTGGGGGTAGGAGGAGAAGGGGACGACAGAGAATGAGGTGGCTAGATGGCATCACCAACTCGATGGACATGAGTTTGAGTGAACTCCGGGAGTTGGTGATGGACAGGGTGGCCAGGCGTGCTGTGGTTCATGGGGTCGCGGAGAGTCGGACGCGACTGAGCGACTGAACTGAACTGAACTGATAAAGTAAAATAAATGAAAGCCTTGGATAAGCAATGATTGTAGTATATCATGAGTCAAAGATTATGATTAGTCCTATTTGGTACCCTGAGGTAAAAAATAAATGATAAGAATTATAACAGAAACAACAAAGAAACAAAAAATTAATTCTATTTACAAGGTCCATCAGGCCAAAATGGTGGGAAATCTAAATTCAAGTATTTGGACAATTCCCCAGTGCTCTGCAAAGGTCCTGGAGTCTTATCAAGAACAAAAGCAATGGGAAGGCCCCTCCACTCTCACTACAGTTATTACTGAGATTCCCATTGCCCAAGCTGTCTCCATGTCAGTCTTTTATCGTTTTGACACGCTTCGTAGTTTATAAGCAATTTTTTCTTTCACTCTGTGACACAATCCTTTCCAGAGGCAAGGTAGTACAAAGGTTTTACTACTTTCTCAGAATTGAGGAGAAAAAAAAATTTACAGGAAAAAAAATTAACAAATATCTCAAAAATTACTCCATACATCACTACAAAGAGAAAGCATTCTCTATTACATTTACTCATCTGTGAGACTTACTTTAGTAAGTAAGTCTCATTTCAGATTTTCCAGGTCCGATGTAATGCATTCTTCTGAATAAATTTAGAAGATTCCCACTTGTTATACCACTAAACATTTGCTTTGCCTCTAAGCCCAACTCTTTGGTGACTGAACTTAAGGGAAATTTTAATTACAATTTTCTGTGTAACCTTGTTTACTTCCAGAACCAGAAGCTGTTGCAGTAAATGAGAAAAGGCATAGAAAACAAATTAAGAAAACTGGCTTATCAAGTAGGAAAAGGGCCCTTCGGCAAGTTGTTTTCATTGCTTTTTGTTCCTATTTATCTAAACATAGAGTTTACTAGCATGATATTGCCAAATGAAGCGGCTGAGTCTAGTTCAAGTTTATTACTAATATTATCACTCATTAATAAGAAATTTATAAGTCTAATAAGTATTTCCTAATATTTGCATGATCCAAACTGTGACCTACATTATAGCTATTTAACAAAGGATGATCTTGGGTCAACTTGCTAAAAATCAACACTGTGCTTGCCCTTATAACAGAACTTCATTGTCTCACCCTGACATGTTTTTCTTACAGGGATTAATGGGCTCTTCTATTTTTGTCTTTTCCATGTTTAACTTGCAAAGGGCAAAAAAAAAAAAAATACACCTAAGTTAATACATTTGAGTGTCAGGTAGAGAGGACCTGCCGAGAAGAGAAAAAAGGCTTGGGCGCTGAGAATTAAAATTGCAGATCAGCTGTGGAAAGATAAAGGTCTAAGGTCCAAGAACAGAACTGTCCCACTAAGGGAGGAAGAGGGAGAGAAGAAAATAGGGAGAGAGCTGGGGGAGGCGTGTGGGGGATGTGGGGGGTGTGTGTGTGGAGCCCACCAGGATCCTCTGTCCAAGGGATTCTCCAGGCAAGAACACTGGAGTGGGTTGCCATTTCCTTCTCCAATTCTGTTATACAGTGCTGCCCATTCCCTAATCCAGAATCTTCTTCGACTTTCCAGACTTTTGCACTGAACTCTCTGAAACTCACTCTTCCACCTCTTCTCCAGAGCCTTCAGCTCTTTTCCAGGTATCAATTCCAACTTCTTCATCTATTAAATTTAGCTTTTCCCTGAATATGCTGTCTCCTCTGTAGCCCCAAATGGCTGCTTTTCCCACTTATGTCCCATGTGGTATCACAGGCCTGGAGACAGAATGGATGTCTCTGTTCCCCATGGCTGCTTCTAGAAATATTTTCTCTTCCTTCCTTCCGTAGAACCACAGATTTATGAATCGCAGCCCATCAGACTGTACGCGGGGTCCTGTGCTCCAGTGGCACAGATGGTGATGCTGTGGTCACCATTAGCCTTTGCATCCCTCTCTCTCACTTGTCTTCCACACCACCATTACTTCTGTCATTATTCTCAGTGATTTCAAGATTCATGTCAATATCCACTCAACACCTTAGCCTCTTATTCACTGACTTCCTTATTCTCCAAAAATTTATTTTTTTCTCTCCACTTTAGCAATTGAATCCTAAAGTTTTAGAAACTCTCATTAACAATTACTCACTGCATCACTTTCAAAATCTTCACAGCCTACCCTCTCCCTACCAATTCCTATTTTTCCAGATCATGTATTATAGAATCCCAACTCCAAAGATGTTTGGATTTTGACTCCACTGGCACAGTTTTTAAAATCCTCTTATTCCCTTTATATTCTCATTTCTCTCATCTTGGATTCCATACAACATCACTAATCACTCCATTACATGTATTCTCAACTCTTCCCCTCATCTCTTTCTCTGGCATTATTTCCTGGAAGAGGGGGAAAAAAATAATCAGGGCCTGGTAAATTCTACTCCACAATAGCTCCGCATCTGCTCTCTAACAGATGAACTTGGCTGCAGCAAGATACACAATCATTACTAAAATATTTCTCAATTCATGATTCAGATCACATACACAGAAGGGATATTTTCTCTGGTGGTAAAAATATTCTGTATCTTGATCAAATTGATGGTTACCGAGACATTCAAATATATCAAAATTCACTGAACTCTAACACTAAAAATCCATGCATTTCACTGTATACAAACTATGCTTCCATTAAAAAATAACTTGAGTAAAATTATTTGGAAGGAAATAACTTCTAAGCAAATCTATCCACACTAACTAGAAGTTCAGGGGTCAGTTATTATGCTGAGTTCTGTTGAGAAATTCTTCTTTCCTGTTTTTTAATTACTCTAATAAGAGAAATCAGAAAACACTGATCTCTTAAATCATGTTTAAAGTCATTTTTAGGACAAACAAGCTCATGATTGAAAATATGGGAAAAGATAACATTAACTTTTTATTCACCACAAATATTGAAGTGATATATATATAAATATGCATGTATGTAAAGAAAGGCAATGGAAAGAATGCTCAAACTACTGCACAATTGAACTCATCTCACATGCTAGTAAAGTCATGCTCAAAATTCTTCAAGCCAGGCTTCAGCAATATGTGAATCGTGAACTTCCAGATGTTCAAGCTGGTTTTAGAAGAAGCAGAGGAAGCAGAGATCAAATTGCCAACATCCACTGGATCATCAAAAAAGCAAGAGAGTTCCAGAAAAACATCTATTTCTGCTTCATTGACTATGCCAAGGCCTTTGACTGTTTGGATCACAATAAACTGTGGAACATTCTGAAAGAGACGGGAATACCAGACCACATGACCTGCCTCTTGAGAAACCTATATGCAGGTCAGGAAGCAACAGTTAGAACTGGACATGGAACAACAGACTGGTTCCAAATAGGAAAAGGAGTACATCAAGGCTGTATATTGTCACCCTGCTTATTTAACTTATATGCAGAGTACATCATGAGGAACGCTGGGCTGGAAGAAGCACAAGCTGGAATCAAGATTGCCAGGAGAAATATCAATAACCTCAGATATGCAGATGACACCACCCTTATGGCAGAAAGTGAAGAGGAACCAAAAATCCTCTTGATAAAAGTGAAAGAGGAGAGTCAAAAAGTTGGCTTAAAGCTCAACATTCAGAAAACTAAGGTCATGACATCTGGTCCCATTACTTCATGGGAAATAGATGGGGAAACAGTGTCAGACATTATTTTCTTGGGCTCCAAAATCACTGTGGATGCTGACTGCAGTCATGAAATTAAAAGATGCTTACTCCTTGGAAGGAAAGTTATGACCAACCTAGACAGCATATTAAAAAGCAGAGACATTATTTTGCCAACAAAGGTCCATCTAGTCAAGGCTATGGTTTTTCCATTAGTCATGTATAGATGTGAGAGTTGGACTGTGAAGAAACCTGGGCGCTGAAGAACTAATGTTTTTGAACTGTGGTGCTGAAGAAGACTCTTGAGAGTCCCTTGGACTGCAAGGAGATCCATCCTAAAGGAAATCAGTCCTGGATGTTCATTGGAAGGACTGATGCTAAAGCTGAAACTCCAATACTTTGGCTACCTCATGCGATGAGTTGACTCACTTGAAAAGACTCTGATGCTGGGAGGGATTGGGGGCAGGAGGAGAAGGGGATGACAGAGGATGAGATGGCTGGATTGAATCACCGATTCGATGCATATGAGTTTGGGTGAACTCCGGGAGTTGGTGATGGACAGGGAGGCCTGGCGAGCTGCTATTCATGGGGTTGCAAAGAGTCGGACACGACTGAGCGACTGAAATGAACTGAACTGAAAGGTATGCATGTACATGCAAGCATATAATTTGATTATTTCTAAAGGTCCATCTAGTCAAAGCTATGGTTTTTCCAGTAGTCATGTATGGATGTGAGAGTTGGACTATAAAGAAAGCTGAGCACCGAAGAATTGATTCTTTTGAACTATGGTGTTGGAAAGACTCTTGAGAGTCCCTTAGACTGCAAGGAGACCCAAACAGTCCACTCTAAAGGAAATCAGTCCTGAATATTCATTGGAAGGACTGATGCTAAAGCTGAAACTCCAGTACTTTGATCATCTGAAGCAAAGAACTGACTCCCTGGAAAAGACCCTGATGCTGGGAATGATTGAATGTGGGAGGAGAAGGGGTTGACAGAGGATAAGATGGCAGGATGGCATCACTGACTCAATGGACATGAGTTTGAGTAAGCTCTGGGAGTTGGTGATGGACAGGGAAGCCTGGTGTGCTGCAGTTCATGGGGTCACAAAGAGTCGGATACAACCGAGCAACTGAACTGGACTGATGCAGTCTTTGCATTTTTGGTTTGAGAAAATTTGAAAAAAAAAAACTATTTAAAAATTAGCTCAATCAATTCCTTGAGTATATTCCTATGGTGACATCAGGTTGAGACCATTTGATACCCAGACCTGTTGCCCTGGATGAGCTTTAGGTAATAATATAAGTTTGTTAAGGGCTTCTTATGGAGTAGGGCATGGCAATCCACTCCAGTGTTCTTGCCTGGAGAATCCCAGGGATGGGGGAGCCTGGTGGGCTGCCGTCTATGGGGTCGCACAGAGTCGAACACGACTGAAGTGACTTAGCAGCAGCAGCAAGGGCTTCTTAAATCATAAAAGAACTACTGTACTGTTAAGTATATTTTACTACATTTCAACTCAGTGTAACTATTGCTCTCTTTATAGTACAAAAGGCAATTTTTTTAACTAAAAAAAGACTACATAAACCAGAATATTTTGTTTCTCAGTAATTTTGGATAAAGAAAAAAGATAGCATAATAGAATATTAAAAACATAAACACTATGATTAATGACAGCTTACTTAGGCTGCAAAATGAAACCAGTATCTATCTTTACTTAGGGATTCAGCTGGAAGCTTTGTGCCTTGAGCTGTGATCCTAGTAGCTATCTCTTGCTGAGCAAGCTTTCTGCATGACAGCCTGCCTCCAAGTGAGCCATCAGAGTGGTTCAGGAACTGGGGGTGATGAATCACCATTGACCATCTTCCAAAAGATCCCCATTGGAAATATATGTAGGACTCTAGTGACTTTGCCTTCTTTGTCTCTCAGCTGCCCTTCCTTTCAAGTGACTTTCCCCCAAATTCAGGGCCCTGCTCATGTTTAATGGGCCACAGGTGAATTCACGACTGTCTTTGAAATTAAGGGAAAGTATCACTTGGTGATACAATTCCATTATTTCATCTGTGTTTGCAGATAGCGCTGCCCAGAACAGCTGTGGGTTCATCAGGAACTGCCATGTGTGTGACTAGTCTCCTTTTCATCCTGGAGCCTATGTAAGCATCTCATGCTTCACACGCCCAAAGCAAAGTATGTGTGCATAGTGGGAGACAGACTTGATGCCTCCCCCTTCTTGGGAATGCTTTCTTCCTGATTCCGAGGCAGCCAGTAACTTCAGGAAGAGTCTCTTGTGGATTTCCAAATGTCCTAATGCAGTACTCCACCATGTCTGCCCTCTTCTAAACCATCCCTCGAAATAATCTCTTTTCTTCCTGTCACATCCTGATTTCAGTCAAGGTCCTAGGTCCTGAGCATAATTAAGTAAGTAAATCCTTATAATGGAGAATGATTGTTAGGCTCAGACTTCACAGAACTATTTATGAAAACTGAACCCTAGTTAGTAGGAAAGTGTCAAGAGTAAGGTACATATTCCTTAGCACAAGCCACTTGTTCTATGCCTACTCTGGAGCCCATCTAATGAATTGCCCCAGTTTTGACCCCATTCTGTTGACTCACCAAGAGAGTAAGGTTCGTGACAAAAGCCCATTTAGAAACTTGCCAATAAATATTACAAGGGATTCAGAGTTGGTGTTTGGGTGGAAAATGGGTGGTTTAAGGACATTTTAATTTGTTTGCATGATACGGTTGTTGAGTTCTAGATAAGTAGGGACACTCTGTCTGTCTGCATTGGTTCAGCCATCTACCTTTTAAAATATCAAAAACTTCATATTTATAAAGTCACTTCCCCAAGGTCCTTCAAGGACTTCCTATTTTCCCCAGACCCTGTCCCAGCCCCCTCCCCCAAACTCCCTAGGGTCCAGAAATTCAAGGGTTAATGCCTAGGCTGTCACAGTAGGGAGACTCAGAGGTCTTGCTGCAGACTAGGATGGGTGTCTATTCTAACTGGTCCGTGCCCACAGAGTACCAGCTTATCATAATGTCAGCTGATGTGATCTTGTATCCTTTGTTTCCCATGCTGCAAATATAGAATCCGCTCTGAGTTGGCTATATCAATGGCCAACTGATAATTTAAAATACAGGAAATCACATAAAATGCCTTTCCAGTTTACTTTGTAACACATCTTGTGATTTCCAGCACGTTCAAAGCCTTAATTATACTTTTACGCTCATAACAAAAGTAATAATACAAACTAAGGTATTATTTCCCAAATATTCAAGATAACCAGCATCCAAAGAAAGGGGAGAGAAAAAAAAAAGTATTGGGCATTTTTCTAGGCCTGGCTTTCTTATCTCATTAAATTCTCATGAAATCCCTCCAAGTATCACTATTCCCATCGTACAGATGGCAAATGAATGCTCAAAGTCATATCATGACACAGATCTCAGCACTAGTGCAAAGATGATCTACTTCATGTTCTCAAAAAAACAAAAAAGTGAGAAATAACGAGTGCGTCCATTTTATTTTAGGAAACTTAGATTCAGAAAGGTTAAGTAGCTTGCTTAGGACTACACACTAATAGGGAACAGATACTAGGGGAGAACTGAGGTTTTCAAATTCCGTATCTTGGGAATATGATCTTCGCAGTATCAAAATTGTACTACTTGAAAAATATATTCTTCTCAGACTGTCAGCCCTACTTTAAGACACCTCTTGGCTGCAGCAGGGTTCCTGTGTGCTTCCTCCTACTCTCCATCACCTTGGCATCAGTCCCCACAGCAGAGTTCATCAGAGTCTTATTGTATGTGTCCATTTCAGAGGCTGCCACCCCGCAGGGTGTGGGTCAACACACACACCTGGACACACACACATACCCACCCTTTCCTTCACTTCAGCAGGATTTTGATTAGCTGGGATGTTAGAAGATCTCAGAATCTTGCCTTTCATCTTAAAATGAGGTATCATCTTTTGTTGCTCACAGCCTCCCCAGGGCAGAGTAGAGAGTTTAATGTTCACAGCTCTGAGACAGGAAGCCTGTTTTCACCAGTATGCAAACTCTCATTCTTCCCCTTTTCTGAGTAAACAAATTAACCTAATCATGAAAGGACACGCTAAGAAGAGAAGGTGGGGGTGGAGAAAGAGTTGAGGAGGGATAGAGGCAAAGAGAAAGACTCCAAACAGAAGAAAGAATGGATACTTCTTTCAGAAGCAGACTACTTCTGGCCTGCATAATAAACCACCCACACACTATTTAACTCTGTCCAGTCTCCAGGGCTCCCATCCAAATTAATTTCTTTCTCTCCTTCTATCCTCAGGGTCTTCCCCTCTCTAGCTACCCATCTCCATCCATCCTCTTTGAAAGACTGCGAGGCGCTGCAGCATCAATATCTTTCTTCCAGCTGCCTTGGGTTCTTAAGACCAATCTCTCTCTCACAGAAGCAGCTCATCCAGGGACTCTGGGAGCGAGAACTAATTGGCAAGGGCCATCCTCATTACCATCGAGAAAGCCCCAAACAAATGAAAATGCCAAGCTTGTTTTAAAATAAAAACCTGTTCCTGTAACAGTTTGTTCCACAATTACCATGTTATGCAGCTTTGGCAATGAATCTCCCTACTTCTATTTTTCTCTAGAAAATCTGTTTTTTAGGAAACAGTTACACATGTCATGATTTAGTAAATACAATTTGTCTGAGATGCAAACCAGTTATGTAGCTAGCATCCCCAAAAGAGAAGCATCTAGAATATTAACTACAAAGGGGACATAATTGAGATTATCCCGTCAACCTCTGCCTCTTTAGGAGAGAAACTGAGGCACCAAAGGAATGACGGACTCTCCCTGCTGCATGACACAGTTCAGTTGCTCGGTCGTGTCCGGCCCTTTGCGACCCCATGGACTGCAGCACGCCAGGCTTCCCTGTCCATCACCAATTCCTCGAGCTTGCTCAGACTCACGTCCATCGAGTTCGTGATGCCATCTCATCCTCTGTCGTCCCCTTCTCCTCCTGCCTTCAATCTTTCCCAGCATCAGGGTCTTTTCCAATGAGTCAGTTCTTCACATCAGGTGGCCAAAGTTAGTTACCGGTGATGCAAACAGTAGAAATCTGATGTGCATTCTGGTCCAACGACCTGATCTCTCTCATTGTAAAATTTGAAGATAGATAAAGTCAGAAAAGGTTTATATTTAGAACAATGTGAAGCAGTCTTACATTTAAAATAAGCTCACAAGTATAAATATATGACCACTTTTCAAATTCTGCTTTTCTTTCCCTTCCACCATGAAGACTTTGTATTAAGAAATAAAAGCTATTTTTCATGTAAATTTAGCAAACATTGAAAAGGAAATGTGCTGCCTCAGAAATCACATACAAAGTGTTCTAGTCAAGTCTGTGTGTCTGGAGTTATCCATTCTTCTAACTTATCTGGCCATTTTTTCTCTTCCATTACTATGGATAATTGTGTGTTGGCTAAACTATAAAACAAAACAAAACAAAAAAAACAACAAAAAAAAAACTTATGACAACTTTTAAAAAACATTTTTACAGTTTCCGCAAAATATCCATCGGCACTCAACCGTGGCCCCAAACATATGCTACTTAATTTTTTTCATTCCAGACTTGAACTTGGCTGTAACCAGATACTATCTTACTTCTACCTTGTTCACATTTCACCCCCTTAGAATTTACTGACTTTTTTCTGCCACATACTTCCTAAATGTGAGTGCTCCCCAAGGCTGTGCTCTTAACCCCTCTGAACAACAGAAATTTCATCTTGTTTCTTAGTTTTGCCTCTTTGAAAATAAATCATCATCTTTATGTATTCCTCTTCCCCAAATTCAGTTCTTCATAATCACCCATGATTCCTTCTCCTTTTTCACATATATGGTTAGTTAGTTATATAGTCTGAACACTCTGCCTTCCATTTAATTTCAATTTAAGTCACCTTAAACATTTACTGCCCCACAGTTTGTGTAAAAAACTGTGCTAAGCTCTAAGTGGCATAAAAAATGAGCAAGTTATATTCTTTCCACAAGCAGTTGGTTGTCAAGCAGGCATGTCCTCTCCAAAAAGGTAAACTGGAGTTGATAAAGTGTCTCTAGACATATTATGAGGAATAAGTGAATGAGTGTATATAGGCCTAGGTGTATAATTCCTGATAGTACACAGCATTTAATATTATTGACAAATCATTTCTCTGATCCTCTCCAGTCCTAAAACACTATGACAAAAATATAGAGAATACAAGGCTAAATGTGTTAAGAGCAATAGGAAACCTAGCAGACACCATTTTAAATTCGAGAGTAAATATCACTAGTGAGACTTCATTTACCTCTTGATGTGATGCACTGAGAAGGGCACATCACTTTTGTGGTATTCTTGCCATAAATATCTGACCTGAATCAAATCAGGAGAAAACATCAGAAAAAAATTCTATAAAATAACTACTCAAAGTCTTCAAAGGCATCAAGATCATGAAAAACAAAGACTGGGGAGCTATACCTGGCTGAAGAAAATTAAAGAAGCATTCCAGATGAAGACCAGATAAAGGACATTGGTGGGACAGTTGTTGGAATCTCAGTAAAGTCTGTTGATTAGTTAATGGTATTGGGTCAGTGCTAGCATCATTATGCTCTGGCTATTTAAGTTATGATTTGGGGAAGTTGGGTGAACAGGGAACAAAATTCTTTGCACTATTTTTGCAACTTTGTTGCAAGTCTGAAATGAATTCAAAATGAAAGGCTTTTGCCTAAAAAAACAGGAGCAATAGAAAATACAGATGTAAGATAAAGGATAGAATTCTTCCTCAATTTATGGGTCAACAGGAGGGGAAGCAGATAGCAGAAGGATTCTGGAAGACAGAAACATCTGAGCTGAGATTTGAGAACACTGATATAGGGGAATGATATTCCAGGCAATGAAGATTAGAAAAAACCACCACCAAAAAAAAAAGCAAAAAACAGGGCATATATCGGATATAAGTAATCACGCTCCTTCAGAATTCAGTGAGAAGGAAGTAGTGCAACAACTGCTGCCAAACTAGAATGTTCCTGTGTCTCTGTGGTCAGCTGAATAATGTGCCTCCCTGTAAAAATGTTCATATGTCAATCCCCAGACCTGTGACAATGTTACAACACATGGTATAAAAGACTGCACATGTGATCAAGTTAAAGATCTTGAGATGGGGAGATGATCCTGGATTAGCCAGGTGGGTTCAATATAATCACAAGGGGCCTTACAAGGAGGAGACAAGAAGACTAAGGCAGGAGGGGTAGTTGGGACAAAGGAAGCAGAGGTTGGAGTGAGATGCTTTGAAGGTGGAGGAAGAGGCCATGAGCCTGCAAGGGCAGGTGGCCTCTTGAAACTGGAAAAGAGAAGAAACAGATTTTCCCCTGATTCTTCCAGAAGGAATGTAGCCCTCCAGAATCTTTATTTTAGATTCCTGACCTCTAGAACTGCACGAAAATAAATCTCTGCTGGTTTAGCCACTAAGTTTGTGCTCATTTGTCAAAGTGGCAATAGGAAACTAAGACCGTCTCTACTGCCTTACTTTGGGCCATTTCAGTTTCCTCTCCATCTCAACTCCCATTATGGTCTCCTACTTGTTTCCATGCTTCTGTCCTCCATTCTTCCCTTCTACAAAATGTCAGATTTATTTTTCTCAAGCCCGGGATTGATTATGTCATTCCTCAGAGAAAGCACTCAAGGATCCCCACTACTTTCTTAAAAAACAGCCATACTTACTATCCTGGCATTTATGAATTTGGCCCCAACATACATTTTCAACCTTGTATTTCTCTGCAGCATGAAGTTTTCACACCAGCAAGCAGATTTAGTCACAGTCTCTAGAGCTCTACTCCTATTCAGGATGCCAGTTTTGAAGGTCCAAGTGATATTTCCATTCTCCATATCCTAGCCCACTGAACTTCTACAGTCTTTATTGACTGTACCCTGAAACCCTCATGCCATCAGTTCTCAGTGTCCAGACCTGACGCAAAAGGCCCCCAGCACTCACAAACAGCCTCAATGCCTAAGAACTGAAACATGGAAAAATCCCAGTGAATGGGATTGATTGCCATTTGAAGACATGATTTAGGATTTTAAAAATATGTGCAAATCTGGGAGGCAGATTTAGTAAAGAGTCAAGTCAATGAAGGTGTATAAAAGAGAATTCTGGAAGCAAGACTCAACCTGACAAAAGATAATGTTCCAGACAATGTGCTCTATATGTTGATGCAGGTCTGTGGTCATGTTTTCCAGGTTCAAATCCTGGATCTATTGCTGAGCAGTTTTATTCCCACTGCTGAGACCACTACTGGTTAAAATGACTGACTGTCCTTGCTCAGGATGTTATCATAAGCAAACCTTCTAATTATAGAATTTGGTTTCACACATAGGTCTTCCTACCAAGACAAAATTTACTAGCACGAACGATGGTTCCCAATGTAAATTTCTAAATCAAAATTCAGGTTCATACATCAGTCTCTTGTGAATCTATTAATAGTTATTAAGTCAGTCACTTAGACTAAGTCCAAAAAAAAAAACACATAAATAAGGTGAAGGAGATAAAGCAATTTGCTGTACTGCTCTGACCAATGATAATAACTTAATTCGATTTGCATCCAAGTTGTTTAGGCTGGTTGTCTGTAATGATCAAAGGCACCAGATTATTGCTCAACTTTTAACTGGAATTTGCATAGATAGCCTCCTGGTGCACCTGGCATTGTCCCTGGAAGTGCTGGGCAGCTGCTCCATGGAAAACAATAACAGCTGCAAAGCTTAAATCATTTTATGTTTTAGTAAGATGACAAAAACACGATATGCAAGCAGCAGACGGGAAATTCCTTTCGCACAGTGCTTGTAGAAAAGGCAGAATAGCAAAGAACCATGCAACACAGTTGTGTTCTTTAAACAGAGAGAAGCCCGAGACACCCTCACAATAACTTGGTGAATCCCAGTTTCACAGCATTGCCAAGAGTATGCTACCTTAGCACATACCTCAAATCCCCTAAATCTTGTGCCTAAATGGAACGGAAGAGAATTAAGAAGCACTTTAGTCTGACGATGTTTCCCTTCCCATTAACAGTCATGTTAATTAATGTGCCTGTAAACACATCTTGATGGAGCCCCTCTATATTCCTTTCACTGAAATTCTCTCTTTGGTAAATGATGACAGTATCACAGAAAGTCCCCAAACAAAACACATGTATCTAGCCAAAAAAAAAAAAAAAAAAATCCCAGGAAGAGGGAACCATGCCATGGTTATTTACATAATTCTCCTTATACTATAAGTAGTATGCCTCTGCAAATTAGTCTAACCAATCCTGAAATCAAACTCATAAAAACTCAGTCTTTAGATGGGAGGCTACTCAATTCAGAAACCTCTCTGATTTCTAGAAATCCAGAGACAGTGGAGGTTAACAAATGTGATAAGCTCTGTATCTGACCTTTAAATGGTTTTGATGAAGAAAGGGCAACTGACTTGAGTAGGAGAAAGAAGTGTTCACTTTCATCAAGATATCTGGCAAGCTCTGGGCAAGCTTTTGTCAGCGGGCCTCCACTCCTGGATTTGAAAGCAAAGGTCTCTGTTTAAATCCAAATACTCCAGGCCACGGTGATACCTCTCCACAAATCAGCTAGATCCTTCAAAAAACTCCATCTAAAACTCTCTGATCAAACAGACTGTTATTGACTAGCTTAAAAGTCACCAACAGATTCCCATGATCAGGATTCTAACATGGAATCCTAACACTTTCTTAGCGAGATCTTTCATTCTTTGACCCTTTGACTCTCCTCTTCTGTTTTAAAAAGTTTTCCTTAATAACGTTTTTCCAATTATAAGGACTTTCCTGGTGGGTCAGATAGTACAGAAACTGCCTGCAATGTGGGAGACCTGGGATCAATCCCTGGGTCAGAAGAGAAGGGAATGGCTACCCACTCCAGTATTCTTGCCTAGAGAATCCCATGGACAGAGGAGCCTGGTGGGCTACAGGCCATGGGGTCACAGAGAGTGATTACCACTTTCACTTTCCAATTATAAAAGTAATATACGGTTATTATGTGTGCATGCTCAGCCATTCAATTATGTTCGACTCTGCAACCACAAGGACTGTAGGCCACCAGGCTCCTCTGTCTTCGGGATTTTGCCGGCAAGAATACAGGAGTGGGTTGCCATTTCCCTCTCCAGAGGATCTTCCTGAACCAGGGATCAAAACTCATGTCTCTTGCATTGACAGGCAGATTCCTTACCACTGAGTCACCATGGAAGCATATGACTATTATAGATACTATTAAATATAAAGAAGTATAAATATTAAAATAAAAATCAACAACCAAAAATAACCATTATTATTCATGTTTCATTTTACTTCCTCACAGTTGCTTTTTACTTTGTGATTACATATTCTTCCCAGGTCCTTCTCTTTCTCCTTTTGTTTTTTTCTATATTAGACCTTTATTCTAAGTATATTTTCAAGAACATTTTCACCCCCACTACTTAGGAATTCATTAGAAAGGGATCATAATAAAACCATTTTGGGCTATAATTTATTAAAACTGCAAGAGAATAATATTTTTTTAATGTTAGCCAACATTTCCTACTGTTTTCTTATCTTTCTTCTTCTCCCATTTATGCAAGAACATCTATTGTCTGGCAATATAGTTGTTAGATCAAAATCCAGGGTGGGGAGAAGTCAACTTCTTGACTTTTGAGCTTCAAACACCCTGATTTTTGAGGACCTCATTACATAAGCTTATACCATAAAGTCTGAATCTAGAAAATTAGTAGGACAAACAACCTGTCTTGGTTTGCCCAAGACTATTCTGGTTTAAAAAATGAAAGTCTCATGTCCTAAGAATACCTTCAAGTCCCAGGCAAATCAGACAGCTGGTCACCCTAGCAAGAGCCAGTTTTATTGGCTCTTATTTAGCTACATATTTCATAGCACTGGAGTGAAAGAGTCTTGAGAGCAAGAGTCCCTGCTCCAGGACCCTGTGACTTCCCAAGAGTCAAGCCCTAGAAGGGTTGATAGGATGGCAAGTGGGTTAGGGAATTTGAGAGGAGAACGTGTCTTCTCTTTGTTCATTCATCATGACCAGAAAGCAGCCAGTAGGCCAAAAAACAGAGAGGGAAAACATTCTGATTGTTTTTACTTTTTTCCCTTGAGAAATAGAAACTGAGAAAGTTAGGAAGTATGAACAGAATTACAGAGAAAGTGACAGCTGAGGGAAATGGGAGAGGGTGCTGAGCAGGAAACAGTAACCACAGCACAGCTAGTATCCCTGATGAAGGCAGGCAACCAGGCCAATCAACACAACAATATCTTTGCCTCCAACTATATCCAGAAGCCTCCACCAGAGGCTAATGGGAGGGCCATTGAAAGGACTGGTCATGGATACCCCAGAGCACAGTTGAAAAAACACTCATCTAGCTGCACCCCCACATTTTACAGATAATGAGACAAAGTCCCAGAGGAATACAAACATACTCAAGATCATTCAGTAGTAGATTCAGAACTAAATCAGCAGTAGATTCAGAACTAAAAACCATTCATCATGGTCATTCATTATCTGAAATAACATAACCATTCTAGGACCTATTTATGAGTATAAAGAGAAATATTTCCAAAGTGTCAGGAACTTGAGACTTTTAGGTCAGTTCAGTCACTCAGTCGTGTTCAACTCTGTGATCCCATGGACTGCAGCATGCCAGGCCTCCCTGTCCATCACCAATTCCTGGAGTTTACTCAAACTCATGTCCATTGAGTGGGTGATGCCATCCAACCGTCTCATCCTTTGTTGTCCCCCTCTCCTCCCGCCCTTCAATCTTTCCCAGCATTAGAGTCTTTTCAAATGAGTCAGTTCTTCGCATCAGGAGGAAAAAATATTGGAGTGTCAGCTTCAGCATCAGTCCTTCCAATGAATATTCAGGACTGATTTCCTTTAGGATGGACTGGTTGGATCTCCTTGCAGTCCAAGGGACTCTCAACAGTCTTCTCTAACACCATAGTTCAAAGGCATCAATTCTTCTGCGCTCAGCTTTCTTTATAGTTCAACACTCACATCCATACATGACTACTGGAAAAACCACAGCTTTGACTAGACAGACTTTTGTTGGCAAAGTGATGTCTCTGTTTTTAATAAGCTGTCTAGGTTGGTCATAACTTTTCTTCCAAAGAGCAAGCATCTTTTAATTTCATGGCTGCACTCACCATCTGCAGTGATTTTGGAGCCCAAAAAATAAAGTCTGACACTGTTTCCATTGTTTCCCCATCTATTTGCCATGAAGTGATGGAACCAGATGCCATGATCTTAGTTTTCTGAATGTTGAATTTTAAGCCAATGCTTCACTCTCCTCTTTCACTTTCTTCAAGAGGCTCTTTAGTTCCTCTTCACTTTCTGCCATAAGGGTGGTGTCATCTGTATATCTGAGGTTACTGATATTTCTCCTCACAATCTTGATTCCAGCTTGTGCTCCTTCTAGTCTGGCATTTTGCATGATGTACTCTGCATATAAGTTAAATAAGCAGGTGGCAATACACAGCCTTGCTGTACTCCTTTCCCGATTATGAACCAGTCTGTTGTTCCATGCTCAGTGCTAACTGTTGCTCCTTGATCTGCATACAGATTTCTCAGGAGGCAGATCAGGTGGTCTGGTAATCCCATCTCTCGAAGAATTTTCCACAGTTTTTTGTGATCCACAGTCAAATGCTTTGGCATAATCAATAAAGCAGAAGTAGATGTTTTTCTGGAACTCGCTTGCTTTTCCCAAGATGATCTGATGATCCAATGGATGTTGGCAATTTGATCTCTGGTTCCTTTGCCTTTTCTAAATTCAGCTTGAACATCTGGGAGTTCACCGTTCATGTACTGTTGAAGCCTGGCTTGGAGAATTTTGAGCATTACTTTGCTGGCATGTGAGATGAGTGCAATTGTGCAGTAGTTTGAACATTCTTTGGCATTGCCTTTCTTTGGGACTGGAATGGAATCTAACCTTTTCCAGTCCTGTGGCCACTGCTGAGTTTTCCAAATTTGCTGGCATATTGAGTGCAGCACTTTCACAGCATCATCTTTTAGGATTTGTAAGAGCTCAGCTGGAATTCCATCACCTCCACTAGTTTTGTTCATAGTGATGCTTCCTAAGACCCACTTGACTTCACATCCCAAGATGTCTGGCTCTAGGTGGGTGATCACACCCTTGTGGTTATCTGGGTCATGAAGATCTTTTTTCGTATAGTTCATCTATGTATTTTTGCCACCTATTCTTAATATCTTCTGCTTCTGTTAGGTCCATATCATTTCTGTCCTTTATTGTGCCCATCTTTGCATGAAATGTTCCTTTGTTGTCTCTAATTTGGTATCTCATGATGGATGCCTGCAAACAAAATGGGCTCCATTTAGAGGACAGAAGCACTGAGCTTGGGGACTCACTGACTTTGTAGTAAGCAGAAGCAAATCTAGCCTTGCTTCTGGGGAAGACAGTGCCCAATAGCTCAAGACTGATTGCTGCAACCACAGGTCTGATAAATGGTCTAGTAAAGAGTAGAAAGGGCCTTGCATTCCTGGTGTACCCGGCAAGAATGTGCAGGGACACTTGGGGCTCATGGCAGACTGGCCCTCCAAGTAGCTATCCTATAAACCAGAAGGAAGAAATTCCCTGGTGGTCCAGTGTCTAGGACACCATGCTCCCAATGCAGGGGGCGCAGGTCCCTGCTCAGGGAACTAGATTCCATGTGCCACAACTAAAGATTCTGTGTGCCTCAATGAAGACTGAAGATTCTCTGTGCCACAACTAAGACTGGCACAGCAAAATAAATAGATATTTTTAAAAAAATAAACCAGATGGAGAAACAAGTTGAATTAGTTATATGACATTATACTGCCCATCAGTTTTCCCAGTCCTTCAATGCCTGAGATGTGATTCCCCACATTATAGGAAATAAAATGTTTCCCAAACACTGCAGTAGTTTCTAAACACTTTATATACTTCTATAACCACTTATTCTATGTATTAGCGTTAAAGTATGGTTGTTACATGAGTGATATTCCAAATATGTAACATGGGCACCAATCAGAACAAAAGCAGGCTATGTACAAGTATACCGTGCCATCTCACCAGCTGCTAAAGTCTACTGAGAACCCATACTCACGCTTGACTTAGAATACAGGAAGCTGAACACCAAGAATTTGCTGGAGTACATAAAAAATGGACAGCATATGCCGAGGGATGAGGCAGACATGTGAATATATGTTAGTGATCACAGTCCTGGTCTGTTTGATGTAATTCAATCGGAACTCAGCCCAGAAAATAGTTTTATGACTCTCCCCAAATCCAGCTATTATTCTCCCTATTTTCAAATGAATGTGAGGAAACCTGTTTGCATAGAAATGAGCTAGTTTGGGAGGCCAAGGTAAAGTATGACTTTCAACTAAAAGGAATTTTCTAGGGAGCAGCTGTTTGAGAAAGGTCAAAGAATTCTTTCAATTAAAAGAAAAAGGAAAAATAATTTTAGGGGATGGTTTTATAGTCTTGAGGAAGTATTATGAGTGACTAAAGCTCTGGGGAAAACACAGTGGCACTTAAGATGCTTCTTTTACATATTGTCAATGGAGTGTGTCTCTCCAGGAGGTAAGATATAATTGACAGTGTGAAAAATTTCCCAAAGAAATTATGTAATTTTCGCTCTCATTTGGGAGAGACACTAAGGCTCATGCATGGCTCACAGCCACTCAATCAGCTGCTTGCAATCCCAGAAAATCTCAAGGAGAAAGTTCTTGCTTACTTTTCTCTCATTCCGTAAAGGAAAATTATTTTATAATTTGTTTCTTGGGAGTTATGCTCAACAGCTTTTTCCTCGTGGCTTTAGAACATCCCAACAAGAAAAGCACAAATGACTTGGCCTGGTGAGTAGAAAAAACAAAGTACAAAAATGAAGTGCTGTGAGAATTCACTAAGCTGGGTGGGAGAATGATATCTGAACCCTGATCTGCCAAGCTATGTTAATTTCAATTATCTGGACAACAGTTTCCTGTCTCTACTTCCCAGACCTGGAACCACTTAGTCAGTAGAGAGAGATCCAAGAAATAAAGTATGTCTCAAATCTTCATTATACCCTTGCCACCAACCCATCATCACTCCTAAAATTTAAAAAAAAAAAAAAGCAGTGACATTGGGGTGCATGTATCTTTTTGAATTTTTCTTTTTTTTTAAAATTTTTATTTTTATTGGAGGCTAATTATTTTACAATATTATATTGGTTAGTTTTGCCATACATTGACATGAATCTGCCTCGGGTGTACATGAGTTCCCCCTCCCAAACCCCGCTCCCACCTCCCTCCTCCCCTTATCTTCCCTCTGGGTCATCCCTGCATACCAGCCCTGAGCATCCTATAACATGCATCGACCCTGAACTGGAGATTCGTACCACATATGATAATATACATGTTTCAATGCCATTCTCCCAGACCATCCCACCCTCACCCTCTCCCACAGAGTCCCAAAAACTGTTCTATACATCTGTGTCTCTTTTGCTGTCTCGTATACAGGGTTATCATTTGCATCTTTCTAAATTCCATATATATGCGTTAGTATACTGTATTGGTGTTTTTCTTTCTGGCTTACTTCACTCTGTATAATAGGCTCCAGTTTCATCCACATCTTTAGAACTGGTTCAAATGCATTCTTTTTAATGGCTGAATAATACTCCATTGTGTATATGTACCAAAGCTTTCTTATCCATTCGTCTGCAGATGGACATCTAGGTTGCTTCCATGTCCTGGCTATTATAAACAGTGCTGTGATGAACATTGGAGTACATGTGTCTCTTTCAATTCTGGTTTCCTTTGTGTGTATGCCCAGGAGTGCGATTGCTGGATCATATGGCAGTTCTATTTCCAGTTTCTTGAGGAATCTCCACACTGTTCTCCATAGTGGCTGTGCTCGTTTGCATTCCCACCAACAGTGTAAGAGGGTTCCCTTCTCTCCACACCCTCTCCAGCATTTATTGCATGTAGACTTTTGGATAGCAGCCATTCTGACTGGTGTGAAATGGTATCTCACTGTGGCTTTGATTTGCATCTCTCTGATTATGAGGGATGTTGAGCATTTTTTCATGTGTTTGTTAGCCATCTTTATGTCTTCTTTGGAGAAATGTCTGTTTAGTTCTTTGGCCCATTTTCTGATTGGGTCATTTATTTTTCTGGAATTGAGCTGCAGGAGCTGCTTGTATATTTTGGAGATTAGTCCTTTATCAGTTGCTTCATTTGCTATTATTTTCTCCCATTCTGAAGGCTGTCTTTTCACCTTGCTTATAGTTTCCTTTGCTGTGCAGAAGCTTTTGATTTTAATTAGGTCCCATTTGTTTATTTTTGCTTTTATTTCCAATATTCTGGGAGGTGGGTCATGGAGGATCCTGCTGTGATTTATGTCAGAGAGTGTTTTGCCTACATTCTCCTCTAGGAGTTTTATAGTTTCTGGTCTTACATTTAGCTCTCTAATCCATTTTGAGTTTATTTTGGTGTATGGTGTTAGGAAGTGTTCTAGTTTCATTCTTTTACAAGTGGCTGACCAGTTTTCCCAGCACTATCTTTTCTCCATTTTATATTCTAGCCTCCTTTGTCAAAGATAAGGTGTTCATAGGTGTGTGGGTTTATCTCTGGGCTTTCTATTTTGTTCCACTGATCTATATTTCTGTCTTTATGCCGGTAGAAGAAGATGATGACAAAAAAGATCTTCACGACCAAGATAATCACGATGGTGTGATTTATCACCTAGAGCCAGTCATCTTAGAATGTGAAGTCAATGGGCCTTAGAAAGCATCACTATGAACAAAGCTAGTGAAGATGATAGAATTCCAGTTGAACTCTTTCAAATACTGAAAGATGATGCTGTGAAAGTGCTGCACTCAATATGCCAGCAAATTTGGAAAACTCAGCAGTGACGACAGGACTGGAAAAGGTTAGTTTCCATTCCAGTCCCAAAGAAAGGCAATGCCAAAGAATGCTCAAACTACCACACAATTGCACTCATTTCAGACGCTAGTAAAGTCATGCTCAAAATTCTCCAAGCAAGGCTTCAGCAATACCTGAACCGTTAACTTCCAGATGTTCAACCTGGTTTTAGAAAAGGCAGAGGCACCAGAGATCAAATTGCCAACATCCACTGGATCACGCAAAAAGCAAGAGAGTTCCAGAAAAACATCTATTTCTGCTTTATTGACTATGCCAAAGCTTTGACTGTGTGGATCACAATAAACTGTGGAAAATTCTGAAAGAGATGGGAATACCAGACCACCTGACCTGCCTCTTGAGAAACCTGTATGCAGGTCAGGAAGCAACAGTTAGAACTGGACATGGAACAACAGACTGGTTCCAAATAGAAAAAGGAGTACGTCAAGGTTGTATATTGTCACCCTGCTTATTTAACTTCTATGCAGAGTACATCATAAGAAACGCTGAGCTGGTAGAAGCACAGGCTGGAATCAAGATTGCCGGGAGAAATATCAATAACCTCAGATATGCAGATGACACCACCCTTATGGCAGAAAGTGAAGAGGAACACAAAGGCCTCTTGATGAAAGTGAAAGAGAAGAGTGAAAAAGTTGGCTTGAAGCTCAACATTCAGAAAACAAAGATCATGGCATCTTGTCCCATCACTTCATGGCAAATAGATGGGGAAATTGTATTTTTGGGGCAGACTTTATTTTGGGGGGCTCCAAAATCACTGGACATGAGTTTGAGTGAACTCCGGGAATTGGTGATGGACAAGGAGGCCTGGCATGCTGTGATTCACGGGGTTGCATAGAGTCGGACACGACTGAGCAACTGAACTGAACTGAACTAATATGTGGTGTATATATACAATAAAATGTTCAGTTCGGTTCAGTTCAGTTCAGTCGCTCAGTCGTGTCCGACTCTCCGCGACCCCATGAATCACAGCACACCAGGCCTCCCTGTCCATCACCAACTCCCGGAGTTCACTCAAACTCATGTCCACAGAGTCGGTGATGTCATCCAGCCATCTCATTCTCTGTCGTCCCCTTCTCCTCCTGCCCCCAACCTTTCCCAGAATCAGAGTCTTTTTCAGTGAGTCAACTCGTCGCATGAGGTGGCCAAAGTATTGGAGTTTCAGCTTTAGCATCAGTCCTTCCAATGAACACCCAGGATTGATCTCCTTTAGAATGGACTGCTTGGATCTCCTTGCAGTCCAAGGGACTCTCAAGAGTCTTCTCCAACACCACAGTTCAAAAGCATCAATTCTTCAGCGATCAGCTTTCTTCACAGTCCAACTCTCACATCCATACAAGACCACGGGAAAAACCATAGCCTTGACTAGACGGACCTTTGTTGGCAAAGTAATGTCTCTGCTTTTTAATATGCTATCAAGTTTGGTCATAACTTTCCTTCCAAGGAGCAAGCGTCTTTTAATTTCATGGCTGCAATCAGCATCTGCCTTGATTTTGGAGCCCAAAAAAATGTCTGACACTGTTTCCACTGTTTTTCCATCTATTTCCCATGAAGTGATGGGACCAGATGCCATGATCTTTGTTTTCTGAATGTTCAGTTCAGTTCAGTTCAGTTCAGTTGCTCAGTCGTGTCCGACTCTCCGCGACCCCATGAATCACAGCATGTCAGGCCTCCCTGTCCATCACCAACTCCCGGAGTTCACTCAAACTCATGTCCACAGAGTCGGTGATGCCATCTAGCCATCTCATTCTCTGTCATACTCTTCTCCTCCCGCCCCCAACCTTTCCTAGCATCAGAGTCTTTTCCAGTGAGTCAACTCGTCGCATGAGGTGGCCAAAGTATTGCAGTTTCAGCTTTAGCATCAGTCCTTCCAATGAACACCAGGATTGATCTCCTTTAGAATGGACTGTTACTCAGCCATTAAAAGGAATGAAAAAATGCCATCTGAGGCAACATGTTTGGACCTGGAGATTATCATACTATGTGAAGTAAGCCGGGTAGGGAAACATAAATATCATATGATAATGTTTATGTGCAGAATCTTAAGAAAATGATGTTGTTGTTTAGCCACTAAGCTGTGTTCAGCTGTGTTTAACTCTATGGATGATGGTAGCCTGCCAGTCTCCTCTGTTAATGAGATTTCCCAGGCAAGAATACTGGAGTGAGTTGCCATTTACTTCCCCAAGGGATCTTCCCAACTGAAGGACTGAACTTGTGTCTCCTGCACAAGTTCAGTGAATTCATTATCAGTGAGCCAGCTGGGAAGCCCTTCCAAGTGATACAAACAAATTTATTTAAGAAAAAGACTCACTGACTTAGAGAATAAACTTATGGTTACTAGGGGGAAGGGTATGGGGGATAGATTGGGAGTTTGAGATTGACATGTACACACTGCTAAACTTAAGACAGATAATCAACAAAGACCTACTGCATAGCACAGGGAACTCTACACAATATTGTGTAATAAACTAAATGGGAAAATAATTTGAAAAAGTATATATAAATGTATGAAAGTGAAAGTGTACACCCATGGCTGATTCATGTCAATGTATGGCAAAACCCACTACAATACTGTAACGTAATTAGCCTCCAATTTAAATAAATTAAAAAAACAAAGAAAGTGAAATTGTTAAGAAGCTTGGTCATGTTCAACTCATTGAGACCTCATGGACTGTAGCCCACCAGGCTCCTCTGACCATGGAATTCTCCAGGCAAGAATACTGGAGTGGGTAGCCATTCCCTTCCCCAGGGAATCTTCCCAACCCAGGGACTGAACATGGGTCTCCCACATTGCAGGCAAATTATTATTATTTTTTAATTGAAGGATAATTGCTTTACAGAACTCTGTTGTTTTCTGTCAAACCTCAACATGAATCAGCCATAGGTATACATGAATTCCCCTTCCTCCTGAACCCATCTCCCAGCTCCCTCTCCATCCCACCCCTCCCGGCTGACATAGAGCCCCTGTTTGAGTTTCCTGAGCCAAACAGCAAATTCTGTCAGCCTTTATTTTACACATGGTAGTGTGAGTTTCAATGCTACTCTTTCTATACATCTCAGCCTCTCCTCCCCTCTCTCCATGTCCAAAAGTTTATTTTCTTTGTCTGCTTCTCCACTGCTGCCCTGTGAATAAATTCTTCAGTACCATTTTTCTAGATTTTGTATATATACATTAGAATATGATATTTATCTTTCTGACTCACTTCACTCTGTATAATAGGTTCTAGGATCATCCACCTCATTAGAACGGACTCAAAGGTGTTCCTTTTTGTGGCTGAGTAATATTCCATTGTGTATATGTACCAAAATTTCTTTATTGATTCATCTGTTGATGGACATCTAGGTTGCTTCCATGTTCTAACTATTGTAAATAGTGCTGTAATGAACAATGGGATATTGTGTCTTTTTCAATTTTGGTTTCATCAGGGTACATGACTAGGAGCGGGATTGCTGGGTCATATGGTGGTTTTACTCCCGGTTTTTTAAGGAATTTCCATACCATCTTCCATAGTGGCTGTATCAATTTACATTCTCACCAACAGTGCAAAAGCATTCCCTTTTATCCTCACCCTGTTCAGCATTTATTGTTTGTAGACTTTTTGATGATGGCCTTTCTGACCAGTGTAAGGTGATATCTTATTGTAGTCTTGATGTGTATTTCTCTAATAATGAACAATGTTGAGCATCTTTTCATGCATTTGTTAGCCATCATACGTCTTTGGAGAAATGTCTGTTTAGGTCTTTTTCCCACTTTTTGATTGGGTTGTTTGTCTTTTTGGTATTGAGTTTTATGAACTGCCTGTATATTTTGGAATTTAGTCCTTTGTCAGTTGTTTCATTTACTATTGTTTTCTCCCATTCTGCAGGTTCTCTTTTCACCCTGCTTACAGTTTCCTTTGCTGTGCAAAAAATTTTAAGTTTAATCAGGTCCCACTTGTTTACTTTGGTTTTTATTTCCATTACTCTAGAAGGTGGGTCATAGAGGATCTTGCTTTGATTTATGTGATCGAGTGTTCTGACTATGTTTTCTTTTAAGAGTTTTATAGTTTCTGGTCATACAGTTGGGTCTTTAATCCATTTTGAGTTTATCTTTGTGTATGGTGTTAGGAAGTGTTCTAATTTCATTCTTTTACATGTAGCTGTCCAGTTTTCCCAGCACCATTATTGAAGAGGCTGTCTTTGCCCCATTGTATATTCTTGCCTCCTTTATCAAAAATAAGGTACCCATAGGTGCATGGGTTTATTTCTGGGCTTTCTATCTTGTTCCATTGGTCTATATTTCTGTTTTTGTGCCAGTATCATACTATCTTCATGACTATAGCTTTGTAGTATAATCTGAAGTCAGGAAAGTTGATTCCTCCAGCTCCATTCTTCTTTCTCAAGATTGCTTTGACCATTAAGGGTCTTTTGTGTTTCCACATGAATTGTGAATTTTTTTGTTCTAGTTCTGTGAAAAATGTCATTGGTAATTTGATAGAGTTAACATTGAATCTGTAGCTTGCATCTGGTAATATAATCATTTTCATAATATTGATTCTTCCTACCCAGGAACATGGAATATCTCTCCATCTGTTTATGTCATCTTTGGTTTCTTTCATTAGTGTCTTATAATTTTCTGTGTACAGTTCTTTTGTCTCCTTAGGTAAGTTTATTCCTAGATATTTAATAATTTTTGTTGCAGTGGTTAATGGGATTGATTCTTTAATTTTCCTTTCTGGATTTTCATTGTTAGGATATAGAAATGCAAGTGATTTCTGTGTATTGATTTTGTATCTTGCACCTCTGGTAAATTCACTGGTTAGCTCTAGTAATTTTCTGATACTATCTTTAGGGTTTTCTGTGTACAATATTATGTCATCTGCAAACAGTGAGAGCTTTATTTTCCTATCTGGATTCCTTTTATTTCTTTTTCTTCTCTGATTGCTGCAGCTAGGACTTCCAGAACTATGTTGAATAATAGTAGGGAAAGTGGACACCTTTGTATTGTTCCTGATCTTAGGGGGAATGCTTTCAGTTTTTCACCATTGAGAATAATGTTTGCTGTAGGCTTATCATATATGGCCTTTACTATGGTGAGGTAGGTTCCTTCCATGTCCATTTTTTGAAGAGTTTTAATCATAAATAGGTGTTGAATTTTGTCAAAGCCTTTTTCTGCATCTATTGAGATGATCATATGGTTTTTACCTTTCATTAATAATGGTGTATCACATTGATTGATTTGTGTATATTGAAGAATCCCTGCATCCCTAGAATAAACCCAAGTTGATCATGGTGTGTGAGCTTTTCGGTGTGTTGCTGAATTCTGTTTGCTAAAATTTTGTTGAGGATTTTTGCATCTATGCTCATCAGTGATACTGGCCTGCAGTTTTCTATTTCTGTGTTTTCTTTGTCTGGTTTTGGTATCAGGGTGATGGCGGCCTCGTAAAATGAGTTTGGAAGCGTTCCTTCCTCTGCAATTTTTCAAAAGAGTTTTAGAAGGAAAGGCATTAGCTCTCTAAATATTTGATAGAATTCCCCTGTGAAGCCATCTGGTCCTGGCCTTTTGTTTTTTGGGAGATTTTTGATCACAGTTTCAATTTCAGTGCTTGTAACTGGGTTGTTCATAATTTCTGTTTCTTCCTGGTTCAGTCTTGGAAGATTAAACTTTTCTAAGAATTTGTCCATTTCTTCCAGGTTATCTATTTTATTGCCATATAGTTGTTCATAATAGTCTCTTATAATCGTTTATATTTCTGCATTGTCTGTTGTAACCTCTTCTTAATTTCTAATTTTGTTGATTTGATTCTTCTTTTTTTCTTGATGTGTCTGGCTAAAGGTTTGTCAATTTTGTTTATCTTCTCAAAGAAACAGCTTTTAATTTTATTAATCTTTTCTTTCTTTCATTTCTTTTTATTTCTGCTTGTATGTTTATTATTTCTTTTACTAATGTTGGGGGTTTTTTGTTCTTCTTTTTCCGGTTGTTTTAGGTGTAAAGTTATATTGTCTATTCGTTGTGTTTCTTGTTTCCTGAGGTAGGATTATATTGCTACAAACTACCCTCTTAGAACTGCTTTTGCTGCATCCCATAGGTTTTGAGTTGTCGTGTTTTCATTGTCATTTGTTTCTAGAAATTTTTTTATTTCCCTTTTGATTTCTTCAGTAACCAGTTGGTTATTTAGAAATGTATTGTTTAATCTCTGTGTGTTTGTGTTTCTTACAGTTTTTTCTTGTAATTGATATCTAGTCTCATACCATTGTGGTCAGAGAAGATGCTTGATATGATTTCAATATTGTTAAATTTACTGAGGTTTGACTTGTGACCCAAGATGTGGTCTATCCTGGAGAATGTTCCTTGTGCACTCGAGAAGATATTCTTCTGCATTTGGATGGACTGTCCTGAAGACACTGATGAGATCCATCTCATCCAGTGCATCATTTAAGATCTGTTTCCTTATTAATTTTTTGTTTTGATGATCTCTCCATTGGTGTGAGTGGGGTGTTAAAGTCTACTATTATTGTGTTACTGTCAATTTCTCCTTTTATGTCTGTTAGTGTTTGTCTTATGCATTGAAGTGCTCCTATGTTGGGTGCATAGATATTTACAATTGTTATATCTTCCTTTGGATTGATCACTTGATCATTATGTAGTGTCCCTCCTTATCTCTTGTAAGCTTTGTTACTTTAAGGTCTATTTTGTCTGATATGAAGATTGCTACTCCAGTTTTCATTTGCTTCCCATTTTCATGGAATATATTTTTCCATCCTCTCACTTTCAGTCTATGCGTGTCTTTAGGTTGAAGTGGGTTTCTTGTAGACAGCATACATATGGGTCTTGTTTTTGTATCCATTCAGCCAGTCTGTGTCTTTTGGTTGGAGCATTTAATCCATTTACATTTAAAGTAATTATTGATATATATGTTCCTATTGCCATTTCTTAATTGTTTGGGGTTGATTTTGTAGATCTTTTTTCTTCTCTTGTATTTCTTGACTATATAAGTCCCTTTAACATTTGTTGTACAGCTGGCTTGGTAGTACTGAATTCTCTTTAACTTTTGCTTGTCTGAAAAGGTTTTAATTTCTCCATCAATTCTGAATGAGATCCTTGCCAGGCACAGTAATCTTGGTTGTAGTTTTTTCTCTTTCAGTATTTTAAATACATCCTGCCATTCCCTTCTGACCTGCAGAGTTTCTGCTGAAAGATCAGCTGTTAAACATATGGAGTTTCCCTTGTATGCTACTTGTTGCTTTTCCCTTGCTGCTTTTAATATTCTTTCTTTGTGTTTAGTCTTTGTTAGTTTGATTAGTATGTGTCTTGGCATGTTTCTCCTTGGGCTTATCCTGTATGTGACTCTTTGAGTCTCTTGGATTTGACTCTTTCCTTTTCCATGTTGGGGAAATTTTCAACTATAATCTCTTTAAAATTTTTCTTATACGTTTTCTTTTTCTCTTCCTCTTCTGCTGCTGCTGCTGCTGCTGCTAAGTCATTTCAGTCGTGTCTGACTCTGTGTGACCCCATAGATGGCAGCCCACCAGGGTCTTCTGTCCCTGGGATTCTCCAAGAAGAATACTGCAGAGGGTTGCCATTTCCTTCTGCACTTCTTCTTCTGGGACCCCTATAATTTGAACATTGGTGCACTTGATATTGTCCCAGAGGTCTCTGAGACTATCCTCAGTTCTTTTCATTCTTTTTACTTTATTCTGCTCTTCAGAAGTTATTTCCACCATTTTATCTTTCAGCTCACTGGTTCATTTTTCATTTTCATTTATTGTTTCAGATATTGTGTTATTGATTCCTTACAGAGTATTTTTAATTTCAGCAATTGTGTTCTTTGTCTCTCCGTGTTTTTTCTTTAATTCTTCTAGGTCTTTGTTAATTGATTCTTGTATTTTCTCCATTTTGTTTTCAAGGTTTTTGATCATCTTTACCATCATTATTCTGAATTCTTTTTCAGGTAGTTTGCCTATTTCCTCTTAATTTATTTGGACTTCTGTGTTTCTTGTTTGTTCCTTTGTTTGTGTAGTATTTCTCTGCCTTTTCTTTTTTTTTTCTTTTTTTTAACCTTATTGTGTTTGAGGTCTCCTTTTCCCAGGTTTCAAGGTTGAATTCTTTCTTCCTTTTGGTTTCTGCCCTCCTAAGGTTGGTCCAGTGGTTTGTGTAAGTTTCATACAGGGTGAGATTTGTACTGGGTTTTTTGTTTGCTTGTTTTTCCTCTGATAGGCAAGGCTGAGTGAGGTGGTAATCCTGTCTGCTGATGATTGGTTTGTATTTTTGTTTTGCTTGTTGTTTAGATGAGGCTTCCTGCATAGGGTGCTACTAGTGGTTGGGTGATGTTAGGTCTTATATTCAAGTGGTTTCCTTTGTGGGAGTTATCACTATCTGATACTCCATAGGGTTAGTTCTCTGGTAGTCTAGGGTCTTAGAGTAAGTGCTCCCACTCCAAAAGCTCAGGGCTTGATCTCTGGTCAGGAACGAAGATTCCACAAGTGGTTTGTGGTTTGTTATGGCATTCAGTTCATTTCAGTTCAGTCTCTCAGTCGTGTCTGACTCTTTGCGACCCCATGAATCACAGCACGCCAGGCCTCCCTGTCCATCACCAACTCCCGGAGTTCACTCAAACTCATGTCTATCGAGTCAGTGATGCCATCCAGCCATCTCATTCTCTGTCGTCCCTGTCTCCTCCCGCCCCCAATCACTCCCAGCATAAGTGAGATTAAAACAAATATGCAAATGCGGGAAACCAAAGATGAACCCCAGGTAAATGGCAGTTATAAAATCAGGCAAATAATAATTAAAATAATGGAATATACATGTATACATATACACCCATAAGCAAAGTCAAAACAGTCCAACTAAAATAGAGTAGATTGACCTGGCGAACAAAGGAAATAAAAAATTATATTTACCAGTCAAGAACAAAACTAACTAAAGCACAAATTGGAAAACAAAACTAAAGCAAAGTGCCAACTGGGGAATAAAGCAATGAAAAAAAAAAAAACAAACTAACATATGTTGAGAGGAAAGGAAAGAAAGAAAAGAAGGAAAGAACAGATCTGCAAAGTTAGAGGAAGATAAAGAAGATTTATACACATTAAATATTAGCTGCAAGGGGAAGAGAACAGTAGGAAAAGCAAACAAAGGAAAAATGTAGAAAAAATAATAATAGGTTTAAAAAATTTTTTAAAAGAAAGAAAAAAAGAAAGGAAAACTCCACAGAACTGCAAAGGCCCAATGTTGAGGCAGAGGTTTATAAAAACATAAAAAAATGTGACTGAGGAAAAAAAACTCAAAAGCTTAATTAGATTTCATAGTGCCAATAAAGTTGACAACTACAACAGAGGTGGGGGGAAGGAAAAAAAAAATCCAAAAGAATCTACAGAACAAGTCAAAACATATGAATAATAAATATTTTTCTTGAGTCACTGCTGTCAGAGTCCTTTCCCTTGCTGGGAGTCACAGTCCACCTCACCTCCCTAGGATGCGCACCAACACTGTGCTGATCTCTGGACCTGTTATGGGGGCAGCTCAGATTCTAATCTGGTCCTACTCCTAAGCGTTCTTGCCTCCAATGTCCACAGCGATCAGAACTAGTGTGTTTCCTTTTGTGGGAGCTCTCAGTGTCCACTTATATATTCCATAGACACAGAGGTTCCTTAGCTGATCATGTGGATTTAATCTGCAGCTTGTACAGCTGGTGGGAAGGTTTTGGGTCTTCTTCCTTAGCCACATTGCCCCTGGGTTTCAATTATGGTTTTATTTCCACCTCTAAATGTGGGTCATTCACTGGGGTTTAGCTTCTGAAGTTGCCCTGGAGGACTTGGGTTTGCCCCTATAAGGGCCAGGTGTAGAGGTGGTACAACTGTTTGGGTCTCAGGGGTTCTGGCACCACCAGAACTCAGGGGGTGTTGGTGGTTAGGGTAGCAGGAAATACAGTGCTCTAGAAGGGTATAGCAACCAGTAATGGCCAATAGGCTCCAGTATTCTTGCCTGAAGAACCTCCCTGACAGAGAAGCCTGGCAGGTCACAGTTTCAGTTCAGTTCAGTTCAGTCTCTCACTCATGTCTGACTCTTTGCGACCCCATGAATCACAGCACGCCAGGCCTCCCTGTCCATCATCAACTCCCGGGGTTCACTCAAACTCATGTCCACAGAGTCGGTGATGTCATCCAGCCATCTCATTCTCGGTCGTCCCCTTCTCCTCCCGCCCCCAACCTTTCCCAGCATCAGAGTCTTTTCCAGTGAGTCAACTCGTCGCATGAGGTGGCCAAAGTATTGCAGTTTCAGCTTTAGCATCAGTCCTTCCAATGAACACCCAGGATTGATCTCCTTTAGAATGGACTGGTTGGATCTCCTTGCAGTCCAAGGGACTCTCAAGAGTCTTCTCCAACACCACAGTTCAAAAGCATCAATTCTTGGGCGATCAGCTTTCTTCACAGTCCAAATCTCACATCCATACATGACCACTGGAAAAACCATAGCCTTGACTAGACGGACCTTGGTTGGCAAAGTAATGTCTCTGCTTTTAATATACTATCAAGGTTGGTCATAACTTTCCTTCCAAGGAGTAAGCGTCTTTTAATTTCATGGCTGCAATCAGCATCTGCAGTGATTTTGGAGCACAAAAAAATAAAGTCTGGCACTGTTTCCACTGTTTTACCATCTATTTCCCATGAAGTGATGGGACCAGATGCCATGATCTTAGTTTTCTGAATGTTGAGCTTCAAGCCAACCTTTTCACTCTCCTCTTTCACTTTCATCAAGAGGCTTTTGAGTTCCTCTTCACTTTCTGCCATAAGGGTAGTGTCATCTGCATATCTGAGGTTATTGATATTTCTCCCGGCAATCTTGATTCCAGCTTGTGCTTCTTCCAGCCCAGCGTTCCTCATGATGTACTCTGCATAGAAGTTAAATAAGCAAGGTGACAAGATACAGCCTTGACGTACTCCTTTTCCTATTTGGAACTAGTCTGTTGTTCCATGTACAGTTCTGACTGTTGCTTCCTGACCTGCATACAGGTTTCTCAAGAGGCAGGTCAGGTGGTCTGGTATGCCCATCTCTTTCAGAATTTTCCACAGTTTATTGTGATCCATACAGTCAAAGGCTTTGGCATAGTCAATGAAGCAGAAATAGATGTTTTTCTGGAACTCTCTTGCTTTCTCCATGATCCAGCAGATGTTCGCAATTTGATCTCTGGTGCCTCTGCCTTTTCTAAAACCTGCTTGAACATCTGGGAGTTCACGGTTCACATATTGCTGAAGCCTGGCTTGGAGAATTTTGAGAATGACTTTACTAGCGTGGGAGATGAGTGCAATTGTGTGGTAGTTTGAGCATTCTTTGGCATTCCCTTTCTTTGGGATTGGAATGAAGACTGACTTTTTCCAGTCCTGTGGCCACTGCTGAGTTTTCCAAATTTGCTGGCATATTGAGTGCAGCACTTTCACAGCATCATCTTTCAAGATTTGAAATAGCTCAACTGGAATTCCATCACCTCCACTAGCTTTGTTCGTAGTGATGCTCTCTAAGGCCCACTTGACTTCACATTCCAAGATGTCTGGCTCTAGGTCAGTGATCACATTATTGTGACTATCCTGGTCGTGAAGATCTTTTTTGTACAGTTCTTCTGTGTATTCTTGCCACCTCTTCTTAATATCTTCTGCTTCTGTTAGGTCCATATCATTTCTGTCCTTTATCGAGCCCATCTTTGCATGAAATGTTCCCTTGGAATCTCTAATTTTCTTGAAGAGATCACAGTTTACATGTTCGCAAAGAGCTGCACACAACTGAAGCGACCCTGTGTGCATAGACACAAGACTTTTTTTTGCCTGTGGCAGTTCTGCCCCAGTGACAGTTGAGCATGAAGGTGGTGCAGCTACTTGACTTGCAGGGACCCATATGGTGCCAAGTGAGGAGGGACACGGACTGCCTCCACCACAGGAGTTATGGCCCTCTCAGAGTCTTTTTCCAAACCTCTTGTAGCTGGCGATCAGAAGGCCTCTTTGACCAGTCTTTCTCTGTAGCTCCACCTGTTCAGGCACTTGGAGGGCTCCCTTGCCTGGAGTCCTTCTCTATTGTTTGGCAAGTCAGGCACATAGAAGGCCCCCCCTGGCTGGGGTCCTACTCTGTAGATTGGCACATCAGGCACTTAAAGGGCCACCCTGAGTGGGGTCTTAATCTGTAGTTCAGTGCATTAGGCACTCTCTGGGCCAGCCTCTCAATGGTTCAGCTGCTGATGCTGACATGTGAGGAGAGAGAGGCCAAGGTGATGGCTCCACCCCCACGTATGACTCAGCAGTATTGCCTTGCTGCCATGGCTGCCTAGCTTTCCTCCACAGGCATTTCCCACCACAGTCTCCTCCCTCACATCCCCTTGATCCGTCTCTCTGCAGTCCACAGCAGCCCTCGCCCTGGGATTGCTCCAGAATCCCTAAACTCCAGTTCCCAGCTTCTGCACCTTCCAGAGGACCTGTGTCCCTGTTCGGGGTATGTGTAGCTGCAACAAGGACTGTCTGATTCTCATCCCGTTTAGGCTGCCACAGATCAGCTGTTTCACTCTCAGTCTTAAATGTTTCTCCTCTGACTCAGACAATTGCCCCGATGTGGGGAATGGACCCCTGCTTCAGTTCCCCCACTGGTCCAGGGTAGGTTCAATCTTACTGACACTCCTGTTTTTTCCCCCTAGTTCCTTCATCCACTGAGTTTTGCATTGTTCTATACATTCTTTTCCACTGGCCAGGTACTCCTGTCCACTCTCAGCTTGTGTTCTGCAAGCACTTCTGTGTCTGAAGGTATATTCCTGATGTGTCCGTGGACAGAGATGTACTCCATGTCCATCTACTCCCCTGCCATCTTTAAATCTGCAGGTGGATTATTTATCATCTGAGCCATCAGTTCAGTTCAGTTCAGTTCAGTCGCTCAGTCGTGTCCGACTCTCCGCGACCCCATGAATCACAGCACGCCAGGCCTCCCTGTCCATCACCAACTCCCGGAGTTCACTCAAACTCATGTCCACAGAATCGGTGATGCCATCCAGCCATCTCACTCTCCGTCGTCCCCTTCTCCTCCCGCCCCCAACCTTTCCCAGCATCAGAGTCTTTTCCAGTGAGTCAACTCGTCGCATGAGGTGGCCAAAGTATTGCAGTTTCAGCTTTAGCATCAGTCCCTCCAATGAACATCCAGGATTGATCTCCTCTAGAATGGACTGGTTGGATCTCCTTGCAGTATAAGGGACTCTCAAGAGTCTTCTCCAACACCACAGTTCAAAAGCATCGATTTTTCGGCGGTCAGCCTTCTTCACAGTCCAACTCTCACATCCATACATGACCACGGGAAAAACCATTGCCTTGACTAGACGGACCTTGGTTGGCAAAGTAATGTCTCTGCTTTTTAATATACTATCAAGGTTGGTCATAACTTTCCTTCCAAGGAGCAAGCGTCTTTTAATTTCATGGCTGCAATCAGCATCTGCAGTGATTTTGGAGCCCAAAAAAACAAAGTCTGACACTGTTTCCACTGTTTTTCCACCTATTTCCCATGAAGTGATGGGACCAGATGCCATGATCTTTGTTTTCTGAATGTTGAGCTTCAAGCCAACCTTTTCACTCTCCTCTTTCACTTTCATCAAGAGGCTTTTGAGGTCCTCTTCACTTTCTGCCATAAGGGTAGTGTCATCTGCATATCTGAGATTATTGATATTTCTCCCAGCAATCTTGATTCCAGCTTGTGCTTCTTCCAGCCCAGCGTTCCTCATGATGTACTCTGCATATAAGTTAAATAAGCAAGGTGACAATATACAACCTTGACGTACACCTTTTCCTATTTGGAACCAGTCTGTTGTTCCATGTCCAGTTCTAACTGTAGCTTCCTGACTTGCATGCAGGTTTCTCAAGAAGCAGGTCAGGTGGTCTGGTATTCCCGTCTCTTTCAGAATTTTCCACAGTTTATTGTGATCCACACAGTCAAAGGCTTTGGCATAGTCAATGAAGCAGAAATAGATGTTTTTCTGGAACTCTCTTGCTTTCTCCATGATCCAGTGGATGTTGGCAATTTGATCTCTGGTGCCTCTGCCTTTTCTAAAACCTGCTTGAACATCTGGGAGTTCACGGTTTATATACTGCTGAAGCCTGGCTTGGAGAATTTTGAGCATGACTTTACTAGCGTGTGAGATGAGTGCAATTGTGCGGTAGCTTGAGCATTCTTTGGCATTGCCTTTCTTTGGGATTGGAATGAAGACTGACCTCTTCCAGTCCTGTGGCCACTGCTGAGTTTTCCAAATCTGCTGGCATATTGAGTGCAGCACTTTCACAGCATCATCTTTCAAGACTTGAAATAGCTCAACTGGAATTCCATCACCTCCACTAGCTTTGTTCGTAGTGATGCTTTCTAAGGCCCACTTGACAGGAGACAGGAACCAAGACCATCCCCATGGAAAAGAAATGCAAAAGAGCGAAATGGCTGTCTGAGGAGGCCTTACAAATAGCTGTGAAAAGAAGAGAGGCGAAAAGCAAAGGAGAAAAGGAAAGATATAAGCATCTGAATGCAGAGTTCCAAAGAATAGCAAGGAGAGATAAGAAAGCCTTCCTCAGTGATCAATGCAAAGAAATAGAGGAAAACAACAGAATAGGAAAAACAAGAGAGCTCTTCAAGAAAATTAGAGATTCCAAGGGAACATTTCATGCAAAGATGGGCTCGATAAAGGACAGAAATGGTATGGACCTAACAGAAGCAGAAGATATTAAAAAGAGGTGGCAGGAATACACAGAAGAACTGTACAAAAAAGATCTTCACGACCAAGATAGTCACGATAACGATAGTCACGATAACGTGATCTGAGCCATCAGGGAAGCCCAAATACATGTATATGTACAACTGAATCACTTTGCTGTATGCCTGAAACTAACAGCATTTTTAATCAATTATCCTCCAATATAAAATAAAAAACAAAAATTTTTAAAAAAGGGATAGGCACCATGTGAGGCATTTTCACACACTGTATCATTTTATTCCTATAATAGCCCTATGGGATGGCATTTAATTTCTGTCCGACAGTTGAAAAACCAAAAGAACCTACTATATACTTCATGAACTTGTCCAAATTGTTCAGTCAGAAAAGCTGAAAGGGAACTACCAATTTCAGAATGAATATCTGCACTTTTCAGTTTAGAACTGGTTTTTACATTAAATTACATATAGCACCAGAAGTGAGACTGTAATCTTATTAGTATGGATGAGTTCTAAAGATCTTAACTGCTGCTGCTGCTAAGTTGCTACAGTCGTGTCTGACTCTGTGCGACACCATAGATGGCAGCCGACCAGGCTCTGCCATCCCTGGGATTCTCCAGGCGAGAACACTGGAGTGGGTTGCCATTTCCTTCTCCAATGTGTGAAAGTGAAAAGTGAAAGTGAAGTCGCTCAGTCACGTCCAACTAGTAGTGACCCCATGGACTGTAGCCCACCAGGCTCCTCTGTCCATGGGATTTTCTAGGCAAGAGTACTGGAGTGGCTTGCCGTTGCCACTAAAAGATCTTAAGTAGCCCTGGTCAACTGCAGAGTATGTTGATATTTCAGTGTCTGTGGCAGCCATAACAAATTATCACCAATTTGAGGAGCCTAAAACTAGACACTTATTCCAAAGCAGTTCTGGAGGCCAGAAGTCTGAAATCATGGTGTCAGAAGGGCTGCACTCTTCTGAAGGTTCAGGAGAGAACCCTTCCCTGCCTCATTCAGGAAGTGCTAGTGGCTCCAGGTGTTCCTTGGCCTGTGCTTGGATCGCTCTCATCTCTGCTGCCATCTTCACCCAGCCTTCTGCTCTTTGTCTGAGTCTTCTTTTCCATCTTTTAAAGGACACTTTTCACTGACCCAGGTAGTCCAGGATGATCTCAACGTGACATCCTTAATAAGGTCACTGTCAGGTTCTATGGGCTAAGACATGGAGATCTATCATTCAACCCACTACACAGAGGGTTAGACAAAATAATTTAAAAGTCTCCTATTTTTGGATTAATAGTATTTACAAATAACTAACAAAGACAATCTACAAATGCAATAAGTCATGTAAACAAAAACTCCCTGAGGGCAAAGATTTGCATTTCTTGTTTTGATTTTCACTGCCTTGTACATACTACATGCTCAATAAACAAAGCTGAATGAAGTTACTCACAGATCATATATCAATGTGTGGTGGGGTAGGAGTCATTATAGAAAAAGAAGCATTTGAGCTAGCCTTCATTGATGAATTGTTTATTGCTTCTGAACAAAGCAATGAAGCAAGCAAGATTGGATTCTCAATTCTCAGTGTCCAGACTAAGAGACTAACTAGAAAGGACCAGGATAGGTGGAGAAATTGGCTTGGTTGTAAAGTTTGTCCCCAAGAGATGATTCCAGAAGTCAAGATTTTAAAGTCCAGAGAGGCATGGTGGAAATCAGCCTTGTTTTCACTTCTGTGGGTCGACTGTAGTATGATTCTTTCATGTGAAAGTACCAAGATAAGTTAGGAGTGATACTGTGCACAGGTTAATTTTTGCAGATTAAGACCACAACCAGAGGTTGTGAGAGCCCTTTAGAGAAGAATCTCTCAAGAATTAGGAAGCATCAAGACACTCACGTGGAGTCCCAATTTTCCATACTAGAGAAATACAGTATGATTTAAGAAAAGTCTGTGCCTTAGTGGGCATGCATACCTACAAATTACCACAGTATACCACTCAGGTGGGGTTATATTATTTTACAGCCCGTCCTGCCCAGGATCTTAACTTAGGCTTTGAATGGGCTGAGCCCTCAGAAGATGGCCCTCCATGTCTCCTGGAAGTACACAGAGAGAACACAGAATAAAATGCACAGAATCAGGGAAAAACAAAACTTGTTTGAAAAGTGGTAGATACCGCATGGCCAGGAGTTTGGAAAATGAAATCATAAAGTTCGGCAGGGGTCCAGTTTTAGACAGGAAATGAGAACTAACATTTACTTACATACTTCAAGTCATTTAATTTCATTGCAACCTTTGAGACTTCCCTCAGAGAATAAGAAACTAAAGATTAGTTGGGTTAAGTAATTTGTTAGGGTTAATCAATGGAGCAGATGTGATTCCAGTTGACTTCAAAGAACACTTTCCAAGGGATGTGAGACTAGACCTGCGTTTTCCCTTCAGAAAGTGAAAAAGACCCCTAGATAAATACAATGAGCAGTACAATACTGCACTTGTATATGCTTTGATATAAAAAAGTCAAATGATATACAAATATCAGTATGTTTTGATAATTGCAAAGATCCCGGTACAAGAAGATAAATCCCGCACATGGATGATAACAACAGGAGTAACATACAAAGTTATATTGGCTGAAGTCAATACTGAACTTGTCCCAGAGGTCCAAGTGATATATTTAAGCACACAGACTTTAACTTTAAAAAAAAATTTACTGTAATGGACTTAAGAGATAACATGGAAGAAAAGAGGAGACACTTAAAAGGACTCAAGACATTCAAGCCTCATTCTTGTCTTGGAAAAATCACAGTTTGACTTTATTCCCTCTTAACAAACAGAGAAAGACTTTAAAATATCATAGAATTCAACATTTTAAATTTCAAATTTCATGAAGGTCATTTATTAAGCCACTCTATTTCCCAAATATCAGAGAATTCAACATTTTAAATTTCAAATTGCATGAGCATCATTTATTAATTCTCCTGCTTATCAAAATGGTTTTATGATCTATGAATGACATAGAGATAGTAGAATTTTCAAATAAAAGTTGCCATATCAATTGAAAATACTCAAAGTACTTTCATCTATTGAAATAAAGCATAGCAGTGAGGTGTTCTATAGTACAGAAATGTGGATTTTAATTTAAAAATTGAAACTTGCTTTTATAGCTTTATTTTTCTAATGTCAGCTGTAGAGAGAAAGATGGCAGCTAGTAAGCAGCTTGCAGTTCAGTGGATTCATATATTTTAATCATTAACATACAGAATTATCACACAGCCTGAAATATGAATATCAAACACCTTTTCCAGACTCCAGGGAGAAATCTCACTGAGTAAAGCACAAACGTGGGCCTGATCTAGAACAGCAAAGTCCAATAAGAAGCAAGAAAATGCTGGTTGGAAGGATGAGTACTGGAGTCAGACTTTCCTGAGTCTGAATTTCAGCTCTGCTACTTATTAGTGTGTCTTCAATTTCCCTAAGTCTTATATTCCCTTATCTGTAAATTGAGGACAGTTACTCCTATCCCAGAGAGTTGCTTTAATATATCAGGACTACTGGTGGTTCACTGGTTAAGACTTCACATTCCAATGCAGGGGGAGTGGGTTCAATCCCTGGTCAGGGACCTAGGATCCCACATGCCTCATGGCCAAAAAACCAGAACATAAAAAACAAGAAAAATATTACAACAAATTCAATAAGGACTTTAAAAATGGTCCACCTCAAGAAAGACCTTTAAAAAAATAATAAGATATCACTATACACGAAATGCTTAGCAAAGTGCTGGGTTATTTTAAGAGACTAATAATGGGCACTGTTATGGTTACATGAGTTTTTTTCTCTCTCTTTCAGTGTGTCTTTGGATATGCAGGGTATTTGCAGAAGCTGCCAATCACTCTCTTACTGGGATACCTGTAAGCAGGTTTTCTTTGTTCTAAAGCAATCGATACAACATCCTCTAGCCCATGCATCAGTAACTTTCTCTTTTTTCATTTGTTTTATAGACTAAAACTTCAAGTGACTCATTGTAGCTGGGAGTAAAAATTAGCAGGTACATAGGTTCCACCTGGGATGTGTTGACCGCAGGAAGAAGGAGCAAGTGAGATGGCAAGAGCCATGGGGACAGTAGATTCTGGAGGCTTTTCATGCATCAAATTTGACAGGAGCAAAGCCAGGGATGGATTCAAATTAACAGAAGTAATTTCTCTCCACATATCACAGAATAAGGCAGAAGACGCAGGAACCAGTTCTTCACCAGCCCAGCAGATCCACAGTAGGTAAATGACAAGCAGCTGTGCAGGTCACAAGCCCTCTTACAGCCAAGGAGATTCCTCTGAATCACAGCTGAATGGCGAGGGCAGCCAAGGGAAGCCTCCTCTGGTGTTGGAATGAAACTACCAGGCCTGTTTGTAATCTCCTCACTCAAAGAATGCAGAGAAAGAACAAGCTGAGGTCCATAAAGGAATCTTCAAGATAAATAAATAAATAAGCACTGCCCAATCGAAAAATGAGCCAAAGATTCGGACATTTCACCAAAGAAGATATGCAGACTGCAAATAAGCACTTAAAAAGATGCTCAACATCACATGTCATTAGGAAAATGAAAATAAAAACAAATGAAATACACTACAGAGCTCTGAGAATGGCTAAAATTAAAAAAAAAAATTAAACCAACAATACTAATAGCTGGTGAGGATTGGAGCAAGGAACATTCATTCATTGCTGGTGGGAATTCAAAAATGTTACAGGCACTTTGGAGGACAGCTTGGCAGTTTCTTACAAAGCTAAATATCATCTTACCATACAGTATGGCAATCACACTTCTAGGTGTCCTAGGTAATCATATTCCCAACCGATTTGAGAATTATGTCTACATGTAAACCTGTATGTGATTGATTGCAGCTTTATTCAAATTGCCAAAAACTAGATGCAACCAAGATATCCTTCAATAGGTAAATGGACAAATTGTGGTATAATTATTCAGTGGAATATTATTCAGTGATACAAAAAATGAGCTATCAAGCCATTCAAAGACATAGAATGTCTTCAGTGCATATTGCTAAGTCAAAGAAGCCATTCTGAAGAGGCTATATAGTAAATTATTGCATTTATATGACAATAATTATAGAAATTATAAACAGATTAGCAGTTGTCAAGAATTCAAGGGCTTGGGGAAGGGTTGAATAGATGAAGCACAGGGAATTTTTAATGTAATCTGTAGAAGTAATCTGTATAATATTGTAATGGTGGATATGTGACCTCATGAATTTGTCAAAACTCATAGAATTTTATCGTGCAAAGAGTGAACCTTAGAATACACAATTTAAAAAATCTTTTAGAAGGTTGTAGGATCCCTGGATGAAACTCAGACTGTGACAAAAGAATCTAACTGCATTATAAATTTATGAAAAACCTCATTGAAAGGAGTAGGGGAAAATATGCTGGCTAAGTAACTTTGAAAACGAGTGGTTTCTGTAAGACTAAAGGCAAAGGAAATAGCTGATAAAACTGCTTCCCATGAGAGTTCTGGTGAACAGTTCTGAAACCACTAGGGTGTCAACCAAAATTGAAGAATTAAGTAAATTAAGTAAAAGCAGATGGTGGGACTCAGGTATTTCACTGTTGGAATAAGAGATTATAGATAAACAAGGGGAGAACTCTAGAATGATTCAAGATGTAAGAGATTAAAACTAAAGTCGTCAGTACGAACTCATGTCTAGATTAATATAGATATGCATGAATACATAGTTACATAAATATAGCTTTAGACACAGATATGAATGGGTTAGTACGCACCCATGCGTTTCTTTGTTCTCTCAGTTGAGAGGGCCTAGAAGCGATAACACCTCAGTAACAACCACCGAGTGGTAGATCTTGTTTTCTCTCACCACTCTTGAGAAATGATGGATTACAGGACTGAGACAAGAAATAAACAAAATGAGTTTGCAGTGTTTTGTACTGCCAGAAAGTAAAGAACTGCTCATCCATTCCCCTACCCACCACCCCCACACACACAATAATAGAGGAATGTCAAACAGACACGGGAGCCAAGTGGAAGAACTCCCAATGGTGGAAAATTTGAGCAACAAAAAAGTAAAGTAGTACTGAATTATAACCCAAAGTATAAAACAGTCATGAGTTCTACTGGTGCAAGTAAGTGATGGACTGATTGAGTGAATGAATAATGAATGGAGGAGAACAAATTTCCCACACAGAAGAATTCCATATAATCTATATAAACGCTCCTCCCTCAAGGAGGGACAGTGTAACTCCCCACTCCTTAAGTGTGGGCTGTGCATAGTGATGTCCTTCTGAAGAGGACATTTTGGAAAGGGGAAGAAGAATCATTTCAGGGGAAAAATTTGACAAATATTACCTCAGCCAAGTTATTAAGGTTAATATCAATAGGAACAAGCCATGATGATAGTATGTGTCCTTGATACATTATAATCAGAATGGTACTTCGCCTGTAAAACCCCGAAACCCAGTATAATCATGTGAAATGTATCAGACAAATCTCAACTGAGGGACATTCTTCAAAATACCTGACCAGAACTCTTCAAATCTGCCCAAACCATCAAAAACCTTAAAAAAGTCTGAGAAGCTGGAACAGCCAACTAAAGAGTCTAAGGAGACACAAACACTAACTATATGTGGTACACTGGACAGGGTCCTGCCTTGAGCTGGCATTTAACCCCCCCTACATTTCTAAACTTTGGAGTCTGGCTTCAGGGAACCGAGGCCTTACAAATAGCTGTGAAAAGAAGAGAAGCGAAAAGCAAAGGAGAAAAGGAAAGATATAAGCATCTGAATGCAGAGTTCCAAAGAATAGCAAGATAAGAAAGCCTTCCTCAGCAATCAATGCAAAAAAATAAAGGAAAACAACAGAACGGGAAAGACTAGAGATCTCCTTAAGAAAATTAGAGATACCAAGGGAACATTTCATGCAAAGATGGGCTCGATAAAGGACAGAAATGGTATGGACCTAACAGAAGCAGAAGATATTAAGAAGAGGTGGCAAGAATACACAGAAGAACTGTACAAAAAAGATCATCATGACCAAGATAATCACGATGGTGTGATCACTCACCTAGAGCCAGACATCCTGGAATATGAAGTCAACTGGGCCTTAGGAAGCATCACTATGAACAAAGCTAGTGGAGGTGATGGAATTCCAGTTGAGCTATTTCAAGTCTTGAAAAATGATGCTGTGAAAGTGCTGCACTCAATATGCCAGCAAATTTGGAAAACTCAGCAGTGGCCACAGGACTGGAAAAAGTCAGTCTTCATTCCAATCCCAAAGAAAGGCAATGCCAAAGAATGCTCAAACTACCGCACCATTGCACTCATCTCCCACGCTAGTAAAGTCATGCTCAAAATTCTCCAAGCCAGGCTTCAGCAATACATGAACCATGAACTTCCAGATGTTCAAGCTGGTTTTAGAAAAGGCAGAGGAACCAGGGATCAAATTGCCAACATCCACTGGATCATGGAAAAAACAAGAGAGTTCCAGAAAAACATCTATTTCTGCTTCATTGACTATGCCAAAGCCTTTGACTGTGTGGATCACAATAAACTATGGAACATTCTGAAAGAGATGGGAATCCCAGACCACCTGACCTGCCTCTTGAGAAACCTGTATGCAGGTCAGGAAGCAACAGTTAGAACTGGACATGGAACAACAGACTGGTTCCAAATAGGAAAAGGAGTACGTCAAGGCTGTATATTGTCACCCTGCTTATTTAACTTCTATGCAGAGTACATCATGAAGACCGCTGGGCTGGAAGAAGCACAAGCTGGAATCAAGATTGCCGGGAGAAATATCAATAACCTCAGATATGCAGATGACACACCCTTATGGCAGTAAGTGAAGAGGAACTCAAAAGCCTCTTGATGAAAGTGAAAGAGAAGAGTGAAAAAGTTGGCTTAAAGCTCAACATTCAGAAAACTAACATCGTGTCCATCACTTCATGGGAAATAGATGGGGAAACAGTGGAAACAGTGTCAGACTTAATTCTTTTGGGCTCCAAAATCACTGCAAATGGTGATTGCAGCCATGAAATTGAAAGATGCTTACTCCTTGGAAGGAAAGTTATGATCAATCTAGACAGCATATTACAAAGCAGAGATATTACTTTGCCAACAAAGGCCCGTCTAGTCAAGGCTAAGGTTTTTCCCGTGGTTATGTATGGATGTGACAGTTGGACTGTGAAGAGAGCTGATCGCCAAAGAATTGATGCTTTTGAACTGTGGTGCTGGAGAAGACTCTTGAGAGTCCCTTGGACTGCAAGGAGATCCAACCAGTCCATCCTAAAGGAGACCAGTCCTGGGTGTTCATTGGAAGGACTGATGCTAAAGCTGAAACTCCAATACTTTGGCCACCTCATACGAAGAGTTGACTCATTGGAAAAGCCCCTGATGCTGGGAGGGATTGGGGGCAGGAGGAGAAGGGGACAACAGAGGATGAGATGGTTGGATGGCATCAACGATTCGATGGACATGGGTTTGGGTGGGCTCCAGGAGTTGGTAATGGACAGGGAGGCCTGGCGTGCTGCGATTCATGCTGTTGAAAATAGTAGGACATGACTGAGCTGAACTGAACATTTCTATCTTTGGAGTCTGGCTTCAGGGAACCTTCCATTGTCCACAAAACACCCAACCCTTATGCCTCAGGCTCTGTGGGCTGCAACTCTGGAGAACTCTATACTTTGCACTCTCTGCCTGGGATCTGGAGAAACAAAGTTCATCTGGTGGCATCACCCTGACTCCACTGCACGCCCCAAACACTCTGGTCCGGTGTTTACTACACTCAGCCCCTTTTATTTGTCTAATCAGAGCTTGGAGTATTCCCTACTTTTCAAGACAAGTTTGCTATTTCCTCTTCTATTTGCTTCTTTTATTTAAAGTTGGTTTATACATAGAAGTGAGGTGAGATCTTTATTCTAACATATTCAACCAGCAAGTCCAGTATTACTGTAATTTCAGAGAAGAGTAAGTATTAAAGAAAAGTTAAATGCAATGCTCAGCACTCTTTCCCCTCCTTTCCACAATCTTGTATTACTTTTACATTTTAAGGCCAACTCACTGGAAAAGACTCTGATGCCGGGAAAGGTTGGGGGCGGGAGGAGAAGGGGACGACCGAGAATGAGATGGCTGGATGGCATCACCGACTCTGTGGACATGAATTTGAGTGAACTCCGGGAGTTGGTGATGGACAGGGAGGCCTGGCGTGCTGTGATTCATGGGGTTGCGGAGAGTCGGACACGACTGAGCGACTGAACTGAACTGAATTGAAATTGCAATTGTCCCATCACTTCATGGGAAATAGATGGGGAAACAGTGGAAACAGTGTCAGCCTTTATTTTGGGGGGCTCCAAAATCACTGCAGATGCTGATTGCAGCCAGGAAATTAAAAGACGCTTACTCCTTGGAAGAAAAGTTATGACCAACCTAGATAGCATATTGAAAAGCAGAGACATCACTTTGCCAACCAAGGTCCGTCTAGTCAAAGCTATGGTTTTCCCGTGGTCATGTATGGATGTGAGAGTTGGACTGTGAAGAAAGCTGATCGCCAAAGAATTGATGCTTTTGATCTGTGGTGCTGGAGAAGACTCTTGGGAGTCCCTTGTACTGCAAGGAGATCCAACCAGTCCATTCTAGAGGAGATCAATCCTGGGTGTTCATTGGAAGGACTGATGCTAAAGCTGAAACTTCAATACTTTGGCCACCTCATGCGACGAGTTGACTGACTGGAAAAGAGTCTGATGCTAGGAGGGATTGGGGGTGGGAGGAGACGGGGACGACAGAGAATGAGATGGCTGGATGGCATCGCCGACTCGATGGACATGAGTTTGAGTGAACTCCGGGAGTTGGTGATGGACAGGGAGGCCTGGCGTGCTGTGATTCATGGGGTCGCAGAGAGTCGGACACGATTGAGCGACTGAACTGAACCGAACTGAAACTGCAATGGTATTTTGTGGCATCTTTTTGAACTTTAAGACAGTCATAAAAGTAACAGACATTTTAGTATAACAGCAACTGCTGAAACATAAGAAAAAAATCAATCCATGTGCCCTGTAATATTTTGGCAAACTTTTGTGAACAGCAAGAAACTTTAACAGACTGATACGTGATTTCTTCAAGATTTTACCTAGACTTTGAAGATTTTGCACTAATATTTCTCATATTTAAGTGTTTGTATTGCTTCATATAGTACTTTTCCACTTATTTGTTTATACCTACTATGTGTGAGGTATTAAGCTTCAGAAATCAGTGAACTGACTTCCAAAATTTTGTTGAAAATGGCACACAAGCTTGATATCACCATCAAATTTCCCCCTCAAATTGTTTTCATTTTACATTTATAGGAATTATCTATTAAATATGCTCTGGAAAATAAAAACAGGAATCAAGGTAATTTAAAAAAAAAGGTATACAGGCTTAAGATTCAAATATCTCAATCCTCTGTAAAAAAGATTCAGCTGGAAAGAGACGGTGTGAGATTTTCCTATATTTTTCTACCTATCCCCAAATCTTCCATCACCTTAAATAAGTAAGACAGTCCTGTGTTAGCCTCCTTCACAATATCTGGACAGCTACCACTGTCGCCAGAGCGCTGGGTACAGAAACCTCCAGAGGTGAAGGGCGAGTGTGTCCTGTGTAGACAGGCAAGGCCTCACACCGTCCTTCAGGGAGGACAGAACATCATCCAGCAGAGCAGCTTTCACTAGTGCCCTTGTCTCGGTCTCTGTGTCCCTTCTCCTTCTCCACTGGAATCCTATTTTAATACTTTTCAACTTCAGAGGGAGTCTTAGTTTAGCAGTATTTTTCTTTAAGATTTCCATTCACTCTATACTAGGTCTCAGTACGTATGGCCAAACGGTCAGGAAAATGCCAGGATCTGGAGGCAGGTGATCCGAGTTCAAGCCCCAGAGCCATCCCTTCTCAACAGGTACCTGCAGGGGAGCCTCTCACCTGTGTGCCTTGCTTTCCCCTTGCTTCAGGGGACTAGGAGGGTAATAGCATGGACCTCACAAAGTGAAAGGATCCACGTGAATTAATGTCAAGGCCTTGGCATCCAATAAAATTTGGATACCACAATTCTAACTATTACAGGTGTTTCTCCTCAATTGTCTTATACTTTCAATTTTTAAGCATCCTGAATTTTACCATTTTATCTTCTTCTAAATAGTTTTAATGTTCCCTTATTTATTGTTTTGTGGTACTGTACTCCGTTATACTATCCACTCAAAGTTTTAGGGTTTTTTTCTGAGTTGTTTTGAGTTTTCTTAGTTTTCTTTTTGTTCATTTAAAAAGCTTGATCAATATCATTTATCCTATTTCTTTTCATGGTTGCATTTATTCCTGAGCCTTTATCATTTCTTTCCTTTTATATTTTTGCCTCTCTCCTTTTTGAACTCTTAATTTCAAAGCTTCTGGGGGTCCTAACTTGTTTTTGTTTTAACTATATTTTGCTTAGTCATTTATAGTGCAATTTTTAAAATATTCTTTTATCTTCTGTTTTGTAAAATTTTTATTGGCGTATAGTTCTTTACAATGTTGTATTCATTTCTGCTGTACAACAAAGTGAATCCACTATACGTATATTATATATAAACCCTCTTTTTTGGATTTCCCTCTCATTTGGGTCACCACAGAGCACTGAGTAGAATTCCCTGTGCTGTACAGTAGGTTCTCATTGGTTATCTATTTTATGCATGGTATCAAGAGTTTAGGGCCTTCCCTGGTGGCTCAGTGGTAAAGAATCTGCCTGCCAATGCAGGAGACCTGGGTTTAGTCCCTAACCAGGAAGATTCCACATTTCGAGGAGCAGCTAAGCCATGCACCACAACTGCTGAGTTTGTGCTCTAGAGCCTGGGAGATGCAACTATTGAGCCACATGCCACAACTACTGAAACCCGTGTGCCCTAGAACCTGTGCTCCGCAAGAAGAAAGGCCACTGCAGTGAGAAGCCCACGCCCACAACTAGAGAGTAGCCCCTACTCTCTGCAACTAGAGAAAAGCCCACGCAGCAACAAAGACCCAGCAAAGCCAAAAATAAACACAATTATAAAAAATAACCTTGGGGAAAAAAGAATGTACATATGTTAACCCCAATCTCCCAATTCATCCTACCCCCACTTTCCTCCTTGATATCCATACATTCATTTTCTACTTCTGGGTCCCTATTTCTGCTTTGTAAATAAGATCATCTATACCAATTTTTTTCAGACTCCGAATATATGCATTAGTATGTGATATTTGATATTTGTTTTTCTCTTTCTGACTTACTTCATTCTGTATGACAGTCTCTAGATCAATCCTTTATTTTTATTTTATTCTTTCTATTCTTAACCCTTTAGTCTCAATTTCTGCCCTTCTCAACCTTCTGCCTCTGTGAGCCTATCGGTCCCTAATGCTTTCAGTATATGATGTGGGTTCTATAACTTCCTTCAATTGTTAGTTTCACACAGGCCCAGGAACATAGGTTAGGGAGGTTCATGGAGCAGACACCCAATAGTGGGAATGATTAGTACTTATTTCCTTTCAGCCATCCCCCAGCTGTCCCCGGGGCTCTCATTAATGGAGCTCAAGTTCCCTTCAATGTTATTTTAAAAAGAAGTGTACAGTGGGTACTTTGGGAGACCCACAGGCTTAAAATCCTCCCTAGGACCATAGTAAATTTTATAGAAATGGTTCATTTAGATTTCTGGAGACAGATAATTCTGTTTCCTCTAATTTAAAAATTACTTTTCTTACTATAAAGGGAATAGATACTCAAGAGATTTTTGGAAGATTCAGAGTGTATTAAAAAACAATGACAACAAATTATCCACAATCCCACTGACCAGAGATTATCACCTTTGTACATCAATGCATTTCCTTCCTCGAGACTTTCCTGGTGTGTGTGTGTGTGTGTACACATACTTATATTTTTCCTGTAGAATTATAGATACATTTGGTAGCTCAGCTGGTAAAAAAAATCTGCCCTCGATGCAGGAGACCCTGGTTCGATTTCTGGGACAGGAAGATCCCTGGAGAAGGGATAGGCTACCCACTCCAGTATTCTTGGGCTTCCCTGGTGGCTCAGACAGTAAAGAATCTGCCTGCAATGTGGGAGACCTGGGTTCAATCCCTAGGTTGGGAAGATCCCCTGGAGGGCATGGCAACCCACTCCAGAATTCTGGCCTAGAGAATCCGCGTGGACAGTGTAGCCTGGCAGGCTACAGTCCACGAGGTCACAAAGAGTTGGACACAACTAAGCGACTAAGCACACATATCTATAATAATTTAGTCTTCATTTTTCCACTATCAAGATGATTATTTTCCCAAAAAATCATTTTAATGGCTCCTACATGTCACCAAATAGACACTATATTTAAGCATGCCTCTGAGTTTGTGTTTCTTCACACATGATCAAGTCTCTTTAGTCTGTCACATGTATTTTTCAGAGCCAGATCACATACCATTTGACTGTAGTAAATTAGAAACTAGATTCTCTTGGATCTCTGGACTTGGGATCATAAACTTGAGTGGTCACAAGGAACCAGCAGGTGCCGTAAATACATCGCCTGGTCTGGGCATAGTGGCAACAACTGGGAGTTAAAAGGACTGTGGCTTAAAATCTGGCTCTGGTCATTTTTTTCAAGAGAAGCTAGAAATCCAAAATTTTAAACATATATCATCTGACTGTGAAGAAGTGACAGCTGATGGAAAGTTTACACCGGTGTAGATCAATGCTATACAAGCAAAAACAAACTGAGAGTTCAGCTCAGTCTCTGGGCCACAAGGTTGCGGCCTTCACACAAGCGGGGTTCTCATGTCTGCATGCGCATGTGCTCAGTCGTGTCTCACTCTTTGCAACCCCACAGACTGTAGCCCACCAGGCTTCTCCTGTCCATGGAATTTTCCACAGGCAAGAAAATTGGAGTGGGTTGCCATTTCCTTAACCAGGGGATCTTCCCGACTCAGGGATCAAACCTGAGTCTCTTGAGTCTCCTGCATTGGCAGATGGGTTCTTTACCACTAGCACTACCTGGGAAAGTCCTACTCCAGGGGATCTTCCCAATCCAGGGATCGAACCCACATCTCTTATTTCTCCCCTGCATTGCAGGCAGATTCTTTACCCTCCAAGCCACCAGGGAAGCCTTGGATTCTTTGGAAGGAGCCAAATTAAGGATTGGAAAGTTGGATAGTTTTTAAATCACAAAATCTGACTGAGATTCAGTGCACACTGATAATTTTAGTCTCAGCCAAACATCTGTTTCAATGAGACATGTACAAAAGATGGTTTCCACCCTTACTGAAGAGAACACATCTATGCATACACACACACACACATATACACACATAGATAGATAGATAGATAGATAGATATCTCCTTGTGGTGAACCCAAGAGCATTTTTGAGTATGTGACCCACTCCTGCCTTGGAAAAAAAAGTTTATATTAAGGTCATTGGGGGTAGCAGGAGAGGGTCTCCTTTCTTTTGTTCTAATATCAGGGCAAACTGCTACTTCTGACACAGGTGAGAAGTGAAACGGTGGCTTTCAGAGAGGTCTGAGTTTGCCTAAAGATATGACTGCATAGCTCCTTAGAAGAAGAGCTGGAGGAGAAGAATTTCAGAGGAATCACGGGATACAGGAGAGAGGCTATGAACTAAGGTTCACATTCCCATATACCTCCTCCAGCCCTGGTCAGCACAGCTTTGGGACTATGTCAAAATTCTACTATTTCCAACTGGCAAGACGGCCTCGCTATGATTCAGGGCCTAGATAAGACAGAGTCATGGAGAAGTAAAAATGGTTTACAGAGTGGTTTCTTCAAGGCAGCTGAAGCATGTAAAACTCAGACTTGGTAGGGGTAGGAGTCAATATTTATTCATTCAACAAGTTTTACTCAAGTGCTTATAAAATGTCAGACCCTTCACTAAGCACAGGAATTCAACTGAGTGTTATAGATGTGCATGTGTGCTCTGGGGCTCAGCCCTGCCTCACTGTGATCCCATGGACTGTAGCCTATGAGGCTCTTCTGTCCATGGGACTACCCTGGCAAGAATACTGGAGTGCGTTGCAACATTTCCTCCTCTAGGGTATCTTCCTGACCCAGGGATCAAACCCGAGTCTCCTGCACTGGCAGGCAGATTCTTTACCACTGAACCACCAGGAGTATTACAGATACAGTTGCTCATAATCTGGAGATGGAGGAAACAGAGAAGTCAGCAGGCAATTATAACTGAGTGTAAAATGCTACAATAAGGAAAGCACAGAGTGGGATCAAAATACATGGAAAAATACCTAACCCAAACTGGATCGTCTCGGAAGGATCACCTGAAATACAGGCAGAGTTAGTTTGGATCGTGTGCATTTGAGTGGAGGGAGTAGAAAACTGTTCCATACAAAGGGAAACGCACATGAAAATACTCAGACACCACAGAGAGCATGATACCCGAAAAAAAGCTGAAAAAATGGCTGGCTGGAGAACTGAGTTCCAGGGGTCAAGCAATGAATGAGAGATGAGATATCTAAGGAACTCCAACATGGTTGGGCACATGGTGAGGGATCCTGGTAATAGTTAAGGATTTAAGTGATTGTTCCAACACAGCTTTTCTCTGACTAGTGGAAGTGCAGGGAGATGCGCTCTACCTCCAGAAAGAGAAAGGGCTAGAGCTTGGCAGAATACCAAGAGCCACCCATGTGGGCTTGGGTTAGGGATGGTGAGGCGGGATTGAGGCAAACATTCTGTTGTGTGAATTGGTCAGAACAGCTATTGAGGGCTCACTACAAGTACAGGATGCGACAGGTACAGGATATGACTAACTCCCACCCTACCAGTCCACAGGGCTGCATAATTAGGGTAAGTTCACAGCCGAGCTTGCAGGGAGGATAGGGTCTGACTGGAAAACATTAATTAGTGGCGCTCCTGTGGGGAAGAAATGAGAATTAACAAGTGAGTTGCTAATCTATAAATGTCCTCCCCTCTGAGGCCTTAGTTGAACTTGCTTTTAAAATATTTTTAATAAATTTAAAAATAGTCTCAGGTTCTAGAAGAGGACCTCTTTGAAATGAGTTACACTTTAACGAGGCTCATATACACTGCGTTAAGTGATCCTTGAGAAATTCTATTATGGAAAAATATTAGTTCAACTAAGGCATTATGGGAAATAAAATCTCCATGTGGCAAAAGACCTTAAATAAACAGACACAAAGGCACACACGAAACCAACAAATAATTTCAGGCCTCACTTCTTCATGATGATAGAGGAGGTTTTTCAGTGCTTCCATTACACATTCATTAATTAGGAGCACATTAGTAGCTGAGAATTGAAGTGAGCTTATACTAGACAGATGGTGTAAGCCCAATAGCGTGAACTCATGCTACAGAAATAAAAATGTATCTTTGTAAACACATTAAGCATTAATCCCAAATTGCACAAACCAGCAATACAATGCGGAACTTTTTTATGTAAGCCAAGTAACACAGTGAAATCAGGATTCACCTCTTCTCTATAAACAAAAATGAAAAAGTGAATCATGTTCCAGAGGCTGTTCTTTTTTGTATACATGTGCTCAGAGAGTATTTTTAGAAGCTATCTGTGAACGAATATGTGATGTCATCGTACTCTCACCCTTAATGAAGATTTAAATGGAAACATTTAATAGCATCTGTAAAACATCATTATCTCATTGTATTCCTTCAGTGATTCCATTAGGAAACTATTATTTAAAGCTTAGAGAAGATACATAAATTGTCCAAGATGATGGAGCGACAACTCATGTCCAGATCTTATAACTCTAAATACAATGCACAGGCTTTCTCTAGTTGCAGGGAGCAGGGGCTACTGTCTACTTGTGGTGCATGGGTTTCTCATTGTCACGGTTTCCCTTATTGTGGAGCACAGACTCTAGGCACATGGGCTTCGGTAGTTGCAGCTCATGGGCTTTAGAGTGTGAGCTCAGTAATTCTGGCACACAGATTTAGCTGCCCTGAGACATGTGGAGTCTCCCTGGACCAGGGATTGAACCCATGTCCCCTGCACTGGCAAGCGGATTCTTAACCACTGGACCAACAGGGAAGTGCTGATGTATTCTCTTTTCTAGAGTGAGTAGGAATTTTGATTCCAAAGAACTGTTTCCTTTCTTTTTCCTTTTTAAAAACTTTCACCTTTGGTCTTTATTTTTTCAAATTCAAACATTAGACCACAAGATCTCTTCCTCCAGCTATACACTGATGTGCTCATTCGACTCTTGAACAAACATGTAATACAAGTCAACCGTGCTACTGGCACTGGGTAGGGACCAATAAACAGGACACCTGCCCCTTTTGTTAACGTTAGAGGAACATATTAAGGGAATTCCCTGGTGGTCCAGTGGTTAGGACTAGTTCTTCCACTGCAGGGGGCACGAGCTTCACCCCTGGTCAGGGAATCAAGATCCTGCATGCTGCGTGGCATGGCCAAAACATAAAAGAAGAATGTATTGAGATGAATGTGCACTGTCACACGATATGCCCACAAAAACTTGCCATGCAGTGATGAGGATGAATTAATCCAAGTAACACAACCAGTTATCCCTTCCCAACAGGGAGGATCTGGGAACATCAAAGTGAGTCAGCACATCAGGTCTGAACTTGTCTTGGTCACATGTGTCAACAAGATAGCAGAATATTATGTGGAACCGTGAAACAGATGAGCAGAATATTTCACTGAGTCATGCTGCCACGTTAAAAGGATGTGGAGAAGAAATTAGGCATACTTTAACAAAACAGATGAGCAGCAATAAGGCAAAAACTGATAGAATTGCAAGGAGAAATAACTGAAATATCACCACTATTGTAGGTGGAGGTGTCAATACCCTTCTATCAGTAACTGACAAATCCAGCAGGCAGTAAATAAGTAAGGACATAGTTGAAATCAATAGCATCTAACTGACTAGATATAATGGACAACTATAGAATATACCATCCAACAACAGCAGGATATATATACTCTTCTCAAGCTCACATGGAACACTCACTAAGATAGACCACATTCTGAGCCATAAGACACATCTTAACAAATTAAAAGAATAAAAATCAAACAGTGTATGTATGCTCTTAGACTGCAATGGAATTAAACTAGAAATCAATAACAAAAAGACAGCTGAAAAATCCCCAAATACTTAGAGATCATACAACACATTTTAAAATCTCAAAATAAATTTAAGAAAAATGTTTAAAGTAAATGCAAATGCTGCTGCTATTTAGTTGCTTCAGTCACGTATTATTCTTTGAGACCCCCATGGTCTATAGCCCTCCAGGCTCCTCTGCACATAGAATTTTCCAGGCAAGAAAACTGGAGTGGGTTGCCATTTCCTTCTCCAGGGATACTTATGCATAAATGTAACAAAATTTGTATAAGATCAATATAAGGAAAACTACAAAATTCCGAAGAAAGAAGGAAGAAAGAAATAAACAGGAAAATATTCCATGTTCATGAACAGAAAGACTCAATATTGTGAAGATGTCAATTCCTCCCAACTTCATCTACAGATTCAATATAATCCTAATCAAAATCCCAGAGAGTTATTTTGTAGATGTTAACAAACTGATTCTAAAGTTTATAAGAAGCAAAAGAGAATAGCCAACACAATATTGAAGATGAACAGAATCAGAGGACTGCCATTACCTAAAATCAAAACTTACTGTAAACCTATAGTAATCATCATAGTATAGTACTGGTAAACAGAAAGATCAGTGGAACAGAGTAGAGAGCCCAGGGGGAAAAAAACCCTACAAAATATACTCAATTGATCTTTGACAAAGGATCAAAAGCAATTCAATGGAGAAAGAAGTCTTTTCAACAAATGATGCTGGACCAACTGGACTTCCATGTGCAAAAAGAAAAATTAATCTATACACACAAGCTTTACACTCTTAAGAAAAATTAATTCAAAATGTATTGTAAACCTAAATGTAAAATGTAAAACTATAAAACTTCTAGCAGATAGCATAGGAGAAAATCATTATGACCTTCAGTTTGGTAACTTTTTAGATACAATACCAAAGGCATGGGCTTCCCTAGTGGCTCAGCAGTAAAGAATCCACCTGCAATGCAGAAGATGCAGGAGGCCCCAGGTTCAATCACTGGGTTGGGAAGATCCCCTGGAAGTGGTCTTGGCAGCCCACTCCAGTATTCTTGGCTGGAGAATCCATGGACAGAGGAGCCTGGCAGGCTATGGTCCATAGGGTCACAAAAAGCCAGACCTGACTGAAGCAACTGAGCATGTACACACCAAAGGCATGATGCATGAAACAAAGTAAAATTTGGCTGTTCTGTGAAAGGAGACAAGGGACAGACTGGGAGAATACCATTGCAAAGACATTTCTGATAAAGGACTGTTATTCAATGTGTACAAAAAACTTTAAAAATTCAACAATAAGAAAATTAGCAACCTTATTTTTTAAAGAGGCAAAAGATATGAACATATACCTTACCAACAGATAGCAAATAAGCACATGAAAAGATGCTCAAAATCATGCATCATTAGGTAATTTCAAATTAAAGCAACAATGAGATCCATCTATTAGAATGGCTAAAATTCAAAACATACTAAATGCTGACAAGAAAATGGAGCGACAGGTACTCTCTCATTCACTGCTGATGGGAATGCAAAATGGAAGAGCGAGCCACTTTGGAGAACAATTTGAAGTTTCTTACGAAACTAAACATACTCTTCCAATATGATCCAAAAATTACACTTCTTGGTATTTACTCAAATGAGTTGAAAACTTATACCCACACACAAAAACCTGCACATGGATGTTTATAGCACCTTTATATATAACTGCCAAAATGTGGAAGCAACCAAGACATCCTTTAGTAGGCAAATGGATCAACTGTGGTACCTCCCTACAATGGTATATAGTTCAGCTGTTAAAAAAACAAACAAACATAAAATGAGGTATCAAGTCATGATAAGACTTGGAGGAACCCTAAATGCATAATACTAAGATCCCCTGGAGAAGGAAATGGCAACACACTCCAGTATTCTTGCCTGGGAAATTCCACGAACAGAGGAGCTTGGCAAGCTATATACTCCACGGGGTCACCAAAGAGTCTGACAGTGACTAAACAACAAGTGAAAGAAGTCAATCTGAGAGGGCTACATACTTGTAGGGCTCTTACTATATGAGATTCTAGAAGAGGCACAAACTATGAGGACAGTAAAAAGATCAGTAGTTGCCAGGGATAATCACGGAAGTGAAAATAAATATATTGAGCACAAAGGACCTTTAGGGCAGTACACTACCCTGTTTGATACTATAGTGGTATATCCAGGTCCCTATACATTTGTCGAGACCTACAGAATGTACAATACCAAGAATGAACCCTAATGTTCAATGTTCGATGGACTTCAGGTGATTAGGATGTTTCAATGTTGGTTCATGGATTGTAGCTATGGTACCACTCTGGTGGAGGATGTTGATGGTTAGGGAGGCTAAATGTATGCAAAGGGAAAATTCTGTGTACCCTCTACTTAATTTTACTGTGAAGCTAAAACTCTCTTAAAAATAAAAACTATTAAATGAGAGAGAGAAAGATGAATAAAGTGACAGGTCCTGGAGGATTCCCTGACACCCAACACACAGTTACAACTTTAGTATACAGTTCATCTCTTGCCTGCAGAGGCAGAGAGTTGGGGAGGAGATGTCAAGGACACGGACCAGATCCTAAATGAAATGATACGAAAAGACACTAGCAAAAAGAGCAGTAGATTTAGAGCCAAGAGACCTAGTCTACCACTACTTATCTGTGACCTTGATGAGTCACTGAGTGTTGGTTTTCCTTGTCTTTAAAGGGATTATTATGAGGATCAAGTGGGGTAGCAGGGGTGAAAGTCCTCAAAAATACAAATTGTCATTCTTATGGAAGACTGAAACCACAAACAGATACAGTGGAAACCTGGGTGAAACAACCCAAGTGTGCCAGGAAGAGAGGCTGAAATGCTCAGATTGCAGGATAGGATATTGGGAGCAAGTCAATAACAACTAGCTCTGATGAGTGATTGCTTATGGAGAAGTTGGAAACAGAAAGAAGTCAACAGTGACCTGAGGATTTCTTACTGACAATACAAGAATAACAACAACAACACGGGGTATCCCTCAGACACAGGACAGTTAGGAGGGGAAAAGAGTTTTTCATGGAAGGTGGTTAAGTCTTCAAATGGGAACATCCACTGAGTAATGAAAATTGTGCAACAGAGACTCAGAAGAGAGACTGAGGCCAGAGATACAGAGGTGGGAGCCACCTGCTTCCAGCTGATGGGTGAAGACAGTCCTCGGGGAAAACTGGAGGCAGAAGACGGGAGGACAGAAGAGGGCTGGGAACGAACGCCTTGATGGCCGACTCTGCCTAAAGGGCTCCATCTCCAAGAGAGCTCATGGGCTATAAAATGAAGTCACTGGATATCCATGCCTCCAAACACTGCCCTTGAAATCCTCCTCCAATTGAAACCTGAGCTAATTAATCAAAGGAGACAAAAACTTCCAAAGATTTATTCTTTTATGTACTAACCATCTCTCTTCTCCAGGCTGTTCTCCAAAGTCTTCACTGAACTGTTTAATAAGCCTGTTTGGGACTTTTACTAGCTGTCACCTCCGTATGCATCTGCCAAGGAAAGTCTTCCAGTGTGTGGTATCTAACAAGCCTGATGCTGCAGCGGGTATTGAAATAGGGCTCATGGACATGACAGTTGGTGATAATTGCTCTGGAACTCTTACAGGCTAACATCCCAAGGCTTTATAATTTTTTTTAGCTATTTTTCTTTTGAAGTCCTGGACCACTGGCCTCATTAGCTACAAGGCTCTCCCCATCGTGTGAGCGCCATTCCTTTTCCTCCACTGTCACAGCCAACAATAGCCTTGTCTCCTCTGTGGTCCAATTGTGTCTTAGGTTTCCTGTCACAGCTACATTCACATCACAGTCCTTTACATTTCAAGGACAGGAAGATTCCAAAATCTGACCATTCAGAAAGAAGTTTAGATTTTCTTTTATTACTGACTTTTGTTCCTTATAACTTTTATGATTTATAGTCTTTCTTTGAGCTATCATGGCTGTGGGGTTTGGTTTGGTTTTTTGGACCCGTGGCCTGAGCAAACAAACTAAGCAATGCATTTCATACATGTGCTTCTCCCCAAGTGGCCGGGCTTGCATCTCAGTGTCAGCTGCCCTATGGCTTTTGAAAGAAGATGGCCACAGGACCGGGATGCTCAGAGAGATAGGAATCAAGCACCCAAGTGCTTCTGAAACCCAAGAAGGCCATCAACATGGGGCCTTAGTTCAGTGTAGGTCCAAGTGTATCAAGTTGGGAAATGTGCTCCCATCCACAGAAATAAACACCAGTTCTCCAGGGACACCCTTAACTGTGTGTGTTGTATGCTCAGTTGCTCAGTTACGTTCAACTCTTCAAGGCCCATTGGACTGTAGCTCACAAGGCTCTTCTAGCCATGGGGTTTTTCAGGCAAGAACAATGGAATGGGTTGCCATTTCTTGCTCCAGAGGATATTCCCAACTCAGGGATTGAACCCACATTTCCTGCATTGCAGGTGGATTCTTTACCTGCTGAGCCATTCATTGTGGAATCCACTTCCTGTCAACTCAAAAAGATCCTAAAAGGGGCCAAAAAGCATCATGTAAAATATGATCTTTACGTGACTCAGAGATCTTTTTCACTTTTCAAGCATCAGCTCATTATGCTAGCACATTTAATAATTTCCTGCATAAAGATCTGTAGGAGGCATTTCACAAAGCTAATCAAACACACGTGGTGCCTAACCTCTAGGCCTTTAAAATTTAATGATGATGATACCAGTGACGTTGAAGGGACTAATTCAGGACATAAAGAGAACTGAATGAATTTACAACCACACAACTGGGGCTTCCCAGTTGGCACAGTGGCAAAGAATCTGCCACAGTGCAGGAGCTGCAGGAGACTCAGGTTTGAACCCCGGGTCAGGAAGACACCCTAGAGAAGGGAATGACTACCCATTCCAGTATTCTTGGAAAATTCCATGGATAGAGGAGCCTTGTGAACTCCAGTCCATGGGGTCACCAAGAGACAGCCATGACTGAGAATACACAACCACACACACGGTAGATGAACTACAAAAGTCAATATGACATCCCTTATATGCAGAATCTAAAAAGAAATGATACAAATAAAATTATTTACAAAACAGAAAGAGACTCACAGACTTAGAGCACAAATTTATGGTTGCAGAGAGAAGGACGGGGGGAGGGATAGTTAGGGAGTCAGGGATGGGCATGTACACACTGCTTTATTTAAAATGGATAACCAACAAGGACTTACTGTATAGTACAGGGAACCCTTCTCAATGCTATATGGCAGCCTGGATGGGAGAGAAGTTTGGGGAGAATTGATACATGTATATGGACGGCTGAGTCACTTCACTGTTCACCTGAAACTATCACAATATTGTTAATCACCTATACCCCAACAGAAAATGAAAAGTTTAATTAAAAAAAAGTTCCTTAAGACTATTATTTCTCTTTTCAATCCTATATATTCACTAGCTAAGCCAACAAAAGTGCATTCCTTTTGTAACAGATAGTGCATTCCTATCCGGCTCTGTAACGCAAGCTCCCCAGAAGGCAGGCCCACCCCTTCCTTAACTCAAGCCTGTGTCTTTGCTGACTCAGTGCTGGTCTGATGATGTCAACCAGGGATCCTTCCTGTCTTCTCCAGACCTTCTTCCCACAATCATCTGCCCACAGAGGACAAGGTCCAGCTTTTCCCAACTTATTCCCAATCACGCTGTTTCAGACAGGTAATTAATGATGGGGCATAGTCAGTAAAATTAATGAAAGGACTGGATTCACTTATTCACAAACCCCCAGGGACCCAAGAATTGTATTTTGACAGAGCAAGTTTGAATAACTTTGCCAAGGAAGTTAAGAAATGCATTAGACCCAGGGTCTGACCAAGAGTTTAAGAGCCCAGGGTAAAACTTTTCTTACAGCTGTGTAGGAAAGCGGAGTTCCATTTTCCATAATAGTCATTAGCTCTGTTGTGAAGGTGTCGGTCCCATTAAAGTGGCAAACAGGGTAGTGTCTGAAGCCACTAGGAGCAAGCAGTGGGTTCAGGCAAAGGGATCTACATGGGACCAAAGCATCGGGAGGCCCCTGTCGTCACTGGTCCACAGTTAGCCCTGACTGGCAGGAACACATGCACAGTAAAGTCTACAGCTGGTCTGGGACCTTCAGCAGGGTTCAGCCCTAGTCCTGTCCTGGGAACCATACCAACCCTCAGGCGCTGCAAAAGAGCAAAATCCAAGTCCCTACTCTTTCTGGGACCTCTGTGTAGAACCCACCAGCTCTCTTCTACACTCCTTTTTCACAAATTCTCAAAGACCCAATCCTCTCTAAGCTGTAGACCTCCCACACATCTTGTGAATCAGTGGGTTTCGGCTTTCCAAAAGTCCAAAAGTTGTGTGTCTTGCAGGAAACTTTGGCTTTTGGTCCAGAAGTAGAAACCATCCTGAAGATGAGAAGGCAAAGAAGTTCTGGCTTCTTGCTTAAAATGGAGAGAGGGGAAAATATAGAAAGAAGAATTATCTTGCCAAAGAGGTGACCGTGAGTGTCACAAAGAGGTCTACCTCTGCGGAAGGCCTAGAGATGGGGCAGAGAAATGATTTTAAGATGAGGCTTCAGGTATATAAATTTACATGTGCTCTTCAAGAATATATAGTTTGCAAGTTAGGGAAAACTTGCACAAATTATTTTTAACTGACATAAATTTCACTGAAGATGGTCCAGGAATGCAGCTAAAACCACATTTCTTTCTACGTAGTACATTTCCTAGTGATGACAATAACCATGACAATTACAGTGAAAACACAGGATGGCATGAACTCCTAAAATTTTTCTGACATCCAAGTACATAAATTTTTTAAGTTTGCCTGGAGGGATTTGGAGATCAAGTTAGTCCTCCTTAATTTCCCCTCACCTTACTCCTCATGCCTAATTGGAACGTGCATGGGTACTGACATTAGTTTGTCTGATTGAGTGAAATCAGACTCGTTGAACTTTCAGGTCCAGTAATTAATACCTTGTCAGATAGGAAGACAGTGGTGCACTCAGGGGAAAAGCCCAGGAGTAATTACACAGTGGCCAGGTTAGGGCTCAGTAAGTGACACTGACTTATTGGCCCTGAGCTTCTGACATTACCTGTCAAGATTGATTTATAACAGAAATGACTCATCTACCCTTCCCATTCTCAGATCAAGTGTGTGTCCTCCTCTCAGCAAAGTCTAACTTTCTTTGGCAGATGGATGGAGTCAAAAGTCTAATTAACATGATGATAAATCACATGGAAGCCATTGCCTATTACCTGATTCTCAGATCAGCCATTCCACATCTTAGACTGTCATTTGCCTAGTCCCTGTGCCTTCATAGAGGATCAGTACAAAGACTGCCCTGAAATAAATTAGAATATTTCTGGAAGGTGGGGCGAAACAGTGTAACTTGTAAACAGAACATTAGAAGAAAGGAAAAAATGGAGGAAGGAAGGAAACATATAGTGAGCATCTTTAAGAAACACCTAGGCTCTTTCGTTAATCAGCTATGTGTGTTTTTCACAAGTCTGTGTAAGTCAGGCCATCAAATATAATCTGCCTTTGACAGAATTATCCAGAATGAGAGTACCCAAGGCCTAGCCAAAAGAGGGTGATTTCAAACATCTGGGATTCTGTGGGGACCCCCTGCCTCAGGTAAACAAGAAACTGAAACCCAGTAAATGCTGCAAAGTTGGAAAAAAAACAAGGTTTGTGTGGCCAATCTATGCATCCTTGTTTTACTATGTCCCAGCTGGCAGACGTAAGGTCAAGTCTTAACCTCTCTAAGCCTCCATTTCCTCACCTCAAAAACAGAATTAAACAGAATAATGTGAAGATCAAAAAGACAAAAGCCCAATTAAAAATGGGCAAAGGTTTTGAATACACATTTCAACAAAGAAGATATGTAAATGGCCAACAAGCACATGGAAAGATGCTCAACAACATTAAACACTGAGGAAATGCAAATCAAAATCAGAGTGAGATATTACTTGATACCCACTAAGATGGGTACTATAATATAAAAGTCAGGCAGCAACAAGTGTCAATAAGAACATGTAGAAATGGGAAGCTCCATCCAATGCTAGTGAGAATGTAAAACGGTGCAAACACTGTGGAAAAGTCTCCAGTTCCTCAAAGGGGTAAAAAGAGTTACCATATAACGCAGCAATCCCACTCCTTGATACACAACAACAAAAAAAGAAAATATGTGTGTGCGTGTATGTATATGTGCTCAGTCACTCAATCATGTTCAACTATTTCAGTTCAGTTCAGTTGCTCAGTCATGTCTGACTCTCTGTGACCCCATGAATCACAGCACGCCAGGCCTCCCTGTCCATCACCAACCCTCAGGGTTCACTCAAACTCATGTCCATCGAGTTGGTGATGCCATCCAGCCATCTCATTCTCTGTCGTCCCCGTCTCCTCCCACCCCCTATCCCTCCTAGCATCAGACTCTTTTCCAGTGAGTCAACTCGTCGCATGAGGTGGCCAAAGTATTGGAGTTTCAGCTTTAGCATCAGTCCTTCCAATGAACACCCAGGATTGATCTCCTTTAGAATGGACTGGTTGGATCTCCTTGCAGTCCAAGGGACTCTCAAGAGTCTTCTCTAGCACCACAGTTCAAAAGCATCAATTCTTCGGTGATCAGCTTTCTTCACAGTCCAACTCTCACATCCATACATGACCACTGGCAAAACCATAGCCTCTTTGGGACACCATAAAAATATATGCCCACTCAAAAATAAGTACATAAATATTCATAGCAGCACTATTCATACTTGTTAAGAAGTGGAAATAACCCAGATGTCCATCAATTAATGAATCAGTTCAGTTCAGTCGCTCAGTCGTGTCCAACTCTTTGCAACCCCATGAACCGCAGCATGCCAGGCCTCCCTGTCCATCACCAACTCCCAGAGTTCACCCAAATCCATGTCCATTGAGTCAATGATGCCATCCAACCATCTCATCCTCTGTCATCCCCTTCTCCTCCTGCCCTCAATGTTTCCCAGCATCAGGGTCTTTTCCAATGAGTCAGTACTTCACATCAGGTGGCCAAAGTATTGGAGCTTCAGCTTCAGCATCAGTCCTTCCAATGAACACCCATGACTGATCTCCTTTAGGATGGACTGGTTGGATCTCCTTACAGTCCAAGGAACTCTCAAGAGTCTTCTCCAACACCAGAGTTCAAAAGCATCAATTCTTCATCACTCAGCTTTCATTAGAGTCCAACTCTCACATCCATACATGACTACTGGAAAAACCACAGACTTGACTAGATGGACCTTTGTTGGCAAAGTAATGTCTCTGCTTTTTAACATGCTGTCTAGATTGATCATAACTTTCCTTCCAAGGAATAAGCATCTTTTAATTTCATGGCTGCAATCAGCATCTGCAGTGATTTTGGAGCCCAAAAAAATAAAGTCTGACACTGTTTCCACTGTTTTTCCATCTATTTCCCATGAAGTGATGGGACCAGATGCCATGATCTTTGTTTTCTGAATGTTGAGCTTCAAGCCAACCTTTTCACTCTCCTCTTTCACTTTCATCAATAGGCTCTTTAGTTCTTCTTTGCTTTCTGCTATAAGGGTGGTGTCATCTGCATATCTGAGGTTACTGATATTTCTCCCTGCAATCTTGATTCCAGCTTGTGCTTCTTCCAGCCCAGCATTAATTAATTAATTAATTAATAGATAAAACAAAAAAATGTGGTATATTCTTACAGTAAGATAGTATTAAGCAAAAAAAAATTTTTTTAATCAATAAATAAATGGCATAATGTGTGTAAACTCTCAACTACAGTGCTAGATAGATAATGGTTGCTTAGAAGCCAAGAAGTCATCCAACTCCAAAGTTAAGTGGTTTAAAAACTAAAACACATTTTTCATTTTAGGGCCAAAGAGATTTATACCTTATATAAAGGTATAAATATAAGGTAATTATGTTATATAAGACAAATAAGGTAATTATGTTATATAAGACAAATTTCATTTTCCATAAACACAAGACTCATTTTTCATAAACATAAAACTAATATCATTTTTCAAAAATTTAATTACACATCCTAAACCTTCATGAATTTCATGAAACCAGTGGTTAGAAAATATATTGGGTTAAGTAATACTTTATTTCCTGGTATTTTAACAGGATTCATGATTTTTACTGTGCTTTCTGCATGGTGCTTTTTATTATTTTTTTAAGAGGTAAAGAAGTCAGAACTTTATATAACAAAGTCGAGCTTATAGAAAACAGCTTAGTCTTCAAACACAGGGTGAGACTTAATCCAATTTTCTCCAGGTAGCACCCCATCAGTAAATCACTTCCCAGAGCAAAATGCAGAAACAGTGGAATAGAGTGCTATCACTGACATGAATTTCTGAATGCTCTCTCGAGTCAGTCAAGATCTCAGAAGCACCCCTCAGTGAAAACAATAATTTCCCCGGTCATGGAGTTACTGAGTTTCAGAATATTTGTACAGTCTAAAGGATGAAAAGTAACTATCAAAACCAAAGAACCTATATCCAGGTTAGGGTACCGATGATAACTGCCCAACAGTGGAGGCAATAATCTCTCAATTCTTTTATCTGGTCTCAAAAGCCTAAAATGGGGGTAGGGGAAGGTTTGGGTCTGCTAGGATTACCTTTCTATTTGCATGAAAACCTAATTTAAAGAAATCTCTACCCTGTCCATACCTTCTCAGGGGTTTTCACATCTCCAACAGCCAGGACATTTAGGGTGGGGGTGATGAGAGGATGAAGAACAGGAAGAATACAGGAGGGTTACTCTGAGGCCCTAGGCTCCTTTGAAGCAGAGAATTTGGAATGACTCTTCAAAAGAGAATGTGTTTCGAGTTGTGTTAGCTCACTGTTTCTGAATAGACTCTAAAACACCAGGGATTTAGTGTTGGTGCAGGATTTTCTAGGTAAGCTAGAAGGGGATAACCCCAGATAGACCACTGGGCTTACACTCAGCCAGGTGACTGTCACCAGAGCCACTGTCCTCCTGGCTGTTACCATGTGACCAGAAAGTACAGTTTCCACGTGCTCAGCATGCACACCAGGAGGCCACACCCTCCAAAGCTCTCAGCGGCAGAGTGATGAGGACCCTGGCCTCCAAGGCCAGGAGGGCAATTACATTTGGCAATGGTCCCCAAGGTAAGAATTGGAGACGGGAATGGCAATCCACTCCAGTATTCTTGCCTGGAGAATCCCATGGACAGAGGAGCCTGGTGGGCTATAGTCTGTGGGGTTGCAAAGAGTTGGATATGACTGAGTGACTAACACATCTAAGGTAAGAATAGAGGCAAACATCTGCCTGAAGTACAGAATTCAGTTTCCCCTGTCCTATGAGTGAGGAGAAAGGTTTTAGGGGTGACTTAATTTTAGTGTCTCACTTAATTTTCTCTCACAAACGTCCTTTTTTGCTCACGCTGTGGGATCCCCACATGAAATAAATATTTACAGTCAGCAACTCTGGAGTCTCCCCTTGGTTCTCTCTCTACACTTTTTCCTATACATTTTAAAAAGTCATTTAACTAATAAGCTGTGGCTTGGTTTCCATATCTGCCATCAGGGTACATCAGTTCATTGACGTTTATGAGAAAAAGATGTCTAATCTAGAAATAAGTTACTAAAATTAGTTCTCAAATTCTACTTCACATCTGTAATCAAACAGTTGATCTAAAATGATCTCATTAATTTAAAAAATCAACATAATATTATGCTATTCTATAATTTAAAGCACTTTAAAATACACATATGATATGACAATCATGTGTATATGGTACATGTACATATATACACGTGTACCCAGTGTAAGCTCAGCCTAAGTTTCAAAAAAAAGAATGCAAAGACCAGGGTGATCTGCTGGTGTTTTACTCAGAAAGTCTGCTGCTGAAAGCTGCAACTTAAGCCATCCCCATCTCAGTCAATAACCAACACTGCTAATTAGCTTAGTCAATATCAGCAATTGGTTTTCATTGATAAAAACAGTGGCCTCATGGGTTTCGCTGGTGGTCCAGTGGTTAAGATTCTGCCTTGCAATGCAGCAGACACCAGTTTGATCCTTGTTCCAGGAAGATCCCACATGTGGCCCATGTGCCACAACTGCTGAGTCCAACCTCTAGAACCTGAGCTGCAGCTACCAAAGCTTTGGTGTCTAGAGCCTGTGCTCCACAACAAAAGAAGCCATCGCAATGAGAAACCTGCACACCACAACGAAGAGTAGCCCCTGCTTGCCACAACTAGAGAAAGCCCACGTGCAGCAACAAAGACCCACTACAGCCAAAAAAATAAATAAATCTTAAAAAAAACAAAAACAGTTGCCTCATGAATAGCATGATAACATTTTAGAAAGGATTCACTGATTAAATTAAAGGTATTCTAGGTATGGACTGGTTTAAGATATTTTAGAGATACTGAACTCCTTTGCATAAATACGGTATAAAATCCAGTGAGGCCTAAGCGTTCATCTTTAAGGACAGCACCCAACTAAATGTTGAATAGTTTTGTGTTGGTTGGCCACTGGTTTAGGATGAAGTTTAGTTGCTTGATAATATGGTTGTATGTGCTACTTTGTGCTGGCTTTCTAATTAACATTTAATAAATGTTAGCATTTAATAAATATCCTTATTATGGAAGAATTCGATCCAAAATCAGTTCTTCTGGGTATATACAAACAAGCTGAATTGCTGAATCATATGGTAATTCTAGTTTTAATTTTTTAAGGAGCCACCTTACTGCTTGCCATAGTTTGCTGTGTCTCTTGCCTCAGGCCCTTCCTCTGCAGCCCCCAATCATCATCCTCTTTCAACCTCACTATCTCTCCTTGCATAACAGCAGAAGTCTTCAAACCCATCTCCTGTTCCCATTCATTGAGCATAGGACTGCCAGCTTTGTGTGCGTGTGTCTGCTAAGTTACTTCAGTCGCATCCAACTCTTTGCAACCCTATGCCCTGTAGCCCTCCAGGCCCTTCTGTCCATGGGATTCTCCAGGCAAGAATGCTGGAGTGGGTTGCCATGCCCTCCTCCAGGAGATCTTCCCAACCTAGGGATCAACCCCACGGTTCTTAGGTCTCCTGCATTGGCAAGCACGTTCTTTACCACTAGCACTACCTGGGAAGCCCCACTGCCAGCTTTATATTCTTCTGCAGTTCCAATGTCATTTCTCTGCTAAAAACAGCAACAAACTTGAGTGGCCCTATTACCTGCCAAATGAAGCACTAACTCTGATCAGATCTTCAAGGGTAGTCAAGATACACGTTCCTTCCATGCTCCTAGGTCGTGCGCAAGTATGACCTTTCCTCTTTCACTGCCTAGTGCTCTGCCTTCCTGGCCATATTCACTCCACCTGCTGAAACAGCCTCACCCCTTAGGAATGATTTTACTTCAGCACTTGAACTAAACAGTTAAAACTTCTACCAAATCTAAAAGTTTATCAGCCTGAGATCCATCTTTGTATGAGAAACTTTCACTACCCTCATCATTTCATATGCAGCGTCTTTTCCACCACACTGAAAACCTTAAGGTCAGGGAAGGCGTCGATTTTATTTGTTGCAAAACCCCCAGTGTTTTATACTGTGGGGCATTTGATAAACAAAGAAGAATAGATTGTTGTTTCCTAAGTATGAATTCTCTCTCTTTTGAAATTTCAAAACTTTTAGAATTGAATCAGGTTTATAAATGAGCCCTCTGGAGATCCTCTGAGGGCTCTTTATTTAGGGCTTAAATTACCAAGTTTTGACTGACTGTATTGATCAGACCAAAGAGATAATAGCTAAATATCTGCTTCCCTTGAGCAATACAGAATCAGTCATCACTGGATTTCATATTGGACTTTCTGCAATTAGTTCTTTTTCCCTTAATGGTGATCATTGTCTTCCAAATGCTCTGTGCTCAGAAGTAAATTATGATTACCTAATATTCCAAGAGTCTCATGGAAATAGATTTGAGGAATATTATTCAGTAGGCAGAGTATTATTATCTCGGTGAGAAGTTTATAACTTATCTCCTTTTTAATTGGTTTGTTATATTATTCTTTTCCTGCTCTATTGGACAGAGTACAATAAAAAGAAACACGACTTTTGCCAGGGAAAGACAACATAAAAATAAGTTAAAGTAGGAGACAACACGACATGCATGGTGCAGTTTTAAACTAAAATGATAATACATAATAAAACTCAAAATGAGTTGCAGCTGGGGTTTAAAACTTCATTATATCATTGAAGAGAAAATTGAGTAATAAACAATCCCCACCCCACCCCGGCTAACAAATCAATGCACATATGCAAATAAAATTAACCCACCCTATAAAAGCCTAAAAAGAAATCCATAAAATGTGCAGTAGGCTGTCATTTTCCCAGAATGATTGGAGGAGAGATTCAGAGGAGGACAACTCCTGTTGAGCTTGGGGAGGGAGGGTGAGGAGAGAAGGATGAGGTGAGCAAGCTAGGAGAGGAAGGCAGAGGCAAAGCCAGGAAGCAAGACCAAAATGAGCAACTGGGAGAAACCTGCAAACCTGCAAGAGACTGGAAGGAAGATGAGAACAAAGGTAGTTCAGAGAACACAGTGAGGACAGAGGTTCAGGCTACAGCGTCAGAGCACGGAGCTCTTTGGTCTGGGAATTCTGTGTTTCTCTGTTGGCGCCTCACACATCATAACAGGCCAGAAGAAGCATCTTAAAGGAGCCGAACCAGGCTGTACAGACCTGTCTATTACTTCATATCTGACTGTAAACTCCTCGAAGCCAGAATATGTCCATGACTGGTGTTTGTATACACCACAAATGTGCAAGCATCTGCACACTATAAGACGCTTGTTGCATGTTTAAGACATTAATATGTGAAGCACTACAATATTCCTGAGCTCAATGGAGTCATTGAATTATTAATTCAGATTACTCTGTGATCTGTAACCTAGGTCTTCATATATTCCAACTTGCTTGGGATAGTGCCAGCGAACACCTGCTGTCCCCACAGAGTACTCCCTTTCATTCTCAAAAATGTCCAGGTTTGAAAGATAAATTTGATGGTAATTCTAGTTATGACATAGTCTGAAAGTTGATTTCCAGAACTCCCTGCCAACTTGTTTACTGGCATTATCTCTTTCTGATCAACACAGAAAATGGACCATGAAAGTTAACATTGCAAACACTGTGACTCTGGACTACAGGTAAATGAATTTAGTTACTGTTATTCTGACATCAATAATGTTTTCTGCTGCTGCTGCTAAGTCACTTTAATCGTGTCCAACTCTGTGCGACCCCAGAGACGGCAGCTCACCAGGCTCCCCCGTCCCTGGGATTCTCCAGGCAAGAACACTGGAGTGGGTTGCCATTTCCTTCTCCAATGCAGGAAAGTGAAAAGTGAAAGTGAAGTCGCTCAGTTGTTTCCGATTCCTAGCGACCCCATGGACTGCAGCCCACCAGGCTCCTCCATCCATAGGATTCTCCAGGCAAGAGTACTGGAGTGGGGTGCCATTGCCTTCTCCGGCAATGTTTTCTAGAGAAATAATTTTCTAAACTCAATGAATAGGTATAGCTACCTAGTGATTTCTATAATCAATTTTTTCCAGTTTGAATACATAACGGAAATGTTACTACCATCACCTTCTGGGATATAAGTAAAATAAATCATTAAGTATGGAGCCACAGGGACTTCCCTTGTGGCTAAGCTGGTCAAGAATCCGCCTGCAATGTGGGAGACCTGGGTTCGATCCCTGGGTTGGGAAGATCCCCTGGAGAAGGGAAAGGCTACCCACTCTAGTATTCTGGCCTGGAGAATTTCATGGACTGTATAGTCCATGGGGTTGCAGAGTCAGACACGACTGAGTGACTTTCACTTTCATGGAGCCACAGACATATTCCCTTTGTTTCTGTGTGTACAGAAGTAGAAACACTTTTTGATGATCCTGGAAACTTAAGAGACATTGCATCATGGTTGTTTTATTTGGCAATGATGGTATAAATAACAATCATGTATATATATAACAACTGAATCACTCACTATACTGTACACTTCAAAGTAACATGACATTGTAAATAATCTATACTTCAATAAAAAATAAAAAAGATAAATAAGGGGTAATTTTTATGGTTTTTAAAACTTCGTAAAATTGCCTTTAAAAGCATCTTATTCAGGGCTGCTGCTAGCACAGTCAGTTCAGTTCAGTCGCTCAGTTGTGTCCGACTCTCCGCGACCCCATGAATCACAGCACGCCAGGCCTCCCTATCCATCACCAACTCCCTGAGTTCACTCAGACTCAAGTCCACAGAGTCGGTGATACCATCCAGCCATCTCATTCTCGGTCGTCCCCTTCTCCTCCCTCCCCCAATCCTTCCCAGCATCAGAGTCTTTTCCAGTGAGTCAACTCGTCGCATGAGGTGGCCAAAGTATTGCAGTTTCAGCTTTAGCATCAGTCCTTCCAATGAACACCCAGGATTGATCTCCCTTAGAATGGACTGGTTGGATCTCCTTGTGGTACAAGGGACTCTCAAGAGTCTTCTCCAACATCACAGTTCAAAAGCATCAATTCTTCGGCGATCAGCTTTCTTCACAGTCCAACTCTCACATCCATACATGACCACGGGAAAAACCATTGCCTTGATTAGACGGACCTTTGTTGGCAAAGTAATGTCTCTGCTTTTTAATATATTATCAAGGTTAGTCATAACTTTCCTTCCAAGGAGTAAGCGTCTTTTAATTTCATGGCTGCAATCAGCATCTGCAGTGATTTTGGAGCCCAAAAAAATAAAGTCTAACACTGTTTCCACTGTTTTTCCATCTATTTCCCATGAAGTGATGGGACCAGATGCCATGATCTTTGTTTTCTGAATGTTGAGCTTCAAGCCAACCTTTTCACTCTCCTCTTTCACTTTCATCAAGAGGCTTTTGAGTTCCTCTTCACTTTCTGCCATAAGGGTAGTGTCATCTGCATATCTGAGATTATTGATATTTCTCCCAGCAATCTTGATTCCAGCTTGTGCTTCTTCCAGCCCAGCGTTCCTCATGATGTACTCTGCATATAAGTTAAGTAAGCAAGGTGACAATATACAGCCTATGTGATTTGTAAGAATTAAGAAAAAATTCTCTCTCTGGATGGATCAAATGGTAAGGACCTGCTTCCCCTAGTGTTATGGGGGGTGAGCCGGATCACAGGCTAGATTTCACCAGTAGCTCACTCCTACAAAGAGAGTGGTGGCCCTGACTGTAAAGCTAATTTTCCCCATTTTGAAAAACAGATACAGTCACATAAAGGCTGCCTGTGAAGTAAATCTCCATGTTGTACATTCAACTTCTTTTCACCAAAACATTTTAAAGATGTCCATGTGAGAGACAAAAAAAAAAAAAAAGCATCGTAAAGTGTGTATGTATGCAGAAATGGTTAGGGGAATTCACTTAACAATGCAGGAAAGTCATCGAAATCTCCAAGTTTAAAGAAATATAACAAACATTCGATAAGATCTTAAATCTACAATTCAAATGAGCAAAAACCTATGAATTAAAAATAGCTAGCATGCTTTGATTTCCAGGATTTTCTGCCACAGACTGAAAGAGAATAGACCAAACTGAGCTTAAAAGTCTCTGGTTTTTAATTAAACCCCTAAAATACTAGAAAGGGCAAACATGCTGTTCCCTTCTATGAATCAGCTTCTCAGCAGTTGTTAAAGGAAGGCGCTTAAAACCACCACCATCATCATCATGATAAATGCTAGTTGACTGCAAGACTAAAGAGAAAACAAATGCATGAGAGGCTGATTTAGAATGCAGCAGAAAGGAGTGAAGGAAAGAGACGCAGCACATGGCCTGTGGGCCACACGACAGTCCCAGATGTAACGGAGCCGAGCGATTACCAAAAATCCACGGCTGAGGAGACCGCAAAACTCCAAGAGCAAGTCTTGGTAAAGTAGAGCAAATTGCTTGCCTGATTTACAACCTACGTAGGAGTCCATTTCTGTGCATCCAATGCCTGGGTTAGGAGACATCCTGGTAGCTTTCCATTTTCCCTCACGCGATAATTGCAACATAAAAATAAAACTGCCAGACGGGCTTCAGCATAGATGTTGTAGCTGGGATGGTGCTGTGTCAAAGGTATTTTTATATGTTCTAAATGAATCTGTCTGCTCTTTATTTTCACTGTCACAATGTCCTCCAAATCTAAATAAATGTCTAAAAATGGTGTTATTTTATCAGAAGACTTGCAGTTTCCTAGAATAAGAGAAAACCATTCCAGATCTTGATGCACCATTTTTACTGACTGGAAAACCAAATAATATCACTGCACTTTTTTTTTTGAGCAACTGATTCCAGAGAACGCAGCCCTTCAAGAGACGTTACTGGGTGAATAAAAAATTCAGAAAGAAATCGCACCACTAATTGTTCTTAGCATGGGGTTTTCTTTCGGTATTAGACTTTTCTATGTATATTCAACCTGAGATTTATTTACTCAACAGTATTTTTAATGGATTTGTGAAAGTCGCTCAGTTGTTTCTGACGCTTTGTGACCCCATGGACTATACAGTTCATGGAACTCTGAATACTGGAGTGGGTAGCCTTTCCCTTCTCCAGGGGATCTTCCCAACCCAGGGATTGAAACCAGATCTCCCACATTGCAGCCCTTTAATGGATTTAAGAAAAAATAAATAGGCAGCTTGTTTATACTAGTAAGCCCCAATCATTGTCCATTAAAGATTCTTTTAACTTTGGTAGAGGGGGGTTATTCATTTTAAAAATTGAAGTACAGTTGTTACAATGTTGTGTTAATTTCAACTGTACAGCAAAGTGATTCAGTTACCCAAGACTTTTTTAACATGTTAATATATCTTACAGTTGATATTTGCACTGTGTAGATTCCATTTTCTCTAGTGTCTCTTCAGTGTGGTACTTTAAGACCTTATAACAGTGAAACTATAAGTAAGGTGAAAAGACAGCCTTCAGAATGGGAGAAAATAATAGCAAATGAAGCAACTGATAAAGGACTAATCTCCAAAATATACAAGCAGCTCCTGCAGCTCAATTCCAGAAAAATTAATAACCCAATCAGAAAATGGGCCAAAGTACTAAACAGACATTTCTCCAAAGAAGACATAAAGATGGCTAACAAACACATGAAAAAATGCTCAACATCCCTCATAATCAGAGAAATGCAAATCAAAACCACAATGAGATACCATTCCACACCAGGCAGAATGGCTGCTATCCAAAAGTCTACATGCAATAAATGCTGGAGAGGGTGTGGAGAGAAGGGAACCCTCTTACACTGTTGGTGGGAATGCAAACTAGTACAGCCACTATGGAGAACAGTGTGGAGATTCCTCAAAAAACTGGAAATAGAACTGCCATATGATCCAGCAATCCCACTCCTGGGCATACACACCGAGGAAACCAGAATTGAAAGAGACACATGTACTCCCATGTTCATCGCAGCACTGTTTATAATAGCCAGGACATGGAAGCAACCTAGATGTCCATCTGCAGACGAATGGATAAGAAAGCTTTGGTACATATACACAATGGAGTATTATTCAGCCATTAAAAAGAATGCATTTGAATCAGTTCTAATGAGGTGGATGGAACTGGAGCCTATTATACAGAGTGAAGTAAGCCAGAAAGAAAAACGCCAATACAGTATACTAACGCATATATATGGAATTTTAAAAGATGCAAATGATAACCCTGTATACGAGACAGCAAAAGAGACACAGATGTATAGACAGTCTTTGGGACTCTGTGGGAGAGGGTGAGGGTGGGATGATTTGGGAGAATGGCATTGAAACATGTATGTTATCATATGTGAAATGAATCACCAGTTCAGGGTTGATGCATGTTACAGGATGCTCCGGGCTGGTTCAGGGGGATGACCCAGAGGGAGGATAAAGGGAGGAGGGAGGTGGGAGGGGGATTAGGAGGGGGAACTCATGTACACCTGGGGCAGATTCACGTCAATGTATGTCAAAACCAACCAATATAATATTGTAAAATAATTAGCCTCCAATAAAAAATAAACAAATAAATAATAAAAACAACAACAACAAAAAATAATAACTTTTTTTAAAAGCTATGCCTGGTAGATGAATAGACATATGGACCTGGGGAGAGGGGAGGAGAGGGTGAGGTGTATGGAAAGAGCAACCTGGAAACTTACATCACCATATGTCAAAACAGAGAGCCAAGGGGAATTTGCTGTATGTCTCAGGGAACTCAAACAGGGGCTCTGTGTCAACCTAGAGGGGTTGGATGGGGAGGGAGGTGGGAAGTTCAACAGGGAGGGGACATATGTATACCTGTGGCTGGTTCATGTTGAAGTTTGACAGGAAACAGCAAAATTCTATAAAGCAATGATCCTTCAATAAAAAATAAATACATTAAAAAAAAATAAAAGACGCTTACTCGTTGGAAGGAAAGTTATGACCAACCTGCTGCTAAGTCGCTTCAGTCGTGTCCGACTCTGTGCGACCCCACAGATGGCAGCCCACCGGGCTCTGCCGTCCCTGGGATTCTCCAGGCAAGAATACTGGAGTAGGTTGCCATTTCCTTCTCCAACCTAGAGAGCATATTAAAAAGCAGAGACATTACTTTGCCAACCAAGGTCCGTCTAGTCAAGGCTATGGTTTTTCCCGTGGTCATGTATGGACGTGAGAGTTGGACTGTGAAGAAAGCTGAGTGCCGAAGAATTGATGCTTTTGAACTGTGGTGCTGGAGAAGACTCTTGAGAGTCCCTTGGATTGCAAGGAGATCCAACCAGTCCATTCTACAGGAGATCAATCCTGGGTGTTCATTGGAAGGACTGATGCTAAAGCTGAAACTCCAATATTTTGGCCACCTCATGCGACTGAGTTGACTCAATGGAAAAGACTCTGATGCTGGGAGGGATCGGGGGTGGGAGGAGAAGGGGATAACAGAGAATGGGATGGCTGGATGGCATCACCGACTCTGTGGACATGAGTTTGAGTGAACTCCGGGAGTTGGTGATGGACAGGGAGGCCTGGTGTGCTGTGATTCATGGGGTCGCAAAGAGTCGGACACGAGTGAGCAACTGAACTGAACACATTGAAATGTCACTTTCTTTCCCCAATCCCACATCTCCCATTCTTTGAACAGCCACTAAAACAAAAACCTACTGATGCTTGTGCCTTTTCCCCCCAAACCATTTCAGTTCAAATCATAAAGTTTCAAGTCAAAACTCAGGTCCGAGTTCTTCAGGCCACACAATGGCTCAGCACCCAGTCCCCATGCTGGCTCTGTTCCTTGTGATGTTCCAGACACACTCTCAGGGGCTTGGACCTGTTCCCATAGTGACTGAAAAGAGCATGTCCTGAGAAACACTGGTACCAACAACCAGAGGCAATCAAGAGTGCCTTTCAGAGAAGGAGAAAGGGAAGTTGTAACACAAAAACTAAAATACTAAAATAAATTTTACTGGGAAACCTATCATCTCGGTGAGAAGGCTCGGGCACAGAGTGGGCCAACGAGTGGAAAGGGAACAGGAGTCATGCAAACACTGTTCTGTGCTCAGAACCTGCAAGTGTAGCCTGTCACTGCTCACGTACACTGGGTCAGAGAAGCACAACCACATGTCAGCTAGCAGACCCGCTGAAGGGAGACAGCTTCCTAACAAAGGAGACTGTTAACACAAAAATCAAACAAAGATAACATTATTTATGAAACATAATCTTGGCTTTCATCTTTGGGCTCAGGCTGTACGTCTTGTCAGGATGAATGTGCAAAACCAAAATGTCACTCGCTGAGCTCAGAATCGATGTTTGAAGCTGAATTCTCATTAACAAAAAAATAATAAAGTGGATGTGTTCAGTTGCTCATTAAACCAAAAACTAGGTGTTCATGATTATAACTGGGTATGCTGGTCGAATGAATGAAGGCATGAAAGGCCTTTTCCAAAACCTAGAGTGAGTGACACATGACGGCCCAAAGGGAAAACTGGGAATAAAATACCACCATTCACAGAGTGCATACTCTGAAATAATGCTGTGCTAAATGTTCAATGGGCTTCTCACGTGGCAAAGGAGTAAAGAAGCCACCTGATAATGCAGGAGATACAGGTTCGATCCCTGGGTCAGGAAGATTCCCTGGAGTGGAAACGGTAACCCATTCCAACATTCTTGCTGGGAAATCCCAAGGACAGAGAAGCCTGGTGGGCTACAGTCCATGGAGTCGCAAAGAGTCAGACATGACTGAGCATGCACACATGCAAAGGTTCAACACAAGAGTTCATGGAATGCCCACAACAACCCTGTGTGGTAGCACCGTGGCCAGCCCTGTTTTTTCAGGTAAGATCATTGAGGCTCAAAGAAGTTAATTATCTGCCCATTTTATATCGTCAGTAAGGGCAGAGCCATGACAATGGAGGAGGTCTGTCAGATGTCAGATCCTGAGCCATGCGCCTCACAAAAGCTTCAAAATGTAGAAATGAACCTCCTCCCTCAAAAAGTAATCATACAAAGGATGCTTAGAAAACTCTGGACGTTTGCATGTCATCATTTAATTATTTGTTATTTAATTGGAGGCAAATCCCTGAGTATAAGTACAGATACACAGATACATGTAGGTTTACTTGTAATCACAGCTGTCAGTTTCAACAGCAAATGGGTGGGAAGCAAAACTGAGGACAGAGGTCTTGCTAGAGGGTGGTCCCAGACAAGAAGGGACAGCAAATGACACAGACTCCTTGCTTGCTGTTGCTAAGTCGCTTCAGTCATGTCCGACTCTGTGCGACCCCATAGACGGCAGCCCACCACTTTGCTGTCCCTGGGATTCTCCAGGCAAGAACACTGGAGTGGGTTGCCATTTCCTTCTCCAATGCATGAAAGTGAAAAGTGAAAGTGAAGTCGCTCAGTCGTGTCTGACTCTTTGCGACCCCATTGACTGCAGCCCACCAGGCTCCTCCGTCCATGGGATTTTCCAGACAAGAGTACTGGAGTGGGGTACCATCGCCTTCTCCACACAGACTCCTTCAGTTCAGTTCAGTTCAGTCGCTCAGTCGTGTCCGACTCTTTGCGACCCCATGAATCACAGCACACCAGGCCTCTCTGTCCATCACCAACTCCAGGAGTTCACTCAGAGTCATGTCCATCAAGTCGGTGATGCCATCCAGCCATCTCATTCTCTGTCGTCCCCGTCTCCTCCCACCCCCAATCCCTCCTAGCATCAGACTCTTTTCCAGTGAGTCAACTCATCGCATGAGGTGGCCAAAGTATTGGAGTTTCAGCTTTAGACTCCTTAGGGTTGACCTAATCCTCCTTTTCCCCCACAACACAGTTAAGTATGACATAGCATGAAAACACCAAGCTGGGGACCAATTCAATGGGTCCAAATCTGTGCAGTTTAAGGCCAGTTTTTTTTAGCTCTCCCAGTCTTAATTTCTTCATGTTTGAAACAATGAAAATAATCCTAGTACTTTCCTCAAAGAGTTGTAAATGAAAGAATCATATAAATAAATTTCCTTGCACAGTCCAAGTATGTAGGCACTCAAAGGAAGGAATACTGATAGCAAGAAAGGCTATGAATACAATCACCAAGTAAAAGCAAGATAGGTTTTCCTATACCTACTCCCTCAAAAGCAAATGCTCAAATCATAAAAGCTCAATCCAAGGAATGCTTCTTGATGTGCTGAAATCTTGTATTAGGGCTCTTGGCAAACCTACGTACAACCACCAGAAACAGAAGGGCAAGGAGACAGTGAAAGGTTCCTGCAATAATAATGTCACTGATGCTGATGGAGAGTTAAGGCACTTTTTAGGTGTTCCTTTGGAAGATGTTAGGAAAGATTCTTAAGAATAACAACAGCAATGAAGGATGACCAGAGTCACTGTCTTCTCTGAGCAATAGCTCCAGGCACTTCCTGAGCCTATTAGAAAGGCTGAGACAGCCAGGTCAACAGAGGGTCAATTTGTATCCAGAAGCCAATAAGTAGATAATAAAATAAATATATGGTTTATGTTTGCTATCATGTTTTGGGGTTTCTTGGTAAATGTGGTTTATTAGTACAAGGAAAAACAATCTTTAAGGAAACCAAGGTTTATTGACAAACTGTGTACAACTTGCAAAAGGATCCCAGGAGAAAATGTTCATCTCCTCTCCTGATCCATAGGTTTGTGTGATGGTTTTGTTTGTTTGCTTTTTTACTAGGAATGCACTTTTAGTGAATAACATGTCACTTGTTATCTCAAAATTACATGCTTTACAAGCAATCTGTTCTATTTCCTTTATTAGTCTCTTAATCATATTCTCTTATTGTGGTGACTTTGGCATTGAACTGTATTGGAAACTGTTCTTTGTCCGAGCATCACGTGTTCGGCTCAGTTCAGTGGCTCAGTCATGTCTGACTCTTTGCATTCCCATGGACTGCAGCACGCCAGGCCTCCTTGTCCATCACCAACTCCTGGAATTCACTCAAACTCATGTCCATTGAGTTGGTGATGCCATCTAACCATCTCATCCTCTGTCGTTCCCTTCTCCTCCTGCCTTCAATCTTTCCCAGCATCAGGGTCTTTTCAAATGAGTCAGCTCTTCGCATCGGGTGGCCAAAGCTGGAGTTTCAGCTTCAGCATCAGTCCTTTCAATGAATATTCAGGACTGATTTCCTTCTGGATGGACTAGTTGGATCTTCTTTCTGTCCAAGGGACTCTCAAGAGTCTTCTCCAACACCACAGACTTAAATTGAAGAAAGTAGGGAAAACCACTAGACCGTTCAGGTATGACCTAAATCAGATCCCCTATGATTATACAGTGGAAGTGACAAATAGATTCAAGGGATTAGATCTGATAAACAGAGTGCCTGAAGAACTATGGATGGAGGTTCATGACAGTGTACAGGAGGCAGAGATCAAGACCATCCCCAAGAAAAAGAAATGCAAAAAAGGCAAAATGGTTGTCTTAGGAGGTCTGACAAATAGCTGTGAAAAGAAGAGAAGTGAAAGGCAAAGGAGAATAGGAAAGATATACCCATATGAATGCAGAGTTCCAAAGAATAGCAAGGAGAGATAAGAAAGCCTTCCTCAGCGATCAATGCAAAGAAATAGACTAAAACAAAAGAGTGGGAAAGACTAGAGATCTCTTCAAGAAAATTAGAGATAACAAGGGAACATTTCATGCAAAAATAGCACAATAAAGACAGAATTGGTATGGACCTAACAGAAGAAGAAGATATTAAGAAGAGGTGGCAAGAATACACCAAAGAAGTATACAGAAAAGATCTTCACAACCCAGATAATCACGATGGTATAATCACTCACCTAGAGCCAGACATCCTGGAATGCGAAGTCAAGTGGGCCTTAGGAAGCCTCACTACGAACAAAGCTAGTGGAGGTGATGGAATTCTAGTTGAGCTATTTCAAATCCTAAAAGAACGTCACAGGAGGTGAGCTTAACTCCACTTCAGAATGATTGCTCTAGACAGCCCAAGACATGAAACACAACTAGAAGCATATTTGATGTCACTAAGCTTTGAGAAATGCAAGAACTTTACAGGTGCAGTGTTAGAACACACTTGCATTGAAGTTAAAACTGTACAAACAGGGAGACAAAATCTTTTGTAAGTGGAAGAGAAACACCTAACATTTACTAGGTGTCAGCCTGTTTAATCCAACTAGGTTTGTAATGAAATTCTGATAAAATTCCTATTTTCTAACACGTAAGTGAGTAGGTAGAATTAGCTTTTGACATGTTGCATAAAAGGGCTTGCCCGATGGCTCAAGTGGTAAAGAATCTGCCTGCAAAGCAAAAGACGCATGTTTGATCCCTGGGTCAGAAAAACCCCCTGGAGGAGGAAATGACAACCCACACCAGTATTCTTGCTTGGAAAATCCCATTGATAGACGAGGGCTACAGTCCATGGGGTCATGAAGAGTCAGACAGAACTGAGAACACACACACACAACCTTAGAGACGGGGTATCTAATATGATTCATTAGGTATAATTGAACTAGAAATTCGACAATGAGAATGTAATGAGAAACACTGTGTAAACTGACTTTTTGAAGTATATCTTTCCCCCGGTTCACATATTTGATTCCCATTCATTTTCATGAACATAACTTGCTCATTTATCAGCTGAACGATTTCACCAGCATCTGTGTAAAACTGGCTGCCTAAGGAAAAAGTGCCCACAAAGAAAAAAGTGAGGCAGCTGCTAATCACTGCCTGGATAATAAAGTCCAAAGGCATTCAGTTCAGTTCAGTTCAGTTGCTCAGTCGTGTCCGACTCTTTGCGACCCCATGAATCACAGCACTCCAGGCCTCCCTGTCCATCACCAACTCCCGGAGTTCACTCAAACTCATGTCCATCGAGTTGGCGATGACATCCAGCCATCTCACTGTGTCATCCCCTTCTCTTCCCGCCCCCAATCTTTCCCAGAATCAGAGTCTTTTCCAGTGAGTCAACTCTTCGCATGAGGTGACTAAATATAAGATTTTTTTTAAAGAAAGTACCTAGGAAAATAATGTTGAGATCAAGCCATGTTTATCATTGACTGCTTTCCCCCTCAAAATCTAGTGCTCCCACCCATACAAAGTGTGAGCTAAAGGTAAAGAATGTGTCTTATTCTCCAGTGGTGTTCACAGCATGAATCAACCACACACAATGTACTTTATGGGTACTCGTCCAATTGAAATGAATTTTCCATTGCTTCCTAAATACTGTCCAGACTTTCACACATATGGGCCTCAGCTTACATGGATCTCTCTGCCTGGAACATCTCCTCACACAATCAGCCCAATTCTTTAATTGCTAAAATCCCAGCCAGTTCTTAAAGACCCTATGAAATGCTAGGAAGTTCCTGTGAATGCTCAGAGATCGATCGGTTTAGTCTCTGAATTCCATTATAGTCTTAAAACCTATTGAAGACCTCAAAGGGGTTTTGTTTAAATGAATTATATCTATCGATATTAACCACATTAGAAATTAGGACTGAAATAACTTCTAAAAAATTTGTTAATTCATTAAACATAACAAACTCATCACATATTGGCATAAGTAATACACTTATGAAAAATAAAACTGTTTTCCCCTCAGATTGTGAATAAACTAGCCTTGTTTTACATTTTGCAAATCTCTTTAATGTCTGGTTTAATAGGAGATGGGCAGCTGGATTCTTACATCTGTTTACAATAATATATTATCTTGATGGAAACATCTGAAGAAAAAACAGCCTCACGTGACATGTAGTTGGGAAAGGGAGCAGTATTTTGGCAGCCTTTTCAGATATTGTAGATATTATTTTTTGATACCACATCAAAACTCTACAAGTCATCTTTGTTAAATGTTAGTTGTGATGTGGAATCTGAAGCTACATTAACAAACTTTTCATTCTCTTTCATTACTGTTCTATTTTGCACTTTGAATGAATCTTCTTCCTCATGGATGATTTTTTTTTTTAACATCATGTATTGGTTATTTGGAAAATACTGATTCATTGAGTTATACAGATATTTCAAATGTTGTATTTCATTACATGGTATTTTAAAAAATCACATTAATATCCCTTTCAATTTCATCATGAAAGCTTTAAACTATTGATAAGTGTCAAGCTCACTGTAGAAAATAAACTTCCAAAATTCCAATTTTCACTTGAAAGCTTAAGTTTTATCATTGGCAACAAATACTGTCAGTTGTTTTCTTTGAATCGATAAGCTTGTTTAATTCATTTTGAAAAAGTGGCTGCCAAATACCCATGTCTGAATAATCAGTTTAGCTGTCAATCATTCCTTCTGGTAAAACTGCTGTGCCACAGGAAAAGCAACTGACTCAGCTCACAACAAAAACAAGTGCTTTTCCTCACGATGACCACTGCAGTTCAGTATTCCATAGAAACTCCCATTTCATCAAATAGGATATGAAAAGCACATGTATTCAAGAATCGAGACTTCATACATTTAATCATTTTTACTGCTTATTCAAGGATGGTCTTAAAACTAGCATTTTCTTTTACTGTGAGTGTGTGGCAGTCCAGTTGAGGAATACAGTGACTTGTGGCATGGTTGGGAGCTCTGTCTTGAGTTCTACTAAGGCGCCAGTGGTTTTATCCACTATTGCTTTTGTTCCATCAACTGGTCAAAATGGAAATATGGCGAAAGAGTCAAAGAACACTTGATATTACTTTGAAAGAGTTTTAACCACACCTGAAAGAGTATTGGGGAACCCTGGGAGCCTGTGGCCACATTTTAAGAAACACTGTGATAGAGCAAAACTGACTTCGATAACTGGCCTTATGCAAATTACTTAACCTTACCTGTAAATTGAGGATAATAAATCCTGGCACATTGAGTTATTATGAGAATGATATACTGTAATATATGTAAAGCACCCTATGGTGCCTGTCACACAGTCATCACTGTATTAAGTTTATTCTCCTTTCAGGGCCCTGGTATGTACTTTGTCCTCCCTAATACTTACTATGACTACATTTAGATAATGGCTTAACAAAATGCCATCTTTTATTTACCTGTTAGATTGTGAACTCCTTACTGGTCCCCACTCACATTTTCTATCCTATGTAGTGGGTAATTGGCCCTTTTGAGAATCTGATGTACCGGCAAGACCTCTCTATCCCCAACCCCCACCCCCTGCAAATGTACACAGACACACATATGCACAATATGCATACAACTGCAAGCTTGAAGACCCTTTGAAGTGGGTCTATGGTTCCCCTAAAGAATAGTTTTCTAAAGCTGATCCTTGAAACATCTGCTTAAAAATCAACCTATAACATTATTAAAATAATGATCCTAGGCCCCTCCCAGAGCTAAAAAATCTACATCTCTGGTAGTCAAGCTAAGAATTTGCATTTTAATATTTAGGTGTTTCCTATAGCCTTTCTGGTTGGATCTCTAAGGGACTCCATGAGGTCTGGAACAGGAAACCCTACTCCACAGTATCTACTGCATTGTCAGTAAATACAAATTAATCTAAGTATACTCTGGATGTCAATGAAATGGCTAGAAGATCACTAAAATTTAGAAAAATGTACTTAATCCTCATTGCTCACCACAATTACTTGGGAATTGTTTTATTTTAAAAGAAAAAAACAAACTTTTGCTCAGGCATGGAGTGGGGTCAGAGCATTTATAGTTGTTTAAAGTTTCCTCCAGCGATTCTGATCATCATACCAGGTTTAAGAATCACTTTAACCCTCAGAATGAGAGAAAATAATTACAAACAAAGCAACTGACAAAGGATTAATCACCAAAATATACAAGCAAATCATGCAGCTCAATATCAGAAAAACAAACAACCCAATAAAAAATGAGTGGAAACCTAAACAGACATCTCTCCAAAGAAGACATACAGATGGTCAACAAGCACATGAAAAGATGTTCAACATCACTCATTATTAAAGAAATGCAAATCAAAACTACAATGAGGAATCACCTTGTATCAGTCCGGATGGCCACCAGCAAAAAAGTCCACAAATAGTAAATCCTGGAGAGGAAGTAGAGAAAAGGAACCCCCTTGCAGTGTTGGCAGGAATGTAAAATGTAAATTGATACAGAAACTAAGGAGAACAGTAGGAAATTTCCTTAAAAAAAAAAAACTAGAAATAAAACTATTATTATGACCCAGCAAGGGGCTTCTCTGGTGCCTCAGACAATAAAGAATCTGCCTGCAACGTGGGAGACCTGGGTTCCATCTCTGTGTTGGGAAGATCTCCTGGAGAAGGAAATGGCAGCTCACTCCAGTATTCTTGCCTGGTAAATCCCATGAACAGAGAAGCCTGTGAACTATAGTCCACGGGTCACAAACAGTTGGACATGACTGAGCAAATAACACACACACACCCCCCAACAATTCCACAAATGGGCATAGACCCTGAGAAAACCATAACTGAAACAAACACATTACCTCAATATTCACTGCAGCACTATTTACAATAGCCAGGACATGGACACAACCTAGATGTCAATCAACAGATGAATGGATAAAGATGCTATGGTACATATATACAATGGAACATTACTCAGCCATAAAAAGGAATGAATTTGAGTCAATTGAACTGAGGTGCAGGAACCTAGAGCCTACTGTACAGAGTGAAGTTCAGTAAGAGAAAAACAAATATTGTATATTAAGGCATATATACGGGATCTAGAAAAATTGTACTGATGAACCTGTTTGCACAGCAAGAATAGAAACATACAAGTAGAGAACGGACTTATGGACACAGTAGGGTAAGAAGAGGTTGGAACGAATTGAGAGAGTAGCACTGAAATATATACATTCAGTTCAGTTCAGTTCAGTCGCTCAGTTGTGTCCGACTCTCCGCGACCCCATGAATTACAGCACGCCAGGCCTCCCTGTATACATTACCACATGTAAAATAGACAGCCAGTGAGAAGTTGCTATATACACAGGGAGTCCAGCCCAGGGCTGTGTGATGACCCAGAGGAGAGGGGTAGGGAACGGTGGGAGGAAGGTTCAGGAGGGACAGGATATATATTTATACTTATGGCTGATTCATGCTGTTGTACAGCAGAAACCTACACAGCATTGTAAACCAATTATCCTCCAATTAAAAGTAAATTTTAAAAATATATTTTTAAAAACAATCGTTTTATCCTCCTGTGAATATACAAAGTTTACTTTGCTAAAAAACACAAGAGATATCTATCTACATTCACAGGTTTATTTGATCTAGCATTTAAATGTTTAATAAATCCAAGTCTCAATTTCCTTGTCAAAATTCTTTCTTTGCATTTGTAAACCATAAGGTCAGTCTAGAGTAGTAGCACTCAAACTTTTCTGCACATTGCAACAGCCTGGTGAGCTTTTAAATCTCCAGACCAGACCCCAATCCATTAAACCACAATCTCTAGGGATGGATGCAGGCATCAGTATTTATTTAAAACTCCTTGAATGAGCCTGTGCAGTCAAGTTTGAAAACTATTGCTTTAGAATTTACAATCAGAGCCAGAAGGAATCAAAATGTGTTTCTCTCACCTCCTACCACCAACCCTGGCCCTAAGTCCTTCTTCCTGTTATTTTGGATATAAAACAGAAAAAAAAAGGGAGTTCAAGATTAGGAAAACTGAGGGGAGGTAAAGCTAGGCAAAAGAAGATGAACCACTACTAATATTTACTACTTTGTGAATGCATGTACACAGATTTTTTTTCTGATGTAAGATTATATTGCAATGCCTCTTTATGTGCAAATACATTAAGTATGTTTCTTTAAAGCAAGGGCTACATACCTATCACAATGTCCAAAGTCCAAAACAGTGACAATACCAAATGGTAATGAGGATGTAGAGTAACAGAAACTTTTCTTACTTCTGGTGGAAATGCAAAATAATCACTTTTGAAGACAGTCTCTTACAAAACAAGTACAGTTCAGTTCAGTTACTCAGTCGTGTCCGACTCTTTGCGACCCCATGAACCACAGCACGCCAGGCCTCCCTGTCCATCACCAACCCCCGGAGTTCACTCAAACTCATGTCCATCGAGTCGGTGATGCCATCCAGCCATCCCATTCTCAGTCGTACCCGTCTCCTACTACCCCCAATCCCTCCGAGCATCAGACTCTTTTCCAGTGAGTCAACTTGTCGCATGAGGTGGCCAAAGTATTGGAGTTTCAGCCTTAGCATAAGTCCTCCCAATGAACACCCAGGATTGATCTCCTTTAGAATGGATTGGTTGGATTTCCTTGCAGTCCAAGGGACTCTCAAGAGTCTTCTCCAACACCACAGTTCAAAAGCATCAATTCCAGCTTTCTTCACAGTCCAACTCTCACATCCATACAAGACCACTGGAAAAACCATAGCCTTGACTAGACGGACCTTGGTTGGCAAAGTAATGTCTCTGCTTTTCAATATGCTATCTAGGCTGGTCATAACTTTCCTTCCAAGAAGTAAGCGTCTTTTAATTTCATGACTGCAATCAGCATCCACAGTGATTTTGGAGCCCCAAAAAATAAAGTCTGACACTTTTTCCACTTCCCATGAAGTGATGGGACCAGATGCCATGATCTTCGTTTTCTGAATGTTGAGCTTCAAGCCAACCTTTTCACTCTCCTCTTTCACTTTCATCAAGAGGCCTTTGAGTTCCTCTTCACTTTCTGCCATAAGGGTGGTGTCATCTGCATATCTGAAGTTATTGATATTTCTCCTGGCAATCTTGATTCCAGCTTGTGCTTCTTCCAGTCCAGCGTTCCTCATGATGTACTCTGCATATAAGTTAAATAAGCAGGGTGACAATATACAATCTTGATGTACTCCTTTTCCTATTTGGAACCAGTCTGTTGTTCCATGGCCAGTTCTAACTATTGCTTCCTGACCTGCATACAGGTTTCTCAAGAGGCAGGTCAGGTGGTCTGGTATTCCCGTCTCTTTCAGAATTTTCCACAGTTTATTGTGATCCACACAGTCAAAGGCTTTGGTATAGTCAATGAAGCAGAAATAGATGTTTTTCTGGAACTCTCTTGCTTTCTCCATGATCCAGCGGATGTTGGCAATTTGATCTCTGGTGCCTCTGCCTTTTCTAAAACCTGCTTGAACATCTGGAATTTCACGGTTCACATATTGCTGAAGCCTAGCTTGGAGAATTTTGAGCATGACTTTACTAGCATGTGAGATGAGTGCAATTGTGCAGTAGTTTGAGCATTCTTTGGCATTCCCTTTCTTTGGGATTGGAATGAAGACTGACCTTTTCCAGTCCTGTGGCCATTGCTGAGTTTTCCAAATTTGCTGGCATATTGAGTGCAGCACTTTCACAGCATCATCTTTCAAGACTTAAAATAGCTCAACTGGAATTCCATCACCTCCACTAGCTTTGTTCATCGTGATGCTCTCTAAGGCCCACTTGACTTCATATTCCAATATGTCTGGTTCCAGGTGAGTGATCACGCCATCGTGATTATCTTCATCGTGAAGATCTTTTTTGTACAGTTCTTCTGTGTATTCTTGCCACCTCTTCTTAATATCTTCTGCTGCTGTTAGGTCCATACCATTCCTGTCCTTTATCGAGCCCATCTTTGCATGAAATGTTCCCTTGATATCTCTAATTTTCCTGAAGAGATCTCTTGTTTTTCCTATTCTGTTGTTTCCCTCGATTTCTTTGCACTGATCGCTGAGGAAGGCTTTCTTATCTCTCCTTGCTATTCTCTGGAACTCTGCATTCAGATGCTTATATCTTTCCTTTCCTCCTTTGCTTTTCGCTTCTCTTCTTTTCACAGCTATTTGTAAGGCCTCCTCAGACAGCCATTTTGCTTTTTTGCATTTCTTTTCCATGGGGATGGTCTTGGTCCCTGTCTTGTGTACAATGTCACGAACCTCCGTCCAGAGTTCATCAGGCACTCTATCTATCAGATCTAGAACCTTAAATCTATTCTTACTTCCACTGTATAATCATAAGGGATTTGATTTAAGTCATATCTGAATGGTCTAGTGGTTTTCCCTACTTTCTTCAATTTAAGTCTGAATTTGGCAATAAGGAGTTCATGATCTGAGCCACAGTCAGCTCCTGGTCTTGTTTTTGCTAACTGTATAGAGCTTCTCCAACAAGTACAGTCTCACGCAAATCTATACAGCATGATTCCAACTATATGACATTCTGGAAAAGGAAAAACTATGGGTAAAATAAAAAATCACCACCAAGAACAGATCCTAATGTACATTGTCAACTTTGGGGGGAAATAATGTTTAGATGTAGACTCATTATTTGCAACAGATGTACCATGGTGGTGTGGATTGTCTATAGAAAAGAAAGTTATACATGTGTGGGGACAGGAAGTATACGGGATCTGTTTCTTTGTGCTTTCAGTTCAGTTTTTCTGTGAATCCAAAATCATTCTTAAAAAAGAAATCAATGTTTTAAAAAGAGTAAGAGCATTATTTTATTTAAACGTAGTTCAATTATCAAACCCAAGATCTTGAAATTCTCCTGGTAGTCCAATGGTGAAGAATCTGCCTTCCATTGCAGGGGATGTGGGTTCAATCCCTGATTGAGGAACTAAGATCCACATGCTGCAGGGCAACTAAGCCCATACACTGCAACTACTGAAGCCTGTGTACCACAATCTAAGAGGCCAGCCCTGCAACAACAGCAAAAACAAAGATCCTGCATGCCACAACTAAGACCTCAGGCAGCCAAAAACAAATACTAATTTTCTTTTTAAAAACAAGATCTTATTCACACAAATCTATTATTAATCTACAGAATTTAGTCAAATTTCACTAATTATTCTATTGATGTCCTTGATAGCAAAAGAAAAAAAAATTTCCCATCCAAGATCATATATCACATTAAGCTGTCATGTATCTTTATCTGCTTATAGTTGTTCAGTCTTTTTCTGCCCTCCGTGACTTTGGAATTCAGGAAATATACAGGTCCTGAATGTAGTTTGCCTGGTGTGTCCTCGTGATTAGATTTAAGTTATGCATTATTTTGAGAAATGTTATGTTCTCCTCAGTACATGGTGATGAGAGGCACATGACATAAATATGTCTCATTACTAAAAAAGTATACTTTGGTCACCTAGTTGAAGGGGCTCCTGTCACTGTAAATCTATTTTTCTCTTTGTAATTAATAAATATCTTCTAGGGACTACTTTGAGACAACATAAATATCCTGTTTCTCATCAAATTTACACTCACTAGTTTTGGGTTTCTTTCTTGATTCTTGTCTGAAAATATTATTACTGTGGTAGTTGACAAATGATGATGTATCTACTTTTTAATGCCTTTTAAGTTTTCTCTTTTCTTTCAGCAACATCAAATATTTCTGTTATTCTGGGAGTGACATAATACTAACAAAGCAGTGGCATTGCTTAATTGCATTCTCGGAGCTGATCAGATTCTAATCAGTCTAATTGGGTTGGTGTCATTCAGTACATCCTGGGCCTTCTCTAATAGAGCTGCCATCAAACAGATATCTGGGAAATTTCTGGTTGGCACGTCTCTTCTGAGTTCACTAAAGATTTTCAACTGCTGTTTGACAGAATTAAGAACTTTGTGAACTTCCCAAATTTTCCTGAGTTTCAAAGTCCTTATCTCTGAAAAATAGTGAATTCCTGAGGTCCTTGAAGTGGTAATTGGTCTCCAGAAAGTCTTTAGACTAGTCACAGTTGTCATTTCTGAGGTTCAATTTATTGCACTTCATTTTATTATAAGTTTGCATATATTACCTTTAAAAAAAAAAAGACAAACTGAAGGTTGGTGGCAACCCTGCATCGAGTAAATTAATTTACTGGTGCCATTTTTCCAACAGTAATTAATTAGTTTGTGTCTCTATGTCAATTTTGGCAATTCTTACAATATTTCAAACTTTTTCATCATTATTACATTTGTTCTGATGTGCGATCTTTGATATTACTATTGTAATTATTTTGGGGCATCACAAACTACACCCATGTAAGACAGTCAACTTACTCAATAAACGTATGCATTCTGACTGGGCCACTGTTTCCTCATCTCCCTCCCTCTCCGTGGGCCTCCCTATTCCCCGAGACACAGTACTGAAATCAGGCCAATTAATAATTCTATAATGACCACTAAGTTTTCAAGTGAAGGGAAGATCACATGTCTCGCCCTTTAAATCAAAAGTGAGAAATGATTAAGCTTAATGAGGAAGGCGTAATGAAAGTTGAGATATACAAAAAGTAAATTCTCCTGCACCAAAAAGTTAGCCAAATAGTGAACTTCTTGAAGGAAATGAGAAATGCTGCTCCAGTGAACACATGAGTGATAAGAAAGTAAAACAGCCTTATTGCTGACATGGAGGAAACTTTAGTGAATTGAATAGCGAATCAAACCAACCACAACAGTCCCTTAAGCCAAAGCCTATTCTAGGCTTCCAGTACAAGATGGTGGAGTAGAAGGATGTGTGCTAATCTCCTGTGAAGGGCACCAAAATTGCAACTAGCTGTTGAAGAATTATTGACAAGAGGACACTGAAACCTCTCAAAAAAAGATACCCCCACAGCCAAAGAAGACGCTGCAATGAGATGGCAGGAGGGGGCGAAATCACAATCAAATCAAATCCTAGACCCACCGGGTGGGCAAACCACAAACTGCAGAACAATAATACCAAAGAAGTCCTCTCACTATTATGATGGTTCTGAGCCTCATGTCAGGCTTCCCAGCCTGGGGATCTGAGAAAGGGACTGGGAATCCCCAGGGAATCTGACCTTGAAAGCCAGCAGGATTTGATTATAGGACTTCCACAGGACTGGGAGAAACAGAGATTCTGTTGTTGGAGGGCACAAACAAAATCTTGTGTTTACCAAGACCCTGGGGAAAGGAGCAGTGATCCTATAGGAGAATGAACCAGACTTAACTGCTCATGTTGGAGGGTTTCCTGTGGAGGTAAGAGTTGGAAGGAGCTCGCCACAGGGACGGGGCTGCTGGCAGCAGCAATCCTGGAAGGTACCCCTTGGTGTAACTCCTTTTGGAGGTCACCATTAACCCTACAATAGAGCCCACAGACCCCAGGGCTGGGTCATCTCAGGCCAAACAACTAACAGGGAGGGAGCACAACCCCACCCATCAACAAGTAATTGGATTAAACCTTTACTGATCAAGGCCCTGCCCACCAGAGCAAGAATCAGTTATTCCCACCTAGGCCCTCCCATCAGGAACCTTACACAAGACCCTTAGCCTCATCTACCAGAGGGCAGACAGAAGAAGCAAGAAGAAACACAATCCCACAGGAAAAAAAAAACACATTATAGAAATTTAATCAGATGAAAAAGCAGAGGGTTTATTTTCCAGATGAAGAGACAACATAAAACCCCAGAAAAAAAACAACTAAGTGAAGTGGAGATAGGCAACCTTCCAGGAAAAGAATTCAGAATAATGATAGGAAAGATCAAGGATCTCAAAAAAAGAATGCAGAAGATACAAGAAATGTTTCTCAAAGACCTAGATGAACTAAAGAACAAACAGATGAAACAATACACTAGAAATAGCAGAATAATTATGCAGAAGAATGGATGTGACCTACAGGAAAGAACGGTGTAAATCACTGCTTCAGAACAGAATATAGAAAAAAAGAATGAAAAAATAAATGAGGACAGCCTAAGAGACTTCTGGGACAACATTAAATTGTTGCACTAACATTCAAATTGTAGGGGTCCCAGAAGGAGAAGAGAGAAAGAACTGGAGAAAATGTTTGAAGAGATAATTGCTGAAAACTTCCCTAACATGGTAAAAAAAACAAAACAGTCAACCAAGTCCAGGAACCATGGAGAATCTCAGGTAGGGTAACTCAAGGAGGAACACAGCAGGATACACAGTAATCAAACTGACAAGAATTAAAGACAAAGGTGAAATATTAAAAGCAACAAGGGGAAAAAGACAAATAACATGCAAGGGAACTCTCATAAGGTTATCAGCTGATTTCTCAACAGAAACTCTATAAGCCAGATCTTTATACATTTAAAGTGATGAAAGGGAAGAACCCACAACTGAGAATACTATATTCAGCAAGACTTTCATTTAGATTTAATGGAGAAATCAAAAGATTTCTAGACAAGCAAAAGTTAAGAGAACTCAGCACTACCAAACCAGCTTTACAACAAATGCTAAAGAAACTTCTCTAGGCAGGAAACACAAAAGCAGGAAAAGACCTACACAAAATTAAATAAAAACAATTTTAAAAATTTCTATAGGATAATACATATTGATAATTACCTTAAATATAAATGGATTAAACGCACCAATCAAAAGACACAGACTGGCTGGGTGGATGAAAACATATGTGTATGCACTTCCACTTATCACATCACTCTACTTAATCCCCCAAATTGTATATAATTATCTTATATTGTTTGGTTAATCATGTTTCCATTACGGCTTGCAACTGTAATTATGTTTTATTTTTTTATTGATTGTGAAAACTGATAAACATCTTCTACTACTGTCATTATATAACTACTATTTGCTTGTTACCATTGTATCGTGATTGGTCAACAGAGAATAACAGAATTCTACATCACCAAAATTACCATTTAATAGAAAAACCTGTAATCATTTTGCAAAATCCAGATGCATATCAGAATTATTCTGGAATTCTTTGAAAAAAAAAAAAATACCCAGGTATTGCTTATTTTCTCCAAACTTTCAGTTGTGTTTCTGATGAACAACCATGTTTAAAAACAACTGGACTATATGGTGATCTTTTACTTTTATCTCCTTTGTTTCACTTTTTCTGTTTCATAATCAGTGCTCCCCTCCGTATATATGTTTTCCATTTTCTCCATCTCTTTTTTGATGTTCTTTCTCAAGTCTTTGGGCTTTCCTGGTGGCTCAGTGGTAAAGAATCCACCTGCAGTGTTGGAAATGAGGATTCAATCTCTTTGTTGGGAATATCTCCTGGAGAAGGAAGTGGCAACCCCCTCCAACATTCTTGCCTTGAAAATCCCACGGACAGAGGAGCCTGGTGGGCTACAGTCCATGGGGTCACAGAGAGTGGGACACAACTTAGCAACTAAACCATACCATCACTACCACTGAAGCCTCTATCAAGAGTAGTAGAAAAGCCTTTATATACATACATACATATATAGTGTGTATAATACATACATGTTTTAGAATACTTATGAATTTTTGCCTAGCGAAAAACTTATGACAGTATGATTCCACTTTTTTTGACTTAGTATGAACAGAATGCTAGATTTCTAATTTAAAAAATAGATATGCAACAAGCAACAAAGGTTTACTGTATAACACAGGGAATTATAGTCAATATCTTATAATAACCCAAAATCTAAAATACTATGAAAAATACTATATGTGTGTGGTGGTGGTGGTGTAGTCACTAAGTCGTGTCTGACTCCATGGACTGTAGCCTGCCAGGCTCCTTTGTCCATGGGATTCTCCAGGCAAGAATATTGGAGTGGGTTGCCATTGCCTTCTCCAGGGGCTCTTCCTGACCCAGAAATCGAACCGTGGTCTTCTGCATTGATGGAAGATTCTTTAAATATAACTAAATCACCTTGCTGTGCACCTGAAATATTGTAAGTCAACTACACATTTATAAAAAAAAAAAAAGCCTAATCTAGAGCAAGGTACTAACTTTCTTCGGTTCCATAAAGGTAGAGAGAGGTGGTGAAGCTGTCAGAGAAATATTTAAAGCTAGCAGAGATTGTTTCATGAGTTTAAAGAGATGACTAACATAAGGTTTCAAAACATAAAAGTGCCAGGTGAAACAGCAAGTACTGACACAAAAACTTCAGCAAGTTATCCACAAAATCTAGCTAAAATAGTTGACAAAGATGGCTACCCTAAACAGATTTTTCAATGTAGACAAGATAGCCTTAGATTGGAAGAAAATGTCATCTCAGATTTTCATGGCTAGAGAGGAGATGTCAATGCTTGGCTTCAAACCTTCAAAACACAGTCTGACTCTATTTTTAGGGGTTAATGCAGCTAACTTTAGTTTGAACAAAATGCTCATTTACCATTCAAAAAATCCCAAGGTCCTTAAGAATTATGCTAAATCTATTCCACCTGTGCTTCAAAATGGAACAAAACCTGGATGACAACACATATGTTTACAACATGGTTTACTGAATATTTCAAACCCACTGTTGATACCTACTGATCAGAAAAATGATTCCTTTCAAAATGACTATTTATTGCCAATGTACCTGGCCAAACAAGAGCTCTGATGGTGATAAACAGTGAGATTGATGTTGTTTTCATGCCTACTAAAACTATCGAGTTGACTCACTGGAAAAGACTCTGATGCTGGGAAGGATTGGGTGTGGGAGGAGAAGGGGATGACAGAGAATGAGATGGCTGGATGGCATCACCGACTCGATGGACATGAGTTTGAGTGAACTCCGGGAGTTTGGTGATGGACAGGGAGGCCTGGCGTGCTGTGATTCATGGGGTCGCAAAGAGTCAGACATGACTGAGCGACTGAACAGAACTGAACTGAAAACAATATCCATTCCATAATCCATTGACCAAAGAGTCATTTTAACTTTCAAGTATTATTTAAAAAATGCATTTTCTAAGGTGACAGCTGCCATAAATAATGATTTCTCTGATGTATTTGGGCAAAGCAAAGTCAACATTTTAGGTGCCATAAGAAGATGAGAAGAGGCCAAAATATCAATATTAACAGAAGTTTGGAAGAAATTAATTCTGACCCTCATTAATGACTTTGAGGTGTTCAAGACTGCAGTGGAGGAAGTAATTGCAGCTGTGTTAGAAAGAGCAAGAGAATTGGAATTCGAAGTAGAGGCTGAAGATGCACAATCTCATGATAAAACTTCAGTGGATGAAGATTTGCTCCTTATGGATGAGCAAAAAAAGTAGCTTTATGAGATGTTGTGATGATTGCTGAAATGCCAACAAAAGATTCAGATTATGATACAAACTTGGTTGGTAGAGCAGCAGCAGGGTTTGAGAGGACTGATTCCAATTCTGATAGAAATTCTATTGTGCATAAAATACTCTCAAAAGCACTGCATGTTACAGAGAAACATTTCATAATAGGAAAAGTTTGTTGGTGTGACAACTTCATTGTTGTCTTATTTTAAGAAATGGCCACAGCCACTCCATCAGCAACCACCACCCTGATGATCAGTCAGCAGGCATCAGCACTGAGGAAAGACTCTACACCAGCAAAAAGATTACAACTCATTTGAAAGCTCGGATAGTGGTTAGCATTTTTCTTAAGCAGTGTTTTCAAATTAAGATATGTACATTGTCTCTTTTTTTAGAGATAATGCTATTATCTCTAAAAAAATATAGCATAGCATCAACATAACTTTTATATACCAGGAAACCAAAATATTTGTGTGATTCACTTTATTGCTATATTCATTTAACTGCAGTGGTCTGGAACTGAAGCTGCCATATTTGCAAGACTGACTCTTGTTTTTTTCTTTTTAGCCTATTAACTGAAATTTCGAAACTTCAGATAATTCATTTTTCAGTTCCAGGATTTCCATTTGCTTTTTAATCATACCTATTTTCCTGCTAATATTTACTACCTTTTAATTCAATTCATTGAATTCAATGAATGTTCATTGGAAGGACAGATGCTGAAGCTGAAACTCCAATACTTTGGCTACCTGATGCGAAGAACCAACTCATTGGAAAAGACCCTGATGCTGGGAAATATTGAACATGGGAGGAGAAGGGGACGACAAAGGATAAGATGGTTGGATGGCATCACCAACTCAATGGACACGAGTTTGAGTAAACTCTGGGAGTTGGCGATGGACAGGGAAGCCTGGCGTGCTGCAGTCCATGAGGTCGCAAAGAGTCAGACATGACTGACTGACTGAACTGAACTGAATTCATTGAACGAGCATATTCATTATATACTTTAACATCGGTTTAACAGGCTTCTTTAAAATCCTTCCCTGCTAATTTCAACATGAGTTATCTCAGAGTCAGTCTATGATGACTGACATTTTCTCAGAACAGTGATCAATTTTTCTTGTTTCTTCATATGTAAAGTACTTTTGGATTATATCTTGAACACTGTTAGTGATATACTACACAGATTCTGGACTCCGTTATGTTCCTTTGAAGAGTACTGATTTTGTTGTTAGTTGAAGTCAAACTGAAAACTGTCTCTTCTACGGCAAACAGCAGCTCAAATCTCAGTTCAATTCCTTTAACCATAATTGAACTACTTGGAATCCACCCCATATATACATGGTCTTAGACCAGCCAGGAGCTTGGGCAGAGTTTATGCACAGAATTTTGGATTCCTCTTCTCTGGCTCTCTTACCTAAGATTTCTTATTCACTTTCCTGTGGCTGTAGTTTCTCTGAACTTTGCCCTCTACACGTTTTAACAAGTAAGATTATATGAGATACATTTTGTTGTTTATAGGTCCCCCACAAAGCTGGCTGGAACCTCAGGCAAAATGCAAGCGATCACATGAAATTATATTTTCTCTCCCAGAGTCATCTCCTCTCTCACTGAATTCAGCAGTTATTTGAGATATTGAATTCCTTATCAAAAAACTGCTACATTTAACTTTGTCTCCTTTCCATTCATTTATTCATCCCTTCATTTGATTAACACTGTATACGGCACTATGTTGAGTGTTGTCAGGGAATCAAAAAAGAGGCATAGCTCTCACTTTCTAAAAGTTTGAAATCTAATTGGAAAGGTGAGACATAAACTCATTAAAGCTACATTGCCTGTAAGATTGCATGTGATCTAGTATCAAATGAATGTTATAAATGAGAACTCTTCTTACTCTAAATGTTGTATACGGATTAGCAGCATTAGTAACCCCTGGGAGTTTTCAGAAATTCAGAATCTTAGGCTCCACATGCAAATCAAAATTTGCATGTTTACAAGATTCCCACACGACTCCTAAAAACATTCAAGTTTGAGAAGCAATATTCTGGAAATTCAGAGGAGGAGACCCTTTGCAGGAAGTTTGGGGAAGGTTTTATATAGAATATGAGATTCAGGCTCTGGATGATTTAAGAAGTCAGAAAACAGAATTTTAGGTGGTCCCATCACTTCATGGCAAATAGATGGGAAACAGTGGAAACAGTGGCTGAGTTTATTTTGGGGGGCTCCAAAATCACTGCAGATGGTGACTGCAGCCATGAAATTAAAAGACGCTTACTCCTTGGAAGGAAAGTTATGACCAACCTAGACAGCATATTAAAAAGCAGAGATATTTCTTTGTCAATAAAGGTCTGTCTAGTCAAGGCTATGGTTTTTCCAGTAGTCATGTATGGATGTGAGAGTTGGACTATAAAGAAAGCTGAGCGTGGAAGAATTGATACTTTTGAACTGTGGTGTTGGAGAAGACTCTTGAGAGTCCCTTGGACTGCAAGGAGATCCAACCAGTCCATTCTAAAGATCAGTCCTGGGTGTTCATTGGAAGGACTGATGTTGAAGCTGAGACTCCAATACTTTGGCCACCTGATGTGAAGTGGTTCTTTACCAGCTGAGCCACGAGAGAAGCCCAAGAATACTGGAGTAGGTGGCCTATCCCTTCTCCAGCAGATCTTCCTGACCCAGGAATCAAACCAGGGTCTCCTCCATTGCAGGCAGATTCTTTACCAACTGAGCTATGAGGGAAGCCCAGACAGAGACTTTACACCTCCCATAAAATTAACACAAAATGGATCACAGTTCTAAATGTAAAACTGTGAGCCGACTCATGTGAGAAGACCCTGATGTTGGGAAAGATTAAGGGCAGGAGGAGCAGGGGACGACAGAGGATGAAATGGTTGGATGGCATCACCAACTCAATGGACAAGGGTTTGAGTAGACTCCGGCAGTTGGTGATGGATAGGGAGGCCTGGCATGCTGTGGTTCATGGGGTCACAAAGAGTCAGACGTGACTGAGCAACTGAACTGAACTGAACAGGAACACAATGGGAGTTACAGATGCTTCTGGGAAAAAAAAAGTTGAAACTTGTATTAACTAGACTACTTTCTTCTGCAAATTAGAGGAAATCTGGCCCAAAGAAACTTATAAAATAGGGACATCTATCAGTAGTTCAACAACAGTTTCCAAAATTGACAATCTGAATAGGCTTTTATCTAACACATAAATTGAATCAGTAATTAAACACAGTACTTTCACAATAGGAAGCACTAGATCCGGATGGGTTCACTAGTAAATTCTACTAAACATTTAAGAAAGATATTATACCAACACTTGCAGTCTATTTCAGAAGATAGAAATAGGGACTTCCCTGGCAATGCAGTGGTTAAGACTGTGCACTTCTGAAGCAGGGGGCATGGAAGTCAGGGAATAGAGATCCCACATATTGTGCAGTGAGGTAAAAACTAAAAATGGAGGGTAGAAACACAGCGAATACTTCCTAAGACATTCTATGAGGTCAGCATTACTCAGACAAAGATATTACAAGAAAATAAGAAACCAATATCTTTCATGAACACAGTAGCAAACTGAATTCAACAATGGATGAAAAGAATTTTATACTATGACCAAGTAGGATTTATCCCAACTATGTGAGGCTGGTTCAATGCTTGAAAATCAATTAATGTAATCTATCACATCAACCAACTAAAGAAGAAAAAAATCACATGATTATATCAATAGAATCAAAAAGCATGACAGAATCCAACACCCATTCATCATAAAAGCTCTTAGTAAACTATGACTATAGGGTAACATCTTCATCTTGATGAAGAATACCTACAAAAAAACCTATGACCAACATCATGTTTAACAGTAAGAAACTCAAAGCATTCTCACTAAAATCAGGTACAAGGCAAGGATGAGCCCTCTCACAACTCCTTTCAACATCATACTGGAAGTCCTAGCTATGTGATAAGACAAGAAAAGGAAATACAAAGTATACGTACTAGAAAGAAATAAAACCATCTGTGCAGATGATATGATTTAGAAAATCTGAAAGAATCAATAACAACAAACTCAAGGTCACAGGATATGAGCTTAATATACAGAAGTCAATTGCTTTCCTATATACCATAAAGAAGGCTGAGCACCAAAGAATTGATGCTTCTGAACTGTGGTGTTGGAGAAGACTCTTGAGAGTCCTTGGACTGCAAGGAGATCAAACCAGTCAATCCTAAAGGAAATCAATCCTGAATGTCCATTAGTGGGACTGATGCTGAGGCTAAAGCTCCAATACTTTAGCCACCTGATGCAAAGAGCTGACTCACTGGAAAAGACTCTGATGCTGGGGAAGATTGAAGGCAGAAGGAGAAAGGGATGACAGAGGATGAGATGGTTGTATGGCATCACTGACTCAATGGACATAAGTTTGAGCAAGCTCTGGGAGAAGGTGAAGGACAGGGAGGCCTAGTGGACACAACGGAGCAACTGAACGACAACAATATACCAAAAATGAACAAATGGAATTTGAAGTTAAAAACATAATGCCATTTATATTACCAACTCTCAAAATGAAATATTTCACTATACATCTAACAAAATATGTACAAAATCTATTAAAAATACTACATAACTCCAATGAATGACTAAGTAAATGGAATGATATCCCACATTCATGAATAGGAATACAATATTGTTAAAATGTCATTTCCTACCAATTCAGACTTAGATCAATGTAACCCTAATCAAAATCCCAACAAGGTATTTTGTAGTTATTGACCAACTGATTCTAAAGTTTGCATGGAAAAGCAAAAGATCTAGAAAAGCTAACACAATAGTGAAGGAGAACAAAGTAGTGGGACTGACTGCCTGACTCTAACACTTACTGTAAAGCTACAGTAATCAAAACTTTATAGTACTGGGAACAGAACAGACAAGGTAGATCAATGGCAACAGTACAGAGAACTGAGAAACAGATTCATTATAGAGTCAACTGATATTTGACAAAGGAGTAAAGGCAATACAATGGAGCAAAGACAGTCTTTTCAACAAATGGTGCTGGAACAACTGAACATCCACATGTGAAAAATATGAATCTAGACAGAGACTTTGAAAAGTGAAGTGAAAATCGTTCAGTCATGTCAGACTCTGCGACCCCATGGACAATACAGCCCATGGAATTCTCTAGGCCAGAATACTGGAGTGGATAGCCTTTCCCTTCTCCCAACTAGAGATCAAACCCAGGTCTCCCGCATTGCAGGCGGTTCTTTACCAGCTGAGCCACGAGAGAAGCCCAAGAATACTGGAGTAGGTGGCCTATCCCTTCTCCAGCAGATCTTCCTGACCCAGGAATCAAACCAGGGTCTCCTGCATTGCAGGCAGATTCTTTACCAGCTGAGCTATGAGGGAAGCCCAGACAGAGCCTTTACACCTCCCATAAAATTAACACAAAATGGATCACAGATCTAAACGTAAAACTATAAAACTTTTAGAAGATAACATAGGAGAAAATCTAGATGACCTTAAATATGGAAATGAATTTCTGATATAATACCAAAAGCACAATCCATGAAAGAGAGAATGTATAAGTTGGACTTCAAGAGAATGAAAAGACACAAACTGGGAGAAAATATTTGTAAAAGGCCAATCTGACAACAGCCTCTTATCCAAAATACACAAAGAACCCTTAAAATGCAACAATAAAAACAAACAGATTTTAAAAAATAGACCAAAAACCTTAACATACACTTTGCCAAAGATATACACATGGCAAATAAGCATATTTAAAATGCTCCCTTACATACTATTAAATGGTGATAATTTTTTAAGGCTTATAATCTTCTCTCAGATTTGGATATTAGTAAAAAGGTTCTAGAATATATCTCTTGACCTTTAAATGCAAGTTCTTCTTCTAGTGCAACTTGTGGATCAGAAAACAATGTATGTGAGACATCACAAATATATGATAAATATTTTTTTTTGAAGTTATCTTCTTTTTTTTTATTTATTTTTTTCCAATTTTATTTATTTTTTTCAAGTTGAACAGACTAAATTTCTTTAAACAAACTTACTTATACTCCAGAGTCCTTTAAAAACTTAATAGCATTTATACATTGAAGGTATTTGATTTTCTTGTAACTAGCACTTCAAATGCAACAAGCATTTGAAGCAACAAGCATTTGACCCAACAAGTAAAACTTTCTACAGTTCATAACTTTTATAAATAAAATAAATTAAATGTACAGTGAATAAGTTCTCTGAAATATTTCAATATTTCTGCAGGTTTAGTAACATCGTAAAATACATTTCAACTAAAATTCACAAATCTAAAAACCTGTTAGGCATTTTTAGGCGTTTTAAGATGGAAATGAAGACCAATGTTACATCGTAATATGCCAATTACAAATAGTACTTCAAATAGCAAATACTACAGTTTGTCCCAAACTTTAAAAACTATTCATGAACTCAACACTGAACTATTGATGGCTATGAGAATTGTTTCCTAGCCTTTTTGAAAATTTCAACCCATTTACGTTTAAGGTAATTATTGATAAGTATGATCCCGTAGCCATTTTCTTTATTGCTTTGGGTTCAAATTTATACACTCTTTCTGTGTATCCTGTCTATAGAAGATCCTTTAGCATTTGTTGGAGAGCTGGTTTGGTGATGCTGAATTCCCTCAGCTTTTGCTTGTCTGTAAAGCTTTTGATTTCTCCTTCATATTTGAATGAGATCCTTGCTGGGTATAGTAATCTGGGCTGTAGGGTATTTTCTTTCAACACTATAAGTATGTCTTGGAACTCCCTTCTGGCCTGAAGAGTTTCTGTTGAAAGATCAGCTGTTATCCTTATGGGAATCCCCTTATGTGTTATTTGCTGCTTTTCCCTTGCTGCTTTTAATATTTGTTCTTTGTGTTTGATCTTTGTTAATTTGATTAATATGTGTCTTGGAGTATTTCGCCTTGGGTTTATCCTGTTGGGGACTCTCTGGGTTTCTTGGACTTGGGTGATTATTTCTTTCCCCATTTTAGGGAAGTTTTCAACTATTATCTCCTCAAGTATTCTCTCATGGTCTTTCTTTTTGTCTTCTTCTTCTGGGACTCCTATGATTAGAATGTTGGAGCGTTTAACATTGTCCCAGAGGTCTCTAATATTGTCCTCATTTCTTTTAATTCGTTTTTCTTTTTTCCTCTCTGTTTCATTTATTTCTACAATTCTATCTTCTAGTTTGCTTATCCTGTCTTTTGCCTCTGTTATTCTACTGTTTGTTCCTTCCAGAGTGTTTCTGATCTCATCTATTGCATTATTCATTGTATATTGACTCTTTTTTATTTCTTCTAAGTCCTTATTAAATCTTTCTTCCATCTTCTCAATCCTTTTCTCCAGGTTATTTATCTGTAACTCCATTTTGCTTTCAAGATTTTGAATCATTTTCACCATCAAAATTTGAAATTCTTTATCAGGTAAATTCCCTATGTCTTCTTCTTTTGTTTGTGTTGGTGGGCAATTATCTTGTTCCTTTACTTGCTGGGTATTTCTCTGCCTCTTCATCTTGCTTATATTGCTTTGCTTGGGGTGGCCTTTCCCTCTTCTTGCAGTTTGTGTAGTTCTCTTTATTATGTAGTTTCTTCGCTGTGTGTGGGGTTGGATGGGTGACTTGTCCGGGTTCCCTGGTTAGGGAAGCATGTGTCGGTGTTCTGGTGGGTGGAGCTGGATTTCTTCTCTCTCCTTTAGAAGACAATGGGCTGCTTTTCTGGGAGCCTGATGTCCTCTGCCAGTATTCAGAAGTTGTTTTGTGGACTTTACTCTGCGTTCAAATGTTCTTTTGATGAATTTGTGGGGGAGAAAGTGGTCTTGCCATCTTATCCCTCTGCCATCTTGTTCCTTCCTCCCCAGAACACTGGATTCTTATATTCCACTTGGTCGTGGAGTATCTCTTCCCAGCTGCTCCAGCAAGGCGCAGCCGCTGTACCTTACCTTGGATGAGGGGTATCTCCTCAAGGCCGCGCCTCCTGCTTTGAATGTGGATCAGCTCCTCTCGGCCCTCCGGTGCCCAAGCAGCCACCGCCTCCTGAACGTGGTACAGCTCCTCTCGGCCACCGCCCTAACCCTGGGCGCGGGGTAGCTCATCTCAGCCACGATTCTGCACGTGGTCGGTTGCGCCGGAGCTGGGCGTCTCCAGCGCCTGCGCCGCCGGACAAATATATGATAAATTAACATTTGTGAGGAAGACAATGTGTGTGATTTCATGTTAAAAACTCAAGCCAGATTCATTGAATATACAGGTATTCAGGAAAGACTTCAATGGATACTACAAAAAGAATGCTCCCTATCATATATCAGGGATTTGCAAATTAAGTATAATAGCATTGTGACATCACTACATGTCTATTAGTGAGGGGGGGGAATTCCTTCTCAGAAGCCCTTGGTAGGTTTTCTTTCATTGGTCAGAGCTTTGTCACATGCACAATTACCAATTACCTCTGAAAGTGAATGACACCATTATAATTGGCTTAGAGCAATCTAGCTGTTACCTCCTTGGTTGGGAAGAGCCAGTCATTCTTGAAGGAAATACTCTGAGGAGGAGGGTGAACAAAAATCAGGGTTCTATTTTCAAAGAAAAGGAATGGCTGTTGATCAGTAAAGTGTCTGCCACCTTCCAACTCTCAGTCCTTGTTGAGCCCTCCTCTGTAATCGGCTTTATTTGAAGAAAAGAGTACTTTAAGAATATACTACAGCCAATAATCATGAATAAACATATAGAAAAATTAAGAACATGACTTATGGTACTGCTCATCTGATCCATAAGAAACCCCACATTTTAAAAAACTTTCTTGATTTTACTTTCTAATATGTCATCATTACAAAAACCCTAAAGTATGCCAAATTAATAAGTTTAAAATCCAGGTCCTTTTTCACTGGTTTGCAATTTCTTTTCTGAGGCAGAGAATAACACTTAAGATTTATTGAGTGACATCTGGTTAATTAAATGTCTATTTCCTCCTCCCTGTTAAAGGGATCATAACACAGAAAGACAACATTGGGGGAATAATTAAAGTGCAACCAAAGAGCAGGACTAACCTTGTAACTCACTGTAATTGAAAATAAAATGAGAGCAATATGCTGAGAGAATTGCCTGTTTTTATCCAGACACCTGTCTGTACATTTGAAACCTTATTCTGGAAGTCTCCATTTTGCTCTTCTCCTTTTTTGAGAAAATGCAACTAAAAATTGCACTTTCCACAGACATCTTTTTGGCAAACCTTTGAACTTTTAGCCTTCAGGAAAACTCACCCCTTAAAAGACCAGAAGGTACCTTCTACCTACCGCTACACAGGCACAGTGACTCCATGCGTCACCAGTGGAGGAGCAATAATGGAAAGGGCAATGACTCCACACCTAAGAGCCCTTCAAACAGCTACGAGCAAGGCTGCAGGTGACAGCGTAAAAGTGACCTCCTGAGAGAATCAACGAACAGGAAAGGTTAAGGTAAATCTTCTCCATACGTTAATTACCACATACTTTGTGCTCTTTTTTTTTCTTTTTTTGGCTATGCTGGGTCTTTGTTGAGGCACAAGCCTTTCTCTAGCTGCAGCACAGGGAGGCTTCTCTAGCTGCGTCACGTGGGCTCTAGAATTCACGGGCTCAGTAGCTAAGGCACGCAGGCTTAGTTGCCTGGAAGCAGGTGAGATCTTAGTTCCCCAACCAGGGATTGAGCCCAAATCCCCTGCATTGGAAGGCGGATCCTCAGCCACTGAAGCACTGACTTAGAGAAGTCCTTGCTCTCTATTTCTAAGGGAAGAAATTACCCTTCTTATTTTTCCAAAAAGCCTATAGTCCAAATGTTAGAGGAAATATATCCTAAATATACATTCCCAAAACTTTGTCTTAGAGAAAAGGGAAATGTAATTTTAAAGGGACTAGCGATCTCACGACTTCAACCCCAATCAGAGGCTGTTGGAGCTCTGCTGCAAAATGGAGTGTAGGTCCACAGCTCAACACGGTATATTTGAGTCTTGATTCTGCCATTTTCTAAACATGTGGTACTAACCATATCATTTACCCTCTCACAGAATCTTTTCCCTCATCACGACAATGACAATTATGCTAATTGGGCATAACTATTTATTGTCGGGATTAAATGAGAAAACATATGATAAATGCTTGCCACCTAGTAATGACATCTATTATTATTTCCTTCCATTTAGTCAAAACTGTGACATAGTGTTGGGGGCTCAAATGTGTCTCCCCCAAATTCATATGTTGAATTTCCAACCCTGAATACCTCAGAATGTAATCATTTTTGGAGATAAGGCCTTTAAAGACGGAATTATGGTTAAATAAGGACTTCCCTGGTGGCTCAGACAGTAAAGTGTCTGCCTACAAGGTGAGAGACTGGGTTGGATCCCTGGGTTGGGAAGATCCTCTGGAGAAGGAAATGGCAACCCACTCCAGTACTGTTGCCTGGAAAATCCCATGGACGGAGGAGCCTGGTAATCTACAATCCATGGGGTCACAAAGAGTCAGACATGACTGAGCAACTAAACTTTTCACTTTCAAGGTCATGTAGAATGACCAATCCCATATGACTGGTGCTTTTATAAGAAGAAAGTAGGAATGTAAATACACAGAGGAAAACCATCTGAAGACACAGTAAGAAGATGGTCATCTGTAAGCCAAGGAAAGAGGATGTAGGACATATCAACCCTGATAACACCTTGACCTTGGACTTCTAGCCTGCAAAACTGTAAGAAAAATCAAATTCTGTTATTTAAACCTCCCATTCCATGGTATTTTATTACGGCAGCAATAGCAAGCTGATATACAGACTAGGAAAAAAGAAACTCAATCCCACCTCCCATCACCAAAAAAAAAAAAACAAATTTTTTCTTTATATTAACATCCTAAGTAATGAGAAAAAATAAAACAAAAACAAAAACCTGAGAGTTGTAGACATCTGTGTCATTGTTTTGTTTTGTAAGTAAGCTGAGTTTAGCAGTGGCCTGGAAATAAGGAAGCAGGCTCTAACCTGATTCCTTCAACAAGTCCCCAGGGTTTGTAGACTGGCACTTCACTTCTCTGGACCAGAGTGTCCTAAAAAAACTGGATGAGATAATCCAGATCGTAGACTGAATGTATATGTCATTCACTGACAACATGGTGATTTATAGACATCTTTGGAAGAAAAGAAAGTTATTAAGACAGTCTCAACTCAAAGACCTTTGTTTCTGCCCATGATTGTGTTTAAACTTCACTTCTCCAAACATTATTTCTTCTTTAAAGTTCATGTCAGACTCACTACGTACATGAAGCCTTTCCCAAATCCTACCAGCTCAAGGCTCTATCTTCTGCCTGTGAAGTCCCATGGTGCACTGCTTTCATTTCTCTAGCATCATCAAGTTCAACTTAGAATCATAGTTTCTTCCATCTGTGCCTTGACTCCCCCTCACTCCCCAAAGAAGAGTGATATGCCACCCTTGACTGGTTTCTATTTATGTACTTACTGCTCCTTGAATGCAAGAAGTAGGTTTACGCCTGATATGGCTCACAGCACCCAGCACAGCACACTTCACATGGTGTGCACACAATCAATAATGGCTGAGTTGAGCTGGATTAAAATAAAAGCTTATTTTAATGAAAATACTGCCTATAAGGATGATGCATAGTTTTATTAATAAGCTGCTGTGTCATTAAAATATCATCTTACCTTAAGGCTACAAAAGAATAACATACACTGGAACAATGAGATGTAAAGTCTATATTACATAATATATTAATGAAACATTTAAAAGAATCATTTTCTTTCAGCATTTCCAAGAAAAATTTTGCTTAAATCTTAATTTCTCCTGTTTGGTGACTCCAGTTGAAATAACATTTGTGCAAGTATTTTGTAAAAGGTAAGTCATTATTAAACATCATAGTTTGGAAGTACTTAGTATTAATGTAATACAGAACATCATTTTCTTGACTTGGAATCATAAAACTGAGATTTCACTACTGAGGATAAAGAGATAAATCTATTTTTTGTACTTAGCCAACTTGACAGATTTATGGCACATCAAAAAACAATGTTTTATAACTTTTAAAAAAACAAATACTGAACCACACCTTGTAAAAGATTCAGATTTTAATATCTGAAAAGGGCACATTTGGTATATTTATTTTTGTAATGTTTCTATGCTTCCCAAGGGGATGACTACAAGATTAGTAATAGACACATAATCACTCAGCCTGAGAATTGCACTAGCTTTATCTGGTCAGTGAGTTCTTGGCTCTCCATACCTCTGTGGCCAGTGAACCTGCTTATTCCCCAAATCCTCCATCTTAAGGAACAGGATAAGTTTCAATAGTGCATCAAATGTTTCAAGAATATACCTCAAACAAAATAACCTTTCTAAAAAGTCTTTCTAAATTTCCTTACATGATCCCCTAGTTCCTCCCTTTAATCCATTCATCTGTCAGATCTGATTTTACTTACTCCAGCCCAAGCAGTTTCCTTCTCAAAGCCTCTCTATAGGCATGTCTGGGTTTCCAAGTACCCCTTCATTATAAACACCATGAGATGACAAAAACCTGGCAGTAAAAGTGTCCCCAGCAGAAATTAATATTGCCTACCTAAGCAGAGGGACTAACTCATTGGAAAACACCCTGATGCTGGGGAAGATTAAGGGCAGGAGGAGAAGGGGACAACAGAGGATGAGATGGTTGAATGGCATCACCGACTCAGTGGACATGAGTTTGAGCAAGCTACGGGAGATGGTAAAGGACAGGGAAGCCTGGCGTGCTGTAGTCCATGGGGTTGCAAAGAGTCGGACACGACTCTGAGTGACTGTACTGAACTGAAGCGGAGGGACAGGGTACACTGGAGGTATGTCTAAGACCCCTTTTGAAAGTATGTTGCCACTTGTAATTTCCTAACACCTTTCACCAATCTGGGAATAGCTTGACTTGGATGAAATGGTTGTTAATACCAACAAAAATCAGTGAGCCACATTTTTATACGAGCTCTGTGGAGTTATCTCATACCGCCATAGTCTCATCCCATTCTCCATACTGTATTGATACGTTTATTGTGAATTTCAGAGGTCTTCTTTGGTCTTTTCAACGGTTTTTTTGTGTTTGTTAATATTAGCCCTCTTCCTCTCTGAAATAAAAGTCGTTTCACATTTTGCCTCTAGCAGTTACAGCACCCAGAGCAAAGTTCACACTGGAAAACATGATCAGTTCTTCCAAAAGCACTGTAGGCCTTCCCAGAAGTCTTGTCATTATTTTAGCTGCTTCCATTTAACGATATGGGAAATTTTTATAATATGTTGCATTAGCATTTTTCAAAAAAGAAGAAATCCCAAACTCATTTTACTCCAGAAAGACATTAAGCTGTTTCTGCATTCAAACAACTCTTAATGCAAAAGTTCAGTAAACACCAAACTTTCCTCATTTTACAGTTTAATTCCCTAAATGTCACTCACCTCAGGTTTTTGTTACTCCCAAAAGGTAAAATTTCTTTTGTGCAACTTTAGAAAATATTCTTTTATAAAAAAATCTTTTTTTGGCAACCAAGTAATAGGTATAGCTAAAGCTTCCTAAGGAGTTTCTACTGTATATGAAAATGAGATTTGTACATCTGCAGTCTGTTTGGATTTCTGGCTTAACTACATTATTATAACTTAAGACTTCTATATTACTGTTGTTGTTATTGAACTTTTTCTGGGACGTTCAGATATACAATTAAAATATATGTGATGGAAGAATCAAATCTATAAGCAGTTGTTGGAGAATGATGACCTAAAAAGGAAAATAGGTATAGTCATTTCAGGAAGACAAGGTGGGTTGGGGCAAGTTCATGTCTTTAAAAATTACAGTTGATCCACACCAGGTCAGGGGCACCAACTTTCCATGAAGTCAAAAAATCCACGAATAACATACAGTCAGTGCTCCAATGGTTCGACATTCTTGGATTCAGCCAACTGTCGACTGTATAGTACTGTAGTATTTACTACTGAAAAAAAATCTGAGTACTGGACTCATGAAGTTCAAATCCCTATTGTTCAAGGCTCAACTGTAGGGTATTTTGAAAGATGTTATATATTAGGGGATTCTAGAATCCGTTTCACTAATGATGATAAGTACAATAGGCTAGACAGTTTAGACAATCAAACCAAACTAAGGGTATGGCTACTGTACACATACTAATGTACACATCACTGGATACAGGAAAAGCTGGAAGTTCAGGGACAGATGGATGGGCAATTCCCAAGTTCACAGTTAAGTTCAAGGAAAGTTCAAATGTAATCAGCAGTGCCAACTACAAAAAAATGCATCTGATAGAAATGAGCTGTGGTGGAAATTTTAAGAGACAGTGGTCATCTCAGGTGGGGATTAAACTTAATTACATTATGAAGACCAATAGCCTAAATTAAGCTAATTTCCCTTGGGACCGCCCTAGCTCAGGCCCTCTCCATCAATTCCTCTGCAAAATGCTTTTCAGTTTTTACTGTCTTCTGATGACGCTCCACTCCATTGTGCTTCTCTGAAGATATTTTCAGTGATGTGCCAACAACAGGGTGGCAGGAATGGCCCCTTCAGGCGCAGGCACTAAGGTGAGCAGATCTACTGAAAGTAAAACAATAAAACTAACTAAAAGTGAGTCTACTTTTTAACATCCCTATGAGTCAGTGAGTCGAAGCAATGTCAGTGACAAACTACTTCTCCCACCACAAAAAAACAAAACACCTTTTCTCACTCTAAGTTCTAAACAATTGCTGTGACTACTGCTGAGTTTCAGGGTTACCTACATGAGCTTCAAATGAGCACATTTATATTGTCTATCCTTTAATAAACATTTGTTACATGGAAGTTAATTCAGACAATTCCCAGTTATACAGTCAATACACTAAATGTGTTTATCACATAAGTAAATTTGTAATGATTCAATACTGTTCAAGCTCACTTCAGGAGCAGTTTATGTCCTCAGATCCTCTGGTACTACAGCTTCTCACATTGAAATACAAGCCATTCTTGCTTTGCATGATATCGAAACCATGAACAAGCCATCATGGTCTTGTCTTTTGAACTAAAATGCTTGTTCCAGAGTTAATGATTGAGAAATGTGAAGATGTAGAAACAAAGAACAGCTATTGGGCTGGGGGACTGGTAACAATTTAGACTATAATTCTGCCACCTAGAAGAATCACTGAACTCCTAGTTAGCTGAAAGAAAAAGGCCTGACACACATTTCTATGTTGTTTTTTTTACAGGAAGCAGACCCCCTCTAGATGAAAACTGATGGCCACAAGAACACAGAGCTTAGACTAGCTGAAACCAGAAGGCTGATGATGCCTGAAACTGCACCTTGATGCCAACCAATCCGAGAACTGTCCACAGCTGATCACGCCCTGCTCTTTGAACACCATAAAACCCCTCGCTCCCTCCTCCAGAGTGTATCACACAGTTTTGAAGGCATAAGCCGCTATGGCCCCCTTCGCCTGGCAAAGAAGTAACACCTACTCTATTCTACTTCACCCAAAACTCTGTCTCTGTGTTTCTATTCAGCACTGGTGAACAGAGGCCAAGTTTTTGCAGCAATACTGTGGGACTGAAAAACAACCACACAAGCTAAAACCACGCAAAACAATCTTCATAATCAGTGAGGAAAAGTATGATTCTTCTGTGACCTTTAAACTTCTTCACTGGAATGTTTAAAAATCTTATTACAGGCTATGAATGAAGAATAGTAAAATTGATACTTAGTAAGCTAAGTATTGATACTAAGTAATTTAAAATAGTGGAAATAGCATGAATTAAAGGTGCTTTATTTCTTTGTTTAAAAAAAGTATCAAAATGGTATCAGTTCAGTTCAGTCGCTCAGTCGTGTCCGACTCTCCGCGACCCCATGAATCACAGCACGCCAGGCCTCCCTGTCCATCACCAACTCCCGGAGTTCACTCAAACTCATGTCCATTGAGTCGGTGATGCCATCCAGCCATCTCACTCTCCATCGTCCCCTTTCCTCCCGCCCCCAATCCCTCCCAGCATCACAGTCTTTTCCAGTGAGTCAACTTGTCACATGAGGTGGCCAAAGTATTGCAGTTTCAGCTTTAGCATCAGTCCTTCCAATGAACACCCAGGATTGATCTCCTTTAGAATGGACTGGTTGGATCTCCTTGCAGTCCAAGGGACTCTCAAGAGTCTTCTCCAGCACCACAGTTCAAAAGCATCAATCCTTCGGTGCTCAGCTTTCTTCAAAATGGTATAGATGAACTTATTTGTAAAGCAGAAATACAGTCACAGATGCAGAGAACAAACTTATGATTACCAAGAGGGGAAAGGGAGTGGGGTGGATTGGGAGATTGGGATTAACACATATACACTACTGTGTATGAAATAGATAAGAATAGAACTAATAAGAACCTACTCTATAGCACAGGGGACACTACTCGGTGGTGACCTAAATAGGAAAGAAATCCAAAAAAGAGGGGACATATGTATACCTATAGCCAATTCACTTTGCTGAACAGCAGAAATTAATATAACACTGGAAAGCAAGTATACTCCAATAAAAGTTTTTTAAAGTATCAAAAGTACTTTAAATGGCACTTAAATTCTTGTCCTAGCACTGATGATCTGAAATGAGCATTTCTGTCTATGCCTTGACAAACTGTTATACTCCTTCCAAAGTTTGGATGAGTTTCCAACATTTTTTCCTTTGCTTTTTCAGTGTCATGAAATATCTCCAAGAGTTCCTTTAATGTGTAGTTTTTACTGGTGCCACTTCCTCTGGGACATCTTTATATTTTTTATCACAGCCACTTGCCTCATTAATGTCAGTAAATTCACCTTCACTGAGTTCCTCTGGCTGTGTATCTATAGTCTCAAATGATGTAGTGTCAACATTTGTGTGGTCAGCTATTTCTTCTATGATCTCTATTCAGGTTAGGTCTGGATTTCACATCCAGCATTATTTTCATTTCTTCGTAGCACTTTCATCTTTGCCAGCCGATTTCCCCTTTGATTATTCGTTTCTGTAACTGTCATGTGGATTATCACTAGACAACAAGGACATAACACAACCACACATTTCACTGTCTGTGTGTGGGCTGACATTCACAGTGATGAATTACCAAAGACTTTTAAAAAAGCATCTCGACTGGTCACTGACCATGATCTGTACCTATTATTTATACTGTGACTTGTGGACTGAAGAGCCCACAGTGTAGGTCTGCACTTCATGCAATTCATCATAGTTAATACACTAAACTAGTAACTGAAGTTTGAACCCCATCATTGAAGGGCTGGTGTTACTTAACTAAGTTGTGGTAACTGATATTTGTCTCCATGGGAACTGTGCAAAGCAAGAACTGCCTACAGTAGATTCTCAAATATAGTATAGTGATTATAAAGAGAAACAGAATCTGTTACTTGAATTTTGTTATTCTGTGTTTTACAACTATGACTGCTTCTAGCTCCTGAACTAGTCATGTGTCTCTGGAACATATTGTTCCAATTTCAAGGACTGCATGCTTAGGTCCACTTGGAAAAACCCTCATTCCTGTTTAAGAGTTAACTCAAAGCTCAACTGTTTTAGGTATTTTTCACAGAACTAGAATAATTTTAAAATCTGTATGGAAACAGAAAAGACCCCCAATATCCATATCGAAAGCAATCTTAGGGAAGAAGAACAGAGCTGGAGGAATCATGTGCCCTGACTTCAGACTATACAACAAAGCCACAATCATCAAAACAGTATGGTACTGGCACAAAAACAGACACACAGATCAACAGAAATGAATAGAGAGTCCAGACATAAATCCAAAAACTAACAGTTAATTAATCTATGACAAAGGAGGCAAGAATATACAGTGGGGAAAAGATAAGCTTTTCAATAAGTGATACTGCATAAACTGGACAGGTACATGTAAAAGAATGAAGTTAGAACATTCTCTAACACCATACACAAAAATAAAATGGATTAAAAACTTAAATCGAAGACTGGATACTACTAAACTCTTAAGAGGAAAACACACAGAGTACTCCTTGACATAAACTGTAGCAATGTATATGTGTGTGTGTTTGTGTGTATTGATCTGTCTATGGTAAAGGAAACAAAAGCAAAAATAAACACATAGGACTTAAATAAAAGCTTTTGCACAGCAAAGGAAACCATTGACAAAAAGGCAACCTACTAAATGGGGAAAAATACTTGAAGATAATATAACCAATAAGGGATTAGTATCCAAAGTACATAAACAGTTCATACATCACAATATAAAAGAAAACCGACATAAAAATGGTCAGAAGACACATACAGATGACAACAGGCACATGAAAAGATGTTCAATATCACAAATCAGAGAGATGCAAATCAAAATTATAATGAAGTATCACCTCACATCTGTCAGAATGGCTATCATCAAAAAGACAATAAAAAATGTTGGCAAGGATGGAGAGAAAAGGGGACCAGTGTACACTGCTGGTGGAAATGTAAATTGGTAGAGCCACTATGGAAAACAATATGGAGTTTCCTCAAAAAACTAAAAATAGAGCTACCATATGATCCAGCAATTCCACTCCTGGGTATATACCCAAATAAAACAAAAACACTAATTCAAAAAGATTTTACATGTACCCAATGTTCACAGCAGCATTATTTACAATAGCCAAGATATGTAAACAACTTAAGTGTCCAACAAACAAATGGATAAAGATGATGTGGTATATACACAATGGTATACTACTCAACCATAAAAAAGAATGAAATTCTGTCATTTGCAACAACACAGATGGACCCAGAGGGTGCTATGCTTAGTGAAATAAGTCATACAGAGAAAGACAAATACTACTTGCTATCATTTAAATGTGGCATCTAGGACTTCCCTGGTGTTCAGTGGGAAAGAATCCACCTGCCAGTGCAGGAGACATGGGTTCAATCTGTGGTCCAGGAAGATTCCACATGCCACAGAGTAAATCCATGCACCAGAACTATTGAGCCTATGCTCTGGAGACCAAGAGCTGCAACTACTGGTGTCCACCCACCTTAGAGCTCATGCTCTGCAACAAGAGAAGCCATTGTAATGAAAAGTCCATGCATCAAAAGTAGAGAGTAGCCCCCACTTGCCACAACTAGAGAAAAGCCCTCACAGCAACAAAGACCCAGCACAGTTAAAAATAAACAAATAAAATTATAAAATAAATAAATGTAGACTCAAAAAAATGCCTATAACAAAATACAACCACTCACAGATGCAGAGAACAAACTGGTGGTTACCAGTAGGGAGAAGGAATGGGGAAAGGGCAAAATAGCAGTAGGAGATTAAAAAGTTCAAACCACTGAGTTTAAACAAGCAAGCTACAAGGCTATATTATACAGCACAGGTAACAGAGCTAAGATTTTATACTACTTTTAAATGGGATATAATCTATAAAAAATTTGAGTCACAAAAAAGAATACATAATTTGTTTTCAAGATAAAGGAGGGCAAATAGTTCTGGTAACTGCTAGGTTGGAAAAGCCAGGGTAAATACCAATACAGAATGACACAAACAACAGAAAACTCAAATCCCACAACTTTGGATGAAAGCACAACCAAGGACTTAACTTATGTCACTTCCTCACTAACAGGGAACTTGAGGCTGACATCATCACAGCCTCAAGTTCAGGGGGAGAAAGCATCACAGGAACCAGGAAGGAAAGGAACAAATTCATGGTCAGGTTTGGGTCACGTGGCTACCCTTGCCCCAGCAGTCAGGAGTATTGCCATCCAAGACTCATAGGCTGAGGGAGGAAGGGTAGAGAAAATCAGTCACTGTTATCAGCAGAAGGGAAGACAGGTGATTCGCAGACACAAAGAATAAATGCCACCGCAAATAGATCCCAGAACTGAGGACTGGACATTTAGAAGTGAGAATTGAAGGTGAGAGAAGCAGATGTGTGGGTCTGGAGCCCAGGAAGGCTTCTGAAAGCCAACCTCATCCAACTGTCATTGCTTCACCACCACACCACTTGCAAGAGGAGCTTGGCAGCGCCAGGCACACATCATCTCAGTCTGTCTTTCCTTAGATGATTAGATTTATCACCCAGCAGTAAGATGACAGGTTAAATTAATTATTCTCAAGCATTTCCATCAAACTCTCCCCAATAGCCATGCCGAGTGAGCATTCTGGAATCTGGGCTGGGAGGTTCATAGTATATTTAAGAGCAGTCTGCTGCAAAATTAAAATTTGTTTGAAGTTCCATGCTTTTTCTTGAAGAAAAACAATATTGTAAAGTAATTAGCCTCCAAAAAATAATTTTAAAAAATAAAATAAAAAAGGAAGGGAAAAAAAAGAAATGTTTGTTAACTTTGAATGTTATTCCACAGACTATCCATGTAATTTTTAAAATGTTTTCAATGACTGACCTCTGAAAATTTCCTCAAAAAAAAAACCAAAAAACCTAATCAACACTCCTAAATGACATACCATTTCATTCACTTTTACACATGGCTACTTACCCTCCACTGTGTATGATCCTGTTCAAGAAGCATTAGATTAAGTAGGTCCCACAATCCCTTTCCAGCTCTGTTATTATCAGGTAACTGTTTCTGGCACTGGTACTTATCTATTAAAACTCCATTAACAATAAATTTTAATGATAATTACCATCTATTGAGAAGCTACTACATTCAGAGTAGTTTTATGTATTTTCTCATTCAGTCCTCTCAGTAATGCTGAAAAGCAAATATTAGTATCCCCAAACGCATGATGGTAGTGAAAGTCACAGAAGGTCACTACATCACCAAAAGTTACATAGTCACATACCAGGATAGCACACAGAGTTCTCCGGCTCTAAAATGTCTTTTCCACCATGTTTCCCTTTCTCTCCTTTTATATTGCATCTTTATGCTTCAGGAAGGTTAACCTCAGTTATGAAACAATCCACAAATGCAAGCAGAAAACAAGATAACTAATATCACTGTCCTACACCCCTGAAGTGGAGTCCTAGGTTCTCTTATCTACTCCATCTTCAGCTAATGGTGGGGGAGAGCTCTGGAAAAGTCACCTTACCTGAACGTGTCCATCTGTAAAATGAGAGTGGGACTTGATTGCTATTGCAGTCCTTTCCAACTCCAATGTGCTATCATTTCCACAACAGATCCTCAAGACTCACTCGTATGATTTAGGGTCATATGACTATTGAAAGCATCATGCCTTCCAAAGGGACAAGAATGATCCAGTTATAAACACACTCTCAAAGGCAGTATCAGGTGACTGCAAATCCCAACCTTAGCTTCTGAGAATGTAATAATACTGATGATGATAACTGTAGTGGATTACCATTTCCTTCTCCAGGGGGTCTTCCAGACCCAGGGGTCAAACTCATGTCTCCTGAATTGGCAGGCAGATCCTTCACTACTGAGCCACCTGGAAAGCCCTGATGATGACTACTACTTATTTATTGCTAAGTATGTCCAAGTAACTGTTCTGATGCAACTATGATCTCATTTAACCTTCAGAACAACCCTATAAAGTAAGTCCCATTATTATTCCCATTTCAAGGGGAAAAAATAGAGGCCCAGCAAGTCTAAGTAAATGTCCGATTTCAAATATATAATTTATGGCAAGTCTACAAGCATACTCAGCTATTCAGACTCTGTGATCCGACTCTAGATTATCTTATAAGACTGTATCCTTCGACCAGGCCACTCTGTTCATGAAATATTCACTTGAAAAGCTTCTTGGAAAAGAAAGTAAGATCTCATCACTATGCTGTACCATAGATAGAACTGAAAATTCAGAGGGTTTTATTCTGCCAGCAGATGTGAACCAGAGTTACGACAGGGTTGTTAACAGCCATCTGGCTTTGTTAGCCTTGTCAGACTCCGTGGAAATGGCAATGGTCAGGTCTGTGAGGAAGACTGTTTCAGTAGGAAGCAGTTGGTTGGGACCAGGCGGCAAATACCTTACAGAGAAGGATTCACTGCAGGGCAGCCATTTAAAAGCGGAAGGTAAGACAAACCATTCTTATCAATCAATACAACTTTAATGTGGACAATCACTGGCATTCAAGTTTAAGTAGAAAATATTCAGTTCAGTTCAGTCACTCAGTCATGTCCGACTCTTTGCAACCCCATGAATCACAGCACGCCAGGCCTCCCTGTCCATCACCAACTCCCGGAGTTCACTCAAACTCACCTCCATCGAGTCAGTGATGCCATCCAGCCATCTCATTCTCTGTAGTCCCCTTCTCCTCCCGCCCCCAAACCTTCCCAGCATCAGAGTCTTTTCTGGTGAGTCAACTCTTCGCATGAGGTGGCCAAAGTATTGGAGTTTCAGCTTTAGCATCAGTCCTTCCAATGAACACCCAGGACTGATCTCCTTTATAATGGACTGGTTGGATCTCCTTGCAGTCCAAGGGACTCTCAAGAGTCTTCTCCAGCACCACAGTTCCAAAGCATCAATTCTTCAGCGATCAGCTTTCTTCACAGTCCAACTCTCACATCGGTACATGACCACTGGAAAAAACCATAGCCTTGACTAGACGGACCCTGGTTGGCAAAGTAATGTCTCTGCTTTTCAATATGCTATCTAGGTTGGTCATAACTTTCCTTCCAAGGAGTAAGCGTCTTTTAATTTCATGGCTGCAATCAGCATCCACAGTGATTTTGGAGCCCCAAAAAATAAAGCCTGACACTGTTTCCACAGTTTTCCCATCTATTTCACATGAAGTGATGGGACCAGATGCCATGATCTTACTTTTCTGAATGTTGAGCTTCAAGCTAACTTTTTCACTCTCCTCTTTCACTTTCAACAAGAGGCTTTTTAGTTCCTCTTCAATTTCTGCCATAAGGGTGGTGTCGTCTGCATATGTGAGGTTATTGATATTTCTCCCAGCATTCTTGATACCAGCTTGTGCTTCTTCCAGCCCAGCATTCCTCGTGATGTACTCTGCATAGAAGTTAAATAAGAAGGGTGACAATATTTGATGTACTCCTTTTCCTATTTGGAACCAGTCTGTTGTTCCATGTCCAGTTCTAACTGTAGCTTCCTGACTTGCATACAGGTTTCTCAAGAAGCAGGTCAGGTGGTCTGGTATTCCCGTCTCTTTCAGAATTTTCCACAGTTTATTGTGATCCACACAGTCAAAGGCTTTGGCATAGTCAATGAAGCAGAAATAGATGTTTTTCTGAAACTCTCTTGCTTTTTCGATGATCCAGCGGATGTTGGCTATTTGATCTCTGGTTCCTCTGCTTTTTCTAAAACCTGCTTGAACATCTGGAAGTTCACGGTTCATGTATTGCTGAAGCCTGGCTTGGAGAATTTTGAGCATGACTTTACTAGCGTGTGAGATGAGTGCAATTGTGCAGTAGTTTGAGCATTCTTTGGCATTCCCTTTCTTTGGGATTGGAATGAAGACTGACCTTTTCCAGTCCTGTGGCCACTGCTGAGTTTTCCAGATTTGCTGGCATATTGAGTGCAACACTTTCAAAGCATCCTCTTTCAGGATTTGAAATAGCTCAACTGGAATCCCATCACCTCCACTAGCTTTGTTCGTAGTGATGCTTTCTAAGGCCCACTTGACTTCATATTCCAGAATGTCTGGCTCTAGGTCAGTGATCACACCATCGTGATTATCTTGGTCGTGAAGATCTTTTTTGAACAGTTGTTCTGTGTATTCTTGCCACCTCTTCTTAATATCTTCTGCTTCTGTTAGGTCCATACCATTTCTGTCCTTTATCGAGCCCATCTTTGCAGGAAATGTTCCCTTGATATCTCTAATTTTCTTGAGGAGATCTCTTGTTTTTCCTATTCTGTTGTTTCCCTCTATTTCTTTGCACTGATCACTGAGGAAGGCTTTCTTATCTCTCCTTGCTATTCTTTGGAACTCTGCATTCAGATGCTTATATCTTTCCTTTTCTCCTTTGCTTTTCACTTCTCTTCTTTTCACAGCTCTTTGTAAGGCCTCTCCAGACAGTCGTTTTGCTTTTTTGCATTTCTTTTCCATGGGGATGGTCTTGGTCCCTGTCTCCTGTACAATGTCACAAACCTCCGTCCAGAGTTCATCAGGCACTCTATCAGATCTAGTCCCTTAAATCTATTTCTCACTTCCACTGTATAATCATCCACTGGAGAAGGGAATGGCAAACCACTTCAGTATACTTGCCTTGAGAACCCCATGAACAGTATCAAAAGGCAAAATATAGGATACTGAATGAGGAATTCCCCATGTCGGTAGGTGCCCAGTATGCTACTGGAGATCAGTGGAGAAATAACTCCAGAAACAATGAAGGGATGGAGCCAAAGAAAAAACAATACCCAGTTGTGGATATGACTGGTGATAGAAGCAAGGTCTGATGCTGGAAAGAGCAATATTGCATAGGAACCCGGAATGTTAGGTCCATGAATCAAGGCAAATTAGAAGTGGTCGAACAGGAGATGGCAAGAGTGAATGAAGACATTCTAGGAGTCAACTAACTAAAATGGACTGGAATGGGTGAATTTAACTCAGATGACCATTATATCTACTAGTGTGGGCAGGAATCCCTTAGAAGAAATGGAGTAGCCATCATAGTCAACAAGAGTCCGAAATGCAGTACTTGGATACAATCTCAAAAACAACAGAATGATTTCTGTTCGTTTCCAAGGCAAACCATTCAGTATTACAGTAATCTAAGTCTATGCCCCAACCAGTAACGCTGAAGAAACCAAAGTTGAACAGTTCTATGAAGACCTACAAGACCTTTTAGAACTAACACCCAAAAAAGATGTCCTTTTCATTATAGGCAACTGGAATACAAAAGTAGGAAGTCAGGAAACACCTGGAGTAACAGGCAAATTTGGCCTTGGAGCACGGAATGAAGCAGGGCAAAGGCTAATAGAGTTTTGCCAAGAGAACGCACTGGTCATAGCAAACACCCTCTTCCAAGAACACAAGAGAAGACTCTACACATAGACATCACCAGATGGTCAACACTGAAATCAGATTGATTATATTCTTTGCAGCCAAAGATGGAGAAGCTCTATACAGTTAGCAAAAACAAGACTGGGAGCTGACTGTGGCTCAGATCATGAACTCCTTATTGCCAAATTCAGAAAATATTAAGCTTACTTAATGTTCACTGTCTCGTATCTCCCCAAATTAGCTGAGCAGGCAGACTTTTTTTTTGGTGTTATTTTTTATTTTTGTGGGGCAGTGTTCCTCCTTTGGGATTAGTGTTCCATGAACATATTTGGAAAATTCAGCTCAATAGAAGACAGCAAGTTTTGGCCAATGGTTCAAAAAAAACTAGTGCGATACAGAGCTCCTAATACTATTTATGTGAGGACATTGCTGCCCCAGGCAACATGGAGCACAAAAGAGAAGGTGGCTTCATACTACATCACTCACACCAGGGGAGAACAGAAATGCCTCACCAAGATGTAAAAATAATCACTACCTTTAATTCTCTGTAAGACACTATGATAAGCACTTTTTATTTTTTAAGTTTGAGCATCTATATCATTTATAGGTGTGTGAAAAGATAATTTTTAGAAGGAGAATACTTGCTGGTAACCCATACAGCTTCAAGAAGACTCTTTTCTTAAGTAGAATTAATTAAAATTTGGAGGAAAGGAAACAGAAATTGATATCAGGTCATGTCCTGAACATGTCCTGCTTAAAAGAATTGTTTCGAACATTCAGCCCAAGAAAGGAACCTGCTATTTTTCTTTAGTAATTTCAGATTTCAATTCAAACGTGTAACTCACTTTCACAACTGAGTTCTTGAAGAACCTCTGTCAAGAAGGAAATCTTGGTTAGATAAGTGAACCTCAGATATTTATAGTCCTTAGAGGAAACAGGTTACAAAAAAAAGAGGGAAAATGAAAGATGGTTCCTTTAAGAAATGAACAAAGGAAGAGAGGTTCCCAACGACAAGCAGCAAACTGAAGGAAATAGCTAGCTTCACAATGTTAATACCATTACCGCAAATTAGTTTTAATATGAGTAATTAATCAACTTTTGTCACTTTTTGTGATATATTCTGTGTGAGGTCCGTCCTTCGCTGTACTCCTTCAAGTTTAAAAGCCTCGGGCTTTTAGAACTCGACTTATGACATTGGCAAGGCCCTTTTTATAGACTAATGAACATGCCAAGAATATCAAGCCAACAAAACGGTACCATTTTTTCAGTTTTCAAGAACTTTTCCATGCGCACTTCAGGCCCCTTTTACTCTCTGGCCCTTTCTCCTCAGATACCACTCAGCTCACTGGAGGGGCTGGCTTGTCTTTTTTAAAATTGATACATGGTTGATTTACAAGGCTGTGTTAATTTCAAGTGTATAGCAAAATGAATCAGTTACACACATATATATGTCCAATCTTTAGATTCTTTTCCCATTACAGAGTACTGAGTTGACTTCCCTGTGCTTATTAGTTACCTATTTTATATACAGCAGTTTGTATATGTCAATCCTGATTTTCCCATTTATCCCTTCCCCTCCCCTTCCTTAGTAAATATACATGTGTTTTCTATATCCATGACTCTATGTTTTACAAATAAAATTTCACCTTCCGGGACCAGTGATGAAGGGAAATCATGTCTCATTAGGCAAGTTTCCCTTTGTGTAACCTCTCCTTCCAGAACCTTTTAGTGAATTCAAGATAATTTAATCTCAGTGAATGTGGATTTCAGTCTATAAGCAAAGGGCCACTTTGGATTGGAGCGTAATGTTAACAGATTTCAGCAGGGCTTCCTCTGGCTGCCAGTCACATGATCCACACAAGGATTGGAGGGATCTGGAATACTGGATTCTGGCTTTAAATTACTCCTGCTCCTAAACTGCTTCCTTCTCTTTTAAAGTTTAATTATCAATACATCAATACAGAAGAACCTATACTCACAGGCTGCAACTTCTGTGCATAGGGATGAAAAACTTTCCTATTTCTTGAACCTAACTCGGCAGGAGAGTCTTACCAGGGGGGAGGTTTTTTAAATTTGACTTACTAGTATTTCCTTTATATATGTAACTGTGCTCATTATGGAAATGAATAAAAAGAGAAAGTAGAAGTATCATCACTCATGGTACACCAGAATTAACATTAAGTTGTTTCTTCAGATCCTTTTCCTCCTACAACTTGTGTTTCACTATCATGCTTCCATGGAGAATAAGCATCATCACATAAAGTGCGTGTTAGCTGCTCTGTCGTGTCTGACTCTGTGACCCCATGCAGTGTAGCCCACCAGGATCCTCTGTCCATGGGATTCTCTAGGCAAGAATACTGGAGTGGGTAGCCATCCCCTTTTCCAGTGGATCTTCCCGACCAGTGGATCGGACCTGGGCCTCCTGCATTGCAAGCAGATTCTTTACCTTCTGAGACACCAGGGAAGCCCAGTGAGGCCAGGGAAGCATTGTTGAGACCATAAGTGAATTCTGACCAAATGTACTTTACTGTGCCAGGCTCCCCTGTCCTCTGACACCTCACACATAGTGAGAGCCACTGGGTCAGCCCACTAGTGTGGAGACAGGACTTGGGGCCCCATGGTGGGGCACAGCTTTGATTTTTCTCACCTTGAAGCACGGCAGACAGAAAAGATGAGGTGTACTTATCAGAAAAGGTGAAGCTAAACTATCAGCTCTCTCTTTTCTCTGCTCTCCAACTCAATTACTGCTTCTTTGCCCACACTCAGTCTTCCTCCCCTTTCCCAGGATGGTCCCATCAGCAGTGAGTGTCCTCTGCCCCCATGAAGGACACTCAGGGCCACAGGCTGCTTCAAAGCCAACCATCAATTAGCCGAGCCTCTGCCCTTGTGGTTGGTGCAGGTGGGTCTCCACGGCCACTTGAGTCACTTGGGAAGCTCTGTACAAATGAATCCTAAAACGCTTCCTTCCTTCACAGTAATCTCAGAGCTTTATGTCACCAAGAGGAAAACATAAACCTTTCTGTTATTGCTTTCTACTCCCAGTGTAGCTGCCTTTACCACACTTCTCAGAAAGTAAACTGAGTGAAAAATAAAATTTCAGTCTTAACGTAGACTTTAACATCGAATGTATAGGAATGCAAGGGATTTCTGTGTGTTGATTTTATATCCTGCAACTTTACTGTATTCATTGATTACCTCTAGTAGTTTTCTGGTAAAGTCTTTAGGGTTTTCTGTGTAGAGGGTCATGTCATCAGCGAACAGTGAAAGTTTTACTTCTTCTTTTCAAATTTGGATTCATGTCTTTTTCTGCTCTGATTTCTGTGGCCAAAACTTCCAGAACTATGTTGAAGAGTAGTGGTGAGAGTGGGCACCCTTGTCTTGTTCCTGACTTTAGGGGAAATGCTTTCAGTTTTTCACCATTGAGGATAATGTTTGCTGTGGGTTTGTCATATATAGCTTTTATTATGTTGAGATATGTCCCTTCTATTTACACTTTCTGGAGTGTTTTTATCATAAATGGATGTTGAATTTTGTCAAAGGCTTTCTCTGCATCTATTGAGATAATCATATGATTTTTATTTTTCAGTTTGTTAATGTGGTGTATTATATTGATTGATTTGCAGATATTGAAGAATCCTTGCATTCCTGGGATAAAGCCCTCTAGGTCATGATGTATGATCGTCTAAATGTGTTGTTGGATTCTGATTGCTAGAATTTTGTTAAGGATTTTTGCATCTATGTTCAGCAGTGATACTGGCCTGTAGTTTTCTTTTTTTGTGGCATCTTTACCAGGTTTTGGGATTAGGGTGATGGTGGTCTCATAGAATGAGTTTGGAAGTTTCCCTTTCTCAGTAACTTTCTGGAAGAGTTTGAGTAGAATAGGTGTTAGCTCTTCTCTAAATTTTTGGTAGAATTCAGCCATGAGGCCGTCTGGACCTGGGCTTTTGTTTGCTGGAAGATTTTTCATTACAGCTTCTATTTCCTTGCTTGTGATGGGTCTGTTAAGATTTTCTATTTCTTCTTGGTTCAATTTTGGAAAGTTGTACTTTTCTAATAATTTGTCCATTTCTTCCAATTGTCCATTTTATTGCCATATAATTGCTGATAGTATTCTCTAAAGATCCTTTGCATTTCTGTGTTGGCGGTTGTGATCTCTGCATTTTCATTTCTAAATTTATTGATTTGGTTCTTCTCCCTTTGTTTCTTGATGAATCTGGCTAGTGGTTTGTCAATTTTATTTACCCTCTCAAAGCATCAGCTATTGGCTTTGTTGATTTTTGCTATGGTCACTTTTGTTTCTTTTGCATTTATTTCTCCCCTAATTTTTAAGATTTCTTTCCTTCTACTAACCCTGGGGTTCTTCATTTCTTCCTTTTCTAGTTTCTTTAGGTGTAGAGTTAGGTTATTTAGTTGACTTTTTTCTTGTTTCTTGAGGTGTGCCTGTATTGCTATGAACCTTCCCCTTAGCACTGCTTTTACAGTGTCCCAGAGGTTTGGGGTTGTTGTGTTTTCATTTTCATTTATTTCTATGCATATTGCGATTTCTTCTATGATTTGTTCATTATTCAGCAGCGTGTTGTTCAGCCTCCATATGTTGGCATTTTTAATAGTTTTTCTCCTGTAATTGAGATCTAATATTACTGCATTGTGGTCAATAGAAAGAGAAATTAAGGAAACTATTCCATTCACTGTTGCAACGAAAAGAATTAAATACTTAGGAATATACCTACCTAAAGAAACAAAAGACCTATACATAGAAAACTATAAAACACTGGTGAAAGTAATCATAGAGGACACTTATAGATGCAGAAATATACCGTGTTCGTGGATTGGAAGAATAAATATTGTGAAAATGAGTATACTACCCAAAGTAATTTATACATTCAATGCAATCCCTATCAAGCTACCAACGGTGTTTTTCACAGAGCTAGAACAAATAATTTTCACATTTTGTATGGAAATACAAAAAACCTCGAATAGCCAAAGCAATCTTGAGAAAGAAGAATGGAACTGGGGGAATCAACCTGCCGGACTTCAGGGTCTACTACAAAGCCACAGTCATCAAGACAGTATGGTACTGGCATAAAGACAGAAATATAGATCAATGGAACAAAATAGAAAGCCCAGAGACAAATCCATGCACCTATGGACACCTTATCTTTGACAAAGGAGGCAAGAATATTCAATGGAGAAAAGACAGTCTCTTTAACAACTGGTGCTGGGAAAACTGGTCAGCCACTTGTAAAAGAATGAAACTAGAACACTCCCTAACACCATACACAAAAATAAACTCAAAATGGATTAGAGAGCTAAATGTAAGACCAGAAACTATAAAACTCCTAGAGGAGAACATAGGCAAAACACTCTCTGACATAAATCACAGCAGGATCCTCTAAGACCCACCTCCCAAAATATTGAAAATAAAAGCAAAAATAAACAAATGGGACCTAATTAAAATTAAAAGCTTCTGCACAGCAAAGGAAACTATAAGCAAGGTGAAAAGACAGCTTTCAGAATGGGAGAAAATAATAGCAAATGAAACAACCGACAAAGAATTAATCTCCAAAATATACAAGCAGCTCCTGCAGCCCAATTCCAGAAAAATAAACAACCCAATCAAAAAATGGGCCAAAGAACTAAACAGACATTTCTCCAAAGAAGACATACAGATGGCTAACACACACATGAAAAAATGCTCAACATCCCTCATAATCAGAGAAATGCAAATCAAAACCACAATGAGATACCATTTCACACCAGTCAGAATGGCTGCTATCCAAAAGTCTACATGCAATAAATGCTGGAGAGGGTGTGGAGAGAAGGGAACCCTCTTACACTGTTGGTGGGAATGCAAACTAGTACAGCCACTATGGAGAACAGTGTGGAGATTCCTCAAAAAACTGTAAATAGAAGTGCCATATGATCCAGCAATCCCACTCCTGGGCATACACACCGAGGAAACCAGAATTGAAAGAGACACATGTACTCCAATGTTCATTGCAGTACTGTTTATAACAGTGAGGACATGGAAGCATCCTAGATGTCCAACTGCAGACGAATGGATAAGAATGCTTTGGTACATATACACAATGGAGTATTACTCAGCCATCAAAAATAATACATTTGAATCAGTTCTAATGAGGTGGATGAAACTGGAGCCTATTATACAGAGTGAAGTAAGCCAGAAAGAAAAACACCAATACAGTATACTAACGCATATATATGGAATTTAGAAAGATGGTAATGATAACCCTGTATACAAGACAGCAAAAGAGACACAGGTGTATAGAACAGTCTTTGGGACTCTGTGGGAGAGGGTGAGGGTGGGATGATTTGGGAGAATGGCATTGAAACATGTATATTATCATATGTGAAACGAATCACCAGTCCAGGTTCGACACATGATACAGGATGCTCGGGGCTGGTGCACGGGGATGACCCAGAGGGGGGATATGGGAAGGAGGGAGGTGGGAGGGGGGTTCAGGAGGGGGAACACATGTACATCCGGGGCAGATTCATGTCAGTTCAGTTCAGTTCAGTCGCTCAGTCGTGTCCGACTCTCCGCGACCCCATGAATCAATCAATATATGGCAAAACCAACCAATATAATATTGTAATTAGCCTCCAAAAATAAATAAATAAATAAAATAACATCAAATGGTTTTAAACTCTTCTTCAAGAGACTAACTTAAAATTGAACTGTGCGAACACAAACAAGCAGAATGTTAAAGGAGAAACTAAACGATGAATAAATACGGGAACATGGGCTCCACCTCATTAAAGAATGCCAAACAGAGCATGTGAAGTTGCTCAGTCGTGTCCGACTCTTTGCGACCACATGGACTGCAGCCTACCAGGCTCCACCATCCATGGGATTTTTCAGGAAAGAGTACTGGAGTGGGGTGCCCTTTCCTTCTCCAGGGGATTTTCCCAACCCAGCAATCGAATCCGGGTCTCGGATCGAACCCAGGTCTCCTGCATTGCAGGTGGATGTTTTACCCTCTAAGCCACCAGGGAAGCAGCTAAACAAAGCATAAATGCTTTATTTATCTAACTAGAAAATACATATATTTTTTATTGTGTATTTCATGCCAGCACTGGCTAGGATGGGGAAGACCTGCTGGCATATACATACATATATATATATATAACTGGTGGGAGGAGTTTAATAAAAGCAATTTCCGAAATACAAATCTGAGAATTTGTCTTCCGAGTAGAAACTACACAGACACAATCAGTTTCAGGAGAGCACACAATGGTGGGCCAAGAAGATGTGACATCAACTGCCCCTTCAAATAGAGCCACTGGCATTCTGATGCTGGCCGGTAACTGTTTCGTTGTTGTTTCAGTCAGTTCAGTTCAGTTGCTCAGTCATGACCGACTCTTTGCGACCCCATGAATCACAGCACGCCAGGCCTCCCTGTTCATCACCAACTCCTGGAGTTCACTTAAACTCATGTCCATCCAGTCGGTGATGCCATCCAGCCATCTCATTCTCTGTAATCCCCGTCTCCTCCCACCCCCAATCCTTCCCAGCATCAGAGTCTTTTCCAGTGAGTCAAGTCTTCGCATGAGGTGGCCAAAGTATTGGAGTTTCAGCTTTAGCATCAGTCCTTCCAATGAACACCCAGGATCGATCTCCTTCAGAATGGACTGGTTGGATCTCCTTGCAGTCCAAGGTCACTTCAAATAGAGCCACTGGCGGTCTGATGCTGGCCGGTAACTGTTTCATTGTTGTTTAGTCACTTCAAATAGAGCCCCTGGTGGTCTGATGCTGGCCGGTAACTGTTTCGTTGTTGTTTAGTCGCTAACTGTCCCCTGGAGAAGGAAATGGCAACCCACCCCAGTATTGCTGCCTGGAGAATTGCATGGACAGAGGAGCCTGAGGGCTACACTCCACAGGGTCACAAGAGTCGGACATGACTGAAGTCACTTGGCACGTTTACACAAATAAAACCAGGCAGCATATCTGACCCCCCCAAAAGTGGAAACTACACACAATCTGACCCACTGATTTCACTTGTGAACCTAAGGATATAATTAGTATTGCTAGTATGCATGAAGATTTATACCCTCACAGTTGATAACAAAACCTAGAAACATATTCAGCAATAAAGCAGTTATAACATACGGTATGGTCACTCAGCAGAATGTTCTACAGCCATTAACAAGATGTGGAGGAAGGTTTGCCAAGATGGAAAAAAGCTAGTCCCAAAGTAATACACACAATGTAAACCTATTTTTGTGAAAAAATACTTTTGTGGAAACACAAACATCTAGAAAAGGGTCTGGAAGAGTCACCAGCGTTTATCTCAGAATGAGGTGGGATGGAATCGAGGCAGTAGGGCCACATGTAATGATTGGTGAGCAGCTGGGACATGCTTGCTGCATATTCCAATTCCACCACTGTGAGAATTGAAGCCACTTGCTTACAAATTCCTTATCTGCAAAATAGGGGTCATGCTACTTACTAAGGTTTGGGGAAAGATTAAATGAGATGGCACTAGCAAAGTACAAAGTATAATACCTGTTACAAATAGATACTGATATAATTTAAAATTTTTATGTATAATTTTCAATTTTCTCTGATGAATATGTATTCTCTAATCAAACAGGCACTGCAGAAAACTGTAAACAAATACAGAATCCTAATTAATGATATCCATGCTTAATTACTCAGGAGGGTAGTGTACTGATATCAATGTATTCTGAAATGCATCAAAAATGAGGTGGATTGATGGTGGGTATACAGATAATTATTGTGAAATTCTTTCAAGTTTGTTATATGTTTGAAAGTGTTTATAATAAAAATGTGGAGAAAAGGATGTTTCATCTTAAATGTATTACCCTCTTATTTACATAAGTAAAATACTCATTTTAACAAAGCATATAATAGAGACATATACAAATAATAAGTATCTCCCCAACATACTCCTCACCAATTCCATCCTCCTCTCAGATACTTTTGGTATCCTTGTACATCTTTATGCTCACAAATTTAAAGTAAGCTTTTTATAGGATCAAACTGCTCACATTACTTGGCAATCTGTGCTTTATACACTTAAAAAAGTAACTTTTAGGGGATTTAATAGACAGCATAAGGAGTATGATCAGCAGTGCTGTAATAACTTTGTATGTGGATAGATGGTTACTAGACTTATCATTGTGATCATTTCATAATGTCTGAAAATGTCAGATCACTATGTAGTACACCTGAAACTAATACATGTCAAAATATTTCAGTTGAAAAGTAACTTCTGTTTAAAAAATGAGGTCCACCTCTTACTAAAGGACTTGTAAGTCACAAATTTTTAATTTTTTTAAATTTATTGATTTATTTTTAGCAGCCATTCTGACTGGCGTGAAATGGTACCTCGTTGTGGTTTTGATTTGCATTTCTCTGATTATGAGGGATATTGAGCATTTTTTCACGTGTGTGTTAGCCATCTGTATGTCTTCTTTGGAGAAATGTCTGTTTAGTTCTTTGGCCCACTTTTTGATTGGGTCATTTATTTTTCTGGACTTGAGCTTCAGGAGCTGCTTGTATATTTTGGAGATTAATTCTTTGTCAGTTGTTTCATTTGCTATTATTTTCTCCCATTCTGAAAGCTGTCTTTTCACCTTGCTTATAGTTTCCTTTGCTGTGCAGAAGCTTTTAATTTTAATTAGGTCCCATTTGTTTATTTTTGCTTTTATTTTCAATATTCTGGGAGGTGGGTCTTAGAGGATCCTGCTGTGATTTATGTCGGAGAGTGTTTTGCCTATGTTCTCCTCTAGGAGTTTTATAGTTTCTGGTCTTACATTTAGCTCTCTAATCCATTTTGAGTTTATTTTTGTGTATGGTGTTAGGGAGTGTTCTAGTTTCATTCTTTTACAAGTGGCTGACCAGTTTTCCCAGCACCAGTTGTTAAAGAGACTGTCTTTTCTCCATTGAATATTCTTGCCTCCCTTGTCAAAGATAAGGTGTCCATAGGTGCGTGGATTTGTCTCTGGGCTTTCTATTTTGTTCCATTGATCTATATTTCTGTCTTTATGCCAGTACCATACTGTCTTGATGACTGTGGCTTTGTAGTAGACCCTGAAGTCCGGCAGGTTGATTCCCCCAGTTCCATTCTTCTTTCTCAAGATTGCTTTGGCTATTCGAGGTTTTTTGTATTTCCATACAAAATGTGAAAATTATTTGTTCTAGCTCTGTGAAAAACACCATTGGTAGCTTGATAGGGATTGCATTGAACTTCTAAATTACAAATTTTTTATAGATGAGATAGCAGTAAGATATGCCTTCCTCACATATTTGAATTTTATTATTGCTTAAGATTTAAGAAGACTTCATAGCAAGATATTTGGTTTTTAAATTGCATGCTTTTATATTAAAATACAACATAACTGGGTATCTGAGTCCCACCATCCAGCTAGGACTCTCTACCCACCTTCTCCCTCAGATTCCAAGCCCACTCACCTTGTCCCATATGTGGTGGGGACATCACCACCATTATAGCTGAGGCATTTCCTGGAGCCACTCACTACTCCAGCCCAAGTTAGAGAGGAAAATTTAGCTGAGATTCACATGCCTCTGAATATGCATAACCATACTTCCTATTCACATTTGCACACACAATGTGAAGAAAAACAAATAAGAGCAATAAACTTGCATCAATGTAATTTGAATAATGAATTGTTACATTCACCCCACAGAAGCAGAATGAACCCTACTCAGAATTTTCTTGTGACGTCAAGACTGATGATTACGTACAAGAGGATTTCTAGGAAACATGGAAGTGAAGTGAAGTCGCTCAGTCATGTCCGACTCTTTGCGACCCCATGGACTGTAACCTACCAGGCTCCTCTGTCCGTGGGATTCTCCAGGCAAGAATACTGGAGTGGGTTGCTGTTTCCTTCTCCAGGAGATCTTCCCAACCCAGGGACTGAACCCGGGTCTCCGACATTGGAGGCAGACGCTTTACCATCTGAGCCACCAGGGAAGCTCTGCAACTTCCCCAAATTTATTTATTTTACATTGTCCTTAAGTTGATAATTTGTGGAGGATGAAACTGGACAAAATTAAAGGACCCTTTGTCCAAAATAATAGCTGCAGAGCCTTTGTTATTTAATCAGATGCTCAATCTAGATGTGAGACGAACAGACATTAAAAACATGTACATCAGAAATGCGTAAGGAAAAAAAGAAAGGAAGAGATAACCTTATTCTTTAAGGCATGAATACCTCACCAAAATAACCAAAAATACAGATGCATCTGCCTGAAAATACTAAGAGAATTCTCTTTCAATGATTCATGAAAAGAATCTATTGTGGTTTTGATTGGAATTGCACTGAATTTATATACCAACTGGAGAAGACACGGTACCTCTGCAATAATGAATCTCCTTATGCATGAACAGAGTTAATCTCTTCATTCAGGTCACTTAATGCTCATTTATAGTTTTCATTATATGTTAAAGATACACTATTTCATACTTCTCCATATAGACTTTGTATATCTTTTATTAGATTAATTCCTGAGCACTTGATATTTTCTTACACTTGCCAGATATTTTCTAGGTATTTGTTGCTGGTGTAAAGAAATACAATTGGCTTTCATACATCAATCTTATACCCATCCATCTTTTTCAACTCTATTATTCCTAATAAATTGTTTTTACATTCTTTTTGGTTTTCTACCAAAAATGAACAGGCTTCCCTGGGGGCTCAGGTGGCTCAGCGGTAAAGAACCCACCTGCCAGTGAAGAAGATGCTGGAGACTGGGGTTTTGATCCCTGGGTCAGAAAGATCCCCTGGAGAAGGAAATGGCAACCCACTCCAATATTCTTGCCTGGGAAATCCCATGGACAGAGCAGCCTGGCAAAATACAGTTCATGGGGTCACAAGAGTTGAACACAACTTAGCGACTAAACCACCATCACCACAAAAAAATGATCCCATCTGCTAATAAGACATTTTTATTAAAAAAAAAAAAAATTAGCCACAAAAAGGAGCATAAATGAGTTTCATAGGATATCCCTGAAAAAAAATTCAAACACTTGCTGCTAATCTAGGCATTAAATAATTTTATACCTGTCTGTCTTGAATTTTGAACCATTTCACGTATTACCTATTGGAGATAACTAAAACATTTTGTTTCAAAAACAATACAAACTTTAAGGTAGTTAAAATGTGACTAAAGAGCTAGGCAAGTCATAGGCCTTCTGGCCTCAGTTTCCCACGTGCCAAGTGCCTTTAACTGGATTAAATCCAAAATTACTGATCCAAGGCCCTTAAGTTAAATCTAGCTTGCAGACATGTTATATTAGGCCCTCACAGTGGGTTTTTTGGTTTATCTAGTTGCCAACATTAAAGAAACAGGTTTCAATTACAAGCGTAGGCTTCTAACTTTCTCATAAAATCCGGCCACCCCAGAGCTGAACATGGGCACCCTCCCCACGGACCAAGTGGGGCCCCCACAGTCTGCCACAGCCTTATTCAGTGGGCTTTGGTCATTCCATGTCTCGTGTCCTTGCAGCCATCTGACTTTTCAACTCCTTGAGGACGGTTACTTGCCCCCCCCCGCCGACATGGCATTATCACTATATATGGTCTGAGAAACCATCTACACAAAATGTGTGTGTGTGTATGTTCCAGTTAGCTGATAAGGCAGATACCATTTAAGGGAACAACAGCCAACTGGTAAATGTTTTTTGTTTTTTTTTTAAAGAGGAAAATTATTAATGACTCTATTAATAAAGTGTATAGTGAGCTGGAACACTTATCTTATAATTTAGATTTGTTTTTAAAAAAATGGGCCTATTATTTTATCTATAATTGATCTTGCTCTTGAGAATCATCCATTATTAAGCTGCAGGGAGGGAACAAGTTGTTTGGTCCCATTCGGTAATCTTGATCCAGCAGTTTAATACGTGTCAATAAGGAACTCAGACTTGGCTTACGTAAGTCAGTAAAATAAAGAGTCTTTCAGCGCCTTTTCCTCCTCTGCTCCAGAATGGTGTCTGGGCATGTGGGCAAAGGAGTATTGTTTGGTAACCATGTGGCCTTACTCAGGAAGCAAGACCTGGACCCCTGTCCATGTATTTGACTATGAGCTGTTTGTAGAGGCTGCTAAGGTGAGGTTGGTCTGGTCTTGCCTCCCCTGGCCCTCTGTTCTCTGTGGCTTATGTTAAGAATTGGCAACTTTTTGGGATTGGCATTCCCACAATCTGTTCCTTCTCAGTTGGGCCAAAGCTCTCGGATTTTTCCTTCAGAAACAGCCCCACCTCAGCTCTCACAACCTTATCATCCACAAGTCTGGCCATGATTCCATAAGTCCCCCATCCAAGGGTCACTCCACAGCCACAAATGATTGAATTCCCCTTGAAATGCAATCTTCTTCTTGATGACTCTCCAGCCAAATTCTTGCTACTTTTGAGATTCCTCCACACACAGGGGAACTGGAGACTCAATGAACCTAAACGCAAAGGTCTCCCTGGGCTGGGAGGGCAAGTCTTGCTTTGACACGGGTGCTTAGCATGTTACTGGATGGGCAGTTGTTTCTAAACCTTTTCAATATGAGAAATAGGAAAAACAAAATTTTAAAGATAGAATACATCATGATTCTATACTGGTCTCTCCAATTTAATTCTGGTCTATATATTGTACTTGATTTCCCTGGTGGCTCAGATGGTAAAGCATCTGCCTACAATGCAGGAGACCCGGGTTCAATCCTTGGGTGGGGAAGATCCCCTGGAGAAGGAAATGGCAACCCCCTCCAGTACTCTTGCCTGGAAAATCCCATGGACAGAGGAGCCTGGTGGACTACACAGTCCATGGGGTCACAAAGAGTCAGACACGACTGAGCAACCTCACTTTCTTTCACTATATTGTACTTAATCTCACCAATCTGATAACTGCATTCTTTTTTTCCCAGACTGAAAACTTCATTTCTAAATAACACCACACTATATATACAATATACACACATAAGACTCGGGATAAAAATACCAAAGTTACCACCAACAATATGCTTATTGAAAATGGTTTTTAAACTTCAGTTCTGTCCTTAGGATATATCCTAATAGGATGTGATCAAACTACAGAGTTTTACAGTTACATGAATTAGTTTCTATCATGCCACCAACTGCATAAACAGGTTCATTTACTTCCAATTTTTGAGAATGCTTTTGTAATATTTTTAGAATTATGTAGATTATCCACGTGGTTCCAAATCCAAATATAAACCAAGTTTACAAACTAAATTTCAATAAGTCTAGTTTCTTTCCCCGTCATCTCCACTCTGCTTCTTCCCACCCCTTGCCGCCTTTTAGCTTTTTGTCTTCCAGTTTTTAATACAGTATATTCATAGCCCCAAAAGTTCTCATATAAAAGGGGGCATGCCATTGTGTGTACTTTAGACTGAACATTTTAAACACATTTGTACATAGAATTTTCGGTCAAAAAGTCACTCTATAGATTATACAGTCAAACCCCAAATCCTAAAGAAGAGGAAACTAGCGGTCTGGAAATTTCAAATCACTTGCCAATGACATTCAGCTGACTGCTAGAGCTGGGACTCAAATTTCCACCTCTTGGCTCTCTACCCTGTGTACTTTACTCGCAGTAAATAGCTATAATCAGTGGTTTCTTCATAAGTTGAAATAATAATTTGAAGCAAAATTTAAAGAAGTATGAACATCTAGATACAACCCTTCAATTCATTTTACTCTCGGTTTTTATTTGGCTCAACCCAAATTCCACATTTAATAAATATGAGCGGATCCAATATGTGACTGCCAAATGTTTTATCCTTTAGCAACTGCATTAGTTAGCAAAGTCCCTGCACACTTTCTTCTGCTTTTTTCTTTTTGATCAAAAAACTGTTGATAATCCTGATTTTTCCCTACCTAGTCCTAATCACTTCATTCTTGCTATCCTGGGGAGGAACTGGCAGTTCTGTTCTGCATTACCTGGTAGCCTCTGTGAGAGGGGATTAGGCAGATGGAGAAGCCCTGTGATTGGTGTTATACTCCTAGAAAATCTGATCTCTTGGTATTTGTTAGAGTACAGGGTGGTAAACACTGTCACCTCTTTTTATATTGTCTATGAACGATGAATGATTTTTAACATTTTAAAACACTTGTAAAATAGAAGTACTGGGTTGGCCAAGAAGTTTGTTGGAGCTTTTCTAAGATGTTACGAAAAAACCCCAAAGAATTTTTTGGCCAACCCAGTATTTGTTGTTGTTCAGTGACTAAGTCATGTCTGACTCTTTGTACCTCCACGACTGCAGCACACCAGGCTCCCCATCCTTCACTATCTCCTGGAATTTGCTCAAACTCATGCCCACTGAGTCGGTGATGCCAATATTTGTTGGAACCCCACCATGCTCATTCACTTACATATTGCCTAGGCTCTTTTGCCCTCTAACAGTAGAATTAAGTAGTGGCAGTAAAGACCTATGACCTGCAAAGCCTAAAATATTTACAAACGCTTTGCCAATCCTTGTTTTAGAAGATTCTTCCTTTGTCCCTTCTATTACTTCATAAATTACACACCACCAATTCTCCTGGCTGAGTCACTCTCAGAAATGACTCTTAAAAGCTAAGTTTTCTAATGGCCATATCCCTTGTTCTTACCCATTAAAACATCATCCATCTTCCTCTCAGTGTACTTACATTAATTCAACAAACATCAGCTGAGCACTTAATTTGTGTTCATTGTGTACCTAAGGATCCCAGGTTTCCCTATTCTGCCCAGGAAATGTATTTCTCATAATCCCTTTGTTACCACCTGTCAGAAGATCACTATTTCAGGTCTGGATCCCACCTGCTGTTCTTCCAAGTAGATGGGGCCTGAGTGGGCCACCCACAGCTATACTTCCCATCATATGTGTTTATAGCTCTCATGACTAATAACTGCAAACTCATCAATGCTTTCTGAAAACTGAAAGAAAATGTTCTTTTCTCTTGTTATACCCAAATCAAACCACCCAAACTGAAACTTCCTAGTTAGCTTTTGGTATTCTTATTTTTTTAAATAATTTTTATTTAATAAATGGTACAAAGCACAATGCCAAAAATTGGTATTCTTCAAGTATGATAGCTTTTAGTCCTTTAGTTATAACCCATTTCCTCAAAGACACATCCAAGTATCGCATTGCCTGTGTGAAATGTGTTGCCTGGATTAGTCAGCCTTCTCTCTAACGAAGATCTTTGTCTGTCAGTCTGTATTATCCTTTCCCATAATAACATTAATCTAAAAGGCAAGGGACTAGACAGCTTTATCCTATGTGTATGTAGAGATCATTGTCAGATACCCCTTCATCCTACCCATCTATAAAATGCAAATCTTCAGGAACTCTCTAAGACAAAACATTCCTCCCTACACTTTCCAAGAACAGGCAAGGTTTTGCCCAAGAAGATGACTTGTAGGAGCAGAATAAAAGGCCAGTATGTCCCAAAGTTATATGTTAATTTTTATCCTGAAGGCAAAACTTTTTACAGTATCTAAAAGGGTAGGTCTTCATTTTTTTAAAAAAAAGAATCTTAAGTCTATTTTCTCTGGATACAGTACTTTATAGTTAGGTTTCCACTGATATTTGAACTCAGGTCTCCCGCATTGCAGGTGGATCCTTTACAGACTGAGCCACCAGGGAAGCTCATTGATATTTAATGTATAGATAATTATCAGAAGACTTTTTTAATAGAAAACCCACAAGATATATAAAGTATAAGATAGGTTTTTATGCTTAAGTAAAATATAAGTATTTACTACAATTCAACTGAGTCTGATAGCAACTTTCAGTGCCTTCTCAGAGAGAACCTAGCATAGATCCTTAACTATACAAAGGTTGTCAACTTTAACATATAAAGATTTGCCTGGGGAATTTGTTTAAAAATACAGATTTATTGAAAATCAAAACCACAATGAGGCATCACCTTACACTAGTCAGAATGGCCATATCATCAAAAAGTCAGTAAGTAACAAATGCTGGAGAGGATATGAAGGAAAAGGAACCTTCTACACTGCTGGTGAGAATGTAAATTGGTGCAGCCACTATGGAGAAGAATATGAGGATTCCTTAAAAAACTGAAAATTGAGTTACTGTATAATTCAACAATCCCATTCCTGGGCATATATTCAGAGAAAACAGGGATTGAAAAAGATACATGCACCCCAGTCTTCAAGGTGGCACTATTTATAACAGCCAAGACACTGAAGCAACCTAAGTGTCCATCAACAGAGAATAGATAAAGAAGATATACACACATACAGTGGAATATTACTCAGCATACACACACACACACACGCACGCACACAATGGAATATTATTTGGCCATTAAAAATAATGAAATAATGTCATTTGCTGCAACATGGATGGCACTAGAGAATATCATACTAAGTTAAATCAGGGAGAGAAAGACAAATATTACATGACATCACTTATATGTGGACTGTAAAAAGTAATACAAACGGATCCATCTACAAAACAGAAGTAGAGTCACAAACAGAAAACAAACTTATGGTTACAGAAGGGGAAGAGGGGGGGTAAATTAGGAGTATGAGGTTAACAGATACAAACTACTATACATGAAATAGATAAGCAATAAGAATTTACCATATATCATAGGGAACTATATTCAGTATCTTGTAACAACCTATGATGGAAAATAATCTGAAAGATATATAACAGAATCACTTTGTTGTACACTTGAAACTAACACAATATTGTAAATCAACTGAACTTCAATTCAAAAAAATACAGATTTCTTGTTCTGAAAGAGATTCCATTTCATTAGGTTCAAAGAGGACCCAGTAATCAGTTTTGTTAATAGCTCTGACCTCCCATCCCCCAAGGTGCACAAACACACACACACACAAAGGCACACATGCCATCTACACTGGCACCAGCACTGCCTCCTAAACACACCAGGATACTGACACTGATTAAGACTGATCTGGTCTCTCAGAAACACTGAGACAAAGGGATTGCTTCTTTAGTTTCACTGAGCCCATCTTAAACTAGGCCTCCAACATTCACTAACAAGAAAACAGATGAGATCATCCTAAAAACGTCTCTTTTTCATTTTTCATGAAAATCAGGCTACAGCTGGGCCATAGTATCATTAGGAGAAGCAGCCTGGTCTTTAAGCACAAGTATCAGATGACAACACCCTTATGACAGAAAGTGAAGAGGAACTCAAAAGCCTCTTGATGAAAGTGAAAGAGGAGAGTGAAAAGGTTGGCTTGAAGCTCAACATTCAGAAAACAAAGATCATGGCATCTGGTCCCGTCACTTCATGGGAAATAGATGAGGAAACAGTGGAAACAGTGTCAGACTTTATTTTTTTGGGCTCCAAAATCACTGCGGATGCTGATTGCAGCCATGAAATTAAAAGACGCTTACTCCTTGGAAGGAAAGTTATGACCAACCTTGATAGCATATTTAAAAGCAGAGACATTACTTTGCCAACTAAGGTCCGTCTAGTCAAGGCTATGGTTTTTCCCGTGGTCATGTATGGATGTGAGAGTTGAACTGCAAAGAAAGCTGATCGCTGAAGAATTGATACTTTGGAACTGTGGTGTTGGAGAAGACTCTTGAGAGTCCCTTGGACTGCAAGGAGATCCAACCAGTCCATCCTGGGTGTTCATTAGAAGGACTGATGCTAAAGCTGAAACTCCAATACTTTGGCCACCTCATGCGAAGAGTTGACTCACTGGAAAAGACTCGGATGCTGGGAAGGATTGGGGGCGAGAGGAGACGGGGACGACAGAGAATGAGATGGCTGGATGGCATCACCGACTCTATGGACATGAGTTTGAGTGAACTCCAGGAGTTGGTGATGGACAGGGAGGCCTGGCGTGCTGTGATTCATGGGGTCGCAAAGAGTCGGTCACGACTGAGCGACTGAACTGAACTGAATCAGAGAACAAGTTTCTTCCTCCCCACATTAAGTATTCTGAAAACTGGAACTCCTCAGACTTTTCCTACAAACATAGAGTAACCACTTTGCGGCTTGTTTCCAATATCATGGTGTATCAATACCAATCTCTACTCCCTTAAAAATCTCCATTCTCCTTCAAAAATGTGCAAACATACAGCTAGTCTTTGCCCCTCCATGATTCAGGATCCATGGACAAATTCAGATGGTCCAAGGCAGCACTTTCCAACAGAACTTTCTATGATGATGTTCTGTATCTGCGCTGATAGTCATTAGCCACATATAGCTACTGAGTTCTTACATGTTACTAGTATAAATGAAGACAATTTTTATTTTACTTAATCCTCATCAATTAATTTTTTATTTTTTTTTTTAATTTTTATTGGAGGCTAATTATTTTACGTGCTGTGATTCATGGTGTCGCAGAGAGTCGGACACGACTGAGCGACTGAACTGAACTGACTGAACTGAATTATTTTACAATATTATATTGGTTGGTTTTGCCATACATTGACATGAATCTGCCCCGGGTGTACATGAGTTCCCCCTTCCGAACCCCCCTCCCACCTCCCCTTATCCTCCCTCTGGGTCATCCCCACATACCAGCCCCGAGCATCCTGTAACATGCATCGACCCTGAACTGGCGATTCGTTTCACATATGATAATATACATGTTTCAATGCCATTCTCCCAGGCCATCCCACCCTCACCCTCTCCCACAGAGTCCCAAAGACTGTTCTATACATCTGTGTCTCTTCTGCTGTCTCGTATACAGGGTTATCATTTGCATCTTTCTAAATTCCATATATATGCATTAGTATATTGTATTGGTGTTTTTCTTTCTGGCTTACTTCACTCTGTGTAATAGGCTCCAGTTTCATCCACCTCATTAGAACTGATTCAAATGCATTCTTTTTAATGGCTGAGTAATAAAGACGCTTGCTCCTTGGAAGGAAAGTTATGACCAACCTTGATAGTATATTAAAAAGCAGAGACATTACTTTGCCAACCAAGGTCCGTCTAGTCAAGGCAATGGTTTTTCCCGTGGTCATGTATGGTTGTGAGAGTTGGACTGTGAAGAAGGCTGATCGCCGAAGAATCGATGCTTTTGAACTGTGGTGTTGGAGAAGACTCTTGAGAGTCCCTTATACTGCAAGGAGATCCAACCAGTCCATTCTAAAGGAGATCAATCCTGGATGTTCATTGGAGGGACTGATGCTAAAGCTGAAACTGCAATACTTTGGCCACCTCATGCGACGAGTTGACTCACTGGAAAAGACTCTGATGCTGGGAAAGGTTGGGGGCAGGAGGAGAAGGGGACGACGGAGAATGAGATGGCTGGATGGCATCACCGACTCTGTGGACATGAGTTTGAGTGTACTCCGGGAGTTGGTGATGGACAGGGAGGCCTGGCGTGCTGTGATTCATGGGGTCGCGGAGAGTCGGACACGACTGAGCGACTGAACTGAATACTCCATTGTGTATATGTACCAAAGCTTTTTTATCCATTCATCTGCAGATGGACATCTAGGTTGCTTCCATGTCTTCACTATTATAAACAGTGCTGCAATGAACATTGGAGTACATGTGTCTCTTTCAGTTCTGGTTTCCTTGGTGTGCATGCCCAGGAGTGCGATTGCTGGATCATATGGCACTTCTATTTCCAGTTTTTGAGGAATCTCCACACTGTTCTCCATAGTGGCTGTACTAGTTTGCATTCCCACCAACAGTGTAAGAGGGTTTCCTTCTCTCCACACCCTCTCCAGCGTTTATTGCATGTAGACTTTTGGATAGCAGCCATTCTGACTGGTGTGAAATGGTATCTCATTGTGGTTTTGATTTGCATTTCTCTGATTATGAGGGATGTTGAGCATTTTTTCATGTGTTTGTTAGCCATCTGTATGTCTTCTTTGGAGAAATGTCTGTTTAGTTCTTTGGCCCAGTTTTTGATTGGGTCGTTTATTTTTCTGGAATTGAGCTGCAGGAGCTGCTTGTATATTTTGGAGATTAATCCTTTATCAGTTGCTTCATTTGCTATTATTCTCTCCCATTCTGAAGGCTGTCATTTCACCTTACTTATAGTTTCCTTTGCTGTGCAGAAGCTTTTAATTTTAATTAGGTCCCATTTGTTTATTTTTGCTTTTATTTCCAATATTCTGGGAGGTGGGTCATGGAGGATCCTGCTGTGATTTATGTCAGAGAGTGTTTTGCCTACGTTCTCCTCTAGGAGTTTTATAGTTTCTGGTCTTACATTTAGCTCTCTAATCCATTTTGAGTTTATTTTTGTGTATGGTGTTAGGGAGTGTTCTAGTTTCATTCTTTTACAAGTGGCTGACCAGTTTTCCCAGCACCACTTGTTAAAGAGACTGTCTTTTCTCTACTTTATATTCTTGCTTCCTGGTCACATATGGCTAAGTGGCTACTTTACTGAACAGTTTGCATCTAAGGTCATTCATTCATAAAATGAATAAAATCATTCAGTCAACAGAACTAAAGTTATAATACAGGTTATAATGATTGATTTACAAGTTGTAATTTTATCCATTCCCTTTTGGAAGCTCCTAGGGTCAAACCTGGTTTTTCAGTTCAGTTCAGTTCAGTCGCTCAGTCATGTCCGACTCTCCGTGACCCCATGAATCACAGCACGCCAGGCCTCCCTGTCCATCACCAACTCCCGGAGTTCACTCAAACTCATGTCCATCGAGTCGGTGATGTCATCCAGCCATCTCATCCTCTGTCGTCCCCGTCTCCTCCTGCCCCGAATCCCTCCCAGCATCAGGGTCTTTTCCAGTGAGTCAACTCATCGCATGAGGTGGTTTTTACTCATGTTTTTAAAAAATTATTTTTAATTGAAGGATAACTGCTTTACAATATTGTGTTGGTTTTTAACTTTCTTAGAGCAACCACCACTTTCAAGATTCCATCAAGTAAAAACTCAAAAACCACTTTGTCAAATCAGTTTACCACCAAAGCATATGCATGGTTTATAAAATCAAACAGAGCAAAAGAAAAAGCACCATGCACTCAGCTGCCCTGCCGGTCTCCCTTCTCAGGAAAGCTCTCTTGCCTCCAGCAGTCTTCCATCACTCACCTCCTTATTCTAAGTAATGGTGCTTGTTGCTATTGTTCAGTCGCCCAGCCACGTCTGACTCTTTGGACCCCATGGACTGCAGCATGCCAGGTCTCTCCATCCCTCACCATCTCCCAAGTTTGCCCAAGTTCATGTCCAATGCCTCAATGATGCCATCCGGCCATCTCATCCTCTGACACCCTTAATTCAAAACCCTGACTTCCTCTTGTGATTGGTAGGGTTTCTAGCTGTCTTTAAATGCCCATCTTGTTTCCTCACTTTCCTAATAGTTATTTCACAATTTTTAAATTCCTATTTCATGTTTTCATTATTATAACATAATTTAATCTATAAATATCATTCACCGCTGAGCCGTGACATACACCATGATTACATTTCTTCTCTGGTGCTTTCTGTTTTCCCCTGGAGTTACTGCCGCCTCCTCCTCTTTCTCTTCTTCATTTTCTTGCTTTTATTTGAAACTAGGCTAAAAGTTCATATATCCTCCAACAACTCTAAATGTTTCCCATGAATCTTTCAAACAGTCAAACCTGGCAGATGAACCAGGAACCACACCCATGGACTCTTTATTCCACACCCCCACATTCCCGCCCCACCATTTCAATCTAATAGTTTGTTCTCTGGGCCATATTTATAGCTAGAGCCCTGGGATTTGCTTTGCTTCTCTCCTGGATCACATTTCAGGATATTTTCTCAGTCTTCTTCTTCACTGACTGGATCATGCCCTGCAGCAGCTGGCCGGGAGAAAAGCTGCATGGGTAGTAAGTTGTTTGTGTGTGGCTTTGTATGTCTGTGCTGTGCTTGGTCACTCAGTCTGACTCTTTGTGACCCCATGGATGGTGGCCCACCAGGCTCCTCTGTCCACGGGGATTCTCCAGGCAAGAATACTGGAGTGGGTAGCCTATCCCCTCTCCAGGGGATCTTCCCAACCCAGGGATCAAACCCAGGTCTCCCACATTGCAGGTGGATTCTTTACTGTCTGAGCCACAAGGGAAGCCCAAGAATACTGGAGTGGGTAATCTATTCCTTCTCCAGCAGATCTTCCTGACCCAGGGACCAAATCTGGGTCTCCTGCATTGCAGGCAAATTCTCTACCATCTGAACCATCAGGGAAACCCTTGTGTGTCTGAAATAACTTTATTTTTTCCTCACACCGGAATGATAATATAATTTGGTCAAGAATTGGCACAGCAGCTTGGATGGGAGGGGAGTCTGGGGGAGAATGAATACATTTACATGTATCGCTGGGCCCCTTTGCTGTCCACCTGAAACAATCACAACAGTGTTACCTAGCTGTACTTCAATATAAAATGAAAAGTTAAAAATAAAAGGCATTGGCAAAGAAAACAGACACGAATGTGCAAGTATGGAGGAAATAATTTCTCCCAGAATTTTGCAGATTTCCTTAACCCACTCCAGTACTCTTGCCTGGAAAATTCCATGGACAGAGAAGCCTAGTCAGCTTCAGTCCATGGTGTCGCAAAGAGTCGGACACGACTGAGCAACTTCACTTCACTTCTAGTTTGCAGTATTGTTGAGAGAGCTGGTACCACTCTGATTCAGAATCCTTTATACATGTCTATTTTTTCCCTCTCTGGCAGCTTCTAAAATTATTCCTTGGAAGCTGCTATATAACTCATGGAGTTAACCTGGTACTCCGTGACAACCCGGCCGGGGTGGGGAGTGGGCGGGGGACAGTGCAGGAGAGAGGTTCAAGAGGCAGGGGAACATATGTACACCTATGGCTGATTCACGTTGTTGTAGGGAGAAACCAATGAAGAAGGAATTCATAAGGCCTGGACTCCATCTTAGGCCTGTTCATGCTGATCATGCTCGGCCACCTCTCCAAGGACTCTGAACTCTGTGCTTTGTGCCTATGGAAACTACAACAGAAGGATAAGATCCCCTCTGGACAGGGGAATCTTGAAGATCACATCCAGGTCACTAATCACCTAAGAGAAAACATACTCTAATCACCCCTGCCTCCAGACAGGTCATAAATTTTTTCTGTATCTATCGGAATGTAACCACAGGCTTATCGATTATTGACTGTTTGGAATGTAACCACAGGCTTATTGATTATTAACTGTTTCAACACATAACACATGAATGATGGGGTTATTGGGATTGTATTTACCCTTCCTTTGTTTATGTAAGTCTCAAGGAATTTGGGGTGGTGGGTTTGGACACGTACACATGGGGTATAAAAGATTTTCACAAATGCTGGCCGGGGTCCTTGGCTAAGAGGAGACTCTGCCTTGGGTCCGCCGGTGTAATAAACTGCACTCCACTATCTGCATTGTCCTTCTGAGTGAGTTTGTTTCCCTAAACGCGTGGGTACAACACCAACACAACACTGTAAAGCAATTATCCTACCATTAAAAATAAATTTTTAAAAATTATCTCTCTTCTGTTATTCTGAAACTTCAAAATGATGTGCTCAAGAAGAGGATATTTTTCATTCATTGTGTATGGTACATGATGTACCCTTTTAATCTGAAGACCCATATCCAAGGAGAATTTCCCATATTTTTACTTTGAAAATGTCCTATCACTTTGTTTCCTTTTTACAAAACTCCTATTATTAGAATACTGGACCTTCTATACTATGCCTCTGTCTTAGCTTTCCTTCCTTACTGTCCACTTTAAATTTTTTTTCCAGAAGCTTGGCGTTTTAGTTGTGGTAAAAGTCACATAATATAGTATATGCATAAAGTAGATAACTAATGAAAACCTACTGTCCATTTCTTTATTAATTCTTTTTTCCCAGGTACTTTCCTTACTTCTCTTCCAAATTATGATGAGCATTTATTTCAAGTATCGTTTTAAATTTCTAACTGCTCTTTGCCCTGACAGTACTTGTTTTATAGCTCTGCATTTTTATTTCATTAACAATACTACCTGGAGTTATATTGTAGGCTTTTTTCTTCTTCAATTCCGTGCACTGCCTCTGTTAGTTCCAACTTTGTTTTTGATGGGGAGGGATTTTTCATATTTGAGGCTTTCCTATTAATAAACGTCTGATCATTTGTGCATATTTAAGAACAAGGCATTACAATGCTGATTGAAAGCCCTGCTATATGGGCAAGCCTTGACAGCTAGTGAACCTCATTGTTAGGGCAATCAAGAGGGGATCCAGCTCTTTCATTGAGACACCAGCAAAATCTTTACTTTAGACTTTCCTAGGACAGGAATCTTTCAGTCGTCTCCTTGGGATAGGAATCTGGTGGCTGGTTAGGCCATCAAAGGGCACTAGCAGCCTCCTTATTAGATGGGCAGTTACTTATATTTCCACTGTCTTTCACCTAGAACCAAATCACAGCCCTCCCCTGTGCTTGGTACCTACAACTCCTAAAATCATATCTGAAATTTCTCCAAGAAATGGATCTTTCAAACTCTTATTAGGATATAGGAGGGGTAGTCATATAACTTCTCAGAATGAAGGTAGGGATTGGAGTCCAACTGCTCCTTAAATAAACAGGTCTCCTGTTTACAGCCTTCTGACTCTCCCCAACCTGGCACTTCCAATGTCCAAGAATTCCTGGAATTTGGCAGGGTGGATCAACTAGCTTCTCAGTGGTAACCTTGCCCAACTCCACACCCACCCCTCCCTTAGATCCGACCTCCTTTAATTTGCTAAAGGGAAAGTGGGTGTATGAATGTTCAACCATCTACATATATTATAGTTTGGAGTTTCAGGTATTTCCTGACTGGATCAAAGGTAAAGGTAAAGCCCTGTAATTTTGCTGCTGTCATTATTGTTCTTGTTTGGTAGTGACTTTTGTGAGAATTATAATTCAGAGACATTTTTACTTTTAGTTCCCATCGTATAACTAAGAGCATGAGTAGTCTTGTCAATATAGGAATGACTCTTGTTTATTGTTTAAAGAGAGGGTAGAAAGTTGTTCTCCTCTAATTAGAAAAATCCAGCCATATTCATATTTCTTCATATTCTCAGCATGAGTTCTCATCTAAATGATTTCCTTCATTACATGCCTAATAAAAAATAAGAAAAGTTACGGCAAGAAATCAAGAAAGGAAAGTTCTTTTTCTCTCCACCAGTTCTTTTAACAGTTTGGACTTTAAATATTACCTCCATTAGGTAAGAGAGAGGCACCAAGATAACACATGTGTGTGCATGCTAAGTCGCTTCATTCATGACTCTGGGAGACCCTGTGTGTTGCAGGAGGAAGCCAACTCTGACTCCATGTTGGAAATGGTTTCTTTGATATGCTTTTTCATTGCTTTTGTTTTCATAATCAAACTTAATGACTTGCCTGGAGACCCTGCTCCTCTGTTGTTCAGTTGCTCAGGCGTGTCCAACTCTTTGAGATCCCGTGGACTGCAGAACACCAGGCTTCCCTTTCTTTCACCATCTCCCAGAGCTTGCTCAAACTCATGTCCATTGAGTCAGTGAGGCCATCCAACCGTCTAGTCCTCTGTTGTCCCCTTCTCCTCCTGCCTTCGATCTTTCCCAGGTGGCCAAAGTATTGGAGCTTCAGCATCAGTCCTTCCAATGAATATTCAGGATTGATTTCCTTTAGGATTGACTGGTTTGATCTCCTGCCCTTCTGCTTGATTATAAACTAAAGTGCCTTTGTTCAGTTCCTGGAGAGATAGCTTGTCCCTGCCTACATCGCAAGCCACTCCAGTACTCTTGCCTGGAAAATCCCATGGATGGAGGAGCCTGGTAGCCTGCAGTCCATGGGGTCGCTAAGGGTCGGACACGACTGAGCGACTTCACTTTCACTTTTCACTTTTACACATTGGAGAAGGAAATGGCAACCCACTCCAGTGTTCTTGCCTGGAGAATCCCAGGGACGGGGGAGCCTGGTGGGCTTCCGTCTATGGGGTCACACAGAGTCGGACACGACTGAAGTGACTTAGCAGCAGCAGCCTACCTGTAAATAGAAGAGAGCAACACACCCCTTCCAAAGGCTGGTCATTCCCTCGGAGATGTTTTGCAAGACTGAAGGCCCTTTCACTTGACTTCCCCACTATTTCTCCCTCTCTATTCTGCCTTTTGACTTTAGTTCCTCATTGATTCTTTCTCTCTGGTCTATCTATAAAAGAACCTGGCATCCAGACTCCAATAAGATGGTTATTTTGAGGTGCTAGCCTGCCATCTTCTCAGTCAGCTGCTTTCTAAATAAAGTCTCTTTCCTTGTCTCAATACCTCATCTCTCAGATTCATTGTCCTGTCGTGCGGTGAGCAGAGCGAGCTTGGACTCGGAAACATGTGGACTGTAGCCTGCCAGGCTCCTCTGTCCATGGGATTCTCCAGGCAAGAATACTGGACTGGGTTGTCATGCCCTCCTCCAGGGGATCTTCCTGTCCCAGGGAGCAAACCCACATCGCTGACGTCTCCTGCATTGGCAGGCACGTTCTTTACCACTAGCATCACCTGGGAAGCTGAGATAACACATAAATCCAAAGTTTTTAAGGAGGAAATGACAGTCCACTCCAGTATTCGTGCCTGGAGAATCCCATGGACAGGAGCCTGACAGGCTACAGTCCATGGGATCGCAAGAGCCGGACACGACTTAGCGACTAAACCAAACCATGCCAAGAGAAGCTAATACCCGTATATAAGACTGGGGGCTTTGAACCCAAAGTTTTGTTTTTGAAACACCAAGGAGAAAAGGGAAAATAATGAGGAAATAAAAACAGGATTTAGCAAGCAAGATAGAAACCAAACTTTGCCCAATTGTCTATTTCACAGTATTTTCGATGCTATAGTCTCAGAACAGAAGCACAGCCATCTTCTCCTGGTAAGCAAAAGTCTACTTGATGCAAAGGACTCACTCATACCTTGCCGCCACCATGCTTCAAACTGCATTCTGGACCACATCTCTCCTCATTTGGCTGCCATGCATCAGGACCCCCTCCCACTTCCTTCGTCTGAAAAATTTCCCACCTTGTGAGTTCCGCTGAGAGGCTGAGCTCGCTCTCATTATCCAGATTCAGCCCATCAGTGTGTCACTCTCCCGAGCCAAGGGCACTGGCGTTGGACCAAATCAGGCGCACCTGCTCCAGCTAGCCATGTGCCGGAGCCAGGATCATGGAGAGAGGGAAAGTCACTCCTGCAGCGGTGGTTGTGGCAGCAAGATCAGGCTCCTGGGCCTCAGAGGCAGTGTGCAGAGCTCTGGGCCAGCAGGGTCCACTCACGAATCCAAGTGTGGCCCCTCACACTGTGCAGCTGTGCTGTCAGGGGCCCACGGCCAAGGAGCCCAAGCCAGACTCGCAGCAGTTCTCTCTACAACTCATGATCCATTTGATAAATGTCCTTTCTGCTCAAGTCAGCTGGAACTGAGACTCTGACATATTCAGGTTTCATACTTTGATGGTCGAAATAACTGAAAACTGAAGGTACAAATCTTGATCTATGAAATGACAACAAATCCTACAGGCAGGTAGGTAGTGCCATCTATATTAACACTATAGACAGATAGATGTTTCTTGTGGTATCATGTTTGAATCCTTTAAGCCTGTGTTTTCAGAGTTCTACGCCAAGAAAAAAAAAATTGCTAATATTCTTCTTATCTTGCAGATTTCAGGGACCAGACGCAAGGTTCTTGTTGGGACACATGAGAATCAAACTTAGCAAGCTAGCTAGCCTTCCTCACCATCATAACCACCTAGACCTAGTCCTCAGACACCAGTGTGCTTAAGGATTCCTCTGGGTCTGTACACCTGCCTTCAAAATGCACATTCAGGCCAGAGAGAGGGGGAGAGTGCAGGCATACTCATGGAGGTGGTTAAAGCTGTGGGAATCATACCTGAGCTCTCTTTTAATTAAGCAAAGCTAGTGAGAGCCAGTGCCTTTGTAAAGCAGTATCCAGGTGGTGGTTTCAGGTATCATTACTATAAATAAAGGAAGCCTAAGTTTCAGGGAATCAGAGGTTAAATTCCTAAGAGCATCTTATTTTCCACTCGGGATTTTAAATAAGCAACCCAGAAAAGGAGAGAGAGGCAAAGGAGAAATTTTTCTCAAGAATAAACAATAGCTATTTTACAGAAATTTAAATAAAATACTGAGAATTAACTCAATGCAGCAAACACTTTCGGAGGGAGGAGGGCAATGGCATTGATGATAGCCCATTAGGAGCTGAAGAAATCTAGAGATGAACAGGGCTTTGGCCCCTCTTTACCTCCGATTGATCATCTGGGTGAGAGTCAGTGAGTAAATTGAAGGGAGATGGGAAAACAAGAAGATATGTAAGTATGATAGAGGCAGAATATTATAAATCTAAAGAGGGGTGGCAGCACCGATTGCTTCCGATTGTTTTCAATTGTCTCTCATTCCCACTCAAACGTGCCACCCTGGGGCTCTGCACACGGTGAGGCTGAGGTGAACACTGCTGCAGGGGAAGGGGGGAATCTGTCTAGAATAAAGGCACAGCCCCACTATGATCCATCCCGCCACAGGGTTCACAATAGACACGAAAGTGACCAGCTTTCAATTACAAGAACCAGACATGAAAGAGAAAGCATTTTCCCAGAAATCTCAAAGATGGGCTTTGAAATAACCATCAGCCCAGCACAGAGGACTAGACTGTAGAGCTTTAACTGCCAACAGAGGAGGGAGGTGGGAGGAAAGGGCAGGGATTCAAGCAAAGCCCAGCCTGAGGTTCAAGGAGGAAATTTAGGGAAGGAAGAGAGTCGGGATGTTTCTGTCCCGGGCACCCGAGGGCTGAAAGCCTGGGGTGGGGAGGGAGGATTTGGGAACAGGTGGGTTGAGAATTCCAGAATGCAGGAGACCTGAGCCTTGCTTCCTTCAGGAACCCTTGGAGACCTCCTCGCTGCGTGAACTGGGCTGTCCTGGGAAGCAGGGAAGAGTTGGGAACCACTTGAGTCTAAACTGAAAGAGGCTGAGAGAAACCCCCTCAAGCACAAAGTGGAAGCAATTCAAAAAAACCTTTGGAGTCCTTTCAGAGGAGCATGAAGGCCTCTGAGAAAAAACAACACTCTCCTCCTAGGCATGTGAGGACTCCTTGAACCTGAGGATGCTGTGTGGTGTGGGAAGGGGACCCCCAGCAGAGGCTGCAAGGCCAGGAGACTGTGGGGTCACTGAGGAGCCTCAGAGGATCAGAGGCCCTGCTGAGGGCGGAGCTAAGAGAGAAGATGACAGAAAGAGAGCAGATGGCCTGCAACGCCAGCCACAGGCACCTCCAGAGCAGACACAGTGGGACTTCATGGAACGCCAGCCGGGCACACCTACCTGCCTGCCTGTGCCATGAGGTCCCCCCCAGCCCCAGCTCCTTCCTGGCTGCAGGGAGAGAGAAGGGAGATCGCTTATGTGGCTACACCAACCCTGAGAGGGGTCGTGAACCTTGACTGAATTGCAGTCCCGATTTAATTAGTGACTGAGGAAACCTGAAGTGTTGAAGTCAAGTGTTTTCTATAGGTGATTGGTGGCTAATGAGTTCATTAGATTCATTTCCGATAAACCACTGCTATTTCTACATAGATGCTGTGTGTACACAGTACAAAGGTACATACCAAATGCAGTGGGGAAATTGAAGGAAGAAGATGTTGTATTAAGGTGGGGGTCATAGCAGGCTTAGAGCAGTATTTTTGACAGGGTTTTTTTAAAAACTGTGCCTCAGTGAATTTATGGACTTCTGACAAGTAGAAATGAGGTGGTGGCACTGCCGACGGCAGAAAGAGGTGGATCAAAGCCTAGGAAATGGGAGGAGGTGGGAAATGTTCACAGGGAAAAAAAAAATGATGGTTCAATTTGGCAGGAACCTAAGTTCCCTTTGAAAATTCCACACACGCTCTGCCAGAGCCCTGTGCTTTGCGCCTCAGTGACGGGAAGCATTTTATAAACATCTCCGGTAGGAAACATACTCTCAGCTGAGTGATGTCTGGAAACATACGCCCATTCCTTAGAAGCCCTGCCGCCTCTGTCTGCTTCCTGTCCCCTCTTGCAAATGTAGTAAAGAGACTTGCCACCAAATGATGCCTCTAGTGGGAAATCCTTAGGGTTAGCAGCCCTAACCGACAGAGAAGGGATCTTCCATCCATATTTCATCATTTCATCAGATGCTAGGAAAGCTTTCTTTCACCTTTCTGCCTGCCCTTATTCCATGGATGGAGGCGTGGCTGCTACCAGGAAGGTGATGGTTCACTGGTTGTGAGGCGGCGTCCAGGCATTTTTATCCTGACAAATCTCCCAAGGTGATCCAGCCTTCCTTTGTATACTCTCCTTGCCTCCCATTCCTTCACAGAAATTTAGAACACCCTCTGGTACCTATTTGGTATCAATAACCACTTGGTGAATGAATGAATGGGTTGACAGGCACACCCACCCATTTTTCAAACTGTAGTGTGTAACGAAGTCAGCAAGAGGACTTGTTAAAATACAGATTGTAAGGACTTTCCTGGAGGTCAGGTGGCTAAGACTCCCTGGTCCCAAAGCAGGGGTCCAGGGTTTGATCTCGAGTCAGGGAACTAGATCCCATATGCTGCAACTAAGAGTTGGCATGCCTCAACAAAGATGGAAGATCCTGCCTTCCATGTACCAACTAGACCTGGCACAGCCAAGTAAGTAAGTAAATAAAACCAGATTGTTGGGTCCACTTGAAGAGTCTGACTCAGTGAGCATGGAGTAGGGGCTGAGAACAACCCACTTCCCCTGCCCCCTGCCCCTGCCAGGTGATACTTATGCAGTTGGTGGGAAAGGGGGTCTGCTTTGAGAGCAGCTGGTCTAGAGCAACATGGAAATCCCCAGAATACTTCGATCACAACCCTGCATTTATTGGTACCTTTTAATGTTTTGATTGCCATCTTCCTGGAAGCTTTAGAAAAACTTGTGTCCCTATGTTTCCTTACGTAAGTTATCAGAGCAACTTAACTGCATAAATTATTGGCTTTGGAAACAGTTTCTGGAAGATATGGAATTTGGCTTAAGAATCCCAGGAATTACAGACTTCTGAATAAAATGTGAATTATCTTTTTCCACTCCAGGGTTGATGTTTTAACGATGCAATAAAATTAAAAAGCCATAGGGCTTCTATCATTTTAGCTTGGATTCAGTTCAGTTCAGTTGCTCAGTCGTGTCTGACTCTTTGTGACCCCATGAATCACAGCACGCCAGGCCTCCCTGTCCATTACCAACTCCCGGAGTTCACTCAAACTCATGTCCATCGAGTTGGTGATACCATCCAGCCCTCTCATTCTCTGTCGTCCCCTTCTACTCCTGCCACCAATCCCTCCCAGCATCAGAGTCTTTTCCAGTGAGTCAACTCGTCGCATGAGGTGGCCAAAGTATTGCAGTTTCAGCTTTAGCATCAGTCCTTCCAATGAACACCCAGGATTGAGCTCCTTTAGAATGGACTGGTTGGATCTCTTGCAGTCCAAAGGACTCTCAAGAGTTTTCTCCAACACCACAGTTCAAAAGCATCAATTCTTCAGCGATCAGCTTTCTTCACAGTCCAACTCTCACATCCATACATGACCACTGGAAAAACCATAGCCTTGACTAGACGGACCTTGGTTGGCAAAGTAATGTCTCTTCTTTTTAATATGCTATCTAGGTTGGTCATAACTTTCCTTCCAAGGAGTAAGCGTCTTTTGATTTCATGGCTGCAATCAGCATCCACAGTGATTTTGGAGCCCCCAAAAATAAAGTTTGACACTGTTTCCACTGTTTCCCCATCTATTTCCCATGAAGTGATGGGACCAGATGCCATGATCTTAGTTTTCTGAATGTTGAGCTTCAAGCCAACTTTTTCACTCTCCTCTTTCACTTTCATCAAGAGGCTTTTGAGTTCCTCTTCACTTTCTGCCATAAGGGTGGTGTCATCTGCATATGTGAGGTTATTGATATTTCTCCCAGCAATCTTGATTCCAGTTTGTGCTTCTTCCAGCTTGGATTGCTAAGTCACTTCAGTCGTGTCCAACTCTGTGTGACCCCATAGACGGAAGCCCACCAGGCTCCCCCGTCCCTGGGATTCTCCAGGCAAGAACACTGGAGTGGGTTGCCATTTCCTTCTCCAATGTGTGAAAGTGAAAAGTGAAAGTGAAGTTGCTCAGTCATGTCTGACTCGTAGCGACCCCATGGACTGCAGCCTACCAGGCTCCTCCATCCATGGGATTTTCTAGACAAGAGTACTGGAGTGGCTTGCCATTGCCTTCTCCGTCCAGCTTGGATTAGCCTTCTTTAATTTCACAACAAAGCAAAAATCAAGCCACCTCTTCTGGAGTGATTGGCGACTATATAAAGAAGAATGTTTCTGTCTGTTACCTGGAGGAGAATCCATTTTGAGAATCTGAAACTGCTCTATTATCCTTTTATCCCGACAGATAAAAACAAAACAAAACTGTTTTCACATTATGTCAAGTACCCACAAGGGGCCTAGTTTTTGACTAGTTTACCAGGCCCTGTAACATGTCTAGAATTGCTCAAGTAAGAAAATCTATTGTTAAAAAAAAGGAGGTGTTCTTTTTAAAAAACTTTTAAGCACTAAAGTTTAATATTCACATTAGGCCATTGGTTTCTTTGGGAAGATTATTCTTGAACTTTCCTAATCCATATTTACAATTCTATTAGTTATTTATAGAGTCAAAGACACCCAAATTCTGAATTACTGTAAATAAAAAGGATATATTTTATAATTGTGCATATCGTGTTTACCATGTGGATTCTCACTGCTCAGAAATTTAAATGATCAAACACCCTTGTTCCTGCAAGCTTCCTGAGAGCTATTAATTCCAATTACACCTATCTAAATATATATTACAGAATTCAGATAAACAATATTTGATCTACAAAGTCATGCCTTTTTCTCTCTTGAAGCCAGACTGCAGATGAAATTTCCAATAATAATAGCTTCCAATAGGAGCTCTAAACAACACAGCTCCTCAAATTTATCTGCAAGTCTGATTTTGATATAGTCCTACAGTCAACAAAAATGAGGCTTATAAGGGCAGAAAGTATCATTTAAATGCAGAAGTGTTCACTGATCTGGCCTTTTTATTAAAAGTCTTTTATTTAGGTTAACATGACTTCTTCCAGACTGAGACCTCAGCTTCAGATTTCTTTTCCTTGCTGTATTTTATAAGACACGCAAAACTGAATACTCTTGTATGTAATTATTATTATTTGTAATTGTAGGTTGTATTTTGCATGCTGATTGCTCCCTGCTGCTCCAGTGTTCCATGAGTATGTGTAATTTTACCTGATACTCTACATTAGAGAATTTTCCATTTATCTGCCAATGGAGTTACTTTATCAAAATACAGGCAGGCATAGATATCAGTTCATAGCAACGGCAAAAACAAAGCTTGATTAAATTACTTTTAGGAAACAAAAACTCACCCTGTTTTCAACATAATTTGGTAGAAATTCACCAGGCAGAGGTGGGTAGAGGTCAGGAGAGGGGACAGACACAGAGCTCAGACTCATCAGCACAGATGAGGGGGAAGATAAGGAAGATGCTGGCAAGTGAGCAACAGGAACAAGAAGGGCACAATATGGTTGCAGGTTTGGGAAGCAAGGGTGTAGGATGAGTGTGATGGCCAGGGAGGCAAGCTACCATGCAGGTACCAGGTGAGCATGCTAGGGGGCTTGGCAGACTTATGGGGGGAGGGGAGGAAGAGGGTGTGAAATTGGTAGATCTAAGTAGAAAGTCTAGGCAATCAAAGTTAGATTCAGGGACTGGCAGCCAAGGCTACAAATGTAAAACTAATGGAGATGCAAGAAACTGAAGATGGAACAGGACAGACAATGCATTTTGACTCTCCTAATGAGCCCTAATTAACAGCTCTGGCTGAAAACCTCCCACGACAGAACACAGCCACCTCAAGAGCAGCTTGAAGAAACTGTCAGGATGCGGATCAGCTGTTATCTGAGTGCAGGCTTGAGCTTCCTTTAGCCAGGTATCTTTTATTGTATGGGTAAATGATCAAAGGTGTGCATCTGAACCACAAACAAGTGAACAAGAATGTAAAAAAAGGAAAAAAAATGTACAAACTATATTTATGTTACTAGCAGCAAACTTCCTTAGGGAGGGTTAAAATTAGCATTTCAGGAGATCCCATTACTAAGTGTTTAGAACCATCTCTGCATAAAAATTTGAATTCCTCAGACAAACAATCAGGCTAGATGTAGAAAAGCCCACCAGCTGCCCTGTAAGTCAATTTTACCTGGTCTTCAGAAATGAACAAATGTTGAATCCAAGCCTTAAGTCAGTGACCCTCACCTGGGTGGCGTATTAGACTAATAGAGGAAAATTCTGATTTAAATTCTGGATTCTGATTTAAATTCTGATAAATACTGAGCATGAGCATCAGTATTTCTTAGAAACTCCCCCAGTGAAAATAAGGGTTGAGAGCCACTGCTACATGGAGGAGACCTCAGTGAGAAAAAAACAACCCTAAGTGCCACAACATTAAAGTATGTTCTAAAAGGTAGCCAGGATTGCCCAGGACCTCATGCAACTTTTGCTTTTATTTCTTTGTGTAAAATAAGGCGTATGTTGACTTTAGCCAATATCAAGAACATGGCTCCCCTCCTGAGGTCACTATGACTCTTTATCTCAGGAAAAAGAAATATGGGAACTTGTTGCTTAATCATACTTTGTGAATATATCTAATAAGTTTCATTGTTTTTAAGGCTACAATTGATGTATGCTATTGTACTTCTGTTCATTATGAATTGTACAGCTTAATTTATCCTTTCTATTTCTGAGAATGTATCCAATGATTTGATGTAAAGAAAGGGGAGAAAGGTCTATATTTCTAATTGAGATTTGTAGCAGTGGGATGTGTTAACCAAGACAATTCATTGTTAACAAAGAAAGAAATCATTTCATACCTAGAAAGAAATAGACATTATATCAGAAGAATGTTTGATAAAAAGTAACATTGGGAGATGCTAAAGCTGAAACTGCAATACTTTGGCCACCTCATGCGACGAGTTGACTCACTTTAAAAGACTCACTGGAAAAGAGTCTGATGCTGGGAAAGGTTGGGGGCGGGAGGAGAAGGGGACGACAGAGAATGAGATGGCTGGATGGCATCACCGACTCTGTGGACGTGAGTTTGAGTGAACTCCGGGAGTTGCTGATGGACAGGGAGGCCTGGCGTGCTGTGATTCATGGGGTCGCGGAGAGTTGGACACGACTGAGCGACTGAACTGAACTGAACTGAACATTGGGAGATAGAGATAACACAAACTTTTCCAGACTCAAGAAAGTAATTTTGAACCAAAAATAGAGCAACCAAATGATGTAGCAATCCCACTCCTGGGTATATATCCAGAAAAAATGAAAACTCTGATTTGAAAAGATACATGCACTCCAATGTTCATAGCAGCACTATTTGCAAAAGCCAAGACATGCAAACAAGCTGCCCATCAGCATATGATTGGTTTAAAAGATGTGCCTTAAATACAATGGAATATTATTCAGCCATAAAAAGGAGTGAAATATTACAATCTTCAGCAACACGGATGGACTTAAGAGAATATTATACCAGGTAAAGTTAGGAAGAGAAAGAAAAATACATGACATCATTTATATGTGGAATCTAAAAGCGAATAAAAATGAATCTATATACAAAATATAAACAGACTCAGACACAGGAAGCAAACTTATGATTACAAAAGAGGGGAGGAAGGCAGGGTAGGGATAAGTTAGGATATGGAATTTACAGATACAAACTACTACACATGAAACAGACAAGCAACAAGGATTTACTGTATAGCACAGGGAACTATATTCAATATCTTATAATAACCTAGAATGGAAAATAATCCGAAAACTGAGTCACTTTGTTATATACCTGAAACTAATATTGTAAATCAACTAAGCTTTAATGTTTTAAAAAAGTCATTTTGACATAGCAACATAGCATGTCTAACAAAAAATTAGAAAATGTTGGTTAATAATAAAACACAAGTTTATAAATATGGCTAGAAACTTTCAGATCATATATGCATATTAATTGGTTGATGAACACTAGCCATGACCTACAAATTTAAATAGAAATAAGAATCCTGTCAAGTTGTTAGATAAAAACAAATCTTGAAGTCCTATAAAACACCATATGTATATGAGGATAGTAGTAGCATAATGTTATGGGAATATTATTCATTTTGATTTCTGAGTTAGATTGTCTGTAGATTCCAAGGTTACATACCAAAGGGTAACAGTATTCAAATTCTAAGGTATAAAACCTTCCATCTAGTAAATTTATCCTTCAAGGAAACACAATTGAAACTGCACTCTGAGCACAGAGCTCCACATTCAGATTACTCTTAGCCCCACCAAGCCCTCACTCACGGGCCTTAAACTAGATTTCCTTCTATTTCTCCCCTCTTGTAGACTGAATTCTTTCCTATGAGGTTCTTTAGTTTGATAAACTCCACCACATCCCTGTAGAATCATAAGGAGGAAAGATTGTGTATTTAATCTGGGACCCCCTGCTACCCAAGATACTAGAACAACTTTATTAGTTATCATTTGGCAACAAGATTGGGATGCTATTTAAAAAGAAAAGTACAAATGGCAGGCAGTAGAAATCATATTTCAAGTAGCTCAGTAAGAAAATCCACACTGCAATTTTAATGAACTCAGGGCAAAAGGACTTGTGCAGAAAACAAGGGAGGGTGAAACGGAAGGAAACAACCACGTGCCAGACAACGTGCTAGCTGGTTATGTACACCAGCCAATTTAATCCACACTGTAAGAGTGGTTACTATCTCCTTTGCACAGATGAGGAAACTGATGCTTAGAGAAATCAAGCAATTTGCCCAAGTTCCTACACTTGGTAGTGGCAGAGCTGGAATTTGAATCCAGGAATATCTCACCTCCAAAGTCTATGCCCTTCTTTCCCTCGCCATATTGGCAAACAAGGTGCCTCCTGAGAATCATATTTTGAAATCTACTTTTGAGCTTAAAATCTAGTGACAATATGGGCAACATAACCGACATTTTATAAAGCTATAAATGAAGTATAACCTTTAAAATCTATTTTAAAGAATCAGTCTATTGTATACTGGTAACTTATGTAATGCTGTACATAAAGTGAAAGTCGCTCAGTCATGTCCAGCTCTTTGCTACCCCATGGAATTCTCCAGGCCAGAATACTGGAGTGGGTAGCCTTTCCCTTCTTCAGGGGATTATCCCAACCCAGGGATCAAAACTATACTTTAATAAAGACTTTTTAATTTTAAAAACCTGCTGTGCTGTGCTTAGTTGCTTTGTCATGTTTGCAACCCCACGGACTATAGTCCATTAGGCTCCTCTGTCCATGGGGATTCTCCAGGCAAGAATCCTAGAGTAGGTTGCCTTGCCCTCCTCCAGGGGATCTTCCCAAGACAGGGATCAAACCTGGGTCTCCTGCATTGCAAGTGGATTCTTTACCGTCTGAGGCACCTAGTGAAATTTAAATATGAACAATATGTTCTATCTACAATTAAGAAAAATGATCAAATTATTAAAGAAACACTCTCAACAATTAGCCTGCCTCCTGGCATTCATATGCTAATAATATTTCATCTGATATTAAAGTAAATAAATGAGAGAGAAAATCCAGTCGGGATCCAAACCAGGATATCTGTTGAAATTATCAAATATTTGTTACGAACTCCAGTAGTCACGATGAAGAGATTTTAATTTTGTCCACATTAAAAAAAATGAAGTAACGCCATCTGCAGTGACATGGATGAACCTAGACATTGTCATATAAGGGAAATAAGTCAAAGACAAATATTTTATGATATCATTTATATGTGGAATCTAAAGAAATGATACAAGTGAGCCTATTTACGAAACTGAAACTGAGTCACAGAAGTAGAAAGTAAACTTGAGGTTACCAGGGGGAAAAGGGATGAGGAGGGATACACTGGGAGATTGAGACTGACATATACACACTACCATAACTAATAAAACCTACTGTATATCACAGGGACCTCTACTCGCACTCTGCAAGATCTCTATGGCTCTCTCAGCATGCTCAGTCGTGTACAGCTCTTTGTGACCCCATGGACTGTAGCCCATCAGTCTCCTCTGTCTGGAGGACAGACAGAAAACCCATGGGATTTTTCAGGCAAGAAGAGTAGACTGAGTTGCCATTGCCTCCTCCAGAGGACCTTTCCAACCCAGGGATCAAACCCAGGCCGCCCGCATCTCCTGTACTGCAGGTGGATTCTTTACCACTGAGCCATCAGAGAAGTCCGCAATCTAGATGGGAATAGAATCTAAAAAAGAATGGATATATATGGATGTACACCTCATTTTTCTGTACAGCAGAAATTAATACAACACTGTAAATCAACTATACTCCAATAAAAAATTAATAAAAAAATATTTACCCACAAAATCAGCCTGGTCTAGATATTACTATATCATCAATCATATTACTTCAACATGAGTGCACTTTCAGAAGACTAGTTATAGGATAGCCCTGGATAAGAAACCAAGGGATTTCACCAACAGCATTTCTTGGATGAAACAAATCTGACCAATAATGATGAGAAAAAGCCCCAGTGACATTATGTCACTAAAAGTCTAACAAATTTAGAGGGACTCCCAGTATAATCTAAGGTCATAATCTGCTTGTGACAGAAAGACTCCCTGGAGAATATCTGAAGTTCAGAGAGAAATATCAATCTTTGCTCAAAAAGCAGAGTCAGGAGTTTGAGATGTCTATTAGATACCCTAGCTAAGATGTTGAAGAAATTATTTACATGGTTCCAAAGTTAGAGGGAGATGTTTGGACTGGAGACATAAATTTAGAAATCACACATAGATAATTTTTAAATCCTTTGATGAAGGCCAACCTGGGCAGAAAAAAAAAATGAGGACTAGCCTTACATGATTACAATCTTTGTGGACTGGAAAGAGGAGGAGGATCTAGGAGAAAAAAAAAAAGAACAGGATAAATGGCGAGGCGGGGAAAAGCCAAAAGAAGGTGTTTCCCATAACCACGTGAAGAAAATGCTTTAAGAAAGGTGTATGAACATATGTCAAATGCGACCACAAGTTCAACTAACATGACTCTTTCACTTTTAATACTGTTTTTTAAAATATTTATTTATCTGGCTGCTGGGAGTCTTAATTGTGGCACACAGGATCTTCAGTCCTCATTGTGGCATGTGGGATTGCTAACCTAGTTGCAGAATGCAGGATCTAGTTCCCTGACCAGGGATCAAACCCGGCCCCCTGCAGTGGGAGCGTGGAGTCTTAGCCACTGGCCCACCAGGGAAGTATCTGAGATAACTCATATTCTCTCCTCAAATTTGTTCCTTCCCAAGTATTTGTTGGCTCAGTAAATGGCATCAGTGAAAGTGAACATTGCTCAGTCGTGTCCAATTCTTTGTGACCCCATGAACTATACAGTCCATGGAATTCTCCAGGCTAGAATAGTGGAGTGGGTAGCCTTTCCCTTCTGCAGGGGATCTTCCCAACCCAGGATCAAACCCAGGTCTCCCACATTGCAGGCAGACTCTTTACCAGCTGAGCCACATGGAAGCCCAAGAATACTGGAGTCAACGTTTAGTCACATAGTCAGACTAAAACACTTGTTCTATTGGAATTATTCTTGATGTCTCTCTTTCTCTCACCCTCCCCATCCAATCCACAGCAAATATTATTGACTATAATTTCACAATGCATGCCAAATTTGATCACCTCTACTTTTGCAATTCTAGTTCGTGCCACAACTGTCTCTCCCCTGGCCTCTATAACTAGGAATCCCTACAATGATGAGTTCTTTACACATCCAATTACACAAAAGTGTTTTCAAATAAGACAGGTATATTGTGTTTCAGTATTCAAGGCCAAAAGCATCTGAAGATAAAGGAGCAAGAACAAAGACCTAACATATCAAAGTCATTCAAAAAATATTTTTAAAATAATAAGCATGATAAATTAAAGAAGGAATTATCAGGGAAAGATTAGAATATCATACTCTGTTGAAACACTTCTCAAAATTCAGTTCAGTTAAGTCACTCAGTCATGTCCAACTCTGCAACCCCATGCATTGCAGCACGCCAGGTCTCCCTGTCCATCACCAACTCCCAGAGTTTACCCAAACTCATGTCCATCGAGTCAGTAATGCCATCCAGCCATCTCATCCTCTGTCGTCCCCTTCTCCTCCTGCCCCCAATCCCTCCCAACATCAGGGTCTTTTCCATTGAGTCCACTCTTCACATGACGTGGCCAAAGTATTGGAGCTTCAGCTTCAGCATCAGTCCTTCCAATGAACACCCAATGATCTCCTTTAGGATGGACTGGCTGGATCTCCTTGCAGTCCAAGGGACTCCCAAGAGTCTTCTCCAGCACCACAGTTCAAAAGCATCAATTCTTTGGTGCTCAGCCTTCTTCACAGTCCAACTCTCACATCAATACATGATCACTGGAAAAAACACAGCCTTGACAAGATGGACCTTTGTTGGTAAAGTAATGTCTCTGCTTTTTATTTTTTATTTATTTATTTTAATTGGAGGCTAATTACTTTACAATATTGTATTGGTTTTGCCATACATTGAGATGAATCTGCCACAGGTGTACATGTGTTCCCCATCTTGAACCTCTCCATATCATCCCTCTGGGTCATCCCAGTGCACCAGCCCCAAGCATCCTGTATCATGCATCTAGGTTGGTCATAACTTTACTTCCAAGGAGTAAGCATCTTTTAATTTCATGGCTGCAATCACCACCTGCAGTGATTTGCAGATGTTCAAGCTGGTTTTAGAAAAGGCAGAGGAACCAGAGATCAAATTGCCAACATCTCCTGGATCATCGAAAGAGCAAGAGAGTTCCAGAAAAACATCGATTTCTGCTTTATTGACTACACCAAAGCCTTTGACTGTGTGGATCACAATAAACTGTGGAAAATTTTGAAAGAGATGGGAATACCAGACCACCTGACCTGCCTCTTGAGAAACGTGTATGCAGGTCAGGAAGCAACAGTTAGAACTGGACATGGAACAACAGACGGGTTCCAAATAGGAAAAGGAGTACATCAAGGCTGTATATTGTCACCCTGCTTATTTAACTTACATGCAGAGTACATCATGAGGAACGCTGGGCCGGAGGAAGCACAAGCTGCAATCAAGATTGTTGGGAGAAATATCAATAACCTCAGATATGCAAATGACACCACCCTTATGGCAGAAAGTGAAGAGGAACTAAAAAGCTTCTTGATGAAAGTGAAAGAGGAGAGTGAAAAGGTTGACTTAAAGCTCAACATTCAGAAGACTAAGATCGTGGCATCTGGTCCCATCACTTCATGGGAAATAGATGGGGAAATAGTGGAAACAGTGGCAGACTTTATTTTGGGGGGCTCCAAACTCTCAAAATGACTCAGCCATAAAAAGGAAAGAAATTATGCCATCTGCAGAGATGTGAATGACCTAGAGACTGTAATACAGAGTGAACCAAGTCAGACAAAGACACGTATGATAATCAATTATATGCAGAATCTAGAAAAATGGTACAGACGAGCCTGTTTGCAAAGCAGAAAGACACAGACATAGAGAACAAAGGTATGGACACCAAGGCGGGGGGGATGGGATGAATTAAGAGACTGGCATAGACATATATAAACAACTATGTATAAAATATGAAGTGGTGCTAATGGTAAAGAGTTCACCTGACAGTGCAGGAGACACGAGAGACCCAGGTTTGATCCCTGGTTCAGGAAGATGCCCTGGAGTAAGAAATGGCAACCCACTCCAGTATTCTTTCCTGGAAATTCCATGGACAGAGGAGCCTGGCAGGCTACTGTCCATGGGGTCCCAAAAAGTAGGACACAACTGAGCAACTAAACACACACACACACACGTATAAAATAGATAACGTGATGACTAAATGGGAAGGAAATCCAAAAAAGAGGAGATATATGTATACATATGGCTGATTCACTTTGTACAGCAGAAAATAACACAACATTATAAAGCAATTATAGTCCAATGATTTTTTTTAAAAAATCATTCAAATAAGGTATAAACTGAAGGGCTTTTAGGGCAGATTAGTGGTGAAACGCAGAGAACTACTATCCCCAAGACAGAGCAGGCTGTACATCAAGGAAGGGCAAGAAAAACACAGTCAGCCCATATGAGACAAGGCAAGGCCACAGGTGGTCAGAGAAATTAAGCAAGCATCCAAGTTTTATTCTGATCTGGTTTCAGCCTCCTAAGATATAAACACTTCCCTGGCAGAGCATAACATATGGGATTTGGAAGATAAAACCTTAACTTTTTTCTTTAAAATTTTTTTTCAATGTAAAATCACTTGACATTGAAATGTCAGGGTTTTTATTTACATGGATATGAATTTGAACAAGTACATTAGTGCTCTATTGCTCTGTAACAGATTACCACAGATTTAGTTGCTTAAAACAGCTTATCTTTATTACCTTACAGTGCTGTAGGTTATTCATCCAGGACAGGTCTCACCAACTGAAACCAAGGGGTCAGCAGGGATGTTTTCCTTCCTGGAGGCTCTAGGGGAGAATTGGTTTTGTTGACTCTTCTGGCTTCTAGAGGCTGCCAGCACTCTTTGGCTCACAGCCCCTTCTTCCATTTTCGAAGCCAGCAATATCCCACCCTTCTGACCCTTTTCCCGTGATCATATCTCTGGAAAGGGTCTCTGATTTTAAGGACTCACGTGATTAGACTGGGCTCACGTCCCCATTTCTAGGTCCTTATGCATAATCACACCTCCAAAAGTGTCTTTTGCCATGTAAGGTCACATTGTCATAGGTTCCTGGAATCAGGAATGGACCTCCTTGGGGAGCCATTATTCCGCCTCCCATGGTAAAGAAAACCAGAACTTCATCAGAATGAGCTCAGTGCACAGCTGTCTTCAAGTTATCCAGATGCCATCAGAGGCCCATGCCTTCTTCCCAAAGTGATGAGGAATTTTCCTCTCCCCTTGTAATTCATAAGTCCCAATGTCCTTCAGGCTGTGTTCTTTAATTTATTATAGGACCTGTTGCCTTCTTTCACTGAATAAAAATTCACTCAGTGTATCACTTGATATATTTGTTGCTCCTTGAACTCAATTAAAATACTATACTTAAGAACTTGTTTTCTGTGCTTTTGTTTATCTATATGTACAACTGCACATCAGACACTCTCCCAGAAGCAAGCGCTGTATATTTAACTTTCTTCAGATGATTTCCACACAACACCATGTAGACAGAGGATTTTATTGATGCTTTTTTTTTTTAATTTAACAAGCACACGGTAAAACAAGGATATACTTTATAGACAGAAAACAACGAATAAGTGGGTTTCTTTTTCTTAGGTCAAGCACACATCAAATTAGGTGAAGTTGAAGAAAAGAACTTTTCAAAGCAAGTCACTAAAAACATTCTTTAAAAATCATTTTTGGAAAAAATAAATAAATAAAAATCATTTTTGGCAAGTCCAAAATACAATTTTCCACACACATGCTTTGTCAGAAATTCACTCACTTGCTATTTAAAGTGAGGTACCCCACTGATGAACACCTTTAGTTATCTTAGGGATTCCCTGGTGGCCCAGTGGTAAAGAACCCACCTGCCAATGCAGGATGTGCAAAGTTCGATCCCTCGGTTGGGAAGATCCTCTGGAGTATGAAATGGCAACTTGATCCAATATTCTTGCGTGGAAATTTTTATGGACAGAGGAGCCTAGCAGCTACAGTCCATGGGGTCACAAAGAGTCGGACACGACTGAGCACTCACACACACACACACACACACACATTTCTCCACTCAACAGAGATAGATCATAGATACTATAGGATATTAGAGCTGGAAGGAAACTTTGAAATCAAGCTTCTCCATTTTACAGATGAGGAAACTGAGGCTCCATAAGGTGAAGAGAATGAAAGCATGAGAATTGCATTGGTTTTATGGGTTAGACTGCCTGTGAACATGATTCAGAATTAGGACTGAGAAGGAAAATATACTCCCAGGCTTCCAACTGACAACACTATTTTTTTTATTATCTGTTTTTTCTTGGAGTAGAGTTGAATTGGAATTCCGGTATACTGGTTGCATTAGTTTCTGGTATACAACAAAATGGCTCAATTATACCTATTCATATTCTTTTTCATATGCTTTTCCATTATGGTTTATTCAGTTCAGTTCAGTCGCTCAGTCGTGTCCGACTCTCTGTGACCCCATGAATCACAGCACGCCAGGCCTCCCTGTCCATCACCAACTCCCATCATCATCATCACCAAGTTTGAGCTTACTCAAACTCATGTCCAAAGAGTTGGTGATGCCATCCAGCCATTTCATTCTCTGTCGTCCCCTTCTCCTCCCGCCCCCAACCTTTCCCAGCATCAGAGTCTTTTCCAGTGAGTCAACTCGTCGCATGAGGTGGCCAAAGTATTGGAGTTTCAGCTTTAGCATCAGCCCTTCCAATGAACACCCAGGATTGATCTCCTTTAGAATGGACTGGTTGGATATCCTTGCAATCCAAGGGACTCTCAAGAGTCTTCTCCAGCACCACAGTTCAAAAGCATCAATTCTTCGGCGATCAGCTTTCTTCACAGTCCAACTCTCACATCCATACATGACCACGGGAAAAACCATAGCCTTGACTAGATGGACATTGGTTGGCAAAGTAATGTCTCTGCTTTTTAATATACTATCAAGGTTGGTCATAACTTTCCTTCCAAGGAGTAAGCGTCTTTTAATTTCATGGCTGCAATCAGCATCGGCAGTGATTTTAGAGCCCAAAAAAATAAAGTCTGACACTGTTTTCCCATCTATTTCCCATGAAGTGATGGGACCAGATGCCATGATCTTAGTTTTCTGAATGTTGAGCTTCAAGCCAACCTTTTCACTCTCCTCTTTCACTTTCATCAAGAGGCTTTTGAGTTCCTCTTCACTTTCTGCCATAAGGGTGGTGTCATCTGCATATCTGAGGTTATTGATATTTCTCCCGGCAATCTTGATTTCAGCTTGTGCTTCTTCCAGCCCAGCGTTCCTCATGATGTACTCTGCATATAAGTTAAATAAGCAGGGTGACAATATACAGCCTTGACGGACTCCTTTTCCTATTTGGAACCAGTCTGTTTTTCACCACCTGACCTGCCTCTTGAGAAACCTGTATGCAGGTCAGGAAGCAACAGTCAGAACTGTACATGGAACAACAGACTGGTTCCAAATAGGAAAAGGAGTGCGTCAAGGCTGTATATTGTCACCCTGCTTATTTATGGTTTATTACAGGGTACCAAATAGTTCCCTGTGCTATACAGTAGGACCTGTTGTTTATCCAATTGCACCTGCTAATCCCAAACTTCCAGTCCATCTCTCCCAACCCCTCACTCCCCCTTGACAACCACAAGTTGGTTCTCTTGCATTTGAGTCTGCTTCTGTTTCTTGGATAAGTTCATTTGTGCCAACTGACAACACTCTTTGTCCACAGCTTAACCATGAGAATGGAGGCTGGCCAAAAGCCAGTGAAACAAAAAGCAGAGGAGCAAGGGGGCTTCACTCACACTGGTGGGGTGAGCACACCAACAATAAAGGGGAGCCTATACAAGGTCCCGAGGCAAATATAGTTCATCACTGTTTCCCCCGAAGAGTCTAAACTTTAGTTAAATCTTTTCAACCATGGCTTGCTGGATTTTTAATAATTAGGCAAGCTGATAATCTTTCTTCTGAGCATCTTATCTCTGGTGCTAAAACAGATCAGCCTGCTACGTCATTGTGCATTTCCACCCGAATATGGAAACGCGCAGGAGCAAAGAGCTAACCTCCCACAGCCGCGTTACCCACCTCTCTGTTCTCCCTCCACCCTTTTCTCACACATGTGGCAGCTGCAAAGATGCCAGGCAGTGTTCTCAGTCATGATTTGCGCATCCCATGCACCCTCAGGCTCTGAAACCTCTGTTCTCAGCCATTCTCCTGCCTCAAATCTCCTATATCTGAAGATGATAGGAAAATAAGAAAATATAAGGGCTCATTAGACAAACACAGCATCCTATCACATGCAGTGATGAAAGTTTAATTCAGATTTGTGCATGTTTGCTAAGTCACTTGGGTCAGTTCAACTGTGTGATCCTACAGACTGCAGCTCTCCAGGCTCCTCTATCTATGAGATTCTCCAGTCAAGAATACTGGAGTGCGTTGCAATGCCCTCCTCCAGGGGACCTTCCCGACCCAGGGATTGAACCCACGTCTCTTACATCTCCTGCATCGGCAGACAGTTTCTTTACCACTGCTGCTGCTGCTTAGTCACTTCAGTCATGTCTGACTCTGTGCAACCCCATAGACGGCAGCCCACCAGGCTCCTCCATCCCTGGGATTCTCCAGGCAAGAACAGTGAAGTGGGTTGCCATTTCCTTCTCCATCTTTACCACTAGCGCCACCTTTATTCCAGGCAAAAGTTTCACACAGAATTCGCTCCTGTGTTTTCACCTTCCCATGAACCCCAATCAGGCAAAAGTAGCAGAATGGATTTTCCCTCAGTTTTACTGAGATATAATTGAGAAATAAAATTGTAAGATATCTAAAGTACATAAGGTAATACTTATGTATCACTTTATACCTTATATATACATATATAGACACACACACACACACATTGTGAAAGGATTCCTTCCATCCAGGTAATTAACACACCCATCACCTCCCACATTCACCCTTTTTCTTTCTTGATAAGAACATAGAAATATTAGTCTCTTAGCAAATGTCAATCATACAATACAGTGTTACCAATTACAGTCACATTTTATATATTAGATCCTCAGCCCTTACATATCTCATAACTTTAAGAGTTTATACCCTTTTACCCGCCTCTCCCTATTCCCCCCAACCACCATCCAGTGGCAACTACTTTCCTACTCTGTTTCCATGAGTTTCATTTCTTTTACAATTCTACATATAAGTAACACCATGCATGATTTGTCTCTCTCTGTCTGGCTTATTTCATTCAGCATAATGTGCTCCAGGTTCATGCATCTTGTTGAAAATGACCGGATCTTCTTATTTTTTTTTTTTTTTGATGCCTGAATAATATTCTTCTCTGTGTGTTTGCAAGTGAATATCACATCTTTGGGTCCATTCATCTACTGACGGATAATTAGGTTATTTCCACATCTTGGCTATTGAGAATAAAGCTGCAGTCAACATGGGACTACAAATATCTTATAGAGAAAATAGTATGGGGTTTGGGGGATATATACACATAAGGAATGGCTGGATCTGTTTTTATTTCTTGAGGAACATCCATACCATTTTCCATAGTGGAAAACATTTCCCACCAACATTATACCAGGCTTCCCTTTTCTCCATACACTTGCCAAGATTTTCATCGCTTGTCTTATTTTTAAGAACTTCTTAAAAAACAAATTTTATTTATTTTTAGGCTGTTCAGCACATGGGAAGTTAGTTCTCTGACCAGGAATTGAACCTGTGTCCCCTGCATTGGAAGCATGTATTCCCAACCACTGAACCACCAGGGAAATCTCTCTTGTTTTTTTTATAACTACCCTAACAGTTGTGGGGTGATATCTCATTGTAGATTTGATTTGCATTTCCATTTTGATTAGAAATGGTGAACATCTTTTATGCATCTATTGACTATTTGCATGTCTTCTTTGAAAAAATGTCTGTTCAGCTCCTTTGCTCATTTTAAATTGTGTGTGTGCATGTTTGTGTATGTGTACATTTGGGTTTTTTGTTTGTGGGTTTCAGGCTGGGGTTGGTTTTTTCATTTGTTTTTTGGATTTTTTAATTTTTATTGTTGCTATTGAATTGTATGAACTCCTTGGTATATATTTTAGATATTAACCCCTTACTGGATACGTACTTTGCAGATTATTTTCTTCTATTCCATGGGTTTCGTTTTGTTGATGGTTTCCTGTACAGAGTGAAAGCTTTATAGTTTGATGTAGGCTCAATTGTTTTATTTTTGTTGTCTCTGATTTTGAAATAAAATGCAAAAAAATAAATCATTGCCAAAATCAATGTTGAGGAGCTTACTCATGTTTTTTTCTAGGTGATCTGTGGTTTCCAATTTCACATTCAAGTTGTAAATTCATTTGGAGTTGATTTGTGTGCATGGTAGCGGTCCAGTTTCGTTCTTTTGCATCTGGCTGTTTTCCTAACGTCATTTATCAAAGAGCCTGTTGATTCCCCATTGTATATTCATGGCTCCTTCCTTGTGAATTCACTGGCCATATGTGGGTGGGCTTATTCCTGGGCTCTCTATTCTGTCCTGTTGATCTCCGTGCTTATTTTCATTGCTATATGATACTCTTCTGATAACTACAGCTCTGTAAAACAGTTTGAAATCAGGAAATATGATGCCTCTAGCTTTGTTTTTCTTTATCAATATTACCTTGGCTATTATAAGGGTTTTTTTAAATTTATTTTTAATTGGAGGATAATTACTTTACAATGTTGTTAGTTTCTGGCTCTTTTTCTCTTGCTGGAGTTCTCACTATGTCTTTAATTCTTGGTATTTCAATTATAATGTGTCTCACTGTGGGTCTCTTTTGCTATATCGTATCTGATACTGTCTGGGCTTCCTGGGTCTGGACTGGATGTCCATTTCTTTCCCTGTACTAGGAAAGTTTTCAGCCATTATTTCTCTGAATAAGCTTTCTGCCCATATTTCTCTTCCCCTTCTGGGACCCCTGTAATGCACAGTGGTCCACTGGATGCTGTCCTATAAGTCTCATAAACTGTCTTCACTGTTCATCATTCTTTTCCCTTTTTGTTCCTCTAACTGGATGAATTCCATGTCCCTGTCTTTGATTTCTCTGATCCTTTCTTCTGTTTCATCTCTTCTGCTGTTGAGCTCCAATATTGAATTTTTCAGTTATTACATTCTTCAGTTCTGTGTTTTCCCTAGTACTTCATATATTCCACAACTTTTTGTTGAAACTCTCAACTTGTTTATACATTGCTCCCCTGACTTAAGTGAGCATCCTTATGGCCATTATTTTGAACTCCCATCAGTTAAATCACTTATCTCCATTTCATTAAGATCTGTTTCTGGAGATTTATTTTGTTCTTTTGTTTGGGACATATACCTGTTTCTTCATTTTCCTTGATGATCCATCTTCTGTGCATTAGGTGAAAGAGCCACCTCTCCCAGCCTTGACAGAGTGCTTTCACAGAGGAAATGAACTTTATCCTCCAGCCCCACCCTAGCTGTTGGTTATCTCTCACTTGTCTGTGTCACCTCTCTTGTTGTGAGTGGGTTCCAGTCGTTGAGGGCACGCCAAAAACCAGCAATGTCATAATGGTGGGGGTCACATTCAGTGCCTAGACACAGGATGATTGGATGTTGTATCCTCAGGAAGCAGCTGAGAAAGTGTGCAGTTAAGACCGCTCCAGGGAGAAGCTGGGAGATGGGCTTTTTTTACCTCTTCTCTCTGCGTTAGGCTTATGTATATAGCCATGCAGGAGGGATGCTCTTGCACTTATTTGTAACTGCTTCTTTGATTGCTACAGTCCTGTGGGACCATGAATGCAAGCCCAATTGCTGTCAGAACCTGCTTGGGCGACAGAGCAAAAGCTGGGGACCCATCCCTTGGGCGACAGAGCAAAAGCTGGGGATACAGGCATGCGTACAAGCTCTTTCCAGAGAGAAACTGAAGACACATGAAGCAGTCTATAGTGAGATAGAAGAGAAGAAACCATCACTTTCCCTGGTCTCCAAGGAAGGTTGCTGGCAGCCCCCAGACATGGGCTAAATTAGAAGTCTGATCCTCAGACAGCACTTATCAAAGCATGCAGATGGACCCCTTTCAGGGAAACACTGGGACATGGGTGACCTTGCCTGCTCCCTCCATGTGGGGAGTCCTGGGAAACAGACACAAAGAGAGCTTGTGCCCTGTGAACAGCTGCTCCTCTGCCACCGTTGTGCTGGTCCTGTAGACACAAGGACTCTTTGGCTTTCAGGGCTCAATGTTATGGGGGCCCGTATCTCAGACGGGAGTCTGAAAGGTTGGGATGCTAAGTGTGGGTTCCAAACTTCAATTATCAGGGAGAAGCTGGGAGCAACCCCCGCACTGTATGGTGCTGTGCCAAGGGTGTGGTTTATGGCAAGAGAGTGTTCCAGCTTTTCCTACTCATCTTGATATGGGTATTTTTTTCATTTTTCCATTGTGTAGGAGTACTAGTTAGTTTTTGGATTTCTTTCAGATGTAATTGCTCTGTGTGTGGCCATAAATGTCTGGCTGTCAGTGTGTCGTGGGAGGAAAGGTGTTCAAGAGTCTCCTATAACAACATCTGGGTCAAACCTCTCTCTCCTCCAGAAAGTTTTTTTTTTTAGTTCCCTGAGAATCTCTTTATTTCCTGAATCCTTCTTGCAATCAAAGACTTTAGAAAGTTTGAAAGAGCTGACAGTAGAGTTGGGAGAAAGGGCAAAAGAAATCCATACACAGGGCATACTAATATTACAGACTGGTTTATGAGAAGTGATCTTTTCTAATAAATGCTTCCTGCTTCTCTTAGGCTCTGTGACGGGTGCTGAAATACAGAGGTGAAGACACAAATCTGGTCCACAGAGTTTTTAGTCTAGTGATAATTGAATAAAACTAAATCTTCTCATGAAAAGTAATGGTTAGGATTAAAGACTGAAACAAACTTTATCACCTGGTTTGGACTGGAGGTCAAGACAAACATTACCACTTGATGTTAACCAGAGTTTACTCATGTACATATATCTGTAGGATTAAAATGTTTTCTTGGGGCTTTCCTGGTGGTCCTGGGGCTAAGCCTCTGAGCCTCCAATGCAGGGGGACTGGGTTTGATCCCTGGTCAGGGAACTAGATCCCACACGCTATAACTAAAGATCCTGCCTGCTATAACTAAGAATCCACATGATGAAATGAAAGTAGAAGATCCCAAGTGCAGCACCTAAGACCCAGTGCAACCAAGTTTAAAAAAAAAGCTTCCTTTTCCACTTGTTTTGCCCCTATTATAGATGGGCTAAAAATGTCTTTATACTCTGAATAGTTTCCTGAACCTAAGGCAATACCAGAAATATAGTTAATATTCAATGAATCTTTGATGCATGAAAAAAACTACAAAAAATGTTCTGCTCTAAAATTTATTTTTTGTATTTCATCCAGGAAGGTACAGAATCCCTTAAAACAATAAAGCTGACATCGGATTGACAAAGCCAAAGTGAAGGTATGTCAAAGGACTCGTGCTGGACAGGGCATGTAGATGCTCTGGTCACTCTAACTTTGATTAAATAGGTAAACAAGCCAAGGGAAGAAACAGAAGGTCTGCGGCCCTACCCCCAGTGTCTGACTGCTTACTGAGACCACTGTGTGTCACTTCCCACCTGTCAAGATTCTGGACCTCTCCTCTCTAAGCCTTTGGCATCATCCTGATACCCTGGAAGTTATTTATCACTCACTGAGTTCATCTAGTCTAATACACCTTTCTGACTTGGCCCAGGACCCCCCTCAGGCCAAAACATCCTTGTCAGACCTCTCCTTATTGGCATGAACTTCCCTCCACTGGGAAAGGATGCTGAAATCATAAAAAGGAATAGGGAAGAGAAAGGAAGCCCTTACAAAAGATAACAATGTAATCATTTTAAAGGTAGAAGTAACACAATGTGCTCTCACATAAGGGATGTGTTGTGAGGGCAGACGTCCACGCAGGGTGCAAGCAGTCAAGGACAAGAACTTTGGAGACTCGCTCAGATAAGCAACTCTGCAGTTTGCCAGGTGGGCTAATTTGGATTTATTAATCTGAGTCTTAGCATTCATAGATGAATAATAATACCACTTACCCTCATGACAGTCTGTGACCACTAAATAAGTTAATACATTTAATATCTGGCACACACATTTGCAGGGCTTCCCTGGTGACTCAGTGGTAAAAAAAATCCACCTGCCAATGCAGAAAACGCAGGTTTGATCCGTGGGTCATGAAATTCCCTGGAGGAGGAAATGGCAACCCACTCCAGGGGGCTGAATCTTCCATGGACAGAGGAGACTGGTGGGCTACAGTCCATGGGGTCTCAAAAGAGTCAGACATGACTTAGCGACTAAACAACAACAACATATATTAGCAGAGACGTGAATGGACCTAGAGAGTGTCATACCAGGTGGAATAAGTCAAAACGTGAAAAACAAATACCATATATTAATGCATATATGTGGGATCTATAAAAATGGTACAGAGGAACCTATGTGCAAAGCAGAAATAGAGACACAGGTGTAGAGAACAAACATACAGACACAGTGTGGAGGGGAAGGGGGAGTGGATGTATTGGGAGATTGGGATTGGCATCTATATACCATTGGCACTGTGTATAAAATAGATAACTAATGGGAACCTACTCAATAGCACAGGGAACTCTACTCAGCGCTCTGTAGTGACCTAAATGGGAAGGAAAGCAAAGAGGACGGGATATGTGTATACATATGGCTGATTCATTTCGCTGTACAGCAGAAACTAACACAACATCTTAAAGCAACGATCCGTTCCGTTCCGTCACTCAGTTGTGTCCGACTCTTTGCGACCCCGTGGACTGTAGCCTACCAGGCTTCTCCGTCCATGGGATTCTCCAGGCAAGAATACCGGAGTGGGTTACCGTTTCGTTCTCCAGGGGATCTTCCCGACCCAGGGATCGAACCCGGGTCTCCCACATTGGAAGCAGACGCTTTAACCTCTGAGCCACCAGGGAAGCCCAAACTATACGCCAATTAAAAAAAACAAATAACATCTGGCACTCAGCATGTTCTCAAAGTTGGCTAATATCATGATAATAATGTTCCTTGGTCCTTGACACTTTCATAAGTGTATGGACAAATGTAAAAGATCCTAAAGTTTACATTTATAATCACAAAGTTAGTGCCATTTTTCTTCCCAAGGGACAAAAAAAAATGTATTAGAATATAGGAAAGGAGCCTGCTTCACCCTCTGTATTCACAATTACACATATTTCTTCCTGGAAGGAGTGAGTTTGACAGATTGTGATGTACAGTTCTTAGCAGGAATGCAAAACAACCTTGAAGTAAATCAGTTTTTAATTCATATTTCTGGAAAATTTGGAAAATGCTTTAAAATTTTCTGCAATTATTTGCTGTTGAGGATGTGATTCAAGGGACCCAACGCTTTCCCTTTGCTCAGTGGCAGCAACTCCCCCAGACAGAACGAGCAGACCTGCTCTTCATGCTGTACATGGGGCTGTGGAGCCGCGGCTTCCAGGCTCTAGCTGGGAAGGCATCCCTCCAGTGGAGACATTCCGCTCACATTAAAAAAAATCCTACCTGTGGCTCCTTCCAGCAGCAATCTGCTTCTGCCCTCACACCATCTCCAGTACTCAGTTCAAGCTCCTGGGCGATGACGATGAAACTAAAATGGGAATGGAAAAGAATTTGATGTCATGGATGGGGCATCATCAAACATGGTTGAGTTTGGGGACTTTTCAAAAGTTGATGCCAAAGTCAGTAACAAGACCAGGGGATGAGTTCCTAGGAAAGGTGACTCACTGGGCAGGGCACAGGAATCTTGAATGGGAGCCGAGAAGCCTTGGATGGTTAGAGTGCCAGGGAGAGGATTCATGAATTTAAAAAAAAGAAGACAAATCCTGCTCAGAAAAGCCAGGCCACCAGAAAGCACCAAGAACCAAGAAAGACTGAGGGACAGGGACTTCCCTGGTGTCCAGTGGCTGGGACTGCAGGCTCCAAGGCAAGGAGCCCAGGTGTGATCCCTGGTCAGGCAACTAGATCCCACATGTCACAACAAGAGCCTGCATGCCCCACAAAGACCTGGTACAACTAAATAAATCAATAAATGAGTGAATAAACAGTAGGGAGAAAAAAAAAAAAAGATTGAGTAGCAAATGGAGTATCTAAGATTCTAGCATAGACAGTGTGCCCAGAAAGTCAACTTCAGGAAAATGTTACTGGGGGACATAAGTGAGACCTCTGGGGCCCAGTTGCCAGACAGTTTTAACCTGGATCCAAACAGAGAAGGGAGCTTGCTTGTTCAGTAAGCATAAGCACTGGGAGAGGGCAGTACATCAGGCCCTGGTAGACTGGATTGTTGGTTGGCTGTCCTGGATCCATTCCTTCCTTCATCCCTCCTAACAAAATCTCAATTTCTTTCTCTGGACTTTTTCTTCCCCTACACAGCCTTGAAGAAGGCTGACCCCATCCCCAGGTCCTAGGGTGAGTCTTAGCTGTCTAAAAGCAATCCCATCCTCCTTTCCAGAGGGTGGAAAATTGTCCTTTGACCCATTGGGACCATGGACAGACGTCCTGGGGCTTCTGCTAAAGCTGTGCCCAATCTTCTAGAAGACATTCTGGACATTCCTCAAAGACTGTTCTGTGTGATGAAAGGCCCAGAACTGCTGCCAACCTGTGAATGAAGTCAGTCCACTCAGGGGTGAAGAGCTAAAGAAATACATAGGGAGCAAGGGCCGGGGAGTAAGGTCCCTCAGAAGTCATTTTGCCTAAGATTTCCAGTTTCACAAGTCCATCAGATCCTTATGGCTGAAGCCAGTTTGATTTCTCTCCTTATGTTATAGATGATGGAACACCTTAGAACAAAAGAAAGAGGGACATCCCTGGTTTCCCAGTGGTTAAGACTCTGCACTTACAGTGCAGGGTGTACAGGTTCAATCCCTGACTGTGGAACTAAGATCCCACATGCCTCAGGCCATGGCCAAAAAAACATAAGAAGAAAGAGGAGGAGAAGAAGGAGGAAGCATTAGATATAAGACTTAGAAAAACTATTGTAATTTGCAATACATCAATACTCCAGCCCAGGTCAAGCTGACTTTCGAAGCCTGTCTGCCCACTGTCATCTCACACTGCCTTTCCATTGATGAGCAGAGACGAGCACACTCTTCAGTGCCTGCCTCAGTAGGGTGTGCCTTGGACCTCCACACCAGCTGGAAAAATAGCTTTTGCTTGAGAGACAAAGGGCTGTACATAAGATCAAGGGAAAGAGCAGTAATCCTGAAACTCAGTCTTGAAAGAAAAAGCCAAGATCCTGTGGAGGCAGGAGAGGAAGAAACTGCTGGCTTCCCTTCTGTTCTCTGGCTTCCCTGGGTCATGTTTCACCACAGTGCAAATCCAAGCAGGAAGGGTAAAGAAACTGCTTGTAACTCCTATTCTCAAGGCCTTAACAGAAACAAGTCGATGGAGAAAATAAAATGCTACCAGTGGAGTCAAACTGGTAGAGAAATTGATGGAGTACACTTTGGCAAAACAGCAAGGAAAGTTACACCCTTAACTTCATCTGTTTTTATTTTCCTACCCTTTAAGGTAAGTGAAATAAGGCATATATTTACCCCCTGTAAGTCATGGAAATCCAGTATGAACATGCCTTTTTAGGCACTATGTACTTTTTCCTTGGAAAATGGCTTATTAACTTCCTAGATAACTTGATTAACACAGAACACTTTGATAATCCAACAGAACACTCTAAGATGGAGTTAATGGCTTCCCTGATAGTTCAGTGGTAAAGAATCCACCTGTCAAATGCAGCAGACGTGAGTTCAATCCCGGGTTGGGAAGATCCCTTGGAGAAGGAAACGGCAACCCACTCTAGTACTCTTGCCTGGAAAATTCCATGGACAGAGGAGCCTGGCAGGCTACTGTCCATGGGGTTGCCAAAGAGTTGGACATGACTTAGTGACTCAACAACAGGATGGAGCTAGAGTAAGTAATACAGTTACCTGACACGGTAATAGGGGAAAGAGGTAAGATCATCTATTCTAGAATAGATTCTCTCCCTGCCCAGCTCAGAAGGGGACCTCCTACCCTCAGCGCAATGGAAGACAGATTCTGATTCTTCCAGGTCCTGAGGGGGAGGTGGAGGCAAGGGAGGGCACTCTGCCCCTCCCATGAGGGAGCTCCCATCACTTCCCAGTAACAGAAGGTCTGCATGCCACCACATGGCCCAGGATTCTCCATCGAAGTCTGTAACAATGGGTAAGGAGGTCGCATAAGAAATAGTATCCGACACCACAATTCCCTCATCTGGAAATACCCAAACCTGGTTATTCTCATCCATCTTTTTCCCCCCTGGTCTTAGTTTCCCCAAAAGGTAATGATTGAACCCATGGGCTCAGCAGTGAAAGCCTACGGTCCTAACTACTGGGTCACCAGGGAATTCTCCCTCCTTGATCCTCCTAATTTGCATTTGTGCTCAACAGTTATCTGATATCACTGTGAACTTGTGATAACAAACCTCAGGTGGGTGCAATGCTGCCTGGCAATCGTGATATATACTCCTTATGCAATTCACTCTCTCACTCTTCCAATTACTCCCTTTTCTGTCCTTAGGCCTCAAACATTTCCTGCCCTCTTCATTCTCAACCAATGGCTTTGCCTCTTACTTCAGTGGGAAAATAGAAGAGAATTCCATATCTTCCCAAGATCAAATTTACCAACTTTTCATATATACCAGGTAGGTCTTAGGAAGCACTACTACAAACAAAGCTAGTGGAGGTGATGGAATTCCAGTTGAGCTATTTCAAATCCTAAAAGATGATGCTGTGAAAGTGCTGCACTCAATATGCCAGCAAATTTGGAAAACTAGGCAGTGACCACAGGACTGGAAATGGTCAGTTTTCATTCCAATCCCAAAGAAAGGCAATGCCAAAAATGTACAGATTACTGTACAATTGCACTCATTTCAAATGCCAGCAAGATTATGCTCAAAATCCTTCAAGCTAGGCTTCAGCAGTATGTAAATTGAGAACATCCAATGATGTTCAAGCTAGATTTAGGAAAGGCAGATGAACCAGAGACCAAATTACCAACATACACTGGATCATAGAAAAAGCAAGGGAATTCCAAAAATCACCTACTTCTGTTTCATTGACTACGCTAAAGCCTTTGACTGTATGGATCACAACAAACTGTACAATATTCTTAATGAGATGGAAATACCAGACCACATTACCTGCCTTCTGAGAAACCTGTATGCAGGACAAGAAGCAAGAGAACTAGACATGGACTAACAGACTGGTTCGAAACTGGGAAAGGAGTATATCAAGGCTGTATTGTCACCCTCTTTAGGTAACTTATATGCAGAGTGCATCATGCAAAATGCTGGGCTGGATGAGTTGGAATCAAGATTGCTGTGAGAAATATCAACAGCTTGAGATATGCATATAATACCACTTTAATGGCAGAAAGTGAAGAGGATCTAAAAAACCTCTTGATGACGGTGAAAGAGGAGAGTGAAAAAACTGGCTTAAAACTCAACATTCAAAAAACAAAGATCATGGCATCTGGTCCTATCATTTTGTGGCAAATAGATGGGGAAAATGTGGAAACAGTGTCAGATTTCATTTTCTTGTACCATTTCAAAATCAATGCAGATGGTGACTGTAGCTACAAAATTAAAAGACGCTTGTTCCTTGGAAGAATAGCTATGACAAACCTAGACAGTGTATTAAAAAGCAGAGACATCACTTTGTTGATAAAAGTCTATATAGTCAAAGCTATGGTTTTTCCAGTAGTCATGTATGGATGTGAGAGTTGGACAATAAAGAAGGCTGAGCACTGAAGAATTGATGCTTTTGAACTGTGATGTTGGAGAAGACTCTTGAGAGTCCCTTGGACAGCAAGGAGATCACACCAGTCAATCCTAAAGGAAATCAACCCTGATTATTTATTGGAAGGACTGATGCTGAAGCTCCAATACTTTGGCCAAGTGATGGGAAGAGCTGACTCATTGGAAAAGACCCTGATGCTCAGAAAGATTGAAGGCAAGAGGAGAAGGGGACGACAGAGGATTAGATGGTTGGATGGCATCACTAACTCAATGGACTTGAGTTTGAGCAAACTCCAGGAGATAGTGAAGGACAGGGAAGCCTGGTGTGCTGCAGTTCATGGGTTCGCAGAGTTGGACATGACTGAGCGACTGAACAACATGTATTGCATGTGTGCTAAATTGCTTCAGTCGTGTCTGACTCTTTGCAACTCTGTGGACTGCAGCCTGCCAGCCTCCTACGTCCATGGGATTCTCCAGGCAAGAACACTGGGGTGGGTTGCAATTTCCTCCTCCAGAGGATCTTCCTGACCCATGTCTCTTATGTCTCCTGCATTGCAAGCAGATTCTTTACCGCTCCATCAGGGAAGCCTCATATAACAGCCGTGCTTGCCGCCAGTCGGAATGACTGCTATCAAAAAGTCTACAAACAATAAATGCTGGAGAGGGTGCGGAGAAAAGGGAACAAACCCTGTTACACTGTTGGTGGGAATGCAAACTAGAAAGCCACTATGAAGAACAGTGTGGAGATTCCTTAAAAAACTGGAAACAACTGCCATATGACTCAGCAATCTGACTGCTGGGCGTACACACTGAGGAAACCAGAATTGAAAGAGACATGTGTACCCCAGTGTTCATTGCAGCACTATTTACAATAGCCGGGACATGGAAGAAGCCTAGATGTCCATCGGCAGATGAATGGATAAGAAAGCTGTGGTACATATACACAATGGAATATTACTCGGCTATTAAAAAGAATGCATTTGAGTCAGTTCTAAAGAGGTGGATGAAACTGGAGCCTATTACACAGTGAAGTAAGTCAGAAAGAAAAACACAATACAGTGTATTAACACATATATATGGAATTTAGAAAGATGGTAATGATGATCCTATATGTGAGACAGCAAAAGAGACACAGATATAAAGAACAGACTTTTGGACTCTGTGGGAGAAGGCAAGGGTGAGATGATTTGAGAGAGTAGCATTGAAGCATGTATATTATTATCATATGTGAAATAGATCACCAGTCCAAGTTCAACGCATGAGACAGGGCACTCAAAGCTGGTGCACTGGGACAACCCTGAGGGATGGGATGGGGAGGGAGGTGGGGGGCTTCAGGATGGGGGACACATGTACACCCATGGCTAATTCATGTCAGTGTATGGCAAAAACCACTACAATACTATAAAGTAATTAACCTCTAATTAAAATTAATTAATTAATTAAAAGAAGAAAAACAGGCTTGTGCTTATCTAGCCAAACCCTCCTCTTGTACACAGAATCTCAGCCCCTCTCATCTGCTCTTAATTGGGGTTGGTGAGACTCCTGAAAATACATGCAAAACGTCCTGTGTATAAGCTTTTTGGGGGGCCTGAGGAAACAGCCATAGTTTTTGTAAAAATCTCAATGGAAACATTTAGCTCCACCGTTCTAAAAGCTAGTAACTGTCAACATTTACTGAGCCTTTGGTATGTGCCTAGTATTAGCATGAATGGGTTAAATTAATGTTGCAATCTTTAAATTAATCTCAATGTAGTCTTCTGATAAAAAATATTACTGAGATACCTATATCACAGGTGAGCAAACTGATGCTCAGAGAGTTTAGATAACCCATTCAAAGCTGTATAGTTCCTGTTGTAGGGCTGGAATTCTAGGCCAGACAAGAGCTAACGCCCATCACACTAGGAGAACTGGCCACCAAGGGATAAAGGATTTAGGATTATTTATTCCTGTCCCTCATCTTATCTTTAGAAAACATACAAATATACACACAAAAAGAAGATGCTATTTTTCCATCAAAATTATTCTAATAAAACACAAAGCTAGGGAGAGGTAAATGGGTTTACCTCTTAAGTAATTTAAATGATATATTGCTTTCTATGTTGTTCATCATTTTTAATGAACTATTATGAAACATTATCCAAATTAAAAGTTATCAGCCTTCTGTAAATAACAAAAATATCTCAAATATTTAATCAGTGATTTATAATTGCTCAAGTGTCTTTTGAACTGTGGTGCTGGAGAAGACGCTTGAGAGTCCCTTGGACTGCAAGAAGATCCAACCAGTCCATTCTAAAGGAGATCAATCCTGGGTGTTCATTAGAAGGACTGATGCTAAAGCTGAAACTCCAATACTTTGGCTACCTCATGCGAAGAGCTGACTCACTGGAAAAGAGTCTGATGCTAGGAAGGATTGGGGGTGGGAGGAGACGGGGACGACAGAGAATGAGATGGCTGGATGGCATCACCGACTCGATGGACATGAATTTGAGTGAACTCCGGGAGTTGGTGATGGACAGGGAGGCCTGGCGTGCTGTGATTCATGGGGTCGCAGAGAGTCAGACACGACTGAGCGACTGAACTGAAATGAACTGAACTGAAGTGATCAAGGAAGGTAATTTAGCCTGTTCCTTGAATTCTGTATATTTAGACAATAAGATAAATTGTTCAGTTTACATTCTTAAATGACAAAATGTGAGTCACTACAATACATCCTTACTTGTTACATCTTGGCCAGTATTTATCCTCACTTTAAGTCTGCAGGTCAAGGGACAGGTGCTCAGGACATTCAACTGCACAGCCTTGAAGCTTGTTTTTCCTGGTTTTTAATAAAAAAAAAAGATAATCTTCTGAAAATGAGACTGCTAAGATGTATCCACCTTTCCATTGCTTCACACTGCCTCGTCTTCATTTCTTGTTTTGTAGAAGTCATAAGCAACATATCCAACTATTTGGAACAGATAGAAACATTTTCTTGAGTTTCTACAATCTGTCACAATACACAGACAAAGTCTTTGAGAATTCTTGTCTTGCGTTGTAGTAGGTTCATTCCAAGTTATAATATAAAATGATGAGAGAGGGATTTACCACAGAAAACCAATCAACTGAGAAACCTTGACTTTTAACCTGTGCCTCTTGGCAGACAGGTTTCTATATCCAGGAAATATTTCATTAAGGATCCTGAGATGCTCTTCAGTCTCTAGGCACCACTTACACCAATACATTTGGAACATGCCAAATCTACCCCCAAATTCTGCAAATCTCCCAATAAGTTCCTTTAGAGTCCACACTCCATCTATGGTGAGCTTAGGCATTCTGCAAAACCATTCTGCGGATGCTGGATTTGTTGCTTTCTCTGCCTGGTACACCTTTCCCTTCCTCTTCCTCCTCCTCGATTTGGTCAGTTCTTTTTTACTCAAACATCACCTCAGAGATGCTTCCCGTGAGCACCCCTGCCCCAGCTCGGGGAGCGCTCCCCCAGTGGTGCCGCTGTTTACTCTCGTGGTTCTCCTAGTCCCCTGTTGACTCTTATCTTAGCAACAAACTGTTGTTATGGCCTACTGTCCGTCCCCTTGCTGGACTCTACCATCCCTGGAACAAAGAACTGTTTCTGCTTTGTGAAAACATTCATCTTTTATTATAACCCAGTGCCTGGATTAGAACAGATGTCAAATAAAAATTACTTGTTGAAGGAATGAATGACTGTCCTCATTCATCACTATCCTCTGTTTAGGGCTACACGCCTATAGATGCGTGCAGGAAAGTGGTATATAGAAGTGAGTAGGACAAGGACACAGATAAATTAAATAGAGAAAGAACAAAAGCCTTACCCACCCTCTAAACTCATCAGACAAAAGCTGCCCTCCAAGGTAATTCCCTGGCAGTCCAGTGGTTAGAACTTGGTGCTTTCACTGAGGGGGCCGAGGCTTGATCCCTGCTCAGGAAAGATCCCAAAGGTGCACTGTGCAGCCAAAAGCACAAAACCAAAACACTGTCCTCCAAAAGAATTTTCACTTCCCTCACCAGTCTTTACGATAGCCCTCTTCATTTCTCATCAGTCTATTTTTTGCCATCTCTCTTCTACTGCCAACTCCTGATCATTCTCACAACTCTCTATGTCTACTAGTGAGCACTTTCATCAGATTGAAATTGTCTCTTTACTTGGATGTTAAAACAGCGCAGAAAAAATTTGCAAATAAATGTGGTATACAATACATAACACACACTAATTTGTGCCTTACAATACTATGATAAGATATGTTTTCCAGTGTGTAGCCAGAGGACATATCCCTTCACACCTGGCTCTGACGTCCACTGGGGCTTACATTCATGGGTTCAGCACGAATGTAGCGAACGAAAGACCAGTTCTGAACCGGTCATCATCCCAGGGCTCAGCACAGAGAAAGCAGACAGAAACACCATCTCCCTGTCTTCCCCTGAAAGAGATGTATTTGCATACTTTAAAAGCTGCAACCTGAGGTTCCACCTTCCAATCAGCCTGAAGCCACTTGTTGACTGAGATTCTCCCAATCAGGGCACTGACAGGTCTTGGAGCACCCTTAACTACTGGGAGCTGTTAAAAATAAAAGAGCCTGCTTGGCAATCACGAAGGTTTGAAAGAGAACCAGGAGCTCAGACCAGGTTGAACAGTAAGATTCACTTCCTCCGTAATACCGCTACTTCAAAACTGGGAGAAGTGGTTGTTTTATCTAATGCTAGAAACCAGCTCAGAGAATCAGGAAGAATGAAGAAACAAAGGAATATATTTCAAACAAGAGAATAAGACAAAACTTCAAAAAAAAAAGTTAATGAAGATTTAGCTCTATCAAGCTTAATATAACGATTACAAAGATTGCTGAGATCAGGAAAGCAATGCATGAATAAAATTAGAATTTCAAAAAAGAGATAGAAAATATTTAAAAGTACCAGACAGACACATAGAATTAAAGATTACAATAACTGAACTGAAAACTTCAATAGGGAGTTTCAACAGTAGACAAGCTGAAACGAGAAAAGGATCAGTAAACTTTAAGGCAGGGCATCTTAATGACTGAGTTCCATTTAGAGGAGTTCTCCAATTCATCCAATTAGAGGAGCAAAAAGAAGAAAGAAAAAGCATGAAGACAGCTTAAAGGACTTATAGGACAATACCAAGCAAACCAATAATTGCACTGCAGTGATCCAAGGAGGAGCAGAAGAAAGGGGCAGAAAACTTGCTGAAACAATTAATGGCTGAAAACTTCCCTAATCTGCGGAGAGATCTGAAGTTAAAAAAAAAAAAGAAAACAACAACTTTACACCTCAAGCAACCAGAAAAAGAAAAACAAACTAAGCGTAAAGTTAGTAAAAGGAAGGAAATAACAAAAGTCAGAGCAGAAATCAATAAAAGAGAGATTAAAAAACAGTATAAAAGATCAATGAAACTAAGAGCTTCTTTTAAAAAGATAAAACAGACAAACATTTATCTGGACTTACCAAGACAAAGGAAAGAAGATGCAAATAAATCAAAAGAGAAATAAAAAAAGAAACATTACAACCAGTACCACAGAAATACAAAGGATCATAAGAAACTACTATGAGCAATTACACACCAAAAAATTAGGCACCCTAGAAAGAATGGATAAATTTCTAGAAATATGAAAACTACCAAGACTGAACCATGAAGAAATAGAAAATCTGAACAGACTGACTACTATTAAGGAGATTCAATCAGTCATCAGAAACCTGCAGACAAAAGCCTAGTACAGATGGCTTCATGGGTGAATTCTATCAAACATTCAAAGAAGAATTAATACTTTTTCATCTTAAACTATTCCCAAAATTGCAAAGGAAGGAAAACTTGTGAAGTCATTCTACAAGGTCAGCATTACCCTGATGCCAAATCCAAGGATCACAAAAAAGAGAAAATTATAGGCCAATATCACTGATGAACACAGATGTAAAAATCCTTAACAAAATATTAGCAAACTGAATACAATGATATTAAAGAGATTGAGAAATGGCATATTTCCTGCCATATCAATTAGCAAGGATGTCACGGCCATCACCAATTCTGGCCATTCAACTGTAAATACTCCAAACGGCACCCAGTAAAGATAATAATACCTGCTAACCATAGCCATCAGGCTGCAGCCACTCCCGACAGAGCGTGGAGGGAATATGAAAAACGCAGGACACTGGGCCCATATAGCTGAGATACATATGAAAGGAATGATTTCAGTGAGCCCAGACTCTTGTACCTTCCCATACATCAGTTCAGTTCAGTTCAGTTCAGTTCAGTCGCTCAGTCGTGTCTTACTCTCTGCGACCCCATGAATCACAGCACACCAGGCCTCCCTGTCCATCACCAACTCCCGGAGTTCACTCAAATTCATGTCCACAGAGTCGGTGATGCCATCCAGCCATCTCATCCTCTGTCGTCCCCTTCTCCTCCCGCCCCCAACCTTTCCCAGCATCAGACTCTTTTCCAGTGAGTCAACTCGTCGCATGAGGTGGCCAAAGTATTGAAGCACTAAATTCCTTAACTTACGATACCTGGTTTTCCTTAATTAACAATAATCTTTTGAGGTTCAGACTGTCACGCGAGTGTATGCTCTAATGTCCGTCACACCAAATTTTTGTTGTGACGAGGCAAAGAACCAAGGAGCATACATTCACAGCACCATAGATGTCACACAAGTGTATGCTCCTCGATTTTTGTCTCGTCACAACAAAGATTTGGAGTGACGGACATTAAAGCGGCCTCGGCGTGTCACTGCTCTCAGGTCTTAGACAGACCGTGTTATAGCTCTTAGACAAATCAGTGTTACAGCTCAGTGTTACAGCTCTATTTTATTTAGAAGATAGCAGGAAAATCCATCTTCAAGGTGTGAGGGCACGTCGGTCCAAAGACGCGAAGAAAAGAGCGTCCCAGCGCGTGGCAGAGAGAGAGCGACCTAGATTTGGCTCCTCTTTTTATATGCTTTTTGTCCCTGGGCCTGTCCTATGTAAATTGGGCCAGCCAGGAGTGTTGTTTGTTTTACCTGAGGTCCTCACTCATGTCCTCTGACCTTCCTTTGTTCTATTTTTGTGGGCTTTTCCCTTTAGGCCACCGCGATTTTGGACTCCTTTTCCCTATTCTACCTACCTAACAAGACTGCTGCTGCTAAGTCACTTCAGTCGTGTCCGACTCTGTGTGACCCCATAGACGGAAGCCCACCAGGCTCCCCCGTCCCTGGGATTCTCCAGGCAAGAACACTGGAGTGGGTTGCCATTTCCTTCTCCAACGTGTGAAAGTGAAAAGTGAAAGTGAAGTCGCTCAGTCGTGTCCGACCCTTAGCGACCCCGCGGACTGCAGCCCACCAGGCTCCTCCATCCATGGGATTTTCTAGGCAACAGTACTGGAGTGGCTTGCCATTGTCTTCTACCTAACAAGACTATCTGCCCTTTATTACAAACTTCTATATAACCTGACTCCTCAGAGCAGTTCTCTCAGGGTTACTCTAGATGATGTCTCCTGTGCCTGAAGTCCTAAAAATTCTCACCAAATAAAATAAAACTCTGAACTTTTAGGTTGCGACTTTTTAAAGCCAATAGTTTCATATACCACAGTGAAGTATGATTTACCTCAGGGATGAAAGGATGGATCAATATTCTCAGATAAATCAATGTGATATACCACATTATCAAACTTAAGAACAAAAACTATATAATCATCTCAATAGATACAGAAAAAGCATTTGACAAAATTCAACATCCATGTATGGTTAAATACTTCTCAATAAAGTAAATATAGAGGAAATGAACTTCAACATAGTAAAGGCTACATATGACAAGGCCATAGCTAACGTTATACTCGATAGTGAAAAGCTAAAAGTGTTTCTTCTGTAAGATCAGAAAATAAGATAAGATGCCCATTCTCACCATTTTTATCCAACACAGTATTGGAAGTCCTAGCCAAATAAATTTGTCAAGAAAAAGAAATAAAACACATCAGAATCAGAAAGGAAAAAAGTAAAACTGTCTCCATTTGCAGATGGCATGATGTTATGTATGGAAAACTCAAAATACTCCATCAAAAAACTGTGAAAGTAAGCAAATTTGGTAAAGTTGCCAGATACAAAATCAATAGACAAAAAATAGTTGTGTGTCACCAACAAGGATCTATTGGTTAGCTCATTGCAGTCTGCTCAGTGTTATGTGGCAGCCTGGATGGGAGTAGAGTTTGGGGGAGAACGGATCCATGGATCATGCATATGTACGGCTGAATCCCTTCACTGTTCACCTGAAACTATTACAACATTCTTAGTTAATTAGCTCTACCCAATGCAAAATTAAAAGTTTTAAAAAATAAGCTGTGTGTCAATACACTAATAATGAACTATCAGACATTAAGAAAACAATCCCATTTACAACTGCATCAAAAAGAACAGAGTATCTACAAATAAATTAAATCAAGGAGGTAAAAGACTATACACTGAAAAGTATAAGACATTGATTAAAAGAAACAAATAAATTGTTAAGATATTCCATGCTCATGGCTTGGAATAATTAATATTATTTAAATATCCATATTATCAAAGAAATTTATAGATTCGATGCAATTTCTATCAAAATTCCAATGACATTTTTCCACAGAAATAAAACAATCCTACAATTCATGTAAAATCACAAAAGACCTCAAATAATCAAAGTAATCTTGAGAAAGAATGACAAAGCTTCAAAAATCACATTTCCTGATTTTAAAATATATTACAAAGCTATAGTAATCAATACAGTATGATACTAGCATAAAAACAGACACATAGCTTAATGGAATAGAACAGAAAGCCAGAAATCAGCCCATACACACATGGTCAATTAATTTATAACAAAAGTCTCAAGAATGTAGTGGGAAGAGGACTCTGTCTTCAATAAGCTGATAAAGAAGAACAGGAGAGCCACATGCTGCTAGACCACTGTGCATAAAAATTAACTCAAAATGGGTTAAACTTGACGTAAGACCTGAGACCATAGAACTCTTGCAAGGAAACAGGCTTTAAGTTCCTTGACATCTGTCCTGGCAATGATTTTTTGGATTTTATACTAAATGCAAAGGCAACAAAAGCAAAAAATAAACAAATAAGACCAAATTATGTATCAGATAAGAGGTTGATATTCAAAATGTATAAAGAACTCATATAATTCAATAGCAAAAAGACAAATAATCCAGTTTTTAAAATGGGAAGATGATCTAAATAGACATTTCTCAAAAGAAAGCATACACATGGCCAACAGGTACATGAAAAGATGCTCAGTATCACTAATCATTAGTGAAATGCAAATCAAGACCACAAAAAGAAATCACCTCACATCTGTCAGAATGCCCATCATCAAAAAGTCTACAAACAATAAATGCTGGAGAGGGTGTGGAGAAAAGGAAACCCTTTTGCACTATTGCTGGGAATGTAAATTAATACAACCACTATGGAGAACAGTATGGAAGTTTCTTAAAAAACTAAAAACAGAACTACCATATGACCCAATAATCCCATTACTGGGCACATAACCAGAGAAAATTATAATTCAAAAGATACACGTACCCCAGTGTTCATTGCAGCAATATTTACAATAGCCAGGATATAGAAACAACCTAAATGTCCATCAACAAAGGAATGGATAAAGAAGTTGTGGTACATGTGGAATATTAAATACATAATGGAATATTACTCAGCCATAAAAAAGAATGAAACTGGGTCATTTGTAGAGACGCAGATGGACCTATAGAATGTCATACAGGGTGAAGTTAGAAAAACAAATATGGTATATTAATGCATATGTGTGGAATCTAGAAAAATGGTATAAATTTTATTTGCAAAGCAGGAATAGAGATATAGATGTAGAGAAAACAAATGTATGGACACCAAAAGGGAAAAAGGGGTGGTGGTGGGAGGAACTGGGAGACTGGGATTGACATATACACACCACTATGTATAAAATAGATAAGTAATGAGAATCTACCATATAGCACAGGGAACTCCATTCATGCTCTGTGGTGACCTACCTGGAAACAAAATCCAAAAATGAGGGGATGTGTATATATGGATAGCTGATTCACTTTGCTGTACAGAAGAAATTAACACAACATTGTAAAGCAACTATACTCCAATCAAAGTTATTTTAATAAAAGAAAAACTAACTTTAAAAGGTATATTTACCCTCATCTTCACTGCAGCATTATTCACAATAGGGCTAAGTGTTCATCCATGGATAAATGGATAAAGTGTGCTATGTATACATGAAATGGAATATTACTCAGCCATAAAAAACGAGGAAATCTTGATATTTTTGACAACATGGATGGACCCTGAGGGCATTATGTTAAAAGAAGTAAGTCAGAAAAAGCAAATACCATATATCTCATGCATATGTGAAACTTTAAAAAATAGAACTCATAGATACAGAGAACAGATTTGTGGTTGAGGGGGTAGAGTGGTACAAAATGGGTGAAGGAGGGAAAAAGGCACAGACTTCCAGTCAGAAAACATGTAACTCCGGAGACCTAATGACCAGCCTGGTGATTACAGTTAACAGTACCGTATCACATATTTGAAAGTTGCTGCAAGTTTTCATCACAAGAAACAAAAAAATGTGTAACCATGTTTGGTAATGCAGGTTAACTGGGCTTATTGTGGTGATCTTTTGCAATATTACATATACCAAATCATTACTTTGTATACCTGAAAAATACAATGTTATGTCAATAATGTCTCAATATGAACAAACAAATGTAACTAATTTATATTTTACTTCCTTTGCATTTTGAACACAATCTTGAAATAACTGGGCAACGAGCAGATTTAAAGCTTCAGGTTTTTTCTCTCCGGTCCTTCCTACAGCCCAGGTGGGGCTGGTGACTCCTGCATAAGTTCTGGAAAAACTATGGTGGAGGTGGCGGTGGCAGCTTCCGGCCTCACAGAGCCTGCTGCACTGGGCTGATTCCAGGTTGATCTGACTCTCCGACCCTGCCCCGCCCCAACGAGCCTGAGATTTGTTGGAATTTTCCAACCAAAGCCCACTGAAGCAGGTCATCCGGCCATTCATCAGGCCCTAGAGTGTGCCGCCTGTGCTGACTGGCAGGCTCCATGGCCAAACAACTGCAGGGAAATTCCAAAGTCAAAACCAAACCAAAAACCAGTAGGAGGCAAAGCCAAATTTCCAGATTTCCCAACCACAGGTCCTGGGCAGTGGCATCCTTTTGGCCATAGCCCAAGCACACTAAAATAAGTTAAAAAAAATTAAAAAACAATAATAATGTGTATTTATTCAGTCCCTAAAATGTCTAGGAACTGGTTCATGGACCGTTCTACAAACTTGAAACCCAACAGCGAACAAACGAGGCAAAGTCTTAGCCTCCTGGATTTTACATTCTAGCAGTGAGACAGCAGGGGGAAATCAGCAAACAAGTAGTTGTAATATAATTTCCTTTAAGAAAACCAAAGAGGGCAATGGGATAGAGCAAGATGAGGACCATTAACCTACCGTAGAGGGTCAGGAAAGACCTCTCTGAGAAGGTGACATTGAGCAGAGATCTGAATGGGGTGAGGCTATGACTGTAGCCAGCTGAGGGAACAGCAGCAGTTGCAAATGTTTTGAGTGGTAGATATCCTTGGCAGGCTTGAAGAGCAACAAGGAAGTCACCGTGGGGGTTCAGCGGGGAGGGTGGTAGACAACAGAGTTGGAAAGGGAGCCAGAGAAGACTTGCAACCCCTCACCTCTGAAACACCTGGAGAGCTTTACAATCTCACAGAAGGACTTCCCTGGTGGTCTAAATGGCTAGCACTGCAGGCTCCCAATGCAGAGTGGTTTGATCCCTGGTCCAGGAACTAGATCCCTCATGCCGAAATTAAAAAAAAAAAAAAAAGATACCACATGCCACAACTAAAAAGATCACACATACTGCAACAAAGACTGAAGATCCTGTGTGCCACAACTAAGATTTGGCATAGCCACATAAATGAATTAAATAAATAAACAAACAAAAAAACCACCTCACAGATTCTAGGTCCTGACCCCAGAGATCTGAGCTTGTTGATTTGTGGTGGTACCCAATCAACAGTGATTTGTCAATACTCCCCAGGTGATTCTAATGTGCAGACTTGCTTTAGAACCGCTGATGTGGGGCCTCATACCAAGTGTGATGGGAAGGTGTTAGTTGATTTGAACAAGGGAGGGGAATAATCTGATTTACATTTTTTAATTATCATTCTGGCTGCTGGGTAGCACACGAAAGCATGTAAGGGAACAAGAGCAGAAATAGGGAATACTAATTAGGAGGCAATTTAGCAGTCCTGGCAAAAATGGTTTTTTGGTGATGAGGGTGGTGGAGGTGAACGTGTTAAGTGGTCATATCTGTGATGTGAATGTAACGCTGACAGGAATTGCTGGTGCTTGCATGTGGGATGTGAAAGAAAGAAGACTTTAAATGATGGCTCAGAAAAGTTTTGGGCCTGAGGAATCAAATGTTAGTGAAGCAGAGTCCATCAGTGGGGGGATGGAAAGAAATGAGTAAGTTTGAGGGAGAAATCAGGAGTCCATGTAAAAATAATTCTAAAAACAGTGTTATCAACACTTTTCTACATCATTGCCTTCTTTTTTACTTAGCATTCATTTGGCCCCATCATGACTCCCACCCTGTCTAAGGTACATATTGTCTCATCTCTTTTGTGAATACAAAGCTCAAAATGTTTCCCTGCAAACTTTCCTGCACTGACGGTGGCAATGTCCCTTGGTGCAGCCATTGTGGGGAACAACATGGAAGTTCCCTAAAAAAGCAAAAACAGAGCTACCATATGATCCAGCAGGCTTCACAGGTGGCTTTAGTGGTGAAAACCTGCCTGCCAATGCAGGAGATGTAAGAGATGGAGGTTCAATCCCTGGGTTGGAAAGAGCCCCTGGAGGAGGGCACGGCAACCCACTCCAGTAATTTTGCCTGGAGAATTCCATGGACAGAGGAGCCTGGCGGGATACAGTCTGTAGGGTCCCAAAGAGTGGGATACGACTGAAGTGGCTTAGCAAGCACAAATGAACCAGTAATCACACTCCTGGACATATATCTGGACAAAGCTGTAATTCAAAAAGACAGATGTACCCCAGTGATCATAATTGCACGATTTACAGTTAGCCGAGACATGAAAGCAACCTAAGTGTCCGTCAACAGATGAATTGATAAAGAAGATATGGTATATATACAATGGAATATGACTTAGATATAAAAGAGAATGAAATAATGCCATCTGCAGCAACATAGACAGTCCCAGAAATTATCATACTAAGTAAAGTCAGAAAGAGAAAGACAAACACCATATGATATCACTTATGTGTGGAATCTAAAAGGTGACGCAAACTTATTTATGAAACAGAAACAGATTCACAGACATAAAACAAACTTAGGGTTACCAAAGGGGAAAGAGGGTGGGGAGGGACAAATTAGGAGCTTGGGGTTTGCAGATACAAACTACTATACACATAATAGATAAAGGACAAGGTCCTACTGTATGGCACAGGGAACTATATTCAATATCCTGTAATAAACCATAATGGACAATATATGAAAAAGAATATGTATAGTGATGTATAACTGAATCACTTGCTATACACAGGAAATAACACAATATTGGAGGAAAATAAACTGTACCTCAGTTAAAAATAAAAAGTTTCCCTCCAGTAATATATCACTATAAAATAATGTACCTATACAGATATTCTAAAGATCTGAGGAAAGGCACATCTGGCTATGCCTACAACTACTAGAAAAGAAATTACAAGCATTCCACAAGGTCAGTTTCTCTCTCCTGGGTGCAAGCTGGCATTTAAAATTTGGTTTAGTCAAATTTCTGAGAAGGAGCGGGCCCTGAAGCTTTTAAGGGTCAGGCTAACTGAATTTGAAGAAGTATCCAATCTTCTCTATTAGCATTCTTGCATATAAAATGATTGCATAACTTAGATTTTGCAAAAATGTGATGCATTTCTTTATGTATATATTATAAACAAGGCTCATTAGATGTTCATTTTTTAAAAATGTTAAATATCCCCATTTTTTAAGAGAAGATTTGAACTTCTGACCCCTCTTCTCATTTTAACATGAGGCTTTCAGATTTCTAAAAAGCAATATTGAATGTTTAAATTTTTCTACTGGCTGATTTCCATTCTGGAATTAATTTGGCCTATCTATTTGAATGGAGAAGGCAATAGCACCCCACTCCAGTACTCTTGCCTGGAAAACCCTGTGGATGGAGGAGCCTGGTAGGCTACAGTCCATGGGGTTTCTAAGAGTCGGACACAACTGAGCGACTTCACTTTCACTTTTCACTTTCATGCATTGATGACAACCCACTCCAGAGTTCTTGCCTGGAGAATCCCATGGATGGAGGAGCCTGTTGGGCTGCCGTCTATTCGGTTGCAAAGAGTCGGACACAACTGAAGCAACTTCAGCAGCAGCAGCATGTATTTGAAAATATGTTTCTCTCTGCAAAACATTTTAGAATAACTTTCCTTTCCTTAACTTCAAAATGGCACTAGATTACAACAACTTTAAAGAGAAAATGGTTTATACCTTTATCCAATTTTCTTCAGCAAAAAAAAATAAAGTTGAAAAATAAAAGAAAGACTTTTAAAGAAAATTTGCAAAATAATAATACATAAAGACAATGAAGATTAAAATCATTTTAAAGATATATAAGAGGACAACTAGCCTGTGAATATCACTTTTCATGCTCCAAAGATGGTACAAATCTAACCTTCTCAGGCTTCCCAGGTGGCAATAGTGGTAAAGAATCCCCCTGCTAATGCAGGAGCCACAAGAGATGCAGATTCAATCCCTGGACTAGGAAGATCCCTTGGAGGAAGAAATGGCAACTCATTTCACTATTCTTGCCTGGAAAATTCCATGGGACAGAGGAGCCTGGCAGGCTACAGTCCATGGGGTTGCAAAGAGTCGGACATGACTGAGAAACTGAGCACATACTTGAGCACAAACCTTCTTAGTTAAACAATAAAAATTAGAGGTATCATGAGCAATAATTAGACTAAATTATTTCAGAATAAAGCTGGAGCCCACCATTCTGAATTTTTAACTTACTGGAAAAATGTAGGGGGGATAAATAAATGAAGTGTCATAACAGTGCTAGTGATAAAAGTTTGCTTTTATATACCAGAATATTGATGAAATATTTCACTGGAAAGACTGATGCTGAAGCTGAAGCTCCAAGACTTTGGCTACCTGATGCAAAGAGTCGATTCATTGGAAAAGACCTTGATTCTGGGAAAGACTGAGGGCAGGAGAAAGGGGTGACAGAGGATGAGACGATTGGATGGCATCACCAACTCAGTGAACATAAGCAAACTCTGGGAGATGGTGAAGTACAGGGGAGCCTGCTGTGTTGCAGCTCATGGGGTCACAGAGTTGGACAAGACTTAGCGACTGAATAACAGCAATAACATGGATGAAAGGAAGAAGTTCACATATTAAAAAAGGATTGCGTGTATTTAATGGAAAAAAAGAAAACAAGGTCTGCCTTAGAAAAATGGATTCAGATATGAGGAGGTTGGGGCTACAAATAAATCTTCAAGAAGAGAAAGTCAAAGAGGAACATATAAGCTCCTCTTGACTCAGGAAAGAAAAAGATCAGAAATGTATCCCTTTGGTGTGAGTTTATGAGCAGTGTTTTCCTTGCCAGAAAAATTGAAAGCACAGGAAAAAGCATTTCAAAGTGACAAAAAAATTTCCCAGGAATGTTATAGAGTAGACTGATCTCATATATGTATATATAGCAATTTTCTTGAAGATAAGAATTCATCTTGTGCTAATAAATTTACTGCTTTATTTTTCTGCTAAATTCCTTTGCCTTTGGTTGTTTCAATGCTTTTGAAGCATTGCTCAATTACATAAGTTGAAAAAGCAATTGTTAATGTGAAAAATTAATGATGTTTATAAAATTATGTTGATATGCACTGAGACAAGATCAATTTTTTATAAAAATGTAACAGCTTACTAAACTTTTCTTATGAATACATTTATTCAAAAACACATAAAAGTCTAATTTATCTTAATGGTGTTAAGGCAATATTAACTTGATTATTTACATAATACTAATTTGAACAGTAGAGTTTTTTTTCTGTTACATTTTAACTAAAAAGTTATTTTCCCAGTTTTATTGAGATTTAATTGACATTGGAGAGGGAAATGGCAACCCACTCCAGTGTTCTTGCCTGGAGAATCCCAGGGACGGGGGAGCTTGGTTGGCTGCCGTCTGTGGGGTCGCACAGAGTTGGACACGACTGAAGCGACTTGGCAGCAGCAGCAGCAACATTGTATTAGCGCTCCCCTGTCCATGGAATTCTTCAGGCAAGAACACTGGAGTGGGTAGCCATTCCCTTCTTCAGGGGATCTTCCCAACCCAGGCCCCTGCACTGCAGGCAGATTCTTTATCATCTGAGTTGCCAGGGAAGCCCAGTTTAAGGTATATCACATAACAATTTGATGTATGTATATATTGTGAAATGATTAGCACAATAAGTTTAGCTGGCATCCATCACCTGAAAGTTACAAAAAATATTTTTGTGTGATGAGAATTTTTAAGATTTACTCAGCAGCTTTCAAATTTACCATACAGTATTGTAGACGATAGTCACCATGCTGTGTGTTACATCCTCTGTGATCTCTGTTATAAGGGCACTAATCCCATTGGTGAGGGTCTTACCCTCATGACCTAATCACCTCTTCATCCCCACCTCCTAATAGTATTACATATTTGGAATCAGGTTTTCAACATATGAATTTGGGGGGAACACAAACATTCAGATTATAGCAATGCTAGAATTGACAGAAGTTTGAGACTCAAGAATAGAGTCTAGGGAAGAAGTCAGAATAACTTTGTGGTTTTTGAGAAACTGATTCTGGCCAGATGAATCAGGGTAAAATAATTTTTCATGGAAAACTGAAGAGATTTATTTTGAAATTTTCCAAATGTAGTTCACCTATTGTATATATGACTAGCAACCAGAAACAAAGGTCTGACATCTAGCAGACATCTGGGAATTGGATTTTTATCAGAGAAATCTTAACCAAAGAGAAAAATATTTTAAAATAGTGGGTACAGTAAAGACTGCCCAGAAAAATATGGATAAAAAGGCTAAGGATACAGCCCTTGAAGACCACATAAGTAGGGGAGATTAGATGAACAAACTATAAAAATGTACTGGAGTCATCAAAAAAGTAGTCTGCCCAAAGAGAATTATGATCTGAAACCCTGGAACCCAAAGAAGGAATGATTTCAACCTAGAGGGGAAGAATGGTGTGATGTTTAATACTATGTCAACTCCACTAAGCTAAAGAACGCCTGGATAACTGGTAAAACATTATTTCTGGATTTGTTTGTGAGGGTATTTCCAGCAGGGAGTAGTATTTGAAATGGTAGGCTGAGGAAAGGAGATAGCTCTCCAAGGCAGGAGGACATCATTCAACCCACTGAGGGTCTAAATGGAACAAAGAGCTCTTTGCTTAAACTCCATATCCTCCTGCCCTCAGACCTAGGGAGGGAGTCCTGGTTTTCAGGCCTTCTTATGTGCTGAATCACACCACAGAGTTCCTAGTTCCCCAGAGGGCTGTCTGCAGACCTGGGCCTTCTCAACCTCTGTAATTGCAGGACCCAATTCCTATAATAAATCTTATATAACATATATATATATATATGTTGTTATTATTGTTGTTGTTTCTTAGTCGCTAAGTCATGACTGACTCTTTGCAACCCCATGGACTGTAGCTCACCAGGCTCCTCTGTCTATGGGACTTCCCAGACAAGAATACTGGAGTGGGTTGCCATTTCCTTCTCCAGGGGATCTTCCTGACCCAGAAATCAAACCTGGGTCTCTTTCAATGGCAGGCGGATTCTTTCCCACTGAGCCACCAGGGAAGCATGTATACACACACACATACATATATATATGCACATGATATATAATCATTATATAAATATAAACATACATACATAGAATATTAATGGGTTGGCCAAAAAGTTCATTCAGGTTTATTCAATTTTATGGAAAAACTCCAACTTTTTGGCCAACCCTATAAATACATACATATTAATATACATGCATTGGTTTTGTTTCTCTAGAGAACTCTGCCCAATGCAAGGAGCCTCTGAGAGGGACAAAATGGTGGCTTGCTGGAGAAGTCTGTGAATCTCTCCAAATCATCACACAAAACAGAGGAAAAGAAAAAAAAGGGCTGGCAGGGGACAAAGAGGGAGGGAAAGAGAGAGAACATGTATGAAAAAGAATCCTCCAGAAACCAACAGCGGTGGGGGCAGGCCTTCCCCCTCCTATACCACCCCCCAACCCCCCCAACCCCCCCTACCCCCTAGCAGCCTGACCCTGCAGGGTAAAGTGTTTTTAGGGAAGTTTCCTGAGCTGGGGAACTGGGAGCTCCCACTGGGGATCACACCCAGAGGAAGACTCACACTCCACGTGGGACACTGCACAACCTGCAGGGACTCCTCGGGCTCGCTTTGGGAGCACGGGCAGCAGGAAGAGGGCAGGAAGCGGGCATTCCATGCAATTGCCAGCAAGGCTCTCACAATCCTCAAGTAAACCTTCCAGATGGACAAAGCGACACCCTGAGAGAACCCGCTGAGAACACAGTCCAAGAGCAGATTCAGGAAGGAGGGACCTGCAGGCGGCTCCAGAGACCCCACAGGTTTTAGCACTGAGTGACAGCCCTGAGACCAGGAGAGCTTTCTTGGCCCTCTCCCATCTCTTCCAAAGGAAGTCCTAAAACTACAGGAAAACTCAGCCCATTTTTGCCTTGGGTAACACAGAGGATGGTGTTGGAGTCCCATGCAACTGTAAGAGAAAAGGAAGAATGGCCCAAGTCATATACTGGGGCAATTAATACATCCCAGGAAAAAATACATAAAGCAACTGATGACTGTCATCTAACCTTTCAAGATGAAATAAAATAAGAAAATGGGAGAAGCTTTGAAGGGAAAGCAGAACACTTACAAATGTACTGAAAACACAGGAGGAGATGAACACAGAGTTGGCAATGCTCCTAGGCTACAGAACAAAAGGGAAAGGGCAGAGAAATGGCAGAGAGGGCCACTGAAGGCAACCGTCACAGGTGTCATCGTTTACAAGCTGGTTCTCACTTCGAGAACAAACACAGCCAAGTTCCCTAGCTCTTGAGAATCAAGTGGTTCCATCTTGGTTCTGTCTTTTCCTGTCCCCACTTACAACATACGCAGACTCTTCTGCATCATCCCTTAGGTGTTCCTTTTTAAAAAATATTTATTTATTTTAATTAATTAATTAATTTGGCTACACCCAGTCTTAGCTCCGCCATGTGGGATCTACTCCCCTAACCAGGGATCCGACTCAGGACCCTTGCTTTGGGAGCATGGAGTCCTAGCCACTGGACCACCATGGAAGTTCCAGCTGTTCCTTCCTGCTTCATATACTCTCCCTAACATTCTCAGAGCCATTCTCTGTGCAAATGATTGATATTACTACTGTCACCAACAAAGCCCATGGTGTCCATACTCTACAAAGAGTGAGAAGTCTTAACCTTGACACTCTTGTTTCCTCAAAATCCTCCACCTCACCCCAAGCAATAATTCAGACTTTGGCTACAGAAGTGACACTTGGCAATTGATGACAGTCTCTCTTGGTGAATGATCATAGGATAAACAGAATAATTGTGACCTGGATAGTGTCAATGGGCAGATGCTATGGGTTGTAAAACTCTCATATATGTTGAATTGACCTTAAGGAAGCGATCATTAGAATAAATGAAGTCCAAATATCACCTGTATCACAAACAGCTGTATTGAACCACTTGTCCTTTCGTGGCAATGACAATCAGAGAGAATGGCAGTATAAAGGTATGCCAGTGATTCCAGAAGGAAGCATTCTCCTCCCACTGTCCCTCAAGGTCTTCCCTTTCTTTCTGACCATAGTACAGTCTCCCAGCAGCCTGAATTTCACAAGGCAGAAGACTCCATCGCCAAAATGAGGTACCCTTTTAAAAAGGCTGAGAGAAGTCACCAGGATGAGTGACTCTTGTTAAGAAGGAAACATTTCTGGTTTTGTCAAGTCGATGGTAGAAATCTTAATTGTCCATTCCTCTCTGCCCTGTCCTTATTTTAAATGTTTCGCTCTGAATTTTCCCCTGAGTTAGGGATATTAAAACCACCTTGACACCTAGAAAGCTATGATGATTTAGTTAGCACGTAAATCTGAACTTAATATCTAAACCAAGAGTGTCTAAAGCCTGACAGATTTTATTCTAAAGATGACAGCACGTCCTCCCAAACAGCTCCCTGCCACCGCATAGATGAGAGCCTGACCTCTGAGGATTAAAGTTGGCAATGATGAGCTTCCAACTCTGCTCATAAAAGTCTAAGTAAAGTTCAGGTAACACGATCCAACACTGATGAAATGAAATGACATTTCTGATCACATCACAGAAGCTAGGTAGGCCCATTCAAGGTATCCTGTATGCAGGTTGCAATAGTACAGGTGGCAGATGTAATGTATAAGCAAGGAGAAACCCAATTCAGTGGAATTAAAAAAAAAAAAAAACAACCAAAATCCAAACCAGACAAAGGCTCAGTTAGTGGAGGTGGGAGCCAAGTGCAATCAGGATGGTTTAAAATAGTTCATCTTCTACATAAACAAATGTTGATGTGTAAGCATGTCAGTGCTATTTCCATAGTAATATCCTAATAGCTTGGTCACCTCCTGGGGAAATTATTTCTCTCTCTGCTCTATCTGGTGATATGTGAAACCAATCTCTTCCAAATTAAAGCACTGAGGACAGCGCAAAATGTAAGCACAGAGAGAAGAAATGTGTGCTATGCCTACTTTCTGATCCCAAGGAAGAACGAGAAAATTGAGCTTGTTTTCTGCAGCAACTTTTGTCCACTGATTTGAACAAAAGATTGGAAAAAAATCTCCTTTCTTCCTTTTTCTGTAGTTGGTGAATTTCAGAAAATGACAAATATTGCCAACAAGAACAGAGAACAGAGCTGTAACAGATGAATGATGAACAATGCCTTGTTTTCCCTCTCTTGGCCTCCTTTTAATGGGTCAGAGCTTGAGATATCTTTGCTCATTCAGAAGCTATGCTTTGTAAATTGCAGTAATTATTTTTAAGAAGAATAGCTTCTTAACCTAATATAAACTAATACAAACATTTTAATACCTATGACATCTCCCATTGTTGCTTAAATTAACTGAAGTCCATTTTGGGTCCTTCAGTTTCATGAAATCGAAATTCTGCAGGTGAAAAGCCAGGGGAATGCCACTCCACCCAAAGACTGTTTATTTTGTGTTTCAATTTAATTAAAGCCAATTCCTATTTTCAGCTGCCCTGAGACACCTAGAATTTCCAGAATAATCTTACTGTCTGGTACCTCAGGGGAGCCCAGAGAGAGTGCGGAGCTGGGGGTTGATGGGACACTTTTTTCTTTTCAATCAGAATTTGGAAATGCTTCCCACTTTTCCAATGATCTGATGGATGAGAAGATGTCTAGTGGATCTGGTCTAAGCTGTAAGGTTATAGCAGCTGAGACATCAGTCTTTGATATAAATGATTTAGTCAATATGAGGTATAAATCCAAGCTCTGCATCAGATGGTGTGACTACAAACCGCAAGCACCAAAAAAATGCAGAAAGAATTCCTTGCTAATTACTTGGAAAATGTAAGCGCAGTCTTTATCAAGGGCAGGAAAGGGTTGGTTCTGCCCGAGAGAGACAGAGGAGGAGGAAATGAAGGGACCTCTTCAAACAACACACTGAACTTTTATTTTCGTCCTAAACAGGATACACATGAGTATATTAACAGCATGGGAGCAAGCCAGCAATGCCATTATTCACAGGAGTGTAGAAAGTGTGTGAAAATGTTGAGTCACTCAGGAAACTCAGGTTAGTATGAGATTACAAATACCTCTCCCCTCCCCAACATCAGAGCATGAGCATTTTTGCAGGAATTATCAAGGCACAGAAATACAGTCCTGGCATCAAGGACAGCCTATAAGAATGGACTCAAAACAAGATTCATAGGAAAGAATCTGTGGCAATACAGTTTAGCCTGTTACCAAGTAGAAAGTCAGACAAGCACCTTCTTGCACTTAAGCCTTGAGACAAGAAATTCAAACTGAATGGATTTTATAAAATCCCTAAATGAAAGCTTATATCCCTTTCCTTGGGTAAAGCAAAGAAATAAGCCATTGACTTTTTTTTTTTTTTTTTTCATTCCTAACTTAGCCAGCCTCTAAAATGCAGTGCAATGCAGGATATTTAACCCACCATCCTTTGCACAAATACAGATTTCCATAAAATCAATTAATCTTCAGAGCTGAAGGGGTCTTGGAGGTCACCACCCCCCCACCCCACCCCCCCCCAACTCCCCGCAACACTCCCACAGCCAGGAGTTTATTCAGCCTGTGTTCAAAAACCTCCACATGGGGAGCTTACCACTGTTTCGGGCAGCCCCTTCCACTGATGAAGAGTGACAGTTATTAGAATGTTCTAATATTGGGCTGAAATCTGCCTCCTGGTAATTTCCACCCACTGGTCCTAGTTTTGTCCTCTGAAGCATTTCAGAGTCTAACTCCCTCATTATCACCATGACAACTCTTCAAATATTTGAAGGCAATAAGAACCTGGGTGAAGACCCAGGCTGCACATCCTTGGTTATCACACCTCTTCATTTAGAGATAAACCCTTCACTCCCCCAAGACACTAACCTTTACTATATCCTACTTGGTGAGTGTCTGTGTTAAAATACACTGACCACAATGTGATACAGTATCACATTTGTGCCCCAGTGCAAAGCTTTCCACCCTCTTCCATGAACAGACACTTTTCAGCATGAGAATAAATATTTTGGTCAATCACTCTTCCTAGTAATGCCTAGGGATACCTAGTAATACCAGAAGCATAGGTGGTTGGACTCAACATGGATGTCCCCAGAAGAGAAGTTTTTCACGACAAACATTACAAGTTTTATTTCAGTTTATTTCTATAGATGGTTTCAAGCACTTGTGATACAGAAAGCTTTATGCTAGGGGATATGGAAAATACAAGACATTTACAAAAAGTAGGGAAAAAAATCAGAAAAAAAGCACAAATAAGTTATGAAACAATACAGAAAGACATAAGTACCCTAAAAGGTATGTAGAAGACTATAAGAGATAAAGGAGGAGCAGGGAATTCCCTGGTGGCACAGTGGTTAGGACTCAGTGGTTTCACTGCTGGGGCCCGGGGTCCATCCTTGGTGGGGGAAATAAGGTCCAACAAGTCATGCTGCTCGGTCCAAAAAAAGAAGAAAAATCCATGTCCAAAGAGGTAGGATTTGACAGGCTCTTGGAGGACAGGAGGGGTATCTCAAGTGACACAGTGGTAAAGAATCTGCCTGCCAATGCAGGAGACTCAAGAGATGCGGGTTCAGTTCCTGGGTCAGGATGATCCCTGAAGGAGGAGATGGCAACCCACTCCAGCATTCTTGTCTGTAAAATCCCATGGACAGAGCAGCCTGATGGGCTACAGCCCATGGCGACACAGAGAATCAGACATAACTGAGCTACGGAGGACGGCACGGCACAAAGGATTGGTGAGAATTTGATAAGCAGAGAAACATGTCAGGAGAGTGAGGGAGTCCAAGATAGAACAGACAGCTGAGGGTGTGTGAGGCAAAAGGGGAAGAAATGGTATGTAAAGCTTCAGAATCTATTTGAAGAAGTTGTATGTATCTGAAAAAGTTCTTACTGATTATGGTAATTATATTAACTTGACAAATCACCTAGTCATGGCTGAGGACTTTTTCACTCAGGGTGGGAATCTGTAAGATATTCATTTCCATACTTTTAACAGAGTCAAATAAAATTTGGCCACACAAAAATGGTTAGAAAGGCTATTCTAACCATATTCTAATCTAAAAGATGAGAGATAACAGATACAGGTGAGGGTGTGGAGAAAGGGAACCCATCTGCAATATCGGTGGAAATGCAAATTGGTGCAGCCATTATAGAAAACAGTATACAGGCTCCTCAAAAAATAATAAGTAGAAGCACCATCCAATCCAAAAATCCTACCTCTGGGAACATAGCCAAAGGAAACAAAAATAATACATTTGAAAAAAAATCTGAACCCTCATGTTAATAGTACCCTCATTTACAATAGCCAGGACATGGAAGCAATTTAAATGTCCATCCATATACACTTCCCTTTTGGCTCAGTGGTAAAGAATATGCCTGCTAATGCAGGAGATGTGGGTTCAGTCCCTGGGTCGGGAAGATGCCCTGGAGAAGGAAATGAAAGCCCCCTCCAGTATTCTTACCTAGGAAATCCCATGGACAGAGGAGCCTGGTGGGCTACAGTCCATGCGGTGGCAGAGTCAGACATGACTTAGCTATTGAGCACACATGTAAATATATATACATATGTATAATGTATATATACATATATATACACAAAAAAGAGGAAATTCTTCCATTTGCAACCACAGAGATACCTGGAATAACAGGTAAGTTTGGCACTAGAGTGAAAAATAAAGTAGAACAAAGGCTAAAAGAGTTTTGCCAAGAGAATGCACTGGTCACAGCAAACACCCTCTTCCAACAACACAAGAGACAACTCTGCACATGGACATCACCAGATGGTCAACACCGAAATCAGACTTATTATATTCTGAAGCCGAAGATGGAGAAGTTCTACATAGTAAGCCAAAATAAGACTGGGAGTTGACTGTGGCTCAGATCATGAACTCCTTATTGAAAAATTCATACTTAAATTAAAGAACATAGGGGAAACAACTTAGACCATTGATTTAGATATGACCTAAATCAAATCCCTTATGATTATACAGTGGAAGTGACAAATAGATTCAAGGATTAGATCTGATAGAGTGCCCAAAGAACTATGGACAGAGGCTCGTAACACTGTACAGGAGGCAGTGATCAAAACCATCCCCAAGAAAAAGAACTGCAAAAAGGCAAAATGGTTGTCTGAGGAAGCCTTACAAATAGCTATGAAAAGAAGAGCTGTGAAAGGCAAAGGAGAAAAGGAAAGATATATCCAACAGAATGCAGAGTTCCAAAGAATAGCAAGAAGAGATAAGAAAGCCTTCTCAAGTGATTAATGCAAAGAAACAGAGGAAAACAATAGAAAGGGAAAGACTAGAGATCTCTTCAAGAAAATTAGAGATACCAGGGAAACATTTCATGCAAATATGGACAAAATAAAGGACAGAAATGGCATAGACCTTAGAAAACCAGAAGAGATACTAGAAAAGCAGAAGAGATTAAGAAGAGGTGGCAAGAATACACAGAAGAACTATACAAAAAAGATCTTAATGACCCAGATAATCATGATGTGTCATCACTCACTTAGAGCCAGACATCCTGGAGTGTGAAGTCAAGTGGGCCTTAGGAAGTATCACTATGAACAAAGCTAGTGGATGTGATGGAATTCCAGCTGAGCTATTTCAAATCCTGAAACATGATGCTGTTAGAGTGTTGCCCTCAATATGCCAGCAAATTTGGAAAACTCAGCAGTGGTCACAGGACTGGAAACAGTCAGTTTTCATTCCAATCCCAAAGAAAGGCAAGGCCAAAGAAGGTTCAAACTACCACACAACTGCACTCATGTCACAGGTTAGCAAAGTAATGCTCAAAATTCTCCAAGCAAGGCTTCAACAGTATGTGAACTGAGAACTTCCAGATGTTCAAGCTGGATATAGAAAAGGCAGAGAAACTATAGGTCAAATTGCCAATATCCGCTGAATCATAGAAAAAGCAAGAGAATTCAAGAAAAACATCTACTTCTGCTTCATTGATTATGCCAAAGCCTTTGACTGTGTTGATCACAACAAACTGTGGAAAATTCCAAGAGATGGGATTCCAGACCACCTTACCTCCCTCTTGAGAAATCTGTATGCAGGTCAAGAAGCACGATTAGAACCAGATTAGAACATGGAACAATGGACTGGTTCCAAATTGGAAAAGGAGTATGTCAAGGTTGTATATTGTCACCATGCTTATTTAACTTATATGCAGAGTACATCATGTGAACTGCCGGGATGGAAGAAGCACAAGATGGAATCAAGATTGCAGACAGAAATATCAATAACCTCAGATATGCAGATGACACTACACTTATGGCAAAAGCAAAGAAGAATTAAAAAGTCTCTTGATGAAAGTGAAAAAGGAGAGTGAAAAGGCTGGCTTAAAACTCAGCATTCAAAAAACAAAGATCATGGAATCTAGTCCCATCACTTCATGGCAAATAGATGGGGAAACAATGGAAACAGTGACAGACTTTTCTTGGGCTCCAAAATCACTGCAGATGGTGACTGCAGCCATGAAATTAAAAGATGCTTGCTCCGTGGAAGAAAAACTATGACCAACCTAGACACCATATTAAAAAGCAAAGATATTACTTTGCCAACAAAGGTCCATCTAGTCAAATCTATGGTTTTTCCAGTAGTCACGTATGGATATAAGTGTTGGAGTATAAAGAAAGCTGATCGCCGAAGAATTGATGCTTCTAAACTGTGGTGTTGGAGAACTCTTGAGAGTCCCTTGGACTGCAAGGAGATCAAACCAGTCTATCCTAAAGGAAATCAGTCCTGAATATTCATTGGAAGGACTGATGCTGAAGCTGAACCTCCAATCCTTTGGCCACCTGATGCGAAGAGCTGCCTCATTAGAAAAGACCCTGATGCTGGGAAAGATTGAAGGCAGGAGAAGAGGATGACAGAGGATGAGATGGTTGGATGGCATCACCAACTTGATGGATACGAGTTTGAGCAAGCTCTGGGAGTTGGTGATGGACAGGGAAGCCTGGCGCGCTGCAGTCCACGAAGTCACAAAGAGTTGGACATGACTGAGTGACTGGACTGAACTGGATGGACCTTGAAGGCATCATGGTAAATGAAATGTTAGGCAGAGAAAGACAAATACTATGTGATATCTCTTATATGTAGAGTCTACAAACAAAACTCATAGAAAAAGAGATCAGATTTGTGATCACAAGCAGCAGGTGAGGGGTGTAGGAATTGGAAGAATATCAAATGATACAAACTTCTAGTTAAAAGATAAATACTAGGGATGCAATATACAAACCAGGTGACTGAAGCTAACACTGCTATGTGATATATATGAAAATTGTTAAGAGAGTAAATTCTAAGAGTTCCCATCACAAGGGAAAATCTTTTTTTTTTTTCTTTTTGTCTTCTTTTTTCTTATAGCTTTAGGAGATGATAGATGTTAACTATACTTACTATAGTAATCACTTCACCATACATGTAAGTCAAACCATTATGCTATATCCCTTAAATGTATACAATGATACATATATCAGTTATAGCTCAAAAAACTAGAACAAGAACAACTACAGGTATAGTATATATGAATATTTTTGCAAACACAAAGTTAACATACTTTAATTCATACTACTCATATGCCAGGCACTATACTAAGTGCTTTACATGAATGAACTCATTTAATACTTACAATGTCCATATGAAGCAGGAACTGCTATTTTCTTCTTTTCATAGAAGAAAACTGAGGCACAGAGAAGTTAAGGAACTTTCCCAAGGTCACACAGCTAGTGAGTAGGAGAGTTAAGATGAGAACTTAAAATCTGGCTCCAGAGTGAATTTGTCACAGCATGCTGCTTCTCACATTAAACGTGCAGTTACTTATTCTAACAACCTGTTTATAAACTTACTTATTCAGGCTTTTTAAAAGCTGTTTTTAGCCTACTGGATGAGTTCAACTTCTGGGGTTTATATCTATCTGTTCATCTTCCGGAACTCTTATGCTATTCTGGATACTGATTAAGGGGCTCATTTAACACACTGAATCCCAAGATCTCTGAATCACCGTGGAGAACAAGTCGTTCCTCTATGGCTAACAAGAGGAAAACTTGCTGGTGGTAAAAATAAACCTATAGATCACGCACAATTCCCCTCATCCCTTCTCTAGAGGAGCGTCCGTAATTAAGGGAGGCTAATCTCTGGAAGCTGCCACTCCCGCCCCACTCCCAGGATGGCTCAGAGCTGAACGACTCTAGACAGACAAAAATGTAACCTGCTGTGAAAATCTCCAGGAAAGAAAATTCCACAGCCACCCCCACGGTAACAAATCCCCTGGCTTGACCCCTTGGAGTCATGCCTATTCATCAAATGAGAACGTTTATTTACAGACTTGCAATGAAATGGCTTTGTCCTTATTTCTTCCGGGGACCTCAGGTCCCTGCAAACCTGCTTTGTTCCCCAGCAGCTGGTGCCGGCTCATTCCAGGATCCTTTAATTGGGTCGTGAACCTGTTTTCTGGTCCCTGACTCCTCCGCCACCAAGGAAACTTGCTGAAGTTAGCAGACTCAGCTGAGGAGACTTAGAGGAAGTTAAAGTGAAGTGAAGTGAAAGTTGTTCAGTTGTGTCTGACTCTTTGCGACCTCATGGACTGTACAGTCCATGGAATTCTCCAGGTCAGAATACTGGAGTGGGTTGCCATGCTCTCCTCCAGGGGATCTTCCCAACCCAGGAAGAGAACCCAGGTCTCCTGAAATACAGGCAGATTCTTTGCCAGTTGAGCCACCAGGGAAGCCCTACAGGAAGCTGGTCCTGCTGAAAAGTGATGGTCTCTCTGACCAAAAACCTGGGCAGACACACAGATAGATCCAAGGTTGCATCAGCCCAGGAGGTTTGCTCTCCCTGTAAATCCTCCACCTTCCTCATTATGTCAGCTGAACTGTCTGCTCTGACTGGTTCATATTTTGGGGGGCTCACTTGACTTTTCAAGTCCTTGAAAACTTACAGGGATGAGCTACACTGGGTAAGAGAGCCCCAAAACTGAGTGGCAAGAGGCTTCCAGACTCTTGAGGTGAACACTCTCATGCAGATCCTCAGGTCACAAAGCTGGGCCCTCGACCTCCTCCTACCAGCAAGGTGAGGAAGCATAGGACACAATCATTCCCTCCTCTCATCTCATACTAATGAGACAGGAGGGAAGGGGGTGGGGCATAAAAAAATGATATAGCCATTGAGGACATGGCACAAACTGGTTGGAACCTACTAGGTCCAAGATGGTGGAAGACTCAACTTCCTGTAGACCTTGAGCCTTACTATACACTCATCATAATATCTTAGGATATGCTAAATGACACAGTCACACATGCCACGACAATTCTGAGGAAGCGCATAAAAGGCCAAAAGAGTGGGTGGTGGGCCAGTTCCTAGAGAACTTCATCCCTTCCCAAAATACTGGGGACAGTCCTCCCACTCAGCCTATGAAATTACCTAGCTCATAAAAACTAACCATCTCATATTTGGGGACCACTCTTGCCTTTTGGGATGGACTGAATTCTGTCTGTGGAGTATGTATCTCTCTCAATAAATCTACTTCCTGCCTATCACTTTGCCTCTGCTCAATCCCTTCTGCGCTGAGACATAAAGAACCTGATCTTCAGTAAGTTCCGAGACCAGGTGTGTAATTTTAATTAAAAGAGAGTAGGTTTGAGTCCTAGCCTGCAGGCTCAAATTCCAACCTGAGTTTGGGCTGGGTTCCAACCCCATCTGAGGTGTAACTTGTTTCGAGCCCCAACCTGAGGTATGACTGGTTCAAGGCTCCGTCTGAGGTGTGCGGTTTCAGCTGGCAATTTCACTTCCATCCACACGTTCTCCTGGTATTGCTGGATCTGGGAGACGACTATTCCAACATGAATAACTCCACTCAGAACAGGAGAGTCTCAAATCAGCAGCCTCTCCCAACCCCAGTGACCCCCTGGCTGGTGGTCAGTTCTCAAGGCAGAGCCTTTCACTCCTCTATGCTCCATTCGTTTATTTGACAGACATTTATCAAGCATCTACCAATTGCCTCAGACACTGCACCCGACCCGTACCTTGCAGGTGAGATAGACCAATTATAAACCGAATTACTGATTCAGAGCGTCCTAAGTCCTACATTTGCAGTAATGTGCTCACAGGCCATGGGTAGGCACAGCAAGAAGTAAATAACTGCCTAGAGAAGCTGCAGGATGTGACATTTCAGCTGAGCCTTGAGAATGGAGGGGAGCATGCACAAAAGACCAGGGGAGTCAAATACTTGTGCCAAAGAAATATTTTGAATAAGACACACGAAGATATAAAACTGGACACCATATGAGAAAAGAGAGAGTGAATCCACTATGATGAGAGAGTGGATCTACTATGATGAGAGAGTGGATCTACTAGGGCTGATGGGGGAGGAGAGACCAGAGAGACCAGAGAGAATAACTTGAAAGATAGGTTGTGACTGCTATGAAGGCCTTGCCAAGGAATTTGGTTCATTCAGCACGCTTCGGGATACAGGAGAGCCAGGAGTTTTTCTCTGCATTTTGGAAAAATCCCTCTGATACAGACCTAAGTACTGGCAGTAGAGTAAATAGAATCTAACAATCCAGATGGCTTTCTCTTGTCATCTGTATCTACGCATGGGGAGGAGGGCTTCCCTGATGGCTCAGATGGTAAAGAATCTGCCTGCAATGCAGGAGACATGGGTTCAATCTCTGGGCCAGGAAAATCCTCTGGAGAAGGGAATGGTTACCCATCCCAGTATTCTTGCTTAGAGAATTCCATGAACTGAGGAGCCTGGTGGGTTACAATCCATGGGGTCACAAAGAGTTGGATACGACTAAGCGACTCACACACACACACACGGGGAAGAGGTTGTGGGAAGAACATGACAGCTGCTGTCAGAGACTGGGAGGTGTGTCCTGAGGAGAAGGGCTCGGGCCCCTTCCCTAAAGCCACTGAGTGGGATGAAGCTCCATGTACAAGTGAGATTCCACCTTGATAGACGGTTTGGCAGTGAGGATGCAAGGTGCGTACAAGTGGTGCCAAGCTGTGGAATTAGAGGGGATGGTTGTTCTAGTTCATGTTCCTCTTAAGTCCACTTAGAATCACATACCTACAAGGACCTACAAAAGGATTCCCCTAAGGACTGCACTATACAAACCCACTGCTGTGTGTGAAAAATGCACTATGTTTTTAACTTTTTTGGCTAAGAGGCAACATGGAGATTGGTGGCTAATATAAAAACTGCTGAATATTACTCAATGTACACTGCACGCAAGAAGGAGCCAGCAAAGCAAATATTTACTAAACCCCTTTTGAATGCCAGGGCCAAGGCCACAGCGCAGTTCAGCTTTTATTTTGAAGGCTCCTGTTCTAGCCTGCCAGAGTTGCTACCTTTATTGATCACGGGGCTCCGTGCCAGACTTCATACTAGCTGCCTTGCTAAATAAATCTTCATCTGCACAAACACCACATGAAGAAAGTATTACTACTCCTATTTTGTAGATATTGAAATAGAAGCACAGAGGGTCAATAACTTACCCAAACCCCAGTGCTGGAGGGTGGCAGCGGGGGGATGGAGTCTGAAAGCCGGTCACCTCCCCCTTCCCACAGCTTGCCCCACGATGGCACCACCTTGGGGAGGTCAGGTGAGCTCTGACCCAGAACGCGGAAGCGGATGTTGGAGCTGGGGAAGACAATAGATACATGGGGTGGCTCTGAGCAGCAATATTTTTTAATCTGCTTTTTCTATGTGAAGCTGCTTTCATTTCAGGATTTTTCCAACTATCTTTCAGGATAGAAAGAGGAATGGGTTACAGAACCTAAGAAGCCAAAGAGACTCACCTTCTAGCTCTGCCTTTAGAGCCTTTGTTTTTTTATTAGGTCTTTATTGAGTTTGTTACAATCTTGCTTCTGTTTTATGTTTGGGGTTTTTTTGGCCCCTTGGCCTGTGGGGGTCTTATCTCCACAACCAGGGACTGAACCTGCACCCCTTGCTTTGGAAGGTGAAATCATAACCACTGGACTCCCAGGGAAGTCCCTAGAACATCTTTCTTGGGGAGCATAACCCAGATCAGCATCCACCCAAAGTATGTTTAGGGAAATAAGGCTCCTGGAAAGTTTTTTCTTTTTTTTTTTTTAAATGTAAAAAGCTTGCTGGTGTGCATGCTAAGTCACTTCAGTCATGTCTGACTCTTTGTGACCCCATGGACTGTAGCCCTCCAGGCTCCTCTGTCCTTGGGATTCTCCAGGCAAGAACACTAGAGTGGGTTGCCGTTCCCTTCTCCAGGGAATCTTCCAGACACAAGGATGGGATGGAGCCCACGTCTCCTGCATTGCAGGTGTATTCTTTACCACTAGTGCCACCTGGGAAGCCCAAAAAGCTTGTGTAATGTAACAGTGCAAAAGCTCACTTGACCACAGAGCATTTTTTCCTTACAACACCTGGCACCCCGCAGAACCGACAGTTCCCAGAACACAGGTGATGCGGGTTAAAGAGCAATATCCTCCAAGATAAGCCCAGTACTGAAGTGTGCATGAGTCTCTTGGGTGATGATTCCACCAGAGCCTCCTGCAGGTGCTGTGGGTGGAAGAGCTAGAAAGCTGCCATGTTCTGATGTCTTATCTGGGGAATCATAAACAACTTTGAGCCTCAGTTTCTCATCTGTGAAATAGAAGCAGCATAACGTTGTCTCGGGGATGAGTGAGATAATTGATTATTGGGTTTATAGTTGCCTGACACATAATAAGACTCAAAGAATGCTAACTATTACCTTTAAAAAATCATATTAAATGCTGAAGGCAGAATTACATGAGACTTGTGAAAACATTAACCCAAAAACACTATGTAAATAGCAGTGATTAGTTATTGTTTTTATAGGACACTTCCTGGTCTCTGTAAAGTGCCACAGTTTCAGGTATAGTTTTCTTGGAGCATAAAAGTACCCAGTTGTTGGAAACTGATCACTCAGCTTGTCGAGGCTTCATTATTCATGCAGCCCTGACCTGCAATGGAAAGAGACAAAAGCCATCCTCTTCCCCCTCTATAATTGGAAATTATTTTTCAAGAGGTCACTTCCTTTTGGAGCACTTGTGTGTATTCAGAAAAGAATTTCTGAATACAGTCCGGCTAGTTATTATCTTAGCACTTGAGAAAATACACACAAACAAAGACGTTATCAAATATAATCATACTGAGGAATCAGAAAACTTTCAAGAATATTGATTATTTATTTATAATCAATAAAGTATAAGAAAACTAAGAATATTAATGCAGATCATAAGAAAGTTTTAATATAGTAGTCCTCAAGGATCTTTAGAATTTTTTGTTCAGGTGATCAGTTTCTAGCTATACACAGAATTTCAAATATCCATGGGAAAAGGCCCTGGGAGATTATCCACTGTGTGAAGATTCTACAGTGGGACAGGCCTGGCCTTCTGGAAGCAGCAGTTAACACTCCTTATACACTGGCTCTGATGAACAGTTTTCCCATGTGAGCAGGACCTTTGTGAATGTTTCCTTTCCCATGGGTCCTGTTTCCTGTCTGGACTCTCAGAGGAAGCAGGTGACACCCTCAGCTTAAAGCTAGCAGGTTGGGGCCCAGCAGGGTGGGATCCAGGCACCTAGAGTTTAGCCTCCCTTCCAAAGGGGCTACCTGCCTACCAAGGTGCACACAATGTGCTGAAAGAAGCTGTCCTAAGACACTGTGGGCATTTGATACGTGAGCAGCAGCCAGCTCCCAGATGGTCCATCCGCTAGTCCTCCGGCAGGTTCATCTGCAGAACGTGACTCAGAAACGGGAGCCCCTGCTCACGTCCGCCTGCTCCTTGATATCTTCTCTCATCTCCTGTCCTGTCCACCCCTGTTCCACCTTCCTTACCCTCCTTCCCCCAAAGAAAATACTTTACGCGTGAAAGCCTTTCCAGTTTATAAGGCAATTCTACAGCTGCCCTGACACAAGGGCTTGAGAGCCCAGATAGAGGAGTCTGTATTTGAATCTCACTCAGGGCTCCCTGGCATATGCCATTGGACAAAGTTGACTAACTTCTCTGAGACCCATGAAAGTCAGCTAAGAATACTACCTCTCAGAACTGTTGGGAAGATTAAATGTTCTAACATATTAGAGCCTTTTTCACTGGGACTGGCATGGAGAAAGTACTCATTTAGCCACAGTATTAGGTCCCTCTAAGTTAGGAACTAATAGTAGCATTTTACATAAGAGAAAACTATGGCATAAAGGGAGGATGGACTGCCTGAGGCCATTCAATTAATAAGAAACAGAACCTTAAACCCAAGGCACTTTTTACCAACCCAAGATACATATTTCTTAGTAACAGATAATGATTCCATGATATTGGCTTTATTTTTCTGGATCTGGTAGCTAAGAACTGATATGATTCCCACCATCACATGCTGCCCAGGAAACTATGGTCCGATTTGAACAATTCATAGTTTTATACAATACGGACATATGTAACATACATATATGTATATATGTATATTAAACTATAATCTTTTGTCTAAGAAAATTGTAGGTAGGTTAGGGATAAAAAATCTGCAGTGACATTCAGGGACATTCAAGAACAAAGCACAGACCATTCAATAATGATAGAGGAGAGAGAAAATAAATTCAGCCTCCATGTGATTCCAACTTTGCTGCACCATCGCTGAGTCAGGCTTTTCATTTCTTCAAAGAAATGCTTGCAGTACCTCTTATATTTCACAAGCCAGCTTGTGCTCAGTGTTTCATAAATTCAAAATAAGAATACACACTTTTTTTAAAAGATGCAAGAACACACAACAATACTGAATAGTGCTGAGAAAGCACCATCGTTTGGTGCACTGTATTTGATGTATAACTTTTCTGAATACAGTCTGGCTAGTTATTATCTTAGCACTTGAGACAATACACACAAACAAAGACATTATCAAATACAATCATACTGAGAAATCAGAAAACGTTCAAGAAGCTAAACAAAACACTCATAAATAAAAACTATCTTTTATTACAACTTGCTTACAAACTAGATAGACCACTGCTCTCAGGTTAAAATCAGCCTTTTTAAAATGCATTAACTGATACTGGACCCATTTGAAAACTCCTAAAATGAAGAAGTTGGGGGAGAGGAGTTGCAAGTAGTTTCTTGAAATCCTAGAATATTCCCTTGAATTCTCAAACCTGGGTATCCTTATATTCTGACTTCCCAGAAATGCCCAGTGTAGGGTAAAAATGACCCAGGCACCAGATGGATAGTGTAACAGGCTTTACTAGCCAGGCGCTCCTGAGCGGGGTTCCGGACCCAAGCAAGTAAGGTCGAGGAAGTCCGCACCCGAACAAAGACAAGAGGCAGCTTATATAGCTTTACAGTAAGAAACAGCGAAATTTTTCCCGAATAAGGCAAGATTTGGAATGGTGGTCCCTCATAGGTCAATTAGCCAGGGTGGCAAGACCGGGTTGGTTGCCGGATCTGCTCAAGGTTGTGCTGATGCAGTGGAATAGTTCTTGATGTTTCTGGGCAGGATGCTGTTTCTGGACAGGAGGTTAGGAGGGGGAGGTTAGGAGAGGGTTGATTTCTACCAGGAACTGATACATCAAGGACACTCCAGCAGTGGGGGAGGGCATGAGGGAACAAAGCACAATAGTCAGAGTTCTGGCGGGACTTTTCCCCACCAGCAGGAAAGAGGGGAGGAGGAGGAGAGGCCAAAAATGGCCACTGAGGTCCAACCTTATACCCAGGTCTTAATGCCTTGTTGCTGTAAAGAAAGAAAGGCCTTGGAAATCCAAAGGCATCCTCGTGGAATCACTGTATAAGTGACTCACTCAAAGTACATAGAATTTTATTTCCTATAATCAATATACTTTTAGTATCTAGCATTAAGTATACCTTCTTTAAAAAAAAAAAAAGGCTTTATTTTTAGGTTCACAGCAAAATTGAGCAGAAAATGCAGAAATTTTCTTTTATACCTTCTGCTTTCACACATGAATAGCCTCCCCACTGATCAACATCCGCCCTGAGAGTGGTAGATTGTTTACAATTGATAAACCTACATTGACAAGTCACAATCACCCAAAGTCTATGGTTTGCACTACAGTTCACTCTAGGACTTGTACATTCTATGGGTTTGGACAAACATATGAATATATATGTATCCAGCATCACAGCATCATACAGAGATTTCCAAGGCATTAAAAGTTCTCTGTACTCTGCCTGTTGATCCTGATCCCTCCCACTCCCCACCCTCAACCTCTGGCAACAACTGATCTTTTCAGAGTCTTCATGGTTTTGCCTTTTTCAGAACATCATATAGTTGGAACAGTGCAGTACACAGCCATTTCAGATTGGCTTCTTTCACTCCAGTATTCTGGCCTGGAGAATTCCATGAACTCTATAGTCTGTGGGATCACAAAGAGTAGGACATGACTGATCCCACAGACTATACAGTCCATGGAATTCTCCAGGCCAGAATACTGAAGTGGGTAGCCATTCCCTTCTCCAGGGGATCTTCCCAACCCAGGGATCAAACCCAGGTCTCCCACATTGTAGGCAGATTCTTTACCAGCTGAGCCACCAGGGAAGCCCACTTCTTTCACTTATTAATATACATTTCAGTTTCCTCCATGTATTTTCGTGAATTAATAGCTTATTTATTTTTAGCATCAAATAATATTCCATTGTTTGGATTTTGATGTATTACAGTTTATCCATTCACCTACTGAAGGATAATAATATAATTCTAATCACAAACAGTGCAAATAATATGGAAATAGGATGGAATATATAAACTCTCAGAGTTTTAGAGTCTAAGAGCTAAATCATACTAAACTAGAAAACTATGAAGAGATAGGTTTAAATCTTGGCTCTGTTACTTATGAGCTGTGTGTTTTTGCACAAAACATTTATCCTCCATGAGCCTTTTGTTTCCTCAATTATAAGGATAATAAATAATACATACCTCTAAAGTGCTAAGAGGAAAGGGTAAAATGCAATGCATAAAAACTCACATCGAGATGTACAAGATGCATGTAAATGTAACTGATGGTTGAATCTGAATCTGAATGGAATCTGACTCTGAACTGAATCTGAAGCCAGACGTGTCCAGTTCTTGAAGGCAAGGACATGTGGCTTCCAATTTCCTCACAGCCCTCATGCCACCCCATATCCCTGGAGTCACATTCAGAGAAGCGGGGGGGTTAATTCATCTGACTGATCTTTCCTTTATAAGATCTCAAAATTTTTAGACATAACTTCATTCTGAGAAAGCAAAGAACCACACATTTTCTTTGAAAGCACCAAACATAAACATTATGGAAACATTATGTTTCCAAACATAAAGGGGTTTAGTTATTTTGTACTAAGGAAGACAAGCTTTATTAAACTGAAATCTTATGTTGAAGCATAGTCTCTCAGGAAAATTTGGGTGTACATGATGATGAAGGCTTGTGAGTTTGGGATGAGATAGGGTCTGGCCTCCAGCCAGCTTGTCTTCTCTCCAATGACCAACCTGCTCCATATTCCCCTAAATCCCCTCAGATAAGTCCCAGAAATCCCCAGGTTTGCCTGAAAACTTGTGTTCTTAAAGAGACAAACAAGCCTTTCCATTCTATGGTAGGAGAGCTGCCAGGAATATTCTGCCACAGCACTCAGGACTGTGATCTTGTTATTTCATCAGCCAGATGAAAATACATAAAACCCTGGGAAAATCAGGACATTAAAAACCAATAGGAGCATTGTCTATTGAGAAGTCACAACCAAACGGAGATCTGCCCCCTTATTTTATTTCAAATTCTTGTGATCTTTAATACTGCCTTGGGTCAGTTAATTTAAAAAGGCTCAAGGTGGGATTTGTTTTAACCTGACGAGGTAGCCCATCCTTAGTATTGGTTTGTGGTGAGTAACATAAATGGAGGTCACATAGGGTATTTCTGATTTGGGCATAGGAGAGCAAAAGTGGATGGGAATGTAAATTGGTACTCTTACTATGGAAAACAGTGTGAGGTTCCTCAAAAAAAAAAAAAACACACACCTGAAAGAGTTGTCATATGTTTCAGTAATCCCACCCCCCCAGGGTGGGGGGGAAACTATAAAAGATATAGGAATCTTATCTTTGAAAAGATATAGGTATCCACTATGTTCACAGAAGTGCTATTCATAAGAGCCACAACATCAGTTCAGTTGCTCAGTTGTGTCTGACTCTGCGACCCCATGGACTGCAGCACGCCAGGCCTCCCTGTCCATCACCAACTCCCAGAGTTCACTCAAACTCATGTCCACTGAGTCAGTGATGCCATCCAACCATCTCATCCTCTGTCGTCCCCTTCTCCTCCCACCCTCAATCTTTCCCAGCATCAGGATCTTTTCAAATGAGTCAGTTCTTCACATCCAGGTGGCCAAAGAAACGGAGCTTCAGCTTCAACATCAGTCCTTCCACTGAATATTAGGGACTGATTTCCTTTAGGATTGATTGGTTTGATCTCCTTGCAGTCCAAAGGACTCTCAAGAGTCTTCTCCAAAACCACAGTTCAAAAGCATCAATTCTTCAGCGCTCAGCTTTCTTTGTAGTCCAACTCTCACATCCACACGTGACCACGGGAAGCACCCTAAATGACCACTGACAGATTAATGGATAAAGAAGGAGTGAAATAATGCCATCTGTAGCAACATGGATGGAGCAGAGATTATCAGAGTGAGTGAAGTAAACAACACGGAGGAAGACGAACAGATGACACCACTTATATGTGGAATCACAACTATGACAGAAACAAACTTATCTATGAAACAGAAACAGACTCACAGACATAGAGAACAGAGCTGTGGTTTTCACAGCTCTGGGGGAGGGATGAATTGGGAGTTCAAGATTAGCAGATACAAACTATTACATATAGAATGGATACAAAAATTAAGGTCCTACTGTATAGCACAGGGAACCATATTCAATACCCTGTGATAAAGCATAACGGAAAAGAATATGAAAAATAATGCATTTATGTATAGCTGAATCATTTTGCTGCATAGCAGAAATTAACACAAGATTGTAAATCAACTATACTTCAATTTAAAAAAGAGAGAGAGCAAAACTGCCAGATTCAATATTTTGCAGGTTTAAATTCATCTAATGGTTAGCACCTAGCTGCAGACATCTTCCAGGAGATTATAAAGACAGATTCAATTCTTTTGGGTCTATATTGAGCCAAGCAGGCACAGTGACATGAGTGTACTATAGATGAGGCCTTGCCCTGGGGTTGAGTTTACTTCAATCTCCCAAGCGGAAGGAATAAAGAAAGTACTATGCTTTAATCTGGGGGCTATTTATACACCTTCGTAATTACAGATGTGAAATCCATGTCTTTTGTAAAAAAATGTTCGAGCTGAAACTATAGTTTCAAGAATCTGGATAATAGCTTTCCAGTAGCTATTTGTATTTCTCTTTAGATTGACTATCTTTACTTACAGAAATGTGCTCCACACTGATTAAACTAAGATTATGACATTTCAGGAAAGATAAAGACCCTCTTTACTTGGTTGGAAGCACACAGAATATATTTGCATGAATCCTCTGTAGCCCCCCCAATTTCCCCCAGCTCGACACATATTAGCCAAACCCTTTTAACTATTGAGTAAAAGTGACCACACAGCATTGGTCAACATAAGCTCTTCTTTTAAATAATACATATTACTATTTTCAGTCATAAGTTCATTTCCATGCAAACCCTATTTATAAAAGGCAAGTGTTAATAACACACAGGCAGTATTTACTACACAGAATGCTATCCATTAATAGAGTTTGCTTCACTCTCTTCTAAAATGGGCCTTTTCAAATCAGTGAGTGATTCTAATCTAATAAATGAGATCAGTCTGAAGTTTTTACACACTACTCTCTCTCTTTTTGCTCTTTTCCATCTTAGCTTGAACTAAAGAGATTTATTTAATCCTAGACTTTGTATTTGCTCTTGGAGAGACACAAGAAAAATTTCCTGAAAGAATCATGTTTTCCTAGTTATAAACTGGGGAGAAACAGGATGTGTGGGGTTGTGAGACACCGAGCAAGCTAACTTGGAAACAGAACCTGCTGCTCAACCTTATGGCAGAAGTTTGGGAAGTGCCAATATTCTGGTCTGAACGGGTGGCTGAGTTTCATAAATATCCACGCTGTTGTGTGATTAGCCACAGAAAAGAGAAACTGTGAGTCACAGAAATGTGAGCAAATTAAAACAAACAAATAAATGACCCCCCCCAAAAAAAACAAAACAAAACTGTGATTCAGTGCCATAGGCAGGGCTAAAATGCTGTGCTGTTGCCAATGGCCGCAAATAACACTCCAACAATTGCCGAAAAGTGTAGGAATTCACAGAATAGCACTTGGATTCAAGATGAAAGACATGCATCAGACTACCTTTCCTCCTCTTGTGTCTTAGTGAAAAGGAAGAAAAGTTGCTTGTTTTTTAAATGGACCTATAACAGTGTTAGCAAGAAAGGAATCAAACAGAAGAACAGAAAGGCTGAAGGAAAAAGCAAGAAAGAAAGCAAATATGGCCAAATGAACAAAGAAAACAAAGTAGGGAAAACAACACTGTAAAACTAGCGCCTAGTAAAAACTTCAAGATATGTCAACTAATGAAGCCGAGAAGAAACTCTGTGGGGTTCCTAGGGACAAACCCTTCCTGTGTCTGCCCAATCCCCCAGTCACCCACCCATCCCTACCCACGGCCTGCACACCTTGTAGGAAATAGATTTCATTAAGTCTCCTTGGCTGACACTGTCTGCTTCGTATTCACTTAGTCCTCCTAAGTGAACAATGCGAAGAAATACAGGAAAACAATAGAAGGCAAAAGACTAAAGATCTCTTCAAGAAAATTAGAGATACCAAGGGACATTTCATGCAAAGATGGGCACAATAAAGAACAGAAATGGTATGGACCTTATAAAAATAGAAGATATTAAGAAGACGTGGCAAGAATACACAGAAGAACTATACAAAAAAGATCTTCATGACCCAGATAACCACGATGATGTGATCACTCACCTAGAGCCAACATCCTGGAGTACAAAGTCAAATGGGCATTAGGAAGCATCATTATGAACAAAGCTAGTGGAGGTGACAGAATCCCAGCTGAACTACTTCAAATCCTAAAAGACTGTCAACTACAAGTTGGCACTTGAGAAGAACATTGCCAATGACTGGACAACAAAGGTATTTGCCATCTGTCTCTATGGAGCTTGAACCCCATGCTGTTGACCTTCAACAACCCCTGAGGGAATGCAGGATGGAGTGAGGCACTCTCTTCACCAGGGAATCTGGTGGGACAGGTCTTTAGATAGTTGAATGTTTTCAGGAACAGATTTTATGATCTCAGTCCTTGCATCTCCTCATATCTAGAGAGCACTAAATCCACTCAGAAGATACTAAGAAAAGGTGGCAAGAATATAAGCAGAACTATACCCAAAAGAGTTTTAATGACCCAGATAAAGACTATGGTGTGATCACTCACCTAGAGCCAGACATCCTGGAGTACGAAGTCAAGTGGACCTTAGGAAGCATCACTATGAATAAAGGTAAAAGAGGTGATGGGATTCCAGCTGAGCTATTTCAAATCCTGAAAGATGATGCTGTGAAAGTGCTGCACTCAACACACCAGCAAATTTGGAAAACTCAGCAGTGGCAACAAGACTGGAAACAGTTTTCATTCCAATCCCAAAGAAAGGCAATTCCAAAGAAAGTTCAAACTACCACATAACTGCACTCATCTCATATGCTAGCAAAGTAGTGCTCAAAATTCTCCAAGCGAGGCCTCAACAATATGTAAACTGAGAACTTCCAGATGTTCAAGCTGGATTTAGAAAAGGCAGAGGAACCAGACATCAAATTGCCAACATCCGTTGGATCATAGAAAAAGCAAAGGAGTTACAGAAAAACATCTGTTTCTGCTTCATTGACTACACTGAAGCCTTTGACTGTGTGGATCACAACAAAATGTGGAAAATTCCTGAAGAGGTGGGAATACCAGACCACTTTACCTGCCTCTTGAGAAATCTGTATGCAGGTCAAGAAGCAATAGTTAGAACCAGACATGGAAGGATGGACTGGTTCCAAATTGGAAAAGGAATAAGTCAAGGCTGCATATTGTCACCGTGCTTATTTAACTTAAATGCAGAGTTCAGTTCAGTTCAGTTCAGTCGCTCAGTCGTGTCCGACTCTCCACGACCCCATGAATCACAGCACGCCAGGCCTCCCTGTCCATCACCAACTCCCGGAGTACACTCAAACTCATGTCCACAGAGTCGGTGATGCCATCCAGCCATCTCATTCTCGGTCGTCCCCTTCTCCTCCCGCCCCCAACCTTTCCCAGCATCAGAGTCTTTTCCAGTGAGTCAACTCGTCGCATGAGGTGGCCAAAGTATTGCAGTTTCAGCTTTAGCATCAGTCCTTCCAATGAACACCCAGGATCGATCTCCCTTAGAATGGACTGGTTGGATCTCCTTGCGGTACAAGGGACTCTCAAGAGTCTTCTCCAACACCACAGTTCAAAAGCGTCAATTCTTCGGCGATCAGCTTTACATCATGAGAAATGCCAGGCTGGAAGAGGCACAACCTGGAATCAAGATTGCTGGGAGAAATATCAATGACCTCAGATATGCAAATGACACCATCATTATGGCAGAAACAGAAGAGGAACTAAAGAGCCTCTTGATGAAAGTGAAAGAGAAGAGTGAAAAAGTTGACTTAAAGCTCAACATTAAAAAAAAATGAAAATCATAACATCCAGTCCAATCACATCATGGCAAATAGATAGGGAAACATTGGAAATAGTGACAGACTTTATTTTCTTGGACTCCATAATCACTGCAGATGGTGACTGCAGCCATGAAATTAAAAGACGCTTGCTCCTTGGAAGAAAAACTATGACCAACCTAGACAACATATTAAAAAGCAGAGACATTACTTTGCCAACAAAGGTTGATATAGTCAAAGTAATGGTTTTTCTAGTAGTCATGTATGTATGTGAGAGTTGGACCATAAATAAAACTGAGTGCTGAAGAACTGATGCTTTTGAACTGTAGTGTTGGAGAAGACTCTTGAGAGTCCCTTGGACTGCAAGGAGATCCAACCAGTCAATCATAAGGGAAATGAATCCTGAATAATCATTAGGAGGCTTGATGTTGAAGCTGAAGCTCCAATCCTTTGGCTATCTGATGCGAAGAACTGACTCATTTTCAAAGACCCTGGTGCTGAAAAGACTGAAGTCAGGAGGAGAAGGGGATGACAGAGGATGAGATGGTTGGAAGGCATCACCAACTCAATGGACACAAATTTCAGAAAGCTCCGGGCGTTGGTTATGGACAGGGAAGCCTGGTGTGCTGCAGTCCAAGAGGTCACAAAAAGTCAGACACAACTGAGTGACTGAACTGAAGTGAACTGAACTCAATCTCTTCATGGTGACATCATGACTAGCAAAAAACCTTTTGTAAAATGAGTGCTTAATGGTACTGAATTCCCCCTTCACTAAAACCTTATATATTGACCTTCCCCCACTACCACTTTGGAGCAGTCTCTCAAAGCTATCTGAGGTGCTACCTCCCGAGCTGCAGCCCAAAATAAAACTTAACTTGCAACTCTCAAGCTGTACATCTTTTTAGTCAACATGATGATGCTATTAATTTGCATGACTCGCAAAGAGTCAGACACAACTGACTGAACTCAATATACCAGCAAATTTGGAAAACTCAGCAGTGGCCACAGGACTGGAAAAGGTCAGTTTTCATTTCAATCCCAAATAAATGGAATGCCAAAGAATTTTCAAACTACTTCACAACTGCACTCATTTCACATGTTAGCAAGGACATGCTCAAAATCCTCCAAGCTAGTCTTCAACAGTACGTGAACCAAGAACTTCCAGATGTACAAGCTGGATTTAGAAAAGGCAGAGGAACCAGAGATCAAATTGCCAACATTTGTTAGATCATAGAAAAAGCAAGAGAAGTCTAGAAAAACATCTGCTTCTGCTTCACTGACTGTGCTAAGGCCTTTGACTGTGTGGACATATTGTGGAAAATTCTTAAAGAGATGGAAACACCAGACCACCTTACCTGCTTGCTGAGAAACCTGTATGTAGGTCAAGAAGCAACAGTTAGAACCAGACATGGAACAATGGGCTGGTTCCAAATTGGGAAAGGAGTACATCAATGTTGTATATTGTCACTTGTCACCCTGCTTATTTAACTTCTATGCAGAGTGCATCATGCAAAATGCCAGGCTGGATGGATCGCAAGCTGGAATCAGGATTGTCAGGAGAAATATCAATAACTTCAGATATGCAGATGACACCACCCTTATGGCAGAAAACGAAGAGTATCTAAGGAGGCTCTTGATGAAGGTGAAAGAGGAGAGTGAAAAAACTGACTTAAAACTCAACATTCAAAAAATGAAGATCATGGCTCTAGTCCCATCACTTCATGGCATACAGATGGGGAAACAATGGAAACAGTGGCAGCCTTTATTTTCTTGGGCTCCAAAATCAGTGCAGATGGTGACTACAACCATGAAATTGAAAGACACTTGCTCCTTGGGAGAAAAGTTATGACAAACCTAGACAGTGCATTAAGAAGCAGAGACATAACTTTGCCAACAAAGTTTCTGTGGAGTCAAAGCTATGGTTTTTCCAGTAGTCATGTATGGATGTGAAAGTTGGACCATAAAGAAAACTGAGTGCTGAAGAACTGATGCTTTTGAACTGTGGTGTTGGAGAAGACTCTTGAGAGTCCCTTGGATGGCAAGGAGATCAAACCAGTCAGTCCTAAAGAAATCAACCCAGATTTCATTGGAAGGACTGAGGCTTAAGCTGAAATTCCAATACTTTGGCCACCTGATAAGAGCCAACTCATTGGAAAAGACCATTATGCTGGGAAGGATTGAAGGCAGGAGGAGAAAGGTATGAAAGAGGATAAGATGGTTGGATGGCATCACTGTTTCAATGGACATGGGTTTGAGCAAACTCCAGGAGATGGTGAAGGACAGGGAGGCCTGGCATTTTGCAGTCCATGGGGTCACAAAGAGTTGGACATGACTGAGAGACTGAACTAAACAGAAGCCTTGACCTTCCGAAGGACAGATTCAAATAGCTGCTAATCAGGGAAGGGATCAGTTCAGTCACTCCGTTGTGTCCAACTCTCGGCGACCCCATGGACTGCAGCATGCCAGGCTTCCCTATCCATCACCAACTCCTGGAGCTTGCTCAAACTCATGTCCATGAAGAAACAAGGGGAGGAGCAGTCAAGAAACAGTAGTATAGACTTGGGGCAGGGTCCTGGTTTCTCCTCAAGGAATATACATAAGGATATCTTTGAGCTTTTCTGCAGAACCAAGGCCCCACCCTGGGGGAGGATGGCAACTTCAGGCTGAGCACAGGATTCCTAGAGCACTGCTCTGTTACCTCACCACCAATCAATCAGAAGAAAATCACACACTCTACAGGCAGTCCTCATCCCAAATTTTGCCTATAAAAACTTCTTCGCTTTGGGAATTCCCTGGTTGTCCAGTGGTTGGGACTCCATGCTTTCACTGCCAAGGGCTCAAGTTCAATCCCTGGTTGGGGAAGTAAGATCCCACAAGCCACCAGTGTAGCCAAAAATATAATAATAATTATATATATATAAAACGTCTTCCCCCAAACCATGGCTCACTCTCAGGCCCTGGAAAGAATTATCCTTCTGGAAACATAAGAAGAAGAAGCAGATATCCACTAATCCAGAAAAAGGCCTCAGTTCAGTTCAGTTCAGTCGCTCAGTCGTGTCCGACTCTTTGCGACCCCATGAATCACAGCGCGCCAGGCCTCCCTGTCCATCACCAACTCCCGGAGTTCACTCAAATTCATGTCCCTAGTCAGTGATGCCATCCAGCCATCTCAATCCCTGTCATCCCCTTTTCCTCCTGCCCCCAATCCCTCCCAGCATCAGAGTCTTTTCCAGTGAGTCAACTCTTCGGATGAGGTGGCCAAAGTATTGCAGTTTCAGCTTTAGTATCAGTCCTTCCAATGAATACCCAGGACTGATCTCCTTTAGAATGGAAAAAGGCCTACATCCTCTAAATATAAGCCCATCTGCCCCTCCTCCAGTCACTGGAGAATATGTCTCATCAGACAGCACACATTACTCTCTCCCAAGAGCAGGTTTTGCAGAAAGGAAGGTTGACAGGAAAACCGGAAATCAAAGAAGAATGCAAACCCAGGAATCACCAACATTTTGATGTAGAACATCACCAAGCATAACAAATGGAAGCACTTGCATCCTGAAGAAATAACAGCAAACAGAATAAACCTTTAAGATGAGTGCAAATAACATTCTTAAAGACATAAAAGTGAGTATAACATCCATAAAGTAAATCCAGTCTAAATCTTGGAGGCTAAAACTGGTTACTGATTTAGCATATCTGCGACTAAAACAGTCTCTTGATTGAGACGAACAAGATTCAGCTGAGGGATGGGTTACTCTATGAAAAACAGAGGAATGAGTGAAAGTCAAGGTGCACGCAGAATCTTGAGACTACTTGCCCTGTTTCCAAATGGATCTCAGAATGTTTTCAGGAATGTTTCACTCTGCAGACAAAAAACTAGGAGATCCTCTGGGAAATGAGAACAGCCCTAAAGAACAGACCTAGGAATTGAACTGTCTGATCAATATCACTAAAATGCCCCATTCTTAAAAGAACATAGAACTAGGGATCAATATATATCTGAGGAAAACCTAATAGGAAAGAGCAAAGCCACGTCCAGAATGAATATATCTGGGAGAAACAGTCTGTTTTAAAGAAAACTTAAGAAAGAATACTGTCATGAATATTCGTGCAGAAATAACAAAATGTTACATCCATAAAATAAGATTAGGATGCTTTAATAAGGAGTTCCAGAGCAAAAGGCATATATTAAAAATTGTATATATGATGGATAAACATCAAAACACTGGAACAAAGATGATTCTAAAAACTTTCAGAGGGTAAAAACAGCTGTGTACAAAGTAATAATAATAGTAATCAAAATTACAACAGCTTTCTCAAAGGCAAAAGTGGAAACTTAAAGAGAATAAAGAAATGCCTTCAAAAATTCTGCAAGAAATGGATTCCAATACAGGATTAATTTCAAATCTAGCTAATAATCAATTAAATATGAGGATAGAATGAATATGTTTTCAGAAATGTAAGGTGTCAAAATGTGTATTCAATGCATGATGTATTGTTTCTCAGGAAGCTTCTGGAGGAGGTATTCCTCCAGAATGAATATGTGAAACAAGTCAGTGAGATCCTGGAACAGGAAACTGAACCTATGTGAGGTAAGGAAATTCCCAAAATGATGGTGAGAGGAGACCTAGCTAGGCAACAAGTCTGGGAAGACATTGGTCCAAATTAGAGAAGTTCAGAAATTTCCAGTAAAGAATTCTCCAAGAGACAAAATTAATAGTATACCACAATGCACACACATCTATGTATGCTGCTGCTGCTGCTAAATCACTTCAGTCGTGTCCAACTCTGTGTGACCCCATAGATGGAAGCCCACCAGGCTCCCCCATCCCTGGGATTCTCCAGGCAAGAACACTGGAGTGGGTTGCCATTTCCTTCTCCAATGTGTGAAAGAGAAAAGTGAAAGTGAAGTCGCTCAGTCGTGTCTGACCCTTAACGACCCCACGGACTGCAGCCTACCAGGCTGCTCCATCCATGGGATTTTCTAGGCAAGAGTACTGGAGTGGCTTGCCATTGCCTTCTCTGGGAGGAAATCATGAAGTACTTTAATAAGAAAATAATTTTTTAAAGACTCACACCTATCTACAAAGAAATGAGAAATAAATTGGCAACACTGGTTACTAGAGTATCAAGTTGCAACATCTCCAAAGGTCAAGAAAAAATAATTTTCAACCTAGAATTTTATACCTATTGAATTTGATGAGAATAAAGTTGTCAACTATATACAGATTCAGAAAGTTTACATTCAGGTATCTTATATGAAAACTTTAGGACCTCCTTGGTGGCAAAGTGGGTAAGAATCTACCTGTCAATAGAGACGACGTGGGTTGGATCCTTGGTTTGGGAAGATTCCACCTTCCAAAGAGCAATGAAGCCCATGTGCCACAACTGCTGCAGTCCATGTGCCTAGAGACTGTGCTCCACAACAAGAGAAGCCTCTGCAATGAGAAGCTTGCTGCGCTGCAGTGAAGAGTAGCCTCCATTCAACACAACTAGAGAAAACCCTCATAAAGCAACAAAGACCCAGTGCAGCCAAAAGTAAATAAATAAGAAAACTTTAGCAAAACAAGAAAGGGAGAAAAGAATATGACACGAGATCCAAGAAATCATGGCAACTGAGTATGTCTTAAAAGATGAAAAGAAAACTGAAGATGCAAATCCATTTTTCTTTGGCAATTTGGGTATTCTTTTCCCAGTAGTTAAGAGTTCAGAGACACAGCTTCTGTTTTTCTAGAGCAAAAAAAAACTTGGCAATAAAGCATATTTTAATATTATAAATGTCATTTTTATTTGAGTTTAAAATTTTAGGTCAATCTACAGATAAATCAGGGAATGCTGATTTCTAGCTATTGATTCATATTGTAAATGTTATAAACTTTCATCATAAAAAATAAGAATAAAAGTTTTTGAAAGCAGAAAATTGAGTGGATTGTGGTTGAGGTACATATATACTAACTTCCTCACATTCCATAGTTGAGAATTAAAAGGTGCCATCCAAATTGTGAATTATGAGCTATGAATCATAATATCTTATTTAAATTATAAAGGATGAACAAAAAGATATAAACAAAAGTATAAAATATAAAAAATAAATATATAAAAATAATAAATATAAAATATAAAACAAAAGTAGTCAAAAGTAGCACTAGTATTCTCTTTGAGAAAGAGAATTAGTGGTAGGGAAAGATGGCAAGTATTGACATTATTTTTCATTTTATATTTTTTTTCTTTATGCTTTGAATATTTTTACTATGTTGCTATGGTCTGAATGTTTGTATCCCCCCCAAAATTCATGTGTTGACATCCTAACCCTCAAAGGTAGGGGTTTATTTATTATTATTAGGAAGAGAGGTCTTCAGGAGGTGAATATGTCATGAGGGTGGAGCCCTCATGAATGGGATTAGTGCTCTTATAAAAGAGATCCCACAGAGCTCCCTAGCCCTTCAGCCACCTGAGGACACAGTGAGAAGCCTGCAACCCAAAAAGGGCCCTCACCAGACCATAATCTCACCCTGGCCTTGGACTTCCAGCCTCCAGAACTGTGAGAAATTAATTTTTTTTTAATAAACTACACTGGTTGTTACAGCAGTCTGAATGGACCACAACATGCCTAAACAAAATTTTAACTTTTATAAAAGACTAGTTTAAAATGAGAAGAGCTGAAGATGGGTGCTCACCACGGAGCACTGAAAGTATCTTCTGCAATAGGCAGTAATGTGCCTGTGCAACAGGATTCTGGAGGATGTCGGAAGGACAGAGGGGAGTTCAAGGCACTCACAAAAGGATGTCTAAAATGTGATGACAGTGACAATGTTTTTCCTTCATTTACTCAATCAGTATTAGTCAAGGGACTCTGATGGGCCTAGAGTTGTGCTAAGTACCATGTGAGTGTACATTAGACAGTAACAGTTCTCACGGGACTGACAGTCTGGTAGGGAAGATAAACTGAGAAATAAATGTACAGGGGCTTCTCTGATGGTCCAGTGATTAAGAATCCACCTTTCAATGCATGGGACATGGGTTCAATACCTGAGGAAGTAAGATCCCACATGCCATGGGGCAACTAAGCCCATGAGCCACAACTAGAGAAAGCCCATGTACCATGGTGAAGAGCCTGTGCAGGCAAAATAAAATAATACACCGAGAAAACCAGAATTGAAAGAGACACATGTACTCCAATGTTCATTGCAGCACTGTTTATAATAGCCAGGACATGGAAGCAACCTAGATGTCCATCTTCAGACGAATGGATAAGCAAGCTTTGGTACATATACACAATGGAGTATTACTCAGCCATTAAAAAGAATGCATTTGAATCAGTTCTAATGAAGTGGATGAAACTGGAGCCTATTATACAGAGTGAAGTAAGCCAGAAAGAAAAACACCAATACAGTATGCTAACGTATATATATGGAATTTAGAAAGATGGAAATATAACCCTGTATACGAGACAGCAAAAGAGGCACAGTTGTATTAAACAGTCTTTGGGACTCTGTGGGAGAGGGTGAGGGTGGGATGATTTGGGAGAATGGCATTGAAACATGTATGTTGTCATATGTGAAACGAATCAGCAGTTCAGGGTCGATGCATGTTACAGGATACTCGGGGCTGGTATGTGGGGATGACCCAGAGGGAGGATAAAGGGAGGAGGGAGGTGGGAGGGGGGTTCAGGAGGGGGAACTCATGTACACCAGGGGTGGATTCATGTCAATGTATGGCAAAACCAACCAATATAATATTGTAAAATAATTAGCCTCCAATAAAAAATAAATTAATTAAAAAAAATAAAATAATGAAAGAAATATATAATTACATTAGGAGTTCTGTACAGGGACTGAGTCCTAAGCCAAAGGCCTCTCAGTTGCAGAGAGTAAATATGTAATATGATCAGTTTTGTGTCAAAATATCATAAAAATACAAAAGTATAGGTTTAGATGTGAGTTTATACACAAAAAGCCTGGAAAGATGTACACCAAGAGGTCAGACTAGGGAGCAGTAGGTGGAGGAGGGAAAATATTTTCTTTATGCACTTCCTTATTTTATAATTTAAACATCAAAAATAACACAAATTCATGGTTAAAATAAGCAGCACTCCATCAAGAAAAGTGGACAATTGAGCAATATGCTATTCATTGCTTCTGAAAGAAAAAAATTAGAACATCCTTCCTATGGATAGAAAGTTGCTAGCATTATTCTTCTATCAAAAAGAAGAATGCTATTATTTCGCCAGCAGTACTTTCTGGAGCATTCATTTAGAGTCCTTTAAGAATAGTGAATTTCTTGGGCATTGACACTTCTGTAGCATAAGCCTCATGCTTCAATTAAGATAAGGATTTTTGTGGGCCAACTCAGTATTTGGCAAGTCTTTAAGTCTTTAAACTCTAATCATTCAATTCACTTAGATTCAACAAACTTATGACAAGAGTCTGTGTGACTAGACTTTGCTAGGACCCAAGGGTCACAAAGATGTGTTAGACAGGAAAACAGCTCAAAGGAAATTCACGGAGGCAGCTCAGTGTTTGCACAAGGATAGCACCACCCTCTTGAGAGCCCTGAGTTGCTCTCACATTAGCCTGTAGTTCTCATCTCCTCATTTCTGTATCAAATTATTTGATTAATTTTCAATGTAACCAGGAGTTGTGTGGCTCTTCTGGTTAATGAAGGTTTGAAATGTGGCCTTGGAGACATAAAGCATAGTCGGTTATTATGCTTTTTTCTGGCCAGTGATATCGACAGCTAGAATTAGAATTGCACCACGTCCAGGACCTGGAGGTAACCAGGAATAATGACACTATCTCCGTAAGGCTTCATTTTGCCTTGATGTGAAGGCAGCAGCGAACAGATTTCTACCAGGTGACTCTGAGCAGGTTAATTTCTCCTATATAGCTCCCTTCCTCTGGAGACCAAAAATATCCAGTTAGTTACTCAGTGTTTGTACAGTAAGTCCCTTACATACAGATGAGTTCCATTCTGATAGCACATTTGTAAGTCCAATTGTTTGTTGTTGTTCAGTTGCTAAGTTGTGTCTGATTCTTTGTGACCCCATGGACTGCAGCATGCCAGGCTTCCTTGTCCTTCACGACACCCCAGAGTTTACTCAGATTCGTGTCCATTCAGTCAGTGATGCTATCTAACCATCTCATCCTCTGCTGCCCTCTTCTCTTTTTGCCTTCGGAAGTCCAACAAGGTTACCCTAAATATACCTAACTAACACAACTGTTCTGTGATAGGTTTATAATACTTTTCATACAAATAATACATACATAAAAAATAAACACACACACACAAATAAAGAAAATATTTTTAATCTTATAGTACAGTACCTTGAAAAGTGCAGTAGTAAGTATGACAGCTGGCATCCAGGGGCTGACATGCATGTTCACGTGTTTGAAAGTCCACAACTTGAAGGTTCATAGGCAGGGGACTTACTCTAACTTTTTAGTCCTCAGTGTACTGCTGATTAGTTTCTGTGTTTACATGTCTCTCTTCCCCTTCTGGAATGCGAGTTTCACGAGGGCAGGGGATCTGTCTTACTGTTTTTGGTCTTTCCAAAACAGTACAAAATTTCTGGAAATAAACCTTTGACTAAGAAGTTTGACTATTTAATGAATCTAAAAAATAAATGACTTAGTGGACAGTTTTGATATGAAATATATCTTGTTTCCATATACATTCATGCTCATTTCCCCAAATTACTGAACCATTTAAGAGCATCTATGAGAATCTAGCCCTGATTACAGTTGCAACATGTACTGATTCCTCTTTATGTTCCAGACCAGACACATCCTAAGTGTGGGTGTATGTGTGTGTTTATTTATATATTGTTATTTTATCTTCATGGCAGTCCATTAGTCAGATACCATTTTATCAGCACTGTACACAAGAAGAAGGCCTATAAGTAATATGTCCCATGTGAAGACACAGCTAATAAAGGGTAAACACGGTATTTTAAGCCACACTCTTCTATTTTAGAACAAATATTTAGATACTGCATTGCTCAGAAGATGGACTTCCCTGGACTATAAGAGAAAACCAGTAAAGAAATGTATTAATCTCACACAGTGGAAGAGACAGGCAACACCTTTTAGAAAGGTGTGGCTATAACTAAAATGCTAGTCTTTGGGTGTGGCAGAAGTTTATTCTATATAAATATTATATCTATATAATATATAGATATAATAGATTTATATCCACACAATGGTTATATTTATCTAAATAAATAAATAGAATTTATTCTATCCTACCCAAGTAGAATAAGAAGTAACATGGAAAAAGAGACACAGATGTATAGAACAGACTTTTAGACTCTGTGGGAGAGGGCGAGGGTGGGATGATTTGAGAGAATAGCATTGAAATGTGTATATTACCATATGTGAAATAGATGGCCAGTCCAGGTTCAATGCATGAGACAGGCTGCTCAGGGCTGGTGCACTGGGATGACCCTGAGGGATGGGATGGGGAGGGAGGTGGGAGGGGGGTTCAAGATGGGGAACACATGTACATCCATGGCTGATTCATGTCAATGTATGGCAAATCCACTACAATATTGTAAAGAAATTAGCCTCCAGTTAAAATAAATAAATAAAAAAAAAGAAGTAATATGGAATTCCCTTGCTTCAATAAGAATACTGAACTTGAAAAATTATTCCATTATGTTTCTTAAGCAGTATTTAGTCACTTATCACTTATTTACATCGTGGGAATAATTACAACTCATTTTGTAATTTGTACAAATATGCATAATGAACTATTTACAATATTTAGACCTATGATTATACCATGAAATTATAACATAATTTTTTTACAAGTGTTGATAAAATTAATCTTTTGGGTTTGTTTTTTTTAAATAATGCCTTTTAAAAAATCCCAAAGTTTAATTATTAGCACTTTCCTTTCTTTCTAATATTTTTTAGTGAACTCCTTCCCCTTGCCATGGAATTGTTTTTAAAGCTTCAGAAAGACCTGACTTCACATCTTGTTTCTGCCACTCTACTTGTGTGACAATGGACATGTTACAAAGCTTTAGCTATCTGCATGTAAAGCAGGAAAAAGGAGTCCTAACTTGCCAGGTTCTTTGAGAAGACAAAGTATATGAAACTCCTCACATGGGGTCTGGAACATAGAAACAGTTATGAAGATGATGATAATAATGACAGCAACAACCTCTACTGAATGATTATCTTTGCCAGGCACTTTTCTGAACACTTCATATGAATAAACTAAATTGCTCCATAAAAAGTAGTGGGCAGTTGTCCCTGTAACAGTAATACTCAGTTTGAAGACTGTATTCCATGCCAACATTTCCCTATGGGAAACACAGTGATGGAAGGTTTTAAAAATTGTTGCAGGGTCTTCCCTCATGGTCCAATGGCTAAGACTCACAGTGCAGGGGGCCCAGGTTGATCCCTGGTCAGGGAATTAGATCCCATATGCCACAACTAAGATTCCGTGCCTGCTAAGTCACCTCAGTCATGTCTGACTCTGTGCAACCCTATAGACTGTAGCCCACCAGGCTCCTCTGTCCATGGGATTCTCCAGGAAAGAATACTGGAGTGGGTTGCCATGTCCTTCTCCAGGGGATCTTCCTGATTCAGGGATCAAACCCACATCTCTTAGATCTCCTGCATTGGCAGGTCAGTTCTTTACCATAGCACCACCCGGGAAGCTAAAAGATCCTGAATGTGGCAACTAAAGATCTTACATGCCACAGCAAAGATAAAAGATCCTGAGTGCCACAACTAAGGCCTGGCACAGTTAAACAAGTAAATAAAAATTTAAAAATTCATCGCAGTTCCTTGAGTTGAAAACTTAGGTTTATATAAAATCTATGCATGAGCGTTTAAAGCAGCTCTTTCAAAACTGCCAGAGCTTGGGAGCAACCAAGATGTTCTTCAATGGGCAAAGGATAAACAAACTGAGACATATCAATGAAATAAAATATTTTCAGCAATTAAAAAAAGAGCTATCAAGACACAAAAAGACATGTAGGAACCTGCAATGCATATTGCTAAGTGAAAGAAGCCAAACTGCAAAGGGTACAAAATGTATGATTCCAACTCCATGACATTCTGAAAAGGCAAAACTATGGATACAGTAAAGGAATCAGTGATTGCTAAAGGTTCAGGAGGAGACAGGGATGGAAGGATGAATAGATAGAACACATGGGATTTTTAAGACAGTAAAACTACAGTTGACCCTTGACCAACATGAGCTTGAACTGCACAAGTCCATTTATATGTAGATTTTTTTCCCATAATAAATACTACAGTACTTCAGGATCAGAGGTTGGTTGAATCCTTGAGACATGGAACTGCAAATACAGAGGAATCGCATATACAGAGGGCTGACTTGCAGATTTTCAACTGCGCAAGGGATCGTGCCCCTAATCCCAGGGTTGTTCAAGGGTTGACTGTATTCTGTATGATACCATCTGTAATGGTGGATGCGGGGGCTTTATACATTTGTCAAAACCTCCTGGGGACTTCAAGATTGCCAGGAGAAATATCAATAACCTCAGATATGCAGATGACACCACCGTTATGGCAGAAAGTGAAGAACTAAAGAGCCTCTCGATGGAAGTGAAAGAGGAGAGTGAAAAAGTTGGCTTAAAGCTCAACATTTAGAAAACTAAGATCATGGCATCTGGTCCCATCACTTCATGGCAAATAGATGGGGACACAGTGGAAAAAGTGGCTGACTTTATTTTCTTGGGCTTCAAAATCACTGCAGATGGTGACTGCAGCCATGAAATTAAAAGACGCTTGCTTTTTGGAAGGAAATTTATGACCAACATAGACAGCATATTAAAAAGCAGAGACATTACTTTGTCAACAAAGGTCCATCTAGCCAAGACTATGATTTTTCCAGTAGTCATGTATGGATGTGAGAGTTGGATTATAAAGAAAGCTGATCGCCGAAGAACTGATGCTTTTGAATTGTGGTGTCAGAGAAGACTCTTGAGAGTCACTTGGACTGCAAGGAGACCCAACCAGTCCATCCTAAAGGAGATCAGTCCTGGGTGTTCATTGGAAGGACTGATGTTGAAGCTGAAACTCCAATACTTTGGCCACCTGATATGAAGAGCTGACTCATTTGAAAAGACAATGATGCTGGGAAAGGTTGAGAGCGGGAGGGGAAGAGGACGACAGAGGATGAGATGGTTGGATGGCATCACCGACTCAATGGATATGAGTTTGGGTAAACTCCGGGAGTTGGTGATGGACAGGGAGGCCTGGTGTGCTGTGGTTCATGGGGTCACAAAGACTTGGACATGACTGAGTGACTGAACTGAACTGGGGACTTCCCTGGTGGTCCAGTGGCTAAGACTCTGTGCTTGCAATGCAGGGGGCCCAGATTCTATTCCTGATCAGGGAACTAGATCCCATTTGCTGCAACTAAGAGTTCACGTGCCACAGCTAAATATCCTGCATGCCACAGTTAAGACCCACCACAGCCAAAGAAATAAATATTAAAAAAAAAAATGCCCTACTGAATGTACAAAGAGGGACTCTGTATGTAAACTACAGATGTTAGTCAATAATAATGTATCAATAGTAACACTGAATCTTCAATTTTAACAAATGTACCACACTAAAGCAAGATGTTATTAGCATAAACGATTTGTTTGGGCAGTGTGGAGAGTTCAGTTCAGTCGCTCAGTCGTGTCCGACTCTCCGCAACCCCATGAATCACAGCACACCAGGCCTCCCTGTCCATCACCAACTCCCAGAGTTCACTCAAACTCATGTCCACAGAGTCGGTGATGCCATCCAGCCATCTCATTCTCGGTCGTCCCCTTCTCGTCACGCCCCCAACCTTTCCTAGCATCAGTCTTTTCCAGTGAGTCAACTCGTCGCATGAGGTGGCCAAAGTATTGCAGCTTCAGTTTTAGCATCGGTCTTTCCAATGAGCACCCAGGACTGATCTCCTTTAGAATGGACTGGTTGGATCTCCTTGCAGTATAAGGGACTCTCAAGAGTCTTCTCCAACACCACAGTTCAAAAGCATCAATTCTTCGGCGATCAACTTTCTTCACAGTCCAACTCTCACATCCATACATGACCACGGGAAAAACCATAGCCTTGACTAGACAGACCTTGGTTGGCAAAGTAATGTCTCTGCTTTTTAATATACTATCAAGGTTGGTCATAACTTTCCTTCCAAGGAGTAAGCGTCTTTTAATTTCACGACTGCAATCAGCATCTGCAGTGATTTTGGAGCCCAAAAAAATAAAGTCTGACACTGTTTCCACTGTTTTCCCATCTATTTCCCATGAAGTGATGGGACCAGATGCCATGATCTTTGTTTTCTGAATGTTGAGCTTCAAGTCAACCTTTTCACTCTTCTCTTTCACTTTCATCAAGAGGCTTTTGAGTTCCTCTTCACTTTCTGCCATAAGGGTAATGTTATCTGCATAACTGAGGTTATTGATATTTCTCCCGGCAATCTTGATTCCAACTTGTGCTTCTTCCAGCCCAGTGTTCCTCATGATGTGCTCTGCATATAAGGTAAATAAGCAAGGTGACAATATACAGCCTAGACGTACTCCTTTTCCTATTTGGAACCAATCTGTTGTTCCATGTACAGTTCTGACTGTTGCTTCCTGACCTGCATACAGGTTTCTCAAGAGGCAGGTCAGGTGGTCTGGTATTCCCATCTCTTTCAGAATTTTCCACAGTTTATTGTGATCCACACAGTCAAAGGCTTTGGCATAGTCAATGAAGCAGAAATAGATGTTTTTCTGGAACTCTCTTGCTTTCTCCATGATCCAGTGGATGTTGGCAATTTGATCTCTGGTGCCTCTGCCTTTTCTAAAACCTGCTTGAACATCTGGGAGTTCACGGTTCACATATTGCTGAAGCCTGGCTTGGAGAATTTTGAGCATGACTTTACTAGCATGTGACATGAGTGCAATTGTGTGGTAGTTTGAGCATTCTTTGGCATTGCCTTTCTTTGGGATTGGAATGAAGACTGACCTCGTCCAGTCCTGTGGCCACTGCTGAGTTTTCCAAATCTGCTGGCATATTGAGTGCAGCACTTTCACAGCATCATCTTTCAAGACTTGAAATAGCTCAACTGGAATTCCATCACCTCCACTAGCTTTGTTCGTAGTGATGCTTTCTAAGGCCCACTTGACTTCACATTCCAAGATGTCTGGCTCTAGGTCAGTGATCACGTTATCGTGACTATCTTGGTTGTGAAGATCTTTTTTCTACAGTTCTTCTGTGTATTCTTGCTACCTCTTCTTAATAGCTTCTGCTTCTGTTAGGCCCATACCATTTCTGTCCTTTATCGAGCCCATCTTTGATTTTCTTGAAGAGATCTCTTGTTTTTCCTATTCTGTTGTTTTCCTCTATTTCTTTGCTTTCCTCAATTGATCATTGAGGAAGGCTTTCTTATCTTTCCTTGCTATTCTTTGGAACTCTGCATTCAGATGCTTATATCTTTCCTTTTCTCCTTTGCTTTTCGCTTCTCTTCTTTTCACAGCTATTTGTAAGGCCTCCTCAGACAGCTATTTTGCTTTTTTGCATTTCTTTTCCATGGGAATGGTCTTGGTACCTGTCTCCTGTACAGTGTGGAGAGTAGTATATGGGAATTCTGTACTTTCTGCTCAATTTTCCTGTAAATCTAAAACTACTTTAAAAACAAAGTCTGTTAATTTATAAAAAGACAGTAGTGAGTGCGCTGTCACTCAGTCATGTCTGACTCTTTGCAACCCCATGGACTGTAACCTGCCAGGTTCCTCTGTCCATAGGATTATCTCAAAAAGAATACTGGAGTGGGTTGCTACTTCTTCCTCCAGGAGATCTTCCCAATCCAGGGATTGAACCTGAGTCTCCTGCAACTTCTGCATTAGCAGGCGGATTCTTTACCACTGAGCCAAACATAGCAGAATCTACACTTTAAAAACATATTATAATGTTCTTTCAGAAAATTATCATAATTTTTTCTTTAAGAAAAGTCTTCATAGAAAACTAAAAACCTGTCTTACTTAAGGTTAGATGTAGTTGGGTTCATTACTATGTTGTTATTGCTTCACTTTCACATATACACAAGGAAAGAAAAGGAAAAAAAGAAAAGAGAAAGAAGAGGGACTTGCCTGGCAGTCCAGTCGTTAAGGCTCTGCCTTCCAGTGCAGGGGCAGTGGGCTCAATCCCTGGTCAAGAACTAGGATCCCACATGCTCAGGGTGCAGTCAAAAACTTGAAAAAACAAAAAACTAATTAAAAGACTAAAGGGAACCAACCTTGAATGCTCACCTCTCCCAGACTGAGCAATCCCAAACGGAGGAATCTCACATCAGTGATTCCTAAGATGCGGTCCCCCCAACAGCTGTAGCAGCTTTCCCTGGGGCTTGTTAGAAATGTGGATTCTGCTGACTCGGGGGACAGGCCCAGCAATCTGTGTTTCCCTCCAGGTAAAGGTGAGTGTGGTGTTTCCTGAGGCTCCATAGCTCTTGCTCCAAGTCTGTGCATCTCTACTTTATCCTTTTTGTTGTCATTGTTCAGTTGCTAAGTCACGTCCAACTCTTTGCAACCCACGGACTGCAGCACGCCCGGCTCCTCTGTCCTTTGCTATCTCTCTGAGTTTGCTCAAACTTATGTCCAGTGAGTCAGTGATGCCATTCAAACATCTCATTCTCTGTCACCCTCTTCTCCTTCTCCCCTCAATCTTTCCCAATCAGGGTCTTTCCCAGTGAGTCAGCTCTTCGCATCAGGTGACCAAAGGATTGGAGCTTCAGCTTCAGCATCAATCCTTCCAATGGATATTCAGGGTTGATTTCCTTTAGGATTGACTGACTTGATCTCCTTGCTGTCCGTGGGACTCTCTAGAGTCTTCTCTAGCACCACAATTCAAAAGCATCAATCCTTTCACACTCAGTTTTCTTTATAGTCTGACTTTTACATCTGTACACGACTACTGGAAAAATCATAGTTTTGACTATATGGACCTTTGTCAGCAAAGTGACGTCTCTGCTTTTTAATATGCTGTCTAGGTTTGTCATAGCTAGGTTTGTCCATTGACTTCCATGGAGTCAGCGTCCTTTTAGTAGACACATAAACTCGCAAGCGAAAGTCTCCCATGTTTGACAATGGGGCTTCAGCATAAGACTAGTACTAGGGTGAGGCAGGAGTGCCAAAACATGCAGTAATCAAAAGAGATACTCTGACACCATGTTTTAAAAATCATAATTAACACAAAAAGTCTACAATAAACACAATAACAAAATTTTAACAAAGACAGGACCAGTGTGACTGATTTTCACCTCAGGCTGCAATGTGGCTCCACAGGCACAGCTTCAGCCAGGGGTGGGTAGAACTGAGGGGGAGGGTTGGGGGCAGGGGGGGGGAGGGGGGCTCAGGGCACCCATCCCGGAGGCCAGGTTCATCTCTTCCTCCTCACAGAGGAGGAAGGTGTGATGATGAGGCACACAGGCATCAGTGTCACACCTTCCACCTTCAGCCACTGCCTCTTCACTGCCTGTTTTGACCTCCCTTCCCCACCCCCACTTAAAAAGGATGCTAATTGAGTGGGAAATGGTAGCTTTTCCAAAAGAAATGAAATAATTACCGTTCTCTGGAAACTTATCATTTCTGTGGAAAGAGTGAGTTTACACACAGAAAGAAATAGCAGAGAACCCAGAAGATGATATCTCTACATTCGAGCGACAACAGGGCTGAGGTTTAATCTCTGAGGAATCACTAGCGAGAAGAGTGAAGTGATTCTAGGTGACGTTCACTTGATAACTGCATAGAAGTGCTTTGTGAGCTGCACGTCCATCACTACCAGACTGTTAGCTGCAGCCATTCTCTTCTCTTCCTGAAACAGGTCAGCTTCAAGCTACAGCTGAGAGAAGTAAGGTCTACAGACTTGGCAGAGGGGATTAGAGAAGAGGCAAAATCTCCCACAGCCAGAGGAGGAAATGAGAAAATGGGAGAGTGTGGGAAATGAAGAACAGGTCTGTTTAGCTCCTGTAGGAATAAAGAAAACAGGCCAGAGACTTCCCTGGCAGTCCAGTGGCTAAGACTCCATGCTCCCAATGCAGGGGGCCTGGGTTTGATCCCTGGTCAGGGAACTAGGTCCCACATGCCACAAGTTGGCAGCCAAAACTAAAGATTCCAGATGCTGCAAAGAAGACCAAAGATCCCACGTGATGCAACTAAAATCCTGCTGCTGCTGCCTGCTGCCAAGTCACTTCAGTCGTGTCTGACTCTGTGTGACCCCATAGACGGAAGCCCACCAGGCTCCCCCGTCCCTGGGATAATCCAGGCAAGAACACTGGAGTGGGTTGCCATCTCTGTCTCCAATGCGTGAAAGTGAAAAGTGAAAGTGAAGTTGCTCAGTCGTGTCTGACCCTTAGCGACCCTACAGACTGCAGCCTACCAGGCTCCTCCATCCATGGGATTTTCTAGGCAAGAGTACTGGAGTGGCTTGCCATTGCCTTCTCCAGTGCAAGCCAAATAAATAAACTAATTTAAATAAAAAAGAAAACAGCCAAAAAGGTAAAGTAGATGTCAGAGAGAAAGGACACATGGGACAAAGCTCATGGCGAAGGAGACAGAGCTTGAGACTAAGGATCACTCAGCCCAGCCTTACCTGGATTCTGGAAGCTGAGACGCTGCGGGTCCTGACTCAAGGGAGAAGTGGCAAATCATTCAAAGGAGCAAATGACATTAAAATTGAATTAAACGATCATTGTTTCAAGTGAAGGGAGATGTCAGCATAATTCATACTTGTTTTCTGAAGTGGTGAGTATAAGGGACTTCCAGAACAATTGCCAGCAGACACTAGGATCAAGTAAAAATTGAACAGCAGTGTCATTGCTTTTTGAACTGAGAAGGAAAAGCACTCCTCAGAGTTATCAGTATAGCTTATGAGAACCAGAATTATTTAAGATCAATTTCCCAGGTACAGTCCATTAGAGATTTCATGGAAAGGTGATGGCATTGGTATAGAACCTGATTGGGCTCTGATTGGGAAGAGTATGATTATTTCTTGGGATGGGGACCTGTCTATCACTTCTGTTTAGCAAATTGTCTAACCAGAGACATCACTCAGATTAGAGGTAAGAAAGAGTAGGATGGCCCCTACACAGTGTGGACTTTGTGAAGCAGGAAAGTGGAGTAGATGAGTTCTGACAAGCTGGTGCTCACTGTCCCAGCCCATCACCGCTAGTGATATGGGGGCTGTCCTGGTTGGAACAGCCTTCATCCAGGAGGTCAATACTGGCTCACTGGGTCCAAGAGAGGAATCCACTGAAGCCCAGCTCTGCATCTGAGGAGATGATGACGCTGCAGCCATGCCAAGGGAGAAAAAACATAGGTTCTGAGGGGTATAGAGAATTCTATCAGCCCAGAGCCCATGCCTATTTCAGGAAGGAAAGAAATTCAAGGTTCAAATCCTATAAATTGTATCAATCTGTAAGATCATGGTTTTCCTAAAGTTAAAAAAGAAAATGTTAACTCCTGCTCATTGAATAATGGTCACCTTTGAAAATACTAACTTGTCTTTGAAAACTTGGGGGTAAATAACTTTCACAACTACTCGAAAATAAAGACAAGGCCAAAACATTAAGATCTTTGCATTAGAGAGCAAAGAGCTTTTAAGATTCTTGAGTTATCCAGTAACATGATAAAACCTGTTTTCAACAAGACAGATCTGAGCAGCACTGTGTACGATGCATTGGAAGAGAAGATTGAGGGCATTCCCTGCTGGTCCAGTGGCTAAGACTTCACGCTTCCAGCACAGGGGGCTCAGGGTCCACTCTTAGCCAGGTTACTAAATCCCACATACCAAAACTAAAGATCCCACATGCCACAATGATGATCGAAGGTCCTGCCTCTACTAAGACCTGGCACAGCCAAGAAATAAAATAAACCCTAAAAAAAATAGAAGAAGAAGAATAGAAGATTGAAAATGGAAAGTCTGGTATTTCAGGCTGTTGAAATAATGTAAAATCTAAGGTAATAATTACTAGGACTTAATGGTAATAGTGGCTCAGTCATGTCCAACTCTTTGGCCAATACTTTGGCCACCTGATGCAAATAACTGAGTCACTAGAAAAGACCCTAATGCTGAAAAAGTTTGAAGGCAGGAGAAGACGGGATGACAGGATGAGATGGTTGGATGGCATCACCAACTTGATAGACATGAGTCTGAGTAAACTCCAGGAGTGGGTGATAAACAGAGAGTCAGATATGACTAAGTGACTGAACAGAACTGGATGGTAATAGTATAAAAGGACAAATCTCTAGAAATGTACAGATCTGCCTGTAGGCAGAAAAGCAGGAGAGATGGCTCTGTGTTCTCTGTAGAGGGGACAAGAAAAATACTGTAGTTCTTTTTTTAAAATATAAATTTATTTATTTTAATTGGAGGCTAATTACTTTACAATATTGTAGTGGTTTTGCCATACATTGACATGAATCCACCATGAGTGTACTGTAGCTCTTGACCACAGTGAGGAAATTGGGCTGGAGTGACTGGTAGGACTTGGTGGGTGGGGAGGGCAGATAATGAATCACTTCAGTATTAGATTTTGGGATGAGTGGAACACTCATATTTTATGAACAACTAGAGCTATGGGAGTATAGAGAGGGTGAGAGGTCTAATAAGATTTAGAAAAGAAAATACCAAAGTTGCATCTATGTGTTTAGTGGAAGAGCAAAGAATCAGAGGCAGAGTAATTATAATCACAACATTGGTAAATACAACTTCTGCTACCTGTTAAAAAGCTACTGTGTTCTGGCCCTTGCACCAGACTTTAACCTGTTTTATCTCTGCTGCTGCTGCTAAGTCGCTTCAGTCGTGTCTGACTCTGTGTGACCCCATAGACGGCCTCCTACCAGGCTCCGCCGCCCCTGGGATTCTCCAGGCAAGAACACTGGAGTGGGTTGCCATTTCCTTCTCCTAGACACCAATAAATAGATGGGAAATTGAGGTGCCAAGAGATTAAAAGACTTACCTAAGGTCATACACGAAGAACTAGGAATAGATTTCTATCGACTCCCAATCCAGTCTCTTCCCACGGCCTGTTCATTTTCATGTATGAGGGTTCAGTCACCTTGTCATAAAACACTTAAGGTGGAGATATGAAAATACAGATATCATGGGAATGCCACTGGAACAACTTTAAATAGAAGAGAGTAAAGGAAATCCTGGTGTAAACACTGGCTGGGCCCAACAGACTCACAGGTCTGGTGTAGAAGGTGGGCAAGAAATTTGCTGTGTACTCCTGGGATGAAGGCAAGGTAGCAGAGGAAGCATTTTCTCCCTTGCCCTCAGTGTGACACAGCACAAAGATAGAAGTTTGAAAGAGAATTTGGTTTGAACTAAGTATGAACATTATTCTGAGCATTAAAAAAGAAAGAAAGAAAATCTTGGCCTGGAATGGTGAGACAGGATCTCATCAGGACATAATATTTGTTCTGGGCCTTGAGAGGTGAGTACAAAATTCCTGAGAGGCTCAAGGACATATAAGAAAGATGGAATATTTTAACTGGGGCAGAAATGGAGGCTGGAGGAATGGACTAGACTAGAACAGGGAAACAACCTACAATCTGATGGATGTGTTTAAAGGAGTCTGAGGGATGGGTACCCTTTGGAAGACCTGATACTGAACATGGTCCCATCAACGGGGTGGGATGGGGATGGGGGATCAATAGCCGAGCCCAGGCAGCAGGGAGTATCTGAAATCTGAGGGTCGCTGGAGCCATGATTCCAGGGCTCTCTTTCTGGCCTGGGAGAGACTTTGATAAAGGCTTATCCATGAGCTCAAGACAGAGAACAGTCCCTCGTAGTGTTACAGAGTGTAAGAAACTGAGTGTAAGCCAATACCTAGAATACAGCCTGAGAACACCAGATACCAGGTCTGGGGCAAGACCTCACCCAGCCAGAATAAACTAGTTCTGATTATCTTTACTATTTCTCCAAATTACTACTACAGTGATTTACAGGAGGTAAGTAGTCAATATATATTTTCTGAACAACTGCATGAAAGTGTTTTTCTGCTATATTAAACTTGTTTCGTTTCTATTTCCTGCAGGACTACAGGCTACATTATCATCACCATCAATCATCACCATAATCATCCTACTGGCTACCAATTATGGTGGGTTTACCACCTGCCAGATGCAAGGCTGAGAGCTTGGGATCTCTAATCCTCAGACAATCCTACAAAACAAACGTTATTAGCCCCATTGTACAAACGGAGAAAGTCGACTTTAGAAAGATTATTGTGCTGTGCTTAGTCACTCAGTCTTAGATTGTAGCCAAAGGGTCAATGACCCTTTGGATTGTAGCCTACCAGGCTCCTTTATGACCCTTTGGATTGTAGCCCGCCAGGCTCCTCTGTCCATGGCATTCTCCAGGCAAGAATACTGGAGTGGATTGCCATTTTCCTCCTCCAGGGGATCTTTCTGACACGGGGATTGAACCCATGTCTCCTGTGTCTCTTGCATCACAGGAAGATTCTTTACCCATTGAGCCATTGGGGAATTGGTCTTGCCCAAATCTGCGTATAGCTAACAGTAAGTGGAAGACCAGTGGGATTTCAGAGCTGTGTTCTATCCAGTGTAAAGAGCACACCTCAATATTAAATAAATCATTTTAATAAACAATTTGGTGAATTAAAAGGAAGCAAAAGTCACTCTGCTCAGTAAATATTGTAAGAATGAAACAGTTAAGTAAATTTTTCAAAGGTTTTATTAAATTATACATACACAGGAAAGTACACAACTTGATTAATTTTCACCAGCTGACAACATTGATTTTTCATGTTTTGGTTGTATGTATTATGGAAAAACAGTGGAAACAGTGTCAGACTTTATTTTTTTGGGCTCCAAAATCACTGCAGATGCTGATTGCAGCCATGAAATTAAAAGACGCTTGCTCCTTGGAAGGAAAGTTATGACCAACCTTGATAGTATATTAAAAAGCAGAGACATTACTTTGCCAACCAAGGTCCGTCTAGTCAAGGCAATGGTTTTTCCCGTGGTCATGTATGGATGTGAGAGTTGGACTGTGAAGAAGGCTGACCGCCGAAGAATCGATGCTTTTGAACTGTGGTGTTGGAGAAGACTCTTGAGAGTCCCTTATACTGCAAGGAGATCCAACCAGTCCATTCTGGAGGAGATCAATCCTGGATGTTCATTGGAGGGACTGATGCTAAAGCTGAAACTGCAATACTTTGGCCACCTCATGCGACGAGTTGACTCACTGGAAAAGACTCTGATGCTGGGAAAGGTTGGGGGCGGGAGGAGAAGGGGACGACGGAGAATGAGATGGCTGGATGGCATCACGGACTCTGTGGACATGAGTTTGAGTGAACTCCGGGAGTTGGTGATGGACAGGGAGGCCTGGCGTGCTGTGATTCATGGGGTCGCGGAGAGTCGGACACGACTGAGCGACTGAACTGAACTGAACTGATTAAGAGTTCCGTGAACATAGCACAATAGTCCCGTTTTCTTTCTCTATTACAGTCTTCTTACAAATAAGAGGGAAGATGTAAGTTTCTAATCTGCAGACTTTTTCATGCTCTGACTATAAAATTTACCAACAGTCTTTTGGCACCATAACTCAAGTGTCTTGTCAATTTTTCTGCCCTTCACATGTTTAACAATTCTAATTACTTAAAATGTGCAATTAACTCCATCATCAAGAACGTCTACACTGAACTTCTACAGTAAGACATTTTATTCCATTATATTCAAGTCATCTTCATCTTCTCCAAAGAAATGTCTCAATTTGCCCCCCTGTCTCCTGAGGAAACTTGGCTCCCCTTAACTCCACCCTGAGCGCTTCAGAAGTTAGAGATCTGGTGGAACCTGAGTCACATCGTTTCTTCTCATCACACAAAACTGCAAAATGTAGCAAGGAAGTTACAAGTGATTGGCAAAGAACCTTGCAACATTCCATTTTTAAGGTGTTCCTGTTTGTCAGGATGGATGAATTATGATTCTCTATCCCCGATAGCTAAGCCAGCCCCCTCTCATGGAGGTGCCAGCTGCTGCCTGTTCACTAGCAACAGCTCTGTCACTTTTACTTTGCATCCTAATTAAGAAGACATAGAGAGACACATGGAAGAGCAGGTACCAGAAGGACTGTGCTATCTGTCATACTGTCCTCCAGATGTTCTAAGGATGCCTTTGAATGTGGATGGAGGAAACACACAAAAAGAACTCCGATGCCATGAAACCTTTCTGGGACTACTGTTTGAAGAAAGACAATTAACAACCGAACAGCTACAGATGGGAACTTTTAGTTGGAGAACTTGTTATGAAAAGCATTTACCTGCCCTCGGAGGAATTCATACTGATAAATACCTTAGTTATGCTCCTTATTTGTTCTCAGATGCACAATTTATCCTTCCTAAATCAGTTTCCTTCCAATACTAAGAGAGCTCATTAAGATACGAAAGATATATCACCAATTAAAATTTTTTTCTGTAAGCTCATGAAAGCCTATAACAGGAATCATTGCCCAGAAATGTTTTTAAAACTTCCCAAATATTTGACTGGTACCTGCTGGTTTTGTATTATAGGGGTATTCCAAACAGTTTTGAGCACTAGTAGATTCCTTGGTAGCTCATCTGGTAAAGAATCCGCCTTCAATGCAGGTGATCCTGGTTCGATTCTTGGGTCGGGACGATCCCCTGGAGAAGGGATAAGCTACCCACTCCAGTATTCTTGGGCTTCCCTGGTGACTCAGTTGATAAAGAATCCGCCTGCAATGCAGGATACCTGGGTTTGATCCCTGGATCGGGAAGATCACCTGGAGAAGGGAAAGACTACCCACCCCAGTATTCTGGCCTGGAGAAACAGTCCATCCGGTCGCAGAGTCCAACATGACTGAGCGACTTTCACTTTAAACACTAGTGCCAAATAAAATAAACTTCCTAGCTGGGTATACTGCTAATCCATTATTTATGATTTCATTTATTTATGTATTTTTGACTGTGCTGGGTCTTTACTGCTGCCCTGGCTTTTCTGTAGTTGTGTCAAGTGGGGGCTACTGTCTAGCTGTGGTGTATGAGCTTCTCATTGCAGTGCCTTCTCTTGTTGCAGAGTGCTGGCTCTAGAATGTGCGGGCTTCAGGAGCTGCAGCATGTGGACTCAGCAGTAACAACTGGGCTCCTGGGCTCTAGAGCACAGGCTCAGGAGTTGTGGCACTCAAGCTTAGTTGCACTGCCAGGCGGATTCTTTACCACTGAGCCACCAGGGTAGCCCTCATTTAAAAAAAAATATTCCACTTCATAAATCAATGAAGTTGAACACACCCTCACATCATACACAAAAATAAACTCAAAATCACTTAAAGACTTAAATATAAGACATGATACTATAAAATTCCTAGAAGAGGGCTTCCCTGGTGGTCTGGTGGTTAAGAACTCACCTGCCAATGTGGGCACCTGGGTTCAATCTCTGGTCCAGGAAGACTAAACAAGTCACAGAGCAACTAAGCCTGAAAGCCACAACTACTTAAACTCACATGCCTAGAGCCTGTGCTCTGCAGTAAGAGAAATCACTGCAAGGAGAAGTCCGAGCATTACAATGAAGGGGAGCCCCCATTCACCACAGCTGGAGAAAGCTGGTGCATAGCAAAGAAGACCCAGCACAGCCAAAAATAAATAAATAAATCCTAAGAAAACAAACGGAGAAGGCAATGGCAAGCCACTCCAGTACTCTTGCCTAGAAAATCGCATGGACAGAGGAGCCTGGTAGGCTGCAGTCCATGGGGTCGCTACTAGTCGGACACGACTGAGCGACTTCACTTTCACTTTTCACTTTCACACATTGGAGAAGGAAATGGCAACCCACTCCAGTGTTCTTGCCTGGAGAATCCCAGGGACGGCGGAGCCTGGTCGGCTGCCGTCTATGGGGTCTCACAGAGTCGGACACTACTGAAGCGACTTAGCAGCAGCAGCAAGAAAACAAAAGACTCCTAGAAGAGAACATAGGCAAACCATTCTCTGACACAACTCTTACCAATGTTTTCTTAGGTCAGTCTCCCAAGGCAATAGAAATAAAAGTAAAAGTAAACAAATGGGAGTTAAACTTACAAAATTTTGCACAGCAAAAGAAACCATAAACAAAACAAAACGGCAGCCTACATATTGGGAGAAACTATTTGCAAATATTTGCTACTGACAAGGGCTTAATTTACAAAATAAACAAAGAGCTTATACAATTTGTAACAAAAAACAACCAACCGATCAAAAAGGGAATTAGACTTAAACAGACATCTCTCCAAAGAAGATATGTGTGCATGCATGTTCAGTCAATTAGTCGACCCCATGGGCTGTAACCTGCAGGCTCCTCTGTCCATCCATGGGCCTCCCGGGTGGCACAGTGGCAAAGAATCTGCCTGCCAACGCAGGAGTCGCAAGAGACTCAGGTTTGATCCTGGGTCAGGAAGATCCCCTGGAGTAGGAAATGCCAACCTACTCCAGTGTTCTTGCCTGGAAAATTCCCTGGACAGGGGAGCCTGGCTGGCTACAGTTCATGGGGTTGCAAAGAGTTGGACATGACTGAGCAACTAAAAACACATGGACTGTACCCCACCAGGCTCCTTTGTCCATGGGATTTCTCAGGCAAGAATATTGGAGTGGGTTGCCATTTCCTCCTCCAGGGGATCTTCCTGACCCAGGGATTGAACCTACTTCTCCTGCATTGTCAGGTGGATTCTTTACCACTGAACCATCTGGGAAGCACAAATAAGATTTACAAGTGGTCAATAGACACAGGCAAACATGTTCATCATTGCTACAATAGCCAAGCCAAACCATGCATCCATCGACAGATGAATGGATAAAGAAGATATATTTTATATATAATACACACACACATATACATATATATAATGTACGTATATATGGTTGAGTATATACATACCTTATACTACTACTCAACCATAAAACATAATGAAATGATGTCATCTGCAGCAACATAGATGGACCTAGAGGTTCATACTAAGTGATGTAAGTCAGAAAGAGAAAGTCTAAATACTACATGATATCACCTATATGTGGAAGTTGAAATAGAACACAAATGAGCTTATCTACGAGACAGAAATAGACTCACAGACTTGTGGTTGCCAAGGCAGTAGGGGTGGTCAGGGAAGGTGAATTGAGAGTTTGGGCTTAGCAGATGTAAACTATTTGATACAGAATAGATAAACAACAAGGTCCTACTGTGTAGAACAGGGAATTATTTCAATATTTTGTAATAAACCATAATCGAAAAGAATATGAGCAAAATATATATTGGGCTTAGAGTACTGTGACATACATCCACACCATTCTCCAGAGGCACTTACTACAAGTTCTTGCTTTGCATACATATGACTTACAGGAATTTGAAAAGGAAGAAAGAAAAGGATATAGTCAGTAATCCTTAAATTATCATTTTGACAGCAGGACTTGTCTTTGGACTTCCCAGGTGGCGCTAGTGATAAAGAATCTATCTGCCAATGCAGTGGATGCAAGTTTGCTCCCAGGGTCAGGAAGATCCCCTGGTGAAGGAAATGGCAACTCACTCCAGTTTCTTGCCTGTAAAATTCCTGGAACAGAGGAGCCTGGTAGGCCTCAGTCCATGGGGTCACAAAGAGCTGGACACGACTAAGCACACACTTGTCTTTGAGGGGGGCCAGACTTTATTATAACTATGGGGTATGATTGTTCTATTTGCACTAAAGTGTAAGATAAAATTAAAAGGTATATTTTTCATAAGGAAAGTTATCTTCAGCAAATTTTAATCAGTGTTGATGTCATCCCCTGAAGGGAGAGAAAGACTAATTAATAAAACGGTCTTTTAAATAGAAACTCTGTCAATTCTGTTCAGTTTCATTATTTTAATGATCCTTTTCTCCACCCCCAAAGAAAAATGAACAATTTTTACTAATTTTCATAAATACTGTACCATGCAATCAGGAAATAATTAATTTAGAGCTCTTCATCAGTAATGGGCATGAAGTTCCTTAATGAACAGCCTCCCTTTAATTCAATGAAGAGACAACTATTACTGAAATATTTATTGATACAAAATTACATCAGGGGAAAAAAAAAAACAACTTTTGAAAAACTTATTCTAATCTCCATTAAGGTACAACTGATTGCTTATCCTTATCACCAAAGTAATGAAGTTCTGAAGAGTACTAGAATTTTAAAAAATATTCCTAAATATCATTTTTGTTAAAAAATATCAGTCAAGGTTCTATGCATCTTATATTAAATGCACTATGGAGTGATACAAGTAAAGAAAAGAAAATTACCATCTAACTCAGATTTTTTCAACAGCAGCACTATTGACATCTGGGGCTGGATAATTCATTGTTAGGAATGCATGTCCTATGCATTGAGGAATATTCAACAGCATCCCTGGCCTTTACCCAGGCAATAGCACTACCCCTCTTCCCACTTTAAATGACCAAAAACATTTTGGACATTACTATATGTAACCTGGAAAGTAAAATTACTTCTGGTTGAGAACTGACTAATTGAAGGATCTAAAGCTCAAAAAACTTCAAGCTCACAGTTTGCATAAGTGGGATACAATGACAGATCAAATAATACCTCAGTATTAAGTGAGGCATCTAAATAGCTAGGTAATTGACTGATCTAGTGATTATGAGCTTTGACTATAAAGTCAGATGGCTTAGGTTTAAATCCTGGTTCTGCCTTTTTGCATTGTAGTGGGTTGCCTGTCACCTCTAAGCTTCAATCTCCTCCTCTGCAAAACAGGGAAAATAACAGAATTTACACATGAGACAAAGCAGAGAAGGATCTCAAATGATTCATTTCACCTATTATTATAATAAATGGCATTCAAATATTTGTTGGATAGACTAGACCTATGAATATTTATCCATTATTTGAACAGACATTAACAAGTGCAAAATAACTGAATGAGAATTTCAGTTCTAATGGAAAATGTAAGCATTTATTATACATTTGATTAATGCAACTTACATTTTAAATATGTTTTATAACAAATATGACATGTCTAATCTCATGAGTTTTTCCTTTAGAGTAAAGAGTATACACTGATTCAGGAATAATCCAGAATAATCAAAATTGAGACATCCTACAAAAGTTCTTAAAGTTCAAAAACAAGCCAAAAATCTGGGGGGGAAGCCAGGCCAAAAACAAAGCAGGAGTATATGATGAGATGAAAAAATAAGGCTGATCTCAGATTTCTCCATAGGATCCACTGCCCCAAACAAGTAAATCAATACCTAATACTTTCAAAGAAAGAATTTTGAGCTCAGGAATTTATATTAAGTCAAGTTATTCTTCAAGTTTTATAAAAGTTTCAGTCGAACCACTTAAAACTATGAAAAAATGTAGGGAATAGTGCCATGATTTCTCTTTGAGAAACTATTGGATAACAAGTTTTATCCAATCAAAATATAGCTGGGAAAAATATAGCAAGAAAAATCATGGTGAACATCGAATGTATTTCATTGCAAACCAAAGAAAAAATATTTCAACATGGTAACAGTAAGAAAAATTTGGAAAGAATTGTGAAGGAAGATGACAAGTGTTTTGATTACCTTACCTTTGATACATGAAAATGAAAGGATCCCGAAGGCAATAAAGTCAAATGATATGTTTCAACATACTTAGGAAGGGAAACATTAAAACAACTAATCTTATTGATTGAAATGCATTGATAAAGTAAAAGAGAAGCAGGAGGAGGAAAAAAGAACATGCCAATTTCAATATTGCATATACTAGGAAACAAATGAGTACAGTGTAAAAACAAGGAGGAACTAAAGATACTACATAAAAGCATAATAAAAAATATAATGAAAAGATAATTAGAACAAAAATGCAAACTTCTTAATGTCAAAAAAACTAAACACAGGCAAACAATGAAAAAAGACCACAAAGTAAAGGATTCTTTAAAACTGAAAATATTATGTGAACTAATACAGCAGCATCAAGATCAAACATAAGCTCTTTTCAATATATCTAAATGGTCCACACAATTTAAATATATTTATAAAAAGGTTACATTTGATCCTATATATATATGATACATATATATATGAAATCTAAATTAAGATGATTCAGCAAGTGAAAACAAAGAGATAGGCAGTATTATAAAAGCAAAAGCAAATACAAAAAAAGTGGGACTTAAAGTTTTCACAACAGGTAGCAAGGACTACAAAGCAAAAAGCATTAATAACACAAAGAAATCAATTTATTGTGACAAAATAAAAAATTTACATTGAAGATAAAAGTGCTAGAATATTTCAGCACCAAATAACACAGCAATATTATAACTAGAGCAGAAATTATAGGAGATTCAAAGAAATACCTAAAAATACATTACTTTTCTCAGTCCATTAACAAATTGTGCAGAGGAAAAGTAAGCAAAGTTATAGAAGAATAAAATAAAAATTAACAACAGAGATATGATTGATAAATAAAAATTGTGCAACCTGAAAATAGAGACAGTATTTTGATTTCATATAAACATCAGTTCAGTTCAGTCTCTCAGTTGTGTCCAGCTCTTTCCGACCCCATGAATCACAGCATGCCAGGCCTCCCTGTCCATCACCAACTCCTGGAGTCCACCCAAACCCATGTCCACTGAGCTGGTGATGCCATCCAACCATCTCATCCTCTGTCGTCCCCTTCTCATCCTGCCCTCAGTCTTTCCCAGCATCAGAATCTTTTCAAATGAGTCAGCTCTCCGCATCAGGTGGCCAAAGTATTGGAGCTTCAGCTTCAACATCAGTCCTTCCAGTGAACACCCAGGACTGATCTCCTTTATGATGGACTGGTTGGATCTCCTTGCAGTTCAAGGGACTCTCAAGAGTCTTCTCCAACACCATAGCTCAAAAGCATCACTTTTTCAGCGCTCAGCTTTCTTTATAGTCCAACTCTCACATCCATACATGACCACGGGAAAAACCATAGCCTTGACTAGGCGGATCTTCGTTGACAAAGTAATGTCTCTGCTTTTTAATATGCTGTCTAGGTTGGTCATAGCTTTCCTCCCAAGGAGTAAGCGTCTTTTAATTTCATGGCTGCAATCACCATCTGCAGTGATTTTGGAGCCCAAAAAATAAAGTCAGCCACTGTTTCCACTGTTTCCCCATCTATTTGTCATGAAGTGATGGGTCCAGATGCCATGATCTTAGTTTTCTGAATGTTGAGTTTTAAGCCAACTTTTTCACTCTTCTCTTTCACTTTCATCGAGAGGCTCTTTAGTTCTTCTTCACTTTCTGCCATAAGGGTGGTGTCGTCTGCATATCTGAGGTTATTGATATTTCTCCCAGCAATCTTGATTATAGCTTGCGCTTCTTCCAGCCCCGTGTTTCTCATGGTGTACTCTGCATAGAAGTTAAATAAGCAGGAGGACAATATACAGCCTTGACATGCTCCCTTTCCTATTTGGAACCAGTCTGTTGTTCCATGTCCAGTTCTAACAGTTGCTTCCTGACCTGCATATAGGTTTCTCAAGAGGCAGGTCAGGTGGTTTGGTATTCCCATCTCTTTCAGAATTTTCCACAGTTTACTGTGATCCACACAAAGTCTTTGGCATAGTCAGTAAAGCAGAAATAGATGTTTTTCTGGAATTTCTTGCTTTTTTGATGATCCAGTGGATGTTGGCAATTTAATCTCTGGTTCTTCTGCCTTTTCTAAAAGCAGCTTGAACATCTGGAAGTTCACAGTTCACGTACTGCTGAAGCCTGGCTTGGAGAATTATAAGCATGACTTTACTAGCGTGTGAGATGAGTGCAATTGTGCAGTAGTTTGAGCATTCTTTGGCTTTGCCTTTCTTTGGGATTGGAATGAAAACTGACCTTTCCAGTCCTGTGGTCACTGCTGAGTTTTCTAGATTTGCTGGCATATTGAGTGCAGCACTTTCACAGCATCATCTTTCAAGATTTGAAATAGCTCAACTGGAATTCCATCAGTTCCACTAGCTTTGTTCGTAGTGATGCTTTCTAAGGCCCACTTGACTTCACATTCCAGGATGTCTGGCTCTAGGTGAGTGATCACACCATTGTGATTATCTGGATAATGAAGATCTTTTTTGTACAGTTCTTCTGTGTATTCTTGCCATCTCTTCTTAATATCTTCTGCTTCTGTTAGGACCATACCATTTCTGTCCTTTATCGAGCCCATCTTTGCCTGAAATATTCCCTTGGAATCTCTAATTTTCTTGAAGAGATCTCTAGTCTTTCCCATTCTGTTGTTTTCCTCTATTTCTTTGCACTGATCGCTGAGGAAAGCTTTCTAACCTCTCCTTGCTATTTCTTTGGAACTCTGCATTCAGATGCTTATATCTTTCCTTTTCTCCTTTGCTTTTCACTTCTCTTCTTTTCACAGCTATTTGTAAGACCTCCTCAGACAGCCATTTTGCTTTTTTGCATTTCTTTTCCATGGGGATGGTCTTGGGCCCTGTCTCCTGTACAGTGTCACGAACCTCCGTCCAGAGTTCATCAGGCACTCTATCTATCAGATCTAGTCCCTTAAATCTATTTCTCACTTCCACTGTATAATCATAAGGGATTTGATTTAGGTCATACATGAATGGTCTAGTGCTTTTCCCTACTTTCTTCAATTTAAGTCTGAATTTGGCAATAAGGAGTTCATGATCTGAGCCACAGCCAGTTCCCAGTCTTGTTTTTGCTGACTGTATAGAGCTTCTCCATCTTTGGCTGCAAAGAATATAATCAATCTGATTTCGGTGTTGACCATCTGGTGATGTCCATGTGTAGAGTCTTTTCTTGTGTTGTTGGAAGAGGGTGTTTGCAATGACCAGTGTGTTCTCTTAAAACTCTATTAGCCTTTGCCCTGCTTCATTCTGTGCTCCAAGGCCAAATTTGCCTGTTACTCCAGGGTTTCTTGACTTCCTACTTTTGCATTCCAGTCCCCTATAATGAAAAGGACATCTTTTTTGGGTGTTAGTTCTAAAAGGTCTTGTAGGTCTTCATAGAACCGTTCAACTTCGGCTTCTTCAGCATTACTGGTTGGGGCATAGACTTGGATCACTGTGATATTGAATGGTTTGTCTTGGAAATGAACAGAGATCATTCTGTTGTTTTTGAGATGGCATCCAATTATTGCATTTCGGACTCTTTTGTTGACCATGATGGCTACTCCATTTCTTCTAAGGGATTCCAGCCCACAGTAGTAGATATAATGGTCATCTGAGTTAAATTCACCCATTCCAGCCCATTTTAGTTCACTGATTGCTAGAATGTCGACGTTCACTCTTGCCATCTCCTGTTTGACCACTTCCAATTTGCCTTGATTCATGGACCTAACATGAATCATGTTAGGTTGACACTACCTAACTTAATTAAATATTTAATTACATCTCAGTAAGAATACCAGTTGATATCTTAAATAAGCAAGTGGATTCTGAAGTTTGCATTAAAAAAAGAGAAGATGCAAAAAACTCTGAAAATGAAAGGAGTAAGTAGGAACTATAATCACTAGATTTTATAAAATTATAAAATCTCGATAATTAAAACAGTGCTCTGATATATGAACAGACAGAACAATTAGCTGAGATATAAACCTGAACTCATTAGGTGATTCAGGATGTTAAAAGGGTGACATTCTAATAAGTGAGAAAGGGAAATAGTGCGGAGGAAAACGGGTAGCCATATGGGAAAAATATCTACACCTTGAAGCAGGATCATTTCTCAATGGATTAAGATGTTAAAGGTAAAAAATTAAACATAAAAACACCTTGTGAAATGCCATGGGGGAAGTATTTTCATATAAATTATAATTTTCTAAGTTTGATGCAAAATCCAGAAGTCATAAAAGGAAAGACTGATAATTTTGGCAGGAAGGGGGCCTTGGTGCAGCATGTGGGATCTTAGCTTCCCAACCAGGAACTGAACTCATGCCCCCTGTGTTTGAAGAACAAAGTCCTAACCACTGGACCACCAGAAATTTCCCAAGACTGAATAACTGACAATTTAAAATATACAAAACACAAGTTTCCATATGGTGAAGCCAAAACACAAAGAAAAAAAGAAAAAAAAAAAGTAAAACCAAAACAAAACACACACATATTCCAAATGGCTAAGACTGCTAAAATAAAAGGAACTTCTACAACAGTAAGTAAAAGACCAACAGATAAATTTTAAAAAGCTCTGAGGAGTTTGCAGAAGCGAAAATAAAAATGGCTCTGGAACATATGAAAAGACACTAAATCTCACTCCTAGTATAAAAAAAATGCTAAACAAACAACACTGAGATTCTTTTTTAACTTATATTTGCACAGATCAGAGAATTAATAACACACTGGGCTGGCCATGGTAAGGGAACAGGAGTTCTCATGCATTTCTGCTGGGAGGCCAGTTTCATGCAACCATTATGGAAGACTATTCGACATCTTTATAATTACAAATGTCCTTACCCTTTAACTCAGCAATTCCACTTCTAGAAATATATTCTACAGATAATACATACTCACATATCTATGGACTTGTTCAAGGGAATCCTAGTCACATAAACATAGCAAACGTTTGGAAATAACCAAAGTGGACAGCAACATGGAAATGGTTAAATAAATTTGATACATCCATACGGTAGAATCACAAAGAATAATAATGTGCTGAAATAAATGTGCTGAAGTGGATGAATTCCAAGATATGATGGTAAGAAAGAAAAAGAAGGAAGGAAAAAGTGGTGTAGAACAGGGCATATAAATTTCATTGGGAAATGGATGTACATGTGAGTTTATAACATGTACATTAAAACTATATGGAAGGATACAAAAGAAATTTTTTAGTCTTTCAGCAGGAGGACAGTGGCAGAAAAGAGGTTTGCCTTTCACTCTACAACCAAAAAATGTCTTTTGACCTTTCAAAAAATCTTTTTTTTTTTTTAATCTGTAGGTTGGATTTGGCCTGTGGTTTTCGACTTCGAAATCTCTTCAAAAAAAAAATGATTAAGCCAGAGGTGAAGTTTTTTTAATCACAAAATTACTAACTTGTCTAAATTTACATGTCTAAATGCATATAATATTTGCATTATGCAATCAACTTTACCCAATATGACTATTATTGCAATATAAGCACTGCAAGTCCTAATGCTCCAAATTCCAAGTCCATTATAAAATTAACTATTTCACTATTACAGAGATGGGATTTTATTGCAGACTAACTCATACAGGGTTTTGTTTGATGATCCTTCCACCTCTGAAACAATAACTGAATAGTGTAGGCTGATTCATCCAGACTGAAAAAGAAAAATCTGTCCATTTAGAAACTCAAGGAAGAGGGAGGTGTGGTCAAAATGGCATAGTAGAAAGACCTTGATCTCACCTCCTCCCATGGGTACATCAAAATAACAACCACGTACAGATCTACTATCTATGATAACAACCTGAAGACTAGCAGAAAAGATACAAAAAAGGAAACACAAGAGAGGCAGAGGAGCAGATGTGGTGCAGTCAAGACACACAATCGTAGGAGTAAAACCTGAAGCCACAAAATTCCTAGAAGAAAACAGAGGCAGCTTTCTCCCTGACATTGGTCTTGGCAAGATTTTTTTTTTTTTTCCCGGATCTGTTTCCTTTTAGACAAGGGAAACAGAAACAGAAATAAACAAATGGGACTACATCAAACTAAAATGTTTTTGCACTACAAAGGAAACTATCAACAAAATGAAAAGGCAGCCTACTGAATGGGAGAAGATATTTGCAAATGATATACAGGACAAGGGGTTAATATCCAAAATATATAAGAACTCACGCAACAAAACGTCAAAAACAAAAAATCTGATCAAAAAAATAGGCAGAATACCTGATAGACACTTTTTCCAGAGAAGACAAACAAATGACCAACAAGCACATGAAAGATGCTCAATATTGCTAATCATCAGGGAAATGCAAATCAAAACCACAAGGAGGTATCACCTCATATTTGTCAGTATGGCTATCATCAAAAAGAACACAAATAACAAATGTTGGCAAAGATGTGGAAAAAAGGGAACCCTCATGCACTGTTGGTGGCAATGCAAATTGGTGCAGTATGAAGGCTCCTTAAGAAAACAGAACTACCATAGGAACTAGCAGTTCTACTTCTGGGTACTTAAAGAAAACAAAAATACTAATTTTAAAAGATATATACACCCCCATGTTCATTGCAGCATTGTTTATAAGAGTCAAGATATGGAAGCAACCTAAGTGTCCATTGATAGATAAATGTATAAAGAAGATGTGATGCATATCATATATATACATACAAGAATATTACTTAGTCATTAAAAAATAATGAAATCTAGCTATTGGTGACAATATGGATTGGGCTTCCCTGGTAGCTCAGCTGGTAAAGAATCCACCTGCAATGCAGGAGACCCGGTTCAATTCCTGGGTCAAGAAGATCCACTGGAGCAGGGATAGGCTACCCACTCCAATATTCTTGGGCTTCCCTGGTGGCCCAACTGGTGTAGAATCCACTTACAGTGTGAGAGACCTGGGTTCAATCCCTGGATTGGGAAGATCCCCTGGAGAAGGGAACGGCTACCTACTGCAGCATTTTGGACTGGAGAATTCCATGGACTGTATAGCCCATGGGGTCGCAAAGAGTCAGACATGACTGAGTAACTTCCACGTCAGATATTATTCTAAGTGAACTAAGTCAGAGATAGAAAGAAAAATACCATGTGATTTCACTTCTGTGTGGACTCTACAAAATAAACCAAATGAACAAACAAAACAGAAACAAATTCAGAGAACAAACTGGCATTTGCCAAGGGAGTGGTTGCAGGAATGGGAGTATGAGTGAAATAGGTTAGAGATATTAAAAGTTACAAATTTCTAGTTATAAATTAAGTCACAAGTATATAATATACAGCATAGGGAGTATAGTCAATAATATTGTAATAACTTTGTATCGTGACAGATGGTAACTAGACTTATCATGGTGATCACTGTGTAGTGGATAAAAATATCAAATCACTATATTGAACACCTAAATTTAATGTAATATTGAAATCAATTATACTTCAATTTTTAAAAAGTAAGAAAAATTCAAGGAAGAGAAAAAAGAAAGAGAATAGGGGCTTACTTTACTTTGTTTCTGAAGAGGAATGTATGTTACATTTGCTCATATTTTGGAGAAGAGTTTAAAAGCATAAAGACTGATAAATAGTAAGCAATCATATAAAAAGAGAGAAAACTAATCAAGTCCGACAGCATAATCCCAGAAGAAAATTTTTCTTTTTTATCAGAAGGGTTAAGAAAAATATCACCCGGTGTTGACTCCCAAATTGCTTGATAGATTCAAATCTGTTTTTTCAGTCCCTGAATGATCTGAATTTCTCAGATTTGAATGGTTTTTGACCTTCTTGATATATTGCCAACTCATACAATTTCTTATATACATTTCACTCTCAATTAACTCTGTAACGGGTTTTGACCAAACTCTTATTTCAACAATTTTTTAGTGTCACATTTATGGAACCTACTGCAAATGGTATCTACACAGTCACCTCATTTTAAAGTTTATCTTCCCAAAAGGCTATTTCAACTTCTCACCATATAAGCTGAAATTACAGAATCTCTATTGGACTGTTTGTCTCTATACTCTGGGCCATTATTTCATATAAAAGGTTTCTGGTGAAACAAGAAGCATGTTCTCTTGAACCTTGCCCTTTAATTAGTGTAAGCTCCTTGTGGGCTGATAGTCTGACTTCATAGCAGGTAACAGAACGGATCTAGGCAACAATTCTAAAATTAAACATTCCTTCCAAATGTTTCAGGCAATCCTAAACTATGAAACGCCTGCCAACCCCCTGAGAAGATCAATAGAGCAACCACTGGGCACATAAAACAGAACCGCCCACTGGAAAGTCCAGTTAATGAAAATCCACAATGGGCAATAGGTCTGTAATATAAGCACATTCTTACAGAAGAATGGATTCCCTTTATCTGTGCTTGGACTCCAGAGGATGCTCCAGTAAACAATTGGACCAGCAAAAATTAATACCCATCAACTTTAAACTGATTAAATAGCTTCACATACTTTAGATTATTATGGCGTTCTTGCCTTTAGGAATCAATAGAGTACTGATATTAAACACAAGCATTCTAGGGTCATCTTGAGTCACAAGCCTTTTTCTTTTTTTAAAGAAATTCAATTCAAATCAGCAAACATTAGGTTACCTTTTGTAGAAAAAGAGTAATTTGTCTTTTACTGACCAGCACACTTATTCATGTCTCTTGGGTTGCTTCATTAAATTTAATGCACATGTATCATACATTTTTTAAGAGGAAAGACATGCTTAAGTGTTACAGGCTCTTCCTAATAAATCCATCAATACACTGGGATAGGCTGCATCTATTTTGCAATTCTATACGAGGATAGAATCTCTCTTTCAACAGCAACTTATTTATCTTCCTAACAATCTATCAAAATAAATATCTCCTAAGGTGGAATATTATTAAATATTTTCCACAGCTGAAATTCCCCAACACCCTTAGGCAGAATTAATAGCTCTTTGCTCAGACATATATCATGATGCTTCTCACCTTTTTAATGGGTGCTGTTGTTGACAGATCTTTTATTACTACCAGATTGGGACCCCCCTGAAGGTAGAGAACAGGTCTTCTTCATCTCTGAATAAGACCTGTTCAATAACTATTGCGATGGAGACGGTCAGGCAGAGAGGAGCAGAAGGTTGATGCACTTCAGACTATTTCTCCTGAGTTCCTATCCAGACCGTAGCCCTGGTTCTCCTTTCTCCTCCAATTCTATTGCTATTTGACTCCTAGATTCACAGTATAACTCTGAATGTGGCAACTGCTATGCAGAATGGAAATTTAGATCCATGACAGTTCAACGCAAGAACAGGCAGCCTGGAGCACTGAAGCTACCCAGTGGCATCTGAGGTCCCTGCTGGTGACAGTCTCTCCTGCTGGCCCTGCATAGACCTTCTTTATTTCTTTCACGTACGACTTCTCCTCTGTATGACTTCCTCTGGTTCTACTCTGCGACTGTCTTTGCTTCCCCCACTCCAGTATCTGTATTCCTCTACTTGTGCTCAGAGCAGCCCATGGGCTAAACGTATTGCTGAGAAGGGCTGGAAAATGACGAGCAGAGTGCTGTCACTCTTCTTTCACTTGCCTGGGACAAAAACCATTAATTGGTTTTTAAGATTCTTCTTTATAACCCCCAAGTCCTACAACAGGGCTAGAGACATGTGTGTATGGGAGTTGAAATTTGTTTGTAATCTTTAGGGAATTTTTATCCTCTTGGAAGTAAAAAGTATTAATTTATTTAAGCCTTAGTATTGAATTGTTGAAAGGAAAAAAAAGGTTTCTTTTTTCCCCCTTAACCTTTCCCCACTTCCATCCTAATTGACTGGGAGCGACTCTCCTGGTGAACTGTGTTTAAAGTGATCAAGAGACAACATCCTGGCCCAATAAGAAAAAGTGCTGTAATTCATTAGCAATACCTTGCTATGGAATCAAGAATAGAAAATGGCAACTTACATGCTAGATATTTGCTGCATTTGCCCTACTCTCTCATCTGGTAAATTACTCTTCCAATATCCTCAGTGTAATCATCAGGGCTTGCAAAGTTTACTTAATTTATTCCAATAATGAACTGAACTTGAGTCTGAGTTAGTTAATTACAATCGAGTATAAGCTGGCAGCATGCTAGACGTGAGACATATAAAGATAACTAACCACGGTCCCTAATGTCAAGCAACAAATAGTCTAGCGTCTAACAACCACAGCATTCATTTGCTCTTCAGTAAAGCCAACCAGCAGGCAACGTTATCTATATCCATAGTCTCACAGTTTAAGGGAATGGTTTGCATGGAACCATACTTTTATGTAAACCATGAAATCTTAACCTTGGACTTCCAAAAGCCTAAGCCAGTCACAAATCTTTCAAAAAGGTCTCCCCAGATTTTGTTTTTACATTTGAAAGGGCCTAGGAGATGTAACAGAGAAGGCAATGGCACCCCACTCCAGTACTCTTGCCTAGAAAATCCCATGGACGGAGGAGCCTGGTAGGCTGCAGTCCATGGTGTCAAGAAGAGTCAGACACGACTGAGCGCCTTCACTTTCATGCATTGGAGAAGGAAATGGCAACCCACTCCAGTGTTCTTGCCTGGAGAATCCCAGGGACGGGGGGCCTGGTGGGCTTCCGTCTATGGGGTCACACAGAGTCTGACACGACTGAAGCGACTTAGCAGCAGCAGCAGCAGCAGGGGATGTAAATTCAAATCGTTAAATATTGAGTATACTTTCCCCAAAACCAACCAAAATAAATCCAAGACTTGTTTCTTTTCAGCTGTTATTCTCTACTCCAAGGTGAGAAGGGATATTCCCCCTCGTTTACCTTCCCACCCCACCCCCTTCATTAAAACCAAATGGATCCACAGGACAAGGTATTTCCTCAAGATTCAATCCATAGACCACCTGCCTCAAAATCGACCAAGCGAAAGTTAAAATGCAGATTCATGGGCCCCACCCAGGAACTATTAAGGATTCATGACTTTGCATTTTAACAATTCACCAGGTGATTCATAAAGGAATTAAAGTGTAAGGATCCCCTTTCATTCTCGGGTAATAGATTCATAGGAAAGACCTTTCCCCATCTAGTTCTTCAAGGTATCTAAAATATATCAGCAAAACTAGTCACATCTGTGCAGCTGTACCAGGTTGCTGTCAGTCTGGTGGACCCAGAGCAATCCTGTTCCCTGAAAACACCAGGCACACAGAGGCCGGATGTCTGTTGTGTGGTGATTCGAGGCCTATTTACAGATGGGACATAGAGCTTAACGCTCAGAGGGTCTCTGGCAGCCAGGTCCTGGACTTCACAGGATGGGCAGGAGCTGCTGTAGCCCCTTTCCAGCACCAGACTACCTGCCTTGCTAATTGTTGATGGATATTTCTGGCTCTGGCAGGGCAGTTTCCCAAGCATCAGGGAGGGATTTTTGCCTGTATCTCTGGCTGGTGCTGCTCAGAGCTGAGCACCCATCCTTGCTCTTGACTCACTGGATCAGTAGCAGACACAAAATATAGGCAAGCTGAAAGTTAAACATGGCCACTGCGGGAAAGCCTGCTGTCTGTTGATTTTCCCTGGTTCCTTTTTAAGAAAGAAGAACTCAGAGATAAATAGAGAAAAATCATTCTCTTGCTATTTTCAAATATCTACCCTTTAACTTTGTTTAACCTCAGTAATTGCCTGAGTTGAGACGACTTTTAAAACCAGGTTCAAGTTAAATGCTAAGTTCTCTGTTTGATTTGATTCACTCTAGATTTCCTTTTCTACTACCTCAAAACAGCAGTCATTTTCATTCAGGCACCCTTATTTCACATCACACCTTTGACACTCTTATGAAAAGCCCCCATGCTAATACTGTATAGAATGAAAAGACCTGGATTTGTGCATCTCCAAAGGATTTATAAGTCTCTCGGTACTCCTCTCATGCTTCTAGCAAATATACTTTACCAGGCATGTTCAGAACATGATTTTGTACAGTGATCTTACTTTGTCCAGAACCATAAAGATCTACAGCTAATGAAAGAATGAAAAAATCAGAGCTGAAAATGACTAGAATTTAGCAGACAATCCTCATTTTGCAATGAAAGAAACTGGATTCTGTAGGGTGAACTCAAAGCTTCCTTCCCGCGCTAAAACTGTGATCTGCCAAGTATGGCAGAGGCTGTTGGCACTCTTCACCATCAGGATTCCCACAGAGGCCCATAGCATCCAGCAGAGAACATCTGTGTCTCTACCTGCCTGGCTCTTTTCTCTGGCCACAGGAGCACACGGAGCTTGTGCATGCGTAAGACGCAGGTTTGGGGAGTTAACGCTTCTGGACAAGCTCTCGGTCAATGACACAGGAAATTAGATTAAACAGCTCCTCACCCTCTGATGACACAACCCTAAGGTATGCTTTCCACCTTTTCCTAGAAACAAGTTACCCTCTAATACACCTTGTGTTGGCTTCCTTTCCCCACGTCACTCCCTGCCATGCTTACCCTCCCTTCCACTCAAACTGTTGCCTCAGGGTGTAGTTTCTGGTAGAGCCCACCCTAATGCCCAAGGTGCAATAGCTATGGTGGAAAGGGAAAACCAACCTAGTTTTTTTTTTTTTCTTCTTTTTTAAAAGACAAATATATTGGGGGACAGAGAGGAGGTCAATAGTTCCATCTCAATAGTGTGAGAGGTATTCACACAGTTCTTAACAAGTGCCAAGGTTTCAGGCACTTCTTAATTCCAGGGTATTATTCAACCAGGAGAGTGTGGAAAGAAGGGAACCCTCCAACATCGCTGGTGGGGATACAAGTTGGTACAGCCACTGCAGAAAACAGTATGGCAGTTCCTCAGAAAACTAAAAATACAGCTACCATCTGACACAGAAATCCCACTCCTAGGCATATATTTGGAAAGGCAAAAAGATACATGGACCCCTATGTTCATAGCAGCACTATTTCACAATAGTCACGACCATGAATAACCTAAATGTCCATTGATGGATGGATGGATAAAGATGTGGTACCTATAGAAAACAGAATATTCAGTTCAGTTCAATCGCTCAGTCATGTCCGACTCTTTGCAACCCCATGGACTGCAGCATGCCAGGCCTCCCTGTCCATCACCAACTCCCAGAGTTTACTCAAACTCATGTCCATTGAGTTGGTGATGCCATCCAGCCATCTCATCCTCTGTCTTCGCCTTCTCCTGCCTTCAATCTTTCCCAGCATCAGGGTCTTTTCAAATAAATCAGTTCTTCACATCAGGTGGCCAAAGTATTGGAGTTTCAACTTCAACATCAGTCCTTCCAATGAATATTTAGGACCGATTTCCTTTAGGATGGACTGGCTGGATCTCCTTGCAGTCCAAGGGACTCTCAAGAGTCTTCTCCGACACCACAGATCAAAAGCATCAATTCTTCAGTGCTCAGCTTTCTTTATAGTCCAACTCTCACATTCATACATGACTACTGGAAAAACCATAGCTTTGACTAGACGGACCTTGATTGGCAAAATAATGTCTCTGCTTTTTAATATGCTGTCTAGGTTGGTCATAGCTTTTCTTCCAATGAGCAAGCGTCTTTTAATTTCATAGCTGCAGTCACCATCTGAAGCGATTTTGGAGCCAAAAAAAAAAAATAAGTCTGTCACTGTTTCCACTGTTTCCCCATCTATTTTCCATGAAGTGATGGGATCAGATGCCATGATCTTAGTTTTCTGAATGTTGAGTTTTAAGACAACTTTTTCACTCTCCTCTTTCACTTTCATCAAGAGGCTCTTTAGTTCTTCTTCACTTTCTGCCCTAAGGATGGGGTCTTCTGAATATCTGAGGTTATTGATATTTTTCCCAGCAATCTTGATTCCAGCTTGTGCTTCATCTAGTCCAGCATTCCTCATGATGTACTCTGCATATAAGTTAAATAAGCAGGGTGACAATATATAGCCTTGATGTACTCCTTTCCTGATTTGGAACCAGTCTATTGTTCCATGTCCAGTTCTAACTGTTGGTTCTTGACCTACATACAGATTTCTCAGGAGTCAGGTCAGGTCGTCTGGTATTCCCATCTCTTTCAGAATTTTCCACAGTTTATTGTGATCCACACAGTCAAAGGCTTTGGCATAGTCAATAAAGCAGAAATAGATGTTTTTCTGGAACTCTTTTGCTTTTTTTGGTGATCCAGCAGATGTTGGCAATTCGATCTCTGGCTCCTCTGCCTTTTCTAAATCCAGCCTGAACATTTGGAAGTTCATGGATTATGTACTGTTGAAGCCTGGCTTGGAGAATTTGGAGCATTACTTTGCTAGCATGCGAGATGAGTACAATTGTGTGGTAGTTTGAACATTCTTTGGCATTGCCTTTCTTTAGGATTGGAATGAAAACTGATCTTTTCTAGCCCTGTGGCCGCTCCTGAGTTTTCCAAATTTGCTGGCATATTGAGTGCAGCACTTACAAAGCATCATCTTTTAAGATCTGAAATAGCTCAACTGGAATTCTATCAGTTCCACTAGCTTTGTTTGTAGTGATGCTTCCTAAGGCCCACTTGACTTTGTGCTCCAGGATATCTGGCTCTAGGTGAGTGATCACACCATCATGGTTTTCTGGGTCATGAAGATCTTTTTTGTATAGTTCTTCTGTGTATGCTTGCCACCTCTTCTTAATATCTTCTGCTTCTTAATATCATCTGCTTCTGTTGCCATGTGAGGGTAAAGCATAACAATTCTGTAGGTGTCTTCATAATTAATACTTGGTCTGAATAAGTCCAGTGTCTCTATTTGGTTCACTATGTTTCAGTTTTGCTTTAACCAAGACACTTTTGCAATGATATTTCATTCAGTTTGTGATGGAGTAATCCTACAAATACTTGATTGAAAACTTGAGTTTTTATCTTTTGTTTTTACTAACCTGGTATTTGATAACACTTCAGTCTCTGTAACGATATATAATTTTTATCAAATAGGTATTCTGGGCAAGCTGTGGGTTTTCAAAACAGAGGCTTGTCCCTCTTTCATTGTTGTATTGATGGATATTTAAGACACAAAGAAAGGATTTCCAATTTGAGCCTCCGCTCCATGGCGTCTGAGGTCACTGAAAAGATTAATTTAGGATGAAAAATGTAGTAATATGGTATATTGGTACAATTTTCTTCCCAAGGAAAGATATTAAATATCTTTAAAAAACAGTCATTGCTGCAGCAACACTGACAGAAGAAAAACATTTATATCCATGTTTTTCAGAACAAACCAAGACACTAAGGATTACAAGTGAGCAAGTGAATTGCTGAGACCACTCTGAGCCAAAAGTGTAAGTAAAAATAGGCTGCAGGACACTAATTCCAGATCATGTTGTCTAGATAAAAAATATGACTATTTAATCTCACTACCAAATAGAGGTGGATTTATCCCCAATTCAGTGAAGCTTAAACTTCAGTGCCCAAGATATGCACGTATCACTTCTAGAGCCCTGGGTGACCCCCATCATAGGATCTCACATGGTGATACAATTTTGTAAAATTTGCAAAAGTACAATTATTCTAACTGTGGCTCATTAAGATCAGTTTCCTAAAGAGGACCTTCCCAAATTTTATAAGCTTCAGATTCTACAAATTTGGAATCCCTTCTTCTGCTGGGTCTATATGAACATTACCTGTACTTGCCAGCTGAAAACTTACCCTACAACTCATAAACCCACCAAGAAGTTTTCTTTTCCCAGAGACATTTTTAAAAATGTATTTATTTTTAATTGAAAGATAATTGCTTTACAATATTGTGCTGGTTTCTGCCATACATCAACATGAATCAACAATAGGTATACATATGTCCCCTCCCTCTTGAACCTCCTTCCTGCCTCCCACCCCTTCCCATCCCTTTAGGTTTTCACAAAGCCCCGGTTTGAGTTCCCTGATAGAGCAAATTACCACTGGCTATCTGTTTTACATGCGGTAGTGTGTATGTTTCCATGCTACTCTCTCTATTTCCCCCACCCTCTCTTTCCCCTATCCTCCTAGTCCACGAGTCTGTTCTCTATGATGTCTTCACCAAAGAGATGTTTTATTCCAGGATTAGCTCAGGACTCACAGCACCTCCCCAAATAATGATTTCACTAATCCATGGATTTCAAGAAAATATTTTACAATTATTCTGAACCTTCGTGAGAAACTTAGGAAGCCTTAGTGCATCAGTGAACAGTTAACATCTGTGGGTTCCTACTGAGATCTGAGGTTTAAATCAATTAGCGGTAACCTGGACTCTGCAATGGGCTTTCACAGAGAACAAGCATATGCCAATGTTTTAAATTAAAAATACACTCTCCTATAAAGAACGTCCACCCAGCATTCTCCTTCTTTGGCCCCCGTGATTCTTATTCTATACTGCGCTCCAAGAGTGATTATGGGACTCGTGGAGAAAATGAACTCCAAAAGAAAATATTTCTTTATAAGAAGACATAACTCTTTGTTTTTTTTTTTATTTTTATTTTTTTATATTTTCTTTTTATTTATTTTTTATTGGAGGCTAATTATTTTACAATATTATATTGGTTGGTTTTGCCATACATTGACATGAATCCGCCCCGGGTGTACATGAGTTCCCCCTCCTGAACCCACCTCCCTCCTCCCTTTATCCTCCCTCTGGGTCATCCCGGCACACCAGCCCCGAGACGCATGTTACAGGACATAACTCTTTGAATCCCATTTTTTTGTGTGAACTTTAAGTTGTTTAGTTCTTTTTATCTTTGCTTTTTTATGAGCCCCTGTAGCTTTTTCTTCATTCTCCACTCCCGAGTCCCAGCCAAAGCATTGTATAAAAAGAGATGAGTCCTAATTTAATAACAGGACCCTAGTGTTACCATGCTTCCAGGCTGAAGGGTAGACCTGGAGAGGAGCTGGCAACTCAACCTTCTCTCCAACTCTTGATACTGTAATAATGTTGCCAAGTCACCTGCATGGATTTCATTATCAATTATAATAGCTAACATTTATTGAGTTCAGATTATAAACTAGGCATTACCCTAAGAACTTGACATGTATTATCAAATGTGAGCCACTCAATAAATCTAGAGGGTTGTTGTTGCGGTTGTTGCTGTTCAATTGCCAAGTCACGTCCAACTCTTTGAACCCCAACCCCATGTGATGTTCAACTCTTTGCAGCATGTCAGGTTTCCCTGTCCCTCACTATCTCCTGGAGTTTGTCCAAGATCATGGCCATTGAATTGGTGATGCCATCCAACCACCTCATCCTCTGTCGTCCTCTTCTCCTTCTGCCTTCAATCTCTCCCAGAATCAGGGTCTTTTCCAATGAATCAGCTATTTGAATCAGGTAGCCAAAGTATCGGAGAAGGAAATAGCAACCCACTCCAGTGTTCTTGCCTGGAGACTCCCAGGGACGGGGGAGCCTGGTGGGCTGCCGTCTGTGGGGCAGACAGAGTCGGACACGACTGACGCGACGCAGCAGCAGCAGCCAAAGTATCAGAGCTTCAGCTTCACCATCAGTCTTTCAGAGGATTCAGAGTTGATTTCCTTTAAGACTGACTGGTTTAATCTACTTATTTTCCAGGGGACTCTCAAGAGTCTTCTCCGGCAACACAGTTCAAAAGCATTAATTCTTCAGAGCTCAGCCTTCTTTAGGGTCCAACTTTCACAACTGTACATGACCACTGGAAAAACCATAGCTTTGACTAGATAGACCTTTGTTGGCAAAGTGATGTCTCTGCTTTTTAATATGCTGTCTAGGTTAGTCATAGCTTTTCTTCCAAGGAGCAAGTGTCTTTCAATTTCATGGCTGCAGTCACCATCTGCAGTGATTTTGGAGCCCAAGAAAATGAAGTCTGTCACTGTTTCCACTATTTCCCCATCTATTTGCCATGAAGTGATGGAACCAGATGCCATGATCTTCAATTTTTGAATGTTGAATTTTAAGTCAACTTTTTCACTCTCCTCTTTCACCTTCATTAAGAGGCTTTTTAGATCCTCTTCACTTTCTGCCATTGGGGTGGTGTCATCTACGTATCTGAGTTTATCAATATTTCTCCTGGCAATCGTGATTCTAGCTTGCGCTTCATCCAGCCTGGCATTTTGCATGATATACTCTGCATATAAGTTAAATAAGCATGGTGACAATATACAGCCTTGACGAACTCCTTTGCAAATTTTGAACCAGTCCTTTAATCTTTCCTCAAGTGGTTTCTTGGCTGCTTCTCCCTTGATTAGCAACTGTTGGAATCCACCCTTTCAAACTCAGGGAAGGTTACAGAGGCTGGAGTCTTACCTATAAGAAATGGAGGGATAGAAAAGCCTCTGTGCCAGAGAATCCCATGGGTCCCCACTCAGTTTCAACATCTGTTATTTGCAACTAAAGAGTTCTAGTGAAAGTGAGAGTCACTCAGTCATGTCTGACTCTTTGCAACCCCTTGGACTATGCAGTCCATGGAATTCTGCAGGCCAGAATACTGGAGTGGGTAGCCATTCCCTTCTAAAGGGGATCTTCCCAACCCAGGGACCGAACCCAGGTCTCCTACGTTGCAGGCAGATTCACCGCACAACTAAATCTTTATACACAAAAGCCCAGGCTTTTAACTACGAAAAATTTTCATTTTTCTTCATGTTAATGGAGGCACAATACAAAAAGTGTAAACAGTGACACTAAGAACATAAAGGGTGTATGGGTAGGGTGGAATAAAAATGTAGAGTTTTTGTATGCGATTGAGGCTACATTTCTATCAGCTTAAAATAGACTGTTAAAATTATAAGATGTCTTATATAATTCTCATGGTAACCACACAGAAAATACATAAAGATAGAAAAAAGTCATAAAAGAATATCAGTACAAAACATCAATGAAACACAAAGGAAGATAGAGAGGAAACGAGACACAAAAGAACTACTAGACAGACAGAAAATGGCAGAAGTCCTTCCCTATCAATAGTCACTTTAAACTAAATGAATTAAATTCCCTGGTCAAAAGACATAGAGTAGCTGAATGGATAAAATGCAATGCTCAACTATATGCTTTCTACAACAGACTCACTTTAGAGTTAAGGATACACATAGGCTAAAAATAAAGGAATGGAAAAAGACATTCCATTACAAATACTAAACAAAAACATGAGTGGTTATTTACTTCAGACAAAATACATTTTAAGTTAAAAATGGGCATAAGAAGAAGGAGGATATAATATAATGGTAAAAGGATTAATTTATCAGGAAAATTAAGTTATATATACACCCACCATCAGAGCATCTAAATATATAAAGTGAACATTGACAGAACTGAAGGGGAGATGGTGATGCAATAATTGTAGGAGACTTCATAACCCCAGGTAGAAGTGTTTATAAAGAAACAGCAGTCTTGAACAATACTATAGACCAAATGAAGCTAACAGACACAGACAGAACATTCCACCCAACAGCAGCAGAATATATATTCCTCTCAAGCACATATACAACAGTATTGAGGATAGATTACATATCAGGACACTTAACAAATTTAAGAACACTGAAATCATACCAAATATTTTTTCTGATCACAGTGATATTAAATTAGAAATCAATAATAGGAGGATCACAGGAGAATTCACAAATATGTGAAATTAAACAACACACTCCTGAAAAAATAATGGATCAAAGGAGAAGTCAAAATGGAAATCAGACAGTGTCTTGAGACAAATGGAAACAAACAGACAACATTCCAAGATGTATGAGATGCATCAAAAGCAGTCCTGAGAGGGAGGTTTTTAAAAATAAACATCTACATTATAAAAGAAGAAATATCTCAAATAGACAATCTAATGTTACACCATGAGAAACTAGAAAAGAAGAATAAACTAAGACCAAAGTTGGCAAAAGGAAAGAAATAAGAAAGATTAAAGTAGAAATAAACACAGACTAGAAAAACAATAGGGGAAAAAATCAATACAGACTAGAAAAACAATAGAAAAAAAATCAGTAAAACTAAGAGCTAGTTTAAAAAACAAAGTTGATAACCCCTTAGCTAGACTAAAAAGAAAAGAAGACACAAATAAAATCAAACATGAATAAGCAGACATTATAACTTATGCCGGAGATACACAAAGAATCATTAAAAAAAAAAACTAGTATGAATAATTCTATGCCAACAAACTGAAGAACAAAAGAACTGGATAAATTCTTAGAAACAAACAACCTACCAAAACTGAATTATGAAGAAATAGAAAATCTGAATCGACCAAGTACTAGTAAGGAGAGTGCATCAATAACGAAGCCCTCCCAGAAAAGAAAACCTCAGGACCAAATGGTTTCATGGCTGAATTCTACCAAACATTTAAAGAAGAATTAACACCAGTCCTTCTCAAACTTTTCCAAAAAATGGAAGAGGAGGGAACACTCCCAAACTCATTTTATGAGGCCAGCATTATCCAGATACCAAAGTCAGAAAAAGACATTACAAGGAAAGAAAATTAGAGGCTAATATCCCTAATGAACATACATGCAATATTCTGAATACTAGTAAACCAAATTCAGCAATATATTAAAAGGATCATACATCACGATCAAGTGGAACTTATGCTTAGGATGCAAAGATGTTTCAAAATTTGCAAATCAATCAATCTGATATACCACATTAACAGAATTAAAAATAGAAATCATATGATCAGCTTAACAGATGCAGAAAGAGCATTAAATAATTAAATTTCCATTCATGATCAAAATTCTCAACAAAATAGGTACAGGAAGAATATACCTCAGCATGATACAGGATACATATGACTGAGTCCACAGTTAACAACATACTCAATAGTGAAAACCTGAGAGGAGCTGTTTACCTAAGATGAGGAAGAAGCCAAGGATGCCCACACTTGCCACTTCTGTTCAACATAATCTTAGCCAAAGCATTTAGACACAAAAAATAAATAGAAGGCATTCAAAGTGGAAGGGAAGAAATAACATGAACTCTGTTCACAGATGATATGATTTTATACACAGAAAACTGTAACATTTCTACACACAAAAAGTTGTGAATTCAGTAAAGTTGCCAGACACAAAATCAACACACAAAAATCAGTTGTTCACAATTCTGTAAAGCAATTATTCTTCAATTAAAAAATAAAATTTTAAAACTCAGTTGTTTTTCTCTACACTAATAACAGACTATCTGAAAAGGAAATTAAGAAAACAATTCTATTTACAATCACATAATAAAATACTTAGAAATAAACTCAACCAAAGATGTCAAAGACTTATACACTGAAAGCTACAAAACATGGATGAAATAAATTGAAAAAGACACACATCAGTGGAAAATATATCTGTCTTCAAGGGTTGGAAGAATTAATATTATTGAAATGTCCATTCTACCCAAGCAATCTACAGATTCAATGCTATTCCCATCAAAATGTCAAAAATATTTTTTTACAAAAAATTTTTAATAATTCTAAAACTCATTAGGAACCACAAATGTCTCAGAGAAGCTAAAGAGATCTTAAGAAAGAAGAACAAAGCTGGAAGCCTCCTATAAGCATCATACTTTCTAATTTTAAATGACAAAGCTACAGAACTTAAACAGTATAGCATGAAAACAGACATATAAACCAATGAGCAGAATACAAAGCCTACAAATATTCAGACGAAAAGAGCCAACTGATTTGATAAGACCCAAAAATACACAAGGTAGGAAAGACTAGTCCCTTCAACAAATGGTGTTGGGAAAATTGAATATCTGAATGCAAAAGAATGAAATTTGATCTTTATCTTACACCAAACAAAAAGGTCAACTCAAAATGGATAAGACTTAAATATAACACCTGAAACTATAAGACTCCTAAAAGAAAACAGAGATATAAACATTGTGACATTGGTCTTGGCAATGATTTCTTGGGTTCGATGCAGACAACAAAAACATAAAAGTGAAACTATATCAAACTAAAAAGCTGCTGCATGAAAAAAAAAAAAAGAAACAAAGTGAAAAGTCAACCTAAAGAATGGGAGAAGATATTTGCTAACCACATATCTGATACTGGGTTAATATCTAAAATATACAAGAAACTCCTGCAAGCCAACAGCAAAAAAGAAAAAGAAACAAAACTCAATTACAAAATGGGTAGAGGACCTGAACAGACATTTCTTCAAAGAACACTTACAAATGGCCAACTGGTAAATGAAAACGTGTTCAACATCACTAATCATCAGAAAATGAAAATGAAAATCACAATGAAATATCACCTCATACCAGTTAAGATGGCTATTATAAAAAAGATAAACAATAACAACATCCTATAGGTAAGAATGTGGAAATGGAAACCCTTGTGCACTACTGGTGGGAATGTAGAATAGTGCAGCTGCTATGGAAAATAGTATGAAGGTTCCTCAAAAAATTAAAAATAGACCTACCATATGATGGAGCAATCTCTCTTCTGGGTATATTTCCAAAAGAATTGAAATCAAGATCCCAAAGAGATATCTGCAGTCCCCTGTTCACTGTAGCATTATTCATAATAGCCAAGATATGGAAACAATCCAAATGTCCAAATTAACAGGTGAATAGATTTTTTAAAATGTATATACAGACAACGAAATATTCCTTAGGCTTTAAAAAGAAGGAAACTCAGCCATATGTAATAACATAGATGAACACAGAGGACATTGTTAAAATTAAATACAAAATGGAAGCCAGGATGGAAAACTCCCTGAGCAGACAAAACCATTTAAGCCGCGTTAAGTCAAACTTAATTTGGCTTATTGTGCAGAACAAGTGAAACTTAACTTGGGCTACTTCTTGAAAATGCTCCTAAAAATCATAAGACAAATTTAAGTCACTTCCTAAAAAGTGAAAAGATAATCATTTTCAACCAATCCCCTGTTGTCTGGAAATCCCCATTGTAATAACTAATCATTGTAAGGTTAAACAACTTTCTCATTTTCATTTTATAAACCACCCTGTAATGTCATGCCCCTGAACTTTGAAAGTTCCCGGTTTGTGAACTGTTCTCATATACACAATGAACTCTTACTAAATACTTTTTATTGATTTATTGGCTTTAGCTTTTCCATTCCTGGATTTTTGACAGTATTATGCTAAGTGAAACAAGTCAATCACAGAAGGACAATTACTGCATGATTCCACTTAAATGAGGTATCGAAAATAGTCAAAATAATAGAAGCAGAGGATAGGTTGGTTTCCAGGGGCTGGAGTAGGGGGAAATGGGGAGCTGTCCAGTGGTTTGAAGTTTCAGTTCTGCAACATAAATTCCTGTGATACAGTACCCAGAGTCAACGACACTGTGCTGTGCACTCAGAATTCATTATGAGGCTTGATCTCATGTTCAAACCATACACACAAAAAACACACAAAAACCTTGGAGGTAATGGATATGTCTTTTACTTTGATTGTACTGATAGTTTTATGGGTGTATCAGTTCAGTTCAGTCACTCAGTCGTGTCCAACTCTTTGTAACTCCATGAACTACAGCACACCAGGCTTCCCTGTCCATCACCAGCTCCTGGAGCTTGCTTAAACTTGTGTCCATCAAGTTGGTGATGCCATCCAACCATCTTATCCTCTGTTGTCCCCTTTTCCTCCTGCCTTCAATCTTTCCCAGCATCAGGGCCTTTTCCAACGAGTCAGTTCTTCACATCAGGTGGCCAAAATATTGGAGTTTCAGTTTCAGCATCAGTCCTTCCAATGAATATTCAGGATTGATTTCCTTTAGGATTGACTGATTTGATCTCCTTGAAGTCAAAGAGACTCTCAAGAGTCTTCTCCGACACCACAGGTCAAAAGCATCAATTCTTCAGTGCTCAGCTTTCTTTATGGTCTAACTCTCACATCCATACATGACTACTGGAAAAACCACAGCTTTGACTGCTGCTGCTGCTGCTAAGTCACTTCAGTCGTGTCTGACTCTGTGTGACCCCATAGACGGAAGCCCACCAGGCTCCCCCATCCCTGGGATTCTCCAGGCAAGAACACTGGAGTGGGTTGCCATTTCCTTCTCCAATGTGTGAAAGTGAAAAGTGAAAGTGAAGTCGCTCAGTGGACCTTTATTGGCAAAGTAATGTCTCTGCTTTTTAATATGCCGTCTAGGTTGGTCATAGCTTCTCTTCCAAGGAGCAAGTGTCTTTTAATTTCATGGCTGCAGTCACCATCTGAAGTGATTTTGGAGCCCAAGAAAATAACGTCTGTCACTTTTTCCACTGTTTCTGCGTCTATTTGCCGTGTGATGAGACTGGATGCCATATCTTAGTTTTCTGAATGTTGAGTTTTAAGACAACGTTTTCACTCTCCTCTTCCACTTTCATCAAGAGGCTCCTTATTTCTTCTTCGCTTTCTGCCATAAGGATAGTGTCATCTGCATATCTGAGGTTATTGATATTTCTCCCGGCAATCTTGATTCCAGCTTTGCTTCATCCAGCCTGACATTTCACATGATGTACTCCGCATATAAGTTAAATAAACAGGGTGACAATATATAGCTGTGACGTACTCCTTTCTCAATTTGTTACCAGTTTGTTGTTTCATGTCTAACTGTTGGTTCTTGACCTGCATACAGATTTCTCAAGAGGAAGGTAAGGGGGGTCTGGTATTACCATCTCTTTAAGACTCTTCCACAACGTAGGTGTATACCTATATCCAAACTCATCAAATTAAGTACATGCAATGTTTTAAAATACCAATTTACTTCAATAAAGTTATTTTTAAAAAGATGCCAATGAAAGAATTATGCTTTGCCACTTACTTCCCTAATAAATCCAAATGTGCATCTCCAATGGAGTGAAGAAGGCCTATTCTTGAATGGAGTGTCCTAGTCTAAGAGATTTTGACCTAATTGCTCTGCTCCTCCTCAACCAACCCCTGGTGGTCATTTAGTTGCTAGGTCATGTCTGACTCTTGCGAATCCATGGACTGTAACCCACCAGACTCCTCTGTCCATGGGATTTCCTAAGCAAGAATACTGGAATGGGTTGATTCCTCCACAGTGTAGCCCAAACATCAGGACTATAAAAAATTCCCTAGATGACTTCAAAGTGCAGTCATGGTTGAGATCATCTGATGTACATTAGTGATTCTCCAACAGGAATAAACATACACATCACCTGGACATCTTGTTTAAAATGCAGATTCTGATTCAGGATGTCTAAGATAAAGCCCAAAAATCTACATTTATAAAAAGTTTTAGGAGATGTGAAGGCTGCTGGTCTTTGACTCACTCTTGGAGCAGTAAAGCTCCCATAGGTATCAATATGTAACCAAAAAGGCAATTTGAATACTAGAAAAGCGACTCCTGTAGAAAATATAAACAGAGCTTCTTCAGCCTTGGCTAGTGTGGGGTGACTTTGCAAGGAATTCCATGAGTGGGACACCATTTCTTTTGTTCTGTTTCCCTAAACTTCCCAAGCAACCACAACATCATTGAACATTATTGATCTGTTATAGTGATCTAAGCCAATCATTGTTGGAATGGGAAGAGAACATCTCCCTTTTAAGAGTAGAGACATTCTGGAGTGGAAAGATGATGCATTCCTCTTTTCTTTGTATTGCATCTGCCTGTGACAAGCTGTAAACAACAGGGGAACTCATTTGGCACATTTTCCCTGCAGTCATTTGTCAAGTGTCATAATTCTATGAAAAAAAAAAAAAAGCCTTTGGGAAAGTAAACCGAATGTATTCCTCACTATTGAATTTCTATTTATGCTGCTATTTTTTTAAGTCTCAACTGTTATCTGTATAGTAACAGTATTTTAATGTTAATATTATTAAGCTTTATGGAGAATTCTTACTTGATACACAAATAGTGTATTTGTGTAGTTTTAGTAAAATAGAACAAGTTTAACATTTCAGTATTTTCATTCTCCATAAAATTTGTTCCTACAAATAACCAGAAAAAGATATATTTCTCACATTTATGATACTATCAAAGATTTTTATGGCTATTTTTAATATCATAGAAATACAAATCTGGTTTTAATTTTCACAGAACATGCATAATGGAAAGGACTTAAATTGGACTTCTTTTAGTCCAGTAGTTCCCAAATGTTTGTGTCCCAGGATCACTTTTCATCTCTAAAAATTATTGAGGACACAAATTGCTTTTATTTACGTTATTTGTATTGATATTTACTCTTTTAAACACTAAAACTGATACATTTTCTATCCTTAGTAATTCATTTAAAATAACAATAGTATACCCGATACATGTCACATAAGTAATATATTTTTAAGACTAAATACATTTTCTAAAATAAAAAATATTTAACAGAGTATCAATTTTTTTACATTTTACAGAATCTCTTTTCAGTTTGTATTCCTGGATATTCATATCTGCTTCAGCATTCAATTAATTGTGTTATGCTGTATTTATTAAAGTCATATAAAGAAAATCTAGCATCTTAAGATCTAGGATCTGGGAAAAGAGAAAATATTTTAGCATGAAGATAATTGAGGATCTCTTTGACACCACACCAAAATTCAACAAGTGGTCACTTCTAAAAGATTAAGTGCAATATTGAATCAGAGAACTTGACCATAAACTTTTGTTCTGTGTTACATTAAAATCTATTGGTCTAGCTTACTCTTTGAATGGATCTTTTACCCACACGTGATTCTGCAACATTCAGAGCACTGAGTTATGGCAGTCTTCTAAATGTTGACAGACTTCATTATATAACATCAAAAACACATCAATTAATATCACCATGAATCTCTTCAGAAAAATTTTTATGAATTGGAAACGTATTAAGCTCATGGTGGCAGATAAAAGTTTTCCAAAATTCAAATTTTCGTTTGATAAGTCAGAAAGAGTAAGTCAAATACCATATGACATCACTTATACTTGTTATCTAAAATATGGCACAAAGGAACATATCTACAAAACAGAAACAGACTCACAAACATAGAGAAAAACTTGTATTTGTCAAGGGAGAAGGGGATGGGGGAGGGAAGGATTGAGTCTGGGATTAGCAGTTGCAAACTCTTATATATAGGATGGATAAACAAGGTCCTACTATATAGAACAAGAAACTATATTCAATATATTGTGCTAAACCATAATGGAAAAGACTACGAAAAAGATTATATATATATCAGTTTTATATATATATATATATATATAAAACTGAATCACTTTGTTGTACAGTAGAAATTAATACAACATTGTCAGTCAACAATATTTCAGTAAAATTAAAAAAAAATTATCATTGACAACAAATGATGTCAATTGTTTTCCTTGAAGTGATAGGACCAATTAATTCATTTTTCTTTAAATGTCAGCTAAATATTCATGTATCAATACCAATTATCTGTAGTCATTTTCTCAAATGAAAAAGAAACATTTCCTGGTGTTTGAGGAACAACAGAGCTAGTTCAGCTACAACTCAAACAAACCCACAAGAGGTTTTCTTCAAAACAGGCATTCTTCTTCACATGTACTGCTCCTTTGACCACACTAAGCCACCAGCAGTTTGCTTCACCACTGATTCTGCACCATGATTATTTCACCACAAGAAACATTCATTTATTTCATGAAACTACTACTATCTTCTGCAACAGTGTTCTATGGAACACATTTGGAAAAAGCTGTATTAAATACCCCTATTAATCCTTTCCTACTTCTAGATCTAAGAAAAAATTTATGGTTGCAGAAATCTCTTTGAACTGACATATATTTAGGGGGTGGGGACATTCTTACTAATTTTCATTAGACTTCAATGTTCTTTCTTACCATCTACAAACCAAGTTTTGACTTAGGTCTCTAGTACCTAACACAGTGCCTGCAACAATAGTATGTGTTGAAAATGTTTGTTTCTTTACACTTTATCATTTTACAAGAGGACTTGAGGCATTTTACCAAAACAGTGTAATAAGTTGTTATGAAGTTTTTAAAAATCTGATCAAATAAAAAAGTATAGCATGAACAGTTGTATGAAATAAATTGAAAATTTGACTCAGAACTTCTGCATTGTCCAAAAAAGCCCATTAAATCTCACATGTTAGAAATCTCAAACATTAGAAAGTCACATTAAAAACTTAGGTTTTAATAAGAATTAGAGAAGGGTGGTTCAGGATGGGGGACACATGCACAACCATGGCTGATTCATGTCAATGTGTGGCAAAAAGCACTACAATATTGTAAAGTAGCCTCCAATTAAAATAAATTAATTTTTTTAAAAAGAATTAGGCAGACGAGAAGAAGCCAGAGTCATAGAAAGTGGCCCCCATACATATCCAGAGGTAGGTTGACACAGTTTAATAAATATTAACATAGATTCCTGTTTCAATTTATGGGTAGTAAAATATTATTTCCCTATAATTTTATTATTACACTCATAGTCTTAATAAAGGAGAAGGCAATGGCAACCCACTCCAGTACTCTTGCCTGGAAAATCTCATGGACGGAGGAGCCTGGTAGGCTGCAGTCCATGGGGTCGCTAAGAGTCGGACACGACTGAGCGACTTCACTTTCACTTTTCACTTTCATTCATTGGAGAAGGACATGGCAACCCACTCCAGTGTTCTTGCCTGGAGAATCCCAGGGACAGCGGAGCCTGGTGGGCTGCCGTCTATGGGGTCGCACAGAGTCAGACACAACTGAAGCAACTTAGCAGCAGCAGCGGCAGCAGTCTTAATAAAATCTACTTTCCAAAATAAAATCTACTTACAATTGCTGTGAGAAGTTGTCCAAGACGTGTCTGAGAGAATTATCTGTCTCAATCATTGAATAAGTTAAAATCCTGCAAATTTTTTTTTGTGTGTGTGTTTTTCTTTATTTTTTTTATTTTTATTGGAGGCTAATTATTTTACAATATTATATTGGTTGGTTTTGCCATACATTGACATGAATCTGCCCCGGGTGTACATGAGTTCTCCTTCCTGAACCCCCCTCCCACCTCCCTCCTCCCCTTATCCTCCCTCTGGTTCATCCCCGCACACCAGCCCCGAGCATCCTGTAAAATTCCTTCAAATATTTGACTATGAAAACTCAAGAAAATTTAGTTATCTCAACAAATAGTGCTGAAACAGTTCCACGTCAACATGGAAGAAAAAATGAATCTCAAACTTTACCATGTGCAAATAATTAATGTGAAATGATTCATATGCCTAAAAGCTATAGATAGAACTATGCCATCTGGTACATGTGGCCTCCAAGGTCACATGGCAAAGAAGAGAGACCTGGAGAGTCATGTGATATATGTGGAGGGGTCTAGTCTAGAAATGGTTTATGTCTATGTCATCTCTGCTCTTATCTTATTGGTCAGAACTTAGTCACGTGATCCAAACAATAGCAAGAAAATCTGGGAAATGTAAATGAGAACATGGATGTTTTGTGAGCATGAACAATCTCTGTCAGAGCATCTTCTATCTCTAACCTCAGCAGGCAGAACAATGCCAGGTAAGATTCGAAGCTCAATATATGCTGACTACTGGTTCAATAAATTGAACTGAACTGAATATTAATTGACTGAAACCTAGGTTTTAGCTTTACTTTAAACAAAGCACCCTTACAACTAATCCTTGTTAACCAAGCACATCATTCAACACATACACACAAATCATGGCCTTCTCTGAGCTAGCTTTTCTGTCCTTGCCAGGTTCAACTTTACACTGTTACACTTGGAACTTCATAGATTGAAGTGATAGGAACACACCGAGATGGAAAAGAAAATTATACTGATGAAAAAAACCAACACTGTTTCATGTTCACTCTCCTTTGCCGCGAATTCAGACATCTGAAGGAGAGTATTTAGTTCAACAAGCAGCTTCCTTTTTGAGACAGTGAGGCCTTTGGGATGCTTCACTTCCTGTATTACCTTCAAGGTCTTTGTTATATCTGAGGACCGGTGATGGCCGAGTGACAGGAGAGTTGACAGTTCTATTAGCTGTAGAAGCAGGACAGGTCAATCAAGACCTTTCACATTCCCAGGTAATGAGCTGGGTTTCTGAAGGCAACCCAGATTGCAGCAGGATGAGCTGTAGAGTTTTGTTACAAGATGAAATGGGCTCTCGAAGGCTGCTTTTACACTCGAGGATCCTTGGTCACCACTTGAAATGGAGCGTGTTAGTCTTATTTCAAATTTGCCCTGCCAGCCTTTCGGATTACCTCTTGCAGAGGACAGAAATACAAACTGAGAGGGAGAGAGCAATTTTCTGGATTCCAAGGTGTCAAGAGAGCACACTTCATCCTCAGCCACTTACAGTCTTTCAGGAAGGAAAAGATCCTGTGATGAGTACTTAAGATAAAGGAAGTCACATTTTCATAACATGTATCTTATTTTTATTTTCCAATTGAAGCACAGGTCTCACAATGCTAAAGAATTACTTTGTTCAACAAGCTCATCTATTGGCAAGAAAATGAGAAAACTTTATGAAAAAAAATGGAAGACATTCCAGCGTGGAATAAAAATGTATTATTCAGTGTCTCAATTTGATTTGTGTGGTGGGATAATTCTAGTTAAAAAATTAGTTAGATGGGCATGTTATTAGAAAACTAATTTTAAGAGAAATATAATTTTCACAGCATATCACAGAAAGAAGACTCATTAGAACATGTAGTATGTAGCTGCTGCTTTGAATCTCTGCACAGTACATAGCTTATTTATCTTCAAGTTCTCATGACAGTATCCAAAGGAAGAAAAGTTAGCTTCTTAATTCTTGACCTTGAAGAGAGGCCTTTCAAAAAGAAGCTGAGATGACTTTAGCAACTGTACTGAGTTCCCTTTTCAGGTATAACCAGTCCATTCTAAAGGAGATCAGTCCTGGTTGTTCATTGGAAGGACTGATGCTAAAGCTGAAACTCCAATACTTTGGTCACCTCATGCGAAGAGCTGACTCACTAGAAAAGACTCTGATGCTGGGAAGGATTGGGGGCGGGAGGAGAAGGGGACGACAGAGAGTGAGATGGCTGGATGGCATCACCGACTCCATGGACATGAGTTTGAGTGAACTCCGGGAGTTAGTGATGGACAGGGAGGCCTGGCGTGCTGTGATTCATGGGGTCGCAAAGAGTCGGACACGACTGAGCGACTGAACTGAACTGAAACAAACATAATCAGCATTCAGATCCTTACACACCCCAAGAAACAATTGGCTGAAAAAGACTGTATTTGTAAAATGCCAGTGTGGCTTAAAAGCTACTTCGCTGGGAGGAGTTGTTATTTCAGGAATAAATGTCTTACCTTTTGAGACATTGCTGTGGACATCTGGAAACTAGAGCTGTCCAGAGATTCTATCAGCACACACTGCGCTACAGGTCAGTGCTTATCACGGTGTTATTGTCCTTTAAAAACATGAGAACAGTATTGCTCTAGAATCAATTCTGCACTCAATAAATATTTATTGGGGCCTATAATGTATATTGTCACCTTGCTTATTTAACTTATATGCAGAGTACATCATGAGGAACGCTGGGCTGGAAGGGGCACAAGCTGGAATCAAGATTACCAGAAGAAATATCAATAACCTCAGATATGCAGATGACACTACCCTTATGGCAGAAAGTGAAGAGGAACTCAAAAGCCTCTTGATGAAAGTGAAAGAGGAGAGTGAAAAGGTTGGCTTGAAGCTCAACATTCAGAAAACAAAGATCATGGCATCTGGTCCCATCACTTCATGGGAAATAGATGGAAAAACAGTGGAAACAGTGTCAGACTTTATTTTTTTGGGCTCCAAAATCACTGCAGATGCTGATTGCAGCCATGAAATTAAAAGACGCTTACTCCTTGGAAGGAAAGTTATGACCAACCTTGATAGTATATTAAAAAGCAGAGACATTACTTTGCCAACAAAGGTCCGTCTAGTCAAGGCTATGGTTTTTCCAGTGGTCATGTATGAATGTGAGAGTTGGACTGTGAAGAAAGCTGATCGCCGAAGAATCGATGCTTTTGAACTGTGGTGTTGGAGAAGACTCTTGAGAGTCCCTTATACAGCAAGGAGATCCAACCAGTCCATTCTAGAGGAGATCAATCCTGGATGTTCATTGGAGGGACTGATGCTAAAGCTGAAGCTGCAATACTTTGGCCACCTCATGCGACGAGTTGACTCACTGGAAAAGACTCTGATGCTGGGAAAGGTTGGGGGCGGGAGGAGAAGGGGATGACAGAGAATGAGATGGCTGGATGGCATCACCAACTCTGTGGACATGAGTTTGAGTGAACTCCGGGAGTTGGTGATGGACAGGGAGGCCTGGCGTGCTGTGATTCATGGGGTTATGGAGAGTCGGACACGACTGAGCGACTAAACTGAACTGATAATGTTCAATGAAAATAATGCGACATAATTCTGAATAATTTTTACTGAGTATATAGAAAAGTGAAAGTATGAGCCTCAGAATCAGGATTCATGTTTCAGTACATGGGTAGTGAGAGCAGGTCTAAGACAGAAAATATGTCAAATTGCATTGGAAGGCTTGTTCAGAGACTGTTGATGTAATGAAAAGCATTCTTACGAATTTTTCAGTTAGTAAGACTTGGGTTTCTCCATCATCTCCTCATTTTCTGTGAGATAATGGGAAAGCTACTTAAGGCCCAGTGAGCCTCAGTTTCCTCACCTATAAAAGAGACATATTATTTACCTTGTGGACCTGCCATAAAAATTAAATGAGAGATATATGAAAAAGCCAATTATGCTTCCCAGGTGGCACTAGTGGTAAAGAACCCGCCTGCCAATGCAGGAGAAATAAAGAGACACAGTTTCGATCCCTGGACTGGGAAGACCCCCTGGAAGAGGGCATGACAATCCACTCCAGTATTCTTGCCTGGAGAATCCCATGGACAGAGGAGCCTGGCAGGCTATATAGTCCATAGGGTCTCAAAGAGTCGGACATGACTGAAGCAACTTAGCATGCACATTCAATAAATAGGAGTCATAATTGAGCTATAGTTATTATTCAGCCTTCTGTGAACAGGTGCCTATATTAAATGTTCTTTATCAGAAAGAATATGACTGCTGAATGTCTGTATTCCCCCAAAAAAATACATATGTTAAAATCCAATCCTCAGTGTGATGGTCATATTTGAAGGTTGGGCCTTAGAGAGGTACTGAGGTCATGAGAATGAAGCCCTCATGAGTGGGGTTAGTGCCCTTATAAATGAGACTCTAGAGAATTCGCTTGCCCCTTCTTTTATCTGAGGACACAGTAAGAAGATGGCCATCTATGAAACAGGAAGTGAATCCTCACCAGACACCAAATCTACCAATGCTTTGATCTTAGACTTCCCAGCTTCTAGAACTGTGAGAAATAAGTTTCTGTTGTTTAGGAGCCAGTCTATGGGATTCTGTTACAATAGCCCGAAGGGATGAAGATGAAAAACCTTCCTTTGTAAAAATTTTAAAAGAATCTAAATGCATAATAATATGTTTGCATAACTGCTAACATCAAATATATGTTAGTTTGTAAATGCTTGTTAACCTAAAGAACTGATTTATATTTCAAAAGAAATGAGGATGAAAAATAAGAGGAAATGAATTCTGACTTGCTATTTGATTATACTTTCTAATGTGTATTTGGATTTTTACATTTCCATTGACCTTTAAATTAAATGGTTTATGCGTCACAGAGTATATTCTAAACATTCTTTTAGACAAGTCCCTAGACAATTTAAAAGAACCAGGCTAAGGTTGGATATGAACTACAGTGTATACACTGAAATTTATCAAGCACCATATGAGAGAAATATGATTCCTGAGTCACAGAAGCCAAGAATTGCAAAAGTGAAATTATTCTAAAATCTGCCCATTTTTAAGTAGTGCCTATGACATCATTCATCATAGTATGAGAGACCTGTTTACAAACACCAGAAGTTGAAGATTACATTTATAGATAATATACCTGCTAGGCTTTTGCTAACAAGCCCATTGTCCAAAAGTAGTTTGGTTTTTTTTACATGGAAGAAACATACATTTTTAGAGCTCTCAAAAAATTCCATTTCTAGAAGGCCATGGTCACAGCTTCTGAAAGAAGGACTTTTTCTTTTTAGAAGCCTGTCATCTTCTTAATGGAATAAAAAAGGTTTACATACCTCAATTATTGCCCACAATATTTGCTTTCCTTTTTAACTAAAGTATTTGTTGATTACAACAAACCTAAATCATCAGGGAAAAACTATATTGTATTCAATGTGGATTTTAATACATCTTAACATTTTATATGTTCTTTTGCAAATTACTTATGACATTTCTTGGAGTAAGCATCATTTATTTGTGAGTTTAAGAAACAAGAACACTCCATTTTTTAGAAAATCATGACCTACTTAATGTTAACATATAATTTTTATGGCCACAGAATTTATTCTGAAAGAAAAATTTTAAAGGCACATATTGTAAAGAAATTAATATGTCTCTTTACCAATATGAAGTTTTGGATTTCATATTCCACACTGTTCAACAGAGTTAAATGTCAGTAATCAGTAACAAAGCTTAAATGTTCCATGCCATCTCTGACAAGGGTGTAAATTAAAAGACTGTCAAGCTATTTACTTTTAAAAATGAATGGAGACTTCCTGGCAGTCACATTTTTCCACCACTGATAACTCTGACTGTATCCAGAGAGGATGTGAACTGAGAAAGCTGAGCCAGGCAAGGAAGGAGAAGGACAAAAGGAAGTGAGAAGCATAATGAAGGAAAGAGAAAAAGAACAGTTTTGAAACCAAGAATAGAAATAATCACGTTATTTTTCCAACTGCCTCAAAGAGAATTCAAGAAAATCAGAACTATTTTCTCAGTAAGAAGTGAAAAATAAACAAAAGGAAGCACCCCTTCAGGTCAAGTGTTTTTAACTTAGATGCGATTGTCCTTGTGTGGGAAGAGGCACCTAAGGCCAATGTTTTAAAATCACATTCCGAATAGATTACATTTCACACTTTAGTTTTAGGAGTGGCCATATATTGGCTCTGCTATGAAATTCAAGCTGTGGATTCTGAAAGGAACAATGTGACCTCTCTAATGGACTGATTTGAAGAATGAAAGCGGGATTTGGGAAACTAATTGGATTTCTTATCTAATTTTCCCTGTTGAAAATAAATGAGATTCATTTCTTTCCCAGAGTAAATTCCAGAACTAGGACTCATCTATGCTAATTTACATATAGATATCTGGTTGTGTTCTTTCCTTTATACACATTACTACATCTGTGTATTCCCCTGTATGTGTGTGTGCTCAGTTGCTCAAGCATGTCCAACTCTTTTGTGACCCCATGGACTGCAGCCCACCAGGCTCCTCTATCCATGGGATTTCCCAGGCAAGATATTGGAATGCGTTACCATTTCCTCCTCCAGAGCAATCTTTCCGACACAAGGATCAAATCCAGGTCACCTGAGCCACCTGGGAAGCCCTGGACAGAGGACATGTGTGCGTCTGGGTGTGTGCTAAGTCACTTCAGTCGTGTCTGATTCTTTGCAACACAATAGACCCCACCAGGCTCCTGGTCCATGGGATTCTCCAGGCAAGAATCTGGAATGGGCTGCTATGCCCTCCACAGGATTGAACCTGTGTCTCTTATGTCTCCTGCATTGGCAGACGGATTCTTTACCACTATTGCCACCTGGGAAGCCTGGATAGAGGACATACCAGACATTAAGCTGATGAGAACAGATACTATACTTGATCTTAGCCAAAATGCCAAGACACAGAAAAGATTAGTGGTAACCTCTTCAGATCACATGTTTCTGTAGAAGTCAAGAATGAAGAGGCAATAATATTTATTGTCAATACTATTAACAATATCCTATTGTTACAATAGGATGCTATTCAAACAGATGGATTTAGGCATACTGTTGTTAAAACACATCTAAATACAATTACTCAGTGAAAGGAACCAGGGTTCCTGTTCCAGGGCTGAAACAGGCAAAATCTTAAGATGAGCCTAGAACAATTTACACCAGAAAATGCTTACAGAATAAATGAGATATTTTTAGAGGACAGAGAAATTATCTTGAAGGGGGGCTCCCACTGGCCAAACTGGAGACAATTAGATCATCAAAATAAATAATAGTGCTTCTAGATTTTAACTCACTGAACTAGGAAAACCTGAGACAATACAGTTATAAACAAATAAACTGAGCATCTGATAAGGAACTGGTATTTACATAGTCTCAGGGCACATCCCCACACACACAAAAGAAAAAAAAAATAAGTTTCTTGGGAAGCCTTGCAGATATCACCTTAATCAAGGGAAAGTGAACATCATCAATGATGGGACAAATCAGGATTGGTACCACCTCTTAGAATGCAGTGAGAAGCCAGCATCACTTTTGTGATACTCCTGCTAAGATTTAATCTGAATCAAATCATGAAGACATATATGAGACAAAACAAACTTATGGATATTCTACAAAGATACTGACCTATAACTTCAAAAGTATCAAGGCCACGAGAGTCAAGGAAAAACCAAGAAAGTGGTCTAGATGGAATGAGACTAAAGAGACCTGATTACTAAATGCAGCCCATGATTCTGAACTGGATTCTTTTGCTATAAAGGACATTATTAGGGCATTTGGCAAATGGGGTCTGAAGATTAGATAGTACTTTATTCATGCTAATTTCCAGACTCTTGTGGTTGTTATGGGCTGAATTATATCCCTTCTCAAATTCAAACCTTCTCAGATTCAATGTTGAAGCTCTAATTCCCAGTACCTACAAGAGTGACTATATTTGGAAATAGGACCTTTAAAGAGGTGATTAAGTGAAAATGAGGTTGTTGGGATGGGACTTGCCTGGTGTTCCAATTTGACTGGTGTGCTTATTAAGAAGATGAAATTAGGACCTTTGGAGAGACACCAGCAATGTGCGTACACAGAGGAAAGGCCATGTGAAGACATACAGAGATGAAGGCCACCTGCCTGCCAAAACTTAAAACCTAGAAGAAACCAAACCTGCCAGCACCTTGGACTTTTAGCCTCCATAACTGACAGCAAAATAAGCTGCTGTTGTTTAAGCCACCCAGTCCGGGATATTTTGTCATGGCAACCCTAGCAAACTAATAACCATGGTTATGTTGTGCTTATGTAGGAAAATGTCCTTGTTTGTAAAAAATTAACTCAAGTAACAGGATGCTTACTCTCAAATGGGTCAAAAAAATTCTTTGAAATTGACCTGTAGATATTCTGTAAGTTTATGACTGTTTCAAAATAAATAAAAATAAATCTATATATTAAAATATTTGCTTATATATTTTATATAAACTTAAAAGTTTATATATTAACTTTTAGAGAAGGGGGTAGCACAGGATGAGATGGTTAGATAGCATCCGACTCAATGAACATGAATCTGAGCAAACTCCAGGAGATTGTGGATGACAGAGGAGCCTGGCGAGCTGTAGTCCACAGGGCCATAAAGAGTTGGGCACCAATTTAGCGACTGAACAACAACAAAACTTAAAAGTCCCAAAAGCAGTGCTTTCAGAAGAGGAACAGAAAGGTTTTGGACACACATAAAGTGCGGCTTTTCTGTTTCAGATGACTATGAATGATAGGCATAAAGAAAATGGGTTTAAATGGAAAGGCTGAATATATGGGTGGAAATGTATAAAATCTTCTTGTAATGAAAGAGGCTCTGGAGATCTCTATAAATAGAAAATTCCTTAAATTTTATTCTTCTCCTTAACTGATTCAGGCACTTGACTTCATCCTCTCCTAGCTGTGGTTTCAAACTCAATCTTGTGAGAGTTCTCGATTATGGAAACAGGTAAAAATGGAGTCACTCTGGATAAAATAATGGTTCTGGATGAAATAAAGTCATCTTCACTCAGCCTACCTCTTCCTCCCCCTGCCCCACCCTGAGCTCAGAAATTCTGGGATGTCCACAACGTTTTTGAGGCCTGTTCTTATAAAGGGCTCCTTTGGCTCTTTAGAAAGAGCTTTGGAGATTTTAGGTCTTTATCACTACACACACCCAGGATTTTATGAGCATAGATATGGGTCAAGGAGTATCCATGGCAAAAGGTTGGCACCATGATGACAAGAAGGTGGCACTGACACCTGGATGTTGCTGGCCCTTGAAAGCCAGCCTTCAATCCCTCCCAGTTTATACAGTTGTCCTGGTGGCCCAGAAAACCTCTAAAGCAAAAATGATGTTGTACCATTTGTCTGGACCCAACCGGAATACTTCTAAGCCTACCTTGGGGAGCAAGGGCACTCAGGAGCATGACAGGAATGGTGCATGTAGGAGAAGTAAAGACCTGAACTGCCCAACTCAAGAGGCTCTAGACTGGAGTTGGCACCCAGATGGCCCCCATGACAGCAATGAGTTCTTGAGTCTTTCATGCTCTATAACCCACGTCCTTCTAAAACAACCCCAGGGGCTCCATGGTGGACTGCATTCTTATTCAAAAGTATTCACCGCTCCTATCTGGGGAAGGACGATACTTTTCTATCCCATTGATGGCAGGCTTGATCTTGTGATTTGTTCTTGGCTGTTAAAATATTCAAAGTGATAAATGTCACTTCTGGACAGAAGCTTTAAGAGCCAACACATGAGTTACTGTCTCCTTTCCCTCCATAATAAAACTGGCAATACTCCAGATTGACCCTACTGCACCAGCCTGATCCCAAAGATGATGGGGAGAGAGTTGTAGGTTATCCATGATATTAATGTGGTATGGATGAAAAATAAATCTTTCAGGTGTAGGTCATTGGATTTTGGAGTTATTTGTTAACACAGCAAACCTAGCTCATATTAACTAACACAATATCCAACTACCTAGTATCATTTCATAAAAGCAAAGAGTTTGTTGCTTTAAAAAGTCTTTTGAAAATATTTAGATTGAATAGCATATATTTAGTTTGGCATTTTAAAAGAGATCCTGATTTAAAAAAAAAAAGTTGTGCTAGATTGCTTTGGTCAATGAAGTAATCATTTGTTAGACAGCTAAAGGCAATAGGTTTGAAGACCCCTAGTTTGGGGTCAAAAAATACACATCCAAACAGGGTTTGCTCTCAACCTTCCAGTCAAAAAACACACGCTCATTTTTTGCCCTTCTTTATATCACACATTACATTATCCACATCTTTGGAAACAACTGTCCCCAATCACAAATACCTGGAGGTCATAAGATTCTATTTTCCTTAGAGAGACCCACAAGCCCAGCTATCTCCCTATCCTAGTGAACTTTAAAGCACCAGAAAGTTCACATTTCTAGCCACCGTCTGAGAACATGGTATTCAAAGGTAAATCATACACTTACAAGCAACAGGGACATTGGTTCTTGGTTGCTTGCTCCTATATTTGACTAGAATAAAAGTCTGATTCAGACAATAATCCTCCTGGAAAATGACTGTCCTACTATACCAAATTATAATAAAATACATTTCTAAAACTTAACAGTGAGACCTAGGCGATGTCATTTTTCAATTCAGTTAGTGATTTTTTTCATAAACAAAACTCATTAAAGTAGGAAAAATATGTAACCATGAATATAAAATAAAGCAGTTGGAGTTCTTCCATGGAAAAGAATTTGTTTTTCTTACAGTGGACTAGATGTTAATTCCCAAGGGAATCATTTGGAAATTTAAAACAGGAGGTGACAGATTGTCCCCACAGGCTCAGAGAGGTAATTTGGCTAATATAATTGTGTTAGTGAAGTTGGAATTTCACCCAGAAATAACAGCTCAGCTCTGCCAGGGATTGATAGGATTTCTTTTTTTTTAATTCAAAAGGTCAGGCTAAGGTTTATTTAAATTTCTATAAAACAGTATTTTTCAAACTGTACTCCTTGAAACAGTATTGTCCTACAAACTATTAATAAGAATTCTGTAAGAAAGGAATATTAATGAACATTCCATGAGAAATATTCAAATATATTCTGAATACCATATCATCTCCTGTTCCAACTGATATTAGTATACTAAGACTCAGAAGTCTTTCAGGAAAGGAACCTGCTTAACATCGTTTAACCAAGTGATTTACAAAATTATAGGGAGCATGTTATAGCATCCCTGGGAACTCATAATTCTCTGGATGTACTGAAAGATTAAATCTGTGTAAATACTACAGGATGGTCAGCAGGGTAGAGCCAATTCTCAAAACTGTCTCAGGTCCCCAGGGAATTCAGACTATGTGACCAAAGATATCCTAGTTGGTAGAGACACAATTTGGAGCAAGCAATATTCCACATGCTAACAGGCATGAAGTGGTTATGTAGAAATGCTCCTAAATTATTCCTGAGGCGCTGCAAGTAGGAAGCTATTGGTGTCACATGGGAAGTTTCACTGGACTACACAAGGGGTGAATCCATTTTCAACTTCCATTGCAATTTGCAAGCTGTTCTTCCAACCAAAGGAGATTCACACCCTTTGCTATTACACCTAACTGCCAGCCTCAGTTCTATAGTGCCCAGAATGACGATCTGAGAGGAAGAGCATAGTTGGAGAGCACAAGGATCAGAGATACAGACATCTACCACACACATCACAAAGCCATTCCTGTGGTTACTAGGCAATCATATGATCTGTGATTAGCAATCAGAGAACCAGTAACCTCAACTGATTGCAATCTTCATCTCTGCTGGCTTCTGTGGTTCAGAACTGTCACCCTTTCTGTCCTAAGTATGCCACGTGGGCTTCTGCTATGCTAAGTACAGATTCTTAAAGCTCTCTCATCTGGTGTTCTGAGAATTTCATAGACTCTTTTGAACTGAGAACACAAATGCTTCCTCCAAGGAGCCCTCTTACTGGCTGGAGAGGGACAGATTCAAGTGTGTGTAACATCCTCTGTATTATGCCTGCAATCACGGAATCACGACTTCATCAGACCCTAAGCATCTTCAGTGCTGCTTCATGAAACCTGAATTCCATTGTCTTCCATCCCCGTTACCCAGAAGATATATCTAAATTTCTGAACTTCCCTGGAAGTCACAGTTCAAGAGTGAAAAAAAAAGAAAGTGAAAGTGTTAGTGACTCAGTCCTGTTCGACTCTTTGCAACGCCATAGACTGTAGCCTGCCAGACTGTCCACAGAATTCTCCAGGCAAGAATACTGGAGTGGGTAGCTATTCCCATTTCTGGGGGATCTTCTCTACCCAGGGATCGAATCTGGGTCTCCTGCATTACCATCTGAGCCACCAGGGAAGACCTAAATAGTTCAAAATAGGTTATTATTATTGTTGTTTCCAGATTCTTTGGTCCCTATATATATATTGTACAAACAATCACTTGAGGGAATTACACATTTCACACATAGCATTCAGGCAAGTCTCAGTTCCATACCATTTATGACTCTTTATATGTATATAATTTTCATTTCTGTGTACAGATTCCGTTATTCTTAACAAAAGTGTTATACTGAGATGCTTGGATAGGTTGACTACTTCCTTGACCAACAGCGTCAAGAATCTGAGTCACTTTGTAGAATGTTCTTTGGGCATGCTGGACATCATACCACACAACCACAAATTCACTGTTTTGTTTTTTTCCACCCTGGGCCATTCCCACCCACACAAATGTACTTTTTTTTTAATTGGAGGCTAATTATTTTACAATATTATATTGGTTGGTTTTGCCATACATTGACATGAATCCGCCCCGGGTGTACATAAGTTCCCCCTCCCGAACCCCCCTCCCACATCTTTCAGATCTTAAGACAGTATCAGTGAAGCCAATTGGCACCTGTAAGCTTTAGCATATTCACATTTCAATTTCTCCTTTCAGCACAGGGTGTCCACCTTAACAATTCACCTTTTTCTAAACAACACTAATTTTTTAATACTTCGTGGAACCTGAAGATTTTCTCTCCTGACCCCTTGAACCTGAACTTTTCTTCCTAGATCTCAAGTTCTCATTCACATGTAAAGCTACTGTCTTTGTTTAAAGGCTTCTTTCTCTTATCCAAGGTAATGGCCAGACTCTCTCAAGGTTTCTACTACTGAAAAGACCACCACCTTTTGAGCTGAAAATTCTAACTGGAAGCAATAATGCATTTACAACACTTAGATCAAACTCTTGACAAATAATTTAAATATAATTGATTGACTTAAAAAAAACTGCAAATAATTACTAAATGATATCTTAATACTTTGGCAATAATGTTTCTCCTAAAAATTTTTTTAAAAATATTATTGTGCTAAATATAACAGGAATTCCTTAATGATTTTAATTATGTTGTATTCACACATTTAATAATTATTTATTATTTTAAACATATAAATTTATAATATTTTAAATAATTATTTTATCTATTATTATACATATCCAAACTGTATTTACTACTATACTCTCTTTTAAGACAAAGAGCTCCACAAAACACAAATCTTTGATGTAACTTTTTCTCACATAGCAATCTTATTAGTAACAACTATACATTTAGATTCAACTTCTTTCAAATTCAAAACTATTTCCACATCATGGGGCAAATCCATTTGGAAGTTATTACTTCTCTTAACACTGGAGTAGCATTTAGTGAACCCAAACAATAATGTTTCAGGCACCAGGAAATGGCTTAATAACTGCCATTCCTACATGATGAAGAGGACTTCTATAGTTAAAAAAGCTTCTATGGGTTAAAAAAATAACTTCCCGTTTCCAGTTTTGGGAAAAGGACGACATACCCTTCCCTTGGACACTGATACTCCTTTCCCTATGGAAGTGAGTTAGCCAACTCTGCTTTTCTTCAGGCCCCAGAGACCTCCTCCAGCCTAAATTGTCAGACACATTGGAGAAGGGGAGAGAAAGCACAGAGAAATACTGAGACATGACTGGAGAACACAGAAGATGAGCTGCCTCTTGGGCTTCCCTGGTGGTCCAGTGGTAAAGAATCCACCTGCCGATTTAGGGACACAAGTTTAATCCCTGATCTGGGAAGATCCCACACGCCATGGGGCAAGTAAGCCAGTGCACCACAACACCTGTGCTAGAGCCCGTGAAACACAACTACTGAAGCCCACGCACCTAGAGCCCATGCTTTCTAGAGAGAGCCAGTGCAGCAACCGAGACTAATGGCAGCCAAAAATTAAGTAAATAAATAAATCTTTCTTTAAAAAAGAGTTTTTTTTTTTGTTTTTGCGCCAAGGCCAAGGAAAACAGCCATTAGGGGAGGGGAGCAGCAGGTAATGATATTAGGAGAGGGCAGTCAGGGTCATTTTGACGTTACTAAGCATTATCTCAGTCCATTCAGGCTGCCATAACAAAAGCATCATAGATGGGATGGTTTAAACAACAACTTTTATTTCTCACTGGAGAAATGGCTGCCAAGTCCAAAGTCAAGCCATCGGCAGATCTGGTGTTCAGTAAGAGCCCACATTTGGTTCACTGACAGTCACCTTCTCACTGTGTCCTCACACGATGGAAGAAGTGAGGGAATTCTGTGGAGTCTCTTTAAGAAGGGCACTAATCTCACCCATGAGAGTTCTACTCTCACAACCTTATCACCTCCCAAAGGCCCCCTTCTTATATCATCACACTGGAGGATAAGATTTCTTTTTTTTTTTTTAAAGAGGGATAAGATTGTAAAAGCTGATCATAGAAGAACTGATGCTTTTGAACTGTGGTGCTGGAGAAGACTCTTGAGAGTCCCTTGGACTGCAAGGAGATCCAACCAGTCCATTCTAAAGGAGATCAATCCTGGGTGTTCATTGGAAGGACTGATGCTAAAGCTGAAACTGCAATACTTTGGCCACCTCATGAGACGAGTTGACTCACTGGAAAAGAGTCTGATGCTGGGAAGGATTGGGGGCGGGAGGAGAAGGAGACGACAGAGAATGAGATGGCTGGATGGCATCAGCGACTCGATGGACATGAGTTTGAGTGAACTCTGGGAATTGGTGACGGACAGGGAGGCCTGGTGTGCTGTGATTCATGGGGTCACAAAGAGTCGGACACGACTGAGCTACTGAACTGAACTGAAGATTGTAAATCCTATTTTAAATATGGTAACTTTCTTTTTAAACATTTTATTAAACTTTTTACTTTGTATTGGAATATAGTCGATTAACAATGTTGAGATACTTTCTGGTGGACAGCAAAGGAACTCAGCTATATGTACATATGTATCCATTTTCTCCCTAATTCACCTCCCATCCAGGCTGCCACTTAACATTGGGCAGAGTTCCCTGTAGGTTTTTCTTGGTTATCCTTTTTTTTAATCGATTTTAATACCGTAACTAGGGGGATAGTATTTTGACATGTGAATTTGAGGGGAACACAGACATTCATTCCACAACAAACACATTTAAATAAATATAGTTTCGTTGTTTTCAGGTATACACTATCAGGAAGTAGGGAAGGAATTATAATTACACAAAGTTTCTTAAAGGAATTACTTGGAATAAAATCTGAGTGACTCGCAATGAATCAATTATTTGAGGATAAATGGGTATTTCTGAAGGGCTTGAGAGTGCCTAACATGTTTCGTTCTCCTTCAAATATCACCAACTGTCTACAGTTTTGTTTATGCCATTGATTTTCGCAGTACAGCTTTGTTTACAGCTTCTCCCAACAATGACCTCCACTTGACCTGACACGAGCTCTGCCACAGTGAGGTGTCAATGATGAGCCTCACCTTGAGCCTCCAACTGCACTGACACCAAGAGTTCTGTTAAAACCTGGAGGTCTGGTGCTTTCCTTGGCCCCGGCCCCAAACAGAAGCAAATCTTACTTTCTATGTTCTCCACTCATGTCTCAATATTCCTCTGTGCTTCCTCTCACCTGCCCCAATTTTTCACTAAAACAAGTTCCCCTCCATCTGTTAACTATTCACAAAAAGCATCTTCTATCCCCTTGCCCTGTCTTAAAAACTATCCTCACTAAGATTGCTGTTCCCAAAGACTATCAGCCTTCAGGAGATCATTCTAGCTCACTTTCTAACTTCCTTTATACCCGAGGGTCTTGAAGTAGGGTTAGCATTTGCTTAAATCATGCATTCCACTTCCAGATCATTATTTTATCCTACTTAATAATAAGCCCTGCTTATTATTATCCCATTGTATACAAATGGCAAATAAGCACATGTAAAGATGCTCAGCAACAGCTGTAGAAGTTAAAACAATAATGAGATATCCCTCCACAGATGTTAAAATGGCTAAAATTCAAGTTTAGAACCTTGCCATTTGGCTGTATCACTGTGGCCCTTCCTCGTCTCTGTCAGCTCTGATCTCCATTCACTCCACCCTACTCTGCAGAGTTTATGGCTAAAATCACTCCTCAGCTCTCCAAGTACAGCCAGCAGCCTGTGTGTCTTCACGTGGATCACCCTCCTGGGCCCTAGACTCCTAGTTCCTCAGCGTTCCATTGATCATAGCTTTTGTCATTCCATTTACTCCTTCCCACATCACACTGAGGACATCACCATCTCTCAGAACTGCTTCTGTTTTGAATTCAAACTCTATATTTTCTCTTACCTCCTGTCCCTCTTCCTTTAATCCCACTATAGCAGTTCAGAAACCTCAGCATGACTTTTTCTTTCCCTAACATCACCCTCTTCCAATGTATTAGTTCTTAATGTGTTCATTCTCCTCCTTGTCTTGGGTCCCAGTACCCATGGTCCATCATTACTCTTCTTTACTCTCTTTTATATTATCCTTTGCTATAATTATTACTATCAGAAATCATATTAGCTATCTTCGGGTTTGACTCTTCCACTAGCCTCCTGAAGTGCAGGAACTCCAGTTCACTGAAGCATCTCCAAAATCTAATGGTGTGAACCACTAATGAACCTCACACATAGCATAGATGCATTAAATAATTATAGAAAGAAGAAAAAAGGAGAAGAAAAATAATATAATTTTTTTTCTTCGATCCAGAGACTAAAAATTCCTTATTTAGTCTAACAAAATTAAACCTGAAACAACTTTTTAGAAATGTGTATATTAAAATGATTTGATAAACCTAAGAATATCTTCACCAAAGAACTGATGTCTTCGAACTGTGGTGTTGGAGAAAACTCCTGAAATTCCCTTGGACAACAAAGAGATCAAACCAGTTAATCTTACGGGTGATCAACCCTAAATATTCAATGGAAGGATTGATGCTTAAGCTGAGGCTCCAGTATTTTTGTCATCTGATGTGAACAGCTGACTCATTGGAAAAGCCCCTGATTCTGGGAAAGACTGAGGGCAGAAGGAGAAGAGGGCATCAGAGGATGAGATGGTTAGTGCAATGTACATGAACTTGAGCAAACTCTGGGAGATGGTGAGGGACAGGGAGGCCTGGTGTGTTGCAGTCCATGGGGTCGCAAAAAGTTGGACATGACTGGGTGACTGAACAACAACAGCAATCTTATTTAACATAAGAAAGTTGATTTAAGGCTTACTGATACTTCTATATAAGATAATACTTGGAGGTCAATGCTAAATGTCTTAGAAGAATACCTAACGACATGAAAAATTTCACATATATTGATAAGTATAAAAAGCAATTATAGTACTGTATAGGCTACAATCTCATGTGATAAAATAAATAGGAATAAAAAAAGACTAGAGAAAAATCTATGTGGCCCTGGATTTGGTTATGACTTTTTATGTACAATGACAAAAATTATCATTCATAAAAAAAATAGTTTGACTTTATTAAAATTTTAAAACTCTGCTCTGTCAAATGCACTGTTATAAAAATCAAAAGCCACAGAGAGGAAGAAAATATCTATAAAATATTTTCACGTATATGATAAAAGACTTACACCCAAAATATGCAAAGATCTCTTAAAACTCAACAATAAGAAAACAAACAACCCAATAAAAAATGAGCAAAAAGTCTGAACAGACACCTCATCAAAGAAGGTATCAGTTCAGTTCAGTTCAGTCGCTTAGTCTTGTCCAACTCTCCGCGACCCCATGAATCACAGCACACCAGGCCTCCCTGTCCATCACCTACTCCTGGAGTTCACTCAAACTCATGTCCATGGAGTTGATGATGCCATCCAGCCATCTCATTCTCTGTCGTCCCCTTCTCCTCCTGCCCCCAATCCCTCCCAGCATCAGAGTATTTTCCAGTGAGTCAACTCTTCGCATGAGGTGGCCAAAGTACTGGGAAAGGTATACAAATGGCAAATAAGCACATGTAAAGATGCTCAGCAACAGCTGTAGAAGTTAAAACAATAATGAGATATCCCTCCACAGATGTTAAAATGGCTAAAATTCAAAAAACTAACCATCCCAATTGCTGTTCAGAATGTGGAACAGCAAGAACTCTCATCAATTCCTGGTGAGAATGCAAAATGGTGTAGCAATTTGGGAGAGTTAGACAGTTTCTTTCAAGCCTAACAATTGCATTCCTAATGTGTCCAGTTGCTCAGTCATGTCCAGCTCAGTGACCCCATGCTGTAGCCTGACAGGCTCCTCTGCCCGTGGAATTTTCCAAGCAAGAATACTGGAGTGGGTTTCCATTTCCTACTCCAGGGGACCTTCCCGACTTAGGGATCGAACCCGCAACCCTTGCATCTCCTGCATTGTCAGGCAGATTCTTTACCACTAGTGCCACCTGGGCCTTGGTGCACATTCAAAAAATCCAAAAACTTATATCCACACAAAAACCTTTATGTAAAGATTTACATCAGCTTTAAAGGGAAAATCAAAAGCAATCAACTTGTCCTTCAATAGATAAATGGATAAACAAAAATACTTATTCAGTGACAAAAATGTGAAATACTATTCAGTGATAAAAAGAAATGAGCTATCAAGCCATCAAACATATATGAATGTATTTTAAATGCACTTTTCTTGTTGTGCCACATGGCTTCCAGGATCTTAGTTCCCCAACCAGGGATAGAACACATGCCCTCAGCAATGAAAGCATGGAGTCTTAACCATGGGTCACCAGGGAATTCCCTGCACTTTGTTAAGTGAAAAAAGTCAGTCTGAACAGACTACATACTATACGATTTCAATTATGACATTCTGAAAAAGGCAAAAAAAAAGATCAGTTATTGGCAGAGGTTTGAGGGCGGTGGTCAGAGCAGTAAAACTATTCTACATGAAATTGTAATGGTGGATATATAATGTGTGTGTGTGTGTACTCAGTCGCTCAGTCGTGTCCAACTCTTTGCGACCCCATGGACTGTAGCCCACCAAGCTCCTCTGTCCATGGGATTTTATAGGCGAGAATACTGGAGTGGATTACCATTCTTCCCAACCTAGGGGGTCTTCCCTATTCAGGAATCACACTTGAGTTTCTTAGGTCTACTGCATTGGCAAGTGGATTATTTACCACCTCCCAGTGCAATTTAGGAAGCTCCTACCCTTGTCAAAACTCATTGAACTTTACAGCACAAAGAATAAAACTAAACTGATGCAATTAAAAAAAAAATCACTTAGGAGATTGATTCTAGCACGGAATGCAGAATGTGATAATAGAATCCAACTGTATTATAAATGTTTGAAACGACTTCACTGAAAGAAGTAGGGGGAGAGGTGTTGACTAAGTAACTTTAGAAATGAGTGAAACAATAAGACTAAAAGCAAAAGAAACTGCATAGAAATACGGTGGTATAGTTAATAAAGTTGGTTCCCATATGAGTACCAGTTAACAATTCTAATTATGCCATACATGTGCTAAAATTGAACCATTATGCACTTGCTCTGTCAGCTGAAAGGGCCTGAAAGCAATGACACCCCAGTAATGATAAGCACACCTAACACCCAGATCTTGCTTCCTAATACCATTTCTCTAATAAAAGGACCAGCGTTCCTGGGAAAATGACTGACTAGGACCCAGGCCATGAAGGTGAAGTGAAAGTGAAAGTGGCTCAGTAGTGTCTGACTCTTTGCGACCCCATGGACTATACAGACCATGGAATTCTCTAGGCCAGAATACTGGAGTGAGTAGTCTTTCTCTTCTACAGGGGATCTTCCCAACCCAGGGATCGAACCCTGAAGGTGAGCCTACACCATCTTGCAGGACCAGAAAGTAAGGAAGTACTCAAACAAATAAACAAACACTTATAATTAGGGAGGGTATGTCAAAAGGCAAGGACACAAGAGCCAACTAAAAGAGCTCCCAAAAGCTAAAACTGGAGAAAATTAAGCAAGAAAATAAAGCAGTATTGAATTACAACCCAAAGTATATAAAAGTTATTCATATATATTCAAAGTATATTCATAAGTTCACATTGATAAATAAATAAAGATAGATAAGAGGAAAAAATCTCCCATGCAGAAGAATCCCAAATAATCCATACTGACACTCAACCCTCAAGGAAACAGAGTACAGCTTCCCACTCCATTAGTTTGGGTTACACATAGTGACTTCCTTCCACAGAGCATGGGATGGAGATGGGGAGAGAACAGTCACTTTACAGTGGAGAAACCTGACAACCACCACTATCCAGGTGATCAAGGTCAACTTCATGTTGACACAAAGTCATGTGTATAGTTTGTACCCTTGATTTGATGGAATCAGAATGGTCTTCCTTTCAACAACTCATGATTCCAATCTAATCATGAGAAAACCTCACAGGAGTTCCAGCTAAGGGACATTCTACAAAATACCAAAATCAGGATATACCTGATCCAAACTGTAAAGATCATCAAAAACAAGCAAAGTGTGAGAAACTGTGGTAGCCAAGAAAGACCTAAGGAGAAAGGATGACTAGTGTAACGTGGTGTCCTAGATGAGATCCTGAAATAGAGACCGGATACTGGGTCAAAACTATGGAAATCTGAATAAAGTACACAGCTTAGTTGACCATAACATATTAATACTATTCTATTGATTTTAACAAATACTAATACAAGATGTTAATAACAGAGACACTGGGCACAGGGTATGTGGAAACCTCTATACTATACTCTCCTGACAGCTTGGCTGTAAACCTAATACCTTTTAAAGTGTATATTTACAGAGGAAGAAAAGAACTGGAAAGATAAGCCCCTAAACTTTATCAGTGATTGTGCTTTAATGATGGGATGACAAGTGGCTTTTCTTTTGGCTATCTGTATTTTAAAATAATACTATTGGATTTTGATTTTTAGCTCTTGAAGGCTTGATATTAGGCTAATAGGTTTAGCATTGGGTCTCCTCACTTCTTCAGTAGGGTTTTGGCCCTTGTTAAGCAACTGACACCTGTTACTTCCTCCAGGGAGGGAGTCTTACTGCACTGAGGCTCCCATTACCAGAAGCAGTGGTCCCAGGATGTCAAGCCACTGCATGGTTTGCAGGTATTAGGGTTGCTAAGAAAGACGAGACCCTCACAGGCACTGGACAGAACAACACTTCACTCACACAGGAAAGAGACAGAACAAGATCATCCTCAACAGTGAGCGCTGGTCTCCCATGGCCAGTGCATCTTGCCTCACAGCAGACATAGGTCTGCAGGCACCCCTCCTGTGATGCAGGCGAAGGATCCCCTTCCCTTCCTGCCAGGAACATACAGAGCAGTGGGGCTGTCATGGTGCCAAATGCACATGCTTGAAGCAGAACAAAGAATTACACATCAAACCCAGAACGGGAAAAGCTTCACAAGTGAGGCAGGAGGGCTGAGCACAGGCTAAGAGGGCCCCTTATCTCCAGGTAAGGAGGCACACTCTTATGCACTCCTGCCTGGGTCAGCAGGTTGTGTATGACCCCTCATTCATAGAAATACACCCCAGAGAGTGTAACTTCCGTTTGAAAAATGAAATAAAGGAAACATAATTATCTCATAGTGAGTGATAGGGGTAAGCTATTTTAAATGTCAAGGGAATACTGTGAGCCCTCATTTGTAGAAAAACAATTACTTCTGCAAATTAAATTTTAGGAATTGAGCCAGAAAGATAGCTGCAAAACTAATAATGCCTAGAAGCAGAATCTCAAGCTCTCCAGACAGACAATCCTCTACATATGTTACAGAAGCCAGAGGGACACCAACAGAGCAGAATTTTTCTCACAGGGGATGGCAGTGTCTCAGAGGGGATATAGAGTAGGTGTGGGCCCTATCCAGGGCTGGTAAAGGAATCCCTCTAAACTTGCCCTTCACATCTGCCTCAAGTGCCAAATTCCAGTAGCAGCAAGTTCATTTTGCCATCAAGGTGGCTCACTTCATTTCCAGGTAGATTTCAAAACCAAATTACATAAACTAAGACTAAAATTCTCTATGATGATTTGTTTGTTGTCTGTAGGCGATCAGTCAGTGAAGAATAATTGTGAATTGAGGGATGAACGTTACTTATAAAATGGCTGCTGCTGCTGCTACTGCTAAGTCGCTTCAGTCGTGTCCGACTCTGTGCGACCCCATAGACGGCAGCCCACCAGGTTTCCCCGTCCCTGGGATTCTCCAGGCAAGAACATTGGAGTGGGTTGCCATTTCCTTCTCCAATGCATGAAAGTGAAAAGTGAAAGTGAAGTTGCTCAGTCGTGTCCGACTCTTCGCGACCCCACGGACTGCAGCCCACCAGGTTCCTCTTTCCATGGGATTTTCCAGGCAAGAGTACTGCAATGGGGTGCCATTGCCTTCTCCGTATAAAATGGCTACTGCTGCTAAGTCGCTTCAGTTGTGTCCGACTCTGTGCAACCCCACAGACCGCAGCCCACCAGGCTCCCCCGTCCCTGGGATTCTCCAGGCAAGAACACAAACTCTAGAAAGGCTGTATAGAAGTGTAGAAGTTCAGAGCATACATTCAGATTCTACCTGGAGCAATTATTTAACTTGCCAGTGCTTCAGTGTCTTCATCTGTATAATAAAGATATTTGTAGTCCCTACCTCTGGTTGCTGCAAGGTTTCAATTGAATTAATATGTGTCAAGTGCTTAGAATAGTACCTGGCACATAGCGAGTTTTAAATAAACGTTGGCTGTTGATTTAAGGAATGGCACTCAGTGGCTTTTTTTAAAAAAACTACTTATTTATTTATTTGGCTGTGTGGATCTTAGTTGCAGCCTGTGGGATGTGTCACATGTGGCATGCAAACTCTTGAGTGTGGCATGTGAAATCTTGTTCCCTGATCAGGAATTGAACCGGGCGGGGACCCCTACATTGGGAGCACAGGGTCTTATCCACTAGACCACCAGGGAAGTCCCTCAGCAACTTTTGACCATCTTTCTTTTACTTTTTCACATTCCACTCCTCTCTCCAAACTCAACATCAGTTTGCCCCTATCTCTTATTCCTTGCTTCTTCATGGTCGAACCATTTTCTGAGTTACTCAGGAACAAAGCTTTTTCTTTCCTTTCTTACTTTTGTCACTAGAATTGCTACATCCTGTAAGTCTCCCTTTGGTTATGGTTCTTGCATTTTTCTCCCTATCGCCATCACTAACACTGAAATCAACAGTCTGTTGTAGTTTAGTTGCTCAGTCGCGTCTGACTCTTTGCGAGCCCATGGACTGCAGCATTCCAGGCCTTCCTGTCCCTCACCGTCTCCCAGAATTTGCTCCAATTCATGTCCACTGATGTTATCTACTCATTTCATCCTCTGATGTCCTTTTTTCCATTTGCTTTCAATCCTTCCCAGCTTCAGGGTCTTTTCCAATAAGTCAGCTCTTTGCATCAGGTGGCCAAAGTACTGGAGCTTCAGCATCAGCATCAATCCTTCCAATGAATATTCAGGGTTGATATACTTTAGAATTGACTGGTTTGATCTCCTTGCACTAACACTGAAATCAATAATCTTTTAACCTGTTATTCTACTTCCCTCATCTTCCCCAATCACTCATACCTTGATACCAGGTTAAATTTTTTTTAATCTTAATAACAACTTGTTGAGATACAATTCACATTCCATAAAGCTCACACTTTTAATCAAAGTATACTACCATACTGGAGAAGGAAATAGCAACCCACTCCAGTAGTCTTGCCTGGAAAATTCCATGGACAGAGGAGCATGGCGGGCTACAGTCCATGGGGTCACACAGAGTCAGACACAATTGAGCATGCACACTCAGGATACTACCTTGGGCTTCCCTTGTAGCTCAGTGGTAAAGAATCCACCTGTCAATGCAGGAGATGGGTTCGATCCCTGGTCCAGGAGGATCTCAATGCCTCAGAGCAACTAAGCCCATGCACCACAACTTTTGAGCTTGTGCTCTAGAGCCTGGGAGCCACAATACTGAAGCCCAAGTACATCATAAGAGAAGCAATCACAATAAGAAGCCTGATCACTTCAAGTGGAGAGTAGCCCCCACTTGCCACAACTAGAGAGAAAGTTCATGCAGCAACAAAGATGCAGCACAGCCAAAAATAAATAAAATCAAAATGAAAAAGTATACTACCTCAGTGACTTTTAGTATATTCAGACCTATGCAACTATCACCATCACCTAATTACAAAATGTTTTCATCATCCCCCCAAAACCCCATAGCCGTGAGCAGTCACTTGAAATTCCCCACCGTAGACACAGACAACCCTTAACCTACTTTCTGTGTCTATACACTTGCCTACGCTCACATCCTCATCAACACTTATTACTACCCATCTTTTTAATTAAAGTCATTTTAGTGGGTATGAAGTTTTATTTCATGGTTTGACTAATATTTTCCTAATGCCTAATTTCACATGCTTTATTAACCACTTGTATATATTGTTTGTATGTAGTTTTCAGAGAGGGGCTTCCCTGGTAGCTCACTGGTAAAGAATTCACCTGCCAATGCAGGAGGTGCAGGTTCAACCCCTGGGTCAGGAAGATCCCCTGGAGAGTGAAATGGCAATACACTCCAGTATTCTTACCTGGAAAATCCCATGGACAGAGGACCCTGGATGGGCTAAAGTCCACGGGGTCACAAAACAGTCGGACACAACTTAGCGACTAAAACAACAAAAACAAGTCTTAAAAGAAATGTCTATTCAAATTTTTTCATTGGGTTATTTGACTTTTTATTGTTGAGTTGTAGGAGTTTATTATATATTCTGAATATAAGTCTCTTATTGGATATATGTTTCACAAATATTATCTCCCTTTCTCTGGGTTGTGTTTTCAAGTTCTTCATGTCCTTGGAAATACAAATTTTTTTTTTCATTTCATTTTTTTACATGTCATTCTAATGTATCTGATTTTTTCTTGTGTTACTTACACTTTTGGTTTCATATCTAAGAAACCACAAGACTACCTCAGTTATGAAGACTTACTTCTATGTTATCTTCTTAGAATTTTATACCTCTCATAGTTGGGTCTATGATCTATTTTGAGTTCATTTTTGTGTATGAAGTAATACCCTAGCTTCATTCTTTTGCATGTGGATATCTAGGTGTCCACACCATTTATTGGAAATACTATTCTTTCTCAATTTCGAATTGTCTTTGTACCTTTATTGAAAACCTATTGACAATTAAGCTAATGATTTGTCTCTGGACTTTCAACTATATTCCATATTCCATTACATGTCCATCTTTATGCCAGTATCACACAGCTGTGTGGCAAGTTTTGAAATGAGGACGTATGAGTTCTCCATTTTTCTTCTTTTTCAAGATTATTTTGTCTATTCTGGGTTATTTGCACTTTCATATGAAGTTTAGCATCAGCTTGTCAATTTCTTCTTTCTTCCTTTCTTTTGTTCTGGCTGAACCATGTCAAATCTTAGCTCCAGGGATTAAACCCAGGCCCTCAACAGTGAGAGGGCAAAGTCCCAAGCACTGGACTATCAGGGAATCCCCAACTTGTCAATTTCTGTAAAAAAAAAAAAAAAAAAGCTGGCTGGGATTTTGACAGAGATTGCTTTGAATCTGTAGGTCAGTTTTAAGAGTATTGTCATCTTAACATTGCATATTCAAATTCATGAACATGGAATATCCTTTAATTTGTTAAGTTTCTTAAATTTCCTCCAATGTTTTATAATTTTCAGAGTACAAGTTTTACACCCCTTATGTTAAATTTATTTCTAGGTAATTTATTCTTTTTGATGCTATTGTAAAAAGAATTGTTTTAACTTTATGTTTGATTTGTTTCTTGCCAGAGTATAAAACTACAACTAGATTCTGTATATTGAACTTTTATCATGAAACCTTCCTGAACTCATTTATAATTTCTAACAGTTTTAGGATTCCTTAGGAAAAAAGTCTACATACAAAAAAATCAATTATCTTCAAATAAAGATAGCTTTACTTCTTTCTTTCCAAGGATTATTTTTCACTTCTTTTCCTTGTCTTCTCTAGACCCCAGTATAATGTTCAATAGAAGTGGTAAGCACAGACATGCCTATTTTGTTTCTGATTTTAGGAAGAAAGCCTCCAGACTTTCACCATTTAGTATGAGGTTTGGTGTGGGTTTTTTAATAGGTGGGCTCTCACAGATGGATGTATTTTACACTTGGAAAGAATGTGAAACTGGGGAGGAAGTAAGAAGGAAGGCTATGGTAGGCAGAACTTAACTGCTCTAATCTCCAGAACCTATTGATACGATGTCTCATTTCTGTGATTATGTTACGTTCTTTGGCATTGCTGTTGTTGTCAGTAGCTCAGTCATGTCTGATTCTTTGTGACTCCTTGGACTGCAGCACGTCAGTCCCCTGTCCTTCACCGTCTCCTGAAGCTTGCTCAAACTCATGCCCATTGAGTCAGTGATGCCATCCAACCATCCCATCCTCTGTCGTCCCCTTCTCCTCCTGCCCTCAATCTTTCCCAACATCAGGGTCTTTTCTAATGAGTCGGCTTTTTACATCTGGTGGCCAAAGTACTGGAGCTTCAGCTTCAGCATCAGTCCTTCCAAAGAATATTCAGGATTGATTTCCTTTATGATTGACTGGATTGATCTCCTTGTAGTCCAAGTGACTCTCAAGAGTCTTGTCCAACACCACAGTTCAAAAGCATCAATTCTTCAGTGTTCAGCCTTCCTTATGGTCCAACTCTTTGGCATAGTTAATCTTAAGAAAGGAAGATAATCAAGGCAGGCCTGAACTAATCACAAGGGCTTAAAATCATGTCTCCAACCAAAAGCACAAGAGAAGTCAGAGAAATTTAGAGAATGGGAAGAACTCAGTGTGCCATTGCTGAATTAAAGATGAAATGGCCTCATGAAAAGGAATGCAAATAGCCTTTGGGAGCAGAGAACCACCTCTGACTAACAACCAGCATGGAAAGGGAACTTCTGACCCACAGCCTCGAGGAGCTAGATTCTGCCAACAATATGAATGAATCTGGAAGCAGATTATTTCCCAGACACTCCAGATAAGAGTCCAGCCCAGCCTACCTATGATCCTCATTTCAGCCTTGTGAGATCTTTACATAGAACGTAGTTGAACCCACCCACACTTCTGATCTACAGAATTGTGCACTCAAGAGTGAGTGTTGTTTTAAGCTTTTAGATTTGTAGTAATTTGCTATGCAGCAATAGAAAACTAATACAAGGACTGATAAAATTCATTCACAGAAGCAGAGGAAGTCAGTGCATTCCTCAAGAGTGGGGTGTAGTAAGGAATGTATTATGCTTGGAATACACTGGTGTGTGCTTAGTTGCTCAGTTGTGTCTGACTCTTTGCAACACCATTGACTGTAGCATGTCAGGCTCTTCTGTTCCTAGAACTCTCCAAGCAAGAACACTGGAGTGTGTTCCCATTTCCTCCTCCAGGGGATCTTCCCAACCCAGGGATCAAACCCACAAATCTTGTGTCTCCTGCATTGCAGTTGGATTCTATACCCCCTGAGCCACTGCAGAATACACTAGAAACACTTGGAAAAGCAAGCACTGCTGGCCAGGAGATTTCTCAGCCACGTAAAATCCTTCCTTCACTTGGAGTATCTTGGACTTGCAACTGTCACTGGTGTTCCTATAGTCTGGCACCTCAAAAGCATGACCATTTAATTTTATACCTCACAGATAATTTACAAACATTCAACAAGGGAAGGAAGGAAATGGAAGTAGAAACTTTGATTTTTGTCTCCTTTGGATCTTAAGTTCCTCAACCAGGGATTGATCTGGGATCGTTTGCAGTGGAAGCATGGAGTCCTAAGCCCTGGTCCACCAGGGAAGTCCCAGGATTTATATCTTAAAAAACACAAAACAGGAATACAATAACTGCTGAATCTTGTGTCTTTCCAGCAACTCTTGGATACATAAATTCATTGAAAATGAGCAGTACTGTCCCAATAAAGGATGCATTTGCAATAAAATTTTACTTTGTGTGTTTAACTATATTGGTCAAAATATGGAATATATGTCTTGTTTTGATCAACTGTGCACTAATAAGTGTAATGGAAATAAGATGTTAAATTTTAGTAAAATAAAGTGGCATAGGAAATAAGAATTGTTGTTGCTATTGTTGTTCAGTGGCTAAGCCACGTGACTCTGTGACCCCTCCCCTGCATTGACTGTAGCACTCCAGGCTCCTCTATCCTCCACTATCTTCCAGAGTTTGTTCAAATTCATGTCCATTGAATTGGTGATGCTATCTAACCACCTTATCCTCTGCCACCCCCTTCTCTTTTTGCCTTCAATCTTTCCCACAATCAGGGTCTTTTCCAATGAATCAGTTCTTCACATCAGGTAGCCAAAGTATTGGGGCTTCAGCTTCAAACATCAGTCCTTCCAATGAATATTCAGGGTTGATTTTCTTTAGGATTGACAGGTTTGATCTCCTTGCAGCCCAAAGGACTCTCAAGACTCTTCTCCACCACCACAGTTCGAAAGAATCAATTCTTTGGTGCTTATTCATTCCAACTCTCACATCCACACACAGCTTTGACTATATGGACCTTTGTCAGCAAAGTGATGTCTCTGTTTTCTAATATGCTAAGTTTGTCATAGCTTTCCCTTCCAAGAAGCATGTGTCTTTTAATTTCATGGCTGCAGTCACTATCTGCAGTGATTTTGGAGCCCAATAAAATAAAATCTGTCATTGCTTCCACATATTCCCCTTCTACTTGCCATTAAGTGATGGGGCCATATGCCATGATCTCAGTTTTTTAATGTTAAATTTCAAGCTGTCTTTTTCACTCTTCTCTTTCACCCTCATCAGAGGCTCTTTAGGGTCTCTTCACTGTCTGGCATTAGAGTGGTATCATCTGCATTATCTGAGGTTGTTGATATTTCTCCTGACTATCTTGATTCCAGCTTGTGATTCATTCTGCCCTGCATCCCACATGATGTACTCTGCATAGAAGTTAAATAAGCAGGGTGACAATATACAGCCTTCATGTACACCATTCCCAATTTTGAACCAGTCTGTTGTTCCATGTCCAGCTCTAACTGTTGCTTCTTGTCCTGCATGCAGGTTTCTCAGGAAACAGGTAAGGTGATCTGGTATTCCCATCTCTTTAAGAATTTTCCACAGTTTGTTGTGATCCACACAGTCAAAGGCTTTAGCACAGTCAATGAAGCAGACATAGATGTTCTGCTGGAATTCCTTTGCTTTCTCCATTATCCAACAAATGTTGGCAATTTGATCTCTAGTTCCTCTGCCTTTTCTAAACCTAGTTTGTACATCTGGAACTTATAGTTCACATACTGCTGAAGCCTAGCTTGAAGGATTTTGAGCAGTACCTTGCAAGTATGTGAAATAAACACAATTGTACAGTACTTTGAACATTCTTTGGCATTGCCCTCCTTTGAGATTGGAATGAAAACTGACCTTTTCCAGAACTGTGGCCACTGCTGAGTTTTCCAGATTTGCTAACATATTGAGTGCAGCACTTTTAATTATGGAAAGAGTTGTGATAGACCAGTTAAAACCCTCCCACCAGGAAACACCATTGTCCTTCAGTATCTGAGGGTGACTTGTTCTAGGTGTCTCTGTGGATACCAATATCCACAGTTGCTCAAGTCCCTTGAAGTACAATGAATACAGCCAGCTCTCCATATCTGCGGGTTTCACATCCATGGACTAAAACCACTTTTGATCCATGGTTGGTTGAATCTGAGGATGCAGAAAATGGCAGATACAGAGGGTCAGCTATATATTACGATAAATTTTGAAGGAAGAGAGAAATGTACAGATATAGAGAATAGACTTGCTGAGGGGGCGGGGTAGGGAAGAGAAGGAATGGGAGTTTGGGATTAGCAGAGGCAAAGTATTATATAGAGTATGGATAAACAACAAGGTCCTACTGTTTAGCACAGGGAACTATATTCAATATCTTATGACAAGCCATAATGGAAAAGAATATAAAAAAGAATATATATATATATAATATATATATACATATATATGTATGTATAACTGAATCACTTTACAGAAAAAATTAATACAACATTGTAAATCAACTATACTTCAGTAAAATTATATATATATATATATATATATATATATATATCTCAGGAAGAGGAAATGCAAATCTAGCCTAAAGTGAAAACTAGAGCAATATAAAATTTCTGGCTGTTAATGACAATCTTATTCTTATATCTTTTAAACAAGTGGTGATGTCTCTCAAATGCTATCTTACTTTGATTCCATACTAGATACATTTAAAATCAATGTAAACAATTTTATTTTAAAGTCAAATGTACTTTTAAGATAACTGATTTTGAAAATTTATACCATTTATTTCTACTCTTTTAGGGGTTTTCCTTGGAACATTATAGTGAATACCTAGCACAGTGCAGTGCATAGTTAACATATTGACCTTAACCCAGATGATACAAAGATTTAAAAATACTTTAACTAATCCACCCAATTTACACAATATTAGTTGTCAAGTATTTTAATTCTGCTCTTTCTTTCATTCTAACAAATCAGATACAATTTTATACAGATCATGTTTGTTTAGACTTATTTACAAGTTTATCAGTTTCTTTGCTCACTACTCCTCGCATCCCTTCTGGAATAATTTTTCTTCTTCCTTCAATGCTTCCTTCAAAAGTTCCTAAGTATAGATCTGTTGACAAATTCTCTTCATTTTTGGTTATCTGAAAAAGTCTTTATTTTGCCTTTATTCTTAAAAGCTAATTTTGGTGGATACAAGAAAGGTATTGGTTTTTTTTTTCCCCCAGCACTTTGAAGATATCATTCCACATTTTTCTACTTATATTGTTGCTACTGACGTCACTATAGATGTCAAATGTCTGTCTTTTCTCTCTAGGATTTATTTTTGGGTTTGGTGCTCTAGTTTGATTACAATCTTTCTAGGTGTAAATTTCCTCTGATTTAACCTTCTTGGTGTAAGTAAACTCATGTCATCCATCAATTCATTATCTATCAGAACATTGCGTCTCCATTCTGTTTATAGTCTCTCTCTGAGATTCAAACCATACATTTGTTCACACAGTTTCTCAAACCTTTGGGTGCATATGAACCACCTGGGGAATTTATTAACCAATGCACATTTGAATTCATTCGTTAGGGATGCTGAGTCTGAATTTCTGACAATCTTCTAAGTGGTGGTGGTGGTTCAATCACTGAGCTGTGGGTTGTGTTCTACTCTTTGCCACCTAATGAACAGCAGCACGCCAGTCTTCCCTGTCCTTCACTGTCTCCCTGAATTTGCTCAGCTTCACGTCCATCAAGACAGTGACGCCATCCAGCCATCTCATCCTCTGTCGTCCCCTTCTCCTCCTGCCCTCAGTCTTTCCCAGCATCAGGTTCTTTCCCAATGAGTTTTCTCTTCGCATCAGGTGGTCAAAATATTGGAGCTTCAGCATCAGTCCTTCCAATGAATATTCAGGATTGATTTCCTTTAGGATCGACTGGTTGGATCTCCTTGCTGTCCAAGAGACTCTCAAAAGTCTTCTCCAACACCACAGTTCAAAAGCATCAATTCTTCAGCGCTTAGCCTTCTTTATGGTCCAACTCTCACATCCATCCCTGACTGCTGGAAAAATCATAGCTTTGACTATATGGACCTTTGTCAGCAAAGTAATGTCTCTGCTTTTTAATAAACTGTTTAGGTTTGTCATAACTATTCTTCCAAGGAGCAAGCATTTTTTCAATGACATGGCTGCAGTCACCATCTGCAGTAATTTTGGAGCTCAAGAAAATGAAATCTGACACTGTCTCCACATTTTCCCCATCTATTCGCCATGAAGTGATGGGACCAGATGCCATGATCTTAGTTTTCTGAATGCTGAATTTTAAGCCAACTTTTTCACTCTCCTCTTTCACCTTCGTCAAAAGGCTCTTTATTTCCTCTTCACTTTCTGCCATTAAAGTGGTATCATCTGCATATCTCAAGTTGTGGATTCATCCAGCCTGGCAATTTGCATGATGTACTCTGCATGTAAGTTAAATAAGGAGGGTGGCAATATACAGCCTTGACGTACTCCTTTCCCAATTTAGAATCAACCTCTTGTTCCATGTCCGGTTCTAACTGCTGCTTCTTGACCTGCATACAGGTTTCTTAGGAGGCAGGTCAGGTGGTCTGGTATTCCCATCTCATTAAGAATATTACAGTTTGTTGTGATTCACACAGACAAAGGCTTTAGCATAATCAATGAAGCAGAAGTAGATGTTTTTTGGAATTCCCTTGCTTTTTCTATGATCCAGTGTATGTTGGCAATTTGATCTCTGCTTCCTCTGCCTTTCCTAAATCCAGCTTGTACATCTGAAAGTTTTCAGTTCATGTACAGCTGAAGCCTAGCTTGAAGGAACTGGAGCATAATCTTGCTCTCATGTGAAATGAGTGCAATTGTACAGTAATTTGAACATTCTTTGGCATTGCTTTTCTTTGGGATTGGAATGAAAACTGACCTTTTCCAGTACTGTGGCCACTGCTGAGTTTTCTAAGTGGAGCTCTTGCTATTGTTCCATATATTATACTGCGGGAGGAGAAGGGGACGACGGAGAATGAGATGGCTGGATGGCATCACCGACTCTGTGGACATGAGTTTGAGTGAACTCCGGGAGTTGGTGATGGACAGGGAGGCCTGGCGTGCTGTGATTCATGGGGTCGCAGAGAGTCGGACACGACTGAGCGACTGAACTGAACTGAACATGATGTTACACCTTCTCTTTCTAACCTCCACATCTCTTAACATTTTTTTCAGATTTTACACCTCTTTACTTCTCTGTGTTGCATTCTAGCTAATTCCCTCAGGTTGGCCTCCCAGGTAACTATTTCTGTCACCTTATATTAAATCTGTTCTTTAATCCATCTGTTCATTTTCCAACAATTACACTTTTCATTTCTAAAAATTGTATTTCATAATGTTGTATATGTGCCCAGACATTTTATTTTTTGATTCAGAGAACAAAAGAATGATATATGTATGAGTGTATTTTATTGGAGTTCAGTTGCTTTTACAATGTTGTTAGTTTCTACTGTACAGCAAAGTGAATCAGCTACATGTATACATGATATCACCTCTACGTCACCACAGAGTATTGAGTAGAGTTCCCTGTGCAATACACTAGTTCTTGTTAGTTATCTGTTCTATATAGAAGTGAATATATGTCAATTCCAATCTCCCAATTCATCCCCACCACCCTGCCCAGACATTTCAAACAGTGCCTGGGAGCTTGCACATTTAGGTTATTCTATCTTCTATTTTTTTTAATTTTATAGAATATCATTTTATGCTCCACATCTTAACAGAAGTCTATTTTATTGTTCCTATGTTGGAAGTCTGAAGGGTCTAATACATCATAGATTATCTAGGCTGTCTCACTCATGTAGCTTGTTCCTTTGCATTTCGGCAAATCTTTGATTGTAGGGTTATATTTGATTGATCTTATTGAGTGGAAGGGTTCTCCTGCTGATTCAGTGGTAAAGAATCTGCCTGTTGAGGAAAGGGACGCAGGTTCAATCCCTGGTCAGGAAGATCCCTTGGAAAAGGAAATGGCAACCCACTCCAGTATTTTTGACTGGGAAATCCCATGGACAGAGGAGCCTGGTGGGCTTCAGCATGGCATCACAAAAGACGAAGCAACAACAATGAGTGGAAAACCTGAGAGTATAAGATGAAGGTATTTTACCAAGGATTTGATTTCCTTCAGCCTTGATCCAGAATAGGCTACCAACCTGTGACCACTTAGGCCACCTTCAAGCCTCCCAGGCTTCATCTAGACATTTAGGTTTAGCGAATTCCCATCCCCAACTTATTCCAGACCAATGCACAGTTTCTTGGAAGTGGTGATAGTTCAATTCCTGACATTGGAGAACTCTCTACTTTCATCCTACTTTCATGTGTGTTTGCTATTTGCTGACTCCTCACAATTTTTCCTTTTTTGGCAGTTTTTTTTTTTTTTCCACTGTATATCTTTTGAGATTTCCTTGAACTCTTTCAAGTCCCCCAATACCAACAATTATATCTTATGAAGTATCTAGGCTTTTTCCCCGAATGAGAAAATCCCCTCAATAATATACACAGACATAAATATTCAGTGCATTATACTTCCAGAACTATAAGTTATGAAGAAAATTTTCACCCAAGACTCTCTCATAGTTGGGTATGTGTGACCCAGAGCCCATTACAATGGTTATTTCCCCAGGTCCTGAACATAATGTCTGAATACATTTCAGAAGCTGGAAAAATAAGCACAGTAGATTTCCAATTCATACAGTAAGAGCTAGAGAAAAATAAGTCCACCTGGAGCCTGTGTATCTCTTTTTTTGTACAGAATAGTAAGTCAAAAGCAATACTACACCCCTAGGAGCATAGAGATTATTGCTACCATCGAAGGCTAGAAAATGCAGAGTGGTAATTCTAACATGTCCAATGTAATTCCCTAGTTTAGCTATGCAAAATACATTGATTCTAGAAAGTAAGAGTGAATTTTCATAACGTGAGTTAGTTGAAGATGCCAATAAATGCTGCTGTTCCAGATATAATATTTTTAATGGACCAAATTAAATAGCCAATGGTACCTGGTAACCAGTAATTTTTAAAAATCTCCACAAGCAGAAAAAAATATCAGAAACCATTAGAATCCCCTGGAATACACAGTAGTATGTCTTTGTTATCTGCCCTAGTATATATCAACTCCCCAGCTCTGTGCCACAATTTAGTACTCAAGGATCTTGACTTGTTCCCATTCTGCAACATCTCACTGGTCCACCATATTGATAACAATAATACAACCTGAAGAACATGAAATAGCAAGTTGCCTGGAGGCACAAGTTAGACATAGGTTCCATAGGTAGGAGGTAGGTATCACAAAATTAGAAGGATCTGATAGTTCAGTGAAGTTTTTGGCAGATAGGCCACCTGGTACAAGACAGAATATCCTCTTATATATCCCCAAAATAAGTTTCAGCTTCATGGACATATGATTTTTGGTGGAATTTTTGCATTTTGGAAGCTATATAGACTATATTTACAAGGTAACAAGTTTATATGATGACCTGAAACTCTACTTAATTTGAATAAGGCCTAGAGCAAGAAAAGAGTTTTTGTCTTGTCCCAGCTATACTGCAACAGTTCTGTCCTCTGGTTCCTGTGACTTATCCAATTCAATGGTATGGCAGTTTAAATGCCCTGTGCAGATTAAGACAATGTATTAAGCTTGTGGCAAAATCCCAGCAGAAGAGTCACAGTGAAGGCTCCCAATAATTATGAAGAAAGCCATGTCCTCGTAAGTGTGCAACTACTTTTTTGGAAAACGACTCTTTGCCTGTCTCTGAGTCCTGCTTAACAGCACATCTGCTGATCAGCAACGTCAGTTTGTTACTGAGTCCAAATTTGTACTGCTCACTGAACAACAGGGCAATAAATCAAGATATGAGCTGTTGTGGCAAGGAATAGCAACTTTAATCAGAAAGCCAGCATACTGAAAAGATGGTGGACTCATATCCCAAAGAAACATCTTGCCTGGGTTAGAATTTAGACTTCTTTTATACTTAAAGGGGGAGGGTTAAAGTCAAACATTTCCTGGTTCCGGTCAGACTCAAGAAAGGATGTGCTAATTTCTTCCTTCCTACAGTCATTGGGCCTACAGATGGGCCTGGTCAGGATGTTTTCCATGAGCTAAACAAAGGTACTTTAGCTTAATGTTCATCACCTGGGAGTCAGGATACCTAGAAATGGGCCATTAAATATAATTTAAGCTGATAGGTAACATCCCTTTAGCGTTTAACTTGTAATAGAATACAAAGGTTCTTTGCTAAGTTGACTGTCATAAACTTGGAGTTTTCAGATAGAGCTAGCTCTAAAAGTGTAAGCAATGTACCACACAATCAAGGAGAAGCTGGTATATTTAGAGACCAGCCTTAGGATGATCCTCAAGGAAAAAACTGAAAAAGAGCACTGCCCACTTTTCTAGCAGGGCTACACCTCCCAAGCTGGTGTCTCTCCCTCAGCTCACTTCATGGGCTCATACTGCTTCATGGGAAGTTTCCTATCACTAGGTGGGTGATATGCAAGAGAAATCTGTGGCAGAGGTCTACTACCAGGATATCAGAGCCCACTCTGGGGTGGCCCTGAAGAGAAAGGAAGTAAAGGAAAGAAATATTTCCAGTTGGCAAAGCTTCAAGTACGGTTTTTGTCCATGTTGCCCAAAAGGTCCTGATTGGTTTGACTGGGTGGGTTGTCAAGTTCTTAGAAGAGACAGGATCAGAGGACTGATGACAAAGTGAGTATCTGTATCTCATACTGATGCTGATTATAATGACTTTACTGCATAGAAGAGGCTTGGTAATGAGGTGGAGCTCAGCTAACCTGTGGTATGTTAGCCTTTTATCCAGTTTGCCATCCTTGTTCACTGGGGTTCTGCACAGTCATCCATACTGGCAGAGACAGAGGTAATACACAGACTCATCAAGAAAGACCTATTCTCACTATGGTTTTCTGGCTATTGTCCCAGTCAGTCACCAACTCTGCTAAAAACAGCCCATACCTTTCAATATGGTAGAATACTTAATTGAACCATGAAGTTATCTTGTGGAAGACTGATTATGCTGAATCCTGCTACATCCCCTGGAACAAACACTTATTCTGAACTTGGATATGACTTCGATATTGGAGAGTCTTTTTCAAGTAACACCAAGTATGGACTCCCTGGATGGCTTTTTCATTCTCATGGAATGCCACCCAACATTGCTTCTGGCCAAGAAAGTCCTTTTATTATAAATAGAAATAAATCAATGCATTTAAAAATTCACTAATCATATCTGTTTCCCCAACACCCAGATGTAGCTGGAATTGCTTATTAAATACTCAGTTATCATGTCAACTGCTACATAACAGTTTTCAAGCTTGAAATGCTGTCCTATAGGATACGGTAAATGCTCTGAAGAGGACTGACTAGATGACAGGAGTCCCAGCATCCAGGTATGAATGCGATTGGGACCTCTTACAATTATATCCAAAGACTTACTCACAAAATATTTACTCCCAGTTTCCATGATTTTTTACTCTGTTGACTCAAGAGTTTTCAATATCCAAAGGAGAAATTATTTTATCAAGGATTTAACAATAATCTCACATAATAGAGGTGGTAATGATCATGTGTTCATTTAGTCCTTTGGAGACAATAGATAAAACAGCAAAAAAAAAAAAAATGATGTTTGATCCTGCTACAAAATGGGGGCATGGAGTGTGGCTAGAACTCAGCTGATCCTAAGATGCCTCTATTAAGTCAAAAATAAAGATTAATGGAAGAGTCTTAACAAGACAGACTGGACATCAAGAACTCAGATTCCTCAGGAATGAAGGTTTCAGTAACAAACCCAACAATCAGAGGTATTGCTGAAAGCAACATCAACCAGGGCTCGTGGCACGTGCATATTTTCTTCTTGCTGTGTTTATGCACACGTTTATATACCTACACCGGAGAAGGCAATGGCAAGCCACTCCAGTACTCTTGCCTAGAAAATCCCATGGATGGAGGAGCCTGGTAGGCTGCAGTCCGTAGGGTTGCTAAGGGTCGGACACGACTGAGCGACTTCACTTTCACTTTTCACTTTCACACATTGGAGAAGGAAATGGCAACCCACTCCAGTGTTCTTGCCTGGAGAATCCCGGGAAGGGGGAGCCTGGTGGGCCTCCGTCTATGGGGTCACACAGAATCGGACATGACTGAAGTGACTTAGCAGCAGCAGCATATACCTACACAAATGTCCTTCTCTCTTTTCTTTTTCCCTCAGGATAATTTTACTGTTTTGTACTTGTACTATAATGTAGCATTTGAGTGGTAACCTGACTGAGATCCTAATTAAACTTTAGTTTCCTCCCTTTGAGAGTTTCTGATCATTCTAAGGATGATTACACAACATTAAGCAATTTTTGGAAGTGTAAGTATGGGATTAGATTTTTATTTCTGTGCACAAAGCACATAACACAACATAAAAGGCAAGTATATACCTGAATAAATGTTTATTGAGTGAATGTATAGAAAGGAAGGATTAATGAAAAGGTGGATGGATGACTCGATGGCTAAATGGATGGGGAGTTATGATATGTAGTGATACGTATGTGACATGTAGTTACAGCAAAGAAGAAATGTATGTAATCATTTCTTTGAAGGAGAATTTTACTCTCTATTTCTTCCATTTGCAACTTGTATTAGACATATATGTTAAAGCAACTCAGTCTATTCTTCATGTTTATTGATAGTTCATATCATCTATAATTCTTTTATATTTATTTTTTATGGAAATATAGTTGAATTAAAATGTTGTGTTAATTACTTCTGTACAGCAAAGTGACTCATGTATATGTGTATGTATATATGTGTTATGTATACACGTATGTGTATGTGTGTGTGTGTGTTAGTTGCTCAGTCGTGTCTGACTCTGCGACCCCACAGACTGTAGCCCTCCAGGCTCCTCTGTCCATGGAATTCTCCAGGCAAGAATACTGGAGTGGGTTGCCATTCTCTTCTCCAGGAGATCTTCCTAACCCAGGGACTGAACTGAGGTCTCCCACATTGTGGACAGATTCCAAATAAATAAATATATATTCTTTTTCATATTCTTTTCTATTATGGGTTATCACAGGATACTGAATATAGTTCCCTGTGCTATACAGAAGGACCTTGTTGGTTATTCATTCTCTATATATACCAATTCGCATCTGCTAATTCCAAACTCCCACTCCTAACCTCTCTCACCCCACTCCCCTCTTTGCAACCACCAATCTATTCTCTATGTCTCTGATTTTGTTTCTGTTTCATAGATAGGTTCATTTGTGTCTATTTTAGATTCCACATATAAGGGCACATTATCCATAATTTTAATTGAGTAACATTATAAGTAGTTTTCTTCAGATATATTTTTTCAGTTCATTAATTCATTTTTCAGCTGTATCTAATATTCAGTTTAATATCTTCACTGTATCTTTATTTAAATGATTACATGTAAATTTCTAGAGGTTCTGTCTCTTTGATACCATCCATATCTTATTCTTCTATACTTTTTCTTTTAGTCATTTTAATTCACGTTTTAAAAGTCTAATAGATGAATGTAACATCTGAATTTCTTCAGGTTATGATCCTGATGTTTGTTTATTGTCTTTGCCAATTCTAGTTCAGGGTGAATTATTTCCTTAAATGTTTTATACTTTTCAATCATGAGCTCATCTTTAGAGTGTCCATTTTTGTGGGAAACCTCTGTGACCTGGGTTGATTGTTGGCTTTTTCCAGGTGTTCATGAGTTCCTGGGTTTCACTGACCTATTGGTTTTCAACTTGTGGGTTCATAAATCATGCAATGCAGTATACATTTGAACCATAAATCTATAAGATAACAAGGCAATGACTGTAAAATTATTCATAAGAGACTGACCTGCAGCAAACATGCTTAGTTTTAGAAGACTCCTTGTGAGGGTGAGCAGATTAATTTTTTAGTCACTCTTTTACAGAGGGTGCTGCCTTCAAGAGTCCCACCATAAAGGTCTCAGTACCAACTGCTACCTCATATAGGGTCCAAAACTTGTCATTGGTCCCCCCATGGTGCTATCATCTAAATTCCCAGGTTATCATGACTTCTGGAAACCACCCCTCCTTCACACACACACACACACACACACCAATTAGAGTGTCAGATAGGGCTTTTTAATTCACTTGCTCCCTAGAGATTACGTCTTGTGAACTCATCTGTGCATTTATACGAGAGGTTTAAAAAAAATTGTTCATTCAGTATTTTATCATGGTAGGATTTACAGGTTATTTCATATAAAATAACATCTAAAAAGAAAGTCTCAGGTAGTAAGAAATTGAAAGGTCTGTGAGATGATTGATCTTAGAGAAGGATTTAATTTGCTGAGAAAAAGAGAAAGGGATATGTGTGGAGGTAAAGAGGAAAAAGTACCCAGGGAGGAGAGTAGCACTTAATAAGAAAAATCTACAACAGAAAAAGGTAAAGCAATTGTATCCCACAACCAGAAGGAAAATCATTGACTCAGGCAGGAAAGGTTGTTAGACAGAGGGGCACAGAAAGATGGCATGTGGGGGATTGTGTGTTTTCTGGGAGGTGACTGGAATTTCATATCAAAGATCAATCAGGTCACAGCTAAAAGAGGTAAACAGTACATACCCACATTTCCAGTTCCACGGGGAAAGAGACAGAAGAGCCTGACAGCTTTTAAATGAAAGCTCATTGACCAAAGGAGATCTAACAGAGCTAGGAGGTGACTGCTGAAATCCAAAAGGAGACTGAACCCTCTGATACAATTTGACATTGAACAAGTATTGACAGATTAGCATCCACAAGCACTTCTGACAAGATAGGGTTCCCTCGGGCTGTGGACAAACCTGGAAGTGGGTAACTGACAGTCTGCAGTACACTCACCACTTCCTGCCTCCTCATCCACATTTTATGATTACGAATCAGTTTCCTTTGACGTGCCCCATTTTTCACTGCAGCGTCTTCGTCTCTGTGCCTGAATCAGTTATAACTTCATCAGAGCATTTGAGTGCACCATTTACAAAATTGCTTCTGTGCCGAAAGTGAGCAAGTACAAAGTGGTGCAATTCTGCAGAACAAAAGAGAAGAAAGAAGTGCTACCCAGAGACGCCCGCACAGATGGCCTTCATTTTTCTAAGAAAACACCCCAGTGAGGTGTTTTGCCAATAAATATCTTTATGTGTTGCGGTAAGATAAAGTTACATTGAGTTGCTAATGCATGCAGATTTTCTCCATAGGTGGAGAAGAAAAGAGAATAAAGGCCTGTGATAGGCCCCATGCACAGTGATGCATTGGATTATGAAGATTATCACCTTGCAAGCCTCTTTCTCAAGTCCTCCAGCTCATAATAGAGTCAGTTATTCCTGTTCCAAATGAGAACTCAGTTCTCTTGACAGGCAGCTCTATTTTATGCTCTTCCCTATCTGTGTCCTCAGGCACCTTCCCTAACATATTCTCTGCAAGGCCTAGAAGAGAAGACTGGCAAATCTGCTGCTTTTGAGAAGCTGCATGCACCATCCATTCAGTTTGGGCAACTCTCTGGTCAAAATGTATTTATTCTATCATCCTGGGTATTAATATAATAACTCGATGGAGGTGGGTTTGAGTGAATTCCGGGAGTTGGTGACGGACAGGGAGGCCTGGGGTCACAAAGAGTCGGACACGACTGAGCGACTGAACTGAATTGAACTGAACTGAATCACTACCATATGATCAGTGCAATGGCTTCACTCACAATGATGACCTGTGAATAATCCATAACCTCCGAATAAAGAACCTGGTAAGTATTATTTATGGAAGCAACACTATGTCTTTGAAGTCAACAGATTTCTCCAGGTATCAATCATGGCAAACGGGGACTGGCACTGGCAATGTAACCTCTGCTATGCCTCAAAGGTCAGATCCCTGGGACCTGATCAGCTTCTCTGAGTTCTAATCCTCACTGCCATTAAGCCACTCATCCAGAGCAGGTCATTTACCCTCTTTCTGTTTTTCAATCAGCAGAGTGAGAGTGGGCGACTATTTGCAACTGGGCTAACAAGAGTTCAATAAATGTCATTGAGCCCATGACTATAAATTTCCTTGAAATATGCTACAAATGTCCCAGATGTTATTGTCCTAGCTGCTAATTACTTCAAATTGCAAATATTTGGTTCAAAAGTTGAATTGAGGCCATTTTTATATTCCAGGGTCATTTCATATAACAAATTATCCTAGCTTAATACAAAATAAACACCTGTCACACTTGGGTATCCACCAAACCCCATCCCCCTTACAAACATGAGCGATACAATTTACTTAGCAACCCCCCAAAAAAAATCCTCCAGCTGTCCTTATGGAAAGTTACTGCCCAGATGAGTGTTAACTCCCGAGAGTCTTAGAGTGGGTAGGCAGCTAACCCTTTCCTGAATCTGTTTTGTATGCAATCCAGTGAACAGGAAATGGCTAATGATTATTGAAAGCCAATAGCCCTGCAGTGACTGGAAGCAGCAAGGTGCCCATCTCTGCCCAGGGGGTCAAGTGATTCACACAGGAGGCTGCTGCGGTAGTCCTGTAGTTGCTGTGCTTTTTTCCCTTTTTTTTCCTTTGCTGGCAGTTTTAGCAGATGGATTCATCAAAGACCCAGAGCCCATGTGCCCCTGAAAGGAGGGTCCTATTAGACTCAGTATATGAATAAATCTCTCCTTCACTGATATCCATTTTTTTGTCAGCAAATAAAACTGTTGACAGAGTAGGATGGTTGTTAAGTCAACCCTTCTCTGGCTTTTATCAGTGACGATGTCTGCATAAGCTATGACTTATTCTACCTTCAAATTGCTTTCCCCTTTTCTTCTTCCTCTAGTCACCTTCTGACTCAGTGTCAACATTTTCACAGAAGGGAAAAGGGCGTGGGTGCTCAGTTGTGACTGACTCTTTGCGACTTCCTGGACTGAAGCCCTCCAGGTTCCTGTGTCCATGGGATTCTCCAGGCATGAATACTGGAGTGGGTTGCCAATTTCCTCCTCCAGGGGATATTCCCCACCCACGGATCTCCTGGATCTCCTGCATTGGCAGGCGGATTCTTTACCACTGGGCCACCTGGGAAGCCCTTTTACAGAAGGTCCACAGTATATGTTTCATCAGTGGCCTTGCTCAGCAGCTCTCCCCCAGGCACTTACATTTTCCCCCAGCAACTAGCTCATCCCAGGGGTACTGCTTGGTGAGGGTGGGAGGTGCAGCAGGTATTGATGACATTCATACATCTGATCTGGCAGATCACAAATTTGCCTGGTTACGAAGAAAAATACCTCTCTCCTTTCAAATAGTCAAAGCCCCTTCTTGACCTTCAGCTTATAAATAAACTGTGTGCCTCACTCTTAGGATGCACCCTGAACTTTCTCTTAACTCCCTTTTCCTGCTGCACTGGCTGAATCTCATGTATCCTGGCCTCTCTATTTTTAGCTATTTATCTTTGAAGCACAATTTCAATAAAAATCTGGAAAACTGGTTTAGTCCAACAGGCGGTGGCTGCTTGGGCACAGGAGGGCCGAGAGGAGCTACTCCACATTCAAGGTCAGGAAGGGTGACCTTGAGGAGATACCCCTCGTCCAAGGTAAGGTACAGCGGCTGCACTTTGCTGGAGCAGCTGTGAAGAGATACTCCACGACCAAGGTAAGTGAAACCCAAATAAGAGGGTAGGTATTGGGAGGGGGCATTAGAGGGCAGACACACTGAAATCATAATCACAAAAAACTAGTTGATCTGATCATATGGACCACAGCCCTGTCTAACTCAATGAAACTAAGCCATGCCATATGGGGCCACCCAAGACAGACGGGTCATGGTGGAGAGGTCCGACAGAATGTGGTCTACTGGAGAAGGGAATGGCAAACCACTTCAGTATACTTGCCTTGAGAACCCCATGAACAGTATCAAAAGGCAAAATGATAAGATACTGAATGAGGAATTCCCTAGGTCGGTAGGTGCCCAGTGTGCTACTGGAGATCAGTGGAGAAATAACTCCAGAAAGAATGAAGGGATGGAGCCAAAGCAAAACCAATACCCAGCTGTGGATGTGACTGGTGATAGAAGCAAGGTCCGGTGCTGTAAACAGAAATATTGCATAGGAACCTGGAATGTTAGGTCCATGAATCAAGGCAAATTGGAAGTGGTCAAACAGGAGATGGCAAGAGTGAACATAGACATTCTAGGAATCAGTGAACTAAAATGGACTGGTGTGGGTGAATTTAACTCAGATGACCATTATATCTACTACTGTGGGCATGGAATCCCTTAGAGGAAATGGAGTAGCCATCATGGTCAACAAAAGAGTCCGAAACGCAGTACTTGGATGCAATTTTAAAAACGACAGAATGATTTCTGTTCATTTCCAAGGCAAACCATTCAATATCACAGTAATCCAAGTCTATGCCTCAACCAGTAATGCTGAAGAAGCCGAAGTTGAACAGTTCTATGAAGACCTACAAGACCTTTTAGAACTAACACCCAAAAAAGATGTCCTTTTCATTATAGGGGACTGGAATGCAAAAGTAGGAAGTCAAGAAACACCTGGAGTAACAGGCAAATTTGGCCTTGGAGCACGAAATGAAGCAGGGCAAAGGCTAATAGAGTTTTGTCAAGAGAATGCACTGGTCATAGCAAACACCCTCTTCCAACAACACAAGAGAAGACTCTACACATGGACATCACCAGATGGTCAACACCGAAATCAGATTGGTTATATTCTTTGTAGCCAAAGATGGAGAAGCTGTATACAGTTAGCAAAAACAAGACCAGGAGCTGACTGTGGCTCAGATCATGAACTCCTTATTGCCAAATTCAGACTGAAATTGAAGAAAGTAGGGAAAACCACTAGACCATTCAGATATGACCTAAATCAAATCCCTTATGATTATACAGTGGAAGTAAGAAATAGATTTAAGGGTCTAGATCTGATAGATAGAGTGCCTGATGAACTCTGGACGGAGGTTTGTGACATTGTACAGGAGACAGGAGGGACCAAGACCATCCCCATGGAAAAGAAATGCAAAAAAGCAAAATGGCTGTCTGAGGAGGCCTTACAAATAGCTGTGAAAAGAAGAGAAGTGAAAAGCAAAGGAGGAAAGGAAAGATATAAGCATCTGAATGCAGAGTTCCAAAGAATAGCAAGGAGAGATAAGAAAGCCTTCCTCAGCGATCAGTGCAAAGAAATAGAGGAAAACAACAGAATAGGAAAAACAAGAGATCTTTTCAAGAAAATTAGAGATATCAAGGGAACATTTCATGTAAAGATAGGCTCGATAAAGGACAGAAATGGTGTGGACCCAGCAGAAGCAGAAGATATTAAGACGAGGTGGCAAGAATACCCAGAAGAACTGTACAAAAAAGATCTTCACGACGAAGATAACCATGATAGCGTGATCACTCACCTGGAACCAGACATCTTGGAATGTGAAGTCAAGTGGGCCTTAGAGAGCATCATGACGAATAAAGCTAGTGGAGGTGATGGAATTTCAATTGCGCTATTTCAAATCCTGAAAGATGATGCTGTGAAAGTGCTGCACTCTATATGCCAGCAAATTTGGAAAACTCAGCAATGGCCACAGGACTGGAAAAGGTCAGTCTTCATTCCAATCCCAAAGAAAGGGAGTGCCAAAGAATGCTCAAACTACTGCACAATTGCACTCATCTCACACACTAGTAAAATCATGCTCAAAATTCTCCAAGCTAGGCTTCAGCAATATGTGAACCGTGAACTTCCAGATGTTCAAGCAGGTTTTAGAAAAGGCAGAGGCACTAGAGATCAAATTGCCAACATCCGCTGGATCATGGAGAAAGCAAGAGAGTTCCAGAAAAACATCTATTTCGGCTTCATTGACTATGCCAAGGCCTTTAACTGTGTAGATCACAATAAATTGTGGAAAATTCTGAAAGAGATGGGTATACCAGACCACCTGACCTGCCTCTTGAGAAACCTGTATGCAGGTCAGGAAGCAACAGTTAGAACTGGATATGGAACAACAGACTGGTTCCAAATAAGAAAAGGAGTAGGTCAAGGTTGTATATTGTCACCCTGCTTATTTAACTTCTATGCAGAGTACATCATGAGGAACGCTGGGCTGGAAGAAGCACAAGCTGGAATCAAGATTGCCGGGAGAAATATCAATAACCTCAGATATGCAGATGACACTACCCTTATGGCAGAAAGTGAAGAGGAACTCAAAAGCCTCTTGATGAAAGTGAAAGAGGAGAGTGACAAGGTTGGCTTGAAGCTCAACATTCAGAAAACGAAGATCATGGCATCTGGTCCCATCACTTCTTGGGAAATAGATGGAGAAACAGTGGAAACCGTGTCAGACTTTAATTTTTTGGGCTCCAAAATCACTTCGGATGCTGACTGCAGCCATGAAATTAAAAGACGCTTACTCCTTGGAAGGAAAGTTATGACCAGCCTAGATAGCGTATTAAAAAGCAGAGACATTACTTTGCCAACAAAGGTCCGTCTAGTCAAGGCTATGGTTTTTCCCGTTGTCATGTATGGATGTGAGAGTTGGACTGTGAAGAAAGCTGATCACCGAAGAATTGATGCTTTTGAACTGTGGTGCTCGAGAAGACTCTTGAGAGTCCATTGGACTGCAAGGAGATCCAACCAGTCCATTCTAAAGGAGATCAATAATGGGTGTTCATTGGAAGGACTAATGCTAAAACTGAAACTCCAATACTTTGGCCACCTCATGAGACGAGTTGACTCACTGGAAAAGACTCTGATGCTGTGAGCGATTGGGGGTAGGAGGAGACGGGGACGACAGAGAATGAGATGGCTGGATGGCATCACCGACTCGATGGACCTGAGTTTGAGTGAACTCCGGGAGTTGGTGATGGACAGGGAGGCCTGGCGTGCTGTGGTTCATGGGGTCGCTAAGAGTCGGACACGACTGAGTGACTGAACTGAACTGAACTGAACACCAATATCCATCAGTCCCAACATCATCTCTCATTTAAGAAAATACCATGACAGAGAGTCTTGCTCTGCCATCTTTGCCATTTCACTGTTATTCTGCATGCCATTTAGGATGCCACCAAGGGCAGGGGCTCTGCCGCTGAGTCAGCTCCACCCCGGCCCCCACCAGCCTGTACAACCTTGGAGGTCTACTTATAGTGCCCAGTCGACCGGTCGACTGTCCCCCCAAAACTGTCAGGCAGATGATTTCTCCTACCCAAGTGGTACCACCTGGCTATATCCCACACCCTTCTCCCCCTTCTCGGGAGCAGGCAGGAATTTTTGTGTCCAGGTCACACAAGGATCCAGTGTTTTTCAAAGGAGCTCAACTTCAGGCCCTTCTTCCTGTCTGCAGGGACTTCTGTTGAATGCACCTCTATGGGCAAGTTCACTAAGCCTTGATCCATTAAGAATTAGAAATTGCCTTTGTCTTAAAATGTCTGGCTTTTAAGGGTGTATCTTCTTGCAAAACACTACTTCAGATTTCACGCGCTAATTTAAGTTTTTCTTGTTTTTCTTTTCACCTTGATCTCCCCCACCGAGCTCCACCCTCCCACTATCCTGCGCCTCCACTCTCACCTCAACACACCTCTGTCCTCTTTTGTCTGCCTGCTAGCATAATCTCCAACCTCCTCAGCACAACCAATGCTCTCCGGAATAGTACGAGGTCAGGGTTGGGGGCGCGAAGACAAAGAGAATGTATACATACATGCATAGTTTTTATATCCCCCTCGCAAGCACCCACCCTGTCTGCAACTCAGTCAAGCTGCCTGACAGCTGCAGCTCACTGCTCTGTTCTCAGATCCCCCTAATGGCGTGAGCCGTACACTCCGTGCTTCTTTCCCATGAAATCGTTCCTGGCACCATCTTCGTTTTCCCTCTTTCTCCTCTTAAATCTCTGCCCTCTTTTCTCTGCCCCTTACGCAGTGGACACAGTCTTTACTGTTGCCGGAACTTCTCTTTCTTCTCCTCTCCTGGACTCTAACCAAACTTCTAACTTCTATTTTAATTTTTACTATTTTGACTTAAATTTCATCACCTCCATCCACCCCACCCACCATCTTCAGAAGTGCTTCTATAGCTGGGAATATACATTTTAATTTTCAAAGACTTCAGATTGTTTTTCCCTCAACTGCTTATGGAACACAGCAGGGATATTTAAGGCTGTGATCCAGGAAGTCTCAGAACCTATGTATGAACATACATTTTTATCTAAAGAAAAATCCCTCAGCAAGAAGAAACCCCAGCCATCAAAATGGGGGACCCAGAACTGTCCTTAGTACCCAGCTAAGAAACATTCAGGTGAGAAAGAGGTAAAACAGTGTCTAATAACAGCAAGAGGCAATTTTTCAAGTTACAGTTTTCCAGCAAGGCAGGCATTTTGCATAGCGCAGTGAAAGAAACATCTCTTTAAAGACAGCACTTAAAGTGAACAGTTATCATTTGCATATACAGTGACCAGAGGCAGTTTGCAATTAATAATAAGAGCTCTGAAAGAAAAGAAAAACCAAACCTCAACAATATTTTTTGAGTGTTTATCATGTTTATCAAATGTGTTGGGCAAAAGGCAAAATATTTACATGCATTATTTAATTGATTTTCACACCAATCATATGAAATTGAATTATTATTTTGACAATCTCATAGAAGAAGAAACTAACGATCAGAGAGGTTAAGTGAATTGCCAAAAATCACACAGTATACATGTGACAGAATCCAGATAATTTTAACACAAAGCAACATTCTTGGTTTAGATTCACGTGAGACAAGTAGACAACATAACTTGATTTGGGTAACAAAAGGAGAGGAGTAATTCAAAACAGAGATCCTTCTTAGATACCTAGATAAGGATAAACATCCAGTATTTAATGAAAAAAGTAAATATATTAAGCTAATGTATATACTTAAGCTCTAAAAATGTATAACGGGGTATAATACAGAGCAGGGAAACCATGAGCTCACTTCCTCCATAAGCACACCAAAACTACAACTATCTACAGACCAACTACTAATGAGGGCAACCAGAAGACTAGCAGAGAAGTTTGGCAAAACAAACAGAAAGTAAAGTTAAAAGAGGTACAGTAGAAAAGATTTTTCATAACAAAAGGTAAAAGAAGGCATTGCAGCAAAATGGGGAAAAGGCACAGAGACATGGGATAGTCCAGACCGTGGCAGAAATGAACTACAAATGGGAAGTAATCACCAGGCAGAGGCTCTCCCCAAGGACTAAGGGCTTTGAGCCCCACACCAGGATCCCCACTCTGGAGGTCCTGAACTGGGAAGATGAGCACCCAGTACATCTAACATTGACAATGAAGCAGGTCAAAGTCTAACAGAGTTTTGCCAAGAGAACGCACTGGTCATAGCAAATACCCTCTTCCAACAACACAAGAGAAGACTCTACACTCTACATATGGACATCACCAGATGGTCAATACCAAAGTCAGACTGATTATATTCTTTGCAGCCAAAGATAGAGAAGCTCCATACAATCAGAAAAAACAAGACAAAAGCTGACTGTGGCTCAAATCATGAAGTCCTTATTGCCAAATTCAGACTTAAATTGAAGAAAGTAGGGAAAACCACTAGACCATTCAGGGATGACCTAAATCAAATCCCTTATGATTATACAGTGGAAGTGACAAATAAATTCAAGGGATTAGATCTGATAGAGTGCCTGATGAACTATGGACAGAGGTTCATGACATTGTACAGGAGGCAGGGGTCAAGACCATCCCCAAGAAAAAGAAATCCAAAAGGAAAAATGGTTGTCTGAGGAAGCCTTACAAATAGCCGAGAAAAGAAGAGAAACTAAAGGCAAAGGAGAAAAGGAAAGATATACCCATCTGAATGCAGAGTTCCAAAGAATAGCAAGGAGAGATAAGAAAACCTTCCTCAGCGATCAAAGCAAAGAAAGAGAGGAAAACAATAGAATGGGAAAGACTAGAGATCTCTTCAAGAAAATTAGAGATACCAAGGGAACATTTCATGCAAAGATGGGCTCGATAAAGGACAGAAATGGTATGGACTTAACAGAAGCAGAAGATATTAAGAAGAGGTGGCAAGAACACACAGAAGAACTATACAAAAAAGATCTTCATGACCCAGATAACCATGATGGTGTGCTCACTTACCTAGAGCCAGACATCCTGGAATGTGAAGTCAAGTGGACCTTAGGAAGTATCACTACGAACAAAGCTAGTGGAGGTTATGGAATTCCAGTTGACCTATTTCAAATCCTAAAAGATGATGCTGTGAAAGTGTTGCACTCAATACGCCAGCAAATCTAGAAAACTCAGCAGTAGCAATAGGACTGGAAAAGGTCAGTTTTTATTCCAATCCCAAAGAAAGGCAATGCGAAAGAAGATTCAAACTACCGCATAATTGCATTCACCTTACACGCTAGCAAAGTAATGCTCAAAATTCTCCAAGCCAGGCTTCAACAATATATGAACCGTGAACTTCCAGATGTTCAAGCTAGATTTAGAAAAGGCAGAGGAACCAGAGATAAAATTGCCAACATCCGTTGGATCATCGAAAAAGCAAAAGAGTTCCAAAAAACATCTAGTTTTGCTTTATTGACTACACCAAAGCCTTTGACTGTGTGGATCACAACAAACTGTGGAAAATTCTGAAAGACATGGGAATACCAGACCACCTGACCTGCCTCCTGAGAAATCTGTATGCAGGTCAAGAAGCTACAGTTAGAATTGGACATGGATCAACAGACTGGTTCCAAATCGGGAAAGGTGTATGTCAAGGCTGTATATTGTCACCCTGCTTATTTAACTTATATGATGCAAAGTACATCATGAGAAATGCTGGGCTGGAAGAAGCACAAGCTGGAATCAATATTGCCAGGAGAAGTATCAATAACCTCAGATTTGCAGATGACCCCGTCCTTATGGCAGAAAGTGAAGAACTAAAGAGCCTCTTGATGAAAGTGAAAGAGGGGAGTGAAAAAGTTGACTTAAAGCTCAACATTCAGAAAACTAAGATCATGGCATACAGTCCCATCACTTCATGGCAAATAGATGGGGAAACAGTGGAAACAGTGACAGACTTTATTTTGAGTGGGCCCCAAAATCACTGCAGATGGTGAGTGCAGTCATGAAATTAAAAAATGCTTCCTCCTTGGAAAAAAGGCTATGATCAACCTAGACAGCATATTAAAAAGCAAAGACATTATCTTAAAAACAAAGGTCCGTCTAGTCAAAGCTATGGCTTTTCCAGTAGTCATGTGTGGATGTAAGAGTTGGACTACAAAGAAAGCTGAGCACCAAAGGATCGATGCCTTTGAACTGTGTGGTGTTGGAGAAGACTATTGAGAGCCCCTTGGACTGAAAGGAGATCAAACCAGTCAATCCTAAAGGAAATCAGTCCTGAATATTCACTGGAAGGACTGATGCTGAAACTCTAATAATTTGGCTACCTGATGTGAAGAATCAACTCATTGGGAAAGACCCTGAGGCTGGTAAAGATCGAAGGCAGGAGGAGAAGGGGACAACAGAGGATGAGATGGTTGAATGGCACCACCGACTCAATGGACATGAGTTTGGGTAGACTCCAGGAGTTGATGATGGACAGGGAAGCTGGTGTGCTGCAGTCCATGGGGTCGCAAAGAGTTGGACACAACTGAACTGAATGCTTGCCTCTGGGAAAGCAGGAGGGCTGTAGTAGAAAGAGACTCCACTCTTAAAAGCTCATGTAAAATCTCACATGGTTCAAGTTCCAAAAAGAGTCAGCAATTTGAAAGAAGCGTGATCAGCCCCAGTTGCTGCTCTTAGAAAGCCTCCCAGAGCAGTGTAACTCTTCCTGGGGTTTAGGCACTAGTGGCAGCCACTTGGAGGAGCTCGTTCTGCCAGAAGGACACAGACACTGGCAAGTACCATTTTGGATTTGAAAAAAAAACAAACACAGTTTAAGAGACCTCTGGGACAAACAAATGAAAACCAAAAAGACCCAAAAGATTTAAAAGATAATATCAAAAACATTAAATATGGGAGAGGGAATGCAGGGTTATTTGAATGCATTCAAACTTAAAAGATCATCAACTTAAAATAACCACATACATATATGGAGAACCTCTTGGTAACCACAACCAAAAATCCATGCTAGATACAAACCAAACCAAAAAGAAAGAGAGAGAGAGAAACGGATCCAAACATAACACGAGAAATAGTCATCTTAAGGGAAGAGAGCAACGGAAGCAGACAGGAACAAAAGAGAACCACAAAAACAGTCCCAAAATAATGAACAAAACAGCAGTTAGTACATCAGTTCAGTTCAGTTCAGTTCAGTCGCTCAGTCGTGTCCGACTCTTTGCGACCCCATGAATCATAGCACGCCAGGCCTCCCTGTCCATCACCAACTCCCGGAGTTCACTCAAACTCATGTCCATCGAGTCGGTGATGCCATCCAGCCATCTCATTCTCTGTCGTCCCCTTCTCCTCCCGCCCCCAATCCCTCCCAGCATCAGACTCTTTTCCAGTGAGTCAACTCGTTGCATGAGGTGGCCAAAGTATTGGATTTTCAGCTTTAGCATCAGTCCTTCCAATGAACACCCAGGGTTGATCTCCTTTACCTATCGGTAATTATTTTCAATGTAAATAGATTAATGCTTCAATAACAAGGCACAGAGAGGCTGAATGGACACAAAAACAAAATCACAAGAGACACAATTCAAATCTAAAGTCACTCACAGAAAGTTAGGGGATGAGAAAAGATATTCCATGTAAATAGAAATGAAAAGAAAACTGGGATAGCAACACTTTTATCAGACAAAGAAAACTTTGAATAAAAGACTGTAATAAGTGACAAGGACATTATATAATGATTAAGGGATAAATATAAGAATATATAAAAATTGTGTATGTATATACCCCAAATAGGAGCACATAAATATATGAAACAAATATTAACAAACATAAAGGGAGAAATTGACAATAACACATAAAAGTAGGGAACTTTGATACCTCATTTACATCAATGCATAGGTCATTCAGATTGAAAATCAATAGGAAAAACTGGCCTTAAATGACACATTAGGCCAGATTGAGTTAATCGACAAAGGATACCTATCCAAAAGCAGCAGAATAAACATTATTTTCAAGTGCACATGGAACATTCTCTAGGACAGATCACATGTTGGGCCACTAAATGTCTCTTAAAACATTTAAGAAGACTGAAATTATATCACACAGTTTTTCAAATCACAGAAGTATGCAACTAGAAATCAACTCTAGAAAATCAACTAGAAAAGAAAAAAAAAACAATAAATACATGGAGGCTAAAGATATGATACTAAACAACCAATGGAACAATAAAGTAATCAAAGAGAAAATTTTAAAAAAATACCTGAAGACAAATTAAAATGACCTATGATCTAAAAATCTATAGGACACAGAAAAAGTAATTATAAGAGGGAAGTTTATAGTGATACAAGCCTACCTTAGGATAATAAAAATCTCAAATAAACAACCTAACCTTACACCTAAGGGAACTGGAAAAAGAAGAACCGGCAAAAGCCAAAGTTAGTAGAAGGAGAGAAATAATAAAGAACAGAACAGATACAAATAAAGTGCAGATTAAAAAAATAGAAAAGATTAGTAAACTAATATCCAATTCATTTAAAAGGTAAATAAAATTGATAAACCTTTAGTCAGACTCATTAAAAAGAGAGAGAGCTCAAATAAATAAAACAGAAATGAAAAAGTAGAAGCTTGAACCAACACCACAGAAATATAAAGAATCCTAAGAAATTTCTGTAAACCAGTTCAGTTCAGTTCAGTCACTCAATTGTGTCTGACTCTTTGCAACCCCATGAATCACAGCATGCCAGGCCTCCCTGTCCATCACCAACTCCCGGAGTTCATCCAAACTCATGTCCGTCGAGTCGGTGATGCCATCCAGCCATCTCATTCTCTGTTGTCCCCTTCTCCTCCTATCCCCAATCCCTCCCAGCATCAGAGTCTTTTCCAGTGAGTCAACTCGTCGCATGAGGTGGCCAAAGTATTGAAGTTTCAGCTTTAGCATCAGTCCTTCCGATGAACACCCAGGACTGATCTCCTTTAGAATGGACTGGTTGGATCTCCTTGCAGTCACATACCAATAAATTGAAAACCTAGAATAAATGAATAAATTCCTGGAAATATTCCTTCCCAAGAATGAATCCAAAGAAACAGAAAATATGAGCAGACCTATAACCAGTAATGATATTGCATCAGTAATTTTTAAAATTCCCCCAAAACAAAAATCCAGGACTAGACAGCTTCACAGGTGAATCTGACCAAATATTTAAAGAACAGTTAACACCTATCTTTCTCAAACTATTCAAAAAATTGAAGAGGAAGGAATGCTTCCAAACTCATTCTACAAGGTCAGCATCACCCTGATACCAAAACCAGACAAAGACATCACACACACACACATACACAAAATCACAGGCCAGTATCACTGATGAACATAAATGAAAAATTTCTCAACAAAATATTAGCAAACCCTACAACACATTAGCAAATTAGCAAATTCAACAATACATTAAAGGGATCATACACCATGATCAACTGGGATTTATCCCAGGGATGCAAGGATGGTTCAATACATGCAAATCAATAAATATTATATACCACATTAACAAATTAAAGAAAATTATATATTCTTCTCAACAGATGCAGGAAAAGCTTCCAACAAAATCCAATGTCCATTTATAATTAAAAACTCTCAAGCAGTATAAAGGGGAAACACATCAACATAATAAGAGCCATATGTGACAAACCTATGGGCTTTCCCGATGGCTCAGCGGTACAGAATCCGTCTGCAATGTAGGAGCCTCAGGAAACGTGGATTTGATCCCTGGGTCAGGAAGATCCCGTGGAGGAGGGCATGGCAACCCACTCTAATATTCTTGCCTGGAGAATTCCAAGGACAGAGGAGCCCGGCAGGCTACAGTCCATAGGGTCACAAAGAGTCAGACATGACTGAAGCGACTTAGCGTGCGCACACACACACACACGCCCAGTGCATGTGGGATCTTTCACACACACACACATACACACACCCCCAGTGCATGCGGGATCTTTCACACACACACACACACACACCCAGTGCATGCGGGATCTTTCACACACACACACACACACCCAGTGTACACACACACACACACACACACACACACACGCCCAGTGCATGCGGGATCTTTCCAGACCAGGGATTGAACTGGTATTCCCTGCATTGCAAGGCAGATTCTTCACACACACACACACACCCAGTGCATGCGGGATCTTTCCAGACCAGGGATTGAACTGGTATTCCCTGCATTGCAAGGCAGATTCTTCACACACACACACACACACACACACACACACACACCCAGTGCATGCGGGATCTTTCCAGACCAGGGATTGAACTGGGATTCCCTGCACTGCAAGGCAGACTCTTCACCAGTGGACCACCAGGGAAGACCAGTCCTTGTCTTTATCTAAAATTACACACTAACACTTTCTCTTGTTTAAACAAGAGAGATTTTTTTATTCTCTGTGTATTCTTTGCAAAGTGTTTTAGGTCTCAGAAATTATTTCAGCTATCCTAAATCACAGTCAGAAAGAGCAACCATTTCACATTACATTTTAAAACCAAAGTTCTTTTTAGTTTGTGATTCTAGGAATCCTTTTGGTCTACTTCCATTTTCTTAAATATTTATACTCCAAGCGTTAGTATGCTCACCTAAATAAATACCTTTCAGTTCTCTTTTCTTTCAGTCTGATTAGAAAACATGATGGCACCATAAAAGTGTAAATTCGTTGAGTTTAAAACAACTTATTAATGGTGTGTGGCAAAGTGTTGGGTGCATGCACTAAAAGGTGTTCCTTTTGGTAAATATTTACTTACTGAATTTGACTACCTCTGGGCTTAATAACAACAACAACAATAGAAATAATAATAAACATTTCCAGAGGGAAAGTAATAATTCACTCGTGTTTGGCATTGTGCTAGGTTTTAAATTACTTCTCTCATGTGAATCTCATAGCAACACATTATTTCTACTTAACCAATGGGGAGATTAAAGTTTGTAAAGGTTAAGTGAGCCGTTCCCAAGATCACACATCCAGTAAATGAGAGAGCCAGATTCTGTCCCGGGATTATGTTTCCAAAGCCTACCATGTAAATTCTAATACTATCACCTCACTACCTTTTCAACTTTCCTTAAAAGCGACTGAATAACTTTTTGGTGGGAGGTGTGCTCTGTGACAAGCGGGATCTTAGTTTTCCAATCAAGGACTGAACCCACACCCCCCGCAGCAGAAGCGTGAAGTCTGAACCCTTGGACCACCAGGGAAATCCCCAAAGCTGCTGAATACCCTTTTAACCTCACCGTTTCCTTTCACATTTCCTTGCAAGATACAAATATTTACTGATTTCCATCCCCAACTCCCCTCCCATTTAGATCTACACCCCTGCAAAACAAATGTCAGATCTTACTACGTCCGTATGCTCATTATTTATGGTTCTTCCCAGGGGTGTGCTGGTAAATATTTAACAATCAACTTTGGGAGTAGAGGTTGGGAGAAGAGCCCTGATTTGTAGTGTCTGTCTGATTTCCAAGGCATAAATCCTGCTACCATGGGTAATTTCAAGTCACGGAGATGAGGCCACTGAACACAGCTGGGAAGAGATGTGTACAGCTCACTTTCTCTGCCTGGTGCAGGGTGCTTAGCATACTCCCATACTGACTAGTGCACACTGAAAAAATAAACACATCCTCCTTCTTGGATTAACTTTGGAGGAATAACTAGGAAACATATCTGCTTTAAACACTCACATACTGTTTGATGAAGTAAACTTAAATTTTTTTGTTCATCCAGATCAGTAGTTGTCACAATGTGGTCCCCAGGCCAACAACATCAGCATCACCTGGGAACTTGTTACAAATGCAAATTCTGGGCCCCACCCTAGACTTACTGAATCAGAAAGATGGTGGTGGTTGGGGGGAGGTCAGCAATCACTGTCTTAATCAATGTTTTAATGATTCTAGGTGAATCTCTAGGTGATTCTGTTTCTAATTTCAAAATCTCTCTTCCATTTCAGCACTGTGAAGGTAAAGAAATCAAGGTAGACAAAGCTAATCTTTCGAGAGGAAGCCAATGTCAATTTTAATGGGAAAAAAAAAGGAGGAAATTGTCATAGGTCTAGTAAGTAGGTAATGCAGACTGCAGAGAAGAAAGGTCTCATTTATTTCCTCTTACCTGGTTACTGCTCACATCTGAGTCATGAGAAGTGACTGTAAAACCTGTGTGCAGACAGTCTCTCTAAAACAGAGAAGAAGCTCACTGACTTTTTGAGACTCATCCCAGAAGCAATGCGATGGATCCAACTGGAAAGCCTCACTCTTCGATGTACAGCTGGGGGAGCTCTGCTCTTCACCTAAGTGAGTTAAAACACAAGCTTCCTACCTAAATACAAACTGGGTGTCTTCGGCTTCCCTGGTGGCTCAGACGGTAAAGAATCTGGCCACAACGTGGGAGACCCAGGTTCAGTCCCTTGGTTGGGAATGGCAACCCTCTCCAGTATTCTTGCCCGGAGAATCCCACAGACAGAGGAGTCTGGCAGGCTCCATCCCCATGGGGTTGCAAAGAGTCAGACACAACTGAATGACTAGCAGGTAACACACCCTGGGTTTACTCGGGGGTAATTTTTTCTGCATTCCTCAGTAGTTGACCTGCTTCAGATTCTTCCAGAGGGCTTGTTAAAATACATGTTGCTGACTGCTGTCCCCATACCCACCCAGTTCCAGATTTGCACTTGTAACCAGTGCACTCTGAGAATACTGGCTGTACCTACATGCTCTGAGTTCTCTCCCTCTCCGGGTCCTGTTCTTGGATTGCTAAGGAGCTGTTGGATTTTATCCTTAGGCTGGCCTGATGGATTGGTTGGTGAAGGGATGTGTGCAGTGGAACTGGCAATAGCAAAGCTTTCATTTCTGTAAAGCCATCACTGCAAAACAGAAACACAGTTTAATCAGAGCCATAATTGGCACATTGCACCAGGATTTTCATTTACTCTGCTACATCTCATTTTACTCTGAAGAGACATTTATTGCAGATAGTTTTTAAAGGAAAATTTTTATAATTAGAGAATGCTTTATAAGTGTAATCAATTTTGGCTGATGGGAAGGCTTTTCTAGAAATCAAAATGCATACTGGCATAAAAATACAAATACTGCAGAAACAAACATTATGCAATTGACAAGGTATTCATCAATATTCAAATATACTATTTCCAGCATCTCATTCAGGAATGAGTTGATACTTTCTCTGTGAAGACTCACTGTTCCTATTCCTGAAATGACCCAAAGACAAGAGTCATCAGTACAGTCTATATTCACTGGGCTCCAAAGCACATGAATAACCAAATAGCAATCATTAAGTTTGCAGGTGGCATCAAGTTAAGTGAGAATTACTCCAAAGGAGAAAAAAAAATTAAATACAGCACGACCTTGGTAATTTGGAGTAAAGGAGAGAAAATATAGCAACGCTATCCAAGCAAGGTACTACACTGAAAGAGAAAATACAGATTGCAAAATAAAAGAAAGGTCAGTATATAAGCAAGTTTGCCATTTGTTCAGTAATTAATTATTGAACACCTACTATCTGCCAGGTTCTGGGATACAGCACTAGGTAAAACAGACAGTGTTTCTCACTCATGGAGCTCATAGAGAGATGAGAGAGAGGGAGAGAGCCGTTAAACAGGTAACAAACAAACAAAACCTGAACATATAACCTGAATTGTTATATGTGCTTTGAAGGAAGAGAGCAGAGGAACGTGAAAAAGAACATCTTGGCTTGAGAGAAGAGGAATCATTAAGGGAAAATGGTCAGGGAAGCTTTTCTGAGGAGGTGACATTTATGAGCTGGAACATAAATGATGAGAAGCAGTGAGCTCAGGGGAGGAGGCTATTCCAGACAGAGGACGGTTCCAGCCCAAGTGAACATCCTGTGGTTACTGCCTAGGCAGTAAAGGTCTAGGAACTGAGACGAGATCAGTGTGGTCTGAACACAGCAAACAAGAGAGAGGTAGCGAGAGATGAGGAGTGCGGAAGCATCCAGGTAAACACGCATCAGCATCACAGTAACATTTTAAAGCGCAGGAATCAGGGACTTCCCTGGCGGTCCAGCGGCTGAGACTCCACCTTCCAATCCAGAAGCTGTGGATCCCACCCCTGGTTGGGGAAGGAAGGTACCACATGCCATGGGGCGTGGTCAAAATTTTTTTTAAAAAAAGCAGGGGGTCAGCAAACTTTACCCACAAAGGGCCAGATATTACATAGCTTAGAATTTTGTGGACCATAAGGTCGTCCCAAGAGCTCAACTCTACAGATGTAGCAAGAAAGCAGTCACAGACAATACTTAAATGATGCAAGTGGCTGTGTTCCAATAAAACTTTATTTATAAAAACAGGCACTGGATGGACTTAGCCTGCAGTCCAAATTCTTTCAGTCGCCAACCCCTGAAAGACTAAAAGCCGGAATAAGACTGGACTAGAAAACATAAGCAGGAGCAGGAAATTCATCATCTGAATGACTCAGGAAACTCATTTTCTAAATGAGTCAGCACTAGTCAGACCATCACTTGATACAACATTTTCCTTGGGCTCCACACTTGAGTGCAGTATCACATATGCATAAAGGTTCCAAACTAGTGATGATTATAGCTTTGGATAACTCTGACCAAGTTAAATAAGTTGACTTATTCAACACAACAGAGAAAAGGTAATAAAACAGTTTTCATGTGTCTGAAGTGTCATTTTTGCTGAGGGTGTGTCCAGCTGTCTTCCCGGCTCACTGAGTAGAGAGACATGGAAACAAAGACACAGGGAAAGTGAGATGTGAGGAGGAAATGGAACTCGAGGAATAGAATGGCCCGACGACAGAAAAAGTTGTAAACATGGCCCCCGCTAGCTCTCCTCCCCGTTTTTGTGGCACACGTCTATTCAGGACCAAGGGAGTATTTTCGTCCATGTGTCTTAGGTATACCACTATTTAAAGGAATGCCATCACAGGGAACTATACTCAGTGCCTTGTAACAAGATAGAAAAGAATCGGAAAGAGATGTATGCGCATATGTATAAGTGAATCACTGTGCTCTATGCCTGAAACTAGGACGACATTGTAAATCAACCATGCTCCAGTAAAAAAGGATGCCGTATGTATTCTTGTCAAGTGAAGAGCTGGCCCATAATTTATCCTCTTTTAGACACTGTATCTTCCTTTTTCAAAACGAAGCCTGTACGTGTTGATCAATCATTCTATGCCGGGTGTGCTAAGTACTTTACATGGATTTTCTCATTCACCCCGCATGATACATCTATGAATCAACATTATTCTTATCCTCGTTTTACTAAAGCCTGAGTCCTTGCTATCGTTGTCCTCATTTCACAGAAAACCTAGACTTGAAGGTAGTAAATAACTTTCCCAATGCCCAAGCACTAGGAAATGGTAGACCCCAATTGTTTTACTTTTAAAGTGAGGCAGTTTGAGGAATAGCTGTGTTTACACTTCTTTTGTAAATAGCACTGAGTGATATAAATCATAAAATTTCCACCTTTTTTTGTTTGAAGCATCAAAGGTTAAGAGAATGTACTTTTGACTAGAGCCAACTTAGCTCACCCACAACTCTGTAAACATTTCCAGAAGATCAATGATTTTTATTTATTGTCTATGTGTATGTATTGTGTGAAAAGGCTCAAATCTTGGAATAGTCTCAAGATGTAGGTTCATTTTTCTAAGCTCTCCTAATATCTTTGGTAGTAATTAGGGTTTTATTTTCTTTAAACAGGAAACAGAGTTGCTCAGTCATTTCTATCATACTTCCAATATATGAAATATTTGTGGGTCTGTTTTTTGTTCTGTGGGTTCTTCCTCTTGTGTCTGACCTCCTTATCTGCTTAGATATCTTTTACTCTGAGATGCTCATTTCCTTCAGAAAATTCTCCATGAGAATTCTTTGAGGCCTAGGATGAAGGTGCAGTCCTCTGGAGAGCAATGGAACTTCCTTCTGCCAAGAGGTTGGAGGGACCACCAGCTTTAAGGTCAATATAAACAAAATTCACAGCCTGCATTTTATTAGACTGCAATTCTGGGAGTTTGGGATGCAAATCTGTGTTCAGATCAATTTGTCATTATGTCTTGTGTTTCCCTCTTTCCATCACTGCTTGATGTCAAGATAAATATCCTTGTGTTCTCTTGGAGGAGGATGTGAATTGAATATTTGTGGTTTACCCTTTCCCTTTGAGGTCCCAGCCTGATGAGTGAAGGGTCTGCTATTATAGTTCCCATAGCAGGCTTGGTCTTGTTCCCCATACCTCTTAGGTCAGCTGGATCAGCCCATCAGGACTAGCAATTTCCCTTAAAGCAGGTGTGGCTTCAGGAATTTTTCTACCTCTCTGCATCCCACCTTCACTTAATTTTGTCCTAATATTTCTGCTGCCTTATTAGGTCTTTGATGGTCTCAAAAAGAGGGCTCTTATATTTTATAGTATTTTTTTCTCTAGTATTTTCCTATAGTTGTATAGCAAAGAATTAACCTTACTCAAAGGAAGGTCTGACTTTCGGTCTTGGCTCCTGAGAGGTAATCTCTAAACTCTTGGAATGTTCTGCCTGATACAAGTGTGTCTTGGTTATCTAAGGGCCTTGGGTCACACGAACAGTCCATGGTGCAGGATGCAAGTCCTTGGTTATCAAGCAACAGACTGTCTGCCATGTTTAAGTAACCAAGCTCTTGTAGAAATTCAGGACACCAAGGTTCAGGTGAACTTCCTTGCTTGGCAATACTCCGTGTGCATACTGTTATACATTGGTCTGGGAGAAATTAGCCCTACATGTGACTCAACTGGTACAGCAAGGGAAGCTTCACACGCTTCTACTCAACTGGTAGAGCTTCAAGCTTCACACAAGCTTCCTCCCTGGACTCTGACCCTATGTCTCTGCTCATGGTGGATTCTAATCCGAGTATTTTTGCTGTAATAAACCATAACTATAATGGCTTCCATTGATTTCTGTGAGTCCTTCTAGCAAATTATCAAACCTGTGCATATCTTGGAAGCCCCGGATTTTCAACTGGTGTTAGAAGTAAGGGTGGTCTTGGGGAATCCCCTAACTCTGCAGTTGTTTTCAGTGGAAAGTTGTTGCTTTCAATAGAAAGGTAGTCATATTACCTAGCCAGCCATATGACTGGAAATGAAAAAGTCTGAAATAATGAGAAATACATTTACCTACCTTTAGTCCATATTTTCATATAAAACTGTTGACTTGAGTTAAACAACATGACTCAATTAACTTTAATCAAATATTGGAACAGGCTTTTATGAATCAGACAGTCAAATTCTGACTACATGATTTTTGAATGAAAGAAATGTCATTATATGTGAGAATATATAAATATGAATAAACGTAACATATGTATATATAGCTGTTTATTTATAAATATACCTGATTATCAAACGAGCACTAGCTTAGGACTCAAGAGATGTAGGTAATACCTGTATAATTGATTTGACTACTTTCTAGAAAGACAACTTCGGTGATTCATTGATTTCCTTGAACCTCCTTCCTCACAAATTCAGTGACATAGGTCAGGGGTTCTCACTGGGGGTGATGTTGCCTATGAGACGCCATTTTGGAAATGGAGCGGGTGATTTTTTGTTGTAATAACTTTTGAGAGTATTGACATTTAGGTAGAGTCTGGGATTTTAAATGTCCCACAAGCCATGGCACAGAACTTTGCAGAGAAGAACTGTCCCATATCCTATATGCAATTTTTGGATGTTTTGCCAGACATTCATTTAGGTGAAACACCTGTTTATAATTAACTGAGTCAGATGCAAACTATTTTATACATAAAAACAACATAAGTTTTGCATGATTTTACTATATGTGGAATTTTCCAGATATACAATTGCTATGTAATTGAGAGAAGACTGTGCAGGTTGTCTTGCCTGGCACTTTCCCAGCAATGCTGCTCATGTGTTTGAGTCCCTGAGACAACCCACCCACCCACCTGCAGAGTTGGAACGCCATGGTGCAAGCACAGATGGCTTCACTAGGCCCTCAGGGTGGTCCTAAACTGAGCATTTGCTGTTGAAATGGAGGTTGTTATTATTATAAATTATTTCTTTCATTTTTTCACTGTATTGAAGTTAGTACATTATGGTTACTTTACATTATATATATATATATATGTAGGTTATCATATCTACAGATTTCATTTCTATGTGGTGTCCTGGTCTGCCTGTCAAATATTCCCAAGGCCACTTGTATACACACACACACACACACACACATGCACACAAATGGGGAATGATTGGGATCCCCTTTTTTATGAAAAGATATTCCACATTAAGAATATGCCAAGGTAAAGAATTCTCTAAACTCTTCTCCCTCATTCCACAAATTAGTTGGTTTGGACTCTATGTGATGAAACACTTCAGAAGTGTTTCTATATAGCTTCATAATCACTTGTTCCTTTAAGGCGTGGTCTATAACCAAGGATGTTCCTCTGGTTCAGAGAAGAAGAAAGGAACCCATCAAGTCCATTATCCGAGGCAGCCTCTGCTTAGGACCAAGTAAGCGTGTCTTCATTTCAGCATAATTCACTTCAGTGAGCTTACTTCTAAGCAGTAGAATCACATGGATGAGTGATGATCAGTTGATGAGGGTTCTTCATCAAAAAGTGTTGTCATCTAAACAAGGAGAATGTTTTAAACTCAGAAGACTGTGACGTTGTGCAGGGAATGGAAGAATCTGAAGGGCGAGGTGTAAGCAGAATGCTGTGGGAGAGCTTCTGTGGGGAGAACTCATTTGACCTGGGAGAAGAGAAAAGGTTTTGAGAAGTGGGAGAGGGTGTTTCAGGCAGGGGGCACTGTATCAACAGGGACAAAGTGGAAGTTAGAAAGTGTAAGGCTGGTTATGGGAAAGTCTGGCCCATGGTCTCAGAAATTTCACATCAGTGAGGCTACGGGGACAAGGTGAGGCTGGAAAGCTAGGTTGGTACCCGATCATGGAGGACCTTGAAAGCCAGGCTGAGAAGTCCTGACAGGATTGTGAGGCCATTCTGCAGCAAGTCATGAAGTTTTGTTGTTCAGTCACCAAGTTGTGTCCAATTCTTTGTGACCCCATGAACTGTAGCACACCAGGCTTTCCTGTCCTTCACTCTCTCCCAGAGTTTGCCCAAATTCATATGCATTGAGTCAGTAATTTGAGGAGAGCGATATGATCAGAACCCTGGTTTCTGAAAATAGTCTAACTGACCTCTGTAGGATGCACAGGTAGAGAGAAAGACACTTCTGCTCGTAGGTGGTTATACCAGCCCAGGTGAGACTCCCAGGTGAGACAGGGACACAGAGCAGCAGCAGCCGGGCTGGGAGAAGAGGGCAAAGAGAGACAGAGGAGGCGGATGGGGAGGGCGGGCTCCGCCTGAATACCTGAGTAAGGTGACAGTGCTGTAGCCTGGATACCAATGACCAGGGGAGGCTGCCCAGGAAGATGGAGGCAATAATGAGCTTGGTTTTCAGACCAATTGGATTTGAAAGACAGGTACTATATGCACATGGAGATGTCCAGCAAGCAATTAGAAGAAAGGGCTGGAGTGCTCAAAAATTTCCAGATTATCTGTCACTTCTCTACCACCGTCTCCTCCTCCAAGAACCTCTCCTCTGTCATGACTGAAAGGTTACTGTGGTTACTGAACATAGCACCATGGATAAGAACTCACGCTCTGGATATGACTGAGCCAGAGTCCAATGCTAGTTCTGCCACTCTCTGGCTGTATGACACTGGGTGAGTCAGTGGATTTCTCCAAGTCTTAGCTTCCTCATCTACAAAATGGTGCTTTAAAAAAAGTATCTTCAGATTAATCCTTTGACAAATAAATGAGTGACTACCTGGCATATTGTAAATGCCTAAAAATGTTACCTGTTATCGAACTGGATGGCTTAGCATTCCACAAACACACCTCAACTCTCCTACTTCTGGTCATCGGTCCCTGCTGCTGTTCTCTTAGAATGTTCTTCTACCTGACCCTAATCCATCCACCAACAGATGTCACTTTACCTATTCACTTTGCTTTCTACTCAAGATCTTGAAATCTTATTTCTCCTTGACTATAAGAGCTGGGGTTGGAATTTGGAATAAACTTGACTGGAAGAGTTTGCACACTCACTGTGACGATTAAACAGAGTCTTGGCTGGCTCACAAGAGGCAATGCAGACTTTGTTCTCACAGAAAATACTCTGACTCTGTGAGGCTTTCCTAATATGTGTTACTAGAAGGATTATGTAGCGAGCATCTCACCAAACACAGGCTTTATTGAGCATAAAAAGGACAAAAATGAAATCTTGGGAAGCCCAAACAAGTCTGGTGTTGTCTAATGTTTGCTGTGCTTTAATCTTTGTGGAGGGCTGAGTGCTTTTTCCTTGGCACTTCTGTTGTGGATTCCTCTTTGGCAGCATTTTCCCAGGTAGAGAATGCTACCAGCCAGTTCTTTCCTGCTACCTTCCGCCCACACTTTGTTTTGGCAAATATAACTTGCCTGGGAGCTTCAGAAATGCTGCTCTGCACAGCCCTCATGCCAAATTGGAAGAGACACTATTCTCTGTAAAACTAAGATAAGCGTTCAGAAGAGCCAATCTGCTTCCAAATAGGATTTTAACAAATTTTTTAAGTCAACTGAAACAGTAGCTCAACATCATTCTTTGGGTTTCTACTTAGTACAGTATCTTTCATTTTCAAACAGTTCCTATAGCAATATAATCAAAATAACCTTTATTTTTTTTCCAGCTGCAAAGAGAGAACCATAAATTATTCCTTACCCTAGTTTCCTTTCAGTACACACAAAAGCCAGTGCTTGCTCTGCCCCAATAAATCAAAGCTTCAAAAAGGGCAAGGCAGCTAATCAGAGAACGCAGCTTCCACTAACTAGACAATGAAATCCTGTGTCTGTCATCTTTGGAATTAATAGGAGATAAAGTGCCACTTTACACAAAATTCCCAAACCAGGTCAGGAAAGAGTCAGGACATAGAATGGATTTGCAAACCTGGTCATTATAGTCATCTAAGAGCATATGATTCAATCAAAATTGGATTTTCATCTACATTTCACAGCCATAGGTTAATGTCTTCAAATGCATTTCTGATAGAACCAAAGATTTAATCATTATACTTCTGAAAAATATATTTTCAAAAGAGAAATATTTTTGAGCTGGTAAGGAAAATGTTTCTAAGAGAAAGTGATATTGAAAACAGCCCTGAACGATGTAGGAGCTTTCAACATGCACATTTCGTAAAAATGGATTGACTCAAATTACAGGATTGTGCCCCATTGATTCAATTTTTCTAGTTTTCCATATTAATGTCCTCAAGAGCGTAACTAATGATGACAACACTTAATAAATGCCTTCTCTGTACGAGATACCATGCTGAGCGCAGGGTTAAGGAGATGAATGAAACACCCAACCTGCCCTCAAGGGACTTGTAGCCTTCAAAGGGTATGAAATCCAGTTTAACTTTATTACAAAATAAAACAGAAAAATCATTATAAATTGATTTTGACATTTGGTTGGAAGCTCTACATTAAATTTCTGCTTCACAGCAATTTTCTCTGAAAATAAAATCAAATGACCTAAGATACAAAGAAGATGGCTCTTCTTTTTAAATTTTCATACTCTTTTAATTAAAAAAAGTATATGAATAAATCTGTGTAACACTATATATGATGAGGGTGTGCAGTGTGCTACATTGATACATTTATTTCTAATATTGCAATGAACTAATATCACCTTATACAATTAGTACAATATTATTATCTATTTTCATTATACTGTTCATTAGATCTCTGTGGCTTATTTACTAGTCGTTTATAAGTTTGCACCCTTCAACAACAACAATCCTAATACCCCAGTGCCCAGTCCCTAGTGACCATCATTTAACTTTCTGTGTTTTACAGGTTTGACATTTTTACATTTCACATATAAGTGATATCATACAGTACTTGTCTTTCTTGAAGACGGCTTTTCTAGGATAGAATATAATTGCAAAAATCAACTGAATTCAATAAATTTTCACCATAGCCATAGCCACAAATTTAGTAATTCTATATAACTGTTTGAAACTTAAACTAGAAAGAAAAAATTGGTTAATGCCTATGTTATAACACTTCAGTAAGGGTAGAATACTCAAAAACATGTAACTGTATTGAGTCCCAGCTTCAAACAGTGCCATCATGTGGGACCAAGAAACTTCCTGGAAGAAATTCATTTCAAAAGCAAAATTCTGCACATGGGCTTGGTTCAACAGTGTCATTTTAGTGTGTTTTAAATTTAAAAATTAAGTCTAGCCATGGCATGGGGACTTTAAATGTTTAAAATTGATAATCAATTTTCACTAAGTTACAAACTATAGACACTGGGGTGCAGGGAAACACTGCTCTGGGATTTATGTCACAAACTGTAACACAAAATAAAGAGATTCAACTTTTTCCTCTTTCTGTAGGAGAATGGCTTATCCAAGTTTCCAAGACAACTGCACCCTTTTGCTGCAACGGGGGACATCCAGGAGGAAGAGACACTATACTCACACACAACAGCCCCGCCATGGATACCTTGGCAATGGAGATTATCCAAACGATGCTGGATAAAACAAACGAAAATGCAGATGCCACAGGGAAGGTGACAGACGGTAGGTGATACATATGAATACCCTCTAGATAGAATTCTGCAGGGAGCTGCAGAATTTTCAGTAGCAGGTGAGGATAAGAACCAGAGAATTATGATTTATTCCTGCTCATTTGACCCCATTTGTCTACTTCCCTATGCTGAAGTTGACTACAGTAGACTATACAAATATGAAAGTGTGTGTGTTAGTCACTCAGTCATATCCAACTCTTTGCAACCCCATGGACTCCTCCATCCATAGAACTCTCCAGGCAAGAAAACGAGTGGATAGCCATTCCCTTCTCCAGAGGATCTCCCTGACCCAGGAACTAAACCCAGGTCTCCTGCATTGCAGGTAGATTCTTTACCATCTGAGTCACCAGGGTTATATTACTCAAATATTAGGTCTTACTTCCTTTCAAGAATACACTGAATTATTTTCTAAGAAGAAAAGGGCTCACTTATCTGAAATTTAGTAACATATTCAACAACTTCTTTCCCATCTTAACTTCTGGCTAAGTATTTTATACTGTTGGAGCCCTACAGCTTGATGCTGAACATAAGGGAGGGAGAAAAATACCCAAGAGAATTAAGAATATAATGGAATGGCTTGCTCACCACGAAGACTTCACCTTGTTCTCCTGAGAACCAGTGACACTGAGCAGCAGAAAAGAACTCCTGGTACTTCTGGAAATTATATAAAAGGTACATTGAACAGGTTAGAAACTTCTGGGTTGGCTTCCTTTCCTCTCAAAGATTATTGCAAAAGTTTTTCTGCTCGCAAGAGAATACTGAAAAAGAATTCATTGTAAAAGGTCTATGTGAAAGTGCTGAGAATAGGTTATCCTGCACCATGGTAGATCATGCTGACTGCACATGGAAAAGAATGTATCCTACTGTACTTTTAATGGCCTTCAAAAATAATTAACAGTTGAACAGGAAAAAGCACTGACAAAATTCTTATAGTCAAGATGTCCTTTGACAGTTTTTTTGGGAATTGGAAAGCCACTTCTTGTTTTGTAACAATAGATCATCCTTTTCTTCGCAATCTACTGGGTGCTTTGCTACCAGATTAATTTTCCTAATGTATCACCTTCATCATATCATTCTCCTGTTTAAAATTTCAGAAAATAAATTTCATAGGCAATGAGAAGGAGGAGTGGCAAAGAGTAGCTAAGCATGGAATAATAATTATAGCTAAAATGTATGGTTCACAAGGCAATATTCTAAACACTATAAATGTGTTAATCCATGTAATACTCAAAAATTCCTGACATAGATACTAATTTTTATACCTCATTTTAAAGATGAGGTTACAGGGATTTCCCTGGCAGTCCAGTGGTTAAGACTCCAAGCTCCTAATGCAGGTGGCATGGGTGCCATCTCTGGTATGGGATCTAAGATTTCCCATGTGGCATAGAAAAAAAAATGAATATGAAGCTAAAGATGGCCAAAAAATCACATGAAAAGATGTTCAACATAGCTAATTTTTAGAGAAATGCAAATCAAAACTACAATATCACCTCATACCAGTCAGAATGGCTATCATCAAAAAGTCTACAAACAAATGCTGGAAAGGATTTGGATAAATGGGAACCCTCCTACACTGTTGGTGGGAATGTAAATTGGTGAAGCCACTACAGAAAACAGTGTGGAGGTTCCTTAAAAAACTAAAAACAGAACTACTAAATTATCCAGCAATCCCATTCCTGGGCATATATTTGGAGAAAACAAAATTCAAAAAGAAATACGCACACCAATGTTCACTGCAGCGCTATTTACAATAGCCAGGACACAGAAGCAGCCTGAATGTCCATCAACGGAGGGATGGATAAAGAGGATGTGATACGTATATAAAACAGAAGAGTACTCAGCCATAAAAAGAACACAATAATGTCATCTGCAGCAACACGGATGTACCTAGAGAGTGTCATACTAAGTGCAGAAAGTCAGACAGAGAAGGAAAAATATCATATGATATTGGTTATATGCTGAATCTTCAAAGGCTACAAATGAACCTAACCTACAAAACAGAAATAGAGTTACAGATGAAGAAAAACTTATGGTTACCGAGTGGAACAAGGGGAGTGGTAAACTGGAATTGGGGTTGACACATACATACCACTATATATAAAATAGATGATCAAGGACCTACTGTATAGTACAAGTAACTCTACTCAATACTCCATAATGGCTTATATGGGGAAAGAATCTAAAAAAGAGTGGATATATGTATAACTGATTCACTTTCTTATATACCTGAAACTAACACAATCTTGTAAATCAACTATACCCCAAATTTAGAACAAAACAAATAAAAAATAAAGATGAAGTTAGTAACTTGCTCATGATTTCACAGGGGACATTTCAACCAGGCAGTCAGACTCTAGTGCCCTTTCATTCTTTAAACACTGCCGCTGAACCCCAGGGCTCAAAAGGCCTTCAGAGGCTCAAAAGGCCTTCAGAGTCACAAAAGAAAAATGTGTCCCTTGATCATGTTGTGCTCAGTCCTGAAAAGTCAGGGGGAAGATTCTCTGGTTTCATGATGGCACTCAGTGCCTTCTACTAATACAAACTAACAAGAACTCTTTTTCTGTCTTATCATTCACTCAGCCATCTCAACTCCTCCAGTCTAGCCAAATGTTCTTACTACCCTGAAATGCTCTTCTTGAGTGTCTTTATCTTCCTGTCTTTACGACTGTTAATGATCACTTAGTTCAGTTCAGTTCAGTCGCTCAGAATGATCACTTAAGCCCCCATCAAAGCCTGCCTCATCCAACAAGCGCATCTCCTTTAGCCATATGCATTGGGAGGGGCCTCTCTGGACTTCTATAGCCACTGTGGTCTATACCAGGGGTTTGGTATCATCACTTACCAGTTTGCAGGGCTCTCTCTCAGGTGCTTTTTCTCACCTTCCATTCTAAATTATGTTAATCCTTTCAAAATAAGGTCTCAGGACAGTAGGCACTCAAAGAGACTGTTGATTGTGAAAGAAATACAACCATCAAATGTGCCCCAGGCAGCAGACTTTATGGAGAAGAAATCCTTGGTTTGACAAATAAAACAAAGGAACACATAAATACAAGTGTTTTCTAAAATTGCCTTAAACAATTATCACAGGGTTGAAAAGATACACAGGGAATGTATTTTATTGATCAAGTCTCTTTTTTTCCTCTAGTGATTTCTAACACATATATTTTCAATTTGCTTGTGATTTTTTTACAAAAATTTAGAAATATATTTCAACTTATTTTTGTTAAAATAAAACAGCATATCCTGCTATGCTAGATCAGAAAGAACCTTGGCCAGTTTTTCTTTTTTCCTGACATTGCTCCTCAGATTTAATTGAATTAAAATGTGGAAATTTATTTCGATCCCTTTGTTACTTTAGGTACATTATTTCAAGAAATCTTTCTTAACATTTACACTAAACTTTGTAATCATATGAACAAGTGAGAGGATTTATAGTGCCCTTTGTCAAGTTTATTATTCAGAATATTTGTAGGGGTTGGGGAGGAGCTGCAAATGATGAACTTTTTTCAAAAGTTGAAGTGGATGGTATACTTTCTGAGCCCAATATGTACTACTGTGTATGTGTGCATGCTAAGTCGCTTCAGTCATATCTGACTCTTTGCGACCCTATGGACTGTAGCCTACCAAGCTCCTCTGTCTATGGGATTTTCTAGGCAAGAATACTGGAGTGGGTTGCCATGCCCTCCTCCAAGGGATCGTCCCAACCCAGGGATTGACCCTGCGTCTCCTGTGGCTCCTGTATTATTGTAGAAGAGTCTTTACTGCTGAGCCACCAGGGAAGCCAAATATGGGCTTTATGGAAACCTTTACCTCTGAGCCACTGGGGAAGCCCAATATGGGCTTTATTATGGAACATAAAACTAATGGTAACTGATTTTGTACTGTCACCATCCTATGAAAAGAAAGCTTCATGTGAAGAGGCCACGCCAGTTTCCAATCCTAAGTCTTGATTCTGGAAGGTAGTATATGTAAAAGTAACCAAGGTGGGTGCTTCTGGCTCATTTTCCTGGAAACGGTACTCCTTAGGGAGAAATGAGAGGGTGGTGGTGGTGGGAAGTGTAAAGGGAAATACAGGTCAGAGATCTGTGTCCTATTTCCAAACACTGGTTTCCTAAGACTCAATGGAGAAATAGAGATTCCATTATTATATCAGCACTTACTTATAGAACGCTTTGTTTCTATAATTCCTTTCCCAGCTTAAGTCTGCAGAAAGCCTGCCATGGCCTCCTGAAGCCTGGGAGGGTTCTGGGCAAAGGATGACAAGTCATGCTTTTCTTGAAAAACCTTTAGAAAAGGTTCAGCCAGAAACTGCAACAGGTAGTTTACAGCTGCAATGGTTTTCAATTAGTTTACTCATTTATAGTATTCCCGATTTGGGTCTTTTTAGTAGATGTATTGAAATCTGCATCCAATATACTTACAGAATGTATATAAACAAATTTTGGCCATAAAGATTCTTCTCATCTTTGTTTTTGGCCTCCAAAACAAGTAATAAAATAGCAGGAAAAAGTTTTAATCTATGAAATGTTAAGAGATCAAATAAAAATATTAAAGAAAGCCTGTGGAAAGTCACAGGTAAGTGACCTTACCTCACAAGGAAGAAAGGGGACACAAATCCTGCACTCTAATTGTACCCTGTAGTCCAGGGACCAAATGTGAAGCCTTGAAAATGGGTTTCTTAATTTATCTATAATAGGATTAAGAACAAATTCATTTTGTCTATTTCTCAATAAAAATGGACTCATTTTTAAAATAAAGAAAACAGTAGTATAGTTGCTTTTAAACACGTTTTGATCAAGTGTTTCTCCTGTCATTCTTCTTAAAACTAGAGAAATTATCTCTTAAAATAACTTATTTCCACCTAAGTCCCCACAACTTTTTCTCCCAGATTAAGGAATGGTGAGCTCCAGGCAACAGATAAAAGCTTGAAGTATCTCAAGAGGCAAACAAAGAGAAACTTTTATATTAAGTTACAGTGAATGTTGTTGAGTATTAAGATTATATATTTAAGAAAGTGTATAATGGTTTAGATAAGCAATTAGTGGTAACTCTGCCTCTGATTTGTAAGATAAATGTTAACGCTTTTCTAACTGCAGAATAAGATGTACCACCCATCCCCACATCCTGAATTCCAACAAAACACAAACCCAATTAATCTTTGTTATACACTGAGAACAAAAACAAATGTTCCAGGGTCAACAACTAGGCTGGCTTTATCTATCAGGCAAAACCATTTAACCTTGTCAGCACTTTTTACTACAAGGGCTTACTGATGGGTTTAATTACCAAAGTGGTTACTACAATCCCAATTACATCTGGGTTCTAGTCAGCTCTTCCGTAATCAATGGAATCAAACAAGCTTTGCTAATATCCAGGTGTATCCCTGTTTAGCCAAGCCACTTTTGGCAACAGATATATGGTTGTGGTTTCTACTCCATCTGCTGGCATTTAACAATGTATCTCCACAGTCAGTCCTAATCGAGTTGAAACATTTTGTACATTTAAGGCTCAACTTGCACCTCCCTTCACTCTCCCTTTATCCAGTTTTTTTCTTATTGTACTTATTATTTTTAAAACATTATACTGCTTATAATATAACATGTGCATATGTGCTAAGTCCCTTCGGTCATGTCTGACTCTGCGACCCTATGGACTGTGGCCTGCCAGGCTCCTCTATCCATGGGATTTCCCAGGCAAGAATACTGTAAGGTGTTGCCATTTCCTTCTCCAGTGGATCTTCCTGATTCAGGGATCAAACCTGAGTCTCTTACATCTCTTGCATTGGCAGGTGGGTTCTTTACCACTAGCACCACCTGGGAAGTGACATGACATGACATGACATGACATAACATTAGTATTTTATAGTAACATATAGTACTTTTTTTTGGTCAGCTACCTCATGAGAGGTCTATGAGAGTAGGGACTTTACTGATTCTGTTGTATCCATAACTGTGGTCTGCATGTATCAATAGAAGGCGTTGGATAAATGCATTTTAAATGAACAAAGTTCAGAAACTGGTTTGCAAAATGGGTGGCCAATAGAAATGTTCAACAGGGTATATGTACTGTAATTACACTAGGTGAGAATAGGTTCACAAAGCCACTTATTTAACTTATATGTGATTTAACAGATAACCACTTTGTCAACTTTAAGAAAAACACACAATATAAGGGTTGTTTGCTGAAGTTTTACTCAGGATCTTATTGAGGACTATAGTCCAGAAGACAGCCATTCAGTTACTTCTAAGGAAACTGCTTCAGAGAGGTAGGGGAGAGTTCTGTTTATATGTGACTTATGTGAGGGAATACACACAGTCAAGCACACATCTTAGTAATTGATTACTGCTAATTGCAAAGAAGAGGTACCTTGAGTTCATGATTTAGTGCTTTCCTATCTATGGAAAGATGAATGCATCTGGTTTAAGTTCTTCCTGGGATTTCCCAGGTGGTCCAGTGGCTAAGACCCTATGCTTCCAATGCAAGGGTCACAGGTTTGATCCCTGGTTGGGGAACTAAGATCCCACATGTTGCACAGCCAAAAAAAAAAAAAAAAATTCCCTCCTGAGATATACATCTAAGTTTCTAAGGGGCCTGCTCGTCCAAAGCTCAGAGTACCTCATTTTGTTTTTCACCCTGAATTCCTCTCAGGGGGTGACTGCAGTGTGTTACCACTTAACCTGAGTAGGTGAGCAATGCTTTTTGATCTTCACTCACAACTTAGGTATAAAAGATAGACTGGGAATTGATATTTCACTATGCCTCTGGTCCTTCAGTTCAGTTCAGTTCAGTCGCTCAGTCGTGTCCGACTCTCCGCGACCCCATGAATCACAGCACGTCAGGCCTCCCTGTCCATCACCAACTCTCAGAGTTCACTCAAACTCATGTCCACAGAGTCGGTGATGCCATCCAGCCATCTCATTCTCTGTCGTCCCCTTCTCCTCCCGCCCCCAATCTTTCCCAGCATCAGACTCTTTTCCAGTGAGTCAACTCATCGCATGAGGTGGCCAAAGTATTGGAGTTTCAGCTTTAGCATCAGTCCTTCCAGTGAACACCCAGGATCGATCTCCCTTAGAATGGACTGGTTGGATCTCCTTGCAGTCCAAGGGACTCTCAAGAGTCTTCTCCAACACCACAGTTCAAAAGCATCAATTCTTCGGCAATCAGCTTTCTTCACAGTCCAACTCTCACATCCATACATGACCACGGGAAAAACCATTGCCTTGACTAGACGGACCTTGGTTGGCAAAGTAATGTCTCTGCTTTTTAATATACTATCAAGGTTGGTCATAACTTTCCTTCTAAGGAGTAAGCGTCTTTTAATTTCATGGCTGCAATCACCATCTTCAGTGATTTTGGAGCCCAAAAAAATAAAGTCTGACACTGTTTCCACTGTTTTTCCATCTATTTCCCATGAAGTGATGGGACCAGATGACATGATCTTTGTTTTCTGAATGTTGAGCTTCAAGCCAACCTTTTCACTCTCCTCTTTCACTTTCATCAAGAGGCTTTTGAGTTCCTCTTCACTTTCTGCCATAAGGGTAGTGTCATCTGCATATCTGAGGTTATTGATATTTCTCCCAGCAATCTTGATTCCAGCTTGTGCTTCTTCCAGCCCAGTGTTCCTCATGATGTACTCTGCATCGAAGTTCAATAAGCAAGATGACAATATACAGCCTTGACGCACTCCTTTTCCTATTTGGAACCAGTCTGTTGTTCCATGTACAGTTCTGACTGTTGCTTCCTGACCTGCATACAGGTTTCTCAAGAGGCAGGTCAGGTGGTCTGGTATTCCCATCTTTTTCAGAATTCTCCACAGTTTATTGTGATCCACACAGTCAAAGGCTTTGGCATAGTCAATGAAGCAGAAATAGATGTTTTTCTGAAACTCTCTTGCTTTCTCCATGATCCAGCGGATGTTGGCAATTTGATCTCTGGTGCCTCTGCCTTTTCTAAAACCTGCTTGAACATCTGGGAGTTCACGGTTCACATATTGCTGAAGCCTGGCTTGGAGAATTTTGAGCATGACTTTACTAGCGTGTGAGATGAGTGCAATTGTGCATTAGTTTGAGCATTCTTTGGCATTCCCTTTCTTTGGGATTGGAATGAAGACTGACCTTTTCCAGTCCTGTGGCCACTGCTGAGTTTTCCAAATTTGCTGGCATATTGAGTGCAGCACTTTCACAGCATCATCTTTCAAGACTTGAAATAGCTCAACTGGAATTCCATCACCTCCACTAGCTTTGTTCGTAGTGATGCTTTCTAAGGCCCACTTGACTTCACATTCCAAGATGTCTGGCTCTAGGTCAGTGATCACGTTATCGTGACTATCTTGGTCGTGAAGATCTTTTTTGTACAGTTCTTCTGTGTATTCTTGCCACCTCTTCTTATTATCTTCTGCTTCTGTTAGGTCCATACCATTTCTGTCCTTTATCGAGCCCATCTTTGCATGAAATGTTCCCTTGGAATCTCTAATTTTCTTGAAGAGATCTCTTGTTTTTCCTATTCTGTTGTTTTCCTCTATTTCTTTGCATTGATCACTGAGGAAGGCTTTCTTATCTCTTCTTGCTATTCTTTGGAACTCTGCATTCAGATGCTTATATCTCTCCTTTTCTTCTTTGCTTTTCGCTTCTCTTCTTTTCACAGCTATTTGTAAGGCCTCCTCAGACAGCCATTTTGCTTTTTTGCATTTCTTTTCCATGGGGATGGTCTTGGTAGCCTCTAAATAGTGTCTCAAAATTCTCTGTACCATTATCTAGGAATACCATGGAATAAGGTCTGGAATTGTATTCACAAGACACAGGAGGCTAATGTAGAATGAATTGCAAGGGCCAACACTAAGGCTGTACAGCATGTTTCAATTCTCTTAGTCTTCTTAACGTGGTTTACTAAATGTAGATCTCTAACGCTGGATATTTCTCTCTCTTTCTCACACACCGACATCCAATTTTCCCTGTATAAAAGAAAGACAGAAAAGGTCCCACTTCCCTTCTTTCCCCATCCTCTGTGGCCCCCTGAAACAGACTCTCCCAGGTTTAGACCTGTCATTCTCGGACCTACCCAGTGACTAGACGAGAACAGCTCACTCTGGACACTGGCACAGTTGTGCTGACCTTTCCCTCCGTTGGGAATGAGACTGAGCTTCAGTTGAGAACTTCACCATCTCAAGATTGCAGGTGACATGACAGATGCAACCTCACCCATGTAAGTGTAGTGTGTGGACAGAAATCTTCCCTGTGTGTGCGTGTCCCCTCCTCTAGCTCCTGCCTCTCACAGCCACTCCAAAACAGGAGGGAAGGGAGCAGGTCACAACCTTTAAAAGAATGACATGGCTACAGAACATGACAAAAACTGGTTAGGACCAACTAGGTCCAAGATGGCAAAAGATCTGATTTCTAGCAGACCTGGAACCTCATTAATATGCTCATTATAATATATTAGCATATGTTAAATGACACACTTACCAGCGCTGTGACAGTTTTGAGGCTGACCACGGTTATTGTTGTTGTTTAGTCACTAATCGTGTCCGACTCTTTTGAGATCCCAAGGACTGTAGCCTGCCAGGCTCCTCTGACCATGATTTCCCCAGGCAGGAATACTGGAGAGGGTTGTTATTTTCCCTCTCCAGGGGAACTTCCTGACACAGGGATCGAACCCACATATCTTGCACTGCAGGCAGATTCTTTACCACTGAAGAAAAGGATCAGCCACCAGGGAAGCTTGAGGCTGACTGTACAAGGCCAAAAATGGGTGGTGGCTCCACTTCTGCCATTTCCGGAAATCTCCGCCCCTTCCCCAAAATAATTGGAAAAATCTCCCCATTCATTAGCCTATGAAATTATCCAGCCCATAGAAACTAGCCATGCCTTATTTCAAGGCTCTCTTTCTCACCTTCTGAGAGAAGGCTTACACTCTTTCTATGGGGTATATTTCTCCCTAAATAAATCCACTTCTTACCTATCACTTCATCTTCAAATTCTTTCACAACGAACCAAGAACTTTAAATTAACAGCAACAACTCCACCTGAACTGCCCATCTCTGCCATCAAAAAGGAGGTGGGCTTATTTCTCACTGGCTTTGTTCCCATTCAGACCCCAGACACAGGGTCTAACTATATTTGACTTAACCTGCTTTTAGAGAGACAAAGTTTGTAAATCAGAATACTCTTCTAGTTTGTTTGCGCTGAGTGGTAAAGTTATCTTTGAAATCATGATCACCTTTACCATCTAAACTGTAAACAAGTATCAGTATGGGAACAGTTCCTTTCATTTCCAGAGGAAGAAAAACTATCTCAAGGGAATTCTACTTCGGGCACATCTAATTTACTCCATTGCTTCATCAAATTTATTCCAGTCTCCAACAATTAGATCAAAATAAACTGAATCTTAAGAAATAGTCACACAAAGGTATTCATCAGCAGCGTTTATCTGCATAAACAATAGTATACTAAAACCAGGTCATGTGCCAGAAAAAGACTCAGGTTTTATAATGACTGTGTCACTGATGATGCACCACTATAGCCAACCACCAAATCTCATTCTCATGACACAGCCTCGAGAGCAGTGGCTCTAAACTGAGGTCAGCTTCAGCCACTAAGTTTAATCCCTGGGTCGGGAATATCTCCTGGAGAAGGAAATGGCAACCCACTCCAGTATTCTTGCCTGGAAAATTCCATGGACGGAGGAGCCTGGTATACAGTCCATGGGGTCACAAAGAGTCAAGACATGACTGAACGACTTTACTTTCACTTTTTTTTTTCCAGTCACTAAGGCAATGTCTGCAGACATTTTTTGTTGTCACAGCTAGGGGAGGGGGCAACTGGCATCTGGCAGGTGGCCAGGAATTCTGCTAAATGTTCTTCAATCCACTGAAGGGCACCAGAATATATTACCCCAAATATCCCACTTTGGCATAAGGATTATTTTGAGCTAAAGACAACTGAAAACCAGCAGAGGCAAGAAAAGCTTTTTAATCTCTCCTTAACTGAGTAAAAATATAAATTTCCCCATTTGTAAAGGAAATTTACATTCATAAAAGGAAATTTCCATTTGGAAAGGTGTCTCTGAACCAAGAAAAGAGCCACAGCTGGAGACAACTCTTATTGTCATTATCTGCAGAAGACAACCCTTGTTTATGATATATTTCCTCCCCTCCCCTTCCTAGAACTTAATGCCCCCTGCCCAGAAGCCTTAAACTCCCTTCTCTTTGTCTAAGATGGCATATAAATCTCAATCATCTGGTCACTTCCTAAAGTCTCATTTCTTTGTGAAACTTCTGTTCAGATGTACATAATTAAACTGGTTTTATTTTTGTCATTAATCTGTCTTTCCTCAGCTTGATTTGCAAGCCCCAATCACTGAACTTAGAAGTGTATAGAAAAAAAAGTTTCTCCTCCCTACAGAAGAGGACAGTCTTCCACAACAAAAACTTATCCAGATTCAAATGTAAATAGTACTAAGGTTGAGAAATTCTGTTCTATATTGACAGGTAGAAAGCTAAAGCACTAAAAGTCACTGAGGTGTGTGGCAGCTTAGTAGTGAAAGTGAAGTCAAACCAATTCTCCTTTATTACTGTGAGTCTTGGAAAAAATACTAAGAACTACAGTGGTTCAAACTGTGCTTAATAAAATGACTCGGCAGGATAAAAAACAGGGTTTTTATTCCTATATCCACTAGTTGCAGAATTAAGAGTGCTACACCACTGCTCTGCTAGTAGGACCCCTGTTTTGGTTAAACTACAAGGAAGAAGAAGTTATGAAAGGTTCACTAAATTATAGTGTCAGTGACCCCTGTGTTAAGGGTGTTAGGAAATTAGGGGAGTAGTCCACAGGCTAGAATTAGTGCCAGTATGAATCAGAGGAGGGCTCTGTGAGGCCTTCCTGGAAACAACTTCTTTCCTTGTCTCCAGTTTCTTGTTCGTAGGGTATAGGCTTCATTCAGCCTCCTTGACCTTCCCTGAACTGCAAAGGGCAGATTCAGTTTCTCATCAGAGAAGGGAAGGAGTGCAGAAACTAAGGAGGACCCATCAGGAAAATACAGTGCAGTGATTAAAGCAGGATCCTAGTTCCTTCTGAAGAAACATACATAACAATATGCTTGAGTTCTTCTGCAGGAACAAAGGGCTTCCCAGGTGGTATTCGTGGTGAAGAGCCCATCTGCCAATGCAGGAGACATAGAGACGTGGGTTCGATTCCTGGGTCAGGAAGATCTCCTGGAGAAGGGCACTGCCAACCCACACCAGTATTCTTGCCTAGAGAATCCCAAGGACAGAGGAGCCTTGCAGGCTACAGTTCATAAGGTCACACAGAGTTGGACATGACTGAGGGACTAAGCACGCATACACGCAGAAACTAAAGGCCCCATCTTGGTGGGGGATGGGAACCCCAGGGAGAGCATAAGATTCTTGGAGCACAACCTTGTTACCTCACCAATAGCCAGTCAGAAGAAAGTCCATGTGTGGGAAGATAAAGAAGACTCTGATCTCCCCAAATGATTCTCCTTTTAAAAACTTTAATGGTCGAGCGGGATCTTTGGAGTTGGTTTTTGGACATGAGTCTGCCACCTCCTCAGGTTGCCAGCCTCATGAATAAAGCAGGCTTTCCATTCTAATCAACACTTATCTCTGGAGTGTTGACGTTCAAGCAGCGAGCAGCCTAACATGAGTTTGGTAGCAAACAGGCTTGGTGAGAAGCAGGTATAGCTGCAGATCCAGAGACTGTCCTCCTGAATAAGGAGTGGGCAGGAAGGATCTGCCTGCCTCCAGTCCCGAGGTGGCTCCTTCTGTGAGATGACAGGCAAGTCTCAAACCTTCTCTGTAAGATGAGGGGTGGTCCTGTGCCTTGTAGGACCCTTCCAGCTCTGTCATTTTCAGCGGTTTCCTTACCACGTGCTCCAGCACACAAGGGCTCAGACAACTCTGTAACAGGATGCCAGTGAGGTATATTTCTTGATCTGCAGCATACTCGGTAACGGTAAAGGAAATAAAGAAGAAAAGGAACACAAGCAGTTTTGCATAAATGGGAAACCCTTTAATTTGACAATCAGGCATTCAACAGACATTTATTTACTGAGCATCCCCTCTGAATAAGGTATACAGAGTGCCATATTTTCTTTAAAAAATTTTTTTAAACAAATCTGAGACGTTCTCTGCAAGTTTATGTCCTAAGATTCACAGTAGCTAACATTCAACTCCCCCAGCGAAGCCCCTCGCTGCCTCCACGCAGGACGGATGGGTCTCCGCCAGTTCTCTCTCTCCAGGTGGTGCTGAGACAGCACATATCTGAACGCTCCTCTCAGTGGGAAACAGAGATGAAAATTCTATACTTATCTCTCAACCTGCTACTATGACTTTCTTCACAGCCTTGGTGTTTCAAAGATTTAAAGTTAACTCTTCTCTTAGAGAACAGATGAGAGCAAGTAAACTCAAAACTGCAATGCCCTGTTCTCTTTCTGTAGCCGGGTTCTTGTCTCTGTAACTGCTGCCCACTGGGCTGACTGCTGGCTGCCGGTGCACCCCGTGCTGTGGAGAGGAATGTGTCGACTCCCTTGGCTACATCTTCAAAAAGGCCACCTGGAAAAGGAAGAAAAACCCACAGTGCTTTCCTTACATAATGTGATGAAATGGCTGAGTGCACATCAAACCTGGATCAGGTAAGTCTGGTCAGTTAGGATGCTTTCTGGTCTACAAAGAAAAATGACTACTGGTTGGGCCAGACACTGCTATTTTACAGAGGGAGCCAATTAGTCCTTTCATAAATAAACCATACAGTAATTAAAATAATTCACATGCACTTTAAAGGGAAAAAAAAATTAAGTTTAAATTGACACTAACATTGTACTGCCATGAAGTAATCCAGTTCTCGTTCCCATTGGTTCAAACAGCTGCTCTGGATCTTCGGTGAACAGAGTTCCAAATCCTGAAGACTCCTGGGCAATTCCAGGTTCTTGTCATGCTTATTAATTACACTAATCTCTCTTCTGGTCACGCCAATACTTTTAACCACATTCGACTATATACATGGGCTTGTCAGCACAAGTTATCTTAAAATTCAGTGGTTTCAAAAAATTTAATTCATATAGATACAAAATCATTTCAGACTATTTAATAAGGCCCAGATCAAATGCATCAAATTTCTCAATAGTTTTGGATAATTATGAAACAAACATAATAAAGTCAACCATAAATGCTCTGAAAGTTCTAGTTCAGGGGTGATAATAAATTGCAGACAGTGCCAGCATCTGGAAGAGAGCAGCATGCAGTCAGAGAAAGATGTGGAAGTTTGTCCCAGGCCATTTTTTTGGGGAAAGAGTGAGCAACAGAAGCGAAAATATTCCACTCTTGGACAGCTGGTACTTAAGTCCCCAAACGCAGTCGAAGGAGGCGTGTATTTAATGAGCCCTGTTAAGGGGAAAGGAAAAGGAAAGAGTTGTGCAAGGGCAGAAGGCATCTGCTTTATGTCAAGTGATTCAGAAGGATCTTCATACGATGCTGGTGAGAAAAGCTCCTGCTGCGTTTCCGTATCAACTTCCAGCTGAGTTTCTCTATCAAGTTCTGCAGTGAGAACAAAGTTGAAGGAGCAGGCAAAGAAGAGAGGTTACGATTCCTAAACAAAATATAAACGTGGGGTGGGGAGGAGACAGATAGCAGAGTAGAAGGACATGAGCTCACCTCTTCTTACGGAAAATGTAAACTTGGACAACTGGTGCAAACCTCAAGGGCTTAGAGTCAAGAGTCTTTGATAATAGTTATGAAGACACTTGTGTTTCTCTTCCTGGCCGCTCAGCTGGTAACAGATATTAGAAGCCCATGAATATTCAGATGAGAAGGGGCTGCTGAAGAGAGACCAGATGGGCCCTTTAGGGGATGATCACAGAATCCTAGGAAGGGGTTTCAGGGGTTACTGAGTCTGACTCCTGGCTCACTGTGGTCAGTATCTCTGTTGGGAGACTCTGCTTCTTCCACAACAGTTCACAGGGACCTTCCCAAGAAGCCAATGCCACTGCTGACACTCAGAGATACAAAGATGTCAGATGAAAACTAGTTATCCCTTTTTGAATTCTGAAAGTTGCTATGTCATGGAGTATTCCAACCAGGAAGTACTTAGAATAACTGATGGTGACAAATGTTGTCATAAAAATGGTTAAGAACTTTCACCCTGGAACCACACAGATCAGTGGTCCTCTACTTGGGACAATTTTGCCCACCAGGGTGGTAGTATCTGAGGATTTCTTTTTTTTGTCACAGCATGTAGAATCTTAGTTCTGGGACCAGAGATAGAACCCATGCCCCCTGCAGTGGAAGCACGGAGTCCCAACTGCTGGACCACCAGGAAAGTCCCTGGAGACATTTTTGGCTGGCACAACTTGGGGGATGCTAACGGCATCTAGTGGGTAGAGAGGGAGGGATATTCCGATAATGCAGAGGACAGGTCCCCATAAGAAGAATAAACACCCTGAAAGCATTAACGGTGCCAGTGCTGACAAACGCTGAAGTTTAGAGTTAAATCTCTCCGTGACCTTCAACAAGCTCATTAATCTCTATTAACAGGACCTACCAGAAACTTGTAAAACACTTTCCTATTTTGATTCTTTTCATCCTCAGCAGTCTTATGATTTAGGTAAAGCAGGCATCTGAAACTTTGTTTTACAAATGAAGAAACCTAAGTGACTTGCTCAGGAAACAAAGCTAGTAAGTAGCAGAGATGGGTTTAGGAACAAATTTTTATTTCTAATCCATGCTTTCCAATTGGTTGGGGGATTTTTAATCTTCATATTGTCTCATATATCAAAGAGGTACTTTCTTTTGCATCCTTTTGAACATGGATGCAAGATGGAGAAAACTACATAAGAGGCTGCGCTCATTAAAACAAACAATGCAAAATGCAGCCCCTCAGTCAAAAAAGAAAAAAAATTTAATTCGACCTACTATTTCTTTTTTTTTCTTGTTTTTATAGTGCCGCCTGCCTAGGACACTATGTGTTTCTCAGGACTTAATAACAAGAAACTGCAATCATCCTTGGGAACAGGTACTGTACAATGTAGTTTAGCTTCTTTTTATTTAAAACATTTTGAGATAACATATTTCAAATGCAGATTTTGTGTTCCCTAGCTTTTATCCGTGACAGGAAAAATTGCTTTCCCTACCTGCCATTTATTTTAAGAGAGGATAATTTTATTTTGTTCCATTACACTGAGAAAAATCTCCCTATTTCATCTTTTTAGTTTTATTCCCCAAAGTAAAAAGTTTTAAAGCTTTGCAGAGTCAATGAGTACAGCTAAAGCTTCAAGCTTCGCTGTCGCACTTCTGGAATATCTAGTTACAAAAGTATAAATAATTATTAGAAACAAGGGAGATAGGGCTCTTTGGAGTTCGCTGTAAGGTTTCACCCTCTTTGTTCTCTCCTCCTGAAAGTGGACACTTGGGAATGGAAAAGGGGAGAGAGAGTGAAACTGTCTAAAAATACTGTCTCTGCTTTGAGTCACCATCTAAAAACAATCTTAAGCCACCATAAGCAGGGCCAGGCTGCAGTAATAGCTGACCAAATGTTCAGTTTATAATGCTTCTGTACAATTGCGTAAATATGCTAAACACTTCTGAATGCTCTTTTTGTCTTAGTTAACAAAATTATACTATGAATTCTATTCCTCAGCATAGAGTTGGAATTTCAATCAATAGAAAGACATGCTGTCAAGGCAGCCTGCACAAGATAAAATTAACATTGTAAAAAATGCACATAAATGCTTTGAGGTGCACAAAACAAGACAGATAAAACTGTAAAATACTGGAAAATGTGAGTTTCATAGTAAAATTGAGCTTTAGGAAAGTCTCTTCACAGCTACACACAAACGTTCCTCTTAAAGGGTACTGTTGACTTAAAAAGTAAATATAAAAAACTATGCCTTAAATATATTGTTTGTTTAGGTATGGTTCATGTTCAAAGTTATGTTCTGATATAAACGTTGTGACATGGAAACAAATTTTATTTTAATATTATAAAATCCAGTTTCTAGGCTCAAGTTTCATTTACAAAATAAAATATACAATATAAATGTAAATATAATGAAAGAAAATTACTTTTTCAATCACATTATTTTGAGTCTTAAATGACAACAGGGTACAAAATGCTTCCTAACTTGCTAATTTAGCATCAATCAGGCCTGTATTGATGACATGTGGACTCCACTCTTTGCACTGAATAAATAATATGAGATTTTCCTCTACTGGGCTGGCAAGCTGGCTTCATTCACTCAATTCATTAAATGATTAAATACCATCTATCAGTCTGTGAGTGTACAGTCAGAGAACACACTGAGAAGGCATTCCCTTGTGGCACTAATACGTGAGTGGGGGAGACAGTCAAGTAATGAGATGATTCTAATAGGTTGGGATAAGTCTAGGATGGACGCCTAACACCTGATGATAGAAAAAAGACCATTCTTGGCTTATGAAAGGAAGTAAGATTTCTCAAGAAGTAGCCTGAATGAGGTAGTTATTACTCTAATTAGGAAAACTTGTGTGGTAATAAAGCCTGGCATGGCACAGAGTGGAATATACCTTTTTTCCCATTAAAAGAAGCTGGCTTTGCTAAATGAACTACTAACAAACAGGAAGGATGGAATAAAGGATGAAAGATGTGAGAAATAATACAATAAGGAAGAAGATCTTGTCCCTCTAAAATGACAATAAGTATGTGTACATTGAATGTGGACAGGAATACTAGATCAAGGAAACATCAGTGAAGCCTTCCAACTCAAATTCTGTAAGAGCCTTTAGAAAGTAGGAAAAAAGCAAGTAAAATCAGTGTCTTCAATGTCATTTAAACCTTTACCTTGTATTTTAAATAAAACTGTATTTTATTTAGGCCATGGGGAAACAACAGAATGAGAAAGACTAAAGATCTCTTCAAGAAAATTAGAGATATCAAGGGAAACATTCATGTAAGAATGGGCACAATAGACAGAAATGGTGTGGACCTAACAGAAGCAGAAAAGAGTAAGAAGAGTGGCAAGAATACACAGAAGAACTATACAAAAAAGCTCTTAATGACCAGGATAACCACAATGGTGTGATCACTCACCAAGAGCCAGACATCCTAGAGTTTGAAGTCAAGTGGGCCTTAGGAAGCATCACTACGAACTAAGCTAGTGGAGGTGATAGAATTTCAGCAGAGCTATTTCAAATCCTAAAAGTTGATGCTGTTAAAGTGCTGCACGCAATATGCTAGTAAATTTGGAAAACTCAGCAGCGGCCACGGGACTGGAAAAGGTCAATTTTCATTCCAATCCCAAAGAAGGACAATGCCAAAGAACGCTCAAACTACCACACAATTGCACTCATGCTAGCACGGTAATGCTCAAAATCCTTCAAGCTAGGCTTCAATAGTACATGAATGAAGAACTCGAAGATGTATCAGCTGGGTTTAGAAAAGGTAGAATCAGATATCACATTGCCAACATCTGTTGGATCACAGAAAAAGCAAGAGAATTCCAGAAAAACATCTACTTTTCACTGACTATGCTAAAGCCTTTGACTGTGTGGATCACAATAAACTGAAAAATTCTTAAAGAGATGAGAATACGAGACCATCTTACCTGCCTCCTGAGAAACCTGTACGTGCGTCAATTAAGCAATAGTTAGAATTGGACAAGGAACAGCTGACTGGTTCCAAATTGGGAAAGGAGTATGACAAGGTTGTATATCATCACCCTGCTTATTTAACTTATATGCAGAGTACATTAGCTGGAATTAGGATTGCCTGGAGAAATATAAATAACCTCAGATATGCAGATAATACCACTCTTGTGGCAGAAAGTAAAGTGGAACTAAAGAGCCACTTGATGAGGGTGAAAGAGGAAAGTGAAAAGGCTGGCTTAGAACTCAACATTCAAAAAACTAAGATCATGGCATCCGGTCCCATCACTTCATGGCAAATAGAAGGGGAAAAACCTGAAGTAGTGACAGATTTTATTTTCTTGGACTTCAGATCACTGTGGACAGTGACTGCAGTTATAAAATTAAAAGATGCTTGCTCCTTGAAAGGAAAGGTATGACAAACTTACACAGCATATTAAAAAGCAAAGACATCGCTTTGCTGACAAGGTCCGTATAGTCAAAGATACGATTTTTCCAGTAGTCACGTATAGATATGAGAGCTGAATCAGAAAGAAGGCTGAGCGCCTAAGAATTGATGCTTTTGAACTGTGGTGCAGGAAAAGACTCTTGAGAGTCCTTTGAACTGCAGGGAGATCAAATTGTCAATCCTAAACCCTGAATATTCTTTGGAAGGACTGATGCTGAAGCTGAAGTTTCAATACTTTGTCTACCCGATGCGAAGAGCCAACTCATTGGAAAAGACCCTGATGCTAGGAAAGACTGAGGACAGGAGGAGAACAGGAAGACAAAGGATGAGATGGTTAGATAGCATACCGACTCAACGAACATGAATTTGAGCAAACTCTAGGAGATTATGAAGGACAGGGAAGCCTTGCGTGCTGCAGTCACACAATTCACAAAAATTGGACATTACTTGGCAACTGAACAACACCACCACAGTAGGAAAATTTACAGATCAATCAAAAGCTTATGTTTTACACCTACCAGAACCAGTAAAGCAAAGCACAGCTATGTTTTCTAGTTAAGGGCAGTGCGTGAAGTACTAGAAGACAGAGATTTGAGTGAGATAAAGAGAGGCCCTTTCCTTTCCCGATGAGGCTGGACACATGGACAAATGAAGCAATTCCTGGGTCATGAGCCTGTTTTTCAACAAAGCAAGAAATTTCTAGATGTAACCTTCCCATCTCCTCTTTCACAGTAAGGGGGTTGTGGAAGCATTGCTGGTGTTGGATGGTGCTATTACAACAGCACTGCAGTGAACAAGCCATCCGGATGCAGCTGCTGAAGCTCCCAGTTAAATAAGGCAAACCCAGCAACTTCACCCATGATAGCAAACACATGGGGCAGACATGTGGCAACAGATTTTAGGTCATATATAAAATATATGAAAATATATAAAAATATATTTTCTCAAGCAAAAAACACATTTGTTAAAAGGAAAAAGTTCTATGATAGATACCCATATGGGTGGGTGTCAAAATGTAAAATGGTAAATAGTGCCACCACAATAAACACATTATCATTCATAAATCAAAAAGTCCTTTGATTTTCTCATTCTTAAGGGATACGCACAGGAGGGAACTTGGCAGAAAGGAACAGTGGTGTGCTGCAGCTCTGGACAGAAGTGGTGTTTCAAAATCACCACTGCACTGCTCTTTTGACACCATGCCTCCAATCAAACAAGTTTATCCAGAAATGGAGTTACTAGGGTTCAGAAAAGGAACGTTTTTCTATAGTATTAATTTCTTAAAATTTTTAGCAGCAAAACCATTTTAATAAATAATATTTCAAGGAAGTCATGCTCATTCTAATCTATTTTAACCTTGAGAAGTGTGGGTGTTGAAGAAAATGATGTTTTGGGGACATCAGTATAGTTAGAAATTCCAGGAGGGGACACGAACCCACATGGAGAACAAAACAGCTTTCCACAGCAGATAACTGGTTTCTGGCATCTATATAAGTTTATGTCAGTGATAATTTAACTTTCCTATTTTAGCAGTAAATATTAATTTTTCTAATAGAGATACTAGCTAGTCCCTCCTAGTCCCAAAGGAAGAACTCAGTTCAGTTCAGTTCAGTCGCTCAGTCATGTCTGACTCACCGCGACCCCATGAATCACAGCACGCCAGGCCTCCCTGTCCATCACCAACTCCCGGAGTACACTCAAACTCATGTCCACAGAGTCGGTGATGCCATCCAGCCATCTCATTCTCTGTCGTCCCCTTCTCCTCCCGCCCCCAACCTTTCCCAGCATCAGAGTCTTTTCCAGTGAGTCAACTCGTCGCATGAGGTGGCCAAAGTATTGCAGTTTCAGCTTTAGCATCAGTCCCTCCAATGAACATCCAGGATTGATCTCCTCTAGAACTAGCTTACTCTAAAACACTGCCAAAGCCTTTGACTGTGTGGATCACAATAAACTGTGGAAAATTCTGAAAAAGATGGGAATACCAGACCACCTGACCTGCCTCTTGAGAAACCTGTATGCAGGTCAGGAAGCAACAGTCAGAACTGGACATGGAACAACAGACTGGTTCCAAATAGGAAAAGGAGTACGTCAAGGCTGTATATTGTCACCCTGCTTATTTAACTTATATGCAGAGTACATCATGAGGAATGCTGGGCTGGAGGAAGCACAAGCTAGAATCAAGATTGCCGGGAGAAATATCAATAACCTCAGATATGCAGATGACACCACCCTTATGGCAGAAAGTGAAGAGGAATTAAAGAGCCTCTTGATGAAAGTGAAAGAGGAGAGTGAAAAGGTTGGCTTGAAGCTCAACATTCAGAAAACAAAGATCATGGCATCTGGTCCCATCACTTCATGGGAAATAGATGGGAAAACAGTGGAAACAGTGTCAGACTTTATTTTTTTGGGCTCCAAAATCACTGCGGATGCTGATTGCAGCCATGAAATCAAAAGACGCTTACTCCTTGGAAGGAAAGTTATGACCAACCTAGATAGTATATTAAAAAGCAGAGACATTACTTTGCCAACAAAGGTCCGTCTAGTCAAGGCTGTGGTTTTTCCCGTGGTCATGTATGGATGTGAGAGTTGGACTGTGAAGAAAGCTGATCGCCGAAGAATTGATGCTTTTGAACTGTGGTGCTGGAGAAGACTCTTGAGAATCCCTTGGACTGCAAGGAGACCCAACCAGTCCATTCTAAAGGAGATCAATCCTGGGTGTTCATTGGAAGGTCTGATGTTAAAGCTGAAACTCCAATACTTTGGCCACCTCATGTGATGAGTAGACTCACTGGAAAAGACTCTGATGCTGGGAGGGATTGGGGGCAGGAGGAGAAGGGGACGACAGAGAATGAGATGGCTGGATGGCATCACTGACTCGATGGACATGAGTTTGGGTGAACTCCGGGAGTTGGTGATGGACAGGGAGGCCTGGCGTGCTGTGATTCATGGGGTCACAAAGAGTCGGACACCACTGAGCGACTAAACTGAACTGAACTGAAAACACTTCAGCCCATTGTCAAGGATGAAGGAGGGACTAGCTTGGGAGGCTACAGCTGTTGATCTACTAGTTAGCTGTGGAAAAGCTCTATGGAAACATCACCCAGGCAATAATGAGATGCTGTAACAAGTGGTCCCGGGGTAGGACTGCTTAGGTGCACGTGTGCAGAATTCTGTCGAGGAAGAACAGCACAAAGTGATCGCCCATACTTTTCAGGGAAAGGGCTAAGGAAGGTTGTAGCTACCTCTCTAAAGCCTCCTAGACAATTTTATCTCATACCTGAAGAGCCTTATTTGTGCTGGTTGGTATTTAACCATAATTATTAAAACCTAGAGAAATCAGGAGTTGTTCTGCTCATGGGAATTCTGTGTTCTAATAAATGATCAATAAATATGAGTTCGGAGAAGGCAATGGCAAGCCACTCCAGTACTCTTGCCTAGAAAATCCCATGGGTGGAGGAGCCTGGTGGGCTGCAGTCCGTGGGGTCGCTAAGGGTCGGACACGACTGAGCGACTTCACTTTCACTTTTCACTTTCACACATTGGAGAAGGAAATGGCAACCCACTCCAGTGTTCTTGCCTGGAGAATCCCAGGGACGGGGGAGCCTGGTGGGCTTCCGTCTGTGGGATCACACAAAGTCGGACACGACTGAAGTGACTTAGCAGCAAATATGAGTTACAGAAAAAATTAGAAAACACAGACATGCATAGAAAGGGGAAAATAAAAAATTTTTACAACTTTATGATTTAGAGATAACTATTATTGACATTTTAGATATATCTTTTTAGATTTATTTTCTTTGTATAACTGGACATTTCTGCATACGCTGTTTTGTAATGTGTAGCTTCTTTATAACCTAACGATATATAATAGTAACTTCCCATGACAGTGAATATTCTTCTATGACATTTTAAATGGCTGCATTATACTCCATTATATATCTGGTCACTTAAGAAAAAGGTCAAACGAATAACTTATTCTGGAAAGCAAACCTGAGGGGTCCTTCGGAGGGGGATGGGTGAGGGGATACTACTAACTGTTGAGCCAGAAGGCACTTTAGCATAATCTAGCCTGGGTTCTCAGGGTGTCATCTCTGGTCCAGTCTCACCGGTATCTCCTGGAACTTGTATATCAGGCAGATTCTCCTGTTCCATTCTAGAACTGCTCAATCAGAGCCTCCAGGGGCAGGCCAGCAACTGGGGTCCTGGTGGTTCCACTGGGAAATTCATCCAGCTTATCCAGCTGAGCAAACTTAGAGAGGGTAAGGGATGTGTTTATAGTGACACAGCTTATTAGAGGAGTGACTCAAACACAGGTCTTCTAACTCCTAGTCCAGGGCCTTCATTTCTGGCCAGTGCAAAGTGAAGATGCTGATCTAGGGTATCCAAAAATCCTTTTAAAAACTTTTTTTCCCCTTATAGGAGACAGAAAGGTTGTCACACAAGGGAGAAACAATTTATGTCCAGGCCAATATTCTGTTATGGGTATAGGAGATTGAGCCCAACAGCTATGAAATGAGGGTTGAGTCTATTTTGCTGGCTGCCATACAGACTGAAAAGTTCAAGTGTTAGTCACTCAGTGTGTCCAACTCTTTACCATGCCATGGACTGTAGCCCACCAGGTTCCTCTGTCCATGGGATTCTCTAGGCAAGAATACTGGAGCGGCTTGCCATTTTCTTCTCCAGGGCATTTTCCTGATGCAATGATCGAATCCATGTTTCTCCCATCGCTGGCATATTCTTTACCATCAGAGCAAGACTAAAGGGGTCAAATATTTCCAGTTGACCTACTGTGTAAAGCTCATCTATGAATATTAAGTGATTTTTTGGGGGGGAGGGGGGTTGGAGGATAGGGCTTCTGATATGCCCTGATAAAGTTCTCTTTTCTAAATCTACTTACTCAACATGGCTAACTTTAGCAAAATTATTTGGTTAGTTCAGGTAAAGAAAACTGTCACAAATTGGACTTCAGAATAATTTGGCAAAGAAAAAAAGAAAAAGCCTCCCATACTTTGCTTGGAGTATCTCTATAAAACAATATAGGCATTCTAGAAAACAGTTTGGCAGTGTCTTTAAAAACTAAACATGTAATCACTGTATGATCCGGCAGTTCCAGTCTCAGACATTTATCCCAGAGAAATGAAAACTTTATGCTTATACAAACACCTGTATGTGAATGTTCATGGCAGCATTATTTTAACAGCCAAAACCTGGAATCAGCCAAGATGCATGGTTAATGATGGTATATCCACCATGAATACTTACTTGGCGGCTCTGACAAGCAGTAAACTATTTGATACGTGCAACAACTTGGAAGATTCACAAGGGAGTTAAGCCAAGCTCAAAAGGTTGAGCTTTTCCTACTGTATAGTTTCATTTATGTAACATTTTTGAAATGACAAAGTTTCACAACTAGAGGACAAGGAAGGTAGTGGTTTCCAGGGGTTGGGGATGGTGGGAAGTGAAGGAAGGGTGTGGTGCTGATGGAACTGTTCAGCATCTTGACTTCAGTGGATGCACAAACATTCCAGGGGATATACTCACACAGAACCTCACACATTTGCACACACAGACGTACAGGAGTACAAATACAGCCAGGGAGATCTGACTAAGATGGGAGGACTGTACCATGTCAATGCCCAGTACACAGTTCTGTAAAATGTTACCACTGGGGGAAGCTGGGCAAAGTGTACAAGTCATCTTTCACACTCTTTCTTACAGCTTTCAGTGACTCTGCAATTATTTTACTAAAAATGTCAGCTGAAATAATGCCACAGTACTTTGCAAATGACCTTGTCTGGCTTATTCTAATTCAGTTACCTAGAGTGTTGCTCTGAGATGCATTATTCAGAGTCTTGTTCACAATGATGTTATGGTTAATATATCACTGTGATCCCATTTTCCTTGGTGGAATGACCTGAGTAAGCTAGTGAGTTAATTTTGGAATGAGTCCTGAAGCAGATGGCCACAGTGAGACACAACACCATTATATTTAACACGGGTTGGACTACTGGCATTAAATGCTTAGGTTACACACAATAGAACCTTAAATCTTAGGTTGTATATGAAGTAATTACTGTAAAGAGTTAACTAAGCACACTTCTTTGCTTTTGTATTGCCCTGGAGTAAATAATGAAAAAAGATTCTAGCATTTTTTTAAAGCCCAAATTGCTATAGCAAATTTTCTGGACACAAAGAGGCACTTGCCAAATATTTTTTCGGGGTGAATACATTAAACTAAAACTCTAATTTTAATCTTAAAAGTAATAGTATCTTACAAAAGATTTGGGGAAACAGGAAAGAAGAAAAAATGATGCTATAATAATTATGCTAACATCACTTGGGTCTATTCCCACATGGTTCTAAGATGAATCGTTCTCAAACTGACTGTGCTGTGCATGCATGCTCAGTTGCTAGCTGTGTGTGACTCCACAATCCCATGGACTGTAGCCCACCAGGCTCCTCTGTCCAAGAGATTTTACAGCAAGAATACTGGATTGCATTGCCATTTCCTCCTCCAGGGAATTTTCCCCACCCAAGGATCGAACCTGTGTCTCCTCCACTGGCAGGCAGGTTTACCACTGAGTCACCTGGGAAGTCCCTCATGTTGATTATCAGTGTGCATATTTTTTACATCATAAACATTTTTAGGTGCTGCTCAATGAATCTTTCTTTTAATAGCTGCAGAAGTCCATCATAACTTAATCTTTTACAAACTTAAGTATTTCCCATGTTTGTCAAGATCAAAAGTAATGATCAAATAATCACTATCATGTTTATAAGTTTTTTCAATATTTCAGAATATTCCCTTAGAATAGAGTCCCAGAAATGGGATTATTAGATTGAAAGGTATGAATATTAATATAATTTGATGCATATTTTTTTCAATGGGCTGTACCAACTGGTAATGCCACCAGAATCTGACTTTTTTTTCTGTAAATTAGTGCTAATTTAGAAAAAGGAAAGGACACCTCAGTGCTTTTTGAAGTTAACTGCTATGAGTTTAAACATTTCCCCAGATGTTTAATAACTGTTTTTCTTGTCCTTTTTTATTAACCTACCAACAGGGGGCTTAATTTGTTTGTTTGTATAAGCCCTTTGGGGCTTCTTTGGTGCCTCAGACGGTAAAGAACCAGACCACAATGCAGGAGACTGAGGTTCGATCTCTGGTCAGGAAGATCCCCTGGAGAAGGGAATGGCAAACCACTCCAGTACTCTTGCCTGGAGAATTCCATGGACAGAGAAGCCTGGCAGGCTACAGCCCATGGGGTGGCAGAGTCGGACATGACTGAGCAATTAACAAACAAACACAAGGCCTTTAGTAAATGTCAGTATGTTTTCATGCAGTGAAGAAATTAAGTGCATCTCACTAAATCTTTATAAAATCCACCTGAATTAAATTTCTAATTTAATTGTCTCCAGTTTATAAATGAGGAACCCCTTGGTTCCTACTGGAGAAGATGAGTGACTTCTGCTCACTGCTACAAGCTAGTCAAAAGGCTAGGTGTGAAATTGGGCCTTTGTTTTTGAGCCTAGTATTCATTTCATCATCAAACTCCCTTCCATCTAATTTTGGTGAGAGATAATTGCTATAGTAACTTTAGTTGAAGAAAGAATCCATCATATTCCAAATCTTTAAGCCACATTTAGTAGCACTTGAAATGATGCAGTCACTCTTATGTTTTAAGCAGAAAGATTATTTCTTTTAGGTTAGACATAAGGAGGAGAAAGAAAAAGATAGAAGGGCAAATTAAAGTTTGACTTGTAAAGAGAAAATAACTCTTTGATTAGAAGAGAAACCTTCTGGCAAGTGAAGTGAGCCAACAGGGTAAATGAGAAATCGGCCTGAAATCTCAGAAAGGATTTTTTGTCTGAAAGTTTAGCAAACAGAATAAGTTACACTGGCATAGTTTAATCAGTTCAGTTGAAAAGATTATGACTTGGAATAATCAAACAATAGTTAAGGCCAAGTAAGAAAGGGATGGTTTATTATAATTAGATGGTTATTTTCTTAGCCACTTACTACCTAGACGTTACTTTGAAAATATATTGAAGATACACAAATCTTTAGAATGAAAGCACGCTACTACATTCATTTTAAAATAAACACCGTTTATTTCCGAAGCCTATTATTTGGAGTTGCTGGAAATAAACAAGGCTCATAAAATTGTAATTTATTTATTTTAAAGGAGGTGCATGAGGATTTTATAACTATACAAAGAAACAAAATTAAGTGCTTGTGGAAAGGAGCACGTGGAAGAAGATAATGTTTTGAGGGTTTTTGGTGGTTTTTTTTTTTGCTTTAAGCCACACAGAAAGCAAAAACGGGTGTTGGTGCAGTGTCTCCAAGTTAAGAACAGCTCAGGGTATGAGATCAGAAAAGGGCACATACTCATCAAGGGTTTCCAGGGTTCAAAGTGGTCAAGTTTTACACCTGCCATCTAAGCTCCATGAGAAGACAGAAGAAATCAGGTAGACACGAGGAAAGTGCAGACAGGTGAAGCCTTATTATAACTATATATAAATGTTTTATGTATTTTAAATATTGCTACCAATGCATCTTTTCTGCTATTCATGAATAAATTCATGCTTCTCTAATTATTTTTAAAGGAAGAAGCACAAATGGCTGATTGTGTATATGAAATTTCCAAGGCTTACATAGGCTTTCTCTCACTTATACTACCCTAGGACAATACTATCTACCAGGGGCAGGGAATGAAACTGCAGACGCTGCATATGAAGAAAAAACTGCAAGCCTATAGGGTTTTCAGACAGAAGAACATAGATGGCTTAGTTGAAAATCACCAGCTACTAGAAAAATAACTCTGAGCCCGGAGGCCACTGATAGGGATTATGTAAGGAAGGTGTGTAACTCCAACTCCATGGGGTTCAAACCAGCACATCCTTGGTTAGAGACATGATTCATTCCATAGAAATTCAGTTCTGAATCCAGCATTATTGACTAAGCCATGAGTCTTTAATACATGAAACTATCTGGCTGAAGTTACCAATAAATAAGCTTTTCCCCAATATATCCAACTTACAACATTAACTATAAAGAAGCATGACCGATAATTCATCAAAGCACTCTGTAAAGCAGTGGGAATGACTGGATGGACATAAATACGACCTATGACCAATCATTAGTGTATTACAATGTGGATTGGTCCTTTCTGGCTTCTGGGTTATTGAATACCTGGGAGATGACCAATGTCTCCAACTATATTTTGTTAGGAAATATCAGAAACCTTTAAAATCAGCTAACTGCCTTAAAATGCTGGCTTCCAGAGTTCACTATGAGTTTCCACAGAAATGCATGTTCTATGAGATGGCATCACAGAATGAATGAACAACTTGCATGCTTCAGTCAAGCCACAGCTGGCACAATTTACACTGGGAATGCTCCCTGACTTAGGAGAAAGTGTCTCCCAAAGGCAACACAGTCAGGCTACTGAGCCTCCGTGCCTGAGCTGCTGCATCTGCAGTCTGGGGCTTCGCTCTTCCTCTAGCTGGTCAAGGACTGGATGAGACACTGTGTGTCTGTGACCGGCCCCAGGAAGACGCTCTCTTCCTCCTCCGCACTGATGAGGAGACACGCTTATTCAGCCAAAAGCCTCCCTCCACCTACCTATGTAGGGTCTGAACCTCATGAACTGCAAGATTAACATCAAATGCCTATAGGTCCTTCACAACAAAGTGTGAAAGAGTTATTTCAGGATTAGGGAAGTTCTGAGATAAGACACAGAAACATAAATTTTGACCTGATGAGAGTAAGGACTGGAAAGCCATGAGAAAGAAATGTACTATATTTTGGTGGGAAGTAGAGAAAATTTTGAAACTTACATATTGTTTCAGGTGTCTGTAATGCAACTAATTTGCTAAAAGGCTGTGAGCATAAACAACTATTCCAATGAGTCTGCTGTGTTCTCACAACCATTCCACTTGGTATATTTAAAGATGAGGCCTATAAACATTTTTGAAAAATGTTCTCTATTTTCCAATGGTTTAGGGGTAAAAAAGTTTTAAGAAAAAAAAATATATATATGGGTGTGTATATATATATATATTTTAAAATTCCCCCAAATTTCTTTGAGGTCATCTTTCTAAGGTATGAGAAACAAATGGGAAAGGAAAGTAGGCCCAGTTGGGGGTCCTTCAGTAAGGGATTTTAGATAAAGAATGCTGTATGAGATAAGCATGCATGATCTCATTCCTTTTCTCAAGAATGCTCGGTTCATAACATTAGTATGATTCCAATGAACAAATGTGGAGAGAAAAATGTTGAGGACAGGTCAGATCAGTGGATTATTATCTTTTCATTCTGACAGACTTACGAACAAACCTGTCAACATAGGGCTCCTTGTTGTAATGTACAAAACTATTAAATCATGATGTTGTACACCTGAAACTTGTATTTTAAGTCAATTTTACTTCAATAATAATAAGAAAAAATACAGGGCTCTCACACAAGTGCTAGCATCCTCCATGGTCACCTCTCACTGTTCAGATTACAGCCAGTGACCAATCTGCAAGGGACTTAGCTGTTTTTTATTTGTTTTCAATTTATGAAACATTTCAAATATCAACATATTCTATAGTAAAGAGGATAGTATTATGATAAATCTACAGATGTTATCCAGAAACTAATAATTACCAATTCATGGTCATTTCATTTCATCCAAAGCTCTGCCACAGAACTCTGCTGAAGCAAATCGCAGATATATATTTTGTATATAATTCAGTATGTGTCTCTAAAAGAGGAGGATTGGTATAAAAATAAAACTACAATGCCATGATCACATCCAGAGCATTAATAATAATTCCTTAACATAGTCAAATATCCATTCGGAGACCAAGTTTCCCCAACTAGCTCATAAAATTTTTTAACAGCTGCTGTTTGTTCAAATCAGGATCCAAACACGTCTAAGTAGTGTTACAATGGTTTCATATGTTTTTTAAGTTTCTTTTAAACCATAAGTTCCTCTTCTCTCCTTTTTTCTCCCTTTGATTTTTATGTTTTGAAGAAATCAGATCTTTCATCCTCTTGGTTTTCCATACACTAGAATGTGGAGAGTGTGTTTTGTGTTTTTAGTGTGATTATAAACTCAAGGATATAAAATTCATCCAATACTATTTAACTCTCCTATAGTCATTATTTGCATTAATGCTCACATCGTCCCATCTCTGTCAGTGAGAACCTCTTCAACTCAGAACCTAAGTCCTGAGGATGTGATCCCAGTCATTTACATTTTTTTTTTTTTCAGTTCTTTGTTGGGCTGGTTGGTTGGCTTGCTTTCTGGTAGGACAGGACTCAGACTTGTCTTATCCCAGACATTCTCCCACAGAAAGTGGGTCCTTCAGTGAAGATTGGAATTTGGAGATAAGAACTAGAGATCGTCTTACTGCTTCCAAAGTGCTCTGGACATGTTACCTTATGTGCACAAATACACACCTGCTACCCACCTCTGGGTATCACCATATTCCATTTTCAAAGTGCACTCAGATCCTATTCAGAAGCCAGGTCCTCAACTACTCAGAGATGAACGTTTCTGTCTGGTTACATAAGGCAAACAGGTTAGAAAAAAACGTCCTTAGCAACAGAGAGAGAAACTCCAACCAAAGAAGTCTCACGAGTTCCTTCCTTTCCCAATGGAACTAAAAGGAAAAAGTTAAGTTCTGTTATCAGAACTTAAATGGAAAAAGGAATCTTTCTAGATAGAGAACTTACTTTAAAAAAAAAACACAAAAACTAGGTAAAGACTTTCCTGTATAAGTAAAGAAAAATGTTTCCTGAAAAAGGCTCACCAAGAAACCCCCTTGGGCATGGAATGATAGAGGTGACTCACTGCCTTGCGTGGGGACAGGTCCCTGCATTAATCTGTTTGTCACAGCTTTGGAAGGATGAGGTTGAGACAGTTGTTGCAAAGGTTGTGGGTACTGGAAGTCTATCCCAAAGAAAATAAAAGTAGTTTTATCTACTTGTTTGGCTAATTAGGAGGAGTATTTCTGACATCACTAAAGGAAAATACCCTATAACCTCACAGTATCTTTGGAAAAAAGAAAACAAAAAATGGAAGGGCATGTTTCATGGTAATTTTGATAATTTAGAGCAACCGTATTCAGATGTAAAACTTTTCCCAGCCACTGAGGAACAGCAGCAGGTTCTTGTAAAACCTGAACATATTTTCAGGAGTACAGTCTGGGTGTAACGGGGACTCCTCCAAATCAAACCATAAAAAGTCTTACTTTACAAAAGCATGTAAGTAACCAAAAAGGAAATGAAAAGGTGCTCAGTATCACTGGTCATCAGGGAGATGCAAATAAAAATCCTAACGAAATGCCCACCAGAAGAGCTAAAATGAAAACAACTGAATCATAAATAAAACATAAAGACAACTTCAGAATGGGAGAAAATATCTGCAAATGAGGTAACTGATAAGGGATCCAAAATATACAAATAGCTCATGCAGTTCAATATTAAAAGAACAACCCAATCAAAAATATGGGCAAGGGATCTAAATAGACATTCTTCCAAAGAAGACATACAGATGGCCAAAAAGCAGGTGAAAAGATGCTCAACATCATTACTTATTAGAGAAATGTAAAGCACAACTACAATGACCTCACACTGGTCAGAATGGCCATTATAAAAAAAATCTACAAACATGCTGGAGAGCGTGGGAAATGTTAGCGGAAATGTAAATTGGTGCAGCTACCGTGGAGAACAGTTTAGAGGTGCCTTGCTGCTGCTGCTGCTAAGTCACTTCAGTCGTGTCCGACTCTGTGTGACCCCATAGACGGAAGCCCACCAGGCTCCCCCCGTCCCTGGGATTCTCCAGGCAAGAACACTGGAGTGGGTTGCCATTTCCTTCTCCAATGTGTGAAAGTGAAAGTGAAGTCGCTCAGTCGTGTCCGACCCTTAGCGACCCCACGGACTGCAGCCTACCAGGCTCCTCCATCCATGGGATTTTCTAGGCAATAGTACTGGAGTGGCTTGCCATTGCCTTCTCCGTTAGAGGTGCCTTAGAAAACTAAAAATAGAACTACCGTGTGTGTGCGTGCTAACTTGCTTCAGTTGTGTCTGACTCTGTGCGACGCTATGGGCCGTAGTCCACCAGGTTCCCCTCTCCATTGGCTTCTCCAGGCAAGAAAACTGGAGTGGGGGATCTTCCTGACCCAGGGATCGAACCCACGTCTCTTACATCTCCTGCATTGGCAGGTGGGTTCTTTACCACTAATGCAACCTGGCACTACATGACCCAGCAATTCCACTCCTGGGCATATACCCGGAGAAAACCACAATTTGAAAAGATACATGCCCTCCCAGTATTCACTGCACCACTATTTATAATAACCAGTACATGGAAGCAACCTAAAAAATGTCCATCAATAGAAGAACAGATAAAGAAGATGTGTTACATATACATACAATGGAATACTCCTCAGCCATAAAAAAGAACAAATGCCATCTGCAGCAACATGAATGGATCCAGAGATTGTCATACTGAGTGAAATAAGTTAGATAAATATCATAGGATATTATTTTTATGTGGAATATAAAAAAAAGGGTACAAATGAATTTATCTACAAAACAGAAGTAGAGTCACAGATAAAGAAAACAAACTTATGGTTACCAGGGGGAAAGGGAGGAGGGATAAATTGGGAGATTGAGATTGACATATATACACTACTATATATAAAATAGATAATTAATAAGGACCTACTGTATAGCACAGGGAACTCTACTCAATATTCTGTAATAGCCTACATGGAAAAGAATCTTAAAAAAAAAGAATGTGGATATATGTGTATGTATAATTGATTAACTCTGCTGTACACCTGAAAATAACACAACATTGTAGATCAATTATACTCCAATTTTTTAAAAAAAGCAAACAACAACAATAAAAAGAAATAGGCAACACCAAATGATGATCATGTAGGTAACAATATGGAACAGCAATGCTCATACACAGTTGCTGGGAGTGTAAAATGGCATAACCACTTTGCAGCAGTATCTGTCAATTTATTAAAAGTTAAAGATACATTTACCCTGCTGTTGCTGCTGCTGCTAAGTCACTTCAGTCGTGTCCAACTCTGTGCAACGCCATAGATGGCAGCCAACAGGCTCCACTGTCCCTGGGATTCTCCAGGCAAGAACACTGGAGTAGGTTGCCATTTCCTTCTTCAATGCATGAAAGTGAAAAGTGAAAGTGAAGTCGCTTAGTCGTGTTCAACTCGTCGGGACCCCATGGACTGCAGCCTACCAGGCTCCTCCATCCATGGGATTTTCCAGGCACGAGTACTGGAGTAGGTTGCCATTGCCTTCTCCGACATTTACCCTACATCCCAGCAATTCCATTCCTAGATATTTACTGAGGAAAATGAAAACACGTCCACAAACAGATTATTCCAGACTAGCCATAGCAACTTTATCAAAATAGCCCCTAACTAGAAACACCTCAAGTGTCCATCAAGAACAGAATGTATTAACAAAACGTGGTTTATTCATACAATGGACCACTAGTCTAAAATAAGAAATGAGTGAACCACTGATAAACACAATAATGTGAATAACTGCAAACACAATATGTTAAGTGAAAGAGACTAGACGCCCCCCCAGAAAAAGAGTACACACTATATGATTTAATTTACAAAGTCCAAATAGAGGCAAAATGAATCTGTGATGATAGAAATGAGAGACAGTGGTTTCAGGGGAGGACGGATTAATGAAAAGGCCTGAAGGGAACTTTTTGGAGGAATGGATATGATTTCCATCTTCTTTTTGGATGTTAAATGGTTCTCAACCAGGGGTAGTTTTGGTGCCCAGGGAACATGTAGTAATGCCAGGAGACACTTCTGATTGTCACCCCCCAGAAGGGGATGCTACTGGCATCTAGTGGCAAGAGGTCATGGATTAATAGAACAGCTCCCTATTCCAAAATGTCAACAGTGCCAAGGCTGAGAAACCTAGTGCATATACAGTTGTCAAAACCCAAACAGAACAACTATTATAAAATTTGAACATCTTCAGTCAGTCAGTCAGTCAGTTCAGTCGCTCAGTCGTGTCCGACTCTTCGCGACCCCATGAACCACAGCACGCCAGGCCTCCCTGTCCATCACCAACTCCCGGAGTTCACTCAAACTCATGTCCATCGAGTCGGTGATGCCATCCAGCCATCTCATTCTCTGTCATCCCCATCTCCTCCTGCCCCCAATCCCTCCCAGCATCAGAGTCTTTTCCAGTGAGCATCTTACTGAATGTTAATTATTACCAAAAGAAACAAAGAAAAAGAACTCGATAATCTCTCTCCTTACCCCAAAGTGTAGCTAAAGGACAAGAGTAGGGGGAAATTTTTCATATTTCAATTCTATGAGTTAAACTGTTCAATAAACACATTTCATATCCAAGTCATGCTCAGTTACTGTTGACTGACATTTTAAAATCTTGGGGGAAGTTCCAGTTGTACATGTAAGGTGCTTGGAAGTCACTACTCCATCCTAACAAGTAAAAAGGTGAACAGAATTAAAAATTAACAACTTTTCTTCTATCCATATGCAAGAAGAAGAGACAGGGCAAACTGAGGCTGGAGAGACAGGACAATGCAGGGAGTCATGGCTTACTGGAGGAGAGGTTCACTAGAGGGAACCAGAGCTGGGCTAGGAAACCTGTGCTGCAATTGAGGAACAGCTGGAGGCTGAGTGTGGAAAAGTCTCAGAGTCAAGGACTGTGGAAGGATCCGGTCATAATGATTCCCACAGGTTTATGAGTTTACCTCCTGAGGCTCCACCCACGTTCTCACAGTAAAAATGGGAGAAAAATCCCCTTGAACCTCCAGAGAGGAGAGGGGAATAGTAACCATTCAGAAATATACCAGAGCACTCTATTCTTAACAAGGTCTGCACTCAGGGAAGCTAAGGGCAAAGGAGAAAAGGAAAGATATAGCCATCTGAATGCAGAGCTCCAAAGATTAGCAAGCCTTCTTCAGTGATCAATGCAAAGAAATAGAGGAAAATAACAGAATGGGAAAGACTAGAGATCACGTCAAGAAAATTAGATATACCAAGGGAACATTTCATGCAATGATGGGCACAATAAAGGACAGAAGCAGTATGAACCTAACAGAAGCAGAAAATATTAAGAAGAGGTGGCAAGAATACACAGAAGAACTATACAAAAAGATCTGCATGATCCAGATAACCATGATGGTGTTATCACTCACCTAGAGCCAAACATCCTGGAGTCCGAAATCAAGTGGGCCTTAGGAAGCATTACTATGAACAAAGCTAGTGGAGGTGATCGAATTCCAGCTGAACTATTTCAAATCCTGAAAGATGATGCTGTGAAGGTGCTGCACTCAATATGCCAGCAAATATGGAAAACTCAGCAGTGGCCACAGGACTGGAAAAGGTCAGTTTTCATTCCAATCCCAAAGAAAGCCAATGCCAAAGAATATTCAAACTATTGCACAACTGTACTCATCTCACACACTAGCAAAGTAATGCTCAAAATTCTCCAAGCTAGGCTTCAAAAGTACGTAAACTGAGAACTTCCAGATGTTCAAGCTGGATTTAGGAAAGGCAGAGGAACCAGAGATCAAATTGCCAACATCCACTGGATCATCGAAAAAGCAAGAGAGTTCCAGAAAAACATCTACTTCTGCTTTATTGTCTATGCCAAAGCCTTTGACTGTGTGGATCACAACAAACTGTGGAAAAGTTTTCAAGAGATGGGAATACCAGACTACCTTACCTGCCTACTGAGAAACCTGTATGCAGGTCAAGAAGCAACAGTTAGAACCAGATGTGGAACAACGGACTGGTTCCAAATTGGGAAAGAGGTACGTCAAGGCTATATATTGTCACCGCGCTTATTTAACTTATATGCAGAGTACATCATACAAAATGCAGGGCTGGATGAAGTATAAGCTGGAATTAAGATTGCCAGGAGAAATATCAACTACCTCAAATATGCAGAGGACACCACCCTTATGCCAGAAAGCAAAGAAGAACTGAAGAGCCTCTTGATTAAGGTGAAAGAGGAGTGAAAAAGCTGGCTTAAAACCCAACATCTGAAAAACTAAAATCATGGCATCAAGTCCCATCACTTCCTGGCAAATAGATGTGGAAACAATGGAAACAGTGAGAGACTTTATATTTTTGAGCTCCAAAATCACTGCAGATGGTGACTGCAGCCATGAAATTAAAAGACGCTTGCTCCTTGGAAGAAAAGGTATGATCCACCTAGACAGCATATTAAAAAGCAGAGACATTCCTTTGCCAACAAAGGTCTGTCTAGTCAAAGCTATGGTTTTTCCAGCAGTCATGTATGGATGCGAGAGTTGGACTATAAAGAAAGCTGAGCACCGAAGAATTGATGCTTTTGAACTGTGGTATTGGAGAAGATTCTTGAGAGTCCCTTGTACTGCAAGGAGATCAAACTAGTCAATCCTAAAGGAAATCAGTCCTGAATATTCACTGGAAGGATGATCCTGAAGCTGAAGTTCCAATACTTTGCTCACCTGAGGCGAAGAGCTAACTCATTGGAAAAGACCCTGATGCTGGGAAATTTGAAGGCAGGAGGAGAAGGGGACTACAGAGGATGAGATGGTTGGATGTCATCACTGACTCAATGGACATGAGTTTGAGTAAATTCCAGGATTTGGTGATGGACAGGGAGGCCTGGCGTGCTGCAGCCCATGGAGTCACAAAGAGTTGGACACAACTAAGCGACTGAAATGAACTGAGCACTCAGGGAACACTAGTTAACTAGAATCTAGTGAACGTAAAAGTGTTGGTTGCTCAGTCATGTCTGACTCTTCCCAACCCCATGGACAATAGCCCACCAGGCTCTTCTGTCCATGGAATTCTCCACAAAGAATACTGCAGTGGGTTACCGTTCCCTTCTCCAGGGCATCTTCCCAACCCAGGTATTGAACCTGAGTCTCCCGCATTGCAGGCAGATTCTTTACCATCTGAACCATCAAGGAAGCCTGTAACTAGAATCTAACCTGCTGGGTATTATTTGATCAGAACTGACCTGGGGAAAGGGAAATGACCAACTCCAGCCCAATCTAGCTGTGTGTGTCACTGAATGGAGGGAGAGACAAATTAAAACTTGTCATAAAAATGTCCAAAAAAATTATACTGGGGAAAGATGGATGGGGTATCAGAAGTCATCTTTACAATTCTCCCTTCAAACATACCTTTCCACCTCCCACTTCTTCTATTGGTATAATTTAAGCCATGGGCTACTCTACTTAAAACTTCTTGAACGAATTATATTTTGGCCTCGGGGAAATGTTGAAGCAGTCGGGGCACAGACAGACTGGGTGAAGAAGCTGTAGGAGCAGAGAGCCCACCTGGCCCAGGAGTCCAAGCATCTGCTCACCCACCCCGGACACCATGCTTTTTCCAGCCCATCACTCTGAGCTCAAGAATGTCTCATGTGAGGCAGCCAAGGGGTGGGGTGTGCATGGAGCTGGGTGAGGACTTGCCTATGTCTCATAGGTCACAATAACAAGCTGGCAGCTGATTTCCATGGTTCTCTCTGCATCTCAGAATTTCTGGTACAAAGTAAAAAGCTGTTAAGTGGAAAGAAAAATGGATCCAGAAATGCAATGGCGTAAACTAGTTTTTATGGTATAGGTGCTGTTAACTCTGATGTTTGCAGAAAGCAAGTTCATGACTCAGGTTACTAAAGCTGAATTTCATAAACATTTTTCCCTTGGGGGAATCTGAACTGTATACTATTAGCCTTCCTGCCAGTGAGTTTCATTCCCTAATGCTTACAGTGGCACCCAGAATACATTTTATGCTAAGCCTGGAGGCAGCCCTGAGTCAGCTTTTCCCATTACCTGTACACCTAAGCCATCCAAGAGACAGATTATTCAGAAATGCCTCTGGAGGAGATGCTGCTGAGCTTCTTCAATATTCTGGCCTTCTCCCCAACCAAGAACTTCTCCCTGAGGTTTGAACTGGCCGACTTTTAACACAAGCATGCATGTCTGTCTTCTCGCCCTTTGTGCAGGAATAAGTAGCTGCTTCAGCTTTTGGGAGAGGGGCAGATGAGAACCCTCCAAGTTAGAAAAACTACCCTCGAAAACCTGCATCCTTCACAGGCTCTCAGAAGCCTGAAGTTCCATGCTTGTCTCTAACCTTAGTGTTGATTCTCTGGGAGGCAAGCTCTCTGAGCAGTGAAGACCATTAGCTAAATTCTTTTGGAAATCTGACAGCCTCACACTGCACCCTGGTTCCTGTGGACACATCTGCGGCCCAGTAGGGGAGTGAAATTGGATGCAGTCCTTCCCCCACTTCCCAACTTTACTGTTTAAACGGCACAGAGTTTCAGATGTGGTAGGTGGTAGGCAAGAAAAGCATTGTTACACGTTGGCCACCATCTTCAACATTGTTCATCATCCATTCAATACTTGAACTGCTAATTCCAGGGAGCTACTTTGTAGGGTGGGATTCAAGAAAGACAAAGCACCAGTGATTTTTATTTCCCAAACCTTGCATGCAACAACAGCCCCATGGAATGTTCAACAGCCCTTGTCTCAACATGCCTCTTCCTGCTGACACCTGGCATTTTCGTTTTCTCAGTAAAAAAATCATTCTTATCCACCCCCACAAAAGGCTAACTTGCTTGTGGGAAGGTAATGTCTTATCTAAATTTCTGTCTGTCCCTTCATGGGGTCTTGCACACAGGAGGCTTTCCATAAATATCTGTTAGTTGGAATGAAAAAAATGATTAAATTAACGAGTAAAACTAAAACCCAGGTTTAGTTGTTTTCTATGCTGCTGCTGCTGCTAAGTCCCTTCAGTCGTGTCCGACTCTGTGTGACCCCACAGACAGCAGCCTACGAGGCTCCCCCATCCCTGGGATTCTCCAGGCAAGAACATTTCCTTCTCCAATGCATGAAAGGGAAAAGTGAAAGTGAAATTGCTCAGTCGTGTCCTACTCTTAGCAACCCCATGGACTGCAGCCCACCAGGCGCCTCCATCCATGGGATTTTCCAGGCAAGAGTACTGGAGTGGGATGCCATTGCCTTCTCCATGTTTTCTATGCAGGTATCAAAAAAAGAAAATGTTTAATAGGATGGAGGTAAAAACAGACTGGGAATTTTTATATTTTCAACTCGAGTACTCCTAAAACTTCCATGCTGCTGGGCAAAGTACCAAGGCAGAAAAGGAACTTGGTTTAGACTATACTGCTTACAGCCTTGCCCAGCACTGCTTCACAGGCCTCAAAGTCGAGACTGAGGAGCAGAGACCCTCACTGCCCTTCAGAGCCCTGTGAGAAGTAACTATGACAAAACGGGGTCCTGGGGATTCCATGGTTATTTTGACTTTTTACAAAAGTTACCAGTTGGGGTAAGGTAAGAGTCCAAGTATAAGAATCGGGTGATTACCATTCTCATGATGAAAGCGCACACCTAAAGACATGCAAAATCATCAAGCGATCTAACATGTAGAAATTTAGGTGGATGGTGACAACGACAATGTGAAGATGATCCAAATGTTATTCTGAACACCGAGGCATCATCTGGGGTCTTAACAATGGCCATGAGCACAGGGAACTCTTCTCAATACTCCATCATAACCTACATGGGAAAAGAATCTGAAGAACAAATATATGTATAACTGATTCACTCTGCTGTACAGCGGAAACTAACATCATATTGTAAATCAACTGTACTCCAATAAACACACACATAAAACACAATGACCACAGCTCAGCAAGTTTTCCAGGCTTTGCTTTCCATGCACATTTTATGTCATCCTAGTCTAACTCAAAAGATCTAATCCCACAAGATCACCTATACTTAGAGAGTGATGATGCATTCTTAGAAGACAAATATAGACACCAGAGGTGATGCATCAGCAGTCTGAAAATAATTAATGCTTATCCTCACAAGGCCACCTACACCAAGGCACTTGGGAACATTTCAACCATCGCCGTGTCACAGAAGGCTGGCAAAATCATTTTTCTTACCTCCCCAGAAGTAGGTCACAGCAAGAACATTTGGCAAAGAAAAACCAGAGTGGACATGAATGGGTTTTGTGACACAGTCTTTTCATTTCTCACCTCAATGCAAGACAATCGCTGGGTCACTGTACTTGCTAATCATCTCCCTCCTTGGTAACAGGACCAGAACGAGGCTTGGAAATGCAGTATTAGGGGTCAGAGCAAAAAGCCCCACTGCCAGAATACTGCTGCTACACTGAATTACCAGGGCTCAAGCACTTCAGGCAGCCACTGGGTTTTGGTTTTATTTCCAGTGATATGAAAATAAAAACGACCATCATAAACGAGCACACCGATCAGGAATCTGAGCTAGGCAGTACAGAGGCAAAGAGGCTAAAGGCCTTTTAAACTCAGCATACAGGCCCCAGGTGGGACATTTTATTTCTGGTGAGACTAGTATTTAAACTCAACCAGTCAGACTTTGCAATATGAGTGCTGTCCATTTTCCCTAGCACCACTGCCTTCTAAACAATGACTGCTTTTCCCAATGAGGATGCAGAAGGTAGAAACGAGAGGTGGACAGGAGCGAGAAGAGGAACTGTGACATTCACACTCATTGTGTGATCGCGGGAAACCTTGTCAGAGGGGCTGAGATCCACCTGCCCAAGAGCTTTATCCTGTTATCCCTCAGAAAGGCTCCACCCACATCCTATACCTGCAGCTTTCTCTGGCTAATGCTATGTCTCCTGACCATCAGGCACTTGTGTTCAGACCAACTGATGCTGGACTGTCTTCTGAGGGAACAGACAAATTGTCTCCAGGACACCAGGCTTCTCTCCTAATTTGTGCCCTTTCAGACCTACTTTTATTTTTTTAATTGGAGTTTCGGTGATGTGCAATAGAATGTAAGCTGTAGGTATACAATAGTGATTCACAATTTTTAAAGGTTATACAGGTAATATAAAATACTAGCTATATTCCTTGGGTTGTATAACATACCCTTGTAGCTAACTTTAAATGAAATAGTTTGAACCTCTTAATCCCCTTGGAGAGGAAACTGGCAACCCACTCCAGTGTTCTTGCCTAGAGAATCCCATGAACAGAGGAGCCTGGCAGGCTACAGTCCATGGGGTCTCAAAATAACGGCCATGACTGAGCATGCGTGCTTAACCCCCTGCCTCTAAATGCCCCTCCCCTCGTCCCTCTCCCCTCTGGGAACCACTAGCTTGTTCCCTGTATCTGTGAGTCCATTTGTTTTTGTTATATTCACTAGTTTTTTACCTACTTTTAAAGGGATGTGCTCTGAAGTTCTGGTAAGGGCTAGAACCCGTCCCCTGGCTCCAATTCAGAGATACTCATTGAGGGCAGCCTGTCCTCCCTTTCCCCCGACCCCCAACACACTCAAAAGCTTTCCACTGTCCTTTTTTTCTCCCTTACTTTTCTCTCAGCTCAGAGCAATCCTATTTCATTTTTCACAGAATACGATTTTCTGTGTCCGCTTTATCATTTTTACACCTCTCAGTGTCATTAATGACCTTCGAGCTTAGTCAGTTATTCTATGCTTTTTCCTTCCACATTCATCCTTATTTCCCCCCATTTCAGCACTGAAGGACAGTTGTACAATGAGTAAATTGTAAAGTTGTGTCCCAGTTCCCCTAGGGACAATCTTCTTCCTTGAGCTATTAAGTTGGAAAATGGCTTTTTAAAAAAACATCAAGGTTTTGTCACAGAGCAGGTGCAATCATTACAATGTGAAATTAGTCCTTTTTCCAGCGAAAGTGGTACAATACTTTACTTGTAACTGCACAAAGGGATTTAGGAAATGGAATATAAAAAAACCTATCAAGAGCTTTAGAGAGTTATGTGCAAAGTTATGTGATATTTTGTTCCTGCAATACAGACAATAAAGCCATACTGGTGTGGAATGCCAAAGTTGTGCCTTCTGGTTTCGCTATTGCAAAATCAGCTCATTTAAACTTTGGAGAATGACCTGCTTTTTATCCCTGCATGCATCCATGTAATCTCTGCTCCCTGCATTCACTGGGTTCCTCCAATGTGTCAGGCAGGGTGATGAATTAAAATAAAACCAAAAGAAAAACAAAGAAAAAGCAATCCTTTTTATCCTGAAAAACACATGAATAGTTATCCTCTATTCTAGGCGAGGCTCTTGCTTCAAAAATTATCTCATAAATTGTATTTACTTGCAGAAAATGAGGCGGTGCAGTAATAATAAACCTGCCTGCAGGCAGATTCACTAAGGCAGATGTGGTTTTACAGCACTCTGTAAAATCCGCGACTGTTTGCTAGTTATTAACTGGCAGCCCAGTGGGCTTGGACTACATCGGGGGGAAAAAAACAGCCCAGACTTGGATTCTTGCTCTGTGGTATGCCGCTCATTTGGCTTTCACTTGGCCTCCCTGAGCCTCAGTTTCCTCCTGTGAAAAGCAGGACTAGCATTTCCCAAAGAGTGGTTCTTAGGACTGAATGAGATCCAATTGCCAGGGTTTCTTTTACCACACCTGTTGCCAAGTCAATGTGCCATAAATTATAATTTTAGCAGCATCATTATCAGGACTGGAGTTTACAGCCTGGGAGATAGGACTGATCCAAATCAAGGCATTCTTTCTTTTTTCTCAGAAAGAGAATGGCAGGACTAATTTCAAGGAGGTAGAGGAGACCTAGGTTGAAAATTGTAGTGCATGCCTCGGTCCTAGCCTCACCCCTCTTCTCTGAGTTGTGTGCCCACTCCTTCACTTATGTACCCCAATTGTTCATTACCTCCATGAACGACCTCTACATCAGCACCCCGTCAGTGATCCTTCCCTGTCACAACGATATTTCCTTCTATCGAGCCCAAACTTATTTAGAGATAGCTTAACTCGGGGAGACAGCTGACCACTTTAAATGAGTCAAACACGAGGAAGAAAATAAAAATCAATTTTCTTTTTGTTTGTGGATGGAGATGATGGAAGAGGAAAAGAAGGGCACAGAGATAACTGGACTAAAAAAAAGAGAATAATCCAAACTTAACAAAAGGAACTGATGCTTGGCTGCAGAGAGGACTATTGATTTCACTGTTCACCTCAATTTGGCTCACCGAATTGTAGAATACTGGAGACTATTGTAGAGCTGGAAAAGATCTCAAAAATCATTCAGTCTAATCCCATCTTTTTAGAGGAACTGTGGCCCAGAGAAGTCTTAAAAGCAACCCAGCTCATGGCTGTAGACCTATAACCAGACTTTACATTTCTTACAGTTTCATTACAAAAAGAATTTAAAATGATTTGGGTGTAGTATGTTTAGGTGGTTGAGGTTATCGTATTTTGTCTCCGTTTGTTTGCTGTCCTGGTCTTCATGTACCATGAAAAAGATGCATTCTGAATAAATGGGTCTGGACTGGTGGGCTTTACTTTATGTGTTCCATGATGGTAGTGGTGGAACGGTCTATGCCCTGACATTACAGACAGAATTCTAAGTGGACAGACATTTTTCTAGAGATAGGATCCAAAACTTTAACATACTCCCAAAGGTGCCAGTGAGCAAAACAAAGTTAAGTGTAAGTAGACTGGGCCCGAGACAGGAACAGCCAGCCCAGGGTTTCCACGCTGTGCAGGTAGGAAACACCAGGGCAGACGAGGAGGGTGTGGGAGAAGCTGGCCGGCAGAGTAGACTTCGCCCTCTAACTTGGCTGCAAGCAGTGTGGGCTTTACTTTCTACCTGCTTCTGAAATCTGTGGTCTGCTTAGTTTGCTGAAGGAAAGGCTTCTGCTGCTCAGAGTAGTGAGGCTGAAACTACCATTAGAATATACCCTGTAAAATCTCAACAAAGGTGTGGAATTGTTCGTTAAAAAAATAATAATAATTTATAGCATTCTGCCAAGAGCCCTCTTGCGCCTGTCTCTGTTGCCATTCTATTACTTTCATGTTTAACAATCAAAATGACAGATACATCGTGCCTTCTCAACATGTTCATGCTTGCCTGCTGGTGGCAGGAAAATAAGGATCAGGCATTGGAAGTGGCTATGGAAAAAAGAGCCCGAGTCCATTCTTTCTGATTCTGAGAGGATACTGGAAATTACCTTTTCTGTTTGCCTGGCATCTCACAAGCTCATCTTCGTCCCAAACGTCTAGGTGCTGCTTACAGATGTATCAGAAACCCCCAGGGGTTGCCCACATTTTTTTCTTTATTTTAAAATCACCCCCAAAATACTCTCCCCTCCATTTTTCTCAGGCAATAAAGAGTTGAGGGCATATATTTATAAACAAGACATTTAAAGTTTTTATAATGTTTGATAACTTGGGATGGAGAAAAAAATGAGAACGAGCAAAAAGCAATAAAGCTTAGAAAGCAATATATTTGGTCATTTTCACCCCAAATTAGAACTTCATGCCCCTAAGATACAAGCCTAAATAATGTGGTTTCTGTTGCATTAACCTAAAGCTATAATATGGCAAAAGTAGATTATAAGAGATCACACACAAAAAGCTAAAACCTTAGCAGCAACTATCAGGAATATTTTTGGCAAGCAATCACTCTTACAGATTCAGTTATAAACATCAGGATCATGGTCTGGGCCCTTGTGGGTTTGTAGGAAATTCAAGTACAATCAGATGATTTCAAAAACAAGTACCTGGTGAGATACAGTCCATGGGGCTGCAAAGTCAGACACAACTGAGTGTGTGCACATGCTCACACACACACACACAAGTGCAAATATATAACTTCAAAAATAAGTATTGTACTGAAAAATGACCACCCCAAAAGATGCTTTTATATTTGAGGTTTGACATCTCTCTTCTCTGCTTTTACCTTCGACTTCACATGGTAATGAAGGCTGACTGAGCCCAGGGTTGAAGAGGGACTCAGCAATCAGCTCGTTCACTCTCTCTCTCTCTCCCGTTCTCCACAAGTCCAACCATTTCTACTTGTCCATATGGTCTGTCCCCTGGAATGAGAATTTTTAAAGCTATTCTCTCCTTGACTAGTTGGGCCAACATTCAGCAATGTTCTGGACATTGTGAATTATGTAAGTATAAGGTAATATTCCTGTTTTTAATGAATTTATGATCTCATTGGAAGCTTTGGAACTACACTTAAGCAGTTACAGTCATAGTAAGCAATGGCAACCTGAGCAGGAAGTGATAAAAGCACAGGAGTTAATTTTATTGTCTTTTTTGGGATCCTTTATAGAACCTAATATCAGGTTCATAACATGGCTTGTTGAACTAGAGTAGTATATAGACAGCAGAAACGAGGGACCAGGTCTCCAAGAGTAATAGAAGATGAAGATCAAAATTAGTAATAGAGGGAATAATCAGAGGGATAAAAGAAAAGAACCACTTACTTAGCATTTATTTTCCTCTAAGCACTTGTCATATACTCATTGACCTTAGAATTACAATTCTCATAAAATAACTAATACTGTTAATACACAGATGAACAAACAGAAGCTCAGAGGGGTCTTACAGTCAGCATGTAGAAGGGTTTAGCTTTCTTACCACACCTGTCTGATTTCTGAGTCCATGCTTAAAAAAGGATCTTGATTCCTGAGCCTATCATTTCTGAGACTCTGTGCGTTAAATACCTAGTATTTGATGTCTTATTTAATTATCAAGTATAGCAAAGTTCATAAAGTATTCACACATTTCTGTAGAAAGTTTACTAATATCTAAGTATGTAATTTGGCCACCTCATGCGAAGAGTTGACTCACTGGAAAAGACTCTGATGCTGGGAGGGATTGGGGGCGGGAGGAGACGGAGATGACAGAGAGTGAGATGGCTGGATGGCATCACCGACTCGATGGACCTGAGTTTGAGTGAACTCCGGGAGTTGGTGATGGACAGGGAGGCCTGGCGTGCTGTGATTCATGGGGTCGCAAAGAGTCGGACAAGACTGAGCGACTGAACTGAAGTACGTAATAATTCTCTACTTCTCACATTAATATACCTTAAAGAATATTACTAGAGCATCCTTAAGATAACAACAAAGACCACGGGGCATACATTTTGTTTCCATAAACTCATATAGAATGCTGGCACATTCGGAATATATTAATAACTGGTAAATTACTTGGTATTTTATTTAGCTTCCACGTATGGAACACTGACTTGGGAGATATAGAAGTACTGGGGTGGATAAAATGATGTTGGCGAGTAAATGAAGATACAAATCTGATAAAGATTTAATGCTATTGTTTTAAGAAAATGACTGTAAACACATATCATCTGCACACATTGCAAATATAACTTTAAAACAGGAAAAACAAATACTATGGGATCTACTCCCAGCATATGGAAAGGGCACTTAAACAGGCACCATCTGTTGCTTGGAGAAAGTTAGCTGAAGGTATGCTCACATCTGGATGCGACAACCAATTAGGGGGAGTTACAGGTAACACCTGTGCATGTTCAGCTGTCCCACCCCCATGCCAACTTCAGACACTGCTACTGCTAAGTCACTTCTGTCGTGTCCGACTCTGTGTGACCCCATGACGGAAGCCCACCAGGCTCCCCCGTCCCTGGGATTCTCCCGGCAAGAACACTGGAGTGGGTTGCCATTTCCTTCTCCAATGTGTGAAAGTGAAAAGTGAAAGTGAAGTCGCTCAGTCATGTCCGACCCTTAGTGACCCCACGGACTGCAGCCTACCAGGCTCCTCCATCCATGGGATTTTCTAGGCACGGAAGTTATTAAAAGCTGGTTTCTACCCTCTGATCCGGAAAACTAACACTGATGACTGTAGAGAAGTGACACAGGGGGCGCTTACAGACCAAGAGAAAAGCTAGGATTCTGCCTCAAAAATCCTGCTTTCTCCTCCTTTTCTAAAGGACGTGGAACAAAATGACAATACAAAATGAGAATTTTTTTCTAATGTTTTTTCCCAGCATTGAAAGGAATACATTCTTAAAATAAAATGAATGTCCACTTTCTCCTGAGAAATCACAGAGACTCTAACGGGAAGAAAGAAAAAGGCAAAGAGGAGAAAGAGAGGAGGCGGGACCAGTGCACAGACAGCAGTGAGTGCCAGGAAGAAAACTAAGGTAATGACTTAGTTTTTGCTGCAGTTTTATATCTCTCTTCAAGTCATCTTTTAGTTTCTGAAGGGACAAGACAAATTTACCCTTCTATCAGGGAAATAAAGGGTAAGCCAAAATCTTTTCTCTACGGAAGCTTACTGAAGCTTACACAGTTCAGTTCAGTTCAGTTCAGTTCAGTCGCTCAGTCGTGTCTGACTCTCCGCGACCCCATGAATCACAGCACGCCAGGCCTCCCTGTCCATCACCAACTCCCAGAGTTCACTCAAACTCATGTCCACAGAGTTGGTGATGCCATCCAGCCGTCTCATTCTCCGTCGTCCCCTTCTCCTCCCTCCCCCAACCTTTCCCAGCATCAGAGTCTTTTCCAGTGAGTCAACTCATCGCATGAGGTGGCCAAAGTATTGGAGTTTCAGCTTTAGCATCAGTCCTTCCAATGATCACCCAGGATTGATCTCCTTTAGAATGGACTGGTTGGATCTCCTTGCAGTCCAAGGGACTCTCAAGAGTCTTCTCCAACACCACAGTTCAAAAGCATCAATTCTTCGGCGATCAGCTTTCTTCACAGTCCAGCTCTCACATCCATACATGACCACGGGAAAAACCATAGCCTTGACTAGACGGACCTTTGTTGGCAAAGTAATGTCTCTGCTTTTTAATATACTATCAAGGTTGGTCATAACTTTCCTTCCAAGGAGTAAGCGTCTTTTAATTTCATGGCTGCAATCAGCATCCGCAGTGATTTTGGAGCCCAAAAAATAAAGTCTGACACTGTTTCCACTGTTTTTCCATCTATCCCATGAAGTGATGGGACCAGATGCCATGATCTTTGTTTTCTGAATGTTGAGCTTCAAGCCAACCTTTTCACTCTCCTCTTTCACTTTCATCAAGAGGCTTTTGAGTTCCTCTTCACTTTCTGCCTTACACAAGCCCTTCACAAATCTGAGCTTTTTCTGCTGTTTACATGCATGACGTAACTGTTACGAGGGTTTTAAAAGTCACTTTACAAATGAGAAAACGATGTTATCAGGCATTAAGAAACACACCTGAGTTTACTTGATGAAAAAGTTCAAAAGAAGACCAAAGCATTTTCCATAACAGATTCTGAGTTTAGCTTAAAGTACCGCAGAAGCATAAGGTTTGGTATTGTTGTTCAGTTGCTAAGTCATGCCCTACCCTCTGCAACTCCACGGACTGCAGCATACCAGGCTCCTATGTCCTCCACTATCTCCTGGACTACGGTATAATGAGATATAAACCAGTGCACTGTCTTTATTTGCTACTACGGATTCATTCACAAAAGAACTTTTAAGATGGCTTTTGCTGTCCTGGCCTTACCTCAAGCATAGAAGGCGCAGAAAAGATCCTAATGAACATAACTCCTGGCCTTCCTTACTCTTCAGGTGAGAGCTTCCAAGACTAGGGAAGTTGGCGGCCCCACAAGGAAGAAACAGAATTCCTGAGATGAAAGTCAGGGGAGGGGTGGGTTATGTTTCAAAGTAGTGGCAACTCCTGCTCTTTTTATAGTTCCTGGACATAAAAGTAACCAGACCTGGGAGGACAGATGACTACAAGGTCAAGGTTATCAGTGGAGGTCCCGGAGGCAGCAGCATGGATCTCAATGACTAGCCTGGCACAGGGGAAGTCAAAACACTAGGGAAACCATTCTTCTGGATTTGGGCAGAGTATCTTCCCAGAAATCTTTTTCTTCATTTTCCTGGACTGATAAAGACTGGTTACTTTAGGAGAAACAACTGACTGACTAGGAGAGAAAAAACTTGCTTGAGAAAAACACAGACATGGCGGTTTCAACATCTACCACCCAAACTGGCAAACAGGAAACAATGTCACACACACACAAGAAGGTTCAAAATAAACATTCACTACCTGAGAAGACAGTACTTCAAACAACACCATATGAAATTACTAAGAAAAGTATAATTTTCCAAGTCTGATTCCTAACATTAAGGCTCAACTGGGGGGAAAAAAGTATATAAATAAAAGAAAAACACATTTTCATAAAGAGAACTACTATATATTAACACTACTATATATTAACCAAATACCACACAGTTGGCTAAAGTTGTGGGAGAAAAGTGTTTTCGATGAATTATGGATCAAAAGGGATCCACAGCTAGCAATTACTCTCTAAAATCCTTGACCAAAGTTTCCCTTCCCATTCAGGCTGATAAATGCGCTTTGGGATTTGATATTCAGAAAATCCTTGGGAAGTATTCTAGGAGTAATTTTTCTCTGAGGAGGCAAAGTAGTAAAGAAAGGAAGTTAAATTGCCTTCACTACTCCTTTGATATGCTTATCTTTTTAATAGGGTAACAGCATGCTGATCTGCAATAACACAATTTAAATGGAAATTTAAGATATATTACACATTTTGATGCCTTTAAAAATAGCAATGCACCAAGTCTAAAAAGATTTCATCAGGCATAATTTAACCTTTTCATGATGATCCAAGGTCAAGATTGTAAATTTCCTATTAGTTCTGTTTGTTGTTGTTTAGTTGCTCAGTCGTGTCCAACTCATTTGTGACCCCATGGTCTATAGCCCACCAGGCTCCTCTGTCCATGGGATTCTCCAGGCAAGAATACTGGAGTGGGTTGCCATTTCCTCCTCCAGGGGATCTTCCTAATCCAGGGATCAAACTTGGGTTTCTGAATCTTCTGCATTGCAGGTGGATTCTTTACCACTGAGCCACTGGGGAAGCCCATTAGTCCTGTTCAGTTCAGTCGCTCAGTCGTGTCCGACTCTTTGCGACCCCACGTACTGCAGCATGCCAAGCTTCCCTGTCCATCACCAATTCCCGAAGCTTGCTCAAACTCATGTGCATTGAGTCAGGGATGCCATCACCATCTCATCCTCAGTCGTCCCCTTCTCCTCCTGCCTTCAATTAGTTCTGAGGTCCTGGGCAATTCATAGGAAACTTACTAAGCTCAGGTGTCATCTTTACCACATGAATGACAGTAGTTCTCTCACAGATTAGTGATGGTTATAGTTGATTAAATAAAATCAAGCCTGTATAACACTTGGCATAGAGCTCATTGCATTCTTACATACTCAAAATGGTATCTACTGCTACTGCTAACATATTTCTCAGCTCTTGGCTGTGACCTAGAAAATTAAATGGACCTATGAGTGTAACTTAGAAAGATCTCTCTTTTAAGAAAACAAAAGATCTAACTCCAGTACTGTAGACCTGATGTCAGAAGAAGTCTTCTCAGTATAAAAGACTAAATATGCTGAATAAATATTAAAAAAAAAATCAAAGCCCATAGTTTAACTGTTAGAAGAACTGAATCCTCTGGCGGGAAAAGAATCCTGTGCCTCTTAGTAAGCCAGGGCTGAAGAAAGAGTTTCCCTAAGGCCTCTTCCCATTTTGAAGGTCTAGACTAGAGTATGAGCTTTAGCCTGTGGGATTTTGGTAGTCAGAGGACAAGCCTGGGGCCCTGCAAAATAGGAGGTTGGATCAGAATCCCTGCCTCTCCCTTGCGATGAACGACTTGGGGAAAAAAAAAACCCATGTTCAAGAAGCAGATAGTGGGTGAACCTACCTGCCTGCCTTAGTCTTGACTCAGAGTCTGGCATGGGGAGTAGGGGAAAGGTATCCCTGACAATTCCTAATCCCAGGTCCACACTAGTGCATGTTTGGAATTAGAATTCACGGAGCCTCACAAATAATCCTCTCTGCAGGATCATACCTTCCACCCAGGCCTCAAAGAACTCCCACAGATGAAGTTTCAAGGAGAGCATGAGCTTGCCGGCACAGTTACCCAATATGTGAACAGCTCAGCAGGAACAAGGCATAGAATCAGACCCACAGAGTGGAAGGGATTTTAATTATGGACGAACAGATAATAGGTATGTATAAAGAAATAAAAGAAGTATCAAATGTATGCTCAAGGAATATGAGACTTTCAAAACTTATAGGTAGATCTGAAGAAGAACCTAATAGTATTTCTGAAAATGAAAAATATAAAAATCGACATCAGAAATATAATGGAGAAGGCAAAACACAAGATGGGACATCGCTGAAGTGATTAATTAGTGATTCAGTTCAGTTCAGTTCAGTTCAGTCGCTCAGTCGTGTCAGATTCTCCGCGACCCCATGAATCACATTAAGAAGAAATAATAGTTGTACTAACTAGCAAGGTCATGCTCAAAATCCTCTAAGCTAAGCTTCAATGGTACATGAACCGAGAACTGCCAGGTGTATAAGCTGGACTTAGACGAGGCAGAGGAACCAGAAATCAAACTGCCCACATCCACTGGATCATAGAAAAAGCAAGAGAATTAAAAAAAATTTACTTCTGCTTCACTGACTACATTAAAGACACTGACTATGTGGATCACAACAAATTGTGGAAAATTCTTAGAGATGGGAATACCAGACCACCTTACCTGCCTCCTGAGAAACCTGTATGCAGGTCAAGAAAACAGTTAGAACTGAACATGGAACAACAGACTGGTTCAAAACCGGGAAAGGAGTGCTTCAAGGTTGTATATTGTCACCCTATTTCTTTAACTTGGGCTTCCCTGGTGGCTCAGATGGTAAAGAATATGTCTGCAGCGCAGGAGATCAGGGTTCGATCCCTGGGGTGGGACAATGCCCTGGATCCCTTGGCTACCCACTCCAGTATTCTGGCCTAGAGAATTCTAAGGACTGTACAGTCCATGGGGTTGCAAAGAGTCAGACATGACTGAGTGACTTTCAGTTTACACTTAAAACTTATATGCAGAGTACCTTATATGAAATGCAGGGCTGGATGAAGCACAAGCTTGAATAAAGACTGATGGGAGAAATATCAATAACCTCAGATATGCAGATGACACCACCGTTATGGCAGAAAGTGAGGAGGAACTAAAGAACCTCTTGATGAAGGTGAAAGAGGAGAGTGAAAAAGCTGGCTTAAAACTCAGCATTCAAAAAACGAAGATCAAGGCATCCAGACCCATCATTTCATGGCGTACAGATGAGGAAACAATGGAAACAGTGACACACTTTATTTTTCTTGGGCTCCAAAATCACTCCAAATGGTGACTGCAGCCATGAAATTCAAAGACACTTGCTCCTTGGAAGAAGAGCTATGACAAACCTAGACAACGTATTAAAAAACAGAGACAACACTTTGCTGACAGAGGTCCATATAGTTAAAGCTATGGTTTTTCCAGTAGTCATGTATGGATATGAGAGTTGGACCATAAAGAAGGCTGAGCACCAAAGAAATGCTGCTTTCGAATTGTGGTGTTGGAGAAGATTCTTTAGAGTCCCGTGGACTGCAAGGAGATCCAACTAGTCAATCCTAAAGGAAATCAATCCTGAATATTCACTGGAAGGACTGATGCTGAAGCTGAAACTCCAATACTTTGGCCACCTAATATAAAGAGCTGACTGATTAGATAAGACCCTGATGTTGGGAAAGATTGAAGGTGGGAGGAGAAGGGGATGACAGAGGATGAGATGGCTGGATGGCATCACCGACTTGATGGACATGAATTTGAGCAAGCTCTGGGAGATGGTGAAGGACAGGGAAGCCTGGTGTGCTTTGGAACCATGGGGTTCCAAAGAGTAGGACACAACTGAGTGACCAAACAACACAACAATAGTTGTACTGTACCACACTGTGCCTAGTTGCCTAGTCATGTCGGATTCTTTGTAAACCCTTAAATTAAGCTTTGTAATACTCTTTGTAGGTTAATTATACCTTCCCTGCATACCTGGTAATTCAAAATAGGTAAAGCAATGAAAAGAGGGTAATTTCTTTCTTAAGTAGAAACATGCATATGTAAAACAGCATAGAAAGAAAAGCCAGAGGGATAAAAAATACTTAAAGTCTCAAAACAGCCATTGTTAAACACATTTCTTTCTTTATTCAAAAACATTTACTGAGTTTCTATTATAAAGTGAGACACTACCTGACAAGATGCACAGTAATAAAAGCAAAAAAGGTACAGCCTTTTTCTTGCAGAGCTTACAAGTACTAACTGATAAAACAACATACTTTGGTGGAAAAGTAAATTGACATTAACTTTCTGGAGAGTAATTTGGCAACATGTAGCAAAATAAAAAACATTAAAAATATTCATAACCCTCGACTTCAAAAATGATTAGATATTCGGCTAAGGCTTATAGATAAGAAACATTCCTATAGTACAATTTTAATTTTTTTTTCCAAAAAGCTGAATTTGTTTCGAAAACTGCTGAATAACTTTAGTTTGTTCAGTCTCTAGTAGCACAAATTCTAAACACTGTATTTTGCTTCTCAATTCTATTATATAACCTGAAAAGTGACTCGGCAATTTGTAAACAATTAATTACTGGTTATAGAGTATGTTTAAAAAAATCCTTGCCCAAGGACTTTCTCAACGGTCCAGCGGTTAAGACTCTGCCTTCTAATACAGAGGGCCTGGGTTTGATCCTTGGATGGGAACTAAGATCCCACATACTGCTGTGTGTGGCCAAAATTAAAATAAGAAAAATTATATATATACACACACACACACACACACACACACACATATAACCAACAAAGACCAACTGAGAAAAAAAAAAATCCTTGTCCAAAAGGATACTAGTTTTATTTTTAAAATCACTGAATCTTCACATAAACTGGAAAAGTAAACCTAAGACGTACATATTTCATCTTACTCTGCATTTTAAAAATGTCACCACTTGTTTTCTTTAAAAAATTTCCATCCATTCAAAAATATTTTGAAGTTCAACTGTCCAATTTAAGTTAGACTGTAGAAATTTTATAGTATTTAAATTAAATCTTAACCTTGTTCTTGACTGAACCTAACTAAGAACTCTGTCAGAGTCCTTGTTGGCCTCCTGGTCATGTTTTTCCTAAGACATGGAATCTCATCTTTACTGGTTATCACTGGTCTCATCTTTACTGGTCATTATTAAATGAGCCCATTGAGAATGAGTCCCATTCAGCTGTGGTGTGGCTTGACACAGCCCTACAGACCTACACTGTCCACTGTTACTAACAGTAACTAGTTGACAATCTGTAACCTGCCTTATATGACATTCAAATAGAGACATCCTTCAGACAGGGTAATCCAGTTCAATGCTGGCCTCAAGTAGTTTGGCATTCTACCAGTGTGAACTGGTAAAGATTCCAGTCATACTTATCCTCCTCACCCTTCAACAAAGATATGTCTATGGCACTTGCTAAGGTTGAAACATTTCTGATGAACTCTGGATTGAAGACATGCATATGAGAGTATCATAGAATAGAGAATGTCAGTTACTATTGTTCACTCAGCATCAATGTTATTGACTTGTATGGTCTCCCCATTCTTGTCTCTAATGACATCTGGCTTGTTGGGCTTATCCCTGAGGTTACGTTCACAAAGAGAGCCAGATCCATCTCAAAGAACCCGCCTGCCAATGCAGGAGACATGAGGCGCAGGTTAAATCCCTGGGTTGAGAAGATTCCCTGGAGAAGGGCATGCAACCCACCCCGGTATTCTTGCTTGGAGAATCCCATGGACAGAGGAGCCTGGTGGGCTACAGTGCGTAGGGTCACAAAGAGTTGAACACAGCTGAAGCAACTTAGCACAATGCAAGCTTAAGTCAGTGACAATGGCTAAAAGAACAGCACCTCCTCCCATCTTAGCCCTCAAGAAGACAATGCGGACATCCTGATAAGGTTACCACTAGGTTTAAAGGACATCCCCTTCCCAAAAATACGAGTGGTGCTTTACTGGCATTGAGACTGCCCCTGCAGTGAGAAAATAAGAGGACCAGAGGTTTATTATATCCTTTGGCCATGCTTTAAAAAGACCCAATTCCTGAGTCTTCAGTCCAAGACTTCAGTGTGATCTGGACCTGAGCTTTATTCTTAGAACTGCAGAGATTCTGTTCAATTATTTCTGTAAATATGGTAAGCTGGAGTCCCCATCAAACAGCAGGCCAAGTTCCACCCAGAAGCAAACGGGACTCCTTTCTGCCAGGCTTCCTGATCCCCGCTTCCATTTATCTGAGCAAAATAAGAGTCTTTTCTTTCTGCTTCAGCTTTTCACATTTATATAGATCAAGACATGCCCCTTCCACTGCCAGGCATCCCCATGACCCACCTCTATAGATGAGTTATCTTTGTCACGAAGCTGCCTGCACTCTGCTGGGAAAGCAACGCTGATATTTTCTTTGCGTACATTCTCATTTTCCTGCTCATTTGTTCCATTTGCCTTTTTGCCTAGGATAACAGGATGGTAGGGAAGCCAGGACACAGGCCATAAAAGGTTTGTTTTGCCTGCCTTTGGAGGTGGTTCAGAATAATCAAATTTCTCTTGATGTTCCACAAATTGGTTTATCATAATTATCTGTCTATGTAAACTGTGCAGCATCTTCTGTTTCCTTGGCACAGACTTCTCAGACAAGGCCCTTTGTCATGGCTATGGTGGGGAAACCATAACCCCAAAGATGCTTTATGTCCAGGCCCAGAAAGGGGCTCTGTTTATCATCTTAAAAACTAGAAACAGACTCAGGCTTCATGCAAATACTCATACAAATGAACATTATGGAGCCACCAAATATTATGTTTGAAAATCACATTAATGGCCAAAGAAACTATTCACAAAAGTATAACATTAAAGAAGAAAAATCAATACTATTCATGATTGAATATCATATAGATATTGCATATCATGTTTCAAAGTGATGGAAATCAACAGCTAAAGTGAAAAGCTACAGACTGACTCTAGAGTGAGATCCGAGTTTGAATCTCACCTCTATCATTTACAAGTTTTGTGACCTGGGTGACTTTTAAAATCTTTCTGTGATTCTGTTTCCTCATGTGACAAAGGTAGACAATGACAGTACTTATATTAGGGACTCTAGAATAAAGATTCAATGAGTTAATACGTATAAAGTGCTTACAGGAGTGACTACCATGTTGTAAACACTCAATAAATACTAGCTTTTGTTATTATTAAATGATAAAACTTAATGCCACAAAAGAAAGCAGGATTTAAACATTATGAACAATATACTAGTGTTGTAAAACCAACTACCTTCTCTCTTGAGCTGCCACCACACACTACGAGCTCTCCCCTCCATGCAGGTAGAGAAAACTTCAGAAGGAAATACACTTAAATGCTAATACTGAAGGATATGATTCTGGAAGTTTTATTTTTCCTTTTTAGGTATTTTTGTTTTTAAATACGGAGAAGGCAATCGCAAGCCACTCCAGGACTCTTGCCTAGAAAATCCCATGGATGGAGGAGCCTGGTAGGCTGCAGTCTGTGGGGTCGCTAAGGGTCAGACACGACTGAGCGACTTCACTTTCACTTTTCACTTTCCACTTTCACACACTGGAGAAGGAAATGGCAACCCATTCCAGTGTTCTTGCCTGGAGAATCCCAGGGAAGGGGGAGCCTGGTGGGCTTCCGTCTATGGGGTCACACAGAGTCGGACACAACTGAAGTGACTTAGCAGCAGCAGCAGTTTTTAAATATCCAACAGTTACTATATATTTCTTTTAAAATTTGAGAGAAATGCTTTTTTTTTTATTAAAGGATTCTTGTTTCTTCCAGTTGAACCACAGCACTTTGCCTCAGAGCTCACATTCTCTCTTTTTTTTTTTTTTTTCTTCAAAGAGATCCAATTTAGGGACATGATTTTCAGGTTATTGGTAAGATAAGAGAATGATGACTAAAGAAAAACATGTCAGAAATATCAGAACAATGTCTAAAGGAGACTACATCAGAAAGGAAAAATTGGCAGGTTCCCACATCATGGGGGAGAAAAGTAATTTCCATTTTTCCATGTAGAGAAATGGGTCAGCTAGTGATGACACTCAGGATAAAAGTCAGCACACGGTTGGGGATAAGGAAAATGAGTTTCTCCCCCCAGATTTAATTTGCTTAGGTTTGGTATTTATGGCTTACCAAAGTCAAGATTTGCTATGCACATGGGGACAGAAATTTGAATAAGGTTAAGTGACACAGATATGTCTGAAAACAAAGCCTCCTTCAAAAAATAAAATATATGATTTGAAGAAAGAATAATAAATCAAAGTCACCTTTCTTTTAATCTGGATATATTTCCTTTATGAATCAATCTACTTTAACAAAAATGTCCCTTGAGTGCGGTCATATTTTCTGCCTGCCCAGCACCTTTTGAACATCCTTGAAGTGTTTACAAAAGTTCTTTCTTTACTGGTCCTTCTTCCCTAGTTCCCTAGGTCTGGAGACAGAACACTTTCCCAGCCTTTTATGAAGCCTAAAGAAGGAAAGCTCAGCTTGCTTTCGTTGTTCAGCAGCTACGCTGCGTCTGACTCTTTGTGAACTCATGGACTGCAGCGCGCCAGGCTTCCCTGTCCTTCACTGTCTTCCTGAGTTTGCTCCACATCTCATGTCCATTCAGCCAGTGACACTATCTAACCATCTCATCCTCTGCTGCCCCCTTCTCCTCTTGCTGTCAATCCTTCCCAGCATCAGAGTCTTTTCAAGTGACTCGGCTCTTCCCATCAGGTGGCCAAAGTATTTACCCAATCTCTTTCTTAGACTTTTCATTTAATTTCACTGTGACTTCTAAACATGAATGTAGAAATGGAGTGGAATCCATGTAAAAAGTGCAACATTTGGCCAGATGCTAAAATGGATCATGGGAGCCACACACAGGAATGACTTTCTTTTTTAAGCCAATAGCTGCCAACCACGAAAACTAAAGTCTACAAATCTCTCAGGAGTGTCTGAAAACATTATTAATGGTGTTACATGTATCATAAAAAGCAGAGAAACAAGAAATAATATGAATTTTTAAAAATACAGCTCAATGATATACTGATTTCTGTAATCAGCTCTATAATGTAAATTACTACTTCATCATAGTAAATATGCAAATATATCAGGAAGCTTAAAAAGATCTTTTAACACCTGTTTTAGGGACACCAACCACCTTATACAACTACCTCTGCACATTTAGAAAACAAGATTAATCTACCAAGTCTGCTTAAATTTTAAAACATGAACACATTCAGTGATAATTTTATTTTGCAGAGCAGAAAGAAGCACAAGGGAGCTTCTAAATGCTGGCTCTCATTATACTTCCAATTATTTCAATTATTTCAGATTATGCATAAGGCAATTTCCCCTCAGACAAATGCTGGATAAAGATATCCAAGGGAATCCAAATAGCAGCAGTCTTTGTACATATGGTAAATTATGTTCTTGGGGTGGAGGAAGTTGTATGTTAGGTGATGTAATATGAATTTGATTTTCTTGTGGAAACACTACTATAAGAAAGGCTTGAGTAACTAAATCTATTCCAACTTTAAATATATGACTACAAATATCGTATTTAATCAACTCTTCCGCACTATTTCAAACATGATGCCAAAAAACCAATATGGCAACCACAATAATAAAACTATGTCGAGTATGATCTTGCTTGGGTTTGTGATAAAAATCAGAGTTCAAAGAAATAAATCTCTCTTTGGGTAAAGGTAAGATATCCATTATGAACCGTGAACTCCCAGATGTTCAAGCAGGTTTTAGAAAAGGCAGAGGCACCAGAGATCAAATTGCCAACATCCGCTGGATCATGGAGAAAGCAAGAGAGTTCCAGAAAAACATCTATTTCTGCTTCATTGATTATGCCAAAGCCTTTGACTGTGTGGATCACAAAAAACTGTGGAACATTCTGAAAGAGACGAGAATACCAGACCACCTGACCTGCCTCTTGAGAAACCTGTCTGCAGGTCAGGAAGCAACAGAACTGGACATGGAACAACAGACTGGTTCCAAATAGGAAAAGGAGTACGTCAAGGCTGTATATTGTCACCCTGCTTATTGAACTTATATGCAGAGTACATCATGAGGAACGCTGGGCTGGAAGAAGCACAAGCTGAAATCAAGATTGCTGGGAGAAATATCAATAACCTCAGATATGCAGATGACACCACCCTTATGGCAGAAAGTGAAGAGGAACTCAAAAGCCTCTTGATGAAAGTGAAAGAGGAGAGTGAAAAGGTTGGCTTGAAGCTCAACATTCAGAAAACAAAGATCATGGCATCTGGTCCCATCACTTCATGGGAAATAGATGGAAAAACAGTGGAAACAGTGTCAGACTTTATTTTTTGGGGCTCCAAAATCACTGCGGATGCTGATTGCAGCCATGAAATTAGAAGACGCTTGCTCCTTGGAAGGAAAGTTATGACCAACCTTGATAGTATATTAAAAAGCAGAGACATTACTTTGCCAACAAAGGTCCGTCTAGTCAAGGCTATGGTTTTTCCCGTGGTCATGTATGGATGTGAGAGTTGGACTGTGAAGAAAGCTGATCGCCGAAGAATCGATGCTTTTGAACTGTGGTGTTGGAGAAGACTCTTGAGAGTCCCTTGGACTGCAAGGAGATCCAACCAGTCCATTCTAAAGGAGATCAATCCTGGGTGTTCATTGGAAGGACTGATGCTAAAGCTGAAACTCCAATACTTTGGCCACCTCATGCGATGAGTTGACTCACTGGAAAAGAGTCTGATGCTGGGAGGGATTGGGGGCGGGAGGAGAAGGGGACGACAGAGAATGAGATGGCTGGATGGCATCACCTACTCTGTGGACATGAGTTTGAGTGAACTCCGGGCGTTGGTGATGGACAGGGAGGCCTGGCGTGCTGTGATTCATGGGGTCACGGAGAGTCGGACAAGACTGAGCGACCGAACTGAAGATATCCACTTAGCCCACAAGTCAATGAACCCTTTCTTAACGACTTTCTTCGTTCTTAGGCATGGCTGTTTAATAGTCATATTTGTCCTGCATAACCCTGGGCCTTGATCCCATGCAGTGGAATAAATTCTAACCAACTAGAATTATCTGCTGCATCATGGAATTAAAGACTTTTTGGAGGAAAGGATCACCTTTGTGCTTTTTGAGAACCACCATTCTTTGCTAAACTTCTTTTATAATTAAAGGACTATAAAAGGGTTTTCTGTAACTATAAAAAAAAGATTTCTGATTTTCTTAAGATTCCAGTTCCTTAACACCACCATCTACACTATGAACCCTACTGTTAATGAATAGATATCTTTAAGATGAAGATAACCAACATTTACTTCTTTAGCATTTTCTCTCCATCCTCCAATCCCTCAAGGTGTGAATTTATACCATCAACAAACTTCACACCTTTAAATAAATGGTGGCCACACTAAAAAATAATTAATTATTGTGTAAATATTAAAACTTTTCATCTTAACGTCAAGTTTTACATATTATCTTACATATCATGGTAATAAAGTAACCTACTATCAGTTTGATTTATTTTTTATTTTTCATAGAAGTATAGTGAATTTACAATGTTACGTTAATTTCTGGTTCATAGCAAGTGATTCAGTTTTACGTATATATATGTATGTGTATATATATATCCTTTTTCATATTTCTTCCATTATAGTTTTTTAAAATATATTCAATATAGTTCCCTGTGTGACTTAATTCACTTAGTGAAGTCATCTTCAATGATAATGTTTAGGTCCCTCCATGTTGCTGCTTCTCTGGTGGCTCAGACGGTAAAGTGTCTGCCTATAATGCGGGAGACCTGGGTTCAATCCCTGGGTCAGGAAGATCTCCTGGAGACGGAAATGGCAACCCACTCCAGTATTCTTGCCTGGAAAATCCCATGGATGGAGGAGCCTGGTAGACTAGTTCATGGGATCACGAAGAGTTGGACACGACTGAATGACTTCACTTTCACTTTAATGTTGCTGCAAATGGCATTATCTCACACTTTTTATGATTTAGTAATAGGTGCATCACACATATGTGCCACATCTTCTTTGTCCATTCATCTGCTGATGGACATTTAGGTTGCTTCCATGTCTTGGCTATTGTAAATAGTGTAAATAGTGCTGCTATGAACACTGAGTTGCATGTATCTTTTCAAATTAGCTTTTCCTCCAGATCTAAGTCCAGGAGTGGGATTCCAGGATCATACAGTAGCTCTATTTTAAAAAAATTTTTAAGGACTCTCCAAACTGTTTTCCATAGTGACTGCACCAGTTTACATTTTCACTAACAGCTTAGTTTCCCTTTTCTCCACACTCTCTCCTGCATTTGCTAATTGCAGACTTTTTGATGATGCCGATTCTGACCAGTGTGAGGTGATAACTCATTGTTGTCTTGATTTGCATTTCCCTAATAAGTAGAGATGTCAACCATCTTTTCATGTGCTTATTGGCTATCTGTGTGTCTTCTTTGGGGAAATGTCTATTTAGATCTTCTGCTCATTTTCTTGATTGGGTTTTTGTTGTTGTTGTTATGAGTTGTATAAGCTGCTCATTTATTTTGGAAACTAAGCCCATGTCAGTATGTGAGGACTTCCTGAATTGCATCCCTGCAACTTCTTGGCCTGAACCCTCAGAATGGAGTCTGGCTGCCCTCTAACACCTCTCTTCCTGAGGTGGTACCAAGACATTCCCTTTCTTAAGGCTCAAAAGATAAGCCCTGGTCTAGCCTCCCACTTTGCATATAATATTTTTTTCTTTTTAGAAAATCTTTATTTTCATTTTTTGGTATGACACCCATTATTTTAAAACTTTTTTATCTTCAAATAATTTTAGAGTTAGAGAAAAGATGCTAATATTAGGGGGAAGCTAGTTAGGGGCATGTGGGATCATTCTACAGCATTCAACTTTGGGACATATTATCAAGGAAAGTTGAGACTGAAAGAACTGTATACCAACAGACCCAGTTAAAATAATTACCTTCCTTTAGCTTTTCCACATATTCAGTAGTTAGTCACTTTTCCACAAACGCTTCTCTCTGCTCAACCTACTATCAAAGCAGGTAAGTTTGCCATTTCTTTGATCTTCATTCCTTAAGAGGGCTCACATGCCATGTAAAATGCACATAAATTTGTATACTTTTCTCCTGACAATCTATCAGCCTTTGTTGTTGTTCAGTGCTCAGTAGTGTCTGACTCTCTGCAATCCCATGGACTGCAACACCCCAGGCTTCCCTGTCCATCACCATCTCCCGGACCTTGCTCAAACTCATGTCCATCGAGTCAGTGATGCCATCCAGCCATCTCGTCCTCTGTCATCCCCTTCTCCTCCTGCCTTCTATCTTTCCCAGCATCATGGTCTTTTCTAATGAGTCGGCTCTTCACATCAAGTGGCCAAAGTATTGGAGCTTCAGCTTCAGCATCAGTCCTTTCAATGAATATTCAGGACTGATTTCCTTTAGGGTTGACTGGTTTGGTCTCCTTGCAGTCCAAGGGACTCTCAAGAGTCTTCTCTAACACCACAGTTTAAAAGCATCAGTTCTTCAGTGCTCAGCCTCCTTTATAGTCCAACTCTCACATCCATACATGACTACTGGAAAAACCACAGCTTTGACTAGATGGACTTTTGTTGGCAAAGTCATGTCCCTGCTTTTTAATATGCTGTCTAGGTTTGTCACAGTTTTTCTTTCAAGGAGCAAGTGTCTTTTAATTTCATGGCTGCAGTTACCATCCACATTTAGTTCTCAAAGACAGCTAGAAAAACCTAAGAGGGTAGAGGTAAAAATCTACCTCCCCTTCAGATACTTTTTAACTTCCTTCTTTACGTCATTTTTCCTTTTCTTGGTTATTTTCCTATCTTTCTTCAAACCTCTTATTAAATTTTCATTAGAGTACTTTCACTTGGGCACTTTTTAATTAATTTTTCATTTCTGAAGTAATGTTATCTTTTTCTTTCATTTCTTTCCTGAGTTCAATGAACTCCTTTATTTATCCAGGGTTTTGTCCATTTTGCATTTCTGATTTAGAGTGGCTTTTCATATCCTCAAATGCTTGAGAATTCTTAATTCTGTTTGGGGTGTGAACTTACACTTCTGCTTTGCTTTGAGGCTAATTTTCCTGAGATGACACTTAGGATTTTTTCATTGTCTGATTTTATAAAATTCCTTCTACTGACTTTCCTTTTGTTCATTTTTATGATACTTAAAAGTTTTATAAAGTTCCCATCTTAAAAGATGTCCTTTCCTGTCAGTCCAGGAAAGGCCCAGGGCTTTAGTGGGGTTTTCTGTCATTGCCTCAGTGGTAGGAAAGAGGTGTGATTCTCTTTGGTTTTACAGAACCCTAAATTTCCTTTTTCTCCTTCATACTCTAACTCATTCTACTCTAATTTTGAAAAAATACTTCTTTTGACTTTGCTTTTTCTCCTCCAGAAGCTATACTTTTAAGAACACTGCTCCATTAAGTGATGTCTCTTTTAAATCATGCCTGCCCCTTTATATTGTGTCTGCCTCTAAATGGTGCACCTGTCCTGTATTGCATCTGACCCTTTAAATCCCTTCGCTAAATTCCATGCTCTGATCTGCTTGTACATTTCTTGTACATTTCTCTAGTATTTTAAAATTTAGGCTGGATTTAATCTTTATAGTGGCCGTTCTAAAAAGTTCTTAGGTATCTTTGCTAGCCTTTCCCATCTCCTCTCCAGTATTTTTAAGTCTGCTTTGGTTCACCAAAAGCTTTGTGGCAGAGTGGAGATGGGGCAGAAGTATAAGAAACTAAGTACTGGAACCTGTTGATTTTTTTTTTTTTTCCTATTTACTCACAGTCACTTTGCAGTTCTGGCATTCTCTGTCTCCAGAATAATGCTAATGCTAATGGTGTGGTTCTGTGTAGAATTTTCATGGTTGGAAGTTGTTTCCTATTGTTTTCACTTTGGGAGACTGATTACTACGTGGCTGTCACTGTTTTCTACGATATGGAAATGTGCAGGGAGCATTTTTAGACTCTGGATGATCAGAGAATGGAGAAAGAGAGGGAGACAAGATTAAAAAGAAAGGCCAGTTAAAGGAGAAAAGTGAGGCTCTAACTTACTGTTGCCAAGACTACGGCAACAGGTGAGAAGGAAACCTTTAAGTTTTGTATCCAGGGTCAAACTCAGGCTGGGGCTTCTCTGGCAGGTTCTCAATACCTGACAGTGCACAATTTTGAGGTGGTTTTTGTGTGTGGGGTGGGGGGGCGGGGAAGACACAAACAAAATAATTTACAAAACTGATAAAAAGCATCATCTTCACAGTGAGACTCTCCAAGGCTTCTACATGATGAGATGAAACTAATCATCAACTGAAAGATGAAATTTAAAAACTCTTAAATACCAGAGCAAGATTAAACAAAATTTTTAAAGCACCTAAATATGACTGCAAATTGTGTTTCGGATACTATCACTGGGTTATAAAAGAAATAATAAAGTTGAGAAAAAATGGAAAATCCAGTGAATGGTTGAGCTAGTTCTACTGTAATTAAACACAATTTCCTTTCCATTTCACCCAAGTCTAAAAGTAAAAACAAAGCCACAATCCATTTGCCTCTAGAAACCACTGTATAATTTGTGACCTGAACTGCTGACAACATTTAGTAGAAAACTAAAAAAGTGGGGATATCTAATTCTATTATGACCTAAGGTACTTCATTTCCTCACCATGCTGCTCACCCATGAAAAGGAAAATTGGACTCCAGAAATAGAGTAGTGGTAAAATGTGATACCAATTACATTAATTATAAAATGGCCACACCTTGCCTTTATTATTTACAAAGAGCTTTCACACAGGAAGGGTGATTGTTATTCTCCTACCATGGATGTAAAACACCAAGGTTAAATCACAGAGAGCCAAAGATGACACTGAAAGTCCTTGTCCTGAATTCTTCAAATATGTCGCAGTGATGGATAAAATGTAAGAGAAAGTTACAAATCATAGCTACACTCAACAAGCTAAGCATCTTCCTGGACCAGAAGCACAAAGTAGGGAGTCAGGGCCAAAGCGAGGGGCCTTATGAGGCAGAAGTCAAGGTCAGGCTCCAGGGTGGAGTAATGTTCACGAAAGGAGACCCAAGAAAGCTGCTGCTGTCACCTGCTGGTGGTTACGATTCACACGGACTCTGCCTCTGCAGAGATGGTGAGAGGCCAGGCTGCCTCCTGGGTCAGTGGGTGGATGTGCACCCAGGATCAGCAGGGAGCTCTACCACTCTGGACTCGGTGCCGGATGAGGTGGGCCAAAGTAGTGGGTTACAGTCCATGGGGTCACAAGAGTTGGGTACAACTCAGCAACTGAACAACAACATGGATACAGGCACAGCATGGTTACTACAGCTAACAATACTGTATTATATACTTGAGACTTGCTGAGAGAGTGGACCTTAAAAGCCTTTGTCTCAAGAAAAAAAAATTTGTCAACCATGTATGGTGATGGATATTTAAACTAGACTTACTGTGGTGATCATTTTGCAGTATATGTATTTATTGAATCACTATATTGCATACCTGAAACATAATGTTATATTCAGTTATACCTCAGTTTTAAAAACCTTGACACCCTGGAAATAAAAAAAATATCTAAATATCTAAAAAATACTAAAACTCTAGCTGGGATAGACACCAGAATGAGTAAACTGGACAATCTAGTAGCAAGGAATTTATCCTGAATGGACACACAAGAAATAACATTTAAGAGATAAGCAGAATAGACTGAAAGACTCTAACACATGTCTAATAAGATGTCAACAGAAGGAATTAGGCTGGGGGAGATCATAGAGATTTAATATAATGGCTAGTGATTTTCCGGGCTTCCCTGGTGGCTCAGAGGTTAAAGCATCTGCCTCCAATGCGGGAGACCCGGGTTCCATCCCTGGGTCGGGAAGATCCCCTGGAGAAGGAAACAGTAACCCACTCCAGTATTCTTGTCTGGAGAATCCCATGGACGGAGAAGCCTGGTAGGCTACAGTCCACGGGGTCGCATAGAGTCGGACACGACTGAGCGACGGAATGGAACGGAACGGAACGGAAAGATAGGAGTCCTCACTTGGAGTAGTCTCAGAATACTGAGTAGAATACATTCTTAAAAATGCACATCAAGACACCACTGTAAAGTTACAGTACATCAATCATAAAGAATCTTACAGACCAGTAGGAGAAAACAGATGGACCCCATCCACAGCGCAACAGACAATGTTACAAAGGGTGTCCTATCAACAGAAAGCGACGGCAGAAGGCAGTGAGTAATAGAATTTCAAACTGAAAAGGTATATAGAATTCTGTGCCATCACTCAAGAACAGAATGAAAACATTTCAGAGAGAGGGTCTGTGAAAGGAATACCAAAGGATATGGAATGTCAGGGAAAGAAAAAACAAAAAGTGTATCACTAAGGTGTATATATGCAATGAATATTAAAATAATTAAAATTGATAACTAACTTATTTGTTTTTAAGTGAAACAGTAGATAATAACAATGGGGCAGATGTGGGGTAAGGGGAAGAAATGTGCTTAACAGGTAGTTAGAATATGATAAGGTGCTTGCCTGTTTGAATAAGGTAAAGATATTGAAGAGTTTTGCTTTTACTCTACAACACTTCATATGTTTAAAAATTCTAAGAGCAACGACTACAAGAGGAAACCTACAAGCTATTGCTTCCAGGCCAGCAAAGGAAATTTTTTAGAAAGGGATGAGAAAACTCTCAAGACAAAAAAGAACAAGAAGTAAAAAACAAGAAGAAACGATCAAGCGTGACAACCATAAAACACACACTCCACACCTCCTCCACAAAGATGGTAGATATGCATCCAACTGTGTTATTAATCACAGTAATGCAAGTTGGTTTGACTACTCTATTTAAAATAAAATACTGAGAACCATGTCTTCTGTTTGCAGTGCTCTGATTTCTGCTAAAATTATCAGTATATTTGGGGGACTTTGAAGTGTTGAAAAGAAGCTGATGGTTCAGATGGACAATCTCTGAATGTTTATGACAACCAGTTTGCAAATGGTTGTCAAATTGAAGGTAAACGAGGAGACAATAAGACCAATAGGGGCAGCGTCAGAAATATTGGGACTATAGACAAATGTAGCTGCTTATAAAGAACGTCATTCAGCTCTAAAGAAACTAGAAAACGCACCAGCATTTAAACACTACTTGGCTAATTCTTTAATTTAGTTTGTGTTCTCTTATTACAGCTTCTGACAACACACCAGCCATCTTCTTGTATGTTACACATAATCAAACTGCCTTAAATTATCACAGACTAACTGCTGATGCTCACTGCGTGAAGCCCAGGCTGACGTTACAGAAAGACTCTCTGCTGTCCCAGCGTCATTACTGCTCTGGGACTGTCATTCTCAACTTGTCACTAGAAGGAAGCAACGTGCTGATCTCTAAGAGGGAGGCCAGTCTCGGGCTGGATGCTAGCCTGTGTTCTTTAGAGCAACTTCATCCACAAGCTCTCACACTTCTGTGAATCCTTCAATTCCTGACACTTAGAATCAGTGGATTTTTGAGCTGATGGGATGAGAAACCTGGAGGCTCAGAGGGAAGTGATTTGTTGCCCGTTGCACCGGTTGCAGGTACAGCATGCAAGAACCCATATTCCACCTCTGTATCAGAAATTATCTTCATGACATCACAGGTCAGGTCATCATGAGCGAGGACCAGAAGAATCCTAAAGTCACTGCATTGTTTTTCCTCACAATTCCTCCGGCCTGGTCCCTCACACCCCTTTCTCTCTGCTGAGCAACCAGTGGTTACTAGGTAGGTTCACAAGATGTTCTAAACAGAGGCTCAGAAGACTTTCCCTTCAGATTCATGCTTTCCTTAAAGGCTGGTATCCCTCCCAGACTACTGTTAGTAGTCTGAAGCCTGAAAAGCTAAAGCCTGAAAAGCTCCTTCAAACAACACAGTGGCTTCCTCCATGGAAGAAACAAGTGCGTTCATTTCACTCTTGATATCACTCTGCTTCTAAAAGCTGACACACACCTTCAGCCTCCTCTTCAAGGAACTAAGACCAGGAAGTCATCTGATTAAACACAGCCATGCTTGCTGGCAAAGAACCAAGACCCTTTGTTTATAGCTCTGGGCAAGGGGAGAAGCTCACATTTTAGACAACTTTCTTGGGGTCACCATACTTACAAGTAAAATAATGCAAAGGCAAAACCACTGGAAAATTCCCAAGCCACAAACATTTCAATGTGGACCAGGATCCAGACTCAGAAACAGAAGCTGAAACCAAAAGGAGGAGTAGCCTGAAGGAGGGTAAAGAGGAGAGAAGCAGAGAGATCAAAGGCTGTGCAGAGAACATCCCAGGTTTCTCTTTCTCTTCCCTGACACTCAGTCTACCGGACGGTGTTCTGCATCTGCCCACCTTCAGATGAAGGGGTAAGCCGGGGTGTCTCAGGCAGGAAGAGCTGGGGGGCCAGACAGCACGCTAACCCCATTGTTTACAACCTTTCTTTGTGGGGTAGGAAGGTCCTGTGACAAGAGACTCCATTCTTTTGGAGAGGAAGAAAAAAAAAAACACAACTACATTCTGTGGCTTTCTCTCTGCTTTCCTTCAGTTAAACATTTCCAATATGCTCAAAAGAAATAAGAACCGAGTCTCTTTAAGGAACAACATATGTATATATATAACATACATATATATATATATATATATATATATATAACAATAAGCTGTATTGTTCATTCTGGGAGAATAAATTAGGAACAGCAGGGAACAGACAAAATGACTCTATGTGCATCTACTTTCAATGGCACTTAGTCTTTTAACCCAACACCCTCACTGTACAAAGAACCAAAACCCAGAAATCAGGTTACCTGGCTAGGTCAGGGTCACAAAACCCAGGTAGTGTCAGAGATCAGACTAGGCCCTGAGTGTCCAACATCAGGGTCCTAGGAAGTCACCTTGCCATGAGCAGGAGAGGCTACCAGGGTTGCATGGCCTGGATGGAGGGAAGATTCTAGGTTCACAAACAGCAGAGGAGAAGGACGACTCACAGAGAAAACTGACATCTGGATTCTACCAAGCATCTCAGTGCAGAAGGGAACTATCATGGCAGAAGAAAAAGATAGAAAAAGAAAAAAATATAAATTGTATGACAACAATTCAGTTTACTTCATTCGTTAGGGACTGTGTTATGTGCAGATTAATAAGAAACAGTGAAGAAAAGCGTAAAACAAGCTATTTGAGCTAGGTGTTCATCAAAAAGAAAGGTTTTCTTCCTGTATATTTCTCACTTCAGTGGGAATATATTCCATTATACTTAAGTGTTTCTCACTTTGGTTCTTGAAAGCCTTTTTCAGAGACACTTTGGATGTTTGTTACAATGCAGGTGCCAGGCTCTCCTTCAAGTTACTGAACCAGAATCTCTGAGGATCTCACTAAGAAATCTGAATTGTGAACAAGGTTCCTATGGACACTGACATTTTAGAACCAGTTCACTTCAGTACAGTTCAGTCCCTCCATCATGTCTGACTCTTTGTGACCCCATGGACTGCAGCAAACCAGGCTTCCTTGTCCATCACCAACTCGCAGTCTGCTCAAACACATGGGCATTGAGTCGGTGATGCCATCCAACCATCTCATCCTCTGTCATTCCCTTCTCCTCCCACCTTCAATCTTTCCCAGCATCAGGGTCTTTTCAAATGAGTCAATTCTCCACACCAGGTGGCCAAAGTACTGGAGATTTAGCATCAGTCCTTCCAATGAATATTCAGGGCTGACTTCCTTTAGTATGGACTGGTTGGATCTCCTTGATGTCCAAGGGACTCTCAAGAGTCTTCTCCAAGACCACAGGTCAAAAGCATCAGTTCTGTGGCACTCAGCTTTCTTTATAGTCCAACTCTCATATCCACAAATGACCACTGGAAAAACCATGGCTTTGACTAGATGGACCTTTGTTGGCAAAGTAATGTCTCTGCTTTTTAATATGCTGTCTAGGTTGACTATAGCTTTTCTTCCAAGGAGCTAGCGTCTTTTAATTTCATGGCTGCAGTCACCATCCAATGATTTTGGAACCCAAAAAAATAGTCTGTCACTGTTTCCATTGTTTCCCCATCTATTTACCATGAAGTGATGGGACCAGATGACACGATGTTTTCTGAATGTTGAGCTTTAAGCCAGGTTTTTCACTCTCCTCTTTCATCAAGAGGCTCTTTACTTCTTCTTCGCTTTCTGCCATAAGGGTGGTGTCACTGCTTATCTGAGGTTATTGATATTTCTCCCAGCAATCTTGATTCCAGCATGTGCTTCATCCAGGCCAGCATTTCTACTGATGTACACTGCATATAAATTAAATAAACAGGGTGACAATATGCAGTCTTGATACACCCCTTTCCCGATTTGGAACCAGTCTGTTTTTCCATGTCCAGTTCTAACTGCTGCTTCTTGACCTGCACACAGATTTCTCAAGAGGCAGGTCAGGTAGTATGGTATTCCCATCTCTTGAAGAATCTTCCAGTTTGTTGTGATCCACACAGTCAAAGGCTTTGGTGTAGTCAATAAAGCAGAAGTAAATGTTTCTCTGGAACTCTCTTGCTTTTTCAATGATCCAACGGATGTTGGCAATTTGATCTCTGGTTCCTTTACCTTTTCTAAATCCAGTTTGAACTTCTGGAAGTTCACGGTTCATGTACTGTTGAAGACTGGCTTGGAGAATCTTGAGCATTACTTTGTTAGCATGTGAGATGAGGGCAATTGTGTGGTAGTTTGAGCATTCTTTGGCATTGCCTTTCTTTGGGATTGGAATGAAAACTGCCCTTTTCCAGTCCTGTGGCCACTGCTGAGTTTTCCAAATTTGCAGGCATATTGAGTGCAGCACTTTCACAGCATCACCTTTTAGGATTTGAAACAGCTCAACTGGAATTCCATCACCTCCACTAGCTTTGTTCATAGTGATGCCTCCTAAGGCACACTTGACTTCGCATTCCAGAATGTCTGACTCTAGGTGAGTGGTCACACCATTGTGAAGATCTTTTCTGTATAGTTCTGTGTATTCTTCCCACCTCTTCTTAATATCTTCTGCTTCTGTTAGGTCCATACCATTTTTGTCCTTTTTTGTGCCCCTCTTTGCATGAAATGTTCCCTTGGTATCTCTAATTTTCTTGAAGAGATTTCTAGTCTTTCCCATTCTATTGTTTTCCTCTCTTTCTTTGCATTGATCTCTGAAGAAGGCTTTCTTATCTCTCCTTGCTATTTTTTGGAACTCTGCATTCAAAGGGGTATATCTTTCCTTTTCTCCTTTGCATTTAGCTTCTCTTCTTTTCTCAGCTATTTGTAAGGCCTCATCAGACAACCATTTTGCCTTTTTGCATTTCTTTTTCTTGGGCATAGTCTTGCTCACCGCCTCCTGTACAATGTCATGAACCTCCGTCCATAGTTCATCAGGCACTGTATCAGATGTAGTCCCTTAAATCTATTTCTCACTTCCACTGTATAATCATAAGGGATTTGATTTAGGTCATATAATGGTCTGGTGGTTTTCCCTACTTTCTTCAATTTAAGTCTGAATTTGGCAATAAGGAGTTCATGATCTGAGCCACAGTCAGTTCCCAATCTTGTTTTGCTGATTATATAGAGCTTCTCCATCTTTAGCTGCAAAGAATATAATTAATCTGATTTCGTATTGACCATCTGGTTATGTTCATGTGTAGAGTCTTGTCTTGTTGGAAAATGGTGTTAGATATGACCAGTGTGTTCTCTTGGCAAAACTCTGTTAGCCTTTGCCCTGCTTCATTCCATGCTCCAAGGCCAAATTTGCCTGTTACTCCAGGCGTTTCCTGACTTCCTACTTTTGCATTCCAGTCCCCTATAATGAAAAGGACATCTTTTTGGGGTGTTAGTTCTAGAAGGTCATGTAGGTCAGTCTTCATAGAAGCATTCGACTTCAGCTTCTTCGGCTGGAACCAGCTTCTTTAGAACCAAAACCATTCATAATCCCTTCATCGGAGAATTAGTTGAACTCCATCTGCCCTCCAGGCTTCCCCACGCCCACTTCAGAGAGACTCAGCCCAAGACAGTGAGTGCCCTCCAATCACAGACGCTCCCAGGCCCTGCCAGGTCTTATCCCCCCAGCCAGGCTCTGAAGGACTGAACTGGTTTAATTTGAAGATTTCTATATTTTTATGCTAAAACTGCAAACAAGTATTGCTTTGCTAATGAAAAACATATCAAATTTTTCTATCATCAGGATGTATTTTTCCCTTCAAAGTCAGGGGGGGAAAGTTATTAAAAACAAGCAAACAAGAGACTGACTTTCTAGGCTACACTTCTCTCAAAAAGGCCCAAGTCAGGGTAACCGGCCCCACCAGGCTCCCCTAACAAGTGGCAGCTTCTTGGAGTAAAGGCCACGAGGTGAGACTATGGGAGGCTCAGACACTGTCCCACTTCGCTTACAAGTCCAGTTCTTTGGAAGGGACAGAAATTTCTGAGGAGCAGGGTATGTGGCAAGAAATACTGGTGCAGGCAGCAGCTGCCTGAAAGACTCATCGTAGCAGCTGGAAGACCTATGGGCTGGCTGACCCCCTGGGAAGCCTCCAGGCTCCTGCCTGGCCCCTCCACGTTTTCTCTAGAAGGTGGCCAAACAGCTACGTGAGAGAAGACAGAGGAAGCAGCATTCAAATTATAGAGAACTGTGTCAGTCTAAGGATTCCTGCTTATTTCCCCAAACCACAGCATGCCCTGAGGGGCAGAAAGGAAGGATAAGGCAACATCCTTTCTGCATCCAAATTGCTGAGGCACTTCTCAGAAGACTGTTTTAAGGAGACAGACTGAAAATAGCCAAAGAAGTAATCACTACCTTTGAGCCTGGATTCCCTAAACATAACGAGTGACACTCAACTCGGGATTATCTCTGCCCACTGAGGAGAAAAATGTCAGCAGGAAAGAAAGACGGTCACACCTCAGGACCTGAGGGTGCCAAGCTGCACCCTCTCGAATCTCTGGGAGGTGCACGTGGATCCCCAGAGGAACTTTCATCCAGCAAGTGGCTGCCGACTTGATGAGGGTCTGCCTGCCTCCTGACTTCATCTGCAGCAACCTTTGGATATCTGGAGTGGCTTCCAGCCTCCCTCCCTTCCATTCCTACCTAATGACAGGACCCTTGTTTATAAAGCCCCCGAGAGTCCTTGACAGTCTCCAGGAAGGCTGTCTTCATGCCAGTGATGACAGAGGAAAAAGCAGAATACTGCCAGTAATAGGGTCCCAGTATCTCCAGTGAGGTCAACTTTATGCTAAAATATTTTTTCTCTGTGTATATAAAGATATATATATACAGAGAGAGACATTAACAAGAATTACCTTGTCAGTACTGGTGATTCCCAGTGATCTTAATTCCCTTTACATTTTTTGGCATTTTCCAATTTATTTTTTAATCATCAAGGTGATTATCTTTTTATAATCATTTAATAAAAAACATTACCTTCAGTTCAGTTCAGTTCAGTCGCTCAGTCGTGTCCGACTCTCCGCGACCCCATGAATCACAGCACACCAGGCCTCCCTGTCCATCACCAACTCCCGGAGTTCACTCAAACTCATGTCCACAGAGTCGGTGATGCCATCCAGCCATCTCATTCTCTGTCGTCCCCTTCTCCTCCCGCCCCCAACCTTTCCCAGCATCAGAGTCTTTTCCAGTGAGTCAACTCGTCGCATGAGGTGGCCAAAGTATTGCAGTTTCAGCCTTAGCATCAGTCCTTCCAATGAACACCCAGGATTGATCTCCTTTAGAATGGACTGTTTATAATCATTTAATAAAACATTACCTTAAAGGATATTAATAGCTATAATTTACCTAGATGTGAACATGGCATATGACAGACATGGCCATTTATGTTGTGCAGTGTCTGAAGCAGATAAGAAGAAAGCAGTACAGAGTCAGAAACTTCTCTTTCTCCTCTTTGTAGCCCCTTTGTTGCGACTCATCTGTAAGGTTCTCGGGCCTCTGCCTATCCATTTGTTGGAGTCCTTGGAGACTGCATATATCTAAAAAAAAGTTCCTAAGTTTAAAACAACTTCAAATTTCCATACTAAACAAAATTTTTATCTGTTATTTTCTTTTAGTCCTCTGTTCTGATATAGAGATCAAAACAGGTACTGAAAATGTAGCTGGATGGTAATGTAAAATTATTAATTTCTGAACAGTTGAAGAACTGAATAAAGTTGACCCTTGAACAATGTGGGGGTTAATTGGTGTGTAACTTACAGCTGGCCCTCTGCATACACAGTTCCTCTCCCATCAGAGCAACTGACCAACCTCAGACTGCATAGCGCTGTGGTATGCATTACCACTGAAATATACTGTGTAAGAGAAATCGTGCGGATCAATCCCACATTTTTCAAGGGTCAACTGTATATGGTTTTTATATTATGGTAAGGGTGACATTTAAGTATCACTGGGTTTCTTAAAAGTTAAAACCAAACTACATACAAGTAATATAATGAACTGAGAATTTCCTGGTCTGGAATAGTATATGAGACCCTTGGTTAAGGTGATGCATTAGCTTCACCCTTCCCCACTGAAGAGTGTATGATTTCAAACCCATCAAGAGCTGAGGAAACACCCTTGACCAAGCCTATCAGGTGGTAACAGACACACTCTGTTAAAAGCTATTTTGTTTCTTCTCTTCTACATAATTTCATCGCCTTATGCAACCACATAGTATATACATAAAACTATAGTTTGATGAAGCTCAACATATTTGCCAGAATCCATACAGCTCAGAATACTCCCATAGCTGAAGGCTGTGGTTCTCTAAAGGATGATATTAATAAAAGATACTGTTGCTGCCATATGGTAAAAATAAGATGTAGGAGTCCCAAGACCATTAAAGGGGGCTATTTGCTACTTTCTCTGATGTAACTGCCATGGGATGGAATACATAACAGCTCCAGAACCAGAAGACAGAGGTGTGAAACACAGCCCTGCATTTACATGCTGTCGTGATCTTGCCTATCCTGCTTACCTTCTGCCTCCTTGATATGGGAGTTGTTGTGAGGATTTTAAAAAGGATAATGTCTGTGAAAATACTTGAAATTATTGTAGAATACAGCAATTTATCTGAGGAAGAAAAAGAAGCCTCAATTCTGGAGACCTCACACGAAGAGTTGACTCACTGGAAAAGACTCTGATGCTGGGAGGGATTGGGGGCAGGAGGAGAAGGGGACGACAGAGAATGAGATTGCTGGATGGCATCACCAACTCTGTGGACATGAGTTTGAGTGAACTCCGGGAGTTGGTGATGGACAGGGAGGCCTGGTGTGCTGTGATTCATGGGGTCGCAAAGTGTTGGACAGGACTGAGCGACGGAACTGAACTGAACCCCTTGAAAACTTCATTCACACAGATTAGATGGTCTGGAGCAGTGGGTGGAGCTGGAGTTAGAGGTCAGGTGCTAGAATGAAGAGAAGGGGTTTCTTCAACTTGACACTCAAGGCCATGGAACATTCTTACCATCTCAGTTGAGTATAAGCTTTCAATAGACTCCCTTTGGGAATTCTCAGTGTGAGTCAACCCATCAGTTAGGAGAGAGAAAGTTTAGCCAGATGTGTGTGTTCAGTCTCTCAGTCCCTGTCTGACTCTCTGACCCCATGGACTGTAGCCTGCCAGGCTCCTCTGTCCATGGGACTTTTCAGGCAAGAATACTGGAGTGGGTTGCCATTTCCTCCTCCAAGGGATCTTCCCGACCCAAGGATCGAACCCGTATCTCCTGCACTGGCAGGCAGGTTCTTTTACCACCGAATTACTTGGGAAGCTTCAGCCAGATGGCTCCCTCTATTACTGGAAGTCTCTGCCACATTACTGTCAATACCCAGCAGTGCTAAATAGAGTGGGCAGCAGGTGCAGACCTAGAAAGCAATGCTCAGCCAGGGGCCTGCTGGGGCTCTGGACTGGTTCTGTGTGCCCCATCAGGTGCTGAAGGAACATCTTACTTCTGTTGTACTTTCTGAGCAAGGTGGCCCTGACCAGGAGGAGAGCCGCCTAGTCACTAAAGGGAGGGACACTCGCCGTATTACAATCCATTGCTAAATCTGCTGCACTACTTCTTTCAGAGATAAACAAGGCTGTGACGTGCATGTGAGTGCTGTGTGGGTCATGGTCATCCAAATCTTTCAAGATCAGGCAGGACAGTGTTTCCCCATTTGTTTTGAGAGCATTAATCCTATGAAATGCTCTGGACAGTCTTCCTGGTATCACATTTGAAAAATATTTACTGCATTCATCAGTTAGAAGGGTCATATTGCCCCTTATACATGTGAAAAGGCCCTGAAAAATCTTGAAGTTAAAAAAAAAAAATCTAACTTTATTTAACCAAACTTCTTTTAACAGGCAACATTATCTGGCAGTTAAGAATGGGAGGTATGGGTGTCCACAGCCAGGCTTTGAACCATATGATCCTCCACTCACCAGCTGTATGAGCATGGGCAAGTTAATCTCTCTGGCTCAGTTTCCGTGCCTGTGAAATGGGAATAATAATATATCTTCCTCATGGTGTTTTTCATGAAAATGAAATGAGCTAAAAAGTACAGATCGCTGAGAACAGGGTCTAGAATACAGAAAGCACTGAATAAATATTAGCTATTATAATTTGCATGCTTATTATCTGATAATAAACTATCTGTTTTCTATGACACTTACTTATGTCCTAAGCAACTTGTGTCCCATGGGATAAGGAAACAGAATAGGTAAAATCACTTGTAGCACAAAAAGTCTAGCAGAGGAATCAGAGTTTTAGTCTCCAATGTTGACTTCCCCTTCCTGATTTTTATTTACAAAAATAAGGTCAATGGACTAGCTGATCCTTCCAGCTACAATAGTTCAAGATTCTAAAAAACAGACACACTTTTTGATGGCTGAAAAATACTCCATTGTGTATATGTACCAAAGCTTTCTTATCCATTCGTCTGCAGATGGACATCCAGGTTGCTTCCATGTTCTGGCTATTAAAAACAGTGCTGCAATGAACACTGAAGAGTACATGTGTCTCTTTCAATTCTGGTTTCCTCGGTGTGTATGCCCAGGAGTGCGATTGCTGGATCATATGGCAGTTCTATTTCCAGTTTTTTGAGGAATCTCCACACTGTTCTCCATAGTGGCTGTACTAGTTTGCATTCCCACCAACAGTTGTAAAAGGGTTCCCTTTTCTCCACACCCTCTCCAGCATTTATTGAATGTAGACTTTCGGATAGCAGCCATTCTGACTGGTGTGAAATGGTATCTCATTGTGGTTTTGATTTGCATTTCTCTGATTATGAGGGATGTTGAGCATTTTTTCATGTGTTTGTCAGCCATCAAAAAGAATGCATTTGAATCAGTTCTAATGAGGTGGATGAAATTGGAGCCTATTATACAGAGTGAAGTAAGCCAGAAAGAAAAACATCAATACAGTATACTAATGCATATATATGGAATTTAGAAAGATAGTATCCTTAACCCTGTATACGAGACTGCAAAAGAGACATAGGTGTATATAACAGTCTTTGGGACTCTGTGGGAGAGGGTGAAGGTGGGATGATTTGGGAGAATGGCATTGTAGCATGTATATTATCATATGTGAAATGAATCACCAGTCCAGGTTCGACGCATGATACAGAATGCTTGGGGCTGGTGCATGGGGATGACCTGGAGGGAGGATATGGGGAGGAGGGAGGTGGGAGGGGGGTTCAAGAGGGGGAGCACATGTACACCCGGGGCGGATTCGTGTCAATGTATGGCAAAACCAACCAATATATTAATGTAAGGTAATTTGCTTCCAATAAAATAAAATTTTTAAAAAAAGGAAAAAATAAATAAATAAAAAAGAGGCACAGAAACATTAAACCCAATGGCCCCTACCCAGTCCTGGATCCAACCTGGGTACTCTAAGGTTCTACCTTCCAGAGACCTTGTTCAGATTTTAAGTTGCCATGGCAAGACTTCAGGTTAAGGAACCAGTTGCTGCTCTGCAAGATGAATGTGGAAACTGCGTTCTGTCACCTCCCCCCAGAGCTCCGAAACGCTCAGCTGGGAATCAAACTGACAGCAGTTACAGTGGGAGCAGCTGCCACCTACCTGCTCCACAGTCACTTCAGTCCCCTCAGCCTCGGTTTCTGCACCAAAGTATTGCTCCGATTTTTCCCCTCTTGTGGTCTCCAGGGCCCAGAAGGCACCTGGACCTGTCCACTGGTCATCTACTCTGCTTATCTGGGATACTGCACGCTCCTCCCAAGGGCCGAACTCTTCTTCGCATCTTCCTCATTTGTACAGAGCTCTAGGCTGTAATTTCAGATACCCAGCTGTGCTCAATCTTGTTGACATATCTCAAATTTGGACCTTACCTCTGGAGTCCACCCTGTCCGGGCAGGCAAAAAGTTGCTGCTTCTGCCCTGAGGGTGTCCTGTCCACGCCTCTGCTTTCTCCTAGTTCAGTTTTTTGGAATTTTCTAGAATGTCAGATAGCTATACTGCTTTGAATTTTACTTGTGAATCCACCCACCCATCTCTAGCAAGCCAACCGATATATATTGAATGCTTCCTACATGCAAGCAAACTTGTAAGTTCTGTTGATTCAACGATGAGCTGAAACATTCTCCGTTTCCATTCGACACATATTTTAGTAGAGGAAAAAAGACAAGCAAACAAACTGGAAAAGCACACTAAACAGTGAAAAGGGCCATGAAGAAAATAAAGTGAGGTTATACAATAAAACTGATGAGGAGAGGGGAATTCAGCGGGCGGTTGGGGTGGGGTTAGGTTGGGTCTCTTGTGGGACGGGACAGATGAGTTCAGTTCAGTCACTTAGTTGTGTCCGACTCTTTGTGACCCACGGACTGCAGCACACCAGATTTACCCGTTCATCACCAACTCTTGGAGTTTACTCAGACTCATGTCCATCGAGTCAGTGATGCCATCCAACCATCTCAACTCCTTGTCATCCCATTCTCCTCCTGCCTTCAATCTTTCCCAGCATCAGGGTCTTTTCCAGTGAGTCAGTTCTTCACATTAGCTGGCCAAAGGATTGGAGTTTCAGCTTCAGCATCAGTCCTTCCAATGAATATTCAGGACTGATTTCCTTTAGGATTGACTGGTTGGATCTCCTTGCAGTCCAAGGGACTCTCAAGAGTCTTCTCCAACACCACAGTTCAAAAGCATCAATTCTTCTGCACTCAGCTTTGCTTATGGTCCAGCTCTCACATCCATGCATGACTACTGGAAAAGCATAGCACTGACTAGACGGACCTTTGTCAACAAAGTAATGTCTCTGCTTTTTAATATGCTGTCTAGGTGGATCATAGCTTTTCTTCCAAGGAGCTAGCATCTTTTAATTTTATGGCTGCAGTCTCCGTCTGCAGTGATTTTGGAGCCCCCCAAAATAAAGTCAGCCACTGTTTCCATTGTTTCCTCATCTATTTGAAGTGACAAGACTGGATGTGATGTTCTTTGTTTTCTGAATGTCGAGTTTTAAGCCAACTTTTTCACTCTCCTCTTTCACTTTTATCAAGAGACTCTTTAGTTCTTCTTCACTTTCTGCCATAAGGGTGGTATCATCCGCAAACCTGACGTTACTGATATTTTTCCCAGCAATCTCGATTCCAGCTTGTGCTTCATCAAGCCTGGGATTTTGCATGATGTACACTGCATATAAGTTAAATAAGCAGGGTGATAAAATGCAGCCTTGACTTATTCCTTTTCCTATTTGGAACCAGTCTGTTGTTCCATGTCCAGTTCTACCTGTTGCTTCTTCACCTGCATACAGATCTCTCAGGAGGCAGGTCAGGTGGTCTGGTATTCCCATCTCTTGAAGAATTTTCCACACTTTGTTGTGATCCACACAGTCAAGGCTTTAGCATAGTCAATAAAGCAGAAGTAGATGTTTTTCTGGAACTCTTGCTTTTTCAATGATCCAACAGATGTTGGCAATTTGATCTCTGGTTTCTCTGTCTTTTCTAAATCCAGTTTGAACTTCTGGAAGTTCATGGTTTACGTACTGTTTATGCCTGGCTTGGAGAATCTTGAGCATTACTTTGCTGGCATGTGAGATGAGGGCAATTGTGTGGTAGCTTGAGCATTCTTTGGCATTGCCTTTCTTTGGGATTGGAATGAAAACTGCCCTTTTCCAGTCCTATGGCCATTGCTGAGTTTTCCAAATTTGCTGGCATACTGAGTGCAGCACTTTCACAGCATCACCTTTTAGGATTTGAAACAGCTCAACTGGAATTCCATCACCTCCACTAGCTTTGTTCATAGTGATGCCTCCTAAGGCACACTTGACTTCGCATTCCAGAATGTCTGACTCTAGGTGAGTGATCACACCATTGTGAAGATCTTTTCTGTATAGTTCTGTGTATTCTTCCCACCTCTTCTTAATATCTTCTGCTTCTGTTAGGTCCATACCATTTTTGTCCTTTTTTGTGCCCCTCTTTGCATGAAATGTTCCCTTGGTATCTCTAATTTTCTTGAAGAGATCTCTAGTCTTTCCCATTCTATTGTTTTCCTCTCTTTCTTTGCATTGATCTCTGAGGAAGGCTTTCTTATCTCTCCTTGTTATTCTTTGGAACTCTGCATTCAAATAGGTATATCTTTCCTTTTCTCCTTTGCCTTTAGCTTCTCTTCTTTTCTCAGCTATTTGTAAGGCCTCGTCAGACAACCATTTTGCCTTTCTGCATTTCTTTTTCTTGGAGATGGTCTTGATCACTGCCTCCTGTACAATGTCACGAACCTCTGTCCACAGTTCTTCAGGCACTCTATCAGATCTAATCCCTTGAATCTATTTGTCACTTCCACTGTATAATTGTAAGGGATTTGATTTAGGTCATACCTGAATGATCTGGTGGTTTTCCTTACTTTCGTCAATTTAAGTCAAATATTGACTTAAGTCAATATTTGGCAACAAGGAGTTCATGATCTGAGCCACACATGATCTGAGTCCACTCCTGGTCTTGTTTTAGATGACTATTATAGAGTTTCTCCATCTCTGGCTGCAAAGAATGTAATCAATATGATTTCGGTATTGACCATCTGGTGATGTCCATGTGTAGAGTCTTCTCTTGTGTTGTTGGAAGACAGTGTTTGCTGTGACCAGTGCATTCTCTTGGCAAAACTCTGTTCACCTTGGCCCTGCTTTATTTTGTACTCCAAGGGCAAAGTTGCCTATTACTCCAGGTAACTCTTGACTTCCTACTTTTGTATTCCAGTCTCCTATAATGAAAAGGACATCTTTTTTGGGTGTTAGTTCTAGAAGGTCTTGTAGGTCTTCATAGAACTGTTCAACTTCAGCTTCTTCAGCATTACTGGTCAGGGCATACACTTGGATTATTGTGATATTGAAATTTTTGCCTTGGAAACTAACAGAGATCATTCTGTTGTTTTTGAGACTGCACTCAACTACTGCATTTCGGACTCTTTTGTTGACTATGAAGGCTATCCCATTTCAATAGATATAATGGTCATCTGAGTTAAATTCACCCATTCTAGTCCATTTTAGTTCACTGATTCCTAAAATGTCTATGTTCACTCTTGCCATCTCCTGTTTGACCACTTCCAATTTACCTTGATTCATGGATCTAACATTCCAGGTTCCTAAACAATACTGCACTTTACAGCATCGGACTTTCATTTGATCACCAGTCATATCCATAACTGGTTGTTGTTTCTGCTTTGGCTCCATCTCTTCATTCTGTCTAGAGTTATTTCTCCACTGATTTCCAGTAGCATATTGGGTACCTACTGACCTGGGGAGGTCATCTTTCAGTGTTCTATCTTTTTGCCTTTTCTTACTGTTCATGGGTTTCTCAAAGCAAGAATACTGAACTGGTTTGCCATTCCCTTCTCCAGTGGACCACGTTTTGTGAGAACTCTCCACCATGACCCGTCCATCTTGGGTTGTCCTACATGGCACAGCTCATAGTTTCACTGAGTTAGACAAGGTTGTGGTCCATGTAATCAGTTTGGATAGTTTTCTGTGATTGTGGTTTTCATTCTGTCTGCCTTCTGACAGAGAAGGAAAAGAGGCTTATGGAAACTTCCTGATGGGAGAGACTGACAGATGAAGTGAAACCTGACAAACAAGAGGACCCAGCCTTGCAAAGGTCTGGTCCAGAGTGTTCTCCTGCAAGCAAAGAGAACAGCCAGTGCACAGACCCAGAGGCCAGGACCAGATCAGGAAAGGGAGTAGGAAATAAGGCCAGCGCGGCTGGAACAGAGCAAGTGAGAGGGACTGAGTAGATAAGACCCGGGACAGATGTTGCCGGCCCGTGGAGGTCTGGATTAAGGAGCCCGAATTTTGTTCTCATTGTGATAGGAATCAACTGTAAGCAGGGACTGACATGGTAAACCCTCCTTCTTCTTGGGGCACGTGTTCCCAAACAATACAACTATAGCATGCGCTTAGCAATACATCAGTGATTCTCAACCAAATCCTACATTCTGTTTGCTCATGATTGTACCAGAGATATTAAGATACTGGACCAGGGCTGAAGTGAAAATTATAGCAAAACTACCCAATGATATCCCTGTTAGGCTGGGAATTACACTGTAATTTAAGAACTTAAAAAGTTAGAATTTCAGATACATTATTAGCTCTAATTAATAAGTCATTCCTTCTGGGATTTGCTAGTGATAAGAGCTCAGGCAGCAGTGCAGTCTAAATGAGTAACATTTTTACAGAAAGAGCAGGATTGATCACAGTAACTTACTCGGCCTGGAAAGTTAGAGAACTGAAAATGTAACGATGGTATCTTTAACAAGTGTCATCCTACTGTTTTATAGCTCTTGCCAGTACGGGTCTTTAAAAAAAAAAAATGTGTGTTAAAGTGAGTTTCCAATTGAAAAGATAAATTCTCAATGCAGGCAACATTAGCAGCTCAGTTCCTTGCCACTGTAATAAATGATGAGGTAGGTGTTTCGAAGATGAAAAAGCAGAGCATGCCTTTCTAATCGTGACAGACATCCTACCCTGTTCACTGATCCTGTATATTGGAGTGAAGACCTGCATGGGGAAGTCAGTTCCTGCAGTGTTCCTGGTGCGTCTTTCCAGGGGTAGCAGCAGGGACATCTCTTCAGCAGACACTGTTCATGAACCTGTGCCCAGCTTCTCTGTACCTGGGAAACTGGGAAAGCGTGTGTGCTCCTGACAATCATATTCGGCAAATGGACTGAAATCAGTCACTAACAAGGGGGACAGTCAGCAATTAACATCCTGACAGTGAGAGCTCCTGTGATGAGAGGTGCCAGGAGCAAACGCTGATGGTGCCTAGGGTGGGCCAGGCCTTTGTGCCTGTGTGTGTGTGTGTGTGTGTGTGTGCGTATTCAAGGTGAGATCCTTGAAGGGAACTGGGGTTCCTCCATCTCCTGTAGAAGATGTACAACTGGGCCTCCTCTCAAATCCCCCTTGCCTGGCTTAGATTACTCTTTTACCTTTAATCTCTTTAAGACTTGTGTGGAGGCTACTTTGTAATAAAACGACTCTCAATTTATATCACCCATGGATGACTGTTCTATCTCCCCAATAGGCTGTAAAATCCTCCAAGTCTGAGTCATCGCTTTTGCTCCCCACTCACCCATCATATAAAAACAACCAACAGTGTAGGAGGGAGTGAAACAAAACATAATTGTCTTCCAGCCTCGCTCCCCAAAGATAACCACTATTAAGTTCCTTGCATCTCCCATAAAAGTTTGTGGGCAAACTTCTGTGTTATTCAGTGTTCAATCCAAGGAGCAAAACTTAGAAGAAATATGGACTGATACACAAAATTTCATATCAGTTCTGGTTCATGGCACTATGTGTGCACGTGTGCTAAGCTGCTTTACTCAGTCCGCCTCTGGGACTCCATGGACTGTAGCCCACCAGGCTCCTCTGTCCATGGGATCCTCTATGCAAGAATATTAGTGTGGGTGGCCATTTTCTTCTCCAGGGGATCTTCCCAACCCAGGGATCAGACCCACATCTCTTAAGTCTCCTGCATTGGCAGGTGGATTCTTTACCACTAGTACCACCTGGGAAGCCCCGCAGGGAAGTATACAAATAAATAATTATAAATTAGCATCCCACTCCAGTACTCTTGCCTGGAGAATCCCATGGATGGAGGAGCCTGGTGGGCTTCAGTCCGTGGGGTCACTAAGAGTCGGACACGACTGAGCGACTTCACTTTCACTTTTCACTTTCATGCATTGGAGAAGGAAATGGCAACCCACTCCAGTGTTCTTGCCTGGAGAATCCCAGGGATGGCAAAGTGGTGGGCTGCCGTCTATGGGGTCACACAGAGTCGGACACGACTGAAGCGACCTAACAGCAACATCAGCAGTACATAATTATAAATTAGTACTAATTAATTATAAATTAGTACATAAAAGGGGTGTACAAAAATTATACATAAATTATACATTATTACGTCTTCCCTGGTGGCTCAGTCGGTAAAGAATCTGCCTGCAATGTGGGAAACCCCAGTTTGATCCCTGGGTCAGGAAGATCCCCTGGAGAAGGGAACGGCAACCCACTCAAGTATTCTTGCCTGGAGATTCCCATGGACAGAGGAGCCTGGTGGGCTACAGTCCATGGGGTCACAAAGAGTCGAACACGACCAAGTGACTAACACTTCAAGGGGTGTAGTGGACATGCCAAGGTAGATGAGACCACTCAGTTATCACAGCACAAGCCTGGCAAGTCTAGCTCTGACTCTAACATGCTGGCTGTTTCCTGGCCAACTGACTCCATCTCTCTGTATCTCAGTTTCCTCTCCTACAAAATCGGAATCTGTTCTCTATGGTCCTTGAATCCAAGAACTTGGAATTAACAGCTGAGTAATGACAAATCCAAACAGGTATGCCACAGCCAAAGTCCGAAGTGTGTTATCAGGAACACAATCACAAAGACAATCAGTGCAGCAGAGTTCCAGGAGAATACAATTGCAAATTATTATGGAACAGTTATTATTATTATTGCTATTTTTAACTAAATTTCTGAGCTGTAATTCACAGGAAAATCCACATCCTGTTTAAACACAGAGACGCACCAAGCAATATCCTCTGATTCGGAAGTTATCTTAGGCCATCAGCAACTCTTCACAAGCAGAAACAACCATCCAGATTCACTCGTTTCTCAGCAATGCATGTGGCCTGCTCACCACCATTAGAGGGCTCAGGAATATTTTTCCATTGCTGAGAGTTAGAGATAAGCTCGATAACATTTGGTAGCTACAGGGTCACGCCTGAAGTGACTAGTCAACATCTGAATTCTCATATGCCACCTTGGTGACAACTAGCTGCCTACCAGGGAGGGGGTCTTCCTACTGGTCAGTCTACATGTGATGTTCTGTTTGACCACATCCAATACCAGCAGTACAGATAAATCTCAGAGGAGGGAAGGACTGGGACAGAGGAAAAGAGAGTGGGTAGAACACAATCACTGTTAACCCTCCATTCAGCAATGTGACAGCAAGCTAAAAGCAGACGACACTAACGATGGCCAAAAATCCTTGTTCTAGGGCAAAGCTGGGAAAAGGGGAGAAGCATTCACAAGTGTCTCTGCTGAATGTTCTTGCCTTTTCTCTTGGAGGCAGGAAAGATGGAGATAAAGAGAACCAATCCTGGGGTTAGGGAGACATGGGTTTGGCCACTACTTAACAATCACCTTATCAGTTTTGAGGCTTCATTTACTTAGAATGAGACAGAGTAGGCAATACTTGCGTTATGCTTATGATCATGTGAAAATGTAGCTTTCCATTGAAAGTCAGGATCCTTAAAACACAATGACAACTCAAACTGAGAAATGATACCCTCAAGGAACCAGTCCTTACCTGGAAAGAATTCATACAGCGGAGGGATGGAGGCAGGGCAGCATTACTCCTCGACAGTATCAACAGCAGCTCCAGGCAGGTTGTAGAGGGCAGGGTGAGGGAGTGTACGCTGATGTCATTTTCCCACAAGCTGGAGAGCCTGAAACACACAGATTTGTGCAACTTCATCATTCCATTCGGTCAGAAGTATTTCAAAAATCTGATGTAAGGAGAAAACGGTCTGCTGTGGGAGAGAAAGAGCAATGTACAAGAAACAGAAACAAAATGGTTATAGTAAAAATTCAGAGAACATGGACAAGGCATTCTTATAGTGCTTCTGATATAAACCCAATGAATAAGGCTATTTTTTTTCAGGTCAACATCTCATACTCCAAGTTGAAGCGTCATATGAAATGCAGTCTTATTTGTGAGGGATCTAAGCAGGGAGTGCTAATAGAGAATACACTGAATGCTTCCTTTGTTCTATCTCCTGTCTCACATGCAGTATCTCGTTCAACCCCCACATGCTATGACGTGGAACAATTGTTATCCCATCCTCCAGATGTAGAAATTGCTTCTGACCTGTATATGCCTTATGAAATACCTAGTTCTGCTTTTTTCAAATACTTAAAACGTGACAGAATCCTTTTATTAAAAAAGCTTGGAAAAGCCCTGTTCGTAATGCAAACAAGAGCAAAGCTGCTCTGTTGGAAGGGGAAAGATCGGCAGGAGGCCTCACTTCATCTGCCACAGAGGCCCATGGAGCAGCTCTGTTACTCCTTGTGAAACCTACTCGAAATTCCTCTCACAGGGACATGAGGGAACTGAGGGCTAGAAAAGCAAAGAGACTTGTCTGAAATGAGGCATATGTTTAGAAAATGTTATGGCTGGCTCTGGATCCTGGTTCCCTAACTTCAGAATCAGAAGGTGTTCTCCATGGTCCTTGAATCCGGGACCCCCATCTAGTGCTTAAGCAAAGGGAAAATCAGGAAAGCATTAGGAGAAAACAACACAGTAACAACAGTGTGAGTCTTACTCTTATCAACTCTTCTATTTACTCGGGTATTTCCTGCCTGAGCCCCTAACCAAAGTGTCTCTTATCACTGTCTTAATTTTTAAAGAGAAACGTATGTGTATATTAAATAAATATGTTTCTCTTTATATATATACACATATATATATATATATGAAACATATATATTATATATATATATAATTTGCCACCCTTATGGCAGAAATTGAAGAGGAACTAAAAAGCCTCTTGATGAAAGTGAAAGAGGAGAGTGAAAAAGTTGGCTTGAAGCTCAACATTCAGAAAACAAAGATCATGGCATCTGGTCCCATCACTTCTTGGGAAATAGATGGGGAAACAGTGGAAACAGTGTCAGACTTTATTTTTTTGGGCTCCAAAATCACTGTAGATGCTGATTGCAGCCAGGAAATTAAAAGACGCTTACTCCTTGGAAGGAAAGTTATGACCAACCTAGATAGCATATTAAAAAGCAGAGACATTACTTTGCCAACCAAGGTCTGTCTAGTCAAGGCTATGGTTTTTCCAGTGGTCATGTATGGATGTGAGAGTTGGACTATGAAGAAAGCTGATCGCCGAAGAATTGATGCTTTTGAACTGTGGTGCTGGAGAAGACTCTTGAGAGTCCCTTGGACTGCAAGGAGATCCAACCAGTCCATTCTAGAGGAGATCAATCCTGGGTGTTCATTGGAAGGACTGATGCTAAAGATGAAACTCCAATAGTTTGGCCACCTCATGCGAAGAGTTGACTCACTGGAAAAGACTCTGATGCTGGGAGGGATTGGGGGCAGGAGGAGAAGGGGATGACAGAGAATGAGATGGCTGGATGGTATCACCGACTCGATGGACGTGAGTTTGAGTGAACTCCGGGAGATGGTGATGGACAGCGAGGCCTGGCATGCTGTGATTCATGGGGTCGCAGAGAGTTGGACACGACTGAGCGACTGAACTGAAACCTCTCTCTGTAAAGGTACCTTTAACAAAATCAATGGTGAATTCTGGAAGCTGAAAGAGCATCCATGGTTGAGGGCATACAGGGTTTAACAGTTTATGTGACAAGTCGCAGCAGATGGTTTAGCTATGTGGTCCACAGGTTATTAGGCTGATGCATTGTTGATGTGTGGTGGGGAGTTAACTCTTCTCTGAAGCATCTGTCTACTAGCAGGACTGGAATACGACACTGTCCACTTTCCTAAAAAATGGCTTAGTTTCAGCAAGCTGAGTGCCTTTTCTGTGTTTTAAAAATCACTACTTTATATTTAATGGCTGTGTTATTCTTTCCACTTTTACTAATCATATAACATTCCCAATATTTCACTGGAAATAAAAATCTTGCTGTCTCTGGTAAAAGTCCAATGTCATACTAGTGCAGTGGCTTGCAGCTCATCCATTCTTCCACCCTCCTTAGGCCCCACAAACCACACTGTTCCTTTTCATTCCCTGAACTGATTTATACTACACACCCTGTGTCTTGCTCATACAGTCTTCTGAGCCTGAAAGGTTGTTATCCTTCCTGGTGAACTTCTGTTCATCCTGCAAGATCCTCCTTTTTCCCTTATGAGAATTAACTACTTGCCTCACTCCATGCTTGTACCTATTACAACATTTCACCACCACCCTCCTTGCATTCTTATCTGGGATGTATCTACATCTTGGATTCATCCTAAATCAGACATGGAAACCACGGCCTGTGGACTCCTCTAATTCTGCAGCTAGTGTGGAAATAAAGATTAGTGTTGTTTTCCCTCAGACACACCCAGGTATTGACTTTTTGCTGGCTAAAAGCAATAGCAATTTTTCACTTTTATTGTATATTGAATAAACAAGTTTTCAGAATCTATACCCCCTGCCCCATCATCCACAATAGGTCATTACTAAAGCTATTTTTATCCTGAAATTTTTTAAGTTTCTTGAAAGGGTCTTTGCTTTCTCTAAATTGGATCTCCTGCCTCAATAAGTAACTGCCATGGAGCAGGAATGTCCCTTGGGGACTAATCTGCAAAACTTAACCCGGCTCATCCTGTAAGGGTGTCCCAAGATGAAGGGAACACCGCTACTTGGACCAGGGCTGCTGTAGCTCAGAGTTAAGGCTCCTGCCAATCAGAGATCATCTTCATGCCACTTTCACTTTTCATCATTTTCCACTCCTCTTTTGCCAGTAATTATATTTGCAGGAGTAAAGGGAAATGGTGAATTACACAAATAAATTGTTTTAGAACAGAGTGAGCTTATGGTGAGAAAGTGCTCTCTATATTTATGCTTAATTTGGACAGATTTTGAGCCTTAGATTGCTTCTGAGTGCTGTCTCACCTGTGCCTACCCATTCAGAGGGCCAGGCACTCTCTTATTGATTGTTGTCTCTAACCTATAGCAGCCCTGAAAGGCAGACCCATTAAAGTTGAGGAAACCAAAGGTCAGAGACTTTAAGTGATGGTCCAACATCACACAGCCAGCGGGTGATGGGACTAGGACTCACTCATGCAGGCCTGATTTCAAAGCCTGCTCTCTCCCCACTGTGTCACACTGAGGACACCATAAGCACTGTATCCTCTCTAAGAAAACCACAAGTAGGGCCAACGCCTGTTTCTTTTGTATGTGAATTCTTTAGTTGTAAAAGATACAGTCAAAAGCATCTTCATTTTTCTGTAGGAAGTTAGTTTATCATTCTTAAGCTGCTGCTTTATTATACATGTATTCTAAACTGTGAGTAAGAAAAGTGGTAAGATGGGCACAGGGAAAATAGCTGTACGCCATGGTAAGTGAAAAGAGTTCTACAGTGAGAAAAAGGAGATTAAGAAGTCACACAATAAGTGGTTATTTCCATGCTGCTAATTCACTTCAGTCGTGTCCAACTCTGTGTGACCCCATAGATGGCCTCCTACCAGGCTCCCCCGTCCCTGGGATTCTCCAGGTAAGAACACTGGAGTGGGTTGCCATTTCCTTCTCCAATGCATGGAAGTGAAAAGTGAAAGTGAAGTCGTTCAGTTGTGTCCGACTCTTAGCGACCTCATGGACTGCAGCCTACCAGGCTCCTCCGTCCATGGGATTTTCCAGGCAAGAGTACTGGAATGGGGTGCCATTGCCTTCTCCTTATTTCCATGAGAGGAATATAATAACCGGTGTTTTACATTTTCTTCCTTCTTATTTTCCAAGTGTTATTTTTAATCAGAAACAAGTTATGTTATGATGTTGATGTGATCTGCGGTGCAGGAAAAAGAAATGTATTAATGCTGTTCTAAGGTGTCAACATACTGATAAATGGCTATGGTGTGATCTCTCAAAGAGGACACTCACATGGAAAATAAAATACATTAGTACTGCCTTGTCACCCACCAGTACGTGACCTTGGACAAGCCAAGTTTCCTAATGAGATCTTAGAGTTTACACATAATCTATCCAATGTATCCAGTCATCAAAATTTACATAAAAGGACACATTCAATCACACAAACAATAATCACAGTGGAAAAAGACAGTAAGTTATACATGTTGTTAGGCTGATGCAAAACGTAGAAACAAAGATCAAACTGCTAACATCTGTTGGAACAAAGAAAAAGCAAAAGAATTCCAGAAAAACATCTACTTCTGTTTCATTGACTATGCTAAAGCCTTTGATTGTGTGGATCATAACAAACTGTGGAAACTTCTTCAAGAGATGGGAATACCAGATGCCTCCTGAGAAATCTGTATGCAGGACAAGGAGCAACAGTTAGAACCAGACATGGAACAACGGACGGATTCCAAATTGGGAAAGGAATACGTCAAGGCTATATACTGTCACCCCGCTTATTTAAATTTTATGCAGAGTACAACATGTGAAATGCTGGACTGGATGAAGCACAAGCTGGAATCAAGACTGACGGAAGAAATATCAATAACCTCAGATATGCAGATAACATCACCCTTATGGCAGAAAGCCAAGAGGAACTAAAGAGCCTCTTGAAGAAAGTGAAAGAGGAGCATGAAAAAGCTGATTTAAAACTCAACATTCAAGAAACGAAGATCATGGCATCCGGCACCATCACTTCATGGCAAATAGATGGGGAAACAATGGAAATGTTGAGAGAATTTATTTGTGGGGGCTCCAAAATCACTGCAGATGGTGATTGCAGCCATGAAATTAAAAGATGCTTGCTCCTTGGAAGAAAAGCTATGACAAATATAGACAGCATATTAAAAAGCAGAGATACTACTTTGCCGACAAAGGTCCATCTAGTCAAAGCTATGGTTTTTCCAGCAGTCATGTATGGATGTAATGGTAACCCACTCCAGTGTTCTTGCCTGGAGAGTCCTATGGACGGGGGAGCCTGACGGGCTACACTCCATGAGGCTGCAAAGAGATGGACACGACTGAGCCACTAAACAATAACAATAATGTATGGATGTGAGAGTTGGACCATAAAGAAGGCTGAGCACCAAAGGACTGATTCTTTTGAACTGTGGTGTTGGAGAAGACTCTTGAGAGTCCCTTGGACTGCAAGGAGATCCAACCAGTCAATTCTAAAGGAAATCAATCCTGCATATTCATAGTAAGGGCTGATGCTGAACCTGAAGCTCCAATACTTTGGCCACCTGATGGGAACAGCTGACTCATTAGAAAAAAGAGGCTGATGCTGGGAAAGCTGGAAGGCAGGAGGAGAAGGGGACAACAGAGGACGAAATGGTTAGATGGCATCACTGACTCAACGGACACAAGTTTGAGTAAGTTCTAGGAGATGCTGAATGACAGGGAAGCCTGGCGTGTTGCAGTCTGTGGTGTTGTGAAGACTTGGACATGACTGAACGACTGAATGACAACAAAAAGTCATTGCGGTTTTGTATTGTTGAACTTTGCCATTTGATATTGGAATACATTCTTAAATAAATGTGGCTATGTTACATATCAATTTAATGAACATTTCTTGCTTTATGTTTTTTTTGCTAATGGCATTGTTTGCCATTGTTTATTTTATATTTATTTTAGACTACAGAATGCTGTTAGACAAAAAGCAGACATGAGTGATTTTTTTTTTTTAATTCAGTTCAAAATGAGTCATAAAGTAGCAGAGACAACTCACAACTTCAACAATACATTTAGCCCATGAACTGCTAATGAACATACAGTGCAGCAGTGGTTCAAGAAGTTTTGCAAAGGAGATAAGAGCCTTGAAGAAAAGAAGTATAGTGGCCAGTCACTGGAAGTTGACAATGACCAATTAAGAGCTATCACTGAGGCCGATCCTCTTACAAATACATGAGAAGTTGCCAAAAAACTCAATGTTGATCATTCTATGGTCATTTAGCATTTGAAACAAATTGGACAGGTGAAAAAGCTTGATAAGTGGGTGCCTCATGAGCTGACTGACTGCAAATAAAAAAAAAAAAAGGTTTTTAAGTATTCTCTTATCCTATGCAATAATAACGAACCATTTCTCAATCAGATTGTGTGATGTGAAGAAAAGTGGATTTTATACAACAACCAGCGATGACCAGCTCAGTGACTGGACCAAGAAGAAGCTCCAAACCACTTTCCAAAGCCAAACTTGCTCCAAAAAAGGTCACGGCCAGTGGTGGTCTGCTGCCCATCTGATCCACTACAGCTTTCCGAATCCTGCCAAAACCATTACATCTGAAAAGCATGGTCAACAGATCAATGAGATGCACCGAAAACTGTAATATCTGCAGTTGTCATTGATCAAGAACAGGCCCAATTCTTCTGCATGACAAGCCCTGACCTCAGTTCGCACAATCAACACTTCAAAGGTTAAATGAATTGGGCTATGAAGTTTTGCCTCATCTGCCATATTCACCTGACCTCTTGCAAACTGATTACCAATTCCTTCAAGCATCTCAACAACTTTTTGCAGAGAAAATGCTTCCACAACCAGCAGGAGGCAAAAAAAACGCTTTCCTAGAGTTTGCTGAATCTGAAGCACGAATTTTTATGCTACAAAAATAAACTTATTTCTCATTGGCAAAAATGTGTTGACAGTAATGGTTCCTATTTTGATTAATAAAGATGTGTTTGAGCCTAGTTACAATGATTTAAAATTCAGTCAGAAACCTCAAATACTTTGGAACCAACCTCATAGTTATTCATGTTTCTACGCAATTACAAATATTTGTATGGTATGTAAATCCAAAATTTACCTTTTTAGTCTAATCTTAAATTATTCTGTGATTTAACAATTTTTATCCCTACTGAAGCTCAGAAAGGTAAAGAATGTTGCCCTGATCACACAGTCAGTGATGGAAAAGAAACTCAAGCATGTTTCTCTCCATCTAAATCTCATTCTTCTTTTATTATATCTTAAACAAGTCAAAAGCATACTAGACATTTTTTTTAAAAATTCTACACACACACACAAAACTGAGAAATCCAAAGGCATATAACAGGATAAATTTTAGCTATCTTAGAACATGTCATTTTTAAATAATTTGAACAGTCTTATTTTTTAAATCAGACAATCCAGCTGAAACTAATATGGCTCAAATTCCTAATATTCATCCTATCCTTCTCCCACCTCCACTGTGCATTATACACTGTATTGGCCCAGGACTTATTTTTTTAATGTTAATATTTACATATTTTCTTTATAATTTTAATTGTATAAAGTATTCCTTTAATCACATGAAACATTACATCCGTGGATAAAGAGAGAAAGTACTACATGAAAAATGAAAATAGCTGTTTTGGAAAGTTAGAACTACAAGTAACTTTACTCCGAAACTTGAGTTAATGTTTTCACTTTTTTTTTTTTTTTTTTTAATTTAGGAAGAAAAGAGAGCAAGAAGGAAAGAGGAAGAAAATTCAGTTTATCTTAAACCAACTACCAAACTCCTTATGTGTTATTTAGGGTATGTGTTGATTAAGCCAAAGGTGATACTTGAGCTCATATATGGATACAAATTCTGTTAATTTTAAGAAACAGGATTATAATAATCCAGAATTATTTCTGGTATTTCCTACAAAGATATCATAGACCTCAATCACATTAGACCTATAAAACCAACAAGATACTTCAAATGGAATAATGTACTAAACATCAATTGAAACTTATTTCAATTGAAACTTGTGATTTTTAAAGTACTGGGAGACGACAAGTTTTCCTAGGAGACCAGAGCTGTCAACCAGGTGACCTTAGTCTAAGAGATCAAATGCAAGCAGAGGACATACCATCCTTATTTCCAAACTTTCGCCTTGCCAAAATTCCCTAGAGAAGCAACGGTGGCCTATCTATTTTTAAAGAGGCAATGAGAAGGGAGAAAAAAGTCACCTCTAATAAAAATGGTGAAATTGAGACTGAATCAGACACCAATCAATATTAAGAAAAGAACCTGAGAAAATAGAAAGGTGATATATAGTCTTCTAGGAAACAGAGGTCATTTAATGTAACAAAGGCAAAAACGACAAAATAGAGATGATATAACACCTCTACTAAAACTTACAATTATATCAAGAGTCCAACATACTGTATGGTATAAAAGATCTCAACTTGAAAATATTTAATCTCATGTTTCTCATATTTTAGTAGTTGATTTGGACACTTCAGTTCTAAAAAAGACTTTAAAAAGCAGACAACTAATGAAGTTGAAATATAATATTGTTTATATCTGTAGATTCTTAAAGTTCAATTTCAAAGCAATAACAATGATAGTCTCATTAATTTAAGTGCTCAAGATATTAAATCAGGCAAAACTTGGTGCTACAATCATTAAAAAAAACTACCATTTAAAACATAATTTGAACAAAAAATAAAAATTTTAAAAATTCTTATATAATATCAAGAACACAAAATTCTGAAACAATGAAATGTGCTGGCATATTTATGATAAGTCGTACTAACTCCATCATATTTAACTATTTTAAAAGTACTATTTTCTAAAAATAGAACCTGAAAAATGCACATACCAACAACTGCTTATAAATTTCAAAATAAGGTTCATTAAGTAATGAACAGTATTTCTTTGAAATTACAGTGTTTTCTTTGAAAATCACAGGGAAAAAAGTGAGCTTTTAAAAGTCACAAATGTCAACACAATTCTTCAATTTGCTTTGAATTAAAGGGCTCCAGAGAGAAGAGATATTAGTACACAATTCCTAAAAGCTACGGCTTCTAAACTTTGCTCCTAAGACCTACAAGCTTGTCAAGAGAGATATACAAACTTCTTATATGCGGAGAAACGGTCCTGCTTAAACAAGATACCAACAAAGCAATCTCAAAATTAAGTGTATTAGTTCATGTCAAGAGATTTTGCTTTTTTATAAATGCCTGTAATACTGCAAGATACCAGTTGTTGAGAACATAGAACTGGCATTATCCTTATCACTGAAGAAGAGAACTGACTCTATAAACATGCCTGCAGAAATGTCATAATTAGAAGTAATATCATTAAAGATGTCTTAATTTGAAGAAGTTCATCTAAAGAGACCAGCTCTTCCTTCTGTTTTTTTTTTGTTTGTTTAATTTCCTGTTGTAGAAAATGTCAAGTATACAAAAGGATATCTGGAAGAAAACAAATTAAAAAATCTTATGCCATACTCAAAATTAAAGTTGAGATATACTAACGGCATAAGTGTAAAAAAAAAAAATCAATAAAAAAGAATCTTTCCAGAAAAATCTAAGAAATTATGCCAAACTCATAAGCCACAAGGGATTTATATTTTTAAAGTGGTATTGTTAATGAACAAAAAAAATCTTTAAAAGTTAACAGCCAGAAGGCTTAAACTGTTGTGATAGAAAGAACTATTATATATTTATAAAAAGAGAACAAAAAATGCAAACTCATTTTTTAAAAGGCTTTCAAGTAGTGATTTCTAAACCACTTAAAGGTCACGGGTCTACATAATATGATTAAAACTACGGACTCTCTCCCTACAACAGTGTTCACTTATACAAAGAGAACTTTGCACAGAACTTTGAATGTTTCTCAGACCACCTAATTCCCCAAGTCCAATGACCTCCTTTCATACAAACAAAATCATACAACACATGGCCTTTTTTTTTTTAATCTGGCTTCTTTCACTTAGCATGTTTTTAAGATTCATGGACCTGAGAACAAGAATCACATTTTTTAGGTTAAAGTCTGATTTCTAATTTACCATTTTTGATAAAATACTTTAAAAGTTCCACTAGAAATAATTATATATCATAATATTTGTGTTAGCATATCTTAATGAGTATAACCATTTAGAAAAAAAATTTAATAGCAATACAAATACATGGTGAATATAAAAATATTGCCATCCTCTGAACAAATTTATACTATAATGAGAAATTATTTGTGAACGTTAAAACGAGGGAAGCTTGAATTTTTAAGCCTAGAAAATAGAAAGATAGCAATACAATGTTTCTTGATAGTCAAACCAAGAAAGCTTATATTTAATTCATTTTAAAATAACAAAAATATTTCATTTATAACTATTTTTATTATAGTTTTTAATTTAATTTTTATTTTCTATTGGGGTATAGTTGATTTATAACGTAATAGTTTCAGACGTACAGCAAAGTGGTTCAGTTATACATATAAATATATCCATTCTTTTTCAGATTCTCTTCCTACTTAGATTATTATAGAATATTGAGTAGAGTTCCCTGTGCTACACAGTAGGTCCTTGTTGATTATGTTTCAAATTGTAGTGTGTTAATGTTAAATTCAAACTCATGTTTATCCCCCCTACCATGTAACTTTCCCCTTTGGTAACAATAAGTTGTTTTCAAAATCTGAGAATCTATTTTTATTTTGTAAATAAATTCATTTCTATCATCTTTTTAGATCCCACATACATGTGATATCATATGATGTGTCTTTTTCTCACTTACTTTGCTTAGTATGATAATCTCTAAGTCCATCCATTTTACTGCAAATAGCATTATTTCATTATTTTTTATGCCTGAATAATATTCCATTGTATTAATACATATGTATCACAACTTCTCTATCCATTCTCCTGTCAATGGACATTTAGATTGCTTCCATGTCTGGGCTATTGTAAACAGTGTTGCAATGAAATTTGGGGTGCATTATCCTTTCAAATTAAGGTCTTCTCTGGATATATGCCCAGAAGTAGGATGGTTGGGTCATAAGGTAGTTCTATTTTTAGTTTTTTAAGGAAACTCCATACTGTTCTCCATAGTTGCTGTACCAATTTACATTCCCACCAACAGTGTAGTAGGGCTCCCTCTTCTCCACACCATTCTCAGCATTTATTGCTTGCAGACTTTTTGATGATGGTCATTTTGACTGGTGTGAGGTGATACTTCCTTGTAGTTTTGATTTACATACTTTGGCCACCTCATGCGACGAGTTGACTCACTGGAAAGGACTCTGATGCTGGGAAAGGTTGGGGGCGGGAGGAGAAGGGGACGACAGAGAATGAGATGGCTGGATGGCATCACCGACTCTGTGGACATGGGTTTGAGTGTACTCCAGGAGTTGGTGATGGACAGGGAGGCCTGGCGTGCTGTAATTCATGGGGTCGCGGAGAGTCGGACACGACTGAGCGACTGAACTGAACTGAACTGAACTGAATAATGAGCATTGGAAAAGATCCTGATGCTGGGAAAGATTGAAGGCAGGAGGAGAAGGGGACGACAGAGGATGAGATGGGTGGATGGCATCACTGACTCAATGGACATGAGTTTGAGAAGGCTCTGTGAGTTTGTGATGGACAAGGAAGCCTTGCCTGGTGTGCTGCAGTCCACTGGGTCGCAAAGTTGGACATGACTGAGTAAATGAACTGAATAATGAGCAATGCTGAACATCTTCTCATGTGCTTTTTGACCATCTGTATGTCTTCTCTGGAGAAGTAGCTTTTTAGATCTTCAGCCCATTTTTTGACTGGGTTGTTTTTTGGATATTGAGCTACATGAGCTCTTGTACATTTTGAAGATATTATAATCCCTTGTCAATCGCTTTGTTTGCAAATATTTTGTCTCATTTTGTGGGTCATCTTTTCATTTTGTTTATGGTTTTCTTTATTGTGCAAAAGCTTTTAAGTTTAATTAGGTCCCATTTGTTTATTGTTGGGTTTTTTGGTTAAGTTATTGATATAAACATTCAAAACCTATAAACTTGCTTTAGTTGGTGAAAGAAACATGTATTTTCAGTGGAAGTATACTTCTGATACCTAAGTTCATCTCCTGTTAACATCCCAGGCATCAACTTCAATTCTGCTTTCTGATATTTATAACACTGAGTTTTAGAAACTAGCAAAAATAAGTCACTACTTCAAAATATGAAACCCTCCAAAATCAAGACCTAAGTGATGACTGCTAATCTACACTGACATGGAAAGACAGTCACAATATTTTCACAAGTTAAACACACACACAGAAGCAAAATAAAGAAAAAATCATATAGTTAAAATTAATTTCTGTAAAACAAAATCTTTTAACCATATCTTTTTGTGTATATATACATAAAGAGATGTATACAAGGAAGAATGCCAAAATGTTAATAAGTTTCCTATGCAGACTGAAATTATAAGAATTCTGCTTGCTTTCTTAAACTGTATTTTCCTGTATTGTTTTAAATGTTTACAATGAAAATGACTATTTCGATGATCCCATAAAAAGTTAAAGCTATTTTCACTTTGAAAATATATGAAAGTTATCTTTGAATGTTTACAATAGGTGTTAACATTATATGAAGTAAAATTTGTTTTTAATGCAAGAAATCAATCAAATCATCTTACAAGTACTTTAAATCTTTAAAAATTTTCTGAAACTAACTTAATCAGTGGTCTTTTCCATGAAAAAAAGTACTTGAGATGGTAAATTTCGAATCCAAGATTTTCATCATTGTCAGCATCACTCAAGTTATAGATATAAAAAATTGTGATGTTTACAAACTGACATATTTGGTGGTTGCTGTTAATAGCACTTTGTTTAGATAACAACAACAACAAAAAACACAAGTGATACTACTTGAGGTGACCTGAATAGATCTATTTCTAGGAGACAATAAAGAGATGTTAATAAAACTAGGGAGACTTCTTTTAAGTGCCGCAGGAAAAAAGGTTGCATGCAAGGAACATAACGCAAAATTATTTCAGGTAATTCCCACAAAGTCAGAACAAGGTAAAAGTCTGTACTATTTGCTTTTGTACTTTGCCAAAATAAACCAGGGAGTGTGGTTTCCTTGGAAAGTCAGTGTTCAACCCACCACCCATTTGTCTTTTAGTTGCTGCTGCTGCTAAGTCACTTCAGTCGTGTCCGACTCTGTGCGACCCCATAGACGGCAGCCGACCAGGCTCCGCCGTCCCTGGGATTCTCCAGGCAAGAACACTGGAGTGGGTTGCCATTTCCTTCTCCAATGTGTGAAAGTGAAAAGCGAAAGTCGCCCAGTCGTGTTCGACTAGTAGCGACCCCATGGACTGCAGCCCACCAGGCTCCTCTGTCCACGCGATTTTCTAGGCAAGAGTACTGTCTTTTAGTTACTTCCAATAAAATTATATTAACAGCCAATCTGCCTGGTGCTATGATCCCATTAGGTCATGTAACCAAAGCAGAGCCAGCCTAAGTCTGATCAGGCCAAACAGCTGTTTTAACAGTCGGGTTTCTCCAAAATTAAAATATTCTATTCCTGACAGTGCCTACCAACTCAACTGTTACAACAGCTGCTCAAATTGAAGAGTTAAAACCAAGTGTACACACAGTCTTCTTCCCATTTGCAACTGCTTTGAGATTCTTCCAGAATAGAAGTTTCTAAACTGAAGTTGATTTTGACATTCTCCCAACCTGTTTAAAGTTTCATGCTTGTACTGTATCTACCTCTGGCCTTCAGCCAACACTCCTGCCATCGGCATCTCTCTCAGTGTTTGCCCTCTGTCTCTGCTATGCTCTGCATCATAATGGCCAGCTGGTAGTTTGGTGCTTCCCTCATTAGAAATATTATCTGTGTGCTTCACACCCTTATTCTCCTCTGTACTGTCTCAGAATCAGAGGTGGATTCCACTAAGTGAAATACTACTTCCAATGACTTACATTAGTACTCTTAAGGTTAACTGTTGAGGTAAGACCCTTAAAAAACAATCCAAAAATGCTCACTGGCAAGTTCTCATTTTTGATCCCATATGTCTTCAAAACTCCACATTTGTCACCACGATTTCACTCAGACGTGTCTGTTTGTCCAATTCTTTATACTCACCCTGTAACACAGAAACCTATCCACCAACAATCATATTATCAACAACAAGTTTTTATCTGTCAATCCATCTCTCAACTTCACCTTTTTATCCACACATTCATCCATTTATCCACTCACCTTCTCGTCTTAAAATTTCTGCCAGCTGGGCTGAACACACCAAAGCTAAATTGACTGTGCTAAGCTCTTAAAGGCTGCAAAAGATCTTGTCCCTGATTTTGTTAACATTTGCTCTCTACCCTCACAATGTCCTTACTCCCCATAATTGTACAGCATCACAGATAATTTAAAATCTTAACTCTCAGGGTCTAAAAATAGGTTCACTACAGGACCCAGACTCATCAAACCAGAACATTCCTACAAAGAAGCTGAACACGTTTTAAGACTGCAAAATTTTTCCTGGGGCAGCTTCAGCTCTTCTGCTGGGTTATGTACAGAGCGATTTGGGCACATTAATCTTACAAACAGTCTCCTTTTCATGGCCCTCTTCTCAGCAGGGAAGAGGAAAGTCAAAGACTTCAACAAGTACAGATGCCATAAGTGAAAAGTGCCCACAGACCTTGTATCAAGTAATACTGTCCTGGGGCTACTCAACTCCAATGAGGCACCAGAGTGCTCTGGGAAACAGGACTCTCGAGCTGAAAGTCCTTTTGGTAAGTCATGCACACCCTAATTACCAGCATTCAGTTCAGTTCAGTCGCTCAGTCATGACTGACTCTTCGCGACCCCATGAATCACAGCATGCCAGGCCTCCCTGTCCATCACCAACTCCCGGAGTTCACTCAAACTCATGTCCATCGAGTCAGTGATGCCATCCAGCCATCTCATTCTCGGTCGTCCCCTTCTCCTCCTACCGCCAATCCTTCTCAGCATCAGAGTCTTTTCCAGTGAGTCAACTCGTCACATGAGGTGGCCAAAGTATTGGAGTTTCAGCTTTAGCATCAGTCCTTCCAATGAACACCCAGGATCGATCTCCTTTAGAATGGACTGGTTGGATCTCCTTGCAGTCCAAGGAGTAGAGCTAAATTTTTGTTTTAATTAAAGGAGACTTTGAAATACTGGCTCTGATGTTATTATCCCCTTCCTATCATGTCAGTGCTGAAGACACTAGCCCCAAAGTTTCTGTCCTTTATTTTTGAATCAGTCTGCAGAACAGGATTCATTCTCCCAGCTTACAGTATTGTTAGGATCAGTTTTGCTTTCCAGGGCTAAACATAGAAAAGTTTTCATTTTTAATAAGAGCTTAGATAAATAACCCTAAATCCCAAAGGGCCTCGTTAAAGCAGCCTCATAAAAGTTTTACACTTGCATATGAGTTTGGGGGGAAAAAAAAAAACTGTCTACCCAGCGGTTTGAGCTCCTGCTGACTTCTCTAGCCTTGGGGAAGTTATTGTTGAAATTCATATGTCTTGCTATTTCAGATGATTTAAAGCAGTCTATTATGATAAATCACCATGAAATACACCAAATGAAAGACACTGTTCAAACAAAAATCTCAATTTTAAATACATAAAATACACACAATGCACTCATCCGTGTGTTTAAATAGCATTAGGGTTCTGGTACGGTACTCATCTAACCACATATTTTATCCTCAGAGCCTACGATGCAAAAACACATTTTGTATGAGGTGATCTATTTTCCCTTTCTTTTTTTTAGGAGGTCATTTCAACATATTCTGACTCTACCCTGGAGAATTAAAGTCTAGGCAAGAAAGTTCTATCAAACTGGAAAACAAATCAGTTGGAATAATAAGAACATAAGTAGTGGGCAATGTTAACATTTTATCACCTCCCTTCCAAGACCTAGAATGATCAAGACTGACATGGGATATATTTAAAAGGTGAGAGAATGACTGGAAACAGAACAGAATCTCATATGTTCAAACAATGAAACACCAGAAATGGCTGTTTAGTAATGCCCCGGCACCTAGCTCATCATCCTGCAACATGGTAAGTGCTTAATAAATATTTGCTGAACCAATTTTTAAAAAACATTTTTTGCCATTTTTATTCCATCATAGCACTATCCTCACTAGTTCTGATACTTCTCAGACCTTGGAATCAGTGATCAAGAATTTCAGCCTAACTCTAAATGTTTGTTAGATTTCAACAACAGAAGCTCCAAATTAGACACCTGATAAGAATTAAACCCCCCTGCAATATTCCTAACATGTGACTGTATGGTCTTGGCTTGACTATCTCCCCAATTCTTTAAATTGAGTGAAATCTATGCTTCACAACTAGAGCCCTTCAGTAAATATCTAACTCTTTCTCCTGATTTTTCTCTAAGCTAAACATTCCCCATATCCTCGTATCATACAGATGAGTCTCACGACCTGTCTAGTTTTTCAACTTGGTGACCATTTATTAAAATATCACCACCATGATCTTCATCTTCAGAGCCGAATGAAAGTCTGCATAATATATCTTATGTTATCAAAATAGTTCATGTATATCGGTTCATTCAATCTTCATAATAATATTCCAAAATTGGTTTCATTACATGCACTTTATAGACAAGGAGGCTGAAGTTCAAGAGTTTAAATGACATACACATGACCTCACAGAAGAACCAAGACTCAACTCCAGTTCCTCCAATTCCTGAGTGTTTCCATTACTGTTTTGAACCTCAGTCTTCTCAGCTATAAAATAGGGGTAATAATATCTGGCCTTTAAACATCAAAGGTTTCTTGTAAATATCAAATAAGATAATATATGAAAAAAGCATAAATGGTAGGCTTTTATCACTGAAATCATTCATATGTAGATAAACTCTGCTCTTTCAAGTACTTAATTAATGAGTGAGAAAAGTTCAAGTCACAAATGATATAAATGTTACTGCGTTTGTTTTCAGAATTTAAAGCATATGGTGACGAGTATTCCGAGACTCAGTCCTGTAAAGAGGTAGGAAAGTCACTCATCTTTTGGAGTTCTGAATTCAAAAAGAAAGTATTTTCCTGATAATTAAATATCAAAACAACAAACAACCCAATCAAAAAATGGGCAGAAGACCCAAGACATTTCTCCAAAAGACACACAGATGAAAAGATTCTCAAGATTGCTAATTATTAGAGAAATGCAAATCAAAAAAACAGAGAGATATTACCTCACACCTGTCAGAAAGGCTATTATCAGAAACTCTACAAATAACAAATGTTGTAGAGGATGCAGAGAAAAGGGAAGCCTCCTACACTATTGGTGGGAATGCAACTTGGTACAGACATGGAAAATAGAATAGCTGGTTTCACAAAGAAACTAAAAATAGAACTGCCATATGATCCAGCAATTCTGCTCCTGGGTATATATCTGGAAAAAAAACAAAAATACTAATTCGAAAAGATACATGCACCCCAACGTTCACAACAGCACTATTTACAATAACAAGGACATGGAAGCAACTCAAGAGCCCTTCAACAGCTAAATGGATAAAGATGTGGTATGCATGCTTGTGTGCTAAGTCACTTCAGTCGTGTCCAACTCTTTGCAATCCTATGGACCATAGCCTGCCAGACTCCTCTGTCCATGGGATTCTCCAGGCAAGAGTACTGGAGTGAGTTGCCATGCCCTAATCCAGGGGATTTTCCCGCTCCAGGGATCGAACCCACATCCCTTATGCCTCCTGCACTGCAGGCGGATTCTTCACCACTGAGCTACCGGGGAAGCCCCAGGATATGGTATATGTGAATGTATATTTGGGTTTGTGTGATGTCTATGTGTGCAGTAGAGTATAACTCATCCATAAAAAAGAAGGAAATTCTGCCATTTGAAGCAACAGGATGGACCTAGAGAATATTATGCTTAGTGAAATAAGTCAGACAGAGGAAGACAAATACTGTATGACATCACTTACATGTGCAATCTAAAAAATAATACAAGTGAACATATATGCAAAACAGAAGCAGACTCACAGATACAGAATACAAACTTGTGCCTACCGAAGGGGAAAAGGTAGAGGAAGCAGCAAATTAGGGGCAGGGATTAACAGATATAACTGCTGCTGCTAAGTCACTTCAGTCATGTCCAACTCTGTGTGACCCCATAGACGGAAGCCCACCAGACTCCCCCATTCCTGGGATTCTCCAGGCAAGAACACCAGAGTGGGTTGCCATTTCCCTCTCCAATGTGTGAAAGTGAAAAGTGAAAGTGAAGTCGCTCAGTTGTGTCCAACCCTTAGTGACCCCAGGGACTACAGCCTACCAGGCTGCTCCATCCATGGGATTTTCTAGGCAAGAGTACTGGAGTGGCTTGCCATTGCCTTCTCTATGCATACAACTACTACACATAAAACAGATGAGCAACAAGGATATATCGTATAGCACAGGGAATTATAGCCATTATCTTATAATAACTTACAATACAATCTACAAAAATACTGAGTCAGTGTGCTATATACTTGAAAGCAATATATATTGTAAATCAACATACTTCATACATGAGAAGAAAAAGAGTTTTCCCAGAAAAATTATGTTATTTTTGCCTGTACTGACTCTTAGTATCTTTTCAGTTTGCAGACTATATTATGAATTAATAGATTTTTGTGGACTTGACTGGAAATCTATTTGATATTTATAATATTAATTCTATGAGAAATATCCTTCTAGTTCTAAGGAACTGCCTCAGTAAGAAACTTTTGGTATATAGCCATTTATAGGTGAGAAGAGTCTGTCTTCACTTTTTTTTGGCTAAAGCCCATTAAAGGTTTTCTAAGCCATGTTAGAATTATTTTAAAATATCATTATATTCTAATTTTTCAAGAGGAATAAAGTAGTAGTGTATATTCTAGATCTAGCTGCAGATCTAGAGCCTATCTAAAACAAATATGGCAAATGATAAGGTTTATTAAAAACTGAAAGAAAGTAAAAGTTAGTTGCAGAGTCATGTCCGACTCTTTGCGATCCCATGAACTGTAGCCCACCAAGCTTCTCTGTTCATGGGATTTTCCAGGCAAGAATACTGGAGCAGGTTGGCGTTTCCTCCTCTAGGAATCTTCCTGATCCAGGGATCGAACTGCATCTCTCGCGTCTCCTTAATTGCAGGCAGATTCTTTACTGCTGAGCCATCAGAGAAGCCCTCACTAAACATAAGATGTGAGAAAACAAATACTCTTTCACTGACCTAACCAGCCACACAGACAGAACCTTGTTGGCTTGAATACAGATACATGAATCTGGTAACTGCTTTTCTCTGCTGAGGACATTAGACAATGTTCACATGAGGTTGATGTGAGCACATGTAACAGTATAGCAGGTATGAAGCCGGAGGCAGAGTATCTGGGCAGTAACAGCAGAAATAAGAAGACAAGACGGTGCAAGACACTGACACAGACTATGCACCATTTCCTTATGAGACTTATCCCAAACTGGATTACTGTTAAAGCTTGAGAAGTGTCTTGCTGCTGCTGAGTCACTTCAGTAGTGTCCGACTCTGTGTGACCCCTTAGACGGAAGCCCAACAGGCTCCCCTGTCCCTGGGATTCTCCAGGCAAGAACACTGGAGTGGGTTGCCATTTCCTTCTCCAATGTGTGAAAGTGAAAAGTGAAAGGGAAGTCGCTCAGTCGTGTTCGACCCTTAGCGACCCCACGGACTGCAGCCTACCAGGCTCCTTCATCCATGGGATTTTCTAGGCAAGAGTACTGGAGTGGCTTGCCATTGCCTTCTCCGTAAGAAGTGTCTTAGACGTTAAAAAATAAACATTTTGCACAGTGAAACCAAAAGTACAAAGCAAAACCAGCTGTTTCCAAAAGGTTAACTTCAAGGAAACAGAATCTAACCTTAAGTTCCAGAATGAAACCCAGTATCCTGAATATCAATTTTATACAGAAGAATCAATCAATAACTTGGTGATGAGTTCACAATACTATATAAAACAGAACTAAAATGGAAATTGACTAGAATCTAGCCCTCAAGCCTCTAATTTCAAAAGAACGTATCATACATAAGTCAGGTTTATGAGAATTTTCTGAGGGGGGAAAAAAAAAGATGTCAAGTTATTGACACACATACAGAGGAAGCAAGAGCTCCTTTATAAGTAACAAGTTACAGCAAGCTCTCCTATTTATACCCCTCAGGGTGAAAGAGCCACTGTGAGCAGTCAAGGCCACTGGGGTGCTCACCTCTGATCCAGCATCATTAACCCCGGGCCTCTGTTCTACACACCTCATTTCTCCAGGAGGCTGTCCAGACAGCCACTTCTTCCTTACATCACGATGGTAATTACTCCTCTGGGGCCTGGAGAATAACTGTTAATATATTATTTATCTGTAACAGAGTCTGCTACATGGCAAGGAGTGTATTCACTCACCAGTTGGAAACACACGTCTTAGTTACTACTATTATGCCAGGAATGCCAGTCTCATCGCAGCATTCAAAAGTATAAGTCAGTAAATGTTATCGAAAAGGGTCAGATAATAAATATATTAGGCTTGTGGGATATGTCACAACTTATATGGCAAAAGAAGCCACAGACAACGTTTATACAAATACACATGTCTGTGTATCAATAAAATTTTATTTACAAAAGCAAGAGAGCTGGGGGGATCTTGAACTTGTCCTGCTAGCTGGAGGCTGCCCACCCCTGATCTAAAAACCAAGCACATTTTGAAAGAGAACCATTCCGTGTGGCTGTGTAAGTTCTTTTCACTTTATAAAGCCTGATTCAGTCCAGCTTTTGTCAGCAAATACGCATCAATTACTTACACGTAAGAGATGTTTCCCACAACGAAACCTTTCTATCTTTCTCTGGGTCCCACTGCTCTATTTCCTCTGAATAAAAACAGACTTGGAGCCTTTCAGAGATTAAAGCCTCCTCTTAGAAACGGATGAAAGCTTTGAATACTTGCCAAGAGAAATACCCACGCATAATACACACAAAATTTTTTATCCAATTTCATGGGATTCACAGACCCTGAAATTTGCTGGAGGTGAGGGCAGTATGTCCTGGGACTCCAGGTTTCTTTCTTATCCCTGCAGTTAGTCATCTGTTGCTGCATAATAACCACTCCAAAACTTGGCAGCTAAAACAAATATCTGGTGGTTTCTGTGAGACAGGAATCTGGGAAGGGCTGAGCTGAGTGGCTCTGATTCAGGATCTCTCACGAGCTGGTAGCCAAGATGCCAGCAGGGGAGACAGTCATCTGACGGCTGGCAGCTGGATTCCCCCAGAGCCAGGCATTTGAGACCCAGAGCAAGGAGGAATCCTCTGTGCCTTTTATAACCTACTCTCAGAATCCACTCTTGGGTACACCCACTTTGCTTTTTTATTTTTTTAATGGAATTTGGTGTCTCTGCAGCTCAGTTTCTTTATTTCTTTTTATTTATTTGCTTATTTATTTACTCTGTCTAAGCTGGGTCTTCATTGGGGAGCACAGGCTTTCTCTAGTTGTGGCAAGCAGGGGCTACTCTTTTCTCATGGTGTGCAGGTTTCTCATTGAGGTGGTTTCTCTTGTGAAGCCTAGGCTCCAGCCATTAGGGCACTGCGGCGTGTGGGCTCAGTAGCTGTGGTGCAGGGGCTTAGATGCTCTGAAGCATGTGAGATCTTCCCAGACCAGGGATCAAACCTGAGTCCTCTACATTGGCAGGCAGATTCTCAACCACTGGACCACCAGGGAGGTCCCCAGGCACATCCACTTTGTTCTCATTAGAAATGAGTCCCAAGGACCAGCTTACACCCAAGAGACAAGAAAATCAAGCTCCATCTCTTAAAAGGAGGGATAAAGAACCAGTAGACATATTTTAAAATCATCACACACCATCAAGTAATCCAGTGATACCAAGAAGATGGTGTTTTATATTTAATTTGCCAGCAATAACTCATGTTTCCTAGCACCATGATTATTAAATGAATACATGGCACTGGTTTATTAATATATTGAGTTAGGTAAGGATTAGGTAGTTTTTCCCTAACAGTCTTGTGAATTGGATAACAAACCATTTTTACAAGTATCTAAATAGACCCTTTAGTTATTTAGCTTTCACAATGAGTTAAAGTATATAGTCAAGAAAGGACGATAATTCTAAACTATGCACTCAGTGCTTACAAGTAAATCTGCCTTTCCCCACAATTTTTGCTGAGGAAGATCTTATGTAAGAAAGTAAAAACGATAAATTCTACTGATAAAAAGAGTTATCATTTTAAAGATTAAAAATAAAGAGAACACAAGCAGAGCAATCCATAATCAATTAACATTTACCTGCTAAATCAGCTGAACAAAAACTATCTTCCCTGAATTCCCAACTTGTGGAATTTTCCCTTAAGGTTTTTTTTTTTTAAACCAAAGTTCTGATTGGCCATAAATCTGCCAAGCGCACAGCCTCAGGAAACAGAGCTACCAGGAACAATCAGTATGGTTCCAGAGAATTAAATATACAAGTCACATTAGCATTAATTAGTGTCACCTGCAAAAGTTTCAAGTGCATCAATTTAAAAAAAGTCAAGAGCTTCATGCTAAAGAAAAAGTTGTAAATTAAAAATTTTTATTAAATTTTCTTCTGCTGCCATAGATTTCAGTGCAAACACACACAGAGAGTTTATATAAATATGCTAAGATGTCAAATAAGCCCTCTGACATTTATAGGTCGTGTCTCCAAGGTAAAGAAATGGGATCTGTAGTTTGTCTCTGTAAAAACACCTGCATTCTTTAGGGAAGGGAAAGAAAAAGTGGGAGAAACTGGGTTTTCCAATGGAAGTGAGAGCTGGAAGTGGGATGGCAGTTTTGGGCCGGCTGGTTATCTGTCCATTCTGTGGGCCATGGGCACTAGAGTGAATAACACTAGCAGTGTGTGTATACTTGCATTGCAAACCCGGTAGTTTTAATTCTACACAGGCTAGTTTACCTGTAGCTATAATCCAGGGAACCCAGCACACTGGACAGAGTCCAGTACAAGAGGCTAGTGGGCACAGAGGTACTGCTGGACATATTTGTCCCGTGAACCATTCTGGAGATTACTTCCATTTGAGCCTTCTGGGTATCTTCCATGCAGTCACCAGGTAAGTAGTGATTACTCCTCAAAACACACAAAGCCAGATACGGGTTAGCTCCACTCCTAGACTGCACATTCTACAGGAGCAGCAGTTTTGTAGTATTTATTTGCTAATGTGTACCTATCACCTGACATACCATCTATGAGATGAATTCATGAACAAACAAATAAACCTTCCATCTTCTCTGTGTGTACAAGGGGGTAGAGTTCTTGCAAGTGTGTATTAGCAAAGTACAACTCATTATTTAAGTGCTTTAAAATATATTCATTAAAAAAGTGTAAACAGATATAAATTCTTTTATGACTTGATTCCCTTTGGTAAACAGGCACTGTTGGATATTACAGACCTGTGACTGCCCTCCAAACTCTTCCCCTTACTGGATGTAACCAAGCTATCCTTGGCACACACTGACATCGACTGGCTGAAAAGAAAATGGCATCTGTGTGCACATATACATTCTTCAGTTTTAATCTCTTACTTCCTTAAACTCCTATTTTCAAACTTTGCTTCAGTTTATATCAGGAAATTTTGCTTTCTATATTTACTTTGCTCCACTGATACATAGGATCTTCTTATACAGAGAGAGGGAGAAAGATGGCGGAGGAATAGGACAGTGAGACCACTTTCTCCCCCACAAATTCATCAAAAGAACATTTGAACGCTGAGTAAATTCCACAAAACAACTTCTGAATGCCGGCAGAGGACATCAGGGACCCAGAAAAGCAGCCCATTGTCTTCGAAAGGAGGTAGGAAAAAACACAAAAGATAAAAAGAGAGACAAAAGAGGTAGGGACGGACCTCCGTCCTGGAAAGGGAGGCTTAAAAAAGAGAGAAGTTTCCAAACACCAGGAAACACTCTCACTGGCGAGTCTGTGGCGAGCCTTGGAACCTCAGAGGGCCACATAACCAGGAGGAAAAAGAAAGAAATAATTAAAACCCACAGATTACCTGCCAAAGGGTAACTCCCAGCGGAGAAGCAGAGCAGACGCCTGCATCTGCCATTAGCAAGCAGGGGCTGGGCAGGGAGGAGCCGGCTGAACTGCTTAGAGGGAGGACCGGGCCTGAATGCCGCAAGGGCAGTTTGGGGGAGCTTACTGGAGAGAGCAAAGCAGACTGTGGGGTAGCTACCCCGCGAAAAGGTGAAAAGCCCTAACCTAAGACTCCGCCACCCCCGTTCACAGAACAAAGGACTGAGCAGAACTAGCCAGCTGTGGTCGGCCCATCCCCTGGTGACACAGGCAGGGGAGGGCAGCCAGAGCCAGAAGCTGCCAATCGGGGCCGCAGAGACATTTGTCTGCAGCGTTCCTCCCTTCCCAGAACAGGACTGAACAAGTGAGCCATAAAAAGTGTCCACCACCGCCCCCTAGTGTCAGGGCGGAAATTAGACACTGAAGAGACCAGCAAACAGAAGCTGAAACAGAGGGAACCACCCTGGAAATGACAGATAGAGAAGTCTAGAGGCTACTCCAAGAATAAGACCGAAAACCAGAGGCAAGACGCTTACGCCCAAATCCTGAGAACACCAGAGAACTCCTGACTCCAGGGATCATTAATTGATAGGAGCTCATCAAACGCCTCCATACCCACACTGAAACCAAGCACTACCCAAGGGTCAACAAGTTCCAGAGCAAGACATACCACACAAATTCTCCAGCAACACAGGAAAATAACCCTGAGCTTCAATATACAGGCTACCCAAAGTCACTCCAAACCCACTGGCATCTCATAACTCAATACTGGACACTTCATTGCACTCCAGAGAAAAGAAATCCAGCTCCACCCACCAGAACACCAACACAAGCCTCCCTAACCAGGGAACCCTGACAAGCCACCTGTCCAACCCCACACACAGCGAGAAAACTACATAATAAAGAGAACGCCACAAACTGCCAGAAGACGGAAAGGCCACCCCAAGCACAGCAATACAAGCAAGATGAAGAGGCAGAGAAATACCCAGCAAGTAAAGGAACAAGATAAATGCCCACAAACCCAAACAAAAGAGGAAGATATAGGGAATCTACCTGATAAAGAATTTCAAATTTTGATGGTGAAAATGATTCAAAATCTTGAAAGCAAAATGGAGTTACAGATAAATAACCTGGAGAAAAGGATTGAGAAGATGCAAGAAAGGTTTAATAAGGATTTAGAGGAAATAAAAGAGTCAATATACAATGAATAATGCAATAGATGAGATCAGAAACACTCTGGAGGGAACAAACAGTAGAATAACGGAGGCAGAAGATAGAATAAGTGAGTTAGAAGACAGAATTGTAGAAATAAATGAAACAGAGAGGAAAAAAGAAAAACAAATTAAAAGAAATGAGGACAATATTAGAGACCTCTGGGACAATGTTAAACATCCCAACATTCGAATCATAGGAGTCCCAGAAGAAGAAAAAAAAAAGAAAGACCATGAGAGAATACTTGAGGAGATAATAGTTGAAAACTTCCCTAAAATGGGGAAGGAAATAGTCACCCAAGTCCAAGAAACCCAGAGAGTCCCTAACAGGATAAATCCAAGGCGAAATACTCCAAGACACATATTAATCAAATTAAAAAGATCAAACACAAAGAACAAATATTAAAAGCAGCAAGGGAAAAGCAACAAATAACACACAAGGGAATTCCCATAAGGATAACAGCTGATCTTTCAATAGAAACTCTTCAGGCCAGGAAGAAAGGCAAGACATACTTAAAGTGACGAAAGAAAATAACCTACAGCCCAGATTACTGTACCCAGCAAGGATCTCATTCAAATATGAAGGAGAAATCAAAACCTTTACAGAAAACAAAAGCTGAGAGAATTCAGCATCACCAAACCAACTCTACAACAAATGCTAAAGGATCTTCTCTAGACAGGAAACACAAAAAGAGTGTACAAACTCGAACCCAAAGCAATAAAGAAAATGGCTACGGTATCGTACTTATCAATAATCACCTTAAACATAAATGGGTTGAATGCCCCAACCAAAAGACAAAGCCTGGCTGGTTGGATACAAAAACAAGACCCCCATATATGTTGTCTACAAGAGACCCACCTCAAAACGAGGGACACATACAGACTGAAAGTGAAGGGCTGGAAAAAGATATTCCACACAGAGACCAAAAGAAAGTAGGAGTAGCAATACTCAAATCAGATAAAATAGATTTTAAAACAAAGGCTGTGAAAAGAGACAAAGAAGGAAACTACATAATGATCAAAGGATCAATCCAAGATGAAGATATAACAATTATAAATATTTATGCACCCAACATAGGAGCACCACAATATGTAAGACAATTACTAACAAGAATGAAAGGGGAAATTAACAACAACACAGTAATAGTGGGAGACTTTGATACCCCACTCAGACCTATGGACAGATCAACTAAGCAGAAAATTAACAAGGAAACACAAACTTTAAATGATACAATAGACCAGTCAGACCTAATAGATCTCTATAGGACATTTCACCCCAAAACAATGAATTTCACCTTTTTCTCAAGCGCACACGGAACCTCTTCCAGGATAGATCACATCCTGGGCCATAAATCTAGCCTTGGTAAATTCAAAAAAATTGATATCATTCCAAGCATCTTTTCTGACCACAATGCAATAAGATTAGATCTCAATTACAGGAGAAAAACTATTAACAATCCCAACATATGGAGGTTGAACAACACGCTGCTGAATAATGAACAAATCTTAGAAGAAATCAAAAGAGAAATTAAAATATGCATAGAAATGAATGAAAATGAAAACACAACAACCCAAAACCTCTGGGACACTGTAAAAGCAGTGCTAAGGGGAAGGTTCAGAGCAATACAGGCACACCTCAAGAAACAAGAAAAAAGTCAACTAAATAACCTAACTCTACACCTAAAGCAACTAGAAAAGGAAGAAATGAAGAACCCCAGGGTCAGTAGAAGGAAAGAAATCTTAAAAATTAGGGCAAAAATAAATGCAAAAGAAACAAAAGAGGCCATAGCAAAAATCAACAAAGCCAAAAGCTGGTTCTTTGAGAGGGTAAATAAAATTGACAAACCACTAGCCAGACTCATCAAGAAACAAAGGGAGAAGAACCAAATCAATAAAATTAGAAATGAAAATGGAGAGATCACAACAGGCAACACAGAAATACAAAGGATCATAAGAGACTACTATCAGCAATTATATGCCAATAAAATGGACAACTTGGAAGAAATGGACAAATTCTTAGAAAAGTACAACTTTCCAAAACTGAACCAGGAAGAAATAGAAAATCTGAACAGACCCATCACAAGCAAGGAAATAGAAACTGTAATCAAAAATCTTCCAGCAAACAAGAGCCGAGGTCCAGACGGCTTCACAGCTGAATTCTACCAAAAATTTAGAGAAGAGCTAACACCTATTCTACTCAAACTCTTCCAGAAAATTGCTGAGGAAGGGAAACTTCCAAATCATTCTATGAGGCCACCATCACCCTAATCCCAAAACCTGACTAAGATGCCACAAAAAAAGAAAACTACAGGCCAATAGCATTGATGAACATAGATGCAAAAATCCTTAACAAAATTTTAGCAATTAGGATCCAACAACACATTAAGAAGATCATACATCATGACCAAGTGGGCTTTATCCCAGGAATGCAAGGATTCTTCAATATCCGCAAATCAATCAATGTAATATACCACATTAACAAACTGAAAAATAAAAATCATATGATTATCTCAATAGATGCAGAGAAAGCCTTTGACAAAATTCAACATCCATTTATGATAAAAACCCTCCAGAAGGTGGGAATAGAAGGAACATACCTCAACATAATAAAAGCTATATATGACAAACCCACAGCAAACATTATCCTCAATGGTGAAAAACTGAAAGCATTTCCTCTAAAGTCAGGAACAAGACAAGGGTGCCCACTCTCACCACTACTATTTAACATAGTTCTGGAAGTTTCGGCTACAGCAATCAGAGCAGAAAAAGACATAAAAGGAATCCAAATTGGAAAAGAAAAAGTAAAACTTTCACTGTTTGCAGATGACATGATCCTCTACACAGAAATCCCTAAAGACTCTACCAAAAAACTACTAGAGGTAATCAATGAATACAGTAAAGTTGCAGGATATAAAATCAACACACAGAAATCCCTTGCATTCCTATACACTAATAATGAGAAAATAGAGAAATTAAGGAAACTATTTCATTCACTGTTGCAATGAAAAGAATTAAATACTCAGGAATATATCTACCTAAAGAAACAAAAGACCTGTACATAGAAAACTATAAAACACTGGTGAAAGTAATCAAAGAGAACACTAATAGATGGAGAAATATACCATGTTCGTGGATTGGAAGAATAAATATTGTCAAAATGAGTATACTACCCAAAGTAATTTATACATTCAATGCAATGCCTATCGAGCTACCAATGATATTTTTCACAGAGCTAGAACAAATAATCTGACAATTTGTATGGAAATACAAAAAAACTCGAATATCCAAAGCAATCTTGAGGAAGAAGAATGGAACTGCGGGAATCAACCTGCTGGACTTCAGGCTCTACTACAAAGCCACAGTCATCAAGACAGTATGATACTGGCATAAAGACAGAAATATAGATCAATGGAACAAAATAGAAAACCCAGAGATAAATCCACGCACCTATGGACACCTTATCTTTGACAAAGGAGGCAAGAATATAAAATGGAGAAAAGACAGTCTCTTTAACAAGTGGTGCTGGGAAAACTGGTCAGCCACTTGTAAAAGAATGAAACTAGAACACTTCCTAATACCATACACAAAAATAAACTCGAAATGGATTAAAGATCTAAATGTAAGACCAGAAACTATAAAACTCCTAGAGGAGAACGTAGGCAAAACACTCTCTGACATAAATCACAGCAGGATCCTCCATGACCCACCTCCCAGAATATTGGAAATAAAAGCAAAAATAAACAAATGGGACCTAATTAAAATCAAAAGCTTCTGCACAGCAAAGGAAACTATAAGCAAGGTGAAAAGACAGCCTTCAGAATGGGAGAAAATAATAGCAAATGAAACAACTGACAAAGAATTAATCTCCAAAATATACAAGCAGCTCCTGCACCTCAATTCCAGAAAAATAAACGACCCAATCAAAAAATGGGCCGAAGAACTAAACAGACATTTCTCCAAAGAAGACATAAAGATGGCTAACAAACACATGAAAAAATGCTCAACATCCCTCATAATCAGAGAAATGCAAATCAAAACCACAATGAGATACCATTTCACACCAGTCAGAATGGCTGCTATCCAAAAGTCTACATGCAATCAATGCTGGAGAGGGTGTGGAGAGAAGGGAACCCTTTTACATTGTTGGTGGGAATGCAAACTAGTACAGCCACTATGGAGAACAGTGTGGAGATTCCTCAAAAAACTGGAAATAGAACTGCCATATGATCCAGCAATCGCACTCCTGGGCATACACACCGAGGAAACCAGAATTGAAAGAGACACATGTACTCCAGTGTTCATTGCAGCATTGTTTATAATAGCCAGGACATGGAAGCAACCTAGATGTCCATTTGCAGACGAATGGATAAGAAAGCTGTGGTACATATACACAATGGAGTATTACTCAGCCATTAAAAAGAATACATTTGAATCAGTTCTAATGAGGTGGATGAAACTGGAGCCTATTATACAGAGTAAACACCAATACAGTATACTAACTCATATACATGGAATTTAGAAAGATGGTAATGATAACCCTGTATACGAGACACCAAAAGAGACACCGGTGTATAGAACAGTCTTTTGGACTCTGTGGGAGAGGGCAAGGGTGGCATGATTTTGGAGAATGGCAATGAAACATGTATATTATCATATGTGAAACTAATCACCAGTCCAGGTTCGACGCATGATACAGGATGCTCAGGGCTGGTGCATGGAGATGACCCAGAGGGAGGATAAGGGGAGGAGGGAGGTGGGAGGGGGGTTCAGGAAGGGGAACTCATGTACACCCGGGGCAGATTCATGTCAATGTATGGCAAAACCAATCAATATAATATTGTAAAATAATTAGCCTCCAATAAAAAATTAAAAAATATATTAAAAAAAAAAGGATCTTCTTATACAGTGTCTCAAAAATATATTCTTTGGACCCAGTGTTCCCATGGAACATAAAAGATTCATAAATAGTAAGTACTCTAAGTTACTCTTCAGTTCAGTTCAGTCGCTCAGTCGTGTCCGACTCTTTGTGACCCCATGAACCGCAGCACGCCAGGCCTCCCTGTCCATCACCAACTCCCAGAGTTCACTCAAACTCATGTCCACAGAGTCGGTGATGCCATCCAGCCATCTCATTCTCTGTCGTCCCCGTCTCCTCCTGCCCCCAGTCCTTAGTAACTCACATCTACCTTTAGAAAATTAAGGTGCTGACCAGGACAGCTGTTAAGCCCATCTATATATACAGTTTCACTCGGTCACTGATGAACAAATTTGTTTAATAACAAACGGTCAGGGTAGTAACAACAGGCAACAATTCCTGTACAGTAACACGCTCATTTAGTGTTAGTATTATTGGACTTTGGCATCACTTTCTCTCCCAAAATACCTATTAATATCTTTTGAAATATATTTTGAGAAATGTATCCTGTAATTTCCCAATTTTGCTCAGGCTCTTTCCTCTTCAACCTCTTGTCCCCATTATCTTTCTATTTCTTCATTTTCACATCAGATGCTACCTTCTCCATGAAAGTTTCCTTAATCAGAAGCAATCAGAAAGCCCCTTGTTTGTCTACCATAAGACACAGCATGTGTATCTTCTAAAGCTTCTATGAAATTTGTGACTTTCCAAGATTAAACACTGAGACTCTAGAAGTTAAAATTCTGTCTTATTTATATGTTTATTTTCTATGCCTCTAAGGAGAAAGTTTTACACACAGGAAACCTAAGTGAATGCCTACTGAAATGAATCTGAGACTACACACTGCATCCATAAGCAAGGGAAAAAACTAAGCGTTCAGCTTATTTAAAAAAGGACACACAATAAAGAGTTTGAGATCACACTCTTCAAAATGTTTGTGTGTGTCCCAAAGTCGTGGTATTGCAGAATGTTAAAGTATACCCACCCCAAAAGATTAGGAGACAAAGGCCCGTGGAGGGGACTGTCACTTGTCCTGTCACTGCAGCTAGTCACTGGAAAATCTGGGACTATATTTCATGTCTGACTCCAATCCCATATTTTTCACATTGTAAAATGTCAAATGCCCTCCTCCTACAACTCCTGAGTACCCCAGATGTTTCAGGTCATCTCAATATCCAACACCCTAACAAGCATCCCCAACTATAGGTGGGGGAATCATTCTTGTGTAGTAGGCTGTCCTAATTCAGAATGCTGAAGTCTCATACCAGATAAGATTAAACTGAAAAATGCCCAGAAAAACAGAGAATTCCAGAAACTCTGGAGGTAACAGAATTCATTCTTTCATTTGTATGCAGAAGCTTCTAAAAGACAAAATGATTCCAAAAATAGCTTCATTAAAAGAATTTTTATATGGAAAAAAGTTTATAGAAAGCTTTAGCCATCTAAACAAGTAACATTAACTTAGTCTGTCTCCCAGCACCACAATTTTGAATCAGCTAATCTTTTGAGTTTTGTATTACTGCACTTGACACACGGCTAAAAATTTTAAGTAAAATCTACAGTCTCTACAAATCTAAAAAGAAGAAAGAAACACATGTCTACAACTGCATCAGGAAGCCCCAGGCCCAACTTTTTAAATTAGAACAGGAAATCAGTCGTAAATATTCATTGAAAGAACTGATGCTGCAGCTGAAACTCCAATACTCTAGCCACCTGATTCAAAGAAGTGACTCATTGGAAAAGACCCTGATGCTGGGAAAGACTGAAGACAGGAGAAGGGGATGACAGAGCATGAGATGGTTGGATGGCATCACTGACTCGATGGACATAAGTTTGAGTAAACTCTGGGAGTTGGTGATGGACAGGGAAGCCCGGCGTGCTGCAATCCATAGGGTCGCAAAGAGTCGGAGTCCAAGCGACTGAACCTAACTGATCACTACTTTACTCTGTTCTAGTTCATGCTACTCTTTAAGAACACATTTGCAGGGTTATATGTAAGTTTAACTAATTACCTGAAAACATCCATAAGCATCTAAAGAATTATTTAGGTAAGAGTTTTGATAAAAACAAAGCATTTCTAAACTATCTCCTATCCAAAAGTTCTGCTTTTGTTGCAGTTGTTTTTAAAACACAGACTGAATGGTTTCATCAAAGAGGTAAAAAGTAGCTGGTAGACCAAGGTGGATCTACAGGTTTTACAGTGCCTAATAAGTCAGTTACCTTGATGAGAAAAGAGTGAGGTGAACATATAAGTAGGTATTGGAATTAGGTTCAAAGGTCAGGGTAAGGAAATGTAGCAGGAGACCTAAATGAGGGCTCACTGTGGAGAATACTGAAAAACAAAGTATCGGCTGAGAAGTCCTGCCTGTGAGTCAAAATATGGAAAAGAAAGGGAAGGAGGTCAGGCCCCAAATCACCAAGACAGTCTGAAGCCATTAGTGAGTGAATGGTAATCAAAAATAAACTTGGATGGGCTCAGGGGCAGCCAATTAAAGCTGCTATTTGCAACCAGGAGGGAAAAAAAGAGTGTGTATTGAAATCAGGTTTAAAGACAGTAGCCAGGTTTAGGCTTTATTAGGTACATAAAACGGAGAAGGCAATGGCACCCCACTCCAGTACTCTTGCCTGGAAACTCCCATGGACGGAGGAGCCTGGTAGGCTGCAGTCCATGAGGTCGCTAAGAGTTGGACACGACTGAGCGACTTCACTTTCACTTTTCACTTTCATGCATTGGAGAAGGAAATGGCAACCCACTCCAGTGTTCTTGCCTGGAGAATCCCAGGGACAGCGGAGCCTGGTGGGCTGCCGTCTATGGGGTCGCACAGAGTTGGACACGACTGAAGCGACTTAGCAGCAGCAGCAGCAGCAGCAGGTAGATAAAAAGAGAGGATTAGTTACTCCTACTTATGGGTTTAAACAGGGTTTGAGGATATAAATCTAAAGAATCCAAAAGCAGTGCTAAGTAAATAAATCCATTTCCACCACTGTTTTTTTTTTTTTAGATGCTGGTCTGTTAATACTGATACAAGAAGGATACATGGCAGGCACAGTCAAAAGTTTTGAAGACAGCCCTATTTTTGAATCCTAAGTCTAAAAAATACATCTTGGCTGTGCCTCATTGGACAAGTAACTTTGGTTTCTATAAATAATGATACCCATAGTACTTCAGGACTTCCCAGATGGCGCTAGAGGTAAAGAACCTGCCTGCCAATGCAGGAGACATAAGAGACATGGGTTCAATCCCTGGGTTGGGAAGAAAGATCTCCCGGAGGAGGAAATGGCAACCCACTTCAGTATTCCTGCCTGGAGAATTACATGGACAGAGGAGCCTGGTGGGCTCCAATCCACAGTCATAAAGAGTTGGTCACAACTGAAGCGACTTAGCATGCACGCATATCACTTCTACACAGAGATGATATGAAGATTCAATGATATAATGTATTAAAAAGCTTAGGACCAGTCTGGCATATAATAAAATTTCAATCAGTGAGTATTATTATTATTAGATCATTAAAACTATATTTATCCTTAAACATTTTAAGTAGGAAGGGATTTATATCACATTTACAAAAAAATAAGAGTACCTAATGCACAGAAACCATAAAAATATTAACCCCAAGGAAAAGTCGGAATGTAATGTACGTATCTATATAAATCTTACTTGAACTTAGAGGCAATTCTATTCAGAAAACTTAACTATGCCCAAAACCCTTTTCAGACTTAACTGGAACAACATAGCCTATAAAATGTCAGCTATGCCTCCCAATCTTCCCCTTTTGGCCTTATTGATTTAGAAACAAACTCTGTGATAAAATTAGTAAGGTTAAGCCACTTCACCAGTCAAGGAATTATGATTGTACGCTGCTAAAATGAAAAAAAAAAAAAAGATGGAAAAAAAAAAGAAGGTAAGGAAATAAAACTTTTTAAAAAATCCCCAAATTCACAGGACCTAGAACAAGTTTCTATTTATTTATTTTTTATATAATTTCCTAAGATGTAAAAATAGTTTATGAGTCATGGATAATAGGAGAAAAAAATATTTACAGGTTTGTTAGTGAAGACCTTACCCATGCAATGATACTTATAAACAAGATATCAATTTCCATATAAATTCCGTTCTTATAGGAATATTATAAAAATTATATGTATATTGGTTGAAATGGAAAGCTTAGAGTCCTATGGGCAATTACATATCTTAACAAACATACTTGGCTTCCCAAGTGGCTCACTGTTAAAGAATTTGCCTGCCAATGCAGGAAATGCAGGTTCAGCCCCTGGGTCGGGAAGATCTCCTGAAGAAGGAAACGGCAGCCCAATCCACTATTTTTGCCTAGAGAATCCCATAGACAGAGGAGCCTGGAGGACTACAGTCCATGGGTTCGCAAGAGAGTCAGACCCAACTGAGTTACTGAGCGCACATACGACTTGGTGACTAAACAACAAACACACTGAGCTTTCTATGATCTGCACAGATGAATATATTGGAGGAGCTGTAGAATTCCACTGTGACTGGACATAACAGAACACGTGACAGGCAAGGAGAAGACAGGGCTGGGGCGGGGCGAGTTGGCTGTGGCAGACCTCATACACTAATCCAAAGAGGTGAAGACTGGGAGCGTGAGAGAGAACAAGGGAGCGGCGTGACGGGCATGACCAGCTCTGGCTTCGGAACATGGACTGATTAGAAAGCTTAAATAGGTTGAAGAAACATTTATAAACTTCGCATGAAGAGTGGTGGTCTTGAATTAGGCTGATAGCAATTATAAAGAGAAAAGAAAGGATATGAAGGAGGTTTTGAAGGTAGAATGGAGATGACTTCATAACTGGTTGGGTGTCGGGGGAGCAGGACACAGTCAAAGGCCAACTTCAGGATTCGAGCCTGGCTGACCAGGAAAGCCATGTGGCCGCTGACAGAGGCACAAACAAGATGGAGCGTATATCCCCAGGAGCGCCAGTGCTCATGAGTCAACCTTGGCCATGTTCAATCGGAGACATGAGACCAGAGGAGCCTCTGGCAGAGACGACCTAGACAAGAGGGGGTGTGAGAGCTGAGCTTAGGTGACAGGGAGGACGGAGAACGCAGACATGAAAGTCTCCACTCAGCTGAAATCAGCTTCTACCGTGAGAGCAGATGAGCTCTGCAAGCGGGAAGACGGAGTTAGGGAGGTCACTGTCAGTAAAGCAGACGACAAAGCAGATGTGGCAGGAGAAGATGAGAAGAGGTCAAAGGAGTATAGGGAAAAAGTCAAAGAGGTCAGAATGAAAACTGGCTGCCAAGGCAACCAATATCAATAAGAAATGGTGAACACTGTTCAGTGCTAAGGGCTGAGAAAAAGCAAACGACTATTGCTCAGCAGGTGACCACGTGAGATCTTCAGATCAGCAGTTTCAGTAGATGATTTGAGTAAAAGCATGATTGGCTATGTTGCACGAAAGAAGATCTCCTTAAGCGTGATACAAAACCAAAAGACTTCCAAATATAATTTTAATTTAGATATGATCAAAATGTAAACTTCTGTTTCACAAGGCATCATAAATCAAGCTTAAAATTAAGTTACAGGGTGGAAAAATATTTTCAACAGATAAATAATTAATATCCACAGTCTATAAGAACTCCTAATACAGAAATGGAATGGACCTAACAGAAGCAGAAGATATTAAGAAGAGGTGGCAGGAATACACAGAAGAACTGTACAAAAAAGATCTTCACGAGCAAGATAGTCACGATAACGTGATCACTGACCTAGAGCCAGACATCTTGGAATGTGAAGTCAAGTGGGCCTTAGAAAGCATCACTACGAACAAAGCTAGTGGAGGTGATGGAATTCCAGTTGAGCTATTTCAAGTCTTGAAAGATGATGCTGTGAAAGTGCTGCACTCAATATGCCAGCAGATTTGGAAAACTCAGCAGTGGCCACAGGACTGGAAGAGGTCAGTCTTCATTCCAATCCCAAAGAAAGGCAATGCCAAAGAATGCTCAAACTACCGCACAATTGCACTCATCTCACACGCTAGTAAAGTCATGCTCAAAATTCTCCAAGCCAGGCTTCAGCAGTATGTAAACCGTGAACTCCCAGATGTTCAAGCAGGTTTTAGAAAAGGCAGAGGCACCAGAGATCAAATTGCCAACATCCGCTGGATCATGGAGAAAGCAAGAGAGTTTCAGAAAAACATCTATTTCTGCTTCATTGACTATGCCAAAGCCTTTGACTGTGTCGATCACAATAAACTGTGGAACATTCTGAAAGAGATGGGAATCCCAGACCACCTGACCTGCCTCTTGAGAAACCTGTATGCAGGTCAGGAAGCAACAGTTAGAACTGGACATGGAACAACAGACTGGTTCCAAATAGGAAAAGGTGTACGTCAAGGTTGTATATTGTCACCTTGCTTATTTAACTTATATGCAGAGTACATCATGAGGAACGCTGGGCTGGAAGAAGCACAAGCTGGAATCAAGATTGCTGGGAGAAATATCAATAACCTCAGATATGCAGATGACACCACCCTTATGGCAGAAAATGAAGAGGAACTCAAAAGCCTCTTGATGAAAGTGAAAGAGGAGAGTGAAAAGGTTGGCTTGAAGCTCAACATTCAGAAAACAAAGATCATGGCATCTGGTCCCATCACTTCATGGGAAATAGATGGAAAAACAGTGGAAACAGTGTCAGACTTTGTTTTTTTGGGCTCCAAAATCACTGCAGATGCTGACTGCAGCCATGAAATTAAGAGACACTTGCTCCTTGGAAGGAAAGTTATGACCAACAGAGACATTACTTTGCCAACCAAGGTCCATCTAGTCAAGGCAATGGTTTTTCCCGTGGTCATGTATGGATGTGAGAGTTGGACTGTGAAGAAGGCTGATCGCCGAAGAATCGATGCTTTTGAACTGTGGTGTTGGAGAAGACTCTTGAGAGTCCCTTATACTGCAAGGAGATCCAACCAGTCCATTCTAAAGGAGATCAATCCTGGATGTTCATTGGAGGGACTGATGCTAAAGCTGAAACTGCAATACTTTGGCCACCTCATGCGACGAGTTGACTCACTGGAAAAGACTCTGATGCTGGGAAAGGTTGGGGGCGGGAGGAGAAGGGGACGACGGAGAATGAGATGGCTGGATGGCATCACCGACTCTGTGGACATGAGTTTGAGTGTACTCCGGGAGTTGGTGATGGACAGGGAGGCCTGGCGTGCTGTGATTGATGGGGTCGTGGAGAGTCGGACACGACTGAGCGACTGAACTGAACTGAACTGAACTGAATACCAAAGACACACACAAAACCACCCAGACTCATAGACATCAGCTTAAGCAGGCAAAGAAAGACGAACAGGCTATTCATGAAAAAAAACTCAAATGGCTAGTAAACATAAACAAACATGTTCAACCACAGAATCAGGGAAACAGTCACTTAAAAAAGATACTATTCTATCAGATTGGCCAAAATTAATAAACCTGATATTATAAAGTATTGGAACAGATATGAGAAGTAAAAGTGACAAAAAGAATAGTCCCTGGGAGAACAACTGAGCACTATCTATTAAAATGTAAAATACCGGCAGTAAGGATCAATTCCATTTTTTCCAATAAAAAGAAACAGGGCTTCTTTTACAGCTAATCCAAGGGCTGCAGCAGGGAAAATACGAGATGAGTCTGCAGTACTTTGCAGTATCAGAAAGTAAGAAAGTGACCAAAAATTAAAAAGTATGAGGACACGTCAAAGTACACAGGAGTCAGCCGAAAAGCACTCCCAATGGCCAAAGCTGGAACAACATCAGCAACAAAATAAATAAACAGCAAAGAAATAAACACCATACTGTATAACACAGGGACTAGAACCAACTTTATAATAACTTTAAATGGAGTATAATATGTAAAAATACTGAATCACTATGTTGTACACCTGAAACTAACAATATTATAAATCAACTTTAATTCAATTAAAAACAAATAATTCACAAGGAAAAAGAAGTATTCATGTTGTTGTACAGATTGGGAAGTCGTTCATTTTTAATTTCTCAGTAGTATTCCACTGTGTGGCACTACAATATGTTTGTTCACTTATCTACTGATGGATATTGATTTATTAAAAATAAAACTGCTGTGAATATTAAAATATAAATAAACAACATAATGTTGGTTTATAACCTAAGGTATGAAATAAAAATACATGAGTCCACTGGATAAAAATAACTTATTAAATAAACAGAAGGAAAAAACCCAAATCTTCCTTAAGTGAAAATTTCAAATAATATATGTAGATAGCACGCCCTTCCTGGGAGCGAAGCTCATCGTCCCCCCTCCTCTTTCAGTGTGGGCTGGATTTAGTGGCTCAGTCCCAAAGAAAAGAACATGGAAAAGGAAAATCAGTTCACAGTGAGGAAGACTGGGCAGCCTGACCTTAGCCAGGTGACCACGGTGAACACTGTCATTGATGCCTGTGGGTTCCATGTACCCCCGATATGATGCGATACAACTGTATTCTTTTCAAAACCTATAACCTCAATCTAAGCAAGAGAAAAAAAATCAGACAACCCAAACTAAGAGACATTCTAGAAAATGCTTAACCGGTACTTCTTTAAACAGTCATGGTCATGAAAGATAGGGAAAGTCTGCAGAGCTGCTACAGACCAGAGGAGGCAAAGGAAATGCAATGAATCAATGCAATGTGATATCATGGACTGGATCCTGGAATAGAAAGAAGATGTTAGTGGAAGACCTGGTGAAATCCAAATAAAGCCTAAAGTTTAGTTAACAGCAATGTACCAATGTTGGTTTCCTAGTTTTGACAGAGGTGCCATGGAAACGTAAGATAACATCAGGGGAAACTGAAAATGGGTGAAAGCTATGTACACAAGAACCATCTGTACTATCTTTGCCACTTTCATATAAATCTAAGGCTACTCCAATAAAAAGTTTATTTTTAAAAATGTAAAATAAATATATTCCAGGAGCAGCAACTGCAGTTCTTTCTATTCACTTGAAAGAAGTCCTTACAGAAGTGCATAAGGATGCATGAATACAGTCTTCACTATAGAACTGTTAGTATCAGGGAAAGATTTTAAATAATTATAATAAATGTCTTAAGAAATCATAAAATATCTGCAAGATGGAATATCAGACTGCAGTTTAAAAAAATAATGTGTATCTACATGCACTGAGAATATATAATGTCGAGAGAAAAAATAAATTGCAGAAGGATATTATATGATAAGAAAAAAGAGAAGACAAAATATTTCCACATGTATTTCTAGGGCATACGTACATACATGTCTATGTTTAGATAAAGTCTGGCAAGATACACAGCAACCTGGTTACAGCAGTGACTCATTGTGGGGTCAGGGGGCTGGAATTGGAGATGGTGGCGGAGGAGATGTGAGTGTTATCCTATGATGCTGAAATTTATTTCACAAGGATGATGGCTTCCTCATTTACCGGCTGCTGCTGCTAAGTCGCTTCAGAAGTGTCCGACTCTGTCCAACCCCATAAACGGCAGCCCACCAGGCTCCCCTGTCCCTGGGATTCTCTAGGCAAGAACACTGGCGTGGGTTGCCATTTCCTTCTCCAATGTATGAAAGGGAAAAGTGAAAATGAAGTCGCTCAGTCGTGTCCAACTCTTAGCGACCCCATGGACTGCAGCCTACCAGGCTCCTCCGTCCATGGGAGTTTCCAAGCAAGAGTACTGGAGTGGGCTGCCATTGCCTTCTCCGTCATTTACCTGGGGAATCAGTAATGATCTATAACGTGCGAAGACAGAACAGAAAATGGCTAGAGGAGGGTTCTGGCAGTTAACCTGGTGCAGTGATGGGAAGGCATCCCATGACCAGCAATATTGCCCGAGGCCTGCAGCCTGAAACCCTGCCTGGGTCCTGAGACAAGCACTCGCTGTCGGGTGGACGTCACAGAAGCAGCAGGCCTTAACAACAAGGAAGCCGACAATGGAATGTGCAATTTATCTTGGTTTTCAACATAGGTGCAAGCACCCAGAGGGCTCCTGCAGCCATCTGGATTTAAAAAAATAAAAAAAGGCCCCAAGTGATCCTGAAACTGACATTTTCCCTCTACTCCAGATGATCTTAGAATCCAAGGTTCATTTTTCACCCCAGATGCATAGAATAAAAGCAGAACCAACCAGGACCACTGCTGTCACTTTACATGACAAATGTCAAACTAAAACTTTGGCAGATGTGAAAGACTATATACCTCTTCCCTTATTCTCATCCTAAGGCCAATACATTTCCTCACAAAGTAGGATTACAAAAATCCCATGGAAAATCTTGAGGACAATTTAACTCAGAGTACATACTTAAATAATGCCAGAGCTCTATTTAAAAGTATACAGTTTTCCTTAATATATTTTAAGAGTTCTTTTCCCATCAATAATCTGGTGGTCTTTAACATAAGAATTTAGAAGCTTTAAATACATAATTAAAAGTAAATTTTTTCTTTACAACAAAAAGTCTCAGTAAATGTCTGGAAGCTACAGCCATTTTCCAACACTTGATCTTTGTTAAAACAGGTCATGTAGATTCTGTAGTCCATCATATTAATATTTTGCTAATAACACAATACTCTTAGCATAGACTTTAATTCTGATGAACCTAACTCTGTCTTTGGAATTTACTCTCAAGTAGATGATAAGTTGAAGAAAGTCACACAGAGGAAAAGATTCATATCACCAGGAATTCATGGTCCCAAAACTCAAATGGGCAATGAACAATGCTACCAAACCTTCATCTGCTCCAGAGGACCATTTTTAATCTTCTCTGTTCTCTTCCATTGGAGAAAGAAATGGCAACCCCCTCCAGCATTCTTGTCTGGGAAATCCTATGGACAGAAGAGCCTGGTGGCCAAGGGGTCACAAAGAGTCGGATATGACTTAGTGATTAAATGACAACATTCTCCTCCTACCTTCACTGTCTGTGACCCTACCTCTTTCCCTCATGTCCCTTCCTCATCACTCCTATGTTACAGATAAAACAGAGGCCATCAGAAGAGGAGTGTCTTTCGTTTTTCCAAAACCCAATATGCAAATCTGTTCCACCCTCCACAGTTTTCATCTTCTTTCGTATCACAGAAAGAGAACCATGCCTGCCTCTAAGGCTGGCGGCTACATCTGAGCCTGGGGTACCATCCCCATCTTGTCAGAATTTTAGCGTAGCAGGCATAACTTCTTTCTCTTATCTAATCAATTTCTTCTTCTCAACAGGATCCTATCCGTTGGCTTTTAAACAGGTTCAAGAGGGCCTGACTCCAACCTGCCTGCTTTCAGTCAGCTCCCTATCCCCTTATTCCTCCTTACCTTCCAAGTCAACTCCTTGAAATGGTTGCTCACACGAGAAGTCTTTGTTTCATCACCTTGCACTCACTGCTCACACATTCCAACCCAGCTCCCAGATGCATATCTACGATTCATCATCTTACCTGGTCTCTGAAAAGCATCTGACCACTCTCACCTTCTCAGAGTACTTTCCACCCTGAGAGTCTATGAAACAACACTTTCTAGCTTTTCTCCTTTTCTGGCCACTCCTCTGTCTCCTTTCCAGGCTCATTCTCCTTTATCTGGCCCAGAAATGCAGTAGTCTTTCATAGCTCAGTCCTTCTATCCTCTCTTACTAAACAATCTCATCTATGCCCTTGGCTTCAATTATGACCAATAGGCAGATGACTCACCCATTTACAGATTCAGTTCAAACCTTTCATCTGAACTTCAGGTCTACATATTAACTTTCTATGTGCTATTTCCTCTATGGTGACTCAAGTGTACCTCAAATTCAACATGTGTAAAACTGAATGTCACAATCTTCTCCCAGTGTTATCTATCTCAGTAAATTTCATCTCCCACATTCAGTCAATCACCAGGTGCTGCAACATTACTATCTCAACTCTATCTTACCTACTATCACCCACTAGCATCATTTCTTTTGAGTTTCTGCCATAACTTCCTATCTGATCTATCATATCCAACTGTTCTCTAGATGGATGTCAGAAAACTCTTGGAAGGGTAACTTAAAACTACTTCCTCTGTGGCTAAATTCTTATTGATATTAGGATAAACACAAAGATAAAACTCTATACAATGCCCTTCAGGATCCTGGGTTAGTCTGGCTCCTCCCTACCTGTCCCTGTTTCTCACTCTCTCCAGCAGAGCCACCTCTGCCTTCTTCCTATCCCCTGGACTCACTGTGCTCTCTCCCATCACAGGTCCTTTTTTATGGACTTTTCCCCACTGCCCAGAGAATCTTCACAAAGACAGCAGTTAAGCATCACTTCTTCACGGAATTCTTCACGGAATTTGAACCTGGATGGTCTCCCTATAGTTTGCTCTCAGAGCACCATTTATCTTTTCATAGCACTGATCAGGTTACACCTTTGCATTTCTACTAGTCTATCATGCAAGGCATCAGATCTCTTTTAGTTCAATATTGTCCTCGCAGTACATAACACAGGAGTATTTCTCGAATAAATGACCATTTTCAACACCTCGCGTTGAAAACTTTTAATGTCCAAATCCAAATGGATTCTTGAAATATAGCCTTTCCTGTCTAGTTTCCCTTTGTACCTAAAATTACCTAAAACAGGCACAGAGGATAAACTCCCAGCTCTAGCTTTTCCCCATTTCACCCAGTCTATGTAAATCTGATAAGATGCTTTGGTAACATCTTAGGGGCAATCAAGATGGTAACAGGAAAGGGGACCAAGTGAAAAGAGAGACTGCACAAGGGAAGGAAAGCTTCAAACCATTCCATCTGAGCAGGTCTAGCTTGGAGGAGAGAAAAGCTAGGAACAAGGGTCAGATGATCTAAAATATTAGAACAGCTGTGGTGTTCAAAAATTAGATTAATTTTTGGTAGTTCCAGATGAGAGTTTCTGGGAAGTAGGTTTCAGCCCCCTCCAAAAGGAAGGCCATTCTAACGATCAAAATGGGGTCCTTTTCTAAGGCATGATCTAGTGAAGCAGGGTCCAGGGAAATGCATAGCCCAGAGAACAGCTGTTCTCAAACATTTCTGTACCAGCTGTGGAATCTTTTCTTTAAATGAGAACTTCTGAGGAGACCCTAACAGGCTAAGAAAGGAAATGGGAGCATCTCTAGGGGCAGATGACCACCCTTCCACCCCGGCCCCTCTGTGAGCAAAGGACCCCCAGCAGCAGCAGCCACTGAGCTCCCTAGAACCCACCACAGTCACCAGCCAGCCTTTTTCAGCTTTTACTGGGATAGGGGTGGAGTGGAGGAAAACATTTCTTAACTTTTCCCCATTTTTCTTTAATACAGCTAGTAAATACCGTTTCCTGTTCCTCAACATGTATGCAGATTTTTTTTTTTTTTTTTAAAGAATTTGAGGCAGGGGATACATTTACCATGTTGCCTTAACTTTACTGAAAGTTCCTCTATGGCAGCAATCGCTGTGTTCTTACTGTGGAGCACAGAGTAGGAGGTAATAAAAAAGAGGAAAAAGAAAAACTCAAAATTCTTCAGATGTGAAAGTTTAAGATAACTATCTCAGATTGGAGTAAAAAAAAAAAAAAACCTAACACATGATTAGAAAATACAGAAAAGTGAAGAAACACTTTCATATACACATTCCCCTTCCTTCATCCAGTCCCAGTCACCCCACACCCCCTGCTTACGTCCACAGGTCAGAACTATACCTGGCTCATGTTCTTACACCAGAAGAAGGAAACCAGATTTTCCCCTAAGAAAGAAATCCCAAGAGATGAACAATTTTTCATAGGAAACCTGCTTGGTTAGAATCTCCAGGGAAAATAAAGTTCACTTTTATTATAAATTATTATCTTATTTCCTGTATTCCTGTATCTTCTTTAATGATTATAAATGAATTAATGGGTAGGACACGAATTCCAAATAAAGCCTGAATTTAGGCCACCTTACAAAACACTGTCCACTCAGAAGAGGAATTTTTCCAATTATAGATCAAAAAAGTGGGTGTTTAATTTGCTTAATAATGAAGAGTGGTCTCTAGATGGGTAAGTCTTGGTGATAATATGGTAAGATAAAATGTGTGAAAAGTCCTTTCCAGAGAAGCATTTATATTTCCTGGAGATACCTGATTATTTTTCTATATTTTTGGATTAACTTTCTTTCAATTGATTTCCTGTCCTAAGAAGGTAAGGCAAGGGACATCTGAAAAAGTTACATTTGCAACCTTAAATTTTGACCTATAAGATCAGATATGAATACATTATAAATCAGAAGTTTTTGCTACCGAAGTTATATATTAGCATGCATAAATATTCACTGAGTATAGTAGAAAAAGCAGTGTATTTTGAGGAGTAATCAAAATGCTGACATATTCTAAACTACCAAGGGACAAAACCATTCTTGAGAAAGAGTACACATTTAGAGTGACATTTTCCCATCTCCTAAAATGCTATGGTGATGGACTAAAGAACGTAATGACAAAGCACTGAATTTGGAATCATAACAATGTGGCTCTAACTGTGGCTTTCTCACTGCCTAACAAACTAATTGCACTCATTTCTCTTACTGCTCCTCAGTTTCCTTACTTATAAAAGGTAAGACTTGACATTCATTTCTGAAGTGTAAGTTTCACCTACTCTGCAGAGTCAGTGTCCCTAACTGGGTGCACTGACATGATCACATGACTCCTACGTGGGGAAGCAGAAGATCCCCAATTGAGATGGTATGATAAAGTGCTCTTAAGGGGCTGGCGACACATACCAATTCATTCACTCACTCGCTCATTTATTTACTCATTCCAGCATTGTATTCACATACTATCCAAAGAAGTTCATGTGTAGTGTTTTAGCAGATTATGCAATTAGTAAGTAACAAACTTGGATGTTCTGTTGAACATAAAATTAGCATAAACTAATATCTATGTTAAATAGATAAATTTAGTTAAATCACAAAATCAAATTCAGTTAAATCACAAAATCACTTAATTTTATCTCCAAAGTATTTCAGGCAATGATAGTCTCTACCACATTAAGTACAGAGGTTCAAAGGTAAGGAGAATTTGGCAATGATTTGTCAGATATGACACCAAAACCACAGACGAAGAAAGTAAAATTAGATAAATGGAACTATATCAAACTTAAAATTCTTGTGCATCAAAAGATACAATCAACAGAGTAAAAAGGCAATGCTGCTGCTAAGTCACTTCAGTCGTGTCCGACTCCATGTGAAAAAGGAAATACAGAATAAAAAAAAATATTTTCAGGTCATATGTCTGACGAGGGGTTAATATCAAAATATATGAAGAACTCTACAATTCAACACCAAAATATAAAAAAAAAAAAAGATTAAAAAAGGGGTAAGAACCTGAACATTTCTCCAAAGAAGATACAGAAATGGCCAACGAGTATATAAAAAGAAGGTCAATCATTAGAGACATGAAAATCAAAACCACAATAAGATAATACCTCATATCCACTAGAAAGGCTACTATTAAAAAAAAAAAGATAACAAGATTGGCAATACTGAAGAAGATATGGAGACATCAGAACCCTTGTACACTGCTGGTGGGAGCATAAAATGCTGCAACCACCATGGAAAATACTACAGAGGTTCCTCAAAAAATTACAACAGAACTACTAAATGATCCAACAATCTCATTTCTGGGTATCCATCCAAAATAAGTGAAAGCACGTCTCAGTTATTTACATACCCAAGTTCACAGCAGAACTATTCATAATATCCAAGAGGTGGAAGCAACCCAAATGTCCATTAAGGAATGAATGGATAAGCAAAAAGTGGTCTATGCATACAACGGAATAGTACTCAGCCTTAAAAAGAAAAGCAATCTTGTTACATGCTACAACATGGATGAAGCTTGAGAAACGCTAAGTGAATTAAGCCAGTTACAAAAAGATAAATACTATTATGATTCCACTTGAATGAAGCATCTGAGGTAGCCAATGTGATCAACTGAACTGTGGCTTCCCCAAAGTTTGTATGCTGAATATGAACAGTTAGAGCTCTAACCCTCAATGTGACTGTGTCTTGAGATAGGGCCTGTAAGGGAGCACTTACATTAAAGGAGGTCAAAAGAATGAGGCCTCATCAGAGAAGAAGTGACGCAAGATCCATCCCTCCCTCTCCCTCTCTCCATCTCTCTCTCTACGAGGACACAGGCAAGATGATGACCATTCACTTGGAAACCAGGCAGAGAAACTGATCCTAATGGCACTTTGATCTTGGACGTCTAGCCTCCAGAACTATAAGGAAAGCCATTTCTGTTGTTTAAACCATACGGTCTGTGGTATTTTGTTATGGCAGCCCTAGGAGACTAATGCAGTCAAACCCATAAAAACAGAAAATTGAATGGTGATTACCACAGGCTAGGGGAAGCAGAAAAATATTATAGTTTCAGATTTGTAAGATAATAAAGTTCTGGAGATGGGTTTTACAATGATGCAAATATACAGCTGACTCCTGAACAATGAGAGTTTGAACTGTGTGGGTCCTCCTATATGCAGATTTTTTTCAATAGTTAAGTACTACAGTACTATGCAATCCGTGGTTGGTTGACTTCATGACCACAGATACAGAGGAACACCTCAAACACAGACACCTGATTATAAATTACAAGTGGATTTCTGACTGCACAATTGGTGTCCCTAACCCCTATGCTGTTCAAAGGGTAACTGCACTTAACATTTCTAAACTGTACACTTAAAAAGGATTAAGATGGTAAATTTTATGTTATGTGATATTTACCACAAGAAAGAAAAATTAAGCAGAATTTCAAATTTCCTTCTGAAATGAGAAAAAGAGAATAAAAACACACTTCACAAATAGAAACAACTTGTAATACTATTTTACGTATATGAAATGTATACGGGTGTGATTTATATGTGTCTTTATTTCATTAGGAAAAGCAATAATGATAACTATCTTAAGGTAAAAATAACACTTCTAATTTAAAACCAATACTTACCAATTTAGCCAACAGAGAGAAATCTTAGTCTGTAAAATTTAATCTCTAAACTCTACTAACATTAGGGGTGAATATAACACATCATCAACATTTCAACCCTCAGTATCTTTTGCAAGAAAATGCTATTAACAGGAGAAAACAGAACAGTTCTCAGTTCAAATTTTCCAGATGCCTAAGTCAGATATTTTATCTTTTGAAAAGGTGGAAAGAACCACTACCAACATTAGGACTCATATAACTTATACAAAAGAGAATTCAATTTAGCTTTAAAAACATTCTTTCTCTTAATGATTACATTCCCTTAAGATCTCTTCTCCTACAAATACGAGAACAAAGAACCTGATACCTATGAAATCCTTCCTTGCTGCTGCTGCTGCATATATCTATTCTTCATGTTTGCCCCAAAGAAACACAAGGCAGTATAAACAATAGTTACACTATTTTACCATTTAGCCTATTTTTTCTAACAAAGTTAACATGCGGAAAAATAAAATAAACACGTGGGATTAGAGATTTTGGACTCAAGATGTTACTGAAATGCAAGTCTGTGTGCCCTTCACACAGTGAGGCCAAACAACACCAAAACGTCAGAGTTTAGAGCAAACTGAAAGGTTTACTGAGGGCCATGCAACGAGATGGGTGGCTTCTACCTTAAAATATCTAAACTCTCCAAAAGCTTTCAGCAAAGCCCTTTTCGAGGAAGGGTGAGGGAGGGGTGTGGCTAGTTGTTGCAAACTTCTTGTCAGGTCCTTTGTTCTTGTGGTCAGATCACAGTCAGGTAACAATGTTCCCATAAATCTATACCAAAGGAATAACTTTCACCCTCAGAGGTCCAGGCCTGGCTAAGGGGACGGAGATCTCAGCGGCGGGCAGCTCCCTTAGGGCCAGGGCCCTAGACCTCGCCCATTGTCATCACTGAGGGAGCCAGGCACCCAACCCCACTGGCCCTCAGGCTGCCCAAATTGGAGAGGGGGAGAAGGAGAAAGACTGTGTCCATGCAGACGGCCGCTGCCGTTATGCTGCAGAGACAGGGACGGGGGAGAGGTTCACTTCTGGGCCAAGGCCAATGGGCAGCCTTGGCGAGGGCTCTGGAGTTCTACAAGACACAGCTCCCAGCCTGTTCCCTGGGCACGCCGGCTCACCGACTGGCCAGAGGCCGGGTAAGCAAGAGGGCGCTGTGGAGAAAGCCAGGAACCATCTCTTACCTCACTTTCCACCAGAGGACCACCATTCCGCCAGCCATTGGCTGAAAGCCCCACTAAGGGTCAATCAGTAACAGTTGGTCACTTGGGCGAGTGGTCAACTGTGGCACCAACCAATGTCTGAGCAGGACCACTAGTGGTCACTCACTGACAGTGGCTTACTTTGGGGAGGGGCCCACTGTGGCATCAGCCAATGGCTGAGCAGGACCACTAATGGTCCCCGTGGTAACCGTTACCTAGTAACATGCTACAGAGTAATGGCCCACAGTAATAGCAACAACCACATGCTAAGGGCTTCTCTCGCCTGGCTCTATTATAATGCCACAGTAAAATTTCTTGTATTCACTGGACTAAATACCATTTCAAGAAAAGTTCTGGCTGTGACACCCAAAGTGGAAAGGTAGACACAGCCTGGTTTCAGGAAATCATCAAGAACAGGATTTCTCAACTTTGGCACAACTGGCATGTTTGAACCAAATAATTCTTTGTTTTAAGGGCTCCAGGATGTTTAAGAGCAACCCCATTGCCACCTACTTCTAGATGCCATTACTCCTTCCAGCTGTGACAACCAAAAATATCCCCAGACATTACCAAATGTCCCTTGAGGGACAAAATTACCCCCAATCTAGAGAATAGGAGGTAACAGGTAAAATAATGAATTAACAAAATTAAACTGCAGAAGTGAACTTAAGAGTCCAAAGCTAAAAAGTTAGTATTTCAGATCTAAACTTTGACATGCAAACTAAGGAGTGTGAGTTGTAAGATAACTCTGGCTGAGAGTGGGCAGGGGGAAAGAGATTAAAAAAAAAAATAGACTTCAAAATGTTAAGAGACATGTGTGTCTATTGCTAGAAAGAACATTCTAAAAATATTACATGCTACTTTTTTATATGTGCTCAAGGAAATAAAACCATAGTTACATTTGTTATTTTCCTCTTTTAGACTGCCATCTGGCAATCCACACTTCCACTAGAAAAAAATCCTAGCCAATTTGACTAAAATAGTTAATATACCACCCCAAGGGCCAAAAATATGCCAGGAGTCTACAGTTTACTGTCCCAACAGTCATGCCCCAACAGAGATACTAATGTCCTTAAAAGATAAAAGTAAATAATTCACAGGATGCTTACCAATCTGTGAAATTTCCTCCCCACCTTTGGCATTGAGGCAAACTAGCCAGAGGAAAAGAACAACAAATGTACTTCTACAGAATAGGCAAACTAAAGTAATAAGCTCATTTATTGGATGTCAACTTATCCCCAAGATTGAAGCTTTAAGTCCACTAATAAATACAACAATACAATGGACTACAGTCACTATATTTCCTGTTAGAATACATGAAATGATGAGACAGGTGCACTGAGTGCTTGTTAACCCTCCCAAAGGAAGGCAGTACAAAAAGCCTTCATCATGATGAAGTCAAGGTGTACCACCATAACATGAATCCTTCTTCATAATAGTCAAAAGCTGTCAAAAACAGGCACATCCGCACTAGGATCTCCTTTGCGTTCTCATTCCCTAGTCCAAAAAGGCAGGCTAAGGCAATGAAAACCGACAGTCATCAATAGCTGAAGAGTGACTGTGAAGTACGAGGACGAAAAGAAAACCACGTGTGATTCACTTCACGTGGGTTGCATTAGATGCAAACATAGACTGCATGGTTGGAGCACTTCTGCGAGCACTCATCTAGATGGGGTGAAGAGTGAGACAATCAACGTGGCTCTCCTGCAGTTTACATCCTAGTGCAGGAATTCCAGTAAAATCATCAAACATTTGGGAAAAGCAACACCATGAAAGGTAGTACCAAACACAACCGAAAGTCGCTCAGTTGTGTCCAACTCTTTGCAACCCCATGGACTATACATATACAGTCCATGGAATTCTCCAGGCCAGAATACTGGAGTGGGTAGCCTTTTCCTTCTCCAGGGAATGGTCCCAACCCAGGGATCAAACCCAGGTCTCCCACATTGCAGGTGCATTCTTTACCAGCTGAGCCACAAGGGAAACTTAAGAATACTGGAGTGGGTAGCCTATCCCTTCTCCAGTGGATCTTCCCGACCCAGGAATCAAACCAGGGTCTCCTGCATTGCAGGCAGATTCTTTACCAACTGAGCTATCAGGGAAGCCCCTACCAAACACAAGGTCTCTTTTCAAAAGGAGAAAAGTTAATAATATTCAAGGAAAAAAAGTTAATTAAAAAAAAAACAGAAGACTTTAATTATTATTCTCACAGAGACTGAGGGAACACTGCATCTGTAAGGAAAGAATAGTTTATGACATTAGAGAAAATTGTGAATAAACACTTACATTTAGACCTTTGAATGAAATCTTAGAAACCAAAGATGAAGAGAAAAATCCTAAGGTTTTCCAAGAGAAAAAAAGGGGTATAAGCCATTTTCAGATATTCAAGGATTGACTATATTCCAAGTTTAAAAGAACTATTAGACTTATCAAATCAAACAACTGGAACAAAGATCATGACTTTAAAAACACTGCAAAAATATACATACAATATAATACTATTTGTAAATATTTTTTAAAACCATCAAACAATCCTGCATGTTTTTATGGTAACACACTTATACAATAAAAATATAAAGCCATTTACGGTCATTACGCAGGAGTACAAGTAAGAAGTAAGCAAATGGGGTAGAGCTTTGGCTTGATACTTCTTTAAGAAGAAACAACCATGGGACTTCCGTGGTGGTCCAGTGCTTAAGAGTCTGTCTTGCCCTGAAGGTGACATGGGTTCCATCCCTGGTTGAGGAACTAAGATCCCACATGGCATGGAGCAATTAAGCAACACATTGAAGACCTGATGCAGCCAAATAAATAAATTAATTAAATATTTTTATAAAAGAAGAAGCAACCTCCATCATTAGAATCCAGAATCATAAATGATCTCAACAAAAAGGAGAGAAAGTGTCTTAGGAGGGAGAGACTGAACGTGAAGCCTTGTTAAGAAAGAGAGTGGGGGAGGGGAGAACTGGGGGTTGGTAATTAGCAGGTAACAAAGTCCTACTGTACAGCACAGAGAACTATATTCAATACCCTGTGATAAACCTAATGGAAAAGAATATACAACAAAAATTTTTTTAAAGAGTAGTTTCTTATTTTGAAGAGAATGGATACTAAATAGATATAGGTATTGATAGCCAATGTTAAAAATAAGTTTAAGGATGTGTAATAAAAATTTAACGTTAACCACTAAAAAACACTTTGAAATAGACATTTTTTACTTTCAAATCATCAGAGGAAAGCAATGACACAGAGAAAGCCACCAATGTAAAAGAAGACTAAGTTCAACTACATCAGTAATCACAATAAACAACAATTAGTTACGTTCACTATTAAAATAAACAGACTGTCACACTGCAGTTTTAAAATATCCAACTACATGCTGCTTACCAGGTATATGCTAACCAGATAGAGACCTAAGATAACATGGGACAGCTGAAAAGAAACAAATGAAAAACAAGATAACAAATCAATAATTTTTTTTAAAAAAGAAAGTAAATATAGCAATAATAACATCAGGCAAACTAGAATTAAAGAAAAAGAGTATCAAGTGAAAGAAGAGAAAAATCTTATTGATAAAACATGCAGTCAAGTTGTTATGGCACAAACCTTTTATGTACCTAATTACATCGCTTCAAAACATGTAATGCAGAAAAAGGCATCAAAACCAGAAGAAAATGACTTTTCTGTAACCATAGTAAGATTTAACATGCCCTTCTCAAAAGAGCCACATTACAAATAAATAAAAAGGGTGAATTAAAAACTTGACTATATAAACCTAAACATATAAAAGTACACACACACACACACAGGCGCCCACACATGCGTGTGGCTCCCCTGCTAGCTCAGTGGTAAAGAACCCGCTTGCAATGCAGGAAACTCGGGTTCCATCCCCGGGTCAGGAAGATCCTCTGGAAAAGGAAATGGCAACCCACTCCAGTAGTCCTGCCTGGGAAATCTTGGGGACAGAGGAGCCCGCTATAATCCATGGGGTCGCAAAAGAGTAGGACACAACTGAAGTACTAAATAACAACAAAAATACACACACACATTCCTCAACAAGGTCCCCAAGGCATCAAATACATAAGCCATATTCTCTGATCATACCTCAATAAAACACAAGGACAGTCAACTGTCTGTTTCATTTAGAGTGGCGTCAGATGGGCAAAAATCTTTGTGGCAGCTTGGGTGTGGGTATAGAGGAAAGGATATTTATAGAAACTGAATGTGGGAGGATAAGCTTGCAATGCCTTTTTGCAAAATAATTTGATATTACCATCAAAATTTTAAAAGTCATACTCTTTGACTTGATAATTCTACTTTTAGAAATACTTCATAAAAACTATACATAATCACAAAACAAATGTACAACACACACAGTGCAATACTAGTTAAAGCAGCAAAAAGGTAATATCATCAACAGAAATATGGTTACATTACTTACAGTACATTCATTTCATAAAGTGCCAAGCACTGACATGGAAAGAATCTCCAAGACACAGTGTTGTTTGTTGTTGTAAGTATGAAAAAATACACACGTATCATTCAAATTATGTTAAGATTCAAAAAAGAAAAACCAAAGTGGAAAAATACAGAACATACTTTTTTCTTCTAAAGAGGGATATGATGGAAAACTTTCATATTTTACTTTATGTAAGTCTCTACTGTTTGAATATTTTATGACTTGTACTGCTTGTATAATTCAAAGAAAAGAAAAGACAAGCAATAATTTTTAAGAATTTCTTACTTACTTCCCAGAAGACTGGGATCTTTCTGTTCTTGGTACAAATTTGATCAAACTCATCAGCGAGGACAGGACAAGTATAAGGTTCCAATCTGTTCAAATAAGAACATTTTCTGTTCCCTCTGCCAGGAATGCTCTTCCTCGGAGACGGTTCACTCCCCTCACTGCCTTCATGTTTTCCACTTAAATGTCATTTTATCTGAGGAAGACTTTCAGTATAAAATGCCAACCTCCTACACCCACACCTCCTCTCCCCAACTATCTTCACTTGCTTTACAGTTCACCAGAGTAATTTCATGCCTGTGTCTCAGTGTCCTTGTCTTTAACACAGGGTGATACATGTACTCACTGGAAAAGACCCTGATGCTGGGAAAGATCGAAGGTGGGAGGAGAAGGGGACGACAGAGGATGAGATGGTTGGATGGCATCACCAACTCAATGGACAGGAGTCTGACCAAACTCCAGGAGATGGTGATGGACAAGGAAGCCTGGCGTGCTGTAGTCCACTGGGTCGCAAAGAGTCAGACATGACTGAGCGACTGGACTGAACTGATACGTGCACCCACCCCACAGGATTACTGTTAGGCTTAGAATGAGCTAGGAGCCCTCAGATGAGCACCTGACTTACAGTAAGAGCTGTATCAGGCTTTGATGTTTTGTCTGTTTTGTTTACGGTCTGCCTTCCCCCTATGAGAATGACAACCCCTGGAAACAGGCACTGCGTTTTGTTCACAACAGTATCCCAAATGCCTGGAAAGCGTTTATCAGTAAATATTCATAGCTGTCGAAGCCTGATTTAGTACTGCAGCCATATGCACAGACAGCTGACATTACCCCCAAAAAAAGGGGGCCAATTATTTTCAGTAAGCTTTCTGCACATTAGCATAAATAATCTATAATGATTCAATCTATTTTGAAAGCACAATATGTAGCAGTACGACTGCTAGCAGCATCCAGTAGAGAAGTGGCACGGTCCCATTGAATTCCTTAATTTCTTAATACTAACATGGCAACAGAAAGGAAAACACAACGTGGAGGGAGCACACAAAAGCATGACTTACTCTGCATTCCGGCTTTTGATGCATGGCTGGTAGAGGACCTTGACTGCATTCCAGGCGGAACTGGAATCGGCCTTCGATACATCTTCCAACACAGGAAATTTTTGGATACTTGTGGACTGTCCCAAAGATTCAATCACCAAACTGTCTGAGTTTAAAAGCCATAGCTAAAGAAATGAAGAGAAAAGTCTAAGCATAAGAGTATTTTTTTAAAAAAAAGAATTATCCCCACCCTATCCATATCTCTTAAGTGAGTGAGTAAGTGAAGTCGCTTAGTCGTGTCCGCCGACTCTTTGCGAACCCATGGACTGTAGCCTACCAGGCTCCTCTGTCCATGGGATTTTTCCAGGCAAGAATACTAGAGTGGGTTGCCATTTCCTTCTCCAGAGGATTTTCCCGACCCAGGGATCAAACCTGGGTCTCCCTCATCATAGGCGGCCACTTTACTGTCTGAGCCACCAGGGAAATCCTATCCATATCTCATACCACCACTCAAAAAAGATAAAAAACAAAAACTATTTTAAAAGAAGATAAAACTATAAAACACCGGAAAAAATACTGAAAAATCACGTATGCAACTTTGAAGTAGGGTAAGTCTTTCAAAGTACAATGTTTGTAGAGCCGCTGATAACATAGTTTCTAAAGACAATTGATTAGGAGAAAACATGTAACACAAAGTTATTATCCACAATTTGGAGAAGGAAATGGCAACCCACTCCAGTGTTCTTGCCTGGAGAATCCCAGGGATGGGGGAGCCTGGTGGGCTTCCATCTGTGGGGTCACACAGAGTCGGACACAAATGAAGTGACTTAGCAGCAGCAATCAGTAAGTGGGAAAAACAGACCAAGAAAGACACAGGTGAGGAATATGAAAAGAATCAAACAAGAAATAAGTGATAAATATATTAAAATGTCACTCTAACTAGTAATAAGGAAATACAAAATTTTTGTGCCACTCCTTTTCACTTATCAGATTGGCAAATACAAAAAAAATGACAACATCAAGCTCAGAAGAAGGGTTTGGAGCATGTGTGTCTTCCCACACACTGCTTGTGGGAGAGTGCTTCTGGATTTGGATTCAGTTGATTAGTTGAGGATTTACTCTCAGGAGAAAGGGTGGGAGGGAAAGAGGAGAAGGCAGGGGAAGGAGTTGGCCAGTGATGTGGACTCAACATAATCTCACAGGGAGCCCTGGAACCTGAATCCCACCTACAGAATCAGTCCCATTTTGAGACAGGAGAAGGCAGGTTTTGTAGTCCAGGGTCAAGTCACAGGCAGGAGGCTGAGCAGGACAGGGGTGGAGGTAAGCGAGGACAAGAAACTCCCCAGGCCAGGCTACATCTGTCCAGACAGGACATGTCTCTGAACAAGGGCAGCTGTGAGCCGTGAGCAGGCAACTCTTATCCCTGGGAAACGGGGGACCAGCCAAGGAAAGGGGACCTGGGTGGGGTACCAAGAATGTCTAGAGAGGGTAAAGGAGGTTTGTAAAAGATAAATTAGTCCAACTTTTTGGAGGCAATAATTATAAGAGTTTAAAATACACAAGTTCTAAGAATGATGAGAAAACTGTTTCTAATGGACTAAAACATACATGCAAAGATGATTTTCACTGAAGCACTGTCTTTACCAGCCACACAGTGGAATTCTCATCATTAATGAGTCCATATTTACACTAACAAGAAACAGGACTCATGATACATAGTTGAGTGAAGTACACATGTTGAAAAATGATGCTAGTCACACCACTGTGTTATTTTTACAAATACCTGTGGGTGTATTACATATAAACAGGGGGAAAATGGACTGTTAATGATGACCTCTGGATGGTATGACTCAGGAGGGCAGAGAAGGGGACAAAATGGAAGGAAGGAGCACTTCTTTTACATTCTTCATGTTGTCAGAATGTATTTCCAAGAATGTATTACTTTTATAAGAATGAAAAAAAAATTAAGTTAAATATACACGAGTAGTAAGTTTAAAAAAATTCCTACTCCTGATTTTCAACTTGAAAAGATGAAAAGAAAACTGAGGGAATTCCCTGGCGGTCCAGTGCTTAGGACTCAGTGCTTCCACTGCAGGGGCATGACCCCTGGTTGGGGGACTAAGATCCTGCAAGACTTGAGGTGGGGCCAAAGGAAAAAAATGGAGAAAAAAAGAAAATTAAAGCTGATTTCAGACTATGACTAAGAGGTATACTTAGTGTCACCCTTACTTAGAAAATATTTTAACTTTGAATAAAAATTATCTGGAATTAGAAAAGCATGGAGCCCCTGTGATGGATCGTCAGTCACAAAGCAGTATCAAGTAACAACTTCAATTCCCTCCCTCCTTTCAGCTACCACACTCCCGTATTAGCGTGTGAGGTCCTTGAAGGCATTTTTGTTCTATCCTGAGCACCTCGGACAATGTCTTTCAAATAAGAAGTGCTCAATATATGTTTACTGGTTGAATAAAACTGATGTGGAGGCAGACAAGAGACTTGGGTCCTCAGTCTTGGATTTTTATGTAATGTCCTAAACTCTTTTCTGCAGTTTGGTATTAGACACCTGTGGTTTATGCAGGGGATGATTCTGCTATGTGTGGAACCTCTTCTCCAAAACTTGCCACTACTTCTCAAACATCAAAGTGTTGAAATCAGGATCTTGAAGGAATTAGGTTTTATTTCTCTGTGAATTCCTAGTACCTAGCACATTACTGTTGTTGTTTAGTCGCTAAGTCATTTCCAACTCTTTTTGTGACCCCATGACTACAGCCCACCAGGCTCCTCTGTCCATGGGATTTCTACACAGTGGCAGGTAAATCATTTGTTATTCAATTAAAGGCGCTTGATTTGTGAATTAAGCTAACAGTAAAATTTTAATTTTTGATCACTAATTTTCTAGACCTGAGAATTAAGAATAACAAAACCCAAAGAATTTCTGAGCCCCTGAACTACTAGGCTACAAAAAACTGGGCAAAAATCACTTCTTACCAGAATGTATACTTTGTCATCGTGACCTTGAATAGTGAATCTAAAAGTGCTTCTAGCAGAGGAGAGTTCCACCATACACTGGGCGATGATGCTCTGCACAAACTGAGACCTGTTTGAACAGAAACCAATTTTCACAATGAGCCTCTCATAATAACAAACAAGAAGAGCCCCAAATACCCACAGGGTACCTAAGAGGAATAAGTGGCTGCATGCCAGATTTTTCTGTACGCTGCCCATTCCCTCACAACCTGTGCTAATTTTAATCTATTTTTAATGTGTTTGGTGTTTGTGCCAGTCTTGGTGAGATCTTAATTCCCCATACAGGGATTGAACCATGTTCCCTGCAGTAGAAGCATGGAGTCCTAATCACTGAACAGCCAGAGAAGTTCCTGAGCCAGTCTTTCTATAACCTATTCTTCAATCATTAATACATTTTCCACCCCAACCTATCTATGTGAAAAGGAAAAAGTATTACTTGCTCAGTCATGTCTGACACTTTGTGACCCCATGGACTGTAGCCTGCCAGGCTCCTCTGTCCATGGGATTCTCCAGGCAAGAATACTGGAGTGGGTAGCCATTCCCTTCTCCAGGGGATCTTCCTGACCCAGGGATTGAACCCAGGTCTTCTGCATTGCAGGCAGATTCTTTACCATCTTTACCACCAGGGAAGCCCAACCTAAGTATTCCTCCATGAAATTAAAAAAAATATGCTTAGATTAGTCAATATTCCATTTGAGCTGTGGTAAATTAAATAGTGAATAACTAAGTTATAAAAGAAGATGAGAAATTTCCTTCCAAACATTAGACAGTATTATCTCCAATGTTTTCTATTTGCTTCCCCTCAGAGTGTCAGATCTGAGATGCATAATCAAAGTATTTATAAGAGGATGCAGTTCAAGGTTATAGTCAGAGGGCCATAATTTTTAGACATCAGTAAATGAACTGAAAGACACACTACAGTTAACTTTCATTTGCAAAACTAAAAAGATTCAAAGAAAAGAAATACTAATGAATTTAGTGGATAGGAATATTCTTTTTAAAAACACAGAAGTCATTTGAAAACTAACTCACGTTGCAAATAAGTTAAATTAAAACCAGAAATAACTACTCAAAAACCTATGGATGATTATAAGACCTTGGATATCTTGCACATAGAAAGAGCACAAAAAAATTTCAGAACTAGATTTATAAGAGCACATTTGTTTATGCCATTATGTAAGCAAACCATAAATAAATCTTCAAATCTTTCATATCTGTGGTTTCATTCTACTACCTAAAACTCCTTCCAAAGGCTTTCATTTTTCCTTTCCAAGCAAACACACGTATAAATAAAAATGAATTCCTAAATAATCAATTGTTCCCATCTTTCTTTACATGTGAAACTACAGAACAAACAATTTGCTGTTTGTACCTTGGTATGATGGGGAAATTTCTTTCAGAGGGCAGAATAATTATCTCTGTCATATAAAACTTAGTGGTTTCTAGAAACAAAAAATAAGAATATTAAAAAGCTACACAATTAGTATTTCTATCATGGGCATGTTGGTATCAAATTATGACATTTCAAACTAAATATCTGATATACTGGTACAGTGAACATTCAGTAAAACTTTTCTAAAAGCGACTTAGCTTCGGAAGACAAAGATTGATGAAACTATGACAGCCCTGAGACTTCAGATAGCTCAGTGTTGTTTCAGAAGAGCACGCCCTAGATGAGTCTGGTACAGCAAGACTCTGTTCACAAATATGCATGGTTATAAAAACTAGGCACATCACAACCATAGCCCACTCATCTAAAACTCAGTCTTTTGGTTTCCTCATTTCTGGAGAGTAGACAATCCTAGGAGTCACCGAAAAAGCCTCTTTAATCATAGTATTCTAAAGCCCAAGCACAGAAGCTGTGAACCTCACATTAATATTTACCCAGAATCTCAATGAGCATATTAATATCCAATTTTTACCAAAGCTGGTTATCGGATTACTTCATTTACAGAAATATTTAAACTAAATTTTTAACAGAAATGAACATAAACGTAACCATTTTTGATTTTTTAAAAAATCCATGAAAAATGTTCACTCACTAGTAATGAAATGGAAATTAAAATGAAATATTTTTAGTATCAAATAAGAAAATATTTTTGAAAGATAAATTGTAGCAGCAATGAAGATATGGAGAAACAGTTACACTTATTCTCCTTCTGCTGTCAGGATTGCAAATAACAGATTTTTGGAAAGCCACTTGGTGAAGGCATTAAAAATATATATACATTTTGGCTGAGAATTGGTTGAGAAAATCAAAGTGAAAAAAAAAAATATATATATATACATACATTTTGACACCATAATTAAATGCCTTATCTCAAAGAAATACTAATAGATATCTGTAAATGTTTATCTATTAAGATGCTTACAATAATATTAATAGAAAATACTGAAAAATTAAATTTCTAAAAATTGAGGATGGTTGAGTTAAATAAACATCTATATATTTCAGCAAGAGAATTTTATAGTCATTAAAAATGTTGTGCCAACAAATTTTTAATTGTTTTAAGATGAAAAATTGTTCCTTGTAGATCTTCTGTAAACGTTTACCACTGCTTAATGTAACACACAGAAAAAGGCAAAAAAAAAAAGTATTATTTTTTTGAATCATTATGAAGACTATATATTTTCCCTTGAAGTTCAATTTTTCACTTTACTATTTAAAACCATGTTATTAGATGCAGAATTTAACTTTTTAACATTCTAAAGTGATCCTTTTGTCCCGGGTGTTGTCAAAACTATAGTTTAATTCCACAATTTTAATCCCACAAGGTAATTTACACAATTAACATTCACTTAGTGTCACCAACATATTGATCACTTTCTTTACCAATCCTTCGTGAACTTAGACCCTCTTTCTGGAATCATTTCTTTTACTTAATATACTGGTAAAATTTCTTTTCATAAGAAACCAAATCGCTAAAATTGACTTATCCTAGTTTTTGCTTGACAGAGAATATATTTATCTTTGTCTTGATTCTTTCGTATCAGGACATTTTCTCCTGATATAAAATTATAGGTTAACAGTTTTTAAACTGTGTGCACACTATCATTCTCCTGTCTTCAGATCTCTATTTCTGCTGTCCCTTTGAAGGTAATGTCTTTTTCCCTGGCTACTTTAAAATTTTCCATTTTCCTTTTTCTAAATTTCCCCTCAGTATCACTGTGATGTATCTAACTATATACTTCTATGTATTTCTCTTACTTGGGCCTCATACACTTAGAATTCACTGGACTTCAGACTACAAATTCTAGTTCTTTGTCACTTTTGCAAAATCCTCAGCAATTCTCTCTGCAAATACTATACTCTATTTCTTCCTTCTATAAGCACAATCAAACATGCATTAGATCTCCTCTGTTTTATGTCTCTTACCTTTTCTTCTGTATTTTTTACCTTCTTGTCTCTCTGTGCTGAATTACAGATTTTTCTTCTCATCTATCTTCTCTTCACTAATTCTTCCCCCATGCTGTGCCTAATCTGCTGTTAAGCTACCCACTGAGTTTTAAATTTCAATTATATTTTTAAGAAATTCTGTTGCAGATCTTCTCCAAATACGCTTACTGTTTTAGTTGCCTTTACCCTTTGATTATTTCAAACCTGTCTTTTATTTTGTAAATACAGTAAGCATGGTCATTTTACAGTTTATATCTGATAATTCCAGTAACAGGTGTCTGTTACTATTGTTTGCTGTTTTTTTTTTTAGTTCTCACTGATAGAAGTCTAGTTTACTTATGTGCCTATTTATGTTTGGTTGTATGGTAAACACTGTACTTGACAAATTCCTTGTGGGAATGATATAAGTTTCACAACGAGGTATTTTCCTCCAGAGATGACTTGCAATTGATTTTCCCAGGCCCATGGCATTATGTCTAGTTCAAAGCAGACTAACCACGTTCAAGATCTGAAATTCCTAAAGTCTCAAAGGATTAATCAGTTCAGTTCAGTTCAATTCAGTCGCTCAGTCGTGTCCGACTCTTTGCGACCCCATGAATCACAGCACGCCAGGCCTCCCTGTCCATCACCAACTCCCGGAGTTCACTCAAACTCATGTCCATCGAGTCGGTGATGCCATCCAGCCATCTCATTCTCTGTCGTCCCCGTCTCCTCCCGCCCCCAATCCCTCCCAGCATCAGAGACTTTTCTAGTGAGTCAACTCTTTGCATGAGGTGGCCAAAGTATTGCAGTTTCAGCTTTAGCATCAGTCCTTCCAATGAACACCCAGAATTGATCTCCTTTAGAACGGACTGGTTGGATCTCCTTGCAGTCCAAGGGACTCTCAAGAGTCTTCTCCAGCACCACAGTTCAAAAGCATCAATTCTTCGGCGATCAGCTTTCTTCATAGTCCAATTCTCACATCCATACATGACCACTGGAAAAACCATAGCCTTGACTAGACGGACCTTTGTTGGCAAAGTAATGTCTCTGCTTTTTAATATATTGGTCTGTAATTTCACAGGCTTGTATCCACTTGTGATTTGCCTTCACTGTGCCGTAGAGTCATTCAGGGTCTCATATTTTTGTCCAGTCACCTGTTAGATTCTCACTCTGTGTAGTCTTCGATATCAAAAGTTCTCATTTTAGAGCACTGGCAAATGCAAGGAAAAGATGGTTTTTAATTTTATGCTAACCTCTGTTGAGTATGCTTCTGTGGTAATTAACCTACATATTTTCCATTTATCTTGCTCTTCATTCCTTCCTGTGGATTCCAATTAGCATCTGATATCTTTCACTTCAGCCTGAAGAACTTTCCTTAGTATTGTCTGCTAGTGATGCATTATTTCCACCTATTTCTTAAAAATGTCCTTGTTTTGCCTTCAGTTTTGAGGTAGTGTTTTACTGCATATAGAATTATTAATTGAAAGGTGTTACTGTTTTCTCTCCCAATATTTTCAATATCTCAAAGGGTCCTTTGGCTGTCTTTTAGTGTCTTTTTAGCTGTCATTACTTCTATAAGAAGTTGGCCTTAATTCTTAATGAAATCCCTACAATGTTTTGTTTTCTCTTGTTCCTTTCAAGATTCTCTCTTCATCTCTTGCTTTTATCAGTTTGACTACAATACACCTGGGTGAAATGTTCTTTGTGTTTATCTTACTTGAGATTCACTGCAGTTGTTGGATCCAAAAGTTAAAATATTTCACCAAATCTGACAACATCTCACCCATTTTTTCCCTGATATTTTCTCTCTTCACCTTCTAAAGCTCCACTTACACATTTATTGAAACACTTAACATCGTTCCACAAATCTGATATTCTCTTCATTTTGAGACTTTATTCTTGTCTGTTCTTTGGATTGATTAATTTCTATTCACCTATCTTCAACTGGTAGCTCAGATAGTAAAGAGTCTGCCTGCAGTGCAGGAGACCTGGGTTCGATCCCTGGGTTGGGAAGATCCACTGGAGAAGGGAATGGCAACCCACTCCAGTATTCTTACCTGGAGAATTCCATGGACAGAGGAGCCTGGAGGGCTACGGTTCATGGGTTCGCAGAGTCGGACACAACTGAGCAACTAACACTTTCATTATCTTCAACAATTTTTGTTTGTTTCTATCATCTCAAATATGAGGATTTAGTTATTCCAGTGAATTTTTCTCTAGTTACTGTACTTTTCAGCTCTGTAATTACCAACTGGGTGTTTCTCTGAAGTTTCTAATTTGTTGAGACTTGCTATTAATTTTCTTTTTAATTCTTTGCCATATTTATAATTAGTTACTTCAACATCTTTGTCTGCTAATTTAATATTTGTGCTTCTTCAGCACCCGTTGAGTCCTGCTTTCTCCTTGAGTATGAACCACTCCTGTCTCTTTCTTTGCATGGCTACTAATTTCTAGAAGGAAGTAGGATATTATTGTAATACACTGTAGTAATTCTGGATTTTCTTTTATCCTTTGAAGGGTTGTTGGTTTATAGGTCAATTAATAAGCTTGGACTAAAACAGCACAAAATATGCCTTCCCACAGTATGAAGTCACTGTGTCTGTGCTCAGTCATCTTTTGCTTTGCCTGACTCCCTAGAGAGTATTTGCTATCTCTGCATAGCTTGGCTATCAGCAAATCTAGGGCAAGGTTCTTCCCAAATACTTCAGACCACTAAGGTTTCCGCCTCCTGCTACCCAAATTGTATATGGACTGAGGAATGAACCAAAGGCACAACAAATTTTGAGGTCTCTCCAAGCTTTCAGTTCCTAATGGACTCCCTGGCATCTACTGTGCGTATGCAGAGGTTCGCAATCAGTCAGAGCTATGCTAAGAAGTTACTAGCTCAGCCCTTCCAGGACACTCTTGCTTTCAAAATATCCCCTCTTAAATTTCTACTTTCTCCTTTGCCTACCCTGAACCAAATCTTTAACCACCTATAAATAATAAAGCTGTGTTATTTTTTCCTACCCACATTCAGGGGCTAGGGGAAATATGGCAATGACCTCAAGCAAAAAAGTCACAAATTTGCCATTTTAGCCCAAAGCAGTAGCAGTTTTTGATAACTGAACATCTCTCAAATCATTGCTTCATTTCGGTTATTTTCTAGTAGCTGTTCTTCTGAACTTGTACAGATCTGTACTTGATTCCTTCAGAGAACTATCCATTCTCTTTATGCCACCATTTTTGAAACTGCGTGTATGCTCAGTCGCTCAGTCATGTCCAACTCTTTGGAACCCCATGGACCATAGTCTGCCAGGCTCCTCCATCAGTGGAATTTTCCAGGCAAGAATACTGGAGCAGGTTGCCATTTCTTACTCCAGGGGATCTTCCAAACCCAGGGATCAAACTCAAGTCTCGTGCATCTTCTGCATTGGCAGGCAGGTTCTTTACCACTGTACCACCTGGGAAGCCCCACTGGGGATCCACTAATTTACTTTTAGAGTAGATGTGGGGAATGCTGTCTTACATTCCCCCCCACACACACTCACATACAATGACCTCCTAATATACTTAGGTATCACATCATAAGGATTTTTGGTTAAATTGATATTCAGTGTTCACATGATTGTAACCATAATCATACCATGGAATTGTTCCTTTTCTGTTCAATCTTCTGTTTCCCACCGTGTGTAACTGCTTGCTTTTTCATGTGTTTAGTTTTCCAAACACATTTAGCTAATTCTGCCCATATGACAAAATGGGTTGTCTCCAGAATATTTGTTATATGTGGTCAAACAATTCAATGACTTTCAGTTTCGGCATATAACTGAAAATGTCTTTCTATTACAATCTTCTCTGTGCTTGCTTCAATCCAGACTGTTATTCTCTATGCCTGCTGTACCTCCCTCCCCGTGGGATTCCTTACCTCATTCTCCTGTGTTGAATAATCTGCTCCCCAAATCCCACATTTCTTCTTTTGAGGTTCAGTTTCTACTTCTGCTGATGCATAACCCTATGGTAGATTCCCTAAGGAAAATATAACTTTGAGGTCCATATTTTGAGAAACTTTAGCTCCAAAAATGTATGTATAATCTTCACACTTGACTATCTGTTGAATTCTGGGTTGAAAATCTTTTTGCTTCTAAACTATGAGGGCATTTTTCATCATCTTCTAGCTTTCAATGTGCTGCTGTTACGAAGTTCAGTGCCATTCTAATTCCTAATCCTTTGTACGTTAGCTGCTTTTTGCTCTCTAGAAGCTTCGTCCTTGGTGTTCGGCGATTACTCTGTGATGCGGCTTTAAGCAGCTTCCTCATCATCCTTCATTAATTGTTTAAGACAGTTAGTGGACCCTTTCAGTTTTCAGCCGGAGCCCATAAGTCCTCATTCTAGGAAATATCTTTTTAGTGTGTTTTTAGTACTTTTGTTCTTTGATGGATTTCCCACACCCTCTATTCTCTTTCTAGAATTTTCAGCTAGATGTTGGATGTCCTAAAAGGCTCATTTCATTCACTCGTTCAACAAATATTTACTGGGTACCCACTAGATGTCAAATATCATTCTAAGGGTTAAACTCATTGTGATAAATGAAATAGACAATATTCCTATCCTTAGGAAACTTACATGATCTTTTTTTTAAATTTCCTTTCCAATTTCCAATCTCTCTCTTTTGATCCTGATTTCTGAAATAATTCCTTAATTTTATCTTCTTTTGGTTATTTTTTTTAAAGCTATTACATCTTTAATGTGACACTCTCTGAATTGTAGAGGCAGTTTTATTTCATTTCTCCAAGGACATTTATTATGGTTTTTTAAGAGACTGTATTTCTGTTTTATACATAATTTGTTTCTTTTCAATGCCCCTGCCCTGTGCATTTGATTATTTGCTTTGGATTCTCTTTAACATGTATTGATTCTCAGCAATCTGTTCATATTTAAATGTAAAGTAATAAAATGCTAAGAGATGCTCTTGGGTACAGTTATAAGGTTTGTTGACAGTAGAATGGCTGAATATAAGCTCATTTTTTTTGTTGTCGCTGAATGACCCCTAAAAATCAGTGTCTGCAGATCTTTTCTCTGGTTAGTCCACTTCCAGAAAGGCTGCTGTAATCTCCTACCTTGAATGTACAAGCAAGCTGCAAGGAGAGAAAGAGACTCAGGAATCTTACGGCTCCTACACAAACTTTGAATTAAAACTTCCTGCTTTCAGCCCCTTGTCCTTGATAACTGCTCCCTCTCAGTTCTGTCCATTTCTGGGATTCCACAGCTGAGTTCTGGCTCCCTCGTGATAAGATGATCAGTCTTCTACAGACACCACAGCTGCAGCGTCCTCCGCACAGCCAAGTGTGTTCCCACCCCTCTCTCAGCTTTACGGCTTCCAAAGAAGCTGCTTACACCTCCGGTTCACATCACTGTTGTCTCCTCTCCACTTCTCTTTTGTCTCCATGGATGTCCTTTTTTTTTTTAATTCCTTAACTGACTTTTTAACTGGGCTTCAGGGAGCAGAGAAAAGCATGAAAAAAGTCAATTCACCTTATTTAGCTGGAAGCCTTAAGATTTTCTAAACTGTTGCTAAGGGACTTGCTTTCATTCTCCAAAAATGACATTGAAGGTGGCATGCTACACTGCTACTCATGATTCCTTTTCTGTTCACTCTGAGCAAGTAACTACTTATGAGATTCTGATGATCTTAAAAAACAAACAAAAAATGCCACCATCTGCTTTCCCTTGAGGACGGCGGTTTCACTTAAATCACATCTTCTAATTAATTATATTAAAAACAATTATTCTTCACCCATGAAGCCAACATGTGCTGGAGCTCTCTAGACATTTTTAAACCACAGCTATAAAGAGTGATGAATTTTAATTATCAGGATTTTCATTATTAAACTTTATAGTGGCATAACACAGATTTTACACAAAATATAATTAACACTACTGGGAAAAAGAACAAGGAACAGAGTATACAACTCAGAATGTGTTTTCTTCCACTTCAACAACTTCTGTGTACCCCCTCATTCCCAAGCCTCAAAACACAGCCCTAAGGCAGACAACAACCAAGAAAAGCATCTCCTCCATCATCCCTGGTAACCAATTCCTCTGACTGAGGAGTTGTATTTAAAAAAAAGCTTTCATCTTTTTTAAAAAACAAACTTTATACTACTTTATATCTACAAAGAAGATATACAATACTGAAACGACCCAAATTCTGAATGCTTAAGACTCAATACGATGTACTTATAAAGGTCAAAATACAAACATCTTGGCATGTTGGATGGTATATTAGCTGATTTCTATTTTTAAAAGCATCAATTCTCAATTCTATAACCCGTATTAGTCATCTCTCTTTCATATATATATGTCCCATAAAATCTCCTGTTTTTTTTTAATATACAACAAGAAGGCAGTCATTTGGGCTTTTTTGTATTATGAAATTCTTACCTGATGACACAGTCTCTCCCAACATTACCTTGCAACGCTTACAAATTACTTTGGTATTTGCCTTTGGTTTCTGTAGAATAGAAAAATGTCATTTAAATGTCATTCAGCTTTTCTTAAAAGGAATATATAATTTTAACATGGTCTCTAGAGTATACATTGAACTTTACATTTTATTTTGCCATCTACTAAATACTGGGAATACACTTAGCTTGTATCCAAAAACCACATGCACAGAGATCTTTCTTTTTCAAGTCTAAAGACAAAATAATGAACAGAACAATTATTCCAAACCAAGTCATTTCCTTATAATCTACATGTTGCCAAGTAATTTGAACAAGAAGCATCTTAAAAATTCTAAAAAGCACCTCCAAACATTCTTGATTAGAATGCGTGTAGGTGCATGCTAAGTCACTTCACTTGTGTCCAACTCTTTGCAACCCTGTGAACTATAGCCTGCCAGGCTCCTCTGTCCAAGGGATTCTCCAGGCAAAAAAACTGGTGTGGGTTGCCCTCCTCCAGGGGATTTAGAATAAAACAAGCAGGCAACAAAGGTAGAAAGGTAGGTGACTTGCCCCAACTCATATGCTTAGAAAACAGAAGAATCAGAACTTGAACTCATATTATTCTGACTTCCAGTCCAGGGCAACTTATGTAAAAGTAATCTATAATTCATAACCACCATCGGAAATTAAAAATACTTAACCCACTCATATAATTCCATTTTTCCATTTAATATATGTACTATACCTGAAAAGACAGGGACAGTGTTCTAGAACAAACTCCTGAAACATTGTTAAACTTAAAAAATCCAACTTTATCAACAGGGATACAGATTAAAACAGCTAGCAGTTGTTCCAGAATAATTCTAGAATTATTAGAATAATTCTAATTATTAAGAAAACAAAAGACTAAACTTTTAAACACAGAACAGATCTGAGGTTATTAAAGGTTGCGGGAATGGGCAAAAATGGGTGAAGGTGGTCAAAAGGTGTTGCTGCTCAGTTGCTGAGTCATGTCCGATTCTTTGCGACCCCATGGACGGCAGCACGCCAGGCTCCTTTATCCTCCATTATATAGATTTTACCAATTCTGTTAGAAGTTTCAGCCAGTGTCAGTTTTTTTGAATCAAAATTTACACATTTGATTGTATGAGGTACTGCTTTTTTTATAGTTTGTTTTAAAATTTTACTTATTGATTTATTTTGGCTGTGCTGAATCTTCGTTGCTGCACATGGGCTTTCTCTACCTGTGGTGTGTTGGCTTCTCATTGTGGCGGCTTCTCTTGGTAAAGCACAGGCTCAAGGTGCACAGGCTTAGGCCTCACAGCATCTGAAATCTTCCTGGACCAGGGACTGAACCCGTGTCCCCTGCAGTGCCAGGTGGATTCTTAACCACTGGACCACCAGGGAATTCTGGTTGTTGTTATTCAGCTGCTAAGTCGCGTCCGACTCTGCAACCCCAAAGACTGCCACGTGCCAGGCTTCCCTGTCCTTCACTATCTCCCTGAGTTTGCTCAAATTCATGTTCATTGAGTCGATTATGCTACCTAACCATCTTATCCTCTGCTGCCCCCTTCTCCTTTTGCCTTCAACCTTCCCCAGCATCAGAGCCTTTTCTAATCAGTTGGCTCTTCACATCAGGTGGCCAAAATATTGGGCCTTCAGCTTCAGCAACAGTTCTTTCAATAAATATTCAGGGTTGATTCTCTTTAGGATTGACTAGTTTGATCTCTGTGCTGTTCAAGGGACTCTCAAGAGTCTTCTCCAGCACCACAATTTGAAAACATCAATTCTTTGGTGCTCAGCCTTCTTTATGATCTAACTCTCACATCCGTACATGACTACTGGAAAAACCAAGCTTTGACTGTATGGACCTTTGTCAGCAAAGTGATATCTCTGCTTTTTAATACACTGTATAGGTTTATCATAGCTTTCCTTTCAAGGAGCAAGTGTTTTTTAATTTCATGGTGGCAGTCACTGTCCTCAGTGATCTTGGAGCCCAAGAAAATAAAATCTGCCACTGTTTCCACTTTTCCCCTTTTATTTGCCATGAAGTGATGGGACCATATGCCCATCAGATGCTAAAGGCCTGCTATTGTGTCACTGAGTAATAATTGTTTGTCTGGAGTGAAAATGACACTGTGGTCACGCAAAAAAGAACAATCTATATAGGAGTGAATTGACATAATGTTTAGAATTTGCTTTAAAGCACTTGAGCAAAAAACTAAAAATAAATGGGACAGATGAAGCATACTGCATGAACCAAGATGACTGACGGAAGTTCATAATTCTATTTTTTTACATTTGCAAATGTTTACAAAGTTCAACACATTATCTTAAGAAAAAAGAAATCCTCATGAACTTAACAAAACAAACAACCAAAAAAAAAGGTAAAACTGTTAGTCATACTTACTGGCGAAAACAGCAATGTTCAATTTCATTTGTTCTTTAAAATATAGGATGAAGTCATATGTGTGGCTACTTTCTAAGTCTAGAACAATGTTATGAATCTTATCAAAAGTTGAGATGCCACCTTTATCAATCTGCTTATCAGATGCAAAATTTTCATTTCATTGGCAGGCATAAAAAATATCACGAGATAATAAATCTAAGAATAGAGAAATCTTCAGTAGATGTTTTTTGAAAACAAAAGGTATACTGCCATATTCACAGAGGCACAAAAACATGCTGTATACACACAGGGGTATTGAAGGAAAGGAATAAGAGTTGAACTTTACACTTGCTTATGCTCTTTTTCTGGTTATTTACGAATATTATAATTCAAGAGATATGCTTTGGAGTAATTCATTGTCGAGGATGCCCTAAACAGAATTAAAATATACATTCCTCGTGCTGAGGTGAGTTATCTCTTAAAATTTTTTTCCACAGTTAAAATACATTTTTTTAAAATAAAGTTTCACTTGTTCCCAGTCCCAGTAGCATTTATTTTAAAAATAAAAGTTCCTGTTCCACGTGGGCTCCTCATAAAATACGTTTTTATAATCTCCTACAAGTAGAGATAAAAAAATTACTTCTACCAAATACTCAGAAAACACGCAGAATGCATCATTCATGTCTGATAAGCTCAACTAGTCTTGATCTTTGAAATTAACATATTATAACGCTTTCAGTTTTGTGAAAGAGAAACTCTGCTTTACAGTGCATTTTTCTTGACCTATGCTTCATGGAAATAATCAAGCGAGTTGTGCAGGGAAGCAGCCTAGCAGTGTAGGCACTCTACAGAGCAAACATCAAAGACAGACATTGTTGTGGACTGATTAAATCAATATATCTGCACGATGGCACTGCTGCTACGAGAGGTGGATTAGCCTTCTGTCCTCATTTTTATTTTCCTTTGTGTGGCTTCCATTCTAAGGACCCTTGATATTGTCTCACCAAAAAAATGTTTCCCAAGAGATACCATTAGGATGCTGTGTCACCATGTGACATTTCAGAACCCTGCTAGATGGCTAGACTGGGCGATATGAGAAATAGGTTTCCAACAGCACAGAGAAGCCTTGTTCCCACAGGAGCCATGAGAGCACTGTGTAAGTGGTCCCTCCAAATTTATGTTACTATTTTGGTCACAGGCATATTCTTTCAACTGCTGCAATATGCAATTAAAGTGAAACTTCCACCGAGGCTAACTTGAAAACAATCTTGTCAACAGTAGCTTGTCATGACAGTCAGTAATTTGCCATCGTCTCCTTGATACTTAAAAAACGTAATGTCTGACTATGACACAACACATAGCATGGCTGTTCACAATTAAGAGAAATTCTTGTAAGTGGCATCATAACTGATAAAGACACAAATGTGAGGAACTTGTTTTCGTATAGAATACAAACTCATGGTTTTGTTTATTTAATCTTTCCCCATTTCTCTTCTACTCACATCTTCCAAATATTTTTAAAATGTACAGCTTCATCATAAAAACGAAAGTCAAAGTACGTAAGAGTAAAGCACTAGTATATTTAGATTAAAATATAATTTTACTGCAACCATATTAAATATAACAGATTTACATTAAGTGCTTACCATTTATCTTTGAAAACTATAGATGGCTAAAGCACTATAATTATGGAGGTATTCTAATATATATGTATTCTAATAGATGCATATGTTAGTACACATATACTTCGTCTAATATATATTGTATAATAGACATACATACATACACTGAAAAGCAGTGGAGATCACAGGAAATACGAATGGTTATGACCTTATGAAAGCTTAAGATACTTACAGAGAGTTGGGGTGAGAGAGGAGAGACAGAGTCACGTATTATAATTTTAAATGGAACCTAAAGTTAAAGGGACTTGTGTTTATGGTGAAAGTTAAGACACTTACATAATTTAAACTGATAACCTCGACATTTGTCAAACTTCCTTAATCTCCCTCGAATTTTGAAACAGTTCTATATACTAGCTGACAAACTAAGATCTTCTGGACTGCTGCATATATCCTAGAGTGGTCCAGTTCTTAACAACAAAAATTACAGGAGCTCTAAATGAAATTTAACACACAATGCCTTAGTTTCCACCAATAATCAGATGTTAAAAGGAAGGTTCTCTGGCAATGATTTTCTTAACGTTTTAAATCACATCTGTATTGACCTGCCATCTGGGGAACGATTTCTCACAAGGGCCGAGTCAATGCCATTGATTTTCTTTTAAAATAAGGTAAACCACTTGCTCTCTGCACTGAGAGGAAATAGCCTTCTCCCTCCAGCAACTTTGAGAGCAGGAGCACCTGAACTCGCTTGTCAGGCACCAACATGGAGCCTGTGGCCTGAGCTTACTTTCCACGCTTGGGCTCCTCCACTTCCTCTGATGCTTGATGGCATTCACTCATACAACACCCGCAGAAGTCTAGACTACGGAAAGACACAGGGAAATACCTAGACCTCACAGGAGAGGAGATATCCTACAGCCAAAGAACAATTTCCATTTAAATCAGACTCTGAGGATAAAATGCACATGGATTATGGAATACTGTCCTAAAAGCAAGGAAACAGGGCACTTCGGTTTGTAAAACACTAACATTCCCAAATCTACGCACAAAGAAGCCTCTTTCCCTTCTTCCTCCAGCCCCTGTGGTTATTTTGGTTTAAGGCCTGTACAAGCCCTTTCTATATCAAAAGAGCAGGGCTTGATGATAGAAGCAGTTGAAAAATCAAAGATTTTGGCCTTTAGGACTGCCTGTTTCTCATGCCCTGAATGAAGAAAAGACTGGAGAATCCAGTTTCTAAACCCACCTCTAAATAAGCATTTATTTTAAAAGGTATTTTACCAATTTTAGATGGTTCTCAGAAGAAAGATGGTGTGTCTCCACTGGGGCTCCTTCAGGGCTTGGCTGCCACAAATCACTCTTTAAATTCACCAGGTAGAAACAGTCTCCGGTGAAACAGTCATTCTCTCGGGGATGAAGTGGCTTATTAGCAAAAGGGTCAGGATGACAACACCACTCATCAACCAGAGCGCCCCAGTTATCGCCTGGCAGGGGGAGCACTCTCAGGAGCTTCCTAGTGGAAAGAGGAAAAATGATGGTTTATAGAACAAAACGGAACTGTGATCTCAAATTTAAATCAGCATAAAAGATGAAAGAAACTCATTAATCATATTGCTTGCAGTGTTATTTTCCCCCCGGATGACAACAGTAATACATACTCAATATAGACAATTGTGAAAATACAGAGAGGTATAAAGCAAATAAAATCCATCTTTTCCTTACCACTCAAGGACAGGTAACTGCTTTTTTACATGATTGTTTATCTCCTTGCCAGCCTTTCAAGAGAGAAGCTGTACACATATGCACACCGTCTGAGATCAAAGGAAATACACAAACTGTATCGTGCTTGCACTGCTGTTTTCTTTTTTCTTTTTAAACTATATCAGGCTACTTAATGACTCTATTCTATTCCACAGGTATGCCAAAACTTTTTAGGTCATTCCCTCACTGTTAGATATTTGGGTTTTGAGTGTTGCATTATTAACAACCTTATGATGAACAGTCTTTTTAGAAAATCTGTATACACATCTGACTATTTCCTTGGGAAAGAAATCTTTTAAGTGGGAGAGTATAAGCACAAATGATACACATATTTTTAAATCCAATTCCTCTATGGACAAACTGCTCTCCAGAAAGGCTATACCAATCTATAATTCTTCCACTTACCTTTTCCAGAATTGAATATTATCATTTTTCTATGTAATGGGTGAAAATAAAAATATTTTCGAAATTGCTATAATTGGCAATTCTTTAATTACTGGTGAGATTAAACCAGCTTTTATATTTATTCACCACTATGTCTTTTCTGTAAATTATGATCAATGGCTATTTTCCAGTGAGGTATTACTATGTTCTTATTAATCTGTACAAGTATATTCTGCATTAAGAATGTAAGTCCTTGGTCTATAATCTGTGACAAATATTGCTTCAGGGTTGTTGACTTTCATTTCGTCACCATGCCTTAAATTTCAAATCACCCAACCCTTTCTTCTGTGATTTCTCTCATTACTATTTTTTAATAAACTTTTTTTTTTCTCATTTTTAAGGAGAGTTTTATTCATTCATTCATCCAGTATTTACAGGGGCCAGAGGGGTCGGGCTACGCGTAGCACAGAGAGGCAGCTGCCATATCTGCAGCTGCCCTACCCCGGTCACTGTGTACACATAAGGGGCCGGCTTGGATCGCCTCAGAGCCACCTGCCAAAGGCCATGGGGCTCCGCCTGGAGCCTGAGCTCCAGAGGCAGTGCTGGACCCATTAGCCCTTGGCCATCAGGCCCTCTGGGAACATGGGGCTCCAACTGATGGACTTGGTCCTGCTGTCCCCCACCCTGAGTGCCCTGCAGAAGCTGAGAAAGCTGGCATGGCAGGGAGAGCTGAGTGGTGCCAGCTTTTGCAAGCAGCCCTGTCTCTGCTGTCTAAGAGGAGGGAGACATGGCAATACTGAAGGCCTGGGCAGAGGCTCCTCTGAGCCCAGGAGCCCAAGGCAGGCCCCTTGCCAGGACCACAACACTGAAGACAAAGAGCCCAGGGCCCTGCCACAGACAGCAGTCTCGACGAAGCTGGCTGGAGCCAGGCCAACCAGCTCAAATACTCCTCTCTGCTCAGGCCATGGGACCCCAGCAGGCTGCTCATCCCAACCCTGCTGGGACACCCCACTCCCAGCCTAGTCCAGCAGCCAGGGCCCTGAGTTTGGAGCTCTCCCAGGAGGAATGAAGAACAGACCTGGCTTCCTCAACAGCAGGAACAACTGGGGGCTGGAGCAGCAGGGCCCACTGCTCACGTGGCCCCCAGCTGTGACCCTGCAGGAGTGACTCCGGCCCTCCAGGATGACAGCGTTAGAAGAGAACTCAGAGCCAGGAAGCTGGCTACGTCAACACAGTGGTGGCAAGATAGGTCAGAGCCCAGAAAAGTAGACGTCTCTGCAGGTAAAATATACATTCTGCTGCCCAGGCAGAAAGGCCAGGTCCTGCCACTCCACAGCCGCTGTGGAGGAAGCTGCAGCACCTCACTGGGCCTCAGCTCTAGCTGCTGCCTCCGGAGCACGACGGGGCCAGCCTGCCCTGCCAGGCCCAGGGACATGAGGCCGAGGATCCCAGCTTGGCTCCCATTCCCAGGGTCTGGGCTCTCCGACTGGAACTATCCGGTAATACTGGGAAGAGGGGAATGGGGCAGGGGAGGGCCCTGGTGAGGGCCGGGAGGCAAGAGTGAAGGCAGGGTCCAGCCAGCAGTCCTCACTGGCGCTTGGCCTTATAGGGACGGGAGCGTTTCCGCCGGTCCGGCTTCCGCTGCTTGTGGAGCCGGCCAATGCTGACCCCCTGGCGTCGCCGCACTGAGATGTTCTGCTCTACCAGGTTGGCCAGCATGCCTTCCTGAGCCAGCATGGAGATGAAGGTGCAGATGAACTCATCGTAGCTGTGGGTCCTTCTCTGGTCAGTCTTGAACTTCTTCCTCTTCTCCACTTCTTCCTTGAGACAGGCCTCACAGTTTGCAATCTCAGCCTCCACACACTTCAGCAGTGCCAGCAGCTCCTTGGGTGAATTACTTCTCCCCATTCAAGGGCTCGCTAGGCCTGACCAGCCCAGGCTTCTCTCTGCTGTCCACAGCCTCCACCACCTCCTTCTCCTCTGGGCTGCCAGACCCCTGGCTGCCTTGGCTCGGTCTGATGGAAGGGGAGGAACCCTTCCCACTCTCTGTCAGTGCCAGGGGACTCAGCACACCATCCTCAGCCAGGTGCAGGAGGCCCGTGCTAATGACGGGACCCAGGTCGCGAACAGCACAGTTGTAAGGTATGCAGTCAACACGCAGCAGGCTGTCGTCCTCTCCAAAAAGCACCTTGGAGAAGTGGGAGGTGACGGGACTAGAGGGCCGCGTGGGGTTGGCTGAGCGGATAGGCCAGCGCAGTGGTGAATTGAAAGAGCTGCTGATCTCAGAGGCCGTGTCCGTGCTCTCCTTGCTGGGGGTGGGCGAGGGCTGCGAGTGCGTGGGCACTGCCACAGCCGGACTCCCGGCCCCACTGCTCGTCCTGATGGACAGAGGAATCGAGAGGTCCTTCTGGGACTCTTTGAGCTTCTTGGCCAAGATGTTGATGGCGTTGGGCTGTAGCACTGACAGCTGCCCATCCCCGCAGCTGCTCAATGGCCCTGGTTTCCCCAGCCCCTTTCGCTTATACCTGATGGCAGAGTTGGTGTTCTGCATGTCATCTTCCTCGTCATCCTCGTAGTCACCCTCATCGTCTGAGTACTGCTGGTGGGGGGGTGCGTACTGGAACTCTGCTGCGGCCCACACCTGCCGCCAGGTCTTTCTCCTCCGGCATGGGGGACTTGGCATAGTTGTGATTGTCCAGGAAGGCTGGCAGCCGCTGGACAATAGGAGTGGGGTTGGGGGGAACCCCGTTGATGTTGCTCCCTGGAGGCTTCACCACCAGCTTGGGTTTGCTAGGAGGGCTGTGGGTTGGGGCTTGTGGGCATGAACCAGCCACCTCCTCCACACCATCTGTGTGGGTGCTCTCAGAGGCCACCGGGGCCCTGCTTGTTTCCAGCGCCAGAGGGGACTTGCTGCTGGTGGGTTTGGACTCTTCAGGCAGCTGTGACTCTTGAGACTTGTGGGTCTGAATCAGCTCTGGCTGTGTTACCCTGATCAACTGCTGCAGGGCCTCCAGTACGGTCTGACGGTTCACCTTCAACACGTGTAGCCTAGCCTCATACTTTATCCTGCGGTCGGACACCACCGCCATCAGGTTGAAGCGGATGTCATAGTAGGGCTCCCCTGCAGTGGCAGGCCAATACGCTCCATGATGACCCGCCGGGCTTTGTCCGTCCACTCCTCGTCCTCCCCCCAGGGCCCATGGTCAATGGGGTAGACCTTCAGCCCATCCAGCTCAAAAAGCCGGCCTGTGATAGGCACGTAGCTGACAAAGTGGAAGGCCTCCATGGTCCGCGCAGCACTAAGGCCCTTCTGCTTCTCGGCGAGGTGGCGTGGCTCAGGCCTGGCACGGCTATTATGTGCCTTGGCCGACTCCGGAGCATTGCCAATCGCATATCCTTTGCTCTCAGGGCTGAAGCCTTTGGTGAAATCCTTCGTGCGACTCAGGGTGGGCCCCAGGTCCACACTGCTGCAGTTCAGGAGCACGCTCAGCAGGGCATGGGTGGCACAAGATTTGGGGATCAGACTGCGACGGGATCGGCGCTCTTCGATCCATTTGAACAGGAAGATGAATCCATACACGGGGCCCTGGCATTTGTTCTGAAGGTCATAGATCTCCTCCACCTGCACCCCTTTGACACCGAAATCTTCCACGAGGAGGGTGAAGAGGCCAGGGTCGCTCTCCAGCTCCAGCCAGCCCTTATTCATCTTCCCGCGGGGCGGGCCCTCAGCGCCACGTCCAGGCCCTCCCGACCCACCGGCCGCCTCCCTGCCCGGAGCCCCCTCCACCCCGGGGGCCCCTGGCCCCACACACAGACCACGGGCCTCGTCGCGTCACCCGCCCGCGCCGGCGGCCCTACGTCACTTCTGAGCGACGGCCTACGCCCCTTAATAAACTTTCTATTTTAGCGTAATTTTACATTTACAAAAACATTACAAAGATAGTTCACACAGTTCTCAAATATACCTCACCTAATGTTAACAGCTTACTTAACTAGGGAAGATCTGCCAAAACTACTATTTTTATCTGGATTTCCCCAGTTTTTCTACTAATGTCCCCTTTTTCTGTTTCAGAATCTGATTCATGTCAACACATTGCGTTTATTTTTATTTATTTAAACAAAATTTTCTTTTTAATTTTTTTACCACGCCACATGGCATGTGGGATCTTAGTTCCCCGACCAAGGATCAAACCTGTGCTCCCTGCACTGGAAGGCAAAGTGTTAACCACTGGACTGCCAGGGAAGTCTCCAACACATTGTATTGAAACATCATGTTGCTCTCATCTCCTCTGCTCCAGGGCAGTCTTTCCTTGATTATCAGGACCTTGAGATTTCTGAAGAGTAATGCCTGCTAAGTCACTTCGGTCATGTCCAACTCTGTGCAACCCTATGGTCTATAGCCTGCCAGGCTCCTCTGTCCATGGGATTCTCCAGGCAAAAACACTGGAGTGGGTTGCCGTGCCCTCCTCCAGGGAATCTTCCCAATTCAGAGATCGAACCTGTGTCTCTGACCACTATCTGCACTAGCAGGTGGGTTCTTCACCAGTAGCACCAGTACCGGTTGGGTATTTTACAGAATACCCGTCATTTGAATTCGCCTGATATTTTCTCAAGATCAGACTGGGGCTACGGGTGTGGGGGAAGTCTACCCCTGAGGTAAAGCACTCTTATCACACCGCACCAGAGGGGACCCTCTATCAACACGACTTATCCCTGGGGATGTCAACCTCCATCACTGGGTTAAGGTGGCATCTGCTAGGCTCCTCCACTAGAAAAGCTCCTATTTCTGCCTTTGTACACTCTGTTGTTTGGAAGTGAGTCATGAAGTCTAGGCCACACTCAAGGGGAGAGAAACAAAGCTCCACTCTGGCATTATTTTTACACTTAGAACATACTTACAATTACGAAGTCCCTTATATTTGCTACTATTTTTGTTTTTTTCTTGTACAAATATAGACATCTGGGACTTTTGCCTGATTTACCTCTATTCTAATGTAAATTGGGAAGAGTCTAAGGGGATAAGAAATGTGGCAAGATGATGAGCACATTTCAAAATAACTTATCCTGAAAAAAAGAGAAAACAAACATGCTCCCAGTCTTCCTAATGCTTTTGAATATTGTGAAAGCTTAAAGCACCCTGAATACTTGCTCACTTCTGCTCCAATCAGCTGGACCACTCACCTGCTAAGGATCAACTGTATTTGATCACAGACCTGTTATGCCACGTATACATGTTATTTTACTTACATAATTTAATCAAACACGTACACCAAGGGAATATGAGTTGCTATTCCTCTAAAAACTACACATTTCAGAGTAAAGGAAAGTCAGTTATTAAAAAACAACATCACTGGTGAAACGTGGGAAACATAACTATAAAAAACTGAGGTGAGGGAAGAAGAGTAAAAACCTAGAATTCCGCAATCAGACTGCTTCAGTGTTTAACTTCTCATTCGACTTTAAAGAACCTAAACTGGAAACTCTGCATAATGAATTTAGGATAGCATAAGTGAAAAAAGCTAAAAGAGTCCACAGCAGCAGACTCACATTCAACATAACGATATTAGTTTCAAATAAAAGACTGGTTAAGTTAAAGTACATCTGCATGTGTTAAATGAAAATATTTAAGATGCAAATGCATCATTTTTAAATGATTCCCTTGTGTGAATTCTTTTTCTTTGATTTTCCCAATCAATTCTGAGTCTCATAAAAGGGCAATCATACCATGGAGGAGGGCAGACATTTAATTTATAATTCCAGAAGACAGAAGTAGGAACAAGAAAGGCTGATTTTAGTTTAAGAGAAGCAAGAACTTTCCCTTTCAAATTAAGCAATACTTCAGCACTAGCATCATTCAAATTGCCAAGTCTGTTAAGAAGATTAAGAAGCAATTCTTTCAACATATACTTTCTAAAAGCCTACTAGGAGTCAGGTATTCTGCTGACACAAAATATTAGCAGCAATACATACAGTCCCATTGTCAAGGTATTCACATTCTAGTAGGAAATATAGATCTAGAAAGGAATAACAGAACCAGAATATAATAAGTATTCATAACAGAGTCATAGTTCTAAATTCTCAGGAGTTGAGGGGGGAAAGGTAGGGGATGGCTCAGATCCCTCTGAAACTCTGATGAAAGCTTTCACCTCTTTCTTCAAACATACATTCCCACCTGCACATAAAATGTGTATATTACTTTAGGGGATCTGTGCATTCGCAAAATGAATCAACGAACTCAGGGAAATATGTACCAAGTGTTAGGGGAGTAGAGTATACACAGGCTTCAGAGAAGAAGTAAAATCTGAGCTGACCTTTGAAGGATGAGTAGGAGTTCTCCAGACAATGAAGGGAACTAAGCAAGCGCGTAACAGGCATAGGAAACAATATGAAGACAGGTACCACGTATGTGTAACTCGCCATTGCAGTCCTGGCGCAGGCGCAGTGGTTGACTCACTGTGTGAGCTCTTACTTGTCAAAGGGATGAACTATGAGGTTGGTGCAAACATTAACAGCATACGTTGATAACGATACCACGTGAGGCAGCCTGCAGCGTACTCAAATGAAGGGGTTAGCAAACCTTTCCCTTGCTTGAGAATGAGACCTTTCGCTTAACCTCCTAGACCTGTACCCTGGAAACCAGGTAGATGGCAGGCATTGCTTATACTGCTAGTCAAGACCAACTGTAATAAAAATGATCATTGATTGGCATATTGCATCTGGACCAGGAGCAAGTCTGAATGAACTGTAAATATCCAACAGGGATGTCATGCTTTGGACTTCTCTGAATGCAGGCCTTTGTAGGGAACCCTAGAAACTATGCCAAAGAACGGTCATCAGGTGCGAATTCCCTGGGGGTTCAGTGGCTAAGACTCTGCATTCCCAATGCTGGGAGTCCAGGTTCAATTCCTGCTGAGGGAACTAGATCCTGCATGCCACAACTAAGACCCAGCACAGCCAAATAAGAATAAATAAATTTAAAAAATTAAAAACAATGGAAAAGAATCATCGTAAGATCCCTTTGAATCCTAAGATCCCTGCTTAGGGTATGAGGCTTCTTCTCAGGATAGCTCCTGCACCTGCTGATATAAATCTGTTTCCCACCTGGAACTGTGTCATATGGGGAGACAAGGGTCCTCAGAGGGTACGTGACTTGCCATTTGCTTGATCTGCTGCAGACAACTGCCCATCTGCAGGCAAGAAACATGGTCCATGGTAGTGTTGTGAGTCCACAAGGTCAGCTGAACTTAAGAAAACCTCAGGTAGGCACTCAGTTCAGTTCAGTCGCTCAGTCGTGTACGACTCTCCGCGACCCCATGAATTGCAGCACGCCAGGCCTCCCTGTCCATCACCAACTCCCGGAGTTCACTCAAACTCATGTCCATCGAGCCAGTGATGCCATCCAGCCATCTCATTCTCTGTCGTCCCCTTCTCCTCCCGCCCCCAATCCCTCCCAGCATCAGACTCTTTTCCAGTGAGTCAACTCGTCGCATGAGGTGGCCGAAGTATTGGAGTTTCAGTTTTAGCATCAGTCCTTCCAATGAACACCCAGGATTGATCTCCTCTAGAATGGACTGGTTGGATCTCCATGCAGTCTAAGGGACTCTCAAGAGTCTTCTCCAGCACCACAGTACAAAAGCATCAATTCTTCGGCAATCAGCTTTCTTCACAGCCCAACTCTCACATCCATACATGACCACTACCATATATAAAACAGATAGCTAGTGGGAAGTTACTGTCTAACACTGGGAGCTCAACCCAGTGCTCTGTGATGACCTCGAGGGGTGGGATGTGGGGGAGCGAGCGGTGGGAGGAAGGTTCAAGAGGGAGGGGACGTATGTATACTTATGGTTCATTCACAATGTTGTATCATAGAAACCAATGCCACATTATAAAGCAATTTTCCTCCAATTAAAAATAAAAACAAATGTGCTCATTATTTTTAATGCATTGTAAGCATCAGCTTTTGGGGAAAAGAACTTAAAATGCACAATTTTAATAAATGTTATTGACTGATGGTGCTTATTTAAAACTTAAACATAAAGAAGAAAATGAAATGCCTTAGTTTTAAAAGTGACCATTAATCACTGATAATAACAACGGTAATAATATAGAACTTTCACACTGGATTAGAACCAAGTGGACGATAAAAATTTTAAGGAAGCCATCAAGTATCTAAAGCTCAAAACACAGCTGCTAGAATTTAGATAAATTTAGCTGGCATTATTTAACTGATGGCCTACAAATACTATGAAACTAGCTTTGCATTTTATTATCATTATGTACATACTTAAAGTATTATCAGTCCTGAATATTCACTGGAAGGACTGATGCTGAAGTTGAAACTCCAATACTTCGGCCATCTGATGCGAAGAACTGACTCTGGAAAAGACTCTGATGCTGGGAAAGATTAAGGCAGGAGGAAAAGAGGACAGAGGCTGAGATGATTGGATGGCATCGAAGACTCGATGGACATGAGTTGAGTAAGCTCCAGGAGTTGGTGATGGACAGGGAAGCCTGGAGTGCTGTAGTCCATGGGGACGCAAAGAGTCGGACACGACTGAGCAACTGAACTGAAGCAATAATTCAGTGTGTGCCTGTACTCTCTTTTCACTTCTTTGTTCTTCTTCATAGAAGTGTGATTATTCATAGAAGTAGTTATTTTCAGACTGCAATAATAGCTTGTCTGTCAAGGTGACCAATCAACTAGGTGCATATTCTGACATCTCTTATGTTGCAGTAAGTCTATTCTGCTTGTTACCTGCTAGAGTTTCAATGCCCTCAGAGCTGCTGGGCTAACACCCAGCTCTGGTGGTACAGATAGAACAGGGAGGCCTTTCCAGAGACCTCAAAAATGATGGAAAGGCAGGCTTAGGTTTCAAAATCTGCTTAGCCAACCAATATAACTCAAGTCTGACATGCATTTATTTCTAAAAGACATAACAAATTCCAAATACAATTATCATTTAACTGGTTCTGAGACTAATCACAATGAAGTAAATTTTATTATTCTTGCCTGGTACTATCGACTTTCACTCTCAACAAGAGCGTAATCAAAAGTAGTGTATATTCGAATCATTTTTACAAAACAACTCTGCTGAACTGATAAGAATGTAAATTGGAGAATTTTGCTGTAAAGAAACAAGACACTCTTTGTTTGTAAACAACCAAAACAAACAGCTAGGAATGTGTGATTCTGAATGAAGAAAAAAAGATGGCTGTAATTAGCAGATTTTGTATACCCTGGTGCTAGTAAGTATTAAAAGCCATTAATGAGTCTTAATAGGTTAAACAGTTTTCTGCACCTATAATTTGCTTGATGAGAATCTTTTACATTAAAAAAAAAAGAACAAGCATTAGTTTTGTACTAGCCAAATAGTCATAATTCACAGAAGCCAAGGTGCAATTTTTTGAGGTTCACTAATCACAGAATTTTCATGCTGGCAGGACTCTTCCCTATCTATCTAACTGAACCTCCCAATGTTTCAGATGAGGAAACTGAGAATCTAAGTGACTTGTTCCCAGACAAAAAGATTAGCCAGCAAGCAGATCTTTAACTCAGCTCCACTGCTCCCAACACGAGAGCTCCTGCCAAGATAAACCACCACATTCCAAGGTGCCTTTCTGAAAAGGATGCCAACAATGAGTTGATCGTGATTACAAGCCTGCTTTGAAATACCTTTGACTTTACTTTCTACTTAACAAGCAAGCTGTCCTTACCACCTGCGTAGAACAGATAACTGAGGGAGAAAGGAGAAGACCACGGGGCTTAATGCAATCGGTCGGCATGACGTACTCGTGCAAACACAGGAGGAAGCGTGGTTTTCCATCAAAGAGATGGCTGCCTACGACTGAGATAGAAGCAAAGCTTTCAGTTGCCTGCTAAGGATCTCTGCACTTTGCTCAACAGGCCTCCACGTGTCAGACCCACAGTTGTGACGCACAAAGGTGTCCAGGGAAGCCTTGCTGTTAAGCAAAGGCGAGTCACAACCACTGTGAATCTTCTCAGAAAGAAAAGGGGAGAGGGGGGTCATTCCCCTGGCATGCCTAAAAAATCTGGAGTCCTGAGTCAAGAAGGTCTGAAACACTGTACCAGGTTAATTTGCTGGTTTGCTGATAAGGCCAGTTATGGAAAAGGGGGTAGAAAGAGTCTGTAAAGACAATTAAAAAGAGCCTGTCAAGTATTCACTGAAATTTATGTTACAGCTTTAAACGCTCTTCACAAGTTAGGAAAATAGGCCATCTTAAAACTACATGAGTTGAGGTGAGGTGATGTGGACAAGGTTCCCCAGCCTCTGAGGGTAGAGCTGAGTCCAAACCCAGGTCCCTGTTCTCCCCTCTGCTTCTCAGTCCGCAGCTTCCGAAGGTCAGGGTTGGGACAGTGAGTATGGTCCATCAGTGTCAGCCTCTCAGCCCTTGGAGTTCTCAGTTCCGTGCTCTCAAGGTCATAAACGGGACTGACACAAGACAGAAGATGCAGAATCAGCCGACAATGAACGAACTTAGTCCTTTAAGACAGGCACACCAGGAAACGCTAATCCTCTGGTGAACTTTTTTGAAGTTGCTCAGTCGTGTCCGACTCTTTGAGACCCCACAGACTATAGCCTACCAGGCTTCTCTGTCCATGGGATTTTCCAGACAAGAATACCGGAGTAGGTTGCCATGTCCTTCTCCAGGGGATCTTCCCGACCCAGGGATCGAACACAGGTCTTCCGCATTGCAGGCAGATGCTTTACCCTCTAAGCCACCAGGGAAGCTCCTCTGTAACTCCCAGGTCTCTCACTGTTTAGAGGCACGCATGTGCCAGAGACTGTGAATGACACTTAAGCCGAAGTCTGAAAAAGACTGAGAGGAGGAATTTCCTGGTTAAATACCAGGGTAACCTGGAATCCTCTGAACCTTCCAGGGTCAAGCGGGCATGTCCCCGACAGCACGCTCTGTAGCTACCTCAGCTTTAGAAAATCTGAGCGAGGATGTCTCCCTCCTCTGCAGATTCAGAGCAACCCCCTGGCTTCCCCACGATCACCACTCGGACTGTGCTCTGCTCAGGACCTCGCACTTACACGAGCATGACCTTCCGCGATCTTATCTACCCAGGAATCAGACAGCAAGTGAGAGAGACTGATGGAAGGCCAGGATAAGCACCCTAACATTTATTTCATTCAAACTGGTAAGAATTTACAGAGAACGCACTGAGCCAGCTGCTGCCGGTGATGACAATGAAGACGGTGGTGAGGGTAAGAATCACAGCAGTGGCTGTCACATCCTGAAAGCTTCCCAGTTAAACTCACTCAATCCTCCCCAAAACCCTAAGGAGGTAGCTCTTACTGTTATCTACATTTTTGTAATAATAATATCAAAATATATATATATATATATATATATGAAGATATATGAAGGCACAGAGTGGTCAAGTAACTTCCCCAGAGTCACAGCTAGTAAATGGTGGGTGCAAACCCAGATGGTCTGGCTTCCGGGTCTCTGCTACACCACACTGCACTCTCAGCAGGAGTGGGGAGTGATGTGAGTAAGACTGTCCCCACACCCAAAGCCTACAGCTTAATTGGGTAGACAACAGATAAACCTCCAAGGGTCACTCAGACCGACCTAGGGTCCAGGGGAGGCTCCCGGCAGGAGATGCTCTGTCTGCTGAGTCTCAGCTCAGTTCAGTTGCTCAGTCGTGTCCGACTCCTTGTGACCCCATGAATCAGAGCATGCCAGGCCTCCCTGTCCATCACCAACGCCTGGAGTTTACTCAAACTCATGTCCATTGAGTCGGTGATGCCATCCAGCCATCTCATCCTCTGTCGTCCCCTTCTCCTCCTGCCTTCCATCTTTCCCAGCTTCAGGGTCTTTTCAAAAGGAGTCAGTTCTTCGCATCAGGTGGCCAAAGTATTGGAGTTTCAGCTTCAGCATCAGTCCTCCCAATGAATATTCAGTCTAATGAATATGCTGACTCTAGAGAGAAGCTAACCAGAGGGAGATGGGCATGCTCCCAGAGAGGAGGTATGTTTCACTAAGGACTACAGCGGGGCTGCCTGTGAAAAGACCGTGGGACTGCAAGCCCATCACCAGAGCTGTGCATAGAACGTGTGGAAATAATGGTGTGTGGTTTTGGGGGTGACGGAGGAAGGGGGTGGGGGACGGACACTGAAACAGGAGGGTGCAGCGGTGAACAGAGTTCAGCTCCTCCAGCACCCAGCGTGGCATGCTGAGGGCTGGCGGAATCTATCCTGGAAGAAATGGGAGGCTTGGGGAGGCTATGAATGGGGAACCCAGCTGCCTTTGGGAATAATCACTCAGGGGACTAGACCTGATCAGAGGCAGGGGAACCCAGAGTCAGGCCTCGACTAAGAGGTGGAGTAAGTGGAGGGGTATGGAGAATGAAGGAGCATCAGTACCCAGTGACTGGCCACCACCCGGGACACAGCGGGAGAGGACTGGGGTCTTCCCTCCACCAAGACCCTGAACGCCGGAGCAGGTCTCAGGTATGGACAGGCGTCCACTCCCATCTAAGTTTCTAAGGAAATACTAACAAAGAGCTCTGAACTCTTCCTTTATAGTACTGCTAACAGTAATAAGGGTTGCTCTGTCTTTCTAGCCTATGAGTGACTAGAAAATTCAGGGAGAACGGTTCATGCCCAGGCAATAAAGAGGCCGACAGGAGGAGGAGAAGACGGAAAAATAATTAAAAGAGACAACTTGGGAATGCAAAAAGTACAGCAAAGGGCCCTCCCCATCACAATGGGGAAATCACTGCAAACCGCGAGAACGGGCTACAAGGTTAACCTAAGCAGCAAAAAAAGGTTAATTCATGCTCTATGTGCTGTTTTAATAAGCAGGGAAATAGGAAACGGACTTCAGAAAGGCACTAATAGAAATAGCTCAAGTAAAAAAAAAAAATCGTGCTGCAAAAGCTTCTGTTATTTAGAAAACGCACTTCATGTGGAAAAGCTCATTCACCAGGATGACGCCTACAAATAGCTGTCGTGTCTGATTTCAGAGGAGAGGGGCTGGTCTACACCAGCTCCTGCACCCAAGACAAGCCTCCTTCTCTCAAAGCCAGCAGCCTGTTGTCCCCCTTTGTCAGCTGGAGGAGACCTAGCTGCCCCGTGATTGCTGGAGTCTGGGGGCTGCTCTGGTTCAAAAAGTGACATTGAGCTGGCTCTCATCTGAAGACCACAGACTGCCCTCTTGGCAGTTCCTTCAAAAATTCTGAAGGAAAAAGAACAGCCACTGCCAGGCGTAGAATGAGTCAGTGCTAAACGTGCTCCTTACCTGTCCCTTATGACGACTTCACCACAGGACTGGCAATAAAACGTGCAACATTCTTGGGCTTGTGAGCTTTGATTAAACACTGAAATCAGTTCTAGAGGAAATCAAGGAAACAGCACGTCTTAAGAGGTTTGGGGTAAATATATTGACATACTTAAAGAGTTTAACAGCCGCAATAAATTATCACCAATAAACACTGTTTATGATCTACCCAGAAGTACACACTTAATTAGTATTATCTGATGACTCAACGCCAGGCAAATATTGGGAATGTTTTTTAAAAAACACCAGATTCTGCTACATGTTTCACAGCTAGGTATTGCCCTAAAAGTTATGTATGTAACATACCACCGAGTTATCTCCCTCATTCTAGAAATACCAACACTAAAGATGAGAGAGAAGAAGCTATTTCTTCCACACAGAGCTAACTACACACAGCTTCTCCTCCCTCAGCTTTCTTCTGCTAGACTTAGGGACAGTTTTTCATCACTGAGACTGCCGATAAACAGAATTCTTAAATTTAATTTGATTTAAACAAAGCTGATGTCCGGTCTGGATTCTATCAGTCTGTACACACAATATCAATCTTGAAATTGGTCTTTACTGGGCAGGTCTCTGGGAATGAAACAGCTCCTAAGAACAGTTCCATCTTACAAGAGCAAAACTCAATTTCTGATTAAAGCTGTGGGAAAACACATATTTCCCACAGTATATGAAAGAGCAATGTAAGACAGAATGGTCCTTAGTTTCTGTTATTTCATTCACAAAGAAAGGAAACTTTCATCTCCAAAAAAACCCCAAAAAACAAAAAACCCAATCCACAAAAATATCTATTAAAAAAGTCTGGGGCATCCCTGGTAGTCCAACGGTTAAGAATCCCCCTGCCAACGCAGGGGACATGGATTCAATCTCTGGTCTGGGAAGATTCCACATGCCACGGGCAACTACGCTCATGTGCTGAGATCCCATGCTCTGCAACACTGCAGTGAGAAGCCCACACACAACTAGAGAGTAGACCCAGCTCACTGCGACTAGAGAAAGTCTGCATGCAGCAACAAAGACTCCACGCGGCCAGAAATAAATAAACTAAAAAATAAATTTTAAAAAATCAGATTAAAAAAAATCTCAAGAAATGAGGTTATATCCATTAGAATTAAGTCATTAGAATTGTGTTGTTACTTTGTATCTTAAGATCTTAAAAAATATCCATGCTAGAAAGTTTAAGCCTTGAGAGTTTAAAAAATTCTTCTGTTTAATTTCTAAGACTGCTCTGTAGCACAAAGGTGAAGCCAACAGTATTCTTTAACTCTGAGCAGAAAATAAGACACCCCAGATTTTCTTTTCAGGACGGATAAAAATTTTCAACGACACACTGCCCTCTGCTGCTCACCCAGCAGGATGCAGGCTCAGGCTCAAGTCAGAACCTTCTGATCCAGGGGCATCCTGGGAAGTACTGCTGCCTGGGGATGAGTCCAATGCTGATACTACATCAAATTTTACTGCAGCCAGTTCTGGGTCAAGGGTCACGTCTTACCTATGTGTTCAGAACAGTGGAACAATATGTCTACTGTAGTCCTTAAAAGAGCATTCTTATAGTTGAAAAGTTTACTTTGCAAAAATTTCGAAACACAAGATTGAATGCTAAAACTGTTTGCTGCCTACCACAGATTTTAATTTACCTTTACAATAGTATGCACCTATCTGATATTTTGTACCTATCTGATATTTATTCGTTCAGAAAGCACTAAAGCAATTAAGCACTGAGGAATCTATTTTGCATACCCCTTCATGCACTGCAGAACAGGACTTTGAATGTTTTTCCTTTTCAGACGGTTAAGCAAAATACGTGTTAAAAATGTAAAGAAACTGGAGATCCAAACAATATGCAAACCAACACACAGCAGTCAATTTATTGTGTCTGACAGTTAAAACCAAACAATAATGTTTGCTTATTTAAATTAAAAAAAATAGTTCAAGTTTTGCTATTTGTCTAATAACTGCTACAGAATATGCGTAGGCAACAAACCAATTCTGTCTCTGGAAGGTTTCCATGCCTCCTAGGTATGGGACCTAAAATCATGGTCCCAGAAAACCAGCAGCAGATCTGAAAACACTCCACTGTGGCTTTCACGCCTACTTGTCCCCAGTTTCCAGATGTGACCCCGATTCCTGCAGTGGTTACTGTTCATCATCGCTCAAGAAAGGCGAGGACATCACAGGAGTCAGACTCCCAAGGCCTCTTTCCTGAAACCCTCCCCCCACCCTTCATCAGGTCCTCTCAGAGCGTCTGTTCGTCTATGTCCCATCTCAAGGGTCATCCCTCCTTCCACGGTTGGAGTAACAGTCATTCTTAGGTTTATCCTATGCCACTTCAGCTCCAGGACATTTCTTTCCTATAACCAAACCTGCTCAACTCAGACTAATTTTTCACTCATCCAGGACTAAAGCAAAAATCACTCTCCAGCAAAAAAGAAGCGAAACTCCCTCTACTTCTCTTTCCTTTCAAACGCTAGGACAGAGGCTCCAGGAATGCCTGACATCTCCCCAAGAGCTGCTGGTTACAATCTTGCTGACTCCGCCTCAGGGCTCCTTGCAGCTCAGATGAAAGGCTTCATATTCACGCGGCAACAGAGAAATCCCAAATGCAGCTGTTAAGAACTTTAATTCTTCTCGGAAAATGAGCATCACAGCCATTTGTTACAGCCTCCATTTCCCCTTTTTACAGCATTTTCAATCCTCTGAAGCACAGCACTCACATGGCAGAGAGGAAATGTACCAATAAGGTCGTTAAATTATTTTCAGAAACAATCCTATGGTCTTCCTGAATCCATAAGCCAATAACAGAATATTGGAAGTCTAATAGGCATAATGACAATCAAAGTCAAATGACACGTCAAACTTCATTTCGGAATCTTTCTACTGGGCTGGTCCAAAACTGCTTGGGTTTTCCCCTAACATCTGGAAAAATCCAAAAGAACTCTTTGGCCAACCCAATGTCCTGCTCTCTCTAGTTGGAAATGTCCCTACATGAATGGTATCCTTCCCATCGCTGCGTTCTCTGGTCAAACATCAGTCTCCCAGAGGACCTTCCCCGACTCTCACCTGCCCCTGCTGCTGCTGCTAAGTCACTTCAGTCGTGTCCGACTCTGTGCGACCCCATAGATGGTAGCCCACCAGGCTTCGCCGTCTCTGGGATTCTCCAGGCAAGAACACTGGAGTGGGCTGCCATTTCCTTCTCCAGTGCATGAAAGTGAAAAGTGAAAGTGAAGTCGCTCGGTCGTATCCGACTCTTCGCGACCCCATGGACTACAGCCTACCAGGCTCCTCCACCCATGGGATTTTCCAGGCAAGAGTACTGGAGTGGGTTGTCATTGCCTTCTCCCATCTGCCCCTAGGCATGCCGTATCCTCTTATTCTGCTTTACTCTGCCTACGGCACTTAAGTCTGTATCCAAATAACTTGTGTCTTCAATATCTGTTTCCACCATTAGAATGTAAACCCTATGAGGGCAGAGATCTTCTGGCTTATCTACTCCTATACCCCAGCACCTAGATCAACGATCTCATATTTGCTGGATTAATGAATGCCTTGGTATAAGGCTTTAAAATCAACCAGGTCTGGCACACTCGCCATCTGATTTCATCCTCCCATCAACTCTGTGAGCCAGGTTATTCTACAGTTAAAGAAACAAAGCAGGGCGGACATGGAAAAACCTCTGTACCTTGTTCTTAATTGTGCTGTGAACCTAAAAGTGCTCTTAAAAAATGCAGTCTCTCAGGAAAAAGAAAAAAAAAAAAAAGACTCTTAAAAAAGTCTGAAAGAAACAAAGTGACCTGTTCAACTGCATGCAGTTAATAATGAGCAGAGTTTTTTTAAAAAAAAAACAAACTTAGATCTTTAGGACCCTCAGCTTTTTCCTGCAGGTGATGAGCGTTATCCCTTCACTTGGGAGAAGTTCAACTTAAAAAAAAAAAATCGCCTTTGATTTATAATGATAAAGCAAACGCAGAGAGGGAAAGGCCAGCGCCACTCACCTGGGCGGCACTCGGCCCGCGCTTGCAGCCGCAGGTGCAGCCCGTCCCCGGGCACGTGCCGCAGCCCGCGGCAGGAGGACGGCGCGAGCCTGACCCCTGCCGGCAGCCGGAGCTCCGTGCGGCCGCCGGGGCTCTGCATCCGGAGCGAGGACGGCGTTACCGAAACATCCATGGGCAGACCTCCTTCCTTGGAATCCCTGGGAATTAGAAATAACAGGCGAGAGATGATTTCACACAGACGAAAACCGGATGATGAAAGAAACTAAAATGGCCAGGGAGCCCTCTGTTCTTCAATCAGGGCCCTGAGTCTGGTCACTGTCCCAGGAAAAAACCAGCAGTGAACCTGTCATAAAAGGAACGGATCTATTAAATGAGGTCAGAGCACTTTCTTCTGTCAATGTAACATTAAAGTTCACAGACATATTTTTCATTCTTTTCGCTTATTCTTTTTTTTTTGTTAATGTTAACCACGCATTTAAAGCATGCCCTTTTTTCCCTTGCTGATGATCCTGAGTGCCAATCTCTCCTCCAGCCCTGGGCTTCCTCCCGGTACTGAAGCCTGGCCACCGCCCCCTCGCCGCCCCCCGCCATTCTGTTGCACATCAGGCCACTTCCTTCTGAGACCCCCCCCCTCCCCTGTCTCACCACTCTCTCTGTCTTCAGCTTCTGTGAACCAGCACAACGGAACGCTGGTCGGTCAGACCTCACTCCCTAGTTCATCAAAGTACTTCTGGCCAGAAAATTCAACAAGGCTGTCTAAGACAGTGGCTTATCCACCTTTGCTTCCCTTGACCCTAGCGTGGTTTGGACATTGATTCACTCACTCAACACCCCTTTTTTGGGTTCTACAATGTGCTAGGTACCGGGAATAGGACGATGACTAACTCTGTACCAAGTAGGGGACAGGCAAGAAAAAACAGGAATGATCAAGAGAGCATTAAAATGACGTTGCACTTACTCATGATAAACACGGGACTATGGAAGCAGTGGAGACGGGCTGGGACTCTCCCAGGCCTAAGCACTAAATAAATGCTATGTGAATAATGAACGGATGAGTCAGTGACACTGTTTCTGAGACCAGCATTTCAATGAGGTTTTATGTTATTTACGGTAAATTAGGGTAAAGCGTTAGTATTTGATATACGGGATTTTGATAAGAAGGCCAGGAGTACGTAAAACAAAAGGCACAGGAGAAAAAATCTCTTGTCAATTTTAAGAATAAAAAAAGAATGAAGAGAACAATGAAGTGATGTATGAACACCAGGCAAGGAAGGATCCAACCCACTACAAACACAGATGACTTGCTGTAGTAAGAGAGTAAAACACAGCCGCTGTCTGTTCCGTTCCGTTGCTCAGTCGTGTCCGACTCTTTGCGACCCCGTGGACTGTAGCCTACCAGGCTTCTCCGTCCATGGGATTCTCCAGGCAAGAATACTGGAGTGGGTTACCGTTTCCTTCTCCAGGGGATCTTCCCAACCCAGGGATCGAACCCCGGTCTCCCACATTGGAGGCAGACGCTTTAACCTCTGAACCTACCAGGCACCAAAAGTACAGAAGGGGATGAAGACATGTAGAAACGATCCCCTGTGACGCTGGAACATGCCTAGCATTGCACCAGCGGAGCAAAGCACGTGGATCCCCTCTTAAGTGCTCAGCAGCAGGCCATCGGCTCCGTGTCACTGAAGTGCAGAAGGTGGGCCACCCGCCTGAACGTCACCCAAGTAGAGAGGTCACACCCTGTGTTCAGGTGTGAATCTTGGCCAGGCTTCCCATTTTGCCTTAGAAAAGTGTTAAGATTATTTTATGGCTAGTTCCTTTTCAAAGCATATGGACCTGCACTTAGTTGGCAATACAGAATCAAGAACCTGAGTTTTGGGAATTCCCTGGCAGTCCAGTGGTTAGGACTCTGAGCTTTTGCTGCCAAGGGCGAGGGTCCGTTCCCTACTCAGATCCTGCACACTGCTCAGCGAGGTCAAGAATTTTAAAAATAAATTTAAAAAGAAATTATTAAAAACAAACAAAAAACTGAGTCTTTTTCAGGGAAGACAATCTCAAACTTAGTCAAAAGTATAGTCTTCAGAAATGATGTTTAAGAAATAATAATCCTCTAAAGCAGGGGGTCGCAAAGAGTCAGACACGACAGAGCGACTGAACTGAACTGAACTGAAAGCAGATGTCAGAAAACTTTCTATATTAAAGGCCAGATGGTGACTATTCAGGTTTTATAGATCATATATGGTCTCCGAGGCACAGTCTACTTCTTTTTTTCTTAACAACCCTTTAAAAATATAAAATCCATTCTTAGCTCACAGGCTGTTCCAAAACAGGCCACAGATTAGATCTGGCTCATGGGCCATGTTTGCCAACCATGGCTCCATAGACACAAGTTCTCCAGTTGGATTCTTCAGTGACTTTCAAGCTGAACTGTGCAGGTGGCACTTGGAAGTGTCTCAAAGGAAACCACCGGGTTCCCAGGTCTCTGGTCCCCCCATCCCTGGCTTACCGCTCTTTTTCCCCTTCCGCTTCCTGAAAAACTCAGTTACACAGGGCAGAGAAAGGTAGGCACCTTCACAAGGGCGGGAGCACCACCGCGGCCTGGGGTAGATGTAAGAAACCCAGCAGGAGGAGGAGCACAGTGAGCAGGAGGGCCGCCCGGCAAGGGTGCCCATCTCACCATGGAGCTCCTGAGCCCATCTTAGTCTGCTCAAGTGGCCACAACAACACACCACAGAATGGACGGCTCAAACAACATTTATTTCTTATGGTTCCAGAGTCTGGGAAGTTCAAGATCAAGAAGCTGACAGATTCCTCTCCTGGGGAGGGCCCCCATCTTGGCCTTCTGTCTCTTCATCTGGAAGCTCTGGTGTGTCTTCCTCTAAGGATACGAATCCCCTCACAGTGGCTCCACCCTCATGACCTCATTGAAAACTAATTATCTCCCACAGGCACCATCTCCTAATACCCTGGCACTGGGATTTAGGGCTTCAGCATATGAATTCTGAGGGAACCGAAACATTCAGCGCATAACAGAGCCAAGCAGATGTGGTGGGCGTCAACAAAGAGTGGAGGGAAGGGAAGTAGGAAAGAAAGACAGTGGAAAACTCACTGCGCAGAGTGAAACTGACCGAGGATACTAACGCATGGCACGAGGATAGTGGACACTGGGATTCACACTGTGGGAGAACAAACAGGGCAAGGGAGAAACCCACAGTGGATTCCGTGGTTCAGTTCAGTTCAGTCGCTCAGTCGTGTCCGACTCTTTGCGACCCCATGAATCACAGCACGCCAGGCCTCCCTGTCCATCACCAACTCCCGGAGTTCACTCAAACTCATGTCCATCGAGTCGGTGATGCCATCCAGCCATCTCACTCTCTGTCATACCCTTCTCCTCCCGCCCCCAACCCCTCCCAGCATCAGACTCTTTTCCAGTGAGTCAACTCTTTGCATGAGGTGGCCAAAGTACTGGAGTTTCCGCTTTAGCATCAGTCCCTCCAATGAACACCCAGGATTGATCTCCTTTAGAATGGACGGGTTGGATCTCCTTGCAGTCCAAGGGACTCTCAAGAGTCTTCTCCAACACCACAGTTCAAAAGCATCAATTCTTCGGCGATCAGCTTTCTTCACAGTCCAACTCTCACATCCATACACGACCACTGGAAAAACCATAGCCTTGACTAGACGGACCTTGGTTGGCAAAGTAACGTCTCTGCTTTTCAATATGCTATCTAGGTTGGTCATAACTTTCCTTCCAAGGAGTAAGCGTCTTTTAATTTCATGGCTGCAATCAGCATCTGCAGTGATTTTGGAGCCCAAAAAAATAAAGTCTAACACTGTTTCCACTGTTTCAGTGCAAAAGTACCTGAACTTTTGCAGTGCTAAAATTTGCTATTTGATATTGGATTACATTCTAAATAAATGTGATTGTTATATATCATTTTAATGCACATTTCTCAAAAAAATTTTTTGCCAATGATTTATTACTTGCTATTTATTTTAAATTTATATTAGACTATGGAAATGATGATAGAGAAAAAGCAAATTCCAGCGATTTTCTTATTTGAGTTCAAAATGGGTTGTAAAGAAGTAGAAACAACTTGCAACATCAACAATACATTTGGCCCAGGAACTGCTAATGATCATGCAGTGCACTGGTGGTTCAGGAAGTTTTGCAAAGGAGATGAGCCTTGAAGACGAGGAGTGCAGTGGCTGGACATCAGAAGCTGACAACCAGCTGAGAGCATCATTGAAACTGATCCTCTTACAACCTCAGGAGAAGTTGCTGGGCAACTCAACCATTCTACAGTCATTTGGCATCTGAAGCAAACTGGAAAGGTGAAAAAGCTCAATAAGTGGGTGCCTCATGAGCTGATTGAACATCAAAAAAATCATCGTTTTGAAGTGTCGTCTTATTCTATGCAACAATGAACCACTTCTCCATCAGACTGTGACATGCAACAAAAAATGGATTTTATATACAGCTGGTGATGACCAGCTCAATGGCTAGATGGAGAAGAAGCTACAAAGCCCTTCCAAAAGCCAAACATGCACTAAAAAAAGGTAGTGGTCACCAGTGTTTGGTGGTCTGCTGCCCGTTTGATCCACTGCAGCTTTCTGAATCCAGGTGAAACCATTATATCTGAGAACTATGCTTAGCAAACTGATGTGATGCCTGCAAAAGGGAGTGGTCAGCAGAAAGGGCCCCATTCTTCTCCACAACAAGGCCTGAGTGCACATCACACAATCAACACTTCAAAAGTTGAACAGACTGGTCTACGAAGTTTTGCCTCATCTGCCATATTCGCGTGGACTCTTGCCAACACCAACTACCACTTCTTCAAGCATCTCAACAACTTTTTGCAGGGCAAATGCTTCCACATGAGCAGGAGGCAGAAAATGCTTTCCAAGAGTTTGTTCAATCCCCAAGCACAGATTCTTATGCTACAGGAATAAACAAACTTACTTCTCATTGGCAAAGATGTACTGATTGTAATGATTCCTATTTTGATTAATCAATATGTGCTCGAGCCTAGTTATAGGGCTTCCCTGGTAGTTCAGCTGGTAAAGACTCCACCTACAATGAAGGAGACCCTAGTTTGATTCCTGGGTCAGGAAGATACACTGGAGAAGGGAAATGCTACCCACTCCAGTATTCCTGGGCTTCCCTGGTGGCTCAGCTGGTAAAGGGTCTGCCTGCAATGCAGGAGACCTGGCTTTGATCCCTTGGATGAGAAGATCCCCTGGAGAAGGGAACGGCTACCCACTCCAGTATTCTGGTCTGGACAATTCCACGGACTGTATAGTCCATGGGGGTCGCAAAGAGTCGGACAGAACTGAGCAACTTGATATAAAATTCATAGTCCAAAACCAAAATTACATTTGCACCAAATTAATAAAGTAATAAGTATAGGTGTATTATGATATATTTACAAACACACATATACATGAATACATAAGCATGATACATATGCCATACACAGACTAGTTCTGTCTACTAGAGGGTCTTGGAGAAGTGACACTCCAATAGTAAGGAGCATACTCTGTACCCAGATCTTGGTTTCTAAAGGTCATTTTCCACTTATAAGCAAATGAAAAAAAGAAACAAGAAACAAAACAGCATTCCTTGGCAAAAATAACTACATCCACAGTTGAGGCAAGAAAAGAAGGAGATGAGCCTGAGCCTGGAATATCTTACTGTGCAACTAAATAAAGAAGAAATCAAAGAATATAAAAAGCACAAACAAAGAAACAGAAATCACCTTGAAGGGACTTCCCTGGCCACATCTGGTTGTAATTTGAGAAAAAAAGTAACCAACTAAATGAACTATGGGTACATACTGATATGGGTGTAATTAAATGAGTGACTACACTTCAACTAAAAATAATGATCAATCCATCAAGCAGTGAATAAAATAAAAGTATGATGAGGAACAGGGCATTTCCATACTCTCAGAGAAGCTCTCCAATTAACACTTACTGATAATGAAAAGAAAAAGGGTAATTTATGGTGAAGAAGCCTCGCAGATACCACCTTATCTAAGTTCTCAAAGTTGACATGAACTTTAATTGAACAAAGCAAAATCATGTGTCACCGGATAGGATGCAATGAGAACACAGCCTCAATTTTGTGATATTCCTGCCAAAGATGTACAACCTGAACCTAATCTTGAGGAAACATAAGACAAAACAAAATGGAGGCTTATCCTACAAAATAATTGGGCTGGAATCTTCAAAGCTGTATCATTAAAATCAAGGAAAACCGAGGACCTCTTCCAGACGGAAAGAGATGAAAACGAGGATGCAGGGCATCACTCTGAACCGGATTCCTTTGCTATTATAGATACTAAGCAGACAACTGGAAACACCTGAATAAGGTCAGACTATAAGACAGCAGTAACACATTTCCCAGTTTTGAGAGTGGCATGCTGGCTGTGTAGGAGAAAGTTCTCATTTGTAGGAAAATTCAGAGTAAAAAAAAATATTCAAGAGTCACAGCAACTTACCCTCAAGTTCACAACTGTTTCAAAACAAAGTTTTTGAGACTCTAATTGCCCACACTTTTTACCTGTGAGGCTTTTGTTACTATTCTCTTATGTTTTTTCAGAAATTGCTTGAAACTATCTAATGACTTCACATCTCACTGAGTCCAAGCTAGGGTCCTTTCAATGGTCTCTAAGACCCAGTGACATACGAGAGCCAGCTGTTAAAATTCCAGGTATTTTGCAAACCAACTGACCTCACTTTGGTAGTTTGACACCATCTACGGTGAAAGATTTATACCTCAGGAATCAATAAACGCTGCAGATCAGGAAGGATTTTTGTTTGGTTGGCTGGTTTTCCCGGAGAGTAGTTAATTTCCTGGTGGCCATTTCCATCTCCTAGAGAGCCTTTACTGTGCGCTCCACCGGCCCACCCACATCCCTCCGAACCAAGCACCCCTTCCTGCTTCTGTTCTCTCGGAGGATGACAGTCTTTCTCTGGGTATCATACAGTTCCAAACATCACCCCTTTCAGTTTATTGCTCCAGTGTTAGTTTTTCATTTGGAATAAAGGGTTGGAATTTCTTTTTTCCCTATCCCTTTTTCTGTTTTACTTTTCCTAAAGCCTTGTGTGTTTACATTTGTGTGTTTTCGGCCCACCTCTTGCCACCATTAGACTGTAAGCTCACTGAGAGCAAATGCTATCATCTTTGCTCTATTTTCATCTAGCTGTATACCTAGCACCTAGAATCTTATTTGGGGCCCTAGAACAGGAACTCTGTAAACATCTGTGGATTTCATGAATGAATGGCCAAGGTTTATCCCAGGAATGGTTTAACATAAATAGATTTTCCTAATGCAATTCACAGATGTAAAAGAATAAAGGGAAAAAACAGGACCATCACAACATGTGCAGAAATCATTACAGAAAACACAATATCTATTCATGATGAAAACCTTTAGTAAACTAGGAATAGAAAGGGACTATGCAATGTACCAAACAGACTTCCAAAAAGTCAAAATTATCACACTTAATGATGAAATGCTAGAAGCCTTCTTTTAGGATTAGGAAAAGAATAAAAATCATATCATTTACACTAACTGTAAATAGACTAAATATTTCAATTAAAATAAAGAGATTGTCAGAATGGATTTTTTTTTAAACTCCACTTAGTACAAGCTTTTAAAATTTTACATATAAAGACAGAGGTTGAGAGTAAAAGGGTAAAAAAGACATAACATGAAAACAGTGTAGTCAGCTGATTTCTGACAAATATACTGAGTTATTTCAATGAAAGAAATGACAGCCATTTAATTAATGGTGATGGAACAAATGGAGATATTCTTAAAAAAAAAAAAGCTTTGATACCTACTTGATGCCAAATGCAAAAAGTAATTTGACATGATCACAGACCTAAATGTAAATGGTAAAACAATGCAATTCCTAGAAAATAGACACAGGAAAAAATCTTACAACTTGGAGTTAGGTAAAGATATCTTAAAACACACAAAACACTAATTGTTAAAGAAAAAAAGGTGCAGTACACTGGACTTCACTATAATTAAGACTTTCTGTTCATCATAAGACACTATTAAGAAAATTAAAAGATAAACTACAGATAGGGAGCGAATATTCTCATACTCACAGGCACAAATGACAAAGATCTTGTTTCCAGACTATACAAAGAACTCTTTAAATTCAACAATAAGACAACCTGATATTAGAAGACACTTGACCAAGGAACATATATGAATGACCAAAAGGTAAAGGATACGGAGAAGGCAATGGCAAGCCACTCCAGTGTTCTTGCCTGGAGAATCCCAGGGAAGGGGGAGCCTGGTGGGCTTCCATCTATGGGGTCACACAGAGTCGGACACGACTGAAGTGACTTAGCAGTAGCAGCAAAAGGCAAAGGAAAAGGTGCCCAACATTATTAATCAAGGAAATACAAATTTAAATGAGAATGAGATACTACTTCAATCCACTAGAATAGCTAAAATCCAAAACTGACAACACTAAATGCAGACAAGAAAGTGAATTTGTCGGAATTCTTTTTTTTTTTTTTTCTGGCTAGAGTATAAACTGGTATAAACAGCTTTGGAGAACAGTTCCTTCAGCAGTTTCCCATTAAGTCAAGTCATCTAGATGGCGCTAGTTATGAAGAATCTCCCTGCCAAGGCAGGAGACACAAGAGATATGGATTTGATCCCTTGGTCAGGAAGATCTCCTGGAGTAGGAAGTGGCAACCCGCTCCTGTATTCCTGCCTGGAAAGCTCCATGGGCAGAGGGGGCTGGTGGCCTACAGTCAAAGGGGCTGCGAAGAATCAGACACGGCTGAGCACATACTCTATGACCCAGCACAAATATAACAATGTACAAGTTTTATTCATAATAAGCTGGCTTGAGAATCACACAAAATATCCAGCAATAGAAGAATGAATAATGAATTGTCCTGTATTCATACAGTGGAAAACTACTTGGCAGGGAAAAAATGGACTATTGATATATGTGATAACATATTAATAGATGAAACATGAATCTCAGAAACACAGCAGAAAAAAACAGAAACAAACAAGTACATACTATATGAATCCAGGTATGCATGATTCAAGAAATGGCAAACTGATCTTTGCTGAATGAAATCAGAATAGTGGTTACTCTTTGGGTTGGGGCAACTGGTGATAAAGCTCAACAGCCAGAGAACACTAGGGACAATGCAGGAGCCCAGCAACGTTAGGTTTCTTAACTAGCTTAAAGAAGGAAGACTTATCCAGGGGAACCATGAAGGGTTCCTTTGATGCGGGAAGTAAGGATGTTGTCTTGTTTCCTTTTGCCTAAGGTTTGGGGCTCAGAATAACTTTACAAGGTGAATTTGAATTGGACATGAAGCACTTATTTGAACTCATGATTTGAGAAAGGAAAAGGGAGGACACAGCAGAAAAAGAAAAAGAAAGAATCCCTATTTTTACAACAAAAAAATCAAATTAAAGGATTCTACTCTGGTGAAATAAAGCTAGGACTGAAACCAGTTCTCATGCCAAATCCAAAACCACTACACCGGGTACCTGGCTGGTTTCAGGGAAAGAGAAGGCTAAGCATCAGAATGAAGTCTACCTTCAGAGTGGTCCTGCGTAATCAACTTCTCAGGATTTTAACATCTAACTCACTCTACTTGAAAGAGTGGTCACAAGGCAACAGTCGAGGTACCATACACCACCAAACAAAAAAGGAGAACAACTTTTCCTGAAAGTTTTTTTTCTGTGTAATGAACAGCAAGTTAAACCTTTGCAGATTTCTCCTTGGAACTACGAATATGAAAGAAACAAAGAGTTCCAATAAGAAGCCTGCAACCTTTGTTGGCTGTTCACTGAACACACATTTATTGAACGGGTGCGTGCGTCCCTCTGCATAGGGAACAGCTTGTGCAGAAACCAAAACGACAACAACAACAAGAGTAGATTTACAAAACAGGAAATTCTCATACTAGAACAGATAACGAGGATCCCAAAGGGGCAACGTATTTTTTGCACTGTTTTGTTGGAAGCACGGGGCCCTGTCAAAAGTGTTGCCCATTAGGGATCCCCAAACTTCAATGTGCATCTGAATCCCGGGAATCTGAAGTTCCGATTCAGCAGGTCTGCTCTGGGGTTGAGGTCAAGCATTTCTAGAAAGCCCCCGGGTGATGCCGAGATTGCTAGCCGGGAAGACGGAGAGGCGGGGTGGGGAAGCGGGGGCGCGCGGTGTGCATGTGTGGAGAGGCCACTCCACTTTGAGGAACCCAGAGGCTCGCTCTAAGCAACTGGAAAAAAAAGAAAATTCAAAACCCGATCCTTCCGAGGGAGGCGGAGCCGGCCGGGCCGGCGGAAAAGCGAGCTCGGCTGCGCCTGGGAGGCCAGACTCCACCGCCCGCCTTACCCCAGGATCAGCAGCGCGCTCTGCAGCCGTCTCCGCACCTCCAGGAACACGCGCGCCTCCGCTGCAACCGCCGCCATGCGGGCGCCCAGCCGGGAGCTCCGGGGACCCGGCCGCCGGGGCCGGAGAGCGGCCGCACGTGCGGCTCGAGCAGGAACCGCGGCCGCGGAGCGCGCGCCTCAAGGGCCCGGAGCGCGGGTGCCCGCCAGCCCACAGCGCCACCTGCCGGGCGGAGAGCGCGCCGCCGCGAGGACTCAGGGAGCGGGAGCGCTTTCAAAGCCGGCCTTTGGGTCAGAGCTCGGAGAAACGTGGGCAAGGGAAAGCCAAACTGTTCTCCCACTCCGCTTCTGTAGGAAGCCTGATGCACCACGCTCCCTGGAAATGACCTTCAAAGTCGGACCCCAGAACACTGCTTTGGGTAGCTTGGAGAGAGATGAGACTGGACGACAGGGGTCTGGATAGGCAAGCATTTATCCCCAGCAGGGTCTGGAGCCCAATTCCCCACCCCAAGTGCACTTGATCTTGGTTTTAATTTCATTTTAATGAACTCAAGTCTCTTTGGTTTTTGGTTTTGTTTTATAAATCCTGGTTTGTGTTTGATAGTTCTTCTGTCTTGAGGCAGCAAATGTCCAGGACTGACTTAGCTGCTGCTTCCCAGTTTAGACCAGAAGGCTCCAGAATGGAAAGGGTTGCAAAACTTTGAGAAGTTCTCTGTTGTCTATGCATAAGAGAGAGTGTGGTTGGGTCCAGTATCATGAAGCACAGGATTAAGCATTCCCATAACCTGTGTTTTTTTGTTTCTGATGTTTTATTTTTTTGATTAGAGTATAATTGCTTTATAATGTGTTTGTTTCTGCTGAACAACAACCTGAATTAATTAGCTATATGTGTGTGTGTGTATCTATCTATCTGTGTGTGTGTGTGTGTGTGTGTGTGTATCCCCTCCCTCTTGAGTCTCCCCCCAGTCCTACCCCTCTAGGTCATAACAGAGAACTGAGCCAAGTTCCCTGTGCTATACAGTTGCTTCCCACTAGCTATCTGTTTTACACGTGGCAGTGTATATCATCAGAAACAAGATAGCATATATGTGTGTGTGTGTGAGAGTCGCTCAGTCATGCCCAACTCTTTGCGACCCCACGAAATATACATGCATGTGTGCAGGCATGCTCCCTGGCTTCAGGCATGTCTGACTCTGTGTGACCCTATAGACTGTAGCCCGCCAGGCTCCTCTGTCCATGGGATTCTCCAGGCAAGAATACTGGAATGGGTTGCAATACCCTCCTCCAGGGGATCTTCCTGAACCAGGGATCAAACCCGTGGCGTCTCCTGCATTTTCTGTATTGCAGGAGGATTCTTTACTACTAAGCCACCCAGGAAGCCCCATATATATACATACATATATATATACATACATATATATATACATACATACATATATATACATACATATATATATACACATACATACATATATATACATACATATATATATACACATACATACATATATATACATACATATACATACATACATATATACATATATATATAGAGAGAGAGAGAGTCGCATTTACATAATATATGCTTTGCTGTGCTTAGTCGCTCAGTCCTGTCCGAATCTAATGTGACATTATCGACTGTAACCCACCAGGCTCCTCTGTCCATGGGGATTCTCCAGGCAAGAATACTGGAGTAGGTTGCCATGTATATATATATATACATATATATACACAAGTTTGTTCTCTATGCCTCTCTATCCTGCCCTACAAGTAGGCTAATCAGTACTATTTTTCTAGATTTCATATGTATGCATTAATACACAGTATTTTTTTCTGACTCCATACTATATGACAGACTTTAGGTTCATCCAGATCACTACAAATGACCCACTTTCATTCCTTTTTATGGTTGAGCAATATTCCGTCATATATGTATACTACATCTTCTTTATCCACTCATCTGTAGATGGACATTTAGATTGCTTCTGTGTTCTGGCTTTTGTAAATAGTGATGTAGTGAACATTAGGATACATGGTTTTCTCAGGATATATGCCCAGTAGTGGGATTGCTATGTCATTTGGCAGTTTTTAGTTTTTTAACAAACTTTCACACTGTTCTCCATGGTGATTGTATCAATCTGTATTCCCTCCAAGAATGCAAGAGTTCTCTTTTCTCCACACTCTCTCCATAAACATTCCTATAACTTTTGAAAAGAGGAAGATGAGAATGACTCTATATGTACATTTCTACTCTTCACTTTTGCAAAAGTAAAAACTGACTCAGGGCAATCTGTAATCTCATTGTTACCAGGGTCTTGGCATCCTTACTGAATAGAAATTGACCTGAGGCCAGACAAGAAATCCAGGCAAGGCTGTACTGGGCCCCCTGTTGCAGGAAGAGGGACTGGTCTCCCACTTTTTGGTCTCTTTGCATCTTTTGTCCAGATTTGCCCTAACTGCTCATGCACACAGTTACTTCTAGTCCCGTATAGTTTGTTTGCTGGAGGAGAGGTGTGTCCAGGTGCAAGCATTGCAGCGCTAGAGCAAAGCGTCCCGGGTCCCAAGCCTGTCTCACTATTGGAAGAAGATTTTGGAACATTTGACCCAGTAAAGGATCTAGTGTAATGTAAGTACTTATCATGGGAAAATATTAAAATATAAGGCCAAGGTAGAATTATAATAAGAATTATTTTAAAACAAGAGGCTTAAAAAAAAACAGAAACAATGATTACTTGTATGTAGAAAATTGTATTAATGTTTATTGATTTTCCATTTTATCATTTTGAAGTCCTAATTATTACACACTGAACATATTAATTTGAATATTTTGTAAGCAAATAATAAAGTCATATTCCTAAAGATACTAGTTTAAGACATTTTTTTCTAAAATCCATATTCAGTTCAGTTCAGTTCAGTCGCTCAGTCGTGTCCGACTCTCCGCGACCCCATGAATCACAGCACGCCAGGCCTCCCTGTCCATCACCAACTCCCGGAGTACACTCAAACTCATGTCCACAGAGTTGGTGATGCCATCCAGCCATCTCATTCTCCGTCGTTCCCTTCTCCTCCCGCCCCCAACCTTTCCCAGCATCAGAGTCTTTTCCAGTGAGTCTACTCGTAGCATGAGGTGGCCAAAGTATTGCAGTTTCAGCTTTAGCATCAGTCCCTCCAATGAACATCCAGGATTGATCTCCTTTAGAATGGACTGGTTGGATCTCCTTGCAGTATAAGGGACTCTCAAGAGTCTTCTCCAACACCACAGTTCAAAAGCATCGATTCTTCGGCGATCAGCTTTCTTCACAGTCCAACTCTCACATCCATACATGACCACGGGAAAAACCATTGCCTTGACTAGACGGACCTTGGTTGGCAAAGTAATGTCTCTGCTTTTTAATATACTATCAAAGTTGGTCATAACTTTGCTTCCAAGGAGTAAGCGTCTTTTAATTTCATGGCTGCAATCAGCGTCTGTAGTGACTTTGGAGCCCCCAAAAATAAAGTCTGACACTGTTTCCACTGTTTTTCCATCTATTTCCCACGAAGTGATGGGACCAGATGCCATGATTTTTGTTTTCTGAATGTTGAGCTTCAAGCCAACCTTTTCACTCTCCTCTTTCACTTTCATCAAGAGGCTTTGAGTTCCTCTTCACTTTCTGCCATAAGGGTAGTGTCATCTGCATATCTGAGGTTATTGATATTTCTCCCAGCAATCTTGATTCCAGCTGGTGCTTCTTCCAGCCCAGTGTTCCTCATGATGTACTCTGCATATAAGTTAAATAAGCAAGGTGACAATATACAACCTTGACGTACACCTTTTCCTATTTGGAACCAGTCTGTTGTTCCATGCCCAGTTCTAACTGTTGCTTCCTGACCTGCATACAGGTTTCTCAAGAGGCAGGTCAGGTGGTCTGGTATTCCCATCTCTTTCAGAATGTTCCACAGTTTATTGTGATCGACACAGTCAAAGGCTTTGGCATAGTCAATGAAGCAGAAATAGATGTTTTTCTGAAACTCTCTTGCTTTCTCCATGATCCAGCGGATGTTGGCAATTTGATCTCTGGTGCCTCTGCCTTTTCTAAAACCTGCTTGAACATCTGGGAGTTCACGGTTTACATACTGCTGAAGCCTGGCTTGGAGAATTTTGAGCATGACTTTACTAGCGTGTGAGATGAGTGCAACTGTGCGGTAGTTTGAGCATTCTTTGGCATTCCCTTTCTTTGGGATTGGAATGAAGACTGACCTCTTCCAGTTAAAGTTTATTGTTTTGCCTTATTAAAGTTTATTGTTTTGCCTCACAAATTCCTGTATCTGTCAGAATAATTCAAAATCATGGATGAAGGTAACAGCACAGTTAAAACAAGTTTACTGCTATTTCATCTCAATGGTGACAAAAGAAGATGGTTTTGATGGAAGAAAATTTCACATATTAAGAAACATGCTGGCTTACACATGATTTTACTGGAACTTTAGGCTAACCAAAACAGACTATGTGTGGCCTATTAAATATGCATTGGAGAAGGCAATGGCACCCCACTCCAGTACTCTTGCCTGGAAAATCCTATGGACGGAGGAGCCTGATAGGCTTCAGTCCATGGGGTTGCTAAGAGTTAGACACGACTGAGAGACTTCACTTTCACTTTTCACTTTCATGCATTGGAGAAGGAAATGGCAACCTACTCTAGTGTTCTTGCCTGGAGAATCTCAGGGATGGGGGAGCCTGGTGGGCTGCCGTCTATGGGGTCGCACAGAGTCGGACACGACTGAAGCAACTTAGCAGCAGCAGCAGCAGCAAATATACATCAGGGATATCCCTGGTGATCCAGTCATTAAGACTGTGCTTCCACTGCAGTAAGCACGGGTTCAATCCCTGGTCAGGGAACTAAGATTCCAAGTGCTGCCTGGTATAGCCAAAAAAAAGCATCATATATCTACTTCAACCATTAAAGTAAAAAATGAGGATTTGTGGTTCAGACATTCCAAATGGAGCCAGGTGGCCACCATGGACATGGTTTCAGACAGGTGCTTGTATTACTGCGAAATTTTCTGATCTGTATCACATCCAAGGACAGGTGAGCCTTGCTGCTAGAAGCTGCCAGTTGCCAGTTGCCAATTTATAGTCTCAAGCTCTCCTCTTGTAACCATGTAACTATTTCAGACCTCAGTCAGCCCTTACATAACAAGCAGCCTTCTTGCCAGCTCCAATCCTCAGTTCAGTTCAATTCAGTTCAGTCACTCAGTCGTGTCCAACTCTTTACGACCCCATGAATCATAGCACGCCTGTCCATCACCAACTCCCGGAGTTCACTCAAACTCATGTCCATCGAGTTGGTGATGCCATCCAGCCATCTCATTCTCTGTTGTCCCCTTCTCCTCCTGCCCCCAATCCCTCCCAGCATCAGAGTCTTTTCCAGTGAGTCAACTCTTCACATGAGGTGGCCAAAGTATTGGAATTTCAGCTTTAGCATCAGTCCTTCCAATGAACACCCAGGACTGATCTCCTTTAGAATGGACTGGTTGGATCTCCTTGCAGTCCAAGGGAATCTCAAGAGTCTTCTCCAACACCACAGTTGAAAAGCTTAATTATTGACAAATATCTTATGATTTGGGGGCCTTCTGCCTTTATAACCCACCCCCATTTTGTAGTCCAGTGGAATACAATTCAAGTGCTTCTTGAATCTGTCTCTCCGAGGCTATGGTCATAAATCTGGCTTAAACAAAACTCTTTTTCTTATATATATCAGTTCAGTTCAGTTCAGTGGCTCAGTCATGACCGACTCTTTGCGACCCCATGAATTGCAGCATGCCAGGCTTTGCTGTCCATCACCAACTACTGGAGTTCACTCAAACTCACCTCCATCGAGTCGGTGATGCCATCCAGCCATCTCATCCTCTGTTGTCCCCTTCTCCTCCCGCCCCCAATCCCTCCCAGCATCAGAGTCTTTTCCAGTGAGTCAACTCTTCACATGAGGTGGTCAAAGTATTGGAGTTTCAGCTTTAGCATCAGTCCTTCCAATGAACACCCAGGATCGATCTCCTTTAGAATGGAGTGGTTGGATCTCCTTGCAGTCCAAGGGAATCTCAAGAGTCTTCTCCAACACCACAGTTCAAAAGCATCAATTCTTCGGCAAAAAAGCTTCTTGATGAAAGTGAAAGAGGAGAGTGAAAAAATTGGCTTGAAGCTCAACATTCAGAAAACTAAGTTCATGACATCTGGTCCCATCACTTCATGGCAAATAGATGGGGAAACAGTGGAAGCAGTGTCAGACTTTACTTTTTTGGGCTCCAAAATCACTGCAGATGCTGACTGAAGCCATGAAATTAAAAGACGCTTACTCCTTGGAAGGAAAGTTATGACCAACCTAGATAGCATATTTAAAAGCAGAGACATTACTTTGCCAACCAAGGTTCGTCTAGTCAAGGCTATGGTTTTTCCAGTGGTCATGTATGGATGTGAGAGTTGGACTGTGAAGAAAGCTGAGTGCCGAAGAACTGATGCTTTTGAACTGTGGTTTGGCAGAAGACTCTTTATGCTATACTAATTTATTATTTTTCTCCACTATTTTGGCTCCTCCTATCTTCCGCCTCTAATTTTCAAGGCTATTAAGTGCTCAAGTATTAACATATTATATTGAAATATGTAACATTCTTTCTTTTTTTTTTTTTTTGTGCACCGGGCCTCTTGCAGGATCTTAGTTCCCAGACCAGGGATTGAACTTGGATCACGGCAGTGAAAGTGCAGAATCCTAGGTACTGTACCACCTGGGAATTCCCTATGTAACATTCTTAATGCAGCATTCTCTTCATAATTGATGTTTGATTATTTTTAAGAATTGTTATCTTTGATATATAGTTGCACATTTGCAAAAGAAACCATTTTTGACCCTACACTTTAGGTACCAGGGTGCAATTCTCCTTGCAATTACGTGATTCTCGAGTTCTGCAATCAGAATAGCTCCTAATGTGATAGCAACTATTTGTTTTCTAACTTCCCAAGTCTTTTAACCTCTAGATTTGGGGTTCCTCACATGAAATATTGAGGGATCAGTTAAACAATTTAAATAAACACTTAAATCACTACTTGAAGAATATTTAAAAGCTATTTTCAACTCCTAGCATCCCTTCCGGAGAAGGCAATGGCACCGCACTCCAGAACTCTTGCCTGGAAAATCCCATGGACGGAGGAGCCTGGTGGACTGCAGTCCATGGGGTCCCTGAAGGTCGGACACCACTGAGCGACTTCACTTTCACTTTCATGCATTGGAGAAGGAATGGCAACCCACTCTAGTGTTCTTGCCTGGGGAATCCCAGGGACGGGGGAGCCTGGTGGGCTGCTGTCCATGGGGTCGCACAGAGTCGGACACGACTGAAGCGACTCAGCAGCAGCAGCAGCATCCCTTCCATCTCTCCACCCATCCTGATGAGGCTGGCACCGGGGAATGGACAACACTGGCCACAGGTCTATTCCGTTCATTGGTGGCGATGGGCCGCTTCCGCGACAGTCCGCTTGAGGGCGCTGCGGCGACAGCGAGCGCCGGGAGGCGAGGAACGGACCGGGGGCGGGGATGGAGGGCCGCGGACGTCGACGCCGGCGTGGGCGCGGGCGCGGTGCACACTGGGAGCTGTCACTAGGCCGTCCGGCTCCCGACCTCCGTGTCGCTGCCGCGGTTGCCAGGAGAGCGGCGCCGGCAGGAGCGGCCGAGCCCCCGGCAGGTAACAGCGTCCCCGCCCCGCCCCCCGGCGCGGCTGCGAGCCCGCGGCCTCCGGCCCGGAGCGGCCTCGTCGGTCCGGCTCGTCCCTGAGCCGCTGGGACGCCCGGTGGGTCCGCCTGCGGCAGCGTCGGGGGTGTTGCCGCCCGAGCCCCGCCTGGAAGCCGCGAAACCCGCCGCCGCCCGCCCCGGGGTTTCCATGAAGGCGGGCCTGGCGGGCCGGGGCCGGGCGGCGGCGGCGGCGGCGCGAGCGCGGCCCGCGGCCCCGGGGCTGGAGGCGGGGCCGGGGCGTCGGGCGGCCGGGCCGAGCCTCCTGCGCCGGCGGCGCGCGGTCCGCGGGGTTGGGGCGGCGGTCGCACCTGTGCGAGCAGGTCGCGCGGACCCACTTCTTTGTTGGAATCCAGGCATCATCATACTGTCTCTTGCATCTAGGGGGGCTCATGATTGAAGAGACGAGAATGCCCGCCCTGGTGAATAGTCCATGCGGGGGCTGGGGGCTGGAGAGGAGTGTAGAAGTTTATTAGAGGAAGTCATATTAGTCATAAGGAAGTTGTTAACAGGCATCACCTTTGATTCCCAAGCCTTTTAAAGTTGCACCATAACAATAGTCACTTGTTAGTTCTCCTTCATTCTCGCCTACCCAGGGGAGGGTAGCACACAACTCCTCTTTTAAAGCCAAGTACATTGTGTTTTGGTTATTCCTACACTTCCAGAGTTCTGTAGGGTTTGAGAAAGAAAGATGGGAAAAATCTGATTTGGAGACTGTAAAGCAGTCAAAACATTTCTTTAAATAAATACAAAACAGATAGGAAAAACTTAAGTTTTTGCCTGACAAGTAAGCCCTGAACTGTAGAAAGACAAAGATCCCTCAGTTTTGATGTTGTTGGCTGTCTTGATGTAGACATTATGTCTTGTGTTTTACTGTGGATTACATGTCGGTTTTATGTGCTGACTTTTCACCTGATAAACAAGGGCGATTTCCTTGAGCTGACAGACGTTACAACTAGAGTAAATTAAAACCAGTTGTAGTACAAATGCTTTCTTTTAAAATGATTACTTTCAGCTGTTCAGAACTAAATCATTCCCCAGAATTAGTAGACAATAGTAGATCTCCGGGTGACCCTGATTATTAGGAGCCAGAGACTAGACTGTAAGAAGTAAAAATATCTAACTTAATACACAAACCTTCCCTGGTGGCTCAGAGGTTAAAGCGTCTGCCTCCAATGCGGGAGATCCGGGTTCGATGCCTCGGTCGGGAAGATCCCGTGGAGAAGGAAACGGTAACCCCCTCCAGTATTCTTCCCTGGAGAATCCCACGGACGGAGAAGCCTGGTAAACTACAGTCCATGGGGTCGCAAAGAGTCGGACACGACTGAGCCACAGAACGGAACGGAACCAAAATGTAAATATAAAGTGAAAGTGAAATCCCTCAGTCGTGTCCGACTCTTTGCGACCCCATGGACTGTAGCCTATCAGGTTCCTCAGTCCATAGAATTTTCCAGGCAAGAGTACTGGAGTGGGTTGCCATTTCCTTCTCCGCGGGATCTTCCCAACCCAGGGATCGAACCCGTGTCTCCCGCATTGTGGGCAGACAGAATTAAATGTTTGACTCTATGCAGTCAAAGAAGTCCTATTTAGTAGTTAAACTACAGGAAAGAACTATGGCCTGGAAAGGAGAGGTTTCATTCAAGACCTTTGTTCTGCTGACCCGGTGTTATCTCTCTTGGTCTCAGTTTTGTCATCTAAGAGAATTTCATAGAATCAGAGTTTTCCAAACTCTTTTCTCTGAACACTCTTCTGAATCCATTAATACTCTTACTGCCTCCAAACAGAGTTCTGTAGCAAATAATATGGGAGCTTGCATGTGCTGTGCTTCGCTGCTCAATCGTGTCAAATCTTTGCAACCCCTTGGACTGTAGCCCACCAGGCTCCTCTGTCCTTAGGGATTCTCCAGGCGAGAATACTGGTGTGAGTTGCCATGCCCTCCTCCAGAGGATCTTCCCAACCCATGGATCAAACCTGGTTCTTCTGCATCGCAGGCAGATTCCTTACCTTATGAGCCACCAGGCAAGCTCAATATGGAAGAACATTGGTTTAAATCAGGCTTAACTTTTCATTTGCTTTTAACCACAAGACTTCTTAGAACCACAAGACTTCTAGCCCTACTGTACTAATACACACGTAAACTTCCAGAGTGGAAGCTTCCAGGGAAAGGTTATCAAAGCATTTCTCAAACTTACGTGGCCAGAGAGTGAATTTTGTCATGGCCAACACGTTAACATCTCCTGGAATGTAATTACATAGAATACCCATTTGAAAATTATTGTAGTTGAGTAGAGTCCCCTTTCATCTCTAAAATTTCCTACATTATATGCTTCTGTGGTCTTCAGCTTAAGCTTGCTAGAGCTTGAAGATCAAATCCCAACTCACTAGACCAAAAGGCTTCTATTTGCCTTAGTACTATAACAAGGATTCACATAGGTTACCGTGAGCTTTAATACATTAATTTATGACATAAGGGCATCTTCTTTTTTCTGGCCTCTTGATGCTTCTCTATAACTATAATTACCTCATTTTGGAATTTGATTTTATGGTTAAGTTATTGATCTTATTAAGAGTGTCATTATAAAGTTTCGACAAAGACTTGTTGATGGTAGCATTGTTTTTACAATGATTACCCTTTCTAGTCATCTATTCTTAAAAACTATGAAATGTGACAAAAACCACTTGAAATGTACTTAATAACTAAATAATTTTAAGAGCTAGATCTCTGGAAAAAGTTAAAGGTTACAATGTAAATTCTATGGCGGTTATTTCTAAATTGTTTAGGAACAAGATGTAAGTGTTGAATACAATCTCCAGTTATTTTGCTGAATTCTGTCACGTGTCAGTAGCACACAACTAGTATGGCTGCTTCTGTCTGTTCTTTGTTAGTTTGTTAGGGGTGAGTACTGTTAATGCGTTAATGTGCTCTTTTGTTTGAGGGGATGAGGCACAGTATGTTTATTTTTAATAGGCAGGCCATAATTTTTGTAAGTTCTCTTTCTGAGAAGAAACTCTTAAGTAGAAGTAGTTAGTTGTTCATTTGCTCAGTCAAGCCTGCCTCTTTGTGACCCCATGGACTGCATTGTAGCACAACAGCCTTCCCTGTCCTTCAGCATGTCCCAGAATTTGCTCAAACTCATGTCCACTGAGTCAGTGATGCCATCCAGCCATCTCATCCTCTGTCACCCCCTTCTTTTCCTGCCTTCAGTCTTTCCCAGCATCAGGATCTTTTCCAGTGAATCAGCTCTTCGCATCAGGTGGCCGAAGTATTAGAGCTTCAGCTTCAGCATCAGTCCGTCCAATGACTGATTTCCTTTACGATTGACTGGTTTGATCTCCTTGCAGTCCACAGGACTCAAGAGTCTTCCCTAGCACCATAGTTCGAAAGCATCAGTTCTTCAGCATTCAGCCTTCTCTGGTCCAACTCTCACATCCATACATGACCACTGGAAAAACCATAGCTTTGACTAGATGGACCTTTGTTGGCAAAGTGATGTCTTTGCTTTTTAATGCGTTATCTAGATTTGTCATAGATATTCTTTCAAGGAGCAGGCAACTTTTAATTTCGTGACTGCAGTCACTGTCCACAGTGATTTTAGAGACCAAGAAAATAAAGTCTGTCACTGTTTCCACTTTTTCCCTATCTGTTTGCCATGAAGTGATGGGACCAGATGCCATAATCTTAGTTTTTTGAATGTTGAGTTTTAAGCCATTTTTTGCACTTTTCCTCTTTCACCCTCGTCAAGAGGCTTTTTATTTTTAGTTCCTCTTCGCTTTCTGCCATTAGGGTGGTGTCATCTGCTTATCTGAGGTTATTGATATTTCTCCCCGCAATCTTGATCCAGCTTGTGATTCATCCAGCCCGGCATTTCACATGATGTACTCCGCATGTAAATTAAATAAGCAGGGTGACAAAACACAGCCTTGACGTACTCCTTTCCCAATTTGGAACCAGTCTGTTGTTCCATATCCGGTTCTGACTGTTGCTTCTTGACCCGCATACAGATTTCTCAGTAGGTTGGTAAGGCAGTCTGGTATTCCCATCTCTTTAAGAATTTTCCAGTTTGTTGTGATCCACACAGTCAAAAGCTTTAGTAGTCAATGAAGCAGATCTCTTTGTGAAATTCTTTTGCTTTTTCTATGATCCAGCAGATGTTGGCAATTTGATCTCTGGTTCCTCTGCCTTTTCTAAATCCAGCCTTTACATTTGCAAGTTCTCGGTTCACGTACTGTTGAAGTATGAACTGCTATTTTTGTGTAATAGTGGACAGCTTTTATTGAAAATATATTATATGCAAGTAAGTACTTTTGATCCCCTTCTCCAAATTGGGATTTCCCTTCCTTTATTGCGTTTACCTCCCCTTCCCCAAGATATCCAAGCCTGAAGCCTCAATGACTGTTCATTGCCTCAGTCAAAGATATGGTGTCACACTTACCAAGGAAAAATTTACATGTAATAATGTGCACTCATTTAATGTGTACATTACATACACACTCATGTAACCACCACCACAGTCAAGATTTGGAACACTCAGGCCTGTATTGTCAGGTCTTTGTTCTCTTTGAATTTCTTCCTGTTTCTGTGTGTGTAAATCATAACTGTTACATTCTAGCTCAAGCGCCACTTTGTGAATCTTTTTTGCCTTCTTTCTGACTTTCAGATTTACATTTCTTTGAACATTTTTTTCTATCCTTCATGATGGCAAAACCAATGGCATGCTCATGGTAAGCACTTAACATTTGTTGACCAAATGGATAAGTGTAGTATTTCTCAAACTTGATTAAATCATTCTTATATCATCTTCAAACTTTTGACCCATATCTGTATACATCCTATATTTGTTGTGTTGTTCAGTCGTTAAGTCTGTCTGACTCTTTGTGACCCCATGGACAGCAGCACTCCAGGCTTCTTTGTCCTCGACTGTCTCCTGGAGTTTGCTCAAATTCATGTCTGTTGAGTCAGTGATGGCTCCCAGCCATCTCATCCTCTGCCACCCTCTTCTCCTTTTGCCTTCAGTCTTTCCCAGCATCAGGGTCTTTTCCAGTGAGTCAGTTGTTCGCATCAAGAGGCCAGAGTATTGGATCTTCAGCATCGTTCCTTCCAGTGAATACTTTCTGTACTTATTTCATATTTATCAGTGGAATTATTAACATAATCTTTAAAGGAAACTTGAAGTAACCACCATAAATAAAAACAGGTATCTGAGACATCCTGAAGTAGTCAGAGGGGCTGAAAAAGAAGGAAGGGAGAATGACTTCCTCATCTGATTCAGTGTCACTTAACCCTGTCCTTAGGCACCATAAAATCTTCTCCCTTCTGATTGGTGGGAAAAATTGGGGAGATACTGGATTAATCAGGGCCTGAGAATCCCTTATAATTTTGTTGGTAAAAGAATTGGGAAATAAAGCCTCAATTGCAAGTTGAAAGGTGCACTTAGTTTTGTCTTCGTATTGTGTTTTTAAAGTTAAACGTGATCATACTTGAATTAGATGTCAGTTTTCTTCAAAAATGTCTTTATGTTAGTAATGTTAATTTTATAAATAAAATACCTTTTTGTTAATATGGTACATTAGCTTTAGGATAAACCTTTGAATACAGAGAGATAAATCTCATTTTAAAACCAGTTAAAGCCCTTTATGGTGCTTCCCTAGTAGCTCAGTGGTAAAGAATCTGCCTGCTAATACAGGAAACGTGGGTTCTATCCCTGGATCAGGAGATCCCCTGGAGAAGAGAATGGCAACCCACTCCAGTATTCTTGCCTGGGAAATCCCACAAACAGAGGAGCCTGGTAGGCTACAGTCCTTGGGGTCCCAAAAGATCTGGACACAACTTAGCAACTAACCACCACCACGAAAGCTTTTTATGTGACAAACTGATGATTGTTGACTGAGGAGCAGTGAAATGTTGATAATGTGTTTATCTGACAAAACTCCTGTTAAGAAGAGATGAGATAATAAACTTGTAAGAGCCTGCTTTCTCCTCTGTCGCTTTCCCTCGTCAGTTTCCTTGTTTGAGCTGTAGCTTTATATTTCCATCTTGCAGAAGACGTTTCCAGCCTCTCTTCTTCCGAGGTAATGAGAAGGTCTCCTCTTTTATGGAGTTTTCCATGAAGAGGCAAGAAAATGAATCCCCTGCTCTTGCTCTATAGGACACACTGTGTCTCTCCGCTCGCTGGGGTTGTTTACCGGCATAGGTGTATATGGTGCTCTCAGCGTTTCAGTTGCCAGTGTTTTGTGTTCGTGAACAATGAATCCAGGTGAACAGACTTATTTAGTTTGGCACTACTGTTTTCCAAAAACTAATTTACCTGACTGGTGATACTAGGTTTATCAGTACACACAATAACTTGGTGCTCAGTCAGGGGTCAGATTACTGTTAATTCAAAATTCTGGGGTACAACCTCAATTTGAAAATAAGAGCACTTTGGATGAATATTTTTTTATTTCATAAAAGAGCCTTCACCCAAGCAGGAAGTTTCTTTCCTGTGTCTGTACTATAAAATTAAGCAGCATAATAGAAGCAGTGCAGGTAAACAGTTATCATTTAAAAGTGACAGCTGACTATAGTCCAAAAAACTACAAAAGCACACCAGGCTTGGTCCTTTGCATTATATACATAAACTCCCGTTATACATGTAAACTCCATTGTACACTTACATTTCCAGTTGGTTTTGTTTGTGCTGTTATATTATGAAAAGGTACTGTAAAATATCAGCTAAGCTACCTTAAACTCTTAAAATATGTGTGATTGCCATCAATCATATTTTCCAGGTGGCTGGAGTTTTGGGTTTTTTGGTTTTATTTATTCATTTTTTGGCTGTACTGCACAGCATGCAGCACCTTAGTTCCCCAAGCAGCGATCAATCCATGCTCCTTGCAGTGGAAGTACAGAGTCCTAATCACTGGACTGCCAGGGAATTCCCTGGAATTTTGTGTTTTTATCCCACAAACGCCACCCCAGTCTGCAGTTAGACTTTTTGCTTATATTCAGGATGATGATGAGTTATCACTTGACCCAGTGGCTTTTCAGACACACTTACCATGTCTTACAATGTGTCTCAATTTTTTTAAATTTATTTCTATTTTTTTACTGAAGTAGTGTTGATGTACAATATTACGTAAGTTACAGGTACGTGATATAGCGAATCAATTTTTTAAAGTTATATTCCATTTATAGTTATTTTAAAATATTTCATATATTCTCCATATTGTACAGTAAATCCTTGATTATGCTGTACGCGCTTGTTTGTGCCTCTTGAATTTCCTGCCCCTGCCTGTGTTGCCACTCCCCTCCTCTCTCCCCACTGGCAGCCATTAGTTCTCTGTGTGTGTGAGTTGACTTCTTTTTTGCTATATTCGTTAGTTTGTTGTATTTTATAGATTCCACATGTAAGCGCTATATAGTACTGTCTTTCTGTGACTTGTTTCACTTAGCCCAACACCCTCCAAATCCATCCATGTTGCTGCAGATGGCCAAACTTCATTCTTTTTTATGGCTGAGTAATACTCTTTTGTGTATATATATGACATCTTCTTGAACCAGGGCTTTCCTAGTGACTCAGGTGGTAGAAAGTCTGTCTATAATGCAGGAGACATGGGTTCGATTCCTAGATGGGAAAGATCCCCTGAAGAAGGTAATGGCTACTCACTTCAGTATTCTTGCCTGGAGAATCCCATGGACAGAAGAATCTGTCAGGTTACGGTCCATGGGGTCACAGACAGTCAATGACTGAGCAAATAACACTTTTCTCCCTTCTTTAACCATTCACCTGTTGACGAATACTTGGGTTGCTTCCATATCTTGGCAATTGTAAATGAAGTTATGAACATTGGGGTACATGTATCTTTTTGAATTAGTGTTTTTGTTTCTTGCAGATATATACTCAGGAGTGGAATTGCTGGGTTATATGGTAGTTCTATTTTTAGTTTCTTGAGAACCCTCCATTCTATCTTCCCTAGTGGCGGCACAAATTTCTATTCCCATCAACAGTGAATAAGGGTTCCCTTGTCTCCATATCCTCGCCAGCATTTATTTGTGTTCTTTTTGGTGAAAATGATTTTTACAGGAGTGAAGTGATAATCTCATTGTGGTTTTGATCTGCATTTCCCTGATGATTAGCAGTGTTGAACATCTTTTCATGTTCCTATTGACCATCTGCATTTCCTGTTAGGAAAAATGTCTATTCAGTTCTGCCCATTTTTTAACTGCGTTGTTTTTTCTTGATGTCGTAAGAGCTGTTTATATGTGTTGGGTATCAAGTCCTTATCAGGCACGTCATTTACAACAATTTCACCCAGTCCACAGTTTGTCTTCATTTTGTGGGTGGTTTCCTTTGCTGTGCAAAAACTTTTCAGGTTCATTAGGTCCCATTTGTTTATTTTTTCTTTTGCTTCCTTTGCTTTAGGAGACAGATGCAAAAAATATATTTCTGCTGCTAACTGCTGCTGCTGCTAAGTCACTTCAGTCGTGTCCGACTCTGTGTGACCCCATAGACGGAAGCCCACCAGGCTTCCCCGTCCCTGGGATTCTCCAGGCAAGAACACTGGAGTGGGTTGCCATTTCCTTCTCCAATGTGTGAAAGTGAAAAGTGAAAGCGAAGTCGCTCAGTCGTGTCCGACCCTTAGCGACCCCACGGACTGCAGCCTACCAGGCTCCTCCATCCATGGGATTTTCTAGGCAAGAGTACTGGAGTGGCTTGCCATTGCCTTCTCCAATATATTTCTGCAGTTTATGTCAAAGAATGTCCTGCCTAGGTTCTCCTCTAGGATTTTTATGGTTTCTAGTCTTACATTTAGGTCTTTAACCCATTTTGAGTTTACTTTTATATGTGGTGTGAAGAGAATGTTCTAATTTTTTTTTCTTTTCCGTATAGCTGTCCAGTTTCCCAAGCACCACTTCTTGAAAAGATTGTCTTTTCTCCGTTGTATGTTATTGCTTCTTTTGTTATAGATTAATTGACTATAAATGCATAGGTTTATTTCTGGGCTCTCAGTTCTGTTCCACTGATCTGTGTCTGTATACCGGTAACATACTGTTTTGATGACTGTATCTTTGTAGTATAGTATAAAGTCAGGGAGCATGATTCCTTTAGCTCAGTTCTTTCTCAAGACTGTTTTGGCTATTCAAGGTCTTCTGTGTTTCCATACAAACTTTAAAATTATTTGCTTTAGTTCTGTAAAAAAAAAAAATGCCATTGGTGGTGTGATAGGGATTGCATTGACTATAGATTGCCTTGGATAGTAAGGTCATTTACTGATGTTAACAGTGTGTCTCCTGACAGATTTTTTTTAAATCTTAAAAAAGTTTTAATTTCCTGACAGATTTTTCTCCTGAGGAAAAAATAAAACATAGTACTTTCTTTGAAGTTAAAATGTCTGTCTTTTTGGAATAAAAATGAATATTTAAGTAACTTCCATATTGTAAACTGCAGTTCCATAATTGTTACCACCAATTTTTAGTCAAGAGTTCACCTGAATGAGAGGTTCTAGCAACATGATTTTTTTTAATGGCAATTGGCATTTTACTGGAAATCTGTTTTCAAAGCACTATTCTCCAAGCCTACCTGATTCTATAATTTGAGGCTGCCTATTTTATGTGACCTAATAACTACTTTTTTAAATGGTTAATAGAGGTTGTGATTTTAAAAAGGAATTTATTAATTTGAGAATAATAGTTTTCTGTTGCTACATAACATTATCTCAAAATGTAGTGATTTAAAAGAACAATATAAATCTCAGGAGGGGTAAGGGAATGGCTTGTCTCTGAGGTTCTGGCTTGAGAACCAGTTGTTTAAAGGTTTTCAGTCATCTAAAGCTTTAATTGGCCTTCCAAAGTGGTTCAGTCACATACTGGGAAGTTCTTTTTGTTTGTTGAAGGGAAGCCTCAGTTCTTCCCCACAGTGGCCTCCCCACAGGGCTGTTTGAATGTCCTCTTGGCATAAAGGTCAGCCCATCCCAGAATAAGTGATCCAAGAGATATCAAAGTAGAAGCCTCAGTGACTTTTATGGCCTGATTTTTCACTTCTGCAGGTTCTATTTATTGTTCATATAGGCCAGCAGTGGGAGGAGACTACACAAGAGCCTGAAGATTACTGGGGGCCGTGTTGGAAGCTAGCTACCACGTCTTGTAAAGCTAGCATGTGAACCTATTGCTGAGTAATAAGTAGTACCTGCTTACTTTTAGATGGCTTGTGCTTTTAGAATGAACACTCAAAAGTTAACTTAAAATGCTACTTGAAGATTACGAAACAGAGCAAGTACTTTATCAACAAAATTCTTAGTCTCCGTGATTCTTTGGTAATGATGGGATGACCCTAGATTCACATGTAACACTGAAGATACAGAGTCTGTTCATTTTGATTTTCTTATTTCTTACGAGATGAAGGTTGGGTGGGGGGGAATGCCACATACTACATAGCTGCTCTTTGATGTTCCTCTGGGATGTTATTCATTCACGTACCTTTTAAAAAATTAAGCTTATTTAATGCCACAAAGAGGGAATGAATCATATGATTTTAAAAGTATTAAAGTATACAGTGAAAAGTCTTTCTCTCCCTGGTCCCTATCCACCCAAGTTCCTGTGTGACCTCCAGGAAATAATCAGCTTTACTGTTTTCTTATATGTTCTTTCAAAGCTGTGTCAAATGTATGCCAATCATTTGAATATATATTTCCCATTTGTGTGTGTGTGTGTGTGTAAATTGAAGCATTCTATATAAACAGGTTTCCCTGGTGGCTCAAACAGTAAAGATTCCACCTATAATGCATTTTTCTGTTCTAACCAAATCTCGGTAGTCTTTGAGTGACGACAGAACAAATAGGACTGGAGTGCATTTCCTGTTAAGTATATTTGTAGCAGGGCACTTCCCAGGTGACTCCAGTGGTTTAGAGCCCGCCTGCCAATTCAGGAGACATAAAAGACCCAGGTTTGATCCCTGAGTTGGGAAGATCCCCTGGAGAAGGAAATGGCAACCCACTCCAGTATTCTTGCCTGGAGAATTCCATTGACAGAGGAACCTAGCGGGGTATAGTCCATGGGATCGCAAAGAGTCAGATGTGACTGAGCAACCAAGCACATTCTGTAAACACTATCTATTCTGCACTTTGATTTTTTATTTGGTATATTTTGGGAACATTTTCTAAATCAATTAGATTTATTCTTTTTACCACTTGAGTGTATTCTACTGTCATTCAGTTTTTAATATTCATTATTTACTGTAGGTCAATATTGCTCGGAGCTGGCAATGGAAAAGCTAAAATGATAGGTAAAGACCATATTCCAGAGAAGGCAATGGCAAGCCACTCCAGTACTCTTGCCTAGAAAATCCCATGGACAGAGGAGCCTGGTGGGCTACAGTCCATGGGGTCGCTACTAGTTGGGCAAGACTGAGCAACTTCACTTTCACTTTTCACTTTCACACGTTGGAAAAGGAAATGGCAACCCACTCCAGTGTTTTTGCCTGGAGAATCCCAGGGATGGCGGAGCCTAGTGGGCTGCCGTCCATGGGGTCGCACAGAGTCGGACATGACTGAAGTGACTTAGCAGTAGCAAAGACCGTATTAAAGGGATTAACATCCCTGGGAGTCACAGTTTAATTACAGTGGAACAAAGTAAGTTCTATAATAGAGGAAATACAGTGTGTAGTTGGAGTCCACAGGAAGGAATTGTGTATTTGAATGTTGGAGAGATGTAACAGTCAGGGAAGACTTTCCAAAGAGGGTAAAATCTGAGGCCTGAAGAGTGAGTAGGTACTAGCCAGGTTAAGTTGTGATTCAGTGTTTCAGGCAGAAGGAGTTTTTTAAGAAGACTTTGTAATGTATTACAAAGCTAGAGTAATTAAGACAGTGTGATAATGGCATAAAGACAGACTGGAAACCAGTGGAATAGAATAGAAGGCCTCGAAATAAACCTTGGTCAGATGAACTTGAGAGAAAAGGAGTTGTTTAGTTGGTATAGATAGTTGGTTTAGTTGATTTAGTTGGAAATAAATTGCACAGTTCAAATATTTTTGACAACACTGAACTGTACTCTTAAAAATCGTTAAAATGATACCTTTTATGCATTTTTACCACAATTGAAAAAATGACTTTAAACTCTTTGAAATGTAGCATAGGTACATTTTTAAATACTATCCTGTAATGTAAGCCATGTTTCCAGATATCAACAAATGATGCTGATTAAAGAACGAGCCAGGTCAGAAGAGTTGGATCAGAAGGTATTGTGCAGTCATAGCATTTTGAATATAGTTTGATAGAAAAATTTTAGGTGATGAAAAGGCGCACAGGACCTATCCAGAGAAATATCATTTGTAAAACCACCAAGGTGGAAGGGAGCAAGTCTTGAACAGTTGACTAGTGTTAAAGAAAAAATATTCAATGATGCTTGTTAAAATGGTAAGGCCAGCTTTATTCAGGGTCATCATCATGGATATAGGGACAACTGCAGTGAGATTTTGGGCTTCCCAGGTGGCACTAGTGGTAAAGAACCTGCCTGCCAATGCCGGAGACATCATAGACACGGGTCCTGTCCCTGGGTCGGGCAGATCCCCTGGAGGAGGAAGTGGCAACCTGCTCCAGTGTTCTTGCCTGGGAAATCCCTTGGACAGGGGAGCCTGGCAGGCTACAGTCCATACCCTCACAAAGAATCGAACACAACTGTAGTGACTTAGCACATAGGCAGTGGGGTTTTACAGTGAAGGAGAGAAATTGGCTTCAACTCTCAGCGTGGGCACGTGGCACTTTATGGCTGAGGAGTAGCTGGAGGTCATAGAATGAAAAACCTCTCTTAAGAGAAAACATGAGGGGTAAGAGGGGATGACTTTCAGTTTCACTATGGTGAATATTTTTAGGATATCACTCCAATTCAAGAACCCTGTCAAGCACTGCTATTATTATTATTATTCTCTGAACGTCTTTTTTTTTTTTACTTTACTACTGAAGTAAAACAGCAGCAGCATCTTCCCAATCACACAAGCTAACAGACTTCTGACTGCAGACTGACCAGGATGACCAGCAGTTGGTGTTGAGCATCTTGATCACTGTTTAGGGTGATCAGTTACTGAGGGTGAGAGAGATTCTGGTTAAACTGACATACCAGTCAAAAGCTCCATTTTCCAAGAACAGGCATAGATGGACTTAGGAGATGCTTCCGAACCCTGACCAAAGTTTGGTCAAGCAAAGAATCCTTGTCAGTAGGTTTTGCTTATCTAGAATAGAAATATGAATTATCAGATTGAAAGAATGGGTCTGGTTTATGAAAAGACTTTAGTCATAGGAGTGAGAGCTTGTATTTACTTTCTAAGTGATTGAATGTCACAATTGGAGCGTTGATAAGAGTACTTCCTGCCTGCTGAGTGAGCACTGGACTGAAGTGCTTTTCATGGTTTATAGACTTATTTTTCTAAGCTTCCAGTAGGGAGTAATATACTGAAACTGTGTTTTGCTGTGTAATATTAACTGGCTCTTAGAAAGCTGAAGGTAGTGAAAAATAGTTATTGTAATAGTCCAGGTGAAAACTATTCGGGTTAAAAGGCCATTCTGAAAGATACTGTCTACCACAGTCACCTTCAGCTGCAGAAAAAAAAAAAAAAGCTGAATTTGTTGATAACTTTGGATATAAGGTTAGGGAATAAAGCCAAAGCTTGAGCTTTGTGATTAGGAAGATGATGCTGCTGTTTTACTTCAGTAGTAAAGTGAAAAAAAAAAAAAGACGTTCAGAGAATAATAATAGCAGTGCTTGATAGGGTTCTTGTATTGGAGTGATATCCTAAAAAAATTCAACATAGTGAAACTGAAAGTAGGGAGAGTCTAGTAATAATAATAGTGGTTGATAATTTTATCAGTGCGTTGGAGGATACTTAGTTTTTGTAAGTGAAATGAAAGAGAAAGTTGCTCAGTCGTGTTCGACTGTTTGTGACCCCATAGACTATACAGTCCAGAATACTGGAGTGGGTAGCCTTTCCCTTCTCCAGGGTATCTTCCCAATCCGGGATCAAACCCAGCTCTTCCACATTGCAGGCGGATTCTTTACCAGCTGAGCCACAAGGGAAATTTTTGTGAAGAGACTCTGAATAAAGATCAAGCAATATCTTATCTTGGCTCTGATTCTATTTAGTGCTTCAGAATTTACCAAAGTATTTAGAGTTAATTCTCTTGCAGAGTAGTAATACCTCAGCAAGGTTTTGTTCTTTCATATTTGTTATTAATGCTGTTGTTCTGTTTTTACCTCAACCTTAAAACATAAAAGGGAATAAATCTTGGAAGAGGTGTAGAGGCAAGGCAAATCTGCTGTAGGTAGTACCTCATTTTTCTCTGTGAAGTATCTTGATATCCTTCATATTAATTCTAGTCTTTTTCCTTTACTGATTGAGGGATTTATTACCTGCAAGGCTCCGTACTGTGCAGCACAATTCTTTCACAGCTTTGAGCAAACAGATGTGCACAGACACAGGCATGTTTGTGTGTAACACAAGAGCTTTTTCATAAATCCCTGTATGTAAAATTATCAGTTGGCACCTTCGTGCCTGTGTAATATTTTGATCCTGTCCTTTATATGCATAGGCATATATTAAATTTGCATCTTAATGAGGGTGTGTTTTACTCTTCATGATTATACTTTTGGAACAGTTTCAATAAAATTCACAAAGGAAAATAAACCTTACTGCATAGGATTTTTTCCGGTTGGGAAAAAAATGATATCTTTTTTTACAAGCTATACTATTTGTTTACAGATACTCATGTAAGTTTAAATACATTACAGAAAAATTTGTTTAGTATGTACAGTTTAGTGTTTTTATGTTAATTTGTATGGAAACCAATCTAGTTTAAAATTGAATTGTAAAGTTAGTTACTGGCATATTGTTCACTAAATTTTAATGCTGAGAACATTCTTATTAAATGACTAATTTTAAAAAAATTAAATTTTGTTTGAAATCGATTAACTTAGTATGATGGATTTAATTGTACTGTAAAGATTATTGAGGTGTCCATCTTGTTTCACATGTTTCTTCTAAATCACCGTGAATAGCTACTAATTTTTATCATTATTGTTCTCATATATAAAAAAAAAAGCAGTGTTTTCTTGTGTGCATGCTAAGTCGCTTCAGTCTTGTCTGCCTCTTTGTGACCCTATGGACTATAGCCTGCCAGCCTCCTCTGTCCATGAGATTCTCCAGACAAGAATACTGGAGTGGATTGCCATGCCCTCCACAAGGGGATCTTCCCAACCCAGCAATCAAACCTGCATCTCTTATATCTTCTGCCTTGGCAAGTGTATTCTGATATTTATTCTCAGGCTGACTTACCCTTGCCACCTAAAAAATTGCTATTTCTTCCTCTCTCCCATCCCCATCAATAGAGAAATCCAGCAGATTTTAATATTCAGTTCAGTTCAGTCACTCAGTCGTGTCCGACTCTTTGCAACCCCATGACTCACAGCACGCCAGGCATCCCTGTCCATCACCAACTCCCAGAGTTCACTCAAACTCATGTCCATCGAGTCGGTGATGCCATCCAGCCATCTCATTCTCTGTCGTCCCCTTCTCCTCCTGCCCTCAATCCTTCCCAGCATCAGAGTCTTTTCCAGTGAGTCAACTTGTCGCATGAGGTGGCCAGACTATTGGAGTTTCAGCTTTAGCATAAGTCCTTCCAGTGAACACCCAGGACTGATCTCCTTTAGAATGGACTGGTTGGATCTCCTTGCAGTATAAGGGACTCTCAAGAGTCTTCTCCAACACCACAGTTCAAAAGCATCGATTCTTCGGCGATCAGCTTTCTTCACAGTCCAACTCTCACATCCATACCTGACCACTGGAAAAACCATAGCCTTGACTAGACGGACCTTTGTTGGCAAAGTAATGTCTCTGCTTTTTAATATGCTATCTAGGTTGGTCATAACTTTCCTTCCAAGGAGTAAGCTTTTTTTAATTTCATGGCTGCAATCAGCATCCACAGTGATTTTGGAGCCCAAAAAAGTAAAGTCTGACACTGTTTCCCCATCTATTTGCCATGAAGTGATGGGACCAGATGCCATGATCTTAGTTTTCTGAATGTTGAGCTTCAAGCCAACCTTTTCACTCTCCTCTTTCACTTTCATCAAGAGACTTTTTAGTTCCTCTTCACTTTCTGCCATAAGGGTGGTGTCATCTGCATATCTGAGGTTATTGATATTTCTCCCGGCAATCTTGATTCCAGCTTATGCGTCTTCCAGCCCGGCGTTCCTCATGATATTCTCCATATAAGTTCAATAAGCAGGGTGACAGTATACAACCTTGACGTACTCCTTTTCCTATTTGGAACCAGTCTGTTGTTCCATGTCCAGTTCTAACTGTTGCTTCCTGACCTGCATACAGGTTTCTCAAGAGGCAGGTCAGGTGGTCTGGTATTCCCATCTCTTTCAGAATGTTCCACAGTTTATTGTGATCCACACAGTCAAAGGCTTTGGATTTTAATATTAACAAATGCTAAACATTAAAAGGGTATATTTTTTAAAAAGCAAATGATAAGTCCCCAAAGCAAAATTTAGTTGTTTGAGATTCTGACTTTTGAATTATCAACACAACCATTTGTGTTTTATAGATACGTTTAGTACAAATATGATATGACTAAACTAGAATAGGATAGATAATTGAATTGTCAGTGATGCCCACAGGTTTCAAGGAAATGTGAGAAATTTCTCTGAAATACTTATTTTCTAGCATTTTGAACTAGCATTTGTTCCCTTACTTAATAGCCCTTAAGCTGTTAATTCCTTAACAGCCCTTAAAGGAATTACATCTCCCTTTCCCAAAAGAGAACCAAAATAAATGTCTTTACTGGGTCTCATAAAGCATCCTTTCGGTGCTTAGTTAATAGAATTTATAAAATAGAATATACCTCTGATTCAGCAGAATCCGTCAACCCTGAGTGTCATTATCTTGAGGACAGCCACAGCTATATTGGTTTTGGACACCAAACTCAAACCTGTAGCATCTCTCTAAGATTTAACCCCAATTGAGAATGTATTTTTACTTCTTTGAAATTGTTTTCTCAGGCGAGTAGATTGTACATACTATGTATAGTTTTTGTATATACTCTATATATAGTACATATAGGTACATACGTATACTGTCTACTGTATTATAGTTCCTCTTCCATTGTAGTCATTTAATGAATTAGAATCACTGTTTTATAGGTAACAACCAAGACAGACCCTTTTATATCAGAATTTATAGTCATTTAGCCTTGTAGTTTAATTTAACCTAAACACTGTCAGGATCAAGCAATGAGCAAGGTTGGCGTATTCAGAGTTGAGCTTTAGTCCCTATGCTTAAGTCAAGGTCTAGAAGGAACAACAGAGGTACTATTATTATATTACATTATTTTAGTTTTTTTTTTAAGAAATAAGTACAATAGGAAAAGAAAATATGTCTAAAAATTGGAGGAAGTTAAAAAGTCAAGAAAGGCTAGATAGCTTGAACAGGCTTTTTAAAAAGAGAGGTTGGGTATGCCAGACAGAAGAATTAAGAGCTGTGATTACAAAGTACTTAAGAGGGAAGGGAAATGGGAGGGGGGACATAATGTATACCTAATGCCAATTCTTGTTGATGTATGGCAAAAACCATCACAATATTGTAAAATAATTGTCCTCTAATTTAAAAAAAATAAAATATAAAGTTTTTAAAATGGTGAAAAAAAAAAAGTAGTTCAGAAAGATAGTGAATGTGATTAAGGACCAGATCCAAGATTCAGCCTGCCAGAGTTCTTCCTGTTTGCTCCTTTTACTCCCTGTGGAACCTCAGACACCAGTGTTCATTTGTACATGGTTCTATGAACATACATGCCTCTTGGATTGCTTGTGAAGATTACATGAGATAATTCATGGAGAAGAGCTTAGTGAAGTACCTGCCACGGATTAGCAGTAATTAACTGCTAAATCAGTGTCCGTTCTATAATTATCTTCATCTTGACTACTCTGTGGGCAGTGTTGATTTCCAGATGTGTTTGGGGCAGGATGGTTATCTGTAACTCAAGGATATATGTTTAGTGATCACTGTTATAGCTATGTACAGTGTGATGCTTGCAATAGAATCCCAGCTGCTCATGAATGGATCATTTTAAGTTGTAATAGTGCTCACAGTTTTCTATTTTCTAAGTTACTTTTCTTCACAGTGCTTATGTGTCACAAAACTCACAGGATTGAAAGTTACAAGGAACCTTAAGATACCACTTTTGTAAAATTCAAAGATGTTTTTAACAGATGTATACTTTTGTATATGTCTATTAAAAAAAGCAAAATTAAATCAAATTTGCCATTTTTCACTTTGGTGGGATGCTGGGATTTTTCATATCTTAAAGTTTTAATTTTTATAGTTTTTACTGAAAGCAAAAGTAAAAATATAACTAAATATACACATAAAGTATGCATCCGTGCTAAGTCGATTCAGTTGTGTCCGACTCTTTGTGACCCTATGGACTGTAGCCCACCAGGCTCCTCAGTCCATGGGATTCTCCAGGCAAGAATACTGGAGTGGGTTTCCATGCCCTCCTCCAGAGGATCTTCCCAACCCAGGGATTGAACCCAAGTCTGTTATGTCTCCTGCGTTGGCAGGTGTTTTCTTTAGCACTAGATGGACAGGGAACCCTGGCGTGCTGTAGTCCATGGGGTTGCAAAGAGTCAACATGACTGAACTGAACTGAGCACCATTTGGGAAGCCCTGAATAAAGTATAGTAAGACTCTTTGTCAAAATTTTATTCAATCAGAGATTGGTACCTAATTAATTTTTAAAGATTATACCTGTAGGAGTATCATACTTAGTTGATTTCCTTTCACACGGGCTAGAATGGCATCTTCCACATTAAGTAGTTATGCCTAATAAAAATGGTTAAACTGAGCTAATTTTTAAAATATAATTGGATACAGCATATTTTTTCATAAGTATTCTTAGGGGAGTCTTTTAAAGCAAATAACAGTCGGTTCATTGGAAGGACTGATGCTAAAGCTGAAACTCCAATACTTTGGCCACCTCATGCGAAGAGTTGATTCACTGGAAAAGACTCTGATGCTGGGAGGGATTGGGGGCAGGAGGAGAAGGGGATGACAGAGAATGAGATGGCTGGATGACATCACCAACTCGATGGACATGAGTTTGAGTGAACTCTGGGAGTTGGTGATGGACAGGGAGGCCTGGTGTGCTGCGATTCATGGGGTCGCAAAGAGGCGGACACTGAGCAACTGAACTGAACTGAATAGTCATTATGAATATAGTCTGTTTGAAGGGAGTGCATGTTGGTTACACTGGTTAAATAAATAGAACTGTAATCCTGCTGTTTTCTACAAAGCTTTTCTCAGAGAAACAAAGCAAAATGGTTTGTGAACTGTGTTCACATCGACTGTGAAGCATTTGAAGGCCTACTGTATCAGCCACTTTTATAAAACTGCTGATACAGCAGTGAACGAATCCAGTAGGGTTCCTGGCCTCATGACATTTGCATTCCACTGAGGGAGGGTAGATGGAAACTAGCAAGCAGGACGATTTCAGATGGTAATCAGTGCTAAGAGGGTAATCATGTGATATTCTAGAGTAATTGTGAGCCACGTGTGGGCCATGGAGAAAGGCTTCTCTGGGGGTTTATTACTTGCAGATAGGAAAGAATTTGCCACACAGAGAGTTGACCTAAGAATTGCCAGGTGTGCAGAAGAGCAAATACAAGATCCTCTGCAGTGCAAATCTTGTTGCTATTTGAGTTTAGATGTTCTTACAATGATACAATTTTAAAAGATCTCTGACTTCTCTGTGGATGATGGATTATAGAGCTCAAGAATAGAAGTAGAATTCAGTGATGTGCTGGAGTTGACATCAACTGGTTAGAAGAATAGAAGAGGAAATAATAGAAGAGGCGGTTATATATTTAGGCTATACCACTTAAATGCTGTTTGAAACTATAGAGCCAGAGGAGATAACTCAGGAGAGAGAAGAGAGGGGAGTCTTGATTGAGCCTTGAGGTATTTCAGCATTTAAAAATAATAATAGTAACATAAAATTTCAATATAGCAAAGGAGCCAGCATAAACTGAAAAAAATTGGCTAGAGAAGTCAGAGCGTACCTTGAGAGCCAAGAACAAGGTACTGAATACCGCTGAAAAGTTGATTAAGATGAAGGCCTAGAGAAGTGACCTTTATCTGAGTGGTCATGAGAAGTGGCCTTTATATGAGTGGTCATGCATCATGAGGCATTTTTTAAGTGGGCCAAGGAGTGAATAGGAGATACGGAAATGAAGTAGTGAGCACAGAGAAATTTTTCAACAAGCTTTGTAATAATAGAGAAAAGGGAAATGGGTTGTAGCCAGAGAGCCTGTGGGGGGTCACGGGGAGGCTAAGGATTTTACTTTTTCACCCTGAGAGATTCCAGGGCTTGTCTGTAGCTGAGGGAGAATGATCTTGGAGAGAAGAAGACATGGGTGCTGAGAAGGGAGAGTAGGCCAATAAAGCAATTAGGGACAAGTGGAGAGAAGGTAGAGGAGATGGAATCCAGAACACAGCAAAAGGAAGAGGGCCCCCTGTTCCCAGGATAGAAGGGAAAGTGGAGACCAAGGGTTTAAGTGGAGACAGGTTTGGAGATTTGTTGGAGGGAATATGAGAGCGTTCCTTTTTCTTCTGTTCTCTAACTTTGAAGCTTAGTCTTTAGCAATGATGGAGAACGGTGGCATTAGAGCTTTGAGAAGGGAAGGTATGAAATATTTGTGTCAAGCAGGTAAGGTTATGGAAGAAATATAATGGATTAGAAGAGCATTTGAGGTTGGTGTTTGTTGATTTAAAGTGCAGTCGATCAGCTTGGTTGTGTAAGTTTTCTCCAGCGATGTTCTGTTGCTTGGGTTCAGGCATAATTGAGCTCAACCAGGATTGGGATTTTGCCAGGTAAGTGTTAACAGGGGGAATAAGAAAGACATTTCACTCAGTGGCCCTGAATTAGGTTTGGATATAAGAAGGAAAACAGTCTCCATGAGAGTGAGGAGTAGTGGTTCTCAGTTAGAACTCTAAAGCCAGATTGCTTACATGTAAGTCCCTGGCTCTGGCATTTAACTGTATCATGTGTATTTCTATGCCTCTGTTTATCTGTTAATTGGACAGTAATAATAGTAAGAAGCACCTGTACTTCAAAACATCAGATATGGTTAAATGAATGAAAATATGAAAAATATTTGAACAGTGCCTGCCATTTAGTGAAGCACAGGGGCAGCGGCCCAGAAGAGCTTCCCCATGTCCAAGGTAAAGAGCAGCGGCTGCGCTTTGCTGGAGCAGCTGTGAAGAGATACCCCATGTCCAAGGTAAGAGAAACCCAAGTAAGACGGTAGGCACTGAGAGAGGGCATCAGAGGGCAGACAGACTGAAACCACATTCACAGACAACGAGCCAATCTGATCACGAGGACCACAGCCTTGTCTAATTCAGTGAAATTAAGCCATGCCGTGTGGGGCCACCCGAGACGGATGGGTCATGGTGGAGAGGTCTGACAGAATGTGGTTCACGAGAGAAGGGAATGGCAAACCACTTCAGTGTTCTTGCCTTGAGGACCCCATGAACAGTATGAAAAGACAAAAAGATAGGACATGGAAAGATGAACTCCCCAGGTCGGTAGGTGCCCAATACGCTACCGGTGATCAGTGGAGAAATAACTCCAGAAAGAATGAAGGGATGGAGCCAAAGCAAAAACAACACCCAGTTGTGGATTGGACTGGTGTTAGAAGCAAGGTTCGATGCGGTAAAGAGCAATATTTCATAAGAACCTGGAATGTTAGGTCCATTAATCAAGGCAAATTGGAAGTGGTCAAACAGGAGATGGCAAGAGTAGACGTTCTAGGAATCAGTGAACTAAGATGGACTGGAATAGGTGAAATTAACTCAGATGACCATTATATCTACTACTGTGGGCAGGAATCCCTTAGAAGAAATGGAGTAGCCATCATGGTCAACAAAAGAGTCCAAAATGCAGTACTTGGATGCAATCTCAAAAATGACGGAATGATCTCTGTCGTTTCCAAGGCAAACCATTCAGTATCACAGTAATCCAAGTCTATGTCCTGACCAGTTATGCTGAAGAAGCTGAAGTTGAACTGTTCTATGAAGACCTCCAAGACCTTCTAGAACTAACACCCAAAAAAGATGTCCTTTTCATTATAGGGGACTGGAGTGCAAAAGTAGGAAGTCAAGAAACACCTGGAGTAACAGGCAGATTTGGCCTTGGAGCACGGAATGAAGCAGGGCAAAGGCTAATAGAGTTTTGCCAAGAGAACGCACTGGTCATAGCAAACACCCTCTTCCAACAACACAAGAGAAGACTCTACACCTGGACATCACCAGTTGGTCAACACTGAAATCAGACTGATTATATTCTTTGCAGCCAAAGATGGAGAAGCTGTATACAGTTAGCAAAAACAAGACCAGGAGCTGACTGTGGCTTAGATCATGAACTCCTTATTGTCAAATTCAGACTGAAATTGAAGAAAGTGGCGAAAACCACTAGACCATTCAGGTATGACCTAAATCAAATCCCTTATGATTATACAGTGGAAGTGAGAAATAGATTTAAGGGACTAGATCTGATAGATAGAGTGCCTGATGAACTCTGGATGGAGGTTCGTGACATTGTACAGGAGACAGGGACCAAGACCATCCCCATGGAAAAGAAATGCAAAAAAGCAAAATGGCTGTCTGGGGAGGCCTTACAAATAGCTGTGAAAAGAAGGGAAGCGAAAAACAAAGGAGAAAAGGAGAGATATAAGCATCTGAATGCAGAGTTCCAAAGAATAGCAAGGAGAGATAAGAAAGCCTTCCTCAGCGATCAATGCAAAGAAATAGAGGAAAACAATAGAATGGGAAAGACTAGAGATCTCTTCAAGAAAATTAGAGATACCAAGCAAACATTTCATGCAAAGACGGGCTCAATAAAGGACAGAAATGGTATGGTCCTAACAGAAGCAGAAGATATTAAGAAGAGGTGGCAAGAATACACAGAAGAACTGGACAAAAAAGATCTTCACAACCCAGATAATCATGATGGTGTGATCACTCACCTAGAGCCAGACATCCTGGAATGTGAAGTCAAGTGGACCTTAGGAAGCATCACTACGAACAAATCTAGTAGAAGTGATGGAATTCCAGTTGAGCTATTTCAGATCCTGAACGATGATGCTGTGAAAGTGCTGCACTCAGTATGCCAGCAAATTTGGAAAACTCATCAGTGGCCACAGGCCTGGAAAAGGACAGTTTTCATTCCAATCCCAAAGAAAGGCAATGCCAAAGAATCCTCAAACTACCACACAATTGCACTCATGTAACACGCTAGTGAAGTAATGCTCAAAATTCTCCAAGCCTGGCTTCAGCAATATGTGAACCGTGAACTCCCAGATGTTCAAGCTGGTTTTAGAAGAGGCAGAGGCACCAGAGATCAAATTGCCAGCATCCACTGGATCATCGAAAAAGCAAGAGAGTTCCAGAAAAACATCTATTTCTGCTTCATTGACTACGCCAAAGCCTTTGACTGTGGGATCACAATAAACTGGAAAAATCTGAAAGAGATGGGAATACCAGACCACCTAAGCTGCCTCTTGAGAAACCTATATGCCAGTCAGGAAGCAACAGTTAGAACTAGACATGGAATAACAGACTGGTTCCAAATAGGAAAAGGCGTACGTCAAGGTTGTATACTGTCACCCTGCTTATTTAACTTACTTGCAGAGTACATCATGAGAAACGCTTGGCTGGAAGAAGCCCAAGCTGGAATCAAGATTGCCGGGAGAAATATCAGTAACCTCAGATATGCAGATGACACCACCCTTATGGCAGAAAGTGAAGAAGAACTAAAGAGCCTCTTGCTGAAAGTGAAAAAGTTGGCTTAAAGGTCAACATTCAGAAAACTAAGATCATGGCATCTGGTCCCATCACTTCACGGGAAATTGATGGGGTAACAGTGGCTGGCTTTATTTTTCTGGGCTCCAAAATCACTGCAGATGGTGATTGCAGCCATGAAATTAAAAGACGCTTACTCCTTGGAAGGAGAGTTATGACCAACCTAGACAGCATATAAAAAAGCAGAGGCATCACCAACTCGATAGACATGAGTTTGAGTGAACTCCAGGAGTTGGTGATGGACAGGGAGGCCTGGCGTGCTGTGATTGATGGGGTCGCAAAGAATCGGACACGACTGAGCGACTGAATTGAACTGAACTGAACTGAAGTAAGTGTTAGAGCTAGGATTTGGATTCCCAACTGTATTGACTTTAACCCAATGCTTGGAGGCCCTGCCCTCTACTGCCTGACTTTCCATGGGCTGGATTGTCTACAAAATGCTGTTTTGTTATTGAATGTATTTTTTGCCACCCTTTAGGAGAGATGGCAGCATATAAAGTTTCCTCAGTGCAATATGGGAATATGTTGCATTTGCATTATAACTTAAGTCAATGGTGTTCAGAGTGTGATTTGTGGGCCATTCATAAATTATTTGTTAAGGAAACATAAGGTAAGCATAGAGAAGAAAGGAATCATTTGAAAACATTTATAGCAATTTGATCATATACATGATTTTACATTTTAGAAAAGCATCAGTCAGCTGTGGGTTGGAGGAGAAAACTACATATAATTTGAAAATTACTCATCTAAGCTTCTTAAAAATAAAATATGGGGGGGGACCTGAGTACTGGAATTTGCATTTATTATATATTGGAAGAAAAACTCAAGTCGTACATCATCCCTCAACCTCTCTGCTGATACACAGTGAATAATTTTATTTGCATTCAAATTATTGAGGAAGTATAACCAAGTATGACCGCCTTTTCATATGAAAGAAAATAGTACAGCTCAGTGCTGATGAAACTTCTACAGAGTGTTCTGTCTCAGTTTTCAACTATTTTCATAAGATTTTGCTCTTGATGTTTTATCTAGTATTATATGTGTCCTGTGCAATATGCAGTCTTTTTAATCATATTTAAAATATTTAGAACCTTTTTAGCTAAATAAATAAAGAAAATCCAATTTGCTTACCTGACTCAACTTTTTTAGCTGGAAACATGTAACACAGGAGCTTAGCCAGTCATTACTTTTTAGTTTTTGTTTTCTTTTCTTTAATACCAAATAAGAAATATATGTCTGAAGGATATGTCAATTTAGGTAACATTACTTCACAATTACACTAATATCCCAGTTACAGATAACTCATTTATTGTCAGAAGTTACTGTTAAATTGATTTGTAGGTTAATCTTCCCCTAGGCACAAATATTGTGTACCTTCAGATTGATGTGTTATATCTTATACTGGAAATACTGCTAAGAAAAAAAAATGTTCTTTTCAATAAAATTTATGCATGTGCTTTATTCTGTCTACTAGTAGTGCTTTCTAAGGTTTAATGATTAGAATTTATAGTTATTTTGTACTATTTTTATACACCTTCAGAAAATCCAGTCAAGTTGATTTTTCCTTAAATTTAATTGGTTTTACAGTTCTTTCTTTCCTGAATTTTCAGAAGCAAACTTACAAACATTTTAGTTTGTGTTCTTTCTAACCTTCATTCCATAAATCATTATGTATTAATATTATCAAATTTTATCGCTTTAAATATTTTATTATGTCAGTCTTTTGTGTCTGAAGCACACACTGCTGTGTGTTTGTTCATAGTTGTAGTTAAATCTAGTTTTAAGTAAAGAAACCATAGATTAATGAAGAAAGATCTCAAAGAATTTTTAATTTATTCCCAGTTTTAACCATTACACTTAAATCACTGTATGTGAGTCCAGCTTCTGCTGGACTGTAAATTATGTGCTGTGTATAAAACATAGTTCTTGTTCTCAAGGACTTCTACCCTAGTAGAGGAATTACATATCCAACTCTTCTGTAAAACAGAATCAATTTTGAAATGGAAGTTAGTTGAGATCAGTTTTTATTTACTTATTTGAAAGTTGTCTTGGATTTCTCAGAGTAGTTCAAAATACTGCTTTCTGTTTGGTTTGCTGCTTTTGAGAGTTCAGAGCATGAAGATAGAACAATAAAATGGACTTTTTTTCCTCATAAACTTTATTTTAAGCCCCTGGGGTCAGTTAACACAGTTTTATTAGAAAAGTAGATTAATTATCTTGAAGGATTTACCTTACCTTATATTCTCCACTCCCAGCCCTCCCAATGGGGAAAGTATCCTGAGATCAGGGATATTCTGTCTAGTAAGCAGGCAGACATACTGGTTGGCAGTTAATGTGCTGAAGTGAATAATTTCATATGTCAAGTGACTCTATATTTAGGTCATAGTCTCTCCAAGGATGGGATTTAAGATCTGTCTGCTGCTGCTGCTAAGTCACTTCAGTCGTGTCCGACTCTGTGCGACCCCATAGACGGCAGCCCACCAGGCTATCCTCCATCCCTGGGATTCTCCGGGCAAGAACACTGGAGTGGGTTGCCATGTCCTTCTCCAATGCATGAAAGTGAAAAGTGAAAGTGAGGTCGCTCAGTCATGTCCGACTCTTTGCGACCCCATGGACTGCAGCCTACTAGGCTCCTCCATCCATGGGATTTTCCAGGCAAGAGTACTGGAGTGGGTTGCCATTGCCTTCTCCAAGATCTGTCTAGTTTTGTTTTTATGGATAAAAGAATTGAGATAGAGAATTGGAAACTGTGTATTGCTTCATTTTGGAGTAACCTTACATAGGACAGTTTCGATTTAATAGGGCTTTTTTAGTTTAGTTTTTTTTTTTATGCAAACAGATTTTACTAATGTAGGTTATATTTTCTAGAGCAGTGATTCTTAACGTTTTTGCCTGTGTGTATGCTCAGTCACATCAGACTGTTCACAACCCCATGGACTGAAGCCTGCCAGGCTCCTCTGTCCTTGGAATTTTCCAGGGAAAAATACTGAGGTGGGTTACCATTTCCTCCTTTTAAGGATTACTTTTAAAAAACTGTTTTTTGACACTGTAATAAAAGTGCACCATTCTCCAATAAAATTTAAGATGTAAATATTGCATGTAATTTGAAGTAATGCACAAATCCCTAAGGTGCATTTTCATATGTATCCATACATGTATATATGTGTAGATCTTACATATATAGATATATATCTTACATGTATACACATAAATATAGCTATATATCTTTATTGAGATACAATTCACATATTATTGCAATTCACCTATTTAGAATATATGATTCAGTGGTTTTCAGTTCATTCATAGAGCTGTGTAACCATCCTTATAAACAGTTTTTTTAATTGAAGTGTAGTTGATTTACAGAGTATTAATTTATGCTGTATACAAAGTGATTCAGTTATACACACCTATAAATTTCTTTTTTATATTCTTTTCTGATATGATTTATCATAGGATACTGAATATAGTTCCCTTTTCTCCACATTCTTTCCACCATTTGTTATTTGTGGAGTTTTTAATAATGGCCATGCTGACCAGTGTGAGATGGTACCTCATTGTAGTTTTGATTTGCATTTCTCTAAGAAGTATGATCAACCTAGATAGTATATTAAAAAGCAGAGACATTACTTATCCAACCAAGGTCCGTCTAGTCAAGACTATGGTTTTTCCCGTGGTCATGTATGGATGTGAGAGTTGGACTGTGAAGAAAGCTGATCGTTGAAGAATTGTTGCTTTTGAATTGTGCTGGAGAAGACTCTTGAGAGTCCCTTGGACTGCAAGGAGATCCAACCAGTCCATTCTAAAGGAGATCAGTCCTGGGTGTTCATTGGAAGGACTGATGCTAAAGCTGAAACTCCAATACTTTGGCCACCTCATGCAAAGAGTTGACTCACTGGAAAAGACTCTGATGCTGGGAAAGGTTGGGGGCGGGGGAGAAGGGGACGACAGAGAATGAGATGGCTGGATGGCATCACCAACTCGATGGACATGAGTTTGAGTGAACTCCGGGAGTTGGTGATGGACAGGGAGACCTGGCGTGCTGTGATTCATGGGGTCGTGGAGAGTCGGACACGACTGAGCGACTGAACTGAACTGAACTGAAGAAGTAGTGATGTTGAGGATATTTTCATGTGCCTATTGGCCGTTTGTATTTCTTCTTTGGAGACATGTTGTTTGGAGACATATTTAGGTCCTCTGCCTGTTTTTTTTATTTGTTATTTGCTTTAGGTTGTTGTTGAGTCGTTTGAGCTGTTTGTATATTTTGGAAATTAAGCCCCTCTCTGTTGCATTATTAGCAGATATTTTCTCCCATTCTGTAGGTTTTCTTTCTTTCTTCTTTTATTGTATACAACAAATGCTAAAGGAACTTCTCTTGGCACGAAACACAAGATAAGGAAAAGACCTACAGAAAATCAAAACAATTAAGAAAATGGTAATAGAATCATACATATTGATAGTTACCTCAAATGTAAATGGATTAAATGCACCAACCAAAAGACATAGACTGATTGGGTAGATCAAAACCTGTGCATGTATGCATTCCACTTACCCCATCACTCTACTTAACCCCCTAAATTGTATGTAATTATATTGTTAGGTTAATCATGTTTCCATTATAGCTTGAAATTGTAATTATCTTTTTTGTCTGGCTGTTGATTGTGAAAATTGATAAACATCTTTTACTATTGTGATTATGTAACTATTATTCACTTAATACCATTGTAACATGATTGGTTAACAGAAAATAATAGAATTCTCTACCACTACAACTATCATTTAATAGAAAAATAAAATATGTGGTGTTTTGTGAATGATATTTTTCACTTAGCATAATGTTTTCAAAGTTCATCCATGTCACCATATGTATCAGCACTTCATTCCTTTTTATAGTTGAATAATATTCCATTGTTTTTTATTTATTCATCCATCAGTTGGTGGACATTTGATTTGTTTCCCCTTCTTGGTTGTTATGAGTAATGCTTCTTTGAACATTAATGTACAAATTTTTGTGTGAACATGTTTCATTTCTCTTGTGTATGTGTACCATACCTAGGAGTAGCATTGTTGGGTTGTATGGTAATTCTATGTTTAACCTTTTGAGAACTGCCGGACTACATTCCAAAGCAGCTGCACCAAATTACATTCCCACCAGCAGTGTACCACGGTACCAGTTTCTCCATATCTTTGTCAATACTTACTGTCTTTTTTATTTTAGTAATCCTAGTGTGGGTAAAATATCTCGTGGTTCTGATTTGCATTTTCCTGATGGTTAATGATGTTGAGTATCACTTCATGTAATTCTTGACCATTCATGTATCTTCTTTGGAGAAATGACTATTCAGATTCTTTACCTGTTTTAAATTATTTGTCCTTTTATTATTGACTGGTAAGAGTCAAGGAGATCCAACCAGTTCATTCTAAGGGAGATCGATCCTGTGTGTTCATTGGAAGGACTGATGCTAAAGCTGAAACTGCAGTACTTTGGCCACCTCATGCGACGAGTTGACTCACTGGAAAAGACTCTGATGCTGGGAAAGGTTGGGGGCGGGAGGAGAAGGGGACGACCGAGAATGAGATGGCTGGATGGCATCACCAACTCTGTGGGCATGAGTTTGAGTGAACTCCGGGAGTTGGTGATGGACAGGGAGGCCTGGCGTGCTGTGATTCATGGGGTCGCAAAGAGTCGGAAACGACTGAGCAACTGAACTGAACTGAAGAGTCCTTTATTTATATGATTCAAGTGTCTCATCAGAAATATGAGAGATATATTTTCTTCCATTCTATCAGTTGTCTTTTTGCTTTGTTGATGACATCTTTTCAAGCACAAAGTTCTTTCTTTTTTTTTTTTAAAGATATATTGATTTACTTTATCTGCAGTTGCTCTGGGTCTTTGTTGCTATGCAAGGGCTTTCTCGTTGCGGGGAGCAGGAGCTACTCTTCGTTGTAGCTCATGGGCTTCTCATTGCAGTGGCTTCTCTTGTTGCAGAGCATGGGCTCTAGGCTCGCAGGCTTCAGTAGTTGTGGCACACAGGCTAAGTTGTCCCGCAGGCAGCATTTGGGATCTTCCTGGATCAGGGATCGAACCTGTGTCCACTGTGCTGGCAGGCAGATTTTTAACCACTGGACCACTGGGGAAGTCCAAGCACAAAGGTTTTTCATTTTGACGAACTCCAGTTCATTTGTTTTCCCTTTCTTGAGGTTGTAGTGCTTTTTCTGCTTTTAGTGTTATTTATGAGAAATCCTAAGAAGGCCTAGAATAAATCATGAGGATTTATTCTTGTATTTTCTTCTAAGAGTTTTACAGTTCTAGCTATTAAATTTAGATGATTCATTTTGAATTGGTTTTTATGGAGGTGTAGGAAAGATTTTTTGATGTTGACTGTTTTTAAAGTCGTTATTGAATTTGGTACAATACTGCTTGTTTTATGTTTTGGTTTTTTGGCCCTGAGGCATGTGGGATCTCAGCTCCTCAACCAGGGATAGAACCCACACCCCGGGCATTGGAAGGCAAACTCAACCACTGGACCACCTGGGAAGTCCCCACTTGATTTTTTTAATTAGTTAATTATTGGCTGTGTTGGGTCCCCATTGCACTGCGCAGGCTTCTCATTGTGGTGGCTTCTCGTGTTGTAGAGCACAGGCTCTAGGTGCGAGCTCGGTAGTTGCAGCTGATAGTAGTTAGGACGTGTGGGCTTAGTTGCCCTTTGTCATGTGGGATCCTCCCTGACCAGGGATCAAACCATTGTCCCCTGCGTTGCAAGGTAGATTCTTTACCACTGGACCACCAGGGAAGTTCTCCCACATTGATTTTAAAATTGAACCTCAATTAAATCCTTGTTAGTACTCTGTGTTAAGCTATCTATTCTACTGCTGTGTAGCTATTACTCCCTAACTCAGTGACCTAAAGCAGCAGAATTTCTGTAGATCATGTATTCGAGAGGCTTAGCTATGTAGTTCTGGCACACAGTCTCTCGTGAAATCAGTCAAGATGTCAGTTGGTACTACAGTCAAATCAAGGCTTGCCTGGGGATGAAGGATCTTCTTCGAAGATGACTCACTCACAAGGCTATTGGCAGAAAGCCTCAGTTCCTTACCACAGGAGTGTCTCCATAAGGCTTCTTGAAGTCTCCTTCTGCTCTTGCAACTGGCTTTCCCCAGAGCCTGCTACCTGACACAGAGAGAGCAAGGATGAAGCTGAAGTGCTTTTATGACACAGTCTTGACCGTTACACATTGTCGCTTCTGCCTTATTATTTTCGTTAGAACTTGAGTCCCAGAATCCAGCCCAAGCGACTGGAGAATTAGGCACTGATTTTTTAAAGTAATATCAAAGAATTTGTGGACATATTTTAAACTACCACTTATACTTGTCAGTCTTATTAGAAGTTTTTGGTTTGTTTGCTGGATCTCCGTTGCTTTGCAGGTGTTTCTCTAGTTGCGGCAAGCAGGGCTAGCGCAGGCGTCTCAATATGGTGGCTTCTCTTGTTGTGGGGCATGGGCTCTCGGACACGTGGGCTTCAGTGGTTGGGGCACCGTGGGCTCAGTAGTTGTGGTTCCCAGGCTCTAGAGCACAGTTTCAATAGTTGTGGTGCACGGGCTTAATTGCTCTGAGGCATGTAGGATCTTCCTGGATAAGGAATCAAACCCGTGTCTCCTGCATTAGCAGGCAGGTTCTTTACCACTGAGCCACCAGGGAAGCCTGGTTTTATTAGAAGTTTTATTAGTTCCAAAAAGCTGATGTTCTTTCATACTGTATGCCCACACTTTTATTGCTTAATAAGATGATCTCCAAGTCATTCATTTCTTTTTTTTTTTTTTTCCTATTGTTGTTTTTAAAGTCCCTGATGTTTCTAATCTAACCAGTCTTATTACATTTTAGGATCAAAACAAAGAAGAGGTATATGTGTATCAGAAGTGTTATATTGGCAAATATGACAGAGAAATAACATGATTTTTAATTTGAACTAAGTACAGGAATATTTCCTACTTCTTCGTAAGCCCTAAGTTCTCACAGCCATTTCCCCAGTTCCTAGGAAGGAACACATGAGTAGTTATCTCTGAAGCTGTCTTTGAATACTTCCATGACCCTGAATGCTAGCTGCCTAGAGTGTTGATCACTTCTCACTCAAAACACATTTTAAAGTTAGCCATTAGCTCTGAACCCATTTTAATACTTTCTTTTGTAACTTTGGTTCCTTCTACAAACTTTGTTTTTGTAGGTAATGATTTTACATGACTTTGGAATTGGTCTCTAGGAGGACGCTGTGGGAGGATGAACACAGAAGAGCTGGAGTTATTGAGTGACTCCAAATACAGGAACTATGTAGCTGCAGTTGACAAAGCACTGAAGAATTTTGAATACTCCAGTGAGTGGGCAGATTTGATATCAGCACTTGGAAAACTTAATAAGGTATGTCTGTCTTGCTCATTTCATAAGAAGGGATAAAAATCAGAAATCCGCATCTGTATTTTCTGAATTTCTCTAAACCTTGAAGTAAAGAATTTAAAAACATAACCTCAGAATTACTTTTTAAAAATTCTCCATTCTAGAACATTTTCCTCTTTGTTTTTCATTTTTTAATTGGAGGATAATTGCTTTACAATGCTGTGTTGCTTCCTGCCATACAACAATGAGAATCAGTTATAATTATATATGACTCCTCCTTCCTGAGCCCTCCTCCCCACTCCCTTGCCCACCCCTCTAGGTCATCAAAGAGTGCCAGGCTGAATTACTTTTGATTCTGCTATTTTCCTTCATTAATTGTATGCCTTTGTAGTTAGGCTTTTTTTTTTTTTTTTTGAGGCCAAAACCACAACAGTACTTGAAAAATATAGTTAATCTATTATTATGTATAAATGCAAGATTAGAAAACAAATATGCTAACCATGAAGGTTAACAAGTTTTTATAATTGAGTATCAGATATGGTTGTGGAGTTCCTGGCATAAAAATGAAGAGCTGCACATGGAAAGCAGTAACTGCTGTGTCCTTTCCAAATGGAATATGGCATTAAAGAAATATTTTATGTCCAGGCAGTTCTTAGTTATAGTCAGTGCTTTTTACAAAAGTGACAAGCAATTGCTTAGGCCTTGGAGCTAGGCCTTGAATGATCCTTCCTGACATGTCTGGTTTTTATCCACTGTTAATATGGTGGCATCACTGTTGAACTCGTAGCTTTGGATTTTGACCCCCCTCCTTTTTTTTTTAAACTTACATCAAAATTTTCTCACTTCATGCCCATAGTTTTGATATTGGGGCCTTCTTTAGGTTTGTTTTTAATAGCGTGTATTGAATACAAATGCTTCTAAATATTAAGTGGACCAGGGAAACAGATAGGAAAAGTGAGCTCTTCTCGTAACTGTTTTAACATCAGACAGTTTATCATACAATTTGTCCTGAAATACATATCAAGGACAATAGTTTGCAACTTTAATACTTACTATAGATAATTACCCTGATAATTTAAAAAGAAAAACTTCCATTTTCAATGTGCCATGGATTTATCTTAAAATGAGATGCACAAACTTGTTTTTGACATGTTGACTTCTAACATTTATCATTTGACATTTGATAAATTCTCAAAATTTTTACAGTATCCCCAAGAAATTGCATCTAAAAGTATGAGTTTGTTTAAAGGTAGTTAGGTTTTTAGTTACCTTGAGGGTCTCTTTTCTGAAGACTTAGTAGGAACTTAGTCTTGTAAAAAGCTTTTTACACTTTTGCAAAAGGCACTGACTATAACTCAGAACTGCCTGGATATAAAATGTATGTTTGGGGTTTCCCAGGTGGCACCAGTGGTAAAGAACCGACCTGCCAATGCAGAAGATGTAAGAGATGTGGGTTCCATCTCTGGGTTGGAAGATCCCCTGGAGGAGGAAATGGCAACCCACTCCAGTATTCTTGCCTGGAGAATCCCATGGACAGAGGAACTTGGCAGGCTACAGTCCTTGGGGTCGAAAAGAGTCAGACACAACTGAGCGACTGACACTACTTCTAGTAGGAACTGTGTGTAAAAGCAGTTCATTAAGCTTTGGAAATTAATTTGCCTAATTAAGTACATAATTAATTTTTTATAGTTATCAATATCATGAAAACAGATTTCTCTGTATCCAGATACCCCAACATAGGATATGCAATGGATCAGTGAAACTTTCCTAAAGTCATGGTGATACAAGGCAAGGGTTATATATGTACAAATCTGTTGCAGATAGTCTAAATATGTTTTAGTTTAAAATTTTATCATTTATTAATATACTAAATTTTCATCTTATTTATATAAGTTTTCTAACTCAAATGATTTTAGAAAATAGTGCCATATTTTGCTTTATTAAAAAATTTTATTTGGTATTAGTAGAATTTCTTTATTGAACCATTTTATGTTATAGATCATTAACTTTCCTTCTACAGAGGTACTTACGGTAATAATTATTTATACTTTTCTTTCAAATATGTGTAAATTTTGATTCTTTGCTCCTCCATCTCAAATTCAAATTAGTGTTTTAGAAATGGATGGCAGCTAGTTTAAAAAAACTTTTTTTGTAGTTGAATTCCTATTGATGTTGTGGCCTTGATTTGCTTTGCATTTGTTAAGTCTAGTTTTATTTATATTGGTTACATCCAATTTAAGACTGGATTGAAGACCATTGAAAATGTTATATCTAAGCGGACCTCATACCCTTTGGTTTTTTACTTTTTTTTTAATGAACTGGAAGTGTCTAGTGCTTTGCTTTTGTACTGCCTTTGGCAGAACAATCATTTTATATACTTTTAACCTCAGTTCTTTATTTTCTAAAATAAAGGACTTCTTTTGTGTTTCATCTCAATTCCAGTTCTCGTCTGTTGTACCATATTCATTCTGAATGTTTATTTTCTACTACTAGCATTTTGCCATAATACTCTGAAGAACTTCATTTATAAGTCGTCTATTATTTAAATAAGTTAATCTCCTTTGGGTGGTATTTATGAGTTTGCATCTTCTATAAATTCTACCTTGACCATCTTTTCTGAAGAAATGTGGTGGTTGAATAAATACAGCAATATGTATTTGTTCCAATTGGGAAATTAGTAAAAGCGATTGAACAAGTATAATCTCATGTGTGTTCTTGCTGTAATTTGATATACTACAGCAGTGGTTGTTCCTCTTCCAACTACATGTTTTTATTGAGGTTCAGTTTTCTAAATATATTTCAAACAGTGTATCAGAAAAAAAGGTTGAAGGTTGTTAAAAGATTTTCAAAAATCTAAAATAGTACCTTTCTTCTGAGCAAATTTATTTTGGAAAATACTATTATTTTTCATAAAAATGTTATTTCTGTTTACATGTAACAAGTTGATTTTTTTAACAAATTAGTAAATATTTTTAAATCCTCAGTTTTAATTTTCAATCTAGTTTTACTGATTTAACTGACAAAAACAAAAGTTTTTTTACATCCTCTATAATTTTTTCTCCTTTGAAGTCCTATATCAAGGATTTTTTATAATACTATGCCAGAAAATGGAAGTAAAATGAAATCTAATATTCTTTCTCAACTAAATTAAGATGTTTTCTTCAAGGTTTTACAAAATAATGCAAAATACCAAGTAGTACCCAAAAAGCTGACCATAGGCAAGCGCCTAGCTCAATGTCTGCATCCAGCATTACCGGGTGGAGTTCATCGGAAGGCACTTGAAACATATGAAATTATCTTCAAAATCATTGGACCTAAGCGACTTGCCAAAGATCTCTTTTTATATAGGTGAGATAATTTTACTATGTATTTACATATAAATAAAGTATTTTCAAACTTTTTTATGTTTTTTTCAGTAAAAGCTAAACAATTGAAAACTCCTTAATGATGAAAGTTTTCAATATCGTAATTATTTTGATAAAGTACTTTAGAAAATTTTGCTTAAATTTAAAAGCATTGTGTTTTATTTATTTATTTATGGCTCACTGTGCAGCTTGTGAGAGCTTAGTTCCCTGACAGGATCAAACCTGGATCCCCTGGAATGGAAGCACAGAGTCTTAACCACTGGAACACCAGGGAATTTCCAGTACTCTGCAGTTTTACTGTGATGTATTACTGCCTGGAGAATCTCATGGACAGAGGAGCCTGGCGGGCTTCAGTCCACGGGGTTGCAAAGAGTCAGACATGACTGAGCGACTAACACAACATTTAGAGATAAATGGGCTTCCCTGGTGACTCAGATGGTAAAGAATCTACCAACAATTCAGGAGACCCAGTTTAGATCCCTGGGTTGGGAAGTCCTCTGGAGGAGGGCATGGCAACCCCCTCCAGTATTCTTGCCTGGAGAATCCTATGGACCGAGGAGTCTGGTAGTCTATAGCCCACCAAAGAGTCGGACACAAGTGAGCAACTATCACTTTCACTTTTCATCTTTTTATTTATCCTGGTTGGGATTCATTGGGATTTTAAAATATGTGAATCAGTGTTATATATGTTCAGTCCCTAAGTTGTATTCAATTCTGCAACCCCATGGACTGTAACATGCCAGGCTCTTCTATTCTCTATCTCCTGGAGTTTGCTCAGATTCATGTACATTGAATCAATGATGCTATCTAACTATCTCATCCTCTGCCAACCCCTTCTTCTTTGCCTTTGATCTTTCCCAGCCAGCATCAGGGTCTTTTCCAGTGAGTCTACTCTTTCTATCAGATGGCCAAAGTAGTGGAGCTTCAGCTTCAACATCAGTCCTTCCAATGAATTAAATATTCATTCAACCCTGAAGGTTGAATTGACTGGTTTGAACTCCTTGAAGTCCAAGGGACTCTCAAGAGTCTTCCTCAGTACCACAATTCAAAAGCATCAGTTCTTTAGTGCTCAGCCTTCTTTATGTTTCCGCTCTCAAATATCCATACATGACTACTGGAAAAACCATAGCTTTGACTATACAGAACTTTGTCAGCAAAGTGACATCTCTGCTTTTTAATATGATGTGTAGGTTTGTCATAGCTTTCATTTCAAGGAGTGTGTGCTGCACTTAGTTGCTCAGTTGTGTCCGACTCTTTGCGACCCCATGGACTGTAGCCCATCAGGCTCCTTTGTCCGTGGGGATTCTCCAGGCAAGAATACTGGAGTGGGTTGCCATGCCCTCCTCCAGAGGATCTTCCCAACCCAGGGATTGAACCCATGTCTCCCACATTGTAGGTGGATTCTTTATCATCTGAGCCAGCAGGGAACAAGTGTCTGTTAATTTCATGGCTGCAGTCACTGCACACAGTGATTTTGGAACCCAGGAAAATAACTGTCACTGCTTCTACAATTTCTTTTTCCCATGAAGTGATGGGACTGGTTACCATGATCTTAGTTTTGTTAATGTTGTTTCAAGTCAGTATTTTTACTCTCCTCTTTCACTCTCATCAAGAGGCTCTTTAGTTCCTCTTCACTTTATGCCATTAGAATGATATCATCTGCAAAGTCTCAGATTGTTGATTTCTCCCAGCAATCTTGATTTTAGTTTGTGATTCATTGAGCCTGGCATTTCGCATGATGTACTCTGCATATAAATTAAATAAGCAGGGTGACAGTATACAGCCTTGTCGTACTCCTTTCCCGATTTGAAACCGTTCAGCTATTCCATGTCTGGTTCTAACTGTTGCTTCTTGACCTACAGGTTTCTCAGGAGACAGGTAAGGTGGTCTGGTATTCCCATCTGTAAGAATTTTCCACAGTTTGTTGTGATACAGTCAAAGGCTTTAGTGTAGTCAGTGAAGCAGAAGTAGATGTTTTTCTAGAATTCCCTTGCGTTCTCCGTGAGCCACCGATTTTTGGCAATTTGATCTCTGGTTCCTCTGCCTTTTCCAAACCTAGTTTGTACATCTGGAAGTTCTCAGGTTACGTACTCCTGAGGCTGAGCTTGAAGGATTTTGAACTTTACCTAGCTAGCATGTGAAATGAGTGCCGTTGTCTGGTAGTTTGAACTTTCTTTGGCATTTCCCTTCTTTGAAATTGGTATGAAAACTGACTATTTCCGGTCCTATGGCCACTGCTGAATTTTCCAAATTTACTAACATATTGAGTGCAGCACTTTAACAACAGCATCATCTTTTAGGATTTTAAATAGCTCATCTGGAATTACGTCACCTCCACTAGTTCTGTTTATAGTGATGCTTCCTAAGGCCTGTTTGACTTTACACTCCAGGATATCCAGCTCTAGGTGATGGACCACACCACTGTGGTTATTCATGTCATTAAGACTTTTTTTGTATAGTTGTTCTGTGTATTCTTGCCACCTCTTCTTAATCTCTTCTACTTCTGTTAGGTTCTTACCGTTTCTGTCCTTTATCATGTCCATCCTTGCATGAAGTATTATCTTGGTATCTCTAGTTTTCTTGAAGAGATCTCTAGTCTTTACCATTCTAGTTAATAGTTTTCTTGTATTTCTTTGCATTGTTTACTTAAGAAGGCTTTCTTATCTCTCCTTGCTATTCTCTGAAACTCTACCTTCATTTTATATTTCCCTTTGTCCCTTGCCTTTCACTTCTCTTCTTTTCTCAGTTATTGGTAAAGCCTCCTCAGACAACCACTTTGCCTTCTTGGATTTCTTTTTCTTGGTCATGGTTTTGGTCAGTGCCTCCTGTATGATGTTATGAACCTCTGTTGATCATTCTTCAGGCACTCTGTCTACCAGAGCTGATTCCTTGCATCTATTTGTCACCTCCACTGTGTAATCATAAGGGATTTGATTTAGGTCATACCTGAATAGCCTAGTGGTTTTCCTTACTTTCTTCCATTTAAGCCTGAATTTTCCAATAAGGAGCTCATGATCTGAGCCGCAGTCAGCTCCAGGTCTTGTTTGTGCTGACTGTAGCAAGCTTCTCCATCTTCAGCTGCAAAGAACATGATCAGTCTGATTTTGACACTGACCATCTGGTGGTGTCCATGTATAAAGTTGTCTCTTGGATTGTTTGAAAAGGGTGTTTGCTGTGTCCGGCATGCTCTCTTGACAAAACTCCGTTAGCCTTTGCCCTGCTTCATTTTGTACTCTTAAGGCCAAACTGGCCTGTTATTATGGATCTCTCTTCCTACTTTTGCATTCCAATCCCCTGTGATGAAAAGGACATCATTTTTTGGTGTTAGTTCTAAAAGGTCTTGTAGGTTTTCATGGAATCTGTCAACTTAAGCTTCTTTAGCATCAGTGGTTGGGGCATAAACTTGGATTACTGTGATGTAGAATGGTTTGCCTTGGAAACAAACCAAGATTCTCCTTTTGTTTTTGAGATTGCACCCAAGTACTGCATTTCAGACTCTTTTGTTGATTATGAGTGCTATTCCATTTCTTGTAAGGGGTTTTTGTCCACAGTAGTAGATGCTACGGTCATCTGAATTAAATTCACCTATTCCAGTCCATTTTAGTTCACTGATTCCTAAGATGTCTGTGTTCACTCTTGCCATCTCCTGCCTGACCTCATCCAGTTTACCCTGATTCGTGAACCTAACATTCCAGGTTCCTGTGCACCATTTTTCTTTACAGTGTTGGACTTTACTTTCACTACCAGACACATCCACAACTGAGCGTCATTTCTGCTTTGGCCCAGCCGCTTTATTCCTTCTGGAGCTATCAGTTATTACCTTCCACTCTTTCCCAGTAGCATGTTGGACAGTTTCCAGCCTGGAGGGGCTCATCTTCTGGTGTCATATGTTTTTGCCTTTTTATATGATTCATGGGCTTCTCATGACAAGAATACTGGAATGGGTTGCCATTCCCTCCCCCAGTGGACCACGTTTTGTCAGAACTGTTCATTATGACCCATCTGTCTCTGGTGGCCCTGTACGGCATGGCTCATAGCTTCTTTGAGTTGCCCAATCATCTTCACCACGACAAGACTGTGATCCGTGAATGGGTTTGAGTCAATACCTTTCACCAATTCTGGAGTCTTTTTATATTGCCTTTACTCCATATCTTCTCTTCCTTTTTAGGAGCTGTGATTTAAAATATGTTAGAACTTTTCATTCTGGCTTCCCTGTATCTTATCCTCTCTTTCCTTTTAGTTTGATGCAGTCCCACTTGTTTGTTTTTGCTTCTTCTGCCTTTGCTTTATGTTTCCTGTCCCAGAATATCATTGCCAAGACCAATGTCAAGGAACTTTTATGTGTATATTCTCCTCTGTTTTATAATTTCAGGCCTTATATTTGTCTTTAATCCATTTTGAGTTAACTTTTGTGAAAGGCATGAGATAGGGATCTTATTTCATTCTTTTACATGTGCATATTTAATTTTCCTGTCTCATTCTTGACACTGGCGATGCAGATAGCCTTTTGAACATTTTCATCAGCCTTGTCATGAGTTTATCATACTTGTTAGTCTTTTTAAAAATAAACTTTTGATTTCATTGATCTTTTTTACTGTATATGTTTCTTCTCTTTAAATTCCTCGTGGATGTTTTGAAAGTCAGTAATAGGTATTTTTAATAGTGATAATTACTACTCTATTGAAGAGCACTTTAAAAAAAAATGAGAATTGTTCAGTGTTACATGTAATAACTGACAGATTCCTTCCTTAGGGCAAAATTTTTCTATACAACTCATGCCTGCTCCTTTTTAAACAGAAAGTTTATCTTAAGAAACAACTATTTCACAAAGTTGCAGTGTATCTAATTTTATTAGCAGTATGTTATATAAGAAGAATAAATTAATTCTAGAATACTATGCCTAAATATTAAAAAGCAGAGACATTACTTTGCCAACCAAGGTCCGTCTAGTCAAGGCTATGGTTTTTCCTGTGGTCATGTATGGATGTGAGAGTTGGACTGTGAAGAAAGCTGAGCGCCGAAGAATTGATGCTTTTGAACTGTGGTGCTGGAGAAGACTCTTGAAAGTCCCTTGGACTGCAAGGAGGTCCAACCAGTCCATTCTAAAGGAGATCAATCCTGGGTGTTCATTGGAAGGACTAATGCTAAAGCTGAAACTCCAATACTTTGGCCACCTCATGCGACGAGTTGACTCACTGGAAAAGACTCTGATGCTGGGAGGGATTGGGGGTGGGAGGAGACGGGGACGACAGAGGATGAGATGGCTGGATGGCATCACCGACTCGATGGACATGAGTCTGAGTGAACTCTGGGAGTTGGTGATGGACAGGGAGGCCTGGTGTGCTGTGATTCATGGGTTCACAAAGAGTCGGACACGACTGAGCAACTGAACTAACTAACTGGCAGACATTCTTACATACACATACCTTATGAAGTAAAATTGTCATTCTGTTTTTTTTAGAGTATAGCTAATTTAAAAACTAGAATTTGTATTACATTGGTTTAATTTTTTAGTAGTTTAACCTCAAGGTTTATGCTTTAGCATAATTAAATACAAATACTTCTAAAGTTCTGTAGCCTATTACATGATAAAACATACTGTGTCTTCAAGTTTATTTTTTTAATGTGATATTGTACACTAAGCCAGAGAAGGCGATGGCACCCCACTGTAGTACTCTTGCCTGGAAAATCCCATGGACGGAGGAGCCTGGTGGGCTGCAGTCCATGGGGTCGCTAAGAGTCGGACACGACTGAGCGACTTCACTTTCACTTTTCACTTTCTTGCATTGGAAAAGGAAATGGCAACCCACTCCAGTGTTCTTGCCTGGAGAATCCCAGGGACCAGGGATTCTGGTGGGCTGCCATCTATGGGGTTGGACACGACTGAAGTGACTTAGCAGCAGCAGCAGTATACTAAGCTGTCACTAAGAACACTAGATGTGCAATTTGAGCCCCATAAAATATTAAGTGGGTATGTAAAGTAAACTTTTGCTAATGCAAATCCTAGAGAGGGATTTTAGAGCTGACAGCATTCAAGTGGCAGAGAATGACTGAGATCAACCAGTACCTTGTGAATAATAAGTAGGGAAAAGGAACAAGACCATTCTATGAATATTTGCTCTGTCCTATCCAACTCTTTGTTACCCATGGACTGTAGCCTGCCAGGCTTCTCTCTGTCCATGGGATTCTCCAGGCAAGAATACTGAAATGGGTTGCCATTAACTTCCTCCAGGGCATCTTCCCAACCCAGGATCGAACGTTCATCTCCTGTATCTCCTGCATCCGCAGGCAATTCTTTATCACTGAACCACCTGGAAATATTCATGGGAAACCTCATGAGTATTTAGGAGTTACGTTATTTAAAGGGCAGGTGGACGAAAGTAGTCAGTGGAAAGGAACGAAAGTCAGAGATAGAAAATGTACCAGGAGACAGAACTCACCTGAAAGTCAAAAGGGGAATGAGTTTCAAGAGAAAGTTGTGGTGAATAGTATCAAATACTGCAGACAAATGAAACAGTCAGGACTGAAAGTAGACCAACAAATCTGGCCTTTAGTAGAGAATGGTGATGATATTGAGCACAGTTTTAATAGAGTGGGTAGACATATCAGAAAGTGATAGATGAAAGTGGATTTTTTTGTTTTTTCTCCAAAAGTTCAACTTCAAGCCAGGAAGTAATTAAGATAAAGATTTTAGAATTTTGTTGTCATTTGTTCTCTTTTTAGAATCATTGGGAAAGATTTAAGCACAGTTGTCAGTGGAGGAAGAAAGAAATTACATGAAAGAAAAAGTATGGTGGATAAAGCAGGGACCCTGAGGCAAGGTAGCTATGAAGAGGCTGCTGCTGTAGTTTTAAGTCACACTATACCTAAAGTTGAAGGCAGAAATATAAGAAGTTGAGGGAGTTCCCGCTAGATGACCTCTGTTTTCTGTATAAAGTAGGAGCAAGGCAGATTCTTAATTCACTTATTAAACATTTTGTAAAGGCAGGACTTGGTTTTAAGGTCTTAGGATACAGAAATAAAGAGAGTCATGGTCTCTTGCCTTTTTTTTTTTAAGTCAGAATTCAGTTGTATTTCACATTGATAGAAACCATGCAAAAGATTTACATTTTCTCATGTTACAGTGCAATGTTTCAATTTAATATTTCTTGCTGTAAATTAGATCTCACTGATTTGTGTCAGTGAAGCAACAGTTCATATTCTTGTAGGCAAAGTAAAATGACTTAGTGATTGTTTAAAAATTGTAAATCCAGGCATAAATATATGGCCTAATTATTAACATCATCTGTAGTCCGTACCAAATCATTTCTGTCATCAAGTAGCACCCATTTGTGAAGATGCAGTTCTTACATTGTTCTAATCAGTTGGAATTCAGCAGAAAAATTAACAACAGTTCAGAAACATCAAGCATACATTTTTGCTGTATATTAAACTGTGTGGGAACTACACTATTTGTATTGAGTTCTAACTAAACAAATTTACCCAGAAATTTGTTTTCAAGTAATTTTAACCAATAATATGAAAAATCTATTTGAAATCAAATAATTGCTACTTTTATGTTTGCACACAAGCAAACTTCAAAAGAGCATCTGACTACTTAAAAATTTCAAATTAGTCCATTGGCAAATAAGAGTAAAGCAAAATTTTTGAATTGTTCATATCCTGCTGTAGTTGCTTTCAAACCTATGTGCAAAATAAGTAAATTCTATGCTATGAGGAGAATCATTTTAGAACAAATCATCTTAGAAATTACAGTTTTTAAGATCAGCCTTAAATATCCCAGAACATTCTAGACCTAATTATTCCTAATTATGACCTAATTATTCTTTCAGTTAATTACAAGAAAATACAACCACAGAATTATGCTTGTTACCTGGACTGAAGATTCTGGTAACCCTGCAGGTCTAAACTGTGGCTAAAGGTCCACTTTAAGAAGTAGTATAGAAACTCTGAAAGGATGTCCGGTTTCTTTCTGTCAATATAAATATATTTTCAGTTCCATCATGTGTGTGATCCAGAATGTTAAATTACAGCACATATTGACAGCAGGTTTCTGTGGCAAAGAGGAAGTATTTGGTCTGTTGTAAAAGATAAAAAAGAAGGAACACATTTCTTTTCTAGAGAGAAAAAAAGAGTATTGAACAAAGTATATTCAGCAAAGAAAAAGCTGTTCCCCAAAATAAAAGAGAGTCATTAATTGAAGAGAGCAATATTGCTCTTTATTGACACTTAGAAGCATTATCCCTTTTATTAGGAATAATGTAATAGCACCTCATTCTTATTATGCATTATAATCATTAGGTATATATGAACACATATATAAAAATACAGATACTGCATGGTGACTTGGCAGTTTGGGGTGTAAGCCCGTAGTTTTAAGTCACCACGCACATAAACTATGTTTTAACTGCTCATTTATATCTGAACAAGTTTTCGTTAAGCGTGCTAATAATTTTCAAGTGATGTAATAAAAAATCTGGTTGCAGTATTTTATTATTTTGCTGAATTACATTTGGGAGAAAGAAGCTGGCTGCTTCTCTCTCTATTTTAATACTAGTGTATTCAATACTAGAGTATACTGCTAGTTTAATACTAATGTCTCATGGATTATATCATATACAAATACGTATGTAGAAACTTCAAAGATCATGCATTTCCCATAAGGAGAATTTATTTAGCCTGTGTCATTGGTGTGTATTTGCAAAACATTTTAACACTGCAGACATTAGAGGTTTCAAGGTTGGGCACAGACAGTAGTGTGTATTCTAATAGACGATGCTGGTATGCACTTCTACACAAGGCCTCTTAGTGGCATCCGTCAATGGGAGGTAGGAGTTGACTGACGAACTGCCTAATGTCCATCATCTCCTGTTGACATGAACTGTGCCTCATGCCTCCATAGGTTTTGAAGGTTACATTGGCTGGATTTACCAATGGTTTTAGCTTTTCCGCAGTAAGGGCACCAGACATTAGGGGTACTAAAGGGTCCAGATCTCCACAGCACTGAAGAATAGAAATGTCTCTCCTCAGAGGAAACCACTGATTGGGCCCTGTGGAAAGGAAGCCCAGAGCAGTGACACCAGCCAGCTTCTGCTGTGTGGTCAGAGCCATGTACCATGGTAAAGCACCTCCCTGAGAAAATCCTCCCAAAATAACTCTGTTAGAAGGATTGCTGTTCTTCATCTCTTGCGGAATGCTATTCTTCATCTCTTGCTCTGTCAAAGCGTTTACATTTTCTGCTGCTACTTAATTCCAGTTTCATCCTCCAGTGAATCCAGTGAAAGCCCAGTAATGCCAAACCAAGAAGGTATGACCATGTTCATATGTAACATTACAGGCATAACTAGCGCATGTGGGCAGATGTAGTTGATGTGGGCACTTCTGATCCCGGTGAAGGCTTCTGCCCTGTGTCTCCCAGTCCACAAAGGAAGATCACCGCAGCAGTGGGCCTTCTGGGCAGCGGACATAATGGCAGGCAGCAGGGCCGATATATTATTGCCCTATATACACCAGTCCCACTGATCACGCATCTGAAGCGAAAGTCAGAGCAGGCATCCAGCCAGGCCAAAGGGCCTCTTGCTTTCTGATATTACAGAGTTACCTATCAGAATTAGTCTTTCTCCCCCAGTTTTACTGATAAACAATTGACATATATCACTGTATAATTTTAAGGTATACAGCAAGTTGGCTTGATTTACATATATTGTGAAATGATTACAATAGGTTCAGCGAACATCATCATCTCATTTAGATACAACATAAAGAAGGAAGAAAAGAATCATGGGGAAAATTTTTCTCCTTAGAGTACTCTTAGGGTTTTACTCTTAGACCTTTCCTGTATGTCATGCAGCAATGTTAACTGTAGTCATCATGTTTTACATTACATCCACAGTACTCAGTTATCTTATAACTGGAAGTTGGTACCTGTTAACCACCTTCCTCTAACCCCCTACCCCCGTCCCTAACCATTACCTCTCATAACCACAAATTTGAGGTCTCTTTTTCTATGAGTGTGGGTTTTAGTTTTGTCTTTTTTTGTTAGTTAAGATTCTACCTGTAAGTGAGATCATACAGTATTAGTCTTTTTCTGTCTGACTTATCTCAGTGTAATACCTTAAAGGTCCATCCATGAGGTTGTAAATGGTAGGAGTTCCTCATTTTATGACTGAATAATATTCCATTATATATATAAACAGATAAAGAAGCTGTGATATATATATATATATATATATTCTTTATCTGTTCTTTATCTGTTCATTCATTAGTGGACACTTAGGTTTCCATGTCTTGGCTGTTATAAATAATGCTACTGTGAAAATGGGGTTTCAGATAGCTTTTTGAGTTAGTGTTTTTGTTTCCTTTGAATGTAGTCCCAGAAGTGGAATTTTTAATTTTTTTGAGGAACCTCCATACTGTTTTTCATAGTGGCTGTACCAGTTTGGAATCCCTCCAGCAGTGCACAAGGGTTCCCTTGTCTCTCCATCCTCACCAGCATTTGTTACCTCTTGTCTTTTTAATGATGGTCCTTCCAACAGGCATGAGATGCGATCTCATGGTGTTTTAATTTGCATTTCCCTGATGACTGGTGATGTTAAGCATCCTTTCATGTACTGTTGAACACGTATCTTCTTTGGAGAAATGTCTATTAGGTCCTTTGCCCATTTTGTAGTTAGATTATTATTATTATTTGCTACTGAGTTGTACAAGTTCTTTACATGTTTTGGATATTAACCCTTTATCAGATATATGGTTTTGCAAATATTTTTTCCCATTCTATAGGATGTCTTTTCACTTTGTTGATGGTTCCTTTTGCTGCAAGAAATAGCATTACTTATTATTATCACAGCAATAGATTTACTTATTGTTAGTAAAACAAAGTTACTTATTAGAAATAAGTAAGTATTGGGTACTATGTGAACATTTAATAAGGAGCCTGCTGCTGCTGCTGCTAAGTCACTTCAGTCGTGTCCGACTCTGTGATCCCATAGACGGCAGCCTACCAGGCTCCTCCATCCCGGGGATTCTCCAGGCAAGAACACTGGAATGGGTTGCCATTTCCTTCTCCAGTGCATGAAAGTGAAAAGTGAAAGTGAAGTCACTACCTAGTCTAATTAGGAGATAGTCTGACAGCTTAGGCCAATTCCTGAAAGTCTAGGAGTCATTCAGACAATGAGGAGAAAGTGAGGGAGCAGGGATTGTACCTTTCAGCACAGCATGTGTGAAGGCCTGGGCGCTGAAGAGAGTGTGGAAAGTTCTGAAGTGAACTTGAGAGGAATTGCTCATTGTAGCTGGAGCAGAGGGTGCAGGAGTGATATTGGTGAGCGCACATGGGCTGTACAGAGGTATGTAGTAGCAAGATGTTAAAGCCACAGTAAGCAGTTAGACAATAACCAGCAGGAAACCAGTGAAGGGTTTTATTGAGAACAGCTGCTTCAGAGCAGTACTGAAGCAGTACTGGATAATGCAATGATTAAAATACGATGTTTGGTAAGATATGATTGAGATATCTTGGTGGTCTCTTCTAAGGAACTATCTGGTGGAAATGGAGAGAATTTATTATATTTACAAAAAATATCTAGGAGAATGGCTTGGAGAGAAAACTTGATGACTGATTCCAGTTTAAAGTTTTTTTATTTTTTTAAGGGTCAAAGATCACTCTGAGATGTATAGTTTTTGGTCAAACAGATGGGTTCTGTTGCCATATTTTGAAATGGAAATTACAGGGGAAGGATCCGGTTTTGAGGAAGGGAAAGAGAAGGAATTCAGTTTATGAATTGTGGAATTTGAAGACCTTATGAAACAGCTAGGTGACCTGTGGGTTTATGAGTATGAAGCTCAGATGAGAGACCTAGGTTTGTTTAATGGATATAAAAGTCATCACTATACAGGATAGATATGATTTTAAGCTAAGCAGTATAACTTACTATTTCATTTTTAAAAGATTTATACACACATGTTGGTATATATGAATTAATATTTTGTATTTGTTTTGTCTCTCACTTTTATTTTTATTTTTTAAAACAGTTCTGGACTCTTTCCTCTCCTTGCAAATGCTGCCATGTCAGTGAAACCAACATTGTTGAGTTTGTATGAGATATATTATCTGCCTTTGGGTAAAACACTGAAGCCTGGTCTTCAAGGGTTGCTAACTGGTATTCTTCCTGGCTTAGAAGAAGGATCAGAGTACTATGAGAGGTAAGGTGCTACTGTTATTGCTGCAGCTAAGTAATCAAAGTCATGATTTTGTCAGCAAACATCCTTAAATCATTAATATTAACATCACAAAAACTGATTATTCTGAACACTTTAGTACCTGACCTGAAGATTTTTATAGCAAAAAAAAAATGTTTGTAGTGTATCTAATCTGTGTATCACACTGAAAATATAGCTGAGTAATAAGAATATAGCTGGACTGGGTTCAAATCATAGTTCGGCAGACACTGTGAGCTTAGGAAAACTTTTTCAACATTTCTGAACTTTATTCAGTTTCCTCATCTATTAAAAAAACATACCATTCATTGTGTTACTGTAATATTGAAATTACTTAGTCCAGTGCCTCAGCACATGTAAGTCACTTAAAAAATTTTGACTCATAATTTAAAATAATAATACAGTAGACAGGACATTTAGATTAATAGAAAGAATGGAAGATTGGGCAGTGCACCATCAAGTTTTAAATTGTTAAAAATAGCCTGTCACCAGTTGCAGTATTCTTTCAATAGCTATTGACATGGTACTCTTGATATTTTAACTCTTCAAAGAAAATGAGTTGGTCTGTTTGGAGCTTATTATTATTTCTTTGAAAGTTATAATGGTATAACTATAAGTGTATAGTGGTGGTATACAATGCTTGATAGCATCAAATATCTTTAATATCTCTGTTACTGATATTCTTACCAAAAAGGAAATTATGAACTAAGATGTCAGAAATAGAAAATGCCAAACTTTCTTTATGAGTAGACTTGATGATTTATATTTATATAGCTTATTTAAACAAGTTACTCTATTTTTTGTATGTTCATCTGCTGCCATAATGATGTAGGAATCTAAACCTGAAAATATTGGATCACTCTTATAAAGCTACTTTGAGAAAAAATTAATTTCCGTTTCAGGACAGTTTTAGAAACATGATGTGAGCTTATTTTATTTAGTTTATCAATAAGTTTTGTTTTAAATTGTTCTCTTAAGAGAAGCTAGAATTAATATGATTTTGTAACTCTGCTAGTTACAATTAAAAATTTAACGTGGAGACTTTCCTGGTGTTCTAGTGGCTAAGGTGCTATGCTCCTAATGTAGGAAGCCTGGGTTTGATCCCTGGTCCAGGAACTAGATCCCACATACTGCAATTAAAACATCCCTCATGCAATCAAATAATAATAAAATTTTTAAAAATTTAACATAGAAATTGAATATGATCTTTATGACTATCACATCTGTATCATTTATCTTATGTGTCTTAGTCCTCTCATCTCATCTCATCTCATCCTCTGTCGTCCCCTTCTCCTCCTGCCTTTCCCAGCATCAGTGTCTTTTCAAGAGAGTCAGTTCTCCGTATGAGGTGGCCAAAGTATTGGAGCTTCAGCATCAATCCTTCCAATGAATATTCAGGACTGATTTCCTTTAGAATTGTCTGATTTGATCTCCTTGCAGTCCAAGGGACTCGCAAGAGTCTTCTCCAACACCACAGTTCAAAAGCATCAATTCTTTGGTGCTCAACTTTCTTTATAGTCCAACTCTGACATCCATACATGACCACTGGAAAAACCATGCTTTTGACTAGTTGGACCTTTGTCGACAAAGTAATGTTTCTCTTTTTAATATGCTGACTAGGTTGGTCTTAGCCTTTCTTCCAAGGAACAAGCGTCTTTTCATTTCATGGCTACAGTCACCATCTGCAGTGATTTTGAAGCCCAAGAAAATAAATTCTGTCACTGTTTCCATTGTTTCCCCATCTATTTGTCATGAAGTGATGGGACCTGGTGCCATGATCTTCATTTTTTGAATGTTGAGTTTTCAACCAGCTTTTTCACTCTCCTCTTTCACCTTCATCAAGAGGCTCTTTAGTTCCTCTTAGTTTTCTGCCACAAGGGTGGTGTCATCTGCATATCTGAAGTTATTGATATTTCTCCCAGCAATCTTGATTTCAGCTTGTGCTTCATTCTGCCTGGCATTTCGCATGATGTAAATTATGTAATATGATTTCCAAGAAAAGGAAATATCCTTTAAAATTTTGTAGAAAGTCAACAGAAGATATGTTCTTCTATGAAAAAAGTGAAAGTGAAGTCGCTCAGTTGAGTCCGACTCTTTGCAACCCCATGGACTGTAGCCTACAAGGTTCTTTACTATTAACTAAAGTGTATATGGGTTTAGCAATTCCTTGAGGTAGATGGGACTTGCGGAGGTGTTTTTGTTGTTACCTTTTTTACAGATGAGGAAACTGGACTCAGGAAAGACTTAAGTGATTTCCCTAAATTACACAGCTAGTCAATGGTAGAACCAGAACTTATACCCAGTCCTCTGACTCTGACCTGTATGATTCTTCCCATCCACCCCACTTGTGTCCAGGGCAGAACATACGACTACAGCAAGGATGCTTTCATACATTCTGGGAGAGTATAATGGTTTATGCTTAACAGTGTGAAGCTAAATGTTTCCCTTTTTAAAACACTTTATTTTGTACCTCAGAACAAACACTTTACTGGAAAAGGTTGCTGCTGCAGTGGACCAGTCAGCCTTCTACAGTGCTCTCTGGGGTAGCCTTCTCACCAGTCCTGCTGTGCGTCTGCCTGGAATCACCTATGTTCTTGCCCATTTGAACCGGAAGCTTTCCATGGAAGATCAGCTTTATATAATTGGCAGTGATATTGAGCTAATGGTAGGTCTACACGTGTTTGCTCATTTAACTAATATTTCTTTATAGCCAAATACTGAGAATCATGCCACAAATGATGTTCTTATTTTCATGAGGCTTATATTTTTCATCAAGGAAACTTAAAGACCAAAATAGTCACACTATTGATTTGGAAAATTGCCAGTTTTTTCTTTTTCACAGAAAAGGGATTGTCATTTATATGTTATCTTCATTATCTGTCATTCAGGCAAATAAATGGTCTTTATTACCATGTTGCTAACTGATCAGATCATTGTTTACATAGCCACATTCATTTTATTATTCTAAAGTGAACCTTCTCTTGGATCATAGCTTTCTTCATAGGAAAGACAGATTTTAGACCAAGTAATAGCCAGATTCTGTATGGAATTTGTGCAAAAGAAGGTATCAATAAAGCAGACAGTGAAATATAGTTGGAAAAAATCACATCAATTGCTTGCCTATACTTTTTAATTTAAAACTTAAGAACAGAAGGAAACCATTTATGCCTGTAGAGTGTGTACTCTAAAAATGAACAATGAATGGAAAAACAAGAAAACCCTAGAGGGTCCTTTTGAAAAGTTTCAAAAAAAACTTTGTGATTACTCATCCTTTACTTTCTCCCCATGTGATTATGAACTGACAGATATTTATACATATCTTGGTTATATTAAAGTATAATTAACATACACGGAAATTAACTCATTTTATTGGTACAGTTGTATGAATTTGACAAATACATACAGACAAGCAACCAACCCTATAAAATCAAGATACAGAACATTTTCATCACCCCCAAAAGTTCTTCCGTGTCCCTTTGTAGTCTCTCCCATCCCCCTACACCCCCAGGCCCTTGCAAACGCTGCCCTATTTTCTGTTCCTCTAGATTGTGCTTTTCACAGAATGTTACATAAGTAGAATCACACAGTGTTAGCTGTTTTCTGGTGTCTTTCATTTTGTATAACACATTTGAGAGTCCTCCGTGTTTTGTATATGTCAATATGTATCGGTATCTCTTATATTGCTATCTAGTATTTTATGAATGTACCACAGTTTGTTTGTTCATTCAGTGATTAACAAACATTTGCATTGTTTCCAGTTTGGGGCAGTTAAGAATAAAACTAATAATATAAACATTTTCATACAGTTATTTGCACAGATGTATGTTCTTTTTTTTCCCCCACTTAGAACTATTTTTTTTAAAACTTTAAAAGTCAGGACACAACTGAGTGTCTGAGCACTTGATAGTTGATTTACAATATTGTGTTCGTTTCAAATGTACAGCAAAGTGATTCAGTTATACATATACATGTATCTATTCTTTTTCAAATTATTTTCCCACTTAGTTTATTACAGAATATTGAGTTTCCCTGTGCTATATAATAGGTCCTGGTTCGTTATCTGTTTTAAATATAATAGTGTGTATGTGTTAATCCCAACCTCCTAATTTATCCCTCCCCGCTGTGGTAACCATAAGATTGTTTTCTAAGTCTGTGAGTCTGTTTCTATTTTGTAAATACGTTCACTTGTGTCATGTTTTAAAAGATTCTGCATATAATTGATGTCATATGATATTGGTCTTTGACTTGCTTCGCTTAGTTGCTGCAGATGTCATCATTTCATTCTTTTTTTCTGCCTGAGTAGTGTTTCTTCATATATATGTACCACATCTTTAAACAGATATTTTTCTTGAGAAAATACCTAGGAATGGAATTCTTGGTTCATATGGTAAATATGTTTAACTTTTTAAAATAACATTGAGATATAATTCACATGCTGTGAAATTTATCCTTTTGTATTGTATAATTCAGTGGTTTTTAGTGTATTCACAAAGTTGTACAGCTATCACCACTAATTTGAGAACATTTTCATCACCCCAGAAAGAAACCCCATCTACACCCATTAATAACATCACATTTTCTCTTCACTCCTGTCTCTAGCAACCACTGATCTATTTTCTGTTTCTATAGATTTGCTTAGTTTGCACATTTCATATAGATGAGATTATATAATATGTAGTCTTTTATGAATGACTTCTTCCATTTGTCATAAAATTTTCAAGATTTGTGCTGAGGCATGTACTTCATTCATTTTAATATCTGAATAATATTCTATTGCATAGAGATAACACATTTGTGTTACTTCTCCTTTTTAACTATTAATAAAGAATTCTTTATGAATATTAATGTGCAAGTTTTTGTGTAGATGTAAGTTTTCATATCTTCTGGTTTTACACCTGTAGTGGGATTACTGGGTCATACGATAACTCTTTTTTAAGAAACTGGCAAACTGTTTTCCAATTTACATTCTAGAAGGCAATATATGAAGGTTCCCATTTCTCTCCATTCTTGTCAACACTTGTTATTGTCTCTCTTTTTTATTATACCCATCCTAATGCATGTGAAGTGTTATCTTATTGTGGTTTTGATTTGCATTTCCCTGGAGACTAACGGTGTTGAACATATCTGTGGTTGTTGGCCACTTTTAAATCTTTGGAGAAATGTCTCTTCAGACCCTTTGCCCATTGTTTTAATTGGGTCAGTTTTCTTTTTAGTGTTATGGGAGTTCTTTATGCATGTTGGATATTAAATTCTTATCATATATATGATTTCAAAATATTTTCTCCCATTCTGTGAATTGTCTTCTCACCTTGATAGTGTCCTTTAAAGCACAGAAATTTTAATTTTGATCATATCCAATTTACCCATTTTCTCTTTTGTCATTTGTTGCTGATAGATATATCTAAGAAATTGTGTCCAAGATCAAACAGATTTACTTCTATATTTTCTTCTAATATATATTTTAAGGTTATAAGAAACTACCAAACTGTCTTCCAAATGTATTATTGAATTTCCTTTTAATAACTTAATGGAAGTGTTAAATCATTTTTTAAATTTTCTTTCAAAAACAAGTGTCACAACTGGAAAATAATTTACAGTACTTCACAGAGGACTAACCTCCTTATCATTCAAAAAGCTACATAAATTAATACGTAAATGTTAACAGTCAAGTAGAACGATGGATTTGAACAGAAGCTTAACCTAAGGAAATAAAAATAATTCAAAGATATGAAAAAAATTCTCAACATTATTTATAATAAGAGAAGCAAGAGTTTAAACTATATTTCGCAAAAACAAAAAATATGCAGGTAAACACAGGAAAGCAAATTGTCACACATTGCTGGTGAGAATATAAATATGCAAAATCTTAAGAGAAAACATTACATTATTTAAATTGTAACAGCGTATATTCCAGGATATGGCAATTCTGCTTTGAAAGATTTGTCCTACAGGTGAGATGTGCTTGTACATTATATGTCTATTGCAACATAATTTATAAAAGTAAATTATATAAATAGTAAAATAGTATAAATGTCCATCATTAGGAGCCTAGTTAAATTAGGATTAATCTATGAAAGGAAATATTTCTCTAGCTATAAAAACTGAAACTCTTTGTAGTGTTAAGGAAAGCACTTCAGAATGTGCTGTTAAATGAAAAAGGCAGAGTTTGTGATATTATGTGCATGCATGTTTTTTATTTATTTATATTTACAGAAAATGCACAAAGAAAACTGGGTAATTGAAAACAGAGATGGAAGAGAACTTTTGGCTGTGTACTCTTTAGTTATTCTTTTTTTTTTTTACAATATTATATTGGTTGGTTTTGCCATACATTGACATGAATCCGCCCCAGGTGTACATGAGTTCCCCCTCCTGAACCCCCCTCCCACCTCCCTCCTCCCCTTATCCTCCCTCTGGGTCATCCCCACACACCAGCTCCGAGCATCCTGTAACATGCATCGACCCTGAACTGGCGATTCATTCCACATATGATAATATACATGTTTCAGTGCCATTCTCCCAAACCATCCCACCCTCACCCTCTCCCACAGAGTCCCAAAGACTGTTCTATACATCTGTGTCTCTTTTGCTGTCTCGTATACAGGGTTATCATTTGCATCTTTCTAAATTCCATATATATGCGTTAGTATATTGTATTGGTGTTTTTCTTTCTGGCTTATTTCACTCTGTATAATAGGCTCTAGTTTCATCCACCTCATTAGAACTGGTTCAAATGCATTCTTTTTAATGGCTGAGTAATACTCCATTGTGTATATGTACCAAAGCTTTCTTAATTTTGAAGTATTATAATATGTTTACCTATCCAAAGCAATGTCAGTATGTATAATTAGTGGTTAAAAAAAAAACTTGAAAACATACTTTTATTTTTTAGGGAAAATTGAAGCATTGTCACATTTTCATGGTAACTATTTCCCAAGGTAATACACAGTAAATACTAAAGGCTCTCTTATTTCAGGTAGAAGCAGTAAGTACTTCGGTGCAGGATTCAAGTGTACTCGTCCAGAGAAGCACACTGGACCTCATACTCTTCTGTTTTCCATTCCACATGAGTCAGGTAAAACATTAATGCCAGTTTCAATATAAGGCATTCTTTGGAAATTCATAGATTCCTGATCTGTTGTTATTTTTAAAATTATATTTAAGTTGGATTCTCTTGTTTTATCAACCAGCAAGTACATAGAAAATGTGTCTCCTTTTTAAGGAATGGGCTTTTGGAAATTTGGGGGGAAAAAGAGATTTATTGATTTTGGTAAAAATATGGAAAGTGAAATAGATTTAAAAAGTTCTAACCTATCAAAAGCAAGAGGTACTATATTCATTGCTAGCTGTGAGTGAGCTTGAGACCTTCTGCCCAGCTGTTATTTTTCGTCTTAATGCAATTTTTTCTTGGTTTGGTGATTGTGGGGATGTGTGTCAGACCATCATCAGAGTTGGCTATAATTTGAAAGCTAAATATCTAGTTGCTCTGACATTCTCTAGTATAGCTGAACCTTGAACAAGTGTTTAAACTTCACGAGTCCACTTATATACAAATTCTGTCCAGGAGTAAGTACTGTAGTATTACAGGATCCATGGTTGTTTGAATCCAGGGATGTGAAGCTGCAGATACGGAGGTCCAACTAAAATTATACTTGAATTTTTTCAGTTAGCTGTTAGTTCCCCTTAGCCTCCTTGTTGTTCATGGTCAACTGTACTTTCATGATAAATGAGAACAGCTCACTTAAATCATAAATGAAGCTGAAACTTAATTGAATCAGTATCCTCATGTTTAAGGAAGTCATCTAAATTCTTTTGCGTTCTAAACTCTGATGAACAAGTTTGAACACCAATGTGTAAGTATTCAGAATGGTGGTGCTACATGCCTAACAAATGTAATAAGAAATGAAGAAGTTATACCTTGGAAAAGTAAGTTTATTTCGCAAACATCATTAGCAGAAAAGACCATTATTTGGAGTTTTGTAAGAGCTGTGGTTAATAGATAACTAGTGCATTTTCATTATGATTGGCCATGCTCAAATTTTTCCTTATTACTTTATTCAGTTTGAAATTGAGTTGTTAATAATTGAAGAAGTTTACACTTTTTGCCTATACCGCTCCTAGTAGTAGGAACAGTATGTTATAGGGGTAAGACTACCCCTAGTTTCTATTTTAAGTCTTACCATCCTTAAGCCAGGGGCCTTTGTTCTGCCTCTGACTTTTCACTGAAATGCCTGCTGGGACATAGTACAGTCTCAACTTACACTGTAGAAGTGAGCAAGCCGCTCACAAGGTAAAAATGATTTTTTACTTTTTAAAATGCTCGTAAAATAAAACGAAGAATATGACAAAGAAACATGTGGCTCAACAGCCTAAAATGTTTATTATCTGGCCCTTTTGAAAAAACTCACTAACCTTTACCCTTAAGCATTCCCGTTGCTTTCTTCCCTTTCAAACGTTCGGCAGTCTTAGTCCTTCAGTATACTGATAGATGATTGAGCAAGACCTGAAGGATTAAATCATGGTAGAGTTCACTTGAGAAGAACGTGTAATCTCAGTGGACTAGTACTTCTCAACCTTTTTCCAACATGACCTTCATTCAGAACTTGTTTACTCTACCACTTCTGTATCCCTACCAGCTAAGAAGATTTTCTCCTGGCTTCCTTCTGTATAATTTGTATTATGAAAACAATAGCTATGTTGAATATGTTTCTTAAAAAGTACATACTCTACCCAGACCCAATTCTCTCTCCCTCATTACCATACCATATTATTAGGTTACCTGAGAAAAAGGATCAAAGGATTATGACAAAGTAATCCTTCTTCCCCACTTCCTTGTCTTGCCTATAATAAACTCATAACCAGTATCGATTGTATTTGTAGTTGAAGAAAGCCTTCATTCAGTTCAGTTCAGTTCAGTTCAGTTCAGTCGCTCAGTCGTGTCCGACTCTCCGCGACCCCATGAATCACAGCACGCCAGGCCTCCCTGTCCATCACCAACTCCCAGAGTTCACTCAAACTCATGTCCACAGAGTCGGTGATGCCATCCAGCCGTCTCATTCTCTGTCGTCCCCTTCTCCTCCCGCCCCCAACCTTTCCTAGCATCAGAGACTTTTCCAGTGAGTCAACTTGTCGCATGAGGTGGCCAAAGTATTGCAGTTTCAGCTTCAGCATCAGTCCTTCCAATGAACACCCAGGATTGATCTCCTTTAGAATGGACTGGTTGGATCTCCTTGCAGTCCAAGGGACTCTCAAGAATCTTCTCCAGCACCACAGTTCAAAAGCATCAATTCTTCGGCGATCAGCTTTCTTCACAGTCTAACTCTCACATATCCCAAAAAGAGTGCTGTTAGGGGTGTTAGCACTTGCCAAGTTTGTTAGACTCTTTTTTTTTTTTTTACGGAAAGTTCCCAGGTGGCTCTAGCAGTAAAGAACCTGCTTGCTAGTGCGGGAGATGCAAGAGAGGCGGATTCAATCCCTGGGTCAGGAAGATCCCCTGGAGGAGGGCAGGCTCCCCACTCCAGCATTCTTGCCTGGAGAATTCCATGGACAGAGAAGCCTGGTGGGCTAAGGTCCATAGGTTGTGAAGAGTCAGATGCAGCTGAAGTGACTTAGCATGACCGTAATCTCTAGAAGTTACACCTTTAATTGAGATTGTAGCAGAATTTTTTTCCATGTTAGAAATATGTGGTGATGTCAGTAGTAACCAAGAAGTGACTTCTTTCTTTCTTAAGGATATTTTTCCTCTCAAAATAAGGTTGGAAGACATTACTACTACTTTCTTTCTCAAGGATATTTTTTCCTTTCAAAATAAGATTGGACGACATTACTATTACTTTTCAGGATCTTGTGACAATATCTATAATGTATATATCTGAGGTTAAATAGATCAGAAGTTCTTTGGTTTCATGGCCCCGTTACACTCTTTAAAAATATTGAGAATCCTAAAAATTATTTTGCTTATATAGGTTAGATCTATCTATGTTTATCATATTATAAATTAAAACTGATAAATTTAAAATATTTAAATATTAAATAAGTATTAAAATTTAAATTCACTTTAAAATAACAATTATCACATTAGAACAAATATTAAAGTATCTTCAAACACATTAAAATATTAGTACATTAGCACTGTTTATGTTTTGTAAATCTCTTTAGTGTCTGGTCTAACAGAAAGCAGAATGCTGGTATTTACTTTGACATTCACTCTGTTGTTTGTTTTTTTTTTTTTTTATTAAAGTATCTGAATTAAGTTTGATCTTATACAGATACTAGTTGGAAAAGGAAGGAGTACTTCAATAGTCCTTTTTGTTAGAATAGTATATTCTTCCTTGGTGCTTTCCAAAACTTGACAACTAGTTGTAATATGAAGTGAAAAACCATATCACTGAACTATTCATAGTCTGTTTGATTAAAATCCACTGGTCTTACACTTGAATGGATCTTGTACCATATATGCTTTTGTAACATCACAATTGGCTGCTTGGAAAGTGTTGTGATTTGAACTTTTTGTGTCTCCCAAGTGCTCACACTTGGGCTTCTCTGGTAGCTCAGTTGGTAAAGAATCTGCCTGCAGTCCAGGAGACCCGGGTTCGATCCCTAGATCAGGAAGATCCCCTGGCAAAGGAAATGGCAACCCACTCCAGTATTCATGCTTGGAAAATCCTATGGACAGAGGAGCCTGGCGGGCTGCAGTCCATGGGGTCACAAGAGTTGGACACGACTTAGTGACTAAACCACCAAGTGCTAACACAACAATAAATGATCGCATTTACTAGCATGACCACTGATCTCATCAGTAAGTTTGTTAGGTATCAGAAGCTTTTAAGTCAGTTACTTCAATATAATTTCAAGCCAAATACAGATTTTCCAAAATATAATTTTCTCTTGGAAGTTCAGATTTTATTATTTGTAACAATGAGTATTGTTTTCCTTGAAGTGATAGGCTCACTTTGTTTATTTTTGAGAAAGTTTCTGCCAAGTGTCCAAGCCTGAATAGTCATAGATCATGTCAGTCATTCTTTCAGGTGAAAGTAGAATGACAGAAGCTGGTAGTTCACCTCACAATTCACATAGTCACAGAAGTGTTTTTCCCTGAGACATCCATCATGCTTCAGTTTACAGCAGGAGTGCTTTATGTGTACTCCTGCCATTGCACAGAATATTGCAGAATACAACATATACTTGAGTCAAATATTTAATGCAATAAATGTTTGCTGTTTAATTAGCAGCATTCTTAAGTGAAACTGACTTTTCTTCTCTTTTTATTTTTACTGAAAATACATGACAGTAAAAAATACAATGACTGAAAGTACAGTGGCTGCCCCTGCTGGCACTGTTTCTGTTTGTGCTAATATGCGAGCAGTTTTTCCCACTATTGCATGAACAGAGCAAGTGTTAACACATAAAAAAGGCAAATACCGTCCTGATGTTGTGTTATAAATATTTTCTTTACCTTGTGGGCCTCCGGAAAGGGTCTTAGAGATCTCCAGGAGTCTGGGGACCGCCGTTTGAGAATTGCTCGGATTAATAGAAGACATCTGTGTTCAGATGGATAACGGCATTCTGGCAGCTCTTGATCTGTGTTCTTTAACATGTCAGTTATTTCTCTAAAATTCCTTTAAAATAAGCAAGCTGGGTTAATCCCTTTCTGCTAATGTCTGTCGGAAAGCATGGTGTAGTAGAAAGTTGTCCAGTCTGATTATGAGAGCTGCATTCTCAAGCAGCTGGGGCACTAATCAGGCATTTAAGTGCTTTGGCCCTGTGAGGGGCTCTGGTCCTTTATCCTAAAGTGGTTGTGAGACTAGTAGATTTGTACCTTACCTTGTAATGCTCACATTCCAAAATTCTAAAGCGACTATCTAGTGATATTCTTAAAATTGACAGCAATTTAATTAACTTCTTTCTTTTTCTCTTTTAACTTTAACCCTTTTAGCTAAAACCAGATCTCCTTCAGTAAATCATATTTTAAATATCCAATTAAGGCTATTAGGAAAGAGGCAAAAAAAAAAAAAATTGAACTATTTCTCTTTAAAAGACCTGGAGTAAGATGAAAAAAGATTTGTTAAAGCTGGGTGACGGGTTCAAAAAGGGCTCATTATATTGTTTTCTGTATTTCTCTATGTTTGAAATACTACAGATCAAAAATTTTAAAAAGAACAAGAAATGAATTGATGAAGACAGTGAACTTCTAAAGAGCATATAGTCAGTGTTGATACCACTGAAGACATAGTCTTCTCTTGGGTCTATCCCTTCCTGCTCCATTTTCTTGGTTTTCTGTCTGATTTTGCTACTGTTGGATAGGATAAAGAACTTTAAAATGGAGGTTAAAATAATTCAGTTATAGTTTTAGCTATGCAACTAAATAGCTGTTACGCACCTTTTCTTATTGTTTCCTAATCTGTAAAATGTAAGTAATAATTCCTCTGTTTGGAAGATCACATGAGATAATGTTGTATGAAAGTACCTCATAAGCCCTAAAGTTCTGATCGTATTGTGAGGTATTATTTTTTTTTAAAGAGGAAAAACTTGTGATATGTTTATGTATGTGATTAAGTACAACCACATTCACAACTGTTGCAGGCCACTCGACCAGATATGATCCGGATCTTGTCAGCAGCGTTGCACGTAGTCCTGAGGAGGGATATGTCCCTGAACCGAAGACTTTATGCCTGGCTTCTCGGTAGGTGTTTGATGTGTGTGGTCTTATCAGGAAAAAGGATGAAGGGAAATTTTCCATACATAAGTATTATCAAGTTTATGTATGTCCTAAATGAAGAGACTAAAATTCACTTAAATAGGCAACAGTAAACAAACAAAAAAAAAAACAGTATTAGTGTATGATATGAAGAAATCTCAAAAGCTTCTTAGTTGAAAAAGCTATTTTAATCTATGGATCATGTTCCCTTTGCCAAGATTTTTTTTTTCTCCTTATAAATTGAAGCTGTTATACTATTAAGTATGTAGACAAAGAGGAATAAATTCATAATCAGAATTATGACATAATATCCAAAATTTGAATCAGGACTTATACTGCTGTCCCACACATGGTACCTTCTCCCACTCAGGCAGTAAGTTACTGTGGACACTTTGTTCTTCCGTACTCTTTGTGAGCGTTTGGCCTGTCTTTATGACTCTACTGCCCAGAGTGAGAAGACACAATGCAACTTATTTTGAATTTTCTGAATCTTCAGTTATTTCACTGTTCAAAAAAAACAAGATAATTCTGAAAGTATACTATGATACTCACTTATGTATTGAATTGGTTTCCCTTTATTAAACTATCTAAAATGATCTCTCTTGCTGACATTGATTGGGCTACTAATTGGTAAGTGTGAAGTGCTGTTTCTGATATATTTGTTGTTTTGGCATTTAGTAAACAACAGTTTTAAGAATTCAGTTTTAATTTATTTTACACTTTGTTTCCATGGAGGTTTTGATAACAACGGTGCTATCATAGGACCCAGAAGCACAAGACACAGTAATCCTGAAGAACATGCCACTTACTATTTTACTACCTTTTCAAAAGACTTGTTGGTTCAGGTAATGGAGCTTGCTTTTTTGTTACTCTGTGACGACTGTAGTTACTCAATAAGTAATCTGTATGTCAAAGTCCTGCCTTCAGTGAATTTCAGTTGAAGGGGTGGAGATAAGACTCACAGACCTCCTAGGAATGACTGTAACAAGCCAGTGACTGCAGTAACGTGAATAAGTTGTGGTAAGCTAGACTCACTTTTGTGTAAGTCCTGAGGTCTTTTCTCATTTACTTTGTTTTTCTGACTTCATCATAACATAATTGCAGCCTCTCACCTGTCTGCCCCTGTAAAAGTTGGAACTCTTCCAAAAATAAGTGAGCGCCTGTGTTACTTACTCTGAAATTCCAGGGAAATTTGGGTCGAAACAGGAATCTCAACGTGGTACAACTACTATTATGCTGGAAATGTTACAATGATCCATAGGTTTATTTCATATTATTTTTTACTTCAGTTATGTTTATTCACGATATCTCCAAATAAACTGAGGAAATACATGGTATCTGAAACATTTTGAAATGAGTGAGGTTATGAGACTACAGTTTTGAGTTATTGAGGGAAAATAATGGTGTGATAGCGACACTACCATGATAACAGGCAGAATTTAGGGCATGTTGGCCATCAAGAGAAATGATTTTATCTTTTAGGGAATCAAATTTATACATGTATTTTTTAAAATTTTTCCACCGTTTTTCTAGAGACAATGTAAGCACTTTCTTTCAAGACAAAGGAATATAATTATTTTCCCCCAGCCAAGGAAAAACGCCAGCTTTGGCAAAAGAGCTTCAGAAAAACAATAGGAGATGTAAATCTCTGTTTACATATGGTTGTATGTAAAAAAAAAAAAATTATTTTTAAAGAAAAAAGCCTTTTAATTTGTTTACTTAAATGACTAATATACTTTTTCTTTTTTGAAGGCAATGGTGGGAATCTTACAAGTGAATGTATTTGGAGAAGAGAGCACTTTAATGCAGGATTTAAAACCTTTTCGTATTTTAATCAGTTTACTGGACAAACCTGAGCTAGGTAATATATGCTATCCTAAGGCATAAGGTCACATGTGGTTGTTTTGTATTGCTGCATAATAAAAATAAGACAAAGTAATACTTAGAAAAATTTTTGTATTTTGATATGACCTATAAATATAGGTTCTCAATAATTCCTTGCTTAAAATTCACTCTGGAACAGAGGTCCCCAGCCTCCAGAATCTAATGCCTGATAGTCTGAGGTGAAGCTGATGTAATCATAATAGAAATAAAGTACACAGTAAACTTAATGCACTCGAGCCATCCCAGAACCATCCCTCCTCCCCCCTCAACCATCTGTGGAAAAATTGTCTTCCATAAAACTAGTCCCTGATGCCAAAAAGATTGGGGGCCACTGCTCTAGAACATTAAGATACAGATATACATTCAGCTGATGGGTTATCATGTCTACCCTCTACTACGTAGATAGCAGGGCCACTTTTAAAGATGCTGTCTAAGCTCCTCAATCCTGGCTAAGTTACTGAAATCAAAACATTGATGATCTGTCATGATTGTCTTATAGTTCCCAGAATTCAAGGACTTTAGCAAAAATATTTTAATCATATCCCTCAACTTTCTTCCCCACATCCTGCTTTGTGTGTTTTCCCTTCCTTCATTGTGTATTTCTTATATGTTTGGTCTATTGGGAAGACAGTTATTGCAGCTGGTACAGAAATTAAGAAAAACCTGGGCAAAATAAAATGAAATAATAATAAGATATAATTTTATTAAATTATATATAGGTATTTTAGAAAATATGCATAAGTTCTCCTATCAACTCTTAAAAGTGAAAAAATTTAAGTATAAAGATAACTTGAGTTGTACCAATGGCTTTGAGAGTTTATCTTAACTATTATGTGATAATAGATGAAGTTCAGAAAATTTTTTAAGATTGGTATCTCTTACAGCAATAAATGTTAGCCTTGTGAATTTTTGTATTATTTTAATTAATAATAGTAATATAAGTTACATTAATTGAATACCCATTATGTTCTGGAAACTATGCTACCTATCTTACAAATTTTTCCTAACCCTTAATCCTGATCCTATAAGTTTATTCTTATTATCCTCATTCTACATGAAGAAATTAAAATTCAAAGGAGTTTAAATTGTCCAAGCTGAAAGAGCTTTTAACTGGCAAAACCAATATTCCTGATTCTATAATTTCTAAATAAACATTTGTTCAGTTATTTACTATTTTGTGTTAGCTTCTCAGGATGTGAAGTTTAGTTTCACTTCTGGAAAAAAAACATTATTTTTTCAAAGTACTTGTTTTAAAGCATACTTTAATTGTGCCAGTTTATAGATAATCCTGATTTGTAATGTTAATTATTATCTTTAATATGTATATTAATTTTAGGACCTGTAATCCTAGAAGATGTCCTAATTGAAGTGTTTAGAACATTATATTCTCAGTGCAAAGCAGAATTGGATCTTCAGATGGAACCACCCTTCAGCAAAGATCATGCTCAGTTAAGCAGGTAGATTATCAAAAAATTAAGCATGACACAAAGGTCCTCATTTACTAATACTTAAAAGGAGACATTGCTATATGAAATTTGTGTTATGAACGAGTGAATTTAAGGTCTTACTATATTTTAGAAATATGAACTTTCATAATTAACTGCACTGACCTTTAAACAGATATGACTGCTGTGTAGCCACCACCTTCTGGGTTGGCTCTCAAGCTCACCAGTTTAGAAAACTAAATTTTAGCCATTAATGTGAAGATATAGATTCCTGGGAATTCATTCACACCTATCAAACTCACAAGAGATTAGCTGCCACATATCAGTTAATAACAAAAGCTGTACCTTGCTTGGTAACCAGGACTAGTAGTTTGCATGGAGGAGTGCCTCTTGGTGCCTGGACATACTCAGGAGACCAAAGAATAGATCAGAAAAAGACTTCAACAGTCATTTCAGATGAATCAAAGGGCAATAGGTGTTCTTTCCCGACTTTTTTCAACTGATTAATTATTTCCTCTTTCAGATTATTTATATATATGTGTGTGTGAGCGTTAAGTCACTTGAGTCGTGTCCGACTCTTTGCAACTCTGTGGACTCTAGCCCACCAAGTTTCTCTGTCCATGGGATTCTCCAGGCAACAGTACTGGAGTGGGTTGCCATGCCCTCCTCCAGGGGATCTTGCTGACCCAGGGATTGAACCCTCATCTCATACATAAGCCTCCTGCTTTGGCCATCAGGTTCTTTACCAGTAGCGCCACCTGGGCGTGTGTCTGTGTATGTACATATATATATTTAATGGCTGGGACAAGTCAGATAATGTTAACATATCCTATTCTCTAAGTCAACGGTAGATACATGCTGACAGTCTTATTTTTTCATTTCTTTTCTACTTTAAGGAGCATACTTTTTTTTCCAGTCTGACCTATCATTATGACAAAGGATTCAAGAGAGCAATTTCTTTTACATACTTTGCATTTGATTTGATTTATTTGGCCACAGTGTGTGGCTTGTGGGATCTTAGTTCCCTTACCAGGAATTGGACCCAGGTCCTCAGCTCTGAAAGTGTAGAGTCCTAACCACTGCACTTCCAGGAAACTCCCACTTTGCATTTTAGTAGTGTCACCTTGGTGAGACTTTGGAGATAACCTGGGCTTTCCTAAAACATACTTTTATATATTAAAGCTTTTCAAGACAGTTTTTGCTTTCTAGTAAGTAAAATCCTCTCCAGTTTTTGTTTGAGAAGTAATTATTGAGTAACCTCGTACTCTGTGTGCGTGTGTATCAGTCATTCAGTTGAATCCCAATTCTTTGTAACCCCACGGACTGTAGCCCACCAGGCTCCTCTGTCCATGGAATTCTCCAGACAAGAATACTGGAGTGAGTAGCCATTCCTTTCTCCAGGGGATCTTCCTGACCCAGGGATTGAACCCAGGTCTCCTACATTGCAGGCAGATTCTTTACTGTCTGAGCCACCAGGGAAGCCCACCTTGTACTCTGTTTCATTTTGTACACTGCCTCGTAATTCATTTTGTCCTATAAAGTATTTAGGGCTTCCCAGGTGGCTCACCTGCCAGTACAGGCAACAGTAGGAGACGTGGATTTGATCTCTGGGTTGGGAAGATCCCCTGGAGTACGAAATTGTAACCTATTCCAGTATTCTTGCCTGGAAAATTCCGTGGACAGAGGAGCCTGGTGGGCTACAGTCTATGGAGTGGAAAATAGTCAGACACAACTGCACTCCTGAGCACATAGAATATTTAATTAGCTTTGTGCTATAACATGCTTGTTGTATCGACAGTACCTCACTATATATAAAAACAATTGTTTTAATTGTTAAGGGTGAAAGGACAAGGTAGGTAGGTGAGTATTTAATAGGCTACAGAGTTCCTACTTGAAATAGCAAAGTTATTTTTTCCTGGTGGAATTTCAGTAAGAATGACTATTCACAGTATTCTTTTTGTTACTGAAACTCACAAAATAAACTTAACGTTTCTCAAACAAATCCTGAATAGTGCAGGAAAGCAGACAAATTCTTTCAGAATCAAGGCTGTCAAAATCAAATCACAGTTCAGTTTACATGTGCTAAGGAAAGCAAAGGAATTGAATGCCAAATTCACAATCAGGCTCTCAGAATAGTTCAGAAAGAACTTCCTGTTCTGCTGGAAGCACAGCTTTTTCTCTTATGCAAAGCTGATTTCTGAGTTTAATCATACACTTAAGTTATGACAACTCAAATTTGGAAAAATAACCACATAAAGTGATAAAGTGGCAGTAGATGAAAATTACTTGTTGCAGTGTTGTCATTTTCAAGTTTTCTAGGAACATGTACTCCCCTAATAACTTTGCAGTCACATTTAAATTTGAAAATGTAAATGTTAACATTTATCAGTTTTTGTTTTTTGGTGTTTTTTTTTTTTTTAGTAAATTAAGGGAAAACAAGAAAACTGCAGAACTGATTAAAACTGCCAACCTTCTCTTTAATTCCTTTGAGCCTTATTATATGTGGGATTATGTTGCACGTTGGTTTGAAGAATGTTGTAGGTATGTTAAATTATTTTATTCATTTTAATCTAATAGTATCCTTAGCCAGTCTTTGTTTTTGAGTTCTTGAGTATAATGAAAAGAATATTCTTTTATACAGTCTAGTACTACTGCTAACAATTATTATTTAATGGCCATAATCTATCTCTGCTGTGTCATTCTAGAATGTATTCTAGAATACAGAATCATTGATCATATGATCTTAGCTTTGAAAAGGAGTTTAGAGATGAGTTACTGAGTCAATAGCATAGATGAAAGATTTTCTCTTTCCAATCTATAGTAATCTAGGTTTTCATTGTTATAGAGGAAATGGCAAATTTGTGGCTGGTCTGCACACTCTCCCAAAATGCTTCTCATTTTGAATAACAAAAAATTCCTTGGTTGCTTTTGTGTTTTTAAAAACATGGAAGCAGCCTATATAGTTATACACCCCTTAGGACTTACAGCTTAAAAAATGCTCTGAAAACCCAGTAATACTAGTGACTCTGAGTAGAATTTTTATGTGGATTCTAGACCAAATCCTCTCAGAACGAGATTAATTAAACTTTAAGACTCAATGGCATATAGTCAACAAGTAATAGTTTATGATCTTGAATTTAGAAGTCTTTTAAAACTATAAAGCATTAATCCATTTAATAATTTAGAAAGTTGTATGCTTACTCATTGAACTGCTACTGCTAGACATATAGAGAGTACCTGTCTTCAAAGAGCTCATAGCAAGAGCCAGTAAGACATGCACATGCTTATTCCTAGTATTAAAGGCTTACAGGTACCTAAAGAGAGAGATTATGATGTGGTAGGAATGTAGAAAGGCAATGCCAAAGAATTCTCAAACTACCGCACACTTGCACTCATCTCACATGCTAGCAAAGCGATCATCAAAATTCTCTAAGCCAGGCTTCAACAGTCCATGAACCATGAACTTCCAGATGTTCAAGCTGGAGTTAGAAAAGGCAGAGAAACCAGAGATCAAATTGCCAACATCCATTGGATCATCAAAAAAGCAAGAGAGTTCCAGAAAAACATCTGCTCTATTGACTATGCCAAAGCCTTTGACTGTGTGGATCACAACAAACTGTGGAAAATTCTTAAAGAGTTGGGAATACCAGACCACCTGACCTGCCTCCTGAGAAATCTGTATGCAGATCAAGAAGCAACAGTTAGAACTGGACATGGAACAACAGACTAGTTCCAAATCAGGAAAAGAGTACGTCAAGACTGTATATTGTCACCCTGCTTATTTAACTTATATGCAGAGTACATCATGTGAAATGCTGGACTGGATGAAGCACAAGCTGGAATCAAGATTGTCGGGAAAATATCAATAACCTCAGATATGCAGAGGACACCACCCTTATTGCAGAAAGTGAAGAACTAAAGAGCCTCTTGATGAAAGTGAAAGAGGAGAGTGAAAAAATTGGCTTAAAACTCAACATTCAGAAAACTACGATCATGCTATCTGGTCCCATCACTTCATGGCAAATAGATGGTGAAACAATGGAAACAGTGAGAGACTTTATTTTGGGGGCTCCAAAATCGCTGCAGATGATGACTGCAGCCATGAAATTAAAAGACGCTTGCTCCTTGGAAGAAAAGTTGTGACCAGCCTAGACAGCATATGAAAAAGCAGAGATATTACTTTGCGAACAGAGGTCTGTCTAGTCAAGGCTATGGTTTTTCCAGCAGTCATGTATGGATGTGGACTGTAAAGAAAGCTGAGCGCTGAAGAATTGATGCTTTTGAACTGTGGTGTTGGAGAAGACTCTTGAGAGTCCTTGGGATAGCAAGGAGATCCAACCAGTCCTGTTTATTCACTGGGAGGACTGATGTTGAAGCTGATGCTCCAATACTTTGGCCACCTGATGCAAAGGGCTGACTCATTTGAAAAGACCCTGACGCTGGGAAAGATTGAAGGCAGGAGGAGAAGGGGCCGACAGAGGATGAGATGGTTAGATGGCATCCCTGACTCAATGGACATGAGTTTGGGTGGACTCCAGGAGTTGGTGATAGACAGGGAGGCCTGGTGTGCTGTGATTCATGGGGTTGCAAAGAGTCGGACATGACTGAGCGACTGAACTGAACCGAACTTTCTATATTCACACACACACACACACACGCTTGCATGCACACACCCTTCTTTCTTTGACCTAGAGTACTCCCTGAAGAACATTAACTGCACCTTAATTAACCTGGACTGTTCCCTGAACAGCATTAACTGAGCCTTCAGTGCTGCTGCTGCTGAGCCTTCACTCGTGCTGTCTTGTAAAATACTCTTCTCCCTCGCCCATCTGGAAAGGTTCGATAAAGAGGTCCTACCCCCTCAAATCTGCATCAGAATCTGCTTCTTGTACACTGACATTATTTGTCTCTATGCTTATATTTCTTGCTGGCTAGGGACTGGATCATCTTCTTTGTGTCTTCAGGGTGTAGGGCAGTGTATGATCATTTAGCATTAATACAATTTAATGTGCATGTTTGTTGGAGGAATGATCTCTACTGCTTGGATCAGAAGAGTCTTCCTGGAGGAGGTAACGTTTGACCTCAAACGTTGAAGAATGGCTGCGTTCTGGATGTGAGAGGATGACAGTCCAGGAGGACAAGTTGATGTGAACAAATGCCAGAAATCAAGCAGCAAATAATGCATTTTAACTAAGAGAGGAAATGTATAGTGGGGGAAATGGGAAATAAGTCCCAAATAGAACCATCCAGAATACTTGAAAGTTCAGGATGGGGTTACAGGGAGAGTTTCAGCCTAGAAATCTTGCTTGGGGAATTTTCCATGTAGAGATGCAGTAGTGTCCTAGGGGAAAGCGAACATACTTCATCACAAGAACTTAATTATGTGCATGCCAGTGTTGATGTGACTCACATTAAAAAAGCAACAGTGTAGTCACATGTATTCAGATCACTTGGTAGTATACTTGATAAAGTGAATTTTGTCCTTTTAGGAGGACACTGCATGCCAGACTTCAGACTGGGCCTGGAGATAGTAGTGAGTCCTCTGAGTTACAGCTGACCAATTTCTGCTTACTGGTGGATTTTTTGTTGGATATAGTTTCTTTGGTAAGATCACCTTGGTAAAAATATATTGGGGAAATGTAATAACACAGCTCAAATATTTCATGTTGAAGATAGACCTCATCTTCAAATAAGTATCGTGTTTAAAATTAAATTGATTTTCCCTTTTGGCCTAGCTTTTTAAATAAAATTTTTCAAAGCTCTTGTCCTCTGACCTATATAATGTATAATACATATACAATTCTTATATAGTAAATGGAATTTATTTTGTAATTGCATGCTATTGAAATCTTACATGTTTAGTATATAGTAGTCTATTGCTGCCTTTGTATTCATTAATGATTCTATAAATGAATACTGTTGGAAATCTTTTCCCCTTTTCTCTCCTCAATTCTTTGCTTTCTCCTTTTGAAGCCTACTAGAAGTATGAGGGTGCTATGTCAGGTATGACATTCAGCCTGTTTTGTTTTTAACTGATTCTATTTACTTTTTTATGTTATAATTTCAGTATTATAAGAGATAAAACTGGGGTTCTTCTATAATACACGCTTTGAAGTACTTAAATTGAGAATTTTGGAATAGAAATTTTATGTCGCTAATAATAAATGACCAGTGTTAATTAAGAGCATGATACATATAAAATTATTTCCTTTTTCTATATATAGATTAAAAACAAATAACATAACTGTGGGGTTTTACACTGTGTAAACTTTTGTCATTTCACATTTATTTTCAGGAGACTTACATTGAAATCCAGACAGAACACTTACCCCAGTTGCTGCTCCGAATGATATCCGCCCTGACAAGCCATCTCCAGACATTGCACTTGCCCGAACTCACAGATTCGCTCAGGCTCTGCTCAAAGATTCTTAGCAAGGTTCAACCTCCTCTGTTATCTGCCAGCACTGGAGGTGTGATGCAGTTTCCAAGTGGGCAGAACAACTCAGTCAAGGAGTGGGAAGACAAAAAGGTAATGTTTCACTATTATTTTTCGTTCTAAACCAAATATATTCTTGAGGGCAGAACAGTTTCTAACTAAAATCGCTGCACATAATCATTTAAATATTAGTGAATCTTTCCTTGTTCCCAGTGTTCTGGCAATAGACTTTTGTAGGCTTTTTTGGCTCCAGTGCAATATAACTGTCTGTATTCACACTTTGCAAGAGAAATATATATAATTTATATATCTATATATAATTTATATACAAGCAACATATATAATTTAAAATTTTCTGGTAACTACATTAAAAAAATAGAAACAGGTAAAAGTAATTTTAATTATATTTGTTCCAAAGAGCAAATATATTGTCATTCCAACATGTAATCAATATAAAATTGATGTAACATAAAAAATATTAGACATTTTACATTTTTTGGTACCATCTTCAAAATTCTACTGTGTATTTTATACTTATAGCACTTTCAAATACTAAATTTTTATTAGAAGTACTTTCTCTGTACTTAAGTTCGTAAAATTTACATTTGAAGAATTAAATTCACATACCCAGGCTGTTCTAAACATACGTTAACGTTTTCTCAGAACTAAATTAAGTATTACTTCTAAAAGACCCACCTCCCAGAATATTGGAAATAAAAGCAAAAATAAACAAATGGGACCTAATTAAAATCAAAAGCTTCTGCACAGCAAAGGAAACTATAAGCAAGGTGAAAAGACAGCCTTCAGAATGGGAGAAAATAATAGCAAATGAAGCAACTGATAAAGGATTAGTCTCCAAAATATACAAGCAGCTCCTGCAGCTCAATTCCAGAAAAATAAATGACCCAATCAAAAAATGGGCCAAAGAACTAAACAGACATTTCTCCAAAGAAGATATAAAGATGGCTAACAAACACTTGAAAAAATGCACAACATCCCTCATAATCAGAGAAATGCAAATCAAAACCACAATGAGATACCATTTCACACCAGTCAGAATGGCTGCTATCCAAAAGTCTACACGCAATAAATGCTGGAGAGGGTGTGGAGAGAAGGGAACCCTCTTACACTGTTGGTGGGAATGCTAACTAGTACAGCCACTATGGAGAACAGTGTGGAGATTCCTCAAAAAACTGGAAATAGAACTGCCATATGATCCAGCAATCGCACTCCTGGGCATACACACCGAGGAAACCAGAATTGAAAGAGACACATGTACTCCAATGTTCATTGCAGCACTGTTTATAATAGCCAGGACATGGAAGCAACCTAGATGTCCATCTGCAGACGAATGGATAAGAAAGCTTTGGTACATATACACAATGGAGTATTACTCAGCCATTAAAAAGAATGCATTTGAATCAGTTCTAAAGAGGTGGATGAAACTGGAGCCTATTATACAGAGTGAAGTAAGCCAGAAAGAAAAACACCAATACAGTATACTAACCCATATATATGGAATTTAGAAAGATGCAAATGATAACCCTGTATACGAGACAGCAAAAGAGACACAGATGTATAGAACAGTCTTTGGGACTCTGTGGGAGAGGATGAGGGTGGGATGATTTGGGAGAATGGCATTGAAACATGTATGTTGTCATATGTGAAACGAATCTCCAGTTCAGGGTCGATGCATGTTACAGGATGCTCGGGGCTGGCATGCGGGGATGACCCAGAGGGAGGATAAAGGGAGGAGGGAGGTGGGAGGGGGGTTCAGGAGGGGGAACTCATGTACACCCGGGGTGGATTCATGTCAATGTATGGCAAAACCAACCAATATAATATTGTAAAATAATTAGCCTCCAATAAATAAATAAATAAAATAAAATTAATTGTATTAAAATTTTTAATTTCTCTGTCAGGTCAGCACATATCAACAGCTTAGTAGGCCACATGTGTCTAATAACGATCCTATTAAACAGCAAGCTTATAATCCAAATTTTATTGGTCCTTTTCATATGCGCACTAAATTTTTGACACGTTCTTCTTGAAATCCAGAATCTTTTTGCTCTCTTCAGTCTTCCAGATTCTTAATGCTTACTTTATGATGTTGAATAGAATTGTAACATAGTTGACCCTTGAATAACAGGTTTGAACTGAGTGGGTCCACTTATATGCAGATTTTTTTTCCACTAAATATATTGGAAAATTTTTTGAAAATTTGTGACAATTTGTAAAAACTCTCAGATGAATCATGTAGCCTAAAAATATCACAAAAATTAAGAAAAAGGTATGTTATGAATGCATAAAATATACATAGATACACATGTACAAAATGTGTTTTAATCAACTATTTATGTTATTGGTAAGACTTCCAGTCAACTGTAAGCTTTTAGTAGTTAAATTTGGGGGGTATCAAAAGTTACATGTGGGTTTTTGACTTTGTAGGACCTCGGCTCCTCTAACCCCCACATTGCTTAGGATCAACTACAATTTTAATGTTTGGCACTAGTAGCATATTTAAACAAGTATGGAAAAATCAAGAATTTAAAAGCTTTCAGGTTTATAATATTGCAGTTCTTTTCTAGTGAATATTAAAATGGTAATGGAATCAAGTAATTTCATTGAATATAGGCACAGAGGCACTATGTTAAAACAAAAATTTAAAAATTTCTAGCATATAAGCATTTAAGAATTCGTTCCATTAAATCCTGTGTTTGTGTATTTGCCCTTCCTTTTTTTTCAGTTGCTTTTTAATTTTGTCAGCCTGGCAAAATATTAGGATGATCTCATACTTTTCCATCAAGTCTTAACCCTAAAACTTTTTTCTTGTACCTCCTAAATATATTGCTTTTCACATGTGAAATGATCATTCAGTTCAGTTCAGTTCAGTCTCTCAGTTGTGTCCGACTCTTTGCGACCCCATGAATCACAGCACGCCAGGCCTCCCTGTCCATTACCAACTCCCGGAGTTCACTCAAACTCATGTCCATTGAGTCGGTGATGCCATCCAGCATTACCATGAAACAATTTAAATATATTCCAGGATTTTCCTACATAAACTAAAACTAGTCTGTCTTATTTTCCTTTTGTACATGCTTATTATTTATATGGTATACATATCAATTCCATTGTTGGACAGTGCATTTTGTGTGCTGTTTTTCCTTTATGCCTCTAGTATCTTCTTAGGAATAAAACTAAAGTAGATGTTAACTGGTTTGGTGTGTTTTTTTTTGAATGAGATTTCTGAAAGTTGGAGAAGGACTATAGTGTTCTCTCAATAGCATACTCACATATTATGTAGAAAACATCTGGAGGCACTTTATTGGTGGTTAGAGGTAAGGTAAATAAGAACACCCATTCACGTTAAATGAAGAATAATTCAGTAGTATACTTTTGTAATGTAGTGGTTGATTAACCTTAGATAGGCTTCCTGCCCACCCCACCTTTTGATCTTCTTGCCTGTTTTCAGAGTATCTACATTGTTTTTCTGCTTTGGGTGGGTTTTTTACTGAAACTTGATGGTATTATCTTCACTGAGATGTCTAAAATTGATCATATCTGAAAGCTGAGAATATTTTCTGTATCCCTTTTTTTTTTTGACATTGTAACTGATGGAATGATTCTTTTAAAAATTATAAATCTAATTTTGTCTCCATCTTCTTAGCACATTTTTGTAAAATCAGTGCCCTGGATCTCTATACCCAAATGTCCAAACATATCATTCCTTTCTATTTTCAGAAGGTTACTTTATTGTAAAGCTATCTGAACCATAGTTATGTAATATAGACCGTACAACTAAGTATTATAAATGTATACAAGTGTAACTGAATTTATAGTATGAATTCTATTAACATAATGTCATCCATTGTTCTATAATCTTCATATGAAAAGATTAATACAGAAGTAATAATAAGCTAATGATAGTTTTCCCATGTAAGCAAGGTTTGTTTTTTTTTTTTAATTTATTAGTACAAGATTTTTCAAAGGAGAAAAATGGACAGGTTCAGTTCACATGGCCACCTTTAATCTTTGGCATTATAATGTGACAGTTCTCATACTGTTATGGAGACAGTGATCTGCCATGAAGGGAGTGTGAACTTGGAATCATCTAATCTGAGATCTTCTGCTAAATACTAAGCTTATTTTCTGTGATCTTGGGCAGGTTTTTTTTTTTACTTCCCTGAGCCTCAGTTTTGTGGTTTTTTTTTTTTTTTTACCTTTGAAGTAGAGAAAATAGCCTGCCTCCATTCAGCTCCCACTCTGTGTACCCAGCAGTAGACTAGGCACAGGTTGGTGAACTCTGCCCTTCCCAACACTTTCCTTCTACTTGGGAGACACACATTAAACAAATCATTGCACATTTAATTATAGCTGTGGTAAATGTATGAAGGAAAATATAGAGTGGTCGGAATGTGGGAAATGGGGTGATCTGACCTAGCTCAGGGGCCAGGGGAAGGCTTTCTTGAGGAAGGGTTGTCTGAGTGCAGCTCTAGAGGAGTCAGTGCAGGTGAGGTGGGATGCAGAGAGCACTGGACAGAGCAGGGGACATCTGCACAGGCTCTCAGGCCACAGGGAGCGCCACGCAGATGGTGAGGGAGGCGCCGCTGTCGGCACAGGTGGGGGCCAGGCCTTACAGAGCCTTGTCACTGTACTAAGGCCTTTATTCTTTATCTTAGCAGCAATGGAAAGACACTGAAGGGAAAAAGGCAAGTGACATAGTCAGATTTGTGTATTAGAAATGTTCCTCTGTCTGCAGTGTGGGGTATGGATCTGAGAAACAGAAATGGATGTGGGGAGACGTGCAGTAGTGCAGGTGAGAGGGGTGACGACATGTACCAACACCATGGGGGAGTGAAGACAGAAACAGATGGATCAGCCGTGTGGTGAGGAAAAGTCCATAAGCTGTGGTAATGGGTTGGTAGGATAACGAGTGATTGCTAACATTTATTGAGCGTTTCAGTTCAGTTCAGTCAGTTCAGTTCAGTCGCTCAGTCGTGTCTGACTCTCCGCGACCCCATGAATCACAGCACGCCAGACCTCCCTGTCCATCACCAACTCCCGGAGTTCACTCAAACTCATGTCCACAGAGTCAGTGATGCCATCCAGCCATCTCATTCTCTGTCTTCCCCATCTCCTCCTACCCCCAGTCCCTCCCAGCATCAGACTCTTTTCCAGTGAATCAACTCGTCACATGAGGTGGCCAGAGTATTGCAGTTTCAGCTTTAGCATCAGTCCTTCCAATGAACACCCAGGATTGATCTCCTTTAGAATGGACTGGTTGGATCTCCTTGCAGTACAAGGGATTCTCAAGAGTCTTCTCCAGCACCACAGTTCAAAAGCATCAATTCTTCGGCGATCAGCTTTCTTCACAGTCCAACTCTCACATCCATACATGACCACTGGAAAAACCATAGCCTTGACTAGACAGACCTTGGTTGGCAAAGTAATGTCTCTGCTTTTTAATATGCTATCTAGGTTGGTCATAACTTTCCTTCCAAGGAGTAAGCATCTTTTAATTTCATGGCTGCAGTCAGCATCCGCAGTGATTTTGGAGCTCAAAAAAATAAAGTCTGACACTGTTTCCACTGATTCCCCATCTATTTCCCATGAAGTGATGGGACGAGATGCCATGATCTTTGTTTTCTGAATGTTGAGCTTCAAGCCAACCTTTTCACTCTTCTCTTTCACTTTCATCAAGAGGCTTTTGAGATAAATGGCAAATACTGTATACACAGGGGCTTCCCTGGTGGCTCAGATGGTAAAGAAACTGCCTGCAATGTGGGAGACCTGGCTTCAATCCCTGGGTTGATAAAATCCCCTGGAGAAGGGAATGGCTACCCACTCCAGCATCCTTGCCTGGAGAATTTCATGGACAAAGGAGCCCAGCAGGCTACTGTACATAGAGTCACAAAGAGTTGGATATGACTGAGCGACTAACCCTTTCACTTTTTAACCCCACGGGACCCTGGTGGGCTTCCGTCTATGGGGTCGCACAGAGTCGGACACGACTGAAGTGACGCAGCAGCAGCAGCATACACTATCTTAACTTAATCCTCATAGTAATTCTTAAATTTACAAAATATTGCCAACTCTGTTACATAGATTAGGTAACCTGGGTTTGGAGAGGTTTAGTAATTTGCCCAGTGGGAAAATGTCAGAGCCTGAGCAAACTAATGGCCAGCACCCTTGACCACTGTACTGGAATGGATGTAGGGAAATTGTGGAGTGGTGGATAAGGTAGCAAGAAGCACCCCTAGCTGTCTGCCTTCCTGGCTGGATGAACAGTTGTGTCACTCACTGAGGCAAAGAACTCTGGGTGAGGCCCAGCTTTGTGGCAGCATTTAGAGTGTATATCTTCAGGGATCTTCCATAAGATCACTTTTTACTCATCTTATTCAAGATCAAATTATGCTCTGGCACAATTGCCCAAGGAGTTCATGATGTATACAGCTTTTGTTTACTTAAACTAAACCAGAAAATATGCTTGATGATTATACTCATCCTATCTTTATAGAGAAGGAACAGTTAATCTATCCTAACTCTATTCTGCTTCAGTATTTGGTTCGTTTTTTGTTTGTGTTGTAATTAATTATCTCTTCTAGATTATAAATAATTCCTTTTATTGCTAGTACCTAATGTGGCAAATAGTATGGGTTCAATAACTGTTCATTGAAAGAGTGTAAGATTAATGGCAAAGATTAAAACAGAACTTTTACATATTTCAGATAGAAGTTTCACTTTCATATGGTCCTGAATAGAAGACCTAGTAGATTTTATTTCTAGTTCTTAAAATGTAATTTTTTAACCTTGCATGTCTCATTTCCATGCATTATTTAGACATTAGGAAAGTGATTTCATGAAGTAGATTGAATAAATTGTTAGTAGTTTGAAACACGCATATAGATCTTAGAGAGTTTTACATATACATATTTTGTCCTCAAGAACCTAAGCTTAAGTTATGCATATAGCAAATAATAAATATTTCTTGAATGACTTTAATTAATATATTAATTAGAACTGTGTCAGTATTTTCTGTTCATAGGTACATGAATCAATTGTAGAAACTGTTTTAAGAGTTAACCAGATGTGTAGATTAAATTGTGAAATGTGAGTTAAGTTGTAAATCTAATCCATAGCTGACGTCTTTCAAAATGTGACTATTTAATTTTAATTTCTTGCATATACATATATTTACTCAGCCTCCTGCTCTTTTTGCTGTTGACCAGGTCTCATCAGTTTCTCTTGAAAATCCTACCGAAGTGTTCGAAGATGGAGAAAATCCACCCAGTAGTCGCTCATCAGAGAGTGGGTTCACTGAGTTCATACAGTATCAAGCAGACCGAACTGATGACATTGACAGAGAACTGAGTGAGGGGCAGGGGGCAGCTGCCATCCCGATTGGGAGCACATCCTCTGAAACAGAGACGGCCTCCACTGTGGGGTCTGAAGAAACAGTCATCCAGCCCCCTTCCGTAATCGCTCAGGGGATGGTACCCCGAAGTGGGAAGACAGCCCAGAAAACTGCAATGCAGTGCTGCTTGGAGTATGTCCAGCAGTTTCTCACCAGACTCATTAATCTCTACGTCATCCAGAGCAACGCTTTCTCTCAGGCTTTGGCTCCAGAGCATCAAGGGGATCTCAGTGGAGAACAGGGGGAGATTTCGAACTGGGACAGGGATTCCCAGGGGGACGTAAAAGAGAGAAATATAAGTAAACAAAAAACCTCAAAAGAATACCTCTCTGCCTTCCTCGCTGCCTGTCAGCTCTTCCTGGAGTGCTCCAGCTTCCCAGTTTACATTGCTGAGGGGAACCATACCTCAGACTTACGTTCTGAAAGATCAGACACTGGTAAGGTTGTCTCTGTTTTATTTATTTAAAAATATCTTCTATAGCATGCTTCCCACCCACTCACCCTTTGTTTTAAGGAATACTCAGATATTAAAACTGGGGTTTGATTTCTTTTTTTAGCCAGATAATTTTTTAAAGTGTTGCTTTAATTTGTAAGTTTTTTAAAACAAAATACTGTCATTTTGAGGAGATTGATATGTTGAAGAATTTTATGATCATGATATTTCACTGTTGGCGAGCAAGCAGACACTAAGGAGGAGATTAACTCCTCTTTGGAGAATTTTAGTATAACATTCAGATCTGCTGATTTCCTTTATTATGACTAGCATCATATAAATTTACATTCCTTTAAATTTATGTATAACACACACAGAGTGCAGTCAGCTACATAATATTTGTTGATTAATAAACGTTTTTAGGACAGAAAATGGATTGTGTGACTTGGCATAAGAAAAATACATTTTAAAAAACTTATAAAATTCCTGTTGCTGCTTTATTTTCTTGAAACTCTAGTGTATGTGAGAAACCATGGTTTTGTTCACAGTTCAGTTCAGTTCAGTTGCTTAGTCGTGTCCGACTCTTTGCAACCCCATGAACTACAGCGCACCAGGCCTCCCTGTCCATCACCAACTCCCGGAGTTCACTCAAACTCGTGTCCATCGAGTCGGTGATGCCATCCAGCCATCTCATTCTCTGCCGTCCCCGTCTCCTCCTACCCCCAATTCCTCCTAGCATCAGACTCTTTTCCAGTGAGTCAACTCGTCGCAGGGCCTAAAGTTCTTAGATACAAATGCTTTGTTTTTAGAAATTAACTTGGAAGACAGAATATGCATGGAAGATTCACTGTGATGGACTGTGTTGGCTTCCGGCTTCTCTTTCAGACTGGGAGCATGTGCAGCCTCCACTGTGGCTCCAGACACTGATGAATGCTTGCAGCCAAGCAAGTGATTTCAGTGTGCAGAGTGTTGCCATTTCACTAGTGATGGATCTGGTAGGATTGACTCAGTCTGTGGCCATGGTCACTGGGGAAAACATCAACAGTGTGGAGCCTGCCCAGCCCTTAAGTCCAAACCAGGGACGAGTAGCTGTGGTGATTAGACCTCCTCTCACGCCGGGCAATCTGAGATACATAGCTGAGAAGACTGAATTTTTCAAGGTAAGTTCTAAGAACTACAAGCATGACTAAGATGACACTCGATCTGATTTGCGTAGCAGAGATTTCAAAGATGATAGTCAGGCTTAATTGAACACCTCTTAACATCATACTGTAAGGAAAAGATACCATATACCATATTTGATCAGTACTGCTTGGCCAATCCTGTCCTCAGTTTTGTGAGGGGGAGAAAAGAATAAGAGGAGTACTGGGGTAAAAAGAAAAGTTCATTTATACTGAAAAATATATTTCCAGATGAAGTGGTTGTAACACTTTTGCTTTTCATAGAGTACAACCTCAGGTCTCCAAAATATCCAGAAAACGTTTTCCAACCCTAAATTGTCTGATGATCATCTCTGATACATGATGTCATTCAGAAAAAAATGCATATCCTTTGATTTGTTTCACAGCAGCACATATGATATCCTTGGCATAGAAAGAACATCAAGTATCTTTTGCTTAAGCAGGTAGATTCTTTATATATAAAAAAATTTTAACCTTCAAGTCATTGTATCCCTCAGATAGTCCGTCTGGCTAGATTAGAGTTGAGTTCTATCATGTGGTGGTGGTGAACCCTGATGACTGATTGATGACTTTTTAGTAGTGCTGCCATAGATCTCCATGTGCTGTGTTAATACATGTAGCACTGAAATACGCACAGCCTATGTTATGTTTTAAGAAGTTTGGGTATTTGAACTATGAATTATATTTCACTTTGTGACACACAACCATAAACATTAAACTTCCTTCAATGTGGGGTTTACATCCTCTTAAAGACAGTGTATTCTAGCATCACTTTACTAAACGTCACTAAAATAGTGAAATGGAGTCTTATCTGGGCCCTGTGAAAAGTGCTGACATATCTGGTGTTTAAAATTTAGGTAAAGGAGTATCTGTTGTAAGAGATCCTAAAAACCTGGATGACAAGAAGTAAGCAGATGGAAAGCTACACTTTTAAATCTCATTTCAGTGACATAATGAGTATTAAGACCTTCTAGGTCTGGCAGTCAGAGGCTTGTTTGTACCTAATAGGAAATGTTTAAAAGTTCTCATTTACAATTTATAACACTGTGACTTTTACATCTTTTTTTTAATAGCATGTAGCTTTAACATTGTGGAACCAGCTGGGAGATGCGACACCTCAGCACCACCAGAAGAGTGTGGAACTGTTTTATCAATTACATAACTTGGTTCCTTCATCCAGCATCTGTGAGGATGTGATCAGTCAGCAGTTAACCCATAAAGATAAGGTAAATTCTTCTCTGTTGGTCCTGTGCCCACCCTGCCCCTTGCCTCCATTATACTGAAAGGTAAATTAAGGAAACCCTAGGAAAATTGTGGCATCTAGTATCTGAATAGGATAACTTCATTCATTCAGAATGATTATCATATCTTTAAAATAAATGTGTTCTATTTGTCTTAGAGGAAAGTTCTTTATGAAAAGTGACAGTAATATGAAAGATCAAGCAACCCAAATCAAATGCTGGGTTTATTTTGTGATTCAGGAGTGGGGAGTGATAATTCAAGTTGTTGCTGGTCTGAGTTCTTGGGTTGTTTACAGATGTATTCAGTGGTCTAAGTTATGAAACATGGATTCATATACTAATGTGTGTGAAATGACATTTGTAAGCTGCAGAATGCTAATATGTGAGGTTATGGGCTTCCCTGATGACTCAGATGGTAAAGAATCTGCCTGCAGTGCAGGAGACCTGGGTTCATTCCCTCAGTCAGGAAGATCCTCTGGAGAAAGGCATGGTTATCCACTCCAATATTCTTGCCTGGAGAATTCCATGGACAGAGAATAAATAAGGATTTTGAATTCTGTGTATATGAAGTGTGATTCATAAGTGTCAGTTAAAGATGGCTGAGTTATGAGCAGGCCTGAAAAGAAGCTGTAATGATCATTCTGATTGACCTGGTTAGGGTAACCTAATGAAGTTTGTCGTCTTCCTATGTCTGCTTTCTTATAGTAATAGAAAATTTTATTGAACAGCTTTTAGGAGTGGATTGCCCTCATTTTAAAAAATTCTAAATGCTAGTGAGTTTGAATAGGTTATATTCCAGAAGGTTTTGTGTTGAGTAAATGAAGCATTTGGCTGCAGGGAAGTGGCAAATGGAGTGAATGAGAGGAATGAAAAGTTTATTCCAAGAGAAATGTTAATATTCTAGTTCTCCTTCATACATTCTTTCAGAATTGTTCAGAAAATTTTCAATAAAGCCTTGTATTTTAATGTAATAGTTTGTTTTACATTAAGTATAAATCTAGGACAAATTATATCCCTGTTTACTTGTATAACATTTCTAAGTTCTGAATAAGGATATTATATACCCATGAAAAAATTAAAGTATCAGTTATTACTTTTTTTTTAATGTGTTTGTATTGGTTGATGTACAAGTGCAAGCTTCATTGGAAAAGCATGTATTAAGCCCACAGGAAAAGCAGGCATTCCTCTAACCTGTCACAGTTTAGACAGTTGCAGTCTGATTTGGAGGATCTTTTACTTGATGGATTCTACAAATGCTGGAGAAAGACTATACAATTTCTTATAATCTTATGATTTCTACTAATGCATTATTATCTAATATCTAATATTGATCATTCTAAATAATTTATTCTTACATTATTTTATCCATTGTTATCACATAATCTTTTCCAAATAATCCCAAAAGTGATGTATAGTTTTTGTGTAGAAATAGTTTTTTTAAGTCCTTAAATTTTTAATATAATAAACCAGCTTTATAAGTAATGATAAATTCATTTGGAATTAATATATAATTTTTGGGAGCAAAAGGAAATTATATAGTGCCATAAAATTAGTTTTGACTACTGTGTACTTATATTAAAATGAAGGGGAAAGTGCTTCCTATAGTCAAGGTATAGTAACATGCAAATTATTAGTTCTTTCCATCCTGTGTTATAAATAATCTAGTAAACTATTCACCTAAACTAAATAATAACTTATATGGCAGCATGAGATGATCCTTTAGGTTTAATATTTCTGTATATATTTAAGTATTTTATGCATTTCTGTTTCCATAAAAAAAATACAGCTTATTTCAGCATGTACTAGAATACTGTGAACACTGAACATAATACTGTCTTAAATAGCAACTTTTTTTTTTTAACTAAAAATCACTCAATATATTCATGGATAATAAAATCATCTCCCATATTTGTCCTCAGAAAATAAGGATGGAAGCACATGCAAAGTTTGCAGTTCTTTGGCATCTAACAAGGGACCTCCATATAAATAAGTCCTCATCTTTTGCACGGTCTTTCGACAGGTTGGTTACATTTTATATTCAGGTTTTTTTGAGGGGAAGTGAAGTAGAAAAGAGTAACTTTTATTGCTTTGCCAGGCAAAAGGAGCCACAGTGGGCTAATGCCCTCAAGATTGTGTGACCCTTATATTCAGGTTTTATAGTAAGGTATCTTAATGTTTCCTCTCTTGAATCCCCTGGCTAATTTGGCAGGAGTAGGAGAGAGCAAATTTGCAGGTTTTATAAAGAGAATTTATAAATTATTTTTTAAATCTAAGCTGTATTAAAAGGCATGGCATTTTCATTTATCTAACCAGTTTTCCCTTTGTATTTCTGGAGCACCCAGTGCCCCTTCCTATCATTGGGTGACCTCATCAAGTTCCTCCTATGTGCCAGGCACCATTCTGAGTGTCAGGGATATAGCAACAGATGCAGCCTTCTTGAGTCTACATTCAGTGAAATTTCATATAAACAGTAGAAGGTATAAGTGTTTCTCTATAAATTACTCCCAGTCTTGCCTGAACCAGACTTAGAATCTACAACTAAAATACTGACAGATTACTTCTGTGGATTCAAAAAATCTAGTGAGCTGCCTGAGAGTGGTTTTACTGTTTGTCTGGACTACATAGGTGACTCAGACACCAGAAATAAGATTTGCAGTAACTTCCAAGGAGATGCCATTTATAGGTAGATTTACATACATCAACATCAGATAGCAGGCTCACCAGCAAGTCCCATCAAGGCGGCCCCAAATCTAACTGTGCTTGAAGCCCCACTCAGCGTCAGATGCGTGCTCTGCTGGGTGTTATCTCAGCTGCTATAAAGCAGCATCACCATTCTCTAATGGTCGGCTACCAAACCCCTCTAGAAAACTGGGCCCTGGGACTGGGTACTTCACAAACACCACCTCTAATTCAGTAACCACCTGTTCTCATCATGACAGTGGAGTTAAGTGGTTTGCCCAAGATCATCATACATGAGCTAAAGTAGATGGCCCAGTTTTATCTTTGGTCTTCTGATCCCTTACCATACCTCCACACCTTTCACAGGTCTTTCCTTGAATTAAGCACATGGCTTCAACTCATAAAGAAAATGGGAGCAAAGGAGCACAGAGCAACGTGAAAACAGTGTTGACTTGAAGAGGGGCTATATTTAGTGATATGAACAGTTAATGTGCTAAAACAGACTAATTCTCAAGTTTTTTCCTTCTGTTTTTTATAGTGTTTATCTTATAGAAATAATGTATGCTTGTGAAATTTCAAAAAATACAAGTGTATAAGAAAAGAGAGAGGTCTATTTTCTCCTTTCTCAATGTATCTTTTTGGTTTCCCTGGTCGCTCAGATGGTAAAGGTGTCTGCCTGCAGTGTAGGAGACCCGGGTTCAATCCCTGCGTTGGGAAGATACCCTGGAGAAGGAAATGGCACCCCACTCCAGTATTCTTGCCTGGAAAATCCCATGGACAGAGGACTCTGGTAGGCTACAGTCCATGGGGTTGCAAAGAGTCGGACATGACTGAGTGACTTTACTTTCTTTTTCTTTCTTTCATTGTATCTACTGAGACTGGGGATTAAGGTTATTAAAACGCTGTAGTCAAAAGTTATTCTGAAATATAATTACTTTAAAATAGTTAATTCAATGTAAGAAATACAACTTAGAGTAACGTTAATTTTTTAAAAATTAAGAGTATTAAAACTAAAATAGGTATTCTGTTTTCTTTGTTTTAATTATTGGTGTTTATTGTAGGTCACTGTTCATCATGTTAGATAGCCTTAACAGTCTCGATGGTTCCACCAGCTCTGTGGGACAAGCCTGGCTGAACCAAGTTCTACAAAGACATGATATCGCGAGAGTTTTAGAACCTCTGCTATTGCTCTTACTGCATCCCAAAACTCAGAGAGTTTCAGTGCAGCGAGTACAAGCAGAACGTTACTGGAATAAGGCTCCCTGTTTTCCTGGAGAAGAGAGTGACAAGCATTTCATGCAGAACTTTTCCTGCAATAATGGTGAATATCACATGGAAGTAGAACAACTTTATTTAGAATTAAATTAATAAATAAAGAGAAGGGCGAACACACAACAGTGATTGTCAAGAGAACCAAACGTGAGAATTTCTCCATGGGCTGATTTTTTTCCCTCTGCATGCAATAGTGCTGCTTGTGTGTGTCAGTATGTACCTCATCACTGACCATCTTAGAGGACTTGGATCTCTGTTATCAACTGACTCTTTCATTAGCATAGCTAACGAGGCATTAGCATAGCTCTGGTCAGAAGCATTCTTCAGTATTAGCAGATAACCTGTAGACTTTATAGTCCTGGTCCTGCAGTGTTCTATAGATACTCCACTGGGAATCTGTGGTAAGCTTTCAGTGCACATTTCTATTTCAGGTGTCGCTTCCCTCATCTGTAAAATGAGGATGATTACACCCAACTGAAAACCTCATGGTGAGCGTTAGGTGTGGTCATGCTAGTGACATGCTTAGTGCAGGGACTGGCATATGAGTGTTTGATAAATGTTCACTGTTATGATTAATATTTGATAAATATTTGCTATTACTATTAATAGAATACTATTACTAATAATAGTAATTAATAGACATCCACAAATTGTCAAATGATGCTCTATATAATACACCAATAATGGGCCCTTAGATTATTGTACTTTACGGACAGAAGAATCAATTTCATTTATCTCTCTTGTAAAATAATCCTGTAAGGTCAGTAATGAAAAGGTCGTGTTATCGATGAGGCTGTGGCTTTCTCAGAGTCTCACAGCTGGTAGGTGGTGGAGTTAGAACTGTGCTCCTGCTTCATCTTGAGTGTGTTTCTACAGAGCCATGGTTCCTTTCTCTAGCTTCCTTTCCACAGCTTCCCCTGAATCCTCTTAAGAACATGCTCTGCTCTGCTTATCGCCAGCACTTCTTTGCATTAACACTTTGCCTGCAGTAGTTCCTGCCTGTCTGCTGAATTCTCACCTCTCTGAGCTCATTCTCAGACCTCATCTGTGGTGTCATGATGCTTTCCCTGAATTTGAAGCTTCTGATTTTGCACTTCTTGCATGGAACTAAGCCTTCCACCCTCTCTGAAGAAATGCTCCCCTAAAAGCACAGAAATGGGTATTTGTGATCCCCTACTCGTTTTAAAACTTCTCAGAGTAAAGAGTGATGTTTTTTCCTTTTCTCACCCTCTTCTCCTCATTTAGGGCCTTACTCAAACTAGATAATTTATAAATGCTTGTTGAATTTTGTTAAAATCAAGGAGATTATGTATTTATATATTAACTATATATAAAAGAATGTCGTATTTGAGGATAAGGGCAACGTTTTATATTTTATCTCTGTAAAATGTGCTGTTTTGTTTAATTCATTTGAATAATAGCCCTTCTAATGTTGAGTTGTCTTTATTAAATTCTAATTAATAGTCATCTACATAATTTTCTAACTTAAAAGGTCTAACATATTTATAAACATTTTAATAGAAAAATATAAGTAAGTAATGAAAGTAATGATTAAAAAATCTTGTTCGGTTTACATTTCAGTTATTTTAATGTATTTTGTATTGTTTTTTCTTTACTGTCTTTCTTTGCCAGTAAGCCAAGTACAGCTCATGGCATCGAAAGGAAATGGTGAAAAGACACTTACCATGGACGAAATGGAGAACTTCAGCCTTACTGTTAATCCATTAAGTGACAGACTGTCCCTCCTAAGTACCAGCAGTGAGACAATCCCTATGGTTGTGTCTGATTTCGATCTGCCAGACCAACAGATAGAAATACTTCAGAGGTCTGACTCGGGATGTTCTCAGTCCTCTGCTGGGGACAACTTGAGTTACGAAGCCGATCCTGAGAACGTGACTGCGCAAGAAGATTCCCAGGCGCCAAGCGCAGGCTCCCCAGATGATGATGTTCAGCAGGTGGTCTTTGACCTGATATGTAAAGTTGTCAGTGGCCTCGAAACGGAATCTGCATCAGTGACATCTCAGTCAGAAATTGAAGGGCTGCCCCCGAAGGACAGTGATGTGGATCCAGGCGAGGAGGTGACTAGCACTGAAGATCAGCCTGCTCAACAGAGCCAGAGTGCTTTGCTGAATAACGACAGTTCTCAGTTTTTGTCTGTGTCTGCAGAGGGAAGCTGTGAGTGTATGCCAAATGGAATTTCCAGAAACAGCTCCTCACCTTGTATTTCAGGAACCGCACAGACTTTCCACGACTCTTCTGTTGCTTCTACAGAAAACAGATCTCGACAGAGAAGTCACAGTAGCATTCAGTTCAGCTTCAAAGAAAAATTATCAGAAAAAGTCTCCGAGAAAGAAACAATTGTTAAGGAGTCAGGTAAACAACCGGGAGCAAAACCGAAAGTAAAACTTGCCAGAAGAAAGGATGATGACAAGAAGAAAACTTCAAACGAAAAACTCAAGCAGACCAGTGTTTTCTTCAGTGATGGTCTGGATTTAGAGAACTGGTATAGCTGTGGCGAGGGAGAAATTTCTGAAATTGAGAGTGACATGGGTTCTCCAGGATCACGAAAATCTCCCAATTTCAACATCCATCCTCTCTATCAACATGTGCTTTTGTATCTCCAGTTGTACGATTCATCCAGGACTCTGTATGCTTTTTCTGCCATCAAGGCCATCTTGAAAACTAACCCCATTGCTTTTGTAAATGCCATTTCAACCACTAGTGTAAATAACGCATATACGCCTCAGTTGTCTCTGCTTCAGAATCTTTTGGCCAGACACCGGATTTCTGTTATGGGAAAAGATTTTTATAGTCACATTCCAGTGGACTCAAATCATAACTTCCGGAGTTCTATGTACATAGAAATCCTTATTTCTCTCTGTTTGTATTACATGCGTAGCCATTACCCGACTCATGTCAAGGTTACAGCACAAGATTTAATAGGCAATCGAAACATGCAGATGATGAGCATTGAAATTTTGACACTCCTCTTCACTGAGCTGGCAAAAGTCATAGAAAGCTCAGCAAAAGGTTTCCCTAGCTTTATCTCTGATATGTTATCTAAGTGTAAGGTTCAGAAAGTGATTCTTCACTGTTTGCTGTCATCTATCTTTAGTGCACAGAAATGGCACAGTGAAAAGATGGCAGGTAAGAACATGATTGCTGTGGAAGAAGGTTTCTCAGAGGACAGCCTGATCAATTTCTCCGAAGATGAATTTGACAATGGCAGCACACTCCAGTCACAACTTCTCAAAGTGCTTCAGAGGCTCATTGTTCTCGAACACAGGGTCATGACTATCCCTGAAGAGAATGAAACAGGTTTTGATTTTGTGGTATCTGATCTGGAGCACATCAGTCCCCATCAGCCCATGACTTCTCTTCAGTATTTGCATGCCCAGCCAATCACATCTCAAGGCATGTTCCTCTGTGCGGTGATACGCGCTTTACATCAACACTGTGCCTGTAAGATGCACCCACAGTGGATTGGTTTAATCACATCTACTCTGCCTTACATGGGAAAAGTTCTCCAGAGAGTGGTTGTTTCTGTGACACTACAGCTTTGTAGAAATTTAGATAATTTAATTCAACAGTACAAATATGAAACAGGATTATCTGATAGTAGGTAAGAACTGATTTTTAATTTTGTCATTATTGACATTTTTTACATGTATGACCACTTCATCATCTAGAAAGTCAGTTGCAATTTGGGTAAATAAATTAGAGGTTATTGTTAGGTTACACATAGTATGTTATTTTCATAAATAAGAAAGTTGAGGAAGAGTATCCATAAAAGAGTCAAGAATGGAAAACAGAAGGAATAGATAAACAGGACTTTTTTTCTCCATAGAGATGAAATTAATTTTGATGTGCTTCTTGACTGAGCTGGCAAAAGTAGCAGAAAGCTTTGCAAAGGGTTTCCTTGGTTTATCTGATACGTTAATCGAAGTGCAAGTTAATGTCACACTAAAATTAACTTAAAATTATGACTAATTATTTTCCCATCTGATTTTATTTCTTGTTTTGAATTTTCATTGTTTGATATCGAATTTTATCTGTATCCCCAGGCCATATTCAAAATAAATCTGTCAAAATTTATTCAGGTGTTTAGTAGACTAGTGTCTGGTTTATCTCCTGTGTGAGCTCAGGTACTGAATATAAGAAAACTGGCTATATCCTTTAATACTGATGCCTGCTGTTACATGCCTTGGAGAAGGCAATGGCACCCCACTCCAGTACTTCTGCCTGGAAAATCCCATGGATGGAGGAGCCTGGTGGGCTGCAGTCCATGGGGTCGCTAAGAGTCGGACACGACTGAGTGACTTCACTTCCACTTTTCCCTTTCAGGAATTGGAGAAGGAAATGGCAACCCACTCCAGTGTTCTTGCCTGGAGAATCCCAGGGACGGGGGAGCCTGGTGGGCTGCCGTCTATGGGGTCGCATAGAGTCGGACACGACTAAAGTGACTTAGCAGCAGCAGCAGCTGTTACATGGTTGCCAGAGATTTGCTGGCTGTATTTATTTATTTTGTTTAGAATTTGTTATCCCCAAAGAACTTTAGTACATTTAAGGTATCACATTTATTTTATTAGATGAGAATATAAAAGCTCCTAATTTATTTATTTAATCATTTACTTATATAATATTTATTGAGCCCTTACTGTGTGCTTAGCGCATGCTGGACATTTATTACTGATAAACATGCAATTCTTGTTCACAGAACTTGTGTTCACATGGATCCATTCTCTTTCAGGCCTCTGTGGATGGCATCAGTTATCCCCCCAGATATGCTTCTCACCCTGTTGGAAGGGATCACAGCCATTATCCACTACTGTCTGTTGGATCCTACGACACAGTATCACCAAGTGAGGCCACACAAATATTTGACTGGTTTTTAAAGACGGTGAGGCCTAATAAGTCCCCATTTGTAAACCTCACGAAATGTTTCTTTTTTCCCTGACTTTGATAGCTTTTGGTCAATGTAGATCACAAACACCTGTTTGAAGCCCGCAGTGGAATCCTCTCGATCCTTCACATGATCATGTCCTCAGTGACACTGCTTTGGAGCGTGCTGCATCAGGCTGATTCTTCGGAAAAAATGACCATTGCTGCATCTGCCTCTGTTACCACTATTAACCTTGGAGCCACAAAGGTTAGATAAGTCACACTTCACCCTCAAGAGTCTATTTGACAAATTTCCTAGAGATTATGTTCCACATTTGTGACTAATTTGAGTAGTATTTATGATACTCTGCATGGATTGTGTAGTTAGTTATCAAATAATTTTAACTATTTTCTTGAAATGACATTAAAAAAATTACACTTTTTAAGCATATATAATTTTTTTTTTTTTTTAGTAAATTTAAAGTTCTGTAGTACTCTCACCACAATCTAATGTTTGAACATAGCCGTCACCACAAAAAAGATTCTTCATGCCCATCTGCAGGCACTTGGTTCCCATTCCCAACCACCATCAACCCTTAATCTGTTTTCTTTGTATATCAGTTTGCTTTTTCAGGCCATTTCCTGTAAAAAAGAAATTATACATTATTTGATCTTTTGTGTCTAACTTCTTTCATGTGACATAATATTTTTGAGATTCAGTCATACATGTTATAACTTTATTTCTTTTTTAGAACATTTCAAGCTGACATTTTAATACGCAAATCTCTCCTGGAAAATAGTTTAGCAGTATGTACAGAGATCTTTAAGTTACATAGTTTTCGACCTAGTAATCTTCTTTCGTAATGAATTCTAAAGTAATCAAAATTATGTAAATATATATAATATTTATTATAGCCTTATTTATAATAAATATTATGGGCTTCCCTTATAACTCAGTCAGTAAAGAATCTGCCTGCAATGCAGGAGACCCAGATTTGATTCCTGTGTCAGGAAGATCTAGAGAAGGAAATGGCAACCTACTCCAGTATTCTTGCCTGGAGAATCCCATGGACAGAGGAGCCCGGCAGGCTACACTCCATAGGGTCACAAGAGTCAGACATGACTTAGCGACTAAACCACCACCACCGTAGCCTTATTTAATGGCAGAAAAAGAGATATCCTAGACAATAAGGGAACAGTTAAGTAACTTATTTACTCAGTGTTACATTATGTCGCCACTAATAATCATGGTTTTGAAGAATTCCTGGCCAGTGGAAAGTGCTTAAAAATTTAGTAAAACAGGAATTTTACATAATTGAACAAATATTTTATTTCTAATTATGTAAAAAACATTATCTGCAAAAGAAGGAATAAAGAAAGTTCATGAGCTAATAGTGATTATCTCAGGATGATGAAGTTAATGGCTGATTCAAAAATTTTTTTTCTTCTTATACTTTCAGATATTTCCCAAAGTTTCTTCTGTATATTTAGAGGGAAATCATGTGAACGTTTAAAAGCATGTTTGCTATGGCAAGTCATCAAATTGATATCCCTCAATTACCTAATCTTACTCCAGATCTGACTTCCTAGACCTGGAGTCATGGGAGCACACCTGGCACTGTGGAGGAAGGCTGGAAATCAATAGAAAATTTAAATAAAATGATGTTTTATTTTAATATTTGGATTAAACTGTTAGAGTTTATTTTTTTTCTTTTGAATTAAAATGACTATGATTGCATCTCTTAACATTATTAAACTTTCCTCCACCATTATTTACCACAAATATCACTATCTACCACTCCAGTATTCTTGGGCTTCCCTGGTGGCTCAGCTGGTAAAGAATCCACCTGCAATGCAGGAGACCTGGGTTCGATCCCTGGGTTGGGAAGATCCCCTGGAGAAGGGAACAGCTAACCGCTCCAGTATTCTGGCCTAGAGAATTGCATGGACCATATAGTCCAAGGGGTCGCAAAGAGTCGGACATGACTAAGCGACTGTCACTTCACTTCATTATCATGATTTAGGTGGTAAAACATACAAGTTCTGTATATTCTTCCAAAAAAAACTAAAAATGCAGTCCAGTTATTAATGCTTTCATAATTTTTAATGCACTTGTAATTTGCTCAAATTTTTTTAGAACTTGAGGCAGCAGATCCTAGAATTATTGGGGCCCATTTCAATGAATCACGGTGTTCACTTTATGGCTGCTATTGCCTTTGTATGGAATGAGAGAAGACAGAACAAAGCTCCCACCAGGACCAAGGTATGTGTTGATTTTTTCACTTGGTAAACATACAGTGAATACATGCTGAGTTTCAGTTCTCCATTAGTTGCAATGGGATTAGGGGCTGGGATGGGGTGGGTCGTAGAAAAGTAAGTTTGTCTTCCAGTTTAGATAATAATATATTACCTACATTTCTTAAATATAAAAGATACTTTATGTGAAAAAAAATTCATATGATATTAAAACTGTAGCTGTATAGAAACGGTAATCAGATACAATGTATTTTTTAAATGATAGACATTTAAGGTGCATAGCAAGAGTATGGAGAGAAATTTTCATCTTGACTAGCTTTTCATTACAATGTGACTGCTTAAATGTAATTCATATATTGTCTTTAGATTATATATGTGGATATTTTATTGCTTTGTGAGTTTGAAAGCTCAAAAAACTATTCTGTATTGGATATAAATACTGACTCACTAGAATACTAAGGCTGTTAAATAATTTATTCCTATAAGATATGTGATTTGTCTAGCTGAAGGTTTCTAATCTTATTTTGTGCTGATTTCATATTACATGTATGCTGATACATTTCAAGTAATAAAAATAAAGATTCCATTTATATGACATTTTGCATGTAAGGATTCAGTAGTGAATATTACATTGGACAGAATTGAGATCTTGAATTATTTAAAATTGGTTAAGCACATGAGGTTTAACATGGCACATTGAACACATGCATTTTTCTCTGCTCTCTTACCAAAAATGAGAGTGAAAAAATTTTAAATGACAAAACCTACAATGACAAAAACTTGGGAGGGGTGGCCACATAAGTGTGGTCATAAGTGTCATATGACCACAAGTGTCAAAAAGTTTTGCAAGACAAAAAACACGTCTGAGTTATAACTGACTTGGATATCAATATCAGTTTTCTCTGCTCTACTGATTTCCTGCAAGCAAAGGATCAATTACTGATCTAAACCTATAGACAGTCTGGAAGTAGAAGTATCAGGTACTTCTAAAGGCAAAGAGTTAGGATAGGGCTGAAATCTGGAGGACTGACTGAAAGTTTATAGTTCCCTTTTCCCAAACCAAGCAGCCACCCATTTCTCTTACCCTACCCCATCAGGATACTGGAGTCAAGTTTACTTCGTGAAGAGTTTATGAAAAGAGACTCTTGATCCAAGGGCACAAGGTTCACAGTTCAGTTCAGTCACTCAGTCGATCCAACTCTTTGCAACCCCATGTACTGCAGCACGCCAGGCTCCCATCACCAACTCCCGGTGCTTACTCAAACTCATATTCATCGAGTCGGTGATGCCATCCAACCATCTCATCGTTTGTCATCCCCTTCTCCTCCCACCTTCAACCTTTCCCAGCATCAGGGTCTTGTGTAGTGAGTCAGTTCTTCACATCAGGTGACCAAAGTATTGGAGTTTCAGCTTCAACGTCAGTTCTTCCAATGAATATTCAGGACTGATTTCCTTTAGGATGGACTGGTTGGATCTCCTTGCAGTCCAGTGGCCTCTCAAAGTCTTCTCCAACACCACAATTCAAAAGCATCAATTCTTTGGCACTCAGCTCTCTTTATAGTCTAACTTTCACATCCATACATGACTACTGGAAAAACCATATCTTTGACTAGACGAACCTTTGTTGGCAAAGTAATATCTCTGCTTTTTCATATGCTGTCTAGGTTGAACATAGCTTTTCTTCCAAGGAGCAAGCATCTTTTAATTTCATGGCTGCAGTCACTGTCTGCAGTGATTTTGGAGCCCAAAAGAATAAAGTCTGTCACTGTTTCCATTGTTTCCCCATCTATTTGCTATGAAATGATGGGATGGGATGCCATGATCTTAGTTTTCTGAATGTTGAGTTTTAAGTCAACTTTTTCACTCTCCTCTTTCACTTTGATCAAGAGGCTCTTTAGTTCTTCACTTTCTGCCATAAGGGTGGTGTCTCCTGCATATTTGAGGTTATTGATATTTCTTCCAGCAATCTTGATTCCAGGTTGTGCTTCATCCAGCCCAGCATTTCGCATAATGTACTCTGCATATAAGTTAAATAAGCCGGGTGACAGTATGCAGCCTTGACATACTCCTTTCCCAATTTGGAACCAGTCTGTTGTTCCATGTCCAGTTCAAACTGTTGCTGCTTGTCCGGCATACAGATTTCTCAAGAGGCAGGTCAGGTGGCCTGGTATTCCCATCTCTTTCAGAATTTTCCACAGTTTGTTGTGATCCACACAGTCAAAGGCCTTGGCATAGTCAATAAAGCAGAAGTAGATGTTTTTCTGGAACTCTCTTGCTTTTTCGGTGATCCAACGGATGTTGGCAGTTTGATGTCTGGTTCCTCTGCCTTTTCTAAATCCAGCTTGAACATCTGGAAATTGATGGTTCACGTCGTGTTGAAGCCTGGCTTGGAGAATTTTGAGCATTACTTTCCTAGCATGTGAGATGAGTGCAGTTGAGTGGTAGTTTAAACATTTTTTGGCTTTGCCTTTCTTTGGGATTGGAATGAAAACTGACCTTTGCCAGTACCGTGGCCACTGCTGAGTTTTCCAAATTTGCTGGCATATTGAGTGCAGCACTTTCACAGCATCATCTTTCAGGATTTGAAATAGCTCAACTGGAATTCCATTACCTCCACTAGCTTTGTTCCTAACGACACTTCCTAAGGCACAGTTGACTTCACATTCTAGAATGTCTGGCTGTAGGTGAGTGATCACACCATCATGATTATCTTGGCCGTGAAGATCTTTTTTGTCCAGTTCTTCGTGTACTCTTGCCACCTCTTCTTAATGTGTTCTGCTTCTGTTAGGTCCATATCATTTCTGTCCTTTATCGAGCCCATATTTGCATGAAATGTTCCCTTGGTACCTCTAATTTTCTTGAAGAGATCTCTAGTCTTTCCTATTCTATTGTTTTCCTCTATTTCTTTGCATTGATCGCTGAGAAAGGCTTTCTTATCTCTCCTTGCTATTCTTTGGAACTCTGCATTCATATGGGTATATCTTTCTTTTTCTCCTTTGCCTTTTGCTTCTCTTCTCTTCTCAGCTGTTTGTAAGGCCTCCTCAGACAACCCCTTTGCCTTTTTGCATTTGGTTTTCTTGGGGATGGTCTTGATCACCACCTCCTGTACAGTGTCATGAACCTCCACCCATATTTCTTCAGGCACTCTGTCTATCAGATCTAATCCCTTGAATCTATCTGTCATTTCCACTATATAATTGTAAGGGATTTGATTTAGGTCATACCTGAATGGTCTAGTGGTTTTCCCTACTTCCTTCAATTTAAGTCTGAATTTGGCAATAAGGAGTTCATGACCTGAGCCACATTCAGCTCCCAGTCTTGTTTTTGCTGACTGTATTGAGTTTCTCCATCTTTGGCTGTAAAGAATATAATCAATCTGATTTCGGTATTGACCATCTGGTGATGCCCATGTGTAGAGTCTTCTCGTGTTGTTGGAAGAGGATGTTTGCTGTGACCAGTGTGTTCTCTTGCAAACCACTGTTAGCCTTTGCCCTGCTTCATTTTGTACTCCAAGGCCAAATTTGCCTGTTACTCCAGGTATTTCTTGACTTGCTACTTTTGGATTCCAGTCCCCTATAATGAAAAGGACATCTTTTTTGGGTGTTAGTTCTAGAAGGTCTTGGAGGTCTTCACAGAACCGTTCAACTTCAGCTTCTTCAGCATTACTGCTCAGGGCATAGGGATTACTGTGATATTGAATGATTTACCTTGGAAACAAAGAGATCATTCTGTCCTTTTTGAGATTGCATCCAAGTACAAGGTTTATCCAGGTAAGAATTAGACATCATGCTGCAAACAGCAGTCAGGAAAAGTCTACACTCTGAAAAATGGAATCAACCTCACCCCAGCAAGATGGCAAGAAGCCATTTTGTTCCTTAGGTAGGAGTTTTTAGGAATCCTCTCTAGGAAAATGGCCTGACCCACAAAAAAGAGCTAAGCTGCTTTTTTTGTGTCTCCTAACAACAACAACAACAACAAAGGACTCCAAAACTAGGCTGCTGGCACGACACAGGAAGGGCCCCCTGTCCTGTAGTCTTGTACCTAAATGCTTGGCTTTCCATCACCTTTTAATTTCTTTTTGAAAAGCAGTAGTAGCATAGTTGTTAAGACCTCATACTTTGAAACCGGTCCCTGGGGTTAAAATATTGTCTTCTCCACTCACTAGCTATATAACATCCTCAGGTTAGCACTGCTGCTTTATGGGGTTGTAAGAATCAGAACCGGAGGGAGGGAGGGTGGATGGAAAGAAGGAAGGGAGGGAGGAAGGGTATACATATATGTATGGCACTTACCAATATTTGGCACTTAATAAGGACTCTGTAAATATATTTGTGTATAGTTATTATTATTGCTGTGCTGTGCTTAGTCCTGTCCAACTCTGCAACCCCATGGAATATAGCTTGCCAGACTCCTCTGTCCATGGAATTTTGCAGGCAAGAATACTGGAGTGGGTAGCCTATCCCTTCTCCAGGGAATCTTCCTGACCCAGGAATCAAACCAGGGTCTCCTGCATTGCAGGCGAATTCCTTACCAGCTGAGTTACCTGGGAAATAGAGAGCCAAGGAATACCAGTCACATGAAGAAAGCCTCTATAAATTAGATAAAGACCAAAACAAGTAGATAAAATCAAAAGTAATAGTGGAAGTAACAGAAGAAAATGTAAATTTCAACAGGTAAAATTATATTGCATCCATGAAATAAGAGATGATAAAGACTATTGCAAAAATTTTAAATTGTCTTAAATGTCAAAACTTTTTATAGCAGAAGCAAAACAAAATCAGTATCAGAGAAGTGAAAGTAGATAAATATGAGATATAGAATGTAAATTTAGAGTTATGGAAAATAGAGGAAAGGAGATTTTTAAATTAGGGAAATGATACTGGAGGTACAGTATCTTTATGAAGAAAGATAAAATAGAAGAAATGAGGGGAGAAAAGTATCTAAAAAATAGTACAAGGAAATTCCCCAGAAGTAAAGGAAATGAGTTTTTATAGGCACTGTGAAAAGAGATCTGTCTACCTAAAGATCAGCAAGTAACGTCAGATCACCAGAGATGAAAAGGAGGTCTGATAACCTTCTAAAGAGAAAATACTGGTCATATTCGATGGATGATGATATGACTTATCATTAGCAACACTAGAAGTTATGATTGGAAAGTTAGTTTCAATCTATAGTACTTTACCCAGCCAAAGTGTCACTCAGGCGAGTTTTGACTTTGAAGTTTCTCAAAAAAATTGCAGTCCATTCACCCTTTCTCAAATACTGTAAGATGTATCTCCAGCAGAGGAGGAATAAAACAAGAAAGAAGGCAGCATAGGATCCAAGAAATAGGAGTTCCAACACAGCAAAAAAGAAAGGCTGATGGTCACAGGAGAAATATCAAGATGATACTATGTAGCAAGCCTCAGTTCAGTTCAGTCGCTCAGTCGTGTCCGACTCTCCGTGACCCCATGAATCACAGCACGCCAGGCCTCCCTGTCCATCACCAACTCCCGGAGTACACTCAAACTCATGTCCACAGAGTCGGTGACGCCATCCAGCCATCTCATTCTCCGACGTCCCCTTCTCCTCCCACCCGAGAACCAAACCAGGGTAGAACAGAAAGACATCTATCAGAGATATCTCAAAAAAAAAAAGCAGGAAGAGGAAAGGGTAGGTTAGTTATCTGATCTGATGTTTTTGAGTATGTAATAAGAGGAGATTTACAGTTGTTGGATTCTTTGGGGATTAACTTACGATAGAGAAGGCCAAGCAAACAAAAACAGTGTAGACACACAAATGCACTTGTGTGTATGCACACACATCTATTAAACATGTTGTGACAATTAAGGAAGATTCTTGTTTATAAAGATAGAAAAATCCAATTGAAGTCATATTGCGTAAAATAACTGTTTTCTTGTATATACTATCATATTTTAAACACATTTACATATAAAGCATTGTGAATAGGGCATTGTAATACTTTCCATTGATATATATTCATTTGTTTCATACATCTCCTGGTTGATAAGTAATTATTCATACATCGTTTATTTTTTTCATCATGTTTTTAGTGAAAATTAGGGAAACAAAATATGCATAAATAATTCTTCATATCATAAACCACTCTGAAATGAATGAAAGTATGCATATGTAGTTCATTATATCCAGTGTTTCTTTATGAAAATCCTTAAAAGCTATTAAATTAAAGTAAAAACAATTATATTGGGACTTCCATGTGGTCCAGTGGCTAAGACTCTGTACTCTCAATGCAGGGGGCCTAGGTTTGATCCCTGGTTGGGAAGCTAGGTCCCATACACTGCACCAGTTTTCACGCCACCAATACCATACCTAAGACCTGGCACGGCCAAATAAATAAAAATAAATATCTTAATAAAACAATTATATTTCTTTGAAGCAGATTATTTTGTTAATGTAGACTTGTTAAGATTTTTCAGTTGGAATTAATAAATGAAGATTATTTTTAAAATTGGCAATAAAAAAGTTTAGGAAAAACAAAAATTCATACAAGAGAAGACATGTGTACTGATAATATACAACATAACTATAAGTAATCATGTGAATACTGGGTGTAGATTTAAATGGAATTATGATGTAGCTATGATAGAAAGATAGGGAGAAGAGTGTAATAGAACCAGAACTTTGTCTTCTGAAGTAGGATGTCAGTAGATAATGTGTAAAATTGAAGAAAATATTCTGAAGTAGGAAAAATAACAACCGTGAATATTACTCGGAAATGATAGGAAAGAGCCAAGAGTTGAGCCTGGAGACTTTGGGGCATAAGTGCAAGCACACTGCTATTTTTTCTTAAAAGATACCTTGTCCTGTTTGTCTTTTTGAAACAATGTACATGTGTTATATTGATAAAAAATGAAATTTACCTAGTCATCAAGGGACATGAAAGGGCCTTTATATTAAAAGTAAGGCCATAAAATATTCTCTTAATTCTGTGATTCCTCTTAAAAGATTTACCTGTGCACATACATAAGTGGATCCAATGATGTGTTCTCCAGGTTATTCCTGCAGCCAGTGAAGAGCAGCTCTTACTAGTAGAACTGGTTCGGTCTATCAGTGTCATGAGAGCAGAGACTGTTATACAGACTGTGAAAGATGTCTTAAAGCAGCCCCCAGCCATAGCCAAGGACAAGGTAAGTGGAGCTGTCCTTTGATTTGTGTACAGTTGTGTTTCAGAGATGACCCTGGTAGGGAAGTTATTTTTTGTACAATACATCCTTTTAAATAGATTGCAGAGATGAGTGTATGTGTTCTCACTCTGCCCTACTACAAACAGTTACCAGTAGCTACAGTGACCCGCTGGTATGACCCTCCCTGTGGCCAGTGAAGAGCAGTTCACTGCTCGTAGCTCTCCATATGTACGTCTGAGGCAGTGAGTAAGTGTGGGACCAGATTCTTAGGTGAGATTTTTCTGGCCATGTAGAGGAAAAGCACAGAAGCCAGAGCCCAAGCTTTGTTTACTTCAGTTGTTGCCTTTTTCACAGCTTCTTGCTGCTCTCTCTTTGGAATGAGGGTCTCAAGTCTCTAATCTCCTCACATTTTGCTCTAACTTTAGTTCTAGTCAGTGTCATTTCTTGACCATGTACAACCTGTGCTCCCAAGAGGCCAATGATAAAGTCTTTGCACTCCCAATACATTGTCTCTAGTTCAGTTCAGTTCAGTGTCTCTAGTTAGGCAGACCTAAAAGTCTGTAAGTTAGTCAAGTTATGAACTTGTCTACTTTTTCTGCTGCTTATTTCAGCAACACCAAGAGGTTCAATTTTCTTAAAAAATATTTACCAACGGCTAACATTAGACTTTAGGCCAAGCCAAAACATGCCTGATTACTTCCTTAAAAGAATTATTGCACATATCTGAAAATATTGTATTTTTTTCTATTGCCTAAAGAATGTACTACTTGTGTACAAAAATAGCCAGTGTCCTTACTAACTTTTTAACAATTTCCTTACTGTTCTGTATCACCACTGGGGCATTTGTAATAGGATTTTAAATTTGCTTGTGAAAGCTCAATTCACTGTAATTATTTTGAGCATTTACTTGTGCCAGAGACATTGGGCTAAATGTGAAGGATATAAAATCAAATAAGAGCAAGTTTTGTACTCCTCAACTGCTGCCCACCCTGTTCTCAATATACTAAGTTCTGAATTCATCAGATATTTGATTTTTCCTCATGTGGTACAAGAGGAAATTTTCAAGGGAATAGTTGGTATCGAAACATAACAAATCATATTGGTAAATGTTAAGTGGAAATCAGTGTTGTTTTCTTGTCTATTACTGATTTTTAAGGGCGGTGCCTTCTTTTTTATTATATGTTACATTCAGCACTAACTTTAAAGAATAGATTTTAGGCTATTAGAAGTTAATTCAAATTTGGAACCAACTATATCTACCTACCTACCTATACTAATTTAACAGAAACTTGTGGTAAAATAGATTTAAATTCCATTTTATTAAAAAAAAAGTCAACCTAATTCTGATAGCCCAGCCAAGCATAGGCTGATTAAAATAAAAATAGTGTTGATGCTTATAGAGTCAATGGGTCATTTAAAAATAATGATTGGGGTATGCTCGGGATATGAGGGTAGGTGGGAATTGAGAATCTTTTGATTCTTTCTATCCATTTTCAGGTATTTAAATAGCTTTTGTGTTTTGCCTACTACATAGAAGAGAGCTGCATGATTAGGATGACAACCTAGTGTTCGATTTTGTTTGCTTTTTAAATTTTTTAAATTTAAAACTGGTAAAATACAGAGTAGCTATAACTATGGAAAAGAAAAAGCAGCGTTTTCCTTCACTATAAAATCGGTTTCTTTTGTTTATAGAAACATCTTTCTTTGGAAGTCTGCATGCTTCAGTTTTTCTATGCTTATATTCAAAGGTAAGATAATGGCTGTGGATCTCTCCTCACTTTATTTAGCAATGTATAAAAACTAGGAACAGAAGAAAGCACCTGAATTCTTTCAAGAAGTTACTTATTTTTTTTCCTTCTAAAACTAAAAGAACTAATACTGGAAACAGAAAAACATTGTTTGTGGATATATTAATAAAGGCAATTGGCCTCTTAATGACTCAGTCATGTGCATCCTACAGATATAAAGACCTCAGTATGTTAAAGTACACTGGACATTAAAACACCAAATTGTAAGAAAATCATTTAAATATAAATAAACAAACTACATCCTGTTCTTGAAACATCCTATGCCTGTTGCCATTGATTCATTATTTTGATATAGGTGAGAACACAAGGTCGTCTAATCTGTTTCTTTTTTTTAATGGAATGATATGAAAATATCTTCTTGTTATGGCATTCCAGTTTTGCATTTAGCTGACATATGAACAGAATTCCGTTGATTTAAATTTTGATAAACTTCTTATTCAAGAACCTGAATTTTAATCCTCCCTTTTAAAGATGTTTTCCATTTTAATCATCAAACTTGGCATTGGTTTGTGATTGATGACTAACATTTATAAAGGTAGGTTAAACTGGTTGTGATTTAGAATAGGGAGTGCCTAAAATCTAAATTTAGGAAGAAGAGTTAGGGTTAAGGTCAAGAAGAAACAAAGAGAATCTTAATTTCTTTAGAGGTGAGAGACTGATATTCAGGATAGATTGACAGCCCTCCCTTAGATGAGATGGAGAAAGAGCTAATATAAGAGAGAAGTGGAGAGAATAGGGAAGGGAGTAGGTAACTATGATGTCAGTAATTAAACAAATTTATTGAGCTGTATTTTAATTTTGAGAGTATGGTTAAGAACTGGTATTTCTATGGCAAAATTTACTGTAATAAATTACACTGGATATTTTAAGTATGTATGCTTGGTTTTCTTTTTACATATAATAAGAGTAGAAAACCAGGAGTTGGTGATGGACAGGCAGGCCTGGCGTGCTGCGGTTCTTGGGGTCGCAAAGAGTCAGACATGACTGAGTGACTGAACTGAACTGAAGAGTAGAAAATATAAAGCTTTCAGAAATGTTCTATCACAGTATCACAGTCTATCAAATTTAGGAAATTTTCAGAGAAAGTAGGAAAATATGGTAAAGACTGGGGAAATATAGGGAAAATTAAAGTTGATATTGGCTTTCTCTGTGTATAGAAACTGTGTTCATCTTGCAGAATCCCAGTGCCCAATTTAGTGGATAGCTGGGCATCACTGTTGATACTTCTGAAGGATTCCATACAACTGAGCCTTCCAGCCCCAGGGCAGTTTCTTATACTTGGGTAAGCAGTTTCACTTAAAAAATATGATTTCAAATAAAAATAGTGTTCATTGTCTCTGATTGCTGAATAACATGTTTTGGGTGATGGTGTGATCTCTACCTTCTAGAGGGGAGTGGGATTATGAGGCAACATTGTGTGTTAATACATATGCAAAATGTAAGTGTGCTAATGTAAAACTGTGGCAGCAGTAGTCACTTAGTGATGAGAAAGGGTGGGATTGAAAGGGGCAGAAGTGAGCAGGATGACTGAAGGGGAACTTAATAGTCATTTGAGTTCAGAACCGTGAACATAAAAAGTCATTCTCTGTCATGTTGTTTCCTGATCTCTGTTAATAATCTGTGTGATTATTTGGTAAATTCTAATTACCCTTGACTGCAAGCACCATGTTGTCCGGACAGTATCTTTTACTCTCCATTATTCTTGGTTCATAATATGTCCCCAGGAAATACTTGCTCAGTGAATGGGGATGGTAGGAGGGGAACGCCTTTGTGGAACAGGGAGGGGATACTGGGCAAGGTGCCCTGTCTGCTTTGGCTGTGGTGTAGGCATAGCTGTGGAACGGTGGGTGAATGAGAGGGAGATGGGAGCTGGAATGGGAAAGGAATTTGCATTTTTTTAAGAAATTTGGTCTTGGGCAGGGGATGGGAATGATGGCAGGTTTTGAAGAGGGATATGACTAGCAAGTTAGTAGTAGAATAGATTGTAGGGGAAAGAAGATAGAATCATTTCTAATGGGAGGTAGCACGTTTGTGTGCTGTGGATTATGGGATTGAAATAACAGGACAAGAAAAGAAGGGAAGGGGGCCAGCAAACATCAGAAAGGTAGAAGAAAAACAGGTATTTTCAGTGTTCTAGAAGCAAAGAGAAGTTAAGAGGGCATGGCTAACCCCTTTAGAGAGATTAGGGAAGATGATGTATAAAAAGAGGGTGTATTTATTGATGATCCGAAGAGGATTGGTAATTTAGGAGAAAAGAGTTGGATGAGATAATAAGCACAGCTGTTAATGGCAAGGGTTAGAGTAAAAAAAAAAAAGTTAGTGTGAAGTAGTCTTTGAGTTTGTTTGATCATGAAAAGAAAGAGAACTGACAAGGTAGCAGGAGGAAATGTGACTTGAAAGTCATCATTAATGGTAAGGAAACCTGAGGATGTTGAGTAGTGAACAGCAAAGACTCTGCCTGAATTCAAATCCCAATTCCTTTACTTCTTTGCTATAAGGTCCTGCACAGGTTATATAACCTTTCCAACTGTAAAATGGAGAATGATAATAGTGCCTAAAGTTGTTCGGAGGATCATTTAGTGTTTGTTAAATTCCCAGAATAGTGCCTGGCTGATAATAACTATTAGTTGAGGGGAGCGTGTTCCATAGGAGATTGGAGGGCGCGGGGGCCTCCTTGGGAGCACCAGATTCCAGAGACAGCTGGGAGGGGATGGAGACCAGGGAATGGCAGGAGCAAGAGTGAGAAAGAAGGCTGAATTTCCTCTAAAGCTTTGTGACTCAAAGGTTGATCCTTCTGCCAGCAGCAACAGAGTCACCTGGGAGCTCGTTGGAAATGTAGACTCTCAAGCTCCAACCCAGACCACCTGAATCAGAATCTGCAGTTTAACAAAGGTCTCAAATGATTACATTACATCGTGAAATTTGAAAAGGACTGCTTAAGACAGAAGAGGGGAATTCCCGAAAGGGAATAACCTTGTCTCTAACCTATTTGCGTTACTTCAGACGTTCAGTGTGTTATTACACTGAGTGGGATGTAAACTCAACCACATACAAAGAACTTCAACCTTAGTCAACCTCTGTAGCTCTGATGGTGTTTTCTATAAGTGTAGTTGGGTGGTTCTGTATACAGACTTAGCTTCTCTGTTGTCCTGAAGGGAACCAGTGATTCTGCTTTGGCAACCAGTCGTCTAGAAAATTTTGAAGTAGAGGGAGAGAAAGTGAGGGTTCTTTGGTAAAATGGACTCAAGATTCTGATAAATGTAGGAATGTAGTCTTACACCAGGAAGAGAGAGGAGGTGGAAGAACAAGGATGAGAGCTGGAGAGCTGGTCAGCCTCTAGAAGCTGAGTAACACTGCGAATCCTAGCAATGATCCCTAGACCCTTGTGCTGTTTTCTAAACCAGAAATCTGATGGGGTTTTACGACACTGAAGGTGTAGTGGAAAGAGCAGTGGACTCAGCGTCTGCAATTCCTGGACCAAGGATAAAAAGAACTAGTGTGTACAATAATTTTTATTGATGAGAGATAACTGTAAACCCTGGAAATCAGAATAGTGTTCTCATAAAGATTTCTGATTCTTTTGATATGTAGTTAACTCTCATCTCTGGGACCCAGGATACATCAATAAACTTTTCCAAGGCTATTTTCCCATCTGTCAAGAGTAATAGTACCTGCCTTATCTACCTCCAAATTGTTCTAAGGCTCAAAGAAGGAATATATGGACAGATTTTTGAATCATCACCAAATATCCTGCTAATCTCATTAAAAATTAAAGCCAACTATTAGAATTGTGCGTTCTCTGCAAGATTTTTTTGTTTCACCACCTGTTTTTTCTTCCTTTCTCATTTCTCAGATAATAAAGTGTTTTACCTCCTTCTCAATGAGTGTATCTTCTGAGTATTTAAATTAAAAGTTGGGCATTTTCACTTATACTAGAAAACTAACTCCTTTTTTAAATTGGGTGGTTTAGTTTTTCTCCCAACCATTCCACTGATCCTCTAAAAATTCCTAATTATAAAATAGAAATTTATTTGAGAATTCTTCAATATCACTTTACGTGTTAGTTTGGAAATAATTATGCATATAGTTAATCTTAATAAAATCAAGTTAAATATTGAGTAGAATTTTAGCAAACAGTGGAAACGAATTTCTTACATTCAAGAATTCTTTTTAATCTATTATTACACATAAAGAAGCCATTTTTATATTACAATTAATGATTGGTGGGGTTTATGTTTTTAAATTTTTTGTTAATATATAAATCACAGAAAACATACAAATTATAAGTCATTACAAAGTGAAGATGTCAGCTGTACAATCACAAACCTAAATTAAGAAATGAGACACCATATGTCCCCTCAAGTTCCCTCCTAATTACTGTCCTTTCCTTTCTTCCCAATATAGCCTCTATTCTGACATATAGTACCACAGATAAATGTTGCCTTGTTTTTGAACAACTCTGTTTTATGTTTACTACTTTCATACAACGTATGTTTAATAAAAATTATCCATGTAATTTCATGTAGCTATAATTTATTCATTTTCATTGCTGTTTAGTATTTCATGGTATGAATATGCCATACTTTATCTCTTCTGTTGCTGGACATTTGGGTTCTTTCCTATTTTGGATTTTATAAATAATGCTGTTATGAACATCCTCGTACAGGTGTTTGCATGCATATGTTTATGCATTTCACCTGAGTCATAGAATGTCCATATATACCCATATTTGTTAAACATATAAAGTTAAAATTGAGACCATAAAACCACTTGCTGTGAAAAATTATATTACATCATTTTCTTTATACAATAATATTTCCTGTTTGTTTTCTTTCTTTGACCCTTTCAGAGTTCTAAATGAATTTATTATGAAAAACCCTAGTTTGGAGAATAAAAAAGACCAGAGAGACCTCCAGGTAAGTCATTCTGAATTGAGAGCTGCTGCCCAAACTCTGTTTCTCAGTGCTCTCACGTCTAAAATGGGAAGGTCAGATAAGGTCATCTGTTAAGTTTCGTGTGTGTGCCTGTGCACACACGTAGGTATAATGGGTTCTCCTTGTTTCTTCAGGATGTGACTCATAAAATAGTGGATGCAATCGGTGCAATTGCTGGTTCTTCTTTGGAACAGACAACATGGCTGCGGCGAAATCTTGAAGTTAAGCCTTCTCCCAAAATAATGGTAGATGGAACCAATTTGGAATCTGATGTTGAAGGTATTGATCCCCCCTACACTTAATTTTGTATTTGTAGGCATCTGTCCCTTGGTGGCTCAGCTGTAAAGAATCTGCCTGCAATGCAGGAGACACAGGTTCAATCGCTGGGTCGGGAAGATCCCCTGGAGGAGGGAATGGCAACCCACTCCAGTATTCCTGCCTGGAGAATCCCACGGACCGAGAAGCCTGGCTGGCTGCAGTTCATGGGCTCACAAGTGACACACACAACTTAACAACTGAACCACCACCACTCATTAAGAAATTATTGCAGTCAGCACTATAATTGCTATAAAATCCTCCCTTGTCTCATGTTTAACATGTAGTTTTTTTCAGTGGGGAAAAAACCTAACTGTATCTTTACCTGTCTTTTTTCTTATTTAGATATGTTATCACCTGCAATGGAAACCTCAAACATAACTCCTTCTGTATACAGTGTCCATGCATTGACATTACTTTCTGAGGTAAATATTGTCAGATTTTTTCACATGAACTTTCAAGTAAACAGTTAGTAAGTAGTTCTTACAAAGGAGATTTTAATTTGAAATACTATTTTGTAGTTCAAGAAATCAGTATAAAGAAAGTTTAGACTTTGTGTTCAGATTAGTAGTTTGTTAAATATTAATGATGGCAATTTAGACCTTGCTCCCCGCCATGCATTTGTTTTTTACAAGTGTACTGTTTAATAATGAACAGTGCTTTTGTATCACAGTTTGGTAGGGAAGAGTAGAAGTGGTATAATGATGCTGGTCGCTATTAAGTATTTACAGTTTACCAAACATTTTTATGGGGTTCCCTGATAACTCAGTTGGTAAAGGATACACCTGCAGTTCAGGAGACCCCGGTTCGATTCCTGGGTCTGGAAGATCCCCTGGAGAAGGGATACGCTACCCACTCCAGTATTCTTGGGCTTCCTTTGTGGCTGAGCTCGTAAAGAATCCACCTGCCATGTGGGAGACCTGGGTTCGGTGCCTGGGTTGGGAAGATCCCCCGGAGAAGGGAAAGGCTACCGACTCCAGAAATCTGGCCTGGAGAATCCCATGAACTGTGTAGTCCACGGGGTCACAGAGTCAGACATGACTTTAGCAACTTTAGACACTGCCCCCCATGCATTATTTTTTACAAGTGTACTGTTTAAAATTGAACAGTGCTTTTGTATCACAGTTTGGTAGGGAAGGGTGGAAGTGGTATAACGATGCTGGTCCCTATTAAGTGTTTACAGTTTACCAAACATTTTTATATACATGCTCTCACATGCTCCTTTTTTATACCCTATTTATTACAGACCTGCAGTTCCTTTTTGTTTCCCCTTTACAAATGTGGTTACTGAACCTTACAAAGACTAGAACAGTATGACTAAAGGCAAATAGCTAATTGACAGAGCAGCATCCCAATTCATGAGGTTGGATTTTTCCTAAACCCCCTGGTAACCCAGTCAGGGAGAGAGGTACTTAGTTTCTAGTCTTAAATTTTGTGTTTACTCCCTATCACATCAGAAGGTTCTTAACCTCTCTTTTTCTCTTCTTCCTAGTAATATTTGCCCATATGTATATTCTTTAGTTACAGTGGAAAAAAGTGCAAATAGTGGCAGAAGCCATTCATGTAAAAATGGATTTAAGGAGATTTGCTTTTAGATTTTTCTAATTTTAAGGTATTCTAGATGTTCTTACAGAATGAAAACCACCTCTAGATGCTGTCAGTTTCAGCTCTCAGATTATACATCCCATTTCATTTATGTCTTTTTTAGGTTTTGGCTCATCTTTTGGATATGGTTTTCTACAGTGATGAAAAAGAACGAGTCATTCCTTTACTTGTAAATATTATGCATTATGTTGTGCCCTACCTCCGAAATCATAGGTACTACTATTATTTAACTGGATATGTTAGTTAACTCGTATTCTGTTATAAATAAGTTGTGTTCCTTTATTCCAAAAATAAAATTATCACAAAATGACTTTATTTTTACCTTAAATTATAGTGATAAAAAATATTTCTATTACACAAGTGCTTTCTATTTCCCGTCATTGCTTTAGGTAAATGTGAACACTTATGAGTAACTTAATATGATGAATAAAGTTATAACATAGAGGTTAATGTGGTTTTCCTTCCTCCCAGCGCACATAACGCCCCCAGTTATCGAGCCTGTGTCCAGCTGCTGAGCAGTCTTAGTGGGTATCAGTACACACGGAGAGCTTGGAAAAAAGAAGCCTTTGACCTCTTTATGGATCCCAGTTTCTTTCAGATGGATGCCTCTTGTGTTAACCAGTAAGTCATCCTGCTTCTATTCAACATGATAATGCATCTCACAGAATCTGTTGAAATCAACTGCTATCTGCAAAGTAGAATGCTTTTTAAATACTAACAACAAAACGTTAATTACATATCATGATCCTGGTTTCTTGCAGTTGGAGAGCAATTATGGACAATCTGATGACACATGATAAGACAACGTTTAGAGATTTAATGAGTGAGTACTATGGATGACAACCTAAGTGTCTTTCCTGTGCATGAGCCATTCTTATTTGCTTTGCTCTTGTCTAGAAACTACTGAATTAGCTCTTTGTCAGGTTATAGTACCCTACAGGAATATAATGTTAAAACTTGAAGACAGCATAGTAGATAAATAATCAGGAAACTATTTGGCCTTGTCACATTTGCCTCTAAGTTGTTTCCCCAGCACATAGCATAAAACCTGGCACTCAGTAATCACTGAAGGAAAGACTGACCGGCAGGAAGGCAGAGAAGAGCAGGCAATAGAGACCAACCTATCAAACAGGTCACTCTAAATCCTAGGGCTCTGGGGGATTCCCTGAGGAATCCAGGCTTCCACTGCAGGGGATTCAGATTCCATCCCTGGTAGGGGAAGTGAGACCCATGCTGTGAGCCAGGGCAAAAAAGAAAATACCGGGGCTGTGTTTACCTCCTCTGAATGAAGAAAGAGAGGAGCCAAGAAGTCCGAATCACTTTCCACCCCACTTCTTCTCTATTTTATTAGTTTATAAATTGGGGTTTCTCATAGTATTTCATCTGGGGGAAAAAAAAAGTTTTCTTGATTTTCTTAAAGTTTGAAAATTATGCAACTAATGATCTAAAATAGCAGCGAAGTTAGATGAATCCCTAGAATTTCATGTCCCTTCTTAACCAAGCTATAGTTTCCCCTCTGGAAAAGGGACAGTGTATTCTCTAATCTCCACAGGTTTGTTTTAAGGTTGAGATTCATCTTTTTAACAATTATTTATTAAAAGACAAAAATGCGCCAGGCATTATGCTCACCTTAATCCAATAACTAAAATTATTTCAGTGAGCAAGTAAGAAGTTGTGAAGGAAATAGGGCACTACAATAGATTTTAAATAACAGCTCAGGAACTCATACTTGAGGTGAAACAACAACAACAAAAAAAGGCCAGCCATGAGCATGCCTAGGGACAAAGTATTCTAGGGATAAAGGACAAAAATTATAAAGTCCTCAGGATAGGAACAAGCTTACTGAGTTCACGAAAGAGCAAAGAAGACAGAGTGGCTGCCGAGAGGGCGTAGGGTGAGCACAGACAGAGGAGGGAGAGCTCGGTAGGCCAGGCTGGGCCAGGCCAGAAGTTTCCACAGCAGTGAGAGGGATTTAGGCCGATGGCATAAAATAATAAAGGGCTTTATAAAATGGCACTGTTAGTGATTTTACCTTCTGAAAACTACAGTCAGTCCTCAATTTTCTTCTCTCTCCACATTGCACTTCCCGCTAATTGGTCTCTGACTTGTGTATGTTGGTTCTGTGTGCCAGCCCATCTGCCTCGGAGAAGAGCCCCCCAGGCCTCCACCCGAAGCGCCTCTCTCTCGGATGTCATAGGGTTTCTAGACATTCTTAAAAACCAAAAGCACGAGCATCTTTTTTCAAATCGCTAGATGACTGTAACAACCTCTCTTACTTGCTTTTTTGTCCCCCTCAGCTCGTGTAGCTGTGGCCCAAAGCAGTTCACTTAATCTCTTTGCAAACCGTGATGTGGAACTAGAGCAGAGAGCCATGCTTCTGAAAAGATTAGCATTTGCTATTTTTAGCAGTGAAATTGACCAGTATCAGAAATATCTTCCTGATATACAAGGTAAACGGCGGAAAACTATTTTCTCTATTTTCCAAACTGTTGAGTTTTTGTTGTTCCTTAGAAAATACTTTCCCTAAGTTGTAAGTTGGGGTAAAATATTTACCAAATGATCATGGATAGAGAATGTTGTAGAATTAGAAATTTATTCTATTGAAACAACAAAAATTAATCGATTATCACTCGTATGTAAAAGAAATCAAACACTGAGTTCATAGGACTTGCCTAAACATGGTCTCTTGTTATATTATTTGGGTCAAATTTCCTGGGAAGTCATGTTTGAGAATGAGGTGTAAGACTGTTTTGCTGTAGCCAGGCATATTAGTGGGGGGTTTTTTGTTTTTTATTGTGGATGAGAGGTTATACATCTTTAAAGGAGGAGACTGAAATAGATGCATAACCAGGAAATTCTAGCTAGAAGTTAGAATTTGGGGACAGAGCAGTGGGTTCTATAAGGTTTCTGATCACCTTCATCACATGGGTTTGGTGGCCCTGTGACCTGGAGGGTATCGGTGCAGTCATCGCCCTGAGCCACCAGTGGCCCTGTAGCGGGAGTGAACTTGCCCAGGCAGAACTGTTTGCTGCACACGAGTCACTGTGCGGGCAGCCACCCGCCTTGGCAGGCGGTGTGGGGACTGGGTTGAGAATGAGAGTTGTCATCTCTTTACAGAGATTATTCCTCTCTCTCTGAAGATAAAGGACCCCTTCTTTTCTGACTCTTTATACCTAATGTCCAGTGTACAACGTGCACACTATTTGTCCTGTGATGTTTTTAACATTGACTAGATCGGTGCTACTCAAAGTGTGGTCCATGGACCAGTATCAGTCTGTTATTCCATCCATGATAAGTACAGAAATGTAGAATAAGCATTTTAAGCCTTTACAGCAATTTGATAGAATCTGTTGAATCCAGTAATAAGAACATGGCACTGAATTTTATATATCTTTCTTTAATTTGATTAATCAAATTAATTTCATTAATGAAATTAATGAAAGTGTACCAGATCACAAATTTTTTAAAAAGTTGATTCTTCATCATAGTTTTGGAAATATTTAGCTGGATTATATAGAAACGTTTATATGGAAATGATTATAAATATTTAGATATTGCAAATATACTGGGTTTTTTCGTTTGTTTCAGAGAGATTGGTTGAGAGTCTTCGTCTGCCCCAGGTGCCAACTCTTCACTCTCAAGTGTTCCTGTTTTTCAGAGTGTTACTTTTGAGAATGTCTCCACAACATCTTACCTCGCTCTGGCCTACCATGATCACAGAACTTGTGAGTTAATTTTAACTCAGGTAGTAAATCTGAATTATAAAACAATGTGACAAGCATCAGCATGCTTACTGGATAAAAACTAATCTTGGAAGAGAACTGAACTCTAGTTAAGCCTGTTACCAAAAAATTTTACAGCTGAAAATAGTAAAACAAGTCAGATTATGTCTCCATACAGTTTAAACTTTGAAACATGCAATATTCAGGGTTATTAGCTCCTTGTGAGTCATTACTTTATCTGATCTGGTTTAGTTCATTCTCTTCTACACTGAAGTTTTAACTGTGTCATGGTTGCCAGGTCTTGTTCTACCTATAGTAGAACCTCCAGGGTGATTAGAGGTGTATCCTAAAATTTGTGTTTGGATTGATGAAAATATAGCCTAAAGATAACTTGAAGGAAGGATTAAACATTTGACACTTATTTCCTGTCTTCAGGTACAGGTATTTTTACTGATGGAGCAGGAACTCACTGCTGATGAAGATATTTCACGGTAATATAGAATTCATTTCGGTATTGTCAGTGTTTAGTATCCTAAATCATCTAGAGTGTTACTTTACAACTAGGATGGAATAGACACTATTTCATCTGACTGGTTTATGTATTTAGTCTGTTGTTATCCAGTTTATCGCTTCGGGCTATAGTACAGTTTCATGTATACCTTAGGTTTTTTAGACTGAATTAAACTATCCAAATTTGTGACCGTGGGCCTCTGGACATAATACAGTTTCAGGCAGTACTCTTTCTACAGTACTGTCACTGCAGTAATGTAGTGACATTGCTGTGTGAACAGCGCTGGTTTTAATAGGTCAGATCTTTTCCCTGAAACATGCAGCAAAACCTGTTACGGCAGGTAACCTGTAACTAAGGTATTCAAATGTCCGTATCTTCCAGGATCTCGGTTTAATGTACTAGAATTTTATTCTTTTTAGTGAAGCAGTTCATTAATATATGACTAAACATAATTTATTTTTATTTAGGAATTTTTGTACAAATCCGTTTATAAATTGAACAGTTCCTTTAACACTGTGTGTCTTGAATTTGTTTACTGCTCTTCAGTGCTAGGTTTCTAAGTGTCCCCTGTACTAATAACTGTGTTGATTATCAGAGGAATTTTCCCTCTCATTATCTTTACAGAAGGGCTCTGAGTAGTAGGGAGTCCCGTAAGTTTTACAGCTTATATTTTTATCCTTGAGTATAGTTATTCTCTGCTATTTTTATATTCTTAATATTTAAAAGAACAGAAATGAATTTTTTATTTGAGGACAGTATAATTTAGTCATGACCTTGCTTAGCAATTACTGGTACATTTATCAGACTGATTATGAAAAACATTAGCTGGCATTTTGAGATTTTCCAGGAATTACTTGTAAGAGGGTACAACTGCTGACAGCACTGTCCCCTGCCTACAGGACTTCAGGCCCCTCTGTGGCTGGTCTGGAGACAACCTACACAGGAGGTAATGGCTTTTCTACTTCATACAACAGCCAGCGGTGGTTAAACCTCTATCTCTCTGCTTGCAAATTTTTGGATTTGGCTCTGGCCTTGCCCTCTGAAAATCTTCCTCAATTTCAGATGTAAGTAAAATAAGGATATTAAATACATTTTGGAAATGCATTTGCTTTGGTCAGTGACATCTAGAACTTTTTGTGTAAGTCAAAGTATTTATCATTTTTATTAAAATGTAATTCTTTTTGGCAGGAGGATGGAGGGGCAACACTGTTACTGGGAGGTATTGGAAATGGTTGTCATGGATCTGTTAAGACCGAGAGACCATTCAGTCAACAGATTGAGTAGCCAGCAGATATGAGGCAGTGGGATGCCTGACTCACCAGCTTCAGGTCCAGTGTAGGAGGTGGTGGTTGTGGTAGTGTAGTATCTTAGTCATATCCAACTCTTTTGTGACCCCATGAATTGTAGCCAGCCAGGCTTCTCTGTCCATGGGATTTTCTAGATGAGAATACTGGAGTGGGTTGCCATTTCCTACTCCAGGGGATCTTCCCAACCTAGGGATTGAACCCGTGTTTCCTGCGCTGGCAGGCAGCTTCTTTACCAGCTTTTCTTTCAGGTGATAGTGAACTGAACTAGAGATGGCAGAGGGAGAAATTAATATAACTAAATTCTCATGAAATGCATTGTTCATAAGTGCTCAAAATATTTAGTTATGGTTTTTCGTATTTGAGCTTCCCTGGTGGCTCAGCCAGTAAAGAAACTGCCTGCAATGCAGGAGACCCAGGTTTGATCCCTGGGTCGGGAAGATCACCCGGAAAAGGGAATGGCTACCTATTCCAGTATCCTTGCCTGGAGAATTCCATGGACAGAGGAGCCTGGTGGGCTACAGTCCATGGGGTTGCAAAGAGTTGGACACAACTGAGCAGCTATCACTTTCACTTTTTTTCATATTTAAGTTGTTAAAGTAATATGCACGCGCTGTAAGATTGTTTCATTAATATGTGGCTAATTGGAGAATTTATCCACGATTAATTATGCATTTATAAATTGTATTATTCTGTCCAATATATTCAAGAATATTGGCTATTAATAGAGTGCAATGGAATAACAGGATAAAGAGTAAGATACCAAAACCTTTTTTCTCTAAAAATTGCTGTTGTACAAACTTACTTTTCATTAAATGTAATGGTAAGAAATTTTTTTTACGTCAATTCCCATTCCTTTTTTTTTTTTTTCCCCATTTGAAACCATATATATCCACTTCTTAATGAATTTCAGTGGTTGAGTGTATGTTAAATGATGTTACTCCTGAAGAAATTTAGAAAAGGGTACTAAGCAGAATTGTAGGAAACTGTCCAAAATTAACTAGGAAGCTTATGTTCACAGAGGTAATAAAACTATAGTCTTCATGCACCTTTCCTTCTTAGCTTCCATGGTGAGAACCATAATGAGTTTACCCTCTTGTCAAGATATAGAAAAGGGATCAAAAATGTAATATCAACTACAGTTTTAACTACTGTCTTTTTTTTTTAAGAAAATCTATAAGGTGGTAAAAGAAAACATGGAGAATTTAATAATTTTTGAAAGAGTATTATCTTTTTACTCATGATTTTTTCAAATGTTGAAAAAGATGCTCAGGCTCATTCATAAGAGAAATTCAAATTAAAATTATTAGTAACTATCAGAATGGTAAAGATCTAAAAGTGTATCTCCTTTTACCCTAAAGTAGAAACATTCTTACTAGTGTTGGAAGTATACATTGATATTGTCTAATTTTTCTCCAAAGAGGTTTATATTTACCAAAATTCAGAATACATATTTTCCTTAGGCCAATAATTCTGCTATATCCTATGATTTATCCAACCACTGTCCTCTCAGACATGCACAAAATTCAGCAATTCATAAGGGTATCCATTATGGCAGTATTTGTAAAAGCAAAAAATTGGACAATCTAGGAAACTGGTTAAGTCAGTACCTTCCAACACTGGAGGACTATGTAGCTTATAAAAAGGATGGCATTTTATATGATCTTTCTCCAAGATATATAATTAAAATAAACAGCAATTATTTTTATGTATTGAAAGAGGTGGGGTTGCTTGTGTGAATACATGCTTTTTTATGCATATACTCCAGATGGATATAAACTGGCAGTATAGGATGGGATGATTTGGGAGAATGGCATTGAAACATGTATATTATCATATGTGAAACGAATTGCCAGTCCAAGTTCGATGCATGATACAGGATGCTTGGGGCTGGTGTACTGGGATAAACCAGAGGGATGGGATGGGGAGGGAGTTGGGGGGGGTGGTTCAAGATGGGGAACATATGTACACCCGGGGCAGATTCATGTCAATGTATAGCAAAACCAATACCATAATGTAATTAGCCTCCAATTAAAATAAATAAATTAAAAAATAAACTGGCAGTACTGGTGGAACCTGTGGTGAGGGGAGAGTACCTTTCTTTGGTACACCCTTTTATATTGTTTGAATTTTTTTCATAGATACTAATTTTACTTATTAAAGATGAAATTTTAAACACAAAAATAGAATGGAAGTGTACTCAGAAGTCCTACTTAGATCTTTCTTAAATCCTTTCAGTCCTTTGCCCACCTTACTATGTAGGTAGGAAACAGCTGGCCAAGTATGTGTTAGAGATTTTTACCTAGTAATGAAACACGTTACCTGGTTGTGCTCATGAAAAAAACAGTGTTGAGCACTTTCCAGTTTTCATGTGTTCATTACAAATGTTCATTTACTCACTTCAACTCTGTGGGGTAGTTGACAGTGTCTTTACTTACTGATAAAGGCTCAGGTTAAGAAACAAGCTCAAGGTGCCAGGGCTGCGGGTGGCACAGCTGGAATGTGCACCCATGTAAGTGGTGGAGTCGTGATGTGTCCGCTGTATTTAAGTGGCCTTGTCGTAGAGGCACAGTGTGCATCCTACTGTACTGATACCGATCTTCTATACACAGGTACCGATGGGCCTTCATTCCAGAAGCCTCAGATGATTCTGGTTTGGAAGTCAGAAGGCAGGGCATACATCAACGTGAATTTAAACCTTACGTAGTACGACTAGCAAAACTTCTTCGGAAAAGGGCAAAGGTATTGCATTCTTTTCAGTTTATTTTTGTTAAGTATAAGCAGGTAACATTTGTAAGATACAGCATATCTTATGTACAACTTCCTCTATGCATCAGGCTAATAAATTACAGATCTTTAGCTGAGAAAATAGTTTCTTGCTCTCATCAGTAGGCCTTTGTTACAAATCTTTTGTCTTTTCTTTGCCTTCAGAAAATTTCAAAACTAAATTGTACAATTTGGGGACAATCTGGGTTGTTATCTTGAGTACTAGTTTGTAATACGTGCTTTGAGTGCTCAGAAATTTTCCAGTCTTCTGGGGTCCCCTATTCAGGCAGCAGCTCTTAAACCGCATTCCAAACTACAGAGATGGAATGGGGGACAGTGATTTCAAAGGTTACAGTCGAAGGACATGCAGAACTTGATTTAAAATCAAGTTGTTTCTTTAGTACCAATAAGTAACAGAACAGAGATGAAGGTGAAAGTTGAATCCAGAGTTTAGCAGCACACTTGGGTACTTTCATTTTGACATTGCAGGGTCTGAAAAGATAATCATGACAAGTCCAGAAGATATGTGGTTATAGGTACATTGTCATCCCTGCATCTCATAGTAATGAGTTTTTATAGAACTCCTCCCACAAAATAAAAGAAATGTTTTATTGGAAAGCATTTTCTCACCCAAAACACCTTAAAACAAGGTCTTCATGGCCAAGTCCACTTTTCACTGGAGCAAAGGCTATGAGTTCTAATCTTTCCTTCCACAGGACAAGGAGGAGGACTTTAAGACAGTGATTTTGGAGGGATTGGAGATGGCCAGTCATCAGGTGAGGGTGGCTTTGTGATGCTTGTGATGTGGCAGCAAAAGTTGCCACATCTGGACCAAATCTTGAGACACAAACCCAGGTCTAGATTTCAGCAGTATGAGAGAGGTAAAACAGGAAGGAAGTCTTTCCAGTGTGGACTGTTGAAGTGAAAGGAGAAGTCGTTCACATGGAAACATGTTTGACTTTTTAAATTTTATTTATTACTGAGGAAGTGATTTAGTTCTGATTAAGAACAGAAACACTAAAACAAGTGCACTCTTCTCGGTCAAGAGCTTTTTAGTAAAAAAGTCCTTCTACTAAAAGTACCTCTTGACAGGAATATAACCAAAGGTTATACCATAGTTCCTTACATTTGGAAATCAGCTGTGTAGACGGTTCAAGCATATTACTTGTTTCCCTTCAGACTCAGTTCATCTCTGCAGACCCTTAAATGGCTATTGAATCACACTTGGACTTAGGGCACTAAATGTGGTGTAGTTGCCAGTCCCAGGACTGTCATTAAAGCCAGCATTACTAGGTGAGAGGACAGTGATTTTGTACTAAGAAATAAACTGATAGCTGCTGCTTGTTTTTTTTAATTTGGTCATAGATAAAGAACAAAATGATCTTTTCTTATTTGTTCCTAGAGACTTCTGAGAAAGGAAAATAGATTCAAACAGGATTTTATTTTAAAATAGCAAACTCTGTAAGCACACAAGAAAATAAGCTGGATTTTGCATCTGCTTCTCCACTAGGAAACTAGTGATATTAAAATACTAAGTAAACAATGAAAGTTTCTCAGCAACATCTTAGAAGGCAAACCCCATTTATTAACAAATATGACAGACTATAATTCTGCTTCCTAAGTCCCACTTGATTTTTTTTTTCTATCTAGTTGTTTTCATTATCTTTACTCAGTATGTTTTCCTATCTATGATTCTGCCCCAGTTCAGACATCTTCAGATCTCTCAGAATATTCTCTAGACTAATGTCTACAACTGTATTTGTATAATTTAGTTGGCTTCTCAAATTAGCTGGTTAAGTATATAAATTACTGTTTGTACTTGGTGGGCAGTCTTCACATACATTCTCATTTGACTTCTCCGCTGCCCCATTTTATAGGTTGTATCTTGCCCACAGTAAGGACATGGCAGAGCAGGATACTAACCCTGGAGTAACTCTGCCTCCAGGCCCAGCTTTCCCTCCCCATGTGGCTTACAACAGCCTGGAAGCACTCAGCAGGGTCTCTCCTCGGAGTGCCCTTCCTTTCCCTGTGTGGTAGTAATTACTCATCGGACTCTGCTGCTGTCTTGTGGCAGGTTTACGCCTTGCGGCCACAGTGTAATTGACTGATGTACTAACAGGACATGTGTGAGGCCTTCTGTCCCTTCTCCTGCGACCTAGTCCTCGGATACATTAGTGGGAGTCCAGAAATCTGGGAGCTTTTTGAGTATATGCAAAGCACAAGATGAACTTTAGTATTTGTCCATATCCAAAACCAGTTCCGCTAATAACTAAAATTACTTGTGCATTCTAGATGGAAAATCTTGCTACAGTGTACAGTTAATAACTGGCACCAGAAGGCCTCAGTCAGAAGCAGGTGTTTTAGCAAGTCTGGAATGGAGACTTAATGTCATCATTTGTATTCATTTCTTAACTCTGTTTAAGTTTTCTCACAGACTAAGGCCTTCTGTTGCTAACAGTTGCCTCTCTGTTTTCTGCAGAAAAATCCGGAGGAAGACAACTCAGGGAGAGCGCTGGGCTGGGAGCCAGGGCACTTGCTGCTCACCGTCTGCACTGTGCGCAGCCTCGAGCAGCTCCTGCCATTCTTCAACGTGCTCAGCCAAGTCTTCAACAGCAAAGTCACCAGCCGATGCGCAGGACACTCAGGGAGCCCCATCCTCTACTCCACCACCTTCCCCAACAAGGACATGAAGCTGGAAAACCACAAACCATTTTCCAGCAAAGCTAGGCAAAAAATAGAAGAGATGGTAGAAAAAGATTTTCTGGAAGGGGTGGTAAAAACTTGAGCACCACAAGTGGTTCCATTTAGTTTAAATGTAATTATTTAAAACAAACATTTGCTCCCGAGTTGTATAGTTTTTTTTTTTCTTTTTGTATGTAACAAAACATGTTTCAGGTTGTATTTAATTTAAATATTTGTAAATAAGAACAAATGTCTGACTGTGGCCTGAATCAAGTTTAAAAAACTGTGGGCTCATACTGATTATGGTGCCTAAGAGAGATCTATACATACGTAAATAGTTCACTATAGTCCATTGTTTTATCGTCCTGAGTTGTCTTAAATCTGCCAAATACACACTGCACATTTTTTCTATTCGTTTCAGGCTTTGTTTAATTTAGATGGGTTGGAGACTCTTTTTCTTTGACTTATTAACCACATTCTAATATAAAAATGGTGTCAATTCTGTCAGAGGCTTGGTAATGTCTTACAGCCAGTTTCTCCCACTTACCTTCTCTAAGAGGAGCAAAGAAAGCTGAGGCCTGGCCCATGCATCCCTGTAAGTAAATGTAGCACAGGCATCTCCACCTCAGTACAGAGCAGAGGTCCACAGCCTCCACAGTCACCCCTCTGAGTTCCCGGTGATGTTAACTGAAGAGGTAAGTATAGAAGAACTGCTTTGAAGACTCTGCCATGAAAAAAACTGGTTGTATTTGTATTGAGTCTTCTCCACCCTACTCAGTTGTATCCCTAGTGGTGACTACCAGGACTGCAAAATGACATCACATCGTGGGGCGGTAACATCGATGGAAAAGACATCACAGGAGTTGGTAATAAATAGCTTTAATTTTCTAGCAGCCTTCATGAATTTTTCCTTGCATATATTATGAAGTTAATGACTGAATCATATACTTGAGCTCCAGCATTTTACATTAGTGTGATTAATATTACAGGTGAATTTAGTTTTAGTAAAAAAAAAAAAATGAAACTTAACAAATATTAGGCTTACCTATTTCTAAAGAATGATTCTGGTAGTGTTTAAGAAAAACAATCAGACCTAGAAATAATCCAGTAAGGTACACTGTAAACATTATTATAAATGTGTCTGAACCTGTCACAACAGTGGCAGTAATAATTATTCTGTAAGAACTTTTTTTAAAAAATCTGGTTTCTAAAGAATATAAAAATTGTCCTCAGAAAACTCGTTGAGGTCTTTCTCCAATTCCTCCAGCCAGCTGAAATACTGCCAAGCTCACTTCATATGCAAGGCTGTCTGTGTTTTCCTGCAAGTCACATAAAAGGCTATTAGATGAAAAAGACACAGAATCTACCAGGTTACTTGCAACTCCCAGGGAGGAAGCTTTCCAATTTTGTTTCGCTAACAAATAATTCAAATGAGAACTTTTTTTCATCTTTCAGTAACAAATTACAAGACCCTTAGATAAGTGAACAAGTCACATTCTTCTAAATCAGGTAAGTTCCTAGCTAACTTTAATTTATAATCTGATTTGATAATCATGTTAAAACTCTGAATAAATTCAATAAGAAAAGACATAACAATACGTCTCCACTCGGTCAATAGCGTGAAGAGTTCCTGACTCTTTAGGCAGTAAGTTGTTAATGGCAAGAAGGCCACAACTGACCAAAAGAGGAAGTAACTGTTGAGGCCCCAGTTATCCTTTCCTCATGCACTTCACTGCATTCTGTAATGGCCTGAATTTCTGCAAAAATGCTATCAGCTACTATATAAATTGAAAAGATCTCTTATTGAGGCTCTGGTCATCCCCCTGTAACTTTGCCTCAGCTGAAAAAACACTTTTAAGTCTCTGACCCTATCAAGAAAAGAGACGCACAGAACAAGGCTGTTGTTTAAAGGAAAAGTTTTGAAAACCAAATTGAAAGCCTAGACACAAGGACAAATTTCAGGCAGCACGGTGACAGCACCAGTGAGTTTAGAAATGGACGTCAGAGTCAGTCATTTTCATGAAACAACAGGATGTTTTTAAATGAAGGGGAAAAGTACAATCCACTTCAGCATGCATAAGCTTGCTTTACTATGTGTCAAACTAAGTATGTATCGGTATACTAAGTGGTATTCTTAGAGCAGTTAGAAATACAACCCTTTTAGGAAATATAGAACACATTACAAGAAAAATATCTGGGGGAGTTTTAGTCAACTATGTAACTACTACTGAAGAAAAGGCTCCATAAATCTTGGACATTAGAGGTTCCAATACCATTAAAATAGTTTTCTCTCCTGCTACCACCCTCCTCCACCTCCTTTAGATTCTCACTGCACATTCTTTCAGTAGAACTGTCCCAGCTTACCTGCGAGTCTGCTTCTGCGTAGACTCGGACTATGTCTTCTGTACCAGAGGGCCGGACAAAAGCGCGAGAAAGCCTGTACTTCTTCACCAGGTCATTGATGGCGTCCTGGAGTCCCGGAGGTGTAACTACTTGCCTTTCAGCATCTGTGGTGCTAATGACTTGCCTGTCTGCAACCTAGGCACAAGCATGGCATATTTTTTTCTATATCACACTCCCTTTCAGAAGCTTAACCCATTCAACATAATTCCCACCAAAAGATTATGGCTATTTCATGTCAGCAGAAACAGACCTACATTTCAGCTGATTGTACCAGAAGTACGGTACTGAGATAGATTACCACAGACTGTCTTATAGTCACTACTAAAATAATGGCCAGTACTGTATGGCTTAGTCATTGATCAAATAATCTTAGGTATTTTTTAAAAGGGGGATCATAAAAATCTCCTTAAAAAAAAAAACTGAACAAACAGCAGTCATTTCTGTGAACTCTGGATTCAGTATCTGTCTTTCAAAAATGTCTGTTGGTAAATGTGTAATCTGGTATATATCTATATAGAAAACAATCAATTTATCTAAAATGCCTTTAAAAATTGTGTCCCTTTCAGCCTAGATTCTACTTGTCAGCATCTAGCCTCTGGAAGTACTGTGTGAACCAAGAATAATGCAGAGGAAGGAAACATCTAACTTGAACAAGCTATCCAGGGCTTGCTTCAAAATAATATTGGGGATGTGGAGGACACTAGTTGAAGCTAGTGTGAAGGGGGTTCATTATTTTGTTCTCTCCTCACATCTTTAAAAATAATAAAATCTTTTAAAGTGATACATATTTATAATAAAGTTGGAAACCAAATACTTCTAAATAACAGTAGAATGGTTAAGAGGGATTCTGTAGTTTTAAAGATGTGAGAAAATTCAGTCTTTTCTATACAATACATACGTGTAGAATGAGATTATTTTAGTTAATTTTTAGAAAGGGAGTGATCTGGCTCCCACCTTAACTTTGAGCTGTCTGTTTGGAAGATCTGTATAGAGCGCGTCCCACTGCTGCACGGTCAGGCCCTTCAGAGCCAAGATCGCCTCAATCACCAGCATGTCAGAAATAGCGTCACCAATTGTCTGCAAAACACGAGAACACAAGCATGGCGTTGATGTAAATGTTTTCTGTCTCAGAAAACCGTGTCCTGGCTGCCTTCTCCCTCATGCTGCATGACTGACTGGGGTGGGCAAATGTGAACTACACTGAGGGACAGACATCTGTGGAAGGGAACAATCAATCAAAGGACTACAGAGAAGACTAAGACCAGCCTGCCTTAAATCTTCTCACTCATATGTAAAGTGAAGTTAGACTGGGTAACACTCTGTGAATCAACATTTATTACTAGATCCCTTCTGAGGTAGTATGCCATGACGGTGGAAGGCCTCATGCATGGTAAAGTGGAGCTTTTGGTGGTAAAACACACCTGAAGTTGGATACTCTGCCACTGAGTAACTCTTTAAGCCTGTTTCTTCATTTATAAAACAGGAGTTATGACGACGACTCTTCCTGTTATGCAAGGATTACACACTGAGGTATATGAACTGCCCAATATATACAGGACTCTCAAATATAAGTTCTATCACTTTCCACTGACCTATGCTTTGCTCTTCCATTGCCACAGTCTCCACTCCAGTCCCAATCATTTGACCCACAGATGTGCTCCATCAGAGACTATTTTTTCTGAATTCCCTTGACAAGGTTGGTTTCAAAACATATTATATATATATATAGCCTCACAGATATAATTCATAGCCGAATCTGTTGACCTCAGCTGTAAAGTAATCATTACTTGAAAAGCTGAAGCACATAAATGTCCTGTCACTGCATTTCAGTATAAATCTAGACAGCTGCAAGGAAGCTGCCACAACTTTTCCACTTCGATGTTTGATGCAGTACATGACCCTGTCTACCTTCTGACTGTGTAAGTAACCAAGAGTCCTGGAGGAGGGCATGGCAAGCCACTCCAGGACTCTTGCTTGGAGAATCCCCATGGACTGGAGCCTGACGGGCTACAGTTCCTGGGGTCACAAAGAGTCGGAGACGACTGAGCAACTAAGCACAGCACAACCAAGAGTCCACCATCCCCGCTCAGTCCTCACCTGGTTAAACAAGTCAATTATATTTTCAAGCATCTTGGCAGCTTTCCTTTTCTCATCTTCTGACTCTTTTGCTAGTTGTTTTATCTTTGTTTCAGCAGCTTTACTAAACAGTACCTACAATAAAAGCAAACAAAAAAAATCACCAAACACTAACCATGCCCCAGTCTTAAGTACAATCATCCCAACTAAACTACTTTTGAAACTCTCCGTGAATCTGGAGAAACCAAGGGGATAAAAGTGGCAGCTTTAGAATATATGAAATTAATGTAAGATCAAATCAGAACTCAGAAGGTATTACAGGATTATAAAATTGGGTTAGCAAAACGTAAAGATCACCGAGAAAATAACCACCCTGACAAAGGTGAATGCACATGGTGGGTGTATGATGTTGCTGTCAGCCCGCTAAACCAGTTCTGGGCAACCAGCTTCCTTAAGCTTGACCTGTATCCATTCTACTTTGAAGAATATAATTCATTGCCATTAGTACAGTTTTCTTGACTTAATTTTTAAGGACAGAAGCTAAGCAAAAGTAGAAAAGAGGTTCGTCATACATATTACACCATGGCAAACAGTGCCATGGACATTTAGTATAACATCATGCTCCTCAGGATTCCTGCCATTTTGAATTGCTGGCCCACACAGGATTTTAGTGCCTTCAGAGGCCCAATACTGAAAAGGAGTAGCACAGTACATTCGGCCACTTGATGAAATACAGTTTGTTGGTAAACTGAGATGCACTGGTCACTTGTTTTGTGGAACCATGGCCACTCCAATTCATTTACACGCTTCACTAGGAGATCTGAGCAGATGCAAAAAACCTTATGGCCTGTGAAAATTAAAATATTTACTAGTTCAAAAGCATTTACCAACCCTGCATAAGATCACTGAAGTCATATTTCAATTACATTTTCTAGAAACTTACTCGGAGAAGGCGACGGCACCCCACTCCAGTACTCTTGCCTGGAAAATCCCATGGGTGGCTGCAGTCCATGGGGTCGCTACGAGTCAGATACGACTGAGCGACTTCACTTTCACTTTTCACTTTCATGCATTGGAGAAGGAAATGGCAACCCACTCCAGTGTTCTTGCCTGGAGAATCCCAGGGACAGGGGAGCCAGGTGGGCTGCCGCCTATGGGGTCGCACAGAGTCGGACACAACTGAAGTGACTTAGCAGCAGCAGGAACTTAATATTTTTCCTCTTATAGTCATGGCCTATTCAAGCTAATTTTGAATTAATGAGAATTATCTGACATAGATAACATTTTCTGTTAACCATCTCAAATCCATGTATGAAATGAGGCTAGATATTAAAAAATATTTAATGAAACTTCTGAACCTTATGAATATATTCAGTTCAGTTGCTCAGTCGTGTCCGACTCTCTGCGACCCCATGAATCACAGCACGCCAGGCCTCCCATTACAGACCTATTGCTGCTGCTGCTAAGTCACTTCAGTCGTGTCCGACTCTGTGTGACCCCATAGACGGAAGCCCACCAGGCTCCCCCGTCCCTGGGATTCTCCAGGCAAGAACACTGGAGTGGGTTGCCATTTCCTTCTCCAATGTGTGAAAGTGAAAAGTGAAAGTGAAGTCCCTCAGTCGTGTCCGACCCTTAGTGACCCCACGGACTGCAGCCTACCAGGCTCCTCCATCCATGGGATTTTCTAGGCAAGAGTACTGGAGTGGCTTGCCATTGCCTTCTCCGACAGACCTATTAATATATGTTATATATATATGTTAAAATGGTGAGTATTAGGATATGCAAATTATATCTCAAACTTTCATTCTCCCTCTGCTAAGAGTCATAAAATTTTATATGCCTATTGCAAATTACTTTAAACTCTAGTTGCTTATAAGTTAGTCCTCAACCTTCTCACACTTTTGAAGAAAAATTTTAAATGATGTATAAATTGCCTAGTTGCAAGGGAATTAAGACCTACATATTTTCAAAGAAACTATGTATTACAGGAACAAATTAGTATTATCTCTTCACATTCAAAGGAAGATCGTTACAACCTAAAAGAGAGCCACGGTTTCACAGAACATAGGAAAATATCAGCTAAATCATTTCTATCACCATCCCAATCATTTCAACAGAGTGGAATATTACCTATTACTAACTAGGTACAGAATTCCATCTTTAAAAAAAAAAAGTGCGAGCTAAAGGCAGGTCATTATTCATGAGAACTTACTGTGCCATGTCCATTCGCTTCAAAATAAACACCAATGTCAAACTCCTGAGCTTTGTGGTGCAAATGTTTAACGCCAGTTTTCGTACAGTAGACAGGCACCTGAAACACACAGATTTATAAAACAGCAGTTAATCAGCAAATATTCACCATGTACTCACCAACCTCGATGGTGTGGTCACTCACCTGGAGCCAGACATCCTGGAGCGCAAAGTTGAGTGGGCCTTAGGAAATGTAGGAACAGAGCTAGTGGAGGTTATGGAATTCCATCTGAGCTATTTAAAATCCTAAAAGATGATGCTGTTAAGGTGCTGCACTCAATATACCAGCAAATTTGGAAAATTCTGTGTAGATCACAATAAACTGCAGAAAATTCTTTAAAAGATGGGACTATCAGACCATGTTACCTGCTTCCTGAGAAACCTGTACGCAGGTCAAGAAACAACAGTGAACCAGATATGAAACAGACCGGTTCAAAATTAGGAAAGGAGTACGTCAAGGCTGTATATTGTCCCCCTGCTTATAGAACTTACATGCAGAGTGTGTCAGCGAAATGCCGGGCTGGAAGAATCACAAGCTGGAATCAAGACTGCCAGGAGAAGTATCAACAACCTCAGATATGCAGATACCATTCTAATGGCAGAAAGCAAAGAGAAACTAAAAAGCCTCTTGATGAGGGTGAAAGAGGAGAGTGAAAAAGCTGGCTTAAAACTCAACATTCAAAAACAGATCATGGGAGAGAACAAGATGGTGGAGGAGTAGGTGGACATCGAGTACATCTCTCTCCACAGATACATCAGGAATACACCTTCAGACACAGATGTGCATGCAGAACACCAGCTGAGAGTAACATATGGATGTGAGAGCTGGACCATAAAGAAGGCTGAACACCAAAGAACTGATGCTTTTGAACTGTAGTGCTAGAGAAAACTCTTGAGAGTCCCCTGAACAGCAAGGAGATCAAACCAGTCAATCTTAAAGGAAATCAACTCTGAATATTCATTGAAGGGACTGATGCTGAAACTGAAGGTCCAATACTTTGGCCACTTGATGAGAAGAGCTGGCTCACTGGAAAAGACCCTGATGCTGGGAAAGATTGAGGGCAGGAGGAGAAGGGGGCAACAGAGGATGAGATGGTTGGATGGTATCACCACGTCAATGGACACGAGTTTGAGCAAACTCTGGGAGATGGTGAATGACAGGGAAGCTTGGCGGGCTACAGTCCATGGGGTCACAAAGAGTTGGACATGACTTAGCAACTGAACAACCACCACCTACCATCCTAGGGAACAAAGCTCCTGGAACTTAGTCTAGTGAGACTAAGCAATTAAAATACAAAGCCTAAGTGTCCCTGTGGGGGAGTAACTGCACAGCAGAAGTACACAGCCCAGGGTAAAGCAGGGTGAGAGAGCTGAGGGGCCCCTTATTATTAAAGATTCCAACTGGGGGAGTGACATGATCTGATCATTTCAGAAAGCTATTTAGCTACAGTATAGAGAATGGCTTAAAACCAGGGTCTTCCAGCTTTTACTATTAAGAGTTAACTAATATTTCAGGCTTTGTAGGTCACCTGGTCTCCATCACAACTGCTTGATTCTGTCTCTGCAGTGAGAAAGCAGTCACAAGACCATATGAAAACGAGAGCATGGCTGTATTTCCATGAAACTAGAAACAACTGGCAGGTTCAATGCAGCCCAGAGGCCTCTGTTTGCTAAGCCCTGGCTTAGGTTAGGTGGTTTCTATGGCTAATCCTAGTAAGAAATCAGTGACTGGAGTACTAACAGTGGGCAGCACGTCTCAGATGGATCTGCAAGAGAATGGTTAAGGAAAGACAGCAGCAAAACTGCAAAAGAGAGCAAGCTCAGACGGGCCTGGCATTTGACTGGGTTTAGGAGACCTCGGGAATGGCTAGGGCTGAAAATATTTAATGTATAAGAGAATGTGTTGAGAAGGAAGAGTCACCAATGTTCAGTTTCCTCAACAGGGTATCTTGCTATAAAAGCCATTTTTGAGACAGAAATTAAGAAAATACAAAATAACCCAAACACTAAGAATCTCTTTGAAAGGCAGGCAAGTGGGCCCTAGATGGAGTCCCTTGAGTGGGTTTACTGTAACCATATATTTAAGGCATATATTTACTATAACCATATTATTTAAGTCAGGGCACCAGCTAGTCACCTTCAGACATTTTATGTGGCCTAACCACTATTTCTTTTAAATGCTGAATCAGCTGCCAAGACTTCAAAGGTAGGAAATTCACACAAAAATTCAGATTTTCAGCTTCTCCTGAAGACTCTGACCAAAGGTGACAGCAGCTGGCCTGGCCACACTCTCCAAGTCTATGCCCACCTACTGGACTCATTCACTTCTCTATCCAGATCCAAAAGGAACCGGACTCTGCCATTCCTGCTTTAAAAAGAAAGGGATAATGTATGGCAAAACCAACCAATATAATATTGTAAAATAAAAAAAATAATAAATTTTTTTAAAAAATCAAAAAAAAAAAAAAAGAAAGGGATGGCCACAAAAAACAGTGAAATGCAGGAATTTGACAAGGGATAACAGTGACGTTGGGCACTATCACACTAGCCAGGGAGAGAAAGAATTACTTTCTGCAGACCCAGTTTGGGTCCTGCAGCCTCTGATTCTTAAAGCAGGTGGAATGTACAAGGGAGAGTGACCTGGTGGATGCTGGGGAAATGATCAGAAATAAAATCTCCTACCAACCCACAAAACATCTCCACAGAACAGTAAGACAAGATTTGTTACTGAATAACCAATAAGCCATACTGTGATGCACATCACAGGCAATCCACTAAGACAGCGGCCCCCAACCTTTTTGGTACCAGGGGCCAGTCTTGTGGAAGACAATTTTTCCACAGACCTGGGGGTGGGAAATGGTTTCGGGATGATTCTGCATTACATTTATTGTGCACTTTCTATTACTGTCATCACAGCAACTCCATCTCAGATCACGGCACTAGATCCTGAAGACTGCAAAGACAGAAAGCAATCCCACTGTTTCACAGACCTCAAGATAACTCGTGACCAAGATCTCTCCTCCACCACATGAGAGTCAGGCTCTTTTGAGCCTGAACAGGCCCTGTCCTCGGCCATGTCTCCAAGGACCCAGTTTTACGAAGAATCTTTCGCTCAATCAGTTTAGCTGGAATCCCCTACCATCCATATTAGCCCAAAGTCCCTACCCCGTGCCATCTAACCACCCAGGCCTGCTGTCAACAGAAGTCCTGTTAGGTTGGTTTAGCCAGAACCCTCCCTAAGGTTCCTCTTGGCAATTTTCCATTCACCAACCCACTCCCTGACCCCATATCCTATACCTTGCCACTTTTCCTTGTAGTATCAGGAGTTGAGCCCTGTCTCTCCCCCTACAAAACCCCATGGCAGTCCATCTACCGAACAGGTCTACTTCTCAGGAAGACTTTGCAGTACCTTTTGTCATGCGTGTGTGTGCATATTAGTCACTCAGTTGTGTCCAACTCTTTGCAATCCCATGGACTGTAGCCCACCAGGTTCCTCTGCCCATGGAATTTTCTGGGCAAGAAGACCAGAACGGGTTGCCATTTCCTTCTCCAGGGGATCTCCCCATCCCAGGAATCGAACCTGGGTTTGCTGCATTGCAGGCAGATTCTTTACCATCTGAGCCACGAGGGTCTGTCCTAAAGCTGTGGCCACTGGGCTTGGCTAATTGCCCTTCTGCAAAGGAATGATACAATTTCTCACATCTCTGTCAAGCAGATGGGTGCCCAGCTCTAAGGGGTAAGGTGGTGAAACTCTCAGGAGGCTAAGTGTTGGGATGCTACCTTCCTTGATGTTTATGTTTCAAAGAGGTACTGTAGGCCCTTATAGAAAAACCTTAACTGTAAAACTGGCCTATTTTGCCTTTCAAAAGATTGACGTTACAAAAGGACAGAGAGAACATAAGTTTGCTAAAAGAAACACTCTAGGAAAAGGGAGGAAGGAAAGTCTCTTTCACTTTCTTCATTAGGGACAATTTAATTTTATCTTATTTTTGATTTCTAGTTACCTTTAAGTGCAGTTTCTCTGGTGGCTCAGACAGTAAAGAATCTGCCTGCAATGCAGGAGATCTGGGTTCAAACCCTGGGTCGGGAAGATCCCCTGCAGAAGGGAATGGCAACTCACTCCAGTATTCTTGCCTGAAGAATCCTATGGACAGAGGAGCCTGGCAGGCTACTGCCCATGGAGTTGGAGAGAGTCAGACACACTGAGCCACTAACAGTTTCACTTTCTACCCTTAGGTAGATGACAGCTCAGTTCCATACACTTCAATCTATTCATTTTTATGAGGGCGTTATTTTCCTCACAATAAAAGGTAATGATGAAGAAGCTACCAAAAAATGGAAAGTGTTTAATACCTTCATAACTTCTTCCAGGTACCGTGTTGAACTTCCATTGGCATATGCAGTTTGTACAACACCGAGACTCAAACCATCTCCAATCTAGACAAAAACAAGGACAATTACCTTGCCATCCAAGGCAAGACCATTCAAAAGCAAACCTATAAACAGAGTTCTAAAGGAAGACAAAATTATCGGCCAGTCCGGCCATCCCTTAGTTTTATGCAATAAACAACTCACAGAAAATTTACATGTATGCCAGGAAAACACCTAAGTACTTTTTTATTATTTAAAGCAATTCTACAAGGAATTCTTTTCCATCACCTGATTTCCTTTATATTACTCCACGGGCTACATCAGGATTCACTCTCAGTGCTGTATATTCTGCAGGTTTGGACAAATGTATAAGAACACGTTTCCATGTTTATAGTATGCAGAGTATTTTCAGCCCCAAAAAATCCTCTGTGCTCCATCTATTTATCCTTCAGCATTCATTTCTCCCCAACCCCTTGAAACCACTGATCTTTTAACTGTCGCCATAGTTTTTGTGTTTTCGTGGGCTTTTTTTTGCAGAATAGCCTATGGTTGGACCCACAGTGATATACACAGCCCTTTCAGTTTGACTTCTTTCACTTAGTAATACACATTCACGTTTCCTCCATGTCTTTTCATGGCTTGATAGCTTTTTTTTTTTTTTACCGTTGAATAATACTCCTTTGTCTGGATGAACCAAAGTTTATTCACCTATAAAGGACATCTCGGTTGCTAAAGAATCCTTTTTAGAGAAACCTGTCGTTTCTTGATCTCTTCAGTTTTTAATAAAAATACACTCTGAATTCTTAAAGTATACCTTTTCCATATTATGATAATTATCATTACATTTTATACTTAAAGCTAATCTGAGATTTCCAAATCCCTCAGAGGAGACTTTCTATATAAACTCAAGGTTCTGGGGAATGATGTTCTTAGAACCCTCATTAAAATGTCAGTTACAGACTTCCCTGGTGGTCCAGTGGTTAAGACTTCACGATTCCACTGCAGAGGGTGCGGGTTCAATCCCTGGTTGGGGAACTAAGATACCATATACCCCACATTTTGGCAAAAAAAAAAAAAGGCAGCTCTGAAGAAACCAGAACTTTGTAAAGCTCCAAATCATGAAGCTCTCTGGCAGTATAAAAGAGAAAAGACTACTCCCTTTGGGTTCCAAAACCAGAGCCCTAACGTTGAGATGACTAGAATGACCATTTCTTTTTGTATTTTCTGGCCACAGATGTGAGGAACTGCCCACGAATCATGCCTCTGAGACGTTCAAGCAACTGCTTGATACGAAACAATTTCCCCAGCGAGTCTTGTTTGAAAGGGTGGTCAGCCCCCACACCATACCTCCACCAGGAGCTCCTTGAGGAAACTGCTAATGAGGGTGGCAATCTTGTCTCCGTCTATGAGATGAAACTGACCATCTGCATCATGGTAGTAGTAAACGATCCTGTCTGCATCTCCATCGAAGGAACAGCAGCTTTCATTGGCCTTCATTTCAATTCCTAGCACCGGGAATAAATCAAAACACATTTCAGCCTAAGAAAGGGGAATAAAATTTAATGTAAGAAGTTTTAGGTTTTTGTCTCACACTAGTTATAGAGGGAAATTTTTTTTCCATTAAGTATTGATTATAAGTTACCTCTGTGTTATACAGAAGCCATGTCCACCATGACTTTTCAAGAGGTGTTTAAGATTATCCTTCCAGGACTTCAGCAGTATTAAAAATGTGCTAGGTAAAGAGTGAGCCTGTCCTTAAGATTTACAAAAATCAAATTTCAGCTGAACAAAGTTTCTCCCAATTTGTGAACTGAAGCCCAGTTAAAAGGAACAACTGTCTTTGTACCTGCAAATAAAGAACCATTTTTATCCTCACGTGACCAAACAGAGGGTATAATCAAATGTAAGTAACTGGAGTATTTTGTCAACGAGGAAAATCCTGACCATTCCTCCTGTCTGAAGCTCTACATAAACATATATTGTTTTTAAACATGAATGGAGATAACTGTTTCAAAATCAAGGGAAGAGAATTCATTTAAATGGAAATAAAACATAAAGAAAAACCCCTTCCAAATAAAACCAGTATCTTAACCTTAAAATAGTAAGCAGGTTTACTAGTATTTTTACATGGTAAATTCTTTCACAGCTAAGTGAAAAAAGAACACTCAAAATCTATCTAAGCTGAAACTCTATATGATACTAAAATAAAATTCCCTTCTACAAGCCAGTAGTTTGGCAACACAGATTCCCACACAGTGCTCTGAAAGCTATAGATATTAAATTCAATTTCCCTTGTACTATAATGCCCATCCTTATATAAAAAATAATCAGCAGCAGATACGGTATGTACATTAATCCTGAAAAAAGTGATTTTCATTTGTTTACATCATCAGTAACAAGAAACACTGGTATTTCAGAGCAAAAAATTACAACCCGTGAGATTAATGTCTTGTGTAATTTGCATAGTTTACTGAAACCTGAGCAACTGCCACATCAAATTTTAGATAACATGACTGTTCCTTTCCCACAACAGATGGACAGCAGCAAACGGATAAATCCCCCTGAGACCTACAGAATCAGACCCCCTGGGGTAGCGCCCAGGAAATCAACGTGCTCACCAGTCTTCCAGGTGATGCTTATGTCTGCTAAAGCTTAAGAATCACTGCTCTAAAATCCCACATCCTGAGTTTGCTTTTTCCACAAGATTTCCTGCCCCCTGTGAAGAGTCATAAGACTCTCAGGGCTGAGAGCAGCCGTGTTCTGCGTGTCACTGCATGGCAACGGCAAACGGATGAGGACCAGATGTCTGACAGCAGCGGGGCCAGGACAGCTGCACCACCCTCTCTTCGCCACCTCTGTCTGAGAGACTGGTTTCAGACAGAGCGCTAAAAACACATTTTTCGCATACCCTGTGGAGGTTTCTGATGACTTTTCACAAAGTCGGCCCCACATAAATGATTGAGTTTCCCTTTGGTCCCATCGTTGAACAGCTGAACTGACAGCCCCTGGGAGAAGTAGTGTTTCATTTCTGCCAGCTTCAGGGCCCCTATGCCGTTTGCACAGTCAACTTTAAGTGTTCTGTGGTCATCTCCACTGCAGAAGGCCTGAAAAGGAAAAGAAATGGAAGAACAATTTCAAGATACCAAAGTGAAGCATAAAGCACAGGTATGTATATGTAAACAGCTTCCATTATTTCAGTTAACTTGTCTATTTTAAGCCAGAAAACAAAAGGGTACACGTGTTCAGATGAAAACTGTAAAACACCAAAGTAAGATTTTAAAACACCATTTTAGTCACAGATATTGGAAAAGTTTTACAGACCGAATAAATTACAGAAATGAAGCGTTATTATAATTTAGCAAGGTCCCTTATTAGTCTGTATTCCATAGCAGTCATTCAAATGTGGGCATGAGTATACAGATGAATGAGTAGCAATAATATCTGTCATTCTCTTCAGTGTATTACCCCACCTGGAAAGTGGTTTTTTTCCTGGCAGTCTCCTCTCCTTCCCACCCTCACCCCAAAATGTAAGTCCTACGAAAGCAAGCACTTGGTTTTGGTCAACAATTCCTGACAATAACATATGCTCAATATTGGCTGATCAAATGAATTATACCCCTCAAATCTCTTTGTTCAGGTTCAGGAAGCTAATACACCTTGAAGAAAGATTTTCTTAACAGCAGGTGCTTCCAGTATGACGGCAACAGCACCTACAGTAACTCTAAGAGCAAATCCATCTGCGTGAACACTTAGAAAACGGCAAGCTCACCACGCTTCTCCCCCAGGGAGCGCAAAATGAGACAGGCTGGCACTGGAGACTCTTTGCTGCAGTGCTTGCACCTGGACAAAGTCTCCTCCAGCAACAAAATACAAAGAGAAGGGGGACTGAACACAACCGCATGCATGCAGTTTGGACAAATTATGGACAACAAGATACAAAAAAACCATCCAAAAAAACCCCAATTGCTACTTCTGAAGAGTTGGGAACAAAAGCAGGGTACTGTGCATGCCCCCTGCACGCAACACCAGCTAAGGGGTGGACAAATCACCTAAGCCCTCCTCTAGCCAGAACCCTGGACACGCCTCTTTCCTCCAATGTAAGGAACCACCTTGGCCTCCGCTCAGCAAGCAAGCGAATCTGTGGTTTTTGCTCCCTTCTGCTGCAGCAGGAGCCCCAATAAAGCCCTGCCTCAATTTGTCTGGCCTCTTACCAATTTCTACTGAGTAAGGAGGCCAAGACCCCTGGTCAGTAACAAGAACATACTATGTGCGGTGCCGAGTAAGTGCCCACACAATTAGCTGGGTACAAGGGTCAGACCTTGCAGAGCCCTGGAACGAAAAAGGAGACAGGCCAAATTTTTGGAAAGAAAAGTGATAAATATTAAAATAAAATGTTCAACTGATGTTCTTTTAAGCAACTGCTCAAACTCTAACCACATTTGAGAGATTCTGACCTGTTTGGTAAGTTCCACAAACGCCGAGGACAGTTTCTGGTAGTAACCCTCTACGGTTGCCTTTCCATACTGGCCTTTGCTGTTTCGACAGAAGACCATGTAGTGCAGCTGGGGTGTCGTCAGCAAGCCATAATCTGCCACAGAAACAAAAAGCCATTTCACACAGTTCTTAACAAAGCTTAAGACTCACACTGTGTCAATTTCAGGGTCATAAATCCTCTTTAAAAAAAGACATCTCAGAAAATACAAGAAACGGTAAGTCTTAAACCACCCAGAAATATGCATAAACATCCACTTAAGTCATTAAAAACTACAGGTCATGCTGTGATATTGTGATTTATACTAAGAATCTGATCTGTCTGCATTTCTGGCAGAGCCTCCACAGAAAGGCATCTTTTGTTATGCTAATGAGGTAACTTTCAGAAGGCCCTTAGAAACCTGAGGGGTGGCGGCTGGTTGCCAGGGAACCAACCACAGGATTAGAGAACTGAAATTTGTAGTGCCCCCTGCCCCGCTCCAATCTCCTCCCAAACTCCTGGGAGGGGAGAAAGGAAGGACAAGAGATTGAGTTCAAACACCAAAGATCTAAGCAGCCACGCTGATGTAAGGAGGCCTCCATAAAAACCCTAAAGGATGGGGTTCCAGGATAGGGAGCCAATGGAGACAGGGATGCCCAGAGAGCATTGATGCTCCACACCCCTCCCCACATAAATCTCTACCATCTGGCTGTTCCTGGGTTACTCCTTATAATAAACTGGTACTCTAGGAAGTAAAACGCTTCCCTGAGTTCTATGAGCCTATCTAAACAAATTAACTGACCCAAGGAGAGGGTGGTCAGAAGCCCAGGTGGTGGCATCTGAAGGCAGGGAGGGGCAAGGTTTGAGGCACTAAGCCCAGCACTGTGGGGAGAGGCCGCCAGGTGGATGGAGTCAGAATGAGCTGTTTGCTGGTGGAAGAGACACACACTGGACACACACTCAGTTCTAAAAGAAACATGAACTACTAATGATAGCTAAACCAGTCATTTGGTATAGATCGGTGGCAATGTACAAAAGTAATAACTGAGTTCTATTTTCATAACATTATAAACTATGTAAATCAGATGAACCCTCCTTTTAAAAACAACCAAAGATGAAAGATGAAAAGACTTTTATCTCTTTTCAAGAAGAACTGTGGTACCAATTAGGCCAAAGTTCACTAAGAGAGAATTCCAGGATGCAAGATAAGAGAAGCCAGTTTTGCTCTGAGGGCATTCCTCTAAACTAGGAGTTGAGTAATGGTTCTCCGTGCTGATTGTGCTGATCGAAGACGTGCAACCCAACCCGGCAGAACAGGCCTTCAAGAGCCTGAAGCCCCAAAGGACAATTCTTCAAACCAGAATTCGCATTACACACCCCAAGGTTCACTGCAGCACTATTTACAATATTTACAGCAGCCAAGACACGAAGCAAACTAGATGTCCACTGACACCGGAATACCTAAAGAAGATGCAGTACATATTACAATGGATTATTACTCAGCCATAAAGAAGACTGAATAATGCCACTTACAGCAACATGGATGGACCTAGGGATTATCATACTAAGAGAAGCCAAAGACAAGTATCACTCATATGTGGAATCTAACTTTCAAAAAATGATACAAATGAACTTATTTACAGAACAGAAATAGACTCTCAGGCTTCAAAAACAATCTTATTGTACCAAAGGGGAAACACGGAGGGGAGGGATAAATTAAGAGGTTGGGATTAACATATACACACTACTACATACAAAACAGATAATCAACAAGGAACTACTGTATAGCGCAGGGAACTCTAGTCAATATTCTGTAATAACCTACACGGGAAAAGAATCTGAAAAAGAACGGACATATATATAACTGAGTCACTTTCTGTACATCTGAAACTAAATGCTGTAAATCAGTTATACTCCTATATAAAATGGATGTGAGAGTTGAACTATAAAGTCGAGCACCGAAGAATTGATGCTTTTGAACTGTGATGTTGGAGAAGACTCTTGAGAGTCCCTTGGACTGCAAGGAGATCCAATCAGCCCATCCTAAAGGAAATCAGTCCTGAATATTCATTGGAAGGACTGATGCTGAAGCTGAAATTCCAATACTTCGGCCACCTGATGCGAAGAACCAACTCATTTGAAAAGACCCTGATGCCGGGAAAGATTGAGGGCAGGAGAAGAAGGGGACAACAGAGGGTAAGATGGTTGGACGGCATCACTGACTCTGTGGACATGAGTTTGAGCAAGCTCCAGGAGTTGCTCAACAGGGCAGCCTGGCGTGTTGCAGTCCATGGGATCGTAAAGAGTTGGACACGACTGAACAACTGAACTGATATAAAATAAAAATTAAATTTTTTAAAAGAAGGACTATTCTTCAGTGCAGAGCTTCCCAGGTGGCTCAGTGGTAAAGAATCTGTCCGCCAATGCATGAGAGGAGGGTTCGATCCCTGGGTTGGGAAGATCCCCTGGAGGAGGAAATGGCAGCCCACTCCAGTATTCTTGCCTGGAAAACGCAAAGGACAGAGGAGCCTGGTGGCCTACAGTCCATGGGGTTGCAAAAGAGTCGGACACAACTTGGCAATTAAACAACAATTCTTCAGGGCAAGACTGAGTCAGAAGTGAGTAAGCCCCAGGGCCTACTCCCCAGAAAGCTGACTTGGCACCGAACAGAGCAGAGGGGAAAGTCTGTTCCTAAAGAGCTGTCACAAGTACAGGCCTCCAGGGACTCCCAGCCCAGAGGCACATGACCACAGGGATCCAGAAGCATGCTGTCATCAAAGAACCTTATCACCCGCCAGCCAGGCAGTACCCCGAGCAGAAGCAAACACTAAACCCTACCAGGGCAATACATCTTCATCGTGAACCTCAGAAGTGTCCCACAGGTAATTTTCCCAGAAAACAAACAGCTTACAGTCAAAAACAGCTAAACACAAGTGGACCAGGATCCAATAAACACACCGTGACAAAATCTGTCAATGGTCTTCAAAGTCAAGCACAAGAGTCTGGACGGAAGGCAAACAGTCACTTTAGGTTCTTGAGCACTGCAGCTGTGTAACAGATATTTGGCTCTGGTATAAGGATTAGATGGGAGAAGGTGGAAGAGCTTTAAGAAAAAAAGTGGGTAAAAGCTCAGACCAGCTCTGGCAGTGTACAGTCCAGAGACACACACTGAAGGCTGAAACAAGTGGATCTTGTGATCAGTATCAAAATTACAAAATAAACATTTACTAAATGACAGTGACTCAATAAAAACATCACCATCCATTCAACAGATCAACCCAGAAACCTAGCAGCCATTCTTCACACCTCTAACCTCACCATGAATCACAAAAATCCTTTAAATTCATTACTAATTTCACCTTTTCCCATTTTTCTCACCAGCACTCAAGTCTTGCATGAATCTACTACATAGTCTCCTAGCTGGTTTCTCTTCCTTTCTGATGACCAACTCCCTTCTCTCCCTAAACCACAGCCAGAGGGACAAGCTTAAAGTGAAAATGTGTTTTCACCTTACTTATAGTTTCCTTTGCTGTGCAGAAGCTTTTGATTTTAATTAGGTCCCATTTGTTTATTTTTGCTTTTATTTCCAATATTCTGGGAGGTGGGTCATGGAGGATCCTGCTGTGATTTATGTCGGAGAGTGTTTTGCCTACGTTCTCCTCTAGGAGTTTTATAGTTTCTGGTCTTACATTTAGCTCTCTAATCCATTTTGAGTTTATTTTGGTGTATGGTGTTAGGAAGTGTTCTAGTTTCATTCTTTTACAAGTGGCTGACCAGTTTTCCCAGCACCACTTGTTAAAGAGACTGTCTTTTCTCCATTTTATATTCTTGCCTCCTTTGTCAAAGATGAGGTGTCCATAGATGCGTGGATTTATCTCTGGGCTTTCTATTTTGTTCCATTGATCTATATTTCTGTCTTTATGCCAGTACCATACTGTCTTGATGACTGTGGCTTTGTAGTAGAGCCTGAAGTCCGGCAGGTTAATTCCCCCAGTTCCATTTTTCTTCCTCAAGATTGCTTTGGCTATTCGAGGTTTTTTGTATTTCCATACAAATTGTGAGATTATTTGTTCTAGTTCTGTGAAAAATATTGTTGGCAGCTTGATAGGGATTGCATTGAATGTATAAATTACTTTGGGTAGTATACTCATTTTTACAATATTTATTCTTCCAATCCATGAACATGGTATATTTCTCCATCTATTAGTGTCCTCTTTGATTGGTTTCACTAGTGTTTTATAGTTTTCTATGTACAAGTCTTTTGTTTCCTTAGGTAGATATATTCCCAAGTATTTAATTCTTTTCGTTGCAACAGTGAATGGAATAGTTTCCTTAATTTCTCTTTCTATTTTCTCATTATTAGTGTATAGGAATGCAAGGGATTTCTGTGTGTTGATTTTATATCCTGCAACGTTACTGTAATCATTGATTAGCTCTAGTAGTTTTCTGGTAGAGTCTCTAGGGTTTTCTGTGTAGAGGATCATGTCATCAGCGAACAGTGAAAGTTTTACTTCTTCTTCTTCAGAATGGGAGAAAATAATAGCAAATGAAGCAACTGATAAAGGATTAATCTCCAAATTATACAAGCAGCTCCTGCAGCTCAATTCCAGAAAAATAAACGACCCAATCAAAAAATGGGCCAAAGAACTAAACAGATATTTCTCCAAAGAAGACATAAAGATGGCTAACAAACACATGAAAAAATGCTCAACATCCCTCATAATCAGAGAGATGCAAATCAAAACCACAATGAGATACCATTTCACACCAGTCAGAATGGCTGCTATCCAAAAGTCTACATGCAATAAATGCTGAAGAGGATGTGGAGAGAAGGGAACCCTCTTACACTGTTGGTGGGAATGCAAACTAGTACAGCCACTATGGAGAACAGTGTGGAGATTCCTCAAAAAATTGGAAATAGAACTGCCATATGATCCAGCAATCGCACTCCTGGGCATACACACCGAGGAAACCAGAATTGAAAGAGACACGTGTTCATTGCAGCACTGTTTCATGTTCATTGCAGCACTGTTTATAATAGCCAGGACATGGAAGCAACCTAGATGTCCATCTGCAGATGAATGGATAAGAAAGCTTTGGTACATATACACAATGGAGTATTATTCAGCCATTAAAAAGAATACATTTGAATCAGTTCTAATGAGGTGGATGAAACTGGAGCCTATTATACAGAGTGAAGTAAGCCAGAAAGAAAAACACCAATACAGTATACTAACACATATATATGGAATTTAGAAAGATGCAAATGATAACCCTGTATACGAGACAGCAAAAGAGACACAGATGTATAGAACAGTCTTTGGGACTCTATGGGAGAGGGTGAGGGTGGGATGATTTGGGAGAATGGCATTGAAACACGTATGTTGTCATATGTGAAACGAATCACTAGTTCAGGGTCAATGCATGTTATAGGATGCTCGGGGCTGGCATGCGGGGATGACCCAGAGGGAGGATAAAGGGAGGAGGGAGGTGGGAGGGCGGTTCAGGAGGGGGAACTTATGTAAACCCGGGGCAAATTCATGTCAATGTATGGCAAAACCAACCAATATAATATTGTAAAATAATTTGCCTCCAATAAAAAATAAATTAATTACCTAAAAAAAAATAAAAATAAAGTGAAAATGTGATCCCATTCACTGGCGTAAACTCCTTCAGTGGACTCCCACTATACTGAAAGTAAAACCCCAATTCTCCCCACGACCTGTAAGGCTTAGAATGACCCAGCCCCTGCTCACCTCCCTAACCCTATCTTCCAGTAGCTTCTCCCAGTCTCCCTGAGCTGCAGCCACATCAACCACCTTTGATTTGTTGAAATACACTAAGTGGAAGAGAGCAATGAGCACAAGATGTTAGTTTGTTTGTTTTTGCTGCTAAGTCACGTCAGTCGTGTCCGATCTGTGCAACCCCATAGATGGCAGCCCACCAGGCTCCTCCGTCCCTGGGATTCTCCAAGCAAGTACACTGGAGTGGGTTGCCATTTCCTTCTCCAATGCATGAAAGTGAAAAGTGAAAGTGAAGCTGTTCAGTTGCGTCCGACTCTTAGCAACCCCATGGACTGTAGCCTACCAGGCTCCTCCATCCATGGAATTTTCCAGACAAGAGTACTGGAGTGGGTTGCCATCACTCTCAAATTTTTCTAGGTTAAAACACTAGAAAAGTGATGGTTCTAGAGTTAGAATGACAGAGCTGGAAAGGTCAACCATTCTGCGGATGGCACAAAGAACATGATTTGGGGCAGGGTGAACCTGGGGGACTGGGCAGCCACCTACGTGGAAACATGACTCAGACCAGCGCTTTCAAAACCACCTGCTGGACATGCCTGGTGGTCTGTAGTTGGGAGCCCACCTGCCAACACAGGGGATGGTCAAGAAGGACTCAACACCCCACGGGGCAACCGAGCCCGAGAGCATGACTACCTAAGCCTGAGTGCCTTGAGCCTATGCTTGGCAACAAGAGAAGGCGCCGCAATGCGAAGCCTGCACATCACAACTAGAGAGCAGCCCCCACTCGCTGCAACTAGAAAAAGTCCACATACAGCAACAAAGACCCAGTGCAGCCAAAAATAAAAAAATTTTTTTTTAATTATTGAAAAAAAAAAAAAATCCTGCCAACAGGTCAGGGAATCTGCTTAGTGAGACCGGGTCAGCATTTTTCCATTTTTTAATGAAACAGATGAACGCACGTCACGGAGGACGGTGAGCGCTGCTCTCTGAAAACTGTTTCACTTATTCACACGAGCACACTGGACACACGTCATGATACAAAATGCGTTTCTTACTACAGGCCGAGCTACGCCACGAAACAGGCTCCTGGAGGGTTCCACACAGCAGGGAGTCAGAACTGTCCGAAAACTAATGAGTGAGTGAATGAAAGAATATCTGCAGCTGGAGCTATGGCACAAGGATGCCCATTCAGAAACGAGGCAGAATGAAAGCAAGAGGCGAGGAAAGCCAGCATTAGGAGACAGAAGAGGATCCTGCGAGCAGGACAGTATGGAACACTGGCCGAGGAAGTAGGGGAAAAAGAGGGAGATCGCTCCGTGGACAGCTGCCAGAGAGCAACGGAGATAAAAAATTTCAACTGTAAGTTCTGAGAGTTATTCTTAGATCACAGATCCCTTTGAGTATCTGACAAAAGCTACAACTCCTCTCTCTAGATAAGCGCTTGCACAGGTAACACGCTGCACTGTACCCAGAGGTCCACAGGGTCCAGCAGCTTAACCAAACAGTCCCTGGGGAGGCCCAGGCCCCAGGTGAATTCCTGCTTTCTAGCAGATGAGTGTTGGGACAGACATTTCCCTGAAGGGGCAAGGACAGGGATTCACCACCAGTAGGCTTCTTATAATCAGAAGAGCAAATAGAGAAGCAAACTAAGCGAGTCTGGAAGAGGCCAGGTTAACTGGGAATTGAGGGACACACAGGAGGTTGAGAGGATCGAGAGAAGATACTTTCAAATGAGAAAGATCTGACACTGAAAATTCACCTCCAAGCACAGTGGGGTCACCGCATTCACAAGATGCACAGCCACTGTGGGAAGAGGATTCCGGCCTGTTTCGCTGCATTTAACTCTTCACTTGGTAAAACAGGAAAGATCGTCTATCAAAACTTAAAAATCATGACTGCAAGTCAGTCAAAGGTATTTTCCATCATTATTTGTCACACTGCCTCAACACATGATCAGCTATTAGAGAATACCTGCCTGATAGTAAGAAGAACTCCCCAGAATGAATATTTCAAGTAACTTCAGAGTTTTTATATCTGTATGTTCAGTCTTACTTAAGGAAGTTGTTTAAGATCAGCGCTGCCTATAGATAATCTCCTACAGGTGAAATATAACATGCGTGCCCAGAAAATTTTTTTTTAATTTTTTAACTTAAAATGCTAGTAGTTTATATCTACAAGTTCACTTTAATTTATTTTCAAACTTTTCTAAATTAAATTATGCATTCACTTTTTTTTTTTAGAGACTAATTTACAAATCAGAACAACTTACATACCATGGAATTGACCTCCTAAAACTGTCACGCCATCTATTACAGACTGTGAAAGTTTCTCACTGCTGGGCCTAGAAAAGAAAAGGAAGAAAATATTACATCTAATCCAAGACCAACTGAGCTGCAAGTTCTGAAAGCAAATGCAGACATTCTGTGTTACAAATTTCAGAATAGTAACTCCACTGTATTCAAACTAAATGAAACCTACATAGCCCAAAAACTCTAAAAAGAAATACGGGTAAAGTGTAAGCATTTTCCAGTGACCTTTCTCAATATATTTCTTGGAAAAAGTTTTGCCTTTTAAATGAATTTAGGAAATAGATATAAACTTTACAACCAATATAACTGTAACACTAATTACTCTTACATTCAAACACTTTTTCAAGTTTGACGGTAACAACACATTTACTGCTTGAAAACAGTAATAGTAAATACACACAGAGCGTGTGTAAGCCAAGGCTAGGTGTTAAACCACCTAGGATAGCGAATCTAGCTTTCATTTTAAAAAGTCAGAATAAATTATTTTTCTATCTGAAAATAAAGATCAATATACATACCTGCTTTATAGAACAAGATTTCCTATATCATTTAAACTAGTTAACAGGTGAGAGGAAAACACATGTGAATGGATTTACCATGAGATGATATCTGTTTCAGAACATAAACCACTTGGCTATTCATTACCTACACATCCACAATCAGGGGTAACACATTAAGGGTAAAACACTTAATGGGTAAGGGAAAATGGTAAGGCATTTGGAGACGGAGTAGAAATTTACTTTAGAACAAATCTCTGGCTAGAACCAGATCTTATGCTAAAGAGAATGCTTCTGTTTCAAAGTATACTTTTAACCTAACATTTTACAGTCACACTTCTCTGTGAAGGAAGGCAAGAGCTGCTAAATGTGACAAACAAGCAGAAATAATATAGATGGTTAACGCTTTCCAGTGAACTCAAGCAGAAGAAAATGATGTGTTGGCCAACAATAACACAGGTTCTGGTCTCTAAACACAGTTAAGTAACAATCACATGTTCTTACTCTACAGAGGAAGGCACAAACCCAGAGAAATAAAGGGATGGGAGACATTTGGTAAGTGCCCATCTTGTGCCAGGAAACAGGCGCACAGTCTATATTATCTTATGTAATCCTCAGGAAGTCCTGCATGAGGTAGGTTCACCATCAACACTACAGGTGAGCAAAGGTATGCCCCAAAAGGTTAAGTGACTTGCTCAACTCGTACAGTGAGCTTGAGAGTTGGGGCTCGGACAGCAAGCCCAAGCTGTAGCAATGACTTAACTCCTACGTTCTACTGAAAAGACCAGGAGGAACCTCTCAGGGTGGTTCCGTTCCACTTGACTCTTTCCATTTGTCTTGGGTACTAACTGATACAACCATTTATGTGGCATTCAAAAATCAGCTTTCACCGTGGCTCTGATGAGCACCTGGTATCTCTACCGATCACCACGAAGGCATCTTGGTGCAGATCTACGGCTGCCTTCTCACTGATGTCCACCAACACGCTTGGCAAATGTTGTTCCTCAGCGTTTGCCAAGCAGGTAGCATGCTCCTCCCAGGATGCTGCCAACATTTCACCCAAAGGATCCACCAATTTTACACCATTGTCTTCCTAAAAAAAAGAATAAAAATAAAAAGTAATAAGTCATCTGTGCACAGCCAGGAGGGCGAGGTGAGGAAGCAAATCCAAGCTGTTTCTCCCCAAACAAAAGGCAATGACAGCTGGGCAGTTTCACTGGTGACCATGACTGAAGGCCAGTGCTGGACCAGGTACTGTACATACAACACCTCAGTAAATCCTCACGACACATGTCAGCAATCTAACTAATCCTCCTATGGTTACTCCAATCTCTGAGAAAACCGAGATTCAGAGCAAGTAATCTGCTTATGTTCATACAGCTAGCAAGTGTCTGTGCTGATGTTAAAACATCAAATCTATCTGACTCTTACACCCAACAGCTGCTGTGCCCCCCCTAGCCTTTTAAAAGGCTGTCATCTGTGCATTCACCATCAATTAACTGATGAGGCACAAATGCAGCAGAACCAGAGTCCCTGGAGACCCTTCTCCCTGTGGCTGCGCTCAAAAGAACACACTGGAAGGCAAGAGCTCAAAATTGTTTTAAGAAGTGCTTCTGGAATTAACAATAAATTTGGGGTTCTGCCTACAAATCATTAAGCAAGTGTGGTGATTTAGACATTTAAACACTTAACACATTTATAACAACCCACATTTAGAAGCTGAATAAGCAACATCCTCTTGTTTTTTTTTTGGGGGGGGCGGGTGTGAGAGGAAGAGGTTATAATCCCTCACTAACCCACAAATCTTTAACTTGCTGCTGATTTAGCTACAAAGGCAAAAGTCTCCTGTGCTAGCAACAGAACAGAAGCATATTATTTAAACAATGTTTCAGTGAGTTATAGGCCAGTACAGAATAAGATAATTAAGTTGTGTCAGAGGAATACTTTAAAAAACTTGATTGTCATAAACCCTAGACTCATCAGGCCTGATCAATATCTTGTCCAATGTTCACTTCTGGATCCCTGAAGTCACATGTCCAGCTGTTCACTCAAAACAGGAGACTATTCCCTAGAATAGAAAAGCTGTCCGAAAATTTTCAAAGTGTGCTAAGTCTTCTCAAAAATTTGTCATCTCCCCTCCCCCAGCTTGCCTCCAATCTCTTCGATCTCTGCCACATTAACAGAGGCAACATTTTTTATTACTGATGCTGTCTCAATACAACTAAGTTATAAGGACATTGTGTTATTTCTCAATATGGACACCCTCCAAAAAATGACTGTCTCATTTCACTCTCTCCACAACTGTTAAAAGAGTTGTGAGCGAAATGACCACTTGTTAAGAAAAGTGCTTGTTCAAAACCAAAGGCTTATAACAAGGAAAAAGAAAAGTACTAGAACTAGACTTTGAATTGGGGTCAAAGTGCTCAGAAACTAAGGTTTGGTCTTGGAAATAAAAGCCTATCTTATTGGAGCACTAAATGCATTACCTCAGGATTGTGTGATGCTGTTACCATGACTCCTATGGTAGATTTTGTCTGCTTTGACCTGAGGACAGCTAATAATCCCATTCGAAACATGACATGATCAAGATGTTCTGCTTTCGTTCGAAATCCAGCAGTCCCATATTGAAGAATGAGCCCGTCAGGCTTGGCATGTAACACTGACTGCTTCGTAACAGCATCTAAATCCATGTCTGCAAAATAAAGGAATATTTTTCAGGTATAATAAGAAATCTTCCAAGGTCCATTTGCATCAAAACCTGTCGTCCCAAACTAATATATCTGCTTCATTCTGACCCTTCCCAAAGAAGCCTACGATTGAGACAGAAGAACAGTAGAATACATCCGTGGGTTAGCACTACCTGTTTTGTCCACTTCAGGACAGAAATCAGGTTGTCCCCAACAATTCCTGGACACAAGGCAAACTTTAAACAGTCCACTCCCAACTAAAATGAAGATTCCACAGCACAACAAAAGATGCTGAATAATCAAAGCACTCCTGAGAACAAAGCTGGAGGCACCACACTCCCTGATTTCAAAGTACACTACAGAGCTACAGTAATCAAAACAGTATGGCCGTGGTATTAAAAAAGATCAATGGAATAGAACAAGAGCACCCAGAAATAAATCCACACATATGACCATTTATGATTCACAAAATCCTACATCATCAGGGATCATCTCATTTTATAAATGGGAAAACTTAATTCTGGATCTAGCTTACACAACCTAAATTTTACATGGGGAGCTGCTGATGGGCTGAGGCCTCAAGTCACATTCTCAAGTGGACCTAAGCTGCATATGCAAAATATCTGGGAAATCTGTGAAGTTCTGCTATTCCTCCCAGGCTACAGAGACTGATTCCCAAAGGAAAAGCAAAGGGGAAAAGCCTCCACTCCAAGACTGCCCAGACCTCCACATACACCATGGGGTGGATTTTTGTATTTTCATAAGGGAGGATCCTGATGCCCTTCTAAAGTAAGCTCTGAAACAAGCAACATCTTCCTTTTACCTTTAATTTTAAAGTCAAAGGTCAGCCTGTAGCCCACTAGACGTCCTTGTTTTCTTTATTGTCCTTCATTACTTCAATGAACAACAGTTAAATGTTTTTGTCCAGCTGGAAAACACTGGCATTTAGGAAGCTAATTTAGTTTGACCCAGAGTGATCAAATCTATTTTTCAAGCATGAAGACACTTCATTACAAACTGACCAGTTGGCAATATTCCATAATTATTCATAAGGGCGTAAACCTGTTTCGTCCAAAAGTCTTTAAAAAAAAAAAAAAAGTCAAGATAAAATGCGTCCGTCATTTCAAGCGTTTTATGTTCTAAAACTACTGATGAATATGTAAAGGTTTTTATTGAAAGTATTGTCAAGTGCAAACTGTGACCACTCAAAAAAGCTAAGAACGATCCCCTTCCCTCTATTCAACCTTCAGCACCTGGTTAGTTCCCCTTCCTCCTCGCCCCCGAATCTGCCCACGTTTCCTGGCACCCAGCCTTGAGGCCCGCACCGAGGTGATGGACGAGACCCCTTCCCCCAGCTCGACCCTCAGGCCTGAGCCTCCAGCCCGCTCCCCAACCCGGGGACGAGTAGGCGTGTCCCTCGCGGCCCGCAGCTCAGTCCTCCCGGCTGCCCACTAGCCTCTCGGGCGGCCGAACGCCCGCCCACCGCAACGTCCCGTTCGCGCCGCCAAGCCCCGGGGCCGCGCTCACCTCCGCCAAGACACTCCCCTCACCCGCACCGCGCGGACCACCTTCCTCGCGGAGCGCCGGGAACCGACTGCGGCGCGGAGAATCCGAAGACGTGGCTCTGCGTGGCTTCCGGCTCGTTGCCCCGCCCCTCAGCCAATCAGCACGGGGGACGGCCTGCTGGCCCCGCCCCGCCTCCGCGCCCGTCAGGCGCGGCTCGCGCCTGCGGAACCGCGGATTCGCGTTGCGAGGTTGCGCGAGGGTTTGGGGATGTTTGCCTTTGAATGACCAGGAAGGGTGAGGCCCCTGCGGTGGCCCGAGGGTTGGGGCTGAGGGTCGCGGGCCCTCAGAGCGCTGTGACCGGCAAATAAAGAACGCAGCCCCTGACTCCAAATTCGGGTCTCAGAGGGTGGCAGGCCCACGTTCCTGGAAAGCCGGGGTTCCGAGTGGTCCTGAGTGGGGAGGGGGTACCAGCCCCGAAACGGGGCCTCTAACAAGGTGGTCCCATTCCCAGTGAGCGCCACTCGGCCCCCCGCATCCCCTTTCTCTACTCTCGAGGTTCATCTCCCAAACGTCTTATTCGGGGAAGCTTTCTCGAGCCGCTCCTCCCCTCCCCGCCAGCTCGCATACGTCATTTTATTACCCTGGAAGACCCCTCTCATTCTGGGGGCAGAAGCCAGGTGGATCCAGATTGTCGGGACTCACATTTGCCGTCCCGGTCCGGGGTGGCTCCTGGGAGAGGCGAAAGGCCCACCGGGCAGGGGTCCGTGGCGCAGAGGCCGCGGGGGCTGCAACTGGCGTGGAGCGCGGCGGGGCCCGGAAGCTCCCGGAGCCCAGGGATCCTAAGCCTTGCCTCGCCGATACTGCGGGCCTCTCTGGTCGCTGCGGACACCGCCGCCCAAGCCCCACACCTGGCTGGGAGTTGGAAGCTGGGCCCCTCGCGCTTCCCAGAATTCAAGCTTGCAGCGTCCGCAGGTCGTGTTTGCCAGCCATTTGCAACGGGATAACTTCGAACACTTGTTGGAAAATCTAGATTACCTGGACCCAGATCGGAACCGGGGTGGGGGACGGGGGAAAAGAGAATCTGAATTTCAACGACGCATCTTGGGAGATGTGTATGCTAGATTTGGGGGTCAGGAAATAAAGCGCAAGAGCGTAAGTGTCCCGCTTTGTGCCCATAGCTCTCGGTGCGTAATAACGCTCCTGCAGAGCGGCTACCACGGAAAGGGAACTGCGGGAAATTTCCCTGGACACCGACGACGTTGACAAACCCAGTGTCCCTGGGCCTTTCCAGTTTTCCTGGCAGGTTGATTTCGAGTCAGCATGTCGGCTTCAATGAAGGAATGCCTTCAGCTTCAGCTGCTGGAGATGGAAATGCTGTTTTCTATGTTTCCTAACCAAGGAGAAGTAAAACTTGAAGACGTCAATGCCCTGACGAATATAAAGAGATACTTGGACGGCATAAGGGAGGCGCTGCCACCAAAAATCGAATTTGTGATCACCCTGCAGATCGAGGAGCCCAAGGTAGGTGCCCTGAGTAGTTTTCCTTGTTGCCAGGTTCCCGGGTTTTATTGAAAATACTTGGAGCCTGAGCTTCCTCTCCAAGAAGCAAATAGAGAATATTCCAGATGCATATTTCCTTTACTTGTTTGAAAGGAAAATATGGGATGTTAGTTGTCTCCAATAAAGAGCTTGAATTTTACATACATATGCTTACCTTTTAAACTAATATACCTAGTGTTTTTATTAAACACTTCTTGCAGTCTTATAGTGCCATTATTCTGTCATTCATCCAGTTTACCCAGTCCTACTACTGTAGTATGGACTATCTTGTACATACGTTATGATTTCCCCAGATCTAAATGTTGTCTTTTTGGCAGCACTGTTTTTAAGGAGTGAATGACTGTTTCTTTGGTGGCACCATGACCCTGAAAGCAAATACAGGTAGAAAATCTAAATTCTGAAAATGAATTGACCTTCATTTTCTGATCTGTTTATCTCCAGCACCGTTAGCACAGCCCATGTAACAAGTGGTCCAGGCATTTGAGAACCACTGTTATTTACTTCTTACTCAGCCTTGGGTCAGCATTCCTTCAGAGGAGACTCCCTGGCTCCCCAGACCTCATTTACCCCGCTGGTTTCACATTTTGGTGGATCCCTCTACTCTTCCATGGCAATGCTTCTCACCTTTGCAATGAAATACTTGCTGCATGTAATGCTTTGTTTAATGTCTGCCCCCTTCACTAGGCTCTAGACTTCATGAAGGACAGAACTAATGTCTAGCTTCTTGTGAAGAAGAAATATCTTGAAATATTTTTTTCAGCATAGGGTACCTGACATGTGGTCGGTGTTTGATGAATATTGGAAGGAATGAATGCATCAATGGAAGGAGTTTGTGTCTGTGTAAAAAACTGTTTGTAAAATTGTGCAGTGTCTGGCACACAGCTGACACGTAACAGAAGCAGTAACTATTGTTGATACCTTGATCAGAATCATGCAGTGGCCCTTGATAAACTACCTTATGTGATTTCATGGTACTTAAATCTATTTGCTTTTCATTTTAAGGTGAAAATTGACTTGCAAGTAACCATGCCTCACAGCTACCCGTATGCAGCACTACAGATGTTTGCACGGTCACCAGAACTTGACAGACAGCAGCAGCTGCTTCTCAACAAAGGCCTCACTTCCTACACCGGGACTTTTGATCCAGGGGAGCTCTGTGTGTGTGCGGCCGTCCAGTGGTTACAGGACAACAGTGCCTCCTACTTCCTGAACAGAAAGCTCACGAACGAACCATCGACACAAGCAAAGCCAGTCAAGAACACCTTCCTCCGAATGTGGATCTACAGTCACCATATATATCAGCAGGATCTCCGGAAAAAGATCCTGGAGGTCGGGAAAAGGTTGGACGTGACAGGATTTTGCATGACGGGAAAGCCAGGGATAATCTGCGTGGAGGGCCTCAAAGAGCACTGTGAGGAATTCTGGCACACAATCAGGTACCCCAACTGGAAACACATTTCCTGTAAGCATGCGGAGAGTATCGAAACAGAAGGAGATGGGCAAGACCTGCGCCTTTTCCATTCTTTTGAAGAATTACTCCTGGAGGCCCACGGTGACTACGGCTTGAGGAACGACTATCACATGAATCTGGGCCAGTTCTTAGAATTTCTCAAAAAACACAAAAGTGAGCATGTTTTCCAGATATTATTTGGTATTGAAAGCAAAAGTTCTGACTCCTAGGAAGCTATGAAGAGGCCTCTATGAAAAGGCCTACATAACTAAGCTCACTAAGTTATATTTCTATTAATAAGAGCAAAATAAAAGGACGAGTAGCTGGTTAGCATCGTCGGTGGGGAACCTAGCTCCAGTATTTTTCCCTGGTATTGAAACAAACACATAAGCCTTGTAACTTTATAACAGTGTGAGGGTGATGTTACCTGTATTTTCCTGTGTTAATTGAAAACTATTTCACGGTAAACTAATAAAAACCAGTCAGTCTAACCAGTGAAGCTAATTTGATTTAAAAAGTTTTCAAAGCCCAGCTGAATGGCAGTGGTCAAATGTGCACACACTTTTTTCTCAGTCAAGTTGAAAATGGGAACTAAGAGAAAACACGTGTTTACACATTTCTTACTTAAACTCTTCTCTGTGGAGTTTTTCCTTTTAGTAAAACCAAATGCTAACCAACAGTGGTGACACTATGCCCTGTGTTGTTTACATCGATTGATTCATAATACTAAGGATCATGCACCAATATTCTTAGTTGGGTTCTTCTCCACAGAATCAAGTATGCTTTCTTGTCCACACAGTGTCCCACAAATTGCGCACTTGGGTCTTCTTCCCTGTGCCAGTTTGCATCGTTCTGTGGGGCAAGGGCATTGGGAAGGACCAGTGTGGATGGCCCTTCACTGTTACCTTCCTAGAGGACAAAAGTGATGTCACCACCATCTCTTCTGAAAATTTCAAGCTCCACGGTCTTCACCAGCCTTTGTCAAAATGAGAGTTTGAGATTCAGTGACATGGACAGAATGCCTCACTCCCCATCTCGGGATGCTGGTTGCTGCTGCTGCTGCTAAGTCACTTCAGTCGTGTCCAACTCTGTGTGACCCCATAGACGGAAGCCCACCAGGCTCCCCCGTCCCTGGGATTCTCCAGGCAAGAACACTGGAGTGGGTTGCCATTTCCTTCTCCAATGTGTGAAAGGGAAAAGTGAAAGTAAAGTCGCTCAGTTGTGTCCGACCCCTAGCGACCCCACGGACTGCAGGCTACCAGGCTCCTCCATCCATGGGATTTTCTAGGCAAGAGTACTGGAGTGGCTTGCCATTGCCTTCTCCGGGGATGCTGGTTAGATGCCAAAATTGCTGCATGTGCTGGCGGCGCTTATAGAATCTTTGATGAAACAGTCCATTCCAGTGTCTGGTTTTCCTGTGGGCCTAGGATGTGACCTTAGGCAGGGCCAGGACCTGACAGATAGGTCCTGCTGTTTGGTAAGCAGCTCTTACCAAACCTTTTTAATTTAAGGCATCTACCCCTGGCCAGGAGTTTCTGGGAGTCTCGCGTGCGGTGAAGGACATTCCTGAGCTCTCTCTGCTCAGCTTTCTCTGGTTTCCTCGTCTTGGTCTCTCTTTACTACTGCCCTTCCCCAGGAAGCATTCCATTCTCCTGCTGGTCACAGGCACTCCACTGATACCCTGGTCCCCTAAGGATGTATCTACTGTAAGGATACCCCTAAGGGGTATCCAATGATGCCCCTCAGTCCCCAAAGTTGGGGGCTGAGATTCAGTGACATGGACGGAATGCCTCACTCCCCATCTCGGGATGCACTTAGATGCCAAAATTGCTGCATGTGCTGGCGGCGCTTATAGAATCTTTGATGAAACAGTCCATTCCAGTGTCTGGTTTTCCTGTGTGTATAGGATGCAGACACATGTCCTCGGGCAGGGCCGGGACCTGACAGATAACAGACTCTGCACTAAGCTGAGTCTCCTGACCATGAGGCCTGGGAACGGGGTCCACTCTGTCCTGCCTGAGTTCTACTTAGCTCATCAGAGAGAGTTTCTTTTCAGGGCGCAACTCAGACCCTTCCACCAAGACTCTTGTCGTGGGCCTGCCTTGCCTGCTCATCCAGCTTGCCCATTCGTGTTTTAATCGTGGCTTTGCACATGGCTGGGACTCAAGCTGGGGCCTCATTTTCCCTGTGGACGAAGGGAAGTAGGACTGACATTGCCAAAGACTCGTTTCTCAGTCTTTACCAGGACTGAAAACAACACAGCATAGGAGTCAACTTCCCATATCATCTCCCCAGAGCCATCAAGAAGGTATAATTAGCGTTCACAAGGGTTCAGGCCCTAAACAGATGTCAACTGTTAACTTTTTCCCCTTTGAACTGAGACAGTAATAGGTGCCCTTCATCTAATATGTGCCTAAGCCACTCAGAGTGGCTTAAATGAGCTAAAGTAGTCACAGAAAGGTAAGTTTAAAGAATATGGAACAAAAATTATATAACAAATGAATAAATTCTGGTCTTTGAACACTTTACTGCTTCTGGAGCTATTTCTGATGATAGTTTTTCAGGACCTACTTTGACATGTCAAATAGAAGCATCTGCCAATGTTGTTTTTTTTTCTCCCTATCAGAAGCACTAATATTGTTCAGTCACCGAGTCATGTCCAACTCTTCACAACTCCATGGACTCCAGCATGCCAGGATTCCCTGTCCCTTACCATCCCCCAGAGTTTGCCCAAGTTCATGTCCATTGCATCGGTGATGCCATCCAACCATTGCAGAAGCACTAATAATAGAAATGTAGATTTTATGGAAATATATATGTTTTATGTGATGATAATTCAAAATGCAGCTTTGTAGGTATTATAGAATAAATACACTGCTGGTTTGTATGCCCAGCCTCAGAGGAGCAGGTACCTCTTTGCACACACACAAACACACACACTTACACTGAGGAAACTCCCCTTCTCTGGGAGAAGTGACAAATCCAGCTGGCAATCTCCTGGAGAGATGGTTTTGAACTCTTGCTGCTAGAATCCCTAATGCCACCCTCCTTCCTGGCCTATGGAATGCTCAGTTGACCAAAACTTCCTGTGAGCTATTAACACCTAACATCTGCCCCCTTTTTCTTCTTGAGAGTCAGAATCAGCCTCTGTTGCTTGTAATTCAAGAATCCTGATACTGTATACATATATGTTTAAAATGTTCATTTGGAAAGAATGCTCATTATACACGCTTGTGTCTTTTTAAAGCTTACTAAATTAAATCAGTTTTTCTTCAAGTATGTTCTCTGCTTTTCATTCCTTGCTGGTCTATTTTGTTAGGCTAAGGACAGAGAATACTCGCATAGTGGCTTGAAGAATGGGTCTGATGAGCTGACACACCATAACAAGGACTTCAAAAACATTTATATTAAAGCAGAAATATGTTGCCTGTGAACTTGAGTTTCTGTAAGACTGCTTACAAGCTATCCTTCTAAGAACTTGAGAAGGCTTTGCAGGAGCCTATCTGAGGCCTTCATATAACACCACTCCTGAGCAGGACAGTTTTCTTTCTTTTACTTCAAGTGGCCCAGTACTAAGTTGAAAGAATTAGATATTTTCTGAAGGGAGCGTGGTTTACTCAAAAATCCTGATTTTATATAAAATCCTAATTTGCTCAAAATTCTCAGCCCATTGGATCTCCCTCATAGGGTCCACATGGTAGAATCACTTTTCACTGTAACCTATTCATCTGGAGAGGCCTTTTTTTTTTTTTTTTCCTGAGCCCAGTTAACTCTAGAAAGCATTTGGATCAACCCATAAATGGGCTGGAGCATTGCACATAAAATTCAAAGAAAGCCACAAAACACTGAGGGTCCTCCTTAGTTGTAGGTGAAATAGAGCACACAATTTTTTCTTCACTATGGCTGGAATATTCCAACATACACCAGGAAACTGGACCACCACAAAGCTGGCTCAGGTGGCAGGCTCTTGTGCTTTCGTGGGATTTATCTTATACTGTCCAGCCAGATGTATCGTAGCAGGTATCCAGAGAAGCTCATGACACCTGTGCTCCAGGTCTTATGAGCACATATCATCAGTGTGTTAGTCCAGCATGATGCCCTGTATGATAGGGAGATGATCAAGGTCTAGTCTCAAGAATTATATAATGGCACACAGAAAGTTAATGGGCCATTAAGAGAAGACAGTCTCTAATGTTGGTCATCAATAAACTGCTACTACATGTGTCCTCTCCCTACTGGAATAAAGACAAAACAAAAAATGCGCTGGCCAAATTAATACCTACCTACTGATCTGCTCCAAGAAAGAGAACCTGTTTGACAACTGCTACACTTAGAATTACAATCTGATTAATGAACATAATGCTGTCATTCTTAAAGCCCTATCTGTCTCTTGCACATGCCAAAGATCATTTAAGTTCGGACATGATAAGAATCACACCCATGTTTCTTTTAAAGCGTTTGATAGTAGGATTTATCTTGGTGAATCATTCGGTACTGCAGCCAGAGTAACTCTAATTCTATGCCTCATGGGAAGATTGAAGGCAGGAGGAGAAGGGGAGGACAGAGGATGAGACGGCTGGATGGCATCACTGACTCAATGGACATGAGCTTGAGTAAACTCCAGGAGTTGGTGGTGGACAGGGAGGCCTGGCGTGCTGCCGTCCATGGGACCATGAGGAGTCAGACATGACTGAGTGACTGAACTGAACTGATGCATCATGGATCCAGTGTGGGGCTGTTGCCTTAGATGATGAAGACATCAATTCTAACTCTTCACTGTGAAAATAACTAGACAATGGGTTCATTCATATAGCATATGCTTTATCCCACAGACCATCATGGTTTCAGAGCTGTTGCCAGATTATTTCCAAAATGCCTAGTGGTTAGGGCTTCCCTGGTGGCTCAGTGCTAAAGAATCCACCTGCAGTGCAGGAGATGGAGGAGACACAGGTTTGATCACTGGGTTGGGAAGATGGCCTGGAGAAGGAAATGGCAACCCACTCCAGTATCCTTGCCGCAAAAATCCCATAGACCGGGGAGCCTGGTGGGCTATAGTTCATGTGGTTGCAAAGAGTTGGACATGACTGAAGCGACTAACACATCTGTCTTTCTGCAATGCACTGTTATCCTAGTAAATGGAGCCTCAAAGGTAGATTTTGGAGACACATTTATGAGATTAAGAGTTCTACACCATAGAGGTCTTTCATTCACGTCTGTGCGTGTAAGTTTAGTGAGAGCCTTGACACTGTCTTGGTGGCTCTGATCCGGCTTTCTTGCTGTTGTTGTTATACATATTGCTTATGTGGGCTACCCCCATTTTTTGGCCAAAGCCAATTTAATATTCAACTGGGCTTCACAGGTGACACTAGTGGTAGAGAACCTGCCTGCCAGTGCAGGAGATGTGGGTTCAATCCCTGGGTTGGAAAGATCCCCTGGAGGAGGGCATGGAAACCCACTCCAGTATTCTTGCCTGGAGAATCCCATGGACAGAGGAGCCTGGAGGGTTAGTCCATAGGGTTGCCAAAGAGTCGGGCACAACTGAAGCAACTTAGCATGCAACTTGATGTTCAGTTGATATGCATTACTGTAGCTATGTCAGTTGTATACACCAGCACCCATTTTTCTAGATCAAGACTTGTGCTAATCCTAGTTGTTCAATATTTTCAGTATCATTTCTGGCTCTGGGAGCCTGTGATTTACTGGCGACCACCAAAGATTTCTGTAGGCCAAACTATTCTTATTACACTGTCCTGGTTAGTTCACCTTGTCTCCAGTTGTTATTTGCTGCGAAGTGCTGCTTTTAAGCATCTAGTAGCCCCAAGATTCTGATGTCTCTATTGAAATAAAGAGCTCATTTTAACTATAGCAATTCCCAGCTTACAGAGAAGAGTCATGAAAATGCTTTTCATGTCCTCAATAAAATATTAGCAAATTAGATTCAACACAGCATTAAAAGGATCATGATCAAGCAGGATTTATTCCAGGGATGCAAGGATGGTTCAACATCAGAATGTCAATCAATGTGATACAGTCATATTACCAAATGAAGGATATAAAATCAAATGATCATTTCAAATAGATGCAGTCATATTACCAAATGAAGGATATAAAATCAAATGATCATTTCAAATAGATGCAGGAAAGGCATTTGACCAAATTCAATATCTATTAAAAACTCTCAACAAAGTGGGTATCAAGGAAACATATCTCAACATAATAAAGGCGTATATGACAAGCCCACAGCTAACATCATTTATACTCAATGGGGAAAATCTGAAAGCTTTTCCTCTAAGATCAGTAACAAGACAAGGATGCCCACTCTTGTAATTTTTGTTCAACAAAGTATTGGAAGTCCTAGCTAGAGCAATTAGGCAAGAAAAAGAAATAAAAGACATCCAAATTGGAAAGTAAAAAGTAAAACATGATATTAAATATAGAAAACCCTAGAGACCCTACAAAATAATTTTAGAATAAAGAAAGAGTAAAGTTTCAGGGTACAAAATCAGTACACAAATTCTGCTGAATTTCTATACACTAATAATGAATTATCAGAAGAATCAAGAAAACAATTCCACACATAACTGTACCAAAAAGAATAAAATACCTAGCAATAAATTTAACCAATGAGGCAAAAGACCTGTACACTGAAAACTATGACACTGATGAAAGAAAGTGAATATGACACAAATAAGTGTAAAGATATTATATGCTCATTAGGAAAAATAATATTATTAAAATGTCCATACTACTCAAAGCAATCTACAGATTCAATTCCTATCAAAATTACAATGACATTTTTCAGAGATATAGAGCAAACAATCCTCAAATTTGTGCATGATAAAAGACTCTGAATAACCAAAGCACTCTTGAGAAAACAAAACTGGAGACATCACACTCCCTGATTTCAAAGTATACAAAGCTACAGTAATCAAAACAGTATGGGGAATTCCCTGGTGGTCCAGTAGCTAAGAATCTACACCGCAATGCAGGGGGTGCAGGTTTGATCCTTGATCAGGAAACTAAGATCCCACATACCTCAGACAACTAAGTCTGTGCCCCACACCTACTGAACCTGTTGCCACAATTAGACAGCCCACATGCCACAACTACTGACGCCCATGTGCTCTGGAGCCCGAGTACCCCAACTAGAGAACCTGCATACCACAACTACTGAAGCTCGCAAGCTACAAGCAGAAAGTCCAAGTGCAGAAACAAAATATCCTGCAGGATGCAATGAAGATCCTGTGTGCTGCAACTGAGATCTGATGCCAACAAACAACTGAATAGATGAATAAATAAACAGTGTGGTACTGGCATAAAAACAGACATAGATCAATGGGACAGAATAAGAGAGCACAGAGATCCACACATATATGATCATTTATGACAAAGAAGCTAAGAATACACAATGGCAAAAGGACAGTCTTCCCAACAGATGCTCTTAGGAAAACTGGACAGTCACATTCAAAAGAAAAAGTACTAGACCACTATCTTATACCAGACACAAAAATTAACTCAAAATGGATTAAAGACTTGAATGAAAGACCTAAAGTCCATAAACTAGAAGAAAACAAGTGATAAGCTCTTTAACATCAACTCTGGCAATGATATTTGTGTTTGGCACCAAAAGCATAGTCAACAAAAGTAAAAATAACAAAGTGGGACTATAGAAGCTCTTAAATAGCAAAGAAAGCCATCAACAAAATGTAAAGGCAACCTGAGAGAAAATATTTGCAAATTATATATTTTGAATATTAGCCCCTTATCTGATACGTAAAGAACTCATTAGCAAAAAATAAAATAAAATCTGATTTCAAAATGGGCAGAGGGTTTGAATAGTTTTCCAAAGAAGATATACAGACGGCTAACACGTACATGAAAAGATGCTCAGCATCACTAATCATCAGGGAAACGCAAACCAAAACCACAATGAGGCAACACATGTTAGAACAGCTATAACCAAAAAGACAAGAAATAAAAACTGTCGGTGAGAATGCAGAAAAGGGAACCTTTGTGCGCTGCCAGCGGGAATGTAAACTGGTACAATCAGTATGGGAAAAGTACACGGGTTCCTGAAGTTATTAAAGACAGATCCACCAAAAGACCCGGCAACCCCATTTCTCAGTATTTGAGTAAAATAAAAACTAGTTTGCTGCCCTACTGCAGTAATATGTACTAAACCAAGACATGTTTATCCAATGGATAAAGAAAACACACACCCCATAAAAAAGAACAAAATCTTACCATTTGCAACAACAGGATGGACCTCAGGGGCATTTTACTAAGTGATATAAGTCAGTCAGAGAAAGATAAATATCCTGTGATCTCACTTATATACGGAATCCAAAAACAAAGAGACAAGCTCACAAAGAACAGGCTGGTCATTGCCAGAGACAGGGGATGGAGGAGTGGGCAAAATGGGTAAAGGGGGTCAAAAAGTATGAATGTTCAGTTATAAAATGTCATGGGAATTTAATAGCATTGTTGGTAAAGAACCCACCTGCCAATGCAGAAGATTTGAGAGATGTGGGTTCGATCCCTGAGTCAGGAAGAGCCCCCGGAGGAGGGCATGGCAGCCCACTCCAATATTCTTGTCTGGAAAATCCCATGGACCTAGGAGCCTGGTGGGCTACAGTCCACGAGGTAGCAAAGAGTTGGACATGACTGACGCAACTTAGCACAGCACATAGTGACTCTAGTTAATAATATTGTATTATATATTTGAAAGATGCTAATAGAATCTTAAAAGTTCTTATCACAAGAAAAAAAGTTTGTAACTAGCTATGGTGATTTATTGTGGTGACCATTTTGCAATATATAAAATACCACATTACCTTGTAAACCTGAAACTAATATGTTATATATTAATTATACTTCGATTTTTAAAAATGCTTTTCACTGATGCTACTAATCCCTTCATCAGTCTGTATCTCAAGACTTTCGTGAAAGGAGGGTCACCAATAGATCTTCTTGGGAGACTTAGGGGACCACTAGGATTGAAATGGTCAGATTGCCCACTGCAAATCTACTCCATAATCCCATCTTTGTAAATCTTTGAATCCCTTTATATTATTTCAAGGAATGTTCGTGTTCTCAACTTCATTTAATGTGCATCACCGTCAAGTCTACATTTCAGTCAACTAACTAAACCAACAAGCAGAGTTGTTTTCAGCTGCTCAAGGCAGCACATTAAACGCAGGATCCGCAGGAGGTGACCCCCATTAATCAAGTCTGTGTGCGTGTGTGCTGTCACTCAGTCGTGTCTGACTCTTTATGATCCCATGGACTGTAGCCAGCCAGGCTCCTCTGTCCATGGGATTCTCCAGGCAAGAATACTGGGGGTTGCCATTTCCTCCTCCATGGGATCTTCCTGACCTAGCAATCGAACCCACATCTCCTGTGGCTCCTGCATTGGCAGGCTGGTTCTCTACCACTGAGCCACCTGGGAAGCCCTCCATAAAGTCTGCCCAATCCCAAATTACACGGTTCCATCCTCAGAACATTTTCAGAATTCCATATATTTCCCTGAGATTTTGCCAGAATAAATGAGCACAGTCTAGATTTTTTTTTGGTGGGAGTCTTCTCCTCCTGGGTTTGCTTTTTTAATTGTATCCAGCACAGTGCTTCTCCATACTGGTCTCTAAATGAAGCCTACAGAGAGATCTTGAGATGTCGCCTGGGAGGAGGAAGAGGAGATGGAGTGAGGTCGTTACAGGCTCTTCACACAAGGCACTTACAATCTCTGTAGGCAGGAAGAGCCCCCATGTTGATGAGCAAGGAAGGACTTGCCAACTGTCCTGCTTTGCCTGGGAGTGAGGGGTCTCCTGGGACACAGGATGGTCAGAATTCAAACCTGGTTTAGGGTATTACAAGTCCTCCAGATCCCCCTACCTGGAGACCCCCAGTCCTAATCAACGTCCTCCTGTGTCCTGGTCAATACTCTTTAGTTTCACATGAGAGTCCTGGTGAGGCTGTGAATGCAACTCCTGTTAAAATTTGTCAACCAGCAGGATGACCTATGATTTTAGGTTTGTGTTATTTCAGTCTTATAGTGAGTAACAGGGGCTCTGTATCAACCTAGAGGGGTGGGATGGGCAAGGAGATGGGAGGGAGTTTCAAAAGGGAAGGGATATATGTATACCTATGGCTGATTCACGTTGATGTTTGACAGAAGACAGCAAAATTCTGTAAAGCAATTATCCTTCAATAAAAAATAAGTTAATTTTAAAAAAAGAGACATTTTTTCTAGAGTTTATACAGTGACTAGAACTGAGAATTTAAGCCCCTGATCCTAAATTATCTGTTTATGAGTCCATCTCTGTAAAAAGCAATCAGCCTCTTCCACTGTCCTAGATTTCTTCACTTTATACTGTTTAAATGGCAGCACCCACTTATCAGCCAAAACCTTCCTATCCTTAGATAAAGCAATCCATCCATTTTTCACTTCATGTTTGTGTTTGGCCGGCGGGAGGTGGGCAGGAGTGGGGGAAGGGTACCAAAGATACATTGCTACATCAATTTTTATTAACTTACATTTTTTACCATTTGTCTTTAGGTCTTTCATCCATCTGAAGTCCTCCTTTTTATATAGGGTGAGGCAGGGTTCCAGTTTCCATTTTCTCTATGTAGTAGGTCGGCTGTCCCAGTCTGGTTACTGAACACCATCCTTCATGTATTGATTTCTGTGCTACTTTTGTAACTAGTATATTCAGGGGGTCTGTCTGTGAGCTGTTCTATTACACTGTTCTATATGTTTCTCATGACTTTGATGTATATACCTGGATGCTGGAGGCTTAGTGTGAACACAATAATGCAAAAATATGGGGACTTCCCTGGTGGTCCAGTGGCTAAGGCTGTGCTTCCAATGCAGGTGGAACAGGTTCCATCCCTGGTCAGGGAGCTAGATCCCACATGCTGCAACTAAAAACACCCCACCCACAACCCATCCCATCATCCCTCGATGAACATTGAAGAGTCTGAGTCCTGCAATCAACTCAGCACAATAAATAAATAATAGAAATAAAAAAGAAATGTAAAAATGTATAACAATATCTCAATTCTTTTTATAATATTCTGGATATATCGGTTTCAATAAAATACATGAACATGAATTCCACCTGTCTCTTTTTATTGGAGAAGGAAATGGAAACCCACTCCGGTACTCTTGCCTGGAAAATCCCATGAATGGAGAAGCCTGGTAGGCTACAGCCCATGGGATCGCAAAGAATCGGACATGACTGAGTGACTTCACTTCACTTCTTTTTATAGGACCACAGAAATTACGCATGTGTCCCACTTTCTTTTTTTCTACTAGACAGTACTGTTCTAACTGTACTCTGGCAAACACAAAACAGATGATGGAGAAAGGTAAACATGGGTTCAGAGTTGCCCTCCTTCACTTATGAACTCTGCGGACATGGCACATTAAAGTGTCTACTTCATATGGGAATGGTGAGGACTTCATTAAATAAGATAAGGTATACAGACTACACGGTACCTGGCAAGTAATCACCCAATGTTTGTTTCATTATCTTTCTCTGAAGATAACACTCATTACAGTATACACATGTATTAAATGACTACACACATATTAAATGAATGAAGTTCAAAGTGAAATTAGCTTGGAATATTTTTAAAATTCAAAATTCTCTATCATATGACTGCCAAGACCCAGCACTGTCATTTTTAAATGTAACAATATTTTGAGAAAAAGACAATTACTTTCTCATTTTATTCATTTGCTTTTTCTAATGCTTTAATAAATCGTTTGCATAGGTAAATACATTTAGTTAGAGCTACAAGACAACATGAAAACCAGACAAGAAATGATGAAAACTAGAAAAGGCATTCCAGATCTTTTCAAAATAACTACATTGAGGAAATTCTTGACTAACCGTTACCTTCAGAAATACCCCTACCCCTTCTACTATAACAACTTGTGTAATTTTCAATGAAATCATTTATTACTACAGTTTATCCTGAACATTTTCTTATACTCCTTGAAAGCCTTACTTCAAAAACAAAAAGTCTCCACATAATTCTGTAAATAAATAGTAAATGTTATTGTACCTGAGCTTAAGAATTTTAACTTGTCTCCATTGGTTTATTAATTTCTAAAGTAAAACCTGAAATTAACATTCATTTCTGGACTGTAACTACTGATAGTCATTAGAATATTTTAATATCTGATGTAAAGAGGGTTTCTGATATTGGGGAAGAGGTGACAAAATTTTCTTCAAACTCAGAGGAAAGTGAGTTTGCTGTAACACAATGAGTTCTTAATTACCTGAGCTACCCAAGGGGACACTTGGGCAGGTTACTCAGTTGGGAAACCCGCTTGCCTTGACTCTGGAGATGTGTGTCTGAAGACGTTGACCCCACAGGCAGCCCTTTCTCAAGATGCTCCCCACTCTCTCTGCTCTGCCCACTTCTCAGGCTGTGCTCAGCTGAAGGCACCAACTTCAGGACAGGGCCATGGTCTGCAAGGGCCCAGCGGCAATGTGCAGGGTTGAAGTACAGAGCATTTGGTAGGGGAGAAAGAAAGGTGCTTTTACGAAGGGATTTCTGACGGAGGACCGAGGTGCTAAGGAGACGGAATAATGTCGAAAGAATATTATAATCTAAGGCTGCACAAGGCATTGTAAACAGCAATGATCTTTCTTGGAAATGTTAGAATTCAGCTGCATCAAAAGAGCACATATAATCCAGGATTGGAATAAAAATACCTGAGGAGTTATTTTTCTCTAGGCAACAAAGTAAGTGTTGTTTCTGTTTTTAGTGAAAGCTCGTCCATGCCAAAATTGATTTTAATCTTTTAAGTCGATTTTTAATAAAGTGAGCAACAAAAGAATTAGGGATTTTAATACTGATCATATTAATTTATTACTAATTTTGGACTTCCCCTTAGTTCCCTATATAAAAATGATGGGTTTCTCAGTGGTAGTTACAATAGCTTTTAAAGAGAACTTGGGCAAAATAATTAAGATGGAAACCATAAATAACTGGAAAGTAAATGAAGCAAATTGTTCAATGAGATAATCACACTAAAGTATATTAATATTCTTCTGTAAATTTTTAGATTGCTAAAGTAAAATTATCTTAATCTAGCATATTATGAATCGTTATAAAAGACTTCAATCTTTGAAAATTATGAAAGACTTCAAGACCTCATTAATGGAGTTAGAAATGTCAGTTTCTATGCTACTAGTCACGTTTGGTCTGTATTTTCTGGGCCTCTTTAGGCCAAGGATAACAATCAGGCAGAATCTGGTCATAGTCAGTGCTATACATCTGAGAGCGGACAAATGCTTCCTTGTTTGGGGGTTCAGGATAAACTGTGGCTGTCTTTTCTTGGTATGCATCTTTCACAATCTAGAAATAAAAAAAGAATATTAATTATTTTAATGAATAGAGGTGATGATGAGCACATCAGAAATTTTTCATTTGATTTCATTAACAGATGAATGGATAAGGACGCGGTAAATATACACAATGCAATACTATCCAGCTACTAAAAAAAGTACAAAATAATGCCATTTGTTGCAACATGGATGCAACTAGAGGTTATCATACTACGTGAAATAAGTCAGAAAAAGACAAATACCATACGATACCAATTATATGCAGAATCTAAAACAAGACATAAATGAATCTATCTTTGAAAGAGAAACAGACTCATGGACACAGAGAACAGACTTGTGGTTGCCAAGGGGGAGGGCTGATGTAGGGGACTGAGGTCAGCAGGTGTCAGGTATTATCAGTATGCATCGGATAGACAGACAGCAAGGTGCTACTGCAGAGCACAGGGAATTACACTGAATATGATAACCATAACAGAAAATAATATAAAAAAGGAAGTGTATATAGATATATAAAACTGCATTGCTTTGCTGTACAGCAGAAATTAATACAACAGTATAAATCAACTATACCTCCATAAAAAAAGAAATTTTATATCTGTTTCAAAAGATTAAAATAATTTACATCTTGCCTGTTTCCAAAAACTTCAGTGTATTATAATAAGAATACCGGATCACAAAGATACAAAGTGAAAATGCAACCATGTAACAAGAGGAGACTGTGATGTCAGCAAGGAAGGAAAGTGTGGCTGCCAGAGACTTCCCTACGGGCGATCCGACCAGGATTTCTCAGACGAGTCAGTCCTGAAAGCCCTGAAATGACCTGATGATAGTTTCAGTTCAGTTCAGTTGCTGATAGCTTACTTGAACTCAAATCCTTAAACACCCCACTGAGTTTGGACTCAGATATCCTGCACTTTCAGCAATCTCGATTCTGACCACAGCCTCCTACAGAATCTCCTTTTTTATCCCACAGTTAAGGCGACTCTCGGTCTAATCTGTGGGGGTCCGGGGGCAGTCTCCGTGCTCCCTGCCTCACTGGTGTCACAGCACCTCGTCTCCACGCCTTTCTGTCACAGTCCCCATTCTGGTCCCTGACCAGGGTGATCTTCAGTGCTGTCTTTCTCCTTTCATAGTTGTCGCTTGACATGTCACACTTTTCCTAACCTTACTTGGGCCCACATGGTTACACATGATGCTTTTATTCTTTAAAACTCAAAAACAAACACACAAAAAACCTCCTCTCAAGTCAATTTCAAACCTTCCCCTTCCCAACAAGTATCAATTTGATTCTCCTCACTTTGCTGAGAAAATTCCAACTAATCAGAGAAAACTATCTCAATTTCTCTTTTCATCATCTCAAACTATCTCCCTCCATGTCTTGACAGTCTCTCTTCCCGTGTGCTGAGATAAACAGATTCCATTGTCAAAATCAATCACTCCACGTGTGATCTTTAATTCACTCCAGTTTTTTAAGAATGCAATCCTTAAAGAGCTGTTTGCATGACAGACTTATTTGACTAAGTGTGATTTTGAAGAATATTAGAGTGATTATCTCTTCTCAATGTAAAATTATGTATTTATGAAAAACTAAAGTTATAAAGACTGTGCTATATTATGGATAAATGCTTATAAAAAACAGGGATCAAAAGTATGTGAATACACGCTTATACATTATTATAATGATGTTAGAAAAGAAAGCAACCCAATGAAAAAAGACTGCAAACAAACACACCAAAATGATAACAATATTGCATTAGAAAAGTAGAATATCAGGTATTTTCCACTTTCCAGAGTGCCTATGAGATGGTATTACTATGTTTTAAGAGATATTCTTGAGTTACAATTCACTGATGACAAAATTCAACCATTTCAAGCATACAATCCAATTACCTCTGTAAATTCAGAGTGTTAGGCAACTGTTACTATATCCAGGTTCAGAACATTTCCATCACCCCAAAAAGTTCCCCCGTGCCTGTTCTGCAATGGCTGTATCACTTTTATAATAAAATGTTCTGCTTCATTCCTGACACAGACTCTGCAAATCCATTCCTCTCTCTGCTCCCAGGACACACTGTATCGACAATGCTCTCCATCAGTGAAATAGTCACTCTCTCCTTCTTGTCAGTGCCAGGCTCTCTGGAGAGTGGTTTATATATCGTTGCTTTCCTAATTCTCTCCAACTTCTCAACTTCTTGTGGGACTGTGATTGTGTTTGTAAAAGTTTCTGACAGCTTCCTAAGCGCTAAATAAATGTCTTCCTCTGTTCTTATCACTGGGATTTGGTTCCGCCACTCATAACTTCCACCCCCATCCTGAAACGGTGTCTTCTCTAATTTCTGAGGGGCAGCTCAGTTCTGAGCCTCTTCTTTTTAACTGGTTTCTTTCTTCTCTCTCTGGTCAGAATAATGAACTGTGTTCTAGCCTCAGTTTTCTTTCGTTTCCACTTGCTCTCCTGGTGACCTCAACTACCTTGAGAGCTTCCCCTGTTACCACATATAAATGATGCCCCATCTTTACATCCTGCCTCTCTCTAAGTTTCAGTCATCACCATCTGCTTGTTAGAGTCGTCCCTCTGCATGTGCCATGGATACCGCAACCTTCAGTCTGCTGCACCACCTTCCTCTCTGAAGCCGATTCGTTGCCCTGGTTTCCCAACTTCTGTTTATGCACTCAGCTTTTCTTTTTCTCCTTATAGGTGTGATATCTGAGTGCTGTCCTTCAACGTCTTATTTTCTCCTCCAATCATATGCTACTCCTTTTCACTGAAATCTTAAAAGGGAACTTAAAATGACAACGTGATGTTTGGTGTGTTAATAATTCAAACTATTGAGAGTTTAAAACTAGTAGATACAATTTAGGGGAAATTAGGAGCATGTTAATTTGGGCTTCCTTGATGGCTCAGACAGTAAAGAATCTGCCTGCAATGCAGGAGACCCAGGTTCAATCCCTGGGCTGGGAAATCCCCTGGAGAAGGGAATGGCTACCCACTCCAGTATCCTTGCCTGGAGAAATGTCTGAGTCCTTTGTACTCTCCTGCTGTCCTACATCGGAGAAGGCAATGGCAAGCCACTCCAGTACTGTTGCCTAGAAAATCCCATGGATGGAGGAGCCTGGTAGGCTGTAGTCCATGGGGTCGTTAAGCGTCGGACACGACTGAGTGATTTCACTTTCACTTTTCACTTTCACACATTGGAGAAGGAAATGGCAACCCACTCCAGTGTTCTTGCCTGGAGAATCCCAGGGACGGGGGAGCCTGGTGGGCTTCCATCTATGGGGTCACACAGAGTCGGACACGACTGAAGTGACGCAGCAGCAGCAGCAGCAGCAGCTGTCCTTCATCATCTTACTTTCTCCTCTGATCATATGCTACTCCTTTTCATTGAAATCTTCAAAAGGAACTTAACATGACAATGTGATGTTCCATGTATTAATAATCCAAACTATTAGGGGTTTAAAACTAGTAGAGACAAATTAGGAGAAAATATGAGCATATTCTTCCATAAATAGATAACCAAGCAGAATTATTTAAATGTTTTTTTTTTTTGAAGGATTACTTGGTTTTTGAAGCACCTACTTTCAATCAACAAGATAAATAATGATGTATGAATCCTAAGCGGGATTGTTTTGATAAATTTGCTAATAAATTTTTACTTTCAGCCAGGAGCAATTCTGCCTCCAAGCGGACATCTGACAATGTCTGGAGACATTTTCAGTTGTCACACCTGTTGCAGAGGCTACTGGCGTCTGGTGAATAAGGACCAGGGATGCTGCTAAACCATCTATAATCCCCGAGATAGGCCCACAACAAAGAGTCACCCACTGCACAGAGAGTCACGTGCACAGGGCTGAGGCTGAGAAAGTCTAGCTTCAACATATGACTACTACTGGGGGCTGAAGTATGCCGCCCCAAAATGTTGCTGCCTTAACCTCCAACACCTCAGAGTGGGACTGTATGTGGAGACAAGGCCTTTAGAGAGATAATTAAGTTAAAATGAGACTCTTTGGGTGAGCCCTAACCCAAGCTGACTGGCGTTCTTATAAAAATGCAAAGTATGGACACACACAGAGACCCCAAGGATGGGCACACACAGAAGAAAGGCCACAAGAGGACCCCGTGAGAAGGTGGTCATCAACAAACCAAGGAGAGGCCTCCAAAGAAACTGGACCTGCCAACCCCTTTCATCTTAGATTTCCAGCCTCCAGAACTGTGAGAAAGTAAATTTCTGTTATTTAAGTCACCCAGCTGGTGGCAGTTTATTATGGCAGCCCTAGCAGATGAATACAACCACCCTACCAAAAAGTTCATTTCTCTCTTAGTTACAGAAAATTAAGGTTCTTCTTGACTAGCTCCTTGAAGAGTTCATCTGCCACCTCAACAGCTTTGAGTTCTCTGTTCTCACTGTTTTGCTTCCTGCCCAATTTAATCAACTGTGATTTTTAAGATATCACATATCACAGAGACTTGGGTGGTTAAAGGCCTAACCATCACTCTATCATACTTGGAATACTGTGGTGACTATCATAGTGTTATATGGAAAATACCAAATAAAAAAGGGTGAAGTTGGGGAAGCTTAGTTGAAATGAAGGCCTGATGAATTACTTCAATTCTAGGAGAGAAAAAGAAGGGTAGGGGAATTAAAGATTCAACCCATGCCGAAGGATCAAATACACTCCTATGCTCTGTCAGGGCACTATGCCTCATTTCTCTGACTTCTGACATAAGAAGTGGACACAGATATTTCAAGGAAGTGCATTTTTACTATTGTTTTACTGTCGAAATATGCACACTTAGCCATAGAAGGAAGGAAAAACAATGAGACTTGAATCAGTGGTTTTACCTTTTCTGCAATTTTCAGAGAAACATCTCTAATGGTGTCCAAAGGAGGATAAAGCCGGCCCTCTTCCAAGTGTTTATCTGATACTTGCTGAGCTATGACCTTAAAAAAAAATAAAGACAAAAAAATTACTTCATATCATACAACGTGGTAGTTTTGATGAAAATGGTGAATATCGTTACAAATAAAAGCAGATCACACGAACGCCATTGGCACTTGCATCTCTCCCTTTCTCAATGGAAAATGGAGCTCAGAGAGGCTTAGATACTGGTGTGTGTATGCGAGTGTGTTTAGAGACTGGTGGGAGAAGATAATTAGTGAAAAAGATGGTGATGAGCACCCAGGTTTCCTCTTAACTCAGCTCCTCTTCTACTGTACCATGAAATGCTGGCAGCTTTCTGACCTGATGCACTAGAGCACCGGGGGAAGAAGAGCAAGGAATTCAGAGGAAGATGAGAGAAGTGATAGGAAAGGACCTGAAAGCAGAGGGGGAGAGGCTGGTCATGCCTTACTCCCAGCTCATGTATTCTTACATGGGAGGTATTTCTGAGTCACACTGCAAAGGAGGATATTAATTTCACACAGATTTTGGATCATGTGAACCATCTAACCAGCTTCAGCATGGGCTGTCCTCACACACTCCCTATTTCTAAAGGAAACAGTGTAGACATAAAAATGTGCTTCAAGGGTAGATATTTTACGTTAAATGTTCTTGTCACACAGACACACACACATAATAAAGAAGGTGGGAAAAACTTCTGGAGGTAATATATTTGTTTACGGTATGGATTGTGGTGATGGCTTCAAAGGTGTATCAGTTCAGTTCAGTTCAGTTGGTCAGTCGTGTCCAACTCTTTGCGACCCCATGAATCACAGCACGGCATGCCTCCCTGTCCATCACCAACTCCCAGAGTTCACTCAAACTCATGTCCATCGAGTCGGTGATGCCATCCAGCCATCTCATTCTCTGTCGTCCCCTTCTCCTCCCGCCCCCAATCCCTCCCAGCATCAGAGTCTTTTCCAGTGAGTCAACTCGTCGCATGAGGTGGCCAAAGTATTGCAGTTTCAGCTTTAGCATCAGTCCTTCCAATGAACACCCAGGACTGATCTCCTTTAGGATGGACTGGTTGGACCTGCTTGCAGTCCAAGGGACTCTCAAGAGTCTTCTCCAACACCACAGTTCAAAAGCATCAATTCTTCAGTGCTCAGCTTTCTTCACAGTCCAACTCTACTCATCTCTAAACTCAAGTTGTAAGATTTGTGGCTGTCAATCGTACCTTAATAAAATAGCTTACAAATGAGACAAACTGACATCACAAGCTTCTTGATGTGAGGCACCAAGAAGGATATGATTATTGGGCCAACTAAACCAAACCCTATAACCACATATCTTGAATTAAATCATGAGGAACACTGCAAAAAACAATTGACCTGTACTCTTCAAAATGCCATTGCCAGAAAAAAAAAAAGGCTGAAACATTCTTGCATATGAAGAGAGTACTCAGAAAGTTATAAAGGTTTTTTATAAATAATTGACAAAATTTGAATTTGGATTATACATTAGATAGTATTATATGAATATTAAAATTAGCTGGGTTTTCAGTTATCCAGTGACTTACATGAATCAAAGTCTCCTCCAGGTGCTGTTGTCAGGGGGATCCCCTCTACAGTCATCTGGGCAGACATCAGAGAGGGTGGGGAAGGTGACTCAGGAGGAGGGGTGTGAGGGCAGGAGGACCAGGTCTGCCTCCCAGACGTGAACCAGAGAGAGGAGACTGTTTCAGGCTGCTGTACAGACTACCTGGGAGTCTATATCGCTGACCCTGAACACTCTAAGTCCAAGACACTGTCCAGAGGACCAAGAAAGCCAAAAATCTCTTTGTGATATAAAAATGTACAGCAATAGTCTTTGGGATTATCCATAGGATTTCTAGTTCCATAAGAGAGCCAATTAGCATTTTGACAATAATCCTAACAGTTACTAGATTTGTGGTGGCCAAACAAAACATTCACCGAGATCTCTTACATGCTATTTTGCTAACTACAAAATAGAGACAAGAGCATTCTTCTTTTTGTGAGTTCTAGAGGCGGCGGGAAATTCTTAAAGAGATGGGAATACCAGACCACCTGACCTGCCTCCTGAGAAACCTATATGCAGGTCAAGAAGCAACAGTTAGAACCGGACATGGAATAACAGACAGGTTCAAAATTGGGAAAGGAGTATGCCAAGGCTATATATTGTCACCCTGCTTATTTAACTTTTATGCAGAGTGCATCATGAGAAATGCCAGGCTGGATGAATCACAAGCTGGAATCAAGATTGCTGGAGAAATATCAAAAACCTCACATATGCAGATGATACCACTCTGATGGCAGAAATCGAAGAAGAACTAAAGAGCCTCTCAATAAGGGTGAAAGAGGACAGTGAAAAAGCTGGCTTAAAACTCAACATTCAGAAAGACAAGATCATGGCATCTGCTCCCATCACTTCATGGTGAAAAAATGGAAACAGTGACAGATTTTACTTTCCTGGGCTCCAAAATCACTGCAGACAGTGACTACAGCCATGAAATTAAAAGACACTTGCTCCTTGGAAGAAAATCTATGACAAACCTAGACAGTGGATTCAAAAGCAGAGACTACTTTACAGACAAAGAGCCATTTAGTCAAAGCTATTGTTTTTCCAGTAGTCATTTACGGATGTGAGGGTTGGACTACAAGGAACGCTGAGCACCAAAGAACTGACGTCTTTGAATCATGGTATTGGAGAAGACTCTTGAGAATCCCTTGGACAGCAAGGAAATCAAAACAGTCAATCCTAAAGGAAATCAACCCAGAATATTCACTGGAAGGATTGATGCTGAAGCTGAAGCTCCAATTCTTTGGCCACCTGATAAGAAGAACCAACTCATTGGAAAAGACCCTGATGCTGGGAAAGATTGAAGGCGACAGGAGAAAGAGACGACAGAGGACAAGATGGTTAGATGGCATCACCAACTCAATGGACATGAGTTTGAGTAAGCTTCAGGAGACAGTGAAGGACAGGGAAGCCTGGCACACTGCAGTCCAAGGGGTGGCGAAGAGTCAGACAAGACTTTGCCACTGAACAAGAAGACGCGTGTCTGTGGTAATGTATTCTCACTGATAGTACTATTGACTAGTTTTATTTAATTGAATAAGTATTTATTAAGTTTCTGCTACATGTTTTAGCATGGTGTTAGGTGCTACTGGTCTTCTGAAAGATGTATATGGGAGACCTGTTTTTACAGAATATCACATATGATTTAGTTATAAGGCCAGACTTGACTGTTTGATAATGTGAAACACTTGAAAGCATAATACAACTAGGAATCAAATGAAATATCAAAGAGTTTGCTAAAAACAGTCATGGCTAAGAAGAAAGATGAAAATAATTCAGAGCAGTCACAGGAAGAGCCAAGGATGAGGCAGGAGTTAAGCCATGACGGAAGCCAGGCTCAGACCAGTGGAGAAGGGATCATTTCAGGGCAAGACGGTACACAGGGCAGTCCCATGGCTGTTCCTCGGCGTGGTATATTTCAAGGCTTTGGGATTAGGGAGGGTAAAAAGAAGGGCAGTCTTCCAAGCTTTGGAGCCTGCTTACAAAGTGGGTGTCACAAACAGAAATGCGGATATTGAGGATGAGGGGAGACGAAAGATGGTTTTTCACACCTCTATTTCAAGAAACAGCAGGGCATTTTGGTGGAAATACCCATTGGGTCACAGGAGATGTGGTAAAAGATAAGAACAGAGATACACACATTTGGCCCCTTTCAGGATGACGACAATGGAAACAAGAGAAAGAGTGAGATCTCTGAAAGCAGAAATTAAAAGAGAAAAATGAGAACAAAAGATAATGAATTTTGGGAAGAATCTTAGTCAATAAGTAACTACTGGTTAGCACAGGGAATGCTCTGTGGTGACCTGAAAGGGAAGGAAATCCAAAAAAAGAGAGGATCCATGTATACATGTGGCTGATTCACTTTGCTGTACAGCAGAAACTAATACAACACTGGAAAGCAACTGTATTCTAATAAAAAAATTTTTTTAAAGGGACTTGAAAGGGACACAAAGAAAGCACTGATGTGGCATAAAAATACAGAAATATTATGTGATGCCTAAGAAGAAAGTGATGAAAAGGCCAAAAGATTCAGCCCGAGAGATCACTGGCTAGAAATCTGTCACTAGAGGGTGCTGGAGTTATTTAGGAAGGAAATCACTGGCAACCATAAAAGATTATCTTTCTTCTGATGTGTCTGCTATGAAAGATAATGACTACATTTTCCTTAATGTAAGAACAACTTTGAAAGCTCTCAGTAAGTAGACATCCACTTATGCTGAACACTACTTTCGGAGTCAGAGAAGCTCTGAAACCCTGGCCTAGTGCAGTGAAGGAAAAGAAAAGGAGCAGTGAAGGGGCTGACGGACATCTGCTCTCATGGAATGACAAGTGCGAGACCCTGGGGTTAGGCTCCTTGGGATCACGCCAAGAACAGTGGAGAGGAAAGGCTGTGTGTGATGAAATCATGTGAACATTAATCAGTTTGGATGTGGTTCGGTTCAGTTAGCATGTTGTGCAGTGCATTAATTTTAAGAGTAGAAACTCGCTCAGATTCCTCCTTCATGAATTGCATCCCCAAAAGTGTCAACCAGATGACCACTCTGATTTTCACAAGCTCATGATCTCACAAATGAAGGTCCAACCACTGTGTCATCCTCCCGAAGTTTGCAAGGGAAGGGAAACTGATGGGAGGCAAGGGAAACTGATGGGAGCCTGAGGTTCCCATTATCTCTTGTGCCACGAGTAGTAAATTCCTCTGTCTCTGACCTAGGAGTTCTGTGTCCTTTGCTGGCATCTGTGAATCTGTGGCAGGCTGACTTGCTAGCCTGCAAGTAAGGTTAAATTTTTGGCTTCCCTGGTAGCTCAGTGGTAAAGAATCAACCTGCCAATGCAGAAGACACACGTTCGATCTCTGGGTCAGGAAGATCCCTTGGAGAAGGAAATGGCAACCCACTTCAATATTCTTGCCTGGGAAATCCCATGCACAGAGGAGCCTGGAAGGCTATAGTCCATGGGGTTGCAAAAGAGTCAGACACAACTTAGCAACTAAATAACAAAGGTGAAATTTCAGATCCTTCAAAGTGCCAACAGTAGTGTAATGACATCCCTACTGGGTCTGTTGTGTGGTGTTCTGTGAATGCTCCCTGAAGGCCCACAGAAGAGCCTGCTTCTGTCCATTAATGACTTTACAAACACCAAACTGTCTGTTTTAATTTCTTCTTAGCTGAAATACTACAGTGGTTGCTGTATTCTGCACTGAACCCTGAATGATAAACATTTCTTCACTATACCAAATCAGACTTTCATTTCAAATCATCAAAATGTAATCATTAGGAAGGTTCTCCATAGAGAAAAATATTTACCACTTATTTCATGATTTGGAAACAAAAATTTTAATTGTCTCATTATTGTCACAGAACTTGATCAAAATTTGCAGTTTTTTTTTTTTTAAAGTTCCTTCTCTTGAACTCTGTTAATTGGAATGCAAACTGGTATAGCCACTGTGGAAAACAGTATGGCGGTTTCTCAAACTAAAATTAGAACTACCATATGACCCAGAAATTCCACTTCAGAGTGTATGTGTATATATATATATCCAGACAAAACTATAATTTGAAAAAATACACATGTCCCTATGTTCAGAGCAGCATTATTTACAACTGCCATGATACGGATGCCAAATAAATGCCCATCAAGATGAATGGATAAAGACGTGTTATATACATATAACAGAATACTACTCAGCCATAAAAAGAGTGAAAATTTGCCATCTACAGCAACGGAGATAGACTTGAAGGACATTATGTTATGTGAAATAAGTCAGGCAAAGACAGATAAAAGTTGTATGATGTCACTTATATGTGGAACCTAAAAAATGCAACAAATTAATGAATATGACAAAGCAGCAGCAGACTCTTGGATATAGACAACAAACTAGTGGTTACCAGTGGGGAGAGGCAAGGAGGAGTGGCAAAACAGAGGTATAGGATTAAGAGGCACAAACTATTATGTATAAACAAGCTACAAGGACATGTTGTACAGCATGGGAATACAGCCAATATTTTATAATAGGCACAAATGGAGTATAACCGTTGAAAATTGTTGTATGCCTGTAATTTATATAATATTGTACATCAATTTTAAAAAGGTCCCTTTTAAGGGATCAGAACACAGTCTTTCTGCTGGCTACAGAAGAACAATGCTTGCTAGCTAGTGACTCACTGTGAACTTACAACCCACCCCTTACTCCCCTGGGGGAAAGATTTGATCCTTGGACTTTACACCTAGGGAGTGAGCTGAGATACTAAGTAAAACCGCAGATGGCCTTCAACGACCTGATTTGAGATTTCACAGCCTTGACAAGCAGACAGTATTTTACAATACCTCAGCAGTGGTGAGAAAAATCTTATCCGAGATATGCCTCAGTCCACACGCCACGACACCAAGAGCAACTCCAGGGAACACATAGGAATTGTTGCCTTGGCCAGGATAAAGGGTCTTTCCACTTGGAAGGGTAACAGGATCAAAAGGACTGCCGCTGGCAAAAATGGCACGACCCTGCAACAGACACACAACTGTGAAAAGAGGCATGGTGTCTCAAACAGATGGATCCTAAGAGAACAGTTCAAGTATTTGGCAATGGCAAGCCACTCCAGTACTCTTGCCTGGAAAATCCCATGGATGGAGGAGCCTGGTAGCCTGCAGTCCGTGGGGTCGCTAAGGGTCGGACTCGACTGAGCGACTTCACTTTCACTTTTCCCTTTCACACATTGGAGAAGGAAATGGCAACCCACTCCAGTGTTCTTGCCTGGAGAATCCCAGGGACGGGGGAGCCTGGTGGGCTTCCGTCTATGGGGTCACACAGAGTCGGACACGACTGAAGTGACTTAGCAGCAGCAGCAGTATTTAGAAAGAGGTCTAACTTTTCATTGACTCCCTAGGAAGTGTGAATGAGCAAGCTCTCATGATGTTGGTGGTAAGTTCTGAAGTGGATGCTTATTTCTTTTCTCTATCTTCCTCTCTACTCCAAGGAGAGGCGTACAAAGTACAGGAGACCCCAAGACAACCACCTGTTGTTGGCGGTGGTCCAACACTCAGGGCCATCAACCATCTCTAGCCTAGAGGCTTCCACTTACAGGCTTCTGAAGACAAAAGTGATGGGTTGGGGTTTGAGTCTTAGAAAGGCTGACATTGTAGGTTAGAGTTTAGGGGTCAACACGCTTCCATGTAATCACCGGGACAAATTTATATATTGTAAAGCATTATCTGGAAAGTCCCATAGGAAAAAAATTCACTAGCACAAGCGGGAATAGTAAATAAGAATAAATTATCAATAATTGTAAAACAAGTGTCTTTATATTTTTTCCCCTTAGTCTTAATATTGGGTTGGCCAAAAAGTTCATATGGAAAAACTCAAATGAACTTTTTGACCAACCCAATCCTTTCTCATGTTTTTGAGGAACCTCGTATTTATAAGTTTTAAGACAGCATGAACTCAGGGCCTGTCAGGGGCTAGATTCCAGACTGCCAGTCAAAGCGAGAGGGCCTCTGTGTGATCTGGGAGGCGATGAAACTACTCAGTCTTTGAAAACAGGGATAGGAAACCCTCAACAAATAAAGCATCACAGTCTAAAAAATGCCCTTGAAAAGCATCAGTTCAGTTCAGTTCAGTTCAGTCGCTCAGTCGTGTCCGACTCTCCGCGACCCCATGAATCACAGCACGCCAGGCCTCCCTGTCCATCACCAACTCCCGGAGTACACTCAAACTCTTGTCCACAGAGTCGGTGATGCCATCCAGCCATCTCATTCTCCGTCGTCCCCTTCTCCTCCCGCCCCCAACCCTTCCCAGCATCAGAGTCTTTTCCAGTGAGTCAACTCGTCGCATGAGGTGGCCAAAGTATTGCAGTTTCAGCTTTAGCATCAGTCCCTCCAATGAACATCCAGGATTGATCTCCTTTAGAATGGACTGGTTGGATCTCCTTGCAGTATAAGGGACTCTAAATCCCCAAAGTACAATTTAAATGGAAATAGACTGAATTATAAATTTCATCCCTCTTACACCTAGAGTCTAAATCCATTACGGTACTATATTCACTTGCTCAGATGGTAAAGTGTCTGCCTAAAATGCGGGAAACCCAGGTTCAATCCCTGGGTCAGGAAGATCTCCTGGAGAAGGAAATGGCAACCCACTCCAGTATTCTTGCCTGGAAAATCCCATGGACGGAGGAGCCTGGTAGGCTACAGTTCATGGGGTTGCAAAGAGTCGGACATGACTGAACCACTTCACTTCACTTCATCTTTTCTGTAAAGGTAAAGTATAATACAAATCAACCTTATTTGGGATATAAAAAGAGAAAAATAGATGAGGAAAAAAACAGAAATTCTCATCCAGATGTTTATCAGACACTTGTCATATTTTTCACAAAAGTAGGTTTTGTTTTCAGACAAGTCTGATACCTTCAGCTCTGATTAGGAGATAAAATGTTCTATTATAAGCAAATCTCTAATGTAACTAAATTATCATTTACATACATATTTGATATATATCCTTGAGCATTATATTTGAGAAAGAGACCTGCAACATTGTATACACACTTGTTTATTGCTCTCCAGTCCTTCACTCTTTCTCCTGCTTATCACTCTACAATCACTGTATTTTATGGATGTTATGTATTTAATACAATACAATCACTGTATTGTATTAAATGTGTGTGTGTACTCAGTCATGTCCAATTCTTTGTGATGCTATGGACTGAAGACCACCAGGCTCCTCTGTCCATGGGATTCTCCAGGCAAGAACACTGGAGTGGGTTCCCATTTCCTTCTCCAGGGGATTTTCCCAACTCAGGGATCAAATCTGTCTCTAGTGCATTGCACGTGGATTCTTTGCCACTGAGCCACCTGGGAAACCCATGGTATTAAATAAATAATGGCTAAATATTCTCATCGATACAGACTGTCAATATGGAGAAGGAAACCTCTCCATACCATTTTGGTATAATTATCATTTTTCAGCATTCAAGAATCTTTTTGTATTTTGTATTTTTAACCTTTCCTAATAATTTTTCACCTGTGCCTGCAGCAGCAGAGACACACATCCAGCAACAGGTAGCCCATTTCTCTTTCTGTAATCCTTTGACTGAACCAGTGTTTTCAGCTTCAAAATGACTTTTAATTTTACGTATAGCAACAAAAAGTATTAGGCAAAATCATAAGAGTTTAGGTCATTTATATCAGACACATTCAAACTTAGGAACACAACTATATAAATTTGGCTAATTTTGTTTACATCTACTATCACTGAATCTATCAACTTTTGAGGCCTACTGAAATATGCCAAAACAAATACTTAAGCACTTATTTATTACATGCCTAGTATGTGTAATGCACCATGCTAAGATTTTGTTATTGGGGTTTTTTTTTCCTTTAAGGATTTGAGGACTGAGTTATGTGAGGCAAATTCCCTAATCTAGAGATGGGATAAAAATTTAAATTATTTAGGGCACTGATACCATCCCAAAGAAGAGAAATAAACAATGGAGTAGCTCCTCTGCAAAATTTCATTAATTCTAGTAATAAGCATTTAAGGATACAATATTAAAGAAGTAAGGCCATCCAGGTTTATTTATGCATCGAGTTTTATTTATGCAGAGTGCTATAGCTCTGTCTTGTTTATCTTTTCTAGTTCATTTTATATTTATTTCCAAATAAAAGTGTTAGATATGTGTGACTCAACCTGTATTTTGTTGCAATGACATTTTCAAGTCTTTGAAGGGGAAAAGGAGCTCTTGGCAATATACTGGTCAAGTACATATTAATAAACACAGAGTATGAAAGTCACATGTTTTGGCAATAAGGATGCCTATACCAAACTGGCTGGATGTCAAAATAACTGCCCAAATGCTCCACCGATAGCAGCAAAATCCAAACCCAGGAGCAGTCAGCAAAGTAAAAATGAGGCTGTGGTTTTATACTGTATGCTTCAGTGTTTAGGAATAGCTAGTTAAAAGTTATTTTAATAAGCATCGAGGATCAAGCTTTCTCCTCTTTAACTTTTATGTTTAGATCTTAGATACTTCCAAAGCATTTAAGGAAAATTATCAATAAAACATTACAAAGTTTATTGTTTTATTGAAGAACAGGCTTTATATGACATTCTAAAAAAGGATATGGTTCTTATCCTTCCCGACCTGTTCACTTCTCCTTCACTCTTGGTTGTAAAATGTTTAAAGGTTAACTGGCAGGCACCTTAGAGACCCTGGGCTTCCCTATAAAGAATTACAATTTGACTATTAAAATATCAGTTACTTTTTTTTTTGCTTTACCTTGGTCAGTGTATAGCACTGCTCTGCAGTACATTCTGCTTTACTAGTTGGATTACTCAAGGCAAAAATAATAGGCCGTTCATTGAAGGCTGCCATGTCTTTGATAATTTGTTCTGAGAACGCACCACCAATCGCAGCAACTCCTAACACAGAAACAAGAAACCAGTGAACAGGAACATCATTGGTTATTTAATCCAATGCCCCCTCCCCTACCAAACAATGAGACATGTCAGGTCATTCTGTAATATACCCTAAGCAAAATATAGAATATTTGCATGAAAATGACAAAAAGAGATGTCCGTTAATGCCAATAGCCTTTAAGGTTATACATCTACAGGTATCTATGGAAAAAAAAAAAGAAAACAGTTTTAATATTCAGCTCATGAGTAGATTTAATGACCAATCACTAGGAATTCTGATAACAGGCATTTTTTTTGGAAAATAAATGTATCTAATATATATTATCTCTCTGTAAACAATTCTAGAAGTTTATTTCAGTGTCTGAGGCTACCAAGTAATCATGTTTTATAATCCAGTGCTAACACTTAAGTCAATCATCCCATTCAATGACAGAACTGAAGTATAACTCATTGAAAGAATTTGAACAAATAAAGCAATTAGCATCATGCAAATTTTAAACAGTAAGATTCCTGATAGAACACATTTTATAAAAAAACAACAATGAAGGTTTACTGCAGTTCCTGTCATGGAGTAAATACTTGTTTTTATTAGGGTTCTCATCCTTATTCTCAATATCGTCATCTGTTGCACGGGAGCTTCTAGAAATCGAATGTAAGACCAAGTAAGGGCTGGTATTATATACACACAAAATAAAGGATATAAAGCTTCAAAACTTTGAGATTTTTTTTTTTTTCCAACCACAACAAATTCGTCCACATTAAACATCTATCTGTGCTCATGCAGTATGGAAACTACCATGCTGTCTGCTATGGGGAATATATAAAGACATGTGAAATTACAGTCCCTGTTTTCAGTCTTTCTTAAATTAACCTTGGCCCCATGAGCATTCTGGGCTGGACAATTCCTTGTTGGGGGTGGGGGTGCTTTCCTGGGCGTTGGAAGAGGTGGGAAAGTGTCCCTTCATCTCCACCCAATGATGTCGGCAGCCCTGACCTTCTCCCTCCAGCTGTGACAACAAAAATGTCTCCAGACATTGACAAATGTTTCTTAACGGGGCAAAATCACCCCCATTCGAGAGCCACTGTCTGTTTGGAATAACTGGCCTGGCAAAGTGCTGAATGTGCCAGGTATTGACAGGTTGACAGGGTTAGCAGAGGGAACCACCCCCCTCAGCTGGCATCCTCGGTAACATTAACAAGGTAGCGCTGAATTTACAAATCTAGGCGTCTAGGGGGCACTGCTGCTTCAGAGACTAGGTAACTTTGTGGAATTTCAAAGATCAGAATTTCAAAAAGCTGAAGAATGTCTCAAAAATTAGCAGCAAGAGGACTTCCCTGGTGGTACAGTGGACAGGAATCCCGCCTGCCAGTGCAGGGGTCACAGGTTCGATCCCTGGTCTGGGAGGAGCCCACAGGCCACGCAGCAACTAAGCCCGTGGACCACAGCTACTGAAGGACCACATGGCCGACAGCCCTTACTCCACAACAAGTAAAGCCCACGCACTGCCACAGGAGTAGCAACCACCACCAGAGACAGCCCTCACGCAGCAACGAAGACCCAGCGCAGCCGAAAATAAGATAAATCAATAAATAATTTTTTAAAAATTAACTGTAAGGAAACAAATCAGGCCCACATGGGGTAGGGATAGGGTTTATAGGAGAGGGGAGAAGCCAAAGCTCACCAATGAGGGCAGTTGGTTTTATATCTTGAACGATGGCTTCGAGGTTCTTCATTTCTTTATGTTCATGGGCAAATTCCTCTTTCTCCTGTGTTAAGGCAGCACGTCCCTAATTAGAGCAAAGAAGAAGAAATGATAAATGTGCCAAGTGTATGAGAGTCAAGGAAGTTTCAGAGTATTACACATCTTAGCAGAATTTATACTTAATAGGTTTACGTAGTATGTCTTCCAGCTGTTTTTAAAGTCTCCTCTCCAATTATCAGAGAATTATTTCACTGACTCTTGTCACAAAGATTTACATTTCAGACAATGCTCCAGGCAATGAGGGTATAACAGTGAACAAAATAAAGTCTTTCCTTTATTTAACTATTATTTAATATATAAAATCCTAACTCTACAGACACTTGCAAGAAATGTGTTAAATGGCAATGCAAAATATCACTTAAATAAAGATATTGTTTATTAGATATGATTTGTGTTGACAAAGCAGTGTCTTAGAGTGCAGAGCAGCCTTTAGTGGTTGCTTGAATCCTTTATGGACCACTCACTAAGAATGGAACTTGATGCCATATTTATGCAATACTTTGATGTTTTGAATAAGCACTAGCTTCATGTGTTTTTATTTTCTAATGTTTTGATCATAGTTGTACCATGTATTATCTAAGAAACATCACTATAATATTCCAGCTATAAGAAAGAACTTAGGATGGGGGTAGGGAATGTTATCTAAAAATCTGCTTCCTTCATTTTCCCCCTGCTCTTTCAGTATTATATCTTTCCACATAATTAGTAGATCTGAAGATGAAATTCTCATCTACATTTCCATGACCAGGAATAATATCTGCTCAAATTAGAATTCTCTTCATTTACCTATTATTCATTTTCCTTACTTCAATAAGAGTTAGTCACTCATCATGTCAGACTCTTTGTGACTCCGTGGACTGTAGCCCACCAGGCTCCTCTGTCCATGGAATTCTCCAAGCAAGAATACTGGAGTGGGTAGCTGTTCCCTTCTCCATGGGATCTTCCCAACCCAGGGATTGAACCCTGGTCTCCTGCATTGTAGGCAGATTTTTTACTGTCTGAGCCACCAAGGAAGCTTTCATCAAAGAATGAGTGATGAAATAGTTTTTTGTTCACAGGAAGAAATGGTTAAATTAAGTGTGCTACTTATTAAAACTTGACTCTTAAATTGTAAAAACAATAGGTGGCACTAGTGGTAAAGAACCCATCTGCCAATGCAGGAGACCTAAGAGACATGGGTTCAATCCCTGGGTTGAGAATATCCCTTGGAAGAGGGCATGGCAATCCACTCCAGTATTCTTGCCTGGAGAATCCCATGGACACTGGAGCCTGGCAGGCTACAGTCCACAGGGTTGCACAGAGCCTGACACTACTGAAGTGACCTGGCACACACACACTTATTAAACTTGACATTTAAATTATAATAATACTCTACCTACAAATTTTGAAGATTTTGACTACATAATAAATCAGTACCTAACTTTATATGGTACTTTATAGCTTATAAGTTATCTTCACATATTTCATTTGATCCTTTCAACAATTTGGAAAGTAGGGCAAATATAATCAGGTTTTTGCATGAAGAAACAGAGGCTCCAAGACAGTATGCAGCTTGCCTGAGGCAGGTGCTAAAACTCAGTCTTTCCAATAATACAACACAGTCCAGTTCTGGAGAAAACACTTTACAAATGGTATATGTCAGATTGTATGCAAATTGTTACTCCTGGTTCAATATTCTTGCTTTAAAAGGCTATTATCAACCTACATAGGAAAAGAATCTGAGAAAGAATAGATATGTGTATATGCATAACTGAATCACTTTGCTATACACCAGAAACTAACACAACATTGTATTGTATTAGTTTAGCTAGTTGGTATAAATCAAACTTCAGTCTGGTGCTTACTTCTTCAAAGGTTTAGAGATTTGCTTTTCAGGATACCTATTGTCAGAACCTCTGTTAGGTTCTCCAACAAAAAAAAAAAAACAACTCAGGATAACTATTCACCTACTCCAAAACAACCACAGTCATCTCAACCCGGTGTTGTGTAATCTTGAGGGTTGCTGATAATAAGTGTATCTCTTGGAGAGGACTGAATGAACCTCAGGGTTTTGCCTCCGGGCCTTTTGATTTCCACCTGACCAAGTTTAAGTATTAAGCAAATACATTCCAACAAAGGAATAACCAATGCAGAATATGGTCAAAGGAATTACCATACGTCCTAGATCTTTCCTTCCATGTTATATTAGTGCATTCTAGTACCACCTTTTCTTCTTTAATAACAGTAAAATATGATAATTAATCTTTTTCTGTGATTTACTTTGGAATAGAAAGCAGAACCCCCACCAAAAGGATTGTGAGGAAAAGGACGTGTATAAGATGTTCAGGATTATTAACAGAATAGGAAGTATTAAAAATTGTTTTTAGAGGAGAATGTGTCCCTGATTTGTTTATTCTAAAAACTGCTTGCGCTCACAAAACAATAAGATTCCACACAATCCATGGTAAAATACCATGGCCCGCAGAGAGAAACCTAAGAACGAGGTGGCCACAGAGAGGGCTCACTGAAGCTTCTGAGTCAGGAAACAACCCATTCTTGACCATTTTAGCTGCTGACAAACAACATGCCAACGAAAACATATCCAAACTGCTTCTGGGATACAGCTTTAAATAAATTTGCATATGATCACATAAAAATGAAAACCTATTCATTTTCATAAAGAAAGCTGAGTGTCGAAGAATTGATACTTTTGAACTGTGGTGTTGGAGAAGACTCTTGAGAGTCCCCTCGGACAGCAAGGAAATCGAACCAATCAATCTTAAAGGAAATCAATCCTGAAGATTCATTGGAAGGACTGATGCTGAAGCTCTAATACTTTGGCCACCTGATGTGAAGAGTTGACTCACTGGAAAAGCTCCTGAAGCTGGGAAAGACTGAAGGCAGGAGGAGAAGGGGACGACACAAGATGAGATGGCTGGATGGCATCACCAACTCAATGGACATGAGTTTGAGCAAGCTCTAGGAAATGGTGAAGGACAGGGAAGCCTGGCGTAGTACAGACCATGGAGCTGAAGAGAGTCAGACGTGACTGAGCAACTGAACAACAATTCATTTTCATTATATTACCAAGTCAAGAAGTAGCCTTCTACATGAGAAAATAAAAGCAGCATGAGAGTAAAGGTCTTAGAAATGATATTATGGGCAGCTGCAGTAACTAAATTCAACCTCGTATAACATGAATGGTGCCACTGCTACAAGTAAGCTATAAATAAAAGAGGGTCTAGTCTGTTTATATTGAATGTGGATCTACAAATCCATACTATGAAATGAATTTGAAGATGTTATGAGTGAGTGAGAGGCATAATCCCCATTTTTTTAGTTCAATAATTCAAAACATTTTCCTCAGCATACTGTCCCAGATTATCCCAAACAGCAAATTAAAAATGCTTTAAATGTATTTTACAACATTGTTCTCACAGCTATTAATTGTGGTCAAAACAAACTGATATAAATTGTGGTACATTTTTGGCTTAGGGACATGAATAAATAACTAGTAGCAGAGTCCATTCTAACAGCTAAGAGCAAATACATTTATGTTACTTCTGAAAGCTTTAATAATATACAAAAAAAATAAAGAAAACCTCCCCAGAAAATGCCATCTACAAATGCTGGAGATAGAACATGGGACTCGGGCTCCGGGTAGCGGTATACTCAGGCCCTTCCATTCACTCATGACCTTGGGCAAGGCCTTTGGTACTTCCATGGATGCTGGTTTCTCCATCTAGAAAATGGTTTGGTTTGACGATGATGACAGTGTAATGAAAATGAACCTGATCTGGGCTTTACAAAGCCAACTGAGTGCCAGACACACCTGAGGAAAATCAGATTCCTGAGCCCTGCTGCCAGATATTTTAATTCAAGGATGAGGCCCCAGCATCTGTATTTTTTTTTTCCAACTTCTCAGATGATTTGAGTGATTAGCCAGTTTTGAGCATCATTGCACTAAAGGGTTTATCAGATGTCTACCAGAAGCATTTTTTAAAAGATAGTACCATGTGATCTGTTTCCAAAAAAGTAGAAAATGATGAGTTCTAATGAAAGAATGCTATAAAATAATGCAAAAGCACAGATTTCTAGTACTGCTCTTTTGGATATTTCATGAGATACCCTGAAAAGTATTTAATAAGGCTTAAACCCCTTAAGTTTCCTGGAATGAGAAACAAATCATGATGAAGATTGATAAACATTATAGGAAAAGATGCATGCTTATGCTTTTATCATGAACATCTTACTTTATTAATCATAGTAACAGCACTGGCAGCTCCGTACCACTAAAGCCAGAACTCGGCCAGAAGACATCTGTCTAGCAAGAAACATAAATCACCTATAGCCTCACCCCCAAAGACGTAATTCTTAGTGGGGACTTAGGAATGTAGAGGGAACAGTGAAAGGAGGCCAGGAATCATGCATACCAGCATCACCAAAGGGCTCAACTTGCCAAGAACAGAAAAAGCAAAAGACAAAAATAAAGGTCTCCCAAGTATTTGCTATACAATTTTCAAAGTTAATGTGCTGATCTGGTTTAGATTAAAAAACTATTGGAATGGGACCTTCTCTGGATCTGTAATATTCAGGCAAATGTCTTTACCTTCGGAATTCTGTTTTCTGTACCAATGGCTCACTTTTCTCCTCCTTTCAAAATGCAATTTGGAATACACCTTCTTTACGCCAAATACTTCAGCTGGAGGTAGATATAGATTTTTATTCTGTTCAGTCTCCCTTTTCAGGAACCCTTGCTGAAATGCTTTTTGCCTGCATTTGCAACTTTTTATCTCAAGTACCCCAAATTCTATGGTGTTTCTTTTTTTTAGGACTCTCTCAGTTCAGTTCAGTCGCTCAGTCGTGTCCGACTCTTTGCGACCCCATGAACCACAGCACGCCAGGCCTCCCTGTCCATCACCAATTCCCAGAGTTCACTCAAACTCATGTCCACAGAGTCGGTGATGCCATCCAGCCATCTCATTCTCTGTCGTCCCCTTCTCCTCCCACCCCCAATCCTTCCCAGCATCAGAGTCTTTTCCAGTGAGTCAACTCGTCGCATGAGGTGGCCAAAGTATTGGAGTTTCAGCTTTAGCATCAGTCCTTCCAATGAACACCCAGGATTGATCTCCTTTAGAAGGGACTGGTTGGATCTCCCTGAGGTCCAAGGGACTCTCAAGAGTCTTCTCCAGCACCACAGTTCAAAAGCATCAATTCTTCGGCGATCAGCTTTCTTCACAGTCCAACTCTCACATCCATACATGCTTATACCAAATGTACTATGAATATCTGGGAATTTCCTTCCAATATTATTATCTCTTTTGTCTCTGCCTACCCTCCTTGTTTTGTGCTGATTCTTACTATAGAAGATACAACCAGACTGAACAACTATCTTTTTCAAAAGCACCTATGTGCTGGTTGGGTCTAGGGGAGGAAGGTAGCAAACACTGTCAAGATTTTGAGTTAGCATTTCATTTCCCAGGAGGTATAAAAAGCTAATTGTACAATATTAAATATTGCCACTGATAAATATGTATTCCTCCTATGCACAGGTACTAGAACTCTTGAATCCATGCCTGCTTGGACAACCTGTCCCATTTAACTGGCCTGATACTGTTGTCATTAGTTTTTCAGAGTTGAATCTGGCCCCCTCTTTATCTGAAGACAGACTCTTCCTAGCACACTATCAGTAATATTTCAATTGCAGTGTAAGTATGCATTTGCTAAAGAGTTCAGAGCTGGGTTTCATCATCTCAGAACAGATTAAAAGAAGATGAATGATGTGACAAAGCATTCCATGTTAGAGCATAAAAAAAGGGGTGCAGAGTGGCCATAACTGAAGATACTAAGTGGATAACTCCATCAATATTTGAGTAATTTAAAAATATTTAATAGTGTATTGTTAAAAATCCATAATTTTCTGACTGTCTGCAAGACTCATACATATAATCTTCTCCCTCTGCTCTGTTTAATACATACATATACATTGATCATACTCTAGAAGACATGGAGAAGAGGGAGGGAGAAAAGCAAGCCGGATCCTTTTCACCAAGCTTCAACGTTTCTTAGGAGTTAGATTATTTTTAAACCACAATGTATGAAATATATTAACCATCATTCAAGGTGGGGAAAATATCACGGGCTAAAATTCTGATTAGATCACAAGGGAAAGGAAAACTTTTCTAATCAGCCTGGAGTTTCAAGTTCTAGACCTAAAAATTAAACTTTCAGGGAGGAAATAACTATATTGTCAAAACTACCCTTGTAGCATATAAAATACTTTTATTCACTACCTCTTCCTTATAGGAACCAAACACTGAACTAAAAGAAATAACTATAAAGAAAAAAATTGTTTTAAAAATTGAAAACAGAGCTATGTAAACTAGAGCAAAAGAAAATTAAAATTAAAACAAAATACTCTAGTCCTATTCTGGGTTAGATGAAATTTATCCTTCATGATATCTATTAACACTCCACTTTTTATTTTTGAGATTTCTGCCTTAGCACTAATTTGGCTCATTAGTGAAAGTCAAATGTATTTATTTACGGAAGAGATTAAGTCTGGATTGGTTTGTTTTGTGATTTCTTGTCCTCCCTAAAAAATGGTCCAAATTATCAGTGAAACGCAAATCCTAGACATGCCGGCAATGCTCCTCTTTTATCCTTTCTTTACTGTATTTATTCTCTAATTTTATTTTGGAATGATTTATTTTAAAGAAAATATTGGCTTGTTAATATTAAAATATACTAATATTAGTTGGCTAAATAGATATGTCAATTGTTTCTTGCTATAAGATACTAAAACTATCTGAGTATTATCAGTGACCAAATACTTCATTTCAATCAACCTTACTGATATCGATGAATTATTTAAAATACTGATATTACTGAACATATATGGATGTGAAATAAATGACAGAAAATACCATAGATGTCATGCTGAAAATGAAAGCAGAAAACATGTTAGAATAATAATTACCTAAATAATTATGATAAACTCCATAATTGCACTAACTTCACAGTGATACTTTTTAGCTCTTGGTTTTATGTCTTTAAAAACTGAAGGAGTTTGACTTATACAAATTTTTACTTAACACATTAAGATAATTTTTATATATTATAAACAATTGCATTGTAAGTTAATGAAATTAATGAAATGGTTATAATTGGTTCTCAAGAGAAGTTGTAAAAATGCTAAGGATAAAGGATAACAAACACGGAAAAACCATATAAAAGTGAGAGCTGGATTATACTAATTCAGTAATTAATCTAAGATTTACTAGTTTCGCCACAAAAATCAACATAGTGATTTTGACTGTTTAAGAACATGAAAGAAAAAACAGTGATGAATTGGAAGCTTCATATGTTTCTCATATTAAATAGTGCAAAACTATTAAACATATAACAATCTTTTTAAACATAACTTTATTTATCTTGGCAATGAGAATATATGCAGTTCTTTACTTTGGCAAGTAAAAAATATGAAATTACAACAATTTCACAGTTATTCCAAATACTAGTCATGCTATAATCCCTGTTATTCTAAGTACTGTAATCCATGGAATTTGGAGTCTCAGTTCAGTAAGTCTATGTTAAAATGACTTGAGATGCTAAAGTTTATGTATTTTTATGAAGATTTCTCATTAAACTGTCATTAGAAATCACAATCGTTGGCTTTCACCTTTTTGATTCTTTAATGTATTGCACCCCGAAGTACAGCACAGTGTGTATAGCTTTTCCCATGGCTCCCACTATATATATGTGGATCATCCCCAAATCTCCATCTCTAGAGTCCAAATCCTTTTTCTGAGCATCAGTCTTGTCTCTTCAACTGCCAAGGGGACATCTCTATCTGAGGTCTCCACAGACACCTTTAACTTGTTATGTCCAAAACCGATCTCATTATCTTCCCCTTAAATGGGCCTGTTCTTTATTTCTTTTTAAACAAACAGCAAAGGCCACATCACTTACAGACACCCAAGGCGTCCTGCTAGATTCCTTCCTCTACTCTAACCCTCCCTCTGGGTTACTGGTTTAACTGGTTACTGAGTATGCCAATCCTATTTCCTACATACCTACTGAATCAAACATCTTTCACTCACTGCTTTATTTCAGGCCCCAATTACCTTTGATCTGCATTAATGCAATGGTTTTGTACCTAATTTCCTTTCCTCAGCCTCATCTCATTTCAGTCCATCCTCCGCAATGCCATCAGGGTGACAAGAGCCTGAAAACTGCTCAAGTTCAGGATTTAGAAGAGCCTTCATCACCTGTCACTCTACTCCTTTCAGTCTTAATCCTAAATATTTTTCTCAAAATAATTTCTTTTGCAAATGCTCTTATTCTATCCAGAAGGCACTCAGTCATTAGTTCATTTATTAATAATATACTTATGGCCAATAACTCGACACTAGCGGGGCTCTGAAGATATCAGAGAGGTGGAAGACATGATTCATAACTTCAATCAGGATCTCAGAGTGAATTTGCCATTCAACTTCCCTTGTTTCAGTTTTGCATGTAAGAAGTTGAAGATGTCCATGGAGACTCTAGATCAACTCCTAACTCTTCTTTGCAAACTTAGCTGGAGAGACACCTTGCTTTGGAACCATCCTCAGCCTCCCCGTGATTCTCTTTGGTGTGGCGGGAGCACCATCTCCTGTGCACCCCTGGCACCAAGTACTTATTTCTATAACACTGTCATGTGGAGCTGTAACTCTTGGCTTGTTCAAGTTTTTCCCATGAGGCTGGGAGCCTCCTGAGATTAAGAGCCTTACAGTGTCCCCACAATAAGCACAAAGCCTGAGCCACAGATGACTTCACTCAGCAAACGTTCTTATTTCGTGACAGGATATGTCATATAGCCACAGTGTACAGTTTCTTACTGATTTTTTTTAAAGCAATAGCAATTTTTAAGCCAAGAAATGTAGAACTATTTCCTGTATACTATAAACAATTACACTGTCATTTATTGTTAATAAAATGACTATTATTTGGTCCTCAGGAGATGTTGTAAAGGTACTTTCAGTCTTATTTCACAGCTTTATAGATATTCATTTGCTACAAAAAGTTATGAACCATATTTTTGTTTCATTTAAAACAAAATTTCTCTAAATCTTTTAAAAAATGAACATTTTTCTAGCTTCAAAGAAAAATAAGTACTCAGGAGAATTTGGAATATGTAGAAAAGCACTAAAATCAGTTTTAAAGTAATATGTATTCTATGCATTTCTTTCTATGATTTTTATATGCAACTCAAATCTTAAATAGTTCTACGTAATATGACATTCTCCTATTTTCACCTAATATTAAATAATGAATCCTTTAATGCTATTTATAGTTCTTTGAAAATAACTTTGGTGGTTGTGGTTTAGTCACTAAGTTGTGTCCGACTTTTTGCAACCCCATGGACTGTGGCCTACCAGGCTCCTCTGTCCATGGATTTCCAGGCAAGAATACTGGAGTGGGTTGCCATTTCCTTCTCCAGGGGATCTTCCTGACCTAGGAATTGAACCCAGGTCTCCTGAATTGCAGGAACATTCTTTACCAACTAAACCATGAAAATAACTTTAAGCCTGTATATTACACCTATGTGGCTACTACCCAATTCATGTCACAGTATCCTTTATTTAGGTAAGTATAACCCGTGGTCATGTATGGATGTGAGAGTTGGACTGTGAAGAAAGCTGATCGCTGAAGAAGGGATGCTTTTGAACTGTGGTGCTGGAGAAGACTCCTGAGAGTCCCTTGGACCGCAAGGAGATCCAACCAGTAAGGAGATCAATCCTGGGTGTTCACTGGAAGGACTGATGCTAAAGCTGAAACTCTAATACTTTGGCCACCTCATGTGACGAGTTGACTCACTGGAAAAGAGTCTGATGCTAGGAGGGATTGGGGGTGGGAGGAGACGGGGACGACAGAGAATGAGATGGCTGGATGGCATCACCGACTCGAAGGACATGAGTTTGAGTGAACTCCGGGAGTTGGTGATGGACAGGGAGGCCTGCTGGTGTGCTGTGATTCATGGGGTCGCGGAGAGTCGGACACGACTGAGCGACTGAACTGAAGTGAACTGAACTGAACCTATCACTGTGGGTTTCCATGATGGCTCAGAAGGTAAAGAATCCCCCTGCAATGCAGAAGACCTGGGTTCAATCCCTGAGTCAGGAAGATCCCCTGGAGATGGGAATGGCAACCCACTCCAGTATTCTTTCCTGGAGAATCCCATGGACAGAGGAGCCTGGCAGCTGCAGTCCTTGGGGTTGCAAAGAGTAGGACATGACTGAGCAATTGAACAACAAACTATCACTATCTTAATTAATGTTTAATGAAACATCTCGTAATTATAAATAATGCTGAGTCAACACCCTCACACATACACTGACACATCTGTATCTCTATGGCAAAGATTCTTAGAATGGAAACTGTTGGATCAGAAGCATAAAGTTTTAAAGATTCTGGACACACATAAAACAGCTTTCCAGAAAGTTTGCACATATTCACATGTTTCTATATTCAGTGCCTGGAGACACTGCGTATCACTGTTTTTCTTTCTTTTTTTAATTTCACCTTCATGTGGAAGGGGGATTTACAAGTATTTTCTCTACCAGTTTAAGGAAGAGTGAGTGATGTGCACAGATGACAGGTGCAGTAATAACACCTTGTAACTGTGTCATTAGTTACTGGGACTGTAACCCACATAACTGTATTCTTACTCAGGTTCTCACAATAACCCTATGAAGTGGGTGCTACTGTCTTTATTAAGGCTGGGAGACAACCTCAAGGAAGTTAACACGGAACCACATGCATGCTCAGTCATGTCCGACTCTTAGAGATCCCACAGACTGTAGCCTGCCAGGCTCCTCTGACCATGGGATTTCCCAGGCAAGAATACGGAGCAGGTTGCCATTTCCTACTCCAGGGGATCTTCCTGACCCAAAGACTGAACCCATGTTTCCTGCATTGGCACTGAGCTACCTTGGAATCCAGTGCATTTATTAAAGCCCTTCTCAGGAATCACCATCCAAACTCTCCAAGACTCTGGCTGAGAGAAAGTAGCCCGTAAAACAGTAGCTATTTCATGTTTTTCCCTCCCTTTTTTTCAAGTTAGTGTGTAATCTGACAGCTAGCCCTTAGTGAAAGGAGCTGGACCTAAGTGTTCCACCTGTATCAGCCTCAAACTGCCTCACTTGGAAATGAAACTAATTCACGTGGACAGACCATGGAGCTGTCAGAAGTCTCCTGACATCACAGATGGATACAAAAGCTGAGCCACAGTTGTCTCCTTTATTTAGCAGAATACCCACATTATTGTGTAACATGGTCATTTGTGTGTAATTGTTGTTCAGTCACTCAGCCATGTCCGATTCTCTGCAACCCCATGGACTGCAGCAAGCCAGCTTTCCCTAATCACTCTTAACACAGTGTTGGGGATGGGGTAGGTGGAAACAGTTGTCGTCTTAGAGATGGGCATCCAGAATGGTATATTGATTAAAATACTGTACGTGGTTAAAAATGATAAACTCTTACCTTAACGATTAATCCTTTCGAGTCAACCAACCATATCTTCTGTATGGCTTGCTCCTTTGATAAACCTTCTTTCTCCATGGCCATGACAATCAAGTGTGCGATCCCTAAGGCAGCCTGAAAAACAAAAATGCTTCAAGTGGTTCTACATAATCCCTTATCAAGAGTTACATTTTACCTCATTTCGTCACTGTTAATAAGCAAGTACAAAATGGCTCTGTCTACCAATCCAAAGAGCTATATTCATTCAAAGCTCCTTTAAACTTCAATTTAAAGAAGTTTACTAAAGTTAAGTACAGCATGTAACAATTCACAGAAATAAAAAAGAACCCAGATCTTAATGAGCTGTAATTTAACCTTGGAGAGCAAAGTATTTTTGTCACATTTCAGTTCAGTTCAGTTTAGTCACTCAGTAGTGTCCATCTCTTTGCGACCCCATGGACTGCAGCACACCAGGCCTCCCTGTCCATCACCAACTCCCAGAGTTTGCTATGCTAAATGGAAATTATTTACTCTTATTACAACAGAATCACTATTATGTGGCTTGATATTTAGCCACAGATAAACCAGTGATATCCTTGGTTTTCAGTATCTTTAATTCTGTTCATACAATTAAGATTTCCTCTGATAAGAAAATACTGAATTTAAAATAATGAACTGCTCACCCTGGCTTATCAGACTGTACTGCTTATTGTTCTGCTAATTGAATTTGAAGAATGAAGCTGGGTGATTTGGATGGGAACTTCACCAATTAGGCAATAAAACAGAACACATAAGATGTGTGTTCTCAAGCATTTATTTACTCTCTTAATTTGGACAAAGAAAGTACTGTGAGACTTCTTATAAGATTAAAGGAATCAACTCCTTTGGTATATGATAAATTTGGTGATGATCTTTGAAATTTCTAAAACCTTTTCAGGGACAAAGAAGGGCCAGTTTTGGATCATCCAACCATGAATACCTCCTTCCTGCTGAGTATCAAGAACTAGCCTGTGGCATTCAACAAAAACCTTTAGGAAATTTAAAGAAGTTTACTAAAATTAAGTACAGCATGTAACAACAATTCACGAAAATAAAAAAAAAAAAAAAACCTCAAACCTTAATGAGCTGTAATTTAACCTTGGCTTTCATTTTGATGTGAAAATAAATTTGAGATTTATACTCCAAATACGTTCACATGTTTATAACTTGGCATGCAAATTTTAGCTTCACATATTTTGCTTTAAGAACAAGTAAAATCAAACCCAACACAGTATACATCGTTTCCACCAGTGTAATACATTTATTCATAGTCATATTAAATTATAAAATCTAAGGCTTCTTAAATGGATATAGTATTATTTTTTATCGCTGCCATCTCCTTCCAACAATTTAAAATGTTTTCGTTCTTTCGCACGTGAATTGTTATACTGCATGATGAATCTCTGATTCAATATATTTCTTCTAAAAAAATCCTGTATATAGTTATATATGTGCATACTGAATTGTGGGTCAAATTAGGAAAATTTTGGTACGTGACACTGGAGGATACTAAAAGTTAGCACCGGCTGTAAAAGCTTAAAGATTTCTATACATAATTAATCATACATTGGAAACACTTTTGGTTCATTCATGGCACCTTAAATATGCCTAACAAAAACCCATGGAAACATCTGACAATTTTGCAAATTGATAGCTGCAAAAAATACCTCTATGCCTCTAAAGTCTCCTGTGAAAAATTAATAAGCCTCAAAACTTAAAGAATCTTTCAATAAAAACCTGTAATTTCAATAAACTAAAAATTTCATGAACTACTTCAGACTTAAAATTCATGAGTTACTAGAATGAATGCTATATTCCCTAGTTTAGGAGAACATAAACACTCCATAAAGAAGGTACCTCTCCAGCTCCTTGGAATAGAACTGTTTGATCAGACAGCTTGTTCTTGGTTATTCGAAGGGCTGCAAGGATGCCGGCAACTGCAACAGATGCTGTTCCTGCAACAAGTAAGAGACAGCCTGAGCGATCCTCACACGGGCGCTGCAGCACCCCAAATCCCAAGCCTCAAATCGATAGTCACTTCTTGAAATCATCGTACAACAGTCTAACTGATTCAGAAAGGGAACCGGCAGTTGTCTGATCCCATGCTTGCATCTGATGTGAAATCCTCAAGCTACTGACATCAGTCTTTTAAGATAGTAACCTACTACAGTTGAAAACTTTCCAAAAAAGGTTCTATGACTGAATTTGGTGATGTGATGACTAAGAAGCTGGTGTCTGAAACACTGGAGAGGATGTGGAAAAAAGGGAACCCCCCTACATTGTTGGTAAGAATGTTAAGCTGGTGCTGCCACTGTAGAAAACAGAATGAAGGCTCCTCAGAAAACTAAAAACAGAATTACCATATGAACCAGCAAGCCCACTCCTGGGCAAAACTATAATTCAGACAAAACTGTAATTCAAAAAGATACATGCACCTCTATGCTCCAAGCATCACTACTGACAACAGCCAAAACATGGAAACAACCTAAATGTGCATTGACAAATGAATGGATACAGAAGATATGGTGTGTGTGTGTGTGCACGCATGCACACACGTGCACACACATGCATGTATAATAAACTACTACTCAGACATTAAAAAGAACAGGATAACGCCATCAGCAGCAACATGGATGCAACTAGAGATTATCATACTAAGTGAAGTAAGTCAGAAAGAGAAAGACAAACACCATATGACATCACTCATAGGTGGAATCTAAAATATGACGCAAATGAACCTATCGATGAAACAGCAATGAACTCACAGACACAGAGAACAGACTGGTGGTTGCCAAGGGGCAGAAAGTTTGGGGAGGGGTGGAGTGGGAGGTTAGGGTAAGCAGGTGTAATCTTTTATATACATAATGTGTAAACAAGGTCCTACTGTATAGCACAGAGAACTAAATTCAGTATCCTATGATAAGCTGCAATGAAAAAGAACATTTAAAAAGAGAATACATCAATATCCATCTAACTGAATCACTTCGTTGTACAGCAGCAGTTAACACAATGCTGTAAATCAACTATACTTCAACTTAAAAATAAATACATTAATTAATCAAAAAAAGAACACGGGGTTTGGATTCTCCGGTAGATTTCCAGCTCAACCTGTTTACTAGTTGAATGAATTTAGAAAAATCACTGTGTCCATCAGTTTCCTTAGCTATAAAATCATTCAATGTATGAGATAAAAAGAACTAGATGCCATTAGAAAATTTAAATGCTTTGATTTTCACATGGAAAAACAATAGCAATGAAAATCTGAGGTTAGTGCAGTCTTTGATCAGCCTCCTATTTATGATAAATCATTGGTGAATCTCAAAGATAACTAGACAAAATTAATGCAAAATTTACTTAGGATAAAAACTGACCTTTCCTCATCATGCCTCATAGTAGTAGAAATTTCACCACCTCTAATTTTATTACTTTGCCATTTAAACTTTCACAGATCACAGAGTGTTTCTTTTGCTTTGAACATAATTACATGGCTCAGTTTCTTTATGGTTCACGTCTGAAATAAAACTCTGCAGTTTCCTGCAGTACTTCCCAGCTGTATCTACAATTTACTCCTCTAAAGTAACACTCTACCTATGATTCCTAGATCACTCAGACGGGTAGTAAAGTCCAGTGAAACTTTAAACTCCCTCATTTGGTTAAAAACAACAACAATAATGAAAATCAGATTAGAATAGATTTGATGAATGACACAATGATGAAGTGTTATGTATGCCAGCTACCAAAGATGCACTAAACATTTCACCACCAGTAGATACTTTCTTTTCAATCTTTTGGTTGCTTCTTTCTTACAGAATTTGGTAGTTACAAATAAGATCACAATAAATGATAATTACTGAAGACCTGTGTGTCTCTTGCATGTTTTTTATTTAGGAATACAAAAATTAAAGACCTGCAATTTTGAGCTACTATGCAACAAATTATTAATTGTGAAAGTGACACATTACATAAAAGCCACACTTCTATATATTATTTAGAATGAAAGCCTGAATAAAAGGATACTGATATATGTAGGAAAGATACCATGGCAGGATTAAGAATGATATTTGTCTCACACATCAAGGTAGATTTGGGACTTCCCTGGCGGTCCAGTGGCTCCAGTGGTTAGGACGCTGTGCTTCCATTGCAGGGGGTGTGGGTTCTATCTCTGATGGGGAACTAAGATCTCACATGCCATGCAACACAATTTTTTTTTTAAACTTTGAAAAAGAGATAGAGTCACTAGAGTTGTTAAACAGGTGAAAAGAGAATTTTGAGAGGTGTAACTCTCCAGTCACTAGATGAACACTTACTCACAAATAGCATTTCATGCTGTCTCTACATTGGCCAGAAGTTTGAATTTGAGGGACTCTAATCTCCCTTTCATCTCTGACATTATAAAACTTTAAGGGCTTCTATAAATTCTGCCAGCACCCCAAGTTTTAACCAACTGAACAGTCAAAGTTGATGTAACACCAGCCATCAATGTATTTGTTTCTTGTTTTTTTAAATAGAACTGGGCATTTGATGATAGAATAAAATATTCCAAAATATACTAGCTAGAATGTGTGATTTATTTTTATATGGTCATGCTACATCATTCTGTAGTAAAGATCAAAGTGTTTTAAGTTCAACTGTATTACCCCAAATAAGGCAAAATAAGTCTCTATCTATACTGGATATCAGAGCCTTATATTTACAAGTATATTCTATAATATTTCCTGAGGACATAATGAAACATCTAAGCTTCTCTTTACAAAATTAACAAAACTAGAAAGATATTTTTAGTACGACCAAAAGGTGAACTTGAACACGATTCTTATACATAACCTGGTCCTACCTCCTAGTGCTATTTTGATTTAAACTTCACTGCAATCAAGGGAGTAAACGTGGTAAATTGATGTTATATAAAACTGTGAGTCTCCACAATAAATTGTTCAAAATAATTTTTGTTTTGAGCTTGAAAATTAAACTTTTAGTAAATCAAAGACAGGTTAAAGTTTATCTTTTTTACTATCACTTTTAAAGAGTACATAATATTTAACATTGTTAGCAAGATACTAGAGAGTCAACCTTAAAAGTATAAAAACTTCTATTCATATTGTATACAACTTTAACGTGAAAAGAAGTCACCAGTTATGCTGTCCTTCTGCTGTGGTTATTAAACATCAGTCTTATCTTTTATGAAAGGAAGAATTACTTCTATTCATGCAATTTGTTTGTTAAATTTGATTAGAATTACTATATAAAACTAGTAGAGAAGACTTTGTTGTTGTTTTCATTTAGTTGCTAAGTTATATCCGACTCTTTTTGTGACCGCACAGACTGTAGCCTGCCAGATTCCTCTGTCCATAGGATTTCCAGGCAAGATTACTGGAGTGGGTTGCCACTTCCTTCTCCGGGGTTCTTCCCAACCCAGGGATCAAACCTATGTCTCCTGCATTGGCAGGTGGATTCTTTACCACTGAGCCACCAGGGAAGTCCCGAGAAGGATTCAGTTCAGTTCAGTTCAGTCGCTCAGTCGTGTCCGACTCTCTGCGACCCCATGAATCACAGCATGCCAGGCCTCCCTGTCCATCACCAACTCCCGGAGTTCACTCAAACTCATGTCCATCGAATCGGTAATCAAATAATTATAATGCTCAGGTGCTTTACTAAGTACACAGATCAGGTGAAGAGAACTAGAAGGTGGAGGAGCATGAGTAAATTACTTTAAGCAGGGATGTTTAGTGGGCGTCCCTGGTGGCTCTGACAGTAAAGCATCTGCCTGCGATGCTGGAGACCTGGGTTCGATCCCTGGGTGGGAAAGAGCCCCTGGAGAAGGAAATGGCAACCCACTCCAGTTCTCTTGCCTGGGAAATCCCATGGACAGAGGAGCCTGGTAGGCTACAGTCCATGGGGTGGCAGAGAGTCGGATGCGACTTTACAGGCAGGGACATCAGGTTTAGTGTACCTACCGCCTGAGCACAGAAGTGAAGGACAAATATGAGAGGTACAGGACCCTGGGCAGGAGAATACACTATGCAGGAAAAGCAAGTGCAGAGACAGGGAGGCAGGGATAACAGTGCAAAATCAGGGACTAAACATATACTTTAGTTTTCCTTCCCATCAACAAGCTCTACTAAAATAACAGAAAGAAGACCTTTAAAAATCAGAGGCTAGCAGAAGAGAACACAAAGACAATTTCATAAGCCGGAAGCCCGAAGGGCAAATGGTGACGGACTTAGTAGAGAAAGCTGAATTCTTGGCCAGCCATGAGGGTCGCTAAGAAGCAGATTGACACAGCAAAACGCTCAAAAGGCCTGGGTGTAGGAGGCACCAAGTACCTCTGGAAGTGGGGAGGAAAAGAAAGACAACACACAGGAAGCTGCCCAAAAATTTGTTAAGAAGTAGCCTGAACCCAGATCTACTTTCCTCTCCTAATGGCTCCCCCAACACACTGGAAGTTTAGAAAGCAACTAGAGGTTTAATATCTAGAGAGTCCCTAGACTGTAAGACATCAGTCATTACTGCAAGGTACCAGGGAAAAGAGTACAGGGGTACTATAAGGAAAAGAAGATTCAATGGATGCTTACTCTTCTCCTATTTAACTCAAAGAATACTGGCAGAAAGTTGATACTGGCAGAGATAATAAATAATATTGGGTTACCAAAACGTTTGCTCAGGTTTTTCCATAATATCTTACAGAAAAAGCCAAGTGAACTTTTTGGCTAACCTGAGTTTGAGTGAACTCCGGGAGTTGGTTATGGACAGGGAGGCCTGGCGTGCTGTGATTCACGGGATCGCAAAGAGTCGGACACGACTGAGCGACTGAACTGAACTGAATAATAAATAAGTCACCTATAATCCCATTGTCTAGGTATGATAATTTTCAACATTCTGATGTACAGTCTCACAAATTTTTTCTATACCTGATATATGGAAATTCAAGAAAAATTTAGTTTATAAAAAATATTCCATGCCATGCTTATTATTTTTATATACTTTTTATCACAAAATATTTTGTGAGTATCTTACCACATCAATAATATATTTTAAAATATTATTTTGCATAGTTAAAATATTGCATAGTATGAACATGTGATAATTTATTTAACCGAATCTGTATTTTTTGATATTTAAAAGGTTTATGATTTTCACCATAAATACAACAGTGCAACAAATATCTTTACCTAAATAGACATACAAATGGCCAATAGGTACATGAAATAGTGCTCAACATCACTAACTTTCAGGGAAATGCCATTCAAAACCAAAATAAGCTATCACATCATATCTGATTGAACAACTATTATCAAATAGACAAGAAACCAGCCTGTAGTTTGCTACAGCATGTGTTTCCCAAATTGCAATTCCTCTTCTATTCCTGAATAAACTTAATTTCTGGTATTTAAAAAAAGAAAAAAAAATAACAAGTGTTGGCAGGGATGTGGGGAAAAGAGAATGCTGGTATACTGTTGGTGGGAATGAAAACTGTTGCAGTCACTATGGAAAAGAGTATGGAGGTTCCTCAAAAAATTAAAACTAGAGTTACTACCATATGACCCAGTAATTCCACTCCTGGGTATTTAGCTACAGGAAATGAAATCACTGTCTTGAAAAAATATATGCCCTCTTATGTTTGTGCTAAGTCACTTCATTTGTGTCTGACTCTTTGTGACCCTATGGACTGTAGCCTACCAGGCTCCTCTGTCCGTGGGATGCTCCAGGCAAAAAATACTGGAGTGGGTTGCCACGCCCTCCTCCAGGGGATCTTCCCAACCCAGGGATCGAGCCCAGGTCTCTTATGTTTCCTAAATTGGTAGGCAAGTTCTTTACCCCTAGTGCCACCTGGGTGGCTCATACATGTTCATGGCAGCATTATTTACAATTGCCAAAACATGGAAACAACCCAAGTGTCCACTGACAAATGAACTGATAAAGAAAATTTGAAGTAGATACATATATGAATATTATTGAACCACTAAAAAAAAAGAAAGAAACTTTTACCATTTGTGTCAATAAGGATAGACCTTGAGGGCATTATACTAAGTGAAATAAGTCAAACACAGAAAGACTAACACCGTATGATCTCATTTAAGTGTGGAATCAGAAACAAAAACCAAACTCATAGATATGAGAACAGATTGGTGGGGGTTGTGCAAAAATGTGTAAAGAAAGTCAAAAAGGCACAAACTTTCAGTTATAAGACAAATAAGTTCTGGGGATGTAACACCTCATAATGACCAAGTTAATAACATTCTATTCTACATTGAAAGTTGGCACAAGAGTAGATCTTAAAAGTTCTGATCACAAGAAAGAAAGAATTTGTAACTATATCTGGTGATGGATGTTAAGTTAACTTATTGCAGTGATCATTCAGCAATATGTACACATGTCACACCATTATGTTGTATATCTAAAACTAATACAATGTGTCAACCATATCTCAATTTTTAAAATAAACAAATATATAAACTAACTAAAAATCTTTGTACATTTGTTTCACACACCTTCATTTACTGAGGATAAATTTCTAAAAATAGAAATCTTGGATCAAAGATCTGCCTATGACTAAGGTTTCTGATACACACTGACTCCTCAAGAGCTGTACCAATTTATATTCTCACCATCGATGTACAAGTGTGTTCATTTTTTAAAGCATCATTAACAGCTGGGATTACAAGAAAAATCTTTGCCACCTTGACAGAGAAAATGCATTTGCCATCTAATATGCTTTTTAAACCTAGTGTGGTTAAACTTTAAAATGTTTTCAGGCTAATGGTATTCCTTCTTTGCAAAATGTTCTACCATGTCTATTTTTGATCTTTACAATGATCAAAGTATTTGGTACAAGATTACGTTATCTTAAAAAAAATCCTAACTAGTTTATCACTAGGCATCACTAGTAATCAAACTAGTTTATCATGGCAAAAATTTCTATGCAAAATACTTAGAAATGTCAAGTTAGAACATAGCCATTCCAGAGAGGGTATTATGGGAAGAAAAGTCTCTTTTTTGTAGATGATTTTAAATGACCAGAGGATGAAACTTCATTCTTTTGCTCTGAATTTGCTGAAATCTGATGGTTTCCAGATTATATTATTAAATATCCATTCCTTAATAGATTTAATTTGCACATTTTTTCTAGTTGGCAATTATTTACAACTAGAATGCATGAAGGTCTAAATAACATTTAAACCAAAATCTTTATCATTTAACATTATTTTAGATCATTAATATACTAGAATTTAACTATTTTTTAAAAATCAAATACTTTTCATAAAAAGCTAATACATTTCAATAACACATCTGTTAAGAAAAAAGTCCCCCCAAGGGTACAGTTAAAAGCATTTATTTACATGGTAAGGCTGTAATAGTTACATAACTATTTTCATTGGCACTAGAATGCAATTTCTATGCCCACAGTGAGGAAAGTATTACATTTGTGGGCAAAATGGTAAAAACATAAGGTTAAAAAGGTAAAACAGAAACATACGGGGAAGATGTGTCACTAAGGACACTATTTCGGTATGAAGAAGAAAGCACAAAATAGTTTGGTCATGTCTAGTCAGAACCTCAATAACTTGGCAAAAGTTTTCTCTAGTCAGACATGAGTCCCATTTTCTCAAACCTAACTTTCTGTTGGCTAAGGCTGCAGGACACGAAAACACCTATACAGAGATAATGCAGGCTATGTGTGTGCAGATTATATTTGAAGGCTGATTAGCTGGGGTGAACACTAGTCATTTAATGCCTCCGCAGCAGTGGTCTGCTGTGGGGAATACTCTGCAGTGAATTCTCAGGGCAGCTCCACATGCAGTGCTCGTGGTCTTGGCTTGGCATCTGTCTCTTATTTCCTGTGCTCCTGACTTTAATTCTGAGGCAGCCCAAGGCTTGACTCCTAAATTCTTGACCACAGTTGACAGAAATGCTGAACCTAATTCTTAATTGTTCATTTTGTTTGATGACTTTTATTTCACCTTCTTTTCCTTAACCCGAACTCTGATACCTATTAATTCTGCGAAATGATTCAAGATTATGCAATCCTGGTTTTTAACTTCTATGCAGACATTTCTGTGAGACCCCAAAATCGAAAGATAGAAAATGTTAAAGAAAGGACAGGATAGGTTTGTTCAACAGTTTAACTGATGGCTACTTTACAGGCAACAATGAAAGGAACAGGTCAGTGACTTAGAGACACTGGTCTACAGAGCCTTTGTGTGTAGCCTCAAAGGCACTCTATCACTATACACCGCATTTTCAAATTAGAGTGGTAGCACTTTAAAATTAGACTGCCATCATTTCCTCTCTGAAATCCTCTACACATTCACTTTTCATAAATAAAACACTCAAAAAATGAATACAAAAAGAAGAAAACTGAAATAACCTAAGCATCTTTGTCATAAAAATGACAATAAATTACGTAATTGGCATCAGGAAGGATGATAGGAAAAGAAAGATTAGACCAATTACGTTAGTGTGGTTCAAAATGTAAAGAGACATTATATTTCTATAGCTATGTTATACTAAAGAACTTAAGCATAGCAAATTTTAAAAATTATATTTATACAGTATATTTCAGTTGATAGGGTATTTTCACAAATAACTATTTTATCCACAATAAAAACTCTATGAGAGAAATGTTATCCTCATTTTACATTTAAACTTTTCTTGGATCCCATCATTTCCAATGACATTCATCTTACTCCCCTTTGGCTGTCTTCTTCCCATCATAAGTTGTATCTTGGTTCTCACCGTCACTCAAAACTAATTCTTCTTGGAAGACCTACATTAGAATAACTCACTCAACATGGTCTGTAACCCTCTACCTTTTCAGTTCTTTATTCAATTATCCCCATTATACCTAGTCTTTAACTTTATTAAAGATAGGGAATCTAGACCCTTTTGCCCTATCTACCTGTCCTTACATCTTCACTTCCTTCTCTATCCAACTTAGTGCTAAAAATCAGGAGGATGAGTGATGGGCTATATTTGGCAGAGAGAGGTGAAGAAGAGAGAGACATCAGGAATTCATGGAGATAGAGAAAACACAGAGAAGGTCAAGTTTGGTGGGGAAATAAGAGTTTGAAGGTGGGCAGGCTGAGTATGAGATAACTTTGAGATATCCCTTGAGGAAGTTTAAAATAACCGAATGGGTATATGGACCTAGAATTCAAAGAAGTCTGGGCTAGAGATATAAATCTGCTAATGAAATGTGTGACCCTGGAGTATATATATCCAACATATAACACAGAACAAAGAGAAAAGGGCCTGGCACTGAGTGGTGAAGTGTTCTGTCATTTAATAGCTGGTCAGTAAAGGATGAAACTGGCGGGAGGGGGCAGGGGGGAGGCAAAAATTCAAAAAGGTAGGAAGAAAGTCAGCGGGGGTCTGTGACATGGATGTTAACAGAAGAGAATATTTCAAGGAAGAGAGAGGGGTCCACAATGTTAAAAGCCGCTGAGAATCCAAGTAAGGTCAACAGGGGAAAATGTTCATTGTGATTAGTGAAATGGAAGTCTACGTCTGATCTTTTAAGTTGTCAGAACTCATCAGGTCTTTCTCCTGTGACTCTCTGCCTGTGCTTTTATTCTGCCTGCCCTTCATGAAATAGGAAGAGTAAGATTCTCACTGGGAGGTTTTGGATTTGGGGAAGTAGTTTGGGGGAGGTGGATCTAGAGAAAGGAGCAAAACAAAGCTTAGAGAAAAATAGAACAAGTAACTCAGACAAAAGCAGGTAGCCAAGTATCTGCAATCAATCAAAGACAAACAGCAGAATCTGGTACACATTGTATACAAAGGCAGCTTCTGTTGTGGCGACGCTTAGAAACTGTGGCTGACTGAGATGAAGGCTGAAGAGAGAAGTGTATACACTCTTCATTTCACACAATGAATAATATATTTTCATACCTTTCCTGCTTTGTTCAGCCATAATCACTGCGGATTTTATCAGATTCTAGGGCACTCTTTCTCCAGCTCATGCACAATATAGTACATTCTAAAGTCAGAGTACTTTACTCAAATATGTAGAATTCAATGAGAAGTAATGTGTGAAATCATCAAACATAATTCCTGGCATTTCATAGGTGTCTAGTGCACATTTTTTTTATTGAATTTGAATCCTTAGAAAATTATGAACTAATATCAATGCACACTGTTTTTGATCCATATGCAGTGAAAATCTGATTACCTTGGATATCATCATTGAATGTGCAATACTGGTTTTGATACTTTCGCAGGAGCCGAAACGCATTTATATTGGCAAAATCTTCAAACTGAATAAGGCAGTTCATGCCATACCTATGGGACAAAACATTCACATTAGAAGAAGTTAATGAAATAACATTTAAAAATAAACCTTTAAAACTAGCCTAACAGTTCAGTTCAGTTCACTAGCCTATAGAAAAGGCAAAACATTATTTTCCTTTAAAGGTCCCATCTTGCTACTTAGTACAAATATAAAATGTAATGTAAGTTCAGTAAATATTTACTACATGCTTACTACACAAAAAGCATTTCACTGGCACTGTGACAAACTACAAAGATGACAAAAATACGGTACTTGCAGTTAAGAAATTGAAAAGTTAGTAGAAACTAAGATATTCTGAAATATGTGAAAGTGCATGAAAAGTAATATAGAAGTGGTATAACAGATGCTGAGAAGACAGGCAACATTCCTTATTGGGCTTAAAAGCCAGGTAACAAATTGAGTTTTAATCACCTCACGATTTCAAAAGAGATGTAGGGTTCTACAAGCTGAGTAAATAGCAGAAGCAAAGTAATTGAAATGAAATTTAGGAAACAAAAAAAATCTTTAAAAAAAACAGCAAGAAGCCTTATTTGGCTAAAATGTCATATTTGGTACATGTAAGGGTGTAGTGAAAGACAAAGTTAGAATTTTCTGTTGGAAACCATAAAAATTCTAGCCTAGGTTTCTGGTGTTTGTTCTATAATTACAGTTAAAAACCTTTGAGTTTTGAAGTATAGAGGTTTTTATTTCTGAAATTAACCTGTTTGAACCTTTATTTTTATGACCATCCATAGCCTAGCCATCCAAGGCAAGGGAAATTAACACCATTGATACCACATGTATCTGAGAACCGCCAGGGAAAGCCTTTTAGGCAGGAACCTCCTTGCTAGGTGATTTAGAGATACTTGGTCTCCAATCTCGGCTATACTCTCACTGCCACTCTATTTGTGTGATTTCTTTTATTTGTCCTTGGTCAGCTTCCACTTCCACTGTACCCAAAGACTATTCCTAATCTTTAAAGTCCTGACCTCTTTACTTTCTCTGACTTCCTGGCATAATGAGGGCATAATACATTACCTCCCTTGACTTTTCTCCCCCCACTGCACCCACATCTCCATATTCAGCACTACCCTTCACAGCCATCAGTCAACAAGGTGTTCCTCTTCCTGCTCGAGGTAATTCACAACCAGTGCCCACATTTTCATCCCTTCTTTCTTAGTTCCCTTTCTCTTATCTATTACAATGCATTCTTCTGGACCTCTGATAGGCAGGTGATAGCATTCTAATGGCAAAAACTGACGAGAAACCAAAGAACCTCTTGATGAAGGTGAAGGAGAAGAGTGAAAAAGCTGGCCTAAAACTCAATATTTAAAAAACTAGGATCATGGCATCCAGTCCCATTATTTCATGGCAAATAGAAGGGGAAAAGGTGGAAGCAGTGACAGATTTCCTCTTCTTGGGTTCTAATATCACTACAGATGGTGACTGCAGTCATGAAATTAGAAGACGATTGCTTCTTGGCAGGAAAGCTATGACAAACTTAGACAGTATGTTAAAAAGCAAAGACATTGCTTTGCCACCAAAGTCCATATAGTCAAGGCTTTGGTTTTTCCAATAGTCATGTACAGTTGTGAGAGCTGAACCATAAAGAAGGCAGTGTTGTAAAACTGAGGTTTTCAAACTGTGGTGCTGGAGAAGGCTCTTGAGAGTCCCCTGGACTGTAAGGAGATCAAATCAGTCAATCCTAAAGGAATATTCATTGGAGGGACTGATGCTGAAGCTGCAATACTTTGGCCACCTGATCGAATAGCTGACTTACTGGAAAAGATCCTGCTGCTGGCAAAGATTGATGGCAAAAGGAGAAGGCGGCAACAGAGGATGAGATGATTGGATGGCATCACCAATTCAATGGACATGAACTTGGGCAGACTCTGGGAGATAGTAAGGATCAGGGAAGCCTGGCATGTTGCAGTCCATAGGGTCACAAAGAGTCGGACACAACTTGGCAACTGAACAATAACAACAACAACAACAACATTCTTCTGGACAAGTTCCTTCCTCTATCAACAGCTGATTTTGAGCTTCTCATTGGAGGCAGAAATAAGAAGTCTTGACTCCAAGTTTTTCCTATGCTTTCCTTTTAATGTACACGAAATAATAGTTTATAGTTTACATTGTTCTCCATCCTCTGTCATTTACCTTCGGCCCTCACAACTCTACTAAAATTGTGTGCTCTAAAATTAGAGTATTCCTGAAATAAAAATCCAAGGAATATTGTTTTCAAACCTTAATTGACTAGAGCTCTTTGCTGCATTTCCACTAATTCTGTTTCTTTTTTCTTGAAACTCTGTTCCCTAGGCTTCTGTGATATCATGCCTTTTTGTGCCTTCCCCCAAACTACTGATCATTTCTTCTTTCTCCCTTAGGGAATTCTTAGCATGCAAACACTGGTGTTTCCCATGACTCTGTCCTTGGTCTACAGCTGGTGTGTGCACGCGCGCGCGCACTCGTGTGTGTGTGTGTGTGTGTCCTGATAGACACGATCCTACTCATAATCACTATGTACAATGACTCCCAAATGTATGTTTCTAGTCTAATCCTGTGAACTTCAAACTTATAAATCTCATGATCAGCTCGATAATTTCACTTGAACAAACCTCAAGTTGAAAAATTCAAAATTAAATTCATTATATTCCCAAAGAATCTATTAAGTACTCAAGCAAATATTTGTTGGATGAATGTAACTTACAAATACCTTTTCATTTAAGCTCAAGGTATAGTCTTATAGATAAGGAAAGCCTTGAGTTCCTGGTAAGCTGGGGAGGGGAGATTTGAATTCAGCTCTGCCTGACAATATGGAAGAGTCTGATGTTTAAAGTAAGCTTTAAGTTTATGATTGATTCTTTTCTGTTACACTGTAGGTCATTACATATACCTTTAAGTATGTGTCTTTGAATAATGCCAAGTTCTAAAACTAAGGAGACATACAACAGAAAAGTTTTATAAAATTTAATCAGAAAAATAAACTAGTGCAGAGACTGAATAGGGGCTATGTTTCGTTGCAAACCAACTGTTAATACAAAGATGCTAAGCACAGGTCTGGTTTTTCAGTATTTGTTATGGCTCTGCCTCTTCATGGTGAAGTCTGTCTCCTCAAGACTTAAACACCTTCTTATAAATCATCTATTCTGTATTTCTAACCCAGATCACTTACTGAAACTCAGTCATCTTCATGGAACATTTACAAAGCCAAGTAGCCTCTTGACTTGAAACCTCAACAATTTTTTTTTTTTAATGAAAACATGTATTTCCCTGTCTCAGAGACCCAAAGATTAAAGCTATTGTCTTACTTTTTTTTTTTTTTTTAACACATTGTATTCATTTAATTACTATTTCCTATCATTTCTGGGGCTTCCCAGGTGGTGCTAGTGGTAAAGAACCCACCTGACAATGCAGGAGACATAAGAGATGCTGGTTCTATCCCCTGGAAGGAGGGCATGGCAATCCACTCCAGTATTCTTGCCTGAAGAATACCAGGGCAGAGGAGACTGGTGGGCTACAGTCCATAGAGTTATATAGAGTCAGACACGACTGAAGCAACTTAGCACACATCAGTTTTACTATTTAAATATTATTGTAGCCAAAGAAATTAGTCTTGCTCCTACTAGGGCTGCAAAAAGTCTACTGGTCTCTCTGCTTCCCTCAAGCATGTGATACAGAGCTGCCAAATTTTTATAAACAGCAACTTCCTCCAGCTATTTCTGTGCTCAAAATTCAGAGTGGATTGCTTTGATGATGATACCCAAATTCCTTAAACTCAAGGGCCTTTAATCAAATCTTATTTTTTAAATTGCTTTATCTCTCCCCGTATTCCAGGGTAAGTCACTTCCCCACTGCACCACTTATCTCCACTCTCAAACATGCCATGTCCTCCTTCCCACGTCTTTACTTTTTTCCTTTAAGTTTTATTGGAGTAGGGTTGCTTCACAATGTTGTCTCAGTTTCTGCTGTGTAGCAAAGTGCATCAGCTGTATGTATATATATTAACACATGCCCTCTGTTTTGGATTTTCTTCCCATTTACGACACCACAGAGCACTGAGTTTCCGCTATGTCTTTATTAAGGCACTGCCATGGCAAATCCCCCATTACTCTTGAATTAGCAAATATTTTCTATATCAATTACATTGGGTCTAAAACCGCTAGTGTGTAGACATCTCATTAACTAGATTAAAAGTTCTTAAGAGACTTAAAACTCTATCCGATAGTACTACTTCAGTAGAGAAAAGATCAAGCGAATATAAAATGTAAGCAAAAATTTACTTCATACAGTATGAATAACTGATTGCTTAGTAATCTACACTGCTGAATACTATGAACATCAGTTGCTTTGAATGTTGCATCAGAGTAGTGCTCAATCATGCGACTGTGCTGACTTAGTTGAGTCTTTGTGACCTCAAGGACTGTAGCCCAGCAGACTCCTCTGGACATGGACTTTTCCAGGCAAGAATACCGCATCAGAGTAGGTTTTCCCTTTATTTGCCCAAATTCCAGAATTTTTAGAGTTTAGCATTTTTCATACCAGTTCAAAAAAAACATAATCTTTCTATTGTTTAAATAGACATGATTCATTTTAGAATTTCTCTAGTATTTAACAAGAAACTAAATCAAATTCATGTTACTTTTTTTAAAAGAATTGGCACTAAGTAGGCTATAGAAGTTTTCAGTATCAATAGTTTCTGTTAATAGAAGTAAAAAGGTTAGTCTAGTTAAACCAAGATTTTTCAAAGAACTGATTTAGCATTATAAGATGTAAACACATTTTTCTCTTTTGGATAAATTCCCAAACACAAACAGGAATTTAAATCACATTAAATTATGTAAGTCACAATTACTCTTATAATTTTCCTTCATATTTATTTGCCCCTCCTTTGAAACTACTTATTTTCTACAGTTACCTAAGAAAATAAATTCCTACAAAACTATTTTTTCCATCAGCATTTTAAAATTCTGTTCCTTATTCTTTTGTCTTTCTATCAAAGTCATTTTGGAAATATTAGTTATTCGATCAGAAGATTTTCTACAGTAGTCCTTTAGGACATTAAAGGACGTAATATTTCAGCGCAACTAAGTAGTATTAGACAATTCCCATATGAGCAAAAAGACTAATAGGATATGAATTAATAAGAAGTTAACAGTCTAAAAGGTCTACAGCCAGATTCTTACTAATAAATTTTCCAATACTCTCCACTCTGCCTCTAGTCCTGTCTTCCCAGTCTTCCACCAACTCCTTCTCCAGTACACAATCTGTTCTTCATTTGGTCCTTTCTTTCCTTCAAGTTCATTCTTCCTAGTTTCACCTCTGTATGCTGAAGAAAGTTACTTCAGCTTTGCATTGACTGTCCCCCTAGTGAAGCCAAGGAGGATCCCATGGGATTCCTACGCACAGAAGTCTTTCTGTCTCCTGTTTCTTGATTGTGAAGAAGAACCTTCAGCCTCATGAACTTTCCCGAGTTCCTAAGGGCACATAAAAAACAGCTGCTAATCGGGAAAGGGAGGGGATGCAGAGACATGAGAGGAGAAGCCAATAAACAATAATGCAGCCTTGAGGCAGAGTCCCTCATTTTTCACTTCTTGCTAATATTAGGCCTATAATTCCAAGACAGTCTCAGGGCTTCCCTGTTGGCTCACTGGTAAAGACTCCATCTGCCAATGTGGGAGACACAAGTTCGATCTCTGATCTTGGAGGATCCCATGTGCCACGGAGCAGCTAAACCCATGCACCACGATGATCGAGCATGTCATATAGATCCTGGGAGCTACAACTACTGAAGCCCACGTGCGCTAGGGCCTGTGCCCCACTGCAACAAGAGAAGCCACCACAACCAGAAGCCTGTGCGCTGCAGCTAGAGAGTCGCCCCCACTTGCCACTGCTAGAGAACAGCCCGCAAAGCAAAGAAGACCCAGCACGATCAAAAATAAATAAACAAAATTATTTTTTAAAGAAAGAAGTTTCAAAGAACCAAATTCTGATACCATGATGCTATATAATGCCATTCTAGGAAACTGTTTAGCTATCCTGATTAAAAATTACTAAAATGTTAAGAATGGGTAAAAGCATCTCCATGGTTACACATCATTACCCTTTTAAAAAACAAACAAACAAACAACCTTAGCAGAGAAGCAAACTTTGTGGCAGCAACTGATCATCCCAAACATAAATATCAGTCAGGCTCATCATGGCTCCCTCCCATGGTTCCTTCTCTGTTTCCTAAGCAGCCCTTCTTCACAAAGTAAAGGCTGCATGTTTTTAGACAGTGTCCGCCTATGCTTCGCTCCTGCTGTGTCATGTACTGTGGTCCAGCAGCACCAGATGCTCTGTTATTATGTTCCAAAGCCCCAGAGCCTTGTGGTTACAGGATGTGAGGAGGAATCAGAGCCTTCTCAGTTCTATTCCCGGACCTACTACTTACTTTTGTCCCGTGGTTTGGGGCTGTTTCCAACTTCTCTGTGGTTAAAATGAAATCCCCACAATATGATTTGCCTTCAGTGTTTAGGACACAATGTGGCCAGGCTATAAATTTATAATGTTTTCTAAGTGAAATCTGGGAATAGGCATAGGTAGTAAAGGAGTACACAAGAGACCTTATCATTTACTAAAGGGCATTTTAGAACCGTTCCTTGGAGAATACCGCCTATCAGTTTTCATTTCATGAATTTTCTCTACCTGGTAGTTAACTCTGATTTGAGTCCTAAAGATTTAGAGAGGGACATCCTGAATTCATTTTGTGATACAAGCATCTTGCATCATATAATGAAAGAAAGCCATGGAAGGGATATTTTGTTCCAGATTGAACCAGCCTTGTCACTATGAAATTATAAGCAGTGGAACACAAGGATGTTAGCCAACTGGATTCTACATGACTATGAAAAGAACCTACTATTTCATGATCAAAATATCACATAAAACAGAGGGTATATAGTTTTAGAAGTTAACAGAAATACCACCCATAAAATTAATATGTAAAAACTGCAGAGAACTTTCTCTTGTGGCATTGTTAAATTAGACAAAACCCTTACTAGATTTGACGGTACTTACTAAGTGCCAGACATAGTTCTCCACACTTCATGGGAATTATCTCATTTAACTCTCTTGGCAACTCAATGGGGAAAGCAGTTATTATCCATTTTACATATGAAGAAACTGAGCTCAGAGGGATTTAGGGCCATAGTTGAGTTCATGCTGCTAATAACTAGTAGAGTAGGGGCTGAACCACAGGGCCAATGGTTTTAACTACTTTATATACTGGCTTCTACAGAGCACCAAAGTCAACATCAAAGAAGTTGATGTTCTTTAGAAAGAAAGGGACTGTACTGAAAAAATAAGGGAGTCATAATTTTATCATAAAATTTTAACATAATGCATTTGTATACATTCAGTATACTAGGTTATTTTTGTATTAAAAAGTGTATGGGCAGATGTTGGTGAAAACATTAGTCTTTCTTTGATTACAAACTATCAAGAAGTCACTGTTTAATGAGGTCGACCAAGCATATTTTGACTTAATAAGTTTTTTGAGGATTTATTAACAGAGGCAAAGAGCTGACTCATTCAAAAAGACCTTAATACTGGGAAAGATTGCGGGCAGGTGGAGAAAGGGGCAACAGAGGATAAGATGGTTGGATGGCATCACCAACTCAATGGACATGAGTTTGAGGAGACAGTGAAGGACTGGGGAGCCTGGCATGCTGAAGTTCATGGGGAAGCAGTGTCAGGCACAACTTGGCAAATGAACAACAGTGAACAATTATCTATGTCGAATTATGCAGCATTTAAGATCCAGAGCATTTTATCTCTGACGGGTACCTTAAAGACAAATTACTCATTTTCAATAATGTAACTGAACAGCTTGAGTAGCAAACAGGAAACATGGATCTTGCCCTTAAAATGCTTAGTCTCATTGGGAAGACAAAAGATACAAGTAATTTAAAGAGGGTTCAAAGTAAAAGCAAAATCAGTGGTACACAAAGAGATCACTATGGTATTTAGGGAAGACAACATGAATTAAATTGAGGTTTAAACTGAGCCCTTAGGTAGGATTCCAATGAGAAAGACTGAGGTGGGAAATAAAACCACAAAGGTCTCAGAGTTTGTGCTTAAGGACAATAGTTTAAGGAAATTAAGATCAATAATGGCCAATGAATTTCAGATTATCTATAGTCTTGAATACTAGGATAAGTCATTTGAAGTTGACTGAAATTCTCTTTGGTAAGAACCATTTAAGTTTAGTTTTTCCTTGTCAGTAAGAATTAAGAAAATGTGTATACTTCTTTGTTAACCTACTGTAATATGGCTCCAATTCCTACTACTTTGTTTCTGTATTATTTCCTAACATTTAGATAATATCTTTCATTTTTCTTATTATTCTTTGTTATATCTCCTGACACTTAATTATTCTCTTTGACACTGTAAATTGTAAACATTTCTTTCCTCCTATAATCATTTCCTTATTAAGTTCACCCACGCATGGGGATTCACTAATCATCTTCAGATGAATAACTTCTAAATTGATAAATTTCTGTCACTAATCCTTTAAAGAAACTCCATGTTGCCAAAATGACAGTAAGAAAGGCATGGGAAAATGTTGTATTGTGAACCTTTTTATAATGAGGAATAAATGCATATAAGATAATATTTTAATACGTTGTCAATAATTCTTACTGTTAGTTATAGTATCAGAAGTATATATAGTATCAAAAAATTAACAACTTTATAACATTAAGGACAAAAAATGTATCATCAACAAAATAGAATTATTTTCTTTGGTTGTCATCTACTTCTCCGGAGAAGGCAATGGCAAGCCACTCCAGTACTCTTGCCTAGAAAACCCCATGGATGGAGGAGCCTGGTAGGCTGCAGTCCCTGGGGTCGCTGAGTCGGACACGACTGAGCGACTTCACTTTCACTTTTCACTTTCACACATTGGAGAAGGAAATGGCAACCCACTCCAGTGTTCTTGCCTGGAGAATCCCAGGGACAGGGGAGCCTGGTGGGCTTCCGTCTATGGGGTCACACAGAGTCGGACATGACTGAAGTGACTTAGCAGCAGCAGCAGCATCTACTTCTCAAAAAAATAGCAGGATTTGTTAAAATTTAAATTCCTTAAATATCAATAAATTCTGAAACTGCATTTATAACTAAAATTTATATTTAATATATTTTACTCAAAAACATTTCAGGATTACATCTTGCCTCCAAAATCAATGAAATCTTTTCTCTAACAATTCTAATTTAATATAAAATAAAAAACTTCAGAAACTCTGAACTTTTTTCCTTACAAAATGGATCCAAATTTTTCCTATTTCTACCAATATTAAAATATTATAATCAATTTCTGTTTTGCCTTCTACCTTATACTCTAGTGGTCAAGCTCTGTTATACCTTCTTCTGATACACTTTTCATAATAATTGTTATGCTTTCTAGTCTAAGCGCCTCAATTCAAGTCCAGGGTCTTTGGACCACATCACTGCCATAGTACTACAATCTACTAGTCAGTCTCCTTGCTTTCATATGCTGAAACCAGTTTACACAGTAAGAAAATAAAAAAATATATTTATCCTGTTTTAAAGCAGGTCCTCTGTAATGTGATCTCATCTATACTTATATCCCCTAATTCTCAAAACGAAACCTTATCCTCCCTGTCTTCCTCTATTTATTCACTTACCAAGTAATATACTGAGCACCTACTGATGCATGTGCTCAGTCGTGTCCGACTCTGTGACCCACGGACTGTAGCCCTCCAGGCTCCTCTGTGCATGGGATTCTCCAGCGGGAGGACTGGAGTGGGTGGCCATGCCCTCCCCCCGGAGAGCACCTACGAGGGACGAGGCTTTGTTCCAGGTGCGGTTGACACATTTCTGACCTCACAGAGGTTGTAGTCGTATGGTGGATACAGTAAGTAGGAGAAGATAATGCAGTCTGGTAAGCACTGTAACAGGAAATTCAGGATTCCAAAACAGAGCAGGGTCACCTACCAAGAATTAAGAGGATTAGCAAAGGCTTTCTAGAAGAAGCTGAAGCCTGAAGGATGAGTAGGAGTTTATCAAGTTAAGAAGAAGAATTTATGAGGAACAGGGAACATGCTCAGAGGCCTAGGGTGAAATAAATAGATGGCATAATTCAAGAACTGAAATAAATTATGATTAAATCACAAGGCTTGATGGAAAAAAGACAAGAATTAAGGCTATAGAGGTAAGTAGAGCAAGATTATGCAGGTCCTCTAACCGGTATTAAGGGATTCGCACACCTGATCCTATAAATAGGACATTAAACAGGAGTGTGACATGATCAATTTGCATTTTAGACTACCTAGACTAGATCATACAGACATCCTGTATTATCACGATGAAGAATGGCATAGAGAGAAGCAGGACCAGATGTAGGAAGCTTTTTTAAGAGGCTGCCACTAAATACCAAGACTGCATCTGGAATGAGAGTAGGGATGGGGAGAAGTAGGTGGATTTGAGAAACATTCAGGAGACAGAAGGGACTATGTTAAGTGAAGAGTAGTAGATGATGAGTAGTAGATGAGATTTCTTTTTTCAAATCAAGGATGAATTCCAAGTTTCTAATTTAGGCCACTTGGCAGAGGATGGAGTATATTTAAAAAAACAAGAAATCTCAGGAGAAAAGCAGGTTTAGTAGGGAACATAATGAGTTCTGCTTTGGAAACACTGCCTTAGAGTAACCTCAGACATATACAAACAAAGGAAGCTGTGAAAAATTAAGGTGTGTGACTTCAGTATGTCAGAGTTTGAGCAGCTGCCCTTGAAGATAAGGCCCATGATGCAGCCACGAATGGGAGTCTAAAGTAGTGTGGGATAAAAGCCATCAGAAATGAGATCCTAAGAACAAGAAAGCCTCCCAAACACACTATCCATGTGGAAATGAAAGTCAGTGGAAAGAAAGGCTTTGAAAATGATTAAGAATTAGAGGTTAGTTGGGAAATAGATGGGAAACAGTGGAAACAGTGTCAGACTTTATTTTTGGGGGCTCCAAAATCACTGTGGATGCTGATTGCAGCCATGAAATTAAAAGACGCTTACTCCTTGGAAGGAAAGTTATGACCAACCTAGATAGCATATTAAAAAGCAGAGACGTTACTTTGCCAACAAAGGTCCATCTAGTCAAGGCTATGGTGGTCCTGTATGGATGTGAGAGTTGGACTGTGAAGAAAGCTGATCGCCGAAGAATGGATGCTTTTGAACTGTGGTGCTGGAGAAGACTCTTGAGAGTCCCTTGGACTGCAAGGAGATCCAACCAGTCCATTCTAAAGGAGATCAATCCTGGGTGTTCATTGGAAGGACTGATGCTAAAACTGAAACTCCAATACTTTGGCCACCTCATGCGAAGAGTTGACTCACTGGAAAAGACTCTGATGCTGGGAGGGATTGGGGGTGGGAGAAGAAGGGGATGACAGAGAATGAGATGGCTGGATGGCATCACCGACTCAATGGACATGAGTTTGAGTGAACTCCAGGAGTTGGTGATGGACAGGGAGGCATGCCGTGCTGTGATTCATGGGGTCGCGGAGAGTCGGACACGACTGAGCGACTGAACTGAACTAAGAAACTGGGAGAAGATAGAGATGAGAGAAACCTAATTGACATAAACATCAAAGATGTCGGGGGAGGGCTTACATAAGGATGAAGGAAGAATAGTCTAAAAGGGCCAGACGGGAGAAGGTGCTGATCTCACCTCCCAACCCTGAAACACCGTGTGGACCAACAAGCATGACTATTTGAAAGCACTGCAGGGATTTCCCTGGTGGTTGACTGGCTAAGACTCCACATTACCAACACAGGGATAGTTTGATCCCTGTTCAGAGAACCAGAGCCCACTTGCCACAACTAAGAGCTGGCACAGCTAAATTAAACATATCTAATATATATTTATATATTAGAGGAGTTTATTTTATATATATATATATATATTTGAAAGAAAGAAAGCAGTTCAAGAAAAGTGGAGGTCTTAAAAGTCATAATTCAGGAAAGCAGGAAGGCAAAAGGAACCATCCAGTGAGCCTTATTAAGGAACAGATTTCCAAAGGCAGAGTGGAAAGTTTTGAGAGGGAAGGGAATGTTGGGAGTTTGGTTGAGGGGAAAGGAAACACAAAACTTGAAATATGAAAAAGCATGAAGTATGTGAAAGGGTACATGGGAAGAGAAAAATGACACGTTATTTTTACTTTAAAATGGGAGACTAATGTGAAGCAGAAAGTGAAGAGGAACTAAAGAGCCTCTTGATGAGGGTGAAAGAGGAGAGTGAAAAAAAACTGGCTTAAAATTCACCATTCAAAAAGCTAAGATCATGGTATCTGGTCCCATCACTTCATGGCAAATAGAAAAGGAAAAAATGGAAACAATGACAAATTTTATCTTCTTGGGCTCCAAAATCACTGTGGACAGTGACTGCAGCCATGAAATTAAAAGATGCTTGGTCCTTGGAAGGGAAGCTATGACAAACCTAGACAGTGAATTGAAGCAGAGACATCACTTTGCCCACAAAGCTCCATTCATATAGTCAAAGCTATGGTTTTTCCAGTAGTTAGGTATGGATGTGAGAGTTGGACTATAAAAAAAGCTGAGTGCCGAAGAATTGATACTTTTGAACTGTGGTGTTGGAGAAGACTCTTGAGAGTCCCTTGGACTGCAAGGAGATCCAACCAGTCAATCCTAAAGGAAATCAGTCCTGAATATTCATTGGGAAGACTGATGCTAAAGCTGATGCTCCAATACTTTGGCCACCTGATGTCAAGAGCTGACTCACTGGAAAAGACCCTGATGCTGGGAAGGACTGAACGCAAAAGAAGACTAAAGGGGCAGAGGAGGAGATGATTAGATAGCATCACTGACTCAATGGACATTAATTTGAGCAAACTCGGGGAGATAGTGAAGGACAGGGAAACCTGGCACGCTGCAGTCCATGGGGTCACAAAGAGTTGAACATGCCTTGGTGACTGAACAACAATGCTCAGAGGACACATGATGGACTGCAAAGGTGGAGTACGAGGAGGTGAGTTTATGGCTGGGTGAAAGTTGCATCCTGGTGTCTATGAGTTGAACAGCACCGGTACAGGCTCAAATCCTCAGGGCAGCTCTGACTCTAATGGACAGATCTCTGCTTCAGCGTGTCACTGCATTTTGATCCTTCCTTTCTAGTATGCATGAATTCCCATGCCCAGAATGCCTTCACATAAAATACGCAGAAATTTGGAAAACGCTTCTGTAAACTCTGTCTACAAACTTACCATACAGATTTAAAAGTCGCTATGCACGTTCCAGTAAATACCTTATCCCCAACCTCAATCATGTCATTTACTTTTGCAGTTTGAATCAATACACCTGTCTGTGCTTCCTTCCCAATTCAGTCTAGACCAAACTGTTTATTTCTAAAAGCCAAGAATGTCCACAAAACACTAGGAATCAAGCTTTGAGCAGCAAAGAGAATTGTATGTGATTTTGCTGCAGATTATCAGAGCCATAAAATTTTCAAGCTAGAAAGGTCCTTGGAGACCATTTAACAACAAGGAATGCCCAGGAAGGTCATTAAATAAAACCCAGGATGACAGAAGCAGGCACTAGTGAGTATCGCTAACTAAGAGAAAAGCCAGAAGGCCCAAGTACAGCAGCCACTTATGATACCAGACTTTTTTGATGTAGGAAAATATCTTATTTCAGACTATAAAAACACAGAATATTTATATTTTTAGAGATACTTGTAAGAATTTATATATTCAAGTAAATATGAACACTAGCCTCAGAGTGTCCACTTTCATACTATTTATCCAATGATGCTGCAAACTGTTCAACTATTTTCAAAATGACTTTAAAATCAGTTCTATTACTCTTATCATTTGGATAAGGAAATGGCAACCCACTCCACTATTCTTGCCTGGAGAATCCCATGGTCAGAGAAGTCTGGCAAACTACAGTCAATGGGGTCACAAGAGTTGAACATGACTTAGTGACACCACCACCACTCTTATCATTCTATATTTTAGGTAATTTTATTCCTTCTTTGTTAACTAACAATCAAAAGAATCTGAAGAAATAGTTGTGAACAAGAACTAGATCTAAATACTGACTTGGATCAATATTCTCACTCTGACTGTTCTTAAGAATCACTATCAGTCTCAAAGGATTTTTCTTTAAATCCCATCATTGTGATTATTTAAAAGAATTACTAACAGTTCTAAAGATAATATTCAGAGAAGCATTCCAGAAGTACTACAAATATTGGCAGTAATCATTGTACAGATTTCTACCTGAAAAGAAAGAACACTCACTAGCATTTAACTTTGTTTTAAAAAGAATTAATCCAATATTCTGGGAGGTGGGTCATGGAGGATCCTGCTGTGATTTATGTCAGAGAGTGTTTTGTCTATGTTCTCCTCTAGGAGTTTTATAGAATCTGGTCTTACATTTAGCTCTCTAATCCATTTTGAGTTTATTTTGGTGTATGGTGTTAGGAAGTGTTCTAGTTTCATTCTTTTACAAGTGGCTGACCAGTTTTCCCAGCACCATTTGTTAAAGAGACTGTCTTTTCTCCATTTTATATTCTTGCCTCCTTTGTCAAAGATAAGGTGTCCATAGGTGCGTGGATTTATCTCTGGGCTTTCTATTTTGTTCCATTGATGTATATTTCTGTCTTTATGCCAGTACCATACTGTCTTGATGACTGTGGCTTTGTAGTAGAGCTTGAAGTCCGGCAGGTTAATTCCCCCAGTTCCATTCTTCTTCCAAAGATTGCTTTGGCTATTCGAGGGTTTTTGTATTTCCATACAAATTGTGAGATTATTTGTTCTAGTTCTGTGAAAAATATCGTTGGTAAGAAAGCTTTGGTACATATACACAATGGAGTATTCAGTTCAGTTCAGTCGTTCAGTCGTGTCCGACTCTCCGCGACCCCTATTCAGCCATTAAAAAGAATGCATTTGAACCAGTTGTAATGAGGTGGATGAAACTAGAGCCTATTATACAGAGTGAAGTAAGCCAGAAAGACAAACACCAATACAATATACTAACGCATATATATGGAATTTAGAAAGATGCAAATGATAACCCTGTATACGAGACAGCAAAAGAGACACAGATATATAAAAGAGTCTTTGGGACTCTGTGGGAGAGGGTGAGGGTGGGATGGTTTGGGAGAATGGCATTGAAACATGTATATTATCATACGTGAAACGAATCGCCAGTTCAGGGTCGATGTATGTTACAGGATGCTCGGGGCTGGTATGTGGGGATGACCCAGAGGGAGGATAAGGGGAGGAGGGAGGTGGGAGGGGGAACTCATATACACCCTGGGTGGATTCATGTCAATAGATGGCAAAACCAACCAATATAATATTGTAAAATAATTAGCCTCCAATAAAAATTAAAAAAAAAAAGAATTAATCACACTATTTTATAGGGAAACCTCAAAATCAATTTAAAAATGAAAAAGGGCTTTGCATATACCACTACTTACAAACTTGGAAAGATGATATCCATTCTTATGCCACTGTATAAGAGGAATCTATGCATATTATTCAATAAAAATCTGAGAACTGTACATTTGGAACTAGCTGAAGGCACAAATCCAGCGTAAATGACAAACCTGGCCTCTCTGGCACAGTCGTCTGGACTAACATCCAAGTTTGAACACTAACCATTTCCCACAACTAGAACCCATCTACCAATAAAGTGCCCTGAAATTATATCTATTTATATTTCCATATTAATAGTATTTCTTATGGGAGTATTATTGTCTAATACTAATAAAAATGCCAAAAATAGAATATTCCCCGCTTTCTTAATAAGCTCTTTTCTTCCTACATACTAGGGACTTCACGAACTAAGTCATCACGTGTTCCAGTGATCCTAAAGTTTTTAAGCCCAAACTGCTTAAGATTGTGTCTACTGGCACCTGTGTGGGTACATTTACCTGCATGTCAATGACTTTCCCCCTGCCTTAAAATAGCTCAATAATTAGTTTAAGTGATCTAAAAATCTAACATACTACAATTAGAATCCTATTGCAGAGTCCTTACTTAATTCTGAACAATCCTTGGGGACAAAATCTGACACAGTTCTAAGAATTGTTTTGACTTCCTTTTGCATTAAATCATTTTTAAATGACTCTGATGACTTTTTTGAAGTAATAGTGTGCTTAGTTGCTCAGTACTGTCAGACTCTTTGCAACCCCATGGACTGTAGTCCACCAGGCTCCTCTGTCCATGGGAGTCTCCAGGGAAGAATACTGGAGTGGGTTGCCGTTCCCTTCTCCAGGGGATCTTCCCAACCCAGGGATCAAACCCACGTCCCTGATGTCTCCTGCACTGGCAGGCGGGTTCTTTACTGTCTGAGTCACCAGGGAAACCCTCTTGAATTAACAAGTATGCATATATTTCAGTCTAAGTCTTCAAGAATGCAACTCCTTCTCTGCCAAACTGACATATTTCCAAAACCTGATTTTGGACAAGGGTGTGCGGAAGTATGACAACTTGTCGTATGTAAACTAATAACTTTATTCTGGCATCACTGAGAAATATGAGCCAGGACAAAGTATTCCTATGCCTACAACAGTACTTCCTGAAAAACAAAACACTTAAGAGGAAGGTAATAATCCAATGGGCTTAGAATCTAACTACCTATTCTGCCTAAAGAAGAGACATTACTTTGCCAACCAAGGTCCGTCTAGTCAAGGCAATGGTTTTTCCCGTGGTCATGTATGGATGTGAGAGTTGGACTGTAAAGAAAGCTGATCGCCGAAGAATCGATGCTTTTGAACTGTGGTGTTGGAGAAGACTCTTGAGAGTCCCTTATACTGCAAGGAGATCCAACCAGTCCATTCTAAAGGAGATCAATCCTGGATGTTCATTGGAGGGACTGATGCTAAAGCTGAAACTGCAATACTTTGGCCACCTCATGCGACGAGTTGACTCACTGGAAAAGACTCTGATGCTGGGAAAGGTTGGGGGCGGGAGGAGAAGGGGACGACGGAGAATGAGATGGCTGGATGGCATCACCAACTCTGTGGACATGAGTTTGAGTGTACTCCGGGAGTTGGTGATGGACAGGGAGGCCTGGCGTGCTGTGATTCATGGGGTTGTGGAGAGTCGGACACGACTGAGTGACTGAACTGAACTGAACTGAACTGATTCTGCCTCTTTACTTACAAATTGAGTCTTTGGGGCCAAATTCTGTGTTTCCACCACCTTTCCAAGAACTCATTTTACAATCCTAAATTAATAAAAAGAATTGAAAAAATATATTCAACAGAGGTCATTAACAACACATACCTCTATGCAAAGTATTCAAGTTTTGAAAAATCTGACTCTGTTACAAACCTGATTAGTGAAAGGTAAGGAAATAAAAATCTGATAATTTTGCTCTCCATTAAGTCCAAATGGAGAACAGAGGTAGGTAGCCCCTCTGATGAGAGATTTCTGAATAAAACTATTATTACTGATGAGGTAGATATACCTGGCAAGATGTCTAAATCTTGCATTGTACAGGAGTATTTTGATACACCCATTTTTCATAGATGTGCGAGAAACGTAAGTAACTTATGAAGAAAGGTAGTTAGAATTCACATGTTTAAGAATAATAGAATCCCATTCTTACTTCTGAGCAACAGTAGACTGATGAAAGTCTAGAGAGGGCTTCCCAGGTGGCTCAGTGGTAAAGAATCCACCTTTCAACGCAGGAGATGCAGGTTTGATCCCTGAGTTGGGAAGATCCCCTGGAGGAGGAAATGGCAACCCACCCATTCCAGTATTCTTGCCTGGAGAATTCCATGGACAGAGGAGCCTGGCAAGCTACCATCCATAGGCTCCTAAAGAGCCAGACACGACTGAGCAACTAAGCATGCACATGAAAATCAAGAGAAATACTGACTCGATTTTTCATATCTTTGTTTTATACATTTATGTATATACATAAATATTGTATATATGTGACCCACTTCACCATTGATAATTCACTGGAAACTATTTGAAGAATAGGAACACAGATACAAGATATCTGATAACCTTTTATGATAAACTAATAGATACAACATTCTCCTCATTCAGTCTGAACTGATCAATTCAAATGATGATTCCTCTTTTTTGTTTTTCAGACTCCATTAGGTTTTCTACTACACAATGAAACTGCCAAAAGGAGATTTTTCTTTAGACAGGAAAAAAATATAGAAAGTGACTGAAAAACCTAAATATGAAATAATAACAAAATCCACAAAGTCACCTCAATAAATGATATGAAACTGTAACAATTTGTCAGGTTAAGTTTTTTGTGTCTTGCTGCCTTTAAAATCAATTCTAATAACACAGGATAATAAACAACCATTTTAGGTGTCCAATTTTATTAGTTTTGACAAATGTATAGCTTAGTTGGTAACAAATCTGCCTGCAATGTAGAGTCCCCAGTTCAATTCCTGGGTCGGGAAGATCCACTGGAGAAGGGATAGGCTACCCACTCCAGCATTCTTGTGGCTTAGCTGGTAAAGAATCTGCCTGCAATGCAGGAGACCTGGCTTCAGTCCCTGGGTTGGGAAGATTCCCCTGGAGAAGAGAAAGGCTACCCACTTCAGTATTCTGGCCTAGAGAATTCCAGGGACTATACAGTCTGTGGGGTTGCAAAGAGTGGGACATGACTGAGCAACGTTCACTCACTTCATTTCACTTCATACCCATCGAACCATCTCTACAAGTAAGATACAGAATATTCTACAACATCCCCAAAAGCACTCATGTAGCCCATCAACCCTCAGTCCAACAGTGGTCTCACACAACCACTGGTCTACTTTCCATTGCTAAAGATTAGTTTTGTCTTTTGCAGATTCCATATAAATGGAAGAATAGTTTGTATTAAGCTTCTATTGTTCAGCTTGGTTTTTGGAGATTCATCCATGTTACTGCATAAACTGATAGTTTCTTTTTATTGCTTAATACTTTCCCATTATATGGCTATACCACAATTTGGATATATTATGACATCTGGACATCTGGTTGATCACAGTTTGGGGATCTTACAAATAAAGCTGCCATGAAAATTTTAAAGGTTTCATCGTCTCTTTTGAAAATATTGGGTTAGCCAAAAAGTTCATTTGGGTTTTCCCATAAGATGGTACGGAAAAACACCAATTAACTTTTTGGCCAAACCAATACCAGGGAATGGAATTCCTTGGCAGTACTGTTGTTGTTGTTTAGTCACTAAGTCGTGACTTTGTGACCCCACAAACTGCAGCATGCCAGGCTTCCCTGTCCTTCACTATCTCCCTGAGTTTGCTCAAATTTATGCCCATTGAGTTGGTGATGCCACCCACCCATCTCATCCTCTGCCGCTCCATTCTCCTCTTGCCTTTAATTTTTCCCAGAAACAGAAGCAGGCTCTTCACCATGAGTGGCCAAAGTACTGGAGCTTCAGCATCAGTCCTTCCAATGAATATTCAAGGTTGATTTCCCTTCAGTTCAGTTCAGCCACTAGTCACGTCCAACTTTTTGCAACCCCATGGACTGCAGCATGCCAAGCTTCTCTGTCCATCACCAACTCCCGGAGCTCAAACTCATGCCCATTGAGTCAGTGATGCCATCCAACCATCTCACCCTCCACTGTCCACTTCTTCCACCTTCAATCTTTCCCAGCATCAGCGTCTTTTCCAATGAGTCAGTTCTTCGCATCAGGTGGCCAAAGTATTGGAGTTTCAGATCCAGCATCAGTCCTTCCAGTGAATATTCAGGTCTGATTTCCTGTAAGATTGACTGGTTGGGTCTCCTTGCTACCCAGGACTCTCAAGAGTCTTCTCCAATACCACAGTTCAAAAGCATCAATTCTTCAGCACTCAGCTTTCTTTATAGTCCAACTCACATCCATACGTGACTACTGGAAAAACCATAGCTTTGACTAGACGGACCTTTGTTGGCAAAGTAATGTCTCTGCTTTTTCATATGCTGTCTAGGTTGGTCATAGCTTCTCTTTCAAGGAGCAAGCATCTTTTAATTTCAAGGCTGCAGTAACCATCTGCAGTGATTTCGGAGCCCCCCAAAATAAACTCAGCCACTGTTTCCCCATCTATTTGCTATGAAGTGATAGGACCAGATGTCACAATCTTAGTTTTCTGAATGTTGAGTTTTAAGCCAACATTTTCACTCTCCTCTTTCACTTTCATCAAGAGAGTCTTTAGTTCTTCTTCACTTTCTGCCATAAGGGTGGTGTCATCTGCATATCTGAGGTTATTGATATTTCTCCCAGCAATCTTGATTCCAGCTTATGCTTCATCCAGCCTAGCATTTCGGATGATGTACTCTGCATATAAGTTAAATAAGCAGGGTGACAATATACAGCCTTGACGTACTCCTTTCCCTATTTGGAACCAGTCTGTTGTTCCATGTCCAGTTCTAACTTTTGCTTCCTGACCTGCATACAGATTTCTCAGGAGGCAGGTCAGGTGGTCTAGTATTCCCATCTCTTGAAGAATTTTCCACAGTTTGTTATGATCCACACAGTGATTTCCTTTAGGATTGACTAGTTTGACCTCCTTACTGTCCAAGGGACTCTCAAGAGTCTTGTCCAGCACCACTATTTGAAAGTATCAGTTTATTCAGCACTCAGCCTTCTTTATGGTCCAATTCTCACGTCCATACATGACAGAAAAACCTTGGTAGTATGGTAGGCATATAAAAAATGTAAATGCTAAACAGTTTTCCAGAGTGGTTCTGCCACTTTAGACTCCCACCAGCAATGTATAAGAGTGCTAGTTGTTGGAAATGCTCACCAACACTTGGCGGCATTAGTCTTTTAAACTCTAGACATCTAATGGGTATGCCACCTCATGCGAAGAGTTGACTCATTGGAAAAGACTCTGATGCTGGGAGGGATTGGGGGCAGGAGGAGAAGGGGACGACAGAGAATGAGATGGCTGGATGGCATCACCGACTCAATGGACATGAGTTTGAGTGAACTCCGGGAGTTGGTGATGGACAGGGAGGCCTGGCGTGCTGTGATTCATGGGGTCGCAAAGAGTCAGATACGACTGAGAGACTGAACTGAACTGAACTGAATGGCTTCTTATTTGATTTTAATTTGCATTTCCCTGATAACTTATGAGCTAACAAGTGCTTAATTATCATTGTGAAGTCTTGCTTTAAATTGTCAGCCTCTTTTAAGAAATCAAGTTCTTTATCTGGAGCTATATGAGTTGTTGTTGTTGTCTTTTAAATATATTCTGGATGCTAGACATTCATCAGATGTATATATTATAAATCTTTTCCCTAGTTTGTGGCTTGCCTTGTCATTTCCCAAACAGTAACTTTTGAAGAGCTTTGCTTTTATTAATGATTTTAAGTTCACTGTAAAAACTTTTTCTTTTATGACTTGTGCTTTCCTTAAGAAATTTTGTCTAACCCGAAGTCACAAAGATTTTCTCCAGTATTTTAACTGTTTTATAGTTTTAGCCTCATGTTTAAGTCTACAACCCACTCTGAGTTCATTTTTGTGGGGTAAGAGATAAGAGTTGAGACTCTTGCTTTTCCTTATGAATATCTAATTGTTCCAAGACTATTTCTTGAAAGTGCTATCCTAATCTCCCTGCATTGCATTGATATGTCATCAAGAATCAATTAACCATCTCCACATGGGTCTCCATGGATTTTTTTTTATTCTTTGATTTATTCTGTTCTATTGCCTTATAATATCAGGCTATCTTGCTGTACTATACAGTCATAGTAAGTCTTAGAATGAAGGAGTATAAATTCTACAACTTTATTTTAATTCTTTTAGCTAGTCCTTTATATTTATTTATATTTATTCTAAGTCCTTTATATTTCCATAGACATTTTGAATGATTTTATTAACTTCTGTGAGGTTAACATCTTTTTAAAAAATAGATTTATGTTTTTAATGCCATAAAAATTTTTAACAAAGGATTCCAGTGAAATGGCATTGTTCTTCCTTGAATGGAGGATTTTATCTGGATCTGTAGACAGGACACCTTACATGTGAAAGTAAATTTTAGATGCACACCTACTGTTTCACTACTAAATATCCACAAATCTATTAACAAAATATTTTAACCACAGAGAAAAGCATTAGAGAAAATTCACTAACATCTACATGCTCCCCTAAACAACTTTGTGAAATATTAACACTCTGCCATATTTATTATATTTCAGACCACAAAAAGAGTCCCACGTGACTTGAAACTCCCTACGCCCCTCCTTGATCCTACTTACCTCAGGAAACCACTCACCTAAACTTGACGTCCATCATCCTCATGCAAGCTATACTTTTACTACAAGTGTATAATATTCAAAAGCAACATGGCATTGCTTTTAAGCTTGGTATTCATGAATAACTGTATATGAACCTGACGGGTATTGAACAGTATCTGATTCTTTTGAAATGACAGTAGGGTGCCATTATTAAGAACTCAGGCTGAGTTAAAAAGTCTCCTTTTGGAATCTGTTCCTCGGTTCTCTGATATTCATGTGGACACATGGAATAACATTTCATAATATTTCTATGTACTATGTCATACTGCAATTTCTCTGTGTGTGTTAGTTGCTCAGTCATGTCTGACTCTGCCACCTCATAGACTGTAGCCCGCCAGCCTCCTCTGTCCATGGAATTCTCCAGGCAAGAATACTGGAGTGGGTTGCCATTCCCTTCTCCAGGAGATCTTTCCAACCCAGGGATCAAACCCTGGTCTCCTGCATTGCAGGAGATTCTTTACCGTCTGAGCTACCAAGGAAGCCCAAATACACACACACAGAGCACAAATGATCAACTCTCTTGCTGATGGACATTTAGACTGCTTCTAATTTTTCACTACTACAAATAATGCTGCTGTGAAATTTTCTGTACATGTCTCCTTACCAAGAAGCTTCTCTGGGGTGCAAGAGCTGTGCAGTAGATCACGATAATCTTAACCATATTGCCAAAGTGTTTTATGAATTTACACTCCTGTAAGCAGCGGACATATTCATCCATGGCCTCCCAATCATTTGGCATTGTCAGATTCAATCACTGTTGCCCATCTGATGGATGTTAAAAGGTATTTGTATCTATAAGATGGTAGGATGATGTTAGGCAGCCACAGAAATGTGCTGCTTGGACAACCGCTCCAGAAAAAAGCTTGCCTAGGAGTACAGTTAGGTAACTGACTCTGGCCACAATGCTGAAAGATGGGTTGCAGCATTCCATTCCATTCAAGGCCATGCTCTTCCCGGGGAGCCCCCAGTCAGCGTCTGAGCACAGCAGAAGTACTGGGGGCTGGCCATTCCCACTCAATGTGGAACTCATCTAACGAGCACTCTCTGCTGCACAGCTCCCAATGAGTTGGCGGAGACTTTGGCAGATATATATTACAGTCTGTGGTGCTCTCTGCCCAGTTCTGCTTCCAGATGTGCTCCGGTCTAAAGGCTTTCCCTGACCAACTCTTCTCCCTCCCAGTTTCACAGGCATTAACCCCAGGATACTCCTCATAACTCAACTCCATCTCAGGAACTGCTTCATGAACAACTCAAGTTGGTATCTTGATGGAGTAGATGAGAGCCCAAGCCTCTACTGAATTAAACTGCTTGAGTTAATATCCCAGTTATTACCTCTTGACACTGGGCATTATTTAATTTCCCCACACCTCAGTTTCCCCATGAGTAAAATGGGAATAATAATAGAATCCACTTCATAGGTGTGATTGAACTAATATAAGCCACTGGAACAATTGATAACACACAATAAGCATTCACTAAAGTATTCATTTTTGTTCACCCATTGTGATTTTCTTATCTATCACAAGAGCTGTGATTAGGCCTGGGAATATAAGAAACCATGATTGAGTAAACAATGATCTGGGAACATTTATTGGTCCTTTCCTTAGATACACGGATATATTTACATAAGTATTACTCTAGCACATAGGTAAAGGTACTGCAGGTACACCACATGTGTGTGTGTTAGTTGCTCAGTCATGCCTGACTCTTTGCGACCCCATGGACTGTAGCCCACCAGGCTCCTCTGCCCATGGGATTTCCCAGACAAGAATACTGGAGTCAATTGCCATTTTCTTCTTCAGGTGAGGTGCCCATCCTAGGGATTGAGTCCAGGTCTCCTGCCTCGCAGGTAGATTCTTCACTGTCTGACCTACCAGGGAAGCCCAGGGTAAAGGTAGGGTCATCTCAAATGAAATATTTAGTGATGATAAATAGCTCCAGTCTAATTCTCTTTGTCAATGACTAATCTACACTCTAAAACTTGTTCCTCTACCATCTGTGTTTTTTTTTTTGGCTTATAAAATACACAAATAAGTAACATTAAAGAAAACAAACTATAAAACTTGAGAAACATTCTTGAGAGGCTTTGAGTAAAATGTCTTCTCTCTCATAAAGACTATCATATATTTGGATTTCATAGTCCAAAAAGCTTGAGACTGTTATATTAGTTTAGTAGAGGGGAAATATTAAGAATAAGTCAAACAATATAAATTATTTCCAAAATAATGCAAAAGTCAAAACATAGCTGATATTCTCTTTTAAAATCAGCTTTCCCCCCTAAAATTATTTTTCCAGATATACACACTAGTTCCCCCTTTCTTCATCAATACTTTTCTGAAATTCACAATAATTAAAGGCCAGAATAAAACCTATCTATGAAGAAAGATCAAGAAAGAAGTGCAATAACTAAGGTATTCTTCCTGCATTCTTGTCCTTGGAGACCAGGTGAATGAGAATTTGGAGGAACATTAAGTCTTTAAGAATGACCCAGTCAAATATAGATTGTAATGAGATTCTAATCCCTATCTTTGGTTTTAAAACTAGGAGTTTGGCCAAATGTAAACTTCTGGAATAAGTAGATGCTTGGAAAAATAAAAGTCTCCATTAACTTTCTGAAATATGTTTTTGTGTCTCATTCCAAAATTCTGTATTTCTCCACTGCAAGAAAAATAACCTCTATATTGTTCCAAAACACTGGATAAAATATATACCTAGGAGTCCAGACCTACAAACCTCTGTAATGCATTCGTGCAAAAAGATCATATGTCTCATACTTTCTCCATCCAATGGAACAAAAAAACAAGATAATGCATCAAAAAATAGTGCCAGGCTTCCCTGATGGCTCAGTGGTAAAGAATCCGCCTGTCAATGCAGGAGACATGGGTTTGCTCCCTGGTCTGGGAAGATCCCACATGCTGTGGAGTAACTAAGCCCATGAATCTCACTATTGAGCCTATGCTCTAGAGCCCAGGAACTGCAACTACTGGGCCCATGCACCGCAACTACTCAAATCTGCATGCCCTTGAGACCGTGCTCTGCAGCAAGAGAAGCCACTGCAATGAGGAGCCGGCACACCACACCGAGAGAGCAGCCCCTGCGTGCTGAGACTAGAGAAAAGCCTGGGCAGCAGTGAAGACCCAGCACAGCCAAAAATAAATAAATAAACAAATCATTAAAAAAAACAAAATAATAATATTTTAAGTGCTGGATCAAGTGGTAGAAAAATATATGTACTATTCTGTCAGTAAAATGAGTGATATTACCATACTTTAATTGACCTGCATAATAAATTCTATTGACTTTTCCAAGGCATGCTGCTGCTGCTGCTTAGTTGCTTCAGTCTTGGCTGAATCTGTGCAACCCAATGGACTGCCGCCTGCCAGGCTCCTCTGTGCATGGATTCTCTAGGCAAGAGTAGTAGAGTGGGTTGCCATGCCCTCCTCCAAAGGATCTTCCCTACCCAGGGACTGATCCCAAGTCTCCTGCATTGCCAGCAGATTCTTTACCACTGAGCTACCAGGGAAGCCTGTTCTAAGCCATATACACTATTAAAATATACTCTTAACAAAGCTATATCCACTTTTACATACTATAACTTATCTTCTAAACCATAATTCTTCATTTCTTTTTGTACTTACTAGCTTCTTGCCTGGAGAATCCCAGGGACAGGGGAGCCTGGTGGGCTTCCGTCTATGGGGTCACACAGAGTTGGACACGACTGAAGTGACTTAGCAGCAGCAGCTAAATTCCAGCACAGACCAGATTCCAGATTTATAGCTAAATGATCTAAATCCTTCTTCTCCCTAAAATCCCCTCATATTTTAAAAAAGCTTGATCTTTATGCAGAACAAATCTCACTTAACTATTACACTTTCCTCTGCCAAAGTAATCTCTACTGACAATTTTATAGACATAGTTTTATAAATGTACCAATTTCTCTCTTCCTAAGGCTGACTCTAGCAAATCATAAGAGAATTGCTATACAGCAGTTCAGTGGAAAAAGGAGAATATACACAAGAAAAATACTTCATATTCATATTTCTAGGATCCTGTTACTCCATCTGATGAGTTGGTTTAATGATGTCCATGTTTTTAAATGTCGTGCTTACTGCCTATATCCTGCTTATGAAGTTGAATTTTTTACTTGAAGTTACAACCTCCTGTGGCTACAACTGAGTCACACGGAGGCTGCAACTGGTTTTCTGAAAGTTGGATGCTTAAATCATAAACATATGTGGAGTAAAGAAACCCCTGCTCTTTTTGCTCATATGAGCTGGATTAGTCACTTTGTTTTCCCATAAACTGATAACAATAACATTTTGTGGATTCTGTGGTACCCGTTGAAAAGAGTAAGGTTTATATTTTTCAAATCCCAAATTAAGAGGAAAGAAATTTTTCAAGAAAAAAGAATATAGATTCAGAGTGGTGCTGTTTGTAAGCAAAAAAAAATTTCTATAAAAGCAACCAATAGCCCCTCAAAATAGAGGCAAAAGATACAAAGCCCCAATATTTGTCTCTAAAATGAGTTTCAAATGATCTCATTTAAGAAGATATAAAATAAGAAAGTTTTAATGTTTCTAATGAGCTAATCTTTTGAAAAACCACAGTTAAATATAAACAATGACTAAATATATACAATTTTTTTTTCCTAGCTCGGATTCACAAGAACCTTGGTTTAAAGATTGCTCTTCAAGTTTTCCACCATTATCAATGTTTAGCAAAATGCTTTAGAAGCCATAAAAAAAAAAAAAATCAACCATCTGAAGTCAAAACTCATGTTTTCAACAAAAATCTCCAAAGTTGTGTTATTCTACAATCAAAATTCTCATTCTATGATTGCAAAACAGTTTTCCTTCTATGATGAGGCATTCTTTTATCCTCAAAAAATGCAGAGGTTAAAAAAAAAAGCTTAATTTTGCCTTCTACTCAATTATCCTAAAATATTCAGATGATTGATTTTACAGTGCCAAATCAGGTAAAGTCACTACGATTTTTGGAAGAAGATTTTATGTCTGCTGACAAGAATCCATTTCATGTTCTGTGTTATGGAATGAAAGTGATATGATCCTGTCTCTGCTGCTTCAGTTACCTCTTCTTCTGCCAAGACTTTCTAACTGGACTCCCATGTGTGCCCCAGTGACCTTATTCGGTTAAGTGCCTCTTAACCCCATCACGTCAAGTATCTTATTTTTACAATGAAAAAAAGGGGAAATTTTCAAGAGAAAAAAGTTAACCCTTACCTTACTTGATTCCCTTGTGTTTGGCCCTATTAACCCCTCTTTCCTGAAACTTTTATCCTGAGCCTCACTGCTACATTTCCAGCACCTGTCTCCTTTCCTCGGCTATGCTAATACTACTCCAATACTGGCTTCCCGATCCTCTACCAACACTGAAACATGGAGAAGGAGAGCATAAAGTGAGTCTACGCCTACTACCTGACTTTTAAAAAAATCTTTGGATGTAGACCACTTTTACGGCCTTTATTAAATATGTTACAATACTGCTTCTGTTTTATCTTTTGGTCTTTGGCCCCAAGTCATATGGGAGCTTAGCTCCCTGACCAGGATTGAATCCGCACCCCCTGCATCGGAAGGCAAAGTCTTAACCACTGGACCACTTGGGAAGTTCCACTATCTGACTTTTCCACAGTTAAACTAAAAGAAAGAAGGATGGAAAGTATGTTTTTACGAATCTATTAACTGCAAAAAGTTCTACTTTTTAATCGATATCTATTAACAAACTACCACAGGAAAGAGACTAATTCTAAAAATGACTAATTTATATGCTAACAATACTTTAGCTCCACAACAAACAGTTGAGAAAGTAAAGATTTTTAGAATGAATTCTAGTGCATCAAGTCTTAGGACACAGAATCATCTGTTTTTAAATGAACTGAATCCCACCTCAAAAAAATACTTGAGAAGATGAATTCCTTTAGAGGAAAACACAGCAATAAACATTCTCTCTAATATAACTTTTAACAGATTTTGTGAACTAAATAATTACAATAAGTCTGCCCATTTACACTGTCTTTTGTAAACAGAATATTTATGTTCTTAAATTCACTCACTGTAAGAGCCAAGATGTGTAATGCCTACCACTGAACTGCTACAGTTTTTTTAATAATGGGAGAAACCCAGTGTCTTTCGGGATCTGAGTATAAATCTTCCAACAAGCCCAACTCTCACACTTTAATCAGATCAACGAATAATTCTTCTTTAGCAGAAAACACATCTGAAAACCAATGGTCACGTGCCCACCACAGTATGTTGGCTCTGTGTCATGGAAGATCAAAGGCTTGGCTGGTCTGTGGCAGAACAGTTAGAAAACTATGAAATTTAAGGTAATACGAGGGGAAAGGATTCACACAGGACATGAAAAGGCCAGGTCATTGTCTGGACTAACAAACTAAAGTTGAAAACAAACATAAGATTTGGAATTTTAACTCAGTGTGCTCAAAAGCATCCTCCTCTTCTTGAACCTCCTGCCATCTGCATCCCAGACTTCTGAATCTAGGGGTCAAGATTTCCAGTCTGACTTGCAAACAGCCTGAAAGTCTGTGCTTCAGTCATTACAAGAAAAAAAGCTGAACAAACTCAAAATTAATAATTCCTTTCTTAGACCAATGCTGCTGCCCTGAAAACTGGAGCGACAACCCAGCAAACATAGAGAATTCCCATTTACCAGGTACAGAAGACCAGGAGCAACCCTCTGACTGGAGTCCAAGTATCATATTCAGTTTTCAGCAAAAAATTACAAAGCATGATAAAAGTGAAAATGGAAAGCAAGGATCAGAATAAGATCCAGGTATGGTAGAGATTTTGGAATAATCAGACTAGAAACCTAAAATAACCACAATTAATATGCTAAGGAGTCTAACAGAAAATGTAAACAGCATGCAAGAACATATAGGTAATGGAAGCAGAAAAATGGAAACTCTAAGAGAGAGTCAAGAAGAAATGCTCAGAATCAAAATCATAGTAATAAAAACGAAGACTGCATTTGATAGGCTCATCAGTAAACGAGATACAGAGGAGGAAAGAATTCATGGGCATGGAAAAGTATCAGCAGAAGCTTCCAACATTGAAATGTAAACAGAGAAAAAGAAAAGAATAGTCAAAAAGTGTGGGACAATTTAAAAAGGTGTAACAGGCAATGGTTTTTCCCGTGGTCATGTATGGATGTGAGAGTTGGACTGTGAAGAAAGCTGATCGCCGAAGAATCGATGCTTTTGAACTGTGGTGCTGGAGAAGACTCTTGAGAGTCCCTTGGACTGCAAGGAGATCCAACCAGTCCATTCTAAAGGAGATCAATCCTGGATGTTCATTGGAGGGACTGATGCTAAAGCTGAAACTCCAATACTTTGGCCACCTCATGCGACGAGTTGACTCACTGGAAAAGACTCTGATGCTGGGAAAGGTTGGGGGCGAGAGGAGAAGGGGACGACAGAGAATGAGATGGCTGGATGGCATCACTGACTCTGTGGACATGAGTTTGAGTGTACTCCGGGAGTTGGTGATGGACAGGGAGGCCTGAATTCCTGGGGTCACGGAGAGTCGGACACGACTGAGCGACTGAACTGAACTGAACATGCATATAATGGATATACCAGAAGGAGAAAAAAAGAATGGAAGAGAGGAAATATTTAAATTAATAACAGCTAAAAATTTTACAAAATTAATGACAGATACCAAACCACAGATCCAGGAAATTCAGTGAACCCCAAACAGGATAAATAACCCCCCAAAAAAACCCTCAAACAAAAAACTATACTTAAGTATGTAATATTCAAACTGAAGAAAATCAATAGCAAAGAGAAAACTTTGAAAGAGGTTTTGAAGTCTTGTAAAGTATTTAATACGTGGGTCAGGGGGAAGGGAATACTTTACCTACAGACAAAGAAAGTTAATGATTACATCAGATTTCTCTCCAGAAACTACGCAAGAATAAAGTAGGATGAAATATTCAAAACGTTGAGAAAAAAAAAAAAAACCAACCTAGGAACCTGTATCCAGAAAAATTATCCTTCAGAAGAGAAGGAGAAATAGAGACTTTCTCAGACAAAACTTGAAGGAATTTATCACCAGTAGACCTGCCTTCCAAGGAATGTTAAATGAAGTTCTTAAGAGAGAAGGAAAATGATGTAGGTCAGGAACTCAGATCTACATAATGAAAGAAAGCACGTCAGAGAAGAAATAAGTGGAAAAGAAAATCTTGTTTCTTTGTCTTAATTGATTTGATAGATAACAGCTTTTTCAAAATAATGGGAGGAATGTATTAGATAATTATAGCTTACGGGTAAGTGAAATGAAAGACAGTAATGCAATAAGGGATGGCAGGAGAACTGGGAATACTCTTTATAAGCTGCCTACACTACCCATGATGTGATACAGGTTCTTGAAACGGGTCTAGTATTAGTTTCAAATGTGTAACACAAATTCTACACAAATTCAAATTTGTGTAACACAAATTTCACTAAATTTTTTTAAAAGAAGTATAATTTATACACTAGCAGAGGAGAGAAAAGTGAATGTATGTCAGTACTAGTTTCTTTGCATACTAATTAACTCTTTGGTCTTCCTTTACTTGTAGTATGTTGGATGTGTCTATTAGAGCTCTATGTAGTTCAAGTTTTGGTTCTTCAAACTACTCTATCTTTTAGATACTCATGTTTTGGCAAGATGATGAATAAATTCAACAAACAAGACAGAAAAGGCTGCCCACAACAGTGAAAGAATTGATCCAATAATCACACTGGCTAAAGACCTGAAAGTGTGACAGAAATTTTTATAACTCTTGCCTCACCATGAACATATAAGCAGGTATTAGTTGATAAACAACTCTTGGCAGGTGAGTCTAGTAATACTAGTAATCCAAATATATATCCAGTACCTAGAACAACACGTGGCATATAGCAAATACACATTACTTAATGAATAAATAAATGAACTGATGCTAAAAGGAAGAATATTTGATACTTGCTGAGAAATAATACCTTTTAATATTATTTATCAATTTGCTTTAACAACCATTTCACAAATAAAATGAAATCTCCTGTACTGGTGTGCATTTCTGAAATCTAACTTTGCAGAAGTATTTAACAGTATGCCTGGGAAAGATCTTACATCTGGCACATTAAAAGGTGTTGAGGCCAGGTGTCTAAGTCTTTAAACGCAAAACACTCACTTGTGAAAAAATACTTTGAAACTTTTCCAGATACATATGCAGATTTAGGCAGCCTTATTCCATGATTAAAGCCAATTTCATGGAAATTTAATATAACATTTCAAAAATATCAAGGGATGATGGTGAATCAAAAGGAACATAGTAAGCAAATCTGCCCCTAATTTTAATTTCATATGGTTTGGCACTTGAAAAAAAAAAACAGTGAATACTAAACTACCCTTTCAACAAAAGCCAGAAGAGACAAGTGAGATAGGTCCTCTCTGACAACTCATCTTCCCCACGTTAGTTATTAGGTACACTATTTCCTATAGTCTCTTACAGTACTCAACTCATTTCTACTACAGGGCTTACTGAAAATGTCTGTTGATTTATTTCTCTATCCAAACTAGACTGAATTCTGTAATAGAAGTTATCAAAATGAATGCCTAGAACATATAGGTGCTTGATGTGTTTACTGAATGAACAGATAATTCAAGGTACCATAAATATTTTATTTGACTAAGTTTATAGAAACCATTAATATGATGAAGTATAGTTGCAGAAGACCGAGCTAATTTCTCTCACTGTATGAAAGTGAAAGTCGCTCAGTTGTGTCTGACTCTTTGCAACCGCATGGACTATGCAGTAGTCTATGGAATTCTCCAGGCCAGAATACTGGATTGGGTAGCCTTTCCCTTCTCCAGGGGATCTTCCCAACCCAGGGGTCGAACCCAGGTCTACCCGCATTGCAGGTGGATTCTTAACCAGTTGAGCCACAAGGGAAGCCCCTCTCACTGTAGACCAGTCAACAATATTTGAAGTTTGTTTTTGTTCTTTTACGTTCACTTCTCATTTATTCAGTTTTCAATATATCAGTATTGCTTACCTAAAAAACAAGTTTAACTTACACAACTATAAAAATATTGGTTTGACATTGAACCTACACTGAAGTTCATATAAAGTCCTATTTGGCTATGGCATGCTTCTGCCTACATGCAGTATCATGTTGCTGCTGCTGCTAAGCTGCTAAGTCACTTCAGTCATGTCCGACTCTGTGTGACCCCATAGACAGAAGCCCACCAGGCTCCCCCGTCCCTAGGATTCTCCAGGCAAGAACACTGGAGTGGGTTGCCATTTGTCTAAAACCAACCAAATTAAAATGGCTATCTTTCTATATGAAAGATGTCTGGGAAAATTCTCTACCTTTCTAGGCTGGCATTCCACCATTTAAAATTCCAGATATCAATGATTTACTTGCTCGCTGAATAATAACACACAGCTATAAATCAACATTTCATGGCAACCAATGCATAGTAGGGGTATCAAGTGATTCTAAAGAAAAATAAAATATGACTCCCATTCTTTTCCAGTTTTTACAAAAATAATGCAAGAATTTCTAAATAAGGTGACACACAGGTGTGCTCATTTGCTCAGCTGTGTCTGACTCTCTGCGACCCCATGGACTGTAGCCCACTAGGCTCCTCTGTCCATGGAATTTTCTAGGCAAGAGTACTGGAGTGGGTTGTCAGTTCCTACTCCAGGGAATCTTCCAGACCCAGGGATCGAATCCAAGTCTTTTGAGTTTTCTGCACTAGTAGGTGGATTCTTTACCACTGCACCATGTGGGAAGCCCCATATATGCCAACCTAAATTAATATTAAATTTAGGAACAAAAGGCAAAAGAATGTGACGACTTCCAGTGCTTTAGCTGGATTAAATCTTATAAGGCAGAATATAATTTCAGAAGAAATCAACTATGTGTTTATAATTTAATATGCATAACTGTGGGATATAGTTGCTTATTTTGTCTTAACATTAGAATATTAAGAATGAAAAATAGGAATGGGAGTACAATATATGATAAAACTAATACAACAACCTGAACCACCAAAGTAAAACATGTATTTAACTGCTACTGAAAGCATCTTATATGTTAGAGACTGTTCAGAACCCAAGTGGATAAATTTCCTCCATTTTGTTCTTTCACCTGCAACAAAAAGCATGAAAGATTTCATTCTTTTAAAGTGAAAGTGTTAGTCACTCAGTTGTGTCCGACCCCATGGACTATAGTTCGCCAGGCTCCTCTGTCCATGGGATTTTCCAGGCAGGAATACTGGAGTGGGTGGCCATGCCCTTCTCCAAGGAATCTTCCCAACCCAGAGATCGAACCTGGGTCTCCTGCATTGCAGGCAGATTTTTTTTTTTTTTAACCATTTGAGCCACCAGGAAAGTCCTTCATTCTGTTAACTACCAGCTAAATCTTAATCTGAACTATTAAGAAACCACAGAGAGGTTGAATGCATTCAATAAACATTTACTGAGTGTTTCGCAGGAATCAGACTATGGGGATACAACAGTGAACCAAATAGACAAAAGTCCTTACCCTTTTATGGGAGACAGATAATAAATAAATAAATTATATAATATGTTATAAGGTGACAAGCAGCTTTATAATAAAATGAAGCAGAGGAAGGAGACAGAGAAAGCCAGCCCGTGTGAGGAGGTGCAATTTATAACAGAACAATGCAGAGCACACTTCATTAGAAGATGACAAGTGAGGAAAGACCAAAAGGAGGGGATGGAGAGGAAGAGAAAAAGCCGAGAGGAGCAAAGAACTGAGGGAGGAGTGTACATGAAGTACACGAAACAGTAAGATTTGGAATTCCCATGGAAGAAAAATTCTATTGAATACACACAAATTTCCTATCCATTTATCATTCAGATACCACAAAATATCATCAAACTCTTTTGTTTAAGAAAGCTATAATGTTTAGGGAAAGGGAAAAATGTATAGTTTCAAACAAAATCACCTAATCTTCCATAACTGCTGAAATTTTCACAGTTGTTAGGGCACTGGGTATCTTTGTGGCTGTATATTTAAAATTCAGCCCAGAGCTTAGAGTTACTGTGATCCCTATTATTTTTATCATTATACCAAAAGTTGCATTTATAAGACATCTGAACTCAGAATGGACAATAGAGGCTATGTTATCTGCACGTGTCATATTTGGATAGTATTCCTTCAAATCAGAGAGGAATGTGCCACACTGCTTAAAAGCATGGGCTCTGGAGCCAGACCGTCTGGATTTGAATCTCTGGCCTGTTACTTTTCAGTTGGATAGCTACAGAAATTTACTTAATTTCTCTCTGCCTCCATTTTCTTATTTGAAAAATGGGGTCAAATCATTTTAAGGATGATACAGGTTTGTTTTGAGGATGAAAAGAAAGTAAAAGCACTGAGAACAGAGGCTGGTACATAGCCTAAAATTATATTAGCTGTCATTGTAGTTGCTACTGTTATTATTAATGATGGAAGATATCTGGTCATTTTTTTTAATGTGTCATATCCAAAATAGGAAGGAATTACAATTTCTTTTTTTTTTTTCTTTTTGCCACACTGTGTGCTATGTGGGATCTTAGTGTCCTGACCAGGGATCAAACCCATGCATTGGGAGTATGGAGTCTTAACCACTGGACCGTCAGGGACATCCCAATGCTTCCTTAATTTTTAATCTGTTTTCTCTCAGTGGTAAAAGTCATTCCTGAACTTTTGAAGATTCAAATCCATGATACTATTTGAATGTATAAAGTATTCATTCTTGTATTTAAATAGATAATTTTAAATATCAAGAAAACCAACAATGCATTCAAATGAAGTCACCTTCTGATAATTTCTAAGTTAGAAGAAAATATGACTTTCAATACTTAATATTTGTGAGTGTTCAGTAGTATGTAAAAGGTATAGTTAAAAGCAAATCCTTTTGTATTTTATACCATTTAGGAAAAAGTACAAACAAGTAATAAACAGAAGGGCAGCACAGCTACTCCATGGAAATTCACAAAGCATAAAATATACAGACAAATGCACATTTATATTAAAATTTTCCTTTCAGCCTCAAGGTGTTCTGTTTATAAAAGTAGCTCTTGTGAAATATATCAGATCACTTTGAGTTACAATGCCAGTATCCTGTCAGTAAAAGGAGTATAAAATGAATTAACATCAAACTGCACTGAAAAGCGAAAGTTACTATATTCAATTACAATATTATTGAGCTTTACTATTTCAAACACTTTACATGGACTGAATATTTCATGTAATCATAACAATAAGAAAGATTTTAGTCTCTAACACTAAATGATATTTTGCAAATCTTTAAAAAGCTTTTTCACTTAAGTTTTTCATCTAAAAAAACTTTACTAACAATTTCTCCTTTTTATTGTAGTATAAAAAGACACCTAACATTAAACTTACTATCTTAGCCATTTTTAAGTGTACAGTTCAATAATTTAAGTATATTTCCAGTGCTGGGCAATAGATCTCTGGAAACTTTTTCATCTTGCAAAGCTCAGACCCTTTAAATTCTAATTTCTCCTCTCCTTCCCCACCCTTTGGCAACCACGTTTCCACTTTCTGGTCCTATGACACTGACTACTCCAGACACTTCATATGAAGAGATTCAAGCACTAACAACTTCTTATGGGAAAAATTTTAGTTAGGTATGTTTTACTGAAAGTGAAGATTCAGTACCTAGCATTTTGACCTGAGCAAGAAACGTTTCCTAAAATAAACAGAATAAAAATGAATTTCGCCTGGAAAATCAACCAGCTATCTATGTGAGCGGGGGCAAAGACAAGAGAGAGGAAGGGACTATCGTACTGGGTCTGCTGTCGAGTCACTCCTTTCACTGCACTTGCCCCCATTCTAGGTATTTCCAAAGACCATCTCTAGGGAATTCCCTGGAGGTCCAGTGGTTGGGACTCAGCGCCAGGGCCCAGGTTCAATCCCTGGCCGGGGAATTATGATCCTGCAAGAGTACGGGCAAAAAAATAAAGAACTGTCATAGAAAGTCTGGAGTCAGTGTGAAATCTTTCAAAGAAATTTAAAAAATAAATAAACAAACAAAGGCCATATCTACCATAGGGGCTATCCTGATGGCTCAGTTGGTAAAGAAGATGCCTGCAATGAGGGAGACCCAGGTTTGATCCCTGGGTTGGGAAGATCCCCTGGAGAAGAAAAGGGCAATCCACTCCAGTATTCTTTCCTGGAGAATTCTGTGGACAGAGAAGCCTGGCAGGCAACAGTCTATGGGGTCGCAAAGAGTTGGACACCATTGAGCGACTAACGCTTTCACTTTACTTTCAGAGCTACCATGAAAATTCTCTGGCGTCAGTTTTTATCACAAGTACCATTAAAATGAATAAAATATTTTAATTATTCTGTTGCATTAACTTATATTTACTCCCTTTGTGCACATGTGATTTTCAACAGTTGAAATTCTATTGGGCAGAGACTATAGACATGGAGTATTCCATTAGCACAATCCAGTTTAGTTAAATTAAAAAAGGTTCAAATTATTAGTTGTTTATATCCTTAACTATTTGTAACCAGAAAACAACATCAGTGCTTTTAGGTTGCTACCAGGTGCTTAGTTGCTCAGTCAGTCCGACTCTTTGTGACCCTGCGGACTGTAGCCTGCCAGGTTCCTCTGGCCATGGGATATTTCAGGCAAGAATACCGGAGTGGGTTGCCATTTCTTTCTCCAGGGGATCTTCCCGACTCAGGGTTCGAACCCACATCTCTTATGTCTCTTATGCACTGGTAGGCAGGTTCTTTACCACTAGTGCTACCAGAGAAGCCTCTATTATCTAGACAAGGATAGTCTACAGATTGCAACTGGTTTATAAAAGACAATCAATGATTAAATAATCAAAAACAGTGAGGCAAGAAGGAGCAATATGTACAAAGTTGTGATAGACAAGTACATGTACAGGCAACTAAAACTAGGTCTTCATGAACTGTATGAAGGATACATGGAGGGTGGAAGGTGGCAAGACAGAAGGATCAAGTGCAAGGGACAGATCAGAAAGGGGTTTATGTGTGGAAGGTAAAAAGGGTTTAAAAGGGTGAAGGTAAGTGTATGAAGACTTACTGCTGCTGCTAAGTCACTTCAGTCGTGTCCGACTCTGTGTGACCCCATAGACGGAAGCCCACCAGGCTCCCCCGTCCCTGGGATTCTCCAGGCAAGAACACTGGAGTGGGTTGCCATTTCCTTCTCCAATGTGTGAAAGTGAAAAGTGAGAGTGAAGTCACTCAGTCGTGTCCGACCCTTAGCAACCCCACAGACTGCAGCCTACCAGGCTCCTCCATCCATGGGATTTTCTAGGCAAGAGTACTGGAGTGGTTGCCATTGCCTTCTCCGTGAAGACTTACTACTATGATGCAAAAGTTACTGGTTTTGTATGGTGATAAACAATAGAAGTGGTCAAGGTCTAAGAAGAAGGGTTATGATGATAGACATGGAGTCAGGGCATGGATCAAGGACGTAACAGTAGAAATGTCAGATGGATTTAATAATGAATTTGTTCATGAGATATGTGCACAAGAAAACTTTGAGAGGTCAAAGAAGATACTCAAGAAGAGGAAATTATTTGTCTCTGCTTTAGGATATAATCAGATAAGATATAACCAAATACTTAAGAAGAAATTATTTGTCTCTATTTCAGGATATAATCAAATGGTACTGGTATAGATGTTTTAAAAACACACAGAGAGACCAAAGAACTGGTCTACGTAATTACCATAAATACCTCTGCTGCTGCTGCTGCTGCTGCTAAGTCACTTCAGTCGTGTCCGACTCTGTGTGACCCCATAGACGGAAGCCCACCAGGCTCCCCCGTCCCTGGGATTCTCCAGGCAAGAACACTGGAGTGGGTTGCCATTTCCTTCTCCAATGTGTGAAAGTGAAAAGTGAGAGTGAAGTCACTCAGTCGTGTCCAACCCTTAGCGACCCCACAGACTGCAGCCTACCAGGCTCCTCCATCCATGGGATTTTCTAGGCAATAGTACTGGAGTGGCTTGCCATTGCCTTCTCCGATAAATACCTCATGCAAGCCCAAATCTCATTTTTAATCTTTGCACAGTTAATTCAACAACTTTTAGTATCTTTGTATCATTTTCTAATTGTGGAAGTAATTTTTATCATGAACCTGCTTTGAATCTGACTATACAATCAATATGCAGCACAGGGAAAGTAATGCAAGGCAAACAAAAAATCCTTTGTGAAATTTTTTTCTCTTGAATTGTTCCCTTTGCCAACTGTCTTTTGAGCTCCTGCTAAAACAAACTTTGGGCAGCAAGGAAAAGTTAAAGTTTATGCAGAACAAAGTAGTTTAAAACATTGAGTGAGTTTATTCCTCTGGGTCAAGTATAATTAGATGATGTGACCAACATTTTCAACTGACTCATAATGATCACAGATATTCTTGAATCACCATGATTTATGAAACAGATCCAGCCCTGGATGTTGAAACAAAATACAGCTTCTTCAGCACTTTAATAAAATCCTAAAATTGGAACACTTTTGAGAATGTTTAATTATAATCCACCCTCTCGCTGAAGACAGAAATCTATATACCTAAGTGCATCTGGCCATGCACTTTTTAAAGCCCAGGTTTTACTTATCACATGGTCCTGAGATATGGGCTTTGCAGTCGGCTTTCTAAACTTCCTGAGCTGAAAGTCAGATCCCAAACTACGGTGAACTCACTGAAATATGACATGTCATTCTAGGAGGACTCCGAAGAAATGAACTTTGAACCTATCCCAGGCAACCCCACTCCAACCTAGCCTCAAAATGACTGAGCGTTTTTTATATTAGAATTGCTATAATCCCAATCTCACCATACTGGCTAAAAATACATTTAACAGCTGTTTATTCTTCTTATTTGCAAATGTGGCAGTCTTTACACGTACAGTGTAGGATGTGGGACTGTTCTGACTAAAGATGTGGAAGAAAAAAAACAGGGTCACCATCTGTGGACACCACAAAGAAAAACAGTCTAAAGAATTAACCACTACATCATGGTTAAATCAAAATTGTGGCATGCTGTGTTAATTCTGGCTTGCTTTATAATTTGTGAAATAAAAATAACAGTCATGTGATGGAAAACTGAATTAGCCAGAATGTAATCATCTTGGTAATATGAATAATTACTTTATTCTTATGTCTTGATTATGACAAATTTTACACAAATTTTGTTACAGCTTTAAATAATAGAACTTGGAAATCTATCAGCTCATAAAGATCTACTATCAGTTTGCATTAAATGTATAGGCATTATTTTATATAACACACCAACTTCAGTACTTATTTTTAGTCCCTCAAGAAATCGTCTATTCACGAGACCTGAGAAAATCAGGTATTCACCACTCACAACATCTTTATGGTTCTCTTTCCAATGAAAATGATGCAAGTAACTCATCAAAAGGAAGGCATGTTTAAAATTTAATTTCCTAGTAATAGTGAAAGATTTGTACCATTTCACTCATATTCTCTTGTGTGGTCTCCCTCTGAGTATAGTTCAATTTAGTTCAACAAGTGTTTAATGTATATCTCTTCTGTATCAGGCATTAACATAAGAACTTGCTCATAAAATGAACAAACTAGATCACTGTCCTTGGGGAACATACATTCCAGTGGGTGAGACACACAGCAAGCAATAAATATAATAAATAAATAAAATATATACAATGATGTAATCTATACAAATAATATAAAGTTATACCATAAGGAACTTCCCTAGGTGGTCCAGGGGTTAAGACTTCGCCTTCTGATGCAGGGGGTGCGGCTGTGATCTCTAGTCAGGGAGCTATAATCCCACATACCTTGTGGCCAAAAACCAAAGCATAAAATGGAAGCAGTAATGCAACAAAATCAATAAAGACATAAAGACTTGAAAAATGGTCCACCTCAAAAAAAATGTAAAAAAAAAAAAAAGCTACCTTCTAAGGAAAAAGTCATGCCAAACAATAGTATCGGGAGAGCCAGGGGTGCCGAGAAGGCTGGACTGATTTCAGGTATTATCTGGACAGGGGAATAAGGATAAGGCTCAGGAGAAGGTAAGATTTCAATAAAGACTGAAAACCCAAGTTAACCAAGTAGATTTCAGGGAGGGAAGCGGGGAAGGGGAGAGAGCGGAGGATATTTCAGAGAGAAGGACGGGAAAGCGCAAATGTTCTGAGGTGGGAACATGCCCTGAGAGTCCAATGCCAGGGCAGGCAGGGCAGACAGAGTGACCTCTGCACAGAGTGACCTCTGCACAGGAGATCAGGACGGGCCAGCACAGGGGCTCTGACTTTTACTAACTGAGACATGCTGACCATCAGCAATAATATTAAGATACAACATTAACTGCAAATTAGATTCCAAACTTCCTAGAGAACAAAAGAGTTCCTTTTAAATTTGACCTTATCCCAACCACCTTTCTGACTTTGCTTAATTCTTTTCCTTTCAACATCTTTAATTTCCAATAGTAAAATTCTCTCTATCTCATTCAAGTACGGTAACACTATTTCCCCATCAAACCCAGCCATATAGACTAAGATTAGTCTTCGAAAATAAAAACTAAACTGCTTTCACATGTGCATACCTGCTCTGTTTATAAAGACATGTAAACTAAGGAGGGCAGGAAAAGAAGATTACAAACAAAGGGAGGCAGGGAAAGATGATGATAACCCTACTGTGATCCACAAGGCATTGTTACTTGTAGTGGTTTTTTGGTTTTTGTTTCTAGGTTAATCGATGAATATGACTAAGGAAATCTACAGTGATTATTCTTTTTTAGTATCAGCAACTAGCAGATATATTCAAATTTTTCTAACTTAATACATATGGTAATATATATGGACAACAACAAGAAAGAAAAGTTTTAAGAAACTGTGCTGCACTTCTACAATGGCTCAGTGGTAAAGGATCCGCCTGCCAATGCAGGAGACACGGGTTCAGTCCCTGGGTTGGGAGGATTCTACATGCTGCAGAGCCACTGAGCCCATGTGCTTCAACTACCGAAGCCCATGTGCCCTAGAGCCCTCACTACAGGAGACAGGCTACCACAGTGAGAAGCCGCTCACCATAACTAGAGAAAAGCCCACGCAGCAATGACGATCCAGCACAGCCAAAAATAGTAAACAAATAAAAGAAGTTAGGGTTCAGTTAGCTAAATCAAAGTCAGGAGAAAGAAGAAAGAGAGGAAGCATGGTACACAAACTGTCAAACCACAATGATTATCTTTAATAAATAAAACGATACAGCTTTCATAACCTCAGATAAAGGGATCAACGGATTCTTCTATATAGATCTCAATGCTTGTTGATTCAAAGAGAAAAAGACAGGCAATAATGGATATAACGGGAATTTATTAAAACACTTTTCTTCTTTAGAGAAAATGTAAACTCTAAAACATAAATGTCCTCTGTAATTAAAATTCAAACCTTTAGTTTACTACCGGCAGAGTCACTTTACTCATAGAACTGTATGATTCTCTAGTTTACGTTAGAAAATCACCTTTCCTTCAGATACGTGTCACAGCAGTTTCATGATGGCTTCAACATCTAAGTAATGCTTTCCACAGGGTTATTTTATACTCACTAGTGGCACAGTAGGGCTTCCCTGGTGGCTCAGCTGGTAAAGAATTGGCCTGCAATTGCAGGAGACCCAGGTTCAATTCCTGGGTTGGGAAGATTCCCCTGCAGAAAGGATAGGCTACCCACCCCAGTATTCTTGGGCTTCCCTGGTGGCTCAGCTGGTAAAGAATTGGCCTGCAATTGCAGGAGACCCAGGTTCAATTCCTGGGTTGGGAAGATCTCCTGCAGAAAGGATAGGCTACCCACCCAAGTATTCTTGGGCTTCCCTGGTGGCTCAGCTGGTAAAGAACCTGCCTGCAATGAGGGAGACCTGGGTTCAATTCCTGGGTTGGGAAGATCCCCTTGCAGAAGGGAAAGGCTACCCACTCCAGTATTCTGGCATGGAGAATTCCATGGACTGTATAGTCCACAGGATCGCAGAGTGGGACATGACTGAGCAACTTTCACTTTCACGTGGTATAGTATAATGTGGGACAATGAGAAAAAAGCGATCCCTTGATAACAAAGTTCTTTTCTGACAGAACTCATATTCAAGTAAGGAAAATAGGGCACAATAAAGTAACATATGTAATACTCACACAGAATAAAACCAGTGTAAAAAATCTGCATCCATATTAAAGGAATGCTGGAATTAATGCAATTAGAATTAATGTTTAGAATAAAATACAATTAGAAAAGAAAAGCATCTGCAAGAAAAGAGTTGTAAACTATATTCAGAAAGAGATAATAAATTTGACTTGTTCCTCCAAGTCAAACTGGCTCCTCCAAGACTGGACTAGAATATGGACAAAGATGCAAAACTAGCATTAAAATACTGAAGTACTGGACTGGCCAAAAAGTTTGTTCGGGTTTTTGTGAGATCTTATGGAAAAATCCAAACGAATTATTTGGCCAACCCAATACACATCCATCTTAAATCTTTAAGGGACTAAAACTGTATATATATATATTTACACATATGTGTACATAAAGCACACCTATAGATTGCTAATACTTATATGACCTGTGTTTTTCATTTACTTGAAAAAAAAAATGGAAAGTTCTAAATAGAAATACCTGGCATTTCAAGAAAAATATGGCTATAGTTAAAGTGTGAATCTGATTTTTCTTTGGATGGAAAAATGGAAAAAAACATCTGAGTCATAAATTTGATTTGAGTCATGTTCCTTAGTTACATGGTTGCTGATTTTTCTCATATTGACATTCTTTCCACTTGATCTTTTTTTCAAATGGTTTACCTCACCTTTGGACCACAAGGAAGAATAGCAGGTGGTGTCTCATACAGTCATATGTTTTTATTAAATTTCTCATGAAAACCAAAGGAACTTATGCTGATCAAAGTGACAGGTGGAATCCAAAGGGCCTCAAAGATTTATAGATAAAATCATCTAAGCTATAAATATACCCATTCAGCTAAAAAAAGGATCAGGAATAAAAGGCAATGACTGGAACAGGTGGAAGAAGGTAGCACAGAAAGTCAGCCATGAAATTAACTGCAACAGAAACAGGAGAAAGAAAGGTAATGGGGAAGTAACAAGGCCCCTTCCCTAAGGCGCAACCAAAGATTCAGTGCAGAACAGTGGAGAAAGTGTTGAACTGCAGCCCTGAGTAATGATGAAGAGCACATTAACTTGGATACCTGATGACGTCTTTAGAAAGTATTATAATAATCATAAAAATATATTCAGTAAATATGGCCACAATAATCAGGGGCTATATGTCTTATTCCTTTGAAATCTAATATGTGACCTCTGAGAACTCTGACCAAATTAATAATCTCTCTGAATAGTCTGGTGTTTCTCAGGCAAACTGTCAAGGCTCTGGTTCAGTGTCAAATCAGTAGAGAAAGCACCCTTTTATGAAAACACCATTGTCACACCCTGCAGAAGTGGCAGATGGTATGGCTTCAGATTAAGATTACTTCCCCTAAGCATTAAGTGACAGAGCATAATAAAATCTGTGATGGCAGCCAAGGTTGAGATCTAAATATAATAATCATCTCTGCTGCCATTTCTAGTGCTTCCAAGTGATTTTTTATTTTAATCATTTAAAAAGGAAAAGGAAAAAAGATTAAGCCACAGATGAATAGCTTCTACTACTTTCATTAAAAAAAATTAATACTAGCTTTTTAAAGCTCTCTTGAGGTACTGTTTTTTTTTTTTCTCATTTAGTTAATAACTATGAATGAAATTCCGAAGGATTTTAGACAATAGAGTTTAAGCTGTCACTACTGTTCTTATTAACTTTCAGATGCAATTGATTTTGGAAAACAAAAGCTACTTCAAGAAGTACAACCACAAAATAAAAACAAATATTTAAGGAGTAACCTACAAGTAGTATTTTTAGTATGTACTTGACAGTATATAAGGATTATAAGAGGTTTAATACTTCCTGAAATTAAATCATATGAAAATATTTATGTGACTTATTTAAAATACCAGAGTTCTTCCAATCATATCTATCATTTTAAGCTACATAAACAAAATAAATCAAATTCAATCATTCACCTGGTTAATATTTACTGAGTACTTATCACATGCTAGATAATATCTTAAAGACCAGGGCTATGGCAGTGAAAGAAAAAGAAAACTGCTCTCGTGAAACTTACAGTGTAGGGATGTAGGAAGAACATAAATAATTAAATATAAATACATCAGATACTGATAAATGCAAGGAAGAAAAAAAATGAATTAGAGGTAAAATTATAAAGAAGTTGGTCATGGAAGGCCTCACTGAGAAAGAAATAGTTGAGGAAATTATATTTTATTTCATGTATTATTTCTCTCTTTTTCTCCCCCATGCTACAGGATCTTAGTACCCAACCAGGGCCTTAGCAGTGAAAGTGCCCAAGTTCTTACCACTGTAGTGCCAAGAAAATCCTTTGGGCAAGGGAGGGGGGCGGTTTTAAATACCTCTTTAAAGTAGGCGAGAGAGCTAGCCATGAGGAAAACTGGGTAAGGTGAGGGTGGGAAGGATTTCAAGAAGAAAAAAATGGCAAGCCTTGAGGCATCAGCATGCCTGGCTTCACTCAGAAAAATAGCAAACAAGCAGTCAGTTGGTCTGGGGTCTTTTTCTGCTATTGCAAGGACTTACTTTTATTCTCTGCAGGGCTTCCCACTTGGCTTAGAAGGTAAAGAATCTGTCTTCAATGCAGGAGACCCGGGTTTGATCCTCTGGAGAAGGGAATGGCAACCAACTCCAGTGCTCTTGCCTGGGAAATCCCATGGACAGAGGCGGGCTACAATCCATGGAGTCACAAAGAATCAGACATGACTGACTGACTAGGGCTTTCACACTTTGACTTTTCATTTTAATTCTGCATGAAATGATAAGCCCTTGAGGATTTAGAGAAGAGAAATTACCTAACTTACAATCATTTTAGCCTCGGTGCTGAGGACAGACAAGGGGGCACAAGGGAGGAAGCGGTCAAACTAGCCAGGAGACTATGACAGTAATCAGGGAGAAGATACGGGCGGTAACAACAGAGGCCGTGAGAAGTGCCCAGATTCTGGCTACACTCTGAAGTCAAAGCTAACGAGCTTCGTAGGTAGTATGGGTACAGGGTGATAATGCCAATGAGTTCCCCTCAGAACAGGACAAACGGGGCTGCAGTTACTGAGACAGGAAACCCTGCAGCAGTAGCAGGGGTCAGGGAGGTGGGAGATCAGGAGTCCAATTCTGGACTTCTCCATGTGCTCTGTCTATTACAGATCTATGTCAAGGAGGAGGCTGACTACCATTCTAGAATTCAGACTCTAGAATCAAAGAGATACAGACTCAAAACACAGATTTGGGAGTCAAAGATACGAAGAAGAACCAGAGGAGGTCATCAAGGGAGTGAAGATAAACAGTATCTAGGAAAGCACCAAGCCCTGGAGTACCGTAAGGTACAGAGGCCAAGGGGAGGGGAAGAAAGAAGCCAAGAGAGGTGTGAAGGAGCAACCAGTGACATAGGAAGAAAGCAACGAGGGTGTGCTACTCAGGAAACAGAGGGAAGAAAACCATGGGATAAAAATGCTCAGCGAACATACGTGGGTGTAGAAACTATTTTCTACTCAGGATTATTTTCTTAATCGATATTCTCAATATATAGGACCAACTGATAAAATCACTGAAAAGGCAAGTACTAGGGAAATGGACCTGTGGTATTACGCCACAGGAGATGTTACTCAGTATCTGTTCTAATCAATCAATACTTTTTAGATTCAGTTTTCCACTGTTTATTAATTTACCTAACTATAATCAAAGAGCTCATATGAACTTGCAACAAACGTATCACGCCTAAAAAAGTATCATGACTGACAACTGACTTCATAGAATGTATCTGATAACTTACCTGACATATAAATTAAGTCATTTCCTATTATTCTCAGTACAATTTCCTCTTTCTTTCATTGCAATTACTATAAACTGCATTGTTTCATTTCCTATTTGCTTGTCTATTATCTGACTCCTCCAGTAAAGAAGCTAAGTGAAAGGCAAAGATTATTTTTGTCTGGTTCAGTCCTGTATTCCCAGCACCAAACACAGTGCCTGGCTTTCAATAGATGAACAAATGGGTGAAAACAGTGAGAAAGAAGAAATAGTTTGATGTGACATTTTTAATGGAGAGACTGAGCTTCTTTTAGCACATGGTTTCCTGAAGCAACTCAATGTTTGCTCCAATAGTCAATGTTTCCAAAGCAAGAATACTATGTAGAAGCTAGCATTTGTCTGTCACATGACTTAGAATATCAGAAATATGGTCCCTCCTAACACTCTAGCACGTGCCTTTATTACAAACCTCAATACTTTTTTCTGCTCAGCTTTTATCTTTATCTAAACATTACTGTGACATGGCTCTCAGATTCCCCACTGTTGTCCCAGGGACTAGCTCAGTTACAGGGAGCCCTAAACCATAGGTCATGCTCCTTCTCAGGGGGACCCACATCCAACAACTAAATGATGCAGGAACAGGAAGGCTTGGCCATCTCAGGCAATGGAGGACAACTCTGAAAAGCCGCTGTGGTTCCAGAGTTCTCCATGGGGCCAGAGGAAGGCGTCTGGTGCTGCATTCCCAGCTCAGTTCTGTCCCTGTGCCCATTTCTTCTCCCTCTGTACCCCTTCCATGGGAGCTGACCTCTAGGGCACTTCTTACAAGCCTCTTGAAGACCAAAGTTTGCTTCCGAATATGTCCCAGATAACCCAATCTGTGACCAATGGTACCAGGAGTGGTCCGAGAAAGCAGGTGATAGGATGGGGCTGCGGAGCTGGATCCCTAGTTGTCCGGCTGGCAATGAGGACCCTAACCCCAGGGGAACACAGAGAAGCCCTGGCACAAGGTGGCTGTCCAACAGTTAAAGCTCTCGCCAGGTATAGGCTGGGCTGACATATCAGCAGAAGGGAACAGTGTCGCTGGAATGATATTTGAGAAACAGAAGAGAAATAATAACTACAAGGACAATGGGCAAAGAAAACAAAAAGCTAAAGGCAATACAGGTATAACTGACTTACTCTGCTATAGACCAGAAACTAGTACAACACTGTAACTCAACTACACGCCAATAAAATTTTTAAAAAGAAAAAGAATGCATTTGGAAATTTGAAAGAAATAAAAAAGCTAAAAGCAAGTAACCACCAACCTGAAAGCCAGAGGAACTCTCTGGTAGATATGAAAATGTCATCAGGTCTTTAGGGCAGAGAAAGCTAATGACCAGGAGTTGGGATTAATTGTCAGAGCAGTCAAAAACTCCCAAACCTGCAGGCACGGGAGATGTTCTAAGTCAACATCCTGACTGGAAAAGACCAGGTTCCTGCCATGTGGCACAAGATGTCTTACTCGATATCTCCCCAAAATCTTGAACTCTCTAACTCCCCAGAACTTTCTGAACCAATATAAGTAGCCCTGCCCCTTCTTTCTTGGGGAGGATGTAGGTAGAGGCTTCTCCCCAATAGGACAACCTGTCTCTCCCTAACCCCCCATTTGTCCAGCCCCACCTCCTCTCCAGACACTCAGGCCTATGTAACTAGGGTTATATCACAATATAACCCACATGGGGTAATGAGGCCTGAAAAAGAAAGACACTATTTGAGGAAGGAACTGAAAGATCTAGCAAGTTTACATTAGCAAGGAGAGTACATGTAAGATTAAATACTGAAGGTGTTTGATCAAAGGGGCTGGAATTTAAGATTAGACAAGGGAGAGTTTATCCATGTGAGGGCGGGTTTCCCTTGTAGCTCAGTCGGTAAAGAATCTGCCTGCAATGCAGGAGACCCATGTTTGATCCCTGGGTGGGGAAGATCCCCCAGAGAAGGAAATGGCAACCCACTCCAGTATTCTTGCCTGGAGAACTCCATGGACAGAGGAGCCCAGCAGGCTACAGTCCATCGACTCACAAGAGTCAGACACGACTTAGGTGCTAAACCAGCACTACCACCACCATCCATGTGAGGGCACCGTCCTGAGAGGCAAGACTTAAAACCAGCAAGAATCTCAGGAAATGTGCAAACTGGCTACCAGGATGGTACCTAAAAACGAGGCTAAAGTAATAGCTCATGTTAAATATGAAATGCCAGAAACTCTGTGGCAGGGGTCAGAAGAGGGGCGATGGGTTCAGAGAGTGTATTCTGGGGTGTACATGCTGCACAGGTCCAGAAGCCCATCAGATGGACACATTCCATAGGAAGGCCCAGAAAACACACCACTAGCCTAAGCTGCAAGGAAGGTACTAGTGAGAGGACATCTGCTTTACTAGGTTCTGAGTGGTGGCTCTCTTCTGAAGACCAGAAGCGACAGAGGGAAGGTATGTAAGAGAATCAGGCTCATCAACAGCAGTGGGGATAACAGAACCAGGTGAAGATCAGAAGCCACCAGAAGCCAGGTGGGCACAATTATCCTGAGAGTCGCAAGGCTGGTGTGTGGGGTGTGCTTGACCCACAGAGAGTTATTGACATAATTAATAAAATATAGCATCCCAACAAGGTGCCTATTCAACATGTACATTCAAAATAAATCAAAGATGAATGGCCACAAAGTGGAGAGTAGTTGCCCAAATAATGTCTCAATCACTTGACTCAGTTTCCAAATCTTAGCTAACTTTTGGACCCAGAACTCACTGATTAAAGAAGTAGTCTAGTCTCCAGAGGGAAGGACCATGTAATATTATAACAAGAATACAAGGTAGTAATTCCCCCAACCTTCCCCCAAAGGGACCTATAGCCCTTTAATCCAGCAACTGTGCACGGGGTAGACTGACTACTCAGACATTCTGAGGGCACAGAGCTGACAGAGATACTGGGAGACCTGAAAAATCAATATGCTGTCACTCCCTGTTAGAAGGATTTGGAGTCCAATCATAAATGGAGCCCTGGCCGAGGTCTACCCACATGGTGGTGATTTCCTCAGTCTCCAAATACAGAACCAGGACAGATACCTACTTGCTGACTGCTGCAACACCCTGAACAAGTCTTTGGCCCATGAGCTAAGAAATATAATTGTGGAGAAAGCCAAAAGGAAGAAATTACAACTGTCCCAACTGAATCCTGACAAGAGGTAAATTAGAAAACCAACATAATATTGGTTGGGGAGTGGGAACGGAAATTAGTTTTCCCTAGGGGTCTAAATAGACGGCATGAAAGTGCAGTCCCAAGGGCTGTTGGCAGGTCGACACTGCGGTTCAACTTCTTCATCCACTTCTTTTCCTGTTCTCTCCCTTACAAAATGATACATTCCAATTGCACTCCTTAATAACTCCATCTAGAATCTGATTCCTGGGTAAGCCAACTCCTCACAGGCATTTGCCACCTTGAATGTAAGCTATAGTTCCTTTTATTATATTATATATTTATATATATATTATATTAAAAATTTTAAGATAAATTTTGGGTTTATCTTCAGAATTAAGTCCCAGTTTAACTTGGTAGTGGTAGTAGGTTTCGTTTCTAGAAAACTCTTCCCAAAGTAGAGTTATGCTAGAAAGTATCTTTGAAAAGTCTGTGGGGTTTTTCTCTGGGAAGAGCCCAGAAGTGTAATTCCTGCTTTATAGGTAGTCTCTGCATTTTAAATTATTGTTGACTCTTGTCAATCCCCATTATTATTATTATTATAGATCTTAGGTACTTTCTCAATTCAACATTAAACACACACACACACACACACACACAGAGTTCTTCTGATTCTAAATTGACAAAGCTCATTCAAAATTAGCTTTTCATCCAGAAAGCTTTTCACTGGTTATGGAATTATTTCTCTTTTTGTTTCTGTGGAATTATTTCTCTTTTATTTCAACAGCATAAGTATATAGGGCATACATTTCTCCTTTTATTTCAACAGTATTTAAGTATATAGGCCATATATGCTATATTCATGACTCAACAGTTTCTCAGTAAGTATACTGAAGTCACCCATGTGAAGATAAATTTTATTTACACAAACAGACAAATAAAAACAAATATGCTGAGAATTTCTTTTTCTTTACGCCACCTTGCAATATTCGCTATACAATTTCTTGATTAATATTGCTACCTACAAAGTTACACATAATTGCAAAATCTTATATAAATTTGAAAGGGTAAGAAATCTAAAATTAAATATGAAAAACTTCTAGTAATTAACTGTACCACGAACTCTTGAATTTTAGAGTTGCTCAACTATGTCTATGAGTAAGTACAATTTAATTAAATGAGTTAAATAATAATTAGAAATAAATCAGACATAGGTTTTAAAAAAGTAGTCTATACTAACTGGTAAATGTACTTTGCACTAAAACCTTGGGTAACAAGACATTCAAAATATTGTAAATATTTTGCAAGCTGATGAGAGCACTTTCTGCTACTGAATTCAATTTCTTCAAATTAAACCTTATAATAAAAAGAAACCAGAAGTATGTGTATAGTTACAGTTGATGCCAGTGATGAGTTCATTTCTATGAAAAACCAAAGTAACATATATGTTTTTAAATAGTACATGGTTTCTGTGGCTATACAGAGACAAATGGGACCACTGTTAGCGTGACAAAATTCTCTCAGAGTACGTTACTAAATTATGGCAGAAGTCTCTACTTTGAAGGAAAAAAACAGAAAATTTTACAGCAGCCCTTGGTCCACAATTAAATGAAATATTCAGTGAAATACTGTATTGCATCTTAATCAAATACAGTAGACTTAATCAGAGATACGTGGATGTTGCTTCATTCTGGACCCTGTGTATTGTACTAACTCATGCTCACTTCTCTGCCTCTCCTACCACAAAAGAGTCAGATTCACCCAGGAAGATGATGGAAGACCAGATTATATCAGCAGCAGGAAACAAAATGCAGACCACCAATAATCATGAAAAGGCTTACTCAGGTAATTTAGTCATTGGCCACTGCTTCATTCACCATAATTATGAATCCCAAACCATAGAAGCTGAAGCTTCTTGTAGGAAAAAAGTATCTTCAGGGATAGCAACACAGACAACTTTTGGGGGGACAGACACATGACATTATCATTTGGTCAGCAATATTTATGAGGTTATACATAGGTGTGTGTATATATATATCACTTATAACTATTAAAAATATTGTACCAAACTTGAACATTTTTATAGCTTATTATGTTAGATTGTCTTTAAGTTTTTGAAATCCAACTTAAATATAGAGAAAATAAAGATTATACGTACTTGAAAGAAACTGCCTCCATGAATTCATCCAAAAAATCATCATATTCAGGACCTCTCACTCTTCTCTGCCGTAGTCCAATGTACAATGGATCTTTAAGTAACTCCTATTTTTTAAAAAAATGACCATAAATACAGAAACAACTAAAGGCAAATCATTACTTTTTCTGAGTGAGCCTCAGTTTTCTCGTATGTGTAAGAGTATAAATTTAAATAAAATCTAGCTATACTGATTCAGAATTAACCTACAGAGTTATTATTTAGTATTTTATATATCTTCAGTGTTAATAAGAACACAAAATATAATTACTAAACATTAAAAGCATTCTTACTTTTCATTGTTATTCTTAGGTCTTATTCTTGAGGAAAGAAAAGGTATTACAATCTCTCAGCTGTACTAAATTTAGATTTTACAGGCAAAGCTTACCACCCAGAAAAATAACAGTTTTGAAGTATCATATTAGCTCAGTAAATGGAAATACAGCAATTCCTTTCTTAGATCTATTTTTTGTTTTTGAAAGAAAAATCTTAAACATTTTGATTATGTCTTTAATATGATTGTTGACTGATGTTAATAACTTTTTAGTCTTAAATAAGATTTTTCTTAAACTTTTAAAACTCTACACAGTTTAAGTTTTCCCAAAACTAATATATATCAGACAACACTACTACTCCGTTTATGCTTTAGAATGGGTAATTTTATTAAATCAGTTATTAATTGAGGTATAATTTATATACAGTAATATGCACACATATATAACAAAAGCTCTCAGTAAACTAGGAATAGAAAGGAACTTCCTAAACCTGGGCTTGCCATGTGGTTCAGACAGTAAATATCTGCCTACAATGTGGGAGACCTGGGTTCGCTCCCTGGGTCAGGAAGATCCCCTAGAAAAGCGAATGGCAACCCACTCCAGTATTCTTGCCTGGAGAATCCCATGGACAGAGGAATCTGGAGGGCTATAGTCCATGGGATTGAAAAGAGCTGGACACGACTGAGCAACTAAAATTTTCTTTTCTTTCCCCAACCTAGTAAAAAGCCTCTGTGCAAAACCCACAACAACCCCTAAGACTGGAAACAAGACAAAGATATTTACTCTCATCATTTCTATCAAATGCTATATATACTAGAGATACTAGCCATTACAGTTACACAAGAAAAAGAAAAAACAGGAATAAAGATTGGAGAGGAAAAAACAAACTTTTTATTTGTACACAAATGATCATGTACATGGAAATACTAAAGAATCTATGCAAGAAATCCACTAGGAAAAAATATGTGAATTTAACATGAATGTTCATTGGAAGGAATGATGCTAAAGCTGAAACTCCAATACTCTGGCCACCTCATGCGACGAGTTGACTCACTGGAAAAGACTCTGATGCTGGGAAGGATTGGGGGCGGGAGGAGAAGGGGACGATAGAGAATGAGATGGCTGGATGGCATCACCGACTCGATGGACATGAGTTTGAGTGAACTCCGGGAGTTGGTGATGGACAGGGAGGCCTGGCATGCTGTGATTCATGGGGTCACAGAGAGTTGGACACGACTGAGCGACTGAACTGAACATGAATGTAGAATATAAGATCAACTTACATAAAGTAAATGTATATCTATATACTAGCAATGAATAGTTGAAAATGAAATAAAATGCATGATTCCACTTACAACAGCACTCCAGAACACGAAATTCATAGGGACATTTTTAACAAAATATGTGTAAGGCATATATACCAGAAACCACAAAATATTGCTGAAAGAAATTACACAGACAAACTTTTTACAGGTTCAGAAAAAATGGCAATCTGTGTGATAAAGAGAAACGATGTACAAAACTATTACCTTCAGTAATCTAAAAAAGAGAAAAGTGTACTTAATGAACTTATAAATCTGACTAAAAAGATTTTCAGGAATAATGTTGAATGTGTAAATTGGCTGTATGCTAAGGCTAAAATGGATAAGAACTACAGAAGGAAATGTTCAATCTCTGAGAAAAATTTAAACAGAATATAGAGGGCACAAAACTTGTCTGTAAAAGATTTCCAAAGTAAAATAAGGCCAGCAGCCAAAGATCAAATTAAGTGTGTGACTGTAACAAGAGAACCTCTGAATGATTTAAAGTCGAACCTAAGAGACAGGTTCCTTAAAGATTTTTGTCTAGTTCAGTGGGGCTGGTCCACAGCACTCTGATATGTCAGCCAATATAGGGAGAAGGTCTCTTTTGAAAACATCTGTGAGTAGGGCCTTTATCTAATGGAGGAGACTATAATCTGATACATAGAAAGCTAAAAAAAGAAAAAGGGTACTGCACTACTTGGATTAATTGACACAGAGACACTTCAAAATGGAAAATACTTCACTGCGTCCTCAACTATCCACACAGGCAAGAAGCATGTTGAGAAAGTTATTCAGGATGCAACACAGCTATTTCTTATGGAAAAGGAAGAATATCTCAGAGGACATAACCAAGAACCCAGAGAGCAGAGCCAAAAAGCCTAAGAGAACAATAAACTACAGAATCACATTCTGAGAAAATGAAACAGGGCCCAATTGAAAGATCATTCCCTGTCTCTCAAGTAGGTGGCCTGGCAACACGTCCAGTGCAAATTCAGAATTGCTATGAATCACTGAGTGTTATATGATTCTTCTTCCTGCCATTCTGGATGGGAATGTTTACTGTGGTGGTTCTGTCCTTGCCATCCACTGTATGTCTGGTATGTGGGAACAGATAAGACCAGTCACACACCACGGGGCAAAACACAAGAACATTCATTTGCATCTAGACCTGATTTAGATAACGGGATCCTGAACTTTGGGCCTGCTGTCATTACTGGGATGACATTTTTGGAAACCTAGGATGCAGACAAGCATATTTTACCTGTAGAGTGTGAACACCGTGTGAAGAATTAGAATCTATAGGAAGGATGAGAATTTATATGTGGAAACCTAGGATGGAGAGAAGCATATTTTACCTGCAGAGTGTGAACAACGTGTAAAGAATGAGGATCTATAGGAAGGATGAGAATCTATATGTCCCAAGCATTCCAGCCTCCCTAGCCATCTCAGGGAATCATGATCATTAATAAAATAGTAATTAAGTCACTACGTTTAGATAGGTTTGTTATAGATAAATAATATGATTTTGCAGGTATACTTATGTTATTAAGAAGGTTAAAGCATGTGAATTACTTGAGCTGGAATTCGCTTAAAGCCAACAGGAATTATATTATGTGAACACCAGTTCACATCCGGTGTCTCAGTGTAATTACTAATAGCATTTTCTCTCACTGTGAAACTGCCTTGGTTTGGGCAATACATTTTGTTGATCATCCCACTTATAATGTAGTGCACAACAATGAGTTAAGGCTTTCTGGCAAGCTGGAAGTTAACATATCAAATCATAAAAATATATTTCACATGAAATGTAGAATCTGAAACTGAGTGCTGTTGTAAAGCCCAGCTGTTCCTTGAAGTCTAAAAACTTTAAACAATCTACTGGCAGTCTTCTGAACAGCTGATGTTCAAGTGCCAATGAGCGATTAACGGCTGCCAGAATTAAAATACTTTCACCATGTCTGGGATATATTTGGACTTCTAAAATGTGAATCAGAAAAAGAACACAATTGAGAAAAGATGTCACACGTTTCCCCTTCTTTGTTCTCTCATTCTTTCCCATGCTAATAATTAAAGTATATCATAAAGGAGTCTGGCTACAGTGAAGTGTCAATTATGAAGATCTATGAACAAGATAGCTTTTGAATTAAATCAGGAAGTTAAAAAATTCTTCTAGCCATAATGTCTCTGTCAAAAATTATTATTTTTTTTAAAAAAAATTTCATGATAATTAAGACTTCAATAATGAGTGCATTCTTGGAAAGTTGGCTGACAAAAAATAACATCTACAAAAAGGAATTTAACAAGATTATCCCATTTTAATAATGGTTCCATAGACCACGTAGCCTGACACAAAGGTGACATTAATTTATTGTATTAAAAACTTCTCACAGCCAAGAGTAAATGCTTAATATATGTTTGCTAGAAAATAAATGAAAGATTTGGTATTAAGCAAACACTTTAAAAAAAAGATTAGATCTTCTTTAACAAGATGTGTCACATGCAATGCATTAGTTGTCAATGAAGACTTACAAAGACTTAGAGGCACGTGAAAAGGAAAAAAAATAGGGAGAGTAAACAACAAAGCATACGGAAACACAAGAAGAGTTCCAAAGAGGAGATGAGGGGTGCATATATTGGTCAAGTTTATTTCACTTTTTAGCACTGCATCAATTCTGAAACCTTGGAAATTCTGATTTGAAGGTAACAGTAATCACTGTTAACTTTCACCTTGTTTGCATCTCTCACATTTCTACCTTCCTCATCTAAAATTTTTGAGAATTACAAAATATTTTCTTAATATTTTAAGGCTTCAAAAAAAATCATTACAAAAAAGTAGTACTTCCTATCAGAAAATTTAGGAGCACAGAAATGTAAAATCAAAACCAAAGGAAACCAATAAGCTCTACCCATTCAGAACTACCCACGACTAGCACCTTGCTGCACATTCTTCCAGGCCCCTCTCTGCATCTGTACGCGTACAATATTATCTGTCCAAACTGGGGGCAATATCACAGACTGTCTTAGAACCCTTTTTCACATAGAATATATTGTAAAAAGTCTTCACATCACTCACTAGATGATTATTTTTAAAATTTGTGATCTGTATTGGAACTCTACCTTTCTAGAAAGGATGAACAAATTTACAATCCCCATACCCCACTGACATATATAGTAATAAATATGTTCCTTTTGTGGCAGCCAAAGGAAGATTTTTATCTTTCCACATATATATGTGTGTACATATATGAACTACAAATGTAAAATATATAATATATAAATATATTTGTGTAATGTTAAAGTAGTATGCAAATATATTTCTTTTCTAATAAAGAAAGCTGAATGCTGAAGAATTGATGCTTTTGAACTGTGGTGTTGGAGAAGATTCTTGAGAGTCCCTTGGACTGCAAGGAGATCCAACCAGTCCATCCTAAAGGAGATCAGTCCTGGGTGTTCATTGGAAGGACTGATGTTGAAGCTGAAACTCCAATACTTTGGCCACCTGATGTGAAGAGCTGACTCATTTGAAAAGACCCTGATGCTGGGAAAGATTGAGGGGAGGAAGAGAAGGGGACAACAGAGGATGAGATGGTGGGATGGCATCACCGACTCATTGGACATGGGTTTGGGTGGACTCCAGCAGTTGGTGATGGACAGGGAGGCCTGGCATCCTGCAGTTCATGGGGTCGCAAAGGGTCGGACACGACTGAGTGACTGAACTAAACTGAGTACCATTAAACATTTTTCATAAGTTTATTGACCATTTTCATGTCTTCATTTTAAAATTACCTGTAACCATGTTTTCTTAGGCAATTTGTATATTGCAAATTTAGCATTTTCTTATTAACTCAAAAGTTTTCTTTGAATACTAAGAACATTTTAAATCTTTATCTGCCATAAATGTTATGAATATTTCCCTTTTCACCATTTGTTTTTAAATTATATTTATAATATATAGATAATCATACTCTATGCTGCTATTTGCTCATTCTTTTCAAGTAAAAGACCAAATTCTGCAAAGAAATTTTGTAAAATTTTTGCTGGTTTGCTGGTTCATGCCATCAATATGATTAAGTAATCTAATTGCCAATGGTCATCAAGAGTCTAAAGCAATACTTAAAGTGTCAGCATGCATATGAGCTGGCATGAAATGTTAAAAAGCTGTGGAAATAAAAATGACTAAAATTTGACTGTGAATCAGTAAGTCTGGATTACAGCCCGGGATTTTGCATTCTTAACACATCCCCTCATTACTTCTGAACTGAACATTCAAGAGATGTACACTGAGAACCACTTAAATTATTAAGCTAAAATAAAAGTATTCTACTTCCCTATAAGTTCCTGTCTCAGGTAAATTTTTCTCTATTTTAGTTTATATAATAGGCATGTCTAAGATATATCCCAAACTTCAAGGAATTCCTGAGACTTATAGTACATATAAAACCAAACTGAAATCCCCATTCTCTTTCCCAAGGCATCAGTGTTGTGCTTCAGAAAACAGATGAATAAATCCTTGATATAATCCACTGTCACCCTAATTTAGAGAGGGTGAGCTAAGAGGAGACCATGAACAAGGAACCATGTGACAATACAAACCAAGTTAGGCAGTGAGGGACTATCTTCTCTCCTCTGACTTTACGGTAATGATTAGGAGTCATTCAAATGCAGGATCACTTGTCTGAAGTGGCAAGCATAATACGAAAGGACAAAGATAAAAAGTGAGGAGGCTTGAGAGAGAAATGCTGACAATTGAGCTAAGACCACGTGGTAGACAGAGTAATAAAATGCTCCTCCCCACAAACCTGTAAACTTGCTACCTTATATGGCATAAGACATTGTAGATGTGATGAAGGGTGAGTCCTTAAATGTGAAAAAACCTTTTCTGGCTGTAGTCAAGAGAAAGAAATGTGACAACAGAAGCAGAGTCAGAGCGGCACTACATTGCTAGTTTTGAACACAGATAAAGGGGACCATGAACCAAGGAACAGACGCAGCCTCTAGAAATTGGAAAAGACAAGGGTGTGGAACTCAGCCCTGCTGACATCTTTAATGATTTTAGCCTTTTGAGACTTGTGCCCTCTAGCATTATAAGATCATATATTTGTGCTGTTTTAAGCCACTAGTTCAGTTCAGTCACTCAGTCGTGTCTGACTCTCCGCGACCCCATGAATCACAGCACGCCAAGCCTCCCTATCCATCACCAACTCCCAGAGTTCACTCAAACTCATGTCCACAGAGTCGGTGATGCCATCCAGCCATCTCATTCTCTGTCGTCCCCTTCTCCTCCCACCCCCTAAGTTTGTAATAATTTGTCATGGTAGCAACAGAAACCTAATACCAGCCACATTCTAATGTCAACACTGACTTCTGTACATGAGCTGAAAAATATATGGTAGGTACATATAACAGAAAATCTATAAGGTTATTTTGTTCAGTTTCTCTCCAACAAGCTGCTTCATGCCAAACATAAAGCGCTCTTTCCCGAACACAAGTAGGAACCTCCTCCGTAGAAGAGACTTCAACTTTGTGACTTCAAGTTCCATCACAAGATCTAGATGATTCTAGATCTTGATACATTGTACACATGATCTGAAGGCTAGACTGAATATAAAACCAGATCAGAAAAGCTAAGACCTGGAGCAATGGTTTAATAAACAGAGACAGACTATGCAGAGACAATAATCTCCTATTCACACTGCCCAGGGCCTCTTGAGAAGTGATCATGTGTTATAGGCTCAACTGGGTTTGCAACCTCCCTCAAATTCGTATGTTCAAGTCCAAATCCCAGTATCTCAGAATATGACTGTATTTGCAGACACAGTCTTTAAAAAGATAATTAAGTTAAATGACGTCACTAGGGTGGGCCCTAATCCAACATGACTGGTGCTCTTCTAAGAAAAAAAATTCAGACAGATATATATGGAGGAAATAACCATGTATAGATACTGAAGGAAGACAAGCCAAGAGAGAGACCTTAGAAGAAACTGACTGCTGACACCCTGATCATGGATTTCTAGCCTTGAAAACTGTGAGAAATAAATTTTATTGGTTAAGCCACCCAGTTTACGGCACTGTTACAACAGCCCTAGCAAGCATACCCCATGTGACACATGTAGCAGTGTTTAAGACCTAACAACACATGGAAGAGTGTGGAGGGTCCATAAGGCACATTTACTCACATTTTTAGTAAAATATCAAGCTTTGATATTTGTCACTTACTTAAAAGACAAATGATAAACATAACTTCCATGAAAAGATTTGTCAACAACAGGGCAAAAAATAAAGTATGGCTCCTCTTAAAAGATAAAAACAATTTACTTCAGGTAAAAGATAAACTTATATATATATATATATATACACACACACACACTATATATATATATACATATTTTTTTTTTTTTTAAGTCACTCAGTCATGTCTGACTCTTTGTGAACTCGTGGACTTGTAGCCTGCCAGGCGCCTCTGTCCATGAAATTCTCTAGGCCAGCATACTGGAGTGGAGAGCCTTCCCTTCTCCAGGGGATCTTCCCAACCCAGGAATTGAACCCAGGTCTCCTGCACTGCAGGCAGATTCTTTACCATCTGAGCCACCACAGAAGCTGCTATGAAAAGATCTGGCAACAACAGGGAAAAACAGAAATAAAGTAAGGTATCCTCATAAAGTGAAGTGAAAGTCGCTCAGTCATGTCTGACTTTGCGACCCCATGGACTATACAGTCCATGGAATTCTCCAAGTCAGAATATTGGAGTGGGTAGTCTTTCCCTTCTCCAGGAGATCTTCCCAACCCAGGGATTGAATGCAGGTCTCCTGCACTGCAGGCAGATTCTTTACCAGCTAAGCCACAAGGGAAGCCCATTCTCTTAAAAGACAAAAACAATTTCCTTCAGGTAAAAGATAAACTTTATATAGCAACTGCTTTACAAGTAAATTAAAGAAAACATGGACTATAAAATAACAAATTAAAGATAAGATGAAAACACAATCATCCTACCTAAATAAATGCTTTGCATTAACTTAAAAAATAGAGTATATTTTAGTCAAATACTTCTGTAAACTTTGAGTTGTAAGCTGCAGAGATTTAAGAAGTCAGAAAGTGAGGACTGTCTTAACAATCAGCTGTTAATTCCTTTTCCACTTTCATAACTACTCAATATAGGTATTTATGATAAAAGAAGAAACATTTGTAAAATAATTTATTGAAAAGGGATCTAATCCTCAAGAAATTTTCTAGATTCTGGGGGAAAAAACCTAAATGTTGTGATCAATTAATTTTGTATTTTTATTATGAAGTATAAAACTGAACAGAGATCCACAAAAGGGATGAGATTAAAAACTGTTATTACAGATATTCTGACTACAAGTGGTTTTTCCACATGTGAAAGTAGAACTCAGAATGGCAACATAAAAACTACATTTTCCACAAACCCATCAACTCAACCATATTTTAGTGAAGTAAACTTTTTGTCTTCTCAGTGAAGTAGTAGTGCAGGGATAAAGAGAATAGTGTAAATATGTGTCCAAGATAGGGGAATAAGAAGACCCTAAACTCACCCCCACAGACACACCAAAATGACAACTCTTTACAGAACAAGTATCTAGAAGAAAGACCTGAAGTCTTACAGAAAAGATTTTCTACAAAGAAAAAGACAGGAAGAAGCACAATGAGACAGATGAGGGGCAGAGACAGGATAGTCAGGACCCATACCCCTATGTCAGCCACCAAAAACAGGAGGAACATCACGTTCACAGGTTCTTCCCAAGGAGCAAGGGGTCTGAGCCCCAGCCCAGGAGTTCTGCACTGAGAAGAGGAGTCCCCAGAATATCAGGCTTTGAAAACCAGTAGGTCTTCTAGTTGGGAGAGCTGGAGGGCAGTAGAAAACAGAATTGGCTCTTAAAAAGTATAAGCAAAGTTCTCACACACTCCAATTTCCTGTCCAGAGGCAGTAGTTTGAAAGGGGGCTGGGTCCAACACACTTGTTAATCTTAGAGAGCCACCTAAATATGCAGGAAGCAACTGGAACTGCCCTCAGGGAAACAAGTGCTGGCAGCGCCACTTGGGAGAGCTCATTCTACTGTATTAACACTGGCTCTGGCGAAGCTCCATTTTGGTCTCTTCCTGCTAGCTTATTAACACCAAGGTCAAAGCCCCATACTCCAGCAGGCCGACATTAGTCACAGGTTCCCCAGCTGCACAGCCAGCAATGTAGAGACCCAGTCTCACCCACCAGTAGGCTGGCAGCAGTCCAGTGCAACCCTGTGTCAAGCAGCCAAATGCATAGGAAGCCTACCCTCCTGTCCGGTAGGCCCAGAGCCACCTCACGAGGCACAGCCTCACAGTCAACCAGTGCAGGAACCAGCCCTGCCTACCAGCATGCCCACAGGAGCTGACCCTGTCCAAACAGAAGGATGCACCCAGTCCACACAGGGCATACCCTTACAACATACAGATCTGGTGACCAGAGAGAAGACTGCTGCTGGTCCCCTAGGACATCTCCTACATAACCAGATATAAAAGTGCCAACATCTGTTGGATCATAGAGAAAGTAAAGGAATTCCAGAAAAACATCTTCTGCTTCACTGACTACAATAAAGCCTTTGACTGTGTGGATCACCACAAACTATGGAAAACTCTTAAAGAGATGGGAATAACAGACTGCCTTATCTGCTTCCTAAGAAACCTGCATCAGGGTCAACAGGCAACAGTAAGAACCAGACATGGAACAACAGACTGGTTCAAAATTGGGAAGAGAGTACAATAAGATTGTATATTGTCACCTGCTTATTTAACTTATATGCAGAGTACATCATGCAAAATGCTGTACTGGAGGAATCACAAGTTGGAATCAAGACTGTCGGGAGAAATACCAACAACCACAGACATGTGGATGACACCACTCTAAAGGCAGAAGGTGAAGAGGAATTAAAGAGTCTCTTGATGAGGCTGAAAGAGGGGCGTGTAAAGCTGACTTGAAACAACATTAAAAACCTAAGATCATGGTGTCCTGTCCCATTACTTCATGGCAAATAGAAGGGAGAAAAGTGGGAGTAGTGACAGATTTTCTTTTCTTGGGCTCCGAAATGACTGCAGGCAGTGACTGCAGCCATGAAATTAAAAGATGCTTGTTCCTTGGAAGAAAAGCTATGACAAACCTAGATAGCACATTAAAAAGCAGAGACATCACTTTGCTAACAAACGTCCATATAGTCAAAGCTATGATTTTTCCAGTAGTCATGTACAGATGTGAGAGCTGAACCATAAAGGAGAGTGAGTGAGAAAAAATTGATGCTTTCGAATTGTGGTGCTAAAGAAGACTCTTGAGAGTCCCCTGGACTTGCAAGGAGATCAAACCTGACAATCCTAAAGGAAATCAATCCTGAATATTCATTGGAAAGACTGATGCTAAAGCTGAAGCTCTAACAACAAATTTGGCCACCTGATGCAAAGAGCCAACTCATTGGAAAAGATCCTGATGCTAGGAAAGATTGAAGGCAAAAGGAGAAGCGGATGGCAGTGGATGAGATGGCTCAAATACATGAATTTGAGCAAACCCTAGGAGATAGTGAAGGACAGGGAAGCCTGGCATGCTGCAGTCCATGGGGTTGCAAAGAGTTGCAACTGAACAACAACATGTGGTACTTAAATACATAAAACAAGTATTAACAACATAAAGGGAGAAAGCAACAGTAATAATAGTAAGGCACTTTAACATCCCACTTACAACAATAGACAGATCATTTACACAGAAAAGCAATAAGGAAACATTGCCCTTAAACAACACATTAGACCAGATGTACTTAATAGATTTATGAAACATTCCATCCAAAACCAGCATAATGCATATTTCTTTTCAAGTGCACATGGAACATTCTCAGGACAGATCACATGTTAGACCACAAAACAAGCCACAGTAAATTTAAGAAAATTGAAATCATATCAAGCATATTTTCTAACCCCAATGCTATGAGAACAGAAATCAACTACAAGAAAAAATGCAAAAAAAGCAAACACATGGAGGCTAAAATATATGCTACTAAACAACTAATGGATCACTGAAGAAATCAAAGAAGACATCAAAAAATGCCTGGAGATAAATGAAAATAAAAACAAAATGATCCAAAAATTTATGGGATGCAGCAAAAGCAGTTCTTAGACGGATGTTTATACTGATGCCAGCTTCCCTCAGGAACTAAGACAACTCTCAAACAACCTAACCTTATACCAAAGGAGCTAGAAAAAGGACAAAACATCCGAAGGTTAGCAGCAGGAAAGAAATCATATAGGTCAGAGCAGAAATAAATAAAACAGAAACTTTAAAAAAAGATCTATGAAATTAAGAGCTGGGTCTCTGTAAAGGTAAATAAAATTGATAAATCTTTAGCCAGACTCATCAAGAAAGAAAATCCAGAAGGCCCAAGTCAATAAGGTCAGATATGAAAAAGAATGAGGTAACATTTCACACCAGTCAGAATGGCTGCTCTCCAAACGTCTACAAGCAATAAATGCTGGAGAGGGTGTGGAGAAAAGGGAACCTTCTTACACTGTTGGTGGGAGTGCAAACTAGTACAGCCACTATGGAGAACAGTGTGGAGATTCCTTAAAAAACTGGAAATAGAACTGCCATACGACCCAGGATTCGCACTCCTGGGCATACACACCGAGGAAACCAGAATTGAAAGAGACACATGTTCTCCAATGTTCATCGCAGCACTGTTTATAATAGCCAGGACATGGAAGCAACCTAGATGTCCATCTGCAGACGAATGGATAAGAAAGCTTTGGTACATATACACAATGGAGTATTTTTCAGCCATCAAAAAGAATGCATTTGAATCAGTTCTAATGAGGTGGATGAAACTGGAGCCTATTATACAGAGTGAAGTCAGCCAGAAAGAAAAACACCAATACAGTATACTAACGCATATATATGGAATTTAGAAAGATGACAATGATAACCCTGTATACGAGACAGCAAAAGAGACACAGATGTATAGAACAGTCTTTTGGACTCTGTGGGAGAGGGCGAGGGTGGGATGATTTGGGAGAATGGCATTGAAACATGTATATCATATGTGAAATGAATCGCCAGCCCAAGTTTGATGCATGATACAGGATGCTCTGGGCTGGTGTACTGGAATGAACCAGAGGGATGGGATGGGGAGGGAGGTGGGAGGGGGATTCGAGATGGGGAACATATGTACACCCAGGGCAGATTCATGTCAATGTATGGCAAAACCAATACAATAATGTAAAGCAATTAGCCTCCAATTTAAATAAATAAATTTTAAATAAATAAATAAAACTCCTGAATTAAAACAAAAGAACTAAAGCAAACAAAATGAAAAAAATAAAACAAATTTAAAAACTGATAATTCAATTACTGGGAAATTTTAAGCATGTTGGAACAACTTGGGTAAATGTGAATATACTTTTTTCAAGTGAAAGTTTCATAAAACCTTAATAATCAAGTATTTTTAAATTTTTATTTCAAAATTTAATGCTCAAATTGAGAGTTTCTGAAAAGACCCTGATGCTGGGAAAGATTGAGGGCAGGAGGAGAAGGGGACGACAGAGAATGAGATGGTTGGATGGCATCACCAACTCAATGGACATGAGTTTGGGTGAACTGGGAGTTGGTAATGGAGAGGGAGGCTAGCATGCTGCAGTTCATGAGGTAGCAAAGAGTCGGACACGACTGAGTGACTGAACTGAAGTGTAAATACACACCTGATTTCAACCTTAGTACAAAAATGGAATGTAAAATATTTTATGAATAACTTTCTTTATATTGTCTTCATATTGAAATAGTAATATTTTGGTTTTGTGGGTTATATAAAATATATTATTAAAATTAATTTCACTTTAAAAAAAAAGAAGTTATGACAGACACCACAGAAATACAAAAGATCATAACAGACTACAATAAACAAATAAAATGAACAACTGAGAAGAAATGAATAAATTTCTAGAAATGTACACTATCCCAAGACTGAATTTGGAAGAAACAGGAAATGTGAACAGACCTAATATCAGTAATGAAATTGAATGAGTAATTTTAAAATCTCCCAACAAACAAAAGTCTAGGGCCAGATGACTTCAAAAGTAAATTCTACCAAACATTCAGAAAAGGTTTATATCATTTCTCTACAAACTATACCAAAAAACTGCAGAGGAAGGAACACTTCCGAACTCCTACAAGGCCAGCTTCAGTTTGACACCAAAATCAGACAAAGATATCGCACAAAAAAAGTAATTACAGGTCAATAGCACTGATGAACACAGACGCGAAACTCCTCAACAAAATACTAGCAATCTGAAACCAACAATACATTAGGAGGATCACACACCATAATCAAGTGGGATTTATCCCTGGAATACAAAGATTCAATTTCTACAAATCAATCAGTGTGATACACCACATTACCAAACTGCAAAATAAAAACTATATAATAACGTCAATAGATGCAGAAAAAGCTTTTGACAGAATTGAATACTCATTTATGATAAAAATTCTCCAGAAAGTGGCCATACAGGGAGCTTACCTCAATATAATAAAGGCCATATGTGACAAACTCAGTCAACATCATTCTCAATGGTGAAAAGCAGAAAATATTCCCTCTAAGACCGGGAACAAGACAAGGATACCCACTCTCACCACTTTTATTCAACACAGTTTTGCAAGTCCTAGCCATGGCAATTATACAAAAAATAAAAGGAATTCAAATTGGAAAGAATAGAACTGTCGCTGTTTGTAGATTAAATGATAATATGCATAGCAATGAGACTTCCTAGGTGGCACTAATGGTAAAAAACCTGACTGCCAATGCAGGAGATGTAAGAGGCACAAGTTCAATCCCTGGGTTGGGAAGATCCCCTGGAGAAAGGAATGGCAACCCATTCCAGTATTCTTACCTGAAGAATACCATGGACAGAGGAGCCTGGCAGGCTACAGTCCATGGGGTCACAGAGAGTTGGACACACTGAGCAACTTAGCACATATACAAAAAATTCTAAAAGTGCTATCAGAAAATTCCTAGAGCTCACCAAAGAATTCAGTAAAGTTGCAGGATACAAAATTAACACACAGAAATATCTTGCATTCTCATATACTAACAACAAAAGATCAGAAAAAGAAATTAAGGAAACAATCCCATTTACCATCACATCAAAAATAATAAAACACCTAGGAATAAACCTGTCTAAGGAGAAAGCAAGAGAGTTCCAGAAAAACATATATTTATGCTTCACTGACTATGCCAAAGCTTTTGACTGTGTGGATCACAATAAACTGTGGAACCTTCTGAAAGAGATGGGAATCCCAGACCACCTGACCTGCCTCTTGAGAAACCTGTATGCAGGTCAGGAAGCAACAGTTAGAACTGGACATGGAACAACAGACTGGTTCCAAATAGGAAAAGGAGTACGTCAAGGTTGCATATTGTCACCCTGCTTATTGAACTTATATGCAGAGTACATCATGAGGAACGCTGGGCCGGAAGAAGCACAAGCTGGAATCAAGATTGCCGGGAGAAATATCAATAACCTCAGATATGCAGATGACACTACCCTTATGGCAGAGAGTGAAGAGGAACTCAAAAGCCTCTTGATGAAAGTGAAAGAGGAGAGTGAAAAGGTTGGCTTGAAGCTCAACATTCAGAAAACTAAGATCATGGCATCTGGTCCCATCACTTCATGGGAAATAGATGGGGAAACAGTGGAAACAGTGTCAGACTTTATTTTGGGGGGCTCCAAGATCACTGCGGATGCTGATTGCAGCCAGGAAATTAAAACACGCTTGCTCCTTGGAAGGAAAGTTATGACCAACCTAGATAGCATATTAAAAAGCAGAGACATTACTTTGCCAACAAAGGTCTGTCTAGTCAAGGCTATGGTTTTTCCCATGGTCATGTATGGATGTGAGAGTTGGACTGTGAAGAAAGCTGACCACTGAAGAATTGATGCTTTTGAACTGTGGTGCTGGAGAAGACTCTTGAGAGTCCCTTGGACTGCAACCAGTCCATTCTAGAGGAGATCAATCCTGGGTGTTCACTGGAAGGACTGATGCTAAAACTGAATCTCCAATACTTTGGCCACCTCATGCGACGAGTGACTCACTGGAAAAGACTCTGATGCTGGGAGTGATTGGGGGCAGGAGGAGACGGGGACGACGGAGAATGAGATGGATGGATGGCATCTCCAACTCGATGGACATGAGTTTGAGTAAACTCCGGGAGCTGGTGATGGACAGGGAGGCCTGGCGTGCTGTGATTCACGGGGTCGCAAAGAGTTGGACACAACTGAGCGACTGAACTGAACTGAACTGAACTGAAGGAGTTAAAAGACAGAAAGCTGTAAGACTGATAAAAGGAACTGAAGATGACATAAACTGATGGAAATATATAACGTGGATTAGAAAAATTAATGTTGTTAAAATGACCATTCTACCCAAGGCACTGAATAGATTTAGTGCAATCCCTATCAAAATACCATGGACATTTTTCACAGACCTAGAACAAATAATTTAAAATTTTCTATGTAAACACAAAAGAACTCCAACAGCCAAAACAATCTTGAGGAAGAACAGAGCTAGAGCAATCAGGATCCCTGACTTCAGACTACATTAAAAACTATAATAATTGAAACAGCATGATACTAGCACAAAAACAGATGCATAAATCAACTGAATAGAACACAGAGCTCAGAAATAAACCCCACACACTTACGGTCAATTAATCTATGACAGAGGAGGCAAGAATATGAAATGGAAAAAAGACAATCTATTCAATAAGTGGTACTGGGAAAACTGAACAGCTACATGTAAAAGAATGACATTAGAACATTCTCTAACATCACACACAACATCACACACAAAAATAAAATCAAAATGGATTCAAGACATAAATGTAAGACTAGAAACTATAAAAATCCCAGAAGAAAAAATAGGTGGAACACTCTGACACAAATCATAACAATGTTTTTGAGTCTGTCTCCAAAAGCAAAAGAAACAAAAGCAAAGATAAACAAATCAGATCTAATTAAACTCAGCTTTTGCTCAGGAAAGAAAAGCATCAACAAAGCAAGAAGATGACCTGCTGAATGGGAGGAAACATTTGCAAACGATATCAATAAGGGGTTAATATTCAAAATACAGAGGCAACTTATATTAAAAAAACAAATAACCTGATTAAAAAATGGACAGAACTGAATAGACATTTTTCCAAAGAAGACATACAGATGGCCAACAGACACATGAAAAGATATTTAACCTCACTAACCATCAGAGAAATGCAAATTAAAGCCATAATGTGATATCACCTCACACCTCTCAGAATGGCTATCATCAAAAAGACCACAAATTACAAATGTTGGCAGGATGTGCAGAAAAGGGAACCTTCATACACCACTGGTGGGAAAGTAAACTGGTGTAGCCCCTGTGGAAAATAGTATGAAGGTTTCTCAAAATACTAAAAACAGAATTACCATATGGCCACACAATTACACTCTGGTTATATACCCAAAGAAAACGAAAACATTTAGCTGAAAAGATAGATGCACCTCAATGTTCATAGCATTATTTATGATTGCCAAGGTTTGGAAGCTACCTAAGTATCCACAAGAGATGAATGGATAAAGAAGATGTGGTGTGTGCACACACACACACACACACACACACAATGGAATACTACTCAGCCATAAAAAGGAATGAACCTTTGCTTTTTATAACAACATGGATGAACTTGCAGGGTATTACGCTAAAGTGAAAGTGAAATAAGTTTGACAGAGAAAGACAAATACTGTAAGATATCATTTATATGTGGAATCTCAAAATAAACTAGTGAACATAATATAAAAAAAACAGACACAGGTACAGAGAACAAACTAGTGATTATCAGTATGGGAGAGAGATGGTGTAAAGGACAATAGAGGCATAGGAGATTAAGAGGTCAAACTACTATGTATAAAATAAATAAGCTACAAGGATATATTGTATATCACAGGGAATATAGCCAATATTTTATATAATAATAACTATAAATGGAATATAACCTTTAAAGACTTTGAAATTGTGAATTACTATGCTGTACACTTGAAACTTACATAATATATAGTAAATCAACTATACATCAATAAAAACAAAACCCTAAGGTACTTGGTAAAAACATTTCTAAGAAGGAAGTTGATAACAATATATGTCCACCACGGGAAACAAGAAAAATCTAAAACTATCTAAGCTTACACCTCAAGAACTACAAAAAGACAAAACAAAATCCAAAGAAGGAAAAAATCGTAAAGATCAGAGCAAAAATAAATGAAATAGAGACTAAAAAAACAGAAAACACCAATGAAACTAAGAGCTGGTTCTTTGTAAAGATAAACAAAATTAATAAATCTTTAGTCAGATTTATCAAGGAAAAAAGAAAAAGGGCCCAAATATATAAAATCATAAATAAGAGATGAAAAGTTAAAAAAGAAACACCACATAAACACAAAGGATCATAAAAGATTACTATAACAATCATATGCCAATAAAATGGACAACCTATTAGAAATGAATAAATTCTTAGAAATTCACATCTCACAAAAACTGAATCAGGAAAAAATACAAAATACGAACTACTTATTACAAGAAATGAAATTGAATCAGTGATAATAATAATAATAAATCTCAAGAAATGAAAGTACAGAACCATAAGGCTTCACAGGAAAACTCTATAAGACATTTAAAGAAGAGTTAACACCTATCCATCTCAAACTATTCCAAAAACTAGAAGAGAAAGTAATCCTTCCAAGCTTATTCTAAAAGACACTATCACCTTGATATAAAAAATAAGAGAAGGATTTCCACACAAAAAAAGAAAATTAATAGCTAATGTCACCAATGAACATAGAAACAAAAAGCCTAAACTAAATATTAGCAAAACAAATTCAACAATACATCAAAAGAATCAAACACCATAATCAAGCGGGATTTATCCCAAGAAGGCAAGTATGGTTCAATATCAGCAAATTAACGTGATGTAACACATCAATGTGAGATACCACATTAACCAATTAAACAATAAAAAAATCATATAATCATCTCAACAGAGGCCAAAAAGCCTTTTAACAAAATTCAACATCCATTAATGGTAAAAACTGTCAACACAGTGGGTACAGAGAGAACACACCTTAACATGATAAAGATCTCATTTGATGATGACATTCTAGGCCTAGGTTTGATATTTGCATGCAACTTTTAGAAAGTCTATCTTAATTGACCATTATTTTGCATCTCTATTTCAGAAAATTCTACCTTTAATTTCTAGTATCTATTACCCATGTGTGTGTGCTTACTCGTTTCAGTCATGTCTGACTCTTTGTGACCCTATGGACCATAGCCCGCCAGACTCCTCTGTCCATGGGATTCTCTAGGCAAGAATACTGGAGTAGGTTGCCATGCCCTCGTTTAGGGTCTCTTCCTGACCCTGGGATTGATCCCATGTCTCTTATGTCTCCTGCACTGGCAGGTGGGTTCTTTACCACTAACACCACTTGGCAAGCTCATCTATCACCCACAACTAATCCAAGTATTACCAGTTACAGATTAGCAAAATTATGTACTACTTAATATATAACTTTAAGATTCTGTCAAAGGAGTAAAGAGAAATGCTAAACTCCAAATAATCTACTGCAGACTTTTAGAACAAGATATCAGACAGACTATACTTAATAAATTTCTGCCTAGTATAAAAATAGTAATTTTTAAAAAGTAACTATGATACCCTAAAGTAAATCATACACTCTACAGAATAATGGGGTGAGTGCTTACTAAAGGATAATAAAACACTAAAGAAGCTGGTAAAACATTATTCACATTATAGAAAAGAAGAAAAGAAAAGGAAAAGAGAATGAATTAATTTTTCTTATAAATAGCTGAAGGATGGGTTTGAGGAGAGAGGAAAAATCAAAGAGAAAAAAAATGAATTTCATGAGGTTCCTAAAATAATCTCAAAATGCAGGAATGGTACTACTTTTTAAGGTGCATAGCTGTTACAGACTTAAAGCGTTTACCTCATTTTCTGTTCCCACATCCAGCATGACAGGCAAACACTGTTGAGGGTTCATCCCTCCACAAGCTGTATACAGAGCCAGTTTACCCACGGGGATACCCATTCCATTACAGCCAAGGTCTCCCAAGCCAAGAATACGTTCTCCATCAGTCACCACAATAGCCTTGAATAAAAAGAAAAATATATTAATAGATGTTTGCAAATCCTGGGGCATAGTTTCTACTCTCTACTTCTGAAGTTAAATATTTATGCAATGAAATACTAAGCTGTCAGAAAACATAAATGATGGAGTCCCCAGTGCTCTGATCTTAGTTTATGTATCCTCCTGATTTCACAATACTGTTCTACCAAGCACAGTCTATTGCTACTTTTAACTGACAGTAGAGTATTACTAGATAATGTTGTTTTTTTTTTAGTTTATTTCTAATCTAAGTTTTACTTTATTTCTAATTTTAGTTTATTTTTATATCTAAAAAGCATGCATTTTAATCATGTGGAGATTTTAATTCAAAGTAATGTGTTGTCTTTGTTGAAATTAATGGATCTATCATCTTTATTCTGTAATTCATGGCCATTACATGAATTTAAGCAAAACCAATTTTGTGAGACAAAATTTATTAGATTTTCTACAAACTACTACACCCATCATATCCATTGAGCCTAGAATAAAATGTCAGTTATTTAACTTTGGATAAACTGATGAATTAAAGCTTCTGTTTCTTACATATAAAAATGGGAATAAAAAAAGGTACTGGGCAGAGTAGATGCATGAAATTAGGAACCAACTGTGTTTTGCTCACCACCATACACCAACACATAGTACAGCACTTGGCACAGAAAACGATCAACAAGCATTAGTCAACTGAATAAATCCATGATCCAACACTAGAGAAGGGAATGGCAAACCACTGCAGTACTCTTACTGGAGAACCCCATGAACGGTATGAAAAGGCAAAAACATAGGACACTGAAGGATGAACTCTCCAGGTCAGTAGGTGCCCAATATGCTACTGGGGATCAATGGAGAAATAACTCCAGAAAGAATGAAGAGACGGAGCCAAAGCAAAAACAACACCCAGTTGTGGATGTGACTGGTGATGGAAGGCCATGAAATTAAGATGCTTAATTCTTGGAAGAAAAGTTATGACGAACCTAGACAGCATATTAAAAACCAGAAACATTACTTTGCCAACAAAGGTCCGTCTAGTCAAGGCTATGGTTTTTCCAGTTAGTAATGTATGGATGTGAGAGCTGGACTGTAAAGAAAGCTGAGCACTGAAGAATTGATGTTTTTGAACTGTGGTGCTGGAGAAGACTCTTGAGAGTCCCTTGGACTGCAAGAAGATCCAGTCAGTCCATTCTAAAGGAGATCAGTCCTGGGTGTTCATTGGAAGGACTGATGTTGAAGCTAAAACTCCAATACTTTGGCCACATGATGTGAAGAACTGACTCATTTGAAAAGACTCTGATGTTGGGAAAGATTGAGGTGGGAGGCGAAGGCGACAACAGAGGATGAGATGGTTGGATGGCATCACTGACTCAATGGACATGAGTTTGAGTAAGCTCCGGGAGTTGGTGATGGACAGGGAGGCCTGGCATGCTGCAGTCCATGGGGTTGCAAAGAGTCAGACACGACTGAGAGACTGAACTAAACTGATGATTCAATACAATGAAATCATGATATGCAAGAACTTATCACGGTACCTGTTACATTACAAATTCTCAAAAAAACTGTAGGTATTAATACAATTATTATCATAAGGACTAATGTACAGAAGCAGAGCATTTTAGAAGTAAGGGGGGATTTGGAGTATATTCAGTCTATCCCTCTCATTTTGTATCCCTCTTCTCTCCCTCTGAAGATCAGAGAACTGAAATAATTAGCCTTGAGTGATTTATCTGGTTAATGTCAAAAAACAAAGACCTGAGTGTTTGCTTTTTCTACCACATAATAATGCAGAATATATACAAAAATTTTTGCAATCTTTTCACTTAGTTTTCTATTCACCTATGTTATGCAGCTCTTAAAGAACTGCCTTAAAAGTAAATACATTGAAGAGGAGGGTGAAAATTATTTCTGCATATTCCATAAAGCTGATCTTTGTCAAATCTTCCACGTCTCATTACAAAGGGTCAATATGTTAGGCTGTTTTGGAGGACGCAGCTGAGACACCAGCATTCAGTTCCCACCACCACCACATACTACTGTGTAATCCACCTGGGCCTTCCTTTCCTCATGGAATTACCATGATACTAAATACATGAGTTAATCTAGGTAAAGTGTCTCACTCAGAAAGCTACCAAATGTCAGATACAACATTATTCTGTTTTCACTAACTTCCTCTCTCCCAGAGGAAGTACCATGAGATACTTGAGGTTACCATGATAAAGGAAATGAATTAACAGATGTTTTTTGGCCCACATTGATTCTTCTAAGCAGATGATCAATCACAGAAGAAATAGGAGTTTGCTTAAAGAAATTCAGATACTACTTCCAACATTTTTTCAACATTTATCATCACTTACAATAAATATAGAAATACTAAAAAAAAACGACAGAAATAAAGGGGAGACTTAGAATCTAAATGGTATCAGGATAAAATTAATCCACTATGCAAAGATATAAAAATCGGATGTATTGAGACTGCTACCACTACCTAGTATTGTGAAAAGGGTCAGTATGTTATGGGACAGGAAAAAGAACAAATGTGCCACAATGGAAAAAATGTGGTAACTAACTTACCTTGATGACATCTTCTGGCCATGCATTAAGAACGGAAGAAATATGTCCTCGATCATGGATACTAATAAAGAGACCTCTGACAGGAAAGAAAAAAAGAGTAATTTTAATTTGCTTCAGACTTGTCAAACTCTCAGGAACATTTTTTAAAGTTTTTAAATCCATTTACTATATCTCTATTTTTACCTATAATTTTTATCAAAGCCATAAAATATATTTCCATCTTTATCAATAATGCTACTAAAATTATTTCCTTAAATAAGGGACAGGAATCTTATAAGTAAGGTTATTACTTGCAATATTATTAGTTATCATATTAAATAATATATTGACATCTACAATAAAGGCAGGTTAATTCTTATAACACATATTCTTAAGTATTTTTAATTTAACATTCCCAATTTTCATACATAGTTTAAATAGCATTATCATTTCTCCCACAGAATAATTTACAGTCTTCATTAAATAAGATAATACATGTAAAAGCACTTTGAAAAACAGCATGAAGCATATGTACACAGGCATTTTCACTGTATATTCCATTATTACATATTCACAGTGTGAAGACAGGACCATCTATAGGAATGCGCTGAAGTGACAAACACATGCTGAGCAGTCCTTTAATGTGAAAATTACCTGTGAAACCCTGAAACTGAGTCCCCCCCAAACCTAGCTTATGATTAATCCCTCTATCCAAAACTTTATTCTTTCTTGTCCCCTCAATCCTCAATCAATTCAAGTCAGATGCTAAAATTACTGTTGTTAACATTTTTAAAGCACTAAAATTGCTGTTGTTGATATCATCGTTGATGTATTAAAGATAACATCATTGCTATTATAGATAACATTACTAACACACAACCTTGGATTGTTTCTCTAAGGCAAGATGAGCTAACAGACCCCCAAGCCACGGACCACCTGGCCAGAGAATCCAAACCAGAAGCATCCTGACACTCGAAACCATGACTGAGGAATGTTGTTAAATGTAAGATGATGACTGACCCCAGCCTCTGTTCTTCCCCTTTAAAAACACCCAACTCAAAAGCCAAGCCTATCCCCCACTCCTCTGTTTGGCTTCCTGCAATAAACCCCTTGCTGCAAACTCTGCTACCAGAGCTCCGTTTCACTTGATTCTTTGCTTTGTGGCCTCAGCTGTTTGTAACTCTGTTCTTCACTCTCAGTTTCAACTCTGTCTTTAACAGTGCTCTCCTACAGCTTCCCAATTCCTATGAAAGCTTAACAAGGAACTTTAAAGTAAAAAATGTGCGGATGTCTTAATATTGCAGCAAAAACAGTGAACAGTCTTTAGCATATACCAGTCAAACAGGCCTGCAAGAGTTAAACAATCTTGGTTATTCTTTAGCTGTTACTACTAACAAACACTTGTAGCTAGACTTGTCCTTCACAAAGCTATTAATAATTACTCTCTGACTCCATATAGATTACACTCTGCACCTGGCATTCTTCTCCCCCTTCACTCTTTGCACCATTCTGATAGCATTTCAGAAAGAAGGTCACGGGCTGATAACTTCAGGGACACCAGACCCAGTTGCTGAGCTGCATGATCTCAGCTGTGGCCATTTTGAAACTTCGCAAAAGGAAAAACAAAATACAAGATCTTCACTGCTTTGAGCCTTATCACCTATCCACAGACTACAAGCCCCGGGATATAACCTCTCTCTGTTCCCAGGAATGGGGAGCACAGTCCTAAAGGTGCTAGTCTACTGTGCATTCCACTTTGCCAAGAAAAGATAAAGCCATTTCTCTATTTCCCCCAAACTCTGTTTCGGCATTTTCATTCGGCACCGGTGGACAGGGGGGTCAAGACTTTGGCAATATTAACTTCACCTGTAAGTTTTGCTGTAGTATCCAACTCAAATGCAGAGAAGCACACACAACAAATGCACAATCTTAACAACTGTTTAAGGCCACCATCCTTCTACTCTGTTTCCTTCAGAGCAAAACCCTACAAAGACGTGTATATTCTTACTGCCTTCATATCCTTGCCTCCCAGTCTCTTTTCACTGTTAATTAGGCTCTTCCTCCTCACTTCTCCACAAAAACAGCTCTTCCCAAAGTCACTGCTGACAAACATCTGATAAAGACAAAGGTCAGCTCTCAACTCTCACCCTCTTCAAAATCCCAACTGTGACTGACTTGGCTTTCAGTGTCGCGTCCACAGTGAAGATTTGCAGATGTCTGTCTTCCACCAAGACCACTCCCTGGGGCTCCAAACTGTAAATCTAACTAGGTGCCTAAGCCCTCTCATCACTCAGGCGTCAACTCAAACTTGAGTTCCTCAGACAGGACTTTTCCAACAACAGCAGTCCAAGCACCTCCACTCTAATACTTTTATGTCTCTGAAGTTCCCTTACTTATTTTCTTATATGTTGGCCATCAGCCTCCTCCCTGCCACTGCACACGCCCCCCCGCCACCTCCAGGACACATATACACACAAAGCAGCAAGTTCCTTAAGTACAGAGATTCTGTTTTGCTCATATTTAATAAGCCCAATGTTTATAAGTGTGTTGGCACATAGTACGTGTCCAACAATATGTGCTGACTTCAAAGTGCCGAAAAAAATAAACCTTCCAAATTAAAAAAAAAATAAGTTTTTAAGTTCAGAAAACATGAAGCAAACCCAGACCTATACTGACTTAAGTAATCCAAAATTATATTATGATAGTAAGTACCACAGGCAGATGACTGATGACCATCTGATTCAACAAAAATATTAATTTACCAAGTTGGCACTAAATTACATCCTTTCCTGTTTATTTTTGCTGTTTCATACGAAGTTATTTTCCTTCTCCAGAATGATTATACGCTTATTATAAATTATATATTTCTTTTGGAACCCTGTCATATCCAAATATGCAATCAACAAGGTCTCAATAAATAACTGTCACATTTATAGGAAATATATTTGGACTTTTTAAAGAAGGCAATGCTGTTGAATTATCTAAGATGTTGCTGGCAATGCACATTATGTTTCTTGGGAACCTGTTAGATAGCCAAGATTTTCCAAGTAACACTGGTCTCAGAAAACAGCATCTTTGTCTTCAACGAGAGGGACAACGAATATATTAAAATTTGAATTAGTTAAATGTCCAAGTTTATTGTACAAACATATGAGCGCAACTTCAGTGAAAGAGCCATCTGGACACTTGTAATCTCTTGCACGTAGCAGATTCATTTATGCAAAAGTGCTTACTTTGGAGAAAGCTCAAAAAATGAAGAATCTGTAATGTCCCACCAAAGTCTAGCATTTTGATAGAATAATTTGTAACACTTCCTGGAATGTCTCCTTGATGAGAAATTTAATAAGATATCCAAAAGTGTATCAGCAAAACTCATGCTTCCTGGTATAAAAACTGGACATGAAACATTAATCTCAACATACATATACATTCATAAAATGAAAAGTTCAGATAAGAAAATTCTCTATCAATGATCTTTTTAAATGAATGGGATTACAACAAACATATTTTCTTGGTACAAGTTCTTAATTCATCAATTTGTTTAAAATACTTAAACTTGATTCAAAGCATATTAACCATGCCAATTAAAATATTCATACTATTGTGTATATTTCATGTTAGAACTGAGACAATTTAAAAATGTGGATCATTTTCTCAGATACGCACTTCAAACTTTTCTCATAACCTCTGATACTGTATATATTCCACTCTCAAACAGATCTGATAGATAAGATTTCTTACTTCATGTTGTCTCACATAACATCTCTAATGAAATTAATTTCATATCAAAATAGAGTTCATTTTCTAACATGTAACTTCCTGTGGTAACCAGACATATATTTTCTTATGGAAATGAATTCATGACTGTTCCTGACCCAGAGGAGGAAGCAATCATTCTACAATTTTCAATAAAAATGCTCTCCTACAGAAGCTGAAGAAATTTAGACTCTGTAATTTTCACAAAATTTGAATTTGTATTAGTGAGCCCCAGTAGCTAACTTAAAGTTGAGTTACTCCAGCAGGTCTGGGCTAATGAGAAAAAAAAAGTTCCCACAAAAGCTGTGTTGTACTGTGCTTAGTCATGCCCGACTTTTCGCAACCCTATGAACTGAAGCCAGTCAGGCTCCTCTGTCCATGGGGATTCTCCAGGCAAGAATATAGGAGGGGGTTGCCATGCCCTTTGACAGGGGATCTTCCCAACCCAGGGATTGAACCCAGGTCTCCCACATTTCAGGCAGATTCTTTATCATTTGAGTCACCAGCGAAGCCCCATTATACTGGAGTGGGTAGCCTATCCCTTCTCCAGGGGATCTTCCTGACCCCGGAATCAAACCAGGGTCTCCTGTATTGCAAGCAGATTCTTTACCAGCTAATTCAGGTAAAATGAAGTCTCCTATCTGGAGAGACCTAGGATAAAGATGCAGAGTTAAGAAGCATATACCTGGAGTTGAAAGGAATAAAAGAGAAAGAAGAGAAGGTCAAGGAGGAAGTATTACAAATTATATCTCTCCTGGATTAGGATGACTAAGAAGAGTCCTTGAGAAAAAAATCTAAGACAATCAGTGTTTCTGAAGCCATAGGAAATCAAAGGAGGACAATGTTAAGAAAGCTTGGAACAAGAAAATATAGGCACATGAAAAGATGCTCATCATCATTAATTATTAGAGAAATGCAAATTAAAACTACAATGAGGTACCAACTCACACAAGTCAGAATGGCCATCATTATAAAGTCTACAAATAACAAATGTGGGAGAGGGCATGGAGAAAAGGGATCCCTCCTATACTGTTGATGGGAATAGAAATTGGTGCAGTCACTATGGAAAACAGTATAGAGGTTCCTCAGAAAGCTAAACATAAAAATATCACATGGTCCAGCAATTCAACTCCCGGGCATATATCAAAACAAAACTATAATTTGAAAAGATACAACAGCAACAGCACTAGTCACAAGAGCCAAGATATGGAGACAACCTAAATGTCCACTGACACACACACACGGACTTCCCAGGTAGTGCAGTGGTAAAAATCCATCTGCCAATGCAGACACGAAAGACATGGGTTCAATCCCTGGATTGGGAAGATCCCCTGGAGGAGGAAACGGCAATCTACTCTCGTATTCCTGCCTGGAAAACCCCATCAACCGAGGAGCCTGGTGGGCTATAGTCCAAGGGGTTGCAAAAAGTCAGACACAACTGAGCATACACACACAATACACACACAATAAAATATTCAGTTCAGTTCAGTCGCTCAGTCGTGTCCGACTCTTTGCGACTCCATGAATCACAGCGTGCCAGGCCTCCCTGTCCATTACCAACTCCCGGAGTTCACTCAAACTCATATCCATCGAGTCCGTGATGCCATCCAGCCATCTCATTCTCTGTCGTCCCCTTCTCCTCCTGCCCTCAATCCTTCCCAGCATCAGAGTCTTTTCCAGTGAGTCAACTTGTCGCATGAGGTGGCCAAAGTATTGGAGTTTCAGCTTCAGCATCAGCCCTTCCCATGAACACCCAGGATTGATCTCCCTTAGAATGGACTGGTTGGATCTCCTTGCAGTACAAGGGACTCTCAAGAGTATTCTCCAGCACCACAGTTCAAAAGCATCAATTTTTTGGCCATCAGCCTTCTTCACAGTCCAACTCTCACATCCATACATGACCACTTAAAAAAGAATGAAATAATGCCATTTGTACTATTCAATGGATGGACCTAGAGATTATCATACTAAACAAAATTAAGTCAGAGAGAGAAAGACAAGTACTATACGGTATCACTTACAAGTGGAACCTAAAATATGACACAAATGAACATATCTACAAAACAGAACCAGACTCACAGACAGAACAGACTTGTGGTTGTCAAGAGGGATGGGTTAGGGGAGGGAAAGATTGGGAGTTTGGGATTAGCAGATGCAAACTATTTTAATATTATTCTCTCCTTCAGAAAATGCTTAAAAGAAGTCTTCTAAATATATGAAAAAAATTTGTTTTTTTCCTGAGTATTTGCAAGCTAAGTAGCCAACACGATCACTCATCATTACCAAATAATTGAGTGCATTACAAACAAAAATATTCTGCTGCTGCTGCTGCTGCTAAGTCGCTTCAGTTGTGTCCAACTCTGTGCGACCCCATAGACAGCAGCCCACCAAGCTCCTCCTTCCCTGGGATTCTCCAGGCATGAACACTGGAGTAGGTTGCCAGTTCCTTCTCCAATGAATGCACGCATGATAAGTTGCTTTAGTCGCGTCCAACTCTGTGCAACCCCATGGACAGCAGCCCACCAGGCTCCTCTGTAGACGGGATTCTCTAGGCAAGAACACTGGAGTGGGTTGCCATTTCCTTCTCCAAAATATTCTGCTACATAATTATAATTACAATCAGAAAATTAATACTGATACATTGCTATCATGAAATCTTCAGACATCATTCACATTTCACTATACTTCCTTCATAACAAAAGAGTTCACTGTATTTTAGTTGTCATGTTCCTTGGTCCTCTTCAGTCTGAAACATTTCCTCAGTCTTTCCTTGACTTCCCATGACCTTAATGCTTTTGAAGTTACAAGTGTTTTTGTAAACTGTTCTATGATGTCGGTTTGACTGGTGTTTCCTCATGATCCCATTCAGACTATCCATCTTATATAAGAATTCCCCAGAAGTGATTCTAGCTGCTTCTCCTTGCGTCCTTTCAGGTGGCACCATTCCTGCTCTGTCCCATTATTGACAATGTTCACTTTGATCATTTGATTAATGTGATCTTTTTTCTCTTTGTAATGAACAATTGTTTTATGGGAAGATTCTTCAAAACTGAAAAAACCCTGTTCCTCCACTCAACTTTAAATTTATTCATATCACTGTGGACTTGTGTTTATCATTTCATTAAATAGGTTCTAATCTGTTGCAAACATTGTTTAATGCTTAAAATGTCCCAGAATTGGCCAGTGGGAGCCTCTTCAAGCTAGTTTCAATGTCCTTTCGACACATCCCCATTATCCTTTGAGCACTTCCTTATTTTGTGGGACAGGATGTTTCAAGCTCATCTCTTGCTTATCCTGGCCCAGCCCTGGAATCAGCAATTTTTCTAAAGAGTTCTGATTCCTTTTCTGGCAGAGAACAGCATTTAGATCTGAGTGCTGAGTGTACTCCTTGTTACTGGGGTGTCACTGCTGCCAAGCCAACTCAATAGACAGAATTAGAGAATATATGTGTGTACATACATACTTCTTACATCTTTCCCAGGTGACACTAATGGTAAAGAGATGTAAGAGACACAGATGCAAGAGATGTAAGAGACACAGGTTCGATCCCTGCTTGGGGAAGATCTCCTGGAAGAGGGCATGACAACGCACTCCAGCGTTCTTGCCTGGAGAATCCCATGGACAAGAATGGCGGGCTACAGTCCATTGGGTCAAAAAGAGTCAGCCATGACTAAAGCAATCTAATATGAAGCATGTACACACACACATATATATTTCTATAACTATACATTCATCTGTCTATACACTGCAAACCATAAATTCACACTAATACCTCCAATTTCAGCACCACCACAGGATTCATCTTCATGTTCTCCCCCTTGGTTTTCCCATTTGTGACAACCTTCTCCTAGAGTAAGAAACCGCACTCTTAAAATGCTTCATACATTTCCTTACTTGATCAGCCTTCTTGTATGAAATCAATCCTGTCCCCTCCCTGCGTACACACCCCATTTCCTTTGCCAAGGCGCCAGTCTCTGAAGTGGGCAGCCCTCCCCCACAGATGGCCCCACTGGGGCTCTGACACCCGGTGATGGACCATTCTCCTACCAGATCCTCCCATCCACCTGCTTGGCTCACACCTGAGCCAGGCTGCCCTCCACCCCACCCAGGCTCCAAAACCCTTTGCTGGGCTCCCCAGGCCTTTTAATCAGAGACAGGAGGCGCATTAAGCAGAGAGAGGGTACAGCCTGACTGCTGCTCTAATTGTTGAGGAGCAGAAAAAACTGGTGATGGATGTGCAAAAAGAAGCTACAATTATCCACAGCTGCTGGGGAAATACCAACTTAGATACCATCTTTACAGATGAAGGATCTTTATTCCTTTGTGTGCATGTGTGCGTGCTCAGTCGATTCAGTCGTGTCCGGCTCTTTGTGACTCCATGGACTGTAGCTCACCAGGCTCCTCTGTCCTTGGGATTCTCCAGGCAAGAATCCTGGAGTGGGTTGCCATGCCTTCCTCAAGGGGATCTTCCCGACCCAGGGATTGAAACCAGGTCTCCTGAGTTGCAGGCAGATTCTTTACCACCTGAGCCACCAGGGAAGCTCTTTTATCCCTTTGCTTATCATAATTGCAGAAATTAGTTTCTTAATTTCTCATCTCTCACTTTTGTCATTGTTTTTCATGTATTTATAGTAAAACAAGTTGATTTTTCTGTCAGATTTCGTACATTTAAGTATACAAAGTCTTCCCTCATCAAACATGTTCCTATATTTTATTTTATTTTTTTTTTGTTTGGTCCAGTTCTTTTTTTCCAGTTTATTTATTATTATTTTAAAAATTTTACTATTTATTTATTTATTTTTAGCTGTACTGGGTCTTTGTTGCTGTGTGGGTTTTTCGCCAGTTGGGGCAAACGGAGGCTACCGTCTACTTGCAGTATGCAGGCTTCTCACTATGACAGCTTCTCGTGTTGCAGAATCTGGGGTCTAGGGCACACGGGCTTCAGTAGTTGCAGCACATGAGTTCGCAGTTGTGGTTCTTGGGCTCTAGAGCACAGGTTGAGTATTTGTGATCCTCGGGACAAGCTGCTCCACGGCATGTGGAATCCTCTCGGACCAGGGATCGAGCCTGTATCTCCTGAAGTGGTAGGCAGACTCTTTACCACTGAGCCACCAGGGAAGCCTGGTCTGGTTCTTTGAATCTATCTGAAATGTCAGAGCCTGTGATATGAGGATCTAATAATCCATTTCATACTTCAAATATCGCCTCTTCTCGTATAACTACCCTTTGACTTCATTAATATCTTTTGTCTTTTGGTCCCTACTTTTATTTTTTTTCCTCTAAATTAGCAGTCTACGCTGATTGAAAGTCCTTCTTTATTCAGCTAGATTTTATCTGTTCTGCCAACCATTCTTAACTCCCTAGCCTTTTTGCTCTTTCCGTCACACCCTTGCAGAAAACCACCAAATTTAAATCAATCCATCTGCCTCGTCTTTCCCTCAAGCCCTGCCGCAGAGTGCTGTTTGAGACAGGAGCTCAACCAAGCGTGTTAGATCCACTAAAACTTCACAGCCTCCCCACCGTCAGCCAGGTCCTCACAATTCAGCATGACACCCGCGAGGACCTCCTGTTGATTACTCTGAGATTGAACACAGAGCTACTTCGCTGTCCCCCATCCCCTACCCCCACTGCTCCACACTCTCATCAGACTCACACATCATTTTTCCCTCGGAAGACAAAATAGAGACTTTCAGCTGTAAGCCCTCCACCTAGAAACCTCCTCCCATTATTCACTATTCATCAGTGAATAAGGCCCCAGTATCTCTGTCTTCAAGCCCAGTTTGTCCTCACGCGGTCACTCTCGGACCACTTCCTGGTCTCCTTCACCATCTCCTATTTCTGCGTATTTAGCCCTTAAATGCTGGCACTCTTCAGGCTAGAAACAGTTTTATTTCTCACTCTCATGCCTGGTGACAGTCTTGGGACCCTGCTTTGTTCCCATCCTTGGACTCATTTTCAAGGTTCAATTTGCTTCCGCTTCTGCAGAATATCTGATCTGTTAGCTTTATCTCCCATTTTTGGTCCCATCCTTTCCTCCTGGCATTTGCTCAACTAGTTCAGCTTGAGGACGATCTCGTTTCCAACTCTGGATCATCTTTAAAGGATTCATTTAGGCCTCCCTCCAACGACCCAGCTCCTCTTCCCCACTAGGCCAGTTCCTAATTGCTTATCACAGACCATGCAAGTGTTACCTCCTCTTGGAAATATTTCCTGACCAACATTCGGACTGAGCTGGAATGTCTCTAATCCAACAGGCCCTTGCTGCTTTTCTGTAACATAATACTTATCATATTGTCATATAATTTTTCACTTTCCTATATGTTTGTCCTATTAGATTATAAACTCTTGAAGTTTGGAATTCTGCATTGCTCATAGGAAAAAAAAAGAAGGAAACAAGGAGCTATAGCATGTGAGTAAGGAGAAAAGGGAAAGTTAGTTTAGGCATGATTTGGCACTAGCCAACCCAATGCTGGGAAAAACATTATAGCAAAAAATCTGGGCCAGAGAACACTCAGGTGCTATGTGGTCAATGAATATAATTTTGGGGGTCTTCTGAAAATGACAAGGCCAAGGAACAGACAAAAGGAACCACAAATTATGGGAAAAGTCCCTGGAAAAGTATAGTACCAGAGTCAATGCCCAGTTCTAGGACTTGCAGTACCTGTTCCTAACAGACATGCCATTTGAATTCTTAGCGTTAACCTGGGGACAAAAGGTTTTAATGATGGCAAAAGACTTAAGAAATAATGAGAGAACCAACTGACAGCTTCAGAGCCACTACGTTCAAGGAAGAATCACAGATTATTATAAGATCACATCAGGTGAATAAGGTGGTTTAATCACCTTGGGCTTCATTCTGGTTTAACTTAGAAATAAAACTAGGATGAGACAGTCTATAGGTTAGGAAGGACCCAGTGGAAAGTCAGGGGCCTTCTGATTGAACACCAATTTATGATTAAAGTAAAAAACTTTTTAACTGAGGTTAGAAGAGAAAGGTAGATTTCCAACTTCCTCTAGTCATCCACTTCCAAAAGTAAGAGTTTTGAGGTGTTTGTTTTATATATAATATCCTATCACTGCTAACATGCATGACATTTTTCATTGTGCAACTATTTGATTTTTCTCTGCAATGATAATCTCGTGAATTCATTTTGCTTACTGCAGACAATATTTAAAGCTCTATTTTTAGTCTCACTCCTCCTGAGGAGTGAAAATTAGTGTGGTATACAGATTTCTAAGATGGTCCCAAGATTTCCCACCTCCCTGATGTTCACATCCTGAATCAGCCCTAGCACTGTGCATGGACTGTACTCTAGGTAAATGACACTGGAAAGTACAGCTGGCTTGCAGACAGGAAGGTTATCCGGGTGGGTCCATACTCTTAAGATTTCTTTAGAGAATTTCTCCAGCTGATCAAAGAAGGAGAAGTCAGAGGCTCAAGGATTGAGAAGGACTCCAAGCACTCCTGTGAATTTAGAGGACACCAAGTGGCAAGGAATAACAGTTACGTCCAGCAACTGAGAGCAGTCTCCATCTGACAACCAGCATGGAAACGGGGACCTCAGTCCTACAATCGCAAAGAACTGAATTCTGCCAACAAGAGTCACCTTGGGAGCAGATTTTTCTGTAGGTCCCTGGAGGAGTACTCAGTCTGGCCAGTCCCACGATTTAGGCTTTCTGATACCCTAAATAAAGACCCAACCACACCGTGCCAGAAATCTGACCATCAGGACTGTGAGCTAATAAATAGATGTTGTCTTAATCAGCTAAGTTGGTAGTACTTTGTGACACAGCAATACAACCCTGAAACAAACAGTATGTATACTAAAAAGTAAAATTCAGATGCTCATTCCATATTTATCATTGATTCATATTTATTTTATGAAAGACATGACACAATGCCTGATGCCAGGGAAAATACAAGGGGACTATCCACATACAGCTGAACAGCTCTGTTGTCACTGTGAACAAATCACCGATGCACAGCATTTAGCAGAGATGGCTATAGTTTCCAGAAATCAAAAGTGCCTACGAAGATAGGTAATATTCTTCCAAATGGCGGTACCTTGATAGCTATTATAACTCGATTTTTAGAATTCCAAAACGAAGCACTGGCAGTATTCTTTGAAAAACTGCAGATACAGTGTACTAATATTCTACGATACTATGTGAGAAAACAGGGCTATTTGGGCAAAAAAATGAACCATACACTTGAGGAATAAAGAATTCCTTTTTTTTAATTTTTCAAAAAATTTATTTATTTTATGGAGGCTAATTACTTTACAATATTGTATTGGTTTTGCCATACATTGACATGAATCTGCCCTGGGTGTACATGTGTTCCCCATCTTGAACCCCCCTCCCACCTCCCTCTCCATATCATCCCTTGGAAATAATAACAACTACCTCACCATAACTTACTTTTCATCTCATCTAATGCTGTATGATGGATATTTTAAGAAATTTTATTTCAGGTCAATAACTGCCTTAAGGAAGGGGTGAGGGTAATGGGAGTAGGTTGGAGGCCAAATGGGACTTCAATATTATCCTTAATTAAAAAAAAATCAAACGATGGGTACGGTTAATTAGTCTTTGCAATTTTCCTACATTTTGACTTTTTTCAAGAAATTATTTTATTTCACATCTTCAAGTGAAAAGTGAAGTTAAAAAATAAATATGTTTCCCTTTGAGCAGAAGAAGAATGATTTTTTTTAAGCTTGGACAGCTACTTAGTAGTAGAAGCAGGACAAAGACCCTGATTTTGTGACACTTAGAGCAGTCCCCTTCCACATTACTGTGAGATGTGAACTCCTTCTAAACACTAATATAAAGGGCTAACCTGTATTATACACCATTTGCATCTACAGCTAGCTGACCAGCAAGAGAGGAGATGAGGTAGAGCCCAGGTGACCAGGTCACGTGCAATCGGGGTTTCTTATTCACAGGAAAGAGGTCTGGGGCCAATCTAAACACAAATAGCTCAACATATGTCATGATGAAAGAGAAAAGCCATGGGCTAATGATGAAGGTAGGGGAGTTGAGGATTGGGGAAGTAAACCAACTGCCTAACAAGAAGGTCTGAGACTCATGAGAGGGAGAAATAGAGTGGACAGGACAGTACAAAGATAAGAATTATCAGTCCTGAATATTCACTGGAAGGACTGATGCTGAAGCTGAAGCTCCAATTCTTTGGCCACCTGATGCGAAGAACTGACTCTTTGGAAAAGACCCTGATGCTGGGAAAGATTGAAGGCGGGAGGAGAAGGGGACGACAGAGGAGGAGATGGTTGGATGGCATCACCGACTTGATGGAGATGGGTTTGAGTGAACTCCAGAGGTTGGTGATGGACAGGGAGGCCTCGCGTGCTGCAGTTCATGGAGTTGCAAAGAGTCGGACACAACTGAGTGACTGAACTGAACGAAACTGGGAACTAATGTTCCTTTTTGTGACATTCCTCTTGGCTTGACTCTCTCTTTGCCAGGAAACAAATCTTTAAAGTAGTAGAACTATAGCATAAAAACCATGTTTTAATAATTTGTTCAAGCATATTAATAAGTTTGGTTCTCTCTTTCCACATCCTTTGCATTAATAATATGTAATTATTAATTCTATTAGTTTTCTAGCCTCTATACATTTTCCATTTTTCTTGTAGTGAGTCCTCTGATTTCAAAGGAGTTACTTAAATATTATACTGTAATGAATGAAAATACAATAAAGTTACATATGTTGACCTCACTGTTTAGGACACCAGTTTATGTAACTGAAGTATATAATCATTTAATGAGTAAACCACACCATACCTTTTTGGCTCCATATTCTAAAACGGTATTGGATAGGAAGAGAAGTTTTAGTCATAGCTAAAAAACTCTAGGTCAGGCAATTAACTTTCCTAGTTTCAGCAACTCACAAAGAAGAAAGAAGATTTGATCTAGAATTGACAGTAAGCTGTGTCTAGGATATTGTTTTTCCAATCCTGAGATTTCAACAGAATTTTCCAACTACAGGAAGTGTGAATGAAGAAACTCTCCTTTCAGAGAGAACAGACCTTAAAATACACACACACACACACACACACACACACACACATATTTTATAGGGTCTTCCCTGGAGGTTCAGTGTTTAAGACTTCACCTTCCTAAGCACAAAGTGTGGGTTTGATCCCTGGTAAGGGAGCTAAATTCCCACATGCCTTGTAGCCAAAATAACAAAACAGAAGCATAAAACAGAAACAATACTGTAACAAATTCAATAAAGACTTTTAAAATGGTCCCCATAAAAAAAAAAAAAAGATACACTTTATAGAATTTTCTCCTGTCAATTTTGTCCCGTTTTCCTGGAACTTTCAGGCACATAGTTAAAAATCAGGTCATGTAGATCACTACATAAAGAAAAATGAGGATGACAAGTGGGCAGTCACAGACCTACCAGAGCGTTGGGAGACCATAGAGAACATGTCATTGGAACTTTCACTTCTATGCCTGACACAAAATCATGTCAAACACAGGCAAACTTGTAGGCACTCTGAGTATCTACTGAAATGAACTGAGATATGTTTGTGTTATGCTTTAAAAAATATCCTTTATTTAGAGAATTTTGGCTGGTGAGATTTTTTTTTTTAAAGCAAGTCCTTAGTTTTTCCGACAAGTCAATGACCTCATTTTCCCCTTTTACATAAATGCAAAGTCTGCCATCATATAAACATAATATTTTTGTTCCTAAACTGGAAATAACATCTTCCAGTTTGAATGGTAGAAAAATGACCCTTCTATTTCCTAAGGTGAAAAATGTTGATTATTATTAATGTTACAAGGATGTATTTTTACCACAGTTGATCATTTTTAAGACTGTTTCATCAAGAGTAACAATGGACTACTTTTCCTTTTGTTCAATCCATCAGTACAAACCGATAATATCGTGATCATTACAAATTCATCATAAATAAAAATATTTTTAAGAATATGACAGGTTCTTCTACACTGGCCATGCCAACTAATCTGAACCAGCAGCTCTCTTCATATGGCTGGTGCCATTCCCATAAAGGATGCTGGTTTAGTCATTTCATAAAATGTAAGTTATCTATTCTCTATTATTATGGAAATACACAAACTTTAGCCTTATATATAACTATCTATCACTTATAGGAACAAGACAAACATATCCTATGCTGAATGTTCGGTCAATGAAAAAGAGAGTTCAATTCTTAACACCCTGAGAAAGGAAATTCTCATTTATTGCAAAATGTCAAATCAGGAAACAGCAAGAATATCTACTACCTCTAGAAGTGAAAGCCATAGAAAACAATTTTTTTTTACAATAATTTGAGAGGAAGGAGTATGCTCTTTCTCAGATCAAAACCTGACAGTCGTTATATCAACATTCCTACATATTTTCAGTCAATTAATAAGATTTAAAGTGATCATAGATTTTTAAAGAATCTTAAAAGGACAGCAAAGCTAACTCAATGTTTTAAAAGCAAATCTCTAATGGAAAAGTTTTGAAGGACGTAGAGAAGAAGATATAAAGAGAAAAAGATAACAGTTTTTAAATATCTTTAAAAATATTTAAGTTTTTAAATAGGATACTTACAAAGAATATAAGAGTATTTATTTTTTAAAATTTCAATCAAGAATAAAAACTTAGATAAAAGACCAGTGATTAAGGTTTGCATCTGTAAAAGCTATTAAATATTATTGAGTGAGCCAAAAAGTTCAAGTTGGCTGACCCAACAAAATGGTTAGGTTTAAGAAAATCATAGAATATGTGTTTAAGGTTTTCTGTGGTATTAAAAATTAAGGAAACAAAGCTGCTGACAAATCCAGGTCTTTCTCAGTCTGTACTATCATTATTCCAAGATACTAGACGGTGAAAAGAAAAGGTACAAGAAAGTCAACAATTTAACTTTGCACAGAAAAAGGCAATCTTACCCATCTTGTGTTCATTTCCTTACATGATATTTGCTTCTTCTAAACTCCCTTTTACTAAGAAAGCAGGAGCAAAGACATCAAACATATCTCACAGCATAATCTAAAATTATTTAAATATGACATAAAATGAGGAAAATAAAAATATACCCAGAGATAAGAAACAGAAGCTAAAATGAGAATAGATAAACATGGAGAAACGGTTATAGAATGGTAGATTCCTATACACAAAAAACAATTGCATTAGTATCAATTGCTTGCCAAGTATCCATCTGATTCATTCTGTTTGAATTAGCAAATTCTATTAAATGGAATAATTGCTTAGTCTCACATCTATGCCGATATCTCAGGTTTCCTTCCAAAATTAAAAATAACAGCAATGAAGGCAAGTGGAGGGAAGCACTTTTGTTCTCACTGTTATGGGAAAATGCATATATCCTATCAACATTTTATTGGCAATGGAAGGACAAAAATCCCTCGGTTACTTGATGTCTATGGAATGAGAGTTACATCGAAGGCCAATATAAACTGACTATGCAATGGCATTCAAGAGCGGAAATAATAGAGACACTTAATGATGGAAGTGCCCAAGAATAACGCCACTTCTTTCCATGCAAGACGTCAAAGGCACTAAGGACAAGAAACAGTGATGAAAACAAGGATACAGAAGAATTCAATTATTTTTCCACATATAACACTTTCCTCAGACCATTAAGATTTGTCCTAATATTTACATGAAATTTACCCACTCAGGCTCATGATCCCATGTCCAAAATCTTAAAGGAATCTCTACACGAATGTAACAACTTTATTAATCAAGCTGTTGTTGCTATAAACCAACTAAAGTTTATCCTAATTCCTTCATTCTCATTTCTCTGATAAATAACATTTTGGATAGCAAGAAGCTTCATCTAAGAAGCTCTGCTTTCAGGTTCCTTTCAAATGGCTAATAAAGTAAATCCCACAGCCTACACTCTGGGCCTTTATCCAGAAGGCTTTCCTTTGGAAGTCTGTATTCTTGCAGAGGAATTTACATAAACCTAAAACTAGTGATCAAACTATTCACTCAGTTAGTCCCACTTCCTTTTCTCATATTGGAAAAAACAGATTCATATACATGTGCAGCAAATCATAAGAAAAGAACTTTATTAAGCTAAAAAAGATTGCTATGTACAGGTATTGTCCCCAGGTAGTCTTCCCCCCTCCCTTTTCAGAGAAAGAAAACTTATGAATAGAAAGATATAAGCCACACAGGCAGACTTGGAGTACTGCTAAATACAGTTCAAGCAAGTGTCTTTGATGTGAGGTCACTTTGATACCACATAAGACCCTATGGGACTCCTGGGTATAAAGCCTTTCTGTGTCCCCCATTTCTCTTATTACAGGAAATATGCTTCATTCAGCCTCTGTGACCTTCCCTGAGTTCCAACATGCAGATACAAGCAGCTGATAATTAGCAAAGGGTGTAGATATGAGACAAGGGAGGAACAGTGAAGAAACAACAGTGCAGCCTCAGGGCAGGGTCCTGGTTCCTCGTCAAGGGATACGCACATCTTTGAGCTGTTTTGCAGATACTGAAACCCCCACTAGATGGGAGAAGTTAACAGTTAACAACAGTATGCTGCCCACAAGCACAAAGACCCCAGACTAGGTGGAACCAGAAGACTGATGATGCTTACTCCCACTTACCTCACCAACAACTAATCAGAAGTTTGTCCATGAGCTGGTCACACTATCTCTGAACTATCACTATAAAACTCCTCACTAACCCCTCCAGTTTGGGACACACAGTTTTGAGGGCATTAGACCACTGTGGCCCACCACAAATAGAGCAATTCTTTCCTACTTCACTCAAAACTCTTGTCTCTGAAATTTAACTTGGTGTCAGGGTACGGAGGCCAGATTTGGCTTCAACTTTTCCAGAGAATTTGCCAGGGGAGGTTGCCACTGCTGGGAGCTAAGAAACTGATTCTCCAATCATACTTTATAAACCAAATAATGTCCATTTTCCCTCACATTAAGACCATCCGCTTCTAAAAATTCAAATTCATTCTATTACTGGAAATCTGTCACATTTCAAGTCAAGTATAAGTAAGAAATGGACTAAAATGGACTAGAATGGGCAAATTTAATTCTGATGACCGTTATATCTACTACTGTGGGCAAGAATGCCTTAGAAGAGATGGAGTAGCCCTCATAGTCAACAAAAGAGTCCAAAATGCAGTTCTTGGGTGCAATCTCAAAAACGACAGAAATATCTTAGTTCATTTCCAAGAAAAACCACTCAATAACATAGTAATCCAAGTCTACGCCCTGACCATAATGCTGAAGAAACTGAAGTTCAACGGTTCTATGAAGACCTACAAGACTTTCTAGAACTAACACCCAAAAAAGATGTCTTTTTCATTATAGGGGACTGGAATGCAAAAGTAGGAAGTCAAGCAATACCTGGAGTAACAGGCAAATTTGGCCTTAGTGTACAAAATGAAGCAGGGCAAAGGCTAACAGAGTTTTGAAAGAAATGCACTGGTCATAGCACCCTCTTCCATAACACCCTCTTCCAACAACATAAGAGAAGACTCTACACATGGACATCACCAGATGGTCAATACCGAAATCAGACTGATTATATTCTTTGCAGCCAAAGATGGAGAAGCTCTAACAATCAGCAAAAACAAGACCAAGAGCTGACTGTGGCTCAGATCATGAACTCCTTATTGCCAAATTCAGAATGAAATTGAAGAAAGTAGGGAAAACTACTAGACCATTCAGATATGACTTAAATCAAGTCCCTTACAATTAAAGTGGAAGTGACAGATTTAAGGGATTAAATCTGATAGAGTGCCTGAAGAACTATGGATGACGACTTGTGACATTGTTCAGGAGACAGGGATCAAGGCCATCCCCAAGAAAAAGAGATCCAAAAAGGCAAAATGGTTGTCTGAGGATGCCTTACAAATAGCTATGAAAAGAAGAGAAGCAAAAGCCAAAGGAGAAAAGGGAAGATATACCCATTTGAATGCAGAGTTCCAAAGAACAGCAAGGAAAGATAAGAAAGCCTTCCTCAGTGATCAGTGTAAAGAAATAGAGGAAGAAAACAGAATGGGAAAAAAGAGAGATCTCTTCAAGAAAATTAGAGAAACCAAGGGAATATTGCATGCAAAGATGGGCACAATAAAGGACAGAAATGATATGGACCTACCTGAAGCAGACAATATTAACAGGTGGGAATTATACACAGAAGAACTATACAAAAAAGATCTTCACGACCCAGATAACCATGATGGTGTGATCACTCACTTAGAGCCAGGCATTCTGGAATGTGAAGTTAAGTGGGCCTTAGGAAGCATCACTATGAACAAAGCTAGTGGAGATGAGGGAATTCCAGTTGAGTTATTTCAAATCCTAAAAGAAGATGCTGTTAAAGTGTTACACTCAATATGCCAGCAAATTTGGAAAACTCAGCAGTGGCCACAGGACTAGAAAAGGTCAGTTTTCATTCCAATCTCAAAGAAAGGCAATGCCAAAGAATGCTAAACTATGCACAATTGCACTCATCTCAGTTCAGTTCAGTTCAGTCGTTCAGTCGTGTCCGACTCTCCGCGACCCCATGAATCACAGCATGCCAGGCCTCCCTGTCCATCACCAACTCCCGGAGTACACTCAAACTCATGTCCACAGAGTCGGTGATGCCATCCAGCCATCTCATTCTCCGTCGTCCCCTTCTCCTCCCGCCCCCAACCTTTCCCAGCATCAGAGTCTTTTCCAGTGAGTCAACTCGTCGCATGAGGTGGCCAAAGTATTGCAGTTTCAGCTTCAGCATCAGTCCTTCCAATGAACACCCAGGATTGATCTCCTTTAGAATGGACTGGTTGGATCTCCTTGCAGTATAAGGGACTCTCAAGAGTCTTCTCCAACACCACAGTTCAAAAGCATCGATTCTTCGGCGATCAGCCTTCTTCACAGTCCAACTCTCACATCCATACATGACCACGGGAAAAACCATTGCCTTGACTAGACGGACCTTGGTTGGCAAAGTAATGTCTCTGCTTTTTAATATACTATCAAGGTTGGTCATAACTTTCCTTCCAAGGAGTAAGCGTCTTTTAATTTCATGGCTGCAATCAGCATCCGCACTGATTTTGGAGCCCAAAAAAATAAAGTCTGACATGGTTTCCACTGTTTTTCCATCTATTTCCCATGAAGTGATGGGACCAGATGCCATGATCTTTGTTTTCTGAATGTTGAGCTTCAAGCCAACCTTTTCACTCTCCTCTTTCACTTTCATCAAGAGGCTTTTGAGTTCCTCTTCACTTTCTGCCATAAGAGTGGTGTCATCTGCATATCTGAGGTTATTGATATTTCTCCTGGCAATCTTGATTCCAGCTTGTGCTTCTTCCAGCCCCGCGTTCCTCATGATGTACTCTGCATGTAAGTTAAATAAGCAAGGTGACAATATACAACCTTGACGTACACTTTTTCCTATTTGGAACCAGTCTGTTGTTCCATGTACAGCACTCATCTCACACACTAGCAAATAACGCTCAAAATTCTCCAAATCAGGCTTCAAATGTATCTGAACCATGAACTTACAGATTTCAAGTTGCATTTCAAAAAGGCAGAGGAACCAGAGATCAAATTACCAACATCCGCTGGATTATCAAAAAGCAAGAGAGTTCCAGAAAAACATCTATTTCTGCTTCATTGACTACACCAAAGCCTTTTGATTGTGTGGATCACAACAAACTTTGGAAAGTTCAGAAAGAGATGGGAATACCAGACGACCTGACCTGCCGCCTGAGAAACCTGTATGCAGCTCAAGAAGCAACAGTTAGATCTGGACATGGAACAACAGACTGGTTCCAAGTAGAGAAAGGAGTACGTCAAGGCTGTATATTGTCACCCTGCTTATTTAACTTATATGCAGAGTACATCATGTGAACTGCCGGGCTGGAAGAGGCACAAGCTGGAATCAAGATTGCCGGGAGAAATATCAATAACCTCAGATATGCAGAAAGCGAAGAATTAAAGACCTCTTGATGAAAGTGAAAGAAGAGAGTGAAAGGTTGGCTTAAAACTCCACATTCAGAAGAGAAAGATCGTGGCATCCAGTCCCATCACTTCATGGCAAATAGATGGGGTAACAATAGAAACCATGAAAGACTTTATTTTGGGGAAATTAAGGGGTAAAATTAAATGTAGAGCTCTCAAGCTACTTCTTTTGGGGAGTTGTGCCTAATTCCAGTTCTGTCTAGTTAGGAGCCCCACCAATGATTTTTCCAAAGCTATTAAGTATTTATTGATATAATGGATAAAAACTACAGATTAAAAATTTAAATATGATTCTGTTTAAAATAAAGGTCTAACACTTAATTAGACATAATTTTACTAAGTTTATAAAATATTTATTATTCCTATAACAGTTAATCTCATTATTTTATTTTATATAACATTTCATATTTTTCTACAACTTTGTCTATAGGGTAACATTATTACCCACCATACCAATTTGCTTTTAGCAATATGTGTTTTTATCTATCATTAAATATTCAAAAAGTTTGAACACTATGTCTAGAAAAATTAATGATTTTATTATTTATATATATTTCTTATAGAATTATTTCTAAAAGTCGAATACCAGAATTTAATATAGGCACTACATTTCTTGCAACTATTCAAACTTATGATGAAATTTTTTATATGTCAAGTTAAGAAGGGCAAGAGGTGCACAGTTTTTCAAAATTCTCTTAAAAAGGTAACACGCACAATGGTACAGTGATCACAGCTCTACAGTAATAAACATAATCGTGAGCTTTCACTGATAATGACACATGTGCTTTCTTAGTTTTCCACATGTGCAAAAGTTCAGTATTACATTTAACATTTATTCCTGATTGTGACTGGCCACAGAATTGAGCAAAATTCTTAAATCAGCTGAATTACATACGAAGATACACATACTTCAATAAGGAATTGGCAATGATTTTAGAATCCAAGAAATATACTTTTCACTACATTTAAGATGAAACATGAATTTTGAAAATTATTTTTTACTATTTCTAGACTGTTCTTATTAAATTAAGGATTTATGCTTCCCATACATGTGAATAGCCACAGGATTCTTTTCAGTTTTGGAGTTATATATTGGCATATTTGTAATATGACATGAAGTAATAGAAAAAAATTTCTATCCATAATGTCATTTCAGAAAGGGGAAAAAACATCAGTAGGAACTGATGAAATTATCACAATTACTCTCAATCTTTTATTGTTAGACTTGAGAATATGGCTATTGGAAATATTTAAACTTATCCTAATGTCTGGGCTTCTGAGGTGGTGCAGTGGTAAAGAATCCACTTGCCAATGCAAGAGACTTAGGAGATTCAGGTTCAGTCTCTGGGTTGGGAAGATCTCCTGGAGGAGGGCAAGGCAACCCACTGAAGTATTCTTGCGTGGAGAATCCCATGGATAGAGAAGCTTGGTGGGGTACGTGGGGTCACAAAGAGTCAGACACAACTGAAGTGATGGAGTATACACATATCCTAATATTTGGCAGTATACTGGCAATCAAAAGAATATAATCCTTTAATCTCCCAAATATTTAATTAACAAATTAGTTTAAAGGAAAAAGCAATAGGTTGGTGAAGAATTACTTAAAAGAAACGTATGACATCTTAAGGATCTCAGCCATCAGGCTCCCCTGAGATCTTGCTAATTAACTATGTCACATGTTCACAGCTGATGGTCACTGCAGATGGTGACTGCTCCCATGAAATGAAAATACACCTGCTCCTTGGAAGAAAAATTATGACAAACCTAGACAGCATATTAAAAAGCTGAGACATTACTTTGCCAACAAAGGTCTGTTTAGTCAAAGCTATGGTTTTTCCAGTAGTCACGTACGGATGTGAGAGTTGGACCATAAAAAAGGCTGAGTGCTGAAGAACTGATACTTTTGAACTGTGGTGTTGGAGAAGACTCTTGAGAGTCCCTTGGGCTGCAAGGAGATCAAACCAGTCAACCCTAAAGGAAATCGACCCTGAATATTCATTGGAAGGACTGATGCTGAAGCTAAAACTCCAATACTTTGGCCACCTGATGTGAAGACCTGACTCATTAGAAAAGACCTTAATGCTGGGAAAGACTGAAGGCGACAACAGAAGGGGACAACAGAAGACAGAACGGTTGGATGGCCTCACTGACTCAATGGACACGAGTTTAAGCAAGCTCCGGGAGATGGTGAAGGACAGGGAAGCCTGGCGTGCTGCAGTTCATGGGGTCTCAAAAAGTCAGACACAACTGAGCAACTGAACAACAACATGTTCACAACTGGGAAAACAAAGGGATTGGTGCTCAGAAAATATGAGAACAAAGCAAAGACTGAAATGATGGTTTTAGCTTCTGCTTGGGGGGCTTTTTTCCTTTAAAACCAAAATAAAACTAGAAAAACATAAACTGATGAATGTTTTCATTAATATTAATAAAGGTTTAAGAAAGTAACCAATACAAGTTTTACATTCAGGGATAAAATCATTCAAATCATAGGAAAATGACAGTAAACACAGGAATCTAGAAGATTGGCAGACTTGACTGTTTTTTCTAGGGTGCAGGAAGCCACCTTACTCTGGAGAAGGTAGAAAATGAAGAATTCTACTAAGATGCTCTGTCTTTTAAGAGGACATGGGCTTTCCATTTATCCTGGAAAGAAGTGCAGGGTTAATAACTATCTAAACCCAGGGTTTGCAAGACATACTCATCAAAGAAAATACAGCTTTCAGGGAGAAGGGAAGACGGGAAAAACAGGATGATCTAAAGAGAACCACTGCAATTGAGTGCTAAATACAGTCAAAGTCCAAGAGCGAACATTGAATTAGTCTTTGAATCTAATATAAGGAAGCATACCAGTGTAACTGGGAAAGAAATAAAAGGCACTTCTTCAAATCTGACATAAATCTATCAAATGAGTCTTATATAAAGGACATTGTTTCCAACAGAAGTTTTAATACAAGATATAGAAGAATCTTCTCTATTTAGCATTTCTTTCTCATATGGACTCTAATAAAAATAGTATATAATGTTAAATTATGAATGCCTACAAACCATGTTGAATAAATCAAAACTAAATTTCATGGAGCACAGTTTGCTGTATTGTTAAAGTATCAAACTGGGAGGTATATTCTCTACTCAATAATTACTCATCTATTAATTGGGGGTGTATGAGTGGAGGGAACGTTTTATACATAGCCAAGGTAGCAGTTAGCAGACACTTGCATGATAGAAAACCTTCATATGTGAAAGTTTTCTTATACTGACTCAGCTAGATTAATACATAAATGAGCCTTCGTGCAACTTATTCATCTGTTTTTCCAACCACAAAGAATTCCTGCCATTATACGCATTTGTGGTTTTCTCTGGGTAAGGAATGACGATTGTCTTCTGCGATTGTTTCACATTTTTTATTGGAGGTGGGGCATGCGTCTCTTTCTAAGTAAAAGCAAGAAGAAGGCAGTTCCATACCTATATATTAAACCCTTTAGGATTACTCATGCTAGTGTTATAAACTTTAATATACACAGTGCTCCAATTACTTCCTTATTTATATTACTAATAAAGTGTATTTCATTAGTACAACTTTTCACATTATTGATGAACTCTGTGCTCTACCCTGTTACATGAGAAATAATGAAGGATATAAAGGAAAAAACCACATTACCATCTCCAAGACTTTAAGTCACATGTTAGGAATGTCTTATAACTACAAGATAATAAATTAAAAGCTAAATTTGGTATAAAAATAAACTTTGCAAAAAGGAGTATGCAATGTCAGTATCTCATTTGTCTTACTGGAAATTTAATGAGCTCATCTTCTCATGTGAAAGAAACAGAACTCCCTGCTACCACTGGATACTTTTTCTGGGTGAGTGTTTCCTTGAGAAACTTAATAGAGTTTAAATTATTACTTATACTTAACACTTTTCATCTGTTTTCAGAGATATTTGTACCAAATATACTGATCATGAAGCAGAATAATATATAAACTTCCACTGTGTTCAATGAACACTTATAAACACATGTTTTCAGTAACTTTTTACAGGTCTTGATTTGCTAGAAGTATCTTCATTAGTCATATTTATAGTACATAATTTATATTTGCATATAACTTTTTGGAAAATCTTCTAATTCTGAAAATACAGTTTGACTTGATGATTCACGTGAAACTCATTTTTTCCCTTCCTTATATTTTACTAAGTACATGTTAAAACATCTTAACTAATGATGTGGTAGTTATGACTACCATCCTTAAACTAAATTGCAATACTTAGAAAAAGAAATTTCCACTTAAGAATTTCATATTTGAGAAACATAACTATATCTGAACTTGAGATAAACTAATTATTAATTTCTGCTATACATCTGTCAGAAGGTTTAGGAAAGATCACATTGGGACTTTCCTGGCAATCTAGTGGTTAAGAATCCACACTTTCACTGCAGGGAGCTAAGGTTCAATCTCGAAACCCTACATGTTGTGCAGTGTGGCCAATAAATAAATAAAGGTCTTACTTAAATGTAATAACAATATTCATTTTACAGAGGAGGAAATTAAAAGTCAGGGAATTTATGTTACAGACCTAAGAAGCCACACAGTTAATAAGCAGCAATAAAGAGATTCATACCAAGCCTCTTCGGGTGCAAGGCACATAATAGGCTGGCAATTTTTATTCAGGCCCTATTGCCCATTTATCCACTCAATAAAGACTGAAAGTTCTACTAGGTTCTGGGGTAAGAGGTGAAGGATACAGAGTTGCTATCTTAGAGGAAAAAAGACAGACAGAAAAGAAAGTCAGTTGGTACATGTCAGTGTGATACAGCCTATGAAAGCACCCGGGGGGTGTGGGGACACTCAGGCTGGGGTGGTGAGGAGGATGTGAAGAGGAGGGAAGGGGTAATCACGAGGACAGACAGAGAGCCAGGGCCACCAGATTACAGAAGTCCCTGAAGGCCATGCCAAGAAGTCTGGACTTTTATGATGGGGAAAATGAGGAGTCATTGGATGATTTTAGTCACAGAAGTGACATAATTAGGCATCCCTTTTTGAAATCTTACTCTTTTGAAATGGGAAGGGCCTAATCTAAAAGAGTGGCAGTGGGATTGAATGTCAGTGGGAGAAGAGAGAGATCCAACAGATAATTAAGAGGGAAAATCGACAAGGTACACAATGGGAAAGAAAAGGAGGTTAAAATCCTGAAAATCTCCATGGTGTCTGGTCGAGGTGACTAAGTGGATGGTGTTGCACTTTCCAAAATTAAGAAACCTGGGGACAGGACCTCCCTGGAGGTCCAGTGGTTAAGGCTCCATGCTTCCAATGCAGGGGAGCAGGGTTCAATTCCTGGTCAAGTCACAACTAAGACCCGGCTCAGCCAGAGAAATTAAAAAACAAACAAAAAGAAATGACACCTGGAGGACTGGAATGGCAGGCTGGGGAGTAAAGAAGAGACAGAAAATAGGACCGAGATGAAAACAGTGAGGACCACTGAACTCAGCTGTGTAGATTAAGAAGGAAGTACACTGAAGAGCAGAAATGAATTCAGTTTAGTTCATGGAAATAAAATGTTAAGCCAATGGATTCCTAGGGGAAATGGAGAGGAATATATGAGATAAGGAGGATCAGGCAGAGTGTTTACATTCTCACAACCACAAGGGTGAGATGAGCCAAGAACACAGCTGGAGTTCAACTCTGCGGAGCAGGAGATCCAGCTGAGACTGAGCCATGCAGGCAGAGTTATGGAGCTCCAACCCCGCATTAATAATATTTTAATTTAAAAAATATGTGCACAGAAAGGAAATGAATAGGATGTAGTGGCAGTGTAAAACATGGCCTAGTTGGCTCTTCCTTTAGCAGGAAGAAAGGGTTGGTTCCGGACGGATTTGTATAATGAACATAGGATAAGACCATAGGAGAACTGACTTGGGTTATAAATAAAATCTGTACTAAATCTGCAACCTTGAGAAATTCTTATTTACAGCAGATCTTATCTCTGCTAATGCTTTTAGGGTCAGTGTGAACACACTAGGGTATCATATATCTGAGTCACCTCACCCAGAGCCATCACGGCATGCCCAAAAGACTATGGAGTTACTCCCATGTGAATGGGTTACTGCTACTGGCAACTGAGTTAGCTTACAAAATAGCCTTTCTTGGTTTCCTCACTCCATAGCCTAAGGGGATCAAGTCCACTCAAAGTGGTCTGGCTTGATGGAGGGGAGCCAACAGCAAAACAGTCATCTTACTGGTCCTCCCACTTCCATTCTAGCCCCTCAGTTCCAATCTTCAACCACATTAACAGGCATAATAATCTTTTAAACCTTTAATGGAGGCTGTTAATTCTCTGCTTCAAACATCTCGGTGGCCCCACAAGTGGGTTAAAAATAACAATGAAACATTATCATGTGACTCCTGACTATCTCAAACCTTTTCTCACTTCCACACCTTTTGAGCATGTTATTTCCCTCGCCTCAAAACAATCTTTTTCCTGGTTTTCTTCTTTTTTTAAAATTGGAGGCTAATTTCTTTACAATATTATATTGGTTGGTTTTGTTTCCTGGTTTTCATAAGCTAACTCTTCATCCCTCAGGTGTCAGTTTAAATGTCATCTCCTCAGAAGCACATCCCTGGCTATACCATGAGAAGAAATCCCCTCATTATTTTTCATCACTGTCCTCTGTTCATTTCCCTTCATAACCCAAGCTGTACTCATGTCTTTCTTTGTTCACCTGAATATTATAGGCATATCTCATTTTATTGTGCTTCACATGCTTTAAAAAAAAAAAACTGAAGGTTTGTGGTAAGTTTTGTTGAGCAAGTCTGTCAGCACCTTTTTTCCAACAGTATCTGCTCACTTCATGTCTCTGGGTCATACACTGGTAATTCTCCTAGTATCTCAAACCTTTTTTGTTTCAGGCTTTGTTGTCACTGATCTTTGATGTTACTCTTGCAAAAAGACTGCAACTGACTGAAGGCTCAGATGATGATTAGAATTTTTAGCAATAAAGTATTTTTAAATTAAAGCATGCACATTGGTTTTTCAGACATAATATTACACAACTTAACAGACCACAGTACAGTGTAAACACAGCTTTCAAGTGCACTGGGGAACCAAAAATATTTGTGTGACTCAAGTTTATTGCAATATTCGCTTTACTGTTGTAAACTGTAAAAGTGTATCTCCAAGGTATGCCTTCACTTGTAAATTCCACAAAGGCAGGAAATGTGTCTTTTTTTTACCCATATCCAGTTAGTAAAGTGCCTGGCATGCAGTGGACACAATATATTTCTGTTGAAGAAAGGAAGGTGAGAAGAAATCATGAACATAGAGAATCAGCAAAAAGGTTTTGAAGAAGTGGCAGAGTTGGAAAGAAAACAAAGCAAGGCCCTTTCAGAAGCACTGAGTGATCAACAGTGTTATTTGACAACGTCTAAAACCAGGTTTAAATGTTAAATTATTATCATTAGATCAATTAGTGTTAGAAACTTCTTCAGGTGAAACCATATTTGAACAATATTCCTATGGAATATCTATTAGAATTAAGTCTTCTAGAAAGAAATACATGAAATTTTTTTTTTTACATGTAAACACTCCATATCTGGGAGAAAAATCTTACCAACACAATACATAAATTTAGTTTTTGAAAATCAGAACACATATTAGTCAATGAGGAAAAGCCCAAGAAGCTACATGTTAGGAGCATAGCTTCTTTGAACAACTCAGATCCAAGATACAATATACAATCAATGTAAAAAGAAGACTCAACATTAGTCTAGGATGTGACAGTTAATATTATGTATCAACTTGGCTAGGCATGGTATCCAGATAATTGGGTCAAACATTAGTCTAGATGTTTCTGGAAAGCTAGTTTTTAGATGAAATTAACATTTAAATCAACAGACTTTGAATAAAGCAGTTTACCTTTCATAATGTGGACAGGCCTCATCCAATCATTTGAAGACCTTACAAAAGACATAAGACCTTCCCCAAGGAAAAGGGAATTCTGCTAGCAAAGGATTTTTTGGAGTCAACTGCAGCATCCACTCTTCTCTGAATCTCCAGCCTGGAGGCCTACCCTGAAGATTTTGGACTTGCCAGCTTCTACAACTATGTGAACCAATCCCTTAAAATAAATCCCTCCATACACATAACCACATATACATAACATCATCGAAAAAGCAAGAGTTCCAGAAAAACATCTACTCCAGCTTTAATGACACCAAAGCCTTTGACTGTGTGGATCACAACAAACTATGGAAAATTCTTCAAGAGATGGGAATACCAAACCACCTGACCTGCCTCTTGAGAAACCTATATGCAGGTCAGGAAGCAACAGTTAGAACTGGACATGGATCAACAGACTGGTTCCAAATGGGGAAAGGAGTACATTAAGGCTGTATATTGTCACTCTGCTTATTTAACTTATATGCAGAGTACATCATGAGAAATGCCGGCCTGGATGAAGCACAAGCTGGAATCAAGATTGCTGGGAGAAATATCAATAACCTCAGGTATGCAGATGACACCAATCTTACGGCAGAAAGCAAAGAAGACCTAAAAAACTTCTTGATGAAAGTGACAGAGGAGAGTGAAAAGGTTGGCATAAAACTCAACATTCAGAAAACTAAGATCATGGTATCTGGACCTATCACTTCTTGGCAAATAGATGGGGAAACAATTGAAACAGTGAGAAACTTTATTTTGGGGGGGCTCCAAAATCACTGCAGATGGTGACTGCAGCTATGAAATTAAGACACTTGCTCCTTGGAAGAAAAGCTATGACCAACCTAGACAGCAAATTAAAAACCAGAGACATTACTTTGCAACTAAGGTTCATCTAGTCAAAGTTATGGTTTTTCCAGTAGTCATGTATGGATGTGAGAGTTGGACCACAAAGAATGCTGAGCACCAAAGAATTGATGCTTTTGAACTGTGGTATTGAAGAAGACTCTGGAGAATCCCTTCGACAGCAAGCAGATCCAACCAGTCAATCCTAAAGGAAATCAGTCCTGAATATTCATTGGAAGGACTGATGCTGAAGCTGAAACTCCAATAGCCGGGCCACCTGATGGGAAGAGCTGACTCATCTGAAAAGACCGTGATTCTGGGAAACATTGAAGGCAGGAGGAGAAGGGGACGACAGAAGATGGGATGGTTGGATAGCATCACCGACCTGATGGATGTGAGTTTGAGCAAGCTCTGGGAGTTGGTGATGGACAGGAAAGTCTTGTGTGCTGCAGTCCATTGGGTCACAGAGTCAGACACGACTGAGCAACTGAACTGAACTGATACATACATATTACTGATTCTGTTCCTCTGCAGAACTCTATTACAGAGAACAATGGTAGAAAAATGAGTTCAAGCCCCAACTCTGGTACTTACAACTTGGTACTGAACTTCTTAGAATGACTGTTTTAAACTATATATAAAATAAATATATTTTTTAAATCAACAGCTACCAACCATTAATGACTTCATCTCCACATGTTCCACAAACTTCACTCACCAACTATTTCCAAATAAATGTGATCTGTAAATGCTCATAAAATCAGTCTGAGATAAGCTCCTCTTTATTCATTTTAAAACTGATATGAGCATTCCAATTAATTAAACTAAAATTAATAGATGCAGTTCTGATAGTTAAAATCCAAAGTACTTTCCATGGTAGAAGACACTGGAAAGAATCCTAAGGTAACACTGAATTCATCAAACAGATGGCATTTATTTGGCACACAGTCAGTGAAAATTAACTTCTTCCATTAGGGAAATAACATACTTACACATTTTCAGCCTTTAAAATATATTACCTCAATTCATAGTGAAAATGTCTCATTTTATAAAGCAGCAGTAATTTTGCAAAATGTATAAAATATGACACCCTCCAAATTATAAATGTCATTCATTCAGTCACCAATCTATGTAAGACTACAATTTGTATTGATAAATGAAAATTTTCTTTGCTTAGAAAGAAATGAAATTCAGTAACTTTCATGATTTAAGTATAATGTAATGTCGAATTCTATCAAATATTGTATAAATTTTACTACAATGAATATAAAATATCATCATAAAATATATAATAAGGCACTGAAATTGACAACTTCAATTATGACTTTACTTTAAAGAGTTGAAATTTAGACTATAAAATTACCTAGGTATAAAATATCCAATATTTTTTTAAAGATATATAAAAGAATTCTTCAGTTCAGTTCAGTCGCTCAGTCGTGTCCGACTCTTTACGACCCCATGAATCACAGCACGCCAGGCCTCCCTGTCCATCACCAACTCCCGGAGTTCACTCAAACTCATGTCCATTGAGTCGGTGATGCCATCCAGCCATCTCATCCTCTGTCGTCCCGTCCCCTTCTCCTCCTGCCCCCAATCAGTCTTAGACAATACCAAATACAGATTATTTTGTCATGAAAATAGACTTTCAAATTTTCAGAAGCATACCTAAGAAGCATGTAGGAAATTTTGGAAAAAATAAAAGCAAACATCTAGGCTGACTGTTTCTACTCAATTACTGAATGGAGGTTGGTGGGGAGGGGTTGAGGGGAGGGGCAGAACATTACCTCCTGGAAAATTTTCCCTAATAACTCCTCTACTAGCTAAAATTAGTTAACTAAGTTAAAAACTAAGCTAAATTAAGTAACTAAGTTAAATAAAATATATAAAAATAAACAATAGTTTCAAAGCATATACAGAAAAACCAATAGTCTGAAAAAAACTACCAAAAAATTAAAAATCAGATGAGAACATAATTACTTCAGATGAGAAAATGTCAACATTAAACATTTATCCATTCAAACTGGAGAAATTTTGAAAATGAACCAGTCTATAACTAGGATACAGCTGTGTAAACTGACATGTGCTTATGTGTATTTTGAGAGAAAAGAATAGGAATTTTGATGAGCTGTGTCATCAAATCACTTTAAACCTGCTTAAAATCCTTCTTATTTGAAAATCTACTAATTTTAATATGCCCTAAAATTGTGATTTAAAGTTGCTACTAAAAACTTTCTGAATTAGAAAGCAGGGCTATTTGAAATGATGTGTGAATTAGTTGTGATATGTTCCAGTTCTACATTTTGAGGCTATTCCAAGCAAGTATATTCTTTTTCTCACATGAAAATCTTCCAAATAACTTAAGACCTAACTACGTCCTGTTCAAGTCTTGTCTTTAAGACTCCACATTTCTATTCCCCCAACTCTTTTCATTATCTAGTTTTCAATAACTCACTGCTTTGGTCACTCTTCTTTGGATATATCTGTTTGCCTAAGTCCTTTCAAAAACATGAAATCCAGAACTAAACACAATATTCCAGATGTGATCGGGGAAGGATAACTTATTGCCTCTCTTTTTAAAAAATTCTTTATTTTTAATAATAAAGACTGGCACATGTAATCCTTCCTAAAAACACCCAACACCACCCAAATTAATACACTTTCACAAATACACTTGAGATAAAACTTGATAATTTTTCTTAATTTTCCATATGCTATGTGTAAACTTAAAACACCTGGGTGTACCACACAGCTTGTAGCAGTTATTTTTGGATGCTAAACTTAAATTTCCATTCAAGTTTTCCACACATAAAGTCTCCAGCTAAATATGCAGATTCAATGAACTGTTACATTACACTTTTTAAGGGTCTTTTACAGTAAAAGATAAGTTTCACTGCCTTGCAAAAGAGTTGTATGTCTATGCATACATTTAGATAATAATTAGATCCTGATGTGAAAAAATAATGTCTGAATCATGCCTGCATTTTTTCCATTCTCCAGGTTTTTCAAAATTAAGGAATTACTTAAGAAAGAAGATAGTTTGATATTTTAAGCTACTTGTGGGCACACACTGAATTTCTAGTACTTAAGATAACAGGCTACTCTACCTCACTTCTGTTAACACAAATCACATACATTCATACAGTTTCATAAATATGACAGTCTGCTCAGAAAAAATAGTCAATTCAAATTAATTAGTACAACCTCTAAATCTCAATAAATGAAAATCAACTTTTTGCAAATAATTATCTCTAAAAAATCCACTGAGGTAACAGTAATCAAGAGAGTAATTAATAGACTTGAACTAGTCCAAATATTTCAATAATTTGTTTCATCCTTTTGGAAAAAAAATTTTCACCATGTAGTATTGTAGAAACAAAAGATGCAAATATTCAGCCTATGTCATGGGAAAAGAAATAAATGAACAAAAGAATATTTTGGAATAAGTATAAATCCAAAACAAAGGTATATTACCATAGGAGGTAGGGTAAAAAAGTTTATTAATATCTAACATTTAAATGCTCACTTTTCTAGAAGCATTAATAATTAGTTGTTCTCTTAAACACCAAAAATTTCAATTTCGAGACACTGAAAAAAAATAAAACTATAGAAATAGAAGCTTCCAATACAATAAAAAGTAAAAATTACAAACTGAACCAGAGCTATAAGCCAAAAATATTCCCTGAATCTCAAAACTCTTAAGTATTTCCAAAGATGCTAAAGTGGCTTAACAGAAAGAAGCCATTCTCAGGTGAGGATAGTTCTGGTCCACCTGGGCCACTCTGTACCCAGGACTACTTAAGAGGTTTAGGACCTCCTCTGCTCCCTTCCCAGAAATGCCTCAGCTCTAGAAGGAAGATGACCTAGGAAATCAAGAGATGTCTATTAACCTCTGAACATTGGATCACTTGGCAGTTTACATCACAATGGACCACAATCAGATCACAAAAAATAAAACTACTCAAAGCACCAGAGCCTTAGGGGTTAAACATATAACTCAGATGCTATTAAAATTGGCTGTGAAAACATATTTTCCATAAGCAATTTAAATTCTCCTTATTTATAATTCATTACTGAGTTAATTAAAACACTAATAGCTTAATAAACTGCCATCATAAAACTGTGCTGCTGCTGCTAAGTCACTTCAGTCATGTCCGACTCTGTGTGACCCCATAGACGGAAGCCCACCAGGCTCCCCTGTCCCTGGGATTCCCCAGGCAAGAACACTGGAATGGGTTGCCATTTCCTTCTAAAATGTGTGAAAGTGGAAAGTGAAAGTGAAGTCGCTCAGTCGTGTCCGACCCTTAGCGACCCCACAGACTGCAGCCTACCAGGCTCCTCCATCCATGGGATTTTCTAGGCAAGAGTACTGGAGTGGCTTGCCATTGCCTTCTCTGCATAAAACTGTGCAGTACATCATAAAAAGATTTGTTAGAAAAACTAGGTGGATTTAAAATGAGAAAATTTATAAAACAGAATACAATATGAAAGTGTCCATTCTATTAACTATACACTTAATTTGTGGTGCTTTGAGTAGTTTTATTAATTATTAAATCTGCAGCATATGAAAATATGCTTGGGTTAAAGGAGTATTGGCTTTGGGAAGGTTTCTTTTTATATTTATCCCTTTTAAGCATTTTTTCTTACTGTTATTTCACAAAACAAATATCAGTTCACCAACACCCTCACCCAATAACACTACAAAATTTGCTGACCTCTTGGCATACCTGTAGAAACTTTGTTTCCATTGAGATAACCATAATCAAATCATAGTCATGTTTATGATCATTTCTGTACTACTAGGTAGACATCCTCATATGAAATTACACATAAGGTATTTAAGAAAGTTTAGTTCAATTCAAATAACAAAAATATACTTCAAGTCCTTTTTGGAATTCCAAAGGAAGTATGCGGTTTATTTGCTAAGTTGTGTCTGACAATTGCGACCCCATGGACCGTAGCCTTCCAGGCTCCTCTCTGTACATGGGATTCTCCAGGCAAGAATACTGGAGTGGGCTGCTATTTCCTTCACCAAAACGAAATATATTTACAAATAATAAATACAGAAAAACTATTTTAGTATTTTGTTTTGGTTTGTCTTAGTATTTCCTTCTATGTACTTCTCTAATAATTTTCTGGGGAAAAAAAAGAAAGCAAAAAAAACATATCTTATTGATTCTCTTTCACAATTAGTCTTTTTAATCATCTTCATCATTGTCAAAATCAAAATATGTACCATTTATGTAGTATATCTAATGTGTGAGTTAAAATATTAGGATCCTTATGTACATTATGTATTAAGTTCCAGGTCTATACATTTAATTGCCTTTTAGACAACCCCTCAATTTGGAAGTCCCAAAGACATTTAAAACTCATCATGTCTTGACAAACGTCCAAGAGGCACATGAGAAGATGCTCAACTTTATTAGAGAAATGGAAATCAAAACCCTGTGTTGGCCAAAAAATTCATTTGGATTTTTTGTAACCTCTTGCAGAGAAACCTGAATGAACTTTTGGGCCACCACAAAGCGAGATTATCACCTTATGCCAGTCAGAATTAAAGGGTCTACAAATAATAAATGCTGCAGTGAGTGTGGAGAAAACGGAGTCCTCCTATACTGTTGGTTGGAATGTAAACTGGTGCAGCCACTATGCAAACAGTATGGAGGTTCCTTAAAACAAAAACAGAAAATAGAGTTGCCATATGATCCAGTAGTCCCACCCCTGGGCATGTATGCAGACAAAACTGACAGGAGCACTATTTATAATAGTCAAGACATGGAAGCAACCTGTGTCCACTGAGAGATAAATGGATAAAAATAATGTGGTAAATATATGCAATGGAATACTACTCAACCATAAAAAAGAATGAAATAATGTCATTTGCAGCAATATGGGTGGACTTAAGAGATTATCATACTAAGTGAAGTTAACTCAGAAACAGAGAGACAAATATCATGTCACTTATATGTGGAATCTAAAAAATTATATTAATGAAGTTACTTATAAAACAGAAACAGACTCATGGATATAGAAGACAAATTTATGGTTACCAAAGGGGAAAAGGAATAAATTAAGAGTTTGGGATTAGCAGATACAAACTACTATACATAAAATAAACAACAAGGCCCTACTTATAGCACAGGAAACTATAATCAATAACCTGTAAGAAATCATAATGGAAAAGAATGTGAAATATATATAATATATATATATACACACACTTACATACTTCAGTAACAAATAAAATGTCCATTCAACATGTCCCCAAAAGAACTTTCTACTTGCCTTACAAACATATTTGGTTATTTCAAAACTTGTTGAATGATACCATCATCCATTTAGTCATCAAGAAATCCAGGCATTACAGTAATACCAGTTGTAATAACCACAACTTGGGAAAAACTACTTTGTGTCAAGATTATGCTAAATCTATTATCCAGATTAAACCTAATTCCCCTCATTCAAAAACTCTGCAAAACATATATTAGTCTGAGAAATCTTACAATAAAGGGTCCTGTTTAATTTTAGTTAATTCCAGTTTCCTCTGATTTCCTTTGAGCACTGAATGCTTTTTCACCTCATTTTTGGCCAACCAATTAATGATACTAGTTGGATCAGACTAGGAAATGTTTTTTTAAAAAAAACCTGACACCAACAAACTGTTGTATTAGCTCATTTTTTTTTTTTGCCAAAATCATATCAGTGATGTTAAGTACAAAGATAAGTAGTTGCAAGGCATATCATATCAGTTCAGTTCAGTTCAGTCGCTCAGTCGTGTCCGACTCTCCGCGACCCCATGCATCACAGCACGCCAGGCCTCCCTGTCCATCACCAACTCCCGGAGTTCACTCAAACTCATGTCCACAGAGTTGGTGATGCCATCCAGCCATCTCATTCTCCGTCGTCCCCTTCTCCTCCCACCCCCAACCTTTCCCAGCATCAGAGTCTTTTCCAGTGAGTCAACTCGTCGCATGAAGTGGCCAAAGTATTGCAGTTTCAGCTTCAGCATCAGTCCTTCCAATGAACACCCAGGATTGAGCTCCTTTAGAATGGACTGGTTGGATCTCCTTGCAGTATAAGGGACTCTCAAGAGTCTTCTCCAACACCACAGTTCAAAAGCATCGATTCTTCGGCGATCAACTTTCTTCACAGTCCAACTCTCACATCCATACATGACCACGGGAAAAACCATTGCCTTGACTAGACGGACCTTGGTTGGCAAAGTAATGTCTCTGCTTTTTAATATACTATCAAGGTTGGTCATAACTTTCCTTCCAAGGAGTAAGCGTCTTTTAATTTCATGGCTGCAATCAGTATCTGCAGTGATTTTGGAGCCCAAAAAAATAAAGTCTGACACTGTTTCCACTATTTTTCCATCTATTTCCCATGAAGTGATGGGACCAGATGCCATGATCTTTGTTTTCTGAATGTTGAGCTTCAAGCCAACCTTTTCACTCTCCTCTTTCACTTTCATCAAGAGGCTTTTGAGTTCCTCTTCACTTTCTGCCATAAGGGTAGTGTCATCTGCATATCTGAGGTTATTGATATTTCTCCCAGCAATCTTGATTCCAGCTTGTGCTTCTTCCAGCCCAGCATTCCTCATGATGTACTCTGCATATAAGTTAAATAAGCAAGGCATATAGTAGGTGCTTAAAGTTGTATGGTGGTTTAGTTGCTGTCATGGACTGTAGCCCTCCAGGCTCCTCTGTCCATAGGATCTTCCAGGCAAGAATACTGGAGTGGGTTACCATTTCCTTCTCCAGGGGATCTTCCTGACCCAGGAATTGAACCCAGGTCTCCTGCATTGCAGGTAGATTCTTTACTGACTGAGCTATGAGGGAAACCCCTTTAAGGTTGTATGGTCTCTGTCTAATCAAAATATTACTCCTCACAGCCTGATTCCTTGGAATGAAGCTAATTTATTTCAGGTCTATTATTTATGAGAATTTGCCTGTTAGAACAGTATGCTTAAAATAGTAGGAGAAACAAATCATCAATACTTTGTTTTTCTTTGTGAGTGGATGAATAGAATATTAAGTTACTATTTCTATGAGGTAAAAAACAACATATTCAAGACAAACCAGACACTAAGTTTAAACAGCATGGGAAATACAGTAATAATTTATAAAATATTATCCCTTCTCTCTAGATGCTTACAATCTAGTTCAAACTAAATGAAGAAGCAAATAGATGGGGAAACACTGGCTGACTTTATTTTTGGGGGCTCCAAAATCACTGCAGATGGTGACTGCAGCCATGAAATTTAAAGACGCTAACTTCTTGGAAGGAAAGTTATGACCAACCTAGACAGCATATTAAAAAGCAGAGACGTTATTTTGTCGACAAAGGTCTGTCTAGTCAAGACTATGGTTTTTCCAGTAGTCATGTACGGATGTGAGAGTTGGACTGTGAAGAAAGCTGATTGCCGAAGAATTGATGCTTTTGAACTGTGGTGTTCGAGAAGAATCTTGAGAGTCCCTTGGACTGCAAGGAGATCCAACCAGTGCATTCTAAAGGAGATCAGTCCTGGGTGTTCATTGGAAGGACTGATGTCGAAACAAACTCCAAAACTTTTGGCCACCTGATGCAAAGGGCTGACTCATTTGAAAAGACCCTGATGCTGGGAAAGATTGAGGGCAGGAGGAGAAGGGGACGACAGATGATGAGATTGGCTGGATGGCATCACTGACTCGATGGACATGGGTTTCGGTGAACTCCAGAAGTTGGTGATGGACAGGGAGGCCTGGAGTGCTGCAGTTCATGAGGTCGCAAAGTGTCAGTCAGACACGACTGAGCGACTGAACTGAAGAGTAAAATGACAACAAAAGAAACCAAAAGGAAAAAAAAAAGTGAGCTTGTAAATGGAAGAGACTATCTATTGCCAGAAAATAGGGTGTGGGGGATGAGAAGTGGGTAAAGGTCAAAAGTTACAAACTTTCAATTACAAAATAAGTAAGGCCTGGGGATATAATCCCATGGATGGAGGAGCCTGGTAGGCTGCAGTCTGTGGGGTCGCTAGGGGTTGGACACGACTGAGCGACTGCACTTTCACTTTTCACTTTCACACATTGGAGAAGGAAATGGCAACCCACTCCAGTGTTCTTGCCTGGAGAATCCCAGGGACGGGGGAGCCTGGTGGGCTTCCGTCTATAGGGTCACACAGAGTCGGACACGACTGAAGTGACTTAGCAGCAGCAGCAGGGGATAAAATACACACATAGCAACTATAGTTAATAATACTGCTTTACATATTTGAATGCTGCTAACAGAGTGTATCTTAACAGTTCTCATCACAAGAAAACAGTTTTTTTTGTAACTATGTATGGTGGTGGATGCTAATTAGACTTACTGTGTTGATAATTTCACAATATATACAAATGCTGAATCATTACATTATATATCTGGGGCTAACAGTATATATCAATTTTACCTTAATTGAAAAAATGAAATGAATAAAATTTAAAAAGAAAGAGACCAAGTACCTTGATACAACATTCAAAATATCAAAAAATAGGAACATGATTAACTGCCAAAGGCATGGTAAAGTGATATGCAGCTAATAAGAACTCATAGGAAAGGGAGATGATTCCTGGAAAATGCAGGTAAAATATAGCAGGTAGAAATATTTCCAAAGAAATTATGCAAAACTACTTTAGCTGTACTTTACATATACCTGCATTATCAATTTCCACAAAACTTTTCTTTAAAAACAGTTTCACAGAATACAAGTAAGGTAAGTAACACAGTGGGATCAGCATTCTGCAAAAATATAAAAAAGAACTGTCTTTAGCTTCCAAAAATGACACCTCTATCTACAAATTAGCCACAATTAAGTATACTGACATAAACAGACTTCATTACCAAATACTGAAAATTCCGCAAGAACTGAATATTATGGGAACAAGATAATCTAAACAAACTCAACAACAGCCTTAAAAAATCATTATCCACAACACCTTGAAAAATCCACATAATATATCCATGCCAAAGAGAAAAGAAATTCCATACAGTACCAATAAATGAATATTCCAGTATCACACGTCAAGGAAAAATATTAGAAGTAGAGTTATTCATATAAGAATTTATTTCTGGATGCCCAGTCAGATTTTAATGCCATATTCAAAATGAAAAATAAAAATCTAGCCACAAGAAAGAATCGGGTCATTAAGATTTATTAAAATGTATAAGATCAAAAGACACACCTGTTTGCAACTGTATTAAGCTCAGTACTTGTACTATTAATGCTTAACTTTCACTAATTATGTCCCTAATTGCTACCATCAAACTCACAAACTAAATATAATAAGAGGTGTAATTCTTCTGTTTAGCTTCTAAATGTCTTAGAATACCTACTGTTGCAGTAAAAAATGCTAAAAGACATCTGTCAGTTTTGACTTAAAAAAATAGTCCACATTGTGAAGCAACTATACTCCAATAAAAATTAATTAAAAAATAATATAGACGTTAAATGACACCTGAAAGATCCATCACTATTCAAACACAATCACAATTTCCTTCCTAATATAATATCCAAATACATGCCATGTAACACATTTCCAACCAGGTTGCTTTTCTCATAATCATAAAAGAAGCATGAGAATTATTCTACTACAGAACTGGTGGGGTGTGGGATCAAGATGGCAGAGTAGGATGGCCCTAAATTCACCTCCTCCATGAGCACACCAAAATCACAACTGCTTAAAGAGTAACTCTCTACGTGCATGCATGCATGCTAAAGTTGCTTCAGTCCTGTTCAACTCTGTGCAACTGCATGGATTGTAGCTCTCCAGGACTCTCTGTCCACGGGATTCTCCAGGCAAGACTACTGGAGTGGGTTGCCGTGCCATTCTCTGGGGGATATTCCCGACCCAAGGACCAAACTCATGTCTCTTACATCTCCTGCACTGGCAGTCAGGTTCTTTACCACTAGCGTCACCAAGACAACCTAAAGACTAGGGATTCCAATCCCAAAGAACGGCAGTGCCAAAGAAAGTTAAAACTACCTTAAAACTGCACTCATTTCACATGCTAGCAAGGTAATGCTCAAAATCTTTCAAGATAGGCTTCAACAGTACATGAACTGAGAACTACCAGATGTACAAGTTGGATTTAGAAAAGCCAGAGGAACCAGAGATCAAATTGCCAACATGTGCTGGATCATAGAAAAAGCAAGGGAATTCAAGAAAAACATCTACTTCTGCTTCATTAACTACACTACAGCCTTTGACTGTGTCGATCACAAAAAACAGGACAAAATTAAGAAAGAGATGGCAATATCAGACCACCGTACCTGCCTCCTAAGAAACCTGTGCTTAGTTGTTCAGTTGTGCCCTACTCTTTGCAACCCCATGGGCTGTAGCCCACCGGCTCCTCTGTCCATGGGGATTCTCCAGGCAAGAATACTAGATTGGGTTGCCATGCCCTCCTCCAGGGGACCTTCCCAACCCAGGGATCGAATCTAGGTCTCCTGCATTGCAGGCAAACCCATACGCAGGTCAAGAAGCAACAATCAGAACTGGACAGGAAATAACACACTGGTTCAAAATTGGGAAAGAAGTACGTCAAAGCTATATAACTGTCACCCAGCTTATTTAACTTATATGCAGAGTACATCATGCCCAATGTCAGGCTAAATGACTCACAAACTGGAATCAAGATTGCTAGGAGAAATATCAACAACTTCAGATATGCAGATTATACCACCCTTATGGCAGAGAGTGAAGAGGAACTAAAGAGCCTCTTGATGAAGATGAAAGAGGAGAGTGAAAAAGCTGGCTTAAAACTCAACATTCAAAAAACTAAGATCATTTGGTCCCATCACTTCATGGCAAATAGATGGGGAATAACGAAAACAGTGACAGACTTTATTCTCTTGGGCTCCAAAATCACTATGGTCAGCAACAACAGCCACGAAATTAAAAGACATTTGCAAGGCTTCCCGTTCAAGATAGTGGAACACCAAAATTGCAACTATGCTGAGCAACCATCGATTAGAGGATGCTGCTGCTGCTACTAAGTCGCTTCACTCACATCTGACTCTTCGTGACCCCATGGACTGCAGCCTACCAGGCTCCTCCAACCATGGGACTTTCCAGGCAAGAGCACTGGAGTGGGGTGCCATTGCCTTCTCTGAAGAGGATGCTGGAACCTATCAAAGAGAGATACCCCACGTCCAAAGACAAAGAAGCCACAGCGAGACAGTAGGAGCGGTGCAACGTGATAAAATTAAATCCCATACCTGCAAGGTGGGTGACTCACAGACTGGACAGCAATAATACCAAAGAAGTTCTCACACTGGTGTGAAGGTTCTAAACCCCACGTCAGGCTTCCCAGCCTGGGTACCCAACAAAGACACTGGGAATTCCCAGGGAATCTGGCCTTGAGGGCGAGCAGCATTTAATTACAGGACTTCTAGAGGTCTGGGGAAAACAGACTCCAGTCTTGGAGGGCACAAACAAAATTCTGTGTATACCAAGACGCAGAGGAGAGGAGCAGCGACCCCAGAGGAGACTGAACCGAGACTGCCTGCTGGTGCTGGGGGGCCTCCTGTGGTGGTGTGGGTCAGAAGGGGCTCACCACACGGACGGGGCACTGGAAGAGTTCCCTTCGGTGGGAACTCTGACAGTAACCCTTCTACAGAGCCCACAGACCACAGGGCTGGGTCACCCCAGGCAAAACTACCAGGGAGGGAGTGTCGGCAGGTAACTGGATTAAAGCTTTACTGAGTAAGGCCCTGCCCACCAGAGCAAGACCCAGTTTCTCCCATGGCCAGTCCCTCTCAAGCAGCTTAGACAAGCCTCTTAGCCTCAGCCATCAGAGGGTGGACTGAAGAAGCAAGAGGCGCAGTCCCACAGTGGCTAAAACAAAAACATATTACAGGAAGTTAATCATGATGAAAAAGCATAAAGTTATGTCGCAGGTGAAGGGACAAGATAAAACCCCAGAAAAACAATTAAATTAAGTGGAGATAGGCAAGTTTCCAGAAAAAGAATTCAGAATAATGAGAGTGAAGATGATCCAGGATCTGGGGGAAAGAATTGAGACAAAGACTGAGAAGACTCAATAAATGTTTATGAAAGAACTAAAGGACAAGCAGAGACGAATAATGCACTGCTGCTACTGCTGCTAAGTCACTTCAGTCGTGTCCGACTCTGTGCACTAGAAGGAATCAATAGCAGAATAACCGAGCAGGAGAAAGGATAAATGACCTGGAGGACAGAATGGTAGAAATCGCTGCTGCAGAACAGAATATAGAAAAAAGAAAGAAAAGAAATAAAGACAGCCTAAGCAATCTCTGGGACAACACTGAATGCGCCAACATTCGCAGAAGGAGAAGAGAGACAGAAAAGACCTGAGAAAACATTTGAAGAGATAATAGCTGAAAACCTCCTGAACATGGGAAAGGAAATAGTCAACCAAGTCCAGGAAGCACAGAGAGTCCCAGGAAGGAGAAACCCAAGGAGGAACACTCCAAGACACACAGTAATCAAACTGACAATAATTAAAGACAGAGATAAAATATTAAAAGCAACAAGGGAAAAACAAGTATCATACAAAGGTACTCCCATCTGGCTATCAGCTGATTTCTCAAGAGAAACTCCACAAGCCAGAAAGAAATGGCATGATATATTTAAAGTGATAAAATGGAATAATCTGCAACCAAGAATACTCCACCCAGCAAGACTCTCCTTCAGATTTGATGGAGAAACCAAAAGCTTTCAGACAAGCAAAAGAACAGTCTTTTGGACTCTGGGAGAGGGTGAGGGTGGGATGATTTGAGAGAATGGCATTGAAACATGTATATTATCATATGTGAAACAAATCGCCAGTCCAGGTTCGATGCATGATACAGGATGCTCAGGGCTGGTGCACTGGGATGACCCAGAGGGATGGTATGGGGAGGGAGGTGTGAGGGGGGTTCAAGATGGGGAACACATATACACCCAGGGCGGATTCATGTCAATGTATGGCAAAACCAACCAATACTGTAAAGTAATTAGCCTCTAATTAAAATAAATTTAAAAAAAGAAAATGAGGGAAAAAACCAGTTAAAGAGCCTTACAACAAATGCTAAAGGAACTTCTTTATGTGGGAAATACAAGACAAGGAAAAGACCTACAGAAAATAAACCCAAAACCATTAAGAAAATGGTAATAGGATCATACATATCAGTAATTACCTTAAATGTAAATGGATTAAATGCACCAACCAAGACAGAGACTGCCTAGGTGGATGAAAACATGTCCATGTATGCAATTCCACTTACCACATCACTCTGCTTGACCCCCTCAAATTGTATGTAATTATTTCATATTGTTAGGTTAATCCATGTTCCCATTATGGCTTGGAATTGTAATTATCTTTTATTTTCTGTCTGGCTATTGATTGTGAAATCTGATAAACATCTTTTACTATTGTGATTATTTAACTCTTACTCACTTAATACCACGGTATTATGATTAGTCAACAGAAAAATAATAGAATTCTAAATCACCAAAACTAAGATCTAATAGAAAACTCTGTTACCACTTTTTAAAATCCAGATGCATATCAGAATTATCTTGAAATTTTTCGAAAAATACAAATGCTCAAGTATGGCTTTTTTTTCTCCAGTGTCCCAGATATGTTTATAATGAGCAGTCGTGTTTAAAAACAACTGAACTATATACTGATTTTTTTACATTTACCTAATTTGTTTCACTTTTTCTATTTCATATTCAGTGCTTCCATTTCATTTAGTCTATGTTCTCCAATTTCTCCATCTCCTCTTTTTTTTTGATGTTCTTTCTCAAGCCTTTATCAAATGTAGTAGGAAAACTTTTGTGTATATAAACATATATATATTATGAAAATGAATTTTTGCCTAACTAAAAAAAATTATGACATTTTGATTGTACTTGTTTGACTCAGTATGAGTAGAATGCAAGATTTCCAATAAAAAAATAGATATGCAACAAGCAACAAAGGTTTATTGTATAGAACAGGGAACTACAGTCAATATCTTATAATAAACTATGCTGGAAAATAATTTCAAAAATAATATATGTGTATCTGGATAACTGAATCACCTTGCTGAGCACCTGCAACACTGTAAGTCAACTATACTTCAATATAATATATTTATTTTACAAATAAAAAAATAAAAGATATTGCTCCATGGAAGAAAACCTATGACAAAACTACATAGCAAATTAAAAACCAGAGACATTATTTTTCCAACAAAGGTCCATATGGTGAAAGCTACTGCTTTTCCAGTAGTCATGTACAGATGTGAGAGCTGGACTATAAAGAAGGCTAAGCACCAAAGAACTGATGCTTTTTAACTGTGGTGCTAGAGAAGACTCTTAAGAGTCCCTTGGGATGGCAAGGGGATCAAACCAGTCAATCCTAAAGGAAATCAACAGTGAATATTCACTGGAAGGACTGATGCTGAGGTTCCAATACTTTGGCCACCTGATGTGAAGAGCCAACTCACTGGACAAGACCCTGATGCTGGGAAAGATTGAAGGCTAGAGGAGAAGGGGATGACAGAGGATGAGACAGTTGGATGGCATCACTGACTCAATGGACATGAGTTTGAGTAAACTCTTGGAGTTGGTGATGGACATAGAGGTCGGGTGTGCTGCAGTTCACGGGGTTGCAAAGAGTTGGACATGACTTGGCAACTGAATAATAACAACAAAATACTAGAAAAAAGATTTTTCACAACTAAAGATATATAACACTTCACAACACATCATGTTAAATGCCAGGCTAGATGAAGCTGGAATCAAGATTGCCGGGAGAAATATCAATAACCTCAGATATGCAGATTACACCACCCCTATGGCAGAAAGCGAAGAGGAATGAAAGCCTCTTGAAGAAGAGGGAGCAAGATGGCAGAGGAATAGGACAGCGAGACCACTTTTCCCCCACAAATTCATCAAAAGAACATTTGAACGCTGAGTAAATTCCACAAAACAACTTCTGAACGCCGTCAGAGAACATCAGGAACCCATAAAAGCAAGCCACTATCTTCAAAAGGAGGTAGGAAAAAACATAAAAGGTAAAAAGAGAGACAAAAGATGTAGGGACAGAGCTCCATCCCGGGAAGGGAGGTTTAAAAAAGAGAGAAGATTCCAAACACCAGGAAACACTCTCGCTGACGAGTCTGTGGCGAGCCTTGGAACCTCAGAAGGCCACATAACCGGGAGGAAAAAGAAAGAAATAATTAAAACCCACAGATTACCGCCAAATGGTAACTCCCAGAGGAGAAGCAGCGCAGATGCCAGCATCCGCCATTAGCAAGCAGGGGCTGGGCAGGGAGGAGCCGGCTGAACTGCTTAGAGAGGGGATCCGGCCTGAATGCCACGAGGGCAATCTGAGAGAACTAACTATGGATAGTGGGGCAGACTGTGGGATAGCTACCCCGTGAAAAGGCGAAAAGACCTAACCTAAGACTCTGCCAGCCCCACTCACAGAAAAAAGGACTGAGCAGAGATAGCCGACTGCGGTCGGCCCACCCCCCTGCCGAGACAGGCAGGGGAGCACAGCCAAAACCAGAAGGGGGCAACCACGGCCCCAGAGAGGCATCCAATACCAAACTGCAGGTGGGCTTTATTGCTAACCAAGACTTCATGTGTTTCTGACCGGTCAACATCCGTCTGAGAAGGTGCACCGGCTGTACACCCAGAAAACCAAGCAGGAGGGACCGGGGAGGCGACAAGTCACAGTGACTGCACTCACCAAGCACCTGGTCACCTGAGCTGCTCAGACCGGGGAAGGCACAAAACGTAGGCCCAACCGAGTCTCCACCTTTATGGAGTACCCGAGTGCCTGAACCTGAGCTGCTCAGACCTGGGAAGTGCATGCAACCCAGCGCCAGCCTTGGACAATTCCCGGCAGAGCAACCTAGAGCCTTTGCAGTGTAGAATGGGACAGCTCACGTGCCGAGAGCAGGGGCAAACCCAGTGTGGCCAAGACACTGCGAGCACTCCCCACAGATGCCAGAGATATTTGTCTGCTGCATTCCTCCCTTCCCAGAACAGGACTGAACAAGCGAGCCTTAAAAAGTGCCCACCACCGCCCCCTAGTGTCAGGGAGGAAATTAGACGCTGAAGAGTCTAGCAAACAGAAGCTAAAACAGAGGGAACCACCTTGGAAATGACAGATAGAGAAGTCTAGAGGTTACTCCAAGAATAAGACCGAAAACCAGAGGCAACAGGTTTAAGCCTGAATCCTGAGAACACCAGAGAACTCCTGACTCCAGAGAATATTAATTGATAGGAGCTCATCAAACGCCTCCATACCTGCACTGAAACCAAGCACCACCCAAGGGTAAACAATTTCCAGAGCAAGACATACCACGCAAATCCTCCACCAACACAGGAAAACAGCCCTGAGCTTCAATATACAGGCTGCCCAAAATCACTCCAAACCCACTGACATCTCATAACTCATTACTGGGCATTTCATTGCACTCGAGAGAGAAGAAATCCAGCTCCACCCACCAGAATACCAACACAGGCTTCCCTAACCAGGGAACCTTGACAAGTCACCCATCCAACCCACACACAGCGAGGAAACTACATAATAAAGAGAACTCCACAAACTGCCAGAAGAGGGAAAGGCCACCCCAAACACAGCTATATAAGCAAGATGAAGAGGCAGAGAAATACCCAGCAAGTAAAGGAACAGGATAAATGCCCACCAACACAAACAAAAGAGGAAGATATAGGGAATCTACCTGATAAAGAATTTCGAATTTTGATGGTGAAAATGATTCAAAATCTTGAAAGTAAAATGGAGTTACAGATAAATAACTTGGAGAAAAGGATTGAGAAGATGAAAGAAAGGTTTAATAAGGATTTAGAGGAAATAAAAAAGAGTCAATATACAACGAATAATGCAATAGATGAGATCAGAAACACTCTGGAGGGAACAAACAGCAGAATAACAGAGGCAGAAGACAGGATAAGTGAGCTAGAAGATAGAATTGTAGAAATAAATGAAACAGAGAGGAAAAAAGAAAAACAAATTAAAAGAAATGAGGACAATATTAGACACCTCTGGGACAGTGTTAAACGCCCCAACATTCGAATCATAGGAATCCCAGAAGAAGACAAAAAGAAAGACCATGAAAGAATACTTGAGGAGATAATACTTGAAAACTTCCCTAAAATGGGGAAGGAAATAATCACCCAAGTCCAAGAAACCCAGAGAGTCCCTAACAGGATAAACCCAAGGCGAAATACTCCAAGACACATATTAATCAAATTAACAAAGATCAAACACAAAGAACAAATATTAAAAGCAGCAAGGGAAAAGGAGCAAATAACACACAAGGGGATTCCCATAAGGATAACAGCTGATCTTTCAACAGAAACTCTTCAGGCCAGGAGGGAATGGCAAGACATACTTAAAGTGATGAAAGAAAGTAACCTACAGACCAGATTACTATACCCAGCAAGGATCTCATTCAAATATGAAGGAGAAATCAAAAGCTTTACAGACAAGCAAAAGCTGAGAGAATTCAGCATCACCAAACCAGCTCTCCAACAAATGCTAAAGGATCTTCTCTAGTCAGGAAACACAGAAAGGGTGTATAAACTCGAACCCAAAGCAATAAAGAAAATGGCAACGGGATCATACTTATCAATAATTACCTTACACGTAAATGGGTTGAATGCCCCAACCAAAAGACAGAGGCTGGCTGAATGGATACAAAAATAAGACCCCCATATATGTTGTCTAAAAGAGACCCACCTCAAAACGAGGGACACATACAGACTGAAAGTGAAGGGCTCGAAAAAGATTTTCCATGTAAATAGAGACCAAAAGAAAGCAGGAGTAGCAATACTCCTATCAGATAAAACAAGACTTTAAAACAAAGGCTGTGAAAAGAGACAAAGAAGGACAATACATAATGATCAAAGGATCAATCCAAGAAGAAGATATAACAATTATAAATATTTATACACCCAACATAGGAGCACCGCAATATGTAAGACAAATGCTAACAAGTATGAAAGGGGAAATCAACAATAACACAATAATAGTGGGAGACTTTAATACCCCACTCACACCTATGGATAGATCAACTAAACAGAAAATTAACAAGGAAACACAATCTTTAAATGATACAATAGACCAGTTAGACCTAATAGATCTCTATAGGACATTTCACCCCAAAACAATGAATTTCACCTTTTTCTCAAGCGCACACAGAACCTTTTCCAGGATAGGTCACATCTGGGCCATAAATCTAGCCTTGGTAAATTCAAAAACATTGAAATCATTCCAAGCATCTTTTCGGACCACAATGCAGTAAGATTAGATCTCAACTACAGGAGAAAAACTATTAACAATCCCAACATATGGAGGCTGAACAACACACTGCTGAATAACAAACAAATCATAGAAGAAATCAAGAGAAATCAAAATATGCATAGAAACAAATGAAAATGAAAACACAACAACCCAAAACCTCTAGGACACCGTAAAAGCAGTGCTAAGGGGAAGGTTCAGAGCAATACAGGCACACCACAAGAAACAAGAAAGAAGTCAACTAAATAACCTAACTCTACATCTAAAGAAACTAGAAAAGGAAGAAATGAAGAACCCCAGGGTTAGCAGAAGGAAAGAAATAGTAAAAATTAGGGCAGAAATAAATGCAAAAGAAACAAAAGAGACCATAGCCAAAAGCTGGTTCTTTGAGAGGGTAAATAAAATTGACAAACCACTAGCCAGACTCATCAAGAAACAAAGGAAGAAGAATCAAATCAATAAAATTAGAACATGCATTGACCCTGAACTGCTGATTCGTTTCACATATGACAACATACATGTTTCAGTGTCATTCTCTCAAATCATCCCACCCTCACCCTCTCCCACAAAGTCCCAAAGACTGTTCGATACAACTGTGTCACTTTTGCTCTCTCCTATACAGGGTTATATTTCCATCTTTCTAAATTCCATATATATGTGTTAGTATACTGTATTGGTGCGTTTCTTTCAAAATGAAAATGGAGAGATCACAACTGACAACACAGAAATACAAAGGATCATTAGAGAATACTATCAGCAATTATATGGCAATAAAATGGACAACTTGGAAGAAATGGACAAATTCTTAGAAAAGAACAACTTTCCAAAACTGAACCAGGAAGAAATAGAAAATCTCAACAGACCCATCACAAGCACGGAAATAGAAGTTGTAATCAGAAATCTTCCAGCAAACAAAAGCCCAGGTCCAGACGTCTTCACAGCTGAATTCTACCAAAACTTTAGAGAAGAGCTAACACCTATTCTACTCAAACTCTTCCAGAAAATTGCTGAGGAAGGGAAACATCCAAACTCATTCCATGAGGCCACCATCACCCTAATCCCAAAACCTGGTAAAGATCCCACAGAAAAAGGAAACTACAGGCTAATATCACTGATGAACATAGATGCAAAAATCCTTAACAAAATTCTAGCAATCAGAATCCAACAACACATTAAGAAGATCATACAACATGACTAAGGGGGCTTTATCCCAGGAATGCAAGGATTCTTCAATATCCACAAATCAATCAATGTAATACACCACATTAACAAACTGAAAAATAAAAACCATATGATTATCTCAATAGATGCAGAGAAAGCCTTCGACAAAATTCAAATCCATTTATGATAAAAACCCTCCAGAAGGTGGGTATAGAAGGAAAATACCTCAACATAATAAAAGCTATATATGACAAACCCACAGCAATCATTATCCTCAACGGTGAAAAACTGAAAGCATTTCCCCTAAAGTCAGGAACAAGACAAGGGTGCCCACTCTCACCACTACTCTTCAACATAGTTCTGGAAGTTTTGGCCACAGCAATCAGAGCAGAAAAAGACATAAAAGGAATCCAAATTGGAAAAGAAGAAGTAAAACTTTCACTGTTCGTTGATGACATGATCCTCTACACAGAAAACCCTAAAGCCTCTACCAGAAAACTACTAGAGCTAATCAATGAATACAGTAAAGTTGCAGGATATAAAATCAACACACAGAAATCGCTTGCATTCCTATATACTAATAATGAGAAAATAGAAAGAGAAATTAAGGAAACTATTCCATTCACTGTTGCAACGAAAAGAATTAAATACTTAGGAATATATCTACCAAAGAAACAAAAGACCTGTACATAGAAAACTATAAAACACTGGTGAAAGTAATCAAAGAGGACACTAATAGATGGAGAAATATACCGTGTTCATGGATTGGAAGAATAAATATTGTGAAAATGAGTATACTACCCAAAGTAATTTATACATTCAATGCAATCCCTATCAAGCTACCAATGATATTTTTCACAAAACTAGAACAAATAATCTCACAATTTGTATGGAAATACAAAAAATCTCGAATAGCCAAAGCAATCTTGAGGAAGAAGTATGGAACTGGGGGAATCAACCTGCTGGACTTTAGGCTCTACTACAAAGCCACAGTCATCAAGACAGTATGGTACTGGCATAAAGACAGAAATATACATCAATGGAACAAAATAGAAAGCCCAGAGATAAATCCACGCACTTATGGACACCTTATCTTTGACAAAGGAGGCAAGAATATAAAATGGAGAAAAGACAGTCTCTTTAACAAGTAGTGCTGGGAAAACTGGTCAGCCACTTGTAAAAGAATGAAACTAGAACACTTCCTAACACCATACACCAAAATAAACTCAAAATGGATTAGAGAGCTAAATGTAAGACCAGAAACTATAAAACTCCTAGAGGAGAACATAGGCAAAACACCCTCCGACATAAATTACAGCAGGATCCTCCATGACCCACCTCCCAGAATATTAGAAATAAAAGCAAAAATAAACAAATGGGACCTAATTAAAATTAAAAGCTTCTGCACAGCAAAGGAAACTATAAGCAAGGTGAAAAGACAGCCTGCAGAATGGGAGAAAATAATAGCAAATGAAACAAGTGACAACGAATTAATCTCCAAAATATACAAGCAGCTCCTGCAGCTCAATTCCAGAAAAATAAACGACCCAATCAAAAAATGGGCCAAAGAACTAAACAGACATTTCTCCAAAGAAGACATACAGATGGCTAACAAACACATGAAAAAATGCTCAACATCCCTCATAATCAGAGAAATGCAAATCAAAACCACAATGAGATACCATTTCACACCATTCAGAATGGCTGCTATCCAAAAGTCTACATGCAATAAATGCTGGAGAGGGTGTGGAGAGAAAGGAACCCTCTTACACTGTTGGTGGGAATGCAAACTAGTACAGCCACTATGGAGAACAGTGTGGAGATTCCTTAAAAAACTGGAAATAGAACTGCCATATGATCCAGCAATCACACTCCTGGGCATACACACCGAGGAAACCAGAATTGGAAGAGACACATGTACGCCAATGTTCATCACAGCACTGTTTATAATAGCCAGGACATGGAAGAAACCTAGATGTCCATCTGCAGACGAATGGATAAGAAAGCTGTGGTGCACATACACAATGGAGTATTATTCAGCCATTAAAAAGAATGCATTTGAATCAGTTCTAATGAGGTGGATGAAATTGGAGCCTATTATACAGAGTGAAGTAAGCCAGAAGGAAAAACACCAATACAGTATACTAACGCATATATATGGAATTTAGAAAGATGCAAATGATAACCCTGTATACGAGACAGCAAAAGAAACACAGGTGTATAGAACAGTCTTTGCAACCCTGTGGGAGAGGGCGAAGGTGGGATGATTTGGGAGAATGGCATTGAAACATGTATATTATCATATGTGAAACGAATCACCAGTCCAGGGTCGACGCATGATACAGGACGCTCGGTACTGCTGCATGGGGATGACCCTAGGGATGATAAGAGGAGGAGGGAGGTGGGAGGAGGATTCAGGAAGGGGAACTCATGTACACCTGGGGCGGATTCATGTCAATGTATGGCAAAACCAACCAATATAATATTGTAAAATAATTAGCCTCCAATTAAAAAAAAAGAAACAAAGGAAGCTGAGTGGAAGTAGCTAAATGCTTTAGTGGCTAAATGTGTTAGTGACTAAATGTTCTCATCTTTTAAAACCCAAATGCTTATTTCCATGCAGGTGTTCTAGGGGAAAAGCCTGAATAAGCAACTGAAATAAAGTGTGATCTATAAGCAGATTTACCATTGTAAACAGAAAAAAAAAAAAGCCTCTTGATGAAAGTTAACGAGGAGAGTGAAAAAGTTGGCTTAAAACTCAACATTCAAAAACCTAAGATCATGGCATCTGATCCCATCACTTCATGGCAAATAGATGGGGAAACAATGTAAACAGTGATAAACTTTATTTTGGGGGGCTCCAAAATCACTGCAGATGGTGACTACAGCCATGAAATTAAAAGACACTTTCTCCTTGGAAGAAAAGCTATGACCAACCTAGATAGCATATTAAAAAGCAGAGACGTTACTTTGCCAAAAAAAGTCCATCTAGTCAAAGCTATGGTTTTATCCAGGAGTCACATACGGATGTGAGAGTTGGACCATAAAGAAAGCTGAGCACCAAAGAACTGATGTTTTTGAACTGTGTTGGAGAAGACTCTTGAGAGTCCTTTGTACTGCAAGGAGATCCAACCAGTCCATCCTAAAGGAGATCAGTCCTGAATATTCATTGGAAGGACTGATGCTGAAGCTGAAACTCCAATACTTTGGCCACCTGATGTGAAGAACTGACTCACTGGAAAAGACCTTGAAAGCTAGGAAAGACTGAAGGCGGGAGGAGAAGGGGACGACAGAGGATGAGATGGTTGGATGGCATCACTGACTAGATGGGTATAAGTTTGAGTAGGCTGTGGGAGTTGGTGATGGACAAGGAAGCCTGGTGTGCTGCAGTCCATGGGGTTGCAAAGAGTCGGACTCAACTGAACTGATGAAATATATAGATTGAGGAGCCACAGTGAAATGGATACAAAGAAGAAATAAAGACACAGCTTACTCAGGACCCACATGACCCTGCTGGTGACCCACACAGGAAGAATATCACCACCACAGTGGTCCTCCCCAAGGAACAAAGGGTCTGAGACCCATTCTGGGCTCCCCAGCCTGGGGATCCTGTACCAGAAGATGAGTCCCTAGAACATCTGGCTTCGAAAACCAGTGGAGCTTACAATTGGGAGAACAGGAGAGATACAGGAACCAGAGACTCCCCCTTAAAGGGTGAGAAGAAAATCTCACAAGCTGAGTCCAAGCACAACGGTAGTAATTTGAGAGGTAGCTCTGTAAGATCTGTCCTGAGTATTCACTGGAAGGACTGATGCTGAAGATGAAACTCCAATACTTTGGCCACCTGATGCGAAGGGCTGACGCATTTGAAAAGACCCTGATGCTGGGAAAGATTGAGGGCAGGAGAAGAAGGGGACAACAGAGGATGAGATGGTTGGATGGCATCACCAACTTGAGGGACATGGGTTTGGGTGAACTCCGGGAGTTGATGATGGACAGGGAGGCCTGGCGTGCTGTGGTTCATGGGGTCACAAAGAGTCAGACACAACTGAGCGACTGAACTGAACTGAACTGTGTAAGACACACCTGTAGATCTTAGAAAGCATTCCAGAGAGACAGGAGGAGACTGGGACCCCCCTGGGGTTGAGTCTCTCATTGTACCATGCTGATAGAGATGTTGGCAAGCACCATCTTCGAATCCTCCCTCCAGCCCCTTAACTCTAGGGCCTGCCCCACCCTCTGCTGTACCCACAGTAACCACACTAGGCAGAGCAGGGGGAAGTCAGCTCCACCCCAACTAATGGCACATGCAGCCCATATAGGAAGCACTCCCAGCACACACAGCTCTAATGACCAGAGAGGAGTGCATTGCTAGGACTCACGGAATGTCTCCTACATAAGACCACTTTCTAAGACTAGGAGACATAACAGACTTAAGTACTACACAGATACGAAAGAGAATTAGATAAAATGAGAAGACAGAGGACTATGTCCTGACTGAAAGAACAAAGACAAAATATCAGAAAATGAACTAAATGAAACAGAGATAAGTAATACACTTAAAAAAAGAATTCAAGGTAATGATCATAAAGATGATCACCAAACTTGGGAGAAGAATGGATGAAAAAAGTGAAAATTTCAACAAAGAGCTAAAATATGTTAACAATGAGCCAATCAGAGTTGAAGAATAACTGAAAGAAAAACACACTAGAAGGACTGAATTAGATGGTACAAAGATTTAGCAGTTGATTAGATGGTACAGAAGAACGAACCAGTGACCTAGGAGGTAGACAAAGCAAAACTCACCCAAGATATAGCAAATATATACCCAATAAGGTATTAACATCTAAAATAAATTAAGATTATTAACATCACTAATCATCAGGGAATCAAAACCACCAATGAGATACCACCTAACACCTGTCAGAATGGCTATCAGAAAAAAGACAACAAATTAACAAGTGTTGGTGAGAACGTGGAGAAAAGGGAACACTGGTAAGACTGCACGTTGCTACAGCCACTATAGAAAATAGTATGGAGGTTCCTCAAAAATTAAAAATTGAACTACCATATGATCCAGCTGTTTCACTTCTGGGTATATACTCGAAAAAAATGTATACTGCAGAAGTATTTACAGCACCCAAGATATAGAAGTAAACTAAGTGTCTAGTGATAGACGACAAATAGACAGAAAAGATGTGATATATAGATATATATACTTACTACATATATGGTCACATGTGGACTTCCCCTGTGGCTCAGATGGTAAAGAATCTGCCTGCATTGCAGAAGACCCAGGTTTCAATCCCTGGGTTGGGAAAATCCCCTGGAGAAGGGAAGGGCAACCCCACTCCAGTATTCTTGCCTGGAAAATCCCATGGACAGAGGATCCTGCTGGGCTACAGTCCATGGGGTCGCAAAAAGTCAGACACGATGGAGTGACTGATACCACACTACGGTTACACACACACATACACACACACACACAAATACACACAATGGAATATTACTCATAAATAGGATTAAATCTTGCTATTTGGAACAACTGGGAGGATTCAGGGTATCACGTTAAGTGAAATAACTCAAGAGAAAGACCAATATCACAAATACTATATGATGTCACTAATACGTTGAATCTAAAAAACAAAATAAACAATGAAAACAGACTAATACATACAAAGAACAAACAGGTGGTTATCACAGGTGGGCAGGGTGGGAAATTGGGCAAAAAAGGTGAAGAAGATGAGTCACAGGGATATAATATACCGCATAAGGAATATGGTCAATAATACTGTAATAACTTTGTATAGGGACAGATAGTTACTAGACAACTTACTGTGGTGATCATTTTGTAATGTATTTAAATGTCAAATCAACTTTTCCATTATTTACCTGAAACATTTCAAATATTATCTCAAAATATCTTCAAAAATTTAACAAAATATGCACATTAAAGACCAACATGACAGAAAACTGCCATAAAGTGATCATTTACAAATAACTGTGGAAAGTTTACTTTCTCTCTGTTTGTAAAGTGTTCCTTTAAATTTCAAATACTGATTTTGCAATACAGACCTGGATCTGAAGCACCAGCTGGGAGGCCTCTGGGCCCGGCCACCTTATGAGCCAGTGAAACTAGAAAGCACAAAGGAAAAAAAAAAGGAGAACAAGACTTGGAGGATGAGGAGGAGGATATGGAATACATCTCTCTCCACAGAGACATCAGGAACACACCTTCAGACACAAAAGTGCATGCAATACACCAGCTGAGAGTAGACAGGAGTACCTGACCAGTGGAAAAGAATATACAGAACCACATAAAACTCGAGATCAAGCCCTGAGCCCTTGGAGTGGGAGCACTGACTCCAAGACCCTAGACTTCCAGAGAACTAACACTAGGAAGTATCAAATAGCGAGAACTAACACAAGGGAAACCACTTGAATACAAGACCCGGCATCAGCCAACCACCAGTAGCACCCTGTGCAGGACACCCCATCTAAATGACAAACAAAACAAAAATATAAACCCAATCACCAGCAGACACGATTACCACCTCACTCAGTCTTGTCCATTAGAGGAACAACAAGCAAACAAAAACTCAGCATAAAGCAATGGCAAGCCACTCCAGTACTATTGCCTAGAAAATCCCATGGATGGAGGAGCCTGGTAGGCTGCAGTCCATGGGGTCGCTAAGGGTCAGACATGACTGAGTGAATTCGCTTTCACTTTTCACTTTCACACATTGGAGAAGGAAATGGCAACCCAATCCAGTGTTCTTGCCTGGAGAATCCCAGGGACGGGGGAGCCTGGTGGGCTTCCGTCTACGGGGTCACGCAGCATTGGACACGACTGAAGTGACTTAGCAGTAGCAGCATATGAAGCTTACACAAACCACTGGACAAACCTTAGGAGGGGAGAAACCAAAAGGAAGAAAGAATTCAACCTTGAAGCCTGGGAAAAGGAGACCTCAGACACAGTAAGTTAAAAAAAAAAATAATGAAAAGGCAGAGAAATACTACAAAAATGAAGGAACAAACTAGAAATACAGAAGTCCAAACAAATGAAGAGGAAATAGGCAAACTAGATGAAAAATAATTCAGAATAATGATAATAAAGATGATCAAAAACCTTGAACACAGAATGGAGAAAAAAATGTTAAGAATCAATTAACAAAGACCTAGAAGAATTAAAGAATAAACATAGAGAGACAAACAACACAATTACTGAAATTAAAAATACTCTAGAAGGAATCAACAGCAGATAACTGAAGCAGAAGAACAAAACAGTAAGCTGGAAGATAATATGGTGGAAATAACTTCTGAAGAGCAGAATAAAGTAAAAAGAATGAAAAGAACTGAGGACAGTCTCAGAGACCTCTGGGACAATATCAAACACACCAACATTCAAATAATAGGGGTTCCAGAAGGAGAAGAGAAAAAGAAAGGGCATGAGAAAATTTTTGAAGAGAGTGTAGTTGAAAACCTCCCCAACATGGAAAATGAAACAGTCAATAAAGTCCAAGAAGTGCAAAGAGTTCCATACAGGATAAACATGCCAAGACACATACTAATCAAACTAATAAAGACTAAACACAAAGAAAGAATATTAAATGCAGCAAGGGGAAAGCAACAAGTAACATACAAGGGAAACCCCATACATCTAAACCCTGATCTCCCAGCAGAAACTCTGCAGGCCAGAAGGGAATGGCAGGATATAGTTAAAGTACTGAAAGGGAAAAATTTACAACCAAGATTACTGTACCCAGGAAGGATCTCATTCAAAATTGATCGAGAAATAAAAAGCTTTTCAGATAAGCAAAAGTTAAGAGAATTCAGTACCATCAAATCAGTGTTACGACAAATGTTAAAGGGACTTATATACTCAAGAAATACAAGAGAAGAAAAAAGATCTACAAAATCAACCCCAATTAAGAAAATGGCAATCAGAACACATATCACTTTAAATATAAATGGATTAAATGCTCCAACCAAAAGACACAGACTGGCTGAATGGATACAAAAACAAGACCCACATATATGACATCTACAAGAAATCGACTTCAGACCTCAAGACACATATAGATTGCAAATTAGAGGATGGAAAAATATATTCCATGCAAATAGGAAGCAAAGAAAGCTAGAGTAACAATACTCATATCAGACAAAATAGACCTTAAAATAAAGAAGATTATAAGAGATAAGGAAGGACACTACATATGATCAAGGGATCAATCCAAGAGGAAGACATAACAATTGTAAATATTGATGTACCCAACATAGGAGCACCTCAATACATAAGACAAACACTAACAGACATAAAAGGAGAAACTGACAGTAACACAATAATAGTAGGAGACTTTAACACCCGTTCACACCAGTGGACAGACCATCAAAGCAGAAAATTAATAAGGAAACACAAGTCTTAAACGATACATTAGATGAGATGGATTTCATGGATATACTCAGGACATTCCACCCAAATGCAGAAGAATACACCTTCTTCTCAAGTTTACATGGAACATTCTCCAGGATAGACCACATCTTGGGTCACAAATCAAATCTCAGTAAATGTAAAAAAGTTGAAATTGTATCAAGCATCTTCTCAGACCACAATGCTATGAGACTAGATATCAATTACAAGAAAAAAACCTGTAGGAAACATGAATACATGGAGATTAAACAATATGTTTCTCAATAACAAACAGGTTACTGAAGAAATCAAAAGGGAAATAAAAAAATTTCTAGAAACAAATGACAATGAAAACATGACAACTCAAAACCTATGGGATGCAGCAAAAGCAGTCCTAAGAGGAAAGTTTATAGCAACACAAGCCTACCTCAAGAAACAAGAAAAACATTGAATAGACAACCTAACTTTACACCTAAACCAAATGGAAAAAGAAGAACCAAAAACCCCCAAAATTAGTAGGAGGAAAGAAACCATAAAGATCTGACCAGAAATAAATGAAAAAGAAATGAAAGAAACGATAGTAAAGATTAATAAAACTAAAAGTTGGTTCTTTGAAAAGATAAACAAAATCGACAAACCTTTAGCCAGACTTACTAAGAAAAAAAGAGAGAAGAATCAAATCAACAAAATTAGAAATGAGAAAGGAGAGGTTACAACAGACAATGCAGAAATACAAAGGATTATAAGAGACTATCATGGACAACTATATGGAGAACCGGGAAGAAGAAACAGACGGACTCTCAGAAAAGTTCAATCTTCCAAGACTGAACCAGGAAAAAACAGAAATTACGAAAAACCCAATTATACACAATGAAACTGAATCTCTGATCAAAATCTGCCAAAAAACAAAAGCCCAGGACCAGATGGCTTCACAGAATTCTATCAAACATTCAGAGAAGAGCTAAGCCTTTCTAAAACTCTTTCAAAAAATTGCAGAGGAAGGAACACTTCCAAACTCATTCTACAAGGCCACCATGACTCTGCTACCAAAACCAGACAAAGACAACACAAAAAAAGAAAACTACAGGCTGATGAACATAGATGCAAAAATCCTCAACAAAAACAAACAGAATTCAGCAACACATCCAAAAGCTCATACACCATGATCAAGTTGGGTTTATTCCAGGGATGCAAGGATGCTTCAGCATATGCAAACCAATCAATGTGATACACCATATTAACAAATTGAAAGATAAAAACCATATGATCATCTCAACATATGCAGAAGGAGCCTTTGACAAAATTCAGCATCCATGTATGATTAAAACTCTTGAAAAAATGGGCATAGAAGGAAACTACCTCAACATAGTAAAGGCCATAGAAAAGAAAGTGAAGTTGCCCAGTCACGTCCGACTCTTTGGGACCCCATGGACTATAGCTTACCAGGCTCCTATGTCCATGGAATTTTGAAGGCAACAGTACTGGAGTGAGTTGCCATTTCCTTCCCCAGGGGATCTTCCCAAACCAGGGATCAAACTCAGGTCTCCTGCACTGCAAGCAGACACTTTACCATTTAAGCCACCAGGGAAGTCATACATGATAAGCATACAGCAAACATTATTCTCAATGGTGAAAAATGGAAAGCATTCCCCCTAAGATCAGGAACAAGAAAAGGGTGTCCACTTTCACCACTATTATTCAACATAGTTCTGGAAGTCCTAGCAACAGCAATCAGAGAAGGAAAAGAAATAAAAGGAATCCAGATCGGAAAAGAAGCAGTAAAGCTCTCACTGTTTGCAGGTGACATGATACTCTACATAGAAAACCCTAAAGACAGTATCAGAAAATTACTAGAGCTAATCAATGAATTTAGGAAAGTTGTAGGATACAAAATCAATACACAGAAATCACTTGCATTTCTATAAACAATAAAAACTCAAAAGAAGAAATTAAGGAATTAATCCCATTCACCATTGCAACAAAAAGAATTAAATATCTAGGAATAAATTTACCTAAGGAGACAGAAGAACTGTACACAGAAAATTATAAGGCACTAATGAAAGAAATCAAAGATGACGTTAAACAGATGGAGAATATTCCATGTCCCTGGGTAGGAAGAATCAATATTGTGAAAATAACTATACTACCAAACACAATCTACAGATTCAACCCAATCCTTATCAAATTACCAATGACATTTTTCACAGGACTAGAACAAAGAATTTCACAATTCATATGGAAACACAAACGACCCTGAATAGCCAAAGCAATGTTGAGAAAGAAGAATGGCACTGGAGGAACAACCTTCCTGACTTCAGAATATATTACAAAGCTACAGTCATCAAGACAGTATGGTACTGGCTCAAAAACAGAAACACAGGCCAATGGAACAACATAGAAAGCCCAGAAATAAACCCATGAACCTATGGGTAGCTTATTTTTGACAAAGGAGGCAAGAAGATACAATGGGGCAAAGACAGCCTCTTCAATAAATGGTGCTGGGAAAACTGGACAGCTACATGTAAAAGAATGAAATTAGAACACTTACTAACACCATACACAAAGATAAATTCAAAATGGATCAAAGACCTAAATGTAAGACCAGAAACTATAAAACTCTTAGAGGAAAACATAGGCAGAACACTCGATGACATAAATCAAAGCAAGATCCTCTATGACCCACCTCCTAGAGTAATGGAAATAAAAACAAAAGTAAACAAGTGGGACATGATTAAATTTAAAAGCTTTTGCACAGCAAAGGAAGCTATAAGCAAGGTGGAAAGACAGCCCTCAGAATGGGAGAAAATAATAGCAAATGAAACAACTGAAAAAGGATTAATTTCCAAAATATATAGGCAGCTCAGACAACTCAATACCAGAAAAACAAACAACCCAATAAAAAGTGGGAAAAATACCTAAACAGACATTTCTCCAAAGAAGACATACAGATGGCTAACAAACACATGAAAAGATGCTCAACATCTCTCATTAGAGAAATGCAAATCAAAACTACAATGAGATATCACCTCACACCAATCAGAATGGTGATCATCAAAAAGTCTACAAACAATAAATGCTAGAAAGGATGTGGAGAAAAGGGAACACGCTTGTACTGTTGGTAGGAATGTAAACTGATACAGCCACTATGGAAGACAGTATTCAGTTCAGTTCAGTTCAGTTCAGTCGCTCAGTCGTGTCCGACTCTCCGCGACCCCATGAATCACAGCACGCCAGGCCTCCCTGTCCATCACCAACTCCCAGAGATTCCTTAAAAAACTAGGAATAAAACTACCATATGATCCAGCAATCCCACTCCTAGGCATCTACCCTGAGGAAACCAAAATTGAAAAAGACACATGTAATCCCATTGTTCATTGCAGCACGATTTACAATAGCTAGAACGTGGAAGCAACCTAGATACCCATCAACAGATGAATGGATAAAGAAGTTGTGGTACATATACATAATGGAATATCAGCCATAAAAATAAATTCATTTGAGTCAGTTCTGATGAGATGGATGAACCTAGAACCTATTATACAGAGTGAAGTAAGTCAGAAAAAGAAAGATAAACATTGTTTTCTAACGCATATATACGGAATCTAGAAAAATGGTACTGAAGGATTTACTTACAGGGCAGCAGTGGAGAAGCAGACATAGAGAATAGACTTGTGGACGTGGGGAGAGGGGAGGAGAGGGTGAGATGTATGGAAAGAGTAACATAGAAACTTACATTCAGTTCGGCTCAGTTCAGTCGCTTAGTCGTGTCCCACTCTTTGCGACCCCATGAATCACAGCATGCCAGGCCTCCCTGTCCATCACCAACTCCCGGAGTTCACTCAAATTCATGTCCATCGAGTCGGTGATGCCATCCAGCCATCTCATTCTCTGTCGTCCCCATCTCCTCCCGCCCCCAATCCCTTGCAGCATCAGAGTCTTTTCCAGTGAGTCAACTCGAAACTTACATTACCATATGTAAAATAGATAGCCAACAGGAATTTGGCTAAGAAACCCAAACAGGGGCTTGTATCAACCTATAGGGGTGGGGTGGGGAGGGAGATGGGGGGGAGGTTCAAAAGGGAGGGGATATATATATATACCTATGGCTGATTCAGGTTGAGGCTTGACAGAAAACAATACAATTCTGTAAAGCAATTATTGTTCAATAAAAAATAATTTTAAATACTGCAGAAAATTTGATAGAATACCATGAATATGTCACCTAAAATCAGCACGTGTGAGCATTTTGATACAAATGCTGTGCTATGTCTCGCCCCATCTCTGCCTCTCCCTCTCCCCTCCTACTTATTTATCTACTTACCCACCTATCATCTGTAGGTATAGAACAATTTATATAATATGATCCCTTCTGAAGGAAAACAGTATTGTATCGAGTTTGTTAGCATGACATTCAGTTCAGTTCAGTTCAGTCACTCAGTCGTGTCCGACTCTCCGCGACCCCATGAATCACAGCACGCCAGGCCTCCCTGTCCATCACCAACACCCCGAGTTCATTAGGTATTTTTTTAAAAAACTTCTTTTGTATATTTGTATTTTCTCATTTTTCAATAATGAACATGTATTTCTTAATTAAAAAAGAAAATATTTATATACTCAAAAAAGAATTATGCATCATAGTATTACCAGCTAAATTCTAACTCTTGTTTTTCTATGAAAAAAAAATTCCCTGTTAACATAGCCATTATATAAATGCAACAAAGACAGGTGCTATTAAGGAAATTTAACAGACCATCTACAATTGATTATTCTCCTTATATAAGGGATAACGTGGCTAATTATTTTCTTTATACAAAAGGCAACTGGCACAAATGTGCAAAATATTACCACTACATCAATATACCTTTGTGAAATCTACTAACTTTCAGATCTTACCTCTGACTTTCAATGACAGGACTTACAGTAGGCTTTTATATTTGTGATATAAACTTATAAACATTTCTTTTTATTTTAAATTCAGAACTATAAGCAGCACATAAATATTCAACTTGAGCTTTTGTTGTTGCTGCTGTTAAAAGCATTAATATTTATTTCAATTGTTCCTTGCTGCAAAAGTATTTAAAGTAATATGATAAAGTAAAGCCATGGTTTAAAAAACTATATTTTATATTTTATGCATCTTTAAAGATGATTACAATTTCACTTAAAGGAAATCAACAAAAGAGCCTGTTTAATGCCAACTCTGAATTTAGGAAATAATATACTCCTTGGGCTTCCTTGGTGGGTCAGTGGTAAAGAACCCGCCTGACAATTCAGGAGACTTGGGTTCAATTCCTGGGTCAGGAAGATCTGCTGGAGAAGGAAATGGCAATGCATTTCAGTATTCTTGCCTAAGAAATCCCATGGATAGAGGAGCCTGATGAGCTACAGTCCACGGCGTCACAGAAGTCGGACACAGTTTAGGGACTAAACAACAACAATACTCCTTATTTTCAGGAAAATCTGAAATCTTTAAGTTGCAAAATGTACACAAAATAGAGGCAATTACTATCCCAAAGACAAGCTTAGTTATGATCAACTACCTTTTTTACCCAAAAAATGTTCATTTAGTATCTAAAAAAGGAAACATAAATTGGTTTATAAAAAATAACTTCCCCATGATCTTTAATCTAGGAATGAAACACTATATTTTAAAATGTTATATATACATTTACATTTAATATTCTTTAGCCCACCACAGTCCTCTATCTATGGGATTCTCCAGGCAAGAATGCTGTCATGGGTTGCCATGCCTTCCTCCATGGGATCTTCTTAACTCAGGGATCGAACCCAGGTCTCCCACATTGCAGGCAGATTCTTTACCGTCTGAGCCACCAGGGAAGCCCAAATGAAGTTTTAGATTTTTATGAACTTCTATTTCATCACATAATTTTTTTAATTATAGCAAAAACTTGACAAAAAAATAAATGAAGACACAACTGTATTTAAAATAAGACTTTACATACCTTGGCTTCCGAAATGCTAAACTATATTGTTGGCAAGCTAGACCCACAGTGGGAGTATAAACGACAGGCATGAATTTCTCAATGTCAGACATCAGCACTTTATAGAAGAGCTTTTCATTTCTATCCTGAAGATCCATTAAGAGAAGATACCTGTGGAAATTGGACGTAATTAGATCTACATTCCAACACAGTCATAAAATAGCTGTTTATAAAACTAAATGTTTGCAACAACATATACACTGGTTCAAAACAGGAAAGGAGTACATCAAAGCTGTAAATTGTCACCCTGCTTATTTAACTTACATGCAGAGTAGATCATGTGAAATGCTGGGCTAGATTAGTTACAAGCTAGAATCAAAATTGACAGGTCAAATAATAACCTCAGATATGCAGATGATGCCACTCTAATGGCAGAAAACGAGACACTAAAGAGCCTCTTGATGAGGGTGAAAGAAGAGAGTGAAAAAGCTGGCTTAAAATTCAACATTCAAAAAACGAAGATCGTGGCATCTGGTCCCATCACTTCATGGCAAACAGAAGGGGAAAAAGCGGAAGCAGTGACAGATTTTATTTTCTTAGGCTCCAAAATCACTGTGGGTGGTGACTGTGGCCATGAAATTAAAAGATGTTTGCCCTTTGGAAGGAAAGCTGTGGCAAACCTGGACAAAGCATTAAAAAGCAAACACATCACTTTGCCAACAAAGGTCTGCATAGGCAAAGCTATGGTTTTTTCAGTAGTCATGTACAGATGTTGAGAGATGGACCATAAAGAAGGCTGAGTGCTGAAGAACTGATGCTTTCAAATTGTGGTGCTGGGGAAGACTCTAGAATCTCCTGGACTGCAAGGAGATCAGACCAGTCAATGCTAAAGGAAATCAACCCTGAATATTCATTGGAAGGACCGATGCTGAAGCTCCAATACTTCGAGTACCTCATGCGAAGAGCCAACTCATTGGAAAAGACCCTGATGCTGGGAAAAACTGAAGGCAAAAGGAGAAGGGAGCAGCAGAGGATGAGATGGTTAGACAGCATCACTGACTCAATGGATATGAATCTGAGCAAGCTCCAGGAGATGGTGAAGGACAGGGAAGCCTGGTGTGCTGCAGTCCATAGGATAGCAAAGAACTGGACATGACGCAGCTACTGAACACATACAGTATTTTTTAGGTCACATAGAAAACATCTGATCAAAAAAGACTTCATAAATATTCCTGGGACTTCCCTGGTGGTCTAGTAGTTAAGAATCCACCTTCCAATGCAGAGGACATGGGTTTGTCCCTGGTCAGGGAACTAAAATCCCACATGCCATGGGCCAACTAAGCTCGCACACTGCAACTAGAGGGCCCTCATGCTCTAGAGCCCATGCTTCACTAGAGAAGCCTGCATACCACAAGCAGGGAAAGCCCGTGCGCAACAATGAAGAGCCCGAGCCCCACAGCAAAGACCCAGCGTAGCCAAAATAATAATAAAATAAAAATTGGATCAGGTTGCAGTTTAAAAAAATAAAGAAATATTCCTAATCACCTAAAAAAATAAAGACAATAAACCTGAGCTGGTGTCATTCAAACACTAAAATCAGTGCTGAAAACAGCAGTTTTATTTAATATTTAAATTACTTTATCTCTATTTTAAAATGAAAGGCAAATGAAAAAATCACTATAAAGTTTAAACAGTAACTTAACTAAATAAAGACTTCATCGTTTAATTTGCAGTACTGAACAGTCAAGAAAAATGACAAGCAGAAAATAACTACGGGATGTTAACAATGACCCTAAAAATTACTAAGGTAAGAAAGTTTAAGGGACTTTTCTAATTATTTAGATCAAGAGGTCTTTTTCTTTCTAGAGGCATTTCTGAACCAGAATTATCTTTTAAAATATCAGCCTTATCACATTACTTGTAATCTTCAGTGGTTTATACAACAAAACTCCAACTGTTTGGTACAACTTGAAAGAATCTTGCAAAACTGTCCTTAATAGTCCTAACAGCTGTTTTGGATTGATTCTCGTTCTCTGGAATAGCTGAAAATGCATAGAATTTGGAGTCAGAGACACAAGGATTCTAATGCTTGGCAAGTAGATGTTATTTCAACTACCAACACTAACAACTGGAAAGAAAATGATGACTTTTAAAAGATGATGCTAACACTGATCTAGCCATGTGGAAATCATCGTCGCTAAGTCAACACTTTATAGGACACTTGACACAAGTGGTATTCCCTACAGCTCCATACACTCTCTTTACCTGAATTCCAGGTCACCAGATTCTCTCAATTTTCCCTTTTCACTGATCATTCCTTTTTTTCTTTCTTTGCTGTTTTCTCCTGGGCTCTAGAAGCTCTCTAACACGCATCTCTATTACATTAAGAGGTTATGCCAGCTTTGCTTCAGTGCTAAGTTGCTTCAGTCATGTCCTACTCTTTGTGACCCCTTGGACTGTGGCCCTCCAGGATCCTCTGTCCCTGGGATTCTCCAGGCAAGAATACTGGAGTGCGTTGCCATGCCCTCCTCCAAGGGATCTTCCCAACCCACGGATCGAACCTGCATCTTTCATGTCTCGTGCATGAGCAGGCATATTCTTTACCACTAGCGCCACCTGGCTTTGCTTCAGTTCAGTTCACTCAGTAGTGTCTGATTCTTTGCGACCCCATGGACTGCAGCACGCCAGGCCTCCCTGTCCATCACCAACTCCCAGAGTTTATGCAAACTCATGCCCATTGAGTCAGGCATGGCATAAGATGCCATCCAACCATCTCATCCTCTTTCATCCCCTTCTCTTCCCGCCTTCAATCTTTCCCAGCACCAGGGTCTTTTCAAATGAGCCAGTACTTCCCATCAGGTGGCCAAAGCATTGGAGTTTCAGCTTCAACATCGGTTCTTCCAATGAATATTCAGGACTGATTTCCTTCAGGATGGACTGGTTGGATCTCCTTAGAGTCCAAGGGACTCTCAAGAGTCTTCTTCAACACCACAGTTCAAAAGCATCAAATCTTCGCCACTCAGCTTTCCTTACAGTCCAACTCTCACATCCATACATGACCACTGGAAAAACCATAGCCTTGACTAGACAGACCTTTGTTGGCAAAGTAATGTCTCTGCTTTTTAATATGCTGTCTAGGTTGGTCATAACTTCTCTTCCAAGGAGCAAGCATCTTTTAATTTCATGGCTGCAGTCACCATCTGCAGTGATTTTGCTTCAAGATCTATCCAAATCTACACACCTTCATTGCTACCATCCAGGATCTAAATCACCATCATCTTTGCCTGTAAGTCTCCTAAATACTCTTATATTCTATTCTCAACATTGCAAAGTCTTCTAGAAATATAGCTCAGATCATGCTGACCTTCTGTTCAAAAGCTTGAATGAGCCCCTTCACTCAGAGAAACAGCAAAAGTCTTACAACTATGGCCTCCATAATCCATCTTTAATAATCTGTACTCCATGACCTCACTAACTTCCTCTCCTGACCTACTGTTCTCCCACTCACTCATCCTGCTCCAGACACACGTCTCCCTGTTGGTCCCTGAATGTACCAGCTTAAAGAACACTGCTCCTCAGTTTCCTCATGGTTAACTGTCTCACTGCCTTTCATTACTCACTCATAACCCGCCTTCTCATGGAAGTCCATCCTGACCATGGAACTAAACAACGCAGTGACCCTACCCACCCCCTTGCATTCTCAGTCCCTCTTACCATACTCCACTTTCTCTTTTTTGCATAAGCATCTGTCACTTTCTAGCATATTAGATAATTTATTCATTATTTTACCATTTACTACTTTTCAAAAATCATTTACCTAAGTTTCATGAGGGCAGAGATCATTGTCTCTAATCCCAGTATTGAAAAAAGCACCTGATACTAAGCTGATCTCAGTACGTATTTGAGGGACATTCTGCGATAAAAATACAAAAGTCACTAACTCGAAGGAGGCAAGTGATACAATGGCCCAGGAAAAGAATGTAGAGTAAAAATGGAAGAGAATAAAGGAAGGACTTTAGAAACACATGGAAGGGATGATAAAGTTTAAGAAGCAAATACATATAGTTGAATAACCTAGTCAGCCTTTCCTCAGCTGACCCTTACCACCTGTGTGTCTGTGGGCGGGGGGGGGTGCTCTTCAGTCATGTCTGACTGTAACCATATGGACTACAGCCCAACCAACTCTGTCAGTAGAATTCTCCAGGCCAAGAATACTTTGGCCACCTCATGCGACGAGTGGACTCACTGGAAAAGACTCTGATGCTGGGAGGGACTGGGGGCGGGAGGAGAAGGGGACGACAGAGAATGACATGGATGGATGGCATCACCGACTCTGTGGACATGAGTTTGAATGAACTCCGGGAGTTGGTGATGGACAGGGAGGCCTGGCGTGCTGTGATTCATGGGGTCGCAGAGAGTCGGACACGACTGAGTGACTGAACTGAACTGAACTGAAGAATACTGGAGTGGGTTGCCATTTCCTCCTCCAGGAGATCTTCCTGACCCCAGGGACCAAACCCACGTCTTCTGCTTGGCAGACTGATTCTTTACCACTGTGCCACCTGGGAAGCCCATTACCACTTACAGGCTCATAAAAGAAGTGGTCATGGCAAGGATGAAGGGTACCCATGAGCTCAGCAACATGAACTTCCACCCACCAAGGCCGACCTGGCCACAGACACTGCTGAGAGCCCAAACTGGCAGCGGCAGAGACTGACACTGAGCCCCTGATACGCCACCATCCCATGTGGTCATCAGCAAACTCCCTGGTGGCAAGTTGATTACATTGGACAGGTTCTGTCGTGGAAGGAACGGCATTGGTTCTTACTGGAATAGACCCTCACTCTGTATGAAGACTTGCCTTCCCTGCACACAGTGCTCCTGTCAACACTACCCTCCAGGGACTTACAAGATGCCTCACTGAACATCACGGTACTCCACCCAGCATGGCTTCTGACCAAGGAACTCACGTCAGGGCAAATGAAGTGAGGCAATGGGTCCTGCCAATCCACTGTCCTTACATGTTCCCCAACATCCTAAAGCAGCTGGCCTGACAGAATGCTGGAATGGCCTTCTGAAGATTCAGTTACGGTACCAGCGAGGGGGCAAAACATTGCAAAGCTGGGCAAGGTTCTCTGGGAGGCTATACCTGCTCTGAATCAGTGCCCAATATATGGTTCTATTTCTCCCACAGCCAGCATTCACAGGTCCCAGAATCAAGGTGGGTAGAAACTGAAGTGGCACCATCACTGTCACTGCCAAGTATGCCTGCGTGCTTAGTCATTTCAGTCGTGTCTGAGTCTTTGCAACCCTATGGACTGGAGGGGGCTGTCATTCCCACCTCCAGGAGATCTTCCCGACTCAGGGATCAAACCTACATCTCCAGCTTGGAAGGCAGATTCTTTACTACTGAGCCACCTGGGAAGCCCCCAAGTGATCCACTATCAATTCCTGCTTCCTGTCCCTGAGATCTTATGTTCTGCTGGCCCCAAAGTGTTCACTCCAAAGGGAAGAATGTCTTACTGGAAGACAATGATTCCAATGAACTGGAAGTTAAGACCGCCACTGGCCACTCTGGGTACCACATGCCTCTGAATTAACAGGCAAAGAAGGGAGTTACCGTGCTGGGGGGGGTGACCTATCCTGACTCCAAGGGGAAACTGGACTACCACTCCATAATGGAGGTAAGGAAAAGGATGTCTGGAATACAAGAGATCCCTTAGGGGGTCCCCGCAATTAAAGTCAATGGAAAACTACAACACCCAATTCCGACAGGACTACTAATGGCCCAGAACCTTCAGAATTTAAAATCTGGCTTCCTCTACCAGGGGAAGAATCAAGACTGCCTGAAGTACTTGCTGAAAGCAAGAGAATTGTGAAATGGGTAGGGGAAGAAGACAGTTATAAATATCAGCTATGATAAGATGACCAGCTATAGAAATGAGGAGTGCAATTATTATGAGTATTTCTTCCTTACTGTGTTATGAATATGCTTGTGTGTACATAAATACATATATATCTGTACATATATAAATATGTATAATACATATGCAAAGATACATAAACAAATATAATTTTTTCCTCTTTTATTCCTTTATCATATTACATAAGATGTACTGACTGTATATCATAGTATTTGAATACAGTTTGCCAACAAAGGTCCGTCTAGTCAAGGCTATGGATTTTCCAGTAGTCATGTATGGATGTGAGAGTTGGACTATAAAGAAAGTTGAGCGCCGAAAAATTGATGCTTTTGAACTGTGGTGTTGGAGAAGACTCTTGAGAGTCCCTTGGACTGCAAGGAGATCCAACCTGTCCATCCTAAAGAAGATGAGTCCTAGGTGTTCACTGGAGGGACTGATGTTGAAGCTGAAACTCCAATACTTTGGTCACCTGATGCGGAGAGCTGGCTCATTTGAAAGAACCCTGATGTTGGGAAAGATTGGGGGCAGGAGGAGAAGGGGACGACAGAGAATGAGATAGCTGGATGGCATCACCGACTCAACCGACATGAGTTTGAGTGAACTCCGGGAGTTGGTGATGGACAGGGAGGCCTGGTGTGCTGTGATTCATGGGGTCGCAAAGAGTCAGACATGACTGAGCGACTGAACACTTTGAACAATGTGGCAGTTAAGGGTGCCAACCCTAACTCAGTCAAAAATCCAGGTATACCTTACAGTTGACCCTCTACATGTGTAGTTCCCATTCAAGAATTTAATCAACTATGGATTAAGTACTGTCAGTTCAGTTCAGTTGCTCAGTCATGTCCGACTCTTTGTGAGCCCATGAATCATAGCACACCAGGCCTCCCTGTCCATCACCAACTCCCGGAGTTCACTCAAACTCATGTCCATCGAGTCGGTGATGCCATCCAGCCATCTCACACTCTGTCGTCCCCTTCTCCTCCCACCCCCAATCTTTCCCAGCATCAGAGTCTTTTCCAGTGAGTCAACTCTTCGCATGAGGTGGCCAAAGTATTGGAGTTTCAGCTTTAGTGTCAGTCCTTCCATTGAACACCCAGAATTGATATCCTTTACAATGGACTGGTTGGATCTCCTTGCAGTCCAAGGGACTCTTAAGAGTCTTCTCCAATACCACAGTTCAAAAGCATCAATTCTTTGGCGATCAGCTTTCTTCAGAGTCCAACTCTCACATCCATACATGACCACTGGAAAAACCATAGCCTTGACCAGACGGACCACTCTGCATATAAGTACTGTAGTATGCATTTATTGAGAAAAATCCACATATAGGTGGATCCATATAATTCAAATCTATGTGATTCAAGGGTCAAATGTATTGTTAACTTTACATCATAGTATTAAAGTTCAAAGATATCAAGGAGAAAAGTAAACATCACCCTAGGAATTTACATCCTCTTTTAGGTTAAGTGTTAGCATGTTTTCAGTTTTTCCTGGGCTAGTTCTATCATGTTAGGCTCAAGTAGGACCTTTTTATTGTCTTTAAGCAGAGATTAAGTTTAGTTTAAGGAGACAGGCGTGGCTTCTAAGTTTAAAAGGACAGGTTAATTTTATGTGTTAATGTGGCTGGGACACAGTATCCAGATATTTGGTCCACTATTTTGGACTTTTCTGTGAAGGCAGTTTTTGGATGAGACTCATATCTAAATTGGTGTACTTTGAATAAAGCACAGTACCCTCCATAATGTTGGTGAGCCTTATCCAATCATTTAAAAACCTTAATGGAACAAACAGTGGCCTTCCCTCTAACTCCTCAGCAAAAAATAGTTCAAGCCTTTGAACTTGAATCAGATTCTTCCCCGGGGCTCCAGCTGGCCAGTCTACCTGCAGATTTAGGACTGACCAAGCCTCCATAATCACTGAGCTCATTCTTTACAATCAAAATCAAGCAATCAATCAATAAACCCCTACCCCCTCTCATTATGTACATAATTACACACACACACACACATCTCCTATTGGTTCTTTATCTCTGGAGAACCCTATTATGAAGACTTACTAGATACTGGGTTAGCTCTCTCTTCTAACCTTCACAATAATATTTTCAAATAACTATTATGCTCTTCAACCCAGAGATGGAAAAACTGAGGTTTAGGTGGGTTTAACACCTTAAGGGGCTTCCCTAGTGGCTCAAGTGGTAAATAATCCACCTGCAATGCAGGAGCAACAGGAGATGCAGGTTCTATCCCTGCATCGGGAAGATCCCCTGGAGAAGAAATGGCAACCCATTCCACTATTCTTGCCTGGAGAATCCCATGGACAGAGAAGGCTGGTGGTCTATAGTCCACGGTGTTGCAGAGTTGGACACAGCTGAAACGGCTTAGCATGCACGCATGCAACATTTTAATACAAAAAGAGTCCAAAGAAAACAGTGAGACACGCAGTGGTCATGGCAGTGGTTGTAATAGTTTACTCAAGGATCCAATGCTAGTGAGATACAGCTGGAATTTCAACTTCAACTGGCTAATTCCAAAGGTAGGGAACAATGTTACCTTTACCCTTGTATAAACACGGAAACTGGATTGCAAACAAAGTAAGTGACCTAAACTCCCAACAGTGTTGGAGCCACACTTGGAAACCTAAACAGTGCACTTTCACCTACAATGTACTTGAGGTCTGACTCAAAGCCAATTTCACCTAGTTTGGAATGGCATTTCCCATTAACTGACCTTGATAGCAACAACTCCGTCACAGGAGAAAAAAGTTATTTCTCTGTGGATATAGTTTCAGTTCAGTTCAGTCACTCAGTCGTGACCGACTCTTTGCGACCCCATGAATCACAGCACGCCAGGCCTCCCTGTCCATCACCAACTCCTGGAGTTCACTCAAACTCATGTCCATCGAGTCGGTGATGCCATCCAGTCATCTCATTCTCTGTCGTCCCCTTCTCCTCCCGCCCCCAACCCCTCCCAGCATCAGAGTCTTTTCCAATGAGTCAACTCTTCGCATGAGGTGGTCAAAGTATTGGAGTTTCAGCTTTAGCATCAGTCCTTCCAATGAACACCCAGGATATAGTTTAGAAAAGAAAATTTTATCTTCTTCAGATATTCCTACACAGGGTAAATTTTTTACAAACATCATTGTATTTACAGGCAAATCTTCCTCAAAGCTGACTACTCTTTCCAAAGCACTAAATATTTAAACTTGCTCATCTAATAAGACATAAATTAGACAGCTGCCTCAGAGAAATATAAAAAATCACCTTCGGGAACATGTTACCTGTCAAAATCAGAGTTCAGACGCTCGAAATTCTTAAGTACTCGAAGGACCTGGACATCCTGACTGATGAAGGAGGGTGGCAACAGGCCATGAATGTTCAGTTGCTGCCTCTCTTCCAGGGTAAAAGCCAAGTCCTATAGAGAAAAGGGAAATGCAGTAATTCAAGGGGGAAAAGGACAAACGCATATCTAAACACCAGTGAAATCAATAAGTATACGGAATTGAAAATCAGGTCTGGCATCCATTCAAGCATAGCCATGTGACTGTGAGAAAATCATGGGGTCTCTCCACACCTCAGTTTCCTTACCTTTCAATATTAGGACAGCATTTTCAGATTCGTGTCGCTTAGATATTGTTAGGATAAAATCAGGTGATGGATAGGGGGAGATTATCTGAAGACATGCAAGTGAAAGAAGACATAATTTTCAGTACTGGAATCATTAAATAGAAAAATGAATAGCAGTTACTGTAAGAGATTTTAAAATGAGGAACATGAGGAGGTTGCCTATGACCTGCTGTGTTTCTGTTGGGCTGGCCAAAACGTTTGTTTGGGTTTTTCTGTCACATCGCACACAAAAAGCTGAACCAACTTTTTGGCCAACCCAATACATACAAAATATATTGGAGACACTGTATCTATGATTTCAAGGCAGCTTTTCCAAAACTCCTCTCACAAACTATCTCCTGCTTCTTTTATACACTTCTAGTTATACAAAATTTCTCCCTACTGCCTAGACACGCTGCACTCCTTTACCCTTCTAGGATACCATGGACAAGAAAGTCTTCCCTGTTTCTTTCCTTCCAAGCCATACTTCGAATGCCACCTCCTCTCTAAAGCCTTTCCAGTCTCACCCAGTAAGCCCACTGGAGCCTTACTATTATATCTACATTATTAGTTTACATGAACACTGACTGTACAAAACAATAGTATTACAAACTATGAGGCTCAAAAACAAGCAAACCAAATAGAACTGATGAATGGATACAAAAACGCAGAATGGACCTAAGAGACAGGCCAGGATATAATATGAGGCAGTTAAAGCAGAGAAACCCCAGTAGTCATAAACCTGAAGGACTGGAATGAGGAGTCTCCCTGGGAAGGTCTCTTGCTCCAGATACTGAAGCCCAAGAGGCTTGTTCGATCAGCCTGTGCCCACTCTGGGTCTGGCCCCACCTTGACCACGCCTGGCTTTGCTCAACACAGGTATCCACACAGCTGGTGCCCATTTCCAAGATGTTTTGCTCCACTAGCTGCCATTTCCTTTGGTGCAAAAGCCCCCAGTGTTACAAGGCTGGTAGTGGGTCCTTTAGATTCTAATGCACATGGACAGTAGCAGGATGGTCCCCCACTGAGAGGACACCTCCCCCTCACCCCCCTGCCCATCCAGTCTAGTGCCCCCCTCCTGGCTACCTGGAGCACAACAGACCAGCACAGCCTCTCCGTCCTCTGCCTGGATCCCAGTCAACACCAAGGGACCCCATGGCGTTGCTGGAACCTTTCCATGCCATTTTCTTTTTCCTTTGTGTTTCCACAAGAATGCAAACTCCATGAGGTCAGGGAATTTTCTTTTTTCCCACTACTTTATCCCTAGTGCTGAGAATACTAACCGACCTAATTAGACTTCAGCAATGTGCTACATCAATCCCTGGGTCAGGAAGATCCCCTGAGGAGGGCATGGCAACCCACTCCAGTATTCTTGCTTGGAGAATCCCATGGACAGAGGAGCCTGGCAGGCCATAGTCCACAGGGTCGCAAAGAGTCAGACACGACTGAAGCGACTAAGCATGCATGCACAATGTGCTACATAAACAAAATAGAAAGTTTTAAAAATTTTTACAGACTTACATTAAAAATTTAGAAGCATTAAAACTGTTGCTCGGGACACTGATTAACCTATTAAGCCTGGTAAAATTATATTTTAAATTTAAAGTAACCAGAAAGGGATATTTTTGTGAAAAAGGAATCTACAGAACCGGAAGGCACAGTTCACCTGCTAAAGATACAACTTTTTTTTTTTTTTTTATTGGAGGCAAATTATTTTACAATATTATATTGGTTGGTTTTGCCATACGTTGATATGAATTTGCCCCGGGTTTAGATAAGTTCCCCCTCCTGAACCCCCCTCCCACCTCCCTCCTCCCTTTATCCTCCCTCATACAAAGTAAAATGTCAGGAAATAACTCCTAGAGTTGAAGCAAAATTGTATACAGTAATGCGTTTGTAAAAGAAGCCTCAACAGACTTTTCTTTAGCTTGCAATAAAACTTGTAAGTGAAAAATGGGGAAAAAAATGCTGGGCTAAAGTTAAAGTCTCAAAAACATACAAATGTATGTGAAGAAGCTGCAAACTTCTGAATGCTATGCCCTTGAAAATCTGCCTGCAAAAATAGTAATCAAAATACTAATATTCTGAGAAAAGGCTCATTATTAGAAGTATTGACATAGGCTTGTTCTTTCGCTTTACAAGGCACTAACTCATGTACTGATGAAACTAGCCCTTTTTACATGAATTGTCCAATGTCTGGTCTGAAACAATTCCTCAGTCTATCAGGTCTGCCATACCTTATGCCATATAAACAAAAATGCCATCTGGGTATCTCCTGATATTCTTTGATGTTTATTTAATAACTACAAACTTCCATATTCCAAGATACACTAAAGCGCCAATTCAACTCTTAAGAAACAAAAACAAACACTAGGACTTGGGAATCTGGAACACTGGGCTGAGTTCAAATCCTATGACTGGGCTCATATCGTATTGCTGTGCACCGTGCTTAGTCAGACTCTTTGTGACTCCATGGACCGTAGCCCACCAGGCTCCTCTGTCCATGGGGATTCTCCAGGCAAGCATACTGGATTGGGCTGCCATGCCCTTCGACAGGAGATCTTCCCAACCCAGGGATAGAACTCAGGTCTTCCTCATGGCAGACGGATTCTTTACCGTCTGAACCACCAGGGAAGCCCATGAATACTGGAGTGGATAGCCTATCCCATTTTGAGGGCAATCTTTCCCACCCAGGAATTGAACCAGGGTCCCCTGCATTGCAGGTGGATTCTTTACCAGCTGAGATACCACTACTCTTTATGAATTTTTTTTTTAAATCAATGAATATTGGCACTCCCCTGGTGGTCCAGTGGTTAAAAATCTGCCTTCCAATGCAGGGACGCGAGTTCAATCCCTGGTCAAAGAACTAAGATTCCACATGCTGTGGGGCAACTTAGCCCACGTATGGCAACTGCTGAGCCCATGCCACAACTAGAGAGTTCATGCTCTGCAGTGGAAGATGCTGTATGATGTAATGAAGATTCCACATGCCACAACTAACACTCGACATAGCCAAATAAATTTAAAGAGAAAAACAATGAATATGTAAACTTAAATCTTAAAACCCCTGAAAAATTTTAAATACATATGGCAGTTTTTAGAATGTCACATCAGTGTGATTGCTACCAACCAGGAGCTTCCCAAAAAGTATTCAGAAAAACAGTAAGTTGAACAATGCAATAATCCCTGCTCTCTATTTCATTGTTTCAAACTATAACAGAGACATATTAATAGAGATATATTTTGGAGAAATTTATACACAGATCAGTTATGTCTAAAACCTGACAGTGACACACTACCTTTAAAATATTCTTATTAAAAAGATGAGATAACATATCTGCTTCAAAGAATTTTTACCTTAGGGTTCTCCTGCAGGGCCAAGAAAGGACAGTGTGTCCAAGGTGTAGATGCAGGTTCTAACTTTCAAATGACTTCTATTGAGTCTTTTTCATGTAGTTCAAAAGCTTAGCTATACATATATTAGGTTTCCAGACCATATAGAATTCTAATTCCCTAAAAGCATTCTCACACACTCAAGGTTCAAGCCTGGTTTTCTTCTTTTCTATTACTTGCCTTACTTCTGAAAAAGGCTTTTGGACTAAATCCCTAGACATCAGAATGGTATGTTGTTTCACTTCTGAGGGCAGCAAACAGCACAACTATTCTTTTGGACACTAATAATTAATTTATGTATATCTTCTTGAGAAAACTGAGACTACCAAGCAGAAATGAAAACAAAATTCCTGGCATAACAGAAGACACTGGAAACCATGTCTGCACAGAGCAAACGTAACTGAGAAAGAAACTTTGTCCTGAGTAATGTATTAGAAACTATTACCATAAGAACAGAACAAATAAGATCTACATTCCATGATAACCATCTTTACTATTTCCAGTGAACTTCAGTAGTTTGCCTTCTTTTTTCTAGATAATGACGAAAAATAATCAAGCTGGATGGCAAAAAGGCAAACACTATCTAAATCAGAAATTTCTTGAAGACAATCTATACACATGTGGGAATTCATTATGACAACAGAATTAATTAATTTTAATGTTTGCAACCATAATCATATTAATGCTGGATAAAGCATGAGCTGGAATCAAGATTGCCGGGAGAAATATCAATAACCTCAGATACACAGATGACACCACCCTGATGGCAGAAAGCGAAGAAGAACTAAAGAGTCTCCTGATGAAAGTCAAAGAGGAGAGTGAACAAGTTGGCTTAAAACTCAACATTCAGAAAACTAACATCATGGCATCTGGTCCCATCACTTCATGGCAAATAGATGGGGAAACAGTGGAAACAGTGACAGACTTTATTTTTGGGGGCTCCAAAATCACTGCAGTTGGTGATTGCAGCCATGAAATTAAAACATGCTTGCTCCTTGGAAGAAAAGTTATGATCAACCTAAACAGCATATTAAAAAGCAGAGACATTACTTTACCAACAAAGGTCCATCTAGTCAAAGCTATGATTTTTCTGGCAGTTATGTATGGATGTGAGCATTGGACTATAAAGAAAGCTGAGCACCAAAGAATTGATGCTTTTGAATTGTGGTGTTGGAGAAGACTCTTGAGAGTCCCTTGGACTGCAAGGAGATCCAACCAGTCCATCCTGAAGGAAATCAGTCCCGAATATTCATTGGAAGGACTGATGTTGAAGCTGAAACTCCAATACTGTGGCCACCTGATGGGAAGAACCGACTCATTGGAAAAGACCCTGATGCTGGGAAAGATTGAAGGCTGGAGGGGAAGGGGACGACAGATGACGAAATATTTGGATGGCATCACTGACTCAATGGACACATGTTTGAGTAAACTCCGGGAGTTGGTGATGGATAGGGAGGCCTGGCGTGCTGCAGTCCATGGGGTTTCAAAGAGTCAGACACAACTGAGAGACTGAACTGAGCTGAGTATAGAGTAATTCAGACTTCCCTGGTGACTCAGAAGGTAAGAATCTGCCTGCAATGCAGGAGACCGGGGTTGAATCCCTGAGTCGGGAAGATCCTCCAGAGAAGGGAATGGCAACCCACTCCAGTATTCTCGCCTGGAGAATCCTATGGAGAGTGGAACCTGATGGGCTACAGTCCATGGGGGTCACAAAGAGTCAGCTACGACTGAGCGACTAACACTTTCATTTTCAAACTTATATAAGTAATGATTATAAAAATATACCTAAAACATACTTGACCCTAGATACTCTAAAACTTAGAAAATATCATAATCATGCTCCTGCTGCTGCTGCTAAGTCACTTCAGTCGTGTCCGACTCTGTGTGACCCCATAGACGGAAGCCCACCAGGCTCCCCCGTCCCTGGGATTCTCCAGGCAAGAACACTGGAGTGGGTTGCCATTTCCTTCTCCAATGTGTGAAAGTGGAAAGTGAAAAGTGAAAGTGAAGTCGCTCAGTCGTGTCTGACCCTCGTAATCATACAACACCCCAAACATTTCATCCAGGCATTATAGGATATAAGCAAGTAACCCATATTGTAGCTTAAGTGATGTTTGCTTAATTTTAGAAAAGAAAGAACACCTCTATTAAGACAGCAAATGGATTTTGAAAATATAGACAAGAGGTTTAATTAAAGTATTTCTTACTTAAAAGTCAGAACTTTATATATTCCTTATAAAGGCTAAGAAGTTGTTAACCATCAATGTCAACACTAACATTAATAAAGTTTCAAAATCCTTTCAGCAGGATGGAGTGCTGTTGTTCTCAAAGAAGTTTTAAGGTAAATTTCACATTTTTCACAGTAGCAAAAAGTTACTATTACGTAAGCAGACTGGTAATTCTTAGTAAACTTTTGAAACTACCAACATACACAAAGGATAAAACTAAGTCTAAGATCCTGGTTCAAAATATATATGAATAATCCAAACCAAATGCATAATACCTAACGCCAGAAGAGTCTCTAGTGATCACAAGGACATCTGCACTTCATTGAAAGGACTGCTGCTGAAGCTCCAATACTCTGACCACCTGATGCCAAGAGCCGATTCACTGGAAAAGACCCTGAAGCTGGAAAAGATTGAGGGCAGGAGGAGAAGGGGGCGACAGAGGATGAGATGGTTGGATGGCATCACTGACCCAATGGACGTGAGTTTCAGCAAACTCAGGGAGACAGTGAAAGACAGGGAAGCCTGGCGTGCTGCAGTTCATGGTGTCACAAAGAGTCAGGTATGACTTAGTGACCGAACAACAACAAATATGTGTGTGTCTCAGACAAAACCCTCTAAGTATGCCCATGATAATACATAAAGTGATTACTCAGCGAACCGAAAGATCAGGATTACAAGATAATTGTCTATGGTGACTTAATTTGATTTCTTAACTCTCTGAGGAAGCAGAACAATCTATGCAGTGGTGACCTATAGGGTAAATGGGAAGGAAATTCGAAAAAGGGGGAATATAAGTATACATATAGCTGATTCACTTAGCTGTACAGCAGAAATGAACACAACAGTGTAAAGCAACTATACTCCAATTTTTAAAAGAAGGAAATCTACAGAGTATGAAAATTAGACAGCAATTCAACACATTAGCTACCAGTTAAATTACACAAGCATGTGTAAATGTCCGTTGCCTGTAGCTAAATGGTGAATCCTCCTCAAGAAAGCTTTCCTCCTTCTCTCTGGGTTAGAGAGGTGTCCCCCAGTGTTCTCTCACATCACCATGTACTTCTATCACGGAACTTCCTATTCCTCATGATTTCTGTTTCACAGCTATTTTACCCAGAGATTTAGGTGCTTCTGAAAAACAGGCACTATGCTACTCATGTTTGTACGACAGCACCCAATTCAAAGTCAGGATGGAGTAGTGCCTCAATCAACTTTAGATAAACAAATGGATAAATACATACATGGATCTGAAACAACTTGTCAGTTCATGTAGTTCAGTTCTATGTAGTTCTATTCTGAACAACCAATGCACCCCATTCAAACTAAAAGCAGGGAGCCGACGGTTTGAAATCTCTCAAGTAACAACTGAACTTTCCACACATACATTAAATTATTCAATTAAATTAATCCACTTGTGACAGCTTTTTAAATTGACTTGGACCAGGCATTCAAGATCAACTCAGTTGGACAAAACGACATTTCCGCCTACCATCCTTAAGTGTCAGAGCTTGTGGGGATTTTCTTTAAGTACTTTCATCTAAACAAGGGCTTCTCAACCTCAGCACTAGTGACATTTTGGACTAGGTAAGTCTTTGTTGTAGGCAGCTGTCTAGTACATTCTGGGTATATTACAGGTTCCATTGATTTGTACACTTTAAACTTACATGCATAATTCACCAGCAAATATGAATTCATGGCAACATAAATCTATTTGCATTGAGACCCAAATCTGATTCACAAGTGGGCTTCCCAGGTGGCACAGCAGTAAAGAATCTGTCTGCCAATGCAGGAGATGCAGGTTCGATCCCTGGGTGGGAAAGATCTCCTAGAGGAGGAAATTGCAATCCACTTCAGTATTCTTGCCTGGGAAATCCCATGGACAGAGGAGCCTGGTGGGGTACAGTCCATGGGGTTGCAAAGAGTTGGACACAACTGAGCGCACACACACTAATTCACAAGTAGATATTATTTAACACTGTGGTTTTCAGTAGGTACTTAAAGTGTCTGGGATTAAAAGGAGACTCTCTTCAACTTCTGCATCTATTAAACAGGAGTAATCAAACATGGAATACACAATCTGTGTGTACGTTATGAGTGTCTCACTCTATTGTTGAAAGGATAAAGTGAGACCAGATATTTTTACATCTTATGTAAATTATAAAGTATTATAAAAATGCTTGTGTTACTAACTTTTAAAACAAAATCATGAATACACAAGAGCTAAGTAAATATTGACTTTTATTCTTCATGGTCTTGGTACTGTCAGAAAGCTCCTGAATTTAAGAATCGGTTTTTTAGATACCCTGTCTGTACTTTTTGTGAAGATCCAATTTAGTTCCCTACCAAAGGTTGTGAGCCTAAGGTCCATATACCTGATAATCACAGACCCCCAAAAAATGAGGAGGTGTAAGTCAGGAGTCTTTAAGCACGGACATCTTTCCTCACTAATTCTATGAAACTAAGTATTTCCTTCCATTATAAAAGAAGGAAGGAAACAAAGGAAATCTTAGTAGCTCTTGTGACTCTGTCATAAATAGAAATAACAAATATTTTCATATCACATTAAATCTGGGGCACGTATCTTGAAATATCATTTATCATTATTTTGAAATTACAATAGTTTTAGGACCAAAATATGGTTGTTTTAGAACGTGAACAGACATGTAGTCTAGTCATGTTGATGACCTTCAACAATCTTTTTAAAAACTAATTTTTTTTTAATTTGGCTGTGTCAGGTATCAGTTGCAGCATTCGGGCTCTTACATGGCAGCACATGGACTCTCCAGTTGCAGAGAACAGGCTCAGCAATTGCAGCCGGTCAGCTTGCTGTTCCTCAGCATGTGGGATCCTAGTTTCCTGACCAGGAATCAAACCCATGTCCCCTGTATTACAAGGCAGATTCTTAACCACCGGGCCACGAGGAAAGTCCCTAAATTTTACTTTAAATTGTCCGTATTTAAATATATTGTCTTGCTATTTAAGTCTTTAATAAAGAGTAATATATCTTACAATATCCCACATTTATTTTCCCATGTTCCCATAGCTACATTTTATTATAATTGGTTTCTTATGTAACAGTATTTATTATTTAAAAAATTATTTATTTAAACCATTGATTTGAGGAGTCTACACAGACGTCACCAAAATTCCAAAGGGCACTTTGGCAAAAAATATGTTAAGAACTGTTGCAAAGAATTATGCCTCAGTTCCCTAAGGGATATATATACTTCACATGATATTCCCAGAAACACCACAAGATGGCTTTCTTACTTCAGATCCACAGTGGAGATTTTCATAAATATTTTGTCTCCTCTTAGAGTTAGGCAATGGTACCCCACTCCAGTACTCTTGCCTGGAGAATCCCATGGACGGAGGAGCCTGGTAGGCTGCAGTCTGTGGGGTCACTAAGAGTTGGACACGACTGAGCGACTTTACTTTCACTTTTCATTTTCACACATTGGAGAAGGAAATGGCAACCCATTCCAGTGTTCTTGCCTGGAGAATTCCAGGGACGGGGGAGCCTGGTGGGCTGCCGTCTATGGGGTTGCACAGAGTCGGACACAACTGAAGCGACTTAGCAGCAGCAGCAGCAGAGTTACTTTATGGAAGACTGTAGAGCCCACTGTACTGATCCAGGTTCTCTACAGAAACTCAGCCAGTAGGGTAGATGTGTACACATGACACATCTGGAGCAGTTTACCATAAGGAATTGGCTCATGCAATTATGGAAGCTGACAAGTCCCCTGGTCTGAAGTTGGTAGGCTGGAGGCTCGGAGAGCCAACAGTATAGGTTGAGTCCAAGTCCAAAGGCTGGAGAAACCAGGAGTGCTGATTGCATAGTTCTAGGGTAAAGGCCACTGGGTGTAAGACCCAGGAAGAGACAAGGATTCAGCTCAAGTCCAGAAGTAGGGAAAAAAAACCTGATGTCCCAGCCTGTAACGTAGTCCCTCAGTCGTGTCCAACTCTTTGCAACCCCATGGACTGTAGCCTACCAGGCTTCTCTGTTCATAGGATTTCCCAGGCAAGAGTACTGGAGTGGGTTGCCATTTCCTTCTCCAGGGGCTCTTCCTGACCCAGAGATCAAACCTGAGTCTTCAGCATTGCAGGCAGACGCTTAACCATCTGAGCCATCAGGGAACCCCAGCCTATCGGCAGTCTGAGAGGGGTTCCCTCCTACTTAGGGACAGAAGTCTTGTTTACTCAGCCTACCAGTTCAAACGTTAATCTCATCCAGAGACACCTTCCCAGACACACCCAGAATAATATTTGACTAAGCCTAGTCATCCAGTGGCCCAGTCAAATTGATACAAAATTAATCAACATATTCACCAAATATTTTTCAACAAATTTATGTTAAGTGGATGCTTACAGTGATTGCAGGCACTAAACCAAAGGAACAGTGACTGTTCATATTAATATGTTAACATATGTAATGCAGTTCAAAGCTTCATGAAGTTTAGAAAGAAAAGGGAAAACTTAAGATCCAACCTCAGTGAGAGGGTTAAAAAGGAAGAGCCCACTGAGCAGTGAGGTTCAAATGAAATCTAAAGGGCAGGTAGAAGAGGAGGAGATGACCAGGCGAAACTCTGGGGGTGGCACTGCCAGAAACAGAGGCACAAACCCTGAGGCAGAAAAGCGTGGCTTCTTGGAGAAAGCAGAGAGAAGGAAACAGCAGCTGTGAGAAGAATAAAAGAGGCAAGTCCTCACTGACCAGGTAAGGTTTTAAACCTTAAACCTAGACTGCTTTTTTTTCATCCTGATGAGTTATGCCCTTTCATGAAAATGCTTAAGGCAGTCAGGAGCACTCGCCCCACCGTATCTGTGACTCCCACTCTGAGGAACCCCCGTATTCAAGCTAGCTCAGAGAAGAAAGAGAAAACAAAGCTTCAGAACCAGTTTCAGGGCACCAGACAGCTGAGAGGGATCACCAGCCTGGGACCATGGCTCTCAGTCTGCTTCCAAGTGTCTCCATCTGATTCACACACATATTCCCAACTACACCCTTTCTCTTTATAACACCATCTCGTCTTCATCATGCCAAGGGATTCATGCCCCACATCAATGTATTTTAATATATAAAATTAATTTCATACAACATTTACAGTCACACTGTGTACAATATTTCTAATATATAATGGAAACCCTGGTCGATGGACACAGTAGTTGCCTCCAGAAAGGGAAACCAACTTGCTTGGAGCACAGAAACGGGAGGGAAACAAACTTGTTACATTTTTGTATTTTTATTTTTCTACAGTGAATCTGCAAGGATCCTGAAGCATATTAAGAACCATTTATCTCATTTTCTAAGAATATGATGATCGTTTCTCTTATTTATATTGGTTCAATCTCTATCCTTTTGTTTCTGGCAGCTCTGGCTACGGTACAGACGGCTAGCTGCCTACTGTAACATCTGTTCTTCCCTTCCTCCCACGCAGGAATATCCTAATATTATGTAGGGTGGTCATGCATCAGATAAAGACCACCCTGGAGAGCGATGTGGTCATGTGACAAAGTCCTGCACAATGATATGGAAGCAGAAGTGTTGTGTGGGTTGTGGGAGGGCTCCTCTGAGAGAGCTGACTCCACAAGAAAGTGAACCTTCTTGTGTTCCTGTCCTGCAGCCAGCTTGGAAAGAGTATATGATGTCTAAAAACCATAGTCATTAGGACCATGAAGTGCTCCTCAAGTCAGCAGAGCTGCAATATTCCTGATGACTCTGTGGACCCACCAAAGATTCCAAGACCAACTCTAATTTCCTTCATGTATGAAAGAGAAATAAGCTAGATCTTAATTGAGTCACTGCTGTTGTGTTGGGTTTTGTTATATGTGTGTGTGGTGTGAGTCACTAAGTTATGCTGGACTCTTTCGTGACCCAATAATTGTAGCCCACCAGGCTCCTTTGTCCATGGGATTCTCCAGACAAGAATATTGGAGTAGGTTACCACTCCCTTCTCCAGGGGATCTTCCCAACCCAGGGATGGAACCCGGGTATCCTGCATTGCAGGCAGATAGTTTACATCTGAGACACCAGGGAAGCCTCTGTTATATGTAGCAAAGTCTAATTCTAAATGATACATGGGTCATCCTAACATCCATTAAAGGAAATAGATTCTCTACCACATACCTAATAGTATGAACATCCTCCAAAGTGGTGTGTGATCTGTGGAGAGCTTAAGGCCACATATGAAAGGTAGAACAGAGCTATCAGAACGACTTCAAGAATTATCTTTCACTTATCTTTTTTAAATTATTTTATTTATTTTAATTGGAGGCTAATTACATTATTGTATTGGTTTTGCCATACATTGACATGAATCTGCCCCGGGCGTACATGTGTCCCCCATCTTGAACCCCCCTCCCACCTCCCTCATAAACTATTTTTTATAGAATACTTACCTATATTCCAGGTCCTTTGAGCAACTATGTTGAAAGCTGAAGCTATAATAAAACCAGCATAACACACTTCCACCAAGGAACTTCAAATCTTATAATTTCTGCAGTATTTTTGCCATTCGCAACATGAATAACAGAAGTAAAGTACTATACAGATGTTAAGAAGACCCAACCACCTTTCGAAATCCTTAGAATACAGAAAATTTTCCACAGGACTCTACACAGAAATGGATGATTTTCCACAGAATAACCTTTACTACTATTTATCTGCTTGTAACAAATAAGTTTTCAGGAAAATGGGCAAAAATGTGAATACACGTTTGAGAGCTCCTCTCTTGATTTTTTTCCCCCTGAAACTTAAACATCAAGTTAGACTTAGTTTCACACATTCACATCTTTAAAAAAACAATCTGACGGTTCTGATCCTGTGAGAGATGGTGTAAGCATACTTTTCCTTGTCTCTCCCACTGAATCCAACTATAGACCTTGCACAGAATGCACTGAGCAACCATCTGAAGATTCTGAAAAATAAATGGTAGCAGAAGACCTGGGGAAAAGACCAGAATCCAAGGGATCATCAAACCATCAATGAGGTTCCCTAGAGTTCTGCCCTTCAGTATGACCTGGCTTTTTTTTTTTTTAAATCCCCCTCTCTAATCAACTGGCCTTCTCTCAAAAAGCAGCAGAAAAGCTGGATGTACAACTGAGTGCAGACAAAAAGAGTACTCAGAGAAGATTTCTCTTTCCAGTCAAAAAATCAGAAATTGGTACCTTTTTAAGAGACCACAGAGCAGGTAAATTCACTATTATTTTCCATTCTCTCCAGTCCCAACCCCCAAGCAATTCTGTAGTGGATGTCAGAAGGATGGGCACTGCAGATAACTAAATCTCTGAGGGATGAAAATGCTTCTTTTCCACCAAAGGAGTGATGGTCCCAAGATCATGGGTCAAAGGTCTGGTTTGCATTTTTTTCTCTCTTGGCCCCACATGCAAATGCATCTGGAGGAAGGACACAGCAGCGGGGAAACTAAAGGCCCAGTTTTCTGGCAAGTGGGCTGCAAAGTGTGGATCCCAAAAAGAGAAGAAATATCAGAAAGATCACAGGGGAAAGAGAACTCAAAAAAGCAATCTCATAAAGTTGTTTATGAACTCTGGGACTCACCTCTGGGCTATTCATGTATAGATCTGACTTTAAACAGCATAACAAAGGATTTGAAAACCATAAAGTAAACCACTGTGTAGATCCCACACTGGCCACTGGGTGGTACACACAATGAACAGGTCCAAACGACACTACAAAGTAGGCTTTGAAAATATAATTGACCCTGGAACCACAATCCACAGAAGGTGGGTCCAATTTTCAAACTGGTGGCACCAGTGGTAAAGAACCTGCCTGCCAATGCAGGAGACGTAAGAGACATGAGTTTGATCCCTGGGTCAGGAAGATTCCCTGGATGAGGGCATGGCAACCCACTATATTCTTGCCCGGAGAATTCCATGGACAGAGGAGCCTGGCAGGCCACAGTCCATGTGGTCCCAAAGAGTCAGACATGACCAAGTGACTAACCCTTTCACTTTCAACCAGGTTGAGTGACTCTAAAAAACTAAAAAGAACATTATTCATCTGAGGATTTAACCAAAACCTAAAATCTTCTAATACTCAAATATCCAAAATAGATGGAAAAATTAACTCAGCGTACAAAGAAACAAAAAAATGTTAACTCTCAAAGGAAAAAATAATCAACAAACACCAATCCCCTGATGACACATATAATGAAGTTATTAGATGAAGACCTGCTGCTGCTGCTGCTAAGTCACTTCAGTCGCGTCCGACTCTGTGTGACCCCATAGACGGAAGCCCACCAGGCTCCCCCGTCCCTGGGATTCTCCAGGCAAGAACACTGGAGTGGGTTGCCATTTCCTTCTCCAATGTGTGAAAGTAAAAAGTGAAAGTGAAGTCACTCAGTCGTGTCCGACCCTTAGCGACCCCATGGACTACAGCCTACCAGGCTCCTCCATCCATGGGATTTTCTAGGCAAGAGTACTGGAGTGGCTTGCCATTGCCTTCTCCGAGATGAAGACCTAGAATCAGTTATTGTACTCTGCTGCAATCTATAAGGGCAAAACTATGAAAGAAAAGATAAAGAGTCTTGGCCAAGAAATAAAAGCTGTGAACCAAATGGAAATTTTAGAACTGAAAAAATACAATAACTGAAATAAAATATTTAACAGATGGGCTCAAGACTAGAACAGAGATGCAAGAGCAAACAGTCAGTTAAAAGACAGATTATTTTAGAAATTAACCATCTGAAAAGAAAAAAAAAGACTAAAAAATAGAGCCTCAAGGACCTATGGAACAATACCAAAAGGCCTAACATTTATTTCAACAGAATTCAAAGGAGGAAAATGAAAAAAAAAAAAAAATCTGGAGAAATAGTGGCCAAAAAATTACCAATTTTGGTACAAGAAATAAACTGACAAATTCAATAAGCTCAGCAAATGCCAAGAAGATACAGAAAGCCAAATCCAAAAAAAAATTTAAGATACTAAAAACAAAGAAAACATCTTTAAAGGACTCAGAGAAAAACAACACATTACATACACAGAATATTTCAAATGCCTGCAGATTTCTCATTAGATGGAAGAGATGCCAAAACAAAGAGAAACGGCATTTTTAAAGGGTATAAGGAAAACAACTGTCAACCCAGAATTCTGTAACTGGTGAAAATAGCTTCCAGAAATGAAAATGAAATAAAGGCATCTCAGATGAAGGGAAAAAGAGACAACTGGTCTCCAGAAAAATGCTCTTAAAGAAATGCTAAAAGCAATTGTTTAGCTGGAAGGGAAACGATACCTGAGAAAAACCTGAAACATCGGAATGAAAGAAGAGGAAGAGAAATGGTAAATAGCTGGGTAACTATAGTAGAGTGTCCTTTCCCTAATTCTTTAAAATGAGTATGACAGTTAAAAAATTATAAACATTATATTAAATTATTACATCAAAAATACTTTCCAGACAACATGTAAAAAACAAAGAATTCTATCTTTTAAAAAATGGGCCAAAGATCTGAATAGACATTTTTCTACAGAAGACATATAGATGGCCAACAGGTACATTAAAAAGTCCTCGATATCACCAATTATCAGGGAAAAGCACATCCAAACCACAATGAGATATCATCTCATACCTGTTAAAATCACTATTAGCAAAAAGATAAAAAATAACATGTGTTGACAAGGATGTGGAAAAAACAGAACCCTCATGTATGGTTGGTACAAGTGAAACTGGGGCAGCCACTACGGAAAACAGTATGGAAGTTCTTCCCCAAATTAAACACACAGCTACCATATGCAGAAATTCCACGTTTTGGTATTTACCTGTAGAACACGAAACACTAACTCAAAAGGATATGCGCACCCCATGTTCACTGAGGTATTACTTACAATAGTCAATATAGGGACACAAACTAAGTGTCCATCAATGGATGAATTAAGTGTCCATCAATGGATGAATGGATAAAGAAAGCGTGGTGTAAATATATACAATGGGATATTATTCAGCCATAAAAAAAAGAAATCTTACCATTTGCAATAAACTGGATGGACCCTGAGAGCATTATGCTAAAGTGAAGTCAGACAGAGAAAGACAAATACTGTTTGATCTCACTTATATGTGGAATTTTTTTTTAAATGACAAAAAATGAGCACACAGATGTAGAAAATAGATTGGCAGTTGCCAGACGTGGGGGGTAAGAAATGGGCAAAATGGGTGATGGTGATGAAAAGGTACAAACTTCCCATTATAAAATAAGTAAGTCCAGGGGATGAAACGTACAGCCAGATGACTACGGTTAATAAAATGCTATTGCAAGTTAAGTTGGCTTAGAGAGTACACTTGAAAAGGTCTTCTCACAAGAAAAAAATTTTCTGCAACCTTGTACAATGATGGATGTTAGCTAGGCTTCTTGTGGTGATCATTTCACAATATTACAATATGGAATCACCACACTGTATATCTGAAACTAGTATAACATCATGTCTATTACTGTTCTTGTCAGTTTCTCAGTCATGTCTGACTCTTTGTAACCCCCCTGGACTGAAGCACAGCAGGCTTCTCTGTCCTTCACCACCTCCCCAAGCTTCCTCAAACTCATGTCCATTGTGTCGATGATGCAGTCCAACTACCTCATCCTCTGCCGCTCCCTTCTTCTCCTACCTTCAATCTTTTCTAGCACCAGGGTCTTTTCCAACAAGTTGGATCTTCGCATCAGGTGGCCAAAGTATTGGAGCTTCTGCTTCAGCATCAGTCCTTCCAATGAATGTTCAGGGTTGATTTCCTTTAGGATACTGGTTTGGTCTCCTTGTAGTCCAAGGGACTCTCAAGAGTCTTCTCTAGCACCACAGTTGGAAAGCATCAATTCTTCGACGCTCTGCCTTCTCTAGGTCCAACTCTCATATCCATACATGACTACTGGAAAAATCAGAACTTTGACTATGTGGACCTTTGTTAGCAAAGTGATGTCTCTTCTTTTTAATATGCTCTCTAGGTTTGTCATAGCTTTCTTCCAAGGAGCAGGCATCTTTTAATTTCATGGCTGCAACCACTGTCCACAGTGATTTTGGAGCTCGAGAAAATAAAGTCTGCTACTGTTATCATGTTTCCCCATCTATTTTCCATGAAGTGATGGGACTGGATGCCATGATCTTAGTTTTTTGAATGCTGAGTTTTAAGCCAGCATGTCAATTATATCTCAATTTGTAATACATAACAATCTCATTATGTAATACATGCATGAAGATGTAAGTGGATATAATACATATAACAACTGTAACATAAAGAGGAAAGCAGTGAGACCTATATGATGGTAAGATTTCTACATTCCAATTGAAGTGGTAAAATGTTCATTTTAAGTAGATTATTAAAAGGTACGTATATCATAATTTCCATAGCAACTAATAAAGTCTACACAAAGAGATATTGTCAAAAACAGAGATTAAAAGGGAATAATAAAAACATTTAAATAATACACAAGAAGGCAGGAAAGGAGAAACAGAAGAAAGAAATGCAGAGAGGACAGACACCTGATAATAAAACGCTGGACAGAAATTCAAGCGTATTAATTATTGTTATTGTTCAGTCGCTAAGTTGTGTTCAACTCCACAGACTGTAGCATGCCAGGTTTCTCTATCCATGGGATTTCCCAGGACAGAATATGGGAGTGGGCTGCCATTTCCTTCTCCAGGGGATCTTCCTGTCCCAGAATTCTAACCCGTGTTACCCACAACTCCTGCACTGCAGACGGATAGTTGACCACTGAGCCACCTATAAGGCCCACATTAATAATCACATTAAATGTAAATGGTCTAGACAGAGAAATTAAAATACAGATGTTGTTAGAATTTGGCTACAAGCAAAACTGACTGATTAAATAATTATTGCTGTGAAGATCCTAGGGAATGTAAGCCTTAATGTCTGACTCTACAAGTACCATTCCCAGCTCTTCCTTTTGACTTATGTCAATAGGTCTCTCAAATCCGTAATATCTCTGATATCTCTATGCTATTTACTAAGCTCTCTAATTTTCCCAATTCCTCAACTGAATTTTCCCATCACTTGGAAAAACATAAATTTCCTGAGAAATTTGAGGAAAAAATTGCCGCATGAAGACAACTTTTTTCCCCTATGATGCGTACTGCACTGAGAGAGATTTGTTGAACTCTTCTAGTGTTAGCATTTTTTATATTTCTCTTGAGAGTCCCTTGGACTGCAAGGAGATCCAACCAGTCCATTCTAAAGGAGATCAGTCCTGGGTGTTCACTGGAAGAACTGATGCTAAAGCTGAAACTCCAATACTTTGGCCACCTCATGCGACGAGTTGACTCACTGGAAAGGACTCTGATGCTGGGAGGGATTGGGGGCGGGAGGAGAAGGGGACGACAGAGAATGAGATGGATGGATGGCATCACTGACTCTGTGGACATGAGTTTGAGTGAACTCCGGGAGTTGGTGTTGGACAGGGAGGCCTGGTGTGCTGTGATTCATGGGGTCACAAAGAGTCGGACACGACTGAGCGACTGAACTGAACTGACTTGCATGTTCTAAAGGGTTTTTTTTCATGAAGGTAGCTGCTGTATTACTTGGTGCACAGACATTCATTATAACTTCACTCAGGATCATACCCTTCAACATTATAAAGTGTATTTTGTCTCATTTAATGTTTTTTGGCATGAACTTTACATTGTCTGATGTCAGGACAACCCTGTTTCTTGCTGTTTTCATTTTCTCATATCTTTGTTTCTAGTCTTTCTGTAACATTTCTTTTTTCAATATGCAGCACAGTCTGCTTGTACTTTGTGAAACAACCCAAAAATAATTTTATTAGTGGGTGAGTTAATCTTCATTCATAGTTATCAATAAAGACCAATTTGCTCTTAATTCTGTCATTATGTACTTAACATACATAAAAAGTAAATATAAGCAAGATTTTGAATAAGCAAAAAATTTAAAGGCTCATAAAAACACCCACTAAGTTTCCATTTTTTTTGGCTCTTGGTACATAAGATCTTATTGTTTTGCTGGCTAACCAGACCTGCCACTATTAGTAACGACAATAACAATCTCATAGCTTTCAGATTATTGGTTAAAGAGATACCTCAATTTGGGTAGGTAGATGGAAAAACAAAAGGAGGCTAGTGCAGTATTACCAAGTCAAACCTGAACCTCTGATGCAACACTAAGACAGATGATAAACTCACTCTATAATAATCTTCCCAGCTACATGAAAGCACTACTTAAACAAAAGGGCAGAATTTTTTAAACCTGGATTTTAATGGATTAAATGGATTGTGATTCATTAGTGAATCACAACTAATATTTTTTTAAAAAATTGAAATGGGATACTACTAGAGTAGCAAGGCAAAGTACACAGCAAGGCAAAGTAGTGTATTATGAAATTTTGTTCCAATTACCTAAAAGTATTAATTTGCTAAATCTGCCATAACAAAGTACGACAAAGGGTGACTAAAACAACAGAAATTCATTTCCTCACAATTCTAGAGGCTCAAAGTCCAAGACCAAGATTTCAGTCGGTGGGGTGCTTACATTCCAAGGCTTCTCTCCCTGACTCGCAGATGCCTATCTTCTCCCACTGAGTCCCGGTCTCCTCTTTTAAGGACACCAGTCGTATTGGATTAGGGTCCATCCTAAAGACCTGCTGCTGCTGCTGCTAAGTCACTTCAGTCGTGTCTGACTCTGTGCGACCCCATAGACAGCAGCCCACCAGGCTCCCCCGTCCCTGGGATTCACCAGGCAAGGGAATTTCCTTCTCCAGTGCATGAATATGGAAAGTTAAAGTGAAGTCGCTCAGTCCGACTCTTAGCAACCCCATGGACTGCGGCCTACGAGGCTCCTCCATCCATGGGATTTTCCAGGCAAGAGTACTGGAGTGGGTTGCCATTGCCTTTTCCTATCCTAAAGACCTGCTGCTGCTGCTAAGTCGCTTCAGTCGTGTCCGACTCTGTGCGACCCCATAGACGGCGAAAGAAATCACAACCCTAAAGACCTGATTTTACCTTAATTACCTCTTCAAAGACTTTATCTCCAAATATGCTTAAATTCAGAGAAATGGGAGGTTAAAACTTCAAGACGTAATTTTGGGAAGGACACAATTCAGCCCATAACAATATACTTATACATATATTATGTATGTACATACATAGTGAGTTACAAGTTTGAAAGTATTTTAGAGGGCTCTGAATAGATGTTTTAAATGTATTTTAATATATTACAAGTTGTAGGGGCCCAACTCCAATATTATAATGGAGCCTTAGGCCTCCTTCAGTTTCCAGGTCTTAATGAGACAGTCTAGAATTTAACTACTACAGGGCTACTCATAATGTAATCATGATATAACTCACAGAATCATGCTCCTATGAACATGTAAATACTTTTGCTAATGCCGTTACTTAAGCATTTCCTGAATATTAAAAATATAATAGTTGTTAGGTCTAGAGTTTATTTACATTGAACCTCTGATAATTATATTTCCATGTTTTTAGAGAACATTATCAATTACTATTTTGACTTCCCAAACTACCTGGTTAAACTACAGAAGTTTAAAGGCACAGTGTCTCCCCTGTCTTTAATTTCAAAGGCCTCAAGCATCTGAAACCAGTTTAGCTGATGGCTAACTTAGATATATCTTCAGGGCCTGAGGAAAAATACTGATGTTTTAAATTCTCTAAATTCATTTACGGCAACAATAATCCTTTGTTTTAAAATGTATTATACTACATACACTAAGTCAGATGGGTAAAAATTAATATATAAGCCATAAAATATTTTAAATAGCACTTTAAGTATATAAAAACCACACTATATATTTAGGCCCCATGTCTAAAACAATTTCTTAATCATTTAGGGTACTAACAGTCCCAAATTAGTCCTGCTGAATTGCAACATGTCCGCTGATCAATTCTGGGTCCATACACTGTCAACGTGTTTGTTGAGTTGGCTTAGTAACACAGAATAAATAATGATGTAATAAATAGAACAAATCAGGCCACCTGGAGTCTGTAACACTATTTGATCATGTCAGTTTTGAAAACCATTGGAAAACAGTCCAAATACTTGTCTTGTCCGAGTCCTGATTACTTCCAAAGTCAAATATATTAAAGGCTGGTTTCACTGGACTCTTTAAATCTTTTATCTTTGCATTTCACTGCAGTCACCCCAAAAAGTTTAAATCCCCAGGGCATATCTCTACCTTTCTCTCATACACTTCCAAGCCCTTACACACTTGGACCAGAGTCCTGAGAAGCAAAAAGATTTCCTTGTTCTTTTTCTCCACAGAGACATTCTTTAACCTCCACCTGGCATTCTGTGAAAATCTATGAAAGATTGCAAAGGTCATATGATGTCAGTTGAGTGCATTTACATGAATCTGAGACTAAAACGTAAATCTGTTTCACCCAGACCTAAATATAGGGGTTTTTTTTTACTATAAAATTCATAAATTTAATAGGTCACACAATCATGTTCGATTTGCTAATCAAAAACTCAAGAGAGAAGGGAGTAATAAGTACACTAAAAAAATAAGTACTTCATAATCTTTCTAGCTATGAGTTCTAACTCTACATATAAAAATATATCAGTAATTAGTTGTAATCAAAACTTGTTTTATAATATATAATTCAAGGAAAACTAATATATACACTTTAATATCTGAGCAAAGAGTTAAAACAGAAATCATATTACAATGGAAATGTAAGTACACTGAAAGCAAGAATCTTATTCACTGAATATCCCCTGTACCCAGAATATTACCTAGCATATAGTGGATTCTGAATAAATATGTTAAAATGTAAAAGAAATAAGTGATATCATCACTCTATATTATAAAGAAAATAAAAGAAAATCTCACTCAAATGAAAAGAAGTGGTGACTTCACTTCTTCTAGACACAAAGTTTTAGAAGCTTCATTCTATTATTTCATATTTTCCACACTTGTCCAAAAGTTTGAAGGACATCAGAATACAAAATGAAAAACCTCAAAGCGATTCCTCTCTTCAACATTTTCTGTACTCCACATCAGCCAGTCATGTCCAGCTCTTTGTAACCCCATAGACTGTGGTCTGCCAGCCTCCTCTGTCCATGGGATTCTCCAGGCAAAAATTCTGGAGTGGGTTGCCACTCGCTTCTCCAGCGCATCTTCCTGACCTAGGGATTGAACCCAGATCCCCTGCACTGCAGGCAGATTCTTTACTGTCTCAACCACCAGGGAAGCCCATACTCCACATCATCAGTTCTCAAATCGAATTCATCTTTCTGTTCATTAAAACACAATGTTTTTTTTGTTTTGTGCTATTCTGTGTTTCAGCTTTAGCATCAGTCCTTCAAATGAACACCCTGGATTGATCTCCTTTAGAATGGACTGGTTGGATCTCCTTGCAGTATAAGGGACTCTCAAGGGACTCTCCAGCACCACAGTTCAAAAGCATCAATTCTTCGGCGATCAGCTTTCTTCACAGTCCAACTCTCACATCCATACATGACCACGGGAAAAACCATAGCCTTGACTAGGAGGACCTTGGTTGGCAAAGTAATGTTTCTGCTTTTTAATATGCTATCTAGGTTGGTCATAACTTTCCTTTCAAGGAGTAAGCGTCTTTTAATTTCCTGGCTGCAATCAGCATCTGCAGTGATCTTGGAGCCCAAAAAAATAAAGTCTGACACTGTTTCCACTGTTTCCCCATCTATTTCCCATGAAGTGATTGTAGGCAGGAGGAGAAGGGGATGACAGAGAATGAGATGGCTGGATGGCATCACCGACTCAATGGACATGAGTTTGAGTGAACTCCGGGAGTTGGTGATGGACAGGGAGGCCTGGCGTGCTGTGATTCATGGGGTCACAAAGAGTCGGACACGACTGAGCGACTGAACTGATTCTGTGTCACCAAGGCAACAGACAAATATGGAGGCATATGGCTGTACATCTTCATTATGATGGCCTTCACACAAGCAAGATTTCACATTAAATAATATACCAGTTTCTCATACTGTTGAGGCAACTCCAGAGAACTGTGTGCTCAGTTGCTATCATGTCTGACTCTTTGGGACCCTGTGGACTGTAGCCTCCCAGAGTTTTCTGTTCATGGGATTTTCCAGGTAAGAATACTGGAGTGGGTTGCCATTTCTTCCTCCAGAGGATCGGCCTGACATAGGGCTCAAACTCATGTCTCCTGCATCTCTTGCACTGCAAATGGATTGTTCACTACTGAGCCTCCTGGGAAGCCTATACTAGGTGAAAAATTTATGAATGATTCATTCCAGTACAGTTTACATGGAAGAAAAAGAGGAGGTTTAAGGTACCTTTCCTCCATAGTCATCAGCCTTCTTTCTTCCTTTTTTCACTATAACACATTCAACTAGGTCTTGGCATATGAAGACAAACATCTGCAAAAGCACATGCCCAGAAGCTCATTTCTCACATGTAAAAGTTAACAGGCTCACCAAAACTGACATAGATAAATCACTATCACTATCTTAGACTGGATCTAATTGACAAAAATGTTGAAGAACAGCATCTCTGAGAGATTTACTTATAGATCACATTTATCATTTCATCTTAAAGATACAGAAACCATGTAAACACAACTTAATTATAACAGACCTATCAACTAGTGTTTTCTACCACTGCACAAAGAAATACAGCTAAATAATAAGTTGGGAAATAAAAAAAATAAGTGCGATTAGTTTTGTATGTAGAATTTTAACTCGAGTGATTTATGAAACATTATTTTAATATTTATTATTGAAAATCCCTGAGAAAAAAATTGAAATACAGCTGATCTAAATCAGAGGATATCCTTGAAAATTATAAACATTAAATGTTAAATCAGAGGACATATAACTCAAAGATAAGCACAACAAAAGCAATTTGGGCTATGAACAGAAAGATACTGAATCTCCTATGTGTCAGGCAGAAATGCTTCTCCATGTCCTACAAGGCAATCCTACCTGCAGTGATGCATACGTGAATATACAAACAGTGAGAACCAGACAGGAATTATCACCAGGGAAGAAAGATTCTGCTTCTCTAAGGTTTTTTTAAACTTCTTTCTTTCTTTATTGGCCATGTTCCACAGCTTATGTGTTCTTAGTTCCCTGACCAGCAACTGAACCTGAGTTCTCAGCAGTGAAAGGGTAGAATCCTAACCACTGGACTGCCAGGGAATTCCCTTAAATTCTTTATTTTTTAATTCTGATTACATCTACTGTTAAACTCAATTTGTACCAAGATTAAGCACCTCTCAAAGGTTATCCAGCAAATAAATAAAATTTCATGGCATGCCCAAGCTTAAACCAAATTCCATCATTTCTGACTATATGCAATTACACAATACAATATAATGGTATATGAAGTCAACTGAGCTTTAGCTTTCAATGTGAGTTTACTTTCAAGAAATTACATTAAAAAGGGTAAATGTCTTAGAATAACGCTCAAACAACCACTTTAAGACCTACTTGCTTTAAAAGTTGAGTTCTGTTTGAAAGACAAAAAAAAGTTCTTAAACATGGTTCATTTATTCAGTAAATATTTAATGTACATTGAGCAAAATTCTGTACTAAGGATTACAATCCCTGCCCTATGACAATCAAACTCAAATAAAAAATACACTGTAGTAAATACTAAATGACATGCCACAATAGACTATATAAAAAACAAAGGTATTAAGTATGATAATAAGACTAAGATAATTAGGAGAGTCTTCCCTGAAGAGATCATAACTAAATCAACTAAACATCTTAATTATAGGAATTACACACAGACAAAAGGTATTAAGTAAGAGATTCGGCAAATATATCTTAAGTGGAAAGCTAAACTGATGAACTAATGAGATAAATTTGGAGAAGACAGTAAACCTAATTGACAGATTGATTTTACGCTCAACATAATAGTAAATAAATTAGAGGGGCATCCCAGGTGGCACAGTAGTAAAAAAAATTTCTGCCTGCCAATACAGGAGACAGAAGAGATGTGGGTTCAATCCCTGGGTTGGGAAGATCCCCTAGAGGAGAAATGGCAACCCACTCCAGTAATCTTGCCTGGAAAATTCCATGGACAGAGGAGCCTGGCAGGCTATAGTCCAAGGTACACAGAATCGGACACAACTGAGAACACACATATACATGATACCATACTACAAATAGTTGGATAACAGAAGCAGAACATGAAGAACATGCTAACTGATGAAGATGTTCCTTTCACATCTACATGTAAAGTGAAAGTGAAGCCGCTCAGTCGTGTCCGACTCTTTGCGACCCTGTGGACTGTAGCCCGCCAGGCTCCTCTGTCCATGGGATTCTCCAGGCAAGAATACTGGAGTGGGCTGACATTTCCTTCTCCAGGGGATCTTCCCAACCCAGGGATCGAACCCAGGTCTCCTGCATTGCAGACAGACGCTTTATCCTCTGAGCCACCAGGGGAATCCCATCTACATGTAAGACAGACTATAATACTGAAAATAAAACCAGAAAAACTGTCTCACTTACCCAAAGGTAAGGTGATGAAGGTCTGTGTGAGAGGCCAAAGGCTTAGTGTAGCCAGCTCACAGGCTAGGTAGGGTGTTACAGGAGGAACATCTACTAGTGTTTCTTTGTACCCAAAATTACCACAAAAGCCAACAAAAATTCCTGGGCTAGGGGAAAACTTAAAGGCCCAGAGGTCTTCAGAGCAGGGTCCTTCAAGAAGATCCCACAGCTGTAGTTTCAATGGTTCATATGAAGATACTCTGTTATTTCCATGAGGACCACACAATCTTAGGACTGTACAAGAGTAAAACTTATTCCATTAATCACACCAAAGTCGGGCACCTGAATTTTAAGTCCAAATTGATGCTATGCAATAAAATTCAATTACAAATTCAAAAAAGGTGTTCCTAACACATTAATGCCACCCACACCTTAATGCCTTTGGTGGAAGATCTCTGTGCTACTATTATTCTTCAGTCGAAATTAATCCTTACTCATGAAGACCACTGAAAATATGTCAAGATCATAAATTCTTGATGTAAACAGTAATGGCGTAATGACTCTTGCTCTGGGATTGCCTATTCTATCAACCCACTTGAAATAGGCACCCTCCTCAGCGACTTGAGGAAATTCAAACAACAAACAGGTTATACCACTCATGTGATTCTTGTTAAGAGGCTACCCAGTACTTGGTCATGAATCATAGCAGGCAGGTACACAAGCATTAAACTGTTTTGTCACATCAAATTTTCCCTTTTTTTCTACCTAAAATAGGCCCCAACCTTTAGAATGAAAAGGAAGAAAAAAAAAATCAAGTTAGCAATTAAAATCATTGAGGAAAAAATAAGCGGAAAATATTTAAAACTTCATAATGCTCTATGACCAGAAATGCTAAATAATTATAGATATGCAAAACTGGCTGTCATCATAAACATCAAAAAGAACTCACAGGAGCTAGAACTTATTAAATCAAAGAAACCCCACGTCTTCATGCCATTAATAACGATGTACAAATTACCAGGCAACATAGTCGGGGAGAGGGGTGCTGAGTCCAGTTTTTGATGGAAAAAAGTGTCTAGTAAAGAGAATCCCAAAATGAACTAACAGGCCTCCGTGCTGACTGATGGCATTTTCCAAGTACCAAATTCAAAGGAGTCAAAAAGCACACCTTTATACAAAAGGAACCATCCGCAGACAAACCTGACTATAAAAAGAGGGTGACTGCTAAATAGCCAATAAGCAAATTTATACATGCCGAGGTGTTTTTTCATTTGAGAGAGATCTCGGGAGTTTAATTACCTGTGAAGAAAAAGGAAACGGATCTGAAAAGGGGTCTCTCGCACTGAATCGCCCTTTTAATGAAAAGGAGGCGAGGTCTTAGGAAATTCATTTCCAGAAGGCCCGATTCAAAAAAATCTGGCTCTCCCCACAGCCCCAAGTCAGGGACAGGATGGTGCACCAGGCCACGCAGCGCCCGAGGCTGAAGCCACCCACCAGGCAAGCTCAGGCTCTTAACCGCGTCGTCCAGAAACCAAGAGGCCTTGACTTTCAGGTTGCTCACGTGAGCCGCCACTCTCAGAGCACGTCTGCGTCCAGGCTGGACCAGTAGGGCCAGCTCGCTCCCTCCGCAGCCTCCGGGGATCGGCACCCCAGGGCGGGCCTCGTTACGTGGGTTGGCACCCCGAGGCCCCAGCAGGCAGCCCACCTGCTCCCCTCACAGACAACAACCGTTCACGCCCTTCGCTGCCACTCCTTTCTCTGCCCTGGCTCTGGCTCTGGCGAAGCCGAGAAGTCTTTAAAAACGAGTTGGACATCGCCTGCGTTCCCCAGACGAGATGCCGAGGCGCCGCGCCAAGCCCCCGGCCTCCCCTCGCGTTCCGGGGTCCCCGCACCCCCGCCCCGGCGGCCGCTGCGTTAGGCCAGCGCCGAGGCTCGGGGGTCGCGCCGGAGGCCCCCGCCGCCCGCCGGCCTGCCTGCCCCGGGGCGCCGCTGCCCGTGAGCCGGCCGGGGCCCGCGGGCTCACCTTGTTGAGGTGGGGGTTCCGGGTGACGGCGTAGCCGCGCTGGGGGGTGTGGCGGCGGCGAGGGGTCCGGGGCTCCATGGCGCGGGGCGAGCGGGCCGGGCGGCGGATGCTGCCGGGACGCGGGCGCGGAGTGCGGCGGCGGCGGCGGCGGCGCGGTGAAAGGGCCGGCGGCCGGGGGGCGGGCGTGGGTGGCGAGAGGGGGTGGACGCGGCGGGAGGAGCCGGCGAGGAGCCGGCGTCCCCAGCGGGGCAGCCTGCGAGAAGCGCTGAGTCATGGCAGGCGAGCAGGCGAGCGAGGAGGAGGAGGAGGAAAGCGAGGCCCGGGTGGCGCCGCTCCCTTCCACACGCCCAGGGGCCCCCCGCCCGCCATCAGTTTCCAGTCGCAACCGTCCCGGCCCGTGCCTGCGTGCGGGACGTGCTTCCGGGGGAGCACCTGAAGGGCGGGGGGCGCCCGCCCGACCCGGGGGTACCATCGCCCCTGGCCGAGGTGCCCCCCGCAGCCGCAGCCGCGGGGAGGCTGGGAAAGGATGGGAAACCCAGAGCCTCGGGCGGAGGACGGCTGCCCAGGCACAGAGGGAGACCCGGGGCGGGGGTGGGGGGCTTTTGCAAAAGACCTCAACTGACCGATGACAATTAGACTTCATCTCTAATTCATCTAAGCATCTCCTATCAGACGCTTCCAAACGCTCTATTCACAATCCTGCATGCCTGCCAGGGCCGGAGGAAGCTTCCAACCTTGACCCAGAAAGCCTCGGCCGGCCCCGGGTAGAACTGGGAGAAAGGCCAGAGAGGAGTGCCATCCCTGGGAATTTTATTTTAATGCTTTCATTAAAAGACAAGGTGGAAATGTTAGATCCCAATGAACAGTCACGTTTTTCTTGTGTGTTCTGGAGACCAGGATGTTTAAGAACCTGCCTCTCTGTATGATGATAATAAAGCCCTCAATCTTTAAGGGCTTCAGTTTCTTCTTTGGTAAACCGAGAAAGTCAGAGTAAAAGATCACCGAGCGCTGGAATTCTGTTATTGATATTTATACTTCTAAGTTTCAGGGAATGTTGAAGTAGTCATATCACAGGTAAAAGGGGTGTCCAACACGGCACACACTAAAAGATTTCTGTGCCCCAGTTTCCTTTTCAGTTCATAGGATGGCTGGTTTCTGCCCTGTTCCTACCTAATAACTGTATAAAAAGGTGTATTTGGGATTCAGTATTTGATTTTATATCCCACTTCAGTATTCTTGCCAGGAGAATCCCATGGACAGAGGAGCCTGGCAGGCTACGCGCCATAGGGTTGCAAAGAGTCACACACAACTGAAGAGACTTAGCAAAATACAGCAACACATATGATTTTATATATCCATAAACTAGACATTCAACCAAAGAGTTTTATTTGTAATTATATTACTTTTCCTTACCAGAAAGATTTGTTGCAGTAGTGTTTTTGCCACACATATTCCAGGAGTTTCTTAGTCCTGGTCTTTAAATTATCTAGAATCAGTTTGCTTTTTAATAGGGAATATAGGTGTCACAGAATTCTTTCAATTTCTTCCATTTCAGTAACACTTTTCACTGTGAGTTCTATAACACATAAATAATTAACCCAGCAACATCTGAGAAGAAGGTATACTTTACAAAACTCACTCTCTTGAATTAAGTCAGGCACAATACAAGTAAAAGTATTTCATGGAAGACAGTTCAACGACAGGCCTGGAAACAAAATACAAGATGCTGAAAAAGAGACAAAAATGTGACTACAACAGAACCTTATTATAAAACAGCTCTTAGTACATAAATTTACACACATTATCTGTCTAGTCCTAGTTCTGTGATATATTTACAGATAGAAAAGCTGATGTAAATACAGAGTAGTCCCAAAGAGTGTGTGGGCTTATCCCCCAAGCCATTATTACAGAGGGATTACACGATCCTGCCAATGCAGGAAAAGTTCACGTCTCTCTTCCATTACGTTTACTTCTCTCATGAAAAGAGCTCCAACCCTCTGGGGATGAGGCCTAGCTGGGGAAGCCATTTTGTGTATCTGCGTGCAATACCAAAACCACTGGAAAGAACCTATTTTTCCACCTAAATGTCAACTAGGAAGGACGCCAACTTTTTCAATCCTTTTTAAAGGGTGTAAAGTTAGGTTTTATTGCAGAAAACATGTAAAAAAACATCACTGCGGATGCTGATTGCAGCTATGAAATTAAAAGACGCTTACTCCTTGGAAGGAAAGTTATGACCAACCTAGATAGTATATTCGGAGAAGGCAATGGCAAGCCACTTCAGTACTCTTGCCTGGAAAATCCCATGGATGGAGGAGCCTGGTAGGCTGCAGTCCGTGGGGTCGCTAAGGGTCGGACACGACTGAGCAACTTCACATTCACTTTTCACTTTCACACACTGGAGAAGGAAATGGCAACCCACTCCAGTGTTCTTGCCTGGAGAATCCCAGGGACGGGGGAGCATGGTGGGCTTCCGTCTATGGGGTCACACAGAGTCAGACACGACTGAAGTGACTTAGCAGCAGCAGCAGCAACAGATAGTATATTAAAAAGCAGAGACATTACTTTGCCAACAAAGGTCCGTCTAGTCAAGGCTATGGTTTGTCCCGTGGTCATGTACAGATGTAAGAGTTGGACTGTGAAGAAACCTGATTGCCGAAGAATTGATGCTTTTGAACTGTGGTGCTGGAGAAGACTCTTGAGAGTCCCTTGGACTTCAAGGAGATCCAACCAGTCCATTCTAAAGGAGATCAGTCCTGGGTGTTCATTGGAAGGACTGATACTAAAGCTGAAACTCCAGTACTTTGGCCACCTCATGCGAAGAGTTGACTCACTGGAAAAGACTCTGATGCTGGGAAAGATTGGTGGCGGGAGGAGGCAGGGACGACGGAGAATGGGATGGATGGATGGCATCACCAACTCGATGGACATGAGTTTGAGTGAACTCCGGGAGTTGGTGATGGACAGGGAGGCCTGGCGTGCTGTGATTCATGGGGTCGCGAAGAGTCCGACACGACTGAGCGACTGAACTGAACTGAAAGTTAGGTTTTAATGCAGAAAACATGTAAAAAAAATACCCAAACAACAGGAATAAAACTTCTGTTTGCATTTTCCTTGTGAGAAACTACAGTCACTCTACATACAGTTGATCAAAGCATGGGTGTGATTCACAAACAAGGGACTAGAGTCTGTAGTTTCTGATGCTCAGTGAGAATACTATATCAAAATCAGATTTTTTGTTGCCCAAGTTTGATGCAGAATGAACTGTAATCATATTTAAGAATGATTACAGCATTCCTACCTAATGTTGAGGTTTCACATAGAGAAAATTCAGGAAATACCTAACAGTACATGTAACATTTCAAATGTAACTATCATGAGAATAAAACATAATCTAACAGAAAAAATGTCAAGGTTGTATATTGTCACCCTGCTTATTTAACTTATATGCAGAGTATATCACAAGGAACGCTGGGCTGGAAGAAGCACGAGCTGGAATCAAGATTTCCGTGAGAAATATCAATAACCTCAGATATGCAGATGACACCACCCTTATGGCAGAAAGTGAAGAGGAACTAAAAAGCCTCTTGATGAAAGTGCAAGAGAAGAGTGAAAAAGTTGGCTTGAAGCTCAACATTCAGAAAACTAGGATCATGGCATCTGGTCCCATCACTTCATGGGAAATAGATGGGGAAACAGTGGAAACAGTGTTAGACTTTATTTTTGGGGGCTCCAAAATCACTGTGGATGCTGATTGCAGCCATGAAATTAAAAGACGCTTACTCCTTGGAAGAAAAGTTATGACCAACCTAGATAGCATATTCAAAAGCAGAGACATTACTTTGCCAACCAAGGTCTGTCTATTCAAGGCTATGGTTTTTCCTGTGGTCATGTATGGATGTGAGAGTTGGACTGTGAAGAAAGCTGATCGCCGAAGAATTGATGCTTTTGAACTGTGGTGTTGGAGAAGACTCTTGAGAGTCCCTTGGACTACAAGGAGATCCAACCAGTCCATTCTAAAGGAGATCAGTCCTGGGTGTTCATTGGAAGGACTGATGCTAAAGCTGAAACTCCAATACTTTGGCCACCTCATGCAAAGAGTTGACTCATTGGAAAAGACTCTGATGCTGGGAGGGTTGGGGGCAGGAGGAGAAGGGGACGACAGAGAATGAGATGGTCTGATGGCATCATCAACTCGATGGAGGTGGGTTTGAGTGAACTCCGGGAGTTGGTGATGGACAGGGAGGCCTGGCATGATGTGATTCATGGGATCGAAAAGAGTCAGACACAACTGAGCAACTGAACTGACTGAACAGAAAAAAGATGTAGCTCTATGATGGTTTGTGATATTAAGTAGATGATTTTATATTTCTTCACACAAAAACATTACTGCTTTGTAAAATAAGTTCCTTTTTTATTTTTTTCTTTTTTAGTTGAATATCATAACACGCCTGACTCTTGGTTTGTTTCTGTATGAAGCAAAATCTTTGACCTTTTAGGGTTCTAATTTTGAGAATTACAGTGTTCAATATATTAAGAGAAGGTCTACCGGAGTGGCTGACCCTAAAAGTTCAGAATCAAACGTAGGCAGCTGGGGGACTTCCCTGGTGTTTCAGTGGCTTAGACTCCTAAGATAAGGAGGCCCAGGTTCAGTTCCTGGTCAGAGAACTAAATCCCACATGTCGCAACTAAGAGTTCACATGCCAAAACAAAGATTGAAGATTCCGTGTGCTGCAACTAAGACATGGCACAGCCAAGTAAATATTTTTTAAAAAACAGAAGGCTGACTCAAACGTGGCCAGTCCCAGCGTAATTGGCAACCATGGCAAGGGTTGACTTTTTACCTACATACTGCAGTGAGAACAGGACTTGAATAAGTGCTAACATGGAGGTGGCAACAGTTGACCTCTACCCATCTTAGGTTGTCAGTTGGGACTCTAAGAAGATGACATGTTAACAAAAGAAAGAGAGTTTATTAATTAGCACACTGCTATGTCACTTCAGTCGTGTCCGACTCTGTGTGACCCCATAGACGGCAGCCCACCAGGCTCCCCCGTCCCTGGGATTCTCCAGGCAAGAACACCAGAGTGGGTTGCCACCTCCTTCTCCAATGTGTGAAAGTGAAAAGTGAAAGTGAAGTCACTCAGTCGTATCCGACCCTTAGCGACCCCATGGACCGCAGCCCACCAGGCTCCTCCATCCATGGGATTTTCTAGGCAAGAGTACTGGAGTGGCTTGCCATTGCCTTCTCCGAACTAGCACACACAGCACACATTATCCAGGAGAAAACTGAAATGAAGAGTGGCTAAAGCAAGTAGCCTAGAACTGCAGCCTATACATCATCTTCAACAAAGAACAATAAATCGGTAGAGAAATGACACAGGAAAGCAGTTTTAGGCTTCCAAGGATTGCAAACTGAAGGAATATAAATACATGGGAAGAAACTAATAGAATAAGATTTGTTTGCAGTTTCCTCTGGTCCTCATATTTTGGGGTGACAACCTGGTTTTACCTAACTCGGCATCACCGACTCAATGGACATGAATTTGAGTGAACTCCGGGAGTTGGTGATGGACAGGGAGGCCTGGTGTGCTGTGATTCATGGGGTCGCGAAGAGTTGGACACGAATGAGCGACTGAACTGAACTGAAGGAATCCCTGATGCACCAAGCTATTAGTTATTGGTATTTGAGTGTTATAGGTGAAATGGGTACGTGAGTCGTTTCACTAGAATGTTTAAAAGAGATGTACACTTACTTTGGTGCTGGTTTAGTCACTAAGTCATGTTCAACTGTTGTGACCACATGGACTGTAGCTCTCCAGGCTCCTCTGTTCATGGGATTTCCCAGGCAAGAATACTGGAGTGGGTTGCCATTCCCTTCTCCAGGGGATTTCCTGACTCAGGGATCAAACCCCAGTCTGCAGGTGGATTCTTTACCAACCGAGCCACCACGGAATCCCTGTACCCTTATTTTAATCTATTCAAAAACAAAAGTCTATGCAAAAGCCCCATCCTCTAAGGCAGTGGTCTCCAACCTTCTTGGCATCAAGGACCGTTTTCATGGAAAACCATTTTCCACAGACCAGGTTGGGGGGATGGCTTCGGGATGATTCAAGCACATTACATGTATTGTGCACTTTATTTCTATTATTACATCGGCTCAGGCTTTAGATCCTGGAGATTGGGAAATCCTGCTCTAGGGGGACCCTACAGAATGTCTAGAGCTCCATAGAGCACAGCTTTTTATGAAGAAAGCAATATTCCTCTTTATTAACCCTTGAAAGCATTATCTCTACTGTTAGGAATAATGTAATACCACTTCATTCTTATTTATTACAATCATTAAATATATATGAAAACATATACAAAAATACAGATACTGCACGCTGACTTCATAATTTTGGGGTAAATCCATAGACTGAGTCAGAACATGCATAAATCATTTATAGCTTAACTGTTCACTTATACCTGAAAAAGTTTTCATTAAGCATGCTAATAATTTTCAAATGATGTAATAAAAATGTGCTTGCAGTATTTGGCTGAATTACATTTGGGAAAAAGAAGCTAGCTGTTTCACCCATTTCAATACTAGTATATTCTGGATCATATTATACATGTATAGAACTTAGATCATAAGTCTCCCAAGAGGAGACAATATTTAGTCTGTGTCACTGATATGTATCTAAAACATTTTAACACTGCAAACATCAGAAGTTTCAAGATCGGCCACTGGGAAAGGTATATACATACTCCACTATAATGATGCTGAATACTTCTTCACAATGCCTCTTCATGATGTCAGTCAACTGGAAGTGGGAGTTTATCAATGAGTTGCTTGATATCCATCATTTCTTGGCAACATGACTGGGTTTTTCAGGTTACGTTGGCTGGGTTTACCAATGTTTTTAACTTTTCTATAGCAAGAGAACTGTCCATTAGAGCAACTTAAAGGTAGTAATCTCCATGACCCTGAAGACAGAAATGTCTCTATTAGCACCACTGTTAGGACACTTGTTGAAGTCAGCAGATGAACGCAGTGTTACCTGCCAGTTTCTGCTGAATGGTAACTAGTGGACAAAGATAAAGCTCCTACCTGAAAAGGCCCACCCAAAATAATAATCTTAAAAGGAATAAAGGAATAGTCTTCTTCACCTCTTGCTCTATCAAAGCTTTTACATTTTCTGCTGCCTGTTTAATTCCAGGTTTATCCTCCTGTGAATCAAGCCCAATAATATCAAACCAAGAAGGCACAGCCATGTTCACATTTAACGTAACAGTTTAACAGACACTTGCAGGTAGATAATATTTGACATGTGAACTTCTGATACCTGCAAAGGCTTCTTGCCCCACCCACACCCTGTATCTCCCCATCCATGTAGGAAAATCACCACAGCAGTGGGCTTTCCAGGGTGAGCAAGGTGAAGAACTAAGCAGATACACCTAAGGCTGAAAAGAAAGCATGGTCCTGCCTGCTGCAGCCCCAGTTTAAAAATCATGGATCTAGGCCAGTGGTTTTCAATCTTTTTCCCATATTAGAATCCCCTGGGGAGATTTAAAAACACTCTTGACTGGACCCAGAGTTGTTGATTTCATTGATCTGGGTGGTAACTTTATCACCAGGATTCTGTGCCCCAAGGTCCCCAGATGATTCTAATTTGCAGCCAAATTAGAATTCCAGACCCCTGGTTTAGAATAATGTTTATCACACTTTTGCTTGCATCAGAATCAGTTGCAAGGCTCCTTAAAGCAGGGCCCCACCCCCAGAGTCTCTGATTCATAAAGTGGGAGGTAGACCTCCAAAATTTGCATTTCTAACAAGATCCCAGGTGATGATATTGATGGTGGCCAAGGACCACATTTTGAGAACCAGTGGTCTAGAGCAGCACTATCCAAAAGAAATGTAATGTGAGCCGTATATATAGTTTAAAGATTTCCAAGTAGCCAAGTTTTTAAAAAGTAAAAAAAAAAAAGTTGAATTTTATTTTCATCATATATTTTATTTAACCTAATACTATATCCAAAATATGTCAATTTGTTATCAATGTAAATTAATGAGATGTTTTACACTTTTCTTTTGTGCTGTCTTTGAAATCTAATGTGTATTTTATACATAAAGCACATCTCAGTATTGACACCATATTTTTATTAGGAGTACTTGTTCTCTACTTAGATTTTATAAAATTTACAGTTGAAGTGGTAGATATATATATCCAAGTTGCTGCAAGCATACTTGAACTTTTTTAAAAACTAAATTGAGTTTTATATTTAAATTAAAATCCTCTTTTCCGTACTTGAAAAGTCTAAGACTAATTGGTCTACTGAAGGTTGACTATTAACATTTCCTACCTGGGACTTGCCAGGTAGTGCAGGATTGAGACTTTGTCTTCCAGTGCCGGGGATGTTGTTTCAGTCCCTGGTCAGGGAGCGAAGATCCCACTTGCTTTGCAGCCAAAAAAACCGAAACATCAAACAGAAGCAATACTGTAACAAATTCAATGAAGATTTTAAAAATGGTTCACATGAAAAAAAATCTTAAAAAACAAAACAAAAAAACATTACTTATTTATATAGGCAGTTTCCATATTGGTAATGGATTATGTTCCTAAAGTTCATGTGTAAGTCAATGATTTATAAATCATATTGCATTTTTCGTAGCCACAATACAACAAATGCTTCCATGATAGCTTTGAAAGGCCATGCATTCATGCTTAGATGTTCAGTCATGTTGAACTCTTTGCTACCCTTTAGATTGTAGCCTACAGCTCCTCTGTCCAGGCAAGAATACTGGAGTGGATTGCCATTTCCTTCTCCCCTTAAAAGCCCATTAACACATAATGTTGGAAATATCATACAAAGAATAAAAGAGTCTTCATAAAGTTTTTTAAAAATAAAATATTTCTGAATAAAATGTCTGACAAGTTCCAATTTAATATTCCGTGAGTAGAGTTATCTTTCTATGTCTATGGGGTCGCACAGAGTCAGACACGACTGACGCGACTTAGCAGCAGCAGCAGCAACAGCAGGGAAATAGAAGAATAATATAAACATTTGTTTCTCAGGAGATATGAGCTATGTCATTTGCTTTAAAAGGCAGAATCAACTCTAGCCACATCTGGCTTGAAATAATGATTGTTCTATATCACTGTATACATAAAGGGCATTCATACAACCTGGGCCTTAAAAAACCCCACAGGAATATTCCCAAATGCAAAATACAGTTCAGATTTTCTATCCTAAAATTAAAAATAAAGACTAGTTCTAAATTTAAATCCTCTTGCTCAAAATTCTCCAGTGGCAACCACCTCACTCCTAGTTGAAGCCAAAGTCATTAGCTGACCTACAAGGCCCCATAGAAACTGTTCCATTCCCTTTATCTCTGTGGCTTTGTTACATTTATCTCCCCCATCCTCTTTCCTGTTGTTCTAACTGACTGTGACTATCTTACTTTTCCCCAAACAGAATAAGCACATCCCTGCTTCAAGGCCTTTGCTCTTGCTCATCCTTCTCTGGAGCACTTGTCCCACAGATAGTTACCTCAATCCCTTCAAGTCTTTGCCCAAGTGTCATTTTTCAACTGAGGCCCTCACTATCCATGCCATGGAATACAGCAATCACTATTCTTCGTTCACACATCTTCCTTACTCTCTATGTGTCTTCCTTACTTAATTTTTCTCCATATAACTTTTTACATTTAAATATAATATGCAATTCACTTATTAGTTTATCATCTCACTACTGTGAATGCTCACATGTCAACTCCATGACGATGGTGATTTTACATCTTTTGGTCCTTTCTGTGAAACCCACCACTTCTTTGTTCCAGAACTTCACATAAACAACTTTTCTAACTTATTTCATGATCTGTTTATTCATACACACTTTTCTTTCACGAGTATTTATTTGACTATCTTCTTTAACTCTTCTGCATAAGGGCGTAGATCCTTTCCTCTTTGGCAAAAGATTTATCTAGAAATCATTAATGAGCCACCAGAATTGGACATAGAAAATTCAACATTTCAAATAATCCTTGATTTTCAAATTGTTCTTGAAAAAGTTGCTTACCATATTCCTACAGAATGGTATAAATTTGATTGAGACTGTTCTCTGATGAATACTCATTTGGATTGTATCATTGTATAATGTTTTAGCACAATGTAAAATTATATCTACTGTCAATAAAATTTCCGTGCATTAATAGCATGTATTGTATTATTTGTCTTCCCTGGTGGATCAGTTGGTAAAGAATCTGCCTGCAATGCAAGAGACATGGGTTCAATCCCTGGGTTGGGAAAATCCCCTGGAGAAGGAAATGGCAACCCACTCCCTCTCCGATATTCTTGCCTGGAGAATTCCGTGGACAGATGAGCCTGGAGGGCTCCAGTCCGTGAGGTCACAAAGAGTCAGGCATGATTGAGTGACTAACACACACAGGTGACTCATGTGGTAAAGAATCCGCCTGCCAGTGCAGGAGATGCAGGACACATGGGCTTAATCCCTGGGGTAGAAAGATCCTTCTAGAATAGGAAATGGCAACCCACTCCAGTATTCTTGCCTGGGAAGTCCCATGGACAGAGGAGCCTGGTGCGCTACAGTCCATGGAGTCACAAAGGGTTGGACAAGACTGAGCACACACACATACTTACTGTATTATTTAAAACATAAAGTTACAAATATTATGAAAAAGACCCAGCTCAATATTTTTGCTACTCATTTTCATTGAATTAATATTTTACTACTTCCTTACGTTTGCTTTACTCAATCTAGATTAAAAACTACCTCCCATCATTATCAAGAATAAATCTATCATTGCTTTCAGTGCAAAGGGGATAGGTTATAGTAGTTGACGGCTGTCCAGACACTTCTCTTTGACTCTCTCTGTTCAAGTACTCTCAGGCTGTCTCCACGGGGTCGCTCATTCTGGGTTAATGTGGGTCCTCACAGCATGGCAGCCTCAGGGCAATCAAACTGCTTATTTGGAGACTGAAGACTTCCGGAACAAGTATTCCAGGGTAGAAAAAAATGCTCTTCCTTTTGATTATTTACCCTTGTAAATTGTCCCTACTCTCTTGATGTAGTCACAAAAACCCAACTCAATGGGAAGAGTGCCAAAGCCACACTGGAAGAAGAGCATGTATGAGAGGAGATTTGCTGCAACTATTTGGAAAATCCATATAGGAGTGTGAAGAAATCTATTACACTGCATGTTCCCATCACTTTTTTTAGGATACTAGATCATCTAAAATATGCAGTGGGTGGTACACTTGATACATACAAGTTATTGACACTGATTGAAAATGTGCATAAGGAAACAAGTTGAGAAAAATTTATTCCAGAAAAGTAACCTAGAGGCTAAGCCATAGTTCAGTTTAGATACAGACCCCAACCCTTACTGTATCTTTAGTATATCAGATGTTGGAGTCACCGATGATTATCGTGAATACAAGATTTCAAAGTGCTTTCTAAAATTGTTTTCCATGTGATTTAATGTGGTACATTTTCTTTTAATATTTTGAAAAATGACAATTTATAGAAAATATACATATTAGTGCCAGAATATTAAAATAGCTATCATATTCTACATACTTTAATTATCTTAAGTAGTTAGTTCAGTTCAGTTGCTCAGTCGTGACTGACTCTTTGTGACCCCATAAATAGTTAGGAGGTTACTAAATGAGGCTCATAAACTGTTAACAAGGAGCAGTGAAAGAATTATGTATTAGAAACCAAAGATATTGGGGCCTATTAAGAACCATGTATTGGTTTAACTGTAGTAAGAATATCATATTAAAAGTAATACTGGGGACGTCCCTGGTGGCCCAGTGGTTGGGACTTCACCTTCCAATGAAGGGTGGCAGGTTCAAACCCTGGTTGGAGAGCTAAGATCCCACATGACTCAGGGTTAAAAAACCAAAACATGAAGCAGAAGCAGTATTGTAACAAATTCAATAAAGACTTAAACCCTGACTTTAAAGAGTTGCAGTTCAGTCTACCAAGGCCAGGGTCTACCTTTAAAACACAAAAATAATACTGAATACTAAATGGATAGAGGTGTTTGTTGTTTTATTTCCACTTGGAAAACTCTGCTCCCAAATTATTAATGATTTGTTTTAGTTTATAGTTCTGTAACATATTTGTATAAAGAGTACATATTACTTTTACATTCAGAAAAAAACAAAACTTTAAACTTTGGAACGTACCCAGTGGGTATCTGTAATTAAAAGAATATACTGTAAAATTTTAGGAATCTCAATTTTCTTCTTTGTTCCAAAGGTAATTTGAGACAACAATTTGGCATTTTACCACATTACAGTATGGATACCTCAAATCTCGGCTTGCCAGGAGGCACTAAAGCCAGGCACATAATGTGACTCTGAGACAGGGAGGATAAATTTCATAATACCCTCCTTTGCCAAACACCTGTGTGGATCCACCCTACTCATCTAACTTTGAAAAACCTGGACTAAAAAGAAGCCAAAAAAAAAAATAAGGATTCAAATTTAAAGTTTAAAAGCTGTGTAGAAAGGTAACCATTTTTCATAACACTATATATTGAATTTACCAGTTAACCCTGACTCACCTAAATAACAGATTATCACAGAATTCAGTGAACAAATAATTGATTTTCAAATATAACACTATGTTCTATAAATGACAATATTATGTCATTTTTCCTTCTCAGTCACAGAGTTGGACACGACTGAAAGTGACTTAGCATGCACACACACACATCTGCTTCATATTTTGAAAAACTTGATGCTACAGTTAGAGAAAATACATATCAAATATGATTTATTTTCAAGTAAAGTTTTTCAAGCACAAAAAAAGGGTCCAAAAAACTACTTCAATTTCTCCTTTTAATGAACAGCTAGTAATTGCTTTAAAATTGCCATTCATCCCTGATAGTGTGTTAAATTATTTGCCTTTTTATCTCAAACAGATGTTAGAAAATAATGAATCAAAAATCACACAAATAAAAGCTACTCTTATTTTGTTGCTTTATCCAACTTGAAGTTTAAAAGAATAGTCTGTGTTTTTTGGAGTTCAACTCAAAATACATTGACCTTGTTAATTTAGAGCCCATGGCCTGTATCTAGTAGTTAGCATCTAGTGATCTGGCAGAAATAAAACTAAGCCAGATTTAGGCACCAACTATTAATCTGTAATGGCACCAGAAACCTGGCATTTCAAGTCTAGTCCTAAACTGAAGCTCTAATACCATGGCAGAGCTCCAGACCTCCTGGGTTATGGGAGAGGGAGAAAACGTGCATGAAAGGTTGTACTCAGGAGAGTTATACAAGAGATGCTTTCATGACAGATGAAGAGGCCTGGGAGAAAGCACGTAGACCAGGGTGGAAATATGGAGTACTAAAATAAATTTCACTGTAGTGGAAATAGCAAGACCAAATCACTTTCCTAAAGACATGGTCTAGTTTCTGTAGGGACATTGGGAATCTTTGGGCAGGAGGGGAAAATGTTGCATAGATTCAGTAGGAGAGTTATGAAGTCATTCTGGGGTTTTGAAAATAATCAGGCTTTGCAAGTGGGGGGATATATTAGGAGGTTGGGGATTTATTCTGTGTTCATCCCAACCTCCTAATATATACACACTACTATATATAAAATAGATAATCAACAAGGACCTGCTATGTGCTATATGCAAAGGGAACTATACCCAATATTCTGTAATAACCTATATAGGAAACGAATCTGAAAAAGACTAGATATGGTAATATGTATAACTGAATCACTTTGCTGTACATCTGAACCTAACACAACATTGTAAATCAACTATACTCCAATATAAAATAAAAATTTTAAATTAAAAAAGAGAAAAGAATCAGACTCTGGGTACTTGCCCACACGCATCCCTTGACTCATACATGATTTCCAAATTCAAGTAGAATTTATATTTAAAGATGACCTTTAGATGTAATACTGTATTTCCAGTCCTGTACATATTCAGATTTGGAGATAGCTATTATTTGCTGGGGACTTCCCCAGTGGCTCAGTGGTAAAGAATCCACCCGCCAATGCAGGGGACAAGGGTTTGATTCCTGGTGCAGGAGGGTTCCACAGGCCAAGGCTGCAACTAAGCCCGGCTGCCACAACTATTGAGCCCGGGCAGTAGAGCCTGTGCTTAGTAACAAGAGAAGCCACCACAGTGAGAAACCTTCACACCACAACAAAGACCAGGGCAGCCAAAATTAAAGAAATAATAATTTTTTTTTTAAAGGAGTATGCCAATGTATCTTCAAGCTTTTGGAATTAAGTTAGAAACAACTCTCCGTTTGTCAGGGAATCAATGCTTAAAAGTTGTACAGGTCACATCCCAGAGCTGATTCACATTTGTTTTCCCTGTCTGCAGGGAAACCAATACAAAATCAGTATAAGTTCAGTCACTCAGTCGTGTCCGACTCTTTGTGACCCCACGGACTATAGCACGCCAGGCCTCCCTGTTCATCACCAATACATAATAGAAAATGAAAATATTAACCTGGACTTTGTTACGTATAGTTTTGCTTGCAATTTTCCTGATAATATCTGTTGGAGAGACACTAAATCTATCTCATGAGAATAAAATAGGTTCTTTTGTCCTTCAGTCTCTATATATTCTTTAGGATAGATCTATACAAAGGAAAAGTAAAAGGGTATAAGAACAAAGTCATATAAACTTAATGCCTTAGATAGTTTCTGAACAATTAAACAGCAGCAGAGAGGCATAGTGTTTCAATTTTCCTTTACTTCTTATCCCTAAAGATTCTACTTTTTCATAAGCCCTTCTCCCAGTCTCTACATCTCAAGGAAGATATGGCCTTACAATTTTTTTTTAATTACTTGCTTTAAAATCTTTATCAGGGTGGTGGTCCAATGGTTAAGAGTCCGCCTGCCAATGCAGGAGACATGGTTTGATCTTTGGTCCAGGAGGATTCCATGTGCATGGAGCTACTGGGCCTGTGTGCCATAGCTACTGAGTCTGTGCTCTAGAGCCTGTGTTCTGCAACAAGAGAGGCCACTACAGTGAGAAGCCCATGCACCCCAGCCAAAGAGTGGCCCCCTTCACTCAGAAACTGGAGGAGGCCCAGATGCAGCTGTGAAGACCCAGGTCAGCCAAAGATAAAAATAAATAAATAAATCTTCTTTTTTAAAAATGTACACATCCAAAAAAAATTTTTAATCGTTATCAAACAGAGAAGAAACAGCTATTTTTTTCCCTCAGTAATACATTTTTAATTGAATTTAAGCTCTTTTCATTTCCCAGTTTCACTTCTGATAATCTTTGTCCGTTATATTCTTACAGGAGTAAGAGTACCAAGTAAACCCAGACTAAGATTGAAATCATCCTAGAGAGATTCCTTTTAGCAACTTAAAAAATAAATGTTTAGGTGGCACTAGTGGTAAAGAATCTGTCTGCTAATGCAGAAGATACAAGGGATGTGGGTTCTATCCCTGGGTCAAGAAGATCCCCTGGAGAAGGAAATGGCAACCTGCTCCAGTGTTCTTGCCTATAAAATCCCATTGGACAGAGGTGCCTGGTGGGCTACAGTCCATGGGGTTGCAAAGAGTCAGATGCGACCGAGCACACACACACACCCACGCCAAATATTTCAAAATCATCAGTAATTATAAATTTATTTATAACCATAATAGGTGTTTCTTTTCAGGTATTTCCTTATTTCTATATAGTCTTTTAATGAAAATATCAAATCTATTAATTTTATAGTATGGAGGTTCCTCCAAAACTAAAAATAGAATTGCCAGTGCTGCGGTGCTAGAGGTTGTTGAATGATGGTGGGTGTAGCTACGAGGTACAGTGTGCCAGCAGTCTGAACCAGCAAGGGCATTAGGAAATTTCCCTGCGTTTGTCCTCCCTCCTCCTGACTTTGCCTTCTGAACTGGATCCCAGCAGAGACCTGAGATCTTGAAGCATCCTGCTCAAAGGAGGAGGAGCTTTGGGGAGGGACTGCCAGCATAGAGATCAGACCCCGAGCCTTTAAAGTGGGAGCACGGACTCCAAGACCCTACACTACCAGAGAACTAACCCTAGAGGGTATCAAATAGTGAGAACTCACACAAAGGAAAGACCTGGCATCACCCAACCACCAGTAGCACCCTGTGCAGGACACCTCATGCAAACAACAAACAAAACAAAAATACTAATCCAATCATCAACAGACAGGATTACCACCTCACTTAGCCTTGTCCATCAGAGGATAAACATACAAAAACTCAGCACAAATCTCACTCTGTAAAAAGCTCACACAAACCACTGGACCAAACCTAGCAGGGCAGAAACCGAAAGGAAGAAAGAATTCAACCTTGAAGCCTGGGAAAAAGAGACCTCAAACACAATAAGTTAAAAAAATAATAATGAAAAGGCAGAGAAATACTACACAAATGAAGAAAAAAGAGAAACACAGAAGTCCAAATAAATGAAAAGGAAATAGGCAAACTACCTAAAAAATTAATCAGAATAATAATAGTAAAGATGATCAAAAAGGGAAAATGCAAAAATCATTTAACAAAGACCTAGAAGAATTAAAGAATAAACATACAGAGACTGAAATTAAAAATACTCTAGAAGGAATCAATAGCAGAATATCTGAAGCAGAAGAACGGATCAGTGAGCTGGAAGATAAAATGGTGGAAATAACTTCTGAAGAGCAGAATAAAGTAAAAAGAATGAAAATAACTAAGGATAGTCTCAGAGACCTCTGTGTGTGTGGGTGGGTGGTAGTCGCTCACAACTGTGTCCGAATCTTTGCAGCCCCATGGACTGTAGCCCACCAGGCTTCTCTGTCCATGGAATTCTCCAGGCAAGAATACTGGAGTGGATTGCCATTCCCTTCTCCAGAGGAACTTCCCAACCCAGGGATCAAACCCTGGTCTCCTGCATTGCAGGCAGATTCTTTACCGTTTGAGCTATGGGGAAGTCTACAGAGACCTCTAGGACAATATCAAATGCAACAACATTCAAATTATAGGGGTCCCAAAAGAAGAAGAGAAAAAGAAAGGGTGTGGGAAAATTTTTGAAGAGATTATAGTGGAAAATTTCCCCAACGTGGAAAAGGAAATAGTCAATCAAGTCCAAGAGGCACAAAGAGTCCTATACAGGATAAACCCAAGGAGAAACATGCCAAGACACACACTAATCAAACCAATAAAGACTAAACACAAAGAAAGAATATTAAAGAAGTAAGTAAGAAGTAACAATTAACATACAAGGAAACCCCATACACTTATCAGCTCATCTTTCACCAGAAACTCTTCAGGCCAGAAGGGAATGGAAGGATATATTTAAAGTTCTGAAAAGGAAAAATCTACAACCAAGGTTACTGTACCCAGCAAGGATCTCATTCAAAATTGATGGAGAAATAAAAAGCTTTTCAGACAAGCAAAAGTTACAAGAATTCAGTACCACAAAACCACCGTTACAACAAATGTTAAATGGACTTATATAGTCAAGAAACACAAGAGAATAAAAAAGATCTACCCCAAACAATTAAGAAAATGGCAATAGGAACATATATATCAATAATTTCTTTAAATGTAAGTGGACTAAATGCTCCAGCCAAAAGACACAGGGTGGCTGAATGGATACAGAAACAAAACCCATATATATGCTGTCTACTGGAAACCCACTTCAGACCTCAAGACACATATAGACTGAAAGTGAAAAGATGTAAAAATATATTCCATGCAAATGGGAAGCAAAAGAAAACTGGAGCAGCAATACTCATATCAGAAAAAACAGACCTTAAAATAAGGAAGATTTCAAGAGATAAGGAAGGACATTACATAATGATCAAGGGATCTATCCAAGGGGAAGACATAACAATTGTAAACAAAATTGTAAATATGCACCCAACATAGGAGATTTAACACCCCACTCACACCAATGGACAGATCATCAAAACAGAAAATTAATAAGGAAACTCAAGTCTTTAATGATACATTAGATGAGATGGATCTCATTGATATCTTCAGGACATTCCATCCAAATGCAGAATACACTTTCTTCTCAAGTGCACATGGAACATTCTCCAGGATAGACCACATCTTGGGTCACAAATCAAACCTCAGTAAATTTAAGAAAATTGAAATCAAATCAAGAATCTTCTCTGATCACAATGCTATGAGACTAGATATCAATTACAAGAAAAAAGTTGTAAGAAACAGAAACACATGGAGATTAAACAACACGTTTCTAAATATCCAACAAGTTACTGAAGAAAACCAAAGGAAAATAAAAAAATTTCTAGAAACAAATGACAATGAAAATATGACAACTCAAAACCTATGTGATGCAGCAAAAGCAGTCCTAAGAGGGAAGTTTATAGCAATACAATTATACTTCAAGAAACAAGAAAAGCACCAAATAGACAGCCTAACTTTACACCTAAAACAACTGGAAAAAGAAAAACAAACAAACAAACAAAAAATTAGTAGAAGGAAAGAAATCATAAAGATCCGAGCAGAAATAAATGAAAAAGAAGTGAAAGAAGCAATAGTAAAGATTAATAAAACTAAAAGCTGGTTCTTTGAGAGGATAAACAAAATTGAAAAACCTTTAGCCAGACTTATGAAGAAAAAAAGAAAAGAATAAAATCAACAAAATTAGAAATGAAAAAGTAGAGGTTACAATTGACAATGCAGAAATACAAAGGATTATAAGAAAATATTATGAATAACTACATGGCAATAAAATGGATAACCTGGAAGAAATGGACAGATTCTTAGAAAAGTTCAATCTTCCAAGACTGAACCAGGAAGAAAGATAAATTATGAACAACCCAATTATAAGCCCTGAAATTGAAGCTGTGATCAAAATCTCCCAAAAAACAAAAGCCCAGAACCAGATGGCTTCACAGGAGAATTCTATCAAACATTCAGAGAAGATTTAATGCCTATCTTTCTAAAACTCTTTCAAAAAATGGCAGAGGGAGGAACACTTCCAAACTCATTCTACAAGGCCACATCTCCCTGATAACAAAACCAGACAAAGACAACACAAAAAAAGAAAACTACAGGCCAATATCACTGATGAACATAGATGCAAAAATCAATGAAATTTTAGCAAACAGATTCAGCAACAGATCAAAAGCTCATACACCATGATCAACTTGGGTTTCTTCCAGGGATGCAAGGATTCTTCAATATATGCAAATCAATCAATGTTATATACCATATTGACAAATTGAAAGATAAAAACCATATGATCATCTCAATAGATGAAGAAAAAGCTTTTGACAAAATTCAGAACCCATGTATGATTAAAACTCTTCAAAAAATGGGCACAGAAGGAACCTACCTCAACATAGTAAAGGCCATATATGATGAGCCTACAGCAAACGTTATTCTCAATGGTGAAAAACTGAAAGCATTCTCCCTAAGGTCAGGAACAAGTCAAGGGTGTCCACTTTCCTCACAATTATTCAACAAAGTTCTGGAAGTCCTAGCTACAGGAATCAGAGAAGAAAAAGAAATAAAAGGAATCCAGATCAGAAAAGAAGTAGTAAAGCTCTCACTATTTGCAGATGACATGATACTCTACATAGAAAACCCTAAAAATAGCATCAGAAAATTACTAGAGCTAATCAGTGAATTTAGCAAATTTGTAGGATACAAAATAAATACACAGAAAGCACTTGCATTGCCACCTCATGCGACGAGTTGACTCACTGGAAAAGAGTCTAATGCTGAGCGGGATTGGGGGTGGGAGGAGACGGGGACAACGGAGAATGAGATGGCTGGATGGCATCACCGACTCGATGGACATGAGTTTGGGTGAACTCCGGGAGTTGGTGAAGGACAGGGAGGCCTGGCGTGCTGTGATTCATGCGGTCGCAAAGAGTCGGACACGACTGAGCGACTGAACTGAACTGAACTATGAAAAATCAGTAAGAGACATTAAGGGATCAATCCTATTCAGCATTGCAACAAAAGGAGTTAAATATCTAGTAATAAACTTACCTAAAGAGACAAAAGAACTATACATAGAAAATTATAAGACACTGATGAAAGAAATCAAAGATGACAAAAACAGATATTCCACGTTCCTGGGTAGGAAGAATCAATATTGTGAAAATGACAATACTACCAAATGCAATCTACAAATTCAATGCAATCCCTATCATTTTCCAATGGTATTTTTCACAGAACTAGAATAAAAAATTTCACAATTCATATGGAAACACAAAAGACCCCGAATAACCAAAGTAGTCTTGAAAAAGAAGAATGGAGCTGTAGGAATCAACCTTCCTGACTTCAGAATATACCAGAAAGCTACAGTCATCAAGACATTGTGGTACTGGCACAAAAACAGAAACATAGACCAATGCAACATGATAAAAAGCCCAGAAATAAACCCATGCACCTATGGGTAGCTTATTTTTACAAAGGAGGCAAGAATATACAATGGGGCAAAGACAGCCTCTTCAATAAATGGTGCTGGGAAAACTGGACAGCTACATGTAAAATAATGAAATTAGAATACTTCCTAACACCACACACAAAGATAAACTCAAAATGGATTAAAGACCTAAACGTAAGACCAGAAACTATAAAATTCTTAAAGGAAAACATAGGCAGAACTCTCAAGGACATAAATCAAACCAAGATCCTCTATGACCCACCTCCTAGAGTAATGTAAATATAAACAAAAGTAAACAAATGGGACCTGATTAAACTTAAAACTTTTGTACAGCAAAGGAAACTATAAGCCAGGTGAAAAGACAACCCTCAGAATGGGAGAAAATATTAGCAAATGAAACAACTGACAAAGGATTAATTTGCAAAATATACAAGCAGCTCATACAACTCAATACCAGAAAAACAAAGAACCCAGTACAAAAGTGGGGAAAAGACCTAAATAGACATTTCTCCAAAGAAGATATACAAATGGCTAACAAACACAAGAAAAGATGCTCAGCATCGCTTAATCTTCAGTTCAGTTCAGTTCAGTCACTCAGTCATGTCCGACTCTGCGACCCCATGAATCACAGCTCGCCAGGCCTCCCTGTCCATCACCAACTCCCGGAGTTCACTCAAACTCATGTCCATCAAGTCGGTGATGCCATCCAACCATCTCATTCTCTGTCATCCCCTCCTCCTCCCACCCCCAATCCCTCCCAGCATCAGAGTCTTTTCCAGTGAGTCAACTCGTCGCATGAGGTGGCCAAAGTATTGGAGTTTCAGCTTTAGCCTCAGTCCTTCCAATGAACACCCAGGATTGATCTCCTTTAGAATGGACTGGTTGGATCTCCTTGCAGTCCAAGGGACTCTCAAGAGTCTTCTCCAGCACCACAGTTCAAGAGCATCAATTCTTCGGCGATCAGCTTTCTTCACAGTCCAACTCCCACATCCATACATGACCACTGGAAAAACCATAGCCTTGACTAGACGGACCTTTGTTGGCAAAGTAATGTCTCTGCTTTTTAATATGCTATCTAGGTTGGTCATAACTTTCCTTTCAAGGAGTAAGCATCTTTTAATTTCATGGCTGCAATCAGCATCCACAGTGATTTTGGAGCTTAAGAAAATAAAGTCTGGACACTGTTTCCACTATTTCTGCATCGCTCAATGTTAGAGAAATGCAAATCAAAGCTACAATGAGATAATCACCTCACACGTCAGAATGGCCCTCATCAAAAAGTCTACAAACAATAAATGCTAGAGAGGGTGTGGATAAAAGGGAACACTCTTGCACTGTTGGTAGGAATGTAAATGGATACAGCCACTATAGAAGACAGTATGGAGATTCCTTAACAAACTAGTAATAAAACCACCATATGACCCAGCAATCCCACTCCTAGTCAGATACCCTGAGGAAACCAAAATTTAAAGAGATACACGTAACCCATTGTTCACTGCTGCACTGTTTACAATAGCTAAAACATGGAAGCAACATAGATACCCATCAACAGATGAATGGATAAAGAAGTTGTGGTACATACACACAATGGAATATTATTCAACCATAAAAGGAATGCATTTGAGTCAGTTCTGATGAGGTGGATGAACCTAGAACCTATTTTACAGAGTGAAGTAAGTCATAAAGAGAAAGTTAAATATTGTATTCTAATGCACATATACAGAATCTAGAAAAATGGTACTGAAAAATTATTTACAGGGCAGCAGTGGAGAAACAGACATAGAGAATAGACTTATGGACATGGGGAGAGGGGAGGAGAGGGTGAGGTGTATGGAAAGAATGACATGGAAACTTACATTACTGTATGAAAATAGATAGCCAACAGGAATTTGCTGTATGGCTCAGAAAACTCAAACAGGGGCTCTGTATCAATGTAGAGGCGCGGGATGGGGAGGGAGGTTTGACAGGGAGGGGATAAATGTATACCTATGGCTGATTCCAGTTGAGGTTTGACTGGAAACAACAAAATTCTGTAAAGCAATTATCTTTCAATAAAAAAATAAATTGCAAAAAAAAAAAAGAATTGCCATATGATCCAGCAATGCCACTGTAAGTTATGTATCAGAGAAAACCATAATTTGAAAAGACATATGCATCCTATGTTCACAGCAATACAATTTACAATAGCAAGACATGGAAACAACCTAAATGTCCATCAACAGAAGAACAGATAAAGAAGATGTGGTCCATATAAACGACGGACTGTTACTTAGCCATCTAAGAAGGGTGAAAATAATGCCATTTGCAGCAACATGAATAGAGCTGGAGATTATCATACTAAGTGAAACAAGTCCAAGAAAGACCAATATAATTTGATATGACTTATGCATGAAATGTAAAATATGACACAAATGAACTTATCTATGAAACAGAAACAGAGTCACAGACATAGAGAACAGATGTGGTTGTGCGTGGGGGAGAAATGGAAGTTTGGGGTTAGCAGATGCAGACTCATATACAGGATGGATAAACAGCAAGATCCTACCATGTAGCACAAGAAACCGTATGTAATACCTTGTCATAAACCACAATGGAAAAGAATATTAAAAAGGATTTAAATATATATCTGAATCACTTTGCTGTATACCAGAAACTAATACAACACTGTAAATCAACTATTCTTCAATAAAATAAGTTTAAAAATCCTTCAAAATATAAAATCTATTAGTTTTAATAAGACATTGTAAACATGTCTACCTATTCAACTTATTAAAATGAAAGAGAAGTTAAATGCTACAAATCAAAACTTAGAGGGGGATAAAATGCTGTTGAAGAAATATGAAATTAGATAATTTTTAAAAAATGAGTCAACTGAGATTTTAGAAAGGATAGTTCTGCAGGTAATATACTACCCTTATTATGAAATACTACTGATTTATTGGCATTTACCCTAAAGGTCACTTTAATATTTTAATTACAACACTAGTGTCTTCCTGGCAGTAGATAAGGTAGTTCTTGAATATTTGCTGTCTGTTAATGTGTAAGAAGTTCCTGTACAACTCAATGATCTAAAATAACATTTTTATCTCACAGTTTTTGTGGAAGAGGAATCTGGAGGCAGTTTAGCTTGATACCCTAGTTCAAGGTCTCTCTCAAGAGTGCTTCAGGGTGACAGCCTTTGTCTCAAAACTCCACCAGGGAGGACCAGACTCCAAGCTCACTGAAGTGGACGTTGGCAGGATTCAGTTTCTAGTTGGCCTTACTGGCTACGTGGGGCTCCCCCTGGGCACTGTACCATGGCAACTTGCTCTTTCAGAACAAGCAAGAAGAACCAGAGAGAGAGAATAGGGCATGACCTTCCAAATTTCAGAAGTGACATCCATAACTTTTGCCCTGTTCTTTAGAAGCAAGTCTCTAGTTTGATCTACAATCAAGGAGAGGAGATTGTACAGAATGTGTGAATACCATAAGGTAGCAGTCTTTGGGAGCCATGTTGGAGACTGCCTACCACACCTGACATGGGAAATTCTTTTTAACTCCAGAGATTTTCCAGATCTCAATGCTTTTAGATAACCATTTCCAAGGGTTACTGGTTTTTATTTTAATAAAATGTGGTCTATTTTGTATTTTTAAAAATTTTAATGAGGGAAGGGAGCAATTTCTTATACATATTTTAAAACAGTTGCCTGGTGTTCACTTATTAATGATGCATCAGAATATTTGATATATCAAAAACTCTTCTTGACTAACCAAAATTAAAAGGAGTCAAAAGGAAAAAAAATGAAATGAATAATATATTTTTCCAAAATATGTTTCAGTATTGAGCCAGATAATGTCATGGAATATAGCTTGTTTGACACATATGTCATTCATAACTCCCATTTTGTAAATAAGAAAAAGGGCAGCGTTAAGTAGACATTAAATATTTTCAAAAAATAAGACCACAAAACTAGTCTAGTCAATTTTTTTAAAAAACTTCCCCTTCTCACTAGGTCAAGAGTTCTCAACCAGATATTTCTGTATATTTATAGATGTCAAAACTTGATGTGTATATGCATTTCCTATAGAAGGAGTTAATAGCATTCATGAACTTCCCAAAAGAACAAGAACCATCGCCCTAGGCAACAGGAATTTAGGCACTGAATTCTCATATAGAGTCTCATGAATTTGCTTAATATAAACAACAACAAGTAGTTAAAATTTATTGAATTTTCTTTTAAACTATCTGTTTCATCACTGTAACTAATGTTGAGTTCTATATTCACTCAACAAATATTTGTTGAGTATCACTAAATCCCAGCCAGTTCTAGGCAATGGAAATATTAATATAAGTTTTGTCCTCACATTCTTGAGAGTGTGGGTGGAAGAAAGTAACCAGTAATGTGTACAAAATTGCATTGCAGAGAAAATAAGCAGGTTATTCCTGAATTATTTCAAGCTTTAATGGGAATATACAGTTCATCATAAATCAGCCCTACTGATCTTTCGTAAAACTTTTGACATCAGCAAAATACCCTCAGTTCAGTCCAGCGAATATTCATGTAGCACTTGCTATGGGCCAGATATTGGGCTAGATGCTGGAGATGCAGAGATGAGCCTGCTGCTCTGAGAAGTTTATATTCTAGGCTTAGAGGGATCATTTTTTCTAGGAATCCCTCTAGGATTAGTGGTCCCCCTCTGTGATCATACAGTTACCTGGGCATAACTTTATTGTGCTTACCTTCAAGTCGAATCTGTTTAAGTGTCTCTCTTTCTTACTTGATCATGAGCTCTTCGGGAGTAAGACATACACTTCATTAATCCTTGAATTCCCAGCATTTGGGGCATAGTAGTTCAAGAAATGTTTGTTGACCTGCACTTGGAGAGACAGCCTAACCATAGAGGGATTGCACATGCCCTGAGACTTTCTTTAACCTCTATTGTAAGCAGTAAGATGCAGAGTACAATTTTTCCTCTCACAGGTTTCAGTCAAAATCAAAGAATGTCATTAATATGAGATCTGTTATGACATAAGAAATGTCTTTATCAAGACCATATGCATTCTTTCTAGGGAAACTGGTTAGAAACACAGTGCTGTGTTTTGTCAACCAAAGAATGTTTTATCAACCAAAGAATGTTCTTCATCTCAGTCCTTTCCCCTTTTCCTGATCTGAGCCAAGGGCATAGCTCCACCCATCATGTCCCATCAGCTCTGGCCCCAAGATCAGCAAGTGACCTGGGACATGGGGAAAAGAGGATCATGTCATTAAGTTGATGATCCCTGATCACATCTACTTCACTGGCAAGTTTTTGGGAAAAGGGCAATGTTAATTTTTACAAAAAAAATAAAGAATCAGATTCAAGTGCCAGGTCTTTAGGGAAATAAAAGGCTAGATAAAAATTCAAATCAAACTGAAACTTCACAAGGTCAGTGTGTTCTATGTGCACACTGTATCAAAACAATAATATCATGTAACAATTTCTCTCTGAATAAGGACAAATTCTCTGCCCACACCCAGCAAAAGAAATTTTTATCCTAAATTTTTCTCAAAGGCAAATGCTTTCCCACACTCAGAAAAGCATTGTTGGTCCTCTGAGCATTCGTTTTATGCCAAGTTTCAAAGTTTTAATTCTAAATTCTTTTGTTTAGTTTTTGAAGTATACACTGTAGCACATTATGGTATAAATATTTGAAGTATAAACCAGTATACTTAACTAGTTCAAGTATACATTAAGTATACATTAACCAGTTTTAGCCTCATATAGTTTGTCATTAGCTGTTTTTTTAATCATTTATATGCCAGAAATGGGCTTCCCTGGTGGCTCAGTCAGTAAAGAATCTGCCTGCAATGCAAGAGACCCGGGTTCAATCCCTGGGTCACAAAGATCCTCTGGAGAAAGAAATGGCAACCCACTCCAATATTCTTGCCTGGGAAAGTCCATGGACAGAGGAGACAGGCAGGCTACAGTCCATGAGTTCTCAAGAGTTGGACACGAGTTAACAACTAAATCACCACCAGCACGTGCCAGAAATAGGCAAAGAAGATGAGGCTCAGAGAAGGTAAATAACTTTGCCCCACCTCAGGTTGCTAGAACGAGAATTGTAAACCAGTCAGTCAGTGCCCAAAATCAATGGGCTTTACACTATACCATAAACAGAACAAGGTTTTTTATAACGAATTTCCCATCATGGGTGGGTTTCAAGCCAAGACTAGATGACCATCTGTCAGAGTGCCAAGTTATACTAAATCATGGATTTTTTTTTATTTGGGTGGAATGTTGAACTAGATCCAACCATAAAAGTCTGTGATTCCATGATGGAAAGAGCCCATTCATGATGGGAACCAATTCTGCAACAGGTTTTCTTCATTTTGGAAATAACAAAGAAGAAAGGAAACCTCTTTTGAAAGTGTTACTTGGAACCCAAGCAGGTGAATTTACACAATTACCAAGGCATTATCCTTTAATCCTAGCTGGGTGGTGTGGAAAGTGAACACAGAAATATATTTGTGTTTCAAATGGTAGTTTCTGTAGTCCACAAGTGAAAAAAAAATCCAAAACTTTGAAACTGTAAGATAGAAAGTTTTCAATGAAGTAAGAAAATTGTGTTGTGATCTCAGGGTGAATGTCTAAGCAAAGCTTACATAAAACTGAGAAGTCGAACAATGGAAAAAGGAAACAGACTTTGGCAATGTCCCAGGAGTCATTCTTGGAAAGCATTAGTCTACCCATTACAGTATTAGCATTAATAGGATTAACTAATACTGTTACCTTATATCTTGAATATAAGAATCATTTTTTTTTTTTAAGTAAAGTACTGAAGTTTTTAAAGGGTCAATGATGAAAATCAGGGACTTTTCTGGTGGTACAGTGCTTAAGATTTCACACTTCCATTGAGAGGGCATGGATTCTATCACTGGTCAGGAAATTAAGATCCCACATGCCGTGCGACCAAAGAAATGAAAAAAATTTCCATAAATCAGAAATGTTTACCCCAGGTGTTTGAAAGAAGTTGCATTTGGATTTGTAGACAAAAGACATTCTGCAAAGAGATTAGTTATAATGTAGAGATAAAACAATAAATCATGGCTTCTAGAAAGATTACAAGGGACTAACTTTGTAAATGATTTTTTCAGAAATCTTAAGCACTTCCCTGCTGCAGCTGCTGCTGCTAAGTCACTTCAGTTGTGTCCGACTCTGTGCGACCCCATAGACGGCAGCCGACCAGGCTCCACCGTCCCTGGGATTCTCCAGGCAAGAACACTGGAGTGGGTTGCCATTTCCTTCTCCAATGTGTTAAAGTGAAAAGTGAGAGTGAAGTCGCTCAGTCGTGTCGGACTAGTAGCGACCCCATGGACTGCAGCCCACCAGGCTCCTCTTTCCATGCGATTTTCTAGGCAAGAATACCGGAATGGCTTGCCATTGCCTTCTCCAAAGCACTTCCCTACTTCCCAATTTTTTGCTAATCTTTTTTGGTTTAGCTTTTTATTGCTTGTAAATAAGGATATTTCCAGTTATTTATTGAAAAAAAAGTTTTAAGTTAATATTCTTAAAAGTCTATAGTAGTTCAGCAGCTATTCATGTGAAATAAATGTGCTTCTTAATTGATATAAAAATTGAGTGAAAGCAAATTATATTGTATTGTTAGAATATTAGCCTGTTTAGTGGAGAAGGAAATGGCAACCCACTCCAGTTTTCTTGCCTAGAGAGTCCTGTGGACGGAGGAGCCTGGTGTGCTACCGTCTATGGGGTTGCACAGAGTCGGACGTGACTGAAGTGACTTAGCAGCAGCAGCAGCAGCAGAGTCTCTTCACTTCAGACTAAGGCTAACTGCAGAACACCAAGATTTGCCAAAATCATTCTTTCCCCCTTTATGCATGTTCCTCCTTTCCTCCTCTGTGTATCCCGCCTTCTAAATGATGTAACTAACTCTCCATAAAGAGGTAAGTTCTTTTACAAATATATAATATATAAAATCATGTTCTTTCCCCAGAGGAATCTTCAGAGGATGGATGTTCTGACACAGTCTTTTTACAGCTTTTGTTGGTTTGAGTTCTTCTAAGAAAAGAGTGCATCAATGACATCATGCAATAAGAGATAATTAGTATTAAATGTCTTGTTCAGTTCAGTTCAGTTCAGTCGCTCAGTCGTGTCCAACTCTTTGCGACCCCATGAATCACAGCATGCCAGGCCTCCCTATCCATCACCAACTCCCGGAGTTCACTCAAACCCATGTCCATTGAGTCGGTGATGCCATCCAGCCATCTCATTCTCTGTTGTCCCCGTCTCCTCCTGCCCCCAATCCCTCCCAGCATCAGAGTTTTTTCCAGTGAGTCAACTTGTCGCATGAGGTGGCCAACTTATTGGAGTTTCAGCTTTAGCATCAGTCCTTCCAATGAACACCCAGGACTGAACTCCTCTAGAATGGACTGATTGGATTTCCTTGCAGTCCAGGGGACTCTCAAGAGTCTTCTCCAACACCACAGTTCAAAAGCATCAATTCTTCGGCGATTAGCTTTCTTCACAGTCCAACTCCCACATCGATACATGACCACAGGAAAAACCATAGCCTTGACTAGATGGACCTTTGTTGGCAAAGTAATGTCTCTGCTTTTTAATATGCTATCTAGGTTGGTCATAACTTTCCTTCCAAGGAGCAAGCGTCTTTTAATTTCATGGCTGCAATCAGCATCCACGGTGATTTTGGAGCCCAAAAAAATAACGTCTGACACTGTTTCCACTGTTTCCCCATCTATTTCCCATGAAGTGATGGGACCAGATGCCATGATCTTTGTTTTCTGAACATTGAGCTTCAAGCCAACCTTTTCACTCTCCTCTCTCCCTTTCATCAAGAGACTTTTTAGTTCCTCTTCACTTTCTGCCATAAGGATGGTGTCATCTGCATATCTGAGGTTATTGATATTTCTCCCGGCAATCTTGATTCCAGCTTATGCTTCTTCCAGCCCAGGGTTCCTCATGATGTACTCTGCATATAAGTTAAATAAGCAGGGTGACAATAGACAACCTTGACGCACTCCTTTTCCTATTTGGAACCAGTCTGTTGTTCCATGTCCAGTTCTAACTGTTGCTTCCTGACCTGCATACAGATTTCTCAAGAGGCAGGTCAGGTGGTCTGGTATTCCCATCTCTTTCAGAATTTTCCACAGTTTATTGTGATCCACACAGTCAAAGGCTTTGGCATAGTCAATGAAGCAGAAATAGATGCTCTTCTGGAACTCTCTTGCTTTCTCCATCATCCAGCAGATGTTGGCAATTTGATCTCTGGTTCCTCTGCCTTTTCTAAAACCAGTTTGAACATCTGGAAGTTCACGGTTCACATATTGCTGAAGCCTGGCTTGGAGAATTTTGAGCATGACTTTACTAGCGTGTGAGATGAGTGCAATCATGCGGTAGTTTGAGCATTCTTTGTCATTGCCTTTCTCTGGGATTGGAATGAAGACTGACCTTTTCCAGTCCTGTGGCCACTGCTGAGTTTTCCAAATTTGCTGGCATATTGAGTGCAGCACTTTGAGAGTAATTCAAATGCTTGCAATTTCTAATTTGAAAATTTGGCATTTTTATTGGAGGCAATACAAGGAAGGTGATTGGTTCCAAGATTAACTAAGTTCCTGTAGATCACATAACAGCAAGAGCAACTGTGCCTTGAAACAATGAGGAACATTAGCACATCTGCTCCAGTAACACACAACCAAGGCTCTGTTTTTATGTTCCAAATGGTGTGAAGATCCTGCCATGATTCATCACTTACCCCCGAAGGATACTGAAAAGGAAACTCACATTGTTGGATACCTATTTTGCACTAAGTGTTTTGCTAGGTACTTTCACACACAGTATCTGGCTCAGTTTTAGCAACACCCTGCAAAGTGAGTGTAAGTACGCATAAACCCCATTGTTAATTCTCCCTTGAAGAATGATACAGTCATGGATGTTACACTGATAGTATTTTTTTCTGCCAGTAAAATGATGGTGCGATAGATTTGGAGGCTACATTTTCCAATATGGCAGCCACTAGACATGTCTGATAATTTAAATTTAAATCTATTAAAATTAAAAATTTAGTTCCACAGTCACACTGGCCACATTTAAAGTGCTCAGTAGCCACACATGGCTCGTGTCTACCGAGTTGGACAATGAGGACAATACTCCCACCATTGTAGACTGTTTTACTGGAAAGTGCTAATTGTAGATTTGCAACAATTAGAAGAGATGGCAATTTCATTGGATAAAACAAAAGTGGATTTGATAGAAAAATTAATAATTAGATTGAGGAAAAATTATTTCAATATCAAATGATCTTTTACCATGTGACCAGTGGCCTTAACTTCCCTTCAGCCTGATTGAACTTTAAGCAGGCTTCTTCCTCTGAACTTCTTTTTCTTAGATCATTGCTTTTAGTTCATAGTTTAATCAAGTCATGTCCAACTCTTGTGACCCCCATTGGCTGTAGCCCGCCAGGCTCCTCTGTCCATGGAATTCTGCAGGCAAGAATACTAGAGTGGGTAGCCATTTCCTCCTCTAGGGGAGCTTCTTGACCCAGGGATTCAACTCAGGTCTCTTGCATTGCAGGTAGTCTCCTGCATTGTAGGTGGATTCTTTACTAAGACACCAGGGAAGCCAAGAAAACTTGTGAATTATTTCTCTGCCCCTTTGAGATGCCCTTTAAAAGCCTCTTGAAAGTTTTACAACCCAAGAATATCTTTCTCCATGATCTTGGAGCTATCTCTTTAAAATGTAATCCTCAAAGCCGGTGCACTGGGACAACCCAGAGGGATGGGATGGGGAGGGAAGTGGAAGGGGGGTTTGGGATGGGTGGAGGGGGACACATATACATCCATGGCTGATTCATGTCCATGTATGGAAAAAACTTACACAATACTGCAATTAGTCTCCAATTAAAATAAATAAAAATTTTTAAAATATAATCCTCAAAGGAGATGGCACCTCTATCTCCCAGTTCCCTGGGAGGGAAGAGCCTAACTTCAGTGGGCACCTTCCTCCAAGTTGCAAAACTACCTTATGTCATAAAAGTAGGAGGAGTTTATTTTTTTTATTTGGTTGAAGCCACAGATGACCTATGACTTCCTCAAACATTCTCCAGCTTCCCTAACCCTTAAAAAACCTACCTACCCTCTAGCAAAGTTGAGTTCAGAGTCAGTTCTTACATTAACAGTTAGTTCTCCACTAATGCAATAGCCTTGAATAAAATCGTTCTTGCCTATTTAATGGGTACAATTTTTGCTTTGAAGAAAGTTTTCAGAAAGAGAAAATAGTCATTCAAACTACTGTGTCAGTTCATACCAAAAATACTTTTACTTTTTTTTCCCTAAGGCCAACCACCTGTTGAATGGTCTACATAGGTAATCAGACAGTTGTGTTCAAAGTGAAATAGTTTGATTGCAAAGGTAAATACAATTCCAGGATTGAAGGATTCAGAATTACAATTATGTATAGCTAGGCCTGATACCACTTCAATGGTACACAGACCTGTTACCCAGTCAAATTGATTAATCATATAAACCTGGTGGGAAAGGAAGCCAAGCTTTTTGATCCATGAACACTTTCTTCTAGAACATGTTCTTCCTCAAGCTGGGCATCAAAGTACACCCCACCTAGGCTTGGAAAGGTGGAGTTGGGTTCACTGGTGGGTCATTCCAGTGATCTGTTTCCATTAGGATTTGCAGGCTCAGTCAAGGCCACTTCTTCCAAATCTAGACTCCCAGTCCTTCCTCCATTGTATATTCTCTGCAAATTTCAGGGAATTAATCATCATGTCTGTGGGCTGCTTCTCAGCATTTGGCCAAAGCTGAATCACTATTAATACAAAAACAGTTGCCTCTCATAGAGTAAATCCAATAGTTTATAGAGAGAAGTCACTTTCAAAGGACTTTTTTCCTTTCTTTGAGACATCTCAGGGCATTTCCTTCCACTTACCACCTGAGCACCAAAGGGGGTCAGCAAACGTGGACTCCACCCAGCTCTCCTTCCTGGTTCACTACCACTTTTTGGAAAAAAAACTAGATTTGAAAAAAGACAACTGGGATTCTTTGGTAGTAAAGAATCTGCCTGCCAATGCTGGAGACATAGGTTCGATTCCTGATCCAGGAAGATCCCACATGTCGCGGAGCCACGGAGCCTGTGCACCGCAACTATTGAGCCTGTGCTCTAGAACCCAGGAGCCACAGCTACTGAAACCCACATGCCCTAGAGCCTGTGCTCTGCAATAAGAGAAGCCACTGCAATGAGAAGCCCGTGTACCATGACCAGAGAGTAGCCCCTGCTGGCTGCAACTAGAGGAAACCCTGTGAAGCAACAAAGACCCATTCCAGCCAAAAAAAAAATATATATATATATATTTTTTTTTAAAGAAAAGAGATGGCTTTGGGGGAGTGGTGGTGGGAGTGGAGGTGGGCATAGAGGAATCACACTTTCATTAGAACCAAAGATACCTGATGGATGTCCCAGGTGGTGCAGTGGTAAAGAATCTGCCTTCCAATGCAGGAGACACAAGACACATGGGTTCAATCCCTGGATCGGGAAGACCCTTGCAATAGGAAATGGCAACCCACTCCAATATTCTTTCCTGGAAAATCCCATGGACAGAGGAACCTGGTGGGCTAGAGTCCATGGTGTTGCAAAGAGTCAGATACGACTGAATACGTGCATGCACACACACACAAAAAAAATGATACCTGATTATATATATATTTATACATTTCTAATGCTTTATAATTTTCAGAAAGTTTTCATGTTAATTCTTTCAATCCTCTCAACAATCCTGTGGGGTGGGTTTTAATATTCTACAAAATCAAAACAAAGCAAATTAGGAAGTTTAGAGACACCAAGTGGCAGAGCTTACAGAAGAGATGTCTGCTGCCTCTACTGCCCTTACTTCTCACTGCCCTTCTCTGTAACACATGGTAGTTTGTGCCTGGGTTCCTACCACTGACTGAAACCACTCCCTCCGAGGTCTCTCACAACCTCTTTGTGGGAACCTTTTAGGCCTTATCTTCCAAGAGTATCCTCTGCACTTGACTTTGTAGGCCACACCTTCCTTGGTTTCTGGGACGGTACACTTTTTTGTTTCTTTCTTGCTTAACAAGTTGCTCTTTTAAGGATGTAACCTCTACCTCAGAGTTTCCCAACAGGCAGGAGGCAGAGAGATATTGATTGCTTTACCCAGAGTGTGCCTGGAAGTACAGAACCTTCTGGCTTGTGGCTCTCATTACAAGCACATTTATTTTGTGATTCTATGCCAAGCTGTGTGTTGCCTGTCCGTGAGTTACAGACATCATGGACTGTAGCCCTCCAATCTCCTCTGTCCATGGGATTTTTCAAGCAAGAATACTGAAGTGGGATGCCATTTCTTTAAGGGCCACCTAATTCCAATCCCAAAGAAAGCCAATGCCAAAGAATGCTCAAACTACAGCACAATTGCACTCATCTCACATGCTAGTAAAGTCATGCTCAAAATTCTCCAAGCCAGGCTTCAGCAATATGTGAACCGTGAACTCCCAGATGTTCAAGCAGGTTTTAGAAAAGGCAGAGGCACCAGAGATCAAATTGCCAACATCCACTGGATCATGGAGAAAGCAAGAGAGTTCCAGAAAAACATCTATTTCTGCTTCATTGACTATGCCAAAGCCTTTGACTGTGTGGATCACAATAAACTGTGGAAAATTCTGAAAGAGATGGGAATACCAGACCACCTGACCTGCCTCTTGAGAAACCTGTATGCAGGTCAGGAAGCAACTGTTAGAACTGGCCATAGAACAGACTGGTTCCAAATAGGAAAAGGGGTACGTCAAAGTTGTCTATTGTCAACCTGCTTACTTAACTTATATGCAGAGTACATCATGAGGAACGCTGGGCTGGAAGAAGCATAAGCTGGAATCAAGATTGCCGGGAGAAATATCAATAACCTCAGATATGCAGATGACACCACCCTTATGGTAGAAAGTGAAGAGGAACTAAAAAGTCTCTTGATGAAAGGGAAAGAGGAGAGTGAAAAGGTTGGCTTGAAGCTCAGTGTTCAGAAAACAAAGATCATGGCATCTGGTCCCATCACTTCATGGGAAATAGATGGGGAAACAGTGTCAGACTTTATTTTTTTGGGCTCCAAAATCACTGTGGATGCTGATTGCAGCCATGAAATTAAAAGACGCTTGCTCCTTGGAAGGAAAGTTATGACCAACCTAGATAGCATATTAAAAAGCAGAGACATTACTTTGTCAACAAAGGTCCGTCAAGGTTATGGTTTTTCCCGTGGTCATGTATGGATATGGGAGTTGGACTGTGAAGAAAGCTAATCGCCGAAGAATTGATGCTTTTGAACTGTGGTGCTGGAGAAGACTCTTGAGAGTCCCCTGGACTGCAAGGAGATCCAACCAATCCATTCTAAAGGATATCAATCCTGGGTGTTCATTGGAAGGACTGATGCTAAAGCTGAAACTCCAATACCTTGGCCACCTCATGCGACGAGTTGACTCACTGGAAAAGACTCTGATGCTGGGAGGGATTGGGGGAGGGAGGAGAAGGGGATGACAGAGAATGAGATGTCTGGATGGCATCACCGACTCGATGGACATGAGTTTGAGTGAACTCCGGGAGTTGGTGATGGATAGGGAGGCCTGGCATGCTGTGGTTCATGGGGTTGCGAAGAGTCGGACACGACTGAGCGACTGAACTGAACTGAACTGAAGAAGAGTGGGTCCTAAAGTATGCTTCCTTCCTCAGAAGCATATGGAACTCACTCCCAAGGCCAAGTTGGCCATCAATTTTATCAGCCCAAAGAGGGGAGTGCATAGCTCCAGAGACAACTGGTGGTGGTGAGGAAGCCAGGAAGGAATTCCTTCATATGGGAGCAGGATTCAGAGGACCAAATTCACTCTCCAAGTATATTAGTGCCAACTCTACTTTTAGTAGTCTCCAAGGTAGCTGCAGGATAACTATCCTAATACGACAGACTTGCTCATCAAGAGAAAAATTTGATTGGAAATCCCAAGCCAGAGAAAAGTCATCATTCAAAAAATACATGCACCCCAATGTTCATTATAGCACTACTTGCAATAGCCAAGACATGGGAAAAACCTAAATATCCACCAAGAGATGAATGAAGATGTGCTATATATTTACAATGGCATATTAATCAGCCATGAAATAGAATAAAATAATGCCATTTTCAGCAACATGGATAGACCTAGAGTTTTTCAGACTAAGTGAAGTAAGTCATACAGAGAAAGACAAATATCATGTGACAGCACTTATATGGGGAATCTTAAAAAATGATACAAATGAACTTATTTATAAAACAGAAACAAACTCACAGATATAGAAAACAAATTTATGGTTACCAAAGAGGAAGGCTGGGAGAAGGGATAAATTAGGAATTTGGGATTAATATATATATACTATTGCATATAAAATAAACAACAAGTACCTATAGCACAGGGAACTATACTCAATACTTTATAACAACCTAAAAAAGAAGAGAATCTGAAAGAAATAGATATATGTATATGTAAAAATGAATCACTTTGCCCTACATGTAAAACTAAAACATTGTAAATCAATATTATATTTATATTTCAAAAAAGAAAATTCAATTGGACTCAAAATCCATTTTCACCTCTGCAATTTACTGTTACATTTGTCATCAAATTTTTAAAAAAGGAAGGGTTGATAGATTCTTTATGTATAATTTTAACCTTCATAAACATTTGAGTGGTTATAAAAATTTTGTTATTACCTATCTAAGTGAAAGGAAAAGGCTCCTTCCATCTTATTGATTTAATGAACATGGACTTGCCAAACTCCAGGAGATGGTGAGGGACAGGGAGACCTGGCATGCTGCAGTCCATGGGGTCATAAAGAGTCAGACACAACTTGGCGACTGACCAACAACACTTGAGTGAAACATTTCTTACTGTTTATAACAATCAAGAATATGAGAATCAAATTCCCTGAGCAAAAACACCTTGTCTGTTTTAAAACTAAATGGCAAGTGGATATTCCGAACCTGGATCCTACCAAGTACCAGCTAAGAGACCGGAAGTCCAGCAACACCGCCTTCTACCTTTTCACCAATTTTGATTCTCAAGCCAAAGTGCCACAAGCCATAGGGCCCACAGTGTCCAGCTCCACCAGAACTGTGCGGCACAGGAGGACCATGGACTCCAAGAGCAGCAGGGCCCTGGCCTGGAGCAGCAGTAAAAGCACCTCCAACTGAGCCTACTCCAGCTCAGAAATTCCCTGAGATGCCAAGTTGGTAGAGAAAGGCTTTGCAACGGATGTTAACCCAAGCATCCAAAACCTGTCAGTGGTTGGGCTCCGCATCCTCCTGCTGACAGCAGCAGGTTAAAACTGGTTTTAACCTGCCCGTGATGCCCTGGCTCTGATCCAGCCAGGTGGCTCTGAGGTCGCCATGGTGGGCAGATTCTGAGAGCCACCTGTGCCCTCCCTCATCCCTCATCTCCTCCTCTTCTTTCCCTTCAAGCAAACTTTGTGCCCCCATGAGGAAAAGCCTCCTTCCATCTCTCTGCCCCTCTTCCTCCTTTTTGAATTAATTATTCCGCTGCACCAGGTCTTACTTTTGGCACGTAGGATCTAGCTTCCCAACCAGGGATCAAACACCGGCCCCCTGTACTGGGAGTGTGGAGTCCCTGGACCACCAGGGAAGTTCCTCTTCCACCTCTCTGGCCCCACTGGCAAGGCCACCAACTGGATCCTACTGGATATTTGTGATGGAGATGCTGAAGACCTGCCAAACGCTGCCGCCATCTGCTCTGTTCCTTCGTTGCTGCTCCTCCCTCCCTGAAGTTTCCAGCAAAGGTGGAGGCTGCTACAGCCCCTCCTGGCCTTGGAGAAATTCCCAACCTTCCCTAGAGGCTGTCTCCAATGGATGATGGCCCGCCAGTGGTGTCTCTTGGGCTCTAGCTCCTGGAGAATGTTGTGAGTTTATATTTTCAACATAGTGCTCATCAAGAGATAAATATCATCTTTTCCCCAAGATGTGGGGAAAATTATCTCATTATCCAGGCCCTGCTATGCTGTGTATCTAAACCATGCTGTATATTCTGCTGCCCGTGGCTTCATTCAAAGGGATTTGCAAGAGGAAAAAGGAAATGGAAGAGATCACATATAATTAGAAAGAAATCAATTTCAAACAAAATTTGATATTAAAAAGTCAGCTTAAATATTTTATAAATTCAATATGTAGCATTTCAACTACTTTTATTTTATTATGGTTGTGCTATAAAAAGAAGTTATTATGGATTGAATTGTGTTTTCCCCATAAAAACATATGTTGAAGTCATAACCACCAGTTCCTCAGAATATGACATCATTTGGAAAAAGAACCATTGCAGATATAATTAGCTAAGATGAGGTCCTACTGGAGCAGGCTGAAGCCCTAATCGAACATGACTGTTGTCCTTACAAAACAAAGCTTCCCTGGTGGCTCAGTACGTAAACAATCCATCTGCAATGCTGGAGATACAGGAGATGTGGTTTCGATCGCTGGGTTGGGAAAATACCCTGGATGAGGAAATGGCAACCCACTCCAGTATTCCTGTCTGAAAAATCCCATGGACAGAAGAGCCTGGCAGGCTATAGTTCATGTGGTCGCAAAGAGGCAGGCACAACTCAGCACAGAGCACAAGGTACATGGTACCTTAAAAAAACAATGGCCATATGAAAACAGAGAGATACACAGGAAGAATATCATCAGATATCCAAGTTATGCAATTTCAAGACAAAAACAAAACAAAACAAAATCCAAGAGGCAAAGATTGCTGGCAAACCACCAGAGACAAGGAAAGTCTTCCTTCATAGATTTCAAAAGTACCATGGCTCTGCTGACACCATTGATTTTGGACTTATAGCCTCCAGAATTGTGAGACAATAAATTTCTGTTCTTTTAAGCCACAGTTTGTGGTACTTTGTTATAGAAGCTCTAGGAAAATCAATACATAAAGTAATGAAAAATTTTACCACATACATATAGACACCCCTAAATCTCTCACAGCTTACCCGCAGCATGCAATGTTCCATATAAATTCTATTTTCTGTGTGTTCCTGTATGTTTAAAGTTGGGAAACACACTCCTTCACCTTTTCTGAAGGGATTCACATTTCCTCGGAGGTATCATCTTCGGCCCTCCTCTCAGCCAATTCAGTCTTTAAAAAAAAAAATTGCCACGCCCCGAAGCAAGTGGGCCCTTAGATTTCCAACCAGGGATCAAACCTGTGCCTCCTGCATCGGAAGGAGGAATCTCAACCACTGGGCAATGAGGGAAGTCCCTCAGTCAACTCATTCTTGCTGAGTAGTCTTACCTACTCAATTTATATCTGAAAATTTATTGCTTCAACTCTGTGCATCCAAGCCCAGATCTCTCTCCTGAGCCCTAGACCACATATCCACTATTTTGCAGAACTCAAGAGTCTCCGCAATACTCAAAACTTCAAGACCCAAGTGACATAACACAAGGCATTCAGAGTGACTTGAGTTTAGACTTTTAAGAGAAAATTTGGAGACAGGTGCCTGGGCATTGCTTCAGGGTGTAGCTCAATCATTTTCCCTTTTTTAGATGGAGATTCATCACTAGTTTTTCCCCTAAGTCCAGCTCCCATCCCAGTGAAGACTGTGTTAATAACCATTACTGAGGAATAGCATCACCTTCAGGAGCCTGAAATGCTGCTGAGATGAAGTATACAATCTGTGAGAATTCATCCACACTAATATAGAGTCAGATATGCCACACAGAATAAAGGGCCAGTTCATGATATTAAAGAGAAATTACTCACCAGACTCTGGTTAAAAGTAGCAAGACAGGTTTTACTTAAGCTACTGCAGTAGGGGAAAGAGACTTCACTGTAGAACTGAACTAAACTTGGCAAAACAAAAGGCAGGAGGCTTTTTAAATGTGGATGTCTGTGTCTCTATTCTTGCCCTGCAAAATGATCATCTGTACCATTTTTCTAGATTCCACATATATGCATTAATATATGATATTTGTTTTTCTCTTTCTGACTTACTTCACTCTATATAACGATCTCTAGATACATCCACGTCTCTACAAATGACCCAATTTTGTTCCTTTTCATGGCTGAGTAATATTATATTGTATATATGTACCACATTTTCTTTATTCATTCATATGTTGATAGACATTTAGGTTTCTCCCATGTCCTGGCTATTGTAAATAGTGCTGCAATGAATATTGGGGTACCTGTGTCTTTTTGAATTTTGCTTTTCTCTGGGTATAGCCCCACTAGTTGAATTGCTAAGTCATACGGTAGTTCTATTTTTAGTTTTTTAAGGAACTTCCATACTGTTCTCCATTGTGGATATATGTATACATATAGCTGATTCACTTTATTGTATAGCAGAAACTAACATAACATTAGTCCAGTAGTCATGTATGGATGTGAGAGTTGGACTATAAAGAAAGCTGAGTGCTGTAGAATTGATGCTTTTGAACTGTGGTGTTGGAGAAGACTCCTGAGAGTCCCTTGGACTGCAAGGAGATCTAACCAGTCCATCCTAAAGGAAATCAATCCTGAATGTTCATTGGAAGGATTGATGTTGAAGCTGAAACTCCAATACTTTGGTCACCTGATGCGAAGAGCTGACTTATTTGAAAAGACCCTGATGCTGGGAAAGATTGAGGGCAAGAGGAGAAGGGGATGACAGAGGATGAGATGGTTGGATGGCATCATTGACTCAATGGACATGAGTTTGAGTGAACTCCAGGAGTTGGTGATGGACAGGGAGGCCTAGCGTGCTACGGTCCATGGGGTCGCAAGGAGTTGGACATGACTGAACTGAACTGAAGATAACATTGAAAAGAAAATATACATCAATTAAAAAATAAATTTTAGAAATGCTGAATGTGCTAAAGGAGCATTACTAAAGGACATTAAGGTGATTTGGTCATTGAGATTAGGCCATCTGTGTCTGCTAACTGTCATCTATGGAAGGTAGGCCCCTATTCTCCCAAAGGGACTAAGAAACAAGTGCCCTGGCCTTGATGATTGCATTTTAAAGGGTTGGCTCCAAGATTCTTGAGAAAGACATTCCTGAGTTATAGAAAATATGATCTCAAAGAGACAGAGAAAAGATTAACAATGGCACGTTTCTTAAAGTCAATGCTCTTAAGAAAAGTGAGGTCAGGGGCCTGTAGTCAAACTTTTGCTAGAACAAACAATAAATTCTTTAGGCAGTATTGAGTTTTCCCAGGCCTGGCATTTTAAGGCAGCTGGGATTGTCATCATAGAAACACAGCCTTGAGCTAATAGAAATTATATTAGTGTTTGTTCAAGTCTTTTAGTGTGAAATATGGATAAAACCATTCGTGTTGAGAAGTACAGTTCTTAGGGGCAAAGTCTGAGGCCTAGTCAAGAAGAGGCCATAAAGAATAAAGTGAAATTGTAAAATTTTTCATATTTAATTTTCCAGACTTATGCTTTTTCTGAAAAGCAAGAGTCAGACTCAATGAACTTGAGATATCTATTATCACTAAATTCTGAGAGACAGAAATTTAATCTGTAGCAGTGGACTATGATGCTGAGAAAGGAGTTTATTCAGAAAGCAAATGATGAAACTTCTACTATCTGTGTCTTTGGGTTGCATCTTTTATTGTAAGGAAGCAATTAGACTCTGTCCTCATCTAGGTATTTTACCTTGAGATACATTTTGTGCTCTAAGGAAATGCCAAAGCATTCAACAAAACATTGCTTGCCCACCATTTTCTAGGCACTAGTCTAGTCTCTGAGGATACAGTAGCAGTAGTGAACAAGCCAAATAGATCTCTGCCTTTAAGGGGCTCACATTCTTTTCTAAAATTATTTTTTATTGGAGTATATTTGCTTTACAATGTTGTATTAGCTTCCACTGTGCAGCAAAGTCAATCAGTCATACATACACATATACACCCTCTTTTGGGGATTTCCCTCCCATTTAGGTCACTACAGAGCACTGAGAAGAGTTTCCTGTGTTATACAGTAAGTTCTCATTAGTTAACTATTCTATACATTGGACTAATGGTATGTATGTGTCAGTCCCACTCTCCCAACTCATCTCTCCTCTTACTCCCTCGGTGTCCTTGTGTTTGTTCTCTATGTCTGTGTCTCTATTTCTGCTTTGCAAATAAGGTTATCTATACCATGTTTGGAGTCTGGTAGGCTGCAGTCCGTGGGGTCGCTAAGGGTCGGACACGACTGAAGTGACTTAGCAGCAGCAGCAGCATACCATGTTTCCAGATTCCACATATATGTGTTAATATACGATATTTGTTTTTCTCTTTCTGACATACTTCACTCTGTATGACAGTCTCTAGGTCCATCCATGTCTCTAAAAATATGGAACACTTCATGAATTTGCATATCATCTTTGCTCAGAGGCCACACTAATCTTCTCTGTATTGTTCGAAATTGAGTATATGTGCTGCCAAAGCGAGGACTAGGGAGCTCACATTTTCAGGGTGGGAGATAGACCGTATGTGAGTAAACAAATAAGTTAGAACATTTTATAAAACGTTACTGTAATTTAGGACCTTCTGGGTGGGCCAGTGGTTGAGAATCTGTCTACCAATGCAGGGGACACGGGCTTGATCCCTGGACTGGGAAGACCCCACATGCCACAGAGCAGCGAAGTCCACGCGCTGCAACAACTAAGGCTGCGTGCTGCAACAACTGAAGCCCCTGCACCTAGAGCCTGTGCACGAGAGAAGCCACCGCCGTGAGAAGCCAGGGCGCCTGAACTAAAGAGAGCCAGCGCACAGCCCTGGAGACCCGGCGCAGCCATAAATATATGCCTTAATTAAATAACACGCAAAATACTTTTAAAAATTGTTCTTTAGTTACTAAATCATGTCTGACTCTTTTGTGACCTGATGGATGGTAGCCCACCAGGCTCCTCTGTCCATGGGATTCTCCAGGCAAGGATACTGGAGTAGGTTCCCATTGTCTTTTCCAGGGGGTCTTCCTGATCCAGGGATCGAACCTGAGTCTCCTGCGTTGCAGGTGGATTCTTTACCACTAAGCTACCAGGGAAACCCAATTACTGTAATTTAACCCAGACAGCTAGTAAAGTAATGCTTAAAATTCTCCAAGCCAGGCTTCAGCAATACGTGAACCATGAACTTCCAGATGTTCAAGCAGGTTTTAGAAAAGGCAGAGGAACCAGAGATCAAATTGCCAACATCCGCTGGATCATCAAAAAAGCAAGAGAGTTCCAGAAAAACATCTATTTCTGCTTCATTGACTATGCCAAAACCTTTGACTGTGTGGATCACAATAAACTGTGGACCATTCTGAAAGAGATGGGAATACCAGACCACCTGACCTGCCTCTTGAGAAACCTGTATGCAGGTCAGGAAGCAACAGTCAGAACTGGCCATGGAACAACAGACTGGTTCCAAATAGGAAAAGGAGTACGTCAAGGCTGTATATTGTCACCCTGCTTCTTTAACTTATATGCAGAATACATCATGAGAAACGCTGGACTGGAGGATGCACAAGCTGGAATCAAGATTCCCGGGAAAAATATCAATAACCTCAGATATGCAGATGATATCACCCTTATGGCAGAAAGTGAAGAACTAAAGAGCCTTTTGATGAAAGTGAAAGAGGAGAGTGAAAAAGTTGGCTTAAAGCTCAACATTCAGAAAACTAAGATCATGGCATCCGGTCCCATCACTTCATGGGAAATAGATGGGGAAACAGTGGCTGACTTTATTTTTCTGGGTTCCAAAATCACTGCAGATGCTGATTGCAGCCAGGAAATTAAAAGATGCTTACTCCTTGGAAGGAAAGTTATGACCAACCTAGATAGCATATTAAAAAGCAGAGACATTACTTTGCTAACCAAGGTCCATCTAGTCAAGGCTATGGTTTTTCCCGAGGTCATGTATGGATGTGAGAGTTGGACTATAAAGACAGCTGAGCGCCAAAGAATTGATACTTTTGAACTGTGGTGTTGAAGAAGACTCTTGAGAGTCCCTTGGACTGCAAGGAGATCCAACCAGTCCATTCTAAAGGAGATCAGTCCTGGGTGTTCATTGGAAGGACTGATGTTGAAGCTGAAACTCCAATACTTTGGTCACCTGATGCAAAGTGTTGACTCATTTGAAAAGACCCTGATGCTGGGAAAGATTGAGGGCAGGAGGAGAAGGGGATGACAGAGGATGAGATGGTTGCATGGCATCACCGACTCAATGGACATAGGTTTGGGTGAATTCTGGGAGTTGGTGATGGACAGGGAGGCCTGGCGTGCTGCGGTTCATGGGGTCACAAAGAGTCAGACACAACTGAGCAACTGAACTGAACTGAACCCAAAGAGGGTGATGTGATAAGCGTGAATCCCCAGGAGGGATCTGCTTTATGTTTGGAGCTCAGAGAACCTCTCTGAACAGACATTTCAGCTGGAGTCTGAATGACCCTTTGGTTTTACAGAGATCTGGGGAAAGAGCATTCTGGACAGAGGACACATGTGCACATTCCTTGATGTGGAAATAGTTTTCATGAGTTTACAGAACAGAAATGAGACACTAAAGCATAGTGAATGAGCAGAGATATGGTTGAAGGAGAGCCAGGTCACATGGGACCCTAGAATCAGTACTGAGGAGTTAGTGCATTCAAAACTCAGGAAGGATAGATCTATCTATCTGTCTATCTGTCATCTATCTATCTGTAATCATTTTGATTTCCTGTGTAAAAGAATGGTAGGGGATAAGAGTGGAAATAGGAAAGCAGATTTGAAGGTATTAGAAAATCTGGAGAAAATGTAATGGAAGTTTGTACTAGGGTGGTAGCTGCAGAGAGGATAAGATTGATGAGATGAACCGATGGAGATGAAAATGAACGGAATCAGGATATATTTGAAAGGGGAACTGACTTGCGAATGGATTTGATAAAGGGAAAGGAAGCTATGCTGCCTGATGGCTTAAGGAATATTTCCAGGGGAAAATGAGCTAGGTTTAAAAGGAAATGTCAGTCAGGCCCTGCATGTATGAATCTAGAAGTCAGGAAAGGTTTCAAGTTCAGGGTGTCCACTGGGTAGCCATCAACACATAGATGATATTTAGGAACATTACCTTTAGGAGTCAAGGAACACAGAACACAAAATGGTGATATTTTAGACAAATGGGTGGATGAGGCAAACACAGCTGTCTGTTATTTATTACATTTAACAGTAGTTGTTATTATGTATCACATTATATGCATTTTATAGGCTATATTTTGGGCTTCCCATGTGGTGCTGGTGGTAAAGAACCTGCCTGCCAATGCAAGAGATGTAAGGGACACTGGTTCAGTCACTGGGTTAGCAAGACCCCCTGGAGAAGGGAATGGCAATCCATTCCAATATTCTTGCCTGGCGAATCCAGGAGAGGAGTCTGAAGGGCTATAGTCCATAGGGTTATAAAGAGTCAGACACGACCGAAGCAACATAGCATGCATGCACACATACTATATTTTTTTAAATGGCCCCTTGCACACACTTATAAATGTGATGGGAGAAGGTTGAGAGACTTTGATATTATGCTTTATGTTTTAAGGTGTTGTAATCTTCAATAGTATTTGTCAGTTTCTCAAATCAATTAGTGTTCCACGTGAGAATAATGGAAACAGAACACTTAGTGGTGTAAGTCATCTCCAGGTGCATTTCTGCCTTAGATGGCTCAGCTGGTAAAGAATCCACCTCAATGCGGGAGACCCGGGTTCGATCCCTGGGTTGGAAGATCCCCTGGAGAAGGGAAAGGCTACCCACTCCAGTATTCTGGCCTGGAGAATTCCATGGACTGTGTAGTCTACGGGGTCGCAAAGAGTCGGACACGACTGAGCGACTTTCAGTCACTCACTCACTCATGCAACAAGTATAATAAATGCAATAACTCTTAGCTGTCACTCACTTTTGGGTGTAGGAGGGTGGAGCAGAGTTTCTCCTCTGGCTCATCAGAGGGTATGGCGATTTATGATTACTGTGCATTTGAAGCAAGTTTCTCATGGCACATCCCCAAAGAGAGTCAGGCTGGGCCTGTCACAACCAGTAGGGAGTTCAGCCATGGTTTGCTTATACCCAATCTCCATGGCTCATATACTCTGAAAAATTATCCTTTTTATGAGACTGAATTATTACCCTGCAGCAGATCAAGCAATTCTAAAATTCAGCCAACACTGTTCAGATCGTGGAGCTGTTTATTTGTAAAGGTGTCTTTTCTGTTGGCTCTGTGCTCAGCCACCATATAGCCATACCAGTTGCTGCAGTTTTAGCATTAGCGCAATTTCATAAAGATTACTAGGCACTCAAAATCTAATAAACATTCTATGGAATTAGAAGGGAAAATTATGCTTCTCATTCTTGGGTGGTTGGATTAAATGATCATTTCCTTCCAAATTTAATGTTTTATTGATTTGAAATGAATGGCTACCCACTCCAGTATTCTTGCCTGGATAATTCCATGGGCAGAGGAGCCTGGCAGGCAAGGGATCGAAAAAAGACACGACAAAGTGACTAACAGTTTCACTACTTTCATTGCAGGTTAAAATAAATATGAAGATAAATTTTTTTAAAAAACATCAAATAAGCACAGGATGAATGACCATATTAAAATTAGCATTTTGCAACCTTTAATGTAATAATTTATTCAGAGGTGATCATCAGCATAAGCTAAAAAAATTTAATCACCAGATGTCATATGGAAATTTAACTAGATGCTGGACTTTTATAAAATGTTATCAAATCACCTTTGGGGTAGTAGGGGACATTTTAATATGGGCTGTATGTTGGTGATGTTAGTAATGATGTTTGGTTTTGTTTTGATAATGTTTTGATAGTGTTGTTATGCTATAAATCTGTTTATCTCACAGGGCTAAGTAGGGATAAAATGTGAGTGCCTAGAACAACACTTGGCAATACTGAGCATCCAATCCATGGTAGCCAGAGAAAACTTTATTGCTATTTATGGTGGGTTTCTTCCTCATACCTCTCACCCCAAGAATCTCATCCACTGGGGCCACTAGAAGAACAGTCTGAAGCTTCCATCGCCTCAAATGGGTGACTTCAAACAAACCAAGACTTCAAAATGTCAAGTTCTTTGATAAGGATCTCGATGAATACGTGACCCAATTCCTTTCTATACTGCCTCCTCCCATTCCCTGAATCCATAAAGATTCTGTGAACTGAGGGGAGAGAGAGGCAGAGAAACAGAAAGAGTATAAGACTTACCATATCCCTGGACCATACCTACCTGAAACCAACACTGCCTCTCCCCCTCAGGAACTATCATCTGTGGCTTGAGAATGGCCTGCTTGTGAATTCCTAACTAATCCCTGTGCCCTGGTGCACGCTTGGTGTGTCTGTAGCAAGAAAAATGCTCCCTATTTGAGGAACTTTGAACTGATACAATTTGCCTTGAAATGACATTTTCCCTGCACTTGGAGACTTGAGATAAACTCTGACAGAAAAAACAAAATTACATTTTGTGTACCTTAGTATGTGACTTAAAAATTCCTACTACCAATAGGAATTTTAACCTTTATAATAGCCAAAATATTTATGTGGTCTAATTTATATCCAGGAGCCATATTTATACCTTTGGTGTCATAGAAACAGAATTTATCTTTAACAAATCACTCTTCAAGTACTTTAACATGAACTTTTGCCTCTCAAATTTTCTCTAAGTTAGTATTGCTAGGCTTATTAATCATTTAGCACATAAAATGATTACAGACCCTTCCACTGTAGTTACTGTTATCTGCCCATCAGTTCAATTCAGTTCAGTAGCTCAGTGATGTCCAACTCCTTGCGACCCCATGAACCGCAGCACGCCAGGCCTCCCTGTCCATTACCAACTCCCCATGGGTTTGGAGTTTACCCAAATCCATGTCAATCGAGTTGGTGATGCCATACAACCATCTCATCCTCTGTCGTCCCCTTCTCCTCCTGCTCTCAATCTTTCCCAGCATCAGGGTCTTTTCAGATGAGTCAGCTCTTCGCATCAGGTGGCCAAAGTATTGGAGATTCAACTTCAACATCAGTCCTTCCAATGAACACCCAGGATTGATCTCCTTTAGGATGGACTGGTTGGATCTCCTTGCAGTCCAAGGGACTCTCAAGAGTCTTCTCCAGCACCACAGTTCAAAAGCATCAATTCTTTGGCACTCAGCTTTCTTCACAGTCCAACTCTCACATCCATACATGCTGCTGCTGCTGCTCCGTCACTTCAGTCGTGTTCAACTCTGTGTGACCCCATAGACGGAAGCCCACCAGGCTCCCCCATCCCTGGGATTCTCCAGGCAAGAACACTGGAGTGACTTGCCATTTCCTTCTCCAATGTGTGAAAGTGAAAAGTGAAAGTGAAGTCGCTCAGTCGTGTCTGACCGTTAGCGACCCCACGGACTGCAGCCTACCAGGCTCCTGCATCCATGGGATTTTCTAGGCAATAGTACTGGAGTGGCTTGCCATTGCCTTCTCCGCATCCATACATGACCACTGGAAAAATCATAGCCTTGACTAGACGGACCTTGGTTGGCAAAGTAATGTCTCTGCTTTTTAATATACTATCTAGGTTGGTCATAACTTTCCTTCCAAGGAGTAAGCGTCTTTTAATTTCATGGCTGCAATCACCATCTGCAGTGATTTTGGAGCACAGAAAAATAAAGTCAGCCACTGTTTCCACATCTATTTGCCATGAAGTGATGGGACTGAATGCCATGATCTTAGTTTTCTGGATGTTGAGCTTCAAGCCAACTTTTTCACTCTCCTCTTTCACTTTCATCAAGAGGCTCTTTAGTTCTCCACTTTCTGCCATAAGGGTGGTGTCATCTGCATATCTGAGGTGATTGATATTCCTCCTGGAAATCTTGATTCCAGCTTGTGCTTCTTCCAGCCCAGCGTTTCTCATGATGTACTCAGGTATATTTGTCTCCCTTAAAAATCAATGCCCCAAACTGGGTTTTACATTTAATATAAAAATTTTATCCTCCTGGGGGAAGGATGAATTGGGAGACTGGGATTGACATGTATATATACTATTGATATTATGTATAAAATAGATAAACTATATCTATTTATAAATATATAGTTTATATGTAAAAACTGATGAGAACCTACTGTATAGTTCAGGGAACTCCACTCAGTGCTCTGTGGTTACCTAACTGGGAATGAAATTCAAAAAATAAGGGATATATGAATATATATAACTGATTCATTTTGCTGTACAGTAGAAACTAAATATTGTATAACAATGATACTGCAATAAAAATTAATTTAAAAATTTATCCTGGGAGGATAGAAGATGGCAGAGGAATAGGACGGGGTGACCACTCTCTCCCCCACAAATTCAGCAAAAGAACATTTGAACGCTGAGTAAATTCCACAAAACAACTTCTGAATGCTGGCAGAGGACATCAGGCACCCAGAAAAGCAGCCCATTGTCTTCAAAAGGAGGTAGGAAAGAGTATAAAAGATAAAAAGAGAGACAAAAGAGGGAGGGACAGAGCTCCATCCTGGGAAGGGAGGCTTAAAAAAAAAAGAGAGAGAAGTTTCCAAACACCTGGAAACACTCACTGGTGAGTCTGTGGCCAGCCTTGGAACCTCAGAGGGCCACATAACCAGGAGAGAAAAGAAATAAATAATTAAAACCCACAGACTAAGTGCCCAGAGGAAACTCTCAGCTGAGAAGTGGCGCAACCACCCGCACCCCCAACTAGCAAGTGGGGGCTGGGCAGGGAGGTGCGGTAGCAGCGCTTAGAGAAAGGACCAGGCCTGAACACCCCGAGGGCAATCTGAGGGCACTAACGGGAGATGGCAAAGCAGACTGTGCAGCTAAAAGGTGAAAAGCCTGCAAAAAGGCAAAAAGTCCCAACCTAAGACTCCACCAGCCCCACTCATAGAACAAAGGACTGAGCAGAGCGAGCCAGCTGCAGGCGGCCCATCCCCCAGCCCCCACCATGACAGGCAGCGGAGGGCTGCCAGCGCTGGAAGGGGCAACCGCGGCCCCAGAGAGGCTTCCCATACCAAGCTGCAGGCAGGCTTCCTTGCTAACCGAGACTTCTTGTGTTTGGGCCGGTGGATATCAGCCTGAGAAGGTGCGCCAGTTGTACACCCAGAAAACCGAGTGGCAGGGACTGGGGAGGTGATAAGTCGCAGCGATTGCGCTCGCCAAACGCCTGGTCACCTGAGCTGCTCGGACCGGGATGGCACAAAACGCAGACCCAGCCAAGTCTGCTCCTTTGTGGAGTACCCAAGTACCTGAACCTGAGCCGCTCAGACCTGGGAAGTGCATACAACCCAGCGCCGGCCGCAGACAGTTCCCGACAGAGCAACCTAGAGCCTGAACGGGGGAAGCACACATACTGTGAGCAGGAGCATTCCCAGAGTAGTCGAGACACTGCGAGCACTCCCCACAGACGCCAGTGATATTTGTTAGCAGTGTCCCTCTCTCCCCACAGCACATCTGAACAGGTGAACCTATAAAAATGTCCACCACCGCCCCCTTGTATCAGGGCGGGAATTAGACACTGAAGAGACCAGCAAACAGAAGAGCTTGAACAGAAAAAACTGCCTTGGATGTGACAGATGGAGAAGTCTTGAGCCTACTGCAAGAAAAAGACTGAAAACCAGAGGCAGAGGCTTAAGTCCAAATCCTGAGAACAGCAGAGATCTCCTCTTCCAGGGAACATTAATTGATAGGAGCTCATCAAATGTCTCCCTACATACACTGAAACCAGGCACCACCCAAGGGTCAACAAGTTTCAGAGAAAGACATACCATGCAAATTCCTACCAACACAGGAGAATAGCCCTGAACTTCAATATACAGGCTGCCCAAAGCCACTCCAAACCCATTGACATCTCAAACTCATTACTGGAAACTTTATTGCACTCCAGAGAGAAGAAATCCAGCTCCATCCACCAGAACACTGACACAAGCTTCCCTAACCAGGGAACCTTGACAAGCCACCTGTTCAACCCCATACACAGCGAGGAAACTACATAATTAAGAGAATTCCACCAACTGTCAGAAGACGGAAAGGCCACCCCAAGCACAGCAATATAAGTAAGATGAAGAGGCAGAGAAATGCCCAGCTGGTAAAGGAACAAGATAAATGCCCACCAACACAAACAAAAGAGGAGGATATAGGGAATCTACCTGATAAAGAATTTCGAATTTTAATAGTGAAAATGATTCAAAATCTGGAAAGCAAAATGGAGTTACAGATAAATAACTTGGAGAAAAGGATTGAGAAGATGCGAGAAAGTTTTAATAAGGATCTAGAGGAAATAAAAAAGAGTCAGTATACAATGAATAATGCAATAGATGAGATCAGAAACACTCTGGAGGGAACAAACAGTAGATTAACGGAGGCAGAAGACAAGATAAGTGAGCTAGAAGATAGAATTGTAGAAATAAATGAAACAGAGAGGAAAAAAGAAAAATGAATTAAAAGAAATGAGGATAATATTAGAGACCTCTGGGACAATGTTAAACGCCCCAACATTCGAATCATAGGAATCCCAGAAGAAGAAGACAAAAAGAAAGACCATGAGAGAATACTTGAGGAGATAATAGTTGAAAACTTCCCTAAAATGGGGAAGGAAATAATCACCCAAGAAACCCAGAGAGTCCCTAACAGGATAAACCCAAAGTGAAATCCTCCAAGACACATATAAATCAAATTAACAAAGATCAAACACAAAGAACAAATATTAAAAGCAGCAAGGGAAAAGCAACAAATAACACACAAGGGGATTCCCATAAGGATAACAGCTGATCTTTCAACAGAAACTCTTCAGGCCAGGAGGGAATGGCAAGACATACTTAAAGTGATGAAAGAGAGTAACCTACAGCCCAGATTACTGTACCCAGCAAGAATCTCATTCAAATTAGAAGGAGAAATCAAAACCTTTACAGACAAGCAAAAGCTGAGAGAATTCAGCATCACCAAACCAGCTCTCCAACAAATGCTAAAGGATCTTCTCTAGACAGGAAACACAGAAATGGTATATAAACTCGAACCCAAAACAACAAGAGACCCACCTCAAAATGAGGGACACATACAGACTGAAAGTGAAGGGCTGGAGAAAGATATTCCATGCAAATAGAGACCAAAAGAAAGCAGGAGTAGCAATACTCATATCAGATAAAATAGACTTTAAAACAAAGGCTGTGAAAAGAGACAAAGAAGGAAACTACATAATGATCAAAGGATCAATCCAAGAAGAAGATATAACAATTATAAATATTTATGCACCCACATAGGAGCACCGCAATATGTAAGACAATTACTAACAAGTATGTAAGGGGAAATTAACAACAACACAATAATAGTGGGAGACTTTAATACCCCACTCACACCTATGGATAGATCAACTAAACAGAAAATTAACAAGGAAACACAAACTTTAAATGATACAATAGACCAGTTAGACCTAATAGATCTCTATAGGACATTTCACCCCAAAACAATGAATTTCACCTTTTTCTCAAGTGCACACAGAACCTTTTCCAGGATAGATCACATCCTGGGCCATAAATCTAAATTCAAAAACATTGAAATCATTCCAAGCATCTTTTCTGACCACAATGCAGTATGATTAGATCTCAATTACGGGAGAAAAACTATTAAAAATGCCAACATATGGAGGCTGAACAACACGCTGCTGAATAATGAACAAATCGTAGAAGAAATCAAAAGAGAAATCAAATCATGCATAGAAATGAATGAAAATGAAAACACAACAACCCAAAACCTCTGGGACACTGTAAAAGCAGTGCTAAGGGGAAGGTTCATAGCAATACAGGCACACCTCAAGAAACAAGAGAAAAGTCAACTAAATAACCTAACTCTACACCTAAAGAAACTAGAAAAGGAAGAAATGAAGAACCCCAGAGTAAGTAGAAGGAAAGAAATCTTAAAAATTAGGGCAGAAATAATTGCAAAAGAAACAAAAGAGACCATAGCAAAAATCAACAAAGCCAAAAGCTGGTTCTTTGAGAAGGTAAATAAAATTGACAAACCATTAGCTAGACTCATCAAGAAACAAAGGGAGAAGAATCAAATCAATAAAATTAGAAATGAAAATGGAAAGATCACAACAGACAACACAGAAATACAAAGGAGTATTAGAGAATACTATCAGCAATTATATGGCAATAAAATGAATAACTTGGAAGAAATAGACAAATTCTTAGAAAAGTACAACTTTCCAAAACTGAACCAGGAAGAAATAGAAAATCCTAATAGACCCATCACAAGCACGGAATTAGAAGCTGTAATTAGAAATCTTCCAGCAAACAAAAGCCCAGGTCCAGACGGCTTCACAGCCGAATTCTACCAAAAATTTAGAGAAGAGCTAACATCTATTCTACTCAAACTCTTCCAGAAAATTGCTGAGGAAGGGAAACTTCCTAACTCATTCTATGAGGCCACCATCACCCTAATCCCAAAACCTGGTAAAGACCCCACAAAAAAAGAAAACTACAGGCCAATATCACTGATGAACATAGATTCAAAAATCCTTAACAAAATTCTAGCAATCAGAATCCAACAACACATTAAGAAGATCATACATCATGACCAGGTGGGCTTTATCCCAGGAATGCAAGGATTCTTCAATATCCACAAATCAATCAATGCAATACACACATTAACAAACTGAAAAATAAAAATCATATGATTATCTCAATAGGTGCAGAGAAAGCCTTCGACAAAATTCAAATTTTATGATAAAAACCCTCCAGAAGATGGGAATAGAAGGGACATACCTCAACATAATAGAAGCCATATGTGACAAACCCACAGCAAACATTATCCTCAACGGTGAAAAACTGAAAGCATTTCCCCTAAAGTCAGGAACAAGACAAGGGTGCCCACTCTCACCACTACTGTTCAAAATAGTTCTGGAAGTTTTGGCCACAACAATCAGATCATAAAAAGACATAAAAGGAATCCAAATTGGAAAAGAAGAATAAAACTTTCACTGCTCATTGATGACATGATCCTCTACACAGAAAACCCTAAAGCCTCTACCAGAAAATTACTAGAGCTAATCAATGAATACAGTAAAGTTGCAGGATATAAAATCAACACAGAGAAATCCCTTGCATTCCTATACACTAATAATGAGAAAATAGAAAGAGAAATTAAGGAAACTATACCATTCACTGTTGCAACAAACAGAATTAAATACGTAGGAATATATCTACCTAAGGAAACAAAAGACCTGTACATAGGAAACTATAAAACACTGCTGAAAGTAATCAAAGAGGACATTGTTAGATGGAGAAATATACCTTGTTCATGGATTGGAAGAATAAATATTGTGAAAATGAATATACTATCCAAAGTAATTTATACATTCAATGCAATCCCTATCATGCTACCAACAATATTTTTCACAGAGCTAGAACAAATAATCTCACAATTTGTATGGAAATACAAAAAACCTCGAATAGCCAAAGCAATCTTGAGGCAGAAGAATGGAACTGGGGGAATCAACCTGCTGGACTTCAGGCTCTACTACAAAGCCACAGTTCAAGACAGTATGGTACTGGCATAAAGACAGAAATATAGATCAATGGAACAAAATAGAAAGCCCACGCACCTATGGACACCTTATCTTTGACAAAGGAGGCAGGAATATAAAATGGAGAAAAGACAGTCTCTTTAACAAGTGGTGCTGGGAAAACTGGTCAGCCACTTGTAAAAGAATGAAACTAGAACACTTCCTAACACCATACACCAAAATAAACTCAAAATGGATTAGAGAGCTAAATGTAAGACCAGAAACTATAAAACTCCTAGAGGAGAACATAGGCAAAACACTCTCTGACATAAATCACAGCAGGATCCTCCATGACCCACCTCCCAGAATATTGGAAGTAAAAGCAAAAATAAACAAATGGGACCTAATTAAAATTAAAAGCTTCTGCACAGCAAAGGAAACTATAAGCAAGGTGAAAAGACAGCCTTCAGAATGGGAGAAAATAATAGCAAATGAAACAACTGACAAAGAATTAATCTCCAAAATATAGAAGCAGCTCCTTCAGCTCAATTCCAGAAAAATAAACAACCCAATCAAAAAATGGGGCAAAGAACTCAACAGACATTTCTCCAAAGAAGACATACAGATGGCTAACAAACACATGAAAAAATGCTCAATATCCCTCATAATCAGAAAAATGCAAATCAAAAGCACAATGAGATACCATTACAGACCAGTCAGAATGGCTGCTATCCGAAAGTCTACATGCAATAAATGCTGGAGAGGGTGTGGAGAGAAGGGAACCCTCTTACACTGTTGGTGGGAATGCCAACTAGTACAGCCACTATGGAGAACAGTGTGGAGATCCCTTAAAAAACTGGAAATAGAACTGCCATACGACCCAGCAGTCGCACTCCTGGGCATACACACCAAGGAAACCAGAATTGAAAGAGACACATGTACTCCAATGTTCATCGCAGCACTGTTTACCATAGCCAGGACATGGAAGCAACCTAGATGTCCATCTGCAGACGAATGGATAAGAAAGCTGTGGTACATTTACACAATGGAGTATTATTCAGCCATTAAAAAGAATACATTTGAATCAGTTCTAATGAGGTGGATGAAATTGGAGCCTATTATACAGAGTGAAGTAAGCCAGAAAGAAAAACACCAATGCAGTATACTAACGCATATATATGGAATTTAGAAAGATGATAATGATAACTCTGTATATGAGACAGCAAAAGAGACACAGCTGTATAGAACAGTCTTTTGGACTCTGTGGGAGAGGGCGAGGGTGGGATGATTTGGGAGAATGGCATTGAAACATGTATATTATCATATGTTAAATGAATCGCCAGTCCAGGTTCGATGCATGAGACAGGATGCTCGGGGCTGGTGCACTGGGATGACCCAGAGGGATGGGATGGGGAGGGAGGTGGGAGGGGGGTTCAAGATGGGGAACACATCTACACCTGGGGCAGATTCATGTCAATGTATGGCAAAACCAACCAATATAATATTGTAAAGTAATTAGCCTCCAATAAAAAAAAATTAAAAAAAAATTTATCCTTCTAAATGGGAGTAATCTTTCCTGACACTAAGGTCATAAACTTTTAAAACAATAGGAATACTGTTTTAAGTAAAACCAAAAAACCATGACCACAAATTGAGTGTAGTAGGAACTCAAGTCTTAAATGATTTTCTCTTCCCTTCATTCTGAGCTTTGTCATCTCTTTTAGACTCTTCACAAACGCTAACATTTACTTTGTTTATTATAAAATAATTTTAGCAGTCAGAAAAACTGCTTCTTATATCTATTTATAAAAATTGGTTATTTTAACAGTTAAAAATATGTAATTAAAGTGAATTACATACTATTTTATTTACATTTTTGGAGAAGATTTCAGAGTGTCTGTAAAATCTTATGAGCAAATGGCAGAGACATCAGCAAAATCCAAATGGAAAATCAGTCTGTTCAAAATGTTAACAAAAAAAGAGAAAATTGAAGGGTTTTGTCTTCCCCACGGCTCTGCTGCTTTACACAAGCAGTGACTCTGGGTTTCTGGTGGCTGTCAAAACTGATTGCATGTTAGGTAACATAATGTTAATGTTAGACTTGTGACTTAGTGCATTAACAACTACCACCAGTGTAACCATCTTTCCAGACTTTTCAATTTGCTTGAATGGCTTGCAAGCTGACATCTTCATGCTGTCCTCGTTACTAATTTAAGTACAGCTGGCAAAGCACATTAGCCTCCTGCACCAGCAGTGCCCAGAAAGAACCCTATAGATGTGTAGCAGTAGCTAGGGGGGCCCCTAATCCCCTAGGGACATTTCTTTTCACTGCCCTTGTGGTGTATGGTCTGATTCTAAGCACTGGTGCAGAGTAGCCTCATGAGCAAAGGCTGGGGAAGAGATCAAGATTTATAGGGTTTGCTCCTGCCTTTGCAGCAGATTTCTTAACAGCTATTGTGTATCAGCAAAATTCAGTAGTTTAAAATCATCCCCATTTAGTAATGAAACATTTTTATTGGGGCTTGAAAGTTTCCACTTGCCCATGTTCAGTTCATGCATTTATCCAACTTCTCATCCACTTTTTTTCTTTTTAAAATTTTTAAAAACTATTTTTATTTATTTGTTGGGTTTTCAGTTGCAGCCTGAAGGATTTTTGCTGCAGCACATGGGCTCTTTCATTGTGGTGCATGGCCTCTTTGTTGGGGCAAACAGGCTTCTCTCTAGTTGTGGCGTGGGCCCGGGAGTTGCAACACACAGCTTTAGTTGGCCCATGTCATATCCCCAATCAGGGATTGAACCTGACCCCCCTGCATTGGAAAATGGATTATTAACCACTGGACCAGGGAAGTGCCTCCCCACCCATTTTTGATGACTTTCCTCCTCTATTACCTTCATAGCTATTTTTGTTTATTTTGTTCTCTCTACTTTCAATTTCAGAAAAAAATATATAAAATATATGATAAATAACCTTAAGCATTTTTAGAGCTTCCCCAGTAGCTCAGCAGTAAAGAATCCACCTGCAATGCAAGAGTCACAGGAGATGTGGGTTCAATCCCTGGGTCTGGAAGATCCCCTGGTGGAGAGCATGGCAACCCACTCCAGTATTCTTGCTGGAAAATTCCATGGATAGAGGAGCCTGGCGGGTTACAGTCCATAGGATCGCAGAGAGTCAGACATGACTAAAGTGACTGAGCACACATTTATACATGCAAGCACTTTTAAGTATGCTGCTCAGTGGTGTTAAGTACATTCATATTACTGTGCAAATAACCTCCAAAGTCTGTAACTTGCAGAAGTAAAACTCTACACACATTAATCAACAATCCTCCATTCATCCACCTGCCCTCACATCCAACCCCACTCCTGGCATCCACCATTCTACTCTCTGTCTCTATGAAATTGACTGTGTCATTTAAGTAGAACCATAAGTGTTTGTCCTTTTGTGACTGGCTTACTCAACATAATGTCCTCAAGATTCATCCATGTTGTAGTATGTGTCAGTATTTCTTTCCTCTTTATGGTTAAACAATACTCGTTTGCATGCATATACAACATTTTGTTTATCCATTCACCCCTTGATGGACACTTGGGTTATGTCTCCCTTTTAGTTATTATAAATAATGCTGCTATGAATGTGTGTGCAAAAATCTCTTCAAGACCCTGCTTTCAGTTCTTTGGGGTACATATGCAAAAGTGGAATGGCTAGCTCATAAGAAAATTTTATTTTTAATTTTTTAAAGACAACTCTACTGCTTTCTGCAGCAGCTGTATGACTTTACATTCCTACCAACGATACACAAGGGTTCCAATGTGCCCACATCCTGGCCAACGCTTGTTATTTTCTCTTTTTTCTCATAGTTGCTGTTATGGACTGAACTATGCCCCCTCAAATTTAGTATGTTGAAGTCCCAGCCAGTATCTAAATGTAATCATATTTTGAGATAGGGCCTTTAAGAGGTAATTAAATGAAAACTAAGCCATTAAGGTGAGCCTCAAACCCATCTGACTAGTGTCCTCCTAAGAAAAGGGGTTTTGGTCATCCAGACAGGAACCAAGAATATGCACGCACAGGAGAAAGGCCAGGTGAGGACACGGTGAAAAGGCTGCCATCTGCAAGCCACAGAGAGAGGCCCTGGAAGAAGCCAAAGCTGCCAACACCCTGGGACTTCCAGCCTCCAGAAATGTGAGAAAACAAAGTCTACTATTAAAGCGCCCCAGCCTGTGGTATTTTCTTATGGCAGCCATAACAAACTAATACAGTAGCCACCCTAATGGGTAGGAGGTGGCCTCTCATTCTGGTTTTGATTTGCATTTCCCTAAAAATTATGGTGAGCATCTTTCCATGTGCTTTTCTTGTGTGTGGCTTCTTTTAAGATTATGTCTATTCAAGTCCTCTGCCCATTTTTAAATCGAGTAGTTGGTTTCTTTGTTTTTGAGTTGTAGGAGTTCTTTGCATATTCTAGATGTCAACTCCTTATCAGATATAAGATTTATAAATATTTTCTTCTATTCCATGTTGAGGGTCCTTCAGTGCATATAAATTTTTAATTTTGATGTCATCAAATTTACCTACTTTTACTTTTTTTTGCCTGTTTTTGGTGTTATATCCAAGAAATAATTGCCAGACTCACTGTCAGGATGTTTTCCCCCTTTATTGTCTTGAAAGAGTTTTACAGTTTTAGCTTCTATGCTTAGGTCTTTGAGGAGGTTTAACTTAAGTTTTGTATATGTTATAAGTAGTTCTTTTGCATGTACATATCCAGTTATGCAGAGAAGGGCATGGCAACCCACTCTAGTATTCTTGCCTGGAGTATCCCATGGACAGAGGAGCCTGGCAGGATATGGTCCATAGGGTTACGAGTCAGACACGACTGAAGCGACTTAGCACGCACACACACATGCACATCCAGTTTTCCAAAGCTGTTTTTTTGGCCAGTCTTCCCAAACTCACAGTGAGAAATCAACCCTTGGGAAATGCTCTAAACCGAGCCTGTAATTCTTTAAGAACAAAGTTTCCAGACTCCCATTGGGGTCTTTGCTATGACAATGCATGGTTATAGAATTCAGGTTGGAAATATGACTTTCAGAAAGTACAGCTGCCATATAAAGACAAGAGCCAGTGTCTGGCCTGCCAAAGACACTTCAGGGAAGGTGGGGGTGGGGGTTGTCTCCAGGATTCCTGGAGCTGTTTCCAGTATCCTCTGTTGTCTCTAGGATTACTGCCTCTCAGGCAACCCTTAACATTTCACTCAACCTCACCTTCTGCCCTAGGATTCCTTCAGAAACTCACCAGGCACTCATAGCTGCACAACCCAAAAGCTCAGGAAGCCAGCCCCCATGGGCCCACCCTTGGAGTGAGAGGTGATTGGTAAGCCTTCTTCCTTTTGTCCTCTAATTCAGGGGTCCCCAACCTCCCGGCCATGGACTGGTTCTTCCTGTCAGATCAGAGGCGGCATTAGATTACAAATAAAGTGCACAATAAATGCAATGCACTTGAATCATCCCGAAACCACCACTTCACCCCCATCTGTGGAAAAACTGTCTTCCACGAAACTGATCCCTGGTACCAAAAAGGCTAGGGACTGCTGCTCTAGTCAGTTCTCAGGTCGTTACTAGGATCCAGGAAGAATCCGGCACCATCACCTGTCAAGGGGCCAATTATCCTTATTGGCAATTATCCTTATTTTTATTCCCCTTCCTCTCGGTTTAACATTCTCTGTCTGCCACGCTGCTTCATGGAATCTCCATTCTCAAATAATCTGCCATCATGCAAACATTTGTCTCAGCCTCTGGTTTCAGGGGAACCCAGGTTAAGACAGACATTATAGAGTTTCAGAGAACATTGAAAGAGAGAATGTGAAGTCATTCAGTCGTGTCCAACTCTTTACTACCCCGTGGACTGTAGCCTGCTAGGCTCCTCTGTCCATGGGATTTTCCAGGCAAGAATACTAGAGTGGGTTGTCATTTCCTTCTCCAGGGGATCTTCCCTACCCAGGGATCAAATCCAGGTCTCCCGTACTGCAGGCAGACTCTCTATTGTCTGAGCCACCAGGGGCTCCCCATAAAATGTCTACCCACCCACATGGATGGCATTCTGGCTTGTTTCTTTGGCTGAAAATGAACAGAAGGAACCAGAAGAGGTCATGGAGGACACAGAGGTGATATTCTGTGAGTAGTGATTGAACTTCTTTGTATTCTCAATTGTTTTATCACCAGTGGGGATGAACCCAACTCAGAATCTTCCAAGCAACTGCTTCCAAATGCCAGCAATAGGGGGGGGAAAAAAAACCCCAAAACCATCAACAATGCCTGTGGGGACTCACTTCTCATTAGGCCATTTGTTCTAGGTTGCAATATTCTCAGTAATGCACTTCAACCAGGAAGCTGGTCCCTATGGACTTCTTGCTAAAACAGAGTGGGTGGCAGTTCCCTGGTAAGTTAAACAGATGGACTGAGTGACACAGAGTTTCACTTGATGGTAGGACTAGAAGGGATGAGAACATGGGTCCCTGGAGAGATCTCTGAGCAGGAAGCAGGAAACCCAGAGTCTATTCAGCTCTGTCATTGAGACAAACGACAGCTATTGGCTCTCCCAGAACCTACCTGCCTCCACCAGTTCACCTAGGAAGTAGGTACCTTGGTTTTGGTCTTAGTTGGGTTTCCTGGAGCTGCAGCTGGACAGGTGAGGAAACGAGATTCCAAGAGGGGACCTTTCATAAAGTCGGACTGTGGAAACAAATTAAAAAAAATAAACTTAAGCCTGCTGTGCAGAGAGATAAAGGCAGAGACTGCCATCAGATCACCCAGGAGAAGGCTCAGACTAAGGCAGAGTTCCCAAGACAAAGCTAGAGCCGATCTCCCGAGAAGTTTGTACAGAGGTCAGGTACCATTTGCAGAATTCTGCAGCCACAGGTCTGGGTGGGTAAGGACCTGGTAAGAGCACCTAGAGACTTCAGACATCCTGTCATTTAGATCCCTGGACTCTTTTGTTACTCAAGGTGGAGTCTGCAAACTAACAGTCTCGGCATCTCCTACAAGCTAGTTAGACCTCCCTAGTCAGAGTCTGCGTTTTAAATAAGATCCCTCATTGACTTCCGCACACGTTAAAGTTTCAGAGGGGGTGTCAATGAGTCAGTTGTGTTAGCCTGGGTTTCCTGGTTGTCTCTGACCCATGTGGCTCAAAGATTTTCAACAGGGAGGGTAACACTCTCTTGGGGAGTGCCCACTGGGAAGTTGGCGGGGGAATGGTGGTTGTCATAATGACTGGCACCTCCTGGAATTCAGTGAGCAGGTGCCAGGGATGCCAAACATCCTGCAATGTGTAGGATGGTCCCTCAGAGCAAAGTATTGTCCCACCCAAATGCCAGTGGTATTCCTGACAAGAAACATGTTGCTGCTACTAAGTCATTTCAGTCGTGTCCAACTCTGTGCGACCCCATAGATGGCAGCCCACCAGGCTCCGCTGTCCCTGGGATTCTCCAGGCAAGAACACTGGAGTGGGTTGCCATTTCCTTCTCCATGCATGAAAGTGAAAAGTGAAAGTGAAGTCACTCAGTTGTGTCTGACTCTTTTGAGACCCCATGGACTGCAGCCTACCAGGCTCCTCTGTCCATGGGATTTTCTAGGCAAGAGTACTGGAGTGGGTTGCCATTACCTTCTCCGAGAAACATGTTGGCTATTACTTAATCCGTAAAATGAGTGTTTAGACTAGATGAATTCCAATGTCCCTCCCAGCGCTTTGAGTCTTTTATTCTACCACTGTTTTTTTACACCAATTTAGAAAGTTTTTAGCACAGCCTTTCCCTCCTAATTATGGCTGTTCTAAGCCCAAGTCATTTTCATTTAGACAATCCCATGGAACCAGTCACAGAGAATAACTTTAATGAACATAATTCATAGCACTTCTTGTTACATATAACATGTCCATTATGGTTAGAGTTCAAAGAGTCCTTTTAGTCAATTGAATGAATTTGTCATTGTGATGCTGGTAATACAAAAGAGTCTGGAAACATCGCAGTCAGCAAAGTCATACTAGATAGCAGTGAGGGTGATGAAATTTGTAGCTGAAGTGCCCCTCTCCCCCTTGTCACAAACTCTGCCCTGTTTAGATTAAGCAGGAAGGGGAACATTGGAGGAGATGCAATTGCCAACAGCTGTTTAACGCAGTCTCCAAACAGAGAGCAGCAGGCAACAGACAAACGGAGGGTCACAAGCAGGGTCTGGCAAACGACTGCACTGAGAACTTTCTGAATACGTGTGCCTGGTGGAGGAGATGAAGATCGGATCTGGTAGAAGCAGAGGAAAATCTTCTATGTAAATAAGTGGGCTTTTTTACTCATAATAAGTGAGTAAATAAGTGGGCTCCTTTTGGAGTGGTGTTCTGATATTTGAAAACGAAAACATGAATTAATTGCTATTTCTTCCACTGCAGTGCAGTCAGGACAAAGGAAAGAATCTAATGAAAAATGTGGGGAATCCCTTGGTGGTCCAGTGTGACCACATTTTCAACACAGTGGGTGCTGGTTGGTCCCTGGTCAAGGAACCAGCTCCCACATGAAAGTGAAAAGCATTAGTCACTCAGTTGTGTCTGACTCTTTGTGACCCCATTGACTGTAGCTGGCCAGGGTCCTCTGTCCACGGGATTTTCCAGGTAAGAATACTGGAGTGGGTTGCCATTCCCTTCTCTTGGGGATCTTCCTCACCCAGGAATCGAACCCAGGTCTTCTGCATCACAGATTCTTGACCATCTGAGCCATCAGGAAAGCCCCACCCATACTATAACCAATACACACTGCAGGTGACTAGGTTAAGAAATGAAGGTCTGTTCAGTCCTCGAGGAGATGACCTTTCCTAGGATTGTGTGTCCCAGGAGTCTGTGTAGTAGTGTTTGCCAATGCGCTCACATTGTCCTCTGACTTCAAAAATCAATGGCGTGGATGAAAGCACAGCCTTTTGATAATGGGTGCTTGCACAAAGCTCCTCTATACATGTGGGTGGCTGGCTGCTGAGTTAAGCAAACAAGAGAGACAATGTTGAAGACTGGAGTTTTATCTGCGGCTTAGACTTTGTGTCAATCAATAGGGTACTAATTATGACCCCACTGTAGCCCTGGTCAGCAATAGAATGCTTTTTTTGATGTGATTGGGAAAAGCAGATAGTCAATAAAGGCAGTTAAAAATATTTTTTCAAAAGCATGCATTAACATTTTACGGTGAAATGTGTAAATGCACAGGATGTGAACATGCTTAATGATGTCCATGCTTTGAATTTGCTGACTTGGGAGTTGCACAACCAGATCTTTCCATAAAAAATACGTGTAACACATTTGCTATGATATCCAGTTTCAGTTTCTTTAAAGTGGAAGGAGAACTAAAGACATTTATGAAACAGTCTTGGTGCAGATCCTAGATTTTCACTTACTGTTTGCTAATCTGTTACAGGGGGCTTTTCTGGTGGCTCAGCAGTAAAGAATCTGCCTGCAAAGCAGAAGATACAGGAGACCTCGATTCAATCCCTGGGTGGGGAAGACCCCCTGAAGAAGGGCACGGCAACCCACTTCAGTATTCTTGCCTGAAGAATGCCATGGACAGAGGAGCTTGGAGGGCTACAGTCCATGGTGTCGCAAAGAGTCGGACACGACTGAAGAGACTGAAGATGCATGCATGCGATATCTTACAGTGGTCTTGTCGACTATTATTACACTTAGGAAAGAATCTTTCCAACAATTGCCAATTTAGTTCTCATAGAAATAATGACTCTTTTTCTTTTTGTTCATATCTATTAGTTTGCATTGCTGTGCATGCTAAGTTGCTTCAGTCGTGTCCAGCTCTTTGCAGCCCTATGGACTGTAGCCCGCCAGGCCTCTCTGTGCAAGGGATTCTCTAGGCAAGAATACTGGAGTGAGTTGCCATGCCCTCCTCCAGGGGATCTTTCCAACCCAGGGATTGAACCTGCGTCACCTGTGTCTCCTGTAGTGCAGGCGGATTCTTTACCACTGAGACACCAGTTTGTATGACATTAAATTATAAAATTACAAGTTCAGTGGGACATGAACAGGTTTGGAATCAACACAACTGACCATTCAAAATGTGGGAATATGATTTTGGGGTACACTAGTGAGTGGCCTTCTAGTCACGAGAATTTGTCTGGCCATTTAAGTATATATGCTTTTTAAAAGGGAATGAAGAGGACTACTTAACCTGGAAAATAAGTTAAATGAAGGTATTTATTAATAAATAGCTACCTGTTAAGGACTGAATATTTGTATCTCTCTCAAATTCCTATGTTGAAGCCCCAACCCCCAACTCGGCTGTATTTAGAATAAAGAAGTAATTAGAAGTTAAATTAAGTCTTAAGGGTCGGGAACTGATTTGACAGGATTTGTGCCTTTTTGAGAAGAGACAACAGAGAGAGCATGCACTCTCCACCAAAAATTGTTGTGCTCACCGTTTGGGGGTCTGCAGCAGGTCTGATGCACTACAGCTTTCTGAATCCCGGTGAAGCCATTACATCTGAGAATTATGCTCAGCAAATTGATGAGATGCACAAAAAAAATCACAATGCCTACAGCCAGCATTGGTCAACAGAAAGGGCCCAGTTCTTCTCTATGACAATGCTTGACCACATGTTTTGCAACCAGCGCTTCAATAGTTGAGTGAGTTGGGCCATGAAGTTTTACCTCATCTGCCATATTCTCCTAACCTCTCACCAATCAACTAACACTACTTCAAGTATCTTGACAACTTTTTGCGTGGAAAATGCTTCCACAACCCACAGGATTCAGAAAATCCTTTCCAAGAGGGTGTCAAATCCCAAAGCATGGAATTTTACATTACAGAAATAAACAAACTTATTTCTCATTGGTAAAAATACGTTGATTATAATGGTTCCTATTTTGATCAATAAAGATGTGTTTGAGCCTAATTATAATAATTTAAAATTCATGGTCTGAAACTGCAATTACTTTTGTACCAACCTAATAATACTATGTCTTTGGTCCTCAGAAACATTCTATAGCAAATTTGAATTGGGTCAATACAAATTCATTATAATTTCTGGAAAATTGACAAAGTGCAGAGCCTAAGTTAATGGATCCTGATAAGCAGCATATTTGACTTTATTTCAAGCAAATATTGAAGTGTATTTACAGGTTTAATCCTAATAATAAATTATTGAGTATAGCTACTTAACAGAGAAGGCAATGGCAAGCCACTCCAGTACTCTTGCCTAGAAAATCCTAGGATGGAGGAGCCTGGTGGGCTGCAGTCCATGGGGTCGCTAAGGGTCAGACACGACTGAGCGACTTCACTTTCACTTTTCACTTTCACACATTGGAGAAGGAAATGGCAGCCCGCTCCGGCGTTCTTGCCTGGAGAATCCCAGGGACAGCGGAGCCTGGTGGGCTGCCATCTATGGGTCACACAGAGTCGGACACAACTGAAGTGACTTAGCAGCAGCAGCAGAAGCAACTACTTAAACCAGCGCCTGGACGTACCACTAAAAATAATCATAGACAGCACTTTACAGGTTAGCTTTTCTTCTTATAGTGTCTATATATAATTACATATTTATAGTATGCTTCTGCTGCTGCTAAGTCACTTCAGTCGTGTCCGACACTGTGTGACCCCATAGACGGCAGCCCACCACTTTGCTGTCCCTGGGATTCTCCAGGCAAGAACACTGGAGTGGGTTGCCATTTCCTTCTCCAATGCATGAAAGTGAAAAGTGAAAGTGAAGTCGCTCAGACATGTCCAACTCTTTGCGACCCTTGGACTGCAGCCTACCAGGCTCCTCCACCCATGGGATTTTCCAGGCAAGAGTATGGAGTGGGGCACCATTGCCTTCTCCAATATGTATAATTAGTATATTATTATATAACATTGGTATAGCAATACCATATATAGGTATCTTATATATTGTGTATTAAATATTAGTATTATGTGTACATGCTCAGTCATATCTGACTCTTTGTGACCCCATGGACTGTAGCCCTCCAGGCTCCTCTGTCCATGGGATTTCCCAGGCAAGAATACTGGAGGTGGGTTGCCAATATTATATTATACAATATTATATATAGTAATATATATATATGGGTTTCTCAGTGTTAGAAGATCCCCTTGCCAATGCAGGAAACACAGGAGCTGCACATTCAGTCCCCCCAGGGACGATCAGGAAGATCATCTGGGGAAAGAAATGGCAACCCATTCCAGTATTCTTGCCTAGAGAATCTCATGGACAGAGGAGCCTGGTGTGCTGCAGTCCATGGGGCCACAAAGAATCAGACACAACTGAGCAACAGATTATGCATGCATACACCACATATATATAGCTATTATATTACTAAGAGGAATATAAAGATTAGAAAAAAAGTCATGAAACTGTCGTTATTTTCAATATATATGCTTCTCTACATAAAATAGAGAAGTGCATATATATATACCAACAGATACATGATTATGAAAACTGACTGCATTCCCCAAACCAGGAACAAATAGTTCAACATATAACTTTTAAAGGTATCATTTGAAATATTAGGTTGATGCAAACATAACTGTAGTTTCAGACCATGAATTTTAACTAATTATATTAATAGCAAAACAACATGTTTAAATCATCTACAGATAAATCTTTGACAAGTGTGTAAGACGTTTATAACAGAAAAAACTTTTTGAAAGCTTTAAAGAAATAAATATTCATTCATGGCATGGAATGTCTCAATAACATAAAGGTATCAGTTCTCCCAGCAGACTTTTACTTGTGATGAAGTTAAACTGTATTACCCTAAGTCCATGTAAATGATCAAAGGGCCAGAAATTGCCAACATAATTTTGAAGAACAACAAAAGGGCCCACTCTTTAAAATACCATGCCTTTTGTATATCAAGTGAAAACTTTAGTTTGAAAGGATGCAAGCATCCCAGTGTTCACAGCAGCACTATCCACAATAGCCAAGACATGACTGCATTTTCAAAGTCCATTGATGGATGAAAGGATAAAGAAGATGATACATATATATATAAAACATTATTTCATTATTTTTCATGGCAGAGTAGTATTCCAGAATACTGGAATAGTCATATGGTTTAACTTTCATCAAAAGTAAAAGTCTGTTGGGAGAACTGATGTCTTTATGTTGTTGAGACTTCCCATGCATGAACATTTATTTCTTCAATAGCTTTTAAAAAATACTGGAATACTATATATTTCATTACATATATATGCATATATACACATATATATATGACAGAATACTACTCAGTTATGAAAAATAATGAAATAATGCCATTTGCAGCAACATGGGTGAACCTAGAACTTATCACAGTGATAATAAGTGAAGTCAGAAAGAGAAAGGCAAACACCATATGATATCACTTATATATGGAATCTAAAATAGTTCTATAATACAAATGAACTTATTTACAGAACAGACTCACAGATATAGAAAACAAACTTACGATTACCAAAGGGGAAAGAGGATAAGGAAGTGATAAATCAGAGGAGTTTGGGATTTGCAGATACACATTGCTGCTGCTGCTGCTGCTAAGCTGCTTCAGTCGTGTCCGACTCTGTGTGACCCCATAGACGGAAGCCCACCAGGCTCCCCCGTCCCTGGGATTCTCCAGGCAAGAACACTGGAATGGGTTGCCATTTCCTTCTCCAATGCTTGAAAGTGAAAAGTGAAAGTGAAGTCGCTCAGTCATGTCCGACTCTTAGCGACCCCATGGACTGCAGCCTACTGGGCTCCTCCACCCATGGGATTTTCCAGGCAAGAGTACTGGAGTGGGGTGCCATTGTCTTCTCTGAGATACACACTACTATATATAAAATAGATAAACAGCAAGGTCCTACTCTATAGCATAGGGAGTTATATTCAATATCCTATAGTAAACCATGAAAGTGAAAGAGGAGAGTGAAAAAGTTGGCTTGAAGCGCAACATTCAGAAAACTAAGATCATGGCATCTGGTCCCATCACTTCATGGCAAATAGATGGGGAAACAGTGGAAACAGTGTCAGACTTTATTTTTTGGGGCTCCAAAATCACTGCGGATGCTGATTGCAGCCTTGAATTCAAAAGACGCTTACTCCTTGGAAGGAAAGTTATGACCAACCTTGATAGTATATTAAAAAGCAGAGACGTTACTTTGCCAACAAAGGTCTGTCTAGTCAAGGCAATGGTTTTTCCCGTGGTCATGTATGGTTGTGATAGTTGGACTGTGAAGAAAGCTGAGCGCTGAAGAATTGATGCTTTTGAACTGTGGTGCTGGAGAAGACTCTTAAGAGTCCCTTGGACTGCAAGGAGATCCAACCAGTCCATTCTAAAGGAGATCAATCCTGGGTATTCATTGGAAGGAATGATGCTGAAGCTGAAACTCCAATACTTTGGCCACCTCATGTGAAGAGTTGACTCACTGGAAAAGACTCTGATCCTGGGAGGGACTGGGGGAGGGAGGAGAAGGGGACGACAGAGGATGAGATGGCTGGATGGCATCACCGACTCGATGGACATGAGTTTGAGTGAATTCCAGGAGTTGGTGATGGACAGGGAGGCCTGGCGTGCTGTGATTCATGGGGTTGCAAACAGTCAGACACGACTGAGCGACTGAACTGAACTGAACTGATAGTAAACCATAATGAAAAGGAAACAATATATGTATAATAGACTCACTTTGCTGCATACCAGAAGCTAACACAATGTTGTAAATCAGCTAAAGTTCAACAAAAAATTTTAATTAAAAAACTATCATGGATCTTGTATCTTAAAGCTATTAATTTTGTACTTAAAGCTTAAAGGACACTGTAGTTTATGACAGAGTAGGTTAGCACAGGGAGAGAACAGCTAGACTGATGAACAGCCGATAGACAGATCCACACATAAGGAAGCTTCTTATCTACCAGAAGAGCCATTGACTCCTGGGGACAGAATGCTGGAGGAGCTGGTTGTCCATACTAAAAATTTATGTTTAAATCTTTAATTCATATCATTCAACAAAACAGATTTCAAGTGAATAAAAGGTGTAAATGTGAACAGAAAATCTTTAAAATTTTGAAAAGAAAATTTAGGAAAATATCTTTATGATCTTGGATTAGGAAAGGATCATTTCAGGCAAGATTTTAAAACTACATATCATAAAGGATAAGATTCATAAGCTAGGATAATTAAGATTTAAAAGTTCTGTACATCAAAAGATACCATAAATGAAACAAAGATAAACCTCAAACTGAAGGAATTTATTTTAAGGCATACACTCGATAAAGGATTGGTGTTTAAAACATGTAAACAGTCCTACAAATCAATTTTTGTAAAAGATAAATGTTTTAATAGAAGATCAAAGGGCAGGACAGAGGGTCAAATCATGGAATAAGAAACCTGAATGTAAAATAAATACAGGAAAAGACATTCAAGCTTATTGGTGATTGGTAAATAAATGTAAATTTTAAAAATGAGATTCTGTCTTCTACCTGCACAGACTGAAACTGGAGAAAACACAGAATAGAAGGTCAGCACCTGGGGAATTATTAAGTAGCGACCATACATATCCTAGATGTTTAATGCTAAAGACTGGCAAGTATATTTGAAATTCTGCATTCTTAGTATGTAAGTAATGGGAAAAAAGTTTATAGACATCTCTATGACCTTGGCAGACTAAAGCTCGGAAAGGAATAGGTACTATAGGCAGGTGGTACTGATGAAAGGAGCCATGGGCAGGTCGATGGAAAACTATTTTGCTATTTGAACCAGCTTTCCAGTTAATGCCAATGTAAATGGGGTGTGTGTGTGTGTGTGTGTGTGTGTGTGTGCGTGCGCACGCACTAAGTCACTTCAATTGTGTCCAACTCTTTGTGACCCTATGGACTGTAGTCCACCAGGCTCCTCTGTCCATGGGATTCTCCAGGCAAGAATACTTGACTGGGTTGCCATATGCTCCTTCCAGACCCAGGAATCAAACCTGCACTCTTATGTCTCCTGCTCTGACAGGTGGGTTCTTTACCTCTGGCACCACCTGGGAAGCCTGTAAATGATAGCAAGAATAAATTTAACATAAATACAAAGTTAAATCTATACTTAACTAAATTTTTAATTAATTAATTTGGCTACACTGAGTCTTAGTTGCAGCATGTGAGATTGAGTACCTCAGTTCAGTTCAGTTCAGTCGCTCAGTTGTGTCCTACTCTTCGCGACCCCATGAATCACAGCACGCCAGGCCTCCCTGTCCATCACCAACTCCCGGAGTTCACTCAAACTCATGTCCATCGAGTCGGTGATGCCATCCAGCCATCTCATTCTCTGTCGTCCCCTTCTCCTCCTGCCCCCAATCCCTCCCAGCCTCAATTAGGGATCAAACCTGGACCCCCTCTGCATTTGGAGTGCAGAGGTTTAACCACTAGATCACCAAGAAGCACCATAACAAAATATTAATGTAAACAAGGCTTTTAAAAAACCAAAATATTTGTAATGTTAAAAAGGGTGTAGACAACTTAAAATTGGAGGAACTGAATTATATTTTATTTCCTAGCTGCATGTAGACCATGTTTCCTTCTTCTGTATGTCTACACAGCAGCTGGTCCTATTTTTAATACATAGTGTGGGGAATGATAAAAAGTTAATCGTTCATTTGGTAATAATGGTAGCTTGGCATTTAACATTCTCCTCAGTATAGTCCATCTTATCTTTCCTGAATTATCTACTACTGCTTTCTCTTGCAGTTTGTATACCAACAAAACAGAATTGTTTCTTTTCCTCTAAATCCACTACTGTACCTTTGGCCATGTGTCTGCCCCTAAAAACACCATCCACTTCATCAGTGGCTATCAAATTTCTGCTCATCCTTTAGGGCCTAGCTCTAATGTCCACTCTTTCATGAGGCTTTCTTTGATCAATCCCAGCCTCTGCTGTGCAAATTTAAGGTGTATGTCTCTTTCTACTTTATCCTATAGTTATCTATGCTCATATTATAGCTCCCTCTACTAGACTGTGTCTTCCTTAAACTGTAACCCTGGCTTTTTCATGTCAGATTGCCCATGGTGCCTGGCAGAAAACCCAGGACTACATGTATTTAAAAACTGTGAATTAATGTATTGGATGACAATTTTTTTTGTCTTTATCACAGTACCAGAATCAAGGTAAAATAAATTAATATAATCCTGCTAATAGAAAAGAACTTGGCCACATCAAAGAGACCTTAGTTATAATTATACCTCACAGAATTATTTCTCAAAATTCCCCAGAGTTCAGTTTCATTCCTTCACCAAGAAAACCCTTGGTTAAACATAATCTCTACACATGCACAGACTTGCATCATACCTGCATGCTGTAAGCCTGGATCATATCAATCACCAAGGGAAGTAAGTTCTCCGGGCAGTCTGCTGCAGACCTCCCTTAAAACCTCCCTTCTCCTGAAGCTTTCCAAACAAAGTTCAAGCACATTACCGGAGGGAGAGGAAGGTATTTCCTTAAGAAATCGGTCAAAAAAAAAAAAGTTGACTTGAAACCAAAACAGCGTATATTCCTCCTATGCCAGAAGTGGCTGACATGATATCTTACTATGTTTTATGAATTTTGCTGTAAGATTTTATGAAAATACATACTGAATTAAATTAGGACATCATTCACATCTGCCCCTTGAGAGATTTTGTGAATGTACAACTTTTTTCTTCAAATACTTGAGTTAAATTCTGGCTTACAAGTGGAAGCAGTTTGACAGAACCATTTATTCTGAAAGACCAGTCTGCTGTCCTTTAATGAATTACTTCATTGTATTCAGAAATTAATAAAGTGATGTCATTAAATTATGAAATGTGCTCTTAAAATTCATCACCTAGCTATTTAGGAATTAAAGGCAGCACTCACTTGGCACACTATACATGCAGACACATGTGCAAGCATACATGTTTGTATATACATGTACACATAAGCATATATGCAATACGTTCACATGTACACCACACATAGCCCCCCACGCATATACTCCTACACAATTATACCACCCACCTATACCTTGTAATAGGAGACCAAATTATTTCACATAGAAAAATAATAACTACAATGCAAAAGTATAAAAGTAAGAACTGTGACTATGTGAATTTTGGTATACAAGGTTTTTGAGTTAGCAATTTATTCCGTACATCATCAAAACATCTCAAGTTAGTATAAAAGTATAGATAAAATAGGAGGAAAATATTTGATTAATACAAAAAAATCCAGTAAAAGAACAAAGCACACAGAACAAGTAGAAAACAAATACTAAGATGATGGACTTAAAATCATGTCAGTAATCACATTAAATGTAAAAGGAATAAACATCCCACCTAAAAGAAATCAGTATCTTAGGGTGGAGCCTCCAAATATGTATAGCAAAGCTTAACAGAATTATAAAGACGAAATGACAAAGTTCATGTTAAAATTGTCTGCATGATTTTCCTGGATCTTGCTCACGTGTCTCGTTTCCTTGTGCACTCATTTTCCTCAGAAATGTGTCTCAAGGAACTATTTGAGGTCTTTTTTTTTGAAAGTACTTCAATGCATATACAATGCAAGGACTCAGAAGAGCAATTTCTTGAGCCACAAAGCCATGGACCCAGAGGAGTGACCCAGGGACAGATGAAAACAAATGGTTTATGACAGAGGTCACTATTACACTCTAATTACACAGGAGAGGCAGCAGCCCTGAGACCTCTATTGCCAATTTCTTCCCTCTGCTTGGGTACGTCACACTGGCCCCACCTCTTCTCACTATACCCTAAGACTCAGATAGAGTCTCTGGAGGAAAACAAAGGAGCAGAGGCCAAGGAATGACTATCAAGGAGCGGTAGCAACATGTTTAAAAGCAGTCTTGAAAGAAGGTTACCAGATTTACTATAAATAATACTTTGTTGTGGAGAAAATATATGGGAGTAAAAGTGAAAAAAGATAGTTATTGAAGCAGGGCAATGGGACCATTGGAGCTTATTATACTTTGTTTTTTGTAAATTTACATGTTTGGAGAATTTTGAAATTCTCTGAAATAAAATTAAAAAAAAACACCAGTAGATGGTTTTAACAATACACGCTATAAAGTAAACTGGAAGCTATATTGGAGAAAATTATATGGAATGTAGCAAAGGGAAGATAAAAGGAAGCTGTGAGATCGGAGCAGGACCAGGGATAAGAACAGAGAAGAGTTGGAGAGGAAGAGAAGAGGATGGTAAAAGCTGATGGCCCTGAGATTTGACTTAGAAGGGATAACGTGTGCTTTAAATTTTGTAGACACTCATTATGAACGAATTCATAATCTTTCTTTGATGTCTCTGATGAAAAGGGAGTATGTGATTTGGGGCATGTACGGTTCCTGGGGGCTTCCCTGGTGGCTCAGCTGGTAAAGAATCTGCCTGCAACTCAGGAGACCTGGGTTTGATCCCGGGTTGGGAAGATCCCCTGGAGGAGGGCATGGCAACCCACTCCGGTATTCTTCCCTGGAGAATCCCCATGGACAGAGGAGCCTGGCGGCTACAGTCCATAGGGGTTGACTAAAAACAGCACAGCACATGGTTCCTGGCAACCACCGTCACCTCCAGCAAGGTCCTAGTTGGCAGGCAGGCTTGCACCGTCATGGTGAAGCACAGCTACTTTCTAAGGGGATCTGGATGCCTCTAACCTCTTTCCTTATTTTCAATCTCTTCACATGGAGACTCAGAGCAGAAGTGAAAATAACTAAATAGGCAGTGTTTTCAGATATTCAAGGTGAATGTTATTTTTCTTTAAAAAGTGGACCAAGGACTTTCCTAGTGGTCCATTTGTTAAGGATCTACCTGCCGATGCAGTGGACACAGGTTCAATGCCTGGTCCGGGAACTAAGATCCTATGGAAGGGCAACGAAGCCCCTGCACCACAACTAGTGATCCCATACTCTAGAGTCTGTGAGCCCCCACATGCTCTTCAAGAGGAGCCACTCCAATGAGAGAAGCATGTGCGCCACACCTAGGGTGGCCTTCGATCACCGCAACCGAGAAAGCCCCCACACAGCAAAGAAGACTAAAAGCAGTCAAAAATAAATGGATACATCTATTTTTTAAAAATGTGGATCGAAGTTATCACCATTCGGTCACAAATATGCTACATTTTTAGTTGACTTGGGTTAAGTCTTCTGTAAACAAACAAACAAAAAATCCTTAACTTTCAAATGTCAATAGCAATCCAGAAAAATATTTTTAAGAACATGATAAACAACTGGAAAACATGGGTATTATATTACAGTACACATATTTGTGAAGAAAAAACTGATACTAATTTTAAGAATATTAATTTTTAATGTCTTAATACATTTTATTTTTTAGGGTAGCTTTAGGTTTACAGAAAAACTGCAGAGAAAGTAACTCTTGCATAAAGTCTCACCTGTGATTAATATATTGCATTAGTGTGAAGCATTTGTTAACATTGGTAAACCAATATTTATACATTATTATTAACCTAAGTCCATAGTTTACATTGGGGCTCATTCTCTGTGTTGTCAGTTGCATGGGTTTTGACGAATGTCAGCTCATGAATCCATTGTTATGGCATCATATAGAATAGTTTCATGGTCCCCAAGTTCAGTTCAGTTCAGTCGCTCAGTCATGTCCGACTCTTAGCGACCCCATGAACCACAGCACGCCAGGCCTCCCTGTCCATCACCAACTCCTGGAGTTCACTCAAACTCATGTCCATCGAGTCGGTGATGCCATCCAGCCACCTCATTCTCAGTCGTCCCCGTCTCCTCCTACCCCCAACCCCTCCCAGCATCAGAGTCTTTTCCAGTGAGTCAACTCGTCGCATGAGGTGGCCAAGTATTGGAGTTTCAGCTTTAGCATCAGTCCTTCCAATGAACACCCAGGATTGATCTCCTCTAGAATGGACTGGTTGGATCTCCTTGCAGTCCAAGGGACTCTCAAGAGTCTTCTCCAGCACCACAGTTCAAAAGCATCAATTCTTCGGCAATCAGCTTTCTTCACAGTCCAACTCTCACACCCATACATGACCACGGGAAAAACCATAGCCTTGACTAGACGGACCTTGGTTGGCAAAGTAATGTCTCTGCTTTTTAATATGTTATCTAGGCTGGTCATAACTTTCCCTCCAAGGAGTAAGCATCTTTTAATTTCATGGCCTTTGAGTTCCTCTTCACTTTCTGCCATAAGGGTGGTGTCATCTGCATATCCCATGGTCCCCAAAATGCCCTGAATTCCACTTACTCAAATTTCCCTCTCTTTGCCCGAACCTGTGGCAATCACTGATGTTCTTATCATCTCTGTTGTTCAGTCACTAAGTCGTGTCCGACTCTTTGTGACCCCATGGATTGCAGCATGCCAGGCTTCCCTGTCCTTCACTATCTCCCAAAGTTTTCTCAAACTAACATCCATTGAGTCGATGATGCCATCCAACCATCTCATCCTTTGTTCCCCCTTCTCCTCCTGCCTTCAATCTTTCCCAGCATCAGGGTCTTTTCCAGTGAGTCAGTTCTTCTCATCAGGTGGCCAAAGTATTGGAGTTTCAGTTTCAACATCAGTCCTTCCAGTGAATATTCGGGACTGATTTCCTTTAGGATTACTGGTTTGATCTCCCTGTTGTTCAACAGACTCTCAAGAGTCTTCTCCAGCATCACAGCTCAAAAGCATTGATTCTTCAGTGCTCAGGCTTCTCTATGGTCCAACTCTCATATCCGTACAAGGCTACTGGATTATGTTGTCTCTGTAGCCTCTCCTTTTTCAGATAGCTGACATTTGGAATCATACCCTGTATTTCTCTATTCAGGGCACCACAAGAAGATAACACAGCCTGGGTGGCTTAAACAGCAACTGTTTTATTCTCACAGTTCTGGGGACCAGAAGGCCAATATCAAGGTGCCAACAGTGTTAGTGTTTGGTGAGACTGCTCTTCCTGGGCCACCATATTGCTGTGTCCTCACATGGCCTCTGGTCTGGGCACGTATATTTAGACAGAGAGAGAGTGAGAGAGCTGGTGTCTTTCCCTCTCTTTAAGGACACCAGTGCTATCCCGTTAGCGCCCATTCTTACGACTTTGTTTAACCTTAACTACTTCTGCAAACGCCTTATCACAAATTATAGTCAGCTTGGGGGTGAGAGCTTCAACATTTGAATTTTGGGGGAACACAATTCAGTTCATAACGTACCATATGTAGACTTTTCAAAATGGTTTCTTTCACAAAACAATATGTACTTAAGATTTTTCCATGTCTTTTCATGGCTTAATAGTTCATTTCTTTTTATTGTTGAATCATAGTCCATTGTTTGAAAGTGTAACAGTTGGTGTATTCACTCACCTTCTGATGGACTTCTCGATGGCTTCTAATTTGAAATTGTGAATAAGGCTGTTACAAAGATTCATGTAAAGATTTTTGTGTGGACATATGTTTCCAACTCATTTAGGTAAACACCTAGGAGTGCAATTACTGGACTTTATGGAGCCTATATTCATCTTTGTGAAAACTGTTGACCTGTCTCACAAAGTAACTATACCAATTTTGCATTCCCCCTAGCAATGACTGAGAGTTCTGTTGTTTCACATCCTCACCAGTTTTTGGTGTTGTCAGCATTTTCATTTTAGCCATTCTAATAAGTGTTTTATTTTCATTTCATGAGTAACTAAAAAAAAAAAAACCACGATGGAGCAAAAACATGGAGCAAAATACCCTAATATTGCAATATTAATATTTAATATCGTAATTGTATTTTAATATAATTAATATTATAAATTTCTAATGATATATGATATTGAGCATCTTCTCATATGCTTATTTGCTATCTGTATATAATTTTTGGTGGGGTGTCTGTTTAAATTGTTTTCCCATGTTTTGGTTTCTTATTATTGAGTTTAAAGAGTTCTTTGTATATTTTGGATGCCAGCCCTTTATTAGATGTGCTTTGCAAATATTTTCTTCCAGTCTGTAGTTTGTCATTTCATTCTCTTAACAGTGTTCTTCACAGAGGAAATTTAAATTTTAATGAAATCCAACTTACAAATTTTTTCTTTCATTGATCATGCTTTGATGTATCTAAGATTCATCACCAAACCTGTAGTCACCTATATTTCTCCTATATATCTTCTGGAATTTATATAGTTTTGCGTTTTTACATCTATAATCTATTTTGAATTAATTTTGTGAAAAGTGTAAGGTCTATGGCTAGATGATGATGATGATGATTTACATGTGGGTATCCAGTAGTTCCAGCATCACTTTTTGAAAAGACGATCCTTTCTCCGCTGAATTACCTTTGTTCCTTTGTTAAAGTTCAGTTGACTATATTTGTATGGGTCTATTTCTGAACTGTTTATTCAGTTCTATTGAACTGTTTATTATTTTATCAACACCTCACTGTCTTCATCACTGTAGTTTTATAGTAAGTCTTGAAGACAGGCAGTGTCAGTCCCCTGACTTTGTTCCTCTTCAATGTTGTACTGGCTCTTATGGGTATTTCGCCTTTCCATAAAATTTTTGAATCAGTTCACTGATATTTATAAAATAATTTTACAGGATTTTGTCTGAGGATGTGTAGGATCCATAATTTGAGAAAAACTTACATCTTGATGATATTGAGGCTTTCTATCCATGAACATGGACTCCGTTTAGATATTCCTTTATTTCTATCTAAATAAAGTCTCCATTTATTAAAGTTTCATTAATTTCTCTCACCAGGATTTGTAGTTTCTCTCATATGGATCTTATACATATTTTGTTGGATTTATACCTAAGTATCTCTTTAAATATTTTTGATGCTAATGTAAGTAGTGTTATTTTTTACTTCAAATTCCAATTGTTTGTTTGCTGGCATATAGGAAAGTAATTGACTTTTCATTTGCTAGTATATAGGAAAGTAACAACATTGATCTTGTATCCTGAAACTTTGCTGTAATTGCTTATTAGTGTCAGCAGTTTTTTATTGATTCTTTGGTATTTTCTACATCAACATTTTTGCCATCCGGGAACAAAGACTGTTTCATTTCTTCCTTTCCATTCTGTATACTTTTAATTTTCTTATTCCAGTGCATTAGCTAGGATTTCCTGTATGATGGTGAATAGGAAAAGAGACATCCTTGCTCTTAGTTTTAGGGGGAGGCATTTTGTTTCTCATAATTAAGTATAATCCTAGCTATAGGTTTTTATAATAGATGTTCTTTATTAAGTTAAGGAAGTTATTCTTCATTCCTAGTTTGCTGAGAGTTTTGATCATGAATGAATGTTGAATTTGTCAAACATTTTTTCAACATCTGTTGATATGATTATATGATTTTCTTCTTTAACCTATTGATGTGATGTATTACATTAGTTGCTTTTTGAATGTTCAACTAGCCTCGCATATCTGGAACAAACCCCATTTGGTCACAGTAAAGTATACTGCTGTCTGCAACTTACTTTGAAATGTATTTAAAACAAATATAAGATGGATAGAGTGATTTGTTTAAAAGATATTATAATACATTGTTGGAAAAAATTATAAATTTATATAAATGGGCAAGGACTGTAGAAATAAAACAAATATAAAAGTGGAAGTGGTTTGATTTATGGTGTTTTTGCTATTTTGAGTAATTTTTTTTTTGTCTTTTCAATTTAAAGTGCTCTGAGTGTTGCTAAATTTTTATTTAAAAAACTCAGTGGTAAGTTCCCACTGAATTTTTTTTAAAACTCTTTCTTATTCCCTAAAAATATGTTCCTGTTTCAAAACTCACTTTCCCATTTTCAGCCTAACTTTTCAATAACAGCAGTAATACTCCTTCTCTGACCATGTTGCTCTTTTCTCCTTATTGACTTAAAAAAATCTAATTAAACACATAATTAACTCAAACTTTTCCTAATGTTCTAATTTTATAAGGGCATTCTAGGCACCATGGACAGAAATGAAGGAGTTAAACTTGTAGTAGTAAAATAGAAAAGTGTCCACCAGCCACTCGTCAGAGGTGGGGATTGATTTTTCTGATCCTGTTCTGCATTTGGATCACTCTTTTATTGAAACTCTGAAAAACATTTTTTGAGAGAGAAGAGGACTAAATTGCCCAACAAGAATGCTTTTAATAAACAGAGTTCAAATTCAAACATCTAAGTCCAGAAATATCAAAGGAAATGTTTATTGTTGCATTTTTTTCAGTTGTTTTTCAGCCTTACTTAGAGAAAAGACTTGACATTTCAAATGAGTAAGCTTAAGTATCCACAACATTCAAGTTATTGTGCTAGACAGATTTTGGAAATGAAATAATGAGTTAGATAAAGTCCTTGTTTCACAGAGCAAAAAGCCCCAGCATTTCAAACATCTTCTTCCGCAGAAGGAGAGAGCGTGGTGGTGCTGACTTTGTAGAGAAGGAGGCATGTAGCTTCCGTGCAAGGCAGTTTCAAGGACAAGTCTTTTTTTTTTTTTTTTTTTTTTTTAAGGAAAAGGAGTATATTAGGGTTCTCCAGAGAAATAGAGCAAATAGGGTGTATACAGAGGGAGAAAGACATACGTTGAGGAGTTGGCTTATGTTGTTATGGAGGCTTGGCAAATCCAAAATCTTCAGGGTAGGCTGGCAGGCTGAAGACGTAGGCAAGAGCTGCAGTTCAGACTTCCCTGGTGGTACAGTGAATAAGAATCTGCCTGCCAATGCAGGGGACACAAGTTTGATCCCTGGTCCAGGAAGATTCCACATGCTGTGGAGCAGCTAATTCCATGTGCCAGAACTACTGAGACCACGTCCCACAACTACTGAAGCCCATGCAACTAAAGCCTTGCTCTGCAACAAGAGACGCCATTGCTATGAGAAGCCCATGCACTGCAACTCAGAGCACTGCAACTTCCCCGCTCCCGGCGACCAGAGGAAGCCTGCGCACAGCAAGGAAGACCCAGCACAACCAAAAATAAATAAATAATAAATACAAATAAAATTTTAAAAGCTCCCTTCACAAGAAAAAAAAGATAAAAAAACAGTTGCAGTTTGAGTCCTAAGAATTTCTTCTTCTTCCAGAGAGGCCAACTTTTGACTGGTTGGACAAGGCCTACCCCTATTCAGTTCAGTTCAGTCGCTCAGTCGTGTCCGACTCTCCGCGACCCCATGAATCACAGCACGCCAGGCCTCCCTGTCCATCACCAACTCCCGGAGTACACTCAAACTCATGTCCACAGAGTCGGTGATGCCATCCAGCCATCTCATTCTCCGTCGTCCCCTTCTCCTCCCACCCCCAACCTTTCCCAGCATCAGAGTCTTTTCCAGTGAGTCAACTCGTCGCATGAGGTGGCCAAAGTATTGGAGTTTCAGCTTTAGCATCAGTCCCTCCAATGAACATCCAGGATTGATCTCCTTTAGAATGGACTGGTTGGATCTCCTTGCAGTATAACGGACTCTCAAGAGTCTTCTCCAACACCACAGTTCAAAAGCATCGATTCTTCGGCGATCAGCCTTCTTCACAGTCCAACTCTCACATCCATACATGACCACGGGAAAAACCATTGCCTTGACTAGATGGACCTTGGTTGGCAAAGTAATGTCTCTGCTTTTTAATATACTATCAAGGTTGGTCATAACTTTCCTTCCAAGGAGCAAGCGTCTTTTAATTTCATGGCTGCAATCAGCATCTGCAGTGATTTTGGAGCCCAAGAAAACAAAGTCTGACACTGTTTCCACTGTTTTTCCATCTATTTCCCATGAAGTGATGGGACCAGATGCCATGATCTTTGTTTTCTGAATGTTGAGCTTCAAACCAACCTTTTCACTCTCCTCTTTCACTTTCATCAAGAGGCTTTTGAGTTCCTCTTCACTTTCTGCCATAAGGGTAGTGTCATCTGCATATCTGAGGTTATTGATATTTCTCCCAGCAATCTTGATTCCAGCTTGTGCTTCTTCCAGCCCAGCATTCCTCATGATGTACTCTGCATATAAGTTAAATAAGCAAGGTGACAATATACAACCTTGACGTACACCTTTTCCTATTTGGAACCAGTCTGTTGTTCCATGTCCAGTTCTAACTGTTGCTTCCTGACCTGCATACAGGTTTCTCAAGAGGCAGGTCAGGTGGTCTGGGATTCCCATGTCTTTCAGAATGTTCCACAGTTTATTGTGATCCACACAGTCAAAGGCTTTGGCATAGTCAATGAAGCAGAAATAGATGTTTTTCTGAAACTCTCTTGCTTTCTCCATGATCCAGCGGATGTTGGCAATTTGATCTCTGGTGCCTCTGCCTTTTCTAAAACCTGCTTGAACATCTGGGAGTTCACGGTTTACATATTGCTGAAGCTTGGCTTGGAGAATTTTGAGCATAACTTTGCTAGCGTGTGAGATGAGGGCAATTGTCCGGTAGTTTGAGCATTCTTTGGCATTGCCTTTCTTTGGGATTGGAATGAAGACTGACCTCTTCCAGTCCTGTGGCCACTGCCGAGTTTTCCAAATCTGCTGGCATATTGAGTGCAGCACTTTCACAGCATCATCTTTCAAGACTTGTAATAGCTCAACTGGAATTCCATCACCTCCACTAGCTTTGTTAGTAGTGATGCTTTCTAAGGCCCACCTGACTTCACATTCCAAGATGTCTGGCTCTAGGTCAGTGATCACGTTATCGTGACTATCTTGGTCGGGAAGATCTTGAGTGTAATCTGTTCTACTCAAAGTCTACTGATTGCTAATCACATCTAAAAAACACCTTCACAGCACTAACTAGAATAATATTTGACCAAAGAACTGGGTACCAGGTGTGGCCTACTCAAGTTGATACATAAAATTAATTAATTGGTGATGGACAGGGAGGCCTGGAGTACTGCGGTTCATGGGGTCGCAAAGAATTGGACACCACTGAGAGACTGAACTGAATTGAACACATAAAGTTACAAAGAGAGAAGCATGTTCTCAGGCCTAGGGAAGAACTGAAGGCTTGTCATAGGGACAATTTGTAGCGATCATTCATGAATCAAGGTTGGAGAGAAGGGAGGGGGTAAGATCTAGGCACAGGCAGAGGGGTTGGCCTTAGAAAGAAGGATGGGAAAGGATGGGTTAGGTGTCAGAAGACTTTGAAAAGAAGAGAAAAAAGCTGGAAAAAACTCATGTTGGGCAACTTTTATCTCTCAGGAAAAAATGAGATATTTGTTGGGCGAGAGGGTTGGAGGTTGACTTTTCAGCTAAAAAGGCATGTGCTAGTCAACCCACTCCAGTGTTCTTGCCTGGAGAATCCCAGGGATGGCGAAGCCTCGTGGGCTGCTGTCTATGGGGTCGCACAGAGTCGGACACGACTGAAGAGACTTAGCAGCAGCAGCAGCGGGGACAATAATGAGGTTTGAAGATGTAGAAAGTATTAGGGATAGCATTCAGAATAATTTTTATGTTTTAAGAAATCTTGAACCTATTTCTTAAAACATAAAAATTTAAAAACCTATTAATTTTTATGTTTTAAGAAATCTTTTTCTTTTCTTTTCTTCCCATCTCTCCCCACCTCCCAGCATGATCTCTAAAAGAGGAGGAACTATGGAATTAGACCAACTGGAATTTGAATTCCAGGAACCCACTCATTAACCCACTATGCAACCTTGGAAAAATAATGTAAACTCTCATAGTCTCTGTTGTAAACAGTAAATAAAATGAAAAAGCGTCTGCAACAGTGGAGGATGCTTAACTGGGGTGATTTTGCCCTTCAAAGGACATTTGACAATGCCTAGAGACATTTTGGTTGTCACAGCTGGTGGAGGGATGCTGGATGTGTGCTATTGCCATGTGGTAGGTAGAGGTCAAGGATGCTGTTAACAGGATTCAAGGTACAGGACAGTCCCAAACAATAAAGAATCCGTCCAAAATTTCCGTGGTGCCAAGGCTGAGGAAGGAACTCTGTTCAGAACAATGCCTGAGGCATTATAAACAGTAAATGTTGGTTTCTGTTTTTTCTATTAATCATGGGAAACCAAATGGAAGAGAATTTTTACCCAGAAGTGGCCACATCTGAAGGTTTATTTTCTAAAATATTTAAAGTACTCTGTTTGAAGATTAAAGTATAATTTAGAGGCAAAGAAAGAGGAAACTGTATTCAGAATTCTTACACAAATAAGAAAAAACAAAACAGAACACAAACCAAGAAGTACTCAAAGTCTAACTCCTCATTATGAAAGAACCCCTGTGGTTCTTTATGAAAAGCTCTGGGCTAGGACAGTCCTATTCTAAGGTATTATGGACTACCAACCAAATTTTGAGGAAAGTTTTCAATTAATTGTGATTTACATTTGTAAACTTATTTATATGTTTTCCCTTTATCAATGATTTATTTTAGAACAAATAGACAAGATGACAAATTTTTTTCCCCAGACTTAAATGGAATTTCTTAGCCAAAAGTAAAACAGAAACACCTTAAATAACTTCAACATGGACACAGCACAGCTTTACCTGAAATATCTCAGTACTTCTGGTTTCTGCAGCAGTAGAGATAGTAAAAAATTATGCAAATATAAAGTGATTTTAGTTCCTGCAAATCAATTTGACCCTATTTGTATCAAAAGTCCAAATAATTTCTATTCTGTTTTGATGGGGTTGGGAAGGAGGATGACTGCGTAAGTATATTATTACCTAGCACTTAGTAATGCTGCTGCTGCTGCTGCTACTAAGTCACTTCAGTCGTGTCCAACTCTGTGTGACCCCATAGACGGAAGCCCACCAGGCTCCCCCATCCCTGGGATTCTCCAGGCAAGAACACTGGAGTGGGTTGCCATTTCCTTCTCCAATGAATCCCACCCTTTGCTTCATCTTTTTCTTTACATTGTGATCAAAAGGTGCAAAAATAAAACTTGCAAAACTAGAAAACATTTGTCCCCCAGGAAAGCTTCTACTTGTTAAACGTCATGAAGAGGCTTGAAAATGACTTTGAATTTTGATGCTAAGTATTGAACTAAGAAGTCTGATTAGCTAAAAATAGGATGAGAAAGAAACTGTGATGCTTGCCCACTGGCCAGTGGGCAGAATCCCTTCCTTGGGCTCAAGTGACTGATTAAAGTCTAGAGAAAAGAGGAGGGAGCATTATTGCTGGAGCTGAACAGATAAGTTTCAGTGGAGGTCGGGGAGGAACAGAAGGTTCCTGGAATCATCCATCATGGGCACTCTTGTGAGCAGGGTAGGGGTAAAATGTTTTCTAAAAGTATTAAAAAATAGTAGCTTCCATCTGAGGAAAGCTTCCCAGGCACTTTATGGATAGTCTTTTATTTGATCCTAACAACAGCCTTTCAGGGTTAAGATGGTCTTTCCCTTTTCTCAAATAAGAAAAATCAGGCTGAAAGACAGAGATAAAGTAAATTGACCTGAGTTCACCCAGATGGTAAACAACCATGGTAGGATTTAAAGGGAAAATGAGAGGAATGTTAAGATAACTGAAAAATATACCTTGATTGGTGCCTGTCTACAATGAAAAGATGTCTGTTGTGGGTTTTTACTAAATTAAAACACTTCATTTTTTCAGCAGTTTTCGGTTCACATTTTGTGGGGGTTTTAAACCAATGTTATAATCTATAACTCTAAGAAGTTAAAATTGGTTGGGATCCTTCAAGTTCCATATAACCATTTCATGCACCTTTTCTACAGTTATACACACATAAGCAATTTGACAAAAATAAAATATACATGCTTTAAAAATTCAAAGACCACATTCTCTAACTATAGCAGTTTCTCTCTTGCTTTTCAACTTCCTTCATCCTCCACTGCCTCCCACATTTTATCAATATTTCTCATCCTTCTTCCTTTGTTCATATACTCATAATCAAATATACACACACATACATGCACACAGACACATGCACATACTTGCCTATGTATATATGAATGAATACATACCTATCTGCTTATACACACACGTGAAGATTTGGGGGTTGTTTTGTTTTTGTTAATGGAATTATCTATGTTCCTCAGTGCATTTCACCTAAGGACACTCAGAGGGCTTCCCAGGTGGCGCTAGCAGTAAAGAACTTGTCCACCAACGCAGAAGACGTAAGAGACATGGGTTTGATCCCTGGGTAGGGGAGATCCCCTGGAGAAAGGCATATTCTTGCCTGGAAAGTCTAGCGGACAGAGGAACCTGGTGTAGACCATAGGGTAGCAAAGAGTTGGATACAATGGAAATTACTTGGTGCACACACACACACACACACACACTCGGAGGGAATCCCTCCATGGCAGGTAGTTTGGACCTGAAGTATTTCTGACAATGGCAGCACAATGTCCCAGAGTATGGAGAAACCATAGTATATTCAACCATTTTCCACTGATGGGCATCCGGTTGGTTTCTGTTTCTCTGCTGCTAAACAAAAATTGCTGTAATAATGATCCCCATGCATAGCCTTGATTCATTTTGAGCCCTGAATTTCTCCATTTCTCCCTTTCCTTCATTTTCCCTCAATGTTCAGTCACCAACTCCCTCATTTTTACCCCCAGACTACCTCTGGAATCTGTCCTCTCCCCACCTCCAGGACTACTGCCCAGTTGGAATGTTTATAATGTTTAAACTTTGCAGTCTCTAAGCTGATATTTCTACTTTTGATCTTTCATCCTTCTTTTCTCTCTGTCTCTCTGTCACAGTAACAAATCCTTCAGCTTCCAAGATTATCTTTCTAACACTCAAACCAATCTTATCTTTTCTGGTACCTCCCTACTGTGTCAATAGTACAGTTGGCAAAGAGAAACAAGTAACACATGGAGATAAGAGATGGAAACCATTATTCAGATGGGACACAGGGCAGATAAAACAAGGGGAGGCAACTGTCAAGTTCGAGAAGGGCTGGGACACCCCACCTCATTTGTTAGCTCCTCCTTGGCTTCAACAGACTCTTGCCACGAGGGAATGTAAATTGGACTTGCACGATCTTCTCATTCTTCACAGAAAAACCCTAGAAATCAGGATTTTCATGGTAATCTTCCAACGGACTGCAAAATCAAAACTTCTGCAATCTGAGGCGTGGATCCCAAGACCAGAGGTGACCCGATCTGTGTGTTATTTCCGTCTCTCACTGCTCCTCCTTCATGCCCTTCACCCTGCCCTCTAATGATCATTCCCTGTTTGTTCGTTACTTCAGAGTTATGACGGCTGTTTGATTTCACTGATGCACGGTCTCTGGATGCAGTCTGGGTCAGGGAACAATGAGAACAGATGGGAGGGGCGTGGGAAGGAGACTCAAGAAGGAGGGGGGCATATGTACACAAATAGCTGATTCACTTTGCTGTACAGCAGAAACGAACACAACATTGTAAAGCAATTATACCCCAATTAAAAAAAACACATTTAAATCAGAAAAAAAAAAAAAGAACAGAAGGGAAAGCATAACGGAGAGAAGAAGCTGACATTAGAGGTCCCTGGGCCTCTTACCTGTGAGTCACAGAAATCGTCTGGCAGTGAGGTAGTGACCTCTGCCATAAGTCACCCACTATATTCTGGGGGCCACTTCTCTGACTCTGTGGAGTTGGAATCTATGTACTGAGCACCTATCATGGACCAGGTCACAGCTAAGAACATTCACATACATTTTCACATTTATGCTTCATAACCACTCTTTCAGACAAGTTTTGTCACGTCAAATTTCAGATAGAAAACAGGCAAAGAGAGGGTGAATGATTGACAAAATCACATAGCTAATGAATGACAGTGTTCAGTTTCCATTTCCATTGAGAGTATTGTTGTTACAAGCTCAAGATGGACTCAGTGCCATGTTCAGAGAATAGCCTTTATTCTTTCTGATTGGATACATGATGGAAAGTATACTTTTCCCAGGATCATTTTGACTGTCTTAAAGATCTTTATTAAAGGCATTGCTCACTAATTCCAGAACCCCCTCACCCCCAAAAGAGTAGTAATGATAGACAAAAAGTTGTAATAATAATAAGCAAAAAGTTATCATGAGCTTCCATGCTTGGAATATACATGGTTCTACTCCATTAGCCTCCATTTACATTTCTATAAATTCAGCTTTACAAGGGTCTCTATCTTCTAGCAATGACCTATGAAATCCTGTCTCTGGGAGCCTTTCTAGTTGGGAATCAGTGTTTTAATCCCAGCTGCATTCCTTGGAGTCTAGGTCCTTTTCAGGTTTTTTATTTGTACTTATTTGTGATGGTTCTAAGTCAAGTCTTAGTGAGTTCTGTGGGAAGTCTGGTTTCTTCTGATAATCCTCTCTAATTCAAAGATGGCAGTGGGAGAGAATTTCTTAGTTCTAGTCCCTTTTTGGAGGCTTTTTCATCCTCACAATTAACACTGAATCTCTAAATTCCAGTTCCTGGGACTTCCTGGTGGTGCAAAGGTTAGGGATCCACCTTTCAGTGTAGGGAGTGCAGGTTCAATCCCTGGCTGGGGAACCAAGATCCAAAATGCCATGTAGTGACTGGGTGGGTTTACCACAACTACTGAGCCTGTTTGCTTCAAGCAGAGAGTCTGCACACCACAGCTAAGACCTGATGCAGCCAATAAATATTAAGAAGAAGAATAAATAAATTCCAGGTACTTCTTGGTGCTGGAGATAGAAAAGTTCTGCTTCCCTTGGGTCTTTCACAGTCTACTCTGGAAAGCATGCATGAAAACACTTCCAAAAAAAAGTATGCCAAGTATCCAGGTCCAGTGTAGGCACCCAGGAGGAAGGGATCAATACCACTTAGAAAAAAGTGAACTGAAAGTGTTAGTCTCTCAGTCGTGTCCAACTGTTTGCGACCCCATGGACTGTAGCCCACCAGGATCCCCTGTCCATGGAATTCTCCAGGCAAGAACACTGGAGCGGGTTGCCATTCCCTTTTTCAGGGGCTCTTCCCCACCAGGGACTGAACCTGGGTCTTCTGCATTGCAGGCAGATTCTTTATTGTCTGAGCCACCAGGAAAACGCCACTTATCAGAGAGACCAGGTCCAATTGGTCTATTGGAGGAGGGCTACACCAACTGTCAGATTTCTTTTAGGAGCACATCATTGCTTCTCCTTGGGTCACAGAGAAAGATTGAGAAAGTCAATGGTTCTGTAGGTCTGTGGAGAGCCAGAAACTGTTCCTCAAATTAGCTGATCATAGGTGGCTCCCATCTGGCTAAATCTTAATCTGAGGGTAAATGTCACCTTATCTTAATTTTTGTTATCATCACATTTGCTTCATTTTCTCCATCTGTGTTAGTCAAGAGCCTCTGGGGTTTTAAACACAAAGATCCATATGCATACTACCTAATAAGCAAAAGGTTTTGATCAAACCTTGGGTTTAAAAGTTAATAAGGAATTTTCCAGTCACAGCCAAGTCATGCCCCTTCTACAAGGTCGAGTCATCACTTAGACTTGACCATAGACCATGAAATATCTCCTCTTCCTGTCTTTCCTTGGCTAAAACTTTCCAAGTACATTTCCATGACAAGAAAGAGTTAGCCTTGGAAAGGGAGCTCTTCTAGTTTGGTCTGACTCCCTTGGGAAATAACGTTTAGGAGACTAAAAAAAGCTAAGTGATACAGCCTTAATCATAGCCAGGCCTGACAGGGGTCATTACTTCTCCCGAGGTCACAATATCTCTAATGACCTGAAATACGTCAAGAGATGTGTTCAAGCCTCTTGGTCCATTTCCAGAGGGTATACAAATAAGCCCATCAGGGGCCCCACACAGAGTGGGTAATTATGAATTCTACTCCTCCATTAATGGAAGGCTTGGGGTGTACTGAAAGTAATTGGATAAAAACTTTGGTCCTGACAGTCACAATACTAGAAAAGTAAGAAATCCCCTACAATGGATTTACTAAAATGGTAGGAATCAGATTTGCAGCAGTATGGATGGACCTAGAGAGTGTCATACTGAGTGAAGTCAGACAGAGGGAAAATATCATATGACGTCCCTTATATGTGGAATCTAAAAAGAAACGATACAAATGAACTTACAAAACAGAAAGAGACTCACAGCCTTAAAAAACGAACTTTTGGTTGCCTGGGGGGAAGGGATAGTTAGGAGTTTGTGATTGTCATGTACACATTGTTTTATTTCAAATGTATAACCCACGAGGGCTTACTGTGTAGCACATGGAACTCTACCCAGTGTTACCTGGCAGCCTGGATGGGAGTGAAGTTTGGGGGAGAATGGATACATGTATACGTATGGCTGAGTCCCTTTGCTGTTCACCTGGAATTATCACAACATTGTTAACTGGCTATACTCCAATACAAAATGAAAAGTTCAAAAGGAAAAAAAAAAAGGTAGGAGTCAGTCATATTGTAACAAATGTTGATTCTTACAGAGAAAAATGGTTGAGGAGCATTGGAAAATTGAAGGATTGTAGCAGGACCAGAACGGGGAACTTGAGGGGCTGGCAAAGGGCCTTTTTGTGAGCATTGGTATGGGTGTCTAAATTGCTCATCCAAGACTACAGAAAACCTGAGGGACCAGATGAGCCCAGGAGAAGAAACTCTGATCAAGAAAAGCCAGAATCCTGAAAGCAGAGAAGCAGTATTTATCAAGCATGAAGGCCAGATGAGGTAAAGCTAGAAATTAATTAATGAGTTGGTTATTTTTTTTAAAGTTCCAAGTTGATGCTTAGACAACTTTGAGCAGATCCAGATACAGAGTACAAGGGGACTTGGGGTACACTAAGGAGTGACGTCACCAAGATGGTGGCACAGGAGACTCCAGCCTGTGCATCCACACAAAGATCAGCAATTAGACAGAAATCCAAGAACAAAACAGACCTGGAAGGTCTCTACCATCCACTTAAGAAAGTGGAACAGCAAAATAGTGGAACAAAAAAACCTGAGAATAAGCACCCAAAAAGGGAAGGAAGACAACTTCATTTATTTTGCATTGTTGCATCCCTTCCCCCTACCCCCAAGCTGGCACTGCTCAGCACAGGGAAGGAACATCCCAACTAGAAAGAGTTGCCTTCATAGGGAAAGGAAGAATGACGTGAGCTACCATCTTCCTCAGCCTTTCAGAGCACTGCATGAAGGTCCTGCCTTGGTTCTACACTGCCCAGGGATCACAGAGCTGAGACAAATAGAGATGGCCAGGAACAAGGGAGAAAAGCAGGGATTACCAGTAGCAGCTGTCTAGTGGGTGTGATCATGGTTCTCAGTGATCTGCTCTGCAGATAAACCCAACAGCTTTCACCGTTGATGAAATTAATGGCCAGCACAACCATCACGGCTGTGCATATTTCACTGGATGATATATTCATGTTCACTGACACCAGCTACCTGAGTCTTTCCCAGCTCCTCATCCCCAAACCCTACAAGAACTCAGGAACCACACCGACAGCCAGTGCAGGCCTCTGTGGCTGCCTGAGCACAGAACACCAACCTTGACCCCAGAGATCTAGACTCACCCGAGACCAACCACTACCACTGTGTGTACTAAGGGTTAGCCTCTCTAGCTGTGTATTTGCCTACAATCTCTCATCAGACTTCGTTGTCATGTGCCTGCTTGGGGGGAAGACTGTGAGCCATGGAAAAGCATGTCAATAGTCTGAGTCCTTGTGGGCTGCCTGTGGGTCCAGATGTGATTCTGTCTTTCTGTCACTTGCTTGCATTGTGCAGCTAGTGCATCTGCGTGCCCCTGGCCCAATCTCCGTCACCAGCCTCCACTGCCATGTGCCCATGGCAAAAGCCAGCAGCCATGGTAGTGCATGTCAATAACCAGGGCCTCTTCAGCTGCCTGTGCACCAGTAGTTGGCCCCAACCCTTGCTGGCTGCCTTGGCATGACATGTGTATTTGCAACCAACCCCTGCCACTATACAGCTGCCTACAGCTGCCTACAGCTGGCCCCCTCAGCCAAGTGTGTGTGTGTATCACTGACTCTGGGCACTACTGGTATTTGCCCTGAGTACATCATGAGGAACACTGGGCTGGAAGAAGCACAAGCTGGAATCAAGATTGCCTGGAGAAATATCAATAACCTCAGATATGCAGATGACACCACCCTTATGGCAGAAAGTGAAGAGGAACTCAAAAGCCTCTTGAGGAAAGTGAAAGAGGAGAGTGAAAAGGTTGGCTTGAAGCTCAACATTCAGAAAACAAAGATCATGGCATCTGGTCCCATCACTTCATGGGAAATAGTTGGGGAAACAGTGGAAACAGTGTCAGACTTATTTTTTTGGGCTCCAAAATCACTGCGGATGCTGATGACAGCCATGAAATTAAAAGATGCTTACTCCTTAGAAGGAAAGTTATGACCAACCTAGATAGCATATTAAAAAGCAGAGACATTACTTTGCCAATGAAGGTCTGTCTAGTCAAGGCTATGGTTTTTCCCGTGGTCATATATGGATGTGAGAGTTGGACTGTGAAGAAGGCTGAGCGCCGAAGAATTGATGCTTTTGAACTGTGGTGCTGGAGAAGACTCTTGAGGGTCCCTTGGACTGCAAGGAGATCCAACGAGTCCATTCTAAAGGAGGTCAGTCCTGGGTGTTCATTGGAAGGACTGATGCTAAAGCTGAAACTCCAATACTTTGGCCACCTCGTGCGATGAGTTGACTCACTGGAAAAGACTCTGATTCTGGGAGGGACTGGGGGCAGGAGGAGAAGCGGACGACAGAGAATGAGATGGCTGGATGGCATCACCAACTTGATGGACATGAGTTTGAATGAACTCCGGGAGCTGGTGATGGACAGGGAGGCCTGGCGTGCTGTGATTCATGGGGTCGCAAAGAGTCGGACACGACTGAGCGACTGAACTGACTGACTGACTAACTGCTGGAGACTGGAGCAGTTCTTGCAGCCTCTTGAGAGCCCTTGCAGTGCTCACCAAATCAATTCTGTGGACCCAGTGGTCTAAGTCAAAGAGCTACCAAGCCCCACAAGGGCCTGGTTGCCCCTTCATATCTTTGTACTTTGTTCTCAGCATATTTCTTAGCAGAGACTTTATGAAGCAGGAGAGAATAGGATGATATTCTAAGTGCTAAAAGAAAGAAGTTGCCAACTAAGAATACTCAGCAAAGTTGTCCTTCAGAAGTGAAGGCAAGATAAAGACTTTGTAAACAAGCAAAAGCTGAGAGAGTTCATTAACACTAGACCTGCTTTACAAGAAATGCTGAAATTAAAGGCTATTAGCTAGAAACATGAATACATAGAAACATAAACAACACACGGGTAAAGACAAGTATATAACCAGATCCAGAATACTCTAATAGTGTAATATGGTGACATGCTAACCACTTAGCTCTATTATGACAGCTGAAAGACAAAAGCACTAAAAATAATTTACAGCCACATTAATTTGTTAATGGATACATAATATAAAATGTATATTGTGACATCAAAAACAGAAAATGTGGTCGAGGGAATCATCAATAACAGGAGAAAAATTGGAAAATTTTCAAATATGTAGAAATTAAATAACATACTTCTCAATAACAAATAAGTCAAAGACAAAATCAGAAAGGAAATAAAAAAATATGTTGAGGCAAATGAAAATAGGAACTCAACATAACAAAACCTACGGGATGCAGCAAAAGCAGTGCTAAAGAGGTCAGTTTATAGCAATAAATTTCTACATTAAGAACAAAGAAACCTCTCAAGCCAATTTAACTTTATACTTCAAGGAACTATAAAAATAAGAGCAAACTAAACCCAAAGTTAGTAGAAGGCAGAAAATAACAAAGATCAGAGGAAAAATAAATGAAATAGAGAATAGAAAAAAAATAGAAAATTTTAACGAAACAGTTATTTTTTGAAAAGATAAACAAAATTGACAAACCTTTAGCTAGACTTATCAAGTGAAAAAGAGAGACAACGCAAGTAAAATCAGAAATGAAAAAAGAAGACATTACAACTGATACTACAGAAATGCAGAGGATCATTAGAGTGTACTGTGAATAGTTACATGCCAACAGATTGGACAATCTAGAAGAAATGGATAAGTTCCTAGAAATATATAACCTTATTGTAGTAAACATGTTGTTATATGTTTCACAAATCATCATGTTGTACATCTTAAGTTTACACAATGCTACATGACAGTTATATCTCAGTAAAGCTGGGGAAAAAATATGGTTTGGGGCAAAAGGCTTAGGAAGGGGCCCCTGAAAATGTAAGAATAATGAATTTAGCTTTATGTGATACCAATGAGGGGTGCTGATAGAATTAAAGTCATAAAGAAGTAAAAACTGAATGGACCAATAACAAGTAAGGAGATTGAAGCAGTAATCAAAACCCTCCCAACAATGAAAAGTTTAGGACCAGATGGCTTCACAAGTTAATTCTGCCAAACATGTAAAGGCATTGGCAGGTGAATTCTATACCAATGCACCACCTGGGAAGCTCAGCATATAAAGAATTAATGTCAATTCTTCTCAAACGCTTAAAAAAAAAAAAAACTAAACTAAAGAGGAGCGATCACTCTTAAACTCATTTTGACAGGTCTAGCATTACCTTGAAACCAAAGATAAAGATATAAGAAAACTAAAGGGCAATATCCTTAATGAATATAGATACAAAAATTCTCAATAAAATACTTGTAAACTGAGTTCAAGAGCACATCAAAAGGATCATACATCATGATCAAGTGAGATGCATCTCTGGAAGGCAAGGATGGTTCAACATATGCAAGTCAAGAAATATGATGCTCTACATTAATAGAAAGACAATCATTGGATCATTTCAATAGATGTGGAAAAATCATTTAACAAAATTCGACCCTCTTTCATGATAAAAAAAAAACTCTCAAGAAATTGGGTATAGAAGGAACATACTCAACATGATGAAGGCCATATATGACAAGCTCACAGCAAACATCATGCTCAAGGGTGAAAGGTTGAAAGCTTCCCCTCTAAGATCAGAAAAAAATGAGAGTGACCATTCTCCTTCATAATAGTACTGCAGTCTTGCTGCTGCTGCTGCTGCTGCTAAGTCACTTCAGTCGTGTCCGACTCTGTGTGACCCCATAGACGGAAGCCCACCAGGCTCCCCCATCCCTGGGATTCTCCAGGCAAGAACACTGGAGTGGGTTGCCATTTCCTTCTCCAACGTGTGAAAGTGAAGTCGCTCAGTCGTGTCCGACCTTTAGCGACCCCACGGACTGCAGCCTACCAGGCTCCTCCATCCATGGGATTTTCTAGGCAAGAGTACTGGAGTGGCTTGCCATTGCTAGAGTAATTAGGCACCGGGGGGGGGGAAAAAAGACATCAGGAAGAGGAAGTAAAATTGTCTTTGCTGATAACATTGTCTTGTATAGAGTGGTAGAGAGCAAATCCCAGACTCCAAAAACACTCCCAGACCTAAAAAACAAATTCAGTCAAGTTTCAGGATATAAAATCAATCTACATAAATCTGTTGTTTCTATACACACACAATGAACTATCTGAAAATAAATTAAAAAGAAAATCCTATTTACAGTAACATCAAAAATAATAGAATACTGATAAAATATTTAGGAATAAATTTAACCAATCTAATTAAATATCTATACATCAAAAACACATGCATATACCAGTGGAACAGAATTGAGTGCCCAGAAATAAACCCAAATATATATACAGTCAACCAATATTTGAAAAGCGAGCCAAGAATGCTCAATGGGCTGAAAAGTGAAAGTTGCTCAGTGGTGCCTGACTTTTTATGACCCCAGGAACTGTAGCCCACCAGGCTCCTCTATCCAAGGGATTCTCCAGGCAAGAATATTGGAGTGGTTTGCCATTCCCTTCTCCAGGGGATCTTCCCAACCCAGGGAGCAAACCCTGGTCTCCTGCATTGTAGGCAGATTCTTTATCATCTGAGCCACCAGGGAAGTGGGGGTGTGGGGGTGGGGTGGGGGGAGGGTAGAAGTGGGGAGAAGTTGGTCAAAGGGTATCATCTTTCAATTATAAGATGAATAAGTTCTCAGGATCTAATGCACAGGGTGGTGACTATAGTTAACAATACTATATTGTATCTTGAAAGTTACTCTGAGAACAAAGCTTTAATGTTTTTACCTTAACAACAATTTTAAAATGGTCATTATGTGAAGTAAAGGATGTGTTAACTAACTTTATTGTGGCAACCATATTGCTACACGTTTCCCAAACTGTCATATTGTACATCTTAAGTTTACACAATGCTACATGTCCGTTATATCTCAGTAAAGCTGGGGAAAAAATAAGGTTTGGGGCAAAAGGCTCAGGAAGGGGCCCCTGAAAATGTAAGAGCGATGAGTTTAGCTTTATGTGATGTCAGTGAGGGGTGCTGACGGAATTAAAGGAATCAGACCCACGCCCACACTAGATGCAGTGTTAGAATCCCGAAAATGTTTGAGAAGTACAGACTGCAGAAGTCCTCCAGTGCAACCTTCTTAATTTACTGATGAAGAGACTGAGGCCCAGGGCATAGGAGACTCCCATTCTGAGTGCTGGACTTTATTTTTTCCCCCACACTCTATTTCAGGCTTCCTAGGTGGAGCAGTGGTAAAGAATTCGCCTGCCAATGCAGGAGATGCAGGAGACTTGAGTTTGATCCTTGGGTCGGGAAGACCCCCTGGAGAAGGGAATGTCAATCCACTCCAGTATTCTTGTCTGGAAAATTTCATGGAGAGAAGAACCTGGTGGGTTCCAGTTCAGTTCAGTCGCTCAGTCGTGTCCGACTCTTTGCGACCCCATGAATCACAGCACGCCAGGCCTCACTGTCCATCACCAACTCCCGGCGTTCACTCAAACTCATGTCCATCGAGTCAGTGATGCCATCCAGTCATCTCATTCTCTGTCGTCCCCTTCTCCTCCCGCCCCCAACCCTTCCCAGCATCAGAGTCTTTTCCAGTGAGTCAACTCGTCGCATGAGGTGGCCAAAGTATTGGAGTTTCAGCTTTAGCATCAGTCCTTCCAATGAACACCCAGGACTGATCTCCTTTAGAATGGACTGGTTGGATCTCCTTGCAGTCCAAGGGACTCTCAAGAGTCTTCTCCAGCACCACAGTTCAAAAGCATCAATTCTTCGGCGCTCAGCTTTCTTCACAGTCCAACTCTCACATCCATACATGACCACGGGAAAAACCATAGCCTTGACTAGACGGACCTTTGTTGGCAAAGTAATGTCTCTGCTCTTTAATATACTATCTAGGTTGGTCATGGGGTCCCAAATAGTTGGACATGACTGAGAATGCGTGCACACTCCATTTTACTAGGAAACATTTTTAAGCCCAACACTATCAGCAGCCATTATAAGCCAACCCTTGTGGTAGAGGGTGGTGATTCAAGGATGCATTTGAAGATTATGATCTGACTGGTGAGACAGAGAGCTTCAGAACTAGTTATTTAATACCAGATAAAATTATTAATAGATTTAAATTATATGACTAAGTGAATAAATGAAAACACTAGGTGGAAAAACAGGAAATGAAATTGTATATATGTTCTGATTTCATTGTTAAAAAATACATAGAAATTCGAGAAATGAAATAAACCACTAATGAGCGAGGCATTATGGGACATGCTAAGACCGTGTGTTATAAATACTTGTGCACTTATTTGATCTCCCTTCCTTGAAGGCCAGCATCAAATTTCTGTACTTATTTTTCTACCGGTGCATTTTGCTCCAGACCTCCCACACAGAAGATCAACAAATGTTGAATAATTGGAGTCCCCGACCTTGTGCAGCACCCACCCCAAAGGAGCACCTCTCCTAAGGAGGGGACTAAAAGATTAAGAAAGGATGCGGTTAGAATTTTGGTGGGACAGAGGCGGGCAAACATCTTAAAGGGATGCTCTTTCCAAGTAGAAAAAGCCTTCCAGCCTGGAGACAGACGGAAACTGACGCGCGCCCCCTGGAGGCCGCAAGGGATGTTTGCAAGGTGACCCACGTCGCAGCCCACGAGGGTCGCGTGTTCTCAGGTCGCGTGTGGGTGCCTGCAGGAGCCTGAGACTCAGGATTTGCCTGGTGGAGAGCCTGTCCCGGGTGACGAGGTCCCAGATGGAGACGGGCTTGGGATGGGGTTGGGGAAATGGCCCTGGTTCTTCTAGACAGCTGGCGTCTAAACTCGAGCTGGGGGACTGGGACACAAAGACACAGTCCTGATCACCCCCAGTTCCTCCAAGCACACACTCGGGAGTATCTTCTGGACACTATTTAAGGGATGCAGACGATCCGAGCGACAGACAGCCCTTGTGAACTCACTCGTGAATTTTTCCTAATGTTGGGGGCACAGATGCTGGAGTGAGAGGCGCAACTCTTAGTGAACCCTCCCCAGGCCTGCGTCTCTCTTGCTTCCCCTGCCCCTCCCGCCGCCTCCTCTCCCCTCACCTCTCCCAGCGTCCGCCCGATCCACGCCCCCTTTCCCCTCCCATCTCGCGGCCGTGGCGCTCAGCTCGCCGCCCACCTCCCCACAGTCTCCAGGCGGTGCTGGCGGACGGTGGCCGGGCGCCCCGGCTCCGACTCGCTCTGTCCCGGAGCCCCACCCCGCTCTCCTGCCTCGCCAGCGTTGGTGACCGCCTTAGGGACACTTTGATTCGAGCTGGGCAGCGCCCCTGAGGACTGAGGAAGCTTCGCAGGTAAGGATGGAAACAACCCCCAACCCTTCTTCCCCCCTAGAAAGGGCGAGACCCCAGAACCTAGAAGTGTTCCCGAGAAACGCAGGACCCATCCCAGGGAGAGCACCTTTGAAGGGCGCTAAAGGTAGAGATCAAACTTAGCACTTTTAAGCCATCAAAGAAACGGCTCTTGCAAGTAAGCAATTCTTTGTGCTGGCCTCTGCACCGTTAATATTTAACAGTAAAAGTGTTTGCATTGGAATATAAATGGAATTCTTTTTACTTAAGCACTACCAGAGGGGACCCTCTTTATTTTTATGATTATTAACAGATGCCATTGAAAAAGGTGTAAAATGCATTCCTGGAAGGTCTACTCTGGTTGAAAGCCTCTTTGGCAGGATTACTATGAAAGCTAGGAATCTCTTGCTCTCTCATCCATTTGGCTGCACAGGTCAGCGAAAGGAGCAATGAAAAACATTTTAAAGTGAGAAGATGAAATAGAAAAGTCCTGGATTTGCTCTAAAAAACTCTAGCAAAAAGAAAAGTGGGGCATGGGGGAGACCACTGGAACAAGATTGGCAAAATATTGGTAGTTGTTGCCAAAGGGTGATGACACGTAGGGGTTATACTTTTCTATTTCATTCTATTTCATAGTTTTCCCTCTACTTTTGATATTTTCTATCATATTTTTTTGAAAAGTTTTAGAAACACTTCCTGCCCGATTCCTCTGACCTTTTCACACTATCGTTGATTTGAAAGAAGCTGCATATCCTGTCTAGGTGGTTTTTCTCCCCTATTAACCTTTCTCACTTCTGAAATTAATTCTCATTCTATCCCAAGTGCGTCTGTCTCCACAGAGAATTATAAAAGTCATGTGCTGTTGCCTGTAGAACTATGCTTAGAATCTGGTTTATAATTTAGAAGCGAGGTTAAAATTCCAGCCAAATAAGACATCTCAGCCTGAAAGTAGTGCCCGAGCATCATATGGAATTTTATTTTTATTAGGAAATACTAGAAGAGCTCGTTTAATGTGAGAAGAAGTTGGTCATGGATACTTTCTTATTTTTCCTCCAGACAGCTCAGAAACTGTTGTGCTTTTAAGAATCTTCTCTGTATTTTCAAATGTGAGATTGTTTAATCTAGTGCTTGGCACGTAGAATGTGCTCATTGTGTTAAAATAATCAGTTGCTAATGTGAGTTAATTATTTATCTTTGCCCAATGCTCAACTATCCATGGCAAGCATATTGCATTTTAACAGTGGGATGAGATTCAGAATTTCGGAGACCGAAGCTGCCTCACTGGGTTAACTTTGCACAGGAGAAATCTGAGATGAGAGGTTGGAAATAGCAAAGTTAAGTATGAAAGTTATTATTTTATGACTTTGCTTAACTAGAATATTTTCAAAAGCTTTATAACCTTTAACAGATGTTTGCTTAGCTAAAAATACAGGGATCATAAGATGCTTTAAAGCCTGAAGAGTGGCAAACCTAATGCAGTCACAGATAGGCTTTGCTTTCAAAGGCCAACTTGCAAGGTAGAAAACAAGTCAGGAGCCATATGCCATGCACTTCCCATGTCAGTGGGGGAGAGAGTCAGCAGAGGGTTCCTTTTGGGGCTTCCTTAGTGCCTTTCACCCCAAATTCGATTTACACACAGCATATCCTTAGCACAAATTGAAGTATACAGGTCCTGGAAAAGTAACTTAAAAAACAAAGAGGAGTTTTTTCTTTTTTCTTTTTATTGTGATGAGAAACAGAAGTTGTGGGTTACTGTGAAATAATCAACTGTGTAACTTTACCATCTTCCTTTCCCTCTACTGCCAAAAATTTTAAGCAGACATTAATTATTCTGTCTCATTCCTGAAACTAAACTTGACAATAGTGCTATCGTATTTTGCATAGAAAGTGGCGCATTGTCAATGAACTTCCTTGCCATTTATTTTTAGAATAGAATCAGTGGCAAGCTTACCCTTTAGAAATGGATTACCAAGTCTTTGGTAGACATGTGAAATATTTGGCAGGCTGAAGATTTTTCATGCTGAAGTGAACTGCCGCACCTTTGGGGGATTGTTTAGCGGCACTGGAGATCATACTGGAAGTGTGCTGGCACCACAGAGGTTTTGGGAAACCACCTACCAGAAGGTTGTCTGGCTGTAGACAGCATCGTCAGCCCAGAGATCGTCAGGATGGGCTCTGTGGCCTGGAGGTGGGTTTTCTAAATGTGATCAATTCCACATGTGACAACAATCTAGTATATTATTAACCAGTTAGACTTCTCCCCATCCCATGAATCCTACATGTTTTTTTAAACTAAATTTGATTTTGTAGCTTAATGAATGTAAACCATTTAAATGTGAGATCTTAGACAGCAGGCTAGCTTCGCCTCCTAGTGGTAGAAATAGGGATAGCAGGCAAGTTCCTACCCTAGAAGTCTAGGAATTTAAACTGCTTGAGGCTCACTGATGAGTAAGTGACTTGTGTTTTTTCCTTTGTGATTTAAGCTAGCACTTTAATGTTGAAAGATATCTTGGAAGGTTTTTAGTTCAACTTAAAGACTAAAGAGGATTTATCGCAGAGATTCTTAGACAAGGAAAGAGGCTTTGAAATGATGAATAGGATTGTAAACACTGTATGCTTTTGTTGAATAAACAAATGTATCTGCCCTGTTCCAGTTCTTCAGCCAGTCTAGAAATACTACTCCACGTCACTGTAGTGTCTTATCATAATCTTCAAGGTTTAGTTCTAAAATTGCATGTTGTATAATTTTTCTAAAAATGAAAATTTTCATTTATGGTTAGGTCTCTGACCCAGACAGTGTTTTCCCCTACTATTTCTTCCTTTCTAAACATCCGAGGCAGACAATCCAAAAATTTTTTTACCTGAGTGTATTCATTTCCTACTGCTGCTGTAACAAACTACTACAAAAAACAACACATTATCTTATAGTTCTGGAGGCCAGAAGTCCAAAGAGGGTCAGCACGGTTGCAGTTTTTTCCTGGAAGTTCCAGGAGAGAATGTCTCCTTACGGTTTGCAAGACCTAGACGCCACCTGCATTTTGTAGCTTATGGTTCAGCCTCACCCGGACCTCTGCCTCCAACTTCACAGCTCCTTCACGTTCTTGACCCGCCTGCCGCTTCTTATAAAAGGAGCCCTGTGATTGCATTGTGCTCACCTGGATAACCCGAGCTAATCACACAATCCTTAACTAAATCACATCTGCAAAGTCTCCTTTACCAAGTAAGGAACATAGGTGCAGGTCCTGGAGATTAAGATGTGACTCTCCTTGGGAGCTGTTACAGGCATAACTTGGAGATACTGTGGCTTTAGTTCTAGATCACCGCAAAGAAGCAAATTTTGCAATAAAGCAAGGTATCCCAGAGCATATAAAAGTTACTGTAGTCTACTGTGTGGTAGCATTATATCTAAAAAACAGTGCATATAACAGTTGAAAAATACTTTATTGCTAAAAATGCTAGCCATCATCTGAGCTTAAACAAGTCCATCTTTTTGCGGGTGGAGGCTCCTGCCTTGATGCTGATGGCTGCTGACCGAGCAGGGTGGTGGTTGCTGAAGGTTGGGGCAGCTGTTAAGACAACAATGAAGTTTGCTGCATTGATTGACTCTTCCTTTGGGAACGATTTCTCTGCAGCATGCAATGCTGTTTGATAGCATATTACCCACCTGGAGAACTTTCAAAACTGGAGTCAGTCCTCTCAAATGCTGCTGCTGCTTTATCAACTAAGTTCATGTAATATTCTAAATCCATTGTTGTCATTTCAACAGTCTTCAGAGCATCTTCACCATCTCAAGAAACTATGTTCTTTGCTTATCCATAAGAAGCAACTCTTCCATCTATTAAAGTTTTTCACGAGATTGCAGTTATTCAGTCACATCTTCAGGCCCCGCCTCTCCTTCTAGTTCCCCCGTGCTGTTTCCACCACACCTGCCATCACTTCCTCTACTGAAGACCTGAACCCCTCAGAGCTGGCTATGAAAATCAGCCTCTTCCAAACTGTGTTCTTAGTATGTTGACTTCTTTCCATGAATCACGAATGTTCTTAAATGGTACCCACAATAGTGTCTCCTTTCCAGAAGTGTTCAACTGACTTTGCCCATATTCATCAGAGGAATTACCATCTGTGGCAGCTGTAGCTTTATGAAATGTATTTCTTAAATAATAAGACTTGAAAGTCACAATGACTCCTTGATCTGTGGGCTGCAAAATGGATGTTGTGTTAGCAGGCATGAAAACAATATGCATTTTATGTTCATCTCTCTCAGAACTCTTGGGTGATCGGGTACATCAGTGAGCAGTAATTTTTTTTTCTGGGTTAAGATTCCATTTTAATTAGATTCAGTTACTTAGAATCAGTTCATCTCTTATAAACATTTGTGCGTTATCAAGGAAAACATAACTTACAGTTCTCAAAATTCAAAATCAATGAGCAGTAATATTTTGAAATGAATCTTTTTTCTGAGAGTAGGTCTTGACAGTGGACTTAAAATATTCAGCAAACCATGTCGTAGAGAAATGTACCGTCATCCAGGTTTTGCTGTTCCACTGATAGAGCCCAGGCAGAGTAAATTTAGCCTAATTTTTAAGGGCTATAGAATTTCCAGGATGGTAAATGAGCATTGGCTTCAGCTGAAAGTCACCAGCTGCATTAGCACCTAACAAGAGGGTCACCCTGCCCTTTGAAGTTTTGAAGTCAAGCATTGATGGCTCTCTAGACATGAAAGTCCAAAGACATCTTCTTCCAATAGGAGGCTGTTTCATCTGCATCGAAAATCTGTCGCTCAGTGTAGCCACCTTCATGAATTATCTTAACTAGATCTTCTGTATAACTTGCTGCAGCTCCTGCATCATTATTTGCTGTGTCACTTTGCACTTTCAGGTTGTGAAGATGACTTCTTTCTTTAAACCTCGTGAAACAGCCTGTGCTAGCTTCAGAGATTTTTCTGCATCCTCCTCACTTCTCTCAACCTTCACGGAATTGAAGAGAGCTGCTCCTGATTTAGGTTTTGGCCTAAAAAAATATGGTGGCTGGCCTGTTCTTCTGGCCAGACCATTAAAACTTTCTCCCTATCAGTAACAAGGCAGTTTTGCTTTCTTATCATTCGCGTGTGCACTGGAGTAGTTCTTTTAATTTCCTTCAAGAACTTTTCCCTTGTGTTCCCAACTTGGCTAACTGACCCAGAAGCCTAGCTTTCAGCCGATGGTATCAGCTCTCCACATGCCTTCCTCGTGAAGCTTAATTATTTCTAGCTTTTGATTTAAAGTGCAACATGCAACTCTTCTTTCTTCACTTGAACGCTTCGAGGCCATGGTAGGGTTATGAATTGGCCTAATTTCAAGTTGTGTCTCAGTGAACAGGGAGGCCTGAGGAGAGGGAGAGAGCTGGGGGAGAGGGCAGTCAGTGGAGCAGTCAGAACACACGCAGGACTTACTAAGTTCACAGTCTTGTGTGGATGTGGTCTGTGGTGCCCCCAACACAATGACAATAATAACCTCAAAAGATCGCCAATCACAGATCACCATAACAAGTAATAAAGACAGGATTACCAAAATGTGACACAGAGAGTCAGAGTGAGCAAATGCTGTCAGAAAAATGGCACCTAGAGAGTTGTTCAGTGTGGGGTTGCCATGTGGCAATTTGTAAAAAATCATGGTATCTGTAAATTGCAGTGAAGCGCAATGAAACGAGGTCGGCTTGTACTTGGCATACTCTGGTGAGGTCCACAGCAGTCAGAGATGCATGAAATCCTTTATAAATATTTACCAGTGTTTTGACTCTTAGTGTTTGATCCTAATAATAATAATTGTTGACATTTGCTGAGGGCTTACTGTTCTCTGGGCATCGTGTTTATGTATAGGTTGTTACAAAAGTAATTGCAGTTTCAGACCACGAATTTTAAATCATTATAGCTAGGATCAAACGCATCTTTATTAATCACAATAGGAACCATTACAATCGACACATTTTTGCCAACAAAAAGTAAGTTTGCTAATTCCTATAGCATAAAAATCTGTGCTTCGGGGTTTGATAAACTCCTGGAAGGTATTTTCTGCCTCCTGCTGGTTGTGGAAGTGTTTTCCCTGCAAAAAGTTGTTGAGATGCTTGAAAACGTGGTAGTTGGTTGGCAAGTGAATATGGCAGACATGACATTTTAGACATCATTTCTACAGTTTAAAATAAATATAAAATAAACAGCAAGTAATGTCATTAGAAAAAAAAGCAAGAAATGCACATTAAAGTGATACATAACATAACCACATTTATTTAAGAATGCATTCCAATATCACAGGCCAAGTTCAATGATGCAAAACCGCAACTACTTTTGCACCAACTTAATGATATTCATGTCTCACAAAAATACTCCAAAGTATTATTCCCTGTTGAACAAATGTAGAAAATAAGGTTTGGGGAGATTTATTGATCTTCATAAATCATAGTGCTAAGAAGTCACAAGTGGACTTAAATTGGTTTGACTTCAAAACCCACTGCCTCCACCATCCTGGAAGCACCCCAGTTCTCATTGTCCCTCTTGGGCACACATCGAACGCTATTCCTTTTCCCGTAATCCTGATCGCACACTTTTTAGCTTAAATGTTGCGTCCATTTCAGTGTTCTAGTTAGTGTCTGGTTAGAAGCCCCCCTTCTCTGGGGGCTTCACTGTACCGGGAATTGAACTTTATAAAATACCTAGTCTCCTGTGCATACGCAAAAGTGACGTATGAAAGTTTCACAAGTATTCTCCTAAACCTAACACAGTTAATGCTCACTTTCCAGCTGTCTGCTATCACTAGTAATGCCCCTCCTCTCCTGCCCCGGCCTTTTGCCTAAGCCAGGAGTTCTGTCTGCAGATCCAGACCATGGTGTCTATCCCTTGTGCGTCAGTCTTGACTGAGCAGGGGGAGAATGAAAGTGGAGGAGAGATGGCTGGAGTGTGTTTTCACATTTATGCATGTGTGTGAGTGTAGGCAGTGATTCTGGGAGGGGCAGGTGGCTTGGATCACGAATGGCTAGATAAAAGACAGGGAAGTTGTCAAAAGTGGTTATGCAGTGATTGCTATGTCCAAATATGCATGAAGGTAGAAGCTGATGTTGGTCCTACAAGGCCATTGATCTGACTGAGCCTCCACAAAGTGTTTGACAGATTAATGCAAAATTATGTCCCATGGCAGCAAACTATACACATGAACTTGGACAACTACCTCCCTGTCTGTTACAAGGGATCAGGTGAAAAGAAAGGACCAAGTCAGTGACTCTATGACCTGGTACAGATCTTTGATGATAAATCAGCTCTTGTTCATATACAGGGAAAAAAAACTCATTCAAAATATTTAGTATGGTGAGCAAGCATCTAATCTTTCCTTCATCTGCCTGCCCTGCTGCTGCTAAGTCACTTCAGTCGTGTCCGACTCTGTGTGACCCCATAGACAGAAGCCCACCAGGCTCCCCCGTCCCTGGGATTCTCCAGGCAAGAACACTGGAGTGGGTTGCCATTTCCTTCTCCAAAGTTAAAATGTAAACTTTAAAGGGTAACAGACCAAAAAATAAAAGAGAAACTGAGCCTGAGAATATTGTTATGTCATGCTATGCTATATACTTTAGAATAGATTCACTTTAAAAGTTTGGGTTTTTTTTTTTTTTTTTTCATTGTAAATTGCTCCCTCAGAGTAATTATTTTGACACTGACTGTTTCTTTTAAGGTTGAAGGCCTGTTGCAGTTCTAGAATTCTTAGGGTAGGTCCAGGCTTAAAATAATACACAGGAAATGCATGTCAAATGTTCTGTGGCTGGGTAATGTTTAATTACACTTAAGTTTAATAGCAATGAGAAAAATATATTACAAAGCCACAGATATTCATAGAAATGAGTAGTTAGGAAAGCATTCATTTGGGACTTCTGTAAAATGAAGCTGTCCTTGAACAAAAACCAAAACAAAGAAAAAGGGAGTTTTCAGAGTGTGTCAGAAACTATCCTGAAATAAAAATATTTGAGTGTAACACTGACTTTTTAGAAAACTAAAAGTGTATAACTTTGCCTTATATAATTAACTGTTTTAAAGTGATATTAATTTACCTACTAAGGTAGAATAATAACTATCGGGTTGGCCAAAAAGTTTGTTTGGTTTCTCCATAACCGTGTATGGAAATACCCGAAAGAAGTTTTAGGACAACCCAATATAGAAGAACTTATAATTGAATGTGTCTATGCTCTGGGCTCAATGGTAATTCTGTGCATATATCAATGTATTTAATTCTCACAATTATGAAGTTGAAATTACAATTATCTCCACTTTGCAGAGGAGGAAACAGAAACTTCATTGATCTTAATGAACTGCCCAAATTCAGATGCCTAATAAGTGGTGAAGGTGAGACTTAGCCCAGATCTTCTTACTCCTTGGGCTGCCTTTATAACTACCACGCTGGTAGAGAAATCCAAATATTCTAAATACTTATCAGCATTCACATTTCTAAGAAAGCATAAGCAAGCAAACAAACAAAAGCAAGAGCAAGCAATCCCTTGTAGTTACAGGTTGTTATTTCTGTTAACAGTACAGACTAAGTTCAGTAAGAGTTTGTCTACAAATGCTGGTATTCCTTGTTTCCTCTCTAATTCCCTTTTGCTCCATCCATCTCCATGGTCCAACCCATAATCAACTATGTGTACACTGACTCATGGTGAGGACCGTAACTGCAACCTCACTTTCATTAACCAAAACTGGAATTTGAAGCCCCAAATCCAAGCCATCTGGAAAGTGACAGGGAAGGTCACAATTACAATGGAAGACAGGAAAAGGAGGAGGTTGAGGGAAAACAAGAGACGTTAAAGCTTTCAAAATACTATAGCTGCTCCACAGCCGGGGCCATGTCTCTTTAGTTAGTGCTTTGGGGATGACAGGCGTCTGTACATGTATCCATTGAACCGTGGCTTGCTCTATCAGTAAGAGCTATCATTTACACTACACTGACATTTTACCACGAGACAAACTTAGATTTTCCAAAAGAAAGTGTCCCGAGACATTTGTCCAATTTGAAATTACAGGCCAAATTAGACTAAACCCATGTCCTTTATTACTGTGATTCTGAGGTCATATGACAAGGTTCTGCCCTTCCCATGCCCAAGGATAGATGTGGGCATGACTTTTATTCCTGTGCTACACTGCAGCTGAGTCCCTCAAAAGGCACCGGCCAGGGCTGGCCAACTGATGCCCTTGCATCATCTGTAGCATTGGATATCAGAGGCATTACAGACAAGCCTACTGAATTTGAATCTTTTCAGATGTATTATTAAACCACTTATATGAAAGTATGTTTTTTTCCTATCTTCCAATATTATTGTTGCTGTTGTTTAGTTGCTAAGTCATGTCCAACTCTTTGAGACCCCATGGACTGTAGCCCGCCAGGCTCCTCTGACCATGGAATTTCCCAGACAAGAATATTGGAGTGGGATGCCATTTCCTACTCCAGGGGATCTTTCTGTAATAGCTGTTGCTAACACAGGAAAAGTGTGAAGTTCAGAATGAATTTACTTTGTACACAAAGAGGAAGCAGGGGTCATGTGAAACCTGGTTAAACAGTCATCCCTGGAAAAACCTTCTGAGGAGGATCTCATGCTGCTGCACCAGGGCTCTGGCTGCTGTGGTTCTGAAACTGTATTGAGTATCAGAGTTGCCTGGAGGGCTGGTTAAAACATACACAGCTGGGAATCCACATCCCTCCTGGAGGGTTTTGAACAGTAGGTCTGGGTTGGGTCCTGAGAATGAGCATTTTTAACAGGTTCCTAGCAGCAGCAGCAGCAGGGGATGCCGACACTGCTGGTTTGAGGACTACAACCTGGGCATTCCTTGATGTGACAGAGTTTATTCTGTGACATGCAAGTAGAGAATCCTACTAACAAACTAAAAATATTTTTTTGAATGGTTTGTATTTCATTTTGAAGCCAAAGGCAGGGGTAAAAAAACAAAAAACAATGTCCCTGCTCAGAGCAGTCAGGAAGGAGGAGTTCCCCATTATTCACAGGAGGGTCTGCCTTTTTGTTCTATTTAGGCCTTCAACTGATTGGATGAGGCCCACCCACATTAGGGAGGGCAATCTGCTTACCTTAGTCTACTAATTCAAAAGTTAATTTCATTCAGATACACCCTCCCAAACATACCCAGGATAATATTAGACAAAATATCTGGGCAACTTCTGGCCCAGTCAAGTTGGCACATAAAATTAACCATTACATGTGGCTCTTAAAAGTTTGCCTACAGAATTAATGCACAGGGCACATGTTTTATTTGGTAAAGAACAGGGGAACTTGATTGATATTCCAGTTCAGTGATTTGCATAGTAAAAAACCATCTTGTCAATTATAGTTCAGTATTTGCATTCTGCCTATCTAAGCCCTAAGTAGCTGAAAACTTGCAAGGCTAAATTAAACAGTACTGAAAACAAAAACAGAAATGTGTGAGCAATACCACAGTACCTAGATTTAGATGCTCTTTCTTTTGTTTGGGAATGCCTTTGACACATTTATTACTCCACAGATCACTATTATCAAATGTTAAAATGTACAATGTGATTCTCTGTAGTTTTTAATGAAGATAATTGGCTGACTCAGTCTTTAATGTAATCATATATTAAGTATACAATGGCTGTTACCATGTAGGGCTAACTTAAAATAATTTTAAAAAATATTTCCTATACCAAAAAATTTGTTTGATTGACATTTTGCTAAGGATCAAATAGAGTAAAAAATATATATGTATCTTTTAAAAAATCATCTACTTTGGTCTGTTGATAAACTAAGAGGCAGCAAATAACTGATTTTAGCATTTCTTTTTAAGGGAAAGACAACTTTTCATCTTGGGAACTACCCGATAAAACATATAAATTCAAGATCTCAGTAGTTACTGAGCTGTTAGCCTTATTCATTCCAATCCAATTAAATAAAATAGATGAAATACTCATTATGAAAACTGCATAGAAGGTACAAAATACTAAGTGGAATATAATTACTGTTTTGTGTAAAATCAAATTTGCCATGGCAATGATTAGAAAATATTGTACATGAGTGTGGATTTTTCCTGAAATATATTTACAGATTTAGGGGACAATATCTATCAGTCTACAGAAGAATGGCCTGTCTCCAAAATAAAGTACACGCTATTAGGCAAACAATACAGTTTAATGTTCACCAGAATCACCATTACTTAGCATTCAAGTGTGAGCAAACAGAAAAAAATGGTAAAGATTATTCTAAAGTAGAAGATTATTCTAAACTTGCTTAACATGTTTTAATATATAATGATTCAAAATAATTATATCATGTTTTGATAACAGATCATGTTTATACAAAGAGGTTAATGTAGTATATGTTTTTGTTTTATCAGAAGAATGTTATTAGTTTGTTAATAAAATTCCATACTTGGATATGTCAAGATGAACTCTGTTGTGTCACGAGATGCCCATATTTGGCTCTGCATCAGACGCAACTTTTGCTTTTCCTGTCAGTGCTCAGGATCTTAGGGGTGTACCCTGGTTTGTGGGCCATTCCTGACATTCTGTATTAACTTTCTTTTCCATGCAAAGGCTTATGAGAAAGCCGTGAGAGTGAAGGTATTGTAGGTATAAACTAACCTTGAACTGCCTCTGCTTTATACAAAGTGCAAAGCATTTGCTAAGCCTGGATATGTTAACTATTAGTTAAAAACAACTTGGAACATAACTCACAAATTTCCAAATTGCTGCTCCAAAGAATGTTACACTCCCCCTTACTCTCACAAAGCAATGACTGACAGACAGCAGTTCTAGGAAGAGATTTACATACCAGCAAACCCAGGGAAGCAGGAAAAGAAGGCAAGAAGATGTAAATAATAGATGAGATATTATACAATTCACCAAGTACTGGCAACTTTCAACGGCTCTCAGGTGGAGACCCATGATGAAAGGGTCTCATTAAACCTCTGATTTAATCACGATCATGCTCCCCCAAGTGGTAAATCCAGGACAATCGCCTGTGCTCAATAAATTCTTACAATTTTAATATCCAGTAAAATGTCACTATAACGCATTTTTGTGTATTGCTTTGCTTGGATGGTAGTTCCAAGCACAACTTCGTTTTTAAAAAGAACAGGGTATATTTTTCTTATTTTTGAATAAAACTGCCTGTGCAGTGTACTCTTTATGATAAGGGGTTCTGCTTGTAAAAAATCAAAGCAGGTCAATAGTAGAGGAGCTCCTTTATTTATTTCTAAAACTTCTACTGAATATTTTAGAATATTATCTGATGATTTAAAAAAATTTTAAATGTAGACCATTTTTGAAGTTTTTTAATGATATTTGTTAAACTTTTTAAAAATTTATTTTTAATTGGAGGATAATTGTTTTACAATATTGTGTTGGCTTCTTCCATACAACAGGAATCAGCCATAATTATGTCCCCTCCCTCTTGAACCTCCTCCCAACCCCATCCCACTTTTCCAGGCTGTTAGAGTACTGTGTTGAGCTCCTTGTGTTATACAGCAACTTCCCATTTTTTCTTTTTTTCCACTTAGTCGTGTCCGACTCTTTGCCACCTCACGGAGTAAACAGTCCATGGAATTCTCCAGGCCAGAATACTGGAGAGGGTAGCCTTTCCCTTCTCCAGGGGATTCTTCCCGACCCAGGGATCGAACCCAGGTTTTCCGCATCGCAGGCGGATTCTTTACCACCTGAGCCACAAGGGAAGCCCAAGAGCGCTGGAGTTGGTAGCCTTTCCCTTCTCCAGCTGCTCTTCCAGACCCAGGAAGTGAACCGGGGTCTCCTGCATTGCAGGCAGATTCTTTACCAACTGAGCTATATACAATAATGTGCGCTTCAATGTTACTCGTAATTCGCCCCACCCTCTCGTTCCCTCTCTGTGTCCGAAATCTGTTCTCTATGTCCGCGTATCTATTTCTGTCCTGCAGATAGGTTCTTCAGTACCCTTTTTCTACATTCCGTATAGATGTATTAATATACGATAGTTTGACTTACGTTTTGTTTTTTTGTCTGTGAGGCATGTGGGATCTTAGCTCTCTGACCAATCTCCTGCATCCGGGAGACTGGGGACGCGGCAGGGAGCGGGGTGGTGGTGAAGTCTTAACCACTGGACCGCCAGGGAAGGCTCTATTATGTAATGATTTTAATTGCACCATCAGTGAGCTTGGTCTGCAAGCCGTGATTCAGGGAAATACACTGTATTCTAGTGAAGGCCTTTTTTAAAAAAAGTTTTTTTCCAGTGAATGCTTTTTTGAGCTCTGTGCTAGTCCTTTACATTCTAGAGTGAGGAATTTATGATCCGTGCCTTTATTAAGACGCTAAGTTCAGGGATAGTGTCAGACATCTGTCGTTATCTTTATTTCTAAATCATCTGGAGATAAGGTTGCAGGAGGCCTTGGAAGGAAGAGGGTGTGGCTTAGGCACCAGAGGACCCCACTTGCCCCCCTTCTTATTCTCCCAATGTGTTGGCCTGTCTGGAGAGGAAGAGGGGAAGATGGTAGGCGGGGGTGGGATGCGTGGGGATTAGTGCTGGTGGAGGGAAGTTTGAGTGAAATCAATTTTACTGATTTGATGTCTGTAGGAGCCTGCTTAGTATGGTGTTTATCTAATCTCTGTAAAATCTGAGTACAGTGAAAATAGGGACTCCTCTCAGTGCTGAAGCTATATTTAGGACTCAAGATCTAAATGAATGGTAATTAACATTTAAACAGAAAGCAGTATCTGTACCATTTTTCTAGATTCCACATGTGTGCATTAATATATGGTGCTTATTTTTCTTTCTGACTAATGTATGTGCACTGCCATGTGTAAAACAGCTAGTGGGAACCTGCTGTATAGCACAGCGAGCTCAGCTCAGTGCTCTGTGGGGACCTAGGCGGCTGGGATTGAGGGCTGAGGGTCTAAGACGCAGGTGATATATGTATACCTATAGCTGATTCACTTTGATGTATATCAGAAACTAACACAATATTGTAAAGCAACTATACCCCGGTAAGACAAAAAGCATAAAGCTTCTTTTTTTCCCCCCTGTTTTGAAGGACAAGATAGAAGAACAAAATGGGAGCTCTGCTCTTCGGGTTGATGCTTTTCACCCTTGGGTGGACCCTCATCGATGGATCTGAAATGGAACAGGATTTTATGTGGCACGTGAGAAAAATACCCCGGCTTGTCAGTGAAAGGACCTTCCATCTCACCAGCCCCACCTTTGAGGCAGATGCTAAGATGGTGTTAAACCGAGTGTGTGGTATCGAATGCCAGAAAGATCTCCCAGCCCGCAGCCTTTCTGAGCTGGAAGACTCACTGTCGTTCGAGACTGTCTTTGAGAATGGGAGCCGGACCTTGACCAGGGTCAAAGTTCAAGGCTGGGTCCCTGAGCCAGCTCAAAACCTCACCTCCCAGGGAGCACCCGTGAGGAGAAGGAGACAGGTGTACGGCACGGACAGCAGGTTCAGCATCCTGGACACGAAATTCCTGACCAACTTCCCTTTCAATACGGCGGTGAAGCTCTCCACAGGCTGCAGCGGCGTTCTCATCTCTCCCAGCCACGTCCTAACCGCGGCCCACTGTGTCCACGATGGAAACGACTACATCAAAGGCAGCAAAAAGCTAAGAGTAGGCTTGCTGAAGATGAGAAATAAAGGTGGTGGCAAGAGACGTCGGGGGTCTAGAAGGAACAGGAGGGAAGTGAGTGGTGCTGGAAGAGAGGGCAGCCCAGACAGCCTGAAGGAGACAGCCACGGCTGCGAGGAGGAGAAAGGGATCTGCTCGGGGTCAGAGAGCTGCTGGCGGGAGGCCCTCCTTCCAGTGGACCCGAGTCAAGAACACCCACATCCCCAAGGGCTGGGCTAGAGGAGAGAGCAGAGACTCGGCCCTGGACTATGACTACGCCCTCCTGGAGCTGAAGCGCCCTCACAAGAAGAAATACATGGAGCTGGGAGTCAGCCCCACCATCAAGAAGCTGCCCGGGGGGATGATCCACTTCTCAGGCTTCGATCAGGACAGGGCAGATCAGTTAGTCTACCGGTTCTGCAGTGTGTCTGATGAGTCCAGTGACCTCCTCTATCAATACTGCGATGCCGAATCAGGTTCCACTGGCTCCGGGGTCTATCTGCGTCTGAAAGAACCAGACAAAAAGAGGTGGAAACGCAAAATCATCGCGATCTATTCTGGCCACCAGTGGGTGGACGTGCACGGTGTTCAGAAGGACTACAACGTGGCTGTGCGCATCACACCCCTCAAGTATGCCCAGATCTGCCTCTGGATGCATGGGGATGATGCCAATTGTACCCACGGCTAACGGATACCAGAAACGAGGTCGTGGATGATCCGGCCATGGCAGAGAAAAGCAGTTTTGATTTATTGTAGCAAAGATCACTTCATAGGTTTTCCCCGGACTTGAACCCTATCAGTAGCATTTGAACATTTTTAATGTTTCCTTTTTCAAAATTAGGAGCTATTCATACATTTTTTAAAATGTGTAGGTATACATCTTGAAACTAGATGGATACTTTAATGCCAACAGTATATTCTTCTTTACATGGTGATAAGTTTCATTTGTGGGAAAGATTTTGTTTCTTTCTGCTTTTTTAAAGATTGGACACTTTAAAATTTCAAGCATAAATATTATGTGATTTCTCAATGGACTAACTCTCAGGGTCCTACTCTAAAAAGAGGCTTATAGGGTGCTGGTTGCATATTAAATGTGAAACTGCGTATACAGAAGTGGACAGTCACATGGCTACAATCAAATTTGAGACAGTAATTTTCAACACAGTCTGTACTCCTCTGAGATAGACCCATTCAGCCTATGCTATCCCTCTTTGTTTATATTGTGTTTTCCATTGGGTCTAAGGAACTTTTAGGTTTGTTTTGTTTTTAAGATTTACAAGGAACAGAAAACTTTATAAATAAAACTATTGACTATTTTACTGCCTTAAAAATACCAACTGATGTGTTCTTATTTATGGGAGAAATACTTTGTTCTATGAAATAAATTTAGTTTAAAAATAGGGAAGTTGAAACATTTTTAGATCTCAAGTTTTTAACTCATATTCAAAATATGGACTTTTCAGGTGTGCATAGGGAAGACCATTGAAAAGTTATAAACCATCAGGTATTGAAAGCCTGTGTCATTTTACCCCACACAATCTTCTATGAATGAGGTGTTACAGTTTTAGACAAGGAAATCTACGTCTTTTTCAAGGAAAAGCCCTTTCATCCCCTTGACAAAGCTATTTTCTTAATAGGGCCATAGATATATTATTAGTGATTTCTCTGATTAGGGGATTTTTATATAGGTCCTTTTAACAAGATGAGTATAATTTATGAATATAATTTTAATTCTGATTGTTTTTACTAGGGATCAAGGCTATAATCCTCACTTGGGCCATTATGGCAGTCTCAAAAGACAAGAGTACAGTGACCGCCCTGGGGCAAAACTCAGAGTAGGCACTGAATACTATTTCTTCAATGAACAGATATTTGCTGAATGACTTGTAAGAAGGTTGTGCTGTGCTCAGTTGCTTAGTCATGTCCGACTCTTTGCAACCCCATGGATTGTAGCCCACCAGGCTGCTCTATCCATGAATTTTCCCAGCATGAATACTGCAGTGGGTTGCCATTTCCTCCTCCAGGGGATCTTCCTGACACATAAGTGCGTTAGTTTAAACCACTGTGTTTAAAGGGTTTTAGTGATCTGTAACTGAGAGCACTATAAAACTTAGGAGCTGTACCTAGCCCTGATTTCTGGGCTGTTCTTCCTGGCAGTTTCAAGGATACATACTCTTCTTTTGGAACAAACCCAAGTCATTGATTCTGCCTGAGTTCAAAGTTATTTTACTTGTTATTATTTTCCATAGTAAGAAGTTATACCCTTGTCTAGTATGCAAAGGGAATACATGACTAGATTATTATAAAAAGTGATTTTGTAAATGGTGCTTAAAATAGCTGAAATTTCATACAAGTTGTATTCTTTTATAACATGACTCTGTTAGAAATCATTCAATAAAAAATAAATCAACTGTAACTCTTACTATGTTTGTATATATGTTTTATATACAGGGTTTTTTTAGAAAGTATTCAATTAAACTGCTTATTAAAAAAACGATTCTATTTAATTCTAAGCATTTTTTGCAGATAAGTATTTAACTACCAGTAGTAGTGGAATAGGGCTGTTGTCTCAAAAATTTTGATCAGATCCTTTTTGGGGAAACATCTATATGATCACTGTGACTCAAACATTTGCACACTTGCAAACACACACACACACATTCCTTATCTAGATTCTTAGAAAATAAATCCTGGGTTTGAGTCAGCTTGGAGGAATTTAGAATGCTCAGTATCAGTAGTTTGGTTCTTAAGGTTAAGTTCTGAATGTACATGATTTCCTTAAAATCACTGTACAATATACTTTCCAAAAATATAAAAGTTTAGCTCAGTTTATTTGCAGAGATTTGATTGTCTCATTTTCTTCTCTTTCCCAAGAGAATCGTGAATCTTATATGACTCATCTGAGACCACTAAAATGTACTATTTACATTACTCAATTTAGCTTCACATGCTTTTTCTGTTACACTTATCAGATTTAAAATAGAAAATTAATTTGAATTCTCTTAGCCAAACAAACACATATACCCACATACACATGCACTGTCCACTGTGTGCCAAGGAGGATACTGACTTACTGCTTAGAGAGACTTATCAAGGGGTGAATTCAAAGAAGTATTTATAAAACAACTGAAACTTAGAATTGTGAGTTTTTTCTTTACCCAAATAAAATATTTCATTTTATTTATGGGCAGAAGAGACTTAACAGTTTTTCCTTTTTTGATATGCTTCTTAGTTAAATCCCAAATGTTTATTTTGAATAAGATTTAAATATAAGTATAACCACGATCAGAGTTCTGGACAAATCATTACCCTTTTTATTTGTAGGTCAAAGAATTCTTTGAAATTCTTATTTCTTAGAATCCCAGGATTAGAAGAGAACATAAAGATCATCTATTTTAATTCCACATTTTAGATTTTAATTTCCCTCCATAGCATTCCACTGAAGGGTTTGTCTAGTAATAAGAAAAATCTTTCACCACTTAAAGATTATTTAGTTATTAAAACTAATTCAGGAATATAATTTATTGCTTTAAATCATTAGTTCATTTTGCTATGTATTGCAAAAATTGTACAGTGCTTATCTTGCATTTTAACCCAATCTTGATAATTTTAATTACTCATAATTCTTTGGCCTTATACTAGTAAATTAAATATTTACTCTCACCAAAAATGAACTGTGATCATTAACTAAGAATATTGGGTTAAGGCAAATGAACCACTGTACCACCAACAGAAAATTCAGACTTAAAAGGAAGAAAGTAGGGAAAGCCATTAGACCATTCAGGTATCACCTAAATCATATCCCTTATGATTATACAGTGGAAGTGACAAATAGATTCAAGGATTAGATCTGATAGACAGAGTGCCTGAAGAACTATGGATGGAGGTTCATGACATTGTACAGGAGGCGGTGCTCAAGACCATCCCCAAGAAAAAGAAATACAAAAAGGCAAAATGGTTGTCTGAGGAGGCCTCACAAATAGCTGAGAAAAGAAGAGAAGCTAAAGGCAAAGGAGAATGCAGAATTACAAAGAATAGCAAGGAGAGATAAGAAAGCCTTCCTCAGCAATCAATGCAGAGAAATAGAGGAAAATAATAGAATGGGAAAGACTAGAGATCTTTTCAAGAAAATTAGAGATACCAAAGGAACATTTCATGCAAAGACGGGCACAATAAAGGACAGAAATGGTATGGACCTAACAGAAGCAGAAGATACGAAGAGGTGGCAAGAATACACAAAAGAACTATACAAAAAAGATCTTCATGACCCAGATAATCACGATGGTGTGGTCACTCACCTAGAGTCAGACATCCTGGAAATGTGAAGTCAAGTGGGCCTTAGGAAGCATTGCTACAAACAAAGCTAATGGAGGTGATGGAATTCCAGTTAAGCTGTTTCAAATCCTAAAAGATGATGCTGTCAAAGTGTTGCACTCAATATGCCAGCAAATTTGGAAAACTCAGCAATGGCCACAGGACTGGAAAAGGTCAGTTTTCATTTCAATCCCAAAGAAAGGCAATGATAAAGAATGTTCAAACTACCACACAAATGGACTCATCTCACATGCTAGCAAGTTCAGTTCAGTTCAGTCGCTCAGTCGTGTCCGACTCTCCGCGACCCCATGAATCACAGCATGCCAGGCCTCCCTGTCCATCACCAACTCCCGGAGTATACTCAAACTCATGTCCACAGAGTCGGTGATGCCATCCAGCCATCTCATTCTCCGTCGTCCCCTTCTCCTCCCGCCCCCAACCTTTCCCAGCATCAGAGTCTTTTCCAGTGAGTCAACTCGTCGCATGAGGTGGCCAAAGTATTGCAGTTTCAGCTTTAGCATCAGTCCCTCCAATGAACATCCAGGATTGATCTCCTTTAGAATGGACTGGTTGGATCTCCTTGCAGTATAAGGGACTCTCAAGAGTCTTCTCCAACACCACAGTTCAAAAGCATCAATTCTTCGGCGATCAGCCTTCTTCACAGTCCAACTCTCACATCCATACATGACCACGGGAAAAACCATTGCCTTGACTAGACAGACCTTGGTTGGCAAAGTAATGTCTCTGCTTTTTAATATACTATCAAGGTTGTATATTAATATCCTTCCAAGGAGCAAGCGTCTTTTAATTTCATGGCTGCAATCAGCATCTGCAGTGATTTTGGAGCCCCAAAAAACAAAGTCTGACACCGTTTCCACTGTTTTTCCATCTATTTCCCATGAAGTGATGGGACCAGATGCCATGATCTTTGTTTTCTGAATGTTGAGCTTCAAGCCAACCTTTTCACTCTCCTCTTTCACTTTCATCAAGAGGCTTTTGAGTTCCTCTTCACTTTCTGCCATAAGGGTAGTGTCATCTGCATATCTGAGGTTATTGATATTTCTCCCAGCAATCTTGATTCCAGCTTGTGCTTCTTCCAGCCCAGCGTTCCTCATGATGTACTCCGCATATAAGTTAAATAAGCAAGGTGACAATATACAACCTTGACGTACACATTTTCCTATTTGGAACCAGTCTGTTGTTCCATGTTTAGTTCTGACTGTTGCTTCCTGACCTGCATACAGGTTTCTCAAGAGGCAGGTCAGGTGGTCTGGGATTCCCATCTCTTTCAGAATGTTCCACAGTTTATCGTGATCCACACAGTCAAAGGCTTTGGCATAGTCAATGAAGCAGAAATAGATGTTTTTCTGAAACTCTCTTGCTTTCTCCATGATCCAGCGGATGTTGGCAATTTGATCTCTGGTGCCTCTGCCTTTTCTAAAACCTGCTTGAACATCTGGGAGTTCACGGTTTACATACTGCTGAAGCCTGGCTTGGAGAATTTTGAGCATGACTTTACTAGCGTGTGAGATGAGTGCAATTGTCCGGTAGTTTGAGCATTCTTTGGCATTGCCTTTCTTTGGGATTGGAATGAAGACTGACCTCTTCCAGTCCTGTGGCCACTGCTGAGTTTTCCAAATCTGCTGGCATATTGAGTGCAGCACTTTCACAGCATCATCTTTCAAGACTTGAAATAGCTCAACTGGAATTCCATCACCTCCACTAGCTTTGTTAGTAGTGATGCTTTCTAAGGCCCACTTGACTTCACATTCCAAGATGTCTGGTTCTAGGTCAGTGATCACGTTATCGTGACTATCTTGGTCGTGAAGATCTTTTTTGTACAGTTCTTCTGTGTATTCCTGCCACCTCTTCTTAATATCTTCTGCTTCTGTTAGGTCCATACCATTTCTGTCCTTTATCGAGCCCATCTTTGCATGAAATGTTCCCTTGGAATCTCTAAATTTCTTGAAGAGGTCTCTTGTTTTTCCTATTCTGTTGTTTTCCTCTATTTCTTTGCATTGATCACTGAGGAAGTCTTTCTTATCTCTCCTTGCTATTCTTTGGAACTCTGCATTCAGATGCTTATATCTTTCCTCTTCTCCTTTGCTTTTCACCTCTCTTCTTTTCACAGCTATTTGTAAGGCCTCCTCAGACAGCCATTTCGCTCTTTTGCTTTTCTTTTCCATGGGGATGGTCTTGGTCCCTGTCTCCTGTACAATGTCACGAACCTCCGTCCAGAGTTCATCAGGCACTCTATCAATCAGATCTAGTCCCTTAAATCTATTTCTCACTTCCACTGTATAATCATAAGGGATTTGATTGAGGTCATATCTGAATGGTCTAGTGGTTTTCCCTACTTTTTTCAATTTAAGTCTGAACTTCGCAATAAGGAGTTCATGATCTGAGCCACAGTCAGCTCCTGGTCTTGTTTTCGCTAACTGTATACAGCTTCTCCATCTTTGGTTGCAAAGAATATAATCAATCTGATTTCGGTGTTGACCATCTGGTGATGTCCATGTGTAGAGTCTTCTCTTGTTTTCTTGGAAGAGGGTGTTTGCTATGACCAGTGCGTTCTCTTGACAAAACTCTATTAGCCTTTGCCCTGCTTCATTCCGTGCTCCAAGGCCAAATTAGCCAGTTACTCCAGGTGTTTCTTGACTTCCTACTTTTGCATTCCAGTCCCCTATAATGAAAAGGACATCTTTTTTGGGTGTTAGTTCTAAAAGGTCTTGTAGGTCTTCATAGAACCGATTAACTTCGGCTTCTTCAGCATTACTGGTTGGGGCATAGGCCTGGATTACTGTAATATTGAATGGTTTGCCTTGGAAACGAACAGAAATCATCCTGTCATTTTTAAGATTGCATCCAAGTACTGCATTTTGGACTCTTTTGTTGACCATGATGGCTACTCCATTTCTTCTAAGGGATTCCTGCCCACAGTAGTAGATATAATGGTCATCCGAGTTAAATTCACCCATTCCACTCCACTTGAATTCACTGATTCCTAGAATGTTGACGTTCACTCTTGCCATCTCCTGTTTGACCACCTCCAATTTGCCTTGATTCATGGACCTAACATTCCAGGTTCCTATGCAATATTGCTCTTTACAGCACCGGACCTTGCTTCTATCACTGGTCACATCCACAACTGGGTATTGGTTTTGCTTTTGCTCCATCCCTTTATTCCTTCTATAGTTATTTCTCCACTGAGCTCCAGTAGCATACTGGGCACCTACCAACCTGGGGAATTCCTCATTCAGTATCCTATCATTTTGCCCTTTGCTACTGTTCATGGGGTTCTCAAGGCAAGTACACTGAAGTGGTTTGCCATTCCCTTCTCCAGTGAACCACATTCGGCTGTGGTCCATGTGATCAGATCGGCTAGTTTCCTGTGATTATGATTTCAGTTTGTCTGCCCTCTGGTGCCCCCTAGCAATACCTACCGTCTTATTTGGGTTTCTCTTACCTTGGTCGTGGAAAATCTCTTCACAGCCCCTTCAGCAAATTGCAGCCACTGTACCTTACCTTGGACGAGGGGTATCTCCTCAAGGCCGCCCCTCCTGACCTTGAACGCGGAGTAGCTCCTCTTGGCTCTCCTGCGCCCGTGCAGCCACCGCCTGTTGGACGTGGGGTAGCTCCTCTCGGGGGCTGGCCCTGGCCTCAGGCATAGGGTAGCTCCTCACGGCCGCACCTCTTTGCGTGGTTCGTTGCGCCGGGGCTACTTTGCTAGCAAAGTAATTGCCAAATTCTCCAAGCCAGGCTTCAACAGTATGTGAACCATGTACTTCCAGATGTTCAAGTTGGATTTACAAAAGGCAGAGGAACCAGAGATCAAATTGCCAACATCCATTGGATCATAGAAAAATCAAGAGTTCCAGAAAAACATCTGCTTTATTGACTGTGCCAAAGCCTTTGACTGTGTGGATCACAACAAACTGTGGAAAATTCTTCAAAAGATGGGAATACCAGACCAACTGATCTGCCTCCTGAGAAATCTATATGCAGGTCAAGAAGCAACAGTTAGAACTGGACAACTGCTTCCAAATTGGGAAAGAAGTAAGTTAAGGCTGTTTGTTGTCACCCTGCTTATTTAACTTAGATGCAGAGTACGTCTTGCAAAATGCTGGGCTGGATGAAGCACAAGCTGAAATCAAGATTTCTGGGAGAAATATCAATAACCTCAGATATGCAAATGACACCACTCTTATGGCAGAAGGCAAAGAAGAACTAAAGAGCCTCCTGATGAAAGTGAAAGAGGAGAATGAAAAGTTGGCTTAAAACTCAACATTCAAAAAACTAAGATCATGGCATCCGATCCTATCACTTCATGGCAAATAGATGGGGAAACAATGGAAACAGTGAAAGACTATTTTTTGGGCTCCAAAATCACTGCAGATGGTGACTGTAGCTATGAAATTAAAAGATGCTTGCTCCTTGGAGGAAAAGCTATGACCAACATAGACAGCATATTAAAAAGCAGAGACATTACTTTGCCAACAAAGGTCCATCTAGTCAAAGCTATGGTTTTATCCCGTAGTCACATATGGATATGAGAATTGGAGTATAAAGAAAGCTGAGCACTGAATAATTGATGCTTTTGAACTGTGGTGTTGGAGAAGACTCTTGAGAGTCCCTTGGACAGCAAGGAGATCCAGCTAGTCAATCCTAAAGAAATCAGTCCTAAATATTCATTGGAAGGACTGAAGTTGAAGCTGAAACTCCAATACTTTGACCACCTGATGGGAAGAACTGACTCACTGGAAAAGACCCTCATGCTGGGGAAGATTGAAGAAGGGGATGACAGAGGATGAGATGGTTGGATGGCCTCACTGACTTGATGGACATGAGTCTGAGCAAGCTCCAGGAGTTGGTGATGGACAGGGAAGCCTGGCATGCTACAGTCCATAGGGTCACAAACAGCTGGACACGACGGAGCAACTGAATTGAACCAAGCACTGGGCATTACAAGGAAGTGGCTCTATAGGTATAAAGAGCCTGAAAATATCTTCATTATTCATTAATGTGGTTTTCTTGTAATGTATATTTTGGCTACTGATTTTTAAAAGTATCTCCCAAGGCTTAAAAATATTTTTATTGAAACTGAGTTTTATAAACATTGGAGATGTTACTTGTCCAGTTTTTAAAGCTCCAATTGATTAACAGGAGAATCTTTTTAATAAACTGATTTTTCTTTCTTCAGTGGTCAAATCATAAAGTTCAGAGATATTTAGGATGTTTGGTGTAATTGGTGGTGAAATCATCTTCTCATCATTTGGAGTCAGTGTATAAGCAGATGCACAATTCTTCACTGATTTACCATTCAACTAAGGGGGAAAATCACACTTTGATAGTTTTCTTTTCTAAATAAAGTCTAGGAGGGCATGCGTGAATGCTAAGTTGCTTCACTTGTGTCCGACTCTGTGTGACCCAGTAGGCTGCAGCCTTCCTGGCTCCTCTGTCCAGAGAATTCTCCAGGCAAGAATACTGGAGTGGGTCGCCATTCCCTTCTCCAGGGAATCTTCCTAACCTGGGGATGGAACCTGCATCTCTCACATCTAACCTGCATTGACAGGTGGGTTCTTTACCACTAGCGCCACCTGGGAAGCACAGTTTGATCCAGTTAGTGAACCTGTCTAGAGCAGGATGGCCAAAGTAACTTGTGATCCCAGTTTGGGCTAGTCTGCTTTACCCACAGGCAAGGTTAACTGTCTTAATCAACTAGGGCCGCCATAACAAAATACTATAGATGGGTGGCAAAAACAACAACAAAATTATTTCTCACAGTTCTGGAGGCTGGGAAGTCTGGCAAGGTAGGTTTCATTCTGAGGCCTCTTAACTTGGCTTATGATTACATGACCTCTTCTTTTTGTATTCTCAGAGAGAGGAAGAGAACAAGCTCTTTGGTGTCTCTTCTTATAGGGGCACTATTCCCAGCATGAGGGCCCAACTTTCATGACCTCATCTAACGGATGTGAGAACTGGACAATAAGAAAGGCTGAGTGCTGAAGAATTGATGCCTTTGAACTGTGGTGCTGGTGAAGACTCTTGAGAGTCCCTTAGACAGGAAGAAGATCAAACCAGTCAATCCTAAAAGAAATCAACCCTGAATATTCATTGGAAGGATTGATGCTGAAACTGAAGCTCCAATACTTTGGCCACCTGATGAGAAGAGCCAACTCATTGGAAAAGACCCTGATGCCGGGAAAGACTGAAGGCGGGAGGAGAAGGGGACGATAGAGTATGACATGGTTGGATGGCATCACCGACTCAATGGACACGAATTTGAGCAAACTCCGGGAGATGGGGAAGATGGGAAGCCTGGCGTGCTGCAGTCCATGGGATTGCAGAGAGTCGGACACAACTCAGTGACTGAACAACAACAAAGCCCTGTTGCCAAATACTATTGTATTAGGGGTAGGGCTTCAACCTATGGATTTTGGGGAGACACAATCATTCAGCCTGTAACAAGTATCTATTCCAAACCCACAAGCTGAAACTTGTATCAGGCCAAGGAAACTCATAAACAAAGCAATCAACAGAGGAACTAGGCAGTGGGGTAGAATGGCAGCCCAGGCTAACCAATCCCCTTTTCCTCACTTTCATGATTATTATCTCGAGTGTTTATACCTGGCACAGAGGATGTGCTAAATATATGCTTAAAAATATCACCCAGTATACCTTGAAGCTTACTCTTTCAGGTCACCTACTCTGTACTGTATGATAAGGCTCCAAATACTAAAGGTATTATCGTAACTGCATATTGTGTACGTTCAAGTAATGGAGATGTTTATTTACAATGAGAATTTTAATATCAGAATATCGTAGTATGCCATAGGAGTCAGACACATGCCACATTCCTTTCGTGGCTATGGTATTTCTGATAAATGTATCTTCAAACCAAAGGGTGCACCTCATTCCCTGCTCTGCCATGGAAACATTTCATCAGATAATCTCTGCTTCAAAACTTGCCTCCAAGTCTTTCCTTTAAGCAAGATTTTAAAATTTCCAATAACGTGTTAAAATGCATCTCTTTTTCTCAAACCCAGGGAGAAGTAGTCTACATAGAATATCTACTTTAATCTACATTGCAGTGACTGTGACCATGTGATCCATTATTCCCTTCCAGTGTAGTTTTACCAAACTGAGATATTTTTATCTGTAAATGTTTTACTTGTAGTAAAACTTGTATTTATGTTATTGAAATCACTGTATATGCATTTATACACTGAAATGTGTGTGATACATACTCTAATGCATATGGCATCAGTTCAGTTCAGTTCAGTCGCTCAGTTATGACCAACTCTTTGCGATACCATGAATCACAGCACGCCAGGCCTCCCTGTCCATCACCAACTCCCGGAGTTCACTCAAACTCGTGTCCAGCGAGTCGGTGATGCCATCCAGCCATCTCACCCTCTGTCGTTCCCTTCTCCTCCAGCCCCCAGTCCCTCCCAGCATCACAGTCTTTTCCAGTGAGTCAACTCGTCGCATGAGGTGGCCAAAGTATTGGAGTTTCAGCTTTAGCATCAGTCCTTCCAATGAACACCCAGGATTGATGTCCTTTAGAATGAACTGGTTGGATCTCCTTGCAGTCCAAGGGACTCTCAAGAGTCTTCTCCAGCACCACAGTTCAAAAGCATCAATTCTTCAGCGATCAGCTTTCTTCACAGTCCAACTCTCACATCCATACATATAATACTAATTATATAAATTATTCACTATGATGGAAAGAAAGAAAGACTGGAATTTCCTAAGGGCAGAGATCATCCATCAGTCAACCCTAAAAGAACTGGTGTGAGTGTGAATGAATGTGTATGTTGGCATGTCTCGGGAGCAATGGGGTAATGCAATTCTTGGTTTCTGAAACTAGTCAACTTCCCCTCCCCATCAAGTCACTCCTAAGCTTCCAGCTTCCTGGGGTTTCGCCAACACAGTGTTTTGTTAAGAACTGCCTATTAAGGAACTACTCTCGTCTCAGCTAGATAAAGCGTTTCAGGGGCTTCCCAAGAGTAATCCTTAGACTACAGAGGTTTCTGGAAGATAAGAAGTCTCTTTCTGTTCCAAGCATGCTCTGTTCATCTCCTTTTAACTGACAGGAGTAGAAACTGCAACTTTTCCTTTACTTAGGATTGAAACTACAGCTACTTACCCCGACACCAGATCACAAAACAACATAAACCTCAGGGTATAGGAGAAAAAAACATACTAGTAAACAGTAGAGAGATTTAAGAGAACACATTCATTTTTTTCCCCCTCAAAATGCCTTTAAATGGATCAGTTGTTAGAAAACTTTGCAGCGAATAATCTTAGAAGATGCACCTTTTAAACTTTTCAGTAGCTTTTCTTCACAATATCTACAAAGTGCCATTTAGGTTTTTTTTTTTTTTCCTTTTAAAAAATCAGAAAGGGCTTGGGGCCAAAATTCTACTGCCAAACAAAAGTACCACTTTATCAAGCAACTGCCTAAAAATAAAAGCGTATTATTTTTGAGACAGAACCAAATTTAGTATTCTGCCACTGTACTTGGAACATGTACTTTAAAAGGCTCTCTTTGTGGCCTGGGAAAATAAGCGACACCATTGTACCCACCCAATGGGCAGCTGCCCCACTTCATGTAGATGTACGTGGCTGATGTGGTTCATGGAAGATCTGCTGGACACTCATCGGTCAAGCATCTCTCCTGCACACAGCCACCAAATGAAAGCTTGGGTTTTGGTGCAAGCTAATGTATCATAATGTCTTAGGGACCAGCTTTTTATGACCAGGAGCTACATATCTCAATTTTAAGGCTAAAGGCAAAAACAAAAAAACAAAAAAAAAATTCTGTGGATTTCCTATTTTGAAATATCTGGAAATTTCCTCTTTTATTGGAATCACCTATAACTTTCAAATAGAGCTACACCCTGTGAGTCTACCAGATTTATGATATTTTAGTGGTTTCCAAATTTGGTTGTAGTCCATGGGGTCGCAGAGTCAGACACAACTGAGCGACTGAACGACGACGACGACAAATTTGGCTGCTCACTGGAAGGACCCAGGGAATTATTTTAGAAAGCTTATTCTCAGGGTCCCACTGAGATCTGCCTCCAGAAATCTACATCTGATAAGGCTCTCCAAGTACTTATGATGAACATAACTCAGTTTGATTTGGGAACCACCATCACAACCCATCTTTCCTAAATTAATTGTCCTTCCAGTTTTCCCTCTGTGCACAACAATGTTTGTCTTTTTCTCCCCAATTAAGTGTTTTCTCAGATTTGCTAAGTCATCTACCTTTATATTTTTTCCCTGTAAACTGCCTTAAGTACTTTGGTAAGATAAGTGATGATAAAACTATCAAAATACATAGATGGTATTCTTTTTGGTATTTCTGTAAGTGGAAACACATTTTAGCAATAACATTGTCAAGTTCTGTTTCATGATGGTAAAGTGTTAGTCACATAGTCGTGTTCAACTCTTTGTGACCCCATGGACTTGTAGTCCACCAGGTTCCTCTGTCCATGGAATTCTCCAGGCAAGAATACTGGAGAGGGTTGCCATTCTTTTTTCCTGGGGATCTTCCTGACCCAGGGATCAAACCCAGGTCTCCTAGTTTGCAGGCAGAGTCTTTATCGTCTGAGCCATCAGGGAAGCCCTTATGATGGTAAGAAAAGACTCAAAGTTATAAAACTCCTGAACATAGGCAACCATTTTACAGTCAGTGACAAAGTCCAATTTTTACTTATTTCCTGGAAATTAGATACTATGTTCTTTTAATTCACAATCCATTTTACACTATCGATTAGATCGCATCAATACAACTCAAACTTTTATAGAGTCCAATCTTAGGCACATGGGATACAGAATTAAGTCCTAGATTCGACCGTTCTTCAAAGAATTCACGATAGAGTAAGAAGGACTTTTTAAAAGTAGGGTAAAAAAGGTGAAGCAAGTACAAGTTGTTGAAGGAACACATGTGAGAAGGATCAACTCTATCAGGGTGGACAGATGTGATTAAAAGAAAGGTTTATCATCACCTAGAGGAGGTGATACTCCAACTGGGGATGCGTTGAAGTTTGCCAGCCTATCAGTGAGGGGCTTGAGGGCGCGGAGGGCATCTAAGGGAGATAAACAGCCTGTGGAAAGGTATGAACGTGTGACAGTTTCCAGTGTGTTTAGGGTGCAGTGTCTGGGGATTGCTGCTATGGGAGGTTAGCGCCTCCTAGTGGCAAGGAATGAGGCTCCAAACTAGATTTCTAGCCTTGAATAGACTTTTTAAGACTTCAACGCCCCAGTAGAGTGCTTGGACTTCAACTTTAGATGAAGGTTTTGAAGTCAAGGAAAAGTCATGTGATCAGATGGGAATTTTGACAGGGAAAACCTGGCTGACTGTGTAGGCTGGACTGGGGTGGGTTTGGGTGGGGATTAGACTAGAGACAAAGAGACCAGCAGAAGGCTGCTGTTCCAAGGAAGTGGTAGCAGGAATGGCAGGAGGGGGCAACTCACAAGACATTCTAAGAGCAGACTATTCAGCATACTCAGTGGCCCACTGAATGTGGGAAAGAAGAACTGAGGGTGTCATTTCAGCCCAGGTTTCTGGCTTGGGAGTCTAGGGAGACAGAGACCACCAACCTAGACAGGAAAATCAGAACTGAGAGAAAGAGTTCACTCTTAGACATGTTAAATCTTTTTTAGAATATTTGTTAATAAGTTTGGTAACACCCAGATATAAAGTAACAAAAAAATTAAATTATAAACATGATGTGTTTTGATGCTGGGAAGGATTGGGGGCGGGAGAAGAAGGGGACGACAGAGAACGAGACGGCTGGATGGCATCACCGACTCGATGGACATGAGTTTGAGTGAACTCCGGGAGTTGGTGATGGACAGGGAGGCCTGGCGTGCTGTGATTCATGGGGTCGCGGAGAGTCGGACACGACTGAGCGACTGAACTGAACTGAACCCATTAGTTAACACATCACCAACCCATCACTTACGTAACGATATATTGTTCTGAACCCAATCAAATAGGAATCACACCTTTGTCTCTGTTCTAAACTAAATGTTCCTTTTAATGTAGTTTGAAGCCATATATATATATTTCCCTATGAGAAGAGTTAGATTTTTAAAAAAATCTGACCCCAAATTTACACTTAAAATATTACACACATGGTCACAACTCCATGCCCTGTTTTCAATAGAGTACCCAAAACCATGTGATCCAAAACAGCAGATTTTAAAAATAACTCCAAATTTCCTTGACAAAGATTTGTAAGTCACATCAGGTTATATGTTCTTAACTTCCTGTTTAGGTTTTACAAAGACAACTACTAATTACAAAATTAGTTGATTTACCCCAAAGATGTTCCCTACTCTGAAGGAGAGAGATGATCCACGGGCTGTTTGGGTTATCTGGAGATGAATTTAGTATTGAAGAGTGGCTTAATAGCAGAGAACATGATTACTCAAAGAGGACTATCTCTCCCTCAGCTCCTTGTTGGAAGAGGACCCATCGAAGTCCTACCCACCTGTGGGCTGTTGTCTACAGACGTGGGTTTTGTCCCAGGCTATAGTCTTTTGCTGCTATAGGCTTCTGTTCAAAATCATCTCCCTACTCCAGTCCTCGGTATCACAACCTGCACATACTATGACCATTCTGGATATTTTTAACTTCCATCTCAAATAATCACTAAATATTTTTCTAGTTTTTTAAAAAGCCACTATCAAACCAAGTATATTTGTTGACTATATCTGATCTCCAAGTAGAAACACTTCGGCCAATGGAAACAATTCTATTATTGGCTGAAAGCATCTATCATATCAGCATCTTTCATTGATGCCCTTAAACAGTGTTGTTAGATACTGGAAACTGTGCTCAGGAGGCAGCTCTAGGGAATCAAGAGTTACTCTGTGGTAGATGCTGGGTTGTAGCATGTTCAGGTACCTCATCCTCCAGCTCTGAGTGGAATTTTGAGTTGTATTTATATGTGTGCTGCTGCTGCTGCTAAGTCACTTCAGTCGTGTCCGACTCTGTGTGACCCCATAGACGGAAGCCCACCAGGCTCCCCCATCCCTGGGATTCTCCAGGCAAGAACACTGGAGTGGGCTGCCATTTCCTTCTCCAATGTGTGAAAGTGAAGTCGCTCAGTCGTGTCCGACCCTTAGCGACCCCACGGACTGCAGCCTACCAGGCTCCTCCATCCATGGGATTTTCTAGGCAAGAGTACTGGAGTGGCTTGCCATTGCCTTCTCCGATTTATATGTGTAACAGGCACTTAATGTTGACCAAATTTTAAAACATATTTAGAACTTCTGGTGATTGTACTTTATTAAAGAATATTCCTATGACTATTTTTGTATACCATCATAGCCATCGTTTTGTGTTCTTAAAAGTTGTAGACAAATGACAAAATCTATAGTAAAAGTAATAGTAATAATGCTTAAAAATAACAATAGTCATATTTATAGAGCACTGCCTTTGTGTCAAGCATTTTCCAGGTATTATTTCATGGAAGAGTAAGTACATAGGTTAAATCTTCTCCCTTCCACAGACAAGAAAACAAAACTTAGAAAACTTGTGTAACTTGCCTAAGGTGAAAGTGGATGCCTGAGCAGGGATTCCGTGGAGTTTGATGCAGAATTCTCATTCCTGTTCATGCCTCAGCATCCTTAAAAAGTAACGTAGGGGCAGTGGAGGAGGGCAATTGGAAAGACATGGAACAGAAGACAGTGGTGGTGGTGGGGTTATTCTGTTCACACCCGTAGAAAATGATACAATTTGTCAACTAGTAATTTTTTTCTTTCAAAGAACATGAGGACAATATTTTTGTGTGTATGGCTATGCTATGCATCATGTGGAATCTTAGTTCCCCGACCAGGGATGGAACCCACGCCCTCTGCAGTGGAAGCATGGAGTCTTAACCACTGGACCACCAGGGAAGTCCCAGAAACAATTCTTTGAGATCTGAAGAAGTGGTTTTCCAAGCATGGTCTGGGGACTCCTGAAGATCCCACAGACGCTTTTAGAGGGTCTGTGAGGTCAAAATAATTTTTATAGCCATATTGTATGGTAAAAACTGTTTTCATAATAATACTAAGATGCTCATTTTTTCCACAAGTGTGCTCATGGTAAAATATTCCATGACTACATGACATATTGCAAAAGACTGAATGCAGAAGCACATATAAAAATGTAGCTGTCTTCTGTTAAGTTTACCATTAAAGAGGTTAAATAAAGATAGCAAAACAATCTCATTTTAATTTTTTTAAATTGGGATTTTTCATAAAAATATTTCACAGATGTTACTATAGAATTGTTTTAATATTTTTAAAAATGAATTTAAAATTTTAAAATATTCTGAGTTTTAATTTCTAACATAGTAAGTACTGACAGACATAAGCCATACAAACAAATACATTTCAGGGAATTCCCTGGCAGTTCGGTGGTTAGAATCCATGTGTCCATGGCAAGGGGTCTGGGTTTGATCCCTGGCCAGGGAACTAAGATCCCGCAAGGCGGTGTGGCCAAAAAAAAAAAAAAAATTATTTTTTTAAAATTTTAGTTCTGAAAATACAGAGTTTGAACACTTCTGTTCTGTGATCACATATAGAATACTTATTTATAGCATCAATGATAGCATGGCTTCCTATTTCAGAATCACTTGAAGAGACATGTTGTAAATGGAAATGAACTTGGATGATTTAGTGTTGTAGCTCTGAGAGTTTAGTGACCATTATCACTAAATCGCAAAATCTTGCTCCCTCACACATTTCACTCATACAGGAGACCTGAATAGTGTATACAGCAGCGAAAGGTGCTGTCAGCAAGGCTATGAGAAACAGAAGTTTTCTTACAGTCCAAGAGGATGAGTAACAAACTACCACACAGCCTGCTGCCTCAGGAGTATAGACCAACATGACTTTTTAACTAAGACAGCACACATTTAATCAACCACTTCCACACATGAAAACACTGTCATTACTGCTCCAAGACCATGCTCTTTCTCCACCTTCAAAATCTGGGGATCTGTTGTTAAAGGTGTGTCTATTTAAGAGGCAGAAAGAGGACTTCGCATATTTTATCTTTCTGTGTATTTTTCAAACTTTTCATGTATTTTGTTTTGTCCACTCCTTTCTTCCTCTTCTTAACCCCATGACTCCTCCCTCAAAGTTTCTATTCCTTTTTTTTAAAGCACAATAAATAACATGAAAGACAGAGAACAGAGGAGACACTTTCCTACTAAGAGAACCACTAGTAATTATTTCACCATATATGAAGTAATTCAAACCTTCAACTCAAGATGGGTTTTCAATTGGTGTTAATTTTTCCATTGCAATGAGCTGAGAGACAGCTATTCAAATTCTAGTAACATCTGACCACAAATGCACTACAAGAATTATTCTTCGGTCATCAGAAATATGGTAACAGATGAGCAGTATCCAGGTAAGTGGTAAGGCCTCTAAGAACTAACATTATTATGTTTATCCTTCAGACACATGGCTACTGAAGTGCTAGTTGCTGAAGGTTTGAACAAGAGAAGACGTTTCCTGCCTTTCCTGCTCCCAAATGGCCAGGGCAGAAGCCACCTTCCCAGACAATGATAACATAGTATGTCAAGTGCTGTCAAGGCTGATGAAAGTTGGGCCCTGAGAAAAGGAAGGTAGGGAGTCGTGATGGACAGAGGAGTGAGTCGCACCATGTGGTTGGAGAGAGGATTCAGGCAGAGGGCTGTGTGCTGGCTGGCAGACTGACGCCTTGGTGAGCAGTAGTGTGGTCACAACCCAAACAGTGTACTTGCGCTCACGTGTGCATGCATGCAGAGCCCAGGTGAGACAGGATAGACACCCTTACCACATAGAAGGACACCATGGGTAAAACGGACTTGTGTTGAAGGGTCTCCAGAAAGATGAGTTGTTCAAGCAGAGGACCTTATCCAGCATCTCTTCTATGAGATAATTCTCCCGACAAGGACATGAAGAATCTTAGCACAGCAAGGTTTCAGTGTCCGATTTTAAAATAATGCTCATATCTTTGCCTATTAAGAATTTATAGCACACGGGCCAATGAACAGACAAAGCATACTAAAAATGCAATACTAAAAGCTTAAAATTATTTACAATCTGAAATACAACATTTTATTATAATATGCCCACAAAGTAACATATGATCATACTGTAATCTATAAAAATCATATTATATAATCAGATACTAGTTTCTAAAACTAGTTCTCAAGACAGAAATCCTAGGTAACTCAGGGAAAGACAATTTAGAAATAGAAATATGCTTCTATTTGAGGAAAAATGGCTTCCCTGATAGCTCAGTTGGTAAAGAATCCACCTGCAACGCAGGAGACCCTGGTTTGATTCCTGGGTCAGAAAGATCTGCTGGATAAGGGATAGGCTACCCACTCTAGTATTCTTGGGCTTCCCTTGTGGCTCAGCTGGTAAAAGAATCCACCTGCAATGAGGAAGACCTGGGTTCGATCCTTGGGTTGGGAAGATTCCCTGGAGAAGGGAAAGTATTCTGGCCTGGAGAATTCCATGGACTGTATAGTCCATGGGGTCACAAAGAGTCAGACTTGACTGAGAGACTTTCACTTCGTGTTTGAGGAACACTTCTATTTGAGATTGGACTACTTTTTGAGACATTGTAACAATCTAGTTATAGGCATCAAGTCATGCAATTTTATGAGAACTGGCTAATCTAGATTTTGTGTCTGAGTACCTGTGCATGCCAGTGTGTGAGTATGGAAGTGAAGTGAAAGTTGCTCAGTTGTGTCCAACTCTTTGCGACCCCATGGACTTTACAGTCCATGGAATTCTCCAGGCCAGAATACTAGAGTGGGTAGCCTTTCCCTTCTCCAGGGTATCTTCCCAACCCAGGGACCAAACCCAGGTCTCCCGCATTGCAGGTGGATTCTTTACCAGCTGAGCCACAAGGGAAGCCCATGAGTATGGAAACTATGACCCAAAATCATTAACTCTTCAACTTCCATGGAAAATTCATGCAAATATAAGAATTTAATTGAATATTTTAAAAGAAAGTTCATCCTTTTCTTTTTTGAAATATGGGGTTTAAATTTATTTGGCAGCAGCCATGGAGTGCCAAGTTTAACAACAGCTGATTAAATTTTTTTTCCTTACTTTGACTTTATTGAAAAAGAATCAAAACTATGTTGGCACAGACTGTATTTCTCATCCTAAATGGTTTAACATTTGCAATATTTTGTATATGATATGTGTGTCATCTGAAAGAGACTTTTTCCCATTAAAAATAATCAAAGAGAAAAAGATGATGTTTGCATTTTCTTTGTTCGAGGTGTTTATTGCATCTCAGAGGGCGTACATGCACTGGATTTTTAAAGTGAAATACAAAGAAAAGCCATGTTGAAATTGGTTTTAGGTAATTTTCCCCCATTACAGTGTATGTTATCCCCACAGTAAATTCAGATACAACCACTTTTAAATGGTACCATACATCTATTGAGTAATTTGAAAAAAAGGCAAACACCTTTCCAACCCAATATGCTTTAACAAAGAGCGGCCAAGCCACTAGCAACACTGATCAACAGTGACCTCATGTATGCATCAAAATCTTAAGCCAAGCCATCAGCACAGACAATATGACGACAACTTAAAAATTAACGAATACAGTATGTACAGTAAAGAATACAATTCTCTGATTTAGTTTAAATTCTAATCACAATGGTACAACAAAACCTACTTTGAGCTCAATTGAGGGATGGAAGAACACTAGTCTACAGAACACACAAAGAAATACTAAATTAACAGATGTACATAAACCCCACAAGAAAATAAAGATTTGCAGTAAACTTTAAATTACAGCTATACCTTGGGGTGCCTTCATAATCACTTAAATAGCACACTTCTAATTGCATTTTCACATGATGGAAACAGACCCTTTCCTTTCAGTGCACTGAATCAAGAATGAACAAGTAGGTCAATTTAGATGCAAAACCTGTCAAACATAATTAAAATAGATAATTTAATACAGCAGTGATTAAATATGGAATTCTTCCCATATGATTTTTCATTCTTGATTAAGGTAGCTTTGAGGGGAAATATTTGTTATGGACATTAACTTTTATATATTTTTTTAAAATAAAATTTCTTAACATATACAGTGCCACAAAAATAAACATTTCCCACACAGCTGAAGTTCCTGTGACTGGAAAAGTGTACTCCACACCGAAAAAAGTTCTGTATATTTAAGAGTGTTTTCCTTACTATCTGATATTATCACACTATATTTGTAACGCAGATACAGAAGAAAAGAGAATTTATGGGGAGAGTTCAGGTGTGTCCAAAAGTTATATATACATTGAAACCTTCAAAAACACAGACACGTCTTTCCCAATGGCTCACCACACAACAGCTGCGTCATCCGTCCATGGGCGAGGTGCAGAGAGCACTACAGAAACATCCATTCATTGTTTACATCACGCAACACACAAAGAACCCACATACACCACAATTCTGAGAGTAGGGATAACAGCTAAGGTAGTACACATTCCTAATGTTCACTTTCACAGCTGTGCTACACATTTTGGAAGAGAAGTTATGAATAAGCATTGGGATTGGTACTGGTGGCTCCCTTTGAAACTCTGAGCGTCAATTGTATTTGAAGTCTCCAAAGTCATTATTTTTTTTCCTATTCAGTCACAAAAATTGCAGCTGTAAAGACAAAAAAGCACTTGAATTAGAAAATGATATTATGCAGTTCTCAAACATTTTACCTTCCTTGCAATTTTACTTCGCTGTTTTACACAGCAGGTCTTCATATTACCAAAGTCACATTTAAACACTTTTCACAATTCTTTAAGACAAGCTTAAAATTTCACCCAGGAAAATTAAAAAAATTTTTTTTCAATGTATAGCTTCATTTTAAGTAAGCAAATTCTATTGGCAAAATTTGGAACCTGGATACTTAGAAAGTATCCAATTTCCAATTTCTAAGTATACTTAGAAAAAAATCTTAGCAAGACATTCAGTATCAATTAAAAACAGTTAACCTTAAAAAAGGGCAGTGGAGAAAAAGGGGGCAGGGCAGGGACTCCGTTTTCTGGGGTTCTTTTCAGTTAAGGTTTTCAAGGAGCCACTAAGTACTTGTGCAAGTGACAGAACGGAGAGTGGGGAGACATCCCCAGTGACGCAAAGCCTGTGATTTACACGCCCTCTCCCCTCCCTGCTATCTCCCATGCTGTGTCACCTCTGCCAGGAAACCCTTCCCGGGGTCTTCAGGCTTAGGCACGGGGGTAACCCTCCTCTGTAACATAGTCTGTGTCTGTCCCTCTTCTGCCTGACTCTGAGAGCAGAGGGTGTCTCAAGCACTTCTGTTTCAGGCACTTCTCAGAATTCCTGCACATGCTGACAGCAACATTTCTGAATAACAAGTGGATAAAAGGCTGCTTCCTGCTGCACTCTTGGCCATTTCTGAAACTTCAGCTGCTAAGAAATAAGCGCTTGTTGTTTTATTTATGCATCTATATGATGCCTACCTCAGTCCAATCCAGCCCAAAGTGGAACAGAAAAGTTGGGCTCAAGGAGAATTACTTGGCTGACATGTCAAGGCCTTAAAATGATAAATTATTAATGTTGTATGAAGAAAAAAATCACAAGGCAGAAATCCACAAAATTCATCGTAGGCATCAGAGGAAGTTTAAAATAAATAAATATATAAATACATATAGTAGATTTATGATAAAAAGAACACCAGACAGGGGTTCAAAAACTTCAAAACTCATACTTCTCTTCCAGTGTGACCCTGGGCAAATCACTTAATGCCCAGGGACAGTTTCTTTAGCTGTGAAATGGAAGCCAAAATATCTGGCTAGCTTATCCTGCAGGGTTTGATCTCCAACAGAGGTGATCAAGGAGTTAATTACTAGGAATAATGAAAAATACTGTGTAAATGAAAGGCATCATTACCAGTGTTCACTCACATTCAGCAAGTATTAAGTTGGCCAAAAAGTTTGCTCTGGTTTTTCTGTAACATGAAAAATTTGAATCAACTTTTGTGCCAACTTAATATTTGTTGAGAAGCTATCCACTGTGTCAGGTTCTGGGGCTAACAGCAAATCGTTGTCTTCATTAGTTTCCTTCTATAAGTCCACTATTAGCCATAATGTAATTTCACAAATTACATTAGAAATTTAAAACTAGAATGTTAGAAATGAAAATTTGCCTGAATGCAGAGATACAAAGGGTAATAAATCTAAGCTTTACTTGATGAGGCCAAATAAGAATAAGCAAAATAAAATTACAATTGTCACCAAATATATTCTTAGTTTCTAAATGAAGTATTATAAATGTTACCTTTCTATAAATTCTAGTCATCATAAAATGCAGCAGTAATTTTCTACTTTATGAAGTAGCTTGGGCAACCTTTTGCTTTATTAGTATAATCTGTGTGCTTTCCAGGGTAAGGACAATTTGGAGGTTTCTCTCCCTCTTAGTCTTGCAAATTATGTAAGATTAAAAAATCACTGACAAAGATAGCTTTCAATATGGATTTCAAAAGCATACACATTCAAACAATTATTATTATATATATGTATTAAAGACACAGAAGTACAAATATTATACCTAATAAAATAGCTAAGCATAGCATAGGTCACTATTACAAGCCCACAGGAAAAGCTCAATATTAGATACCTTAAATTGTTTACAAGAAATCCTTGATGTTAAGATCCGCTAATGGGTCCTTTGCTGGAGGTTTCTTGGGACTCTGAGAGGCAGGTGTAGGGCTTGGAGAAAGCTAATGAGGAAAAGCCAGCCCAAGACAGTGGAACAGAAAGCAAACAGAGACAGATAAGCATTAGGCCAAGCACATACCACAGAAAACAAACATGCAGAAGATTAGATGGCTAAAAGTTTACAAAATCTACTTTGTTCTACTTAGTCACAGGGTTGTTTTAGATTTTGGATTTAAAAAACACACTTCAAAGGATATTGGCTTTCTTGAAATTATTTGACATCAAATTTAGCCAAAGTAAAATTTGAGGACTCTTGTAGAACAATATGGATATTAGTTAGGGAAGATGTGAAAAGCTAGTCACATTAAAGCTATTATGAATACATAGTGGAAAAAACAACTCCTCTATTCAAAGCATTGTGACTTTGAGTTATTAGTACCTCTAAACTAATAAAGGAATATAAACGACTTTTCTCAGAGGGAGAGTGAGTTTGAAGGAAAAACGGAAAGAAAACAGCTTGCAGAAAGTCACTTAAGAAATTACTTTAAAATATTAGCTAAATAGACTAGAATTTCATATAAAGTATTTTAAGTGAACACCTGTCAAATGTGGGGGCACTGTTTGTTTTTGGATGAGCAAATAGTCTAGCAGTGAATGTCACCGAATTCCAATCTTGCCTGTCCAGCTTGTAGAGAAGATTAATTATTAGATACTACAGAGAAGAATCATACTAAACCTGAAGCAAAAGCAACCAAAAATTTACTTACCTTGTTTCTGCTGAATGAATACCTAAATTATTTCATTGTGTGACAAACGTAAGTTTTGGGAACAGGCTTTTGCAGGAATGTTAGGGTCCAAGGCCTTGAAAAACGTCATGGAGTCTACATAGAACAATAACTAACATGTATCCTTTGAGCTAATTAATCTTCTATGCTTGTAACAAGATGGAAACTCAGGAACCTGGGACTGAAGGGCAGGGATGTATGTTTTCTTTTTTGGTTCTGTAAACAAAGCTCCTGAAATAAGGAGTTTTAGATTTGCTCCTTTGTCCAGAAACTATTAACTGTAGTATGTATCAGTCAAATTTCCATTTTTAAAACTGGGATCCTATCTCATGGAAAGGCCAGGAAAAAATAAATATAAAGGGTCAAAGTTGTTTGGAAGATAAGAAACTCAAGGACTGGTCCATAATTAATAATTAGGTGATATGACATTGTGACACCAACCAACTGACCTACAGTGCAAGAGTCCACACACCAGAAATGAAACACTTCTGTGTCTCCCAAAGCTACTGACTCATGTTTGCTTTTTTATCTAGTATCTAATCAGCTACGATTCTTCTCTGATGCAGGAAATACAGCTTAAAGACTGCATAACTATGGCATACCATTTCCCAAGTTACCATAAATTCAATTAAATGATTAAAACACTGTTTTCATTATATCATCTATTTTTCATTTTCATCCTTTGAATTAAGTAAACAAATTGATGCTATGCAACACTGGTATCAAGTAGGAAAACTACTTCATATAATAAAACTGTATTATTTCTAAAGCGTTCAGCACACCAAATACAATAAGACTTTTAAAAATCTCAGTAACATCCTTTCAATTTCTGTTTTTCAAAAAGGTGGTAGATAGTCATGGCTATATTTAACCATCAAGGAAATATTTATAAGTGAGATTCTTTCTTGGAATTTAAATATATCTAGATTGACTGTAATCCCAACTATGAAACCCCAAACTTCCCTCCATAGCCACTCCCTGCCCACCACCCTCCCCCACCCCAAACAACTTTAGGTAGCATTCATTATCTCAGAGCAAAAGAGAAAATTCCTCAGGAAGCCAGTGCTTTGGTGATGGCCTCGAAGGCTGGAGTCTCTTACCACTCTTGTGGTCATTATGGCTTTTGAAGGATTAAAGTAAAGAAACTGAAGCCAATTTTGGGAACAGGTAGAGAAGGAATTTAGAGATGATTCAAGGAAGAAAAGGGGATTAAAGTACATTCATAAGATTCACAATAGGATTCCTATTGTGAGGCTGAGACAACATAAACACATGTGATAAATTTAAAAATTATACAATAGAAGCGAAACCATTTACTGATATCCTTAAAATATATCTGAGCCATGTGTTTTGAGTGCTCAGCACGGTGCTAGTAGTTATAATGTTCTTCCTCCGTCCCAAATCAAGTTCGCATGGTGAAAACTTCTTTGGTTCTACATATACCTTCACTTGGGCCAGGCATTTATGAGAGGAATAAACAAAGGGTGATTTATCAGTATGAACATCATTATTAGCAGCAAAACAGTTCAACAAAGTGCATATATTTTAGCATCTTTGCAAATAAAAGTAGCATGCTGTATAGTAAGAAACTCAGCCTAAAGAGTTTGTCTTGGAGCCTGGTAGGTAACTTCTAAACCTTTGGAATGTACCTAGTACCAGGAATGTCTTTGTTATTCAGAGTGGGTTTGTGGCACCACAGCTGATAATTTATGCTAACTAGGTAACTCAGGGTTGGGGGTTGGCCATGCCAGAAAATCATCCATGTGATGAAACAGTTCAGTCTTTGGGCCACAGGATATGAACCTGACCTTCAGGAAGGGAGGAAGGCTGGAGATGGGAGTTCAACCACGTGAGACATAATTCAGTTAGTCACTCCTATATAATGACAGCTTAATAAAAACTCTGCATACTGAAGCTCGGGTAAGCTTCTGGGTTAGCAGTACTGCATGTATATCCTCACACAGTGATGCCGGGTGGGTAATGCATCCCTGAGGACAAAGAAGCTTCTTGTGGGATCCTCCCAGACTTTGCCCAGTGCATCTCTTCTTTTGGCTGGATCTGTTTGTATCTTTTCACTACAATAAAACTGTCATTGTAAAGTTAGTGCTTCCCTGAGTTCTATGAGTCCTACTAGAAAACTGCCTAATCTGAGGGTGGTCCTGGGAATCCTTAAATCTGCAGGCAGCTGGTCTGAAGTGAGGGTGGCCTTTGGGACCTGAAGGGTCTGATGAGGGCAGTCTTGTGGGAAATGCTCCCTTAGGCTTTGTTGTTGTTTTGTTCAGCCACTCAGTCGTGTCTGACTCTTTGTGACCCCATGGACTGCAGCACGCCAGGCCTCCCTGTCCACAACCAACTCCCGGAGTTTACTCAAACTCATGTCTACTGAGTCAGTGATGCCATCCAATCATCTCATCCTCTGTTGCCCGCTTCTCCTCCTGCCCTCAATCTTTCCCAGCAACAGGGTCTTTTCCAATGAGTTAGCTCTTTGCATCAGGTGACCAAAATACTGGAGCTTCAGCTTCAGCCCTTCCAATGAATATTCAGGGTTGATTTCCTTCAGGATGGACTGGATTGATCTCTTTGCTGTTCAAGGGACTCTGAAGAGTCCTCCAGCACAACAGATAGAAAACATCAGTTCTTCAGCACTCAGCCTTCTTTATGGTTCAGCTCTCACATCCGTTCATGACCACTGGAAAAACCATAGCTTTGACTAGGCAGACCTTTGTCCGTAAAGTGACGTCTCTGCTTTTTAATATGCTATCTAGGTTAGTCACAGATTTTCTTCCAAGGAGCAAGTGTCTTTTAATGTCATGGTTGCAGTCACCATCTGCAGTGATTTTGGAGCCCAAGGAAATACACTGTTTCCATTTTTCCCCCATACATTTGCCATGAAGTGATGGGACTGGATGCCAAGATCTAGGCTTTACAGTTTGGCAGACTCACTGCAGTTGGCGTCACTAGTCTTGGGCAAACTTAGCAGCAAGGAGTATGGTGTCCCTAACCTTAATTGTGGCTAACTCTAGGAACACATCGTAAGACAATGGATTACAGCTACTCATTTTTTCCTGGAATAGATGCCTAGATATTTTACCCACCTGGTAGTTTTCAGGAAACATTCCAAATGAAGGAAAGGAATGGAGGGACCTTAGGACAGTTAGTTTTTTCTATCGTTTTCCTTTAAATGTCACCACTGTTCATCTGTCTTCCTTGCTCCCTTTACTTCTTCCCAAGCAACAAACATGAAGACGGCATCAGGTAAAAACATTTTTAAATTGTTGGTCACATGACGATTTACACTTATAAATTAACGTTATTCTTTCGTGGACATTTAAAAACTGACCTGTGTGCCAGGTACAGCTGCAACTCCAAAGGGAGGCCTCATCATGGGCTGTGCAAACATGACGGGCTGCTGAGGCATCATGGGCATGCCTGTTCCCGCCGGAGGCTGAAAAACGCAGAGGGGTTCACAGTGTGAGTGGAGTCCACTCTGGCAATGCCCTGAGGTTTATGTCTTTAATAAGTTAAAGAAAATTTCTGAGGAATCCAGGGTGTAGTTTTTTACAAAGATGCTTACTTAAATTTATTTTTATTTATGTTTTTGGCTGTGCTGTGTGGCATGTGGGGATCTTAGCTCCCCAACCAGGGACTGAACCTGTGCACCCTTACAATGGAAGCATGGATTCTTAACCACTGGACTGCCAGGGTACATGCTCAACTGTGTTTGACTCTTTGCAACTCCATGGACTGTAGCCTGCCAGGCTCCTCTATCCATGGGATTTCCGAGGCAAGAATACTGGAGTGGGTTGCCATTTCTTCCTCCAGGGGATCTTCCCAACCCAGGGATTGAACCTGTGTCTCCTGCATAGGCAGGCAGATTCTTTGCCACTGAGCCCACCTTTGAAACTCCAGACCACCAGATAAGTTCCTACAACTTGTATTTTAGAATGATAGGTGTTGTAAGGCTGGCAGATGGCAGAGAATCACTGAGGTGCCTAAGAAGCCTGGCTGGCCAGACAGCATCCTTACCCCAACCAAGCTTTGCTGTTGTTTATCTATCTTCTGTACGGATAGTTCTTAAAGAGGTAAAGACTTGTTTCTTTATGGAATATGGCCCTAAAATTTGCTAGTGATAAAAGTGGTAAGTGAAAAGTCAGGATACTGATGAAAACTTGATTTTGATGACTGAGCTAAGAGCCCAGGTCACTGGTTTGGTAAACAGTACTCCAAAAATGACATTATCAGTGCATTACAAAAATTATTTTGATGGTGGAAAATTATTTTAAGTGTCTTATAACTGACTTGATCATGTCCTGTGTAGACTACTTAATGTCTAAAGCAGATGACTTAATTTTTTAATTTTACTCTACTGTGTTATGGGGAGAATTATATTCTATAGGTAATCTGGGATTTGGCAAAGTCCTTAGAAGTATTAATTACAATTTTTAAAACAGGTCATCACTCACCATTCCAAACCCTGCTCCAGGTTGTCCAACAGATGGTGCCCCAGCAACAGGAGGAACTGAACTGGTTGGAGGTACAGCTCCTTGCTATCAAAAAAACCACAAAACACACAGAGACACACAAATAGCAAACAAAAAGAACCAATATAATATGGCTTTAAAAGGACAGAATATAACTTTTAAATGCATGCTCTTAAGTATGTGTAAAGACATAAAGAAATCTCAAATTTCAGTTTTCAATTTTCAAAACAGGCACTAGCACCACGTCACTGATACAAAGGTTACTAACGTGCTGTTCACCACTGTGGAGCTATTTGGTCTCAGCTTATGCTCTGTACCTACTTATGCCACCTTCAATGTAAAGAAGTCAAATTTTTCTAAACTTTTTTTTGTCTAATCATTATATTCTCCAATAGGCACTGAATTAGAGATTTGAGGAACGCTTTCGTTTACATGTTTAAAGCTTGGTTTCCATTTCCCTCCACTTAAAAAAATTAATTTATTTTTTAATTGAAGGATAATTGCTTTATAGAATATTGTTGCTTTCTGCCAAATATCAACATGAATCAGCTATAGGTATACATATGTTCCCTTCCTCTTGAACCTCCCCTCATCTCCCTCCCCATCCTACCCATCTAGGTTGTTACAGAGGCCCTATTTGAGTTCCCTGAGTCATACAGCAAATTCCCACTGGCTATCTATTTTACATATGGTAATATAAGTTTCCATGCTATTCTCTCCATACATCTCATCCTCTCCTTCCTCCCCGTGTCCATAAGTCTGTTTTTTATGTCTGTTTCTCCACTGCTGCCCTGCAAATAAATTCATTGGTACCATCTTTCTAGATTCCATATATACGCTTTAGTATACAAAATTTACTTTTCTCTTTCTGACTTCACTCTGTATAACAGGCTCTAGGTTCATCTACCTCATTAGAACTGACTCAAATGTATTATATTATATGGCCGAGTAATATTCCATTGTATATATGTACCACAGCTTCTTTATCTATTCATCTGTCCATGGACATCTAGGTTGCTTCCATGTTCTAGCTATTGTAAGTAGAGATGCAATGAACATTAGGGTACATGTATCTTTTTCAATTTTGATTTCCCCAGGATATATGCCTAGTAGTGGGATTGCTCGGAGAAGGCAATGGCAAGCCACTCCAGTACTATTGCCTAGAAAATCCCATGGATGGAGGAGCCTGGTAGGCTGCAGTCCGTGGGGTCGCTAGGGGTTGGACACAACTGAGCGACTTCACTTTCACTTTTCACTTTCCACTTTCACACATTGGAGAAGGAAATGGCAACCCACTCCAGTGTTCTTGCCTGGAGAATCCCAGGGACGGGGGAGCCTGGTGGGCTTCCGTCTATGGGGTCACACAGAGTCGGACACGACTGAAGTGACTTAGCAGCAGCAGCAGCAGCAGTGAGATTGCTGGGTCATATGGTGGTTTCATATGCTTCCCTGGTGACTCAGATGGTAAAGTGTCTGCCTGCAATGTGGAAGACCCAGGTTCGATCCTTGGGTTGGGAAGATCTCCTGGAGAAGGAAACGGCAACCCACTCCAAAACTCTTGCCTGGAGAATCCCATGGACGGAGGAGCCTGGTAGGCTACAGTCCATGGGGTCGCAAAGAGTCGGACATGACTGAGTGACTTCACTTCACTTCATGGTGGTTTTATTCCCAGTTTTATATATTATTCTTTTTTGTGTTATATTTGCTTCTCTCTGACTTCTGACTGTTGTACGTTTGTACAAAGATCAAAACTAATTCCAAGTTTTAGGAAGCATTTAGACTACACATAATACTGTTCACATATCCCATTTCAGGCTCAGGTTTGAGAGTTTTCAGTCATATACCAAACCCCCTAATACTTCCCTTAGGCATAAAATTAACCCTACTGCAATCCCTTGAAATTTACACTGTCCTCCAGTTCAGCTGCAACCTTGAAAATAACAGCACACACTCCCAGGAATAGTATCACAAGGAGCAGAAAATATTTTAATTATTTGCTTCATCTTGTCTGTCTAGGTGGTTTCCTAGAAACACTGGCTCAAAAGGCTTGTTGTTATCTTGCCAAACTGGGAACCCATCTAGTGCTAAAGCTGTTATCTGAAGATAAGTATTTGTGGAAAATACTTAAAGGCAAATTTTTCAGTTGTTGCTCTATCAGGTAATGGATATCAGTCCTGGCAAATAGCAGCCTAAACAAAAGCTCAGAGGAAAGGCTGGAGAATGAGAAGCTTCGAGGATGAAGGGTTTGAAAAATGCAGACATCCCCCTGGGAAATTAAGATAGCCATGCACATGCCCAGGGCTATGCACATACTCCGGAAAGACTTGAGATGCCTCTGGGCTGACTTAGAGGCTTTAAGCAAGCAGCAGTAATTGCTAAGGTAGAGTTACAACCTGCCTGGTTGAGTCTCAAGTCATGCCTAACACACACACAGAGCCGCCCTGCAAATACCGGGACTATTTTTGGTTCCAGGAGTTTAAGTATCTGTCTAATTCTCAGCTGACCAATCAGCTAAAGGACAAAACAAACAAGCAAATAACTCCCTCTACCAAAGTAGCAAAACAACAATAAAAAAAAAGTAGCAAAAATAAACGTTGGGGAAGGGTCATGACTTTCAGTGCTACCATACTATAATATTCAATGTATCCAGGTTCCAATCGAAAAATTATGAAATATGAAAAGAAACAAGAAAATATAGCTCATATGCAGGAGAAAGATCTCAACTCAATAATCTAAACTTCTACCATAAGAAACTACAAAAACGAAGAATTGTAAAGTGAGCAGAGAAAGGAAATAAAAACAATTAGAGCAGAGAAAAATGAAAAAAGGAATGGGAAAACAACAATAAAATGAATAGACTTTCAAGTAGACGAGAAAAAAAGAGAAACCTAAATGACCAAAATCATGAAAGGAAGTGGAGATATTACTACCAATCTTCAGTTCAGTTCAGTTCAGTCGCTCAGTCGTGTGTGACTCTTTGCGACCCCATGAATCACAGCACGCCAGGCCTCCCTGTTCATCACCAACTCCCGGAGTTCTCTCAAACCCACCTCCATCGAATCAGTGATGCCATCCAGCCATCTCATTCTCTGTCGTCCCCGTCTCCTCCTGCCCCCAATCCCTCCCAGCATCAGAGTCTTTTCCAGTGAGTCAACTCTTCGCATGAGGTGGCCAAAGTACTGGAGTTTCAGCTTTAGCATCAGTCCTTCCAATGAACACCCAGGATCGATCTCCTTTAGGATGGACTGGTTGGAACTCCTTGCAGTCCAAGGGACTCTCAAGAGTCTTCTCCAACACCACAGTTCAAAAGCATCAATTCTTCGGCGATCAGCTTTCTTCACAGTCCAACTCTCACATCCATACATGACCACTGGAAAAACCACAGCCTTGACTAGATGGACCTTTGTTGGCAAAGTAATGTCTCTGCTTTTTAATACGCTATCTAGGTTGGTCATAACTTTCCTTCCAAGGAGTAAGCATCTTTTAATTCCATGGCTGCAATCAGCATCTGCAGTGATCCTGGAGCCCAGAAAAAATAGTCTGACACTGTTTCCACTGTTTCCCCATCTATTTCCCATGAAGTGATGGGACCAGATGCCATGATCTTAGTTTTCTGAATGTTGAGCTTTAAGCCAACTTTTTCACTCTCCTCTTTCACTTTCATCAAGAGGCCTTTGAGTTCCTCTTCACTTTCTGCCATAAGGGTGGTGTCATCTGCATATCTGAGGTTATTGATATTTCTCCCGGCAATCTTGATTCCAACTTGTGCTTCTTCCAGCCCAGCGTTCCTCATGATGTACTCTGCATAGAAGTTAAATAAGCAGGGTAACAATATACAGCCTTGACGTACTCCTTTTTCTATTTGGAACCAGTCTGTTGTTCCATGTCCAGTTCTTACTGTTGCTTTCTGACCTGCATACAGGTTTCTCAAGAGGCAGGTCAGGTGGTCTGGTATTCCCACCTCTTTCAGAATTTTCCACAGTTTATTGTGATCCACACAGTCAAAGGCTTTGGCATAGTCAATGAAGCAGAAATAGATAGGATACTGAATGAGGAATTCCCCATGTCGGTAGGTGCCCAGTATGCTACTGGAGATCAGTGGAGAAATAAATCCAGAAAGAATGAAGGGATGGAGCCAAAGCAAAAACAACAACCAGTTGTGGATGTAACTGGTGATAGAAGCAAGGTCCAATGCTTAAAGAGCAATATTGCATAGGAACCTGGAATGTTAGGTCCATGAATCAAGGCAAATTGGAAGTGGTCAAACAGGAGATGGCAAGAGTGAACGTCGACATTCTAGGAATCAGTGAACTAAAATGGACTGGAATGGGTGAATTTAACTCAGATGACCATTATATCTACTACTGTGGGCAGGAATCCCTTAGAAGAAATGGAGTAGCCATCAGGGTCAACAAAAGAGTCCAAAATGCAGTACTTGGGTGCAATCTCAAAAACGACAGAATGATTTCTGTTCGTTTCCAAGGCAAACCATTGAATATCACAGTAATCCGAGCCTATGCCCCAACCAGTAACACTGAAGAAGCCGAAGTTGAATGGTTCTATGAAGACCTACAAGACCTATTAGAACTAACATAAAGATGTCCTTTTCATGATAGAGGACCGGAATGCAAAATGGAAAAGAAATGCAAAAAAGCAAAATGGCTGTCTGAGGAGGCCTTACAAATAGCTGTGAAAAGAAGAGAAGCAAAAAGCAAAGGAGAAAAGGAAAGATATAAGCATCTGAATGCAGAGTTCCAAAGAATAGCAAGGAGAGATAAGAAAGCCTTCCTCAGTGATCAATGAAAAGAAATAGAGGAAACAACAGAATGGGAAAGACTAGAGATCTCTTCAGAAAATTAGAGATACCAAGGGAACATTTCATGCAAAGATGGGCTCGATAAAGGACAGAAATGGTATGGACCTAACAGAAGCAGAAGATATTAAGAAGAGGTGGCAAGAATACACAGAAGAACTGTACAAAAAAGATCTTCATGACCAAGATAATCACGATGGTGTGATCACTCACCTACAGTCAGAAATCTTGGAATGTGAAGTCAAGTGGCCCTTAGAAAGCATCACTACGAACAAAGCTAGTGGAGGTGATGGAATTCCAGTTGAGCTATTTCAAATCCTGAAAGATGATGCTGTGAAAGTGTTGCACTCAATATGCCAGCAAATGTGGAAAACTCAGCAGTGGCCACAGGACTGGAAAAGGTCAGTCTTCATTCCAATCCCAAAGAAAGACAATGCCAAAGAATGCTCAAACTACCGCACAATTGCACTCATCTCACACACTAGTAAAATCATGCTCAAAATTCTCCAAGCCAGCCTTCAGCAATACGTGAACTGTACCAATCTTACAGAAATAAAAAGAATTAAAATGATATATTATAAGAAATTATATGCTAAAACATTAGATAATCTAGATGTAACAGTCAAACTCCAAGAAAGACACAAACTACCAAACCTGACTCAAGAAGAAATAAAAAAATCTAAATACATGTATAGCAAGTAAATAGACTGAGTTAGTAATCAAAAACTTTTGATCACAGAGAAGCCCAGAATCAGATGGCTTCACTGGTCCGTTCTATTAAAGGTATAAAGAAGAATTAATATTAATTTTCTCAAGCTCTCAAAAAAAACAGAAAAGCAACACTTTCTAATCATTCTTTGATGCCTGTATTCCTGTGATGCCAAATACAGACAAGGACATCATAAGAAAACTACAGCCAAATTCTTTACAGATATAAATATAAAAATTCTAGACAAAATACTAGCATACCATATCTCGCAGCATATTAAAAGAATTACACACCATGACCAAGTGAGATTTATTCCAGGAATGTAAAGTTGGATCAATTAATGTAATATATCACATTATAATAATATAAGTAATAAAAGAAAAACTGACCTCAGTATATGCAGAAAAAGCATCTGACAAAATCCTCTATCCATTCATGACACAACAATACTAAATAAGCTAGAAACAGAAGGGCAATTCCTACACCTGATAAAGGGCATCTACAAGTAACTCACAATGAGGTCAGGGGAGGGGCCGGGAGGAGCTTCTCCATGTCCAAGGTAAGGAGCAGCAGCTGCACTTTGCTGGAGCAGCCATGAAGAGATACCCCACATCCAAGGTAAGAGAAACCCAAGTAAGACGGTAGGCGCTGAGAGAGGGCATCAGAGGGCAGACAGACGGAAACCATAATCACCATGAGCCAATCTGATCACACGGACCACAGTCTTGTCTATTCAGTGAAACTAAGCCATGCCGTGTTGGAATCAAGATTGCTGGGAGAAGTATCAATAACCTCAGATATGCAGATGACACTGCCCTTATGGCAGAAAGTAAAGAGGAACTAAAGAGCCTCTTGATGAAAGTGAAAGAGGAGAGTGAAAAAGTTGGCTTAAAGCTCAACATTCAGATCATGGCATCTGGTCCCATCACTTCATGGGAAATAGATGGGGAAACAGTGGAAACAGTGGCTGATTTTATTTTTCTGGGCTCCAAAATCACTGCAGATGCTGATTGCCACGATGAAATTAAAAGACGCTTGCTCCTTGGAAGGAAAGTTATGACCAACCTAGATAGTATATTAAAAAGCAGAGACATTACTTTGCCAACAAAGGTTCCCCTAGTCAATGTTATGGTTTTTCCAGTGGTCATGTATGGATGTGAGAGTTGGACTATAAAGGAATCTGAGTGCAGAAGAATTGATGCTTTTGAAATGTGGTGTTGGAGAGGACTCTTGAGAGTCCCTTGGACTGCAAGAAGATCCAACCAGTCCTTCCTAAAGGAGATCAGTCCTGGGTGTTCATTGGAAGGACTGATGTTGAAGCTGAAACTCTTAACACTTCGGCCACCTGATGCAAAGAGCGGCCCCATTGGAAAAGACCCTGATGCCGGGAAAGATTGAGGGCAGGAGGAGACAGGGACAACAGAGGGTGAGACTGTTGGATGGCATCACCGACTCGATGAACATGGGTTTGGGTGGACTCCGGGAGTTGGTGATGGACAGGGAGGCCTGGCATGCTGCGGTTCATGGGGTCGCAAAGAGGCGGACACGACTGAGCGACTGAACTGAACTGAATGGTTTTACAACATCGAAAAGATACTAAAAATCACTGAATTATACACTTTTAAAGTTGTAACGGAATGTTATACAAATTTATCTAAAACATTTTTTAAAAGAAAGAAAATACTTAAGGGGAGCAAAATATCCTCCAATATGCTTTTTGGCATAAGGATTCTTATGAGCTGATTATTTTGAAGAACAGCAGATGCAGGAGAAGCCCTGAGAACAGCAGACATTAAACTTTTGTAAGGTGTGTTTAGATTTACAAAGGAGATCCCACTTAAGGGTCTCTCTGTCTCTGTACCAGGAAGAGTATGATGACTAAATCACAAGAGAATCTCTTATCAATAGAGAAGTCACTGACTTAAATGTAAATAAAGAATTTTAAAAATAATTCTACTTATTTATTTATTTTTGGCGAGTGCTGGGTCTTTGTTACTACACGGGCTTTTCTCTAGCTGCGGCAAACGTGGGCTCCTTTCTAGTTGCAGTGCGCAGGATTCTCATTGCAGTGGCTTCTCTTGTTGCAGAGCATAGGTTTTAGGGCATGCGGGCTTCAGTATGCGATTCCCAGGCTCTAGAGTTCAGGAGCAGTGGTTGTGATGCTCAGCTGCTCTGCGGCATGTAAGACCTTCTTGAGTCAGGGATCAAACGCCTGTCTCCTGCACTGGCAGTTGGATTCTATACCACTGAGCCATCAGGGAAGCCCTGTATAACAAATCTTACCTTTGTTGACCAGTTTTTCCTGGTAACCTCTAGATTAACTGGCCACCCTGTATTTTTCTTTCTTTTGTTTTTAGCTGAAGATGGTTATTTAAGCCAGTGGCTTAGACCACCTCAGGGAGTTACTAATTTTTTCCCTTTGGTATCTCCCATGTATATATGAAGCATACATGTTAACAAGTTTCTGTTTTTCTCTTGTTAATATGTGTTACTACAGGAGTCTTCACTAAGAACTTAGAAAGATAGAGGGAAAGTTATTTTTCTTCCTCTATAAGAGAAATACTGTATTTCAGATTCACTCTACTCATTATTTCAACAGTCTAGGGGTAGGCTCGGAGAAGGCAATGGCAAGCCACTCCAGTACTCTTGCCTAGAAAACCCCATGGATGGAGGAGCCTGGTGGGCTGCAGTCCGTGAGGTCGCTAAGGGTCGGACACGACTGAGCAACTTCACTTTCACTTTTCACTTTCACACATTGGAGAAGGAGGTGGCAACCCACTCCGGTGTTCTTGCCTGGAGAATCCCAGGGAAGGGGGAGCCTGGTGGGCTTCCATCTATGGGGTCACACAGAGTCGGACACGACTGAAGTGACTTAGCAGCAGCAGCAGGGGTAGGTTACTCACCAGACCAAGAATTTTATCACTGACTGGAACTGCTTTATCAGAATTGTACCTTACAATAACAATTGTATGTTTTACAAGAATTGTATCATTAGAATTTAGTGATGTGAAAGCAAAAAGGTTTTTAACAAGTTATGAAAACAAAATGAACCTGCAGATATTCCTGATCAAATAAATGCATTAAAAATTTAAAGAGAGTCTAAGTTTGTCATTTTGTTCAAATGGTAGATTAACTCAATAATTTATCCCCTCAATATTATTTATCCTAAGGTTTAAAAAATTATTTTCTTTTTTAATCCTCGACAAAATGTTTCACCTATAGACGTATAAAGGTTAGCTGGTGTTAGGGGCAGAACTGTGGCCTCCTACAAAATGCACATATTTCTGATTTGCAAGTACCTTCCTAGTTTGTCTGATGGAAACTTAGCAGGTCTGTTGTGCTCAAAACTAGGAATGAATAACCCTATTGCCAGTCCTGTTAAAGGTTTTTAGATCTAATTTGAGTTCTGTCATCTGAAAAATTTTAGAGTTGCACCTTTAAACAACATTTAAGGGGAATTTAAAACAAACTGAGAAAAGTAACCTTAGCTCTTGTCTCTTAATAAAAACTATAAAAGGCAGCAGAAGGGTCTTGACCCTGACATCTGCCCTTTCTTGTCCTACTCAAAAACAAAGGCCTGCAGAAAATCCCATGGATGGAGGAGCCTGGTAGGCTGCAGTCCGTGGGGTCGCTAAGGGTCGCACACGACTGAGCGACTTCACTTTCACTTTTCACTTTCATACATTGGAGAAGGAAATGGCAACCCACTCCAGTGTTCTTGCCTGGAGAATCCCAGGGACGGGACAGCCTGGTGGGCTTCCGTCTATGAGGTCACACAGAGTCAAACACGACTGAAGTGACTTAGCAGCAGCAGCAGATTAATGGGAAAACCTGAAAACCCTCCCTCATCGCTTCTGAAGCACACATTTCAGCTCTCTCTTCTTTTTCTTGACTGTCCTTAGAAAAAGAGACTCAAATGTATTTAAGGAACAGAAAAATGCAAGAGACATTTTATGAGAGAACTGGGGTGGATGGAAGCCAGAGAAACTCAGAATGATTAAAGTGAAAGCAAACCAGAATTTTGATCGGGAAGTACAGTTCTGCAGTAAATGGAGCAAATGGTAGTAAATTCTGTGACTAAGTGAGGGTTAACAACGAAAAAATAACTGCCTTCATATTGCTGCCTAAAACATTAAGGAAAATAAACAAAAGAAACAGAACTACAACTCTGTTTAGGCAACTCTGCCCTCCTAAAAGACATTCAATGCAATCCCTATCAAGCTACCAACGATATTTTTCACAGAACTAGAACAAATAATCTCACAATTTGTATGGAAATACAAAAAACCTCGAATAGCCAAAGCAATCTTGAGGAAGAAAAATGCAACTGGGGGAATTAACCTGCCGGACTTCAGGCTCTACTACAAAGCCACAGTCATCAAGACAGTATGGTACTGGCATAAAGACAGAAATATAGATCAATGGAACAAAATAGAAAGCCCAGAGATAAATCCACACACCTATGGACACCTTATCTTTGACAAAGGAGGCAAGAATATAAAATGGAGAAAAGACAGTCTCTTTAACAAGTGGTGCTGGGAAAACTGGTCAGCCACTTGTAAAAGAATGAAACTAGAACACTTCCTAACACCATACACCAAAATAAACTCAAAATGGATTAGAGAGCTAAATCTAAGACCAGAAACTATAAAACTCCTAGAGGAGAATGTAGGCAAAACACTCTCCAACATAAATCACAGCAGGATCCTCCAAGACCCACCTCCCAGAATATTGGAAATAAAAGCAAAAATAAACAAATGGGACCTAATTAAAATCAAAAGCTTCTGCACAGCAAAGGAAACTATAAGCAAGGTGAAAAGACAGCCTTCAGAATGGGAGAAAATAATAGCAAATGAAGCAATGGATAAAGGATTAATCTCCAAAATATACAAGCAGCTCCGGCAGCTCAATTCCAGAAAAATAAATGACCCAATCAAAAAATGGGCCAAAGAACTAAACAGACATTTCTCCAAAGAAGACATAAAGATGGCTAACAAACACATGAAAAGATGCTCAACATCCCTCATAATCAGAGAAATGCAAATCAAAACCACAATGAGATACCATTTCACACCAGGCAGGATGGCTGCTATCCAAAAGTCTACATGCAATAAATGCTGGAGAGGGTGTGGAGAGAAGGGAACCCTCTTACACTGTTGGTGGGAATGCAAACTAGTACAGCCACTATGGAGAACAGTGTGGAGATTCCTCAAAAAACTGGAAATAGAAGTGCCATATGATCCAGCAATCGCACTCCTGGGCATACACACCGAGGAAACCAGAATTGAAAGAGACACATGTACTTCAATGTTCATCGCAGCACTGTTTATAATAGCCAGGACATGGAAGCAACCTAGATGTCCATCTGCAGACGAATGGATAAGAAAGCTTTGGTACATATACACAATGGAGTATTACTCAGCCATTAAAAAGAATGCATTTGAACCAGTTGTAATGAGGTGGATGAAACTAGAGCCTATTATACAGAGTGAAGTAAGCCAGAAAGAAAAACACCAATACAATATACTAATGCATATATATGGAATTTAGAAAGATGCAAATGATAACCCTATATACGAGATAGCAAAAGAGACACAGATGTATGGAACAGTCTTTGGGACTCTGTGGGAAAGGGTGAGGGTGGGATGGTTTGGGAGAATGGCATTGAAACATGTATATTATCACATGTGAAACGAATCGCCAGTTCAGGGTTGATGCATGTTACAGGATGCTTGGGGCTGGTATGTGGGGATGACCCAGAGGGAGGATAAGGCGAGGAGGGAGGTGGGAGGGGGGTTTGGGAGGGGGAACTCATGTACACCCGGGGCAGATTCATGTCAATGTATGGTAAAACCAACCAATATAATATTGTAAAATAAAAAAAATTTAAAAAATAAAAAATAAAAAAAATAAAATGAATATCAAATATTAAAAAAATAGAGATTACTTTTGTTGTTCTAATTTCTCTTTCCACAGCTGCTATGGACATTTTATGCTACAGTCTACTGTCTTTAACTTTCTTGAGTTTCATTATTAACAGTGTAAAGTTTTCTGCCTCATAAACAAAAATAAGGAGTTTGGGGCTTTAAAAGAAATGAGAATGTTACTCTCAGTCTCCAGGATGCTGCCTGCCAATCAGATAACTGGTGGCCTTGTGGCCCTGAAGAAGCAAAACAGTTGTTTGTTAAGTATCTGATGAATTCTTAACTGTGTATGGTTAAAATCTTCATCTTAGGGGAGGTAATGGTCAAGGAAGGTCTCCAGCTCAATACTGTTTTTAAAATACTTTTCCCTTTTTCCCCTTCGGGGATAATGGCCTCATTACTCAGCAAACTGCCCCATATAGAAACCTGGCAGCCAGTGTCCTGCTGAGTTTGTTCACAATAATCCCTAGTTGAGTGGATTCTGCCTGAGACTTTTCTTTCTTATCTTACTCTCCACCTCTGGCTCCAAACCTTTCTTTTTTTTTTTTTAACCTATGGTTGATCTGCCAGATATCAGCATTTTCACCACCTTTCCCTCTACTCCCCTACCCTCTCCTTTGACTTTGCTATCACCATGACTATTTTTTAACTAACCAGTTACAAAACACTGAATGGGGGTGGGTAGGTGGGAAAGAGGTCCAAGAGGGAGGGATATATACATATATATACACACACACAAAAAGCCGATTCACTCTGTTGTACAGCAGAAACTAACACAACATTGTAAAGCAACTATACCCTAACAAAAACAAACCAAAACACTGAACAGCTTTATCTTGCTGCTAAGAGCAACACTACTGAAGTATAAACTACTTAGGACTGTGTATAAGATCTCTTTAATTCTGCACAGAAGAGAATAGAAAAATGAGTTCTTTTAATTTGGTGATGATAATATAAATTATGAGATTTCTTGACAATATGCAGTATTAACAGATGTATAAGATGCGTTCTGAAGCAGCTTTTTCTTTCTTTAGGGACTGTATTCACAGTTATTGAGTCTCTCTCCCTCTACTCCCAACACTGTTTTTGTATTTAAGAACATAGCGCAGTTGAGGGATGGAGTGGGAGTTTGGGGTGAGCAGAAGCAAACTCATACAGAGAAAGGATCAACAACAAAGCCCTACTGTACAGTACAGGGAACTACACTCAACACCCTGTGATAAACCATAATGGGAAAGAATATGAAAAGGAATATATACATATATATGTATAGCTGACTCACTTTGCTGTACAGCAGAAATTAACACAACACTGTAAATCAACTATACTTCAAAAAAGTAGATTAAGAAAATAAAGAATGGAATGCAGCTGCCTAGGCCCAGAGTGCTACCTGCTTATGGTCTCAGCATCTATGTGGGCCACCAGACACATGCTTGGGGTCCCAGAGTAACAATTATGCTTCCTTTCACCCTCAAAGAGCACTAGTTTGCACAATAAATTATATGGTTATCCTGGGCATGGTGGTGGTTTAGTCGCTAAACTGGGTCTGACTCTTGCGACCCCATGGACTGTAGCCTGCCAGGCTCCTCTGTCCATGGGATTCTCCAGGCAAAAATACTGGAGTGGGTTGCCATTTCCTTCTGAGGGGATCTTCCAGACCCACAGGTCAGTTTAAAAGAGATGGGTAGTTTTCTACTAAGTATCCTTTACAAAAATTAAAATGGAATTTTATTTATAGATAAATACAAAAATGGCCCTCTTAAGCATTGTTTTATGCAAAGAAAGATTTTAAAAGGTAAATATCCAGATATAATAGGCAATCTTCTCATTGTTATATTTTAGAAATCACTTCTTAAAATTAAGTTCTTTCTGACTTTGAACTCACCAAAGGCAGAGAGTAATAGTCCTTGAGTTTCCTGCTCTCTTACAAACACCAGGAGGTGGAGTGGGGAGACCACAGGAAGTGGGTTTTGGAAACCAAGTCTGAGCACAGAATGTATTGATATTTTTCTATAGAAACTACCACTTAAGTTGTAGTTCAATCAATAATAATAGTATTGAAAACGAAAGTGTTATTTCACAATCGGGTCTAACTCTTTGCAACCCTGTAGACTACAGCCTGACAGGCTCCTTTGTCCATGGGATTCTCCAGAGTGGAATGGGTTGCTATTTTCTACTCCAGGGGATACAGAAATGAGACCTATCTAAATTTCATAGGAAAGGTGGTGACAGTAGTTTCAAATTTAAAAAACAGTGAGAAGACTTCATAGGGTTTTAAAAATGAAAGTTCAGGTACACAATAGAAAACAGCTCACTCTTTCTGCTAAGAATTAAAGTCTTCATTATTTATGATCATCAAGATGTGTGGGCAAGAGATGTGGTAAAAACACAGATAAAGATCAACGGTATTACATGTTTTGAAATACCAAAATATTATTTCTATAATCATAGGAATAAAAAACTAATGTCTGAAGAAGTATAAATACTATTTTGAAATACTTAAAAAGCTAGGTCATAATCCTTAGTGAACATAAAGTCAATGAAATTTGCCTTTTAGTAAATATTGCATTTTGCTCCATTTCTTCAACACAGATCAAGAAGTACAACATCAGTAGCAAAATTCAGCAATATGCTCCCTGCTCTATACACCTGGAAACTGGCCCAGTGCCTGCACCACTCTGGCCTCTGGGAGCTACGTACCAAGGGTGCGCTGGGTGGAACGCCTGCTGACCAGGTGGCGGGGGCTACTTTCGGCTGCCAGTTAGCTCCCCCAGTCAACTTCTTCTCTCCAGCATTCCACTGAAGATCTCCCCTAAAATCAACCATGCAATACACACACACACACAATCAGAAAAGAATAGTATGTGGCTCCTTAAATGTTTATTTTCATCTGGGGTCAAGCAGTAATAAAGAGAATGGGATAAAACAGAAGGAAGAGTCTTACCATATTGTACCTGAGAGAGCTTAAGAACATTTGACAAAAAAATCAATCGAGTTTTGACCTCAGTGATAACAGGAAATTCCTGTCACTGCTCATGGAAAAATGTGCCACAAAATTCAACTGAATTCATGACTGGTTAAAAAACTTCCAAGTAAGTGTGTCATAAATACTGTGTATCCTTCACTGAACTGATAATGAATCCATGATGGCACTTTCTGGATCTTAGTGGCTTCAACAGAAGGTTTCACACAATTGAATCATGACTACCACCTGCCTTCCAGCGATTGTAAGATTATATCTATTGTTAAATGCATCCCAATTTCAGAGATGTTGAAATATGCATCTAAAAAAAGTGTACATTGGTTGTCATTTTTACTACTCTTCCTTAGAACTGACTCCATGAGACACTTTAAAATCAATGTTATCGAGGAATATTACAATGAATCTAGAATTTAAAGCTATTAAAGTATTCAAACCACAATTCCCAAGTGTTTCTAGATATAATTTAGTGTGAATCTTGAGCCTGAAACAGATTATTCCTTTTCATTGCAGAGTCAATAGTTTGGAGGTTCCAGTATAATAACAACAAAAACAAAAACTGACAATGAAATAAAAACCAATTTAGAAGTTACCTAGGCTGAGAATGAGTAATACTCCATTAAGTACAAGGTTTGATAGTCTCAAACAAGTACAAATACACTGTCATAAGAAAACCAGACAGTTTCAAAAATACTTACTTTTTGGATGTGGTACCAGAAATTCCAAGATCTATAAATGGATAAGAGAAAAAAGAATTTAAATCTCTATACTCAGCTTAAATGATATGACATTTAAAAGATCAAAGAATCAGAGATCTAAAAAAAGTCCATATTTTGCATACAAATGACTGCATTTAGTTTTACAGAAGAGAAACCACTTTAGGAAACATATTCACAAGTCCAACAATTTCTTTCACTTCACGTTATTCTTAAGGATCAAACTTTCAAGTCAATCGGTATTCAGAAATGTGTGAACTTAGGAGGCTTGAGACTGCTATCTTAGGAAGGCCTGTGTGTCTGGGAACTTGGCTAATATAAACTGTTCTCTGTGCTTACTGGCTAGGTCGTGTCCCACTCTTTGAGACTCCATGAGATTTTCCAGGCAGCAATACTGAAGTGGCTTGCCATTTCCTTCTCCAGGAGCTCTTCCTGACCCAGGGATGACTGGCAGGCAGGTTCTTTATCACTGAGCTACCTGGGAAGCCAAACTGTTCTCTACACTGAGATAACACTTTTCTAATGATAAGCGTGGCTTACTTGTCTGAACTGTACAATTAACTAGGTTTATGCTGAAAATCTGCTTTCTTTTCAGGAGACTGGCTTGTATTTTGGTACATGTTAGGCAGAGTGCCTACAGGATGAGGATCCAATAAAAACCTTGGATGCCAACTCTTTATAAAGGGCTTTCCTGGGCAGAAAACTTTGTGTGTTGTTGCATGTTTGTGTGTTCGTCCCCTCTTAGGGAGGAGAGAGCATAAGGAAGTCCATGTGTGGATTCTTCTGGACTTCTCCCTTGATGATCCAGCTGTGTATCCTTACAATCCTGCTGTAAAATCTCAGCTGTGAGTACAAGCATGTGCTGACTTGGGTCGTTCTAGTGAATCTATGAATTATGTGAGTTGTCTTGGCAACTGCTGACCCAATCTCAATTCATTTACTACTCCAGCAAATATTTATTGAGCCCCCATATGCCAGGCACTGTTCTAAGCATGTGAGATAAGCCAGTGATGCAAATAAAGATCCCAGTCCCAGAGGAATCTGCGTTCTCTTGGGGTGAGATGGATGATAAAACAACAAAATATTAGAAGAGTATATAAGCTACTCGAGGCGAAACATCAAGCCTATGGAAAAATGAATATGAAGAACAGGGAAAGAGAGAGCTGGTGAGTTAGGCTGAGAGTGGGGGCAGGCAGGATTAAATAGGGTGCTCAAGGAAGCCTCATGGGGTTAAGCCTGTGCAAGGCTGCACAGAGATCTGGGAAGAGCTTTCTAGGTGAGTCACCTGGTACCCTCTCTGGTGAATGGTAACTATTTGTTTAACATTTCCAGAAACTGCCAGATCACTTTTCATGGCAGCTGCTCAAAGTTATCAATACATTCTCCCCAGCAATGTTAGAGGGTTTTAATTTTCCACGTCTTCATCAAGACTAGTTATGATCTTTCTTTTTTATCACAGCCATCCTAATGGGCGTGAACTAGCTTCCTTGGTGGCTCAGCGGTAAAGAATCCGCCTCCAGTGCAGCAGACTTGGGTTTGAACCCTGGGTTGGGAAGATCCCCTGGAGAATGAAATGACAACCCACTCCAGTATTCTGGCCTGGAGAAGTTCACAGCAGAGAAGCCTGGCGGGTTACAGTACATGGGGTCACAAAAGAATTGGACATGATACAGCAAATAAATGGCAAAAAATGGTTGTGAAGTAATATTTCACTATGGTTTTGATAGGCATTTCACAGATGACTGATGTTGAGCCCCTTTTCATGTATATATTGGCCATATGTATATATTCTTTGGAGAAATGTCTTCTTTAAATCATGGGAATGGGAAACAAAAATATGTCAGCAGGAATACTACATAGGAAAAAAGTTGTCTCAGGGATCTGCTAAATTTTTGATATAGCCTTGAGTGAAACAAAAGGTTATCAGTGATGGTAAGCCCATTCACCTTAACAAAAGAATTAAATTCAGAGTTAAAACAAGGCCAATATTTGTAACAGCTCCCTCATCTCCTATGATTCTCTCCTTCACTTACCCAGCTCCAGTCACTAATGTCCATGGAACTCTTTGAGTATGCCAGGCAATCATCTGTCCCAGTGCCTTTGCACTGGCCATCTCCTTTGCCCACAAATTTTTTCCTTCAGATATCCATATGATTCATTCCTTTACCTTCAAATCTCTGCACAAATTTTACTTTCTCAGTGAGGGCTACTCTGTAGCACTTACAAACCCTCTTTGGCTGTCTTGTTTTTTCTTTGTGGCACTTACAGCCTAACATATTAGAGAATTTATTTATTTGAAAATAGTTAATGTTGTCTCTGCCCTGCTAAGCACTATAAGAACAGAAATTTCGATCTGCTTTGTTCACTGATTTATCTCTAGAGCCTAGAAGACTGCCTGGTGCTCAATAAATATTTGTTCAATGAATAACTGAAACTAACTTGGATATTCAATTGGTAAATATGTTATTTCCAAATGAAATAAAAAATTAACTACTTTGTTTAAGATAATACACTTAGGTTTCACTCTACATGCTCTCTAATTACATCTTTGGTAATTCAGATTATAAGTGGCCTCCATGTTGCTTGTGAGACAATAGCACAGGGACTGTATATCTTCCAAGGAATTGTACTGGGTAAAACACTAAGAATTTCTGTCTGCTCCTTGACATACTTACCTGTAAGTGAATCCAGAAACAATACATACAAAAAAAAAAAAAACAGAAAAAAATTCACATATGATTCTGCTAAAGAAAGCTATTCTATTACTCACTGCCTACTAAGCTGGCAAGAGATGAGTCAAGGTCACTCCCAAGGGCTTTGCTTGCTGCCATTGCAGGACTTGGTGGTACCAGTGAGATGGGTGCAGGCTGCCCAGTTGGTGCCATGGTTGGCATCAGAAGATCACCTAGACCATCAAACACTGGAAATCAAATAGAACAGGTTCAGAATAATTGCAAAATAAATATGCAAAATCAAAGGGAAACTTTTTTAAAAAGAATGAAACAAGTACATTTACAGTTACCAAAGAAGGCATTTAATCCATACTTTCAATGACTATAACACCAAAAGAACATCTCTACATATGGCTACTCATAAAGTATGGAAATACTAATGAACATGAAAGTGGAAAAAAAATTATGTAATGTTCAGGAAAGAGTACAGACTTGGGAATCAGAATTGGGCTCAGTGTCAGCTGCCTGCCTCACTAGTGTGTGACTTTGAGAAAGTGTTGTCTGAGTTTTTATTACCTGTAAGTGGGAAGAGTACAACTACAACATGGATTTGTTGTGAAGATTAAACTAGATGGTATACATTGTGCCTTTACTATAATGCTCACTCAAAATAGGCATTCAATGTGTGGTAGTTAGAATGCCTACTTTTATAAAAATTCTTAAATGAGAAAGAAAGTCTGAATCTCTTAATTCCTATGAAATCTGTGCTGGAATAAAATCTGATCTGATGATTAGTACCCATCAATAAATATCTGAAAAACATACTGTAGAAGTAAGAATTTTGATTTTTGTTTCTTTCATTGTAGCATTCACTTTTGGTTCTAACTTTAAGGGCATAGCCACAATATATGCTATTTTCAGTATTAAGAATCATGCTATTATTGATGGTTCCTGATCAGAATGTAACAAATGCCCATTTGTTTAGTTCCTGGAATACAGAAAGACTATTCAAAAATGCTGGCTCATAGGATTTGTACAAAAGCTTCTGCTGATACCTACATCAAAAGTTTTATGGCTGCTAATTTTTTATATATATTAAAAAACAATGCATATTTACCATACACACACCACTCTACAATAATTCTAAATTAAAAAAAAGGACAGCATTCAACTCAGCACTGGCAATGGAAGCAACCAAATTGTCAGGCAGAGGATATAGTTAGGGTGTTTCTGAAACACAATTACCAAAAACTCACCAATTGAAAATTTGTAGTAGGGACCCAGCATGAGAAGAGTAGAATGGAAGAAAATACAAACAAAATGACAGCAGGATGAAAGGTTAAAGGCAGGCAAAGAATACTATTTGTGTCAACTTCATCAAAGGAGGGCCAGGCAAACTTCAGAGTGTAAGCAACAGCAGTGGGAGTGTCTACACATTGGGATACTGCACAAAGATTTAGCACAAAGTATTTGTTTTCCCTTAACTTTCTCCAAACCATGTGCATATAAGCTCATGCAAACAGATGGTGTGCATGTTAAGTTAAATTTCTGCTAAAAAATAAAAACAAAAACAGAAAGGGACTGCAGGTTATTCTTAAAGCCACCAAAATGTATGGAAAATATTTACTTAAGTTACAGAAGGAGAGATTTATTGAACAGTTTTAAAACGAGGTCTTCATTCAATATTTGCTTATATATTTCCTGATATCACACGAACCTGAGGTGGTGTATTTTAGAAACAGAACAAATAAAAAAAATATTTGAAAAATCACTGCCTCACCTGAAGGATCAAAGGAGCTGCTGCTAGAAGTTGAAGGCGTTGTTCCAAAAGCTGCCTCAAAATTGGGCTGTAGTAGGTTATTCTGAGCTGGAGTCACTGGCGATGGAGAAGGAGCCATAAAAGAACCCCCAAATCCTGGGGAAAAATAGTTCCAGAAAAATATAAGCAGAAACAACTAAAGATAGGTAAAGGCCAATAAAACAGAGTCAGCAGAAGTAACAGAAGACCAAAAAGGTATTGAGTGCATATGGATGAGAAGACAATGAAACCCTGGAAGTTATGCTTTTGGAATAGTTTTTCAAGTATCTCAAAATCTGACAGGTAATAATGAGAGATTTAATTTAACTTGAGATCAGAGAGCACATAAGACTTCATGTCCCTGTTAAAGAGAACCTGCAGCAATCCAATCTACCATTACAATGGAGTACATAAAGCTGAGATGGTTTCACAATGGTTAAACTTCAGAGAGTTATTTTTGTATTTAAATTTTGTTTCTTCAAGTCACAATACCAGGTACCTCGAAAAGGCTTAGTTTACACATTGGCTCAGTATAGTAATAAAATGCAAATCAGAAAAATATGCATGTATCCTGCCATCAACTCCTCCTCAATATATTTCTTATATGTTCCAGTCCCATTGATGCCATTGCCAAGTTTAGGCTCACTCAATAAAACACAAAGCGGCTTTCTGCCTCTAATCTGTAGCTCCTCCAACCTAGCCTTCACAGTCAGTGCAGCCAGAGTGATCTTTCTGAGTAGAAAATGCTGACAAAGTTATGTCTCTAATATCCTTCATGGGCTCCCCAGAACTTTCAGATTCATACAACGTGAGTTCTTTTATATAGCAAACAAGCCCATCTGTCTCTGGACCCCCTTCTCCCCTCCCTGCAAACTCAGTTACAGCACGAGTCAAATACCAGCCCCAGGAGGGCTTCTTCGCCTCCTACTGCCACCCACAGCTACCAGGCACAACGTCCCTGCCCCTCCCACACCTGGTATACATGGGTGATGTGTCCTGCCTCTGTGCTCTCGGCACTGGTACATCTCCCCACCCATACTTTATTTCCACCCCAAGTACCAACCTGGGGATGGCTTTTTGGTGTCAGGAGCCATCTTTTTTCATCTTTTCCACGAACACTCAGTTAAATGTCTAAAACATTGAATTAACACTTATTGAAAAGGTACTTTTGAATTTAAAAGGTGAAGAGAAAACAAAGACCTCAAATTAAGTGTTTCTCTTTTGAAGCCTGGAAGTAAATTACTGCTCTCAATCAACAGACAGAAGCAGAGCTTACTGTATTGCTTCTGTACAAAAAGATGCAACCTATGAAGAAAGTGACTCCTTAAGAAGACATTAGATGATGTCCTATTATCAAACGTGTATCAAAATTAAAGAAGTCTTTTTTATACTGTTTGGGTATATATATTATATATATAAATGTATTCTTTTCTCATCTAGCTATATCTTTTCTTCATAAAATGCTTGCCAAAAAACATAAAGAATGCTTACAAAAAACCTTCAGCTTACACTTCGTAAGAGTCAATTTATAATTTCAGAAATTACTTTCACTGAAATTCTCCAGTTACTATTTCTAACCAGAAAGTCATGCTGTCCCTGGAAATGGATAGTGACACTGGCTTAGGTTTCCTTGTTTATGTATGAAAAAACGCAACTTGGAGAACTGTTACCTATTAGAAGATGCTCTCTAAAATTCATGGGGACTACCTGAAGTGATTTTAGCAGTATTCAAGTGACTTAAGGATCATGTTTCCACTGTTTTTCCATCTATTTCCCATGAAGTGATGGGACCAGATGCCATGATCTTTGTTTTCTGAATATTGAGCTTCAAGCCAACCTTTTCACTCTCCTCTTTCACTTTCATCAAGAGGCTTTTGAGTTCCTCTTCACTTTCTGCCATAAGGGTGGTGTCATCTGCATATCTGAGGTTATTGATATTTCTCCCAGCAATCTTGATTCCAGCTTGTGCTTCTTCCAGCCCAGCGTTCCTCATGATGTACTCTGCATATAGGTTAAATAAGCAAGGTGACAATATACAACCTTGACACACTCCTTTTCCTATTTGGAACCAGTCTGTTGTTCCATGTCCAGTTCTAACTGTTGCTTCCTGACCTGCATACAGGTTTCTCAAGAGGCAGGTCAGGTGGTCTGGGATTCCCATCTCTTTCAGAATGTTCCACAGTTTATCATGATCCACACAGTCAAAGGCTTTGGCATAGTCAATGAAGCAGAAATAGATGTTTTTCTGAAACTCTCTTGCTTTCTCCATGATCCAGTGGATGTTGGCAATTTGATCTCTGGTGCCTCTGCCTTTTCTAAAACCTGCTTGAACATCTGGGAGTTCATGGTTTACATACTGCTGAAGCCTGGCTTGGAGAATTTTGGGCATGACTTTACTAGCATGTGAGATGAGTGCAACTGTGCGGTAGTTTGAGCATTCTTTTCATGGTTTACATACTGCTGAAGCCTGGCTTGGAGAATTTTGGGCATGACTTTACTAGCGTGTGAGATGAGTGCAACTGTGCGGTAGTTTGAGCATTCTTTGGCATTGCCTTTCTTTGGGATTGGAATGAAGACTGACCTCTTCCAGTCCTGTGGCCACTGCCGAGTTTCCCAAATCTGCTGGCATACTGAGTGCAGCCCTTTCACAGCATCATCTTTCAAGACTTGAAATAGCTCAACTGGAATTCCATCACCTCCACTAGCTTTGTTAGTAGTGATGCTTTCTAAGGCCCACTTGACTTCACATTCCAAGATGTCTGGTTCTAGGTCAGTGATCACGTTATTGTGACTATCTTGGTCGTGAAGATCTTTTTTGTACAGTTCTTCTGTGTATTCCTGCCACCTCAAAATCACTGCAGATGCTGATTGCAGCCAGGAAATTAAAAGACGCTTGCTCCTTGGAAGGAACGTTATGACCAACCTTGATAGTATATTAAAAAGCAGAGACATTACTTTGGCAACCAAGGCCCGTCTAGTCAAGGCAATGGTTTTTCCCGTGGTCATGTATGGATGTGAGAGTTGGACTGTGAAGAAAGCTGATTGCCGAAGAATCGATGCTTTTGAACTGTGGTGTTGGAGAAGACTCTTGAGAGTCCCTTATACTGCAAGGAGATCCAACCAGTCCATTTTAAAGGAGATCAATCCTGGGTGTTCATTGGAGGGATTGATGCTAAAGCTGAAACTGCAATACTCTGGCCACCTCATGCAACGAGTTGACTCACTGGAAAAGACTCTGATGCTGAGAAAGGTTGGGGGCGCGAGGAAAGGGGGACAACGGAGAATAAGTTGGCTGGATGGCATTACCGACTCTGTGGACATGAGTTTGAGTGAACTCCGGGAGTTGGTGATGGACAGGGAGGCCTGGCGTGCTGTGATTCATGGGGTCACAGAAAGTCGGACACGATTGAGCGACTGAACTGAAGGATCATGTAACCTTCCTAAATGAAGATAAGACATCCTGTATATATTTAAAAATTAAAATCATAATGAAGCAAAGATGGGATTTCAGTTCAGTTCAGTCGCTCAGTTGTGTCCGACTCTTTGTGACCCCATGAACTGCTGCACGCCAGGCCTCCTTGTCCATCACCAACTCCTGGAGTTCACCCAAACCCATGTCCGTTGTGTCAGTGATGCCATCCAACCATCTCATCCTTTGTCATCCCCTTCTCCTCCTGCCTTCAATCTTTCCCAGCATCATGGTCTTTTCAAATGAATCAGCTCTCTGCATCAGGTGGCCAAAGTACTGGAGTTTCAGCTTCAACATCAGTCCTTCCAATGAACACCCAGGACTGATCTCCTTTAGGATGAACTGGTTGGATCTCCTTGCAGTCCAAGGGACTCTCAAGAGTCTTCTCCAGCACCACAGTTTAAAAGCATCAATTCTTCGGCGCTCAGCTTTCTTTATAATGCAACTCTCACATCCATACACGACTACTGGAAAAACCATAGCTTTGACTAGATGGACCTTTGTTGGCAAAGTAATGTCTCTGTTTTTTAATATGTTATACATAAAGAATGACATGGCTGGATGGCATCACTGACTCAATGGACATGAGTCTGAGTGAACTCCAGGGGTTGGTCATGGGCAGGGAGGCCTGGCGTGCTGTGATTCATGGGGTCGCAAAGAGTCGGACACGACTGAGCGACTGAACTGAACTGATAGGTTGGTTGTAACTTTCCTTCCAAGGAGCAACAGTCTTTTAATTTCATGGCTGTAATCACCATCCGCAGTGATTCTGGAACCCAAAAAAATAAAGTCAGCCACTGTTTCCCCATCTATTTGCCATGAACTGATGGGACCAGATGCCATGATCTGAATGTTGAGTTTCTGAATGTTGAGCTTTAAGCCAACTTTTTCACTCTCCTCTTTCACTTTCATCAAGAGGCTCTTTAGTTCCTCTTCACTTTCTGCCATAAGGTTGGTGTCATCTGCATATCTGAGGTTATTGATATTTCTCCTGGCAGTCTTGATTCCAGCTTGTGCTTCCTTCAGCCCACCGTTTCTCATGATGTACTCTGCAAAGAAGTTAAATAAGCAGGGTGACAATATACAGCCTTGACATACTCCTTTTCCTATTTGGAATCAGTTTGTTGTTCCATATCCAGTTCTAACTATTGCTTCCTGACCTGCATACAGATTTCTCAGGAGGCAGGTCAGGTGATCTGGTATTCCCATCTCTTTCAGAATTTTCCAAAGTTTATTGTGATCCACACAGTCAAAGGCTTTGGCATAGTCAATAAAGCAGAAATAGATGTTTTTCTGGAACTCTCTTGCTTTTTCAATGATCCAGTGGATGTTGGCAATTTGATCTCTGGTTCCTCTGCCTTTTCTAAAACCAGCTTGAATATCTGGAAGTTCATGGTTCACATAGGCTGAAGCCTGGCTTTACTAGAGCATTACTTTACTAGAAGATGGGATAAATGCATTTATTTTTGAGGATATGACCATTGTGGTTTTAGGGAGGTTGGTTGCTGTGTTAAGGCTGACTTCTTGGAAACATCCCCTACAAGTTGGAATATGGTTATCGGAAATCTAGACAAAGGGTGTAGTTCTCTTTGTTACAGGTGAACATGGAAACAACTGTACTTGACGCTCAGTTTCTTAAAATTTGGTCAAGAAAGGACAATTTATTCTAGGATCACAGCATATCAGTATTGGAAAGGACATTAAGATCAGCTGATTCAATCATATCTTTTCACAGCTAGAAAAGATGCAAAGGAAAGTTAATACACCACCTGTGACTCAGTAATAAAAACAGAAAACCATGTGCATTTACCCAGGGCTCAACTGCTTAGTGCTGCTGAGTTTCATAAGGTAAGGGGTTCATTCCCATAGATGAATAAATAACACTATTTAATGAAAAAAAAGTTACTGCTTTCTCTATGAAAGTGAAGGTTTAGCCAAAATTGGCATGAGACTCACCAAATGACAGGCACATTCTGAGCAATTTTTTTAGGTTGAACTATCTGAGCCACATACATTGTCAATATTTGACCATTTTGATCCTATAAAAATACCAATTTTATATCATGCAACCTAAGACATATATTAGCTCATTTAAGTTTCACAATCATTTCAGGAATTTTCATGAATGAGGAAACTGGGGCCAGAGAGGTTAAATAATTTGACTCCGGTGACCTGATGGCAAGGGCGGAGCCAGGATTTCAGAAAGGAATCTTCCAGAACCCTGGTTCTTCCCCACAATACTACGTGGCCTCTTTCCTACAGCCAGGAGTGACGCCAGAGTTATCCCTTTCTGATAGGTTTATAAAGCCAACAGAGATCTGGAAAGATGGCTTTTCCCCATTATACTCAGTTCTTATGAAGCAGGCACCTTCACAAACCTATAAAGTGATATAAAATAACCAACTGATTATTAAGGAAGAAAAATCTGTCACTTTACTCTAAAGGAAGAGTTCAGTAGGAAAATGATAGACATTAATAAGGAGTTTAGAGAACTCCTGTTAAGTGAAAAGCTTTACAGACTTGGAACAGAGGTAAGGAGTAAGGAACACTAATGACTCTTTCTCTCTCTTTGGTTCTGAATTATATTAAGAAAGTCTGTGCAACAGAAAATAAAGTAATAAGTACTAGGCTTCCTGCCTATATATGTATGTCTCAGATGTCCTGCAGACATGTTTGAGCTGTCCTACAATGGAATCACCAGCTGCAGACATACTGCCTTTTATCACAGATGATCAGTCTTATGAATTTATCTCTCTACAGGGGAATGGCCTACACAACTTGAACTTCTATTAATGAAGTTCTAGTAATAGAGACTTATAAAAACTGACAGTCATCGTCTACACACATCACTTGGGTCGAGAAAGTACCATGTTAAAATTATTGGTAGATAAATACACTCCCACACATTTGCCCACACTCACATGTACTCTGTTATGTTAAAGACGCTGTCATTTCCTTTATTCTCAGTGGTACAGTTATTAAGTCCATTTACTAAGATCAATCTGAGAGAGTCAATTTCTAAGAATAACAGTCTGAGAACCTTCTGTCTGACAATTTTCTGATTCTGACCCCCAGAGAAGATGAAATGATTGGTCCTCTATAGACCATACCAGTTAGTGGGAACTATTATTAATTGCACACTGAAAGTTTTTATATTTTAAATCAGTTCAAGGACTTCCGTGGCCCTGCTAAAGCTACCTGTGCCATGTGGTTAACAGAAAATGCAAAACTGTGAAAGGTCTCCCTCCTACCGCAGGATGTTATTCTCCCATACCTGTGGAATTAATTAGGACAGGCACAGTCCTATGCTAGTACAGATTATGGTGCAGTCATCCCAGAATTGTCTCATATGGAAGAAAATGCTTTTCCTATTTGATGTCAACCTCAGAAGTTAGGCATATCCCTCAACATACCTAACCTCCCTTAACAGTCCATTTTTACACGGCTATCCAGGAAACTGTCTCCATCTCTCAAACATCTGTATCTTCAGTTGATATCTCATGAGAGGAATTTGACGGTTTTACTCTTCACTGGGTGAAATAACATTTCATTTGTTATAGTAACTCTCAAGTTTCCAGCCAGACTCTGAGATGTGGGTGATACCTATATCCCACCAGCAACCTCAATGACTTGCAGAGATTTATTCTGTTAGCCTGTCCTTGGACACAGAGTTGCCTCTTCTAGAATGTTCTCTAGTTTCACCACACTGGGGACACCAAATAGAACCTGAAATTTTTACTCAAGGAGGTGACTAAGATGATATTTTATTCACAGTTCAATTCTGGAATTGCAATTATGTCACAGCTCTAGAAGTAAATTAAATGAAGAATAACTAGTTTTTCTGGGATATGTGTCCTTTTAAGAGATTACACATTAAGTCTTTGTTTTTGAGTTTTGAATTACACACCTAAATTTTTTGGGGGAGGTGCTACAATATATGAACTTTTTTATTAGTACATCAAATTTTAAGATCTTATTCACTAAAAACAATATGAAAAGACAACCCTCAGAACGGGAGAAGAAAAGCTATGACCAACCTAGACAGCATATTAAAAAGCAGAGACATTACTTCGCCGACAAAGGCCCATCTAGTCAAAGCTATGATCTTTCTAGTAGTCCTCTATGGATGTGAGAGTTGGACTATAAAGAAAGCTGAGTGCCGAAGAATTGATGCTTTGAACTGTGGTGCTGAAGAAGATCTTGAGAATCCCTTGGACTGCAAGGAGATCAAACCAGTCAGTCCTAAAGGAAATCAGTACTAAATATTCATTGGAAGGACTGATGCTGAAGCTGAAACTCCAATACTTTGGCCACCTGATGTGAAGAACTGACTCATTGGAAAAGACCTGATGCTAGGAAAGATTGAGGGCAGGAGGAGAAGGGGACGACAGAGGATGAGATAGTTGGATGGCATCACCAACTTGATGAACATGAATTTGAGCAAGCTCCAGGAGTTGGTGATGGGAAGGGAAGCCTGGCATGCTTCCATGGAGTCTCAAAGAGTTGGACATAATTGAGTAACTGAACTGAACAGGATGGGAGAAAATAACAGTAAATGAAACAACTGACAAAGAATTAATCTCCAAAATATACAAGCGGCTCATACAACTCAAAAACAGAAAAACAAACAGCCCAATCAAAGAGTGGGAAAAAGAACTAAAAAGGCATTTCTCCAAAGCAGACACACAGATGACAAAGAAACACATGAAAAGACACTCTACATCACCCACCATTAGATAAATGCAAATGAAAACTACAATGAGATACCCACCACCAGTCAGAATGGCCATCGTCAAAAAGTCTACAAACAATGCATGCCAGAGAGCATGTGGAGAAAAGGGAACCCTCCTGCACTGCTGGTAGGAATGTAAACTGATACAGCCACTATGGAAGATGGTATGGAGATCCCTTAAAAAGCTAGGAATAAAACCACCATATAACTCAACAATCCCACTCTTAAGCATATACCCTGAGGAAACTAAAACTGAAAAACACACATGTACCCCAATGTTCACTGCGGCACTATTTACAATAGCTCGAACATGGAAGCAACCTAGATGTCCATTCACAGATGAACAGAAAAAGAGGCTGTGGTACATATATACAATGGAATACCATCAGCCATAAAAAGAAACACATTTGAGTCAGTTCCAATGAGCTGGACAAACCTAGAGCCCACCAGAGTGAAGTAAGCCAGAAAGAGAAATACAAACATCATATACTGACACACATATACGTAATTCAAAAAGAAGGTACTGATGAATTTCAGGGAAGCAATGGAGAAACAGACACAGAGAACAGACCCATGAACATGGGGGAGGGGAGGAGGGACAGGGTGAGACGTATGCAGAGCGCAATATGGAAACCTACAATACCACATGTGAAATAGACAGCCAATGAGAACCTGCTGTATGACCCAGGGAACTCCAACAGGGGCCCTGTGACAATTCCTGTGACAAGGGTGAGATGCGGAGGGAGCTGGAAGGGAGGCCTGGAGGGTGAGGACCTGGGCGTACCTATGGCTGACCCCTGCTGATGTACATCAGAAAATCACAAAATTCTGCAGTTATCCTTTAATCAAAAAGACCAATTTAAAAAAAAAAGATCTTATTCAAAGTAGTGACCAATGTGAACAGTATTTCAAGATGTCCACAACAACTGTAACGTAACATTAAACAAGTAACTGTGATCTCTATTGATGGAAAAGTTGCAGACGCTGCTTTTACTGTTGTAAAAGTAATTTTACAATACTGATTTGCTGCCAGCGTTCAGATTCCGGAGTAAAGCTAAAATTTCAGTTAGTGAAAATAAAAATGTAGTATTTCCCCTCCATCAAGTTCACAGATACCCCCGACTTCTACCCAGGGTTAAGAAGCCTTGCTTTCAGGGTGAGTTCTGGACATATTCGGGACCCATGGCTGGAAAGATTTAGAGAAGAAGCAAGACCCCACTCAAGAATCCCCTCTGTAGTGAAGATGGACATTCCAGGATGTTTCTTTCCTCCTATTTGTGGCAGTTGCTGGAGGTTCCCACTCGGAGTTTGTATGTTCAGGACCGGTTGAGGAGATATTTGAAAACAAGTTCATCAACTCAAGTTCTGTTTTTCCTGACAGCAAACAGCTTCCCAGTCCTCATCAGATTGTCAGCTAACTTAACATGTTAAGACAAATAATTAATTCACTCCATTGTCTTCCACCTCAGAGGGCTGCAGGGTGTGACGCTGTGGAGCAGCCAGGGACTGGAGCATCCTGTCCACTGTGCTCATGGGGCAGTCCAGCTGCCCTTTCTTCTTCAATGTGCACACCTCCTGGTAGGGTGGTGAGATGGGGGTGGTGCCTGGGTGGAGTGTACTTATATTCTGAGCCGTCCTCTAGGTCCAGTGGGTAACTGCAGTCTGAATCATAGGCGCTTAGGTCCCCAGAGGTCACAAATGGCACAATGATGCGGCTGGGGCCATTCAATTGGTTGAAATCGTAAGAGTGATCCAGCAAGGGTTTGGCCAAGTCCGGCAGGGAGCCCTCAGGGGGGTGGTAACACTTACAGACAGCAAAGGCCTCGATGCTGGAATTCCGGCTGCTCCCAGGCTTGGCACATAGCACGCTGGAGAAGAGGACACACAGCTGGCTGTAGATCAGTGTCACATCCCGGCCTCGGAAAATCTTGGCCACAAAGCAGCCCCCTAGCTTCAAGACGTGCGTAGCAAGGTTCAGAGCAGCTAGGAGGAGCTGGGCCTGCATATACTCATTGACATCGTGGAGGCCAGTTACATCAGGTGCCCCATCACACACCACTAGGTCCTCGAGGCAGTCTTCAAAGTGCTGGATGATCTCCTTGGCAGTGGACAGCTGGGTGATATCCCCCTGGATCTGTAACACACCTGGTAGTGGAGCCATGGCCTGAAGGTCCACAACCACCACATGGCCAGAACCCTGGTCCCCAATCTTCTGGCTCAGCACTTGGCTCCAGCTGCCTGGGGCCGCACACAGGTCAATCGCCCGCGTCACGCCTTGGAAGAGCTGGAATTCCTCGTCAGGTTGTACCAGCTTGAAGGCACTGCGGGCGCGCCAGCCATTCTCCTTGGCTAGGCGGTAGTAGACATCTCGCTTGTCCTTTGACGACCGTCCCATCTCACACACCGTTTGCCCAGGGGCCTGCCAACAGTAAGCTCAAATTTTCGGACTGGGGAGAAGAGGAACGAAGACAGCCGGTCTGTGAGCAGCACGAGCCTCGGCAAGCGCGCAAGTCTGTGATAAGTCGTAGGGTTTCGGCTTGTATCCTTAGACACTCTGAAGGCCTGTTGCGCATTCCTAACGGCAACCAGAGTGTTCCACGCCTGTCATCGTGGAACGCAGTGGCTTGTGTGAAGCCAGACTGGAACTTACCACATGAGTGCCAGCATCTCGTGGCGAGATGTAACCAGTCTGACGAACTGCCGTTCCCAACATGCAATGGGCGCGAGCAAAGCCACAGGTCTCGCACGGTGAGGCAGAAACATCGTGAGGCACGAGAACTCACATACTAATTTTTGATGAGCGCTTTCTTCCCAATTTTGAGATGCCCCTTAGTTTTTGGTTTAAAAATCTCTAAAATTCATTTTTAACATTTAGTTATGCTATATCTTTATTTCATTTCCCTTGGTATTTACATATAATTTTATTCACTCAAAAAACACTGTAAAGCAATTATATTCCAATAAAAAAAAGGGGAAAAAAATCTAACCAATGGTGGAAATGCAGAAAAGCTCTCTTAGAGTATTCACATATTACAGAACTGACAAATATCATGGTACCTTTCCCCACAAATTCCTTTAAAAAAAAAGGGGGGGCAATACAAGATAAAAATTGCTGAATTAAGCATATCACTTCTTTAATAAAAAACATGCTAACTGAAAGGAAGGCATATTAAGAGCATCTAATGAAATGCAGGGGTGGCTTGCATACAACTGTGATTTTAAGACCAATTTCATCAACTCCTGGGAAATAATCAACTTTCTATTATACAATGTCTTGTTTTTCAATTTTATGTCTGAAAGGAAAAGAAGACATGCACCTTGAAATTTATATATTATCTGTTACTTATAAAAATATATCCAAACTTAACTTTCATAAAATACTATTTTATTTTAATGCAATTAATTACCAGCTAGTAGGTCTGCCGATGCTGACGAGCTAGAAGCAGCCTGAGGTGCAGGTTGGGGTTCAGAAGCACTACTTCCAAATGCATCTACCCATTATCCATTATGCAGCAAAAAAGTAAAAGAGTGTAAACAGTAAGTAAGGGAAGTGATTTGCTGAGAAATGCACAGACATGACACTCTGTGGTAAGCTTGTCTCCTGTGGATATGTGAAATGACTGAATGGACTGAATTATGCTCTGACCAGTTCATTCTCTCAAAAGAAAAGTTCTAGGATACTTAAAAATTAACACCTCTTTGTAAGAGTAAGAAAATTATTTTTCTTCTTTTTTTAAGGGCTAAATCCTATAATCTGTCAAAATAGGATCAAAATTTTAAAGCTTTTTTGCTCAAAGAATCCCCTCCCATTAAAACTCTATTAAAATTTAACAAAATTCAAGCAGCAGCTGCCCTACTTGTATCAAAGTTTAATGATTTTGCCACAGGTTTTGAGCCTCTGAATGTCACAAACTGCGACACCTTTGTACTTCTCATATTCCTTTCATGGCACTCACCATAATGCATCAATGTATCCTAACTACTCAATGTTTCACTTGCTAAGGATGGTATTTTAGCCCACAACATACACATTTATGGAAATTCATAAAGAAATCACTCCATACTTGGACTTTCCCCAATAAATTTACTGCTAACAGAAGACATTGAATGTATCATCCAAATGAGTAGTTCTAGAGTTAATTCAGTAAATCTGCCTTTCTTCCAATAGCATACAGGAAAAGAAAAATGCATTTAAGTCAGTGAAACATCTAGTTCTCTGGGAGGATTTAGGAATGTTAAACTCAACATAAATAAACCCTATGGAATAATGCATGACATCTAGAGCTTATGCTTTCAATTCTGACTGGCTTATCTTTTTCAATTCCAAATTATCTATTTTTATATTGCTTTAAAGAACTTGGAAACGTTGATTTAGCTGACAGATCAGGATCACCAAGGAAGAGCAGTAGTAGGAAATTCCAATCAGTTGATTCTACATGAGGATGAATGAAAAGTTAAAAACACAAGACTGCAAATGAAAAATCATCTGGTTTTGTTAGGACATGCACTAAAAAATAGGATGAGCTGATGAGGATGAAGATGATGATGACAAAGAAATGGAAAGATCTTAAAAACGTAAGTTCACATTTAAAAGATGAAAATAACTTCACATAGTCCAAAGGAAAAAAAAATAATGAAGTACAAGATCTCAAAACTATTCTGGGAGGGGGGAGGATTTTGTGAGTGTTGAAGGTGGAGAGATACGCACCCCCAAAAAGGTCTATCACACCTGAAGAATCCACTTTTGCTGGTGAGGCAGTGGTTGCAGGAGATGGTGCTACAAACGTATCCACTGGAGCAAAGCACATAACAGGACAAAGGGCATGTCACCCAAAGGAAAATGAAACCCTGAGCCTCGACAAATAGCTTCCTGAGATTTCATGCTGAATAGTAGGAAGATCTATCCTCTTAAGTTAGAGAGGCTTAACAGTTAAGTAAAAGCCAACAGATTTAAAAATACATATTTCACAGAAGAAAATAAAACGACTCCCTGAGGTCACAGGATGTAGTGTGAAAAAGAGTTTTTCTCTTTCCAGTTGGTAGTAGATTTGAAATACAGGGAGTCATCAATTGGGGATGGACCAAAAATGAGATTTATTTTTTAAAGTGAAATTTGATTGTAAAAGAACTCAAGACAACCCTCATATTTTCGCATCTGTCTCTCCACACATACCCCCAACCCCCCACCCCTAAGACATCTCAGAAGGCTTGACCTTGGCAGAAACACTCACCCGATAGGAGGTCAGCAGTGAGAGAGCTCTCAGGCACAGGAGAGGCCCCTTGTGGTGGAGAGGAGAAAGCATCTTCCCAAAGTGAAACAAACCAAAACCAAGCAGAAGTGAGTAGAGAGCTGAAATCACAGTCAGAAATCTAACAAGTGCATTATCAAAGGGGTGGACAAAGGGCTTTTTCATGAAAACATCAAGGCAAACTCACGTAAAGAAAGGGGGCTTTGGCTTTACCTGTCCCAAACAGGTCTATGCTAGGAGCAGCCTCTGGCTTAGGCGCGGGAGCGACTTCAGGAGCAGACTCAAACAAATCTAAGACCAAGAACACACATGCCTTTACTCAACGGGACAAACCCGCCAGAAACCGCCTCACTTTCCAGTTGTGGGTGAGCGCTTTTGGAAGAGTTCTGAAATGAGCTGAAAATGGTTGCTGGAGAACCATTTCATGATACAGACATCATGCAGTCAAGAGTTGCGTATGCAGGACACCACAAGGACCGGAATACAATCCACCAGGTGGCAAGAGTTCAATGACATCGACAATGACAACAAAAAAATTACCACCAAAGATATCTAGAGCAGGAGGAGCGGAGGTGGTGGTGGCGGAGGTGGTGGCAGTGGTGGCGGCGGCGGTGGTGGCAGCGGTAGTGGCAGCAGTGGCAGCTGCGACGGCGGGAGCAGGAGAAGGAGCAGTGGCGGGAACCGGAGGGGCTGTGCTAGCTGTAGGGGTAACTACAGGAACACTGGTCTCAGGTGGCTTCATTGCAAAGAGGTCCAGCTCGGGTGCAGCCTCTGCACTACCTTCAGACGGGGCAAAGGGATCTTGGGGAAAGGAAAGTGGAGACACACACACAGCATCAGTAAGGAAACAGGCAAGAGAGCAGCGTTATAACTACGGGGACCAAGACACCTGGCACAGATATTCACACGCTAGCTAGGCTTTAGGCTGCTTGCTAGGCATTAGCTGCTGGCTAGGCATTAGGCTGCTTGCTTTGAGCTAGTGCCCTGCTAGTGGGGGTCAGTGATTAGCATGTTCTTCTAAAGAGAAAAGAAAATCTAGCAGGTACCACGAATTCAGAAACTGAAACACAAGTATTTGTCAGATTAGACTACGGTCTAGGATTGGAGATTGTTATTGTTTAAATGCTCACTTAACCTGGTCAACTTGGTAGCTTGGAAGATTCATGAAAACTTGCCTATATATTAGAATTCAGTGTTACAAAAAGAGGACAATACATTGATAGCATTTATGGTTGTTGCTGAGTTGCTAAGTTGTGTCGGACTCTTTTACAACCCCATGGATTATAGACCATCAGGCTCCTCTGTCCATGGGGTTTCCCAGGCAAGAATCCTAGAGTGGGTTGCCACTGCCTTCTCCAAGGGATCTTCTCAACCCAGGAAATGACCAGCGCCTCCTGCATTTCAGGCAGATTCTTTACCACTAAGCCCACAGGGAAGTCCATCAGCAGCATTAGAGGGGAACAAAAACATTAAGGCAGCATACTTGCAGTGACAAAAATTGTCAATCGTGAGAAATTGTCAATTTTGATAAGTATGCCCTTTGTTTTCTTAATGTTTTAAGTGTCAGCATTCTTCATTCTGTTAGGAGGAGTGGTATTTTATGCTCAGGAGAAAGTAAAATTAGAAACACAGAGGGCCACATCTAGCTACGGGGCTTTCACATCAGGACAAAACAACAACAGACAGGCTCAGGATTGGAAACCCACCATTTCCTGAACAAGCATCAAGTGCCGCTGCTACGGGGGTTGGGGGAGCTGGCGCGGTGGCCCCTTCGGATGCTGTAGGGGCCTCCCCGGGAGAAGCTGCAAAGGCATCTTGGGTGCAGGTTTTAAAACAAAAGAAATGAAAGGGATAAAAAGAGAAGAAAAATATAGTAAAAGAACCAAGTTAAATTGCAAAGAAGGCTCCCTTATACAACATGAATTCTTAAAATGCATTTTTACGGCCCATGCACTATTGGCAGTCACAGAACAATGACTCCTGGCGCCCCTTCATGTTGGTTACATGCAAAGTGGTGCAGTGTGGAGCCTGCTGAGACCTGTGAGGATCCAGAGGGTAACAGGATTCTCATTGTATAAGGGCTCTGAGAAGCATGTTTTATGCATCAATAGAAAGTAATGGATGCAAAAATTAAAACACAAAAATTACTTTCTTAGGCAGTTTCAGACATTGAGCTTTCATTATTTATATACTATGTTATTATGATGTCTCTGACTCATGGTTTCTAGCAAGCATGGATGTCCTCTTCAATGCCAATAAAATTAAATATACAATGACATAAACCATTTAAATTTTCTTTTATAGTCTAGGCAAAATTGCACTGTTAACATGACATATATTAAATATTCATAAGTTAAATTTTCATTATCCCTGAGAAACATTTTCAGACACAACCAAAGATTTGCTTTAAAGAACTAAAGAAAAAAAATTAGGAGATGATGCCATAATGCCTTTATTTTGACTTAAATTTATGGATATTTTCAAATACTGCATTGCTCTAGTTATGTGGGAAATAACCTGTTTTCAATGAATTAAAAATATAGTTTCATGTTTTGAAACTACAAGTAACTGTTTATAGTAAATTATAATAATATACAGTAGGTACATTAACATATAGGCAGTCTTCATTTATAAATGCCCAATTTACAAATGGTTGATGTGTGCAAAGGATCCCAAATGTGTTTCTATCAATGCACCATATTAATTATGGTAAAATTAGTTTTACCTGGAGTTTTCAAAGAAACCCTTTCATTCCAAAGGACAAAAGGAATGAAATTATCATAAATACGACCTGCCTAGAAGAAATTCCTGGAAAGTGGGGACCAAAAAGTACCTGCCACTTACCTGCTAGACTTATATCCTAAACTGCTGCCTTCTGCAATACTTACCAGCGTTCCCTAGAACACTGCTCCTCCAGCCATTAAAAAGAATTTGTCAAACAAAATGCTACCCATTATTTCCCCTTTCTCAGAGATTTATCTGGTCATTAAGCGGTAGGAAATCCTACAGTCAGGACACTTGTTTCTCAGTTTAACCCAGAGTGTTTCAAGTGGATCTGAGTATGAGACACACTGTGGTAACATCCTGAAACCCAGCATTAACAAACATTAAACATTAGAGACTCACGTGGGTTAAAAGGTTCTTTACAAAAACACCAATATCCCTGGAATGGACAATAGGACAATCATATGTTTACAACTTGATTTGATTTGATTGCTTCTCACAGCTACACTGAGGGAATACATTCTGGTGAAGGTCAGTCAAGGGAGATGGTGAATTGTAATAATGGCATAGGAAAAAAACACTTGGGGATAGGACAGACAGCCTCCCCAGATGCCATGTTAAAGATACTATCACAGAAGACTTAGGGCAACATGAAAGCACTAAGAACTGGGGCCAACAGTCTAAAAGGTTTGCTGTTGTTCAGTCACTAAGTCATGTCCGACCCTGCAATCCCATGGACTGTTGAAAATATTTTGCCATGAGTCAGGTCTGTTTTCTTTCTATTCTTATAAAATCTGGAACTGAGGGTAGTGTGATTGGAAGCAATAGAAACAGTAATAGCAGTCACTATTTGTGTGCCAGTCACTAGGTAAATATTTCACTGGCTTGATTACATTTAATTCCTACAACTCTCTTGGGATGTAAGTTCTAGCATCTCCACTTTGTAGATAAGAGAATGGAAATTTGTAAACTCTGAGGATTTGCCCAAAGTTTGGCAAATGGTGGAGTCAGGATTTAGCTAATAGGCTGACTGAAGTTTGTCTGGTTAACCACTCTACTGTGATGAACTGTACCACTTTCTGCTATACTGTTCCCTCCTTGTAGGACTGAATTAAATATCAGTTACATCAGTGCTATTGGCTTCCCTGGTGGCTCAGATGGTAAAGCGTCTGCCTACAATGTGGGAGACCTGGGTTCGATCCCTGGGTTGGGAAGATCCCCTGGACAAGGAAATGGCAACCCACTCCAGTACTCTTGCCTGGAAAATCCCATGGACAGAGGAGCCCGGTAGGCTACAGTCCACGGGGTCACAAAGAGTCGGACACAATTGAGCGACTTCACTTTCTTTCTTTCTACATGAGTGCTGAGTTCAAACAAGTATTCATGGGTGTGCCTCTTTAATGACCACTTCTGCATAAGCAGATGAAACCCATATTTGTAGCTGTATCTTCAGGAAAGGTGGTTTTTTATTTTTCCCCTGTCAGCAAGACATCTCCTTTTAATGCTTCTCTGAAACTAAACATTATAAACTTAACTCGTCTACTACTGTCAAAACTGCTCTTAAACAAAGAACATCCAGCTCCTCCAGCCCATGGCTTTTAAATCCTCCCATCACAGGAGATGGAGATGTGAATGAATGAGATTGGATGATCCCAACCCTACAGCTACTGTATGACTGTAGCCATGAAAGGAACCCCGAGAGAGAACTGTCCAGCTGAGCTCAGCAGTCCCCCAAGACTCTGAGACTGTGAGAGATAATAAAGCAATTATGATGTTGTTTTCTATAAAACAATAAAACTTCTTAGCTTCCCCAGCTTTCTTTCATAATCGGTGGCAGCATTATCCTTCCAGCATTGAAAGCTAAAACCACCTCCAATCTAGTTCTCTTTCTGTTGTTACCCACTCACAGTTCATGTCTACATTCTGCCAATTGCCAACCCCTGCTATTTCTAGGCGGAGAAGGCAATGGCAAGCCACTCCAGTACTCTTGCCTAGAAAATCCCATGGACGGAGGAGCCTGGCAGGCTGCAGTCCGTGGGGTCGCTACTAGTCGGACAAGACTGAGCGACTTCACTTTCACTTTTCACTTTCACACATTGGAGAAGGAAATGGCAACCCACTCCAGTGTTCTTGCCTGGAGAATCCCAGGGACGGGGGACCCTGGTGGGCTGCCGTCTATGGGGTCACACAGAGTCGGACACGACTGAAGTGACTTAGCAGCAGCAGCACCTATTTCTAGGAAGTATGTGTTCCTGTTTTTCTACAGTTATGGACTCGGTCCAGTCTTACCCAGAAAACCAGTCTCTCAGACTGTGCAGACTGGCCTTCTCTTCCTTCTGGCAACATAGGAAGAATTTTCCCCCCTAAATTTTTATCAGGTGCCTGACTTCCTATGGGAAAATTTCTTACTGTTCTTGTTCTCCCAGACTGAACTATCCCTCCTTGTCTTCTCCAGCCACATAAGCCATCTTTAAATCACATACGTGGCTCAAAGGTTTCAATCTCAACATCTTGAGCCCAAAAGTCACCACCATTTCATTTTCTTTCCCAGAGGTCTCAGATTATAACATTCTTCCATTAAGTCTAGTTGTGAGGGCTTATACTTAAGTACTGATTTTAAGGAAGGTTAATTAACTTAAGTTCGTTAAGCAGCCTGTACAAATGAAGTCAGGCTTGGGAAGCAGGTTCTTTGGTTTTCCAGCCACTTGGTTCTGTGCTCACAGCCTACCATCTTCATGCAGAATGCTCACAAATTAACACAGTTGACTGAAAGGGTATCCTGGCAATGCAAGAAGAATTAGCATCAATTTAGCATTGCACTGCTTAGAAAAACACTGTGTTGTTAAAAACAAAAAACTAATATGCTGTTGTTACTAAAGTTTACGTCAATGAAAATGAATATTTTTAAAAATTTTGTGTTTTCTCCTAATATCTGTTTTATTAATTTTTTAAAGCACAACACTGCCTTGCAGTCCTGTTCTGCCTGACCAGAGAAGACAGATTTTATTTTTTAAAAATAAAGCATTTAAAAAAAAAAAAAAGCATTTAGAAAATATAATGTTTCTTTAAAAATGTTTTTAATGACTTACACTGAAATGACTAAAACATTATGTAGGTATCAGAGTATTTTAAAATAACAGATAGTCCCTATTTTTCAAATCTGTAATGAAAATATAAGACTAAAATGCACAGAAAATTTTAATGTTTAATATTTCATATTCCTGAAAATTTAAAAATTAGCCATTTTAAAATGCATTAATCCTATTTCTTTTTTTTTGTAATTAATTTATTTTTTATTGGAGGCAAATTATTTTACAATATTATATTGGTTGGTTTTGCCATATATTGACATGAATTCGCCCCGGGTTTACATAAGTTCCCCCTCCTGAACCCCCCTCCCACATCAGGCTCTACTACATTAATCCTATTTCTAAAGTCTATTTAATCCTGCTAGCCATGTTACATAAAATCTCATAGGGGCATATTTTAAAGTCATATACGTGAAATAACTGATGCTCTTATTAATCAAAAGTCCTACCACTTGCCCATTTTAAAGATACATTTTTTTTAAATGGCCACACAACATGACCGGAGAGATTTTAGTTTGAATTTTAATTTAAAGTCCTACTTCTAGATGGTTTCTTATAAATCCATAAAGAACATGAAAGACACCAGGGAATATCACTGAAAACTACTAACATAAAACATACAGTGAAACACATAAATTTATGAACATAAAGGTTAGAGATTTTACAGCTACCAGTGGCCAGGAGACAGTTTACAGAATTAGAAAGATTAGTAAAAATAATTGTAATGAGATTTGCAGAGGTACTCATCTCCTCAGCCTCCAGCCAGATGACTAGAAAGGATACTGGTGAAATTAGAGAAGAGCTTCCATTCTTTGGCATTAATATGATTTGCTACAGTACTGACCTTTTAAACTTGTATTGCAGGGAGAAAGAATGACATCATAAAAATACTTCCAAACATACAGATTCTTCTGTTTGATGGATGTCATCAAAGCAGTAATGATCAACACAAACAACATAATGGCACAAAGAATATTTCTAAGAAATATCTTAGGCTTTAGAGGACCATGAGAGAAGCAAGATGGAGTTGATTGATTTCTTATAGGCAATTAAGCTCCTTCAAACGGACTGAAAAACAAAAATCTAAATAGTTAAAGGAACAGAAATGTTTACATACAAAATTGTTACCACCCTGCTCATATTTTTCTTGAATTTTCCGGTTAACATAAGCCTATGAGAAATCATCCATACTCAAGACCAATCATGGGGGAAGAAGGAGGGGATGAAGAAGTTGATTTTATAAATGTAAACTAAAACTCTGATTTCTGGTCTCAAAAGTTATACAGGCATAATGAAAAACTAACTCTCTGGCAAATAATTCTTTATAATAAATTATTTAAGAATCTGAAAATCCCTTCTACTTTTTTTTTAATAAAAGCAGATTTTTTTCTGTAATAGCATGGCAGTGCAGCAAGGCAGCAGCAAACTGCCTCACATGAAACAGCGGCAACAATGCAGTGTCAAGATGAGGACACCTTGTCTTAGACACCGTTGGCGAGCTTCAGAGGGTGGGCACATAGCAGTGTTACGTGATGGTGTGTAAGTGTATGTTCCCAGGGGAATTTATGAACTCTACTATAACCTGCCAGAACTCTCTTGCCCCCCACCATACTGTTTGCATCCTCTGATTTCTTTTATTTTTTTGCATCCTCTGATTTCTTTACCATATTCTCAAAATGCCCTGAGAAAGATGTTATACTGAAATGAAGAAACACAAAACTATGATGATTATGACAATATTCAATGTACACATCTAAAATGAGCACTTCTCCAGGTTTGGGCATAAGCACCACCCAAGATGGGAAGATGTAAATAAAGTGGCTTCAGATGGTCCATTGGGTCCAGGCATGTTATACTGGCAGAGCCTAGGATATCTGACTCAGGCTTATAGCTGTAAATCAACTTGGTCAGAACTTACATTTGCATGGAAAAAAATATTTTCAGACTATCATTTCAAAGTCTGATATAAACCTATTTTCAATCGGCATTGCAAGTACTGACTCCAGTGATCTCTCAAAATTCTGAAGCCAAAGATAATCCAAATCTTTGCTTGCAAAAAACAAGCTTAAAGTTGCAAAAAATGGATGTTCTTAAACTCTTTTCAGAGACCTCTAGGTCTGAACTTTTAGAGGACTTTTTTTCTTAAAACTTAAAAAATAACTTAGACCGGAATTTCTCCTCCCATATTCCCCAAATATTTTTTTCCTCCTCAGCTAGTTCAAATGTAAAAAGAAATTCCAAAATCCCAATCCTAAATATGGAAGGATAGAAGGATCTGAGACCACCCTTATAGATACTGCAGGTCTGGAGCCCACATATGGGACAAGAGTCCTAATAGTGACTTAAATCCTAACTTTGCAAAAAAATAGAAAATGAAACCAGTCCAAAGCATTGCAACCTGTGCTCTAAAACCACTAAAATTAAATGAAGTTGACAAACTGAGCAAAGATACATATGAATAAACATTTAAAAAGTACTTAAAAGTTGCGTCATAGTGTTCTATAGTGTAAAATAGTTTAAACATCTTCATACTATGGCAACGTTAGTAATCCCGGAAGGAAAATGAAAGAAGAGTGATGTGACTGACTAACCTCCAAAGAGATCGACGTCAGCAGTGACAGCAGTGACAGCTGTGGTAGTTGAGGCAGAGGCTGCAGCAGCTGCAGTCTCAGCAGTTGTAGCAGGAGGAGTAGGTTCTGGTGCAAACGGATCTGAGATCTGCGCTTCGGGGGGAACAGAGGAAAGTGCAGCCAGAGAATCTACGTCGCACCAGACACAGAACAAATGGAAGAGAAGAAAAGGAAAAGGACAAAAGATATACCAGGCTCCAAATGATCAAAGTGAGGACAATTATTAAGATATGGAAGTCTCTCAAAACAGGTTTATAGATAAAGCTTTACTCACCCTCTCCCAAAAGGTCTATTGATGTCCACGCGGTCAGCATATGACGAAATAAGAGATAAAGCTGAAACTTTCAACCACACCAATGTCCAAGCAAGGTGAGGCACTAACTGAAGAAATTTTAGCTTTATGTACCTTTCTGGACCATTTGTAATTAAAAAATAAATGCTACCTATTATCATCATGGAACTTTAGAGCCCGAAGTGACCTTAGGGATCCTCTAGATCAAATTTCCAATTTCATACATGGGAAAACTGAGAGCAAGGGAGGTCAAGACACTTACCTTAAGTTAGGTCTAAATGATTTTGATGAACTCAATTGATTTCTTATCAGAGTCACCATTTTGTTTGCTTTGGTTGATTTCATTATACTATAATTGTCAATTCTGAAGAAACCATAGTTAATTGAACTTTGTTGATCCTCTTTATTTGATGTGTCACTTCAGTGTAGAATACCAGAGCATGAATAGAAGCTTTAAAATGGCTATAGTTTGACTGTGCAACACAGTAACTTTAATGAAAGTTTAAGGGTTAGAGAAAAGAAACTCAAACCTATTTTCTTCTTCATAAGTTTCACATTACCAGATTTTTTTTGGTTTAATATATGACTTCTACACATAAACATTATGTGACAACATATGAAAATTATTTTCAAGATGAATGTTAGAGATTCTGTAGAATCAAAACTTTTCAGCCCTTCTGAGGTCAGCATTCCATTGAGAGGTTCATACTTTCTTAGTGATCAACAGTGGGATTACAGATGACATCCTAAATAAAAGGCCTAAGAGGGATTATTTTTAACTATACTATGACTTTAAGTTAAACATTTAGAGTGTCCAATGCATTCCTCTAGTATCAGTCACGTGATATATCTCAGGCATCACATTCAAATTCATGAATGTTACTGGAAATTTACTCTAAACATGAAGAAACTTTATCAAAACTCATTTGGAAGCTATTTTTTTTCAGAGCTTTAAAAATTATATGAGAACTCAGTAAACCAAAAGTTCCAGAAGACATTTAAAAGGCTGAGAAACATAAATTTTACATTAATAATAATTACTTTAGACATAAAGATACACAGACCAAAAGTGAGGGGATGGAAAAATGTACTCTATGTAAATAGAAATGAAAAGCCAGGGTAGCAATACTTATGTGAGACAAAACACACTTGAAAATAAACACTGTTATAAGAGACAGAGAAAAATATTACATACTAATCAAGGGATCGATTAATGAAGAAAATATGACAATTGTAAACATATATGTATCCAACATGTACGTGTGTGTGCTCAGTCATTCAGTCATGTCCGACTCTTTGTGAGCCCATGGATTGTAGCCCTCTAGGCTTTCTTGTCCATGGAATTTTCCAGGTAAGAATATTGGAGAAGGTTGCCATTTCCTATTCCAGAGCATCTTCCCGACCCAGGGATCAAATCCGAGTCTCCTGTGTCTCCTACATTGGCAGGCAGATTGTTTACCAATGCACCACCTGGGAAGCCCCATGCAACCACCATAGGAGCACCTAATTACACACAGTAAATATAAACAGACGTAAAGGGAGTAACTGACAGTAACACAAAAGCCATAGGGGACTTACATCAATGGACAGATGATCGAAACAGAAAATCAATAAGGAGACACTGGCCTTAAACTACATTATTAGATCAGATAGACTTTATACATATTTTTTTAAATTTTATATAAATGTAAATGTTTATGCACACATATATATAAACATTACATCCAAAAGAAGTGGAAAACACATTCTTTTCAAGAGCACATGGAACAATATCTAGGGTAGATCATATGCTAGGCAACAAAAGAAGTCTCAGTAAATTTAAGAAGACTAAAATCATATCAAGGACCTTTTCCAAACACAATGTTGAGACTAGAAATCAACTACATGAAAAAACTTCAAAAAATACAAATCCATGGAGGCTGAACAACACATTACTAAATCATTGAAGAAATAAAAAAGGAAATAAAAAATACCCGGAGACAAGTGAAAATTAAATACAGTGACTCAAAATCTATGGGAAGCAGCAAAAACAATTCTAAGAGGAAGCTTTACTGAAACACAAGCCTATCTCAGGAAATGAGAAAACTCTCAAATACAACATACTTGCATGTAAAAGAACTATAAAAAGGAGATCAAACAAAATAAGGAAAGAAATCATAAAGATCAGAGCAGAGATAAATGAAATAGAGATTCAAAAACAGATGCAGATGAATGGATAAGAAAGCTTTGGTACATATACACAATGGAGTATTTCTCAGCCATCAAAAAGAATGCATTTGAATCAGTTTTAATGAGGTGGATGAAATTGGAGCCAATTATACAGAGTGAAGTAAGCCAGAAAGAAGAACATCAATACCGTATATTAACGCATATATATGGAATTTAGAAAAATGGTAACCTAAACCCTGTATAAGAGACTGCAAAAGAGACATAGGCATTTAGAACTGTCTTTGGGACTCTGTGGGAGAGGGTGAAGGTGGAATGATTGGAGAGAATGGAATTGTAGCATGTATATTATCATAAGTGACCAGTCCAGGTTCGACGCATAAATTTTCCTCTGTTCATTTCTTTGCATTTGTGTTTTTTTAATAAAATTCTTTAAAAAAAAAAAAAAAGATCCCGGAACTACCAGTGGGTCACCTAGAGGAGTCTACTTCTCGGTTAACATTCTGTGAAATGGAAAACATGGGGTTGTGGGCTGCATATGGAAAGATCATGGTTTTCAAAATGGTAAAGCTCTGTACGAAAAGGCTATGGCTTATGTTATATTTTAATTAGAGTAACTAGATAAAACACAGCTGGCCCGTTATTGGAATTTCAAATAAGCAAATAAATTTTCATTCTAAAAAAAAAAATCAAAAACAATAGAAAGGATCAATGAAACTGAGAGTTGTCTCTTTGAAAAAATAAAATTACTAAACCTTTAGCCAGATTCATCATGGAAAAAAAAGAAGAGAGGATCCAAATCAATAAAATCAGAAATGAAAAAGGAAAAGTTATAACCAACACCACAAAGGATCATAAGAGATTCCTACAATTAAATGGCAAAAAATGAACAATCTAGAATAAATGGATAATTTCTCAATACTGAATCAAGAAAAAATAAAATAACAAAAAAGAGATCAGTTACCAGTAGTGAAACTAAATCAGTAATAAGAAAAACTCCCAACAAACAGAAGTCCAGGACCAGATATATGGGTTCACAGGTGAATTCTACCAAATATTGAAGAATTAACAGCTATCCTTCTGAAACTATTTCAAAAACCTGCAGAAGGGACACTTCCCAACTCATTCCACAAGGCATATCACCCTGATCCAAAACCAGACAAAGATATCACAAAAAAGAAAATTGCAGGCCAATATCACTGATGAATGCAAATGTAAAAATCCTCAAGAAAATATTAGCAAACAAACTCCAGCAATACATTAATGATCATGATCAGGTGGGATTTACCCCAGGAATAGTTACAAATCAGTATGATACATCACACTAACAATTTGAAGAATAAAAATCATATGATCATCTCCACAGATGTGGAAAAAACTTCTGACGGATTTCAACATTATTTATGATAAAAACTCTCAACAAAGGGGACATAGAATAAATATACCTCAACATAATAAAGGCTGCTGCTGCTGCTGCAGAGTCGTGTCCGACTCTGTGTGACCCCATAGACGGAAGCCCACCAGGCTCCCCCGTCCCTGGGATTCTACAGGCAAGAACACTGGAGTGGGTTGCCATTTCCTTCTCCAATGTGTGAAAGTGAAAAGTGAAAGTGAAGTCGCTCAGTCGTGTCTGACCCTTAGCGACCCCACAGACTGCAGCCTACCAGGCTCCTCCATACATATGACAAACCCCACAGCTAATACAATACTCAACAGGGAAAATCTGAAAGTTTTTCCTCCAAGATCAGGAATAGGAAAAGATTCCCATTCTTGCCACATTTCTTCAGTATAATATTGGAACTCCCAACCACAACAACCATACAAAGACAATCAGGAAAGAAATGAAAGGAATCCAAATTGGAAAGGAAGTAGTAAAACTGTCACTCTTTGCAGAAGACATGATACCATACATAGAACATCCTAAAGATGCCACCAAAATTAAACTACTAAACTACTCAGATCATATCAGTTAAGTTGAAGGATACAGAATTAACATACAGAAATCTGTTGATTCTATACAGTAAGAGTGAACTACCAAAAAGTGAATCCACACTTATATGGCAATTAATTTACAACAAAGGAGGTAACAATAAAGGGGAAAAAGACAGCCTCTTCAATAAATGGTGTTAGGAAAACTGAACTGCTACATATAAAACAATCAAACTAGACTTTCTCACATTATGTATAATAATAAATTCAAAATGGATTAAAGGCTTAAATGTAAGACCTGAAACCATAAAACTTCTTGAAGAAAATACAGGCAGTATACTCTTTGATATTGGCCTTAATAATATTTGGGGGAGTATGTTTCCTCAGACAAGGTAAACAAAAACAAATGGGACTATGTCAAACCAGAAAGCTTTTGCACAGTGAAGGAAATTATCAACAAAATGAAAAGGCTACCTACTGAACAGGAGAAGACATTTGAAAATGATAAATCCAATTGGGGTTAATAATCAAAATACACAAATAACTCTACAGCTCAACCACAAAAAAGCAAACAACTTGATTATAAAAGAGATAGAGGACTTGAGTAGACATTTTTTCAAAGAAGACATACAGACAGCTATCAGACACAAGAAAAGATGCTCCTCATCACTAATTGTCAGGGAAATTAAAATCAAAACCACAATGAGATATTGCCTCACACCTTCAAGACTGTCTATTATCAAAAAGACAACAAATAATGAGTGTTGGTGAGAATGTGATGAATAGGGAATCCTCATGCACTGTTAGGAAAGGTAAACTGGTGCAGCCACTATGGAGAACAGTATAGAGATTCTTCAAAAAATTAAAAACAGAACTACCATGTGATCCAGCAATTCCACTCCTCCAGGTTATTTATCCAAAGAAAATGAAAACACTAATTAGAAAAGGTAAATGCATCCCTATGTTCACTGCAGCATATTTAAGATATTGGAAGCAACGTAACTGCCAATCACTAGATGAATAGATAAAGGTGTGTGTGTGTAGCTATAATGGAAGATTACTTCTATCTATAACAAATATATACTTATCTATAATAAATATATACTTAGTCATAAGAAAGAGTGAATTTTTGTCATCGGTGACAATGTGAATAGTCCTAGGGGGTTGTTATGCTAAGTGAAAAAAGTCAGAGAAAGACAAATACTTTACGATTGTATGTAGAATCTAAAAAACAAGCCAAATGAACACACATAACAAAACAGAAACAGAATCATAGATATGGAGAACAAACAGGTGGTTGCCAGAGGGGAAGGGCTGTAGGGTAGGAGAGAAAGAGGTGAGAGGGATTGAGAGGAACAAACTTTCAGTTGCAAAATAAATGAGTCATGGGGATGAAATGTATTGTGGGGAATATAGTTATTAATACATAACATCTTTGTATGGGGATGGATTATAACAAGACTTAAGGTGCTGACTTTGAAATGTATAGAAATACTGAATCACTATATTGTATAATGGGAACTAACAGTGTTTTAGGTCAAATATACTACAAAACAAATAAACAAATGAACACAGAGAAACAGAGATCAGATTTGTGGTTACCAGAGGCAGGGGAAGAGTGAAGGGGAGTTTGATGAAGGCAGTCAAAAAATACCACTTCCAGTTATAAGATAAATAAGTACTACGGATATAATATACAACAAGATAAAACATAATCAGTGCCACTGTATGTTACACATGAAAGTTGTGAAGAGAGTAAATGCTAATAGTTCTCATCACAAGCAAAAAAACCTTCATTCTACTTCTTTAACTGTGTATCTATATAAAAAGATGGATGTTCACTAAATTTATTGCGGTAATCATTTCTTGATGTATGTAAGTCAAATCACTACATGATACACCTTAAATTTAAAGTGATGAATATCAATTATACCTGAAAACTGGAAGAAAAACATAATCACATTCATTTAACTATGCAATTTGCAAACCCAATAAATGTCAGGTAAAGCACTCTATACAGGTCCACTAAGATAATCAAGGCTTTTCCTAAACATGCCTGGAGAATCCCAAGGACGGCAGAGCCTGGTGGGCTGCTGTCTATGGGGTCACACAGAGTCGGACACGACTTAAACGACTTAGCAACAGCAGCAGCAGCAGCTTCCTAAACAAATCTTACATATTTCATAGCAACATTAGAATATTATACCATATGGAGTTCTTGACATTAGAAATAGTTTTTAAATTTCAGAATGCACACCTAATGAAGAGCTGGAAAAAAGGACTTATGCTGACTTGAGGCTAGGGTATTTTTTGCTGTTAGGTGTCCAGGTCCCAAATCCTGAGAAGGAGAAGATCTTTCAAATAAGTCCTTAAACCAACTGGACCTGGCCCAATGCAATTGTTACTCTACAGTCACACATCCTAAAAATATAAATTAGAAACCAACGTGGTTCATCAGAAGGCAAAGAGACTTGGTTTCTCTCTTTTCCTGGCATTGGTGGGCTTTCCCTACCCCTGCCCTTATTAATGACTATCTTAAGCTGTGATGTGATTTAACAGAAGAGCTAAGAACCATGTGATTTAAGTTTCCAGACCTCCCACTGCCTATGACAGGGGATGATAATTTATTTCATACATTTGGTAACTGAGAAAGGAGAAGACTGTTTATGTACACTAGAAGGAACAAAAATGAAAGGATTTAAAACAAAAAGTATGAAAGATTAAAACATTAGTTCCTTGCTCTTAAGCAACGTTTTGTTAGGACAGAGGGTGAAAAGAATGATATAAAAAGATGGAAAGTAAAATTTCCTAGGAAAACGTACAGTGATTAAACATAGTGGTGGATAACTGATGCTGAAAAACTTTTTCTACTCTTGGAAACCACAGGTTTTACTCTCCAAAATCTTAATTTTCCACATGAAGCATAATTTATCTTAGCTATTTCTTGGTTTGTGCAAAATTTTCTCTACTATAAAAGCAAGTTCCTATTATAGGATGATGGGAACAGTTATCAAACATTCTCAAAACTGCTAGTTTTTATAGAGGATTATACTATTTAAAAAAACCTACTACAGCATAAGAGTTCAATTCATTTACAAGTAGTACTTAATCAGAGCAATTTTTTTTTGTATTACAGAAATTGCTAGAAAACATTCTCTGTAACCAAGGAAACAGAACTACAACTAAATTAATATATGGTGCAGTGAGATGGAGTCACACTTCAGATTAAGTGTGTTAATATATTTAAGTGCTCACCCATATCCAGAACATATCAAATGCTTGATAATCAAAGTTAATAATAGCAATGGCTTAGATGGTAGCTAGCCTTATTGTGCTGATTATTTCACAATGTATAGAAATGCTGACTGTAGTATACTTGCAACTAATTGGTGTATGCCAATTATACTTCAATAAAAAAGATCAACAGCTAACATTTAAGTTGACATAAGACTATGAATTTCAAAGTTTCTATAAATCTTTCACAGAGAGAAAGTGTGTGTGTGTATACATGAATATGCATGAAAACAACCTACAGATGTGCCCCACCTAGATTTCACTATCAAGCAAAAGGTAATATGGGTCACAAACACTGCTTATAGTATAGCTATTAATAATATTCACATGGAAACAAAGTCATGTGGTCACATAATATTGATGAGCCTTCAAGAGTGTGTTAATAAATTTCTATTAAGTCTATTAATTCGAAGAAAACCCTAGGAGTAATTCTGTATTTCTCAAAAAGTAGAAATTTTACTTCAAGCATTTACAATAAGAAATCAGCCATTTCCCACTTCTAGGATGCACAGAAATACAATACACACACACTCACTTTTTTGTACAGAGGGATGCATTTATTATGAAGAAAAAACACTCTCCCTATTATGGGGAAAAAGACAGGGATTTAAAAAATGCCCTGTATTCTTTCAGTCAAAGACAATCATTATTAGCCAGCAGAATGCCATATGTAATATGCACTATTTAAATTAAATTTATAAAATATGAATATGCTAAATTTGGTTCACACCAACAAGAAGTACTATCCTTTACAATATGTCCCCTAAATTGGCAATATTTATCAGTCCCCAGAACCCTTACGAGAAATTTGTAAACACTTGATGTGGACACATCATTAGAAAATGAAATTCTCTTACTATCATTATGGCCAGATAAGAACATACAGATTTCCCAAGAAGCAGGTCAGGTTGTCTAGTATTCCCATCTCTTTCAAGAATTTTCCAGAGTTTGTTGTGGTCCACACAGTCAAAGGCTTTGACATAGTCAATAAAGCAGAACAAAACATATTTGTTATAATTTAGAATCCTCTTCAAAAACACTGTGTATCTATAGAATAAATGCAAACTCAAGGTAACTATGGGGCCTTTCAGGTAAGCTCAGTGGTAAAGAATCTGCCTACTAAGCAGGAGATACAGGTTCAATCCCTGGGTTGGGAAGATCCCCTGGAGAAGGAAATGGGTCAGTATTCTTACCTGGGAAATCCCATGGACAGAGGAGCCTAGCGTGCTACAGTGCATAGGATCACAAAAGAGTAGGACACAATTTGGCAACTAAACAGTAGCAGCAAAGGTAACTATTATCTCTCAATTTCATATTATACTAGTTTACTTGTATTTATTAAGACTTACAAGTTTTACTATTTTGCTTAAGAACTAGAGAATTTATTTATTAGTATTTTCCTCCCCAGCTGACTTTTCTACTGCTATGAAAATAGCTATAGATATTTTGTTAAGACAAAAGACTAATGCTGTCTAACCATCAGGTCCCAAGCCAACACTATGATACACTATAATGTGCTTCGTACTAATTATGAAAAAAGTGTTCCTGCTGAGCCAGCAAGTTGGAAAAGGTTTTCCTTATTCCTCAAGGATGAAAAAAGCCCACAGCTTGGCCAGCAGAAAGCAGGCTGAATTTCAGACCTCTTGCCCTGCCTTTGAGAAAGACAGACTGCAGATCCACACTGCATAGCCCTAGCTAAACCATACTCATCTGCTTTCTTCTACATCCACTGATACCTCAGTGTTTCAATCATCAATAGCAATTCATTCCTAAGAAGCAAAGACTGAAGTGTGCTATGACTATTTTTTCTTATAGTATTGTGTGTCTTAGCAAAAAGTACTAAGAGACGAATATGAATAAAAATGTTGGGAATTCCCTGGTGGTCCAGTAGTTAGGACTCTGTGTTTCCACTGCAGAGGACAGGGGTTCAATCCTTGGTTGGGGAATAAAGGTTTCACATGCAGTGTGGTGTGGCCAAATTTTTTTAAAATGTTACAGTACAATTTAAAAATATCTCACCTAGAGTTATTCTTTTTATTATTCCTTTGGTGTAAAACAAACAAACCAAACAAAAAGGACACAATTTCTCTTCAGTTTGACACTTAAGAATATGGTGAAGGGAGACAGTTAACAATTTCACTATTTACTTACTGAAGTTTCTAAATCACTAAACCACTATAAGCTCTAAAAATTACCAAGTGTCAAATATCTACTGATTTAATTAGCTGAGAAAATTAGAGTTAATACAGTCATATAATACTGAAAAAAATTTTGTATAACCCCATGAATTTATAATTAACACTAAATGTTATATTATAAAAGTTCTATAAAAGCCATTCATATAAATTTTATGACAGAGAAAGTCTGATTTAAGGATATGGATTTGAAGCATTCTTTAATAAATAAAACACAATATGTTGTATAAGATACTTGGGCAATGAAAATAAGTTGTAAGTTGAAATAAAGATTTCAAAAAGATGAAGGTCAGAATTAGAAAGCATAAGAACCAGAAGCCCTTATAGTACTTATAGCTGATTCATGTTGCTGTGTAGCAGCAACTAACAGAAATGTAAAGCAATTATACAACAATTAAAAAAAAAACCATGAACATTTGAATATGGTTTTTAAAAAAGAAGGCCCTTTATAAAACCAATTCAACAATATTTTCCTTTACCAACAGAGATTTAATAAAGTTAAGTGATGTTGAGACTTTTTATTTAAAAAAAATGACCGCTGTTGGCTTAGGAGTTGAACATTTTAACAAGGGAGAAGTTTGAAGCATTTAAATAGAAAAGCACCAATATTTTAAATGCTCATCTACATAGCAACTTTTTTTCACAACTAGTTACTTTCATTTTGTTATCAAAAAACTTGGAAATAAAATCAAGAGATTATAAGAGGTACTTCTGATGTCACTCTACCAATGTTTACCAAGCTCACCCAAGGATTATTTAATTACCTATGGAATGAAGCTTCATTTGATGTTGCACTTTAACATTAATTAAGGACTCTGATTCTGAAATGATGTATCGAGTTACATGTCTTGTCTGCTAGTGATATAATACTATATTTGGGAGAAAAGATAACCTCAAGACATGATTTTTATTGCCCTATTGGACATTAACCAGTTTTGAACCCAACCTAGCCATCTTATTTTAACATTCCTTTTCTATAAATCTCAATTCCTCAAAGTGCTCTTTTAACCAGCTTTATCATCTTACTGGTTTCCTCATCAGCCAGTTAATGTCTTTTACCAGTGTTGTTTCTCCTCAACCCCCACAGCTTTACTGAGGTATAACTGATATATAAAAATTGTATATATTTAACATGCACAGTGTAATGATTTGTTATTCATGTACATTATGAGATGACCACAATCAAACTAACACATCTGTCATTTCACAAAGTTCCTGTGTTTTTGTAGTTTGAATACTTAAGATTACTCTTTTAGCAAGTTTCAAGTATACAACATAGTATTATTAACTATAGTAACCATATTGTTCACTAGATCTCCAGAACTTCTTCAGCTTACAACTGACCATTTGTACACTTTGACCAACATCTTCCCATTCCATGCCCTGCCCTCCATTGCTCAACAACAGCCCCAGGAAATTTCTACTTTCTGCATCTATGAGTTTGACTTTTTTAAGATTCCACATATAAGTGAGATCGTATATTTGTCCTTCTGTGCCTGGCATATTTATTCACTTGGCAAAATGTCTTCCATGTTCATCCATATTGTCACACATAGGAGGATTTCCTTCTTTTTAAAGGGCTGAATAATATTCCACTGAATATATACAACATGTTTTCCTTACCCTTTCATCTGCTGACAAACACAAGTTATTTTTTTATCTTGGCTATTTTGGCTAATGCTGCAATGAACATGGGACTGCAGATATCCATCCACCTAGAAGTGAGACTGGTGAATCATGTAATATTTCTATTTTCATTGTTTTGAGGAATTTCTACTCTACTGTTTTCCACAATGGCTGTACCAATTTACATTCCCACCAATAGTGTATAATGAGTCCCTTTCTCCACACCCTCAACAAACACTTTTCTATTCTCTTACTAATAATAGTCAAGCTAATAAGTGTGGGGTGTTATTTTTGGTTCTGATTTACATTTTCCTGATGATTAATGACAGTGAACAACTTCTCATATACCTGTTAGCCATCTGCACATCTTCTATGGAAATGTCCATTTATGTCCTTTGCCCATTTTAAAATCAAGTTATTTGGGTTCTTTTTTTTTTTTTCTTGCAAATATTTTCTCCCATTCCACAGGTTGCATTTTCATTCTGTTGATTCTTTCCTTTGCTGTGTAGAGGCTTTCTAGTTTGAATGTAGTCTTACTTGCTTATTTTTGCTTTTGTTGCCTTTTGTTGTTTCTAGGAATTTATCCATTTCTTTTAGGTTATCCAATCATGGCATATAATTGCTCATAACAATCTCCTATGATTCTTTCCTTTTTTATGGTATCAGCTATAATGTTTCCTCTTTCATTTATAATTTTAGTTTGGGTCATTGCCCTTTTTTCTTATTTAGTCTGCTGCTGCTGCTGCTAAGTCACTTCAGTCGTGTCCGACTCTGTGTGACCCCATAGATGGAAGCCCACCAGGCTCCCCTGTCCCTGGGATTCTCCAGGCAAGAACACTGGAGTGGGTTGCCATTTCCTTCTCCAATATGTGAAAGTGAAAAGTGAAAGTGAAGTCGCTCAGTCGTGTCCGACCCTTAGCGACCCCACGACTGCAGCCTACCAGGCTCCTCCATCCATGGGATTTTCTAGGCAATAGTACTGGAGTGGCTTGCCATTGCCTTCTCTGCTTATTTGGTCTCAGTTCAGTTCAGTTCAGTCGCTATTTGGTCTAGCCGAAGGTAATTTTGGTCTTCCCAGGTGACTCAGTGGTAAAGAATCCACCTGGCAATGAAGAAGACACAGGAGATGTTGGTTTGATCTCTGGGTCAAGAAGATTTCCTGGAGTAGGAAATGGCAACCTATTCCAGTATTCTCACCTGGAAAATTCCACTTACAGAGGAGCCGGGTGGGCTACAGTCCTTGGGGTCGCAAACAGTCAAATACAACTGAGCATGCACACACGCAAAAGTAATTTTATCTTTTCAAAAAACCAACTCAGTTTTGTTGATCTTTTCTAATGTCTTTCTGGTCTCTATTTCATTTATTTCTGCTCTAATCTTTATTATTTCCTTCCTTCTGCTATCTTTGGGCTAAGTTTGTTCTTTATCTAATTCCATGAGATGAAAAGCTAGATTGTTTGAGGTCTTTTTTTCTTAATGGAGGAATTTAGTGCTACAAAATTCCCTCTTAGTACTGCTTTTGCAGCATCAGGTAAGTTTTGATATACTGTGTTTCCATTTTCTTTTGTTTCAAGATTCGTTAAAATTTCTTTTTAATTTCTTGTTTGACCCATTTGTTGGCCATATGTTATAAAATCTCCATGTATTTGTGAATTTTCAAAGTTTTGTTACGTTACTGATTTCTAGTTTCATAACACTGAAGGTCAGAAATAATACTTGATATGACTTCAATCTTCTTCATCAAAATTTCTTTCTTTTCCCAACATTCTCCACCCTGGAGAATTTTCTAGGTGCAATTGAGGAGAAAGTATATTTGGCTCGGTTGAAAGAAATTTTCTATCTATGTCTGTAGGTTCACTTGGGGTAAGCTGTTATTCAAGTTTTCTATTTCATAACTGCCTTTCCATCTGGATGACCTATCTATTGCTGTTGAAAGTGGCATACTGAAGCCCCCGCTATTATTGTATGGCTATTTCCTGAGATGGCTGGATGGCATCACCGACTCTGTGGACATGAGTTTGAGTGTGCTCCGGGAGTTGGTGATGGACAGGGAGGCCTGGCGTGTGGGGTCGCGGAGAGTCCGACACGACTGAGCGACTGAACTGATCTCCTCCTTCAGTTCCGTTAATATTTGCTTCACATATTTAGGTATTTTGATGTTTATATCCTCTTACTGAATTACTGTTGTTCAGTTGCTCAGTTGTATTTGACTCTTTGTGACACTGTGGAATGCAGCATGCTGGGCCTTCTCTGTCCTTCATCACATCCTAGAGCTTGCTCAAACTCATATCTGTCGAGTCGGTGATGCCAGCCAACCATCTTGTCCTCTGTCATCCCCTTTTCCTCTTGCCTTCAATCTTTCCCTGCATCAGGGTCTTTTCTAATGAGTCAGGTCTTCACATCAGGTGGTCAAAGTACTGGAGCTTCAGCATCAGTCCTTTCAATGACTATTTAGGAATGATTTCCTTTACAATTGACCAGTTTGATCTCCTTGCAATCCAAGGGACTCTCAAGAGTCTTCTCCAACACCACAGTTCAAAAGCGTCAATTCTTTGGCACTCAACCTTCTTTATAGTCCAACTCTCACATCCGTACATGACTATGGGAGAAACCATAGCCTTGACTATACGGACCATTGTAGGCAAAGGTCGCTGCTTTTTAATACGCTGTCTAGGTTTGTCATAGCTTTTCTTCCAAGGAGCAAGTGTCTTAAAGAACTGATTTTAGCATTATATGCTGATAGCCTTACCAGGATTCCCTTGTATAGGAGAAACTGCTTTTCTTTGTTGTTTTCAAACTTTTCTCTTTGTCTTTGACTTATGACAATTGGATTATATACTGTGCCTTAGGTAATATTCTTTGGGTTGATCTTGCTTGGAGACTTTGGAATTTCACAAATTTAAATGTCATATCTCTTTCATGATTTAGGAAGTTTTCAGCCACTATTTCGGGCTTCCCTGGTAGCTCAGTTGGTAGAGAATCTGCCTGCAATGCAGAAGACGTTGATTTGATTCCTGGGGTGGGAAGAAACCCTGAAGATGGGAATGGCAACCCACTCTTGCCTGGAGAATCCCATGGACTGAGGAGCCTGGCAGGCAACTGTCCATAGGGTTGCAAGAGTCTGACACAACTTAGCGACTAAATCACCACCACCACCAGCCACTATTTCTTTAAATAAGCTTTCTTTCTGAAATGGCAACCCACTCCAGTACTCTTGCCTGGAAAATCCCATGGACAGAGGAGCCTGGTAGGCTATAGTCCATGGGGTCACAAAGAGTTGGACATGACTGAGTGACTTCACTTTCTTTGAGACTTCTACAATGCATATCTTCATTCATTTTATGATGTCCAATAGGTCCTGTATGCATCCTCTTTTTCCCCTTTTTATTCCTTTAATTGGCTATTTTCTAATGACCTATCTTTGAGTTTGTGGATTTTACTCTGTCTGATTCAGTCTTCTGTTGAAGCTCTCTACAGAGCTTTTCTTTTCAGTTCATTCACCGTATTCTATTTCATTCAGAATTTGCTTTGTTCTCTTTCACAGTTTCTATTTTTCTTATTTTGTTCATGTATAGTTTTTCTGATTTTGTTTTCTTGCCTGCGTGTGTTCTCTTGAATCTCACTGAGCTTCTTTAGGATGATTATTTTGAATTCATTAGCAGACAATCTAGATTTCTTTAGGGTAAGTTACTGAGCTTTATTAGTTTCCTTTGGCAGTGTCATGGAGTTGGTTTTTTTCTTTTTTGCCTGATTCTTTGTATTTCATGTAGCCTTGTGATGGTGCCTGTGCATTTGAAGGAAAAACACCTCTTCCTGTTTTTAAACACTAGTTTTGGCAGGTGAAGATCTGCTCCTGTCAGGTCCCTGGGGTGATAATATTGCCTCTGGGATTGCAGTTGAATGGGGTTGGGGCAAGTTCATGTGGCTACTCCTGGGTCTGCTGTGGTGCCCATGTTGGTGGGCCTGTTACCAGGGTCTTAGGTGGGTGTGGATCTTGCCTCCTGGTCCCTAAGTGGACAGGACTGCCTTCACAACCTTGGTTAGTAGGGCTGGAACTGGAACAAGGGTCCACTTTAGGGTCTTCAGTTGAGTTCAGGGGTGGTGGGCTTGTTACCAAGTGCATGTTTGGGTGTAGCTCCTACTAGGTCTCTGGGCTGGGAAGGACTAGCCCTGGACTGTAGCTAAGTGGGGCTGAATCAAGTCTGATATTTGCTTGAAGGTCCACAGTTGGGACCGAGGTCTGTAGGCCTGCCCTTATGGGTATGGATAAGTCTGTCTCCCACAAAGTCCCCAGGTGGGCAGGACAGCTTCCTGACTGCACCTGGAAAGGGCTGAGCCTAGTCACAAGGCTTCTTTAGGATCTGAGGTTGGACTGAGGTCACTGGGCCTGTCTCTAAGTGCACAGACAGGTATGTCTCCTGGTAGATCTCTGGGTGGGCGGGACTGCTCCTGGACCAAGACTGAGAGAGGATGGAGCTGGGTCACAGGCAGTTTCAGGGTCCACAGCTGAGACCAAGGTAAGCAGGCCTGTTACCTAATGCATGGGTGTGTATGGTTCCCGGTCCCTTAGCAGATGTTGCTGGTGGCAGGATCATGGCCAAAGAGGACTGTAATGAGTCCACAGGGGCATGGCAGTGTTTCCAGGTCTGTTGCCAGGACCAAGGTTGATGAGCCTCCTACCTGGACCTGCCTTCTCAAATCAAGCCTTCTTGATCTTGGACTTTGCAACCTCTTTCCTGGATCCCAAATCACCCACAAAGGCACTTTTGGCTGTGGATGGCTGCTAAATGATTACTTCTGTGGGGAGGTATGATGGGACACCTCCTATTCGACCATCTTGCCTATGTCATTCCCTCTGTGTTATTTCTATAGTTGTATGAGCCACTTTCAAACTTAAAAAATTTTTTTACTTTGATAGCTTGATGTGGTAGAGTAAGGTATTTAATACCAACTCTATGGGTCGGACACGACTGAGCGACTTCACTTTCACTTTTCACTTTCACACATTGGAGAAGGAAATGGCAACCCACTCCAGTGTTCTTGCCTGGAGAATCCATGGACAGAGGAGCCTGGAAGGCTACAGTCCACGGGGTCACAAGAGTAGGACACGACTGAGCAACAGAGCACATGCACGTAACACATACGGGTACCTTTTGTCTCTTTTTCAATATACATTTCAATCAATCGATGCCATTTTTAGCATTTTCTCCCCCAGTTTCTAGCACCATTTTGGATAATCAGAAGGAAAGAGTAACAAAAATAACCTGAATGAAAACAGCTAAATAGAAACATGGCACAGCTGTCTGATTCCACTCACCTCCCCACGCAGTGGCGCCTCCTGAAGGCGGTGCTGGTGCTGGTGCCGCTGCTGCTGCCCCTGCAGGGGAGAAGTCTGGCTGGAGGTCCAGGAGATCGCTAGACGGTTTCGAAGTGCTGGGAGGCAAGTGTCATTTTACAATCAGATTTTTGAAAGTTTAAGATGTAAAGATGTTTTTTCAAATAAACACTTATGCAGAAAACACCACAGATTTTGGATATTTTAAATCCAGCAAGAGAATAATATTTGTGAAAGTACAGCAGTAAAACATATGTTCCTCTATACCAAGAGTTGGCCAACTACCTCTGTCAAGGGCCAGATGCTAAGCATCTAAGGTTTGTGGCTAGACAGCCTCTGTCACTACTTGACTCTGCCAGTGCAGCATGCAAAAAGACACAGTGTGTAAACAAACAAACATGGCTTTGTTGCAATAAAAATTTATTTACAAAGACAGTGGGCTAGATCTGATCTATGGGCCATTGTCTGCCAACTCCTGCTCCACAGATAACAGTTACATCATACTTCAAGCAGTGGCTTACTCAGCGAATCACAGAGCAGAAAGAAAAAGGGAAAATCTAAATGGCTCAAAGTAAAGGGGAATTTTAAACATGTTATGTCCACTGGGTAGCATCTGAAATGCTGATTATGAGGACTCTGACAAAAGGAAACATGCTCCAAATATTAAAGAGAATTATTGGTAATTTTTTCCTTTCCTTTATTTCCTAAAATTTTTTGTATTTTTTTTGTATCATGGTAAATAATTCTTATCTTGAAAAGAATTTATTTATAAATCAAAGAACACTAAAATGAATAATCACTATTTTACCTTTTTTCTACATTAAATTGCAACATATCAAGTTGGCCTGTAAGAGGCCTCATCCATAAACAATTCCATATTTTTCCACTCTTACTCGGATGGGGCTGAGCTTTCCAAAGCTCTTTCAACTACAGAAGTTCCAAAGAAGAGCCTTTGCTATTCAAAGTACGATATCCAAACTAACAGCATCTTGGGACCTTGTTAGAAATGCAAAGTCCCAGGCTTACCCCATATTTACTATATCAGAGTCTTCATTTTACTGTGACCCCCAGGTGTTCTCTGTCCATTCAGGTATAAGGGGCACTGGCTTAAAGGCTGCGAGATCAGGGACTAAGTCATCAGGGTCCAGGTTCCCTAACCCTCTTTATAAATAGCAGTTCAATCCCTATCTTTTTTACATATTAGATTTGCAAGTAATTATTCTTTGAAACTTGCCTAGTTTTGATATCTATTTCATAAGTACAACTGGTTTAAGAGCCAGAATAGGGAAACGTTTATTATTAAGACCTGAATCGAAGCTTGTATAAGAAGTAATTTATCTTGGTATAGAGGCAGAAAGGACTTGGCCTTTCCAAGCCTGTGATTATAAAACTAGAATTAAGTGAGTGGAGACCAACAGGCATAGTTTACATGGATACGTTATGTGGATTTATTGCTCAGTTCAAAATTCAAGTCTTCAAGTACAGAGCATTCATAATCAGAGTCACAGATACTACAAGACGGGACTAGAATCTTCTCAAGGCAAAAGAACCAAACAAAGAGTTGACCTAAAATTAGTACCTGAGGAAGCCTCTCTTAGTTGGGGCTTCCTTTTAGGCACCTCAGAGATTTCATACAACACACAGTCATCCCCATCTTTCTTACTACTATTCTGACTTTTAGGTGCTGTAAGAGCAATGAGGAGCATCCTGACAGTTTCTTCCTACAAGCAGGGTTTGAGTTCCTCATATGTACCAGCTACTCAAACTACAACTGCATTTCACTTCACTTCATTTCATTTTATAGCACTTCAAGACATCCATTAAATTTCACAAAAGAAGAAATGAATTTCAGAAAACACTGTCCATATCATCCATTTCAGAAGAACCTGAAATGTGTGCATCTTTCTTCCACTTTCTTTCCCAAATATCTGAACAAGGCAATTCCCAGAGCTCAGGTCTTTCTTACACTTTGAGAGGTACACACTTAAATAACTGTATAAGGTGTAGAAGAACTTACTCTGTGTACCTGAAAATAACCCAAAATAGCATACATTCACTAGAATAACATTTCATTCTGTGAAGTCATTTGGGTTCAATACATAAAAATAAAAAGAAAACCTAATCAAAATATTAATAAACAGTTTGCTGCATTGTCATGAACTAACCTGACTGGTACAGCTGCCGATGCAGTTGCAAACAAATCAACCGGAGGCGATGTGTCAATAGTTTTAGCTGGTGTAGAATTAGGTGACGTAACAGTTGTGACTGGAGAAGACTGAAAGGGAAGAGGCACAGCACCCTCTGGTCAAATCTGAATCTACAGGACACAAGGCGACAGGCCCCCCACTCTGCAGACCTATGCCACTTGGTAGCTCCTCATGGGAGGAAAAAACTCAAGAAAATTTTAAATTGAGAATTATAATAATCAATAGTGGACAAAACATGTTTCAAATATTACAAGTTATATGTAATTTATATTGAATTATGACAAAGTATTTGTCCTAACATTGCAATGACTTCTATGCATATATTTATAATCGAAGCCAAATAATAAATTAGGAGCTTGGGACTAACAAATACACACTACTATACGTAAAACAGACAAACAAGGTCCTACTGAATATGAATAGCAGAGTGAACTACATTTAACATCTGGTAATAACCTATAATGGAAAAAGAAACTGAAAAAGAATTAACACACATATACAAAACTGAATCACTTTGTTGAACATCAGAAACTACTACCACATTGTAAATCAACTCTATTTTAATTAAAAAAAATAAAATGAAGGCCAAACATATTTCCTAAACAAAAAATTGGTGGGAAAGATCTTGCTAACTGCAAAAATGAAACAAAAAAATCAATTGCAATGATTGCTTTAAAAGCCAGGCCATTCTTTTCTGCATCTTAAACAGACTGCATTCAAAGTCGTCTCAGATGCCTGTAACATCTAGAAATCTAACTTAAAAAATAGTTCACAGACAGCAGAGAACAATCCCCAAACAAGATTCAAGTCACTGACAGCTTGAGGATAGACCTTCACTAATGTGAAAAGATAAAATTTCAAAAGTGAAATAAAACCCAACATTTACTGTTCTAAGCTGGTTTAAGAAGAGGACCTAATAGTCAGCTAATATATTAAAAAAATAAAATGCTTGTATACTGTGGATCACAATAAACTGTGGAAAATTCTGAAAGAGATGGGAATACCAGACCACCTGACCTGCCTCTCGAGAAACCTATATTCAGGTCAGGAAGCAACAGTTAGAACTGGATATGGAACAACAGACTGGTTCCAAAGAGGAAAAGGAGTACGTCAAGGTTGTATACTGTCACCCTGCTTATTGAACTTCTATGCAGAGTAGATCATGAGGAATGCTGGGCTGGAAGAAGCACAAGCTGGAATCAAGATTGCTGGGAGAAATATCAATAACCTCAGATATGCAGATGACACCACCCTTATGGCAGAAAGTGAAGAGGAACTAAAGAGCCTCTTGATGAAAGTGAAAGAAGAGAGTGAAAAAGTTGGCTTAAAGCTCAACATTCAAAAAACTAAGATCATGGCATCTGGTCCCATCACTTCATGGGAAATAGATGGGGAAACAGAAACAGTGTCAGGCTTTATTTTGGGGGGCTCCAAAATCACTGTGGATGCTGATTGCAGCCATGAAATTAAAAGATGTTTACTCCTTGGAAGGAAAGTTATGACCAACCTAGACAGCATATTCAAAAGCAGAGACATTACTTTGCCAACCAAGGTCCGTCTAGTCAAGGCTATGGTTTTTCCCGTGGTCATGTATGGATGTGAGAGTTGGACTGTGAAGAATGCTGAGCGCCAAAGAATTGATGCTTTTGAACTATGGTGTTGGAGAAGACTCTTGAGATTCCCTCGGATTGCAAGGAGATCCAACCAGTCCGTCCTAAAGGAGATCAGTCCTGGGTGTTCATTGGAAGAACTGATGCTGAAGCTGAAACTCCAATACTTTGGCCACCTCATGCGACGAGTTGACTCATTGGAAAAGACCCTGATGCTGGGAGGGATTGGGGGCAGGAGGAGAAGGGGACGATAGAGGATGAGATGGCTGGATGGCATCGCTGACTCGATGGATGTGAGTTTGAGTAACTCTGGGAGTTGGTGATGGACAGGGAGGCCTGGCATGCTGTGATTCATGGGGTGGCAAAGAGTCGGACACGACTGAGCGACCGAACTGAACTGAACTGTATAGTAACTATCCTAATTCTATTTTCTTTTACTTGGTATATTTAATTTGCCTGTATTCAGAAGAGAAAGATGAATGGATCATCTCAAAACAGTCCACTGATACTCAGTTCTGTAAGTGAAAGTGAGACGTTAACAGCAAGCAAAATGCACAAAGACCAAGATCAAGCAAGGGCCATCAGCCACTGCTCTAACAGGACATCTAATTTCAAGCAGACCAAATGCAGAGGGAATTTGAAAAACAGTAAATTAAGAAAAAGGACTGAGGAGATAAGCAATGTATAGGAGTTTCCAGACTTAAATAGTATCTGTTTAATAGGTCCATATAGTCAAAGCTATGGTTTTTCCAGGAATCATGTACAGATGTTAAGAGTTGGACCATAAAGAAGGCTGTGTGCCAAAGAATTGGTGCTTTCAAACTGTGGTGTTAGAGAAGACTCTTGAGAGTCCCATAGACAGCAAGGAGATCAAACCAGTCATTCCTAAAGGAAATCAATCCTGAATATTCATAGGAAGGACTAATGCTGAAGCTGAAGCTTCAATACTTTGGCCACCTGATGCAAAGAACTGACTCACTGGGAACATAAGGAACAAGATGGCGGAGGAACAGGATGGCGAGATCACTCTCTCCCCTACAAATTCATCAAAAAAACATTTGAACGCGGAGTAAAGTCCACAAAACAACTTCTGAATTCTGGCAGAGGACATCAGGCACCCAGAAAAGCAGCCTATTGTCTTCGAAAGGAGGTAGGAAAAAACATAAAAGATAAAAAGAGAGACAAAGAGGTAAGGAAGGAGCTCCGTCCCGGGAAGGGAGGCTTTAAAAAGAGAGAAGTTTCCAAACACCAGGAAACACTCTCACTGGCGAGTCTGTGGCGAGCCTTGGAACCTCAGAGGGCCATATAACCGGGAGGAAAAAGAAAGAAATAATTAAAACCCACAGATTACCCGCCAAACGGTAACTCCCAGAGGAGAAGCAGCGCAGACGCCTGCATACGCCATTAGCAAGCGGGGGCTGGGCAGGGAGGAGCTGGCTGAACTGCTTAGAGAGAGGACTGGGCTTGAATGCCCTGAGAACAATCTGAGAGAATTAACTGGAGATAGCAAAGCAGACTGGGATAGCTTCCCCACGAAAAGGCGGAAAGCTCTAACCTAAGACTCCACCAGCCCCACTCACAGAACAAAGGGCTGAGCAGAGTGAGCCGGCCACGGTTGCCCCATCCCCCATCCACCACCGAGACAGGCAGGGAGGTCAGCCAGAGCCAGAGGGGGCAACCGTGGCCCCAGAAAGGCGTCCAATACAAACTGCAGGCAAGCTTGTTGCTAATCAAGACTTCTTGGGCTCAATATCCGCCTGAGAAGGTGCGCCGGTTGTACACCCAGAAAACCTAATGGCAGGGACTGGGGAGGCGATAAGTCACAGTGACTGTGCTCGCCAAACACCTGGTCACCTGAGCTGCTCGGACCGGGGAAGGCACAAAACGCAGACCCAGCCAAGTCTGCGCCTTTGTGGAGTACCTGAGAAACTGAACTTGAGCCGCTCAGACCTGGGAAGTACATACAACCCAGCGCCGGCCTCGGACAATTCCCGGCAGAGCAACCTAGAGCCTGTGCAGTGTAGACTGGGACAACACATGCGCTGTGAGCGGGGGCAAACCCAGTGTGGCCAAGACGCTGCAAGCGATCCCCACAGACGCCAGAGATATTTGCAGCGTTCCTCCCTTCCCAGAACAGGACTGAACAACTGAGCCTTAAAAAGTGTCCACACGCCCCCTAGTATCAGGGCGGAAATTAGACACTGAAGAGACCAGCAAACAGAAGCTAAAACAGAGGGAACCACCTTGGAAATGACAGATAGAGAAGTGTAGAGGCTACTCCAAGAATAAGACCGAAAACCAGAGGCAAGAGGCTTAACCCCGAATCCTGAGAACTCCTGACTCCAGGGAACATTAATCGATAGGAGCTCATCAAATGCCTCCATACCTACACTAAAACCAAGCACCACCCAAGGGTCAACAAGTTCCAGAGCAAGACATACCATGCAAATTCTCCAGCAACACAGGAAAATAGCCCTGAGTTTCAATATACAGGCTGCCCAAAGTCACTCCAAATCCACTGACATTTCATAACTCATTACTGGACACTACATTGCACTCCAGAGAGAAGAAATTCAGCTCCACCCACCAGAACACCAACACAAGCCTCCCTAACCAGGGAACCTTGACAAGTCACCCATCCAACCCCACACACAGCGAGGAAACTACATAATAAAGAGATCTCCACAAACGGCCAGAAGAGCGATAGGCCACCCCAAGCAAAGCAATATAAGCAAGATGAAGAGGCAGAGAAATACCCAGCAAGTAAAGGAACAAGATAAATGCCCACCAACACAAACAAAAGAGGAAGATATAGGGAATCTACCTGATAAAGAATTTCGAATTTTGATGGTGAAAATGATTCAAAATCTTGAAAGCAAAATGGAGTTACAGATAAATAACCTGGAGAAAAGGATTGAGAAGATGGAAGAAAGGTTTAAAAAGGACTTAAAGGAAATAAAAAAGAGTCAATATACAATGAATAATGCAACAGATGAGATCAGAAACACTACGGAGGGAACAAACAGTAGAATAACAGAGGCAGAAGACAGCATAAGCGAGCTAGAAGATAGAATTGTAGAAATAAATGAAACAGAGAGGAAACAAGAAAAACAAATTAAAAGAAATGAGGACAATATTAGAGACCTCTGGGACAATGTTAAACGCTCCAACATTTGAATCATAGGAGTACCAGAAGAAGAAGACAAAAAGAAAGACCATGAGAGAATACTTGAGGAGATAATAGTTGAAAACTTCCCTAAAATGGGGAAGGAAATAATCACCCAAGTCCAAGAAACCCAGAGAGTCCCCAACAGGATAAACCCAAGGCGAAATACTCCAAGACACATATTAATCAAATTAACAAAGATCAAACACAAAGAACAAATATTAAAAGCAGCAAGGGAAAAGCAACAAATAACACACAAGGGGATTCCCATAAGGATAACAGCTGATCTTTCAATAGAAACTCTTCAGGCCAGGAGGGAATGGCAAGACATACTTAAAGTGATGAAAGAAAATAACCTACAGCCCAGATTACTGTACCCAGCAAGGATCTCATTCAAATATGAAGGAGAAATCAAAAGCTTTACAGACAAGCAAAAGCTGAGAGAATTCAGCATCACCAAACCAGCTCTTCAACAAATGCTAAAGGATCTTCTCTAGACAGGAAACACAGAAAGGGTGTATAAACTCGAACCCAAAACAATAAAGAAAATGGCTACGGGATCATACTTATCAATAATTACCTTAAACTTAAATGGGTTGAATGCCCCAACCAAAAGACAAAGGCTGGCTGAATGGATACAAAAACAAGACCCCCATATATGTTGTCTGCAAGAGACCCACCTCAAAACGAGGGACACATACAGACTGAAAGTGAAGGGCTGGAAAAAAATATTCCATGCAAACAGAGACCAAAAGAAAGCAGGAGTAGCAATACTCATATCAGATAAAATAGACTTTAAAACAAAGGCTGTGAAAAGAGACAAAGAAGGAAACTACATAATGATCAAAGGATCAATACAAGAAGAAGATATAACAATTATAAATATTTATGCACCCAACATAGGAGCACCGCAATATGTAAGACAATTACTAACAAGTATGAAAGGGGAAATTAACAACAATGCAATAATAGTAGGAGATTTTAATACCCCACTTACATTTATGGATAGATCAACTAAAGAGAAAATTAACAAGGAAACACAAACTTTAAATGATACAATAGACCAGTTAGACCTAATAGATCTCTATAGGACATTTCACCCCAAAACAATGAATTTCACCTTTTTCTCAAGCGCACACAGAACCTTTTCTAGGATAGATCACATACTCGGCCATAAATCTAGCCTTGGTAAATTCAAAAATATTGAAATTATTTCAAGCATCTTTTCTGACCACAATGCAGTAAGATTACATCTCAATTACGGGAGAAAAACCATTTAAAATGCCAACATATGGAGGCTGAACAACACGCTGCTAAATGAACAAATCATAGAAGAAATCAAAAGAGAAATCAAAATATGCATAGAAATGAATGAAAATGAAAACACAACAACCCAAAACCTCTGAGACACTGTAAAAGCAGTGCTAAGGAGGAAGTTCATAGCAATACAGGCACACCTCAAGAAACAAGAAAAAAGTCAACTAAATAACCTAACTCTACATCTAAAGAAACTAGAAAAGGAAGAAATGAAGAACCCCAGGGTTAGTAGAAGGAAAGAAATTGTAAAAATTAGGGCAGAAATAAATGCAAAAGAAACAAAAGGGACCATAGCAAAAATCAACAAAGCCAAAAGCTGGTTCTTTGAGAAGGTAAATAAAATTGACAAACCACTAGCTAGACTCATCAAGAAACAAAGGGAGAAGAACCAAATCAATGAAATTAGAAATGAAAATGCAGAGATCACAACCGACAACACAGAAATACAAAGGATTATTAGAGAATACTATCAGCAATTATATGGCAATAAAATGAATAACCTGGAAGAAATGGACAAATTCCTAGAAAAGTACAACCTTCCAAAACTGAACCAGGAAGAAATAGAAAATCTGAACAGACCCATCACAAGCACAGAACTAGAGGCTGTAATCAGAAATCTTCCAGCAAACAAAACCCCAGGTCCAGACGGCTTCACAGCTGAATTCTACCAAAAATTTCAGTTCAGTTCAGTCGCTCAGTCGTGTCCGACTCTCCGCGACCCCATGAATCACAGCATGCCAGGCCTCCCTGTCCATCACCAACGTCCGGAGTTCACTCAAACTCATGTCCACAGAGTCGGTGATGCCATCCAGCCATTTCATTCTCTGTCGTCCCCTTCTCCTCCCGCCCCCAACCATTCCCAGCATCAGAGTCTTTTCCAGTGAGTCAACTCATCGCATGAGGTGGCCAAAGTATTGGAGTTTCAGCTTTAGCATCAGTCCTTCCAATGAACACCCAGGATAGATCTCCCTTAGAATGGACTGGTTGGATCTCCTTGCGGTACAAGGGACTCTCAAGAGTCTTCTCCAACACCACAGTTCAAAAGCATCAATTCTTCGGCGATCAGCTTTCTTCACAAATTTAGAAAAGAGCTAACACCTATTCTACTCAAACTCTTCCAGAAAATTGCTGAGGAAGGGAAACTGCCAAACTCATTCTATGAGGCCACCATCACACTAATCCCAAAACCTGGTAAAGATCCCACAAAAATGAAAACTACAGGCCAATATCACTGATGAACATAGATGCAAAAATCCTTAACAAAATTCTAGCAATCAGAATCCAACAACACATTAAGAAGATCATACATCCTGACCAAGTGGGCTTTACCCAGGAATGCAAGGATTCTTCAATATCCGCAAATCAATCAACGTAATACACCACATTAACAAACTGAAAAATAAAAACCATATGATTATCTCAATAGATGCAGAGAAAGCCTTTGACAAAATTCAACATCCATTTATGATCAAAACCCTCCAGAAAGTGGGAATAGAAGGGACATATCTCAACATAATCAAAGATATATATGACAAACCCACAGCAAACATTATCCTCAACGGTGAAAAACTGAAAGCATTTCCCCTGAAGTCAGGAAGAAGACAAGGGTGCCCACTCTCACCACTACTATTCAACATAGTTCTGCAAGTTTTGGCTACAGCAATCAGAGCAGAAAAAGACATAAAAGGAATACAAATTGGAAATGAAGAAGTAAGCTGATGACATGATCCTCTACACAGAAAACCCTAAAGACTCTACCAGAAAACTACTAGAGCTAATCAATGAATAAAGTAAAGTTGCAGGATATAAAATCAACACACAGAAATCACTTGCATTCCTATACACTAATAATGAGAAAATAGAAAGAGAAATTAAGGAAACTATTCCATTCACTGTTGCAACGAAAAGAATTAAATACTTAGGAATATATCTACCTAAGGAAACAAAAGACTTGTACATAGAAAACTATAAAACACTAGTGAAAGAAATCAAAGAGGACACACTAATAGATGGAGAAATATACCATGTTCGTGGATTGGAAGAATAAATATTGTAAAAATGAGCATACTACGCAAAGTAATTTATACATTCAATGCAATCCCTATCACGCTACCAACGATAGTTTTCACATAACTAGAACAAATAATCTCACAATTTGTATGGAAATACAAAAAACCTCGAATAGCCAAAGCAATCTTGAGGAAGAAGAATGGAACTGGAAATTAACCTGCCGGACTTCAGGCTCTACTACAAAGCCACAGTCATCAAGACAGTATGGTACTGGCATAAAGACAGAAATATAGATCAATGGAACAAAATAGAAAGCCCAGAGATAAATCCACACACCTATGGACACCTTATCTTTGACAAAGGAGGCAAGAATATAAAATGGAGAAAAGACAGTCTCTTTAACAAGTGGTGCTGGGAAAACTGGTCAGACACTTGTAAAGGAATCTAGAATACTTCCTAACACCATACACCAAAATAAACTCAAAATGGATTAGAGAGCTAAATGTAAGACCAGAAACTATAAAACTCCTAGAGGAGAATGTAGGCAAAACACTCTCCGACATAAGTCACAGCAGGATCCTCCAAGACCCACCTCCCAGAATATTGGAAATAAAAGCAAAAATAAACAAATGGGACCTAATTAAAATCAAAAGCTTCTGCACAGCAAAGGAAACTATAAGCAAGGTGAAAAGACAGCCTTCAGAATGGGAGAAAATAATAGCAAATGAAGCAACTGATAAAGGATTAATCTCCAAAATATACAAGCAGCTCCTGCAGCTCAATTCCAGAAAAATAAATGACCCAATCAAAAAATGGGCCAAAGAACTAAACAGACATTTCTCCAAAGAAGACATAAAGATGGCTAACAAACACATGAAAAGATGCTCAACATCCCTCATAATCAGAGAAATGCAAATCAAAACCACAATGAGATACCATTTCACACCAGGCAGAATGGCTGCTATCCAAAAGTCTACATGCAATAAATGCTGGAGAGGGTGTGGAGAAAAGGGAACCTTCTTACACCGTTGGTGGGAATGCAAACTAGTACAGCCACTATGGAGAACAGTGTGGAGATTCCTCAAAAAACTGGAAATAGAACTGCCATATGATCCAGCAATCGCACTCCTGGGCATACGCACCGAGGAAACCAGAATTGAAAGAGACACATGTACTCCAATGTTCATCGCAGCACTGTTTATAATAGCCAGGACATGGAAGCAACCTAGATGTCCATCTGCAGACGAATGGATAAGAAAGCTTTGGTACATATACACAATGGAGTATTACTCAGCCATTAAAAAGAATGCATTTGAACCAGTTCTAATGAGGTGGATGAAACTGGAGCCTATTATACAGAGTGAAGTAAGCCAGAAAGAAAAACACCAATACAATATACTAATGCATATATATGGAATTTAGAAAGATGCAAATGATAACCCTGTATACGAGACAGCAAAAGAGACACAGATGTATAGAACAGTCTTTGGGACTCTGAGGGAGAGGGTGAGGGTGGGATGATTTGGGAGAATGGCACTGAAATATGTATATTATCTTATGTGAAACGAATCGCCAGTTCAGGGTCGATGCATGTTACAGGATGCTCGGGGCTGGTATGCGGGGATGACCCAGAGGGAGGATAAGGGGAGGAGGGAGGTGGGAGGGCGTTCGGGAGGGGGAACTCATGTATACCCGGGGCGGATTCATGTCAATGTATGGCAAAACCAACGAATATAATATTGTAAAATAATTAGCCTCCAATTAAAAAAAAAAAAAAAAAGAACTGACTCATTGGAAAAGACTCAGATACAGGGAAAGATTGAGGGCAGGAGCAGAAGGGGAGAACAGAGGATGAAATGGTTGGATGGCATCACCAACTCAATGGACATAAGTTTGAGCAAACTCTGGGAGATAATGAAGGACAGGGAAGCCTGGCATGCTGCAGTCCACGGCATCGCAAAGAATGGGACACCACTTAGCAACTGAACAACAAATAGCTATTTGCCTAAGAACTTGCTTCCCAGGTGACTCAGTGGTAAAAAACTGGCCTCTAAATGCAGGAGGCCACAGGAGACAGGTTTGATCCTTGGATCAGTAAGATCCCCTGGAGGAGGATATTGCAACCTGATCCAGTATTCTTACTTGGGCTTCCCAGGTGGCTCAGTAGTAAAGAATCCACCTGCCAACGCAGGAGACATGAGAGACGCAGGTTCAATCCCTGAGTCAGGAAGATCCCCTGGAGGAGGACATGGCAACCCACTCTAGTATTCTTGCCAGGATAATCTGTGGACAGAGGAGCCTGGCACTGTCCATAGCGTTGCAAAGAGTCAGAAACAACTGAGTGACTGAATATGGGCACACGCTCAAAGAATATAGTTAGCAAAGAATTCAAAATCCAAAGATATACAAGTTCCAAGCACTCAGCACTTGCAAAAAAGATAAAAGATAAACCCAAGAGCAGTATGAATACTGTTGCTCAGAAAGGGTCAACTCAAGCTTTGTTCTTCACCAAAAATTCAAAGTTTCCAAATGGAATGTGAAAGAGTAACAGGGGAATAGAAACAACTGACAAAAACGAATTTGCATGCTGTCCCCTGTGGACATTGACAACTCAGAAATAAATCTGTGGTTTTTGTTTCAACCGACACATGTAAATAAGCTTAGAAAGTGATGTTTAGGAAATACCAAGCAGAATGTACTGCCAGCAATGCATCTACCAACAGAAATGCAGAAATGAAGGCCTCCAAAGGCTTATTAAAACCTGCCTTGTAATAATCAGCTGTGAAGAGATGAGGAAGGGAGGAAAACAGAACCAAAATAATCCTGTTATTACAAAAAGAAAACAGTCAAAATTTGATTTGGCCAAAATGCCAAAACAGACCATCCTAAAGGATTCCAGAATTTTACCACACTCTACTCAGCAGTCCTGTGGCACATTTCTTCCACAGACATGATTTTAAATCCAGCTGTGTAGCCTGATCACCAGGGAGCTTCAGTTGCTTGTTTGTTTGACTGATGGTGCTCCCTGAGGAACTCTTAGGCAGATGGCCATGTACTGACAGAGTACAGGGTGTCTGGGGTACCCTGTGCAGTCATAATGCCATCTTTCTTGCCTGTAATAACATTAGTAACATGACAGAAATTCAGCAAAGAGGAAAGAGCACATTTACCACATTTTGCCTGAAAAATACAATGGCAAATCTAAACTACTGACCTACAGAACCAAATCACTCTTGGCACTGACAACCCTAATCTTGTCCTTACAAGACACTAAAGGAGAAAGGGAGTTGAAGGAGTTATGACAGTTATTACAGTAGATGGTCTAAAAGACACGTTTGGAAGGATACCCGATGACATTTAGTTTCTTTATATCCCAGGTGGTGCGAGTGGTAAAGAACCCACGTATCAGTGCAGACAGACGTTAAGAGACTCAGGTTCAATTCCTAGGTCAGGAAAATCCCCTGAAGGAGGGCATAGTAACCCACTAGATTATTCTTGCCTGGAGAATTCCATGGACAGAGAAGCCTGGGCTATAGTCCATAATATCGTAAAGAGTTGGACACAACTGAAGTGACTTAACATGCATACACCATCAAGGCAGGCACAACATCATGTGCCTTATTTATCTCACTGGGCTATGATTCAGAGTTCTTGAAAGTCCTTTGAAACTAGTAAGATGATACACGGATATATTTGTTCTCAGTTGTAATATAAATATAAAAAAATTTCACCTACTTGAAAAAAATTTTAGTCCAGATAGAGGGCTAAGTAGATATTGCTATATGATATTGAACTGAGAAACTAATTTAAGAGGAAATACAAAAAAAAAAAAATTACCTTACCTTTCCTCAAAAAATTCAAAATAAAATTACCATGAAAGTGATGGTGTTAGTCACTCAGTCGGCCCAACTTTTTGCGACCCCATGGACTGTAGCCCACCAGGCTCCACTGTCTATGGGATTCTCCAGGCAAGAATCCTGGAGTGGGTTGCCATGCCCTCCTCCAAAATTATCAGATGATTCAGCAATTTCACTTCTGGGTGCAGACTCTAAAGAACTGCAAACAGGGACTCTAACAGATATTTGTATACCATGTTCACAGCAGCATTATTTACAATAACCAACAGGTGGAAGTGATCTAAGTGATCATCTATGGAGGGATGGATGAACAATATGTGGTCTATACTTAGCATGGAATAGTATTCAGACTTCAAAAGAAAGGAAATCTCTGACATATGCTAAGATCTTAAGGGAAAACCCAAACGAACTTTTTGGCCAACCCAATATAACATGGATGAATGTGGAAGATACTGTGCTAAGTAAAATAAGCCAGTCACAAAAGAACAGATACTGAGAAGTTCAACTTATTTGAGGCACCCAGAGTTGTCAAAATCATAGCATCAAAAAGTAGAATGGTGCCTTGCCAGGAGCTGGGGGTGTAGGGGATGAGGGTGGGGAATGACGAGTAAGTATTTAAAGGGTACAGGGTTTCAGCTTGGGAAGAAAATGTTCTCAAAATGGATAATAGCGATGGCTGCCCAACAATGTGAATGTACTTACTGCCACTGAACTCTACAATCGAAAGTTGTTAAAAAGGTCAAAACAAAACACAAGACAAACTTACCTTACTTAATGGAGAGGGAGCACCAGATCTAAAAGGAAATCAAAAAGAATAAAAACTAAATACACCTGAATATATTTGTAGAAGCATTTAAGTCTGATGCTTGGTCAAGCATTAACTTGTCTATATACAGACTTTTTTTAGTAATGCAAAAACTACTTTCTAAAAACAATTTTTATCTGACATCTGCTTCTAATGTTTCCATCCACTTAATTTCTAGTGCTAAAAATTCTTAAACTCAAAATCTTTTTTTGTATCTCTAGCAATTCAATTAACTACTAGAGTTGATTTGTATTGCCTATGTCCATCAAAAATAAACTGCTCAAGTTGCAATTTTAAAAAATTTGCCCAAGAAGACCTGGGAAAAATAATGCTTTATAGATTTTTTTCAAAACTGTCTGGTTTAATATTTTTAAAAGTTAGAAAACCCATGAAGGTTAAAGTACACTGTGATTCATTTAATCAAATTGTGATACATAAAAGGAACACTAAAATAAAAAGAAATCCCTACACATGCCTGATATGTGTCTCAACTTTCATGTCCTAGAGCTTGTCTTTTTTTCATTGCTGAAATGAAAACTATCCATGACAAATGTTCTCGTTATCCTGTGAAAACTTGAGAGTTTGAAAAGAATGGTAACCCCAATGCTTGTTTCTAAGGGAATGAGGCAAAATCAGGATGACATACATTTCTTTTTTCAGTTAGATTACTGGTGGCACTGTTTATTATATAGCATTTCCAGCAAAATGCTTCAGAAACAACTGCCTAAACAGCTTAGATTTTACTACCCTGAGTTGGCAGAAAATAATTAGTAAGGAAACATGATGAAGGAAAAAAAGAGATTTCAATAAGAAGACTATCATCAGGGTCTTAGAGGATAGTTTTCTATTTATTTACAGAGATAATAGCACACATGGCAGGAGTAAAATAAAATTAGCAGAGATTTTGTAACTGGAGTTTGGTACAGTATCATGATTTTTTTTTGTTTTGTTTTACTGGATATAGCAAAAGAAATTTAACAATCTTAGATGCATTTTAATATCTCTTATTTTCAACTTCATCTGCAAACACATGCCTGCCATTTCCTGTTTAATTTTTACTGAAAATGAACATGAGGCACCCAGAGTTGTCAAAATCATAGCAACAAAAAGTAGAATGGTGCCTTGCCAGGAGCTGGGGGTGTAGGGGATGAGGGTGGGGAATGATCTCTCTCAGAGATCTCTGTGATCTAATGAAGATAGAAGTCTAAGGGCAATGCTTGGTTAGGTTATGCTTTATTTGGCTGGTAGCTTCAGTGAAATATACCCTATAGAGAAGAGGATATATGTTTATCTATGCTGCTCATTAAGGGTCTACTGAAATAAATGGAATCACAGTATTCTCTGTATCTCAGAAACTTAGGAACCTACAAATCTAGTACTAAGGTTGAAAATTTCCTAATGAGCTTTTGGTTAATAATTTCTCCACTCCCACCATTTCTTCTCTTTAAATATGTGGAAAACGAAGGGAGGGAGTTAGGTTTAAATAAAAAGTCAAGAAAATAATAGTCTTAATTCTGCATAGCCAAAACAGAAACATAGAAGCCATCTGATATAGTCACTTTCTAAGAATGAGTTAATTGAAATTAATTTGTTTCTCTCTCAAGAGCTTTTCATGAATCGATTCTTAGTGGTACTGACACAATGAGAAATATTAATGCAGAAAAGAGAACTGAGGATGAACAAGAACTTGTTGAACTATAGGGCCAAACTAATACATAAAAGTTTCTGACATATTCTATGCTCTATAGCAAAATAAGGATATAGTAAAAATGACAGAATTTCTCTACCTACTGTTAAAGAATATCATGCTCAAACCTAAGTACAAAATATCATCACTGGCACAAGAATCAGTTTGCCAAGCTCTTGCATGAATGCTATTACTATATGACACTTGTAGTTACCCTGTGGATTAAGCAAAAATCTAGTGTCTGTCTCCTCCAATCATTCCACTTATTGCACTGTATCTTATTTGCCTGTCTTCACCACTAGATGCCAAATTGTTTGAAGGAAGCGAAACTATCTCATTCCTTTATATCAGATAAATATATTGCAGAATAAATTAGCCAAACATCTTAACAGTTATTTTGTTATGAAACTAAACTGTCAGGATGTACAATCTCTGTTTCCATGGACCAGATCCAGGTTTCATTATGATTTCCTCAAAAAGGTAGAACCAGAGGTGTTCCCATTGGGGCCACTGCTTTAAGAAACATCATTCATCACTGATTAAAGTCTGAGGGCTCTGAGGCTCAAAGAGGTAAAATAACTTGCCCAATCCTCATCATTCTTTAATGGTGGATTTCAGGCTCTGGTCCAAGTCTGTCTGTGCACGTTTCACATTCCAGCCTGTCCTGATGAAAAACACAGGGGAACCCAGCACATTTGTTCCTCTCTTACATAATACACGAACTGCTTCTTTTAACCTGTTCCTTAGCTTATTCCCTATCCTACCACTGGCTGTTAGCCCTTTATAAAAGAAAATGCTATAATCTTTAGATATAAAATATGACATTATTTAAAGCCTGATACTTATTTCGGTACTTATTTCAATTACTTCAGCTAGAGATATTTAGTACACAGTGAATCATGTTGGGGAAAAATAAGGCATGAATGTAATTTAAGACAAGAATGAATGACCTATAGTAATGTACCCTAAATCTTGAAAAACATTACAAACAAACAATGGGTTTTTATGACAAACACAGAAAATGCCAAGGTTTGCTACCAATGTGTTAATGGTAAGCTATCAAAAGAAGAAATTTTATTTCTTATTCATAACACTAATCCCTACACAGTTTTGGTTATAAATGCTAGCCAGAAAGATAGACAAAATGTATATGAGAAAAACCTGTCTCTTCCAAATAATTTTAATTACGCTAAACTTGAGGTTTCTTGAACCCTCAACAGCTAGTAAATCCACGTATAAAACAAAATCAAGTTCTCTATTTTGTTCTGTGGAATTACAGAAACAGATAATGTACAAATGCATATATCACAGTATTGCAGAAAATTTCAAAAATGAGTTGTCAGTGGATATAACGCACTAAATAGAAAAGGCCTACATATTTTTTATTAGACATTTGAAAATGCTTCTCTTTAAGTATCTACTTAGAATAATTTTATACTGCTTCTAGAAGACAAAGAAAACCTCTTTAATTAATTTTCTCTGTAACATTGTCTTTTGGCAGTTCTGCCATGAGCCATAGGGAAATATTTTGTTTACTAAACAAGTGAAGAAGTCTTTGATTTCTAAAATCTCAGAGGAATATCTGTACAGCCACCTAAAAGAGTTTGTTAGTCTTGATTTAACACCAAAATAAAGTAAAACCATTTATGCCAGTCACCTTGAGAGACAAATTTCAAAAGTATAATGGAAAAAACACAGATATGTAAAATGGACAGAAATCAGTTTTAAAAGTTCTAAATACCAAATGTGGAATCTTAAGAGTGTTTTTTGCATTTTTAGTACTAACCAAATGCAAAAAAATCACTCAATACAGTACTCACCCTTCACTTAAGTTCCCAGGTAAGCACAAACATACAAAGAAATAAACAGTTAACTACTATAGTTCATTTATTTTAAAAATAGGGAATAAGCAAAGACAAGTTCAGAGGTGGTCTTAGCCAATTCAGAAAAGAAATCTGACAAGCATTAAATGATTTTAAAGGAGAGAGGAAAATTATGCTCAGTCAAAGGTAATTCAAAACAAAAGACCATTAAGTTTTTATTTTACTACTCTAAATGTCCATAGCTCCTGCTGCTGCTGCTGTCCATAGCTAAATAGCCCAAAAATAGTTTGCAGCAGCCACAAGGGGGCAGCTTGAGATCTGAAGTTAGGCTGATGAAATTCACTGTGGGAGATGGCTTTTCACATGAATGCTGCCCTGGCAGATTTAAGCACGGAAAAGGGTGACCTGTGCGGGGTGTGAGGACATGAGGGGAAAGACGGCAGATAAGCCAGCTTATCCGCCTTGCACCCATGCACATCCTGCATTGCCCAGGGAGAGGCTCTCACTCCAGGATGTGCATATTTCCTCATCTAAGCGGATCCACCGGCCAGAGGAGCAGGGACACTGCTCAGGTTTCCTTGTCCTTTGGTTTAAATCCTAGGTAACTCATCTGGCTTCCTAGTCACCCTAATATGGTGTGGGGGAAGGGGCTGCAATTACTAGAAGTGGCCACCTTCTTTTGTGACTTACTACTCTCATGCCTTTTTAGTTGACGTCAATCTACCCACAAAAGTACGATCATCCTTGGCCAACACTGAAGTGGGGACAGATCTGGGACAACAGTACAACCTTGACAGAGCCCTTGAGAAGTCCTGCCATTCGTCACTCCAAACAGCTCTGCCATCACTGCCTGAGAGAGTCCTACGTCATTGTTTATTATTGAAAATTTAAGACATGCAATAATTTTTATACTAACTTGTAATAGATGACAAATAACCCTTAGCTAATGAAACAACAAGCAAAAAAGTGACTTTGAGACACAACAATCTAGATTCTAGGAAAACACCCAGAGAGAAACAAGCAGAAAGGAGATGCATTTTAATAGCTGTATCACAGGTAAAATTCATGGTCAGCCAACAACCCTGCAATGAGCAGTTCATGGGTTGTCTCTGCCAATTTCTGCTGTCATTCTAAACAGAATCAACATACAGCTGGGAACAACAAAAATAGATTTCAAACTGGCTCTGTAGAGAAAGCTACGTTAAGTTTTTAGATGAAGATAATGAAGTACAAAATAGTCTCTGACCTTAGGAAACAGAAAATCCATTTAAACCACATATGAGGGTGGGGGGAGGAGGAGAAGGGAAGTCATAACACAGCGCAGTGCATGATTAAGGAAGGCTTCATGAGATGGCCCTCCCGAGATGTATAAGATGCCCACACACAGAGACAAGGAGAGGCAGGCATCCAAGATTAGCAGAATTACAGTCTAAGCAAGGAGCTAAAACTGAGAAGGATCAGGTCTTGTGAACAGACAAGTATGACCCCGGCTGGAGAGAACAAAAATGGAACCTGGACATTTTTGGCATGTGATCAGGAAAAATATGCATAAATCTAAGTGTCCAAACACAAAGGTTGAAAATATACTAAAAGTGCACTTCTTGCTGCTCGACTGCTACTCTGTCCAGAAAAAGATCTCTGAGCCAAGTGTCAGCAGCATGCCATGTCACAGGGTCCACGTGGGGAGAGTCTAGAGTGCAGAAAGCGATGCCTGAGGGCTTTGCTTTTTCCACAATGGAACTGGTAACATAACAGTGTTCAAAGGCTGCTTGGGAAACTGGACTCATTCTTACTTGTGCCCATTGATGACAGCCTCAACTTTTAGACACAAGCAACTCTTTTTCTGAGGACTGTGAATCCCTTCTGAGGGCAAATAAATAAGTCAGCAAGTTCAGCCAACACAGGTAAAACCTACTAATCTGCTGCATTAGCCCGCAGATAGATCACTGATATATGGGGTCACGCTATCATAAGTTAATGGGAAGGGTGGGGGGTTTTGAAGGAACTGAGGAGAATTACAATAAAGCATACCATGAAACTGCAGTACCATGATAAATCTCATTGTATAAAAAACAACTCTAGTATTTTTCTGTCTTACACAGAATATACAACTAATGCGTACTTGTTTCCAGGTTTCTTTCCTTCTAATGTATTTAGATGCTGTTCAAGGGTCTCCATAAGACTGCTGGGAGCCTACAATAAAAAAGTACAAAATAAATGTCTGCACTGCTTTCTTTCAAAATAAACACACTGTAACATCACTGTAACTCTGAACAGTGGAGGTCTGTGTACCCCAATACATGTGGGAGATAATTTCATTCCAGGTGCTTTTGGTACTTAAGTATTTAAATTTCACACAATCTCAAACAGGCCCATCCTACATATACATAACTTCACTGCATAACAAATAGTGTTACAGTGTGGTTTCAGTGTATAGATTACATTGGATAGACTTTTTTTTAAGATATTATTTAAATGTAGTAAACAATTAAATTCACAATGTAATTCCATAAGACCACAGTGAAACAGTAAAGATATTTACATCCAAATCAAAAATATAAATGCCCAAATACAAATGTACAGAAATATGAAAATACAGTAAAATCTCACTTATCCAAACTTGACTGAAATAGTAGAGAAAGTCATTACTTTATTAAAAAAGGGAGAGTGAAAGTTGTAGGGGGGGAAATATAATTTTAATAGTTGACCACAATTAAGATTTTCTTATTGTTGAGCTATTTATATATGTAACATAGGAACTTTAGCAAATATTGATGTTATAATAAGACTACTGCATTTTGACAAATTTAATACATATTTTCAACTCTTATTAAGAAGTACCTGAATGTTTGTTTTCATAATTTTTAGGCAATATAAAGTGATGGCATTTTACTGTATATTAAAAAGAGAAATAATAGGTTCATATAAATATTCTACCCTATCTATTCCTCAAGTATTAGAAATCTAATTTCACTTTCTTGAAAAATCTTAACTCAAATTAGACCTTGACAGCAGCATAGGCATTCAAAGGCTATCATAACATTTATAAATTAATTTTGATAACTGTTTTTAAATTAATATAAAATTAATTTTGAAGCATTTTAAAGTAACTATGCTAAATGCTGAAACAGCTCACAGAATTCAAGGCAATTTATACAACTGTACATTTTACACTGTACCTATAATGACAAATGAAAATAAAATGCTTATTGAAATATTTTAATTCTGAAAGTTCAGACATTTAATATTCATTTTCATTTTACTAATAGGCTCATAAGCTGTTTTAACAATAATGACTATTATATATGTAATTACATGATTATTTTAAGTGCAAATTACTAAGTGAGCCAAACATAAATTTACAAATTAGTAAGTGAATAAAAATTTTAAATTGACCAAAGTGCTGAAGGTAGGGTACAAAGAGATAGCTAGCTCTATGAGCATTATGTAAAAAGTTAATGTCTACAGAATAAATCATTATCAGGGGATATAATAAATTTTGAAAACTATAAAATCAGAATTTTTAAATACAGCTCAGGTAAAAGTAGACCTAGCAAATTACAGTAAACTAAAACTAAGGGTATACTTCTAAGCTTTAAAAAACGAATTTTCAAGAGATAAAAGAAATTTTGCTCTACAGCAAAACTATAAACTACTAAGATGTGATCACTTAATAAACAGAATGCGTATTGTAACCTTGAAAAGAAGAAGACAGAAATGGCTTCACAATTTTTAGATGAATTCACACTTGATAACTTCAAAACTGTCATACTGTCCTAATTATAATCATCATAATTGTCATAATAATGGAACCTAGGAGGCCTGGACATACAACTTTAAAAGATTGAGGTCCTCTGAATATTAAATGCAATGTAAAAGAAATGTGATTCTGTGCTAAATCTGTTTAAAAATGCTATTTATAGTTACAAAATAGAGAACACTACATTAAATTGACAACAAATTGATCACAAAAGAAGTCGTTATTTTTTCCTATATAAATAATTTCTTAATTATCTAAAACAAAAAGTAAAAATCTAGGATGATAGTTCGCAGTTTCATTTTTTAAATTCCTCAATAATTTAAGAAAAAAATTAAAAACAAAGTAGTAGTTAAAAACTCACAATAGTTGAGACGCACACAGACTGCAAAACTGACTCTGAGGTGTTACTTTGCAATGCATTGCACAGAAAATTAAGTTTGCAGCACTTTACCTTAGAGGTTCAAAAGTGCTTTATTATTTATTTCTCTTATTAAGACATTTTAAATCTAACAGATATAAACACAAATATCTTCAGAGGGAAAAAAAATACTTTGATAATAAAATTCGTGAGTGTAGGAATGCTGGCCTTCTCAACTCCATCTATGGCACTGAGCACATCCTGCCAAGCAGCAGACAAAAGTGAAAACTGTCTCAAATTTCCAAAGGGGCAAAATTTTGAGAATGCCTCTGCTGTTGTAAAAGGAACTTCAGAGTAATTAGCAGTATCCTTAGTGGCTTATTTTAAATAATGCTGAAGTCAATAGACCAATCAGGTGAAAACACCAACCCAAAGAATAAGAGGCAGCTTGTGAAAGAGAATAAATAACAGTAATATATCATGGTTACTGATTCAGTGGTACAGTCTTTAAAAGGAGACTTTTCTTTACCAGTCGTTTTCAGATCAACCAGAATTCCTGACATCAAAACCTAAGATGTTTTTCATAAATGGAGATATATTAAATTTGGAACATGCATGCACACAAACCAAACAGGAAATAGTATTTTGAAAATCCTTTTCTTGGAACAAATTCATAGCTGATTTTGAAAGGAACAATCCATCTACAACTCAGATGCTTTAGATTCTAAAACATCATTAAAACCAAATGAAAAAAAAAAAAGCAACAAAAAGAGCATTTTAATTTTTGATATCATTAGCTCTAAGAAACCATTGTAAAGGGCTGAGGAGGAATATTTCAGTTCTGATATCACATTCACTTCTTATCCAGTACTGTACTTTTGAGTATTTAAAAATATTTTTCTTCAATATTTATAAATCATTTAAAATGCTGTTATGATGATATTATATGCACAACTTAAGAAGGGCTACAGATGCCACACTGGTATTTATTGTGCATTTTCTAAGTTAAAAGATATCCATTCAATTCCTCTGTGTCATCTTGCTGCAAAAGGAATTCTCATCCTTTCTCAGTTAGGACAGCCTTTTCCTACTGCCAGTTGATAGAGAGCCCTTCTGGTTCCCATCTCCTCTTTAATCCTCTTCCTTGGTGGGTATTTTTGTTCATTGCCACGGCTCGATTCAGTAGTCATGGCTGCCACAGAGAAGGCTGGCAGAAAGCAGAATCTCATCTCAGAGATCTTAGACTTCACACAGGTTGGCATTTCTGACCCATTTCCAGATTAGTCCTGGTCTACCCCTATCTGAAGGACTAACCCTAGAATAGCTCACCTTTCATCTTGGATCAGACCAGAATGTCACAATGGGTCTAAACCCCCCATCCAATGATAAGCCTCCAATAAGACATATGGAGACTTCTAAATAAAAATTAGGGAGTGTGTTTAGTTTTGCTGCTCATGATCCCAACAAAAACCACAATTAGGTTACTTGTTAAGAAATTTCAGAAGCACACAATACTCCTGAATTGAGATTTAAATATATGTTGGAGACATGAAGTAGAGGATTTGTTTTAATAAAGAGGTAATTTTAAAATAAATGCTAATATTGAAGTTTATGTGACTTTTTTTTTAATGTGACTCTTAAGGTCATAACAAAAGCAGAGGAGAGACTGTTACCAGTGTGTAATGAATCTCTGCATCAGAACAGCTTTCTATTAATACCAAATCCAGAGCAAGAATTATCTTCTTTAAGGATGAGAGCGGGGCTCTGTTCCTCAAATTATGACAATACAGACATCATTAAACAAAATATTAGGTCTCTAGACTTGAGAGATTATATAAATTATAATGAATATTACATATCATTAAAATTAAACCCAAGTTTGTAAATCTTCTTTTAATAATTTTCTAATTTTAAAAACAAAAAGGTATTTAAATATTCTTCTAAACCTTTCTGTGTCTCCCTTCAGACTCTGCCCAAACTAAGTGAGACAATTGAGGACCTATTTTCTTCTTACCTGCCAGCCTATTAAACAATATATTTAATTTTACTTCTGTTCCATGGCAAGAATAGTCTATGTAATTGAAATAAAGATGATTCAACATTTCTAAAAGCTAATCTTTGAGTTAAATATCCACCTTTTTTGGGGGGGTTAACATATAATTCATCTGGATTAGTCTTAAAAACTGCCATGAAAATGTTTATTATAATAAATAATTTTAATATATTAAATATATATTTAATATATCAATTATTGATTTGATATATAATTAACAATCAATATTGATATATAATTGATGATCAATATATTAATTTATATCAATTTAATATATTTGAAAGCACACTGATTTTTTTGCTTTTTATTATAGTGGTACAAAATTCATAAGTCTTTATCTAATAAAGATATTTTTAATAGTATTTTATGCACACTTAATCTTTAACCATAACCAAGATGATACCAATATCTTATTTAGGTATATAACTGATTAAAGAACACTATCTTCTCATATTAGCAAAAATACTTTATGCTATTGGAAGTATAAAATACATCCATAATAGAGTATGCTGCTGCTGCTAAGTCACTTCAGTCGTGTCTGACTCTGTGTGACCCCATAGTCGGAAGCACACCAGGCTCCCCTTGTCCCTGGGATTCTACAGGCAAGAACACTGGAGTGGGTTGCCATTTCCTTCTCCAATGTGTGAAAGTGAAAAGTGAAAGTGAAGTTGCTCAGTCGTGTCTGACCCTCAGCGACCCCACGGACTGCAGCCTACCAGGCTCCTCCATCCATGGGATTTTCTAGGCAAGAGTACTGGAGTGGCTTGCCATTGCCTTCTCCAATAATAGAGTATAAGATACTCTAATAGAAGGTGTTATCTCCCAATTTTTATTGTTGTAACTTTATGTTTTTGCTGTACCTCACAGCATGTGGGATCTTAGTTCCCCAACCTGGGATCAAACCCATGCCCCCTGCATTGGTAGTGTGAAGTCTTAACCACTGGACTGTCAGGGAAGTTTGCTATTGCCCAACTTTTAAATCAAAAAACACAATGCCCTCAAGTTCTGAATTGTTTTCTGAGTTTTATTTATAAAGAATCCCTGGTATTTAATTGATATTTTAACACTGTAAATACAGAGATCATTACTTTGGGTTTCTCTGATTTTTAACAAAAATTTAAGGTTAACATTATTTAAATATGGAGACATTTTAAGGGATAATAACTTTTTTTTTTAATTTACAAAGACAGAAAACTCATATATGCATTACTGGTATATATGATGACAGTTCTATACTTTCTCCTATCATCTATCTTGAATTAAAGAACATGTTTGGGGCAGAAATTTACTGTAACAGACCGACAAGCTGATTAAACAAAAACCGTTCCAGCCAATTAGGAGAAAGGTCCTACAGTAACTCTGTGCATGTGTGAATGGCCTCAGTTCTACATCAGAGGAGCTGTACACTGTACTCTCTTGACAGATAAAAGGATTCATAAGGAAGCACTACTATTGCTTTTGCTTTCTAGAAAGTCTCCAGAAAATCACTATCTACCACTACTACTTTTTTTAAAAAAGGTTCTTTCATATATAAACATTCCTCCCATTCATAAGGGAGAAAAGAATTAGTGCAGTAGAACTTAATGTTCTCCTCATTCATGCCCCTTCTCCATCCCTGGGACATGTTGAAAACTAGAAGAAGCAGAAGAACAGTTCAAACGTTCTGATTACATGCCTACGAATAGTCATGTTTCATGGATAAAGCACCTTTTAAACATTATTTAAAGCTTCCTTTTGGTTCAAATTTAAGAATGAAAAAATGAGCTCAATAAGTATATTCAATTGCCATCTAAAAGAAATGATTTTATAAAAGTAGGGAAATCTTCATATCTCTAGAAATATATTCAATAGCTATAAAAAATAAGCAAGTTAGAATGATTTCCAAGAAAGGTGGTTGGCCTACATTCAAAATGCATCAAATGCTAACAAGACTCTGCTCTCAGTAAGACCATTTATGGTAAACTATGGATAATAATTTCATGCATACTAAGTTTTTCACTTAGACAATCACTCACCTGAGTGAGGTCAGGAATGTCACCTTTATCAATGCCAACTTGCTGTGGATTAAAAAAACAAGTTACTTAACAGGATTTTAAAAATTAATTTCTTAGATCACCTAGAGTATTAGTTAAAAGCACAGCTCAATCTTTCTAAAAAATAGTTGTTATTATGTACATTAATCTCAGTCTGAGTATGTGCTTTTTGTGTAGTTTTCCAATCAATAAAAGAGCAATGATTTTGGCAACAGAGCTAGAAATAACAAATGAACAGAATTTTGCTAGAATCCAAAAAAAAGAACTTAAGAAACTGAAGTATAAAAAATTTCCTCCATGGTTAATGGCAACTACAAGGAAGCTGCTTCAAAAAATGAGGAAACTGTATATTAATATGGATATGGCTGTAAGATACATTGTCAAATGAAAAGTATAACCCCAGTGTATATGGTATACTGCTATTGTATAGTAATGTGGGAAATAATTATGTATTTATATATTTTGAAGCAGCTTCCTTATCTATAATTTATTTAACAAGTCACTTATTAATGATCATTTAAGTTGCTTCCCATCTCTTGCCATTGCAAGCAATGCTGCATGCATCATTTTGCACCTGTGTGGATACAACTGTAGGGCACATTTGTAGAAGTAGAATTACTAGATAAAAGCACATGTGAATTTTTAATCTTGGTAGCTTGGGGAAGGAAGAGAAGGGAGGGAGGGATAGAAAAAGAAAGAGCAAGTAAGAATGCAAATACGGGAACAGATTCACTTTTTTAAGGTCAATCAATGAAGAGGGTATACAGGGGTTCACTATTTTACTCTATCAACTCTTTTTATAGGTTTGAAAATTATTCAAAATAAAAAGTTGGGATAAAGTACAAACTATAACTTTAATTCTCTCACGCTGTATAAATGAGGAAATTGAGGCTTACAGAAACAAAGTGGGTTATACCACGTATCTCTCTGAGAATCAAAGTGCTTTGTTAAGCTGATGGAAATGTAGACGCACACACAGGAAGTGTGTCAGGCTTCTGCAAAGACAGTATGTCAAACTGGAGAGTGGAAAATCCACATGAGTGACACAGACGAGCTAACTTCTTCCTTTTGCCTTCTCCGTATCTCCATAAAGGTTTCTCAACCTTGGCGGTGTTGACATTTGGGGATGGTAATTCCTTGTTGGGAGCTGTCTGTGTCATCCTCAAACTCACATTCTTTCAAATTATGGAATTATAAATTAAAGTAACGTCATACTTCTATCAATACCTCTTGAGATGATCTATTAAAATACTAGTATGAATGAAGTCAGCATGTTTGAAATTAAAGCATTATGTGTGTGTATTAGATGCTCACTCATGTCCAACTCTTTGCGACTCCATGAACTGTAACCCACCAGGTTCCTCTGTCTGTGGAATTCTCCAGGCAAGAATACTAGAGTGGGTAGCTGTTCCCTTCTCCAGAGGATCTTCCTGACCCAGGGATTGAACTTGGGTCATCTGCATTGCAGGCAGATTCTTTATCGTTTGTGCCACCAGGGAAACCAAAAGCATTATAGATTCTTAATAATGGAATCATGTAGGTAAAAGGTGATGTGATTCTATTAAGTGGGTAACTCTGTTAAAGACATAGTTTAGGAAATCTTCCTTTATTTGCTCTTTTTACTGCCCTGAACACTTAACTAGAGGGATAGAGCTGACGTGTGACTGTATTACAGAAATCTCATCACTTTCTGTCTGCAAGTATTCTGGGAGACATAACTCCTACGAGTTGGTATTTACCTTGGAATCACAAACTAAGAATAACTTAGTTCTATAAAAGGGAAGTGCGTTTAGCAGACATGCCTATTACCTGTTAAATAACCATTTTACAAAGTTTCAGCTGTCTGCTTTAGAAGCTTCAGCATAAGAATTCAAAACATGGCAAGTTTTCTGTACTTCAAGCAATTCCTCTGCAAAATTTGGATATGGCCATAGGAACGATGGATATTTCTTTTAATATGATAGACAACTTAATGTTAACATTTGCCAAACAGCCTATAATAAAGTCATATTTCATAAACAACATTGTAGAAGTCTCCTACACATCATTCAGACAAATGGTGTTAACTACAGGGTAGCTTACCGGGGGGAAGTCCATACATATGTACCCACACAATCACTTTTCATAGAAAGAGAAGGGTTGTACATTTGTTGAAAATTCTCTGTATTTAACATTCATAACCAAACCGCTAAACACTGGTATTCAGTTAGTGTTTAAATTATGGACAATGGAATTTAATATGAAAGAGAACACAGCCCCTCGCGATTAATGTTTTTTCTACTAAAAACAGCTTTGTCAATTAGTGTCCATTCTGGGCTTCCTTGATGGCTCAGATGGTAAAGAATCTGCCCGCAACGCAAGAGCTACAGGAGACTGGGGTTTGGTACGTGGGTAAGGAAGACAGCTGGAGGAGGGCATGCACCCATTCCCGTCTTTTGCCCGGGAAATCCCATAGACGGAGGAGCTTGGTGGGCTACAGTGCATGAGACCGCAGAGCTGGGCAGGACGGGGCAACTCACGTTCACTTTTTTTTTCACCCAATCTACAAAAAGTCTTAGTCACAAAGTTTGAATAAAACAAAAATACTTGAAACTCTCAAAATGACATCTAATTTCTGTGTATCTCCTTCTCAGCAGCTTAAAATGGGTCTGAGATAACATGAGGTTATCAAGAGACACAAAATAAAATTTTACATGTAAGAACAGAATGAATTGATAATAAGCACCCCTTTTTTCATGAAGACCTTGATCCCAGCCTTTTCATGTTGATTACAGAAATATATACCTCAAACTGTAATAGGTCCAACGCTTTATTTTTCTGATATACGTAATATCAGATGGTAACACTGGAAAGCATGTGTACCAGGAATTAATTGAACCGTGAAATAATCTTCTGCCCTGGGTGCTTAGGTATCTTTTCACAGAAAAAAAGTAGGCAAATTTTACTAGATTATACTGATAATTATGGTTAAATCATGGGAAAATCATATCAAATACAAAAAACTTGTGTAGCAGCAAAAGTTTCAAGCAGTTCTACTTTTCTTAAAGGCCACCAACTTCAATAAACCCATTGAAGTACACATGAATGCTTTAAAGCATTAATTTATACAGCTAATATTTACCTTTTGTTTTCCATATTATATAAATTTTAAAAAATTCTAATTATAAACTGAACGGGTCTAAGCTCAAGAGACAGCATTCTGCAAGATTATTCTGATCTTGGAATTTGAATGTGACAGTTATCATTCCTATAAATAAATTCAATCTGAAAAATAACAGACTAGAGTACTTTTGAAATTACATGTATAAAACTCCTATTCTTGTGTTAAAGCCTGAAAATGGTGAAAACAGCAAAAATATGGCATAAATGTCCCACGTCCACACCATTTTATTTATTTTCATATAATTGTAATCATTTTATTTTTTTTTACAATATTATATTGGTTGGTTTTGCCATACACTGACATGAATCTGCCCGGGTATACATGTGTTCCCCTTCTTGAATCCCCCCACCACCATTTTATTCTTTGCTGATGAGCTTCAGAACCCCTCTCACAAAGTTGAGGGGTTAGCAATCAGTTAGCTGACACGCCAGGGAACCCTTATGTCATCCTGACAAAGGACTGTAGTAAAATGCCATAATCTCCACTATCAGTACGAGTCCATCATTGGATTTTGTAAGAGAAAACACCAATTTACAGACAACCCCTGGAAGAGGACTGTATAGCTACACAGTTACTGTGATTACTTATAAAGAGACATCCCTAAGAAACAATTTATAAAGTTTATAAAATTAATTATACTGTTTCCTTTTTTCCTTGTGTTTAAATCATTCTGACAAAATAATAAAGAAAGTAATGAAAAATATTACATTATTATAATAAAATAAGAAAGAGTTTATGGTTTGTCATTTACATACTGAGAACAATGGACAGGCTTTTTAAGGGCTTTTTTCTCAGGTTCAATACAAAGGAATAACTTTCTTACAATCAAGAACAGTTATAGGGAGGGATGGAGGAATGAACCACCTTGCAAAGCTGTGAGTGAGCTGAGCATCCACAAAACTTTTATTTGGACACAGAACGATCTGATTGAAATGCAGAAGTATGGAGCACAGATCTCGGTGAGAACCTGGATGAGATGACTTCTGCCGCTAGTACACTGTGACTCTGTGGCAGAATTTCTTGCCAGATTATGAATTCTACTGTTTACTACAGATATCTGAGTTAATATTATTTACCTCTGCAACTTTGAGAAATTCAGACACGCGTGTCATCCTAGTCAGAAATCGTTTGTAGATTTCCAGAGCATCTTTACATTGTCCTTTCTTCATTTCAAAAAACTTTTCTAGAAGAGACAGATAAGCATTTCAGAAAGAGTATTATATTCAACCTTCTTCTAGGCTTACAGTGATACTATTACTTACAACTTTAATGTCTGAATTAAAACAACTGGCACTAAAATGTATGCCAAGTATGAAAACACCTAAACAAGGGAGGTCTCAGTAGTTCAAGAAAGGTGTTTCATGTTCTACAGTGTCTCGCATGAAACAATTTAAATAATGAAAATACAGTTAAAGTAGAAGAATATATCCATTGTAACGACAGGTTTACTTCATGATCCATATACCCTAGTACTCAGTTTCGGAAAATTGCCCCAAATTCTTGCTGACAACAATCTCAAAAATTATGACTGCATCCTACAGCATCCTTATTTTCTTACTAGTTCATTATAAAGCAATAATCTATTTATTATAAAGTAATCATCTATAAACTTCCCTGAATTAAAGAATTCTTTAAATTGTCTACACTCCGTATAAATAACATTTGCTTTTACTGGTCATCAACTAATTCTTTCAAACATTATTCTTTTAGTTATAAAATAGTGGAGCTTCATATTTTCTAGTCTATAATCATATCCTCTTTCTCAATCTTTAACTTTCTAGAGAGACTTACAGAAACCTTTTGCTGCTCTCTTCTGCCTCCCAAGACTAGAATTCGGCCATGAATAATAATTACAGTATGAGACTGTATTTTCTCTATACATGTTTTGAAGAAAACTAGTATGTTAACAGTGGTTTCCCTAGCCAATCATTCCTCCATTCATTCAGGCAAAAATTATTGTCATTGCAGATAGAGACATAGTCAGCCGATGTCTACAATAGCTTCCGGGCAACCTTAGATTGTAACTGATGGCTCCGTATCTTCATCATTTTATATTTGCACATGGTTAAGAAGCACAAGCTGGAATCAAGATTGCTGGGAGAAATATCAATAACCTCAGATATGCAGATGACACCACCCTTATGGCAGAAAGTGAAGAGGAACTAAAAAGCCTCTTGATGAAAGTGAAAGAAGAGAGTGAAAAAGTTGGCTTGAAGCTCAACATTCAGAAAACGAAGATCATGGCATCTGGTCCCATCACTTCATGGGAAATAGATGGGGAAACAGTGGAAACAGTGTCAGACTTTATTTTTTGGGGCTCCAAAATCACTGCAGATGCTGATTGCAGTCAGGAAATTAAAAGACGCTTACTCCTTGGAAGGAAAGTTATGACCAACCTAGATAGCATATTCAAAAGCAGAGACATTACTTTGCCAACAAAGGTCTGCCTAGTCAAGGCTATGGTTTTCCCGTGGTCATGTATGGATGTGAGAGTTGGACTGTGAAGAAAGCTGATCACCGAAGAATTGATGCTTTTGAACTGTGGTGTTGGAGAAGACTCTTGAGAGTCCCTTGGACTGCAAGGAGATCCAACCAGTCCATTCTAAAGGACATCAATCCTGGGTGTTCATTGGAAGGACTGATGCTAAAGCTGAAACTCCAATACTTTGGCCACCTCATGCGATGAGCTGACTCACTGTAAAAGAGTCTGATGCTAGGAGGGACTAGGGGTGGGAGGAGATAGGGACGACAGAGAATGAGATGGCTGGATGGCATCACCAACTTGATGGACATGAGTTTGAGTGAACTCCAGGAGTTGGTGATGGACAGGGAGGCCTGGCGTGCTGTGATTCATGGGGTCACAAAGAGTCGGACACAACTGAGCGACTGAACTGAACTGAAATGTATGTTATTTTTATGCTTTCTCACATTGGAAAGTTCTGAATTTCATTCAGCATGTTACTTTACTACCTCAAAAGTATTTTTAATTTTCTTAAGTTTAATAATATATAATTACACAAAGAACTAATTATCAAGAGTAGCTACTCATTACCTTCTGTTGAGTCTTTTGGTAATGTTACTTTTTAACATTGATCTCCCCTGTAGGGCATTTAAGAGAAGCAAAAAGTTCAAGAAAACAAACACATACTGTTTCCTACTTGTTAAGATTTGAGAGGAAAGTGGGTCTTTTAAAAAATGACCAAATTTTAGGATACCTTCTTTATTCACCCTATCCTGTGTTCTAAACTAGAGACAGAATTATGTATGGTGCTATATGGGAACAAATCTTTCCAGTTTAAACCTTTGAAAATTAGGACTTATTCTGTAAAACATTTTTTTTCTTTTAAAACAATCGTCCCATAAACAATTTCTTCTAAGTGTCTTACTTGTTTTTTAAACTATAATCTGAGTTTATGTCTTTGAATCAGATCTTCAGCGATAACACAAAAAGAGAAATCAAGCTGAATAATCTCAATTTCCTCTTAGAACCAATGCACCAAAATTTTAAGCAATTTTGGTCTCCTCTGTACGCTTTTTAAATTGTTTATATTGTATTACTGTATTTTATTTTTCTTGGTAATTTAGGATTAAGGAACAAAAGAGATTCAATGATGATGGTTTTAGGTAATAACCTCATAAATGTTTCTGTAACAGTGGTAATGACACGGAAAGGAAACAGGTACTGATCAGTGCAAAGCTGGAGTCCTCTTATCCCTTTAGAACCCAGAGAAATTGACACTTTTAACAGAGGGGATGGGCCTAGAAATGCGTGTTTTTCTTTCATATTAAAGATAACATGTTGATTTTCAGTATTTGAAATGATCAAATACTGACATTTGTAACATGAATCTTTACAAAGTGCTAATAAAGTCCTTTGTCATATTAGTACTAACTTTCACAGAATAACTGTCCTAGGAAAAGGACCAGATGAAAAGGTATCTCATTCCAGTAAAACAAACTGAGACTTTGCATGTGGACTCTTACTAATGACCGTTAGTCAGTAAGGGAAGCATCTTCTTATTCACAGTCCAGAGAGATAAAATGCTTGCAAAGATCCACACCACTATAGATTCCAACTTTAGATAAAGAGAATTGGTCATGAAGTCCTTGACTGAAACTCACCTAAAGTTAATTCCCAACACCATTTAGTAAACAAACACAAACAGACCTGTCTCAAAACACTTAGGGTACTAAGTGTAGTTTTTATCTTCTAGAGTGTTACTTTTACAAGACCAAGTTGACAACAGTGCTGAACAAAAACCATTCAATGCCAGAGTATACAACTAAGACGTTTGAGAAATCAGATCTCTAATTTTAAAAGGTACAACTCTTCTTCTTTTCTGCTCCTAATCACAGCCAAGAGACCTTCTTTATCTAATTAAATAAAAATATTTATCGAAGTGTTATTAAGGATAAAAATATATGTTTAGTACACTCTTTCAAAAAAGTCAACATAAAGCTAAGCAGCATTGGTGGGAGGAACTGTTCAAGACAACAGAAGACGGTCATGTGACTTAAGACCTTAATCGCTAAATCAATCATAAGGGCGTTAAATGCGATGTTCCTGAAACAGAAACGGGGATAAAAGGGGGGTACCCTGGGGAGAGAGGATGAGAATGAATCATTTCTGACTGGCACGGATTTTAGTAAATGGGCAACTCAAAGAGAGTTTGAAACTGAGGTTTCAGATTAAGAAGATGAATTATTAGAATTATTAGAAACAGAAATGAGGAGGTTAAGAAGGACAAATTTAAGAGCTGTTTCAGAGACTGCCAAGTAAGAATATAGTATTTGGGACTTCCCTGGTGGTCCAGTGGTTAAGAATCTGCTGTGCAATGCAGAGGACGTGGGTTCAATCCCTGGTCAGGGAACTAAGACCCCATATGCCACAGTGCAACTAAGCCCTGCTGCTGCTGCTAAGTCACTTCAGTCGTGCCCAACTCTTCGCGACCCCATGGACTGCAGCCGACCAGGCTCCTCCACCCATGGGATTTTCCAGGCAAGAGTACTGGAGTGGGTTGCCATTACCTTCTCCCTACTAAGCCCACGTGCCATAATTACTGAGTTCATGCACCGCAACTACTGAGCTCCTGCCACAACTAGAGAGCCTGTGCACCACAATGAAAGAGCCCGTGTGCCACAACGAAGACCCGGCAGAGCCAAAATGTTTCACAGTCCATAACATTTCAGTGTATCTAAATTTAAATGTCAACAAATCAGGAGACATGCAAAACTGAAGCTCAGGAGGAAGGGAAGAACTGGAAGTATAGATGTAAGATTCATCGTAACAGAGATAGAAGTTTTCCAGTGAAGAGCATACAGAAAAAGCCAAACAGTACATGGCTGAAAATGAACTTCAGCAAAAGCTCATATTTATGAGCCATAAAGAAGAGTAGTAAGATCAGCCAGCAAAAGTGGTTGGCAAAAATCTTACTTGGCTTGCTGACAAACTCCCCCACCTTGTGAGAAGCCAGGATGGCAAATTCAGCTCTGCACATTAGATAGACTTCGGGGTGATCTGGAAGGGGAAACTGAGGCAGCAGCAGGCTTCCTGTACCCGTCCATCTGTCTCTTACAGCAAGTGATGAGCTCCTGGGAGGGTAGACATCTTCCTCAGCACTCCACTGCCACCCACCCTGGGCTTTGAGGGTAATGGTCGCAGTCACAGCCACTGGCTCTGACTCCCTAAATCCCTGGATTACAGCGTCCAGGGTTGCTTCTCCAGCTTTCCAGTTTGCAAGGCAGCTGGGGTGGTTTCAGCCCACCTTAAAGGAGTGCCTCAGAAGCAGCAGCTTCCCTAGGGCACAGGAACTTATTACTTCAGAAGCATCTCCGGAGGCCGAGCCCAGAACCAGTTCCTGCAGGCTTCCAGTAAGTACATGAGGACCAAACCCCTTGTTTGGAATCTTCTTCTATTTAGAATACATAGAATGGTTTCTGTTTCTGGCATAGACACAATATTCTGTGCTGAACTGGGTCTAGAAATCAGACCCTCAAAAATAAAGTGGGGAGTCTGGAATCAGATATGCAACCTGACTGAATTTGAAGGCAGAGATGACCACCTGCAGCTGAAGGAGAAATGGATTCGTGGAATCCGTGCTGCAGAGGAGCAAAATAATTACTTAAATTATGGCCTGTGGTTTTCTGAAATGAGCACCTTAGAATGAAGCTTATCAGAACAAGCAGCGGCTGGGAGAGAACCATGATGAGAAGGAGGCAGATGGAACGGTGGGGAGGGCGCCTGCTTCTGACTCCACCCGAGAGCTTAAAAAGGAAAATGACAACACAGGATTTAAAATGATTGGCTCAAGGCTCCAGTCAGACTATGGTACTCCATAGTGCCCTGCAATAATCTTATCCTTGCAGTCACAGGGCTGTCATCGCTAAAGTCAGAGTCTAATCTTGTGAGTTGCTGAATTATAACATGTGTGGCTAAATTAAATTTCTAGCGTTGGCATGGTCTCTATTGTGAACGTTAGGGCTCTTATTGAGAAAGAAAAGTACTTGGTAGATTCAAACCAAAATGAGCTACCTTCGCTGGAAAAAGCTTTTCCTTCTCAGTCTGAAGATGTTGGTCCTGCCTTGCTTGGAGATTCTATAATCACCCCACCTTCCACGTGTGTGCTATGGCACTTTAGTCATGTCCAACTCTTTGTGACCCTATGGACTATAGCCCACCAGGCTCCTCTGTCCATGGGATTCTCCAGGCAATAATACTGGAGTGGGTTGCCATTTCCTCCTCCAGGGGATCTTCCTGACTCAGGGAACAAACCTGCATCTGTCTCCTGCATTGGCAGTCGAGTTCTTTACCACCAGTGCCACCTGGGAAGCCCACCTGCCACAGGGAAATAAAAATTTTCCTTATGCCCCATCCCTCTACTTCTTACTCTTTTCCCCTCACCAACTGCTTTGATTCGGAGAATGAGATGTAGAACCCAGCAATCCAGCCTGCCCTCAGGAGACAAGTACAAAGACTGCCTCAAGAGGAAAAAACCATACATACTAAAAGCAGTGCAAGACTGTCCACGATCATGTTGGCAGTAGGGTTGCCAGATAAGATACATGACCCTGAGTTAAACTGTAAAAACATAATTTTTAACATAAGTAGTTCCCAGATATTCTAGGGGACTTACTTATACTCAAAAACGTACTCATGCTGATCTGAAAACAAACTGAACTAGATGTCTTGTATTCTTTTTCCTCCTGAATTGGACAATCCTAATTGATATAAGTCTAGAGAAACCAAATTCTAAAGGTCCTGAGCAGGAAAGAAGGGCCACTACGTTCTCTTTTGTGTTGTCACTGATAATTCATCAATGTGAATGAACAGGCCAAAAATCACCGATTCAAAACACTGGACTGAGCATCTGTGAGTAGCTCTAACACAGTGGTTCCCAAATGGAAGTCCCACAGATCAGTGGTAATGGTACCTTTCAAGCCCTTCCTAGACATGCAAATTCTCAGGCCCTACCCTAGACCTACTGAGTTAGATGTGTGTGCGTGAGTGATCAGTCATGTCTGAAGCTGTGGCCCCATGGACTGTAGTCTGTCAGGTTCCTCTGTCCAACAGACTCTCCAGGCAAGAATACTGGAGTAGGGTTGCCATCTCCTTCTCCAGATCTACTGAATTACAAACTCTAGGTTAATGTCCAGAAATCTCAATTTTAATAGGCCCTCCAGATATTCTTTAGTCAAAGCCTTGAAAGACAGCCCAAAGTATCTATTCCTACTCTATGGCAAAGGGACATTTACCAGAGTGACTACACATGTTGGAAAGGGACATACCCAGTTTTCAGGGACACAGACTCTAAGCTGATGCCATTCTCTAGGGATCCCAAAAATGTTGCTATTATTTTCTACCAATCTTAGTGAAGGCTTTCTGGGGATTAGGAGATTTAAAAAATTATAATCAGTGGATGCACAAAACTAACATTGGTTATTTTCCCAGTTTTCTGAATATGCAGATTAAACAGAAATACTCTGAATCTAGCAGAATCCTCACACCAGCTTCCTGATCTCTGCAAACATATATGGTAGCAATTCCATCATATTCCCAGTTAAACTTTCATATCTGGTTTGTGCAAAAGGTAAGTGGATTTTAGAGATGAACCCCAGGTTACTGGAGACTTGATCAGGTGATGATTCTCACTTGCAGACATCCAGATGTGTTGTCCTTTCCAGCATAAAATCAGCGCAGTTCCTGACATGGGATAAACATCTAACAAACTAGCAAGTTCTTTTGTACCTAGTCCAGTAAGCAGAGCCCATTAGAAGTAGTTTGCTTTCATCTGGCAAGGATGCCAGTATATGCTCTCTGTCTTAAGTATATTAATCTCTCTGGCTGTCCTAACGTCAATGGATACTATTTGATGACATCAGGCTGACTGTAGCTTGTGGGCAAGAATTTCATATATGGTAGGTGCCTTAATAAGTCACATGGAGGTCAAAGGGAAGGAGAGAGAGTCTATGAAAGCCGAGGGATCTGCTACCTCAATGCAGTTTCTTCGGGTCCAAACGTCCCCTCCACAGGAAAGACACACTGATTCACCTTGCACTTCCTATAACAAAATGCAGGCTTTTGGCTGAGTTTTTCTCTTTTGAGGTAACACACACAACATGTGTATGTGCCGCTCTAAATAAAGCATCCGGTGTGGTGTTATATGGAAGCAGGGCCCAGATCAAGGATGACTCTACAACTGTTCCAACCTGGAGCACCATTGGGCTTTAGATCCTGCAGATGGAAAGGCACTCAGAATGTCTGCAGCAGATGCAGATGCAAATGCTACAGGACGGCTCTGGCACACACCAGTAGGAAAATATAGTAGACACTTCTAATGCTTTGAAGCAGGGCCATATCTTTCTTAGACAGTAACTAATCTCCTTCGGAAAAATTGCTCTTGGCTTGCTTCTAGAGACTGAGGGTTCTGACCTCAGAGAACACCAAGCAACATCTAACACACCAAACCATAAAGCTGAACAAGCACGAGAATATAATCCATCACCAAATGAAGGTGGCAATATAAGAAATCAGCCTGGAGTAGCTCCTGAACACCCAGGTAAGGTTGTATGAACAGGTGGCTCAATTCCCGCTGCACCTATGTCTTCTGGATGGCTATTTCTCCCCATCCAATGATGCCTATGGTTGCTGGGGAGTTTTCTATGACCAGTTGACAGAAAAGAGAATTCAAGCTTGACTTAAATATGTTTTCTCAAACTGGCAACAGCTGGAAGAGGTTTGCTGAATCATTACATCCCAGGAAGGGGTGACTTTTCAGTAGAAAGAAATCTTTTACTGTAGGCCAATTGTCAAGCAGTGTCCCTATTTCATTTTCACTTTATGTGGAAGGAAAGATGGTGAGACGTATGGAATTACCTCAAAATAGGAGCGTGTCGGGGTGGCTTCAGAGGTGGTTGTCAGCACAGTGGAAGTTATTCATCATTATGAGTCTTAATCCAAGAGGCAAAGCCCAGAATCTGCTCCTTCAATCAATCCAAAATTTTCTAAGCACCAAAACCCCCATATGGAATCCCTTTCTGCTGAAAATACCTAGAGTGTTTTCCATTCCCTGCACTTAACCTTGATGTAAGAACACACACAGAAGTGTGACCTGACTGAGTCATATCTTTAGATTTTTTATGAAGTCTGTGGTATCTAAATCTCTACGTTCTGATACAGTCTCTCTTCATAAACACCATTCAGTAATTCTACCTACCAAGTAAATTAATCACTCCGTCGTTGTAACAAGCAAAAAGTTTGATAAGGTCTTTGAAAAGAAGCATAAATGCAGCATTTATGACACCATTTGTTAGTTCATTTGGATGCACCTAAAAAAGATGAAAATTTCATCTGTTAACTGCAAGTCATCAAATGACAGTTTTTCTCAGAGCGTGTTAAAAAGTCTCAAATTATTACCAAGAAATTGACTCATATTCAACAGATGCTATATGACTCTTTTAGTAATTCTACTAATATAGAAAAAACGATTGTCAATTGTTTGCTTCAATTTAAGCCAATGAAGTTGGCCTATCAAGTATAAGAAAAACACACATTTTATTTGATTAATGGTCCACAGATAAATCAAACCCAACTTCTGAACACCTGTCCTCTTGCTGCTTTCACTACGTTATAGTACATTCTTTCCCTCCCCATATGTAATGGTCTCTTTGGAAGGGTTCAGACACCAGGGGCCTGCAGTGACTCAGAGAGGAAGCCTAGCACAGGGAACAGATACCTTAGCCAACTACCCCTAAAATAATTCTTGAGACTCATAGCATTTACCCACCACCCACCAAATACTCTAATCGCCAGCACAAAGAAGAATAATTTCTCCCCATTTCCCAATCCCTGCTCTGCTCTTTCTCATTCTATGACTTCTTTTCTCTTTTAATTAAGACAATACCATCCTTAAAGGTAAGGAAAGCTAGAAAAAATTAATGAATAAAGACAAAAAAGTTAAGGGAAGTAGTTCCACATATAGATAAGCAAGCTCCTTACTGTAAAATCTTTCATAAGACAGTAACATGGCTTGCTGCTTTTCCTGAAATTTCACAGGAGTTGGGTGCTGTGACTAGGACTCAGTGATAGACTAACCCACATAATCTTAACAGAGATTTCAAATCACAGTATTTGAGGAAAATCTTTGTTTTAGTCAACCACCAAAATAGAGGAAAGCTAACAATTGTGAGTTATAAATCTCCCTACATGTCAGAAAATTTTATTTTCATGGATCAGATATGTTTCTTTAATTGAACTTTAACTTTGAAATTACTGCAAGTCCACATGCAATTATAAAAAAAAACAGAGATTCCACATCATATTTATAAAATTATAGTAAAATCTCACAATCAGGATATGGATACTGATACAATATACCAATCTTATTCAGATTTCTCCAATTTCACTTGCTGCAAATGTGTTTAGTTCTATATAATCTTATCACATGTATAAACTAGTGTAGTTACACCAGAGTCATGAGACGGGTATGGTTTTAAGAAAAAGTCATGTTGGTATCATCCAAAAGAAGGACCATGACAAAAGAAAAATAATTCTCTTCTGCAGATGGTGTCACACAAGCAGACTGTATAAAATGGTTTCTAATAGCAGGCTGGGGTTTTTACCTGCTGGACATCCCTTCTGCAGCCACCTGGTCCTGTCAAACACAACAGGAGGCCACCATCCTGCTCTGAACATACGGATCCAAGAATGCACTGCTTGTGGTTTTCCATGACTGAAATTACTTAACACCTGTAAACTGCTCTGACAATCTGGGCAACCAAAATTATCTCCACCACACTGACAGCCTAAACTAAGTATTCATCCCGTTCACTGACATGAAAATGAAAGTGTTAGTCGCTTACTCGTGTCCAACTCTTTGCAGCCCCACGGACTGTACCTCTGTCCATGGAATTCTCCAGGCAAGAACACTGGAGTGGGTTGCCACTGCCTTCTCCTGGGGGATCTTCCCAACCCAGGGATCAAACCCAGGTTTCCCGCATGGCAGATGGATTCTTTACCAGCTGAGCCACCAGGGAAGCCCAAGAATACCGGAATGGGTAGCCCATCCCTTCTCCAAGGGAATCTTTCCAACCTAGGAATTGAACCAGGGTCTCTTGCACTGCATGTGGATTCTTTACCAACTGAGCTACCAGAGAAGCCCCTCACCGACGTGAGGGGAATCTAAATCTCCTTTCTGAGGAAATTCTTTATCTGCAGCCCGCTTTCCAATAAAAGGCAACATGACTGCGTAAGATGCATTTTCTGGTGAGATACGCACGTCAAACTCCAGCAGTGCATCAATTTGTCCCTGCAGGATGGGCATGCTCTTCAGCAGCTTCTCAGGAGCCATTGTCCTCATGACACCATCAGCCCTACAATTAATAAAGAAAGGAAAAGGTAAAACTTACTTGTATGTGGAAAACGTGAGACCACGCACATTGTTCTAAGCTATTTTCCTCCTGTGCTGTGCGTGCTTAGTCGCTCAGTCGGTCGTGTCCAACTCTTTGTGACCCCATGGACTATAGCCCTTCAGGCTCCTCTGTCCATGGGGATTCTCCAGGCAAGAATACTGGAGTGGGTTGCCATCTCCTCTTCCAGGGGACCCCAACCCAGGGATCAAACCCAGGTCTCCCACACTGCAGGTGGATTCTTTACCATCTGAGCCCTGCAGGTTGATTTTGAGATTTGAAGAGGCTGTGCTGGTTCTCCTCTCTGTACTCACAATCCTCAACTACACAGGTAATGCTTTCTGTGCACCGCCCTCAGTGTGGTCTGGATGAAAGAGGCCAGTTGAATTTATGAATGGACTTTTCTAAGTCTACAACAAAAATATTAATACTAGTATTAACACTCTAGGTTCCCTAAACCCCAGCTTGTTTGTTTTTGAGAGAGACATAAAACATGTCTTGGAAGACTTCAAAACCTGTAGACTAGGAGCAGAATTTATACTATTAACCATCAAGTGATGAAAAGGACATTCTGATTTTCAGGTTGGTCAAAAAGAGCTGAGTGTAAATAACCAGCTGAAGAGAATGAGACTGCAGGGAGCACTTCAGGGAGTGCTCACTGCAGGCCTCCTAAAGAGCCCCCTGTATCCAAATGGTCAAGGGGCAGCAGGACCGAAACAGCGGAGGAAAACACCCAGGTGATGTGAACGGGCTGATAATGGCAGCTCTGGGGGTCTCTCCCACTTCTGGGGCAGGGAGAGCATCCCCAAGTGCCCTTATTTGCCTATTTAGGGTTCAGAAGTTTCTAAGAAGGCTGTGGCCCTACTGTGGAGAGGTCATGATCAAGCTAGAACATCAGCTAAGGCTGCCCAGGGCCACATAAGAAGCCAGAGGAAGGCAGAATCATCTCTAATAGAAGGGGATAAAGCCAAAATCTTAATTTTATAAAATGTTCACCCACAAGAAACTAATCTGTTTTGAACAGGCAAGATTATATTTTTCAAATAAGTTTAGGTCAGCTATCAGAAATAAGAGCTATATCTTTTGGGGGTGATTCTTGAGACTAAAATATTAAATTTCCTATATGTTGCCATTATTTCAAATGGATACAGGATCTGCAGAGGAAGAGATGGTTAGATAGCATCATCAGCTCAAGGGACATGAGTATGAATATGATCAGTTCAATTACGGTGTGTGTGTATGTGTGCTTGTGTGTGTGCATGTATAATAGTATGGGCTTCCCTGGTTGCTCAGTAGTGAATAATCTGCCAGCCAATGCAGGAGATGCAGGTTTGGTCCCTGGGTCAGGAACCCCAACCCACTCCAGTATTCCTGCCTGGGAAATCCCATGGACAGAGAAGACTGCTGGGCTACATCCATGGGGTTGCAAAAGAGTGGGACAAGACTTAGTAGGTCAACAGTGACAATGTATAATGGTAGAATAGTATTACCTGTCAAAAACAGGTCTCCGTGCATAAACACAATTCAGTTTCAACTTAAATAAAACATACTGAAATAATTATTGTCAGCTACAGCCACAGTCTTTTAAATGAAACTTGTTTAAATTCACTCCATTTAAAATTATTTCAAAGTATGTAAGTATTCAAGAATTTTGAGTTGATTTTAACAAAATAACCTGTTGTACCATGTCAACTTTGAGCAGCAAATCATATTTTCTGCATGAAAATAAAAACACAGTAACACTGCAACCTCAAGGCTAACTTTTATAATATTACTAGTTGAGTTTCTTTTTTTTTTAAGGTGATTGTAAACTGGGCCTCCATGACCAAAATTAGTTGATATTTAACTTAGTTAAGATAATTCAAGTATGTCTCAAAGACTTATTCTGCGCAAACAAATATGAGAAAAAAAAAAAAAACATACCCTTTCTTCACTCTGGCAAAATCAAATGCCATCTGTCTGTAAGAGAAAGCCTTTTCATTCAAATATCTACTATAGCGCCTTATGAAGGTAGACATGTCATAACCTGGAGGAAGGGCAGAGGAAATAAAACTAATTAATAAAATATGTTCAACTGTGCTTTGCTTAGTTCCAATTTTTTAAACTCCTCAAATGTAAATAATTCTAAGATGAGGTGAATAAGTGTACCAGAAAGGCCTCACTTAAAATCCTGCTTCAGGCAAAAATACTTTTGGCATAAGACATTCCAAGACTATTCCATTTAGTTATGCTACCATCTTTGCACAGAATGTCTTTTCTGATTTATCCTTGCATTTTTGTTCACTATTTCAGACTTAATACATGTAGTTATCTGAGAACTATTCATGCTTGGTGTGCTTGCCTATACATAACAGACAACCAGAAAATATGGTGAATGAACACATGATTGTAGTACAAATCCTATTAATTTACAAAAACATTTAAAACTGAGTACTTTTAAGTTGGGAATGTATTTTTAACTTCACTGCCTCCTATACCTTCATAAACAAACAACTGTGGGTCTAGCATATCCACTGTTATTTTTTAAGGTAAATACTGAAAGACAAAAAATTAAATTAATATATAATTCATATGCTGAGTTGCCTCACAATTAAATATTTTAAAACTACTATAAAGTAACTATATAGTTAATTTATATTTTATTCTTAGATATCCAGTGGAGCTATCAGATACAATGATTTTCAATGAATTATTTTGAATAATTAAAAGAATCGAAAGATTCTGTATCAAAAATATTAGCAAGAAAATTATAAAACATAATATTCTTACCATGGGATCCACTTTTGTCCAAAAAATTGCTGAGATTGAAGAGTGTATTTCTAGAAGCCAAATACTGAATAAATCTCTGAAAAACAAAAATCAGAATCAAATATCAATATTCTCAAAGCATTAATCTCAACAATTTCTGATATTAAAGGGAATTTTTAGGGAATTTCTAAAAATATGCATTCTCATTGTGATTTTTTTTTTTTTCCCACTCAGTATAGTTTCCTAGTCTCCCGGTTTTCTCTAATGGGGAATAAAAACTGAATCATATTCACTGAATCAGAATTAAGTTTTATGATCTTGCATTTCTGTGTATAACAGAAACATTCGAATTTAATAGGATTCAGTAGGCACCCCATATAAAATGGCTAATTTTTAGTTTGTCAGTATTTTCCAAAATGAAACACTGTTATGTAAGCAATTTTCACATAGAGGCACAAAGGAGTACTTCCAATGGGAAAAATAATTTTGCTGTTTCTTTCTAACATTTTGTCCATTAATATGTTTACATGGTATATACATATTTAACACATGTCTAACAACATTTTTCTGAAAAATAGGTAAACAGTTCAGTCGCTCAGTCGTGTCCAACTCTTTGCAACCCCATGAATCACAGCACGCCAGGCCTCCCTGTCCATCACCAATTCCCAGAGGTCACTCAAACTCATGTCCATCGAGTCGGTGATGCCATCCAGCCATCTCATTCTCTGTCGTCCCCTTCTCCTCCCGCCCCCAATCCTTCCCAGCATCAGAGTCTTTTCTAGAGAGTCTGAACAACATTTTTCTGAAAAATAGGTAAACAGAAGACTAAAACTGTACTCCAGATAACTTTTCTATATACTTCCTCTTATTTTTCTAATTAGTAAAAGTGTAAAGGGACTTAAGGCTTATCAGTCTCCCTCCCCTGCCAAAAAAAGAAAACTTGGGTTTATGAGTTTTACCTCATTTCCATGCACCATGAGATGATGTGTAGTGACTAAAGCTTTAAATACAACCACCCAGCTACTGTTCGTTGCCCGCTCAAAGAGCGTGTCTGCCATCTGAGGAATATTAACATTGGTCTCATTGGTAGCCTGGATCAAATCTATGAGAACAGAAGATTTCGGTCAATAACACAAATGACTGCATTAAAAAAAAATTCATTTCAAATTTTAAACATTTCAACCTGTTTACAAAAGTATGAGTCCAAAATTGCATTGACAAAGGCTAAACAAATGTTCAAAAATTGTATGTAATATTTTCACACATGGACATATATTAATAAATACATTTACCCAATGTATTTACTTTTGGGGGGCTTTTTTTTCTATTGAATTCTCTGCTGTATCCTCTTCTGAATGTAATCCCTTTTCTGGCCCCAGTGTCATTTCTTAGAAATAACAAACTCCAGGAATGCTAAGTTTCATATTAATCTTTTTTGTTATCACTTCTAGAACAATGTCTCAAACATGCAGACGTTTATTCTATACACCATCTGAAGGCAACAGCATATTTTTTGAAACAGTATATCAAAAAGCCTACTTCATCTGGATTTTAATTTTAATGGGTGCTAATGAACACACTTGCCATGTAAGTGGCAGAGGAGAGTAAACACTAAAAGAGGGAAGAATTCCTTTAAACCCATCTAAAGCTTTTACAGAACATCATACAGGCATTAAACTACTATGATTTGACCTGAGTTTATAAGAGAACAAATCTTTGTAACACATTCACTGTCCACATCTACATATTAGCTGTGATTCCAGCTGTACCTCAGGGGATAAGGTCTATAGCCCCAAAAGAGGCTGCCCAGAATCCAGAAAATAGAGCACTGTCAAAAAGTTAGCTGAGGCAACCAAAGATTATGTGCTAAGGAACAGAAGTGAAGCCACTCTGGGGCAGTGTGGCCTTAAGAAGACTACTGCAACAGCGCAAGATAACCTCTTCAGCAAAATAAAGCTGCAGGAATTCTGTCAGAGGTCACCCCTGCCCTACAGAGGACCATATGTGATACCCAGGGACTAGGATATTCCACACAACAAACGCAACGACAAACCCACCCTGTTCCTCACTTAAAATCCACGCTTAGTACTCATTAAGCTCCACATTTGTTTTATGCATCTATTTTACAAAAAAAATAAAAATTTTTAAATCGATACTCCATCAATCTTTATCTAAGATTAAAGGGTATTAATCATTGATATGAATTATAAATAGACCAAACCAGATTTCTTCCTTACTTTATATTTATTTTAAACTTCTAGTCCCTGAACAGCCATCCCATAAAGTCTCCTTTTATTGGAATTCTACTCATTCTTCAGGAAATCTTTCCTGGTCCTATTTGAATGTAGTTACATGTTCCTCTGCTTAAAAACCTGAGGCATTTTATTCTTAGTGCCTAAAAGCTGGCAGGCTATTGTCCATGGTGTTGCAAAGAGTCAGACACGACTGAACGCACACACACACACACACACACACACATCCACATCAGATGTGTGTCTGTCATAAGTTCCTATAGTTCCCTGAGGACAGAAACAATCATACCAATATCTGTTTCCTGGCAGGGCTTTGGAGAACACAGCACGCAGTAAATATGTGCTGAACAAAATGTATAATAACCAAAATACTTTCCCCCAAATCTAAATAAACAGTTGAAAAAGACAAACAGCTATGCTCTAACATGATTTTCCAAGATTATATCATAGGACTGCTTTATACCTGAAACTCATTATCAGCTACAAGCTCTTCTATTCCTTTATTTATTGAACTGGTGATGTGGAAATGTACTGCTGATCAGAGTAGATGAACACATGTTCAGATAATAAAGAAGTCCCTGGAAGAATACAGAGACGCAGGATGACAGAGTAGGAAAGAGCCCAAGTCCAGAGCCCAGCTCAGCAACCATTTAGATGTACAATTTCAGAGAAATCACTTAATATACCTATGGTTTGGTTCTGTAACTTTAAAATGGCGGTAATAATTACTACCTTTCAGTTATTACAGGGGTTCCCTGGGGGCTCAGCAGTAAAAACTCAGCCTGCAATGCAGGAGCTGCAGCAGACTTGGGTTTGACTCTGAGTCGGGAAGATCCCCTGGAGGAGGGCATGGCAACTCACTCCAGTATTCCTAGTTGGAAAATCCCATGGACAGAGGAACCTGGCAGGCTACAGTCCACAGGGTCATAAAGAGTCATACAGGACAAGACGGAAGTGACTGAGTGTGGGGTTGTTACAGAGATTGCAAATGGTCTGAAGAAAGTAAATGCTTGTAAATGCTGTGATCCATACACTGCACTAGAATAAGGTGGGGCATTAGCAAAGATGCCATGGAAAGGAGAGTTGAGTGGGACCCTAAAGTCAGCTGTGACGTGGGAGGGGAGTGAGGACATTTTTAACAAATGTGCAAAGAGTAAAGCTGTAAGAAAAAAAAAAAAAAATGATGTGACAGAGCACTGGGTTTGAGTCTAGAGGGGTGAAATGGGGTGGGAGGAAGGTTCAAGAGGGAGGAGACATATGTATACCTATGGCTGATTCATGTTGACGTACGGCAGAAACGAACACAATATTGTAAAGCAATTATCCCCCAATTAAAAAATAAATCAAAGAGGTACCATCTCACGCCAGTCAGAATGGCTACTATCAAAATGTCTGCAAACAATAAATGCTGGAGAGGGTGTGGAGAAAAGGGAACCCTGTTACACTGTTGGTGGGAATACAAACTAGTACAACCACTATGGAGAACAGTGTGGAGATTCCTTAAAAACTGGAAACAGAATTGCTATACAACCCAGCAATTCCACTGCTAGACATATACACCAAGGAAACCAGAATTGAAAGAGTGTACCCCAATGTTCATCGCAGCACTGTTTACAACAGCTAGGACATGGAAGCAACCTATATGTCCACTGGTGGATGAATGGATAAGAAGTTGTGGTACATATACATAATGGAATATTACTCAGTTATTAAAAAGAATGCATTTGAATCAGTTCTAATGAGGTGGATGAAACTGGAGCCTATTATACACAGTGAAGTTAGTCAGAAAGAAAAACACCAATATAGTATATTAACTGTATGCATCTATATGGAATTTAGGAAGACACTATATTTGAGACAGCAGAAGAGACACAGATATAAAGAACAGACTGTTGGACTCTGTGGGAGAAGGTGAGGGTGGGATGACTTGAGAGAGCAGCACTCAGTTCAGTTCAGTCGCTCAGTCGTGTCCAACTCTCCGCGACCCCATGAATCACAGCACACCAGGCCTCCCTGTCCATCACCAACGCCCGGAGTTCACTCAAACTCATGTCCACAGAGTCGGTGATGCCATCCAGCCATCTCATTCTCTGTCGTCCCCTTCTCCTCCCGCCCCCAACCTTTCCCAGCATCAGAGTCTTTTCCAGTGAGTCAACTTGTCGCATGAGGTGGCCAAAGTATTGCAGTTTCAGCTTTAGCATCAGTCCTTCCAATGAACACCCAGGATTGATCTCCTTTAGAATGGACTGGTTGGATCTCCTTGCAGTACAAGGGACTCTCAAGAGTCTTCTCCAACACCACAGTTCAAAAGCATCAATTCTTTGGAAACATGTATATTATCATATGTGAAACAGATGACCAGTCCAAGTTCGATGTATGAAACAGGGCACTCAAAACTGGTGCACTGGGACAAACCAGATGGATGGGATGGGGAGGGAGGTTGGGGGGAGGTTCAGGATGGGGGACACATGTACTCCCATGGCTGATTCATGTCAATGTATGGCAAAAACCACCACAATACTGTAATTAGCCTCCAATTTAAATAAATAAATTTAAAAAATAAATAAAATTTTTAAAAATGAGTGCCTCTTAGGAGAACTGTGGTAGTCTGGGGCTGTATATATGTGGGCAGATGGAGGGGAGAGCCAAGGAAAGGCCAGTGAGAGATCTCACACCTCACATTAAAGAGTTTCAACTTTAACCTATGGAGCAAGGGGAACCCCTGGGAATATTTCAGCAGAAAAGTACCAGTAAAACTTTTCTTTTACAGGCAATGACATGATTTGGCTGACTACTAAATAATACCTGCAAGGTAAGAAGATATACAAGATAAGAAATAATTACCTTTGTCTGAAAAGATCCAACAGAGACAAGGGCAAGTTAGAAAGCCCAGCTGAGAGCTAGGGAGAAGATGAACCTGAATTCATGAAAAGGCAGTGGAGACAGAGAGAAATGATAAAAGTAGCAGCAAAATATTTAGGAGGTAAAGATGATGGGGATTTGCAAGTGAGCACACAGATATTGTAAGGAAAAGGAATCTTAAATTTAATTACAGATTTCTAGTGCAGGGCTCAGTGAATGCTTTTTTTTTCTGACACAGGAGGAAAGCCGGTTCCAAAGGGGATATAAATTATTTTTGACATGATATATATGAAGTAGCTGTTGGAACTCAAGTTGAGATGTCTGACAGGGGGCTGGAGAGAAACGATATGTTAGTCACTCAGTTGTGTGCAACTCTTTGGGACCCCCATGGGCTGGGGCTTGCCAGGCTCTTCTATCCATGGGATTCTCCACGCAAGAATACTGGAGTGGGTTTGCCATTTCATTCTCCAGGGGATCTATCTGACCCGGGAAACCAGGTCTCCAGTATTGCAGGCAGACTGTTTACCATCTGAGCCACCAGGGAAGCTCAGAGGACTGGAAGCTGGTTCTAAAGTTTAGAACACATGGCCTAGACACAACTTTGGGAGTCACCAGCAACAATATACAACAGTTAGAACCAGACAAGGAACAAAAGACTGGTTTCAAATTGGAAAAGGAGTACGTCAAGACTGAATATTGTCACTCTGCTTATTTAATTTATATACAGAGTACATTATGTGAAATGTCGGGCTGGATGTAGCACAAGCTGGAATCAAGATTACAGGGAGAAATATCAATAACCTCAGATGTGCAGATGACACCACCCTAATGGCAGAAAGCAAAGAGGAATTAAAGAGCCTCTTGATGAGAGTGAAAGAGGAGAGTAAAAAATATGGTTTAAAACTCAATATTCAAAAAAATAAGATCATGGCATCTGGTCCCATCACTTCATGGCAAACAGATGGGGAAAAATGGAAACATTGACAGAGTTTTTATTTTCTTGGGCTCCAAAATCACTGTGGGTGGTAACTGCAGCCATGAAATTAAAAGACACTGGCTCCTTGGAAGAAAAGTTGTGACAAACCTCAGTTCAGTTCAATTCAGTCGGTCAGTCGTGTCTGACTCTTTGCGACCCCATGAATCACAGCACGCCAGGCCTCCCTGTCCATCACCAACTCTCGGAGTTCACTCAGACTCACGTCCAGAGTCAGTGATGCCATCCAGCCATCTCATTCTCTGTCGTCCCCTTCTCCTCCTGCCCCCAGTCCCTCCCAGCATCAGAGTCTTTTCCAGTGAGTCAGCTCTTGCATGAGGTGGCCAAAGTATTGGAGTTTCAGCTTTAGCATCAGTCCTTCCAATGACCACCCAGGACTGATCTCCTTTAGAATGGACTGCTTGGATCTCCTTGCAGTCCAAGGGACTCTCAAGAGTCTTCTCCAGCACCACAGTTCAAAAGCATCAATTCTTCGGCGATCAGCTTTCTTCACAGTCCAACTCTCACATCCATACATGACCACGGGAAAAACCATAGCCTTGACTAGATGGACCTTTGTTGGCAAAGTAATGTCTCTGCTTTTGAATATGCTATCTAGGTTGGTCATAACTTTCCTTCCAAGGAGTAAGCGTCTTTTAATTTCATGGCTGCAATCAGCATCCGCAGTGATTTTGGAGCCCAAAAAAATAAAGTCTGACACTGTTTCTACTATTTCCCCATCTATTTCCCATGAAGTGATGGGACCAGATGCCATGATCTTAGTTTTCTGAATGTTGAGCTTCAAGCCAACTTTTTCACTCTCCTCCTTCACTTTCATCAAGAGGCTTTTGAGTTCCTCTTCACTTTCTGCCATAAGGGTGGTGTCATCTGCATATCTGAAGTTACTGATATTTCTCCCGGCAATCTTGATTCCACCCTGTGCTTCTTCCAGCCCATCGTTCCTCATGATTTGCAACCAGTCCATTGTTCCATGTCCAGTTCTAACTGTTACTTCCTGACCAGCATACAGGTTTCTCAAGAGGCAGGTCAGGTGGTCTGGTATTTCCATCTCTTTCAGAATTTTCCACAGTTTATTGTGATCCACACAGTCAAAGGCTTTTGCATAGTCAATGAAGCAGAAATAGATGTTTTCCTGGAACTCTCTTGCTTTTTCCATGATTCAGCAGATGTTGGCAATTTGATCTCTGGTTTCTCTGCCTTTTCTAAAACCAGCTTAAACATCTGGAAGTTCACGGTTCACGTATTGCTGAAGCCTGACTTGGAGAATTTTGAGCATGACTTTACTAGCATGTGAGATGAGTGCAATTGTGTGGTAGTTTGAGCATTCTTTGGCATTTCCTTTCTTTGGGATTGGAATGAAAACTGACCTTTTCCAGTCCTGTGGCCATTGCTGAGTTTTCCAAATTTGCTGGCATATTGCGTGCAACACTTTCACAGCATCATCTTTCAGGATTTGAAATAGCTCAATTGGAATTCCATCACCTCCACTAGCTTTGTTCGAAGTGATGCTTTCTAAGGACCACTTGACTTCACATTCCAAGATGTCTGGCTCCAGGTGAGTGATCACGCCATCGTGATTATCTTGGTCGTGAAGGTCTTTTTTGTACAGTTCTTCTGTGTATTCTTGCCACCTCTTCTTAATATCTTCTGCTTCTGTTAGGTCCATACCATTTCTGTCCTTTATCGAGCCCATATTTGCATGAAATGTTCCCTTGGAATCTCTAATTTTCTTGAAGAGATCTCTTGTTTTTCCTATTCTGTTGTTTTCCTCTATTTCTTTGCACTGATCACTGAGGAAGGCTTTCTTATCTCTCCTTGCTATTCTTTGGAACTCTGCATTCCGATGCTTGTATCTTTCCTTTTCTCCTTTGCTTTTCGCTTCTCTGCTTTTCACAGCTATTTGTAAGGCCTCCTCAGACAGCCATTTTGCTTTTTTGCATTTCTTTTCCATGGGGATGGTCTTGGTCCCTGTGTCCTGTACAATGTCACGAACCTCCATCCATAGTTCATCAGGAACTCTATCAGATCTAGTCCTTTAAATCTATTTCTCACTTCCACTGTATAATCATAAGGGATCTGATTTAGGTCATACCTGAATGGTCTAGTGGTTTTCCCTACTTTCTTCAATTTAAGTCTGAATTTGGCAATAAGGAGTTCATGATCTGAGCCACAGTCAGCTCCTGGTCTTGTTTTTGCTAACTGTATAGAGCTTCTCCATCTTTGGCAGAAAAGAATATAATCAATCTGATTTTGGTGTTGACCATCTGGTGATGCCCATGTGTAGAGTCTTCTCTTGTGTTGCTGAAAGAAGGTGTTTGCTATGATCAGTGCGTTCTCTTGGCAAAACTCTATTAAGCTTTGCCCTGCTTCATGCCGTGCTCCAAGGCCAAATTTGCCTGTTACTCCAGGTGTTTCTTGACTTTCTACTTTTTGCATTCCAGTCTCCTATAATGAAAAGGACATCTTTTTTGGGTGTTAGTTCCTAAAGGTCTTGTAGGTCTTCATAGAACCGTTCAACTTCAGCTTCTTCAGTGTTACTGGTTGGGGTGTAGGCTTGGATTACTGTAATATTGAATGGTTTGCCTTGGAAATGAACAGAGATCATTCTGTCGTTATTGAGATTGCATCCAAGTACTGCATTTCGGACTCTTCTGTTGACCATGATGGCTACTCCATTCCTTCTAAGGGATTCCTGCCCACAGTAGTAGATATAATGGTCATCTGAGTTGAATTCACCCATTCCAGTGCATTTTAGTTCACTGATTCCTAGAATGTCGACGTTCACTCTTGTCATCTCCTGTTTGACCACTTCCAATTTGCCTTGATTCATGGACCTAACATTCCAGGTTCCTATGCAATATTGCTCTTTACAGCACTGGACCTTGCTTCTATCACTGGTCACAACCACAACTGGGTATTGTTTTTGCTTTGACTCCATCCCTTCATTCTTTCTGGAGTTATTTCTCCACTGATCTCCAGGAGCATACTGGGCGCCTACCGACCTGGGGAGTTCCTCATTCAGTATCCTATCATTTTGCCTTTTGATACTGTTCATGGGGTTCTCAAGGCAAGTATACTGAAGTGGTTTGCCATTCCTTTCTCCAGTGAACCACATTCTGTCAGACCTCTCCACCATGACCCGCCCATTTGGGTGGCCCCACACGGCATGGTTTAGTTTCATTGAGTTAGACAAGGCTGTGGTCCGTGTGATCAGATCAACTAGTTTTCTGTGATTATGATTTCAGTGTGTCTGCCCTCTGATGCAAACCTAGATAGCATATTAAAAGGCAGAGACATTACTTTCCCAACAAAAGTCTGTATAGTCAAAGCTATGGTTTTTCCAGTAGTCATGTACAGATGTGAGATTTGAACCATAAAGAAGGCTGAGCACTGATGAACTGATGCTTTCAAACTGTGCTACTAGAGAAGACTCTTTGAAGTCCCTTAGACAGCAAGATCAAACCAGTCATTCCTAAAGGAAATCAACCCTGACTATTCATTGGAAGGACTGATGCTGAAGCTGAGGCTGCAATACTCTGATACAAGGAGCCAACTCACTGGAAAAGGCCCTGATGCTGGGAAAAATTGAGGGCAGAAGGAGAAGGGGGTGACAGAGGATGAAATGGTTGGACAGCATCATCGACACAACAGACATGCATCTGAGCAAACTCCTAGAGACAATGAAGGACAGGGAAGCCTGGCGTGCTGCAGTCCATGGAGTCACAAAGAGTTGGACACCACTGAGTGGCTAAACAACAGGAGCAATGATATAGGAGATGAGATCATGCATGCAGGGGAGATAACCCCTGGATCACACACAGAACAATGAAAAGTATTTGTTATAAATAAGACAGTAAGAAGCAAAATTTAGGAAGACCAATATTTAAGAGAGCTTCCCTGGTAGCTCAGGTGATAAAGAATCCACCTGCAAGGAAGGAGACCCAGGTTTGATCCCTGGGTCAGAAAAATCCCCTGGAGAAGGGAACAGCAACCTACTCCAGTATCCTTGCCTGGAGAATTCCATGGACAGACCACGGGATTGCAGAGTCAGACACAACTAAGCGACTAATGCTAATATATAAGAGATGACTGGAAAAGAATTGAGTAAAACAGCAGCCAGAATGGTAAAGAGAAGGCTGGGAAAATTAAATTTTGGAGCCAATTAAGAAGAGAGCTTCAAATATTTCAAGTAGCAATTAGGGATAACTGGTATCAAACACTACAGAAAGTCCAAGCAAGTAGAACCCTAAGAATAGAAGGTGTGACTAGGAGACTGCTGCCATGTAAAAGGAATAAATAAAGCCCAAGCACAGACTGGATGTGACATTTAAAGCTAGGAGGCATTTAAGCTTGTTTGAGACCAAGAAGGAAAAGTCAAAAAGAGCTGAGTATGAAAAGAGAGAAGAGGTAATTTATGGGATGTTCTCCAGGCAGGATAAGGTCTAGAACCCAGGGCTCAGATGTTGGGATTAGCCTCAGGGAGGGTTACACAATGAAGACAGGTAAAGATGGGTGCTCTTGAACGGAGATGGGAGAAGGATGACAGAAAGAAGGCCACTGAGAAGCAAGTCCCTGGTGAAGCAGTAAGTTATTAATTTTATTAAATCATAATTTTAGTATACTCATCTTTGTAATACTCTATGTCAGGATTGGCAAACTACAGCTTGCTGGGCAAACCAGGTCTGCTTGATGGTTTTTTTTTTTTTTGGTTTTCAATTCATCCTTTATTTATTGCTTTTTCATGCTGCTTTTTTTTTCATTATTTTTTTTATTGAAGGACAATTGCTTTACAGAATTTTGTTGTTTTCTGTCAAACCTCACCCTGAATCAGCCATAGGTATACATATATCCCCTCCCTTTTAAACTTCCCTCCCATCTCCCTCCACATCCCACCCCTCTAGAATGGGAGAAAACAATAGCATCCATCAATCTAGGTTGATGCAGAACACCTCTCTTTCTTAGCCATACAGCAAATTTCCATTGGCTATCTATTGCACATATGGTAATGTAAGTTTCCATGATACTCTTTCCATACATCTCACCCTCTCCTGCCCTCTCCCCATGTCCATAAGTCTATTCTTTATGACTGTTTCTCCACTGCTGCCCTGTAAGTAAATTCTTCAGTATCATTTTTCTAGATTCCATATATCTGTGTTAGAATACAATATTTATCTTTCTCTTTCTGACTTACTTCACTCTGTATAATAGGTTCTAGGTTCATCCACCTCATTAGAACTGACTCAAATGCGTTCCTTTATATGGCTGAATAATATTCCATTGTGTATATGTACCACAACTTCTTTATCCATTCATTTGTTGATGTACATCTAGGTTGCTTCCATGTTGTAGCTGTTGTAAACAGTGCAGCAATGAACAATGGGATACATGTGTCTTTTTCAATTTTGCTTTCCTCAGGGTATATGCCTAGGACTGGGATTTTAGTATTTGATTTTTAAAAAATCTCCATACCATCTTCTATAGTGGTTGTATCATTTTACATTCCCACCAACAGTGCAAGAGCATTCCCTTTTCTCCACACCCTCTCCAGCATTTATTGTTTGTAGACTTTTTGATGATGGCCATTCCAACTGATGTGAGGTGATTATCTCATTGTAGCTTTCATTTGCACTTCTCTGGGAGAAATATCAGTAACCTCAGATATGCAGATGACATCACCCTTATGGCAGAAAGTGAGGAGGAACTCAAAAGCCTCTTGATGAAAGTGAAGGAGGAGAGTGAAAAAGTTGGCTTGAAGCTCAACATTCAGAAAACTAAGATCATGGCATCTGGTCCCATCACTTCATGGGAAATAGATGGGGAAATAGTAGAAACAGTATCAGACTTTATTTTTTGGGGCTCCAAAATCACTGCAGATGCTGATTGCAGCCATGAAATCAAAAGACACTTACTCCTTGGAAGGAAAGTTATGACCAACCTAGATAGCATATTCAAAAGCAGAGACATTACTTTGCCAACAAAGGTCCGTCTAGTCAAGGCTATGGTTTTTCCCGTGGTCATGTATGGAAGTGAGAGTTGGACTGTGAAGAAGGCTGGTCGCCGAAGAATTGATGCTTTTGAACTGTGGTGCTGGAGAAGATTTGAGAGTCCCTTGGACTGCAAGGAGATCCAACCAGTCTATTCTAAAGGAGATAAGTCCTGGGTGTTCATTGGAAGGACTGATGCTAAAGCTGAAACTGCAATACTTTGGCCACCTCATGCGACGAGTTGACTCACTGGAAAAGACTCTGATGCTGGGAGGGACTGGGGGCGGGAGGAGAAGGGGACGACAGAGAATGAGATGGCTGGATGGCATCACCGACTTGCTGGACATGAGTTTGAGCGAACTCCGGGCGTTGGTGATGGACAGGGAGGCCTGGTGTGCTGTGATTCATGGGGTCGCAAAGAGTCGGACACCACTGAGTGACTGAACTGAACACTGAGCGAGGTTGAGCATCTTTTCATGTGTTTGTTAGTCATCTGTATGTCTTCTTTGGAGAAATGTTTGTTTAGGTCTTTTCCCCACTTTTTGATTAGGCTGTTTGTTTTTCTGGTCTTGAGTTGTATGAGCTGCTTGTATATTTTGGAAATTAGTCCTTCGTCAGTTGTTTCATTTGCTATTATTTTCTCCCATTCTGAGGGCTGTCTTTTCACCTTGCTTATAGTTTCCTTTGCTGTGCAAAAGCTTTTAAGTTTAATCAGATCCCACTTGTTTACTTTTGTTTTTATTTTCATTAATCTAGGAGGTGGGTCATAGAGGATCTTGCTTTGATTTATGTCATCGAGGGTTCTGCCTATGTTTTCCTCTAACAGTTTTATAGTTTCTGGTCTTACATTTAGGTCTTTAATCCATTTTGAGTTTATCTTTGTGTATGGTGTTATGAAATGTTCTAATTTCATTCTTTTACATGTAGCTGTCCAGTTTTCCCAGCACCATTTATTGAAGAGGCTGTCTTTGCCCCATTGTATCTTCTTGCCTCCTATGTCAAATATAAGGTACCCATAAATGCATGGGTTTCTTTATGATCTTTTTATCTTATTCCATTGGTCTTCTTTTCTGTTTTTGTGCCAGTACCGTACTGCCTTAATTACTGTAGCTTTGTAGTATAACCTGAAGTCAGGAAGGTTGGTTCCTCCAGTTCCATTCTTCTTTCTCAAGACTGATTTGGCTATTCAGGTTCTTTTGTGTTTCCATATGAATTGTGAATTTTTTTTCCTAGTTCTGTGAAAAATGTCATTGGTAATTTGATAGGGTTCGCGTCGACTCTATAGATAGAATTTGGTAGCATAGTCATTTTTGCAATATTGATTCTTCCTACCCAGGAACATGGAAGAGCTCTCCATCTGTTTATGTCATCTTTGATTTCTTTCATTAGTGTCTTATAATTTTCTGTGTACAGTTCTTTTCTCTCCTTTGCTAAGTTTATTCCTAGATATTTAATTCTTTTTGTTGCAGTGGTGAATGGGATTGATTCCTTAATTTCTCTTTCTGATTTTTCACTGTTAGTTAGTACATAGAAATGCAAGTGATTTGTTTATTGATTTTGTATTCTGCAACTTTGCTAAATTCACTGATTAGCTCGAGTAATTTTCTGATACTTTCTTTAGGGTTTACTATGTACAGTATCATGTCATCTGCAAACAGTGAGAGCTTTACATCTTCTTTTCTGATCTGGATTCCTTGTATTTATTTTTCTTCTCTGCTCTAGCTAGGACTTTCAGAACTATGTTGAACAACAGTAGAGAAAGCGGGCACCCTTGTCTTGTTCCTAATCTTAGGGGGAATGCTTTCAGCTTTTCACCATTGAGAGTAATGTTTGCTGTAGGCTTATCATATATGGCCTTTACTACGTTGAGGTAGTTTTCTTCTGTGCCCATTTTTTTCAAGTGTTTTAATCATAAATGGGTGCTGAATTTTGTCAAAGGCTTTTTCTGCATCTATTGAGATGATCACATGGTTTTTATCTTTCAATTTGTTAATATGGTGTATCACATTGATTGATCTGCATATATTGAAGAATCCTTGCATCCCTGGAAGAAACCCAATTTGACCATACTGTATGAGATTTTTGATGTGTTGCTGAATCTGCTTGCTGAAATTGTGTTGAGGCTTTTTGCATCCGCGTTCATTAGTGATACTGGCCTTAGTTTTCTTTTTTTGTTGTCTTTGTCTGGTTTTGGTATCAGGGTGATGGTGGCCTCGTAGAAAGAGTTTGGAAGTGTTCCTTCCTCTGCAATTTTTTGAAAGAGTTTTAGGAGAGGCATTAGCTCTTCTCTGAATGTTTGACAGAATTCTCCTGTGAAGACATCTGGTCCTGGGCTTTTGTTTTTTGGGAGTGCTTGTTTTTGTAAATAAAGTTTTATTGGTACACAATCACACTCATTTTTTTACATATTGTCTAAGGCTGCTTTCACACTGCAGTGATGTAGGTGAATCATTATAACACTCAACTCAAACTCAACTCTGTGGTTCACAAAGCCCAATATATTACTCATTAAATCTTTATAGAAAATGTTAGGTGACCCTGTTCTATCCCTAAATGGGAAGGTACATAAGGCACTTCTGATGTCTAACAAATAGCAATGTCTATTTCAAGAAAAAGCAATTGTGTGTTTGAATTATGAGCTGAACTAACCACTTTTGTCACACACTATTGTTTTCACTTAAAAGTATGATTGACAGATTTCAAACCATCATGATTCAGAGTTGGTATTCAACAGTTATTTCTCAAAAATAAAGTGAACCTGTCACTTCAAAGAAATGAATGGCAGCACTGGTTGCCATTGATAAATTTCAGTCTTTCAGTAAAAACTAGAATTTCAGAAAACTTATCTCTGCCATGGCAAGCCTGGGAACTCTCTAGTACTTCGAGACTTTTCTGATAAAATTGGTGATATTGATGAGCATCATTTGCTGATACTATTCAAATTAAATGTGTCAACATTTAAAAGATGTGAATAACTCACCTGAGCCAGTATTTTCCAAATGAATAATGCAAATTACAAAATAATGCAATCAATTCATTCAAAGTACAGATCAACAAATGCCAAAGGATTTTAATGCAACAGAGTATAAAAAGTTCACCACTGTGATTTCAGATTCAACACTGCAACTTAAATTTAAGAAATTACCACTTAGAGAGTGGGCTGGCTGGTTGGTCTAGGGGGATAGTTCTTGCCTCAGGGGAGAGAGGTCCAGGGTTCAGGTCCCAGATGAGTCCTTGTATTTTGGGGCTTCCTTGGTGGCTCAAACGGTAAAGAATCTTCCTACACTGCAGAAGACCTGGGTTTGATCCCTGGTTTGGGAAGATCCCCTGGAGAAGAGCATGGCAACCCACTCCAATATTCTTGCCTGGAGAATCCCCATGGACAAAGGAGCCTGATGGCTACAGTCTATCAGGTCGCAAAGAGTCAGACATGACTGAGCAACTAAACAGCACAGTACACAGAACACATCAAAGAAGAATACCCACAATTATCTGAAAATGTCCTCCCTTTTCCAACTGTCTATCCACGTGAGGCCAGATTTTCTTCATACACTTCAACTAAGACAATATACTCTAACAGACTGAATACAGAAACAGATACAAGTGTCCATCTTCTACTGAGCAAGATATTAAAGAGATTTATAGAAACATAAAACAATACCACCCTTATTTTTTTCTTGTTTTGAAAAATTATTATTCTCCCTAAAAGTAGTGTTAACCTGCTAGTATGTTTACTATGATTATTTAAAAATGAAAAATATTTCTAAATTTTCTCAGTTTTGATTTCTAACACAAATAAATTTCTAAAGATATAACTCACATAAACAAAAGCTCTTTGAATTCCTCAATAATTAAAGAGTACAAAAATGACCTGAGACCAGTTTAAGAGCTGCTATTTTTTGATCCATACCTAGAAAGAGACCTGCTAGGTTGTAGAGGACATGCATATTTTACATTAGGTATGTTTTAACACAGTGATTGCACCAATTTATATTCTCTGGTGGCTCAGTAGTAAAGGACATGCCTGCCAACATAGGAGAGGTGAGTTGGATCCCTGGGTTGGGAAGATCCCCTGGAGGAGGAAATGGCAACCCACTCCAGCATTTTTGTCTGGGAAATCCCAAGGACAGAGTAGACTGGCCTGGCTGGCCACAGTCCATAGGCTCACAAAGAGTCGAACAGGACTTAGCGACTTAAGCATGAGCACATATTCTCACTAGCAGCTTGTATGCATTTATACTGCTCTACTTCTTCATGAAATAAAGCGTTTCCAGGCAAAGAAATTAAAAAAATTGAAGAAAGACATAAAATATGCAGAAAAAAATTCTTGAAAATCATGAGAATCTAAATGCTAAATATTTATCACATTTGAATTCCTTAGAATTCAAAGTCTTAGTTGAACTTGGGGAAACAAATCTGGTGTCATTCTGGTAATTAAAAAAATAATTTTATTGACGTATAATTGAGATACACAAAACTGCATGTATTTAAAGTATACTATTTGACAAGTGTTGACAAATATATGCACCTATAAAACTATCACCATCATCAAGATGATGAGTGTATGCATCACCCTGAGGGTTTCTCCGATCAATCTCGTTTATAAGTCCTCCTTCCTACCCTTCCTCACTTGCCTCCCCTGCTGTCCCTTAGCCACCACCAATTCATTTTCAGTAAATACATATTAGCTTGTATTTTCTAAGTTTTCTGTAAAGAAAATCATACTTTTTTCTTTGGGTGGGGATGCGGGCAGGTCTGGATTCTTTCACTCACATAATCATTTTGAGACTCATCATACTGTTGCATGTATCATTCCTTTTTATATCTGAGGTGTACTGCCTTATATGAACATGCCAAAACTGTCTATCCATTCATCTATGGATGGACATCTGAGGTGACTCCAGTTTTTGGTTATTACAAGTAAAGCTGCTATAAACATTAGTATACAAGTATTTGTATGGACATATGCTTTAATTTCCCTTGGGTAATTGCCCAGGAATGGAGTGTTCAAGTCATTTGGAAATAAATATTTAAGAAACCGCCAAACTACTTCCAAAATGACTGTATCATGTTACATTCCTACCAGCAGTACATGTGTGTTTCAGTTTATTTATTCTTTACCATTCTAACAGGTGTAGTATGGTATCTTATAGTGGTTTTTTCTTTGCACTTCCGTGATGACTTCAGATGTTGAACATGTTTTTCATGGGCTTTTCATTAGTTTACTTGCCATTGGTATATATTCTTTGCACATTTTTACTGACTTGTTTTTACTACTGAGTGATTCCAGATAAAAGTCCTTTATCAGACACATGATTTTCAAATACTTTCTCCAGTGCACAGATTTCTTTTTCATTCTCTTAACACTGTCTTTCAAAGAACAGAAATTATGATGAAATCCTACTGATCAAGTTTGTCTTTCATGGATTATGCTTTTAGGTGTCATATCTAAGAAATCTTTAAGTTACGGTCACAAATATTTTCTCCTCTATTTCTTCTAGAGGCTTTATAATTTTAGGGTTGCACATTTAGGTTTATAATACATTGTCAGTTTTCACAAAGGGTGTGAGCTATGGTTATATGATCTTTTTTCATTTTTTGCAGATGGACATCAGATTGTTCTAGCACTATTTGCTGAAAAAAACTATTCTTTCCCCACTGTATTGCCTTTGTTAAAAATAAATTTTAATCACATATCTTTGGTTCTATTAAACAATTCTTTATTTTGTTCTATTGATCGATCTCCCCAACTTTATACTAATATCACACTATCCTTACTGTAAATTTATATTAACTGAAATCAGGTAAAATTACTTTTCTAACTTTGTTCTTTTCCAAAGTTGTGTTGGTTTTTTAATCCTTTGTACTTCCTTTTGAGTTTTAGACAGAGCTGATCAACTTTGACAAAAAATGTCTGTTGGGATTCTGATTTAGATTATATTGAATGTATTGATCAGTTGGGAGTGAACTGACATCTTAACAATATAGAGTTTTCCAATCCATGTATATATATAGCCTGTCTCTCAATTTATTTAGATCTGCTTTAATTTCTCTCGGCAATATTTTGTAGTTTTCAGTATACAAGTCTCACACGTATTTTATCAGATGCATTTCAAAGTATTTCACATTTTTGATATGGTAAATGATATTATTTTCCATTTCAATTCCTAATTGTTTGGTGCCAATATTGAGAAACAACAACTTATTTTGTATTATTGGCTCTCTACCCTACAAGTTTGTTAAAGTCACTTAATAGTTCTTTTTGGTAAACTCCATCACATTTGCTGCATAGTTGATAGTGTGGTCTGTAATAAAAGTCAGTTTTTACTTCTTTGCAATCTCAATACCTTTCCTTCTCTTTCTTTTTAACTTGACGGCAATGGCTAGAATCTCCAGTATAGTCTGAATAGAAATGGTAAGAGAAGATATTCCTGCCTTTTTTCCCCTGGCTTCAGAGAGAAAGCATCCATTCAGTCTTTCACTAGTAAGCACTATGTTAGCTGTAGGTTTTTCACAAATGTCCTATGTCAGGTGGAGAAGCTCCCTTCGAGTCCTAGCTTGCTGAGATTTTTCTCTTATGAATGAATACTGAACTTTGTCAAATACTGATCATAATCAATTTTCCTTTTCAGACCATTATTATGGTGAATTATATTGACTAATTTTCAAATGCTAAACCAACTTTGCATTCCTGGGATAAACACCTTTCTTTGGTCATAATATTTTATCTAAATGTTGTTGGACTTGCCTTGCTAAAATTCTGAAGAATTTTTACATGTATGTTCATGGGGGTTATTGATCTACAGATTTTCTTTCTTGTAACGTCTCTGGCAAGCTGTCTTCATAAGAAGAGTTCTCCCGTTTTCAATTTTCTGGAAGAGTCTGTGTATTCTTCTTGAAAGGATTTGGGATTCTTTCTTTTATAAATGTTTGACAGAATCCACCAATTAAGTCATCTTCACATGGAGTTTTCTTTGTTAGAGGGTTTTTAATCATGAGCTCAATTTCTTTAATAGAAACAAGGTTTTCAAGGTTTTAAACTTATTTTTGAATGAGCCTGGTAGTTTGTGCTTTTTAACAAATTTCTCATCTTCATATAAGTTGCTGAATTTATTGTCATCAAGTCACAGCAGCATTCCCTTATTGTCCTTTTAACACCTACCGAATCAGTAGTAATGTCACCCCCCCTTCTTAATTACCTAGTATTAGTAATTTACATCTTTTCTGATCAGCCTGGGTTAAAGCATTTAAATTGTGTCCATGTTCTCAAAAAACTAGCTCCATCTCCACCATTCAGGATCCAGCTGGATCACAGCATCCTGTGCTATGGCATGGAGACCCTCTAGTGGCTGTGAACTTGGACAATCCTAAAGCTAACCGTGTTTATTCCCCATATCTCAGGTATTACTGTCTTTTACTGCCAAATATCCAACGTATTGAAGAGAGTTATTTCATATGCTTTGTCCAGTTTCTCAGCTGTTTCATGTAGGAGGGAAAATACCCTGCTACTCTACCTTGCCACTAAGTGTGTCTCTTTTTGGTAGTCTTAAGCAACTAACAATGTCTTAGAAAAATCTCTCTGAGGCAAGATTATATCACAAGAGAATAAAGGAAATAGATGGGATTGTGGGGGGCACAGAAATCTTGAACTTTTAGAAATTGTAAATGATTGTTCACTAAAAGAAGAAAATAGGAACAAACCCAGATGGCTCTTAATTTTGGGATCACCGGCTTCTTGTTCCATGACTACCTGAGCCTCTCATCTACCTGAGCCACATGGAAAGTTAGCACACGACAGGGTCCTTCTTATTTGGACCTCTAGCTTGTTCTCTGGATCACCTCCAGCCAAGCTAGACATGTCTGTGGAAAAATAACTGCCTAAGTGCACCCTTCTGGTTACATAAGTCACCTGCTCAAAACCCCCTGGGTCCTCTTGCTGTTCATTGAATTCAATACCTCAACTCAGAACGTCTTTCATTAGAAGGCTCAGCTCCCTCCCTAATTTTTTCTCTGCTACAAATCATGCACCAACAATATAGCACTGAAGCATTCCATGCTCCTCTGATGGAAAGAATGTCTCTGCCCTCACCCTTCTTATGTCTGTTCTTTCAGAGCCAATCAACACTGTGGCCTCCAGGAGGATTTTTTCTGACATCACCCTCAAACAGAAGAGAGGCTGGACTTTTCTTTCCATGCAGAGCGGGACGAAGGACACAGGACTTGAAGCCAGTGATCCAGTTCACAACCTGACTCTGCTATTGATGGACAAGTTACTTTGACTACACTGTGGCTCTGTTTTTTCACGTAGAGATGAGTATAATATTAATTAGCTTACAGGACAGACACTGTCCTTTGTGCTAATCCTTTCTTTACACATCTCTGCTGTACTCCTTAGTCTCTAGAACTGTAATTGTGTGTTGACATAGGGATCTGCCCCATTGAAGCTCAAGAGATACAAAAGGTAGGAATGAGGCCATATCTATATCTTTGGATCCCTGGTACCTAACACAGTCCCTAACATATAAAAGAAACTTAGTAAATAAAATGGCAGTGACTGGCTTAGCATTATCTGCCTCAATTTAAAATACTTTCATGATAAAATTGATAGGTATTAGAAGCTATTTCTTTCCATAAACCCCTACTGGACATAACTGAATCATCAAATCAGACAGGAAGAATTACTTTCTATTCCACTGTTACACATACTTTTATCAGCAGCCTACATTTAGAAAAGCATCTTTACTTCCATTTAAAAATGTCACCCTAAAAGCTAGACAGCTACATATAAATCAATGGAGTTAGAACACTCCCTCACATTATATACCAAAAAAAATCAAACTCAAAATTGTTTAAAGACCTAAATATAAGACATGATAACATAAACTCTTAGAAAAGAACATAGGCAAACATAGTCAAATACAAATTGCACAATATTTTCTTAGATCAGGCTCCCAAGACAAATGAAATAAAAGCAAAAAGAAACAAATGAGATCTAATCAAATGTAAAAGCTTTTGCATAGCAAAGGAAACCATAGACAAAATGAAGACAACCTGCAGAATGGGAGAAAATATTTGCAAATGAAAACATTGAAAAAGGATTAATCTACAAAATAGACAAGCAATTCACGTAGCTCAGTATCGGAAAAAAACCCAATGAAAACTGGCCAAGGACCTAAATAGACATTTTCCCAAAGAAGACATACAGATGACCAAAAGGCACAGGAAAAGATGCCCAAAATCTTTTATCATCAGAGAAATGCAAATCAAAACCACATGAGGTATCACCTCACACTGCTGCTGCTGCTGAGTCACTTCAGTCGTGTCCGACTCTGTGCAACCCCACAGACGGCAGCCCACCAGGCTCCCCGTCCCTGGGATTCTCCAGGCGAGAACACTGGAGTGGGTCGCCATTTCCTTCTCCACTGGCCACCATCAAAAAGTCTATAATTAAATGTTGGAGAGGTTGTGAAGGAAAGGAAACCCTTGACATAGTCAGTGGGAATGTAAGTTGGTACAACCACTATGAAAAACAGAATGGAGGTTCCTTAAAGAAACTAAAAATGGAGCTACCATATAATCTAAGAAATCCCACTCCTGGGTATACACCTAGAAAAAACAAAACTCTAATTCAAAAAGATACACGCACTCCAATGTTCATAGCAGCACTATTTACAATAGCCAAGACATGGAAGCAACCCAAGTTCCTGTCAACAGACAACTGTCTTAAGAACATGTGGGGTGTATATATATATAGTGGAATATTACTCAAAAAAAAGAATGAAATATTTCCATTTTGCAGCAACATGGATGGGCCTAGAGAATATTTTACTGAGTGAAGACAGACAGAAAAAGACAAATATTATATTGTATTACTTATATGGGAAGTCTAAAAACAATACAAAGAATCTGTATACACAACAGAAATGGATTCACAGACACAGAAAACAAACTTATGGTTACCAAAGGGGAAAGGGAGGGAAAGCACGAGAAACAAATTAGAAAAGTATAGGATTAATAGATACAGACTAATATAAATATTCGGTTGGTGCAATCATATTGTAGTTTTTTGCAATGTTGAACCTCACTGTTTGATATTGGCATACATTCTTAATAAATGTGGTTATGCTGTACATCATTTTAATGCACATTTCTCATTTTATGTTTTTTGATAATGACTTATTACTTGCTGTTTATTTTATATTTACAGAAATGATGTTAGACAAAAAGCAAATTCATGTGATTTTCTTATTTGAGTGCAAAATGGGTAATAAAGCAGCAGACACACCTCATAACATCAACAATGCATCTGGCCCAGGAACTGCTAATTAATGTACAGTGCAGTGGTGGTTCAAGAAGTTTTGCAAAGGAGACAAGAGCCTTGAAGATGAGGAGTGCAGTAGCCAGCCATCAGAAGCTGACAAAGACCAATGGAGGGCAGCATCAAAGCTGATCCTCTTACAACGACATGAGAAGTTGCTGAAGAACTCAACGTTGACCATTCTATGGTCATTTGGCATTTGAAGCAAATTGGAAAGGTGAAAAAGCTTGACAAGTGGGTGGCCTCAGGAGATGATGGCAAGTCAAAAAAATCATCATTTTGAAATGTCTTCTCTTATTCTACACAACAGCGAACCATTTCTTGATTGGATTGTGACATATGACAAAAAGTAGATTTTATGTGACAACTGGTGATAACCTCAGTGGTTGGACTGATAAGAAGCTCCAAAGCACTTCCCAAAGCTAAACGTCCACCAAAAAAGTGTCATGATCACTGTTTGGTGGTCTGCTGCCCGTCTGATCCATTACAGTTTTCTGAATCCTGGCAAGACCATTATTTTGGTATTGAGAAGTATGAGAAATATGCTCAGCATCTGAGAAGTATGCTCAGCAAACTGATGAGATGTCTGCAGCTGGCACTGTTCAACAAAAAGGGCCCTGTTCTTCTCCATGACAACGCCAGACCATACATCCCACGATCGAATCGTGGGATTCATCCTTCAAAAATCGAATGAATTCACCTAGGAAGTTTTGCCTCATCTGCCATATTCACCTGACCTCTCTCCAACTGACTACCACTTCAAACAACTTTTTGCAGAGAAAATGTTTCTACAAGTAGCAGGAGGTAGAAAATGCTTTTCAAGAGTTTGCTGAATCTCAAAGCATGGATTTACACACTACAGGAACAAGCAAACTTCTTTCTTGGTGGCAAAAATGTGTTGATCGTAATGGATCCTATTTTGATCCATAAAGATGTGTTTGAGCCTAGTTACGATGATTTAAAATTCACGATCCAAAACCTCAATTACTTTTGCACCAACCTAAGAAAATAGAGAAGCAAGGAGGATTTACTGTACAGCACAGCTTGAAATAACCTATAATGGAATGTAATCTGAAAAAAATAACTGAATGGCTTTGCTATACACCTGAAACTAACACACTACTGAAAATCACCTACACTTCAATTAAAAAAAAAAAACTACTCTTCCTAAGTTCAATTACATGATTCTATCAAACCCCACTAAGAAAGCAATTTTTCTTAAATGCCAGAAAGAAGAACAAAGACTGGTCGTTATTTTATCTTATGATTATTACCTAAACGTATGCCCCCAAAAGAAAATGAGAGGCTACAGATCAAAGTCCAGTGACAAACTAATATGCAGTTTTTAAGTGTTCCTGATACAACACATCTCAGAGTATTTGCCACATGAACAGATATATGTGCAAATTTATTAACTATAGTTCTTTTAAATTTCTTTTTTCTTCCTTCCTTTCTGCTGCTGCTGCTGCTAAGTCGCTTCAGTCGTGTCCAACTCTGTGCGACCCCACAGACGGCAGCCCACCAGGCTCCCCCATCCCTGGGATTTTCCAGGCAAGAACACTGGAGTGGGTCGCATTTCCTTCTCCAGTGCATGAAAGTGAAAAGGCAAAGTGAAGTCGCTCAGTCGTGTCTGACTCTTTGCGACCCCATGGACTGAAGCCTACCAGGTTCCTCCATCCACGGGATTTTCCAGGCAAGAGTAGTGGAGTGGGATGCCATTGCCTTCTCCTTCCTTTCTGCTAGTTAACAATATTAGAGAGTTCAGACATTTGTAAACAGGAACTAATCCTTCCAATTTGGGCAAATAGATGATTCATCAACAAGCTGAAGACAATAGGGGGAACCATGGAAAGCACCTGGTTCAGTGTTGACGCTGCTGAGCTTCTAATCAAACCTAGGAACTGCCCCCTCATCAGGCATCTTGTTAAGGAAGACAGTAGGTAATCATGTTAATTCTTTACTTGGGGTATTCTGCTGCTGCTAAGTCACTTCAGTCGTGTCTGGCTCTGTGTGACCCCATAGACGTAAGCCCACCAGGCTCCCCCGTCCCTGGGATTCTCCAGGCAAGAACACTGGAGTGGGTTGCCATTTCCTTCTCCAATGTGTGAAAGTGAAGTCGCTCAGTCGTGTCCGACCTTTAGTGACCCCATGGACTACAGCCTACCAGGCTCCTCCATCCATGGGATTTTCTACGCAATAGTACTGGAGTGGCTTGCCATTGCCTTCTCCGGGGTATTCTGCTATTTGCAGCCAAAAGCATCCTAAGTGATACAACCTACACAAAACACATCATAACAGGAACCAGGCCTGTGACCTCTACAGTGCTTTCCAGCTCTAACATCCTTTGAGTATCTCACTGCTCCCAAAATCACACTGCTTCTGAACTTTTACAGAGTGTTCAACACCCCCTTCATGCTTTCTCTTGAGACAAGCACCCACTGCACAGAAGTTCTGTTTCAGGTGAGGCAGTTCAAAGAATTATACTTGGGGAAGGAGAGTGTCTGCATCCTATGCAGAAAAACCCTAACAATGTGAAATAATTTTATAAAAATAAATTTTGCATATAGAAGCTCTGAGGTAACATGGTGGAGACTAGACAATAATCAAAACAAAAATATGAAATAGTTGTTCAGATATTGCATGGACATCCCCAAAAGAAAAGAAGTTGAGGGGAAGTACCAGGAGAACCTTGGGAAGTCTGGATAGGGCTAGCATGTGAAATAAACAGAAACAGTGACAGACTTTATATTTGGAGCTCCAAAACCACTGTGGATGGTGACCGCAGCCATGAAATTAAAAGACATTTGCTTCATGGAAGAAAAGCTGTGACAAACCTAGACAGTGTGTTAAAAAGCAGAGACATCACCTTGCCAACCAAGGTCTGTATAGTCCAAGCTATGGTTTTTCCAGTAGTCATGTATGGATGTGAGAGTTGGACCATAAAGAAGGCTGAGAGAAGAAGAATTGATGGTTTTGAACTGTGGTGCTGAAGAAGACTCTGGAGAGTCCCTTGGACAGCAAGGAAATCAATCCAATCAATCCTAAAGGAACTCAACCCTGAATATTCACTGGAAGGACTGATGCTGAAACTCCAGTACTCTGGCCACCTGATGCAAAGAGCCGACTCACTGGAAAAGACCCTGGTGCTGGGAAAGATTGAGGGCAGGAGGAGGAGGAGGTGACAGAAGATGAGATGCTGGAATGACTCAACGGACGTAAGTCTGAGCAAACTCGGGGAGACCGTGAAGGACAGGCAAGTCTGGGTGCCTCAGTTCACGGGGTCACAAGGAGTGACCTCATGTTCTGTCGACACGACAGAACGACAGTAAGGTCTCGGAGGGGAAGTCACTGTGCTCTGAGCTACGTGACTGACAGCAAAGATGGAGACAGCAAGAGAAGGAAGTGATGTCCTTCAAGGGTTAAGTGCAGATAACAAGGATGAACGGAGGAGGAAAGAGAAGAATAAACATCTTCCAGCTTACAGAGTCAAGAGGGTGGTGGTGGTGGTTGTTCAGCCCCACAATCATGGCCAACTCTGCGACCCCACGGACTGCAGCACACCAGGCCTCTCTGTCCCCCACCATCTCCTGAAGTTTGCCCAAGTTCATGTCCATTGCATCTGTGATGCCGTCCAGCCACCTCATCCTCTGACTCCCTCTTCGCCTTCTGTCTGCAATCTTTCCCAGCATCAGGGACTTTTCCAAAGTGTCAGCTACTCACATCAGAGGACCAAAATACTGGAGCTTCAGCATCAGTCCTTCCAGTGAATATTCAAGGTTGATCTCCCTTAAGATTGACTGATTTGATCTCCATGCAGTCCACGGGACTCTGAGGCGTCTTCTCCAGCACCACAGTTTGAAGGCATCAATTCTTTGGCACCCTGCTTTCTTTATGGCCCAGCTCTCACAACTGTACATGAACATTGGGAAGACCATAACCGTGATTTTATGGACCTCTGTCAGCAGAGTAATGTCTCTGTTTTTCAACACACTGTCTACATTTGTCACAGCTTTCCTGCTAAAAAGCAATCGTCCTCTGATTTCATGGCTGCAGTCACCATCCGCAGTGATTTTGGAGCCCAAGAAGAGAAAATCTGTCACTGTTTCTACCTGTTCCCCTCCTATTTGCCATGAAGTAATGGGGCCGGATGCCATGATCTTAGTTTTTTTAATATTTAGTTTTAAGCCAGCTCGTGAACTTCTCTTCTTCACCCTCATCAAGAGCTCTTTAGTTCCTCTTCCTGTCTGCCCTTAAGAGTTGGTATTATCTGCATGTCTGAGGTTGTTGACATTTCCTCTGCCTATCTTGATTCCAGCTTGTAACTCATTTCTCATGGTGTGCTCAGCATATAGGTTAAATAAACAGGGTGACAGCTCCTTTCCCAATTCTGAACCAATCAGCTGTTCCATACAGGGTTCTTTTTTTTTTTTTTTTTTTTTGAACAGAGGAAAATTTATGCGTCGAACCTGGACTGGTCACTTATGATAATATACATGCTACAATTCCATTCTCTCCAATCATTCCACCTTCACCCTCTCCCACAGAGTCCCAAAGACTGTTCTAAATGCCTATGTCTCTTTTGCAGTCTCTTATACAGGGTTCAGGTTACCATTTTTCTAAATTCCATATATATGCGTTAATATACAGGGTTCTAATTGTTGCTTCTGGACCCGCATACAGGTTTCTCAGGAGACAGGTAAGATGATCTGGTATTCCCATCTCTTTAAGAGCTTTCCATAGTTTGTTATGATCCACACAAAGGCTTTAGCATAGTAGATGAAACAGAGATAGATGTTTTTCTGGAATTCCCTTGCTTTCTCTATGATCCTGCTAAAGTTGGCAACTTGATTTCTGGTTCTTCTTTCTAAGCTCAACTTGGACATCTAGAAGTTCTTGGTTCACATAGTGCTAAAGCCTAGCACGCAAGATTTTAAGCATGATCTTACTAGCATGGGAGATGAGTACAATTATCTAATGGTAGAAGATTCTTTAGTCCTAACTTTCTTGGGAATTGGGATGAAGACTGACAGTTTCCAGTCCTGGGCCACTGATGGATCTTCCAGATTCACTGACATATTGAATGCAACACTTGATAGCACCATCCTTAGGATTTTGAATAGCTCTACTGGAATTATATCGCATCCACTAGCTTTATTAACAGCAGTGCTTTCTAAGGCCCACTGAGCTATGTGAATGAAAGCAAAGGAGGAGACAGCAAGAATAAGAAGTGATGCCCTTCAAACGTTAAGTGTAGTTAACAAGGATGAACGGAGGAGGAAATAAAAGGATAAATACCTTCCAGTTTACAGAGATGAAGGGGGAGAAGTTTGTAAATGTGCCCAATATGATGAACACATGATGCAGAATAACAGGTACCCCTCAAATTCTTCTTTACATAGGAAGGTATAAAATGTAACCTTTAAAATTTTGTCTCTTAATTTAGTCAATTTAGCTGAATAAAAACTTCATTGGGGCACTGGTGGTCCAGTGATAAAAGACCCAGAACTTTCAATGCTGGGGACATGTGTTCGATCCCTATTTGAGGAACTAAGATTCCACATGCCATTGGTGTGAACAAGAAATAAAAACTTTCTTTGTATTTTCATATTACTACAGGTGAACTTTAATGTCATCTAATTTACTTTGCCAACAAAGGTCCGTCTGGTCAAGGCTATGGTTTTTCCCGTGGTCATGAATGGATGTGAGAGTTGGACTGTGAAGAAGGCTGATCGCCGACGAATTGATGCTTTTGAACTGTGGTGCTGGAGAAGACTCTTGAGAGTCCCTTATACTGCAAGGAGATCCAACCAGTCCATTCTAAAGGAGATCAATCCTGGGTGTTCACTGGAAGGACTGATGCTAAAGCTGAAACTGCAATACTTTGGCCACCTCATGCGACGAGTTGACTCACTGGAAAAGACTCTGATGCTGGGAAAGGTTGGGGGCGGGAGGAGAAGGGGACGACCGAGAATGAGATGGCTGGATGGCAGCACCAACTGTGGACATGAGTTTGAGTGAACTCTGGGAGTTGGTGATGGACAGGGAGGCCTGGCATGCTGTGATTCATGGGGTCGCGGAGAGTCGGACACGACTAAGCGACTGAACTGAACTGAACTGAATTTCTAAACTACTACGGGAACTTCTTTCATCTCAAAAAAAACTATGTATACCCTGCAACTTTTTGTAGTCCTTTGCAGAAACACATACTACAAAAATCTCCTTTTTATCCTATTTGTTTCCCTATAGGATTCTAGCAAATTCCAAATCAGGAGACACAGCATACAGATAGCACAGTCAAGTCACTCAAAGTTTTGGGACCAGACCACATTCTGTTCACTACCATCTGTTATTTAAAAATTGTGTGACCTTGAGCCAAACTGCCTTAACCACCATTTCTGCATTACTGTGATGAGGATAATAATCATACCTATCTGAGAGCTGTTTCATTACAGTAGGTAATGCAAGCAAAATACCTCACACAATGTGGAATCTAGAAGAAATGGTACAGATGATCTTAGGTGCAAAGCAGAAATAGAGACACAGATAGAACAAACTTATGGGTACCCAGGGGGAAAGGGTGGAGTGGGACGAATTTGGAGATTGGAATTGGCATACATACACTACTATGTATAAACAGGTGACTAATGAGAACCTACAGTACAGCTCAGGGAATTCTACTCAATGTTCTGTGGCGACCTAAATGAGAAAGAAATCCAAAAAAAAGAGATGATATATGTGAACATATAGCTAATTCACTTTGCTGTACAACAGAAACACACCATCATAAAGCAACTATACGCCATTAAAAATTAATAAATAAAAAACCAAAAATATCAGAAAAAAATCTAACACAAAGCCTGATCATGCTATAAGGGATGGATAATTTGATAATATTTCAGGCTGTGTGCTAGATACTTTGCTTGAGATGTGTGTATGTATATACACATGATTATATGCACACACACATGTACACACTATTTATATATACATACACACATGTATATGTTTATACACACACATATATACACATACTTTACTGTATACATATCATAGTATACCCCAAAGGGATGAATATACACAATTATAATTAGATTCATCCTTCTGCTATCCTGATCAAAAAGGACACTGCATACTTTAATTCATTCAACTTATTCATTCATTAACAAATATTTACTGAACACTTATCATGTGCCAGGTAGAGCTAAATAAAGTGATGAGAAATAAGGGGACAGAATAACAGTGGGTACTGTTTCAGAGAGGGTGACCAGAAAAAGCTGCTCCACAGAAATCACATTAGCAACCTAGATGCAGTGAGGAAGGAATGTTCTGTGCAGAACAGAGCAGATGCAAAGGCCCTGAGGCGAGAGCATGCCTGATGGATTCAAGAAATAGCAAGAAAGCCAGAGTGCCTGGGGAACAACGAGCAAGTGGCAGAGAATCAATCAGGACCAGGCACCAGAGCGTCACAGGAAGGGCTTGGCATTTCGTTAGAATGCAGTGTGAAGCTGCTGGAGCGTTCTAATCAGGAGAATGGCATTATCCGACATATTTTGAAGAATTACTTTGGTGGCAAGGCAGAGCCTATGTTGGGTAAAGGGAATGGAGTTAGGGAGACACAGAAAGGAGGCTATTTTAGTAATTCGGGAGAGAGGTGATGATGAGTGTGATAATGGGCTAGAAGCAGGAAAACAAAAGATAGCATTCTGGATAATTCAAAGGTAGAGCCACACACATTAACAGGTGGATTTGACGGGAGGCAGGAGATGCAGAGAAGAATCAAGAATGATGAGCTTATAGCGCCTACACAATTCGAAGAATTGCCTCCTGTACTCTCTGGGAAAGAGAAGCTCGACAGGCATGTTCTTGTATTTGTGCTCAAGTTTCTTTCTATTCACTTTCACCCACTTTACCACTCTCCTCCTGGACTTGACTCCCATCCGAAGGGTACCCTGTGCCCTGTGCAATGTTTGAGCTACATCCAACGGAAGGTCTGTTGTTTGTGGAATACATGAAAGGATGTCCCAAGTATTACGCTAATCATTTAAGCATCATGGAACCTATACCCAAAAGAGTTCTAAACATGAGCTGATTTGAGATGCAGGCACGGACAACTTTTAAAATGAACATTTAAATGACTGTGATTCCTCTGACCAGCTGGAGTAGAGGAGGTATCAACCATGCTGCCTTCTGAATGCAGGATCATAACTGCCAGAGCTGTGAGGAGCAGGACAAGTGCTCAACTGCCAGACTGCATGACTGTGGATCCAGGGCCAAGGACCACTACCGCTTGGGACTGCAGTCCATGTACCAAATACTGCACCCTCAGTTAATTCCTGTGTGTGTTAGGCCCTCAGTTGTGTCTGACTCTTTGCAACCCCATGGACTGTAGCTCACCAGGCTCCTCTGTCCATGGGATTTTCCAGGCAAGAAGACTTGAGTGGGTTGCCATTTCCTTCTCCAGAAGATCTTCCCAACCCAGGGATCAAACCCAAGCCTCCTGTGGCTCCTGAACTGCAGGCAGATTCTTTACCATCTGAGCCACCAGGGAAGCCCAAGGGTTCAGTTCAGTTCAGTCGCTCAGTCGTGTCTGACTCTCCGCGACCCCATGAATCACAGCACGCCAGGCCTCCCTGTACATCACCAACTCCCGGAGCTCACTCAGACTCAAGTCCATAGAGTCGGTGATGCCATCCAGCCATCTCATCCTCGGTCGTCCCCTTCTCCTCCCGCCCCCAACCCTTCCCAGCATCAGAGTCTTTTCCAGTGAGTCAACTCATCGCATGAGGTGGCCAAAGTATTGCAGTCTCAGCTTTAGCATCAGTCCTTCCAATGAACACCCAGGATCGATCTCCCTTAGAATGGACTGGATGGATCTCCTTGCAGTACAGGAAATTATTAGGACAAAATTTGGAAGGTTATATTTTTTCCTTTTAAGAATCGGTACACAGCTAGTTCTGGCATTAACAATGTAACCTTGAGGTAGAAGTAATCACATATGCCCACCAGCTAAAACACTACATTGTTTTTTTTATATGTTATCCTCTTCCAATTTTTTTCTTATAAATTATCATGGGGGTTCTCAAAAGAACTCTGTGCCTTAAGAATCAAATGACAATTTATATAAACAGAGAATTTTAAAAGCATACAAAAGAAGATGACAGTAATACAGAGTTAGGAGGTGACATTTGTAACAGAACCACTGAAACAGAAGATCATGGTGTTCTGGGCAATCCACAAAGAATCTCAAGCCAGTTCTCTAAGCTGGCAGTAATCGCTGGAAGGATGGCCTTTGCTGACTTTGTTGCCAGGGAGATTTTAGAAGATATGTGCCGCTTGGGTTTCTGATTTCCTGCAACGGCCACACGACGATCCACCTATGTCTAATCTTCAAGTGTGTCAGGTAAACTAACTCATGCCCTATTTACATGGCAGCCTTCAGCTTTGTTTTCCACAGAGCTTTAGACTAAAATTAAGCTTAAGGGGCTTACATTTTAAATTATCCCCACACAACATTTTAAGGGTGTCTGGAGAAGAATTTGCCATGTTTGTAAATTACCATGTTCCAAACACTGATCAACTCTACATGTCTTTTTAAATGTCTAGCCTGAGTCCTTCATGCACTAACCACAGCCCATCACTTTTTAATCCATCCTCAAAAAAGAAGAGCTGTTCCAACCTCAGTTAACTCTTTATATTCAACACCTTCTTTTGGAGACTTCTCAAGCTATAGAGAACAGCAGCCTTGCATAGTGAGGACTTGAGCAGCAGAAATGAGGCATCAGTTTTCTGATTTCAATCAAGCTCCCCACCCACATATGTGAAGCTTATGTTTCCTAAAAATAAGTAGTATCCAGAAATGACAGCCCCTGCTGTAGACATTTAGAACTCTCCTCCTTCACTATACCTACAGTCTCGTCTCAGGGTTTCTCCCAGACGCTTAGCCATTTTTCATTCCAAGGCTAGTACAGGGCTGAATCTTATCTACCTACAACTCCTGTGCCTCTTCTCGGCGAAGACCCTTGACAACATTTCTCAGCACTATCGCATCTCCTTGTTGTTATTTAGTATCTAAGTTGTGTCCAACTCTTTACAACCCTTTGGGCGGTAGCCTACCACACTCCTCTGTCCATGGATTTCCCAGGCAAGAATAACAGAGTGGGTTGCCATTTCCTTCTCCTTGGCCTGACCCAAAGTCTTAATGTTTTTTATTCTTCACAACCCTCTACAGAAAGTCCTAGAAAGAAATGCCTCCAAAAGACTTGTCTATTTTCTTTCAAAAATACCAAGGAATAAAGTTGCAAATACATATTTAGTATTATTGAATACATAAATAATATATATTTAACACATAAATAATATATATTTCATACACAAATAATATATATATCACTTTACCTTTACTGCAGTAAAAGGGAAAAAGTATTTAAGTGAAATGAAGGGGATATTTAGACCTCTCCTTCATATATACATTTAATCCGTAGGGGATAAAGAGAAGTGAAAGTGAAGTCGCTCAGTTGTGTCCGGCTCTTTGCAACCCCATGGACTGCAGCCCATGGCTTCTTCGTCCATGGGATTTTCCAGGCAAGAGTACTGGAGTGGGTTGCCATTTCCTTCTCCAGGAGATCTTCCCGACCCAGGGACTGAACCCAGGTCTCCCGCATTGTAGGCACACGCTTTACCATCTGAGCCACCAGCTAAGTCCAAAGATAAGGAAAAAGCTGAAAAAAGGTTTTATTATTGCTCTAGAGACTGGTGGGCTGCCGTCTACGGGGTCGCCCAGAGTCGGACATGACTGAAGCGACTTAGCAGCAGCAGCAGCAGAGACACAGAAGAGAAGCTGTTGAGACTACAGGTATGGATGAGTAACTACGGGAAGATGAAAGCTGGTTAGAAACTCAGACATAACAGATGGCAGCAGCAGAAAGGTAAACCAGTTCATCAACTCCTGATACTCCAGATACAAACTCTTTTTTAGAGCTGTCCATGTGTAGTGAGTGCACTCTGCAGACAAGCAACCTCAGAAATCTAGAATGTTGAAGCCCTTGGTTTTGCTCTGTTACATTTTCCAAACTTTATTCTTTCAAGTTCTGCCCGTCGCCTTTCCCACTTTTCAGGCCCACCACTAAGATCTATGATTTGCGTGTGTTTTCTCAGGTTCCCTGATGTCTCAGTCTAGAAGAAGTGTCTTAGTCTTGGCACTCCTGGCATTTGGGGCCAGATCAATTCTTGGTTGTAGGAGCCATCGTATGCACTGGAGAATGTTTAGCATTCTCCTCCCCACCCCACCCACCACCAAGCCAAGACAAACCCATCTCCAGACATTATTAAGTTTCCCCATGGGGCATTTCCCCTAAGAAAGGACTGCTTGTCTGGAGTAAGAATCTGGAGATCTCGAGAGCTGAATTTAAGCTAGATGAGGTCCCCAGGGAAGCAGTCCCAGCCCATGACCAGTATCTTCTCCAGCTACAGTCATGGACAAAGGACAACACAGCATGAATAACAGGCTGTAAGAACTGAACATACACCAAGAGCATGTGTTTTGTAACCAAAGATTTACACAAAAGGAACTCACACATAATCGAGGACAGCAGTTCCAAGCTTTCAAAAGTATACGACTGTAATGATTTTAAAGTTTACAATTGTACTCAGAATCAGGAACTCAGGCAGGTGAGCTATCGAAATTACCATTTTCATCAATCACAAAAATGGTTTAACAACATGGGCAATTTCACATCATTCAACCTAACCATTTCCTTCTGTAGGAACAGTGGGTCCCCACACAGACCTATATAATTATTCTACTCCTGCTGCCCCTTCATCTCAAGGTCCTCAGGCACTACTGACTTGTATTTTCATTTTCACCAAGCATGGTCTCCATCTCTGATGAGGTTTTCCACCTTCCCAGACCCTGTGGAAAAATGCACCGCCTCTCAGCTTTTCTAACACCCAGCAGTCCAGAGACTGAGAGACATGTCAGTTTCCTCTGTTTCTCTTCAGCTCTTTCCTCCCATTGATCTAGATCCCCAAGATAAACACAAATCATAGACCTTGGTATCGACAGAAGTCCACTTCAGAATTATCTATAGTTGACAAAATGACAAAGATGATTAGCCAGCTCAGAGGCAAAAGAAAAAGCTGGAAAATGTCAAAGAACAGATGAGAAAAGAGAAAGAACTGAACTTGTTGGAAGCTGAGAACACTAGAGAACACAGGTAACTGAAGCTGAGTACTGTGAGGAGCAATTCTGCATCGTGGATGAAAGCAAGGGTTGAAATGTAGGCTGGAGGGTTGTTCATTAAACTGCAATCAACTCTGCACATGGTAATTTGTACTGAAGATGACTCATTGTGCTCTGGCATTCCTACCGAGTGTTCTGAAATGGGGAGTGATGCCAGTAATCCTGACTCAAAACCAGTGTGCAGAAATGCAGGAGTCAACCTTCCAGCTCTCTGCGACAGAGCTCCCATGACCAAGTCACAGAAGTGGGGGAGCAACCCGCACTTGGGAATGTTCTTTGGAGTCACAGGATAATGAGAGCTCCCTCAAATTCTGCTGGACCCCTCTGAAGCTCCCTTCCACGGGTGGCCTGACAGTCTCTGCATTCTCTCCTCCACCTGGGAGAACTGATGAGTCCTCCCTCCTTCCTAGAGCCACACCTCAGTCTGGGCTCACGTGCCCCCAGGCCTCTCTGCTCACTCCGTCTCTCTATTCTTTCCATCAGATCCCCGCTTCTGTATCGTCTAAATACAAGGTCAAGGGGTTATCCCTCTCTGAGGGTGAAGAAACAAGCAATCCTTCTCTTGACCCTGGGTTATACTCTAGATTTCCTGAACTCGCACCTTCTCTCTCACCATTTCTTCAGTCAAGCCTCTGGAATCCACTAGAACCCAACCACAGGAGCCTCTACAAAATGACAATCGTCCCCCATCATGCTACTAAATCTGCTCTGGGGTCAGCAGTGGCTCCTGATCTGCCAAAACCAATGCACATCCTCTGGTTCCCATTCTATTCCATTCCGTGTGCCACTGAATAGTTTTTTTCTAAAAATTTGTTTTTAAAGTCATTATGTGGGATTTAGGGAAACCACCCATTTCTGGTCCTTTTCCTTTAAAAAATTTTTTTTAAATTAGAGGATAATTATTGTATGATATTGTGATGGGTTTTGTCATACATCAACATGAATCAGCATTACATATGCATATGTCCCTTCCCTCTTGAACCCTCCTCCAACCTCCCTCCCCATCCCACCCCTCTAGGTTGTCACACCGCACCAGTTTTGGGTTCCCTGCATCGTACAGTAAATTCCCACTATCTATTTTACATATGGTAATATATATGTTTCAGAGCTATTCTCTTCCATCATCCCACCCTCTCCTTTCCCTACTAAGTCCAAAATGTCTGTGTCTCCTCTGCTGCCCTGCAAGTAGGATCATCAGTACTGTCTTTCTAGATTCCATATATATGTGTTAATATACGATATTTGTCTTTTTCTTTCTAACTTACTCCACTCTGTATAACAGGCTCTGGGTTCATCCACATCATTAGAACTGACTCAAATGCATTCCTTTTCATAGCGGTTACTCAGCTGTTACTCAGCTATTTCTGGCTCTCTTCATTTTAAAAAAAAATAATAATTTAATTGGAAGCAAATTACTTCACAATATTGTGGTGGCTTTTGCTGTACATTGACATGAATTAGCTACAGGTGCACATGAGTCCCACCTCCCTCCCCAACCCATCCCTCTTGGTTGTCCCAGTACCCTGGCTTTGAGCGCCCTGCCTCATGCATCGAACTAGGACTGGTGATCTATTTCACATATGATAATATACATGTTTCAATGCAGCTCTCTCAAATCATCCCACCCTTGCCTTCTCCCACAGAGTCCGAAAGTCTGTTCTTTCTGTCTCTTCTGCTGTCTGGCATATAGGGTCATCATTACCATCTTTCTAAATTCCATATATATGCGTTAGTATACTGTATTGGTGTTTTCCTTTCTAACTTATTTCACTCTGTATAATAGGCTCCAATTTCAGCCACCTCATTGGAACTGACTCAAATGCGTTCTTTTAAATAGCTGAGTAATATTCCATTGTGTATATGTACCACAACTTTCTTATCCATTTGTCTGCCGATGGACATCTAGGTTGCTTCTATGTCCTAGCTATTATAAACAGTGCTGCGATGAACATTGGGATACACGTGTCTCTTTCAATTCTGGTCCCCTCGGTGTGTATGCCCAGCAGTGGAATTGCTGGGTTGTATGGCAATTCTATTTCCAGTTTTTTAAGGAATCTCCACACTGTTCTCCATAGTGGCTGTACTAATTTGCATTCCCACCAACAGTTTAAGAGGGTTCCTTTTTCTCCACACCCTCTCCAGCATTTATTGTTTGTAGACTTTTAGAGAGCAGCCATTCTGACTGAGATGGTACCTCATTGTGGTTTTGATTTGCATTTCTCTGATAATGAGTGATGGTGAGCATCTTTTCATGTGTTTGTTAGCCGCCTGTATGTCTTGGGAGAAATCTGGCCCTTTTCTTATCTCTACCTTTCCTTCTCAGTCTCCATTACTTCTTCCTCTAACCCCTTTGGATATTCCTAAGATTACCTTTCTTTTCACAGTCAAGACTCTCTTCTAAACACTCTCTTCCATGCCTGTACTTCTACTAGACCTGGATAATCTGAAATGGACCAACATGACACAAATCATTACCTTTCCTTCAAACCTACTTTGCCTCACCCAGACAATGGGGCCACCATGCACAAGGCACCTCACTTTCTAGCTCAGCATCCTCTTTGTCTTCTCTCGTCTTTTGTATTTAATTACCAAGTCATACAGATCCTCCCGCCTACACATCTCTGAAACTGTTTTTCTGCTCTGCTTAATCATCTTATTATCTTCTACCAGGATCACTCTCACAATTACCTCCTAACTTGTTTCCCTCTCCTTTTCTTGTTTGATTTTTAATCAGCTCTCAAAAGCGTATTTCTAAATACAAATGTGATCATGTTATCCTACTGATGAATAGCTTCATATAATACTGTCCTTTTCAACCTGGGTTCCCCAATACCCTAGAGTAGCCACTGTATGTAACTAATTAACAGCTCTTGCATGGACCTGGAACACGGTTAGTTATAAACCGCCACTGGAGGAACTGAGGGAAGAAGTCACTTAAATCATGTTCTCTGTTCTGTGGTTCAGATGAGTCACCCCGGTTGAGAAAGACTAACATAAACCTCCCCCTGCTTGACTTCCATCATGTCCTGCTACTTCTTCACACCCACCTGCCTCCAAACAGGACCCCCACGCTCCTGCACGCCCGTGTGCATTTGCACATGTGGTTCCCTGGCCTAACATTCTCTTCTTGCACTTGAACACTCAAGGGCTCCAATGCATCCTGGGTGTTCACATAATGCTTTATCAGCTTCCTTGGACTTTGCAAAACACAGTCCTTTCCACTCTGGACACATCTTTCAAGCTCATCTCACAACACTATGTAGGTAATTCATATATCTGTAGGCTTTATGAGGATGTGAACTCTGTTTCCACCAGCAAAATCCCTGAAACAGTGGATAGGCCATAAAATTTTTTTGGAGAGGACAGTAACTTTTCTTCTTCCATAATCCTGCAGTAGTAATTCTTGGGGCTCTATCCACTCATTAAGAAAATCAGAAATTATGTAACATCACACTGACATTTATCACAAGAAACCCTCCAGCCAAGATGTAAAGATTCCTCTTTCTTAAAGGAGAGAAGGAGGGGGAAAGCCATGATGACTACTGATCCAATGAGCCACACTAAGACATGTAACTCCACCTCAGAAGACAGCCAACACGTGACCAAAAAGAACCAGAAGGAAGATGAGAAATATCCATGGAGACCTTCTTAAAATTCTTTTTAAACCCCACACTTGTTTGCTGCTCTAAGTTCCTGGTAGAAAAAGGAACCAAATGTGTCCCTCAGTGTGAAACAAGGCAAACAATGATTGGGTGCCTCAGACCCAACGTTTACGCATCAGAGAAAGGTGTATTCACAATAAGGGCTGGAACACACCCCACATGGACACAGTGGCCTGGTTGTGCCCTTAGAACACGACTGGTGAAACCCTTCTGCACCTTCCACAAGCACAGTAGGTGTACCAGCTTGGAAGTTCAGGTGTCCTTCCACAAGAGGAGACGGCTCATTTCTGGCAAAGGGCAGGAGGGGGAGGAGCAATGCCTAATGTGTTGTTTGACACAGAGCAAGAAAGAATCGAGGAAATCACAATTACTTTGATTTTCCCTGTCCAAAACATTCACCTCATTGTGATTCAAGAGAATTAAAGTGAGGTTCAACACCAAGAGGGATCATCCCTAACTCTGTTAACTGCTTAACTTCTTATTCAACCATTCTGGGACTAAACTAGAACTGGGAGCCCTGGCATCTCTCTTTCCTGATCACAGAACTAAGTGTTGCAAACGTCCTCAAGTCTTTTATCCTATACACTCTTCCCAATTTCCTTGTAAACACCACCTACCAACCCTTCAGAACCTGGTCTTCTGAGACAATTCTACCAAGTAGATTCCCATCTCTCCTGCCCTCTCTACATTCAGAAGACTGAGGTTCTCAAAATCATTTCTTTGAGCTGATTCTTCTCTTACAAGAAACCTCTGAGCCATGATATAACGATTCCTCTTTCTTAAAGGAAGAAGAGATGGAGGGGGAAAACCATGATGATTATTGTTAAAATAAATAACAATTTCAAGGGTCTATCACATAAAATCCAGTCATTTTTATCTCACATTCGAGGTCCCACCAAATGAATTCTACATCTATGCTTTCATCTTTTTTTTCTATCCCACTTTTTGCCTTCAACATCTAACTCAGTTTATGTTTATTGCTTATTGACGGTCTTACCCACCTTTAAGGTAAACTCTACCAGGGAAGTATTTTCATCCATTTGGTTCACTGATGAACCCCCAAGTATCCAGAACAGGACCTGGTGAACAGAAGACCTATTCACTGATATTTATTGTTAAACTGGCATGCACCCTGCCTTTATCTCAACTGCTCAAGTCTAGCCTTCCTTCATAATATATAGTCAGACCTGATTTTTTTCCTCAAAATATTATCTGGGTTATTCCTGTACCAGGCCTGTAAAACAGACAAAACTAGATGAAGTCTCTCAGGTGTAAGTTGGCCCCTTAGTTTAGCACTATTTTTATTACATCGACTATTGTTCAGAATAGGTTGCTCATCAGTTCAGTTCAGTCACTCAGTCGTGTCCGACTCTTTGCGACCCCATGAATCACAGCATGCCAGGCCTCCCTGTCCATCACCAACTCCTGGAGTTCACTCAAACTCATGTCCATCGAGTCGGTGATGCCATCCAGCCACCTCATTCTCTGTCGTCCCCTTCTCCTCCTGCCCCTAATCCCTCCCAGCATCAGTCTGTTCCAATGAGTCAACTCGTCGCATGAGGTGGCCTAAGTAGTGGAGTTTCAGCTTCAGCATCAGTCCTTTCAATGAATACCCAGGATTGATCTCCTTTAGGATGGACTGGTTGAATCTCCTTGCAGTCCAAGGGACTCTCAAGAGTCTTCTCCAACACCACAGTTCAAAAGCATCAATTCTTCGGCGATTAGCTTTCTTCACAGTCCAACTCTCACATCCATACATGACCACGGGAAAAACCATAGCCTTGACTAGATGGACCTTTGTTGGCAAAGTAATATCTCTGCTTTTTAATGTGCTATCTAGGTTGGTCATAACTTTCCTTTCAAGGAGTAAGCGTCTTTTAATTTCATGGCTGCAATCAGCACCCGCAGTGATTTTGGAGCCCAGAAAAAGAAAGTATGACACTGTTTCCACTGTTTCCCCATCTATTTCTCATGAAGTGATGGGACCAGATGCCATGATCTTAATTTTCTGAATGTTGAGCTTCAAGCCAACGTTTTCACTCTCCTCTTTCTCTTTCATCAAGAGGCTTTTGAGTTCCTCTTCACTTTCTGCCATAAGGATGGTGTCATCTGCATATCTGAGGTTATTGGTATTTCTCCCGGCAATCTTGATTCCAGCTTGTGCTTCTTCCAGCCCAGCGTTTCTCATGATGTACTCTGTGTATAAGTTAAATAAGCAAGGTGACAATATACAGACTTCATATACTCCTTTTCCTATCTGGAACCAGTCTGTTGTTCCATGTCCAGTCCTAACTGTTGCTTCCTGACCTGCATATACGTTTCTCAAGAGGCAGGTCAGGTGGTCTGGTATTTCCATCTCTTTCAGAATTTTCAACAGTTTATTATGATCCACACAGTCAAAGGCTTTGGCATAGTCAATAAAGCAGAAATAGATGTTTTTCTGGAACTCTCATGCTTGTTCGATGATCCAATGGATGTTGGCAATTTGATATACAGTTGATCATATTTACCTAATAAAATTCACCATTTTGTTTTTTAAGAGTTACTGGCTACAGAGGTATTTAGCAGCAACCAGGGAGTAGACTGTAATGAATTTATTGAAATTTAAACATTAAAGAATCTGTTTTGACAAATTCAACAGATTACTTAAATTGAGAGCTCAATTTTGGCCCAGACCATTATATGGGAGCAAAATCACTTTCCTACTTTACTTTTTTACACTCTAGTTATTATCTAGGCAACCTAGAGGAATTTCAAGTATATTAGAGCTTAAATATACTTTAGGCCAATGGCTATATCCACTTGGATTAACGGAATCATACAACAGCTGGCACTAAATTTATCAATTCTAATTTCAATTGGTACAACTTAAATTTTTCTTCAATGCTGTTTCATACAAAGGTACAACTGAGTAAAGAAGGGATGAAAGCAAAGAAGGGATGAAAGAAATTGATGTCAACTCCTAACACATTTGTTAAAAAAAAAAAAAGTTTGAGAGTCTATTGATAATTGCACAGTTTTGCTAATTAACAATAATGATGGAGGACTTTCCCTAATGGTCCAGAGCTAAGACTCTGAACTTCCAAAGCAGGCGGTCTGGGTCTGATCCCTGGTCAGGAAACTAGATCCTACATGCTGCAACTAAGAGTTTGCATGCTGCAACTAAAGATCCCATGTGCTGCAACGAACAGCCGGCACAGCCAAATAAATAAATATTTTTTTTTTTTGGCAAAGTAATGTCTCTGCTTTTTATTTTTTTCAGTTCAGTTGCTCAGTCGTGTCCGACTCTCCGCAACCCCATGAATCACAGCACGCCAGGCCTCCCTGTATTATTTTACAATATTATATTGGTTGGTTTTGCCATACATTGACATGAATCCGCCCTGGGTATACATGAGTTCCCCTTCCTGAACCTCCCTCCCACCTCTCTCAGCCCCGGGTATACATGAGTTCCCCTTCCTGAACCTCCCTCCTCCCACCTCCCTCCCTCCCCTTCTGGGTCATCCCTGTGCACCAGCCCTGAGCATCCTGTATCATGCGTCGAACCTGGACTAGTGATTCATTTCACATATGATAATATACATGTTTCAATGCCATTCTCCCAAATCATCCCACCCTCACCCTCTCCTACAGAGTCCCAAAGACTGTTCTATACACCCGTGTCTCTTTTGCTGTCTCATATACAGGGTTATCATTTCCATCTTTCTAAATTCCATATATATGCGTTAGTATATTGTATTGGTGTTTTTCTTTCTGGCTTACTTCACTCTGTATAATAGGCTCCAGTTTCATCCACCTCATTAGAACTGACTCAAATGCATTCTTTTTAATGGCTGAGTAATACTCCATTGTGTATATGTACCAAAGCTTTCTTATCAATTCATCTGCAGATGGACATCTAGGTTGCTTCCATGTCCTGGCTATTATAAACGGTGCTGCGATGAACACTGGAGTACATGTGTCTCTTTCAATTCTGGTTTCCTCGGTGTGTATGCCCAGGAGTGCGATTGCTGGATCATATGGCACTTCTATTTCCAGTTTTTTGAGGAATCTCCACACTGTTCTCCATAGTGGCTGTACTAGTTTGCATTCCCACCAACAGTGAAAGAGGGTTCCCTTTTCTCCACACCCTCTCCAGCATTTATTGCATGTAGACTTTTGGATAGCAGCCATTCTGACTGGTGTGAAATGGTATCTCATTGTGGTTTTGATTTGCATTTCTCTGATTATGAGGGATGTTGAGCATTTTTTCATGTGTTTGTTAGCCATCTGTATGTCTTCTTTGGAGAAATGTCTGTTTAGTTCTTTGGCCCATTTTTTGTTTTTAAAAAAACAATAATGATGGGCTTCAAGTCCATTTAGACCCTTTGGTCTTTGCTTTAAGAAAAAGTTATGTCCACTAGGGTTTGGCTTTCTCAGAAAATAATTTTTATACAAAAATTTAAGTCCTTATGATAAAGGTACAGTTTATCAAGTTTTTGTAGTTAGAAATGGACATGACACAAAATTTAACATGATTGGGTGGACTGCAGTTAGCCAGGAATTCTATGCCTCACTGAAGCTCTTCAAGCTCACCCTAGGGTTTGATGAACTCTAACAATGTAGGCAGAGTAAAGGGTGTGGGGGATTTGGGGTTAATCACTCATTTGCTAAGTACATGTTCACTGTATGGATTTAGTTGTTCTTACCTAGCACTTTGACAATGAAAACCCCTGTTTTAAGAACAAAAATACCAAATTATTTCATGCCCTTCAGGAAACTAATCCTACATGGGTCCCATGTTTATGATGAAGTTCACCTGAAGTTCAGCTAACATACAACTGTGGCTAGAACTTCCAAACTATTCCTGCATCACAATTCACCTGAGAAACTAAATAAAATTAATAATGTGATTAATAAATAAAATAATATCTTCTTTCTACATACATTTCATTCTCTCATACAGAGGCCATTTCACTTGCAGGAAAGGGCATTTGAGGCAGAAGAAACAGCTGGTACCAGGGTGGAGGCCAGCCTGACCCACTCAGAAACAGTAAGAGGCCAATGTGTCTGCAGCCCAGCAAAGGCAGGGGGGCGGTGTGTGGAGATCCTACAGACCTTGAAGGTCATTATAAAGCTTTTCCATCTGAGGATGAGTGGAGTGGAGGTTTTGAGTAGAGCAGAGCCACAGACTAGAATGACACTAAAAAGGATCACTCAAGCTGCAGAATTATGCAGCTACTGGAGTAATCTTGGTAAGAGATGGTGGCGGCCGGGATTGGCAGAGGAGGTGGTGACAAGTGGCTGGATCACTACATGTTTGCAGATAAGCAGAGCCAACAGGTTTTCCTGACTGACAGTAAAGGGGAGAAGAGAAAGAAAGGAGGAGAGGAGAACCCTGACGACAAGCAATGGAATGGATGAAGCTGCTAGCAACCCACATTCAGACGACTGACATGAGATAAAATGGGTGTGAGGGGTTCAGTTTTGGATGTTTTGAGAGAGTAAGAGTCTAGATGTTTTCAAACTCATTAATTCTGCTTCCATAGTTAGCCAAATTAAAAGCTTAGGTGTCTCTGGTCTCTAACCTTTCCCCCATACCCTTCAAACACAGTCCCACAGCTTCTGTGGCAGAATATCCTTGCAAATCTAGCCTCTTCACTTGATCTCCAAGGCAATTTCCTTGTTCAGACCCTCATTCTCACTTGACTCACTCCCTTCTCCCTAAATGTAGACATCTGCTATGTAACCAGATATATTAACATATTCCTAAAAATTAAATCTCATAATGGAACTCCCCTGCTTAAAACTCTGCACTGGCTTCTCACTGTGCTATAAAATGACACTTAGCAGTGGCCCTATCACCCTTTACTACGTGGTCCCACTCTACCTCTCTCCTTTTCACTACACACTAAGTATGTTGTGCCAAGTCACACCTCTTTACCGGGCAAACTCCTATTAGTCTCCTTATGTGCAGCCAAGCATCGCCAGCTCAGTAAACCTTTCCTGACTCGCTTCTGGCAAAACTGACCATCCCTCCTCTGTGCTCTCCCAATATATTGGTTATAGCTGCTCCACAACACCTATAATGGCATATTATTATTGGTCTGTTTACACATCCATCCTATGAGGACTCAATAGAAGCTGCCCTGTCTTACTTGTTTTTTCACAGCATCTCACTAAGCAGTAGGTTCATGGAAAAGTTTCTGCTAAACTGAGTCCCCACCCCACCCTTCAGTGAAACTACTCAGAAGTAGTAAAGGTACCTGTGATTCAAAATCTTTCATCCTTCAGATAAGCCACCCATCAAGATTCAGAGGAGGTCTTAGAACAGCCTCCCCCATCCCATCTGCAACATCAGGGACAAGGACATTTAGAACCACCCAGAAAAAGGGAAGTGGGTGAGGGGCCAAGCCAGTCTGATGACAGAGCAGCCTTCATGGTAACTGAATTGTCAGGCATCCTGTGTTATTTGAATATACTGAAGTCTTTATAACATGCCTATAGCACAGCTTTCAAACAAGCATCCAATGAATTTCTTGGAATTAAAAGCTCTATTTTGGCTCTCTTGCTGCTGCTGCTGCTGCTAAGTCGCTTCAGTTGTGTCCAACTCTGTGCGACCCCATAGACGGCAGACCACCAGGCTCCCCCATCCCTGGGATTCTCCAGGCAAGAACACTGGAGTGGGCTGCCATTTCCTTCTCCAATGCATGAAAGTGAAAAGTGAAAGTGAAGTCACTCAGTCGTGTCCGACTCTTCACGACCCCATGTACTGCAGCCTACCAGGCTCCTCTGTCTATGGGATTTTCCAGGCAAGAGTACTGGAGTGGGGTGCCATTGCCTTCTCCATTAGCTCTTTTACCAAATTATAAAACAATAAGAGCAAGAAACCCAACACCTAGCAGAACATGGTCCTCAATAAACACATATCAATGGCAAATGAACCTCAATACATTTTGATCATACAAGGAATGGTTTAGAAAGGTAGATTATAAGTAAAACTATACAGAAAACAAGTGCTAAAAAATGGAAACTTTGGGACAAATATTTTTAAAATCTGTGAAACATTAACCCAATTTCACTATGATGGTACTCTATCATTTAAGTACTCTTTATTTTTGGGGGCTCCAAAATCACTGTGGATGCTGACTGCAGCCATGAAAATAAAAGACGCTTACTCCCTGGAAGGAAAGTTATGACCAACCTAGATAGTATATTAAAAAGAAGAGACATTACTTTGCCAACCAAGGTCCGTCTAGTCAAGGCTATGGTTTTTCCCGTGGTCATGTATGGATGTGAGAGTTGGACTATGAAGAAAGCTGATCGCCGAAGAATTGATGCTTTTGAACTGTGGTGTTGGAGAAGACTCTTGAGAGTCCCTTGGTCTGCAAGGAGATCCAACCAGTCCATCCTAAAGGAGATCAGTCCTGGGTGTTCATTGGAAGGACTGATGCTAAAGCTGAAACTCCAATACTTTGGCCACCTCACGCGAAGAGTTGACTCACTGGAAAAGACTCTGATGCTGGAAGGGATTGGGGGCGGGAGGAGAAGGGGACAACAGAGAATGAGATGGCTGGATGGCATCACCGACTCGATGGACATGAGTTTGAGTGAACTCCGGGAGTTGGTGATGGACAGGGAGGCCTGATGTGCTTTGATTCATGGGGTTGCAAAGAGTCGGACATGACTGATCGACTAAACTGAACTGGACTATCATCTAAAGATCAAGAAAGAGGACCAAAAAGAATGAATTCCCTAATTTTGAAAAAAACTTTTATTCATCTTAACTTCTTTCTACTCCAGCCCATCTCTGAACAATTAGTTAAAATTTCCTTTGCATTCATTTTAATATAAAAAAATACTCTCAGGTAAATTTTCTTGAACATAAGAATTGAAGGGAACATCACATATTGAAGGTTTTCCTAATGATAATGAACCTAGAGCAATAACTGCACTTGAGTATTTATATTTTTTCCAGGAAGTACCTCCTGATATGACTACGATAAACAAACCTCTCCTTGAGGAATATACTATGATATGGAACACATTTCTGAAGTACCCCTCCTTCAGCATAGCTTTTGAAAAAACTGTGATCTCATTAACCTTCTTTTGCTGAATAAATCATATTTTAAGATGTCAAAATTAGTTACAAAGCACTTGTTTGAAGAAGGTTTGTAGGTCTATGAAAACACAATTCAGCTCAGTTACACATTAATAATAAAATACTCAATTCTCTGTTAAAGCAACAGATACACTGAACAAGTTGTTTTGATTGGTTGGTTGTAACGAAACTGACATACCTGCAAGGAAAGAGAAGGCTGACAGTACAAAACCTTATGCATTTTCATAGGAGTAAGTCTAGAAACAGGAATAGTGAATCTTCAGCTCAACAGAAACAGGTCAAGTCTTAACAACTATGGCAATTTCTGCTTTTCCATCTTATTCCCTAAAACCCTTCAATTTTATCTCTTCTGCTATGCACTATAAGAAATGAGACGGGCAGGATTAGTTTGGCTCACTTCAGTCGTGTCCGACTCTGTGCGACCCTATAGGCGGCAGCCCACCAGGCTCTGCCCTCCCTGGGATTCGAACACTGGAGTGGGTTGCCATTTCCTTCTCCAATGCATGAAAGTGAAAAGTGAAAGTGAAGTTGCTCAGTCGTGTCTGACTCTTAGTGACCCTATGGACTGCAGCCTACCAGGCTCCTCCATCCATGGGATTTTCCAGGCAAGAGTACTGGAGTGGGTTGCCATTGCCTTCTCCGTCTACATTAACTAACGGTCTAAAAACATATATATATATATTTTTTTTTTTTCAAGAGAAGACTCTTGAGAGTCCCTTGGACTGCAAGGAGATCCAACCAGTCCATTCTAAGGGAGATCAATCCGGGGTGTTCACTGGAAGGACTGATGCTGAAGCTGAAACTCCAATACTTTGGCCACCTCATGCGAAGAGTTGACTCACTGGAAAAGAGTCTGATGCTAGGAAGGATTGGGGGTGGGAGGAGACGGGGACGACAGAGAATGAGATGTCTGGATGGCATCACGGACTCGATGGACATGAGTTTGAGTGAACTTCGGGAGTTGGTGATGGACAGGGAGGCCTGGTGTGCTGTGATTCATGGGGTCGCAAAGAGTCGGACACGACTGAGCGACTGAACTGAACTGAAAAATAATTATTAAATTAGAATCGGAAAGGTATTAATTTGTATAAGGACCCTCATACAATATAAAGAAAATTATTTAAACTACCATATAACATGGTTTTATATAAAATATCCAACATCTGATATACATTGTGAGTCATACCACGGTGCAGACATTGCTAATATACCACTTCTTAGGCATTTAAACTCCAATGCTCTACTACCAATAATTAATTCCTGGGTTTTTTAACTCAAATTTTAACTCAAAAAATGGTACTCCCACATCAAGACAAATGCTTCACCTTTTCACACTGTTAACAGAGGTCAGCCAAATTTAGACATTTTTAGAAAATGTGACAAAACACACAATGTTTGAAAATGAAATTGTTCATAATTATGAGCTAATTATGATTTTGACAAGCTCTACATACTACAACCTTCTTAATCTTATAGGGGCTTTCCAGGTGGCACTAGTGGTAAAGAACCCGTCCCCCAATGCAGTAGACGTTAAGAGACTCGGGTTTGATCCCTGGGTCAGGAAGATTTTTTGGAGCAGGGCATGGCAACCCACTCCAGTATTCTTGCCTGGGAAATCCCATGGACAGAGGAGCCTAACAGGCTATAGTCCATAGGATCGCAAAGAGTCAGACAAGACTGAAGCAACTTAGCATGCTCGCAAAGTTATATCGCATCTGGCCAACTAGTAGGACTAAATATTCACATGTAAAATTTTTAAGGATTCAATTATTCTGTTAACATTTTTTTTTAATGTTTTCAACACAAACAATGAACGTCCGTATCCTTAACATTACTTACTGACTGCATTTTGTTATGTGGTTCTACAAAGCCTTGTTTACCTTTCTATTAGCCCTAAAAATTATTAAATCCTTCAAATATATTAGTATATACAATGTAAATTGAGATTCATCATGAAACTGACCTAACTTTAAAATCAGTTTTATTCCAGTTTAAAAATTTTTTGTAAATATTTTAAGAACATTTCCTCAATTCAATAATGCTTAATGCAAATCAATATATTTAGTGTCTCTCCATTTCTATTCATGTGTTCAAATATAAACCAACAATAGTACAAAATGCTAACCATGAAGAATCTAGATCCAACAATAAAGTCACTCCATATGTTTCAGTTTTATCACTGCCTACGTGTCTTGTCAAACATTTCAGTGAACAACTACCATTATTTTTCTTAAAGAAGCAACGACCTTCTTTTACTAAAAGACTCTACATTTGAAAAGCTTAATATTTAAAATGCAAAGCTCAAGCCTATACCATCAAGTCTCAATAATCTATTTTATAGCTGATTTTAATCAAACACAAGTTACACTTGTATTTTGATAATCAGTACTAACATCTGTCAATAGGATAAAAACAAGATCATGGAAACCATACAGTGAGGGTGTAATTGCCCAATTCTCTTATCTTCTAGGAATAAACTACCATCTCTCCAGAAGATGCCAAAGATAAGCGGAGAGCAGCTGAGGCTGGGCTTTGTACGTACATTTAGTGCCACACAGTGTACCTGAAAGATTTCCCAGGATGATAACTGTTGGGGCTTGGAAGGCTTATTTCTCTAATAACAATAATTTGTAGAGTCATCTAGGGTCGGGGCTTCCCTTATAGCTCAGTTGGTAAAGAATCTGCCTACAATGCAGGAGACCCAGGATCGATTCCGAGGTCAGGAAGATCCCCTGGAGAAGGAAATGTAACCCACTCCAGTATTCTTGCCTGGAGAATCCTATGGACAGATGAGCCTGGCAAGTTATAGTCCATGGGGTCGCAAGAGTTGGACACAACTTAGCGACTAACCCACCCTTTAGGGTTGAAGTTTATTGTTTTTAACAAATCTATTCATTTAAATGCTACATAACCCCATGATGCCTTGGAAAAAAGGAGATTGAAGTGCAAAGAAATGAAGTTCACCTGGCCAAGATCACACCCAGAAAGCAAAAGAGCCTGGAATTACCGTAGGTCCTATTATCACAAGGCTTCTCGGGTGACTCAGTAGTAAAGAATCTGACTGCCAATGAAGGAGACACCAGAGATGCAGGTTCCATCTCTGGGTCAGGGAGAGCCCCTGAATAAGTAAATGGCAACCCACTCCAGTATTCTAAACTGGGAAATCTCTCATGGACAGAGGAGCCTGGGGAGCTATAGTTCATGGGGCCGCAAAGAGTCAGACGCAACCAAGCATGCACGTATGCCTCTGATCACAAATCAGTTCTCCTGTTGCACCTCCCAGCACTGCCCAAACTCCTTAATTAACAAATATGTTCAAATAAAGGATTCAGTAGCAAATCATCAAGAGACATAACTGTTGAGAGGAGTAAGACTGGGTTAAAGATAGTCATTTGAAACTACCCCCATCCACCTTTTTTCTTCTTAGCCAGTCATAGGGGTTTTACCCATCAAGCTAATTAGTTAGTGGACTGGCATTAGAGCTCACCCTGACTTTTCCTCCCTACAACAATCACATGGTATTTTAATTGGCTTTGTTTCCTTTGGATTATTGCTACCTGTGATACTAGAGACTCAGACAACAAGCTAAAAACACAATACAAGGGGGAAAAAAATCCTGTCTTGCAGTTAGAACCCCTGGCTCCTTCCTGCAATAGATGTGGGACTTTAGGTGAGTTTCCCCACCTCCCTAGGACAAGAGAATTGACTTCACAGGGGTCTGCGAAGATAACAGCAACTGATCCTGTACACATACCAGGTACAATGCTCACCCTCTTCAGCCCTGGGTTGGGGCAGAGGAGGTTCCTTTCTTTTTCTTCACTTAAATCTTACAGGCAAAAAGAGACTGCTGATATATCAGACATCGAACAAATAAATCAAGAATCATCTCATATTAAAAAAGAAATCATATCCCTATAGACACTTAAGTAGCAGCTCAAAGAAAATTCCTTGGTACAAAAATTAAATTATGCTTTGTAAAACTTAAAGGCAATTGATTAATATCAGACTCCATGCCTAGAGAAAGTGTAGATTTTTAAATGTAAAAATTCAAAGCATCCTTTCCCCGTCTCACAATTGCTATAACTGTCTCTGTTAACACAAAACAAAAAATCAAGAACAGCAGCCTTTTGCTATTAAATGGAGCAAGGAAGAACTTCCCCCCCACCTCCATTGCCTAACCATACAAATTACTCTATTACTAGCTTTTAAAGACAAGACCACAAGTATATGAACCCCAGGCTTGGAACCAACCAAGCTGAATGTCAATTCTGGATAAATAAATAAATCCAGATAAATAAATCTAGTGAGCAGTATGCCTCAGTAGCCAGCATAGATAAATTGCCTAGACAAGTGACGGCAAATTTGTTTCATCTTAAATGTCAACTATGATTGACAGAAATCCAAAACATTGTATATGGGTGCTCTCTGAGGCCAAATCAATGGCTCTGAAGAAAGAGTGCCAGAATCAATCTGCAATGTCTGCCAAGGATGGAGGAATATGCAGTGAGGCTATTGACCAGCCGTTTGTCATCCATTTCCAGAATTATCTGCCCTCACAGGAAAGAAAAAAGAAACAGCAATTGGCATGGCTTCCCAGGTGGCGCTAGTGGTAAAGAACCCACCTGCCAATGCAGGAGACGTGAGATGTGGGTTCAACCCCTGGGTTGGGAAGATCTGGAGAAAGAAATGGTAACCCACTCCAGTATTCTTGCCTGGAGAATCCCATGGACAGAGGAGCCTGACAGGCTACAGTCCATGGGGTTGCAAAGACTCGGGCCTGACTGATGTGACCTAGCACACATGCAGCTTATTGCTAGATATTAATGACATTAGTATAGCAATGAAATCTCTGGAGATCTCAGTGGCATAAAATAAGTGTTTTTAAGATACAGGTGACAAGCTATAATCCAATTTATTTTTCCATGGGCATGGTGGAGCCAACGATGTGTGTTCACATCCCATTTCCTTCTCCTCTTGGATTCATAGCTAGACTTCATTTCCTACTTTCTCTTACACTTTGGTGAGGCCATTGAAATCTTGCCAATGGAAAATAGGTGGAAATGACGCCCAGGCATCATCACCTCAATCTTCCCTGCAACACTTACTCCCCTTTCTGTCTTCCTTCCTCCAGCAGACAGATGCAGAGAATCCTGGAGGGCTCTAAAACCCTAGGTGATGAATTCGCCAAGATGGGACAAACTATCTGCAGCAAACTGTAATGTGAGCAAGAAACAAAACTTGTATCAAGCCACTAGCTCTTAGGGTTCCCCAATAAGTAGCTCCGGTTGGACTAGAAACTGTTACCATCATGCCACATATTCACACAGGTCAACCAGGACCTGAGCAAAGGAAATCAGTGTTTTTCCTTAAGCTTGTCTAAAACTTTAGCTCTAAGAAGACAGTCCCTTTCTTTTGGTGAAGTTGTTTGTCAAAATAGTTTGATCTATATTCTTGTAACTCACATTCAAAACAGTCATGATCATTAATACGAGCATGAAGCAGAAAGTAAAAATCTTTCCATCCACAGGTAACATTTTTGCATATATTCTACCAAAATACATACTATGGGCATACACATACTTCCTTTAAAAATGAAAACCGAATTATATCTCATCACTTGTCCTTCCATGTCAACTATAAGAAACTCATTTTTAAAGGTTGCTCAGTTGCTTATTGTTGGCACACACCATCAAGTATTTAGGTGTATTATCTTGTATTCCTATAGACTGCTGCAACAAATACCCTTAAATGCATAGCCTTCTCTATTTTTCCAATTATTTATCTGAGACAAATTTCTAACAAATTCCTGAGCCAAAGGATTTTCAAGAGTTTTGACTAGTACTGCCAATTTGTCCTCCTTAAAGTCTGTATCAATTTACACCCCCACCAATTGAGTGCCCAACTTACACTCTTATTTTTCCACCTGAAAAAGTAATACTGAACTCAATTAAAGAAGCATCTTTGCTGAATTCACAGTGTAACTGCATGAAACGATTAGTATGATCCACAAGAAGGACCAAAACCACATCTCTGTTCTACCACTCTATACACACACACACACACACACAGAACCAACTCTTGACATACTAATGTTACAACAGCACACTGTTCTTCAAAAAAATGCAATGAAGTATAACTGAAAATTAAATGACTCCTTTGGAACCATGATGAGAATTCTTGGGGGGGAGGGCGGAGAACAAACAGAGAAACACAAAGCAAAGAGGAGATGCAAGTGTTAAAAACGGTGCAGCCTGTCCAGTAGCCCAGGCTCAAATCACTCGTCCATGGTACCTTAGATGAGTACACTCACGCTCAGTCAAGGGTAGCCAAAACCAGAGTGTTAAGTGTTAAAATACTTAACGAAGACACCAGAAAATCATGAACACACTGCAATTCTATTGGGACAGGAAGACCAAAAAAAAACCAAAACTTTATTATGCCACAGTCTAACTGAAGTGTTTAGATAGATGACAGATCTGTAAGCCGTACAATTTGATGCTAATTAAGTTGACAGTGAGATTATATGAAGTTTTTAAAATTTCAATTAGGGAAGAATCAATAGAATATTCTCTGATATCTTTTTAATATTTATCTCAAGAAAAATTACAAAGGACAGTGATATGAAAGTAACTGGCTTTGGAAAGAATAGGAGAAAGGAAATATTCTTCAAGTGGGTATTTTCTTAACCTAAATTTTAACAACCTTTGCATTTTTTCTTTGGTGTTAACAGGCTAACAGGCCAACCTAACGAAGTATGGTGCAAACACACTTAGATACACTTAATTATATGGTGATTTGGGGGGTTATATTTTTGGGGTTTTGTTTTAGATTTTTAATAGTTGGGAACCTGACTTATAAAACTGTTATCTCAGTCACGATAGTTAAGGAATGTTATAAATTATGTCACCACAAGAAGATGATGAAACTAAAAGACCTTGGCGTTTACTTCAACACGTCATTTTTAGAAGACTTTCAGCTAAATGACACCTATCTGTAATCTTTACAATCTTCACGTCACCAGTGGCACAGGGATCATTCTCTGGTTTCGGGACCAGGACCCAAGAACCAAGCAAAAGACAAGGAGAGGCAAAAGGTAAGTAGGGGTCAAACTGGCAGGATAAGGTCTAGAACGGTCACCAGGAGCAGCTGCATGGTAATCCCTGTGTCACAAGTGCCCAGGGGTATGTTTGCATTTATGGTGAAACTGAGGAGAAGGCAATGGCACCCCACTCCAGTACTCTTGCCTGGAAAATCCCATGGATAGAGGAGCCTGGTAGGCAGCAGTCCATGGGGTCCTTAAGAGTCGGACACGACTAAGCAACTTCACTTTCACTTTTTACTTTCATGCACTGGAGAAGGAAATGGCAACCCACTCCAGCATTCTTGCTTGGAGAATCCCAGGACAGGGGAGCCTGGTGGGCTGCCGTCTATGGGGTCGCACAGAGTCGGATACGACTGAAGCGACTTAGCAGTAGCAGCAGCAACAGCATGGTGAATTTGAATTCACACTCTTAAACATGTGTGCAGGTATGTTACATTTCCCACGTGACCCCACACAGAGATATTATCTGGCATAGGCATAGCAATCAGAATTAGGAGAACAAAGCAATGACCCATTAGGGCAACTGCTCAAGGCAAATAGATAAGAAGTATTCAGTAGTAACACACATACAGTGTAATTTTCACCTCTTTGGGACTCATCTGTAAAAATGAAAAGCTTGGACAACTTCTAATATTCTCTGGAGGCTAGAAGACCCTCCAGACCTGGTCCTCCCCACAACTCAGGTCTCATCTCATAGCGTTCTCAGTCTTCTAAACCTCAGTTTTTCAGCAGCCCTTATTTAACTTCTTTCAATTCCCAAAATGTGTCTCGCTCGCCCCAAGCCTCTTCCAAGATAACTGCGACAGCCCTGGTCCACCCCTCACCCAGGTCAGTCATGCTCATTCTTTAAAGCTGGACTTAAACATCACTTCCGCTACAATGCACCTCCATGGAGGACTTCACCTCCCTCGTTAAAACTTCTTTTAGAACAACATGCAATTAGCTTTTTTCATTTTCTCTCTACCCAAGTAACTTGCAAGCTCTCTGATGCCAAGAGTTGTTTATATTGCTCACTCCAGTATCCCACGCCTTCTGGAACAATTATTGGTGGTGCTGTCTGTGTGCTCAGTAATGTCCGACTGTTTGCGAGCACATAAACTGTAGCCCACTAGGCTCCTCTGTCCATGGGATTTCTCAGGCTTGAATACTGGAGTGGGTTGCCATTTCTTTCTCCAGGGATCTTCCTGAACCAGGAATTGAACCTGTGTCTCTATCATCTCCTGCACTGGCAGGTGGATTCTTTATACTGCACAACCTGGGAAGCCCGGAACAATTCCTCATTTAGTAAATACTTAAATATTTGTTAAATGAATAAATGATGGGATTGTGTTTAATAAAGCTACTAAAAGACTCAATACTAAAAGTAACTTCTAGTTTCTCCAAACAGGTCATGAAAAGTCAAATTAAATATGCTGATATTCACTGTTCTCTTTACAAAGGTAAAAGAATCCAAAGCTTTCGGTTAAGCTGTCTCCTTTCCTCACTATTTCTCTAAAACCCTCAAGTTGTTAATGGTAATATTATATCACTATACATATAGTGAATAATAATCATTTCAGTGAAAATTAACAGCATGTAGCTATTTTTGAAATAACATTTTTCTTCTATAACTGTTCTTACCATTAATAATGTAGGTAGTTATAAATTATAAAATGGCTAGTGAAAAACAATGCTACCCAACCGTATCCAACTCAAACCAAGCAAATGGCACACACATCTATACCCACATGATGCTAGTGAAGAGTTTTCTTGATATTAACATCCAGTCATCCACTACCTCATCAATAATGACATACATCAAGAGAAGCACACACATGCTTTAAATCCATAACCAAACCACTTTTCCTATCAAGGCTATAATTTTAACCAAATTTAAAATCTCATTTCTGAAGCCTAGCTTCAATCACTCCTTTTCAGTAGGTTTCAGAAATGAGGTTTTAAAATATATAAAGGCACAGAAGCAGCATGTACAAAGGCTCCCAAATAATGCAGAGTATAATGAAGCTGATGAATGTCAGAGTTGCTCTGGAATGAACTATGGAGTTGTGTAAAGAGGATGGGGGAGGGGGGCAGAGGATGGGAAAACAGGTGGACTGCATTTCTAGCATACAGGTAAACTAGCAAGGAGGAAAACACCTGATAATTTAAATAAATATTACAGGCACCTTCCACTCATTTGGCTGTATTCATGAAGAGGTAAAAGCAATCCCTAAGGCCAGAAACGAAAGAAGATGCAGAAAACCACAAGGTAGGTACACTGATACTTGAGAGAAGGCTGACCTGAGGCCGTGTGCTAGTCTGAGTGGCCAGAAGCTTAGATTTTAACAGCCCTTTGAAGAACAAAAGACCAGGCGGTGGGGACTAAGCAAGATGGCTAATTGGAACCAAGACCTCCTCACAGAGCTGGGACCCTCGAGTTACTTCCTTCCTAAAATTAGGAAAAAAAACAAACAACAAAGAACACCTTCAAGCAAAGGAAGATCACAGGAAAACAATTCACTCAACCTAGGTCTTTGGTAGATGTGGTGGGGGGAAGAAATCTCTGGGGCATTTGTAAACATAGCTTGTCACCTTGCTGGAATTTGTGACTCAAATTTTTATTACAGATTCACACTCCTCTATCCAAGACCCTTGAGACATATATGTTTCAGAATTTAGGATTTTCCAGATTTTCCAAAAGTAGTATGAGGCACACACCCATAAACTAAGTAACCTAGTACAATCTGGGCAATATACATACAACAGTCTTTCTGTAGCTCAATATATGAACCTTCAAGGTAGGCAGTAAATGGCTATGACTGATCACGTTTTGTCAACAAATGATTTCCAAAAGAATTCTGTTCTTCTGAGCTTTTTGGATTTTCAAATCATGAATAAGAATTATGGACCTGGACTTGCATTAGATGGGAAGCTCCAAGAGCAGAAACTATCTTAAGGTACTCCCAGCATGGTAGTGCATGTGGGACCTTATAGAAGCAAACACAAATAAATCCTCTCTAAATACAGTTAGGCTTTCTAGGATTCCCACAGATGAAGTCCTAGACAACATGATCTCAGAGCCTAAAATTACAAAACATGTGAGGAAACAAACCATTATTGAAAGTCAGGCAAAAACAACAGCAGAAGCAGAGCCTCATGTAATTGATCTGTGAGATACAGAATATAAAATGTGTTGAAAATGGTAAAGAAATAAAAGAGAAACTCAAAATGTGAGCAAGAAATGTATATTATCTCAATGCAGGGTAATACTGAAAAACTTCAAAAATGAAAAGTATAAATGAATAAAATTAAAAACTAAAGATGAGCAAAAGCAGACAAGATATAGCTAAAGAGAGAATTAATGAACTGGAAGATATCTGGAAAAGAAAGTATTAGAAACTATGAAAGGTATATTTAGAGATGGATATAATGAGAAGATCCAGCACATACATAATCATGTTTGAAGGAAATAAGACAGACAATGGATGTAGGGAACAATCAAAGATAACTGAAAGGCAGGGAATTTTCCAGAACTGATGAAAGACATAAATTCTCAAATTCAGGAAACCCATCAAGTTCCAAATAGGGTAAATAAAAAGAAAACTACATCTCAACAGACATACAGTACAGATGGAGGAGACAAGATTTATAAAGCAGCCAGAAAGAGAGATTACCTGAAGGTAGGTAGACTAATAGATGACTACTTAAGAGCAACAGTGGAAACCAAATGTTACCTTTAAAGAGAAAATAACTCAGTCTAAAACTGGATATCCAGATAAACTATCCTTCAAAAATGTGGGTAGAATAAAGACGTTTTTTAGACAAAAACAGAGTTTACCAGTGAAGAACCTTACTGAAGGAACTTCAAAAGGATATAGTTCAAGAAAAACCTAAGGAATAATGAAGGAATGGCTAGCAAAAAAGTAAAGGTGGATACAGCTACATAAACACTGCCTTAATGAAATAATAATGTCTGGCTTTGGAGGTTAAAACAACAGTGGACTAAAACCCTGGACAATAATAGTATGTAAGAAGTGGATGACTGGAATGAAAAGCTTCTAAATTTCTCTTTTGAGGGGAGGAATAAAAAGAGATGGTGGTCTAGGCAGCCTCTCAGTACACATATTAAATTTCTAAGGGCAACCACTAAAAGGACTGAAATAGTATATATGGTTTCCAAACTATAGGAGAGGGAAGTGGAATTAAAGTAAAAACCAAAGCAATCGAAAGAAGACAAAAAACAAGCCTAGTAAAGGGAAATCAGAAAGGATCGCATATCAGTTGTTATGCTGGCAGTAGCAGTACCGGTACTAGCAAGAATAACAACAGCAGCTGCACCAGCAATGCTAACTACAGCAGTGGCAGTAATAACTGATACTCACTGCAAGTTTGTGTCTCAGATTCTGGGCTAGTATCTTAGATGCATTCTCTCTCTTACTTCTCACCAAAATTGAAGTAGATATTAATATTAATCATTTTACAGATTAAAACTAACTACTGATCAAACCAAGTAGAAGACAGCTAAAGAAGGAGAGGTCAGTTTTAAAAGAACTGATCACCCACTGTATGTGAGTGGAAGAGAACCTTTGTGGGAGTGGTCTGGGCAGTGGACAATGTCGGACACCCTACAAGGATTCTAACATTTCATGTGTGAATTAGGCCAAAGAGACAGAATATACAAAGGAGGCGTGAGCTGTGTTTTTGGTCTTTGGAATTATGAGTGTCTGTTTCAAGGAGCTTGGTTGTGAAAGAAAAGCAAAGGGATGACAGGTTGGTTGCTGGAAAAGGTCATAGAATTCGAAGAGAGTTGTGTGTAGGAGGTTCTGTTTGTTTTCAAGGGAGATACTTGAAATTTTCATAAGAGAGCTAGAGAGAGACGTTTAAGAGACAGATGACACAAAATAACTGAAGCAGAAAGGAGAGTTACACCTTAAAATAAAAGTGCTAATCCTAGGAGAAAAAACAAATGATCAGGCCCCAAGGTAAAACCACACAAAGCAAAGATCTAGCTTCTAGCTTCTCTCTCCTGGGTAGCCAGGAATGGCACATCACAAGATCTCTCAGAAGACATCAGAGCCTTCTTAAAGATGCATAATAGAGAAATCTTATGGACATATGGGAGAACAGGGGAGGGGGACAGGAGGATCCTCACACACTTGGCACAAATGAAGAGAAAGCAGGAAAAAGAGCTATAGAAGGGCTGCAGGCTTCAGGTTATAACTCTCTCTGGTTTGTACTTTCATCCAACTGCTCCAAGGAAGATTCCATCATTTTTTACTTATAGGTCATCATGTAATTGACACTGAGTACGCCATTCAACTATTCTCCCCTTTACGGAAAGCACAAGATAGAGAAACTTCCACATTACATAAACACCAAAGAAAAACAGATAGCCAACATGCCCCTTACAAGCAAGCAAAGTATTCCTCTGTAGGGAGAAATGAATTCACAAAGTGAAACTGGAGAATAAACATTTTTAATGGCAAGAAATGTGGCTTTTCAAATTATTTAACTGCATCAAGATTATATGGAAGGTTCTCTCAGGAGGTGCTGGCTCAGGAGTTGAATCATCTAAAATACAACTCTGTAAGGAAAGCATCCTCTGCCCTCAGGGAACATGGTTATATGTCGCATTTGACCTTCTTTACCAAGTTACTAAAACCAAGATAAGCTCCAAAGAACACCCTATCCCAACATCAACCAATTTGAAGAAAGGAGGTAAAATATTTAAAAGGATATTTACTTGTGAAGGGCTTCCCTCATAGCTCAATTGGTAAAGAATCCGCCTGCAATGCAGGAGATGCTGGTTCAATTCCTGTGTTGGGAAGATCCTCCAGAGAAGGGAAAGGCTACCCACTCCAGTATTCTGGCCTGGAGAATTCCATGGACTGTAAAAGGGATAGGCTATCCATTCCAGTATTCTTGGGCTTCTCTTGTGGCTCAGCTGGGAAAGAATCTGCCTGCAGTGTGGGAGACCTGGGTTGAATCCCTGGGTTGGGAAGATCCTCTGGAGAATGGAAAGGCTACCCACTCTAGTATTCTGGCCTGGAGAATTCCATGGACTGTGTAGTCCATGGGGTCCCAAAGAGCTGGACATGACTGAGCGAATTTTACTTCATTTCACTTCACCTCACTTACTTGTGAAAAGCTAAGGGAAAGATCCATGGCAACTAAGTGCACAGATTAAATTTCAAATTAATACTTCAATAACCATTTATTAAACATTAAAACTAATATGGCAATGAACCAAAAATCTAGATTTTAATCTAAAATGCAGGAAGCTAATTTTGGAATTACGATATGAATGTACCTACTGCATACATAGTTTTACATATTTTTTCATATACACAATCTCTTAAATCACTAGAGTAACTTCTGAAAAATGACTTATCAGTTTTATACTGGTTCTAAGAAAGTATGTGCTAACCACACTGATCTCAAAAGGGAAAGAAAAAACTAAAGTGACCCAAAGATATTTAATATTATACCATAAAAAATATTTCTCTGAAAATGTGGAAGTAAAAAGATCCAGGAAAAGATCCTTATTGTTCCAGTAACTGATATAAACCCTACTTAATTACTGGGTTGGCCAAGAAGTTCATTTGGGTTTTCCAAGACCACCTTCCTGAGAGGTATGAATGAACTTTTTAGCCAACCCAATATTTTAAATCATTTCTAGGGCAAGCTCCCTGATATACCTAGGACTCTCTGCCACTCTTCTGCTCCTGCTAACTTCTCCACCTTGCAACATCTCTTCTCCTCTCCTGGGATGCTGATCATCATCTGAGACTGTCACAGGGCCACACAAATTGTACCCTTTCAGATTTAAGGTATGAATGATAATAGTGTTGAATGTCTTCAGAAGTCTATTTCGCTCATCTCTTCCTGACCATCTAAAAAATAACAAAGACTGTTCTAAACCATTTCCACACGGGTGGGGCTTCTGTTGAAATCAAGGAGGAGGAACAAAGTATGCCTTGGTCTAAAAAATTAGAGGATTTCTTTGGACAATAACAAATAGTTAAATGAGAACTGAAATCAAAGTAAAATACATTTACAGCAAGTTAGCACACTTCTCATATTGCAAGTCACCCTAGTATTCAGTAAGCTTTTATACACTGTAGTGCTACGAGTCGGACACAACTGAGCGACTTCACTTTTACTTTTCACTTTCACGCATTGGAGAGGGAAATGGCGACCCACTCCAGTGTTCTCACCTGGAGAATCCCAGGGATGGAGGAGCCTGGTGGGCTGCCGTCTATGGGGTCACACAGAGTCAGACACGACTGAAGTGACTTAGCAGCAGCAGCACATCAGTAAGCTTAGCTTACATGTTTTATATTAGCACTATAGAAATCTCTTAAGTTATCACAAATACAGACATGATGAGCAACTGAAAACCGAACTGATCAACTGAATCAGTACACAAATAGCACTTCTATAAATGAAAATATATTTTATATGCTATATCCTAAAGAAGCCTATGTAAAGCAAATATATTTTTTATTTAATTGTTCATTCTGTTCATTCATAAAATTTCTTACTTATTAGCAAATATTTTATAAATGAAGTTAAAGTGGTAGGACTTCTGTGGTCATTTGCCAATATTTGCCTTGAATCAAAATATACTTTATATCTCCTATTACCTTTACCTGATATTCTTATAAGAAATACAATCTTATTTTTTTCTTATTTTTGGAGGGAAAGAATCATTTATAAGTGTCAATATCTCTCAAACATAAGCTTTAGAATTTGAATTACTTATTAGTAGAATAAGCTCATTATTAAAAACTCTCAAGAGGTTTAAAATGGAAAAAAGTAGGATTATCGATAAGCAATTTGGCTTTTCATAAGGTTTGATGTTGATAATAATCTATAAGATTGAAATTTTGACAACCTTAAACAGGGTATTTTAACAATATAGTATATACACAGAAATTGTTCATAAGAGCAGTTAACCAAAATTAACCTTATACAAGGGCTGTAAAACTTCCCAAATTCTCCCTGCAGGTGTTACTTTGGGTCAACTTTTATTTTGTTGTTGTTCTTTAACCCTGACACAGCATTTGGGTAAGCAAGCACTGGATGTAATGCTGGATCCTGTTACTGCATTATTTGACCTGGGTTATCCCTTAGGCCATCAACTCCAAAACAGAAAAGGAAAAACAATGGAAATGTAAAACAGTTAACATTTTGTAACGTAATGTAACCAAGTAGGTGAATGCTTGCTGAGTCCTGGATACTCTATGTGCTACCAAATAGGCACACAATGTTACAGGGAGAGGATGTACAAAGAAACTAATGTCGAAGTAACACTGATTGCATGTTCAGTCGCTCAGTCATGCCCAACTCTCTGGGAACCCCTGGACTGTAGCCCACCAGATTCCTCTGTCAATGGGATTCTCCAGGCAAGAATACTGGAGTGGGGTGGGTTGCCACTTCCTTCTCCAAACGTTGATTAGGTGTTTAATTTTCATGTGCAAAGGGCAACATTATTCTGGTAGAGTGTGGAATAAAAGCTTTACATAATCTAAAAGAACCTGAAAACACAGAATCCTTCTTTATAAGGATCTTATCCTTAATCATATCCTTTAAATTTCATATATAACTTCTGATTATGGAGAAACTTTTCTGAATATATTTTTGCTCTGAGAAACATACTATTATTGAAAACAAGGAAAAAAATTGAGAATATATGTCCAGAGTTTCCTTATTTCTCTACCTTATTATATGAAACTCTGCCTCCAGATGTTAACAAATATTCCTCCAAAAGCATAAATCATGTATCATTAAGTCTTATTTTATAGATTACCATAGTTAACAATAATTTTTATGACTTATCAACCCAAAGAGAAAAAATTATCTTTTAAGCCAGTATTTTAAATAATATTAAGTACACATTTCATAAAGATTCTAAGCCAAATTAACCCAAGGTTTTGTTTTTTTTTTAAATCACAGAACCATAAACTCTGTTCTTACAACCTTCTAATCTGAACTCCAAACTAAAATTACATACAAATCCAACTAGCAAAAACTTTTTTTGTTTCATTGCCTCAACTCTGCATTTTGTGCTCTTTTCCTCCTAACTAGTATTTACTATTTTCATGACTAAATAATCTTAAGATTTTTTCAGTGCCCACAAAGAAACTTAGCTATATGTTTGCCTGTTTTAATAACTGGTGTGACTCACTTTTAAAACTGGTGTGTTACTGAAAACCTGTGAATAAATTACTAAGGTCATCTACTGTTATTGAAAGGAACATTACAAAGAATTCTGTACAAAGATGCCTTCCTACAATGCATATACATATAACATTATTCATTTATTTGTTGAGATTTTCCATATCATGTTTAATTAAAATAGGTCACATCAGTAACCTGATACATATCTTTCCAAATTCCACCCTTCAGTTCAGTTCAGTCGCTCAGTCCAGCCTAAGGTTGGCTTTAAATGAAGATAATTTATTTTATGCCTATTGGAAAGACCAATAAAGAGAAAGACCAATACTCCTGAGTCCTTGGTGTTTGCTCATTTTTTAAAATGAAAGAATAAAACTTTTTCATGCCTATCATAAAAATTACCATAAGTATGTGGAGTTGTGATGCTCAATTTCACACAAAGCCATGCAAACAGGATGGGTATTCTGAAGATTAGACCATTCCAGATATGGTTCCTTTCCCCCCCTCACTAGAGACTAAAAAAACCACACATGGCAGTTAAGTGCAGTGCTTAAAAGCTATGAATATTAGTTACCTTCTCTTAACCTATTAAGCAAAGTTAAATTAGAAATGTAAAGCTCACTGCCTGGCACATAGTAACTCCTCAATAAATGTTTAGCTCTTATGATTATTCATCTTAATAATTGATACAAGTTCCTTCTTCAGCTGATTTCTTTAAATATGGGATCTTCCCCCTATATTCCACATCTTCAGAATCACCTCACTCACTAACATAAGACGGCAATACTGAAAAACCTGCCACCTGGAAAATTTATAAAAGATTTTCCAAGATCAAAAGATTAAGGTGACTATGGAAGGGTCGGTCTTTCTCCGAAACATGTTTAAGGAAAGCCTCAAACCTTTGAATGTTCTCTGAAAGGTATCAATATATGGAGCTATCATTTTCAAACCATTTAGCAAATCTACAACCTATAGCTTTTTCTGAGGATTGGCTACACTGACACCTACCTTTCAGATATGAGTCATCCTTTCAGAGTTGGGGAAACTGATGGAAAGGTGGCTAAATGATTCAGCACACTGCAGCAAAACGAGCTGGTCATGAATTTATAATTTCCACTTGTGTTAGGGGTCCTGGCCCAGCTGACCTCTCTGACCCCCGCACTGCATGGATAACACACAATACCATAATCACGTTTTATAAAAGATTCTCTCAGAAAGAGAGTAGTGGTATGTCCCCCTCAGACAAGCTTCTAGAAGCAAAATTATTCATTTTTATGAGACAACAGGTTTGCAAGCCTGGAGAACCCTTACATCATCCAGCTACAAGCTTCATCAAGCTTTGCTTGTACCAGGACCAGAATCAATTTTTACAGTGCTGTCATTTTCTCAGCTGCACAAGGCAGACACTGGGGAAGGCCTAAAGCATAAGAAAATCTGAAAATGGGCAAAAGAAGCCAGATGGGAAGTGGGTACAGCTAGACCATGTCTCTCATGCCAACACTGACCTTTACCAACAAACAACACAGGAGGATAGATTCTAAGCAGGTCCAAAAGACTTAACAGTAACTACAGAATATATTATTACTTGTAAGGAGCCTCACTACTCAAAGCAGGTGAAAGCCTTTTTCTAAGGGTCCCTATTAGCCCTTCAATAACAAAACATTTATTATGCTAATCCAATGAAATCTTTAGAAACAGATTCCAAACTAAAGCCTTTCCCATCAAATAACCAAGTTTTTTTAAAACAAAATACGAACTGAATGTTTTCATCTAAAACTGCACCATCTCAAATGCTGGCAAAGCACAACCATTTTGTGTCACAGCATGGCCATTCTGCCCAGCAGTTTCTGAGAATGGGGCAAAGAAGTGTGCCAGGATGTGGAAAATGAAATCTCCATTATCTGTGAAGTGCAATGTTCTCATTCAGGAGCTTGACTTTACTTCAGTTTGCTGTGGTGACATACAACACACACGCACTGAACCTCAGCAGCAGCACTGAAAGAGATGCACTATTTTAAAAACTACCCCAAATGTATTGTAGGAAACAACTAGGGTGATAAATTTGACCTTCCACGAATCCATTTTTCTGGTTATTTCGGTTACGAGTGTGCAACCCCTGGTTTCTTCTAATGTGGACTGGAGAAGGGGGCGGGGTGAAGGGGAGAAGGGGGGAGGTTAAAAAAAAAAAGAGGCGAAAAGCGCCTAAACCAGAAAACACAATTTCTTGGTATCTTAAAGTGTGTGTGTGTGTATCTTTCTTTTCCCCACTAAAACCTTGGGAGGTCAGCAGGAGAAAAAAAAAAAATGGCTCAAAGACAAGGTTTCAAGGCTGACCCGCGGCGACACCTCGACAGCGGGAGATTCTGAGCTCCGTGAGGGAGACCAGCCCGGCTCCGAGGTCGCATGGCTGCAGCATAAGCCGCCAGCGAGCCCAGGCCGCGCCGCACGCGTCCAGAGCGCCTCGGCCGTGCGCACGTCCCACTTATATAAAGAGAGGCTTACAGTCCAGGTGCTTTTTCTTGGGGCCCATCACTTCATGAGTAGTGGCTTTGCAGACCGCTCTGGCTACAGCGGAGCCTGTCACGCTGTACTGAGCCGCGGCGATCCGATCCGTGAGCGTTTGGCCCGACATCTTCTCCAGCCGCGTCTACCGCCTCCTCTTCTGCGGGGAAAGAGGGGGGAGCGGGGGCGGGGGGGGAGATGGTCCTGCTTTAAGCCGCAGACTTGACCCTTCGAGCACCCAGGCCCTGCCTCCTCCAACCGCACGGAGGCTCTCTTCTCCGTCCCCGCCCTGGTACCACCTAGCCGGAGCCAGCAGCGCGCTAAGCCCCGCACCGGCGACGCGGTCTGGAGGGGGTTGGGGTGGGGGGAGGCCTTGAGCGAGACAAGGTCCCCTCCAGGAACCTCAGCGCGGATCCGGCGCCAGCATCATGACAATGTCCCCGAACGACCCTCCACTTCCCTCCCCCACCCCACCCCCATGCTGCCCGCCTCACCCCTCCGCGCCCCTCGGTCCAACAGCACTTTCCCCGCAGCCTGATCTCCGGTGCCAGACCAGCCCCCGTGTGCGTGCGGGTTATTCCCTGGGCGCCGCGCCCGCCCTGCGCGCACCTCGCCTCCCCGCCGCAGCGTCTCCTCCGAGCAGCCCGCAAGCTTCGGAGAATGGACCGGATACCCAAGCCGTGGCCGCCTCCCTCCTCCTCCCCGCGCCGCTGCAGCAACCGGCTCGGCCCGCCTCGGTCGCGGCGGAGATTATCCTAGCGTTGCGCCATGTTACGCGTCCGCCTCCCCTTCCCTCCACGCCGCCGTCTCCGGGGCCCCGCCGAGGCCCTCCGCCCCGAGCCCCCTCCCCTCGTTCCCAAAGCCCCACCGCAGGGGCCGCCCCGGGGCTCTGCGGAGGAGCCCGAGTCTCGGAGCGCCTCGCCCCTCCTGACAGCGGAGTACAGAAGGGCTGACGGCCCCAGCCCCAGCCCAGCCCCCCGGCCGCCCTCGAGCGCGCCGCGGAGCTGTCAGCCGGCCGCTGCCCTTCCTCGCGCCCTCGGATTATCCCCTCCCGCTCCCCGCGCGACCCGAGCGCGCGGAGAGGCCCGAGCCGGCGCCCCGGTACTCACCCCGCCCCAGGAGCGGCGCTGCCCGCCGCAGGATGAGCGGCGCCCGGGTCGCCGAAGGAGTCGCGCCGGGTGGGTGTGTGCGGCCGCGCGCGGACCCGGTGCCCCGGGGCGCGACGCCTCCAGCCCCGGCCCAGCCCCCGCCCTCGGCTCCGCGGTCCCTGCGCCCGCCGTCCGTGGCCCCAGGAGCCAGCCGCACCCGCCCGCCGCCGCGTCTCCCCAGCCCTCCGCGCTGCGGCCCCATCCCCGCCCCCACCTCAGCTGTGGTTGCTCCGACGAGTCAGGTGACGGCGGCGGACAAACCCGGGCGAGCTCTCCACGCAGCGCCTCGCGGCCCCCTCCCAGCTACTCACACGCCGCCCCCCCGGGGCCGCGAGCTTCCAGGCAAGGGGGCCGCGCGCGAGCATCCCCGGCAGGCGCGGGCAGAGAGGAGGGAGGCGGGGAGGCCGACACGCGCCCAGCCAACCACCCTCCGGGAGGCGCCCGGCAGCCGGTCTGCTCCCCTGACCCGCACCCGGCACGCACTGCGCGCGCGCGCACCGCGCACACCTGCCGGCCGTCTGCAGGATGCGCCCGAGCGGCGGGGGCGTTGGCGCAGCCGGGCGAGCGGGGTCCGCGAGTTCTGCTCCGTGGACGCCGGGGCTGGGGCGTCGTCGCGCGCTGCCTGGAAAAACCCAGCCCTTCCTCCCCTACCGGACTCGCCCGCCGGCCAAAGGCAGCAGAGGCCTAGATGGGCAGGACGATTTTAAAATGTCAAATTCTGTTGGCCGACAGGGCCGTTACCTGTGTGTCCTCAACTCCTTGGAGCGCCTCCACTTGTCTGTGTTTTAGTTGGGAGCTGGCGTGGGCAGTTAATTCTCTCGCCACTTTGATCTTAAACGCATACTGAAGTCTACTACAAGGACGCATAATTAACAAGAGTATCGAGCCCCTTCCAGATCATATGAAGAGTAGTTTTTTAGGTGCATAAGGAAAACTCTTTTGCACTTTTAATTTTTCCCACTTGAATATAGTCTTCGACTGTGTTACGTGTATTCGAATTCTATACATGGATTTCTAAACAGGGATTTGGCTACTTTAATGGTTTCACGTGCTGACAGTTTCTGAGATTGTTGTTTACCTTAACCTAAAAAACCTTTTAAAAATTCTCAGGGTAGAATCGAGATGAGAACTTCACTTGTGAATTTTCTTGCCATTGTTCCTGGCTTTGTTTTATGCTTTCTTTCCTTTGGTACAGGGTTGAGTACGCAAAGGCATGATTTTGTAACTGTTGGGACTGATTCTAGCATTAATTGAAAGCGTGAAGACTGAAGAAAGACAACTCGACTACCTTTGTCAGGTTCTAAATGCTGGTCTTCCCATACCTAGCAGTACAACACTTAGATATTTAAATAAGGTGGCGGGGAACCAACTTCCATTCAAAACCTTGCCCTCAAATTTTGTAGCAGCTTTATATGGTGGCACCAAACTGGAAGAATGTCATTCTAGTGGTAAGTGGATAAACAAAGTATGGTATAACCACACGTGAAATATTATTAAGCAATAACAGGGAACAAAAGACATAAATGAGTCTCAGGTGTACTATGCTACATCAAAGAAGCCCAACCCCACATGCTGCTTATGTTGTGATTATATAACATTCTGAAAAAAAGGCAAAATTATAGAGACAAAGCATGTCAGATGCCAGGCGTAGGGGAAGACATACACTGCAAAGGGGCAGAAGGTAATATTTTTGGAGTGATGAAAATGCTCTATGTCATGATCGTGATAATAGTTACACAACTGCATATATTACTCAAAGCTTACAGTTTGTACTCTTACAATTGGTGAGTTTATTGTATGTAAATTATACCTCAATAAATCTGATAAAAAGAACTAGGATGGCAATATCATCAGACAGAGTAAGCTGCATAATAAGAAATATTAGTAAGATTAAGAATGCACATTTCATGAAAAAGGAGAGGTTAAAACAGACTGCAGAAATACAAAAGATTCTAAGAGACTATTATGAACAACTATATGGCAATAAAATAGATAACCTGGAAGAAATGGACAGATTCTTAGAAAAGTTCAATCTTCCAAGACTGAAGCAGGAAGAAATAGAAATTATGAACAACTCAATTACAAGCACTGAAATTGAAGCTGTGATCAAAAATCTCCCAAAAAACAAAAGCCCAGGACCAGATGCGGAGAAGGCAATGGCAACCCACTCCAGTACTCTTGCCTGGAAAATCCCAAGGACAGAGGAGTCTGGTAGGCTGCAGTCCATGGGGTCGCAAAGAGTCGGACACGACTGAGCAACTTCACTTTCACTTTTCACTTTCATGCATTGGAGAAGGAAATGGAAACCCACTCCAGTGTTCTTGCCTGGAGAATCTCAGGGACGGGGGAGACAGGTGGGCTTCCATCTATGGGGTTGCACAGAGTCGGACACGGCTGAAGCGACTTAGCAGCAGCAGCAGCAGCAGGACCAGATGGCGTCACAGGAGAATTCTATCAAACATTTAGAGAAGAGCTAATGCCTATCCTTCTAAAACTCTTTCAAAAAATTGCAGAGGAAGGAACACTTCCAAACTCACTCTATGAGGCTACCATCACCCTGATACCAAAACCAGACAAAGACAACACAGAAAAAAGAAAACTGCAGGCCAGTATCACTGATGAACATAGATGCAAAAATCCTCAACAGAATTTTAGTTTACAGAATTCAGCAACACATCAACAAGCTCACACACCATGATCAAGTTGGGTTTCTTCCAGGGATGCAAGGATTCTTCAATATATGCAAATCAATCAATGTGATACACCATATTAACAAATTGAAAGGTAAAAACCATATGATCATCTCAATAGATGCAGAAAAAGCCTTTGACAAAATTCAGCACCCATTTATGATTAAAATTCTTGAAAAAAATGGGCATAGAAGAAAACTGCCTCAACATAGCAAAGGCCATATATGATAAGCCTTCAGCAAACATTATTCTCAATGGTGAAAAACTGAAAGCATTACCCCTAAGATCAGGAACAAGACAAGAGTGTCCACTTTCCCCACTGTTGTTCAACAGAGTTCTGGAAGTCCTAGCTACAGCAAAGAAGAAAAAGAAATACAAGGAATCCGATCAGAAAAGAAGTAAAGCTCTCACTGTTTTCAGATGACATGATACTCTACATAGAAAACCCTAAAGATAGTATCAGGAAATTACTAGAGCTAATCAGTGAATTTAGCAAAGTTGCAGGATGCAAAATCAATACACAGAAATCACTTGCATTTCTATACACTAACAATGAAAAATCAGAAAGAACAATTAAGGAATCCCATTCACCACTGCAACAAAAAGAATTAAATATCTAGGACTAAACTTACCTAAGGAGACAAAAGAACTGTACACAGAAAATTATAAGACACTAATGAAAGAAATCAAAGATGACATAAATAGATGGAGAGATATTCAATGCTTCTGGGTAGGAAGACTCAATATTGTGAAAATTTCTATAGTACCAAATACAATCTACAGGATTAATGCAACCCATATCAAATTACTAATGACATTTTTCACAGAACTAGAAAAAAATTTCACAATTCATATAGAAACACAAAATACCCTGAATAGCCAAAGCAGTCTTGAGAAAGAAGAATGGAGCTGGAGGAACCAACCTTCCTGACTTCAGTTTATACTACAAAGCTACAGTCATCAAGACAGTATGGTACTGGAACAAAAACAGAAATACAGACCAAAGGAACAAGATGGAAAGCTCAGGAATAAACCCATGCACCTATGGGTAACTTATATTTGACATAAGAGGCAAGAATATACAATGGGGCAAAGACAACCTCTTTAATAAATGGTGCTGGGAAAACTGGACAACTACATGTAAAAAAGTGAAATTAAATCACTTCCTAACACCATGCACAAAAATAAACTCAAAATGGATTAAAGACCTAAATGTAAGACCAGAAACTATAAAACTCTTAGAGGAAAACATAGGCAGAACCCTTGATGACATAAATCAAAGCAAGATCCTCTATGACCCACCTCCTAGAGTAATGAAAATAAAAACAAAAGTAAACAAGTGGGATCTGATTAAACTTAAAAGCTTTTGCACAGCAAAGGAAACTATAAGCAACGTGAAAAGACAACCCTCAGAATAGGAGAAAATAATAGCAAATGAAACAACTGACAAAGGACTAATTTCCAAAATATACAAGCAGCTTATACAACTCAAGACCAGAAAAATAAACAGCCCAATCAAAAAGTGGGGGAAAGACCTAAACAGACATTTCTCCAAAGAAGACATACAGATGGCTAACAAACACATGAAAAGATGCTCAACCTCGCTCAATGTTCAGTTCAGTTCAGTCCAGTCGAGAAATGCAAATCAAAACTACAGTGAGATATCACCTCACACTGGTCAGAATGGCCATCATCAAAAAGTCTACAAACAATAAATGCTGGAGACGGTGTGGAGAAAAGGGAATGCTCTTGCACTGCTGTTGAGAATATAAATTGATACAACCACTATGGAAGATGGTATGGAGATTCCTTAAAAACCTAGGAATAAAAGCACCATATGACCCAGCAATCCCACTCCTAGGCATATGCCCTGAGGACACCAAAATTGAAAGAGACACATGTATCCCATTGTTCATTGCAGCACTATTTACAATAGCTAGAGCATGGAATCAATCTAGATGTCCATCGATAGGTGAATGGATAGAGAAGTAGTGGTATATATATATATATATATATACACACACACACACACACAGACACACACACACAAAACGGAATATTACTCAGCCCTAAAAAGGAATGCATTTGAGTCAGTTCTAATGAGGTGGATGAACCTAGAATCTATTATACAGAGTCAAGTGAGAAAGAGAAAGATAAATACCATACTATAACACATATATACGGAATCTAGAAAAATGGTACTGAAGAATTTACCTACAGAGCAACAGTGGAGAAACAGACATAAAGAATAGACTTGTGGACATAGAGAGAGGGGAGGAGACGGTGAGATGTATGGAGAGAGTAACATGGAAACTTACATTACCATATGTAAAATAGATGATAGCCAACAGGAATTTCCTCTATGGCTCAGGAAACCCAAACAGGGGCTCTGTATCAACCTAGAGGGGTGGGATGCTGAGGGAGATGGGAGGGAACTTCAAAAGGGAGGAGATATACGTATACCTATGACTGATTCATGTTGAGGTTTGACAGAAAAAGGCAAAATTCTGTAAAGCAATTATCCTTCAATAAAAAATAAATTAATTTTAGAAAAGCACATTTCATAAAGATAAAAATTCCTCGAGCCTATGTGACAATCTTACATATTTATATATTGAAAAGAAGAGCTTCAAAATGGGCTGAAGCAAAAACTAATATCATTGTAAAGAGAAATAGGCAAATCCACAATTATGCTTCAAGATTTCAACACTATTCTATTGATAAGACAGGTAGAAAACCAGTAAGATTTTAGATGACTTGAAATAACCTTGTCAGTCAATTCAACTTAATTGACAATTACAAAGAGCTACACTCAAACATTCTTTCTAAGTGCTCATAGAATAGTTACCACATTCTGAGCCATAGAGCTTCTCTTGTAAATTTAAAAGGATTGTAATTATACAAAGTGCAGTCTCTTACTACTATTAAATTTAACTAAAAATCAATTACAGAGATATCTAGAAATCACTGCATGTGTGTCAATTAATACATTCTAAATAACCCATGGATCTGACTTTCCTACAGGAAATTTGGATTACTTTGAATTAAATGATAATGAAAATACTACATATCAAAATTTGTGGGATGTAGGTAAAAGCAGAAATTAGAGGGAAATTTATACATGAACATCTCTCTGTCATGGGTCATAGCAGAAAAATATCTGAAAATCTAACTATGGAAATGTGAAAATTAGTGAATCATGTCAATAGTAGAACCAGCTTTGAAAGAAAATCTTACTAAACTTTGAAAATAGCAGCATATTTCCAGTGGTAAAGATAAAGAAATGCCAAATTCTACATGCACCCCAGTGTTCATTGCAGCATTATTTGCAAGAACCAGGGCATGGAACCAATCTAGATGTCCAATGACAGATGAATGGATAAAGAAGTGGTACATATATGTGATGGAATATTACTCGGCCATAAAAAAGGAATGAAATTGAGTCAGTTGTAGTGAGGTGGATGAACCTAGAGTCTGTCATACAGAATGAAGTAAGTCAGAAAGAAAAAAACAGATATTGGATATTGACATATATATATATATGGAATCTAGAAAAACTGATGAGAAAGGACTTGTGGACACAGTGGAGGAAGGAGATGGTGGGATGAACTGAGAGGGTAAATTGACATATTTACACTATCATGTGCAAGATAAATAGCTAGTGGGAAGCTGCTATGTGGTACAGGAAACTCAGCTCAAGGCTCTGTAATAACCTAGAGGAGAGGGATGAGGGGCTAGGAGGGAGGGTCAAGAGGGAAGAGTTACATGCATACTTATAGCTGATTCACATTGTTGTACAACAGAAACTAACACAGCATGGTAAAGCAGTTATCTTCCAATTTAAAATAGCATCAATAATAAAGAAATGCCAGGTTCTTATCTCCAGGAAAACCTAGAAATTTCAACCATGAAAGTTGAAAGAGAAAATTGACTAAAAGCTATACATTGAGAGAAAGAAAAATGATTGCTTACCAACATATTCCCTCTGCAGGCCCAGTTCAGTTCAGTTCAGTTCAGTCGCTCAGTTGTGTCTGACTCTTTGCGACCCCATGAATCACAGCACGCCAGGCCTCCCTGTCCATAACCAACTCCCGGAGTTCACTCAAACTCATGTCCATTGAGTCGGTGATGCCATCCAGCCATCTCATTCTCTGTCGTCCCCGTCTCCTCCTGCCCCCAACCCCTCCCAGCATCAGAGTCTTTTCCAGTGAGTCCCAAGGACATAATAAATAATATTCAGCAATCTGAGGCAAGAATAAGCATTGACATTCAATATTTTTACTAATTGATAGAGTCTTTGACCTCTCTCAGTGGTCAGAAAAGAAGTGGAATACAGTAGATATGCAAAACATATTTTTAGAAAATAAACTGAACTCAGATTTTCTGAGCCGATATATACATACATGTCACCATGTAAATTTTTTTCTGCATCTCTGATTTAGTACACATTTTCATATAAGGATCAGATTTAATAAAGGAAAACCAAACCAACAATAATTACATGTAGACAGACAATGTTTGCCAGCATGTGAGGGCAAATGTCTTCAAGATACAAGAGTAGATATAAGAGGACAGGAAACTAAAGCTAAATCTGATGGCCGCAGGTAACAACCTGCGGTGGAAGTGGAATTTATATTTTTCTCTAAGAACTTAATATCCTTCTGCAGGTAAAACTATAGGGAGGTTTTATTCCAAGGATGCTTTTCTGTCAAGGTATAAAAATAAATCTGAGGTGCAAATATAACTATATTGGGATATATCCACCCCCACCTTCAAATGTGACATGTTTATCCATCCTCAAAAGTAACTGACAACAAAAAGCAAATTTTTATATCCTGAACGCACTTGTATGGAGACAAAAAGATTGCTTCTCTTTTATGAGATGGCAAGTGAAAGAGACCATGAAAATGATGAGCATCCTAAGGTAGCAAGAAAATAGTAGGTTGCACAAAATATCACTGAGATTGAGATTTAGACAACTGGATCATCTTAGGAAGTATAACGTTTTATCCGTGAAGGCATTGAAGTTATTTAAGAATGAAAGTAAATGAACAGAAAGTGTATTTCAAGACAGGACAAACATATTAAGTTTTGTTCTGCTTCACCTTCAGGCTAGAAATGAATTCCATGACAATTGGCATATTTGAAGGAATATGTACATTTTAATGCACGATAACAATTAGAACAATTTTAAAATGGTCTTTCCATTTTGCTTCCCTGATTTAAATCTCATGTGGCTATTCTGAAACACGTTCTGGTTATTGTTGTACAACCATCCTTGGTTTAAAAAAACAACTTCTTATTCTCTCTCACAGTTCTGTAAATGAACAGGGCTCTGCTGGGTCGTTCTCCTTTGAAGTCTTTCATGTGGTCTCAATCCGATGACAGCCAGGGCTGCGGTCATCGGAAGTCCCTGCTGGGCTGCCCGAGACGGATTATTCACACACATGCCTGGCACTTGATGCTTGCTGCTCACTGAGAGCTCAGCTGAGGTTTCTACCAGAGTACCAACACAGGGCATCTTTATGTGGCTTGGACTCCTCATGAGAAAGTGATCCAGGGCAGTCGCATTTCTTACATGCAGCTTGGCTTCCAAGAGGGAGCATCCCAAGATGAGTATTCCAAGAAACCTAGGTGGAAGCTATAAATTTTCTTGTAACCTGAATCCAAGGTCATGCAGCATCAGTTCCCTTGTGTTCTATTGATCAAAAGCAACCTACGCAGACAGCTCAGGTTTAAAGGGGAGGAGATGATTACTGGGAGGTTCATTCGAGGACCAACTACCACAGTGACACATATAAATAAACCCTTGTGAAGAATCTATAAGAGAAACCTATACTCTCAGAAGTATGAGGTTAAGTGATTCATTTGACTCATTGAGAACTGCTGCTGCTACTGCTGCTAAGTCACTTCAGTCGTGCCCGACTCTGTGTGACCCCATAGACGGAGGCCCACCAGGCTCCCCTGTCCCTGGGATTCTCCAGGCAAGAACACTGGAGTGGGCTGCCATTTCCTTCTCCAATGTGTGAAAGTGAAAAGTGAAAGTGAAGTCGCTCAGTCGTGCCCAACCCCTAGCGACCCCACAGACTGCAGCCCACCAGGCTCCTCCATCCATGGGATTTTCTAGGCAATAGTACTGGAGTGGCTTGCCATTGCCTTCTCCGCATTGAGAACTACCCCAAATATAATTTAAAAATATACTTGGGCCTAAAATAGCACAGTGAACCATTTTCTCTGGTTGGAATATTCTTTCTCACATACCAGGTAAACTCCTACTCATCCTTCAAGACCCCAGGTTGAGTTGTACATGATCTGCAAATCTTTCCCAAATCCTCTATGTGAGCCCTTTCTTTTCACACATAAGGAGATTTAATACTAGAGAGTTTAAGTGACTTTCCCACTATCACACAGGGAGATCTTGGCATCAGTTCAGTTCAGTTCAGTTCAGTCACTCAGTCGGGTCCGACTCTTTGCGACCCCATGAATCACAGCAGGCCAGGCCTCCCTGTCCATCACCAACTCCCGGATTTCACTCAAACTCACTTCCACAGAGTCGGTGATGCCATCCAGCCATCTCATTCTCTGTTGTCCCCTTCTCCTCCTGCCCCCAATCCCTCCCAGCATCAGAGTCTTTTCCAGTGAGTCAACTCTTTGCATGAGGTGGCCAAAGTATTGGAGTTTCAGCTTTAGCATCAGTCCTTCCAATGAACACCCAGGACTGATCTCCTTTAGAATGGACTGGTTAGATCTCCTTGAAGTCCAAGGGACTCTCAACCAATCCTAAATGCTACATGTCCAACTTCCAATCCAATGTTTTTTCCATTTGATTCACTGCTCTTTTTCTTTTTTTTCCTGGCTGTGCTGGGTCTTCATTGTGGTGTGAGAGCTTTCTCCAGTTACTGTGTTGGGGCTTAGTTGACCCATGGCATGTAGGACCTTAGTTCCCTGACAAGAGAGTGAACCCACATGCCCTGCGTTGAAGCTGGATTCTTAACCACCAGGCAACCATCTTCTGATAAAAGATATAATTAGTATTGTCACAGACTTTCATGTCAGAATATTAATGAGCTCTTTAGTCAGCAAAGTCCTTTTTGGAAATTTATGGGTTGGAAAGTGTGGTAGCTGATATCTTAGGTGGTAGAACTGCTTTGGATCTCTAGCATTGGCCCTTATTTGCGGTATGATTTTGGGAAAATTCTGTAGTCTTTAAGCCTTAGTCTCCTCGTCTGTAAAATGAGTATGATCATAACATCTACCTCAAAAAATTGTTATTAAGATCAAATGAAACAATGGCATATAAAGGCAACAGCACAGAGTATGGTGCACCTTAAAAGCCCAATAAATGTGAGTAGTAATACTCAGAATTGTTCAAGGAGTAATGGATTTCATTATTTTATAACATATGATTATGTTACAGTATATTTTTATTATCTTGTTTTAATAATTTGGAACTAAAATTCAAATCCATACAGTTCTCTGGTAAATATACTCTTCTACTATTACTTGTAGAGTGAGAATTTACCTAGTTTCTGAAATGTGAAAGCAGATTACTTCAAATATCTTCATAGGTCAGACTGAGCTCCCAGTAAACTAGAGTAGAAAACACATGCATACACAGTCATTTTAGAATAATGCTGTTCCAAACAGCAGTTTTTTCCCCCATTTTTTTCAATCTAAAGAGATGATTTCAAGGGAATTTTTGGGAGTGAGAAGATTTTTCTTTGAGGAAACAAGAGGATTAAGCAGAAAAATTTGTCTGGAGAAGGAAGTTTCCCAAATAAACTTGTAACTTAAAAGCAAGTGAGGGCTGAGCCAGTGGACTTCACCTTCCAGTGTGTATCCCTCTAAATTTTCTTGTTATTTTGTTGTTGTTCAATTGCTATGTTGTGTCCCACTCTTTACAACCCCATGGACTGCAGCATGCCAGGCTTCCCTGTCCTTCACTATCTCCTGGAGCTTGCTCAACTTCATGTCCGTTGAGTCAGTGATGCCATCCAACCATCTCATCCTCTGTCGCCCCCTTCTCCACCTGCGTTCAATCTTTCCCAGCATCAGGGTCTTTTCCAATGAGTCATTTCTTCACATCAGGTGGCCAAAGTATTGAAGCTTCAGCTTCAGCATCAGTCCTTCCAATGAACACTCAGGACTGACTTCCTTTAGGATGGACTGCTTGGATCTTCTTGTAGTCCAAGGGACTCTCAAGAGTCTTCTCCAGTACCACAGTTCAAAAGGATCAGTTCTTTGGTGCTCAGCCTTCTTTATGGTCCAACTCATATTTGTGCATGAATGTGAAAGTGTTAGTCACTCAGTCATGTACAACTCTTTGTGTCTCCATGGACTGAGGCCCACCAGGTTCCTCTGTCCATGGGATTCTCTAGGCAAGAATACTGGAGTGGGTTGCCATTTCCTTCTCCAGGAGGTCTTCCTGACCCAGGGATTGAACCCAGGTCTCCTGCACTGCAGGCAGATTCTTTATCCTTTGAACCACCATGGAAGCCCCTGTACATGACTACTGGAAAAAAACAAAGTTTTGACTATACAAACCTTTATCAGCAAAGTGATGTCTCTGCTTTTTAATACACTATCTAGGTTTTTCATAGCTTTCCTTCTAAGGAGCAAGTGTCTTTTAATTTCATGGCTGCAGTCACCATCCACAGTGATTTTGGAGCCCAAGAAAATAAAATCTGTCATGGTTTCCCCTTTTTCCCTATCTATTTGCCATGAAGTGATGGGACTGGATGCCGTGATCTTAAGTTTTTTTGCATGTTGAGTTTTAAGTCAGCTTTTTCACTCTCCTCTTTCACCTCCATCAAGTTATTTTTCCTCTCTGTATTCTCAGTTGTTGTTTGAATTTGTGTGCAGTTTATATTCTGGACTGCTTAGGGCAGGTGACTCAGGCTGCCCTTGATAATGGGTATTATAGAAGGCTGTACATATGTCTTTTCCCAGCTGCTGGACCACAACAGTGTACTAGGAGAAGACCTGAGGTTTTTCACCCTCTCAAATTGCGCAGCTGGAACCTACACACATTGCTAGTCCATTTCAAAAGTTCTCGTGCAAAAATAATTACATATATCAGCTATAATTATATAATTATTAATCAGTCTACCACTTCTGTTTCTCCAGGAAGAAGAACATTAAAGAGAAATGGAAAGTTTAGGCTATCTGATGTTCAGTATAACCAGAAGAGAATGAACTGCTCTGTTAATGCTTAAACTAATTTTGGCTGGAACAAGTAAGGCCTTACTCTTCATAGCACATAACGCATTTAACAATATCGAATTTCATTTCTACTTGCCTCAGGTGGTTTCCTTTGTCTAAGGGCTTATGCTTCAGGCTTTTGGGTGTCCTTACATAGGAGAGAGGATTGTCATGCGAGCTTTAGAATATTAGAAGTCTCTATATTTATAGTTTATTCAAATACTTGTGTTAGCCTCATGTTAGAAAGTTCCCAAATTAACCTCCAAATACAAAGATAATGAACAAAATAGCTAATTTCCTTTTTAAGAAAATATTAGTTTGGACAAATGAATTTTCAGTGAAGGATCACATTATCACGTCTAAAGAGGAAAATAGGTAAAAAACAAATATAATAATGCCAAAGTGCCTGCTCTTTCCTATGGAAAGAGTGGGCCATTATTGACTTGATCAGTGGATGTCTTGCCCTTAAAATTTTGTCTTATTCAACCTAAAACTGGATTGATTCTATTGTCTTTGTGAATGATTTTAGATGTAGTTATAAAAGCGAACTTGAAATTCTCTGGCATCATCACTCATCACTCACTGACATGGAGGCTTGTTATGGCTCTGTATCAGATGCTTCTAGAAGGGTACCATCAGAGATGTGATTGAATGACACCTGAGTCAGTGTCACTGGAGCATCTTTTATATCTGCTAGATGTGGAAAGACAGCCAATTTGTTTCCACTGTTACTCAGTTTATTCTATAGCCCCTGTCAAGTTCACTCAGGATGTTGCTGATAAGAAAAATGAACGTTGGCATTACAAGAAAACCCTAAACCTTCATGGTTTTCATGGGCAAAAGCAGTTAAATAGGAATCAAATAAGTAAGTCAGTAAACTTAGTATAATAAATAAGTCCTAAAACCCTGCCTGGTACTTTCTCTAGTTGCAATTGTCTGAGCTCCAGCTGGCCATCATGGAGGCATTTCTAAGTCCTCATCCCCATCCACTTTCATTTCATACAGTTGTGTGTATCAGAATCATTTAATGTCAGGGGTCTGCCCACAGTCGAGGTACTCATTGCTGTGGAGTCTCAGTAGCCCTCTTTTCTCTCCCTAGTGACCATCTCAAAGACTGGATGACATTTAAGGTAGGTTTAAGTGTCATCTGGAAGTTTAGACCTATACCTCTGGAGTTTGATACCACACTGATTCTTCACTTGGCCTGCTTCATCTTGGCCTCCTTGATTCAGGAAACCAAAGCATCTATTGTTAAACAATGCCCTATGGCCTCTGGCTCCACAGAGTAGATGAAAGATCCTGATTGTGGTTTTGGCCTCACAGAGGCTCTACTGAGATCAGGTCAGTAGAGATGTGTTCACTCCATGGCCAGCAAATTCTTTCCTATTTGCATGGAAACTTCAAGAAGAATAGCAATTAGCAGGATTATCTGAGAAATACAATAACACAAGCTACTTTCATAATTATGTGAAATATCTTGGGCTAATGGAATGAATGATTTTTTACATGTGTGAAAGAATGTTCTGACACAAGTGATGTCTATTTTTATCAATTGTGAACAAGCTTATACAGAATAGATTATTTTAATTGTTGTTGAAAGCATGTACTTGCATTCTTTCTTCAGGCTGATGTAGGTACAGAAGTATGAAAAAACAGAATCTGAACCTCAGCTCATCTCTAGGGTTTGAAGTATAAGTACCTAAGCCTAAATTGCACATATTGGGGTAACATTCAACATACCAGAAAATGCTTGGTGTTCATTAGCCCTGGTGAACTGAGGATCAAGCAAGAAATACCTTGGCAAATAAGGAAGGCAATTGAGGAAGTAGAGCCCAGTTAGCAGGTCAAGGGCAGGGTCAGAATTCCAACATTGGTTGGAGTGATTGTAAGAGAAATTCTAGAACAGGGATTAAAAGTTATTCTTCAATATTACCTGGCTCGATATGACCCAGCAATCCCACTGCTGGGCATACACACCGAGGAAACCAGAATTGAAAGAGACACATGTACCCCCATGTTCATCACAGCACTGTTTACAATAGCCAGGATATGGAAGCAACCTAGATGTCTATCAGCAGATGAATGGATAAGAAAGTTGTGGTACATATACACAATGGAATATTACTCAGCTATTAAAAAGAATGCATTTGAATCAGTTCTAATGAGGTGGATGAAACTGGAGCCTATTATACAGAGCGAAGTAAGTCAGAAAGAAAAACACCCATACAGTATATTAACACAAATATATGGAATTTAGAAAGATGGTAATGATGACCCTATATGCGAGACAGCAAAAGAGACACAGATGTAAAGAACAGACTGTTGGACTCTGTGGGAGAAGGCGAGGGTGGGATGATGTGAGAGAATAGCATTGAAACATGTATATCATCATATGTGAAACAGGTTGTCAGTCCAGGTTCGATGCATGAGGCAGGGTGCTCAGGGCTGGTGCACTGGGATGACCCTGAGGGATGGGATGGGGTGGGAGGTAGGAGGGGGGTTCAAAATGGGGAACACATGTACATCCATGGCTGATTCATGTGAATGTATGGCAAAAACCACCACAATATTGTAAAATAATTAGCCTCCAATTAAAATTTAAAAAAATATATTACCTGGCTAGTTCATACTTGAAATAGCTCTGATTCTGCAAGGATGAATAAAAGAGTCCCGCTTCCAAAAACGGGACTTCTCCTGTGGCTCAGGCGGTAAAGAATCTGCCTGCGGTGCAGAAGAGCTGGGTCGGGAAGATCCCCTGGAGAAGAGCATGGAACCTAATGGACTACAGTCTATGAGGTTGCAAAGAGTCAGACATAACTGATCAACTAACTCTTCTTCCTTTCACAAAATGGGCACAGAGGCAAGAAACAAAGCTCGGCAAGAACTCTGCCTTGTTTTAGTCATATTATTGTGTAGTACAGTTTCGTGTAAAAGCTGTCTTCAAATGGTTTAGAAAGTAGACATATGTAATCGTATTTCTTTATAGACATAGAAATGAAGTAACAATTATTTTGGTGTTTGTATTTGGTTTACTAGATCTGCTGCTGCTGCTAAGTCATTTCAGTCGTGTCCGACTCTGTGCGGCCCCATAGACGGCAGCCCACCAGACTCCCCCGTCCCTGGGATTCTCCAGGCAAGAACACTGGAGTGGGTTGCCATTTCCTTCTCCAAAGCATGAAAGTGAAAAGTGAAAGTGAAATCGCTCAGTCGTGTCCAACTCTTCGCGACCCCATGTATTGCAGCCTACCAGGCTCCTCATCCATGGGATTTTCCAGGCAAGAGTACTGGAGTGGGGTGCCATCGCCTTTTCCGTTACTAGATCTACATATGCTTAAATATAAAGATTTTCAATTACAATCTCATTGTCTTACTTTTGGCCAAAGTAACTTAAAACTGGAGCTAATTGAATGTGTTTTCCTTTTATAAAATGAAATATATCATTCTATATTTATGTAAGCCTTCTTATTGTTTCTACAGATAAATTTCCTGACTATGTAATCGCCCCATTTTACCTCATAAAATCTGTGTCTCTCCTCAGTACAGATAAATAAATGTTCAATGCATGAGCTAATAAACAAAGGGATGGATACCTACCATGGTACTGAAAACAATAAATGAGTTTAATAAAAAAAAAAAATAAATGGGAAATCATGGGTAGTAATGACATTGACAGTAGAAATTATTTTTTCTGGAAATTTTTTTTATGAAATAAACTTGGAAACTTTTCATATCCCTCTGATTATATGAGGTCAGATACACAGGAAAATTAAAGGGAGACTTTTCAGCACTTTTTGCAATTCAACTGGATTTTCTCCAAAGAATTCCAGACATTGTCACAAGCTATAATTTGCCAACTACATATTAGTCCTTCAAACACCTTCAAGTAAGGCTTCAGTCGTTCTTCAAAAGTAGGTTTAAAAGGTTAATCATTGCAGTGTTGTGAAAATACTATAATTTTGTTAGCACAGCAGAACATTTTGACTGGTATATGTACCAACATTGTGAAATAGCTAAGGTGTCGTGGTGACTCATGATTCCTGACCACGTTTCATACTCTTTCCTTTCTAAAATTTACTCAGTGTTTTGATACTTTATCAACTAAAAACATCTGTCCATAAACTTGAATAAGGAGACAATTAATTTTTGCTGCAGCAGGAATTTTCATTTTTAAGAATTAAATTACCGTATATGCTTTGCCTAGTTAAGAAAGTTAGTATAAATACTGATGGGGCTTGCCAGGTGGCACGAGTGGTAAAGACCCTGCCTGCCAACAGGAGACATAAGAGACTCGGGTTCAATCCCTGGGTCAGGAAGATACCGCAGAGGAAGGCGGGAAATCCACTCCACCATTCTTGCCTGGAGAATCCTGTTGACAGAGGCACCTGGAGAGCTACAGTCCATAGGGCCGGAAAGAGTCAGACATGACCAAAGCAACTTACCATACACACGTAAACAGCCATCTTGGGTTATAACTTTTAATGTGATATGCCATTAATTCAACAAATATCTGTTGAGAATCCATATGGCAGGCACTTTCTAGGAAAATAAAAAGTCCTTTCCCTAGTGGAGCTTACATTTAGCAAGAGGAGACAGAAAGTAAGCTAACAAATAAGTAAACTATCAAAATGTTAGTAAAGGAAAAGTACTATGAAAGAGAGAAGAGTGCGTGGGATCTGGAGGTTAGTGTGTGAGGAGTGGTGGTGTAACCTGAGAAAGGATGCTCAAAGGTCAGGGTTCATGGAAGAGGGACACTTGAGTAGCGACTCAAAGGATGGAACTTCCTTGGCACTAGAGTGATTAAGACTCTGTGCTTTCAATGCAAGGTGTGTGTTTGAGCCCTGGTTGGGTAGCTAAGATCCCACATGGCACATACTGAAACAAACAAACAAAAACTCTTGAAGATGAACGAGCCACTATTGTGTCCGATACATTGATAATTCCTGTTATAAGTTTCCCTTTGGGCAGCCCTCATGTCTGTATATCTATATGGTAAGATCATTTTCCCATCTAAAACTTCAATCACTCCTTAGGCTGCTTTGAGCATAACGAACAATCTCCTTCATTTGTTCTGTGACAGCGCCCGTGATCTATTCCGGTCTCAACCTCCAGCCCTCTGCCTCTTTCTGTTGCTTGCAATGCCTGAGCCATGCTGGATTTATTTCAGTTCCCTCTCTAGTACCAGTGGCTTTCCCACAAGCATTTCTATCTTCCTGTAACCATTTCCCAAATTGCACTTCTATTTGACCCACTTTCCAACCAGCTGACCGCCCCTACCTCCACTGTCCAAACTATCCCCTGTTCTTAGATTCTTACTGCACATTATAGTTGCCTTCCCAGTCCTTTTTGCAACAGTAAGTAAATAACTGTGTAATTATTTAATTTCTGTTTCCCCTTATAGACCTTAAGCCATATGACTGGCATGTTGTGTAACGTCTGCCTTGTTCATTCCTATATCCCGAGCGCCTGGCATGGGGTAGAAGATCAGTATTTGAGGGGTTACAGGAGGGCAGCCAGCAGCTTGGGGCTCAGGGTCTGGGGCCACCAGAGTAGGGCTTCTGAGGTCAGTGTTTATGAGGAGAGGGGGTTCACTATAGTTTCTGGTGGGGGCTGAAGGCACCACTGCTGGGGATGGAGGCAACATGGGAGTCTAAATAGAAATAGGGCAAGGAGGTAGGGAGAGGAGTGACCCCAGATCCTAGGAAGCCAGGAGCCGAGCGTCGATGACATAGAGCAGCAGCAGCAGGACCACATAGAAGAGGATGAAGCCACTCAGACCAGAGGGGGGCCGGGGGGGGGTGGGAGCTGCCCCCACAACTTCACACCTCCAGGGTGCCTCACAGCCCTGGCCCTCGCCATTTCTCTCCTCTAGAGCCTCCTAACTCATCTCCCTCTTTCTACCTTCACTCCTCTCGAATCCATCTTCTGCATGGTTGTCAAAGTGATTTTTCTAGAAGAGAGCTCTGATCAGAGTCTTCTATTTAAAACTCTCCACAGAATTCTCTGTACCATTAGGATTAAGTTCAAATTCTCAGCAGGGCATATTCAAGTAGGACATTTGAGACCCTGGGCCCTGCTCCTTTGCCTTCACAAACTGGGTTGGATGCCCAGTTTCCATAGTTTCATAATATCCTACACATACTTCTTTTTTCTGTTAAAATTTTTTTTGTTTTGGCTGTGCCTCAAGCAGATTAGATCTTAGTTCCCTGACCCAGGATGGAACCTGTGCCCTCTGCAGTGGAAGCATGGAGTCTTCACCACTGGAGCACCAGGAAGGTCCCTGCATACTTCTGCGTTAGTGCTTTTTATAATTCATGGCCTTCTCTCTGAAATGCTTTGTGGGGAACATTGTGTGACAAGGAGACAAGGATTGCAGTGCTTTTCCAGGGTAGCCCAACCGCTGCCCTTGAAAATCCTTTATTTTCTGAGCTGGGCTAGTGAATAGAAGAGGCCATACACCATGCTTGTCATGGAAACAGTCAAGTGTACATTTCTGCTCTCCAGTTTATTTTCTTTTTTCCTCAACAGAATAAAAGATATGTACCTTTCTTTTGTATTTTACATATTCAGCCTTGAATGATGTGTATGTTTCCTATATGTGAGCCAGGAGTCCATTTTTCTAGTCTTTTTATTATTGAGTGTTGCCTGCTTCTTAGGAATTATCTCTATCAGTATCAGTTCAGTCGCAGTCGTGTCCGACTCTTTGCGACCCCATGAACCGCAGCACACCAGGCCTCCCTGTCCATCACCAACTCCCAGAGTCCACCCAAACCCATGTCCATTGAGTCGGTGATGCCACCCAACCATCTTTAGTTCTTCATTCAACAAGAAGTTACTGAGTACCTACGTTTCTTTAAACATTATTCCACCAAGTGACAAAGACAAAAAGAACAGAGCCCCTGCTCTGGAAGGAGGCAGTGTTGATGCAAGGCTTTCATAAGACTCCCCTAGTGGTTTTGCTTCCAACGAAATGCCTCAATCTCATCCCCAGTGACTGGGATTCAGGAAGCATGGAGCCACAGAGGAGAGGGTACGTGGTATCCTCTGAACATGGGCCGGCCTGGGTCTGGGGTTTGGGTCTGAATTTTTGCTCTAAATTCAGGCTAGCATCCTTCCATTTATTAGAAGGAATAAAGTGCGTCTTGACAAGATGAAAGGAACAGACCAAGAAGGAAAGCATATACGACAGAGAAAAAGTGATCAGGAAGTGAAGGTGAGGGGCAGAGGGAAAGGAAAGTGAATGTGAAGTAACTGAGTGGGCCTCGAAAGAGGAAAGAAAGTGCGCCATGGGGCTGACACACAAACACCAGGCGCTTTCCACGCCGGAAGTCTCCTCACACCTGAACAAGTGGAGGTCCAGACTTCACAGAGCAGGAAACCGTGACGGGCCCTAACTATGAGGCGCTCGTCCCTGCTCCCAGAAAGACGTGCATCCTTGGGTTAAGAATTGCTGTGGCAGCCACCCTTGTATTCTGGGGAAGAGGGGTTCCAGCAGTGTGCACTTGAGGGACTTTAGAAAGCCTCAGAGGCTCACACATTCAGTCACTCCCCCCTATTTCGGATAATTCATGTCAGGTACAGTCATGCATTTTAAAGACTCGTGGGTGTGATGGTCCAAGCCAAGGGGGCTAGTAGTTGCACTCCTACCATGAACTCTGCCCATCAGTCTCCCTCTCCCCTGTTCTCTTCCCTCTCACCTTTCAGCCATCCTGCCCAACACGGCTCCTGGTTCTCAGTTCACCTGCCTTGGTCCTCAGCTTGGACTTGAATTTCTCCTCATCCTGGGCTGCCAAGAGGTCACTGATCTCTGTGTCCCTTGGCCCAGTCCCAGACTCCCATTGGTGAACAGCACTCTCACAGTTTGGAGCCATACTTGGGCCTTAAGAGGATGGACTAGATGTGAGGAAAGCCATAGCCTCCGGGGCCACAAGGCAAGGGAAGAACAGAGGGCTCCTACAGACCCCTGACTGCTCCTGTCTCATCCATAATGCCCCAAGAGAGAAAGCTGCTTCCTTGTATGCCTCCCATACCCAAATAATAGCAGCACACCAGACTCTCCCACCTGCCTAGTCTGAGGATAAGGTGGAGAGATGGAGCCTGTTCCTGGTCCGCACCTGACAGATGATGCAAAGAAATAGCTCCCAGCCACTGGTGGATAATAGTGAAAGAGCCTGCTTCTGCTCTTCAAGAAGTAGGAGAAGCAGCCTAGCCAAACAACATAAACAGGCAGTCCTGATGCTTCCTCTGGCTCATTGGTTCTTGATCACTTGCCCCTGTTTACCTTGGCTCCACGTCAGGGCTATACTCTCCTCGAGGTGGTAAACAAGATCATTTTCACGAAAACCACGCGGTAGCAGCCTGAGAAGTGATTCAAGCTGCTTTCCTCGGAAGTGTTCTATCTTTTAATAGGATTTTGATCATTTATGAACTCCTCCCATAGCCCATCAAGAATGTAACGCTGGCTTATTCCATCTTATTTTCTGAAGCAATTTGTTGTGTTCTTTTCAGTAGAGGGCACAATTCTCTTCTTATAGGTAGGAGAGGAATGTTAGCTTGGCGGAGAGGAAGGTACTTCCTAACAATAAGAGACTTACAAGAATGGAATGAAAGTTTCTTAGGTAAGCCACAGAGGAAAGTATCAGGAATTAGGTAGAATTGAAAGCACAATATGGAACACATTTTTTTTTTTAGAGAAGCATTTGCTAGACACATTTTAACAGGTGAAACTGAGAAATCAAAATGGGTCATTGAATTGACTGAACATCTCAAGCTCTGCGATTTGATACACTATAAAGACTAGATTATTTATGCATAAGCAACACACCTATTTTCCCTAGCTTGGAGTCACATTTATCTTACTATTCTAGCCATAATAATTGATGACTACTCGCCCAGACCGTGGAAGTCTGCAGACTCTCTCCTAGGACTCCTCTCCTCACAGATTCCTGGTAAGGCACTGGGAACTAACAGGATGCATTCCATGGAGACTACATTTACGGTGACTTCCCAAAACTCTCCAGGAACAATGGGAGGTCATTTTATGTAAATAAAAGTTCCATCCTGGTGAATTTCCCAGAACAAAGGGAATTTGTTACCACACTTATCTGATATATTCAACTCTAGGAACTGAAACTTTCAGCAACCTCAATTGGAAATTCCTTTTCTAAAAATAATAATAAAAGCAATTCTTAAGATTCTCCCTTAAATACCACACAGCAAGTTACAGTTACTATCCACTGTGAATTCAGGCTAGCGTGGGGAAACAGAACACAGATGAGACACCTATATGCCTTTCCTTTAAAAAGAAAGAACAAAAAGAGATTGACATTTCTAAGTGTTCATTCATTCATTTAAAAAATATTTGCTTATTCATTTATTTGGCTTCTTCAGGTCTTCTGCAGTGTGTGGGATCTTTAGTTACGGCATGTGAACTCAGCTGTGGCATGTAGGATCTAGTTCTCTGACCAGGGATTGAACCCACATCCCCTGCATTGGGTGCACATTCTTAGCCACTGGACCTCCAGGGAAGTTCCTCTAAGTGTACATTATTTTTTTGTGTGTGATGACAAGTTCTAGCTCAGGCTTTCTGTTTTCAGAAAAACATACACACACATTCATTCAAATAAAATTATGCTCTTATCCCAGACATTTGTAAAATTATAGATCTTAATTAAGCTGCAGAGGTCCTCTGAACAATTATCTAGAAATGAAATAAATGAAACTTGAATACTGATTTGGTAACATTTTAAACATAAAAGTTTTAGAATTATACATGTAATATCTGTTTATTGTAGAAAAACTGGAATATATGGGAAAATAGAAAATAAGAAAATACCAATAATTCTACCACCCAGAGATAATCACTTGTTATTTTGGTGTCTTTCTTTCCAGTTTATTTTTCTAATAATTAAAAAAAAATACTGTGATTGTATGATATCTTAATTTTCCTATGTTACTTGAAATGAGAATATTTTCCTATAAATCATTAACAAAGGTTTGCAAATATCATTTTGATGATCACAAAATAGTATTATTGTTGAACTTGTAGAGACCTTTTTAATTTCTGAGGTTAGTAACAAGCCAGTTTAGTACAGTTGATGTAGAAGTAGTTTTCTCAGAACCAAAGATTCTTCTATAATCTGATCTGACTTTACCATATCATTAGTAGGTGAGTGGACCATTCAGAAACCAGTTAAAGGCATGAGTAAATCATATGGTTTCCCTCCTATCTGAGGTGGAAACCCTTGGTTCTTGCCTTTTTTAGGCCAGTGAAACTTCTCATTAGTCTTGGAAGAACCTCTAATGACGGGATTGCTGAGTGGTTCAGTCATAACTACAATTGGCCAGTCCGTCAACTTTACCTAGTGGACAAACCAAATGCCTTTCCTGACATTGCCAGGCTCTGGCCTAGATGTTAAACGTGAAGTAAGCAAGCAGTTCAGACCCTGCTCTTGTGGCATTAGCAACCTAGCTGAGACTGTTAATCAAAATTTATTTGGAAGTTTCTATGCGGTTTACATCTTTGAAGTGTCTTATCAATCAGTAAGCATGTGGTATAACAGAACAGATTATAAAGTGATATTCAAGTTTTTAAACAACTGAGGAAAAGTCTGTTCAGTTATTTAGCCTATGTGCATGGGGCAAACATTTTGTAAGCCTTTGGGTTGTGTATTTGGCTGAATTCTGCAATCAGGAAAGAGGTCACTACCTAGAATATATGTCAATTATAGTCAAGATAAGGCATGTCCCTTCTGGAACTGAAGAAGTCCACGGGTAAAAACATGCCCCTAAATGCCTGGCAAATTACCCTGAAATATAGTGTAATATCAGGGACTGAAAGTTAGTCTTGGAAGCTAGAAGACTGGACATTTGACTAGATAAATGTCATTTCTCCAACCTTGGAAAAATCTCTCATTTAAAAGCAGATGATGGCCCTCAGGCAAATAACAATAAATTTGTTAAAAGTATACTGCACACAACATATTTTTCATAGAGCTTTTAATCAGAAGATTGTATACTAGGTATTAATTCTATATTTAGCATAATCAAATAATGGAGCTCTCAGAGCTTTAAAAAAAGCCATTTATTTCAGAATAAACAATTCATCCATCTTAAAAGAGGTACTCTAAATGAATTTCATGATAGCACAAAATAATACACATTTGTTATTCTAATCTGAAGAACATGACAGTCACTTCTGGTGAGTTATTCTTAAGTGAGCAATAAGGTCAGTGGCTTAACAAAGAGAAGAAACAGAGAAGGGGAAACAGACAGAGGCCAGATGTGCAGTTCAGGATGTGTATTTATATACCAACACCTGCTGCTGAGAAATTCCGAAGACCTCATTCCAGGCATGCTGTACTAAAAGCAACCATTTTATCACAGGCACATTTGAATTGTTGGTGCATTAGATAATACTCTTTTTCCATTTGCTTTCCACACTTTAAGAATCCTGAGAGTATGGAGTGTCACTAATTATGGTGCCTGAACACGTGGTAATTCCGTCAGCCACAGAAAAGGGCAAATTTGCTTTATTCAGTTATTGGTATTGCCACAGGGCAAAACTGACTCATCACTACACAGGAATTTAAGACTTTCCATTGCACTCATTACCCTGTATTATATATAAATAAAGACATGAGTGTTTTCTAAGTATCCACAAATATCTTTTTGACTACAGATTCTCATTTTATTTCTTTGCTTGATGCCTACATTAAAATAAAACAGATCAGGATAAAAGGTAGATAATTAACATCACAATTAAACTAGCTCTTTAGCTACATATGCAAAGGTGTTAATTGCCCATTTACAAAACCTTACTAAACTGAGCTCAAATGTATGTGACTACAGTCGTAGCCATATATATATTGCTTGTTTATTTTTAAGATTGGATTTTGAAGGAAAAGTTAGGATTCCACATATTAGGTATGCAAAACATACAAACAAAATAGTGCTTGATAGTTAACGCTGAAAGAGTAGGTTTTGAACCTGTTACTTTGGATGACACGTTATAGGAAAAGGATGCCTTTCGTAGTGGGAAACAGTTGCTCAGTGTTGCCAATGAGTCATTGAAAAACCCAATACTGTGTTTAAGAAATCAACACTAGTACTAGCTTTTGCATTTTATAGTTTGTAGTATTCATTGGTGGAGAAGGAAATGGCAACCCACTCCAGTGTTCTTGCCTGGAGAATCCTGGGGACAGAGGAGCCTGGTGGGCTGCCGTCTATGGGGCCGCACAGAGTCATACACGACTGAAGCGACTTAGCAGTAGCAGCCCCAGTATTCATTGGGGTAATCATTCATTTCTTAATTACAAAATGTATGAATGGCCTTGTTCTCTGGAATGAGAGATTACCAAAAGTCAGGACCAGTAAAGTAAATTTGCTCTAAAGCCATAAGCCTAAAAATAGAAATTTCTATTAGACTCTTTTCAGAATGGTGAGGAGTTAAACCAACAGTTCTAGCTCTGGGACGCTAGAGAAAAGTTTAAGAATTTGCCAAGGGAAAGCACTAATTTAAAAGCATGTATGTATATGCATTCAGCTAAGAAGATCCATGGGCTTCCCTGGTGGCTGAGTGGTAAATAATCCACCTGCAATGCAGGAGATGTGGATTCAACCAGTGTTGGGAAGATCTGGAGTAGAAAATGGCAACCTGCTCCAGTATTTTGCCTGGAAAATCCCATGGACAAAGGAGCAGGGCAGGCTACAGTCCATAGGGTTGAAAAGAGTCAGACACAACTGAGCATACACACACACACAAGAAAATCCCTAGAACAAGACAAAATGTTAAGATTTTCATAAGGATTTCATTTCTATTATGCTTGCCCTGTTGCTAGAGTTAATATTGGCTAGGATGGACATCTTTTACATGCAATCATTTTAGGACTTTCATTCCAAATTTTAAGTTTGTGGCTGTAAAACAATTTTCATATAAATGAGACATTGAAAAATCATTTTGTAATACAAAATAACATCTGTGGCAGAAGTTGAATTTTGTAAGTGATGGAGAAGGAAATGGCAACCCACTCCAGTGTTCTTGCCTGGAGAATCCCAGGGACAGGGGAGCCTGGTGGGCTTCCGTCTATGGGGTCACACAAAGTCGGACATGACTGAAGTGACTTAGCAGCAGCAGCAGCAGAATACTAAACTGTTAGTTAAGTGTACCTGGAACTTTGTGCTTCCAGTTTTGCTTGAAATCAACTTTAAAAAGGTTAATGAAATGATGGACTAGAAGTGGTGAGGGCTTTTTGTATGAAGATAGAAGCCACCTGGGATAAAGTGGTAAGAATTCTATCTTTATAAATAATGGCAATAACTGAATTGTGAAAACAAAATGATTTTTTTATGAAAAAAGCACCCATCTATTTTGCTAAAAAAATTTCTATTTCTTGACTATAAATAAATCAGCTGTCTAGATATTAATATAATACTACTGGAAAACTATTTTATTCAAATCTAGTGATCAAGAAATATCTGATGAACCCAATAAAGTAACTTCGAATTCCACTTTCTGAAGTTTTTAATGTCTCCTCCTCAGACTTAGGGGAACTTTGGGAAACTATAACATGAGGGACCTTTAGGAGTAGATAGCCTTACTTTTGAAACCTGCAGGAACTACTAGCATGGAAAAAAGTTCATAGCCACTTAGGGATATCCCATATCAGCTTTACCTTGTGAATATGGAAGAGAAATATAATTAAGAAAAAAAATCAAACACATATCATAAAATCCCTAGGGACATCTTATCCTTCCTTAATACAAATACTTTATCAGGCAAATCTGTGTAAACAGTGTACCTGGATTTTGGCATGGTATTTTGCAAAGTCTCCTATAGCAAAATAATGGACAGAAGAGAGAAATGTAGACTGCATTATAGTACAGCTGTGTGGATGCTTAGGTGGTCCAGTGAGAAGGGAGACCCTGAGTGTATGTGAGGGGTCATACATAGGACAACAGTAAATGGAATGAAAACACAGGAGACATTTTTAATCAAATTTTAGATAATCAATTTGCTGGTGTGAATATATTAGAAAGAGAATTCATATTCAGAAGAATGTTGAAAGGTGGATTAATGGATCAAATTAATGAGATTGAACTTTAAAGGAAGAAAAAAATATAATACAAAGTATAATATCCCTTTCTGATCTTCAGTGAAACACTTCAAGTATTTTTCCCCCCTCACATTATTGTTTTACCTCAAGGGATAGATAATCTTATCTAATTAGTGTTCATTTACTACCTAGAAGTCAATAACTGGAATTAAAAGAATCCCTAGATTCATTTCCAGAGTATATGATCAAAGAAAACTAAGATGGGAATTTGAGAATTACCCCTCCTGGTAAATGAAGTTTTATCACAGGTAACTCATCCACTGCAAGCTCGTATCCCTGAGCCCTTGACAGATTAAATGTTTATCGCCTAAAACTGAAAACAAAACAAAAACTTTAAAGGAAGAGGGTTACACTCACCTTTCAGTCCCAACATTTTGCAAGGTTTGGCAACTTTCTAAGCTTTGAAATATGAACAAAATGTAAAGAAAACTAACAGATTCTCTCAGTATGGTGAGGATAGCTGGAATCCCTACAGAGGGGCAGTGGCTAATGGAAATAAGCCAAGAAGTGGCAGAGGAAGCTGAGGTGGTGGGTGGGTGGAGGGTGGGAAGATGGTTTGCGCTTTGCTTTCTGCTGTGCTTTGGTGGGGGGTGACTGGGGGGCATGTCTGAATTCACACTCTAAGAAACTCTATAGTTTCTGTGGGTATAAACAGCAGTTTAAGATCATGATACCCAAAAGGGGAGGTGGCCTTAGTCTCACAAAGAAATCTTACTGTCTGACACAGGCTTCTGTCTGATAGTTGGGACAAGCCAGCAGAGGCATTTTCAGTGGAAAGTACAATCTGCCTTCTAGTGTTTGCAGCAGGAGAAGCTGGGCAATCTGTGGGGAAAGTCAGTTCTGTGGATAAAAGAGTCTCAGGCTCAGCAGGGAGAGTGAATTACACACCAGAAACAAAGGAAACATCTTCACAATCAGCATTGCACATGGAGCAGGGGAGGGAAGAGTCAGTGGGTGTGAGGCTCCTGGGGACCACAATAGCGTGTCAGATGTTAGGCTAGGCAAATCAGCATTAAAAACAACCAACCTATTTGAGGGAGCAGGGCTCTGGATCATAACCCAACTTTGGTCTGGATATCTCTGGACACAAATTATTTTCCAAATGTGAGTACAGCTGAAAATAAAGTAACTAAAATAAATAGCGCAACCAACGACTAGTTTTTTTATTATAGCAATATTATAAAAATAAATATTAAAATATGATTAAGGATAGCATAAAATAGGGATTAGGAGCCTGGACTCTGAAGTCCCTAGGTTCAAATCCCGGGTCTACCTAGCTGTGTGACTTTGGGTGAGTGACTTAATTTCTCTGTGCCTCTAATAGCATCTACCTCCAAGGGTTTTTGCGAGTATTAAATGGGTTGATACTTGTAAGCACTTAGAGCCACACCTGGAAAACCATGAATGCTATATATAAGCTTTTGCTAAGTGAAAATGAACATTCAGATTGATGATAGCAATATAAAAGCTTATCCCAACATATAAATGGGCAAAGACTATCAACAATCACACAACCGATGATTCAATGATTAAGTACAGGAAAATACTCAACATTAGCAGTAATCAATGAAACGCATCTTAGAAAAAACAAGGTACCACTATAGCAGTATCACCATTGCAGAAAAGATGGAATGGGTGTCTTTCTCTATTCCTTCACAAAACACTCACTTTTTATGTCACAAGTACACTTGTAGGTACTGGTAATAGAAAAATGAAGACCTCATCCTCATCCTTCCCTTGAAAATCTCACAGTCTAGGTGAGAGACAAAGATGTAGATAGACTTCCATTATGAAACAATGTGATGGGTTGTGTATCTTACACAGACACTGGCTATTGGAATGCACAGGTTGCGGTTATTAACTCCACCAGGAGGAAAAGGGGAGGGTTGGAAAGGTAAGGTGGAGTCAGGTTATAAAAGATGCTTGCATGGTACTGCTAGGGAATTTGGCATAAGGTATAAAAGGATAGTCACTGCTCTTCATTTTCTAATTAAGAGGCTAAACCTAATACTTATAATGCGTGTGTGCATGCTCAGTCACTCAGTCGTGTCCAACTCTTTGAGACCCCATGAACTGTAGTCTGCCAGGCTCCTCTGTCTATAGGATTATCCCAAGCAAGAACACAGGCTGTTGCTGCTGCTGCTGCTAAGCTGCTTCAGTCATGTCTGACTCTGTGCGACCCCATAAACCAGGCTCCCCCGCCCCTGGGATTCTCCAGGCAAGAACACTGGAGTGGGTTGCCATTTCCTCCTCCTGGGGATCTTCTGGACCCAAGGATGGAACCTGCATCTCCTGCATTGTCAGGCAGATTTTTTTTTTTTTACCACTGAGCCACCTGGGAAGCCCCAATATATAATTTACATCCATTAATTTGAGGGAAACAAAGATATCCTTATATGCTGAGAGGGCAGTCCTTGGGACTGTCATTCCTGCAGAGTCAGGTGATGCCTAGCATACGCATCTCCTTTTTGTTTTTGGCTACATTGCTTGGCATGCAGAACCTCCCCAACCAGGGATCAAACCCTCTGCCCCTGCAGTAGAAGTGCAGAGTCTTAACCACTGGACTGCCAGAGAAGTCCTAACCTTCCATTTCGAAAGCAGTTTGGCGATAGTACTTATAGATCCGTAGAGGAGTTCATCTAACCTCGTAATCTTGGGAAATAAGTAGGATTATTTATAATAATAATAATACTGGAAATGTTTAATGACATCAAGGTATACTTGATGAAAAATTTGCAGAAGATTTAAACAGGATGAAAAATTTTGAATTCATGTAGAAATATGAAAACATACTTATGACATAATGTAAAATGAAATAACAAGGTGGTACTTATAATTGGAGTCTTACTAAGTGTAAGGAAAGATATAAGGGAAATTTTTAAATGATTGATTTGGTACGCTTAGATTAGTGGAATTGTGGCTATTTAAATATTTTTCTGATTCTATTTTTCTTTTTTCTTTTCTTTTGGCCACACTGTAAAGCCTGTGGGATCTTAGTTCCCTGACCAGGGGTGAACCCGCGCTACCTCTAGTGGAAGTGCAGAGTCTTAGCTGCTGGATAGTCAAGGAAGTTAATTTTAGTGCAAAAGAAAACAAGGAGAATTTCTTCATACAGGTCTAAAAAGGAGACCAGCTTGGCAACTTATCAAATAAAAAAGTCCAGAGATTTTAGCTATGAAATGATAATAAAATAACAATTTGATATCCTTCCCCTCCCCTCAAAACAAATTCCATGTTAAAGAGTTAAACCACAAGAATAGGATTTATACTTAGTTTTCACTGATTAGACTGTCTGAAACTTACTCTGTTCTGGAAGCCTCATTGTAAGAGGGACACAAGCAAATTGGACTATACCCAGATAAGAGAGAGTGAGAGAATGGAATTGAAGAATGTGCCAAAACCTTATTGCAGAAAGAGGAAGGCAATGTGGGGATATGTAGAGGTCACAGTTTTATTCAAAAATGTTTTAAGTGCTGTTTCAAAAAAGACAGAATAGATTTCTTTATGTATGTCCAGGCATTCCTTTGAATAGTCACTTTCAAAGGCTTCACCTTGGGCTTCCCTGGTGGCTCAGGTGGTAAAGAATCTGCCTACAATGTAGGAGACCCAGTTCCATCTTTGGGTCAGGAAGATCCCCTGGAGAAGGGAACAGCTACCCACTCCAGTGTTCTTGCCTGGAGAATTCCATAGACAGAGGAGCCTGGCGGGCTGTGGTCCGTGGCGTGGCAAAGAGTAGGACACAAATGAGTCACATAATACTATTCAGAACAAAATGGTCAGCCATGAAAGATGATAAATTCCTTGGAATTAGATTGATTAGCTAGATGATGTATACAATCTGATGGGGATATTACCGAGGAGGTGAGAGTTTGGATTGTTATTCCAATCCTGAAAGTTAATAACTCAAATTGTCCTCTGAAGAAATCCACAACTTGGCACACTTTCCTGAACATGGAGAATGTACTTATTACTTTTTTTTTAAACTGGGCTGCTAAGGTTAGAAACAAGAAAGGGCTTGGAAAGATGTTAGAATGACAGTTGAAATAAAGTTAATATTTAAGGATGAAAGGGGTGGCTTGAAAGAAGTACTACAATCAAATCCTTTAGTAATGAAAAGTTGGATGAAAAGTAGAAAGCTTGCATTATAGTAGCTATTCCAATCACTGGTGTTTTGCAATGAGGGACAGTTTTATTAAATTTCATTCCATTAAAAATTAAATCCATTTAAATCCCCAGAAGGAATGTTGAAGGAACATTGCAGAACCTAGAGCAATAGCTATGGATCACATATTTTCTGGTTTTTGAGAATGAAAGATACACTTAAAATGTATTTTAAAGTGGATTCTTTTTATTCTTGAAAAGCTGGTTTCTGAACTGGGAATTATTTGTGGTTGATTATTAAAGACTTAGTCTCAGAAATATTATAGCATATGTATTGCTCTTTCCTTCAATGATTTTTACAGGATAGCATTCATTTCTTTGAAGTAATAGCATAAAAAGAGTCAAAGATTCAGATTATTATTGCAATAATTCAAGGCTTTTTGTTTTAATTGAAGGATTTGTGGCAAATTACAAGGACATAATTTAGTCAAAGGAATGTTCTAAATCTTGGTTTGTCTTCTCATGACTCTTGAAAGTGTTGCACAGTGTAATCAACAAGGAACAACCAGTATTTAAGAAGTTTCTTCTTATAATAACTCATGTTAATCTATTGGATCTTAGAATTTTTGTTTTAATGTGGAATTTTAAGTATAAATGTTGATATCTATTTTTAAAGTTATCAAGAAGTACATATAAATACTATGTTCAGTTCTTTAATTAGAGTAATGGGATTATGTTGTAAACTAGTTTAATTAAAAATGCCTGATTCAAACTATTTTATCTTGTGAAAAACTGATCTTATGGTTCCAAAAGAGATGACCCATGTAGCATACATTTCATTTCACAGCAATTTGGCTTTGTCCTGCCTATCTTATGAGACTTTGTTTTGATTTAATTTTTGTTGTTATTATTGTTGTCATCAAGAATCTTATAAATCTTGAAACTTTGATTCAGTTTAGAATCATTATTTGGAGAAAAAATATTATATATGTATACATATGTATCAAATATATACATATATTATTTATCAATAGTTAGAAATTATTCCATTTTATAAACATTTTATGGGCAAATTTCAGAACAAATTATTCATTTTTTAAATCCACTTTTCCATGCTGGGTGGTAGACCAAGTGACATTTCTTTTGAAGATAGCAGACACGATGTAAGTGAATTAAAATTAAAAGACTTAATTACATCTAAGCATGACATGTTAGTACCCAAAAATATTTGGAAGCTCCCATTGCTAAATAAACAGTCAAATTTAAATGGATTAAATATGAGCATAACTGCACATTTATTAGATTGCTACACTTCCCCCCACACCATGCCAGATAATTATCATTCAGAACAAATATTTTATAATCAACAAAATGCAACAGAGGGGAAGTAGAGCTTGACAATTATGAGAAAAAATTCTTTTCTCCAGAGATTTATAAGCAGGTGTCCTTAATATGCACAAATACACACACATTCACACCCACACATGCCTTCCATCAGCAACAACTGCTGCTCTAACCTATAGACTAATTCTGTTCTTGGCTTTTGGCCAAGCATTTCTGGCCTTGGGCCTTGACATTGTACTTGAAAAAGGAAACAGACGATTGTAGAAAGCTAGTCCAAGAAGATGTAGACCTAAATTATCAGAATAGCCAGCAATTCTCGGGGGAATAATGGACTCATGTCCTTACAGAGACTGAAGCACTGCTCATAGCATTCTTTCACAGCAAAAAATAAATACAAGTGGCATTAATTGATGGAAGAGACCTTGTAGGGAATGAGGAGAAACATCACCTCAAGTCTGAATCTTCCTGCATCCTGCATAGATTCTAGGAATCTGAAGTTAGCAATGTTGATCAAAGGTTAACTATTCCAGAAGGCATTAGAATATGAACATTTAATGAGAGATAGAAACAAGCAAAAAGAGACCTGACCAAATGAAAACTCACGCTCTTCCTGTTCTTGGTTGGAAAGTCTAATAAGGTACCAATACTTCCCAAATTAATTTAAAATTTTAGCATGTCTGAAGAGTCTCAGTGGTATTGGAGGAATTTACCTCAAACATTAACATAGAAATAGAGCTGACATACGCTAGAACTGTGTCCTCATCAGTTAATTCCATCGTCGCGGGGGTGACTAGACTAGACGATAGAATTAACTGATGAGGACATAGTTCCTTATCCCACCCATTTCAAACATAGAAATTCTAGATAAACATGTAATGCAAAAAGCAAGAGTGAGAAGAAAATGGAAACTGAAGGACTTTGTATTCAAAATGAGTCTGCAAACCAAAATGCTACCATACGTGAGAACATTTAATTTCAGAAATATGGCCAAACTTCTACTAAGTGTGTCAAGAAATTTGATCTCAGAAAGCCATTTAACAAAATCAACAATGGGACATATTTGACCTCACGTTAAAAGAGCACTGTGTATCGGTTGAAAAAAAACTTTAAATATATGTAGAATGCTCTAAGAGCTAAATGCAGCAATCTGAATAACAACAAAAACCACCAATACGTGAAAAGGCAAAAATTAAAAAATTAAATGGACATGAGAAAGTGAACATCCAACAATTATGAAAATAAAGAATAGAGTCTTTCTAAATTATTAAAGTATTAATAACACTGAGTTAAGAACAGAGGCATGGAATCCAGGAAACAATTGTTAAGCTCAGAAAATTATAAAAAGATGAAGTACTGAAAAAGTAGACTGTTAGAAATATTTACATACATAAACATTTAAGAGTAACCACCAAAAAGGTACAAATTCAACCTATAGCTTCCAAATCAGCAGAGGAGGAAAAAAAGGGCTTATGAGGAATATCAATTCAAAAAGAAAAAATAAAATAAATAAAAAGAATGATAAAAAGAAAGCCCCAAATAAGATGTATAAATCCAAATATATCAACTGGGGCTTCCCTGGTGTCTCAGAGGGTAAAGCATTTGTCAGCCTGCCTGCAATGTGGGATGTGGGTTCTATAGTTAACTACCAGGAGATTAAGCTCATAAATGAAAAGAATTATCTAATTTGTTCTTAAACCCAACAATATACTATTTTCAATAAACACAATTTAAACAAAAGTATGTAGAAAAGTTGAAAATCAAAGGATGAAGAAAGATGCACACACTATTGCTACTTTAATAACAGTATCAACGTTACATACAGAATATGAGCCAAAGTATTAATAGAGCTCAAGAGGCATGGCATAACAATGCAAAGAAAAATCCATCAAGAACACAGATCATAAACTGTTAACCACATAGCCATGAAATGCATAAAAAGAATCTAAGAAATAATGAGCAAAATTTACAAGTCCACAATCAGAGTGGGTGATTTAACACAGCTTTCCAAAATTTATGTATTAAGCAGACATAAAATTAGTCAGAATATGGCAGATATTAATGAGGTGATAACATGTTTAATTTACTGGATTTATAGAGAGAATTCTGTACCTTCCAATCAGACAAACCCACATCGAACCTTTACAAAAACTGACCCTTTACAAGGCAAAAAGGAATTCCAGTAAATTACAAAAAAAAAAATCACTAACATTCATCAAATCCTCTCACCATAATAAAATATTCAGTTCAGTTGCTCAGTTGTGTCCGACTCTTTGCATCCCCATGGACTGCAACACGCCAGGCTTCCCTGTCCATCACCAACTCCCGGAGCTTGTTCAAACTCATGTTCATCATGTCGGTGATGCCATCCAACCATCTCTTCCTCTGTCGTCCCCTTCTCCTCCCGCCTGCAATCTTTCCCAGCATCAGGGTCTTTTCCAATGAGTCATTTCTTCACATCAGGTGGCCAAAGTATTGGAGTTTCAGCTACAGCATCAGTCCTTCCAATGAACATTCAGGACTGATCTCCTTTAGGATGCACTGGTTTTATCTCCTATAAGTCCAGGGGACTCTGAAGAGTCTTCTCCAACACCACAGTTCAAAAGCATCAGTTCTTCAACACTCAGCTTTCTTTATAGTCCAACTCTCACATCCATACATGACCACTGGAAAAACTATAGCAAAATTCTGACTAGACAGAACTTTGTTGGCAAAGTAATGTCTCTGCTTTTTAATATGCTGTCCAGGTTGATCATAGCTTTCCTTCCAAGGAGTAGCGTCTTTTTATTTCATGGCTGCAGTCACCATTTGCAGTGATTTTGGAGCCCCCCAAATAAAGTCTCTGACTATTTCCATTGTTTCCCCATCTGTTTGCTATGAAGTGATGGGATCAGATGCCATGATCTTAGTTTTCTGAATGTTGAGTTTTAAGCCAACTTTTTCACTTTCCTCTTTCACTTTCATCAAGAGGCTCTTTGCTGCTGCTGCTGCGTCACTTCAGTCTTGTCCGGGTGGTGCCATCTGCACATCTGAGGTTATTGATATTTCTCCCGGCAATCTTGATTCCAGCTTGTGCTTCATCCAGCCCAGCATTTCACATGATGTACTCTGCATATAAGTTAAATAAGCAGGGTGACAATATGCAGCCTTAACGTACTCCTTTTCTGATTTGGAAGCAGTCTGTTGTTCCATGTCAAGTTCTAACTGTTGCTTCTTGACCTACATACAGATTTCTCAGGAGGCAGGTCAAGTGGTCTGGTACTCCCACCTCTTTAAGAATTTTTCACAGTTTGTATAGAATTTTAGAAATTAATAATTAAAAAGCAGAGATGTTGAAAATACGGGAAAATATATCGAAACACTTAGAAAAGCAGCAGGAAAAGTGTTGTCAGTCATGTATGTGAACCAACTGTAAAGTCACAATAATAAAAGGAGTGTTTACCACTTAAGGATATATAGCTCAGATCTGATGAAAACACAATATTTGTTATATGTTATAGAAATAATATATGTCATGTTTATATATGTTAATGTGTGTGTGTTGTATAACAATTGAGTAGAAAAGAAAAAGATTCAGTAAATTGTATTGAAACAAGTGGTTCATAATTTGGAAAAATTCTTTTCGTACTAACACCAAAATCAATCCCAGATGGACTAAACAGTTGAATCTAAAAGTCAAGATAGAAGATCACTAGACAATAATAGAAATAAAATTTCTGTCTCTGAGCAGGAGAATATTTTCTAAGCCTCGAAGCAAACAAAAGATATAGTAAAGATCAATTTGGCTATAAAAAATTTTGCTTAAAAGATTTCTAAAAAAGTTTGTAACATAGATTCAAAGAAAGACAATAGCTATAACTATCACATATAAACCCTATGAGAAAAATGCCATGAGATAGATAAATGAGCATTGAAATAATGAATTATTTGGTGAAGAAAACAATATAAATATAAACTTTTCTATTCACACAATGAAATATGCTCTTCCCTAATACCTTAAGCATTTGTGAGGTTCTGATGAGATGGTCAGTCTTGTAAAGAACTGGTACTCAGTTTGGCAGTCTGTATCAAGGTATTTGAAATGTTTCTATGCCAAAGTATGAACAAAATTTTATTCATGATGATTTTCACCTCTTTGAAAAGTAAAAATTGCCAATAATTTGAAGTGTTCAATAATGAAGGAATAGTTAAGTAAGTTATGGTGTCCAATAAAATATGATGCAATAGAGTGTAATTATATGAAGCTTTTATTATATTCCATGTTATAACATAATAATATGCTTTGTCTTAATTTAAAATAAATCATCATACCAACCTATAAATGCAGTATCATTTTGACTACTTTAAAAAGTTGGAAGAAAATATATAAATATGTTAACTGTATTTTTCTCAAGCTAGAATTGTGGGTAATTTCTAGTCTGAAATATTCTCCTGTATTCTCCAGGTAGAGCATATATCACCTTTAATTAAAAAGTAATTTAAAAATAGGGATCTACATGTGGCTAGAGGTGAGATATTGTAATAGGCCAGGTAGAAATGTCAAGGATGGAAGGAGTAACAACTTTAGGAATCTCAGAAACTACTAAAAAGTTTGCCTAATGATAAAGAACTGCCTTTTAGCATTTGTGTGACCTAGATCAGGAAAAACCAAAACAAAGCAACAAGCAAACAGATAAACACAAATAGTATGTTAATTTAATTTAGTGCAAATATTTACTGAGTAGTCTTTATGATAGTGCTTTGAAATATGAATGAACTGCAGTGTTACACTCTGAATTGTCATATAATTGGATTTCTTATTCAATTGTTAATAAATCTTTTATTAAAAAGTGTTCTCTTATTAATGTGTACATTTTGATGTTATTGTTTCTCCAGGATCAATGAATTAATTGATCTGCAAATCTTTTTTTAAAATTGATATTTATTTAGTTAATTTTCGCTGCACTGAGTCTTTGTTGCTGTCCATGGGCTTTCTCTAGTTGCAGTGAGCAGGTGGCTACTCTCTAGCTCCAGAGTAAAGGCTTCTCATTGCGGTGGCTTCTCTTGTTGCAAAGCATGGACTCCAGGGTGCACCAGCTCAACAGGTGCATCGAGTGGGTTCAGAAGTTGTGTGGCATGGGCTTAGTTGCCCCTCGGCATGTGGAATCGTCCCCAACCAGGGATCAAACCCCGTATTCCCTGCATTGGCAGGTGGAGTTCTTCACCATTGGACCACCAGAGAAGCCAGATCTGCAAATCTTTTCTGACACATTTTGTGTAGATACCTAGCTTCACCCAGGGTCACCTTTCTGGTACAATAGGGAAGAATGTTCTAGTGCTTTTCAGGCTTAACTGTGTATATGAATTACTTGGGGATCTTGTTAAACCTCTGCCGATTCTGGTTCAGTAGGAAGAAAGCAGGGCCTGATAATCTGCTTTTTTTTATCTGACACTTATTTTTAGTGCAGGCATCTAGAGAACTCAGAGGTGCCCAGCAGCTTCAGATGCCTGTGGGTTCATCCACTACTATTAAGATGATTCCTACAGAGGTGGGGGACCCAGGGTCAGTTATGCTGCAAAGGGCCATTTCTTCAGTCTCCCTCCACTGACACTTTGATCAACTTGAGTCCTTTGGCTGGAGGACAGAGGTAGGAAGAGACAACTGCCAGATGGTGACCATCAGTGTGGAAAAGATAGCTGAACAGTGGAGGCGGAGGAAGGGGAATTACATGCTGACATGAGTCTCTTTACTGACTGAGTTCTATTTCATTGACATTGCATTCTTCTCCTGACTTCTCACCGGAACTAATTACATACGCCTGTCAGGCGGATGCGTGACACAGCTTCAACCCCATGAAACTGTAAAATTACTTTCAATAGTCCCACTCCTCCAGGGCCTAGGGACTGTTTTACCTACTGGACTCAAGCCAGGCAATGAAAGCGAAAGAAAAAGAGGCTTCCAGCACCCCCGCCTTTGAAGGGGCTTATACTCTGGTTGGGGCTACTCTGGTGGCTCAGATGGTAAGAATCTGCCTGCCATGTGGGAGACCGAAGATTGATCCCTACTTTGGGCAGATCCCCTGGATAAGTCAAGAGCAAACCACTCCAGTATTCTTGCCTGGAGAAGTCCATAGATGGAGGAGCCTGGTGAGCTACAGTCTATGGGGTTGCAAAGAGTCGGACACGACTGAGTGACTAACACACATTCATACTCTGGTTGAGGAGGGCAAAAAAAAAAAAAAGAGGGAGAAGAAGCAATAGGAGAATAGGAGAAGAATTTGGATACTTACTCTGAAGGACTGAGGACAAAATGTTAACCTTGCTTTGTTTGAAGAAAGTTTTGGGTTCAGTTCAGTTCAGTTCAGCTGCTCAGTCGTGTCTCTCTGTGATCCCATGGACTGCAGCACATCAGGCCTCCCTGTCCATCGCCAACTCCCAGAGTTTACTCACACTCATGTCCATTGAGTCGGTGATGCCATCCAGCCATCTCATCCTCTGTCGTCCCCTTCTCTTCCTGCCCTCAATCTTTCCCAGCATCAGGGTCTTTTCCCAGCAGTCAGTCCTTCCCATCAGGTGACCAAAGTACTGGAGTTTCAGCTTCAGCATCAGTCCTTCCAATGACTATTCAGGACTTATTTCCTTTAGGATGGACTGGTTGGATCTCCTTGCAGTCCAAGGGACTCTCAAGAGTCTTCTCCAACACCACAGTTCAAAAGCATCAGTTCTTTGGCACTGAATCTGACAATAATGTGGATCCTCTATTTTTACATCATTGATAGACTCAAACCATAGTATTTGGATTATTGATCAATGATACAAGCTCCAAATTTATAATATTAAACTACTTTTTGTTCTTACTTCAAGAGATATATTCAAGGAACAAACTTTCAGTTATGAAATAAATAAGCTATGGGGATATAATATACAGCATGGTGACTATAGTTGATAATACTGTATTGCATATTGAAAGCTGCTAAGAAAGCAAGTCTTAAAAAGTCTCATCCCAAGAAATAAACATTTCTGTAACTATGTCTGGTGATGGATGTTTACCAGACTTATTGTGATGATCATTTAAGAATATATACATATATTGAATCATTATGTTGTACACCTGAAACTAATGTACTGTTGTATGTCAACTATACCTCAATCTAAAAAATCACACAAAATAAATATATTTGATATAATTCTTATTGGCCACCACAGAAAAAAAGAATTTGATATGATAGTTGGTAAGTCAATCGGGGCCTCCCTGGTGGCTCAGACGGTAAAGATTCTGCCTGCAATGCAGGAGACCTGGGTTTGATCCCTGGGTCAGGAAGATCCCCTGGAGAAGGAAGTGGCAACCCACTCCAGTATTCTTGCCTGGGAAATCCCATGGACAGAAGGGCTTGGCGGACTACAGTCCATGAAATCACAGTCGGACACGATTGAACGACTAAACCATCTCAAGGCAATTGAAAACAATGGAATAGAACTTCCCTGGCAGCTCAGTGGTTATGACTCTGTGCTTCTCTTGCAGCTGGTGTGAATTCAGTCCCTGGTCAGAAAACATATGCTGCGTAATGCAGCGAAAAAAATTAAAAATCAAATCCAGATTTATTCTTATACAAATGAAACAATGGAATAGCATTCCTGCTCTTAAAACTGTTGTTGAAAATACCCTTATCGGACATTGACCAGATATCAAAAGTGCACAGAGTGACCTTATAAGTGAAGCAAAGTCGTTCAGTTGTGTGCGACTCTTTGCAACCCCATGGGTTGTAGCCCACCAGTCTCTTCCATCTGTGGAATTTTCCAGGCAAGAGTACTGGAGTGGGTTGCCATTTCCTTCTCCAGGGTATCTTCCTGACCTAGGGATCGAACCCGGTCTCCTGCATTGCAGGCAGATGCTTTACCGTCTGAGCCACCAGGGAAGACCTTATAAAGCCCAATACATAGGAAACTTCAAGTTAGCTCCCAGCAAAGTTCTGGTGTCATTAGATAACATCCATGCTCTGCCTAGTGGACTTTTTGTTCTTTATGCTGCTCTGCTGGTTAATGGGAGCTGTTTCAAGAAGGAAAAGCTTGCAGGTAACAAGGTGCTCAGATTTGGGATGAGGCCAAACATGGAACACTCTCAAAAGAGAAAGGAATTCATGACTCTAAATAAGGGTTTTTAAATTGTCTAGTAGATTTAATGGTAGTGGTCAGACCTTTTAAATGACCAGGACAGAATTTGAATTACGGATTTATAGGATCCTGGTTTGGATTCAGGGAGATAGGATAAGACTAAAGAGGTTTTGGAATATTCTAGATCCCTAGAATTTGGCCAAACCTCATAAACTCAGAAATTAATATATAAATCAGAGCCTGGGTCAAACATACTTTAGTGAGATGCCATGAGTTCCCTTTTCCCTAGTCCCATTTCCCCTGCTGATATTAGATCTCTTTTCAAGTTATATCATTTCCCTCCAAAACTATTTCGTGCACAGTTTTTCTTGAAAACTGAACTAGAAATCTCTCTCAAAAATATTTTTTAAAAAGCCCTCCATGTTACCTTATAGTGTACCAAGTATTTAGATCCGTGAAATTTGGGAGTATTTTCCAAATTAAATGGAGAAGTTTTGGCCCACACTCTGAGCTGAAAATTAAGATCAGGCCTGAATGAAACCTATAGTCTTTCAAGTAACATCTGGGGTCATTTTAGATGATTGGATCCATTTGAGACCAAACCTAATCTACGTTTTCTCTTCCTGTGTCTCTGTGATGGAAACAATCCCCCTTCCAGGAAGGACTCGATGCCCAAGCTTCTAGGTGTGTCCCAGCTGCAGATAACACCCTCTTTCTGTGGAATGCCTTTCCCAGAGGCCCACATCCAGTGACTGATGGTGGTGAGGGTTTAAGTGTTTAGTAGGTACCACGATGATGGACAGTATGTGCTCTAGCTCCTGGGGGCATTGGCAGAGGCTTTGTCATCCTGTATCACAGCTTGACATTTCCCTATGCCCAACCTGTGCCAGCTCCTCCTTTACCCATGTTTTGATTGTTGCATCCAGAGAAGCCAACCTGAGACAATACCAGAACTGGTCCAAGAACACAGGCAAGGGACTTCCCTAATGGTCCAGTGGGTAAAGAATCTGCCTTGCCAGGCAGGGTATGCGGGTTTGATCCCTGGTCGGGGAACTAAGATCTCATGTGCCAGCTACTGAGCCCATGTGCCCCAACAGCTAAGGATTGACACAACCAAATAAATTAATAAATATTAAAAAAACCCAAAACAGAGGCATACACTGGGACTTTATAGATGGATGACACGCTGCCCAGCTCCACTGGTGGTGGGTGGAACAGAGAACACTTGGCCATGAGTTAGAATTGTTGACTGGTTCAAGGGAACTCACTAGCATGTGTGACTTTTCAGTTACACCTTTTGAGAAATAAATATAAAGAAAATGGCATTGGATGGCTATTATACCACTGACATATTTGATGATAAAGAAAAGCTACAGGTTAAGAACCGGTGTTCACATCAATAGAAAAATCAGTTGAGATTCAGATAGACTAATAAGGAGACACATTTCTAGACTCACAGAGCCTCTTGTACAGATGACAACACTCTGGAAGACCAAAAAAAAAAAAAAAAGGAGGAAGGAGAACATGAAGGAGTTGAGGAGGGAATAAAGATTTCAGGGAAAAAAAAATGAGGAGTTATCTCCAGTCATACAGCTTGTTTCTGGGTGGTCAGTCTCCTTACTAGTCTTCCATTCCTGCCTTCCTTGTGGTTTTCCAGCAGTTGTCTGAATCTACATTTGTGAATTTCATCCATGACTATTCAAATCCTTTCATCCATAAATGTGTCATTTGACTTCTTTCATTCAGCTATCTGTCATGATTGCTAATAATGAGATGTGCAAAGGGATAACACATCTCTTTCATTTATATTGGCAATGCTCTTGAATTTTACTAATCTGAATGCATTCAAAGCTGTTCATGCCAAAAGCAGAGAATATGAGCCTTTTTCTGCTTTTATCATTTTGCCATGTAGAATTAAGGCACAAAATGAACATAATAAGTATCTTTTAATGTACCAAAAATTGTTTCTCAATTCCCCTGAAAGACATTGAAATTCTTCTTTACCTAAGCCTCTTTAGAATCTTTCTAAATGATTTTTAGAATGAACAGTGCATGCATACTCAGTTGCTTTAGTCATGTCCGACTCTTGGAGACCCTATGGACTGTAGCTGGCCAGGTTCCTCTCTCCATGGAGATACTCCAGGCAAGAATACTGAAGTGGGTTGCCATGTCCTCCTCGAGGGGATCTTCCCAACCCAGTGATCAAACCACTGTCTATTATGTCTCCTGTGTTGACAGGTGGGTTCTTTACCACTATCGCCACCTGGGAAGCCCAAATTGAACAGAAAGAGATACAAACCTCCAGTTATATAATAAATAAGTCACAAGGATGAAATATACATCATAAACAATATGGTTAATAATATTGCAATAATTTTGTATGGAGACAGTTACTAAACTTATTATGGTGGTCATTTCATAATAAACACAGATGTCAAATCATTACATGGTACACCTACAACTAATTTGATATTGTACATTAACTATATTTCAACTTTTAAAAAAATGAACAAAAACTTAAAGCCAAAGAAAAGAAGCTGAATACTGATATCAGAACATTAGCTTAACTAGTATCAGGTAGGGATATTAAATGACACTTAAAAAGTTATGACCAACCTAGATAGCATATTAAAAAGTAGAGACATTACTTTGCCAACAAAGGTCCGTCTAGTCAAGGGTATGGTTTTTCCAGTGGTCATGTATGGATGTGAGAGTTGGACTATGAAGAAAGCTGATCACCGAAGAATTGATGCTTTTGAACTGCGGTGCTGGAGAAGACTCTTGAGAGTCCCTTGAACTGCAAGGAGATCCAACCAGTCAGTCCTAGAGGAAACCAGCCCTGGGTGTTCTTTGGAAGGACGGATGCTAAAGGTGAAACTCCAATACTTTGGCCACCTCATGCAAAGAGTTGACTCATTGGAAAAGACCCTGATGCTGGGAGGGATTGGGGGCAGGAGGAGAAGGGGATGATAGAGGATGAGATGGCTGGATGGCATCACCGACTTGATGCACATGAGTTTGAGTGAACTCCGGGAGTTGGTGATGGACAGGGAGGCCTGGTGTGCTGAGATTCATGGGGTCACAAAGAGTTGGACATGACTGAGCGACTGGACTGAATTGAACTGAACTGAAGAGAAATACACAGTGCTTCCTTCAGGTTTATAGATTCTCTTTTATGCTTGCCATTTTAAAGCAATAGAAATTAATAGATAGACAATAAGGACCTATTGTATAGCACAGGGAACTATACTCAGTATTTGGTAACAACAGATGAGGGAAAAGCATCTGAAAAAGAACATATATATATATACATATTCAGTTATATTTATATATATATAAAACTGAATCACTATGCTGTCTGAAACTAATACATTACAAATCAATCATGCTTCAATAAAAATAAAATCAAATAAAATAACAGAAATTATCTAAGAAAGTTTTCATGGGAAAGTCAGAAATGTTCACTCTTGAATGAAAGCAGTCTCTCAGAGAGCCCATGGAAAGAATCTACATGGAGTGGATTTGTTGGGGACAGTAAAAACAACTTTAGATCTGGGTTCCATGAGTTGCACATAGAATAAAGTTCTGGTGGGGTCAGTTTTCCCCAATGGAGGAGGCAGTATTGTTCACACACATTTAAAGCAAAGCTGAGAATCAAGAAAACCTGGCCCAATGACATCACTTTCTGGGACCTCAATTAGCTCCTCATACAAAAGTAGTTCTCAAACCTAGATGCACGTTAGAATGGTTCAGGAGTTTTAAAAAATCATAGATTAGTTTTGCCTTTCTCTGAGCTTTGTAAGATGGAAGAATACAGAATGTGCTTCTGTGTCAGCTGCTTAAGTTCAGCACTATTTCCGTGAAATGATCCTTGTCACTGCATATGCCAGTAGTTCATCCTTCATCACTGTTATAAAGCATTCCGTAGTATAAACACGTCATAAATTATTCATCCATTATCTGTTGATAGGCATTTGAGTAGTTTCCAGTTAAGGGCTATTATGTGTAATAGTGCTATAACAATTCTGATCTGATTCTTAGAGTATACATATGTTCTCATTTCTTTGGGGTAGATACTCAGAGGTAGATTGGGTGAGTCATGGGGGTTTTGCATGTTTCATTTTACTAGATACAATTTTCCAAGAGTTGTTCCAAACAGCAGTAGAGGAGAGTTCCAATTGTCTCCCACCCTATCTGACCTAGGATATCATTAAAATTTTTTTTACTCATTCTGGCAGCTGTGTGGCTTTAACTTGTACTTTCCTATTATAGGCTATTGATTTTGAGTACTTTTTTCAAATTCTTATAGGATATTTAAGTGTCTTTTTTTTTTTTTAGAATTGTTCACATAGTCTTATTTTTTGTTTTATATTTAATTTATTTTTGGCCACACCACAGGGCTTGTGGGGTCTTAATTCCTTGACCAGGGATTGCACCCAGGCCCTCAACAGTAGAAGCACAGCGTTCTAACCACTGGATCACCAGGGAATTCTCAGTTTTGTACCTTTTAATTAATCATTCTTTTAAAAATTGCAGTATAGTTAATTTACAGTGTGTTAGCTTTCAGGTGTACAGCAAAGTGATTTACTTGGCTGTATATGAATGGCATGTACAAATGCTGTTGGAAAAAGAAATGGTATTTTTCCATTATTAGGTATCTTCTTTCATAAAGTGCCTGTTCAAGGTTTTGCTCATTTAAAAATTAGGTTGTTTTCCTTTTTCTTACTGAAGTATAGTAGTTCTTTATATAGTCTGGATGCGAGTCCTGTGTTTGATAGTTTTACTGAAAGACTCTCTTATCTCTCTGTGAATTGTCGCTTCTTTTTCTTTGCTGTCTTTCAATAAAGAGAATTTCTTAATTTTTTATTATTTTAAGATAATTTTTTTAGTTTAATGAACTCTAATTTATCAATGTTCTTCTTTCTGATTAGTGATGTTTTGTGTTGAGGAAATCTTTGCCTGCCTACTCCCTGGCCATTGAATAATCCATGCTTTCTCCTTCCAGATTTATTATTTTTAAAGCCTTTACATGTAAATCTATAATCCATTTGAAATTAGTGTGAGTTAAGGGTCAAGATTAAATTTTTCCCATATGGATATCTAGCCCCTTATTTAAAAGATTTCTTACATTTATGTGATAAGATAGATTGGGTTAAAATTTACTCTTCTTAAGATGTCCTTGTCAGGTTTGATTATCTGGGTTATGCTGGCATCACAAACAAGTTGGGAAATGTTTCCTGTTTCTCCACATTCTTACAAAGTTTGGGTAAGATTAGTATTATTTCTTCCTTAAATGTGAGAAGAATTCACCAATGAAGCCATCTGGACATTTCACAAATCAAAGTCTTCCTAGGTTACCATTTTAGCTGTCTAGTTATTGTCTAGTTATTCTCTAGCCTGCCTATGCGCACATAATTTTTTGCCTATTTGCTCAGTTATAAAGCCATTTTAAAGCATGAAAGAAGAGCTGAATATAATTACAGAAGATTTTCAGCAGGTATTCACATTAATACCCAAGAAAGAAGTTTTAGCTATGGTTTAAAAAGCTAGAAATCACATGTCATTTTTCCAGAAAACACATTTAAGTAGATGAAGCAGGAAAAAAACATTAGTGTGTAGGTGTGATAAGTGCTCTTTCCCTTTTGTACAAAACAAATTTGGAGGGCTGTGTCTGTGATCTGAGGATGTATTTGCTTATTTGTTAGATTTCTAAAAATGTGCCTTCACTAACAGGCTGCTGGGTGTTGGTAAAAATAAGCATTGTAATTAAATGAAATGGCATGGCTGTTGAACTGTGAGTTTTGTTTCAGACAGAGATGACTATTAGTCCCTAAAGGGAAAGAGTAGAGATAAATAAGTAGCTTGTCCAGGTTTGTAAAAAGAAAAAAATATCATCAGTATCTGCTATAGGAAGAAAGGGAAAAAGTACTGTGTCCTTTAACTTAGCAATATATTAAATGACTTGAAAGGGATTAATTTTACAGCAGGTGAGAATTTTCTAGAGACTCTGTCTCTCCCTCCTTCTCCCTCCTTTCTTTCTCTCTCTATTTTTCTCTGACAGCTTTGACCTTCTATACTTATACATTTCACCTGCTTTGACCTCACTGACTCCCATCTCTTTTGTCAATACAGCCTAAGTGCCTGGTACAAAATAAAATTCCCATCTTCCAACAAAATCAAAGAAAGATTAAATAGTAAAAGAATTCAAATGGGCAGAGAGTAAACAAACAAAGTCAGTCTGTAGACGTGCTTTGATGATGGTTCCTGTATGGTTGAGGGGAAAGCACAGACCAGATGTAGGATTTGGAAAGGGGGCTCCCTGGGGACCCTTCCTAGGAGGTGGAAAAACATCATTGAAAAATTGGAAGAAAACTCAGAAACATTCAGAGAAGGTTTTTAGAATGGAAGACGTGGTCAAATCATGGGCAATATTGACTTTCTGACCCAGGGATATGTAATTACTGTAGTGAAAGTTTTATAAGCAAATTAAGTTACAGTTCAAGAGGGTTCAAGCAATGAAGGAGGTGTGACTTGGAAACAGGGCGGAACCTGTAGCTTAAAGAGAAGGGATTTCACATTCTCATTAACCAAGGAAGCTGAGAAAAGTAGCTCTGGTTTGCAAGGAAGGTAGTCCTACAAGTAAATTAGGAGAGGGCTTCCAAAACTTTACTGCAGTACCATCACATGTGTCACTTTATGTCAAAAGGAATGTCGTACTACAAACTCATGCAGCTGTCGCCACTTGCCTTATGCGGAGTAAACTGACTGTATATTTTCTCTAGCTCGCTGAACAATGGGATTCGGGTGGTGGAAGCATGATGGGAGAGCCAAGGAGTGCAGGGGCAGGACTGATGGTCCAAGGAGCTTGGTCTCTTCAGGAAAATCATCCGGTCTTCTGGAAGTTGGAGGCCGAAGCAACCTAAGTGAAACTGTAGGAAGCCATTTTGTAACTGTCCTTGACCACCTAAGATTGCCCTGACACAGCAGCCAAGACTGAGACTGTTTACCAAGCACACAGGGGAATCCAGTGTGGTTGGCTGCAAGAATTCCACGTGGAATTTCATGTCAGTGTCCTGCCCTCTAGGGTAAGATTTGCAACTTTGCCTTCTTGGTAGCCTATGAATTGTTTCAGCCCAAACAGAAAACCCCTGACCCTGAGATCACCCTTTGGAATTTTCTGTCAGATACTGATTCCCAGCCACTAGCAACCACATCAAATTGTTCCCAACGGCACTTCAGTGGAATCTTGAAGCTTTTCATCAGCCCCTTAGATGAAAGGTAGCCTGCCCTACCCTGCCAGACAGTCACTGTGAAGCTGGTGTGCTCTGCCATTGATCTTCTTCCTGGGCCTTCCTCATTGGATGACCTGAATTCACACACAGCTTTGCTTCCGTTCCAGAAATAAACCAGACATACTTTGCTTGGACTTTTGAGGTGTAATGCCTTAGGAGACAGAGGGCTGTAGCTTGATCCCAGTGTTGCATGTGCCCTTGAGGCCATCCTAGGATAGAACTCAAACAAAGACCCATGCCACAACTAAGACCTGATGTAGCCACATAAATCAATATTAAAAGAAAAAAAAAAAAAGACCCAACACTCTCTTTCTCCTCCCGCCCCCATCCATACTAGAGACAAGAAGTCTGTTGGCAGGGATTCATGACTGACTAGCAAGTCATTCTTGGAGAATACAGTAACCAGTTTTCCTGGGGTAGAGTGGGGGAGAGGGGAGACTGCTAATGATTCTAAGGAAGTTATATATTTATCAGCCCTGGATGGTAATTGTATTTATCACAGATCGAGCAGATTATGCATGTGAGACAGGTCAGAGGGGTCTCCAAAGGAAGTAGTCCCAAATTATATTTGTCCCTACCCTTGCTGTTGACTATTGGTAATAAGATATGGAAAACTATATAAATTCTCCTCTGGTTTCTAAAGCGTGAGATCCAGTAAAAGTCTGGGCTCACACTGAGTTCTTTAAAGCTCTGCTGATGTTCATTTTTTGCTCATTCCAGTGCACTCACAAACTCCTAACCCGATCTTTTGCTCTCTGATCACTCTCTACTCTCTGACCACAGCAGGAAATGAGTAAATGTTGACAGGACAGATGAGTGCAGAATTTCTGGTCAATATCAGACAAAGGGAAGTAGGGAGAGGAGAGCAGTCAAGGAAGGAAAATAGAGCATGGAAAACTGGATCGGAGGAAGAGAGATCTGAGGGCAAGAGGGTTTGAAGCATCAAGTTGCTGTTATTGAGTTAGTCGCTCAGTCACGTCCAACTCTTTGCAATCTCATGGACTGTAGCCTGCCAGGCTCCTCCGCCCGCGAAATTCTCCAGGCAAGAATACTGGAGTGGGTAGCTATTCCCCCCGTGTCTCCTGCATTGCAGGTGGATTACTGTCTGAGCCACCAAGGAAGCCTGAGGAATAAGTAGCTAAGGTTTTGTAAAGGGGGTTGGAGAGGTCTCAAAATAGTTCTCCATGAATGTTAAATGGGAAGCCTGTTTCCTCCCTGCTTCTTTCTCATTCACTGTGGGAACCAAAGGTCAGATGTGGAGGAAAGAACTGGGTGTTTGATTAGGATGTTTGTTAGTGGGTTTGGAGAATATTTGAGGAGGTAAAGCTAGCAGACCCTAACCCCTCTTCCTTTTAGGTTCTTTGTATGTACTCCTTGGAAGGAAAGTTATGACCAACCTAGACAGTATATTAAAAAGCAGAGATATTACTTTGCCAACAAAGGTCCGTCTAGTCAAGGCTATGGTTTTTCCTGTGGTCATGTATGGATGTGAGAGTTGGACTGTGAAGAAAGCTGAGCGCTGAAGAATTGATACTTTTGAACTGTGGTGTTGGAGAAGACTCTTGAGAGTCCCCTTGTACTGCAAGGAGATCCAACCAGTCCATTCTAAAGGTGATCAATCCTGGGTGTTCATTGGAAGAACTGATGCTAAAGCTGAAACTGCAATACTTTGGCCACCTCATGCGACGAGTTGACTCACTGGAAAAGACTCTGATGCTGGGAGGGATTGGGGCGGGAGGAGAAGGGGACGACAGAGAATGAGATGGCTGGATGGCATCACCGACTCTGTGGACATGAGTTTGGGTGAACTCCGGGAGTTGGTGATGGACAGGGAGGCCTGGTGTGCTGTGATTCATGGGGTCGCAGAGAGTCGGACACGATTGAGCGACTGAACTGAACTGAACTGAACTGATGTATGTGTTGATTCTTGTTTCTAAATCCTTGTCTTCTTTCCCACTCCTACAGTGTTCCTTAATTCTGGCCCTCACATTATTTCCTATCTTAAAGCCTGGAGTAAGCTTCTGACTTGCTTCCCAGTCTCCAGTGGTGCTGACCCAATTCACTGCCAATGTTGCTCCCAAACAGATCTTTCCAAATCTGATTGTATTATTACTGAATTAAAAATTCTTCAATGGTCTATTGTCTTCCAAACTCAGGACCCATAAGATACTTCACGATCTAGTCCCTACCTAATTTTTCAGTCTGTCTCCTGCCAGGTGCCCAGTACCACCAAACCACTTGCAGCCCCAGAAGTTTACAGTGTGTCAGTGACCACAATGCCTTTGCACAAATAGCTCCCTTTGCCAGGAATACCCTCTGTTCTTCTCTTCACCAGCCTCCCACCCATATCACTCGTGTTTATTTTTTTAGAATCAGCTCAGGCATCATCTTGCCCGAGGAACCTCCCCGGAATCCCCATCTGCTGGGGTGCCCTTTCTGAGCGCTTCTTTAGCATCGTTTATTGTAACTGTTATGACAATACCCGACAGCAGTTGCTAGCTTGCTTCTCTCTCCTCACAGACATATAACTTCTCAAAAAGCAGAGACTCAGTCTTTCAAACTCTGTTGCCTGAAATAGTAATGGGCACATCCTGAGTATTCAGCAACTACTTGGAAAAAAAAAAAAGAGGAAGTTAAAAGAAGGTTAAACGAGAGAATTAAACAATGCATGCCTGGCTCACAGCCCCTCTGCACCATGTGATACTATTCCTCAGCCCCAGTGGATATATATCAGGGGTATAGCTTGTAAAGATGGGCTGAGCCAGTCAGATTCATTTTTTGGGGTTTTGGAGTTGGGGAATGAGAAGCTGAGTGAATTAGGAAAGGAAACTGGAGCTAAAGGCATAATGTAGAGTCAAAACACAGGCATGGTGGGAGCAGAAATTAATAGTGATAAGTCAGTTAATAGGTGCAAATAGAACGATGCACAAAGAAACAAGGTGTCATGAGAAAGAAGACATACAAGCAGAGAGAGGGAGAGATGGACAGACAGACTTCTGTGGTTCCCGTTATTTCCAGTGTCTTCTGTATCTTAAATTCTCATGGGAATAAATCTGAATTCTGTTCCATGTAAGTAAAAGGGTCTGAACTGAAACAGGAGAGAGAGGAGAGAAGAGGTGTGATGGCGTGATCTCTAATAAGTAATATATATTTGATCTTCGTCACATTTTCGGCACAGAGTTTCTAAAATCCTTGGAATTTCCTAAGTGATGAGAACTACAAACATGTCTTTTGTTTTGTTAATAAGGTGACTTCTGGACTGCACCTAAGGATGGGGCTGGTTGCTAGGAGAACCGTTCTGTTCCGTCGCTGTGTCCGACTGTTTGCGACCCCGTGGACTGTAGCCTACCAGGCTTCTCCGTCCATGGGATTCTCCAGGCAAGAATACCGGAGTGGGTTACTGTTTCCTTCTCCAGGGGATCTTCCGATCCAGGGATCGAACCCGGGTCTCCCGCGTTGGAGGCAGACGCTTTACCTCTGAGCCACCAGGGAAGCCCATGAAAAGAGGTTAGAACCTCAGTCCCAAACCGCTGACCTCTAGGGGAGGGGAAAGGGACTGCAGGTTCAATCAGTCAACAATGGTCAATGATTTAATCAGTCATGTCTGTGGAATGAAGCCTCCATAAGAGCCCAGAGGAAGAGGTTTGAGAGTTCCAGGTTGGTGAACTTGTAGATTTAGGAAAGAGGAATGCCTGGAGAAGGAATGGAATCCCTGTGCCCTTTCTCCATACGTTGCCCTCTTCATCTGGCATTGCAACCCGTTGAATCACTTTATCTGACTCTTCCTAGAATGTATCCTTTTAATGATAAACTGGTAAACTAGTAGGTAAAACACTTCTCTGAGTTCTGTGAGCCACTCTAGCAAATTGATTGAAGGAGGGGTTGTTGAGACCTCTGATCCATAGCCGGTTGGTCAGAAGCACAGGGTGACAACCTGGGCTGAAGGATGCAGCAGTTTTGAGACACCTTAACTGAGCCCTGTGGGGTCTGATGCTGTTTCCAGGCAGCAGGTGTCAGAATTGGGTTATGTTGTAGGACACCTTGCAATCGCATCAGAGAATTGCTGGGTGGTATGGGAAAGACTCCCACACAGTGAAGTTAGTGATGAGAGTTGTAGGAGGGGAAGAAAAGAGCAAATAAGATTTGTTTAGACTAGTGATTTTCCTCTTCTCTAGACTTCTATGCTTGCTTCAGGATTGACTCCATGCCAGAAAGAAACAAAGAAACCCCTCCCCCATCCTCTAGCCCAGACCCTGGGGGCTCTGATCCCCGCAATCTTCTTCCTCTGTGGGCTCACCCTGGTCACTGCTCTCTTGCATTGTCACTGTGAATCACATACAAATGAACAGAGGTCTGAGGAACACTGGATCCTTGGTGCTAACATGAAGAAATTAATTAAGGAAGTTAAAAATGTTAGTCAACATTCAGAAAACAAAGATCATGGCATCTGGTCCCATCACTTCATGGGAAATAGATGGAAAAACAGTGGAAACAGTGTCAGACTTTGTTTTTTTGGGCTCCAAAATCACTGCAGATGCTGATTGCAGCCATGAAATTAAAAGACGCTTGCTCCTTGGAAGGAAAGTTATGACCAACCTTGATAGTATATTAAAAAGCAGAGACATTACTTTGCCGACCAAGGTCCGTCTAGTCAAGGCAATGGTTTTTCCCGTGGTCATGTATGGATGTGAGAGTTGGACTGTGAAGAAAGCTGATCGCCGAAGAATCGATGCTTTTGAACTGTGGTGTTGGAGAAGACTCTTGAGAGTCCCTTATACTGCAAGGAGATCCAACCAGTCCATTCTAAAGGAGATCAATCCTGGATGTTCATTGGAGGGACTGATGCTAAAGCTGAAACTCCAATACTTTGGCCACCTCATGAGACGAGTTGACTCACTGGAAAAGACTCTGATGCTGGGAAAGGTTGGGGGCGGGAGGAGAAGGGGACGACGGAGAATGAGATGGCTGGATGGCATCACCGACTCTGTGGACATGAGTTTGAGTGTACTCCGGGAGTTGGTGATGGACAGGGAGGCCTGGCGTGCTGTGATTCATGGGGTCGCGGAGAGTCGGACACGACTGAGCGACTGAACTGAACTGAACTGAACTGGACTTCAGATGTAATTTATTAAAAGCCAAACTTCAATAGCAAAAAAATAAATGCAATCAAGAACTATTTTTGACTTTAGAAAATTGATTGTTGTTTTTAAAATAGGCAAAAATTAAACAAATGCTTTCAGAGAAAATTCGTAAAATAATAAATGAAAGACACAAAGTGTTTTTTTTTCTAATGATACATTTAAACAATTGTTTTACTGTTGCAAAGTTGGCATGACAACTTAATATCATCATGCCAAGAAACTACTCTTACTTTATTGCTTTCTGGATTTATCAAAAAGAATAGCTTGAAAAAATGTCTTACAAGGACTTTCAAAATATTTTCAGATACTAGTTGATAGACTAGAATTTATATGACTATGTTAGACTCCAAACACTGATAGAAGGAAGTAAAATGATTTGCTTATACTGGAATAATGGCTAATATCTTAATAATTTTTAGGAAGTAAGAATTTATGATATAATATTAGATGCTGGCACAAATTCATTAGTTATGTAATAGCTGCCATGGAGAGGTTATCTTGGAGGGAAAGCTCCCCAAAGCATGTTTGTATACAGAGGACCAAAATTTCTAAGAAGGATAGCTTTGACTTAAGTGAGAGGAAGATTCACATTTAATTCTTGAATTATTTCCTTATAAAAAGGAGAAGCTGGGAAACTGCTGACTAGAATGATGGGTGTGCCATGCAAAATCTAACATCATTTGTTTTTTCAGCTCTATTGAGGTATAACTGACAAGTCAAATGATAAGATACTTAGAGTGTTCATCCTGGGGATTTGATATACATACACATTATGAAAGGATTTCCACCATCCAGTTAACTAACACTTTATCACCTCACATACTTATCTCTTCGTTTCTATTGGAGGGGTACGAGCATTTACATTTTACTTTCTTAGCAAATTTCAGTTATATAATAGAGTGTTATCAACAATAGTCAGCACATTTTGTATTAGATGCTCAGAACTTATTCATTTTACATTGTCACTGTGAACCAAGTGACAGAGAATGAAAGTGATTTAACTTTTAACGTAACCACTTAACTTCTCCTCTAATGGGCTACACATACACTTTCTTCTCTTCTCTATTCATTTTACAGCTGAAAGCTTGTGCCATTTTACTGACCTCTCTGTATTTCTCCCACCCACCCCCAGCCCCTGACAACAAATTTCTACTTTCTAAGTCAAAAGAGTTTGACTTAAAAAAAATACTCCACAAATAAGTGATACCATGAAGTATTTGTCTTTAACTAGCTTATTTCACTTAGTATAAGGCCTTCAAAGCCCATCCATGTTGAGCCAAATGGCAGGATTTCCTTCTTTCTCATGGTTGAATATATATGTGTGTGTGTGTGTGTGTGTAAGATGTAATTCATATATGATGTTATATATATATTTATAGTTTTATATATATATAGAGAGATATTATATAGATAGATAGATATAAGGTGAAGGTGGCTTGGGGGATAGCATGTAAAGATTTCAACAACTTAAGTTTCCTCTAACCAAAGCTGGTCTGAATATTACTCCTGCTGAATGCTCAACCAGAAAGCAGGCAGACATTTCTAAGCCCCCAATAGGGGGCTCCCTACAGTATCACCAGCCTTCCTGGTAGCAAGTGAATTGCAGTACCTTCCTTCTATCACAGAAGGTGCAGAAGTTTATACTCACTGAAAATAGAACCGTATTCTGTTAAGTGCATTTGTTTTCTCCAATTAAAATCTACCAAAACCATCTTTGTAGATTTGCTGAATGCCCTAATTATTGTTATAATGTTCAATATCACAGTATTTCTGATCAAGGTGTTTGTTTTACCAGTAAATATCCAAGGAATTCACTGCCTGCATCAGAAGGAACAAACTGTGAAAGAGCTTACATCCTGTTTAAATCTTACCTTATACAGTTAAGGTGATATCCAAGGCAGTACATTATATAATATGAATCAACTTTAATAAGTGGTAACTTTTCTCCCATTGGAATTCTCAGCCTGTGAACCAAGTGACAGAGAATGGAAGTGATTTAACTTTTAACTTAACCACTTAACTTCTCCTCTAACGGGCTACACATATACTTTCTTCTCTTCTCATGCCTTCAATTTTGTACTCTGCTGATTTAAATGTCTTAAGTCTTATAAAAACTCTACAGAACCAAAAGAAGTACTGCAGTGCAGTCATTTTGGACACTTATATCCCTTAATCATCAAAAAAAAGCATATGATTTTATTTCCTAAGTGACTGATATTAATTATCCAGGAGAGTTAGGATTGCTGCTATAAGCAAGGAATGAGAAGAAATGTTTCTGTTTTCCAGGCAACTATCTTGGTATCTTGTTAGTACTTTTATAACTTGTGACAATAATTAATAGGAGAGTTCTACAGACCAATATGGGCAGGACTACTACAGTGCAGACACTTCAAGAATACAGGGTTGAGTTATTTCCCTAGTTAAACAACCAATACCAGAACTTTGAATAAGTATGGAAAAAAAACAACTTTTAACTTTCTCATGACCAGTTGCAATAATGGCTACTATAGAAACTGAGCATATTTTTTCCTTGCTTGATTATTTATATATTTGTATATTTTAACTGGTTTCTCTCCTATTCCCTCTCCTATTATTTTGTGTGAGTTTGACCTGAAAGACTAATGGTTGTGATATAGAATGTCAAAGAGTGAAAGTCGCTCAGTGGTGACCAACTTTTTGCAACCCTGTGGGCTACACAGTCCATGGAATTCTCCAGGTCAGAATACTAGAGTGGGTAGCCTTTCCCTTCTCCAGGGAATCTTCCCAACCCAGGGATCGAACCCAGGTCTCCTGCACTGAGGGAGGATTCTTTACCAGCTGAGCCACAAGGGAAGCCCAGAATGTCAAAGGAAGAATTTGACTGAACTGGAAGGTGAATGATGGTTAACTGGAGATGGGTACAGAGACCGAATGATAAAACTTGGATTCTCCACTTTCTGGAAAGTGGAAGAACCTATATTCTTTTGTAAGAGGGTTGGTGCCAACATGTTTGATGGTGATGCTGTTTCTATGGGTATTTAAAAGGATAAGAGGATGTTTACATATGATGAACTGACAAATGTATGGACTCTTCAAATGTGTTGCATGTTGCTAATTCATCATTGTCTTTTTCCTTTAGAGGGGAATGGGAACTACATCTCCTTGATTTGCTTGTGAGGAGAGTTCTGAGTTTGACCACCTCAAGAAGTACGCATAGAGTTTTTGTAATGTGGAAGAGAAACCCTCATTCTTCTCTGACAGTTGTGGCCAGACATTGGGAAGTTTGCAGAGGAGGTCTGCATCAGACTCTGGGAATTCGCTGATGAAAAACCTATTTCAATATCGAAGGTAACTTAGGTCATGAAAGTGAAAGTCGCTCTGCTGCTGCTGCTGCTGTCACTTCAGTCATGTCCGACTCTGTGTGATCCTATAGACGACAGCCCACCAGGCTCCCCTGTCCCTGGGATTCTCCAGGCAAGAACACTGGAGTGAATTGACATTTCCTTCTCCAATGCATGAAAGTGAAAAGTGAAAGTGAAGTCACTCAGTCCTGTCCAGCTCTTTGTGACCACATGGACTGTACAGTCCATGGAATTCTCCAAGCCAGAATACCAGGGTGGGTAGCCTTTCCATTCTCCAGGGGATCTTCCCAACCCAGGGATCAAACCCAGGTCTTCTGCATTGCAGGTGGATTCTTTACCAGCTGAGCCACAAGGGAAGCCCAAGAACACTGGAGTGGGTAGCCTGTACTTTCTCCAGTGGATCTTCCCGACCCAGGAATTGAACAGGGGTTTCCTACATTGCAGGCAGATTTTTTACCCACTGAGCTATCAGGAAAGCACACCTTAGGTCATAGGTGCCATTTTTATATTTGTAGCTTCCTGAGCAAGTGACCTTGAGGTTGTTCTTCATGGTCTAGGATTCCTGAATAATGACCCCCCCAAAGATGTTCACACCCTAATCCCTAAACCCTGTGAATATATTACCTCATATGACACAGAAATTAAGGTTGCAGATGGAATGAAGGGTACAGACCTTCAGATGGGTGAACTATACCAAATTATCCTGGTGGGTCAAGTCTAACCACATGAGCCTTGAAAATCAGAGAATCTTTCCTGGCTGGGCCAGAGAGAGATGCGAGGATGAAATGGAGAAGGAGCCTATGGTCCTTGCCCGCCAGCCACCATGTCCTCTGCCTGCCTTTTGCCTGTAGAAAAATTTAATCAAAGGATAAGTTTAATCAGAGAAGTAAGGAATACAGAAACAGAGGAAACAGTCAAAGGAGACTAACAGTAATGTCATTGAACATGATCTGGGACCTTTAGTTCTTGCTCAAGGGCTATAGATAATATTCTGAGCCATATCCTATGAGCTGTCTTACAGATACCAAAACACCAGGTGGAGAAGTTAACTACATGATGACAAGACTGTACCCAGGATAGGAGCCGCCACAATTCCGACAATTGGCTGTAAAGAAATGGGAACAAAGGGGCCCTGGAACTGAAGATGAACTGAACCAAAAACAGCCAAGATGACACTGGTCACACCACTGATGACCAATTTGAAGATGACTGTTAGAGATGACTATGCTGTTTCTACACATAACCCCCTCTGTGTATAAAAGTTCTCACCCCCTGCTTGGCAGGGTGCAGAGGGCGTCGGCCTCTGGACAGATGTCCACCACCCTCCCTGCTCAGTTGCCCACATATGAAATAAAGTCAACTTTGCTTTCCACCAACCTGGCCTGTTTACTGGCTTTCAAGCAATGAGTAGCTCGACCCCAAACACTTTCGGTAACAAGGACAGAAGAAGGATCAGGGATGCACCACGAAAAGGGCTCTGCCTGGCATTTCTGGACTTGAAAATGTTAGACATAACTATTAAAGAAGTGATATTAAAATAGCTAGATATTGTAAGTCTTGTACAAATAGTTTGTGCTTGTAAGTCAAATCACATGACTGTGAAAACAGCTAATGAAGCCTGATAAGTGAGTAGTTTCCTAACAACTGAAATATCATGGGAAACATTGCCTTTAGTGACATCACTTTTCAATATGATAAAACTACATAATTCTGAACAAAAGTTTACACATTTTTCCCTTCTAAACATAAGGTCATTATACTTTTTTGGAAAATTAAGCACATATTTAAAGTACAGGAGGCTTCCCTGATGATCCAGTGGAAGCCTGGTCCAAGAATCAGCCTTACAATGCAGGATACAGCAGTTTGATCCCTGGTCCAGAAAGATTCCACATGCCAGGAAGCAGCTAAACCCATGTGCCACAACAACTGAGCCCCTGGTTTAGAGCCCGGGAACCACAAGTACTGAGCCCTTGTGCTGCAGCCACTCAAGCCTGGGAACCTAGAGCCTGTGCTCCACAACAAGAGAATTCACTGCAACGAGAAGCCTGCACACAGCGATGGAGGGTAGCCCCACCTGCCACAGCTAGAAAAAGCCCACGTGCAGCAAGGGAGACCCACCACAACCAAAAATAACATAAATAAGTAAATAAATAAATAAATCTTAAGAAAATAAAGTACAGAAATATTATGTATATATAGACAGTTACTCTCTAAATTCAGGAAGCATGAAAAAGAAATCCAAAGAAATATAAAATAAAAAATGTATTTTAATATGTCAGTGTTGAAGCAAATCACACTGCTTATTTAAGTAAAATCATCTAAACATGACAGCTGTAAATTCAGACCTACACACACACACACACACACACACACACACACACATATGTTTTTACTAGAAGTAAAAATGCCATCAATGACTTTTCTCTCCATGAATTATTTTTTCGAACATTATAAAAACTCATCATTCAATACAATACTGTAACAGTGGCATTTATAGAAAATTAAATGAACATTTAATGTACAGCATATCATTTCTATTTAATGGGATTAAGAATTAGGCTCATCCACTGTGGAAAACAGTATGGAGTTTCCTCAGTTCAGTTCAGTTCAGTCGCTCAGTCGTGTCCGACTCTCCGCGACCCCATGAATCACAGCATGCCAGGCCTCCCTGTCCATCACCAACTCCCGGAGTTCACTCAAACTCATGTCCATCGAGTCGGTGATGCCATCCAGCCATCTCATTCTCGGTTGTCCCCTTCTCCTCCCGCCCCCAACCTTTCCCAGCATCAGAGTCTTTTCCAGTGAGTCAACTCGTCGCATGAGGTGGCCAAAGTATTGCAGCTTCAGCTTTAGCATCAGTCCCTCCAATGAACACCCAGGATTGATCTCCTTTAGAATGGACTGGTTGGATCTCCTTGCGGTACAAGGGACTCTCAAGAGTCTTCTCCAGCACCACAGTTCAAAAGCATCAATTCTTCGGCGATCAGCTTTCTTCACAGTCCAACTCTCACATCCATACATGACCATGGGAAAAACCATAGCCTTGACTAGACGGACCTTGGTTGGCAAAGTAATGTCTCTGCTTTTCAATATATTATCAAGGCTGGTCATAGCTTTCCTTCCAAGGAGTAAGCGTCTTTTAATTTCATGGCTGCAATCAGCATCCGCAGTGATTTTGGAGCCCCAAAAAATAAAGTCTGACACTGTTTCCACTGTTTTTCCATCTAAAAATAAAATCACCATGTAACCCAGCAATCCTCTTTTGGGCATATATCCAGACAAAGCAATAATTCAAAAAGATACTTGCACTCATATATTCATAGCAGCACTATTCACAATATTCAAGACTTGTAAACAACCTAAATGTCCATCAGCAGATGAATGGATAAAGAAAATTTGATACATATATACAGTGGAATACTATTCAGTCATAAAAATGAATGAAATAATGCCATTTGCAGCAACATGGATGCAAGTAGAGATTATCATACCAAGTTAAATAAGTCAGAAAAAAACAAATGTCATATGATATCACTTATATGTGGAATCAAAATACCACACAAATGAACCCAGCTATGAAACAGAAACAGTGTCACAGAGTAGAGAACAGCCTGGTGGTTGCCAAAGGGAGGGGTTTGGGGGATAGATGGAGCTGCAGGTTGGAGTTAGCAGATGTAAGCTTTTATATATAGAATGGATAAACAACAAGGTCCTACTGCATAGTGCAGAGAACTGTGTTCAATGTCCTATGATAAATCATAATGGAAAAGAACATATAAAAAGAAAGTACATATATATATGTATAACTGAATCACATTGTTGTACAGAAGTAATTAACACAATATTGTAAATCAATTATACTTCAATTTTAAAAAAGAACTAGACAGAAATTGCTTATTTTCAATTGCTTGTGTGCTTAGCTGAGTATGTATGTAAGATCATTTTTCTCTGTGTGAGATTCCCCTCTATATCTCTGGAAGTCATTCACCCTTCCTTCCATACTACATGGTCTTCCCTGGTAGCTAAGATGGTAAAGAATTTGCCTGCAATGCAGGAGACCCAGGTTCGATATCCGGGTCGGAAAGATTCCCTGGAGGAGGAAATGGCAACTCAATCCAGTATTCTTACCTGGAAAATCCCATGGACAGAGGAACCTGTTGGGTTATAATCCATGGGGTTGCAAAGAGTCAGATATGACTGAGTGACTAACACTCTCACTTGCATATTATTTGACATTAGGGGACATTCTGATTTCCTTTTCCAAAATTATTTTATATGCAGTCTCATCTTCTGTTAGCATAATCCTTCAAATTGTCATACACTTTCTTTTCATTTTTGGCATATCTTAATTATATATCGTACACTTTTGAGGTGGTGGAACTTTCCAAAATTTTAGTATGACCTTCTCAAATAGAGATCTGTTGTATGTGAGTTGTTCATCCTTGAGTTTAAGGGTCTTTTTCTAATATCATTAATCTTATATGATCAAAGTTTTCTAGTAAATCATCCAAAATTTCTTGACTAACAACTGGTGAGGCACTCCACTGAGTGCTTTCATTTCCTTTTAACGTTCTCCTAGTGTTAGACTTGAACAATATTGCTACAGTCTCCTCAAAAGAACTTAATGATTTTCACATTGTGAACTGTCGACTGAAAACTTCAGCATTTTTGTCATATGTAGCCTAGGAGAAAGAAATGGCAACCCACTCCAGTGTTCTTGCCTGGAGAATCCCAGGGACGGGGGAGCCTGGTGGTCTTCCATCTGTGGGGTCACACAGAGTTGGATAAGACTGAAGTGACTTAGCAGCAGCAGCAGCAGCAGCCTAGGGGAGGAGCTTCCCAGGTGGGTCTAGTGGTAAAGAACCCGCCTGCCAATGCAGAAGACGTTAGAGACATGGGTTCAATTCCTGGGTTAGGAAGATCCCCTGGAGAAGGGCATGGCAACCCACTCCAGCATTCTTGCTTGGAAAATCTCATGGACAGAGGAGCCTGGCTGGCTACAGTCCATGGGTCGCAAAGAGTCAGACATGAGTGAAGTGACTTAGCACGCACACACGCAGCGTACGAGAGGCCTTATTTTACTCATTTTGGCAAAATATAGTTTTACAAAGTTATTCAGACCATCTCTCTTCAATCTCACACTTTTCAGTATTTGTGACATACAGATTTATTTGTCACAGTCCACATTTCATCTTCTTATAGTATCCTACCAAACTTTTTATAAAATTTGCACACAGTTAAAGTCACCCTTTCTGGGGGATTTTGGATTTTGATCTATGGATTTTGAGAAATGCATTGAGTCATGTCCCCAGCACATTCCCTGATGGCTCAAGGGGTAAAGAATCCGACTACAATGCAGGAGACACGGGAGATTTGGGTTGACCCCTGGGTCGGGAAGATCCCCTGGAGAAGGAAAGGGCAAACCACTCCAGTATTCTTGCCTGGGAAATCCCATGGACAGAGGAAACTGGTGGGCTACAATCCATAAGGTTGCAAAGAGTCAGACATGATTGAGCATACACGCATATGTCCCCAGCACCATAGTATCATATATAACAGTTCTTTCACAGAAATATTACCCCTTTCCTACTACCCCTTGGTAACCTTTTCTCCAGACCAAGTTACTGGCAATGACAGATGTGGTTTTCATCCCATATTTTTGTCTTTTCCATAATGTCATATGAAGAGAATCACACACATGTAGTTCTTGCCTTTTTGTTTGCTTGTTTAACAAAATGCACTTGACTCCTTTTTGTTGTTTCTTGAATCAAGAATTTGTTCCTTTGTATTGTTGACTAGAGTTCCATTTTGATAAACTATACACTTTAGTTTATCCATTCACCTGTTTAACAACTTCTGGGGGATTGTTTTCCATTTTTAGTTTATAGATCCAACCAGTCCATTCTAAAGGAGATCAGTCCTGGGTGTTCATTGGAAGGACTGATGCTAAAGCTGAAACTCCAGTACTTTGGCCACCTCATGCGAAGAGTTGACTCACTGCATGATGCTGGGAGGGATTGGGGGCAGGAGGAGAAGGGGACGACAGAGAATGAGATGGCTGGATGGCATCACCGACTCAATAGACGTGAGTTTGAGTGAACTCCGGGAGTTGGTGATGGACAGGGAAGCCTGGTGTGCTGTGATTCATGGGGTTGCAAAGAGTCAGACACGACTGAGCGACTGAACTCAACTGAACTCAACTGAGGGCTTCCCTGGTGGCTCAAATGGTAAAGAATCTGTCTGTAATGCGGAGACCTGAGTTTGATCCCTGGGTTGGGAAGACCAACTATTTAAGTTATTACTGATGTACAGGTTTTTTTTTAAGTAAGGTAAATTTTCAAATCACTTGGGGAAATATCTAGATTAAAAAAATCACTTGGATCATATGTAAGTCTATGTTTAACTTTATAAGAAACGACAAACTATTTTCCAACAAAGCTCTACTGTTTTGCATGTCCATTAGCAATAAATGAGTTTCTATTGCTACCCATTCTGACCAGCCAGCATTTATCACTGACAGTTTTTCCCCCTCAATATTAGCCATTAAAATAGGTGTGCTTTTGTATTTCATTGTGGTTTTAACTTACACATTCCTAATGACAAATAATATTGAGCACCTTTTCACAGACTCTTAACAGTGTCTCTTGCTGAGCAAGAATTTTAGTTTTGGTAAGTCTCTATCTACCTACGTATCTACATATATGTGCTTTGTTTTGTTTTTAGATTGTGCTTTTGGTGTTGTATCTCAAATCATCACTACAATCAATGTCATGGAGATGTTTTCCTGTATTTTCTCCTGAAAGTTTCAGTTTTGCAGTTTATATGTATGTCAGTAATCCATTCTGAGCTAATTTTTATACAAACTGTGAGGCATATGCCAGGATTTATGTCTTTGCATGTGGATATCTATTTATTCTAAGTAACATTTCTTAAAAATACACCAATTCAACTGCATTTGCACCTTTGTCAAAAATAAGTTTTCAGTGTTTGTGTGGGTCTATTTCTGGGCTCTCTGTTCTGTTCCACTGACCTGTCCTTTAATTTGCACTATACTGTCTTGATTACTCTAACTTTATAATGTCTCGAAATCTACTAGTCTTCCAACTTCGTTCTTTTTGTTTTTTGGCTTTACTTTGACTATTTGCGTTCTTTTGCATTTCCATATAAATCTTGTGATCGGTTCATCCATGTTTACAAAAAATTTCCTTGGATGTAAATGTGGGCTGCATTGAATCTATATTTTAAATTTAGGAGATTTTACATTTTGGCTAATATTGAGACTTAGGCTCAATAAGCATATAGCTTATTATCAGGGACACTTGGATTCAAACTTTTGGTGGTTGCTTTAAGGTTTATAACGTACATAATTAACTTATCCCAGTCAACTTTCAAGTGATTTTTATACCATGTCATGTATAGTATAAGTGTGTGTGCGTGCTAAGTCACTTCAGTCGTGTCCGACTCTTTGCGACCCTATTGACCGTGGCCTGTCAGGCTCCTCTGTCCATGGGATTCTCCAAGCAAGAGTACTAGAGTGGGTTACCATGCCTTCCTCCAGGGGATCTTTCTGACCCAGGGATTGAAGCTGTATCTCTTAAGTCTCCTGCATTAGCAGGCGGGTTCTTTACTACTAGTGCCACCTGGGAAGCCCACAGTATAAGCATTTTAATATATTTCCATTTTCCCCTTCGAGGCATAGTATATTACCTTATATATAAGTTATGAACCTCACAGTACATTGTTACCATTTTTGCTCAAATAGCCAGTTATCTTTTCAGAGTTTTACATTTTAAAGGAAAAAAATCACGTATGTTTATCCATGCAACTGCCATTTATTGTGTTCTCTCCTTTCTGCAGATCCACGTTTCCATCAGATTTGTTGTTTCTTCTGCCTAAGCATCCTTTAACATTTTCAGCACTGTGGATCTGCAGGTGATCAGTTCTTTCAGCTTGGGTATGTTTGAAGGATTCTTCATTTCTCTTAAAAATATTTTTTTTACTAGGTGTGTAATTAGGTTATTATTTATTAATTTACTTAAAGGTGTTGCACTGTCTTCTTACTTGCATTTTGTGTGTGTGTGTGTGTGTGTGTATGAGGAGAAATCAGCTTATATTTGTGTTTTTTTTACATAATATATTTTTTATCTTCTCTGATGTTAAGATTTTATCTTAATCATTGGTTTTGAATAATTTAATTATGATATATCTTGGTGTAGTTTTCTTTCTGGTTATTATATATTGAGCTCATTCATCTTGTTTGATGTATGGGTTATATTATCCATCAAATTTGGAAAATTTTCAGCCATTATTGCTTAAAATAGTTTTATCTTGCCCATTCTTCTGGGACTACAATTACATATATTTTATGGCAATTAGAGTTAATCCACAGCTCACTGATGTCTTGTTTATTTTTTATATTATTTTTTCTTTGTTTCTTATAGGTACTTTTGTTGTTATTGTTATGTCTTCAAGTTTACTAATCTTTCAGCACTGTCTGATTGGTTGTTAATATCACCAATTGTTTATCTAATTGGTTGTATATATGTCATCTCATACATAGTAGTTTTTATCTCTGGGAGTTTGATTTGAGTCTTTTTTTTTCTCTCTGTTTGATATCATGGTGTGATGTCATAGAAAGATACTTGGGCTTTGTCCTTGATTTCTGAAATAGAGATATTAAAAGCCTTGGAACTTCTTAAGTGATAGGGTGATAAGATTCTCTTTCATTCTAATGCAATGTTTCTTGGAGTCCTCCATAGCTTTAGAATGGGGATGATTGCCAGAAAGACCAAGCTTTGATTCGAAACAGAATTATCTGTTCAATCCTCAACCTCCAGGAATCACAGATTGAATTAACTGCTAATAGCCAGTAATTTCATCAATGAGTTTATGCACTGAAATCCCCTCAAAAAGTCCTAAATGAGGAGTCCCCAGCTTGGTAAATATATAGAAGTACTGGGAAGGGCATGTGCGCAGAAAGGACATGGAAGCTTTACTCCCCCTACCTCCTTTATCTTTCCTTTTCGGCTTCCTGAGTTTTATTCATTGTAACAGACCTATAATGGTAAGTAAAGTGCCTTCCTAAATTCTGCAAGCCATCCTAACAAATTCTTAAGCCTGAAAGGAGGAGACTGTGGAAACACCCCCAACTCTGTAGCCAAGTCAAACAGAAGAATGAGTAACCTGGACCTGATCTTGTGACTGGTATCTAAGGACGGTTTTGTGGGACTGAATTCTTAAATTAGTGGAGTCTGAAACTAATTCTGGATAGTTAGTGTCAAAATTGAATTACATTATAGAACACCCAGTTGAAAAAGTGATCGGTATGAGGAAAAAAAGCAACATATTTGGTAACAGAAGTGTTGTGAATAAAGACAGCTCACATAGCCAATAAATCATTGTCAAATACAATGTCATGAAGTTTTACCAAATGTTTTCTTCTGAGAGCTTTATTTTAAGCTCTTACTTTTAGACCTTTGCTCCATTTGGAGTTAATTGTGTAAGGATCCACCTTCATTCTTTTGCATGTGGGTATCCAATTTTCCATGTACCAAGGTTTGGAAAGACTGTCCTTTTCCCACTGAATAATCTTGGAAACCTTGTTGAAGATCAGTTTAGTTCAGTTGCTCAGTCACATCCAACTCTTTGTGACCCCATGGACTGCAGCACACCAGGCTTCCCTGTCCGTCACCAACTCCCGGAGTTTGCTCAAACTCATGTCCATCGAGTTGGTGATGTTGAAAATCATTTGACCATAAATGTAAGCATTTATTTTTGGGTTCCTTATTTTGTTCCATTGGTCTGTATATCTTTTATATTAGTGTCATACTGTTTTCGGAGAAGGCAATGGCAAGTCACTCCAGTACTCTTGCCTAGAAAATCCCATGGACGGAGGAGCCTGGTAGGCTGCAGTCCGTGGGGTCGCTAAGGGTTGGACACGACTGAGCGACTTCACTTTCACTTTCACACATTGGAGAAGGAAATGGCAACCCACTCCAGTGTTCTTGCCTGGAGAATCCCAGGGACGGGGGAGCCTGGTGGGCTTCTGTCTATGGGGTCACACAGAGTCGGACACGACTGAAGTGACTTAGCAGCAGCAGCAGCATATTGTTTTGACTGTTATAATTTTATAAGGCTTGAAATCAGGAACCGTAAGACCTCTAACTTTGTCCTTCTTTTTCAAGATTGTTTTGGATATTCAAGGTCCTTTGAGATTCCAGATAGGTTTTAGAATGGATTTTTCTGTTTTTGCACTAAGCATCATTGGGATCCTGTAGATCACTTGGGGTAGTATTGACATCATAACAATAGTAAGTCTTCCGATCCATGAATACAGGTGTTTTTCAATTTTTTGTCTCCTCTTTAATTTATTTCAGCCACATTTTGTAGTTTCCAGTATACAAGCCTTTCACTTCTTTAAGTTTATTTAAGGCGGTACTAGTGCCTAGAAAACCCCATGGATGGAGGAGCCTGGTAGGCTGCAGTCTGTGGGGTCGCTAAGGGTCGGACACGACCGAGCGACTTCACTTTCACTTTTCACTTTCACACATTGGAGAAGGAAATGGCAACCCACTCCAGTGTTCTTGCCTGGAGAATCCCAGGGACAGGGGAGCCTGGTGGGCTTCCATCTATGGGGTCACACAGAGTCGGACACGACTGAAGTGACTTAGCAGCAGCAGTGGTAAAGAACCTGCCCGCCAATGCAGGAGATGTAAGAGACATGGGTTCAATCTCTGGGTTGGGAAGATCCCTTGGAAAAGGGAATGGCTGCCCACTCCAATATTCTTATTCTTACCTGGTGAATTCCATGGACAGAGGAGCCTGGCAGGCTACAGTCCACGGGGTCTCAAAGAGCCGGACACGCCTGAGCGACTAACACACATACACAACATCCACTAACAATTTCTCCCCAAAAGTTCCGATTTGATTCCCCTCTCAAGAACCTCTTTCTTCTATTTCCTCATTTATTCATTACCTGTCCTTCTGGGTAGCTGTGGAGCTTTACTTTACAACTGCTGAATCTAGATAACTGATTTTCTACCCTCCACTCTCAACCTCCCTTAAAAAGCCATGCACATAATTTTATCTCTCCTGACTCATTTCAGTGCTTTCAATAATTTGGCAAATGTAGAGACTCATCTTTAACTAATAAGCCAGTGTGGTAATTTCTCCCATTTTCTACATAGTTTCAATATGGTTATGAAAAAATAATTGGGGGTTAGGAATTTGGGGGAGCCAGTGGAATGGGAGGTGAAGGAAGCTAGTTTGTTTTCTCTCCACCAATGACGAGGCACTCTTAATAACTTTATTCCCAAGGGAGGATACCCCATTCTGAAAAACACTTCACTGTAGGTGATAAGACAGGAAGGAGGAAACATTACACCACAGGAGAGGAAACGACTGTTTGATAAAGCACGTAATATAAACCATCTCTGGCAACTGTCATTCCTCCTTCCCCATCAAATTTAGGAACGGTGCATAAATCACTTTCTCTAATATTTCACCAAAAGAATCTCTTGGACTTGAAAATAAACAGTTCCTACTTCTAACCCTCCATCACCGTATGGTATCTAGAGCAAGGAACTTCAAGTATTTTAAAAGTAAACTTCTTATTGACATGTAATACACACACAGAGAAGTACATAACTCTCTCCAAACCTTTCTGATCTCTCTCTAGTTAGTTTAAAAAAAAAAGAGTATATACTCCTAATATGTTTTTTCCATATATATGTAGACGCTTGCTCCTTGGAAGGAAAGTTATGACCAACCTTGATAGTATATTAAAAAGCAGAGACATTACTTTGCCAACCAAGGTCCGTCTAGTCAAGGCAATGGTTTTTCCCGTGGTCATGTATGGATGTGAGAGTTGGACTGTGAAGAAGGCTGATCGCCAAAGAATCGATGCTTTTGAACTGTGGTGTTGGAGAAGACTCTTGAGAGTCCCTTATACTGCAAGGAGATCCAACCAGTCCATTCTAAAGGAGATCAATCCTGGATGTTCATTGGAAGGACTGATGCTAAAGCTGAAACTGCAATACTTTGGCCACCTCATGCGACGAGTTCACTCACTGGAAAAGACTCTGATGCTGGGAAAGGTTGGGGGCGGGAGGAGAAGGGGACGACGGAGAATGAGATGGCTGGATGGCATCACCGACTCTGTAGACATGAGTTTGGGTGTACTCCGGGAGTTGGTGATGGACAGGGAGGCCTGGTGTGCTGTGATTCATGGGGTCGCGGAGAGTCGGACACGACTGAGCGACTGAACTGAACTGACTGACTGATGTAGCACTGTGCTAATATTATGTACATTAAACACATAGAAGAAAAATAGATCTTAAAAGTTCTAATCACAAGAAAAAAAACTGCAACTGTATGTCAGTGGTGGATGTTAACTAGACTTACTGTGGTTATCATTTCACAATATACACATATATTAAATCATTCGGTTGTATACCGACAGCTAATATAATGCTCTATGTCAATTATACTTCAATTAAAAAAAAGTAGGAGATAAAAAGAATGAGAAAAAATAAAGAGAAACTACTTTGTATACCTCAAAGGACCAGCCTTGAACACTACTTGGAAACCACATTTGTGCAAACAGTGGGAGCATGCTGTCTTAACAACCAGATCAAGCAGAGGCTCTTCAGCAGGCTTGATAACGTTGGTCTCAGTTGTATGGCACCAGCTTAATCTCCAAATGTACACTGGACAGACATCCAGACGGTCCTAAACCTCTAGGACTATGGCCACAGTATCTGTGATATTCAGGAACTGACTCCCCAGGAGCATGTGTTTATTCACAATGGCAGTCATCTGGGATCAGGAGTTTGAAGAAGGAATGTACAAGCATGTTTTCTTTCTCCGTTGTGATAATTTAAAATTAAAATTATTTAACTGCAGTTAACTGCAGACTAAGGGTTGGCTTTTCGTTCTTAATAAAGTTTAAAGTTATCTTGTCAAAGGAAAACAGAAATAGATTCTCCATTTTAAATATGTTTCTAAGACTTACATTTAAACTAAAATAACTTGCTTAGCTGACTGTGGATTCAACAATGGATTAGCTCTAGTTTTAGCTCTCCAACTAATGAGTTAGGTGACCCTTAGGTAAGTTTATTCATTTGTCAATGAAAGAACTAAACTGGATAAGCCTAAAGCAAGAGAGTTCCAGAAAAACATCTACTTCTGTTTTATTGTCTACACCAAAGCCTTTGACTGTGTGAATCATAACAAACTGTGGAAAATCCTTCAAGAGATGGGAATACCAGACCACCTGACCTGCCTCTTGAAAAATTTGTATGCAGGTCAAGAAGCAAAAGTTAGAACTGAACATGGAGCAACAGACTGCTTCCAAATCAGGAAAGGAGAATGTCAAGGCTGTATATTGTCACCCTGCTTATTTAACTTATATGCAGGGTACATCAAGCGAAATGCCAGGCTGGATGAAGCACAAGCTGGAATCAAGATTGCTGGGAGAAATATCAATAATCTCACATATGCAGATGACATTACCTTTATGGTGGAAAGTGCAGAAAAACTAAAGACCCTCTTGATGAAAGTGAAAGAGGAGAGTGAAAATGTTGGCTTAAAACTCAACATTCAGAAAACTAAGATCATGGCATCTGGTCCCATCCCTGCATGGCAAATAGATGGGGAAACAATGGAAACAGTCAGAGACTTTATTTGGGGCGGGGTGGGGGTGGGGGGGCTCCAAAATCACTGCAGATGGTGACTGCAGCCTTGAAATTAAAAGATGCTTGCTCCTTGGAAGAAAAGCTATGACCAACCTAGACAGCATATTAAAAAGCAGAGACATTACTTTGTTGACAAAGTTTCATCTAGTCAAAGCTATGGTTTTCCAGTAGTCGTGTATGGATGTGAGAGTTGCATTATAAAGAAAGCTGAGCACTGAAGAATTGATGCTTTTGAACTGTGGTGTTGGAGAAGACTCTTGAGAGTCCCTTGGACAGCAAGGAGATCCAGCCAGTCAATCCTGAGGGAAATCAGTCCTGAACATTCATTGGAAGGACTGATGCTGAAGCTGAAACTCCAATACTTTGGCCACCCAATGGGAAGAACTGACTGATTTGAAAAGACCCTGATTCTGGGAAAGATTGAAGGTAGGAGAAGGAGACAACAGAGGATGAGACGGTTGGATGGCATCACCAACTCAATGGACATGAGCTTGAACAAGCTCTGAGAGTTGGTGATGAACTGGGAAGTCGGGTGCGCTGGAGTCCATGGGATCGCAGTCAGACATGACTGACTGAACTGAAAACGTTCTGAGTATTGTGTGTGACTAGCACCACCTTGTGGATATTTGTATAATAACATATGACCAGGGATGCTGTGTAGCCACACGTCAGCCTCCACAATAATAAAATGGTTTAAGTTCTTCAAAAGAAAATGAAAATTAGAATTTTTAATTATTCAGGTCCCTTTATCTTAACAATTGATAGACTGATATCCCCATGGTGCTCTAGAAAGAGCCAAAGATATCCTTACTGAATCCCTCATCACTGGTTTATTTGGGAAAGAAGGCAAACATTATGAAGAGAACAGAACTCTATCTCATGGAGTTTAGGAAGAATTTCAAGCTGCTAGAGCCAAAAGCATTCTGGAAATCGTGCACTCCACTGACATTATCTTCAAGGCTAGCATAACAGGGAGGTGGGGTGGAGGGTGGAGGGTGGGGAGGGATAGCATTTCTGTTGGATGTAAACGGTGTGCCCTTGGAGTAGTTCCAGGAGGCTAGACTGGCTGAAGCAGGCAACTGGCCTAGCTGAAACTAATTGAAGACTTAGGCCTTGAGGCTAAGAGGTATAAACTAACTGAAGACTTAGGTATTTCAGCAGTTGTATGAATTGGCTCCACAGTACTGTTACAGCACAGCCAAATTTCACCCTTCAAAAATCATCCTGAGAGCTTATCTTGGCCATTCCCTGGACCTCAGCCCACTTTTGTACAGTGTAGTTATATTTGCCATCACTTTGTGCCCTCTATACAATTTCCCAATCCTGGGCTTCATGTGTGGCCAAAGCTAACTGTCTTACAGTGAATACATTTTCTCCTTTAAGCAGTGAAACTTAAGAAAGCTTTAAAATTGTAGTTTTTTGGGGGGAGGTGGGTGGTTTGTAGAAGGTAGGTGTCTTGACATGAACTGCTGATGACCTTTCATGTGTTCACCATAACTACAGATAATAAAAAAGCTTTCACTCCTCCTGTATCCAAATAGATCTCAGTGCTAAAAAGAACAGGCTTCCTCACAGCTCAGTTGGGAAGGAATCTGCCCTCAATGTGGGAGACCTGGGTTCAATCCCTGGGTTGGGAAGATCTGCTGGAGAAGGGAAAGGCAACCCACACCAGTATTCTGGCCTAGAGAATTCCATGGACTGTATAGTCCATGTGGTCGCAAAGAGTCGGACAAAGGATGGCACAAAACTTCACTGTGCACCTACTCATTTTTTATTACTATAGCTCGGTTTGCTATTATTTCTTTCACTTTACAGAGAAGGAAATGAGTTCAGAGATCATAAAGCCATTAAGCACCAAATCCAAGATTTGAATCCAAGTCTTCTAACTTAAATTCCACTGTTCATCTATGCCCCAGTGATATTAACTTCAAGTTCAAGTGCACACATAGCCCCTACTCCCATCCATCATACCTTTACATCTGAATGGGAACCAAAGGGAAGTCAAGAAAATAAATGTCAGATGGCAAGAATAAGCAAAAGAATCTTAACAAGCAAGGATTCTCAAAGGAATTAAGGATCGCATGATTTCTCAAGCATCAAAGGACTCTTTAGAACAGTTCAGTTCAGCTCAGTTTAGTCACTCAGTCATTACCAGCTCTCTGTGACCCCATGAACCACAGCACGCCAGGCCTCCCTGTCCATCACCAACTCCCGGAGTTCACCCAAACTCATGTCCATTGAGTCGGTGATGCCATCCAGCCATCTCATTCTCTGTCGTCCCCGTCTCCTCCTACCCCCAGTCCCCCGTAGCATCAGACTTTTTTCCAGTGAGTCAACTCGTCGCATGAGGTGGCCAAAGTATTGCAGTTTCAGCTTTAGCATCAGTCCTTCCAGTGAACACCCAGGATTAATCTCCTTTAGAATGGACTGGTTGGATCTCCTTGCAGTATAAGGGACTCTCAAGAGTCTTCTCCAGCACCACAGTTCAAAAGCATCAATTCTTCGGCGATCAGCTTTCTTCACAGTCCAACTCTCACATCCATACATGACCACGGGAAAAACCATAGCCTTGACTAGACGGACCTTGGTTGGAAAAGTAATGTCTCTGCTTTTTAATATGCTATCTAGGCTGGTCATAGCTTTCCTTCCAAGGAGTAAGCATCTTTTAATTTCATGGCTGCAATCAGCATCCGCAGTGATTTTGGAGCCTAAAAAAATAAAGTCTGACACTGTTTCAACTGTTTCCCCATCTATTTCCCATGAAGTGATGGGACCAGATGCCATGATCTTTGTTTTCTGAATGTTGAGCTTCAAGCCAACCTTTTCACTCTCCTCTTTCACTTTCATCAAGAGGCCTATGAGTTCCTCTTCACTTTCTGCCATAACGGTGGTGTCATCTGCATATCTGAGGTTATTGATATTTCTCCCGGCAATCTTGATTCCAGCTTGTGCTTCTTCCAGCCCAGCGTTCCTCATGATGTACTCTGCATATAAGTTAAATAAGCAGGGTGACAATATACAACCTTGACATACTCCTTTTCCTATTTGGAACCAGTCTGTTGTTCCATGTCCAGTTCTAACTGTTGCTTCCTGACCTGCATACAGGTTTCTCAAGAGGCAGGTCAGATGGTCTGGTATTCCCATCTCTTTCAGAATGTTCCACAGTTTATTGTGATCCACACAGTCAAAGGCTTGGCATAGTCAATGAAGCAGAAATAGATGTTCTTCTGGAACTCTCTTGCTTTCTCCATGATCCAGCAGATGTTGGCAATTTGATCTCTGGTGCCTCTACCTTTTCTAAAACCTGCTTGAACATCTGGGAGTTCACGATTCACATATTGCTGAAGCCTAGCTTGGAGAATTTTGAGCATGACTTTACTAGCGTGTGAGATGAGTGCAATTGTGCAGTAGTTTGAGCATTCTTTGGCATTCCCTTTCTTTGGGATTGGAATGAAGACTGACCTTTTCCAGTCCTGTGGCCATTGCTGAGTTTTCCAAATTTTCTGGCATATTGAGTGCAGCACTTTCACAGCATCATCTTTCAGGATTTGAAATAGCTCAACTGGAATTCCATCACCTCCACTAGCTTTGTTCGTCGTGATGCTCTCTAAGGCCCACTTGACTTCACATTTCAAGATGTCTGGTTCCAGGTGAGTGATCACGCCATCGTGATTATCTTCGTTGTGAAGATCTTTTTTGTACAGTTCTTCTGTGTATTCTTGCCACCTCTTCTTAGTATCTTCTGCTTCTGTTAGGTCCATACCATTTCTGTCCTTTATCGAGCCCATCTTTGCATGAAATGTTCCCTTGATATCTCTAATTTTCTTGAAAAGATCTCTTGTTTTTCCTATTTTGTTGTTTTCCTCTATTTCTTTACATTGATCGCTGAGGAAGGCTTTCTTATCTCTCCTTGCTATTTCTTTGGAACTCTGCACTCAGATGCTTATATCTTTCCTTTCCTCCTTTGCTTTTTGCTTCTCTTCTTTTCACAGCTATTTGTAAGGCCTCCTCAGACAGCCATTTTGCTTTTTTGCATTTCTTTTCCATGGGGATAGTCTTGGTCCCTGTCTCCTGTACAGTGTCACGAACCTCCGTCCAGAGTTCATCAGGCACTCTATCTGTTAGATCTAGACCCTTAAATCTATTTTTCACTTCCACTGTATAATCATAAGGGATTTGATTTAGGTCATATCTGAATGGTCTAATGGTTTTCCCTACTTTCTTCAATTTCAGTCTGAATTTGGCAATAAGGAGTTCATGATCTGAGCCACAGTCAGCTCCTGGTCTTGTTTTTGCTAACAGTATAGAGCTTCTCCATCTTTGGCTGCAAAGAATATAATCAATCTGATTTCGGTGTTGACCATCTGGTGATATCCATGTGTAGAGTCTTCTCTTGTGTTGTTGGAAGAGGGTAAAGTTCTATGAAGACCTACAAGACCTTTTAGAACTAACACCCAAAAAAGATGTCCTTTTCATAATAGGGGACTGGAATGCAAAAGTAGGAAGTCAAGAAACACCTGGAGTAACAAGCAAATTTGGCCTTGGAGCACAAAATGAAGCAGGGCAAAGGCTAATAGAATTTTGCCAAGAGAACGCACTGGTCATAGCAAACACCCTCTTTAGAAGACTTAGTAGGGACTTAAACATACGTGTTCAATGACAACTTGAATGAAAAAGTGTTTAAAAAGCTTTAGAGTGTCATCCCACAGATTATTCATTTACAAAAGGAAAAAAATGTACTTTTAAATGAAAAGGTCTGGCGGTCACCATCTTAAGTGATCATCTTAGTGATCACCAGCAGTGGGGCAACTTGACGATGTGCAGCCCTACTGATGCACTAAGCGACCCCCTACCAGTTAGAAAGAGTAATCTGAATCTACTAAGAAAATGACCAGAAAAAATTCAAGATTAAGACACTCTACACTGACTTGGATATTTGAAAAAGTTCAGTGTCATGAAGAAAAAATAAGGCAGAAAGGATTATTTCTGATTAAATTAAAAGAGGAGAGGCATAACTAAATAAACTTAGATCTTGGTTGAGGAAAAAAGTTTTAAAAGACATATTGGGATGATTGTGGCAATTATTGCGTACAGATCTATCATATTAGATATTACTGAGCTTTTCATCTCAGGTTGGCAAAGGCATACCTAAGGATGTAGAAATACTCTTATTCCTAGGAGATGAATACTTACATATTCAGGGATGGAGTGTCATATGGTCTTGATTTACTTTCAGCAAAACAAATAAAGTACTTCCAGTAAAATTTAAAAGTTAGTGGGTCTAGGGGGAGGTTTTACTATTGTCCTGTCCCTTCAACTTTTCTGCATATTTAAAATTTTTCAAAGTCAAAATGTTTTTAAATTCCCGAAGCTCATCAAGACCATTAGCATAAATTCAGCTCTTCTATGATCATGACTTGTGAAAACACCAAGTTGTGACCAATCTGTCAATTAATAAATGTTTATTATCCTCCTACTCATGTACTAATAACCACTGTACTAGATTCTGGGAACTATTGTACTAAAAAATAGACACAGTTCCTGTATTCATGGAACCCACATAGCGTACAAGAAAAAAAGTTTTGGTTTCCTCAAATATTCATTGCTCATATTTTCCAGCCTCCCTGGAAATAGTTTTTCCATTTTTATTTGCAATTCATCCAGGAGTCATGTATCAGTTAAATATCTTGAGTGTATCTTTTCTTAGTTTATGCTTGTCAGTTCACTCTTTCAATGATGTCTTCTTAAAGTGGAAAATTTTCAGTGTAAATCAACTTCTCAACTTTTTTCCCTTTACTATTTAATTCTTTCTGTTTCTTTTTTTTTTTAAACCTACCCATTGATCTTCAATTGCTTGGTATTTTGGTGTGTGTATGTGTTTAGAGTCCTATTTATTAATAGTTAGTCATTAACTGCAATGTTTCTTCTCTCAGCTCCACAGTTTTATCAAAGACTCTTCTCATCATGTCAACATTAGAGCAATACCTTTCAAAATCATCTATTTCCTTGGGTGGAAAAAGGTCCTCATATATCATACTTATTTGTCTTCCCTTTTATTAGTGAACTTGGGCTGCCATGACCAAATACTGTGGACTGAGTGGGTTTCATCACAGAAATTTATTTTCTCACAATTCTGGAGGCTGCAAGCTCAGAATTAGGGTGCCAGAATTAGGGTCCACTTCTGCTGAGGGCCTTCTTTCTGGCTTGCAGATGGCTGCCTTCTTCCATCATGCGATCTGTGTCTGCACATAGAGAAGACGGGAGAGAAAGAAAATCTGCACTCTGCTCCCTCTTCCTCTTCAGTATGAACTTCAACATGTAAATATTCAGTCTGTCATACTTTCTTCTTAAATTTTGATCTCACAATTTCTCAAAATTGTCCACTCTGGCATAGAACATGTTTTAAATATTTTATTCAGTTTTTTAGAGTTGTTCTCTCCAAGAAAGAATTGAGCTTGCCATTTAAGTTTTGAAATGAGATGAACTCAAGAGAAACCTTCATCATCTGTTGTTTGTTTGTCCCTTGGCCTTAGGCTCTGTTGTGTCCTACTCAAGAAGGTGATTTAAATACTATGGCAAATTTCTTGTCCACTTCTTATTTCCTTTGAATTAAAAACAATTATAGAAACATGTACACAACAAACATGAGTCAGTTATGTATGTTGGTGAACAATTTTCAGAAATTTCTATTAGATAACCTTCTATTCATTTTACTGGCTCATTGTGGAAAACAAATGACGTTGAACATTTGTGGCATAGAAATTAAATATAGGATGAATACAATAAGAAATCAAAAAGAGTAAATCTAGTGAAAGTAAGAGAGGGGATGCTACAGCTTTTAAAAAATGTGATTCAAAGTTTTGTCCTCTCTGTTGCTATGTAAGAGATTCTTCAGCCAGGCACAATGTAGAAGATAATGTGAGGATTAATTACATTACACTGAAACTGTAGGTTGAGTTCAATCAGCTATTTAATAGATAGCATAAAGTCCCCAAGGAACACCTGGGAGAAATGACACATTTAGACTTTAATTTGCATGTAAAATGAAATATTTTGTAACTCTTGCTGCTAATTTTGTGTCCTTCCTTTAGATCATTCTATTTTTTTGAAATTGAAGGAGACTTCTCCATGGACTTTCTACTGGTGATGGAATTTTGTGAGGCAGTATTATATTGCCCATTCTTTGAAAGTTCATCAGAATTCCTAATGGGTTTCCCACATAGACTACTCACACATCAGGATCGGAATGTTTTCACAAGTAACTTCAGCTTAAGGGAAAAAGCACTTCTGACTACAGTAAAACTCATTTTGGGAATAAATAAAATCACAGGTATGATTATAGGTTATACTATACATGAAGCCTAAATGAACCAAAGTCTTATAAGAACTAAATATATTTAATGATTCATTCAATAGGAATGATTGAGAACCTACTATATTATAGGTATATTGAAGATAATTATAACAGTTACTAAAAACTACCCTTCCAGGACCTCACATATCATCTAGCTACTGCAATAGTGACAGTTCTAAAATAAACACTTTGATATGTTTCTTCTTAAAATTCTTATTGTTACCCTAATAATATTCTGGGGTTTGGATTACGAACCCAAACTGTGAATCCTTGACAATTAGACCTTTCATTATTGTGGTATAGTTCTCCCCTGTGTAAGGTGTGCTCACCCACCAAGACAGAGAATAAAATAAGAAACAGAGATGGTTAGGGTGGAAGTAGGAAGGCAGGGTGCAGAGAGATAAAGTTATATAACATTATTGAGTGTCAATTAAATAATGGATATTAGGTTTCATGTCTTCACACATCAGTTTATTGTTCTTAAAAACAGTGTGATGATGACAGCATTTACATTCTTTGAGTAAAAAGATCCATTGAAGATAAATAACATGTCCAAAAGCATATACTGTGTAAGTAGCTGAAGCAAAATTAAACGAGGTGCTGTTTTACTTCAACTTTTGTGGGTCTTGTTTTTCTTCACTATCCAGTATTACCTGCCTTGAAAATACAGAAGTATTGATGAACTAGTGAATCTATACACTTATATCACATTTTAGAATTAGACTCTACAGTTCCAGTCCATCTTTTCATGAATTAACCCTAAGAATCAGGGAGGCTAACTTGGCAAATATCACTTAGTTTAGTGACAACTGGACAATAACCAGGTCTCCTTCCTCCCAGGAAAAGTTCACTCTAGAAACAGAATTTTGTCAACAAGAGTAAGAAGGGGGTTATATGGGTCTCAAAAATTGTATTTGTAGTAAAATAATGACACATAGTAGTTATGCATAATTTATTCCATAAAATATTGTGACTATTACATTGCATGAGAATTTTTGAATACCTCTCATTCTCAAATAAGGGCAATACCTCTTCATTTGTGTTGTTAGATTGTCCAAAACAGTGCATTTTCTTTTGTCCTTTGACACAGCCAATTGTCTGACAGAGCTGCTAATATATTACAAATACTATAATTAGAAATTTTATTTTACTTTGTATATTTTTACATTTCTAAGTTGTTCATAGTTTTATTAACTGGAAACATAATTGTTCCTATTTTCACAGGAGGTTTAATTTTAACAATATGGAAAATGCTCATGACTTCCGAATTTGCTCAGGCCATGGTGTAATCAAGAGGTATGTTTGGGGGTCTGGCTGCTCACCACCCAAAAACCAATAAACAGGCCAGGTTGGTGGAAAGGAAAGTTCGCTTCATTTCAGATGCCAGCAACGCCAGGGAAGGGAGGAGGGTGGTGGACATCTGTCCAAAGGCTGACTCCACAGCCCGCAACAAGCAGGGGGTGAGAGTTTTTATAGACAGAGTGAGGGGGCTGGGTTGTGTGCAGAAATAGCATAGCCATCTCCAACAGTCATCTTCACATTGGGCATCAGTGGTCTCACCAGTGTCATCTTGGTTGTTTTAGGTAAAATTAATCTTCAGTTCCAAGGTCCATTTGTTCCCATTTCTTTGCAATCATTTCTTGGATTTGTGGCGGCTGTTGTCCTGGGTACAGTCTGGTCATCATGTAGTTAACTTCGCCACCTGGTGTTTTGGTATCTGTAAGACAGCTCACAGGATATGGCTCAGAATATTATCTATAGCCCTTGAGAAGGAACTAAAAACCCTCGGCTATGCTTAAAGACTGCTGCTAAGTCACTTCAGTCGTGTCCGACTCTGTGCAACCCCATAGACGGCAGGCCACCAGGCTCCCCCATCCTTGGGATTCTCCAAGCAAGAACACTGGAGTGGGTTGCCATTTCCTTCTCCAATGCATGAAAGTGAAAAGTGAAAGTGAAAGTGAAGCTGCTCAGTCATGTCCGACTCTTAGCGACCCCATGGACTGTAGCCCACCAGGCTCCTCCATCCATGGGATTTTCCAGGCAAGAGTACTGGAGTGGGGTGCCATTGCCTTCTCCATGCTTAAAGACTACATTAGTATTATTTAGTCTCCTTTGTCTGTTTTCCTTTGTTTCAGCATTTCCTCACTTCTCTGATTAAACTTATTCTTTGACTAAAGGCTTCCACAGGCAAAAGGTAGGCAGAGGGCATGGTGGGGTGGCAAGGACCATTTATATGGTCCTGCTCAATTTCAGTGACGTGATTCCTCATTAAAAGGCTACTGTTAATGCCAAGTCCATAGTAGTCAAAATTTATGCTGTTACATGTCAATCAATTTAATTCCATGAATAAAAGCAATCAAGTGTTATAATGAAAAACATGATTCTTATTATCCCTGCTTCATCTTTGTATTTTCAAAGCTACCAGCCAATAATTCCCCCTGCCATCCTCCCCTCAGAATTTAGCTACATACCTGGTGGAAGCCTAATTAATCCCATAGAATGGATAGGTACACATGAATATGTCAATATCTGTTTTGAAGGCAAGTTACACTATTGATGTTTAAGGTTTTCATATTTATTCCAGTGCTCACTCATAGACTTCCAAGTAAGCAGGACAAATTCTCCTCTAAGAGATAATTCTTCAAAATACAACTTTGGGCATTGAAGAGAGTTTTTAAGTAATTTATATTCTAGGACTGAATTCAAAGTACCTTGCCATATGAGCACAATTATCAATCCATTCAGTGAAGGAGGCTGCTTTCTCAGGGTCTGAGTGCTTGGAGGAATCATTTCACCATCAAGTTGAAAATTTCTGAGCTACTCTAGACTAAGCTAAACAAAATTATAATTTTCCTTTTAACTATAATTTTTGTTTCTAATTGAAGCCCCTGAATAATAAAGCTCATGTTAAAAATGAATCAAAAGTATCTGAAACCATGTTTAAACCTCTGCTAATGACACAAACCAAACTAATTTAGTAGGCTAATTACATTCTGATGGTTCTTGTTAGGCAATTAGAATAGGAAAAAGGAGTCCAAAATGGCGGTGCCTAAAAGACAAAGAAAGGGAAAAGTCTATGAAAATGGAACAAAAGAAAACCCACGGATGTGAGTGTGAACTTCAGGGGAAACAAACACACCCACTTCTTGGCTAACCCAACTTGCATAGGGCAGGCCAAGCAGGAAGGAGACAAATGAATAAAAGGAGGGAGCCAAGATGGACTGAGGCCTCTTCTTTTGGGCTGGCCTGCCCTCATGCCTGCAGGATGCATTTTCCTTTGCTTGCTAAACAAAACTGAGCTGTAACCTAGCTGTTTGTAAGGCCTCCTCAGACCACCATTTTGCCTTTTTGCCTTTCTTTTTCTTGGGGATGATCTTCATCACTGCCTCCTGTACCTTCGTCCACAGTTCTTCAGGCACTCTATCAGATCTAATCCTGTGAATCTATTTGTCACTTCCATTGTATAATCATAAGGGATTTGATTTAGGTCATATCTGAATGGTCTAGTGGTTTTCCCTACTTTCTTCAATTTAAGTCTGAATTTGGCAATAAGGAGTTCATGATCTGAGCAACAGTCAGTTTCCAGTCTTGTTTTTGCTGACTGTAGAGTGCTTTTCCATCTTTGGCTGCAAAGAATATAATCAATCTGATTTTGATATTGACCATCTGGTGAAGTCCATGTGTAGAGTCTTCTCTTGAGTTGTTGGAAGAGGGTGTTTGCTATGACCAGTGAGTTGTCTTGGCGAAACTCTATTAGCCTTTGCCCTGCTTCATTCTGCACTCCAAGGCCAAATTTGCCTGTTACTCCAGGTGTTTCTTGACTTCCTACTTTTCCATTCCAATCCCCGATAATGACAAGGACATCTTTTTTGGGTGTTTGTTCTAGAAGGTCTTGTAGGTCTTCATAGAACCATTCATCTTCAATTTCTTCAGCATTACTGGTAGGGGCATAGAGTTCAATTACTGTAATGTTGAATGGTTTGCCTTGGAAATGCATTCTGTCATTTTTGAAATTGCATCCAAGTACTACATTTCAGACTTCTTGTCAACTATGATGGCTACTTCATTTCTTCTAAGGGATTCTTGCCCACAGTAGTAGATATAACGGTCATCTGAGTTAAATTCATGCATTCCAGTCTTTTTTAGTTCGCTGATTCCTAAAATGTCGATGTTCAGTCTTGCCACCTCCTGTTTGACCACTTCCAATTTGCCTTGATTCATGGACCGAACATTCCATGTTCCCTTGCAATATTGCTCTTTACAGCACTGGACTTTACTTTTATCACCAGTCACATCCACAACTGGGTGTTTTTTGCTTTGGCTCCGTCTCTTCATTCTTTCTGGAGTTATTTCTCCACTGATCTCCAGTAGTATATTGGACACCTACTGACCCGAGGAGTTCATCTTTGATGGGAAAGACTAGAGATCTCTTCAAGGAAATTAGAGATACCAAGGGAACATTTCGTGCAAAGATGGGCACAATAAAGGACAGAAATGGTATGGACCTAACAGAAACAGAAGATATTAAGAAGAGGTGGCAAGAATACACAGAAGAACTGTACAAAAAAGAGCTTCACAACCCAGATAATCATGAAGGTGTGATCACTCACCTAGAGCCAGACATTCTGGAATGTGAAGTCAAGTGGGCCTGAGGAAGCATCACTACAAACAAAGCTAGTGGAGGTGATGGAATTCCAGGTGAGCTATTTCAAATCCTAAAAGATGATGCTGTGAAAGTGCTGCACTCAATATGCCCGCAAATTTGGAAAACTCAGCAATGGCCACAGGACTGGAAAAGGTCAGTCTTCATTCCAATCCCAAAGAAAGGCAATGCCAAAGAATGCTCAGACTGTTGCACAATTGCACTCATCTGACATGCTAGCAAAGTAATGCTCAAAATTCTTCAAGTCAGGATTCAACAGTATGTGAACTGTGAACTTCCAGATGTTCAAGCTGGATTTAGAAAAGGCACAGGAACCAGAGATCAAATTGCCAACATCCGCTGGATCATGGAAAAAGCAAGAGAGTTCCAGAAAAATATCTATTTCTGCTTTATAGACTATGCCAAAGCCTTTGACTGTATGGATCACAACAAACTGTGGAAAAGTCTTCAAGAGATGGAAATATGAGACCACCAGATCTGTCTCCTGAGAAATCTGTATGCAGGTCAAGAAACAACAGTTAGAACTGGACATGGAACAACAGACTGCTTCCAAATTGGGAAAGGAATACATCAAGGCTGTATATTATCACCCTGTTTATTTAACTTGATGCAGAGTACATCATGAGAAATGCTGGGCTTGATGAAGCATAAGCTGGAATCAAGATTGCTGGGAGAAATACCAATAACCTCAGATATGCAGATGACACCACCCTTATGGCAGAAAGTGAAGAACTAAAGAGCTTCTTGATTAAAGTGAAAGAGGAGAGTGAACAAATTGGCTTAAAACTCAACATTCAGAAAACTAAGATCATGACATCTGGTCCCATCACTTCATGGCAAATAGATGGGGAAACAATGGAAACAGTCAGAGACTTTACTTTTGGGGGGCTCCAAAATCACTGCAGATGGTGACTGAAGCCTTGAAATTAAAGACGCTTGCTCCTTAGAAGAAAAACTATGACCAACTTAGCATATTAAGAAGCAGAGACATTACTTTGCTGACAAAGGTCCGTCTAGTCAAAGCTATGGTTTTTCCAGTAGTCATGCATGGATGTGAGAGTTGGACTATAAAGAAAGCTGAGTGCAAAAGAATTGATGCTTTTGAACTGTGGTGTTGGAGAAGACTCTTGAGAGTCCCTTGGACTGCAAGGAGATCCAACCAGTCAATCCTGAGGGAAATCAGTCCTGAATATTCATTGGAAGGAGTGATGCTGAAGCTGACACTCCAATATTTTGGCCACCTGATGGGAAGAACTGACTGATTTGAAAAGACCCTGATGCTGGGAAAGATTGAAGGTGGGAGAAGATTGAAGAATGATTGAAGATTGAAGAAGACTGAAGATTGAAGAAGGGGACAACAGAGATTGTTGGATGGCATCACCAACTTAATGGACATGAGTTTGAGTAAACTCTGGGAGTTGGTGATAGACAGGAATTCCTGGTGTGCTCCAGTCCATGGGGTTGCAAAGAGTCAGACATGACTGAGCAACTGAACTGAACTGAACTGAACTGTAACCTAGCTGTAACACTGGTATGCCATTTCAAATTTTTGTTGTGGTGAGACAGAACTGAGGAAATCACACACTCCCTCGGCACTTCTGGTCACCAGTAATACTCTTTTCCTATATTACATCACTTTTCAATTTCCCCCCAGATCCCAGTATTCTTTAAGTACCTTTCCACCAAAATTGTCCCTTATGAAAATAAATGACATTTTTAATATTATCTGTGTTTGCTAGTGAAAGTGAAGTCACTCAGTCGTGTCCGACTCTTTGAGACCCCGTGAACTGTAGCCTACCAGGTTCCTCCCTCCATGGGATTCTCCAGGCAAGAATACTGGAGTGGGTTGCCATGCTAGAGGAAGGTCTTTTAAAGCAAGATCCATTGTTCAAAAGTCGAAAACAGATTGGTCAATGTCTACATGCAAGTGAGACATTTTTACATTAAAAAAGTAAAACTAATAAGTAAAGTCAAATGACAAAGACATATCAAACCACAAAAATACCCAAATCACCAAAAGAATCTTGAAATAGAAGAAAAAACTGGAAAGTTCACAGTTCCTGGTTTTAAAGTGTGTTATAAATCTGTGTTATATAAATATAAAGGTAAGTAGTCCCAAGTAAAGGTGACTCTAGAGTTGCTCCCAGAAAAATTCTTATTATTGAAAATAGTTGACATATAATATTATGTTAGTCTCAAGTGTGTTACATAGTGATTTGATTTGGCATTATATACCTTATGAAATGATCACCACAATAAGTCTAGTGAATATTTCTCCCCTTACAAAGTTATTGAAATATTATTGACTGTATTTCTTGCACTGTATATTACATCCTCATGGATTATTTGTTTTATAACTGGCGGTTTGTACCTCTAATCCTCTTCGCCTATTTTGCTCACTCCAACCCCCCGACAATCTGTTTGTTCCCATTGTCTATCAGTCTGTTGAAAACAGTATGTTGTTGTTTAGTCGTTGTGTCTGACTCTTTTGAGACCACATGGGTTGTAGCCTGCCATGCTTCTCTGTCCATGAGATTTCCCAGGCAAGAATACTAGAGTGGATTGCCATTTCCTTCTCCAGGGGATCTTCCCAACCCAGGGATCAAATCCACATATCCTGTGTCTCCTGCATTAGCAGATGGATTCTTTACCACTGAGCCACCAGTGAAGCCCTGAAAACAGTATAGGATTATCTCAAAAAATGAAAAGTGTAACTGCCATGTGACTCAGCAGTTTCACTTCTGGGTATTCAACCAAAGAAAATAAAAACAATTCAAAAGGAGATTGGCACTTTAGTGTTTATTTCCACATTATTTACAATAGACAAGATATGGAAGAAACCTTAGTGTCTATTCATAGATGAATGAACACACACAAACACACATACCGAGGACTATTGCTTAGTTGTGAAAAAAATGAAATCTTGCTGTTTGCAACCACATGGTTGGACTAGAGTGCATAATGTTAAGTGAAACAAGTCAGACAGAGAAGGACAAATACTGTGTGATCTCACTTTTATATGGATTCTAAAAACAAAGCAAATGAATGAGCAAAACAAAGTGAAAGCACACTCATAGATCCAGAGAGTAAATGGGAGGTTTCCAGAGAGAAGATTCTGAGTGGTTGTGTGAAACAGATGTCAACTACAAATTGGCACCTGCCTTTGGCACTTGCCATTTACCTCCATAAGAATTAAATCATGTGCTGCAGCAGCTGCTGATTTTCAACACTCCCCCAAAGGAAGTTGAGGGTGAAGAGCAGAAATGAGGCACTCTGTACTCATTGTTGGTTATTTACCAGAGCCAATATATAAGCCCAGTTCTCATTTCTACACATATTTAGAAAAGCTCTAAAATTCTTCATGATGATTGCTATTTCTCATGACTAGCAGAAACCTTATGAAAAAAATGTTTGATTCATGTGCTCTCAATAAAAAAAGCTGCGCGCTGAAGAATTGATGCTTTTGAACTGTGGTGTTGAAGAAGACTCTTGAGAGTCCCTTGGACTGCAAGGAGAGCCAACCAGTCAATCCTAAAGGAAATCAGTCTTGAATATTCATTGGAAGGACTGATGCTGAAGCTGAAGCTCCAACACTTTGGCCACCTGATGCAAAGAACTGACTCATTAGAAAAGACCCTGATGCTGGGAAAGACTGAATGCAGGAGGAGAAGGGGATGACAGAGGATGAGATGGTTGGATGGCATCACCAACTCGATGAACATGAGTCTGAGCAAGCTCTGGGAGTTGGTGATGGAAAGGGAAGCCTGGCATGCTGCAGTCCATGGTGTCACAAAGAGTCAGACATGACAGAGTGACTTAACTGAACTGAACTGAACTCTCCCTTCACCAAAATCATATATACTGACCTTCCCCTCTACTTCTTTGAAGCAGTTTCTCAGAGCTATCTTAGGTGCTGTCTCCTGGGCTAAATTCCTCATTTTGCCCCAAATAAAACTTAACTCGCAACTCTGACATCGTGTTTTTTTTAAGTCAACACAAGTAAAGAGAATTAAGAGGTTCAGATTTTCTGTTATGAAATAAATCAAAGAAATGTAATATACAGCATAAGGAATACAGCCAATAATATTGTAATAACTTTGCATGGAAACAGATGGTTACTAGAGATATGGTGACTATTTCTTAACATATTTAAATGGTGAATCACTATATTGTACATCTAAAACTACTATAATATTGTACATCAACTATGTTTCTTTAAAAAGAAAAAAATTCAAAGAGAATATCAAAACTGTATCTGTAAAATTCACAAATATTTAGAAACTAAACATAAAGAAACAAATAATTCATAAATAACAGAATATATGACAAAGAATTTTTTTTTAATTTACTGAACAAAAATAAAAATCTGACAGTCCAAAATCAGTGGAAGGCTGCTAAAGCAGTGCTTCAAGGGAAATTTATATTTTTAATAGTTAATTGGAAAAAGAAATGGGGTCAAAAGTCAATGCTAAGAATTAAGAAAGTCATGTTAAGAATAAAGATGACAAAAATAAACTCAAGGTACAATGAGAGGAAGAAACTAATGAGTGGAAATCAAGGAAATAGAAAAGAATAATAATGGATCAACAAAACCCTTATCAAGTCCTTTAAAAATGTGAGTAAAGTTGATATAGCTAGACAAAGAAGACATTAATTGTCAGTATCAGAATTTTATGAAGGAACATCACTGTGTATCCTATAGACATGAAAAAGATAATAAGGAAATATTGTGAGCTAGGAAATTTGACAACCTAAATAAAATGTATTCACAGCAAGACACCATTCACCAAAACTCATTCAAGCAGATTTCCCAGGTGTCACGATGGTAAAGATTTCACCTGCCAGGAGACACAAGAGATGCAGGTTTGATCCCTGGGTCAGGAAGATCACGTGGAAGAGGAAATGGCAATCCACTCCAGTATTCTTACCTGGTAAATTCCATGGACAGAGGAGTCTAGCAGGCTACAGTCCATGGGGTCACAAAGAGTCAGACAGGACTGAGCATATATGCATGTAAACAATACAGAAAAGTGAATAGCCGTTATTTATTAAATACTTTGAATGCTTGATGTAACAACTTCCCTCAAACAGGATAGATGGTTTTACTGGTTGCCTTCATCCTTCCAGGCTGCTATAACAAAAATATAGACTGAATGACTTAAACAACAAGCATTTTTTTTCTCAACTGGAGGCTGGGAAATTCAGGATCAAGGTGCTGAGAGATTCATTGTCAGTGAGAACCAGCTGCCTGGCTCACAGAAGGCCATTTTCTCTCTGTGTCCACACACAGCAAAAGGAGGGAGGAGGAACGAGAGAGTTCTCTAGGGTCTCTTTTATAAGGGCACTAATCCTATTCATGAGGATTCTACTGTTATGATCTAGACATCTCACAAGGGGGACATAAATGTCCAGTCCATAACAGTTCACATTTGGTCCCCCAAGTTCATGTTATTTTTTTTTTTTGTAATTAATTTATTTTTTATTGGAGGCAAATTATTTTACAATATTATATTGGTTGGTTTTGCCATACATTGACATGAATTCGCCCCGGGTTTACATAAGTTCCCCCTCCTGAACCCCCCTCCCACCTCCCTCCTCCTCTTTATCCTCCCTCTGGGTCATCCCCGCATGCCAGCCCTGAGCATCCTGTAACATGCATTGACCCTGAACTAGTGATTCATTTCACATATGACAACATACGTGTTTCAATGACATTCTCCCAAATCATCCCACCCTCACCCTCTCCCACAGAGTCCCAAAGACTGATCTATACATCTGTGTCTCTTTTGCTGTCTCGTATATAGGGTTATCATTTGCATCTTTCTAAATTCCATATATATGCGTTGCTGCTGCTAAGTCACTTCAGTCGTGTCCGACTCTGTGTGACCCCATAGACGGAAGCCCACCAGGCTCCCCTGTCCCTGGGATTCTCCAGGCAAGAACACTGGAGTGGGTTGCCATTTCCTTCTCCAATATATGCGTTAGTATGCTTTATTGGTGTTTTTCTTTCTGGCTTACTTCACTCTGTATAATAGGCTCCAGTTTCATCCACCTCATTAGAACTGATTCAAATGTATTCTTTTTAATGGCTGAATAATACTCCATTGTGTATATGTACCAAAGCTTTCTTATCCATTCGTCTGCAGATGGACATCTAGGTTGCTTCCATGTTCTGGCTATTATAAACAGTGCTGCAATGAACATTGGAGTACATGTGTCTCTTTCAATTCTGGTTTCCTCGGTGTGTATGCCCAGGAGTGCGATTGCTGGATCATATGGCAGTTCTATTTCCAGTGAGTCAACTCGTCTCATGAGGTGGCCAAAGTAGTTTGCATTCCCACCAACAGTGTAAGAGGGTTCCTTTCTCTCCACATCCTCTCCAGCATTTATTGCATGTAGACTTTTGGATAGCAGCCATTCTGACAGGTGTGAAATGGTATCTCATTGTGGTTTTGATTTGCATCTCTCTGATTATGAGGGAGGTTGAGCATTTTTTCATGTGTTTGTTAGCCATCTGTATGTCTTCTTTGGAGAAATGTCTGTTTAGTTCTTTGGCCCATTTTTTGATTGGGTCATTTATTTTTCTGGAATTGAGCTGCAGGAGCTGCTTGTATATTTTGGAGATTAATCCTTTATCAGTTGCTTCATTTGCTATTATTTTCTCCCATTCACCTTGCTTATAGTTTCCTTTCCTGTGCAGAAGCTTTTGATTTTAATTAGGTCCCATTTGTTTATTTTTGCTTTTATTTCCAATATTCTGGGAGGTGGGTCTTGGCGGATCCTGCTGTGATTTATGTCGGAGAGTGTTTTGCCTACGTTCTCCTCTAGGAGTTTTATAGTTTCTGGTCTTACATTTAGCTCTCTAATCCATTTTGAGTTTATTTTGGTGTATGGTGTTAGGAAGTGTTCTAGTTTCATTCTTTTACAAGTGTCTGACCAGTTTTCCCAGCACCACTTGTTAAAGAGACTGTCTTTTCTCCATTTTATATTCTTGCCTTCTTTGTCAAAGATGAGGTGTCCATAGGTGCGTGGATTTATCTCTGGACTTTCTATTTTGTTCCATTGATCTATATTTCTGTCTTTATGCCAGTACCATACTGTCTTGATGACTGTGGCTTTGTAGTAGAGCCTGAAGTCCGGCAGGTTAATTCCCCCAGTTCCATTTTTCTTCCTCAAGATTGCTTTGGCTATTCGAGGTTTTTTGTATTTCCATACAAATTGTGAGATTATTTGTTCTAGTTCTGTGAAAAAGATCGTTGGTAGCTTGATAGGGATTGCATTGAATGTATAAATTACTTCGGGTAGTATACTCATTTTTACAATATTTATTCTTCCAATCCATGAGCATGGTATATTTCTCCATCTATTAGTGTCCTCTTTGATTGCTTTCAGTAGTGTTTTATAGTTTTCTATGTACAAGTCTTTTGTTTCCTTAGGTAGATATATTCCTAAGTATTTAATTCTTTTAATTGCAACAGCGAATGGAATAGTTTCCTTAATTTCTCTTTCTATTTTCTCATTATTAGTGTATAGGAATGCAAGGGATTTCTGTGTGTTGATTTTATATCCTGCAACTTTACTGTATTCATTGATTAGCTCTAGTAGTTTTCTGGTAGAGTCTCTAGGGTTTTCTGTGTAGAGGATCATGTCATCAGCGAACAGTGAAAGTTTTACTTCTTCTTTTCCAATTTGTATTCCTTTTATGTCTTTTTCTGCTCTGATTGCTGTGGCCGAAACTTCCAGAACTATGTTGAAGAGTAGTGGTGAGAGTGGGCACCCTTGTCTTGTTCCTGACTTTAGGGGAAATGCTTTCAGTTTTTCACCACTGAGGATAATGTTTGCTGTGGGTTTGTCATATATAGCTTTTATTATGTTGAGGTATGTCCCTTCTATTCCCACTTTCTGGAGAGTTTTTATCATAAATGGATGTTGAATTTTGTCAAAGGCTTTCTCTGCATCTATTGAGATAATCATATGATTTTTATTTTTCAGTTTGTTAATGGGGTGTATTACGTTGATTGATTTGCGGATATTGAAGAATCCTTGCATTCCTGGGATAAAGCCCACTTGGTCATGATGTATGATCTTCTTAATATGCTGTTGGATTCTGATTGCTAGAATTTTGTGAAGGATTTTTGCATCTATGTTCATCAGTGATATTGGCCTGTAGTTTTCTTTTTTTGTGGGGTCTTTACCAGGTTTTGGGATTAGGGTGATGGTGGCCTCATAGAATGAGTTTGGAAGTTTCCCTTCCTCAGCAATTTTCTGGAAGAGTTTGAGTAGAATAGGTGTTAGCTCTTCTCTAAATTTTTGGTAGAATTCGGCTGTGAAGCCGTCTGGACCTGGGCTTTTGTTTGCTGGAAGATTCCTGATTACAGCCTCTAGTTCCGTGCTTGTGATGGGTCTGTTCAGATTTTCTATTTCTTCCTGGTTCAGTTTTGGAAAGTTGTACTTTTCTAGGAATTTGTCCATTTCTTCCAGGTTATTCATTTTATTGCCATATAATTGCTGATAGTATTCTCTAATAATCCTTTGTATTTCTGTGTTGTCAGTTGTGATCTCTCCATTTTCATTTCTAATTTTATTGATTTGGTTCTTCTCCCTTTGTTTCTTGATAAGTCTGGCTAGCGGTTTGTCAATTTTATTTACCTTCTCAAAGAACCAGCTTTTGGCTTTGTTGATTTTTGCTATGGTCTCTTTTGTTTCTTTTGCATTTATCTCTGCCCTAATTTTTACAATTTCTTTCCTTCTACTAACCCTGGGGTTCTTCATTTCTTCCTTTTCTAGTTGCTTTAGATGTAGAGTTAGGTTATTTAGTTGACTTTTTTCTTGTTTCTTGAGGTGTGCCTGTATTGCTATGAACTTCCCCCTTAGCACTGCTTTTACAGTGTCTCAGAGGTTTTGGGTTGTTGTGTTTTCATTTTCATTCATTTCTATGCATATTTTGATTTCTCTTTTGATTTCTTCTATGATTTGTTCATTATTCAGCAGTGTGTTGTTCAGCCTCCATATGTTGGCATTTTTAATAGTTTTTCTCTTGTAATTCAGATCTAATCTACTGCATTGTGGTCAGAAAAGATTCATGGAATGATTTCAACTTTTTTGAATTTACCAAGGCTAGATTTATGGCCCAGGATGTGATCTATCCTGGAAAAGGTTCCGTGTGTGCTTGAGAAAAAGGTGAAATTCATTGTTTTGGGGTGAAATGTCCTGTAGATATCTATTAGGTCTAACTGGTCTATTGTATCATTTAAAGTTTGTGTTTCCTTGTTAATTTTCTGTTTAGTTGATCTATCCATAGATGTAAGTGGGGTGTTAAAATCTCCCACTATTATTGCATTATTGTTAATTTCCCCTTTCATACTTGTTAGTAATTGTCTTACATATTGCGGTGCTCCTATGTTGGGTGCATAAATATTTATAATTGTTGTATCTTCATCTTGGATTGATCCTTTGATCATTATGTAGTTTCCTTCTTTGTCTCTTTTCACAGCCTTTGTTTTAAAGTCTATTTTATCTGATATGAGTATTGCTACTCCTGCTTTCTTTTGGTCTCTATTTGCATGGAATATCTTTTTCCAGCCCTTCACTTTCAGTCTGTGTGTGTCCCTCGTTTTGAGGTGGGTCTCTTGCAGACAACATATATGGGGGTCTTGTTTTTGTATCCATTCAGCCAGCCTTTGTCTTTTGGTTGGGGCATTCAACCCATTTACGTTTAAGGTAATTATTGATAAGTACGATCCCATAGCCATTTTCTTTATTGCTTTGGGTTCGAGTTTATACACCCTTTCTGTGTTTCCTGTCTAGAAAAGATCCTTTAGCATTTGTTGGAGAGCTGGTTTGGTGACGCTGAATTCGCTCAGCTTTTGCTTGTCTGTAAAGCTTTTGATTTCTCCTTCATATTTGAATGAGATCTTTGCTGGGTACAGTAGTCTGGGCTGTAGGTTATTTTCTTTCATCACTTTAAGTATGTCTTGCCACTCCCTCCTGGCCTGAAGAGTTTCTGTTGAAAGATCGGCTGTTATCCTTATGGGAATCCCCTTGTGTGTTATTTGCTGTTTTTAATATTTGTTCTTTGTGTTTGATCTTTGTTAATTTGATTAATATGTGTCTAGGAGTATTTCGCCTTGGGTTTATCCTGTTGGGGACTCTCTGGGTTTCTTGGACTTGGGTGATTATTTCTTTCCCTATTTTAGGGAAGTTTTCAACTATTATCTCCTCAAGTATTCTTTCATGGTCTTTCTTTTTGTCTTCTTCTTCTGGGATTCCTATGATTCAAATGTTGGAGCGTTTAACATTGTCCCAGAGGTCTCTAATATTGTTCTCATTTCTTTTAATTTGTTTTTCTTTTTTCCTCTCTGTTTCATTTATTTCTACAATTCTATCTTCTAACTCGCTTATCCTGTCTTCTGCCTCTGTTATTCTACTGTTTGTTCCTTCCAGAGTGTTTCTGATCTCATCTATTGCATTATTCATTGTATACTGACTCTTTTTTATTTCCTCTAAGTCCTTATTAAACCTTTCTTCCATCTTCTCAATCTTTTTCTCCAGGTTATTTATCTGTAACTCCATTTTGCTTTCAAGATTTTGAATCATTTTCACCATCAAAATTCGAAATTCTTTATCAGGTAGATTCCCTATATCTTCCTCTTTTGTTTGTGTTGGTGGCATTTATCTTGTTCCTTTACTTGCTGGGTATTTCTCTGCCTCTTCATCTTGCTTATAATGCTTTGCTTGGGGTGGCCTTTCCCTCTTCTGGCCGTTTGTGGAGTTCTCTTTATTATGTAGTTTCCTCGTTGTGTGGGGGGTTGGACAGGTCAAGGTTCCCTGGTTACGGAAGCTTGTGTCGGTGTTCTGGTGGGTGGAGCTGGATTTGTTCTCTCTGGAGTGCAATGAAGTGTCCAGTAATGAGTTATGAGATGTCGGTGGGTTTGGAGTGACTTTGGGCAGCCTGTATATTGAAGCTCAGGGCTAGTTTCCTGTGTTACTGGAGAATTTGCGTGGTATGTCTTGCTCTGGAACTTGTTGACCCTTGGGTGGTGCTTGGTTTTAGTGTAGGTATGGAGACGTATGATGAGCTCCTATCGATTAATGTTCCCTGGAGTCAGGAGTTCTCTGGTGTTCTCAGGATTCAGGCTTAAGCCTCTTGCCTCTGGTTTTTGGTCTTATTCTTGGAGTAGCCTCTAGACGTCTCTATCTGTCATTTCCAAGGTGGTTCCCTCTGTTTTAGCTTCTGTTTGCTGGTCTCTTCAGTGTCTAATTTCCTCCCTGATACTAGGGGGTGGGTGGACACTTTTTAAGGCTCTGTTGTTCAGTCCTGTTCTGGGAAGGGAGGAACGCTGCAGACGAATATCTCTGGCATCTGTGGGGAGTGATCGCAGTGTCTCGGCCACACTGGGTTTGCCCCCACTCACAGCACGTATGCTCTCCCAGTCTACACTGCACAGGCTCTAGGTTGCTCTGCCAGGAACTGTCCAAGGCTGGCGCCGGGTTGTATGCACTTCCCAGGTCTGAGAGGCTCAAGTTCAGGTTCTCAGGTACTCCACAAAGGCGCAGACTTGGTTGGGCCTGCGTTTTGTGCCTTCCCTGGTCCGAGCAGTTCAGGGGACCAGGTGTTTGGCGAGCGCTGTCTCTGCGACTTATCGCCTCCCCAGTCCCCGCCACTCAGTTTTCTGGGTGTACAACTGGCGCACCTTCTCAGGTGGATATCGACCGGCCCAAGCCCAAGAAGTCCTGATTAGCAACAAGCCTGTCTGCAGTTTGTATCAGATGCCTTTCTGGGGCCGCGGTTGCCCGCTCCGGCTCTGGCTGCGCTCCCTGCCTGTCTCCGCGGGGGATGTGGGATGGGCCGACCGCAGCCGGCTTGCTCTGCTCAGTCCTTTATTCTGTGAGCGCGGCTGTCTGAGTCTTAGGTTAGAGCTTTCCACCTTTTCGTGGGGAAGCTATCCCACAGTCTGCTTTGCTCTCCCCAGTTCTCTCAAATTGTTCTCGCGGCATTCAAGCCCAGTCCTCTCTCTAAGCAGTTCAGGCGGCTCCTCCCTGCCCAGCCCCCGCTTGCTAATGGTGTATGCAGGCGTCTGCGCTGCTTCTTTGCTGGGAGTTACCGTTTGGCGGATAGTCTGTGGGTTTTAAAAAAATCTTAAAAAAAAAGAGGGTTATGTGGCCCTCTGATCTTCCAAGGCTCGCCACAGATTCGCCAGTGAGAGTGTTTCCTGGTGTTTGGAAACTTCTCTCTTTTTAAAGCCTCCCTTCCCGGGACGGAGCTCCGTCCTTACTTCTTTTGTCTCGCTTTTTATCTTTTATGTTTTTTCCTACCTCCTTTTGAAGACAATGGGCTGCTTTTCTGGGTGTCTGACGTCCTCTGCCAGCATTCAGTAGTTGTTTTGTGGACTTTACTCCGCATTCAAATGTTCTTTTGATGAATTTGTGGAGGAGAGAGTGGTCTCGCCGTCCTATTCCTCTGCCATCTTGTTCCTCCTTCCTCAAGTTCATGTTCTTCTTGCTTAAAATATGTGTTCATTCCATCCCAACAGTCCCAAAAGTTTTAACTCATTTCAACATCAATTCTAAAGTCTAAGTCCAAAGTCTCATCTAAATCCTCTATGGATGAGACTCAAGGTATGATTCATCCTGAGGCAACTTCTTCTTTAACTATGAACATATGAAACCAAAGAAGGTGTGTATCTTCTAAGATAAGGCAGGCATAAAACAGACATTCCCATTCCAAAAGGGAGAAATAGGAAAAAGAAAGCAGTAACTGGTCCTAAGTAAGTCCAAAGCCTAAAACCTAAAGGGGCAAGCAATATGAAATCTTAAGCCTTTTTGATTTGATTCTTTGTCCTCTACACTATCTGGAGGGTCAACATTACCCCCAAAAGCTTAATATGGGGGGTCCTTGCAGCAGCTCTCTGCTTATTGATCACTTATTGCAAGTAAACAGAGAAATTTTGTGGATTTATTGGGCAGAGCTGGTGATGGGAATGAATCTTGTAGGGTATTTTTTAATCTGTGTAAGTATAAAACAGCATAAAACAGGGGAGCCCCCAAAGTAAACTCACTGCCTTTGAGAACAGTGTATTTGCACACATTTTTCAGAATACATCTGTTAATCTGAATTCAAATTGCACATTAGTGCACCAGAATGAGACAATTAGGGTGCAGTGTCTGAAGATTTCTTGCCCTCCAAAAATAAATTCTGTCTCCGTCTGTTTCTTACTTGTATCCTCAAAATCATTAAATAAGTTTAGGATTGGGAAATATTTAAAATTCATATGAATCTGCTTTGACAGTTATATTCTTTGTGTTAATACATTCACAGTAAGAGAAATGCAAATTAAATACATGCTGGTCCATTTCTCTGGGCCATTTACTCTGAAATTAGCAAAGCTAATTCATGAAACATAAAGTCTTTATTACCAGTAGCAAGGCAAAATGGTACAAGACTTACAGAAGAATCTGGCCATGTCTAACAAAAAAACGTACATTCTCACTTTTAAAAACCTTTTTATTTTGCTACAATTATAAATTTATCAGTTCAGTTCAGTTCAATCGCTCAGTCATGTCCCACTGTTTGTGACACCATGGACTGCAGCACGCCAGGCTTCCCTGTCCATCACCAACTCCCGGAGCTTGCTCAGACTCATGTTCATCGAGTTGGTGATGCCATCCAACCATCTCATCCTCTGTCATCCCCTTCTCCTCCTGCATTCAGTCTTTCCCAGCATCAGGGTCTTTTCCAATGAGTCAGTTCTTTGCATCAGGTGGCCAAAGTGTTGGAGCTTCAGCTTCAGCATCAGTCCTTCCAATGAATATTCAGGACTGTTTTGCTTTAGGATTGACTGGTTGGGTCTCCTTGCTGTCCAAGGGACTCTCAAGAGTGTTCTCTAACACCACAGTTCAAAAGCATCAATTCTTCAACACTCAGCTTTCTTTATAGTCTAATTCTCACATCCATACATGACTACTGGAAAAACCATAGCTTTGACTATTCATAAGTGAAGTAAAGTGAAGTCGTTCAGTCGTGTCCGACTCTTTGCAACCCCATGGACTGTAGCCCACCAGGCTCCTCCATCCATGGGATTCTCCAGGCAAGAGTATTGGAGTGGGTTGCCATTTCCTTCTCCAGGGGATCTTCCCGACCCAGGGATCGAACCCAGGTCTCCACAATCTGTAATTTAACAGAGTCTGGTTTTAAATTTTCAGTTCAAAAGCACACTTCTTTTCCAACTGGATGACTACCCAACTGATGCCATTCCAAAGAGCAGAATCCCAATCACCAACTTGAAAGGGGTATGGCTCAATGAAGACAAAAACAGTGCCTGATTTACCTTTAGGAAACAAAATCTATATCAAAGTATCTGAAATCATAAAAAGTAAATGCTTTAAAAAATTTCCCCCTGAGCTATGGATGCTTTTTATATAGTCACTTACTAGAGACTTTACTAAACAGATCTTTCACTAAACAGATGCATTCTATCATTCCAAGTTATACTTAAAAATCCTATGATTTATAAGACTCCTATGATTCTTGGTGCTGAAAATAGATAAGTTACATCTCAAACAGCACAAAATGATAGCAATTACATGTTTCATGGAAATTTTTGGTGAGATTGCAATCCTCAGAAGCCTCCTTATTATGTTCACCCACTCATAATATTTTTACAATCTTCAAGTAATTTTCAAAGGAGAAACCACAAGTCCATAATGAAGGACCAGCAGACCATCCTGCATTGCTGCATCGCCTATTGCACGTCGAATTTCCCTTAGAGTTTGATACCATTCTAACAAGTGATCACCACAGATGATGTCTACCTGACAAGCTGGATCAAGACCCATTTTTCTTCTGAGGAATTTTTCTACATGTCCAATAGTTGCTTCTCCTGAAACTCGGACAAACTTCTTTTCCAATGGCTTAAAATGTCCTGTGCCTTCATTAGCACCAATAAACTCTAGTAATAAAGACATGTCAAGTTGAGGTGGAATACAAAACACTGATTCTAAGACTTTCATAGGGAAGTGCAAAAAAATATACAGGGAAGTTGCAGGCACCCATCACCTAAATTCCCTCAATGTTAAGACTTAAGTCCTTACATTATCAAAACCCAGAGAAAGCAATGACACCCCACTCTAGTACTCTTGCCTAGAAAATCCCATGGACAGAGGAGCCTGGTAGTCTGCAGTCTGTGGGGTCGCTACAAGTTGGACATGACTGAGCGACTTCATTTTCACTTTTCACTTTCATGCGTTGGAGAAGGAAATGGCAACCCACTCCAGTGTTCTTGCCTGGAAAATCTCAGGGACGAGGGAGCCTGATGGGCTGCCATCCATAGGGTCGCACAGAGTCAGACACGACTGAAATGATTTAGCAGCAGCAGCAGCAGCATTATCAAAACCAGGATATTGACATTGCTTTAATCCATTTAGCTTGTTCAGATTTCATCAGTTCCAGCTGTACCCATTTACATACCTGTATGTGTATGTATCTCTGCAAATTTATCACATGTGTAGCATTGTGTAATTACTACCATTATTAATATAATATACTTAACTGTGATTCATGGGGTCGCGGAGAGTCAGACACGACTGAGCAACTGAACTTAACTGAACTGAACTGTACCATCATCACAAGACTTGGTCATCATTTACCTCTTTACACGCTTCCCCGGTGGTTCAGTGGTCAAGAATCCACCTGCCAATGCAAGAGACGCAGATTCAGTCCCTGGGTCAAGAAGATCCCCTGCAGAAGGAAATGGCAACCCACTCCAGTATTCTTCTCTAGGAAATTCCATGGACAGAGGAGCCTGGCAGGTTACAGTCCATAGGGTCATGAAAGAGTTGGACACAACTTAGTGACTAAACAGCAAGCATTCTTTGACATGGATGCACAAGTTTGTTTATTCGTTTATCCCCTAATACCATTTGGGTTCCTGGCTATTATAGTTTTGGGCTACTACATACAAAGCTGCAATAAATATCTGTATACAAATTTTCTGCCTGGAAATAAGTTATCATTTCCCTGGGATGTGTATCTAAGAGTTTAATTGCTTAGTTATATGGTAAGACCATTTTTAGTATTAAAAGGAAATGCCAAACTGTTTTCCAGAGTGGTATTGCCATTTACATTCCTGTCAGCAGCATATGAATGATCCAGTTTCTTGTATCCTAATTAGCATTTGTGTTACCACTAATTTTTATTTTAGCCATTCTAATAGGCATGTAATGATATCTCACTAAGGTTTTTAATTTTAATTTCTTCAGTGGCTAATGACATTAAACATCTTTTCATGTGCTTATTTGACACCCAAATCTCTTCTTACCTAAAATATATATATACATATATATAAGAAAGTATATACACACCCACTCCTAGAAAAGTTTTCTGCTCAGGCCCAGTAATGAGCAAATGGCTAGGTAGAATGTTGGACTGGATACTTTAATTAAAGAACTTCATTTTCATTCAACAATTCAATAAATGGAATCCTTTTTTTTTTTCAGTAGCTGATTTTACTCCATATTTAATTAAGTTGAACTCTATGACATAATTAAGGAAAATTTTAACAGGATTAAAAATTGTAAAAGTGGCCAAAAAAGTATTTCACCAACACTATAAAATGAAAGTGTTAGTTGCTCAGTCATGTCCAACTCTTTGCGACTCTACGGACTGTAGCCCACCAGGCTCCCCTGTCCACGGAATTCTCCAGGCAGGAATCCTGGAGTGGGTTGCCATGCCCTTCTCTGGGGATCTTCCCAACCAAGTCTCCTGCATTGCAGGAAGATTCTTTACCGGCTGAGTCACCAGGAAAGCCCCTCCCCCAATCTCAAAGGTAAAATAAAGACTAAGAACAGGAGCAGCGCAGGAAAGAGTGACAAACAGGCTGAAATGAACACATTAGTGACCAGAGCGTATTAGGATGTCTTGTGTCACCCGAACTTTATTGACCGGAGATATCAATACATTTTTAGAGAGTGATACAATTAACATCTCTGTGTGAAATTATAGCTTAAAATTGATCAAGGGTTCATTATACAACTTATGATTGTTGTTATCAGTCACATTTTGCTCCATTAGGTTTTAATTCTAATCTCATGTATGTTATAAATATAAAATTTTCTAAAATGATGCTTTGTGAGTGTTGAGTGAAGAACGTTTTGGTGACTTTTATGCAGACACTTTCTCTGACTGTCCAAGCAACATATATACTAGTATCTCAGAAGATGATAATTCTTCAGAATATAGTTCTGATTCAGACAATGTGAATATTAGACCAACAAAAAGACAAAAAGCTAAGTGATTGATTCTGATATGGAAAGTGAAAATGAAACTCACCGGTGCGGGAGAATGCTCCTTTGCTTCTGTAGAAGAGTGAATTGAAGACAACATTTCACAAAAATTGGAAGACTTCACAGTGTATCAGGTGTAACTATTGAATGTAATAACCTGCAAAGTGTTAGTGAAATAACAGAATTAATTTTTGGCCAGCCAAAGTAAAAATCACCGACCACAGGCTCCAGTTTCTGTAAAAATCTCCCAGTCAATGATTAACATAAGAAGAAAGTAGGACCAAAGAGCGTGAAGAAGGCATTGCCAGAATAATATTACAGATACGGCAATGAGAGCAGGTTGTATCAGGAGCAAGACTACCACGTTGGTAGGAGAATTGGAATGTGAAAAAAGTAATGGACAGTAAATTTGGGAGAATCAATTAGAGTCTCTTTAAGAAATGTCTTTAAATTCAGACTGAGGAATTTTGAGGCTCTTAAGTTATATGTTTCAGTTTAATAACAAGGACATAAGGCTTGCACAATACTTATGCCTTCTGAATGTTTGTTTCTTTCTTGTTTAGCAGAGTCTTTTAAATAGCTTTATTAATATACAAGCATACGATAAGTGGCACTTTTAAAAATATATTCACTGAAAAGTTTGAGAAGTTTAATATATGTGTAGAGATTTGAACCCATCATCATAGATAATGACCATATGTGCTACTCTAAAAAAGCTTCTTTTCCCTTTTGTATTGTCATCTTCAAGAACTTCCCAACCCCTTATGTCTACTCTCTCCCTGCCCCGCATGCCAGTAACTCCTCACCCCACCCCACTCCCCAACTTCACAGGCACCACTGATCTGCTTTCTATCACTGCAGATTAGACATTACCCAGAGTTTTCATTCAAACAGTTGTGTACTCTTTTTTTATCCAGTTTGTTTCAGTTGTCACAAGTATTTTGAGATTCAGCTATCTGCTTGCACTTGTCAATATTCATTCATTTTTATTGCTTAGCAGAAATTTTAACTGGAAAAATGTTGGCACTGGAAAGAGACTGTTGAAAGCCTGAGGCAGGATAATGCCTTCCCTTAAAGAGCTTTCAACATGGTTAAGAAGAAAAGTTAGAACTGATACAATCAGAGAACAGTAAGAGGTCTAAGCATAAGATACTGGACAAAAGTGAGAATGTTGTGAGCTAGAATAGTCTGGGAATAGAAAGATTGGAAATGAATCTTGAAAAAAAGAGTAAATGTTGATGGGTTAAAAAAGAAAAATAAGCCATGAATAAAGAAATAGAATGAGCTAAAGGACAGAGTTTGAAATTAATATGCACATACTAAGTCACTTCAGTTGTGTCTGACTTTGTGACCCCATCAACCACACCTGCCAGACTCCTCTGTCCATGGGGAATCTCCAGGCAAGAATACTAGAGTGGGTTGCCATGCCCTCCTCCAGGGGATCTTCCCCATCCAGGGATCAAACCCACATCTCTTATGTCTCCTGCATTGGCAGGTGGGCTCTTTACCACTAGATCCACCTGGGCAGGTTCCCTACCATCTGAGCCACCTGGGAGCCATAAATTAATATGGCATAATATTATTGAAAAATAGGGTGAGTCCATGACATAAATTTTAGTTTGAATAGTAAAAAATATAGCATTAATTTTGTCCTTGGAAAGATGGGTACCAGAAAAACAGGTTTTGGTCAAGGTTATTGAGAATGATGTAGTTCCTGCCACTGAAGCCAAGAAAAATGTTGTTCAGAGAAAAAAGCAACAGGAGGTGAGCACAGTTTGGCTGTGAAGAAGGAAGCACTTTTTGTGAACTTATTAATGTTTCTTCACTAATATTGATTCATGAAGTCTGTCATTTTGATCAGATCAGTAGTTTATTGTATGTAGAGTTGTGAGGAGTGGGAATTTTAGAGTCTCCAGTATGACCAGTTTGTTGTTTGGTCAAACCAGAGCTTTCTCTTTTTAACAAACTAACAACTGTTAAATTTATAACCTTGTATTTCCTTTACTGAGGCCAATCATTGGGCTTCTCTAGCCATTTTTTTCTACGTTATCATTTGGGAAACTATCCCTTCAGCTGTGACAGAGATTTGGCTGCTAATAGTACCTTTAAGGGCAGAATTCCTTGTGGAAATATTGGCAGGGTGATTTTCTTTAGCTAACAGAGTCAAGTTTAGAATGCCTTGGAATCCTAATGATAGCTAAAGTTGCACGTAAAAGTATCACGATTCAATAATTACTGGACATAGGGGCCATATTCAATTTTATTTCCACAGGATGTAATTCCTTAAAACCTCATCATTGAGAATCAGAAGGACATTGGAAAGGCTGTTGAGAAGGCTGAAAGTACATGAAACACTTAAATTTATAATAATCTATTTCCAATGTCCTGGATTTTTGCAATAATAGAAACTGGGAGGGTTTTTGTTTTATTTAGCAGCCTTCATTTCCTGGAGCTGAAGATCAAGAATTTTGGCAGTCTTCCTTTCAGGTGATTCATCCAGGGTATGAGAGAACTGGTTTGCCAGATAAACTAACTCCAGAGTAGACCTAGTCTCCTACTTCATTTTGGTCCTTTTTCACTATAAAGGAAAGGTCCCAGTTCAACCCATTAATAAACATAGCATTCAAAACTACCCAGGTGGAATCAACATCTAAAGGAAGGCCAGAATTTTCTTTAAAATCAACCTGAAGTTGGATGTAATAGTCATGAACAGGTTTATCAGAATCTTGTGTGCAAGTCTGAATTTTGTTCCAACCAACAAGTTTGGGGAAAATTCTAGAAACTGCTTGATGAAGTCACCTAGATTGCTCGAGTCTGAGCATGTAATAAATTAGTGGGCTGATCTCCCAGTTGTCATTCTAGAGATCTTTCAAGATTTCCCTATTAGCAAGTTTTATGCAATGCTGAGACTGGTGTTCACCAACAAGCATATGAACTAGCTAATATAAGTCAGAGAAACCAGTTGGGTAAGTTTGAAAGACAATATTAAATTCCTTAGCAAACCTGTGAGGATCTTTGGTTACTTTGGGAAAATCTTTGACAAAGACTTGCAGTTCAAATTTAGTCCAGGGAATGTAAGAAATTAAAGGTTTGCTCTCTGGATCCGCAGAAGGATTAATTTTAAAGAAACAGACCCTGACAAGTTCAAAGGAAAAGCAACTGTGGACAGTTTCAGAGAAAGGGGGAAGTTGGGTGAGAGAGTTAGCAAGGGGGAACTGACGGTATAGAGGGGGTGTGGGTGGTATAGAAGGAAGGGGTTGATGGCATCGGAGCTAGAGTCTGGCCAGGGGGAGATGGGGAAAGAAACAAGCTGGTACTGAAAGATGAACCAAGGGAGCAGAGCATGAGGCTTTGGGAGACATTTTATCTTTTTAAAATTGTTTATCTCAGTTAATCTTAAAATCTTAATTAGTGGAAAGACAATTTAAGACTCTCAATAGTATTGGGAAGCCTTTACATACCAACTGAAGTAAGTGTTTCACTCAGTTCTGAAAAAGATTTTTTTTAATTTACTTGGCTTCATCCAGTCTTAGCTGTGGCACGTGTGAGGGATCTTTCACTGTGGTGCAGGCTTAGTTGCCCTGTGGCATGTAGGACCTTAGTTCCCCAACCGGGGATCAAACCTGAGTACCCTTCACTGCAAGGTAGATTCCAGCCACTGAACCACCAGCGAAGTCCCTGGAAATATTTAGGCAATTGTAGTGCAATTTGGTTTTAAGAAAATTGTTTAGATATTTCAAAAATTCCCCATAATGGTCAATGATATTTTTAATCATCCTTGGTCAGGTTGATCCATTTGGTTATAAATGCGCAAGAGGAGAGTCATTGTTTTTAAATATAAAATTGGCCAGAGTCCTGGGGAGAGGGGACACTCAGGTAACTGTGATACTATTTCTTGGATGTTTTTCTTTAGAGTGAAAGTAAGGTGGGAGGTAGATGGGCCCCAGGCCTGAGCAGCTGGGGTTTGTCAAGTGAAGTAAAGTGGAGTTTAATCTTCCCTAGACAGGCCAAGGACAAAGTTAATGGCAGAAGCTAAGCTCTGCTGGAATAGATAAGATGATCACAACTATTACTCTCGAGGTCAAGAAAACCGCTCTGACTGCACAGGCGCAGGAAGGCTCCTCAAGGGTGAAAAAGGGAAGGGGTGCTTTCCTATGGTAGATGTTGTCAAACCTCCCATTAGCCTCTGCACTGGAATCCATCTTGGCAAAAATATGCACACACATATCAGGTAGGGCCCTAAGTCAGGTCAGATGTAAGAAAGAAGCAATACAATTGGCCAGAGAAGAACAAACACCCAGAGGAACTGCCCCTTTTTAATTGATTTAATCTCCTCTTTACAGAGCTCCTCTTCACTAGGAAAGACACCCACACCCTTTCTCTCCAGGTGAGTATTCCCATTTTTCTTCTGTCTAAATAAACTGTTTCTCTGCTTTCCCACATGTTGTACTATGTATCTAGTAATAAAATTTCTACCTGGTTTTGCCCCCTTGAAACAGTCTTGTGTTCAAACAAGGGCAAGAGCCAGGGCAACTTTGCTCCTAGCCCCTAGTCCCTGGTGGTCTAGGCGTAGGATTCCTGGTTTTCCTCCAGACTACACAGGTTCAATTCCTGGGCAGGGAGTGAAGATCCAACTTCAAGACCACTTACTACTGTCCCGCCAAAATCAAGAGAACAATTTTCAAACAACTTGAATGGCTTGCAACTCAATTCAAGCAGCTTGCAAGTGTAATACCAGTCAATGCTAAACAAACAAGCAAAATAGCTTGGTCTCAGAAAAGCCAGGCCAAAAGCTTCTTCAGACAATTTCCAGAAAACAGTACCCTCCAAAGGAATAAGTCAAAGGCTAAAAAACCCATACAGTTTCAGTGACATGGCCTCTGTTCCCCCCAACCCCAAAATGCATTTTAGCCAGCTTCAGTTGAAACAGTCTAATCCCAGAATCAGACAAGTGCAGACAAGTGCCAAACAAGTGCTTGCATATAGAACAAGGACTTAACCAGAAAGACAAAACTTAAAATAGATCCCAAATAAAGCCAGTGTACAACATTCAGAAAACAAAGATCATGGCATCTGGTCCCATCACTTCATGGGAAATAGATGGAAAAACAGTGGGAACAGTGTCAGACTTTATTTTTTTGGGCTCCAAAATCACTGCGGATGCTGATTGCAGCCATGAAATTAAAAGACACTTACTCCTTGGAAGGAAAGTCATGACCAACCTAGATAGTATATTAAAAAGCAGAGACATTACTTTGCCAACCAAGGTACGTCTAGTTAAGGCTGTGGTTTTTCCCGTGGTCATGTATGGATGTGAGAGTTGGACTGTGAAGAAAGCTGATCGCCGAAGAATTGATGCTTTTGAACTGTGGTGCTGGAGAAGACTCTTGAGAGTCCCTTGGACTGCAAGGAGATCCAACCAGTCCATTCTAAAGGAGATCAATCCTGGGTGTTCATTGGAAGGACTGATGCTAAAGCTGAAACTCCAATACTTTGGCCACCTCATGCGACGAGTTGACTCACTGGAAAAGACTCTGATGCTGGGAAATGTTGGGGGAGGGAGGAGAAGGGCACGACAGAGAATGAGATGGCTGGATGGCATCACCGACTCGATGGACATGAGTTTGAGTGAACTCCGGGAGTTGGTGATGGACAGGGAGGCCTGGCGTGCTGTGATTCATGGGGTCGCAGAGAGTCGGACACGACTGAGCAACTGAACTGAACTGAACTGTGTGTGAGTTAACAGCAGCAGCAACAACAATGTATCTAGTCTATCTACAGCTTTAAATGAGCCTAGTAAATCTGACCCTTGATCCTTTCTCTTTTAGACAAATTAGCTGATTGATCCCACACAAAAGATGGTCTGTGGTCATGAATCTGAGGATCATCTATGTACCTCTGTGGACAGTTGATGGGCTGGTGAGTTTGATGTAACAATCAAACCTCAAATTGATGAACTTTCCTCAAAGAATCAATTCAGTATAGAATGTGAATTGTAGAAACAAATAAAGAAATGAAAACTATTGCTTTTATAAACATAAAAGAAACCCTTTGACCCAAATAGTGTGAATGTTTTGACATGATATTTTAAAAAGGTATTTTTTTAATTAATTTAAAAATTTTGAGTTAACGTATCCAATTTTGAAAATATCAGTTATAGAAAACTAGTAAACTCAACACGACTGAAGTGACTTAGCAACAGCAGCAGCAGCAGTAAACTCAAACCTTGCTTTAAATACATAGAACAGAAGAATTTGTAATACATTATCAAATAAAACTTTGTTAAAAAGAAAAAATCTAGATATATATTAAAATATTTTCAAGATATATCGAATCTTCAAATTTAGAATTCAAACTCATAAAAGTATAGCGTTTTACAAACGTTATGAATTTTTTTCATTTTCACTTATTGTGCTTTAGAATTCAATTAGTATTTTCAAATTCAACAATTGTTATCTATGGTTTAAAATCGTAAATTTACAACATAAATCCATTCTGTCTTATGAGAGGTTTTTAAAAAGAAGCATATTCTAGTTGCATATGAGACCAAGGGAGATTTCTGATTAAGTTTTACCATATTTCTAGACCTGTGAGTTTGCTTATATGTTAACAATAGTAATAATAGCTTTTCACTTATACAAACCTTAATTATTATCTCTCTGCAGCACTGTTCCTTGATGCAGTTGATTCTAGCATAATGGGAATATCATCTTATGATGTCAACTCTCTGCCAACATCCAAGGGTCAGATCAATTTTTGTTACAGTGTTTCTAGCTGTTATTCATCCTTTCCAGAAACAATGAAAAAATGGAATAAATTTTACCGGTTTGGGTTTTTTTTAGTGTTTTAATTAAGACTTTTAAAGAATAGTCAGGTAAATTTTAAATAATATTTAATCTAGTATTTTTATTTTTGCCTTGAACGGTATGTTCCTAAGGAATAAAGTTCTAATATAAAAATCTTTATTGTGATGGCAACAATATTAATATGAGTAAATTATTACATGACATGATATCTCATTAGCACCCACATTAACAATCTGATATTAAGACCATCTTATCCATTCTTTTCACACCAAATAAATTATATACAAAGCCTATAGAAATTATGGCTTCATAGCCTGGTGGGCTTCCATCTATGGGGTCACACAGAGTCGGACACGACTGAAGTGACTTAGCAGCAGCAGCAGCAGTGCATGTTCATCATATTTTCAGGTCAATTGAGCAACAACAATCTTGTAGCTCTGATGACCTCTTGAAGTGCTTACAGGCTGCACATGTCTCATCCTTGAGGGTTGCGTGTGAAAAATTTCACAATAGGTAAGAATGGATATAGAGTTGTTGTTTTTTTTAATCTTACACTATCTTTCCATCTTACATTATGTTTTTCACTGAAATCTTTTTCAATTTACTTATATATCAACCTTGGGAAGTATTATAACAAAGAGAAAACTGATAAGAAAAAATTTACTGGATAAAATTTAAAAGTATTTTATAAGTAGAAAGACTGCTAGATCAGGTGACACAGATAATATAGTTATAAACTTATTCACTATAAATTAAAATTTCTTTCTCAATAAGAAGAGAAAATAGAATGTAAGTTGGTATAACTACTATAGAAAAAAGCATGGAGAGTCCTCAAAAAATTATAAATAAGACTACTATATGATCCAGCAATTCTACTTCTGGGTATTTATCTGAAAAAGATAAAAACACTAATTTGAAAAAATATATACTCCCCCATGTTCATTACAGCATTATTTACAATAACCCATTATGCTAGTATTGGGCAGTAGAAATCCTTTCTAACAATATATCCATCTTTAAAAATATCTGTCTACCTTCATTTGACTGTACTGCCTATTCATTGTGGCATACAGGATCTTCAGTTGTGGCATGAGGGATCTAATTCTCTGACTAGGAATCAAACCCAGGCCCCCTGCATTGGAAGCGCAGAATCTTAGCCATTGGACCACCAGGGAAGTCCCTATCCATTTATTTTTGAACACTTTATTGCTTTCTGAAATTACAGCATATTTTAAATTCATTTTCCTTTTACCTGCTTCAACCCTAGAATTGGCCATTTCTCAAAGACATCCTTCTCCACTTATTGGAAAATGAGGTTTTGGTGTCAGGATCTGAGTGGTTGCTATGTTCATCATTTGGGGGATGTCCAAGCTCACAGACCCTCTTCATATACACATATGCCTACTTTTTCTTCATTTATAGTAGCAATTATTCGCTTCCCAGAAATAAGACTGTCTTACTAGACTGTCTATGGAAAACCTTGTAATCTGGCTCATTTTATATTGCAAAATTTCAAAATTATTGTCAACACCAGCACTGCAAAGCTGGTGTCTTGAGTAGTAACTGAAATGATTCTTTAAATATGTGCTGTTTTCTTACTGGTCTCATAAAATATATAAATGTGTGAATATAAATGCATTTCTTATTTTGATACTTTTTAAAAGATTACATTAAGCAAAAGAAAACTTCCTCGGTCGTTCTATAGAAGAAACCCTCATGTGGACTAAGAATGCTGTCTGCTATGTCAGTAAGCAAAGGATGTAACAGCCATTACTGATGGCAGTCACCCCTGAATGTTAGCCCTGAGGGAACTCAGGATGGAAACAAGGGATGTCTCCCCCCACCCCCACTCTGCCTGCATCTAGAAGTCTTCAGAGTGCAGCCACCTCCAACAGTGTAGCTTGAGGAAGCTCAGGATGAGAAAACACAGGATACTGTCCCAGATAGCTGAGGTGCATATCAGAGGAATGATTTCAGTGAGCCCAGACTCTTGCAGCTTCCCATGCGCTCGAGATATCTGGTTTTCTTTAATTAACTTTAATCTTTTGACATTCCAACTACCTGTCCTTTGTTGTGAGAACACCCATATATCCTGACTTCCCCCTTGCCTCCCCAGAAGTTTTCTCGGCATTATCTGGGTTGCTGTTTCCTAGGCTTGAAGTCCTAAGAATGTATGCCAAATAAAACATTGCTCACAGCTTTCAGGTTATGCATTTTTTTCAGTTGACAATTGCTAGGTGGTACTATGCATGTGTGCATTCTCAGTCACTTCAGTCATGTCCGACTGTGCGACTCCATGGACTGTAGCCTGACAGCCTCCACTGTCCATGGGATTCTCCAGGCAATGATTCTGGAGTGGGTTGCCATACCCTCCTCCAGGGAATCTTCCTGACCCAGGGATCAAACCTGCATCTCCTGCATCTCCTGCATTGCAGGTGGATTCTTTATAGCTGAGCCACCAAGGAAGCCCAGAGGTGGCACTGTACAACCTACTAACAATATATATATTTTTTGTGCTGTTCTCTGTTATCTACCCTCCTCACCCACCTGACAGCTTTTCTTGGTCTGCCTTTGCTTGCTGGGACAAAGTCAAAGCCTGTGTTCCTGGGGCACTAGTATTTGTGGAGTTATCTCTTTTTATTGGGAGCTATTTTGTCTTTTTAGCACTGTCTGTCTTCAGGCAATATTGAGGGTTTGGTTTTGTGTAGACGTTTCATAAATGGATAGTTATTTCACATCATTTGGGGTAGAAGATTTTGGCAGAGTGTTTACTGCACTGCCTCTGTTAGGACATGCTCTGTGTGCTTTTGGATTCAGTCAAAATTAAGTCATGGTTTCAACTCATCAAAGATGTTTTTACTGCTCCAACTATACAGTGCATCTTTGAGCACAGTTATTGCAACAATTGCTAATTTTTGTGGATGCCTAATTAAAAGACGCTTACTCCTTGGAAGGAAAGTTATGACCAACCTAGATAGCATATTAAAAAGCAGAGACATTACTTTGCCAACCAAGGTCCGTCTAGTCAAGGCTATGGTTTTTTCAGTGGTCATGTATGGATGTGAGAGTTGGACTGTGAAGAAAGCTGATCGCCGAAGAATTGATGCTTTTGAACTGTGGTGCTGGAGAAGACTCTTGAGAGTCCCTTGGACTGCAAGGAGATCCAACCAGTCCATTCTAAAGGAGATCAATCCTGGGTGTTCATTGGAAGGACTGATGCTAAAGCTGAAACTCCAATACTCTGGCCACCTCATGCAATGAGTTGACTCACTGGAAAAGACTCTGATGCTGGGAAGGATTGGGGGCGGGAGGAGAAGGGGATGACAGAGAATGAGATGGCTGGATGGCATCACCGACTCGATGGACATGAGTTTGGGTGAACTCCGGGAGTTGGTGATGGACAGGGAGGCCTGGCGTGCTGTGATTCATGGGGTCGCAGAGAGTCGGACACGACTGAGCGACTGAACTGAACTGAACTACACATTGGGAAGAGCCCTAGTCACTTTATGTTTTTACTGACTTCTGAAGATAATTCTGCAAGTAGGTTTTATAGTCTTGTTTTAACAATAACTAAACTGAGGCACGGAGGAAATTAGGAAAATTGCCCAAGTTCACCCTGGAAAACAATAGAGCTGAGATTTAAACTACCTTTTTACTCTGATGCCCATATTATTCAAACCAGTTTATCAAACTTCTTTTTCCAACAGTTAGTGGGTAGATTTAGTCTACAGATGAGTCCTGGTGATAGGGATAGAATAAAGAAACAAAGGGGGCTTCCCAGGTGGCACTAGTGGTAAAGAAACTGCCTGTCAATGCAGGAGACATAAGAGACACAGGTTTGATCTCTGGGTCAAGAAGGTCCCCTGGAGGAGGACATGACAATGCCATTGCAGTATTCTTGCCTGGAGAATCCCATGGACTGACAAGCTTTGGGGGGCTACAGTCCATAGGGTCACAAAGAGTCGGACATGACTGCAGAGACTTAGCACACACACATCCACAAAGGAATGGAATAAGTATTTAAATAGTTAATCACACTAGGGGATTCTAATTTAAGAAAAAGTGTGGGAGACTCCTGTTAAGTTAATGATCACTCGAGACAGCAGGTTTGCTTAGACAGGAAGCCAAGCAGGCTTGCTTAGCAACAAAACCATTCAATAGCTTCATGAGACATGCCCCAAAACATTCAAACAATGGTGGCCTGAGACCCATATCCTGTCCAGTGAGCCCTATAAGTTAATGAATTCTAGGACATGCTCCTTTGTATGCACTAAAAACAAAAATATAAGAAAAAGGTGGCATTTTGCTAAAACCTGAGATGATTTAACATTTTTAGCATATGTTACTGATCTTGGTGGCTTCCGCCTGCAGGGCCTTGATATGGGGCTTCAATTCCCCACCTGAGACTGAGGTCGAGTGATGGCAAGGAGAGTGCTGAATCCTAGCCACTAAATCGATGGTCAGTGACAAGACCCTGGCTCTTCGGCTTTGCAGAAAAATAATTTCCACAAAGATGAAAAGTAGTGAAACAAGTATTTATTCAGTTCAGTTCAGTTCGGTCACTCAGTCGTGTCCCACTCTTTGTGACCCCATAGACTGCAGCACGCCTGGCCTCCCTGTCCATCACCAAGTCCCGGAGCCTACCCAAACTCATGTCCATTGAGTCAGTGATGCCATCCAACCATCTCATCCTCTGTTGTCCCCTTCTCCTCCCTCCTTCAATCTTTCCCAGCATCAGGGTCTTTTCCAATGAGTCAGTTCTTCACATCAGGTGGCCAAAGTATTGGAGTTTCAGCTTCAGCATCAATCTTTCCAAAGAACACTCAGGACTGATCTCCTTTAGGATGGACTGGTTGGATCTTCTTGCAGTACAAGGGACTCTCAAAAGTCTTCTCCAACACTATAGTTCAAAAGCACCAATTCTTCGGCGCTCAGCTTTCTTTGTAATCCAATTCTCACACCCATACATGACTACTGGAAAAACCATAGTCTTGACTAGATGAACCTTTGTTGGCAAAGTAATGTCTCTGCTTTTTAATATGCTGTCTAGGTTGGTCATAACTTTCCTTTCAAGGAGCAAGCGTCTTTTAATTTCATGGCTACAGTCACCATCTGCAGTGATTTTGGAGCCCCTAAAATAAAGGCTGCCAATATTTCCACTATTTCCCCATCTATTTGAAGTGATGGGACCGGATGCCATGATCTTAGTTTTCTGAATGTTGAGCTTTAAGCCAACTTTTTCCACTCTCCTCTTTCACTTTTTTCAAGAGGCTCTTTAGTTCTTCACTTTCTGCCATAACGGTGGTATCATCTGCATATCTGAGGTTATTGATATTTCTCCTGGCAATCTTGATTCCAGCTTGTGCTTCTTCCAGCCCGGCATTCCTCATGATTTACTCATCATATAAGTTAAATAAGTAGGGTGACAATGTACAGCCTTGACACACTCCTTTTCCCATTTGGAACCAATCTGTTGTTCCATGTCCAGTTCTGACTGTTGCTTCCTGACCTACATTCAGATACCTCAAGAGGCAGGTCAGTGGTCTGGTATTCCCATCTTTTTCAGAATTTCCCACAGTTTGTTGTGATCCACACAGGCTTTGACATAGTCAATAAAGCAGAAATAGATGTTTTTCTGGAACTCTCTTGCTTTTTTGATGAGCCAACGGATGTTGGCAATTTGATCTCTGGTTCCTCTGCCTTTTCTAAATCCAGCTTGAACATCTGGAATTTCATAGTTCATGTATTGTTGAAGCCTGGCTTGGAGAATTTTGAGCATGACTTTACTAGGGTGTGAGATGAGTGCAATTGTGCGCTAGTTTGAGCATTCTTTGGCATTGCCTTTCTTTGGATTGGAATGAAAACTGACCTTTTTCCAGTCCTGTGGCCACTGCTGCGCTTTCCAAATTTGCTGGCATATTGAGTGCAGCACTTTCATAGCATCATCTTTTAGGATTTGAAACAGCTCAACTGGAATTCCATCACCTCCACTAGCTTTGTTAGTAGTGATGCTTCCTCAGGCCCACTTGGCTTCACATTCCAGGATGTCTGGCTCTAGGTGAGTGATCACACCTTTGTGATTATCTGCGTCGTGAAGACCTTTTTTGTATAGTTCTTCAGTGTTCTTGCCACCTCTTCCTAATATCTTCTGCTTCTGTTAGGTCCACACCATTTCTGTTCTTTATTGAGCCCATCTTTGCATGAAATTTTTCCTTGGTATCTCTAATTTTCTTAAAGAGAGTATTTATTAGGAGGAAAAAAGAGTACAGTACTCAGACTCAGAGAGTAGTGAATCACTTTCATGGGGCATTTCTTCCAGGTTTCCTTTGATGAATCACCTCGCTTATCTGGTTCTGTCTGTATTTGGTTTATATGAGGATCCTTTAATGGGTGCATGCTCATCTCTTAGCCAAAATGGATTCTAGTGAAGAGACCTATGGGTAGGTTGACATCACTTACTATGAGATAACACCCTTTTCCTTTTTGACCTCCAAGGAAACTTTCTGCTCATGTGTATGTCGGGAAGGTCTCCTTGACTTCAAGAATGAGGAATATGAGGTCTTTTATCTTTTATCTGTGCAAGACCCAGCCTCCTCCATCATCCTACTTTTATGGAGTTTCTGCCATTATGCAGTTTCTGTACACAAGAGAGAAACTCCTCAGCCTGGGGCCCATCTATCTTCTGCCTCATAGCCACCTTTTGCTCATTTCCACTGCACCATGACAGTACTGGCTTGACCACAGAGGGACAAGAAAACTCCCCCATCAGGCGTGGAGAAGGAACTGCTGGTGTTTACTCAAGAAGAAGGTGGTCTTCTCCTCCTCCCCACTTTTGTTTGATTATAAAACTGTAGCCCATTAAGTTCTTGGGGAGCAGCAACCCATTGCCCACATGCTCGCAGGCCTCCCAAGTTTCCTATTCTAATAAACCACTTCTTATCTACAACTTTGCCTCTCGCCAAATTCTTCCGCACTGAGACATAAAGAACCCGAGCTCCTTGGAGCCCCCCCAAACCAACCTACATTGTTTCTTCACTCTATCATTGGAAAACATTTGTTTTTAAATGACATATTCATGATTTTCTTTATTTACTTTTTTAAAGATTTTTGTGTTGACAGACACACACAGTTTTATTTATTTACTTACTTAATTCATGTATTTGTTTTTGGCTGTCCTGGGTCTTCGTTGCTGCCAGTGGGCTTTCTCCAGTCACAATGCATGGGCGTCTCATTGTGGTGGTTTCTCTTGTTGCAGAGCACAGGCTCTAGGTACACAGCTTCAGGAGTTGCAGCTTGCTGGCTCTCGGGCATGTGGGCTTCAGTAGTTGCAGCACAGGGACTCTAGAGAATGTGCTCAGTAGCCGTGGTGCACGGACTCAGTTGCTCCACAGCATGGGAAATCTTCCTGGACTAGGGATCAAACCCGTGTCCCATGTCTTGGCAAGTGGAATCCTATCCACTGGGAATAGGGAAGTCCTGGAAAACTTTGGATGAAAGCTTCATGCTCTAAAAGTCACCCCCACCTAGCCAGTGTTGTCTGTCTCCTCAGAGAGCAATCTTGACAACTTTGATCCTTAAGGATTTATTATCAAGTGTAGACCAAAGGAAGGGAAAATTGCCTAACTGCTGTAAACTTGTCATTAGTGAAAACACACACACAAAACCCTAACAAATTAATTCTATATTCTATTTGTCAGTTCTGTTTTATGAGTTTTAAACTTTGTCAGTATTTCAGTTTAAAATGTTCTGGACTTCAGTTATAAATCAGCAAGACATATTGGTCTAAATTTCATGATATTGGGTTACATAGGATAACAACAGAAGAATCATCCAAGTTCATTGTCTGTTTATTTATTTATCGGTGGTTTATGATAGCTTAATACAATCTTCTTTAGATCTTGAACATTTTAAGTATTAATAAATTCAAAAATCAAGAATTATTAATTGAGCAAAATAATCATAGCATTAATTTGAACTTGAAAATGGGAATGCATGGACAAAGCCCTAACACATGAGCATAAGTCAAAGACACCAGAAACAAGAAAACTGTATGATTGTGAAGTGTTAAATTTTGATATTACTATTGCTCAGCAAGTTAGAATTGTTCATTTTGATTCATTAATCATCCCAGAAATGTTGGATTAAAGATTGCAAGAACTAAGTCAAAAAACTGTAGAAGTAGCGTCTTTGCAGCCTGTGTCTTCATTAAAATTCTCCATATAGTTAAAGATAGTGAACCTGGAAAAGATATAAAATAATTACAAGTAAATTAAAATGTATACTCATTTGCTAAAATGTTTATTTTAAATAAAATTCTATGTATTTTGGATACAAATATATGTGTACATTACATGATAGTTATACACATAAATCTTTAAATTTGAAATTAATTAGATTTTCATAAAAAAATTAATAAGAAACATAACCAATTAAGCAGAAAACTGGAAAAAGAACACATATTCAAAAAGTTGTAAATTCATATAAGAGTGAAGTAGCACTTTCTACATTATACACAAATTTTAGAAATGGCTATATGATAGTAGTCTGGAGACAAAAGGAAACTCAATTCATTTATAACAAAAATGTAAACTCCTGAAAAAATTTTGAACACCATTTAGCAATATATGACCTATCAACTTGAATACATTTCCTTTATACATATTTTTTGGTAAAATAACAAATTATGGCAAGAAATGCATACATAAAGTGCCACTGTTATAGTATTTCCACAAGCTTATAAAAAAATAATGTCCATAGTTATGATGTATTCATTAACACTACATATAATTTAAACTGAATGGGTTAGATCGATCTGTCCTGATATTGCAAAAGCTCCACGTAGATTTTCCAGTAAAAAGTATGTGTAGAGCAGTGAGTATAATTTCATTTGTACTAGCAGCATGGGTTTTATTTATTCAATTATTTGCACTGTTTTAAGTATATTTCAAATTCTATAAATTTGCATCAAGGACTGATTTTTTAAAATTGGGTGGTGGACCAAGCATTCAGTTGAGTATATCTTTCCGTTTTTCCTTGTCTTTCACTTCTCTTCTTCCCTCAGCTATCTCTTCAGTCACCTCAGACAACCACTTTGCCTTCTTGCATTACTTTTTCTTTGGGATGATTTTGGTGACTGCCTCCTATACACGGTTACAAAGCTCAGTCCATAGTTCTTCAGGAACTTTGTCTACCGGATCTAATCCCTTGAATCTATTTGTCACCTCCACTGTATAATCTTAAGGGATGTGATTTAGGTCATACCTGAATGGCCTAGTGGTTTTCCCTATTTTCTCCAATTTAATGCTGAATTTTGCAATAAGGAGCTCATGATCTGAGCCACAGTCAGCTCCAGGTCTTATTTTTGCTGACTGTATAGAGCTTCTCCATCTTTGACTGCAAAGAACATAATCAATCCGATTTTGGTATTGATCATCTGGTGATGTCCTTGAGTAAAGTGATCTCTTGGTTTTTTGGAAAAAGGTGTTTGCTATGATCAGCATTTTCTCTTGACAAAACTCTGTTAACCTTCATTCTGCTTCATTTTGTACTCCAAGGCCAAACTTGCCTGTTACTCCAGTATAACAGATACTCCAGTTATCTCTTGACTTTGTACTTTTGCATTTCCAATCTCCAGTGATGAAAAGGACATCCTATTTTTTGTTTGTTTTTGTTTTAGTCCTAGAAGGTAGGTCTTCATAAAATCAGTAAACTTCAGCTTCTTGGGAATCAGTGATTGGGGCATAGATTTAGATTACTGTGATGGTGATTGATTTGCTTAGGGAATGAACTGAAAGCACTGTCATTTTTGAGGTTGGACCTGAGTACTGCATTTCTAGCAGTATGGTTGACCTCTATGGTTGACCATGAGGGCTATTCCATTTCTTCTAAAGGATTCTTACCCACAGTAGTATATATAATGGTCATCTGAATTAAATTCACCCATTCACATCCAGTTTAGTTCACTGATTCCTAAGACATCAATGTCCAATCTTGCCATCTCCTTTGACCACATACAATTTACCTTAATTCATGGACCTAACATTCCAGGTTCCTATGCAATATTGTTCTTTACAGTATCGTACTTTACTTTCACCACCAGACACATCCACAAATGAGTATCATCTCTGCTTTGACCCAACCACTTCATACTTTCTGGAGCTACTAATAATTGCCCTCTGCTCTTCCCCAGTAGCATATTGGACATCTTCCTACCTGGGGGACTCATCTTCCAGTGTCATATGTTTTTGCTTTTTCATGCTGTTCATAGAGCTCTCGTGGCAACAATATTTGAGTGAGTTGCCATTTCCGCCTCCAGTGGACCATGTTTTATCAGAACTCTTCACTATGACCCATCTTTCTTGGGTAGCCCTGCCTGACATGGCTCATAGCTTCACTGAATTATGCAAGCCCCTTCACCATGGCAAGGCTGTGATCCAAGAAGGGGAAAATATGTATAGGCATGGGTTAAAAGCTGATGCCATTGCAGATGGACAGGTGGTTGAGAATTTTACATAATTAAAAAAATTTTTAAACTATATGACAATTCTTAGAATTGATGACATTCTTCATCAGTGAAATGTTAAAGAGCTAATTGAAATTCTGAAAAGTCTGCTTTTACTTATTTATTCAGTGAATTTAACTCAGATTCCTTGTGAAGAGCATCATAAAGTGTCTCTGGAGACTAAAAGTTACTTAAATGATATTTTGAGAGGATTTTTGTGAATGGAAATATGTGTCTCTATTTAATTAATTTAAATGCTCATTTTTGAATATCACTATTTGTATTTTATGAATGCTTTGCTTTTAACATACCTGTTTTCCCTATTCTCTGCTTATTTGGAGATCCCATGGCCTTTGGTGCTTTTATTGAATTTTGACTGTCAGCGGCAATGTGAAGAGTGATTAGCCATGACAACAGTGGATAAATAATAGTAAATATCTTGTTATGTGATATCGAAACAATTATGCCGTCAAGGTTTGTTTTTTTAATCATTAGTTTTCCATATTTAATCTCCAATTTTTTTCTGGTGAAAGCAACTCAAAACCACATATTATATCCAAAGTTAAATTTTGGCAAAATCAAATCTGGTCAAAATATTGCAGTATAGGCCTTCCCAGCTTTCAAGGACCTTCAATTCTTGACTCAGTTCTTTGTCCTTTAATCTTAGTAGGGAAGAGACAGTTTATATGATCCAGGCCTGGAATAAAATTATGCTATGTGATAATTTGACAGAGATGGCTAGGCAGATCCTAAAACATATGCATCTCCTTTCATGGAGCAGATTTGTCTCACAAAACTGTTCTTAGGCAACAATTTAATTCCTTAGCCCCCTCTTGCATCCAAATATGGGATAATGTGACTAGGTCATACCAGTAGAGTATGAGATGAAGTGAAGGAAGTGTCAAGACTTTCTCCAACACAGTATCTTTCTGTTGGTGAGATGTGAATCATGTAGAGGTTGGGGGTTAGAAGAACTAGAGATGAAAGCATCTTCAGTCAGCATTGTGTGAAGGAAAGCTGCCACTGACTGAGAACATTACCCTGGAACCATTATTGGAGGAAGCAAGAAAAGACTTCAGTTGCAGAAGCCCCTAAAATGTTTGGGTTTGTTTTTCTACCTAATGCAAATGAGATTTCAGAAACATAATTTAATGTTTACTTTGCTTTTATATCCTTTAAATCGTTCAGATTCATTTTTTTGTTGTTGTTTTAAAAATACTAATATTTGGGGACTTGTGTGGCAGTCCAGTGGTTAAGACTTTGCCTTCCAATGAAGGGAGTATGCCTTTGATCCCCAGTCAGGGAGGTAGGATCCCACATGCCTCGTGGCCAAAAACCCAAAACATAAAATAGAAACAATATTATAACACATTCAATAAAGACTTTTAAAATGGTCTGCTCAAAAAAAGAAAAAAAGAAAGAAAAAAAAGCTTTAATTTATTTTTATTTTTAAAAAATACTAATATCTTAATTATGTTTTAAGTTTGGTACACTGCATAAATGCATGTCTGGAAATGTCAGGGATGATGTAGTAATCCAAACTTGCAATTACAGATTTCTTTTTTTCACTCTGCTAAGAAACTCTGCAATTCAGGGGCTGAAGCAGAGGTCTTCTGCCATGACTAGTAAGGCTGGTGGAGGGAACTCATGTCAGTTTGCTAGTTTTCTCATGGTAGGTTTTTCTTTTTTTCTAAATTTAAGAGTGATATTAAGGCTTTAAAAAAATACTGTAACAGCAAGAACAGAAAGAATTTATCTGGTAGATGAAAAAAGTACACGAGATAGTCTGGTAGCTTCATGGGTCAAAAAGGACCTGTATGGTCAGGGCCTGTAAGATGGATGCTCTCTTTCTGTCTGAGCATTGCTTGCCTGCTCCATGCTGCCTTACCCTTGCTTTACATGCATGATTGTCTCCCCTTCCTAAGCAGAAAGTTTAAACAGTAACTACATGTATGATCAGCCCAACCCTCAGTTAATGACTATTGTAGTCCTCGGACCAGAATGGCTCTGGTTTCTTTAAGAGTATGTGTTATGACAACATGTATCTCTGATCATCATTATTTTTTCCTTTCTCTATTCAACGCGATATTGATTAAAGGTATTGTTTATAAGCCTTTACCTGTTTTGCTATCCACTTCATGAAAAAGATTTAGACCAAGCAGGACTATGTTCTGAAGGTCAGTAAAGTCGCTGATGAAGGGAGCTGTGTCCCCATCCACAAGCACTCGTGGTGGCAGGGCCTTCTGGAACTCAGATACTGTACTAAAGATCGTGGGAAAGCCGGCTGCAGCTAGATAGTTCAAAGACACGCACCAATCTTTCCCAAAACCCGCTTCTGGTTTAGAATAATATTCTAACCTAAAAGACAAATGGAAACATGTACTTATCATTTGTCACTCAGAACGGCACCCTTGTCATTTTCTTAAAAAGATCACCTTCTGTCAACAAACTAAGAATGTAATTTTTAGTTTTAGAATGTGATGGCTTGAGTGCCTGCCTTGGATGATATAGGTAACTAATCCCCAAAGATTAAATATAATATTTAATAAGAAGACTGATATTAGGAAATAAAAAGGTATAAATAAGACCAAAAATTATTTGCCATATTAAATAGAGGTAACTTGGGATCCATGCTTACCTGTCTTCAAAAATTTTGTAACCATCTTTCAAGGCTGAGACATGTGCCTCCCACATGTACTTCAGTAAGTCCTCAAAGCTACTAGAAGGTGACTGCAAATGCTACAGTAGAGGGAAGAAATGTATTCATGTTTGTGCAACTAGAACAATTCTTCTCTCTATAATTTCACTTTGTCCATATTTCCAATCTAGCAATAGTCTGCATCACAGGAGAATTTTGTTTCTATGGATTAATTTGCACAAGCCATGAGTGACAAACAATCTGTAAAGACTATAATAATGATTAGGAGTAGATTAGGAACAGATTAGGAGTAATATTGCATGTATCTATAAGAGATTAACTGCACTTTTTCCCCCAAAGTCAGTATCATTTTTACTTTTTTATTGAAGGCCTTACAGAATTTTGTTGTTTTCTGTCAAACCCCAAGAGAACTTTATTTTTTATCAGCTGTTTTTCTGCTGCCATAGTTGAAATTACCACAAAAGTTTAAGAAAAGGTGGAAATTACAAGAATATATAACTTAATCAAATCTTTAAAAATGAACCAATAGTCTATAGAACTAGTAAATATGTCTTTTTGCATTGATTTTGGTCCATGACTGTGCTTAACCAATGTATTTTAGTTTGGTCATTGAATATGTGGTTTTGAGTGCCACATAACAGTTTGCTGCTGCTGCTGCTGCTAAGTCACTTCAGTCATGTCCATGTTTAGTTATACCTATTTGTGACCACTTATCAAATCATTTGAAAGAAGTTAACTAACTATTCTAAAACCAACCCCATAATCATATTTGTCCCAAGTGTTATTGCTCACTTGATCTGAAGGTTCAGTTTACCAGAATAATCTTTTCATTCAGTGTGTGTTCTCACATTTATGTATCGCTTGTTTAGAGTGAGATGAGTGGATAGATTTGCTATTAATGCTGTATTGCTGTTAATGCTGTATTGGGTCAGAGAATGTAAATGACATGTAATGCCTTGATGTCATGGAATGAAAATGAAAGAAAGTGAAAATGGTAGTTGCCCAGTTGTGTCCAACTCTTTGCAACGCCATAGACTGTAGCCTGCCAGGCTCCTCTGTCCATGGAATTCTTCAGGCAAGAATACTGGAGTGGGTAGCCATTCTCTTCTCCGGGGATCTTCCTGACCCAGGGACAGAACCCGTGTCTCTTGCATCGCAGGCAGATTCTTTACTGTGAGCCACAAGGGAAGCCCGTAAAGTAATGATATAAATATAACTTTCATAAAAACTTATATTTTTATACCACATAATACACACAAAAACCTAAACAAAACATTACACATATATGTGGAATCTAGAAAAATGGTACTGATGAACCTATTTACAAGGCAGGAATAGAGGTGCGGGTGTATAGCATGGACTTGTGAACACAGCAGAGGATGGAGAAAGGGGGACAGGTTGAGAGAACAGCACTGACATTATTCACTATCAGCTGTAAAAATGCATAGTGGGAACCGCCGCATAGCGCGAGGAGCTCAGCTCAGAGCTCTGTAATGAACTGGAAGAGTGGAATGGGGTAGGGGAGGCTGCAGAGGAAGAGGATGTATGCACAGCACGTGCGTGTGCATGAGTGCTCAGTCGTGTCCTGCTCTTTGTGACGCCATGGACTGCAGCCCGCCAGGCTGTGATAGAGGCTCCTCTGTCCATTGAATTCCCCAGGCAATAATACTGGAGAGGGTTGCCATTTCCTCCTCCAGGGGATCTTCCCAACCCAGGGATTGAACCCATGTCTCCTGTGTCTCCTGCACTGCAGGTAGATTCTTCACTCTTTGAGCCACCAGGGAAGCCCATGTATGTATATATGTATGTGTGCATATATGTGTGTGTGTGTGTGTGTGTGCATATAGCTGATTCACAATGTTGTACAGCAGAAACTAACAGAACATTATAAAGCAATTATATTCCAGTAAAAAAAGAAATTCTCTTACCACCTCCTGAGAGACTAAATAATAAAACTTGAAAAAGGCACCTTGTAAAAGGTATTCCACTTCCTCATCGTCGAAGGAAAGGAGGACTGACAACTAGAAACGCTAAGACAGAACTTTGTCTGGTCCTTGGGTGGTGGCAAAAGCAGCACTTGATCTGATGGTATCCCCATTAGGCCAGAATCCACCGCAGCAAGGAAGGGCAGTGCACACAGAAAGTAATTCATATCTGTAAAAGAAGATACCCATCATTACCACAAGCGCAAACAAGTATGATAGAGGATATTTTTAAGTAATCTGTAAGCCATTAAGCAAAAAGTCACAGATCCAGAAACATATGAAAAAAGTCACCACAAAAGATTGAAAATCTCCCCAAGGATCACATACATAACTCTATCGCAATTCTGTTCATAACCCTACAATTAGAAATTAATATGGGCTAAAATACTTGAGCGCTGCTGCTGCTGCTGCTCAGTGGTGTCTGACTCGCTGTGACCTTTTGGACTGTAGCCCGCCAGTCTCCTCTGTCCATGGGATTTCCCAGGCAAGAATCCTGGAGTGGGTTGCCATTTCCTTCTCCAGAGGATCTTGCCAACCCAGGGATCAAACCTGTGTCTCCTGTTGTCTCTTGCACTGCAGGCACACTGTTTACCCACTGAGCCATCAGGGAAGCAAACAGCTGTCTACAACATTTTAAAACACAAAAAGTAATTTTAATGAATTTGGTATCATTCATTTTTTCAAAGCATTATGTAAAAATGGAAGAAAGATATCTACTTGTGCATAGAATGATACACTTCTGAGGTTTTACCATGAAATGTGACTTTTTTCTAAATTATCTTAATATGCTTATAGTGTTAATATTTTGTATTTTATGTTTAATGTACAACCATGACATTGTGAAGTGCTTGTCTCACATTAAGTCTCTGAAGCAAAAATGTTGGCTAAGTGTTGGCAACAAATCTTTGGATGGTCCCATCACTTCATGGGAAATAGATGGAAAAACAGTGGAAACAGTGTCAGACTTTGTTTTTTGAGGTTCCAAAATCACTGCAGATGCCGATTGCAGCCATGAAATTAAAAGACGCTTACTCCTTGGAAGGAAAGTTATGACCAACCTTGATAGTATATTAAAAAGCAGAGACATTACTTTGCCAACAAAGGTCCGTCTAGTCAAGGCTATGGTTTTTCCCGTGGTCATGTATGCATGTGAGAGTTGGAGTGTGAAGAAAGCTGATCGCCGAAGAATTGATGCTTTTGAACTGTGGTGTTGGAGAAGACTCTTGAGAGTCCCTTGGACTGCAAGGAGATCCAACCAGTCCATTCTAAAGGAGATCAATCCTGGGTGTTCATTGGAAGGACTGATGCTAAAGCTGAAACTCCAATACTTTGGCCACCTCATGCGACGAGTTGACTCACTGGAAAATAGTCTGATGCTGGGAAAGGTTGGGGGTGGGAGGAGAAGGGGACAACAGAGAATGAGATGGCTGGATGGCATCACCGACTCTGTGGACATGAGTTTGAGTGAACTCCGGGAGTTGGTAATGGACAGGGAGGCCTGGCGTGCTGTGATTCATGGGGTCGCGGAGAGTCGGACACAACTGAGCGACTGAACTGAACTGAACTGAAGATTTTCAAATTGCTCTCTAAATAGAACCTATACCAGCAAATTTAGACATACTGATATAGTTGACTATAAAACTTGTTGTACTGATTACCACCGGTGATGCAGAACACTTTTCATCATAGACATGCATTTTGAATGCAGTCCTCCGCCCCAGGGTCGCAGGCTAATATTCCAAACTATTGGAGTCCATGTGAGAAAAAAGAAGCCTAAATTCTAGATCTGTGGCCATGACAATTTCTGAGTCTTTGAAAAGACTCAATTAGTATCATACAAGAGAAATAAGTAAAGATGTATGTATATGATGCGTGTCACTCTAAGAAAGTGAAATTAACTGTGACCTTGTTTCTAATTAGTGGGAAATATCTCAAAGAAATTGTGTGTAAATTAATTTCACCACTAACACACAAGATAAAATTAAAGAATTAGAAAATACCTTCTGATTATTTGACTATTAAATATCTGACAGAAGCCTTACATTACTAATTGATAGAATGATTTGTGATACATTAATCTCTGACATTTTTACAAGTTTCCTAGTTAAATACATTTGGTCTGAGCAAAATGAAAAAAGAGAAATGTATCATTTTCTTGTTCTCTCCTTTTTCATCCTTCCTGGTCCTGGAGACTTCTCTGATTAGCGGGACCTCCCATCTAACACCAGTGCTGGCCATTCAAAAAGCCATTGTCCTTTGCAGTTCCTTGTTTCAGCCTTGCCATGGTGAAGGGGCTTTCATAATTCAGTGAAGCTATGAGCCATGTCAGGCAGGGCTACCCAAGAAAGATGGGTCATAGTGAAGAGTTCTGATAAAACATGGTCCACTGGAGGCGGAAATTGTGGTCGTTAAATCCTAGAATGTGACATAAAGGCCACGAGATACATGATGAAGTGGATTCATTTTTACGGATCAATAGTGCTGTTTTTGTTTTGTCTCTGTCCCTAAGATTTTAACTTGAATATTTTCTTTGGGGGAAGGTTATTAACCTGTTTCGCTATTAAATGAACATACCAGCCCACCAACTGTCTACCGAGATGCACAAATGATCTCCAGATTCATAGCCACAGTCTGTCGTTCGGGTGGGATCAACCAATCTGCCTAGAAGAGAGAGGATGCACAGATTATTTACTATGCACATTTTGAAACTTGTTATAATCATCCCTTGCCTAATGCATTTTGTTTGCAAAGAAGCACAAACATTTATCTTCTCATGATTTGTGTTTCTCTTCCTATCACTCTTTACCTTCATTTCCCATCTCAGGACCAATTTCTTTTCCTTCATCTAACATCACAACAATATTCCACCTTAGAATTATCTGTTTCAAATATTATTTGCTTTTGTATTTATTCTTTTTTCTAACCTGATTGTTATTAAACAATGATCATTAAAGAACTTGCTAATGCTATTCACCTGCATGAATCTTAGAAGTGTGAATTTTCCTGATTGTTCCTCAGACTACAAAGGCACACACACACACACACTGCACCCAATCACATACACTTGTGCCATGCTATTGTTCTTTACCTTAATTTTCCATACTATTGAAATAAGAGTCGAATTTCTGCTGGTGGACCTAGGCATTGATATTTTTGAAAATTAGGTAGTTGTCTTCAATGTGCAATCACTCTTGAGAACCACTGTTTTTGTTCATATTTTTATTTCCTAGTAGATTTCATTTCTTTTTTCCCCAATGAAATTCTGTTCACATTTCAAATTTCAGTTCAGATCCATTTTTTTCTGATTACTCCATCTGACTCCACTGTGTCCCTTTGTTTTGCACTTTAACTTTTAACCAAGAGTTGTTATTTATTGTTCATTGTTTCATTTCTGATATCTTTTCTATTTTAATTGTGTTGTAAGGTCTTGGATGGCAAGGAAACTGTCTGAAATACTCCTACCCCACAGCTGCTTTTAGAAAATGCTGGAGACATAAGCCCATTATTAGGTAAGTTTAGTCAGGCTTGATCATAATATGTAAATGTAATGAAAGAATAAGAAAAACATTAATCTAGTAGCCCATTCAGCCTCCATCGACTGCTGGCCCCTAGGCCCCTGAGACTGGCATGCCTCCCATAGTGCTAATGATTTCTCCTAGATCTCCATTTTTTTGACTCTGGGAAAAGCCTGATAAAGAGCTGGTTTGAGTCTCAAGACATCACCTGACAAAGGTGGGTGAACAGCCAACTTCAGTAGCTCCTGCATGTGAGTCCTCCTTAGATCTCAGATAAGCTATAATCTTCTCCCTATATATATATTTTTCATCATAACAGAACAAATTTCCTTATTGGTAGTGTTATTGTATGGAGTGAAAGAAACACCACTCTCTTTCATAAGACTTTCTGACAGCCAAACATCTTATAATTTATGACTATTTGGCCCAAACATATCTGCCTATTAAACACTCAAATGTACTTTATTTTTGAAAGGAACTGATCTTTTGCAGAGAAACATCCTCATGAACAAGCTCCCTTTCTTGACTCTCTCCATCTCCATGTATAGGTAATCATAGTTAGAACTTCAAGAAATTCAAAGTAATTTGACATCATCTTCTGTTTTGAATGTACATCTTCTTGACTGTTTTGTTCATCACAGTGCTTAGAATTGAATCTGGCACCTAGTAGGAGCTCAAGTAGAATGTCCAACATGTTGGAAATGAAGTCTTTTTGGGTTTGGCACCTATACTATATGCCCCACTGCAGTCTCAAATCAAAACAGGCAACCCAGAAAGATTTATGGAGGAGAAGAAGTAGAAAACTAATGGTTATGAGGGGAAAAGAGGAAAAAGAAAGAAATCGCTTTTCAAAAATTGGTTTATACAGAGCTCCATTTCCCAATTACCACGTGGTTGGAAAATCATATGAGTAAAAACAAATCATTCTTACCTGTTGTATATTGCCAGCCATGCTGCAAAGGTAATCCCCATAAAAGATTTTGTTTGTTATCTGGTGCGAATTTTTCAAAATAACTGGCTGTCTTGTTCAGGAGGATTTTATACATGCCCATTCTCTTAGGGAATACCCAGGGATCAATAATGTACTTTCCATTCTCCACACTGTAGTCACTGAACTGACCAGGACTCTCATTCCACAGTGGGGGATACCGATCTGAGAGACTGAAAACTTCTGCTGAAGAAACAAAAATGCAACCAACTAGCACACAGGCCCAAGGAGCAAGGAGAGACATCATGCTACAGCTGGGGGTTGAGATTATGACAGGGCTTTTATTGGAAAGTGCAGGAAGAAGTCATGGTATTTGCTCATCAGAGCATATCATCTCTGTTCTTTTCCTTGAGATGGTAGGAAAGTCTTACCAAGGAAAATACGCTGCTTCCTCAGATATACAGAACAAACTAAACTCTTCTGGGGGGGGCGTTAAACTTGCATGAAATAAATAATCAGCAATATTACATAGCACAATTTATAAATACACATGCAAATATGGGCTTCCCCTGTGGCTCAGTGGTAAAGAATCCATTGGAAGTTCAAGAGCCCCAGGAGATGTGGGTTCAATCCCTGGGTTGGGTTAGCCCTCTTGCCTTGCATTCTTCCCCTTTCCCCATGTTTACACAGTTTCTAATCTTACCTTCTCCCAATGTCCTAAGTACAACAGTTTGTTGCCATACTATTCCCATATGCAGAGATTAGGGTTTCTCGTAAAGGAACAGGAAATGCTGTTTCTTAAAGGAACAGGAGAGAAGGGGCCAGAAGGAGTTTTGGCTCCCTCCTCCAGTAGCACTACTGCCCACACCTGCTTGCGTCATGGAAGAAATTTTCTCAAGACTCTCTGCGGTCTTCTCTGTAAGAAACAATATTATTTTTACTGATGTGCATGGCAGGTGAATGGAAAGAAGAACCTGAAAGGTGGCTCCCAGGTATTTGGCTTGGCCTGAGATACATGTGGGTACAGTCCCCAAGTCCACATTCATCCAGTCATGGAGGAAGGTTTAACTCTTTGAGACTCATCCTTGGAATGGCAGCCACCTCCCTCTTTCCTCTTGAACTTAAGTCTTTCTTCAGCTTCAGTGTCTTTTGCCTTGAGATAACTACAATAACTCAGAATTCAATGCAACTCATCTTTGCATAAAAGTGGATTCATACTTTTATTGTCATTATACTGTATATTGTCACACCGCTTATGATGTATGAGTACATCATACAAAATGCCAGGCTGGATGAAACATAAGCTGGAATCAAGGTTGCCGGGAGAAATATCAATAACCTCAGATATGCAGATGATACCACCCTAATGGCAGAAAGTGAAGAAGAACTAAAAAGTCTCTTGATGAATGTGAAAGAGGAGAGTGAAAAAGTTGGCTTAAAGCTCAACATTCAGAAAACTAAGATCATGGCATCCAGTCCCATCACTTCATGGCAAATAGATGGGGAAACAATGGAAACAGTGACAGACAATATATTTTCTTGGGCCCCAAAATCACTACAGATGGTGACTGCAGCCATGAAATTAAAAGATGCTTGCTCCTTGGAAGAAAAGCTATGACCAACCTAGCATATTAAAAAGCAGAGACATGACTTTGCCAACAAAGGTCCGTCTAGTCAAAGCTATGGTTTTTCCAGCAATCATGTATGGATATGAGAGTTGGACTATGAAGAAAACTGAGCACAGAAGAATTGATGCTTTTGAAATGTGATGCTGGAGAAGACTGTTGGACTACAAGGAGATCCAACCAGTCAATGCTAAAGAAAATCAGTCCTGAATATTCATTGGAAGAATTGAATTAATGTTGAAGCTGAAACTCCAATACTTTGGCCACCTGATGCGAAGAACTGACTCATTGGTAAAGTCCCTGATGCTGGGAAAGATTGAAGGCAGGAGAAGGGGACAATAAAGTTTGAGATGGTTGGATGACATCACCGACTCAATGGATATGAGTTTGAGTAAGCTCCAGGAGTTGGTGATGGACAGGGAAGCCTGGTTTGCTGCAGTCCATGGGGTCACAAAGAGTCGGAAATGACTGAGCAACTGAACTGAATACTTTTATTACTCCTTTCTGATACGTTGCCAGTTCTAAGTTGCCAGGTCATTGAATCGACTTATTTGTGTACAATGATTCTTAGACTGTTCTTTCTTTACTATCCAAGCAAAATTTTTTCAACATCCTTTTTTGATCACAATCTGCAGCTAGAGACGTGCAACTCTGTCAGAAAAATGGGGTTTGGAGTCAGGGGGAGGTGGGAATTCTATCAAATATTCTCAAGCACAAATCTTTTCAGTCAAAATACTTAAACCTAGACTCACCTTACTTCTGCTACACTGAATCTTCTTGGAGATTTTTCCATTGTGTCCTCTGATCAATTTTAAATAATCAACAGATATAATCCTCACTCCCTTCACAGACCTTTCCTCTATTTCCATCACTTTATCTTTCCTTGAAGACTTGTTTTCCATGGAGAATATTCCTGGGCATCCTTATTCACTAAGAGGCATACTCACCAAGATGGAAACTATGCCTCTGAACACTCTATTCACACTTTGCTAAAACATCATCATTTCTACTTACTTTCACTTCTTTTTCTCCTTTCTTTTGGTGATTGCTGGATTCTTAACAATAATTCTTCCCTCCGTTTCCATCACTTTATCTTTCCTTGAAGACTTGTTTTCCATGGAGAATATTCCTGGGCATCCTTATTCACTTACAGTTCATAAACTACAAGGCAAACTCACCAAGATGGAAACTATGCCACTGAACAGTCTATTCACACTTTCCTAAAACATCATCATTTCTATTTACTTTCACTTCTATTGGTGATTCTTTTGGTGATTGCTAGATTCTTATCAATAATTCTTCCTTATCTAAATTATCTCTTTAAAACCTTACCCCTGGAAACCATAATTGAAAAGACACATGTACCCCAATGTTCATTGTAGCAATATTCACAATAGTTAGGACATGGAAGCAACCTAAATATCCATCCATAGATGATTGGATAAAGTAGCTGTGGTACATATATACAGTAGAATGTTATTCACCCATAAAACGGAACAGATTTGAGTCAGTTCTAATGAGGTGGACGAAACTCGAGCCTATTTTACAGAATGAAGTAAGTCAGAGTGAGAGAACAAATATTGTATATCAATGCATGTATGTGGAATCTAGAAAGATGGCACTGATGACCTTATTCTCAGGGCAACAATGGGCTTCCCTGGTGGCTCAGACAGTAAAGAATCTGACTGCAATGCAGGAGAGCTGGGTTCGATCCCTGGGTTGGGAAGATCCCCTGGAGAAGGGAATGGCAACCCACTCCAGTATTCTTGCTTTGGAAACCCCATAGACAGAGAATTCTGGCAGACTATAGTTCTGGGGACACAAACAGTCAGAGAAGACTGAGCAACGGAGCATATATTCCCCAGTACCATAGACTCAAGAGGTTCAATCAGAAACATTTCAAGCCCTGTGTTGCTCTAAATCAGTGGTTCACAACTAGTGATTTGCAACTGGGGGACATTTGGCAATGTCTGGAAACACATTAGGTTGTCACACCTGGAAAAGAGCATGCTCCCGACATCTAGTGGGCAGAGTCCATACATGATGCTATGAATCCTAAAATACATAACGCCAGTCCCCTACAGTCAAGAATTACGGGGCTGGAAATGTCAATTAGCACTAAGGTTAGAAACCCTGATCTAGATGAAGGAAAGCCAACAGGTTCACAACTGCAGGCCTTGTTCCCATGCAGGGTAATTGAGAAGAGGTTCATCCTGTGGTTCAAACATGCCAACTGCCATCCCGAATGTCATCTCAGGAAACATGGCCTAGATTGGGCTATCATTTCTTCTAAGGAAAGTTATCATTTGGGATTGGTTAATAAAATTCTCTGGATTCCCTGGTGGCTCAGATGGTAAAGAATCCACCTGCAATGCAGGAGACCCGGATTCTATCCCTGGGTTGGGAAGATCCCTTGGAGAAGGGCACAGAAACCCACTCCAGTATTTTTACCTGGAGAATCCCATGGATAGAAGAGCTTGGTAGGCAATTGTCCATAGGGTTGCAAAGAGTCAGATATGACTGAAGCGACTTAGAGGACATGCATGCATATACAAATGTAGCCTTTATTTTATAATAAATTTAAATGGAGTAAGATCTATAAAAATGTTTAATCCCTGTGTTGTATACCCAAAACTAATATAATGTTGTAAGTCAACTGTACATCAATTTAAAAAAGGAAATGATGGAAAAATATGGTACTTCCCTTGTTTAATAGCATCATCAATCCGTTATTCACATGACAATTCAAAAAAGCTGTTGAAATTTTTAATGTTGAATGAGTAAATACTTCAAACACTTTTAGAAAACTATTTTATTTCCATTGTCTTTTAATGCCTATGAAGTAAAGTACACTCCTACACCTCTGTCTTGAACTTATTCATCGAGAAATATAAAGGTGTGGAAATTTACTTAAGTTGACATAGCAAACCTGAGATTGGTATAACTAGAAAAACCTGCTGGTAAGGTTGGTCTTTGACTGGCACCAATGTGCTTGGCTCTCAATTTGCCAAGTGACAAGGGTGCTTCATTGTGCACAGACTGTGCAAAGCATAAGGTTCGTGTGTGAAACAGCTGCTTCTTTGTAGAGTCTGGACTTTTCCTACATGACCAGCCTCCTATTAAACATTTTGGTCACCACATCTTTAACATGCATTCCTGGGTGGAAGCATCACAGGTATGTTGCTGCACATTTGTTGCTGTGGGGAGAGTGCGCTCTGTGTGATCTCTCATGGGACAGAGGGAACATATCAGGAAACCTACACATGCAATCCTCAAGACTCTGCCGGTGTCTTTTCCCCTAGGGTTCAGTTGCATGTCTTACTGCATCACTGTACAGAATCTTATCCATGAGTATAGCTACATGCTGAGTCCTGTGAGTACTTCTAGAGAATGTATGATCGTACCTCCCTGATAGAAAACCTTCACCAGTTTATCCTACACCAAAGACTAAGAAAAACTTTTCAAACATTTAGTTGGTATGTTTGTTGAATAGGAAAACTCCTAGTTTCCATACTGAATCGTGTATCTCTGGATTCCAGAGGGAAATACAAAGTCTAATAGGTTCTAATTTCACATGTGTAAGTTTCAACTCATATGAAAAAGAAATTCCTCATTATTACAATTTCATGATAAAGGAATGTGTGTGCTGTGTGTTAGTCACTCAGTCATGTCTGTCTGACTTGTTGCACCATAGCCCACCAGGCTCCTCTGTCCAGAGAATTCTCCAGGCAAGAATACTGGAGTGGGTTGCCATTCCCTTTTCTATGGGATCTTCCCAACCCAGGGATGGAACCCAGGTCTCCTGCCTTACAGGCATATTCTTTACCATCTGAGCCACCAGGGAAGCCCTGCCTTATAAGGGCTGGGTTTTCTCCATGCTGAAGCTATTCAACTAGTGTTTGGGGGTAATGTATATGAAAAACACATCACCAATGAGGAGGCTGAAACAAGATGGTGGAGGAATAGGACAGTGAGACCACTTTCTCCCATACAAATTCATCAAAAGAACATTTGAACACTGAGTAAAGTCCATAAAACAACTTCTGAATGCTGGCAGAGGACATCAGGCACCCAGAAAAGCAGCCCATTGTCTTCAAAAGAAGGTAGGAAAAAACATAAACGATAAAAAGAGAGACAAAAGAAGTAGGGACAGAGCTCCATCCTGGGAAGGGAGGCATAAAAAAAGAGAAGTTTCTGAAACCAGGAAACACTCTCACAGGCGAGTCTGTGGCGAGCCTTGGAACCTCAGAGGACAACACAACCGGGAGAAAAAGAAATAATTAAACCTCACAGCTTACTAGTCCAACGGTAACTCCCAGTGGAGAAGCAGAGCAGACGCCTGCATCCGCCATTAACAAGCAGGGCCTGGGCAGGGAGGAGCCAGCTGAACTGCTTAGAGAGAGGGCCGGGCCTGAATGCCGTGAGGGCAGTCTGGGGGAGCTGACTAGAGACAGCAGAGCAGACTGTGGGGTAGCTACCCCGCAAAAAGGCAAAAAGCCCTAACTTAAAACTGCCAGAACAAAAGACTGAGCAGAGCTAGCCAGCTGCAGACGGCCCATCCCCCGCCGAGACAGGCAGGGGAGGGCAGCCAGAGCCAGAAGGGGGCAATCGCGGTCCCAGAGAGGCATCCGATACCAATCTGTAGGCAGGCTTCAGTGTTAACCAAGACTTCTTGGGTTTCTGGCTGGTTAACATCTGCCTGAGAAGGTGTGCCGGTTGTATACACAGAAAACTGGGCAGGAGGGACCGGGGAGGGGATAAGTTGCAGCGACTGCACTCGCCAAACACCTGGTCACTTGAGCTGCTCAGTCCGGGAAAGGCACAAAACGCAGGCCCAAACAAGTCTGCGCCTTTGTGGAGTACCCGAGTACCTGAACCTGAGTGGCTTAGACCTGGGACATGCATGCAACCCAGCGCCGGCCTCAGACAGTTACCGGCAGAGCAACTTAGATCCTGTGAAGTGTAGACTGGGACAGCACACACGCCGTGAACGGGGGCAAACCCAGTGTGGCTGGGACACTGCAAGCACTCCCCACAGACGCCAGAGATATTTCTCTGCAGTGTTCCTCCCTTCCCAAAATAGAACTGAAAAAGTGAGCTCTAAAAAGTGTCCACCACCGCCCCCTAGTGTCAGGGTGGAAATTAGACACTGAAGAGACCAGCAAACAGAAGCTAAAACAGAGGGAACCACCTTGGAAGTGACTATACAGGTTGTCCAAAGTCACTCCAAACCTATTGACATCTCATAACTCGTTACTAGTCACTTCATTGCACTCCAGAGAGAAGAAATCCAGCCCCACCCATCAGAACACTGACACAAGCTTCCCTAACCAGGGAACCTTGACAAGCCACCAGTCCAACCTCACCCATAGCAAGGAAACTCCACAATAAAGAGAAATCCACAAACTGCCAGAAGACAGAAAGTCCACCCCAAACACAGCAATATAAGCAAGATGAAGAGGCAGAGAAATACCCAGGAAATAAAGGAACAGGATAAATGCCCACCAACCCAAACAAAAGAGGAAGAGATATGGAATCTACCTGATAAAGAATTCCAAATGATAGTGAAATTGATCCAAAATCTTGAAAGCAAATTGGAGTTACAGATAAATAATCTGGAGATGAGGATTGAGAAGATGCAAGAAAGGTTTAATAAGGATCTAGAAGAAATAAAAAAGAGTCAATATACAATGAATAATGCAATAGATGAGATCAAAAACACTCTGGAGGGAACCAACAGTAGAATAGCGGAGGCAGAAGATAGAATAAATGAGTTAGAAGATAGAATGGTAGTAATAAATGAAGCAGAGAGGAAAAAAGAAAAACTAATTAAAAGAAATGAGGACAATATCAGAGACCTCTGGGACAATTTTAAACGCCCCAACATCTGAATCATAGGAGTCCCAGAAGAAGAAGACAAGAAGAAAGACCATGAGAAAATACTTGAGGAGATAATAGTTGAAAATTTCCCTAAAATGGGGAAGGAAATAATCACCCAAGTCCAAGAATCCCAGAGAGTCCCAAACAGGATAAACCCAAGGCGAAATACCCCAAGGCACATATTAATCAAATTAACAAAGATCAAACACAAAGAACAAATATTAAAAGCAGCAAGGGAAAAGCAACAAATAACACACAAGGTGATCCCCATAAGGATAACAGCTGACCTTTCAATAGAAACTCTTCAGGCCAGGAGGGAATGGCAGGGCATACTTAAAGTGATGAAAGAAAATAACCTAGAGCCCGGATTACTGTACCCAGCAAGGACCTCATTCAAGTATGAAGGCGAAATCAAAAGCTTTACAGACAGGCAGAAGCTGAGAGAATTCAGCATTACCAAACCAGCTCTCCACAAATGCTAAAGGACCTTCTCTAGACAGGAAACACAGAATGAGCATATAAACTCGAACCCAAAACAATAAAGAAAATGGCAACAGGATCATACTTATCAATAATTACCTTAAATGTAAATGGGTTGAATGCCCCAACCAAAAGACAAAGGCTGGCTGAATGGATACAAAAACAAGACCCCCATATATGTTGTCTACAAGAGACCCACCTCAAATCGAGGGACACATACAGACTGAAAGTGAAGGGCTGGAAAAAGATATTCCACACAAACAGAAACCAAAAGAAACTAGGAGTAGCAATACTCATATCAGATAAAATAGACTTTAAAACAAAGGCTGTGAAAAGAGACAAAGAAGGAAACTACATAATGATCAAAGTATCAATTCAAGAAGAAGATATAACAATTATAAATATTTATGCACCCAACATAGGACCACTGCAATATGTAAGACAATTACTAACAACTATGAAACGGGAAATTAACAACAACACAGTAATAGTGGGAGACTTTAATACCCCACTCAGACCTATGGACAGATCAACTAAGCAGAAAATTAACAAGGAAACACAAACTTTAAATGATACAATAGACCAGTTAGACCTAATAGATATCTATAGGACGTTTCACCCCAAAACAATGAATTTCACCTTTTTCTCAAGCACAAACGGAACATTTTCCAGGATATATCACATCCTGGGCCATAAATCTAGCCTTGGTAAATTCAAAAAAATTGAAATCATTCCAAGCATCTTTTCTGACCACAATGCAGTAAGACTGGATCTCAATTATGGGAGAAAAACCATTAAAAATGTCAACATATGGAGGCTGAACAACACGCTGCTGAATAACGAACAAATCATAGAAGAAATCAAAAAATAAATCAAAATATGCATAGAAATGAATGAAAATGAAAACACAACAACCCAAAACCTGTGGGACACTGTAAAAGCAGTGCTAAGGGGAAGGTTCATAGCAATACAGGCACACCTCAAGAAACAAGAAAAAAGCCCACTAAATAACCTAACTCCACACCTAAAGCAACTAGAAAAGGAAGAAATGAAGAACCCTAGGGTCAGTAGAAGGAAAGAGATTTTAAAAATTAGGGCAGAAATAAATACAAAAGAAACAAAAGAGACCATAGCAAAAATCAACAAAGCCAAAAGCTGGTTCTTTGAGAAGGTAAATAAAATTGACAAACCACTAGCCAGACTCATCAAGAAACAAAGGGAGAAGAACCAAATCAATAAAATTAGAAATGAAAAGGGAGAGATCACAACAGACAACACAGAAATACAAAGGATCATAAGAGACTATTATCAGCAATTATATGCCACTAAAATGGTCAACTTGCAAGAAATAGACAAATTCTTAGATAAGTATAACTTTCCAAAACTGAACCAGGAAGATATAGAAAATCTTAACAGACCCATCACAAGCATGGAAATTGAAACTGTAATCAGAAATCTTCCAGCAAACAAAAGCCCAGGACCAGATGGCTTCACAGCTGAATTCTACCAAAAATTTAGAGAAGAGCTAACACCTATTCTACTCAAACTCTTCCAGAAAATTGCAGAGGAAGGTAAACTTCCTAACTCATTCTATGAGGCCACCATCACCCTAATACCAAAACCTGACAAAGATGCCACAAAAAAAAGAGAACTACAGGCCAATATCACTGATGAACATAGATGCAAAAATCCTTAACAAAATTCTAGCAATCAGAATCCAACACCACATTAAAAAGATCATACATCATGACCAAGTGGGCTTTATCCCAGGAATGCAAGGATTCTTCAATATCCACAAATCAATCAATGTAATACACCACATTAACAAATTGAAAAATAAAAACCATATGATTATTTCAATAGATGCAGAGAAAGCCTTTGACAAAATTCAACATCCATTTATGATCAAAACCCTCCAGAAAGCGGGAATAGAAGAACATTCCTCAATGTAATAAAAGCTATATATGACAAACCCACAGCAAACATTATCCTCAATGGTGAAAAATTGAAAGCATTTCCCCTAAAGTCAGGAACAAGACAAGGGTGCCCACTCTCACCATTACTATTCAACATAGTTTTGGAAGTTTTGGCCACAGCAATCAGAGCAGAAAAAGACATAAAAGGAATTCAAATAGGAAAAGAAGAAGTAAAACTCTCACTGTTTGCAGATGACATGATCCTCTATACAGAAAACCCTAAAGACTCTACCAGAAAATTACTAGGGCTAATCAATGAATACAGTAAAGTTGCAGGATATAAAATCAACACACAGAAATCTCTTGCATTCCTATACACTAATAATGAGAAAACAGAAAGAGAAATTAAGGAAACAATTCCATTCACCATTGCAACGAAAAGAATTAAATACTTAGGAATATATCTACCTAAAGAAACAAAAGACCTATATACAGAAAACTATAAAACATTCGTGAAAGAAATCAGAGAGGACACTAATAGATGGAGAAACATACCATGTTCATGGATTGGAAGGATAAATATTGTGAAAATGAATATATTACCTAAAGTAATTTATAAGTTTAATGCAATCCCTATCAAGCTACCAACGGTGTTTTTCACAGAGCTAGAACAAATAATTTCACAATTTGTATGGAAATACAAAAAGTCTCGCATAGCCAAAGCAATCTTGAGAAAGAAGAATGGAACTGGGGGAATCAACCTGCCGGACTTCAGGCTCTACTACAAAGCCACAGTCATCAAGACAGTATGGTACTGGCATAAAGACAGAAATATAGATCAATGGAACAAAATAGAAAGCCCAGAGATAAATCCATGCACCTATGGACACCTTATCTTTGACAAGGGAGGCAAGAATATTCAATGGAGAAAAGACAATCTCTTTAATAAGTGGTGCTGGGAAAACTGGTCAGCCATTTGTAAAAGGATGAAATTAGAACACTCCCTAACACCATACACAAAAATAAACTCAAAATGAATTAAAGATCTAAATGTAAGACCAGAAACTATAAAACTCCTAGAGGAGAACATAGGCAAAACACTCTCCGACATAAATCACAGCAGGATCCTCCATGACCCACCTCCCAGAATATTGGAAATAAAAGCAAAAATAAACAAATGGGACCTAATTAAAATCAAAAGCTTCTGCACAGGAAAGGAAACTATAAGCAAGGTGAAAAGACAGCCTTCAGAATGGGAGAAAATAATAGCAAATGAAGCAACTGATAAAGGATTAATCTCCAAAATATACAAGCAGCTCCTGCAGCTCAATCCCAGAAAAATAAACGACCCAATCAAAAAATGGGCCAAAGAACTAAACAGACATTTCTCCAAAGAAGACATACAGATGGCTAACAAACACATGAAAAAATGCTCAACATCCCTCATAATCAGAGAAATGCAAATCAAAACCATAATGAGGTACCATTTCACGCCAGTCAGAATGGCTGCTATCCAAAAGTCTACATGCAATAAATGCTGGAGAGGGTGTGGAGAAAAGGGACCCTCTTACACTGTTGGTGGGAATGCAAACTAGTACAGCCACTATGGAGAACAGTGTGGAGATTCCTTAAAAAACTGGAAATAGAACTGCCATATGACCCAGCAATCCCACTCCTGGACATACACACCGAGGAAACCAGAATTGAAAGAGACACATGTACCCCAATGTTCATCGCAGCACTGTTTATAATAGCCAGGACATGGAAGCAACCTAGATGTCCATCCACAGACGAATGGATAAGAAAGCTGTGGTACATTTACACAATGGAGTACTACTCAGCGATGAAAAAGAATACATTTGAATTAGTTCTAATGAGGTGGACGAAACTGGAGCCTATTATACAAAGTGAAGTAAGCCAGAAACAAAAACACCAATACAGTATATTAACACATATATATGGAATATATCAAGAGGATAATGATAACCCTGTATACGAGACAACAGCAGAGACTTGGATGCGTGGAGCAGTCTTTTGGACTCTGTGGAGAGGGCGAGGGTGGGATAATTTGGGAGAATGGATTGAAACATGTATATTATCATATGTGAAACTAATCTGACGTGGTTGGGGGCTCCCCACCTCAACACTCTGTGGATTTATTAGCCTGGGATAGAACCTGCACGCTGAATTTACTAATTAAGAAATGAGAAACCAGAACTATAAAGGTGGCATAGAAATAGAAGAAATTATTCTTAAGTAATCTTTTAAAACTTTGAACAGAGTTACAGATTTTGCCATTTGTTATAAATTGGTATATGTAATTTAACCAGAACCATGAGAAAGTTGGTATTGTGTGATTTCTGAGGCACTTTCGACATGTTGTAGGAGTGATGTGGACTTCCTTGAGTTTTACACATTCATAAGTGAATGGTCTGAATCTCGTGCCTTTGTTGGCTGTCTGTGAGCTGTAGTTTCTGGGAAGTGAGCAGCTCTCATTCCTGTAACTCTTGTAACCCAGTCATTCGTGTGCCCCCTTCATGAGGATTCAGTGCGGCTGTGGTGCTGTTATCCCTCTGATAGGAACTCTAACTCTGTGTAAAGCCCCAAAGAGCTGTTACTTATTTTTATTTTATATTGTACTATATTTTATTTACAGTGTTGTGTTTGTTTCAGGTGTATAGCAAAGTGATACAGTCATATATACATATATATATGAATTAACAAAAGCAGTTCCCGTCTTTTGATGGAGAGCTCATGGTTTATAATATAAATGGCATTATTTTGAGAGAGGGATAACTTAGGTATGGCATTGGGTATTTTTCCTTTTTGCAGCTTGAGGCAGTTGTAAAATAACTTAATGTAGCTTTTTGCAACTGTGTATTCTATAGTATTTTTTTTCATTTGGTGAAATTTTAACTGTTAATGTTTATGGCATTTTATCAAATTAAAAAAAAATACATCACCAATGATATTAGGGTGCTTCCTTCTCAAAAAAAGTTTTGATATACTGCACAGTAAATATGAATGTTGCTATTCTAGGATTTATGATAATGTGTAAAGATGTGCTGAGAGATACATGAATGATCTAGTTAAAAGAAATTTCTGCTACAGAGAGACGCTTGAAGTGTGCCTATGTATCCAATAAGCCAAGCCAGTCTGTTGGCAAAAATTCACAGCTAATTTCCAACTTTCCTTCTTCCTTAGAATTTCATTAGCTGGGAACACGCACATCCAGAACTAAGGCTACGTTTTCAGTGTCACTGACATAATAAGCACGTTATTAAGTGCCAGCCCCTGGAACGTAAATAGAAAGGTGTCCACATGTCCCTTAAAAGAAGAATTCATGCCACATTCTCTTCCCTTCCTCTGTGTTGGAGTTTAGATTCTGAAAGTGATGACTAAAATTCATTCTTGACCCTTCAGGACAATGATACTAACTTGGTAATGGTAGACTGCAAGCTGGAATTTCTGCAAATCCCAGAGAACTATGGAGTTATACTTTCATCCTTCTCCTATTCCCCACCTTTGGTCTAAGAGTAGAAAGATTTTGAGATTTTGTATGCAAGGCTAATGGTTTTATGTTCACACATGAAGAGTCCTAGTTATCCATGAAAAATTTTAAACTGTCCAGAACAGAATACATGGTCAGTGTTTCTAAAATAAGGTATGTAAATTCCAGTAGAAATTAATTTTAAAAATAAATAAATAAAATAATATATCCCTAAATATTTAACTGGTTTATGCTTAAGAGCATGTAAATTATTTTTGAGTTAATATTTTAATTACATATGATATATTTATACAAGTGGAACAGTATAGCAGAGAAGCTATATTTTTCCTGATTAAATATTCCTTAGATATATTTTTGGCCTAAAATTGGCTTTTATTATTTCATAGGTAAAATTGTCTTTGTTCCTGCCACTATGGCATGGAATAAAAAGGGGAAAAAGGCAAAAAACAAAACCAAAGTCAAAACAACACCCAGAATTAACCTTCATTGGAGCAAGGCCATGGATATATTTGAAAATTACACACTAGAAACACACTTAGAACAAAGAGGGACCCTAAACCCCTTGACCTCACTCACAGGTTAAACGTTACATTTTGTAAGATCTAGAGCCAGAAAAGGGGAAAGTCACTGGGCACACAGTTTGAAAGAAGAGATGTGTTGGTGACGGTAGTAGCTCTTTGCAACCCCGTGGACTGTAGCCCATCAGGCTCCTCTGTCCGTGGCATTCTCCAGGCAAGAATTCTGGAGTGGCATTGCCATTCCCTTCTCCAGGGAACCTTCCTGACCCAGGGATTGAACTTGGGTCTCCTGCATTGCAGGCAGATTCTTTCCTGTCTGAGCCACCAGGGGAGCCCCTTGAAAGGAGAGAAGATTAAAATAAATCCTATTGACACATGATTCTGATTATCTAACTCTTACCCTTGATAGGTGTCAATGTCCCTACAATCACCATCAGTTTTCTGTTTTCTACAAGTCTTATTGGTTATCTCTTTAAATTTTCACTTAAAAAAAAAAATCAGTATCCTTACCTGTTATTCCTGATGACTTAATTCTAAGAGGCATCACTCCATTCCTGAAATACTGCACAGTTAGAGTACTGATATCCCAAATTCTTGTTCCTCCTGATCTAATCTATCCTATGCACTGAATCCTGAATAAGATTTCAAGGCACTGTTTGGATCTTGTTATGACATCACTCAGAATATTATTATAAACCATTGCTGTTCACTTAACCAAGTCCAGACTACAATATTTTGATCACTGTCAGCTTTTCAACCATTTCCAACCATCTTCTGTTACAGAGAACTAACTCATCCACTGTCCCTTTGTATAGTCCATTTGCTGTTTTCATACTTTCTGTTTGATTGTAGTTTTCTCCTCATCTCCACTTTGCCCTATTGTACTGAAGAAGGAATTCATAGGGCCTGGACTCCATCTCAGGCCTGTTCACGCTGATCATGCTCAGCCACCTTTCCAATGGACTAAGACCCCCTCCAGACAGGAGAACCTTGAAGATCGTATCTGGGTTGCTCATTGCCTAAGAGAAAACATACACTGATCACCCCTTCCTCCAGACAGGCCATAAATTTTTCTGTATCTATCGGAGTGTAACCTTGGGCTTATTGATTGTTGGCTAACTGTTTGGCTGTTTGAGCATATGAGCACATAGCACGTGAATGATGGGGTTACTGGGGTTGTATTTTCCTTGGTTTATGTAAGTCTCAAGGAATTTGGAGTGGTGGGTTCAGACACGTACACATGGGGTATAAAAGATTTTCACAAATGTTGATCGGGGTCCTTGGCTAAGAGGAGACCCTGCCTTGGGCCCGCCGGTGTAATAAACTGCACTCTACTATCTGCATTGTCCTTCTGAGTGAGTTTGTTTCCCGGAACACGTGGCTACAACAGTACTATTTTTATCTGCTCAAGTTCTACTCTAACAAATCTGTGATTTAGCACATTGCTTTGCATACAATAGATACCCTGTTGGTGAGCTCAATTTCATTTGCTTTTAGCAAATGAGATGTGTCCTGAATGTATTCTGAATAGGCCAGTGTAAAACAGCTCACTCTGAAGAGTTGAGTACGCAGTGTTTCTTTTCTTCCTGGTGATACTTTCAGGAATTTTTGCTTTCACTTTGAATATAATATGCTAATTACTTTAAACATTTTTGTATCCTATTCGGTGTTTTCTGTTGTTGTTGTTGTTTTTTTTTTAGTTTGTATTTTTACTCATGTCATTAATTTTGGAAAATTCTGCATCATTAATCCTTTACATATTTCTTCTGCCCCATTCTTTTTTTCTTTTCTATTTTCCTCTATCTTTTGTTCACTTCAGTTTTGGTAATTTTTATTCACCTATTTTCAAGTTCACCATTTTTTTTGACCTCTACAGAGTATAGTAATGAGTATTTTGATGTGCCTGTCATAGACATTCTTCATCTGTTAGCATTTCCATTTCTAATTTATTATAGTTTCTATACCTTTGCTGAAATTGTATGCTGACTATCTCTTCCATTAGGTTCTTTAACATATTAATCTATGTATTTGAGTATGGTACTAAATTCTTTGCAGCTTGGGAGTACATCCATTTCCTTGACTTCATATGCTTCAAGAAGTGTTTTGAACATGGCAACATACCAAAAGGAAGAATAAATGTTAGTCTATTTTTCTACGAAGACACGCTGTGTTGAATTTGAAGCTCTAGTGTTGTAGCCACGCGTTCTGGGAAACAAACTCACTCAGAAGGACAATGCAGACGGTGGAGTGCAGTTTATTACACCGGTGGGCCCAAGGCAGAGTCTCCTCTTAGCCAAGGACCCCAACCATCATTTGTGAAAATCTTTTATACTCTATACTCTACGTCGAACCCACCACCCCCATTTCCTTGAGACTTACATAAAACAAAGGAAGGGTAAATACAATCACAATAATCCCATCATTCCTGTGTTAGGTGTTCAAGCAGTTAATAATCAATAAGCCTGTGACTAGACAGGGAAAGAGTTTATGACCTGTCTGGAGGCAGGGGTGATTAGAGTATGTTTTCTCTTAGGTGATGAGTAACCTGGATGTGATCTTCAAGATTCCCCTGTCCAGAGGGGGTCTTATTCTTCTATTGTAGTTTCCATAGGCACTAAGCACAAAGTTCAGAGTCCATTGGAGAGGTGGCTGAGCATGATCAGCATGAACAGGCCTAAGATGGAGTCCAGGCCCTATGAATTCCCTCTTCACTAGGAACTTAGGTCATTGTAAGGTTGGACCTCAGTGGCCATTGTTGAACTTCTCCTTCCCCTCTTCCCTCTCCTGCCAGCAGGAAAAAGCCCCGCTAGATTCTGAGTCTTGTGCTCTATTCTCTCATTCCCTCCCCCACTGCTGGAGTGTCCTTGAGGTGTCAGTTCCTGGTAGAGATCAACCCTCTCCTAACCTTCCCCTCCTAACCTCCTGTCCAGAAACAGCATTCTGCCCAGAAACAGCAAGAACTATTCAGCTGCATCAGCACAACCTTGAGCAGACCAGGCAACCAACCCAGTCTTGCCCCCCCTGGCTAATTGACCTATGAGAGACTACCACTCCAAATCTTGCCTCAAGTTATATAAGTTGCCTCTTGCCTTTGTTCGGTGGTGCGGACTTCCCCGCCCTCGCTCTGTTAGGTCCGGAAATCCCGCCTGGGGGCGCCTAGCCATTAAAGCCTGTTCAGTTAAGTTCAGTCGCTCAGTTATGTCCGACTCTTTGCGACCCCATGGATCACAGCACGCCAGGCCTCCCTGTCCATCACCAACTCCCGGAGTTCACTCAAACTCATGTCCATCAAGTCGGTGATGCCATCCAGCCATCTCATTCTCTGTCATCCCCGTCTCCTCCCACCCCCAATCCCTCCCAGCATCAGACTCTTTTCCAGTGAGTCAACTCTTCGCATGAGGTGGCCAAAGTACTGGAGTTTCAGCTTTAGCATCAGTCCTTCCAATGAACACCCAGGACTGATCTCCTTTAGAATGGACTGGTCGGATCTCCTTGCAGTCCAAGGGACTCTCAAGAGTCTTCTCCAGCACCATAGTTCAAAAGCATCAATTCTTCGGCGATCAGCTTTCTTCACAGTCCAACTTTCACATCCATACATGACCACGGGAAAAACCATAGCCTTGACTAGACAGACCTTGGTTGGCAAAGTAATGTCTCTGCTTTTTAATATGCTATCTAGGTTGGTCATAACTTTCCTTCCAAGGAGTAAACGTCTTTTAATTTCCTGGCTGCAGTCAGCATCCGCAGTGATTTTGGAGCCCCAAAAAATAAAGTCTGAAAAGCCTGTTACATTCTCTATTTGGCTTCTGGGTTCTTTTATTTAACATCATTGGGCCATGTCGAGCTTACAGTCATCTCCGTGCAAGAAAACATGGAAGCTGGAAAAAGACAAGTAGTCTTTGAGATGCACAGTTAAGTCATTTTTTGCTTGGACTTGGCAACTCCTTCCTTGTCTTAAAACTTTAGTACTGGGGATTGTGTTCATCTGGTTGAACAGAATGTGATATCTGCTTTATTGCTTTATCACACTCAGTGAACCAGAGATTTTAAGTTCCTCTAACGATATCTTGTGTTTTATATTGGGGGTTAGTTTCCTAGAGATTTAAAAAAATATATATCTGCCCAACTTTAGTTTTAGAGTTTCCCTTTCTGCTCTGCTGTGCTTCTCGGAGGGTCTGTCTCTTAGTTTTCCCAGAGTATTTCACACTGTTCTTTCCTTGATACTTGTTGGTCTGCTGGATGCTAGGGAAGTGGATATCCTTTTCTGATTAAGCCTCCAAGTTAGAAAGGCACCAATCAGGGATGGGCTGGTACCAGCGCCATTTACCCTCCTCTTGTTCTGGTTTTGAGCCTGTGAAATGAAGGTGTCTTCTGCGTATTTATAAACAAGAAATTCCACACCCATCAGTGATTTCTGACGTCCAAATGTGAATGAGGGCTCCCCAAACTGTAATCTAACAGATGCTGCCACCTCCCACGGTGATTGCTGAGGGGGGGGGCGGGGGGGGGACTCAGGAAGCAAGGCGGCAAGGTGAACAAGAAAAGGCGATTGGCCCCAGGTAGCTGAGGTGCATTTGAAAGCAATGAATTCAGTGAGCCCAGAGGCTTTCATCTTCGCAGACAAAGAACGCTAAATTCCTTAACTTGATACCTAACCTTTGATGTTCAGACCAACTGCTACCTTTGTTGCAAACTTGCATAGAGCTTGACTTCCCCTCTAGCCTCCTTGGAGCAGTTTTCTCGGATCTACTGAGATACTGTCTCCTGGGCTCAGAGCGCTCAACATTCCCACCAAAGAGAACTCTCTCCTTGCAGGTTGTGACTGTATTTTTCAGTCCATAGCCCTCTTGCCTTGCATTCTTGCCCTTTCCCATGTTCACAGTTTCTAATTTACCTTCTCCCAGTGTCCTAAGAATATCAGTTTGTTACCATATTATTCCCATATGCAGAGATTAGGCCTTTTCATAAAGGAACAGGCAATGGCACCCCACTCCAGTACTCTTGCTTGGAAAATCCCATGGACGGAGGAGCCTGGTAGGCTGCAGTCCATGGGGTTGCTGTAAGAATGGGTTAGCATAAGAACTGCCATCTTAGAGGCTGGAAAAACCATTTTTACTGAGTACATGACTGGAGGGAAGAAGAACTAGATAAGACCTGGAAGACAAGTTAATCTTAAGTACAAGGAAAACAAGTTAATCTTAAGTACCAAGAATGTGGGTGGCTGTGACACTGAAAATTAGATAAACAGGTCTGATAACTCGACACTGAAAATTAGGTAAACAGGTCTGATAAGCTTATCTCGTTAAGACACCAGGATAGAGATATGCACAGCTGTGTGTGTGTGTGTGTGTGTGTAAAATTACTGTGAGTTAGGTATTTTGAAAATATCATGATTTGAAAATGCTATATAACCCCTTGGCTCTGAGTGCTCGGGGTCCCTGTTGAAACCCGCTGCATTGGGCAGATACTTGGACCCCAGCTAGCTGGAAATAAACCTCGCTGTGTGACTTGCATTATCGCGGGCGTCCTCTGTCAATTTGAGGAGTGGTTGACTCCCGACCCTAACATTTGGGGGCTCGTCCGGGATGTGAAGACCCCTCCTCAGGAAGACAGATGACCTCCGATATCAAGGTTTATACAGAAGCTGCGGCAGGATGTTTGGCCACCTCCAAGAGGTGAGGACTGAAACAGGCCTCTGCCCGGTCCCAATTGAGAATTCTCGTGGAAGGGAAGGAGCGGGTTACGACCCTGGAGGCTCCATTACTGGAAGTCGTGGGAGACGTCCCCGATGAAGGGGTGCCTGAACGACGTCCACAGTCGATGCCGTTTGGAACCCTAGGTAAGGGTCCTGGGTGTTGTGTGAATGAGACGGCGCCTGTGAATGTGGTGTGGCGGACCGGCCGGTGGGTGTTGAAAAGCTCGGTTCAAATTTGTGTGTTCGCTGGCATTGTATCCCTTGTCTTTTTCTGGCTTCTTTTTGTAACAATAATGGGACAGGCTCAGGTAACATCTAAGACCCTGCTCCTGAACCACTTCCCTGAAATCCGCGCCATGGCTCGCAATTATGGCGGTGTGGAAGTGAAAAAAAAGGTAAGTTTGGTACCCTCTGCTTGGCAGAATGGCCTACTTTTAACGTGGGCTGGCCACCCCAGGGGACCTTTTCCCTGGACATTATTAAGAAGGTCCGAGACGTAATCAACTGGCCTGGATTGCAGGGCCACCCAGACCAATATCCCTATATTTTGATATGGCAGACTTTGGCAGAAAATCCTCCCTCCTGGCTGAAACATTGGCAAAATTGGCAATAGAGACTGGCGTGGACTGGGTGATTCTCCTTCCTTATGCCCTTTTATTGTTTATGGGGCCCCTCTGCCAACCCCCTATAGAATAGGTCCAACTGTTTTTATAAACTAGTAAATTTTATATTGTAATATCTAATTCATGACTAAAAACTCACACTGTGTCTGTCTAAAGATGTCTTGGTATGTCTTTGTCTCTGAGTAATATTTTTGAAGTTAATTTGTAAATGAGCTCTACTTAATTGGCTTAAAAAAAAGGTAAGTGCTTACAAATCAAATAATTCTAAATTAAATAATAGATTCCAGAAGAGATTTGAGACTATAAATGAATAATGTTTGATGCCATCCTGAGAGTTTCACTAAATTTTTTTTAAGTTATCACTGGTATTTATGTTCACCAATCTATAGAATGCTAATATAAAGGTCAATTCTTGGTTGCTTAAGGGAAGTAAGATGTGTGTGTTCAGTAAAGAAGGTATGAAGAATTAAGTTACACTTTATGAAGGAAAAAGGTAGTAGGTCTGACTTACAGTTGGCTGTTCCAGGATGGGAGAACAAATGGGTAGAGAAAGTGATAAAAAGGTTTTGTGGAAAATGGACCCCAAGGAAAGAGTTTTGTGTATAAATAAACATTTTCTTGAGATGTTAAACTGCATTTGACAATAGATTTAAGTTTATTTGCCTCTTAAATGGTCTGTTCTATATTTGCCTCTGAAATCCTATATTGTTACTATACTTCAGAGGGCCCCTGAAACATCCCAAAGGGAGATATTACACTAATTGGGTTCAACTTCCATGTTAAATTACATGGGAAGTATTGTCAAGTGAATAATAAGTCCCTGCTATGAAGAAAGCTGATCGCTGAAAAATTGATGCTTTTGAACTGTGGTGCTGGAGAAGACTCTTGAGAGTCCCTTGGACTGCAAAGAGATCCAACCAGTCCATTCTAAAGGAGATCAATCCTGGGTGTTCATTGGAAGGACTGATGCTAAAGCTGAAACTCCAATACTTTGGCCACCTCATGCGACGAGTTGACTCACTGGAAAAGACTCTGATGCTGGGAAAGGTTGGGGGCGGGAGGAGAAGGGGACGACAGAGAATGAGATGGCTGGATGGCATCACCGACTCTGTGGACATGAGTTTGAGTGAACTCCGGGAGTTGGTGATGGACAGGGAGGCCTGGCGTGCTGTGATTCATGGGGTCGCGGAGAGTCGGACACGACTGAGCGACTGAACTGAACTGAACTGAACTGATATTGTATGGTAAATGTTACTAATACAGATATCCTAGAAACAATTTATGTATAAATTCTGATATATTCAGGTAAAATGTTGCCATAATTCTGATTACTATCTTAAAGTGTTGTCACAACACTAACCAAGTTTCTTGTGAAAATGCTTCCTCTTCCAGAAGATTTATAAAAAGGACTTTTGGATAAATACAAGTTTCTGAACTGGGTAAGAAATTAAAAGATTCTAGTGGGAAACCTGATGACTGTACAAAGGTTAACAAAAGGGCCGAATGAACTGGCAAATATGCTTATAACTTTTATGGTTTCTGAAAAATTACTGGTTTGAATCTGTGTTTTCCAGATCTTAGGAAACCTTCCCCTAAAACTAATTATGATTTAACAGTAATTTGGTAAAATGGTATTTAATAAACAAATTGAAGCATTTAACATTTTTATCTGACCCCTTCAGAGACTGGAAACTCTTAGGCTTCCAGTAACTTCATCAGATAAAGTAGAAAGGTTATCTCACCAACAGGTACAAAAATCTCAGTTTTGGAGACCTTAAGAAAGGGAGGATTTCACTTAGATCTGTTAGGCGAAATCTGTGATAAGCCTTTGGGATGACTCCTAGCCCTGAAAGGTTTTATTTTAAAGTTAAGTTTGAGACTCTATAAGTTTCAGCAAAGCAAAGCAAAAAAAAAGAAAAGTCTATGGTTATATAAATGTAATTAGGTCAAGTTTGTTGAGAACAGATCTATTTTGTAAACAAGTCTTAATTTGGTAATATTTGATAAAAATGAGAATAATTTTAGGGAAAAAAGAATGTTTCAATGAGTGTTAAATCCCAGTTTGTTAATGGAAGTCTGTATCTACTAAGACTCATTTCCTGAATGCATCTTTGCTGTTATGTGATATTAATATAGGATTTGGTTGAGTTCTTGAAGAGCACCCTAGGTTTGTTTCTGAAGCTTGTCTCAGTGATCTATCTTTGGATGAAGATCAGATGCCTCATGACCTGCAACCAAGACTAGAAAAAGACATAATTTAAGGGACTATCTCCAACTTGGATGGAAGGACTTTTTTGAGAAGAAACTACACTACACCAGGTTGAGAAGACGACGATATCAGAGGTAGATAGCTTGCCCAAGATGCTGGACTTGATTCGTATGATCATTTATAATGTTTTCTTGACTTCTTAGCCCTCTGCATATAAATCAAATGCTTTTCTGTCATGGGCCTGATCCCACGCTAGTTTTAAAAATTAATCCAATTGTCTGGTTTGTAGACATGTAAAAGCTCATTCTGCTTATACAAAAACTCTGTTAGACTTGTGCCATCCTAATGTCCTTAAACCATGGCAACAGTCTGCTTCTAAATTGGAAAATTAAAAACAATAGCTGGAAATCAGAGTCAGGGCTATGGGAAATCCAAGATGGCTGCTTGGCTTTTCCCAGATCCCTGACAAACCTCATCTTTTATTTGATGGGTTAAAGCCTTCCTGGCTACAGGGTTAATGCCTCCATAATGAAAAATCATGGAAAATTAAGTTTTGTAAATTGTTAAATTAAGTTTCTAGTTTTGTTAATTAAGGTCTAGTGTTTACTAAGACTCACTGCTAAGACAGTTCCTTGTTACGTGATACTACTAAAAGATTTAATTAAGTTATTAAAAAGGACACTCTAGGTTTGTTTCTAAGGCTTATCTCAGTAACCAATCTTCAGATAAAGGTCAGATGCTCCATAATGTACAACCAGGAGATTAACACCAGGCTATAGTCATTTAACAAATGAAGTCAGGTGATTTGGGGTATACCAGGCTTTATCTAATAAATGTTCTTGACTTATAATTCTTACTTTACTAATAACTGCTAGCTATGATCCTGGATGTTCATTGGAGGGACTGATGCTAAAGCTGAAACTGCAATACTTTGGCCACCTCATGCGACGAGTTGACTCACTGGAAAAGACTCTGATGCTGGGAAAGGTTGGGGGCAGGAGGAGAAGGGGACGACGGAGAATGAGATGGCTGGATGGCATCACCGACTCTGTGGACATGAGTTTGAGTGTACTCCGGGAGTTGATGATAGACAGGGAGGCCTGGCGTGCTGTGATTCATGGGGTCGCGGAGAGTCGGACACGACTGAGTGACTGAACTGAACTGAACTGAACTGATGGCTATATTATTTTCTATGTCACTTGTTTCACTGAACCTGTGATATAATGCTGATATGCAGTTCCATATGAGATCAATAATTGTAATAATATGACTCTGGGTATGGGAAAAAGCAACAAGAGGGAATATTTTCCTGGACCAGGAGGCTAGTAAGACAGTGGTCCAGAGACTTTTGCTACTTGCTAGGCCTGGTCCAATTTTAGCACACTGAGTGGCCCATCGCTTCCCTAGACCTGGGAATGAGCCTTCCCAGCACCACAGGACACAATGGCCATAAAATGGTGTCACATGGTCGGATATGTGGCGATGAAGGGACCCTGATGACTGGAAGTTGGTAATTGCCAGCTGCCTCTACAAAGATTACATCATGACCATTGCGAGCTGCTGACCTTCAACACCCCCTGAAAGAAGTTCAGGGTGAAATCAGGAATGAGGCACTCTGTGCTCTGGAAAAAAAAAAAAAACCGGCAGAACAGGCCTTCAGATAGTTAGATCTTTTCAGAAAAATGTTTTATGAGTTCCAATTCTTGCATCTTCTCATACCTAGAAAAACACTGACGTCATTAATGGTGACATCTGCTTTGGCTTAAAAAAAAAAAAAAATTACAATTAAAAGTCAAAATAGAGTAGCTATGGTTCAGACATCCTGGGAAATAACTATTTCCCAGATATCCTGAAAAATGATATTATGGGTGTGATTTCAGATTAGACGCTATAACCTTAATGCTCCTATAATGCATTTTTGCTTCTGTACTTTGCTTGCTGCTTGCTGCTCGTAGAACCAAAGTTACTCCATTTTAGATAAGGTTGTTTTTAAGGAAAGATTCCTAAAATTGTTTTTTAGTAAGGCTGTATAAAGATCCCTGGATCAAACTCTACCCACAGAGGAAGATTGCTCCGTTTGAACAACAGAAAACGGGGGAATGTAAGAATGGGTTAGCATAAGAATGGCCATCTTAGAGGCCAGAAAAACCATTTTTACTGAGTACATGACTTGAGGGAAGAAGAACTAGATAAGACCTGGAAGACAAGTTAATCTTAAGTACCAAGAATGTGGGCGGCTGCAACACTGAAAATTAAGTAAACAGGTCTGATAAGCTTATCTCGTTAAGACACCAGGATAGAGATATGCACAGCTGTGTATGTGTGTGCTGAAAACTACTGTGAGTTAGGTATTTAGAGCAGATGACACCACCCTTATGGCAGAAAGTGAAGAGGAACTCAAAGGCCTCTTGATGAAAGTGAAAGAGGAGAGTGAAAAGTTTGGCTTGAAGCTCAACACTCAGAAAACGAAGATCCTGGCATCTGGTCCCATCACTTCATGGGAAATAGATGGGGAAACAGTGTAAACAGTGTCAAGCTTAAATTTTTTGGGCTCCAAAATCACTGCAGATGCTGACTGCAGCCATGAAATTAAAAGACGCTTACTCCTTGGAAGAAAAATTATGACCAACCGCAGTTCAGTTCAGTTGCTCAGTCGTGTCCGACTCTTTGCGACCCCATGAACCACAGCATGCCAGGCCTCCCTGTCCATCACCAACTCCCAGAGTTCACTCAAACTCATGTCCATCGAGACGGTGATGCCATCCAGCCATCTCATTCTCTGCCGTCCCCGTCTCCTCCCACCCCCAATCCCTCCCAGCATCAGACTCTTTTCCAGTGAGTCAACTCATTGCATGATGTGGCCAAAGTATTGCAGTTTCAGCTTTAGCATAAGTCCTTCCAGTGAACACCCAGGATTGATCTCCTTTAGAATGGACTGGTTGGATCTCCTTGCAATCCAAGGGACTCTCAAGAGTCTTCTCCAGCACCACAGTTCAAAAGCATCAATTCTTTGGTGCTCAGTCCAACTCTCACATCCATACATGACCATGGGAAAAACCATAGCCTTGCCTAGACAGACCTTGGTTGGCAAAGTAATGTCTTTGCTTTTTAATATGCTTTCTAGGCTGGTCATAACTTTCCTTCCAAGGAGTGTCTTTTAATTTCATGGCTGCAATCAGCATCCGAAGTGATTTTGGAGCCCCAAAAAATAAAGTCTGACACTGTTTCCACTGTTTCCCCATCTATTTCCCATGAAGTGATGGGACCAGATGCCATGATCTTCGTTTTCTGAATGTTGAACTTCAAGCCAACCTTTTCACTCTTCTCTTTCACTTTCATCAAGAGGCTTTTGAGTTCCTCTTCACTTTCTGCCATAAGGGTGGTGTCCTCTGCATATCTGAGGTTATTGATATTTCTCCCAGCAGTCTTGATTCCAGCTTGTGCTTCTTCCAGCCCAGCGTTCCTCATGATGTACTCTGCATATAAGTTAAATAAGCAGGGTGACAATATACAGCCTTGACGTACTCCTTTTCCTATTTGGATCCAGTCTGTTGTTCCATGTCCAGTTCTAACTGTTGCTTCGTGACCTGCATACAGGTTTCTCAAGAGGCTGGTCAGGTGGTCTGGGATTCCCATCTCTTTCAGAATGTTTCACAGTTTATTATGATCGACACAGTCAAAGGCTTTGGCATAGTCAATGAAGCAGAAATAGATGTTTTTCTGGAACTCTCTTGCTTTCTCCATGATCCAGCAGATGTTGGCAATTTGATCTCTGGTGCCTCTGCCTTTTCTGAAACCTGCTTGAACATCTGGAAGTTGAGAGGAGCTGTCCCACGTCCAAGAGGTGGTGGCTGCACGGGCACAGGAGGGCTGAGAGGAGCTACTCCACATTCAAGGTCAGGAGGGGCGGCCTTGAGGAGATAGCCCTCGTCCAAGGTAAGGTACAGCGGCTGCACTTGGCTGGAGCAGCTGTGAAGAGATACTCCACGACCAAGGTAAGTGAAACCCAAATAAGACGGTAGGTATTGGGAGGGGGCATTAGAGGGCAGACACACTGAAATCATAATCACAAAAAACCAGTTGATCTGATCATATGGACCACAGCCCTGTCTAACTCAATGAAACTAAGTCATGCCGTGTGGGGCCACCCAAGACGGACGGGTCATGGTGGAGAGGTCTGACGGAATGTGGTCCACTGGAGAAGGGACTGGCAAACCACTTCAGTATACTTGCCTTGAGAACCCCATGAACAGTATCAAAGGCAAAATGATAGGATACTGAATGAGGAATTCCCTAGGTCGGTAGTTGCCCAGTATGCTACTGGAGATCAGTGGAGAAATAACTCCAGAAAGAATGAAGGGATGGAGCCAAAGCAAAACAAATACCCAGCTGTGGATGTGACTGGTGATAGAAGCAAGGTCCGATGCTGTAAAGAGCAATATTGCATAGGAACCTGGAATGTTAGGGCCATGAACCAAGGCAAATTGGAAGTGCTCAAACAGGAGATGGCAAGAGTGAATGTCGACAGTCTAGGAATCAGTGAACTAAAATGGACTGGAATGGGTGAATTTAACTCAGATGACCATTATATCTACTACTGTGGGCAGGAATCCCTTAGAAGAAATGGACTAGCCATCATGGTCAACAAAAGAGTCCTAAATGCAGTACTTGGATGCAATCTTAAAAACGACAGAATGATTTCTGTTTGTTTCCAAGGCAAACCATTCGATATTACAGTAATCCAAGTCTATACCCCAACCAGTAATGCTGAAGAAGCTGAAGTTGAACAGTTCTATGAAGACCTACAAGACCTTTTAGAACTAACACCCAAAAAAGATGTCCTTTTCATCATAGGGGACTGGAATGTAAAAGTAGAAAGTCAAGAAACACCTGGAGTAACAGGCAAATTTGGCCTTGGAGCACGGAATGAAGCAGGGCAAAGGCTAATAGAGTTTTGCCAAGAGAACGCACTGGTCATAGCAAACACCTTCTTCCAACAACACAAGAGAAGACTCTACACATGGACATCACCAGATGGTCATCACCGAAATCAGATTGATTATATTCTTTGCAGCCAAAGATGGAGAAACTCTATACTGTTAGCAAAAACAAGACCAGGAGCTGACTGTGGCTCAGATCATGAACTCCTTATTGCCAAATTCAGACTTAAATTGAAGAAAGTAGGGAAAACCATTAGACCATTCAGATATGACCTAAATCAAATCCCTTATGATTATACAGTGGAAGTAAGAAATAGATTTAAGGGTCTAGCTCTGATAGGTAGAGTGCCTGATGAACTCTGGACGGAGGTTCGTGACATTATACAGGAGACAGGGACCAAGACCATCCCCATGGAAAAGAAATGCAAAAAAGCAAAATGGCTGTCTGAGGAGGCCTTACAAATAGCTGTGAAAAGAAGAGACGTGAAAAGCAAAGGAGGAAAGGAAAGATATAAGCATCTGAATGCAGAGTTCCAAAGAATAGCAAGGAGAGATAAGAAAGCCTTCCTCAGCGATCAATGCAAAGAAATAGAGGAAAACAACAGAATAGGAATAACAAGAGATATTTTCAAGAAAATTAGAGATACCAAGGGAACATTTCATGCAAAGATGGGCTCGATAAAGGACAGAAATGGTATGGACCTAACAGAAGCGGAAGATATTAAGAAGAGGTGACAAGAATACACAGAACTGTACAAAAAAGATCTTCACGACGAAGATAATCACGATGGCGTGATCACTCACCTGGAACCAGACATCTTGGAATGTGAAGTCAAGTGGGCCTTAGAGAGCATCACTATGAACAAAGCTAGTGAAGGTGATGGAATTCCAATTGAGCTATTTCAAATCCTGAAAGATGATGCTGTGAAAGTGCTGGACTCAATATGCCAGCAAATTTGGAAAACTCAGCAATGGCCACAGGACTGGAAAAGGTCAGTCTTCATTCCAATCCCAAAGAAAGGGAATGCCAAAGAATGCTCAAACTACCCCACAATTGCAGTCATCTCACACGCTAGTAAAGTCATGCTCAAAATTCTCCAAGCTAGGCTTCAGCAATATGACCAACCTAGATAGCATATTAAAAAGCAGAGACATTACTTTGCCAACCAAGGTCCGTCTAGTCAAGGCTATGGTTTTTCCCGTGGTCATGTATGGATGTGAGAGTTGGACTGTGAAGAAAGCTGAGCGCCGAAGAATTGATACTTTTGAACTGTGGTGCTGGAGAAGACTCACCATCACTCATCACCGGTGATGCTGGATGGCATCACCATCTCGATGGACATGAGTTTGAGTGAATTCCGGGAGTTGGTGATGGACAGGGAGGCCTGGCATGCTGTGATTCATGGGGTCGCGAAGAGTCGGACAAGACTGAGCAACTGAACTGAACTGAACTGAGGTATTTTGAAAATATCATGATTTGAAAATGCTATATAACCCCTTGGCTCTGAGTGCTCGGGGTCCCTGTTGAAACCCGCTGCATCAGGCAGATACTTGGACCCCAACCAGCTTTAAATAAACCTCGCTGTGTGACTTGCATTATTGTGGGTGTCCTCTGTCAACTTGAGGAGTGGTCGACTCCCGACCCTAACAGTCGTGAAGAATGGGACACGACTGAGCAACTTCACTTTCACTTTTCACTTTCATGCACTGGAGAAGGAAATGGCAACCCACTCCAGTGTTCTTGCCTGGAGAATCCCAGGGACGGGGGAGCCTGGTGGGCCGCTGTCTACGGGGCCGCACAGAGTAGGACACGACTGAAGCGACTCAGAAGCAGCAGCAGCAAAGGAACAGGAGAGAAGGGGCCAGAAAGAGTTTTGGCTCCCTCCTCCAGTAGCACTACTGCCCACACCTGCTTGCATCATGGAAGAAATTTTCTCAAGACTCTCTGCGGTCTTCTCTATAAGAAACAATATTAATATCATGTTTGCTGATGTGCATGGCAAGTGAATGGAAAGAAGAACCTGAAAGGTGGCTCCCAGGTATTTGGCTTGGCCTGAGATACATGTGGGTACAGTCCCCAAGTCCACATTCATCCAGTCATGGAGGAAGGTTTAACTCTTTGAGACTCATCTTTAGAATGGCAGCCACCTCCCCCTTTCCTGTTGAACGTAAGTCTTTTTCCAGCTTCAGTGTCTTTTGCCTTGAGATAACGACAATAACTCAGAATTCAATGCAACTCATCTTTGCATAAAGGTGGATTCATACTTTTATTGTTATTATATGTGTATTGTCACACTGCTTATTTAACTTATATGCAGAACACATCATGAAAAATGCCAGGCTGGATGAAACATAAGCTGGAATCAAGGTTGCCAGGAGAAATATCAATAACCTCAGATATGCAGATGACACCACCCTTATGGCAGAAAGCAAAGAAGAACTAAAGAGCCTCTTGCTGAAAGTGAAAGAGAAGAGTGAAAAAGTTGTCTTAAAACTCAACATTCAGAAAACTAAGATCATGGTATCCAGTCCTGTCAGGCGAGTGTATACTCCTCGGTTCTGTCTCATCACAACCAAGATTTGGAGTGACGGACATTAAAGCCCTCAGCATGTCACTGCTCTCGGGTCTTGGACAGACCATGCTATAGCTCTCAGGTCTCAAACAGACTGTGTTATAGCTCTTAGACAAATCAGTATTACAGCTCCATGTTATAGCTCTATTTTATTTAGAAAATAGCAGGAAAATCCATCTTCAAGGTGTGAGGGCATGCCGACCCAAAGACGTGAAGAGAAGAATGCCCCAGCGTGCAGGAGAGAGAGAGACATCCCAGCCCTTTGGTTCCTCTTTTTGTATGTTTTTTCCTTCCCCCGGGCCTGCCCTATATAAACTTGGCTAGCCAGGAGTGTTGTTTGTTCTACCTGAGGTCCTCCCTATGGTCCTCGGACCTTCCTTTGTTCTATTTTCATGGGCTTTTCTCTTCCTTGTCTTTTAGCCACCACCATTCTGGATTCCTGTTTCCTATTCTAACTACCTAACAGTCCCATTCGTTCATGGAAACAGATGGGGAAACAATGGAAACAGTGATGGACAATATATTTTCTTGGGCTCCAAAATCACTGCAGATGGTGATTGCAGCCATGAAATTAAAAGACGCTTGCTCCTTGGAAGAAAAGCTATGACCAACTTAGACAACATATTGAAGAGCAGAGACATGACTTTGCCAACAAACGTCTGTCTAGTCAAAGCTATGGTTTTTCCAGTAGTCATGTATGGATATAAGAGTTGGACTATGAAGAAAGCTGAGCACTGAAGAATTGATGCCTTTGAACTGTGGTGTTGGAGAAGACTCTTGAGAGTCCCTTGGACTGCATGGAGATCCAACCAGTCACTCCTAAAATAAATCAGTCCTGAATATTCATTTGAAGGACTGATGTTGAAGCTGAAACTCCAATACTTCGGCCACTTGATACGAAGAACTGACTGATTTGAGAAGACCCTGATGCTGGGAAAAAGTGAAGGCTGGAGGAGTAGGGGATGACAGAGGTTGGATGGCATCACTGACTCAATGGGCATGAGATTGGGTAAACTCCGGGAGTTGGCGGTACAGTGGGGCCTGGTGTGCTATAGTCCAAGGGGTCATACAGATTCGGACACGACTGAGTGAATGAACTGAGCTGAACTGACTGAACAAGCTGGAGTAACAGGTCTGTTTTTACCTGAGGGAAGGATAGAATTGTTGTAGTCAGGCGTTCGGGAAACAAGCTCACTCAGAATGACAATGTAGACAGTGGAGTGCAGTTTATTCACATGGGCGGGCCCAAGTCAGAGTCTCCTGTTAGCCAAGGACCCCGACAAGTTTTGTCCAAAGCTTACAGGACTGGAAAAGGTCAGTCTTCATTCCAATCCCAAAGAAAGGCAGTGCCAAAGAATGCTCAAACTACCGCACAATTGCACTCATCTCACACGCTAGTAAAGTCATGCTCAAAATTCTCCAAGCTGGGCTTCAGCAATATGTGAACCATGAACTCCCAGATGTTCAGCAGATTTTAGAAAAGGAAGAGGCACCAGAGATCAAATTGCCAACATCTGCTGGATCATGGAGAAAGCAAGAGAGTTCCAGAAAAACATCTATTTCTGCTTCATTGACTATGCCAAAGCCTTTGACTGTGTGGATCACAATAAACTGTGGAAAATTCTGAAAGAGATGGGAATACCAGACCACCTGACCTGCTTCTTGAGAAACCTGTATGCAGGTCAGGAAGCGACAGTCAGAACTGTACATGGAACAACAGACTGGATTCAAATAGGAAAAGGAGTACGTCAAGGCTGTATATTGTCACCCTGCTTATTTAACTTCTATGCAGAGTACATCATGAGGAACGCTGGGCTGGAAGAAGCACAAGCTGGAATCAAGACTGCTGGGAGAAATATCAATAACCTCAGATATGCAGATGACACTACCCTTATGGCAGAAAGTGAAGAGGAACTCAAAACCCTTTTGATGAAAGTGAAAGAGGAGAGTGAAAAGGTTGGCTTGAAGCTCAACATTCAGAAAACAAAGATCATGGCATCTGGTCCCATCACTTCATGGGAAATAGATGGGGAAACAGTGGAAACAGTGTCAGACTTTATTTTTTGGGGCTCCAAAATCACTTCGGATGCTGATTGCAGCCATGAAATTAAAAGACACTTACTCCTTGGAAGGAAAGTTATGACCAACCTTGACAGCATATTAAAAAGCAGAGACATTACTTTGCCAACCAAGGTCCGTCTAGTCAAGGCTATGGTTTTTCCCGTGGTCATGTATGGATGTGAGAGTTGGACTGTGAAGAAGGCTGATCGCCGAAGAATTGATGCTTTTGAACTGTGGTGCTGGAGAAGACTCTTGAGAGTCCCTTGGACTGAAAGGAGATCCAACCAGTCCATTCTAAAGCAGATCAATCCTGGGTGTTCATTGGAAGGACTGATGCTAAAGGTGAAACTCCAATACTTTGGCCACCTCATGCAAGAGCTGACTCACTGGAAAAGACTCTGATGCTGGGAGGGATTGGGTGGGGAGCGACAGAGAATGAGATGGCTGGATGGCATCACCGACATGATGGACATGAGTTTGAGTGAACTCCGGGAGTTGGTGATGGACAGGGAGGCCTGGTGTGCTGTGATTCATGGGGTCGCAGAGAGTCGGACACGACTGAGCAACTGAACTATATACCCTAAGTGTAGGTGTCCAAACTCACCTCCCCACATTTCCTGAAACTAGTCTGAAAAAAGGAAAAGAAAGATACAATCTAAGTTAACCCGTGATTCATATGCCTTAAGCCTAGGTAGTTCAGTTCAGTTCAGTTGCTCAGTTGTGTCCGACTCTCGCGACCCCATGAATCACAGCACGCCAGACCTCCCTGTCCATCACCAACTCCCGGAGTTCACTCAAACTCATGTCCACAGAGTCGGTGATGCCATCCAGCCATCTCATTCTCTGTCGTCCCCTTCTCCTCCCGCCCCCAACCTTTCACAGCATCAGAGTCTTTTCCAGTGAGTCAACTCATTGTATGAGGTGGCCAAAGTATTGGAGTTTCAGCTTTAGCATCAGTCCTTCCAATGAACACCCAGGATTGATCTCCTTTAGAATGGACTGGTTGGATCTCCTTGCAGTCCAAGGGACTCTCAAGAGTCTTCTCCAACACCACAGTTCAAAAGCATCGGTAGTTAACAGTGGACAATTATCAATAGGCCTGTGGTCATACCCCAAGAAGCATAATAGAATTTATGATTCTATTTGGTTACACAGGTAATTAGGATATTCTTTTAGGTGATGGAGAGTCTAGGTATGAGCCCTGGGTCTCTTCCTTCTGGGAGGGGGTCTGGTTTTCCAGTTGGTATGTCATTTTCGTAGATACTGGGCATATAGCTCAAAGTCCACAGTCTGGCCCAAGATGAAGTCCCGCTTTAAAAATGGAGCCTGTTCTGTCTGCTTCCTCCTTCAGAATATTTCCATATATCATGAAATCTAGTTGCCTGAAGGGAAGAAAATATCATATTCAGGTGAGCTATTTTCTCAGGATTTCTTTTCTTTTCCCCTTGTGCAGTGAACACATACACACTAAAATCTTCTGAAAGGAAAGATGGGTGTCTAATGTTTAACCACCAGGGGGCTATAAATTACAAGGTCTACAGAAGAGAAAAATAAAACATTTTTGGGCTAGGATTTAGTTTTCTAGCAATCTTGAGTTGACAGGTAGGATATCTGCCTTATTTCCCCTCCCAGGACCCAGTGGATCAGGATAGCAATATATAAATAGTGAGGTATAAATATAAATACTTGAGATGGGTGAGTTTTAAACTTTAGAACAGGAAGAAACATGAAAAAATCATATAATCCAAAACACTCATTTTATTGGGCAAAAAAACTGAGGTCCAGTCCAGTGACATTGACTTGTCCCAAATCACACATTGCATCAAGAATAGAAATAGCCCTTTCTGCAGGGGAGGAATGGAGCCCCAGATGTGTGTCACATCTTCATATCAAGATTTGAATGACCTCATCAAGTAACTGGGGGGTCATAAATATTAGCCTGATTCCCGTGTAATAGAGCATGGTATGGTGAATTCTCTAAAGATATGTAAAATTTCTTCTTACACACCTAGTGCTCCAGGGACAAATTTATTGATTACCTGCACCATGAAATATCATTTCTGTAATAGAAGTTTAAGTCTATATTTAAAAAATTATCAAACAATGCTGAATTAAATATAATCTTAAAATAGTCAAGAGGTCAGTATTTTTGTGTAAGTTTTCCCTTTCCTAGAAATTTTACTGTAGTATGTAGAAATAATAAATGTTAGAATCATCCTGTTGTAAGTTTCACGTTTATAAAAGACAGCAGCATGACTGATTGTATCAAAATAGTTGGTGGCACCAGAGTGGTCACAAAGAGTGGACACGATGTGGCCGCTGAACAAGACGATATTCAATAGGTTATAAAGCGCCATCTCGTGGTCATCTGGAGAATTTAACATTCAGGACCAAGCTGTCCAACCAGCTCTGTCCCCTGCGTGCGGCTCCCTCTTTCCTATCTTCGCAGCAAACTGTAGACCAACACCTATTCCGTCCTTTCGGGATAAGCAAGTTCATCTCAAGAAAGGCCCCTAAGACTTGTATATACCTTTTACTTAATTCATAGTAGCAACTATTTGTTTTCCAGAAACAAGACTGTCTCCTGCAAACCTTGAAGTCTGACTCTTTTTATATTGCATTTGAGAATAAATGGCTATTTTCCACAAGAGGATTTATTCCAGGTTTTTTTTTTTTTTTTTTTCAATTCAAAGTTATTGTCAGCATCAGCACTAAGAAACTGGTCTAGTAAATATTAGTTGAAATGACTCTTTAGATGTGCACTGTTTTATGACTGGGCCCATAAAATACTCAGATTTCTTAATGTAAATCTATGTTTTTGGCTTATGATACCTTATTAAAAATAGACAAAACTTCCTCAGTTATTAATATCATAGTGAAATGTGAATAAAATTAAATTCTCTAGATGACCACTAGATGGTGCCATATAACCTATTGACTATCTTCTTGTGAGCCCCCTCCCCGCCCCGCCCCGCCCCCCGCCCCCCGCGGACTGCAGCATTCCAGGCCTCCCTGTCCCTCACCATCTTCCAAAGTTTGCCCAAGTTCATTTCCACTGAATTGGTGAGGCCATCCAATCATCTTATCCTCTTTTGCCCTCTTCTGCCTTCAATCTTTCCCAGCATCAGGGTCTTTTCCAGTGAGTGGGCTCTTCGCATCAGGTGGCCAAAGGATTGGAACTTCAGCTTCAGCATCAGTCTTTCCAATGAATACTCAGGGTTGATGTCCTTTAGGATTGACTGGCTTGATCTCCTTGCTGTCCAAGGGACTCTCAAGAGTCTTCTCCAGCACCACAATTTGAATACCATCTACCATCCTGTTTTTACTGCCTTCTGTTTCAGGTTTATTCCAGATGACTTTTTAATGATTGCAGGTCCAATTTGAATTAATATTTATTAATGATGTGTATAGATACTGATCAAATAGTATTGCTATTAGTTGAATGATCTGGGAAAAGTCAGTTAACCTCCTTGTGCCTCAGTTTCCTCATCTATGAAATGAGCAGAAGACTCCTTGCTCATGTAGGACCCCACGACATGGTCTCTTGGCCTTGGCAGAATATACCAAGGATGAGCCTGTGACCTAAAAGCAGTGACTCTGAATCCTTCTCTGGACTTTTTTCAAAATAGAATTGGGAAAGCCAGCCAGGGCCTCCCTGAAGTGGGAGGATCACAATGTGGGATGCAGGTACCAGGGAAGCAGGGTGGGAACTGGCCTGGAGTAGGAAAAACTGACATTGAAAACCAGAGACACGGAGACAAGAGGCTGAGAGAGTCCTGCAGTGCTCACGTCCCAAGGGTTGATGAGTCCAGTTGTTTTCTCACATTTGGCAACAGGATGTCCCTCCAATAAATACTCTTTTGCACCCCAGTTAATTTGACTTGGGTTATCGTCACTTTAACCAAAAGAATTCTAACTAATCCAGGGACTCACTCATTCTGTTCATTCAAAAATATAGCCAAGCAATTTAAGTCTTTACCCCATAATCCCTTCAAGTCTAACTCCCTTTGTATTTGATAATACCAAAAGAGGAAAAAGCACAAAGACAGCAAAAGATAAAATAAGGGGAAACAGTTTCAAGCTTGTGACTCATTAGAAGTAAGTTGCACCTTGAAAGGAAGTGCCTCCTCAGAAATCCTAAGCACTTTATAAATGGTTGTTACTTCTTAAAACCATCCCTTCAGTTCTAAAAATCTGGATGGCTCAGCGTTCCTAAACATTCTCCTGCCGGGCAGTTCATTATTTTTTGGATGGTAAGTAAGTGGCATAACTTTATTCTGGTCTTGATTCTACTCTTTAAAACTAATGGGATAAACATATATTTCCCAGTACTTCTATTCTCAGAAACTCAAGACTAAAGGAAACAGTAGAAGGTAGTACAGTTCCAGTGCAGAATCTCAAGGCAGTAAACCACTGGAGATCTTGACCTCTCTTTCTCCCTCTCCCTTTTTCTCTGGCTCTCTCTGTCTCAGTAGAAACATGCAGGATCTTGAGTTCTGTTATGCCATGTGCTGCCTACGAAAGCAGAATCCTAAAATGGGCACACTGCTAGGGGATAGGACCATAGAGAATCTGGTGACCCCTCTATTGTTTCATGGCTGTTTTAGATCCAGCAGGAACACACTCTAAATTAACCTGGAGCAGTAGAGAATCACTCCTCTTCTGATGAGTATGCAGGTCAAATACAGCTGTCTGATGTGTGGGGGAGCAGTATAAAACATAAAAACATGATTTATAGTCTTTTATGACTATAAAAAAGTTCATTTTCATTCATCCTCTACATCATTGCAACAAAGTGCATTATGGGAGCAGAATGATTTTTTAAAAAAAATCTCAATAAAGCATTACTCTTCCCCCATAATACCAGTGTCATCTCTGCCAAAACTTCCCACCTTCTTTCTTGTCAAAAGTGGCCCACCGGTTTCCAGCTCTCTAAGATCACAGTATTATTCGAAATATCTGTGAAATGCCACTTCTCTCCACCCACGGTAGTTAATTCAGCCAATTCACATTTGTCCCTTGGGAATTCATTACTTTTCCTCCATCACTGTAACTGGTTTTCCCGATGCAAACAGCCAACTCATTTGAAAAGTGCCTGATGCTGGGAAAGATTGAAGGCAGAAAGAGAAGAGGGCATCAGAGGATGAGATGGTTGGATGGCATCACCGATGAAATGGACATGAACTTGAGCCAACTTCAGAGATGCTGACGGACAGGGAGGCCTGGGGTGCTGCAGTCCATGGGGTCACAAAGAGTCGGACACGACTGGGTGACTGAACAACAGCTCAACTATTTTCCTAAACCGGATTCCAATGATCTCAGATTGGATTAGACAAATCCGTGTTTTACTTTCTTTGTCTTCCTTGGATTTATCCTTTCTGACCATGGGCAACCTCTCTCTACTTTCTTCTGCAAGTATCCTTAATGTGTCTCTGTTGCTTTTTCGATCAAAGCAAAACTCTTTGTTTTGACATCTGAAATCTTCATGGATACTTATTTACTTACATGTTTATTTTTTGTTTTATCTATTCAAACAAGTGAAAACATTTTTGAGTGCTTATGAAGGTCTTTTGTCCTGAGCTACAGAAGTGAAAAAAATGAAAGTTCTACCATCTTGGAGATTCTAGAGTGGGGAAGCAGACAAGAAAAATTCAATTAATGTAGAGTATGTTAAGTGGAGATAAGTGCTAAGAAGGCGCAAAAAAGTATGATAAGGAGGGTAGAAATTGCTGACTGAGGCACAAGCTTGTATAAAGAAATCAGAATATTGGGACAGTCAAAGAAGGTGACGTTTGAAAAAAGACGAGAGGAGGTGTGGAGGTGCGTGAGGCAAATGGCAATCTTAGGGAGGAGAGTACTTAGCAGAAGGGAAATAATGCTTCAAAAACCCTGAGTCCTGAGTGTGCATGTAGCATTTGAGGAAAAAGCAAGACCAGGGTGTAAGGCTAGAGCAAGGTTGAGACGGCAAGGGAGCCCCCGTGAACCATATGCGAACCAATGGCTTTGCCCTGGGAGAGCTGGCAAGCTGCTTTAAGGGTTGAGCAGAAGAGCAACATGTTCTGACTTGAAACTATCACTCTGGCCACCATGTGGACATTACTACATAGGAGAGAGAGGAAGGGTAGACGCGGGGTGATCCTCTCGGGGAAGTGGTCATTTTCCTTTGGGCCGTGTGTTAGTCTCTCAGTTGTGTCTGCCTCTCTGCGATGCTATGGGCTGTAGCCTGCCAGGCTCCTCTGTCCATAGGATTCTCCAGGCAAGAATACTGGAGTGGGTTACCATTCCCTTCTCCAGGGCATCTCCCAACCCAGGGATGGAACCCGGGTCTCCTGCATTGCAGGTGGATTCTTTACCATCTGAGCCACCAGGGAAGCCCTTGGACTGTGGCAGTGTCAGGGAAAGTAGTGAGAAATGAATCTATTTGGAAATTATTTTGTATTCACAGCTGATAAGACAACCCGAATGCTTAAGGATGTGTGTAGGAGAAAGAAAGGAGTGAAGAATTTTGACTAACTAAGCAGAAAGTTGGAGTTATTAGTAACTGGTACTGGAAAACTACTGAAGATACCCAAGTACTCGTTAACAGAAAGATTCTACATCTTTCACTTCAAACTCTTAGTGACCCCATGGACTGTAGTCCACCAGGCTCCTGTGTCCATGGGATTTTCCAGGCAAGAATACTGCAGTGGATTGCCATTCCCTTCTCCAGGGGATCTCCGACCCAGGGATCCAACACAGGTCTCCTGGGTCTCCTTCATTGCAGGCAGATTCTTTACCCACTGAGCCACTGAGGAAGCCTTTCCTTGCCTTAGGCTATAGCTTTCATTTCCTTTGCTTAAATCCCTCTTCTCTTTTGCAATACCCTCATTCAATTGAGAATATTTATGAAGTGCTTATAATTTGCAAAACCCTGTCTTAAAAACTGGGAAGGATATGAAATAAGTAAGATATGCCCCCACATATCCCAAACAATCTATATGAGAAAAATATTTACAGTATACTAACGCATATATATGGAATTTAGAAAGATGCAAATGATAACCCTGTATAAGAGACAGCAAAAGAGACACAGATGTATAGAACAGTCTTTGGGACTCTGTGGGAGAGGGTGAGGGTGGGATGATTTGGGAGAATGGCATTGAAACACGTATGTTGTCATATGTGAAACAAATCACCAGTTCAGGGTCAATGCATGTTATAGGATGCTCGGGGCTGGAGTGCAAGGATGACCCAGAGGGAGGATAAAGGGAGGAGGGAGGTGGGAGGGGGGTTCAGGAGGGGGAACTTATGTAAACTGGGGCGAATTCATGTCAATGTATGCAAAACCAACCAATATAATATTGTAAAATAATTTGCCTCCAATAAAAAATAAATTACTTAAAAAAAAAGAATATTACATGCGTTTGTGACAATAAAGCAATATAATTCCAATATGCATAATTTATGGTTAAATAATCATTTGTGACCAAAGAATAGCGAATAGGTACAGAAAGAGTGGAAAGGTAACTGAACAAGACATGGCCCCTGTTCTTTATATGCTAAAAGTTCAGTGAAAGTTCAGTGAGATAAAAAGAAAAGAATGACACAGAATTAAGGCAGAAATAGATCACTGTCACCCAGGGGGATTCAATAAATGGGTCAAACCTGTAATTTTTTTAAGGCCAGCTTGAATTTTATCCTTCCACGAGACTTTCCCTAACTAAATTACCCTCTGGTAAGTTTCCTTAACACCTACCTAAAATCAGCACTCGGATTTTTGCTTAGGTTTATATTTTCTCAAAGGTATCCATTAGTTATACTATAGAACATAAACATGAGAGCAGAACTTCATCTTATTTAGTTTCCTTTAAACTTTAAAAACACTAAATATTGTAAAAAAAATTAGAAAATATACAAATTATTAATACTATAAAAAATCTCATATTACTGCAAAATGCTTTTGGCAAAAGAGTGTGGAAGGGCAGGAGAGTCTTCCCGAAAGTCCCGAACTTCCTTTTTTGAATGTGTGTGTGTGTGTGTATTGCATCCCAAATAGGAATATATTAAATGTTGAAAGAATTAGTCAAATGCTTGTCCCCTAATTTTCGTTTGGAGACTTTACATCGGGCAACTGTACTATTTCCACATATTTTGTACAATTGCTGTCAATCATGATGCGTGATTTTCCTTTTATCAGGCAGTGCATGTTACTTTAATTTCCTTTTTAATATTTCTGATTTAAAGCACTATCAGTTCAGTTCAGTTCAGTTCAGTCGCTCAGTCGTGTCCAACTCTCCGCGACCCCATGAATTACAGCACGCCAGGCCTCCCTGTCCATCACCAACTCCCGGAGTTCACTCAAACTCATGTCCACAGAGTCGGTGATGCCATCCAGCCATCTCATTCTCGGTCATCCCCTTCTCCTCCCAACCCCAACCTTTCCCAGCATCAGAGTCTTTTCCAGTGAGTCAACTCGTCACATGAGGTGGCCAAAGTATTGCAGTTTCAGCTTTAGCATCAGTCCTTCCAATGAACACCCAGGATTGATCTCCTTTAGAATGGACTGGTTGGATCTCCTTGCAGTATAAGGGACTCTCAAGAGTCTTCTCCAACACCACAGTTCAAAAGCATTGATTCTTCAGCGATCAGCTTTCTTCACAGTCCAACTCTCACATCCATACATGACCACAGGAAAAACCATTGCCTTGACTAGACGGACCTTGGTTGGCAAAGTAATGTCTCTGCTTTTTAATATACTATCAAGGTTGGTCATAACTTTCCTTCCAAGGAGCAAGCGTCTTTTAATTTCATGGCTGCAATCAGCATCTGCAGTGATTTTGGAGCCCCCAAAAATAAAGTCTGACACTTTTTCCACTGTTTTTCCATCTATTTCCCATGAAGTGATGGGACCAGATGCCATGATCTTTGTTTTCTGAATGTTGAGCTTCAAGCCAACCTTTTCACTCTCCTCTTTCACTTTCATCAAGAGGCTTTTGAGTTCCTCTTCACTTTCTGCCATAAGGGTAGTGTCATCTGCATATCTGAGGTTATTGATATTTCTCCCAGCAATCTTGATTCCAGCTTGTGCTTCTTCCAGCCCAGCATTCCTCATGATGTATTCCGCATATAAGTTAAATAAGCAAGGTGACAATATACAACCTTGACATACACCTTTTCCTATTTGGAACCAGTCTGTTGTTCCATGTCCAGTTCTAACTGTTGCTTCCTGACCTGCATACAGGTTTCTCAAGAGGCAGGTCAGGTGGTCTGGTATTCCCATCTCTTTCAGAATGTTCCACAGTTTATTGTGATCGACACAGTCAAAGGCTTTGGCATAGTCAATGAAGCAGAAATAGATGTTTTTCTGAAACTCTCTTGCTTTCTCCATGATCCAGCGGATGTTGGCAATTTGATCTCTGGTGCCTCTGCCTTTTCTAAAACCTGCTTGAACATCTGGGAGTTCACGGTTTACATACTGCTGAAGCCTGGCTTGGAGAATTTTGAGCATGACTTCACTCACGTGTGAGATGAGTGCAATTGTGCGGTAGTTTGAGCATTCTTTGGCATTGCCTTTCTTTGGGATTGGAATGAAGACTGACCTTTTCCAGTACTGTGGCCACTGCTGAGTTTTCCAAATCTGCTGGCATATTGAGTGCAGCACTTTCACAGCATCATCTTTCAAGACTTGAAATAGCTCAACTGGAATTCCATCACCTCCACTAGCTTTGTTAGTAGTGATGCTTTCTAAGGCTCACTTGACTTCACATTCCAAGATGTCTGGCTCTAGGTCAGTGATCACATTATCGTGACTATCTTGCTCGTGAAGATCTTTTTTGTACAGTTCTTCTGTGTATTCCTGCCACCTCTTCTTAATATCTTCTGCTTCTGTTAGGTCCACACCATTGTCCTTTATTGAGCCCATCTTTGCATGAAATGCTCCCTTGGAATCTCTAATTTTCTTGAAGAGATCTATTGTTTTTCCTATTCTGTAGTTTTCCTCTATTTCTTTGCATTGATCACTGAGGAAGGCTTTCTTATCTCTCCTTGCTATTCTTTGGAACTCTGCATTCAGATGCTTATATCTTTCCTTTTCTCCTTTGCTTTTCGCCTCTCTTCTTTTCACAGCTATTTGTAAGGCCTCCTCAGAGAGCCATTTCGCTCTTCTGCATTTCTTTTCCTTCGGGATGGTCTTGGTCCCTGTCTCCTGTACAATGTCATGAACCTCCGTCCAAAGTTCATCAGGCACTCTATCAATCAGATCTAGTCCCTTAAATCTATTTCTCACTTCCACTGTATAATCATAAGGGATTTGATTGAGGTCATATCTGAATGGTCTAGTGGTTTTCCCTACTTTCTTCAATTTGTGATAAAGATTAAAAGAAACAATGTGTGGAAATACTATCAAGTTTGAAACATTCTGTAAAGGTAGCTTGTTTTTCTAAACTTCTAAAATCTGCTTTTATGCTAGTTCTGTCCATTCTTGACAAGATGATTTTGGTCAAAATGGGGAATTTCATATAGAGTGGCTGACACTAGTTTGTTGTTCTGCTAACCTTTTTTCACATTTCAGAGGTATATGCTAATGTGTGTGTGTTCTTTAAACAAAACACTCTTTAGGTTGTCTCAGCTCCTCGGTGACATTCATAGTATGACATTTTTGCCATTTAAAAGTGCTGAAGTTGATAAAACACAGTGAAAGAAGGCACTGCTCGATGCTATTTTCACTTTGTCAGGCACTCTGTAGTGGCTTAAGCAAGATTTGAAATTTTCATAGTAATGTAAATAGGCATATCATTTTTTTTCTTAGACTTTTTTATGTGAAAGAAAAAGCGAAAAAAAAAAAAAAATACCAGCCAGGGATGAATCATTGAAGTGAAGAAACTTGGTTTGCACACATAGCCTAGCTCAAAATCCATAAAATGTAGTGACTGTAATGGATAGTTTCAGGGAATGTTTTTTCACTTGTGTAACAATTTTATGTTCTTCATTTCTAAAAGAAATTCAAAAGGCTTTCATAGTCTTCATTTCTATAAAAAAAGAAAAATAGAGAATGAAAAACAATGAATATTTACAATATCATTCAGCTCCATGGCAGAGACAAAAATCAACTAATTATAGTTTTCATACATAGCAACAAATAATTGAAAATACAGTTGAGAGATATACTGCTTACAATTGAAACAAATATTTTGGAATACCTGAAAATAAGGCCAAAACATAAGTGCAAGATTATAACCACAACACAAAAGAAACATTGTTAAAGAACATTTAAAATAATTCAAATGAATGGGTAGATTACGTTCCCAGGCAAAAATACTCTAATATTACAAAGATATGAATTTTCCAAAGTAGATGTATAAAGTATAAAGGCAATGGCAAGCCCCTCCAGTACTCTTGCCTAGAAAATCCCATGGACGGGGGAGCCTGGTAGGCTGCAGTCCGTGGGGTCGCTAAGGGTCGGACACAACTGAGCGACTTCACTTTCACACATTGGAGAAGGAAATGGCAACCCACTCCAGTGTTCTTGCCTGGAGAATCCCAGGGACGGGGGACCCTGGTGGACTTCTGTCTATGGGGTCACACAGAGTCGGACACGACTGAAGTGACTTAGCAGCAGCAGATGTATAAAGTTAGATAATCACTGCAGGATTTTCAGAAAGCTTGATAAACTAAAGTTCCCATGAGAGAAAAAACAGACATAAGGAAACAGAAAAGATTTAAATGCATAAAAGGGGACATTCCCTATCAGATGTCAATGTGGTCTACGAAATTTTTAAAATTAAGGTAGCATATGTCAGCATAGGAATAGATCAATGAAAAGAGTGGGTAATGAAGAAAAGATGCCATTATTATTGGAACCATATGATAATTAAGAGCATGTGCTCTGGAGCTAGCATGGCTTGGTTCAAGTCTGAGTCTGACACTAAATTGTCACTTTGGGAAAATTATTTACTGTCACTGAACTCTGATAACCTAATGTATAAAGTGGAGATAAAAATAGTACCTACCTATTTTTAGGATTAAATTTTTAAATAACATAAATACTTGAAAAGTTGGGCTGGCTTCCCAGGTGGCTGAGTGGGTAAAGAATCCACCTACAATTCAGGAGACACCAGAGATGAGGGTCCGATCCCCAGGTCAGGAAGATTCCCTGGAGAAGGGAATGGTAACTCACTCCAGTATTCTTGCCTCAAGAATCCCAGGGACAGAGGAGCCTGTTGGGCTACAGTCCATGGAGTCACAAAGGGTCGGACACAACTGCAGCATCCTCATCAGCAATCAAAAGATATTATTTATAATTATCATCATCTCAGTAAGACAAAGAACAACTACTACTTTTAATTTTAAGCCAGTGGAGAAAGGATAACTGGTTACCTGCTGAAGCCAGACTTAAATTACTATAGCACATCATTCACAAAAGTAATTTCCAGATTTATTCAAAGCAGCTAATTTTTAAATTTCTAAAAATTATATTTGAATTAAAACTATGCATGAAAACATATTATAACTTTGTAATGGGAAGACCTTTCTAAGACAAAGTCTGCTGAAGCTAAGTCGCTTCAGTCGTGTCCGACTCTGTGCGACCCCATAGATGGCAGCCCATCAGGCTCCCCTGTCCCTGGAATTCTCCAGGCAAGAATACTGGAGTGGGTTGCCATTTCCTCCTCCAATGCATAAAAGTGAAAAGTGAAAGTGAAGTCGCTCAGTCGTGTCTGACTCTTCAAGATCCCATGGACTGCAGCCCACCAGGCTCCTCCGTCCATGGGATTTTCCAGGCAAGAGTACTGGAGTGGGGTGCCATTACTTCCCTGAAGCCAAAATCTAACAGTTATAAATATAATTATTGAAAAATATATATGTGCTTTCCGCACCACCAAGACAGGAGCTCATACAGCATTGTTCTGGATTCCCACCATAAATTAAAGGGAAACTTTCACAATGTCCAGAGTCCTTGAAAGAGGATGTCCTCAAATTCCTTGCCACAGGAACCCACTTAGGTGGCCCCAAGCTTGACTTCCAGATGGAATGGTACATCTGCCAAAGGAAAGCTCATGGCATGTACATCATAAGTATGAAGAGAAGCTGGGAGGAGCTTCTGTTGGCAGCGTGTCATTGGTGCCACTGAAAACCCAACTGATGTCCGTGTCACATTCTCCAGGAATACCGGCCAGTCAGCGGTGCTGGAGTCCACTGCTGCCACTGGAGCCAGTCCTATTGCTGGCCGCTTTACTTATGGAAACTTCACTAATCAGATCCAGGCAGCCTTCCGGGGGCCAAGACTTCTGATGGTTACTGATCCCAGGGCTGACCACTGGCCTCTTACAGAAGCCTCTTCCATTAACTCATTTACCATTGCTCTGTGTAACACAGACTCTCCCCTGTACTGTGTGGACATCACCATTCTGTGCAACAAGGGAGCTCACTCAGTAGGTCTGATGTAGTGGAAGTTCTGCACGTGCGTGGCACCGTCTCCTGTGAACACCCATTGAAGGTCACATCTGATCTCTGCTTCTACAAAAATCCTGAAGAGACTGACAAAAAGAAAAGCAGGAGGCAGCTGAGAAGGCTGTGACCGGGGAGGAATTCCCATGTGTCTGGACTGCTCTAGCTCCAAAGTTCACTGCTTCCTAAGCTAAGGTGATGGCCTGGTCTGAAGGTGTGCAGGTGCTTTCTGCGTCTGTTCAGCTGTTCCCCACTCAAATCTATCAATGAAGACGGGTCTGCAGCTCCCACTGCTCGGATCGCTGAATGGGTAGGAACAACCACGCATAGTCTTAAGTTGTTCTTCCACAAACTCAAAATGGAAATAGCTTGACAGAAAATAAAGCTTCTTCTAAAAAAAAAGAAAGAAAGAATAAGAAAAATATAGCCACATATCAATTAAGAATTTTGTGCAAAACACTACAAAATCAGAGGGCAAAAGACATTCTGGAGAAAATATTTACAAACAGAATATAGAAAAAGCTGCTCTAAGGTTTCACAGTAAATTACTTTAGGATGCCTACTATACTCACATTGAAGTAAAGTAAAGTGAAGTCGCTCATTGTGTCTGACTCTTTGCGACTCCATGGACTATAGCCTACAATGCTCCTCTGTCCATGGAATTTTCCAGGCAAGAGTACTGCAGTGGGTTGCCATTTCCTTCTCCAGGGGATCTTCCCAGCCCAGGGATCGAACCTGGGTCTCCTACACTGCAGGCAAATGCTTTACCATCTGAGCCACCAGGGATGAAGAAGGATTTAAGGTAAGAAGATAAAAATTTCTTAAAGCACTGATACATAAAAATTGACAATTCTGAGCTGTTAAACTAGTAAGTTTAGGGAAAATTTAATAACTTAATTCAATTTATGTATATGGAATGTATATAGAATTTAAATGTGTATAGAATCTTAAATGTATATAGAATTTATGTAATAACTACTAGACTTGAGATGCTTGATAATATTTTGGCTATAATGAGTGGCTGGACATTGAATTATCAAGAGTTGATATTCATGAACATTTATGGAAGTAGTACAACAGAAGTTTGGTATGCAATACGCAATTGCAAACTTACACAACAGCAAAAAACAAGAGTAAATAAAATACCTGTGGTAGAGTAGCAATTTCTGCCATTCGCAAATAGCAGCCTTATCCAGTATATGAATTAACCATCAGTTTTTGGTCCTAATGTTAAGTTATAACGTGTTCACTTGGTCCAGGAGATTGTAGAACAGACCTTATTGAGATGACTGAAATTAGGCTAAACCAAAGTATCATGTGGTTTGTAACCTACTTAGAGATTAAAAAGATAAATCATGATGTTTACAACCCACAGAGTCTATGATTCATAAACTATTATCCAAAATGTAACTCAGATAACGTGTTTTTACAGCATACATATGTCAGTAGTGGTCAAGACAATGGCACATATTCAAGTTAAATTATTTTCAAAAAAAAAAATGGATGGATCTGAAAACACCAGCTTTTCTCTGTCACTAGCAAATAAAATAGCAAGCCAGATAAATTTCCAATTCAAAAGTTCTTTTTATGGCACATTCACATGAGTAAAGAAGCATCTTAAACACTGCTTGCACTTAATCTTTATTATTAGCTTTAAACCATGAATTGCATAATACTATATTATAAAATGACATGTTTAAGCACATTGGCTGTTTGCTTTAAGATGCATGATAATCAATTCTTGATTTTTATTAGATGTTTTTAACGTTACTAACTGCATTGAAATAAATAATATCGACTAAGGAAAAACTGAAATATAGATACCTGAACAGAGTACAAATTCTTAAAGAAGCAGAATGAGGCAGATTTTGTGTCCACAGACTATGTTTATAATATCATTATTTGATTTGTAAAGATTAATCTGAAAAATGCTTTTATCCATTTTAAATTAATCTTAGTATTTCTTAAGGAAATTAAGCAAATTCCAAGTAAATTGTGATTACATTTTATCTTGCTGTTTTCCCTTTATTTTTGGTATGTTAGTCAAAGTCTGAACTATTCATAGTAGGTGTCATAGACATCCAATTTCCACCTTCCAAAAGTATTTAAAGGATTATATGGAAATCATCCCATTTCTCATCAACATGCTTGAGCCTACCCAAACAGTAACTATTTCTTGACTTTCCTTTGCATACCCAGCACCTTGGACAGTGCCGAGCATAAAACAAGCATTGATCTATTTTGGAGCAGATGAACACATGAATGATTCTGTCCTGATGCTGTGTTTGTCTTATATATGGCTGGAGATACTAATCACCAGGACTTGAGCATCTTTACGTTTCACTGTAATGATACTGTTTGTATGCAAACCACTCCTAAAATGTGTTATTTCATTTTTAATGCAAGGTGTTACACTTGGAAAATAAAATGTTACACTAAAATTCACGTCAATATAAAAATTATTATTTCCAGATATTGATCCTCTTTTACATGCAAAATCAGAATATTAATGGAAGAGAAATTCAAAATAAAAATACTCTGTAAAGCAGCGCTTATTTTCATTCTCATCTTCAAGTTCACCAAGGAATTCTTAAAGGTAAGAAAGAAAACTTCCTACTTCCCTCCACCCACTTCACCCCACCAAAACAAACAAACAAAAAAAAAAAAAGAAAAAGAGAATTTTGCAGTCTTATTTTTAAATACTGTTAACTGTGGAGCAGTATGAATTATTGTGCATCGTCAAGGCATATATTCAGGAGTCCCCACCTCCCTTTAAACTCGTATCTTATAGTAAATACACTCTTGATGATTCTTGTTACCCACATGCACTACTATGAAGATTACGGGCCACGGTAATTGCTCCTTGTGTTCACAGTGGACACTGGAACTTAATAAAGGAGAGAAGAAAATGGAGCAAACGCAAACCCGTCTGTAAGGGATCGCTGCAAACCGGTTTTTACTCGGTTTGTGCTAAACGAGTCGAGGCGTGACAAGAACCCTTTGTCTGTGGGACGACGTGTCTGGCGACCATTATCTCCGCGTGGAGACGACGTCTGAAGACTCCGCCCGGACTGGGGGTGGGGAGGGTGCACCGCGTGGAGAGCTCAACCGAGAATTAAAGTGAGCGAACAAAGAGACCTCCCAGCTGCCGCCCGCCAGCGCCGCGCAGCTGCATCGAGACGCCGATCACACCCGGAAGGCTCTTCGAATCCGCCTCCCCGAGACCAGAGCTCAAGTAAATAATTGATGGCGATTGATCCGGCCCAGAACAGAGCTCTGCGGAAAACCAGCGCATCCGATTCCGAGCGGCTTTGGAAGCTTCTGCCAAGGAAGGGATATGCCAGTGCAGCGGGACCTGTGAGCGCAGCTCCGGGTCTTCCATCTCGGGCGTGGCTCCGGCCCTTTTTTTGTCTGCCTGCCACCCGCCCCTCCGCGTCCGCCCCCGCCTTCGCTTCCCTTTTGAAATAGCCTCTCTTTGGTTACTTCTGCCCTGTCCTCCCTTGCAATCCCGCCCCCTCCCCTGCCCAGGCCGGTGAGGTCAGCTCATGAATATCAGTGCACTTCCCAGGGAGCGTCTGGCACGGCGTGGTACCTCGCGGGTTCGCGGGCTCCGAGCCGCAGCTCCAGCCCGGCCGCGGTCGCCGAAGGAGTCATTCGCCCTCCCGGCCGCTGAGTCTCCGCGTTCACGCCATTGTTTGGAGAAGGCGAGTGGGTGTGGAACTGGTGAGAACCGGCCCAGAGTTAAAGTGCTCAGCCAGACGGTCGCATATAAAATACTGCGAAGTGAAACTTTCCTCGTCTCCTGAAGATACAACAATAAATCCTGACGTCCCAGGAAGATCAGAAGGAAAGAGCTGTCGATTGACTTCAAAAAGCATCGCCTCTGCTAAGAAGTGAGCAGTTCTGGATTTTCTAAAGGGATGGGGTTGAAATATGGGTGGGTGGGTCAGTGGGCAGATAAAGCTTGAGAGTAAAAGTGTTGGTCTAGGCCGTTGCTGGGGTGCTTGCTTGGCGATTTTCGTAAGGAAAGCCTCTAAGAGAGACAGCATCTTGTCACTTTGTGAGAACCACGTGACAGCAGCCAGGTACCTTTGATTGTGGGAGTCGAGTTCCTGGAACTCGAGCTTCCTAACCTGGGTTAGAACTATATGGGGGTGAATTAAGCGTTCTCTGGTGGCTTTCAGCTTCAGAGTGGTTATGCCTAATTCAAAATAAAAATAAGTTTGCGTTGGCAGTATAACTTATCTGGGTGATCCACTTTAGTGTGACCTGCCAAATAGCTAGACCAGGTATTCAGATATTCTGGGAGGACGTTGCTCTGGGAGAAGATGTGGAAAATAAGCTGATGGACGACTCTTCCTTCACCCTCCCACCATCTCTTCTTTGTTCAGTATTATTTTCCAAACTGAGTTGGAAGGAGATTCCTGAAAGAGAATGGGAGATGGAGGAGCCTTCCCAGTAATATTTCTTTATAAATTGAGGTATTACTACACATTGACTAAGTTACGGTACCTACACAATATCAGGAATAATGCTAGTACAGTAACTAGCAAATATGTTCTCTCATAATAGGAGCTTGTTTTTTTTTGTTTTTAAAGCAGAACTTTCTGCCGAGTCATGCCTTTTTCAGTGCTTTAGAGAGAAATTATATTTCTAAGGAAAAGGCACCTAACTGAATAGCTGAGTAAGCTGAATCAATAGGGAAAAGAACCCAGGAGGCAATGGGTTTTGAGTTGCTGTTTTCCAGATTTTAAAAGCCAGTAATGGATTTATCTTGGAAAAAAGAAAATACACAGTAGGAATTAATCGTACCACAGTAAGGATGCACCAGGCTCCTTGGGTGTAGGGTCATTCTGTCTTAATTTGACCTCATGGAAAGGACTGGGCACTTTAAAAGTATAACTTTGCCTGTTAGGTGCTGTCTGAGAAGATGCTTAATAATGAAAATGCTTTCTATCTAGCAATTACCCTTAAAACTAAAATGATTCACAAAAACAATGAAATTTGGATAGGTGTAGAGAAGTTACCAGTTGTAATTTAAGAAATTTTGCACATTCACAATAAATTATTCCAAAAGTATTTTTAATTTATTTCTCAAAGCTGAAAAATAAAGAAATTAAAAGAAAAAATCCCTTTAGGGTTGCTAATAATGAAAGCATATAGATGATTTTAATGCCATATTTTCTTGAAACTGAATTTGATTTGAAGCCATTCGTTATTTCTATTTTCTTTTAGTTCTAGTCTAAAGGAAGGAAAATGAGTGCATTTCTCTAATTAAAAGCAACAATAAGGGTTAGATCGGTTTGAGAAGAGTATCATTTCTCCATAACAAATTTTCTCTGGGAAAAACCCTTTTCATCTAATTGACATTTGAGAATATTAATTAAAACTTTCTCCACAAAACTAGGATTTGAAATGCAGATATGATAGTGAAGAAACCAAAGTTAGAAAATCAGGGTATTGACAATTCTAGCATATAGACATCTTTTCCTTCTGAAACTTCTTCTTGACCTTATCTTCTTAAAAAAGAAGAAGAAGAAGAAACAAAAAAACTTCCTTCCCATCAATTCCTTTCGACTCCATGCTTGACATAACCTGCTACCGTGAGAATGTTAGGTTCAGCAGCTTTCAGATCTTCGTTTTACAGCGGGAGAGTGGGGTGGTGATAGCGCCTCCCCAGGCGAAATGAGAATTGACAATTCTGCATCCTATTTTTAAAGTCAAGGCTTCTATAAAGCGCCTTCCAAATCTCATTTTCTAGGGCTTCTCCTGTTGAGGGGAATCAGCCTTTGCTCTGTAACAACGCAGACATGCTGTGTGCTTTCCTTCTTTTGTTTCCGTCTCAGATTAGAAAGGAAGGTTGGTGGCAGTGAAGAGGGAAGCGAATGATCTGGTGATGGACTATTGTAAATCACGTCCCTTAGATTCTCCCTAGACCGCCATGAGTCAGCCACCGACGGGGGGCGCTGCCCCTGTCACAGCCGCGGCTCCTGCCGCCACCGGTGCCACTGAGGCTCGCTCGCACCCGGAGGGCAGCAGCAGAAAGCAGCAGCGTGCTCAGTCACCCGCTAGACTGAGGGACAATTCGGTCCGACAGGCAACCGCGACCACCCGGGCCCCAGTAGGGGCTGGCACTAAACTCAATTCTAGTCGACAGCAGCAGCTGCAGCAGCAGCAGGGCAACAAGACCGGGAGCCGCTCAGCGCCTCCGGCCAGCGCCCGGGGAAGCGGAGGCGGAGCGGAGAAGGCCGCGCCCCCGGCGCCCAAGGGGGCGGCCTCGGGAGCTGTCCAGCCTGTAGCTGGTGCTGAAGCAGCCCTAGTGGCATCCGGGGCCCCGGTGGGTGTCAGGAGGCCTGGCCTGTCGGAGGAGCCGCTCCGGGAGCTAGAGCCCGCGTCCTCTAAACTCGGGGAACCCCCTCCGCTAGGAGAAGGAGGAGGAGGGGGTGGGGAAGGAGGAGGAGCCGGCAGTGGCTCCGGGGAAAGGGAGGGGGGCGCTCCGCTGCCACCGCCGCCGCCCAGGGGCTGGCGAGGGAAAAGCGTCCGCGCTCAGCAGAGGGGCGGCAGCGGCGGGGAGGGGGCCTCCCCTTCGCCATCCTCCTCCTCTGCGGGCAAAACCCCAGGCCCCGGCAGCAGAAATTCCGGGCTTGGCGTGGTGGCGGGTGGCGGCGGTGCTGGAGGGAGCTACTGGAAGGAAGGATGTCTGCAGTCTGAGCTCATCCAATTCCATCTGAAGAAAGAGCGGGCAGCGGCGGCGGCCGCGGCTCAGATGCACGCTAAGAACGGCGGCGGCGGCAGCAGCAGCCACCGCAGCTCTCCGGTCGCCGGCGCCCCTGCCGTTTGTGAGCCCCTGGCGGTCCCTCCCGCCTCCCCAATGGCGGCGGCGGCAGAGGGCCCCCAACAGAGCGCAGAGGGCAGCGCGAGCGGCGGGGGCATGCAGGCGGCGGCGCCCCCTTCGTCGCAGCCGCACCCGCAGCAGCTCCAGGAGCAGGAGGAAATGCAGGAGGAGATGGAGAAGCTGAGGGAGGAGAACGAGACTCTCAAGGTGAGTGGGGTGGGGGGGGGCGGTTGGGGGAGGGGAGGCGTGGGCCTCGGAGGATTAGGGCGTGTCCTGGCAAAGTGAGAGGCGGCTAACCCTCTCTCACTTAAAGAAGGGGGGAAGGGGGACAGGAAATGAGAGGAGGGGGTTCCTAGCCCCCTTCCGGATCTCAGAGGGCTCGAGATCAGTAGCATTAGGTTTTTATTTGACTCCAAATCCGGGCCTTCGTTTCTCTGGTTATTATGGTTTGTCTCACTTTTTCATGGAGAGCGCTTGAGTTAGGAGAGCGAGGGAAGGCCAAGGGCCCGTTTCCTTAGTTTCTCATCGTTCGTTCAGCTCCGTGTCATCCCTGTCCCATGGAGAGGGACCGCTAAAGCTGAGCATTTGGAGTTGGAATGGGGTGAACATGCTGTGTGTCCGAGGGGTGGGGTGGGGAGGTGGGGCGAGGCCAGTTTTGATCCGCGGCCTGTCCCCGCCTCAGAACGAGATCGATGAGCTGAGGACCGAGATGGACGAAATGAGGGACACTTTCTTCGAGGAGGACGCATGTCAACTGCAGGAAATGCGCCACGAGTTGGAGAGAGCCAACAAAAACTGCCGGATCCTGCAGTACCGCCTCCGCAAAGCCGAGCGCAAGCGGCTCCGCTACGCGCAGACCGGCGAGATCGACGGGGAGCTGCTGCGCAGCCTGGAGCAAGACCTCAAGGTCTGCGGCGGGCGTGGGGGACGGGGCGGGGGTGGGGACGCGGATCCAGGGCTCTTTGCGTCGAAAGGCCTTCAGTGGGGAGAGGCCAAGAGCTTTAGGGACGCGGGAGTTTTCGCAGCGCCTATGACAGCAATTCAAGGTCCGGGAAGGGGAGGAGGAGAAACAGACAGGTGGGTGTGATAGTCCTGTGTGTACAGAAGGTCTTTCGGAGGGCGAGCTCCGGGAACTCTTCTGGGAAGGAACCGTGACTCTTACCGAGGTGGGAGGAGGGCGCCTCCCTCCCCAGCGGAACATGGGTGTGGCAGAGCGCCGGCTCCGGCCTGGATCTGGCTTGCAGAGAGTCTCCTCCAAGTGCAGGCCGAGTGGATGGATTCAGGCACTCAGGAGTTGTGCGGTGAAGACTCCTCCGGGGGGAGTTGAAGCCCAGAATAGGGACAGCTCTGGGGAAGACACTAGAGTTGAGATTTCTCTCTGAAAGCCGCCACCCCACCCCCCGCATCCCCGCCTTCTTCCAGAAGTCCTTTTTGTATTTAACCATTTCAACCACTCCCAGAAAGGAACGCTGTCTCGTGTGTGGTTCCTTTAGGAAAAGTAATGGGCGAGTGAGCTAAATGAAAGAACCTTGTTCTTAGTGAAGCAGCTCCTTCAGAAGCTCTGCCAGTGAAGAAATTTCAGCTTGGGAACGCCAGTTTGGGGCAGGTGCGGTCTGTTCATTGGGTTTGACTGTAGGCAGATTCATGGACAATGCAAATCAGATGTTATCTTGACTGTCTTGGACAACAAATGACATGCAATTTCAGTTGTATTAATTTCATCAAGATATCAAAACTGAGTGTAATTATCTTTTTTTAAGCTATGGGAAAACATTTTATGCAAGTTGTATTATTTCTTTTTCCTTTTTCTGACATTTGTGGAATGTCGGTCGTGCACCAGGCATTATGGCAAACCTTGTTCCCTATATTATTATTTCACTTAGTTCTCAAGGGGGAAAAAAAACTGTAAGGTAGAGATTATTAATAACATCGTTTCACAGGTGATAAGATGACCCTTTTACAGAAGTTAAGCGCCCAGCTCCTAGCCCTGGAACTTGGCTAGTAAGTGGTCAGCCTGGCTCCCTACCTAGTCCAGATTCACTGTCTGTGTCCTAAGCCACTGAACCAAACTACTTCACTTTTGTTCCAAACCCTAAAATTTCTGAGGTAATCTTAAAACAGGAGGCAAAAATGCACACACTAATTTTTTTAACTTAATTTCTCAAAGATTAAAATGTTTCATAAAACTAAGCACCTTAGAATGATAGGGTCAAAATTCAAGCCCCAGACTCTGCTTGGAAAAATTTTACTTTCAAGTGTTTTAAAATAAGTGATAATGGGGGCACCCGGAATGAGAGGAGATTTGTGAAATTTCTCTACACATGGTAAAACATGATTGAACATTTATAACCATGATATCATGTAGACATTAAGGGAACAGAGTTCCCTTAAGAACATTAAGAACCAGACTACCTGGCTGCTTGTTAGCTCTGTTACCTTGAGTATATTACTTTACCTTGATGAGCCTCAGTTTTCCTCATCTATAAAATAGGAATAATACTCAAACCTATTTTGTGGGATTGTTGTAGTGGTTAAATGGTTTATATGTGTGAATGGTTTATATGTAAAGCGTCTGGAAGGATGCCTGTCATATGGTAGATACTATATCCATATTGGCTCTAATACTTTTAATGTAAGTATCCCATTTGTTGTATTGTCTTTAATTATATTTTCCTGGTAAAAACACTTTAGGTTGCAAAGGATGTATCAGTGAGACTTCACCATGAATTGGAAAATGTGGAAGAAAAGCGAACAACAACGGAAGATGAAAATGAGAAACTGAGGCAACAGCTTATAGAAGTTGAGATAGCAAAGCAAGCATTACAGAATGAACTGGAAAAAATGAAGGAGGTTAGTCATTGTCTCATGGCATGTTGTGTATATTCAGCTCTTCATAGAGAGTGCCAAACACTAATATGACTGTTAAAGTAATTCCATTTTTATGATTGTAGGACAGTTTGTTGTTCTCACCCAATATAGTAACAGATACAAGCTTTCATCCTAATAAATAAGTAGCAAAGAAGTAATTCTGAACTCTGCCCTGCTTCTGACTTGACATATATGAACTGTGACTGATGCTTTGTGTGTGTCATCTAAATGGATGTTAGTGAAACAAATTACACAGTTATGCCAAACAAAGGGTATCACAAGTATGAAGGACTGAGCCTTCAGTTAGTTGAGGGGAAGTGCTAATCCTGTGAGATTTCTACAGAGTTCATAGAACCACAGACTTTTAGGATGAAAAAGACCATCACGGCCATTCAATCTGGTCTAATTGTTGCTTGACTCCTCCTTCTAACACAACCCCCAAATGGTCTAATGCTTAGAGGATCACCAGCACCTAACCCTTAAGATCTTCTCTGGTGGCTTAGTTGCTAAGTCGTGTCCAACTCTTGCAACCCCATAGACTGTAGCCTGCTAGGCAACTCTGTCCAAGGGATTCTCCAGGCAGGAATACTGGAGTGGGTTGCCATTTCCTAATTTTATCACAGCATAACTCTGTTTAAGATTTTCTTTCGAGTTGAAATTTATTTACTAGTAAGTTTAATACATTCATCTTAGTCCTACTCGTTCAAGTAGAAGAGTCAGCGTTCTCTTCCACATTAGCTACTAGAAGATTCCTAGCAAGTTTCCCCTGAATATTCTCAAAGAACAAAATCAGTAATAAGAAAATAACTAGAGAGTAAAACAAACAGAAAAGATGTATCAAGAAATAATTAGCTTTGTGGTAAGTAACAATTTGAAATAAAATAGTATTCTTCCTTGAAAACTGCCTGAAAACATACGGTGCAACTTGTGAAAAGCATTTGAAAATTAGCAAATACACGCGTGGTTCTCTGACCATGTAAATGAAAATCCTGATCTTTCCATAGACTAATTGAGATATTGCATTGCTGTGCTTATCTCGAAGTGGTATAAAAATGTAACTACACCCAGGTAAGTGTGTTATTTGCTAGGTTGGGTCTGGCTCTTTGTGACCCTGTGGATGGTGGCCCATCGGGCTCCTCTGTCTGTGGAATTCTCCAGGTGGAAATGCTGAAGTGGGTGGTCATTCCTTCTCCAGGCAGTCTTCCTGACCCAGGGATAGAATCTGGGTCTCCCTCATTGCAGGCAGATTCTTTACCATCTGAGCCACCAGGGAAGCCCCGAGGGACCCAGAGTGAAGGAAAAACTGACATTCTTTTAACAATGTACAGCTCATTCCCTGGATGTTTACAGTGAAATTCCTTTGGAATGTACATGGTGTGTAGTATCTTCCCAATAAAACTTCTCATTCAGCTTTTACTAGGATTTCTTTTAGAAACAGAGGATGGATGGTAAAGGTTAAATAACATAGAACCTCCTTTCCAAATAAAACCAAGACTTTAAGAAAAGCCCAAGTTTGTTTCGGGATTAAAGCCCTTAAATTTTTCCTGCTCTGATATCATTCAAAGTGAGTTTTATTGGTAAGTGAATAGCTTCCATGAGGCAACTATTTTCCATGCCAACTCTGTTTCCTTCGCAGTGACCTCAACTTGACTCCAAATTTAACTGTACATGTCTAACCTCAAGGGCAGCTTCTCCAGCAAAACCCAGGTTGTCCTTATTTTGCTTTCTAAAGCAATGTGTGTATTGTACCTGGTTCATGATGATGGTGTTTATTATGTTAATAAAGCTACTGTTCCCTGGGGGAAATAAATGCAACTACAACGTAACAATGAAAATATCAGTAGTCAAGAATATGTGGCAGGAATTTGTAGAAAACAGTTTTAGTGGGATAAACTATTTTATGGTCAAAGTTTCTGCTTATTTTACATTATCATGTAAACACTTTTAACATAACAAATTATAGCAAAATCATTGTACTGATATGTGATTTTTAGCTAATGCCCGAGGGTGGCTGTGTGCTGCAATAGAGAAACTGGGAGCCACAGGGCTGTCTTCACCAATAACTAATTGCGTGACTTAAAAGTTCTCCAACTTCTATTTGCCTCAGTGTATTCAGTTGTAAAATGTTACTTTCAGTGATTTCAGTGAGTCTGAGCACCTTCTGCAGCGATCATTTCATATTGTGAAATCTGGGACATTGCCATTTAAGATTTTTTTTCTAAATTTGAGAGATCAGATATTAACATAGGTATAAAGATGTTTCTTTGATAATAATATACAGTTGAAGTTTGTGAAAAATGGAAAGTTTGATTGCCAGGAAAATGGGAAGTTTGGATTCCTTCCTTTTTTAATTAAGGAAGTAGCTGGGGCTGTCATAACAGAATACTACAGAGTGGCTTAAATATAGGCATTTATTTTCTAAATAAATAGGTTCAAAAATCAAGGTGTTGGCAGGGCTGGTTTCTTCTGAGGGCTGTGAAGGAAGGATCTATTCCAGGCCTCTCTCCTTGGCTCATAAATTGGATCTTCATGTAGACATGGCCTTCACATTGTGATCAAATTTCCCTTTCTTATAAGACACCAGTCAAAGTAGATTAGGACCTACTATAATGACTTTTTTAAGGCTTGATTGTCTCAGTAAAGACCCTCTCCAAATAATGTTGCATTCTGAGATACTTGCTTGGGGAAGGATTTCAACATGTAAATTGGGGCAAGGGGTACAATCCAGCCCATAAGAGTAGCTATTAAATACCTTCTTCAGTTCAGTTCAGTTCAGTTCAGTCGCTCAGTCGTGTCCAACTCTTAGCGACCCCATGAACCACAGCACGCCAGGCCTCCCTGTCCATCACCAACTCCCGGAGTTCACTCACATTCATGTCCATTGAGTCGGTGATGCCATCCAGCCACCTTAGGGACAAGCAAAAAGAAAGCTTGTTGTCACATACATAAGGCTTCATTCCTTATTCAGACCTCACTTGCATTCTTCCATATTCTTTGTCTAGGCAATTGAAAATTTTCAAGTCAAAACAAACTTCACTAATTACAAGGGATGAAAAAGAAATGCCTTGTGATTAGGTATTATATGAATGTTTTTCAAGTGACTATCTGAAAAGTTGGGTTTAAGAATGGCATAAGAGCTTTCTGATTTTCATCCTGTGTCTGGGAAAGGGGAAGATTCCTGTAAACTGACGGGCCATTTGCCAGAGAGATGGGACCTCTTCTGTCTTAAAAGTCAAATTAATCTTACTGCCAACAAAAAAAAATGACAGAAACCTGGGGATATCCTCATTGTAAAAATGCATTTCATTGATTCTGTTTCCTATACTTTTTTCTTATAACCATTTCCTCCTTCAGGGTTCTGAGTTGGGAAAATACTCTTGTTGCATTAGGCAGTGTGGGTGTAGTTCACACCAAAAAGGAAATTCTCATGTACCTGGGAGAAATAAAAAGCCAAACCCAACCTGGGTTTGATCCCTGGGTTGGGAAGATCCCCTGGAGAAGAGAATGGCAACCCACACCAGTATTCTTGCCTGGAGAATCCCATGGACAGAGAAGCCTGGCAGGCTACAGTCCATGAGGTCGCAAAAAGTTGGGCACAACCAAGCAAGTAACACTTTCACTTTCATCAGGACATCAACTTTTAAAGTACCCTTTTATTTTTAAAATGGGCTTGAAAATAGCATTCAGTTTGGGAATTTGAGTGGTGGTGGGGGAAAAAATGGAAATAAAGAGGAAGGGAGAGAAAGAAAAAGATCTGAAGGATTCTAAATGTTGTTCTAAAGGGAAAATGAAAAATATTCTGGCAGGAAAGTTTTGTAGTCATGTGAATGTCAGTTGAGGTTGACTTTATTTCAAAAATAGAAAAAGTAGTTTTAAAATATGTTTAGAAATCAGAAATGTTTCATTAAAGTAAGATTTTTGTAATGGTGATTTTGTTAGCTTCTAAAAATATAAATATAAAAACTAAGGTGCAATCATAACTGGCTTACTTTGTGCTGTAGAGGTCATGAGTTTGGAGCTGACTTGTCCCCCATCTGATTGCAACAACTTCAATTAATTATCTGCTTTTTTGGGTGTAAAACAGAAACATTTTTCAAGTCCTTGGTGAGTGTTAATCACACAATTGTTATCCCTTTGTGGTGTCCTACCAGTGGAGTAAATAGAACCAGGCCAAGCTTTCTATTATGAAGAAAATTTACTAGTTATGGAGTAAAATCATAAAATGTCAAACAGAATATACTAGAGAGAAGCAGTCTTCCAACTCACAGAGTTTGGTTTCTTGTATGGAGTCATATAGATGTTGAACAGCACAGCTGGGACCAATAGGCCATCTGCCAGAGTTTGCGAACCGTTCACTGAGAGTTTAACTGGCTTCGAGGGTGTTGGCCAATTCCTCTCAGAGTTGCTGGCTGTAAAGGTCCCATGCACCTGCTCACATCCATCTGCTTATCTTCTCCCCCTGAGAGCGCAGAGTAGGCACCAGGGGTTAAGAAGAGTTGAGCAGAGGCAGGATGGAGGTAATTAGCTGATTCTGCTGCTACTCGTTGCCTGTATTGAAACAGCTGATGTTCTGCCAACTGCAAACAAGGGGGACCTCTCAGGATGCTGGCTTGAAATCTTAATTGCATTCTCATCGCAATTGTAAAACATTGATAGCGACTGGCAGCAGAAAAATGCCTTTACCTTTATGTAACTTAGTAAAACTGATTTTCTGTCTTTCGGCATCACAGTCTGTGAGATAGAGGTTTTTTATTAAAGTTATTTTATGGAACCAACAATCGACCTTTGGAATTCCGGGTTGGGTTACTGCACCTATAGCACCAAGGGAGAATACAGAGGGGTCAGGGACTTCCCTGGTGGTCCAGTGGTTGAGACTCTGTGTTTCTGATGCAGGGGGTGCTGGTTCCATCCCTGGGCGGGGAAGTAAGATCCCATATGCCAGGCATTGTGGCAGGACAAGAAAAAAAAAAGAATATAGAGGAGGCTATTTACAGTATGGAGAAGGCTCTGTGAGGGGTGAGTTTCTGCTACAGTTAAGTGAAGGTCACTGCCCTTCATGAAGTCTTACTTCTGTAGAAACCACCTTTATTTTCAAAGCTTTGAAAACCCTGTGCTCTTCAGAATGAAGGGGTCCTCTCATGTCACCTCTAAAGTCTGGAATTTGGAGAAGCATTGGTGACAGATATTTGCGAAATGAATGAACCAATAGAAGTTCTTTAAGGACCTTTTATCTTTAAAGATAAAAAAGGAGAAAAAGAGTAAATAAGATGATGATGTTGAGAATGTTTATTAGATCTTTTTAATTTCAGAATTTGTACTCTTTGTATTGTCTCATCCCCAATCCCAATCCAAAAATCTTAAAATAAGTTAATTTTCTTAAGTTTTTCTGGCTGTTGCTCTAGGGAGCTCTTAACTGGCCTATTGCAATAACACCATCTATCTTGGGACTTTTATTTTCTGTGCACTTGGTTAATATATCCTATCTATTGCTGTGAACATTCATTCTAGAACACAACAATAATTAGTACTATAAATTTCAACAGTAGTGTCGTTTTAAAATTTTTATAGGGTACATAGAGATTATAGCTGTTTACTCAGACTCTCTGTACAGACAGAACACTTAATAAACAAATGCTCTTCCTGCATGTTTACAGTTACCTACTTATTTTCTTATATAAGATGAAGAGCTGATGGTAACCATGCTTGGTTTTGATTGGGCATGTTTAAGTTATAAGGTACAACAAGAAATTCTGAGTGATAAATCACCAAAGAAACAGCCCTAAAGACATTTAAGTGGGGAATTTCTTTGGTCTCCAAGTTATTTCCCCCTGGTCCTGGTAGTTAACTTATGATCTGAAAAATACAATAGTAGTCATTGATCTTTATGGTGAAATTACCATAAATATTTTGAAATGCATCAGTTATATACTATGACTGTAGTCACATCTTCTCAGAGGCCTTAGTTTGTTGAGTAACATAGGCAGGAATAAAAGAAACTAAAGTAAAAGCAAAGCATAACGTGGCACCTAAGCATAGGAAAGCTTGTCTTTAAGGTTACCAATCGTTGGATTTGTAAAGATGTATTAATTTATGAATTGTAAGCTTTGTTGGAGTTTTAAAAAATGAAATCACATTTGCAGTTATATGCACTTTGAAGTGATTCCCAAGGCTCATTTGGGTAAATGGCCTTTTTCTTTTACCCACATGCCAAGCTCTCAGTATAAGCAAAGTGGTTCACAGATCAGCACATGCCTATTGGTGAAACGTACTGATTTTTTATTATACATTTCAAATTTATGTTTTTCTCCATGTCAGCAGTACACATCCTATATAATGGATCAGATTACAGTTCCTTTCTTGGCTGGAATTTCGAACTTTATATTCTTGAAACAGTAGGCACTGAACAGATGAGGAATTCTTACAATAATGGACTAAGCCTCTGCCCCTTGAGTACATATGCCATTCCCAAGGCTTCGTAGGAATTGTTCAATAAATGTGTGTTGAAATATTTATCGAAATGTTCAATAAATGTATGTTCCATTTGCTGATGAACCGTATCTGTGGGAACTAAATCTCTACTCTGGACTCTGCCAGGTTAACAGAGGCTCTAGGGCTTCCCTCACAGCTCAGTAAGGAGGAATCCACCTGCAGTGCAGGAGACCCTGGTTCGATTCCTGGGTGGGGGAAGATCCGCTGGAGAAGGGACAGGCTACCCACTCCAGTATTCTTGGGCTTCCCTTGTGGCTTAGCTGGAAAAGAATCCACCTGCAGTGTTGGAGACCTGGGTTCGATCCCTGGGTTGGGAAGATCCCCGGAAAAGGAAAAGGCTACGCACTCCAATATTCTGGCCTGGAGAATTCCATGGACTGTACAGTCCATGGGGTTGCAAAGTCAGACATGACTGAGTGACTTTTGCTGGGGCTCTAGACTGAACTTTGAGTGGCCTGAGCAGCTGACCTGTGTTTCAGTGCATTCATGGAAGCATGTTACCCACATAGTTAGTAAAGAGTAGCTTGCTTCCCTGACTTCTGTATCTTACCTACCTTAAAAAGAGATTTGAATGGTTCTCAGTCAATTGAGTGACACTATTATTGCTAAAGTTCAGGGCTGCTCATTGAAATAAAGAGTTTAAAAATTTGGTCACAGAAGAATTCTAGGACCGTGAAGGAAAACTTAATGCATGGATGTACACTATTAATCCAAGTTCAGTAGCAGTCAAGGCATGGAGAGAAATATTGGAAGAAATTCTAACCTAGCTGTGATCAGATATAAAGGCAACCCCAGGCTTCATGTGAGGTCTCTAGACCAACCTTGAAGAAAATCGATTCTAAACAGAGTTTATGTGTTGATGGATGGCAGCCAATGGATGGGTGAGCCTTTGTTACAATTGTCAGTTCTCATCTATACAATCAATAAATTAGGAATTTAAATTTTGCTGAAAATAAAGTTAAGACATTTTGTCATTAGCTGTGAATTTTAGGGTGATTTATTTAAAAAAACCTCATATGTCATGGAGTCCAGAAACTGGCTTTGCCTCATCTCTCATTTCCTATGTTGCTGGTAAGTCACTTCAGTCGTGTCCGACTCTGTGCGACCCCATAGATGGCAGCCCACCAGGCTCCCCTGTCTGTGGGATTCTCCAGGCAAGAACATTGGAGTGGGTTGCCATTTCCTTCTCCAACTCATTCCCTATAATGTTGAATACTAATTTGAAAGGTGTAGGCCTTAGTTTCTTTACTCATAAATGTAGAAATTAAACTGAATACTCTCAAGAAAAGTGTCATTTTCTCCTTGATAAAGTTATCCGTCTCTATGTTCCCTGAAAATTCTATTTGTAGTCAGGATGCCGTTTCATTTCACTACTGTTATTTTATTACTGTAATTATTTTTTCATTTATACAATCAACAATATTTACTGAATAGTAATTTAGCACCTGCTATAATGTGGCCCTGGGTTCAATCCCTGGGTTGGGAAGATCCCCTGGAGGAGGGCATGGCAACCCACTCCAGTATTCTTGCCTGGAGAATCCCCATGGACAGAGGAGCCTGGCAGGCTACCGTCCATGGGGTTGTAAAGAGTCAGACATGATTGAGCAACTAAGCACAGCACAGCACATAATGTGGCCATATGAATGCCCCTGGAGAAGGAAATGGCAACCCAATCCAGTATTCTTGCCTGGAGAACTCCATGGACAGAGGCTCCCCTGTCTACAGGCTACAGTACATGGGGTTGCAAAGAGTTGGACACGACTGAGCGACTAACACACTACACTTTATGGATGCCACAGAGGCTCCAGAGATGCAAATATCAGAATGTTGCATTGAACTGAGAGAGTGCACTCACTGAGGGCTCTGCTGGAGGGTTTTAACCACAGAGATCTACAATGCTGTCTCTGGTTGTTGCTACTATTCAGCATCTAAGGAGCTGGTTTACTGTGGAAATCAGAACTGAAGATGCTATGTGAGGGGCTAAGAACAAGTGAAGCTTTCTGAATAATCTGTTGTTCAGTCGCTCAGTCATGTCCGACTCTGCGATCCCATGAACTGCAGCACACCAGGCTTTCCTGTCCTTCGCCATCTCCCAGCGTTGGCTCAAACTCGTGTGCATTGAGTCAATGATGCCATCCAACCTTCTCATCCTCTGTCACCCCTTTCTCCTCCTGCCCTCAGTCTTTCCCAGCATCAAGATCTTTTCCAATGAGTTGGCTCCTCACATCAGCTGGCCAAGGTATTGGAGCTTCAGCTTCAGCATCAGTCCTTCAAGTGAATATTCAGGGTTGATTTCCTTTAGGACTAACTGGTTTGATCTCCTTGCTGAGCTCAGAGTATTCAGTAGTTTTAGTGCACCAGTGGCCTCAGGAGGCCACTAAGATGCCATGGTAACTAAAGAATTCACGATCTTTTCCAGTTACTAATAAACCACAGTATTGAATGATAGCATCTAGATAGTCTAAGTTTTTAACTGCAATTCTCTGCAGTGAAATCTGCCCTGGAAGGCTGCCTGGTTCTCACCCTAGGGTGTGTGGCATGAGTTAATGAGTGCTGGTCATTAGTTAAACATCCAAATGTTTGTTTTAAGCTATTATTGAAATAATATGAGACTTCTCTGATGCTTTTTTTTCTATTTATTTTTTTATTGAAGGATGATTGCTTTACAGAATTTTGTTGTTTTCTATCGAACCTCAACATGAATCAGCCATAGATGTATACATACATCCCCTCCCTTTTGAACCTCCCTCCCATCTCCCTCCCCTTCCCACCCCTCTAGGTTGATACAGAGCCCCTGTTTGAGTTTCCTGAGCCATACAGCAAATTCCGGTTGGCTATCTATTTACATATGGTGATGTAAGTTTCCATGTCACTCTCTCCATACATCCCACCCTCTCCTCCCCTCTCCCTATGTCCATAAGTCTATTCTCTATGTCTGTTTCTCCACTGCTGCCCTGTAAGTAAATTCTTCGGTACCATTTTTCTAGGTTCCAAGTATGTGCATTAGAATATGATATTTATCTTTCTCTTTCTGATTCTCTTCACTCTGTGCAATAGGTTCTAGGTTCATCCACCTCATCAGAACTGACTCAAATGCGTTCCTTTTAATGGCTGAGTAATATTCCACTGTGTATATGCACCACAACTTCTTTACCGCTCATCTGTTGATGGACATCTAGGTTGCTTCCATGTTCGAGCTGTTGTAAGCAGTGCAGCAATGAGCAATGGGATACATGTGTCTCTTTCAGTTTTGGCTTCCTCAGGGTAGATGCCTAGGAGTGGGATTACTGGGTTGTATGGTGGTTTTATTCCTAGTTTTTTAAGGAATCTCCATACTGTCTTCCATAGTGGCTGTGTCCATTTACATTCCCACCAACAGTGCAAGAGCATTCCCTTTTCTCCACACCCTCTCCAGCATTTATTGTTTGTAGACTTTTTGATGATGGCCATTCTGACTGATGTGAGGTGATATCTCATTGTAATTTTGATTTGCATTTCTCTAATAATGAGTGAGGTTGAGCATCTTTTCATGTGTTTGCTAGCCATCTGTATGTCTTCTTTGGAGAAATGTCTGTTTAGGTCTTTTTCCCACTTTTTGATTGGATCGTTTGTTTTTCTGGTCTTGAGTTGTATGAGCTGCTTGTATATTTTGGAAATTAATCCTTTGTAAGTTGTTTCATTTGGGTTTATTTTTTCCTGTTCTTAGGGTTGTCTTTTCATCTTGCTTATAGTTTCCTTTGCTGTGTTCTTTGATGTTTTTTAAAGGCGAAAGTCTTTATGTTTCCAAGTGTGAAACAATTATTTTGAGATGGCTTGGCTTGTGTGTGTGTGTGTGTTTGTGTGTGACAGACAAAACTCACATGTAGAACCAGACCTCATTTAACAGTCTAGTCCATTCCTTACTCAGGGGTGTAGCTGTACCTGACATGTGGGATCTAAATTACCGACACTGTTCTCTACCACTGCTCTCTACCCATGGCCACTCTTGGCTGCCTGAGAATGGCCCTGCCTCTAGCAGTGGCATAAAATGCTTCTGTTCTCTGTCTCAGCTTTTTCCTTGAGCCTAGAATCCCCAAACTTTGATCTGACTTTAATTTAGCAAGTATTTTTAAACATTTACTGAGTGTGTACATATAGTGTGTATAAGGGAATAACAGTTAATGTCACCATGAGACTAGTCCCTGGGCTCAAGTTAATTACTTTCTGATGGAAAAGATGGTCTTGTGAAGGTTTTATTTGACAGCAAAGTATTTGCATTCCTGTACCGAATACTTTTGGGCTTCCCAGGTGATGCTAGTGGTAAAGAACCCACTTTCTGATGCAGGAGACATAAGAGATGTGGGCTAACCCCTGGGTGGGGAAGATCCCCTGGAAGAGGGCACGGCAACCCACTCCAGTGTTCTTGCCTGGAGAATCCCATGGACAGAGGAGTCTGGCAGGCTACAGTCGATAGGGTCACAAAGAGTTGGACTCGGCTAAAGCGACTCAGCATGCATGCTGGGTTCTTTGTCTCAGTGTGGTGAGCACTGTGAGGACAGGGCCCCACCTGTTGTGATTGCTGTCACACTCCATCCCGCTCAATGCCTGGCTTGTAGTCAGACTCTGTGCTTCTGTAATATTGTAACAACTGATATTTCCTGTTTCCCTTGTCTGTAACTTTTTCCGGCACTAGAGTGTAAATTCCCTGAGGGTAAGGACTGAGTCTGTCTTATTCACCATTGTATCCACAACAACTGGAAGTTGTTGACAACATTTGACAAGTAAATAATTTTTAATGAGAGGATGAATGGAAATTAGGAAAGGTGTTTCAGACCCTCTTTTGCAAAGAGGACAGAAAACTAACTCAGAATCAAGGCTGTTTCTATGGTTGCTGAGATTGTACAAACAAGATGAGAAGGAAGTAGATGACTAACTCCAGCGCCACCCCACTTCCAGTATTAGAAGTCTCTTGAGACTTTCCTGCCTCCTAGAATTTCCAGGCTTCTACCTTGTTTCCTGAAAACCTCAATTATTCCCCAGAAGCAGCAGGTCTTCCCTGAAACAAGATTTCATTGGTTTCTTGGAAGGGGAGATGAGGGTGCGAGTTCAAACACAAGAGTCTGACACTGACATCCTGGGCATCGAATCTGCAGTTGAACTTGCATGTTCTTTGGTGAGAAAGTGTGAACTTCAGGTTTAGAGAATGGAAGAAGACTGCAGATCCTTTCACTCTCAAAGACTATCTAAATTTACTTTAAATGGTCAATGTTTGGGACAGTCAGTTCAGCAGTTAATTTGGCTTGGGAGATGTGGAAAATCACCCCAGGGCTGCAGTTGTTCAATAGACATCAATGTTGAATGCTAATTATAAGCCAGTTACTTTATGTATCATTGTGTTAATAGTTTCATTTTAGAGATGAACACTTAATGCTCAGAAAACAGGCCAGGTCCACATCAGTCCATCTACCTCCAAAGCCATGTCTCCACTGGCCAGCTTGGCCTCACTGCAGAGTCTCAGGCTGCCGCTTCCATCTTTTTCCTGACCCCACAAATGACCTGTCCTCTATAGACACCTCAGTACTTCTGGAATCTTCAAGGTCTGCATCTCCAGCACGCATTTAGGGAATGCTCTGAACAAGCATTGAGAGAATACTTTCAAGATGTCTATAAGAAAAATCTCTTTTATTTCACAAAAAAGGGAATCTTTGGAGAAAAAGAACAACTAAGAACATAAAGCTAGAAAAATGTTTTCAGGTCTGTTGATCTTGCCTGTTCTTTTTACAGACTTAATACCTGTGTTCTTTCAGATAGATTTGTTAATGGCTGACTCTTGTTTAGTCTCTAAGTCATGTCTGTTTTGCGACCCCATAGTCTTTAGCCCACCAAGCTCTTCTGTCCATGGGATTTCCCAGGCAAGAAGACTGGAGTGGGTTGCCGTTTCCTTCTCTCTTCTGAACCAGGCATCAAACCTGCTTCTCCTGAATTGGCAGGCAGATTCTTTACCACTGAGCTACCAGGAGAGCCTGACTCTCAGTTTAATCACTTTTTAAAGGAAAATAAGTATGTTCCCTGTCCAATCTGTTCACAAGGATAACAGGAGATAACGTGTGAAAGTGCTTGAAAAACTGTCAGGTATGATGTAGACATCAGATTTTTCTTGTTGTTAATATAATAATATCACATAGCTCTAGATTAGCCGATTAAGACAACTCCTAGGAAGAATTTTTAAGTCCATGTAGTTGAAATTTTAGGTCTTTCTAGGACTCCAGTTCTTTTGTGTAGTCCTTTGAAACTCTTTTGCTTTATCTTTTCCCATGAATGTCTGCTACTTTCTGAAGCTCCCTATGACATCTAACTTCACTATAAAACCATTCTGTCTGCCCCGAGGCAGGAAGCAGAGGTATGTCCTTAGTCCTTGCTGCTTTGTCATCCATTAGCTCACATTTGCAAAGGTTTGAGGGGGACCCGCTTACAGTGAGGTTGCCCTGTCTGCCCCTGCAACCATCAACAGGGCTGACAGTGCTCATCTGTCTGGATAAATGTTTCTGTCCTACCTCTGCTGCTCAATGAACATTATTCTTAAAGAGAAACATCTTAGCAGAGAGAAGAGGGCTCTTGTATTCAAGCACAAGATACTTTTGATCATTTTGTAGCTTTTATTGACTCCACAGCTAAATTCTATGCTCTCTGAATTCAAGAACCATGTTTCATTTAACTCACACACACACTGTTAACCATGCAAAAACTATCAATAAATGCACAGACAAGGGAAGACGAGTTTAAGAAGACGTTGACTGCTGTCCGAGGAGCCCAGCTTTAGCTCCTAAAATTAGAATTTATTCGGTTCCTTTGTTTTCCAGTACTTGTGTTACATTTGAGTAAATATAACATGCAAATTCACTGTATATTAGGAAATGTTTTCCAAATTGAAAATTCAGTCATATCTTGAATATTTTATACTTGATTGCATTTTAATGGAAATGCAGCCACTTATTTGATGTCTGTTCTAATTCTATTTTTACACTTCAGGGTCAGTTAAACTGATCTTTATCCAGATGGTAAACGACATTTGAAGATGACATTTAAAGATGTCATTTAGCTGCTCTCCTGACATTTTCCATTTTATACTTAAATATTTCACTTAATAAGGCCGTTTATATTCAGCGTGATTCAACTCAGAAGTGCTTAAAATTAAAAATTCAACTGTTCTATATTCATTGTCTGGCTAGCTCAGTTATTTCTAATTTGTCTAGCCAGTTAATCATAGTGGTAAATAAAATTAACTACATTATTTTTTCTTTCCTTCACAAAGTAAGCATTCTTCAATTGGCCAAGAGCCTTGACTAATAGTAGAAATAATTAGACAGCCCAACTGATTATTGCATTCAAGTGCATAATGAGTGTCTAATATGTTGGTATGTGATTATATCCACTGCCTCTTTACACATGGAAGAAAGCATTTTCATAGAACTTCATGAAATGGTAGCTGTCTGCTTGTATTTAGGAGAATCTGTTTTATGGAAAGTATTGTCCTTCAAGGGTAAAATGCAATGATTGAATTCATTTACTTACAGATATGGCTAAATTAGAATAATTATGTTCTATAATGATTCAGAAGATAACTTTTAAAAAATATACTTTAAAGATATTTTTAAAGATTTTAATTTCTGCTAGTGTTTTCTTTTCCTTTTATATCTGAATATACATTTTCTTTTTAATACATGTACAAGTTTCAGTTTTCACTGTTACCAAAATCAAGAATGGAACACAGAATTAAGAATTCTTTTACTTAGTCCAGTCCCTTGGATTATTTTCTGTGCTGTGCTTAGTCACTCAGTCATGTCCAACTCTTTGTGACCCCATGGACTATAGCCCACCAGGGTCCTCTGACCATGGGGATTCTCCAGGCAAGAATACTGGAGTGGGTTGCCGTGTCCTCCTCCAGGGGATCTTCCCTACCCAGGGATTGAACCAGGGTTTCTCCTATTGCAAGAGGATTCTTTACCATCTGAGCTACCTACTGTCTCGTATTTGTTAATTTAAAATGGGATTATAGAATGAGATTGTTACTGTTATTCATTGTTGCAGTATCAAGTTTCAATGTAAAGAATATCTTTGCTTCCTGTGTAATTATATAGTCACAGAAACAATTCTGTATATTCAATTTCAGTACTTATTGTCAATGATTTTAAACCACAACTTCTATGTTTCTGAGACCTCAATTGTAAATCACCTTAAGTTGATTAGATAATGTTCTTTGCTTTTTTTTTTTCAAGGAAAGTTTGTATGTATTTTCTGAGACTTTGCACTTCTGAAAATAGCATTTGCTCGACTTCACATAGAAATGGCAGAATGAAATTTTTAAGTCAAAAATTTTTTTCCATGTTATGTGTGAATTTTTTTCACATTCTTATTACATATTTTGTTCCATTAGCTTCTGTCATTTGTCTTGCAGTGGAGAAGTGTGAGATTGATCTTGATTTTGATTCCTTTATGTATCAAATTACTTTCTCTCTGCATGTTTCTGGGTATTTTTTTCTTTACCCTTTGTATCAATCAGTGTGCTTCAGTAGGAAATAAAATTTGCCCTAGATGGCGCAAATGAATAGGATTACTCACAGTGGTGTGGGTAGGATTGAGGGAACATACTCTTAATTTGGGGCTTCCCCAATGGCTCAGTGGGTAAAGAATCCACCTGCAGTGTAGGAGATGCAAGAGACACGGGTGGGGAAGATCCCCTGGAGGAGGAAATGGCAACCCAGTCCAGTATTCTTATCTGGAGAGAAGCCTGGCAGGCTAGTCCTTGGGGTTGCAAAGAGACCAACACTGCTGAGTGACTGAGCATGCACGCATTCTCAATTTAAGCTGGCTAGGCATTCAGAGAAGACAGCAGCAGTTGGAAACCATCAACACCTCTAGAGATAGCCTCATCAATGGGAGAGGGTTCCAATTTAACATCATCCTCACCAACATTTATTTTCTATCTTTTTTATTATAGCTATTTTATTAAACATTGAACATGAGATTTAGGTGTCTAAATTCATCTTTTTGCAAGTGGAGTTCCAATTGCACCAGCCCTGTTCATGGGAAAAACTATCCTCTACCTTCATCCCATATACTTTCATCTCTTTTACTAATTTTTGTTTCTTTTTTAAAAAATGTTATCACTGAATATCAAATTTTATATTATATTCCGTCATGGCTCAAGACACTGTGTAACTTTTCCTTAGTCCCTCTCACTGCCAGTACTCAGATCCAAAGCTGCAGTGCAACTTGATACACATGACTCCAACCCAATTTCTGGCAGCTAGTAGACACTTCATTATTACACAGAGTGGCCAGTATGAGAGTAAAGTAAGTGTAAACGTCAGTTGCTCGGTCATGTCTGACTCTTTGCAACCCCCTGGACTGCAGTCCACCACTCTCCCTGTCCATGGAATTCTCAAGGAAAGAATACTGGAGTGGGTGGGTAGACATCCCCTTCATGAGAGGATCTTCCCTGGTGGCTTAGTGGTAAGGAATCCGCCTGCAATGCAGGAACTGCAGTAGACATGGGTTCGATCCTTGGGATGGATCTTGGAAAGATCCTCTGGAGGAGGTCATGGCAACCCATTTGAGTATTCTTACCTGGAGAATCCCATGGACAGAGGAGCCTGGTGGGTTACAGTCTATAGGATCTTAAAGAGCTGGACACAACTGAAGTGACTTAGCATGCACAGTAGACATTCATCTTTTTGGCCTATTCCAAAAGAATATAAGAAATATAAATATTTTCACATCATTTCAACTGCATCTCTAGTAAATATCTATTATACTCAAATAAAAGAATATGCAGGCAGAACCCTCTTGTAGCTATCAAGAAAAATACAGGTAAGGAAAGAATAAAAAATTGTTAATATCCTAGAGTAATAAACCCAAATTAATAATGAAACAATATGAATAAATGTGATCTTACCATTTGATTTTTTTAAATTTCTACAAATACAAAAAAGAGAAATATATTCATAGCTAGTTACACAAAGAAAAGTTTAGGGAGTTAAGTTGACCATAAAGTAGACTTGAAATCATGTCATATGATGAAGAACTGGACAGTATATGGGGCTTCCCTGGTGGTGCAGGCAGTAAAGAATCTGCCTGTAGTGCAGGAGATCTGGATTTGATCCCTGGGTTGGGAGGATTCCCTGGAGAAGGTAATGGCAACCCACTCCAGTATTCTTGCCTGGAGAATCCCATGGACAGAGGAGTCTGGCAGGCTGCAATCCATAGGGTTGCAAAGAGTCGGACACAACCAAGCAACTAACACACTTTGGGCAGTATATGGCTTCCCAGGTGGCGCTAGTGGTAGAGAACTCATCTGCTGGAGATATAAGAGACATGGGTTCGATCCTGGGTCAGAAAGATTCCCTAGAAGAGGGCACGGCAACCCACTCCAGTATTCTTGCCTGGAGAATCCCGTGGACACAGGAGCCTGATAGGCTACAGTCAAAGAGTCAGACACGACTGAAGTGACTTAGCATGTGCGCATGAGCAGTATATACATCCTGGAGAAGAAAACACTTGAGATGTGATCACTTTCTTCTAAGTGAAAGGATTTAGTTTAGAAGATAAGGTGGATTTATTTTTTGAATTGCATTAAGTGATTTCTACTTTAAGTAGATTTGAGATAAAAATAAAGATATTTTATCCATTAGAGTCATTTGTGAAGGGACTGTATTGCCTTCTGTAGAAGCAAACTACTAGAAAAGTACAGGCAGGGTCGAAGTTGAGTTTCTTGGGCTCCTTCCACATATGTGACCTTAGCATTCCAGGGCAGACTTTGAACTTTTCTCTGTTACTAGGGGTCAAAAAGGTTATATGAATGAGTGAAGTTGTCTGTGTTAAGAGTGATGGGACTAATTGGATATTGTGTGAATGTCTCAATATTTGGTTCCAGCCCATGGTTGCCCCTCCATAATCAAGGCCCAACTTTACCAGGTCTTGTAATTTTTCAACTGAAACTGGAAATCTTCATTTTTAAAATGGAAACTGTCCACATTTTAAAATTTAGCAACTAATTCCAAAGTTTTTAAAGCGCAATTGTGGGCTATCACTTTTTTAATCTCATCCAGGAATTATCCTAGAACCTTGTTTCTACTCCCCTGAAGTACATTTTGGGAATTACTGAATACTCTGACCTTTGAAGTGCTTCCCTGGTGGCTCAGACAGTAAAGACTTTGCCTGCAATGCAGGAGACCTGGGTTCGATCCCTGGGTCAGTAAGATCCCCTGGAGAAAGGAATGGCAACCCATTCCAGTATTATTGCCTGGAGAAGTCCATGGACAGAAGAGCCTGGCTGGCTATATAGTCCATGCGGTTGCAAAGAGTGGGACATGACTGAGTGACTAAACACAACACACACGCTGACCTCTGAAATTCTATCATGAAATATCTAAATGTGTGATTGTATAAAGAACAATTTTAAGCACCTATGCAATACCACCCTTAGCATCCTGTCATCTTAATGGTACTTCAAGCATGTTTCTTACAAGACTCTGAAGTTGATACAAAATGATGTTAAAATCAAATTACATTAAGTAGAAGCTGGTTGATACATAATATAAAAACTGGAAAAATCATTATTTTATTTTACAAATGCTGGTTGAAATTTTTTTCTCTGCCCTATTAGAGAGAAAAGCCATAAGAAACTGCTTTCACTGCCCAGCCATAGTTTTCTAAATGAATTTTAATTGCTAAATGCAGTGGTGCTTAGAACTCAATTCAATAACGAGAGCAATTTAGAAAGGAATATAAATCTCTGCATTTGCTGGTGACTTTCATAACTTAGTAATCATACATTTACAGTGGATCAAGTATCTAGGACATAAAATAATTTTTTAATGATTATTATTTCAAACGTCATTAACCAGGCTTTCAGGTTTGAAAAAAAGTCTCAAATGAGAACGCTTCCAGTCCTGTATCTGTTTGATTGTGTGGGACTTTCTTAGGCCTTTTTAAGGTATACCTGTCCATGTAATATGGGATATGTGTATCAGAGAATAATAATCAACACTATTATCGTGTTGACTTTGCTTTTTTAATGCAAGGTGATCTTGCTTTACCATCAGTTTATTGCTGTATTAATAACTTGCAAGACCCTCTAAGAACCTATACCCTGCATCAAAAGAGGATTTCTTCAATGATGCATGAGATTTTAGTACCAGAAAATCTCTCACCAGTAGCCTTGAGCCCCTTGAATGTCCTTAAGTAGCTTAGAGAATATAGACACTAATTCCCCCTAAGGATCCGGGAGATAGTTTGATCATATGATAGAAAGCACAATACAATGGAAGGCAGGCAATTACTGAGTCCAAACTTAACTTTTTAAAGGGATGTTTTTCACAGAGGTTTTATAAGCCCCCACTATTACAGTAACATCTCAAGTTTCCTCCCAATTTCGTTTCCTCTAGTTCTGTAGTGAAAGTGAAGTCACTCAGTCGTGTCCGACTCTTTGCGACCCCGTGGACTGTAGCCCACCAGGCTCCTCCGTCCATGGGATTCTTCAGGCAAGAATACTGGAGTGGGTTGCCATTTCTTTCTCCAGGGGATCTTCCCAACCCAGGGATCAAACCCAGGTCTCCCGCATTGTAAGCAGACGCTTTACCATCTGAGCTACCAGAGAAGTTCTGTAGTAAGCACATATCATTAATAAGAGAAACATTTGTTTTTCTTTTTTTCCCCTTCTGATAGTCCATGGTCCTTCAGATCTTCTGAATTTTCTGGAATTGAGTTCAGTATTTTGCTTAGTTTCTGGCTTACCTAAATTTCACTGTGCTAATTATGGAAAGTGGGTTCCAATCTAAAAACATTTAAGCACTAATAACAAGCAATATGCTAGGAAGGGAGCAGAAGAGATCTAAAGTGATGATGATTGGCAACAAAGAATGACTTTTATCAAAGGAAAGACGCTATGCAAATCTAGAGTCATTCAAAGCCATGTGGCCCTGAGGAGATAACCCTGATTCCCATATAGGCAAAGGTTCAAATGTTTTCCCTTTCATTGGTGGTCCGGTTTGATAGCATGTTCTACAAAGCTCATGCATTGATGTTCCTTGGCAATAAAGAATTTTTACTCCTCTACAGCCAATCTGACCTCCGCTGTAGATATCTACAGCAGCACAAAGGGAGAAGGATGAAGGAGCCAAGGAAAGGAAAATTCATTGGATTATTTTATTATAAAAAACAAACAATAGATAACTAATAGATAGCTATTGAGAACCTACTGCATAGCACAGGGAACTCTGCTCAGTGCTCTCTGGTGACCTCAATAGGAAGCAAATCTCAAAAAGAGGGGATACATGTATGCATATATGGATATATGCATAACTGATTCACGTTTCTATACAACAAAAACTAACACAACATTGTAAAGCAACTATACTCCAATAAAATGTTTAAAAATTACAAGAAAACCTTAAAATAGCAAAGAACATGCATGATCCCATGATCCTAGCTATTTCAGTTTGGCTTTGGTTTGAAGTAGTTAGAACAGAAAGCTAACATTTCCAGCTTTTAAAAGTGTTTATTTAGGCATTCACTGGAGGTAAGGAAAAAATAAGTTTGGAAGCCTCAAAACTCAGAAGATAGGAATGGGGTTTGGGCTTATGGGACAGAAGAAAATAAGTAACCTTCTGACAGAAGGGGTGATCCATTCTTGCAGATGTGGGGCTCCGCCTCTATGATACACACTTCTGTATGCCAGATACACCTCTCCAATGTGACATGTACCTCTGTGATAATATTCAGATCACCGTGTTCCCCAAGAATGAAAAATTCCGTTTTTTATTTATTGTTTTTTCTGGGAACAAATCTCAGATTTAAATTATTGATTAGCTTTCTTTCCCAAATTTTCCAAAGTTTTTTCTCAGAATTTATTAATTCCTTTTTCTCTCTTCTCTATTCTTTTCTTTCCTAAACTCTGGCCTTTGAAGATAGCAAGCAGTAGAAGTTTGGGAAATCTAGTCCTTAAAATACAATTGAGAATTTTCTCAGTACAGCTTTCTTTGAATTTTTTATGTTTCAACTCTGTATATTGACTTAATTAGGATGTCTTGCAAGATTTCTTTTCTTGCCTTGCCTAAGAAGACTATAGAAACAAAAGGACAAATAAAATTGGCAGATATAAATTAGAAACCTGGATCCAGGGAAGCACTGTAAGGATATATACATCATTTCTTTAAAAAGAAGAATAAAAAAATATGCTGAGCCAGACCCTGTATTAAGCTTGACTGTTAGGATGAACTTTATTAGCATTTAACTTGTATCACACCTTTGGTGCTAATTAAACACCTTCTTTTATGAAAAGAAGCATCTTAAGAGAAGTATCTGCATTTTAAAACTAGAAGGTGAGCTTTTATGATAACTTATTTAAAGCTCAGTTTTATTAAAAAAATATTTTATGGAATCAGAATACTGACACAAGGGGAAGGTCAGAACAAAGAAAGTATATTGAGTTTTATTTTTTCCTATGTTTTTCGACCCTCCATTCGACATTTTTTCCTGGCTTCTTACATATGTCTTTTGCTTTTCTGGGGTTTGAATAAAGGATTTTTTTTTTTTTTAACTTAACTGAATCGTTTTTCAATCTCAAAGGTGAAAAATGTTTGGTAAGTGAAATAGCTTTTTATATTTAACAATCACAAAACTTAGTGGCATTAAACAACTATCATTTATTTACCTAATTATTTTGCTCTGTGTATAGATTACTCTGGTCTCAGTTGGGTTTCCGAACATACCTGTGGTCAGCTGCCAGTCAGTTGGGAGGCTCTGCTTCTGAGAGTTGGCTGGATATTAACTAGGACCATGGAAAATAACCAGGCCATGTGACTCTTTCCATCTAGCACATTATCCCAGACTGTCATATGGAACAGCATGAGACCAACAGAAAATGAGCAGAAATGAGCAAGATCTCTTGAGGATAGAGTCAGAATTAGCTTGTCATCTTTTCTACCACATTTTACTCCTACCATATTTTATTGGTCAAAGCAGGTCACAAGGCCAACCTGGTTTGAACAGGTACAGAAAAAGGCTCTGCCTCTTAATGGGGACACATTGCAAATGGGCTGTCTACTGGGAGGGGAAAAATACAGTCAGCTTTGTAAACATTTTTACTGTGGAAAGCCTTCATCACTAGTAAAGTCTTAGATCTGATGTATAAGAGACATTGGTTGGAGCCCAAAGGTAGGTTCCTTTATGCCCATCATTTCCAGGTTATGTTTTGTAAAACCCTGGTGAATTATATTACATGGAAACCAACTTAGTTCACATCAGAATTACCACATTGCTGTTTCCCCAAGGCTTGGGCAAGTGAAAGAGTCAGGAGAGTCATTAACTTGGTTCCTTGCATGACTGAGGGCAAAGGTCATTTAAGAAAACAATTTGGGGACTTCCCTGGTCATCCAGGGGTTAAGACTCCATCTTTCCACTGCAGGGGCGTGCAGATTGGATCCCTGGTCTGGAACAAAGATCCTGCAGGGCATGCCACATGGCCAAAAAAAAAAAAAAAGAATGGAATTTGGAGAAGAGTGTCAAGACTCTAGGGACTTCCAGGGCTAGGGATAGAAGAGAAATTGTTGAAAAGGTGGTAATAAGTAGAAGCCATAAAGGCAGATAGGCCTTAAAAGAGTGTTGGGACCAAATAATCTTTCCAAAATGATTTCAAGACCTAGAATCTTAATTTATCACTCTGGAAAAATGAATTGGTAAAAAAAAAAAAAAATTCTTTTTAGAAGTATTAGAACAGAGCAAAGGTGTATCATATGTCCCATTTTAAATACTTTTCAGTTCATACATATTTTTGCTCTTCAGTCTTTTGTTGAAAAAGTAGAGACATTTTGTTTTTCTAAGCTTTGTTGCTTTTCTTTTTTGATTATTTATTTTTTGGCTGTGCTGGGTCTTCGGTTCTGCTTGGGCTTTTCTCTAGTTGCAGTGTGTGGGCCTCTCACTGTGATGGCTTCTCCTGTTGTGGAGCACAGGCTCTAGGGCTTCAATATTTGGGGCACGTGGGCTCAATAGTTGAGATTCCTGGGCTCTAGTGCACAGGCTCAATAGTTGTGGCACACGGGCTTAATTGCTCCGAACATATGGGATCTTCCTGGACCAGGAATCAAACCCATGTCTCCTAGATTGATAGCTTCTTTATCAGTGAGCGACCAGGGAAGCCCTGCTAAGCTTTAAATGGAATTTTTAAAGTGAACTTTTATTTATTATTTTGTTTTAACCTACCAACTTCTTGGTAGTGTGCGTGCATGCTCAGTATCTGACTCTTTGCGACCCCATGGACTGTAGCCCGCCAGGCTCCTCTATCCATGGGATTTCCCAGGCAAGAATACTGGAGTGGGTAGCCCTTCCCTTCTCCAGGGGATCTTCCTGACCCAGGGACTGAACCCAAGTCTCCTCCGTTACAGGTGGGTTCTTTACCGCTGAGCCACCAGGGAAGCCCCAGAAAGCTTAGGACTCTGCCTCATTTGTTTAGGGGAGACAGCGGAGGATGTGGTCCTGAGCAAGATCTCTGGGTACTCTCACCTGCCTCTCCTCTGCCGGGTGTCAAGGATGCAATACAAGGGAGGGAGGAGGACTTCTCGTGACCTGAACCACACCTGTTTCCCTCCAAAATGGGTTGCTGTGACAAAATACCACAGCCTGGTTAGCTTATAAAAAGCAGACATTTATTTCTCACAGTCTGGGATGCTGGAAGTCCAAGCTCAGGGTGGCAGCACGGCCGGGTAAGAACCCTCTTCCAGGTCACAAACCAGTATACTCACATGACTGAAGAAGCTCGAAAGCTCTGTGGGGTCTCTTTTCTGTCTGCATTTATCCTTGAACATGCTCAATCACGTCCAGCCCTTTTGCGACCCCACGGACTGCAGCCCGTCACGCTCCTCTGTCCGTGGAATTCTCCAGGCAAGAACACTGGAGTTGGTTGCCGTTTCCTTCTCCAGGGGATCTTCCCAACGCAGGGATCGAACCCGGGTCTCTTGCCTCTCCTGGATTGGCAGGTGGATTCTTTACCACTGAACTACCTGGGAAGCCTGAAGTCTTTTTAATAAGGGCACTCTTGAAGGCTCCACCTTCATGATCTGGGCACCTTCCAAAGGCCCCACCTCCTGTCACCACCATCTTAGGCTTTAGGATTTCAAGATAGAAATTTTGAGGAGACACAAATATTCAGAATGTAGCAGAGCCAGACTTCCTGCCACTTTCAGTTTTCCTCTAGATTTTAGTCAAATCCTCGTGCCTCACTTCCAATGTTGCCTTGAAGTCACAAGCATTTACAGGATGACTGTGAGAACCAATGGGTGTATATGTCACTTCTGCTGACTCCTATGTTGAAAAGAGAAAAATACATTGCTTCTGTGTAATCTCTGTAGACCAATGCCCCAAACCCCCATGCAGCTGCAGCCATGGTGTAATAGCATGCAGAAGGATATGCCCAGAAATAATGTAACTCTGTACTTTAATTCTTTTGGAGTAGCAGTGGGATATAGTGTATTTGTTCAGAGCAAGAGTTGTGAGCTGGATAACGTACATCCTGGCTGTAACACAAGCTGAGATATTTATCTCTTGTTTGCTTCAGATGATGGTGGCAAATTCCTACGACTGGTATGATTAAATGAGTGGGAACATATCAAGTATTTGGAGAAGTATGTGGCACACATTTAGTGCTCCATAAATCCTATACTGGGTTTCCCTTGTGGCTCAGATGGTAAAGAATCTGCCTGCAATGCAAAAGACCTGGGTTCAATCCCTGGGATAGGAAGATCCCCTGGAGAAGGGAATGACAACCCACTCTGGTATTCCTGCCTGGAAAATTACATGGACAGAGGAGCCTGGGCAGCCCTCCCAGAGGTGGGTAGCAGTCCATGGGGTTGCAAAGAGTAGGACACCATTGAGTGACTAACACACACAAATCCTATATTAATACACTTATAGTTTCCTTCTTAATTTAATTGCTATACAAATGGACCTCTCTTTAATTTTATTAAAAAACACAGGAGATTTTTATACATATAACATGTATAAAAATAGAATTTTAGACAGGTTCTTCTCTGTTGTTTAATATCCAAAAAACACAAAGATGCCACATATTAAGAAATTACCCAAATTTTAATCACTGAAAGAAGTCAGTCTCAAAACATTTTAGAACACAAGTCCAAATTATATAATTGCTATGCAAACAATTTTTGGTAAAACTCTCTAATTCTTGGCCTTGACATGGATAAAAAGAATTTCAGTCTCTTTTGGATAGCTGAGGATGGGAATGCAAAGAATTATGGTGTGGAGAAGACATGATTTCAGTATATTTCTCTAGAGAGTCACCTCAAGTGCCTACTTTGAGGACCAAGATGCAAATATGAGTTTAGCTCTAGCTTCCTAAACTGGTCCCCTTATAGAGGTTCTTAGATTTAGTACATGAAGATGGGACAGGATGATGGTGGGTGGAGGGAGGTGACAAAATGTTATCCTCATGGGAAAGAGACTGTTTAGACTTAACTTATTTCTCCAGCTTTCTCTACCCAAGTGAATCTCTTGTCTTTGTTTCACTGGAGTCAGAAAGTTAATAAAAACTTACTGGAATATGAAAAGATGGTCAAATATTTATTGACAGTTTAAATGTGCTACTTAAAGGTATGTGTGGCCTTAGACGTGCCTTAAAGGCAATATATTTTTATTCAGGGGGAAACCTTTACTTAGAACTTTATTTGAGTTTGACATCCCACTTGAGTGATATTTAAATAAAAGTAAAATAGAAAATGCCTCTTAGGAAAAGATGGCCTAGTTTCAGCATTTCTCCTATATTAATTCAGAGGGCTCATTTTAACTTTGCCCACAGGATGAAGTGTAAATTTCTTACCTCCACATGCTGACCTCAATCCCTGAAGCATTGTATACGTCAGCTCTACAGTGTCTCTAGCTCCATCACGTCTTTTCAGAAGCAGCAAATCTATAAAGCACATTCATTTCTTCACGTCTTTGCCCTTGTTGCTCCGCTGTTTTTATTTCTGTTGAAATGTCATGTATCCTTCAAATATCAGCCCTCGTGGATGATTTTCTCTGATTTCCCCAGATCTGGAGTCATAGGGAATTCCCTGGTGGTCCAGTGGCCAAGGCTCTGTGCTTTTACTCCTGAGGGCCTAGGTTCAATCCCTGGCTGGGAACTAAGATCCTACAAGCTGAGCTGTGCTTAGTTGCTCAGTTGTGTCTGACTTTTTGTGACTCCATGGACTGTAGCCTGCCAGGCTCTTCTGTCCATTGGATTCTCCAGGCAAGAATACTGGGGTGGGTGCCATGCCTTCCTCCAGGGGATCTTCCCAACCCAGGTCTCCCACATTGCAGGTGGATTCTTTACCATCTGAGCCACCAGGGAAGCCATACAAGCTGAGGGACACAGCCAAAAACAGGAAAAAAAAGAGAATCATAGCTGTTTTTTGTCATCTCTCCATCTTTTATTTGTTCTTCATTAGTAAATAGAGTTAATTCTGTCTACTGACTTAGTTAATCATCTGCATTCTTTTTACCATCATAAATAGTTAGCCCTTTGGTGGGAGAGTGAAATAGTTCCCAATCCTATTAGTATAACCATATAGTACCATATATATGCTGTGCCTGCATGCTCAGTCGCTTAGTTGTGTCCAGCTCTTTGCGACCCCATGGGCTATAGCCTGCCAGGCTCCTCTGTCCGTGGGATTTTCTAGACAAGAATACTGGAGTGGATTGCCATTTCCTTCTCCAGTATATTAGGCTAGAAGTCAACAAATATTATATCTATGTAATGAATAAAAAACGAAGACCTCCCCACTCCCCCCACCAAAAGTTCTCAGAACTAGAGCATACTTTCCCTCATTTCCCTTGCATGTCGTTCCCTTACTTCACGGTCATTTGGAATGCTTCCTTTGTGTCTTTGTATTTCTTCTATGACAGTCTGATTATGGACACGCCTTTAAAAAATTAATAACTTGATTTAATTAATAACAATTAAATTCAATTAACCTAATAATGAATTTAATCATTAATAATTATTCTAATTTAATGTAATAAATTAATAATTAGACCTCTTAATTGTCCTAATTGACCTCAGGACAATAGTTTGACCTTCCTGAAATAAAATTGAAGCTTTGTTCAATGTCCTTCAAAATCTGATAGTAAATCCCACGTCACCCTCTCCTCACACTTTGTTCCAGCCACCCCAAATATCTTTGTCCCAGCAATGGTCTTTCTACATGGAATGCTTTGTTCTTTCCCCTCCTCTCCATCTTTGGCTGTGTTACTCCTCATCTACAAGGTCAAGATAGATCCTACTTCTTTCTGGAAATCATCTCTAGCTCCCCATTTCATCTTCAGCCCTAGGCTGGATTAAGCCTTTCTTCTTTGTGATCTGGTGGCTCAGAGGTTAAAGCGTCTGCCTCCAATGTGGGAGACCCGGGTTCGATCCCTGGGTCGGGAAGATCCCCTGGAGCAGGAAATGGTAACCCACTCCAGTATTCTTGCCTGGAGAATCCCATGGACGGAGAAGCCTGGTAGGGTACCGTCCACGGGGTCGCAAAGAGTCGGACACGACTGAGCGACTGAACGGAACGGAACGGAAATAATAAAGATCAGAATCAAGCTTGCTGGAGTCAAGGTTTAAGGGAGAAACATCAACAACCTCAGATAATGCAGAGGACACCACTCTTATAGCCAAAAGTGAAGAGGAACTAGAGTGCCTCTTGATGACAGTGAAAGAGGAGAGTGAAAAAGCTGGCTTAAAACTCAACATTCAGAAAACTAAGATCATGGCATCTGGTCCCATCACTCCATGATGAACAGAAGGGGAAAAAGTGGAAGCAGTGACAGATTTTATTTTCTTGGGCTCCAAAATCACCATGGACGGTGACCACAGCCATGAAATTAAAAGATGCTAGCTCCTTGGAAGGAAAGCTATGACAGCATATTAAAAAAGCAAAGACATCACTTTGCCAACAAAGGTCCGTATAGTCAAACCTATGGTTTTTCTAGTAGTCATGTATGAAGGTGAGAGTTAGACCATAAAGAAGGCTGAGCACCAAAGAACTGATGCTTTTGAATTATAGTACTGGAGAAGACTCTTCAGAGTCCCCTGGACTGCAAGGAGGTCAAACCAGTCAATCCCAAAGGAAATCATCCCTGAATATTCATTGGAAGGACGGATGCTGAAGCTGCAGCTCTAATACCTTGGCCACCTGATTCAAAGAGTTGACTCATTGGAAAGGACCTTGATGCTAGGAAAGACTGAAGCAAAAGGAGAAGGGGCAACAGAGGATGAAATGGTTAGATGGCATCACCAACTCAATGGACATGAGTCTGAGCAAACTCCAGGAGTTGGTGAAGGACAGGGAAGCCTGGCGTGCTGCAGGTCACGGAGTCACAAAGAGTTGGACATGACTTGGGGACTGAACAACAGCAGCAACGAAAGATCAGAAAGACTTGGGTCAAGGCCTGATTTTGCTGCTTATCAAGCAGTGACCTTAGACTACTGCTTCTCAAACTTGATCATGCATCAGAATCACCTGGAGAGCTGGCTAAACCATGGCTCACTGGTCCCCATCTCTAGACTTTCTGATTCAGTAGCTCGGGGATGGGTCCTGAGAATTTACACTTACACAGCAAGTTTCCATGGAGAAGGCAATGGCAACCCACTCCAGTGTTCTTGCATGGAGAATCCCAGGTATGGGGGAGCCTGGTGGGCTTCCATCTATGGGGTCACAGAGAGTTAGTTGGACACGACTGAAGTGACTTAGCAGTAGTAGCAGCAGCAAGTTTCCAAGTGGCACTGATGATGTTACTGTGGGGACCAAACTTGGAGAACCACTGCTTTAAATAATCTAGTTAACTTCTCTCGGCTTTATTTTTACCATCTATGTTCATGCTAAGATGCTTCAGTTGTGCAACGACTCTGGGTTGTACGGCTCTGCAACCCTATGAACTGTAGCCTGCCAGGCTCCTCTGTCCAGGGATTCTCCAGGAAAGAATACTGGAGTGGGTTGCTCTCCAGGGGATCTTCTCAACCCAGGGATTGAACCCATATATGTTAGTCTCATGTATTGCCAGGCGAGTTCTTTACCACTAGTGCCACCTGGGAAGCCCCTTATCATTTACAAAGTGAACTTAAAAAAATTGTGTTTGATATCAATAGTACTCAATGCCAGTTAATATTGCTTCTGCATTATCACTGCTTTCACCACATTTGTTAAATTGCAGGCTGAACAGACCATTTGTCAAGTAAATCAGGAAACTCATAATGAGCAGAGACTGTGTTAGTGTTATTATTGTACCTTACGAAGTACATTAGTAAGCACTAGATAAACATATAATGGAATAAGTTGAAAGTAAGAGCATTCCATAAATATTTAATAAAATGAACTTAGGCATGTCTTCATAGATAGCCCCTGTACAGATGGTTCCACGAGTCCCTAGAGATGGCTCACTGTATTCCTGGTTTTCTTGAGATAGTTTTTGCTGCTTCATTCCTAAATCACTTTTGGTTATGGTGAATCAGTCCCCACAGCTTCTAAGAAAATTATACAAGCAACATGGAGAATTTCTGTAAAAGAGAGATAAGTAACCACAAAGATTATTCATTTGGCTCTGTAGTTACCGTTTTATACTGAATGAAAGCAGTTGCAGCCTGAACGTATGCCTGTGTTTAACACTGGAAATGGGTTAGAAATTAGCATGTGAGGAATTTAATTTGCAGTTCTTGGCAAACTCATGAAGCCCGTTCTGAGAAACCGAGCCTGCCTTTACTGTCAGCCTGTACCACCATCTTCCTCTTTGACCTCAGAATCTCATATTTCACATTCACTCATTAGTTCAGCGAATATTTCAACATCTGCTGTGTGGCAACCATTATTCTCATGGTGGAGATGCCACACGGAGACAAAGTCCCTTCTTCACAGAACCTAAAGCATGGCGTTTGCCAACTTGTACTAAATCGTTTGCATCTGTATCTCTGTCTTCCTTGCCAGGTTGTGAACTTACTGATGGTGGGTACATTATTTGTTTGATCCTTGTGTGTCCAGCTCAATATTTGGTACGTGATAGATATTCATACATATGGATTATTACTCATACAGAACGACTTTATTTTACTGGTGGTGAGAAATGGAACCGAGCACCAGAGATCAAACACTGCTGTCTCAGAGGATGTGGCACTCAATGTGTATTTTTTTGACCTGCAAAGTGTTGTTTGTTTAGTTGGACATGACTGAAGCGACTTAGCAGCAGCAGCAGCAGTGAAACGTGGAAGATTTTATGTAACTATCCAAATCTCCAGCTTCTTTTGAAAAAGCCTACGTTTCTGATCCCTTCTTATCATCCTGCTCCTTTAGAAAAAGCATGACGCCTCCATTTCACTGTAACCCCTACCACTCCCTACTGTACTACACATGAGTAAGTGTGTATATGAACATGTGTATCATGTTTGTTTACATGGGTGGGTGATTAGGAAAGAGTGAGATTCTTCAAATTCTGCATAAATCCACTGAGAGTTGGTCTTGATAATCTTATAACAACCTTAAGTCCAACCAGATAATAATACCTTCTTTTTTTTTCTTTAATGATGAAGAATGGTAACAAGGATTTGCTTTCATTTGCAATAAAAGTATATTGAGTTATTGATCTAAATTTTCTTCAAGTTTCTATTCTGCATTTTTACAGTAGGTTTCCTTTATTTCTCAGATCAACATGATAATTGCCAGCTATTCTTCTGTTGTGATATATATTCCTATCCAAAGTAAAATATATCTGGTTTGGGTTTTTTTCCTCTCTTATGATTATTGAACTAGCACTTTTTATTTGGCTTGGTTTTTTTTTTAATCATAGGAAATTAGAACTCTTAAAACTAAAATCGAATTTAAATTGTAGTTTATCAAACTAAACCTAATCATGCTTTGTTTCAGCTATCTTTAAAGAGAAGAGGAAGCAAAGATTTGCCAAAATCTGAAAAAAAGGCTCAGCAGACTCCCACAGAGGTATGTGGAAATAAAATTTCAACTAGTACATCAAACACCTCTAAATGTACATAATGGTAAGCTACATCTATATGTAGACATAATAACCAGACTCACTTGTGTAAAACAGAATTACATTATGTGTATCCATTATGTAGCTGTAAACGCAGGAGGCAATATAGAACATTCAGTCAGTTCAGTCGTGTCTGACTCTCCGCGACCCCATGAATCACAGCATGCCAGGCCTCCCTGTCCATCACCAACTCCTGGAGTTCACTCAAACTCATGTCCACAGAGTCGGTGATGCCATCCAGCCATCTCATTCTCTGTCATCCCCTTCTCCTCGCGCCCCCAACCTTTCCTAGCATCAGAGTTTTTTCCAGTGAGTCAACTCGTCGCATGAGGTGGCCAAAGGATTGGAGTTTCAGCTTTAGCATCAGTCCTTCCAGTGAACACCCAGGATTAATCTCTGCTAGAATGGACTGGTTGGACCTCCTTGCAGTCCAAGGGACTTTCAAGAATCTTCTCCAACACCACAGTTCAAAAGCATCAATTCTTCGGCGACCAGCTTTCTTCACAGTCCAACTTTTCCCTACTTTCTTCAATTTAAGTCTGAATTTGGCAATAAGGAGTTCATGATCTGAGCCACAGTCAGCTCCTGGTCTTGTTTTTGCTAACTGTATATAGCTTCTCCATCTTTGGCTGCAAAGAATATAATCAATCTGATTTCGGTGTTGACCATCTGGTGACGTCCATGTGTAGAGTCTTCTCTTGTGTTGTTGGAAGAGGGTGTTTGCTATGACCGGTGCGTTCTCTTGACAAAACTCTATTAGCCTTTGCCCTGCTTCATTCCGTGCTCCAAGGCCAAATTTGCCTGTTACTCCAGGTGTTTTTTGACTTCCTACTTTTGCATTTCAGTCCCCTATAATGAAAAGGACATCTTTTTTGGGTGTTAGTTCTAAAAGGTCTTGTAGGTCTTCATAGAACCGTTCAACTTCGGCTTCTTCAGCATTACTTGTTGGGGCATAGGCCTGAATTACTGTAATATTGAATGGTTTACCTTGGAAACGGACAGAAATCATTCTGTCGTTTTTAAGATTGCATCCAAGTACTGCATTTCGGACTCTTTTGTTGACCATGATGGCTACTCCATTTCTTCTAACATTCAGTATCTCTGCTTAAAAAGCTAGCACTAACATCCCTGTTACTATTGCTTTTGTATTGTAATCACATAGCAAAATGTCATTAGTACTTTATGCGTTGCTGCGTTTAAGAACTGTACCCATGGTGCTAATCTTGTTCACCCATATTTAATAAGGAAAATAGAATAGCTGTTCCTATAGTATCAGGAGAGGAGAAAGAAAGGAATATTGTAGGAAAGATGGCAGAGGGAAAAGAGATGGTTTTGAAGAGTCCCAGAATGAAGTAATTCTCTCTACCATGATTGGGGGAGCCAAAAAAAGAAGTGAAGGAATAAAAACTTAAAACATGTCCTCAACATGGAACCTTAGAAATACAGTCACAGTAAAGTCTAGCTTTTATAGTCAGCAGAGGTGCTGGTGGATGTAATAAAAGATTTTAAAACAGAAGAGATATTTAGGGGCAGCTATGACATTATGGCTCGCTAAAAATATTGGCTAAATATTTATTTTTAAAGGTGTAGACTGGGATCTATAATACTATATCTTATGTACTTTTTTTTTCATTCTTACAAGGTGTTTTTTCATTTGGTAAGAATTTTAACTAAATGTTTAAATATTCAAAATTGGAAAAAGTTGATCTCACTCTTTTTTAAAAGCATAACACAGTAATTGTTAAGTTTCCTGTTCTCTCTCTCCCCACTCTGTTCATTTCCCCCTTTGTATTAACATGAACATTTATAGGCCTCAGCAGTTCTAGAATCCCAGAGTCTCCTACCAAAGTCATCTCCCTCTTGTAACTGTCTTGTGTGTGCATGCTAAGTTGCTTAAGTCGTATCCAACTCTTTGCAAACCCATGGATGATAGCCAGCCAGGCTACTCTGTCCATGGGATTTCCTGGCAGGAATACTTGAGTAGGTAGCCATTCCCTTCTCCAGGGGATTTTTCCCACCCAGGGATCAAACCCAGGTCTCCTGCATTGCAGGTGCATTCTTTACAATCTGTACCTGTCTCATCCTCCCTTAATAAATTCATATATGCTCTGTCACCACAGCTTTCTCACTCTGTCTTGCCATAATTTTATCCATTAGTTTTCTTCCCCGACCTCATTTAGGGAGAAGGTGCTTTATACTCCCTGCTTTAAAGTCTTAAGTCAGCTTTAACCAACAGTTTATTTTTTTTTTTAACTTAAGTTTGTCCTATTCTTATACTTCCCATGTTAAAGTTTATTTATTCTTTTCACCCATATTCTCTAATCCAGGAATCCTTAAGTGCTTGTTCCTGGCTCTGTGGACCCTCACACCATGTGCATGTAGGCGCTTTTCTCCAAAAGACACATGCAGCTTTCATCAGCTTTTCAGTGGGACCTGGGGCCTGCATTACAGGCAGGTTCTTTACCCTCTGAGCCACCAGGGAAGCCCCCATACTAGCCAGGGGCCATCTTATTTAGCTTGTGCTCATCGGTGTCTCGTGTCTGGCACTGTGGAGTAGGATCAGTACACACTTTAGAATACTTCCATGTACCCATTTTCTAGATAAGCCATATGAAATTGCCAACATGCTGTTGATTCTGACCTACACAAATGGCAATTTCCTATGGTTCAACCTGCTACTATTGGATAGCTTTGTATTTCATTTTATTCACTTTCTTCTATGTATTCCCCACATATTCTTCCAGCGGCACAGTGACTATATACTGAGAAATAGTCTTGCAGAGCAGTTAAAAACAGTAACTTTAGGACCAGCTTGCCTACATGGAAATCTCTGCCACATACCAGCTGCATGACCTTAGCTGCTGCTGCTGCATGACCTTAGACAAGTTACTTATTCTTTCTGTGCCTCTTTTCTCATCCTTAAAATGGGGTCATAATAGAGAGTTGTTGCACGGATTAAATGAGTTGTTGTTCAATCATTCAGTCGTGTCTGACTCTTTGCAACCCCATGGACTATACAGCACACCAGGCTTCCCTGTCCTTCATTATCTCCGGGAGTTTGCTCAAACTCATGTCCATTGAGTTAGTGATGCCATCCAACTGTCTCATCCTCTGTCGTCCCCTTCTCCTCATGCCCTCAGTCTTTCCCAGCATCAAGGTCTTTTCCAATGAGTTAATACATGTAATTTATTAGAGTGCAGTTTAGCTCTAGAAATGGCTAAGTTAAAGCTAAACTCAGCTCTCTTCTTTGGGCCTTCATCATCTTAATGTTCCCCTTCCTCTTATGGTTCTTAAGAGTGAATCTTTACCGTACCAAAACAAAAGGGAGCGGGGATAACTTGCTTTGCATCTCAAAGCATTGTAATGTTTCTTGACTGCCATTAGCTGTGGAAAATAGAAGCAAGCATTTCTGACCAGTTACATTTCAACCAGGCACTTTCCATACAATCTCTGATTTAATGATTTCACATTTACATATGGGATTTCCCTGCCCAGTTCCAAATGGTGCCTACAATACTTGGGTTACAGGATGAGGATGCAAAGCACCTTGACATACTGGTTTCTGACATACAGGATGCAAGGCACATTGACATACAGGAGTAATGACTTTGCTACATGCAATACGTGTCCAACTCTTAAAATACTTTTAATGTTTTCATTCCTTTGGACAGGAGAGCTTACATATACACAAATCAGATATCCTCCTCTTTTATATTTGCTTGTCATTCTATTCCAATCTATGACTTATATATTAAACTTGGTTGCTGTTTTAGTTTGATTCAAACTGCAGTATTATGTGAACATTGTTTTTTACTAGCAACTAAAGGCCTTCCTCGCACTCAAAGACTTCATGGAGCCTAGCTGGTTTCCCCATCTCACCTACTGTTAACTTCCTGACAGAACCTAGTCTAGATAAAAGCATATTTGGCATGCATATTGTTGGTCACCTTTCTATTCCAGCATTATTTCTAATTCTTGGCTTTAATGACTTTGTCCTGCTCCGGGCTGCAACTTTTGATCATTTCTTTTCAGTCTCGCTTTCTTTTCTTCTCCCCTTTGATTGCCTCTGAAGTCATTGCAGTAGCCTCAGCCATCACCTCTGTGCATCTCATCCTCATGTCCTTCTCTCTGGGCCCAAGCTGTCTCCAGGTCCAGAGCTGTAATCTTGCTAATCGTGGGCCTGAGATTCCCACTGATAGATGTTTCTATTGGGTATCCCTCTGCAGACACACCTCAAAGGCAACATTTTAATATACTTAAACCCATATTCTTCCCCTAAAAGTTGATCCTCTTTGTTCAGTCTCTGTCCCTGTTACTGGCAACACAATCCATCAAGACACCTAAGCTCAAAAACATCAGGTTTATCTTTGACTCTTCTCCTGATGTGATATTAGACACTGTATATTACTGTCCTTAGGCTTGTCCTCAGATGGTAAAGAGTCCATCTGCAATGCAGAAGACCTGAGTTCAACCCCTGGGTTTGAAAGATCCCCTGGAGGAGGGCATGGCAATCCACTTCAATATTCTTGCCTGGAGAATCTCATGGACAGAGAAACCTGGTGGGCTAGGTCCATGGGGTCGCAGAGGGTCGGACATGATTGAGTGACTAACACATAGGATATGTCCTTGGTTTCATTCTCACTGAATTAGTCCAGCCCCCTGCCGCATGCATAGTCTCTTGCAAGGCAGCTTCTTTCTTGCCTTTCTTGCCATGGATTCGCACATCTAATCTTCCTGTGACATATATGCTTAACCCCTTTCTCTCACTGTGCTCCTGGGGTTCTCTCATCTCTCTGGGCTTCTCTCCTTTCTTGTGAACCCCTTCTAGAGGAAAGCATACAAGCCAACACATCTGGTTTTGTTATTTTTACTCATTGGCCTACTTTTGTCCTCTTGTGCATCATTTCTAGAGGCATCATGTGCAGTGGAAAACATGATTTTGAGAATCAGTCTGAATACAGATGTGCTCTGTCATGTGAACTTGGGCTCTTCCGTGAAGCTGCCTTATCTGTAAAGTGGACATTGTATATTACCTTCCTCGTGGGGCTAGTGTGAAGATGTAATGATATAAAGAATGTGACATTAAGGCTCTGCACACTCAGCAGCTCTCAGACCTTCATACTAATTCTCATTAGTGGACTGGAGAATAAGAGCCCTGTGCCCTGCTCTCCACCTCTTCCATCTGGAAAGCTCTGGGCTGTATTTACTGAGCATCCCTGGCAGAAGCTCATTATTCTCCTCACCTTCACTTTCCATGGTTGCTACATTTTTACCAGAATTCATCTCAAACACAGCTGACTCAGTGGTGGAAAATAAAGGCATTTTTATTCCCAGTTTTTGAAATGAAGAAACCAAAGTCCGCCGAAGTCACGTGAAATGCCCAAAGTGCCTGCTTAAAAGAGAATTTTGGGAAATCGTCCTTGGGAAATATGTCCTTGAACATTATAATGTGCTTTTATATTAGCTCTCAGAGAAAGAGTTGATTTACATTTTTCTGTTTGTAATTTTCCATTTAGTTAATGATTAGGGTTTGAAGGGTGTCTATGAATGTATGAGAAGAACTTCTGTAGCAGCAGTCCCCAACCTTCTTGGCAGCAGGGACCAGTTTTCATGAAAGGTGAAAGTGAAAGTTGCTCAGTCGTGTCTGACTCTTTGCGACCCCATGGACTATACAGTCCATGGAATTCTCCAGGTCAGAATACTGCAGTGGGTAGCCTTTCCCTTCTCCAGGGGATCTTCCCAACCCAGGGGTTGAACCCAGGTCTCCCACATTGCAGGTGGATTCTTTACCATCTGAGCCACAAGGGAAGCCCAAGAATACTGGAGTGGGTAGCCTATCCCTTCTCCAGTGGATCTTCCTGACCCAGGAATCGAACCAGGGTCTCCTGCATTGCAGGCAGATTCTTTACTAACTGAGCTATCAGGGAAACCAGTTTTCATGGAAGACAGTTTTTTTCACAGACAAGGGCATAGTGGGTGAGGATGGTTTTAGGATGATTCAAGTGCATAACATTTATGTACTTTATTTTTATTATTATTACATCATTTCCACCTCAGATAGTCAAGCATTAGATCCCAGAAGTTGGGGACCCCTGTTCTGTAGGATCTACTCCATCATTCTTTCATCAGGCAGAACCAGCTCCAGCCATTTCAGATTGATGGGAATACATCCCAATTTAAAAGTGATCTAGGTGGAACCAGTTTCTTCTTGGATGGACCATTCCTGTGTTAAACTTTACCTATTTTAAAGGCTTTAAAAACAATTCTCCTCTGAATAAAGATGGAGGCTAGATTATTTTCTGTATGGCTCCGTGATCATGTGCCTAACTGAGCCTTAGTGTCAGAACTGAATTCAAATTTCACCTTGGTCCTCTGCCATTTAATAGCCGTGTAACCTTGAACAATTCGTTGAACGTCTTTAAACCAGTTGTGTAATACCTACTCCTAAATTTACTGTATACATTAAATTAAGTCATATATGTTGAGAACTTTATAGACTCTGGCCAAAGTCAGAGCTCAATAAATGGCAGGGAGTGCCCATCTTCCTTCCAGGGAATGTTTCTCATATTTACTACAGTCCGGGGAATTCAACCCACAAGAAAAACAAAACAAAGTGAACACTGTTGAAAATGACAGTCAAAACCAGTTGTATGCATTGGAAACGTATAATTTTCTTAACATTGATGACCACAGTTTTTCTCTTCTTATATTCCCTTCTCTTTTTGTTTTCAGGATATAATGTCCTGATCTTTTATTTGCCAATGAATTTAAATGATTTGGAGAAAACATACAGCATCTATGTCTCTGTCTCTCCCTCTGTCTCATTAAATCTTAAATTACAAGGAAAGGGAATGATTTCCGCAGGTGTCCATTTTCGGTTGTTTTCTTTACATAAAAAATGAGCTCCTATCCCCTTCCTTTTCTTTTTCCCAATTGAGGAGGACAATGAAGATCTGAAATGCCAGCTGCAGTTCGTGAAGGAAGAAGCCGCTCTGATGAGAAAGAAAATGGCCAAGATAGACAAAGAAAAGGACAGATTCGAACATGAGCTCCAGAAGTACCGATCCTTTTACGGGGATCTGGACAGCCCTTTGCCCAAAGGAGAAGCCGGGGGCCCGCCCAGCACCAGAGAAGCTGAGCTCAAGCTGCGGCTGAGGCTGGTGGAGGAAGAAGCCAACATCCTGGGCAGAAAGATCGTCGAACTGGAAGTGGAGAACCGAGGCCTGAAGGCGGAGCTGGACGACCTGCGGGGCGACGACTTCAACGGCTCGGCCAACCCCCTGATGAGGGAGCAGAGCGAATCCCTGTCGGAGCTGCGGCAGCACCTGCAGCTGGTGGAGGACGAGACGGAGCTGCTGCGCAGGAACGTGGCCGACCTGGAGGAGCAGAACAAGCGCATCACGGCGGAGCTCAACAAGTACAAATACAAGTCGGGGGGCCACGAGAGCGCGCGGCACCACGACAGCGCCAAGACCGAGGCCCTGCAGGAGGAGCTGAAGGCGGCGCGCCTGCAGATCAACGAGCTCAGCGGCAAGGTCATGCAGCTGCAGTACGAGAACCGCGTGCTCATGTCCAACATGCAGCGCTACGACCTGGCCTCGCACCTGGGCATCCGCGGCAGCCCGCGTGACAGCGACGCCGAGAGCGACGCGGGCAAGAAGGAGAGTGACGACGACTCACGGCCGCCGCATCGCAAGCGAGAGGGGCCCATCGGCGGCGAGAGCGACTCGGAGGAGGTGCGCAACATCCGCTGCCTCACGCCCACCCGCTCCTTCTACCCCGCACCGCCGCCGGCGCCCTGGCCCAAGAGCTTCTCCGACCGGCAGCAGATGAAGGACATCCGCTCGGAGGCCGAGCGCCTGGGCAAGACCATCGACCGCCTCATCGCCGACACCAGCACCATCATCACCGAGGCGCGCATCTACGTGGCCAACGGGGACCTGTTCGGACTCATGGACGAGGAGGACGACGGCAGCCGCATCCGCGAGCACGAGCTGCTCTACCGCATCAACGCGCAGATGAAGGCCTTCCGCAAGGAGCTGCAGACCTTCATTGACCGCCTCGAGGTGCCCAAGTCCGCCGACGACCCCGGCGCCGAGGAGCCCATATCCGTGAGTCAGGTACAGCTCTGCCTATTGCGAGCCACGGCGCTGGCGAGGCCGGTCCGCGGAGCCGCGGTCCCCGGAGGGGCGACTCCGCGCACCCACCTCCACGCCCCGCTTTAGGGAAAGCCCAGCCCAGAGCCTCTCTGGGCATGGAAGCTCCACGGCGCACTTGTTCTTTCACTTGTTCCTTCTTCAGACCTGAGGTTTTCGTCATCCAATCACTTACTAAGTTAATTGTTCCCTCTCTGATCTATTTCAGAGAGAGCTATACCCACCTCTCCCTTCCCCCTGTTTTTGTGTAAAGATGGAAGGATTTCTAAGATTATTATTGTAGGTCGACATTTTCAGTATTAACTCTACTAATTCCAACAGATTTTGCCGCAGGAAGATCCTGAATAGAAATCTTCTATTGCTGGTCTGTGGTTTTTGAGCTGAGATTCAAGTTAAACTTAACCTATTTTAAACTCAGTAAATGATCAGAATTGATGCATAACTACTGGCGGTGGTTGTTGTATAGTTGCTCAGTCGTGTCCGACTCTATGGGACCCCAAGGACTGTAGCCTGCCTGGCTCCTCTGTCCATGGGATTTCCCAGGCAAGGGTACTGGAGTGGGGAGCCATTTCTTTCTCCAGGGGATCTTCCCAATCCAGGGATCAAACCTGTGTCTCTTGCATTGGCAGGCGGATTCTTTACCGCTGAGCCACCAGGGAGCCAGCGGTAAAGACAGATGGTTTTGTTTCCGGAGCTCTCCCTACAAGAGAAGCAAATAGAAGCCTCTGTTGTACCTACCACCAGTCAAAGTAACATGATGTTTATTTCTAGAGAAAATCACTGTCCGTTCTATAGCGAAGACCCTCAGGCTGGGGAAGGAGTGTTATACTTTAGCCTTAAGGCAACACTAATTCAGAGAAATAGTAATAACTATTCCCGAACAGGGAAAACCAGCACTTTTCCTTCATCCTAATTGTAGAGGCACATCTGATGAATTGGACTGATCTCCTCTAGCCAGGTATGGTGGCCAAAAACCAATGCATTTTGTCAGAGTTAACCACATAAGAGAGAGTTTACAAAACAAACAGGCAGTACTACCCTTCTGGCAAGCCTGGTATCTTATATCCATTGGAGACCTCACAGAAGAGCAACAGCATGCATGGCTTTTAAGGCATGCAAGAGGTTTAAATCTAAAAATCAGTTTATACACAGAAGCATGATATTAGATTAACTGCCTGTTAGTCACAACTAGAAAAATCCCAACCCTATCGCTTATTTATCTTGCATGCTGCTTTGCTTTGCTATTTAAAAAAATAAAAAGTTTTATGATAAAACTTGTTGAATTTTGAAATGTTAATGATTTTTTCTCTATGTATTATATCAAATAGTTGGTTTTTAATTTCCTTGTTGCAGATTTTGAATACTTTGAACATGTGTTTTTTCAGTTATACTCTCAGAAAGAAATAGCAATCAGAGTAAGAGAAAGTATGTATATAACAGTAGGCTTTCAGACTTTGTAAGTATATATGAGGGAGGGGTCTTTAAGTTGAATGGATATGTAGATTAGTTGATATAAACAAGTTTTAAAAATTATTATTAATTAATTCTTCTTTTTGTCTTTGCATTTACCTTCCCAGATGTTCCAGCCTATCATTTTACTTATTCTCATTCTTGTATTATTTTCATCACTTTCTTACACAACAATATTTAAACTTGTCTTCCTTTTTACACTGTTTTTTGTACTGTAAACCTTCCCTCATTTACCATTCATTGTAGTATTTCAGTTTGTTTGTTTTGTTCACCCTTCAAGACAAGAAGTAAAAGAAGTATAATTTCTGTAGTAACCAATGCTATAAAAACACTGAAGACTGCTTATTTCTTTAAAGAGACGCATCTTCCCACTACCAAATTCAGTAAGAAGCCTGAGCATTAAATATTTCAGGTAAGGGTGTAAGTATGACTTCTCTTTTTATAAATAATTTTCATTTTTGCTACTTTCTTTTATATTTTGATTTGTACTCTTCTTAAATCACTTTTAAGAAACATTTCCCAAGTCTCTCAATTATTTCTCAGTATTTGACTATTATGGTAATTCAAAACCTGGACATTCACAAGTTGGTCACATCTTAGAAAATGTATAGATTTATAAGGTGCTTTTGCTAAATTGCATCAGATTAACAAAATAATTTTGATAACCAGTACGTATCAGCAAAAATTATGGTGAAGAAATAAAATGTGACCATCACGGAAACTAAACAAGTCATTGTGATGCTGATGGTGTTTTGTCTACGTGTTTGGAAGCATGAGAGTGGTTATGCCTTAGTTCATTGAGAAAGGAATTATCTTTGTCCTCTGCATTTGACCAGTTTCAACCATTCAGACCAAACCAACCATATCTGTGTTTCCTTATTGTGTGCCTGCGTGCTCAGTCACTTCAGTCGTGTCCAACTCTTTGCAACTGCTGGGACTATAGCCCGTCAGGCTCCTCTATCCATGGGATTCTCCAAGCAAGCACACTGGAGTGGGTTGCCATGCTGTCCTCCAGGGGATATTCCCAACCTAGGGATCGAACCCACATGTCCTGAATCTCCTGCATCGAAGGTGGATTCATTATTGCTGAGCTCCCAGGGAAACCTTTTTACCTGTTATACTTGGAGCCATATGTTGCTAATCAGGTTTGTTGCCTGGCATCCTGTCCTCTGTAATAGATTACCATGCAGAACTGCTTCTGGAGCAGGAAATATGCTAGAAATAAAGTATATGAATTATTTTGAGTAGGGGAAAAATAGTTATTCTGTAGAATCTCATTAAATCATAGTCCAAAGCCAGTAGCATAGTTCCAGTGGGAGTTGCTCTGTAGACAAACTTACTTTGGTGAATCTCAGCACTGCCCTTTCTCCTCCTACCTAAAGTGGTCTGGATAGGTTTCCTGTAGCCAAAAGGTCCTATGCTGTCCACCTCACTGGCAATTTACAGAGTAGAAAACTGGACTCAGTCATGCTGAGTCATGCTGATTGAGTGATTGAGAGCACTCACTGAAGTCACCTACTTAGAAATACTGGCGAGTTGGTGGATAGATATGAAAATCTGTAATAAAAGGAAGTAACTTGCCCCCAGCATAAAGAATGATATATGGAAAATCTTTGCTCCAGTACAGAAGTTGGTGCAGGCTACAGTCTTTTGAGTCCTTATCCGTCAGCATGTAAATTTCCCTTTCAGTGTTAATTTAATAAAAAGAAAAACTACATAATAATTAAAAATTGAGTTTATAATGTGCTTAGTTGCTCAGTTGTGTCTGACTCTTTGTGACCCCATGAACTGTAGCCCCCCAGGCTCCTCTGTCCATGGAATTCTCTAGGCAAGAATACTGGAGTGGATTGCCATGTCCTCCTGCAGGGGATCTTCCCAACCCAGGGATCGAACCCAGGTCTCCTGCATTGCAGGGGGATTCTTTACTGTCTGAACCACCAGAGATACCTACTCTTAATGTATCTGATTTTTAATTTGGTTTTAGTTTTTGTTTTGTTTTGGGGAAAAAAGAGACTGGGAGTGAGGAGTGGTTAGCCAACAGTTAGAATCTGTCAGTACATACTTCCCAGCTTTTCATCTTAAGATTTCAAGTGGTTAGATAAAGCTTCATGACAAGAACAAATGAAATAGCATAAATGCTATATTTAATCAGTTATACAAATGTTACTTTAAAAAGTATTTCATCTCAAGGAAAGCAACCACTTTTAAAATAAAAAATTAATTAAAGATCAGAATTTTACTGTTAGAACCTTGATTAGACCCCAGATTGCCGTCTTGGGGGTTCCCAGGTGGCTCAGATGGTAAAGAATCTGCATGCAATGCAGGAGACCCCAGATTGGGAAGATCCAATCCCCAGATTGGGAAGACCCAATCCCCAGATCGGGAACATCCCCTGGAGAAGGGAATGGCTACCCACTGGAGTACTTTTGCCTGGAGAATTCCAGGGACAGAGGAGCCTGTGAGTTACAATCCATGGGGTCTTAGTACTGAGCAACTTTCACTTTTGCTGTCTCGGAGGAATCGTTTTGGCAATGAAAGTGGAACTGAAAGTAGATGTTTGAGGCGGAAATTTATATGAAATGCTTATTGCCTTTGGGCTGGAATACAGCCAGTAAGCAATGACTCTCTCATCTACCTGTGAAGCATTTGGTAGTTTGTGGAGGTGTTTCAGGTTCCAGTCACCGTGACTGAAAGCTCTACTGGCATTTAGAGGAGAAGGGCCAGAACTTCAAATACGTGTCGTTCCCAGATTCCTAGCTTTGTCCCTATGAGAAAGTATGGTGTGCAGTGTACTTGTTCACTTCAGAAATGTCGTAGATATTCAGTATCCTGTGTGGCTTTAAGAAACTGGCTTTGGAATGGAAATTATCTTTACCACAAGGAGAACCAAAAACTAAATATTTACATTAGTGGTTTTCAATCCTAGCTGCACATCAGAATTCCTGGCTTGTTTTTAGAATTGACATGCTACTTCACATTAATTGAAATCTAATATATGAATCCAAGCAGATATATATATTTTTTTAACTCCCAAGAACCACTGCTTTAGATGTTTGAATTATTAAAATATGTATATAATGTACATACAGCATATTTACCAATGTCACAGCAAACTGTGTGATACTAGCTGTATAGAATCATCGGTTGTCTAGATTTTAGTAGACCTTAAAATTCCAAGCATTCAGTGAACATCTGTATCGTCTTTATAGAACATGTCTACCTTTGTCATATGGCCTTTGCCAGAAGACCTGTAATGACAAAGCAACTCTGTTTCCATACTGGTAATAGTGTTAGAAAATTCCCCCTTTCATTCAAACAGGTTTTTGAAAGAAACAAAGCTAGAGAAGACAAATCGGAATAATACGTGTCAGAAAGGAGAACCATGATGAATATTGTGTGTGTCGGGGTCACACACACACCAAGAGATAATGGTGCACGTGAACGCTGAATTAAAACCTCAAGATAATCCCCCCCCAACACATCATAACAAACCACCACTTTGTCATTACACAATCATCTCTGCCACAAAACTTCCCCATGTGATCCACAGAGGATATGGTGTCCCACAAGTCCACCAGGGATAACGGATGCCAACTGACTCTACCCTCCAAACACAAAACAGAAAGCATACATAAGAGATGTGAGAATGGAGCAAAAAGATAGAGCATGAATCCTTTGTTTATTTAACACACATTTTGAAGTATTGGCTATGTTAGGTATAGAGGAAATTGATGTTCAGTTTCTATGTTTTCACAGCTTTCAACTGGCTAATTGACAAGGACAGAGATGTAGACAGCTAACTCTGACTTGTATTCTTACCGAAGTGCAAAAAAAAGATTTGTGGTTGCAATTTATTCTTTATTGCATACCTGATAGCATGTTAGATTTCCCTAAGAGAGGACAGTAAAACTCCTAGGCATTCTTGGATGGAAGAATACAGAAATCAATGTAGGGGTCGGCTTCCCACGTGGCGCTAGTGGTAAAGAACCCACCTGCCAATGCAGGAGACTCAAGGGATGTGGGTTTGATCCCTGGGTTGGGAAGATCCCCTGGAGGAGGGCACGGCAACCCACTCCAGTATTCTTGCCTGGAGAATCCCATGGACAGAGGAGCCTGGTGGGCTACAGTCCATAGGGTCGCACAGAGTCGGACACGACTGAAGCGAGTTAGCATGTGGGCAGTACAGATATCAACAATATCTTGTGACCTGAACAAGAAAGGTGAGGCTAACCAAGGGAGGTCCAGGCTATCCAAAACATCAGCCTTGTTCTCAGATCTCTTGTGAAGCATTAAAGTCTTCCTGGCAACAGTGTTATTAACCTTACCTGTGGATCCCAAAGCCATTGACTTTATAGAAGAATTTCATGAGAAATTTGAACTCCATCCAGGGTCTTTGTATATGAACCCCAGTAAGAAAAAGATGAGGGGAGACAGGACTGACTTGGAGGCTCTTTCCGCCTCTGCCCCACCCACTGCGGAACTGATTACCTATTTTGTGCCTCTGTGTGCACCCGCATCTTTATACACTGTGATATACAATGGGAAATGCATCCAGTGTCAGGGAATTCAGGCCTGACTCTATCTCAGGGCGCTGATGGGGGCCAGTAATTGGAAGGTGGTCTCAGCGAATTGTCAGCAGATGGAAATTAACCTGTCCCTTGCCTTCTTCTCCTTGGAACATGAGGCTGTTCTCTGAGCACCCAGGATCTGGGGTGACTGTCTTCCTTTAACTGCAGGACATAGTCACGGGAAGAAAAGCTGACAGAGATGACTCCCAAGGCCTCAGAAAGGAAGTCTCTAGTATCTCCCTTCCCCTCCCCTTTGATTCTGTTCTTTGCATGGTCTTTGTCGTATGAAGCCAGTTCTAAGAGAGGAACATCCAGGCTCCTTCGTTCATGAAGCAAACACAACCCTCCAATTATTGAAACAGGGACTCTTCTCCTATTTGCACCTTTGAGAACTGTGCTATTTAAACATCACCCTGAAAATAAATTCAAACAAACAAAAATTCCATTGCTTGCACATTCTTGGGCGTAGGAAGGAGTGTCTTTGGCAATTTGGCTGAGATTTAAGAAAAAAAGAATTCAGTTGGCTATTTTTAAGCAGAACAGGCTCAAACTCAAAACAAGGGAAAATTCAGTGCTGAGCCTGGAATGTGTATTGGCCTGCATTCCCCAGCCTTCATTTCTTTCTGTGTGGTAGAGTGGGATACGATTATTTCGTCAGCTGCCAGTGAACTTTGGAATGTCAACTTGGTTGCTAAGCCTTAGCTCCAAATATTCATGTGGTGTTGGTAGCTATATTCTTATAGAACCGCAGCTCATTTTCATCTGTCAGTCATGCTTCAGGTCAGATGCTCTAATGTAAAGTCAGGATTGAAAGTGAGAAAAGTTGACACGTTTAGGGACCATTTTCAAGTAGAGCGCTGTTACAACCAGAGAATAGGAGCAGCAAAGGCAACACTCAACTCTTAAAAACAAGGAAGAATCTCCACCTTTCACTTCCCACTGTCAAACCAGGTGTTGTTGTCTCAAAGGACCTATTTTTATGTTATACTTCAGATGTTTATGTTTAATAAGCTTAAATATGTTGACATTTCCTGATTATTTCATTGTTACAGTTATAAAAGGTTTTCTTAGTTCACACTTGTATGAGTTTCTCTATAGCTAAATAGGGTACCATCCACATCCAGCATCTGAAAATAAAATTGTAAGATTTTACAAATTCACAAAATTTACTCTGCATGTGTGCTAAGTCACTTCAGTTGTGTCTGGCTCTCCGGGACGCTGTGGACTGTAGCCCACCAGGCTCCTCTGTCCATGGGATTCTCCATGAAAGAATACCGGAGTGGGTTGCTGTGCCCTCCGAGAGGGGATCTTCCCAGCCCAGGGATCGAACCCACATCTCTTATATCTCCTCTGTTGGCAGCCAGGTTCTTTATCACCAGTGCCACCTGAGAAGCCCTAAAATTTACTATACACGTATATAATCAATGGTGTTTAGCAGTTTTTCATCCTTTCAGAAAATATTCATGTAACGTTTTTGACTTGAGGATGAGACTATTTCTTTGAATGTTGTTGAAATCAGATTTTCTGTTGAGGGTTTTTCAAGTTCAGTTCATAATATTTTACTTGTTTTGATTGTTTTTCTTTTAAATTATCAATGCATTTTTAGATATATTAAATAATCTTAAGTTTTATTTTGTACTGAAATAAATGTCTTGTACCATGGTAAAGGATCTGAAACATGCCTGCGGGCCTCCCTTTCTGAACCCTCATCTCCAGATCCTTTAGCGTGGCCTCCTCAAGTCATGATGCCACAGTTTCTTTGCACCTGGGTATCAAGACCTCTCACATTAGCCCCTCAAAATCTAGCACCACTCATTCAGTTCCACTTTCTGATCTGTCTGTCTCTCTCTCTGCTCTACAGCCCACAAAGGAAACAGCTTCATTTCCCAGGCTCTGATCAAAGCTTACCTATACCGACTCTTCCAGCCCTTTCTGTGGGTTAGCTGTTCTCCTTTTCCTTTAGACGGGTTTGTAATCATGGCAATTGAGTTATCTGTTTTCCATTGGTGCCTCTTTACAGTTTCTAGTTCCTTGTTACAGTGCTCTGCGCTTGTTAATCCTCTTTCTTAAATCCTTTAGCATTTTTGTTACCTCCTTTTTGAACTTGGAGTCAAGTTGACTAGAGAGATGGGTTGTTCTTTTTGGAGGATTTCCCGTGTTCTTTTAATGGGTTCTCCTTTTCTGAGCAAAGTTGTGACTAGCTAGTAATCGCTTCCTCTGTTAATGGCATTTTATCAGACAGTTACTTAAAATATAATGCTGTCACTTAATGGTCATAAATCTAACATTTCTGGTAGAAGATAAAGGTGGGGTGGAAACACCCTGGGGTGGGGCAGGGTGGGGAGAATACAAATTAATTCCTGTGTCCTTCAAGTTATTACACCCTCTCAATGGCCTCTCAGCCCTGCTCTATTGCTGGAACTTCCTAACAGAAGTGTCTCAGGGTGGCCCTCTTGTGGTGGACAGGCATTCCCAAGGCCCTTTTCTGGAATGAAATGAGAGGTAGTCCCAGAAGAGTCCCTGTGTCACTTAGCTTTTATTGTCATCACTATCAACATTTCCCAAGTCAAGAATCTTGAAATAATATAGTGAGACAAAAACAAATAATAGTATAATAACAAAAAAATTTAATATAGTGAGACGCCAGAAACAAATTGGAAAATCATCAGCAAGATCTGTCTCTAGTTCTAAATAACTAAACATGTTTTAAAAATGTTTTGTTTCTTCAAAATATAGACCAGTACTTAAAAAAATAAAGCAGATAGTTTGAAACTCTTCCCTTTGAATATTTCTGTCATCTGGAAATGCCTGTTCATAAGCCCCATGACAGATTTGCTTGGCTAATATATTTGACATGTCGCCATCCCTCAGAGTAGAGGAGACAGCCAGCATCCCGTGATTTTAAGGGAAAAACATCCAGCACTGGGAAAATAGCACATTAGCTGGAACATGAAAATCTAAACATGTAACTCCATGAAAAATAAATCACCCCAGACAGATTCTAGTAAGTATCGACATCATATTTCTTTTACTAACAGAAGAGTCCAGACACTGTCATTCTACAACTCATATAACATAGGACCAAACTTGACAGAATCAGCTGTAGAATATTATAAACATTAAGAAGCCTGGGCCTCATCACTGGATGGTCTGGTTCAGAAAGTCTCTGGAGGAGAATTTTTTAAATAATTCTTTGAGTGATTGCAGTGTACAGCTAGGTCTGAGAGTAACACTGAATGGTGCTCCCAATGGCAGAATGCTATGGGGACTGCCAAGAGGGGTGCTCCATATTTGTTCATTTGTTTCAAGGAATATTCAAGAAGTGGGTAGTTACGCTGCAGTTGAGGCGATGGAGCTGGTTGAGGACACAGATTTGCTTTATTCTTCCAGTCCTCAGAATCCAACCCTACACCTGGTCCAGAGTTGGTGTGCACAAATATTCATCACGTGGAATGTTAATTGGAGTACCCAAGACCTCTCCTTAAGGATGGAAGATTCAAGATTCAAAAGAGTTCTACTAAACAACTGAGATGTTTCATGAAGCATTTTATTTTTATTAAATAGATATAATTTATTAAAATTTATAACTTTCAAATTAGCAGACTTTTTAAGCAGTTTTGGTTACAGAAAAATGAGCAGAAAGTCCCGAGAGTTCCCACATAAAGCACTTAAAAAATTTCAAAGGGTAGATACTATACTGCAAGGAAGGATTATTTAATATTTGCCACCTGTAATAGTTTCTAATTTTTAATATGCTATGAGTTGAGTTTTTCAAAGTCATCCCTTCCAATTTTTTCCATCTCTTTACAATAAAAATAGAAAAACAGTACCTCTTTAGCTGGCAAATATGTTTAAAGAGTAAATGAAGAAGGGCCTGAAAAACTATACAAGCAAGAAATCAGAAGCCACCCAATCTAATATATGGCCAGAGCTGTTATAGCATAAAGAGATGAAATAAATAACCATTTGTGGTGCTTCAAAATCATTCTTCAGACAGAGAACTGTAAATGAAATGTGCAATGTGTGCTAAAGACAAAGTCGGTGCTTTTATCCCCAGGTTTTTTACGATCACTCAGTTAAAATTCTTTTGTCTTCATGTTCTGACCAAGGACTTATATTATTGAATGATACAAACTTTTCAAGATAAATAGCTATAAAGATAAATACTCTCTTATATGACTCCTGCATCATACTTGGAAGATGAAATATTAGTATTAGCCCCTCATTTGGACTTAGAAAAAATGAGTTTAAGATTTGGCAAGGCTAGAAGTCAGTGTTTCATGCCCAAAACTCTTATTCCTGGGTTCTATTCCTTACCTTGAGCTCGTTGGAATTTTAAACTTTAATTCCTCCCCCCAGGAATTAGCAGACCTGGATTCTGTTCCTGACATTGCCAGTAAATGGCTTTGTGACCCTCAGTAAATAACATAGAGGCCTCTTCCCTCAGCTGTAAAATGAGAAGCTTGACTGGACAGTTCCAGTTTTTTCTGGTTATAAAATTCTATAAGTCTGGAAACACCTCCTAGTGACATTTATGCTCTCAACATTCCTCTTTCCCCCTTTCCAAAATGTTTTAGTTTGTGGCTTGATATCATCATTTATACAGATCATTTCAAACCCTTTCCAGGATTTTCTGTTTTTGTTTCTTGACAGCAGCTTGTGTTTCTACGTTTACTTTAAGTATTATTATATGCATTTCTTTACATATTTGTTACACGTTGAAATAGGATTAGTATGACATCAGATACAAATGATTCTTCCAAATTCTCTCCAATGTATAGAGCAATAATTTGAGTCAGTTTCACAGTTGAAGGTTTAAATATTTAAATGGATTCAAAGTAACCTGTATTATGCAACAAACTACACTTTTTCTATAAGGTTTTCAGCCATTATGACTCCTGCATGAAAATGTCAGGAATTTCTAAATGTCTGAATATTACTCTATGGCTGAGCATACTGGCATCAGTCTTTAAAATCCATTTGTTTTGTGTACGTAACAGCAGGAACTTTTCTTGGAACAAACTTTCTTAACATTTTTAGTGGGAAGGTTCAGAAATACCTGTGCTGAATATTTATTGCCTTTGTTTGTTGTCATCTAATTGTATTACTTTATTTCTTTAGGGTGTGAAATACAGCTTGGAAATATTAGCTAATACACATAAAATTATACAACAGAAAAGGTTGGCAGATACTAGAATAAATGGTAGATTTGGGTGAAATTCCATCAGTTTTTCATCCCTCATTTTTTATTCTATATATAATTTAAGGTCAACTTTACCATGACAAGATGCAGATGAAACAACTACAAAAAATAATTACTGGAACACCCGTCAAAAATGACATTGAAATAGGTACTGATGAGTGAAAGTACAGAGGAGAGAGCAATACAATTCTTTCTGTAATTAGCTACATGTTATCTGAAGTTCTGATAGGGTGTGGAAAACTGTCTGAATTTAATTTGCAAAAGACACATGGAAATTAAGAGGTCTGGAGTGACAGAGAGGGTTCAGTTCAGTCAGTTCAGTCGCTCAGTCGTGTCCGACTCTCAGCACGAGAATGAATCACAGCACGCCAGGCCTCCCTGTCCATCACCAACTCCCGGAGTACACTCAAACTCATGTCCACAGAGTCGGTGATGCCATCCAGCCATCTCATTCTCCGTCGTCCCCTTCTCCTCCCGCCCCCAACCTTTCCCAGCATCAGAGTCTTTTCCAGTGAGTCAACTCGTCGCATGAGGTGGCCAAAGTATTGCAGCTTCAGCTTTAGCATCAGTCCCTCCAATGAACATCCAGGATTGATCTCCTCTAGAATGAACTGGTTGGATCTCCTTGCAGTATAAGGGACTCTCAAGAGTCTTCTCCAACACCACAGTTCAAAAGCATCAATTCTTCGGCGATCAGCTTTCTTCACAGTCCAACAGAGAGGGTAGGAGAAACAATTTCATTAGATGATCCTGTAGAGATGCCTTGGGGATATTCCTTTCCCCCCACCCCCACCCCCATGCCAAGATCCTCCTTCTGTCCTGATGAGGATGGAGGCAGAATGAGCTAACATTTCTTAGTACCTGGTACGTAAGTCGTCCCCCCACCCCCCATACTCTTGAAACATCCTTACCAAGTAAATTTTCCCTTTACAGAATTAACAAACTTGAAGTTCGCACAGATAAGTGGTAGCAGTAATTTGAAACCAATATCTCTATGACAAAATTCCAGTGTCCTCATTTAGAGAACCCAGTTCTAAGACCTATTCCTCTGTGTAGTCAAGCTTCTATGAATTTCAGCAAGATACTTGGCCTCTTTGAGCCCTGGTTTTATCAGTAAAATTGGATTAATATCTACAGACACATTTTCTGCAAGAGTGAACTAAAATGAAGATACATTAGCTATCAGAAGTACTTAACACAGAGCTGTGCAGAGTTGTCTCTAGTCCTCACTATTTTTACTATAACTACCATTGTTGTTAATTGCTTTTGAGATTATGATGCTAGGCTTTCAAAACACAGCGTATGATTTCATTTAATTGTCCTACATATACTAAAGTCCTACTATGAGCAAGTTATACTTAGTAAACATTTTAGCTCCCCAAGAACCATTTATCTGGAAGGAGGCAAAATACTGTGACAGTGAATATGTAGAGCTTTAAGGACCACACAGACTTTGGACTTGAGGATAAGCCCTTATTATTTAAAGCTTTATCTAGCATATTTGCTGAATTAGGCTGCAGCACACCTTAATTGAAAACAAGTGTCTCATTGTTTTTTTTTTCCCTTCCCACAATAAATATTGTCCTTTCCCATGGTACCTAATTTCCTCCAGCAGAAAGACATCACCATCACCACATAGATATAGGCAGCAAGCTACCAATGAATCACAAAGAACAAGGAGGCTGGTCTTTATATGCCATTTCGACCTTATTTCAAGACAGAAGTTTGATACATCCTCACAAATCTTTTGAGATTATATATATGAAATTCCTGCCACATTGAAAATACCAACTTCCAAAGGCACCAAAAAGTGCAGTTCTGAAAGGGGGGAAGAGAGAGGTAGGCAAGATGATTCTGGCCTGTAAACAAGGAGTTAACTTTTCCAAATAAGTGAAGTCTAAAATTGGCCATTGTCATCGTGTGATATTAACACCAGCTCTTTTGGCAAGTTTAGAAATACTGGGCTCCCTTATAAAAGTTAAAAATGTCCTGGACCTGGAGTTGTTTACCCAGAGTAGGAGCTGCTCTAAAGTTACAGAGCTCTGGTTGGAAGAGGTGACTCAAAGGCCGCCTCCGAGAACCTGACGTCACAGTAGTCTCAGCTGCTGCTGTGACACTGGGCTGAGCAGCTTTTTGATTTGTGAAAGTGGTAGAGGTTTCAAAGGGACTTGTCAGTACCTCTCTGTTGAATGGTTGGACTGATTTTACATTCCCATTTCATGCAAAGAAGCAAGATTCACTGCTCCAAGACTTCAAAGACTTTTCACTCTAAAACAACCTCCCATTGCTAGGCTGACCGGTGGTTGGACCTCCGTAGGATTTCTCCCCAGTGCAAAAAGGTATGTTTGTTTTCTGGCAGTTTGAAAGCAAGTGAGTAATTGTGGCAAAATATAGAGAGGGTCTGCTGCTGACATGTTTAAAGCTGCGGATAGACCGTTTAAGTGGAGGGTGATTTAAACATCTGCTTGATTCAGCATCAGTGTCTGGGCTTCAAAACAGTGGGGCGGGGTGCATAATGGATTTTACTGACTCCCAGGGAAGAAAGGGTTTAGCTGCTGTGAGTGGATTTCCTGACTCTGGATTGATGGTGCCACCCGCTCTGTGAGACGGTTTTTCAAACACTGCCTTTCAGAACTTTGAAGACCACATTCCCTGCTGTAGGATTTCACTAAATTTATTTATTCAAAACCTAGTTTCATTAGGATGAAGACTTTTTAGCGTTCGCCGAGTAAAGTTCAGTCTTTGAAACTGATGGCATTTGAAAATGGCAGAGAAAAATAAATCAGTGTGGTTTCATCCAAGATGATGGTTTACTCACTGCATGAGAAGTGTTTCTGTAATTTGAGTTGAAGTGCATGACATTCATAATGGGTTCATCTGCAGTTAGGAGGGAACTGTAATCTACACTTCTACTGTTTAAGCTGGTTAAGTTTAGGCATCTGTTTATCCAAGCCAAATGTATTTTTCAAAGCTTTTATCAGTTAAGTAAAATCAGTGTGCCTGTAGGTTGGATGTTTTCTAGTTTGAATATATAACTGAAGAGAGAACAAGAAGATAATGGAAAGGCAAAACTGATTTTTCAGAATTGCGTGTGGTAATATCCCTTTGACCCTATTGGAAGATAAAGAACATGTTGAAATAGCCAGTTTTAAGAATTCCTTTTTGCCTTGTAACAGAATCAAGTCATGGTTTTCTTTGGAAAGTGCCTTTGCCAGTGAACACTAAGGGAGGAATAAGGTCTGTTAATCAGTTGAAATGTTGCAAGTGATTCCTAATAGCCTGGAAAAAGGGCTGGAGAATCCTGGAAGCAAATGGTGCATAACTTTGATGGGTATAGACAAGGGAATTCCTGATTCCTCAAAGTTAAGAGGAAGCAAGGCATCTCCAAGGCAAACGGTTGTTCTAGGAATTGTGAGATTGACAGTACCTACTGTGTGTGGCATTCCTATAGGAATGTGTAACCTCCTACGAATGAAAATGTTTCCATGATATGAAAAGTAGCATGTTTAGGGAAAGGAAATCAGAGAATAGTAAACTCTGAACAAAACTCTCCAAAGGGAGAAGTTACCATCCAGTCTGCTCTCCTAACATTGTTTCATTTGTTTGGCTAAAATCCAGTTTTTAGTGGGGAAGATGAAGGTTTAAGTGGTAATGATGAAGGTGTAGTTAAGAGTGGAGCATCCCTCAGATGAAGAAGTTGTTACCATGACCCATGTGAGGCTAACATGGGAAATGGAACTGACTCACCGTGAAATTCCTGTGTTGCTCCTAAATTTTGCTTCCTGGTAGGGCCGGAAGGTTAGCAGAACTTACTTTCCTCTCATCATCATACTTATGCAACCCACTCACAACTCTTCTACAAATCTGGCTTCCGGCCTTGGGGAGGGAGAAGTGGGTTAAAATGGATGATGTAATGCTCACTTAGAGTTGTTGGGGGAAGAATGTGAGCATGACTGAGTAATGCAACTCCGTCTGTCCCTTTACATGTGCTCTTACACATTTTTATTCTGAATGAAATTCCGGAGAGAGTGAAGTGAAACGGAGAGTCAAGGAGACCTGGGGAGGGGTGTAGAGAGCAGAAACTCTTCCTTCTCTCCCACGGAGATACCAGTATCTGTGGGTGAAAAAGTGTGACGGCTAGGAACAAAGAGAACTTTTATATTGGCCTCCGCAGAAAGCACTGAAATTGAGTTTTTGAATCAGCAGAGCCATTTTACCCCATAACTTTTCATTTCAGAACATTATGTCCCTGCAAAATTGCCCTATTTAGTTGGATTTTTTTTTTTTTTTACATTTAGGGAGAATTATAACAAGAACAGTTTTATGTAAGATTCGTCTACTCAGATTTTTACTAACAATAAAGAAATTCCTAAATCTTTAACTTGCCTTCTGTTCTTAAAATACTTGACAAACACTGAAGGCAAAGGAAAACCATTAAAAATATGAGTCCACACAATTACACTTGCTTCTATGAATTTTCTAATTAAATCAAAATCATAGTTTTATCTAGAGGAAGATAGATTAAAGAAAGAAGGGTGCAGGGGAAGACCAAAAAAAGAGAGAGGGAGAAAGGAGAGAGGAAGAAACCATCCCTTTATTGAGCACCCAGTATGATCCGAAACAGTGTTAGGTGCTTGGATTAAGCGTTCTCTTTCTTGCATATTTAATCCTCACCAAATGCTTTGGACCCCACTTTATTTTTGGAGGAGAAAGCAATATATTCAGCTCTGTTATATTTGACGTTTATGACAAGACAGAGACAATGGAAAGTACAATAAACTCACAGAAATTGACACAGACATTGCCCTATAGGAGTTTTCTCTCAAAGTCTTGTTTTTGATCCATAACCATTGGGTTTTGAGGCACTAGATATGGCTCTAGTCTTGGAAAGGAGAAGCTCTGTAGACTGGTCCTTCTCCGTATTAAGTGATGAGTTTGGCTCTTTGCAATTAAGTGCAGGGTTCTGTTTGCTTCAGGAACATTACCTGGATTCATGTGTAGTCATGTTACCAGGAGCAAGCCTGACTGAAGGTTTTCCTGGATGATGTTCTTCAAGTAGGTTAAAAAGAAAAGGGTCTGTTGCCCTTTAACCCTGATTTGAAAGTGGTTCAAGAAGAATTTGAAGTGAAAAGTTAAAGCCACTTGCTACATAATTGTAGGAGACGCTTTATGATGATTTCTGTATATTTAGTGTTTAAAGACGGAATGAAACATGGACTATCATAGTACCTCTTTTCTAGTAGCCTGAAATTAGCCTGCTCTTTCTGTAACTTGCTTGGTTAAATTTGCAACTTTTTCTCGATATCTTAAATCATTCCACTCTTCCTAAGAAGTTTTAATGTTAAATACCTGTTAGTCTGCAAGAGAGTTTTAGCTCACAATTAATTACATATAGTAAAGCGGTCTGTATTCTCTGAAAATTAACACTGTCTTCATATCCTGTGAATAGTTATCAGATGAACCTAGAAGATTAATAGGTAATCAAAATCAGTAACAGATTCACTAAGACACAAAATTCTGTGTATTCTTTACTATCTTCATTATGTTAGGTCTGCATCGACACATTTATTTTGGGGCAACTTCCATTTGCTGTGGCACGTACCTCTGGTCACTGTCTCATAGGGCTGGAGGGTAGCCAGACGAGGGAAGGGGGACAGAGAGGATGGAAAATGAGATGAGAAAAAGTGGGTAAAATGAGACATGGTAGTGTTTTTAATGGCTAAATCTGAAATTACTTCTTTTTCTTGGCTGAATTTGTCACAGTAGAGTGCCAAAGAAGTAGGTAAGAATGATCGAAGTATCTGTAACAAATTTTTTGAGAGAAGAATAACCATATAGCTCCTAACATTATTAGGGTGATTTTTGAGGGTGGAGCCCTGCATATAGCACTGATATTCTTTGACCCTTATTCAGTTCAGTTCAGTTCAGTCGCTCAGTTATGTCCGACTCTTTGCAACCCCATGGATCACAGCACGCCAGGCCTCCCTGTCCATCACCAACTCCCAGGGTTCACTCAAACTCATGTCCATCGAGTTGGTGATGCCATCCAGCCATCTCATTCTCTCTCGTCCCCTTCTCCTCCTGTCCCTAATCCTTCCCAGCATCAGAGTCTTTTCCAGTGAGTCAACTCGTCTCATGAGGTGGCCAAAGTATTGGAGTTTCAGCTTTAGCATCAGTCCTTCCAGTGAACACCCAGGATTGAGCTCCTGTAGAATGGACTGTAGAGAGTCCAAGGGACTCTCAAGAGTCTTCTCCGGCACCACAGTTCAAAAGCATCCATTCTTCGGCAATCAGCCTTCTTCACAGTCCAACTCTCACATCCATACATGACCACTGGAAAAACCATAGCCTTGACTAGACGGACTTTTGTTGGCAAAGTTATGTCTCTGCTTTTTAATATGCTATCTAGGTTGGTCATAACTTTCCTTCTAAGGAGTAAGCGTCTTTTAATTTCATGGCTGCAATCAGCATTCACAGTGATTTTGGAGCAGTTTATTGTAATTCATTAATAGAGTGCAGCTCAAAACTGTATGTTTGGCACAGTTTAGCACATGATATGCACATTCAGGACAGCCTGACCAAAAAAATCAAATATCTTCAATGTTTATATTTGGCATATGAAATATGCGGCCTTCTTCTATGACTGCAGACTGGGGCTTGCTGCCTGGTTTTGTGGGCTTCATTCAACAATGCCAGTACCCAGGCAGCTATGACTCTTGAGAATTAGCTCAAAAGTAGCATCATCTGCCACCTGGTAAGTTAAGGCACTTTGGTCGTGGCCTAAAAAGTCGAAGAGCTGAAAACGTCTTTTAGTCATGATTATCTTAGATGGAGATTTGAACATTTTAAACATGCTTTTCTGCCCATTAAAAATGTATCTGACTTTATTAACAAAAATACTTTCCATGGAAGTCAGCACAAGATTTTTTTTTTTAAACAAGAAATAGGGGAAATTTTCTTTCTCAAATCTCTTTTTATTCATGTAATTTAATATTTATAATAACCCTGTGGATATCCGCCATTCTAATGTAAGTAAATAAATCTCAGAAATTTTAGGTGAGTTATAAAAGACTTACCAATCAGGTATTTTAAAGTGCATCTTAAAATCCTGAGTACACATGCCCTAAATGCTAGAAATCTATTTCAGTCAGTGCTTAGTATGATCGAAGATTTCCCTGCAAAGTGATCAAAACATTTTCTTCAATACTCTAAATTCAGTATCAGAACATACATTATAAGGAAAAAAGAGCATGGATAAGTTCTAACATTGTTTTCAAAATGATTTTGCTGCTTCAGTATTTTCAGTCAGTTCAGTTCAATTCAGTTCAGTCGCTCAGTCGTGTCCGACTCTCCGCGACCCCATGAATCACAGCACGCCAGGCCTCCCTATCCATCACCAACTCCCGGAGTTCACTCAAACTCATGTCCACAGAGTCGGTGATGCCATCCAGCCATCTCATTCTCCGTCGTCCCCTTCTCCTCCCGCCCCCAACCTTTCCCAGCATCAGAGTCTTTTCCAATGAGTCAACTCGTTGCATGAGGTGGCCAAAGTATTGCAGTTTCAGCTTTAGCATCAGTCCTTCCAATGAACACCCAGGATCGATCTTGATGAAATAAAATAATGACAATATTTTTCCATGCTTTAGTTTGGTTTCTTGCTGATACCATCAGTCCTAGATTGACTACCAACATTGGGGTCTTATTGATACGGTAACTACATTTGCCACAAGATTGAACTGTTCAGTATAAAATGAAGACCATAGTGCAGCACCATCTTGGGACTTTAAAAATCATAAAATTATATAATCTGGTTGCATCAGAACAGAAGGAGTAATTCTACTGCAGAAGAATCTGCCACAGTTGTGTAGCTGTGACTATCCAGTTGAATTTCATCCTTCCACTCTTAAATATTCATGAAAAATTCTATCTTTAGAATTAAGCAGTTAGTTTAAGGAATACTTATATCTCACACATGCATTTAGCCATCCTGTCCACTGTAATTTTGCTGTCTGGTTTCAGAAAGAAGAAGAAAAAAAAACCTGGACAATACTTTTTTTTTGTTTTTGATTGTGCTAGTCTCTTCTTAAGCAGATATTTTTGAGTCCGTCTCTTCTTTTGAGTCCAATTTTCCTGTGGTTTGTTTATGTCAGTGGCTCTTGACAATCTGATAAAATGTTTCCAGAAAGCACATGGATTTGGAACTCTCTCTTGTTATGTTTATATTAGGCTTTGTTTTAAAGGCAAGTGAGACTGCTTCAAATAAAACAACTCCCAGCTTCCAAGAAACAGTTAAGAGAAGGCAGAGACGAGCAGAAATACCCCTTCACTGACACTCACACGGTTGCCATGGACCTGCATAAGCAGTGGGAGAACACAGAGACTAACTGGCACAAAGAAAAAATGGAATTACTGGACCAGTTTGACAATGAAAGAAAGGAATGGGAAAGTCAATGGAAGATAATGCAGAAGAAGATAGAAGAGGTACGTGTTGATTTGTTTGAATACGTTGGAAACTTAAAACTCAGAATGAAAATCCTTTTGGTTTGTTTTGTATTGGAAACTGTTTTTACTTTCCAATTCTACCTAAAATATATTTACTGGTATCAGTGATGCTTACTAGATTGAAAATAACCTAACCCATTGGTAGTGTAGAAACTCTGCTTATTTTATAACTTTGCATGAAAACTCTAAAATATGTCAATTTACTCTTTGACTAAAATGCTGATGGTATCAAAAGTGAGGTATGTATTTTGCATGAGTTTTCAAATGATGAGCTCAGTGTGAAAATAAAAGAAAAACATAATTAGTGGAACATACCTTTGGAATATTACAATTGGGCATTAAAATAGATCTTTTCTGAGAAAATTTATGAATAACGTCTACTAAAGGAAATTATGTACTCAATAATTCAGTCTAACCAAAAGGAGTGTCGTATATCAAAAAGAAAATGACGGTGGACATGATATTTATCCTTGTAAGGTGTGCCATGTTTATTGGCACATTTATTAGAAAAGAGTGTATGAAAAATGACATGCCCAGAATCTGATACAAATAGTAATTTTATCCCTTCAGCCTGTTGGACCTTGAATATTTCCTTTAATGATGTGCATTGATGTATATTCAGGCTTGTTCCAACGGAAAATTATTTATACTTATCTTGCTTTCATCTAACATCCCTGCTGTTGACTTACATGGTTTGTGCACATTTCAAGACAGTTATTTTAACAGACTCCTTGGCCTTCATTCACAGGCAATCAAAGCTAATGCTTTGTGTGTTTATAGTGAAAATATTTTTGTTATTAACAGCCATGTAATTGGTTATGAATAAAATACAAATTGGCATGCTAAAAGGAAAAATAAAAAAAGAATAGCCGTTAGTCTATTAGAAAATTCCATGGACAGACCATTGGGTCACAAAGAGTCGGACATGACTGAGTGACTAACACATAGCCATTAGACTGTTGTTCTTGGAAAATCCAGCTAGAAGTCAGGCATGTGGTAGATGACTGCAGATTGAAAGGAGAATCTACTTCTTGTCCTTCTATAGTTTGGAAAATGCATTTTGCTTCCTCTGTTAACTCCTCCACCTAGAGTTCAATTGGATCAAAAAGGAGATGGCTAAATCAGAGTCTACAATGCCAGTTTGAAACCTGAACTCATAGGTCACTGGCTTCTCAAGATTCAGAAAATCCATTTAATAATAGTCTCAGATAATTCTAGCATCTGAGCAAAATAATTAAGGGAGTCAGGATTAGTCTAACCAATTGTTTAAGCCATGTAGATAAAGATGGTAGCTAAGATAGTCTGCTGTCTGGTTAAATTTGTTATTGTCAAATAATCATTCTGACAGCTCTGCAGATTCCATCTATGGAAGATATTAGGCTTATCAATTAGCAGGCATTAGACATACTTAAAACGTAGGTGATAGTCCGTAAAAATACTGACAGAAGGAATGGAATACTTTTTCTTTATCTTGGATAGTAGCTGTGGTGCTATTTATGTCATGATGCCTGCATTGTACAGCACCATACCTGAGAATATATTTGGATAACGTCCTTACCCAGACTACCCACCCAGAGAGGATACCCTGCAATACCTGAAGACTAGCATTGTGTCCCCCTTGTCGTAACAGTATAGTTGTCCCTCAGTAGACATGGGAAATGGCTCCAGGAGGCCCCATGGATACCAAAATTCATGGATACTCTCAAGTTCCTTATATAAAATGGCAGAGTATGTCTGTATTCTTTTCCACTCCCAGCTTTCCACTGCCAGTATTTGTACCTGTAATAATGTATCTTTAATATCTTCCTGCTTAGACGCTACGAAGCTGGGTTAGAGAAGATTGGGAAAAACAAGAAATTGTCCTCACATGTCATAGAAAGTCAAGACAATATTTTTAACTAAAATTGAAAGTCTACACTTGGAAAAAATGTAAGATACTACAAGCATGTGCATGTGTGCGTGCTAGTCATTTCAGTCGTGTCCGACTCTTGTGACCCTATGGACTGTAGCCCACCAGGCTCCTCTGTCCATGAGATTCTCCAGGCAAGAATACTGGAGTGCATTGCCATGTCCTCCTCCAGGGGATCTTCCCGACCCAGGGATCGAACTTGTGTCTCTTATATCTCCTGCATTGGCAGGCAGGTTCTTTACTAGTAGCACCACCCTAAGAGACTGCATTTCTTTCTTATTTGTCACTAATTCTGTGTTTTAAATCAGACGACAACTTATTAATTCACATGCTAGAAAATTTGACATTTTTAGGTGCATACTTATAACTTCTGTGATTCCAAGTAAATATATCATTAGTGAGAGGATCAGTATTGGGTATTAAGATGCTAATAATTCTTTATTCAGCCACTATCCACAATCATTGCATTTGCTGTTACAAAGTGAAGATGTAGATACTTGGATCTTTGAAACCTAGATGATCCAGATAGTTACCCTTAATAGAGTTAATAGACACCTGGGAATTTTTCTTTTTTTAAATCACTTTGCCATCTTTCCTGCTTGTGTCCTTTGTTTGAATGATCAGATACCCATTGAAAACAGCTGAGTACCAAGTAACAGATTTCCTTACACAAAATAAATGGTTTCCCATCAATAATATAATGTTTTTTGCTTTTTCATACTTCACCTAAGTCCCCAAGAGAATTTAAGATGTCAAAAGAATTCTATGTAAATTAAAGTATTTCAAAATGAGAAGAGAAAGGTGAAATGAAGACAAGAGGAAGGATCCTTTGCAAAATGCATGCAGCAGGTCCGTCTTTCTAGCAAGTAACAAAAAATTATCAGATGCATATTTCTCAATATTCAGGAAACAAAAGCAGGCTAATTTCCCAGAAATAGCACTTTGGTCCCTGATTTTACATTGAAGCAATTTTGTTTTCACCCATGATTCCTCTGAAAGAGGACAGTGCCACCAAGAACATCCTTAGATTTAGCATGGTGCTTTTGAGGGTTGCTTCTTATTATTCCCCTCAAGGTCGGCCAAAATTATAATGCCCACAGCAGTTCAATACAGATAATTTTACAAGGGCCAAAACAGTTGATTCATGATGGCAATTTGATGCTATCCTGACTTCATCCAATGACAAATTTATAACTAGGGCAATAAATGCACTGCATATTCTTCAGGCATTAAATATGTTCTAGTGCTTCTCTCTGAGATTTGGGTAAATACTGAGCAGCAATAAATCTGTTATTATATTCTTTGATTAATAGATCTCGTGCAGATATAGGATGTGACTGTAAAATGTAGAGTCATTTGCTTTAATAGTTCTCTGATAGTCTTTGGAATTTGACAAGCTTTCCCAGAACTCAAGCCTGAAGAGAAAGTCACTAATTGCCTGTAGGTTAAATTAAATCCTCAAGAACTAATTTGGGGCAATTAATAAACTAACAGATGATCAAAGCCTTAGAGTTCGATTATATCACATAGGACAGGGTCACATTTGTTTTAATTAGGACAAAGAAAGAAACTTTTTCGAATGTATATAGCCTTGGAAGTAGAAAAAAAGCAAGACTGAGAATTACCTACTCCTCACCCACGTAACTTCCTAAAGAAACATCTTTTGATGATGAAACAACTACTTAGGGGACAGGATGAGCTGAGTTACTATGTGAGATTGTCAGTCATTTAGACAGTTCAATGTTGACTTACAAGTAGGATCATATGTTTTTAAAACGTGGCCTTAATGTTGGTTAAATTAGAGCACATTGCCAGTAATTGGGAGAAGGCAATGGCAACCCACTCCGGTACTCTTGCCTGGAAGATCCCGTGGATGGAGGAGTCTGGTGGGCTGCAGTCCATGGGTTCGCTAGGAGTCAGACACGACTGAGCGACTTCACTTTCACTTTTCACTTTCATGCATTGGAGAAGGAAATGGCAGCCCACTCCAGTATTCTTATCTGGAGAATCCCAGGGATGGTGGAGCCTGGTGGGCTGCTGTCTATGGGATCGCACAGAGTCAGACACGACTGAAGCGACTTAGCAGCAGCAGCAGACAGTAATTGATTGAGGTCCTTCTAATTTTGTTAACAATGCTGCTGTATCATTATGACATCTATGTATAAATGCAGGTTTCTGTCATTTTTGAATGAGTTGATTTCTACTCAGAATAATAGAAATTACCTTCTTTGTCCTACTACATGTAGTCTTTATGGTTCATCAAGAGTTGCTCCAGCTAATCCAGATTTTAGAAGCATGATTTGGGAGCATAAGCATTAGTGTCCTGGAGCAGTCTATGTATGCATGTGTGCTAAGTAGCTTAAGTCATGTCTGACCCTAGGGACTGTAGCCCACCAGGCTCCCCTGTCCATGGGATTCTCCAGGCAAGAATACTAGAGTGGGTTGCCATTTCCTTCCCGACCCAGGGATTAAACCCAAGTCTCTTCTATTTCCTGCAATGGCAGGTGGGTTCTTTACCACTAATGCCACCCGGGAAGACCCACTATATAGTAATATGGCCAGGAGAACTCAGAACACTGTGTTTAGGATCAAAACTATTGAGAAAGTGGGTTAAGGGAAAATTTTATCTTTGTTTTCCTTATAGCTCTGCCATGAAGTAAAGCGTCGGAGGAAAATCAACATGAGTGCACGTGCTAAGATCACTGATCTTGATTGTGAGAAGGCCGTTGGAGAGAAAATGGAATCTTCTCCAGATAACCCCAATTCAGGACAATTTACAGGGATACATCCCAGGGACGTTCTGGGAAAAAAAGATAAAAAAACAGAGCAGAGATTACTCAGGGAAAGAAATCAAGTGTGCAAGGAACAAAAAACAATCAAAAAATCAAAAGTAGGGTATATGGATTCTGAAGCCAGAGATAATCACAAAGAACATGGGGCCCGGCCTGACCTGAGGACTTCTGAGGCAGAGAACAAGAGCTGCTCTGGTGCCCTCTACACAGTAAGTAAGACGGGATTGGCCTTGGACTGTTTCTAAAGAAATACTTACATTTCAAAGGGCTAACATGCTATTGCTTATATGTATAAAGGCTCTTGAAGAACTTGCCAAAGTTAGTGAAGAATTATGCAACTTTCAAGAGGAAATTCGAAAGCGGTCTAACCACAGAAGGTAGGCTGGTACATCTATGATGATTTTTATGTTGAAAAATCAAGATGGATATTGTTTTAACAAGTCCAAATTACCTTTCACATTTAACACTTTGTTAGCAAGAATTAGTAATGTTACTAAAATCTGTTATTTTAGGAGATAAAAGCTTAAATTGTACATTTCTTTGTTCATTAATTCTTAAATCTTCTGGTTTTCTCTATAATTTGACTTTTAGGTGTACTTTACTTTTTTTTGATGTTTAGTTTTACTTGCCATTGTGCTCAGTCACTCAGTCGTGTCTGACTCTTTGCGAACCTAGGAACTGTACAGCCCACCAGGTTCCTCTGTCCATGGAATTTTCCAGGCAAAAATACTGGAGTGGGTTGCCATGCCCTCCTCCGGGGGATCTTCCTGACCCAGGGATCAAACCAGTGTCTCCTGTGCCTCTTGTATTAGCAGATGGATTCCTTCCCACTGAGCCACCTGGAAAACCCCAACACTCACCATAATAAATAGTAAATTAACAAGTGTATGCAATGGCCTTCTTTTTGTTTTCAGTATTTGGCCAGTGGAGGAGTATGCTGGGTTAACCTAGGTAAATACATCTTTAAGCTGTGTCAAATTTAACAATGTGGTGTTTTAATTTTATAATGATGTTCTGCTGAAATATTCTGAATTATTTATTTCTCTACATTTATTATGTATATAATGAAAGCATTCATAATTTTCAGAACAACATACTGTAAATACATACACACATATGTATTTACAAAGTGCTGTAAAAATGCTGTTTCAGTTCAGAAACACCTATATAATTCTAAGGGTAAGTTTTAGCCAAATTGAAAAATGATGGATTCTCTGCAAGTTAAGTTAAAATCATCATTTATCTCCTTGTGGGACAGCGTATTTCTCTTAGAAGCTATAGCAACGTGAACCCTTATTTTTCTTCATCTCTTTGGAAGCTCAGAGAGTTTTATACTGACTTACAACAGATTTTACTTATCCAACCATGTTTTATACATAATTTTGCCTTCCACTTTTCCCACTTAGCTTTTGCCTAGTAGCTTCTGCGCTTTATTATAAGCTATCTCATAATGGAAGTTAAATAAGTATAAATGTGGTTTCTATTTATCAATATGATTAATTAATGTTAATTTGTGAACCCACATTATTGCTACATTTAGGTTTTTATTTCAATAATTCAGAAAATTCTTACTTTCCAATTTGCTTTTACAAACCATCCCTGGTATAAAGTTCTCACTGTGACTTCATGGCCTTTGGAAAAAAAGCTCAAAATTCTTAATATGTAATTCAGAGTTATTACAATTTGACCTAGTGTTTCTCTCTTATCTGTCATCATTCTTTCCCACTCTGTTTTATATTCCGTGTATGCCAAATGACTCACTGTAGCTTGAGCAGCAACATGATTTTTACTGCAGCTTTTAAAAAAAATATGTCCTTTACTCATTAAAAAAAAAAAAAAAGCTCACTTCTCTTTCTTGTCCAAATAACACCTCCCATTTGGTATTGATCATGTCTCTCTGTGCTTTGATTCAGATTTCTGGAATGAAACAGAATGTTATTTCATTAATTTCTTAGAATGTTATTTCAAATTTGAGGGGAGGAGATTGAGCTCAGAAGACATTATGAATAGGAATTCAGTAGGCCAAGCTGACATAAGGAAATGGCAAGAGAAAACCTATGGAAATGAGAACACCAATAGGAGACACCCAAGAGACTACACAAAGTGGAGTCTGAGTGTAGGTGAAGTTTCAGGTAATAGAAGAAAATGAGAGTTAAAAAGACAGTTTGGGTCAGACTATGTATATAGTCTTGAATACAACACTGAGTGGTGGTCTTTATCCTATAGCAAAAGTGACTTGAAGTTTTGTACTAGGAAATTTTAAAAAAATGTTTAAGGAAGTTGCGACTCCTTTTCCTATAACAGAATCCATTGTTTTAGGCCCAGTGTCTTTTAAGAGCTTATCATAAACAAAGTCATCACTAATATAGAATGTTTTATAATTTTTAGGATGAAGTCAGATTCTTTTCTCCAGGAAACACCAAATGTAATGAATACGCCTCATGGAGGTCACATGATCAACAACAGCCAGTGCATTCCTTCAACCAGTTTAGAAAACGAGAAACAGAAAAACAGAAATAATCTGAGCTGTACCAATGTTTTCCAGAACAATTCCAAGAAAAAAGATGGAATTGATACAACTGATCTGAAAAGAAGGGAAACCCCACCAATTCCTCCTCCAAGAAGCACATCTCGAAATTTTCCCAGCTCATATTCTGCACAAGCCCGTGAAAGTTGGAAGGAATGTTTCAACCACAGCAGCTGGGTGGCCCAAGAGTGTCAAAGTGAAAAGAACAGCCACCCTCATTTCCTCTGGAAGCACGATGAGATGCCTCTGCTGAGTCTAAATGAAGGGAAGACTCTGAATGATGGTATCACGTTTCCTTTTTTGGCACCAGAAGCCAAAGTAGATAACAAGCCTTCATGTAATGAAAATGTTGGACTTAGCATGTGGTTGTGCAAAACTGGGGTTTGTGCAAAAAATTGCCCCTCTACACTGTGGTTTCAGAAAGCCTGCTCTACTCCTGATAAGCCAAAATATGAAAACGTAATTCCAGATCACCCTGCTAAATCTCCTCCTGATCTTCATATAAGCACTGACTGTAGCTCCTTAGCGTCACAGAGCAGCGGCCCACTGAGAAGTTTCAGTTATGGCTTTGAAAAGACTACTGGGAATGAAAAGCTGGCAAAAAAGACTGATGAATTTAATAGAATTGTATTTAGAACAGATAGAAATTGTCATGCTCTACAACAAAGTCAAAGCTGCTCAGAACGATCGGAAGATCTTCAGCGCTGTGAGACCTTGACTGCGTGCTCAGGCAGCACCTTAGTCAATGACAGTGTTTCTGACCTTCTGGAAACCAGCGTCCCCATGCCTGTGCCCAGGGAAAATGTGCCTGATAATTCCACCAAAAGACCCACACCAGGCCAGTTCAGACAAACGCGGGAGCCCATAAGCCCTAGCAGTTACCGGAATATGCTTCACGAGCATGACTGGAGACCAAGTAATTTGTCTGGCCGGCCAAGGTCCGCGGACCCCAGGTCAAATTATGGTGTGGTGGAAAAGCTGCTGAAAACCTATGAGACACCCGCGGGGTCTGCATTGCAGAATTCTAGATGCTTCCAGGCCAACTGGACCAAATGTAGTTCTGATGTCAGTGGTGGAGCCACATTAGGTCAGCATCTAGAAAAGCTCCAAATAGAACAAGAGCTTGAGCACAAGACAGCAATGCATGGAGCACAGCAAGTGAAGCCAGGAGTAGATCGGAAAAAGGTCACTGAGGTGAGAAAGCAATTTAACATATTTTGGTGGAACTGCATCCATATTTAGCAATGGCTCAGAGTTCAGGCATTTGCCCATTCACATAAATAGAACATAGGCAAATGTTTTGACATCTTCTTAATTCTTTGACCCTTCATTTGTGAATAAATACAAACCTTAGGATTGTAACTCAGCGCGAACTTTTAAAAGTTTAGTTTTTAAGTCTGGGTTTAGCACATTACAGCTTTTATTTAAATTCTGAAATAGCAGAAAATATAATGTAATAAATGGGCTCAAGAACAAAATGATCAAATATTTGTTGTGTTTCTTTCTTGAAGAATATTCTGAATGTAAGTTTGTTCATTTATAGAATTTTATCCTATTAAAGTGTTTATATTTTTTAAGGTATATGGAAAGTACTTTAAAAATAACTTGTATTTTTCTGTTACTAGCTATGATTGGTTCATTCATTCCCAGAATTTGATTTATGTTCTTCCTCATGGGATTATTCACATGAATATGAGTTTGGTTAAAAAAAAATAATTTAAAATAGTGCCTCATAAAGTTCTCTTATTATGGAGCTAAAAGGCAGTATATGAAAAAAAAAAAGATAGTATAGCATAAAAGCTTTAAAGTCATTATTATAGGTATAAATTCTTTGTGTGGAAATTTTCCCCCCCAAAATGGGTATTTAAATAAACCGTTACCTTTTTTTTTATTACAGTGTGTTTGCAAAAGAGTGTAATCTTAGAGGAGAGAAAAGAGGTTGAAGAGATCTGTATTTACAGTGAAGAGCTATCCATCAGTACCTTATATACATAATTTATAAAAAGTTACAAGGTGACATATTGTTATAATTAGGCAATACTTTGAAAATCCTAGTTTTATAAAGCACAGTGTGTATGCAGCATAGTTTTAAACAATGCAAGTTGCCTCCTTCTGGTGTGAGAAATTTTTATGTGGTTTTCAAGTCCTACAAAAATATCAGTTTACATCCAGTTGATCAGAAACTTTGTCTATTTGCCCAAAGTGCAAATAACTATCCTGCTTTTCTATGTCTGTTGTTTAGTTGAAACCATAAATACCTGTAAGGTCCTCTGACTTCAGATGGAAGGGCATGGAAGTGGAAGCATGTATATAATAATCAGCCAAAAATTCTCATTAACAAATATTATTAAATATTTCCCATTTTTGCAATGATTGGAGGTTTGAGAAGGGTCCTCTATGTAGATCCTTAAGAGCAGTTCTTATATTTGGGACATCCCTGGTGGTCCAGTAATTATGAGTCCACCTTCCAATACAGGGGACGTGGGTCTGATATCTGGTCAGGGAACTAAGATCTCACATGCCCAAGGGGCTACTAACCCCAAGTGCCGCAACTAGAGAAATACCTCACACATGCCAACTGAGAGCCCACTCGGCAACAAAAGACCCCACATGCCCCAATTAAGACCTAGCACAGCCAAAAGTAAATCTTTCAAAAGAGAACAAAGTTCTATTTTAAAGTCTTTTAAAGATAATTTTGAAGTTTTTGAAAGATTGATAGTAAGAGTGGTTCTTAGTGTACAAAAAAAAAAGGTAGCATCAGACAAATCATTTGGTGGTTTGTGTCTCTTTTGTTTATGATCTCTAAAAGTATCAATAACATGACATAAAATAACCCGGATGCAAATTAATTCTTCTTAAATGATTATCTTTAAAAAACTGAAATATCCTAACACTCCACTAAGGAATATCATTAGTTCCATCATATCAGTGTTACCTGACATAAACTTTGAGTTCTAACATAAGATTAACTTACATAGTTAGTTCCAAAAAGAAATTAGTTGTATTAAAACAGTACGGCAAGATCCACAAGATTAGCAAATGCCATATTCATATTCAAAGTGAGTTGTTTTGATTAAAACATTCCAGACCACAAATATTAGACAAAGAGCTTCTTTAATTTTTCTTGCTTGTAAACATGGTAATATATTAATCCTACAGTTGAGATCCATAGTATATTAAGCTCATTGTTGGTGCCTGAATAGTGAGGTGAAGGTCTTCTTTTGTGTCTTAGGAATCCATGGCAGTGAAATCCTCACCTGGAAAAGGATTTTCCCGACCTGCCAGACCAGCAAATCGCCGTCTCCCATCCAGATGGGCATCTAGATCTCCTTCAGCACCCCCTGCCTTGCGGAGAACTGCCCACAACTTCCCCATTTCTCTGCGATCAGAAGCGTCGATGGTCTAAGTCTCTGGCCTGGATTGCTAGACTATGAAAGTCCCAATTGCCAAACAGTGTATTCCAAGAGTTTACAACCAATTCTGTCTCTTCGGTATCTTACAAGATTAATGGGACAGTTTAAACCTTAACTTCCCATCAGTCTTCAGTGTTTTTAATCTATCGAGTAATTATCTTCCTGTATTTTGATTTCCTAGATCAGAAATTTTTAATGCCATCCTCATTAATTTGCCAATATGATTTAAGTTGAAACAGTGTACTATATTGTATATTCTGACTTTCTTGCAAGTGGCAGAAAGCAAGGTTATGTGCATGGCTATGTGTTTTGTAGGTGCATGTGTTGATACAGGAAATGTCAGTATGTATTTAGATAAGTAAAACTTATGTGCTAGTGTTGACTTTGAAATTATAACATATATACCTACATATTCTTTGTGTTTATTTAAAATTTTTAAAAATACACAGTATTATTTATATTTTTTGTACCTTTTAATAGGTATCCACTTAAGGCATTTGAGGTACATATATTAACTAACCACTTCCTTGGCCCCAACTACGTAGAAAACTAACTATACATATACCTAAGGTTAGTAGGTTTCTACAGCCAACTCAGTTCATTAACCTATATAAGAATAGACTAATAACATTGATCTCCTTGATTATTCTTTTAAATATTAATAAATAAAAAGTTTAAATAGGTTGAAACAGATCAGCCTTCTAAAGCAAACATAAAATGTCCACAAAAATTTTATATATCTTTCATCAGTCTATTATGGCTTTCACTGTATACTTGATCCTCAGAGTTAGCATAAGACTGCTTTATAAACAGCATAACTAAAGAATTAATTTATTTTGACAACTTCAGTAACAAGCATACCTTAAATATGGTTTAAAAAGAAATTCAGTTGGGCTGAATTCTAATTTTGGCAAAATTTTGGTAAACTTTTTTTTCAGCATTTGGAGCAGTACACGTTGTGAGAGGTAAGTTATTCACTTTTTCCTTTTTTAACCTTTTCCCTTTCCCTGAAATCAGTAGATCAGAGACTATTTCAAATTCTTATGAACAAAGAAAATCAGGAACGATGTTTCATTGAGAGCTGAACTGTATTTCTTGTAGTGTGCTACATTCAAAGAGCCTTAAACTAACCTTTGGCATCCGTGGGTACCATAAGGAGCAGAAACCTTTTTGGTGGCCACAATTTGCCAGCAGTGAATATCCAGATACTGAGAGCTGACAGAAATATGAGCGTTGAGGTGCTTGGAATTCTACATGAATGATCTTAGAAGCAACTTTGCTGTCCATCGTTTCTGTATAAAGTTAACTACATTATTAGATAGTAATTCTATTTAAACTTTTCTTTTACTACCAAAAGGTTAACGAATTCTTATTACAAAGATATTCAAAGAGACTTCTTGTGATGCATTCTAACAATTTAGAAAAATTCACTTCATCACACCATGATTTGAGGTACAGTAATTAATTTTTGAATCCCCAACTGCCTTAAAGGCTCAAGACTGTTGCATGGTGATGGCCAGATTCATATTTTCCTATAAGAAGAGTTTCCAGGAGTTGAGCAGAAGTAAACTTCTAGAACGTGAGGTTGGAGCAGATGGTAAAAAAGGGCTACAGATCCAGTCTTTTAATTCTTGTTTGTTTCAGGAATATCCTTTTCCATAGAAAGACTGTAAGAGAAAAGTACCCTAGATATCAAGTGATGTCACTCATATAATGTGCTTTTCATCTAAAAGGGAGAAGACACTGGGGAGGTGGGAGATTATGGCATAAGATGATGAACCTGGTAGGATGATAATGCTGTGTAACAATGGAGCGCAAGCCTGCCCAAGGGCTGTGTGACATAGCTACTCCTCTCCTTCACTGTATCCCAGGTAGTCTGACGTGGGTCTGTGGTCCTAACTTGAATTACAAGTCAAATATTGAGGGTTGTTTTTTAATTCTTGGCCTCACCCCATAACTATTAAAAGAGTATTTCCAGGGGTGGGGAGGGAATTTTGATTCCTTAGTAACACAGAACAAAATATTTGCTAATTAGGGAGATTTGGAAGCAGTGACATTCATTGGTACCCTAATGATGTGTATCATTGGATATTCGTTACTTCTCTGGGACTTCCTTATCTGTGAATTAAAAGGGTGATATTGTCACACATCACAAGTTTGTGCCACTTGTTCTAACCATCTGAATGAAACAGTGGGATACATTTTAACATCCTATGTTGACAAAAATCATAGAATATTAGAGCTGAAAAAAAAAACAGCATCTATTCCAACTCCTTGATTGTAAAGTTGGAAAAACTAAAACAAATATTATTTGAATATTCTGTCTTCTCTTTTAAATATTTTATAATTTTTCATGGAAAAACCTATCAGTTAAATGGAAATTATCCTTGAAAATACATTTTTTATGTATTGTGACTTTTAGCCAGTAGTTTTTCTGCTTTGGATGGGCATTTGCTTCCCCCAGAACTTTATTATACCATCATTACTGGATTTTAGGGGTTTATAAACATTTCAGAGGCACTTGATTAGAAGTTTTCCCTGGCAGACTTTTGAAGGGAAAAAAATCTTATTTCGATAGAGTTACTGATGTCGTAGATTGATCTCAGAAAGGAAACGGGATGAGGCAGAGAAGGGTGTTTGAGTTTCTGTGCCTTTGTGCCTGTTTGTGTGTGTGTGTGAATACACGTGCACGACCCTTGCCCACGCTCCCTCTGTTACTTTATGATCAAAGCCAAATTCAAGTGATGTATAATTCACTTTATTAAAAATTATTCATAACTTTTATTTATTTTTACATAGACAATGACCAGATATTATCATGCACAAAACATGATTACTTCTACATAGAGGATTTAGCCAGTCTCCACGTCATTCTAAGAAAACATCCTAACACTCCACTAAGCCTTTCCAAAAATGAGCTTCATAAAGTAAAAGAAAGCAAAGAAAAAAATTGCAGGAGGAGTTTTAAGGCAAGTGCCTAGCCAACATTTTTTACTGTGGGAATTCTTATCATAGAAAATAATGTTTGTCTCAGTGGGGAAAAAAATCATAAGACTTAAAATCTGATACGTATTACAATGAGCTCATGAATCCAACAGGTAAGATTGGCAACTTCTGGGAAGAAAAATGATTCTGTTTTTATGAATCTATGATGGAGTCTAGAAAGAAGAAGCTAGAGTAGGAAGGACCTTAGAAATCACACAGAGCCATCTCATCCGACTTTAAAAGACAGGCAAGGGTGGTGCGTGTAGACTGAGAGTCTCTTCTTTCCACCTTCCTGTTCAGTTCAGTTCAGTTCAGTCGCTCAGTTGTGTCCGACTCTTTGCGACCCCATGAATTGCAGGACACCAGGCCTCCCTGTCCATCACCAACTCCCAGAGTTCGCTCAAACTCATGTCCGTCGTGTCGGTGATGCCATCCAGGCAGTCATCTAAAATTTTATCTAGATAAACCCATAAATAAAATCAGCCATCTATATCTTCATATAATAGACCATAAGAGCAAAATTAGATACCCCAGAAACTGAAGGTGGCATTTTTCTTCAATAAAAAACAGAAATAGGCACAACATCAAAGAGTAAGACCATATCTAGAAGAACTTAGAAAATGACTGTATATATGAAGTAGAAAAGCATAGAGAACACCCATATTGCATCTGGGAATAAAATATAGTCTCAGGGAAAAAGAAGTGCAGTGATATTATAACTAAAGAAGGTAAAGCTTAATCAGCTTCTCTGAGCTCTGTCCTGAATGGACAGGAGGTGGGCTGCATGGAACAGAGGAAAAGATACTTAAGAGCAAGAGTATCCACTGTTGATCCACTGCCATCCAGTTAAACAAACAAAAAGGCCAGGGCCTGAGAACGTGGAATTTCTGGCCATAGTACTACTCCGTTCTGTCTCTGGGGGAGGAGGTTCCTGCAGACTATCTGTGCCCCACAGGTCTGTGCCACAGGGTCACCCAGTTCCATCAGCTCACTTTTCCCACGCTCACTCAAGTACCATTCTGATTCTCAAATTAACGACTTGTTTAGAGAAATAAGAGAGTATCAAGACCAGTGTTTTCTTTCTTTTTTTAATATTTCCAGGAAGTTTTCTCTAATAGTAAAACAAAAACAAAAACTACCCAAAGTCTCTGTCTGTAGAGAGCTTTCTCCATCCTTGGCTGAAAAGAACATAATCTGATTTCAGTATTTACCATTCAGTGATGTCCATGTGTAGAGTCATCTCTTGTGTTGTTGGAAGAGGGTGTTTGCTGTGACCAGCCTGTTCCCTTTACAAAACTAATCTGTTAGCCTTTGCTCTACTTCATTTCGTAATCCCAGGCCAAACTTGCCTATTATTCCTACTTTTGCATTCCAGTCCCCTCTGATGAAAAGGACATCTGTATTTGGTGTTAGTTCTAGAAGGTGTTGTAGGTCTTCATAGAACTGGTCAACGTTAGCTTCTTCAGCATCAGTGGTTGGGGCGTAGACTTGAATTATTGTGATGTTGAATGGTTTGCCTTGGAAATGAAGTTTGAGACTGCACTCAAGTACTTCATTTTGGACTCTCTTGTTGACTATGAGGGCTACTCCATTTCTTCTAAGGGATTCATACCCACAGTAGTAGATAAAATGGTCATCTCAATTAAATACACCCATTCTCATCCATTTTAGTTTGCTTATGTTCAATCTTGCCATCTCTTGTTGACCATGTCCAATTTACCTTGATTCATGGACCTAACATTCCAGTGCCTTTGCAGTATTGTTCTTTATAGCATCAGACTTTACTTTTCACCACCAGACACACCCACAACAGCATCATTTCCACTTTGCCCCATCTACTTCATTCTCTCTGGAGCTACTAGTAATTGCCCTCTGCTCTTCCCCAGTAGCATATTGGACACCTTCTGACCTGGGAGACTCATCTTTCAGTGTCCTATCTTTTTGCCTTTCATATTGTTCATGGGGTTCTCAAGGCAAGAATACTGGAGTGGTTTGCCATTCCTTCCTCCAGTGGACCATGTTTTGTCAGAACTCTTCACTATGACCCATCCATCTTGGGTGACCCTGCATGGCATGGCTTATAACTTCATTGACTTATACAAGCCCCTTCGCTACAATAAGGCTTTGATCCATGAAGGGTGGTGTCTAAAATAATTTCATTTAGGGTAGTCGTAACTTGAAAATGTTTACAGTCCTTAAACAAGCAAAAATTTTGTTTGCTTTGTTCACTTACTGTGCCAAGTCCTTAGGAAAGTGCCAGCAGAGAGTAAGCTCAATAAATATTTGTTGAATAAATGAAAAAAAAATTGTTAACAGTTTAACAATAACAAAATGCTTTAATCATTTGCTATCAGGAAAATCAAAATAGGTTTTCTTCTCTGCTTCCTTATTTAATTACCACGGACTGAAATTATTTATTTCCCAGAATTGAGCCAGCTGAATTTACACTGTATAGTAATTTCTCTTCTTGATGGCTTCACCATATTTTCAGCACTTAAAATGTGCCTACAAATAGAGATTGTTTTCACTGTTTTGTAAACTTTATAAGCATAATCACTGGCATAAGATGACAAGAATACTACCAAAGAGATAGTATTCTTGAATGTTTGAATTGACTGCTGGTAGAAATTTAAGTATCTTTTAGCTGAAAAGTCATTGTGCTATGTGAAATATTGTAAGGCTCTCTTTTTTATTGTCTGAGGAGAAACATAGTTGAAGGGCTTTTGAGAAGACAAAAAATAACAGCATAGGACTAACTTTCACCACATGTCATTGAATTAAAATTTCCAAAATTTCATGGTCAATGTCAGCTCTTCACAGCTCTCAACATTTTAATTGCTGTCTTATCACACCCAGTGAAAGCTTTCACAGATAATTCAATCTTAAAATGTTTTTGCTAAATAAGCCAACTTTGAGAACTACTGTTTGCCGTTAGATAAAGCAGTGAGTCAGCATTTTAACCCATAGTTTAGCCATTTTTACAAGTTTTTAATTTTCCTCTTAAAAAAGTAGTTTTACTAAATTGAAACTCTTTTTTAAATTGTTATTTCCTTATTTTCGGCTCTGCTTGGTCTTGGTTGCTGTGCGGGGACTTCCTCTAGTTGCAGAGAGTGGGGCTACTCTCCTGTTGCAGAGCACAGGCTCTAGAGCTCGTGGGCTTCAGTAGTTGCAATAAGCCCATGCAACTAGTCTTCCTGGACTAGGATCAAATCCATGTTCCCTGCATTGGCAGGGGGATTCTTTAACCACTGGACCACCAGGGAAGTCCCTAATTTGATCAGCAGTTTTCTTTGCCTAAACCAGCACATATACGTGTCAAAGAGCAGATTTTCAAATTTATTTTCCATTTCTTTATAACTTTATCTAAAAGATAAGCATCTAAATAATTATTTTTGTTAATTTTCAACAAAATTCAGCATTTATGTCCAGCCAACTAATCCACAAAGAAAAGCAAAAAACAAATTCTTTGCGAGGGGATATTATTGATGCACCACCCCAGGGCCGCTGATTCATGCAGAATATAAAAGGGTGATCCCTTGTTGACATCACTATCAACATCATAGATTCATTTCTCTGCAAACACTAATCAATGGGTATTTTCATTAATTAAAAAGAAATCTCATATATAGTTTAAAAATCATTTACTATAATTTCAATGTGTATAAATTAGGATAAAGATTTTTAAATTACCAAATTATCAGTGTCCATGCTTTCCAATTCAAAATAAAGAGCAAAGTTAGGGTTCATCTTTCAATCGGTCATTCTATAATACACTTCTTGTGTGTTAGAACTATCAAGCATCATTTAATAATTGTCTTTTTCATCCTGTTGGTTTCTTTTTAATCTCCAAACAGATATAATCATAACTATAGCATGGAGCTTCACCAAGATTGGGGTTATTTTCTTTAAATGGATTTTAATCATCAGGCAATTTTGTCTTTTCAATTGTGCTTTTCACTCCTAGCTAATATTTTTTTCCTCTGTTGGTGAAACATTTTCTGCTCCTTTGAACAGTTTATTTTAATGTTAACCACGAGAACCATGATGGTTTTTGCAGTTATTCTCAGAGTTTTATCTACTGAAAGGTATAAACAACTAGACTTTTGGCAGTTCCACCATATTGTAGCTCATATTTCAAATATGCCTCTAAGTTCATCCTACTATTTTTAGATGGCAGTTACCTAGTACCAGTTCAGTAGTGAAGAGCATGGTCTATGACCTTTTCATCATCATTTCATTGGTAAAACTCATCTCTCCAACTATTGCTGATTTCTGGATGTACTAAGAAGTTTAAATTATCTATTTTATTTTACTCAATATTCAGCTTGGGACCCAAACTTCCTTTTTAAATGGCATAATATATTTTCTGAGGAAATACAATTTTAAAATTGTTGTTGTTGTTTAGTTGCTTAGTCGTGTCCAACTCTTTGTGACCCCAAGGACTGCAGCACACCTGGCTTCCCTGTCCATCACCATCTCCCAGAGTTTCCTCAAATTCATGTCCATTGAGTCAGTGATGCCATCCATTCATTTCATCCTCTGTCATCCTCTTCTCCTGCCTACAATCTTTCCCAGCGTCAGGGTCTTTTCAAAAAATGATAACATAACATGCAATACAGCTTATTTTAAAATACTTACTCGCTATTGGCAGGAAGTAGAACTTAGAAGGAGTCAAGCACTTGTAAACAAAATACATAATCACAGTAATTTTTAGAAATTCTTAAATTCCATTTTGCAATCAATGACTTTCTGTGGCATGTACTCTAAAGTTTAAAAACAATGATTCTTTCTTTTTCAATAGTGAAAGATATATATCAGTTTTCACAATCAACAGCTAGACAAAAAATAAAATGATCACAATTGCAAGCCATATTGGGAACATGATTAACTTAGCAATATAAAATAATTACATAGAATTTGGGGGGTCAAGCAGAGTGATGTGGTAAGTGAAAGTGCATACATGGACGTGTTTTCATCCACCCAGCCAGTTTATGTCTTTTGGTTGGTGCATTTAATCCATTTACATTTAAGGTAATTATCAATATAAATAATCCTATTACTGTTTTCTTAATTGTTCTGGGTTTATTTTCTATAGGTCTTTTCCTTCTCTCATGTTTCCTGCCTACAGAAGTTCCTTTATTTGTTGTAAACCTGCTTTGGTGGTAACTTTTGCTTGTCTGTAAAGCTCTTGATTTCTCCATCAAATCTGAATGAGAGTCTAGCTGGGTAGAGTATCCTTGGTTATATGTTCTTCCCTTTCATCACTTTAGAAATATTGTGCCATTCCCTTCTGGCTTGTAGAGTTTCTGTTGAGAAATCAGCTGATAGCCTAATGGGAGTTCCCTTGTATGTTATTTGTCATTTTTCCATTGTTGCTTTTAATATTTTATTTTTGTCTTTAATTTTTGTCAGCTTGATTACTATGTGTCTTCACTAAACACACTGATTCTTGCAGCAACTAAATAATTACTCTAAAGACTGGCTGTACAGGTCTCTGAGGACACATGGGGAAATCCCATTTTTCAGCTTTTCCTGCTCTAGCAGCCAGTGCCATGAGCAATCTTAGCACACAGTTCTTCCTTAGTAGCATGTTCACATTCATTTTGTGGGACCACACTGTTGACAGCACTTTATTCCCCAAAGCAGAAGAGTACTAAACTTTCCAGTCAATAATTGTGTCTAAAAAGGTTATGCTTTCTTGGCTGACATAAAAGCCACAAAATATTCACCAACAAAGAAAATCAGGTTATCTAATTTTCACTGGTGCTGGAGAAGACTCTTGAGAGTCCCTTGGACTGCAAGGAGATCCAACCAGTCCATTCTAAAGGAGATCAAGCCTGGGTGTTCATTGGAAGGACTGATGCTAAAGCTGAAACTCCAATACTTTGGCCACCTCATGCGACGAGTTGACTCACTGGAAAAGAGTCTGATGCTAAGAAGGATTGGGGGTGGGAGGAGACGGGGACAACAGAGAATGAGATGGCTGGATGGCGTCACCAACTCGATGGACATGAGTTTGAGTGAACTCCGGGAGCTGGTGATAGACAGGGAGGCCTGGTGTGCTGTGATTCATGGGGTTGCAAAGAGTTGGACATGACTGAGTAACTGAACTGAACTGAACTGAACTGAATTTTCATTGAGTTGGCTTGTACCCAACACAGTTTTATACACTTTTTATTTTGAAGTAATAGTTGACTCATAGGAAGCTGAGAAAATAGAACAAAGAATCCCATACGTGCTTTTTTACCCAGCTTCCCCTGATGATGACATCTTATAGAGGCTCTAGTGTAAAATCAAAACCAGGAAACTGACATCAGGACCTGCATTTTAAAACCTGCATTCATTTGTGTGCGTGTGTGTGTAGTTTTATGTACCTTTTTTCATGTACAAATTTGTATAATCACCACCACAATCAAAACACATGCTTGTTGCACCATCAAAACAATTCCTTTGCACTGCCGCCTTGTATCTGTGTCTCCCTCCCCACTAAACCCATCCTTGTGCCCTGACAGCCACTAACCTGTTGTCTACCATCTAATTTTATTGTTTCAAGGATGTTATATGAATGGAATCATACACTATTAATATTGTGGGGGTGAAAATTAACTTTTTTCACTAAACATAATGTCCTTGGGGTCCATTTGGTTTGTTGCACATATCACTGTGTGTGTGTGTGCGCGCATGCACTTGTGTTCAATTCTTTACAGCCCCATGGACCAAAGCCCAGGAGGCTCCTCTGGGAGGAGCTTTGCATGCAAGAATACTGGATGCAGTGCCATTTCCTTCTCTAGGGGATCTTCCTGACCCAAGGATCAAAACTGTCTCTTGCATCTCCTGCATTGGTGGATGGATTCTTTACCACTAGTGCCACCTGGGAAAGGGACAGAAGTTCCAAAACTACTAGTGTAGCCTAGGAAATCTAGTGGCTTCCTATCAGCACGTTGTCCGTCAGGGACCAGTCAGGAGGACAGAAACAACAACAGGAATCTAAGACATGAGAACAGGAAATTGATAACAAAGGGACAGAATACATGGAGAAACAAACTGATGATGAGGGCTAGAGGAGCAAGAAAGAAGAAAATTTAATACTTCGAGATTAGGAGCTGCTAATGTTCCCTAATGTTCCTAGCCTAGAACACACACACTTGAAGCTGCACTGTTGGAAGCTCCGCAGGACTTGTTCTAGGATGCTAAATAAGGACCATTTCCTATAGAAAAATGCAGCTTCCATTTGGACTGTCGAGCTTAAAATCACTTCACCATCTCTATCATTACAACAACACTGGCAGTTATCACTGGGTGGGAGCTGGAAGCCAGAAGCTTCTCTTCCTTTATCATCCAGATCCCCTTCCAGTACCAAAGGGGCCTAGAAGATCCAGTGTAGTCTCACAGCCCTTGTCACACACAGCAGAGTCTAAAAGGGAAGTGGGAAAATCCAAAATATTTCTGCAGAACTTACTCTAAAATGAAACGTTTGACTTAACGTTAATGCCTTAAACAAAAGGAAAAGTGATCGAAGATGGCACCTGTTGGCCAGCTTTTTGTTTTCTCCAGTATTTTAGAGCAAAATGAAATTATCACTAGTATGTAGCAGGATCATTTACTTATGGATCTCAGTAAAATCAGCAGAGAGAGTTTACAGGCTCAAATTGGTAGAGAGTACTATATGGAAATTTCAAACTTCTAGTAAGGAAATAAAGGAATTTATGGAGTTTTTTCCCCAAAATTGTACTTCAGATATTAACTTCTTTGTGTGAAGAAGAACATGGAATAAGTCTTTCACATAAAGGTATTCAATCTGTTTTTAAAGGAAAGAAGATTAACAAATCACTGAGGATCAGTCTTTAAACTACATTTTACATTTGTGCCCTAAGCAAGCATCTCTTACCCAGATCATCCTAAATCAATTTACAAAACCTGAAAATATATTAATTCACCTGGTATCTCTTCTCTAACTCTGAAATTTACACTCTAGAATGTTCATGGATTATTCAACAAAGCTTCCAAAATTATTTAAATCTCAAGTCCATTTCAAGAGAAGAAAAAAATACGGTACTGGCAAAACCTAATTGAAAATCTTGACCTTTTCAAATATTTCTTTTCCTTAACAGTTCTAATTTCTGAAATTTTATAAAGTCCAAAGGGAAATTTTCAGAATGGAATGAAGAATGGCTTTGATTTTCTGTTTTCCACTCTGGGGTGGGAGTCCACGCCCTTTAGGTTTCATAAAACACAACGAAAAGACAGATCTGATTCTAAATTACCTGACTGTTATGGTCCCCCAATTCAGAAAGTACACATGCAATGAGGGCAAAGAAACACACAACATTAGCAACCAGAGGCATAAAAGTAAAGTGAATGCTTTGGGAAAACATACAGTCAGGGAAAACAGCAAGGCAAAGCCATCCCATTGCCCTGCATACCCTGTATAGCTCTTTGCAGGGCTGGGGGGCCTGTGGGGGGCAAGCTAAGGAGGGAGAACAGGGATTGTCAGAGGAAGACCTCACCAGATACTACTATTCTACATATTGATAGAAAGAGGGGTAGGAAATGGCCACTTGATTTTGACAGTGTAACAAAGGGAGCTTCTTTTCACAATGTCATGGGACATTAAAAACAGGCTTGTTGGAGAGGGGAGCCCCAAATTCAGGCACCGCCATCAGCTTGTTCTTTCATCAGCCTCAGTCCGGAGTCTAGCTAGCTACCAAAAGGGGGAGGAAATGAGCTACTGACACCAGCCATCTCAAGGTGTCTCTCATTATATTCGTGAACTATAGCAGTCAGGGGAAGGAGAAAGAAGAATTTAGAGAAGTTTAGAGGACTTAGTAGCAAATAGGCATTTACTTACTCTTTTGACTGCAAGGAAAAAATTTTGCTATATTGTAGAGTGGGAAAAAAAGTAGTGGGATTTCATTTATGTATAGCAAAATACTTTTGTATTTTCTACTCAAAATTTTACAGAAACAGATATTTGTAAAGAGAAAACAAATTTTAAAATCTATAAATAAAATATCATTTCCTTGATTTACTCTTTCAAATGATGCTTATCTTCCAGTATCCTAATTGGAAAATTAATTTTCCCTAAAGAATAGGAGAAATCTTTTTATCTGCTAAATAAGTGACTTTCTACTCATTTAAATTATGTGTTTTCTGTTAGCTTCATTGTGTCTATCAACTTATTTTAAATAATAGACTATAAAATTATCCTGACCTGGGTAAAGAAATTATCATCTGGGGGAAAATGTTTCCAATTAGCATATTTATGATGATCATATACATGGGGTTTCTATATTTAAAATTATAAATACACGATGCCCAGTTAAATTTGAACTTCAGATAAACAATAATCAGTTTAGAATAACACTATTGGTTTATTCTACTCAGAATCGATTGTTAACACAAAGATAGATAGATGATAGATGATGACAAGCAGACAGAAGATAGAAAGATGGAATACAATATTTGGGACATCCTTGTAGTAAAACATTTTTTTGTTGTTTTCTGATTCTCAATAGAGGAAAGAAAGAAAAAAAAGAAATATTTTGAAAGCAGAGCCCAAAGGAAGGCTAACCAGACTAACAATAAGTTGGTTGCTTTGAAAAGCAGAGGAGGTTTTAAGCCTATCTCCATGAGAGATCAATGGAGCTCCTAGCTGCAACAATATATTAAATATGTATTTCCCAGGCTTAACACCCTACAACATGCAGCTCAGAAGAAAATGGAACAGACAGTCAAAAGAATTCTTTTGACTTGGAAAAATCGATCTGGAGCTAAGAACAGTTTATAACTTAGAGCAGGATAAACAAATAAAGTGGTTATTAACTGATGGTTAACAAGAAAAAGATTAAGAAATCAACTACAAAAATAGAAGCTAATTATAAAATAAAATATTTCCCATTGTATTCATAATAATACTCATTATATAAAATTTGAAGTTAGAGAAATATAATTAGAAACAATGCTTTCCCAACGCAGAAAAAATAATAGAGAAAGACAGTACTTTTATTTTTGAATAAGCACTAAACCAGACTATTATGCACATCACAGGTAATCTGCTAGGAGACTGCAAAGATAGAAAGGAGTTTTACCCTCTTATATAGTGAAGCTGATAGAGTCCATTGCATGCTAAGTCGTTTCAGTCATGTCCGACTGTTTGTGACCCTATGGACGGTAGCCCACCAGGCTCCTCTGCCCATGGCATTCTCCAGGCAAGAATACTGGAGTGGGTTGTCATGCTCTTCTCCAGGGAATTTTCCCTACCCAGGGGTCGAACCCACATCTCGTACATCTTCTGCATTGGCAGGCAGGTTCTTTACTGTTAGCTCCATCTGGGAAGCTCAATACATACCTATTTTCAAGATAATAGTTAGTCCTCAAGTGGGAGGACTGGACAGCACCATCAGTCATACAGAATTCATCCTAAATTCACCTGATAATTCAGTGACCATATATGCTAGGTAACTGAACTAGCCAGAGAAAAAACACCCTTCTCTTATTTTTATGACAGAAAGTAGTTTCATACCTTGGCGCGAGGTGCCCATTCAAGTTAAGGCTCCTGTCCTCCCACAGAGACTGGGAGATTGTTCTTCTTTAATGTTTGCATTGCATTTTATGTGTGGTGGGGCCAGGGCCGGGGTAGGGATGGGGCAGAGGGGCTCAAACAAACATATCCTTCTCACAGCTCCGAAGGCTGTTCTATGCTATGCTTAGTCGCTTAGTCATGTCCAACTTTTTGTGACCCCCTGGACTGCAGCCCGCCAGACTCATTTGCCCATGGGGATTCTCCAGATAGGAATACTGGAGTGGGTTGCCATGCCCTCCTCCAGGGGATCTTCCTCATCCAGGGGTAGAACCCAGGTCTCACGCATTGCAGGTGGATTCTTTACTGCCTGAGCCACCAAGGAAGCCCTAGGAAATCCAAAATCAAGGCAGACAAACTGAACAGATTAGATGTCTTGTGAGGATGTTTCCTAGGTGGCACTAGTGGTAAAGAAGCCGCCTGCCAATGTATGAGACTAAGAAACACGGGTTTGACCCCTGGGTCTGGAAGATCCCCTGGAGAAGAGCATGACAACCCACTCCAGTATTCTTTCCTGGAAAATCCCATGGACAGAGGAGCCTGGAGGGCTACAGTCCATAGGGTCTCTAAGAGTCAACAAGACTGGAGTGCCTTAGCATTGTACTCACACTCACAAGGACGCTTCCTGGTTCATAGACTTCCAGGTTCATTCTGTCCACTGTGTCCTCATAGGGAAAAGAGTTTGATGTTTGCATTTCAAAGAGATAGATCCGTAAGAGAAATGTTCCTGGTTCATGAAGCTGACAAATGCCTATCTAGTTTCCAAAAGGGTTTACATATATTTCAAAAAGAGAGAAGTACTCACAGCTATGGGGCTTCCAAGGTGACTCAGTGGTAAAGAATCTGCCTGCCATTGCAGAAGATGTGGGTTCCATCCCCAAGTCGGGTAGATCCTCTGCAGAAAGCAATGACAACCATCTGCAGTATTCTTGCCTGGAGAAATTCCATGGACAGAGAAGCCTAGTGAGAGGAAGATCTCTTCCTATATTTTCAACAGGAAGAAATAGCCTCTTATTTTAAAACTGCATTTTGCCCTTAAATGTTATGAGAAAAGTTAAGGTGATATCTTGATACTACCTACACCTAGATATAATCCTATTAGCATTTTGTTATATTTTATACATTACTTTGTTTTTTATAGTTTTAATCGAATAATATAAACCTAATTTTGTGTCTAAACTTTTTCTCTTAACATTATCCTGTATTATTACAAATATCACTTTTAATGGTAACCTTTTAATTGTTGCATTATGGTTCATTTCATACAGCAGTTAAAACTTTTATTCTTTCATATTTGCCATTAGTTCATTTTGAAAGATTGTCAGTAATAGAATTCCTAGGCAAATACAAATGAGTCTTTTAAAGCTCTTGTTAGATGTTTCTGAGCTGCTAAAAGTTGCTTTTCTAGGTAACACAATTATGTTTTATCCAATAATTTTTCTCTCCCTAATTTTTCAAGCAATTTCACAGTTTTTATGATTTTTAAAAAGTGACTTGAACAATTCCCTTCTTCTTAATTCAATTAAATACTCCAAAGCATTTAGAATTATTAGGAATCATGAAAAATAATATTCCTGTTTTTTAATTTCTAGGGAGAGCCCACGCTTTTTGCCCTCATTGGAAACCATCACTTGACAGTAAGCCATCACGGACCAATCAGTAGCAGTTACCAGAGGAGAAGGAATACTGAGTGAATCTCATGTTGCCTTTGACCAAGCTCTGAAGCTCTAATGAACACTTGTGATCATTGTATCCTCATATAGAAAAACAGATCACTCAACTTCAAATTAATAACCAAAACTTGTTTTTTAAAAATAATTTGGCTGCATTACATACTTTCCTTGCTGTGCTGCAAGCTGTCCTGTTTACCCTAGAGACAAACTAATATAAACCCTGGAGACTCCACTGATTTGAGTCTCTGAAGCAGCCACTGAAGTCCTTTGATCAACGGATAAAAAGAAAAATAGGTCCCTAAAACGAAGCATCTTTTCTCTCTCTTCACCCCACCCTCAACTTTTCTTCTTTTGTCAGCTGTTTGAAAGATCTAATTAAAGCCACTGTGTTTTGATACACAGTTAAACCCCAGTAGGTTGAATTACAAGTCACCCTGAAGTCAGAAACTCAAGGCAGGGTCCTAACTTTTAAAGCTAAAATGATGAATAACAGGTGACATTTGATCAAATTCAGCACTGGTTTTCTGGCAGAGAGATGAAAATGAGGGATAAATAATTTTTTAATTAATATACAGAACTTAGATCCTCTTTGTCACAATTCCATTTTAAATTACCCCATGTCCCCTATAATTAACAACAGCAAAGAATTAAGTACTGTCCTCACATATTACTAACCAACTAATAAGATATTTAACATGAGATACTCCAGAAGCATTTTATCACTGTATTAAATTCATTCCATAAATTGAGATATATCTTTGTTTATATAGAATGGAGAAAGACTTAGCCAGGCATATACAGCATATACTATACAGCACTCTCAAGAATTTCAGGATGTAGATGGAGAAATAGGATATTTATATATAAATGGTAACTACTACACTGTGTGGATCACAGTAAACTGTGGAGAATTCTGAAAGAGATGGGAATCCCAGACCACCTGACCTGCCTCTTGAGAAACCTGTATGCAGGTCAGGAAGCAACAGTCAGAACTGGACATGGAACAACAGACTGGTTCCAAATAGGAAAAGGAGTGTATCAAGGCTGTATATTGTCACCCTGCTTATTTAACTTATATGCAGAGTACATCATGAGGAACGCTGGGCTGGAAGAAGCACAAGCTGGAATCAAGATTGCCGGGAGAAATATCAATAACCTCAGATATGCAGATGACACCACCCTTACGGCAGAAAGTGAAGAGGAACTCAAAAGCCTCTTGATGAAAGTGAAAGAGGAGAGTGAAAAGGTTGGCTTGAAGCTCAACATTCAGAAAACAAAGATCATGGCATCTGGTCCCATCACTTCATGGGAAATGGAAAAACCGTGGAAACAGTGTCAGACTTTATTTTTTTGGGCTCCAAAATCACTTCGGATGCTGATTGCAGCCATGAAATTAAAAGACGCTTACTCCTTGGAAGGAAAGTTATGACCAACCTAGATAGCATATTAAAAAGCAGAGACATTACTTTGCCAACCAAGGTCCGTCTAGTCAAGGCTATGGTTTTTCCCGTGGTCATGTATGGATGTGAGAGTTGGACTGTGAAGAAAGCTGATCACCAAAGAATTGATGCTTTTGAACTGTAGTGTTGGAGAAGACTCTTGAGAGTCCCTTGTACTGCAAGGAGATCCAACCAGTCCATTCTAAGGGAGATCGATCCTGGGTGTTCATTGGAGGGACTGATGAAAGCTGAAACTGGAGTACTTTGGCCACCTCATGCGACAAGTTGACTCCCTGGAAAAGACTCTGATGCTGGGAAGGGTTGGGGGCGGGAGGAGAAGGGGACGACCAAGAATGAGATGGCTGGATGGCATCACCGACTCGATGGACATGAGTTTGAGTGAACTCCGGGAGTTGGTGATGGACAGGGAGGCCTGGCGTGCTGTGATTCATGGGGTCACGAAGAGTCGGACACGACTGAGCGACTGAACTGAACTGAACTGAACTACAACCATACATGGTATTGAACAGAAATTATAATATATCTAATATTTCTATGATTTATTAGAGTGTGCTAAGTTTGGCCTTCACTATAATTCTGAATTTGGTATTTTTACCACCATTCAATGGATGAAGAAATTGGGATTTAGAGAGACAAGAACTTGCCCCAAATTTTACTTCTAGTAAGAGATAAGATCTGACATAAAATTCAGGATTTGGAGTACTCCAGGAAATTAAATGCCTAGAAAATAAAAATCGGAGCATAGCTTTATCAAAAGAGCATTTATGATAGATGCTGGATTGAACAACATAGGCACAGAGGTCATGTTAAGTGCAAGAGAAGTTTGTTGGCAAAGGCACAAACAGGAATCCCTGAGGCCTTTCCACTGGAATCTGGAGAACAGTGACTGAGCCAGCTTGTCTGCAGGGAGATTTCAAGAGAGACTGAAATGCTAAGGCTAAAATGTTTACACTTTATTAAGTAAACCAATGGGTACTAGAGAAAATTTTGAAAGAAGACTGTGACATTTTATCTTTGAAGAAAATGACAGTTCTGGCTTCCATAATGTACATGAATCAAAAATGTTCTTTAATTTTCTTGAGAAATGACTTCTAGAAACTCAAGCCTGCCATATTAAGCCAGAACACATTGTTCAGACTCCTAAACTTGGCGCTTGTGGTAAAGAACACGCCTGCCAATGCAGGATTCATAACAAATGCAGGTTTGATCCCTGGGTCGGGAAGATCCCCTGGATTACCGCACAGCAACCCACTTCAGTATTCTTGCCTGGAAAATTCCATGGACAGAGGAGCTTGGAGGGCTACGGCTTATAGGATCCCAAAGAACGGGACAGGACTGAAGTGACTGAGCAGGCACACAAACTTGGCAAAAATATTACAGGCGTCAACAATGTTAAAATCCCTTCACAGATGTCCCTACTGTGCTTGGTAGTAGCTATAGGGTAGCAACTCATGTCAACTGTTTCTCTGTTGCAGTGCTCCAAAATGCTGAGGACCATTTTTTGAATTACACACTTAGGTCATTTTATCTCCAATAAATATACTTTATTCTCAGGGACTTTGAACATATTCTGAGGCACAGTGTTGTTTCTCTAAAGTCTTGAGATACCAGGAAACTGGGAGGAAGTGTTCCAAAGAGCAAGTGAAAGGCACAATCATAACATGGGTTTGGGTGAGACTTGAAGAGACCCAAGAGATTCTGATCTAGGATTAGGAGACATTTCTTTGTGCTACTTTTCCAGGTCGGAGCTGACTAGCTTCCATCTTGCAATGGAATAAAGGTGTGCACCACTATTACTCTCTCCACCACAGCTTTGCCCCTCTCCTAAAACTCCTGGTCAGTGAAATATAGGGAAAACCTATGAGTCTGAAAAATTCACTAAAATTGTTCTTGTGAATACTATACCAATTAATTTTATAACACTGTATGGAAGCAAGACACATCCAGATGAATAAGATTAATTAGCTTTCTGAAAATGTTCTCAATGCATAAATAAACTGGAGATAAAATTTGAAGCAGTATAATAGAAAGTTATTCTTTCACTTACCCCTTTTCTCCTACTTTCTGATTCCACATATCTTGATATTTTGAAAACATGCAGGATTTATTTGCTCATATGTAGCTCTTGAATAGCTTGGTATAATTGATACCCACGGATTATGATTATAATTTCATGGCATTATTTGACTTTCAGAATTAAAGGACAGTCATCACTGCACCATAAATATGAGTCAACCTGTACTTTATTGAGCCTTTGCACACACCACCATTTTTATATTATAGTCACCTGGATCTTTGATCTCAAGTTTTAAAATGTGGTTATAGAGAAAAATATACATGCTTTGAAGCATTTCCAAAATTAGCAATCAGTAAGAATAAAACAATACTGTAACAGCACAAATTAAATGTACACATGTAACATAGAATCAGGATGGAAATGACAGAATGGGCAGACAGAGTAATAATTTTTCTGACCACAGATGGTGCCCGTGTCCCATCCAGCAGACGGAGATTTTTTTCCCCAGCTTTTCATGATTTGCTAAACCCCATTCTAACCTACAAAAAACAGGCCATCCTTGTTCAGTCCAATTAAAACCCTGATGACATGGCTAGTCCTCCTGAATAAAAAAAAAAAAAAAGGAAGATTCTAACACTGTAATCCAAAATACTTAGGGGGATGAAGCAATTCCTCTAGATTCATAGAAATCCATAAGAAGGTTAACAGTTACTTTAACTAGACAAAAGACCCAAAGCAATGCTAATGCACAATCTTCCAAGAATAAAAGATCCCACTTATTTCATTCAACAAATATTAATTGATCATCTTCACATATTAGGCATTGTTGTAGGTCTGGGTGAATACAAGTTGATCAAATCCCTTCCTTTGGTGCTTACGGCCTATTGAAAGAAGAATGACCAAGAAAAAACTTACAAAGGTAAGATTTTGAATGCCAGGTGGGGAGTAGGGTGTTGGAGAATGAACTAGAAAGAAGAGAATATGCTGGAATGGGCATTCAATTTAAATAGAGTGATTAGTGAGGGCTCATTGAGAAGAGGATGTTTGAGCCAGGATGATAAGAAGGTGGGCTTCTGAGGTGGTGTTAGTGGTAAAGAACCTGACTGCCCATCCAGGAGAAAACAAAAGACTCGATTCAATATCTGGGTGGGGAAGATCCCCTAGAGGAGAGCATGGCAACCCACTCCAGTATTCTTGCTTGGAGAATCCCGTGGACAGAGGAGCCTGATGAGCTACGGTCCATAGGGTCACAAAGAGTTGGACACAACTGAAATGAGTTTGTTCTTGTTGTTTACTCCCTCAGTTGTGTATGACTCTTGCAATCCCATGCACTACAGCACACCTAGCTCCTCTGCTCATGGGATTTCTCAAGCAAGAATACTGGAATGGGTTGCCATTTCCTCCTCCAGGGGAATCTTCCTGAGCCAGGGATCAACCTTGCAACTTCTGCATTGAAGAGTCTTTACCCGCTGAGCCAAGAAGGTGAGGGACTGAACTCTGTAGGTATCTGGGGGAAATATGCTCAGGTAGAAGGATTAACAAGACCAAACGTCCTGAGGCAGTGGGATATCTGGTGAGTGAAAGGCCCAGCCAGGAGGCCCGTGTGGAGAACAGGGAACAAGAGAGGGATAAACAGAAGAGACTGGAAGGGTCACGAGGAACCAGATTGTGTAAGTCTGGCTGAGATGTTTCAAGGGCTTATAGTTCCACTCCAAGTAGAACAGAAAGTCCTGGCAGGGCTTTAAGCAAAGGAATGATAAGATCTTATACATGTTTTAGAGGCATGGCTCCAATGCCTTGTCGAGAATTTAAAAGAAAAATCCGAACAAATAGTTCTCCTTTACCTCAAAAACAAAGAGTCCATAAAGTAGTATCTATCAATTGAAAAAAGAAATGCCTTGTCCTTTGTACAAAAATGTGGCTCCTTTGTTCTGGCATTTGGCAGAAAAATGGTCAAGTTGGAACTAATGTATCCACCCTCTCTAACCTGAGTTTCTCCTGCCCAGTTGTACTCTCAGAGTAGCCAGCTGGCTGGGATTAGAGGCTTCCTGCCCACTGGGAGGGAATGAAGGAAGTCAGTGGGCCTTGGGGGCTTATCATTGGCAAGTGTAAGTTGAGCAACTTCTCTCCCTGCTCCTGCTCCTACTAAGATGAAGACCAGCTTCATCTCAAGAGGAAATAAACAGTATTTTTATGGATAAAAATAAAGTTTCTTTACTTCAATTGCTTTTACCCTAAAAAAATATATACAGCATGCAAACTATCAGAGTAATATACAAGATCCCAAAGCTGACATCGGAGGCTTCATCACCAAAGCCCTGCTCTTTCCCACATGTTCTATTTTTTTCTGAAAACAATGAGCTTTAGCCAACCTAAAGAGCTATTTTCTGTTTCTTTTTTCATGCTATTTCTGTTTCTTTGCTCATGCTACGTGTTCTGCCTGAAACACTTCCCTGACGCCCATTTCTCCAGGTCCAAAATGAAGCTACAAAGTGGAAGGAGTGATAACTTAAAATGAGGAGCCCTGGGTGAAATTGTTAAACTTTGACCCCAGGAACTTAAACTTTCTCAGCCAATTTCCTTATTTGCCGTACAGAGGATGTTATGTACCAATTAGATAACAGAAGTGAAAGTCTTTATAGATTATAAAATAAAAACATCACATTTATTTAGTCAATAAATACTGATATCTATTTCACTGAAGGAGACAGATTGAGGGGAATAGCGGGAAGGTGGGAAGATATTTAGGAATAAGAAAGTTCAGTGGTAAGTGCTGCTTAAGGAGGCTCTCCTCCACTGCACCCGGTCATACAGTAGAGGGAAAGCGGTCAGTCCTGCCTCTAACATTCACCGGGTTTGGGACAAGAGCACAAAATGAGACCCATGTCACATACCTCATAACAAAATCGCATAAAACTATGGTTTTCACACAACTTGAAAGTATGAAAAACAGCAGAGTTAGCTGAATTCAATTACTGTTACACAGATTTACTGTTCTATTTATAGACTGGTGTTATAACAAGTGATAAAGACAAACCTAGTTCATAAATTATCATGCATTCTACTAAATTTATTTTTATTGTCTTCACTCTGACAAAGCCACTAAATGAAGTTGCTGTAAGTATAAAATGGGCTTCCCTGGTGGCTCAGTCAGTTAAGAATCTGCCTGCAATGTGGGAGACCTGGATTCCATCCCTGGGTTAGGACATTCCCCTGGAGGAGGACATAGCAACCCACTCCAGTATTCTTGCCTGGAGAATCCCCATGGACAGAGGAGCCTGGCAGGCTGCAGTCCATGGGGTCGCAAAGTGTTGGACATGACTGAGTGACTAAGCGCAGCACATAAGTATAAAATACACACAAAATTGGAAGACTTGCTACCCGTCAAAAGAAGGTAAAATAGCTCCTGAATTTTTGTGTTGATTAAATATTGACATGATAATATTTTATAAGGATTGGATTAAGTAAAACATTGAACTTTAAAAAAAAATATATAGCAATATTGACTTTCATATATTTTAGATAAAGCTAGAGAAGAAAATGGCAACCCACTCCAGTGTTCTTGCCTGGAGAATCCCAGGGACGGGGGATCCTGGTGGGCTGCCATCTGTGGGGTCACACAGAGTCGGACACGACTGAAGTGACTTAGCAGGAGCAGCAGCAGGCACTGAGCAGTCTCATACTAATTTGGGATAAACCTTTCATTTTATTTCTGAGGCAGGGAAGATGATGGAACATTTTGGTGATCTCTGTTTCTTCAGCTCTTTCCTTGAACAGACATAAGAAGAACACATCAGGAGCAAGGGCTGCAGCTCGAGAAGCTGACTTAGTTTAAGTCCAACTTTGGCCATGCTGTGCCCCAGGTCTCCCTACCTAGAAAGTAACTATGAGCCTGAGTATTACGAGGAGGGAAGGTGGGGGAGGACTCTGAAAAACATTGGCCATGTGAACAGGAAGAGTCTGCACACCTGGTGGGCTGCATGATCTCACAGCTCCCAGAAAAAACCCCTTCCTCACAGAAACTTGAAATCCTGCAAAGAATTTCTTTCTAAAGTCACAGGAGGAAAGGGACAGTATCCAAACTGTGTGTGTGTATGTTAATCTCTCAGTCATGTCTGACTCTTTGTGAGCCCTAGACTGCAGCCTGACAGGCTCCTCTGTCCATGGAATTCTCCAGGCAAGAATACTGGAGTGGATTGCCATTCCCTTCTCCAGGGGATCTTCCCAACCCAGGGATCGAACCTGAATCTTCCACATTTCGGGCAGACTCTTTACTGTCTGAGCCACCAGGGAAGTCCAGCATCCAAACTACCTCCCATAAAACTGTATTTCATGTTTTCTGTCAGTCAAATTGTATTTGTGAAATCAAGGACTTCAGAGCTCCCAGAAATAACCTTGAAATTGAAAAGTACTTGTAAATGACTTACAGTCTGACAGACGCATTCTGTACCGTTAAGCATGGCACTGGTATGAATTATTACTCAGCTAATTTAAATAAAAGCAGATTCAGGTAACTCTAACTTGACATTTGTAAATATTTCCCTTTTAATCTGGACTCTTTAGGTGTGGCAGTAACCCAGGGATTTAGAACATTCAAGATGTGTGTACATAGGATAGGGTTTGGAGTTTGCTCACAGGAGCAGGGATTTGAATTTCTTCCCTGCCGGGAGCCAGCGAGGGAAATCCTACCCGTGGCAAAGGTCAACTGGGGAAGAGGCCTGACGGGCAAAGGCTAATCAGGACTCGAGGAGCCCCCTGGACTTACCTGAGCATCTACCCCAAAGAAAACCGGAATCTGACTGCTTTACTATCTTAACGCCTCTTACCAAGTCCTCTAATACTTACGGGGGCTTCCCCCCAACCACCTTTCTCTGAAAACATTAATTCAGAACTGTAGTTTAAAAGTTCTCCTTGGCTTAATAGGAGTGTTCCGACCCAAGCCCCTCTGATAGCTTTCTAACTTGCATGACAAGTTTGTCCGGGCTCTTACAACTATGAGTGTGACTGTTTATAGCCTCCCAGCCACGCAAGGACAGAAAGCCTAATATTCTAATATACAGGAATCTGTTGAAGAAGTTAAAATCATTAGAGTAGTACTAAAAAAGATTTCATTGTTGAATCAATGCTTGCTGCAAAGTTTCCTCTATCTATTGTATCCTTGGAAATATATTAATCACATATAGAGAATATAAGTAGTAACCTTTGATTTAACCACATCAGATCTTAAGTTAATAAGTTCCTTTCTTGCAGCTCACTACACCGGTGCCTTATAGGAATGTAACTTTGTTATGCACCTAACTTTAGGAAAGTCACCTTAAAAAAGGGGTCTTTTACTTGCTAACTAACCTATTGTCAGGAGAAGAGGGCCATAAAACTGTTAGCAGGCCCCCTGGCCAGAAGATAATGTAAACCACCTAAAAACTTTTATCACGAGACACACAAAAATAAGCCCTGATCCTAATAAGGGTCAAGACTGCTGACCCCACGCGATTTTGGTGTAACTCTATACCTCCCTTTCTCTGTTTCTTATGCGCATAACTTAGGGTATAAAAGCAACTCTGGAAAATAAAGTTTTGGGCCTTGCTCACTGAAGCTTGGTCTCCCCGTGTCGTTCTTTCTCTCTTTCCATCCTTTTCGCTATTCTCCTTTTTCTGGTTGAGATCCTTGGAGCGCTGGGCCCTCTGCGTTTACTTATCTGCCTGGGCTTCTAAGACTCACTCGAGGGGGTGCCCTGGTGGGGTGCCTCTGGCGATTTGAGAGGGCGCCTGCGGCCTACGTAAACAGAGCAAACCCCATGCTGGGGTTTTATTGGTTTCCAGCGTAAACCAAGGAATCATCAGCCCCTGTCTCTCTCTCTCTCTTTCTCTCTCTCTCTAACGCCGACGCCGTTCATCCCGAGGATACCCTGGGCCATATCGAGGCTGGACCCCGATACTTCCCACCAGAAATGGAGAGTTGGAGAAAAGGTGTGAGGTTGGTGCGTCCCATCAGAAAGTACAGGAAGAATGGAGGAAAAGATTCGATGTGCACTTCTTAACATGACTTGGAGCAGAACAACAGGCCAGGAAGCCAAGCAGGCAAAGATGTGCCAGATAGATGAAGACAGAGAGGAAAAAGAGCCTGTTGATGTTCGGTAGCTAACCAGCTGCTATCAGAGAATGTTGTTCGTCACAGTGGGATACAAAAAAAACAATGCAACTGGTCTTCTAGCAGGTGGGGTACAGGTCTCCTCTTCCTGAGCTGTTTACTTCCATGTGTAGTTGGTTTTAGACAGGTAGAAAGGTAAGTGAGAGAAAAAGGATGAGATCAGGAAGGACCGAAGCATCACATTTAAACTGAGGTTAAATGTAATTAGGAGTTGGTGATGGACAGGGAGGCCTGGCGTGCTGTGATTCATGGGGTCGCGGAGAGTTGGACACGACTGAGCGACTGAACTGAACTGAAATGTAATTAACCTTATTAATTAATTACATAAGTATATTAATTAAATGTAATTAATAATGATACCAGGGCTCAGATGGATATTAACTTAGAGAAAGGCAGGGTGAACTTCCTCCCTGAAATTCTTTTATGTTTTCAGATGTACATTTTACTGACTGTAACCATCAGAGGCAGCCTGTTTGTGACTCTTCTTTCTGGAGGGCAGATATGCAGATGTACATTGACATTTACTTTTTTTCATTCTTTCTCAACAAATATTCACTGGCATTTTTCTTCCAGTTACAGCACAATGAAAAATGAAAACAGGAAACTTTCCAATCTTTTGACTCATATCTTTTTATGATATAATTTTAAAATAATTTTTCTAATTAAACATTTCTCAAAGAGGTGATGTCTGAATGAGCACTTTATAGACTTTGAACATGGAGAAGTTACTTTACTTTTTCTTCTAGTCCAACAATTTCTTCCAGGCCAAAACTGCTTTTCCAGCAATTTTGAAAACTGCAAAAAACTTTTACTTACAAGATCATATCTGGGCAAAAGATACTTGATAATGATTAAACTGGCTACAAGAGAGGACTGAAATTTAAAAAGATAAGCCATTCTGCATATTATTAAAAGGAGGGCAGGGAACAAGGGCACCTGTCATTTTCAGTAAAGTATTTTGAATCTAAATTTCCCACATGCCTGAGACATAATTTTATCATTATAAAAGGTTATTTTTAAGTAAAATATATATACACCTTTTTATAGATTCATTGGTTTTCATTACATAAACAATAAAATCATGCATTCAAAAATGGAAATAATTATACTAAAGTGCTACTGGTATGTGTGTTCATGTGATGAGATGCGTTCTTTCCTCATTCTTCTGCTTTCTAACTTTTAGACTTTCTTCTATGATTTAAGTAACATATTAGGAGCCCAGAGGGAGGAGCTTCCCTGGCCACTCAGCGGTAAAGAATCCACCTGCAATGCAGGAGCCGCAGGAGACATGGGTTCAATCCCTGGATCAAGAAGATCCCCTGAAGGAGGGCACAGCAACCCACTCCAGTATTCCTGCCTGGAGAAGCCCATGGACAGAGTAGCCTGGAGGGCTACCGTCTATAGCATTGCAAAGAGTCATACACAACTGAGCATGCACAGAAGGTAGGGGAGGTATTTGCACTTAGTCATGATATTCTCCTTGGAAAAATCTCAGATCTATATCAATCTGTTGGCTTCTTCTCTCATCTACTGATAAGCTGGAGGAAATTCTAAGCCTCTAAATGTTAGTGTGTCTCCCCAAGGGGCTACTGTCAAGCTTATCAGGACCTCAGTGCCAGCCACTTTTTTATTTCTCCCAAGCCTCTCTCTCCTACTGCCTGAGGGTCACTTCAGTCCTATACTTTCCCAAAACCCTCTGCTTCATATGCCCTACTTGTTTTGAACAGTTTACCTTGTCTTATTTTTAACTGAAAGAAAAGAAAAATAGAGATCTGTCTGCAAGAACTGTGTCAGATTTCTTCACATACTCACATGACACCATCACTCCCTCCTCTCAAAGGTTGGCTCTTTCTCCTCATGCAGTAACAACCTCTTTCAGTCTCTACCCTGTTCTAGACAAGGGAGATGGTACAGCTTATGCTCTACTATAAAGTTCATTGTTGGCAATTCCAACCCTGAGGAAATCTAGGGTCATCTGTTCCCAGACATGAGGAGTACCTACAGTAAACAGTCACTGGAGCAGAAAAGGGCCGTGATGGTTACAACAGTTTCATGCTACTCCTTTATTTATTTAACAAATATTGAATGTCCGCCAAAGTGCTTACCATCAAGAGGGAGATATTAAACCAGTAATTGCACAGATCATTCATTAATTATATTCTATGAAATGCTCTGAAGGAAAGATACAGGATGTTGAGAACATATAACTAGGGGACCTTGCATAAACTAGCTCATTAAAAAAGCCTTCCCTGAGAAAATGTCAGTTAATTGAGAGGTGGAGGATGAGTAGGTGTTTGTTAAGCAAACCAACAGGGAAAAGGCCTTCCAGGCAAAGTGATCATAAAGCCTTGCATGAACCTGGAAAGATATAAAGATTCAAAGTAGGTCAGGGTGGCTAGAGTTTATTGACCAAGGACAAGAAAGGGTAAAAAAGGAGTTTCATAGGTATGCTGGGACCAGATCTTTGAGGAGCCTGGTCTTTTCCTATGATCTTGTCCTATGACTTGGGCTTCTTTCCTGGTGGCTCACAGGGTGAAGAATCTGCCTGCAATGCAGGAGACCCGGATTCAATCCCTGGGTTGGGAAGATCCCCTGGAGAAGGGAACGGTTACCCACTCCAGGATTTTTGCCTGGAGAATTCCATGGACAGAAGAGCCTGGGAGGCTAGAGTACATGGGGTCACAAAGAGTTGGACACGACTGAATGACGAACACTTTGACTTTTATTTAATCCTATGAGCAGTGGAAAGCCACTGAAGGATTTCAATCAAGACTGACCTCATTTGCATTGTTTTTAAAAGTCAATTTCAGATTTTTTTGTTACCAACACCAACTAAAACACTGATTTAATTCATAAAAAACTCTAACGAATTTCAAGAATGCGTTCCTCTTGGCTTTCCTTTCTGGTTATCTAAATCCCACTTCATTGAACACACAGTTCACCATTACTTCCACAAAGTCTTCTTTGAGCATTTCAGGGCTGAGTTATTTACAATTTTGTGAATTCTTAGAGCCATTGCAGCCTTGCAATCCTCCTTCCAGAATGTTAGCTTCTGGAGGACAGGAATTACTATCTACTGTCTTCACTGATCTATGCCTATCACATAAAAGAGGACCTGGCCATGGTTGGTGTTCCACTCAGTTCAGTTCAGTCACTCAGTCGTGTCTGACTCTATGCGACCCCATGGACTGCAGCATGCCAGGCCTTCTTGTCCATCACCAACTCCCGGACTTTACTCAAACTCATGTCCATTGAGTCAGTGATGCCATCCAACCGTTTCATCCTCTGTCATCCCCTTCTCCTCCAGCCTTCAATCTTTCCCAGAATCAGGGGCTTTTAAAATGAGTCACATCAGGTGGCCAAAGTATTGGAGTTTCAGCTTCAACATCAGTCCTTCCAATGAATGTTCAGGACTGATTTCCTTTAGGATGGACTGGTTGGATCTCCTTGCAGTCCAAGGGAATCTCAAGAGTCTTCTCCAACACCACAGTTCAAAAGCATCAACTCTTTGGTGCTCAGCTTTCTTTATAGTCCAACTGTCACATCCATACATGACTACTGGAAAAACCATAGCCTTGACTAGATGGACCTTTGTTGGCAAAGTAATGTCTCTGCTTTTACTATGCTATCTAGGTTGGTCATAACTTTTCTTCCAAGGAGAAATTGTCTTTTAATTTCATGGCTGCAGTCACCATCTGCAGTGATTTTAGAGCCCCCCAAAATAAAGTCTGACACTGTTTCCACTATTTCCCCATCTATTTGCCATGAAGGACTGATGCTAAAGCTGAAACTCCACTACTTTGGCCACCTCATGCGACGAGTTGACTCACTGAAAAAGACTCTGATGCTGGGAAGGATTGGGGGCGGGAGGAGAAGGAGATGACAGAGAATGAGATGGCTGGATGGCATCACCGACTCGATGGACATGAGTTTGAGTGAACTCCGGGAGTTGGTGATGGACAGGGAGGCCTGGCGTGCTGTGATTCATGGGGTCTCAAAGAGTTGGACACGATTGAGCGACTGAACTGAACTGATGGAACTAATGCCATGATCTTAGTTTTCTGAATGTTGAGTTTTAAGCCAACTTTTTCACTCTCCTCTTTCACTTTCATCAAAAGGCTCTTTAGTTCTTCTTCACTTTCTGCCGTAAGGGTGGTGTCATCTGCATATCTGAGGTTATTGATATTCCTCCCGGCAATCTTGATTCCAGCTTGTGCTTCTTCCAGCCCAGCGTTTCTCATGATGTACTCTGCATATATGTTAAATAATCAGGGTAACAATATACAACCTTGTCATACTCCTTTTCCTATTTGGAACCAGTCTGTTGTTCCATGTCCAGTTCTAACAGTTCTTCCAGACCTGCATACAGATTTCTCAAGAGGCAGGTCAGGTGGTCTGGTATTCCATCTCTTTCAGAATTTTCCACAGTTTGTTGTGATCCACACAGTCAAAAGCTTTGGCATAGTCAATAAAATAGAAATAGATGTTTTTCTGGAACTCTCTTGCTTTTTCGATGATCCAGTGGATGTTGGCAATTTGATCTCTGGTTCCTCTACCTTTTCTAAAACCAATTTGAGCATCTGGAAATTCACAGTTCATGTATTGTTGAAGCCTGACTTGGAGAATTTTGAGCATTACTTTACTAGTGTGTGAGATGAGTGTAATTGTGCGGTAGTTTGAGCATTCTTTGGCATTGCCTTTCTTTGGGATTGGAATGAAAACTGACATTTTCCAGTCCTGTGGCCACTGCTGAGTCTTCCAGTTTTGCTGGCATATTGATTGCAGCACTTTCACAGAATCATCTTTTAGGATTTGAAAGAGCTCAACTAGGAATTCCATCACCTCCACTAGCTTTGTTAGTAGTGATGCTTCCTCAGGCCCACTTGACTTCACATTCCAGGATGTCTGACTCTAGGTGACTGATCACATCATCATAGTTATCTGGGCATGAAGATCTTTTTTGTATAGTTCTTCTGTGTATTCTTGCCACCTCTTCTTAATATCTTCTGCTTCTGTTAGGTCCATACAATTTCTGTCCTTTATCGAGCCCATCTTTGCATGAAATGTTCCCTTGATATCTCTAATTTTCTTGAGGAGATCTCTAGTCTTTCCTATTCTTTTGTTTTTCTCTATTTCTTTGCATTGATCTCTGAGGAAGGCTTTCTTATCTCTCCTTGCTATTCTTTGGAACTCTACATTCAAATGGGTATATCTTTCCTTTTCTCCTTTTCACAGCTATTTGTAAGGCCTCCTCAGACAGCCATTTTGCCTTTTTGCATTTCTTTTTCTTGGGGATGGTCTTGATCCCTGTCTCCTGTGTAATGTCCCGAACCTCCATCCATAGTTCATCAGGCACTCTATCAGATCTAATCCCTTAAATCTATTTCTCACTTCCTCATAAGGGTTTTGATTTAGGTCATACCTGAATAGTCTAATGGTTTTCCCTTCTTACTTCAATTTAAGTCTGAATTTGGCAATAAGGAGTTCATGATCTGAGCCACAGTCAGCTCCTGGTCTTGCTTTTGCTGACTGTATAGAGCTTCTCCACCTTTGGCTGCAAAGAATATAATCAATCTGATTTCGGTGTTGACCATCTGGTGATGTCCATGTGTAGAGTCTTCTCTTTTGTTGTTGGAAGAGGGTGTTTGCTGTGACCAGTGCGTTCTCTTGGCAAACCTCTATTAGCCTTTGCCCTGCTTCATTCTGTACTCCAAGGCCAAATTTGCCTATTACTCCAGGTGTTTCTTGACTTCCTACTTTTGCATTCCAGTCCCTATAATGAAAAGTAAATCTTTTTTGGGTGTTATTTCTAGAAGGTCTTGTAGGTCTTCACAAAACCATTCAACTTCAGCTTCTTTAGCATTACTCGTCAGGGCAGAGACTTGGATTACCATGATATTGAATGGTTTGCCTTGGAAATGAACAGAGATCATTCTATTGTTTTTGAGATTGCATCCAACTACTTCATTTTGTACTCTTGTTGACTATGATGGCTACTCCATTTCTTGTAAGAGATTCTTGCCCACAGTAGTAGATATAATGGTCATCTGTGTTAAATTCACCCATTCCAGTCCATTTTAGTTCACTGATTCCTAGAATGTCAGTGTTCACTCTTGCCATCTCCTGTTTGACCCCTTCCAATTTGCCTTATTCATGGACCTGACATTCCAGGTTCCTAAGCAATATTGCTCTTTATAGCATCAGATCTTGCTTCCATCACCAGTCACATCCACAACTGGGTGTTGTTTTTGCTTTGGATTTTTCTCTTCATTTATTCTGGAGTTATTTCTCCACTGATCTCCAGTAGCATATTGGGCATCTACCAGTCTTGGGGTTCATCTTTCAATGTCCTATTTTTTTTCCTTTTCATGGTGTTCATGGGGTTCTCAAGGCAAGAATGCTGAAGTGGTTTGCCATTCCCTTCTCCACTGGAATTTTGTCAAGTGGCGACTGTGCAGCCCTGAACTGAATGGCTGTGAGGAGATACCCCATGTCCAAAGTCAGAGAAGCCCCAGTAAGATGGCAGGAGTGGCGAATTCATGTTTCGAGTTGGACTCCATTCCCACCAGAGACACTCAGAGGGCTTGGGCAGGCCTTGTGTGCACCGGGACCCAGGGACCCCACAGAGACTGGGGCAGAACTGTGTTTGAGCATCTCCTGTGGAGGTATGTGTCAGCAGTGGACTGCCACAGGGACAGGGGCTCTGGGTGCAGCAGACTTGAGTAAGTCATAAGCCCTCTTGGAGGAGGTCGCCATTGATCCTACTGTAGAGCTGCCAGAGCTTACTCAGGACTGGGAAGTAGACTCTTGGAGGGCACAGGGGAAACTTGTGTGCGCCAGGACCCAGGAGAGGGGAGTGGTGACCCCATGGGAGACTGACCCAGACTTGCCTGTGAGTGTCCGAGAGTCTCCAGTAGAAGCGTGGATCAGTGGTGGCCTGCTGCAGGGCTGTGTGCACTGAGTGTAGCAGTCCATGCATGGGATCTTTGGAAGGATGTCACCATTGTCTTCATTGCCTCCACCATAGCTTGGCCCCAGGTAAATAGCAGGGAGGGAATACAACTCCACCCATCAACAGAAATTTGGATTAAAGATTTACTGTGCGTGGCCCAGCCCATCAGAACAAGACCCAGTTTCCCCCTCAGCCAGTCTCTCCCACAAGGAAGCTTCCATAAGCCTCTTATCCTTCTCCATCAGAGGGTAGACAGACTGAAAACCACAATCACAGAAAACTAACCAGTCTAATCACATGGACCACAGCCTTGTCTAACTCAACGAAACTATGAGCCATGGCGTGTAGGGCCACCCAGGATGAATGGGTCATGGTGGAGAGTTCTGACAAAATGTGGTCCACAAAATGTGGTGTTCAGCTAGTATTTGTTAAATGAAAGACTGTATTGCCCTCAGTAAGGTTTTGGGATTCAGGATTTGTTATATTCAGTTTTGAAGTAAGCTATATTAATTTCTTATTAAGTCTATTTTGGCTAGAAAAAAAAAACAAAAATTCTGGCAAAATAAAAAAAATACACATTTGTTTTATGATATATATATTATCTTCATAAATATCCTGCTGCATATATCATTTATATATCCTATAGTAAATTATACATGGGCTTCCCAGGTGGCTCAGTGGCAAAGAACCCACCTGCCAAAGCAGGAGACATGGGTTTGATCCCTGGATCAGGAAGATTCCCCTGGAGAAGGAAATGGCAGCCCATGCCAGTACTGTTGCTTGAGAAACCCCATGGACAGCCTGGCAGGGACAAGCCCTACAGTCCATGTTGTCGCAAAGAGTCAGACACAATTTAGCAACTGAGCATGCAAACAAGTCATACATATTATTAAATAAATATGTTTACACAAAGTAGAACATTTTTAAAGATACAAACAGTATTGAAGAAAATGCTGAGCAATCAGATTCCAAGAAATGTAAGAACCAGGGTATCTCTGGGAATCTCAGCCACAGACATTCTCGATGGTCTTTTTAGGGTCCTGTGTTTGTGTCACTTCACTTCAGACTGAGATTTTTAAGAGATGACAGCACAGTATGGAATACACGCATTGCTTGCCTTTCACTTCCTTTGAATTAGGATGAAGGAAGGAAAACTTCCAAAAATAAAACTGAGGTGCTGTTAACAGGCACTGGAACAGCTGATAAGGGAGCATCTGCAATAAACAACACACAGCTGACCCTCCAGACCCACATCCTCTGATTCAATTAAACACAGATCAAAACTATTTAGAAAAAAAAATTACAGAAAATTTCCAAAAGCAAAACTTGATACTGACACATCCTGACAACTATTTAATTAGCATTTACATTCTATTATATATATATATAAATATATATATATATATATATATATATAGTATAGTATTATTATATGTGAATAAGTAATCTAGAGGTGAATTAACATGTACAGGAGAATGTACAGGGATATATGCAAATACTACATCATTTCATATAGGGTATTTGAGCTTCCTTGAATTTTAGTATCTGTGGGCAGGAGGGAAGGTGGTAGGTCCTGGAACCAATCCCCAATGGAAACAGAAGAATGACTGTGTTCACTTTACTATGATGCAGTGTCTCTTCCTTTAGTTACATGTTGTAATAGACAAGGTATAGGTACAAAGAGGGGCTTCCCAAGTGGTGCTAGTGGTAAAGAACTCACCTGCCAGTGCTAGAAACATAACTAGACATGGGTTCGATCCCTGGACATGAAGATCCCCTGGAGGAGGGCATGGCAACCCACTCCATTTCTTGCCTGGAGAATCCCATGGACAGAGCAGCCTGGCAGGCTGCAGTCCATAGGGTCACAAAGAGTTGGACACAACTGAAGCGACTTAGCAGGTACGAAGAGGCTTCAGTTCCTGAAAACATAAAACACTACGGAACTATCATCTGAATTTGTATTAACAAGTATTATAATTAATTATTTATAATTTTATATTATTCATATTAAGATGTAGATGAATTCTAAAAACGACCACAAACTCTTTCTCTCCCTGAACCCATGTCCTTGCAATTTGACTTTAGAAGTCCTCCCATTAAAGGTGGAATCTGTTTTATCACCTTTGATTTGAGCATAAGCAAAGGAGACATGAGCAACAGAAGCTTGACAAAAACTGGCACATTGGAGCTTGCCCATGTGAACAAGCACACATGGTTAGTCAAGACAAGGATGATAAATTGCGTAAAGAAGCCATATCAGACCAGCCTCCAGCCAACCTGACTTGACAGCAGACACATGAGTAAGACCTGAAGACTCAAACCAGTGGAGCTCAAACAAAATTTCATGAGCCAAATAAATATTGCATGTGTGCTAAGTCGCTTTAGTCGTGTTCGACTCTGTGCGGCTCCAGGGACTGCTGCCCACCAGGCTCCTCTGACCAAGAATTCTCCAGGCAAGAATACTGGAGTGGGTTGCCATTATCTTCCCAACCCAGGGATTGAGCCCAGGTCTCCTGTATTGCAGGCAGATTCTTTACCCTCAATAGTACTCACAGAAAAACCTAAGAGCACTAATTTCAAAACTGTTTCTTTGTCTGTTGCAAGATTTTATTCAGATGTGCATCCCATACTATATCAGTTGCATTACTTAAAGAACTATGATAAGATCTCTATAACTTGCATACTGCACTAAAGAAATGAATTGGGTCAGATTGCAATTTCATGGTGCAACAGCTAATCTTAGAATCAGGGTCTATTACTCTATTCCCAAATTTACTCAATCTTTGTATTCTAATGCTACTTAACTTAATATACAGTATTACATGCTGAGAAGCAGAAAATCATGATTGAAACATAGATCATATTAAGAAAAACAACAGGTGGTGCTCCAAATTGTTTAAAAATCAGTGATGAAAGCCAATTTCAACAGTTGACAGTGGTGGCAGGTGCTTAGCTACATCGCCAGAACTGCTGGGTGTACGAGCTATTGAGCCACAGATGTCCAGCAGACAAATGTAGACTCCACAGTTGCTCCCATCATGTGAGCAATATTTAACTGTGTGATTATCACCTTAGTCCTTGTTAACATGCTCTAGAGGCCAATGAAAGTATTCTAACCCAGCGTGATAGTCTCTGATTTACAAGTTCTATCAGAGATTTCTTAATGTTGATTTTTTTAATCCACTGAAGTGTGATGATATTTTAAAACGAGCTGCACATTTGTTAAAAAGAGAATACTTTAATATTTTTCCTTAGTGGCAGAGCAAGCAATAATGAGGAATAGATCCAGAATGCCAAAGTAAATCTTTCATTTATGTTTTGAATGTTAAAAAGTAAAATGTTTTAAATAGCTCCATGTGGGTTAAGTCGATTCAGTAGTGTCCTACTCCTTGCAACCCTAGGGACCACGTCAGGCTCCTCTGTCCGTGGGATTCTCTAGGCAAAAATACTGGAGTGGATTACCAGTCCCTTCTCCAGGGGATCTTCCTGACCCAGGGATCAAAACTCAGTCTCTTGCTTCTCTTCTTTATCACTAGCACCATCTGGGAAGCGCCAAATGGCTCCATAAAGCTGATAAAATATGAGTTAACTGATTGCAGAGCTGGGGTAAGGAAGGTACAAGATGAGTATGGAACCCATTGTGTACCAGAAATGAAGGATGAGCTCATGAAAAAGGGAAAAAAATAGAATAGGAGCACAAATAAATCTTACAGAGGCCAGCCGGAAATGTCTCCATTTTGGCAATCTGAGACATTTTAATTATTCAAATAAATAAAGATAGTAATATCATCAAATGAAATAGGAATCCATGGGTCCACACTGGAGATAGATAAATAGAAGAAAGGAAAAGCCCTTTCTTAGAGTAGAATGACAACTAATTTCACTGGAGTTGTGAATCATTTTGCCTCCATAATATTAAATGTTGATTTTGGCAAGAATTATCAATTGTTGTTGCTATTCAGTCGCTAAGTTGTGTCAAGTCAGACTTAAGGACTGCAGAACACCAGGCTCCTCTGTCCTCCACTAGCTCCTAAAGTTTGCTCAAATTCATGTCCAGTGAGTCAGCGATGCTATCTAACCATCTCATCCTCTGCCACCCCCTTCTCCTTTGGCCTTCCATCTTTCCCAGAATCAGGGTCTTTTCCAGTGAGCCTGCTCTTTGCAACAAGTGGCCAAAGTATTGGAGCTTCAACTTCATTCAGGAGTGATTTCCTTTGGGATTGACTGGTTTGATCTCCTTGAAGTCCAAAGGACTCTCAAGAGTCTGCTCCAGCACCACAAATCGAAAGAATAAACTCTTTGGTGCTCAAAATTCTTTTTGGTTCAAATCTCACATGCCTACATGACTACTGGAAAAACCATAGCTTTGACTATACAGACATTTGTCAGCAAAATGATGTCTGATTTTTAGTACACTGTGTAGGTTTGTCATAGCTTTCCTTCCAAGGAACAAGCATCTTTTAATTTCATGGCTACAGTCACCATCTGCAGTGATTTTGGAGCCCAAGAAAATAATCAATAGACAGATATGAAAGCAGGGGTTAGGGAATGAGTTTGATGGGGTTGTTGAAAAGCAGAATGGTTTCAACCTCTTGGATTGTTTATTAGTTTCAACGAAGAAGTTAGTAAGGACATAGTGGAGAAACCAGACTACAAATTGACCAGTGATCGAAATTAACATCACCAAGGAGGGATTAGTGAACATCATGTGATTCTAGATATGACACCCTAAGAAGAACGCAACATTACTTTCTTAGCATTCTGGCCAGGAAGGCATTACCTGAATATATGAAAAAAACCTCAGGCAAATAAATATTCAGGAATATTCTATGAAATAACTTCACTATAGTCTTCAGAATATCAGTCTCAGAGACTAGTGATGGAATACAGAGATGCGACAACTTCCTGAAATGTATGAGCCTAGACTAATCTTAGTCTTGTACTGAAAGGACAAAGATTACATAAACGTTATGAGAAAACTGTCCAAAGTGTAATATAAATTGTTGATTTGATAAAACTGTTATATCAATGCTAAATTTACTGAGTGTGATATTGTAGCGATATAAGCTATTCAAATTTTTCTTGTAACTTTTCTATAATTTGGAACTATTTTAAGATAAAAGGTTAGAAAAAAGAAAACTATAAGAAATACATTATATTATTCTTTCCAACAGCTCATAGTACTTCATAATAGATTACTTCATGTAGATACATACATAGAAGAATACATATTTACACCACATTTACACCAAATTAGAAAACCAAGTTGGTAATATAAATCAGTTAACTTTTTAATATAATTAATAGATTTATTTCCCCCACCATGATCTAATTTATTTTTAATATGTGCATTGTAACTTTGTTCTGACCCTATCCATCTGCATCCATTCTAATTTCAATTGTTTTAATAAATAGCATTTTAAGTTACGGGCTTTCCAGGTGGTGCAGTGGTAAAGAATCCGCCTGCCAAGCTGGAGACGCAGGTTCAGTTCCTAGGTTGGGAAGATCACCAGGCCAGGATGATCCCCTGTAGTAGGAAATGACAACCCACTCCTGTATTCTTGCCTGGGATAACACCATGAACAGAGAAGCCTGGCAGGCTATACAGTCTGTGTGGTCGCAAAGAGTTGGACATGATACCACTTAGCAACTAAAGAACAACAACAGAATTCCAAGTTATTTGTGTAACTGCTTCAACTAATTAAAAAATGGATAATACTAGAAATCTGAACCACATTTCTCTTTAAGCCCTCTGGGTTGATTAAATAAGTGTGGTGGAAATATGGTCCAGATTTCCAGTATTATTATCTATAGTGTATACTCTCACTCTGCCATGGCCAGTTCTTTGCGACCTCATGAGATTTCCAGGCAAGGATACTGGAATGGGTTGCCATTCCTCCTCTAGGGGATTTTCCCCACTCAGGGATCAAACCCATGCTTGTGGGTCTCCTGAATTGCAGGCGGATTCTTTACTGCTTTGCCATACGGAAAGCCCTATTATTATCAATATCAGAAAATAAAGTCTTTCTTTTTTTAAAGCTAGTGGCTGCCACTGTATTTTCCTATTCTTTTATTTCCTGACTATTAAGAACAAAGCAAGACCATCTATACTGGTGGAAACTTCTTTTAACTACTGGAAAAGCAGAATAAGAATTGTTCTACAAATGACCTCAGGGTTTTATACATTTTCAGATGTTCCAAACTGAACTCTATGCTTTATTCTTTGACTTGTTTAAACATATATTTTTTTTTTTTTTTACTATATGTTGTATTTATTCTGTTTCCTGAGCTAGAAAACCTGAAGTTTCTTTTTCCAATGTTCATCCAGTTAAACCTCTTGATTACATCTGAGGTTGATTATGTCTTTATTCTGCCCACATGAAACTGTTCAACATTTCACAAATACTTTAGAACTTTGTGCTTTTGTAGATGCTGTTACTTAGAAGGAAGGATTGTTCTTTCTGTCTGGCCAGCTTCTCTCATCCTCTGTGCTCTGTCTCAAATGTCCACAAGCATACTGTGCAACACCCTCTCATGTGCTCCAACAGCGATTCTATCATGTTTGTGGTATTCTGGTATTTTAATTTGTCTATTTCCAGGCATGTCTGTCACGGGAGACTGTGAAACCCTTTCATTAGGGAACATCTCTTATACATCTTCATATGTCACCCGGGGTGTGGGGTGTGGGGTGTGCTTCACAAAAGGCAAGTGTTCAATAACTGTGGGTGCATGAATGTAATAATGAATAAAGGTAAACAAACGGATGGATGAACTGTACTAGAAAGAAATTACAGAGCTAACATCTCTGGGGGAATCAGGGATGATGTAAGACTTCTTAGGAAATAAAGATCTATAGGAATGTTTGCTTATTTGAAATTTACAGAATATCAATATATGTATGTGTCTGGTCATATGTACATTGCTTTTTTTTTTTTAATGGAAGTTCTCTGGGGTCCAGAAGAAGAGACTGTAGATTAGATCACACTTGAGAATGACTCAAATTATTGGCAGAAAGAAGGTCTGAGAGTTTGGTTATGATGAGGTGAAATTTGTCACTCAGGTCCTGGAAGGAAAGACTTTCTTCTCAACAATGACAGCAACAGCAACTTGCTGTGAGCTGTCTTTCAGCCTGTGACAATTCTTACCCTCTGGAACTTCCCTGGTGGTGCAAATGGTGAAGAATCTGCCTGCAATGTAGGAGACCTGGGTCTGGAAGATCCCACTCCAGTATTCTTGCCTGGAGAATTCCATGGACAGAGGAGCCTGGCAGGCTACAGTCTATGGGATCGCAAAGAGTCAGACACAACTGAGCAACTGGCACGTCCACACTTTATGTGTTTCTATGGTGCAGATGATCTTTCTGTCATCATCCTTCTTTGTCCACCACTCTGAATCCTGTAGCTAAGAATTGCATGGCCTTGTTCTGTATAAAACTCTATGATTTCACTTTGGTTCATGGGATAGATTTGAATAACCACCACTGGCCTGGTCTCAACTTCCTCCTATCCAAAATAAGAGAGAGGAACTCTAATAGTCCAGAAGCATCCTTCTAAGTCTCAAATTGTGTGATTTTAATGATAATCACGATATTATCAGGCTATACTTGTGACAGGTAATCTGGTGGGTTGCCAGTTGAAAATCATTAGTCCGTCCCATGGAGGAAAGCTCTGAGGCTGGTAGTGACATCATAGTTCAAGGGGACTTTTTCAGTGGTTGAGCTGAGAGAAATCACCCTTCCAGTGAGCCTCCAGGGCTAGGTAGGCAGACATGTCACTGACAGTGTGCAAGTTTTACTGCAGAAGACTAACCTCTCAAATGTCCTTCAGTCCACGTGGCCAACAGAGCTAAAAATCCTAAACAGCTCCTAGGTCTCCTAGCCTCTGTTTTCACAGGTGTAAAAATAGAAGAACATTGTGGATGAGTTCTTTTATAAACCACAAGAATTGGAAAGACCAAGGCACAAGCTTCCACTGGAGAGAAAGGGTAGGAGTTTGTCATCCGCCTGGCCTGAGGGAGGACATAGGATAATTGATATGCCCGTTATTTATAGCCAGGTGATGATATCAGGCTGGCCATTTGAGCTGTTTAAGAAAAGAATGTTTTTAATTCCTGAGTAAGTCCTGAATTATATTTAAATGATATCAAGCATCCAAATGAGAAAAGAAATCTTGGTGTGGTAAATGAATGGGACTATAAAGGAATGCCTATCAGCTTGATGTGTTGCAGGCAAAATAGCTTATAATTTAATGGAATGTTACACATCCACACAGATCATGTTTGACATTACACAGATGTAGCCTCAGGCTTTGTCAGAGGTGACCCACTCACAAAACTAGGAGCTTTGAGAGACAGGGTGGTGAATGAGTTGCCTGTGAACTGGTTGCATTGTTCATACATATGCTATTTCTATGAAGTTTTCATTTAGCAGACCAGCCAGCACCAGAAGACAGCAGAGCTTCGCACCCTTGTCCTGCCAATTAGTCTAGTCTGTACTTGAGGAGTTCCTGGCTGCAAGATGACTCCAAGACACTAGAAATAGCAACAGAATTGCAAAAAATGGGTGATACTCTCTACCTCACATTATAGTTAGTGCTTTCTCTGTTTTTATTCAGTCACATTAAAGTGTCCAGAGATTTCTTGGCCCTATAAAATGTGTGTTCTCATCCAAACACAATTTCTGGCTTGGCTCTGTCCTCTTTTCACAAAAGGTATTCTGTGTTCACTTACAGTATTAGTTCTAGTAGAGAAGAGAATATCAAAATCAGTCTACTCTGCTGAGTTAAATTCTAAGGGGAGTGCTATTAGTACATTTGAAAAATAATTTTATTTATTTTTTGGCTGTGCTGGATCTTTGTTGCTACACGGGCTTCTCTCTAGTTGCAGCGAGTGGGGGCTACTTCCCAGTTGCAGTGCCCGGGCTTCTCATTGCTATGGCTTACCTTGTCCTGGAGCACACGTTCTAGGGCAAATGGGCTTCAGTAGTTGCAGCACATGGGCTCAGTAGTTGTAGCTCCAGGACTCTAGAGCACAGGCTTAATAGTTGTGGTGCACGAGCTTAGTTGCTTTAAGGCATGTGAGACTGGTTCCAAGTAGGAAAAGGAGTATATGAAGGCTGTATATTGTCACCCTGCTTATTTAACTTATATGCAGAGTACATCATGAGGAAGGCTGGGCTGGAAGAAGCACAAGCTGGAATCAAGATTGCCGGGAGAAATATCAATAACCTCAGATATGCAGATGACACCACCCTTATGGCAGAAAGTGAAGAGGAACACAAAGGCCTCTTGATGAAAGTGAAAGAGGAGAGTGACAAGGTTGGCTTGAAGCTCAACATTCAGAAAACGAAGATCATGGCATCTGGTCCCATCACTTCATGGGAAATAGATGGGGAAATGGTGGAAATAGTGTCAGACTTTATATTTTTGGGCTCCAAAATCACTGTGGATGCTGATTGCAGCCATGAAATTAAAAGACGCTTACTCCTTGGAAGGAAAGTTATAACCAGCCTAGATAGCATATTGGAGAAGGCAATGGCACCCCACTCCAGTACTCTTGCCTGGAGGATCCCATGGACGGAGGAGCCTGGTGGGCTGCAGTCCATGGGGTCACTAAGAGTCGGACACGACTGAGCGACTTCACTTTCGCTTTTCACTTTCATGCACTGGAGAAGGAAATGGCAACCCACTCCAGCATTCTTGCCTGGAGAATCCCAGGGATGGGGGAGCCTGGTGGGCTACCATCTATGGGGTCACACAGAGTCGGACACGACTGAAGTGACTTAGCAGCAGCAGCAGTGGCAGATAGCATGTTAAAAAGCAGAGATATTACTTTGCCAACAAGGGTCCATCTAGTCAAGGCTATGGTTTCCCCTCTGGTCATGTATGGATGTGAGAGTTGGACTGTGAAGAAAGCTGATCGCCGAAGAATTGATGCTTTTGAACTGTGGTGCTGGAGAAGACTCTTGAGAGTCCCTTGGACTGCAAGGAGATCCAACCAGTCCATTCTAAAGGAGATCAATCCTGGGTGTTCATTGGAAAGACTGATGCTAAAGCTGAAACTCCAATACTTTGTCCACCTCATGCGACGAGTTGACTCACTGGAAAAGACTCTGATGCTAGGAGGGATTGGGGGTAGGAGGAGACGGGGACGACAGAGAATGAGATGGCTGGATGGCATCACCAACTCGATGGACATGAGTTTGAGTGAACTCCGGGAGTTGGTGATGGACAGGGAGGCCTGGCATGCTGTGGTTCATGGGGTCTCAAAGAGTCGGACACAACTGAGCCACTGAACTGAACTGAGATCTTCCTTGACCAAGGATGGAACCCTTATCTCCGTATTGGCAAGTGGATTCTTACCCACTGAACCATCAGGGAAGCCAAGTACATTTTTCTATAATGGAAGTATTAAATAAATTAAGATGCCATATATCTCTTTTTCAACATCTTTAAAAAACTGGCATGTTGAAGTTTCCTTCTTCATTTTTGCTAATTTATGTCAGCGATGATATAAAAATGCAGTTCTTAAAAATATTGCTTTATTAATTTGCATTTGCCTCTTACAGAGAATTACCAGTGAACTGGTAACCTATGAAGCTTGGAGATTCCTTTTTTTTTTTTTTAATGCATTGTCTGTTTTTATTTTGCTTTGTGGGAACATCCATTCACCAGGGGCTGTGTGATGATGGTGAAATGGAGAATATATCTTCTTGAAGGCTATTTATAACTCAATGCTAAATAGTTTAATTACAGTGGAAATTCTGTACAGTTTAAGGCTTGGCTCTGAACTAGATTGTAAATATGAACCAGATTTGTAAATAAAACACTTTTTTCAAGTAAAAAAAGAAAAATTAATTTAAAAAAAATACAAGGAAGGAGAAATGAAGAAAGAAAACAAAAGCAAATGAAGCTCAACAAGTTTTCCTGGAGTGAAGTTTAATCATCGCAGTAAATTAACAAAAATACAGGTGAAACCTGGAGATTCCTTTTAACTGAGTTTTTTAGCTTTTGAAAGAAACTAAAACCAAAACTAAGATGAAATCTTTTAAGAAAAATACATAGTTAAAAGAGTATGAAACCCAACATCTCTAGTTTGAATTCTAAATGTGCCCCTTACTAGCTTCGTGCAGTGGGAGGAATTGAATGTCTGTTCCCTCACCTTTGATATAGGAAAACACTTTGCATGGGAAATATCTTTTGAAATTGAATGTGATAACCTGCCCAGCTCCTAGCACAGAGAGTCACAGGCTAGCCACCAGTAAATATTAGTTCCTTGTCTATTCCTCTTTCCTTCTTCATAACCTTAGATTATATATATATATATATATGTATATACATACATATTATCTCTTTTATTTTCTACATCCAGTAGAATATTAACTGTTTCTAGACTTTACCCATTATTTTATTCAGTTCCAAAATGCTTCACAGAAGAAATTGGTTTGAAGCAGATGCCAAGCAAGTGAGCCTGGAGACCACTGAGTCACCATTCTGTGGAGAACTTGCTCTGTGTTAGGTGTTCTTATACTTGCCCAGTTCTGATGTGCAGCTGCACAGTAAGAAGAAAGAGAATGAATTACAGTCTCTCCACTGAGAATATTCTCAGAGCCATTTCCTTAAATGGTGGTGTTATGGTTTCTGGGCCAACAGTTCTGTGAAGCCAGTTTCTTATGATTGAATTGCATAATTGAGAATCTCTTTTCAAAGGCATTCACTCAGCCTCCCATACAATGCAATGCATTCTTTATAAAGTTTTGCTCTCAACCTAGCCCTGACTTGGGGAAACTAGACTAGGAAGGGTGTTATTTTCCCACACAGATATACTCAGTTCTACAGGGCAAGATCAGTTAGTGACCATTTTGCCAGAGTGTGGAGGTTAACGGTAAGAAGAGAGACTATTACAGCTTCTTCTGCTGGTACTACTATTCTTGATGCAAGTCAGAGAGCAAGACAGGCCCGGCTGATGTGTCAGTTCATCAAGTCAATTTGGAAGCAGGAGATCTCTCTGGACTTTACCATTAAACACCCAAACTTTCTGATTGTCTCCTGAACAAAAGGGGGGAGCTCTAAATCGGCTCAACTAAACTCTCTTTAAAATATATTTCTACCCATTGAATGAGGATAGAAAATAAAATTTTGTAAATCCAAAAATATTGCATATGTGATATAAAACATATATGGAAATACGGCAATTTCAGTTCTCTGTCAAATCATAACTAACCTGCACATAAGGAATAGGGCACACTAACAAATCAAGGTAATTATTTATATTTAATTTAATAAGGGTAAAAGGTTGAAAAGGTTTCTTGCCTTTGAGTGATGTATCTTGAGATGCTTTTTAACATGTGAGCATTATATGTAAGGTGATACTTCCTTGCTCTCAGGTAAGGAGACTGGTGTTGAGTGATATAGACTAGTATGACAGGATTATAAAATCTGAGTTATATAGACTAGTAGGACAGGATTATAAAGTCTGAGTTATGTAGACTGGTAGGACAGGATTATAAAGTCTATCTATATAACACTATACATTATTCTGAGGGGAACAGAGAGCCTTTGAAGACCCAACTAAATGTCACAGATTGGATATCCGACACGAAAAACCTGGTATCTGACTATTTCAGGAAGGAATAATCAGTACTGTAGCCATTCCTAAATTTCTGTCATTTTATATATAATACATAAAATTTGATTAGTCCAAACTAGTTCTTATCTCTGTACTGTAGATGCAAAGATGTTTGTGGGTGTGAATTTTCTGACATCTGCATTTGGAAAGCAGGACTTGTAGTGTGAGGAATTACAAAAATAAACAGAGGTATTCAAAGGAGTTGGCCAACCACAGATGAATGTCCACTCAATAGCAGATTGGGGGAATAGGTGAAGTTGATTTTCAAGGCAAGATGAAATTTCATCTGGAAATATTACATTTAAATGTTAGGTTGACTAGATAGGAAGACAAACTTAATAGACTGTTTGGAACCAAGGTGTGATATCTGAACTACAGGTATTATTGGCATTGTTTACTCTTTAAGTAAATGGACTCTTTGAGACCCCATGGACTGTAGCCCGCCAGGCTTTTTTGTCCATAGAATTCCATTTCCTTCCTCAGGGGATCTTTCCGAACCAGGGATCGAACCTATATCTCCTGCCTGGCAGGCGGATTCTTCACTGCTGAGCCAATAGGGAAGCCCTGAAGTACAGGTATAGAGGTGAGAATATTTGTATATAATCTACAAATGTTGAAGATGAAATGTTCCAGGTAAAGCTGCCTAGAAAGTGATTTTTAAAAAAAGGTGGGGGGGGGGGAGAGTGGGGTGAAGGTGTAGGGAGCTATAATGGAGCCCTGTAGAAGAGTTGCTCCCAAAAGAAATTTAGCAATCAGTAAGAACAGCTTCACAATGGAGAGAACAGAACTCAACTTCCTTTGAAAGAATATAGGGAATATTAAGAGGTAAGCAGTTCTACATGTAGGAAGAGAAAAAGTTTTACATTACCCCTGATTGTCTGAGGAATTTTTCTGACCCTATACATGAACAAAGGTCCGTCTAGTCAAGGCTATGGTTTTTCCCGTGGTCATGTATGGATGTGAGAGTTGGACTGTGAAGAAAGCTGATCGCCGAAGAATTGATGCTTTTGAACTGTGGTGTTGGAGAAGACTCTTGAGAGTCCCTTGGACTGCAAGGAGATCCAACCAGTCCATTCTAGAGGAGATCAATCCTGGGTGTTCATTGGAAGGACTGATGCTGAGGCTGAAACTGCAATACTTTGGCCACCTCATATGACGAGTTGACTCACTGGAAAAGACTCTGATGCTGGGAAAGGTTGGGGGCGGGAGGAGAAGGGGATGACAGAGAATGAGATGGCTGGATGGCATCACCAACTCTGTGGACATGAGTTTGAGTGGACTCCAGGAGTTGCTGATGGACAGGGAGGCCTGGCGTGCTGTGATTCATGGGGTTTCAGAGAGTCGGACACGACTGAGTGACTGAACTGAACTGATACACGAGCACAGGAAAGGACTTGGGCATTAGCTGAGTGGCCACTAGCAGGCCCACTGTGCTATTTAGAATGACAGCACAGGCAAAGATCTTAACAGCAGATTTAAAGAATTCACACTCCAGTTCCACATCGTTTAATACTGTTAACAGACATGAATTGTATGTTACACAAGGTTTTTGTCTCTATAATTTCTTCTCTTCAAGTGTTTTTTTTTTTTATGTGAATTACACTCGCCTGCAAAAAAAAAAAAAAATGAATGAATTGAGTTGGTCTAAAGAACACAACTCTCAAAGGAATAAAGGGATGGAGCAAAAGCAAAACCAATACCCAGTTGTGGATGTGACCAATGATAGAAGCAAGGTCCGGTGCTGTAAAGAGCAATATTGCTTAGGAACCTGGAATGTTAGGTCCATGAATCAAGGCAAATTGGAAGTGGTCAAACAGGAGATGGCAAGAGTGAACGTAGACATTCTAGGAATCAGTGAATTAAAATGGATGGGAATGGGTGAATTTAACTCAGATGACCATTATATCTACTACTGTGGGCAGGAATCCCTTAGAAGAAATGGAGTAGCCATCATGGTCAACAAAAGAGTCTGAAATGCAGTACATGGATGCAATCTTAAAAACGACAGAATGATTTCTGTTCGTTTCCAAGGAAAACCATTCAATATTACAGTAATCCAGGCCTATGCCCAAACCAGTAACACTGAAGAAGCTGAAGTTGAACGGTTCTGTGAAGACCTACAAGACCTTTTAGAACTAACACCCAAAAAAGATGTCCTTTTCATTATAGGGGACTGGAATGCAAAAGTAGGATGTCAAGAAACACCTGGAGTAACAGGCAAATTTGGCCTTGGAGCACGGAATGAAGCAGGGCAAAGGCTAATAGAGTTTTGTCAAGAGAACGCACTGGTCATAGCAAACACCCTCTTCCAACAACACAAGAGAAGACTCTACATGGTCAACACCGAAATCAGATTGATTTTATTCTTTGCAGCCAAAGATGGAGAAGCTGTATACAGTTAGCAAAAACAAGACCAGGAGCTGACTGTGGCTCAGATCATGAACTCCTTATTGCCACATTCAGACTGAAATTGAAGAAAGTAGGGAAAACCACTAGACCATTCAGATATGACCTAAATCAAACCCCTTATGATTATACAGTGGAAGTGAGGAATAGATTTAAGGGACTAGATCTGATAGATAGAGTGCCTGATGAACTCTGGACGGAGGTTCATGACATTGTAAAGGAGAGAGGGACCAAGACCATCCCCATGGAAAAGAAATGCAAAAAAGCAAAATGGCTGTTGGGGAGGCCTTAAATAGCTGTGAAAAGAAGAGAAGCGAAAAGCAAAGGAGAAAAGGAAAGATATAAGCATCTGAATGCAGAGTTCCAAAGAATAGCAAGGAGAGATAAGAAAGCCTTCCTCAGTGATCAATGCAAAGAAATAGAGGAAAACAACAGAATGGGAAAAACAAGAGAGCTCTTCAAGAAAATTAGAGATTCCAAGGGAACATTTCATGCAAAGATGGGCTCGATAAAGGACAGAAATGGTATGGACCTAACAGAAGCAGAAGATATTAAGAAGAGGTGGCAAGAATACACAGAAGAACTGTACAAAAAAGATCTTCATGACCAAGATAGTCACGATAACGTGATCACTCACCTAGAGCCAGACATCCTGGAATGTGAAGTCAAGTGGGCCTTAGAAAGCATCACTACGAACAAAGCTAGTGGAGGTGATGGAATTCCAGTTGAGATATTTCAAATCTTGAAAGATGATGCTGTGGAAGTGCTGCACTCAATATGCCAGCAAATTTGGAAAACTCAGCAGTGGCCACAGGACTGGAAAAGGTCAGTCTTCATTCCAATCCCAAAGAAAGGCAATGCCAAAGAATGCTCAAACTACCGCACAATTGCACTCATCTCACATGCTAGTAAAGTCATGCTCAAAATTCTCCAAGCCAGGCTTCAGCAATATGTGAACCGTGAACTCCCAGATGTTCAAGCAGGTTTTAGAGAAGGCAGAGGAACCAGAGATCAAAGTGCCAACATCCGCTGGATCATGGAGAAAGCAAGAGAGTTCCAGAAGAGCATCTATTTCTGCTTCATTGACTATGCCAAAGCCTTTGACTGTGTGGATCACAATAAACAGTGGAACATTCTGAAAGAGATGGGAATCCCAGACCACCTGACCTGCCTCTTGAGAAACCTGTATGCAGGTCAGGAAGCAACAGTCAGAACTGTACATGAAACAACAGACTGGTTCCAAATAGGAAAAATAGTATATGAAGGCTGTATATTGTCACCTTGCTTCTTTAACTTCTATGCAGAGTACATCATGAGGAACGCTGGGCTGGAAGAAGCACAAGCTGGAATCAAGATTGCCGGGAGAAATATCAATAAACTCAGATATGCAGATGACACTACCCTTATGGCAGAAAGTGAAGAGGAACTCAAAAGCCTCTTGATGAAAGTGAAAGAGGAGAGTGAAAAGGTTGGCTTGAAGCTCAACATTCAGAAAACAAAGATCATGGCATCTGGTCCCATCACTTCATGGGAAATAGATGGAAAAACCGTGGAAACAGTGTCAGACTTTATTTTTTTGGGCTCCAAAGTCACTGCGGATGCTGATTGCAGCCAGGAAATTAAAAGACGCTTACTCCTTGGAAGGAAAGTTATGACCAACCTCGATAATATATTAAAAAGCAGAGACATTACTTTGCCAACAAAGGTCCATCTAGTCAACGCTATGGTTTTTCCTGTGGTCATGTATGGATGTGAGAGTTGAACTGTGAAGAAGGCTGATCGCCGAAGAATTGATGCTTTTGAACTGTGGTGTTGGAGAAGACTCTTGAGAGTCCCTTGTACCGCAAGGAGATCCAACCAGTCCATTCTAAGGGAGATCGATCCTGGGTGTTCATTGGAGGGACTGATGCTGAAGGTGAAACTGCAATACTTTGGCCACCTCATGCGATGAGTAGACTCCCTGGAAAAGACTCTGATGCTGGGAAAGGTTGGGGGTGGGAGAAGAAAGGGACGACCGAGAATGAGATGGCTGGATGGCATCACCGACTCTGTGGACATGAGTTTGAGTGAACTCCAGGAGTTGGTGATGGACAGGGAGGCCTGGTGTGCTGTGATTCATGGGGTCACGGAGAGTCGGACACGACTGAGCGACTGAACTGAACTGAAAGAACACAACTGCTATTGAGGAGGAGACACAATAAACTCTACAAGCTTGTTCTGCTTCTTGATTTAAAACAAATGGCATCAGAAATTACAGCCTTAGTGGCAAAGCCCTTGAACATGGCTAATTAACAGATCCTTCTTGGGGGCCTAGGAATGAGAATGCTAGTCATGGAGCCCTTTACATATGTTTGGCTGCTTCAGCCCCTGCTAGTTTACTGGTTGATCTGCGCCTTTGTTGCATGCATTTCTAGTAGTTTTGGAACTTCTGTCACTTTCCCAGGTGGTGCTAGTGTTGAATAAACTGCCTGCCATTGCAGGAGACATGAGACATGGGTTCAGTCCCTGGGTTGAGAAGATCCCCTGGAAAAGGGCATGGGAACCCACTCCAGTATTCTAGCCAGGAGAATCCCATGGACAGAGGAGCCTGGCGGGCTACAGTCGATAGGGTGGCAGAGTTGGAGATGACTGAAGTGACTTAGCACTCAGTCATGTGCTTATTACCAGACCCACCTTTCTCTGGGACCAACCTTAACACCAGGAAGTATGGGTTCCTAAGGGCCCTTATCTATTGAAAATGTCATTGGCAACATGCATACATGCATGCTCAGTCACTTTAGTCATGTCTGACTCTTTTCAACCCTGTAAATTGTAGTCTGCAGGCTTCTCTGACCATGGAATTCTCCAGGCAAGAATACTGGAGTGGGCTGCCATTTCCTCCTCCAGGGAATCTTCCCAACCCAGGGATCAAACCTGAGTCTCTTATGAAACCTATATTGGCAGGTGAGTTCTTTACCAATAGCATCACTGGGAAGCTCCCATTGTCAACATAGCCATAGCTGTTCAATCCAAGGATGGATTCCGCAAACTGGGGTATGCTATAAAACCTTACATTCCCTGCCTCCCGTTTTTAATGCAAGTGCCTGACTTAAGCTTTGATTCCTGAGGCATCCACTTCAAAGACACTTTCTAAAATAAACACATTGGCAGCCATAAGACTAGATAAAGAGCCAGGCCACCTCCTCACTAAGATCCCTTTGTTTTAAAGATCTTTGTAATCTTTGTTGATTTCAGTAAGTGACTAATTGGACCACTTGTTTTTTTCTCTTCTCAAACTTTAAATTCCAACTCCTATATTTTAAATATTCTTCAATAAAGCGTATATCCCTGAAACCCTTGGCTGCTATCCTTGACCCCAGTAAGAGCAGTTCTCCAGGTCCATTCTTTCTCTTCCTCCATCCCTCAAAGGACTTCACCAAGGCCCCAGGGGTGTCATGTGTTCTCCAGGACTCATGGGTAATAAACTTTTTTCCCCCCAAATTTTCCTGATGGTTATTGCTGAAGGGCCTCTTACAGTAGTAAGAAGAACCACAGGGCTAGTCTAGCCACATTGGTTATTGGTTTTTGATAGGCTGGGTTCCATACAAAACACCTGGTCAATCAGGAGGAAGACTAGAGAGCCTGGGAGTTTGTGGAGCTGAGTTCTTTAAATGGCACAAAACGTGTATAATCTCCTGCTCCTGGGTTTCTGGATCAGCCTTCTTCCTTTTCTTGCATCCTCATTTTCTTTTGATTTTGTGAGAGATGTCCATCATCTTCCAACAAATTCCCCACTTCTGCTTTTGCTAGTCAGAATTGGATCCGGTTGCTCCCAACCAAAAAATTTAAAGAATACTCTTAAAATTGAGATGACTTGATGTCAAATAAAGACCATTTCTTGGAGACTGCATGGTAGCATTTGCAGTCTCTGGTTTTCCTAGGAAGCTTCTGGCAGTGCTTGTGTGCTGCCCCATCAGAGGACCTAACCATACACTATACTTTGTCTGTTTCACTGTCAGCTTCCCCAGGAGACTGTGAGCTTCACAGAGGTAGTGATTTGCACATCAACGAATCCCACGCAATCAGCTCAGAGCCTGACATTTCATAGTTGTGCTGATATTGAGTGAAAGAGTTAGTGATCTAGGTACTTCATCATCCTTACCATGGTCCATTTAGCAAAGTGGGTAATTCATTTTGTATTACCACCAGATAACTGGTAATATTATTCTCTTTTGATATATTGTAGGGCTTCCCATTTATATTGACATACAATTTTCTTCTATTAAATCTTAAACTTAGGGCAATTCCATCGTTTTATTGGGGGAATTTGCAATTTCCTCAGTTTTGTCTTGTCACAACAAAAATTTGAAGCGACAGATGGACGGATGTTACAGCCCCATGTAATTTCCTCAGATGGACCAGTGTTATAGCTCCATGTTACAGCTCAGTTTTATTTAGAAAGCAAAGGAAAATACACCCTCAAGGAGTGAGATTGGGCTGACCCAAAAGACGCAAAAAGAAGAGAAGCCCCCAGTTCAATTTTGGCTCCTCTTTTTATGTGTTTTTTCCTCCTCCCCCTGAGTCTGCCCTATGTAAACTGTGCTAGCCAGGAAGGCTGTTTGTTTTACCTGAGGTCCTCACTCCGGTCCTCAGACCTTTCTTTGTTCTGTTTTCATGGGCTTTTCCCTTCTTTGTCTTTTAGCCACCGCCAGTTTTGCGTCTATGGGGACACACAGAGTCAGACATGACTGAAGTGACTGAGCAGCAGCAGCAGCAGCAGCATTTTGGACTCCTTTTTCCTATTCTAACTACCTAACAGCTTTATAGGGCTAAATTCATCCTTAACTCATGAGCATAAGATCATGACTTTACTTGGAAACTGAGTTTCAAACATGAAAAATGAAGAAAATGAAGTGCTGACTGACAAAAAATAACAAAAATGTAGCTTGCAAGGAACTACGAACAGCTGACCCAACAGATTATTCATTCATGTGAGAAAGAGGAGAGATCCCTTTCCAGCTGAGCCTCTCATTCAATGGAAAGCCAGTAGTCATCTGTTGGTGGTCATCTAGTGAAGCATGATAATCTTAGTCTTTCAGTTGTGTCCTACTCTTTGTGACCCCAGGAACTGTAGTCCACCAGGCTCCTTTGTCCATGGGATTTTCCAGGCAAGAATATTGGAGTGGGTGTTTGCTATTTCCTTTTCTAGGGGATCTTCCCGACCCAGAGATTGAACCTGGGTCTCCTGCATTGCTGACAGATTCTTTATGTCTGAGCTAGTAGGGAATCCTCAAGTGAAGTGAGAGCGGTTTGCAAAGCATTAGAAGAAGAAACCTCACATCCTGGGCTTAACTGAAAGGAGAGAGGGAAGTTAATGTCTGGTGAGTGATCCAAGTCTAGTTTAAAACAGCTACAAGTCAAGTTTTAAACTAGTTTTAGTCTAGTTTTATACAGGATCCTGCCTTGCCTATTCACAAAATTTCCCTTCCTTCCAGGATGCAGCATGCATTGAAGGGAATATGCTTCACACAGGCCTATACTATAATTAATGGGGATTCTTTGAAAAATAAGAATGACTTTCTCATCATCCCCAGGCGAAGGGTGGCGGGGGAGCAGTAAAAAGTACATCGTGGAAAGACATCTTGAAAACAAGATGTTGAAGTACTGATGTGACTGATGGAAAACCATTAGCGACTGTTAGCATAACCAGAGCCTTGAAGGAGTTGCTGAGAAAGGGCGTCACTAGACAAAAGACTAAACAAAGTCGTGAAAGGCCTGAAGGCTTGACATTGATGACTGTGCATTATATATCTTTATCCCCGATCTGAGATTGTAAAGAACAGATACCTCTAGAGCACGAATAAGGAAGTAGAAGTTAACAATAAAAGGCATGTGAGGATTAGGATCTGGGCTTTTGCCTGTGAATGGCATCAGCCCCCTAATCCCCACTTTATTTCTGAGTCTTCTTTTTCTTTATTCTTCTGCAGCACCGCTCCCTTGGGTTGGTTCGTTGTTGGGCTGGTCCTGACATTTGGCGCTTGAACAGGGACCTGAGAGCTTTTGAGGCTCTTTTTTGACGGTGCCAGAAGACGCAAGGAATTCCAGCTAAGAGATCAGAGGACAGTGAAAGTACTTGGTGAGTACACCCCTGTGGATTTGTCAATCAGGGACACAATGGGGCAATCTACTTCTAAGCATGCTGACTATAATGTGCTTCTAAAAACCTTACTATGTAGGTCTGGAGTGAAAGTGAAAGAAGAGAATTTTCAGGAATTATTTTAGGCAATTCATAAGCACTCTCACTGGTTGGACCCAGAAAAAGGGACTTTGCATCTGAATGAGTGGAAAGAAGTTATGTGTTGTTTGAGTAGAGCCTATCAGTCTGGGGAACCCTTTCCGATAAATGTGCGGTCTCTCTGTAATCTTATTTATACTACTTTGGCTCCTTTTCAGTCTGAACAGTCTGACTCTTCTGATTCAGAATCTGATACTCCTGCTCCCCCTGCAGCTCAGGAATTGCCTGTCCAGCCACCTCATATTTATGAAAATCTGGATAAAGGGAAATATAATCCTCTCCTGGAAGGGGAGAAAGAGGCTCAATTTTTGAGTCCTAAACTGAAAGTGAAAGAGGAGAGTAAAAAAGTTGGCTTAAAGCTCAAGATTCAGAAAACTAAGATCATGGCATCCGGTCCCATCACTTCATGGCAAATAGATGGGGAAACAGTGGAAACAGTGGCTGACGTTGTCTTTTTCGGCTCCAAAATCACTGCAGATGGTGATTGCAGCCATGAAATTAAAAGACGCTCACTCCTTGAAAGGAAAGTTATGACCAACCTAGACAGCATATTAAAAAGCAGAGACTTTACTTAGCCAGCAAAGGTCTGTCAAAGCTATGTTTTTTCCAGTAGTCATGTCTGGATGTGAAGAGTTGGACTATAAAGAAAGCTGAGCACTACAGAATTGATGCTTTTGAACTGTGGTTTGGAGAAGACTCTTGAGAGTCCCTTGGACTGCAAGGAGATCCAACCAGTCCATCCTAAAGGAGATCAGTCCTGGGTGTTCATTGGAAGGACTGATGTTGAAGCTGAAACTCCAGTACTTTGGCCACCTGATGCAAAGAGTTGACTCATTTGAAAAGACCCTGATGCTGGGAAAGATTGAAGGCAGGAGGAGAGGGGACAACAGAGGGTGAGATGGTTGGATGGCATCCCCAACTCGATGGACATGAGTTTGAGTGAACTCCGGGAGTTGGTGATGGACAGGGAGGCCTGGCGTGCTGCAGTTCATGGGGTTACAAAGAATCAGACATGACTGAGCGACTGTACTGAGATCCCATGTTAACTATGGTACTGAGCAACATCCTGAAGCTTTCCCTTTATCACCAGTCTCACAGCCTTCAGCTCCTTGGCCAGAGCCCCCTATAGCTCAGGAACCCCCTCCACTAGATCCTGGTTCACCATGGGATGATGGGGGTATTTAGAGCTGCAGTCACAATACCAAAGATGTCTACACCTGCACTCTCATCTTTTCAACAACTGTATGAGCAGCAAGGCGAGAAGGTGACCTTGATGCTTTGGTTTTGCCTGATATCATGACTGAGGTGCTGCCCTCTAATGCTCAACCTCCACAAGGCAGGGTACAATTTGAGCGTATTCCTCTATCTTTAAAAACTATTAAGGAGATTAAACAGGCATGCACACAATGTGGAACTACATCTCCTTACACCACAGGTCTTATTCAGGGGCTGGCTCAGTCTGAACGACTCATCCCATATGATTGGGAAATGATTGCTAGAACTTGCTTATTCACTTCAGAATTTTTACAATTCCGAACATGGTGGCAAGATGAAGCCTCTCAACAGGCTCAAAGAAATACAGCTGCTAATCTTCCTCCTAATATTACTGTGGAACAATTAATGGGGTCGGGGTGCATCAAGGGATTCAGAGACAACTACAATTCAATGATCAACTTATAAGTCAAATTAGATTTATTTGCCTTAGAGAATGGGAAAAGTTTAGCCTCCTGGGACAGTCTCATCCTTCTTTTCTTAATGTAAAACAATCTAATGGAGAGCCTTATACTGATTTTATCGCCCAATTAAAACAATATCTGGTGAGAACTGTTGCTCCAACTGAATTAAGGGATATGTTAGGGGACGAGGGAGGTGGGAGGGAGGTTCAAGAGGGGGAACACATGGACACCCGGGGAGGATTCGTGTCAATGTATGGCAAAACCAACCAATATATTAATGTAAAGTAATTTGCCTCCAATTAAAAAAAAAGAGAGAAAAAAAGGGATATGTTATGACTGATGCTTGCTTATGATAATGTAAATTAAGAATGTCAAAAGGTTTTACAGCCTCTCAAAGCACAAGGAAAGCCTCTACAGGATTATATTAAGGCTTGTCATGATATTGGACCTGAACCCTATAACATGCAATTGTTGGCTCAAGCCATTACAGGCTTGAAACAACAAGCAAATCAACAGGTTAAATGTTTTAGTTGTGGTAAGAGAGGACATGTGCAGAAAAATTGCAAATCTACTAAAAAATACACCTAATAAGACTATTTCCACAAATGAAAAGACACCTGGATTATGCCCTCCCTGTAATAAAGGCAATCATTGAGCTAATCAGTGTAGATCTAAATTTCATAAAAATGGATCCCTTTTGTTGGGACACTGGAAGAAGGGCCCCGCTCAGGGCCCATCAAACGATATGAGCTCTCAACAAACCTGGAACGCTGTTCCCTTTGTGTACCCAGCCAGTGAACAGCAACCTCATCCAGCCTTTCCAAACCATACACCTGGGTTGCCGACCTCCTTCCTGCAAAATGCGGGAGCACAGCATTAGATATCCCTGCCATTGATAATTTACTTCTTATGCCAGATATGGGAATTTATAAAATACCTACAGGAATTAAAGGTCCATATTAATGGTCACATTCCAAGATGTCTGGCCCTAGGTGAGTGATCACACCATCATGATTATCTTGGTCATGAAGATATTTTTTGTACAGTTCTTCTGTATATTTTTGCCACCTCTTCTTAATATCTTCTGCTTCTATTAGGTCCATACCATTTCTGTCCTTTATCGAGCCCATCTTTGCATGAAATATTCCCTTGATATCTCTAATTTTCTTGAAGAGATCTCTTGTTTTTCCTATTCTGTTGTTTTCCGCTATTTCTTTCCATTGATCGCTGAGGAAGGCTTTCTATTCTCCTTGCTATTCTCTGGAACTCTGCATTCAGATGTTTATATCTTTCCTTTTCTCCTTTGCTTTTCACTTCTCTTCTTTTCACATCTATTTGTAAGGCCTCCTCAGACAGCCATTTTGCCGTTTTGCATTTCTTTTCCCTGGGGATGGTCTTGGTCCCTGTCTCCTGTACAATGTCACGAACCTAGGTCCATAGTTCATCAGGCACTTGATCTATCAGATCTAGCTTTGCTGGAGCAGCTGTGAAGAGATACCCAACGACCAAGGTAAGAGAAACCCAAATAAGACAGTAGGTATTGCGAGAGGGCATCAGAGGGCAGACACACTGAAATCATAATCACAGAAAACTAGTTGTACTGATCACACGGACCACAGACTTGTCTAACTCAATGAAACTAAGCCATGCCATGTGGGGCTACCCAAGATGGGTGGGTCATGGTGGAGAGGTCTGACAGAATCTGGTCTACTGGAGAAGAGAATAGCAAACCACTTCAGTATACTTGCCTTGAGAACCCCATGAACAGTATGAAAAGGCAGAATGATAGGATACTGAATGAGGAATTCTCCAGGTCGGTAGGTTCCCAGTATGCTGCTGGAGATGAGTGGAGAAATAACTCCAGAAAGAATGAAGGGAAGGAGCCAAAGCAAAACCAATACCCAGTTGTGGATGTGACTGGTGATAGAAGCAACGTCCAATGCTGTAAAGAGTAATATTGCATAGGAACCTGGAATGTTAGGTCCATGAATCAAGGCAAATTGCAAGTGGTCAAACAGGAGATGGCAAAAGTGAACGTCAACATTCTAGGAATCAGTGAATTAAATGAACTGGAATGGGTGAATTTAACTCAGATGACCATTATATCTACTACTGTGGGCTGGAATCCTTTAGAAGAAATGGAGTAGCCATCATGGTCAACAAAAGAGTCCAAAATGCAGTACTCCGATGCAATCTCAAAAACGACAGAATGATCTCTGTTCGTTTCCAAGGCAAACCATTCAATATTACAGTAATCCAATTCTATGCCCCAACCAGTAATCCTGAAGAAGCCAAAGTTGAACGGTTCTATGAAGACCTACAAAACCTTTTAGAACTAACATCCAAAAAAGATGTCCTTTACATTATAGGGGACTGGAATACAAAAGCAGGAAGTCAAGAAACACCTGGAGTTACAGGCAAATTTGGCCTTGGAACATGGAATGAAGCAGGGCAAAGGTTAATAGAGTTTTGCCAAGAGAATGCATTGGTCATAGCAAACACCCTCTTTCAACAACAAAAGAGAAGACTCTACACATGGACATCACCAGATGGTCAACACCGAGATCAGATTGATTATATTCTTTGCAGCCAAAGATGGAGAAGCTCTATACAGTTAGCAAAAATCAGACTGGGAGCTGACTGTGGCTCAGATCATGAACTCCTTATTTCCAAATTCAGACTTAAATCCAGCAGATTAGATCCCTGCAAAAGGTGTAGTTTCTGTAAGAAAGTTTCCATAATCTCTTGTTGTAAGTTACTTATATCCAAAGATAGATTACCTTGATTTAAGAGGTGTTGTTTAACTTTGTCTCAATGAAATGATGATTCATTATATTTGTGCGGAGTGACAAAAAAAGTAGTATTCCAATCCCACTTAAAAGGAATCTGTTTTTGCAGACTATTTACTTGAACACCTAGTAGTATAACAACCTGTTGTAAATCAGCCTTTTATGCAGGTAATTTTCCATCTATTTGTCTTTGGGTAGACCAGAGAACATCAGAGTCTTTATGCCATTCTTGCACAAAGTACACAGTCTATACCCTCTGATGTAATGCCACTCCTACTACAGCTGCTGTAGTAGGTATAGCAGTAATTCCTAAAAAGGCAGCAATTAACAGTCCAATAAACCGTATAGTGCATTGTAACCCTTTCTTAAGGATTTCATCTACAATATAGACTGTGGGGCTATCCTGCCATGGTCTATTCATTTTTACAGGAAGCCATACTCTAGATCTGGTTTTTAGAATATATAGAGAATAGTCATTCTGAAAATGGAGAGAAGAATTAATAGAAGTGTAAAAGGAAGAATTTTGACAAGTAAGTAGCCCAGAAGAGGCATTATAAAAAGTTCAGTTCAGTTCAGTCGCTCAGTCGTGTCCGACTCTCCACGACCCCATGAATCACAGCACGCCAGGCCTCCCTGTCCATCACCAACTCCCGGAGTTCACTCAAACTCATGTCCACAGAGTCGGTGATGCCATCCAGCCACCTCATTCTCGGTCGTCCCCTTCTCCTCCCGCCCCCAACCTTTCCTAGCATCAGAGTCTTTTCCAGTGAGTCAACTCGTCTCATGAGGTGGCCAAAGTATTGCAGTTTCAGCTTTAGTAAGTCCTATCAAAAACACGAAAGGTAAACGAACACATGCTTTAATCCAATGGGTTGAATTGTCATCAAAATGTAAGGAATGACCAGATACTGTTGAATTAAACTGCCCCTTCCATGCTGTTATGGGGTGGAAGGCAGAGGATATTTTCCACAATTCTGAATGTAAAGGCACACAAGGTAATCAAGCTAAGGGAGGGGAGAAACTCCCTCCATGCCAATATATAAACTTATTAACAATGTTATTCATGGAGTCAAAAGCATTGTTTAAAAATATAGACAAATCCAAATTATTATTTTTATCCAAAGGATCTCCTTTGGGACTCCAATCAATAATTTTTCCATCAAAAGTACTGGCGATAATATATCCAGTACTCAGTTCAGTTCAGTCGCTCAGTCCTGTCCATCTCTTTGCGACCCCATGAATCACAGCACGCCAGGCCTCCCTGTCCATCACCAACTCCCGGAGTTCACTCAAACTCATGTCCATCGAGTCGGTGATGCCATCCAGCCATCTCATTCTCTGCTGTCCCCTTCTCCTCTCGCCCCCAATCCCTCCCAGCATCAGAGTCTTTTCCAGTGAGTCAACTCGTCACATGAGGTGGCCAAAGTATTGCAGTTTCAGCTTTAGCATCAGTCCTTCCAATGAACAGCCAGGATTGATCTCCTTTAGAATGGACTGGTTGGATCTCCTTGCAGTCCAATGGACTCTCAAGAGTCTTCTCCAGCACCACAGTTCAAAAGCGTCAATTCTTTGGCAATCAGCTTTCTTCACAGTCCAACTCTCACATCCATACATGACCACGGGAAAAACCATAGCCTTGACTAGACGGACCTTGGTTGGCAAAGTAATGTCTCTGCTTTTTAATATGCTATCTAGGTTCGTCATAACTTTCCTACCAAGGAGTAAGTGTCTTTTAATTTCATGGCTGCAATCAGCATCTGCAGTGATTTTCGAGCCCCCAAAAATAAAGTCTGACACTGTCTCCACTGTTTCCCCATCTATATCCCATAACGTGATGGGACCAGATGCCATGATCTTTGTTTTCTGAATGTTGAGCTTCAAGCCAACATTTTCACTCTCCTCTTTCACTTTCATCAAGAGGTTTTTGAGTTCCTCTTCACTTTCTGCCATAAGGGTGTTGTCATCTGCATATTTAAGGTAATTGATATTTCTCCCAGCAATCTTGATTCCAGCTTGTGCTTCTTCCAGCCCAGCATTCCTCATGATGTACTCTGCATATAAGTTAAATAAGCAGGGTGACAATATACAACCTTGACGTACTCCTTTTCCTATTTGGAACCAGTCTGTTGTTCCATGTACAGTTCTGACTGTTGCTTCCTGACCTGCATACAGGTTCCTCAAGAGGCAGGTCAGGTGGTCTGGGATTCCCATCTCTTTCAGAATTTTCCACAGTTTATTGTGATCCACACAGTCAAAGGTTTTGGCATAGTCAATGAAGCAGAAATAGATGTTTTTCTGGAACTCTCTTGCTTTCTTCATGATCCAGCAGATGTTGGCAATTTGATCTCTGGTGCCTCTGCCTTTTCTAAAACCTGCGTGAACATCTGGGAGTTCACAGTTCACATATTGCTGAAGCCCGGCTTGGAGAATTTTGAGCATGACTTTACTAGCGTGTGAAATGAGTGCAATTGTGTGGTAGTTTGAGGATTCTTTGGCATTGCCTTTCTTTGGGATTGGAATGAAAAGTGACCTTTTCCAGTCCTGTGACCACTGCTGAGGTTTCCAAATTTGCTGGCATATTGAGTGCAGCACTTTCACAGCATCATCTTTCAGGATTTGAAATAGCTCAACTGGAATTCCATCACCTCCACTAGCTTTGTTCAGTGATGCTTTCTAAGACCCACTTGACTTCATATTCCAAGATGTCTGGCTCTAGGTGAGTGATCACACCATCGTGATTATCTTGGTCGTGAAGATCTTTTTTGTACAGTTCTTCTGTGTATTCTTGCCACCTCTTCTTAATATCTTCTGCTTCTGTTAGGTCCATACCATTTCTGTCCTTTATTGAGCCCATCTTTGCATGAAATGTTCCCTTGGAATCTCTAATTTTCTTGAAGAGATCTCTTGTTTTTCCTATTCTGTTGTTTTCCTCTATTTCTTTGGATTGATCGCTGAGGAAGGTTTTCTTATCTCTCCTTGCTATTCTTTGGAACTCTGCATTCAGATGCTTATATCTTTCCTTTTCTCCTTTGCTTTTTGCTTCTCTTCTTTTCACAGCTATTTGTAAGGCCTCTCCAGACAGTCGTTTTGCTTTTTTTGTATTTCTTTTCCATGGGGATGGTCTTGGTCCCTGTCTTCTGTACAATGTCACAAACCTCTGTCCAGAGTTCATCAGGCACTCTGTCTATCAGCTCTAGTCCCTTAAATCTATTTCTCACTTCCACTGTATAATCATAAGGGATTTGATTTAGGTACTATCTGAATGGTCTTGTGGTTTTTCCTACTTTCTTCAATTTCAGTCTGAGTCTGGCAATAAGGAGTTCATGATCTGAGCCACAGTCAGCTCCTGGTCTTGTTTTGGCTAACTGTATAGAGCTTCTCCATTTTGGCTGCAAAGAATATGATCAATCTGATTTTGGTGTTGACCATCTGGTGATGTCCATGTGTAGAGTCCTCTCCTGTGTTGTTGGAAGAGGGTGTTTGCTATGACCAGTGCGTTCTCTTGGCAAAACTCTATTAGCCTTTGCCCTGCTTCGTTCTGTGCTCCAAGGCCAAATTTGCCTGTTACTCCAGGTGTTTCTTGACTTCCTACTTTTGCATTCCAGTCTCCTATAGCTTTACATAATTTCCATTGTACCCAATGTTCTCTTTCAGATTTTATAGAAGTAATATAGTTAGGTAGATGTGGGGAAATATAGTAATATTTTCTCCTGTGATATTAAAGGAAAATGCCTCTAATAAGAAAAATGAATTTTGTTCACTTGAGGTTCTTTAACTACAGATAGCCAACTTTGTAATCCTCTTTTAAGACAATGAGTTTCTGTCCTCATGCATATAGGGGTAAGATCTGTTCCCACAGTATAATTAGCACTAACATTTGAAAGTTGTTGGCCTTCTTCTTCTGGTTTTAAAGGGAGACTTGGGTCAAATGGTCCGAGTAACCAGGAAGTTATTTATGAAAATTGGAACAGAAGAATCCTCCCACGTAATTGGTCTTAATAGGGGAAGATTGGGCACATATGCCCAATAAATATGATTGGCACCTACTGTGGTAGTTACTACAGATAACATAGCCAAGAACAAGGTAGCCGAGGTCAAAGGCTGTCCTTGTTCTTTGACCAATTTTTCTCCTTCAATGGTCAGTTTCTTCAATTGACCCCCAAGTGGGTGGTTTGGCTTTGTTGGTCCCTGAAGCCTGTTTGGAGCGGTTGCTGATTGTCAGTCTTGTTACCCCCATCACTGGCGGCTCCCCTGAAGGATCAAGGTTGAACCATGTCCTCTTCTTTCCTTTTTTTGACGTGCCTTCCTGGTACCCAGTGGTGTTGTCCGTTATCTGAAATGACAAGAGCATAACTCATCCTATCCTAAGTCTAAGACCCTTACACCAATTGTTCATAGCATTTTCCCACCATACAGAAATATTATCTGCAACCATTTGACCAGGAGTATAATTTTCACTAAGAATGGTGTTCTGAAAATGCAACGTTACTGCTAGCTTTGTATGATCCAATCTTAAATCAAAAAATTTAAAGTAAATAAAGTTTGGGTTAATTTTTCTTTTGGTGTCATCAATATGCCATACTTTTCTCCCCCTTTCTGTTTCAATAACATATTTTTTAGAGTACAAAGAGTGTGTTCAATAATAGTCTGACCTTGAGAATTATATGGAATACCTGTAGAATGAGAAATAGTCCAATCAGATAAAAATTTCGCAAAATCATGACTCACATATGCAGGGCCATTATAAGTTTTAACATGTTTTGGTAGGCCCAAATAAGAAAAAGCTTGCAAAAAATGCAAGATAACGTGAGTAGATGTTTCTCCAGAAGGAGCTACGTGTGAGATAACGTGAGTAGTGTTTCTCCAGAATGAGCAGAAGCATAAATCATGCCTGAATAAGTATCCATAGAAACATGAACAGCTCCCAAACGTCCAAAAGAAGGGACATGAGTAACATCGGTCTGCCAAATATCGTTGTGATAAATACCTCTGGGATTAACCCCTGGAGTTGTAGGAATGTGGTGAGTTAAGAGTACATGTGGGGGCGGGGAGAAACAATATCTTGGGCTTCTTGTCTGGAGAATTGAAATTTATTCATCAAGATACATGTATTTATATGTGTGAGTTGATGAAATTTATAAGGAGCAAGAAAAGCAATTAACAAAGAGTTGATGGAATCATTGCCCTTTGCCAGTGGTCCAGGCAAATTAGAATGAAATCTGATATGTGTAATGTAAAAAGGGGCAGAACGACATCTTACTATATTTTGTAATTGAGATAATATTGTAATAATAGATAATTTAGAAGAAGCCTTTGGTAGAGATATGGATTCAATGATTTCTGTTATCCATACAGTATATTGAGAATCTGATATAATATTTAATGCCATAGAAACATCCTGTAATAAGGTAGCAATAGCCTCTAATTTGGCTTGTTGAACAGAGGTTAGGCTAGATTGCCACACCTTTGTTGTGGGTACAGTATAACCAGCTTTGAGAGTTTTACTTGCATCAGTGAAATAAACAGGGGCATTAGTAACAGGAATTGTTTTAGTAACGACAGGAATTAGTGTGTGCCCTCTGATGCCCTCTCGCAATACCTACCATCTTATTTGGGTTTCTCTTACCTTGGCTGTGGGGAATCTCTTCACGGCTGCACCAGCAAAGCGCAGCCGCTGCTCCTTACCTTGGACAAGGGGTATCTGATTGAGGAACTCCCCAGGTCGGTAGGTGCCCAATATGCTACTGGACACCAGTGGAGAAATAACTCCAGAAAGAATGAAGGGATGGAGCCAAAGCAAAACAAATACCCAGTTGTCACTGGTGATAAAAGCAAGATCTGATGCTGTAAAGAGCAATATTGCATAGGAACCTGGAATGTTAGGTCCATGAATCAAGGCAAATTGGAAGTGGTCAAACAGGAGATGGCAAGAGTGAACATCGACATTCTAGGAATCAGTGAATTAAATGAACTGGAATGGGTGAATTTAACTCAGATGACCATTATATCTACAACAGTGGGCTGGAATCCCTTAGAAGAAATGGAGTAGCAATCATGGTCAACAAAAGAGTCTGAAATGCAGTACTTGGATGCAACCTCAAAAACGACAGAATGATCTTTGTTCGTTTCCAAGGCAAACCATTCAATATTACAGTAACCCAAGCCTATGCCCCAACCAGTAATGCTGAAGAAGCTGAAGTTGAATGGTTTTATGAAGACCTATAAGACCTTTTAGAACTAACACCCAAAAAAGATGTCCTTTACATTATAGGGGACTAGAATGCAAAAGTAGGAAGTAAAGAAACACCTGGAGTAACAGGCAAATTTGTCCTTGGAGCACAGAATGAAGCAGAGCAAAGGCTAACAGAGTTTTGCCAAGAGAATGCACTGGTCATAGCAAACACCTCCTTCCAACAACACAAGAGAAGACTCTGCACATGCCAGATGGTCAACACCAAAATCAAATTGATTATATTCTTTGTAGCCAAAGATGGAGAAGCTCTATACAGTTAGCAAAAAACAGACCAGGAGCTGACTGTGGCTCGGATCATGAACTCCTTATTGCCAAATTCAGACTGAAATTGAGGAAAGTAGGGAAAAACACTAGACCATTCAGATAGGACCTAAATCAAATCCCTTATGATTATACAGTGGAAGTGAGAAATAATTTTAAGGGACTAGATCGATAGATAGAGTGCCTGATGAACTATGGACAGAGGTGAGTGACACTGTACAGGAGACAGGGACCAAGACCATCCCCATGGAAATGAAATGCAAAAAAGGAAAATGACTGTCTGGGGAGGCCTTACAAATAGCTGTGAAAAGAAGAGAAGCGAAAAGCAAAGGAGAAAAGGAAAGATATAAGCATATAAATGCAGAGTTCCAAAGAATAGCAAGGAGAGATAAGAAAGCCTTCCTCAGCGATCAATCCAAAGACATAGAGGAAAACAACAGGAAAGACTAGAGATCTCTTCAAGAAAATTAGAGATTCCATGGGAACATTTCATGCAAAGATGGGCTCGATAAAGGACAGAAATTGTATGGACCTAACAGAAGCAGATTCATGGGGTCATGGAGAGTCGGACACGACTGAGCGACTGAACTGAACTGAACAGAAGCAGAAGATATTAAGAAGAGGTGGCAAGAATACACAGAAGAACTGTACAAAAAAGACCTGCACGACCAAGATAATCATGATGGTGTGATCACTCACCTAGAGCCAGACATCTTGGAATGTGAAGTCAAGTGGGCCTTAGAAAGCATCACTACGAACAAAGCTAGTGGAGGTGATGGAATTCCAGTTGAGCTATTTCAAATCCTGAAAGATGATGCTGTGAAAGTGCTGCACTCAATATGCCAGCAAATTTGGAAAACTCAGCAGTGGCCACAACTCTGGAAAAGGTCAGTCTTCATTCCAATCCCAAAGAAAGGCAATGCCAAAGAATGCTCAAACTACCTCACAATTGCACTCATCTCACATGCTAGTAAAGTCATGCTCAAAATTCTCCAAGCCAGGCTTCAGCAATACGTGAACCATGAAATTTCAGATGTTCAAGCAGGTTTTAGAAAAGGTAGAGGAACCAGAGATCAAATTGCCAACATCCGCTGGATAATGGAAAAAGCAAGAGAGTTCCAGAAAAATATCTATTTATGCTTCATTGACTATGCCAAAGCCTTTGACTGTGTGGATCAAAATTAGCTGTGGAAAATTCTGATGGGAATACCAGATCACCTGACCTGACTCCTGAGAAACCTGTATGCAGGTGAGGAAGCAACAGTTAGAACTGGACACGGAACAACAGACTGGTTCCAAATAGGAAAAGGAGTACGGCAAGGTTGTGTATTGTCACCCTGTTTATTTAACTTATATGCAGAGTACATCATGAGGAACGCTGGGCTGGAAGAAGCACAAGCTGGAATCAAGATTGCCAGGAGAAATATCAATAACCTCAGATATGCAGATGACACCACCCTTATGGCAGAAAGTGAAGAGGAACTAAAAAGCCTCTTGATGAAAGTGAAAGAGGAGATTGAAAATGTTGGCTTGAAGCTCAACATTCAGAAAACAAAGGTCATGGCATCTGGCCCCATCACCTTATGGGAAACAGATGGGGAAACAGTGGAAACAATGTCAGATTTTATTTTTTTGGGGGGCTCCAAAATCACTGTGGATGCTGACTGCAGCCATGAAATTAAAAGACGCTTACTCCTTGGAAGGAAAGTTATGACCAACCGAGATAGCATATTAAAAAGCAGAGACATTACTTTGCCAACAAAGGTCCGTCTAGTCAAGGCTACGGTTTTTCCAGTGGTCATGTATGGATGTGAGATTTGAACTGTGAAGAAAGGTGAGCGCCGAAGAATTAATGCTTTTGAACTGTGGTGCTGGAGAAAACTCTTGAGAGTCCATTGGACTGCAAGGAGATCCAACCAGTCCATTCTAAAGGAAATCAGTCCTGGCTGTTCATTGGAAGGACTGATGCTAAAGCTGAAACTGCAATACTTTGGCCACCTCATGTGACGAGTTGACTCCCTGGAAAAGAGTCTGATGCTGAGAGGGATTGGGGGTGGGAGGAGACAGGGACGACAGAGAATGAGATGGCTGGATGGCATCAATGACTCGATGGACATGAGTTTGAGTGAACTCCAGGAGCTGGTGATGGACAAGGAGGCCTGGCATGCTGATTCACGGGGTCGCAAAGAATTGGAAATGACTGAGCGACTGAACTGAACTCAGTCCATTTATTGACACAGCATACTTATATAGATTTATCAAACTGTGTGTGGATCACAATAAACTGTGGAAAATTCTCAAAGAGATGGGAATACCAGACCACCTGACAGGCCTCTTGAGAAACCTGTATGCAGGTGAGGAAGCAACAGTTAGAACTGGACATGGAACAACAGACTGGTTCCAAATAGGAAAAGGAGTATGTCAAGGTTGTATATTGTCACCCTGCTTATTTAACTTATATGCAGAGTACATCATGAGGAACGCTGGGCTGGAAGAACACAAGCTGGAATCAAGATTGCCGGGAGAAATATCAATAACCTCAGACATGCAGATGACACCACCCTTATGGCAGAAAATGAAGAGGAACTCAAAAGCCTCTTGACGAAAGTGAAAAAGGAGAGTGAAAAGGTTGGCTTGAAGCTCAACATTCAGAAAACAAAGATCATGGCATCTGGTCCCATCACTTCATGGGAAATAGATGGGGAAACAGGGGAAACAGTGTCAGACTTTATTTTTTTTTGGCTCCAAAATCACTTCGGATGCTGAATGCAGCCATGAAATTAAAAGACGGTTATTCCTTGGGAGGAAAGTTATGACCAACCTACATAGTATATTAAAAAGCAGAGACATTACTTTGCCAACCAAGGTCCGTCTAGTCAAGGCTATGATTTTTCCAGTGGTCATGTATGGATGTGAGAGTTGGACTGTGAAGAAAGCTGATCGCCGAAGAATTGATGCTTTTGAACTGTGGTGTTGGAGAAGACTCTTGAGAGTCCCTTGGACTGCAAGGAGATCCAAACAGTCCATTCTAAAGGAGATCAATCCTGGGTGTTCATTGGAAGGACTGATGCTAAAGCTGAAACTCCAATACTTTGGCCACCTCATGTGAAGAGTTGACTCACTGGAAAAGACTCTGATGCTGGGAAGGATTGGGGGTGGGAGGATATGGGGATGACAGAGAATGAGATGGCTGGATGGCATCACTGACTCGAAGGACATGAGTTTGAGTGAACTCCGGGAGTTGGTGATGAACAGGGAGGCCTGGCATGCTGTGATTCATGGGGTTGCAAAGAGTCAGTCAGGACTGAATGACTGAACTGAACTGACACTAACACACATAAAGTAAGTGTCTTGGACTTGTCTGGTAGCTCAGCTGGTAAAGAATCCGCCTGCAATGCAAGATACCCCAGTTCAATTCCTGGGTTGGGAAGTTTCTCTGGAGAAGGTATAGGCTCCCCACTCTAGTATTCTTGGGCTTCCCTGGTGGCTAAGATGGTAAAGAATCTGCCTATAATGTGGGAGACCTGAGTTCAGCCCCCAGGGTTGGGAAGATCCCCTGGAGGAGGGCACAGCAACCCACTCCATTGTTCTTGCCTGGAGAATTCCCATAAACAGAAAGCCTGGCGGGCTACAGTCCAGGGGCTCACACAGAGTCGGACACGACTGAATAACTAAACACAGCATGTGAAGTGTCTTGTGACAGAAATGGGAAGTAAAAAGACTAACTCTACCCTCTAAGGGTTAATAGTCTAACAGAGACAATTTTTTTAAAAAACAAGTACAGGTACTATTTAGAGGTACAGGTACTATTAGAGGTACAGACTAAAAGGGCCACAAATAGGAAAATACTTAAATCTGTATGAGGAAGCAAAGGAATATATTAACTATTTAGCCATTTAATGAATATGATTTCAGCAATGAATATGTATCAGGAACGGCTAAGCATTTGATCATACAGAGGGAAATTAGTTACTTTGGCCACCTCATGCAATGGGTTGACTCACTGGAAAAGACTCTGATGCTGGGAAGGATTGGGGGCGGGAGGAGAAGGGGACGACAGAGAATGAGATGGCTGGATGGCATCACCGACTCTGTGGACATGAGTTTGAGTGGACTCCGGGAGTTGGTGATGGACAGGGAGGCCTGGCGTGCTGTGATTCATGGGGTCGCAAAGAGTCGGACATGACTGAGCGACTGAAATGAACTGAACTGAACTGAAAGAGACCTTCACACGATAGCAGAAAAGATAAGCAAATGATCAGACTCTGGTATGGGCCACATAATCTATGTGAGCCTACTTCTGCTGACTCCGAAAATCTTGAGTTTGCCATTTGATTCTCAAGAAAATGCCTTCCTGTCCTGGGCTCACTCCTATGCAGCATTTCATGATCGGTCTAACTGCTGGGTCAGCGGAGCACTTCCCTCTTCATCAGTGGAAGTCTTCCCATGGTGGACATCTCCACTTCAATGAAAAGACTTTCTCCAAATCTGCGAATACCTTTAACAACAATCACATGTGATGCCTCTTCTTAAACTGATGACATCTAACAACCTTAAGATGGACTGATGTAACTACGGACATAATGTGACTTTTCATTTTGATTTTAACTTGGTTTAATGACTATTTTGCCATACATCTGTAACAGTATAATGGGGATTTCTAACCGTCTATAAGCATTTAAGTTACAAATTGTTGTCCAAGCTCCTACAAGTGCCACAGACTTCTCTAACTATTACTTGGGGCCCCTGGATCAGAGACCCTCAATATGAGGGTTAGGAGAATATGTTGCCTCAACAATTTAGGGACTATGCCCCTAAACAGCAGGAAGTAGTTACGGAATGAAAACGATACCCTTTTCCCTTGGCAACATAATTCTTCTAAAAGAAAAGGGGGTTATGAGAGTCAATTTCTAGATAGGTTGATAAGAAGTCAAGGGGTCCCCAAGGATAGAGGGGTCTGGAATTCTCAAGGAGGAGAAAAGGACAAACTTTTTTCCCTTAACATTCCTTAGGATTATGTATCCTGCCTGAGGACAGTCTCTGGATTAAATTTGGTTGATCATGTTATCTTAAAATGTAAATTATGGGAGTAGGTTTGGTGAGATCTTTACAACCTCCAGACAATCTTTGGATTCATTGGAGAGTATATAGTTCAGTTCAGTCGCTCAGTCGTGTCCGACTCTTTGCGACCCCATGAATCACAGCATGCCAGGCCTCCCTGTCCATCACCAACTCCCAGAGTTCACTCAAACTCATTTCCATCATGTCGGTGATGCCATCCAGCCATCTTATTCTCTGTCGTCCCCTTCGCCTCCCGACCCAATCCCTCCCAGAATCAGAGTCTTTTCCAGTGAGTCAACTCTTCGCATGAGGTGGCCAAAGTATTGCAGTTTCAGCTTTAGCATTAGTCCTTCCAATGAACACCCAGGACTGATCTCCTTTAGAATGGACTGGTTGGATCTCCTTGCAGTCCAAGGGACTCTCAAGAGTCTTCTCCAACACCACAGTTCAAAAGCATCAATTCTTCGGCGATCAGCTTTTTTCACAGTTCAACTCTCACATCCATACATGACCACTGGAAAAACCATAGCCTTGACTAGACGGACCTTGGTTGGCAAAGTAATGTCTCTGTTTTTTAATATGCTTTCTAGGCTGGTCATAACTTTCCTTCCAAGGAGTAAGCATCTTTTAATTTCATGGCTGCAATCAGCATCTGCAGTGATTTTGGAGCCCCCAAAAATAAAGTCTGACACTGTTTCCCCTGTTTCCCCATCTATTTCCCATGAAGTGATGGGACCAGATATCATGATCTTTGTTTTCTGAATGTTGAGCTTCAAGCCAACCTTTTCACTCTTCTCTTTCACTTTCGTCAAGAGGCTTTTGAGTTCCTCTTCACTTTCTGCCATAAGGGTGGTGTCATCTGCATGTCTGAGGTTATTGATATTTCTCCTGGCAATCTTGATTCCAGCTTGTGCTTCTTCCAGCCCAGCGTTCCTCATGATGTACTCTGCATATAAGTTAAATAAGCAAGGTGACAATATACAACCTTGACGTATTCCTTTTCCTATTTGGAACCAGTCTGTTGTTCCATGTACAGTTCTAACTATTGCTTCCTCACCTGCATACAGGTTTCTCAAGAGGCAGGTCAGGTGGTTTGATATTCCCATCTCTTTCAGAATTTTCCAGTTTATTGTGATCCACACAGTCAAAGGCTTTGGCATAGTCAATGAAGCATAAATAGATGTTTTTCTGGAACTCTCTTGCTTTCTCTATGATCCAACGGATGTTGGCAATTTGATCTCTGGTGCCTCTGCCTTTTCTAAAACCTGCTTGAACATCTGGGAGTTCACGGTTCACATATTGCTGAAGCGTGGCTTGGAGAATTTTGAGCATGACTTTACTCGCGTGTGAGATGAGTGCAATTGTGCGGTAGTTTGAGCACTCTTTGGCATTGCCTTTCTTTGGGATTGGAATGAATGAAGACTGACCTTTTCCAGAGTTGTGGCCACTGCTGAGTTTTCCAAATTTGCTGGCATATTGAGTGCAGCACTTTCACAGCATCATCTTTCAGGATTTGAAATAGCTCAACTGGAATTCCGTCACCTCCACTAGCTTTGTTCGTAGTGATGCTCTCTAAGGCCCACTTGACTTTACATTCCAAGATGTCTGGCTCCAGGTGAGTGATCATGCTATCGTGATTATCTTGGTCGTGAAGATCTTTTTTGTACAGTTCTTCTGTGTATTCTTGCCACCTCTTCTTAATATCTTCTGCTTCTGTTAGGTCCATACCATTTCTGTCCTTTATCGAGCCCATCTTTGCATGAAATGTTCCCTTGGAATCTCTAATTTTCTTGAAGTGATCTCCAGTCTTTCCTATTCTGTTGTTTTCCTCTATTTCTTTGGATTGATGGCTGAGAAAGGCTTTCTTATGTCTCCTTGCTATTCTTTGGAACTCTGCATTCAGATGCTTATATCTTTCCTTTTCTCCTTTGCTTTTCGCTTCTCTTCTTTTCACAGCTATTTAAGGCCTCCCCAGACAGCCATTTTGCTTTTTTGCATTTCTTTTCCATGGGTATGGTCTTGGTCCCTGTCTCCTGTACAATGTCATGAACCTCTGTCCGGAGTTCATCAGGCACTCTAGGTATCAGCTCTAAGCCCTTAAATCTATTTCTCACTTCCACTGTATAATCATAAGGGATTTGATTTAGGTCATATCTGAATGGTCTAGTGGTTTTCCCTACTTTCTTCAATTTCAGTCTGAATTCAGCAAGAAGTTCATGATCTGAGCCACAGTCAGCTCCTGGTCTGGTTTTTGCTAACTGTATAGAGCTTCTCCATCTTTGGCTGCAAATAATATAATCAATTTGATTTTGGTGTTGATCATCTGGTGATGTCCATGTGCAGAGTCTTCTCTTGTGTTATTTGAAGAGGGTGTTTGCTATGACCAATGCGTTCTCTTGGCAAAATTCTATTAGCCTTTGCCCTGCTTCATTCTGTGCTCCAAGGCCAAATTTGCCTGTTACTCCAGGTGTTTCTTGACTTCCTACTTTTGCATTCTAGTCCCTTATAATGTAAAGGATATCTTTTTTGGGTGTTAGTTCTAAAAGGTCTTGTAGGTCTTCATAGAACCTTTCAATTCAGCTTCTTCAGCATTAGTGGTTGGGGCATAGACTTGGATTACTGTAATATTGAATGGTTTGCCTTGGAAACGAACAGAAATCATTCTGTTGTTTTTAAGATTGCATCCAAGTACTGCATTTTGGACTCTCTTGTTGACCATGATGGCTACTCCATTTCTTCTAAGGGATTCCTGCCCACAGTAGTAGATATAATGGTCATCCTAGTTAAATTCACCCATTCCAGTCCATTTTAGTTCACTGATTCCTAGACTGTCGACGTTCACTCTTGCCATCTCCTGTTTGAGCACTTCCAATTTGCCTTGATTCATGGACCTAACATTCCAGGTTCCTATGCAATATTGCTCTTTATAGCATTGGACCTTGCTTTTATCACCAGTCACATCCACAACTGGGTATTTGTTTTGCTTTGGCTCCATCCCTTCATTCTTTCTGGAGTTATTTCTCCACTGATCTCCAGTAGCATACTGGGCACCTACCGACCTGGGGACATCCTCATTCAGTATCCTATCATTTTGCCTTTTGATACCGTTCATGGGGTTCTCAAGGCAAGTATACTGAAGTGGTTTGCCATTCCCTTCTCCAGTGGACCACATTCTGTCAGACCTCTCCACCATGACCTGCCTGTCTTGGGTGGCCCACACGGCATGGCTTAGTTTCATTGAGTTAGACAGGGCTGTGGTCCATGTGATCAGATCGACTAGTTTTCTGTGATTATGATTTCAGTGTGTCTGCCCTCTGATGCCCCCTCGCAATATCTACCATCTTATTTGGGTTTCTCTTACCTTGGTCGTGAGATATCTATTCACAGCTGCTCCAGCAAAGCGCAGCTGCTGCATCTTACCTTGGACAAGGGGTATCTCCTCAAGGCCGCCCCTCCTGACCTTGAACGTGCAGTAGGTCCTCTCGGCCCTCCTGTGCCCGCGCAGCCACCGCCTCTTGGACGTGGGGTAACTCCTCTCAGCTGCCGCCCCTGATCTCAGGCGTGGGGTAGCTCTTCTCGGCCATGCTTCTCATTATTAACACTAGCAAGCGGGTATTCTTTCTACCCCCTTCTGATGTCTATGTCAGAAGCTTTCTCTATCTCCTTTATACTTTAATAAAACTTTATTCAGTTCAGTTCAGTTCAGTCGCTCAGTCGTGTCCGACTCTTTGCGACCCCATGAATCACAGCACACCAGGCCTCCCTGTCTACTACCAACTTCCGGAGTTCACTCAAACTCATGTCCACAGAGTCGGTGATGCCATCCAGCCATCTCATTCTCTGTCGTCCCCTTCTCCTCCCACCCCCAAACACACAAAAATAAGTACAATTACAGAAGTGGATACTAGAAAGAAGGATGGTGTACAAAATGCATAAAATCCACACAACTTCGTGTAGGCCACAAGACCCCAGTCACAAGGCCTATTTATACTATACTCATTTCTGACGTATCATGTAATGTATGCTCTAATCTAAGCATTTTAAAGATGCTCAGATGCCTCTACAATGCTCATTTCCTGCCATTGAAACTCGGGCTTTCCTTTTCTGGATTCAAGAGGTCCTGAGTATTTCCATATAACTTTTTTGAAGGGAAATATACAAGAGCACGGGGGTTTTCTTGGTGGCTCAGGCAGTAAAGAATCTGCCTGCAATGCAGGAGACCCATGTTCGAACCCTGGGTCGGGAAGATCCCCTCGAGAAAGAAATGGCAACCTCGTCCAGTATTCTTGCCTGGAGAATTCCATGGATAGGGAAGCCTGGTGGGTTGCAGTCCATGGGGTTGCAAAGAGTCGAACATAACTAAATGACTAACACACACACACACACAAACACACATAGTTACTAGAACACTCTTTATCTTTTTGTTAGACACCACAGGGAGCAAGGAACCTTCTTTTCACCACCTACCATCCCCACCTATATTTCTCCGTGTATCCACCTTTGGAAAATTAGACCCTAAGGGTATGCCTTACCGTCTTTTATTTAGTCTTCATTGAAAAATTATTCTCAAAGATTTCCAAAAGCCGAGGAAAAATTATGCTTTTTGTTGTCATTATTGTTCCATTTGTAATCTTTTATCTTTTACCATTGCAAAATGTACATATTTTAGAATGAACTAAAATTATTTCTAGATAATAAGAATTTGTCAAGGGCCTATGATATCCAGATTTGTACAGGGTATCATGAGATTTAATAAAGCAATTAATAAATTTCAATAAAGATGAAAAGTATACAAAAATAAACAATCAAATATAATTCTAGAGGTGAAGATATGTGATATAATCAAGATAAAGAGGTATGTTTCTGGGCATGAAGTAAAATGTCGATGGGTGAGTTGGCATTAGTCAGACAGTGTAGCATTCTAATTGATAGTGGAAAGGTAGGAGGCTTCTCTCACTGGGAGAACAGGATGAACAGAGAATACACAGGTGAAAGAGAAGGAGGGTAATCTCTCTGAGAAGTATGTCAGACAACAAGGAATCACAGGCCACTGTAAGGTAAGGGGAGTGGACAGGGCCACAGCATAGTGGTTAAGAGGTTCAGCTCTATAGTCATGTAGCTTGAGACGGAGTCTCTGAGGTGTATGAACAGAGGACTTAAACTTCAGGCTGGCACTTCTGAAAGATCATAAGGGATAATATTTCACTTAATTAAATTTCAAAGTGGGTGGTGGTTATATTTTCTGTTCGTCTCTCCGTCTTTTAAAATATAAGTTGCTACATTCACCTAAACAAAAACAGTTGGTGATCAATTTAAAGACACACGGCACAGACATTTTACCCTCCAAGTGTGACTTTTTTCCAATCGTGGTATATTCTTTCCTGAAATTCAATGTTTAAAGCTCTCAGTGGAAGCATTTCTAAAATATAAATGATGATGGTAGTAGAGTAAAATAAACATACTGATTACTGAGTTTAACTGTAAGAGCAAATGAGTTCTGGTGGGGTATGGATTGTGTGATGACATGAGATCTAGTTGTCAGGTCAAGAGGCCACGACATCAAAGCCACCCTTACTTGTCTGAAGAATCACTAGCTGCCTAGGCGATGTTCCTGTAGGGACAACAGAAAAGGTACCTGTCACTCAAAACAACTCCCCTGTCTATAGACTGACTTCCGATGTCTTTAAAATTTCTCTAAAAAGAGGACTTTTAAGTGAAGATACTCTGTGTGATATGGGCTTCACAGGTGGCACTAGTGGTAAAGAACCTGCCTGTCAATGCAGGAGATATTAAGAGAGGTGGGTTTGATCCCTGGGTTGGGAAGATCCCCTCAAGGAGGGCATGGCAACCCACTCCAGTATTTTTGCCTGGAGAATCCCATGGACAGAGGAGCCTGGGGGGCTACAGTCCATGGGATCGCAAAGAGTTGGATACAACTGAAACGACTTAGCACACACATACGCACTCTGCACAATATGAGTTAGTTTACATTTACTTGAAGATACAAATGAATGAGGTTGTTTCAATCGTGCCAGTCTCGTGAGTGCTCATTTTTTATCTAATGTGATAATCTGACCACATATCACAGCACTCTTTTCCCAGGGTGAGTTTGCATAGTGTATTTATATAACCTGTATGGTATGGAATAGCAGGATTCACTCTTGATCACTTATTTACTTATGTAAATACCTTGCTGAAGTACATTAGCCAATGCAGCTTCAGTTTTTCCTACCACTCTTCACAATAGAATTTGTGTTTTGAGTAACAGTTAAATTGCTACCCCTTCCATGCCTTCCGATTTAAAAAAAATTTTTTTAATTTACAATTCTAAAGAGTATAGTCTCTGATATTTAATAAGCGCCATGTCTTAGGTATCAAGCGCTTTATACTATTTCAGGAATAGAAAACATCATATGAGAAAGCATCTAAAATGGAATTACTTTTAGATTCTATATCTATTGCTGCAAAAGATAGTTACAGTTGTTATCTAAAAACCACACAGCTTTCAAACAGATTCCATCTAGAACTGTGAGCAGTTTCCTCCAGGCAAAAGAAATGAGGGGACAATTTAACAGAAGCAGCAGAAGGGAAATAAGGAAAGTTATTATAACAATCTGGGCTTTCCAGGTAGCACCAGCAGTGAAGAGCCCATCCGCCAATACAGAAGACTTAAGAGCCACGGGTTTGATCCCTGGGTCAGGAGGATGCCTTGGAGGAGGGCATGCAACCCACTTCAGTATTCTCACCTGGAGAATCCCAAGGACATAGGAGCCTGGAGGGCTCCAGTGCATAGGGTCACAAAGAGTCGAACATGACTGAATTGATTTAGCCCACACGCATGTTCATCAGTCTGGCAACTACCTTAGTATCTTGTTACAATGCAAATCTAGTATTTAATGAGCAATACCTGTACTTTAACTATTGCAGGTTTCAAACATGAGTTTCTTTTTTAAAACTGAAGTAAACACACCCAGAAATTACAGAAGTGAGACAAACATGATCATGTACTGCTGGTGGAAGAGTGAACTGGTCTAACCTTTCTAGAAAACAAACTGGAATCAAATATCAAATGCCTTTAAAACTTGCTCATGGGACTTCCTTGAAGAATCCGCCTTCCAGGGAAGAATCCGCCTTGCAATGTAGGGGATACAGGTTCAATCCCTGGTGAAGGAACTAAGATCCCACATACCACAGAGCAACTAAGCCCACATGCCAGGACCAGAGAATCCTTCAGTTCAGTTCAGTTCATTTCAGTCACTCAGTCATGTCCGATTCTTTGCGACCCCATGAATCACAGCACACCAGGCCTCCCTGTCCATCACCAACTCCCGGAGTTCACTCAAACTCATGTCCACAGAGTCGGTGATGCCATCCAGCCATCTCATTCTCGGTCGTCCCCTTCTCCTCCCGCCCCCAATCCTTCCCAGCATCACAGTCTTTTCCAGTGAGTCAACTCGTCGCATGAGGTGGCCAAAGTATTGGAGTTACAGCTTTAGCATCAGTCCTTCCAATGAACACCCAGGACTGATCTCCTTTAGAATGCTTGCACCACAACAAAAGATCCAGATATGACACAATGAAGTTCCTGCATGCCACAACTAAGACCCGAGGCAGCCAAATAAGTAAACAAATATGGAAAAAATAAACAACACCTTATTCATGATATTTTAACACTTTCAGCAATCTATCTAAGGAACTTGTCAGCGATCTTTTAAAAAGAGAATATGGATGGATGTTTTGCCCAGGACTCTTCTGAAGAGCAAAATTTAACTCTACAACAGGGGAATGGTTAAATAGATTGTTCCATTTCCACATGTAATATTTGGAGCCCATAACCATGTTTTGAAAACCTAGTCTTATTTTTAAAGGCTTATGGGTTAATGTTAATTTTTTGCAATATGAGTAAAATTTTACATTCAGTTCAGTTCAGTTCAGTCGCTCAGTCGTGTCCGACTCTCCGCGACCCCATGAATCACAGCACGCCAGGCCTCCCTGTCCATCACCAACTCCTGGAGTTCACTCAAACTCATGTCCACAGAGTCGGTGATGCCATCCAGCCATCTCACTCTCGGTCGTCCCCTTCTCTTCCCACCCCCAACCTTTCCCAGCATCAGAGTCTTTTCCAGTGAGTCAACTCGTCGCATGAGGTGGCCAAAGTATTGCAGCTTCAGCTTTAGCATCAGTCCTTCCAATGAACACCCAGGATCTATCTCCCTTAGAATGGACTGGTTGGATCTCCTGGCGGTACAAGGGACTCTCAAGAGTCTTCTCCAACACCACAGTTCAAAAGCATCAATTCTTCGGCGATCAGCTTTCTTCCCAGTCCAACTCTCACATCCATACATGACCATGGGAAAAACCATAGCCTTGACTAGACGGACCTTGGTTGGCAAAGTAATGTCTCTGCTTTTCAATATATTATCAAGGTTGGTCATAACTTTCCTTCCAAGGAGTAAGCGTCTTTTAATTTCATGGCTGCAATCAGCATCTGCAGTGATTTTGGAGCCCAAAAAAATAAAGTCTGACACTGTTTCCACTGTTTTTCCATCTATTTCCCATGAAGTGATGGGACCAGATGCCATGATCTTTGTTTTCTGAATGCTGAGCTTCAAGCCAACCTTTTCACTCTCCTCTTTCACTTTCATCAAGAGGCTTTTGAGTTCCTCTTCACTTTCTGCCATAAGGGTAGTGTCATCTGCATATCTGAGATTATTGATATTTCTCCTGGCAATCTTGATTCCAGCTTGTGCTTCTTCCAGCCCAGCGTTCCTCATGATGTACTCTGCATATAAGTTAAATAAGCAAGGTGACAATATACAGCCTTGACGCAGTCCTTTTCCTATTTGGAACCAGTCTGTTGTTCCATGTACAGTTCTAACTGTTGCTTCCTGACCTACATACAGGTTTCTCAAGAGGCAGGTCAGGTGGTCTGGGATTCTCATCTCTTTCAGAATGTTCCACAGTTTATTGTGATCCACACAGTCAAAGGCTTTGGCATAGTCAATGAAGCAGAAATAGATATTTTTCTGGAACTCTCTTGCTTTCTCCATGATCCAGCGGATGTTGGCAATTTGATCTCTGGTGCCTCTGCCTTTTCTAAAACCTGCTTGAACATCTGGGAGTTCACGGTTCACATATTGCTGAAGCCTGGCTTGGAGAATTTTGAGCATGACTTTACTAGCGTGTGAGATGAGTGAGACCATTAAAGTTTATTAAAAAAAATCAAATGATGATATTTCAGTTCTTCATATTTTCCACTGCCAGACAACAACAGCTGTAATATTCACTGATGGATCAGTCTTAGTCCTGCTTATTTATGTCACATAGAACAAATCTATTCCAACTTCTTCACCTTTCAAATATTCAAAACTAGGTAAAGAGAGCTGTCAGATACTGTCTACTTATTCCCAATTCTAACAAAATGTCACAATTTCTCCAAGTTAAACATTCCTGATACCATCAGCCATTCCCTACATGACTGATATTTTCTATTTATTTACTTGATTGTATTTATATGAAATGCTTTCTATCTATTGGTCACTCTTTTGTGTGCTTTACAAAGGCGAGTTAAAGTAGCCTTTATGCTATTTGCTGATCTAGGTTACTAGAGATTTGTGTTTCAAGTTCAGGAGTGTAAAGAGAAATGAGACCTTGGGACCATTCCAGGTGGAGAGTTAAACTGAGTCCTGCCCTCCCACCCCTGCATGAAGTTGTGATCTTTGAAGGGCTATGCCTTCTGAAAAATGATAAATGAGGAAAAATCTGTACAGCAAGAAAGTGGGTCTGTCTTAACTTGAGCTATGAGTGAGGAAAGAAATCTCCCTTGAGAACTGGTAAACACAGGCATGAGTCAGGCCATCTTAGGGCTTTACCTTAAACAACTGGGATGGTTAAGTGCCAAATTGAGAAATATACTTGCACTGGCTCTCTTTCAGAGCCCAGGCAACACGCCCTGACAGTATGTCTTGCAAAACATACTCCCTAAGGATATAAATTTAGTCCAAATTTGTGGATGAAGCCTTGGAGTCTCAGAAGCCCAAAAGTTAAGCAGATAAAGTCAGAGTCAGCATGACCTCACATCTCATAATTACAAAACTCTCAAAGTTAAAAGTGTTTCAAACGCTTGAAGAAACAGTAAGAAACGAAAACTGAGCAATTAACCAGGTATTATGCATATACATATCTATATACCCAAAAAAGACAATTTTAAAGATAGCATTCATAATAGCAACAAAACATAAAAAATAGCAAGGAGGAGTAGACCTAATAATATGAATGTATAACTTCAGTGGAGAAAATATGAACACTTTGCTGGAAGATATTGAAGGGATAAATCAAGTACCTGCAGGAAAGATTCCTGCTGAGCAGGAATAAACAAAGCCGATAAACAAAGCTGTTTATTTTCATAGCTTAATATATAAATCTAATGTGACCTCCTTTCAAAATTCCACACAAGTTTGTCATGCAATTTGACAAACTGGTTTGAAAATGCAGACGTATCAGCTAATGGCCATGCACAGCCCAGACAATTCTGAAAATGAAGAACTAGAGGAGGATTTGCCCAGTTATATACCAATGACTACTACAAAGCAATAATAATTGAGATAATGTTGTGTTGGCTCAGAAGCAAACCCAAGATCAAAGGAACAGAACAGTAAGCCTAGAAACTGAACCACACTTAAACAAACTTCATACACGACAAGTGGCATTGCTAATCCATAGTGAAAATACGGATAATTCAATAAATGGTGCTAAATAATTGGTTATAAACATGGAAGATAAATTATATCTGTATGTCACACCACACCCAAAACTGAATACCAAATTCTAGTCTTAAATACAAATAAGGAAAAGCATAAAACTTTTGAATAACAAGGGAGTATGATTTCAGGACAGACAAGAATAAATAAAGAAGTTTAACACACTTAAGGAGCTAAAAATAAACCTAACAGAGGAGGAAGACATTCGCAGCACAGAGGGGTCTGGCTCCTGGTTGAAACCCTGCGTGTAATTTTTCAGGCCTGACCACAGGCTGCATGGAGCTACCTACCCTCCCTGCACCAGAGCTGGTGCAAAGCCCTTTCTCTGCAGCTTCTGAAGGGGTTGTGGCCAATGACTCAGGCTCCCCTGGCAGGTGTGCGCTCTACACTTGTGCCTTCACTCCCAAGCCTCTGCACCCAAGGCTTTGGGTGGGGGTCTTCTTTGGGCACTTCTGTTGGGACCTCCTTATCAGGGTGAGGTTTAATTGTCAGTCATTTTACGTTGATAAAATTCACAATGAACTCTGTGTGTGTGTTTGTGTGTGTTTACAGAGAAAGCTATACGTACTAAAATATTACCTCAAAATTTAAGAAAGCAAAACTATCTTAACTTAAAGGAAAAAAATTTCCCAAAACGTAATAGTAATAGAAAATATAAACATAGTTTTCAGTCCATGATAAAGTAGGCAAAAATTATAATGAAGGTAATCTGATAATGTAATTAATAAAATATATTAATTAAAATTTCTAAACCTGCACCCTACAAACAAGACAACTTATTTCCAAATGACCTTGAAACTTTACAAAAATTAACTATTTATTGGGCCACAAAGGAAGGCTCAAATTAAAAAAGACATAAATGGCATAGGATACATTCTCTGAAAAACAATGCAATAAAACCAGTGAAATAGTAAACATAAATAACAACAAAAATCAATCACTTGAAAATTTAAAATTTAAAGGTCACATCACATTTTCATCCAAGAAGAAATCAAACCTGTATTTTATTTAAACTGTAATTTTCTTTAAAATTATAGCAGAAATTTCTTAATAAACATATATTTTTAAACCCCTAAATAAAAATTAAGAAAGTGAATTGTCATATGCTAAAAGTAATAGATTCCAGTCAAAAAGTACTAAAATGGTTTAGTATTAGAAAATTTATTCATATAATTAATCAATAAAAGTAAAAAATTTTAAATTAAGAAGTCAAAGCAAAATTTGATAAAATTCAGTGTATATGTCTATTGAAAGAATAAAATAAAAAGATATTTTCTCCACGTGTTCACTAATATCTATATGGTGTTCCTGTTTCTGGTATTAGCAAAGCGCTTTATTGTAGACTAGCTCTCTTACTAAGAACAACGAGAAAAGCTGGATAAAAATATAAAATGCTCGGATATGTACTGCAGTGATACTGCCAAGTGAGTTGGCTCTGCGCTGCATGGAAAACTGATTGAGTATGCTTCTGAACGCCACCTGGATGGATGCTCAGTTCAATGGTGTCAAGGTTTCCTACTCAGACGGGTGGAAATGGAAGGCTTGTACTTCATTGAAATACAGCAAAGCGTAGCTCCATTTATGGTTCTTGAGAGAGGGGCAAGAAAAATGTTTCTCCCATAATCCTAGGCCAGTTAAGGATACCAGAATAAACCCAAGCCTGACACACAGACCAGTGGTCAAGTCACAAGTCCCAGACAAGGGAAATTAATATTCACTGTTAGGAGTTTGTTTCCAAAAAACTGTCACAATATTTCAGATAAAAAGTTGCAAAACTGTCCTGTGAAGTTTACACTATTTCCAATTTTGCTTCCTTTTGCACCTTTAGGCTTGGCTACATAAACCTGCCAGTGTTATTAATGAAAGTCACTGTTATTCGTCGCTTTACTAAATATGGGAAGATCAGAGAAGCAGGTCCTTAAGAGAAGCAAATGTTATTACTGTTGTGGAATGAATGAATGGTTCTGCCTTTCCCTTTCCCAGTGTTTAGGGTGCTGCAGGCCTCCCATAGTATGTGAAAAAGAAAATGTAAAAGGACAGAAAGCAAGGGCCACTGAATGCTCAAAAATGATCTATAGAACACAATGTACTTTTCCCGAATCTTAGAAAATATTTCACCCCAATAAAGAGCCTTCAGAGTATGCATGGACGGTAGGCTGAAATTTTCATACTGTTCAACTAGGAAAATTGTTTTGTCTTCCTAAACTATTTTGTTTACTTTGCCAACAAAGGTCCGTCTAGTCAAGGTTATGATTTTTCCAGTAGCCACATATGGATGTGAGAGTTGGACTATAAAGAAAGCTGAGTGCCAAAGAATTGATGCTTTTGAACTGTGGTGTTGGAGAAGACTCTTGAGAGTCCCTTGAACTTCAAGAGATCCAACCAGTCCATCCTAAAGGAGATCAGTTCTGAATATTCATTGGAAGGACTGATGCTAAAGCAGAAACTCGAATATTTTGGCCATCTGATGTAAAGAACTGACTCATTGAAAAAGTCCCGGATGCTGGGAAAGATTGAATGAAGGAGGAGAAGAGGATGACAAAGGATGAGATGGCTGGATGGCATCACCGACTCAATGGACATGAGTCTGAGTAGGCTTCGGGAGTTGGTGATAGACAGGGAGGCCTGGCGTGCTGCAGTCCATGGGGTTGAAAAGAGTCGGACACAACTGAGTGACTGAACTGAACTGAAACCATTTTTGGATACACAGCTTTTAAGTTATTTAGAATTTTCCTCACATCATTTTCTTTCACATCCAAAACCTAAATAACCTGCAAATGACAAGTGTAGATGGATCCAGAAACTTTATAACTATCATCCTCAAGCAGACTCTCTGTCCTGTTCAGTTCAGTTCAGTACAGCCGCTCAGTCATGTCCAACTCTGCATCCAAATGCTCTATGTGTTCCCACTCCATCACACTGTGGGCTGCCCTTACCTCTGCTCAGGTTTCACAGGGCTCTAAGCAAATGGGACCTGTTGCCTCTTTGTTCTTTCAAAACGAACAGGCTTTGTTCACTCCTTCTGTGTTTCTATCACCCTGTCAAGAAGCAGCTCCTGAACTTCTTCTCTCTAAAGCAGAGTATCTTTTCCAGATCCTTTACTCTGGCCAATGGGATGTGAGTAAATGTAAGACAAGAACCTGAAATAGTGTTTGAGGAGGAAGATTTACCCTCTTGCATTTCCTGGATGGCGCAGTGGTAAAGAATCCACCTGCAATGCAGGAGACGTGGGTTCAATCCCTGTGTAGGGTAGACCTTCTGAAGAAGGAAATGGCAAGCCACTCCAGTATTCTGGCCTGGAGAATCCCCATGGACAGAGCAGCCTGGTGGGCTACACAGTCCATATGGTTGTAAAGAGTCGCAGATGACTGAATAAACTATTATGGGGAGAGTCTCTCTTGGTTAGCTGCTGCCTCCTTTGCCTGGAACCCAGAATATGGATACAGGAAATGACACTGCAGCATTTGATCCATGGATCCAGGAGTAAAGTAAATGTTTGTTGCTTCATGTTATTGAGACACTGTGGTTTGTTTTTCTATAGTATTGTAGCAAAGGTTAGCTGACACGAGGGGAGCCAACCCATAACACCTCTTTTTGCACCCTAATTTCAGAATCAATGGAAACAGAGAAAGAGATAAATAGAGATAGACAAGGAGGCTGAGACAGAAAGAAAGAGCGTGAAAATCAGTCAGACGGACTCACTTTGGAGGATCGGGCTTAGAAGTGCTTGGATCCTGGCTTCATAATACCAACCACTGTATCACACAGTGCTCCAGACCCGGCTAAGGCAGATCTGGTACACAGAGTTGCCTTTTCACTGAAACTCTGACAGAAGGGGGAGGGCAGAAGGGCTGTGTTTGGAGGCAGATCCCCATAGCAGAAGGATAGGAAGGGGTAAGAGATGCAAACTTAGCTTCCACTTTTGGGAAATAGCAAGGGGTTGAGTACAGAGATGAAGAATAGGGTCAATAATTCAACTCACCACACTAAAATTCTGAACAATTGTAATCCAGAAAATAGAGAAATGCAGGCAGCTAAGTAGGTCTTGAAATGTCTGTTATTATCCCCACTTTGACTACAGAGCTTTATTTCCAACTCGCTGCATGAACCATATGGTTGCATACTTCCACATCTTTGTACACGCTGTTTCCTGTTTGAAATCCCTTTCTCTCCAACCTTTGAAATCCCTTTCTCTCCAAGCCTAGTAAAATATTACAAATCTCTCAAAGCTGGGGTCACATAACACCCCCAATTTTAAGTTTTCCATGATTTCCTACCTTGGAGTAATTTGTCATTATAAATCAATTTCCTTTACTACATTTGTAGCTCATAACACTTGGAAAGAAACTCCAATTCACAAGGTATTTTCACAGACTTTGTTTCACTGTATCCCCACAAGCACTCTGTGAGAAAGTCCTAAGGTTAAAAGGATCACAGAGATCCCAGCAACTTTGATTGTGTTATTTAGCTTCATGAACCCACCATTATGAATTTATCCTGTAACTTATCCACTTGCTTTTGTCTGTAAGACACTCACCTTGTAAGTGTGTATACACACACATATGCGCACTCTTAAATATATATTCTAACTGAAAAGAACCTGAATTGCCATCATCTATCATGTTCTGGGTATTCAAAAGTTTTTTGATGACTTTGTAAGTCAAAACAGTGAAAGTGAAAGTGAAGTCGCTCAGTCGTGTCTAACTCTTTGTGACCCCATGGACTGTAGCCTACCAGGCTCCTCCGCCCATGCAGTTTTCCAGGCAAGAGTACTGGAGTGGGTTGCCATTTCCTTCTCCAGAGGATCTTCCTGACCCAGGGATCGAACCCGGGTCTCCTGCATTGCAGGCAGAGGCTTTACAGTCTGAGTCACCAGGGAAGTCCAAAACAGAGCCAGGAGTTATTATATTACTTCAACACTTTAAATCTGTTCATATTTGTCTGGTTGTTATATTATGGTAAATATGTAGTGGACACTTTCTTTAAAAGACAGCTTAAATAACACGACATAATATTAAATAATTTTTTTTGACAGTCCTTCAATTGCCTCATCCCTTCTGTTCTAAAAGGAGCCACATGAGGGCTTTTTGACTGTGCTATGCTATGGGTTTGCTATTCTCTGGGCTATATATAGCTCACCTATTTCAATTTAGTGTGGATATAGGCATACCTGGGAAATACTATAGGGTTGTTTCTGGCCACCATGATAAAGGAAATGTCTCAATAAGGTGAGTTACATGAATTTGTTGTTTCCCAGCACATATAAAAGTTATGTTTACACTGTACTTGCAGTCTATTAAGTGCATAAAAGCATTGCCTGAAAAAATGTACATGCTTTAATTAAAAAATACTTTATCTCCTAAAAATGCTTTTAGTGAATTATTTTGCAATGATCATATCAAAGATTTATCACAGAACCCCATAACAAATATAATAATAGTAAAAAATAAGTTGGAAATATTGTGAGAATTAACAAAATTGGATACAAAGACACCAGGTGACCAAAGGCTCTTTAGAAATGGTGCCTATAGACTTGCTTCACACAGTGACTTCAGTTTGTATAAAAACACAGTATTTTCGATGCACAGCAGAGGTGAAGCACAGAAAAAGAAGATAGGTCTGTATTGTAAATTTAGACAACATCTGGAAGTCTTCCCCCCGACCCTAAATTGAGCATAAGAACCTCCCAGAGTAGCATTTCAGATATATTACTGACATAAGAGAATTTGGATTCCAGAAGTATATTTAAAGTTGCACAATTCCTTTACACAAAGAGATCATTTTCAGCTCATTGTTTGTTGATGCTCACCAAATGATTTTGGCTTACTTTGAGTCTTGCTTCACTTTCTCCCACTTACTTTCTGTAGGAATGGGGTGACTTTTTCACAATCGTGGCCAGCAGAAGACTGAGTGACATCTCCTTTCCCTCTCGCACCATGAGGCCCTCCTGCTGTCCCTATAAAAAAGGAAAAGTGAGCATAGAGTATCCTCCAAAATTGTTAGGAGCATACACAGTGAGCTCTGCTGTGATGAAAACAGACTTGAAGAATTCAGAAGCACTGCTCAAATTGTACATCTGGAGAGACCACATGTGACTTTGAACTCTGACAAAGTAACATATCTTTTAAGATTTATGAAATTTCAAAATCAATTCTTCCTCTCTTTCCTACTAAATTTGGTAAAGGTTGGGGGCGGGAGGAGAAGGGGTCAACAGAGAATGAGATGGCTGGATGGCATCACCGACTCTGTGGACATGAGTTCGAGTGAACTCCGGGAGTTGGTGATAGACAGGGAGGCTGGCGTGCTGTGATTCATGGGGTCGCAGAGAGTCGGACACGACTAAGCGACTGAACTGAACTGAACTGAACTGAATATCATTTCATGTCCATCGAGTCGGTGATGCCATCCAGCCATCTCATTCTCTGTGGTCCCCTTCTCCCGCCCCCAATCCTTCCCAGTATGAGAGTCTTTTCCAGTGAGTCAACTCGTCACATGAGGTGGCCAAAGTATTGGAGTTCCAGCTTTAGCATCAGTCCCTCCAATGAACATCCAGGGTTGATCTCCTTTAGAATGGACTGGTTGGATCTCCTTGCACTGATGGACAGGGAGGCCTGGCGTGCTGTGATTCATGGGGTCACAAAGAGTCGGACACGACTGAGCGACTGAACTGAAGTGAATCACCAAAGAATGATGCTTTTGAACTGTGGTGCTGGAGAAGACTCTTGAGAGTCCCTTGGACTGCAAGGAGATTCAACCAGTCCATTCTAAAAGAGATCAGTCCTGGGTGTTCATTGGAAGGACTGATGCTAAAGCTGAAACTGCAATACTTTGGCCACCTCATGCGACGAGTTGACTCACTGGAAAAGACTCTGATGCTGAGAGGGATTGGGGGCGGGAGGAGAAGGGGACGACAGAGAATGAGATGGCTGGATGGCATCACCAACTCGATGGACATGAGTTTGAGTGAACTCCGGGAGTTGGTGATGGACAGGGAGGCCTGGCGTGCTGTGATTCATGGGGTTGCAGAGAGTCGGACACGACTGAGTGACTGAACTGGACTGAACTGAATATCTTTTCAAACTGTCTGAGTCACTGGTGTGACTCAATCAAATTCAAATCATTTGACAGGTAAAAATGACAGAAAGAGATAAGTTCCATGTTAAAATAAAACTAGTTCAGTGCTCACTTGGTTTTCCTCAGGTCTTATAAAGCTGTATCAGGTTAAGCTTTCTCTCGATCAGCTTCTCGAGGGAGTTTCACAATGTTTTCCTTTTTCCCTTTGATACATTCAAGTAATCCACTCTCGTTTTAATTATTTGGGCAGATGTTATTTGATTTTTTAAATTTTTTTATTGTAGGCTAATTACTTTACAATATTATATTGGTTGGTTTTGCCATACATTGACATGAATCCGCCCCGGGTGTACATGTGTTCCCCTTCTTGAACCCCCCTCCCACCTCCCTCCTCCCCATATCCTCCCTCTGGGTCATCGCCGTGCACCAGCCCCGAGCATCCTGTATCATGCGTCAAACCTGGACTGATGATTTGTTTCACATATGATAATATACATGCTTCAATGTACGAACTGACTTGTCTAGGTGCTGGAAAGATATGAGGACATGGCATCAAGTACAGCTTTGCTTTGTCTGTTAGCAGTTTACCTCATTCTGCCAAGGCAAGAATAAGAAATGAAGAGGTGACTGAGAAACTTTCAGGAGCAAAAAACTACTGCACATCTTATCTATCCGTTCATTCAACAAATAATTATCAAGCACCTCTCATCTGGTGATCACAGCAATGCAGAGCTAAAGGAGACAGCCATGATCTCCGCCCTCAGGAAGCAGAGTTTGGCTAAGAAGACATTTATTAAATATATAATCACAAGCACACTGAACTTTGTAATGGAATACAAAGTATATCGGGTATGTGTGAAGAGCTAATCAGGAGAACAAAAACCCTTTGAGTATTTAAAACAGCGGGAATTTATTGCAAAAGAATGGTGATAAAGGTGATAACAAAACTGAGAAGCCGAGCAGAGGACCATGAGGCTATCAAGCCAGAGGCTGGAACAATAGGAGCCCATTCTCCTCCCACTTCAATCTGAAGGGACATAAAGGCAGAGGTGGCATTATGAGAACACATTGGCCAACGCCAAGGCCTCCTGGAAGCTGGAGTCACATTAGGAAGCACAGTTGCCACCATTTTGAAACCACAGGCCAGGAGATGGGGAAACGCCATTGCTCCTACCTTCTTCCCACACTTTAGTTTGTCTACAGGAATCGTCACTGGCATTATGTTTGTGTGTTTGAGTGCTCAGTCGTGTCCAATTCTTTGTGACCCCAAGGACTGTAGCCCGCCAAGCTCCTCTGTCCATGAGATTTCCCAGGCAAGGATACTGGAGTGGGTTGCCATTTCCTTCTCAGACCTGCCATTATCAGTTCAGTTCAGTTCAGTTCAGTCGCTCAGTCGTGTCCGACTCTTTGCGACCCCACGAACCACAGCACGCCAGGCCTCCCTGTCCATCACCAACTCCCGAAGTTCACTCAAACTCATGTCCATCGAGTCGGTGATGCCATCCAGCCATCTCATTCTCTGTCACCCCCTTCTCCTCCTGCCCCCAATCCCTCCTAGCATCAGACTCTTTTCTAGTGAGTCAACTCGTCGCATGAGGTGGCCAAAGTATTGGAGTTTCAGCTTTAGCATCAGTCCTTCCAATGAACAACCAGGATTGATCTCCTTTAGAATGGACTGGTTGGATCTCCTTGCAGTCCAAGGGACTCTCAAGAGTCTTCTCCAGCACCACAGTTCAAAAGCATCAATTCTTCGGCACTCAGCTTTCTTCACAGTCCAACTCTCACATCCATACATGACCATGGGAAAAACCATAGCCTTGACTAGACAGACCTTGGTTGGCAAAGTAATGTCGCTGCTTTTTAATATGCTATCTAGGCTGGTCATAACTTTCCTTCCAAGGAGTAAGCGTCTTTTAGTTTCATGGCTGCAATCAGCATCCGAAGACCTGCCACTATATATATCTCTAAATGATGCATCAGAAAATCTCCTTGCAACTGAGTCTTATAATTTCTCAATCTCCATAGTAGGAAAAACCTGTCTCCACTTCACCTCTGTCACAGTCTTACAGATCTGAATTGCTCCATGTTGAAGATTAAATCCCAAGGCTCCACTTCTATCTAATCTTTCCTTCTTCTGATATTTGTTGCCTCTACTCTTCAAGACCTCTGGTTTCCTTTCCCCTTCTGTATTCTTTTAGTACATTAGAGCCCCTTTGACTTCTCTTACTTTTCTATTTAGCCTAATTTCATGCAAGCACATTTCAACTCTGCCCTTTTTTCATGCATGCACATTTTAACTGACCTGTTTTTCCCAGGGCTTTTGAAACCTTAAACTCTAATCTTCCATCAATGTACAAAATCAGGTTAAAAATCTTGATAACTGCCACACTCATACCCTTCTTTCCCTTGGAATGCTTGATGCTCCTGTATGTCAAAGATGATTCTGAATCATATGGATTCTTGCAATTTTCATCTCAGTTCCAGGAACCTTTTAATTAATTTCTTGTACACTCAGAATCATATTTCCCAAGGTGACCTTAAAGACCACTTCTTTTCTATGATTTTATAGCTACCCTGTGTGTGTGTGTGTGGTATTCCCATCTCTTTCAATAAACTGTGGAAAATTCTGAAAGACATGGGAATACCAGACCACCTGACCTGCCTCTTGAGAAACCTGTATGCAGGTCAGGAAGCAACAGTTAGAACTGGACATGGAACAACAGACTGGTTCCAAATAGGAAAAGGAGTACGTTAAGGTTGTATGTTGTCACCCTGGTTATTTAACTTACATGCAGAGTACATCATGAGGAACGCTGGGCTGGAAGAAGCACAAGCTGGAATCAAGATTGCTGGGAGAAATATCAATAACCTCAGATATGCAGATGACACCACCTTTATGGCAGAAAGTGAAGAGGAACTCAAAGGCCTCTTGATGAAAGTGAAAGAGGAGAGTGAAAAGGTTGGCTTGAAGCTCAACATTCAGAAAACAAAGGTCATGGCATCTGGTCCCATCACTTCACGGGAAATAGATGGGAAAACAGTGGAAACAGTGTCAGACTTTATTTTTTGGGCTCCAAAATCACTGCAGATGCTGACTGCAGCCAGGAAATTAAAAGACGCTTACTCCTTGGAAGGAAAGTTATGGCGAACCTAGATAGCATATTAAAAAGCAGAGACATTACTTTGCCAACCAAGGTCCGTCTAGTCAAGGCTATGGCTTTTCCTGTGGTCATGTGTGGATGTGAGAGTTGGACTGTGAAGAAAGCTGATTGCCGAAGAATTGATGCTTTTGAACTGTGGTGCTGGAGAAGACTCTTGAGAGTCCCTTGGACTGCAAGGAGATCCAACCAGTCCATTCTAACGGACTGGGTGTTCATTGGAAGGACTGATGCTAAAGCTGAAACTCCAATACTTTGTCCACCTCATGCGACGAGTTGACTCACTGGAAGAGTCTGATGCTGGGAGGGCTTAGGGGTGGGAGAAGACGGGGACGACAGAGAATGAGATGGCTGGATGGCATCACCAACTCGATAGACATGAGTTTGAGTGAACTCCGGGAGTTGGTGATGGACAGGGAGGCCTGGCGTGCTGTGATTCATGGGGTCGCAAAGAGTCAGACACGACTGAGAGACTGAACTAAAGAAGTGAAGGAAAAATAAAGAAAAAATAAAGACACGAGACAGAAAAAAAAAGGTAAAATGACAAATGTAAATCAACTATATCAATAATAGTATTAAATGTGAGTGAACTAAACAATCCAATAAAAGGTAGAGATTGTGACACTGGTTTAAAAAGCAACAACCAAGTATATGCTGGTAGAACAGACAAATTTAGACTTATAGATACAAATAATTTGAAGGTAAAAAGATGGAAAATATGTATATGTAAACAATAACAAGAAACCTGAAATGCCTATTCTAATATAAGGAAAACTGGACTTTCAAAAAAATTTTACAAGAGACAAAATGGGATTTTTAAAAATGGTAACAATGTCATTCTTAGTAAGATAAAACATTTGTAACCGTGTTTATCTAAAATTAGAGCCCCGGCGGCGCAGACGCGAGAGACGCCCGGCTCCCGGCGGCGCAGACGCGAGAGACGCCCGGCTCCCGGCGGCGCAGACGCGAGAGACGCCCGGCTCCCGGCGGCGCAGACGCGAGAGACACCCGGCTCCCGGCGCAACCGACCACGTGCAGAATCGTGGCTGAGAGGAGCTGCCCCACACCCAGGGTTAGGGCGGTGGCCGAGAGGAGCTGTACCACGTCCAGGAGGCGGTGGCTGCTTGGGCACCGGAGGGCCGAGAGGAGCTGATCCACATTCAAAGCAGGAGGGGCGGCCTTGAGGAGATACCCCTCGTCCGAGGTAAGGTACAGCGGCTGCGCCTTGCTGGAGCAGCTGGGAAGAGGTACTCCACGATCAAGTGGAATATAAGAATCCAGTGTTCTGGGGAGGAAGGAACAAGATGGCGGAGGGATAAGACGGCGAGACCACTTTCTTCCCCACAAATTCATCAAAAGAACATTTGAATGCGGAGTAAAGTCCACAAAACAACTTCTGAATACTGGCAGAGGACATCAGGCTCCCAGAAAAGCAGCCATTGTCTTCTAAAGGAAAGAGAAGAAATCAAGCTCCACCCACCAGAACACTGACACATGCCTCCCTAACCAGGGAACCCAGACAAGTCACCCGTCCAACCCCACACACAGCGAAGAAACTACATAATAAAGAGAACTCCACAAACTGCAAGAGGGAAAGGCCACCCCAAGCAAAGCAATATAAGCAAGATGAAGAGGCAGAGAAATATCCAGCAAGTAAAGGAAAAAGATAATTGCCCACCAACACAAACAAAAGAAGAAGATATAGGGAATCTACCTGATAAAGAATTTCAAATTTTGATGGTGAAAATGATTCAAAATCTTGAAAGCAAAATGGAGTTACAGATAAATAACCTGGAGAAAAGGATTGAGAAGATGGAAGAAAGATTTAATAAGGACTTAGAAGAAATAAAAAAGAGTCAATATACAATGAATAATGCAATAGATGAGATCAGAAACACTCTGGAGGGAACAAACAATAGAATAACAGAGGCAGAAGACAGGATTAGCGAACTAGAAGATAAAATTGTAGAAATAAATGAAACAGAGAGGAAAAAAGAAAAACGAATTAAAAGAAATGAGGACAATATTAGAGACCTCTGGGACAATGTTAAACGCTCCAACATTCGAATCATAGGAGTCCCAGAAGAAGAAGACAAAAAGAAAGACCATGAGAGAATACTTCAGGAGATAATAGTTGAAAACTTCCCTAAAATAGGGAAAGAAATAATCACCCAAGTCCAAGAAACCCAGAGAGTCCCCAACAGGATAAACCCAAGGCGAAATACTCCAAGATACATATTAATCAAATTAATAAAGATCAAACACAAAGAACAAATATTAAAAGCAGCAAGGGAAAAGCAGCAAATAACACATAAGGGGATTCCCATAAGGATAACAGCTGATCTTTCAACAGAAACTCTTCAGGCCAGAAGGGAGTGGCAAGACATACTTAAAGTGATGAAAGAAAATACCCTACAGCCCAGATTACTATACCCAGCAAGGATCTCATTCAAATATGAAGGAGAAATCAAAAGCTTTACAGACAAGCAAAAGCTGAGGGAATTCAGCATCACCAAACCAGCTCTCCAACAAATGCTAAAGGATCTTCTCTAGACAGGATACACAGAAAGAGTGTATAAACTTGAACCCAAAGTAATAAAGAAAATGGCTACGGGATTGTACTTATCAATAATTACCTTAAACGTAAATGGGTTGAAATTTTCAAAAAGGCTAGGAAACAATTCTCATAGCCATCAATAGTTCAGTGTTGAGTTCATGAATAGTTTTTAAAGTTTGGGACAAACTGTAGTATTTGCTATTTGAAGTACTATTTGTAATTGGCATATTACGATGTAACATTGGTCTTCATTTCCAACTTAAAACGCCTAAAAATGCCTAACAGATTTTTAGATTTGTGAATTTTAGTTGAAATGTATTTTACGATGTTACTAAACCTGCAGAAATATTGAAATATTTCAGAGAACTTATTCACTGTACATTTAATTTATTTTATTTATAAAAGTTATGAACTGTAGAAAGTTTTACTTGTTGGGTCAAATGCTTGTTGCTTCAAATGCTTGTTGCATTTGAAGTGCTAGTTACAAGAAAATCAAATACCTTCAATGTATAAATGCTATTAAGTTTTTAAAGGACTCTGGAGTATAAGTAAGTTTGTTTAAAGAAATTTAGTCTATTCAACCTGAATCAGCTCTGTCAAACATTAATTAAAAGCCTCATTTAAAATAAATAAATAAATAAATAAATAATGGTGGTGGGAGGGAGGGTTGGGAAGCTGGCTGGAGGTGGAGGTGGTGAAGTTTATAAATCTAATTAAAAATGAAGTTGCATTTCCATTTTCCAAATCCACCCATCCACCAGCGTACTGTGTCACTAGACATTATGTACGATTTTACTTTGCGACAGAAACCATTACATTTAAAAATTCATTACAGCAAGGTGAGTTAGACACATGATGGATGCAGCTTTAATTCTGCCATATATTATTACAGTTAAAATGTAAATGATGAAAAATATTTTGTGCTTATCAGCATTTATGTGGAAATGTGTTTTACAGTGATATATGATGTTATATTTCTATTATTGTGATGAAAAAAAAAAGCAATACAAAAAGACGAAGTGTTTATTAAAACATGAAAAAAAAAAAAGAAATAAATGGTTTTGCAGCACTGAAGAGATTATAGAAAGTAAATAAGCTAGATCAGACCTGTTTTATGTAGTAATTTTATAGTTTATTTTAATTATTTCAGTTGTAAAATATTGTTATACTGTTAATTAGTTCTGATTGTTCATATTAAACTATTGTAATGCAAATAAATAAATAAAATTAAAACAAGAAAAAAAATAAAAAAAAATAAAAAAAAATAAAATTAGAGCCCCAAAATGCAGAAAAAAATTCACAAAATGGAAGGGAGAAATAGAAAAACACAAATTCAACAGTAATAATTCAATATTACCCCACATCCTTCTCTCTCCCCAGATTTATGGAAGTATAATTGACAAATAAAATTCTATATACTTAAAGTACATAATGTGATGTTTTGATATATGTATACATTGTGATATGATTACCACAATCAAGCTAACTAACTTGTCTATCACTTCATTCAGGTATGACTTAAATCAAATCCCTTATGATTATACAGTGGAAGTGACAAAGAGATTCAAGGGATTAGATCTGATAGACAGAGTGCCTGAAGAACTATGGATGGAGGTTTCTAACATTGTACAGGAGGCAGGGATCAACACCATCTCCGAGAAAAAGAAATGCAAAAAGCAAAAGTGGTTGTCTAAAGAGGCCTTACAAATGATTGAGAAAAAAAAAAAGAAGCAAAAGGCAAAGGAGAAAAGGAAAGATATAGCCATTTGAATGCAGAGTTCCAAAGAATAGCACACAGAGAGAAAAAAGCCTTCCTCAGTGATCAATACAAAGAAATAGAGGAAAACAATAGAATGGGAAAGACTAGAGATCACTTCAAGAAAATTAGAGATACCAAGGGAACATTTCATGCAAAGATGGGCTCAATAAAGGACAGAAATTGTATGGACCTAACAGAAGTAGCAGATTTTAAGAAGAGGTGGCAAGAATACACAGAAGAACTATACAAAAAAGATCTTAATGACCCAGATAACCATGATGGTGTAATTACTCATCTAGAGGCAGACATCCTGGAATGTGAAGTCAAGTGGGCCTGAGGAAGCATCACTACAAACAAAGCTAGCGGACGTGATAGAATTCCAGTTGAGCTATTTCAAATCCTGAAAGATGATGCTGTGAAAGTGCTGCACTCAATATGCTGGCAAATTTGGAAAACTCAGCAGTGACCACAGGACTAGAAAAGGTCAGTTTTCATTCCAATCCCAAAGAAAGGCAATGCCAAAGAATGTTCAAACTACTGGACAATTGCACTTAGCTCACACGCTAGTAAAGTAATGCTCAAAATTCTCCAAGCCAGGCTTCAACAGTATGTGAACCGTGTACTTCCAGATGTTCAAGCTGGATTTAGAAAAGGCAGAGGAACCAGATATCAAAATGCCAACATATGTTGGATCATCAAAAAAAGCAAGAGGGTTCCAAAAAAACATCTGCTTCTGCTTTATTGATTACGCCAAAACCTTTGACTGTGTGGATCACAACAAACTGTGGAAAATTCCGAAAGATATGGGAATACCAGACCACCTGAATGCCTCCTGAGAAATCTGTAAGCAGGTCAAGAGGTAACAGTTAGGACTGGACATGGAACAAACAACAGACTGGTTCCAAATTAGGGAAAAAGTTTGTCAAGGTTGTATATTGTCACCCTGCTTATTTAACTTATATGCAGAGTATATCATGTGAAATGCTGGGCTGGATGAAGCACAAACTGGAATCAAGTTTGCCGGGAAAAATATCAATAACCTCAGATATGCAGATGACACCACCCTTATGGCAGAAAGTGAAGAAGAACTAAAGAGCCTCTTGATGAAAGTGAAAGAGAAGAGTGAAGAAGTTGGCTTGAAGCTCCACATTCAGAAAACTAAGATCATGGCATCCAGTCCCACCACTTCATGGCAAATAGATGGGGAAACAATGGAAAGAGTGAGAGACTTAATTTTGGGGGGCTCCAAAATCACTGCAGGTGGTGACTGCAGCCATGAAATTAAAAGATGCTTACTCCTTGGAAGAAAAGCTATGACTAACCTAGACAGCATGTTTAAAAGCAGAGACATCACTTTGCCAGCAAAGATCTGTCAAAGCTATGATTTCAGTAGTCATGAATGGATGTGAAGAGTTGGACTATAAAGAAAGCTGAGTGCTGAAGAATTGATGCTTTTGAACTGTGGTGTTGGATAAGTCTCTTGAGAGTCCGTTGGACTGCAAGAGATCCAAAAAGTCCATCCTAAAGGAAATCAGTCCTGAATATTCATTGGAAGGACTGTTCCTAAAGCTGAAATTCCACTTTGGCCTTTGATGCGAAGAACTGACTCGTTGATGCTGAGAAGGATTGAAGGCAGGAGGAGAAGGGGATGACACAGGATGATATGGTTACATGGAATCACTGACTCAATGAACATGAGTTTGAGCAAGCTTAGGGAGTTGGTGATGGACAGAGACGCCCGGTGTGCTGCAGTCCATGGGGTCTCAGAGAGTCAGACATGACTGAACGACTGAACAGAACTCTTCTGAATCACTTCACAGTTACCTTGTGTATGTGTTTGTGTGTGTGGTGAGAACACGTAATATCTACTCTTTTAGCAAATTTCAATTATACAACACAGTTATCATGCTATATGTTAGATCCCTAGGATTTCGTCATCCCATGTTATTTAAATTTTGTATCTTTTGACCAATATCTTCTCATTTTCCCCAACCCCCACCCCCTGGTAACCACCTTTCTAGTATCAGTTTCCATGAGTTTGACTTTTTTATATTTCACAAAAAAGTGATTTTATGCAGTATTTATCTTTTTTGTCAGACATTTCACTTACCATATCCCTCAAGATCCATCCATATTGTAGCAAATGGAATGACTCCTTTCATTCCTATGGCTGAAAAATATTATTTATACATCTGTCCATGCATGTGTGTATGTGTGTGTGTATATATATATATATATATCCATCAGGTATAGATATTGCTATATATAGAATATATTAATTTATATTTTTAGAATATGCTCATATAAAAATTTTCCTATGTGCACAGTAACATTTTATTCCTAAGCAGAAAATATAGTTACTATTTTTTTTCTAAAGCCAGCAGAGAATTACACTATCTGTTAAAAATAGTTGGGAGGATACAAGGGAATATCTCTTGCTATCTTGGAAGTGATGAAGTGTCCCAATGAGAGAGAGGGGGAGAGAAAGGCATGGATAAGAAAGAGGAGAGCAGAAAACAGCAAAGTAACAGAAGTTATAACCAATTGATGCCCTTCATATTTGATAAAAATATCTAGATTTATTTCTCAATTGGTTTTCTCTTGGACATTCAGACTCTTAAGAAAGGGATGAATGGTGACCTATTCAGATATAAAATTGGGTCAAAATACTTTTTTAAGGTTTCAAAAAGTCTTCTGGGATTGTTATAAACACACACACAGAGAAAGTACTTAAGCGTGACATACAAAAGAAAATTTTATGTGCCGCAATATTGAAAGCTATTTTGAGCCAATCTCTCAGAACAGTAGACACTCAAAAGTCTTGACTGCAGAACATGAGATGGAGTAAAAGGAAGAAAGGCAGTTTAATAGAAAGTCAAGTGAAGGGGGATAAAAATAACTGGATAGGTATTTTATGAAAACTCAAATGACAGGGGAGCCTGGTGGGCTGCTGTCTATGGGGTCGCACAGAGTCGGACACGACTGAAGTGACTTAGCAGCAGCAGCAGAAGGAGCAGCAGGAAACAATTAAAGAAATGACAAACTAATATTTGCAGATTGAGCCAGCAGTTAAACGTGGACTAGGCACTGACTTTGGCCACCTGATGTGAAGAACTGACTTATTGGAAAAGACCCTGATTCTGGGAAAGATGGAAGGCAGGAGGAGAAGGGGAAGGCAGGAAGAGAAGGGGATGACAGGCTGAGATGGTTGAATGGCATCACTGACTCGACGGACACGAGTTTGAGCAAGCTCCAAGAGTCGGTGATGGCCACGGAAGCCTGGCATGCTGTGGTCCATGGGGTCACAAAGAGTTGGACACGACTGAGCGACTGAACTGAACTGAACTGAGGCACTGACATGGTAATATTGCAGAGCATTTGTTTGTCAGTCTGTGGTTTGGAACAAAGGTTATTGTTATAAAAGGTATATTTACATAAAGTTGTATGTTAAGATACACTGAAATGCTATACATACAGATGAGCAAACAGAACACTGCTGGAAAACAAAAGAACGAGAAAGACTAGGTCCTGGAATAGAAAGCTTTATCCTACAGGATATGAGAAGCAAGTATCAGATATCCTGGTATCAGCCTTCCCAGCTCCCACCTTCCTGTCCTCTCAGGACACTTAAATTCTTCTCTGTGGTTTAGACTCAAAGTTCAGTTCAGTTCAGTTCAGTCGCTCAGTCGTGTCCGACTCTCCGCGACCCCATGAATCACAATACGCCAGGCCTCCCTGTCCATCACCAACCCCCGGAGTACACTCAAATTCATGTCCACAGAGTCGGTGATGCCATCCAGCCATCTCATTCTCCGTCGTCCCCTTCTCCTCCCGCCCCCAACCTTTCCCAGCATCAGAGTCTTTTCCAGTGAGTCAACTCGTCGCATGAGGTGGCCAAAGTATTGCAGTTTCAGCTTTAGCATCAGTCCCTCCAATGAACATCCAGGATTGATCTCCTTTAGAATGGACTGGTTGGATCTCCTTGCAGTATAAGGGACTCTCAAGAGTCTTCTCCAACACCACAGTTCAAAAGCATCGATTCTTCGGCGATCAGCCTTCTTCACAGTCCAACTCTCACATCCATACATGACCACGGGAAAAACCATTGCCTTGACTAGACGGACCTTGGTTGGCAAAGTAATGTCTCTGCTTTTTAATATACTATCAAGGTTGGTCATAACTTTCCTTCCAAGGAGCAAGCGTCTTTTAATTTCATGGCTGCAATCAGCATCTGCAGTGATTTTGGAGCCCAAAAAAATAAAGTCTGACACTGTTTCCACTGTTTTTCCATCTATTTCCCATGAAGTGATGGGACCAGATGCCATGATCTTTGTTTTCTGAATGTTGAGCTTCAAGCCAACCTTTTCACTCTCCTCTTTCACTTTCATCAAGAGGTTTTTGAGTTCCTCTTCACTTTCTGCCATCACAATAAACTGTGGAACATTCTGAAAGAGATGGGAATCCCAGGCCACCTCACCTGCCTCTTGAGAAACCTGTATGCAGGTCAGGAAGCAACTGTTAGAACTGTACATGGAACAACAGACTGGTTCCAAATAGGAAAAGGTGTACGTCAAGGTTGTATATTGTCACCTTGTTTATTTAACTTATATGCAGAGTACATCATGAGGAACACTGGGCTGGAAGAAGCACAAGCTGGAATCAAGGTTGCTGGGAGAAATATCAATAACCTCAGATATGCAGACTCAAAGTAGATCCCCATTTATCAAGGCTAATTACCTGGTGGCTCAGTTGGTAAACAATCTCCCTGCAATGCAGAACACCCAGGTTCGATCCCTGAGTGTCACTGCATGACAGCACTGACATGTCACTGCAGATTCTCATCTTTTTCAATTACATGCCTATAGCTGAGGATGAAGAGGAACTTCTGTGGGTGAAGCATGATAAGAGAAAAGAAACGCTGGCTAATCTCTTAGCATATTAGTTATAGAACTGAAATGCCTATGTGTCATCTGTGCTACTTCCCATGATCTTCACTTGTTGCTGGACTTGTTCTTCCTCCAAACTCCTAAGTGCTTTGGACCCCTTTTGATTACGTATATAATTTTATAACCATATATATTAATACATGTATAAAACTTTACACATTTTATCTCCTCAATTTGACACTAAATTCTTTGAGAACTGGCAAGTAACCAAATACTCAGAGAAAAGATAAGACATTGGATAGATTCGTCCTTAAATGACATACTTTAAGAAAGAAAGATGCTATCAGGGATCTACACAAGCTGCTTAAGCTGCCAACCTTGGAAAAATACAATATCCTGTATCAATACACAGAGCTGGTGCAATACCACATCCTATGCAAATTCATGACACAAACCAGACATCGAGTTACTCCAATGCATTATGCAAACTAGTTAGTGCTCTTGAATCACCTTTTAATCAAGTGAATATCTTGTTCAACAGCGTGTAATGGCACAAGTTACCCATTTCATATTTACAAGTGTGTGCTCAGTCACGTCTCTCTGTGAGCTCCGTGGACTGTAGTCCACCAGGTTCCTCTGTCCATGGGATTTTCCAGGCAAGAATATTGGAGTGGGTTGTCATTTCCTCCTTCAGATCCTTCCAACCCAGGGATCAAACACATGCCTCCTGCATCTCCTGCATTGCAGGCAGATTCTTTTACTGCTGAACCACTGGGGAAGCTCCCCATTTCATATTGCTAGATAGGAATTTACTCATGAGCAAGGAGAGGTGGCCTAGCAGAAAGGGATACAAGCTGACCTTTAAATCCCATCCAGGTACTCCCAGGAGAGGTCACAGATACGCTACAAAAATAACCACAGAGACTTTTCCAACTCCTGCACATGTGCCCTAAGCACACAGTGGATACAAACTAACCACAGCAGCTTCTCAAGTAACCATAGGCAGTCAGGAGCCAATTAAGGGCTCATAAATAATCTATATATAAACACATCTGATTATCAGTTCAGTTCAGTTGCTCAGTTGTGTCCGACTCTTTGCGACCCCATGAATCACAGCACGCCAGGCCTCCCTGTCCATCACCAACTCCCGGAGTTCACTCAAACTCTTGTCCACATAGTCGGTGATGCCATCCAGCCATCTCCTCCTCTGTAACAGACTAAATTATGGGACGACATACACAACTGAGCCTGTTGTGATATAACTTGAAATTGTCAACTGGCCTTGAATATATGCCCATCTGCATCTCCTTTCTTGATTGGTGGTGGATATAAGCCCTATTTTGCATAGGGCACAACCACAAGGAGGCTATGGGAAGTATGAAAAGCGGGATGCCAGACGGAGTCTGAAGACTATGACTCCTTCAGAGTTGGCCTGCTCCCATGTCTTGGGAAAGGTCTGAGGAAAGATCTGTTTGAGTTGAACTGAACCGTGACTTGTTTATTGCTTTAAACTCTTTAGCCTGTCATTCCAACTTTCTGTTATCATAAGAACCACAGAAGAGACATGAAATGACCCAACCGTATTAAACAGAAATGAAATACTTCCAATAAGAACTTCTTCCTGTTGGTTCAATCTTGTTTGCCACTTCCTCCTTATTGTACACAATCTTGTTTATCAACCCTGTATTTACTGAGACTCACCTTCAGTTCCTCCTCTTTGACAGTTCAGTTGCTCAGTCGTGCCCTACTCTTTGTGACCCCATGAACTGCAGCACACCAGGCTTCCCTGTCCATCACCAACTCCCGGAGCGCACTCAAAATCATGTCCATCCAATTGGTGATGCCATCCAACTATCTTATCCTCTGTCTTCCTCTTCTCCTCATGCTTTCAATCTTTCCCAGCATCAAGGTCTTTTCCAATGAGTCAATTCTTCACATCAGGTGACCAAAGTATTGGAGTTTCAGCTTCAACATCAGTCCTTCCAATGAATTTCCAGGACTGAGTTCCTTTAGGATTGATCTCCTTGCAATCCAAGGAACTCTCAAGAGTCTTATCCAACACCACAGTTCAAAAGCATCACTGTTCTGCACTCAGCTTTCTTTATAGTCCAACTCTCACATCCATACATGACATCACATCCATCCACCTTCTTTGACAAAACAATCTCAAACCCCAATCCTGGAGAAACATAAGCCTCCTTTCATCCACCTTCCAAAGCATCTCTGATTGGCAAAGAATTGTAAGCTAGCAGTATACAAATTGCCAACATCCGTTGGATCATCAAAAAAAGCAAGAGAGTTCTAGAAAAACATCTATTTCTGCTTCATTGACTATGTCAAAGCCTTTGACTGTGTGGATCACCACAAACTGTGGAAAATTCTTCAAGAGATGGGAATACCAGATCACCTGACCTGCCTCCTGAGAAATCTGTATGCAGGTCAAGAAGCAACAGTTAGAACTGGACATAGAACAACAGACTGGTTGCAAATCAGGAAAGGAGTTTGTCGAGGTTGTATATTTTCGCCCTGCTTATTTAAATTATATGCAGAGTACATCATGAGAAATGCTGGGCTGGAGGAAGCACAAGCTGGAATCAAGATTGCTGGGAGGAATATCAATAACCTCAGATATGCAGATGACACCACACTTATGGCAGAAAGTGAAGAAGAACTAAAGAGCCTCTTGATGAAAGTGAAAGAGGAGAGTGAAAAAGTTGGCATATAACTCAACATCCAGAACACTAAGACCATGGCATCTCATCCCAACACTTCATGGCAAATAGATGCAGAAACTGTGGAAACAGTGAGAGACTTTATTTTTTGGGCTTCAAAATCACTGCAGATGGTGGCTGCAGCCATGACATTAAAAGACATTTACACCTTGGAAGAAAAATTATGACCACCACAGACAGCATATTTAAAAGCAGAGACATTACTTTGTCAACAAAGGTCGGTCTAGTCAAAGCTATGATTTTCCCAGTAGTCATGTATGGATGTGAGAGTTGCATTATAAAGAAAGCTGAGTGCTGAAGAATTGATGCTTTTGAACTGTGGTGTTGGAAAAAGACTCTTGAGAGTCCCTTGGACTGCAAAGAGATCCAACCAGTCCATTCTAAAAGAAATCAGTCCTGAATATTCATTGTTAGGACTGATGCTGAAGCTGAAACTCCAGTACTTTGGCTACTTGATGCAAAGAACTCATTGGTAAAGACCCTGATGCTGGGAAAGGTTGAAAGCTGGAAGAGAAGTAGACGACAGAAAATGAGATGGTTGGATGACATCACCGACTCAATGGACATGAGTGTGAGTAAGATTTGGGAGCTGGTGATGGACAGGGAGGCCTGGCATGCTGCAGTCCATGGGATTGCAAAGAGTCAGAGACGACTGAGTGCCTGAACTGAACTGAGCAGAAGCTTCCTGGTGGCTCAGACGATAAAGAATCTTCCTTCAATGCAGGAGCGTCAGGTTTGATCCCTTGGGTCCAGAAGTTGCCCTGAAGGGAATGGCAACCGATTCTAGTACTCTTGCCTAGAAAATTAGATGGACAGAGGAGCCTGGAGGGTTACAGTCCACGGGGTCACACAGAGTCGGACATGACTGAGCGTATAATACAGACATACAGAGACACACACACACACACAATGCCCTTAACACATGTGGTACATATGCTCAGTCTCAACAAATCAACAACAAAAAACCTCTCTCTGCTCAGAACGCAGAAGAGATGTTTAAGGTACAGACTTGGTAACTTCTCTCCTCTCCCCTTTGGAAATTCTCTTGAACTGTCTTCCCTCTCCTCCACGTTTACATGGAAGCCTGAAAAAAAACAGGACTGCTGGATTTCAGAGCTTAGGGGCCCCAGTCCTGCGTAGCGAAGCTCGGGCCCAGAGACCCGCTTTCCGAGCTCGCCTACTACACGAGCACCTGCGCGCAGCTGGCAGAGAGCGGGGCGCTCCGCGTCGGGGGCGAGGCTCCTGGGTCTGGGGTGGAAAACTAGGAGCGGAAAACCCAGGCGCCCGGAGGAGGATACCCTAAAGACAGGAAGCCGGACGCCGCGAGCCAGAGAGAGGGCGGCCAGCGCGGCGGGGGCGGGGCGGGGAAGCGGAAGAGGGGCTGACGGGCCGGAAGAGGGGCTGACGGGCCGGAAGAGGGGCGCGGCGGGGCGGAAGAGGGGCTGACGGGCCGGAAGAGGGGCGCGGCGGGGCGGAAGAGGGGCGCGGCGGGGCGGAAGTGGGCGTCGTCGCCTGTGCTGTCTTCAGGAGCGTGTGGCTGCGGGGGCTGCACTTTAAGGAACATGTCTTGGCGAACCCTAGCAGTCACTGTGTAATGGACTTTCGCGCTTCTTCACTGGAATTCCAGACGGCGACCCGCGGGGCTTCGGCGGCGCCGTCCGTGTGAGGCCGTGCCGCAGGCCCACTGCCCCGTGCTGGGCGCAGGGACTCTGCAGAGCGGCGCAGAACCCTTTGCCAGGTGAGGGAAGGTGATGGAAAAAGGTCAGTGGAACTTTCCTGTGAAGGTGAAGCAATAGCTGATGTTGACGTTTTCAAAAGGATGCTGCTGCTGCTGCTAAGTCACTTCAGTCGTGTCCGACTCTGTGCGACCCCATAGACAGCAGCCCACCAGGCTCCCCCGTCCCTGGGATTCTCCAGGCAAGAACACTGGAGTGGGTTGCCATTTCCTTCTCCAGTGTGTGAAGGTGAAAGTGAAGTCGCTCAGTCGCATCCGACCCCCAGCGACCCCACGGACTGCAGCCCACCAGGCTCCTCCATCCATGGGATTTTCTAGGCAATAGTACTGGAGTGGTTTGCCATTGCCTTCTCCGTTCAAAAGGATAGAGACGCGAGATTTCAGTGCTGAGTTTGTTTATTTAAATTTCATTTAAATGCTGAATACTTTACAATTCGTGTACTCAGTTGTTGTTCAGTGGCCAAGTCGTGTCGGACTCTCTGGGACCCGGTGAACTGCAGCACCCCAGGCTTCCCGGCTCTTCAGTATCTTCCTGAGTTTGCACAATCTCATGTCCATTGAGTTTGTGATGCCATCCAACCATCTCATCCTCTGTCGCCGCCTTCTCCTCTTGCCCTCAATCTTTCTCAGTAGTGTTAAAAAAAAAAGACGAAAGAAGATAATTTAGATGATACATTTAAGTTCACGCTGCCACGAAGTGGGCAGCCTCCTTTGGGAGAAATGCAAAATAAAGTGGAAGGCATGAAGCTTTCAAGATAAAAATAAAACAGCCAGTTCTTTTGCCAGCAAAATGGGCTTATTTGGGTGTAGCCAAGGAATTGGAGTTGGGACAAGCGAACTATCGTAAAAGCCATAGACAAGTTTGACAAAGGAGAGGCCCATTATGTTAAAGAGAAGGAGGAAGTTGACAGGAGTTGTTTTGAAGAAAGTCCCTGGGTTGAGGTGAGAGTTCAGGTAGTGATGATTTCTCATAGGCTAAGTAGCTAGGTACACAGGAAATATTCCTGCTTCCCTGGTGGCTCAGACAGTAAAAGTGTCTGCCTGCAATGCGGAAGACCTGGGTTCAATCCCTGGGTCGGGAAAATCCCCTGGAGAAGGAAATGGCAACCCACTCCAGTACTCTTGCCTGGAAAATTCCATGGACTGAGGAGCCTGGTTGGCTATAGTCCATGGGGTCGCAAAGAGTTGGACAGGACTGAGCGACTTCACTTTTCACTTAGTGGGTCTGTAAGTGATGCTCTCTTGTTGGAGTATGTAATTAACAAGGAGTAATTGATGCCTCCTTTGGTAGTGTGTTCTTCCAACTATTTAAAATTATGTTTTTTTAAATTCAGTTTGACGTTTTCTGCTTTTCTCTGAAAGCATCACTGATGAAGAGGCAGGTTTTCCAGTTTCGGTGGCCTTTGTCCCTTGGTGCCAAGAAGGACTTCTTGCTGGGTGTTGTGCCCCACCTTGGAGGGAAAGTTCACCGATTGGAAACCTGTTGAAGAAACCTAACAAGGAGGAGTGGAGAAGGCAATGGCAACCCAGTCCAGTATTCTTGCCTGGAAACTCCCATGGATGGAGGAGCCTGGTAGGCTGCAATCCTTGGGGTCGCGAAGAGTCAGACAAGAATGAGCGACTTCACTTTCACTTTTCACTTTCATGCATTGGAGAAGGAAATGGCAACCCACTCCAGCATTCTTGCCTGGAGAATCCCAAGGACGGAGGAGCCTGGTAAGCTGCCGTCTATGGGGTTGCACAGAGTCGGACACGACTGAAGCGACTTAGCAGCAGCAGTAGTAGCAACAGAGAAGAGTAGCAGGGAGAAATTTCGATCTAACCTTCTTAGGATCTTAAATCGTTTGAGATCGTTCTGATAATTTTGAAATGTGGAGCAAGCATCACCTTGTTGGACAAACTGGTTTTTACAAAGATTTGACAGGCAACAAAATACAGAACTTAAAATAGTTGTACAATGCAGAATTAAAAGTTTAGAACCAAATTGTGTGATTGTTCTAAACTAGGACCTTAAGCCTGAGAGTAGCCAATAGAAGAAATCATGTTGGGGAAGGGAGAGTGTCAGGTGACCCTGTTGCAAGTGGCCTTTCTCTCTGATTCTTCTATGCAGTTGAGTTTCTGTTTTCTTGTTTTTCTTGTTTTCTTTGACATTTACTCGAACCCAAGGGAAAAAAGACTCTTCCTACTGAGGCAAACCTGGAGTCAGGTATGCTTCCTGAAAGGTCCCATCAAGGTGACCATGCATGCATACTAATTCATTTGAGTTATCTCTGACTCTTTGTGACCCTATGGTCTGTAGCCTGGCAGGTTCTTCTGTCTATGATTCTCCTGACAAGAATACTGGAGTGGGTTGCCATACCCTCCTCCGGGGGATCCTCCCAACCCAGGGATCTAACCCACATTTCTTACATCTCCTTCACTGGCAGGTTTTTTATTACTAACACCACCTGGGAAGGCCATTAAAATAGTGTTGTTATTTCAAAAGAACTGTTTAGAACCAAATGTATTACCCAATAATACAGGCTGTAAGATTACAAATTCAGGAACCATGAGTCTAGGTAAGAATCCAGAATATGGAGAAGGAAATGGCAACCCACTCCAGTACTCTTGCCTGGAAAATCCCATGGACGGAGGAGCCTGGTAGGCTGCAGTCCACTGGGTCACTATGAGTCGGACACTACTGAACGACTTCACTTCACATATATATATATATTTAAAATTATTGTCTTTGATATAGTCACATCCTCTCAGAAATAAAGTATATTTTTAAAAAGTCCTTCCTTAATTGGCCTGCTCACCAGTTTTGGAAAGTTGATGGTCAACAACAGCCAGCCATGTGCCCCAGAACTATTTTACTTGAAGAAATAAACTTGGTCAAGGAGCATTCAACTGGCACCTATTAGCCCTGAATCCTGTAGCTACCACATAGGTCTGAGGGCCTCTCTCTCTGTCTCAAAAAAAAAAAGAAAAAGGAAAGCAGCAGGCTTAAGATATGATGGCAGGTGTGACAGCACGAGTTGGCCTGTAAGGCCGTGTGATCAATCGCAGAGAAGCTGCTGGTGGTCCAATGTGGGATCTTACTTCCCTGGCCAGGGTTCAGACCTACACCTCCTGCAGTGGAAGCTCAGAATTGTAACCACTGGATCACCAGAGATGTCCCGAAAAGTGGTGTTTTGACTGAAACTGGAGATGCCTAGCTGGACATGGACCTTTGAGTTCTGGAGTTCTCAGGGACATGAGCTCAGTCTATGCACATGGTATCTGCAATCACTGGACTGGGTGTAATAAGTAAAGAGAAAAAGGCCCTGGAACTCTTGGACGTTTGGAATTTCAGTAGCAGAGATAGAATAAAGGACACCGAGAATGAATAGTCAGTGACTAAGAAAGAAAACCAGGAGAGAGATTTCCTAAGAGAAAGACACGGCCGATCCTTCACTCCCTTTCAGCTGTATTTTGAGGGGACACAAACACAAACTCTAGAATAAAGCAAAGTTTTCTAGGAATGCTAATCTGTACAAATAACATTACTTATTGGTTTATCATGGATGATTATTTTCTGGAGAGAAGGGAAAGGAAGCCCTGACATTAGGAAACAACAAAGATATAAAAGATGTGGATGATGAAAACATTCAAACATTCATACATATGATGGAAATATCACACCAAAATTCACAAAGCCAAACCTACAGGAAAACCAGAGAAAACTGGGCAGAATGATGTTAGTCATAGGAGCCTTCCATTCCCCTCTCTGAGCCTATGAGTGATCAAGCTTTGGCTTTTGACATCTGACACAACTGGGATGAAGTCTCTTGTGATTTTTCTTCTCCTTTTAGCTTTTGATCCATGTTTTAGAAGTTAAAGCTATGGAAGGTCAGAGTAAAGATCTCTGAACCTTGATCCAATGCACCTTTAAAATTCCTACATGTTGAGGGCCAAACCTTCTGTAGCTAGGAAGCGTGAGTATCTGAATAATTTGCATATATCATATTAATTAACCATGAGGCCACACATATATATTCGCTCTGTATATAAATACACTAACTACAGACCAACCTCTCCTGGTCATTATGCCCTGTTTGGTTAAGACAGTACCTGCTACTTTTCAGCAGTGAGTAACAATAAGGATGCATATTTTTCTCAGGTGCTTTTAAAAAAATAAAACCCATTCTCTTTTGGAAAAAGAAGGGAATATGAGCAAACCACAGTTCAAATTATGAACACTATGGGTGAGAACACATTGCTGAATTTGTGTGAAACAGAAGGATGCAAAAAGCACTGTTTTTCACTTAGGGAATTTTTCTTGTTATGGAGAAAAAAGTTCTGTTGAGCCTACAAAGGAAATAATTTTAAAATTAAACAAAATAGCTCACTAAAAAAAAAAAAAAAATCCAGAATAGTTAATAGTCCAGACAAAGAAAAACTTAAGTGAATTCTGAACCTTCTAACTCTTAAAAAAAGAAAAACAACAACAAAAAAACGGCAAGTGAAAAGATCAATTTGTCATGGGGATTCTGAAAGGCCATAATCAAAAGAAGAGGTTGTCCCCTTTCACAGTAATCTGAAAAATACCAATAAGGGTGTTGTCTTTCCGTGAAAGAGAGAAAAAGAAAAGCAACAGTGACAAAAAGGGTATACAAGCCTGGTCAGGTCATCTTTGGAAAGCTGTCTACCTCAGTTATTAATTGCTGCTTTTCCTAGTCAGTTTGACTTGGGCGTTTCCAGTGTTTGTACAAGACCACGTATCAGGTGCAATCTTCTTAAGCTGTGAGATGTGTACTCAAGTTTCAGTCCCTGAAGTTTGGTTACTTTCCAGGTCACGAGGAGGACGTGGTATAGACTGTTCTAAGGAAATTCAAGAGCAGTCTTTTTCTTACTGATTTCAAACCAGAAAAGTGGAAGAAAATTGAAAACATTAGTTTGAAAAGGAGTAGCCAGACATTTTAGGGTAGTAAAAATATTTGACCAAAGAGTTACTTTGGCTATCTGCTGCCAAGAGTTTTTCAAAAATATCAAAAGGTTTTGGACAGTTCAATAAATAGAATTAGAGAAGATTATAAAACACTGAGTATCTGTTTAATCCAAATGACGAGAAGATTTCAGAAGACAAATGGAGAAGGTTACATAGCTGCAAAACAAAAAAGCCAAACCAAACCTTTAGCTCTTCTTTATAAAAAGGACAGCTTTTATCATAAAGCACCTGAAATAATTTTGATTAATGTTTTGCAAAAGTTTTCACTTTTGTCTCAGGTTCAAAGGGTTTGTTAACCTAATAAGCCACTCATTCTATACAAACTAAATAATACCAATATTTATTAGAGTATATTCTAGTTTACTTTCAATATATAGTAATACTAAAAGAAAAGAGAAATAGAAATAGCAGAGGATACGTCATCAAATTGGGTTTTAACCAACATGCAGACTCAAACAGCACTGGGAAGTCCCATGACACAGCACATCTGGAGTCCTAATTGGGAAAAGGTCCCAGGCAGCGTTTCCACTCTGTGGAAGAGACTTCAAAGACTGCAGTTCAGGGTTCCCGCTTATAATCCTAGGGCGCAAACCGATAGCATCATCAACCTGTGAGCAAATTGCAGCTCTGAGTTCCTGTTTATCCTTTAAACTTGGAATGTTGTTAAGCCCAGGGCTTGATTGGCCAGCCTGTCTTGAGGGGCTCAACAGTCTCAAGATTCATCCCGTCTTATCTATGGTGCTACAGTTCTTACAGTCATAGCTGTCACTCACAGCCAGGGCAGTGTCCAGGCAGGTTAGAAGCAAGGTCACAGGCCTGCTCTACTTTGTCTCTGAAGCCTAAACAAGACTAATTTCTCTAACAATGAAATGGTCTCTTGAGGAAAAATGAGAGATACCAAGGGAACATTCCATGCAAAGATGGGCACAATAAAGGACAGAAATGGTATGGACCTAACAGAAGCAGAAAATATTAAGAAGAGGTATCAAGAATACACGGAACTGTACAAAAAAGATCTTCATGACCCAGATAACCATGATGGTGTGATCACCCACCTAGAGCCAGACATCCTGGAGTGTGAAGTCAAGTGGGCCTTATGAAGCATCGCTACAAACAAAGCTAGTGGAGGTGATGGAATTCCAGCTAAGCTATTTCAAATCCTAAAAGATGATGCTGTTAACGTGCTCCATTCAATATACCAGCAAATTTGGAAAACTCAGCAGTGGCCACAGGACTGGAAAAGGTCAGTTTTCATTCCAGTGCCAAAGAATGTTCAAACTACCGCACAACTGCACTCATTTCACATACTAGCAAAGTAATGCTCAAAATTCTCAAAGCTAGGCTTGAATGTACATGGACCAAGAACTTCCAGATGTTCAAGCTGGATTTAGAAAAGGCAAGGGAACCAGAGATCAAACTGCCAACATCCGTTGTGTAGAAAAAGTAGGAGAATTCCAGAAGAACATCTACTTCTGTTTCATTGACCGTGCTAAAGCCTTTGACTATGTGGATCACAACAAACCGTGGAAAATTCTTAAAAGAGATGGGAATTTCAGATCACCTTACCTGCCTCCTGATCAACCTGTATACAGGTCATGAAGCGTTAGAACCGGACATGGCACAACAGACTGGTTCCAAATTGGAAAAGGAGTATGTCAAAGTTGTATATTGTCACCTTGTTTATTTAACTTTCACGTAGAGTACATCATGTGAAATGCCAGACTAGATGAAGCACAAGCTAAAAACAAGATTGCCAGGGGAAATATCAGTCACCTCAGATATGCAGATGACATCTAGTGGGAGAAAGCAAAGAGGAACAAAAGAGCCTCCTTATGAAGGTGAAAGAGGAGAGTAAAAAGGCTGGCTTAAAACTCAACATTCAAAAAACTAAAACTAAGATCCTAGCATCTGGTCCCTTCACCTCATGGCAAATAGATGGGTAAACAATGGAAACGGTGAGAGACTTTATTTCTTGGGGCTCCAAAATCACTACAGATGGTGACTGCAGTCATGAAATTAAAAGATGCTTGCTCCTTGGAGGAAAAGCTATGACCAGTCTAGACAGCCTATTAAAGGCATAGACAAAGGATGAAACAGAAGCGTTTAAAAAAGACACATGTAGGTGGGAAATTAGTGTGTATGATAAAAACAATTCTAGTCAGTCATGTAATTTATCTTAGCAAAACTCTGACATTTTAAGTTTCCTCAAAAGATTTCAGTATGCTATTTTTAAGTACATATATCATAAAATACAATTGTTGCACCTAAAACTCTTATCCCATTTTCATCTACCTGAATTATTTGTTCCCAACATTTATGTTTAAGTTACTCACAAAAACTTAATGAGTCATTAGACAAAGTCAGCCATCATCTCAAGCAGATTTTCTTTCTGACAGATTTGCAGCAGAGATAATGTAAATTTATCTGACTAGTAAACGCATGTGGAATATAAGTATTATATTCAGTGCTGATGACTCTAAAGACACGCCTGTTTCAGTTAGACTAACAAATTTAAACTGTCACATGAACCACAAAAGCATTTGTGTGAGTTGCTTTTATATTTCTGATAATTTATATAAGTAACATTTTTAGACCAATTAAATGAAGCTCTTTTTATAAATTAATTTTGGCAGTACCATCTGGAAGTATAAAAATAAGACATACCTGTGACATAACATACAGCCATACACAGAGATCTTTTAACCTGGTACAAAACTCAAAGGAGAATATTTAGATACAAATTGTACTTCTGACAGGTGAACTAAGTTAAGCTTACCTGTTTATTTGCATACTATAAAGACCCTCTTAGAGCTGTCTTTTCAGACTCATCTTGTCTTTTTAGAAAATTCTACATACCAATGAAAGAAAACATTCCATTGTCTTTGAGATCAGGTGCCCTAAATATCAAACCTGGGTTTGAGCAGAACTACAATTTTTTTGAAGATTTATATCCCCTTGAGGTCAAATGTTTTAAAAGGTAGGTGCTGTCTTCCTATGAAGAAATTGAGAAATTTCAGAGGGGGGATGGGAGAGAAACAGATTATTTACATAGTATAACACAGTAGATAATAGAAGACTTTATTGAAAAATTTGATCTCAGTAGGAATGGATGTCAGTAGCATGTAGAAGTTGGGAACAATCAAGTGTCAAGGGATAACAGTGTTATTTATTGCTCTGAGGTTCTGGGCAAACCTATCCCTCTGGCCTTGTGTTTTCTTACAGGAAAAATAGATGTGTTACAGGGAATGCATTTATTGCTTTGAAAGATATTTATCTACTGTCAAGTTCTAGAATTATTAATTATTTCCTTTTCTGGGGGAGAAAGAAATCCCAGCATGATACTTTTCTAAAAAGTCTTGGCCTAATGAACGAATAGGGCTGAGGAAGTTAAGGAGAGAAGAGTGAGTATCTCTCAAAAGGCCTGAAAAGGAATAGGCACAGAAGTACGAACCTAGGGTAGAGACTCCCAGGGTCTGAACCATATTAGAACCTGTCCTGGAGAAGGGAATGGCAGAAAGTGAAGAGGAACTCAAAAGCCTCTTGATGAAAGTGAAAGAGGAGAGTGAAAAGGTTGGCTTGAAGCTCAACATTCAGAAAACAAAGATCATGGCATCTGGCCCCATCACTTCATGGGAAATAGATGGAAAAACAGTGGAAACAGTGTCAGACTTTATTTTTTTGGGCTCCAAAATCACTGCAGATGCTGATTGCAGCCATGAAATTAAAAGACGCTTGCTCCTTGGAAGGAAAGTTGTGACCAACCTTGATAGTATAGTAAAAAGCAGAGACATTACTTTGCCAACCAAGGTCCGTCTAGTCAAGGCAATGGTTTTTCCCGTGGTCATGTATGGATGTGAGAGTTGGACTGTGAAGAAAGCTGATCGCCGAAGAATCGATGCTTTTGAACTGTGGTGTTGGAGAAGACTCTTGAGAGTCCCTTATACTGCAAGGAGATCCAACCAGTCCATTCTAAAGGAGATCAATCCTGGATGTTCATTGGAGGGACTGATGCTAAAGCTGAAACTGCAATACTTTGGCCACCTCATGCGACGAGTTGACTCCCTGGAAAAGACTCTGATGCTGGGAAAGGTTGGGGGCGGGAGGAGAAGGGGACAACGGAGAATGAGATGGCTGGATGGCATCACCGACTCTGTGGACATGAGTTTGAGTGAACTCTGGGAGTTGGTGATGGACAGGGAGGCCTGGCGTGCTGTAGTTCATGGGGTCGCGGAGAGTCGGACACGACTGAGCGACTGAACTGAACTGAACTGAACTGGAGAAGGGAAGGAGGAAGTTGGGACTGGAGGCAGGGCCTGAGGCAAAGAAAGTGAAGGAGGGGAAAGAGACCGGAGAAGATATGTTGTCTTTTTTAATTTGTTTGAAATGTTCATGAAGAAGAACTGCATTTTCAAAAAAATATGTATTTATTGACTTCAGTGTGTCAGTATTAGTTGCAGCACACAGTATCTTTGACCTTCATTGTGGTATGCAAACACTTAGTTGTAGCGTGTGGGATCTAGTTCCCTAATCAGGGATTGAACCTGGGCTCCCTGTGCTGGTAACACAGAGTCTTATCCACTGGATCACCAGGGAAGTCCAAGGACTGTAATTTTTAAATATCACACCATCCAGTTATGCTAGACCTAGACAGCATTCTAAATAGCAGAGACATCATTTTGCTGACAAAGGTCTGTATATTCAAAGCTATGGGTTTTCCATTAGTCATGTACAGATGTGAGAGTTGGACCGTAAAGAAGGCTGAGCACCAAAGAATTGATGCTTTTGAACTGTGGTGCTGGAGAAGACTTTTGAGAGTCCTTTGGACTGCAAAGGAGTTCCAACCAGTCAATCCTAAAGGAAATCAGTCCTGAATATTCATTGGAAGGACTGATGCTGAAGTTGAAGCTACAATACCTTGGCCACCTGATGCGAGGAGCCAACTCATTGGAAAAGATCTTAATGCTGGGAAAGATTGAGGGCAGGAGAAGGGGAGGACAGAGGATGAGATGGTTGGATGGCATCACTGACTCAATGGACATGAGTTTGAACAAACTCCAGGAAATCGTGAAGGACAAGGAAGCCTGGCTGCAGTCCATGGGGTCGCAAAGAGTTGGACACGACTGAGTGACTGACCACCAACAACAGAGTCCCTGAAAGGGGAAAATTCCTAAACAAATCGCAGGTCATCGCCCAGCACAGTTCCAGTGGGAACAGCTTAATTTCAAAGGAGTTGGGCCAAATGCCAAGTGTGTGAGTGCTCACAGGGAGGATAAAGCCTTAAATACAGAAAGTTATCTACTGGAGGAAGTCTCAGTTTCGATTTGCTGATGAGGCAGCCCTGGCAGCAGCAGCTCTATTTGTGCCTAGAAATGGATTCCAACCGTCAGTAATGTTCTCTGGGAACTCTATAATTGTCCTTCTCGCTGCCCATATTAAGTTATCTTAAGTAAAATTTGCATCATTCATTTCATGCAGCCAGCTTTTCAACAACAAAAGTGAAAAACTCATTTTTGGTAAATGTTCTTTCATTCTAGTATTCTTTTTGAGCCTCAACAATTCTTTTTTAATGCTGCACACACACATGTAATTGTGAAATCAACTGGGGGAGGGAGGAGCATAGTAATAAAACAGCTGATCTTTTCTTGATAGTTTATTGGTCTGACCTGAAAGATAAGTAGATCTTAGTTAGCTGGTGAGTTGGCAGTGATCAGCATTCAAAGAAGAGAGACCAGCTTGCAGAGAAGAATGGAACTGAAACAGGGTGAGTGGTGGGATTAATGAACAGAGTAGGTAGAGTTGACTTGTGGACAGATTCTTTAGCCTTGTCTTGTGTTGTGAATTCTCAAGCCTTGTGTGCCAAATTGTTATTGGCAAATATTTGTCAAGTACTATACCAGGCATTGCGAATGTCCTCTTGCAGCTAAATCTAGTGGGAAGATTTGGTTAAAGGAGTAGTTACAGCAAAGTGTGAGTGAGGGTTAATGAAGGATCTAAACATTGTGAGAGCAGACAGAGTATTTTGTGTAGTTGAGAGTATTAGAGGACTTGATTTGGAGTTGCCCTGAGGAAGAAAAAAGTGTAATGGGGAATCACATACTCAGAGGGTTGGAATGAATAGAGCACCTGAAGGATATGAAAAACTGAAAGAAGTTCATTTTGGCTGGGAGGAAAAAAGGTATGTGTGGCATACTCACTACATACACAGTAGTGTATAACTCAAGTAGTGAAACTTGAAAGGTAGGTTAATTAAAAAAAAAAAAGAAAATGAAATCGCTCAGTCGTGTCTGATTCTTTGTGATCTCATGGACTGTAGCCTACCATGCTCCTCTGTCCATGGGATTTTCCAGGCAAGAGTACTGGAGTGGGTTGCCATTTCCTTCTCCAGAGGATCTTCCCAAACTCAGAGGATCGAACCTGGGTCTCCCGCATTGTAGGCAGACGCTTTACCATCTGAGCCACCAGGGAAGTGAAGTGTTAATTAATGATAGCCTAAAACCAAATTCAGATTCCAAAAAACGGGTCATATGCTGACAGTCTGAAATGGAATAGTTCTGATTTTTTGTTGTTTACTCCCTGCCTTATGCTTATTGTTTTCTTGCTCAGTATGTGTTTGTGTTTACTCCCTGGATATTTCCAGCACCTGATGAAACAGGTTACAGCTTCTAAGAGAACAGAGAGCTTAGTCTCTGCAGGGAGGGGAGCTTACTTGTTTGCCTTTGAAAAAGTTAGAAAACATGGAGAGAGTGAAACCTTTGATCTTGGATCTCTTCTCTTTCCCCTTTTTGATGGCATGATTGTGAGCTTGTTCAGCTGGGCTGAATCTGCTTGTGGTAGGACAGCAAAGCAACCAGCCGGATGGGTTAGCAACCCTGACAGGCTGCAGTGCATGAGTCACAGAGCCAGACATGATTGAGCTACTGAACTGAACTGATTCATGTGATAAGTGGTAAGTTCCTCAGTCATGTCCAACTCTCTGCAGCCCCAAGGACTGTAGCCTGTCAGGCTCCTCTGTCCATGGGGATTCTCCAGGCAAGATACTGGAGCGGCTTGCTGTGCCATTCTCCAGCAAGTATTCATAGTAGGCTCTTATCCAGTGTCAAGGATTGGACCCCTCATCTTGGAATCAGCAAACTCGAGAGGCTTAGCAGTGTCCTTGAGTTTCTCAGGTACTATTCTCTGCCACAGACAAGGAGATATGAGGAGAGAAAAGAAGGGAGAGTTAGTGGAAGGAGGACAGGAGTTTGGGGGGCCAAAAAAAAAAAAAATGGAATCCCTAGAGAAAAGGACCCATGAGGTTTTTATTCTGAGGTTTCCAAGGAAAAATGAGCATATCAAAGATGCCTAATGAGGCAAAAATATTAGTGACATAATGTTTAAATTTGGTAATGATCTAAGTGTAAAGAGGTACATCTGATGATGTCTATACTGATTGCCCTTGTTTTGGATATTGGAGTGGGGTGCCATGCTAAGTCACTTCAGTCATGTCTGACTTTTTGCAACCCTATGGACTGTAGCCCAGCAGGCTCCTCTGTCTGTGGGATTCTCCAGACAAGAATACTGGAGTGGGTTGCGATTTCCTTCTCCGAGGGATCTTCCCGACTCCGCGTCTCTTACATCTGCATTGGCAGGCGGATTCCTTTACCACTAGTGCCACCTGAGAAGCTTCATTGGAAGTGGTGGTGAGGGGGATGTATGTGAAGACAAAACAGACAGACTCCTAAGAATGAGAAAAGATATGTTATTTATTGATTCTTTTATCCCTTCATAATAATTAAAAATGCTAATGATTTTACAAGTCTTACTCCTTCTTATTTTCTAGTTTAACTTTTTTATTTTGCCTAAACAGAATACTATGGAAAACATAGGCAGCTTTTTTCTTTTTTAAAATAGCCATCTAAGTTTGCATCAAGTTTCTTTGGCACAGTTCTCTTATATTAAACTAACGGTCAACATGGAAAAGACCTCATCCCCAAATGAATCTTACATGTAATGGGCCCTTCTATATATGACTTATCACTCGGGGCAAAATGTGCAGAGAGCATATTCTAGGCAAAAGCCAGCTTGGTCATGTTGTGTTTGGCTCTCTCTGTGTAGGCCTCTCAGTTTTGTGAACTCATCTGGCCAATGACCTTGGGAGCTTATTTTTCCTAGACTAGAGAAGCTGGCCTAAGGAACCCTGAGCCCTACAGCTTTAATCTTCTTCAAATGCCTTCCCAAGATAAAGGCAGCCGCTGGTTCCAAGTCCCACACAAGCCGAGAGGCAGAGAGGGGAGCGTGAGAGAGAAGGCAGTAGAGACGAAAAGGAGGAAAGAAGGGGAATCAGAACAAAGAAAATCCAAAGTGGCAGCAGTACCAGTGGAAATAGTTTCACTTTGTTGCTTTCTACGGAAAGCAGTAATGCTGTGACTGAATTACTTATCTTGGCTCAAAACCAATAGTTTCATTCTTTGGAAGAAGGACGGGGGAAAGTAGATCAAGTCATGGGTTCTCCACTTAAGTTTGCTGCTAACAGTTACTAGGTCTTAGCCTCAGTACTCCCTAGGTAAAATGCCTCTGATTCTGAGAAAGTCAGAGAATGTAACTGCCTCACTCTAACCCTTGTGAGAGAAATCTGTTATATAGTTAAAGTATGAAGTACACTACTAACCAAGTCCTTGTAAAATGTGAATCACTAACCACAGACATTTTAAGTAGGTAATGTCTTATAATCTATAACTTAACCTCATTTCTTAAGAAGTGTCAGTATTTTTATTGATGATCTGGTAGAGATTGTGTTGTATGCAAACCTGATTTGTATACCTGGAAAAAAAAAAAATCAGACCCACAACTCTTATCCTTCTTGTGAAGAAGGGTAGGAACTCCGAAGCTGGGAGTGATAGTGGAGTGGTGGTTCTGTATCAAACTGACCAGAGGCCAGTGAAAAGGAGACCTTCTTCTCTGGCTGATTATAATACCCTTAAGCACTTGGAGCTGCATATTCTGGGCTTGAAATTCCTAAAATCCTCACAATGAAATAAACTTTTTCTGTCTGGCAGATAGAGATCTTTTATTTAGTTTGGGAAATGATGGTTAGGTTTATAGTAATCACTGGGCTTCCTTGGTGGCTCTAGGGGTAAAGAATCCCCTGCCAGTGCAGGAGATGCTGGAGATTCTGGTTTGGTCCCTGGGTGGGCAAGATTCACTAGAGGAGGAAGTGGCAACCCACTCCAGTATTCTTGCCTGGAAAATTCCATGAACAGAGGAGCCAGGAGGGCTAACAGTCCATGGGTCACAAAGAGTTGGACACGATTGAGCATACAACAATAACAACAACTATAGTAATCCCTATACAGTAATAACTACATTAGGTATCATTTAGTACCACAAATGTTAAATGTAAAAACCCTGAAACCATGAATAAGATGTGGTCCCTGCCGATAGGAGTTTTTTAATTTACTGGAGGCAGGAGCGTCATTATGAGTCATTGTACTTTACTGGAGGTGATAGCATCTCTAATTCTTTCTTACCTGGTTTCTGGTCATACATCAACTTTTAAGAAATATTATTACCTTTAATGAGGACACTTCTTAGTTTTCAGAACTGCCAGAGACTCCAGATACTTACGTGGCCACCTATAGCAATATGTGTGTCCTTTATTAAATATCTTCTTTGCAAATAACAGAATAATTAGAAAAATTAGTTTTGAAATTGGTGTTTTAGAAGATTGGGAGAGATTATTGGCAAAGGCAGAGACATCTCTCCATTCCAAATTTGAAGTGGTATCCTTTAATTAAAAAAAAGTTCAATGAGAAATATAGCATACTTGCTGCTGCTGCTGCTGCTGCTAAGTCACTTCAGTCGTGTCCGACTCTGTGCGACCCCATAGACGGAAGCCCACCAGGGTCCCCCGTCCCTGAGATTCTCCAGGCAAGAACACTGGAGTGGGTTGCCATTTCCTTCTCCAATGTGTGAAAGCGAAAAGTGAAAGTGAAGTCGCTCAGTCGTGTCCGACCCTTAGCGACCCCACGGACTGCAACCTCCATCCATGGGATTTTCTAGGCAAGAGTACTGGAGTGGCTTGCCATACTTGCACATAGTTAAAAAAGCATAAAAGAGTTTAAAGAACAGCAACAACAAAAATAAATACCTGTGTATCCATTGTCTAGGTTAAGAAATACAACACACTCATTCTGAAACCTAACTTTTTCACAAGTATGTTAGGTTAGCTTTCTTCATGTCTACGTTTATTTTCATTCTAGCCACTGTACTAAAACCTGATTTCAAATTTAAGACAACAGTCTTTTATAGAAGTAATTTAGGAATAATAATATCACGGTTTCATAACATAAATATTTTTATTTCATCAGATACATATTTTATGTAAAATATATTCTTATCTGTTCAAAAGATTTGTGATTCTGGGCAGCTGTTTAGTTACTTGAAGTGATGCCTCAAGTTTTAAAGCTTTTTAATAAATTAATATTCTGCTATAAAAATATATATATTTATTTAGAGAAAAAGAGTGAGAACTTTGAGATCTTTCCTGTTGCTTCAGAATCTGACAGTAAGTAGGTGACTCCCTGGAGGAAAGCTTCACACATAGGTAAGCTTTCATTACTTGTGAAATGGAAATGTGGGCCTTGTTTCTTGTTTTCCTAGATCTGTTTTGGAAGGGGAGTGAGGCTATATCATTTTCATTCTAATTGATTAGTGCTAATTTGATTGTGTGGATCACAATAAACTGTGGAAAATTCTGAAAGAGATGGGAATACCAGATCACATGACCTGCCTCTTGAGAAACCTATATGCAAGTCAGGAAGCAATAGTTAGAACTGGACATGGAACAACAGACTAGTTCCAAATAGGACAAGGAATATGTCAAGGCTGTATATTGTCACCCTGCTTATTTAACTTATATGCAGAGCACATCATGAGGAACGCTGGGCTGGAAGAAGCACAAGCTGGAATCAAGATTGCCGGGAGAAATCTCAATAACCTCAGATATGCAGATGACACCACCCTTATGGCAGAAAGTGAAGAGGAACTCAAAAGCCTCTTGATGAAAGTGGAAGAGGAGAGTGAAAAAGTTGGCTTAAAGCTCAACATTCAGAAAACTAAGATCATGGAATCTGGCCCCATCACGTTATGGGAAATAGATGGGGAAAGAGTGGAAACAGTGTCAGACTTTACTTTTTTGGGCTCCAAAATCACTGCAGATGGTGATTGCAACCATGAAATTAAAAGACGCTTACTCCTTGGAAGGAAAGTTATGACCAACCTAGATAGCATATTAAAAAGCAGAGACATTACTTTGCCAACCAGGGTCCGTCTAGTCAAGGCTATGGTTTTTCCCGTGGTCATGTATGGATGTGAGAGTTGGACTGTGAAGAAAGCTGATCGCCGAAGAATAGATGCTTTTGAACTGTGGTGCTGGAGAAGACTCTTGAGAGTCCCTTGGACTGCAAGGAGATCCAACCAGTCTATCCTAAAGGAGATCAGTCCTGGGTGTTCATTGGAAGGACTGATGCTGAAGCTGAAACTCTAGTACTTTGGCCACCTGATGCGAAGAGTTGACTCATTGGAAAAGACACTGATGCTGGGAGGATTGGGGGCAGGAGGAGAAGGGGACAACAGAGGATGAGATGGATGGATGGCATCACCGACTCAATGGACATGAGTTTGGGTAAACTCCGGGAGTTGGTGATGGACAGGGAGGCCTGGAGTGCTGCGATTTATGGAGTCGCAAAGAGTTGGACACAACTGAGCGACTGAACTGAACTGAATATAGTTAGGTGAAGAACTGATACTCTGAAAGTATATAAGATGAGAGTTTCTTAAAGGTAGCCCCCTCTGCCAATATTTTGGCACTGTAGAGAAAAGCTAATCTGAGTTTACTTTTTCCTTTCGTTACTCCCCAGCAAATTAGGATGTTGCTTAATTTTTGTTCTACTTCAGCTTAAAATGTTAGAACTTGAAAAGAATGAACATAAATAAAATATCATAATCCTGATATGATATTTTATATCATAAAATACATAAATCCATATACACTGATTTAGTATCTTCAGGTCCCTTTCTGCCTATAGAAAATTCTTAGACTTCGTGATAAAAGTTTACTGGTGAAGAGAGGAAAAAAAATCAAGTCTCTAATAATAAAGCTTAATAAAGGAGGAATTTTGTTCTATTTTCAATTAGAGAATTGAGTTATTTTTGCCTAGTGTGTACATACTTTGTTTCTTTTATAAAACTGAAAATTTGTTGAGGGTAAAATTTTTCTTTTTTCCTGAAATAGCTAGTTAATAAAGGGGAGATGACTAATAAGAACTCAGTTAATTTCCATTGAAATGTTACCAGTTATATCTTACCAAATATATCTTATCATATGCACATGTGTTTATATACTAGGATCCCAGTCCTATGAATTTCTTGACTATAAACACCTACATGTAGTGTGTAATTTACTTAATGGCTCTTATGTCCAGAAATGCTTCAACCCATTTTTTCTTCAGTTCAGTTCAGTCGCTCAATCGTGTCCGACTCTTTGTGACCCCATGAATCACAGCACGCGAGGCCTCCCTGTCCATCACCAATTCCCGGAGTTCACTCAAACTCATGTCCATCGAGTCGGTGATGCCATCCAGCCATCTCATTCTCTATCGTCCCCTTCTCCTCCTGCCCTCAATCCCTTAGAATGAAACTATTGTCTATTTTAAATAATCCAATAAAGAATCCTGTCCTGTTTTAAAAGATTTATCTTTATTGCTAATCTAGTTGTTACGTATGTTTCTCAAATTTGTCTTCTAAAAAGCAAAAAGGCTTCCAATCTCATTTTGAAATGATGTGCAGTGTTTAGATCTATTTCTTTCCTTTTCCCACAAACATTGATCACTGAAATTGAATCTAGAGATAGTGAAAGAGGAGATGAAAAAGAAAGAACAGTGTTTTGGATCAAGATGGATTTTTTATGCACATGGCTGGAGCTGTGAGCTTATGTATGTTGCAGGAAAGGGTCTGCAGGAAGGGAGATGCCTTCCAGGGTCCAAGAATAGGCTCTTGTCTAACACTTAGAAATGAATTGTTTCAGAAGATAAACGTGTTGACAAAGCAAGAGACTTCATTGGGAAGTGGTTCCCAGGTGAAGAGCAGCAGGGTAGGGGAACCCAGAGCTGCTCTGCCATGTGGCTGGCAGTGTTGGGTTTTAATGGTAATGGAGTGTTTCTGGGTTGTCTCTGGCTAATCATTCTGACTCAGGTTCCTTCCTGGTGGCCTGCACATTGCTCAGCCAAGATGGATTCCAGCGAGAAGGATTCTGGGAGGTTGGCAGGACTTTAGAATTGGCGTCTCACTCCTTTTGACTTTTCCCGAGTTCTTCTGGTTGGTGTTAGCTTCCATGTTCCCTACCAATGTCTCCTGTTGTAAGATAACTCATGGAAGTGGTTACTGTTGACCCTGGCCAGGGTAGGTGGTTTTGGGCAGTGATTCCCCTAATATATATATATATATTATGTATATGTATAATATATAGGCATGAGAATACAAGTTTTATTTGCTAATTTGTTTCTAGCCTCATTGCTTGTCATTTCTCAACAACTCCTGAAATTTTTAGTGTAGATTTCCTCTGCTAGCTAAGAGAATCTTGAGAAAACTTGATATTTATATTTAGCCAATAATTTAGAAAGTCTCTAAAATCCTTTATTTTTTCATAGCTATTTCATATTTTAATTAGTAAAAATATTATATTTTTGAACTTCACCTTCCATTTCTCATAGACCTAAGTTTATCAGCCTTTATCACTTTATTTCTTCTTCATGTTCATTTTTTAGGTTCATGCTCAAGTCCTGAGAAGTCACCCTATTTTAAATCTTTTCAGTTTCTTTGAAAATGTATTTGTAGATTTGTACTTTTAGGAGCATCCAGTAGAAAGGTAGTTCTGATTTTAAGGAGTAGTGTGAAACTAATGGTGGCCATTGTATTCATCCAGAGACATAGGTTTGAACTTTGTTGTAGGGGAAATAAAGGATTGGAAAAAATAAAAAAGGTAGGTTGCACATGAGATATGAAGGAGGGGAAGGAGATTGGGTTTTCTGCTCTGGCTTTCTGTGTTGCTGATACTACAGATAGTTAAGGGAAGGAATAAAGTAATTACAGATTTTAGTAGGTTGAGTTCAGGTTTAAACTGATTTTGAGAAGCCTGTGGTGCATCTAGAGGTGAGGAATAAGGAAGTAGATTTTTGTTTACTTTAGGAATACACAGTTATAACATTTCCCATGGAGATGGAAATGCAGGATTTATTGTCATAAGAATTTTAATAAAAACTATAGGCAAATGAATAAAAGAATTTCTACAAGTTAGTAGTAAAAGGTTCAGTTCAGTTCAGTGCAGTTGCTCAGTCGTGTTCAACTCTGTGACCCCATGAGCTGCAGCACGCCAGGCCTCCCTGTCCAACACCCAACTCCCGGAGCCTACCCAAACTCATGTCCATTGAGTTGGTGATGCCATCCAACCATCTCATCCTCTGTCGTCCCTTCTCCTGCCCTCAGTTTTTCCCAGCATCAGGGTCTTTTCAGATGAATCGGCTCTTCACATCAGGGGGCCAAAGTATTGGAGTTTCAGCTTCAATATCAGTCCTTCTAACGAACACCCAGGACTGATCTCCTTTAGGATGAACTGGTTGGATCTCTTGCAGTCCAAGGGTCTCTCAAGAGTCTTCTCCAACACCACAGTTCAAAAGCATCCATTCTTCGGCGATCAGCTTTCTTTATAGTCTAGCTCTCACATCCATATGTGGCTACTGGAAAAACCATAGCCTTGACTAGACGGACCTTTGTTGGCAAAGTAATGTCTCTGCTTTTTAATATGCTATCTAGGGTGGTCATAACTTTTCTTCCAAGGAGTAAGCGTCTTTTAATTTCATGGCTGCAATCACCATCTGCAGTGATTTTGGAGCCCCCAAAATAAAGTCTGACACTGTTTCCCCATCTATTTCCCATGACGTGATGGGACCAGATGCCATGATCTTAGTTTTCTGAATGTTGAGCTTTAAGCCAACTTTTTCACTCTCCTCTTTCACTTTCATCAAGAGGCTTTTTAGTTCTTCTTCACTTTCTGCCATAAGGGTGGTGTCATCTGTATATTTGAGGTTATTGATATTTCTCCTGGCAATCTTGATTCCAGCTTGTGCTGGAATAAAAGGTAAATAAATAGAAAAAATGGGTAAAAAAACTTGGAAGAGGCACTTTACAAAAGATGATATACAAATAACAAATTAGCATATGAAAATGGAGCTTCACTTCAGGAGAAGTCATAGAAATGCAAAGTGATACCACAATGACTGTACCACTATCTAGAATACCTAAAGTGGAAAGAAAGGAAATAAAAAGACATTAGCAAATGATTAATAAAATTGTGGAACAACTGGAATGTTCACTCTCTGTGGATATGAAAACTCTTATTAGCCAGTATCTCTTAAAGTTGAACAAATGAACAGATGTGATCATTATGACCAGTCCTTGGAAAATGGAAAATGGCAATGTGTGTGTGATGTGTGTGAGTGTGAGAAAGAGAGAGAGATTGATATATAGAGTTTGCTAATACTTCTCACCGTGAGTAATTTTCTGTGGGAAATAAAGCCTACCGGCTCAGACCGAAAGAATGAACTTGAAGACACTAGGTGCAGCTAGAAGAGAGGCTTTAATGATGGTCTTGCAAGATCTGGTGTCTGGTGGGCAGGCATACCCAGTGTCATTAAAACAAGCAATTTTTTCCCCTAGCATGCATGTCCTTCCCCCAGTTCCTTCTTGGCTGAGTACTGTGGAATGAACAGTCTTCCCGGACGTTGCCTAGGTTTGTTCCCTCTCTCTTTATGGGCTTGCCCCTCCCTGACATCTTGTTTCTTCCTTTCCTGTGCACCTATTCCTGGTTTTCCTGTTTTAAATTCACCAGTAGATGAGCCTCCACGAAAATACTAGACATTCCACGCTCCCTTTGTTTGCCTGGACTTTGCAGTTTTATAACCCTTACGGTTACTACGTCAGTAAGCAGTCAGGTCACTTTGGCTGGTAGTAATTGTTCCACTCAAAGCCAGCACCCTTGAAAATGGACCATTTTAAGTTATTTTATTTCTTACAATTTCAAGCTATCAGTGGTTTAAAAAAAACAACTTGCAAAATTCTTCAATGTTTAACAATCAGTTTTAGCCAGCTGCTGCCTGATCCAGTACTTCTATTTTTAGATATAGCCAACAGAAGTGCATATGTGTTGACCCAAAGACAGATACTAAAATGTTCACAGCAGCTCTCCTTGTAATGCCAAAACCCAGAAACAACCCTAATGTCTATTTACATTGGAACTGATGAATAGTGGTATATTCATATAATGAAATGCAATAATGAAAAGAATGGACTATTTAGAATCTCATTACACATAATAATAGTAATAGGTGTCACAAACAGTTGGAACCAGACAAAAGAAGATATACCATAGTTTTCGGTTTATATAAAGTTCAATAGCAGGCCAACTAATCTTGAGTGTTAGAAGTCAAGATAGTTGTTATCCTTATTTGGAGTCAAGACCAAAAAGTGGCACAATAAATGGTGGACCTTATAAGGTTCATGTTCTGTTTCTTGATCTGAGTGCTATTTACTTGAATGTATCTGCCTTGTGAAAATTCATTGAACTATAACTTATGATTTGTATCGTTTCTGAGTATATTTTTTATGTCGGCAAAAATACTTACAAAAAAGCATTTAACAAATAGGTGATTACCCGGAGATGAGATGTATAAAATGAGAAGGGTTGACAGAACTTTGGGGAATGCAGAAACCTTACGTATGTTCGTATTTCTTTCCCTATTTTCCTCGGGACTCCTTCCAGCTATTTCTGTGAGAGCATTACATAAGGTAAGGATAATGCCAGGAATACTGCTCTGTTGCATTTCTGCCTAGAGGTTGTTTCCAAAGGGACTTTTGGACTAAATTTTTTCTTAGATTTAGAGTTAGAAGAAGAACTGCCATCATGAAGAAAACTCCCTGAAGGCAGGCGATGGTGCTCACTACATAACAGCAACAGTTTTCTAAACCTTCCTAGTGCGTTGGATCTCAGTGAATGTCCTGTAACTGTGTCATCATCTCCCAGTGATGTACTGAAATAATGTACTTTGTGAATTGTTTGCTTTGAGAAGCTGGGAGAAGGGAAGCAATCTGGTACTTAGAGTGCTTTGAAAAGTAGGGAAGTCCTTTCAGTAAACAGACAGGTCTCTCGCTAAAGCCTGTTAATATATTATATTAGAAAAGTGTCTGTTTAGCTAGACTACTGCATACTTCTCTCTTTTTTTCCAGAAATGGCAAGAAGTCTTTTGAAAACATCGCCTAACCCTGTAAAGACAAAATTGCTGCATCAGATAGGATTGTCACTTTATAATACTTCTCATGGCTTCCATGAAGAAGAAGTGAAAAAAAAACTTGAACAGTTTCCTGGTGGATCCGTTGACCTTCAGAAGGAAAACAATGGCATTGGCATTCTTACTCTGAACAATCCAAGCAAAATGAATGCCTTCTCAGGTATAGAGATCTTTCTTATGTTAAAGAATGATACCAAATCTAACCTGCCATCTTGTGAATTTTATTCTTAAACTCTGTAGACAGAATTCTTGAAAGTCATGATACTCTTTGTAGAACATGAAAAAACAAAACGTTGTCACATGAACCAGGAATATTTTAAAAATTTATTTATTTTTAATTGGAGCATAACTCTGTTATAATATTGTGTTGGTTTCTGCCATACATCAGTCAGTCATAGGTATACATATGTCCCCTTCCTCCTGAACCCCCCTCCCTCCTCCCACCGGATCCCCTCTGTGTTGCCACAGAGCACTGGTGTGAGCTCCCTGTATCATACAGAAAATTCCCACTAGCTGTCTGTTTTACATATGGTAATGTGTGTGTTTCCATGCTACTCTCTAAATTTCTCCCGGCTTCTCCTTCCCCCACTGTGTCCACAGGTCTGTTATCTATGTCTGTGTCTCCATTGCTGCCCTGCAAATAAGTTCATCAGTACCATCTTTCTAGATTCCATGTATATGTGTTAATATATGATACTTGTTTTTCTCCTTCTGACTTACTTCACTCTGTATATTAGGCTCTAGGTTCATCCACCTCATTAGAGGTTAAAGCATCTGCCTCCAATGCGGGAGACCCGGGTTCGATCCCTGGGTCAGGAAGATCCCCTGGAGAAGGAAATGGTAACCCACTCCAGTATTCTTGCCTGGAGAATCCCATGGACGGAGAAGCCTGGTAGGCTACAGTCCATGGGGTCGCAAAGAGTCGGACACGACTGAGCAACGGAACGGAACGGAATATTTTATCATTTATATGTACCACACCTTCTTTATCCATTCATTTGTTGATGGACGTCTAGGTTGCTTCCATGTCCTCGCTATTGTAAATAGTGCTGCAGTGGACATTGGGGTACATGTGTCTCTTTCAGTTTTGATTTTCTCAGGGTATATGCCCAGTAGTACGATTGCTGGGTCATATGGTAGTTTTATTCCTAGTTTTTTAAAGAATCTCCATTACTGTGCTGCATAGTGGCTGTACCACTTTACATTCCCACCAACAGTGCTAGAGGGTTTCCTTTTCTCCACATGCTCTCTGACATTTATTTTTTGTAGTTTTTTGATGATGGCCATTCTGACCTGTGTGAGGTGATACCTCACAGTTTTGATTTGCGTTTCTGTAATAACGACATTGAGCATCTTTTCATATGTTTATTAGCTATCTGTATATCTTCTTTGGAGAAATGTCTGTTTAGGTCTTCTGCTCACTTTTTTATTGAGTTGTTTGTTTTTCTGGTATTGAGCTGCATGAGCTGTTTATCTGTTTTGGAGATTAATCCTTTGTTAGTTGTTATTTTCTCCCATTCTGAGGGTTGTCTTTTGTTGTCTTTATACCTTGTTTATAGTTTCCTTTGCAATGCAAAAACTTTTAAGTTTTATAACGTCCCCCTTGTTTGTTTTTGTTTTTATTTCCCTTATTCTAGAAGGTGGGTCATAGAGGATCTTGCTATGATTTATGCCAAAGAGTTTTCTGCCTATGTTTTCCTCTTAAGAATTTTATAGTTTCTCATCTTATATTTAGTTCTTTAATCCATTTTGAGTTTATCTTTGTGTATGGTGTTAGGAAGTGTTCTAATTTCATTCTTTCACATGTGGCTGTCCAGTTTTCCCACCACCACTTATTGAAGAGACTTGTCTTTTCTCCGTTGTATATTCTTGCCTCCTTTGTCAAAGAAAAGGTGCCCATAGGTATGTGGGTTTATCTCTGAGCTTTCTATCTTGCTCCATTGGTCTATATTTCTGTTTTTGTGCCAGTACCATACTGTCTTGATGACAACAGCTTTGTAGTATAGTCTGAAATCAAGAAGGTTGATTCCTCCAGCTCCCTTTCTCAAGATTGTTTTGGCTACTCAGGGTCTTTTGTGTTTCGATACAAATTGTGAGATTTTTTTTGTTCTAGTTCTGTGAAAAACGCAATTGGTACTTTGATAGGGATGCATTGACTCTGTAGATTGCTTTGGGTAGTATAGTCATTTTCACAATATTGACTCTTCCAATTAAAAAACATGGTATATCTCACCATCTGTTTATGTTGTCTTTGATTTTTTTCATCACTGTCTTCAGTTTTCTGTATACAGCTGTTTTGTCTCCCTTAGGTAGGTTTCAGTTCAGTTCAGTTCAGTCGCTCAGTCGTGTCCGACTCTTTGTGACCCCATGAATCACAGCACGCCAGGCCTCCCTGTGCATCACCAACTCCCGGAGTTCACTCAAACTCATGTTTGTTTATTCCTAGGTATTTTATTCTTTTTGTTGCAGTGGTAAATGGGATTGATTCCTTAATTACTCCTTCTGATTTTTCATTGTTAGTATATAGGAATGCAAATAATTTCTGTGTATTGATTAATTTTGTATCCTGTGACTTTACTAAATTCACTGATTGACTCTAGTAATTTTCTGATAATATCTTTGGGATTTTCTATGTATAGTATCATGTTGTCTGTAAGCAGTAAGAGTTATACTACTTCTTTTCCAATCTGGATCCCTTTTATTTCTTTTTCTTCTCTGATTGCTGTGGCAAGTACTTCTAGAACTCTGTTGAATAATAGTGGCAAGAGTGGGCACCATTTGAACTAGGAACATTTTTTTTACTAATTGTGTATATTTTAACTTTTTAAAAAATATGAATACAGATGTTGATAAAATTAATCAAATTGAGCTTTAATTGCTTAATAACTTCATTTGTGTTCAGCTGTCACTGGGAGACAAAAGGAAGGCTATTTCAAAGATTAAAAACTAAAGAGAAAAGCCTAAAATGAAAAAAAAATTTTTTTTGTGAACTAAAATAAGACTCATTTTAACCATGTAATTCTCATAATCGGTGAAAGCACTGCACTTGCCTATTTGCTGCCCTTTTTCTAACTCTGAGATACAGGTAAATACCTTCTATTGCTAGGAAACACTCTTGGCATATAAGAATTTTACATTTAAGAGGCCTCAAGGTCCAGGACCTGGATAATTTGTAATTTTTTGCCAAAGCTCAAATTTGAGTTATTCTACCATGATGTAATACAGAAGCCAATGAACAACCTTGCTGTCTACCCAGCACTCATGTTTCAAGGTGATTTTGGCAGTCTCTGTTTATCAGTTATATGCTTCATGGAGGGAGGGGGTTGTGAATTATATTTTGTAGTAGCATTTGAAATATTGGGTTCAAAAATATCCCAATAAAGTTTTATGTCTTTATATAATCATAGCTATAGACAAAATTCGATAGACTGTAAACTTTGTAAATTATCAGTGATGAGTCTATAAACACAGATGACTTTTCTTTACACTCAGCAGAATTCAGAAATATCTCTTGCTATTAATGTTAACGAATAGAAATATAATGCAGGACACAAGTATCAGCTGTATATATATCATTTAAAATTTTCTGGTAGCCCTATTTTTAAAAGGAAAAAGAAGGGTTAAATTAACTTTAATAATATTGTGTTTAATCAGTATATTCAGAATATTGGAACTTGTGATTGATATAAAAAGTATCAATGAGATATTTTCCTCTTTTTTTCATACCAGGTCTTTGAAATCTGCTGTGTATTTTACACTCCTATTAGCGAATTGGGTCTGGTGGCTTGCTACTCAAAAATCAGCATTCAAGACAAGTGTTATTAGGAAAGAAAGTTGCTTTTAGTCAGAATGCTGGCAGTTTGGGGAGATGGTGGACCCAGTGTCCCACAAAAACCACCTCTGAAGATTCTGCTCAGCCATGAAAGTTTTAAAGGAAAAAGGGGACATAATCTCAGTCACTGAGATAAGGTGTCTGAGTCATTGCCACCCCCCCACTGTGTGCTCGCTTGTTGATTTCTTGTGATTTTTCTTTAGATGCTCTTGTTCACATAATTTGTTTGCATGGATTTGTTCTTGAGATTTCTAAAGAAGCAGCTCGGGAAGAGATCTAGTCCTCTGTTACTTATTCTTCATCTCTACTTATCTGATCTATGGAAAGAACCAACAGGTTAGGCAATGTATTGTGTCATCCAGAGATCTGATAGTTGTGCCTAAGGCCAGAGATGAGTAGAGGATGGGGTTGCCTGGTCTAAGGTTAGTGACAGGACAGAAGGGGCTTCCTGTCAAGAGCTCTTTCCTGCCCAAAACTGTTTACACCACTGCACATCTCAGTTTAGACCAGCCATATTTCAGGCGCTCAGTGACTTCATGTGGGTGGTGGCTACTTCATTGGACAGTGCAGCTCCATACCTTCAGTTGGTTCAGAGAATAAAAGGCAACTTTTATATGAGCCTAGAAGAAAATAAAATTAGAAAGATAAGACTGTTCTAGAGATTTTAGACTAGCTAGCTGCTAATTTTAACTAACTACTGAATAGCTATACTTTATGATTTATATTCGTAAAGCTTTTTATTCAAATGGAAACAAGTATTAATTTGATGCCTAGTGTTTAAAACTAATACAGGAAGAGCTACTTTGATTAGAGTGATGGGGTTGGGTTGGGTTGAGAGATGATGAATGGGCCCTACACTCACAACTTTCAGGTCCTTGCCTGAAGATCACCCAAGCAGATACTCTTCATGGTCCATTTCATCTCTTATGTTTATTTCATAGAGTCAATAAGATTAGTTTAACTACTGGTACAGGTTTCTCATACTCACGGGCAGCTTTTTTTCCCTACCTAACCACATATTTATGTGGTTTCTTAATTAAGGGGGGGAGAGAGATCACTAACAAATTGTAAGTTTTTACAGCAGAGAGACTGTCATGCTTATCTTCTTTGTATGTACTCAGTACCAACATTACAGGCATTGGATAGACATTCAGCATTTGTAAAATTTGTGACCTAAGAGTCTTGTTGGACACCTTACAGTTTCTCAATTATCTCTATTTGTCCAACATTTTATGTGTCTGTGATTCCCCCTCCCCTCTCTGGCAGGCGTTATGATGCTGCAGCTTCTGGAAAAAGTGATTGAATTGGAAAATTGGACAGAGGGGAAAGGTCTCATCGTCCGTGGGGCAAAAAATACTTTTTCCTCAGGATCTGATCTGAATGCTGTGAAAGCACTAGGAACTCCAGAGGCAAGTATTGTATGAATTATGCGTACATTCTACATGTTTGTCAGCCATCTATGGCTAAGATATTTATATTCTACTTATATGGTTATTATGATGACAGCTGTTCTCTAATAGCTTTCCAAAGATCAGAGTTTTTGTTTTGCCTCTTAAAGATATAGCTTGTAATAGTGTGAAGTAATGGGAAAAAAATGAAGGACAGGAAGGTTAGCAATAACATGTCCACTATTAAAACCAGCAAGGATGTGAATATTTTAAGTGGAAGCCCTTTAGCATCTCATGATATGGAATTTTGCATGAGGTACATATATAAAATATCTAGCTTGGCTTTGGCACTGAATAGGCTCCAGCAAATGCTGGGAGTTGAAACATTTGCTTTTGAATTATGGTGATAGAAAAGCAGTCTGAATCATCTCTCAATATTTATCCTCCAAGGAAGCTGTTTTTCTTGAATTCAGCCCTCCACTAACATTCCCTGCTGCTGCTGCTGCTACTGTAAAGTCGCTTCAGTCATGTCCGACTCTGTGCGAACCAATAGCAGCCCACCAGGCTCCCCCGTCCCTGGGATTCTCTAGGCAAGAACACTGGAGTGGGTTGCCATTTCCTTTTCCAGTGCATGAAAGTGAAAGTGAAGTTGCTTAGTTGTGTCCGACTCTTCACAACCCCATGGACTGCAGCCTACCAGGCTCCTCTGCCCATGGGATTTTCCAGGCAAGAGTACTGGAGTGGGTTGCCATTTCCTTCTCCGACTAACATTCCCTCGGCAGGAAAAAAAAAAAGCAGAAGAGAGAGAGGAAAAAGGGAGAAAAATGTATCTGTTACCATTTAATGATAGATGTGAACTGTATATAGGTAGTAATGGTTTAATGTTACTGGACAGCTCTTGCACCACTCTATGTAGTATAAGGATTTCAATTTGCGTAATATCTATGAGGAAAGATCTCTCTTTTTGTAATTTTGATAGATTTATATTTGAAAGTTTCTTTCAACATTTTCTGGCAGGCAGGAGGGGGCCAGCCTAAGAACCGAGTGAGCTACAGTTTTACAATCTAAGGAAAAGTGAAGACAGGGAGATGACCACCGTCTTCCTTATAGTTCCTCCTCCATGTTGGGTGGGGGATTTTTCTTATCCCTACATGATCAAACTGGCACTGTCATGGTGCAATGGAAATGAGCAAGAAAGTGCTAACATTTGCTGAAATATGGTAAATCATCTCAGGTTTCAGTGTAATATCACCTTTTCCTTATATTTTTGTTTTTACTGTGTATAGAGAACTACATCATAGAAATCATTAACTTACTGAGCTTGCTGGGCAGGATGTGGGGCTCATTCCACCATTATTTTATTATTTGGGGGCACGTCTTATGCGTCTGTTGCATGGTTTTGCTGCTAAGGAAGCCTGTTTGGTTTTGTGGTGAAGCAAAACTGCTGTCTTAAATGATCATTAACTTACTGGCTCTCCCACACTTTTGGTTTTATTTACAATCCCCCCCGGGATTAATTATTTAACCAGTTGCTTTGTCCCTTTACTCTGTCCCTATCAAGAATACTAAGCCGGCAATCTGAATATATGGATTCTTACCCAGGCTTTACTATAAGTAATTTTACTATGGGGCCTGCAAGCCATTTGATTATAATTTTTCACCTCTAGAATGATTCTGTTGCTAGACATCTTATTCTGTTCACGAAAGACACTATAAAGATAGAATGAGATAGTAATGGTAGATTGCCTGGAAAGCCCGCACTTGCCCAGCTTCAAGACCAAAGAAAGAGCCTGGAGTCAGTGACAGCTATCAGTGGGCCAGTGGAAAGGGGGAGCTTACATGTGTGAAGCAAAGTCCTGAAGCAACACCCCACCAGCTGCGGCAGACAGGGCAGGACAGTCTTTGCTTCATGGAAAAGGAGAGCCACTTATGAGGGGAATTAGCTTCATGTTGGCTGATTGGTTACCAGAGAAACTAGCAGAATGCCCCTTACTGCACCTTTGAGGAGAACAGTGACTTGCAGGTATGTAGGAAGATCAGCCATGTGAGTAGGGTGTAAGTGAAGTAGGCAGTGGTCGAGGAAGGGATGTAGAGAGAGCCAGAGAAGAGCCACCTTGAGTGGCCTGACCTTACAGTCAGATAGGAAATCATCCCTAAAAATGCGAAAGGTTATTTTTATTTCTTCTGGTTAGAAGGTCGTTTCTGTCTCTTTTGATCATGTGGCCAGCATTTTTTTTTTCTGCTGTATATGCAAAAACTACAAGTGGAAACATGCTAATTATTTCACATGTATATAGTGGGCTTGATGTAAATCAGGTAGAAAAATATCAGATTTCACATAAGATATCACTTCATAAAGTTTATTCTTTCCATTGAAGACCTTCTCCAGATAACTTTGTGTCTTGAATGTTTGCAGTAGAGTGAGTGTGGATTTTGATCTACAGCTGAGAACTCGGGTGATGTGACCCCAGTGCTTAAATAGCACTGCAGGTGTCCATTCCTTGTAGTCATGCACATCTTCCAATATTGGAAAAAAAAACCAAAACCTGGAATTGTGATTCTGCTTTACGGTGTGTTATTTTTCAGGCCCAGATTGGTTTTAAAATACCTTATTTCAAAATATTGTCTTGTGTAGGTAAATCCTTTATTGTACTTCTATGAAATATCTTTAATCATGGTTATAGGAAATATATAGCATAGAAATAAATAATTTGAATAAATTCTCTTTATGGATAATATTGGGCTTCCCAGGTGGCATGGTGATAGAGAATCCACCTGCCGATATACGAGATGCAGGAGACATGGGCTTGATCCTTGGGTTAGAAATATCCCCTGGAAGAGGAAAGGGCAACCCACTGCAGTATTTTTGCCTAAAAAGTTCCATAGACAGAGGAGCCTGGCAGACTACAGTCCATGGGGTCGTGAAAGAGTCAGACATGATTTAGCATACACACATGTAATGTACATGCATGCATGGTGTATTTGTCACATGATGACTTTAAAATTAACAAGAACTAGAAACAGTTTAAATAACTGTTTAAACAGTTTAACTGTTTCCATTTCTCATATAGAGCTTATTCCTATATGCCTGAAAAGTAACTATAAATGTGTAAAACTGAGATTTTAAATGGCCTTGGGACTTTTGAGGCTCATACATGTTTATGAATTGCAGCTGCATGTATGAACACTCCTGTCCCTCACAGCTAAGAGATTCTGAGATGCTTAACATGACTTAAAGTTATATACAGCCTTTCTCTGAACAAAGCTCTTTTTTATCTAGCATACTTACTCTTTGTTCTCAGAGATGTGTCATTGCATCTGCTTGTTGGTGAATTCACTCTTCTGAGGATAGATAAGTAAAATAGATGATTTTAGTAATTGGATTGCTTTTCTTTCAGATTATTAATAAGGTACTCGAAAGTGATTATTAAATGCTTTTTTTTTGAAAAAGATAATTATGTTGATGTTTTTGCCATTGTATTTTTTCAAAGCTTTGAAAAATATTTTGTTAATGAAAATTACCAAATACTAAAAAAAGTAGACTTGTTGACTGAAAGAAGATGGGCAACCTAGAAGTTGTGAGTTAACGTTTTTATTCTGTGGACATTCTTAGGACTTCAAACCTAAGGGGAGACAGTATCTCATAACCCTGAGAAATCTCCCTGAAGCTGTGAAGGGGAGCCAAGATAAATGGGTGTGTTTGCAACAAAGGGCAAGTAGTCAGGAGATTATTGTTAATTAAAGAGAGCCAGACATCTGAAGTTAACGAATTCAGCGCTTTTCTGTGTATGGGTAGATTCAAGAGTCTGGGCTCACTGAAATCAGTTCCTTTGGTATGTACCTCAGCTGTAGGGGCCAGTATCCTGTTTTCTCATCCTGAGTTCCCTAAAGCTGCACTGTTGGGAGTGACTGCAGTCTAAAGACTGCTCGATGGGGATGCGTTCCTTGCTTCCATTCTAAGCTCCCTTAGGGCTCACCAGCAGGGTTGACTGTAATCGCTGATGACTGTTCCATCTTTTGTTTACCGATAGGATAGGCAGTATTTTATTTTTCAGACTAATATGTTGAAACCCTCCTGTACTCAGAATCAACAATCATCAGCATTGTATTTGCTTATCTATTGTTAGTTTTTTTTTTTTCTTTAGGACCTAGTCTCAAGAGGTTGGTTTCATTTTGATACCCCCTTTTTTTTTAATGAGCAGGGGAAAAAACTCTCATTGTTCCTAGTGAAAGAAAGTGAAAGTCACTCACTCATGTCCGACTCTTTGCCACCCCTATGGACTATACAGTCTGTGGAATTCTCTAGGTCAGAATACTGGAGTGGATAGCTGTTCCCTTCTCCAGGGGATCTTCCCAACCCAGGAATCAAACCCAGGTCTCTTGCATTGTGGGTGGATTCTTTACCGTCTGTGCCACCAGGGAAGTCCCTAATTGTTCCTATTAGACAGTTAATCCTTCATTAAGATGGTCCAAGCAGAGAGATGAATAAGCCCTGAAAAGTTATGGAACAGAAAAAAAGAATAAAAGAGGAAAAACATCTAGTGCAGTTTTAACCCATTTCTAAGATGTAACTTGATGCTGCAGATGTTCTGCAGACTGAGAAGTCTTTTTTCAGAGGACAGAAATAATAAAAGTCCAGTTGAAGCTTTAAGATGGGGGAAATAAAAACCTTCTTACTCTGCAGTGAATGGGTTTGATGCCTTGAGGAAAAGTTTGGCTTTTTAGAAACCTGAATATTTCTCTATGTACCTTGAAGATAGTATCCTTCTTTGTCCAATGACTTCCCTTGTTAAGTTTCTGCCAGTCTGTTGCCCCCTGTTTCTCTGTTGCCTAAATTTTCGCAGCAACCTCAAAGTTCTTGTCTAACTTCTTTGCTTTTCTTGTGATTATTGTACAGTTCCATTGTAGCCTTATTGATTTGTGGAAACCCTTCTGTGTATTTTGAGGAAATTAGTAAATTCATACAACAGGCACTTAGGGAAAAAAAGGAAGGCTCATTTATGGTTCTCTCACTGGAAGGAGGACCACTTCCAGGGCCCAAGAGTGGGCTCTTGTCTAACACTCGGAAATGAATTTTCCAAGGAGACACGCATACTGACAAAGCAAAATGCTTTATTGGGAAGGGGTGCCCAGGCAGAGAACAGCAGGGTAAAGGAACCCAGGAGAACTGCTCTGCCACATGGCTCTCAGTCTCGGGTTTTATTGTAACTGGGAGTTAGCTTTCCAGGTTATCTCCAGCCAGTCATCTTGCTGATATCCATATTTGGTCCGGTTCCTGGCAGTACATACATCTCTCAGTCTCATTGGTGTCCAGCAACAGGATTTCTGGGAGGTAGGCAGAACATATTATGGGCTGGCATCTCCTCCCTCCTTTTGACCCCTCCCAGATTCTTCCCAGCTGTATCATACTAGTTTTTACTACTCATTGATTTCCTTTGTTTTATGAAACAACATAGTTCTCCATCTCAAATTCATCTGAGTACGTTAACTTCAACAAGTACATACTATATGCAGAACGTTGATTACACTGCTAGCTTCTGAGGATAAAGAACGCGTTTGGTCAGCCTCAAATTATCTAGCAAATGCCATCTCCTCTTCTCCTCTATAAAGCCTCCTCAACTACTCCAACCCAGTGAGTTTTTTCTTATTTGCCACTATTCTCAGCTTGTTTAAGCATTTCTCAGAATACTTAATGTACTATACCTTGATGCATGATGCATTTCTTTTTTCTCACAAGATTTTTGAAGACTGGGAACCAGGGCCATAATCTACTGATCATGTTCCCTATGTTTATCTTGTATAGATGATGTGACTACTAATAAATCTAAACACAATGTATACAATCTGTAAATTCTCTAGTTAAGTTAGAAAAAGGAAAATACTACAGAAACACAAAGGAGAAAGCTGTTACTGTGGTATTTAGAAAATCTTGTTGAAAAATGTTTGATTTAGTCATTCCTTGAAATAGGTAGAGAAAAGGACCAGCTGTTCCAAATAGTGGGAATGATGTGAGCCAATACATAGAACAACAATAAATGTAAGGTGTTAAAGGAATGGCAAATAGCTAGTTGCAGAAGAAGTTAGAATGCTTGACTGAGGAGTACAGTAGTCAATAAAGTTGGTAAAATAGTTTGGGACCAATCCTTCCCAAGGAATTCTGACCTTATTTTATTGGTGATATGAAATTATCATCCTATAAGGTTTTTTAGGCAGGATGCAAGATACATTACAGAGGAAAAAGATATTAAATACAGAGAGGCCAGTTAGGAAACAAGGCTGTTGTAATAATCTAAGTATGAGTAACACAAGTTCAAACTTGTGAAAACAAAAGAAGGGATTTAAATTGGAAATATTTCAAAAGAGGGATTGAGGGAACATGCTTGGTAACTCAGCAAACACAGGAAAACTGTGAAATGGAAGAGTTAAAGATAATGCCAAGAATTCTGAACCTTTTGGACTAGAAAAACCGTTCCTCTTAATTCAGAACTCACTCTGTGATCTATTACAAAGCATCTAGGTACATTTTCATCTTTCCAACCATTCTTTAAGTCAAATGGAACAAGTTTAAAAAATTTTTCATTCCTCCCTTATTGTGTAAGAAAACTGAAGTTCACGATTATGACTTGCTCAAGTTTATGTTTTTATTATGTGGTAATACTTGGGTTAAAAGTCAGCTTTTTCATAACCAGTTGATTTTGCCATGCTAAATTTGAAATATTGGCAGGATGTGAAATTTCTTAGCAGGTTTTGGGACTCTAAAGGAAACAGTAGTTGAAGCAATGGGAATGGGTGAGACTTCCAAGGAAGAAATTGTAGATAAGGGAGATAAAGAGAATCATGAATTGGATTTTTGGTAACATGTATTTAGCTGAATAAAAAAGAGACAAAGAAGAAAACTAGAATATAGTAATCAAAGAAATAGGAAGAGGATCAGGAGTTGAAGTGTCACTAGAAACTGAGACTGTCAAAATGAAAAAATTGATCAAAGGAAGATGCTATATATGTTATGGAGGTACAGAAGGAGATGAGAATAAGGAAAAGCCATTTAATTTAACAAATAGGAGATTGTTAGAAACCTTTGAGGAAAGTCTTTTGAGAGAAGGCTGAAGACCACATTATACTTGGTTTCGGAAAGTATATGAGGGAAAAAAGAAGAGGCAGTGAATTTATACTACTATTAAGAAATTTGTTTTTTATATGTTTATATTAGGGGATCAGAGTTTGGGATAATAGGTGGGTATATCTTACGCCTTGTCTTTCCAAATTACCCTGAGCAGAACTCTACACTTTTCTGAGACCTGACTCTTATACCTAAGTCCATGGTGATACCTCATACAAAGCTGAGTTCAAAAAACCCTTGAAGATCAACACAATAAATACAGCATTTCAGACAGCTTCAAAGAGTTTTTAAATGAAAACCTCATTTTTAAAATTTCATTATTTTTGGCTCTATTACTTTCTAAATCCTAAAAGTTTTTTTTTTTTAATTTCTTATGTAAAACAGTTACATTGTATCTTTGTGTTTATTATTTAAAGGATGGAGTGGCCGTATGCATGTTCATGCAAAACACCTTAACACGCTTTATGAGGTAATGTATCTTTGTTTTTAAAACATGATTTCTCTGCTTTCTTCTCTGTCACCACCCTCTGTGTTTTTTCAGTCTTCTAACTTTATTGAGGCTTTCAGTGGCTAAGTCAAAGATCTCTCTTGGTAAATGTCACATGGTACTTGAAAATACATGGGTTATTTTCAAATATCTTTTGATACTGATTTTTAGCATCATTCCACAGTGGTAAGAGAACAGACTCTGACATCGATACCTTTAGACCGTGAAATTTTTGCACCTTGTTTTATGACCCTGGATATGTTCCACGGTCTCCTAGTTTATAGTCTATGAGAACTTGAATAGAATTTGTATCCTCCTGTTGTGTGAAAATTACATAAATCTTAATTATGTTGAATTGGTTCACGGTGCCTTTCAGGTCTAGTATACCCTTCTACTTTTCTGTATGTTCAGTCCATTAATTTTTGAGAGTTTGATAATGAAACTACAACTAAAAATCTTTATTAAAAAAATAATAACTAATATATAGAATGTAATTTGTTCTGTATTTTCCAATTTAAAAAATAAATGTGTTGTATTTTCATAATTTAAAAAATAAAAAAGGCAATAATTAAAAAAAGAACACAATTTCTAAAAAACCCAAAATAACTCTTTATTATTTTGCTTTGCACTAGTTAAAAAATAGTCACTGATAGTCTATTCATATTTAGAATATACGAATTCAGTATTCATATATTCTGGTTCATATTTATTCTAATGATGAACTATTTATTTTTGCCATCAAGGACAGTCATATAATTAGGTGTTAGTGAAGTACATACAAATAGTTTAAAAATAAGAGCCTTGAGAGGTGAAAAGAGTTTAAGATTTAGCTCTTTTCCCTAAAGAGTTTGTATTTAGTTATAAGCTGGCTATATTGTAAGTATAGACATGTGAAAGTTAAATACTGATACTAGAGCAGAAAAGACACATAAAGATAACCTAATATTCAAAATTAGTAGAATGTGTAGTGAAGTGATCTGTATCCACAAGGAGAGAGAAAAAGAGTTACCAGTTGGAGAAGGCTTTTACATATTTCTGAGAAAGATGGATTCACTTAGCACCTAGAAGAGGAAGAAAAGGGAAAAAATTTGGGTCCTGTCATTATGCATTTGGGGTTATAAACTATGACATGATTGGGGTGATTAGCTTTCTACTTCCATATTCTGAATGTAAAAAAACGTTAAAATTCAGGGAAACTAAGGAAATTCATACTTGTTTAGCACACTTATTCAACCAGTCCATTCTAGAGGAGATCAATCCTGGGTGTTCATTGGAGGGACTGATGCTAAAGCTGAAACTGCAATACTTTGGCCACCTCATGCAGCGAGCTGATTCACTGGAAAAGACTCGATGCTGGGAAAGGTTGGGGGCGGGAGGAGAAGGGGACGACGGAGAGTGAGATGACTGGATGGCATCACCGACTCTGTGGACATGAGTTTGAGTGAACTCCGGGAGTTGGTGATGGACAGGGAGGCCTGGCGTGCTGTGATTCATGGGGTTGCGGTGTCGGACATGACTGAGTGACTGAACTGAGCTGAGCACACTTATTAATTGGGTATCAGTGTGTTTTGGTTATTCTTTACATGTGAGCGTCTAGAAAGAGTGGTCTCCATTGTCTTAGTTCCTGTTCACCGACTGCTTACCACATTTGACCTTCTCTTAAGTAAATCTTAGAAGTTTTTTTCTTTAGATAATCCTTTTTATTTGGAAGCAGTGTGTATTAAGAAATGTGCAAATTCTTAAGACCTGTATCTTTTCATTTTGGTTGGACCTACAAAAAATTATATATTTTCGAAACATTTTAAATTCATCTTTTAATACACAGTTCTGCAAAATGGGTCTTTGCAAACATGAAAGGTGAAGACTTTTTACTTCAGAACCATTGTTTTATGTAGGATCAGTCTCTGGATCATTTCAATGAGGAATGAAAGATTTTTAATTTTCGAATCTATAATTTGATATCAACAAAAATGGACCAAGACTATAGCATACTGAATAATTCCCACTTGTCAGGTGCTTAGAAATTCCGGAGCTCTCTACAAGCTTGTTAGGTAGTCACTCAGTCATGTCTGACTTTTTGGATCCCATGAACTGTAGCCCGCCGGGCTCCTCTGTCCATGGAATTCTCCAGGCAAGAATACTGGAGCGGGTTGCCATTCCTTCTCCAGGGGATTGTCCTGATGCAGGGATCAAACCTGGGTTTCCTGCATTGCAGGCAGATTCTTCACCATGTGAGCCACCAGGGAAGCCTGTATACAGGCTTACCTCAGATATTGCAAGTTGGGTTCCACACCACCACAACAAAGTGGTATAGAAATAAAGCAAGTCAGAATTTTTTGGTTTCCCAGTGCATATGAAAGTTATATTTATACTCTACTGTAGTCTATTAAGTATGTGGTAGCATTATCTCTTAAAAATGTACATATTAATTTAGAAACACTTTATTGCTAAAAAGTGCCAGTCATCATCTGAGCCTTCAGGGAATCTTAATCTCTTTGATGATGCAGGGTCTGTATTGGTGGCTGCTAACTGATCAAGGTGGTAGTTGCTGAAGGTTGGGGTAGCTGTGGAAATTTCTTGAAATAAGACAACAGTGAAGTTTTCAGCTTCAGTTGACTCTTCCTTTCATGATGATTTCTCTGTAACATCCAGTGCTATTTGACAGCATTTTTACCCACAGAGGAACTTCTTTCAAAATTGGAGTCAATCCTCTCAAACCCTGTGGCAGCTTTATCAAATACGTTTATTTAATATTTAAAATCTTTTGTTGTCATTTCAATAGTCATCATAACATCTTCACCAGGAATAGATTCCATCTCAAGAAACCACTCTCTTTGCTCATCCATGAGAAGCAACTCCTCATCTGTTAAAGTTTATCATGAGATTGCAGCAAAATCAGTCACATTTTCAAGCTCCACTTCTTGTTTGCTTGCCGTTTCCACCACATCTGCAGTTACTTCCTCTAATGATGTCTTGAACCCCTCAAAGTCATCCAAGAGGTTTGGAATCAGCTTCTTCCAAACTCCTGTTAATGATGATGTTTTGAGTTCATCTCATAAATCACAGATGTTTTTAATAGTGTCACCAGGCTCCTCTTCCCATGGAATTTTGCAATCAAGAATACTGGCGTAGGTTGCCATTTCTTCCTCCAGGGGATCTTCCCAACCCAGGGGTCGAACTCCAGTCTCCTGGGTCTCATCACAGGCAGATTCTTTAGCTGCTGAGCCATTGGGGAAGCCCCAACAGCATCTCGAATGGTGAATCCTTTCCAGAAGATTTTCAATTTACTTTGCCCAGATCCATCAGAAGAATCACTCTCTGTGGAAGCTAAAGACTAATGAATTGTATTTCTTAAATCATAAGACTTGAAAGTTAAAATTACTACTTGATCCACAGGCTGCAGAATGGATGTTGTATTAGGCATGAAAAACAGCTTTTATTTCACTGTACACCTTCATCAGAGCTCTTGGGTGATCAGGTGCATTTCATTGTCAATGGGCAGTAGTAGTTTGCAAGAAATCTGTTTTGTCTGAGCAGTAAATCAGCAGTGGACTTAAAATATTCAGTAAATCACGTTGTAAACCCATGTGCTCACCCAGCCTTTGTTCTATTTACATAACGCTGAGTAGATTGAGCATAATTCTTAAGAGCCCTAGGGTTTTCAGAGTGGTAAATGAGCATTTAGTTTCAACTAGTAACAGGTTGCCCCTAAAACGAGAGTCAGTCTGTCCTTTGAAGCTTTGAAGCCAGGCATTGACATCTCTCTAGCCGTGAATGTCCTAGATGGCATCTTCATCTAATATAACATTGTTTTGTCTGCATCCTCACCTTCATGAATTATCTTAGTTAGATCTTCAGGATAACTTGCTGCAGCTGGCATCTGATCTCCATCAGCACTTGCTGTCTCACCTAGCACATTTATGTTATGGAGACGGCTTCTTTTCTGAATCCTCATAAACGAACCTCTGCTAGCCTCACACTTTTCTTCTATGTCTTCCACATCTCTCTCAGCCTTCATAGAACTGAAGAGAGTTAGGACCTTGCTCTGGATTAGGCTTTGGCTTAAGGAAATGTGGTTAATTTGATCTAATATCTGGACCAATAAGACTTTCTTCCTATTAGCAATAAAGTTGTTTTGCTTTCTTATCTTTCATGTGTTCACTGGAGGAGCACTTTTAATTTCCTTCAAGAACTTTTACTTTGCATTCACAACTTGGCTAACTGTTAGCCAAAGCCTGATCCAGCACAATAAGTGAAAGTGAAAGTTGCTCAGTTGTGTCTGACTCTTTGCAACCTCATAGACTATATACAGAGCATGGATTTCTCCAGGCTGGAATACTGGAGAGGGTAGCCTTTTCCTTCTCCAGGGATCTTCCCAACCCAGGGATCGAACCCAGGTTTCCCGCATTGCAGGTGGATTACCAGCTGAGCCACCAGGGAAGCCCAATAAAATGAAGCACAAAAAAATGAGGTATGCTTGCATTATACAGAAACAACTGTTTATTTGGAAGAAAGTTAATATGCCTGTAGTTTAAAATAAATAATGATTTGGGGAGGTATGTTGATCAGTTTGGGGCTTCCCTGGTGGCTCAGAATGGTAAAGATGGCAATGCAGGAGACCCAGGTTCGATCCCTGGGTCAGGAATGTCCCCTAAAGAAGGGAATGGCTACCCACTCCAGCATTCTTGCCTGGAGAATTCCATGAACAGAGGGGCCTGGTGGGCTATAGTCATGGGGTGGCACAGAGTCGGATATGACTTAGCTACTAACACCTTCACTTTGATAAGTTTGCATAGCATTTAGTACGAATTATTATATCTTCATTATTATACTGTTTTGCTTCTCATGATTTACAGGCTAATGGTTCTACTGTACTTTGAGGTGTGCTTGTTTTTATAAACATAGATCAATGATTTTGTTTCTACTATATCTCAAGTTTTTAAAATATTTGTAGATTAACATCAAAATTTAAAATATTAACACCCATTTTTCCTTCTTCCTTCAATATACAGACTTCCTTTAATAAGTGTTGCACTGGTTCAAGGTTGGGCGTTGGGTGGAGGAGCAGAAGTTACTACAGCGTGTGATTTCAGGTAGGGTAAAAATTGTATTACTCCTTGCACAAATATAATTTAACATGTGAAATTTATTTCTTTGCCTGAATTATAGGTACTTAGGAGAAGGGGACGACAGAGAATGAGATGGCTAGATGGCATCACCGACTTGATGGACATGAGTTTGAGTGTGATCCATGGGGTCGCAAAGAGTCGCTGAACTGAACTGAATATATTTTTAAATAGGATGATTGATGAGCAAATATTTTCTTTCTGCCAATCATATCATTCAAGTAGATAATCAGTCTAGTATAACTCCATAATTACTTCATTGCTGTGCATTTCAGAAAGTTAAAATGATTTTGAAAAAACAAATCCATATTAACAAAGTCCCTGGGGAATGAAGCCAAGGAAATACATGAAACTTTAAGAGTCACAAGAATTATACAAGAAAAGAACTAAAAACAAAAAACCCAAAGAAATAAAGAGAATGGGGAAAGGGTCTGCTTGGGTCTTCTCTTACTAATGACAAGAGGTTTTCTGAGACCCTGTTTATACTGTGATTTGTAGAAACTTTGTGGGGACTTTGAGCTGATTAGAGAATTCATTTAGAGAAAATTATTTGGTACCAATTAACCCTTTAATCCTAGAATTCTTTTTAGTACTGGATAGCTGTACTTTTGGAGAAAGAAATGGCAGTCCAGTCCAGTGTTCTTGCCTGGAGAATTCCATGGATGGAGAAACCTGGCAGGCTATAGTTTGTGGGGTCACAGAGTCGGACACGACTGAGTGACTGACACATGCAGCTGTACTTTATAGGAATGATACAGTTTTTGTAAGGCTTTCAATATTTTGGTTTTCTGTGTATAAAACATAGATGTCAGTTTAATGACTTGCTACAAAACAGGGAGCTATGTAACCATCCTATAGGTCAAGAATTGAAACATTATCAGCATTCCTGAACTCCCTGTCATAACCCCTTCATTTCCATCTGTAAAAAAGTATTACCCTAAATTTTATAATTACTTTCTCATTTTCCTTTATAGTTTATAAGTTAACCATTCTATAACCAATATATTCTATTCATTTTCCTTTTGAACTAAATATAAATAGCATGCTAGTAGAAATACTATGAGAAAAGATTCAGTTAGCTAATTCATGCAAAAGAGGTAATTTTTTAAAATTTATGATTCAGGTTTCAGTTTATAAGTTGAAACATGTCACTTTGTATTCAAATAAATTGAGATTTTAAAACAGTTTGGGTGTATAAGACAAATTACAAAGATCCTAGTCTCTTTGAAAACTGTGCTAAAGTTGCTTCAGTTGTGTCTAACTCTCTGTGACCCTATGGACTGTAGCCTGCCAGGCTCCTCTGTCCATGGGATTCTCCAGGCAAGAACACTGAAGTGGATTGCTATGCTCTACTCCAGGGGATCTTCCCGACCCAGGGATTGAACCTGCGGCTCCTACACTACACGCAGATTCTTTACCTTTGAGCCACCACCACCTGGGGAAGCCCCTTTGAAAACTGCTGCTGCTAAGTCACTTCAGTCGTGTCCGACTCTGTGTGACCCCATAGACGGAAGCCCACCAGGCTCCCCTGTCCCTGGGATTCTCCAGGCTTTGAAAACTAGTACTTGCTAATTGGGGAGGATTCTTGTATACAACAAAAACTGGCCATTTCACATGACAGTGCCCTCTGCTGTCATCAGTGCAGATTGCATTCAGTTCAGTTCAGTCGCTCAGTTGTGTTCAACTCTTTGAGACCCCATGGACTGCATGCAGCACACCAGGCTTCCCTGTCCGTCACCAGCTCCCGGAACGCACTCAAACTCATGTCCATTGAGTCGGTGATGCCATCCAACCATCTCATCCTCTGTCGTCCCCTTCTCCTCCTGCCTTCAATCTTTCCCAGCATCAGGGGCTTTTCCAAGGAGTCAGTACTTCGCATCAGGTGGCCAGAGTATTGGAGTTTCAGCTTCAGCTTTAGCATCAGTCCTTCCCATGAATATTCAGGACTGATTTCCTTTAGGATTGACTGGTTTGATCTCCTTGCAGTCCAAGGGACTCACAGTGTCTTCTCCAACACCACAGATCAAAAGCATTAATTCTTCAATGCACAGCTTTCTTTATGGTCCAACTCTCAAATTCATACATTACTACTGGAAAAACCATAGCTTTGACTGTATGGACCTAATTGCAGATTCTATCAGGAAGCTACATTTCATTCTATGAGGAGGAAGCAGTTATATTGGCTTTATGGACAATATGAGACTAAATAGAAAATGTGTGTGAAAGGATTAAATGCTTTTCTCTCTTTACCCAGAAATAAAGGTACTTACGAAAAATATCATTTAAACATATAATTATGATATATAAATATAAAGCATATATTTAGATATAATGTAATATATCTAAAGAATCCTAAAGCTATATGTCAGTATACATTATCACACTTAAAAATCCTCTACATAAAATTAAGTGAAAATTAAAACTTTATAGATGTATTCTGGACAAAATGTACCCTCTAACACAGAGTCGTGTGCTCATCTTTAAGCGTTTATTAGACTTTTGCTTCATCTTTTATACTCATTCCTGATCTGTGTTTGGGTGGAGTTAGGGTATAGGACAAAAGGCAAAATCACAGAAAAAATAATTCAAGATTACTTAGTCCTTTAATACTACTAATTTACCTTGCTATGTTTTTCTATAAATGAAATGTCATATGTCCTGGAACCTCATAAAATACTGTTTTTTTTGATTATGAGAAGTCTGAGGGTACTACCCTCATCAGATATATTCAGTATCATAAACAGATACAGTCATTTTTCCATGAAGACATATTCATTTGTAGATCAACTACTTGGCTTGTACAGATCCTCATATTAAGCTGCATTCAGTAGAGTCATTCATTAAACGTATATTTAGCACACATTTATGCTAGCTTGGCACTGCCATTCAAGAAAGTTGTGTGTCTTGGTTTTTTGTTCAGTATTTTTAGTAATACAGTTTTATTACATTTTATAAAATTGTTGGTTCACAACTTACAAGAAGTTTTAAAAACATAGAAACTGATCTTTCACAATAGAAGTGTGAAAAATACTCTCTGAGACTATTCAGCTCTTTTAAATGTACACACTCAATATAAGAGTTCTTAAAGGTAAAGGCTAATAGAGACGCTTGTATAACTGAAGTACATTATTACCACTAGTTACAGGGTAGTGATAAATCAATATTAATTACTCTAGCTATCTTCCACCTAATTTTATCATTGCTCTGTTGGTTATTTTCTATAACAAACTGGAAATTATTTCAGGAGATGAGAAATACTTTTTCTTTTGAGAAATATTTTTAATATGAATATTCCAGTAAGTGAGCTTATACAGCATTCCAGCATTACCCCACTCCCTGCCCTGAAACCCTTTAAGCACCAGCTGATAATACATGCAATGAATTAATATGTGAAACACTCAGGTCTACATAGCATATATAGACTCTAATACTGAATTGCCTTTAGTTGAATCATAATTTTCATGTAAAACTTGCTTAGAGAAAATGACTTTTAAAAAACATTTTCTAAAGCTGGTAACTTAAAAATTGTCATTCCACAGGGCTCAAAAATTAGTCGCTCAAACATTATGTTTCTCTTTAGTGATAAAATTGATGAGGAAATAAAAAGCTAGAACCGTGATAAAATCATCTGCTTCTGACTTTTAAATTTGTCTTGGTTAAATGAAACACAAATTAAGAAAATATGTATTTGAATATTTCTATTGCAGCCATAACGAATCACCACAAATTTAGTGGCTTATAACAGCACCTGTTTATCTCACAGATATATAGGTTGGAAGTCTGGCTGGGCCGAACTGGGTTCTCTAAACCTGGTCGCGCAAGGCCCAAGTCAGTAGGTTGATCGGACTGAGCTCTAAGGACTCAGGGGAGCATGCACTTCCAGGCTCATCCTGGTTACTTACATCAGGCAGAATCCAGTCCCATGCACTTGTAAGACTGAGGTCTCTGTATTTCTGTCAGCATGCCAGCCAGGGGTCAGTCTTCGCTCTTGGAGGATGCCTGTATTCCTTCTCATGTTTTCCATGTGACCCCCTTCAACAGTGGTGGGTTAAGTTCCTTTCATACTTTAAATCTTTCTCACTTTTCCCTCTGCTGCATCTCTCTGACTCCAGCTGGAGAAAGTTTTCTGCTTATAAGAGCTCACTGGTTAGAATGAGCCCACTCAGATAATTGAGGATAATGCCTCTATTTTGATATATATATATATATGTACACACACACACACACAAACTTAATTAGAGCTGCACAGTCCCTTTTATCTTGTAAAGTAACATATGCACAGCTTCCTGGGATTAGGGCCTGGACTTCTTTGTGGGACCATTCTACCTCCATCACAAGGGCTTGTCATAGAGAATATAGTTGCCAGGTTTTTTTTTTTTTGGCTAGCTTTTATATTCCTATTTGATGACCAATTAAAATTGGTAACTTCCTTATTCTAAGTTACCTTTGTGAACTGCATCTTTTTAAACTTGTTTAGATATACCAAATTGATAAAGATTCATTGATCCAAAAATTACTTAATATTTTATTATATTATAGTTTCTTAGATTGGTTTCAAGCTCAAGATTCTAGAGTGTGCTTTAGGAGGTACTTAGAACACTCATTTCTTGATTCCCCTTGTCTTATGCCCTATCATTCAACAAAAGGAAGAGGGTGGGAGAGGGAAGGGAAAAGGAAGGAAAATCTCTCAGAAATATCCTAGAAAATAGAAAATTACAAACTCAGATTGCTTGAGTTTTCAGAGTCAACTTTTGGCAGTCAGAAACATGTCAACAGTTTAATTACTTGTCTGTTATTCAGTTTTTGCTACTTAATTTGGTATAAGAGAGAAATTGGAATTGTGCTTTTGGTTTGAAATTACGGTCAGCCCTCTGTATCTGTGGGTTCCAAATTCAAGATTTCAACCAAGGATTGAAAATACTCTGGAAAACAATTCCAGAAAATTTCAAAAAGCAAAACTTGAATTTGACATGTGCTTGCAACTGCTGATGTTCCTTTTACACTGAATTAGATATAAGTAAGCTAGAGATATTTAAACTATACGGGAGGATGTGTACAGGTTATATAAAAATACTACACCATTTTATATAAGGAAATTAAGCATCTGAGGATTTTGATATCTGTGAGGGATCCTGGAACCAGATAATGTAATTTCACCAGTTTTTAACATTTTGCTGTTCTGTTTTTCACCTCTTATATGTGTGTATATATGTATATTTTATATATATATAAAATAATATATGTAAAATAATTTTTTATGAAAAAATTGAGAGTAAGTTGGAAACATCTTACCCTTTTGCTCCTTCATACACACACACACACACACACACACACACAAATATATACTCTTTTTTCAAGAACTAGTTGTTCAGTTGCTCAGTTGTGTCTGACTCTTTGCAACCCCATGGACTGCAGCACGCCAGGCTTCCCTGTCCATCACCAATTCCTAGAGTTTGCTCAAACTCGTGTCCATTGAGTTAGTGATGCCATTCAACCATCACATCCTCTGTCATCCCCTTCTCTTCCTGCCTTCAATCTTTCCCAGCATCAGGGTCTTTTCCAGTGAGTCGGCTCTTCACATCAGGTGGCCAAAGGACGGGATCTTCAGCTTCTGCATCAGTCCTTCCAATGAATATTCAGGGCTGATTTCCTTTAGGACTGACTGGTCGTCTCCTTGCAGTCTAAAGGACTCTCAAGAGTCTTCTCCAACACCACAGTTCAAAAGCATCAATTCTTTGGCATTCAGCCTTTTTTATGGTCCAACTCTCACATCCATACATGACTACTGGAAAAACCGTAACTTTGACCAGATGGACCTTTGTCAGCAAGAGTCCATATAGTAACTTACTATACTCTAATGAAGACTAGAGTGTTCTTTATATAACCACAGCACACAGTTGTCAAATGCAAGAAACTTAACACTGATGCCATACTTTTATCTAATATACTATCCATATTCTAATTGTGTCAGTTTGGCAGTAATGTCCTTTATAGCACTCCTGGACATTTCGTCTACTGCAGGATCATGTACTGCACTTAGTTGTCAGAATTCTTCATGTTCAGGACTGAGATAATGTTTTTTAAGCCACTAAGTTTGTGTGATAACATCAATAGAAAGTAATACAGATAATGATACTTTAAAAATGTTTATTGTGCTAATTGTAAAAGGATATTGTGTGCATTCTGGTGAATATGAATCACCTGAGGATTTTGTTGAAATGCAGTTCTGATTTCATCTCAGGGGTGAAGCCTGAGTTGATGCTGATATTACTGGTTCACAGACCACACACTGAATAGCAACATTCTAGATTATTTTGTGTGTTGGTCATTCAGTCATGTCCAACTCTTTGTGATCCCATGGACTGCAGCCCGCCAGGCTCCTCTGTCCATAGGGATTCTCCAGGCAAGAATACTGGAGTGGGTAGCCATTCCCTTCTCCGGGAGATCTTTCCGACCCAGGGATTGAACCTGGGTCTCCCACACTGCAGGCATATTCTTTACTATATGAGCCACCAGGGAAGATTATTTTGAAAATACTTATCTTGAACCTATTGTAAATATTATGATAATAAAATATATTTTACTGTATATTAAAATTTTTTAAGAATATAGTTAGCTATAGCATAAAAATTAAAGTTGCAGCCAAAGATAATTAGCATTAGCACTGCAGTGTACTTTCTTCATGTCTTTTTAAAGTAGACATATAATTTTCTATTTTTTAAAAATTAGGATCATGACTTATAGTTTATATTTAATGACAGTGTTCCCATATCACTTGTGTACTTGAAAAATATGAATTTAAAATTTTTTAAAATATTCCATCAGTTTGGATGTACTAAAATATCCTCTTTTGGCTGTTTCTAATTTTCCTCTATTATGATTAATGCTGCGATAACTTCAATACCTCGGCCACTTCATGCGAAGAGTTGACTCATTGGAAAAGATCCTGATGCTGGGAGGGATTGGGGGCAGGAGGAGAAGGGGACGACAGAGGATGAGATGGTTGGATGGCATCACTGACTCGATGAACATGAGTTTGGGTAAACTTCTGGAGTTGGTGATGGACAGGGAGGCCTGGCGTGCTGCGATTCACGGGGTCACAAAGAGTCGGACACAACTGAGCAACTGAACTGAACTGCCTTATATGTAAGGCTTTGTCATTTTGGATTATTTTCTTTGATTTATTCTATAAATCCTAACACTTACTGAGTACTTCAGGTACTTAGTCAAAGAATGTGATCATGTTTAAGAGTTTTTGATATATAGTGCCAAGTTACCCTCCAGGAAAGATTCTGCTAGTTTATGCTACCACCAGCAGTATATGAGTGTCTATTTGAGAGCATCCTTTTTTACAATAAGTATTACTCTTTTAAAAGCTCTCTTCTAACTCTGATAATCGAAAATTAAATTTTATTTTGTGTTTTTTAAGGTTTTGGTGAGGCGTAAATTTTCATATGTTCATTGATGCGTATCTGTGTGAATTGTGTGCATTTTCTTTTTGTGTTTCTTTGGAGTATCTTAAGATTTTGCTGTTTATACACTGGATGAAAAACACATTTTTATTCCATCATCTCCCTAGAGGAATAAAATTCTCAATTATGCAGTTTAGAGCCTGCTATTTAATTTGTTTTCAATCTTGAACATTGATTTCATGAATATAAATAACTCTCAGCCAAAGGTATTAGCATTTCCAGCTGCTCCCTATTAGTACAAAGTATATTACAAAGAAAGGGAGCTGTAAACAGGCTTGTCCCAAGGGAGCTACTGTACATCGCCCTTTTCTTAAAATACTAACCTAATAAGTCAAACGCGAAATACAACATAATGTTCATACTTGCACAAGTGTGCACACAAAGACGCACACACACACCAACCAACACATCCCAGTCATTAAAAAAGTAAATTCCATTTTTGCTGTGGCAGTGCCTGTACTCTGAATATGAGATGTCCACCTCGGGAAGCAGTCACATTTCCTGTGCATGTTGCTTTTTCTGTAGTTATCACTGTATTATGTGAAAAGTCTTACTTCAGAGCCTGTGATATCAAGAACTTCCCCTTCTCTGAGCATGCTAGGATTATAACTGAATATTAAAATCAGACTTTATATTCCCCCAAAACTCTCCTGTTTCTCTCTCACTTTACCACCACCATCACACACAAATGTACACATGCACAAATAGGAAAAAACTTCATTCAACCACGCACTTTTTTACTCAAGCAGTCTCTTTACATGAAGTACATGGAGCCTCATGAGACCAATCAGCTAAGAGCAGGAAATCAGAAAGGTGAGATAAGGGGAGGATCTTTGAGATCTTTCCCCTTGTTTTCTATAATTTGTCTTGTGATGTGACGGCAGGTAGACAACAGGAGGAAGAAAATGCCAGGAAGGTACATGTACAAACAAATAAGTGTCTCTGTTCAAGGCATGATTCTAAAAAGTATTGTTTGTGGTCAAAGATGTTGCTGCTTATGTACCATATTTCCCCATGTCACTACAGTTTGCTTCGTTGTATTTGGTTTGTTCTTAATGCCATGTAAACGACCAACAATTTCAGACCCTAAGTTTATTTAAATCAATGATTCCAGACTTGAAATTTATGATATCATGTGATTTTGTAATAGGACCGCTGTCTTTAAATTTTTATTTATGCTTTTACTTATATTGCATAATATTCCTTAAGTTAGTCTTAGGTATATGTCTATGTTTTTAAAAAAAAAAAATCAACTTGGAATCTTCCACTTCAGCCATATCTATAACGGAACACAGTATTATTTCTACCTTTATTTGGAAATTAAGAATTGTATATATTTTGTAGTCTCCACTAACAGATATTGAGGAAAGGTAGTGTATCATTATTTGCTGTGTTTCCAGTGCAAGTATACTCTTTTACATTTCAATACTTTAGAGATTGAATGACTTTAGTCCAGGAAAAAACTTTATAATGCCATTCTAGCAGAAACACTGCTATTATTTGTAGTGACTTACCTATTAAGGCAAACAAATTAATAATAATAAAAGTACACAGAGAATGTAATATGTGTGCTCTGAGGCTATAAAATACATAGTTTTTATATACCAAATAAAAGTATAAATAATACTGTGTTCTATAGATGTGGCAGAGGCAGAAAATTTCACAGTTTTTTTTTTTTTTTAATGTGGACCATTTTTAAAGTCTTCATTGAATTGGTTATGATATTCCTTTTGTATTATATTTTGATTTCTTGGCCAGGAGGCATGTTAGAATCTTAGCTCCCTAATCAGGGATCAAAGCCACATAGCCTGCACTGAAAGGTGAAGTCTTAACCACTGAACTGCCAGGGAAGTCCCACTGATTTTTTTTTTTTTTAAATATATATAAGCAAGTTCCTCTAGGATTAGCAGAATTGTGGCGTATATATGTCCTAAGTAACTTTCATATATTAACTCATTTATTGTAGTATTCATAGAAATTCTAAGGCATAAAGACTAGAGGCCCAGGGATGTTAAATAACCTACCCTTCCTCATCCTCTTTATACCATTGAGTCTTTGTTCTCTGCTGTTTTTACAAGGTGTAAAATGCAGCTGGTCTAGTGGTCAGGCCTGGCAGTCGAGCTTAAGCTATACTCTTTCCCAGTGCAATTATATATGTGTTTCTCGTTTCTTTGCCGTGGAGTTCATGAAAAGTACCTTTCTTTAATAATAAACATTTTAAACACTTTTTAAAAAGAACTTTTACTAAAAAGTTTCCTATTTTAGTACAATTCGGTAATTGTTTTTCTTGAATAAGTTTGTTCAAAGTCCTGAAACTTATCGCTAAACTCATCAGAAATTAGTAGCAAAATGAACAGTCCTTTCAGGTATCAACATTGACTTTGCAACACCTGTCAAAAGATACTCTTTTCCAAGTTATGGTTAGTTTTTCCCGATATATTCATACCACAACACCAGGTATATCCAAGTTAGATTAATTTCCTCATCACACCTCTCAGTGGGTGTCACAGGAAATTTTCAACCTTGCCAATGATAATGACACTAACAGAGGATACTTAAAATTCTTTTACTTGTCAAAATAAGAGAGTTAATATGGTTTAATGAGTCTGCTGTAAGGCTTCAGAATCTTAAGATTTGGGTCTTCCAGTTTTCTACATAGATTAATAGATTATCACTTGCAATAAACTACATTATAGGTGATACCAGATAACTGCATCTAAACTTGCAGGAATTAGTATATAATCCTAAAAGGCCTCTTAGGAAGAAGTTTCTGTTTTTGGATATATCTTGTTGATATGACATTTTCTTCATAAATTCTGATTATCACCATTGAAATTTTTATATTTAAACTTGAACTTTTAGATTAATAGTCTTGAAAGGTTATCATCTGAATGTCCCATATTTCTCTCACTGTTAAACTACTTTGTGTTCTCTTGTCACTAATAAAATTTTTGGTATTTACTAATGTAATATGCACTTCAATTCACAAGTACACCCTAGGCATGACATATAAAGAATGGATGTCAGCGTTTGATGACAACAGGTATTTATATAAGGACAGCCTCAGGATTTGTTAGAGTCCTTTACAAGTGATACCTCACCTTACAAAATGTGGCAAGAGGAACACAACCACACATGGTATAAAGATGATAATAAACATTCTTCTTTAGAAGCAATTCCAAATATATATATGCTTTATACATAATCACTTTTGTTGTCATAAATTCATCTGCATTAGCCCAACATCTAGGACTTAACCAGCTTTTATGTTCAGCTGATTTTAAGTGAATATTTTCCTGACATAGTCCTTCTTTGTATTGTAGACATAGCTCTGAGCCATCAATGTCAGTTCCAGGGTATAATTAGGAACTGTGACAATTTTATCTGTGAAAAGCTTTATAGGATTTTCAATATTAATAATAGTATTTCTAAGTCTATTAGACATTACTGTAATTTCTACTTTCTTTTGACCTTGATTTCTGTTTAATGAAGCTGTTCTTCCCTCACAATTTGGGGCTAGTTCAGATTCTTAAGACACTTGGTTCCTTCTTCCCTCCCATTTGAAAATTATTTATTGAAAACTACTACTTTCATGGCTGTTTGCTTCTAAAAGCAGTGGTCCATAATTGAGGCAGATTTTCCCTCAGAGAATTCACAGCTGCAAGGAGAACGTCCTCTTTCCCAGTGGGTTAGTAAATAGGCTTTTGTGAGAATTCTCGATTGGAATAATTCTCTTGATTAAAGGGTCAAAGACTGAGAGTCTGTTGTTCTTGGTGCTAAAAGAACCAACCACCTGCAGCTGGGCACGGAACACTTTGGAAATGCAGAACTTACTTAGTCTTCATTTTTGTAATGAGTAGCTTGAAAGCAATAATTTTTCTTAAAAAATTAAAATTCAGACATGGCCTTTAGACCAAATTAGATTTTAATTTGAGGCATGCAGTCAAAATACTGATAGGCTCCCTTCCCTAAACACTGTGGCTTTATGCAGTCTATTAATAACAGCATACACATATTTAACTGGTAAATATGATTGCCGTGCCTACTAGTCTCCTTGTTTATTCCCTTTTATTGTTCCACTTGTTTAATCACCCTGTACATAAAAGTCCCAATATTTGGGGAAAATGAATCCCTGCTGTAGGAAATCATCCCACTCAAGTCCAACCCAAGCCACTGTCAGCTTTCTTACTGGCATCCCCGCTTCCACCCTCCTCTAAGTTACCTATTGTATATCGTGGGAGGTTAAGAGCACGCATGGGGAAGCTAACTTACTTGGATTTAAAATTCTGTCCCTGCTATAGCTGCATGGCCTTGGATGTGCTATTTAATCTGTTGCCTGTTTCAGTCTGCAAAATGAACATATTACTATACCTCCAGGGTTGTTCCGAGGATTAGTTAACATAAAGTTCCTTAAATAGTTGGTGTGCTGTTAAATGCTAAATAGGCAACTCTTACAAAATAAATCAGATACTCTTCCTTTGGACAGCCTCCTCCTAAAGAGCCTCACACTTAAAAAATAAAATCTGACCTCCTATCCAAGTGCCTATAAGCTCACTCTGATCTCACCCCCCTTCTCTCTGTTGGCTCTCTTCCTGCTCCATAAGCCTGGTCCCCAGATAATCAGCAGTTCTGCTTCAAGGCCTTTGCACCTGTAATTCCCTCTGCCTGGAATTCCCTTCCAGAATTTTGCACTGCTTACTCACTTGGGTAGTGCTCAAAAATTCAGGCCTTTTCCATATAAAATGGCACACACCCAACCCATGTATCCCTTGCCCCATTTTCTTTGTAGCATTTATCACCACTGACATTATATTGTTGTTCAGTGTCTTTCTCTCCTAACAGGAATGTAAACTGAGCAGAGAGATTTTATTTTGGTCATTCCTATAGTCCTGCATCTAGACCACCTGGCATTGGTGGAGCTTAGTAAATACTTGTGGGAAGAGTGGAGTTAAAAAACAAATCCCAAGTTAGAAAACAGTATTTTTACCCTGATGACTACTGACTTTAACTTATTATACTTTTTTTTTTTTAATAGTATGCACTTAACATTCCCTACTCCCATATATTCCCTTTAATCCAGGTTTTCTTATTAGGCTACCACTCACCTTAGACTGGGTTTTCAGAATAAACGTAAAGATTAGATTCCTATATGCAAAGTAAAAGATAAGTGAACACAAGATTGGTGACCTTGTTTTCAGACGGAAGCGCTAAGTGCCGTGTAGTAAATTGAATTCTATACTTAAGCCAGGTTTTTTGAACATTATTTTTACTGACACAGCTACCTATAAAGATCTAGGGAGATTTCAGGTCAGATTATGAATAGGTAGTACTTTGTGACTAAAGCATACATACTTTCAACTAGTTTTTTTCTTTTCTTTTTTGCAGATTAATGACTAGCGAGAGTGAGATCAGATTTGTCCACAAGGAGATGGGCATAATACCAAGCTGGGGCGGTGCCACCCGACTGGTTGAGATCATCGGCAGTAGACAAGCTCTCAAAGTATTAAGTGGGGCTCTTAAGCTGGATTCAAAAAAAGCATTACACATAGGAATGGTGGAGGACATCTTGCAGTCTTCAGACGAAACCGAATGTCTCAAAGAGGCACAAGAGTGGCTACAGCAGTTTACCACAGGGCCACCAGAAGTAATCAGAGCTTTGAAAAAATCTGTTGCTTCATGCAAAGAGCTTTGTTTAGAGGAGGCATTACAGAGTGAGAGAGATCTTCTAGGAACAGTTTGGGGTGGACCAGCAAATTTAGAGGCTGTTGCTAGGAAGGGAAAGTTTCATAAATAATTTTTAAAAATACATAGGTCACGTTAAAACCCCAGTGATTAATATGGATAAAAGTTGAATGATATCAAATACGAATGTCAAAACTACTTAGAAGGTAGTATTAGTTTAACAACTGTTTGACTGCTTGAACTCAGCTGGCCTAGTTTTCAGTTTATTTAGGTAGTTGCTAAGTAATTCTGAACCTCTAACTAAAATACACAACACTTTTGGCTTAAACATAATCATTAATTCCCAGATTCCCATGATAGTTACTAGGCTATAACCAAAGACTAGTTTTTGAAAGGAAAAACTACACAAAACCTATTCCTGGTGTTCTTTCTCATAAAGTCTTTGTCTTGTCTTAACCTGGAAATAATTTACAAAAATAATGTAATGAAGCTTAGAGAACAAAAGTGGAAAGGGTCAGGGGACAGGAAGATATGCAAAGTTATGATTAGTCTTTTTCTTCTGCTCCATGCAGCTGCATTAAAGAACTCATGGACTGGCCCTTTTAAGGATGCTTCTCACCCTACCCTTCTACAAATTTGGACCTTATTTGATCTTTCAAGTAATTACCTGATTTCTATTTTTGGTTATCTATGAAACAATGATGGCCACCATACAAAAAGTCTGTTGACTCTACAAAACTGGCCAGCTGATTTGTATGCACCAGAATTTCCAAGCTAGCAGTTACTATAGTTTATGTAGTAATCAAATTTTCTTTGATCAGAGACTCATGAAGCATCATGTTACACATGAATCAGATTTCTTTTTTTTCCTGAGAAGTAGCCATCTTTTCTTCTTTTATAACTAGCTATATTTAGAAGTAAATTTAATAATAATGGACGACAAACTTTTATGATCTTAGTAATACAGATTTAAAAAAAAAACTAAGTCAAAGAATTAAGTCCTAATCTTATTATAAGAGGTAAAAGGTGATTTTATTAAAAGTGACAGTTTATATTTGCTATTGTAACATTCAATTCACATTTGATAAACTGTATTCAAGACAACTTGCATATGCTTCATCAACATGATCCTGCTGTTTTGATTTAGGAAAATATAGAAGATAAACTCATGTTACTTTTCTGAAGAATCATTATGGATTAACAAGTTAACATTTCCAACCTTGCTGTAGATTCTACAATATTTTGTGTTGAGGCAGTTTGTGTCTACTAATGCTGTTTAGAAATAAACCTACCATTTAATTCATGTAAGTGCTAGCCATTAATGACGACTGGCAAGGAAAACCCAGTATATACACAGCCTCTACTATCAAGTTATTTAAGACAGACTTTGGGTTTATTTCCACACATATTTATTCCATGAAAATTCCCTGGAGACTGTTTAAGTATCCTCTATGAAGAAATCAAACTTTTCTGAGCCAGTAAGCTGAATACACCACCAATTCAAACCACCACCTTTTTAGTGATCTTTTGGCCACAAAATGTTTCCATTCCCTTCCAGATTCAAACAAGAGACAGATTAATTTTGATAAATTCTAGTATTTATTAAATTATAAAGTCTGTAATCAAAAAAAAAAATGTGGATCAACAGAAACAGCTAACTACAAGGACTAGACAGCAAAGCCTATGAGAACGCCATGAAGTGTGTTACAGACAAGATTCTGAAACATAAGTTATAAGCTGTTTTCTTTACATTTCCATTTCAGTAACTTTATTATTAAGTAGTTGTTATTCTTCTATTTTAAAACCCCAAATTCACATTTGTTCTCATGTTAATTAAGCTTTCTGTTTATACTGATACCAGACATCTTGTAGGTGCCAAATTTTAGTAATGGTTTTATGTCAATCCATGCAGAAAAATATGAACCAATGCAGTAGTCAGATGAGGACCATTAATACACAGATAATACACACACGCTGGCCAAAAGAACTGAAGGTATTTTAAAAAACTATAAACAGACCTCAAGAAAACTGGGTTATTACTAAACAGCTCTCAATTATTAACACCCAAGTTCCTTATATTAAATAAATTTCTCAACAGAGATGTGTTAGACATTTTAATTACAGGTCTATCCTTCCCGTACCCCTTCCCACCCCAACTCCCAAAATGCACTACTAGGGATGAGTATAATGTTACGTGGGCAGAAATTTACAGATAACCATTTTCATGTTGAGCATGGATCTGAAAGCTTTTTTATTTAAACTTCCGTTACTGTGCACTGTCCATCAGGCCTTCGAGATCTGACACTCACTGTTCCATCTGCTGCCACTGATCGATCAGATACTGTCTGATTTGGATTAGGAACCAAAAGTCTCTGTTGGGTCAAGGAGTGTTGTGCAACAAGCGCAGATACATCCTCACTCTCACTGCTGGCATCGGATTCGGTTTCTTCAATCGAAGTGTCTGGTGCTGGTGCCCTGCCTGAAGATGGTGATCCATGCTCTTCTTCTCCTTCCCCTCTATGACTCCTTTCCGCTATGCTGTCTCCACCAAGTTGTAAATGTGCAAAAGAGTCTTCCAGAGAAGTGCTTGCATCAGGGGATGGCGTGGCGGGGCTTGTTAGCTGACCATCTACTGATGTCAGGGGCCTCACAGAAGACGACTGAACAGAAGCTCCGCTCTGAGCCGGCACACTGTCTGCTCCGTCAGCAGAGCTCTCTCTCGCTAGGTTTACAGTATTAGAATCACAGTCCAGCCTAAGTCCGGCTACTCCCTTCTTTGGTATGTCTATTATATCCCGCTTGATCTTCCTGCGACGTCCATGTTCGTTTCTCCTATACTGTACCATATTTTCAAGATCGGCAACATACAGAAACCCAGCAATTAACATTTCAGTGCTCTTTTTACCTTTGGAAAAAGCATCCTCCAGCTCTCTGCTGGTGCGCTCGTCATACTGCCACCACCCATTTCTTCCTTCATAATACCAGGCATATTCACCGTTTCCTCTACTTGCTGCCTTGAGTTCTTCTGGTGACAACAAGGTTGGCTTATCAAGGAAATCTTCGGGAATTTCTTGTCGACAGAGGGCACATCGCTTTCCAAGCCATGAAGCTCCCTTCACACACAGATAGCAGAAAACATGCTTACAAGGCAGACTGACTGGGTGAACACATGTTTGCAGACAAATGGCACATTCAGGGACAGTTAGAGAAGGTGCAGTATTAGAACAGGACTCATTTGCTTTCCTGTTCGTAGGAAGCATGTTTATAGAGTGATCAATTTCTCCACAGCCAGCCATCCTGAGAAAATGAGAGAAAATACATATTAAAATCTTGTTTTAACTCTTCCAAAATCTTAATTCAACATTCAGAAAACACTTATTAAGCACCAATTATATGCAAGTCATGTCCTAGACATTGGGGACACAATACTGAAAGAGAAAAAACTTACGTAGAAAAATACTTTTGATTTGAATTTAGTCTTATTTGTGGGGGGGCAATGAGGCACAAATAAAAAGGTACAACCAAAGTATAGATGTGAAATAAGTAGACCATTTCTATTCACAGAGTAGAACTAAATGCAAAGATGTTAAAATGTACAATCCATCTAGACTTTTAAAATCAGTCTGGAAAGTAGGGAAAAACAAAAAAATGCTTAAAAATAATTCAGGTTACAACCACATAAAGTAACAAATTTTGTAGCCCTTTAGGATACCACTAAGTGCAATTTTGCAGTACTTCCATTAATATACTTCTGGTACTTGACAAGTAGACCATGTAATGACTAGAGCTGAAATCCCAGAAACTCCCTTTCTCTGCTGTATAATCTTAAAAATACTGGTTAAACCAGTCATCTCATTCCCCCTCTGTGAAACACTTTTAATAGCCTTTTTATTGTTGTTGGCTTTTTCTAAACCACACATACATTCCTCTTGCTGTACTCTTTCAAGATGATCTCATCTACATTCATGGCTTCAATTGTTACAAACTCCTAAACTGATAATCACCAGCCCAGGTCTTTCGTTTTAGCCCTAGAACTATCTTTTAATTGCCTACTTTAGCTCTTTTCTTGGCTGTCTTAAAGGGACAAAAACTGAATTTATGATCTGTTCCCTCCTTATTTACTTACTCCCTAAATGCCCCTCTGGAGACACCTCTATTCATTTGCTTTTCAAGCTAGAAATCCATCACTGAAGCTGTCCTTTTCCTAACCACTCCCCATTCAAAACATCAGCAAGTCTTACATTTTATCTCCTGCTGCTGCTGCTAAGTCACTTCAGTCGTGTCCGACTCTGTGTGGCCCCACAGACGGAAGCCCACCAGGCTCCCCCGTCCCTGGGATCCTCCAGGCAAGAACACTGGAGTGGGTTGCCATTTCCTTCTCCAATGTGTGAAAGTGAAAAGTGAAAGTGAAGTCGCTCAGTCGTGTCCGACCCTTAGCGACCCCACGGACTGCAGCCCACCAGGCTCCTCCATCCATGGGATTTTCCAGGCAAGAGTACTGGAGTGGCTTGCCATTGCCTTCTCTGTTTTATCTCCTAAATATCCCCTAAATCCAACTACAGTCCATCTCTGCTCTTCCCAAATCATCAAATAAACACTATTTATTAAATTACTGCATATGCCTTTTAATGGGTCCAGCCTTATGTCTTGTTAAAAAGTTGGTTTCAGGTTAGAGACCAGGATCTATATGCCCTGCATAGTCTGTCTGGACGCTAGCTCCCATGCCAGCTTCATCTCACACCATGCTTCTTGGACTTCAGTTTTCTTATCAGTAAAATGGGGAAAATTCATGTTTTGACTCAATTCCCTTTTCTAAGATATCTAATACACACTATATAATGAATACTTGCTAAACTGAATTTAGCTCCTCCTTTTTCTGTTTATTGACAAAAACTATATATATATATATATATTGTTCTCAGAAAAAAACAACTCTGAAAACAGTTGTTAAGGCACTGACTGACTAAGTTTCCTTCATCAGGTCCTATTGCTACATTTAAATCATAGAAACTTGAAACATTCTACTAACAAAAAGAAGTAAAATTAGCTAGAGAAAGGGTGAACAATATATTCTTTCGTCCCTTTCAATTAAAATTCACTGTCAATGAAATTCTGAAAAATCTTTAAGGCCCAATTAAAAATAAGGAAGTCCTTCATCCACAAGTAATAATTTAACCGAGTAAGACAGATGTTCGATTCTATTTGTAAGACAAAATGTTTCAATGAGCTACTGCTCATCACTACTTTGGTAAAACAATAGCAACATCTCATATACAATAAGTCCATATCCTAAATGATCTAGGTGCCTTCTGGATAAAAGAAAGGCCAATAAATTTAAAAATTTTAAAAAGAAAAACAGAAGTCTAGTAAAATGTAAATAAAGTATCTAACAGTACAACTTGGATGAATGCCATACTTTTAAAAGATACAGTCTCAAACCCTGTTGTATTATAAGTAACCCCAAATATCAATTTTCCATTAGATGCAGTTACCTTATCTATGAAAAAGAAAGTTTTCAACCTAAAAGCATTACTCTCCATCCTGACCAATACCTTATATGAGTCTTATTCTTGTATGAATAAATAAATGTAAACATATAATTAACAAAGTTAAAAAAAAAAATGATAGCCATCCCAGGGGAAGACATGAACTGTGAAAGAAACATACTAGGAAAGGCAAAACAATTCTTTTCAGGCAGGTATTCTGGTTCCCTCATTAGAATGAGATAAAACTGGATAAACATCATCAGAAAACAGGTAGAAGATAGTTAAAGCTTCATTATTTCCCCTAAAGAACTTGTAACTATCAGTTCAGTTCAGTTGCTCAGTCACGTCCAACTCTTTGCGACCCCATGAACCGCAGCACACCAGGCCTCCCTGTCCATCACCAACTCCCAGAGTTCACCCAGACTCATGTCCATTGAGTCGGTGATGCCATCCAACCATCTCATTCTCTGTAGTCCCCTTCTCCTCCTGCCTTCAATCTTTCCCAGCATCAGGGTCTTTTCAAATGAGTCAGCTCTCCCTATCAGGTGGCCAAAGTATTGGAGTTTCAGCTTTAGCATCGGTCCTTCCAATGAACACCCAGGACTGATCCCCTTTAGAATGGACTGGTTGGATCTCCTTGCAGTCCAAGGGACTCTCAAGAGTCTTCTCCAACACCACAGTTCAAATGCATCAATTCTTCAGCACTCAGCTTTCTTTATAGTCCAACTCTCACATCCATACATGACCATGGGAAAAACCATAGCCTTGACTAGACGGACCTTTGTTGGCAAAGTAATGTCTCTGCTTTTTAGTATGCTGTCTAGGTTGGTCATAACTTTCTTCCAAGGAGCAAGATTCTTTTAATTTCACGGCTGCAATCACCATCTGCAGTGATTTTGGAGCCCAGAAAAATTAAGTCAGTCACTGTTTCCACATCTTATTTGCCATGAAGTGATGGGACCAGATGCCATGATCTTTGTTTTCTTGAATGTTGAGCTTCAAGCCAACCTTTTCATTCTCCTCTTTCACTTTCATCAAGAGGCTTTTTAGTTCCTCTTCACTTTCTGCCATAAGGGTGGTGTTATCTGCATATCTGAGGTTATTGATATTTCTCCCGGCAATCTTGATTCCAGCTTGTGCTTCCTCCAGCCCAGCATTTCTCATGATGTACTCTGCATATAAGTTAAATAAGTGGGGTGACAATATACAACCTTGACATACTCCTTTTCCTATTTGGAACCACTCTGTTGTTCCATGTCCAGTTCTGTTGCTTCCTGACCTGTATACAGGTTTCTCAAGAGGCAGGTCAGGTGTCTGGTATTCCCATCTCTTTTGGAATGTTCCACAGTTTATTGTGATCCACACAGTCAAAGGCTTTGGCATAGTCAATAAAGCAGAAATAGATGTTTTTCTGGAACTCTCTTGCTTTTTCCATGATCCAGTGGGTGTTGGCAATTTGATCTCTGGTTTCTCTGCCTTTTCTAAAACCGGCTTGAACATCTGGAAGTTCACGGTTCACATATTGCTGAAGCCTGGCTTGGAGAATTTTGAGCATTACTTTACTAGCGTGTGAGATGAGTTCAATTGTGAGATAGTTTGAGCATTCTTTGGCATTTCCCTTCTTTGGGATTGGAATGAAAACTGACCTTTTCCAGTCCTGTGGCCACTGCTGAGTTTTCAAAATTTGCTGACATATTGAATGCAGCACTTTCACAGTATCATCTTTTAGGATTTGAAATAGCTCAACTGGAATTCCATTGTCTCCGCTAGCTTTGTTCGTAATGATGCTTCCTAAGGCCCACTTGACTTCACATTCCAGGATGTCCGGCTCTAGATGAGTGTGAGTGATCACACCTTCGTGATTATCTGGGTTGTGAAGATCTTTTTTGTACAGTTCTTCTGTGTATTCTTGCCACCTCTTAATATCTTCTACTTCTGTTAGGTTCATACCATTTCTGTCCATAATTGAGCCCATCGTTGCATGAAATGTTCCCTTGGTCTCTCTAATTTTCTTGCAGAGATCTCTAGTCTTTCCCATTCTGTTGTTTTCCTCTATTTCTTTGCACTGATCGCTGAGGAAGGCTTTCTTATCTCTCCTTGCTATTCTTTGGAACTCTGCATTCAAATGGGTATATCTTTCCTTTTCTCCTTTGCTTTTCACTTCTCTTCTTTTCACAGCTATTTGTAAGGCCAACTATCAATATCTCTTCAAAAAAGTTGAAGATATCAAGGGAACATTTCATGCAAGGACAGGCATGAAGAGCAGAAACACTAATGACCTAAGAGAACAGATCAAAAAGAGACAGCAAGAATACACAGAACTAGACAAAAAAAGTCTTAATGACCCAGATAACCACAATGGTGTGGGCAATCACCTAGAGCCGGACAACCTGGAGTGTGAAGTCAAGTGGGTCATACGTAGGCAGCATTACTACGAACAAAGCTAGTGGAGGTGATGGAATTCCAGCTGAGCTATTTCAAATCCTAAAGCTGATGCTGTTAAAAGTGCTGCACTCAGTATGCCAGCAAATTTGGAAGGCTCAGCAATGGCCACAGGGCTGGAAAAGGTCAGTTTTCATTCCAATCCCAAAGAAGGGAAATGCCAAAGACTGTCATACGATTCTGCTAATCTCATATGTGAGCAAAATTTTGCTCAAAATCCTTCAAGCTAGACTTCAGTAGTAAGTGAACCGAGAACTTCCAGATGTACAAGCTGGGTTTCAAAGAGGCAGAGGAACAAGAGATCAAATTGCCAATATGTACTGGACCATGAAGAAAGCAAGGGAATTCCAGAAAAAAATCTACTTCTGCTTTACACACTACACTAAAGCCTTTGGCTGTGTGGATCACAACATATTGTGGAAATTCATAGAGAAATGGGAATTCCAGACCATCTTACCTGCCTCCTGGGAAACCTGTATGCAGGTTAGAACTGGACATGGAACAACAGACTGGTTCAAAATTGGGAAAGGATTACGTCAAGGCTGTATATTGTCACCTTGCTTATTTAACTCTATGCAGAGTACATCATGTGAAATGCCGGGCTGGATGAATCACAAGATGGAATCAAGATTGCCAAGAGAAAGATCAATAACCTCAGATATGCAAGTGATACTGATCTAAAGGCAGAAAATGAAGACGACCTAAAGAGCCTCTTGATGAGGGTGAAAGAAGACAATAAAAAGCTGGCTTGAACGTCTACATTCAAAAAAACAGATCATGGCATCCAGTCCCATCACTTCATAGCAAATAGAAGGGGAAACAATGGAAATAGTCACAGATTTTATTTCTTGGGACTCCAAAAATCACTGTGGACGGTGACTGCAGTCATGAAATTAAAAGACTCTTGCTTGGAAGGAAAGCTGTGACAAACCCAGACAGTGTATTAAAAAGCAGAGACATCACTTTGTCAACAAAGTCTGTATAGTTAAAGCTATGGTTTTTCAGTAGTCATGTACGGATGTGAGCGTTGGACCATGAAGAAGGCTGAGCACTAAAGAATTGATGCTTTCAAACTGTGGTGCCAGGGAGACTTGAGAGTCCCTCGGACAGCAAGGAGATCAAACCAGTCAATCTTAAAGGAAACCAACACTGAATACTCTTTGAAAGGACTGTTGCTGAAAGGACTGTTGCTGAAGCTCCAATACTTTGGCCATCTGATATGAATAGCTGAGTCACTGCAAAAGACTCTGATGCTGGGAAAGATGAAGGCAAAAGGAGAAGGGAGCAGAGGATGAGATGGTTAGATAGCATCACCGACTCAATGGACATGAACCTGAACAAACTCTGGGAGCGAGTAGAGGACAGGAAAGCCTGGTGTGCTGCAATCCATGGGGTCACAGAGTCAGATATGACTTAGGGACTGAACAACAACAACTTTCAAACATCAATTTGCCATAGCAAATACCAAATTCTGATTCTGTGTAGCCTACCAAGTATACTCCTAGTGTATCCCAAGTAAGACATGGGGAGGAAAAACTTTAAGTACTTTTTACATAATTCTGTATTAAGTACATGCAGTAGACAAGACACCATGAAGATACGTAACAAGATAAAGACAAAGCAACCCACACACGAGCCCGCCCATCTGTAGGACGCACTCCGTGCACGTGTGCTGTTGCTTCACTTGTGTCCACCTCTGTGACACTATTGACTGTAGCCTGTGAGCCTCCTCCGTCCATGGGCTTCTCCAGGCAAGAATACTGGAGTGGGCTGCCATGCCCTCCTCCAGGGGATCGTCCTGACCCAGGGATCAAACCTGCATCCCTTACGTCACCTGCATTGGTGGGCAGGTTCTTTACCGCTAGAGCCACCTGGGAAGCCTTCGATGATCTTCAAATAGGCTGGAGGCTAAATCTGTGCAGAGGATTATACGAATATGTAAGTAAGAAATGCTTTTTTTCCTTTCCCTTTTGTAGAGCGAGGATTTGATAAAGAGAGTGCTAAAGAGAAATATTCCGTAAGTAATAAATGTCTTAGGAAACTTTAGAGATCATTTTAAAAAAAGGGAATTTATTTTCTGGTTACTAAATTAATATGCAGAAATTAGTAATGAAGTTACTCCAACTCTACTGAAGAACATAAATGTATCACTCACTTCCCAAGACTTTTTACCAACTGAACCCTTAATGTCCTATTATTACTTTTACACATAAATTACATGCTTCTAAATGATGAAAAATATTTCTGGAAGACGAAAAAATGTCTATTAATGCTAGTTAAGACTTCTCTGCAACAAGACCAAATACAGAGGGATTTAGGCAGATTCACTGGAAATCTGTTAAGTATTCAGATTTTGTCTAATCTTCTTAAAGACATCTAATCAAAAGAAAGGTAAAATTACTATAAATGAGAAAGATCTTTAGCTTACATAGTATTGAAGAACTTTCTGCCACCAATAAAAACTACAAACACTGAAAAACCGATTTTTTAAAAGTATGGGCTCAGAACCCAGTTAAAAGCATGAAAGAGAACAAAGAATAAAGTACTACAAGATCTTTATGGAGACCTATCAAAAAAGAATGCCATCTTCCTTCCCAAAACTTTGTTTTTTTAAAAAAAATTCCTCAAATCTTTACTTCTGTTGGAATACAAAGAGTTTGAACTTTAATACAAGTTAAAAATTTAACATTAAAATTTTAACAATGACCATTCCCAAGTCCTTAAGACAAAATTCTTAACTTTTGTACAGTGTCTTGTAATTGGTAGGTGTTTAGTTTCTGTTGGATGTCTACTGATGCATGTTTTATTATAGTAAACTATTTAAAAACTAACAATTACTGATTGCATAATATGTGGCAGATATTTTGTGAAATACTTTAATCCTCATATCACCCTACGAACTGGGTCTGTTATTTTCCTTTTTACAGATGAGGAAACTGAGGTACAAAAACCTCAGATGATATACCCAAAGTCATAGTTCATTAAGTGACTGAGCCAGCCTCAAATCTAGGTTCCATAATCCAGATTATCTGACTTCAGAGTCTTTACTCTTAACTGCTACATATTGTTTCTAAAACAACCATGTCTATCCAAATATAAGAACCACCATCAGTAATTTTCGGGAAGATAAGGCTGCAGCAAGTTAGAAGAAATTTCACAGACTGATAGAAGAACGACATCTTATCCCCTGCTGCAAGAGCTGTCACGTATTTCTCCTTATTCCTTTTCAATTTTGAACACAGAATGTGTTTAAGCATCCACCATGCCATGGCACTAGAAAGGGAAATGCAAAATAAAGTCTGCCATCAAAGTTAAAGAACACGATTTTTTGATAAGTGTATACCAGGGAGTACAAAGGAAGAAATGGTAACTAGCAAGGAGGGGATAGATACATTTTGAATAGATGAAAAGTACTGTGCAAAGAAGTACTGCAGAGACCTTCTATATTATGGTATCTTAATAAAGTTGAAACATTTTAAATGCAAACGGTTCATAAACACTTCTGGTCACAGCCTTATTAAAAATTTAGTGAAATCTTACATATAATTTAAGGAGTTCAAGGATCTCTATGAAGTTGGTCCTCATACTTACTCCTAAGGAGTCAACAGGAATTCACTGAAAGGTTATGTTAGGAAGTGACAAGTCGGTTTACTCATTTATCAAGACCAGTTGGACAGAAGTTTGGAGGAAGACTTGGCAGCAAGAGGCCAAAAGGAAACTAGAATTTATAATAATCCAGGTAAAAGATAATGGGAAGGAAGGGACAGATATAAGGTTCTAACAGTAGAACATAAGAAATACTAAGGAAATAAAAATGAAAGCCGGAGAAGGCAATGGCAAGCCACTCCAGTACTCTTGCCTAGAAAATCCCATGGATGGAGGAGCCTGGTAGGCTGCAGTCCGTGGGGTCACTAAGGGTTGGACACGACTGAGCGACTTCACTTTCACTTTTCACTTTCACACATTGGAGAAGGAAATGGCAACCCACTCCAGTGTTCTTGCCTGGAGAATCCCGGGGACGGGGGACCCTGGTGGGCTTCCGTCTATGGGGTCACGCAGAGTCGGACACGACTGAAGTGACGCCGCATCAGCAGAAATGAAAGCACTCAGTTCCTGATGGATGATCAAGATTCAGAATCTGAGGTGAGTTCTGACACTGTAACTTTGAGATATTTATAAAGTCTTCAGATGAAGGCAGGCAGATGACAGTTGAGTTTACTGGACAGGTATGCTCAAGAAATCTAAGCAGAAAGAAGTGTCTTGAGTCCCCAACACATACATGATTACTGAGACATGAAAATGGATGAATGCCCAAATTAAATCTGCACAGACAGCATACAAAAGGGCTAATCAGAGAACCTTGGATTACTCCAACATTTGTAAGTGAGGTAGTGGACAAGAAGAATGGCAGAGAAGAATGGGGAATAAAGTGAGACTAGAAAATCCCATGGGTGGAGGAGCCTGGTAGGCTGTAGTCCATGGGGTCGCTAAGAGTCGGACACGACTGAGCAACTTCACTTTCACACTGAAGTGACTTAGCAGCAGCAGCAACCCTTCAAAGGGAGAAGGCAATGGCAAGCCACTCCAGTACTCTTGCCTAGAAAATCCCATGGACAGAGGAGCCTGGTAGGCTGCAGTCCATGGGGTCGCTACAAGTCAGATGACTGAGTGACTTCACTTTCACTTTTCATTTTCACATTGGAGAAGGAAATGGCAACCCACTCCAGTGTTCTTGCCTGGAGAATCCCAGGGACAGGGGAGCCTGGTGGGCTGCTGTCTATAGGGTCACACAGAGTCGGACACGACTGAAGCGACTTAGCAGCAGCAGCAGCAACCCTTCAAAAGCCACAAGGGGAGACATTTGCAAAAAAAAAGGATCAAGCAAGGAGCAAAGTTACAAAAGTTACTCTTCAACTTATGAAAATTTCCACAATTGTAGTGAAATATATGGTGCAAAATATGTGAACACCACACACTGATTAGCTATTTTGAGTTCCCAGAACCCATTGTGCCTGGTATTAATTACTTTTTACTTACCTAAGACACTTTTCTTTCCCTATTGTCCCAAAGACTGTTATAAAACTTTCCCAACCTCTTAGTTAAGAGATATCCTGAACCCTCATATTAAGAAATTAGGTATGAATGACTCCTCAAAATTTATCTTTATCTTCATTCTATCTTATTCCTCTTGTCTCAGGATGGAGTACTGGTAGCTTTCCAAGCTAAACCATCCCAATTCCTCCAAGATTTCAATTAATATTCTATTCCTAAATTTCAAAATCAACTAACATGCTAATGATCTCTTTCAGTCTTATCTATTTGATTCCATCGCACTAAATGATATTATTAACCAGAGACTCTATCTAAGAATTTATATTATTCACTTCCATGATGGTACTCTCTCCCAGTTATCATTTTCTCCCCTCCCCCCCCCACCTTCTTTAGTTTCCCTGAAATACCAGTAATCCTCACAGAGGCTCTGAGTGACCAAATTTTCAATATTACATTTTATGCCTAGACAATCTACAGAATATTCCAAATTTATATGTATGAATGTAAATCTCATATCCCCAAATGTAATATCCGGAACTGTTCTGGATTCCTAAGAGCTGTATTTCCAATTCTGTATTCAAAAGGTTTACCTCAATATTCTCCAGTCACCTGAAATCAAACATGACTAAAACCAAAATTATCTACTCCCTTAAACTCACATTCTCTTCTTTTGGTCACTATCTTGGATAAAACTTAGGAGTCATCCTCAGCGCTCCCCTATTCCTTGGCCACTTTGCTTTTCTGCAACAAAAACCTTTATAGTAGAATGTGTCCTCTTTGTTACTAAAGCCTGTGACCTTAATTTTGGCCTCCTGGGCACTCTTATACAAAATACTGACTTCTCAAGTGGCCTTCCTGACCTCAGTCTTTTCTTCCTCTCATCTTTCCTCAGTTTAATTATGTCTAATTAGTCTTTCCTCCACTAAGGCTTCAGAAGTTTTCTATTGCCTACATAATGTCATCAAAATTCCTAAGCACTGACTTTCAAGTACACTGACAAAGACTTCAGAGTAAAACTAGACTTAGTTAAAAATCCATCATTTATTCTTACTATGTTGACCTAGAGAAGTTTCCCAAACTTCTCCAAAGATAAGAATCAGCTGGTGTACTATCTCTTGGAAATTTGGACTTATCTGCGTTAGTCTAAAAATCTGTTTTCAGTAAGTGCCCCAGCAGATAATTCTGAGAAATTTGGTAAACACTGACCCAGGGAAAATGAGTTTTATCTAATTCTGTTTCTTCATCAGTAAATAAGCCTACTACAATCTTGTGACTGAGTTCAATAATCCAAGTAAAACATCCAGTAAGCACCAGGCAACAAGTAGGTACAAATAAACACACTCATTCCCTTTACTAACTGTGAAGTCTCTATTTCCCATTGACCTTCACACATAAGATTGTTCCCTGACTCCTCTAAGATGCCTGGATATTTAGGCAGCTGTGCCCTTCCCCATTTCCTTGGCTTGAAAAACAATTCCTAATTTTCTCAGATTTTTAAAATTCTATTCATTCTTTAAGACCAAACCAAAAGTTCCCCTGTTCACTCTGAACTCTTCAGATGGAATAAATTCTCTCAGTTCCGAAAGTGTTTTACTGGTGCCTCAATATAGTATTTCTTCCACTGTATTAATTATATATGTGTCTTACTTACTAGACTACAGTCTAATTCCTTGATGGCAGGGATAGTCTGATGGTCAGACTATCTGACCTACAGGATTAAAAAATATACAGAAATATAGAGACAGACAGATAACATGTATAAAGGGTTAAATTAAAACTGTATTTGCCCCAATTTTAAAGAAAAATGCGTACTGGTTTCATTTGTCTTTTATTATAATTCTCAACACTAAAAATAATATGGTAATACTTTTAATGGGAGTAGATAATCAAAGCATCATACTGGAAAAGTAGGTAACAATAGTTAGGTGTCAAACGGGGAGAACATATGAAATAGTATCTTTAAGGGTTACTCTTTGGTCAAGTATTTTAACTACTGTAAATCACCAAAACTGTCAACTTGGAAGATGGAAACATGATGTTCATTGTGTAAAAACGTTTCATCAATAACAGACTAAAATTCAATATGGCCAAGATAGAGGTAGTGTTAACATTTTAAAGCATATCTCACAAAGAGAAACTGAGAGGAAAATAGAACTAGTAAAACTGGGGACTTGAGTGACTCCAATAAGAATTAAAGTGCAATAATGCACAGAAAAAAAAAATATATTAACTTTGGTTATTTAAATAAATTACTACGTAAAGAATAAGTAGAACCTAGAAGACCTGGAGATCTTTCCAGTTTTTTAGCCTTCTATGTGCAAACTTCTCTGTCTTCAGTTTCACTTTTATAGGGATTATTCCCTATGAAAAGATTTTTTTTTGGAAGCCTATATTAATAGTAATTAAATGTGAATAAACTTGTCAATTAAAGATCTAAAAATCAATTAAAAAACATTCATTTTGTTTGATTAAAACTGATACTTGATTTATTTCATTTTATACCAGTCATTTAACTTGCGGCAGCTTTGTAAAAACCATGATGCCATACTTACATTTCTATTACAGACCCCACAGATGCCTGCCACAAAAATAAAATCTCATCTTCATGAGTAATCAGCCAGTTTGCAGAATTTTCTCCTCCATCGCTGGATCATCCTGTGCTGCAAAAGAAAATTTTCAACATCAACTTCTCAACAAAATTAGTCAATAACGTATGATTCTTTCATTTAACAAAATTCAGTGGCAAATTTTATCTCAAAAGTGGAAAAATTTCAAGACAAGGATGCCTGCTTTCCTCACTGCTATTCAACATTTTACTGGAAGTTTTAGTCAAAGCAATCAGATTAGAAAAAGATATGAAAGGCATACAAATTGGTAAAGAAAAAGTAAAACCAGATCTATTTGCAGAGATAGTAACTAAGTTTCTCTGTTCTCTATACGGAAAATTCCAGAGAATCCCAAAGAAAGCTGCTAAACCTAAAACAAATTTAGCATAGGTGCACTTTGTAAGTTCAATGTACAAAAAGTCAGTTCTGTTTCTATATCAACAATTCAAACAAGAAAGCATTCCCACTTATAACAGCAGCTGAAGGAATGAAATACCTTAACCAAGGAGGTAAAAGACTTAACACACTGAAAAACTACAAAGCACTGCTTAAAGAGATTAAGAGCTAAATAATGCAAACACAACTGGTGTTCACAGATTGGAAGACTTTGAAGATGACAGAACTATCCAAAGTGATCTACTGATTCAACATAATTCTTATCAAAATCCCAAGTTTTTTTTTTTTCCCCAGAAATGAAGAAACTCATCCTCCAATTCATATGGAATTGAAAGGGGCCCCAAATAGCCAACACAATTTTGAAAAGGAACAAAGATGGTGAATTCACACTTATAGATTTCAAAACTTATTACAAAACTACAGTAATATTAAGTGTGGTTTTGGCATAAGAATAGACAAATACACCAACAAAAGACAGAGTGCAGAAATAAACCCATCTCTATGGCCAACTGATTATATTTTACAAGAAAAAAGAATTTTTTTTAAGTGAAACAAGTTCTACATGGACACGATATGTATTTCATAGCCTCTGCCTTCCTACAGAAGGTAATGTGTGGGAAGGCAAGGTCATCACATTAACTAGGACCTCCTGGTACCTATATGAATGTCCCAGTTTACAAACCATCAAGTCAACCTTCAAGATGCCTGCTGTCCAGGAAATCCAGAGGCACCAACCAAAACATCATCTCAGTCACTAGTCCTCTTTCTTCAGTGTTACCTCCATCCACTCATGCCCGCTACAGGAGGCTCATTTACTGCAAAGTACATGATGATGACAGAGATAGGCTTTACAGTGACAAGACAGAAGAGACTATTCTTTCAGTTGCATGTACCTCTTATAGTGTGGGAATCTCCCTAAAATACTTGGAAATTTAGTGTTTAAGATTTTTTAGATATATGCCCTTTTAAGATAAGTCAGCATATCTCACAAAATGTTTAAAAGAACAGACCAAACAATATGTAATCTGTCTCAAAACTGAAGACCTTTCAAAATAACTGACTAGAAAGTGTTTATAAACAACTTGACTTTTTTACTCTGACTTTAGAACTTAGTCTTTCCATGACAAGGACTCCACTGTCCTGACTTCCCTCCACAACCCTTTCACTTTACTCTCTAAGTGCCTACAACTTCAGTGGCACCAAAGAGAACTCCATTATTCACTTCCCTCCTATAGTCTACTCAAAATATTAGAAATCGCCCACTCTTGCACACAGGACAATAGGAAACATTCTACTATTCTAACATCATTACTCTTAAACACAAACAAACAAAACCCCACTTATTCTTCGAAGTGTCTAACCATTGGTTGTAATCCCTTAAAGCTATTCTCTTAACCCTTAAGATACTAACAATCTATCTACTCCCTACTGGTCCTCCAATTCATTGTAATTCCTGACACCTGACTATGAATTTATCCTTTAGAATAAACCATTCAACACCTAACTCAGAGGTTCTCGAACTTTCCCAGAGACTGCTTGTTAGAAACGCACATCCTCAGACTCTAACTCGAGATACTGTAGGCCAGTAGACAGGGGTTTCAGCCCAGGAATCTCACCTCAAGTGATACTGATGCAGGTAGTCCAACAAATACAATTTGAGAAACACTGTCTTTATTTTTCAACTCCTAAATTCAACAAACTTCACCCTCTGCCCCAACAAAATATGATGGCCACATTTGGAACTAGATGCCACCTAAAACTACTGCCTCTCTAAAATCTTAAACTCACTCTCAGACCACAAGCTCTGGTTCTTCCAGCTCCTTTACTCCTTCATTCTCACACCTGCTCTTTAATTCCAAGCGCCTCTCCAGTCTCTTGCCCACCTCCCTTCCTTTCTCCAATACCTGACCCCATTTCCTTTTCTGCCCAATCTGGAGTCCAATGATCTTAACTTCTTGAGAGAATGCTTGGCTCTCTCACATCTCTGTCTCTCATCTACACATACTCTGCTGCTAAGTCACTTCAGTCGTGTCCGACTCTGTGCGACCCCATAGACGGAAGCCCACCAGGCTCCCCTGTCCCTGGGATTCTCCAGGCAAGAAGACTGGAGTGGGTTGCCATTTCCTTCTCCAATGTGTGATAGTGACTCAGACAATATTCAACAGCCTTAAAGACCTGAAACCTAAATAACTCTCTAGTCTTATTTATCTCCCACAACCACTCTCACAGATTAATACTCTGCTGCTGCTGCTAAGTCACTTCAGTCGTGTCCGACTCTGTGTGACCCCACAGACGGAAGCCCACCAGGCTCTCCCGTCCCTGGGATTCTCCAGGCAAGAACACTGGAGTGGGTTGCCATTTCCTTCTCCAATGTGTGATAGTGAAAAGTGAAAGTGAAGTCGCTCGGTTGAGTCGGACCCTTAGCGACCCCATGGACTGCAGCCTACCAGGCTCCTCCATCCATGGGATTTTCTAGGCAACAGTACTGGAGTGGCTTGCCATTGCCTTCTCCGATTAATACTCTAGTTACACCAAATTACTCAGTTCTCCAAATTTCCGTTTGTAATTCTGTATTTCCTCCTACCTGTATAGTCTTTATTTTAAGGTTTATGAATGCTACTACCTTTCTCTGACTGCCTCTGGAAAAGCTGTTCCTTCCCCTATATTTTGTAATTCTTCTATTACTCAATTCATCATATGCATTGCAATTATCTGTTTGCTTCTGACTCTTCCAGTAAACCATGAGACCCCTGAAATAAGAATTACTTATATCTCTAAGTGGCTAGTCAACTGCCAATCAGTTTGTTGCTGTCTTGAGCTGGTATTCCTTGGATGAATGAGAAATTAAATTCATTTAATCACCTAACACACAAAAGCTATAAAGGTATACAACTTTCAATCCTTTCTTTAAACAACTTAAAATCCAACAGAGGGAGTTGCCACATTCAGAAATATAAAATTGATGCCATTTTAATGTCTTTTGACAAGTATACAATTTACCCAGCTATTATTCACTGGCAGTGAATTCTCCAGAATGCAGATAAAAATCCAGGAATAAAACCGATTTTAGTAAATCTTGTCAGCTACAGGACACGACTGAGTGACTGAACTGAACAGGAACCTTTCCAATCACTATCTCCCATGGCTAAAATTTCAAAGCTGGCTGTAAATGGATAATAGCTGACGGGAGGAAAATGAACTAAAACCTATATAGTAATCTAGACTTCCAGATATGACAACTGTGGTCCTCAACCAGCAGTTATCAGTATTACCTGAAAGTTCTTTACAAATATCCAAAGCCCCACTCTCTACCAAGAGAATCAGATCTCCAGGTATTTCACATGCATATTGAAGGTCACTAAGTAGACACATTGTATCACTGAATCCTCAAAATGACTGTGAGAAATGTTATAAATGGGAAAACCCAAGCCCACAAGATTTAGCCCCAATTCACAAAGCTATCAATACTGGGAGATGAGGTTCAAACTCAAGTATATTCTTAAAAAAATATTTTCCTCAATGTGCTGTATCTCAAAGAATATCATTATCTAATAGAAATACCATGCAAGCTGCATAGATAATTTCACATTTTGTATTAATGACAATAATAAGAAACAAGCAAATTTAGAGTATATTTCATTTAACCCAATATATTCAAACCATTACCATTTTCACATGTACTTTATATAAATTATTAATGTGGTATTTTATACTTGTGTGTGTGTGTGTTTGTGTGGGTGTGTACATGTGTGTACACTCCTTGAAATCTGATGTTTTTACTTTAAAGGACAACTCAGTTCAGACTAGCCACACAGCTTGCTCAATAGCTCCATGTGGCGAGTGGTTAGCATACTCGTAATGCAGGTTTAGAATGTCTTCCATACCAAGTCTTTAAAAAAAAAAAAAGAACCTGCAATTTAGTGCAAGAATTGTTGAATCAAGAAAACAAACTCCATGTTACTCTACTCTCACCTCTGCTTGCATAGATTAAAAAAATAATTGTATATTCTACTGTGATCAAAACTGACTGGTTTAGGTATCCCAATTCCACTAATTAGGTCCATCAACTCTAGCCTCTGAGAATTGTAATGCCAATTGGGCATAACATATGGTATGGCGTGTAATATTCAGAATAGTCATGTGTAATATTCAGAACAGCTGAGTGGCCCCCAGAAAATGTATACATGTGAAATCAAAGAATTTTTTTAAGGGAGGGAGTAGGAGTCTTTTACTTTTAACCAAAGATAAAATAGTGTAATCTATTTCTAACTGCAAATCACAAATAATTTGGCAAACAAATAAACATACAATTCATTCTGCAATGAATGATTTGTAAATTATCACCAAACTAAATTAAATTTATGAATTATTCAGGAAAATTTACCATTATATTTTGACATGCATCTATCAACTAGTTACTGGGTTAAGTTTCCTTCTTAAGGTGCAAATTTATACAGAAACAAACTATTAGGAAGGTAACATAAAAAGAGAGAAGATTTGAAACTACATCAGTTTATTTCTGCACCACAACAATTCTAAAGGAAAAAAGTCGCAGACTATTTTTTAAAATATATAAAAGTTTAGAGATTAGTGAACTTAAATCATTTACCCATTCAACCAATCAAGTTTAACTGAAAATGAATATTGTATTATTTGTAATTTTGTGACCACTTAACAAATTCATGTGCCTATTATTTTCACCCACTGTTATTTTCTCTGAAAATATTTAGGATTAATTACGATTCTACTTTTCAAATCAGTCCTGGACCAAGTTTCTTTTTAGAGATAATAGATTCAAATAAATGATCATTTAAAAAAAAATCAAAGAAAAGATAAGCATGTGACAGTTAAAATAGCAAGTTATAAAGATCTGAAGATTTCCTGTATTTTTCCAATTATTAACAGCCAATGTTTTAAAAGTTATTACTCTTTATTCAAAATACACAAAACAGGAAATGTTCTACATAAAAGAGATCAGTGATAGAAAAGAAAAATACTACTACACATCTTACAACTTTTGTTATATAGTCAAAAAAGAAAAAGGAAAAAAAAATTAAGGGCCAGTAAAAGGAACAGACAAAGAATGGGTGTAATTCAGCAGATACACCTTAATACTTAAGTGAAGTGAAGTGAACTCGCTCAGTCCTGTCTGACTCTTTGCGATCCCATGGACTGTAATCTACCAGGCTTCTCTGTCCATGGGATTTTCCAGGCAAGAGTACTGAAGAGAGAGTCCCAAATTGAGAGATGTAACTAAATGCCCTAACGTTTTTCCATTTTTAGCTTTCCTTCTCATCTCCTGTTAAAACAGCTTACAGAAAGCACAAGTCATACTAGGAAACAAAAATCTTCAGTCAAAACTCAATTCTACTAAATGGGGTCCAATATTTTACACTATTCTGTGTTAAAGAATTATTTCCACCACTTCATTTAATATTTCCCATAAAAAAGTTACTGTATGACAATCTCTGGGCTTCACAATCTTCATATCCAAGCATTAAACCTTTACACTTCTCACCCAAAAATGTGGGCTTTGCATTTTAGCATTAAATGTGAAAGTGAATGAATAATGTCTTTTAATCACATCATAGTCTGCATAGTCTGAAACCATTGTGTAAAGAAGAAAGGTTCTGCTGCTAATTATCTGTTTGACCTTGGTCAAGTCACAACTCCCATGTCTTAGTTATTTCACCCTATTCTACACTTCCATAATTCTAAATACTTAAATTAGCAGGCATTTAACAACAGGTTCTGTTTTAATTAACCCAAAAGGTAGTAAGCTATGAACAGTCAACACTGTATAAATAAGCAGAGGTGGTTGTAGCAAAATGTAAATAAGATGGTTTCCATACCATGGGAAGACTGTTTCTAATCCAGCTGGTCGCACAAAATCAGGTTCCTTGGGCACAATCAACAACCAGGCAACAGAATGGAAAAGGTTCAGTACCAGTCTTTACTAACACTGGCAGAGAAGCAACTATCCAACTGACAAGGTGTCCGGTGTTCCATGCCAGTAAATTTATAATATATAAGATAATATTCTCTAAGCAGATCAATACTGTGAAAAGATTCAATACTTTTTTTCTTCTTCTTCTATGGAGAAATCATTTTTAGATCACGTCCAAAAAAGAAAAAAAATCTGCCCTATCCTTCTGACAACTCAAAACCAAAATACTTTACCACTTAATACATATTTCCCTTAAAAAAAAAACAAACTTTTTTTCCTTCCTCTTGTCTAATGACCAGCTATTTGGAAGAACAGTATTCCTGATGATTATAATTCTACCAAGTTTTTAACAATGAGTAAATAACAAAATTCTACAAATGTTTACTACCAGGTAAACATTTGCAGAATTATTTTCATTTTGCCCACAATTTACATTGGCCCATTTGAAACAAAATTCTAAATCAAAGATTGAGCTTAACAAACGCTCCAATTTAAGATGTACAAGCAAAAGCAAACACATCCAAAATCTATTTTTAGAGTGGGTTTTCACTCTTCCGGTTTGCTCTTTAAAATTAGATTTACTGGACATATTTTCATGTTTTGTTAGCGCACTCCACAGACTCCCAGACACTCAACACAAACAATATCTGTTGATCACAAAAACAGCAAAGCCAACATCATAAATCCTGTTACTTCAGCAGGTAATTTTCTTCCTGTGTCCTATAAGTCACTCTTTTAAAAGTATGAATATAGAATCACTTATTAAAAAACAAAATAGCCTTAAGTCTTCCAATTTCTGGAAATGTATACTGCTTTCAATGACATAGCTTATTTTCAAACCCTATTTTAAAAGTACACACATTGTAAGCACTTCCACTTACCACATCACTCTGCTTGACCACCCAAATTGTATATAATTATTTTATAGTTAAGTTAATCATGTTCCCCTTATGGCCTGCAATTGTAATTATCTTTTATCTTGCCATTGATTGTGAAAACTGATAACATATTTCACTATTGGGATTATGTAACTATTACTTAATATATTTATCAAGATTGATCAACAGAAAAATAATAGAACTCTGTATCACCAAAACTATGATTTAATAGAAAAACCTGTATCACTTTTTAATATGCAGATGCATTATCTTGAAATTTTTTGAAAAACATAAATGCCAGGTATTGCTTTTTCTTTCTCCAGAGCTCCAGACATGTTTCTAATAAGCAGTCATGTTTAAAAACAACTGGACTATATGACGATCTTTTACTTTTATCTAGTTTGTTTCACTTTTTCTATTTCATATTCAGCGCTCCCATTTCGTTTATATTTTCCAATTTCTCCATCTTTTCTTTTTTGATGTTCTTAAATCTTTATCAAGCGTAATAAAAAAGCTTTTGTATACATATATACAATATGCATATTTTAGAAAACTTGTGAATTTTTGACTAAAATATTTAGGACATTTTGTTCCACTTGCTTGACTCACTATGAATAGAATGCGGATTTCTAATTTAAAAAAATAAATACACAAAAAACAACAAAAACTTACTGTACAGCACAGGAAACTATAGTCAATATCTTGTAATAACCTATAATGGGAAATAACTTCAGAAATAATGTATGTATAACTGAATCACCTTGCTGTGCACCTGAAACAGCGTAAGTCAACTATACTTCAATAAAATATATATGTAAAAAAAAATGAACTTAATCAAAAAAAAAGAAAGAAAAGTACACACACTGGAGGGGCACCTGAAAATGTCAATCACAAAAACAATGCGTTTTTCTACCATTTCTTGGCTCTCTTCTCTTAATTCCAGTTTCACTATTACTCAACAAACAAAATGTACCTACTTTAGAAACTTGAGAAATAAGTGCTCAGTAAAATGGCACTTGGGAAGAGAAAGAAAGCCATACTAAATAAACTTGGTATCAAGAGAAAAAGATCTAGTTGCCAGAAGTGTGTGTAAACTCAAAACAATTTTTCTGCCTTTCTCTAGGTGCCCATAGAACACAAAAAATAGCGGCCACACTGAACATCCATTTACCCTTTCAGACGGGATGCGGGGGGGTGGGGTGGAAGCAGGGAGAGAACTCCGCACCCAGCAACCAGAACAAAGCAACAGCCTCGTCTTTTAAGATGCACTGAGGTTTTGGAGGCTCAGCGGGTAATGAGACACCTCTCAGTGGTTCTGATGCTTTAACAACAGTGCTGGGCTTTAACCCGGACAAGACGAGGGACTGGACTGCTCGTCGGATTAGGCAAGACCCAGGAGCTGAGCACGAGGAGGAGGGAGAGAGGGGAGAGAAAGATGCCAAAGGCACTCCGGAAAAACAAAATGCAGGAACTGTACGTCCGGACCCAAGGCCCGGGTGGACGCCTCCGCACGGGATGCTGGGGGCGGGGGGACGACCCCTCCAACCATCGCCGCCCCTACATCTTGAGGCCCGTAAAGTCCCCGAGTAGAGGCCTGACACTCGTGCTGAGGGGACAGGAAAGGGACCCGGCTGCCACCAAGGCAGCGACGAAGACCCCGGCGGAAGAGGCTGCGCAGTAATGGCCGCTGCTCCGCCTCTCGCACCCCGACCGTGACCAGCTCCGGGCTCTCGCCCTGGGCAGCGGCTGCGGCGGCCACGGGCAACGCGGCGTCCGTTAGAGTCTTCCTGCCTCTGACAGCAACCAAGCTGGGGGCGGCGGAAAGGGCTGAGCCGTGCCACGCCAGCGCGGCTCCACTGCCGCTGCCGCGACGGCCCAAGGGCGTCCACCCACGTCCCAGCCCCTGACCCCGCCGCCGCCCCTCTCAGGCCCGGAGAGCAGGGCCGACGCGGGGAGTGCCGCGCTCGGAGGTGACGCCGCGGGCCATCACTCCTCTCCCCGAGGAGGACCCAGGGGTGGCTTGACTTTCACCCTGCGCCTCGAGTGGGCTTCGCCCCGACTCCCACCTCTGTGGCCACCGCCAAAGCCGCCTCGCCGTCTTTTCTCTTCGGCCTCCGAGCCCGCAGCGGCCGGGAACGCGCGCGGGTGCGCGCGGCCGTCACGTGACCGCCGGTCGCGTCGCGTCGCGGGGGCGGGGCCGCGAGAGGCGGAAGCAGCGCCGCGCCGCAGGAGCTCGCGCCGGCCCCGCCCCCGCCTTTTCCCCCAGGCCCCGTCCCTGAAGCCCGCGCGGCTCGTCTTCTCGGATCTTTGGGGACCTGCAGTTTCGCGGCTTGGGTTTTTCTAACTGCTTTATATTTTGCTGTGATTGTAATTAGGTTCCATTCTGAAAGACTGCAAGTCCACCAGAGAGAGAGATTAGGGGCCGAGGAAGTAAGACGCGTGTAGGGCCAGCAGGTGGTGCTACTCAGAAACCCAGCTTCCGTACCCAGGAGAACCCCTTGGGCCCCTAGCTGGATTTGAGGTTGAAGAGTTGTGGCAACACTGCGCGTTCTCGTTCAAAAAAAGCCCAGTTTATACCTCTTTTGAACCCTTGAGCAATTTATTCCGCGAAAAAAGAATTACTTTCCTTTTGGGCCCATTTTTCTTAGACTGGCTCACATGTGTGAAAGTCGCTCAGTCGTGTCTGATTCTTTGCGACCCAATGGACTGTAGCCCGCCAGGCTCCTCTGTCCTTGGACTTCTCCAGGCAAGAATACTGGAGTGGGTTGCGAGTTCTTCCACGGAATCTTCCAAACCCAAGGATCCGACCCAGGTGTCCCTTATTGCAGGGGGATTCTTTACCGTCTGAGCCACCAGAGAAACGCAGAAGCTGGAAAAAGAGATTAATCAGTATTCAAATCTAAAAACTAAAGAAATGGCTTAATGTTGGACGTGTGTGGTTTTAAACATCAAACTCCTGGCTGTATCCTCCATTTCATTTGAGCCTGTACGTTGTCTTTTGGAACTGATGTACTTTCTTAATTCTTAGTAAAATGAAGGTGGAAGAGCATGGTTTCTTACCTTTAAAAGAGCAGTATATATTTCAACATTCTTTGCCAGTATCTTCTTACTTGCAGTGCTGTTAAATTTCCAACTCTCATTAACTGTTTAGTAAAGGTTGGAAAATTTTCATTTCTTATATGTAGAGAAATAAGTGCATTTTATTTTATTCTGTTTATCTGTCTGCTGATCTATCCGTCTGCACGGAGAAATGGAATTAGTCTACAGGAATCTCACTAAAATGCCGTTATGGGCTTCAAACTCTGTCTCAGCTGCACTCGTAGTGTTAGTCATTTCAGTGAATGGCTTGAAGCTCAACATTCAGAAAACTAAGATCATGGCATCTGGTCCTATCACTTCATGGGAGATAGATGGAGAAACAGTGGAAACAGTGTCAGACTTTATTTTTTTGGGCTCCAAAATCACTGCGGATGCTGAGTGCAGCCATGAAATTAAGACACTTACTCCTTGGAAGGAAAGTTATGACCAACCTAGATAGCATATTAAAAAGCAGAGACATTACTTTGCCAACAAAGTCCATCTAGTCAAGACTACGGTTTTTCCAGTGGTCATGTATGGATGTGAGAGTTGGACTGTGAAGAAAGCTGAGCACCAAAGAATTGATACTTTGAACTGTGGTATTGGAGAAGACTCTTGAGAGTTCCTTGGACTGCAAGGAGATCCAACCAGTCCATTCTAAAGGAGATCACTCCTGGGTGTTCATTGGAAAGACTGATGCTAAAGCTGAAACTCCAATACTTTGGCCACCTCATGGGAAGAGTTGACACTGGAAAAGACTCTGATGCTGGGAGGGATTGGGGGCAGGAGGAGAAGTGGACGACCGAGAATGAGATGGCTGGATGGCATCACCGACTCGATGGACATGAGTTTGAGTGAACTCCGGGATTTGGTGATGGACAGGGAGGCCTGGAATTCTGCGATTCATGGGGTCGCAAAAAGTTGGACACGACTGAGCGACTGAACTGAACTGAAATTCCTTGTTCAAACTGAGGCAGGATGTAGCTGCCCCAGGGCCCCGCCTAAGGTAAAGTGATTGGTGATTCATTCCCTGTGGTTGAAACTCCAAGAGGAGAATTTTGTTGTTGTTCAGTCCCTCAGTCATGTCCGACTCTTTGTGATCCCATGGACTGCAGCATGGCATGCTTCCCTGTCCTTCACCTGTTTCCAGGAGCTTGCTCAAGGTCACGTCCATTGAGTTGGTGATGTCATCCATCTCATCCTCTGTTGTCCCCTTATCCTGCCTTCATCCTTCCCAGCATCAGGGTCTTTTCCAGTGAGTCAGCTCTTCCCATCAGGTGGCCAAAATATTGGAGCTTTAGCTTCAGCATCAGTCCGGCTAATGAATATTCAGAGTTGATTTCCTGAGACATTACTTTGGCCAAGATGAGAATAGCAGGACAACTGAGAGAGGAGGCTGGGGCCTGCCCAGACCCCATATTAATAATGCTTATTCTTTAGGTCAGGAGACCTCCTTGACCACAGGCAGAAAGGTTCCTTGAAGGTCAAAGGGCTGTGATGCGAAGAGATGCTATACCCAGAGGCCTCTTTAGTAGAATCCTTTTTAGTGAAGAGATTCGAGTGCACACAAGGGAGGAGCCTGAGATATACCAGATATGGACTCTGAACCAGGCAAATCAAAATGACCAACCAAAGGAAAATCAGAAGAAATGACCCATAAAAGTAATTCAGACTGCCATGAGGGTTCGACTCAGAAACTCTGAGTCTGCCCATGGGTCTATCCACACGTGCTATACTCTTTTTCCTCCCAATAAATACTTGCATCACTACATTCCATCTTTGTGGGAATTCTTTTCTGCAAAGCCAAAAAGCTAGGGCCCTTGTCATTGACCACTGGTCCAGTTGTTAGGATTTGCTGCTCTCACCGCCACGACTCAGCCTCTATCTCTCTACTTGGGAACCCAAGCCCCTCTTCAAGTCATTGCAGGCTGAGGCCGTCTGAGATCAAAACCTATCTTTAATTTCTCTCCTTCTCTTATGCCCCATATCCATTCTGCAAATAATCTGTTGGCTCTTTCTTCAAAACACATTCAGAATCGGACTCCTGACCTCCTCTGCTACAACCTAACATCTCTTTCAAATGGTTTACTGAAAGAGATTAAATCAGAGTCCAACAGATTCAAGATATTTCTGTAATAATGTTACTATCATTGGCATTCTATTTTGCTTCATTGAATCAGAGAGAAAGGAGTGGCAACAGACTGCCAGGATCTGCTCACTATTCATAACTCTTTCCCACAAGCATATAAAATGTGTTCATAAATACCACATATCTCAGGCACTCCTTCTTCCCCATACTATCCCCCCAACATATAAAAATGTTTGATATTGTTAGTTTAGTGATCAAAATATTCTGTTTGATTAATTCTAAAGATATCCATGAAAATGTGCTTGAGAAAATTATACATGTTTCAGTGGAAAATGTGTTGAAAGCCATTGCTGTAACTAGTTTAGGGCAGTGGTTTTCACAGTGTTTCCTAGTGTTCCCTGGAGGTTGTTCAGATCCTATCAGAGGGTCCTAGAGGTAAAAAATTATCTGGATAATAATACATACAAAAACTCTAGCTGCCTTGTTTCTCTTTCTCCCACCCCTCTCCTTTATCTTTACCACAGTGAAGTTTTCCAGAGGTCACATGATGTGTGACCATCTGTGTGGCCAACAGATTGAATGTAGAAGCAGATTCTAGAATTTACCTATATTAATTAGGCCAGGCACTAAATAAATTTGTAAAACTTTAGATAATACTGTTCTTTCTCACTATTAACTTTGCTTTGAAAAATATAGTTATTTTTCAGGAAATATCTATGTGCTTACTTTAATGGATTATTATTTTAAATGACAATTTTAATGAATGTAAAGTATTCATGAATATTTTAAACAGTTTTCAGTTTTAATTTGGTAACTATTGATAGATTAACATATATAAAACAGCTCTTTTGAGGCTTCTATAATGTTTAGGAGTATAAAAAGTTCCCAAGACCAAGAACTTTGAGAACTCTAGCTCTAGTATAGTCTAGAATAACCTGGGATTGTTTTGTGTACCAGCCCTAAGCTAGATTTCTTCCTACATGCCAGCAATCATCTGATAACTCTGGACACAACTTTCTCATGTGTTTGGAAACAGAACAAACCAGATTCAGGAATGCACTCAGTCATTATATCTAGCAGATGAATAGAAATAAAGCCGAGAGGAAGCTTTGGAAAGCAAACTTTTCCATTTCCAATTGAAGATTTTGTTTCAAGAGCTGATATATAGCTTGATCTCTGTCCTACTATTTGACATGTTGTTCAGTAATAAAAAGTATCTATTCTTTAAGTAGAATTCCTTTGTAAATAGTAGCAGACTGGGCAGTTTTGCTTGTGCTCATCCTTGACCTAGCCTAGTAACCAGTGCTCTTCCTTTGGTTCATTCTTAGTGTTTCTACAGCCCTGGAAACTACAGCTGAGTTCTGACAATTTTATGCCTGGGAAATAGCCCAACACAAAACAGTCCCTGAGTAAGGTGTTATAGTTTGACTGTGAAGGCAAGCATGCCTTTCCTAACCTTGACTGTATGTGTACATTATATATGTATGTTTTTAGATGTCTTACATTGACAACATTAGCTGTTATCTCCAAAGTTCATATTTGCTTCATTGGACATAATCTCATTGAGCATTATGTTGAATAACTACTCTATTTTACTTATTGGCAGAATTGCTTATTATTTTAAAGCTAGATCATTATTTTAATAAAACTGAAAAAAAAATAAAAAAATAAAACTGACACAGTGTACTCTGTTGCATAAATGAAATAGCTTACAGTCATATGGGCAGCAAATATGTTTTGCAATGCCACATTTTCCTCCAAATGGTTAGGATTTAGGAAAGCAATGTCAAAAAGTTTTATAATTATGCCTATTTGAATTTTTATTTATTTATTTAGGAATTATATACATATCAATGATCAGTTTAATTCAATTATAACCTAGAAGTTTGAAATATTTTTCACGGTATATCCATTAGGGTCCTGTTTGAAAAACTAACACCACCTTAAATATTTCGAACAAAGGGACTTTAATACAGTGAATTGGCTGCAATATATTATGAAACTGGAGGACCTAAAGAAGGAAGATGAGGATACCTTGATATCAGTAACTGCGGACACTCACAAGCTCTCCTAAGGATGGAGGAGCAAGGTTTTCACTGATGTTTCCAGGAGCCTATTCATATCCTCCCACAGGCTGCTCAAGCACCTCTGTATGAACTGCTGTAGGAGGAAGTCAGGACTCATAAGCTCACTAAGCCTACAGGAACTCATGGTGATTAGCAGTCGCCTACCCCACCACTGCCAGAGCCAGGATCAAGAAAAGAATCACATTCTCCGTCCCCCTCTTTCTATTTCATATAAGTTCCTTGCATTACTAGAACCACACAGGAAACCAGTGGTCAGTGGCTTCTGGGAAATAACTTTTCCAGATCCCTTTGATATAAAACAGAATATGCAAGTGCCAGTGAGAGGCTGGGTATCAACAGACAAGGAATTCGCTGCTTCTCTGACTAGAATTGAGTTCCCCTATTGGACCCCTGATATCCATATTGGTCCATGAGATTCTGGGTAATATGACTTCATTCTTGTAAATGGAGAATGTTGAAGAAGACTCTTGAGAGTCCCTTGGACTGCAAGGAGATCCAACCAGTCCATTCTAAAGGAGCTCAATCCTGGGTGTTCATTGGAAGGACTGATGCTAAAGCTGAAACTCCAATACTTTGGCCACCTCATGCGACAAGTTGACTCACTGGAAAAGACTCTGATGCTGGGTAGGATTGGGGGCAGGAGGAGAAGGGGATGACAGAGAATGAGATGGCTGGATGGCATCACTGACTCGATGGACATGAGTTTGAGTGAACTCCAGGAGTTGGTAATGGACAGGGAAGCCTAGCGTGCTGTGATTCATGGGGTCGCAAAGAGTCAGACACGACTGAGCAACTGAACTGAACTGAACTGAAAACTAGATGAAGTCATTGAGGACACACCAACCCCTGGCTAATGACTGTAAGATGTGGACATTTGACCCAAGACAGTGCTATCATCTGAAATTTGAGTACATTTACAGACAGTTTGGGGATAGGGAGCCTCTGCTTCTTCAGATGGCATCAAGTGCAGGTGTGACACCTAACCTGCCTCATCCATGTTGATATCCTGAGGAAAACCAGCCTGAAGGGGAAACTAATAGATAGAGGACAGAAGGGCTGACAGAACGGCAAAGGCCTCACCAAAGCACACAGAAAAGCTGTCATTTTTCTGAACTTCTCAATTTTCCGAGTTCATATATAGCCCTTATGTTGTTTGTCAGTTTGAGTTCATTTTTCATGTAGTATTTGCAACAAAAAACAATCTAATACATGATTCAGTTCCTGAATCTAGCAAAAAATGGTCGCATGCTTGAGCTAAATAAACTTTCATATTTCTGGCTCTCACACTTTCATAATCCTTCTAAACTGTTAGAAGTGTAAGACAAGTGTGGAAAAAAAAAAAACTGTTTTGCACAACTGATTCATCTTTCAACCTTCCACAGAGTACACAGGAAAAGAAAAAGATAACGATAAGGAGAAATTGCATGATCATTTAAGTCTGAATCAATGGATATATAATAAACTTTATATCTTTGAGAAGATATACCTTATATTCAGATGGCCATGTAATAATTACTAAATATGGAAAGAAGAAAAAAACTCATGAACTTAAACTACAAAGAATATTTCGATAAATTTCTCAATGCTTTATTGGGCTATATTTTTTCTGATAGCAGTGTAGTTAAACTGGGTATTAATAAGAAACTATTAAATGGGAAAAAAATCAGGTATCATTTCAAAATTCCAAGTCTCTAAATCTTGGACCAATAATAAAATTAGTATTATAATTTGAGACAATCTTAAAACAAGAATAACAAGAACATAATGTATTAGCACTTCTTGAACATGGGCAAAACTAAACTCAGAGAAAATTTTGTAGACTTAAAATGTTTTGTTGCTAAAAATAAAGCGTAAGACTAGGAGTTTTTAAAAGGACACAAGAATAGAGAAATAAAATTATAGGTATAAAAATCAAAGAAGGATCAATAATCCAAAAGTTTTCTTTGATTTGGAAATAAATACACAATATAACAGATAAATTTAGACAAATTTTATTAAGAAGAGATGTAAAGTACAAATAAGCATTATTATTCAGAATATGAAAAAGAGCCACATATAATGGGAGAAGTTAGCATCATTAGACAATAGTATACTAATTAATCTAAAACTTTTAGTGACTTGAGTAACTTGGAACATACCAATCTCTGTGTGCACAGAAATTTTCCCTACATTTTGAACTGTGTCTTCTACATAAAATCTTGCTATGGTCTGCATATTTGTGCATAGCCAAAATTCAGACTGAAATTCTAAATTCACAAAGGCAATGATATTAGTAGGTGGGGCCTTTGAGGTCTTGCGGGTACAGCTGTCTTGAATGGGATTAGCGTTCTTATAAGAGACCTTACAGAGCTCCCTAGAGCCAGACATCATGGAGTGCAAAGTAAAGTGGGCCTTAGAAAGCATCACGACTAACAAAACTAGTGGAACCGGTGGAATTCCAGCTGAGCTATTTCAAATCCTGAAAGATGATGCTGTGAAAGTGTTGCACTCAATATGCCAGCAAATTTGGAAAACTCAGCAGTGGCCACAGGACTGGAAAAGGTCAGCTTTCATTCCAATTTCAAAGAAAGGCAATGGCAAAGAATGTTCAAACTACCACACAATTGCACTCATTTTAATGCTAGCATTAAAGTTGGTTTTAGAAAAGGCAGAGGAACTAGAGATCAATTTGCCAACATCCACTGGATCATCAAAAAAGCAAGAGAGATCAGAAAAACATCTGTTTCTGCTTTATTGGCTATGCCAAAGCCTTTCACTGTGTGGATCACAACAAACTGTGGAAAATTCTGAAAGAGATGGGAATATCAGACCACCTGAACTGCCTCTTGATAAATCTGTATGCAGGTCAGGAAGCAACAGTTAGAACTGGACATGGAACAACAGACTGGATCCAAATAGGAAAAGGAGTACAAGACTGTATATTGTCACCCTGCTTATTTAACTTATATGCAGAGTACATCATAAGAAATGCTAGGCTGGATGAAGCACAAGCTGGAATCAAGATTTCCGGGAGAAATATCAATAACCTCAGATATGCAGATGACACCACCCTTATGGAAGAAAGCAAAGAGCAACAAAAAAGCCTCTTGATGAAGGTGAAAGAGGAAAGTGAAAAAGCTGACTTAAAACTCAGCATTTAAAAATGAAGATCATGGCAACTAGTCCCATCACTTCATGGCAAATAGATGGGAAAGCAATGAAAATGGTGACAGACTATTTTCTTGGGCTCCAAAATCAGTGCAGATGAAATTTCATGCAGCCATGAAATTAAAAGACGCTTGCTCCTTGGAAGAAAAACTATGACCAACCTTCAGTTCAGTTCATTTCAATCGCTCAGTTGTGACCGACTCTTTGCGACCCCATGAATCACAGCACGCCAGGCCTCCCTGTCCATCACCAACTCCCGGAGTTCACTCAAACTCATGTCCATCGAGTCGGTGATGCCATCCAGCAATCAGCATCCGCAGTGATTTTGGAGCCCAAAAAAATAAAGTCTGACACTGTTACCACTGTTTCCCCATCTATTTCCCATGAAGTGAAGGGACCAGATGCCATGATCTTTGTTTTCTGAATGTTGAGCTTTAAGCCAACCTTTTCACTCTCCTCTTTCACTTTCATCAAGAGGCTTTTGAGTTCATCTTCACTTTCTGCCATAAGGGTGGTGTCATGTGCACCAACCTAGACAGCATATTAAGAAGCAGAGACATTACTTTGCTGACAAATGTCCACGTAGTCAAATCTATTGTTTTCCCAGTAGTCATGTATGGATGTGAGAGTTGGACCATCAAGAAAGTTGAGCACCAAGGAATTGATGCTTTTGTTTTGTTTTTTTTTTTTTTTTAAATCATACTTTTTATTAAAAAGTATAGCTGATTTACAATGTGTTAGTTTCAGGTTTACAGCAGAATGATTCAGTTTTACAAATATATATATATATATGTGTATATGTTTATATATATGCACAAGTATATAAACACATATATATACATTTTTTGTATATACTTTTTCAGATTCTTTTCCATTATAAGTTTTTATAATATATTGAATAGAATTTCTTGTGCTCTACAGTAGGTCCTTGATGTTAGATATTTTATATAGAAAATCACACTTCTGATGATGTAATTGTTTTCGTAAAGAACCCAGACAAATCTATAAAATTTATTAAAACAAAAAATCTATACATAAAAGTCAATTGTTATTTTATATAAAAGCAAACAAGTTAGAAAAACTAATTAAATTTTTTAAAAAGACAGTAGTCATAAAAGTAAGAAAAACCAAAAGATACATAGAAATACCTTTCTCAAAAGAGAAGCACAAATACAGTGGAGACTGTTGAAATATTTGAGTTATTGAATCCAGGTGGTCTTGCTTCAGACTGTGCAGCTCCTTTGAAAGTACAGGAAAAAAATTAATTCCTCACTGTTCTCTTGCTGTTGTTGTTTAGTTGCTAGGATCTTCTGGACCCAGGGATTGAACCCACATCTCCTGCACTGGCAGGCGAATTCTTTACCACTGAGCCACTAAGGAAGCCTTGCTACATCCCTAAAACAAATTCAGAGACATTAAGGATTTAAATATGTGGAAAAGCTTAAAAATGTTTAGATGAAAATATAGGATAACACATTAATGACCTCTGGAAAGGAAAATATTCTGCACCTAAGATTTTTGCTTACAAAACGGAAAAAATTTAAATATGGCAACATTATTTTTTTTTAATAATAATTTAGAGGAATTTATTTTTTTTTTACAGTTCATAACTTTTATAAATAAAATAAATTAAATGTACAGTGAATAAGTTCTCTGAAATATTTCAATATTTCTGCAGGTTTAGTAACATCGTAAAATACATTTCAACTAAAATTCACAAATCTAAAAACCTGTTAGGCATTTTTAGGTGTTTTAAGATGGAAATGAAGACAAATGTTACATCGTAATATGCCAATTACAAATAGTACTTCAAATAGCAAATACTACAGTTTGTCCCAAACTTTAAAAACTATTCATGAACTCAACACTGAACTATTGATGGCTATGAGAATTGTTTCCTAGCCTTTTTGAAAATTTCAACCCATTTACGTTTAAGGTAATTATTGATAAGTACGATCCCATAGCCATTTTCTTTATTGCTTTGGGTTCAAGTTTATACACTCTTTCTGTGTATCCTGTCTATAGAAGATCCTTTAGCATTTGTTGGAGAGCTGGTTTGGTGATGCTGAATTCCCTCAGCTTTTGCTTGTCTGTAAAGCTTTTGATTTCTCCTTCATATTTGAATGAGATCCTTGCTGGGTATAGTAATCTGGGCTGTAGGGTATTTTCTTTCATCACTTTAAGTATGTCTTGCCACTCCCTTCTGGCCTGAAGAGTTTCTGTTGAAAGATCAGCTGTTATCCTTATGGGAATCCCCTTATGCATTATTTGCTGCTTTTCCCTTGCTGCTTTTAATATTTATTCTTTGTGTTTGATCTTTGTTAATTTGATTAATATGTGTCTTGGAGTATTTCGCCTTGGGTTTATCCTATTGGGGACTCTCTGGTTTTCTTGGACCTGGGTGATTATTTCTTTCCCCATTTTAGGGAAGTTTTCAACTATTATCTCCTCAAGTATTCTCTCATGGTCTTTCTTTTTGTCTTCTTCTTCTGGGACTCCTATGATTCGAATGTTGGAGCGTTTAACATTGTCCCAGAGGTCTCTAATATTGTCCTCATTTCTTTTAATTCGTTTTTCTTTTTTCCTCTCTGTTTCATTTATTTCTACAATTCTATCTTCTAGTTCGCTTATCCTGTCTTCTGCCTCTGTTATTCTACTGTTTGTTCCCTCCGGAGTGTTTCTGATCTCATCTATTGCATTATTCATTGTATATTGCCTCTTTTTTATTTCTTCTAAGTCCTTATTAAATCTTTCTTCCATCTTCTCAATCCTTTTCTCCAGGTTATTTATCTGTAACTCCATTTTGCTTTCAAGATTTTGAATCATTTTCACCATCAAAATTTGAAATTCTTTATCAGGTAAATTCCCTATATCTTCTTCTTTTGTTTGTGTTGGTGGGCAATTATCTTGTTCCTTTACTTGCTGGGTATTTCTCTGCCTCTTCATCTTGCTTATATTGCTTTGCTTGGGGTGGCCTTTCCCTCTTCTTGCAGTTTGTGGAGTTCTCTTTATTACGTAGTTTCTTCGCTGTGTGTGGGGTTGGACGGGTGACTTGTCCGGGTTCCCTGGTTAGGGAAGCATGTGTCGGTGTTCTGGTGGGTGGAGCTTGATTTCTTCTCTCTCCTTTAGAAGACAATGGGCTGCTTTTCTGGGAGCCTGATGTCCTCTGCCAGTATTCAGAAGTTGTTTTGTGGACTTTACTCCGCGTTCAAATGTTCTTTTGATGAATTTGTGGGGGAGAAAGTGGTCTTGCCATCTTATCCCTCTGCCATCTTGTTTCTTCCTCCCCAGAACACTGGATTCTTATATTCCACTTGGTCGTGGAGTATCTCTTCCCAGCTGCTCCAGCAAGGCGCAGCCGCTGTACCTTACCTTGGACGAGGGGTATCTCCTCAAGGCCGTGCCTCCTGCTTTGAATGTAGATCAGCTCCTCTCGGCCCTCCGGTGCCCAAGCAGCCACCGCCTCCTGAACGTGGTACAGCTCCTCTCGGCCACCGCCCTAACCCTGGGCGCCGGGTAGCTCATCTCAGCCACGATTCTGCACGTGGTCGGTTGCTCCGGAGCCGGGCGTCTCCCGCGTCTGCGCCTGCGCCGCCGGAGCCGGGCGTCTCCGGAATTGATGCTTTTGAACTGTGGTGTCAGAGAAGACTCTTGAGAGTCCCTTGGACTACTAGGAGATCTAATCAGTCAATCCTAAAGGAAATCAGTCCTGAATATTCATTGGAAGGGCAGATGCTGAAGCTGAAACTTCAATACTTTAGCCACCTGGTGTGAAGAAGTGACTCACTGGAAAAGCCCCTGATGCTGGGAAAGATTGAAGGCAGAAGGAGAAGTGGATGACAGAAGAGGAGAAGGACAGGGAAGCCTGGCGTGCTGCAGTCCATGAGGTTGCAAAGACTTGGACATGACTGAGCGACTGAACGACAACAGAGCTCCTTAGCCCTTCTACATGGGGGGCTATAACGGAGAGATTTGCAGCCTGTTAGAAGGTTCTCACTCAGTCATGCTGGCACCCTAATCTTGAACTTACAGCCTCCAGAACTGTGGGTGTAGGTTTTTGTTGTTTATAAGCTATGCAGTGTGTGGTATTTTGGTATAGCAGCCCAGATACTGTTCAGTTGCTAAGTTGTATTCTACTCTTTGCGACCCCATGGACTGCAGCATACCAGGCTTCTCTGTTCTTCACTATCTCCCAGGGATTGCTCAAATGCATGTCCATTGAGTTGTTGATGCTGTCTAACCATCTCATTTTCTGCCACCCTCTTCTCCTTTTGCCTTCAATCTTTCCCAGCATCAGGGTCTTTTTCAATTAGTCAGCTCTTCACATACAGTGTCAAAAGTATTAGAGCTTCAGCATCAGTCCTTCCAATGAATGTTCAGGGTTGATTTCCCTTAGGATTGATTGGTTTGATCTCCTTGCAGCCCAGATGGACTAAGACAAATGTCTTTCCCTTGATCTTTGCTGATTCTTTCTTGTCAGTGAGGTCTTAACCTTAAATGTCACTTGCTCATAGAAGCTTTCTTCTGACTCTTCAAAATTCTTCAGCATCCCTCAGCCTGTCATTCCCTATCACATCACATCCTTAATTTCACCAAAATATTTTTGCTAACTTGATATTTAAAATTTTTTTTCTTAATTTATTATGCTTTTTCTTCCGATAATGTAAGTCCTTTGAGATTAGGAATCTTGTAAACCTTTATTGCCCAAAGTTCATAGAACAGAGGCACAGAGCTGGTATCAATAAAAGTTTTAAATAATTAAAATCATTTTTAGGAAAGTAAAAAATGATAAGAATCACAAAATATACATGCGATAGTCATGGTATTACTTTAAAAAATAGTTTCAAGGCGTGACAGTATTAATATTGAACCCTTTAAATCTTCAATAAATAGAAACTCTCTGTGTTATATAAAATGTTTGATAGCACAGAAAATGATGACCATTTATTCAGTCATACATTTAGAAAACCCAAAAAAACAAAATTTCAAAATACTTAGAACTAGAAAAAACTTAAGTCAAATATTTAGATATAGAATATAAAAAATTAAAATTTTATTAAAATAGCAAAAAAGTAATATTATTTATTTTATAAATATTGTTTGAATTAATAATGGTTTACTTTGAGATTAAAATTTCAAATCAAAATCTGAAAGGATGTTGTTGGAGATGGACAAGTTAGTCTTAAAATTACCCAAATATGCTGGTGGCTCAGCTGGTAAAGAATCTGCCTGCAGTGCGGGAGACCTGGGTTTCTCTCCTTGGGTTGGGGGGAAAATTGTGTACTTGTAAGAAAAAATATCTTCTCTCCACCTCTTATACTGTAAAGCCAAGATTACAAACTGGCCACCCTTTTACCATAATTGGGCCACAAATGTATATGTTTATTGCATTGTATTTTAAAAATCAGAAAATTTTACATCAAAACATAAATGTTAAAAAAAACAAAACAGCTTGGGAGGAAAAAGCAAATCGGAAGATAGAGCAAGGCTGGACCCACATTTCCAGATGGTACTAACTGGCAGGAACAGAGGAGTGGCAGCCCTCCTGGTGCTCAGCAATTTGGCACAACTCTTCCTGCCTCCTGTGCTATGCCAGCTTGCCTCACGCGTTTATATGAGTGGCTGCAATCCTGTAGCCATTTGAGATGAAAAACACCAGATGGATCAAGAGTTAGATGTGAAAGATGAAACCATGAAACAAATTAGATGAAAACACAGGTGGATATTTAACTGGTTCTCGTGAGCTGGACTAACTCTTCGATTATTCTTGTTAATGAATGGTAGGCTCCAGGGGTTAGGGGTGAGTGAGTATTAAGTACTTCCTCACAACTCTCTATCAGATTCTAGAGAAAGCAATCCTCACACCAAATTCTTCCCCACAAGCAGCCATTTATCCAGCAGTTTTTATGAGAAAGTTGGCAGAACATCTCATCAGGATAAATGCTGTGCTGTGCTTAGTGGCTCTGTCATGTCTGACTCTTTGCGACCCCATGGGCTGCAGCCTGCCAGGCTCCTCTGTCCATGGGATTCTCTAGGTGGAATGCTGGAGTGGGTTGCCATGCCCTCCTCCAGGGCATTAGGATATATAGCGGTTCCTAAATTCTTACATAGGTGCTTCCCAGGTGGCTTAGGGATAAAGAATTCACCTGCCAATGTAGGAGACATGGATTCCATCGCTCAGTCTAGAAGATCCCCTGGAGGAGGAAATGGTAACCTACTCCAGGATTCTTGCATGAGGTTGCAGAGTCGGATATGACTTAGCAACTGAACAAGCAAATCCTTATGTCCTAATTAAACAAGAGAAGGAAGTGTCTCTGAAATTTTTTATCCAATGTGCATATCTCAAATGCCATTAATTTCACCAGTGAATTCACCAATAAGAACTCATCTCACCAACAAAACCCCTTTTCCACAATTTGTATATTGATTAGCCAAAGCTCTAGCAGTCTTAGAGACAAACTCGCTGAAGCATTCAGTCTTGGGAGTGCGACCTTTCTGATCGAGTGCTAGTTAATCACCATTTGAATGGGAAACTCTAATTAGGACAAATAGTTACACAGAAGGAGTAGCTTAAGCCAAGGAGCGTGTACCTCGTAGCACACTGTCTGTGCTCAGGTTCTTCAAACTGGAGTATAAACACCACCACTGGCATTTTGCAGAAAAAGCCCTTTCCAAGTATGAAAGAAATGGAAGAGATTACAAGAGAAAAGAAAATATTTGATGCCACAAAAATGACAAGTTTCTGTACATCAAAAATACCTTAAATTAAAAGGGGAATGAAAAACTGCTGGGATTATTAGGAGCAGTTATTTCTTAAGTGAAATACACATTTACATGTTACACACATGTGTGTGTTTCTAGTTTCCTCTTTGTCTTTTTATATGAATCTCATTGTGCAAAAAATGGTTACATGAATTTTCACTAAATTCTTGCTTCGGACTAAGCAGTTTCTTTCACACCAGCATTCTCATCTGGCTTCTATGATATATTGCTGCTGCTGATTCTCTTGAGTGTTACTCTGCTGGCCACAAACCATCTATTGGTCACTGTTGAGGAAACCCCTTCCTGATCTGAAGCAAAGAAAAAACTCCTGCAGTCCAAATGACTGCAGTTTTGTTGTTGTTGGAGAGAACAGTTTTGGGGGGATGTGTTTATTTTATGTTTTCTGAGTTTTTTTTTTTTTTTTTTTTTTGCCATGCACCAGTTATCACCGACCTGATGGACATGAGTTGGAGCAAGCTCTGGAAGTTGGTGATGGACAGGGAAGCCTGGTGTGCTGCAGTCCATGGGGTCGAAAAGAGTTGGACACGACTACAACTGAACTGAGTTATTACTCAGAGGTGCCTTCCATGACACACAAGAATTCTACAACCACAAAAGCTCCAGAAAATAGCTTATCTTTCTTCACTATTGCTATTGCACCTCACACAGCACACAGAGATTCCCAGAAGCCACCCTAGGCAGGATAACATCTTGGTGCCATCATGATGCCTTCAGCTCCAGAGAGTGAAGAAAGACCCTTCTTCTTCCAGATAGAGGCCCATCTCAATTCCTACTCTAGTATTAACCACTTCCTGGAATGACTGATCTTGAAAAATCCTTTCTCTTACTAAAAAATATCATGGTCACGCACCACAGTTCAACTTGCATCACAATGTTGTTCTATATTGGTACAATTCCCAAAACCTGTGTTATTCAGTCATGCACTGGACATCTGTTGTTTAAGGCTGCCAAAAATCCAATTCCCGTTCTTTTGAAATGGTGCCCTGAACTTAACACTGGGAAAACTGCTCCTTCACTATTAGTTGCAACCCTGGAACGATCAATCAAGATATCCCCATTTCCCCTGGCCAAGGGATGGACACGTGACCCAAGCTATACCAACCAGATCCTTTCTCTCCTTGGAATTTGAAGCTCATGTGGAATGTGGGGAAAGGTGGAAAAAGCAGGTGGAGTGAGTGGATCCACTCCATCTGGTTGTGACTTTTCATTTCTTTTCGTTTTTGCCATAGAAACTTTGACTTCTGACTTTTCCAGGACTGATTCTGAAGTTGTGTAAGGATGTCCCATGTTCCTCAATCCTCCAATATATTCCTCTATGGGTTTTTTCTTGCACCTAAAATTCTAAAGCAATGCAAGTTCTACTCATGATTATATTTTTACATAAGTTTTTCTCTAAACTTCCTGTTGTGTGTGTGTGTGTGTGTTAGTCTTCCATTCATGTCTGATGCTTTGCGATGCAATGAACTGTAGCTCGCTGGGTAACTCTGTCCATGGAATTCTCCAGACAAGAATACTGGAGTGGGTTGCTGTTCCCTTCTCTACGGGAGCTTCTTGACCAAGTGGGTGAACCCAGGTCTCCTGTGTTGCAGGGGGATTCTTTACCATCTGAGCCACCAGAGAAGCCCAACTTCCTATTACTCAGCTGCCTCTATCAGGATGGAATTCTACATTGATCTTACCAACTCCATTCACCTATCTGGTCTACTTTTCACTTGAGATGTTGGATCTATCCCAGCATGAGGCCAAGATCAGGTCATGCCTGGAATGTGGTTGGTAAGGTAAAATAACTCTCAGGACTCATTTTCAAATAATAATGCTTTCATTTTTGCTTTCATTTCTGTTGCTTCAGATCAAAAGTGCTCTTTGAGTTCATGACTGAAAGAGAAGAAAATAATTGAAATAATGACCAGAAATGTGGAAGGTCTTTGCCCTGTCCTTGCCACCTGGCAGGAATGAATAGGTCAATGCAAGTGTAATCAGAACTGAGGCTAATGAGTTCTGGGTGAAAAATTGAGTTTATCCTTGGGCAAGACAATCCCTTGTTTTGTAATAGACTTCTTAAAAATGTCTCTTTAAGTATTTCTTTAATCTCTTCGGTGGTGGTGGTCTAAAAGTTAAAGTGTTAGTAGCTCAATCGTGTCCAACTCTTTGCTATCCCATGGACTGTAGCCTGCCAGGCTCCTCTGTCTGTGGGATTCTCCAGGCAAGAATACTGGAGTGGGTTTCCATTTCCTTCTCCAGGGCATCTTCTTAAACCCAGGGATCAAATCCGGGTCTCCTGCACTGCAGACAGATTCTTGAGTCACCAGGGATGCCCCGGTGGTGGTCTAATGGCTAAGTCTCATCTGACTCTTTGAGACCCCAACGACTGTAGACCTAGGCTCCTCTGTCCATAGGATTCCCCAGGCAAGAATACTGGAGTGGGTTGCCATTTTGTACTCCAGGGGATCTTCCTGACCCAGAGATTGAACCCATGTCTTTTGCATCACAGGTGATCTCCTGCATTGCGGACAGACTCTTCATCGTTGAGCCACCAGGGAAGCCCTAATTGCTTTAATCACAGCTATAAAGCAAAAATCTGTCTGTGAGATAATAGAAAAAAATTAAGTGTGTTTGTGGGTCTGCCTTGGGTTCCTGGCACAAAGCTCCTAAAATTCTTGTAACTTCCTAAGTGATAGTGGAACTAGGAATATCCTTTGTTCTAATATTTGGTGTTTGGCCTTATTCCAAACTCAGAGTTCCTAAATCCCTTGAAATCTCCTGGGTGATAGCAGTGTCTTTCACTCTAATGAGGTGACTCCTGACGGGCTCCTCAATGTGTTAGTGATGATTGTGTCTACATGATGAAGCCTTCATAAAAATCCCAAAGATACTAGGTTCAGGGATCTTCTGGGTTGCTAAACAAAGTGGAGGTGCTGGGAAAGTGGTGTGCCAGAGAGAGCTTGGATGCCCCACACTACTTCCCACATACCTTTCCTTCTGTATCTCTTCCATCTGGCTGTTCTTCTGTATTCTTTGTCATATTCTTTTAAAATAAACTGGTAAATAGTAATTAACTCTTTTCCTGAATTCTGTTAAAAGCTATAGAAAATGAATTGAACCTGAGGAGGTGGTTACAGGAACTCTGATTTATAGCTGATGAGTCAGAAGTATAGGTAACAGCCTGAACTCTGGACTTGCTGTTAGCTTCTGAGACTTGCTGGGCAGCTTTGTGAGACTGAGCCCTTACCTGGTGGCATAAGATGCTTAGTAGATAGTGTCAGAATTGAATTCAATCGTAGGACACACAGATGGTATCACAGAATTGCTTGGTGTTTGGAAAACCCTCACACATCTGGTGTCCGAAGTGTTGAGTCTCATACGTACTTCCCAATATTCATTGCAGCACTATTTACAGTAGCCAGGACGTGAAAGCAACTAAATGTCCATCCACAGAGCAATTGTTTGGTACAGAGAAGAACCAATTCTGACTCCATGTTGGAACTGTTTCTTTGATTTGCCTTTTGTTGTTGTTGTTATTATAATCATACATAATGGACTGCCTCAAAAGACCCTGCCCTCAGCCTGACTGTTAAAGTGCCTTTGTTCAGCTCGGAGAAGGCAATGGCAAGCCACTCCCGTACTCTTGCCTAGAAAATCCCATGGATGGAGGAGCCTGGTAGGCGGCAGTCCATGGGGTCACTAAGTCGGATACGACTGAGCGACCTCACTTTCACTTTTCACTTTCACGCATTGGAGAAGGAAATGGCAACCCACTCCAGTGTTCTTGCCTGGAGAATCCCAGGGACGGGACAGCCTGGTGGGCTGCCGTCTATGGGGTCGCACAGAGTCGGACACGACTGAAGCGACTTAGCAGCAGCAGCAGCAGTTCAGCTCACAGATAATTTGACCCTGCCCACCTGTGAATAGAAGGGATTACCACACCCCTTCTAAAGGCTGCTGCTGCTGCTGCTAAGTCACTTCAGTGGTGTCCGACTCTGTGTGACCCCAGAGACGGCAGCCCACCAGGCTCCCCCGTCCCTGGGATTCTCCAGGCAAAAGCACTAGAGTGGGTTGACATTTCCTTCTCCAATGCATGAAAGTGAAAATTGAAAGTGAAGTAGCTCAGTCGTGACCGATGCTTTGTGACCCCATGGACAGCAGCCCACCAGGCTCCTCCGTCCATGGGATTTTCCAGGCAAGAGCACTGGAGTGGGGTGCCATCGCCTTCTCGGTTTTAAAGGCTGCTGCTGCTGCTGCGTCACTTCAGTCGTGTCCAACTCTGTGTGACCCCAAAGACAGAAGCCCACCAGGGTCCCCCGTCCCAAAGGTGTTTTGCAAGACTGCAGACCCTTTTTACTTTACCTGCTCACTGCCTCTTCCTCTCTATTCTGCCTTTTGATTTTAGTTCTGCATTGCTTCTCAAATCTCTAGTCCAATGAAAGGACCTGCATCCAGACCCGGACAAAATGATTACTTTGAGACATTAGTCTGCAGTCTTCTCGGTCAGCCAGCTTTCCAAATAATGTATTCTTTGCCTCAATGCCTCTTGGATTCACTGGCCTGTCATGTGGTGAGCAGAGCAAGCTTGGACTTGGTAAAAGAACAGATAAAGAAGATGTGGTGCATATATACAATGGGGTGTTACTTGGCCATAAAAAGAATGAAATAATGCCATTTACAGCAACATGGATGGATCTAGAGATTGTTGGACTGAGCAAATAGACAAGAAATATACTGAGCGAAAAGACAAAGACAAGTATATGATATCACTTATATGTGGAATCTAAAAAAAAAAATGGTACAAGTGAACTTGTTTACAAAACAGAAATAGAATCACTGATGTAAAAAACAAACTTATGGTTGAAGGGGAGGGATAAATTGGGAGATTGGGATTGTCATATATACATAGTTGACTAAAAAGGAAGGACCTACTGTGTAGCATAGGGAACCCAACTCCCAATGACCTATATGGGAAAAGAACCTAAAGAAGGGTTGATTTATTTGTGTACATAACTGATTCACTTTGCTGTAGAGCAGAAACTACAGAGCATTGTAAATCAACTATCCTCTAATAACAATTTTAAAATGTGAAATATTGTGAGTCTGATAGTAATATGAGAGTAAAGGAGAAACACAGGAATAGTATAGACTTTCTTTACATTATCCATTATTCTTAGAAAAGCCATGTTCATATTTAATATAATGCCTGTTTTACTCCTCCATATGATTTTTAGGATTATTTCTAAATTTCATTAAAAACCTGTTGGGATTATTTTGGATCATACTGGATCAATAGATGAATATATTATAGAGTTACCTAGTAAAATCCAAGATGTTCAGTTAAATTTGAAGTTCAGATAATCAAAATATATGTATATATTTGTATAATTGTTGTATTAATATAATTTGTAGTAAAAATACAGCCCATATAGGGCTACCATGTTGACTCAGATGATAAAGAATCTACCTACAATGCAGGAGACCCAGGTTCGATCCCTGGGTCAGGAAAATCCCTTGGAGAAGGGAATGGCTACCCACTCCAGTATTCTTGCCTGGAGAATTCCATGGACAGAGGAGCCTGGCAGGCTATAGTCCATGGGATCACAAAGAGTATAATACTTGGGACATATTTATACAAAAGAGCCTTTTTATTATTCCTTTGAAATTGAAGTTTAACTATTTTCTATTCTAATTTGATAACTCTGGCAATGTAATCTGGGAAGAAATGACATCTTTAAAATACTGTCCTCATTTTGACAAATACTATATCCTCTCTATCTATTCAGTGTTTGTATCACTAAATCATTGTGGTTGTATATCTGTCTCATTTTGTTAGATTTATTCCTGGGTGACTTAAATTTTTTCAAGTTATTTTAAATGAAAAAATTTGTTACTGTCCAGAAATTCTATTATTTTTTGTTTAGTGATCTCATATTTAGCAGTCTTGTTGAACTTTATTAATACATTTGTCTATAAACTATCCTGAATTTTTGTGTTTACAATGCTGCTGGTGGTGCTAAGTCGCTTCAGTCATGTCCGATTCTGTGCGACCCCATGGCCGGCAGCCCACCAGGCTCCCCCGTCCCTGGGATTCTCCAGGCAAGAACACTGGAGTGGGTTGCCATTTCCTTCTCCAATGTGTGAAAGTGAAAAGTGAAAGTGAAGTCGCTCAGTTGTGTCCAACCCTTAGTGACCCCATGGACTGCAGCCTACCAGGCTGCTCCATCCATGGGATTTTCTAGGCAAGAGTACTGGAGTGGCTTGCCATTGCCTTCTCCGAAATTTGGCTATCCTGGGTCTTAATTGTGGCACACAGGATCTTTAGTTGCAGCATGTGAACTCTTAGTTGCAGTTTGCAAACTCTTAGTTTCAGCTTGTGTGATCTAGTTCCCTGATCAGGTATTGAACCCAGGCCCCCTGCACTGCAGGCTCTAAGTTTTAGCCACTGGACCACTATGTAAGTCCCTAATCCATATAATTTTTTTTTTAACTGCACATAAAGGATCTCCAGTACAACGCTGGGAAGAAGTGGTAATAGCAGGTATCTTTGTCTTGTTTCAATTTAAAAAAAATAATGTCTATAATTTTATCAACTTTTATGTTTATTGAAGGTCTTTAATGGATAATTCCTGTCAGGCTAAAATTTTTCTATTTCTAGTTTGCTAAGAGTTAATCATTATTACACTGAATGGGTATTTAAACATCAAAAATACTTTCTAAATCGATAGAGATCATCATATGGTAGTTTTCCCCTTTAACTTTGCAATGTGGTAAATATAGTAACAGATTTCCAGTTAGTCTCAACTTAGTCAAGGCATACACAGAAACAAACACACATACACACTGGTGGATTCCATTCATTAATAGTTTGTTTAGAGGGTTTTTATCCCATGTGAGGTCAGCTGATCATTTTTCTTTCTTGTAGTATTTGTATCTGACTTTGGAGTGAAAGCTTTCTTGGCTTTATAAAATGAAATCATTAGAGAGGGGGTTCAGTTTTTACTGTCCTTTAAAATAGTTTGTATAATTTTAGATTGATCTTTTCCTTGAAACAAAATCCTCAAACTTCAGCCTGCCTTGTGTACAGACTCATCGGCTCTCACGTAGGATTGCTCATTTGGTGGGTGTGAAGTGGAACTTGAGAATTTGTGGGTCCTACAAGTTCTCAGGTGATGCTCATGCTCATGTTCTAAGAGCTCAACTTCAAAAACTACTGCTTTAAGTATTTGGTAAAATTTATTTATAAAATCTGATGGGCCAAGTCGTTCAGTTTTGTTTTCTTAAGTAATTAGTGCATTTGAAACTATTAATTCATTATAGATCTATACTATGATTTTTATTTATTTTTTAGGCTATACATTATTGGTTTTTCATTTTGTAGCAGAGTAGTTATGGAACACAGTGTATGTTATTCGTTTGGGGGCATTTGTTGAGACTACTTTGTTGTCTGGAACCTAGTCAGCATTTGAAAATGTCTCATTTGAGCTTGAAAAGAATGTGCATCCACCAGGACACTAATTTAGTACCTTCACTAAGTTATTGATTTTGTTGCTCACATCTTTTAAAAAATGTTTTAACATTAACTATCAGTAGTAGTAGTGTTAAGTCATTCAGTATTGTCTGACTCTTTGTGATTCCCTTGGACTATAGCCTGCCAGGCTCCTCTGTCCATGCGATTCTTCAACAAGAATACTGGAGTGGGTTGCCATGCCCTTCTCCAAGGGATCTTCCCAATCCAAGAGTTGAATCCGGGTCTCCTTCATTGAAGGTAGACTGTTTATTGTCCGAGCTACCAGTGAAGCCCTAACCATCAGTAACTATTCATAACTGTCAGTTTCTTGGAGACAGGTGTTAAAATTTTCCATTGTGCAGATACCTTGTCACACTTCAAATTTCCTTTCTGCCTGTGAATCCCAGCCCCTACTGATATATCTGATTGAATACTCCATGGGCTGAGACCTAGCTTCACCTTTGTTCTCTACTATCGCTTTATGTCTATGTTTACGGCTCCTGGAATTTTCCTGTCTTCTTTTCAAGCTGAAAGTTGTACTAAGCCATTTAAAAAATATTTCATTCAGAATTTTCCTTATTGTCAGAGGGAAACCATCTATACTAGCTGGGTTTGCTGTGTTTGTTCCTGCTTTTCTTCTGCTTTCCAATTCTGCCTTGAATTTCCTTTAACTATAACGTTTATCTTTATTAATTCCTCTCACCTGTGTCTCCCTTATTTTCACTTACTGCATTCTTTTTTCTAGTCTCTTGGATTGGACTCCTTATTTTCTTGTCATTATTTTGTACTAATTTTGTAAAAGCACTCAAGAATTTTGATTTCTCCATAAAGAATTTTTTAAGGAGAGGTATATGCCTTGAATATTATTTTCTTAGTTTTCATTTGTAGCATTGCTCTTTGTCCCTCTGTATTAGTTTTTTTTTTTTAATTTAAGCAGGTTTTGCTTGTGTAAAATTACTCAATCAAAAATTTTTTCCTATTACAGGGGTGCTTAAAAAGGCTATGTAATGTCTGCAGAATTTAGTCAATACATAGCTATTATATCTCTTATTAATGAGATTATTCAGTTATACTTTATATAATTTTTAACCTAGTTGGCCATTCACGATTGAGAATGACATGGTGCATTTAATCTATGCCTTTTGTGCTTACAAAATTTTTTTCTTTAACAATTTTGTGTTATATTTCTAATGGTATTTAAGTATGTGGTATTTATTCAAATGGCAGTTAAATAAATTAGTTTTAAAAGTGATATGTAAAGATGTAATGATATATAAGTCATATGACTTTACTTTTATCACTACATATCAATTTTCCTTGGAGAAGGAAATGGCAGCCCACTTCAGTATTCTTGCCTGGAGAACCCCATGGATAGAGGAACCTGGCAGGCTGCCATCCATGGGGTAACAAGAGTCAGACACAACTTAGTGACTAAACCACCACCACCATCAATTTTCCTATTTAAAATTTTTTGGCCTGAATTATAATTTGTTTTTTGAAGATTCCACAAATAAAAATTTCATTCTCTTATCTTCTACATTCTCATTTATATATGTAGTTTATTTAAGATGATATATATTTATATAAGATCGATCTTGAAGGCAAAGAAACCATATATACATCTCAGATCTGTGAGACATTCACTGTGTATCTCTATTTCCTCAACTGTAAAGTGAAGATAGGTGTACAATCTACATTAGAGGATTGTATTAAATTTAAAGACTATATTACATGTAAAGTGCTTAGCCACTGTATTATATATAACCCTATATTACCTATCATCTACCTATGTGTCAAACATATGTAAATTAACACTGGAAAAATAGTGAACATTCAATAACTGTCAGATCAAAAAATGAGAAAAATATTCCTTAAACAAATATTGGCAACTTAAAACATCAACCCAAGTATATCCCAGTTTAATATCTCTGGGCTTTTAAAAATTGCAAGTGAAATGAAAGTTGCTCAGTTGTGAGACTGACTCTTTGTGACCCCATAGCCATGGAATTCTCCAGGCCAGAATACTGAAGTAGGTAGCTGTTCCCTTCTCCAGGGAATCTTCCCAACTCAGGGATCGAATCTAGGTCTCCCACATTGCAAGCAGATTCTCTACCAGCTGAGCTACCAGGGAAGCCCTTTAAAAATTAGGCAGAACATAATACCCTTAACAATAACTTTTGTTTTGTGGTATAATTTAAAAGGGGCTTCTCTGGTGGCTCAGATGGTAAAGAATTTGCCTGCAATGCAGGAGACCCAGGTTTGATCCCTGGGTCAGGAAGATCCCTTGGAGAAGGGAATAGCTACCCACCCTAGTATTCTTGCTTGGAGAATTTCATGGACAGAGGAGCCTGGCAAACTACAGATAGTTTATAAGATAGTCCAAAATTTTAAAGTTTGGATTTAATTATGTAAGCATTAGAAACCTATCTTTCAGTTTTGAGCAGGATACCATGGTGAAGATAGTGGTAAGGAACAATCTATTTGGCACTGTTGAACAAGAGATCTACGTTTATTTTAATCTAGAGATATATGATAACAAGAAAGCTGCAAGGCAAAATTGAGGAAAAAATAGGAAACACTGCTAAGAAACATCACATACATCTATTTAAAAAAAACCTTTTTTTTGGAGTATAGTTGATTTATAATGTTGTTAATTTCAGATGTACAGCAGATTTAACCTGTTATACATACCCATATATCCACTCTTTTTTAGCTTCTTTTCCCATGTAGGCTATTGCACAGTGTTGAGAAGAGTTCCTCGTGCTATTCAGCAGGCCATTATTAGTTACCTAAGTGTGTATATAACAATCCCAGTCTTCTAAATTATCCTTACTTCCTGTTACTCCTGGTAACCATAAGTTTATTTTCTACATCTGTAATTCTGTGTCTGTTTTGTATTTGTAGCCTTTTTTTTTTAAGATACCATGTGTATGTGATATCATATGATATTTGTCTTTCTCTGTCTGACTTACTTCACTCGTTACGACAATCTCTACATCCATTCATGTTGCTGCAAATGGCATGATTTTGTTCTTTCTTATGGCTGAGGAAATTTTCCATTGTATATACATACCGCATCTTCTTTATCCTCCATGTTGATGGACATAGAAGAGTGGATAAATGTTGGTGGACATTTAGGTTGCTTCTATGTTTTGGTTATTGTAAATAATGCTGCAAATTGGGATGTATGTATCTTTTCAAATTATGGGTTTCTCTGGATGCATGCCGAGGAGTGGGATTGCTGGATCATATGGTAGCTCTATCTTTAGTTTTTAAAGGAACCTCCGTACTTTTCTCCCTAGTGATTGTACCAGTTTACATTCCTACTAATAGTGTAGGAGGGTTCCCTTTTCTTCAAACCCTCTCCAGCACTATTGTTTGTAGATTTTTTGATGATGGCTATTCTGACCTGTGTGAGGTGATACATCACCGTAGTTTTGATTTGCATTTCTCCAATGATTAGTGACATTGAGCATCTTTTCATGTGTTTTTTTGGCCATCTGTATGTCTTCTTTCAGAGAAGGCAATGGCAAGCCACTCCAGTACTCTTGGATTTAAATGTTTATTTAGATCTTCCTCCAATTTTTGGATTGAATTTTTTTTTTTTTGGATATTGAGCTGCATGAGCTGTTTGCATGTTTTGGAGCTTAATCCCTTGTCGGTTACCTTGTTTATAAATGAAATATCACATAAATCTTGATGAAAATCAAATTTCCAGAGTTTCAAAGTAAATCTTTAAAATTTGTACTTCATACATCTATAAATTCTCAGAATTTAAAAGGGAAAATTAGCTTTTATTTATATTTTAAAAATTTTGTGAGCACATAATTTTTTTTAAATACAATTTAAAATTTTTAACTAGAACTTTCTCTTCCAGTCACAATGAACTAATAGAGACCAGATTGCCTTCAAGACCAGAAACCCACACCCCTTGCCTTAAACAACTAGAAAAAGAGACACATGAGAAATATACGGTTTTGGACATTGGACAGCAAATAGCACAGGATGTTGACTCCTGAGAGAAGGGAAATAAACAGTGCAAGACTTCTGTTTTTACCAGTTTATTCTCACAGAAAATTTTCATGCTGTTATATAGTTAGAGGAAACTGAATAACCAAGGCCTTACTAAATTGAAGAGAAAAAAAGTAAGAGTTTGGGAGCCTGAATTTCTGAAGAGATAAAAAGCTGCACAAAAAGAGTTCCAGAGATTTTTTAGAGGGATCTCTTGAGTTTTTAGCTGAGAAGCAACCTACACATAAATAAGAAAAACTATCTGAGGATCATGGAAAGAACTGTCATGAAAAAGTAAGCAGAATAATTCCTAGAGATCACTCACAGTTGGGAATTGTTCATGTTCTTACCAACAAATGTGTAAATACCATACAATACAAAGTTCATCAGATGACATTCTCTGAAGAGCATCATGTTAGTGGAAATATTTTAGCTCTAGACTGAAGGCTACTTTGGACATTCTGATGACCTCCTATTTAGCCTGTTGATGAAGGAGGGTGACTTCACTTTAAATAGTATGAAGAGGCCAAACACATGACACTCAACAATGGACAGAGGAGATTGGCAGAGGTTTACTGGCCACATACACTCACAGCTTGGGAGTGGACATGTGTGCATGCTAAGTCGCTTCAACTGTGTCTGACTCTTTGCAATGCTATGGATGTGTAGCCCACCAGGCTCCTCTGTCCATGGGTTTCTCTAGGCAAGAATACTGGAATGGGTTGCCCTCCTCCAGGGTATCTTCCCAACCCAGGGATTGAACCCAAGAAGGAAATGACAACCTACTCCAGTATTCTTGCCTGGAAAGCCTCATGGATGGTGGAACCTGGTAGGCTACAGTCCATGGGGTTGCAAAGAGTCGGACATGACTGACCGACTTCACTTTCTCCGTATACCATATAGGGATACATGGAGTGGCGGGTGAATGTGGGGGCAAAGGAATCCCAAAGGGCCAGGGGAAGCAGTTTCCAGGCTGTGGAGAGGGAGGAAATTGTTAAATTGAAAGACGTCAATCACCAAATCTCACTCAAGCAGGAACAGATAATTTGAATGCTCCTACATCTGTTAAAGAGATAACAATTATATAACTTGTATAATTATATAACAATTACATAACTTCCCACAAAGATAGTAAAGCTACCACTAAAGTGCTACCAAAACCAAGCAAAGTTGTGCCAAGAAACAAAAGAAAACAAATAAGAAAATTATGGATCAACGTGCCTCATAAGCATATGTAAAAAACTTCAAACAAAAGTTTAGCAAACTGAGCCCCTAAATATATTAAATGGATAATATACCATAATGAAATGGGTTTTAGACTAGGAATAGAAAGCTAATTTTACAGAAAATAAATCAGTGTATTCACTAAATAACAAGTTAAAAAAGAAAAATCATATCGAAAACATCTCAATAAATGTAAAGAATGCTTGACAAAATTACATCTATTCCAGCATACTCCCACAACCTGAAAAAGGAAATCTGTACAAAAACAAACAAAACCAAACCTACAGCTGATATAATACTTAATGGTAAAAGAACAAATGTTTTTCCTCTAAGGGCAGGAACAAGACATAAATGTTGGCTCTTCCTAAATTCATCATTGGGAGGAAGGGCTACATCATGACAGAGTTGCATATCTGAAGTGAAATTTCCCTTGTTTATATCTGTGAGAATACACGCAAGTGCCTATCTGTTTATTGCTCAGTGATAGAATGAATAGGGAGGTCACATATAGGAGGATTCTTTCCCAGAAGCCAAAAGAATACAAACTTTCCATGCTTTTTAAGAACTTTTGGTTAACCTGACAATTTTTAACAAATGATGATTTTATTTTCGGTCCCAAATTCTACCTCACATTGATTCAATTTGAATTCAATTCAATCCAAATTCTACATAGTATTAGCCCAAAGTCTTTTTGTTTTGCTTAAGAGGAGATGATTATTTTAGGGAGGGTACACTGAAAAAAAAAACACTGGTCTGGAAACGAAAGTTCTGATTGTGACCTTGGTTCTGCCGTTTAGGCAATTACCTTATCACTTCTTAGCCTCAATTTCTCATCCAATAAATAAGTAAAAGGCTAGACTCAAAAGATCCTCTAACTCTCTTCCAGCATAGAGTTTTTCTTGTATCTTTCATACTTTAACAGGCAACAAAATCACCCAGTGAATTTGTTAAAACATAGATTCCTAATTCTTGCATTGAGAGTTTCTGATTCAGTGGATCTGTGGGAAAGCCAGATACTTTGCATTTCTGACAAATTCTGAGGTAAAGATGCTATTGTGATCGATCTTCAGACTATACTTGGAGTAACACTGGTCTAAACTCTGGAAATAGTGGCAATTCTGTTTCAAGACACTAGATGATATATTTTTGGATTAAAACTAGTCAAAATACTCCAGTGAGGACAGTGTTTTGAAGAGTTCATCATAAAAATATTTCTGTTGCTATAAAAAGCCAGTATTTATTGTTTTATATTATCAACTGGTTTTGGTTGGTTAATAAAGTACATGCTTAGTTTATGTGTATGCTTTAGCAAATTTAACCCCTTTTACTGAATAACTTTTATGTACAAAGATTCTTGACTTGTATTTTGGACTGTATTTTGAGCATAGGTTAATGCCTTTAATCTTTCATGAACTCATTAGTAAGTGGGGGAGGCAGGCAAAAAACAAACAACTTTATATAAAGCATCAAATAAAAATGTTAAAATAGTTCTTTAAAAAAACACAACATACCCCCTTTAAAAACAGAGCAGGATGAAGGAGAGATTAATTCTAACTGAAGTGTACAGAGAAGAGTAACAAATAGTATGTTACAACCTGGTAACCAGATCCTGGTCATAGAGAAAGTAGGAAATTCTAGTGTAAGGGAACCTATGAAATAGATATGGGGAGACCTATTTTATTGTTTAGTATTTACTTGACTTTACCAGGTCTTAGCTGTGACACCTGGGATCTGTATTGTGTCACACAGGATCTTCCGTTGCAGAGCAGGGGCTCAGTAGTTGCTCTGTTGCATGTTCCCCAGCCAGGGATTGAACCTTCATCTCCTGCATTGCAAGGCAGATTTTTAACCACTGGACCACCAGATAAGTCCCTATCGGGACCTATTTTAAATTCTCTTCCATATTAGAAGACTCACTTTTTGGGGTCTTTCTTTTGTAGTGCTACACACATTTTTCAAGTGCATTCCTTTTAAACATACTGGGGATGATCTAGAAATAATCCACCAAGCAGCCATTATGATCTTAAAAAGTCACTTTTAAATCTATTGCTTCTCATTAACAGTAATATCTTCTACATTTTCATGTTAATGAAGAATGGATAATCAAATAGATAATCAGTGAAATCATACACTAGTCAAATCAAATTTGCAATAGAATGAACAATATTTCTAAAAATAAATTTTGGTGAAAGCTTCAATGTAATGTGTGACTCACTGGAAAAGACTCTGATGCTGGGAGGGATTGGGGGCAGGAGGAGAAGGGGACGACAGAGAATGAGGTGGCTGGATGGCATCAGCGACTCGATGGATGTGAGTTTGAGTGAACTCCGGGAGTTGGTGATGGACAGGGAGGCCTGGCGTGCTGTGATTCATGGGGTCGCAAAGAGTCAGACACGACTGAGCGACTGAACTGAACTGAACTGAACTGAATGTGTGTTTTCTGATTTAAGGAGAATACATAATCATATGAGTTATACATATAAACTATCTGCATAATATTCATGTAATTATATGAGTTGAACTATAAAGTAAGTAAAATATTAGAAACTAAAGTTCCAGAGGTGAAGAGGTTTAACTGGATCCAAAGGCTACACCTGTAGGTTTTATTCTTTTATTCTAGTTCCCTACTTGCATTGTGATATTGACTTATTATGGTATTCATAATGATTGGTATAGTATATTTAATGACTATTATGTGCTATCCACATAACATGCATTTTCTTGAATAATCCCAAGAATCCTAGAAAATAAATATTACTAACTTCATAGTAAATATAAAATTTTAAAGTTACCTTTCAAATGGCATGGTAGATTTATACTTGACTCCAGAGTGAGTACTTTGCCCACACCACTTACTTTGTTTCGAATTATTCTGTTTTCACCTTGGAAGAGGAAATTCCTGCTGATTTAATTACTGATTGGTCAGTACTATCAGCTTCCCTGGCGTCTCAGTGGTAAAGACTCCACCGGCCAATGTAGGAGACACAAGAGATGCAGGTTTGATCTCTGAGTCATGAAGATCCCCTAAGTAGGAAATAGCAACCCACTCCAGAATTATTGCCTGGAAAACTCCATTGACAGAAGAGCCTGGCAGGTTACAACTACAGTTCATGGGGTTGCAAAGAGTTGGACATGACTGAGCAACATTACTGTTATCAGGCATGTATCCACTTTGTGTGTGACCTAAAAAAAAGTCTTTATTTGTTTGGCTGCACCAGGTCTTAGTTGAGGCATGCAGGATCTAGTTCCCAAGCCAGGGACCGACCCCCAGCCCCTGCACTGGGGGCAAGGAGTCTCAGCCCCCAACCACTGGACCAACCACCAAGGAAGTCCTTGTCTGTGTCTTCTGATTAACAAATCAAGCAGGGACAGGGGGGATAAGAGGGTGGAGGAATCGGTGGATGTGGAGTACATCTCTCTCCTTGGATACATCAGGACCAAATCAAGCAGAAGAGTTATCCTGATGGTGCTACACGTGGGTACGTGCATGCATGCTAAGTCTCTTCAGTTGTATCTGACTCTTTGCTACCCTATGGACTGTAGCCAGCCAGGCTCCTCTGTCCACGGGGTTCTCCAAGCAAGAATACTGGGGTGGGTAGCCATGCCGTTCTTCAGGGGATCTTCCTGACTCAGGGATCGAACCTGGGTCTCCTGCGTTGCAGGCAAATTCTTTACTGTGAGCCACCAGGGAAGCCCCAGTGGTTCCAATCAAATCACACGAACAAAGCCAGTCTTCCACTAGATAAAGGTCTCTTTGCCTGAATTCCAGTTCCCAGTCTCCTTCAGTGGCCCGTCATCCCATTCTTCCTGAGTTCTGCTTGTTTGTGTGTATGTAGGCTTCCCTGGTGGCTCAGAGGTTAAAGCATCTGCCTCCAATGCGGGAGACCCGGGTTCGATCCCTGGGTCGGGAAGATCCACTGGAGAAGGAAACAGTAACCCACTCCAGTATTCTTGCCTGGAGAATCCCATGGACGGAGAAGCCTGGTAGGCTACAGTCCACGGGGTTGCAAAGAGTCGGACACGACTGAGCGACAGAACAGAACGGAACGGATGCTCTTTTCTGTCTTGGTTCGTATATTGATCTGTCTTTATAAAATGTACTTTATAAAGTACATGCTTCTTTCATATGTGAGGATCTCTCTTTGTGATTGTGTTACTGTATGAATTTTTTAATATCACTTTCCCGTTGTCTTTCTGGGATATGTTTGTGCTTCTCTCTGTGCATAGCTTCCTGCCCAATCCTTTATCTTTATATACGGGTCAGTTTTTACATGTTCAATTCACTTTCTCTTTTTTTCCTTTGCTGTCTCTGCCACTTTCTACTTACTTCTCTCACTCTCTCCCAGGCAGATAGTACAGCGGAGTGGGTTAGAGGACATACACTGAAGTCAGATTGCCTGGGACCAGACCTCAGCTCTGCCACATACTGTGAGATGACTTTGGACAAATATCTTCACATCTCAGAGTTGGAGTTTTCCAATTTGAAGTATGGTGATGATAATAGAGCCCAATCATAGACACAGACAAACTTCGAGATGGTCTGTCAAAACTGTTTAGGATTCCAAGTTCACCCACAGAACCGTCCCTCCTGGAATGCCATCTGTCAGAGGTGTTACTCCGAAAGAAAGTTTGCGATCCCTCCACAATTAAGCCTGGATGGAGAATTTTTTTTTTAACATATTCAGTCTTTGTGCTTTGGAAGAGAGAAAAAAGTTTATCAGTTTCTCTTCTATTCAAGATAACATATAGTCTTAGGCCAAGTTTCTGAGAAGCACAGGAGCCCCCAGGTTCATGATTTGTAAAGGAAGTGCTCAGAGACCACAGGAAGGGAGCCATGTTAGCAGGACAGGGAAGCGAAAGAAACCAGCGAGGAGCCTCAGCCTGATTTGAGGGAATGTCACATTCTCCAGAATGTGAATTTCACCTCAACATTTGTCCTGATTGGAGGGGGAAAGAACTGGGCTTTCATATTTCTATGTCAGTAGTTATAAGGGCTGGGACCATGGGAGGTACATAAGCTCTCAGGTGCCTTCACTTCTTTGCTCCAAGTCTATAGGCAAACAGCTTCAGGTGGCCTTAGGCAGTTTTCTGAGGAGACTCAGGGACAGGCTAGAAATGGGCAGAGGGCCACTCAGGGAAGGTAATGGGCACCCAAGGAGCTCTAGGCAGAACACTGAGAATGTCCCCAGCCCTACACATATCAAAATGCAAAATGAATTGACATTTTAGGAATAAAATTTCAGTTCAGTTCAGCCACTCAGCTGTCCGACTCTTTGCGACCCCATGAATCACAGCACGCCAGGCCTCCCTGTACATCACCAACTCCCGGAGTTCACTCAAAATCACTTCCATCAAGTCAGTGATGCCATCCAACCATCTCATTCTCTGTTGTCCCCTTCTCCTCCTGCCCCCAATCCCTTCCAGCATCTGAGTCTTTTCCAGTGAGTCAACTCTTCGCATGAGGTGGCTAAAATATTGGAGTTTCAGCTTTAGCATCAGTCCTTCCAGTGAACACCCAGGACTGATCTCCTTTAGAATGGACTGGTTGGATCTCCTTGCAGTCCAAGGGACTCTCAAGAGTCTTCTCCAACACCACAATTCAAAAGCATCAATTCTTCAGCAATCAGCTTTCTTCCCAGTCCAACTCTCACATCCATACACGATCACTGGAAAAACCATAGGCTTGACTAGACGGACCTTTGTTGGCAAAGTAATGTCTCTGCTTTTTATTATGCTATCTAGGTTGGTCATAACTTTCCTTCCAAGGAGCAAGCGTCTTTTAATTTCCTGGCTGCAATCAGCATCTGCACTGATTTTGGAGCCCCCCCAAAATAAAGTCTGACACTGTTTCCCCTGTTTCCCCATCTATTTCCCATGAAGTGATGGGACCAGATGACATGATCTTAGTTTTCTGAATGTTGACCTTCAAGCCAACTTTTTCACTCTCCTCTTTCACTTTCATCAAGATTTTTTGAATAGGTTCAAATTTACTTTAAAATTTTAGTCCTTCATAAGTGATGGTGCTTTAACACAGGTGGCATTGTCCACATCTGGTTGTTCTACTTCTTGAGTCATGACAACACATACCTAGTTGGATTAGACACTGGTTCCGTCTTTTAAGAATAGTAACTATAGTCAGTCTGAAACTTAATTCAGACTCATTTTTCTTATAATTATACTTATAAGTTGGTACAAGTGATAATGGCATAGGAAAGAGAAGAGGTTTTCCAAGGTTAATACCTATCATAGGCTCATTAACATTTTCAGGTTAAGAAGTCTTCTAAATGAGGGTGTGGTGGTGGTTTAGTCACTAAGTTGTGTCCAGCTTTTGTGACCCCATGGACTGTAGCCTGCCAGGCTCCTCTGTCCATGGAATTCTCCAGGTAAGAATGCTGGAGTAGGTTGTCATTTTCTTCTCCAGGGGATCTTCCCGATCCAGGGATCAAACCCAGATCTTCTGCCTTGCAGGCAGATTGTTTACCCACTGAGCTTCGAGGGAAGCCCAAATGAGGGGGTAAGAGGTAACTTCTAATGACTGTGCTGGGCTCTCTGACAGGAGCCAAGACACCATGAAACAATGCAAGTTAAGGGAGATGCCATCTCTTACTGATTCTTTGATTTCAAATGTACCAAATAGATCATTCAGTTCACTTCTAGGCCCTGCAAAGCCTATCCTCACCTCATTCCAAAGGCCCAGAAAAGGCCAAGCAATGAGGCAGTAAAGTATATACTTGGCAGCCTTAGTCTCTCTTTTCTGAGCCTTTTTTTTTTTTTTTTTACTTAGCTGGGCCTCCTGTGAATTTATTCTCAACCAGTAGAGAAGTAAACTGAGTTTTAACTGTTTAACTTCTTTGCTGTTGTGTGCAAAGCTGTTAAATAGACACATCTTCAACTGCTATGGTCTGTGTTGACATAGGACATGTCATGTATGATACTCATGCTTTAATCAATATCTAAGTTTTTATCAACCCATCTGGAGATAACCCATCTTACCAATGTCTACAGAACATTTCTCTCTGAGAACTTTCTTTTTTCCTTCCTTTCTTTCTTCCTGTTTTCTTCCCTCCCTCCTTCTCTCCCTTCTTTCCTATCCATCCACTATCCATCCAGCCGGGGAAGAAACAGATAGGGGAAAGAGAGAGAGGGAGGGAAGGAGAGAGGGAAGGAGAGAGGGAAGGAGAGAGGGAAGGCACATTTCAAGGTTAAGAAGTAAAGCAGGCCGAAAGTTTTATGGAACGAATTAGAGGAATCAACTCTCCATAGAGATCAACTGGTAGTGAAATCTGAGCATGTAGATAGAAAAAATGAAGATACTCTGAAAATAGTAATGAGGGCTTTCAAATAAGAAATACACAAATCCCAATGTAGGTGGCCTGATAAAACGATCACAGCCATAGAAGAGAACATAAGAGAATTCCAGATTGAAGCAGTATATGTACTATGTATTCTCATCTACACTGACTAAAATGCTCTCATAAGCTCCTCAGTAAAAAAGAACTAAACATCTAGTTTAGAAGTATATCAGTCATGTCTGACTCTTGTGACCCCATGTGCTGTAGCCCACCAGGCTCCACTGTTCGTGGGATTTCCCAGGCAAGGATACTGCAGCGGGTAGCCGTTTCCTTCTCCAGGGTCTCATCCTGACCCAGGGGATGGAACCTGCATCTCTTATGTCTCCTACGTTGTAAATGATCTCCTACATTGCAGGCAGATGCTTTACTGCTGAACCACCAGGCACAGCTGTATAAAAGTATATGAGTGTGTGAGTGTGCATATATACATATGTGTGAACTGCAACTGACTTTTATGGAAGAGACATGGTTAGCCAAGACAGAACACTTTAATTCTACTCTTAACAGGTGAAAGTGAAAGTGACTGAGTCGTGTATGACTCTTTATGACCCCATGGACTGTAGCCTGCCAGGCTCTTCTGTCCATGGAATTCTCCAGCCAGAATACTGGCATGGGTGTCCGTTCCCTTCTCCAGTGGATCTTCCCTACCCAGGAATCGAACAAGAGTCTCCTGCATTGCAGGTGGATTCTTTACAAGCTGAGCAACCTATCTATATTAAAAAAAGCAAAAACAAAAACACCCAAGCCATGCACAGAAAAAAACAGAGGAACACTCTTGTTATCTGGTGTTGGTTCCGAAGTCCCATGGGGATCTTCAGTGGCTGGTCTAGCCTAGACCATATAGTAATTCTTTTGACTTGGCTGATTGGTCCTAAGTGGCCTAGGACCAAGTCCAGAGGAAGACTTTCTCGTTTTCTTTACTTCTAGTCCAAGGTTTAAATCTGAATTCTGAATATCAGCACTCAAGGAAAGCACATCATCTAGCAACAAACAGGAAGAAAGCACAAAAATCAAGAAAGTATTTGGTTCAAGGCATAGGGCAAAACTGGTTGGATTCCCTCCTTCTCCATTTTTTTGGGTTGTCTGGGAGAGGAACTCAGTGAAGATCCCTTGGCTTTTCTTACGCAGCTGGGTTGAAGAGCTATCCAGGGCTATGCAACATAGACCAGACGAAAGCCCCGTTTGGTTATATGAGGCCAGAAATATGAAGTGTCTGAAAATAGTTTGCCTTCTATAAAACTAAGCAAAATGAACCTGTTCTCTTAATCAAGAATACTCTTTGTTATAACAGGAGAATGACTCTTTGTGACCCCACGGACTATACAGTCCAAGGAATTCTCCAGGCCAGAATACTGGAGTGGGTAGCTTTTCCCTTCTCCAGGAGATCTTCCCAACCCAAGGATCGAACCCAGGTCTCCCACATTGCAGGCAGATTCTTTACCAGCTGAGCCACAAGGGAAGCCCAAGGGGGTCTTCAGTTCAGTTCAGTTCAGTTGCTCAATCGTGTCCGACTCTTTGCGACCCCATGAATCACAGCACGCCAGGCCTCCCTGTCCATCACCAACTCCCGGAGTTCACTCAAACTCATGTCCATCGAGTTGGTGATGCCATCCAGCCATCTCATTCTCTGTCGTCTCCTTCTCCTCCCGCCCCCAATCCCTCCCAGCATCAGAGTCTTTTCCAGTGAGTCAACTTGTCGCATGAGGTGGCCAAAGTATTGGAGTTTCACTCTCAAATTATTCCTGAAGAAATATTAAAATTCTAAAATATATACAGAACCATCTATATACTCTTTCAGCCTCTCACTCTGCTGTTTAAACCAATGTACAGGACTTTCAAAACTGTAGTATATCAGCTCCAAGTCTAGCAACTTTTGCTGAGTTTATTTGCTCAGTTGTTTTCTTGCTTCTTCATGTACAGCTCCCATTTACTCCTGTTTTCATCTGTTTGGTTCACTTGGGGGCTGACAGTGATTGGTCCATGGATGGTAATATTTCCCAGAATGGGCAAATCAGTCTCTTTCTAGGAATTTAATCTCTTTCTATCTTCTGTCTGGTCAGAAACTATAGGATGTAAGTAAATAGTCAGGAAGCATTCTACATATTGACCAGAATGAGAAATCCAGGAAAATAAAGCTAATTCCCACCCCTCAAAATAGAGGTGAGAAGTAGAGAGAATGTTTTGAGAATATTACCATATACGGAAGAGTCCTTCAGTATTGATTTATTCCTGAGGCTGGTTCAACATGCATTCTTCCAAAGTCTTGATTGTTTTCTAAGTTATGAACATTAGACAAATATCCTTCCAATAAGATTTCCCCTTTGGCTTAAGCTAGTTCAAGGTGGGTTGCTGTCACTTATATGTGATAGAATCTTGACTAATACATCAAGACTTTCAATTGTTCTATTTTTTCTAACATAAAAGTGGCTGAATTTCCATGGTGGTCCAGTGGTTAAGAATCCACCTGCCAATGCAGAGGACACGGGTTTGATTCCTGGTCGGGAAAATTCCACATGCTTCAGGGCTGCTAAGCCCATGCACAATAAGTACTGAAACTGCCATGCCCTAAAGTCCGTGAAGCCTCTGCAATGAAAAGCCCATGCACCGCAACTAGAGAGAGCCTGCATGCAGTAACTGGCCCAGTGCAGTATCCCCCAAATTGCTCTATGAGTCCTCATTGGCTTCAACCTTTAGATTCTGTACTGAGAATGCTAGTTGATGACGCTGGCCCAGGTAGAGCACCCTTATTGTCTAGACCAAGTTAGCCTGAGTGACCCAAAATAAAACTGGCCAAAAGGGGAGGACTTTGCCTATTCCACCCAAACTCATGCCTTGGCTTAGACCTCATGGCAGAGACTGCTAGTGGCCCACTCCACTTTTCATTCCCCGTTTCTTCCTTGTGATGAAAACTGGATTTTAGATGGAAACATGATTGCCTGGGGAAGAAAAAAGCTCTACTTTGTAATCTTCCCTGCAGATAGGTATGGCATGCGATTGAAGTGAATGATACGTAAGCAGAAGGCTTTTTGTTTTGTTTTTACAGTTTCTCAAATACCTTCTTTACTGATCAGCTGGTATGTGTTCTTTGCCCCCTTTCTTCTTCAAGCCTCCCTCTTTTCAACTGGCTTTTCCCTCTGATCAGTTCCCAGGGAACTTGACTGGTTCGATTGCACAGACAAGTTCCCTTGCACCATGAGGTGGAAGGCATGAGCTGAAGTTGATGAAACCTGGGTCTATGATCTCATGGAGCTCCATATCACCCCTGGCATACATATCTTCAGGCATTTTTTTAAACATGAGAGAGAAATAAACTTATTTTTTGTTTAAGTCAATATTATTTTGTTATATGCAGCCAAGCTAATCCTAAATGATGACCCGTTCCAGTTGGAGAAAATTCTAATTAAAATCACATGCAGGGAAATACACAGAGGTGTGCTGAGGTCAAAGAACCGCCTGGGGCCCTTGGAACGAGAGACAAAGCCTCTTCCGGGTATTCATCACATCACCCCCTCTGAACCAGACAGCTCTGGTTTCGGGGCCAGCCGCGGTCAAGGCCCCAGGCCTCTCCTGTGACAAGAACAACTGCTGCTGCTCATGGCGCCACCAGGGCTCCGGCTGGGAAGGAGTTCTTTGGTTGCCCAGACTTTCACGAAAGGGCTGATTCGGGGTGTGTTCTATGGAGCCATCGGAGTCACACTGCTCTTCCTCTGCCTCGTCCCACTCATAGCGAAACATATCAGAATGAAGCAGGCAAAGAAAATTGCAGCAATGAAGGCAGAAAAGAGCCCTAAAATCAGAGCCCGCCAAGGACTCGAGATGTCTCGAAGGCCCACAGAACCAGGAAAATCCAGAGTCACCCTGCCTCCTGAGCCCCGGATATTGGACCCATCGCCCCAAACTTCCAGCAAGAGCAGGATAAACCGAAGCTGACAAAGCCTGTGAAAACAACATTCATACCTGAAGTCCCCATCACCCTTGGAGTCACCAAAGTCCATAGAATCCTTAGAGACCCCAGGAACCCTGGAGTCTGCAACAAACTCAGAGCCCCCAGAGTATCCTCGGCCCATGAAGACCTCTCCAGTCCCACCTGCCCCCTCACTGGTTATCCATTGAATAAGGTTACCTTGGACCTGGTCTTTGAACCCCTGAAAGTAAACTATATGATATGTTGTTTGGATTAGACAGGTGCTCCATCCTGGGAGCTCCTTCAAAAGAAGGAGAAATAAATGTGAGACTGTGAAATATGTCCACCAAAAAAAAAAAAAATCACATGCAAAAATATCCAGAAATTAAAGAAGAGACTTGAGTGACTAGACTGGAGCAGACACCTAGGACTGTGGCACAAGCTCAGTGCTCTGAGGCTGGAATTAAAGTAGACTACAGTTACTCTGCATTGTGAGTAGAATTTAAGGTAGGAAGTGAGGAATAGATTTATGGGACTAGATCTGATAGATAGAGTGCCTGATGAACTCTGGACGGAGGTTCGTGACATTGTACAGGAGACAGGGACCAAGACCATCCCCATGGAAAAGAAATGCAAAAAAGCAAAATGGCTGTCTGAGGAGGCCTTACAAATAGCTGTGAAAAGAAGAGAAGTGAAAAGCAAAGGAGGAAAGGAAAGATATAAGCATCTGAATGCAGAGTTCCAAAGAATAGCAAGGAGAGATAAGAAAGCCTTCCTCAGTGATCAATGCAAAGAAATAGACGAAAACAACAGAATAGGAAAAACAAGAGATCTCTTCAAGAAAATTAGAGATTCCAAGGGAACATTTCATGCAAAGATGGGCTCGATAAAGGATAGAAATGGTATGGACCTAACAGAAGCAGAAGATATTAAGAAGAGGTGGCAAGAATACACAGAAGAACTGTACAAAAAAGATGTTCATGAGCAAGATAGGCACGATAACGTGATCACTGACCTAGAGCCAGACATCTTGGAATGTAAGTCAAGTGGGCCTTAGAAAGCATCACTACGAACAAAGCTAGTGGTGGTGATGGAATTCCAATTGAGCTATTTCAAATCTTGAAAGATGATTCTGTGAAAGTGCTGCACTCAATATGCCAGCAAATTTGGAAAACTCAGCAGTGGCCACAGGACTGGAAAAGGTCAGTCTTCATTCCAATCCCAAAGAAAGGCAATGCCAAAGAATGCTCAAACTACCGGACAATTGCACTCATCTCACATGCTAGTAAAGTCATGCTCAAAATTCTCCAAGCCAGGCTTCAGCAATATGTGAATCGTGAACTCCCAGATGTTCAAGCAGGTTTTAGAAAAGGCAGAGGCACCAGAGATCAAATTGCCAACATCTGATTGATCAAGGAGAAAGCAAGAGAGTTCCAGAAGAGCATCTATTTCTGCTTCATTGACTATGCCAAAGCCTTTGACTGTGTGGATCACAATAAACTGTGGAAAATTCTGAAAGATATGGGAATACCAGACCACCTGACCTGCCTCTTGAGAAACCTGTATGTGGGTCAGGAAGCAACAGTCAGAACTGGACATGGAACAACAGACTGGTTCCAAATAGGAAAAGGAGTACGTCAAGGCTGTATATTGTCACCTTGCTTATTGAACTTCTATGCAGAGTACATCATGAGGAACGCTGGGCTGGAAGAAGCACAAGCTGGAATCAAGATTGCTGGGAGAAATATCAATAATCTCAGATATGCTGATGACACTACCCTTATGGCAGAAAGTGAAGAGGAACTCAAAAGCCTCTTGATGAAAGTGAAAGAGGAGAGTGAAAAGGTTGGCTTGAAGCTCAACATTCAGAAAACAAAGATCATGGCATCTGGTCCCATCACTTCATGGGAAATAGATGGGAAAACAGTGGAAACAGTGTCAGACTTTATTTTTTGGGGCTCCAAAATCACTGCAGATGCTAATTGCAGCCAGGAAATTAAAAGACACTTGCTCCTTGGAAGGAAAGTTATGACCACCCTAGATAGCATATTAAAAAGCAGAGACATTACTTTGCCAACTAAAGGTCCATCTAGTCAAGGCTATGGTTTTTCCCATGGCCATGTGTGGATGTGAGAGTTGGACTGTGAAGAAAGCTGATCGCCGAAGAATTGATGCTTTTGAACTGTGGTGTTGGAGAAGACTCTTGAGAGTCCCTTGGACTGCAAGGAGATCCAACCAGTCCATTCTAAGGGAGATTGATCCTGGGTGTTCCTTGGAAGGACTGATGCTAAAGCTGAAACTGCAATACTTTGGCCACCTCATGTGACGAGTTGACTCACTGGAAAAGACTCTGATGCTGGGAAAGGTTGGGGGAGGGAGGGAAGGGGACGACCGAGAATGAGATGGCTGGATGGCATCACCGACTCTGTGGACATGAGTTTGAGTGAACTCCAGGAGTTGGTGAAGGGTAGGGAGGCCTGGCGTGCTGTGATTCATGGGGTTGCGGAGAGTCGGACACGACTGAGCGACTAAACTGAACTGAACCGAACTATGAGAAACACTTGAGTCCTCCCAAAGGCAATGTATTTATGTTTACATGTGGTAGAGTCCCAAATTCACATTTCATGAATAAGTCGAATCAATCTCAACAAACATTAATCTCTTCATAATGTTCAGTGTTATTTTCAAAAATGCCATCTGAGTAATATCACCATTCTACTAAAAGCCCTTTAATGACTGAAAGCTCTTAGCATAATTAGCAAAGATTGTTTCTATTTGTTTGGGGTTTTTGTTTGTTTTATTCTCTCAGGACTAACTATAAGCTCAGTGAAGGCTGAGCTATGCCTATGTTATTATGTCACCAATGCCTAGCATATGTCACCAGTGCCTTGCATTGTGCCTAGTATATAGTAAATAGTCAACAAATATTTACTAAATGAATTACAGATGAATGAAGAAAGCAAAAATTCATGAATATGAGAAATCCTTTAGGTAACATCATTCTATCATTATACAGAGTGAACCAGTCAAGATCTGGTGTGCCAAAAGATTAAACAAAGTTGTACTTTTTATAAAACTTTGCTCTAATTGTTTATATGTGAGGAGTGGGTGTAATGATATGCTACATAAATAGGCAGGATTGTAGACTAATACCTAAGGATCCATGACCTTGTATGGCCCCCACCCTTTGAGTGTGGGTAAAACTGTGAATATGGTGGGGTATCACTCTTATGACTGGGTTACTAACTAGTTGACTGACCAATCTCAAGATGGAGATTATCTTTGTGAAATGAAAATATCTCCTGCCATATCAATAAATAAGAATTATCACAGCCATCAGTGACTTCTGGCCTCCAAATGTAAATGAGGGCTCCCAAACTGTGATCCAGCAGATGCTGCCACCCTCACAGTGATTGCTGAGGAGCTGGGGGAATGCAAGAAGCAGCCTCCTGCCACTCCTCAAGGTGAAAAAGGAAACAGGATTTGGCCCAAGACAGCTGAGGTGCATGGGGCTTCCCAGGTGGTGCTAGTGGTAAAAAACCTACCTGCCAATGCAAGAGACATAAGAGAAGCGGGTTCCTTTCCTGGGTCCAGAAGATCCTCTTGAGGAAGAAATGGCAACATTTTCAGTATTCTTGCCTGGAAAATCCATGGATAGAGGAGCCTGGCTGGCTACAATCCATAAGGTCCCACAGAGTCAGACACAACTGAAGCAACTTAGCACAGCACAGCACACAGCTGAGATACATATGGAAGGAAGGAATTCAGTGAACCCACAGGCTTGAACTTCTCATACACAGAATGCTAAATTGTTTAACTTGATATCTGAGTTTTCTTACCTCACAATAATTTTTGATGTTCTGTTCCCTTTGTTGCAAACTTGTATATAGACTGATTCCCCCTCCTTCCTCCTTGGAGCAGTTTTCTCAGGGCTACTGAGATGCTATCTCCTTGCCTCAGGGTCCTTAACATTCCCACCAAATAAAATAACTCTCTACTTTCAGGTTGTGACTATATTTTTTAGTTGACATCCTCAGTGAGCTTGACCTAATTGAGTGAGCTCTTAAAAGATGTAAGAAACGTCAGAAGATATACTAGAAGAAAGCAAACTTTGGTACTGTGGACTCATTACAGGAGACACATGACAAGGATCTTTGAATGACTTTTGATCACCAGTCAATAGCTAGAAAGAAAATGGGTACCTCATTCCTACAACTGTAAGGAACTGAGTTCTCCCATAAATGACTAAGTTTGGAAGAGAAGTCTGAGCTCCAAAGGAGAATATCATCAAGACCAGCACCTTGATTGTAGTTTTATGAGACCCTGAGCAGTGGATCCAGTTAAGCTATACCCAGACAATTAATCCTGGGGAATTTGAAATAATACATTTGTGTCGTTTTAAGCCTTTAGGTATATGACAATATTGTATATAATAATAAAGAACTATGACAAACACTTTTATGTATATTACTTCATTCTCAGGGAGATGAACAGATTTATGTTTTTACTTTAGTGTTTATAGATAATGAAACTGACTTCAGAGAGGTTAAACAACTGGTCAGTGTTTGCCAACCTAGTAAGTATATGGAAGGATGGGGAGAGTTTAATAGAAAGATCATGTTAGAGGTGGAAATACCCCCGTCGTGTATGCATGTGTGCAAGTGATGGAGTAGACTGAGAACTGAGGCTGCAAGCACCCCCATAAAATGGTAAAATTGCTTCTATGCAGATGACAGTGTTGATTGAATATCTTTATTCTAATTATAGCATAGTCACGATAACGTGATCACTGACCTAGAGCCAGACATCTTGGAATGTGAAGTCAAGTGGGCCTTAGAAAACATCACTATGAACAAAGCTAGTGGTGGTGATGGAATTCCAGTTGAGCTATTTCAAATCCTGAAAGATGATGCTGTGAAAGTGCTGCACTCAATATGCCAGCAAATTTGGAAAACTCAGCAGTGGCCACAGGACTGGAAGAGGTCAGTCTTCATTCCAATCCCAAAGAAAGGGAATGCCAAAGAATGCTCAAACTACCGCACAATTGCACTCATCTCACACGCTAGTAAAGTCATGCTCAAAATTCTCCAAGCCAGGCTTCAGCAATATGTGAACCGTGAACTCCCAGATGTTCAAGCAGGTTTTAGAGAAGGCAGAGGCACCAGAGATCAAATTGCCAACATCCGCTGGATCTTGGAGAAAGCAAGAGAGTTCCAGAAGAGCATCTATTTCTGCTTCATTGACTATGCCAAAGCTTTTGACTGTGTGGATCACAATAAACTGTGGAAAATTCTGAAAGAGATGGGAATACCAGACCACCTGACCTGCCTCTTGAGAAAGCTGTATGTAGGTCAGGAAGTGACAGTCAGAACTGTACATGGAACAACAGACTGGTTCCAAATAGGAAAAGGAGTACGGCAAGGTTGTATATTGTCACCTTGCTTATTGAACTTCTATGCAGAGTACATCATGAGGAACGCTGGGCTGGAAGAAGCACAAGCTGGAATCAAGATTGCTGGGAGAAATATCAATAATCTCAGATATGCTGATGACACTACCCTTATGGCAGAAAGTGAAGAGGAACTCAAAAGCCTCTTGATGAAAGTGAAAGAGGATAGTGAAAAGGTTGGCTTGAAGCTCAACATTCAGAAAACAAAGATCATGGCATCTGGTCCCATCACTTCATGGGAAATAGATGGAAAAACAGTGGAAACAGTGTCAGACTTTATTTTTTTGGGCTCCAAAATCACTGCAGATGCTGATTGCAGCCATGAAATTAAAAGACGCTTACTCCTTGGAAGGAAAGTTATGACCAACCTTGATAATATATTAAAAAGCAGAGACATTACTTTGCCAACCAAGGTCTGTCTAGTCAAGGCTATTGTTTTTCCCGTGCTCATGTATGGATGTGAGAGTTGGACTGTGAAGAAAGCTGAGCACTGAAGAATTGATGCTTTTGAAGTGTGGTGTTGGAGAAGACTCTTGAGTCACTTGTACCGCACGGAGATCCAACCAGTCCATTCTAAGGGAGATCGATCCTGGGTGTTCATTGGAAGGACCGATGCTAAAGCTGAAACTCCAATACTTTGGCCACCTCATGCGACGAGTTGACTCACTGGAAAAGACTCTGATGCTGGGAAGGATTGGGGGCGGGAGGAGAAGGGGACGACAGAGAATGAGATGGCTGGATGGCATCACCGACTCTGTGGACATGAGTTTGAGTGAACTCCGGGAGTTGGTGATGGACAGGGAGGCCTGGCATGCTGTGATTCATGGGGTCGCGGAGAGTCGGACACGACTGAGCGACTGAACTGAACTGAAACTAAGCCAAATCTTTTCAACTTTTATTGGGAAGACTGATGTTGAAACTCTAATACTTTGGTTACCTGAGGCAAAGAGCCAACTCATTGAAAAAAGACCCTGATGCTGGGAAAGACTGAGGGCAGGGAGGAGAAGGGGATGACAGAGGATGAGATGGTTGGATGGCATCACTGATTCAATGGATATGAGTTTGAGCAAACTTCAGGAGATAATGAAGGACAGGGAAGCCTGGCGTGTTGCAGCCTGTGGGGTCGCAAATTATTACAGCTCTGTCAGTACTTTTTAGGCTACTTATTTTACTCCTGACTTCTTACTCCTATTTTCATTTTTCTATTTTTTACTCAGTATGTTGGTTTTGAAATCTGCCTTAAATTCTACATGGCATGAAGTAAAATAGGAAGAAGGAGGAAAGGAAGAAAGAAGGGAGGAAAGAAGGAAAAGAGAGAGAAGAAGAGGTAGAAAGAGGAAGTGGAAGAAAGTAAAGATGAAAGGGAGGAGAAAAGTAAGAAAAACATGAAGAAAAGAAAGGCAAAAACTACAGAATGATGCCTTACAACTCATATGACAGATTGATTTTCCCAAATTCAGTTTACAAACTATAATGTGTAGTTCCCAAGTCTTCTGGCTTTAAAATTTATACTTTCTTTTTTTTTTTTTTTTCAGGCTGACATAAATATTTGATTATCCTTATCCTGGGACTTTCTGTTTTTAAAAGAGTGTGTGTACTTTGCTTGAGCAAATAAGGCAAATACCTATTTCACCTACTCTCAGTGAAAAGAATTATCAGTGCCTCTCTGTTACCAGTTAGGTTTTGTAGTAGATTTGGGTCTTTTGTATCACTAATAGAAACAGACTGATGAAAATAAGACGTGATGAATTTGGATGAGTTTCATCCACACATGCGTCAAAATCACATTTTAACTTAAGGGTAAAACCAATGTCTTGAAAATTTAACAGATCAAAGAGAAAGCAAGAAAAAAATGCAATTTTAGAAAGGAGAAAAGAATAGCAAAGTAAATAGAAGGTAATGGAAGAGAGAGTGAAGAGGAAAAACGTTATAAAACAGAGCTAAAGAAAAATCAGTTTTTCATTATAAATCTTAAAATCCACTCTGGTATTTATATTGTATTTTTTCCAAGTCCTAAATGTTTCCTGTTTGTGACTCATTTATTATGGATGCAGTTTGGATTGTAGTGTGCTTTAGACCATATGGAATATCAGAGTATCTAGAACACACTGATCCACACAGTTTGTCATTATCTCACAGTACCATTTGAGATGGGATTGCTTTGTTAGGATTATTTTTCTGTTCAGGGAACAAGGTATGTTTTCAAAGCTCTTGTATGCAGTAACAATTACTGTTCGTTGAGGAGAAAGGTTAAACTTGAAAAGAAAGAATAAATGCTAAGACCCTACCTTCAGTATTTCCTATCACAGTTAGCAACAACTCCATCTTGCTACATACTGAGAACAAAACATATTGGAGTCATTCGAACTGCTCTGTTTCTTTCACACCCCACTTATAACCTATGACCAAATCTCCTAGCTCTGTCTTCAAAACACTATCACCAGCTCCACAGCTATCACCCTGTTCTAAAACACCACTGTTTATCAGCTGCTTCCCTTGCTTTTTGTCCAAATCTATTCTCAGCCTAGAAGTTAGAGTGATTCCATTGAAATATTGGTCAGATCAAGACACTCCTCTGCTCAATCTCTCCAGTGGCTCCCCATTCATCCCAGAGTAAAATCTCAAACTCATTCGAGGATCACCTCCCTGAAATCTTCTCTGAAATCTATTTGAAATCACCAACTGCCATCACAACCCCTCTGGAATGAAGTTTCACAGGTACAGGTGTGCATGTCCACTTTATTCACTGATCTACCCAGAGTACCTAGAATAATGCCAAACACACAGTATGTATGTGCTAACCATTTGTTGAAGAAATAAATGAATGCTTGTTGACTTAAACCTTTATGTTTACAGCATAAACAGATACTGTTATTTGCTCAGTCAGGTCTGACTCCTTGCAACCCCATGGACTATAGTCTGCCAGGCTTCTCTGTCCATGGGATTCTCCAGGCAAGAATACTGGGGTGGGTTGCCATTTCCTGCCTTTTGGCTAAGATCAAATGTATTAACAGTTAACTAACCTGTTATTGAGGAGAAGGCACTGGCGACCCACTCCAGTACTCTTGCCTGGAAACTCCTGTGGATGGAGGAGCCTGGTAGGCTGCAGTCCATGGGGTCGCAAAGAGTCGGACACGACTGAGCGACTTCACTTTCACTTTTCACTTTCATGCATTGGAGAAGGCACTGGCAACCCACTCCAGTGTTCTTTGCTTGGAGAATCCCAAGGACGGGGGAGCCTGGTGGGCTGCTGTCTATGGGGTCGCACAGAGTCGGACACGACTGATGTGACTTAGCAGCAGTAGCAACCTGTTATTGACTTCCCTGGCGGCTCAGATGGTAAAGCATCTGCCTACAATGTGGGAGACCCAGGTTCAATCACTGGGTTGGGAAGATCCCCTGGAGAAGGAAATGGCAACCCACTCCAGTATTCTTGCTGCAAAATCCCATGGACGGAGGTGCCTGGTAGGCTACAGTCCATGGGGTTGCAAAGAGTCGGACACGACTGAGCGACTTCACTTCACTTTCAACCTGTTATTAACCTCGGTTGATTTAAGTTTTTCTACTCATATTTGAGTATTATTTTATTACCCCAATAAAGAAGCTATCATAGGACCAACATGAGACAGAATATGGCCATTTGAAGAAATGCAATTAGTAAATTACCGTTGGATTGTAGCAGGTACTAAGAAAAGAATCTGCAAGAAGTGAGGCTGGAGAAACAAACCAGATGATGAATTCTCTGACATGCTCTGATAAAAAGATTGGGTTTTATCCTAAAAAAAGTATAGCATGGCTACTGCCCAGGTTAGATGATCTGGGGCTCATCAAGGAAAAAATATGCCCAGGAGAGACAGTAACACAGAGCACGCTTCACTGGCCATGCGTGGACAGAGTTGTATAACAGGGAAGTCTCTCTAGACTGTTCAGAGGCAAAGGGACCCATAAGTACTTACATACGAAAGTAAGAAAGAATGAATAGCAAAGTCAACTACAAACTGGCTCTTGCCAAGGGCATTTGCCATCTGCCTCTGTGAAGACTGAATCCTGTGCTGACCTTTGACATGCCTGAAGGGAGTTCAGGGTGGAGAGTGGGGCCCTTTGTGCTCCAAAGAAACTGGTGGAACAGGTCTTTAGACAGTTGGATATTCTCAGGAACTGATTTCATAATCCCAATCCTTGCATCTCCTCATATCTAGAAAAATGCTAATCCCTTCATGGTGACATCAGCTCCTCATGACTAGCAGAAAACCTTTTGCAAGATAAGTTCTTGATTGCATTGAACTCCCTCTTCACCAAAAATCACATATACTGACCTCCCCCCACTGTCTTTTTGGTGCAGTGTCTCCAAGCTATCTGAGGTGCTGTCTCCCAGGCTGCAGTCCTCATTGTGTCCCAAATAAAACTTAACTTGCACTCGCACGTTGTGCGTCTCTTTTTAGATGAGAGGAATATTTATTTGAATGTGACTCCAGTGACTTGGCAGACACAATGAGGAACACCTCGCAGAAAACCACATAGAATGCCAAGTGTTTGATAGTGATCATGGACTAATAATCATAACAAAGTTATGGTTTTAAGGAATATTAAGGGGAAAAATTGAGAGGATTTAATCATCAGATAAATGTGAAGGTGGAATGCAGTTTCTGACTTGAGAAAATGAGTGGGTACTTTGAGGTGATATAGGACATCCAAGTCAAGATATTTGGTTTGCTTGCTTGCTTGTTTGTTTGTTTTTCTTGAGTTATTCATTGAAGTGAAGTGAAGTCGTTCAATCATGTCCGACTCTTTGCGATCCCGTGGACTGTAGCCTACTGGTCTCCTTCGTCCATGGGATTCTCCGGGCAAGAATACTGGAGTGGGTTGCCATTTCCTTAGCTACATGGATCTGGAGGGAATCAGGGTTGGAAAAGATGCTGGCTATCAGTGTTAAATGGTAGTTAAAATCCTGTAAATAAATGAGATTTTCTCTAAGGGAGTGTCAAGTACAAATTGGCACTTGCCAAGAGCATTGCCAACTACCAAACAACAAAGGCATTTGCCATCTGCCTCTGCTGAGATTGAACCCAGAAGCTGCTATAGCTGTTGACCTTCAACAACCCCTGAGGGAGTTCAGGGTGGAGTGAGGCACTCTGTGCTCCAGGGAATCTGGTGGGACAGGTCTTTAGTCAGTTAGATGTTTTTAGGGACAGATTTTATGATCTCAATCTTTGTATCTCCTCATATCTAGAGAAGAAGTAAATCCCTTCATGGTGACTGTCAGCTCCTCATGACTAGCAAAAAAACCTTTTGTAAAATGAGTGCTTATTGGTATTGAATTCCTCCTTCACCAAAACCTTATATGTTGACCTATTCCCACGGAGGCTTTGGAGCAATCTCTCAGAGCCATCTAAGGTGTTGCCTCCTGGGCTGCAATCCTCATTTTGCCTCAGATAAAACTTAACTCACAACTCTCAAGTTGTGCATTTTTTTTAGTTGACAGGAGATAGAGGAGGAAAATCAAGAGTCAATGATGTCATACCAATCATATGAGGAAAGAATTTGGAAGAGAAAGTTGATAAATAGCATCAAGAGTAGTATAGAAGTCCTGTAAATTAAAGATTGAAATGTTTTTTGTTTTTAGCAAGATATTTGTAAGACTGTATTTAGTGAAGATGAATAAGCATCTATACAGTGATTTAGACAGTCCTAGGAAGTGAGAAGGTGGTGGTAAATACATATTGCTCTTTGGAGAAACTTGGCTCTAAGAGGAAAAATAAAAGTCACTCAGTCACGTCTGACTCTTTGTGACCCCATGGACTATACAGTCTGTGGAATTCTCCAGGCTGGAATACTGGAGTGGGTAGCCTTTCTTTTCTCCAGGGTATCTTCCCAACCCAGGGATTGAACCCAGGTCTCCTGTATTGCAGGCGGATTCTTTACCAGTTGAGCCACAAAAAGTAAAGTTCAGTTCAGTTCAGTTCAGTTGCTCAGTCGTGTCCGACTCTTTGCGACTCCATGAACCACAGCAAGTGATCATTAGAAGCAGATAAAGAGATAGGACATGTTGGAAGAAAAAGAGAAGTCAAAAGTACAGCAGAAAGGAAGTACACTTGATTTAAGTAAGGTTCCCAAAGAAATGGAAATATGTGATTCAAAGAACACATGGAAGGATTTGAAAGGCAGAAGGTCAACCACTTAGCTAAAATGTAAAGAAAAGGGTAAGGGTTGTGTTAACAATATTTACATATATTTACATTTGGTTGTGTTGTGGGGAGACACAGGGAGTGGAGAATGGTCTTATGTGGTGGTCTCTATTTTTCCCTCTAAAGGAGGGTTCAATTACTTAGAGTGATGGGAAAGATCAGAGTGTTGAAGGTTTGAAAATACTGTTGTGGGGAATGAGAGAGGAAGTGGACTAGAGGTAGAGATTTTTATTGTGTAGTGTTAATAGCTAGACTGATGTGGGAGACCATGAATTTGTAATGGCATCAATCCATGTGGTTGTAGCATTTGTTTTAAGCAGTGCTCAGCAGCCAGAGACAAGAAAAGAGTGACTGGTTGATCCTGGGCTAGAGTTTTGCTAATTAGGTGCAGAAGAAGGATAAGGGGCAAAGGCACTGATAGTTTCGGCAAGAGAGCTTTTAAGTAATAAATTAGGAAGTTTAGATATGTTCAGTTCAGTTCAGTTCAGTCGCTCAGTTGTGTCCTACTGTTTGTGACCCCATGATTCACAGCACGCCAGGTCTCCCTGTCCATCACCAACTCCCGGAGTTCACTCAAACTCATGTCCATCGAGTCGGTGATGCCATCCAGCCATCTCATTCTCTGTCGTCCCCTTCTCCTCCCGCCCCCAAATCCTTCCCAGCATCAGAGTCTTTTCCAGTGAGTCAACTCTTTGCATGAGGTGGCCAAAGTATTATTTTCAGCTTTAGCATCAGTCCTTCCAATGAACACCCAGGAGTGATCTCCTCTAGAATGGACTGGTTGGGTCTCCTTGCAGTCCAAGGGACTCTCAAGAGTCTTCTCCAGCACCACAGTGCAAAAGCATCAATTCTTCGGCAATCAGCTTTCTTCACAGTCCAACTTTCACATCCATACATGACCATGGGAAAAACCATAGCCTTGACTAGACGGACCTTGGTTGGCAAAGTAATGTCTCTGCTTTTTAATATGTTATCTAGGGTGGTCATAACTTTCCTTCCAAGGAGTAAGCGTCTTTTAATTTCATGGCTGCAATCAGCACCTGCAGTGATTTTGGAGCCCAAAAAAATAAAGTCTGACACTGTTTCCACTGTTTTTCCATCTATTTCCCATGAAGTGATGGGACCAGATGCCATGATCTTTGTTTTCTGAATGTTGAGCTTCAAGCCAACCTTTTCACTCTCCTCTTTCACTTTCATCAAGAGGCTTTTGAGTTCCTCTTCACTTTCTGCTATAAGGGTGTTGTCATCTGCATATCTGAGGTTATTGATATTTCTCCCAGCAATCTTGATTCCAGCTTGTGCTTCTTCCAGCCCAGCGTTCCTCATGATATACTCTGCATATAAGTTAAATAAGCAGGGTGACAATATACAACCTTGCCGTACTCCTTTTCCTATTTGGAACCAGTCTGTTGTTCCATGTACAGTTCTGACTGTTGCTTCCTGGCCTGCATACAGGTTTCTCAAGAGGCAGGTCAGGTGGTCTGGTATTCCCATATCTTTCAGAATTTTCCACAGTTTATTGTGATCCACACAGTCAAAGGCTTTGGCATAGTCATTACTATTCTCATTTACAAATGAGGAAAATAAAGCTCAGATGAATAATTTAATGAAGCCAGGAGAAGGATTAAAGATTAAGATTACTTGATGGACCAAGGATTAGAGTTCTTATTGAGATCTAAGAATAGTTTTTGTGGACTAACAAGCTGAAGGAGCAGAAACTATACATCACCATAGAGTGTAAAGAGTTCTAGATGGTATATGGTCCAGGATGTCCATAAAGAGCTACATAGATAGTGGGTTTGGAGTGTAAGGTATACTGTCTACACAGAATTGTCAGTCATCCAAGATGCAGTAGAAATGGGGGCAAAAATCTTACCTTAAGACTGATAAGCTCAAGCCTTTGGTAAGCACATGGAGAGTAAGTTGGAATCAGAAAATGGCAATTGCTTGTGTGAAGTATGATTATGCTCAAGGTCCTGGGTTTTAAGAAGTTATGTCGCAGGGAGGAAGCCAGTTCTGACTCCATGTTGAAAACTGTTTCTTTGACTTACTTTTCCTTACTTTTGTATCGGTTCAGTTTAGTTCAGTCACTCAGTCATGTCTGTTTCTTTGGGGCTCCATGGACTGCAGTATGCCAGGCTTCCCTGTCCATCACCAACTCCCGGAGCTTGCTCAAACTCATGTCCATTGAGTTGGTGATGCTACCACTGACTTTTGTATAGTCATACTTACTATGATTATGCTTTTGTATAATCATACTTAATAGCCTGCCTCAGAGGACCCAGGCCATCTGCTTGACTACAAAGTGTCTTTGTTCAGCTCACAGAGGCGTAATTTGTCCCTACCCACCTGTGAACAGAAGAGACTAATGCACCCATTTCAAAGGCTGGCCGTTCTCTTGGAGATGTTTTGCAAGACTGAAGACCTTTCAGTACTTTACCACGCCACTGACTCTCCCTCTCTTTTCTGCCTTTCGAATTTAGTTCCTCATTGCTTTTCCTCTGACTCTACAAAAGAGCCTGGCATCCAGACCCCTCTAAGATGGTTATTTTGAGGTGCTAGCCTGCCACCCTCTCAGTCAGCTGCTTTCCGAATAAAGTCCTTTTCCCTGGCCTTACACGACGTCTCTCAAATTCATTGGCCTGTCATGCAGTGAGCAGCGTGAGCTTGGACTGGTAACAGTTAAAGCTTAAAAACAGGAACAGGAGGGACTTCCCAGGCAGTCCAGCAGTTATGGAGAGGGTACAGATTTGATCCCTTCTGAGAAAACCCCACCTGTGTTCTGGGGTTCACTGGCTTTCTGTTTTCCCATTGAGGTTAGGGGTAAACTTGAGCAGGCAGTGGCTTGAGAGCACAAGTGACCTGTCACTTTTCTAGATTCCTAACTAACTGATAATGGGATTTAACCGCAGGTCTCTGAAGACATTCTAGCCCAGGTATGCAGACACTAAGTTTAGCTAATTCCCAGGACCTGCCCTTTAGGTAAAAATAGCAGCAGCCCCGAGGGTGGCTGGTCCACAGCACCATCCTTTATTAGCTCCCTTCTGTACCATATCAGACTCTTAATCCCTTTGAAGCTTGTGGTCAACTGAAACTTCTATGGGTTGACTTTTTTTCCATGCCAGTGGCTATTAATTCCCTTGCTCCTTTGTTGTTTGCTTTACTTGAATGTAGGTCTAGGCTTTCTTTTCTTCTCGATTTTATCTTTTTGGTCCCAGCCTGTCATTCCAGTTTGACTGTTTTGCGATGTTTATTTTTTCATCCAAATCATCATTTATATCTCTCAGCATTCCCTCTCTCTTTTAGATTTAGAGGAGCATGCTTTCTTTAGCTTCATTCAAACTATTGAGATGAAATAACAATAAAAGATAAGGACATAGACTTCAGTGCTCAATTGTAGAACCTGTGGGTTGACACAGAAAATTTTATCAACATTCCTTCCACGAAGCTGCTCAGCTACATAGGGAGCCATCTCATTGTAGCCACTTCTGTAAATGTATGGGCTTCCCAGGTGGCACAGTGGTAAAGAATTCACCTACCAATGTCAGATACCCAAGATACCCAGGTTCGATCCCTGGTTTGGGAAGATCCCTTGAAGTTGAACATGGCTACCCACTCCAGTATTCTTGCTTGGAAAATTCCATGGACAGAGGGGCCTGGGGGGCCAGAGTCCAAGGGTTCACAAAAGGTTGGAGGTGACTGAGCTCAGCACACAGCACAGCTGTAAAATTATTCATGAAAATATCCAGAGAAACTCTGTTGAAATTCAAGATACAGTGTATGAAATTTCCCCAATTTATTAAAGACTCTAAAAGACAAAGCATACAGTGAACAAACAAAAAGCAAACACGTCTCCTAAATCTTGAAACAGCACAGGAAAGGGAAAGTGTGTTTTGTAAGGCAGAGCCTGAGGTCTGAGAGCTGTGGTGACTCCATGGTGGCCTGTACAGTCTCCCCTGAGTGTGGTGTCTGGCCTTCTTGCTTCTGTGTCAGTAGCTTGATATTAGTTTTAGAATTCATTTAGATATAAATGCATGACTGCAGTGTAGTCTTCAGATTCTACATTTGTTCCTCATGGCAGAAAATATGTTTTGAAAAATAATATGTTTAAAAATGAGTGGTCTTGAAGATGTGATAAAATATAATTGATGTTGTTTTTCAAAAGAATATACAACATTTAAGAAAAGATTTTAAATCAGACTTGAAAGCACGCTTTTCTCTTTTTTTATTTAGGAGGAACTGTGAAGATATGTGATTTTTACTGGCTATCTGAGTTTCTATCAGGCAGAAAACCAGAATTCTATATTTATCATTGGATCTATAGAATAAACATTACATTATGTTTCTGTTTTTAGACATCAAATAAGTTAATGGAGACAATTTAGCCTGATATTTTGCTGAATATACTGAGCACAAGATGCTTCCTATCAGCAAATAAACACATTAATAAAACATCTAATTTTTAATTGAATAGATGAAACTTTGTCAATATGTGAAAGAGTTATAAACTGCAACAAAATAAAACTGGTTTCATTAAACAGAACTGTACACATTGTGTTGCTGCTGACTATATCTGAAAACAGGAAAACAGTTATGGAACCAAAAATTTATGCTTCATAGAAAGTATGCCTACTAAATATTTCCTTGTAAAGATTTTCTCCTAGGTAGTGATAAGTTGACTTGAACAGTTTTTATTTTTTCTTGCCAGCCACTTGATTCAACCACATGATTCAAATACTGACTTATGATTAAAGAGGAGATGCTGCTGCTGCTGCTATGTCGCTTCAGTCGTGTCTGACTCTGTGCGACCCCATAGACAGCAGCCCACCAGGCTCCGCCGTCCCTGGGATTCTCCAGGCAAGAACACTGGAGTGGGTTGCCATTTCCTTCTCCAATGCATGAAAGGAAAAGTGAAAGTGAAGTCGCTCAGTCGTGTCTGACTCTTAGCGACCCCAGGGACTGCAGCCTACCAGGCTCCTCCGTCCATGGGATCTTCCAGGCAAGAGTACTGGAGTGGAGGAGATAAGTCAACCTTAAAGTGATGTTAATGACACATTATACTTTACTATTAAACTTCATATTTTACAGTCTTTAATATCTTTAAAAGGACTCACATCCAGTTTCGATTTTACTTGTAATTCACTTATAAAGTAACATACAAAAAAGTAGAAGTTAATATAGGGTATGCAAGTTTTGGTCAAAATGTTGAGTAGGCAATATTGCCTAAAAATTGAGAAGCTTGACGTAAGTGTTAAGGAGGGCAGTAATACAGATTGATTTTTGGATAGCAAAATCAGTAAAAATGAAATAGCATTACCAAATGCATTCTTTTAAGGGAAAAGAGACAAAGGAGAAGACCAAAAAAAAAAAAATCTTGCTTAGAATTATGAAGTGATATGGAGATTTGAGAGAGAGTTGGAAGATGCTTTGGGAGAAGAATGTTAAACTGGAAATGCTGTTTACTTTTCTATTTGTCCACTGTGGTTATTACAATATTTAAAGCTGTCACATGACTGTAAAATTCAGGGAAGGCTGAAACAAGATGGTGGAGGAATAGGACGGCGAGACCACTTTCTCCCCCACAAATTCATCAAAAGAATATTTGAACACTGAGTACAGTCCATAAAACAACTTCTGAGTGCTGGCAGAGGACATCAGGCACCCAGAAAAGCAGCTCATTGTCTTCAGAAGGAGGTAGGAAAAAACATAAAAGATAAAAAGAGAGACAAAAGAAGTAGGGACGGAGCTCTATCGCAGGAAGGAAGGCATAAAAAAAGTGAGAAGTTTCCGAACACCAGGAAACACTTTCACAGGTGAGCCTGTGACGAGCCTTGGAACCTCAGAGGGCAACACAACCGGGAGAAAAAGAAATAAATAATTAAATCTCACAGCTTACGAGTCCAACGGTAACTCCCAGCAGAGAAGCAGAGCAGACACCCGCATCCACCATTAACAAGCGGGGCCTGGGCAGGGAGGAGCCAGCTGAACTGTTTAGAGAGAGGACCGGGCCTGAATGCTGTGAGGGCAGTCTGGGGGAGCTGACTGGAGATAGCAGAGCAGACTGTGGGGTAGCTATCCCGCAAAAAGGCGAAAAGCCCTAACTTCAGACTCTGCCAGCCCCGCTCAGAGAACAAAAGACTGAGCAGAGCTAGCTGGCTGCGGACGGCCCATCCTCCCCTGAGACAGGCAGGGGAGGGCAGCCAGAGCCGGAAGGGGGCAATCGCGGCCCCAGAGAGGCATCCGATACCAAACTGCAGGCAGGCTTCAGTGTTAACCAAGACTTTTTGAGTTTCTGGCTGGTTAACATCCGCCTGAGAAGGTGCGCCGGTTGTATACACAGAAAACCGAGCAGGAGGGACCGGGGAAGTGATAAGTTGCAGCGACTGCACTCGCCAAATACCTGGTCACTTGAGCTGCTCTGCCCGGGGAAGGCACAAAACGCAGGGCCAACCAAATCTGCGCCTTTGTGGAGTACCCGAGTACCTGAACCTGAGTGGCTTAGACCTGGGACGTGCATGCAACCCAGTGCCAGCCTCAGACAGTTATCGGCAGAGCAACTTAGAGTCTGTGCAGTGTAGACTGGGACAGCACACATGCCATGAACGGGGGCAAACCCAGTGTGGCCGGGACACTGCGAGCACTCCCCACAGACGCCAGAGATATTTCTCTGCAGTGTTCCTCCCTTCCCAGAACAAGACTGAACAAGTGAGCCTTAAAATGTGTCCACCACCAACCCCTAGTGTCAGGGTGGAAATTAGACATTGAAGAGACCAGCAAACAGAAGTTAAAACAGAGGGAACCACCTTGGAAGTGACTATACAGGTTGTCCAAAGTCACTCCAAACCTATTGACATCTCATAACTCATTACTAGTCACTTCATTGCACTCCAGAGAGAAGAAATCCAGCTCTACCCACTAGAACACTGACACAAGCTTCCCTAACCAGGGAACCTTGACAAGCCACTGGTCCAACCTCACCCATAGTAAGGAAACTCCACAATAAAGAGAAATCCACAAACTGCCAGAAGACAGAAAGGCCACCCCAAATACAGCAATATAAGCAAGATGAAGAGGCAGAGAAATACCCAGCAAATAAAGGAACAGGATAAATGCCCACCAACCCAAACAAAAGAGGAAGAGATAGGAAATCTACCTGATAAAGAATTCCAAATAATGATAGTGAAATTGATCCAAAATCTTGAAAGCAAATTTGAGTTACAGATAAATAATCTGGAGATGAGGATTGAGAAGATGCAAGAAAGGTTTAATAAAGATCTAGAAGAAATAAAAAAGAGTCAAAATACAATGAATAATGCAATAGATGAGATCAAAAACACTCTGGAGGGAACCAACAGTAGAATAGCAGAGGCAGAAGATAGAATAAGTGAGTTAGAAGATAGAATGGTAGTAATAAATGAAGCAGAGAGGGAAAAAGAAAAATGAATTAAAAGAAATGAGGACAATCTCAGAGATCTCTGGGACAATTTTAAATGCCCCAACATCCGAATCATAGGAGTCCCAGAAGAAGAAGACAAGAAGAAAGCCCATGAGAAAATACTTGAGGAGATAATAGTTGAAAATTTCCCTAAAATGGGGAAGGAAATAATCACCCAAGTCCAAGAATCCCAGAGAGTCCCAAACAGGATAAACCCAAGGCGAAATACCCCAAGACACATATTAATCAAATTAACAGATCAAACACAAAGAACAAATATTAAAAGCAGCAAGGGAAAAGCAACAAATAACACACAAGGTGATCCCCATAAGGATAACAGCTGACCTTTCAATAGAAACTTTTCAGGCCAGGAGGGAATGGCAGGGCATACTTAAAGTGATGACAGAAAATAACCTACAGCCCAGATTACTGTACCCAGCAAGGATCTCATTCAAATATAAAGGCAAAATCAAAAGCTTTACAGACAGGCAAAAGCTGAGAGAATTCAACATCACCAAACCAGCTCTCCAACAAATGCTAAAGGACCTTCTCTAGACAGGAAACACAGAATAAGTGTATAAAATCGGACCAAAACAATAAAGAAAATGGCAGCGGGATCATACTTATCAATAATCACCTTAAATGTAAATGGGTTGAACGCCCCAACCAAAAGACAAAGGCTGGCTGAATGGATACAAAAACAAGACCCCCATATATGCTGTCCACCTTGAAACGAGGGACACATACAGACTGCTAGTGAAGGGCTGGAGAAAGATATTCCACGCAAATAGAGACCAAAAGAAAGCAGGAGTAGCAATACTCATATCAGATAAAATAGACTTTAAGACAAAGGCTGTGAAAAGAGACAACGAAGGACACTACATAATGATCAAAGGCTCAATCCAAGAAGAAGATATAACAATTATAAATATTTATGCACCCAACATAGGAGCACCGCAATATGTGAGACTAATACTAACAAGTATGAAAGGGGAAATTAACAATAACACAGTAATAGTGGGAGACTTTAATACCCCACTCACACCTATGGATAGATCAACTAAACAGAAAATTAACAAGGAAACACAAAAGTTAAACAATACAATAGACCAGTTAGACCTAATAGATATCTGTAGGACATTTCACCGCAAAATAATGAATTTCGCCTTCTTCTCAAGCGCACATGGAATCTTCTCCAGGATAGATCACATCCTGGGCCATAAATCTAGCCTTGGTAAATTCAAAAAAATTGAAATCATTCCAAGCATCTTTTCTGACCACAATGCAGTAATACTAGATCTCAATTACAGGAGAAAAACTATTAAAAATTCCAACATATGGAGACTGAACAACACGTTGCTGAATAACGAACAAATCATTGAAGAAATCAAAATATGCATAGAAACGAATGAAAATGAAAACACAACAACCCAAAACCTCTGGGACACTACAAAAGCAGTGCTAAGGGGAAGGTTCGTAGCAGTACAGGCATACCTCAAGAAACAAGAAAAAAGCCAACTAAATAACCTAACTCTACACCTAAAGCAACTAGAAAAGGAAGAAATGAAGAACCCTAGGGTCAGTAGAAGGAAAGAGAACTTAAAAATTAGGGCAGAAATAAATACAAAAGAAACAAAAGAGACCATAGCAAAAATCAACAAAGCCAAAAGCTGGTTCTTTGAGTGGATAAATAAAATTGACAAACCACTAGCCAGACTGATCAGGAAACAAAGGGAGAAAAACCAAATCAATAAAATTAGAAATGAAAAGGGAGAGATCACAACAGACAACACAGAAATACAAAGGATCATAAGAGACTATTATCAGCAATTATATGCCAATAAAATGGACAACTGGCAAGAAATGGACAAATTCTTAGAAAGTATAACTTTCCAAAACTGAACCAGGAAGATATAGAAAATCTTAACAGACCCACCACAAGCATGGAAATTGAAACTGTAATCAGAAATCTTCCAGCAAACAAAAGCCCAGGTCCAGATGGCTTCACAGCTGAATTCTACCAAAAATTTAGAGAAGAGACAACACCTATCCTACTCAAACTCTTCCAGAAAATTGCAGTGGAAGGCAAACTTCCTAACTCATTCTATGAGGCCACCATTACCCTAACACCAAAACCTGACAAAGATGCCACAAAAAAAGAGAACTTCAGGCCAATATCACCGATGAACATAGATGCAAAAATCCTTAACAAAATTCTAGCAATCAGAATCCAACAACACATTAAAAAGATCATACATCATGACCAAGTGGGCTTTATCCCAGGGATGCAAGGATTCTTCAATATCCGCAAATCAATCAATGTAATACACCACATTAACAAATTGAAAAATAAAAACCATATGATTGTTTCAATAGATGCAGAGAAAGCCTTTGACAAAATTCAACATCCATTTATGATCAAAACCCTCCAGAAAGCGGGAATAGAAGGAACATTCCTCAACGTAATAAAAGCTATATGTGACAAACCCACAGCAAACATTATCCTCAATGGTGAAAAATTGAAAGCGTTTCCCCTAAAGTCAGGAACAAGACAAGGGTGCCCACTCTCATCACTACTATTCAACATAGTTTTGGAAGTTTTGGCCACAGCAATCAGAGCAGAAAAAGACATAAAAGGAATTCAAATTGGAAAAGAAGAAGTATACTCTCACTGTTTGCAGATGACATGATCCTCTACACAGAAAACCCTAGAGACTCTACCAGAAAATTACTAGAGCTACTCAATGAATACAGTAAAGTTGCAGGATATAAAATCAACACACAGAAATCCCTTGCATTCCTATACACTAATAATGAGAAAATAGAAAGAGAAACTAAGGAAACAATTCCAGTCACTGTTGCAACGAAAAGAATAAAATACTTAGGAATATATTTACCTAAAGAAACAAAAGACCTATATATAGAAAACTATAAAACATTGGTGTAAGAAATTAGAGAGGACACTAATAGATGGAGAAATATAACATGTTCATGGATTGGAAGAATAAATATTGTGAAAATGAATATATTACCCAAAGTAATTTATAAGTTCAATGCAATTCCTATCAAGCTACCAACGGTGTTTGTCACAGAGCTAGAACAAATAATTTCACAATTTGTATGGAAATACAAAAAAACCTCACATAGCCAAAGCAATCTTGAGAAAGAAGAATGGAACTGGGGGAATCAACCTGCCAGACTTCAGGCTCTACTACAAAGACACAGTCATCAAGACAGTATGGTGCTGGCATAAAGACAGAAATATAGATCAATGGAACAAAATAGAAAGCCCAGAGATAAATCCACGCACCTAGAGAGTCGGACACGACTGAGCGACTGAACTGAACTGATGGACACCTTATCTTTGAAAAGGGAGGCAAGAATATTCAATGGAGAAAAGACAATCTCTTTAACAAGTGGTGTTGGGAAAACTGGTCAACCACTTGTAAAAGAATGAAATTAGAACACTCCCTAACACCATACACAAAAATTAACTCAAAATGGATTAAAGATCTACATGTAACACCAGAAACTATAAAACTCCTAGAGGAGAACATAGGCAAAACACTCTTCGACATAAATCACAGCAGGATCCTCCATGACCCACCTACCAGAATATTGGAAATAAAAGCAAAAATAAATAAATGGGACCTCGGTCAGTTCAGTTCAGTCACTCAGTCGTGTCCGACTCTTTGAGACCCCATGAATCACAGCATGCCAGGCTTTCCTGGCCATCACCAACTCCCGGAGTTCACTCAAACTCATGTCCATCGAGTCGGTGATGCCATCCAGCCATCTCATTCTCTGTCGTCCCCGTCTCCTTCTACCCCCAATCCCTCCCAGCATCAGACTCTTTTCCAGTGAGTCAACTCATTGCATGAGGTGGCCAAAATATTGGAGTTTCAGCTTTAGCTTCAGTCCTTCCAATGAACACCCAGGACTGATCTCCTTTAGAATGGACTGGTTGGATCTCCTTGCAGTCCAAGGGACTCTCAAGAATCTTCTCCAGCACCACAGTGCAAAAGCATCAATTCTTCGGCAATCAGCTTTCTTCACAGTCCAACTCTCACATCCATACATGACCCCGGAAAAACCATAGCCTTGACTAGACGGACCTTGGTTGGCAAAGTAATGTCTCTGCTTTTTAATATGCTATCTAGGTTGGTCATAACTTTCCTTCCAAGGAGTAAGCGTCTTTTAATTTCATGGCTGCAATCAGCATCCGCAGTGATTTTGGAGCCCCAAAAAATAAAGTCTGACACTGTTTCCACTGTTTCCCCATCTATTTCCCATGAAGTGATGGGACCAGATGCCATGATCTTTGTTTTCTGAATGTTGAGCTTCAAGCCAACCTTTTCACTCTCCTCTTTCACTTTCATCAAGAGGCCTTTGAGTTCCTCTTCACTTTCTGCCATAAGGGTGGTGTCATCTGCATATCTGAGGTTATTGATATTTCTCCCGGCAATCTTGATTCCAGCTTGTGCTTCTTCTAGCCCAGCGTTCCTCATGATGTACTCTGCATATAAGTTAAATAAGCAGGGTGACAATATACAACCTTGATGTACTCCTTTTCTTATTTGGAACCAGTCTGTTGTTCCATGTCCAGTTCTAACTGTTGCTTCCTGACCTGCATACAGGTTTCTCAAGAGGCAGGTCAGGTGGTCTGGGATTCCCATCTCTTTCAGAATTTTCCACACTTGATTGTGATCCACACAGTCAAAGGCTTTGACATAGTCAATGAAGCAGAAATAGATGTTTTTCTGAAACTCTCTTGCTTTCTCCATGATCCAGCGGATGTTGGCAGTTTGATCTCTGGTTCCTCTGCCTTTTCTAAAACCTGATTGAACATCTGGAAGTTCATGATTCACATATTGCTGAAGCCTGGCTTGGAGAATTTTGAGCATGACTTTACTAGCGTGTGAGATGAGTGCAATTGTGCGGTAGTTTGAACAATCTTTGGCATTCCCTTTCTTTGGGATTGGAATGAAGACTGACCTTTTCCAGTCTTGTGGCCATTGCTGAGTTTTCCAAATTTGCTGGCATATTGAGTGCAGCACTTTCACAGCATCATCTTTCAAGACTTGAAATAGCTCAATTGGAATTCCATCACCTCCACTAGCTTTGTTTGTTGTGATGCTCTCTAAGGCCTACTTGACTTCACATTCCAAGATGTCTGGTTCCAGGTGAGTGATCACGCCATCGTGATTATCTTGGTCGTGAAGAACTTTTTTGTACAGTTCTTCTGTGTATTCTTGCCACCTCTTCTTAATATAATCTGCTTCTGTTAGGTCCATAAACCTAATTAAAATTAAAAGCTTCTGCACAGCAAAGGAAACTATAAGCAAGGTGAAAAGACAGCCTTCAGAATGGGAGAAAATAATAGCAAATGAAGCAACTGATAAAGGATTAATCTCAAAAATATACAAGCAACTCCTGCAGCTCAATTCCAGAAAAATAAATGACCCAATCAAAAAATGGACCAAAGAACTAAACAGACATTTCTCCAAAGAAGATATACAGATCGCTAACAAACACATGAAAAGATCCTCAACATCACTCATGATCAGAGAAATGCAAATTAAAACCACAATGAGGCACCATTTCACGCCAGTCAGAATGGCTGCTATCCAAAAGTCTACAAGCAATAAATGCTGGAGAGGGTGTGGAGAAAAGGGAACCTCTTACACTGTTGGTGGGAAAGCAAACTAGTACAACCACTATGGAGAACAGTGTGGAGATTCCTTAAAAAACCGGAAATAGAAATGCCATACGACCCAACAATTGCACTCCGGAGCATACTCCCCGATGAAACCATAATTGAAAGAGACACATGTACTCCAATATTCATTGCAGCACTGTTTATTATAGCCAGGACATGGAAGCAACCTAGATGTCCATCTGCAGACGAATGGATAAGAAAGCTGTGGTACATTTACACAATGGAGTACTACTCAGCAATTAAAAAGAATACATTTGAATTAGTTCTAATGAGGTGGATGAAACTGGAGCCTATTATACAGAGTGAAGTAAGCCAGAAAGAAAAACACCAATACAGTATATTAACACATATATATGGAATATAGCAAGAGGATAACTATAACCCTGTATACGAGACAACAGCAGAGACTCGGATGTGTGGAGCAGTCTTTCGGACTCTGTGGGAGAGGGCGAGGGTGGGATAATTAGAATGGATTGAAACATATATATTATCATATGTGAAATGAATCTGACGTGATTGGGGGTTCCTCACCTCAACACTCTGTGGATTTAAGAGGCCGTTCCTTCCGGAAGTGTATAAATTAGCCTGGGATAGAACCTGCACGCTGAATTTACTAATTAAGAAATGAGAAACCAGAACTATAAAGGTGGCATAGAAATACAAGAAACTATTAAGTAATCTTTTAAAACTTTGAACAGAGTTACAGATTTTACCATTTGTGATAAATTGGTATATATAATTTAACCAGAACAATAACAAAATTAGTATTGTGTGAATTCTGAAGCACTTTCAACATGTTGTAGGAATCATGTGGACTTTCTTGAGTTTTACACATTCATAAGTGAATGGTCTGTATCTCGTGCCTTTGTTGGTTTTCTGTGAGCTGTAGTTTCTGGGACGTGAGCAGCTCTCATTCCTGTAGCTCTTGTAATCCAGTCATTCGTGTGCCTCCTTCATGTGGATTCAGTATGACTGTGGTGCTGTTATCCCTCTGATAGGAACTCTAACTTGGTGTAAAGCCCCAAGGGTCTGTTACTTATTTTTATTTTATATTGTACTATATTTTATTTACAGTGTTGTGTTTGTTTCAGGTGTATAGCAAAGTGATACAGTTTTATATATATATATATATATATGAATTAACAAAAGCAGTTCCCGTCTTTTGATGGGGTGCTCATGGTTTATAACATAAATGGCATTACTTTGAGAGAGGGATAACTTAGGTATGGTATTGGGTTTTTTTCTTTTTGCAGCCTGAGGCAGTTGTAAAATAACTTAATGTAGCTTTTTACAACTGTGTATTCTATAGTATTTTTTCATTTGGTGAGATTTTAACTGTTAATGTTTTTGGCATTGTGCTTTGTACCATTTATTAAATAAAAATTAAAAGCAAACGAACAAAAAACAATATTTAAAGTTGCACTTTTACTTTTATTACAGGTTAGTTAATAATTCTACTTTTTGTCTGTTAAGTCAGGAAATGCCTTTTTCTCCTTTGCTTTAGCAGGTGAACATGCTCTAGTCTAATTTCTTTCTTGGAAAGCAGATCCAAGGAAAAGATGACTTGACTTTGTGTGGGTCCTGGTCTGAGTTCCTTCTCATCTACTAGAGGAGAGCTTTTCCACTGCTTTGCCTCTGTCCCTTTTCCATCTGCAGTTCCCTACCTCCCATTCTGTTCTCAACACACTGAGATCTGGGGCTTCCCTGGTGGTCCTGTGGTTAACACTCCTGGCTTCTACTACAGGGGCATGGGTTCTATCCTTGGTTGAGGAGCTAAGCTCTCCCATACCAAGCCCTGTGGCAAAAAAAATAAAAATAAAAATTTAAAAAACATACTGAGGTTTAAATTCTGTTTGTATAATTCTGAGGAAACAAGTTCTGGCAAATCCTGGCAAACAGGGTCTTTAGATTAATTTATTCTGTTGTAGTTTTTTATATCATCACACCTTCTTTTGATTCCCGCCTGTAACTTTTCTGTGTTGTCACTTTCTTTGTTCTTTATTTACCTCTCAGTCTGACTTTCTCTGGGCACGCGTGCTAAGTCCCTTCAGTATTGTCCAACTCTTTGTGACCCTATGGACCACAACCTGTCAGGCTCCTCTGTCCATGGGATTCTCCAGGCAAGAATACTTGAGTGGGTTGCCATTTGCTCCTCTAGGGGATCTCTTTAAATATTGCTAAGTGTGTTCAATCTTTTTCCTTTTATTTTAGCATATTCTGCTCAGATCCACTCACCTATGCCCTCTGATTTATTTATTAGATGATTACTCCTAATTTGATGTTTCATTTTATACACACTAAAAGGGACAGACTTGTGTTTCAGACTCCCTTGAGCTCATTCCCATTGAGTGCCTCACACATTTCAACATCAACAAGGCAAGCAGGCAATCCACTTGTGCCTATGGTCAGTTCTCTGTAGCGATACCACTAACCTCAGACACACCAAGAGACACATGGATTCACTTCACTTGCCAGCTTCCTCTTGTGGCTCTCATATCTATTCTCTCCTCTCCTTCACCTTCTCTGTGCATTGATTCAGGTTCTGTGTATTTTTGAGTTCAGTAATACAATTTTATTGCACGTAATCAGTCACTCAGTAATATGTGACTATGTGACTTCATGGACTCTAGTCCCCCAGGCTCCTCTGTCCATGGAATTTTCTAGGCAAGAATACTGGAGTGGCTTGCCATTTCTACTCCAGGGGATCTTCCTGACTCAGAGATTGAACTGCTCGTCTGAGGTTTCTTTTGTTCGTTCTTTTTAAAAATTCTGTCCTTTCTTTGTCACCAAAGTCATCTTTGTAAGGTAAATAGAGTGATTCCATTGTCCTTCTCACAACCTTTCCCAGACTCACTTTTCAAGATAAAGTTCCAAGTCTTTCACATAGCATATAAGGCCATTTGTCATCTGTTCCCTGTCCACACACGTACCAAATCTCTTGCCAGAGAACACAATAGCTACTTGGAGTTCTGCAAACATCATATGTATGCTCTTTTATGCCAGAGTCTTCTCATGGCCTATGACTTCCTATATTGTTTCACTGTCAAAGAACTACAGTATTCTCCCCTTATTCATAGAGGGTGCATCTCAAGACCTCCAGTGGACGCCTGAAACCGTTGCTGCTGCTGCCAACTCACTTCAGTCATGCCTGACTCTGAACGACCCCATAGACAGCAGCCCACCAGGCTCCCCCATCCCTGGGGTTCTCCAGGCAAGAACACTGGAGTGGGTTGCAATTTCCTTCTCCAGTACATGAAAGTGAAAAGTGAAGTCATTCAGTCGTGTCCAACTCTTGGTGACCCCATGGACTGCAGCCTACCAGGCTCCTCTGTCCAGGGGATTTTCCAGGCAAGAGTATGCCTGAAACCACAGATAGTATCAAATCCTATATATACTATTTTTTTTTCCTACACATACATACCTATGATAAAGTTTAATTTATACATTAGGCCCCGTAAGAGATTAACCATGATAACTTATAATAGAATTAAATAATTATAACAATATACTGTGATAAAAATTAAATGAATATGATCTTGCTCTTTCTCTCTGAATGTCTTATTGTACAAACTTGATACCTTTTTAAAATCTTATCTGAGTACTTATCACTCACTGTGCCTGTAACTTTTGCAATTTGAGGTGTGACAGCAAAAGTAGCATGAATTTCTTTTTCCTTCTTCACAATTTCATAGATAGAAAACTTGTTCTTACCATAGAACTTAGCAACCTCAGCATACAATTTTTTTTCCTTTCCTTATTGAGAACTTTCACCTTTTCACTTGAAGGAAGCATCTTTCAGCTTCTCTTTGGTGTATCTGAATGGCCAGCATCACTACTCTTGTGTTGTGGGGCTGTTATTAAGTAAAATGAGGGTGACTTGAATACAAGCACAAATATCATATGATATCACTTATGTGTGGAATCTTAAAAAATAAATGAGACAAATGAACTTACATATAAAACAGAAATAAACCTCAGACACAGAAAACAAACATGGTTGCCAAAGAAGAAAGTGGGGGAGGGATTGATTGTTTAGGATGAATATATACATACCACTATATATGAAATAGATGACCAACAAGTACCTACTGTATAGCAGAGCAAAACGTATCTAGTATTTAGTAATAATCCATAAGGGAAAAGAATCTAAAAAAGAATAGATATATATATGTATAACTGAGTCACTTTCTTGTACATCTGAAAATACAACATTGTAAATCAACTATCCTTCAAAAAAAAAGGTAAAAAAGAATATTTAGAAACACATTGCTGAACTCTACAAAACAAAACAAAAAATCTTATTGCTAAAAAATGCTAACCATCACCTGACAAAGCAAAGTGGTCACAAACCTTGCTTGTCAAAACCACATTATCTGTGAAATGCCATGAAGTAAAGTTCAAGAAAATATGCTTGTATATAAGAATTTATATTTCAGAGTGATTTGGAAATTCTAAGTGTTTTAAACAAAGCACATAAAAGATCTGATGATGACAGGAACAACTTACAGAGTACGCACCATGTGCCTGGCAAGTCATATACTTTTAAAAACTTTTATTTTAATTAATTTATTCTGCAATCCATATAATATGTTTCCTTTAATCCTGACAACAATTCTGCATAGTCTGGAATAATATACTCATTTTATACAGGAAGATACTGAGAATCAAAGAACTTCAATTATTTTTCCAAGATTGCACAGTCTGCCAGAAAGGGATTAAATTGCAGCTCTTTGAGTCTCCAAAGACTGTGCCCTTTCCACAACATTTCACTCCATCAAGTAACCTCAGACTTATTTCCCAGTGTCCTCCAATGATTCCATCTAACTAGTCATCTTGGCTTTTTCTTCTGCAGCACGTTTGTATTCTGTGCTTCATGATGCTGCCAAATGGGGGTCTACTGACTGGGAGAGAAACAGCAATCAGCAGGTCAGTCAAGGGAACTGGAGGAAAGGAGACGGAAAAATGGCGAACACTGTGCCCACCCCACCCCACCCGACCCCTGAAGCCATGTTTGTATGTCCTCTTCCTTTCTGTTGAGCTACAGGATATTTGTTTTTGCTTAAATATGCTTGACTTTGTGACATTCAAAATCTTGTAGAATGGAAAGCAAATGCTCTTTTTGGAACTTGCAATATGAATGCATCTTTATTTTGTTTGCTGTATTTTTGTTTGTTGAAAGAGAGGGAATGGTTAATCATCAAAACTGAGTAAGAGTCTCTTAAATGTATTACAACTTGTAGCCTCGGTAAATTTGACCTACTGCCCACATTTATCAGTTTCTGATAGAAAAGACTGGAATGTAAAATATCCTTCATGCAGCCTGGCTAGAACTGGCATTTTGGTTAATCAGAAAAAGAAGAAAGAAAAAAAAGCAATGAAATGTCTGATGACTTATTTCCCAGTGTTCTCCAGCAATTCCATGTAACTATCCATCTTGGCTGTTTCTTCTGAAGTACATTTGGATTGTTTCGTGATGCAGTCAAATGGTATCTTTTTTTAAAATAGGAAAACTGAGTTCCCCATTTTGCTGGTATAGTTTCAGCCACATGTGAAAAATGGAATAAATATGTGTCATCAGGACCAGACTGTTAGCAGATGAGATGATGCCTCAGACCCTATCTCAGCAACATCCTTTGCCAAACTCTACTCCCTATGAAAAGAGAAGCAAATGTACTTTTGAAAAACACTTACATGAGATTAAACATCCTTACATATTTATTTGAGAAATATTTACCATCTTATTAGTAATGAACAGGTTTGTTTCATTATTTAAAGGAAAAATCAACATTTGTGAACTAGGAAGAAAAAATAATTGAGAGTATATAAGCTTGCAATAATTGAACTGATTATTATTATTTACTATAAAATAGGCATGATGATTTTTTTGAGATATAAAATTTTACTTACAAATTACATATTTCCAGTGCTTTTCTTTCTTTGGCATTGGATGTACCATGCTTACTATGTCACCTACAAAAATTTTATGAGAGCATTACACAAAATAAGCCAGGTGACTCTGGAGCAAGTGTGCACACAGCAATCCTTAAATTCACTAGGAGAGACTCAAGTATTCTTTGTAATGATTTTGCATAGGAAGAGTGTCTGACCAGTTGCTATCTCTATAAATATTAACTGAATTGAATCACTACCCACAAATTGGATGCAGATGAGAAGCAGATGGAACATGGTCTTTTTGCTTGTCATTGCAAGGAGAAATAATTTAATGTAATGACACTTTAGGATGAAAATGTTGCATTTTCCTAGTATAGTACATTGCAGATTTTAGTTTCCTGAGGCAAAAGGGGATACTTGTCTAACAGTACCAATAATAATTTGAGCTAAATACCAACTACTTTCATATTTAAATGAAGTGGCTTAATAAGTGAACACTGTTTCAAATAGTAGAAAACAAGAGAGTTAAAATGTCGCTAAGATTATCTCAAAGACACAGTTACAGACAGTATTCCCTTATCTGAGATTTTAAAGTAAAATCAGTACATCTTTGGTTTGTGTTTGGTTAATAATGGAAATCATGTCCTAAATTTTAAAAATGAAGTCCATACTTAAGTAATAGAACTAAGGAAAGTTAGCACTCTCTCCCACCCCATTCCCTCCAAAGCTTTGCCTCCAGATGTTATTTGGTATTTATTTTGCAGTGTTTATTATGACAGTCCAAGCCGTTTATGTTTTAAAGATACATTGGTCAGTTTATTTATAGAGAGACAGCTTCTTTAAGTCAAGACAATTCACGTGGGTGTGGGTTAAAGCTACACAGTGCTAGAAAGAATGGAGACGGCTGGTTTCCTCCAGTATGTTCTCTGTCATTCCTTTCATTATGGGGGTTCTGGAGTTTTCCTTTCTCTCTATTTTTTTCAGTCCCGTAGGTTTTACGTGATTTACCCTGGGAGGAAAAGCTGAGTTCCTGGAGCTGTTATCCTGCACAGGAAATGAAAGAAACACAAGACAGAAGGGGTGGCTGGGCCTTCACACATTTGCTTACAATCTGGCTCCAGTCCAGGGTGAAACTGGAGGAGCTGGAGATTTTCCCAAGGCACCCAGGTTGGAGGGCAGTTTGTCTGTTTGGATAGCATCGCTGGTGCTTCTCGAACCAGGCTCAGGACTGGGGGGTGGGCAGTAGGTGGTTATGAGGGTGCAGTAGGACTGGATCAAGGTTGTGGAGGTTTCCTGTGCTGAACTATGCTGTAATCCTTTCCCTTTATGTGTTGCAAAATAAAATAATATTAAATTGCAAAACCAGGGTGAGAAAGTTCAACAAAGCTCTCATTTTTCTCATTGTGATTACTTCACTGACACTTTGACAATATTGAATGACATTACAAAATTTTTTTTTGTAATGTAAACAGCAATTTTTCCCCCAAAGATTGCTTTTCCTTACCTCTACTTTCCTGAGTTCCTTAGACTTTCCATTGGGAAGTCTAGATAGGAAATGCATCTACTGCCAGAGTTTGTGGGAGTGCAAGCTGAGGGCAGTGCCAAGTGCAAGCTGGGAGTGTGGTACCCAATGAAATCTGGGGAAGCGCTGAGGACAGTCATGGATTAGGGCTGGTGTAGTGTCTTTAGAACCATAAGGCAGCACTTTGTAGTAAGACTGAAGCTTTGTCTTGCAAATTAGAATGTATAAGGAATTTCACTTTTAATCATTTTCCTCTACTTTAGCAGTATGTGTCTTTCCAAGCTTTAAGAAGCAACTTAGCAATGAATTTATCTCAATTCACTTTTAACTTAATATGTGAGTGTTATACAGTGTTTCAAGTGACACAGGGAAAAGCAAGACAATATGCTACTTTTCTTTGAGGGTCTAAAATAATCTTACACAGGGTTACTTCTCCATTTGAAATGCTACTCAAAGGTATATTTTATTTTTTTCAACCCTTTGAAGCACTGCTTAAATAGTACTTCGTTACGTTAGTTAGTTCAGTAGTTCAGTTGTGATTTTTATAGATAAAGAATTTTCCTTCAGAACTTAAATCAGTCTGATTCTTTGCAAAGTTAGACTTCTGTATATTCAAATTTTCTTGTTTTTTTGGTATCAAAACTTATAAAGTTATACAACTACAAAGGCAATAGTGTTTTCTTATCATTTTTACAGGCTGGAAAACATTAATATTTACAACAGATGCCAGGAATGGTAGAGCAATTATTGCAAAATAATATAAAGTTTTAACTTCTTTCTATCTGGAGATGATAAAAAGTTTGAAGAGAATATGTAACTTATACACATGGAAATACTAAATCTAATTGGGTAGCCCTATTGGTCCCTCAAGGCACTGTTGCTGTTAGCTTTATAATAAGGATGGAAGAATCTATCTTTTGATTGTTTATTCATTTAAATGATGACTCATAAGTAGATGGTGCTATGGTCTGAACATGTCCCATTCCAAATTAATATCTTGAAATCCTAATGCCTGTTGTAATGGTATTAGGAGATAGGGTTATTATGTCATGTGGATGTAGCCCTCATGATTGGAATTAGTGCCCTTGTAAAAGAGGGTCCAGAGAGATCCTTACCCTGTTTTACCACAAGAGGACCCAACAAGAAGGTGCCATCTATTAACCAGAAAGTGGGCCCTCAAAGGTGAGGTGAAAGTCGCTCAGTCATGCCCTTTGCGACCCCATGGACTATACATACAGTCCCTGGAATTCTCCAGGCCAAAATACTGGAATGGGTAGCCATTCCCTTCTCCAGGGGATCTTCTTAATCCAGGGGTCAACCACAGATCTTCTGCATTGCTGAAGATTCTTTACTAGCTGAGCCACCAGGGAAGCCCAAGAGTACTGGAGTGGGTAGCCTATCCCTTCTCCAGTGGATCTTTCTGACCCGGGAATCGAATTGGGGTTTCCTGCATTGCAGGCAGATTCTTTACCAGCTGAGCTACCAGGGAAGCCCTAAGTGGGCCCTAACTAGATATCAGATCTTCTGGTGCCTTCATCTTGAGTTTCTAAACTTCAGAACTGTTATTTATAAGCTACCAGACTTAGTTATTTTGTTATGGCAGTCCAAATGGACTAAGACAGATAGGAAATACATCTACTGATTAGTTTTATAGAACTATCCCACAGGTGACTATATCAAACCTGAAACAACTGATGCTTTTCTACAGTCATTTCTCTTTAAACTTACTAATTTTTAATTATTCGTTGTTAATTTAATTGCTTATAAATTATCTAATTGGCTGGTTGTTTTGAGGGGTGGAAAGGGTGGAGGCAAGAAAATTGATATTGGTCCTGAATTTCATATTGCTTCAGCCTGGAGCAATGGCTATGACCAAACAATCTATTTTGATGATGTGGAAAGGATAATTTTCATAATAAACTTGAAAAATCTGGAGACATGGAATAGCACATTCTAATGGTCTCTTCCTTTCTAAAAATAGTAGCATTTTGGGTTTGATTGGATCATATGGATTCCAATTAAGCTCTATTCTCTTGACCCTTTCTTTCACATGTTGCATATTAAGCTGTGCTTTAAATATTTCACAGTCAACAAGTGGAAATATTGGTTTACCACAATAATTCATTTCCCCCCTCCCACCCTAAAAATGTCAACATTTAAAGGAGACTAGGATGGCAATCAAGAAAGTTAAGATTCATTTGCATGAAAATGATTCACTTTTCTAAACTGACTCTGCTTGTCTATGTCTTTTTTGGAATCATAAATTATTCTCACTGCTGGTTTGGATAAAACTGTGATCTGTTTTCCTGTAGTGTGTGGTGTGTTCTTGTTATGAGTCATAACCATTCTTTTCTATGGGAAAAAGATGAGTAGGGGCAAACTATGTGATAAATAGGATCTGTTTCTAAATAGTTATCTCATAAAGACAATCCCTAGGATGTTAAATACCAAGTGTTTTTATTTTTGCTTTTTCTAGTTTTTATTTTTGTACTGTCTTTTTGACTCATGGCATGTAAGATATTCCCCAACTGGGGATCCAATCCAAGCCCCTTGCAGTGGAAGCACGAAGTCATAACCCCACTGGGCTGCCAGGGAAGTCCTAGTTTCCTTTTGATTTTATTAAACTACTGCTTTAAGACTCTTTTCCAGTGAGTCAACTCGTCCCCTGAGGTGGCCAAAGTATTGGAGTTTCAGCTTTAGCATCAGGCCTTCCAATGAACACCCAGGATTGATCTGCTTTAGAATGGACTGGTTGGATCTCCTTGTTGTCCAAGGGACTCTCAAGAGTCTTCTCCAGCACCACAGTGCAAAAGCATCAATTCTTCGGCGATCAGCTTTCTTCACAGTCCAACTCTCACATCCATACATGACCACAGGAAAAACCATAGCCTTGACTAGACGGACCTTGGTTGGCAAGGTAATGTCTCTGCTTTATAATATGCTATCTAGGAGGGATTGGGGGTGGGAGGACACGGGGACGACAGAGAATGAGATGGCTGGATGGCATCACCGACTCGATGGACATGAGTTTGAGTGAATTCCAGGAGTTGGTGATGGACAGGGAGGCCTGGCATGCTGTGATTCATGGGGTTGCAAAAAGTCGGACACGACTGAGTGACTGAACTGAACTGCTTTAAGAAGTGTAAAATAATGTCTTTCCTTAGTTTTACATTGAGTAGAGGAACTTATTAAACTGTTTCTTCTCCAAATTATTCCAAGACTAGTTTTTAAATCATTAGGTCATTTTTTTCCCCTTCTCAAATTAGCCAACCAAAAAAAAAAAAAAAAACCAAACACAATCAAGCAAAGTATAGGACCAAAGCAAGGGGAGAGGCTACAGTCCAGGATGACTGACATTGCCATCAGGAAGAGCCCAGTGTCCCATGCCCTAAGGCTAGGAATGTGGCCTTTTCTTTTTTATTGGATAACTTTCTTGGGGAGAAGCAGGGCTTCCCCGATAGCTCAGTTGGTAAAGAATCTACCTGCAATGCAAGAGACCCCGGTTTGACTCCTGGATTGGGAAGATCCACTGGGGAAGGGATAGGCTACCCACTCCAGTATTCTGGCCTGGAGAATTCCATGGACTGTATAGTCCATGGGGTCGCAAAGACTCAGACACAACTGAGCGACTTTCGCTTTCACTTGGGGAGAAGCAGTGAGGCAGTACATAACTGTCAGTGAGTAAAGCTAAGGGTCCCCATTCTTTTGGAATCAAAAGTTTTCTTCTATTTTCTTTTTTTCAAACCTTGAGACTGTCATGGCCAGATGGTTGACTGAGCTGTCATAGAACTTTCTGCCTCTTGGGAGGTTGGAACTCGGCAAGAGTGTGGATGATCCAGGGACAGAGAGAACACGTGGTAGCATCAACGCACTCAAAAACATCTCCAGTATAAAATTAAGGTTTAGTGGGAACTTATGTTACTGTGTTCAGGCACCACAAAATCTACAAAATGAAGTGGTGTCCCCTTCCCCATTTTTGATGTACCTCCAATGACAGCAGCTATAAGAAAAATAGAGTGAAAGTTGCTCAGTAGTATCAGACTCTCTGTGACTCCACGGACTGCAGCCCACCAGGCTCCTCTTTCCATCGGATATTTCTGGGCAAGGATACTGGCGTGGTTTGCCATTTCCTTCTTCAGGGGATCTTCTCGACCCAGGGATACAATGGGGGTCTCCTGCACAGCAGGCATTGTTTTACCGACTGAGCTACCAGGGAAGCCCCAACAGAAAAATAAGCCAGAAGGAAAGACTGCGTGCTGCATTCTCAAATATGGGGTCTGTCACCTCAGGAATGAGTGCGTTTATTAATCCCTTCTTGGGAGGGATATGGATAATTTCCTCTAAAAATAGTCTCCAGTGTCTCAACAGTGTGAGGAAGGGAGAAAGGCAATCTGTAGCTTTAGCTAGTGACTGGCTAGCAACAATAGTAGCTTGTATATTTCCTGTGCTTTGTAATTTCAAAGCACTTATCTTATTATAAAAGTAGGCATCTCTGCAAAAATTTTAATGGGTTGTTAAGTGGGTTGAAAAACTCTATCTCTTGCTTAAAATCTACTCGTGATATGGAAGTTTGATAGGGATAACTAAAATAGTAACTGATGTTAATGGTACAAAAACTTTTCCAATAAAGATTTGCTAATTTTCTATTTTTAAAAGTAAAACGTAGTCTTTAGTAGACTATTCAATATTTTTGATTGTCTCAATATCATTTTGAACAATATTTTTCATTGCTCAGACTGTAGATATAGAAGCGTAAGGTATTTTTCAGGCTATTTATGGTCATGAAATTCAGTCTTCTGAAATTATCATGCTGCCAGTTTTCCAGCTAATAACATATTCTTACTGGTTGAGATTCTCTTACAAGTGTATTTTCACGACTATGGGGAATTCCCTGGTGGTCCAGTGTCTAAGACTCTGTGCTCTCAGTGCAGGGGACCTGGGTTTGATCCCTGGTCAGGTGACTAGATCCTCCATGCAGCAGACTTGGTGCAGCCAAATAAATAAATAATGACTATGAATAAAGCTATGGTTACTCTTTTTGCCTCTGTCTTTACTTCCCTCCATTCATTTCTTTTCTTCATTTCTTAAAACCTGCTTATATGATGGATATGCTGCTCTTTGAACTACTGGAGAGACAGGATGGGCAAGAAAAGACGTGTGACAAGTGAAACACTAATACTGAATGTCTGAAGTAGCTAGGAGAAAGTGAGGCATTATCTGAAGGAAGTTGTTTTGGCAGTTCCAGTAGTGAAAAAGATCTGCTGATGCTTCTTCCCATGTCATTTTAACCCTTGACAAGGACTCAAGGATAGAATTGGCCAATATCCTGCTTACACGAAAGAGAACCAAATTGAGAGTCATTAAGGCAATGGCACCCCACTCCAGTACTCTTGCCTGGAAAATCCCATGAGGAGAGGAGCCTGGTAGGCTGCAGTCCATGGGGTCGCGAAGAGTCGGACACGACTGAGCGACTTCACTTTCACTTTATACAGTAATAAAGAATGGCTATAGCAATCCAGGACTTTCCCAAGGAGCCATACTTGCCATTCCTTTTGTATATGAGTGCTGGTCTTTTTCTGAGGGCACATAATTCTCATTTTTTCCATTTCCCTCTGAGCACACTTGAATCCTACCATCAAGTCTCCTACTAGACAGCCCATAGACCCTTTGGAGCCCCCATCCCACCCCCGCTCCCAACACACACTCATACAAATAGTCACATTTGAGTTCAGATTCAGAGTTGAGTCTTATCCTGGGCTAAGGCTTCTGTGATTTGACTTCTCTGCTTCTTCTTTATGAGCTACTAGTTCAGATCACAAGAAACTACTCTTATAATACGTTTATGGACTTTTTTGGAAATAAGGATAAACACGATTTTTTTTTTTTTTGGTCACACTGTACAGCATGTGCAACTTCCCTGATTAGGGATCAAACACATGCCTTCAGCAGTGGAAGCATGGAGTCTTAACCACTGTATCACCAGGGAATTCCAAAGAGTTATGAGGTAGGGGAAGGAGCAAGGGCAGAGCTGAAGTGACTTCCAGGCTTATTGATTTCTGCTTCTGTGACTTTGGGTGCTTCTCTGTGCTCTAGCTTCCTCATTATAACAACAAATATATCAATAACCTGCTCACTGTGCTTTGGAGATAATTACATAATATAGTTTAGTCAAAGGATAACTGGTGAGTATGAAGGAGTTACAGACAATTTGGGGGTTTTGTTTCTTGTTTCTAATAAATCCAAAAGTAAGAATATAATAAAAATGATAACACATCTACTAAGTTAGTGGCTTGGGAACAACCTGGAGGGGTTGGTAACTAGGTTGGTAACAACCTAGTCGGGGCAGGAGGTGAGAGGGACCTTCAAGTAGAAGGGGACATGGGGAAACCTATGGCTGATTCATGCTGATGTTTGGTAGAAACCAACACAGTACTGTTAAGCAATTATGCTTCAGTTAAAAATAAATAGGTTAAAAAACAGGTGAAATGTTATTGTTCGCAATAGAAAAAGTCTCAGCTGATCCAACCACCATCTTTATGTAATCTTATTCTTTAGTGGAGGATGAATGTATATTGGCTTCCAGACTAACTCTGTGTTACAAGAAGTAACATATCAGCTTTAGAAAGAGGCCTTGTCTCCCACTAATTTGCCCAGAAATAGTTGCAGTTGTACTGAGATAGAGTCTAGTTAGTTCCTCAGTGTCTTTATGCTCATTTATTTTAAAAAATGCATACTTTTAAGAATACGTGATTTCTTAATTTTAACAAGATCCAAGACAAAACCTGTGTTTACATTTTGGTTACTAATATACATTTCATTTCCACTGAATCCCACAGATATACTTATTCCTTGAAATTATTACATCAAGGAATTACTTATTCCTTGAAATTAATGTAATAATTTCAAGGAATAAGAAGTTAATGTAATAATTTCAAGGACTAAGCACACTTATATGGATAATATCACATATTAATCAAGATAAAAATTGATTTATATGTGGCTTGTGGGATTAGTTATTTTTCTTGATATGTATTACATATAGAATAATTACTATATTGAGTGGTGAAACTTCTAATTCTCATTTAAGAGCCTGTACATTTCCACTTTTTGGGAAAGCAAAGTTGGGGAACCCAGAAGGACACTGTCATTACTGAGGAGTTATTAGGGACGTGACCTGGAACTAACACAAAGGACACAGGCTGCCCTGCCAGTGGCCATCTCCAGACTACCTCTTTCACGCTGCACATAAGAAATGGGGACTCAGAGCAGTTAAGTAGTTTGCCAGTTGTTAAGTAGTGCCAGCTACCTATGATTGGATAGAAAAAAGACCTCCTTTCTCTTATAAAGTAGAATTTGGAGACCAGAACAGGTGTGTGGATCAAACACAGATTTACATTGCTGCATTCCCTTGATTTTCTTTGTATCTAGACTTTACCAGCCATCTGCCACCATTAACAATTTACCAGATCTCAGAGACAGAATCACAGCAGAAAGTTAATGCCTTCAGTGACGAATTTTATCAGAAGTCAAACAGGAGATTTTCACAAATTTGAGTAGGTTGCTAGTTTGAAGATGATAATGATTTCATGTGCTTTAAGATCTAATTAAAAGTGGATTAAGAACTGCAGTTAAAGTTGATGTTTTCTTTGTCTTCACTTATATTTCACCCAATATGTGACTATAATGCTGGTTTTCATTTCTTTTTCCTTTGTAATAATGCTACTTGTAATTATGCGCTGCGTCAGGGATTTAGATTATCTGCCAAAGTCTGGGGGACCACAGGGTAATAGTCTGGAGTCAAAATACCTGGGAAGATATGATAATCCTTTACCACAGTTGTTGTGTCTTGGTTTATTTAACCTTTTTCAGCGTTGCATATGCAGGTGTAGACCTTCTCTGTCATCGCTTGTTGAAAGGATGAAGACAATGATAAACATAGAAAATACACAAAAATCATTTGGCCACATAGGCTTGACTAGGTAAGATTGAGGACAAATAGAAATCGCCTCTTAAGGTCTAGAAGATGGGACTATGCTTCCACCTAACACAACTCTGTAAGGAAAATGTATGTTTCTCCTTGGTGAAATTTTGTAGTTGAAGATTGGATTATTTTTATACGTAACACATTTCACGTGGACAAGAAAAGAAAATACAGAATAAGAAACAGGAACGTATCACTCAAAAATTTTATATCTTGGGAGAGGAAAAGAGAAATAAGGCAAGAAGTCCACATGAAGAGTACAGTTTGTGGAGAAAGAATGACCAGAAATTGGCAGCTAGAAACCAGATTCATTGTCAGCTCTTCAGAAAGCAGTGCTCTTTAGAGGGCTAGGAAGACTGGTGAACAGGGAAGCTGTGTGTCCTTCCATTGCAACAGGAAGGTTATGGTGGGTCATGAGATTCTGTGGCACCTGTCTCCTCTTGCCCCAGGCTGGCTGTGGCCTCTCTGAAATACTGGTGAAGCCTCCAGATAGGGTGACTTCAGTTCCCCAAAGAGATCCAGAGACTGAAAAAACACGCAGAAGAAAAGGCCAAATGTTCAAGATGCCGGAGGAACTGACATACAAGAAAAGATACAAATTTCGAAACAAAGAAGAGGGAGTAATGAAATCATTTAGGGAGGCCCCTGTAGCTATAACTAGAATTTTTTAATCACAATAAGAAAAATGGGATAAATATCTTCTAATACATTATAAGTAAATTTCCATCAGCTCAGATAAGGCTGGACTCCAAAAGCAAACACTGAGAATTGTAATATGTTCTGAATTCCATAGGATCCACAATCCTCTTTCCCAATTCAGGAATCTCTAAGAGTAAAAACTTTTTAATAAAACAAACAATAAAATGAACAAAACTTTAAAAACTATCAACAAATATATTTATTGTGGTGGCTTTCCCCCCTATTAGATACACTTTGTTAGAAAGTAGTATCCCTTTTAGTTCCATGTGGACAATTAAGCAGGTAATAAGATTGTTTTTCCCCCTCCCAGTTGAAAGAGAAAGAAAACACACGACTTTGCAAACATGTTATATTTTCCTTGCTCTAGTTTTTGTTTTCTATGAAATCAGAATTTTCTTCTAATAAGTATGATTTTGTTTTTGGAAGTAAGTTACAGGTACATGTTTACAGACATATAACCCAAGGGGTAGCAGAGGCTGAACCACACAGTGCGGACATAGGCTGGAGACCTGTTCCAGGCAACCACAACCCTTCACAGTTCTGTAAAGCACAAAATCATCTCCAGCTCTATGGTTGCTTCCACATTTTGCCTTCCTCCAATCCCATACAGTATATTAATTCTGAAAATATGTGCACTCTCATGCTTCTTGCAGAAGGACAAATGAGGGCAAGAGAACCAAGCTTAGAACAATTGTTTCCGTGGTGATAATTCCTATGATTCCAAATGCCAGGCCCTAATATCTGAGCACTCCCTAGATTTCCTGCACAAAACAACACTGTCTTTTGAAAGGTGTTTCTCTCCTCTGATCTCTGGTTTCTTTTGAAGGGACACAGCATCTTTGAGTTTGCAGAACTATCATTTGCTTCTTTAAACAATAGCTTGAAAACATGTTTTTATAGGGAGAAGATGTTGCTTCTCCAGCTGTCATCATTAGGTTGTTACAGCTTCTAGCCTATTGATGATTATGTACAAAATTTCTTGTCTCTTAAAAATGCACAGAAGCACATAAGATAACCATTCAAAAGCATCCCTTCTTTGGACTTTTGGCTCTTTGTTGTTAACTATGCTTGTATGAAGAATATAGCAACTATCTGGAATGTTGTTTAGACTGAGCAGTAACTGACACATTGTCCATTTGTGGTCCTAATGGCTAGAGCACCTGTCCTGGGCATCTGGTGGAGATAGCAGCATTACGAGTTTACGGCAATCTCATGGGACCCTCTAGTGTACAGTGCTGACGGATACCGATTTCTGTTGTTTATCCTGGACCTTTCGTTTCTTCTGCTGCTGTTTGTTTTCTCGTTGCTCTGGAGTTTCCCTGCTGGGCTCCAGACCTTTGTTATCAGGTATTGCATCTTTACTTTCTTCTTTATTAGGTTTTTTTCTTTTTCTCTCCCTTCCTTTTCTTCCTGAAATGAAAGGAGACACATTTTAAAAAGCATTCAGTCATGTTCAATTTCATTTTTCAAAGTTTTTAAAGGCAAGTTGAATTTCTCTTAGGTTGCATACCATGCCCATAGATACGAAATTATCTACTATTTAAATCGTTCATTCAATTAGTTTTTTTTTTCAAGTTTGACGTTTTTTTAATGAGGTAACAAGTTATAGATATTCAATCCATTTTCCTCTTACCTCTCCAGAGGGAAACAAGCCAGATTTGGGGGTTTATCATTCTCATACAGGTTTTTAATATGTATATACATCAAACTTTGTTTTCATGTTCTCAAACTACTAAATCTCACACAATACATATCAGTTGGCCATTTTTAAGTCTTTTTTTTGAGGTGTAAAGTTAATACGCATACCTTATATTTATTCATTTTAACAGCCAAATTCTACAAACTACAATTTATTTATTCATTCTTCTAATGGACATTGGTTCCAGGCTTTTACAACTAAAAACATTTTACTGCAATGAACTTTTTGTGCCCATTTCCTTGAGTACACATGTCAAGAACTCCTTGCTGCTGCTGCTACTGCTAAGTCACTTCAGTCGTGTCTGACTTTGTGAGACCCCATAGAAGGCAGTCCACCAGGCTCCGCCGTCCCTGGGATCCTACAGGCAAGAACACTGGAGTGGGTTGCCATTTCCTTCTCCATATTCAATTAGTTTTATGAAGGCTGTTGTGCTATACTTTAAGCAATGCAAACATGAAACACAGGCAACATATGATGAAGTAATTAATATCTGATAGTTCTGAATTCCAGAAGGTTCTATTGCTATAAGTTTGGTATGAGTATAATTTTACATGATAGCTATTGATGGATAATATAAATTTTCAAATAGATTTCTGGTGGCTCAGATGGGAAAGAATCTGCCTGCAATGCAGAAGACCCAGGTTCAATCCCTAGGTCAGGAAGATCCTGGGGAGAAAGGAATGGCAACCCACTCCAGAATTCTTGCCTGGAGAATTCCATGGATAGAAGAGCACGGCAGACTACACTCTATGGGGTTGCAAAGAGTCAGACAAGACTGAGAAATTAATACTTTCAAGAAACTTACTAATGTGTATATGTTACTTGACTCCTACAAAAGGTTCTATTTTGTTTTCAAATTTTTCCAAGTAGCAGTTACCTATTTGCATTCTGTCCCAAAGAAAGGCAATGTCAAAGAAGGTTAAAACTACTGCACTGTTGCACTCTTCTCACATGCTAGCAAAGTAATGCTCAAAATTCTCCAAGCCACGCTTCAACAGTACATGAACCATGAACTTCCAGATGTTCAAGCTGGATTTAGAAAGGGCAGAGATCAAATTGCCAGCATCCGTTGGATCATTGAAAAAGCAAGAAAGTTCCAGGAAAAACATCTACTTTTGCTTTATTGACTACACCAAAGCCTTTGACTGTGTGGATCACAACAAACCGTGGAAAATTCTTCAAGAGATGGGAATACCAGACCACCTGATCTGCCTCCTGAGAAATCTTTATGCAGGTCAAGAAGCAACAGTTAAAACCAGATATGGAACAACAAACTGGTTCCAAATCGGGAAAGGAGTACGTCAAAGCTGTATATTGTAATCCTGTTTATTTAACTTATATGCAAAGTACATCATGAGAAATGCTAGGCTGGGTGAAGCACAAGCTGGAGTCAAGATTGCAGGGAGAAATATTAATAACCTCATATGCAGAAGACATCACCCTTATGGCAGAAAGTGAAGAAGAACTAAAGAGCCTCTTGGTGAAAGTGAAAGAGGAGAGTGAAAAAGCAGGCTTAAAGCTCAACATTCAAAAAACTAAGATGATAGCATCTAGTCCCATTACTTCATGGCAGATAGATGGGGAAACAAGGGAAACAGAGAGAGACTTTATTTTTTTTTGGGCTCCAAAATCACTGCAGATGATGAGTGCAGCCACGAAATTAAAAGACGCTTGCTCCTTGGAAGAAAAGTTATGACCAACCTGGACAGCATATTAAAAAGCAGAGACGTTACTTTGCCAACAAAGGTCTGTCTAGTCAAGGCTACGGTTTTTCCAGCAGTCATGTATGGATGTGCGAGTTGGACGATAAAGAAAGCTGAGCACTGAAGAATTGATGCTTTTGAACTGTGGTGTTGGACAAGACTCTTGAGAGTTCCTTGGACTGCAAGGAGGTCCAACCAGTCCATCCTAAAGGAAATCCGTCCTGAATATTCATTGGAAGGACTGATGCTGAAGCTGAAGCTCCAATACTTTGGCCACCTGATGGGAAGAACTAGCTCATTGGAAAAGACTCTGACACTGGGAAAGACTGAAGGCAGGAGGAGAAGGGGACGACAGAGGATGAGATGGTTGGATGGCATCACTGACTGGATGGACATGAGTTTGAGCAAGCTCTGTGAGTTGGTGAAGAACAGGGAAGCCTGGTGTGCTGCAGTGCACAGGGTCGCAGAGTCGGACACGACTGAGTGACTGAACTGAACTGATACATCTGCATGTCATCTACTAGAAGAAAATTAATTTGCATAATATGCAAATAAGGTTGAGGATAATTATATTTTAATATGAATATTTATATGTTGAAAATAATTTTTATTGAAAATTCTCTACATGCAGGGGTACCTGTGACTATGACTTATCAACAACCCTATGGTATTAGCCGCAAGGGCAGGAACTTTATCTCTCTCAACCAAATAAGTAGATATTTATTGAAATATACTGGATTCCATGAGAATCTTGACCTTGAACAGGGTTTGAAGCACAGATTTATTCAGATACACAGTGTGAAACATTTTAAAAAGTGGAATCAATACAACTTAAAGGTTTTGATGTAGGAAGCATAGTGAAAGAAAGACTGGGGCCAGGACGAAGAAATGAATTTCATTCTATTGGCCTTGGGTAACCATTAACAATTTTAGGAGAGAGTAATTTGATCAATGGGCTTCCCAGGTGGTGCTAATGGTAAAGAACCTGCCTGCCAATGCAGGAGACATAAGAGATGCAGGTTTGATCCCTGGGTCAGGAAGATCCCCTGAGGATGGCCTGGCAACCCACTCCAGTATTCTTGCCTGGAGAATTCCATGGACAGAGAAGCCTGTCAGGCTATGGTCCACAGGGTCACAAAGAGTCAGACACGACTGATATGACTCAGCACGCAATTTGATCAAAGTGCATGAGTCTGGCACCAAATTAGATGAATTGTTTTTAAATTTCAAATTAGTATATTAGCTATATTTTATTATTATGTTAACATTTTACACATACAACCTACATTGTAAAGTAATTTTCAGGGCATGGTTTAGCAATCTCTATTAGCAAACATATCCCAGTGAGAAATTACTCATTCAAATCAATACAGTAAGTGAAAACTAAGAACCAAGTATACCTGGGTGTGGAAGAAATTCTGATTGGGCGTATCCCTACATATTGAGTCATGTAGAATCTGAAATTAGTTTCAGTCTACAAAAAGTCATTTTGAACAAAAGTATTTTCGAGAAATTATTTGCATGGGAGAACCAAAATATTTTCACATCCTGAAATAGGCTGCAAATATTGAATTCAGTGGTTTGGCTTTCCTTTTCTTGAGCTCTGGTTATGGAATTCTAGGAACCAACATTATTAATACTGTATATGTATGCTCAGCCAACACAGTCTGCTTCGATTTTATGCCACAACTAGCTTTGTCTGAGACTATATTTATAAAGTCTTCCAGTTACTTTGTGAAAACTTGCCTTGTTGGGCTCAACATAAAATTTTGGACTTTAAAGGAGAGTAAACAAAAATAAGAATTCAGACCATGTAAATCAAATATCAGGCAAATTATTTGGGATATGTAGAGAACAAAAAATATTAGAGTTGACTATTACGTCTAGATCTGACTAGTCATATCCAGATTCATGAATTCCAGTATTCTTTTCACTTAAAAGACTATTGCTGGATTGATGAGATTTCTATAGAAGAAATTCAGGGTGTTTTCTTTTTTTTCATGTTGGCTTTACACATTTTCAGTGCTGACATGAACTTAGTAACTAAGAGAAAACCGAAAAGTTAATTTATTGCCTTGCATGTGTACTATCATTTAATTTTCATAAATCTGTACAAACTGAAAGAGATAGATGCTGGTTTTTGTGGTATGTGCTTGATTTTCCAAAGAACATGGCTGAAAAGGTTAGATTACATAATATCTCCATTTGAAGAGCATTTTGGAGGTGTTCAAGTTCAACCCTAAAAATATAGTCAGTGAAAATCATTCCAAAGTTCCATAAAAACTACTGACCCTAAACAAAATGTTATTTTTATGGAAATCATCCAAAAGTTCAGTGTTTGACATTGTTCTCTTGATGATGGTCCAACATTTTACAGCTGTGATCCCAACCATAAAAAATATATTGTTTCTTTCTTGGTCATGGATTGATTTATATGTTTGCTAGCTACATGTGACAACATATTCAACTTACAGTGCATTTCTGTTTATTAGCAAACTGATGTGATTATTTCTTAATACAGGCAGAAACATTCTTGGAAGTAGCTTGAAACTCAGTATTAGAGTTTTATTATCCAAGGAATAACTATTTAGTCTGGGCGGTGAGTGAAAGGGGAGGCTCTACTAAAGTAACAGGAAACTAGCACGTTGTACGTTGTTGTTGCCTAACAGAGGGCTATTGCACAATAAAAAAATGAGATTATTATTTTTTACAGGCCATGTGTTAGTGGTTGGAAATGCTAACTATCTTGCATAAGTAATATATTTTCCTCTTGTCCAAGAAATAAAAATGCAGAAGAGTGTCTCTAGTCCATTAAAAATCACATGCAATTTGGGAAACTCTGTCAGGTTTTCATTAAAGGGGATTTCTTTTTCTGTTCTGCTGACTTTTCATTGATGTGGGCAGGAGTTATTTTATACATTTTTTGGTGACTTTGTAAACTATGCATTCCAGTTATCACAGACTTACATATACATTTGTGCTTTGTCATTCACTGATTATGTGTGTGCATGCACACACGCACACCAGAATTTGGTTGCAGAGTGCTCCAATGATTAAAAGAATGTTCGTCATGTTTCCATGTCCCAGCTATGAGGGCAGTGTTTGGAGAGAAACCATCAAAAGGAAATTAGTCCTTTCATAGAAAAGTGTAACGTTTAAGAACATTAAACATTACATTAGTCTGAAAAACATGGTGCTCAGATTCTAGATCTGCCACCAGATAGTTATGTGACTTTTGACAAGTTGATATCTCTTGGGATTAATTGTCTGATATTTAAAATGGGGATAATCATTACCACTTGCTAAACTTTTTAAGGATGCTTGTAAAACACTTAGCATAGTACATGGCACACATTAATCATGGGAGAAATGAAGGCTAATGTTATTAACTCATTACACAAACAGGAATTAAGCCTCTATCCCTGCCAAGGAGTGTGTTAAAACCTGGAGATACAAGTGAGATATGGAGACAGATACAATAAATAAAGCCGCACACTAATGCAAAAATAGTAGCATGTACAAGATCTATTGGTTGCAGAGCAAGGAAAGCATTGAACTCTGCCAATGGAGATTGAAAAAGACTCCCCAGATGGGGTGATGTTTAAGCTGAGCTTTAAAGAATTAATGAGAGTCTGCCAGGCTGATGAGGGAAAAAGGGCACAGCAGGCAGTGAACAATATGTCAGTGGCATGAAGGCATGCAAGGACATGGTGAATCTGGGGAACTGAAGTAGACTTCCTTGGTTTGATCAGAGTCTATATATAGTATATTACCCAGAGAAGCTGGAACGACAGACAGGACTTGATTGCCATTTTGGGAGTTTGTTCTGAGGACCAGTGGTACTGAAAACTGGAGAAGGGCAAGTGTCAGAATCTGAGAGCAAAGCAGAATTTGGGTGTTTCTGTGACTAGTTTAGAAAAGGCTATTTTCTGTTTCAGAAACACTTCTAAAAGTAATAAGAACCCATAAACTGAGTATGGTGATGACTGGTATTTATTTTTGAGCCTTGATTTTTAAAAGAGTAGCTAAAATTTAGCCAAAATCTCTGTGAAGACCATATAGCCACATATTATTCAAGTTTTATTATTATTTTTGCAAATCATAATTGAGTAGGCGACTGACATTTTTGAGATTCTGAAGTTATTTTCTATGAATACAATACTGGAGTGGGTTTCCATGCCCTCCTCCAGGAGATCTACCCAACCCAGGGATCTAACCCCAGGTCACCTGCATTGCAGGCGGATTCTTTACTGTCTGAGACAACCAGGGAAGCCCATGAATACAATAGTGTATTGTCACTTATGTAAAGATCTCCTAGGGCCTTCTGCAAACCGGGTTTCCAAGTACAGATGACTTTGAAAAATAGATTCCTAGTACCACTCCTGGAGATGATGAGTCAGTAGTTTAATGATGGGCCCAGGAGTTAATAACATGTTCTGCTACTGCTGCTAAGTCACTTCAGTCGTGTCTGACCCTGTGCGACCCCATAGACGGAAGCCCACCAGGCTCCCCTGTCCCTGGGATTCTCCAGGCAAGAACACTGGAGTGGGTTGCCATTTCCTTCTCCAATGTGTGAAAGTGGAAAGTGAAAAGTGAAAGTGAAGTCTCTCAGTTGTGTCCGACCCTTAGCGACCCCACGGACTGCAGCCTACCAGTCTCCTCCATCCATGGGATTTTCTAGGCAAGAGTACTGGAGTGGCTTGCCATTGCCTTCTCCGAATAACATGTTCATTCCCAGTTTATTCTGTGCAGCTACATTTAAGAACCATAAATAGAGATCAATAGAAGTCTAATTTTCTCAAACCTGTGCTTTCAAAAAGTTTATTTCATATCACAGCATTGATCATTTAATTTCTTATACTTTCCCCATGGATATCCAGTATGTTTTTTTACTTACTGTAGCTATTAATTTTTAAGTCAAGTTTTCTAATTAGGTACATTTGGAACAGGCACCTATATACAAAATAAAAATTAGTTGCAGATTGTCTTTTTAAAATATGTTCAAACAGAAGTATGAACTGAAAAGAATAAATATAAGAACAAAATAAGTGATCTTGAATAATACTTCCTAAATTATGTATTACATATTTTAAGTTCCAAGTAAAAATATAAACCATAGAAAATGTTCAGTTATCTTTTTAAATGTAATAGGGTTATGAATAAAATAATCATTCTAGTTAGAATCACGAATAGAATTTGTTTGTTGAGAATTACTCAAATTAGGAATATCAGTTCACAATTTTCAGGATGTTTAGAAATTTGTGTATAGATCATTCATTATAAAAGCTGCTTCTTGGTGAATTTCTTGCAAGGTACCACTAAGGGGAGCTATTGAGCTTTAAGTAACTCAACTTCCAAGACAAGTTTTCTCAGAAAGCTAAAAATGTATCCCACACTCTATGAATATCAGAGTCTACGATCAAGCCAGTTAAATGAGTATCTCATTAAAAGTATGAAATTCATTGTTAGGTATTTCTCTTTATTGGGTATGGCAGGAAATTCATTTGAGAAGCCAAGACTTTATACTTTCAAAAGAGCACAAATGATGTGAAAAAGGAGTTAATCTGATTATATTTGGATCTAGAGTTGGACTTGAATTTTGTTTAGAGGATGAAAATTCCAATTTTTTTCCTTTTTTGTGAAGACATCACTGAAGAAATTTCGCAAAGAAGGGGAAATTGCTACAGTATGACTTCTTCAGCAAATATGATCTACTGTGTAAATACATATTTAAAGGTCTTTGAATTGTGGGCTCTATAAACACAGGACAGCTTGACCTAGTGGTGCAGAACAGAGCTGAAAGTCAGCAAGGCTAAATTCCTTCTCAGCCATATTTTTACCAAGTAGAATTGACTTGAGAAATGCATTAAAACCTTTTGGGTTTTTGTTGTTTAACAGAACAGAAATACTTATTTTCTTTCTGTTATTTTAACCTAGGAATTTATTTCAAATACAGTGCAAATATGGTATAATGGATACTTAAAACAAAATAGGCAGACAATGTCTCCAAATGGAAATTTAAGCTACCTGTTTTATCTATTCTGTATAGTTGATCCTTGAGTAGCACAGGTTTGAACTGCACAGATCCATTTATACATGGATATTTTTCAACAATAATACTACAGTACTACAGCTTCCGGTTGGTTAAATCTCCAGATGCAGGGGACCACAGACATGGAGGGTAACTATAAATTATACTTGGATTAACCCTCTGAAGTTGTATAAGGGTCAACCATTGTTTAATACATGAATTAGTTCAACTGTATTTCCATTTAACTTCCAAGATGCTTCTGAGAAATTATTTGCAGAAAAATAATTTGATATATCATTACATGCTCTGCTAAATGCTGTAATTTGGGAAATTATCTTGAGCCCATTTTTGCAAAAATATTAAGACTCAAACAGCATTTTGGCTACCAATTGTAAAGGGTTAATATAAGAGGTGTTCATCTATTGTTAATAGCAGAAAGTGAAGAGAAACTAAAGAGCCTCTTGATGAGAGTGAAAGAGGAGAGTGAAAAAAAAAATGGCTTGGAACTCAACATTCAAAAAACTAAGATGATGACATCCATCATTTTGTGGCAAATGGGAAAAAGTGGAAGCAGTGACATGTTTTTTTCTTGGGCTCCAAAATTACTGCAGACAGTGACTGCAGTCATGAAATTGAAAGACACTGCTCCTTGGAAGGAAATCTAAGATGAACCTAGATAGCATCTTAAAAAGCAGAGAGAGACATCACTTTGCCAACAAAGGTCTGTCTGCCAAAGCTATGGTTTTTGCAGTAGTCATGTACAGATGTGAGAGTTGGACTATAAAGCTGACTGCCAAAGAACTGATGCTTTAGAACTGTGGTGCTGAAGAAGATTTGAGAGTCCCTTGGACTGCAAGGAGATCAAACCAGTCAATCCTAAAGGAAATCAGTCCTGAATATTCACTGGAAGGACTGATGATGAAGCTGAAGTTCCAATCATTTGGCCACCTGATGTGAAGAGCTGACTCACTGGAAAAGACCCTGATGCTGGGAAAGATTGAAGGCAAAAGGAGAAGAGGGTGGCAGAGGATGAGATAAATAGCATCAATAACTCAATGGACAAGAATTTGAGCAAACTCCAGGAGATAGAGGAGGGCAGAAGAGTCTTCCGTGCTGCAGTTCATGGGTTCAGAAAGAGTCGGACATGACTTAGTGACTAAACAACAACAACAACAAATCTATTTATGTCCCATTCTTTTGGGGATTCTGAAACAATATTGTCTTGACTATAAGGTACTGAGTGTAAATTTTCAGAGGTTAAAGAAGATAAACCCAAGCCTCCTACCATGGCACCCAGGGCGCTTATCCTCTGTGACCTGGCCCCTGCTTATGTAGTCATCAACTTGGAAGTCCTCATCCTGCTCTTCCTAGTCACCCCTGCACATCACTCACCATAACCCACAATGCTTACAAATCCCACTGATGCATTTCCCTAGAATGCATTCTCTAGTATCCCTGGATCTAACTCAGACTTAAGTGCTTGCATGTCACACCTTCAGAAAAATCTTCCCCATTCTTGTAACCTTTTCCTAGGCTGGATTAATTATGTCTCTCCTCTCTTTGCTCCTTAAACTCCCAATTAGTAATACTGTTGTAATAATCAAGATGAAGATGACTTAGGCTGTCTATTTTTAGAAATACAATCTGCCACTCTTTCTACTTTTTGACTATCTATTTGCCATGAAGTGATGGGACCGCATGCCATGATCTTAGTTTTTTGAATGTTGAGTTTTAAGCCACCTTTTTCACTATCCTTTTTCACCTTCATCAAGGGGCTCTTTAGTTCCTCTTCACTGTTCCTGGCAATCTTGGTTCCAGCTTGTGATTCATCCAGTCGGCATTTCACATGATACACTCTGCATATAAGTTAAATAAGCAGAGTGACAATATACAGCTTTGATGTACTCCTTTCCCAATTTTGAACCAGTCTGTTGTTCCCTGTCTGGTTTTAACTGTTGCTTCTTGACCTGCATATAAGTTTCACAGGAGGCAGGTAAGGTGGTTTGGTATTCCCATCTCTTGAAGAATTTTCCACTGTTTGTTGTGATCCACACAGTCAAACGCTTTAGCGTAGTCAATGAAACAGAAGTAGATGTTTTTCTGCAAGTTCCTTGCTTTTTCTAAAAGACCCTGATCCTGGGAAAGACTGAGGGCAGGAGGAGAAGGGGGCAACAGAGGATGAGATGGTTGGATGGCATCATTGACTCAACAGACATGAAAACTGCAAACTCCGGGAGATACTGAAGGACAGGGAAGCCTGGCATTCTGCAGTCCATAGTGTCTCCAAGAGTTGAACACCACTTAGCGACTGAACAAAACAATAACAATTTTTAGAAATAGAGTAATGATAGATGACTAAAATTTAATGAACACTTCCAAGTGCCAGCCATACTTCTAAGAGTAAGTACTGTGTCTGTAAGTTCTGTTATCACCTCCATGGAGAGATGAGGAAAACATCTTTTTCAGATGGGGAAAAAGTTGAGGAAAACCACTGCACTTCTCTGCCTTCACATTTTATTTTGACAGAGCACAATGTGACATGACATCCTTGTATTCTTGTTTTATTTACACTGAAACTGATGAGGACAAAAAAACAACAAAAAAAAGACAGTGTCTGGGTGTGAACTAACACAAGAAAACATACAGGTTTTGGAAAGATGAGAATATACTTCCTTGACCTCTTGAAATTCCAGTTTCCTGAGCACCCAGTTGCTCTTCAGAACCTAAGAGTACTTTGCAATAGATGTTTTTTGTCAGCACCATTCATTTACATCATGTGTTACAGGCTTCTGTTTCACTGCTACAAGTCAATTTTCATTATTTCCACCCCTCTCACCATCATACGGAGGTGACATATTGTACACATGTAATTTGGAAATCATTTATATATTTCATCATTCATATGTAACTTAGAAACTTCATTTTGACCTTTAAAACTACTATTATACTTTTACCATTCTAATAGAGTTTATCAGAGATTTTTATATTTATCTAACGTTTAATATCAGATAAAGAGGAAGAAAAACTATGAACTCAAATTTCAAAATCCCACTGAGGTTTGAAGGCAGTTCTGTTATCAATAACTTCATTTTATGGCAGACATCATAAATAGCAATAATAACAACTTTTTAGAATATATATTTCCATAATATCTTAGCATAATGAACTTGCTTTCGCCAAAGCAAATACATTTCTTATTGATTGTTGTCATTAGGTCTTTATGGATTTTTCCCTCTCGTTCAGTTGTTTAAGTAGTTTCATTATTCACTGAAGATATACGATCTGAAATTTTGAATTCTGGCTCCATGTCGCAACTGAACTTTTCATAAGCTTTGCTCCCAAGGTAACTCCAGGCTATCATAGTGCCTCTGTTGCCCAGAATACTACCCTGTAGACTTTTTGCACTCAAAAGGGGCATTAACTTAGAGCCCAAAGGGGACTGTTAAACATATTAAATAATGCATACTACGATGCCCTCTTGTTGTAAGTCATCAGTATTAAAATAGTTAAAAAGTACAAGGAGAAAAAAGGACCTTCAAATGTGTTACTATTTGCAATATGCACAATTTACCCATTATAAAAGTAAAGTGCATCCTGTTTTTTATATTACAATATTTAAAAAATATAACAGGGCATTACAATTTATATTATATAACTATTTTAAATTTAATATTCTTTTATGTGGGCTGATTTCTTTTGAATCAACTACTTTTGTTTGAAAGTTCATTTGAAATTAATAATTTCAGTGTACATTTTTTTTTAAGTGCAAAATTTCTTTTTTTTTTTTTAGGTAATTAATTTATTTTTTATTGGAGGCAAATTATTTTACAATATTATATTGGTTGGTTTTGCCATACATTGATATGAATTTGCCCCGGGTTTACATAAGTTCCCCCTCCTGAACCCCCCTCCCACCTCCCTCCTCCCTTTATCCTCCCTCTGGGTCATCCCCACATGCCAGCCCCGAGCATCCTATAACATGCATTGACCCTGAACTAGTGATTCGTTTCACATATGACAACATACGTAATTTGGGAGAATGGCATTGAAACACGTATGTTGTCATAAGTGCAAAATTTCTTAACTTGACTTTGAAATTCTACCCAGCACATTAGGTTAGATTACAAAATTCTTGGAAACTAAATCACGTACAATTTATGTGTCGAAAGTTTCTTGATCTAAGCACGTTTGCATAGTGTGTTTTGAACTAGATCTTGGGTCTTATATAATTTTATCTATTGGATAAGCATGTAAACATTCTGATTTTAATTTGCTGTCAAAGAATGTGTTGGTAAATTTCAGCTTTAAATCAATTAAATTTGGTTCATTACTTCTACCATGAAATTCATGACTAGTTTGTAAAATTACTATTACGGCTCTCCTTAGAAAACATGGACTCTGCATATGAGTTTTTGATTGTTTAACATACTGTTTGTGAATTTATGAGTATCTGTGTATATTGCTTATCTTCAGAAATTTAGATAGTGATGTGACTAGTACCGCTATTTCAAAAACTGTTGAAGCTGGCCTTGCAGCATTGTCAAGCGTCCTCTCTGAAATTTTCAGTTGAGATCAGTCTTCTCAAAGTATTAATGACTATCTCAGGAATGAGTTGACGTGTTTATCTTTGTTGTGGCACTCATTCTCTACCTGGTTCCTTCCTAATGGCCCACCCTCAACTCATGGTGGCTGCTCTACAGGCTACCACCTTAGATAGCAAGGTAGAGAATATATGTGAATCTATGGAATGTTTTCATCAATTTTTTTTCATATCATCCTTAAAAAAACCGATTGCAGCCATTTAAATATTTAAAAAAACACCCAGTAGAATAGCCTCTTGGAAAATTACTACCATATGCATATTGCTAAACCTAAAGTTTGTAAGATAGTATTACAGATAGGATTTCTTGCAAAATTATCTTAGAGCATGACAAACAATTATCATTCAGACAATATTTTGACTGATTCCTTTAAGAAGTATGAACAATTACTTCTTTAATACTTCATTATTTAAAAAAAATTTTCACTTTTGTGATAGTTTTCCTTGTGTCAATTTTTTTTAATACTTCATTATTTTAAAAAAATTTTCACTTTTGTGATAGTTTTCCTAGTTTGTGTCAATTAAAATTTTAAATGTAACAATTTTAATATATCACTAATCAACAATAAGTTGAGAATACTGCTCAAAGTGTAGATCACTTTGAAAATCTGAGCCTTAAACATGTTTTTTCCTAGTGAATTTTCATTTTCTTGCTTTAAACCTTTCTGAGTTGACAATCATGTTATTCCAGTCCCCATAAAACATGTTAAAGTAACAATTAAAAATGCTTCAATATGTTGACTTACCTAATTCATTTACCTTAGAAGATCAGAAACCTCAGTTATATCAACATTTGATTCTGAAAATTAACACTTGATTTTTAAACTGTTTTACATCTTTGCATATTCCTCTCGAGAGAGAACACAGTGAGAGTGTATTTTTGTATAGCGCTTAGGCTAACACTGGTATTTGAATTTTCCTCTTTTCCTTCAGCTAGGTGTGTAGGCTCACAGTTCAGTTTTTCATACTTGAAATACAGGTTCTGAAATCTTTTTATGGTAAATATCCACCAAATGCTTTTTTTTTTTTTTAAGAGAATCTCTAAGCCAAGAGCACTGTCTTCATCTTTGATGAAATATAACTTTCCAATTAACAGGAAAGTCCTCCATTTCAAAAGGCTGAACAGAATGCTACTTGAAAATTCATTCCAGCTGGTTAAATTAAAGAACTGAAATAAATCCAAAGAAAGAATATTCTCTTGGCATTTATCGTTTGATTTTCATTTGGATAAATTTCCATTTGCTCCAAGAACTTGTCTCGTCTCAGAATTTTGTTCTTCTGAGACAAAAAAAGAAGTGTTGATAGGCATGTTTGACTGTGCTGTACTTCCTCCCTTACCCGGATTGTCTGCACGGTTGTATTGACAGTTGGAGATGGCCTCGTACTTGGTGACACATTTGCAGTGATTGATTACACAAGATGTTGATATTATTCTAGTCTCTTTCATCATTTTATGTACCAGCTGACTGTACTGTCTAATTCTCTTTCTACCACATCCCACTCTTTCCTTCCTTTGAAGCTTTTTACTGCTCTATGGGGGAAAAAATGTAACTCTAATCTGGAATTACATCACAGGAGAAAAAACAACTACCAAGTGTCTCATTTAGCATGCGTTACTCCACGTTTTTAGTAAAGATGTCACACTCTTTTATAGTCATGATTTACTGTTTTCAGAAATTTATTGATTATTTACATAAAGCTAATTTTTTAATGCACCTTCAGTTCATCCTCAAATATTTTCACTTTTCTTTTTTGTTATAGACTTGATCCTAAACTCTTGACTTCTTAACTAGCTTGGAAAACATAGAAGATCCCATGTAGCCTTTACTATATTAAAATGTGTAAGAAATAAATTTTCTTCATTCATGCAAATAAGATCATATAAGGCATATTTCACCTTTAGCAGATAACACAAGCTGTTTTGGTTCTTTTTCTCTCACTGTTGGTGCAAATATGTTTTTGATTAGAAATACTTTTCACATTCATTTTCATAACCAACAAGATAGCACCTTGTAATTATTTCATCGACAGCGGTTACATATACTTGAATGGAATACAAACAATTTATTTAAGTTTTTAACAGTTGTGTGTTCACTAATCTAGAAATATCAATCCGATAATTAAGCAAGATTTGAGACCTGGGTTTGATCACTGGGTTGGGAAGATCCCCTGGAGAAGGAAATGGCAACCCACTCCAGTATTCTTGCCTAGAGAATCTCATGGACAGGGGAGCCTGACGGGCTACAGTCCGTGGGGTTGCAAAGAGTTGGACACGACTGAACGACTAACACTCACTCACTCACAGTAATATTTCACCATATCTCACTTTACAGTTTTTCGTTGTGCTTCCTTTTTCACTGTACTGATGCATGTTAGGGTAGGGAAAGAGTCGGGAGGGTAGACACATGTGCAACAAATGTGTGTGTATGTTTGTGTATAAATATAAATATATATGCACATATTTATTTATAGGTCCTTTCCCACCACAGATGGAAAAGTTCTATTTTTCTGATGGATTTAAAAATACCAATTCAAGACAGAAAGCCTGTTTTCCAATTGAATTTTCAGTACGTCTAAAAGGGGATTTAGCCAATTAAAAGAGTCCTTCAGAAACTCAAACCTTTAAAATTAAGAGACTCTGCTAGATTATACGTGACGTTTTTCTTATCAAACATTTTCCATATGTTAAATTAAACTTAAATTAACTTGCACCCTTTCTTTTTTTCTTTGCAAACTTTCAAAATGTTTTAGGAAAAATAGAATGTGGGGCCCTAATATTCATCTGATTAATGCAGGAAAATTTAAAGAATTATATTCATTCTTCAAATACTCTTTTACATGTGGACTTTCTCTCCTAATGTTGACGTTATCATGAGAAGCCCAATTTCCCTCTTCTTTCTTCAAGACTAACTAGTTCATTTCCTTCCATTGTTTTGATCGCTTTTCTAAGTGTACATTATATGTATTATATATATATATATAATCTAATGAATTCTGACCTATATATTTCTAGGCCCTTTTGTAATACATCATGATGATACTGAATTATATTTCTATTTTTTTTAAAGTAGTTATATTTTATATATAATATATATAAAATTATATTTCTATTTTTTGTAGTAGTAATAACTGAAAATATGATGGACTTACCTTTGTAGAAACTCAACCTTAATTCTGCTTCCCTATAAAAATATTTGAAAATGAAATACAAGTCACAGAATGGGTTATTTCGGGCGGGGTGGGTAATGTTGGGGTTTCCAGTAGTGGGTTCCTGGTTCATTTGCATAATTTTGTGCACAGAGAACCTGGAGGCATAGGGAGGCCTCCATACTTGGGAACACAGGTAAGCGCTGCTACCATTGCTCCGAAGAATGTGGTAGTTTTGCCTTGCTCTTTGTCACAAGCCTCCTGTACATGGTAGTGACTCAATACATATTTGTTGAAAAACTAAGTGAAAAAAAAGTGCTCTTTTTTTTCTTGATTTAATGCCTGTCATTCTATTGAGGGAGAGATGGGGAAGGGCAGGCATGCACAGAGATACTTTTGGTGTTATTCTCACATGCAAGCGTGCTGTGAGTGAGTGAGTGAAGTCACTCAGTTGTGTCCGACTCTTTGTGACCCCATGGACTATAAGCCTGCCAGGCTCCTCCGTCCATGGGATTTTCCAGGCAAGAATACCGGAGTGGGTTGCCATTTCCTTCTCCAAAGCATGCTGTGATTACCCAATATTTTGAATAACTTGTCTTAATGAATGACATTTTGGAGTCCTCTGCCAGTTAGGGGCTTCCCTGGTAGCTTAGTCAGTAAAGAATCCGCTTGCAGTGCAGGAGACTTGGGTTTGACCCCTGGGTTGGGAAGATCCTCTGTAGAAGCAAATGGTAAATCATTCTAGAATCCTTGCCTGGAAAATTCCATGGACAGAGGAGCCTGGCAGGCTGCGGCTCATGAGGTCCCAAAGAGTCAGGCATGACTGAGTGACTAACGCTGTCACTTTTCTGCCAGTTAGCCACTTCCATTTCAGTATTGTTTTCAAGTGACTACAACCTACTCCAGAGAGCTCCATCATGGTCGCAGGGAACTAATTTTGATTTGTCATGCTCTAGAAGATCATCTTTGGGACCAAACCAATGATGAATAACTGCAGGATCCACAAGGCTGCTTCAGAAGAGACCTTAGAAGTCCAGCGTGCACAGAGAGATTACAGAGGATCCGACTGTCTTCTATTGTGAGGAGGAATTTATATTCCAGAACAGTTTTAGGGATTCAAAGACTCTAAGATTTCACTGAAACTCGGAATGTGAACCAACTCTCAGCACCAAACTGGGAAATGGGGCCTAAAAATTTTTTTTCTGAGGCTGGAGAATAAGAGGTGGTTAAGGAAAGAGATAGAGAAGGGAAACAGAGGAGGAAGGGAAGGGAATTGACTGACTGTGAAAAGTTGAAAGATGGCAAAATAACTTTTTCTTCAAATTATCTTCTAGAGCAGGTATAAATGATGTGTTATTTGGTGGAGGTGGGAATGTAGTCTTCTTCTAAAATAATGAAAAATGACCCTGACTTTTCTTGGCCCAGTCTTGGGCCCAATCTTTTGAACTGGTACTACACAGTCTCAGAAGCTTGATTTCCTCCTGAGTTTTGAACGACTGTGGCTCTTATAATCCACCGAATTCTGCATTCAGTGGAATTCCACTATAATGAGGGGCCATTTGATAATATGATGAAACTGTCATTTGAAGAGGGTGTAGCAAGGGCAGCAAATGGCACGTGTAATGCAATTAACCAGAGAAAGTCCTGGAAAGACTTGAGCCAAATGAGCCGAAAATGAAAGAAACTGTGACAGTTTCTGAAGGAACGATCGCCCTCTTACTCAATCTCTGTGAAAATGAATATTGTTTAATTGAGTATTTAAGAATCAAATAAGAAGGTCTCGGAAATAAAAAGGCTGACTGAAATAGCAAAAAATATTTTAAAGGAATAAACAGTTTTTAATATCTCATGTTTCGGTTTTTTATTTTCTGAGAAAAATACAGAATCTTCCTGTATCCCTAAAGACCACTTGAAAGTAGAAAGGGGAATATGTGACTAATGATTGATATAAAACTTTGCCTTATCTCCAGCGGATTTTTAGGAAAAAGGGTAGTAGTCAGGAGATGATTGAAAACACTAAGGAATACAGACTTCCCTGGTGGTCCTGTGATAAGGAGTTTGCCTGCTGATGCAGGGGACATGGGTTCAATCCTTGCTCTGGGAAATTTCCACATGCTGCAGAGCAACAAGCCCACGCATCACAACTGCTGAAGACTGAGTGCCTAAAGCCTGTGTGCCGCAACAAGAGAAGCCACTGCAATGAGAAATCTGAGCACCACAACTAGAGATTAGCCCCTGCTCACCGCAGCTAGAGAAAGCTGCATACAGCAAAGAAGACCCAGCGCAGTTATCAATAATAAATATTAATAAGTATTAATAATGTTAATAAAATATTAAAACTAATTTTTAAAATGCTGAGGAGTAAAAATATTTAAGGAAGGCAGGAGTAAGACTGGCAGATTTGTCTCTGCTGGGCTAGGGCCTGGAGGGACAGGAAGGAGAATCCTTCCTTTTCCATCACACCCTGGCCATCCTTTTGTTGTTGTTTAGTCACTAAGATGTGTCTGACTCTTTTGTGACCCCATGGACTGTGGCCCACCAGGTTCCTTAGTCCATGGGATTCTCCAGGCAAGAATACTGAGTCAGTTGCCAATTTCCTTCTCCAGGAGATCTTCCCAATCCAGGGACTGAATCCATGTCTTCCGCATTGGCAGGCAGATTCTTTACCGCTGAGCCACCAGGGAAGCCCGGGGTGTCCTTAATCAAGCACATTTTTGGATCCTGCAAACTTCATTGGCCCTTTTAGCTCCAGAAGCCTTGAGGAGTGAAGCACAAAAGGCTGTCTTGTGGGCAGCCTTCCCTGAGTATAAACAGGTCTGGGTGTGGGTGATGATTCTGTCCTAACAGAAAACAATACCAGTGATTTCTAAAAATCAGCAAATATTTCAGAGTTCACCAAATGCTCTAATAGAAGATTTTCCCTATTGCTTACAACACATAATAACTACTTGTGTTCTTTAGGTATGCTAATATATTTAACATTTTTGATTCACACGTGGATTAATCACATATTTTACTGTACTAGTTGTTAAATGTTTTGAAAATCACTCCTTGCCTATAGACATCCTTCAAGATACATTTCAAAGGTTGCTTTGTCCATGAAGTCGTCCCTAGTTATTCTCCAGGAGGTGAGTAGGGATGCAGTAAAGTTTAGCTTGTATGACCTTGGACTTTGAAGTTAGACAGATCTGAGTCTGATTCCCTGCCAAACTATTTAGTCATTGTCTATCCTTGGGGGATGTTACTTAAACTCTCAAGACCTCATTTAAAAATATGTATGAGCTTAAAAATATGTGTGGCATTAAATTAAATGTCAAACATGTGAAATGGGTATCAGAAAATGTGCATTTTATATTTGGCTATGTTCCTTAGCAGCTATGTGACCTTAAGTGAAGCACTGTCTGCCCTTTAGTTGCCTCACTTATAAACATGAACATATAATTCCTCTTCTTCTCACTAGCTGGGATAGGGGTGAGGAACAAGTACTTAGAAAATTGAAAAAATTATAATTATATATGTTATTTATAGTTATAACTCCTAAAATATGATGATGATGATGATGGTGGTGCTCTCTATGAAACTACAGAAGAATGGAGTAAACCAAGTCTCCTTTGAAAATAGAAAAGCTCTAATATGACTAAAATAAAACTTCAGGGCACTTAACTTTTTACGACTTTTGGTGGAAGTCCTTAACCCACTCAATTCTATGTTGTTGCTCAGTCCTTCAGTTGTGTGTGGCGCTGCGACCCCACGCATGGCAGCACATCAGTCTTCCCCGTCCTTCACTGTCTCCTGGAGTATGCTCAAATTCATGTCCATTGAGTCGGTGAGGCCATCCAACCACCTCATCCTCTGTCAGCCCCTTCTCCTCCCCTCGATCTTTCCAAGCATCAGGGTCTTTTCCAATGAGTCAGCTCTTTGCATCAGATAGCTGCAGTATTGGAGTTTCAGCTTCAGCATCAGTCCTTCCAATGAATATTCAGGACTGATTTCCTTTAGGATTGACTGGTTGGATCTCCTTGCTGTCCAGGGAACTCCCAAGAGTCTTATACATCATCACAGTTCAAAAGCATCAATTCTTTAGCACTCATCTTTATGGTCCAACTCTCACATCTGTATATGACTACTGGAAAAACCATAGCTTTGACTATATTGACCTTGTCAGCAAAGTGATGTCTCTGCCTTTTAATATGCTGTCTAGGACTATGACTCAAGTCCATGTGCTTTAGTAAAATTTTAAAAAAAAGCTTACTTCTTATATGTCTCTCAAACATGTTACAGTCTCTTCATTCTCATTTAGCTCAAGCCTCTTACCATCTCTAGAGTATAATTTTGTACTGCTAGGGACACTGCATTTTTTCTTTTTTGCTTCCAGATGTTTCCTACCTTGCTGTCAGGTTACCTTCTCAGAGCACAGAGGGCTGCTCTGCCCTTCCTGTTGGTCTCTTATTTTTTTAATCTCCCTGGTTCCTGTACTTCCAAAGTTGGGGGCATGTGGCTTAGAAGGTCCTTCAGAATCTGCCTGCAGTCTATTTTATAGGGTGTCATTTCTTTCCCCAATTCGCCTTTGATTTAGCTAAATCCACATGTGTCATGATTATCTGATCACATCATACTCTTTCTTGCTTTTGCCTTAGATGCTGGTCCTTAATAGAAAGCTTCTTTAGCTAGAAAAATTCTACTTGTTCTGCAAGAACCAATTATACTTTACCCCCTCTGTTTCCAGAACACCCAACCCATCTGTCTATTTTACCATTATTTGTTTACAACCAACTCTCACATGAAATTGCAAACTCTCAAGTGAGTCTCATACAGATTTATGTATCCTCCTTGTCATTTCTGCTTCTTGCATCTAGGATGGTTTCTGGAATACAGTAGTTACTCAACTCATAGAATCAAATGAAAGGATAAATAGAGTGTTCAATGCCAGAATCATGCAAAGCTGGGCAAGCGGTAATACCATAAAACTTAATCAACAGAAGAGTTTGACAATTCTATTCATGAAAACAGATTTTCTTATAGGGCATCAAGTTTATCTTTTAGACTTACTTTGCCTTTGTCACAATGATACTGCTTTGTCAGTTTCTTTACATTCTTTTTAGTAAAGGAATCTTTGTTTTTGGTGATGGTGTGATCCTGTAAATAAAACTGTTCTATATGAGGAATGGCATCATCACGTCACTCCAGCTGGAAGCAGTGAGGATGCAAGGCTTACTCATGGTACCATTACATCCAGCTTTCAATTTTCTAGGCTTCAGTTTGTCCTGATTAATATGCACAACACATGCCTGATGAGTTAGAGATGATGGATTTAGTCATATTTTCTACAGTCTGTTTATGAGAAGGATTAACTTCTTTTTTAAATCAGTGAGGATAGTCAGAGGGGACACATAGAGTAATGAAAGTACTGGGCAGACAGCTGAATCTGTCAACAATTTCTTATGGAGGAAATCATCACTGTGAGTCTTCACTTCATAAAAAGGAGCAATGCCATTTAATGTTTGGTCCTGGGCTTGGTAATCATTTATCCAGGGCTCCTTCAGAGAGCATTATGTAAATTGGGGGGGGCCCTTCAAATTTATAAGTAGCATGGCTTGTTTTGCTGGCAGGCAGCTCAGTGGCAGGCAGAATAAGAGCCTCCCAAAGTTGTCCATGTCCTAATTCTGGGGCGTATGAATATGCTGCTTTACAAGGTAGATGGAATTAAGGTTGCTATTCAGGTGACTTTGAGATGGATAGAATATCTGGGATTATCTAGGTAAGCCTCGTCTAATTTCACGAGTCCTTATGTATGCATGTTCAGTTGCTTCAGTCATGTCCGATTCTTTGTGACCTCAAGGATGTAGCCTGCCAGTCTTCGCTGTCCATGGGATTCTCCAGGCAAGAATACTAGAGTGGGTTACCATGCCCTTCTCCAGGGGATCTTCCCAACCCAGGGATTGAACCTGGATCTCCTGCTTTGCAGATGGATTCTTTACTGCTGAGCCACTGGGGAAGGCCTCATGAGTCCTTAAAAGAACTTCAAAGGAAGAGGCAGAAGAGAGAGTCAGAGATATGGTATGGTTAAAGACTCAACCTGCCATTTGTGGCTTTGTAGATGGCGGAAGAGGCCATGAGTCAAGAAATGTGGGCAATCTATTCAAGCTGGGAAAGGCAAGAAAATGAATTCTCCCTTAGCACTTCTAGAAAGAGATACTGTCCCTTGGATACCCTGATTTTAAACTGATTAGGCATGTATTGGTCTTCTGACATAAGAGAATTGTAAGATGATAACTTTGTGTTGTTTAAGACACTAAATTTTGGCAGTGATAGAAATCTAATATGAGCCCAGACTTTGTAATGGTTTTCTTATATTTCAGTTCATATGCCAAAATGGTTTTGAAGGCCATTGTTTTGCTATTTAAATGCTCTAGGAAACTTGAATGGATCATCTTGATTCTGAATAACATCTCACTTGTCTACACAGACTTTTAGAACACAAGCACCATAAATTTCTTTCTGGCAACTTTCTTCCTGGACATTTGGAGAAACTGAATTTACTGATGATCAAGTGAAAAATAGTAGATCAAAAGCAGCCAAATGTCAGAAATACTAATTTCTTAAAAAGTTCATAACCTCTAATATTTATCCAGTTCTTGTGAGAACCAAAAATTTGCTTTTCCTGAAAATGATCTGATTAATTTTAAGACAAAGTTGTAAAACAAGATGGGTCCTTTCCATCTTATTTTTACATGTATGGTGAATATATTTTATGTATCAATTTGTGAACAAGGATTCCTATTAAGCAGAAATTCATCTGGAGTATATCATCTGCAAGATCAGCTTTAAGAGAAATGAAAGAATGTAAAAACAGGAGATTCTTTAAGAATGAAATTATGCCTTCCTCCAAGCACCCACACCAGTGTGGTTATAGAGCTTCAGGGAATTTATTCCAATGTTTTCTGAACTCACAGTGTTCATTGCTTTACTTCTTCCTATCAGAACCTCCTGAGGTCAGAAAGTTTTGCCCTTTTCAGAGACTTTTTTCAGCCAGTGAAGGCTTCTGAGCTAACCAGAAATCAAAATGGGATGCTGCATTATGTCAGAACTGCATGTTTAGTCTGCTTTCTGAGAAATAATCAAGAAAAGTTAGATGTGAAAAGACACAGATGTTCCTTTCCCAGCAATATTTTCATACTTTTGAAATATACTATGAAAAAATATAGTTGCAATCTAGAACAATATCTATTTAGTATATCCACATATTTTATTGATTTATATAACTAAAGATAAATATCTTTTGGAAATGTCTAAGATTATATAATAATATTATTATATCATATATAATATGTAATGCAAGGCAATAAATGTTGTTTCATGTTGATGTTGACCCTTAACCCAGCATGTCTTTCTTTGAAAATTCATAGGAAATAGATATTCTATTATTTATTCTGACTTATGTGAAGTGTTAGTCACTCAGTCATGTCCGACTCTTTGTGACCCCATGGACTCTAGCCCACCAGGCTCTTCTGTCCATGAAATTTTCTAGGCAAGAATACTGGAGTGGGTAGTCATTCTCTTCTCCAGGGGATCTTCCTGATCCAGGGATTGAACCTGGGTCTCCTGCATTGTAGACAGATTCTTTACCATTTGAGCCACCAGGGAAGCCTATTCTGACTTACAGTTGAGCATATTTATAGCATGGAGAATATTCTTAATTTATTAGGCTTCCAATCATTTTAGGAAAATCTTTGAAGAGGTACTTAAAAACTAAGTTGCCCAAAATTTAAACATGTTACTTGTTTTTCATTTTTATTATTATGTGAGAAAACAGGACTCAAATTTAAGCTGCCTTAAGACATATATTCTGTTTTGAGTTTAGTAACTAAGCATGTGTATATATCTTAGAGAATCTCAAGGAGTTTTTGTAACATTTGAAGTTGTTGTTCAACCCAAATTCTACACAATGTTACTACTTGTCAACTTAATGTATAATCTACTATTTAATAATATATACAGTGAAATAAAATTAGTTAACATTTCAATATTTGAATTAAAGATAACGATAGACTCTTTCACAGAATGTAAAGTCCTAGAGAAACAGTTAGGTAAATACCTATTAATATTCTATGAATGCCAGATTCATTAAACACTTCATTCTATTTCAGAAATGAGTCAAAGGACTGTAACCCACAGTATGAGACTAATACCAGTGAAATGAAACTTATTATTCTATTCATTGAAAAAAACTCAGCAAAACCCCAAGAAACAAAAACAAAACTTTAAGACCACTATTTGGCTGTCTTTCACTCCTTTCCCTGGACAGCCATTAAATAATTGACTTTTGAGGAAAAACAAACACATTTGTAAAAAGTTTGGCTTCCTGTGAGTCCTTTCTCCCTTTGTCTTTCATCTATCTTACTCAAGTTATTAATAAAAAGAGAAAGTAGATGCAAATCTTTTAAAATTACATTTTAAAAACTTCTTTTCAGTTCCTGTTTAACCAGTTTAGTTGTTCACCCAACTCTGATTATTCATCTTTATAGTTCCTGACTTACTAGTCACACCTTATCAGAAATTCTAATAGAATAGAGAGTTCAGTTCTTGTGATCAGAACTTATTACTGGCATGGAATATTTGGTGCCAACCATAAACTAATTTCAGATTACGTTTGTATCCACGTCCTCTTTTTGACAGGGCACTGTCTTCTGCTCGGAGCAAATATACAGGTCCTGCCTGCTGGATGGCCAGCTGGGTTTAAGAAGGAGGCAGGACTTCATGGTTGATAGATACCAGATGAATGTGTCTCTTCTGTACAGCTGAGATATGGAATTGTTGATGGTGAGCATTTGGTACAATCTGGTAGCTGGAAAGGCTGGGAATTCACATTCGTGATAATTTAAGCAGATTTTAGTCTCACTGGCTTATTCCCAAGAATTGGGTAACATGTTATAGCTTTTGATGATTTGTTGGTTATTTGTTATTCTTCTAAATTCCCAAAGAATGAGCAAAATATCCAGTGGGAACACTGACGTGAGCAGCAGACTTAGCAGTCACTTTTGTGAGCCATCAGCCGTGGCATATCACATTAAACCCCCCCAAGGCCAGTTAGAGAAAGGCTCTACCATTAAGAACAAGTTCAAAAGAAGTAAGGTTTGAGAATCTTAATAAGGTGGAGGGGGGTGGAAACAGGTAGTGTTTATTAGAAGCAAAAATTTGCTGCCATGGAGAATCATAGGGATTATCAAGAGTATTGTAATTCAGCAACAAGGAATTCATATCTTGTAACGAGTGTCACCTGAGTTAAATGAAGATAAACTTGAACATTTTTTTTGCATGCTGCATTCCATGGGGTTGCAAAGAGTTGGACACTACTGAGCTACAGAACTGAACTGAAACTTTGACTTTTATTTGAAATTAAATATATATTTCTTCTTTTATAACATACCTTGAGGTTTTTCACTGTCCAAACGCTGGATTATTATAAATTCATCCTAATTACTTTCTGGTGATTCCTAAGATGAAGTGCTTTTTACCCCCCTTCCTAGATATTAAAACACATTATGTTCTTTTAAAGGCTTATTCCCTCCATGTGTTTGGCCATATTAAGAACAGTCATGAAAAATAGCTGACCTAAAATAAAACAAGTGGGATTTTAGGACTCAAAGAAGCTGATAGTTAGGAGTGAGCATTTAGGTCTATTCACACACACAAAAAGGAAATAACAAGTTCCTTGACATTGGAGCATCAATTCCTTCTGTTACAGGCTTGCACTTCAGCTTCTTTTTCTGCTTAGTCATTGCTCTAACTCCCACTCTGAGATTAATTGCATGACCCTTGGAGATGAATGGTCTTCTACTTAATCTTAGCCAATGCAATCTGGACAACCTCAGGGTTGGTGAGTCTCCTCTTGGGTGGTTTTTCATTTGTTTTAAGAACATTAAAGTATCTCATAAATCTATATTTATTATATTGGTGAGTAATCTATTATAATTAAATATGAAATGCTGAAGACAATGTTAAGGTAACATTGGGGTCACAAACACTCTTTTTATGGTGGTTTCATGGCTGCAAAAATACTCTGGAATTTGCTTTTGTCTTTATGTCTGCATCTGTTTAACATTACGAAGCATCCAACAGCATATCATTTTCAAATGGGCACTTTGCGTTTTAAAATAATAGTGATCTTTTTGATTATAAATACATACTGCTTAAAACAAAAAATTTAAGATGAATCTTTGAGGGAATATGGCTAATAATACCCTCATTCAAAATGAAGTGTCTTCACTTACCAGTATTAGAAAATTTGGTAAGCCAGTCTTAATAATATGGTATTTACTAATATTCAGGGTTTAATACTAGATCTATTCCTGCTAGTTTTCAGATTGAGAACAGTATGGAGATAAAAGAAATTAAGTAATAAAAAAAAATTCAGCTTAAGTATGTGAATTTGGAATCTATGTTCAGAACAAACTATGATAAATATGCTGAAATTGACCTTTGCAATATCATCAGGGAGAAAGAGGATTCATTAAGCAAATTAATACTGAAACAAATGGCTGTTTTAGAAGTGTTTAAATTATCAAAAATGTAAACTTTTCCAGTCTTTTATATCATTTACAAAAAAAAAAAAATTCATGTTACCAGGAAGTATTATTTGGTAACTGAAGCAGCTCTCCTAACCAATTTTCCACTTGACTACAACAGGTCAATCAAATGCATTTGAGGAAAGTGTCACAACTGCATGTAGTTCAAACACGTTCTGCAATTCACACCAGGAAAGCTATTTCTTTGGATTTTCTGCGTTTTCAATATTTAGCAGATGCAACCTCTGCCCCACCCCCCACTAACCTCTACAAAACTAAATACCATGCTTTGGGACTTTCTCTTCAGTGAAAGGACTCAATTTTATAAGTCAGACAGATGAACAAACCAAAACAAATGGGCATACCCAAAGATAAGAGACACTGTCAATTATAAGGATAAAACCACGAATCAACAAATAACTCATATTAGGAAAATAAATGCTAGAGGAAAAATGAATTAAAGAACATAATGAGAGTGAGGCAATTTCAGTAAGCTGGGAAAATTACTACTTTTCGTATTTAGATGAATGAGATGGCTGGATGGCATCACCGACTCGATGGACATGAGTTTGAGTAAACTCCGGGAGTTGGTGATGGACAGGGAGGCCTGGCGTGCTGTGATTCATGGGGTTGTGAAGAGTTGGTCACGACTGAGCGACTGAACTGAACTGAACTGAACTGTAAGAGTTTTAAAATTGAATAAAGTTTCATGCAATTGTACCTAAAGTCAGGGATACAAAGGAGTTACTCATAATGATTCCCTGGCTAGTTTAACGCGTTAAGATAAATTTGCCCAAGGGTAGCAAGCTTCTTTGTAAATCTAAACACTATTTCTATCAGACGTTCTTCCAAATTGGTCTAGGAAAATTTTACTGAGTACTTCAAGAGGAACTTTATTGTATGGCTGATAATAAATACAAAAAGATCATACAATGGACTTCGTTTAAAAAAAAATGTAGTTGGTGACTACGTTTGCAGTTCTCTTGACTCCACATGTATTAATTACTTTTTAGCACATGCGTACTTAACTTTTGAGGAGAATGAAGTAAGACTAGTTACATTCTAATGGTGCCAGAGAACATGGTGGCGTGTGTGTGTGTGTGTGTGTGTTTATGAGTGTGAGCACTAAGTTGCGTCCAACTCTTTGTGGCCCTATGGACTGTAGCCTGCCTGACTCCTCGGTCCATGGGATTCTCCAGGCAAGAATACTGGAGTGGGATGCCATTTCCTTCTCCAGGGCATCTTCCCCACCCAGGGATCAAACTTGCATCTCCTGCATTGACGGGCAGGCTCTTTACCACTGGCATTACCTGGGAAGCCCTATGGTGGGAGTGAGGTCAACTTGTAAAGCCATGGTCTTCATGTTCCCATAGGACAGTAGCAACAAAATAAAATCCAGCAAAGAAGCAGTTTCATAATGTACCTATTACCCTGATTTTTTAACATCCCATGTTTCTTTTGCTGTCTTCACACCTCTTATTCTTTTCCTGATGGGAGCATAAAAAATGAGATTAAATGAAGTGTTTGTAAAAACACACGGGCAAAGCCAAAATGGCAAGCACCAATTTGTTCTTATTTCCATGAGGCCATCCTTGAATTCGAAGATGTCTAATTATGTTTCATGTGCTCTAGAAGGCTTAATAGATCACTAGTAGGTTTTACCACATCTTAATTCTGAAAATCTGTATATGATTTAAAGGAAATATACCCATGTGTTTCTGACTAACTTGCCATTAAGCTTATTTTGTGAGCTCAATTTCATGTCTTAAAAAATATTTAAAAGCCTCTTTAAATTGTTAAGCTTTTGCCAAGAGCAAGGTATCACAAACATGCACACCATTAGAAGTGGGCTGGTTTTTGACAGCCCAAACTAAAGTCTGTAAATAGATACCTAATAAAACTACTAGAGGAAATATATGCTCCCATCTTTTTGCAAACAAACAGCTTCCTGCCCTCTCTTTCCCTACCTGGAGGAACATGCTATATATATATTTATAATGTTAGAAATAAACTCTTCTGTAACAGTCAGTTTCAAAGTTAAGCTACTATATTCTAGGAGGAATTTTACACCATAGCCCTACCCTCAATCTCACGTGCCTTCAGCAGATGTCTAGAGCAATTGAGAGCATCGTGTGATTTTTCCATACAATCGTGAGTTCCCAGAGAACAAACCAAAAGTCATGCTGCATCTGCTTTATTCCTACATGCACATTGTGTTCTCTCTTGGAACTCTATCCTCTTACAGCTTGCTTCAGGCTTGGAAGCCTCCTGGGCTGGGAACTTTGCTCCATGTCTGGCATATTCACTGATTCACAGGACACTTAGGAGACATATATATTTTGTAAACCGAGTTGCAAATCTGAACCTCTGAAATACATTTTTGTTTTTGTGAATTTCATTTTGTCTTGTTATTTTAAAGTAGTTGGATGAGGTATTATTTTTCATAACCTTTTAAAAACCCAAATGAGGATCTTTATCAGGTTCCATATTTAAACATAACCCTGTGAAAACTGCATCTAAGGCACTTAGAGCCTGAAGGTCACAGACTATTGACAGACAGTGTCTTTGTTTAGACAGGGTGATGCTGCTAACATAACCATTTACTCAATTTGAATATGATGTTAGCAATTTGTGAAAACCATTTGGCTTTCAAACAGCAGTGTGATTTGAGGCAAAAGGCCAATTTGCTCATTAAGTTCAAGTTTGTTCTTTGAACAACAGAATGATTGTAAAACAGGAAAGATTTAGCAGATTTCGTGGTAGAAATAGAAGGTTCTCAATTTTACCAGCAATAAAATGACATTAGAAATAACAGCTAATGCCAATTACATGTATGGTGTGTATACTTTTAAAAGGTCGGAAAAATATAGATAAATGGTCATCTTGAACATGTGGCAAAAATGTTGAAAGATATAGCATAGAAAGAAGACTGGATTAACAGACAAAATATCCACATAGCTATTTACTAGCTAACACTCTTAAGGTTGTTATAAACTATTTTCAGCCTCAGTTACTTAAAATCTCACTGATCTTGGAGTCACGTCTGAGTTTGAGTTCTATGACTGTAGCTTACTATGTGTGATTTATAGTCGCCTACTCACATGCACCCAGGTGGCTCAGTGGGTAAACAATCTGCTGCAATGCAGGGGATTCAGGAAATTCAGTCCCTGGATTGGGAAGATCCCCTGGAGAAGGAAATGCAACCACTCCAGTATTCTTGCCTGAAAAATCCCACGGACAGAGGAGCCTGGTGGGCTACAGTCCAAAGGGTCAAAAAGAGTCAGACATGACTGAGTGACTAAGCACTCAAATGCAAAGTCTCAATTTCCTCATTTTTAAAATGGAGTTGATAATAGAAATGCAGAGATACCTGAAATAGTTAAAAGAACTACATGAGATAAGTATGCAAAACTGCCAAGATTTAGACAAATCATATTGTTAAATCACAACCCCATCAGAAAGAATATATGTCAATGGATATGGTTATTGGGTTTGAGTAAAGGATATACAGCAAGGATATACAACCTAACCAAATTATTTTCTAGCTTTCTTGCCTGGAGAATCCATGGACAGAGGAGCCTGGTGGGTCATAGTCCTTAGGGTCTCAAAGAGTTGGATGACTGAAATGACTTAGCATGCATGCAGGCAAGAATATACAACCCAAGCAAATTATTTTCTTTGGCTTTTTGAAAAAGTTAATTTGAGGCCCACTATAATTACCCTGGAAAACCATTATTACCTCTTCTTTAATAACTAGAAGTCTCATCTCCATTTTAATCATTTTATCAAGTTCCCAGGAATAATGAAACTAGGAAACGGAACTACTCCACCTTACCCCTTAGTGTCCAGCAGTGAGGAAATTCTCTTCCAGTTGTTGTGCAATTTAGTGGGGCTCCATGGAATATCAAGATTTAAACCAACTCAGAATTTGAATTTTTTTAATAAAAAATCAACTATAAAAGCTAAATATGTTAAACAATCTGGTTTTAGACTGTAATATAAATAATTAAGGGTTTATTAATGATTCATAAGCCTCCTTTCAAGAGAAATGTAGGTTTGTGAAACAGGCCTTTTAATTTAAAGGAACAGAGTTTCATGGCAAATCCAATATCTAATATCATGAATTAAAGACAGTTTTATGTTTCCTATGAAACTTTGGGTTTTTGCAGTTAGAAGATTCTGGATCACGTGTTGGTAGTTTTATTCTTTTCAATATTCCAAATATATATATTCAAGTCCTTTGGGTCTTAAACTAACTTATTTTTTTAAATTTAGTATTGCACACACATTTTTAGTTAAGCAATAAACATCTGTCATCTGCCATTTATTAATATTAATTATAAATGGTCAGTGGCTCATGGGATCCAAGTACAGCAGCTGAGATTTTTCTACATCTGACCTCCTTAGAGTTTATATAAAAAGTGTTCAGAGTAGTTCTCCTAAGCTCCTAGCCAATTTAAAGCTGGTTTGTAACCTAGTGTTTTCAATTCTGCATCTAGCACTTAAAAAAGGGAAAAATAAATGACAAAAATCCTGAAAAAAAGCATTGTGCTAGGGGATTAGGTGGAACAAATAACAAGAATATGTCCCGGGACATATAACAAGGGACAAATAAGTGGTCATAGCAAACACCCTCTTTCAACAACACGAGAGAAGACTCTACACATGGAAATCACCAGATGGTCAACACCAAAATCAGACTGATTATATTCTTTGCAGCCAAAGATGGAGAAGCTCTATACAGTCAGCAAAAACAAGACTGGGAGCTGACTGTGACCCAGATCATGAACTCCTTATTGCCAAATTCAGACTGAAATTGAAGAAAGTAGGGAAAACAACTAGACCATTCAGGTGTGACCTGAATCAAATCCTTTATGATTATTCAGGAGAACTGGCAAATAGATTCAAGGGATTAGATCTGATGGACAGAGTGCCTCAAGAACTATGGACAGAGGTTTGTGACATTGTACAAACAAAATAGGAATAATGACCATCCCCAAGAAAAAGGAATGCAAAAAGGCAAAATGGTTGTCTGAGGAGGCTTTACAAATAGTTGTGAAAAGAAGAGGAGTGAAAAGCAAAGGAGAAAAGGAAAGATATACCCATTTGAATGCAGAGTTCCAAAGAATAGCAAGGAGAGATAATTGGAAAGACTAGAGATCTCTTCAAGAAAATTAGAGATACCAAGGGTATTTCATGCAAAGATGGGCTCGATAAAGGACAGAAATGGTATGGACCTAACAGAAGCAGAAGATATTAAGAAGAGGTGGCAAGAATACACAGAAGAACTGTACAAAAAAGATATTTACGACACAGATAATCACGATGGGGTGATCACTCACCTAGAGTCAGACATCCTGAAATGCGAAGTCAAGTGGGCCTTAGGAAGCATCATTACAAACAAAGCTAGTGAAGGTGATGGAATTCCAGTTGAGCAATTTCAAATCCTAAAAGATGATGCTGTGAAAGTGCTGCACTCAATATGCCAGGAAATCTGGAAAACTTGGCAGTGACCACAGGACTGGAAAAGGTCAGTTTTCATTCTAATCCCAAAGAAAGCCAATGTCAAAAAGTATTCAAACTGTCGTGCAATTGCTCTAATCTCACATGGTAGCAAAGTAATGCTCAAAATTCTCCAAGCCACACTTCAACAGTACGTGAATCGTGAACTTCCAGATGTTCAAGCTGGATTTAGAACAAGCATAGGAACCAGAGATCAAATTGCTAAAATCCGCTGGATCATGGAGAAACCAAGAGAGTTCCAGAAAAGCATCTATCTCTGCTTTATGGACTATGCCAAAGCCTTTGACTGTGTGGATCACAACAATCAGGAAAATTCTGAAAGAGATGGGAGTACGAGACCACCTGACCTGCCTCCTGAGAAATCTGTATGCATGTCAAGAAGCAACAGTTAGAACTGTACGTGGAAAAACAGACTGGTTCCAAATTGGGAAAGGAGTACGTCAAAGCTGTATATTGTCACCCTACTGATTTAACTTATATGCAGAGTACATCATGCGAAATGCTGGGCTGGTTGAAGGACAAGCTGGAATCAAGAATGCCAGGAGAAATATCAATAACCTCAGATATGCAGATTACACCACCCTTATGGCAGAATGCGAAGAAGAACTAAAGAGCCTCTTGATGAAAGTGAAAGAGGAGAGTGAAAAAGTTGGTTTAAAACTCAACATTCAGAAAACTAAGATCATGGCATCTGGTCCCATCACTTCATGGCAAATAGATAGGGAAACAGTGGAAACAGTGAGAGACTTCATCTTTTCGGGCTCCAAAATCACTGCAGATGGTGGCTGCAGCCATGAAATTAAAAGATACTTGCTCCTTGGAAGAAAAACTATGATCAACCTAGACAGCACATTAAGAAGCAGAGACATTACTTTGCTGACAAATGTCCACGTAGTCAAAGCTATTGTTTTCCCAGTAGTCATGTATGGATGTGAGAGTTGGACTGTAAAGAAAGCTGAGCACTGAAGAACTGATGCTTTTGAACTGTAGTGTTGGAGAAGACTCTTAAGAGTCCCTTGACTGCAAGGAGATCCAACCAGTCCATCCTAAAGGCAATCAGTCCTGAATATTCATTGGAAGGACTAATGCTGAAGCTGAAGCTCCAATACTTTGGCCACCTGATGGGAAGAACTGATTCATTTGAAAAGACCCTGATGCTGGGAAAGATTGAAGCGGGGAGGAGAAGGGGACAACAGAGGATGAGATGGTTGGATGGCATCACTGACTTCATGGACATGTGTTTGAGTAAGCTCCAGGAGTTTGTGATGGACAGGGAATCCTGATGTGCTGCAGCGCATGGGGTCGCAAAGAGTCGGACATGACTGAGTGACTGCACTGAACTGATCACCTCTTTAACCTCTGGTAGAAAATGAGTGCATCAGTTCATTAACACTATAGAGATTTTTGTTGTCGTACGAAGAGCAAAAGAGAGGAAAACATTTTGCTATCAATGTGTACTATTATGGTATATTGGTAGTATGCCATTCTGGTATCTATACATGCCATATCAGGTATACAATTACTGATATTAAAAAATAATCCTTTTATGAAAATTAACCAAAGACAATAAAGAAACAGCACATCCAGAGTTGAACTGAGATGTTTTAGTTGTCAAACTAGTTCAGCGCTCTTTTACATAAGTAGGTTGACACTGAGTGTATTCAAGTACTTTGACAACTGTGAATACAAGAAGAAATGATGATTCTATGAACAGATAATCCTTTGAAAATGGAAGAAACTTGCATGAATGGAAAGAAAGGGTCATAAGGCAGGACACAAAGCAAGAGGAGGGACACTAAGGGCATGAAAGATGGCAGGAAGCCAAAGGTCCTAGGGAGAGAAATTAAATAGGAAAACTCCCTTCTCCTACACATTTCAAAGGAAAATTAGAAAAACTGGACAAGTGTGCATCCACCTCCAGTTTGTCCAAGAAATACTTTAGTCAAGTGCATCTTAACTATTGAAACAAACCAATCTGAAACAAAACAAAATTCCTCGATGAGTTTAGTGTTGGTTGGAAACCAGAGGCACATAATATCAGAGATTAACAGTTTGTACTTGAGAGTCCCTTGTACTGCAAGGAGATCCAACCAGTCCATTCTAAAGATCAGTCCTGGGTGTTCACTGGAGGGACTGATGCTAAAGCTGAAACTGCAATACTTTGGCTACCTCATGCGACGAGTTGACTCACTGGAAAAGACTCTGATGCTAGGAAAGGTTGGGGGCAGGAGAGAAGGGGACGACAGAGAATGAGATGGCTGGATGGCATCACCGACTCTGTGGACATGAGTTTGGGTGAACTCCGGGAGTTGGTGATGGACAGGGAGGCCTGGCGTGCTGTGATTCATGGGGTCGTGGAGAGTCGGACACGACTGAGCAACTGAACTGAACTAATTACTTTGAGGAATGTTTCACTATTTCATATGTCTGCTGCTGCTGCTGCTGCTGCTAAGTCACTTCAGTCGTGTCCGACTCTGTGTGACCCCATAGACGGCAGCCCACCAGGCTCCCCCATCCCTGGGATTCTCCAGGCAAGAACACTGGAGTGGGTTGCCATTTCCTTCTCCAATGTGTGAAAGTGAAAAGTGAAAGTGAAGTCGCTCAGTCATGTCTGACTCGTAGCGACCCCATGGACTGCAGCCTACCAGGCTCCTCCGTCCATGGGATTTTCTAGGCAAGAGTACTGGAGTGGTTTGCCATTGCCTTCTCCGTTCATATGTCTACAGTCCATAAAAAAATAATTAGCTATCTAATTAGAATTCTCCTATAAATTAGGATGATACTTTTTGTTCACAGGTTGTAATTAATTAGATATGTATACATTTCTATGACTCATTCTCAGAATTAGCAATTACTCATATTTTCCAAGTGTGAATTCAGTATACTGATATTTTCTTGCCTAAAATGTGACATTATTTGAAAGAAAAAAATCAGCAAGCTATTTCCTGGTGGTCCAGTCGTTAAGTATCTGCCTGCTAAGGCAGGGGACATGGGTTTGATCCCTGGTCTGGGAAGATTCCACTTGTTGCTGGGAAAATAAGTCTGCACACCACAATTACTGAGCCTGAACTTTAGAGCCCAAGAACTGCAGCTACTGAAGCCCAGGCACCGAGAGCCTGTGTTCTTTAACAAGAGAAGCCACTGCAATGAGACGCCCACGCATCACAACTAGAGAGTAACCCCTAGTCTCTGCAACTAGAAAAATTCATTGCCTGCAGCAATGAAGACCCAGGGTAGCCAAAAATAAATAAAAAATTAATTACTTTAAAAAAAATCAACAAAAAATGAGTGCCACCGTGTTTCCTGACATTAGTTTTCACATGAGACAAGAATAAAAGGGATATCTCATTTAAAAACATACATTTTGCATTGAGATAGAAAACATAATTGGGCTCTGTTCACAAACCATTTCCTAAATTTGATCTCTTGCAAAAATTACAAAAGTTGGCTTTTCCAGCAGAAACAACAAATAAACAAAACAAGCTTTTACAAAACATATTTTTCAATTATGGCAGCTTAGACTCACAAAGGATAGAGCTATGACCGGGTGGTGTATACACAGTATAAACACAAGAGTTCAGTAATTAGCTTTGAGTTAATCTTAAAGTTCCAGTGGCCTGGTGCATAATCAAGCAAAAGGTCATTACCCATACTGGTACATTTCACCCAGAACATTCAGCTGCTAGAAATGGAAATGGACATGTCTTTACTTTAGCCTGCACAAATCAATCCCAGAAACCATTCATATGAATAGTGGATTCTATTTCTATTCATTTGAGAACCCATTTACTCACAAAGAAAGGTTTATAGCAAATCAGAAAAATCAGAAAAAAAAAATCAGTTAAAATATTAGCATTATGCTGGACCCACCTGTCTAGTTTAAAACAGATGAAGTAAAGCTTTGGTTACACTTTTTTTACTTAAACATTTTTATTTTTTCAGTAAATAATAGGGATTACCCTATAGAAGGGTACAAGCTTTTTAATTTTGGGCTTCCTTGGTTGCTCAGATGGTTAAGAATCTCCTTGCAGTGTAAGAGATCTGGGTTTGATCCCTGGGTCAGGAAGATCCCTTGGAGAAGGGAATGGCTACCCACTCCAGTAGTCTTGCCTGGAGAATTCCATGGGCAGAGGAGCCTGGAGGGCTACAGTCCACTGGGTTGCAAAGAGTCAGACATGGCTGAGCGACTAATTTTTTTTTTACCCTGTAGAAGAGTAAAAAGCTTCTTAATTTTGAGCTTTTTTTTCTGGAAGAGTATCATGTGCATCTGTTGTTTCTTCACCCTAGCACTCTTATTTCTACATAGAACTGCCACTCAAAACGGCCCATGTGTCCCTTGGCTTCAACAGTGGGCATATGACTGAGGCGGACCAATCACAGCACTCCATTTCCTCCGCCATGGTGATAGGTTCAAGGTTAGACACACAGTCAAGCAGGGTCAATTTGCATCTTCCATGTGATTGGATGAATGGACGCTGAAAGAGAGAGCTTACTATCCCTTTGGACTGGGAGCAACCTGGATATAGACTTAGGGCTTCCCCAGCCAAGCTTTCCCTGTGAGTAGAGACAGACTCCCTGCAGCAGGGGAGAACAATGCCAATAAACAAACACAAACAGAGGCAGGAGGAATTGAAATGGCAAGAAGGAGGAAAGAAGATGTATCCAATGATATCGTTTGAGCACTCAGAGCAAGCTGTGTTTTCAGCCAATAGGTTCCTTTGGGCTTAAGTTAATTTGAAATCTGTCATTTTTAAATATCCTAGTGAGTACACAGAGGGGAACAGTGAGTTTGGTGAGAAAGGACTATCAATGAAGGATAGATACTCTGACATAAACTGTGTTACTGTTAATAATTACAACATTTGCAAATAATTTCTTAAAGAAACTTAAAAACAGTAAGAAAAGTGATAGAAAACATTTCCGGTTTAGGACATGAAGAATGAGGCGCTTTAAGCAGAAGGAAAAATGAATAGAATAGAAAATAAAATGGAAAGTGAAGAACATGTGAAGGAGAGCAGAAACTTAGTAGAATAATGGGTTTTCAAGGATTTATACTCATTTTGCACATGTTACTGATAATAGCCCACCAGTGCCAGCCACTGCGCTAGAAATTTTATGCTTGGGTTTGTCCACTTGTACAAAAGTACACCATAATCTCCTTGGAGTCTGCTTTGACAGCAATGTACGAGAATGAAACCATTCAAGTGATCTTTCCCTTCCATGATGCTAAAAATGATAGGGTCTTAATGTAAACAAGTTTGAGAATGTTTCTGTTTCAGTGAGGTCAGGGAATTTCATTGTAACCTGGTTGTATTGGCTTGGTGTTGTAACCTTGGTTGTATTGGCCTCTTGGGAGGCAGGTGGATGGAGGTAACTAGTCTTTTCTGTCAGGCTGTTAAAAATCTACAAAGTTAGTCTGTAACGCTTCTATGAAGAAGTTACAGTAGATAAAAAAAGAGAACAAGATAATAATCTATGGAAAGAATAATTCTTTTGTGCCTTCAAATGTGAGGTGATTTCTTTGCCAAAGAGGTTTCAGCAACACCAGCAGTTTCAAGGAGTGACTGTGTTTGGGAGGTGGGAAGGGGGATAGGAGCATGAAAGGAGGAAGTGTTTTTTTCGTGGAGAAATGTTTACTTTGTAATTAGCAAAGGACAAGAAGGCCCTTTTGGAAACTATATTTGGGGGTCCAGAATTTAAATTTATGCTGATGCTCTCTGAGGCTCTCTCTAGGGAACCCTCCTCATTGGCAGGGATCTCAGCTGGCTGGAACAGGCTGCACACGAAGCCAAGGTCTCAGGGTCATTTCTCCAAAGGGTCCGTTAACTCAGCTCTGTTCCACAGCTACAAGCTGTACCTTTAACCCTACTCAGTCATCTCACAAACACACATTAGCACATTGACATGGTGGTCACAGAGAAAAAGATTTGCCTGGAGACCAAAAAGAAAAGCAGACAGAGAGAGTTCATTGTTGCCAGCATAAACAAGTGTTTTTGTAAATGCAAACTAATGAAACTGCAGCTGCTGACAGAACAAATCACGATGAAAACTGTCCACACAAGTGGATGCTACAAGCGAGCTGATCATTGATGGTCTTTGCTCTGTGGCCTGATATAAACCATGACGGGCTTCCCCAGTGGTTCAGTGGTAAATAACCCCCTACCTTCCTGTGGAGGAAACATTAAGAGACATGGGTTTGATCCCTGGGTGGGAAGATCCCCTGGAGGAGGAAATGGCAACCGACTCCAGTATTCTTGCCTGGAGAATCCCATGGGCAGAGGAGCCTGGCGGGCTACAGTCCATGGGGTCGCAAAGAGTCGGACACAAATGAAGCAATTTAGAACACACGCATAAACACACTTAATAGAATAAGAGATTCATGATAACCAGGACTTCTGTCTTTTCTGTCCACTGTTACTGGGTTGGCCAAAACGTTCGTTCGGGTTTTTCTGTAAGAGTGAGTGGAAAAACCTGAACGAACGTTTTGGCCAGCTCCAAAAGTGCTTAAAGTGCTTAGCATAAAGCTGGTGCTTTAATAGATATGTGTTGAATGTATGAGGGTTTCTTGACTGACCTTTTTAAAAATTATTATTAATATTCCTACTCTTCCCTTTTGGCCACCTCATGTGAAGAGTTGACTCCTGGAAAAGACTCTGATGCTGGGAGGGCTTGGGGGCAGGAGGAGACGGGGAGGACAGAGAATGAGATGGCTGGATGGCATCACCGACTCGATGGACATGAGTTTGAGTGAACTCCGGGAGTTGGTGATGGACAGGGAGGCCTGGCGTGCTGTGATTCATGGGGTCGCAAAGAGTCGGACACGACTGAGTGACTGAACTGAACTGAACTCTTCCCTTTACAAATTGGAAAGTACAATAGAAATAATCTCCTATACACTGTCTCCTGTATCAACTGTTGAGTGTGTTTTTACAAAGGAAGAGACGTTGCCTTAGACAGGAAGAGAATGCTGAATAAAAGAGCAGTCACACTCATCTAACTACAAACAAGAGAACGACCTCTGTGGTAGATGGAAAAAAACGGTTACAGCTCTCCACTCATCCCTGTATATGCATACCAAATCGCAAAGTAACTCTGGGGACTTCTCCCTGCAAGAGGGGTTATCTATTTCTTTAACTCTTGAATCAGGATTGGCCTTGTAACTTGCATAGACTAACAAAACATGGTGGAAATCAAATTGCCCCAGTTCTCAGCACATACTCAATAAGACTGCTTCTCTTCCTCTTAGATCATTATAGAATTCCTGGCCACCTTGAGGATGATAGAAATAGCAGTTTCTTCTGTGCTCAACCAGTCTACCACATTAGGGAACCAGCCAGAATTGCACAGTGGCTCCCAGCCCACACTGCCCATCCACATTTATTGTTTTAAGCCTGTATGTTTGGGGGTTATTTCTTATGCAGCAAAACCGAACTGAAACAGTTTCATCCCAACACACAGGATGTAAACAATGGCAAGATCATTGCCTGGTTAGGGGCTGAAGAATGCTTTGTATACTACAGCTACTACTTGATTCAACATCCTGACCAATGTGCACTATGTTTCACACATCAATGGGTTGAAAGCATTAGATATTTATAAAAATCACAAAAGAGAAATCTCAGAAAATATAGGCATTTGCAAAAATAATTTGTTATAAAGAGTTAACATAAAAGCTATTTTAGAATAGAGATGCTGAAGTGTATGTTCCAACACACTGGTGAAGCCTAAAAATGATTCTTCTACCAGCAGAGACTGCACAGATAATAGTAATACTTAAGTATTTCACACTGTGAATAATGTCCATTGTGAATTTTGACCACTATGAATAGCCCTCAAATCTTAGAGAACCTACAAAAATGGAATGGTACAAACTTGGTATTAATTTTAATGAGATAATAACTATTGGCTAAATTATAAAAAATAGTATAGTACCTGGGATTGCAAAACATGAAATGAAAGGCATCTTACCTTCTGCAGAACTTTTTCATTAACAGAAGTTTAAGCATATACAATGGAATTGTATTCAACTTTTTCATTAACAGAACTTTTTCATTAACAGAGTTTAGGAATATACAATGGAATTGCGTTCAAAGCAAGAAACCTAATAACTGTCATTTCACTTTTTTCCAAAATCTGTCTGGGTGCTGGATGTGACTCTTTCGTTCCATTATTACAGAGCTTTATATATGAGTATATATCCTCATATATAAAGGAGCTTAGCATGGTCTTCACCCCACAAACCTGGGCAACAGAGAATGCCTGCAAAGATCCTGCCATTGTAATGTCAATGCCAGAGGAATCAATGAGAGAAACTGGGGCCTATCACAGAGGCAATAACACTCTTTTAACCATATGGACAATAAATTTGGACACATGGCTGTGGAATTGGCAAGCTGATTTGATGCTTCAAAGATTAGGTTGCAATTGGCAGGAAAGAAACAAAGAGGAGTAAGAGTTGTGTAACATAGTGAAGGAAAAAATACATAATCAAATCAGTGCATAGGCCATGAGTGAACGTGACTGAAATGGACTGGAAGATGAGCCATGTTTTTATGGGGTCTTTAGAGATCAGTAACAGCAACACACCTGGGTTAATATTAAAAGCCCAAAATTTGTATTTGATGATATCATATACAAACTGTAATCTTTTCATCAGTGACAAGGGTACTCTAAGTCTAGTTTGAGTATTTATAGAATTTAGAGATAAAAATTTGAAGTATTAGGTTGAACTCTAGTGAAAGTGAAAGTTGCACAGTCATGTCCGACTCTTTGCAATCCCATGGACTGCAGCCTGTCTGGCTCCTCTGTCCATGGAATTCTCCAGGCAAGAGTACTGGAGTGGGTTGCCATTTCCTTCTCCAGGGGATTTTCCTGACTGGGAATTGAACCCAGGTTTCCTGCGTTGCAGGCAGATTCTTTACCAACTGAACCACTAGGGAAGCCCATGAAAATTGTTAATATTCGACTACTGACAAGCAAAGTAAGAGCTAGTCCCTGGTGGCTTAGATGGTAAAGAATCTGCCTCCAATGCAGGAGACCCGGGTTTGATCCCTGGGTCTGGAAGATCCCTTGGAAAAGGGAATGGCAACCCACTCCAGTATTCTTGCCTGGAGAAGCCCATGGACAGAAAAGCCTGGCAGGCTATAGTCCATGGGGTTGCAAAGAATCGGACACGACTAACACACACACATTTAAACTCAAGAAAATGGCAGTTTCATATGGTTTAACCGAATAGACAGGAAAGTATTAAAAAACAGAGATGACTATAGTCACATAATGAGTCTTGGTGAAGAGACAGCTATGGGGCTTTACTAGTGGTCCAGTGGTTGGGAATCCTTCTAACAGTGCAGAGGACACGAGTTTGATCCCTGGGTTGGGAGGATCCCACATGTTGTGGGGCACCTGAGCTCGTGTACCACAATGACTGAGCTGGAGCTCTAGAGCCCACATGCTGCAACCACTGAAGCCTGTGCACCTAGAGCCTGTTCTCTGCGAGAAGAGAAGCCGCCACAACAGGAAGCCAGTGCACTGCAACTAGACGGTAGCCCCCGCTTGCCGCCACTAGAGAAAGCCGTGTGTAGCAGCAAAGACCCAGTGCAGGCAAAAAAAAAAAATGAGCTAAACATTTACTAAACAAATGACAGGCCTCTCCACTGGGGACATTAAATGAAAAGCTGGGTTTAGCCTTTACGAGAAAGGCCACACATTTATATTAAGGACCATATCTCAGAGTGAAAGGCATTATAGGCTTTAAATATAACTAAATATTTTTGTATGGTACCGGAATATTTTAAATTCAAAGTGAAAGTTGCTCAGTAGTGTTGGACTCTTTGCAACCCCATGGACTTGTAGCCCACCAGGCTCTTCTGTCTATGGAATTCTCCAGGCAAGAATACTGGAGTGGGTTGCCATTCCCTTTTCCAGGGGCTCTTCAAAATCCAGGGATTGAACCTGGCTCTTCTGCATTGCAGGCGGATTCTTTATTGTCTGAGCCACCAGGGAAATTGGGTGGCAAAAATTTCCCCTCTGTTCCACCAAATTGTTCTTGTTACCAAAGGTTTGTACCATGCACAGGTTTCCATTGGTGGCAATGAAACCTTGCCTTGGTCGATTGAAACCTTACATTGGTTCTTCACAGAATCTCAACAAAAAACCATTTAGGTAAGGGGCTGACTAGACCCTAAAGAAGGATCACAAAGAGAAACTGTTGAGTTTACACCAGGGTTTCTCCTCTTTGGCACAGTTCAGTTCAGTTCATTTCAGCCGCTCAGTCATGTCCAACTCTTTGTGACCCCATGAATAGCAGCACACCAGGCCTCCCTGTCCGTCACCAACACCCAGAGTCCACCCAAACCCATGTCCATTGAGTCAGTGATGTCATCCAACCAGCTTATCCTCTGTCGTCCCCTTCTCCTCCTGCCCTCAATCTTTTCCAGCATCAGGGTCTTTCTAATGAGTCAGCTCTTCACATCAGGTGGCCAAAGTATTGGAGTTTCAGCTTCAACATCAGTCCTTCCAATGAACACCCAGGACTGATCTCCTTTAGGATGGACTAAACTGGCAGATAATTTTTGATGTGGGGGGCTGTCTTGTGCATTGTGAGATATTTAGCAGCCTTGCCCCACTAGACGCCTGTAGCATCCTCCTCTAACTGTGACAAGAAGATGTATACGCTGGGGAGCAGACTCACGACTGGCTGTAAACCAGTCTTCAATGCCATTCTTAGCTCTCTATTTTGTGGAATTTTCTCTGACATGTCAAAGGGCCAGTGTACCGACTGTGTGCAGGAAAGAGCGGAGAGCACCCACCCTCCAATGCTTAAACAGGATGAGTGTCTGCAGGCCAGCTGGTCTTCCTCCATGAGGTGAAGGTGGTGAGAGGACATCACCGAAATTCTCTAAGCCAGTTGGCATCCTACAATTTTGAGCTAATGAAGCCTTCTATTTGGATTTTGAGAACGGTTCCAAAAATTTTGGCTAAATGTCTTGTTTTGAATTTGAATGAACTTTTAATATGAATCCTTCCTGTAGAAAACTCAACTCTTCATCACTGGAGTGGTTGTTACAAATATTTTAAGAAGTAAACCAGAGGACAGAGGTGCAAACCTGGGAACAAAGTAGATTCACTTTTTATTTGCTTCCTTTTTTAAAAACTAAATTTGCTGTAATTTTAAATATAGCGCTCATGATAAATATAATGCATGTGTATAATACTGGTATTTAAAAACATGATTAATAACAATTTGTAAGTTAACATACAACACTTTTCTTCTATGTAAAACCTAGTAGAATTTTACAACTGGACTTAATTTTGGGAAGGCACATAAGGTGACCTACCGTATGTTCAAATAATGCAGTAATTCTCATGCTTGTTTCTTCCCTGGAAATGTCTGGATATTTTCATTTATTTATATTTTAATGGATTCCTTTTCTCCTTCTCTGCCAAGAAGAATGCTATTTCTTTCTTTACACCAGGAAAGTAGACCCTGTCCCCAGTTTTTCCATGACTTTGTTCTTCTCTCTCCTTTCTATCCGAAGATCGTGTGCTGCTAAGTCACTTCAGTCGTGTCCGACTCTGTGTGACCCCATAGACGGCAGCCCACCAGGCTCCCCCGTCCCTGGGATTCTCCAGGCAAGAACACGGGAGTGGGTTGCCATTTCGATCGTGTACTACATGTAATTAATTGGGATCTTGTTCTTGCAATTCACCAAAGGACAAAATTTCTTTCATTCTTTGCAAATTTGTCCCAGTATCTATCGGAAATTCTCTTCAGTTAATTAAAGGAATCTTCATATGAATGAGAAACATTTTGGTGATCTTCCCTTCTTTGCATGTACCTTCCACTCCAAACAAACAAAAAAACACTCTTTTGCATCAAATGCAGACATATATATACTTCCCTGCTCTGTTTCACTTCCCCTTATCTAAGATGATTACACCCAGTATATCAAAAGAGTTAATAAGTATAATTTGGAAACCATTAAAAGTGCATTTTCTCCTTGCTTATTTCTATTTCAAATATATTGTTTTAAGGCATATGATACTAGTATATGTGTTAGCCCTCATAATCTCTTAAAATACATGTTACTTATCTGTGATATTTCAGATATATATAATTCGATTGAGATATACTCAACTAGAAACTATTACAATAGTAATAACTCCTTATAAAAGATTACAATTGATGGAGAAGTTAAGAGTGATTAAAATGCTGCATGTCAGGTAAAAGGAAATAATCCTAAATGTGCAAACAAGTAGTATATCAGACCAAAGTTTAGATTTGGGGCTACAGAAAAGACATTTATCGTCTCGGATTAACTTATGATAATTATTCTAAGCATGAGAAGAATATCAGTAAGAAAAATGTGTGTATGTGTAAGATTTTGCAACCAACTTTTCATATATATATGTGTGAAAATTTCATGTATATAAATATCCATCTCACAACCAGAGTAATCCATTCTGTTACTAAAATCTAGTTCTTCTTATTTAGCTTCTTCTTTGTGTACATTTTGAAAAGTCATTTCTGGATCTTATCATTCTTCCCTGGAGACCTTGCCTTTGGCAATTACAACACAGCAGAAAAAATCCTGAACACATGCTCCATACCTTTTCCAAATAAGAATTATCTACCTCTGTCTATTGTTAACCTCTTAGGCAGGGATGATAGATGTAAATTTAAATTCAAGATTTTCAGGCTAAATTTTGTTTTATAAAACCTTATCTTTTAGCTTACTCATATGGAAATGCTCAGCCATGAACCTAGAAGATATTATTTTGTAAATCTACAAGCATTTAGGTTCAGCTCAAGTAACAGCTATTCTAGCAATAGGATAAATCATATCTTTATCACTTCATTGTGTTTATATTTATCACTTTATTGTATAGCTCTAAGATATACAATATAAATGAAAAGACTCTGGGAAGTTGTATGATTTTGATGTGATATTTGCTAGAGTGGCAAGTTCAGAAGTCACAATTATTTTTCTATTTGGTTTCTTCATATTCAAATAGATACTTATTTGACATTTGAGTTTTTATTAAGAGAAGTTAAGAAAATCAATAGATTAGAGACGTTAAGGAAAGAAGAGAAAAGTGGTTTCCTTCCTATCTTAAATTTCTAGATAGGCTACTTGAGAAAATACTTTTGACAGACATATAAAAAGATGAGTGAAAATTAAATAAAAATGGAACTGAATCTTGAATTTAATTCTACATGTAATCCACACTTCCTACTCGGTAGTCTATTGATTATCAAATTTGGAAAAGAATAAAGCACCTAAAATTTTCTAGTTGTATAAAGTTTTCATTGTAAACATAAAATGTCATTGTATCCTACTTAGAAGGGAACAAAAAGACCAGAAAGAAACTGTAAGTCGAGCTTATGTTACAGGTTATTATTTTAAACTTCTTATGGCATTTATTTTACTTGCTGCTAGTCTAAAACCTAACATTTTTCAATGTTAATGTTTAAGTCAGTGCTAGCAAAATATATTAGAAGACTACTTTCTCAAATAAAAGAAATAAAATGTAATTAGTATGATAATTTATCTATTGGATGAGATTTTCTTCACTTGTATTTTAAAAGCAAAGTACACTAAATACTGATTAGTAATGCAGAATCTTTGTGGAAAGAATAATATGAACGAAGACCACCTGTGAATCATTAAATTTCAAGAAAATTTAGTAAACATAAGTAAATGTACGACTATGGGAGCTTACCAACAAGTAAGAGTGATGAAATATTTGATTTCCAAATCCAACTTTTAAAATCTAAGATGTTTTAAATTAATTGGTAACAAATGTCAGAAAGACCTTTTTCACTAGCCAACTTTCATTCCTTAAACCTAATTTTAATCAAAACCTCCTATAAATTTACAAAAGTTTGAAATTTCCTTTAAAATAATCCATGTATTCAAGAAGTTTGTCACATTAACTACTTGATTACTAATGGCCACGGCAGGCTGTACCCATCCTGATGATGGTCAACTTGGTCTTTTGGTACAGTAAAGACACTGCAAAGGATGGGTGACCCAAGTTCTTTCTTGTATGAGCAAAGTTAAAGTTTCACAGCACTCTCTTCTGTGTTTCCATTGAGTTTTTTCACACACCAAGTCTCCCTTCATATGTGATACTATGATTATCTGCTTAAACTTATCTCAACCCTCCACCGGACTCTGAGTGTAACTTCAGAATAGAGATGGTACCCTATTTTGTTGAGAATTCCAAGTGCTTAGCACTATGTGTGGCTATAAAGTAAAAATTCAAAAAAATGATGAATGAATGAAATAAGCAAAGGAAGTTCAACTATAGAGTCAGCCAAGCTATAGCTTGGCTGAATTAATTTTTTCAATTAATTAACTGAAATGACCATTTATAGACTCAGTAGATTACTGCCAATAGGTACATAGCATATTTGTAGGCAGTGGTGCTGGGGATAAGCAAGAAAGATGGAAAATATATTTTAAAAGTCAACAACTGAAAATCTTCTAGATAGATGTTTAATCACCAGAAAGCATCATATTAAATGATAAACGAGTTTTCTTTGGCCCTAACAAGACTTCAGAACAAGCCCTTACACAGAGTTATTTAATATTGATTTGGTAGGCTCTATAATCTGATATATAAAGTTAGTGTAATATGAAAAAAATCTGGGGATAAATTGTCATTAATGCTTGTATTATGCTAATAAAATATATAACTTTTAAAACATGTTTCGCTATAAAAGCTTAACACCTAATTGCACTACTTTGATTTGTAGGAAATGAAAAAAGCAGTAAGTTGATGACTGCTATTCACCATTCTCATGTGTGTACCAAATGCTGTTAGGCTTTGCATTTCTGAGGCTTCCCATGAGTTTGTCAGGTACTAGGAAGATGATGATAGGAAAGACAATGTCCCCAAAGGAAGATACAGACACAGATGCATTATAATGCAGCTCCTCCTCCAGGATTCATTTAGCACACTTGTGTGTAAAGTTCTGATATCAAGCTCCATTTTTAAGAATCACCACCTCAAGATTCTGTACGTTACAGCCAACATATTCTTTGGTACACATATTCTTTTTTTAGACATGAGTGATCATACTAAATGTTTCCTAGGAAATAGTGAAATTTGCATCAAATCATGTGGATCCAACCGAGCACATGTTGTTAGTATGACTGTACCTCGTTCTCCCTTTGGACATTTCTTCCTTTGCACTGTACACTTCCTTGCCTCACTGGTGGGGGGACACAGGTTACCCTTTGCTGACGGATGCTGTATTATTTCTCGGACCCGTGTTTCAGTTCCTCTTTTGAAGCCGCATGTTTTTCCTTTCTTTGTGCATGCACTCCAAGGGCTCCATTCACTGGTCTCACAGTGCACTGAAACGGAACACCAGAAACAGCCTCAGTTCACTCACACATAGTTTCACAATTGTTAAATAAACAAAAAGGCTTGCTTCCTTCAGTACTTGCCTAAATTCTGAGCAGAAATCCTGCAGAATGAAATCGGGCAAGATGACTTAAGGAAAAAGGGAAAGGCAGGAATAGAATGTTTTCCCCTTTTTAATCCTCATATTATCAGGTAAACTCACTCTTGCATTGGGTTTACTTTTCACTGGAGATTTTAACTCAGGCACTAATGTAATTACAAGTAACCAATGTTTTATAATTTCTAGACCACTGCTACAATTTATTTATTTGTTTATGGCTATGCTGGGTCTTGTTGATGCTTGGGGACTTTCTCGTGTTTCGGCAAGCTGGAGCTACTCTAGGTGTGGTGCATGGGCTTCTCATTGGAGTGACTTCTCTTGCTGTGGAGCATGGGCTCTAAGGGCACACGGGCTTCAGTAGTTGTGGCATGAGGACTCAGTAATTGCAGCTCCCGGCTCTAGGATACAGGCTCAATAGTTGTGACAAATGGATTTAGTTGCTCCGTGGTACATGGGATCTTCCTTGGTCAGGGATCAAACCTGCGTCTCCTGCATTGGCAGGAAGATTCTTTACCACTGAGTAACCAGAGAAGCCCTGCTACAACTATTGATTGATCCTGACCAGATGATGACTGCAGCCAAGAAATTAAAAGATCCTTGCTCCTTGGAAAAAAAGCCATGATCAACCTAGAAAGCATATTAAAAAGCAGAGACATTACTTTGCCAACAAAGGTCTGTCTAGTCAAAGCTATGATTTTTTTCAGTAGTCATGTATGGATGTGAGAGTTGGACTATAAAGAAAGCTGAGCACCAAAGAATTGATGCTTTTAAACTGTGGTGTTGGAGAAAACTCTCGAGGGTCCCTTGGACTGCAAGGACCAAAGGAAATCAACCCTTAATATTCATTGGAAGGACTGATGCTGAAGCTGAAGCTCCAATACTTTGGCCACCTGATGAGAAGAACTGACTACTTGGAAAAGACTCTGATGCTGGGAAAGATTGAAGGCAGGAGAAGGGGATGACAGAGGATTAGATGGTTGGATGGCATCACTGACGCGATGGACATGAGTTTGAGTAAACTCCGGGAGTTGGTGATGGACAGGGAAGCCTGGCGTGCTGCAGTCCATGGGGTCGCAGAGTCAGACGCGACTGAGAACTGAACTGAACTGACGGACCACATCTTGCTAGGTTAGTCATCAAGAACTGATTCTCAAAGTTCATTGTGCAACAGGATCACCTTCAGTGAGGGCTTGCTAAAACAAACAATGTTGGACCTGTCCCAACCCAGAGTTTCTGATTCAGTTGCCTTGGGTGGGGCCTGGGAATTTGCTTTTTTTATGATATAGGTGATACAGATTTGCAGGTACTGAGAATACACTTTGAGAACTTCTGTATGAAACAACGGTTAAGCAAAAGATAAATCTAGATCTTTGGCCTACAACTCACTGCCTTTGCTACTTCATGTACTGTTGGGTAATGTAATATTGCCAACTATTAACTGGTATAGATAAAGCATAGCAGTGTCTATTTTAAGTGAATTCCAGGTCAATTTCAGCTGATAAACTGCTTCTAAAATTCACTTGACTGGCTTGTTTCTAGGATGAATTGATACCCTTTTTCTAAAGCTTCTTTTGTAGAATTTTTTCCCTTTTTCTGTATGTATCAATCTTTTCAATCTTGGCTTTCCAAGGTCTTTCCTATAACAGATTTTCGCACTTATAAAAATATGTACCTGCAAGGTGATATTCTTATATTTATGTTCATAAAACTTCCTGACTTACAACAACTGAAATGACTTGCAACAGTAACCCTTTCAGATGATATAAGACTCTCTTTCTACAAAAACAAATTCCAAGTAACCTTTTTTGCTGGCTTCTGATGTAAAGAATCCTCATTTTACAGCAGAATACTATTTTTCCTACAATCTCAAGAAATATAACTTAAATGTTTTAGAAATTTAAAACCATTCATAATACATTTTTTTTTCACATGCTTTTTCCAGTTACTTTCAGGTATCTGAGTGCAAAACAGAGTTGAGTGGAAATGGATGTGAATTTAAGTTTCTATGAACTTCAGTGAACTTTACCAAGCCACTTTCAAAAGAGACTTCATGCTCAGCTATACTATAATATTGGCTAAAGAATAGAGCAACCAAATCACTTAATGACATCATAATCTCTTGCCAGTTAAGGTCATATCTCTGATCCCAATATTAGTCATTAAAACGTAGGGGAGCTTTAGTACACACCAATAAAAATACCTCCAAGAAAGTAAATGGAAAAAAAATCCAGTTTGTGAGCTGTAACTTTGTCCAGTATTCATTTAATACCAGAACTATGAGTACTAAATTAGAAAAAAAATTATATGATGAGGAAATGACACAAACTTTAGTGCTTTTTTATAAGAGCAAATATGCTCTAGGAAAAAGCATATCTAGACTTCAGAGAAACAGATTTTAAAAATTACAACATAGGTAGCTTCAGTCAAATGATGAATGGTTCTAAAAATGAAATTTTACTGACAGCCTTATATTATTCCATTGAAGGAGGAAAAATATTCAAAACTAACCAGTTCAGACAATAAAGGGCTCTAATACAAGATAGTTAAGAAGTATTGAGAGAATAACAAATGAGCCTTTAATGTTTGCGTGCAAAAAGTATTTTTGTAAAAAAAATGGCAACTTCGTTGAACATGTAAAGACAACAAAAAAGGTGATTTAAGAAATATTCAGGTCATTAAATGAACAGTGTAGATCTGGGGCACTATTTGGTTAAGAGGTAATTAAAGAAAAAAAACAGGACTGCTCAACTCTGCCTTTCTTCTATCTTCTGCATTAAGAATAATCTTAATATTGGAAACGTTTGTGAAGTCACTCAGTTGTGTCCGACTCTTTGTGACCCCATGGACTGTAGCCTACCAGGTTCCTCCCTCCTTGGGATTCTCCAGGCAAGAATACTGGAGTGAGTTGCCATTTCCTTTTCCAGGGGATCTTCCTGACCCAGGGATTGAACCTGAGTCTCCCACATTGTGGGCAGACGCTTTAACCTCTGAGCCACCAGGGAAGCTGTTCACTAATAAAACAAGTGTCTCAAAAATGTAATTAGCTCCTTGTCCCCAGATGTGGTCATGGTGTGGTTGATCATCAGCCTGGAATGCTGTAAAAGGGATTCTTGAAATGGAGAAAAGTTCAATTTGAATGTTTCACTAGTAATGGTCTCACAACATTATTCACTTCTCACTCTTGCTGTCTAACCGCATAGCTCCAGAGGGACTGTAGCAAGGCCACATACTTCGCTACTCACTGTTTGGAGCTAGGTACTTTCCTTCTATGACTACTTGAACACCAGCTCTCTAAGGAGAGCAATGACAATGGCAGAATGACAGTGCAGAAAGGAGGCAAGTATTTGGAGCACAAAGTGTAAGTAATAGGTCTACTAAAAAATTGGGTTCATTTGACATTGTTGCTTAATTTGACCTGCAAACCATGAGAAGTGGATATGCTATGACATAAGTCTTTCACCCTAGCTCTGTATGAGGATAGTGTTTTCTCGGTTTAAGACATGCTCTCTCAACTTAAAATCTGGGTAAGACACAAGTCATACAGTATAGATTTTAGCAAAGGAAGAGACATCCTTTAACCTCTGTCCTAGAGAGCTAGAGTTGAGGTACTAATTATAGCACTGACAGTAACTCACATTGTGTCCTTGGGATCACTGTTTCAGCTCACTGGGTTCTAGTTTTCAGATTTGTTAAAGGAACAGCCTCTAACAGTTCTTTGTGATCATCAAGCAGGTCACCATTTTTCATGAAATTCTGAGGCACGGCCAACACACTGCTTGTAGGCCAGATACCATGCAATGGGAGGCATCCCTTAGGGAGTAAGCAACAAAAGCCAGCTGAGAACTAAAGCAGTTGATTTGCCTATTCCTATGTCAGAGGTCAAGTCTAGCAGTCCCCAACCTTTTTGGCACCAGGGATCTATTTCACGAAAGACAATTTTCCCATGGACCAGGGGTTAGGGGATGGTTTTGGGATGATTCAAGTGCATTACTTTTTTTTTTTTGAACTTCATTCTTATTATTATTACATCAGCGCCACTTCAGATCATCAGGCATTAGATCCCAGAAATTGGGGACCCCTGATTTACACTGATCTATTCAAGGAGCCAGATTCACTAAATGGCTTTTAGATTGCTAACCCCTATTCTAAAATATATACATTTCTTAAATTTAATTGTGCTACCAATCTTTATGTAAATTACTTTGCACAAATTACCAGGAAGCTTTAACAGCTAATCTCACAGTTTCAGATGTTAAATTCTCTCTCTGATAGGAAAGCATTGACACATTTAAGATAAATGGCCTTTGAAGGACTGATGCTACACCTTCTACAACTGATAAAGTCTAAACATTCACCCCTTTCCTAGGTAGAGCAACACCACTAACTTTCTGCAACTCATTCTGAATTTCTGTCCTTGAATATTCCACAGACTGTTTCCTATTTTCTCCACAGTTTGGAAGTTATTACCTCTAATCATCAGCCCTCAGGACCTACAGAGACATGAATGTGAAGTGCTTTCTCATGTACCTTTTACTCTATTTCTAAGTTATTTTTCTGTTTTTATTGACTAGAGGGAAAAAAAATAAAGACTCAACCAAACTGAGCCATGAGCTGTTTCAGGAAAGTTGTTTCCCAGATGCTTCTGAAATTATCTTTAAAATATTATCTATTTGTTTCATTCTTACACAAACTTTGTTTAGAAATAAAAGTCTCATGTGGATCTGAAATGGTTAAAGCACCACTTTAAAGTTATTACTCCAGTACTTTAGATTCTAATGGATCTGTCTGTGGGGACCCCAGGGGTGTCCTGGAGACTATCTTGTACTGAATCAAGGGGACATTTGTGTGCATATGCCAACATCACTGCAGCATCAAAGGTTCTTGCAGCCCTTGCCCAGGGGATTTTGAGATTTAGTATGCTGTTTCCCCATTTGGTTGAGCATCTGCTCCCCAACTGTTCATCAAACTTGTAGCTGTAGTAGCTGCACACCATTTAAAAGAGGGAAAATATAGCCTGACAGTGATCCGTTATTTAGACAAACAACTTGTCTGAGGAACCTCCCCTCCAGGAAACTCAGTCTGCAATTAATCAGACCCTGGGACTGTGTCCTTCTGTCAGTTTGAGTAAGTCCAAAATCCTCTTCTTGTCTCTGAATACCTGTGCAAGCAGAGAATTTCAGCAAAGTAGTGTGAGAGAAAAAAGTGTGATTTTTAAAAAAACATTTATCATATCCAGTTCTTTAAATCTTTGATCCATTTACTGAGTATTAATGGGCTGGATCCAGAGAATATGTTTCCTCTTTTTGGAAAATAACTTTGGTCACTGGTTGACATTAGACCTAGGTGGAAACTCTTAACCTAAGGTGGAAATGTAGTTCAAGATTAACTTTGTAACACACACACACACACACACACATATATATGGAAGTATGTGTGTGTATACCTATAAATTGCTATAAGTAAAATTTCATTAAATAATGATACAATATAAGTCTATATCATAATAGTTGAAAGAATTATCAACAGTTCCTAAGAAATAATGGGGTAACCACAAGGTGTTAAATTTACTGTAATATACATTGAGTAAGGCCCATTAAGATGTTATCTTTGTAAAGGAGGGAGTGAGCCTCTAAGAGGAACCCCTCAGGTTCTTGTGAGGCAGGACTCTGAGCAGCACTTCCACGGAGACTGACGTTATAAGCTCTGATGTTTCTCAAATCTCCTAAGTACTCACCAATACTGACGCACTCCATGGTGTGGTTATTGGCTTCCAACCCTTCTGGGCAATTGTCAAGGCACTTTCCAAGGTGTAAGTAAAATCCACTTTTACACTTTGTGCAGAAATTTTTGTTGAAACAGGTATCACAGTCAGCTTTGCATTCTGAAAACAAAAAAAAGAAAAGAGAAATATACTTCCATTATTGTGAGTTAACTATTTTTTGTGGGTCCAGTTCTGTATGCTTACAACACTGGCACCTGCAACTTGTGTGTTTAACACACAGCCTCAAAACTATTTTGCCAAACAGAATTCAAGATTCCTCCATAATCATTTAGTTGATGTACATCAGTCACTGATTTCAAAATTGTTGTTCTTATCGCCTTGTGAAAAAAATTTTGACAAGAATGTTTATAAGACTGCATGTCTACTTCTACTAAATGACAGTAAAAATGTTTTATTAGAACTTTCATGAAATGTACTATGATACTGCCTTTGTGCTGCTCTTGAGATTTCTTCATTCATTCACCAAATATGTGATTGCCCACTGTGTGCCAAGCACCATGCTACTAGATACAGGTTGCCAGCAGCAAACGAAATAGAGATAAAGTCTATACTTCATGGTGCTTATATTCTAAGAAGGGAGATGTGATCAATAATGATAGTTCACCCTCACATGGTGATTACCGTGGGTCACACACTGCAACAAGTATTTTACAAGATTAAGTCATTTCAACCTTACAACAACCCAGTGAGGTAGCCCCCGTTATCTCTCATTTTACAGATAAGGGAACTATGGCTCAAAAAGATTGTGTAATTAACTCAAGACCATGGAACAGAGTGGTCTTTGAAACTAGACAGTCTGTTTCAGACTTATTCCAGAGTGACAAGTGCTCTAGAAAATAATTAAGACAAACATCAAAGGTAGGAAAAAGATATGAAAAATGACAGGTAAGGGGAAGAGGTTGATTATTTTGGATAAGATAGTCCTGGAATCTCTCTCAGAAGATGACATCTAAGCAGCATCTTAAACAAAGGGAGAGAGCCAGCCAAGTGAAGGTGTGGGCAAAGAGCTTTCCCAACTACCAGACGGAGAGTGTAGAACAATGATTTCAAAAGCCTTGAGGTTAGGAGATCCTGCAAGCAGGCCGGTGAAGTTTGTGCAGAGTGGTCGAGGGGCAGTCACAGGAGGGAATTTGGAGAGGAAAGCAGGGCCACATGTGGTGTATGGTGGAGAAGTGCTGTGTGCTAATTCATGTTTTGAAAGGTTCCTCAGTCTACAGTGTGGAGAGAAGACTTTCAGGGTCTACATGAGAAGTGATCTGAGAGTGTTTCCAACATTTAATTCCAACTGATAAGTCAATATTTCAGTTGTTGTAATGGAATCATTCTTGAAGCAAGAATAGCTGAATTACTTCCTTCAGTCATTAAATACTTGGATCCCGTAATAGCAGTGGGAACCCAGATGGCATTGGTGCTTGCCATATTCTTCTACAGGTTCAATGAATAATCATCACATTCTCAGTTTTGTTTTTTACAATGAAAACAAAACAAAACAAAACAAAAAACACCTCTCATAATTGGAATATTTTTTAGAGTAGTGAAAATTTTCCTGTCCTGGGGGCTAAGTTCAAGTATGGTTTAGTCTAATTGTCAGGAAAAGACTATTATTTACCTAACATTGAATACTACAAAAATGCTAGAGGCCATTTCATATCTGGAAAGTACCCCCAGTCAGTTCAGTTCAGTAGCTCAGCCCTGTTTGACTCTTTGCGACCCTGTGGACTGCAGCACACCAGGCTTCCCTGTCCATCACCAACTCCCGGAGCTTACTCAAACTCATGTCCATCGAGTCAGTGATGCCATCCCCCAAGGATGAGATAAAAACATAATTTTGTTTAGGCACTTACTTGTACACTTATTTATATCTGGATATCGAGTTCCATAATATCCACTTGGACATGAAGAGAGACACACTCCAATCTGCTTCATGCCAATTCTTTCCAGAACAAAAAATAGTTTGGGCTTACATGACAAACATCCATTGTAATCTGAACACGTTGCACAGCCTCCTTGGCAGCCTTGACTGACGTTAGGATGCACTGGGGGGACAAATGTAGAAAGACAAAAATAACAGTTAAATCATAAATATAGAAGTTCAATGATGTTCTCTGGGTAGGATACACATGTTCTTTTATTAGCTTGCAATTTGGTGGTAATGGGTGAATGAGTTCAGAATTTTTCCCTCTCTTTTCTGTGATCTGGTGTTTCCCTTGAATAGATACGTACATTGTTTCTACTTTCAAAGTTTTTAAAATGTGAGCATTTGAAAAATAAGAATATACTGCCTCAAAATATTTATAGATAATATAAATCGAGTGGAAGTATCTTTACTGAACTAGTGTCCCAGTAGATTAGAGATGAGAATTTTGTGCTCTTTCATTGAAATCAGTACATGTTAGTTTTGCTTTTCATGTATGTGGCGGATGTATCTAATGTCTTCAAATAAGGATGACAGCATAGACTGGGACTTATTGGAGAAGGAACATTACTTTCTAGGATATCTTTTTCAAACTCTGGTGTATTAGAAAACAATTATACTCTTTGATTCAAAGCAAATTGACTCTGAAGCTCTGTAGCTATTTGACACCTCACTCCTTGCCAATGCTTTGCTGAATCATTTCTGCTCACATGATATTTACCAGTTGAAATTTACATAATGGTGAAAATGTGATTTACCTTACCAGTAGTTCCAAGTGGATTATACTAAGTATTTATAATATTGAATAACATTTATTATAAGTTGTGTTCAATATTTGATCTGTTAGGAGAGAAGTCTTTGTTTTTGTGCCCTCATCTTTCATTTACTTAAGTGAAATCTACATTTGGTGAGGACATGACCAGTCCATTCTAAGGGCTGCTACTACACATGTTCCTGAGAGTTCCAAGATTTCTGAGAGTCACCAACATGCATGGTGAGACTATTCATTAGCAAGTCTGAGGAAATATAAACAAGTATTTGGAAGATTCATGTTTACTTGAGATCTTCATAACTTTAAACCTTTTTCTAATGACTATTAACTAGTTATAGACGCTTGTGTGTGAGCAGATGAAATTTGCTGACTGAGGGGCATCTCTCATGTAGCTAGTGTTTGGGATGATTTTTTTCTTCTAATGTATTCTCTATTCAAATACAATATTAACATCTTTATTGTCCCTTTAGGAGTGCAGATGGGAATCATCCTGACCCTAAGAGAAGTAGGGCTGATGCACAAGAGGGCAAAGGCATCCCTGTGTCTCTCTCTCTTTTGTTGGTGGGAGGGACCTTCAATTATTAAGTCTGTCTTCACAGTGATGTTTGATTATTGCAAAGACCTTTACTGCAAAAACAAATCCCATCAGGCTTAGTTAGAAAGGGTACACATAAACCCAATCAGCCTTACCACAGGGGCACACGGGTTAGCTGCTGAGAGGTCATTCAGTTGACCAGCATCCTCTGCTTGGAGGAAACCATCCCTGAATCAGCCACAGGAACCACAAGCAGCTCATTCTCATTCCAAGACATTTTGTAAATAAACTGAGGAAATGTGTGGGGGAAGGGAAGCCTGCTTTTCCTGTACATGCTCCTCCATGGGGTGGGGCGGACATATAAAGTGGCACAGGAGGTTTAGACATTACAGGACCTGGGGGACTTGTAAGCGAATACTGCCTTCCAAGGAACAGAGTCATTTTTCATGCCAGTAACTCCACTATTGGAGACTTACAGAAAATATGTACATATTTTAATCAGGGAAAGACCCTAAAAAAGGAAAGGGGGTGAAAACTCCATGTGTTTGGAATCAAATTGATCCATTTCAAAAAGTGATAATTGTAGGTCAAAACCTGTAAAACCTTTCATAAATATTATCCATGGAAAAATAGACCTCAGTTTGAAAGAAAGTCATTCCAAGCTCTGGGAAGCAAGTGACCGAATTGAAATGAAGATGGACTGGATTGGTCCACATCAATGTGTCTCTCTGTCTCTGAGACACAGTTGCTGGAAGGAACAGAAGTGTAAGTTTAAACCCCTTGAAACTTTTGTCAATTATAAGGTTAAAAAGATTAGTTACAAAAATAAACATGATTTACATGTTCTGAGCCTCAAAAATGGATATACGTTGAAATAAATTTTATTTAAAAATTTGGGTTTTGAATGTCTGGAGACTTCTGCAAGAGACCTCTGTATGCATCCCAGGATTAACAATCTTTCCCCAAATTATGAAATGTGCTAAAGTGATCTCGCTCAACCCCCTCTTTAAAACTTTTACTGATGAAATGTAGCACATTCAATTCACACATGGTACTACAATTACTCTTTTTTCCCCCCATATTTTGCTTTTTGAGACAAAAGCTTTTGACAAAAATAGCATTCTTTCCCCTAATTTTCTTCATTCCACTATCACACTGTGTTAATTACTTTGGCATAGCCATTTAGGATATTTTCTAATTATGAGGTTTAACACCTACAACTTTGATCTGCTTTTTCAAGGTTCTGACGACATAGTTTTGAAAAATTAAAGATGTAATTGTTCTTACTGGCGAAGAAAATACCTGTTTGTTTTTAATCAGAGAATTTTGAACATGGGCAGCTACAAATAATGGCAAACATTATTTATTCAGGAAGGGTTAAGTATTATGCTGAGGGAAGCAAGAAAAAAATCGAGACTACAAAGTTCAGATTCTATGATTCTAGATTCTTTTATAGTTGCGTATCATGACATTTTGCTTTCTTGAACCCTGTATAAGGATCACTCAAGTTATGCAGTTGGTATTACACAACTGGATACAAATTTCCCAAACTTCATCTTAAGGGAAGAGTTTTTACTTTTTATATGGAAACCACAGAAAACTTTGGTCTGGATTGACTGTAACAACACTTTCAGCCTTAAAATCTTATAATACTAAGAGAGAAAATAGAACTCTACTTGTCATGCTGTTCCTCCCCGCCCCCCAACTCTAGTAATATCTTCATTTTCTATTTCTGAAGCATTTCTTTTCAAACAATGTTTTGTATTATTATTTTATATGAGCATTGGAGGGATTGGTGGTGGGGAAGTCTCATAGAATATCTAACGTTTGAACTTAATCTTAGAAAATGTATCAAAGTCAGCAGTATGTAAAAGGCCATGGTGAGGCCGGAGGTGGGAACACCACATTCATTCCCATCAAGGAGACTGGCACGAGTTCCATGCAACTGATGCCGAACTAGTAGTGAATGGAGGTATAAGGCATATCAAGAAAAATTTGAAGCACAGGATAGATCTAGATTACAAAACCCCTTGTGGGCTCTCCCAAGGAAATTATTCTGTAGACTTGGAGGACTTAAACCTGGTGAGTGATATAACCACATCTGTATTATTATAGAGGGGAAATTTTCCTGGCAGCATGGCAGGCATGGAAACTAGAAGACTAAAGCAGTGATCGAGGTAAAAAGACAGATGAAAGCTTAAAATACAGCAGAAGTAGTGTAATGTAGTTGGGGGGGATGCATATTCCAAGGATGCTTGGGAGGTGGGATCAATCAAATATGTTGACCCACAGAATGTGGACTGAATACATAAAATAACTTGTGTTTTGCATTTTGGCCAGTAAACAGAATGGAAAGGGACTGCTAAATAAAAGCCTGCAGTTGGAGGGAAGGGCAAGGTACATAGAATAAGAAGGTCTACAAATATAAACATGGTTGGGGTCTTTGATTTCGCAGATTTTGTGAAATATCCAAAAAGTGATGCTTAGTAGATGGAGCTTAATGTTGTGATGGTTCCCAGAGATGAATGTGGGAGTCATTTAATTAGAGAAGACATCTCAAAAGGGGGAGGTTGCCAAAGATGCCAAAAGAAGGAATAGTAGTCCAAATAAGGAAGAGAAAAGATGTATAATCAGCTAATTGTAGTTATAGGGATTCCCTGGTGGCTCAGTGGAAAAGAATCTGCCTGTCAATACAGGAGATGTGGATTCAATCCCTGGGTCAGGAAGATCCCCTGGAGGAGGAAATAGCAACCCACTCCATTATTCTTGCCTGGGAAATCCCACGGACAGACAAGCCTGGTGGGCTATAGTTCATGGGATTGCAAAGAGTTGGACACAACTTAGCTACTAAACAACAACAATTTCAGTAATAGTTTGTATTTCTATATCACTTTTGCTTTCAAACATGCATCTCAGAAGGTTAAATTAGCCATGGAGGGACTCCCCTGCTGGTCCAGTGGTTAAGAATCTGCCTTCCAAAGCAAGGGACTTGAGTTTGATCACTGGTCAAGGAACTAAGATCCCACACTGCAACTACTGAGCCCACACACCACAACTAGAGAAGCCTGGACACTGCAACAAACAGCCAGTGCAATCAGTAAATAAACAAATAAAATAAGCATGGAAATTACTCTTAGTAAGGACAGAAGTTATCACAATTACTTATTTTGGAACCCCAGACTAGGACTCAACGAAATGCTGTAAGCTACCGGACAAATATTGAGTTTAGATCTAAGAGTAGAACTTAGATCTTTGATACCTGACACCAATCTATTTAGGACTTCCCAGGTGGCACAGTGGTGAAGAATCTACTTGCTAATGCAGGAGACACAAGAGATGTGGGTTCGATCCCCAGGTTGGGAATATCCCCCGGAGAAGTGAAATGGTAACCCACTCTAGTATTTTTGTCTGGGGAAATCCCATGGACAGAGAAGCCTGTGGGCTATAGTCCATGTGGTTGCAAAAGAGTTGGACATGACTTAGAGACTAAACAACAGTAAACCAACCTATTTACATATAAGTAAACTTAAATGTGTAACATGGATAAATATAAAGTGAAAAATGGGCAGAATTCATGGAAACTCTAAATTGGGACCTTCTGGTTACAAAGCATCAAATACATGGTGAAATTTGTATGACTTTTCCTAAAATTGGGAAAGAAGAAAGTAGCTTTCCTTAACTTGTATATGAAAGTTAAGTATGAAGAATATATCTTAATGTATAACTTAGACCAATTTTCAGTGTCTGAAACTGTCAACACTATCTGTATAAGTGACTTCAATTTCTCTAGCTATTAAACAAACCTTCCTACTGTTTCTCTGTTTGATAAACTTATGATGCATAACTGATGCAACCATTCCTAAAGGCTCTTGTCATGAAAGGTAATTCAACTTTTTAAATAAAATATCCAGAACATGGAGTTTTAAATGGTACTGTGCATTTGAAAAATACACAATCTTTATATTAGCGTTTAAGATATAAAAAACCAACTGTGGCATTGGAATCTAAGTTTGTTTCTTTAACCATTTAAGTGTAAGTCAACAATTTCCACAACTTTGTGTGTTTATAGCATTAGTTGTGCCCAACTTTTCGTGACCCTATAGACTGCAGCCAGGCAAGAATACTGGAATGAGTTGCCATGGCTTCCTCCAGGTTGGGATCTTCCCAACCCAGGGATCCGAACCTGTGTCTTTTGCAACTCCTTCATTGCAGGTGGATTATTTACTGCTGAGCCACCATGGAAGCCCTTGCCTTACTTTAATTCTCCTCTAAAGCCCAAATGCAAATACTAACATCTACTGTAATTGTTATGCAGAAGGAATCCATTATTGTTTTTGTTCATGTTCAGTTACTCGGTTGTGTCTGACTCTTTGCAACCCCATGGACTGCAGCATGCCAGGTTTTCCTGTCCTTCACCATCTCCCAGAGCTTGCTCAAACTCATGTTCACTGAGTTGGTGATGTTATCCAACCATCTGGTCCTCTGTCATCCCCTTCTCCTCCTGCCTTCTATCTTTTGCAGCATCAGGGTCTTTTCCAATGAGTAGGCTTTTTGTGTAAAGTGGTCGAAGTATTGGAGCTTCAGCATCAGTCCTTCCAATGAATACTCAGAGTTGATTTCCTTTAGGATGGACTGGTTGGATCTCCTTGAGGTCCAAGGGACTCTCAAGAGTCTTCTCCAACACCACAGTTGGAAAGAATCAGTTCTTCAGTGCTCAGCCTTCTTTATGGTCCAGCTCTCACATCCATACATGATTACTGGAAAAACCATACCTTTGACTAGACAGAACTTTGTTGGTAAAGTAATGTCTCTGTTTTTTAATATGCTGTCAAGGTTTGTCATAGCCTTTCCTCCAAGGAGCAAGCATCTGAATTTCATGATTGCAGTAACCATCCATAGTGATTTTGGAGCCCAAGAAAGCAGTCTTTCACTGTTTCTGTTTTTTTGCCCTCTATATGCCATGAGGGCTCCAAAATCACTGCAGATGGTGACTACAGCCATGAAATTAAAAGATGTTTACTCCTTGAAAGAAAAGCTATGACCAACGTAGATAGCATATTAAAAAGCAGAGACATTACTTTGCTAACAAAGGTCCATCTAGTCAAAGGTGTGGTTTTTCCAGTGTCATGTATGGATGTTACTATATATGTATGGATGTTACTTTATAGTTGGACTATAAAGAAAGCTGAGCACCAAACAATTGATGTTTTTGAACTGTGGTGTTGGGGAAGACTCTTAAGAGTCCCTTGGACTGCAAGGAAATCCAACCAGTCCATCCTAAAGGAAATCAGTCCTGAATATTCATTGGAAGGACTGATGTTAAAGCTGAAATTCCAAAACTTTGGCCACCTGATGAGAAGAGCTGACTCATTTGAAAAGACCCTGATGCTGGGAAAGATTGAAGGCTGGAGGAGAAGGGGACGACAGAGGATGAGATGGTTGGATGGCATCACAGACTCAATGGACATGAGTTTGTGTAAACTCCGGGAGTTGGTGATGGACAGGGAGGCCTGGTGTGCTGCAGTCCATGGGGTCACAAAGAGTCGGACACGACTGAGCGACTGAACTGAACTAAACTGATATGCCATGAAATAATGGAACCAGAGGCCATGATCTTCATTTTTTGAATGCTGAGTTTTAAGCCAGCATTTTCCCTCTCCTTTTTTACCTTCATCAAGAGGCTCTTTAGTTCCTCTTAACTTTCCGCCATAAGGGTGGTCTCATCTGCATATCTGAGGTTATTGATATTTCTCCCAGCAATCTTGATTCCAGTTTGTGAGTCATCCAGCCCGGCATTTCATATGATGTACTCTGCATTTAAGTTAAATAAGCAGAGTGACAATATACATCCTTGGTGCACTCCTTTCCCAATTTTGAACCAGTCTGTTTTCCATGTTTGGTTCTGTTTTTTTCTTGATCTTCATACAGGTTTCTCAGGGGGTAGGTAAGGTGGTTTGGTATTTCCATCTCTTTAAGAATTTTCCATAGTTTGTTGTGATCCACACAGTCAAATACTTTGGCATAGTCAATGAAGCCAATATTTTTCTGGAATTCTCTTGCTTTTTTATGATCCAACAGATGTTGGCAATTTGATCTCTGGTTTCTCTGCCATTTCTAAATCCAGCTTGTACATCTGGAAGTTCTCAGTTCACATGCTGCTGAAGCCTGGAGAGGGTTGCCTTGCCCTTTTCCAGGGGATCTTCCCAACCCAGGGATTGAAGCCCGGTGTCCTGCATTGCAGGCAGATTCTTTACCATCTGAGCCACTAGGGAAGCCCAATAATTGATTTTAAATGAATTGCATCTATGAACATATAGTAAAGAAATCAGATTTTATATCACATACATTCTGAGGATGCTTCATTAATTATGAAATAAATCATTCAAAATAATATAATAAAAGCTTCCCTAGGGGACTTCCCTGGTGGTCTGCTGCTTAAGACTTGGCATTCCCAATGCAGTGGGCATGGGTTTCATCCCCAGTTGGGAAACTAGGATCTGGCATGCTGCAAGGCTCAGTCACACACACACACACACACACACAAAGTTTCTTAGGCGCCATTTACTTCAGTTATCAATTCACTTAGAGAAAATGTAGACTTTTTTCCTGCCTAAGTAATAACAGCAAATTTCTATCATATCTTGAGACTTGGTTGTTATAGAATCATTTTTAAGTTTAATGCAATGTTTTGGTCACAGAAAAAGATGTTCCATGGTTCCTCTGGAATGTTTGGCAATATTCACTTTAAGAAAAATCTAATACTAAAAATTTGAATAACTTGGCAGTATCTTTCAAATTTTATTGATTCAACCCCAGAAAATATTGAGAGTCAATGTTTCTTATTTACTTCTAAGTTAAATCTTTTAGGGGAGAAGTGACTATAGTTAAGATCTCTAGAACCATCTGGGCAACTTGGGACTATTAGGTATAACATCAAAATATCAAAAGTTGCTTGAACAAATATGATTACTTATTGTATATATAAGTACAATACTTGTTTACATATAATATTTGCATACGTACTTGTATACATTATTAAATAATGATATCTGGATGAACAGAGGTCTAGCATGCTACTGCTAAGTCACTTCAGTCATGTCCGACTCTGTGCCACCCCATAGACGGAAGCCCACCAGGCTCCCCCGTCCCTGGGATTCTCCAGGAAAGAACACTGGAGTGGGTTGCCATTTCCTTCTCCAAGGTCTAGCATAGTCATCCATTATTATTTTTGACTAATAATTTGTTGAAAGAGTGACATGTTTATATATACATACATATATGTTCTATTGTTGAAATACTGTGTATCATCTGATGATTTTAATGTTTTTGTATACCAATGTTTTAATCATTAAATGAATTAAAATTCACCTATGCTATGTAAATACACAAATGTACACATGTTTTTGTGTTATACACATGACACTCACACATCGTATTTGGTCTTTTATTAAATCAATATTACAAACATTAACTGACATGAAGCAGTTAAAATAATCGAGTCCACCACATCTTTTATCCCAGCGAATCAACTTTTGATACTCTGAAAGTCTATGCCCAGACCAATGGGTTCACAAAATTCCTAGCAATCTCAGAGAAGAATGTATTCACCAGCTGCTGAATATAGCCCAGTTAGGACTCCACCATTATTATGTGGGAAACATACTGTTTTTAATGGAAACTATTTCTTTGAAAACTTGGAAGATCTTTCTCTTTCTCTTACTGAATAATAATTTCCTGAAGGGAGTCTAATATTTATATTCTATAAATACTTTAAAATAAAACCACAGCAATAAAACAGACCTAACATTAAGTAGCAATTAGCTAGACTTTCCACTAAAATCAAGCCAGCTCAAAATATTAAGAACATGGCTAGCAAGTGATGGCAGATATAGATTTCCTGAAATCTAAGATATGATGAATATTTGGAACTAGGTGCCAAGTTGGTGGCCAATGACTGTGCTTTGTCTATCCACAGGCTATAGAATCAGAACTAGAAGTGAAAGATGAAAGTGGGTTGCGTCATGTGTATATATGTATATATAGTATTATATGTAATACATATGTACTTCATAAAATATTACATATGCTATATATACATTATATATCATATGTATGTGTTATTATATATAATATATACATATATATGCTATTATATACACATGTATATAGTAGAGATCAGTGCTAAGGTTTTTAACAAAAATTTCAGATAAATTCTATGTGCCCAACACTACACATGGTGCAGAAAACACAGGAGTGAATAAGACATCTGGTTCCCAATCTCATGATGTTAATCAGTTAATAAGCAAGTCAACAAAGAAATGAAATGATCAAAGATTGTGATGAGTGTTGTGAAGGAAGTTAACAGATGGATAAAGCAGAAAATAACTCTGGGAATCTACTTTAAATACGGTGGTCAGGAAAGGCCCCTTTAAGAAGTTTACCCTTTAGTTGAGACCAGGAGGATGAGAAGGACTCAGCCATGAAAACCTGAGGGCCAGTACTCCAGGTGGAGCCTCAGTCAGTACAAAGACTGTGGGAAAGAACAGGGCACAAGGAATAGCCAAGGGGAACCAATGAGACTGCAGCGCTGTGACTGGTATGAGACGAGGTTAGGAAAGGAGGTTAAAGCCAGATCCTACAGATCCTTAATGACCAAAGGGTCATTGTCTACCAAGACCCTTTAGACTCTGCATTGCTAAGTAGACATCAGAAGGAAAGAACACATTTTTGCCTGACTTAGTCATCCACTTTAATTTTTGCTAATTTTATAGGTTATAGAACAGAACCAACATCTTGTATTCCACACAGGTTTTATTAAGTTTTTAATGCTCTAACTAGACATAACTTAGGAATTTACATTCAGATTCCAATCTCCAAAGAGACTGTACATTATTCTACCTGTACTTTGCTCTTGGGAAGATGTTATTTCATTTTTGTTTCTCCCATCTCTCTGTAGCAGTAATTTTAGTTTTCTTTGGGGTTTAAAATTTTCATTCTATTGTACTGGAGTGTGTGTCAGGGGGAGGGGAGGGGGCCTTGGTAGTGGTGAGGAGAAACAAAAACGTTATGAAATACATAAGATGTCATAAGAACAAACTCTAAAAAAGTAAAACATTCTGCAATCTTGTGTATAATCTTTTTTTTGTATTTTTCTGAATCTTGCCATTAGTGACACATACTGACACAGTCTAATTTCGAACAACAACATTATCGTTTTCACTTATGATCTAACCTTCCTTTTAGAATCCCACTATTATGTTCCTTTTTCTCCCATTAAATGAATTAAATAACCTAAGGGTAATTCCAAAGTTGATTCTTCAAATGCAGTGAAAACCAAATTAGTTTTCATGTGACCTACCAATAGCTGTAGTTGATGCTGAAATTGCAACAAAAAGCATTTGTAGAATCAAAAATAGTGGATTTTTCCCCCTTAACTACAAGCAGAAAATCTATCATAAAGTTAATGCACTCTGCTATGGGTGTAATACATAAGGTACTGAATCAACATCTCCAGCTGTTGGTAAGAGCGGGAGAGCTTCCCCTTCTCCAAGTGGCTATGTTCCCAAGTGGAGGTGACTAGAGGACAAGAAGGCCTGGATGGGGGTAACGGAGACCCAGATTCTGTAGAGAGCCAGGACCTGTTGATGAGTTAGTGGGTGGTAATAGCAGCGTTTTTCATGAGACAGATCCAACAGTGTTCATCCAACAGTGGGAATCATTATGTGCTCTGGTCTGGCTGAGCCATTCCTTTTTTTTTTTAGGAGAGAATTAATTAGAAATCAACATAAACAGAAAATGTGATAGTTTAATGGTAATGAATCTGCATGGGTGTGATTCCATAACTAGCAAGTTTGCATTCTTGAATGAAACAAACTTCAGTTTGTGCTAAAAACAAACTCCACTTTGTTATATTAGGAATAAACTTGGATCTTCTCACCACATAGCATGCTCAAGTAGCATATCTCATGCTGAAGTCTTAGCATAAGCAAACAGCAGGCAAGGGACTTGTGGTATTTTAACAGGCACAAGAAGATGTGCAAATAGTTGGGTATACCATTAAATAAATCCAGCTTTATGCGTGACATCTGAAATCCTGAGCAGAAAGAAAAAAAAAAGTGGATTTTTTTCCCTAGGTTCACAAAATTGCTGACACAACAGAAGGTGCAGACACGCACCTTTGTGAGTAGGATGTGTTTTTGTACTTAAGTGAACTCCTCTCTGCGGCCCTGCCTTGGTCAGAAATGGGGTTTCCACACTTCCTAGAGGAGCACAGGGGCTGGGAGGAGGAGAACTGGCTTCGGACTTAAACAGAGTTCTGACATTTACTAGCTGGAAAACCAGGATGTACCTCTTCATCTAGTTATTCATTTAGATAATTGCGTTTTCTAAACATCCAGACATGGGGTGAGTTGGTGAACATTCAAAGGTGAATAAAACCAATAATCTATGTTGAAGAGTTCACAGTCTGATATTTATTTAGACAACAGATGTGTAACCTCTCTGAACCTAAGCTTCTTTATCTGCAACCTGAGAATATCTACCTGATAGACATGGTGGGGGTGGGGGAAGGGAATTAGTGAGAGCATTTGGAAGCACCTAGCGGCACCCCACTCCACTGCTCTTGCCTGGAAAATCCCATGGATGGAGGAGCCTGGTGGGCTGCCGTCTGTGAGGTTGCACAGAGTCGGACACAACCGAAGTGACTCACTTTCACTTTTCACTTTCATGCATTGGAGGAGGAAATGGCAACCCACTCCAGTGTTCTTGCCTGGAGAATCCCAGGGACGGGGGAGCCTGGTGGGCTGCCGTCTATGGGGTCGCACAGAGTCGGATACGACTGGGGCGACTTAGCAGCAGCAGCAGCAGCACTATTACAGGTGTGTGTGCATATGTCCGACTCTGTGTGACCCTATGGACTGTAGCCCACCAGGTTCCTCTGTCCATGGGTTTCTCCAGGCAAGAAAACTGGAGTGAGTTGTCATTCCCTCCTCCAGGGTACCTTCCCGACCCAGCCATTGAATCCATGTCTCTTATGTCTCCTACACTGGCAGACAGTTTCTTTACCACTAGTGCCACCCGGGAAGCCCACTCTTCTAGGTACTTGTTACAGATCAGTAAGTGTAAGACATTTTGTTTTACCTCAGAAGTACCAACCACATGGTTGTATTATGTCCACTCTTATTCAAGGCGGCTGGGAGCTTTGGTCAATAATAACTCTTCAAAAGCCTCCAAGAAGGAGACAGGAGATTTGGGGAACCCTGAAGAGCCAAGGACTCACTAGCAGTCATAGAGAGGGGCTATGGGACTAGCTATAGGGGCTATAAGGACTGCAGACACAGCTTTTAATGAATATCCAAGATGGTCTTACACAACATTTTGAGCAAGAAGTCCTCTGGGACTCTAGCAACCCACTGAAGACAAGAACCTACTTAAACAGATGGAAAGAGGTCAGGCATGCCATGGAAATGGTACCAGAATGATAGCAGAGAACTTGAAGGTTCTAGAGTATGTCCAGACTAATGTCTAGACTAAACTTCGCTATGTGTGAAAACGACCTGCAGTACTTGTTAATAATGCAGATGCACAGGTTTCACGCCAAAACTCTTTGATTTTGGGAGTGAAGAGGCAGGTTTAGGTGGCTCCATTTATAACAAGTGTGACGCAGATGATACTCACATCATACTCTCAGTATAATATCATGGCCATCCTCCCAACTAGGTTCTTATTCAGTGATTACTGGAAATTCTCTACTAGGGACCGAGAGACAAAACATGGTCCCTGGCTCAAGAATTCTATAATACCATAGTAAAATAGTCTGTTTATATACTGAGGGCTGTAAATATATAGTTTAGAAATGAAGTACAGCAGACATTAAAAGGTAGGCGCAATTACTGATGGTTGAGGTATTTGAAGATTGCAGAGAGCAATTAGGAATAGTTATGGGACTTGACGGAAGAGAAGAACTTAGACAAATGGAAAGAGAAGGAATGTTATGAACAGGAATGTTCATAACACGAATATAAAAAGAATATTTGGGACAATGGTGAATATAAAGCTGTGGAATTTTAAGGGATCTTAGAGCTCTTCCTTCTTTCTTAAATTTCAAATGAGAACACTGACATCCATAAAGTTAACCAGCTTCCAGCTGATAGAATCATAAACCTTTGGAACTTTAGAGGGATTTAGTTCAAACAGTTTCCCCAGAACAGTCTATTTAATCATGTTTAGTAAAACAAATCTTATGATATCTGGGGGCAAACAATATAATAATTTTACAGCATCCCATCATACTGAACATATTAAAACGTCTCCTCACAGTGAACGTAAATCTGTCTTTCACAAAGTTCATGTGTTTAGTCGCTCAGTAGTGCCCAGCTCTTTGTGACTCCATGGACTATAGCCCACCAGGCTCCTCTGTCCATAGGATTTTCCCAGAAAGAATACTGGAGTGGGTTGTCATTCTCTTCTCCAGAGGGTCTTCCTGAATCAGGGATTGAAGCTGGGTATCCTGCATTGCAGGCAGATTCTTTACCATCTGAGCCACCAGGGAAGCCCTCATTTGACAATACTTCCCAAGTAATCCAACATACCAAATGAACTTAATTAGTTAAATATCTTTCTTTGGGGTGTTTTAAAAACAAAGATCATGGCGTCTGGTCCCATCACTTCATGGGAAATAGATGGGGAAACAGTGGAAACAGTGTCAGACTTTATTTTTGGGGGCTCCAAAATCACTGCAGATGCTGGTTGCAGCCATGAAATTAAAAGATGCTTACTCCTTGGAAGGAAAGTTATGACCAACCTAGATAGCATATTAAAAAGCAGAGACATTACTTTGCCAACCAAGGTCCGTCTAGTCAAGGCTATGGTTTTTCCCATGGTCATGTATGGATGTGAGAGTTGGACTGTAAAGAAAGCTGAGCGCCGAAGAATTGATGCTTTTGAACTGTGGTGTTGGAGAAGACTCTTGAGTCCCTTGGACTGCAAGGAGATCCAACCAGTCCATTCTAAAGGAGATCAATCCTGGGTGTTCATTGGAAGGACTGATGCTAAAGCTGAAACTCCAATACTTTGGCCACCTCATGCGACGAGTTGACTCACTGGAAAAGACTCTAATGCTAGGAAGAATTGGGGGTGGGAGGAGATGGGGACGACAGACAATGAGATGGCTGGATGGCATCAGGGACTCGATGGACATGAGTTTGAGTGAACTCCGGGAGTTGGTGACGGACAGGGAGGCCTGGCGTGCTGTGATTCATGGGGTCGCAGAGTTGGACACGACTGAGCGACTGAACTGAACTGAACTGAGGGGTCCTTTGAAGCATACTAATAGGTTGGAGCAAAAGTAATTATGGTTTTGGACCCTGAATTTTAAATCATTATAACTAGGCTCAAACACATTTTTATTAATCAAAATAGTAACCATTACAATCAAGACATTTTTGCCAATGAGAAATAAGTTTGTTTATTCCTATAGCATAAAAATCCATGCTTTGGGATTTGGTGAACTCTTGGAAATTATTTTCTGAGTCCTGTTGGTTGTGGAAGCATTTTCCCTGCAAAAAAATTGTCGAGATGCTTGAAGTGGTAGTCAGTTGGCAAGAGGTCAGGTGAATATGGTGGAGGAGGTAAAACTTCATAGCCCAATTCATTCAACTTTTGAACCATTGGTTGTGTGACATGCAGTCAGCCGTTGTTGTGGAGAAGAATTGGGCCCTTTCTGTTGACCAATGCCAAACTCAGGTATTGCAGTTTTCAGTGCATCTCGTTGATTTGCTGAGCATACTTCTCAGATGTAATGGTTTCACTGGGATTCAGAAAGCTGTAGTGGATCAGAAAGGCAGCAGACTACCTAACAGTGACCATGAACTTTTTTGGTGCAAGTTTGGCTTTAAGAAGTGCTTTAGAGCTTCTTCTCAGTCCAACCACTGAACTGGCCATCAACAGTTGTCATATAAAATTCACTTTTTGTCACATGTCACAATCCAACTGAGAAATGGTTCATTGTTGTTGTGTAGAATAAGAGAAGATGACACCTCAAAACAACTACTGTTTTGATTTGTGGTCAGCTCATGAGGCACCCACTTCTTGAGGTTTTTCACCTTTCCAATCTGCTTCAAATGCTAAAGAACTGTAGAATAGTCGACATTGAGTTCTTTGGCAATTTCTGATGTAGTTTTAAGAGGATCAGCTTCGATGATCCTCTCAGTTGGTCTTTATCAACTTTCAATGGCCGGCCACTGCAGTCCTCATCTTCAAGGCTCTAATCTCCTTCACAAAACTTGACCCACCTCTGCACTGTATGTTCAGTAGCAGTTTTTGGGCCAAAGGAGTTGCTGATGTTGCAAGTTGTCTCTGCTGCTTTATGAATCCATTTTGAACTCAAATAAGAAAACGGCTTGAATTTGCTTTGTCTAACATCATTTCCATAGTCTAAAATACATATGAAATAAACAGCAAGTAATAATTCATTAGTGAAAAACATAAAGCAAGAAATTCACATTAAAATGATGCAGAACATAACCACATTTTAAGAATGTATTCCAATATCAAATGGCAAAGTTCAACAATACAAAACCAAAATTACTTTTGCACCAACCTAATATCATAGACCACACTCAATATGCTTTCTGTTTTCCTTAAGACAGTTTGTCAAAAAAAAAAAAAGACAGTTTGTCAGACAATACCTGGTGCCTAGGATGGAAAGATAGATAATACCTAGGGGTGTCAAGTATGGCTAGCGATTATAAACTAGGTTAAGCCAGCGTGGTAAACTCTGTGTACAAACCAGGTAGAAAGTAAACACCTAGGTGGCAGACCTTACATTTGAGCTGGATTGTGAGAAATAAGGAGAAACTGGGTGGGGGGTTTGAATTTAATCTTAAATGTAATCTGGACGGACTGTTTATGGACAAATCCAAGACATGGTCTAACTTGGTTTTGAGTGACTCCTCTTTGATGGTGAAGAAGAGATGCACTGGAGAAGGGAGACCAAAGTTGAGGGAGTCAGTAGGATGTTCTGTTCTGTACCTGGCACTAGTGTCAGCTCAATTAGTACAGCATTAATAGGATGTTAAAAAGAAAGCACAGATCTTAAAGTTATTTCCAAAGAAGATGGGCCGGACTGACAGGATTTGACAATTAGTTTTCAATGGGCAAATGAAGGAGTAATACATGTTGAGTTGGGGGTTTCTAACTTGGGAGACCAGTCATGAAACGATGTGGTAACTGAGATAAGGGAATTCAGATATCAAGCTAGAAGGACAGGTGGTGAGGGAGGGAGAAGAGTAGGTAAAAATGACTGTTTTATTTTGAGGTCCTGGGGCTTGGACTTGTTTTATTTCTCTTTGTGTATCCCAAAGCCATAGCACAGGCATATTAACAGGTTCACAACACCATAAAGAATAGTACCCTAACTCCCTTCATTTTATTAAAAAGAAAATTCAAACCCCAAAAAGCAAAAGCTGAGGTTTATGGAGTTTGGTGCCTTGACAAGGATCTCCTAGCATTAGTGGCACTCTTCAGGGTTTGTTTTTTTTTTTTTTTTGGTTTGACTGGAATGTAAAATTTGTGGAGAAAAATAGAGGGGAAAGAAAGTTAAGACTAAACATAGGAAGCAGGCCAAGGAGTTGACCATGACGATAACAAGGATACATCATGGTTTTGAAAGGTGATGGGACTTCAGGAAAAGTTGTTCTTGCATTATATGAGTTCAGAACACAAAGCTGGGAATCACAGTGCTTGTGATCCAGCAGTTTAATCATTACACCTGAGCATGTGAGAACTTAGGAATGGAATCTAAGAGTTCTCCAAAACCAAAGAGAGCTAAAATGCTGACACTAAGTGTAATTTCTTACAGGATCAATATCCCATTACACTTTCCAGTGTTTGAGATCATTCCCTGATGTTCATTTCCCTGTGATTAGTCATTGTGGAGACAGGTCTTGGAAAGTTAGTCATTAATATTGCCCAGAGTAGGAGCACAGACACTTGACTGTTATACCTCTGATATTCTATCTTCCTCATTGGATGAAAGAAATGTTCCTGTGGTCCATGACAAGTGATCACTCTCCACTGAGACTATAGAGCCAAAATCTTTAGTAATAAAAAGAGATCCAAATTGGTTCATCTTCCATCATGCCCCCAATAAGCATGTTACTTTGGATACTGTATCATCAGAAAGCTCTCAGTCAGTTTTAATCAGGAAGCTAATTTCAAGGTCCTAATTCATGACCTTATATATAACAAAAGTAAAGGATTATAGACAATGAAATAACAAAATGGGAAAGTATTTTATCTTTAATAATTTTATTTTTTATTTTTATTTATTTTTTATTGGAGGCTAATTATTTTACAATATTATATTGGTTGGTTTTGCCATACATTGACATGAATAATTTTATAAATTAATATATTACTATGAATCTTTATTTTTAGTTTCTTTTAGCTTATAAGGACTATTGAGGGAGTCATGGGTTTAGAATTTTATTCTTAGATTTAAAAGCATTTCTGTTCATTCTTTAAAATGGTCCCCCTGTTGGGGTGCCCTTTTCCCTCAGAATTTCCCCACATCCCACCTCCCAGGATGAGCTCACGCTTGGGTATTACAACGGGAAAGGTCCTTAAAGAACCACCAATTCACCTTTTCAATCAGTAAGAGTAATCTCATCCATAACAAAGATTTCCCCTAATTTATATGCCTTTGTTGTCAGACTCAAAGAAAATTTTATTAATAGCTGTAATTTCACAGGAAGATAAAAGAAGATTCTGCCAATGCAGGAAAGGCTATAAACTTGTAGTAAAACAAAAGACATATTCCCCTGTAAGAAACCTGAGGCTGAGGTTTGCCACTTACCACCTTTATGATGTTTTTACAAATCACTTAACATCTTTGAGCGTTATCTGTAAAGTGAGGATGGTAAAACCTGCTCTCCTCATTTCATAGAGTATTGAAAAAATCAAGAGAAATATGAAAAAGTGCTTATAAGTTATACAAAATTATTAGGTTGGCCAAAATTCATCTGGGTTTTTCCATAAGATGTAAGATGTTCCAGAGTATCTTATGGAAAAACCTGAGTGAAACTTTTGGCCAAGCTAATATATTGATATGTTGTTGTTAATAATGGGCATGATGGTAATCTACCATCTCAGAGCCAGATTTGAACTTACCATTCCCAGGAATAGAATAAGAATACATTTGACGAGAAAACTGACAAATTTATTTTATGGGAATATGTATAATTGAGTTTTTTTTAAAATTGTGTCCTCTTGTGAGTCTTGTTACACTAGGGACTTTTTAAGGTTTAGATCTTGTTGTAAGAAAATGAAGAGATTGTGAAATAAATAGCCAGTGAACACATAATTTTCTTTGAAATGACCTTAATTAAACAAATAGGAAATCAGATTGCTGGAAGATCCACAGAGCACTTCTCTGGAATATCAGTCCTTGGAACCATCTGCTGTGCGGTGTTTGGTGTTACAGAATGGCCACAGGAGTTGTTTCTACTCTTGGCTCCACTGCAGAGTGAGTTTGGTCAAGTAATTCACTTCTCTGGCCTCTCTTTTTCCTCTTAAGTTACATAAGGGAATTATACCACAGACATAATTTCCCCCAATCTTCCTAGCTATTAAAACATGTTGTACACCTAATCCACATGGCTCTTTCTCTAGTATTCTCAATTTCAGTAAATGGTACCACCCATTGGCTAGAGCCAGAGAGCCAAGCGCCCTCCCCATTCTTATCTCCAGTCCCTTTGCTATGAACAGAGCTCACATCTTCCCATTTCCTACCACCACTTCTACTCCTGTTGAGCAGTGACAGTGGACTTTTCAGAACAGTAGCTGTGATCTTATCAGGCCCCTGCTGTAACAACAGTTGAAAGGCTTCTATTCTACTTCCCAAGTAACCATTTCTGCCAGTTAGCCCAGTTTACTCTTTCAACCTCACTTGTCTAAGAAGGCATTAGTAATTCTGTCTCAGTAGCAGAAAGAGAATTTCCCTCAGTTAAACCTCCTCTGGCCTTCTTGGTTAATGGACTTAATGAAAAGCAGAGTGTAATGGAGAAAATAGTGCTTCAGGCTAGAAGATCTGGGAACACACTTAGTTCTACCCTTGCTGACTATGTCATTTTGATTTGTTTCCTAATTAGTTTAAGCCTCAGTTTCTTCATTTCTAAAACAGTTAACTCTATATTGATATTGCACAAGACTGGGGTGAAGGTTACATGAGATAACACATATAAAACGCCTGAGGGTCACCTCTCTTTACGCAAAACCCTTCACAAGTTAGTAATAACACACAGAAAAGAAGTGGGTCATGTGATTTTCAGGAATCTGAATTCTAGCAACTGATAGACTTCAAGCTATCAATTGATGTTAGGAAAGATCACTAACAGACTTACATAGAAATCCAAATAACTTGCTGACATGCATTTGCCAAACTGGTGCTTTAAGTATTAATAGATCTGATTGTATCTTTCATGTAGTGGTCAAAGGTTACCATAAAAGGTTTGGAAAATGCCTCTGAGATAAGAGCAAAAATGCACTATGTTTAAACACACAATATTTTAATGTTTGTTTGATAAAAGTAATTCCAGTTAATGAACCAGTGTGTAAGTTCAACTATAGAAATTGTTCAGTGCCAAAAAAAGAAATTCACTCAGCTAAACCATGCTGCTCCATTACAAGCTTTACCTAACAATGCCAACCACTTTTATGGCTTGCATGGCAAACTTCCTATGATTGTCACAAAGGTCATGCTAAATGATGACTCCTGTTCATCGGTCATAAATTTTCAAACAAGAAAATACCAGGAGACTCAATAAATTCCAGTGTTTTCTGTTGATCTGTCTTCTACTTTCCTGTGTTTTCCTTACAGTATGTCTGCTATCCTTATTTTCCAGAGAAAAACCTGGATGTTCATTAGGCTTATTTGTAAACAATTTGATTTCCAGTTCTATTTAAACAAGCCCTAAAAAAGAAAAGCTATATAGGTTAGAGTGTCTTGTTAATCAGGCTTATTTGTAAACAATTTGATTTCCAGTTACATTTATGCAAGCCTTTAAAAAGAAAAGTTATACGGCTTAGAGTGCTTAACAGTTCTCATTTATTGCAAGCCAAATATTGTTTAATTCTGGTTTCATGTTTCTTTTTTCCTTAACCATTGTGATGTGCTACTAAGGCAGGTTTCACGTGTGCTTTGCTCACTTTTGTAACCTCAGCACATACTAAACATTCAATAAATAACTGTTGACTGAATAAATTTATGCTGTTTTAATAAGGGCTAAGTTTAATTCAACTTTTCCCCCAAAAGAACTTCTTTTCCATTTGTTAGTTTTTAAAAATATGATCTAAAAAACCCCATGAAAGTACAAAGAGAAACTTATGCTGCATTCAAGCCCTAACTCCATATTCTTGAAGTTTTGATGAATAGTTGTCAAGTTTAGAGAATGTTACAAGGAGGAAAGGGAAAGTTCTTTGATCTTACTGTTGCAGGGACTTCAAGATCAGTCTCCTGCTTTCAAATAAAAGAAAGATTAAAAATTAGATTTCATAATGGCTGCAACTGAATCACAGACTAAATGATTTGTCTAAATTATACATCAGAGTGTTAATCAGAAATCAATTCACCCACCCTCTAGTGTGGCATTTCTCTAACCATAGTCCAAACTCACAAAGATCAAGATTCTAAAAAGCCAAGGAAAAAGATATTCTCCTTCAATTAAGTTTATCAAGTTTCCATTTCATCTTCCTTAAACCTCTTTTTATTTTCTTTGCTAAATCATCAACAAATACAGGATTCAAGTGGGATCCAACTGGAGACTCAGCATCAAATGGTTGTCATAATAAGTTAGACTCAAAACAAGGAGAAGTAAAATCTCATTGTAGATATTTTAATAACATTCTTTATAGAGCATTGTTTTTCTAAAATGATTTTCAGCAGAAAAAAAAAATCTTACGGAAAGTGAAGAAAAATCCTACTCCTATAAAGAAGAAAAAATTACATATACTAATAAATCTTAGATTGTGACTTATCAATATAGAAACTGAATGAAAATTCTTTGCTTTTTATATTTTAATGTAGGCCTTAAATCATCAAGGGAAGGAGGAAACAATAATTGGTGTAAAGGATGAATACCTTTTCTAATCAAGTGTCACAGTAATCATCAATATAGTGGAATTGATTTAAAATTCAGTCAGTGAAGCCTCCAGTGCTTTAAATTACTTAGCTGGGTAATCCCCTAGTATATAAAACACTTGAACATGCCATGCAAATAGGAAATCACAAAAGTGGACTAGTGCTCTTCCACCCACTGAGGCTAGGGTACCACCCTGTTTTAACAAGTAATATTTGATATAAGCATTAGAGCTTAGCCATTATCCTTTTTAGTAGTCCTTGAATAATATAGAAATGAGAACTTACATCAGATAGGATCTCAGGTGTATGACTTCATTTTGTTGGGAATATGGAGAAATAGCTAAGAACTGCATTTGACTGGCAGGGTTGATAAAAAAAAATCTGTAATTGCCCCTCACTTTTTATTAAATCATTAAAAACACCAGTAGCCAAGTTTTACTGCTGCTGCTGCATCGCTTCAGTCGTGTCCGACTCTGTGTGACCCCATAGACGGCAGCCCACCAGGCTCCCCCATCCCTGGGATTCTCCAGGCAAGAACACTGGAGAATCCCAGGGACGGGGGAGCCTGGTGGGCTGCCGTCTATGTTTTACTATTCTCAATTTAATCGAACTTCTTTCCCCTACATTCTGTGTACATTAAAACATGTCATCTCTCTGGTGATAACTTAAAATAATATTTTGCAGCTCAGGTTACATAGAGTTCAATCTAACTCTTGTCTTGATTTTTTTTCCCCTTCATCTTTTTCTCTAGTGTCCCATATCGGAATCTGTGCATCAGATAGCATAAGGCTTGTTGTTGCAAACATTAATAAGATCTATCATTTGGGAACACTTACACTTTGTTTCATCTCTAATGGAAAAGATTTCTCTAAATATTTACACCAGAACAGTTGTCAGAATGAATCCTGCAAAATTGCTGGCATACTCCCAGGAGCAGGGAGCTGGTGTTGGGGGGAGGGGGGATTCCTGGTCCCTGGTTGTCTAATCTTAAGCAGTCCTAGATTTTCAGGAAGCTTCTTGCTGGAACATGAGGGGTTTGTATTAACAAATAGGTACTTCAGTGTGTAGACCAACTCAAGTGAAGTATCTGAACAGCCACTTTCATTTATTGCTCTTATAAAAATGGCTCTCCATTGGCTTTAGGTTTAAAGTAAAAGGGACGGTTTAGGTTTCAGAGACCCAGCAAACAAATTGTACATGAGGAAAGAATCTCGTACAGGAAGTATGAAGAAACACTGAAATCATTTTATGCAATGGCCCTCAAGGTGCTTTAATATATAGAAATGTCTTGTTCCCTCCATGAATTGCTAAGCAAGAGAGTCACCATGCAAGAGTTAGACAGGAGAGAAGTGAAACCTGCCAGGATAAATGCCAAGATAAATGTAGCAGTGTTTTATAAATTAACTATGCTGTCTGTGTGTTTGTTTTTTCTTTGGAAGAGCCTAAAATTAAGGCTATCCGACTCATCTTAGTAATGGTTTAGAATTTGAGGAGTGGATGAGGAAGTAAGTTTGGGCTAGAAAGGGCAGAGAAAATATCCTGCACTGGAAAATCTCGCCAATTTTCACTTGAAATGTCTTTTTATCTGATGAACGATGGTACTTCTGCCCCCAAAGTCTATGAATGAAGTAGTTTGGTTAAAAAATGATTCCACAAAGGTTTCTGGGTTTGTAAGCACTCCATTATAGTATGGGCAGTTTATTAAGTTCAAAGGCAAACAGTTGACAATGAATTTGAGAAAGTCAATGAGATGTCCACGTGGGTACTGAAAACAGTAGAAGCAGCCTGAAATGGTCTAGAGCTACTTTTGCTGGAAATCTCCCTTATTCTATTAGAAATTAAACATTGAGGTATTGGCACATAATGCTCACAAGTCTGAAAACACATACAAATTAGGGCTGGCTCCTGGAGGCTCCATGCTCGGTAGAATGGCACATGCTATTGATTGTACTAGGGCCAAGAATGCATCGACATGATCCTGCAAGTCTAGCTGGCTTCCAAGAGAATACCACTGATCTATGTTAAAAGCTTGGATTTACATCAAGCTCTGGACGGAACTGGAATGCCGGATGGATGTCTTAGAAATATGCTACAGGAGACACTGCCCATTTTAAATTACATTAGTCTTTGTAGAGGGGGCTACAAGTTAACATCTTAATATTGGCATCAAATAAGTGTGTGAATTGAGACCAGAGGGGCTTAAGGATACTACCTTTGGGCTTTACTTCTTGTTACCTAATAAAGTAATGAGGGTCCTTTTAAACTTAGATCAACAAATTGGTCTTACATTGGAAAATAAGACTGAAATCTGTAAGAGACAAATCTTTAGGGACTCAATGAAAAGTCAAACTGTTAGTTGCTCAGTTGTGTCTGACCCTTTGCGACCCCATGGACTGTAGCCTACCAGGCTCCTCTGTCCATGGGGTTCTCCAGGCAAGAATACTGGAGTAGGTGGCCATCCCCTTCTCTAGGGGGTCTTCTCATCCTAGGGACTGAACCCAAGTCTCCCACATTGAAGGCAGATTCTTTACTGTCTGAGCCACCAGGGGAGCGGCTCAACATGTGGTCCTTTAGTTTGTGGCCAGGCAACATTCAGGTTCAGGTTCAGTTTCAGTTCAGTCGCTCAGTCCTGTCCAACTCTCTGCGACCCCATGGACTGCAGCACTCCAGGCCTCCCTGTCCATCACCAACTCCCGGAGTTTACTCAAACTCATGTCCATTGAGTCAGTGATGCCATCCAACCATCTCATCCTCTGTTGTCCCCTTCTCCTCCTGCCTTCAATCTTTCCCAGCATCAGGGTCTTTTCAAATGAGTCAGCTCTTCGCATCAGGTGACCAAAGTATTGGAGTTTCAGCTTCAACATCAGTCCTTCTAATGAATATTCAGGACTGATCTCCTCTAGGATGGACTGGTTGGATCTCCTTGCAGTCCAAGGGACTCTCAAGAGTCTCTCAAGACTCTCAAGAGTCAGGCAACATTAGTCTCTATATCTTTTGTATTTCATGGCAGAAACTACATGTCATCAAAAGGTATGACACAGTAAGCACATTTTGCTGCTAAATTTCCAAAAGTTAAGGTTCTTCCATTCTTAAATCAGCTCATGGTCAAATTTAAGACGAAAGAAAATCAAATACATGATTTCACTAAACTGATATCATATTGATAGCAGATCATGATAACTCTTTGGCAAAGGGCATGAGGTCACAGTTTACTTGCCCAGTGTTACCTGGAGGTTGCCAGTTGCCACAGAAGGTTGGCAAGAATAAGAATCTGACTTCCTGCCTTTCTGTGGATTTAAAAAAAGCAATATCACCCATCCACATGTTTAAACAAAGAGAGACTCAGGTCACAGGAGTCTAAGGTTTAAGATCATAGGAGTACTGAAATATACTGACGTCATTCTGAATCATAAAAGAATGTCAGACTCACCATATTTAGGACACTGATCAGTGGGGACTCAGTGTCTTTGTTCAATTAAAGATCCAACACTTGAGGTGACAGAGTAACCTTTGTGGGTATTTGAGGCAACGCCCATAGTTTCAAAGGTGAATTTTCACTGAGATTATTAAGGATAGATATATATGTGCTACTTGAATATTTTCATATAGAAAGGTTTAACAATCTTCTCCCATGCTAAGTTGCTTCAGGCATGCCTGACTCTTTGTGACCCTGTGGACTCTAGCCCTCCAGGCTCCTTTGTTCATGGGATTCTCCAGGCGGGAATACTGGAGTGGGTTTCCATGTCCTCCTCCAGGGGATCTTCCCGACCCAGGGATCGAACCAACTTCTCTTACATCTTCTGCATTGGCAGGAGGGTTCTTTACCCCTAGAGCTTCTACTTTCTAACATATTGAGAGTTTAGAATCAGAGCACCACTTAGCTCTTAATAATTTTGATTTAGCTACTGACAGCACCACACCTCAAAATGGTATTGTTTTCAGTAAAAGAAATCCTAAGTTTGCTCTTGGTCTTTTCCTAGCTCTAGAAGTTTTAGAGCTCCTATCCTGTGTAATGTACTTCTATTTTCTTATTTCCAAATATTACTTCAGTAATATTATATCTAAATTGACCTTAGGATGTTTACAAAGATCCTTTCCCTTCCCTTCCCATCCTAATCGGACACCTCTTGTACAAAGACTCAGGCTGCATTCCTTGAGTTCTTTTTATCTACTCAGGAAGGGAGGAGGAGAGCTTGCAGTGGTGACAGCTGGAACTCTGTATGTGTGGTTTGCCCTCATGCAGACAGACAAGGTGGTTTATAAGATGACCGTGATTTGCACTGGGCACGTATACTGGCGGCATGTTTCCATCTCGTGCAAGCGTAGGGTGAATAACCTATTGAGGAAAAAAATTGGTGGAAAAGCATTGTTTTCTGGTGGGTTTCCTGCTGTCTGTAACTCACGATTGCTCCCAATCCCTAGGGACAAGTAACTAGGTCTGACCACGGAGTAATGGCTCAAGCGTGCCGTGATGACCCTCTGCCCCCAAAGCCTGGCTTTCCTCAGTCTAATTGCTTTTGGCAATTGTGGTTATTGGGATTTGGCCTAGTGACTCCCTGGAACCCAAATTCTCCCAAGGACCCCCCTTAACAAGCAGAATTAAGTCTGACAGGAAGCTCAGACTTCCACTTCACTTTTACATGGAGTTTTCCCTGGTTTATGGCAAGGCCTGAACATCGTTTGTGGGCTAGAAAAGAATAATAAAAAAGATTTAATGAAGATAACCACTTAAAGAAGAGCAAATTAGGAGGGAAGTAAGAACAGTAAGCTTAAGAATAAACAACCTACTTCACCCATTAAGATAGAGTTAAAACTTTGCTGTTTATAGTAGTTTCATTGATCACCAGTAGTCAATCTAAAGTTAGTCAGGAATTGTAGAAATCATAAAAGAAAAAGATGTTCATTTCTTATTAGAGCTTATTTCCTAACCATTTCGCTTTTCCTGAAAACAAAGAGGACTCTAGGGCACAATCATCCGGTAATACATGAAAATAGTTGTTTATGATTACGTAGCTCTGAAAAAGTATCTTTGGTGTGGCTGATAACCTCATCTTCCATCCTATTTACTGCCTCCCTCACCCCTGCTGTAGTTCAACAGCAAGCACTCTGACTCCTGAATCCACTTCTCCTGGCAGCAAGGAGAATCCACTTCTCTTGGTTCCTGTCAGGGAAACCAACAGCAGTATCTGTTACACTCTCCAACATGTCCTGCTGTGTGCACTTTGCTATCTCTCCTTAGACTCTCTGAACAAAACAGTTCTAAATCACATGATCTTGGCTGCACCAGTCAGTGCCACAAGTTTAAACAGGACTCAACTGATTAACAATCTGGGGTTATCAGATAAATAAATGCTTTACATTTTAAACGACTATCTGTTCAGTGACACAGATCTCATCTCTTATCATAATCCCCACAAATCTATTTTGTTTGTCTAACTCTCATTCAGAAAACTAAGATCATGGCATCTGTCCCATCACTTCATGGGAAATAGATGGGGAAACAGTGGAAACAGTGTCAGACTTTATTTTTGGGGGCTCCAAAATCACTGTGGATGCTGATTGCAGCCATGAAATTAAAAGACGCTTACTCCTTGGAAGAAAAGTTATGACCAACCTAGATAGTATATTAAAAAGCAGAGACCTTACTTTGCCAACAAAGGTCCGTCTAATCAAGGCTATGGTTTTTCCAGTGGTCGGTCATGTATGGATGTGAGAGTTGGACTGTGAAGAAAGCTGATCGCCGAAAAATTGATGCTTTTGAACTGTGGTGCTGGAGAAGACTCTTGGGAGTCTCTTGGACTGCAAGGAGATCCAACCAGTCCATTCTAAAGGAGCTCAATCCTGGGTGTTCACTGGAAGGACTGATGTAAAGCTGAAACTCCAATACTTTGGCCACTTCATGCGATGAGTTGACTCACTGGAAAAGACCCTGATGCTGGGAGGGATTGGGGGCGGGAGGAGAAGGGGAGGAGAGAATGAGATGGCTGGATGGTATCACCGACTCGATGGACATGAGTTTGAGTGAACTCCGGGAGTTGGTGATGGACAGGGAGGCCTGGCATGCTGTGATTCACAGGGTTGCAAAGAGTCGGACATGACTGAGCGACTGAACTGAACTGAACGGAACGCTCATGAAACTGGCATTGTTTTCAAATTGTTCAGCTGTCAGTGTTATCCTTAGATGAAGGTTTCAATAGAACTTCTCAGTTTTGACTGCATCTTAGCATCACCAGGATTGCTTTTGAAAGTGCAGATGTCCAGGTCCCATCCCCAGAGATGGTTGTATATGGTCTAGGGTGGAGCCTGACTTTTTTTTTTTTAAGATCCCAGGTGATTCTAATTTGAAGTCAGGGTTGAAAATCACTGTACCAAGACCCATAAAGCAAGAATTCAGGGTGGAGGTAACTGTTAATGCTCATGGTAAAAGGAATATAAATAAGAGATTTTATGAAGCACCATAAAGATAACTTTTCTGGATAACAAACACTAGCCAGTGAGACATCTATTGTGGTTATAAATTACATAGAAGGATTTTGATATTTAACTGCAAAATTACAGACTTTGCCCACATTCTCATGCCTTAGTCTTCTCTTGAATTGCACACCATAGATGGGAAGAATAATTTTCAAGTACTTCATGTAAACTGTGCTATTCTATTGCTTCTAAGCAACTCTCTATGTTTAAAAACTATCAGCAGGGCAGGTTTAAGAAAGGAGAGGAAAAACAACCAAGAAAGGAAAGACATGTGGGAAAGAGTATCAGAATACCAGAGGCAACCTCTGGAGTAAAAGTCTGAAGAAGGCTTGTGGTTTGTTAAATGAGCAGGAAGAGATCCTCAGCAATGAGAGTAAGGGAAAGAGAAAAAGTAGGGTAGGGTTTGAGAGCCCCCGTCCCATTCCCACTTCAAGTACTCCAATCCCAACAGTTGAAGTGACATGAAAAAATCAAGGAAGTTCCACCATGAGTTTTGAAGTCAGTCCTGGGCTGGAATCCCGGGTACCACACCTTACTCAAGTGACCTCAGGCAACTGATAATGAGACTATTGGCACCTGTCTTACAGGTTAAGTGTGAGCACTCAGTGAGATAATATTTGCAAAAACATCAAGGACAGAGTCTGCCACCCATGGGTGATTAAAACCCAGCACCTAATAAATCATCCTCATCACATTACTCATTTTAATAAATAAATACAAATGCACATTCGGATAGAATGCATGGGAATATAACAGTGGTTCTGAGAACTATAAAACTATAGCTGTCACGAGGTATCACACTTTGTCATAACATTTCACCTCTTTCTTATCATCTCAGTATGACTGGCGCTGCCTCTTCTTACAGGACAGCCTTTGATGAGATGACCGTGTTCACATATGTGCGGTCCCATTGTATGAGGGTACATAACAATGGGAAAATAGCTGCTCTTTTTCTTACCAGCTAATCAAGCATATGTTAAGAAAATGGTGTTCTAAAATAAGCATTTCACAAATTATGTCATTTTATATTGTGTGGTGGTGGCTTGTATTATGTGGTTATAAAATGGGGGCTGCTTTACCACTTACTCTCAGGAATGTGCTTTGTATTGGGGTATAATTATAAATGTGCTTACCAGCTAGTTTTCTAAGGGCCATTTTTGGGAGTGAATATGGTGCATTGAATTATTGTGTATTCATTTTAGAAAGAAGTTTTAAGGTAACTAAATCTCAATCTCATGCCCCTGTCAATTCCTCAGAAGAAGAACAGGCATGCTAGAAAATATACCCTGCTTCCTGATACAGAAGACCCAACTTGACTAGGAGAAGCAAGCAAAGGCATGGGACCTGGTTGTTACTGAGTAGTAGTATAAGTCACTCAGTCATGTCTGACTCTGCAACCCCATGGACTGTAGCCAACCAAGCTCCTCTGTCCTTGGGATTCTCCAGGCAAGAACACTGGAGTGGGTTGCCATTCCCTTCTCTAGGGGATCTTCCCAATCCAAGGATTGAATCCAGGTCTCCTGCATTGCAGGCAGATTCTTTACTGTCTGAGCTACCAGAGAAGCCCTAACTGGTTGTTACTGAGGTTAGACAATTACTCGGTGGGAATGTTGCAGAAGTAGTTCATGTTCTATACAGATGGACTGAATTCCTTCAAGCTTCAATCCATTCTGAGATTCTGTGGTTTTTTATTTTATTTTTAAACTTTACATTGGGATATAATCGATTAACACTGCTGTGATAGTTTCAGGTGAACAGTGAAGGAATTCAGCCATACGTATACATGTATCCATTTCCCCCCAGACTCGCCTCCCATCTAGGCTGCCACGTAACATTGAGCCGAATTCCATGTGCTATACAGTACGTCCTTGTTGATTATCCATCTTAAATATAGCAGTGTGTACATGACCATCCCAAAGTCCCTAACTATCCTTCCCTCCAGTCTTCTCCACTGGAGAATTTCTTATTTTAAGAGAGTGTACTTTGAAAAATCTTCTTGAAAGTAGAATGCTATGAGTAGATGCTAGATGCAACTGGAATGATATAAAAAATCACTTTTACACTTTAAGGAAACATCTTTCCTTGCTATAAACATTTTTAGGTCTCCTAAGATCTGTGGCAAACTAATACATTTCCACAGTTGATGAGACTTTCAAGTATGATCTTCAGTTGGAAGTTTAGGCAATGTAAAAGTAAAGTTCCTGATACCAGTGACCACTCTCTTATGTGCACAAAAAGGGCTATAAAAATGAGAAACCACAGTTGAGAACGATACATTAGGTTCCTTAAAACAGATGAAGTGAAGTGAAGTGAAGTGAAAATTGCTCAGTCGTCTGACTCTTTGCAACTCCATGGACTATACAGTCCATGGAATTCTCCAGGCCAGAATACTGAAGTGGGTAGTATTCCCATATCCAGGGGGTCTTCCCAACCCATGAATCGAACCCAGGTTTCCCACACTGCAGGCAGATTCTTTACCGGCTGAGCCATGACGGAAGCCCAGATGAAGTGCCTTGTTTTTCACCATACCTGAGTCCTTATACTCCAAAGTGTGGTGACAAATACGGCTGTCTTCCTCTTTTCCCTTCATATGCACTCTCCTGCTCAGTCACTGTCATAACACAGGGTCTTATAACTTAAACTTGGGTCACTGTAATTGCCACTTCCACCCCCAGCACAGGCCATTTCTAAAAGCCTGTCATGTGAGGCATCTCTCTGAAGCATCTCTCTGGTTGGGATTCCAAACCAGTTCCCTGTGACTCTTAGGTCTAAGGACAAAATGAACTTGCTGAAGATGGAGTGTTTGGACTGATGCTATGGCTATGGTCTTCTGGCAATAGAAATTGTGATGGGGGTGTGTGTGTGGGATATCATAATTAATTCAGTCTCTATGCTGATAAGTTACTTATTAATCTTTATGTGATGAATTTACATTTTACTTACAATAAATGAATACTTCTTATATTCAGTTATATTCTTCATCCACTCAGTTCAGGTCGGTTAGTTCAGTTGCTCAGTCGTGACCAACTCTTTGCGACCCCATGAATCACAGCACGCCAGGCCTCCCTGTCCATCACCAACTCCCGGAGTTCACTCAAACTCATGTCCACCGAGTCGGTGATGCCATCCAGCCATCTCATTCTCTGTCGTCCCCGTCTCCTCCCGCCCCCACTAAACTTAGTTAAATAAGATGGTTAAGTTTAGAAGAAATAACTCCCCACTTCTGCTCATGCTTCATGTGCTTACAACAAAAGAGTAAAGGTTGAAGAGACTATAAGAATCATTTAGATGTAAATTTTTAACCAACCGCCTCACTTAGCAGAGGAGGAACTGAAGTTTTGTGTGGTAGAGGGGCTTGTCTGGGTTATTCAGATATTACGAGCAGCTCTGGACCTAGAACCCAGGTCCTCTACTTCTCAGGCTACTTCTCCCAAAACACACTTGGAATCCTCCCTCGTGATGTCTTAGGTCTCAGTCTCTACCATGGATTCACGTATGTTTGCTGTTATCCATCAAATTATTAAGGTCAGCTGCTACTGCTAAGTCACTTCAGTCGTGTCCGACTCTGTGTGACCCCATAGAATGCAGCCCATCAGGCTCCCCCGTCCCTGGGATTCTCCAGGCAAGAACACTGGAGTGGGTTGCCATTTCCTTCTCCAATGTGTGAAAGTGAAAAGGGAAAGTGAAGTCGCTCAGTCATGTCTGACTCGTAGCAACCGCATGGACTGCAGCCTACCAGGCTCCTCCGTCCATGGGATTTTCTAGGCAAGAGTACTGGAGTGGCTTGCCGTTGCCTTCTCCGATTAAGGTCAGAGGGAAGCCTAATAAGGTAATAATTTGAAGACTGGGTTGGACACTTGCATAAGACATAAAGCATCAAGAGAGTTAAAGCCTATTAAATATGTATTTAATTGGCAATCATATCCTTTAGTACCATTAAATTTCCTTTAAAAACTTCCAGAAGAATTTTAGTGACAGCAGATGGTAACTAGCTCTCTTGCCAAGATTACAAATAAGGCAGAAACATGCTTATCAGATAAGAGGCACCTGAAAACATGTCTTTTTTAAAATGAGTTTTTGAAATTATTCAAACTTTTAATGGTTTGAATAATTGTGAATAGTGAGGAAATGGGAAGAGAAGTTAGGTAAAAAGAATTCAGGTCTTTGGCTTAAAAGTTTCATGTTGTTGAAACACCTTCGGAGCATAAAGTGGGATTTCTTAATACTCAATGGTAACATCAGCACCCCTACAATCCTTGAGAATGGAACATTTTATTCTTTTCACCAGTGTTGGATAAGTACTTTAATCAGAATACTAGTAATAATCCTGAATGGAAAGATCTGATGGACAGAACTAAATAAATAGAAAAAATGGACAGCATCTTTTACAGATATGTATTTTATACTTTATATGTTTATATGCCATATGTTTGCTAAGATATAGCTACAAAGCATTTCAAACTTACTAGGTTGGCCAACATATGGTAAATTTAAGATAATCCAATCATTTTAAACCTTACGAAAAGAGTCACAATCAAGAAAGCAACCTACATCTTTCCTCAAAATCAAAAGCAAGGCAAAAAAAAATCTATATAATTTATGATGTAACACTTTTACAAATGATCATTCTCAAAAGAATGCCAGTGTATAATGTGCTGTTCAGGGAAGAAAAAGTCCTAACCAAGTAAAACATATAATTTCAACACACTGTCTTACATGATCCTTACCATGCTCTCAAAACTGAATGATGTTTTCCTAATGGTAACCAAAGTTGATTCTTACATTTCATGAAACATAATACCCACTCTGATGGCATTTCAAGAATTCACTACTTGGAAAAAAATGTTTTGGGGGCTGGGGAGAGTGAATAGTGAGGAAGTGGGAAGAGAGGTTAGGACAAAGTCCAAAATGAAACATTTGGATAGAGATAAAGCAGGGGGAAGGTGATTTAGAAAACTGTTCTATGTGGAATAGTTTTATTTTTTGATAGTTTATTCTTGTAATTGCAGAGGGATCACGTCGTCTTAACTCTACATAGGGATCTGACAGCGCACAGTATTCTATCAATAATACATAGAATTTAAAAGAACGATTGCATTTTTTTTAAAAAAAGGTTAACCATTTAACTAGAAAATATTTGAAATAGTAGCAATCTGGAGATCTCTGTTCAGATTAAAATAACCTCAAGTGATCAGATGACTAATAAACTTGTTTTGCAGTAATATGGCGCAAGTTTCGCCATAATTTGAAAATCAAAATTAACTGCATGTTATAATTCCCCATTCATCACTTTCTGGGGACCTAATTTGTAGAATATTAAGTTTCAGGAAATATTTAATGGAGAAACGATTGAACAAAACTTATTTACTTGCAAGCTAAAAGGCCGTTCATATTTCATGCTTAAAAAATACTGAAGTAATGACATTGATCAATTTTATGCCTATTATATTGTCAATGACTTTACATAGAATAACTTGGGACTAAAAAGACAATATTTAAAAACTATCATTCTTAATGCTCTTAGTAAAATCATTCTATTGAAGTGATAAAGGATTAAAATAGTATGACAAAGAGATATTTTTAAGAAACAATTTTGATAGTGTAATAATGATTAAATTAGAATTCACAAAAATAGATCTTTGCTTATATTTAGATGTTGCCATCACTGCTTACTTAAGAGTCTGAATTTGGGGCTTTGATTCATGAAGATATCATATGATATGTTGCAGAGTATATTTTCTCTAGCAAATTTTACTCATATCTCCATCCATTAAACAGTGTTTCTCTCAAAAACAAAACTGGTGACAAAAGTAGACAAGTGAACAAAATGCACTGTAGTCAATATCCAAACCAGACACACTTTCATTTGAAATTAATATTACAAAATGTATAGTAGAATGAACGATTTCTCTGTCTTACAGTTAACCTGCTATTTTCCAAATTAGTTATGTAATCATCAAGAGTGTATCATAATTTCAGAGAATGGTTCAGCAACCAAGATATCATGAGCAATGGCCACTGTATTAATCATTTTTCAGTTTGTCACCATTAAAATGATTTATCTTGTGCTCTTACTCCTTTATTTCAAACATCTTTATGAAATATTTCAAAAAATTTTATAGATTGTGCAATGGGAGCTTGGTAATAATTATGCATATAATGGCTTGTCAAAACCTGGATCTTTCTGGAATCTAAGCAATTAAAAACGAATTAATATATGGCATCAAATAAAAAGGATACCATAATGGCATCTGATGTTTCTCACAATAGTATTCCGGCATAATATGAACCTATAGTGTCTTGCTAACAACCAAATAATATACTTAGCAAACTATCAGGTATTTAACTCTTTGACACCGGTCATTAATGTATAATACATAGAAAGAACAGTTCAAAATCGTCCAGTCAACCATAAGAGCTTATTCTCCAAACACAGGATAAATGATGGTTGGGAGACAATCATCCGTTCCGTCGCTCAGTCGTGTCCGACTCTTTGCGACCCCGTGGACTGTAGCCTACCAGGCTTCTCCGTCCATGGGATTCTCCAGGCAAGAATACTGGAGTGGGTTACCGTTTCCTTCTCCAGGGGATCTTCCCGACCCAGGGATCGAACCCGAGTCTCCTGCATTGGAGGCAGACGCTTTAACCTCTGAGCCACCAGGGAAATTCTTCTGACAGCTGCTCTCAGGCATGGATTAGCATATAGCATAAATAGCAGGAGACAAGTTCCATTCAGTATCTTACAGCTTTGTATAGATCACTTAGCCTCTGTTTCTTGGGTTCTTTCCCTGTAAAATGGGTATATTAATACCGGCCTTTATACCTCAAGTGGCTACATAGGGTCCCTAGCAAATAACTCAAGTTAAAGTGCGGTGCAATTGTAAGATACTGTGGTTATTATGGCAAACACAACCTTTACTTGTATTAGCAGATAATCTAGAATTCAGAAGCTAACTCTATCAAGTAGCAAAGGCTGAGCGGGAAATGATTTTAAAACTGGATTGAAGATTCTTTATGTAACATCCTCTGGAAACATTTCTGGTTGAGGACTGTTGAATGAGGATTGCATTCCATGTTTATCTTAAGTAAATTCAACTTAGTCAACTCTAGGAGCTGTATATGAATCCAAGTAGATAATAAAGTTATTGGGTATTTTTCCATCCATAATGCCATGGTGGTGGTGGTTCAGTTGCTAAGTTGTGTCTGACTCTTGTCACGTTATGGACGGTAGCCCGCCGGGCTCCTCTGTGTATGGGATTCTCCAGGCAAGAATACTGGAGTGGGTTGCCATTTCATTCTTCAGGGGACCTTCCTGACCCTTGATCGAACCCACATCTCCTGCACTGCAGGCAGATCCTTATCCATAACCCAATAAGTATTTTTTAAAGTATCAAACTCCTGTTTAAAATGTTGTTTTATAAAAGGAAACAAGAAACTAGTTTTTAACAAAGTAGAGATAAAAGGATACCAGTTGCCTGAGGGAAACCAGGTTTACTGATATAGCTTTATCTCCTTTATCTGAAGATTAGTCATGGCTCCTTATACTTGATAATATTTAACACTGCAAATGAATTTTTTATTTTTCGAAGAAACTTTTCCACCAAAACATTCAAGAGACTGCTTTAAAATTTTTGAAAAATACTTCTTGCACCTCAGTTTTCTATCATTAGTTAAGATTTTAAAGTTTAGGATAGTGAAGCTATTTAAGGACAAAATGGATACCCTTAAATACTTTAATTGTCTCTTGAAGAATAAAGAGGAAAGACTGTTTCTTTCTAGAATACTTCTACTACCTTATTTTTCACTTAAACAACTTTTCCCCAGTCCCTATTTGAGAAAACTCCCCCCCCCCCAGAGATTTCCCAAATAATGAGTATGTGAACATGCAATCTGACCTTGAATTTCTGGATTTTTGAACAAATCTCTCTCTTTACCCTCTTACCCCTTCCCCATTCTCAAAACCAAGGAACAAGCCCCATGCTACACCTGCCAAGAGAATCTGTCTCCTCAGAGAACGCAAGGGGTCGCCCCTCTCCCATAATTGCACCAGCAAACTCCGGTAGCACAGGCAAGACTCAAGCGTGAAGGAGCAAGGAGCATCCCCTGCTAGGGTAATTCTCTCCCGGTCCCACACCGACAGCACAATCAGAATTTCAACACAGTTCCACCCACTCCGTCTCTCATCCCCTCTGCACAACAAGAGGGCGCCTTTAACTTGGCCTTGAGACGATGAAGGCAGATCAAAAAGCAGCTTTAGACTTTGTAAATCCTCTCCAGTCCAAGCCCAGAGGTGCATCATCCCCCTCAGCTCCCAGAAGACCTGGGGCAGCACCACTGGGCAGCTTCCTGCACCGCAGTCCTCGCTGGGGAAGTGAGAACCAATGGGTGGTCAGCTTTCTTGCCGGTGTCTTTCACCACAAACACCCCCCCTCACCCCCACCCCGGAATCGGAGACAACTCTAACACTGACACGCGAGACCCTGTCCTTGCCCTGCAATTGTGGGGCTCCTGGCCCTGGGATCCTCGGTAGGGTGAAAGAGGGTGTGAGCCATGGGCGCCGGGTGGGGTACTGGCTGGAAGATGGGATGGGAAGACAGGAGGCTGCACTTGTGCCTAGCATCTCTCTCGTCATCGACCTGCGGGACAGACTCAGTGCCCTCGAGCCGGACTCTGCAAGAAGGGGATCTGGGGACTGTCAGGAACCAGGGCAAGGCTCGAGTCCCAATCCATTTGTTTTGTGAGGCAGCCGCAAGGCTCGAGTGAAAGGGTAGGTGGAAGAGTTTCGAAGACTACAACCATTCAGAGGCCAAGAAAAATAAATTGGATGCCCTGACATGTTTAGATTAGGCCCTCCTGCCCCTTGCTACGCGATCCTAGAGGCAGTGAGGCTGGGCAGGAGCCCCTGGCGCTTTGGCTCAGCTATGTTTTTCAAAGACAATTTTCAGGTGAATCAGACCTTGTCTGCCTTAGGCAAGCGGCACAAAGGGGGCTTTCAGGGGACCCTCACGTCCAGGGACAGGGCACAAATAGCGGCGGAGAAGCGATTACTAAATCTCCATCTCACACAAGCCCATGCTGTGTCTTCTGCGCTGTTACCCTCGCTTACCCCGAGGGGCTTCGCGGGCTAGCGCTGGGAGCTGGCTCTGTGCGCTGGAGCAGGCGCCGCCAAGCGTCATTGGCTCCCGGGCGGCGGTCTGAGTTGGTCAAGGCAATAGCATCGTTCTCTGCGCCCCGGGAAGCTTTCTCCCTCCGGGTCCCCGCCAGCGCTCCCTACATTGGAGCCCGGGTCGCTCCGGCTCTATCTGCGAAGAAGAAGGGACTCCCCACTTCTGCACAGAAGCCAGAGCGCCCAGCGCGCCAGGCTTCCCGGGAGCAAGTAGAGGTGCCTTTCTCGGGTTTGTCTCCTCACCTATGGAAGCCTCCACCTTGAAACAGACCAAGCCGCGATGAGGGTGCCCTTAGGGGTACCCGTTTCATCCCAGCTACGGCACAGTCCTAGGAAGGCTACACCAGCCAACCTTCCGAATAACTGGCGTCAGGATAAGGGGAAGCGAGGAGGCGAGCCAGAGTCTTTAGGGGAACCCCACCCTCGGTATGTGTCTGCCCCCAGGGGACCCACTTGAAAGGGCCTGAGACGGTAAAAAGCCCTCCCGGGTGACAGGCAAGATTGTCACTGGAAACTTGGCACCCTTGGCTCCCAGCGGCTGGCTCCGCAGCCCTCGCGATCCCCCGAGGGGTACGCCGAGCGGCTCCGCCAGCGCGCAGGCAAGCGAACCCAGAGCGCCCGGCGCGCCCTACCGTTCCACTCGCGCGTGGCTGAGGGTAGCGGCAGCGCAGGCGCTGGCTCTCCGTTCCCCGAGGGGCGGGAGAGCTCTTCGCGACCCCTGAGCCGAGGGAGGACCCCGCGAGGTCTCCCCACACGAGGCGGCGACGCAAGGTGAGCGGGCTCCACGGCCGCGCCTCCCCCGGTGGGCACTCAGTGGGTCAGGGGCATTCCGCCAGCCGGGCGTCCGCGATGCCTGGGGGCTGGAGGCTCCGGTCCCAGTCTTGGGAGGAAAGCACACATCCCCTGAGCTGGTCTTAACGAAGGAGCGAACTTTTCCGCTAACCTGCGGTTACGGGGGCGCGGGAGGCACAGGAGCGCCGGGTCCGCCGGACTATGGCACCCAGGAAGATGGGGGGTAAGAGAGGAGCCGCCGAGAGGAAGGCGTGAAACACCGGAGCCTAAACTGTTACCTCCTCTCCAGGCGTGGGGTGTGGGTGGGAGGACTGCCGCCGCTGCGAGCCGACTCAAGTTAAGGAAAAGCGACCCGACAGGTGAACGCGGCGGGAGGGAGCAAATGCGTAAAAAAGCCTGCACTTACTTCTTCGCTGGCGCCTTCCCCGGGAGGCGTTTTGGCTGCCGATGTATTCCATAAAGTTCAAAATGATAAAAAACCAAGAAATCAGTCGCAAGTGCATAGTAACCCAATAATGTTTCCCTTCCTTTGCTCCTTTTTTTTTTCTTTTGATTGTTAATTAAGATTGACTGTTTCAGAAATACACGTAGGTGTTAGGCGTATGGAGAGAGCAAGCGCTAACCCCAGCTGCGGACAACTTCTCCACTCAGATGCCACAGGCGAGCCGGGATGGCAAACGCAGCGGGGTCGGGTGGTCAGGGAAACCAACTATTGTACTTTCAAACTGTCCGAGCCCTGAGCTGCGGGGGCTCCCGTGCGGTGGCTGTCAATGCCGCGAGTGAGGGTTCCAGAAGCAGCGAGCGGCCTCGCCAGGGTGGCCGCAGGTAGCATGGTGCGCCGCGGCTGCGCGGGATCCGGGCGGGCGGTGGCGACGGTGGCGGCCCCTCGGGCTTTAGAGGTGGCGGCGGCAGCGGCGGGGGTCCCGGGAGCGGAGGGGAGCGGGCGCCGTGGGCACCGCGGCCATGGCCAAGGGGCGGCGGAGAGACCCCGAGCTGCTTCTGCCGTTCGCAAGCGGGAGCGGCTCCACTGGTGGAGGGAGGGAAGGAGGGAGGCCGCGAGGGAGGGACAGGGCGGGGGAGGGGGAGGGGGCGGCTGCGGGGGGCGGGGGAGCTCGGGGGCGGGGATGGAAACTGCTGGAGCAACAACCCCGAGCGACCTCAATAACTTTCAATTTCAAGAGTGAAAGAGGGAGCTGGAAAAGTACAGGCGTCGCGATTTGGCAGAGGCACGGGAAGAGGCGCCTAAGGGGTCCCGGGTCTGCGGCGGAGCATCTCTGGACGCGGCGAAGAAGGCGGGAGAGCGAGAGCCCGGGGCGGGGGGAGCCGAGCAGGCACTGCGAGCGCCGCGGAACCCCTCCGCAGGGCGGCTCTCGCGGGGAGAGGTGGCGCGCTGCGGCCGCGAGCGTGGAGGTGGAGGGTCCGGCGGCCGCGAGGCCACGCCGCCCCTCGTGCCCCCTCCCCGCGCCCCCCGCCCCGGGCCCGACTCCCGAGTTGGGCGGGTCTCCGCCGCCAGAGGCCCGGCGCGCTCCGCTCCGCCCGGGGCCCGAGCGTCCCGGCTCCCGGCGCCCGCGCGCAACCCCGGCCCCACGGCGGCTCGCTCCTCGCCCTCCGGGGCAGATCGCTGGAGGGTTTCTGGCTACGGACTGCTTCCCCGTCTTCTCGAGCCCCCTCCTCTGTTGCTTCTCTGCTTTCCTTTCTTTCTTTTCAATAAAAGTCGCTGCAGTTGGTCCGGCGCAGGGCGGGTGGTCCGGAGGAATTTCGGTGGACGCTCGCGCTCAGCCTGACCGCCCGTTACCTGCCCGACGCTGGTCGGACTCAGAGGTGTGTGCTCTCACACACCGTTTGGAAGTTCAACTGTGCTGCGACTTTCTCCCAAAGGGAGTCTCTGCCGGGGCTCTGGAAGGTTCCTCCTCCCCTCGGGCAGTTCCCTCCGCAGTCAGCTCGCCCTCGCTCTGCGCCGCTCTCTCTCTCTCAATCTTCTCGAGAAGATCTCGTGTGCAATTTGGTTTCTCATCTGGGAGACTGGGAATGATCTTGGGAAAGATTTTTCCCGGCTTGGGCGGGGGGAGGAGGAGAAGGTCCTCTATTCCTGTTCCCAGTACAAGGAGGGGTCCTTGGCAGCCGAAAATAAGGTTCGTTGTTCTCCCGCTCCTTCGCCCCTCTCCCACGCGCCCCCTCCACCCGAGGTGGGAAAGTTGAGGGCTGGCCCTTCAGAGCAGGGTACACCCAGGCTCTTATTAATCAGTGGTACCTTCCCATCTCTTTTCTCCAGTACCACAAGTCGGAAGAGCTTCCAGTACTTACTGAAGAAACTGAAAGTCACAAGCCGCCAAAGTGATTTTAATGTAAATTTGTCCTCTGTGCTGTATTACTCAGACTTTTCTCCAGGGTTCTGCTCTATGGCCTTACAACTTTACACAGCCCCAGGTTTCTTAGAGGTGGCTTTGAAAAAGTCCCTGATTCAAAGATACCTTGCTAATGCTTATGCTCAAAAATTTAGGTTTAGAAAATAGCTCAAGCCTTGCAGAAAAACAGTAAGATCTGTCTTTTCCCCTCTTTTATCCATTTGTAATCCTCACTGGATTGCCTTAATTTATATGTTGATGAATGAGAGGAGAAAAAAAAAGTGATTGCTTCTATCCATCCCATTTTGCAAGCTTGCAATGCTTCATTCAAATTGTTGTGTGTCTATGAAGATGTAGCTGTTATTCATTCCCAAAGTGAGGAGATGAAATGGCCTGGAAGCAAAAGGAAGGGAACATGAAATAAACACTTCTGTGAAGGTGCTAAAAATTAGAATCTGAGAGACTGGCCTTTCTTTGTGAATACCTTAATTAAATATCATCTATTACTTTGCATACCTGTATGGGAATTTTGAAGGTAGAAACAGTTTTCTTTAGATTCTTTATTCTGCAGAAAACAACAGCCTATCAAGATTGTCCTTTGGGGCTTATTTTAAAGATTGTCATTTGCAACATTTCTCTTTCTATGGCGGAGCTGTATTTTCTATACATCACACACACACACTCCCTTCCTTAATCTGTTGCATAATGTCCTGTTCCAAATGACTGAGTCTATTACTTTGAACCAGAAAAGTTGCAGATAACAGGACAATTCCAACACTGATTGTCCAAGGAAGAAGCTCCTCTAGTATTCTGTGCCTCTCTCAGCCAGCTTTGCTTTCCTTCTTCTTTAATGCCTCCGATCCTGAATATCTGCACCATAAAACGTGGGGATTTAAAGGCTGTGGGAGGCTCCCTTTGAAAAGGACTCCAGAGAGGGCTTTTCTAATCCTAGATACTTGAGCCGGATGGGGTGAGGTTGCAAAAAGGGGATGTAAAAAAGCAATTTGGCGAACAAGTTCAGGGAAATAAACACGAAGAAAGACATTTACTTTTCACTGTGTGTTGTGCAGACATACATTCATTTGGGTGAGGGCAGGAATGGCCCTGTCAATAAATAAACAAACACAGTGAGAAGCTACAGTTCCTGAGCCATCCCAGGAAAGATGCAGTGGGCAGGAAAAGCTTGTCAAGGAGTAAGTGCTGCTCTGAGGAAACATAAGGAAAACATTAAATAAATGGCGAGTGTATTCTTTCTCTCTTGACACTATGCGTTAGAATAACTTTTTCCTGATCCATGTTATCATACTATTAAATGTGTATTTTCTTGCCTGGCTGAGTCTTACGTCCCCTCCACTGTCCTTGCAGCTTATGGAAAGCTTGCCATGGCCTATTTTGTGCAACATAGTCCTTTTTATTTTTTTAAATCAAGAAAACGATGCTCGCAGAAGAATGTGGCTGCTGATGGATTCTATGGCCCAAGCCTAAAGCAAGTTAAAAGCCTTAGGCTTAGCCTGGAAGTCAACTTTTGCTTGCTGTCTGTTTTTCTCCAGAAAACATTAAAGTTCCAGGGAGTGTAGATAACCAGGAGTTTGAGTCAGACCATGAGGACAGAAGAGTTTTGGACAAAGATAGAGGGTTATACACATCCAGACTAGTTACTGCAACTTCTCATCTCCCCTTTCTTTACTTCCCCCACCAGGCAGTGACAACAGTAACAAGTTATCTTTGTCCTTTGCAGCAGTGGCACTTTAAGGAAAGAAAATGATTGTCATATTGTTGAATCAAATATGTGAAGGGGGGATGGGGGGGGGTGGTGGTGGTGGAGGCGTGCTCCAGAAAGAGAGAGCAAGCCCAAGAGTTTGGAATGGGACATCACTGGTAGTGATGAAAGATGTTTGGCAAAGTTCGGGCTGACATCAGTCATTATACCACAGAGCTAACATGCAGACCCTGAAAGTGCTCAGCTCTCCAGTTACTCAGATCTGGAGGCATCTGAGTGAGTTAAGTCAAGCAGGGTACTGCGGGTGGGGTCTGTGTAACTGATGCAGCTGGAAGTCACTCCTGAAACAGCAGACAGCAGTATTTAAAAGCCATTGAAATGAGTAGATGAAGGAAATGACTATTTTTAGAGAGAGAAACAGAGGAGACAGAATTATTATAGCAATTTAAAATATGATTAAATGGTTATATAGCGTTAAGAACATGAGAAAATCAAGACCCATGATGAATTACTTTCTGTCAATGAGAAAGAATGTTTTTCCTCCCAGATGAAGTTATGGGACACTTAGAAAGTTGTGGTGAGCACCATCTGGTGTAAGGGCTTCCCAGGTGGCACAGTGGTAAAGAACCTGCCTGCCAATGCAAGAGGTGCTAGAGACTCTAGTTCAACCCCTGGGTGAGAAAGATCCCCTGGGGTAGGAAATGGCAATGCTCCTCCAGTATTCTTGCCTGGAAAATTCCATGGACAGTGGAGGCCGGTGGGAAACAGTCCCCTGGGGCCGCAAAGAATCAGACACAATTGAGTGCACACGCACTGTCTGGTGTGCCTGTTTTTAAAAACCTTTCACAAATCAGTTGGTTACTGGGCTTGTTTAAATAGTGAATGTCTGGTAGTACTTAATATAAATTATTTACTACCTCAGAAAATTTTGTTTGACTACAGAATATTGAAAGAGGCTGTGTGTTGTGATAAGAAGGGCAAGAAAACTAGCAATCAAGGTGAGTCCTTGTTCTGAATTTGTTCTTGTGTTTCAGGTTTCTTTATCTGAAAAATGAGCGAATCCAATCATCTGCAGAGTCGCTTTTAGCTCTGAAAATAAGGGCAATATATCCAGAAAAGAAAGACATGCTTGTAATTGCAAATGTCAACGCTATTTCTAGTTATGTGACATCACAGCTTTCACTTACAGAATTATGTTTAACTGAATAGGTCCAGATTTAGAAATCTGCCTGTAAATGTGTTGATTTTCTGGAAATGCCTAAGCTCTTACAAGAATCCTAGATGACTGGCCTGGCAAGTCAGATCCAGGACTAGTTTCATCTGTCTAGATGTCTCTAGACTTGGGGACAAAGAGGAACAAACTTTAATCCTGGATTCTGGGCACAAGCCCAGAGAGATTAGGGAAAAGGACTTCTGCGCCTCATGGAGATACTACTCCATCTCTTTTTGTTTTTAGGAATTGTAAGTGGGGAAGGCACATGGATTTCACTGAGTGTGTGGTCTTTCCTTTTATTCTGTGTTATTCCTTTCTTTTTCTTACTCCTGTCTTTGGATGAGGACTTATATCCGTGTCTCTTTTGTCCCAGGAAGTGCTCCAGGAAGTCAGTGGTGAAGCTTGAGTGGCTGTGGTCACAGATTTAGGTGGAAGGATTACTGTCGATGACATTCAAATCCTATAAGATGTCGTGGACAAGATTACATGATAATTTTAATGAACAACTTTTGTGCAGTTTCTCTTGCATATGTTATCTCAAAACAGCCTCAAAGCACATGATTTCATAGATGAGATAACATAAGTCAGAAAGATAAAGTTGTTTGCTTAAACTTATATAGGCATTCTTTGGTTATGTCACCCTCAAGAGCTATGTTCTCTGCTCTCCCTGACCCCCAAGTTGTTGATTTCTATGGACTAATCACCAGAACTTTCTTCCTCTGGTTCCTGATTCAGTTCGGTCAATGGGACCACCAGGAGGAGATCAGAATGTGGGAGGAAAGAGTGATTCTGCTCCTTCTCAGCTTCAGCATCATTCTAGAAGTGGCTGTATCCATAGGGGTGCCCACAGCTCTGTCAAGCAGCCCTGTTTCTATGGCCCTAGTTCTTAACCAGGTTTCAATAACACCATTGACTCTCCCTGCCTCTTTACCTAGAAGTGAAAATGGCTAGTTTCTGGGTACCTTAATAGCTCCTGTTGTTTCCCTTCACTTTGTGCTATCATGAATAGTCCTTTTTGTAAAAGTATGTTCCAAAAATTCTTGTGGGGTTCCAGACTTCCCTGGTGGTCCAGTGGTTGAGACTCTGTGCTCCCAATGCAGGGGGCCAAGGTTCGATCCCTGGTCAGGGAACTAGATCCCACATACTGCAACTAAGAGTTCACCTGATGTGACTCAAAGCTCCTGCATGCCATGACCAAGACCCGGTGCAGCCAAATAAATAATCCTTATTTTTTAAAAAAGAAACAAAAAACAAAAACACCACCTATTCAAAAATTCTTGCGAGGTCCCTCCCTAAGTGACACATAAGTGTTAGAGCTGAGACTGGAAACTAGGTCATCTGACTTAGTCAGTGCTATTTCTACCATGTCATCAGCCCTATCCAAAGGAATGTACTCTGATTAAAACTGAGATGGCTGAAGGGGCAGATAATAGGGGACGTTGCAGAGTTCCAAGCCAGGAAGGCTTCTGATGTAAACAAGCAGACATACAACAGATTTTTGGAGCAAAGCTGTGGGTTAAACCAGAGTGAATAACTAGAATCAGAATGGCAATGAGCAAAGTGAAATTCATGTACAAAATTATACCGGGCATCAGAAATAAGGTGATTACACAGGAAAGGTAAATCAGGTACCCATTTGTTCCGCAAGTGTATGTTGATGGCGCCTCCTGTGAAGGACACCAGGCTGGACAAGGAGACAGAGATTCACGCATGGTCTTTAAGACAAGAATGTGGAAGTGATGGCTGTGTAGGTTGTATTGGCGTTCTGGTTAAAAACAATGTAATGGTTTCTGACAGAAATAAAATGGCATGGAGAGACACATAAGGGCATGTTCAACAAGCTTTAAGGAAATATCTCATCCAAGCAGCTCAATTAAAAAGCAAAACAACAGAACAAAAACAATCTCTCTCCCATCTATATATTTACCTGTTGCTTCCAGTTTACACTGATTGTTAACCAATATATTTAGGTAGCTGGTTTTGGTCAACTGGTCACCCTTCTTTCAGTACTCACTGAACATATGGTAAGCACCATGCTAGGCTCTAGAGATACAAAAGTCTGAAGAGTAGGACCTTGCCCTCAAGTAGAGAACACTCAGTGAGGGAGCGTGTGTGCTAAGTTGCTTCAGTTGTGTCTGACTCTTTGCGACCCCAGGGACTGTAGCCCGCCAGGCTCCTCTGCCCATGGGATTCTCCAGGCAAGAGTACTGGAGTGGGTTGCCATGCCTTTTTCCAGGGGATCTTCCTGACCCAGGGATCAAACTCGAGCCGCTGTCGCCTGCAATTCCCTGCTTTGCAGGCAGATTCTTTTCTACTGAGCCACCAGGAAGCCCCTCAGTGAGGGAGAGAGCAGCATAAACCATGAAAGCTTCCAGGAGATAAATGCTGTGTGATAAGGCTGGTGGCATGTTGTGGGAAGAGGAAAGAGAAACAATGCTTTGGGGGAAGGTGGGGCGTGATAAGCTCTGTGGCTAAGATGGGCAACATTTAAAGGACTAATAGTGAATCTTAATGCAGATAAGGAAGGATTCCTTCCCTTGCTTAGACTGACCCCAACTCAGAGGTGGAGGGATAAGCTCTCCTATTTTGCTCTGTGAAGGTCAGTGGTCAAGGTTGGCTGCCTGCTGGCTAGGGAGGAGGCCATACTCCTGGAGTGGTATCAGGCCTCCTCCTCTTTCAGCAATTCAATGTGGCTCAGTATTGACTATGTAGGAGTGTTGTTAATGGCTGATACCTATGCAGGGGTCTTTGTGGGTTAATGATCTGACCAGTTTATTACAGCTGCTCTGTGGGTGGATTCCACTCATGTGAGAAAAATGTGATTTTGTTTCTCCAGTTTCTTATAAGTATTTTGAATATATGTATAATAACCAACAGCAACAGAAAATGAAAGTCAGTCTTCCTTTGGTGTCCGGCTGCTCTCATTCTCCTGCCCCACTCCCATGTCCTCCATTCCATACATGTTCAAGTATTTCTTTACAATATGTTCTCTCAGACAGTGTTTCGGCCACCCAAACTTGCCCAAACGTCCCCAGCTGAGTCTCATCCAGTGGTTGACGTAACCCTCCCCTGCTTTAGAAGTGCCCTACTCTGAAGTGAAGTGAAGTGAAGTCGCTCAGTCGTATCCGACTCTTTGCGACCCTATGGACTGTAGCCTACCAGGCTTCTCTGTCCATGGGATTCTCCAGGCAAGAATACTGGAGTGGGTTACCATTTCCTTCTCCAGGGGATCTTCCCAACCCAGGGATCGAACCCGGGTCTACCGCATTGGAGGCAGACGCTTTAACCTCTGAGCCACCAGGGAAGTCTAATTCACACAATAGTGATAAAGGATTGACTTAGCTCTGCCACTGTCTCCTTCTTTTCTTCCCTCATAGAAGCCTTTCTTTCTAGAAACATATTTTGATTTCACATTGGTCTGGGGGGTATGCCCCAGATACAGGGATTTTACAACCTGTATGAGGAATAAAAAAGTATGAGGTTTGCTGGTGGTTCTGGCATGTGGATGCTAGCCTGCTAGACTTTTTCCCATTTGGCAGGTGGGGGAGATGGTGGAGGACAGGGAAGCCTGGCATGGTGCAGTCCATGGGGTTGCAGTGAGTTTGGGCATGACCTAGCCACTGAACAACAGCAACACAGCTCCAGGACACTTGTAGGACAAAATTTTGGACTTAAGTCTATACGTAGAGAGCTGTTATCATTTGGAATTCATGGAGGAAAAACTTGCTGGGGCATTGTAGTCTTGGGAGGAGTCATAAGAGCTTCCCTATATGGAGGTAACTCGAGCCTGTTATTTTCCTTCCTTTCTTTCTTGTCTCATGGGCTAAAATAAGTGTGACTTAAGATTTGTGAATACAGCATAGAGAGCTCTTCATTAAAAAGAACCACTGTTTAAATGCCTTCTTCCTGAGAGCCTTCCTTTTGCCTACTAACACTGACAAATGGACTTATCATTTTCGTGCGCAGGAACATAAGGAATTTAATAAGATGAAGCCACTATCTTTATGACCTTGGTGTTCATTGATTCTCTGACTTAAGAATGGCACAGTGATTTTGCCTGACTTTATGGTGAATTTTCATCATTGGTGGTCATAAGAATTAATATTTTTAGTAGCATCATAATTTATGTAAAATATGGTGTCTTTCATGTTTTTGTTAAAGACATGTGGTATAGTAGTTAGAAATTTGATACCATCTCAGCTTCTAATCGGAGAAGGCAATGGCAAGCCACTCCAGTACTCATGCCTAGAAAATCCCATGGATGGAGGAGCCTGGTAGGCTGCAGTCTGTGGGGTTGCTATGGGTCGGACACGACTGAGCGACTTCACTTTCACTTTTCACTTTCACACATTGGAGAAGGAAATGGCAACCAGTGTTCTTGCCTGGAGAATCCCAGGGACGGGGGAGCCTGGTGGGCTTCTGTCTATGGGGTCACACAGAGTCGGACACGACTGAAGTGACTTAGCAGCAGCAGCAGCAGCTTCTAATAGATAAGTGATAACCTGAGGATGTCTCCCCCAAGTAATTATATTAGTATATACAGCTTGCTTTACCTTTTCCTTTATGTGGGCTCATAACTATGTATATTTTTCACCTGTTTAATCCCATTGCTGAAATTGTTCACAGCATTATGTATACTACTTGAAATCATCATAGTTAAAAATTAAACTATTTTAATGAGGTTGTTTTTTCTTAACAGATCTCTGATATGTGGCAAGGGAAGAAGATCACCGTGTGCAGGGCATTATGAAATGTGAGTATGTGGGAGACGTGTCTGATAAGGAGGCTCAGTGACTATGGAAGGTTGAAAAGTAAGGTCAGAAACAGAAGCTGCAAGAAAAAGCAGCAGAAGGGGAGATGTGACTGTTTCAAGGATGAACTTAGTTTTCTAGAGGTGAGCAAATGAAGCGTTAATGAAAATTTAAGTTAGACACCTTCTTGCAATTCCCTTACCACAGGAGAAGATTGTGTCAAAGATTAAACAATGGATGGTCCTAAAAATAATTTTGACAAAATGAAGCCTTCATCAGACTAGGTCCCTGGGGGACTGTGGTGGCCAGCCCTCTTACTCCCTACTTGTTGATTGCTGTGTTGGACACGCAGCAGGAGTGAGAAACAAAACTTTGTAGTTAGTGGGCTACTACGATTTCCCTAAAGTCAGATTTTGATTCCTTCAGTCAGCATAGGTCCTAGCATATGTGAATGAAAATAAGTGCGCAGAAGGAGAATAAATTAGAGAATTAAAATAGACAATTTCCATAAAAATAATAATAATACTGGATCATTTACAAGGTAAGATTCAATAGTTTCTTACTGATAATGGGCAAAATTGACTGAAAGATTGCATAGCTGATTCCCTGGAGTAGGATATGTGTGCTGTATACACGTTTTAGAGAATGTGAAGGGTCTGGTAGTTACTCTAATTTTTCACTCTGATGCTACAACTCCCGCCCTCTGAGGTGCTCTCATTGGCTGTGACTGTGGCACTTTGGAACACCAAGCCCTAAGGGGTTCAGGATGATTGTGTATGCAGGGCTCCATGCTGTGATTGCCATTAGACGGGAGCTGGAATACAACAGGGAAAACTGTTGGCACTAGAACCTGAGGCAGAATACTTAAGGAATCCCTGAGACTGCACTGTTGTTAAAGACCTTGCGGGGAGGGATTTCCAGTCTTCTTTGCAAGCTTAAAAAAGTACAGAACAAATTTTATTTCACTCTAATGCAGCTTATGGGCTTCCCAGGTGGTGCTAGTGGTAAAGAATCCACCTCTTAGTGTAGGAAACACAAGAGAGGTGAGTTAGATCCCTGCGTTGGAATGATCCCCTGGAGGAGGAAATGGCAACCTGCTCGAGAATTCTTGCCTGGAAAATCCCATGGATAGGGGAGCCTGGAGGGCTGCGGTCCATGGGGTGGCACAGAGTCGGATACGACTGAGCAACTAACACTAATGCCACTTATGCCAGCATAAGGGTTCTGTCCTGAATTGAAATTCAAAAACAAACCACAAACTGCCCAAAAGCTGGTAAAACTTACAGTTCTTAATGAAAGTTTTAGCTTAATTTGGCTTGCAAAATTCATGGAGTTCTAGAACTGGACGTGCTCTTAGAGATCACCTAGGAGCAGGCAATGGCAAGCCACTCCAGTACTCTTGCCTAGAAAATCCCATGGATGGAGGAGCCTGGTAGGCTGCAGTCCATGGATTCACTCAGTCGGACACGGCTGAGCGACCTCACTTTCACTTTTCACTTTCACGCATTGGAGAAGGAAATGGCAACCCACTCCAGTGTTCTTGCCTGGAGAATCCCAGGGACGGGGGAGCCTGGTGGGCTGCCGTCTATGGGGTCGCACAGAGTCGGACACGACTGAAGCGACTTAGCAGCAGCAGCAGCAGCAGCAGTATATATTATTTTGTTTTGTAGATGAGGAAACTGAGACCTGAAAGATTAGATGACCTGCCCAAAATCACACTGGCAAAGCTGAGACTAAAGCCCAGTCCCTCTCATTTCTAGGATATTTTTGACCCACACCAAGATTTTGCATGTAGTTTCATTCAGCATTCAGTGTTCATCACTAGTTTAGAAATTTGTATCCTTTTGTTTCACATCAATAGGGTCAGAGCAGTGCATTTATTAACTTGTTCATTCTTTTGTGTACTCCCATTTATCCAACACTCCTTTACTACCTTCTTTGGGCATTGTATTGATCCTCATTACCACTTTCAAAGGAAGAACTCTTCATACAGAAAATAGTACGAATGTACCAATTTCCTTGGGTTTAACACTTTAATTCTGATTCTTTGAATAATTCCTCATAGACTTTCATTTACTTGTTTTTGCAAAATCTAGGGTCAGATGAATTCCGAATATAATAGAAGGGAGATCTAATATTTCTGTTTTTATTTTCCTGAGGCCCATATTTATTTTTGTAATATAGGATTCCAATATGAATTTGCTATACAAGTGGCCCTGTTTTTTCAGTTGCACTTAAGAAAAAAAAAATTATAACTTCCTCAGTTAAATAAGGCCATGTGTTTATTCCATGTATCACCCTATACTTGTGCTGATGAAATTGTCATTTATTTTCAAATTAGTTCCATGTATAAAAAAGTCACTTGGATTCTGCTTCCCCACTGCTGATCAGTGAGAATACTGTGTCTGCCATGTGAGCAATAAACATGAATTTATTACTCTTGTGAAAATTATACCAAAGAAATGATGGACATAGGTCCCCAGGAACTCATAATTTAGTTATGAAGAAGACATAAAGAATATAAGAACCATGAAAATCTTATGCTTTGGATATATTCTTATCCCTAGAAAAAGGTTACTCCTTAGACTACAGAGAAATGAGAAGAACTAGGTCAGTCAGTCAAGGTGTCAGTGTTTGAAGATCTGGGTGTTAAGCCAGATTTTGAAGCAGATCTGAAGATATAAGGAGAGGGTAGTTCAGGTGCTGAAGTTCTCACTGTTCAGAGGAAACACTTGGGCTCGAATTTCTCTCTCTCTCCTTTGAGACTCACTGAATGACCCAGTCTGTGCACTTGCTCCTTCGGAGTGTTCAGGTTCCCTTTCAGCAGCAGTTCCTGAGAGCTCAGTTCCACCGACTATGTAAAGCGCTCTGGCATGTTGTCACATTCGTTCACCTAATTGTTTTTCCATCGAGGCAGGTTGGCAGGTTATTCTCAATCTTCCCCTCCATGCTATTAGTCTTACTCACCACTGGAATCTAAAATATATAAGTGATGTGTGTAGGGGAGAGGGAGGAGGGAAGGAGAGGCGGGTGACTACGCCCCTGAGCTCTAGCTCTGGCTCCGTTCCCGAAGATGTCAGTTTAATAGGCCTTGCTGCTCACATGTGGTCCACAGAGCAGCACCCCAGAGACCACCTTATTAGAAATGCTGAATCTCAGGCCCCACCCGAGATCTGCTGAATCAGTCTACTGAATCAGTTCAACCATTTTCCTGGGTGATTTGTATGCACATTCAGGGTTGAGAAGCTGCTTCACAATATAGTCATTTAAGGGAGCTTTTCAAGGTACTTCCCTGGTGGCTCAGACAGTAAAGAATCAGCCTGCAATCCAGGAGACCTGAGTTCTTAGTTTTTTGAATGTTTAGTTTTAAGTCAACTTTTTCATCCTCCTCTTTCACTGTCTTCAAGAAGTTCTTCAGTTCCTCTTCACTTTCTGCCATTAGAGTGGTATCATCTGCATATCTGAGGTTGCTGATATTCTCTTGGCAATCTTGATTCCAGCTTCATTCAGCCCAACATTTCGCATGATGTATTCTGCATAGAAGTTAAACAAGCTGGGTAACAATCTACAGCTTTGTTGTACTCCTTTCCCAATTTGGAACCAGTTAGTTGTTCCATGTCCAGTTCTAACTGTTGCTTCTTGATCTGTATACAGTTAGAACCGGATATGGAACACCTGACTGGAGACAGGTAAGGTGATCTGGTATTCCTATCTCTTTAAGAATTTTCTGAAGTTTTTGTGATCCGAACAGTCAAAGGCTTTTGTGTGGTCAATAAAGCACAAGAGGGTGTTTTTCTGGAATTCCCTTGCTTTCTCCAGGATCCAACAAATGTTGGCAATTTGATCTCTGGTTCCTCTGCCTTTTCTAAACCTAGCTGCTACATCTGTAAGTTCTTGGTTCATGTACTGCTGAAGCTTAGCTTGAAGGATTTAGAGCATAACCTTGCTAGCATGTGAAATGAGTGCAATTGTGTGGTGATTCAAACATTCTTTGGCATTGTCCTCCTTCTAGTCAGAGCCCCTATATCCTTTTACCAGATGACAAGACAGAATAGACCCACAATGCAGAGAGGTAAACATGGGAAAGAGAGAATATGGGATAAGATATATGTTTCAAAATATATGATAGGGTCTAAGCAGAGGTATACAAAAAAGATCTTCATGACCCAGAAAACCATGATGGTGTGATCAGCTCACCTAGATCCAGATATCCTGGAATGCGAAATCAAGTGGGCCTTAGGAAGCATCACTACTAACAAAGCTAGTGGAGGTGATGGAATTCCAGTTGAGCTATTTCAAATCCTAAAAGATGATGCTGTGAAAGTGCTGCACTCACTATGCCAGCAAATTTGGAAAACTCAGCGGTGACCACAGGACTAGAAAAGGTCAATTTTCATTCCAATCCCAAAGAAAGGCAATGCCAAAGAATGTTCAAACTACCACACAATTGAACTCATCTCACATGCTAGCAAAGTAATGCTCAAAATTCTCTGAACCAGTCTTCAGCAGTATGTGAACCGTGAACTTCCAGATGTTCAAGCTAGATTTAGAAAAGGCAGAGGAACCAGAGATCAAATTGCCAACATCTGTTCAATCATAGAAAAAGCAAGAGAGTTCCAGAAAAACATCTACTTTTGCTTTATTGACTATGCCAAAGCCTCTGACTGTGTGGATTACAACAAACTGTGGAAAATTCTTCAAGAGTTGGGAATACCAGACCACCTGACCTGCCTCCTGAGAATTCTGTATGCATGTCAAGAAGCAACAGTTAGTACTGTATGTGGGACAACAGGCTGTTTCCAAATTGGGGAAGGAGTTGGTCAAGGCTATATACTGTCGCCCTGCTTATTTAACTTATACTCAAAGTACATCATGCAACATGTCGGGCTGGAAGGACAAGCTGGAATAAAGATTGCTGGGAGAAATATCAATAACCTCAGATATGCAGATGACACCACCCTTATGGCAGAAAGTGAAGAAGAACTAAAGAAACTCTTGATGAAAGTGAAAGAGAGTGAAAAAGCTGGCTTAAAGCTCAACATTCAAAAAACTAAGATCATGGCATTCAGTCCCACTACTTCATGGCAAATAGATGGGGAAACAATGGAAACAGTGAGAGACTTTATTTTCTTGGGCTCCAAAATCACTGCAGATGGTGACTCCAGCCATGAAATTAAAAGACGCTTGCTCCTTGGAAGAAAAGCTATGACCAACCTAGACAGCCTATTATAAACCAGAGATATTACTTTGCCAACAAAGGTCCATCTAGTCAAAGCTATGGTTTTTCCAGTAGTCATGAATGAATGTGAGAGTTGGACTATAAAGAAAGCTGAGCACCGAAGAACTGATGCTTTTGAACTGTGGTGTTGGAGAAGACTCTTGAAAGTCCCTTGGACTGCAAGAAGATCCAACCAGTCCATCCTAAAGGAAATCAGTCCTGAATAGTCATTGGAAGGACTGATATTGAAGCTGAAACTCTAATAATTTGGTCACCTGATGCAAAGAACTGACTCACTGGAAAAGACCCTGATGCTGGGAAAGATTGAAGGCAGGAGAAGGGGACGACAGAGGATGAGGTCGTTGGATGGCATCACCAACTCAGTGGACATGAGTTTGAGCAAGCTCTGGGATTTGGTGATGGACAGGGAGGCCTGGCATGCTGCAGTCCATGGGGTTGCAAAGAGTTGAACAGGACTGAGCGACTGAACTGAACTGAACTGAAGCAGAGGTGGAGGTGGCTGGGGCTCAAATAAGTTTGCATCCCCTTATCTTAATCAAGAGTCATTGCTGCACCTAGATCAGTGAATGATTTTCAACAACTCTGAATCTCTTTGTTTGGGAAAGGGGTGGTGCTGAAAGGTAACATTTCAGAGAAGATAACCAGAATATTTAGGGGAAGACAGAGAGCAAATGAGAATGGATAATGTGATTGAGAGTCTTTGGATTCAATAGGAAAGGAATGAGTAGGCGTTCTTCAGTACTGTGGAAAGCCATTCTGTGGATTTCTTTTACTCTTTTGTTCCCAAGTTGAGGAATACTGATTTCAAAAATGTGTGGTCTTTTTATTGCTGACACAAAGGGCAACAACACTTTTCTAATACTGGTGTGGATATGATCCTTGCATCCGTTCAATACATCAACCATCTTGACGTAGAACACCTAAGATGAATACTTCCTAAAATTGTTAGTTGTCATTCAAGACCTTGCACCCATTTATAGAACTATTTAGATTTTGTTTTATTTTTGTAGTAGGAAAATACTGTGTATTTTAAATACCTCCATAGAGAAATGTGTGGAGTACTCCGCTAGGTGCTGCAGATGAAAAGACTATTAAAGGATACCACCCCTGCCTCTGAAGGGCTTAAAATTTATTGTAAGTGGGGCTGTGGGATGGTCAGAACTTGTATACACAAAAACATAAACAACTGTGAAGCATAGCACATATTAAAAGCCAAATGGGAGATTCAGACAAGTTCTAAAGAAGCTGGGGGTTCTCTTACGCTTGTGGATATTATGCTTTGGGCTTCTCCCTCTAAAAGATGTCTGTGTGAACTCGGAGATTTCTTCTATTTCATCACTTTTTCTCACTTAGAGCTTTAATAATTATTTAACTTCTCTTAAAAACAGTTAGCTCAATGCAAAGGTTTCTTGGGTGTGTCCCTGGTGCTAAGTTTAAAGGTACTTCAGAGACACAATGAGTTATCTTGCTAAGCTTGAATATCTAGGGAAGTTATAAGACCTTAAGATAATTAGCTTTTGTAATATGCTTCCAAACTGGACATTTGGCAGATAACTATTGTCCTGCCTTCTCCTTCTAGCAAGGGGTTGTGATTTCCCAACAAAGGCAGAGGAGTTGCAAAACAGCAGGACTTTGCTACAATTAGTAATTAATGAGGTGCTAAAAGTGCCAGAGCAGAGGCTCCCAGACCAGGGTGTGTGACTCAAAGGGATAAGAAGCACACAAAATTTCAAACAAAAGTGTCACTTAAATAAACAGAAAGTCAAGTGAGTCCAGTCTGTGGAATGGGAAATGGTCTATTGACATCAGGAATGATCATACAACTGTGTAATACAATATAATAACGATTAGTCACTACATTTTGCAACTTATGAAAAAGTGTTTTTCCCCCTCTAAATCCTGCAGAAAGTGAGTAGTTATCTGCTTTGCAGTATTCAATGAAGTAAAAATGAGCTCTTAATGTACCGTAGTGTTCAAATAAATAACCAATTCAAACAGGTTCCCACCAGCATGGCTTTCCTCTGCCTCTTTAATGTATATTAATCAATCAAGTTAATTATTAATATTAGTTGACAGGCCAAAGTACTTTACTAATCAAGTAGCCAGAGACCCAAGGTCTAAAGAGAGATTTCTTTACTGATAGGGGCTTTGTTGAGAGAGAACATAAGGGTTGCTTTGGACCATGAGAGTTGCCTAAAGTGGAATACGTTTTCCTGCAGAGTAGAATTCCTATGTAAATTCGGATGAGTATTAAGGCATTTTCAAATTAAGATTTTATGGTTTCTTCAGGAATTCCTTGGCAGTCCAGTGCTTGGGACTCCATGCTTTCACTACCAGGGCCTGGGTTTTATCCCTTGTCCGGGAACTAAGATCTGGCAAGCTGCAAACACGCTCCTCGTCCCCCGCCCCCTCAAATGCACTATGTAAATTTTGGGATGGCAGATAATAACATTGAAATAGGATTTACCAACCTAGAATAGCAGAAGTTCACTAAACAGGTCACTAAAATATCTATCTATATCCGTAAACGGGCTTCCTTGGTGGCTCAGTGTTAAAGAATCAGTCTGGCAATGCAGGAGACTGGGTTCAATCCCTGAATTGGGAAGATCCCCTGGAAAAGGAAATGGCAACCACTCCAGTATTCTTACCTGGAGAATCCCATGGACAGAGGAGCCTGGTGGGCTACAGTCCATATGGTCACAAAGATTCAGATATGACTAAAGGGACTAAGCACGCATGCACACATATACAGATGTACTTTATGTAGGTTTCCTGCTAGAAAGAACAAAAATGGTTAGATGTAATTTGATTATCCTGACATAAGTATTATTCCTTTGAGTGATTTCATTGTTACGTCGATTGTTATCAATGTATGATACTTAATGTTTCAATAATCTTGAGAAAATTTTTCTGTATAATAAGCTTACTTGAGATTGAAAATGCAAAACAGGTGAAAGAAATCTCTTAAAGGTATCCAAATGTTAAGATATTAGGAGAATTAAGCAAGCCCCTGATTTTTGTTTTTGCAGTATGGAACTAATACATACATATCTTGCTGTAATAAAATGCATAACATTTTCACATTTACAAGTAACTGTATGTTCATTATACATGTGAAAAAGCTGAATATATTTGAATTTGGTTCAGTTCAGTTCAGTCGCTCAGTCGTGTCCGACTCTCCGCAACCCCATGAATCACAGCACGCCAGGCCTCCCTGTCCATCACCAACTCCCGGAGTATACTCAAACTCATGTCCACAGAGTCGGTGATGCCATCCAGCCATCTCATTCTCCATCGTCCCCTTCTCCTCCCACTCCCAACCTTTCCCAGCATCAGAGTCTTTTCCAGTGAGTCAACTCGTCGCATGAGGTGGCCAAAGTATTGCAGTTTCAGCTTTAGCATCAGTCCCTCCAATGAACATCCAGGATTGATCTCCCTTAGAATGGTTAGTGAACTTTAATTTGTAGAAATAAAGGCTTCATGGTAGGTTTATTTGATAGCATTTATTAAATGCTAGTCCATTGGAAAAAACCACTAGCTGCCTCACACTAAAGCTATTATTGGGAATTTGGAATTTTCATACTATAAATCACAAAGCCAGTATTTAATGACTTGACTTTAGAGATCTCTTGTCCTGGTACCAGCAGGTTAGAGATATAAATCAATAGTTTACTCAGCAGAAACATTTTAGCTCTATCCATTAAGAATAATGGAACTGTTATGCCTTTTTTTCTTTAAGAAACTTTGTAGATTTTGTGGAGGAAGAGGAATATTGTATCAAGAGCTTTTCCTGTTTTAAAATGTGTACTGAAAAAGAATTCACTGGATCAAGTCTTTTCCTCCAACATACTCTAGAGGGAGTCAAATCTAAGAAAGTTATACTTCCTGCATTTCAACTGCTATTGGTTCTTTTTAGAAATTCCTTTTCTTGGTGACATCGTTGTTTGGCCCTCTTAGTTAATAAAAGTCCAGTCCAGGAAGTGATGAGAACCTGGAGCTAATGAGGCCAAAGTGGGGACAGACTCCCTACACGAACCAGGTAGCATCTTACAGAGAAAATATCCTGTCCTTCGTTACAGACTGCCTGGGTCAGCCTGTGAACCGATGCATGTTTTGGCATGAATGAGGAGGTAAAGAGTGGAGTGAGAAAGTATTTATGAATCAGGGAAATTCTTCCTTCCAGATCAAAATAAAGCTCCACTGTGAGTCTTAACATTGCCATTAATTAGTTGTCTGAAGTTGGAAATGCCATTATCCTCTTCGAAAGTCAGTTTTTCAATTCTGCTAAAATAGAGCATTGAGTTAGAAAGACCCAGATCTACATTTTATGATATTATTTCAACAGAAGATAGTTTACCGTTTGTATAAAAGCCTGCCTTGAAAATCTGAGAATGAGTCAGGAACTTCTAGATAAATTGTGGATGTCTAGTGTTTTGTTCTTAAAATACTTGGACCATCACTGAACATGCATAACTGGACTACATGTTCTTCTCCTAAACACTTATTGGGCTTTTTGCTCCTTTTATGGCACTTTTTTTTTTTTCCATCTGGAATTCCTCCAGCTGCTCTCTGCAACTATAGAAATCCTACGTGTTCTTCAAGGCCCTACTCAGTTGATGTGTGCTCCATGAAAAACACCTTGTACCTTCCAACATTATGGGGATAATTTCTGCCTCCTCTGAACTTTCTTGGCATTTTGCTTTCATTTTTCTTCTAGCATTATCATTTTTTATCTTGCCTCATAATTGTTTTTTGGACATGGCTTACCTCTTCATGCTCAGTCGTGTCTGACTCTTTGTGGATACATGGGCTGTAGCCCACCAGGCTCCTCTGTCCATGGGATTTTCCAGGCAAGAATTCCGGGGTAGGGTGCCATTTCCTAGTCCATGGGATCTTCCCAACCCAGGGATCTTCAACACATCTTAAAGCTCTTTAAGTGTTGCTGCTAAGTCACTTCAGTCGTGTCCGACTCTGTGTGACCCCATAGACGGCAGCCCACCAGGCTCTGCCATCCCAGGGATTCTCCAGGCAAGAACACTGGAGTGGGTTGCCATTTCCTTCTCCAAAGTGAAAGTGAAAAGTGAAAGTGAAGTTGCTCAGTCATGTCCGACTAGTAGCGACCCCATGGACTGCAGCCCATCAGGCTCCGCTGTCCATGCGATTTTCTAGGCAAGAGTACTGGAGTGTACTTAAGTGTAGATCTTTAAGTGTAGATCTGATTATATTCTTCATTTTAAGCAGCATGACTTGCTCATAGGAAATGCTCAAATATTTATTCAAACATGAATAAAAGAATGCTACTGAATTTAAAAAAAACACCTAGTTTTAGAAACTTATTTAAGGAGACATGGAGTCCATTTTAGTATCACTAATTGCAATTCTTCATGCTTCCTCCTTGAATGCTGAGACAGCTCCTATATTTTTTGAGGAAATAGTTTTAGGAAATTTTCTTCAGGGATCAAGGGAGGAAAAATTATTTTGAATATCTTTTTCTAGTGTACTTTACATATTTATTTCTAAGAAATTATAGTTTCGATTTTATTTTCTGGCAGCTATAAGTTGGTATTACTCAAAGCAGATTTTGAGTGAATGCTTTTAAGAGCTGCAAAACATTTTCATATAGTTCATTCTTGTAGATGTAGCCCTTGGGGATGAGGAGTAGCCAGCATTTTCATCATCAGATACCAGTTTATTTCCATATCACAACAGGATCACATCTCCAAGTAGAACTGGACGTGAAATTAGAAATTCTTATATTTAGTACAAAATGTGTATAGACTTTTATTTCACAGTTTCTTAATCATTGCAACTTTGATTTCTGTTATTATGCCTCCTTCTTTTCTTCCTGTTTTGATTTCCACATTTTGTTTCTTCCTTAGAGCCCACAGCTATGACAAGACATTTATATGCTAGGTGTTCAATACATGTTTTATTTGTTTTCACTCTTACTGGTCATTTTCCTCTACTAGGGAGTGGAATTTTATCCAGGGAAACAAGTGATGCATGTGGAATTTATCTTTTTTTTTTGTAACTTGAAATATTACCTGCCCTCTCAGTGGCCTTTTTCATCACAAACTTTTCATCCTGTATTTTAGCTCTTCTGTATTTCTTTCTTCAAGTGCCTACCATTTCACTCCTGTTGGCCATCAGCTTACACTGTGGGATCCCCTCCCTTGGTAATTGCAAAGGCATAAATCTCTGATGATAAAATATTGAGTGGCAGGGCTGATATTTCTGGACCTGAGGGCCTTGTGCATCATCATGTCCTTTATGTTATCATACCATGAACATTTATGGCTTTATCAGTGGGAGTGGCAGAGTGTTCTTCCTTCTACCCTGATGTTGAATCTCTTTCACGTAGGCCTCCTCACCTCTGAGCTCAGTGCAGGGCTGAAGGCAGAGTTCTTATCCATTCTTTTTAACTCCTGTCCCATCCTTCTGCCACAGTTCTTTGTGCCTCTTCTGGACTGGTGTGATGACCAGGGTGAGAAAACTTAATCTCCATTTAAATATGTATTAGAAAATTAGATCTTATATTAATGGTAATACTAGAATCAGAAGTGTCAAAAAGATTGATGTTAAAGGCCAGGTTGAAACAGTATTAAAGAGGGATAAATGCCATTTGCAAAGATGAGCTCTGGTAGGAGTTCATGGCACTCTGTAGTTGAATTCTGTCCCTTAGATTGATGTTTCATTCAACTGATTTCTTTTGGCATTCCAGAAGGCTGAGCAGTATGGAGTGTGTAATGTCTAACATAGATTGCAGAGGCTTTGTGATAACTTATATTCCAAATTTCTAGGTCTTTCTTGTAGAAGGAAGATGTTTTCATTTAAAAATCAAACTATTGATATGGCAGACAACAAAACATATTTTTATCCTTTATATCAAAACTCTGAACAGAATTTCATAATAGAGAGAGTATCATCTATGATTTTAGAGGCTTAGTTTCTGTGTCTTCTTTGATGATTCCATTTGCTGTTTAAGGTGTGCCTTTAAACGATAGAGGATATTTTGAGTGTTAAAGCCATTGTGACTCAACTAAGGAGCAGCTGGTTCTCTGCCCTCATAAGGTGGTATCGTTCTCTTCCCTTGGTTTCAGAGCTGCCTTGGATTTCAGGCTGGCACTTCATGCTTTGATAATGATATAAGTTGCTGGTAAAGTATAACGTATATATGGCCAATATTGATAAAGTGAATGTAATTTTATGATGTTTTCGTAGAATTGAACTGCTCTCAGTATTTCAGGATTTTAGATTTGTGTCATCATCTCCCTTCTTTCTTTTATTCCTTCGTCATTTCTTTTTAATGGCTGAAAAGTATAGAGTAACTGACAAACTGATGTGTTCATGTGTACTGGATCCAGGTCTTTTCTGACACTCTTAAAATGAATGACTGATAAAGCTAGTGCTTGAATATCTTGGAAGAAAGACACTAATATCATAAAAATGTTCAGAATCTAGAACTAAACACATCATAGCTAATGTGTTTATCTATAAAGATATATAAAGAGGCAGTGCCAAGATCATTCCTTGGGAAAAAAATTAGTGTCAGAAGTGTAGTTTTCATAGTAACCTATGCATTACTTAGAGTCATAAGTTTTTGCTTTTATCCTGCATATATATATTTTTTATCCTTCATATTTTATGTTTTGGGGTGCAGCTTATATCAAAGATAGCAATGATGACACTGAAAAAACTATCTTTTAACTGCAAAATTTCCTGAGGGTAAACGGTAAGGACTTCAACAACACGTGTAAATTTCTGTAGTGCAACAATTATCTCAAACATTTAGATATGGCTTTGGGAAACCCACTAAAAGTCTTTGAAGTAGAGAAGAAAAAAAGATTAAGTTTCATTTACAATAATGCAGAAAAATATGTAAAATGTTTATAGGGAAAAAAAGCTTTGTGGGAGCAGAGGCACAGAAATAAGGAACTTATCTTAATCATAATGAACACTCTTAAAAATCTTATCTGAATTATTACTGGTAGACTGCTCTTGTTGCCTTTATCCTTCTGTTCAGTTTCATGCCAAGACTTTTAAAAATGCAAAACATATAGAGAAGTAAAGCTCTCAAAGAATCTTCTCTGTAAGCCTGAGGATTCACACTCTTCCTGTGCTTTGTCTCTCCTCACCCCATCAAAACATCTCAATGCCACTGTGGTTTCCATGATTTATAAAATGATCATTTTTCTTCATATTAGAAAACAAGGAAATATAATCATGTTTCTACTACTATAGACAAGATACATTCCATTAGAAATAAGTAAAGCATTTAGATTCAAACTTCTGAATTAGTTCTGGCCATTAGATTTTGTGCTTAGACATCTGTATTCATCTACTCGTTTGGGGGCTAACTTTTTCTATTGACAGTTGGAGATGTTTTGCATTAAATAAAATTAGTATCTTTTAATTTATGTGCTCTGAGAGGTCTCAGAACTGATGAGGAATGTTTTTCCAGTAAATATTTGGATATTGATTTGTTTACTTTAATACTGTGTACTTTTGCCTTTTAATAGGGAGGTTGACCATTTAGCATAATTTAAATCTTTCTTTTTTATTATTTTGTTTGATGTTTCCTGACTTTTGTGCTCCCTTGCAGTCTCCTTTTACTAGTGATGAGTTATATTTTGGTTTTGACTTGTCTAGGAATTTAGCATCCCATTTAAAATTTTATTCCTGCTTAACTAGTTTATTTTAAGCTAGTTTAGTTTATTAGTGTCTCTTATATTGAAGGTAAAAATATATTGATTTTTAGTTTATTTATTAGTTTATTAGTGTCTCATATTTATTTTAGTTTATTAGTGTCTCTTATATTGACGGTAAAAATATATTAATAGATCATTAGGTTACTTATTTTTATTTCTGTAATTAGTATATTTACATAATTAATACATCTGTGGTAGAATTAAACATTCATGCATCTTCTCACATTCACTTGAGGCCATGTGCTTCCGGGGTCTTGGCTATTTGCTCAGTGGAGATCTTTGACCATAGCACTATAGTGTTGCCTCGTTCCCAAATATGACTTGTTGTCTCAGATTCCCCTGGCAAGGTGGCAGATTTTATTGCACCTGATGGGGGGAGAACTACAGCAGCATGTAAAGCAGGCTCAACTCGACTAAATGCATGACAATTTTTTCTCTTCCCACTGATTCTGCTTTCCACTGAGCTCTGAGCATTGGCATGAGATATGACTTTCCCAAAGACTCTTCAGATGTGATGACTAATACAACCCAGAAGGACAGAGGGGTTAACTTGTGAAGGGATAGTTGACCAGTGAGGAATAGGAGATGAGAGAGGGCTGATTCTCTAGCTCGCTCCCATCTCATCCCCAACTATTTCAGCGTGCGAACGGATGTTCCGTGTGGCCTGCCAGGACATGGCCCCAACCACGCTTTCCTGTGAAGCTGTGCCAGTCCCATGTCGTTTCTGCCCCCGTGCTTCCTTGTCTCATCTGCTGGTTCCTCTCATTCATTCTTGGAGCCACCGATTGCATTCTTTTCCCAAGTGAAGCTATTAAGATTTAATCTTTAACTTAGCCTCTGTTTCTAGGAAATCTTGGTTTTGACAGATATATATTTATTTTAAATATTTCCTATATTGAAATATAAAAATATAGGAATTAAAAAAATAATTCCTATTTTTTTTCCATTTTCTAGATTAAAAAAAATTGGGCTATTTATTATTGAGTTGTAAGAGTTCTTTCTTTTTTTAACATTTAGTTTTAAAAAAAAAATTTTGTTTACTTATTTACTCGTTTTTGTCTGTCCTGAGTCTTTGTTGCGGTGCAGGCTTTGGTCTAGCTGTGGTGAGCAGGGGCCGCTCTCTGGCTTTGCTGTGGGCCTTCTCGCTGTGGTTGTCTCCCCTGTAGTGGAGCATGAGCTCTAGGGCGCGTGGGCTTCAGCAGTTGCCATGTGTGGCCTCAGGAGCAGCCATTCATGGGCTCTAGAGCACAGGCTCAGTAGTTATGGTGCTGGGGCTTAGTTACGCAGAGGCATGTGGGATCATCCCAGATCAGGGATCCGCTTGGTGTCTCCTGCATTGGCAGGTGGATTCTTTACCACTGAGCCATCAAGGAAGCCCCTCTTTTCCAGATTTTTAGTAAACATTTTCATATACTTAGGACAGATGGTAATACATATATACATATACATGTATATATATATATTTTCTCTCTGTGGAGTTTTGTAAGAAATGAAATTTTGTATACATTTCCCTGAGATTTGGGCTTTTCATAAAGCTATGATTTTTGGACATTGTTATATGCCAGTACATAGTGTTCTATATCATTCTTTTAAACACAGTATTCCACAGTATGGATGAACCATAATGGTCTAAGCCATTCCCTTTCAACTTATGTTTCAGTTCAGTTCAGTTCAGTCGCTCAGTCGTGTCCGACTCTCTGCCACCCCATGAATCACAGCACGCCAGGCCTCCCTGTCCATCACCAACTCCCGGAGTTCACTCAAACTCATGTCCATTGAGTCGGTGATGCCATCCAGCCATCTCATTCTCTGTCGTCCCCGTCTCCTCCCACCCCCAATCCCTCCTAGCATCAGACTCTTTTCCAGTGAGTCAACTCATCGCATGAGGTGGCCAAAGTATTGGAGCTTCACATGCTTCCAATTTTTTTGCTGTTACACATAATGTTGCAATAGATATTTTTGAAGGTGCTTCTATGTGCTGTGTGTCCATGTTCACGTATTTCTCTGGGATACAGAAGTTCTGAGTGAGATTGCTAGAGATGAATGTCATGCACATTATAAATTTTACTTGTTACTCCGAAATCCCTCATCTTCCATCATCTGCACATATTTTTACTGTGATCAACTTCAACAGTTTTCAGACTCAACAGCACTGGATAACATAAATCTTTATGCCAAGCCCATATGTGAAAAAAATTTCATTGTTGTTTTAATTTATATTTGCCTAATTAAAGAAGACAAATAGCTTCCCATGTTTTCCCAGCCACTAAAATTGCTTCTTCTAAAAGGGCCTGCTTTTATTCTTTCCTCATGATAGCTTTTGGGCCCACATGTGTTATGAACTGCTATGGAATATTTCACTCTTCAGCCTTTCCTGCTACTGAGGTACTTATTTTTCATAATTATTGACTTTTATGTAAGATTATTAGCAAATAATTATTTTTTCATGTAGTTTCTCAATAGGTTTTATTATCAAATATTTCAGTTTGATTCTTTTAGCAGAAGGAGAGTCTGAAGACTCTTCCTCCTGCCAGCACTGGTTCTTGTTTAGGACACAAAGAAGAATCTAAGGTCTTAGCCCTTGCAAGTAAGTTCATTAACAATAAGGAAAAAAAGAACAGGTTGCAAAGAGTTGGACAGGACCAAGTGACTGAGCAGACACAGAGAAAGAACAAAGAGAACATTACAAGAGAGAGGCGGACATGCCAAGGGAGTCAAATGGCGCTGGGGTACAGAGTTTTTAAGGCAAGGTTATTTGCATAATCCAGGGGGTTGTTGATTGACAGCTTTGATTGACCTCTGCAGGTTATATAACAAGATGCTCTACTGTGGATGTCCTTCCCATAATTCAGTCTGTTATAATTAGATGTATGTACTCATGGAATAATTATGAGCAGTTAATGAGTCCAATGGCCACCCAAAGGTTACTTTAGTACAGAGCAGTGTGAGGTTTGCATGTGCTAGAGTAGGGAAAGTCCTGCCAGTGAAGATGTTGGGGGTGGTTTTTATGCCTCCTCTGACTATTTTTGGAGTACTGGCAAGGGCATGTTAAGGGTGGGGCTTGCAAATTGCTTGGTGGGATTAGGTAGCTCTTGGATAGTTAGCTGAAGGGGCCAACTCTTGTTGCTCTCAGCTAGCCTATCCTTAACAGAGTCCAGCACTTACAATCTTTCTAAATAATAGGAATACTTATGAAGTTTTGATTTTTCTTTTAGCTTTCAGAAATCTTTTTAAACTTCAAATTTTATTATTATTTTGACATAAGCAATTACAAACTACAAATATGGAAATTCATAGGGATAAAAAACACTTTCATATATGTTAATATTTTGTTATATAACTCTTAAGATATTTTCAGTGAATATGTCTATAATGATATATATATATTTAAAAATGACATATAATACCTGTTATTTTATAATTTACTTTTGCCACAATTGTATGATGTAAACATTTCTTAAACTTGTCAATATATTTTTTGATAAGTGTTACAAGGAAGGTATGCTTCTGAACCTTTGAATGTCTTCAGTTGCCTTCACAGATGAATACTAACTTGTCTGAATATTAAATTATTGGGACAAGAAGTTTTCCCTTAGATCGTTTTGCCAATTATTGTTACAGAAAAAAATTTATATCAGCTATTCCTTTTCTTTATAGTCATCATGTAAATTTCTTGTCTAGGTTTATCTTTATGGGTAATAAATCCACACATAACTTTTCAAATCCCTTATCAGTTAAATTCTCTTTTTTATGTGACATTTTCCCCCTGAATATTATGGCATACCAACTAATAAACAGCAGACTTTGATGTCAAATGACCTCAGTTGAAAGACCTAAGTCTTTCCCTATTTGCTTCGTGATCTTGGGCTAGTCATTGTTTCCCTCAGTTGCTAAATCTATAAATATGGAATGGATTATTGAGAGAGCTGAGAAAGTGTAATGCACGTAAAGTGCTTTGAAAGTTGCTGCATGTTTAGATATTTGTTACTTTGTCTACATACCAAAATTTAGTCTTTTCTTTTTTCAAAGTATTTTGGAAGACTGCTTCAGGTATGTATATTACATCACTGATTTGATTTCTCACAGTGCAAATATCATAATTTATGTCTTCCAATGTGAATTTAAATTCGGTTATTACATTTTAGTTTAAGAAAGCATCTCTTCTTACCTATTTCCTTGTTTTTCATATTCTGCTGGTTTTCCATCTCTCCCTTATGGCTTTCTCCTCCATTTCATAAATGTTCTAAGTCCTTGGGTCTTAAATAAAATACCAAATATGTACATCTTAAATATATTTTTTTCAAAGTTCTCTTTCTTTCACTGGGCCTTAAACTTGATGTAACTTCTCTCAGGTTGCCGTTGCTTTATATTTTTCTCCAGAAGTCCAGCTTGCTTTCTTTATTTTTTTTTATTTTTCTATTTATTTACTCTTGGTATTTTCTAACACACTGGCTGTCTGGACTGCCCTTGGGCTTCAGAATCTATTTACTTTAGTGATGGTTAAGTCTACTTCTTGGACTTCTGACCTTATTGGCTGGTTAGTACAGGGAATTCTTTCTCAATTTTCACTAACTGCAACTGTTTATCTAGTGTTTCTATAAAAAATTTGATCTATCTTTATATTCCACTGCCTGCTATATGTCATTTTGAACACATAAGGACATTAAAAACTGCAGTCTTCAATATACTCCACAAATCTTGGCTGTTCCGTTGTTCAGTTGCTCAGTCACATCCAACTCTTTGTGACCCCATGAGCTGCAGCACGCCAGGCCTCCCTGTCCATCACCAACTGCCAGAGTCTACCCAAACCCATGTCCATTGAGTCGGTGATGCCATCCAACCATCTCATCCTCTGTTGTCCCCTTTTCCTCCTGCCCTCAATCTTTCCCAGCATCAGGGTCTTTTCCAATGAGTCAGCTCTTTGCTGACAGATGGCCAAAGTATTGGAGTTTCAGCTTCAACATCAATCTTTCCAAAGAACACCCAGGACTGATCTCCTTTAGGATGGACAAGTTGGATCTCCTTGCAGTCCAAGGGATTCTCAAGAGTCTTCTCCAGCACCACAGTTCGAAAGCATCAATTCTTTGGTGTTCAGCTTTCTTTATAGTCACTGCTGGAAAAACCATAGCCTTGACTAGATGGACCTTTGTTGACAAAGTAATGTCTCTGCTTTTTAATATGCTCTTGTCTGTACCTATGTTTAAAATGTAAGAATATCTTGTTTGTAAGAATTATCTTTTCTAGAAATAAATATGCCATTACTACTGTGTTCACATTCTATCCCTACCCAGCTTTTTGAGAGTTTTCAGGATTAGATCAAGATGTAGAAAGGGAGGTCTCCAGTGGTTTGGGAAGTGGAAGTGGGAAGAAGCCCCTTGCCTGCTTCAAAAACCTGCACCTACCACCAGCGATGGGCTTCCCAGGTGGGGCTAGTGGTAAAGAACCTCCCTTCCAGGAGACATAAGAGATACAGTTTTGATTCCTGGGTCAGAAAGATCCCCTGGAGGAGGGCACAGCAACCCATTTCAGTATTCTTGCCTGGAGAATGGCATGGACAGAGGAGCCTGGCAGTCTACAGTCCAGGGGGTTGCAAAGAGTCGAATAGGACTGAAGCAACTTAGCACACACCACCAGGGATATTCAGGTCTGTCTTCTGGATGATATACTTCGAATCCAGTGGATTGTGATGAATTAAATTCCTGTCTAAAGACCCACTAGATGATTTGACACATGGGAGGTACTCAACATAAGAAATCTGTATGAGAAAGCATGAGAAATCTGTATGTAGGTCAAGAACCAACAGTTAGAACTGGACATGAAACAACAGACTGGTTCCAAATCGGGAAAGGAGTATGGCAAGGCTACATATTGTCACCCTGCTTATTTAACTTATATGAAGAGTACATCATGCAAAATGCAGGATGGATGAAGCACAAGCTGGAATCAAGATTGCTGGGAGAAATATCAATAACCTCAGATATGCAGATGACACCACCTTTATGGCAGAAAGTAAAGAGGAACTGAAGAGCTTCTTGATGAAAGTGAAAGAGGAGAGTGAAAGTTGGCTTAAAACTCAACATTCAAAAAATGAAGATCATGGCATCCAATCCCATCACTTCATGGCAAATAGATTGGGAAACAATGGAAACAGTGAAAGGCTTTATTTGTTTGGGCTCCAAAATCACTGGAGATGGTGACTGCAGCCATGAAATTAAAAGATGCTTGCTCCTTGGAAGAAAAGTTATGACCAACCTAGACAGCACATTAAAAAGCAGAGACATTGCCGACAAAGGTCTGGCTAGTCAAAGCTATAGTTTTTCCAGTAGTTGTGTATGGATGTGAGAGTTGGACTATAAGGAAAGCTGAGCGCTGAAGAATTGATGTTTTTGAATGTTGGTGTTGGAGAAGACTCTTGAGTGTCTCTTGGACTGCAAGGAGATCCAACCAGTCCATTCTAAAGGAGATCAATCCTGGGTGTTCATTGGAAGGACTGATGCTAAAGCTGAAACTGCAATACTTTGGCCACCTCATGCGACGAGTTGACTCACTGGAAAAGACTCTGATGCTGGGAGGGATTGGGGGCGGGAGGAGAAGGGGACAGCAGAGAATGAGATGGCTGGAGGGCATCACCGACTCAATGGACATGAGTTTGAGTGAACTTCGGGAGTTGGTGATGGACAGGGAGGCCTGGCGTGCTGTGATTCATGGGGTCGCAAAGAGACGGACAGGACTGAGCGACTGAACTGAACTGAGTACTGGATTTTTGCCAGTACCACATGACTTGGCAATTTGAATTACGACTACTTACACTGTAAAGAAAGCTGATCGCCAAAGAATTGATGCTTTTGAACTGTGGTGCTGGAGAAGACTCTTGAGAGTCCCTTGGACTGCAAGGAAATCCAACCAGTCCATCCTAAAGGAAATCAGTCCAGAATATTCATTAGAAGGATGCTGAAGCTGAAACTTCAATACTTTGGCCACCTAATGTGAAGAAGTGACTCACTGGAAAAAACCCTGATGCTGGGAAAGGCAGGAGGAAAAGGGGACGACAGAGGATGAGATGGTCAGATGGCATCACCGACTCGATGGACATGAGTTTGAGTAAACTCCGGGAGTTGGTGATGGGCAGGGAGGCGTGGCGTGCTGCAATCCATGGGGTTGCAAAGAGTAGGGCACAACTGAGAGACTAAACTGAACTGAACTTAGGTACTCAACAAATAAGTATTCTTTTCTCTCCTTGTGGTGGGCAGTGTCATCTTCTTTCCTTTTAAGATTCTTCCCCAATGCTTCTTAAAGTCTGGTGTTAGTTCATTGTCAGTCTTAATCCCCAGTGTATGTCAACTTTTCTTTTAGGTGGTGAATGGTGAGATGGTTTATCAGACTTCTAGCTGTTTCATACTGAATTAACCTATGTGTGTTTTAGAAAAATTGCCCTGGTATCACCATGGCAGGAGCATTGATGGGAAGTGAGGTTGAGGAAGAAAGAAGAGCTAGTAGGATACATTTACCAGTTTTAACCCAAAATGACAAAACTTGAACATTCATAAGAGGATTACAGAGAAGAGGGCTGTGTGTTGCAGGTGGATTCTTAACCACTGAGTCAGTGGGGAAGCCTTTGTTAAATTTCTACTGTACAGCAAAGTGGATCAGCTATATGTATATTACCCCTCTTCTTTGGATTTCCTTCCCTTTTAAGTCACCACAGAGCATTGAGTAGGGTTCCCTAACTATACAGTAGGTTGTCATTAGTTACCTATTTTGTGCATAGTATCAATAATGCAGATGTTTGTATTTAGATTTTATTTGCTTATTCTCTTCTCCTCTAGGGCTGCTGCTTCAGATATTAAGTGCAGACCATATATGACTGAACATAAGGTGGCTTTGCTCTCTGATGCAGAGGGTGTTAAGATAGAAGAACACTGGAAAAAATGATTATTCAGTTTTTGTCCTTGTTTCCTAATAGATCTGATACAGATTTCTTAGCTGCAGTTTCTGTACACCCTCTGTGTGTGTGGTGAGTCTCTCAGTTGTGTCCAACTCTTTGTGACTCTATGGACAGCAGCACACCAGGCTCCTCTGTCCATGGGATTCTCCAGGCCAGAATACTGGAATGGGTTGCCATTTCTTCCTCCAGGGGATCTTTCTGACCCTAGGATTGAACCTGCATTTCCTGCATTGGCAAATGGATTTTTTAGCTCTGAGTCACCTGGGAAGCCCATAGATGTCAATGTAACAATTGTCTTGTGTGCAAAAGCAGAGGTGACTGCTGAAAGGCTAAACCCAAAGTCAGTTTATCAGATGACTATGTGATGCTGATTGATGGCTATAGGATGGGTCTTCAATGCCTGTATTATCTCTGTCCTGACCATGCTATCTGAAACTTTCCTTGGATTACTTTCTTTGGACATACTTAAAAAAAAGCAAACCTCATGATGGCAGTGAATTCACAATAAGATAAGAATAACCCAGCTGCTCCTTTACACAGGTGAAAAAGAGTGACCAAGTGCTGGATGCATGACTGGAGAATGGGGAGTGTAGTGGTTATAAAAAACCACGTCATTATTGTTACTATATTTTAATTCAAGCTAGTTTTTATATTTCTACTACCTTACTATTTAATAGAAATGCATGACAAGAATGAGCCTAGCCACTTGTGATTTTGCATCACTTCCAACTTTATAATAGTAACAATTTTATATACATGTAAACATATGTAATATAAAGTACTTTATTCTGATAGGTGAAATCACTTAATAAATGTGGCAAGTTAAACCAACTCATATCCTAAATATTTTTGTTGGCCTGGCCTTATGTGTTTGTTTCTATGATGGTCTGTTTCCAAAGATAACTGTCTACTTTAAGTTCCTTAAGGGCAAAGATTTTGTTTTATTCATCATTGGGTACTCCGTGCTGAGTGAAATGCTTTAAATATAGTAGGTCATCAATGACTTATTGCATAAATAGCAGAAAGTGAAAAATGAGAAGCACAAAGGGAAATGACAATTCAGAACTTATGTTCTAGGGGAAAACTTCCATTGATAGAAATAAGAGACCTGCTTACTCAGGGTCCTAGCAGGCATTCCTGAAAAACCCAAACCATGAATTCCATTGTGTAGTGTTTGAAACAAACAGTTCCTCTTTTTTTATGACACTAAATCGAGGAAACACAGAAATCTGGTGTTGGATAATTTGGTGTGGCCAGAAAGATGACTTGATTCATAACACAAATTAGTTGGGATGAGTGTGATATTTCCCATTGTCTGCAAAACCTCTCAGTCCTTCTGTCCCCTCGTCAACAGACTTTTTAGCCATCATGCCTTTAAGTAGGAGGACGTGTTAGACCACAGACTTCCAGACTCAATTTTTGTATATCCTGATGAAAATTCTCAAATTTCTCTGCTGAATGTAAACATCTGTGTGATGTGTTTAAATTGAAACTTACTGAGTGTTGGCAAGCTTTGCTGAAGTGAATAGGGTGGTACATTTGTGTGGATGGAATTGTTTGGGACAGGAAGTGATAAAACGAAAGAATCTAAGCTTGGGATGTGCTAGCATGTTTGCCTCGGGTTACAACCTGTCCCGTCACCTCTGTTCCTTCCATCTCCTCCCCTCCCGGACTCCTTTTGAATTTACTGACCTCTTTGACTAAAAGTCAATGTAATTCCCTACATTTTGTTTCTTCCTTTGTATTTGTATAGTATGATCCTTCATTCTCTCTGGTTGCATTGCATCTTTCTCAAACTATGTTCCAGGATGACTGACCCAATCTAGCCGTAATGCCAACAACATTTAAAAAATGAGTTAAAAAATTACAAGGGACCTTTGTAAAGAGTACCATGTTAAAAAAAAAAATGTACCACATAGATATAGTTCATTTTTTCCTTCAGTTTTTAATGAAAGGCTTACAGGACTGACCTGGATCAATAAATGTTGCAGATGTGATAACTGGAAAACAACAGGGTGGTATAATTATAAATGATTACCATTTGAGCCTTGCAAATGTACTGAATATATTAAAGACATAAGTACAGATTCAGTGTGAATTGGAATAGAGATCAAGAATAACTGAGGTGAAACTCAAAGAGGAGAAGTCATAGGGTTTGGGCTCTTCTTTCCATGGAATTCTCTAAGCAAGAATACTGGAGTAGGTTGCCATTCTCTTCTCCAGGGGATCTTCCCAACCCAGAGATTGAACCCAGGTCTCCTGCATTGCAGGCTGATTCTTTACCATCTGAGCCACCAAGGAAGCCCCTTTCTAAATCCAGGTTTTATCGATTAAGAGGAAATCTTGTTTAGTATGTTACAGAGAATGTACTCAATGTTTCTTTAGGTATAAATGGGTTTCTTTTCAGTAGTTATGCATAGGCCTCTTGAAGTAAAGTTATATAAAGCCAGTATTTTTGGTGTATAAAATATAATAGATAACTATCACATAAAGTACATACAGTGGTTAGTTTAAGCTTTCAAACTCTTCAGAGCTTATGGTAAAGAATCACTTTTCACCTGGAGGCAGTTAACAGAGATAATTCTTTTATAAGGAAGTTATTTTAAATTAATCTTTATTCTGTTTGAGATTTTGTACTCCTTACAAATTAAGCTAACCTGCCTTACTTTCATAGATGCTGGCAGAACAGGATTCCTGCTTCTGAGACAAAGGACCTTATTATCAACAATACCAAAGACAGAGTTTCAAGCATTTTCATGTGCTGTTCCCCCACACCTCATTCTTATTGGACAGTACAAAAGATTAGGTAATACCTGTCCATGCAGTGAGTTGTATTAAAGGAGAAAGGTCCTGAGATTAGGAAACCCGAATCTTTTATAATGGACAGTAACCATTCCTGCTCTTTACTCTGAAAAGGGACACATTTTTTATTATACGGGACAAAAGACAGACCTGCCCTTTGCTCTGGTGTGTAACCTGTCTTTATTTTCCAAAGGCTCTTTGTTATACAAATATCCTTGAAAAGATAGTCTGTAAGAACGATAGAAAGTGCCTCTGCTCCCAAGATGTGGAAGAATGGAAGAGGCTCATGGAGAACTCTCTCCTCAAACAAAATTTGACAAAAACATGCTTATCCTCTAGATATCTTGCACTTAAACTATTGAGTGATCTGAGAGGCCTATTAAATTTAGTTTGCCAGGGCAATGGTGCTAAGGTGGCTGCGGAGGGTCCAGAATGTTTGAAGAGAGTTTGACACTTTTGTCTTCTCTACTGGGTAGCTGTGGGGAGTTGGGGGAGGTGGACTTATATATCCAACATAATGCTCTTTTAAGATGACTAATCTGATAACCATTCAACATCCCCTGTGCCACTCTCCCTCCCAAAAAAGGTCCTGGCAGCCTTGCTTCATTTGTTTGTGGACAAGATAGCATTTATCATAAACATTTCACTATTTGCCAGTATCCACTCTGATTTCTGACTTGCTCACGATCTCTTTAGGTCCTGAGTTTTGCCTTATTTCCTGTCTATGTCTTTACATTTGTTTCTTGGATCTTCTGTTTAATAAAATTCTTCCAAGAGTGACTGATAATCCTTGTGATAAAACAACTGCTTACTCTTTGGTTTGCATCTGCTGTCCAGTACTCTGCAAAACAGATCTCTTCTAGCCAGGCCTCCAAGATTCTATCTCATTCCTGAGAACTGGTCCACAGGCTTGAAGTCCACACCCAGTTTTCACCAGCTTTTATGAAAAGAAGCCAGACTCTGCCCTAAACCTGAACACTCTTTGTAAGATCCCCACCAGATGGTCATCAAGCTTTTACTTCGTGTGTATCTTCTGGGTTGACAGTGGGGTTGAAAGAATCAAATAGTAATATATAACTGGGAGATATATCTTGAAAACCATTTCAATAAAGATACAGACCTTGGATTTAAAATCTATTTAATTATGGATCAGATATATATGCTATAAAAAGCATAGAGAACACATTCTTTTCATAAGACATGTAAAATTGTCCATTCCTGAGTGCTTCAGATATGATCTGGGACCTATCAAATATGGTGTGAGACAGAGTTTTTTTTAAGAATGAGATAGATATTTTGTAAGGAAAGACCATAAATATTTAAATATGTTTGACTTCAGAAATAATAGACGTTAACTTCGTTGCCCCATACAAAAGTTTGTGATCTTTAAGCAAGGGGAAAACATAGTGTGAGGATTGACATGAAGATCAATGTTAATAACAAGTAAAGACCTTGTCAATCCACACACACTGTTTTCTGTCTACCATTTTGGTCTTGATCTTCTATTCAACTTGAATTTTCCTTATTTTAATTTTTCAGTGTTAATATTTCCATATTATTATATATATTTTAAAGCTACAAATTAAAACAAGATATGAACAAATACATAAAATATTAACTGCTTTTGTATCTGCTTATTTAATTTACCTGGACAGAAATATTTTGGAATAAAATGTGGCCTTAGCTATATGTGCTGTAGCCTATAAATTCTAATCTCCTACTGGAGTGGGAGTAGAGTGTATTTTACTTAGAAATACTGCATCAGTGTTTGGCTACATAGAAATTTCTATGGATTGTTTGGAACTCAGAAATCTGTAGAATTATAGAATGTACTAATGCCTTAGAAATTAGAAAGAAACTTTTTTTTTTTTTTTCTGAATGGAGAAAACTGAGCTCCTGAGGGTTAAAGATAGCTTGATACAATTAAGCTTAACACAGTCATACAATTAATGACAAAACCAGGGCCTCAATTCAAGTCTCCCTACATTAAATTCAGCATTTTCCCCATGATAACCTTCTGTGATTATTTTAGCTTCATATTGAAAAATGAATTAGAATCAAAGAATAAAAAATGAAAACCAATGCCAGTTAACAAAAGACAAGATAATACCCTCAGGGAGTGTGGAGGTATTGCAAACTGAATTGCTTGGGAAAAATTGAACACATACCCAGGATGTAGAGACAGGTCACCAGGTTAAAAAGTGAATCAGAGATCCTAAAAATGCAAGGTATTTGGTGACCAATAGCATTGGAAGTAATAAAAATCAGATAAAGATAATCAAACTTCATATCGCAGCACGTAAGTTGATTGCTCCAGGGATCCAGCACCTCCTTCTGTATCGCCTTCCCTCTCCCTTATGAAGTAATTTCTTGGCCCTTAGAACTGTTTTCGCGATTTATAAAGTTTTGCTGCCAGAGTCCCATCCCATTTGGCAGAAGGAAGGGAACAAAGCCCCCAACAGCTCCACTAATTTCTACAAAGGACTTGACTCCCACAGTCTCTTTACTTCTTGGCTTTAAGCAATGACAGAGTGCAGAATCAGAGGTTGCACAGAAGTCTTGATAACAACTTAGAAAGATGGCCATTGCTTGCTTGCTCTGTTGTTTCTTTTTTTTTTCCATTGGAGAGGTTACTATGTATGTTTCCAGGCTTTAAAGAAAGATTCATAGCTTTATCTTCACAGGTATCTAATTCTGTCTGGAAGGAGTACAGCTATGAACCCCTCAGAAAACCATACTAATATTTCTGTCTAAGACTAACTTATTTTGTAGGATGCTAGTATTTTTCAGTTACTCTAAGAATACACTTGGTAACTCTGTACTTGAGACCTGGTCTGAAAATAGAAATCCCATTTTGTGTGCATGCTAAGTTGCTTCAGTCATGTTCAACTCTTTGAGACCCCAGTGACTGTAGCCTCCCAGGCTCCTCTGTCCATGGGATTCTCCAGGCAAGAATACTGGAGTGGGTTGCCATTTCCTTCTCCAGGGAGTCTTCCCAACACAAGGATCACACCCGTGTCTCCTGCATTGCCAGCAGATTCTTTACTGCTGTGCCGCTGGGGAAGCCTCTCGTTTTGATAGTTGGGTATACAATTGTCTATGTAAGAAATCAAGCTAAAGGGACAGTACTTTCTAATTGAAGGGCATATATGCACTTGTGGTCAGAATTTCAGGGTTTCAGTGAAGGTTCAGCTGCTTACCAACTGGATCACCTAGAGCAAGTCACTTCTTTTTTTAAAAAATTTATTTAATTGGAGGCTAATTACTTTACAATATTGTAGTGGTTTTTGTCATACACTGACATGAATCAGCCATGGGTGTACATGTGTTCCCCATCCTGAACCCACCTCTCACCTCCCTCCCCATCCCATCCCTCAGGGTCATCCCAGTGCACCAGCTTTGAGTGCCCTGTTTCATGCATCGAACTTGGACTGGTGATCTATTTCACATATACAACAAGTCACTTCTTAGTTTCACCATTCTCATTTGTAAAATGGAATAATGAGACTCAAATGGGAAAACATGAGTTGAAAACTTTTCTAAAAACTATATAGCTCTATGCAAAGATTCTACCATCTGAAGAATGTGGGACAATTAGAGAATAGTTGTGCCACAGACAGCCAGACTGATGAAAAATGTCAACTTCAGGTTGTCACACAGTGATTATGCATTTCAGTGTCTCAGCTCTCTAATATTGCTGTTTGCATTTGTGGTGAAGATTTATTTGTTATTGCTTTCTATCAGGACCTTCATCCTAACTGGCCATGGTCAGGGCAGGGATGGGAAAAGTACATATATGGTGATGTTTACTGAAACAGAATTGCCAGTGTTGAGAGAGGTATCCAAGAAGGCATTTTAAAAGCAGTTTTGTGCAACATTATTAACTTAGAATTCTGTGGAGTACCTTGAAACTCGAGTGAAAGAATACTGAGATAGGACTCAGGAGACCTGGGTTCGAGCTTTGCCTCTGGCAGCCCGCTCCAGTGTTCTCGCCTGGAGAACCCCAGGGACGGGGGCTCCTGGTGGGCTTCCGTCTGTGGGGTCGCACAGAGTCGGACACGACTGAAGCGACTTAGCAGCAGCAGCAGCAGCCCTGAATAACAAGGCTGCTGCTGCTGATATTGACAATATTGTTGATGATGAAGGTGATAGTAGGAATAACAAAAACTTTTAATTGAGCAGTTATCCTAGGCACTATGGCTTTGCATATGTTGAATTATGTAATCATCTCAACTACTCTGTCAGGTAGATACTAAAATTATCCTCATTTTACAGATAATTTCTGAGAATCAGACCAAGACTGAATCCGAGAAACCATTGCTCTTAGGAGCCAAGATTTAGTCTTAGCTGTGTCATTCTGAAGCCCATGTGTTTACTGAGTACTCTATTGCTTTTATGTTTTTGGGCCTTGGTTATTCCACCTATAAAGTGAAATGATTAAGGCAGAATCTCCACTTTATTCAAACTCCACATTTCTGTAGATGTTTTAGAAATTTTGCTGCAGAATGCAGAACTCTTACAGCACACTTTGAGTAGTCTACACCAATGGAGTAAATAAAAGAGAAAATATCACCTGAATTTCCCAACATATATTCGTTACCATCTGAATTATTTCTCATTTAATGTCTAACCTGCTAATACTTTTCAAAGAACAGGCAAAGATTCAGACAGGGAATTTTTACAAAATTAAATATGACATATATACTAAATAGGGCTTCCCTGGTGACTTGGGTGGTAAAGAATCTGCCTGCAATGCAGAAGACCTGCATTCGATCCCTGAGTCAGGAAGATCCCCTGGAGAAGGGAATGGGAATCCACTCCAATATTCTTGCCTGGAGAATTCCAAGGACAGAGGAACCTGGCAGGCTACAGTCTATGGGGTCACAAAGAGTTGGAAATGACTAACACTTTCTTTCACTTTCATATACTAAATAAAGGATGCATTTTTAAATGAAAGAAACGCAAGTTAAGGAAGATCAGGCACTCAGGCATGTGTGCTAAGTCTCTTTAGTCCTGTCTGACTTTTTGGCACCCTATGGACTGTAGCCTGTCAAGCTGCTCTGTCCATGGAATTCTCAGGCAAGAATATTGGAGTGAGTTGCTGTGCCCTCTTCCAGGGGATCTTCCTGATGCAGGGATCAAACCCATGTCTCTTATGTTTCCTGCATTGGCAGGAGGGTTCTTTATCACTAGAGCCACCTGGGAAGCCCTCACGCTGTCATAGTATCAGTCAAAGGACTCATTTTAAAACCTTGCTTTGACAGCAAGGAAAAAATAAAGTGAATTGTCCAGTGAAGTGGTTACACGATGGAGATGTGGACAGTGTTAGAACTGGAAGGGGTCTTAGACAATATCTAGTCCAGTAATTTCATTTTACAGATAAAGTGGGATAGAGAGAGTGATAACAAGCTTTGGAGTCAGACTTAATCACATTCAAATCCCTACGCTTGCTACTTACTCGATATTTGGTTTTTGGAAAATTGACTTCTGTGAGGCTGTTCTGTGAGTGAGAATAACACTGTCTGGCTCAGTGAAAGTGAAGGTCCCTCAGTCGTGTCCGACACTTTGTGACCCTGTGGACTACACAGCCCATGGAACTCTCCAGGCCAGAATACTGGAGTGGGTAGCCTTTCTCTTCTCCAGGGGATCTTCCCAACCCAGGGATTGAACCCAGGTCTCCTGCATTGCAGGCAGATTCTTTACCAGCTAAACCACAAGGGAAGCCCAAGAATATGGAAAACAGCTAGAATGATTCTGGCTATCTAATAAACATTCTGTAAAAATTAGTTCCCTTCCTACTTAACTGCCTCATCCTCTATAAAAAGTTCAAAAATTAGTTCCCTTCCTACTTAACTGCCTCATCCTCTATAAAAAGTTCAGAGTTCCACCTCACGAAGTTCCTCAGGTCTTCTGACCTCCACAATCAGCAATGCTCCCAAGCTTATTGGAGATTTGTCCCCCTCTGCTAAAGAGGGTGGCAGTGCCTGTTTTTTTCCTTCCTCAAATGCCCCCTCATACTTTGAGGTACCATTATGAAAAAATAAACATTACTTAGTAGGAAAGAGAGAAAGGACTAGGAAGTGTTTATATCTTAAACAAAATGAAAAAATTGGTCTCATCTTGCAGTCCCTCTTGGGAACTCCTTTCTTTAATTTCCTGTTTTCGCTTTGTCTACAAATATGCTCAATAGTATTACAATTTTAATATTAAAATTTTTAAATTGCTAAAATAACTAAAAGAGTTGTAACCTTTACTTGCTGTCTCTTGTTTCTTGTTAGTTCTTAAGCATTCTCATTTTTGCCAACTCCCTTATACATATGAATATGTTATGTTCTTCTCCCTCATACGTATGAATCAAATTTCTTATCATTTCCATTATCAATTCTATACTCGTGATTTCCATATTCCTATTACACTCAAGTTTTGCATTCATTTTTAACAGTATATCAGTGTGATTAAAACAAACTTTGTCATTTTGGCAGTCCCCTGACTCTCTGCTTCTCTACTCCCTTAAACATTGAAAGTGATTTTATTTTTCTATATTCCATTTGTATTCATGACCCAACAACAGTGTGGAATCTTGGGTATCCTATTGGAATATCACACTTTCACAACATGTCGGCTACTCTGCCAAGTTGATTCTGTCATCACACAGCTCTTCTTTTCCATTATCAGAGGTGATGTTCTAGCACAGATTACTAGGAAATCATTTCTAAAATGTGGCAGCTTTTCACTATTTGATATGTTTTCTCTCTTTTGAGCCATCTGCATAGCTTTGTCAGAAAATAATTCAGGTTGGACTTGCCCCCTTTCCCCTCAACTTCAAGAGCTTAGAGTGCTTTAATACTGCTTACTAAAACAACTCCAGACAGCTTTTCAAGATTGCAAACAAAATCATTCGACCCTAATTCTGGCTATCTGACTTGACTTTACATTCCTTCCAAAAAGTCTTCACTTCAACCAAGTTGAGTTTCTTACTATCAGTCTCCATCTTCCAAACATTTGGCTCCCAGGGAATTTGGGTTTTCCAGTCACATCATTTCCCCAACTAAAAGCATCCAAAGCATATTCATGGCTCTTTGCATCTTTCAAAGCACTTCTGCAGGTATTATTAATCCTTCCAATAATCATGAGAGATAGGTAGATATTATTTTCTCCACTTCTAACAGGAGAAACCTGAGTTTTAGAAAGGCTAAGTGGCTTTTAAGAATCACATGGCTTCAATGAACTCAAAGTCTTATGATTGCAAATATGGTGTTTATTACTTCAGAACATTTTTTGTAATACTTTCTGATACCTCATTATCTTTTCATTTAATATTCAAACCTAGCTAAATTTGCTCTCTTCCTTCCAAGTTTTTTATGGTTACAAAAGCCTACCAACAACTCCTCCCATGTTAGATGACTGTACAATAGATGTTTAATAAAATATTCATTGCTTATCTCTTCTCTGTTAGACCATGAATCCAAAGGGCTGGAGGGCCATCGTTTTAATTTTTTATTTGCCTTCTGAGTGTCTACTGCAACCATTTAATGCTCAAATTATTTTTGTTGAATGAATGACTTCTGTTCTATCTTTGTAGGTCAGAGTTTCCTATGTCTATCACATATGAAACAAAGTTTTACTTTTGTCTTTATTATCATTATTAATTGCTATTTAAATAAAAATATATCGGCAGTATTTGAAACAGCTTTCATTTTCCCTGTGGCAATTCAAGGGTAGAATTAGCACAAGAACTTAGATCAGTTGAGTCAACAATGTCCAGTGTTTTTGCTCCTTGCCAACCAGTTTTAATTTTAATATGAGAAATACAACTTGACATTTCAACCTCACTTCAGTTCTCAGTTATTAAATCTTTTCTGAGAACAAGGTGTGGTGCTCAGTTTTCTCTGAAAATAGAGGAGATGTGGATTAGCTAAGTAAAAGTTAGTGTTATTCCACTGTGATTAGTTCCACGAATGAAAAACAGAAATTCCAACTGGCTCTCTTACATAACTGTACATAATCTTCCTTAGCTGTCATGTTACTTTGACATTGCTAAATTATCTCTGCTTGGCTTGGACTTGTTCATATGACACAATTATACGTGACAAGGCAAGAAAAGACAATGTAAAATACATACTAACTAACATTTCCTAGTCTTTTTGTATTCAGAAAACCTCCGGAAAAACACTAGGTTGGAAATCTTTTCTCATATACCAAATTTGCATTTTTAAAAATATTTATTTATTTTTGCCTGCAGTGGATCTTGGTTGCTGTGCTTGGCTTTCCCTAGCAGCAGCGAGTGGGGGCTACTCTCTAGTTGAGGTGCATGGGCGTCTCTTTTTGTGGAGCACAGGCTCTGGGGTGCTCGGGTTTCAGGAGTGGTGGCACATGGGCTCAGTAGTTGCAGCTCGCTGGATCTGGAGCATAGGCTCAGTAGTTGTGATGCATGGGCTTAGTTGCTCCATGGCATGTGGGATCTTCCCAGACCAGGAATCAAAGCTTTGCCCCTTCATTGGTAGGCAGATTCTGAACTACCAGGCACATCCAGCATTTTAAATATTATCTAAATCTATTTTAAATGAAGCAGAACCACATTAAATTTTTCATTTTTGAATTATTTACTTGTAATTATCACTGACCTGCAAATTTAATTATTTCTGCCTCAATTGTATTTCCTAAATGTTTATTTAATGCACAGATTACAAACACTCAGATTTTTTAAAGGATGTTACATATAATTGGGCTTTTCTCATAGCTCAGTTGGTAAAGAATCCTCCTGCAATGCAGGAGAACCCCAGTTCACTTCCTGGGTCTGGAAGATCCGCTGGAGGAGGGAAAGGCTACCCACTCTAGTATTCTGGCCTGGAGAATCCTCAATTGTATTTCCTAAATGTTTATTCAATGCACAGATTACAAACGTTCATGTTTTTGAAAAATATGTTATATATAATAACTTTGGATGGAGTGTAGAGATTTTATCTACTGGTAGGAAATGGAACCAGCTATCAGTCATGTCTCCTACAGGAGATGTTTCCCAAATTGTCTCAGCCCCAGATTGTAAGTTATTTGAACAGTGGTTTCACTTGCTAAGATTTTAATTAGTATGTCTGGGGCTTAGACATTTACATTTTGGTAGACATTTACATATTCTGAAGATGATTCTTGTAACTGATCAAGTTTTGAATTATAATTTTAGAGAATTGCCACTACTTTCACTCAGGTTTATTGTTTTTCTTGCAAGACTTTTGCAGATTGTTTGCCTCTTGCATGGGTCTGTTTTGCTTATTGTGCATGGGAAAACATGACCTATGAAAACAGAACAATTCATTTATTTAGCAAAAATTGTTTTAATATAAAAGCATTGTTGTAGGCAACCAGAATCTGAAAAAGATGCTACTCTAGCCTTTTCTTGACTATCTTCTTTATATAAACCAGCAGCTTATTAAGATAAAAAATGTTTAAGTTATTAATATCATGAATAAACTGTAATTCTCCAATTAAATAAGAGTTCTTGAACATATACTTAGGAAAATGTTTGAATTAGATGTATCAAGTAATGCCACCATGGGTAAGAACTAATTCCTGCTATCTAAGGGCTTGCAAGAGTGTGTGCTAAGTTGCTTCAGTTGTATTTGACTCTTTGTGACTCTGTGGGCTGTAGCCCATCGGGCTCCTCTGTCCATGGAATTCTCCAGGCAAGAATACTGGAGTGGATTGCCCTGCCCTCCTTCAGGGACTCTTCCTGAACCCAGGGATCAAACCCACATCTCTTGTCTCCTGCATTGATAAGCAGCTTCTTTATCACTAGCACTGCCTGGGAAGCCCCATCTAAGGGCTTACTGTAAAGCAAACATCTGTATAAGACATAGGGAGATAAGGCAAGAATACAAAAGAGTATAATTAAAAACTAACTTTAATAAAAATGACACAAGATTTTAAGAAAAGAGAATTCACAACCAAATGATTAAGAAAAGCTGCATGAGGAAAATGTCATTAAGAGTAGGCAGTGAACGATGAGTAGAAAATTTCTAGATAGAAAAAGAAAAGGATAGTGCTCCATTGCAGACACAAAGAGCTTAGGCAATTATTCCTTGACTGGAAAACACAGGGCATATTTGGGAAACATTACATAGTTTAGCTTGGTTTAAGGCTGTGGTAGAAGAACAGCATAGGATGAGTGCGATGTCAATGAACCAAGTCACCACGTGTTAGACAGGGATTGAAACTCCCGGAATATTAATGCAGAGCTGGTGGTAAGGAGAAAGATGAAGGAGAGGAAGCAATCTGGATGATGATAGGCATCTGAAACAAGGAAGGTGTATCACAGATCAGAGTCTGATAGCATGTACTTGGAAGTGGCTGGAAGCTTTTTTGGAAGTTAGAAGTGGCAATAAAAGGCAGAGGGAACATCTACCTCATTCCTGTGGGTGGAAGAAAATGCAAGGAATGTGGGGGAATATGCAAGGTAGACTGAATCTGATGATAAAGAGGATTGGTATAGAAGAGGTTGAGAACTGGGTTCACTGATGATGACAAATCATGAATTCTGGGGGGCACAGTGCTAGAGTGGAGAGTGTTGACAAGATGTGGAAGCTTGAGTTAGACTTAAAGGATGTAAAGTTCCAAATTGGGAGATAAGTCTAGTTGATAAGTCTAGTCTAGCGCTGCCAGGGAAGTAGAGGGAGGCTGGTCTGCCAGTGGTGACTGAGTTAAACCAGAATGCAGGACATTGTGACATTCAACCTGGTCATGTCATAGGGGATATAGATAATCAGTTATATTATCTATTTAATACTCACAAGAATCTTATTAGTTCCATATTTTCAGTATAAATATACAGATGAAGAAAGTTAAAAACAAGGTAATAACTGGTATAAGGCCTTGTACCAAGAAGTAGAGTCTTATTTGAAAGAGGGTTTTCTGATTTAGAAGCTTTTCCTTGCCTCTTTCTTCCCCTTCTCTCTCCCTCTCTTTCTTCAAATCATGATCCTTCCAAAGGAGATCAAGAAAGTACCATGATGAAGGAAAGGAATAGAAATGAGATGATGCAGTCTTTTAAAAAACAAGGGAGTTTGTTTCAGGAAGAAGTTGACCAACAGATTAAAATGTTTCAGCCAAATCAAGAATAGTGAAAACAGACACAAATTAGGACAAAGGAAAAATCTCCCCCCCTACCCCATTTTTTCTTTTTTCCAGGTAAGATGGCACCATTCAAGAGTGTTGAGCAAAATATATTATTCTGACTGCTGTTTTGAGAAAGTACTGTAGGGAAGCAAGTGTAAGAAGAGAAACCCTTTGGGAAGATTTGCAATAATCAAAGAGAGACAGTGTTGATTTAGGGCAGCTGTACGGGTGAGGGTGGTGATAAATGTTCAGATTCTGGATCTGCTTAGAAGGTACAGCCAACAAGATTTTCAGAAAGACTGAGTGTGGGATATTAGAAAAGTGGAGGGTTAAGAATGATGGGTCAAGAAAGTTTTTGTCTTGAGCAACTGGAAGGATGGAGTTGTTATCAACACAGATAATGAAGACTGGTGGAGAAGCAGAGTTTGAGGAGGAATATCAGGGGTTCATTTCAGATATATATGTTCAGGAAATTATTTGGACATCTAAGTAGAAATTGCAAGTAGGCGGTTGAATATATGTCTAAGGATGAGTAATTCAGAGAAGAGGCATGGGCAGAAATATAAATATGTGAGCTGTCTGTATAAATAGTAAAAGATGAAGAAAAGAAAGTGGAAGTGAAGTCGTGTCTGACTCTTTGCCACCCCATGGACTGCAGCCTACCAGGCTCCTCAGTCCATGGAATTTTCCAGGCAAGAGTACTGGAGTGGGTTGCCATTTCCTCTTTGAGGGGATATTCCCAACCCATGGATTGAACCATGGTCTCCCACATTGCAGGCAGATGCTTTACTGTCTGAGCCACGAGGGAATCCCCAAAAGATGAGCATTATTTCCCCCTTTTTTGATGCTCTTCCCCAAGAACAATACTTCCTAATATAAAGAAAATCCTTTTTATCAAGAACTGATTTTAGACTGAGTGAGATCAGTGGCAAGATAGGAACTAGTTTCTCTCCCCAGTGTTGCAGTAATGTGATATGTTCAACAAAAAGTAGTTTGAAAGTTCCTTTGAAAGATAGAGTATACATTCTAAATGAAGAAGAAGCAGGCACTTGGTGATTAAGATAGTTTAAGTGGTGGCACTTAAAATTTCTCATCAGTAGGCAGAAGCCCAAAGATTTTTAGTCATTGGTTTACTGATTCATTCATGTATTTACAAAAAAAATACTTGTCAAGCACCTTCTGTGTGGAGTGAAATTTATAAAATTTGATGAATGATTTATGTAAAACATGAAGTACAAGAAAGATTCTTGTGCGGTGTTCAGCTTGGGTGAATGGTTGTGCCATTAACCAAGACAGAAATAGCTGGGAGGAGAAACAACTGAATTTGCATGGAAATTAGAGAGTTCATTTATATACATCTTAAAATCAAGGAAGTTACATATGCCAATGTTTGTTTATTGGGCAAATTTTGGAGTGTGTTCACAGCTCAGAGAGAAATCAGGATATGAGGGGTTCCACGCCAGAAACCCTTGAACAGTTTCCTCTTAGCTCTTTGCTAGACTAGATTTTCTTCTTTAGATCTCAACTTAATTGTGACTACCTCATGACCTTTCTCCTCCTATGTTATTCTCTTACTTTTTGCCCTTTTTTTTTCCTTCCCGGTATTATGTATGGTTCTTTGATTACATTTTGTAGGTATTCGCATATTAAATAAATGTCTTCAGTACTTGATGTTAAGTTGCAAGATGGCAATGACTATTTTGTTCCAACTAAATAATACAGCTTTCTGGGATATATAAGCAATCAACAAATATATGCACAATAAATGAATAAGGTATGTATTTGGGAGTTCTTGGCATACTGATGACAGTGGAAGCCTGAGATAGTATTGAACTTTCTAGGGATGGCAAAGAAGAGGACCAATAAAATACTCTGGGGAAGTTCTAACATTAAAGTCAGAAAAGAACAGTCATAGATTTTTGAGACCAGAAAGATAGCAGTGCCCTGAAACCAAATGAAGAAAGTATTTCAAGAACAACACCTCTTGTTGTCATTCAAAGGAAAGCAAAAGTCACACTCCAATTCTTGCTCTTTATTTTGTAAAAAACAAAACAAAAAATTGAAAAGTCCCACAAATCAAACAAAATTAGTCTCTTGTAATTCATCATTTTTGTCTTCTTCTCTATGATCAATTTTATTTATGAACTGAAGATATTGAGTATATTTTCTTGTATATTTCTAACTTTGCATTTGGGATTATCATTTATTTTAGTTCAAAATATTAATAGGTGTTTTTTAAAAAATATTTATTCATTTGGCTGCACTTGGTCTTAGCTACAGCATGTGGGGTCTTTAGTTGTAGCATATGGGATCCAGTTCCCTGACCGGGGATCGAACCCGGGACCCCGGCATTGGGAGTGCAAAGTCTTAGTCCCTGGACCACCAGGTAAGTCCCAATAGCTGTTTTAATTTTCAAAAACCATTATCCAAAAACTCCAATATCTATTATTGTTGAACTATAGACAATATATATTTGTGCAGCTTTGCATATGTGCTTGTGTGTATAAGTGTATGAAAAAGAGTGTATGTGTGTGTTTCATGTGTGTTCTTTTAGGTTAAGGGAGTATTTGAGTCAAGAATATTTCTTAAGTTCTATGTAGGTCTACATTAGAGAGCTCTGAAAATACAAAGTACATAGGGCCTAAATGTACTGATTAGAAGAGTTGAATGTCACTAGGAATGACCCATGGAGTGAATAATTTGTTTCCTTAGGAACATATGGATTCCACTGACTTCAGGAAATATTTTCAGAGTGCACACATATTTCTTCAAGACATTAACATCCCAGGGGAGGAGGAGAAATAAAAACATGACAAGGAGTAATTTAAAATGGCAGGTACTGCAGTTTTCTTTTCCTGAGCTGGAAATCTGATATTTGATACGAATGTAGATGATTTTCTTATGATTGCTATAAAAAGTTGATACTGTTCTTTCCAAAATTCTCTAAAATTTATTTTTTCCTCCTTCTTTGTGGAATTTTGTTGTTTTTGAATAGCTTAGATTGTGGGTACAAAGAAATCAAAACATTGCACATTATTTCTTATAATGTAACCACAAGAAAATGCAAATGCTGAGACTCTGATTCACAAAAGAATATTACCTATTAGTTACGGTATGGTTCAGTGGGAAAATAGAGTCCAAAATTAAATTATGCTTCACTAGACTGTGACACAATCAAACCTTGATTTTTGTGCATCGGTTACATTATTTCCCTTTTTAATTTGAATTTTTCAACATTTTTTATAAGATTATAGCACCTCAGGAGACTTAAATGCTGGACTTTGACATAGAGAGCCTAGGTTCCAAGTCTCATTTTGCCACTAATAAGATATGTGACTGGGAAAATTCCTTAAATGCTCAGAGTTTCACCTTCCCCACCTATAAAACAGGGTGGTAGTGTTCACTTTAGAGATGACTCTGAGAATTAAAGCACATAATTAAAGTGAATAAGTATGTTTTTTTCTTTCTTTACTTCTGAACACCTAGTCTTTGATGGATGTTGCAAGGGCTAGAATGGCTAGGTACATTGTCTATATGGGGGACACATGTACACTCGGCGTGATTCATGTCAATGTATGGCAAAACCAATACAATATTGTAAAGTAAGTAGCCTCCAATTAAAATATAGAAATTAAAAAAATAAAATAAGAAATTATCTACTCATAAAAAAAAAACAAATCCTTGAGAACATAATCATTTACAAAAATCTAAGCTTGAAAAGACAACATTTTGTAGAAAGTAATTTTCAGATTTCTTTTATGTGCTTGCTTTTTCTCTTTTGAAATTAAATTTTTTATAATATGGAAAGATGGTTGGAGAGTTTAGAAACCATAGACTTCATTGGAGAACACAGATTTTAGGACAACGGCTTTTTTTAATGATGACCCACAATAAGAAATAACTTATTTTGCAATCTATTACTTTCATTCATATATATATGTATATATATATAGCATGTATTATATATATATGAAATAAAATTTTTATAAAATTATCCATATATTTGCCATATTTGCAGCTGTTTAATCTTTTCTACTCTTGTCTAGTCTGTTTCATTATTTTAAAAAATTGTCTTTAAAATCCAGTAATTTGATTTTAAGATCCACTAGTGGAGGGTCATCTCATGGCTTGAAAATCATTTTTTACTTCAGATATGTAGCATCTCTGTAACAGAGGCTTTTGTCTGACTATATTCCCACAAACAGTTTCTATGTAAGTTTAAATAAAATTCATGAAATTTTGGTCAATCACTCTATTAGCTTTGGTTTCCCTGGTGGCTTAGATGGTAAAAGCGTCTGCCTGCAATGTGGGAGACCTGGGTTCGATCCCTGGGTTGGGAAGATCCCTGGAGAAGGAAATGGCAACCCACTCCAGTACTCTTGCCTGGAAAATCCCATGGGCAAAGGAGCCTGGTAGGCTACAGTCCATGGGGTGACAAAGAGTCAGACATGACTAAGCAACTTCACTTTCTTTCTTTCTATTAGCTTTCCTGTTCATAGTCTAAAAGATAACATTGTTTTTGGATGCAAACTAATCAACTATCCAGATACAGCAAAACTTAAGTCACCTGCCTTCTGATGCTAGTGACAATTCTAGGCCAATTTTGATGGTTGAGTTGCTGTCGAAAGGTGAACTGGGATACCAGACAGGGCTGGCTTCATGGGCATATGACCTGTGCAGGTCACACGAGGCTTTGGCATCAGAAATGCCCTGTGTTTGGATTAATGCCGTCTTGTGCATCTTCAGTTCTTACTCTTTTTATCTGAGAACTTGCGTTTGTAAGTGGAGTTTGATGGGACAGTAAAGCATGCTCATGAGCAGAGAAGCTGTGAGCAATAAGTGTGGGCACTCTTCTCACCATCCCATTTGCTTAAAGCTTACCTGATGTCTCATCCATGCAGACTTCCATTGGATTCACAGTGTGTTGGAGTTCAGAAACACAGCAGATACAAGACAAGCATGCAATGAAAGTTGTTGTTACAGAAGGGAAAGGAAAGGTAGGGTAACCCACATTTCTTTTTTTCTCTGACCTTCATTGCTCATGGGTAAGTCACAAATAGAGAGCATGGAAGAGTATGTATATCAAAAACTGAAATAAAACAGTTGAGTTAGTTTTATGCAGAATATCCTTTGTGCTGACAACATCAAAATACATATGCATGTACAAGTTACAAAACTGAAATTGTGTAATTTCAATGATTCTGCATGAGTTAGTTTTTTTAGATTTGCCTTTAAAACTGACACTGCACAATATAAAATTACGGTAATATTTAGGATAACAATTTAATTTAAATTGTTTCTTTACTTAGAATGACATTAAATAGGAAATAAAAACACCATGACAATTTAAGAGACTTCAGAAGAAAGGAAAAAGCTTTCCCTTTTAATGATTTATGGAATTTTCCCCCCACTTTATGAAGAAAGGACTTCACATTTACATGTTGTGCTGAGCCCTCTAATTATGTCATTGGCCCAGGCAACATAATCTATTTTATTTATTTATATATACACATGTATACATATCAGGTTGTATATTGTCACCCTGCTTATTTAACTTATATGCAGAGTACATCATGAAGACCGCTGGGCTGGAAGAAGCACAAGCTGGAATCAAGATTGCCGGGAGAAATATCAATAACCTCAGATATGCAGATGACACCACCCTTATGGCAGAAAGTGAAGAGGAACTCAAAAGCCTCTTGATGAAAGTGAAAGAGGAGAGTGAAAATGTTGGCTTGAAGCTCAACATTCAGAAAACGAAGATCATGGCATCTGGTCCCATCACTTCATGGGAAATAGATGGAAAAACAGTGGAAACAGTGTCAGACTTTATTTTTTTGGGCTCCAAAATCACTGCAGATGCTGATTGCAGCCATGAAATTAAAAGACGCTTACTCCTTGGAAGGAAAGTTATGACCAGCCTAGATAGCATATTAAAAAGCAGAGACATTACTTTGCCAACCAAGGTCCTTCTAGTCAAGGCTATGGCTTTTCCTGTGGTCATGTATGGATGTGAGAGTTGGACTGTGAAGAAAGCTGATCACTGAAGAATTGATGCTTTTGAACTGTGGTGTTGGAGAAGACTCTTGAGAGTCCCTTGGACTGCAAGGAGATCCAACCAGTCCATTCTAGAGGAGATCAATCCTGGGTGTTCATTGGAAGGACTGATGCTAAAGCTGAAACTCCAATACTTTGGCCACCTCATGCGACGAGTTGACTCACTGGAAAAGACTCTGATGCTGGGAGGGATTGGGGGCGGGAGGAGAAGGGGACGACCGAGAATGAGATGGCTGGATGGCATCACCAACTCGATGGACATGAGTTTGAGTGAACTCCGGGAGTTGGTGATGGACAGGGAGGCCTGGCGTGCTGTGATTCATGGGGTCGCAGAGAGTCGGACACGACTGAGCGACTGAAATGAACTGAACTGAACTGAACTGATACATATCAGAGTCGACTAAGGAAGCCAGCAGGTAGTTTAAACAATTATGTGCATTCGTGTCTTCGTTCTTTCCTTTATTCAAACCTTCACTCATTTATTGTGCTCCTATTAAGCTGTCCTAGAAACTGGAGATTCACACCTATGGACGTGACAGATTACATCACTGCTCTTGTGCATCTTAATATGATGAGAAGGCAATCATTAAAAATTATTTTCATTGGTAATTATTTCATGACAAATATAGTAAGGGATAAGAAGAAAAAGTTCAAAATGCTACAAAGGAATATAATATACTTTCTCCAAACAGCTAATGTTAATTCTAAGAAAAGTTTAAACTTCTACTTTTATTTATGAATAGTTTTTACATCCCTCATAGACGCCTGGCAGTGTAAGAGCCTATAGGAATATAATGAACATTGGTCCTAAGGAGCTCCCCATTCGTTACCAGTGTTATTTGTTAGTTGTTCCTATGTAATAATGGGTAATATTGTTATGACAGGAATAGATTCAAGGTGGAGCAAAGATGAAGTAATTGCTCTTTTAGGTGTTGGATGATGAGGGTGATGGGGATTAAATGTCTTCAAGGGAGCCTTCTACAAAAAAATAAATGGAAATAACAACTTTTGTTGAGAAATCAATATTTTAAATAGTGGCACTTTAAATCAAATGAAGAATTAGGGAACTTTCCTATGACATGTTGCATTTCCCTGGGCTCTAATGAGAACGGCTCCTCTGGATGTTTACATCGCTTTCTATTGAAACAGAGTTTTTACTAACTTCTGTTCTGGAAAACTCTGAATCCCAAGTAACTTTTTCATCAGCTGTTTAGAACTATTTTAAGTTAGTCAGTTAATACTATCACACCCAAAAAAGTAATGGCAGTGTGCTTCATCTTGGTAGGAGTTCTATTTGTTTGATTCATTATTGCTCTTTATTGCTCCCTTAACTTTCACAATGTTCTAAAATATTTCTCTTGCATTTAGTTTTATGTCTTAAAATTTAATCTCCAGGATTAACTATTTGTGTCTTTTTTTTTAAGTATTAGATTTTATATAGCATAGTAAAGAACCCTCACCTACCTAAGTTTTTCAGAACATTCACCAGATTAAAATTTTTTTATATTATATTGTAAGAAGTAATCTATAACATTCAAGGTAATGAAATATTTTCTCTCTTGATTATAATGAAAACATCTCTAGTTGTTCTGAGACAAATGGGACTTCATTTTGAGGGACTCTGTATTAATTAATGGACTCTTACTTTAACTACTCTTTCATTTTTGTCGTGCATATAGCATGTTGGTTTTGTATTTCACGCACTCGTTGCATTGTCATACAATTCATGACCTCCTTTTCTTATATCCCCTTTGCCAGCTTCCTTAAATTCTCACATGGTCCAATGTTGACCTGGATACAGCTTAACTTTCCTTCTGTAGTTTGTTTTCTGGAAATGAATACTGTGTTGAGATTACTGCTTTATATTATCCTATTCTTACATCTGTGTTGATTTATAATTGTCTGGTTCCATCACATGTTTTTGTGTTATTTCCCTCCTTGTGAGTGAGACTCAGCCTACTTTTAACACTTGCACAGTTTGACAGACAATTAGAAAAAAATTGTTTTGAATGAACACATGTGTCATGAATGTATGAACTTGAATATTTCTAAAGCAGGTGTAAATTTAATGGATTTTTTTCCCCCAAGAGTAATGAGAGATCTCCAGGTAAATCAACTCATTTCCTTTTGTAATTTTAGGAAAGAATAACATTTTTAATAAATCTTCAAATTTTAGGCAGTGAATTAATAAGACCTGATAGAATCTGGAGAACCTAGAACCAGCACTTCAGAAAAGATCCCCCCCCCCACACTAGATATTAAAAGAATAGTCACTTAAATGTCAGATTCCTTCTTACATTTCTACAGTATGGACCTTGGATGCAAAATTCTGACACTTAAAAATATCTAACATCACAGAAACCTTATAACTAAAACCCATTTCTGATAGCCATCTTGTATAATACAAAGATTCTGTTAGTTCTAGCATTGAGGATTTCTTTCCTTTCATGATTTTAGCAATTTATCTAGGATCAAATAATAAATAAATCTAAATCACAAAATAAAAATTTCAGATTCTATATTATATTAAAAAGTAAGAGTCATAAGCCAAGAAGCCTGGATTGTAAGTCGGCAAGTCTTATCTATTGCAATCTGAGCAGACCTCTGACTGATTTCTCTGTGTCTACTCTGGGGTCACTTGCCAGTGCATTCTGAGTAAACCAGGGGAAAATAGGGAACCATGACAGACCAAAATCAGAAGGAAATGGGACTGGCATCTATTCTTTCATCTTTTAACCTAATTTGTAGAAGAATGTCCAGTTTGAGAATGGAACCAACTGAATGAGACCTTATATCTGTACAGCTGCTGTTATCAAAAGAGATTGCACCTTCATCCAAATATTTGAGAACAAGTTATCTTACTTGAGTGAGGGTAACAAACCAGGAAATTCCCACCATCTGACCTGTTACTGAGAAATATAATATCACCACGAGTGATGTTTCCACTGTTCAACATACTGTTAACAGCCCACTGAACAAAAGACTGTCATCACCAGGTAATATATTTAGGATATATTTGATGGAATCTGAGTAAAATGTATCTGATTATACTGTTCTGATTATTTTAAATTTCAAAGCATAGTTGTTTCACCAAGGAGAAGAAAAAAAACAACTAAGATCAAATTACTCAATAACTTAGATAACAGGAGGACATGCCAAGCAGAATAATTCAACTTGGATATCATATTCTTTCTTCTTATATCCAGTTCCTAACTTCGAAATGAATTGAGTACCATAAATTCATTTGGTCTACATTATCCTATGATACCAGTATTCATGGTGGTGGTTAGGTTTTCAGGATTAGTACAAATGCCCACTTTATAAAATAAAACATATGCTTGAAGTATAAACATTTATAGAAAATGTTTTCAGTTTGTCACAATAAAATTATATAGGAAATGTTTAAAAATATTTCTTCATAGATTGGAGCTTGAAGAAAAGTGTATTTCAGTCAGATGAGAAGCTAGAAAATGGCAAGTTTGTGCAGGTTTTTAGGTGGATTTATGGACATTTTCAAGGTCTTTAGAGATTAATAGCATTCATATGATTTAAGCCTAATTTTATGTAAAAACTTTTTTTTAAGGAAGTTTGTTTTGGTATTTTTTGACTGTACCTCGTGGTATGTGGGATCTTAGTTCCCCAACCAGGGATCAAACCTGTACCCTTTGCAGTAGAAGAACAGAGTCTTAATTACTGGACTGTTAGGAAAGTCTGCTTTAAAATTTTTGACTTTTCTCTTTCCTTGGTTCCTGTAATGTTCCACAGATCCACATCTGTGTTATTCCTCGTGACAATACCACAGAAGAAAAGAGTAGAAGAAAGAGATGATGATTTTTTTTTCCCTCTGAAGAAACAGAGTATGCAATGGGAGATATATAAAAATGGAAAAGTGATCAAAATGAAATTAACAAACAAGGAAAGTTATCCAAGATGCAATTATCTCTATTGTCATATAAATGAAAATACAAGAACTGAAGAACTTCAACTTCACTGAAGGCACACATCTTCTCAGCAAAGAAGTAGATTTTGGGGAGGAGATGTTTGTCTTTGGCTCAGTGGAGAAGAATCTGCCTGCAGTGCAGGAGACACAGTTTCTATTCTTGGGTCAGGAAGATCCCCTAGAGAAGGCAATGGCAACCCACTCTAGTACTCCTGCCTGGAAAATTCCATGGACAGAGGAACCTAGCAGGCTATAGTCCATGGGGGTCTCAAAGAGTCGGACATGACTGAGCATGGGCCTGTTTTTCAGCATCACCATGAGGAGTCAAGCGTTGGACTTACAAAGGGATGGGGCCAGGAAGACAGAAGCAGATACCAGCGCAGACAAAGAAGAAAATGGAAACCAGAACCTGAACTGGAGAGAAACTGCACTGAGTATAATGAGTATAATCAAGGGTGGTTTCAGTTCCAGCCAGGAAGATGAACTAGCTCAAAAAAAGCCATACTCAATATTGAGCTGTAATTAAGTGCCAGGCACTGTGTTCATTTCTTCACATGAGTTATTGTAGCTATTTGTCAAAGAACCTCAGTGTGGATAGAACCATCATGAAGACCCATATAATAATATTATTATCCCAGTTTTATAGATAAGACAACTATTACATAGGGAGATTAAATAGCTGTCTAAGATCATTCAGAGGGGAAATGGGAGATATAAGACTTGAACCTGGGAAGTCTGGTATTGGGTCCCTCACTGTTGTATGCAGACATCGTAAAGGAGGATTAAATGGTCTAAACCCAGGACAAGAGGGTCGAGGAGCAAGGCTATCCAGAGCCTAGGTTGGATTCTGCTGGGCTTTACTTGCTGTTTTTGCTGTCATTGATAACCTCTATTTCCAAGTCTGTGGACCTCCCCAATCTCTTAAAAGGTGCCAGGTAGCATACATCAAACCATAGAGTTCCCCATCCTAGCCACTAGGTGGTGGTTAGTACTGTCAACTTAAAATGAGTATTTGCCAGTATGAATAAGGTGAAAAAGGACAAAAGACTTGAGGTTTCAGTGGTTAGAGTAGGCTTTCGTTTTGCACCGAGGTGGTAAGTTACTAGTGGTGACATGGTGAATTATTTAAAAAAAGAAAAAAATAACGTAAAAGGGACAGATTCTCTCATTTGCTAAGAGTTTATCATCTATTGTGTATCAGACACGGAGGTAGAAGATACTGGCAACACAATGATAAGCAGCATAAAGGAGCATGTGGGATGTAAATATCTAACTAGGGTTATCTGTCAGTGGAGTAACTGGATGGATAGAGTTATATACCAGATATGAAATTGAAGAGAAATATCCCCAAATGAAGTATATGCATTTGTGTGTGTCTGTGTGCATACATGCATAATCGAGGAAAGCTTACAAAAAGTTTAGGTATGAAAATACCAAGATGCAAAGACTTTGCCAAGTAGGCAATAGGATGCAGTATCATGTACAGAACAAATTAGTGCTATATCAAAGATACTTGTATTATCAAAGTACTAATTATGGTTTATTTTGGATGACAGTGACTTAAATTTTAATCAGTTGTATCTGACTACTCCCTGACTATTGAACTATATGTGTCTGAAGATCCTTTCTACCAAACTTTACTTAAATAGTTCCTCACTGTATATAAATCAAACTTTCAGAAATTCTGGTCAGATGACATAATTAGCATTGCATGCTAAGTCACTTCAGTTGTGTCTGACTCTTTGCTACCCTATGGGCTGTGTCCCCCAGGCTCCTTTTTTCATGGGATTCTCCAGGCAAGAATACTAGAGCGGGTTGTCATGCCCTCCTCCGGGGGATCTTCCTGACCCAGGGATCGAAGATGCCTCTCTTGCATCTCCTGCATTGGCAGGTAGGATCTTTATCACTGATGCCACCTGGGAAGCCCTAACTAGCATTACTAGACTCATTTAATAATAACTGTGTGTGTGATGTGCTCAGTTGTTTCTGACTCTTGGAGATCCTATGGACTATAGATTGCCAGGCTCCTCTGTCCATGGGATTTTCCAGACAAGAATACTGGGGAGGGTTGCCATTTCTTTCTCCAGAGGATCTTCCCAACCAGGGATCAAACCTGCTCCTCCTGCATCTCCTGCTTTGGCAGATGGAGTCTTTTACCACTGAGCCACTTGGAAAGTCCTTAATAATAGAATGCAGCAAATTGTATGAATATGAAATGAATTCATCTTTTTTGTGATATATATCAAAGACATATTAATATGGAAAAAATTTAGAATTTCAAGTTTGAATAAGCTTGATATTTTGTGCTTTAGAAAGTCTACATTTGGGAAGCTGAGATCAGATATAATTTTTACTATTAGAATACCAATTAGTGATAAGATTGTTGTAACATTTGTGTCTCAAGAAAACACTAAGGTTGATATTATCACCCATGTTGGTGAAAGTGAAAGCCTCTGTGTTGTTTCAAGGTGCAGTATCACCAGAATCAACCCATGCCTGTCACAGGCACACAGGAGTAATTAGAGTAAAACTTAGCCTTTTCTAAAGCTTGGTTGCCTAAATTGTGATGTCCATGGTATCTGGAAAAATCAGCTGTGAAAATGGCAGTAAGGTATTTATACTGCAGATGTAGACATAGGCTTTCTTGCTAGACCCTCCAAAAGAATGACACTAAAACCTATGTTCTAAGATAGACCATCTAATATCACATAAAATCATATAAGCAAGGAAAATATATTCTTAATTATTCATTTAAACTATACTGAAAATGAGAAAATTTAAATTTTCACTCTACATCTATCAATGTGTGTGTCTGTAATCTTCCTGACAAAGCTTGAGTATGTATCTTTTACTAGAAAGCACACTATAGCAAAATCAGGGCCTCATCAATTAATACTATAATCATGACCACACAGAATCATCAGTCAGTTCAGTTCAGTTCAGTCACTCAGTCGTGTCCAATTCTTTGAGACTCCGCAGACTGCAGCACGCCAGGCCTCCCTGTCCATCACCAACTCCCGGAGTTTACTCAAACTCATGTCCATTGAGTTGGTGATGCCATCCAGCCATCTCATCCTCTGTCATCCCCTTCTCTTCCCACCTTCAATCTTTCCCAGCATCAGGGTCTTTTTCAACAAGTCAGTTCTTCGCATCAGGTGGCCAAAGTATTGGCATTTCAGTTTCAGCATCAGTCCTTCCAATGAATATTCAGGACTGATTTCCTCTAGGATGGACTGGTTGGATCTCCTTGCTATCCAAGGGACTCTCAAGAGTCTTCTCCAACACCCAGTTCAAAAGGATCAATTCTTCAGTGCTCAGCTTTCTTTATAGTCCAACTCTCACGTCCATACATGACTACTGGAAAAACCATAGCTTTGATTAGACGGACCTTTGTTGGCAAAGTAATATCTCTGCTTTTTAATATGCTATCTAGGTTGGTCATAACTTTCCTTCCAAGGAGCAAGTGTCTTTTCATTTCATGGCTGCAGTCACCATCTACACTGATTTTGGAGCCCCTCCAAATAAAGTCTGCCACCGTTTCCATTGTTTCCCCATCTATTTGCCATGAAGTGATGGGACCAGATGCCATGATCTTAGTTTTCTGAATGTTGAGCTTTAAGCCAAAATCTCCTCTTTCACCTTCATCAAGAGGATCCTTAGTTCTTCACTTTCCACCGTAAAGGTGGTGTTATCTGCATATCTGAGGTTATTGATATTTCTCCCGGCAATCTTGATTCCAGTTTGTGCTTCATCCAGCCCAGTGTTTCTCACGATGTACTCTGCATATAAGTTCAATAAGGAGGGTGCCAATATACAGCCTTGATGTACTCCTTTTCCTATTTGGAACCAGACTGTGGACCATATCCACTTCTAACTGTTGCTTCCTTACCTGCATACAGATTTCTCAAGTGCCTACTTAAGTATGAAAATTAACCTATCACTCAGAGAGTTATTCAGAATTTCTTTAAATATTAGACTTTATTTGGTTCTACAATTTGAAGGTTTTTGGATGATGTGTTGTTTGAGCTATTATCTGCAATCTAGATAGAGTTTTGGCATAAAATAATGAGCATAAATGATTTCCAGGAAGAGAGAACACAGGATCAAGGTCACCAAGCTGTGAAAATTTAAAGTTCTCAAAAGATTCAATGTCTTCCAATTTGGCTAGAATGTTGAGTTATTAACTGAAAAAACTTGAAAATTAGGATAGGAAATGTTGTTTAGTAGCAGATTCTGAGGGGCCTTAGATATAGAATTCATCATTTTGGTCTTTCTTCTGCAGGTAATATGGGCTTGTTGAAAAAGAAAATCTGAGTAGAACAATAATAACCTAAAGAGAAGCAATTCCAGTCTGTCACTTGTGCATGAAAAAAATTGTCTATTGCTACTGAAGAGAACAGATAAGGTATCAATACTCTTCTAAGACTTCATTGGCTCCCCAAATACATAACAACAAAGGCAAACAAATTCCAAAGTAAACTTAGAAATATAGATTAATGAAAACACTTACATTATTTGGCTACTAGTTATAGATTTAAAACTACCTAAATCACACAATATACACTTCAGTTGTTTATCATATTATATTTGATATTTTTGAGTAGGTGTGTATATGTGGAATTTAAGTATATCATTGAATTAATTTTATCTTTTACTTATTTGTCTATCAAAGATAACCATTTTGTGGGATCTTTCATGCTAAAAGACAATTTGTTTAACATTTTCAACATATAATTATTTGACTATTAAGATCACATCAGAAAAACTAAATTACTCCTGAAGCAGCTTATGTCCTCTGATCATTCCTTTTGAAAAACTCTTATATTCAGCATCAAAAACATTTACCCATTTCAGAGAAACCAAAGTTCAACACACATGAATCTATACGATGGTATTTTTTATATCATATGTGATACTGCTTTAGTTATTTTGCCTATTTCACAAACTTAATTTGAATCTCATCAGTACTCCTTTTGCTCTAACTAAATAATAGTGCTTTAAAGCTTAAGAAAAATGACACTCAAAATAGAACCATCTTTCTTTATCGTCACTGGTCCCTTTCATAGCCTTCCTACCTACCAGTGTCACCTTGCCAAGTGTCAGATACATGGAAATACTTAAAGGAATTAAAAAAAAACACTTATGAGAATGTCTCTAAATGCTCTGAGGAAATGATACAGGGAAAGGAGATCCTAATCTAAATTTACACCACTCAATTTTGAAGACTCTGAAAAGAATACGCTAGTTTGAAGACAGGCCTGAGGTTTTGATTTGTTTGTGCTAAAGTAATGCACAACATTAACAAACAAAAGAGGAAAAGAAATATGATCATATCAGGAGAGACATAAAAAGTATTTGAAAAGTTCAACATCCATTCCTGATAATGCACTTAAAAATTTGGAATTGAACAGTTTCAATTTGATAAAGATTATCTATGAAAAACTTACAGCTTAATGTTATGCTTAATGGTGAAATACTGACTCTTTATTACTGAATAATAAAGAAAAGAGCAGAAATCTATTGAAAATAGGAAAATGACAGAGAAAAGTCAATAAAACAGAAAGCTGACTCTGAAGAAAAGCAGCATAATTGATAAACCTCTCGAGAGACTGACAAGGATTGAAAGAGAGAAAATGAAAATAATATCAAGAATGACATGGGTGTTATTTACTATAGATCCTGAAGCCATTAAAATCATAATGAGGGAATACACTCATAAATTTAAGAATTTAGGGGAAAAGGACTAATTTATTAAATAGATCAGTGGCAAGAATATGTCTAAAACCAAGGATTATGCATAATAAAATTCTGTATAACTGAATGCTTTTTAAAAAGGTTTATGGCTTTGTATTATACAAAATATTATCTATTTAAGGAATAAGTTAAATTTAATGTAGGGTACTTATTTAGGCTATGTTTATACATCATCTTATATGTATATAAAAACATTACATAAAATATTTTTAAAATCCTAAATTGTTTCTTTCTCTATGATAACTATTTGAAAGCATTATTTAGTTTATTTCCCTTTCATCCCAGTAAATCTTCCTTGAACTTCGCTTTGCCTTCATCCACACTGAAATTGTTTCTGTCATAATGACCTGAATGTGTACAGAGGGCTTGAAGGCTCATTCTTTTGTTCTGAGTGACATGGAAAACGTTTAGAAGATTTGGTCCAATGTGTTAAATAATCTGAATATTTTGGAAGACAAAACAAAAAAAAACTAATTTGCTGTACCAGTATCTAGGCAGATAAGCAAAGAAAGGGATTCAAGCTGTAATGAATGATTAGGACAAATGGTGCTGATACGTGACATAATATAAAGCCAAAAATTTGTTATTGGCTTGCAATGTGAAGATCGTCTGTGACCTTAATAGAGTGAGATATGTTGAGCAATGAACGTCCAAGAGAAAATAAAAGAGAAACTTAAAGACAGTCCTGTTTTTTAGATTTTCTAGTTAAGAAAATATTCCTTTGTATTGAAGTCGTTTTGAATTGGATTTCTATCTTGTTATAGCAAAAGGAGCTCAATTTTTTATTGGAGTATAATCGCTTTACACTGTTGTGTTAGTTTCTGCCGTACAGCAAAGTGAATCCCCTGTGTGTATACAAACATCCCCTTCTTCTTGGGCCTCCCTTCCACTTCCCCCTTCCCCCACCCATCTAGGTCATCACAGAGCACTGAGCTGAGCATCCTGTGCTTTAGAGCATGTTCCCACTAGCTGTCTATTTTACACATGGTAGCGTATATATTCAATCCTAATCTCCTAATTCATCCCACCTTCCCTTCCCCCACACTCACGTCCACATGTCTGTTTTCTACTTCTGGGTCTCTATTCCTGCCCTGGAAATAGGTTCATCTGTACCAAACAGAGCAAGATATTAAGCTAATTACCCATTTAACAGTGACAGTGATGCTGTGCTCATAGGAAAAAATATCCTTACAGGACTACAGTGTAGACAATACTCTGCTTATAGAAAGAATTGTTTTTTCATCAAAATTCCTTGTCCTGATTATTAATGCCTTTATAAGAGCTATGCAATTGGATATTTGAATGATTTATCTCCAATATAGAGCTTGTTAATGCTGTAGTGTAAACCTCTCAGACCTGTCACCATCTTTGTTTAGAATAGTAATATCATGTGGTTTAGCTTCTGCTCTTCTGTGTGTAGTAAGCTAAGCACTGATTGAAAATGTGCATAACTTTGTTTTATGCTATTTTATATTTCACAGCAATATCCCTGTTAACATCTGTCAAAGAAGTTGCTATGGAAACTGAAGCATAACATACCATATTATACATACAGATTTAACATTTTGTTTTATATCCTTTCTGGTGGAAATTTTGTGCATATGTTCAGTTTTATATTACTCTGTATTTCAATGTCTTAATTTTCTTTTAATAAAAGCAGAAGTCATTTGATATGCTAATACACTGTCAAATGTAGGGAATTTCTTTCAGCTTTTAAAAATATTTTGGTTTTATGGTTTTAGCAAATAGAGTATATGGGAAAAGACGATTAAAGCAAATTATGCTTTAGAACACACTTTCCCATATCTAGAAATTAGAAAGCAAAGTCTAAATATTGGAAATTAATAATTACCTAGAAAATATTTAAATTATTATAAAGATTATGTCATCCAAAAAGAGATTGTGATGTTGTTTAAGAGACAAAATGATCTTTAACCTTCAGGGTTTTATTGAAAATACGTTATGGTAATATAGGAATCAGGGTAACAACCTATGATATTTTACCTTTGCAAATTAAATTTTATTGTAGTATAGGTGTTTTAATATGTTGTGTTGCTGCTGCTGAGGCTGCTAAGTTGCTTCAGTCATGTCCAACTGTGTGCGACCCCATAGACGGCAGCCCATCAGGCTTCGCTGTCCCTGGGATTCTCCAGTCAAGAACACTGGAGTGGGTTGCCATTTCCTTCTCCAATGCATGAAAGTGAAAAGTGAAAGTGAAGTCGCTCAGTCCGACTCTTAGCGACCCCATGGATTGCAGCCCACCAGGCTCCTCCATCCATGGGATTTTCCAGGCAAGAGTACTGGAGTGGGGTGCCAGTGCCTTCTCCATATGTTGTGTTAGTTTCTGCTAAATAGCAAAGTGAATCAGTTATACCTATATATATATATATATATATATATATATGTCCACTCTTTTTAGATTTCCTTCCCAATTTAGGTCACCACAGAGTACTGAGTACAGTTCCCAGTGCTATACAGTAAGTTCTTATTAGTTACTTATTTTCTATGTTGTTACTGGCTTTTAGTCTCTAAGTCATGTCTGACTCTATTGCAACCCCATGGACTGTAGTCTGCCAAGCTCCTCTGTCCATAGGATTTCCTAGGCAAGAATACTGGAGTGGGTTGCCATTTCCTTCTCCAGGGCATTTTCTTGACCCCAGGGATCAAACCCATGTGTCTGGCTTTGGCAAGTGGATTCTCTACCACTGAGCCACTAGGAAAGCCCATTTTATATACAGTAGTGTATATATGTCAATCCCAGTCTCTCGATTCACTTTAAAATAAAAAAAAAAAGCAAGTGAAACAAAGGAAACAAATTAGACTTATAAAACAATCATTTAAAATTATTTAACTGAGTGTAATGAGTTGTTTCTCTCTCAAGATATTTACTGTTTACTGAGTTGAGTTGTTAGTGGATTACTGTTAATATTTCACTTTGCAGCATAGTTTAAAACTATGGTCTTTCAGGTCATTTCAACCAGTCTCAGGTCTTTGTTGAGGATAGGAACCTGAAGATGAGGAGATGGTCTGAATTGTATTCCCCATCTGGTGTGTCACAGAGCATTCCACATTGACTGTTTGTGGTATCACTGAGCGGTATATTTATAATCAATAACATTACAATTTCACTTCAAAAATAATAAAACAATTGTTTAAATGCTAATTTCCCAATTTTAAGAAAAAAAAATCTATCCTATTACCTTGTAGCTAAATTCTACTTTAAAATGCTTGATTCCTTTGTGTATTTTTCCTGAGTTGTTTCATATCTATTTTTGTTAAGGACTCAATTCCTGTTCTTCAGGTCATAGACTTGTCTTCTACACATTCATTTGATACACAATAGGCCATGCTTTTGACACTGCATGAAAAATCTCCCTGTAACCGTCGTGGGGTAGGCAGAATCTAAGGTGGCCCCCTAATTTCCTTCTGTTGGCACACACAACCTGCACGACCTGGAGAATGGAGAAGACCTATGAATATGATGGGTTTTTACTCCCTTGATTAGGTTGTGCTGTGTGGAGGGACATTTTCCTGCTGGCTTTAAAGAAGCTGCCGTATTGTGACAGGGCCACGTGGCTAGGATCTGAGGGTTGCCTCTAAAATCTGAGATCAGTCCCTGGGGACCCCAGTCTTACAGCTGCAAGAGACCAAGTTCTGCCAACAACCTGAATGAGCTTGGAAGAGGACTCTGAGCCCCAGATGGGAACACAGCCTAGGCCAAAATCTTGGTTACATCCGTGTTAGACCCCAGCAGAGACCCCAGCTGCATTGTGCCTGGACTTCTGACCTACAGATACTGTGAGACAGTAAGTGGGTGTTGTCTTAAGTCTCTAAGATTGTGGTAATTTGTTTGCAGCAATAGAAAACTAACATGATCTGAGTTCCTTTTCTATATTCTTTTCACTCCTTTTCAGGCATAGATTAACTAGGAGCAAGAGTGCCCTACATGATTAATCTCAAAATGGGCAATTAAGACAATAATTGTAATGGAAACTTGGCTAATCAAAGCTGATTTACCTTATGTTAAGGCAACATTCTGTAAGTGCTGCTTATCAGAGTCACTTCTACATTTATATGTGTGTATTTTCTAAATTCAGATATAATGTTTTAAAAATTCCTTGCTGTTGTTCTGTCGCTAAGTTGTGTCCAACTATGCTACCCGATGTACTGCAACACACCAGGCTTCCTTGTCACTCCCAGAGTTTGTGAAAACTCATGTTCGTTGGTGATGCTATCTAACCATCTAATCCTCTGCCAACTCCTTCTCCTTTTGCCTTCAATCTTTCCCAGCGTCAAGGTCTTGTCCAATGAGTCAGTTCTTTGCATCAAGTGGCGCAAGGATTGGAGCTTCAGCATCAACCTTTCCAATCAATATTCAGGGTTGATTTCCTTTAGGATTGACTGATTTGGTCTTCTTGCAGTCTGAGGGACTCTCTAGAGTCTTCTCCAGCATCACAACTCAAAAGCATTAGTTCTTCAGCTCTCAGCATTCTTTATGGTCCAACTCTCACAACATACGTGGCTACTGAAAAACCATAACTTTGACTGTATGGACCTTTGTTAGCAAATTGATTTCTCTAGTCTCTAGTTTTTAATACTCTGCCTAGGTTTGTCATAGCTTTCTTTCCAAGGAGCAAGCATCTTTTAATTTCATGGCTGCAGTCACAATCTGCAGTGATTTTGGAGCCCAAGAAAATAAAATCTGTCACTGCTTCCACTTTGTCCCCTTCTATTTGCCGTGAAGTGATGGAACCAGATGCCATGATCTTAATTTTCTGAATGTTGAGTTTCAAGCCAGCTTTTTCACTCTTCTCTTTCACCCACATCAAGAGGCTCCTTGGTTCCTCTTCACTTTATGCTATTGAGAGTAGTATCATCTGCATAGTTGAGGTTGTTGATATTTCTTCTGGCAATCTTAATTTCAGCTTGTGATTCATCCAACCTAGCATATTTCTCATGATGAAATCTGCATACAAGTTAGATAAGCAGGGTGACAATATACAGGCTTGACATACTCTTTTCCCAATTTGGAACTGGTCTGTTGTTCCATGTCCAGTTCTAACTGTTGCTTCTTGACCCGCATACAGGTTTCTCAGGAGATAGATAAAGTGGTCTGGTATTCCCATCTCTTTAAGAATTTTCCACAGTTGTGATCCACACAGTCAAAGGCTTTGGCATAGTCAATGAAGCAGAAGTAGATGTTTTTCTGGAATTCCCTTGCTTTCTCTATGATCTAGCAAATGTTGGCAATTTGATCTCTGATTCCTCTGCCTTTTCTAAATCCAGGTTTTATATCTGGAAGTTCTTGGTTCACACATTGCTGAAACCTATCTTGAACTATTTTGAGCATAACTTTACTAAAATGTGAAATGAGCACAATATGTCCTTAATTGTTGCTTAAATATCTTCATAAAGTTAGTTTTATGAAATTGCATTGATATAAAAAGTCATTGTTTATGTGGAAGTTTACCTGTCATGGGCCGTGATTATTTTTCCTTACTAAGTGTGACCAGCACTTTGTGTCTTAAGGCAGAGTTAGATTTTATGTCATGGCAAAAGACAGAAGTTACATGTTGATAATAATACTTTGACAATTTACTTAAATGATTCTGTCTTAGATTAGATTGATATTTTCAAGGTTGAGTAATAGTTAAACTGGTTGTAAGTTGGACCCATTTGAAGTTCCTGCTTTTTATTTTCTTCATACATTATCAGCTCACCTCAGATAGTCAATGAATTCTTCATTGGAAATAGACTGATATATGTATAAAATCAAAGTCATGTACAGAGGTTAAAATTAAAAATGAACAAATTTATATCAAATAAATGCAATAAAAATGATGCTCCAAGTCTAAATATTGGTATCAGATGCTGCTGCTGCTGCTAAGTAGCTTCAGTCATGTCCGACTCTGTGCGAGCCCATAGACGGCAGCCTACCAGGCTCCTCTGTCCCTGGGATTCTCCAGGCAAGAACAGTGGAGTGGGTTGTCATTTCCTTCTCCGATGCAAGAAAGTGAAAAGTGAAAGTGAAGTTGCTCAGTCGTGTCCGACTCTTAGTGATCCCATGGACTGCAGCCCACCAGGCTCCTCCACCCATGGGATTCTCCCAATAATGTAAAGTAATTAACCTACAATTAAAAAAAAAAAGAGTACTGTAGTGGGTTGCCATTTCCTTCTCCAGAGGTATCAGATGAGAAAGAGTTTAAAGAAAAAGAAGAACATTAAAGTGAACAAAGTGGTTATTTTTTAGTAGGTGAAAGACACCAAAATACAATGAAATTCTAACAAAATGAAACTTTTACAAAGCAAGTAGAATATCAAAATCCATGAAAGAAAATACATTATAAATCAAGGAGAAAATAAAAAAAAATCCTGCAACTGTTGAAGAAGACTTCAATACAATACAATACTTTCTAATTATTTAAAAACAAATAGGTTAAGTTAGTCAGACAAAGGAAGACAAATATCATGATATCACTTATATGTGAAACTAAAAAGAGAGTACAGATAAATTTATCTACAAAACAGAAATACAATTACGGATATAGAAAACAAACAGAGGGGGAGGGATAAATTGGGACACTGGGATTGACATATACATATTACTATATATAGAATTATTTATTTTAAAAATTATTATTTAATTTTATTTATCTATTTATTTTTTTGATGGTGTAGCATGCAGGATCTTAGTTCTTGGACCATGGATCAAACCCATGCCTCCTGCACTGGAAGCCCAGTGTCCTAGGCACTGGACAGCCAGGGAATTCCCAAGTCTAGCTATTTAAAGCAAAAAGACATTTGACTCAGATAATTTAGTTCACACAAAATGCTGGAAAGAGAAGGGAACTGGGCTATGGTTCCCAGAATCACACTGCTCAATGGACCTGCAGGGTTGCTGCTACCTTTGCCGTGATCAGAGAAGTGGGTAATAATGCAAACTCCACCTGAACTGTCAAGTTCAAGAAAACAACCCTGGAGTTGTAATCCAGCGTCAGGAGACTGCTGCTCGTGCCTCCATTGCAAGTGCTTGTAAGCTTAGTGACCTGGCACCGAGGCAATACCATCTTTGTCCTTACTTGCCAGCTGCAAGAGACAAAATAAGAAGTCCCCTGCTTTACCTGCACCTTCCCAATCTTGAAGTTTGGATCAAGGATCTTACATTTTCAGTGTGATCTATTTCACATCTACATTTGAAATTGCCAGTTAACCTTGGAAATACGGATTTTAGCTTTCCAGCTTTTGTAGTTCCAAAAATCTCTTTAGAAAATAGAGAGAATGGCTACTTTGTGCCAGATTGATCATGTCTACCACATTTGTGAGACGAAAACAAAACTTTGAAAATAATGAGTGTGTATTTGAATCAAAAAATATATATATTAATGCTGCTGCTGCTGCTAAGTCACTTCAGTCGTGTCCGACTCTGTGTGACCCCATAGATGGAAGCCCACCAGGCTCCCCCGTCCCTGGGATTCTCCAGGCAAGAACACTGGAGTGGGTTGCCATTTCCTTCTCCAATGTGTGAAAGTGAAAAGTGAAAGTGAAGTCGCTCAGTCGTGTCCGACCCTTAGCGACCCCACGGACTGCAGCCTACCAGGCTCCTCCATCCATGGGATTTTCTAGGCAAGAGTATTAAACTGAATTATGCAAATCAGTCTCAGACCATGAATTACTAAAACTGGTAATCTATAATATGGATACAAGCCAAAGAATTGATACCTTTGAATTGTGGTGTTGGAGAAGATGCTTGAGAGTCCCTTGGATTGCAAGCAGATCAAACCAGTCAACTCTAAAGGAAAGCAACCTTGCACATTCATTGGAGGACTGATGTTGAAGCTGAAGCTCCAATCTTTTGGCCACCTGATGCAAAAAGCTGGCTCATTGGACAAGACTGTGATGCTGAGAAAGAATGAAGGCAGGAGAAGGGGGCGGCAGAGGATAAGGTGGTTAGATAGCATCACTCACTCAATGGATATGAATGTGAGCAAATTCTGGGAGATAGTGAAGGACAGGAAAGCCTGGCATGCTGCTGTTCATGGGATTGCAGAGAGTTGAACATGACTTAAGGCCTGAGCATGGGTTGCAAAGAGTCGGACTCGACTGAGCGACTGAACTGAACTGAACTAAACTGAAGGCCTGAGCAACAACAACAAAGCAAATAAAAAGAACCTCAAAGGTTAGAATTAGAAACTGTCCTATGAAATTTGGGGATCAAGTATGAAATTGAATCTATCAGTTCAGTTCAGTCGCTCAGTCGTGTCCGACTCTTTGTGACCCCATGAATCACAGCACGCCAGGCCTCCCTGTCCATCACCAGCTCCCGGAGTTCACTCAAACTCATGTCCATCGAGACGGTGATGCCATCCAGCCATCTCATTCTCTGTCGTCCCCGTCTCCTCCTGCCCCCAATCCTTCCCAGCATCAGAGTCTTTTCCAGTGAGTCAACTCATCGCATGAGGTGGCCAAAGATTTGGAGTTTCGGCCTTAGCATCAGTCCTTCCAGTGAACACCCAGGATTGATCTCCTTTAGAATGGACTGGTTGGATCTCCTTGCAGTCCAAGGGACTCTCAAGAGTCTTCTCCAGCACCACAGTGCAAAAGCATCAATTTTTCGGTGATCAGCCTTCTTCACAGTCCAACTCTCACATCCATATATGACCATGGGAAAAACCATAGCCTTGACTAGATGGACCTTTGTTGGCAAAGTAATGTCTCTGCTTTTTAATATACTATCAAGGTTGGTCATAACTTTCCTTCCAAGGAGTAAGCGTCTTTTAATTTCATGGCTGCAATCAGCATCCGCGGTGATTTTGGAACTCAAAAAAATAAAGTCTGACACTGTTTCCTCTGTTTCCCCATCTATTTCCCATGAAGTGATGGGACCAGATGCCATGATCTTTGTTTTCTGAATGTTGAGCTTCAAGCCAACCTTTTCACTCTCCTCTTTCACTTTCATCAAGAGGCTTTTGAGTTCCTCTTCACTTTCTGCCATAAGGGTAGTGTCATCTGCATATCTGAGGTTATTGATATTTCTCCCAGCAATCTTGATTATAGGACCCTTATAAAATAATGATGATGAAAGGTCACATAGTAGCATTTTCAGAATGAGACAAAAGACATAGAGAGTCAAATATATAGCATTAAATGCTTCCATTCTCAAAAGACCTGAATTCCTGGTCTTCTCTTTGACATCAGCTACTTGTAATAACTTTGCCTTCAAATTAAAATAAGAAGTGAGATAGTTTTTATATACTAAGTTTTCAACTTTTGAAACTATAATTTTCAGAGTCATCAAGGGCGGAGTGACAATGATATATTGCATACTCAGAAAAATTATAAATTCATACAAAAACTTTGAAGGGCAATTTGGCAATGTGTATCAAAAGCCTTTAAGATGAATAAGCTTTGATTCAGTGTTACCATTTTGGAAACATTATCCCAGGAAGATAGTCAGAAATATACACAAAATGCTGGGAATAGGTTAGCTAGTAAAACACTATTTAGCAAAATTGTTCAATATTAGTGAAAGGTTAGATAAAATATGGTATGGTATTAGTTCAGTGCTCTGTAACTTGAAAATAGTGTTTTGGAAAATATATTTAGTAACTTGGAAAATATTCATTATATATTATATAGATGTTCATTTATTATATATGTAGAGAATAATTTACAAAATAACATGGAAAACATGATATATATATATATACATACATATACATATATATATATATATAATCTAAAATAATACTGGAAAGCTAATGGAAGTGTATGAACAGTTTTGTAACTGTGGTTGATATATCAGTCAAGATAGGTTACATTATAGTTTGGAAACAAGAAAAACTGAAATCCCAGTGGCTTGATATACAATGGTTTATTTATTTTCTCTCTCTTAAGGTCTGCTGAGGGTACAGGCAGCTTTCCAGGGCAGCTGTCTTCCATGTGGGAGCATAGAACCACCCCCCTGGTTGGGAGCACAGGCTAACTTGATCATGTGGCACTTCCTTAACAATTCTTTCCACAATTGTTGTGGCAGTGGAAGAGAGAGTCTGCTCAGTCTTACAGGTACTTTTATCCCTTGAATTTATATTTCACCCATGCTGCTGCTGCTGCTACTAAGTCGCTTCAGTAGTGTCCGACTCTATGCAACCCCATAAATGGCAACCCACCAGGCTCCCCCGTCTCTGGAATTCTCCAGGCAAGAACACTGGAGTGGGTTGCCATTTCCTTCTCCAAATAAGCAAGTATAAATGATGAAAAGCCTAAGTACTTCAAACTAGAATTCAAAACTTTACTCACCCCGAATGGCTGAGTATCTCAAGTCATTCTAGTGCCTGAAAATTAGCTCCCAATGTATTTCCTTCCTTGACAATAATGTGCTGACTTATCTGAATGCATCATTTATTCTACCAGAGTCTCAATCACACTAGCTAAAATTAGGAAGAAATAGTTACATCAAAGCCTTGATGAAAATTCTAGAATATTTCATCAGTAAATAACAGTGAACTGAGATGCACAGCTTATATTGGTCTCTTAGACGTCTTTGAACACAGTCTGTTTTCTCCTTTAGATGATGCTCATAAATGTTAAATGCAGTGGACTCGAGTGATTTCATAGATGGAAATCATGTTGTTTATTCCAAGCAACCTGCCTTTATTTTCCCCAATGCCATTATTTTGTTTTTTGTTGGTCTCTTAAGTTTTGCCAGGGATTTTTATGGGCTCTAACTTTTAAACAGCAGTTTGTAGTGCTCACCATCAGTAGTGGGGCAGGGTAATATTTTAGTAATGTTTCTTCATCTTGTCTATAACCTTGTTTTAGCCCTTCTGCATTCTGGTGTGAAATAACATTGATTTTTTTCTTAAAGAAGAAAATTTACTTTTATAGTGAACTTCAAGGATGGAATCATGCCCTTTTGTTAGAACTGTATTAACAGCCACTGTGTACCATAGTTAGAAGACCACTGTAGTTGGTATATAAACATAATAAATCATAGAAAATAGGCTGATATTGAGCAAAACCTCAAATTACTGGATCTGCAAGAGATTTAGATTTCTTCCATTAGGGTTATTCTATCTCCAAGGTGAGAATGATGTGGTGCAGCAAGGATTTTTAAAATGTGTCATACAACTCTGATTAAATTACTCATGTATTGATGAATGACTTATTTGGAAGAGGTGAGATGGGATAAATGATGGAAAAAGAAAGACAAATTCTTTAAAAGGGAAATCATCTATGGTATTAAATATATAAGTTATATATGATTCCTTGATTCCTTCTGCATGTGGTTATAATCAAATCCAACTTTTCCTATTTCACATACAAAGTGAAGCTAAGAATTGGGCTAGGAGGGAATTTCAATTGGCTTTGACAGCATGGGGTAATTTTCAGCATGGCTTTGAGATAGTGGGTTTGCTTGGCTAATACATATTTTTCAGTATTGTCAATTGAGACAGAAACCCCAAACATTAGAAAAGTGTTTGAATATGGGGTATTGTGTGCCAGAAAGGCACATTGATTTTGGTGTACAATGTTAAGATCATGAATTTTGCTAAATACAATTGCAAACATATGTTCAATTGTAAAGCAGGGAATGAAAAGCAAATTAAAAAAATAAACAATACAAATGTGTTTCACTAAGAAGCAGTGAATAGCACCAAGGGTGTTTTAAAAAATTTTAACATTGTTCAACTACTATAACTACTTTTTGTATTGCTAATATATTAATGAGCCATATTATTTATGCTATTTCTTTCTACTTTTTAAATAATTGACTTAAGGATATTAAATTATGAATGCTTGTATTTTCCAGATTCAGTCTTTTTATTACTGAAGGCATTTTAAATAAAAAAAGGAACTTTGAGGATGATTGAAATTTTAACTTAATTATTAGAATGGTCTGTTCTGAAAATTTAACTTGGTTGGATCAGAATAGTATGGATTTTGAATGAACACTGATTTAAACTAGTTCAGACTGGGCAAAACCAGTTCAAACCGGCTCAGTTCAGTTCAGTTGCTCAGTCATATCCGACCCTTTGCGACCCCATGAACCGCAGCACACCAGGCCTCCTGGTCCATCACCAACTCCCACAGTTTACCCAAATTGATGTCCATTGAGTCGGTGATGCCATCCAACCATCTCATCCTCTGTCGTCCCCTTCTCCTCTTACCCTCAATCTTTCCCAGCATCAGGGTCTTTTCAAATGAGTCAGCTCTTCACATCAGGTGGCCAAAGTATTGGAGTTTCAGCTTCAACATAAGTCCTTCCAATGAACACCCACAAAATTGCTCAGACCGGTTCAAACCAGTTCAGACCAGTTCAAATTGGTTTAGACTGGTTCAAAGTGGCTCAGACTGGTTCAGACTGGCTCAAACTAGCTCAGACCAGTTCAAACAGGTTCTGACCAGTTTAAACTGGCTCAGACCAATTTAGACTGGTTCAAACTGGTTTGGACTAGCTCAGACCAGTTCAAACTGGTTTGGCCTAGTTCAAACAGATTCAGGCTGGTTCAAACCATCTTTGAGGAGATGGTTAAATCTGATTCAGATTGGTTCCAACTGGCTCAGGGCAGTTTAAACTGTATCAAATTGGTTTTTATCAGAATAGACTGGTTTAGATTGGAATAGACCATGTTGGTTTAGACCAGTTTAGAGTGGAGCAGACCGGAGTAGACTGAAATAGACTGATATAGACTGGAATCGACCAGAATAGACCAGGAATAATAGACTGACATAGACCAGTATTTTCAGGTCATTTTCTGCCATTACTGCAAAAGTATATCCTCAGAGTTACTCCTGTGACAACTGGTGGTTAAACTTCAAATCTGAGAATGTGTCATTTTCCTTTCTCTCAAACTTACAAGCAAAAGGAAGGATTCAGTTTATTTATTCTTTCATCTACTTAATGTATGCCTTTCTCTAAGATGTATATGCTTGTCTATTTTTCTCTTACATTTGTCTTGGTAATGGAGCCTGTCTTAAATCCCAAGTTTCTGTAGGATAGGGACCATGCCTATTTAATTTGCTTTTAACACATCCAAACCAATGCAATAAAAATATATGAACTTAACACATGAATCTTGATGATGATGATTATAATAATTTGTTGTTTCTCTTTTGCTAATCCATTCTTGCTGACAGCAAAGTTTTTTGTATTTTTGTATATATTTTCATATTTCAGCAAAACTGTAAAGACATAATGCATAAAATTTGACTTCAATATTTCTTTAATTTTATCCCAATTCTCTAGCTCTTTTCTATTTATCTGCTGAAATTACAGATGAAGTCAAATCTTTAAATTCATTGCAAATTTCTCTTTGGATTTACAAGTCTGTTGATTATATCATATTAGTCACTATTAATATAAGGTGAACATTAAAGAAATGGGAAAGGAATAGTTAAAAGAAAAATACTACACAACAATGCATGGTATTTCTCTCCCCACATTCTAATGTAATCCATCATGGCCCAGACTTTAAAAATCTGCTGGGTTCCCAGAGAATTATGAGCATTCTTTTCTTCACTGAGATTTTCTGTGTTCTATACATTTAAGAAACTCCATACTTTTTTCTTTTTTTTTAACCTCAGAGAGGATCTACTGTACATGCAAAAGTAACTTACAGAGAGTCACATTTCAATATAAATATGTAACTATAATAGTAATAAGCATATCACTAACATTAAGTCACTAACATTGTCTTCTCATTGGAAATCATATCATTACAGTTATTAATTGATATCTGTAGGCTTCCTTACATTGCTTCACATGCTATACCTAAACACTTGGATTTTCAAAAGCAGGTTTCATGTTACATACATCATCTATATGCTTATATCCCCACCTTGTATAGTTCAGCAAACAATGGATTCTAATAATAAAAATATTTAAGTACATCTTGAATATAGTTGCTATTATTAGTTAGTATGGTATTCTTATGCATTAGTTTATGGAGTTAACCACAAGTCTCAAACGAAAGTTAAATTATAAATTCCTAAAGAGAAAACCCTTTAGGTAATGGATCTTTATTTACTTGCATGTTTTATACATCAACATAGCTCTCGGTGAATTCACTCTTTTATCTTCTCCTATCTCCATGCCATTTTGTCTGTTCTCCCACTACTGAAATTTGGTAGTAGCTCCCTTTGGGTAGATCTGAAGTCTAATACTCTAGCCTGTGTGAAACAAAGGAGAGAAATTTGTTGAAAGACTATAAGTGGCTGAAATATTTTTGACAACATCCAAAACTGCAATCCTAAAAGAGCACTACCTTCACTCAGATCTCACTTAGTCATTGTTTATACAATATTAAATATTATATGTGCAACATATATAGGAAGTATCCGTTCGTTCCACCGCTCAGTCGTGTCCGACTCTGTGACCCCGTGGACTGTAGCCTACCAGGCTTCTCCGTCCATGGGATTCTCCAGGCAAGAATACTGGAGTGGGTTACCGTTTCCTTCTCCAGGGGATATTCCTGACCCAGGGATCGAACCCGGGTCTCCCGCATTGGAGGCAGACGCTTTAACCTCTGAGCCACCGTAGGTGCTCTAAAAATAAAATTGAGTCCTGTCAGCTTTGTATCAAAAGAAGAGACTAAAATGAATCTACATAAAACAGACAAAACTTGAACAGCAGTGTGTGTTTTGTTTAATTTGTATATGTAAGATAACCTGCACCTTTCAGTAGTTCCCAAGGTAACACTGGTACATCATAGTTAAATAATTGGAATTTGCAATAATGGCTTTGAGTCTTCTAGAATAAGTTAAATAATTTTAATTTCTGTTTCTTTAATGACATTTTGGAGTACACACACACAAAAAACTTTTTCAGGCAAATATTATCTTCTTTGAGGTCAAAAAATTCATGAAATTTGACACAAAAATCTTTCAAACAAATACAAGTGATACCATAACAACTGAAGAAATCTGTGTCCCACAATAAGAAAAGGTTTACTGAAAGATGGTCTATCAACCCAATAGAATGTTATTGAATCATTTAAACTATACTCATGAGAACTATATAAAGATATGGAATGTTAACAGTGTTAAGTGAAGAAGTGATCATAGAATTACACAGACATTTGATTGATCACTGCTATTTAAAAGAAGCTTATTTGTCAATAAAGATTGGAATGAAATAAAAGAAATGGAAACACAGAACATAGAGGCCATGAAGCCATGTTCACAAACTTGGAAACAGGTTTCCTGAGTTTGGGTTCCAGATTTGTTGCTTTTTAGTTGCCCTACTTTGAGCAAATTATGAAACTAAACCCAAGTGTCTTAGTTTAGTCATCTGATAAACAAGGACAGATTATCTTTGTATTCTTTTATAAGGATTAAGCATATAGTATATGTGAAAAACACTAAGAATAATGCCTGGAACATAAAATTACTACATATGTTGATAAAACTTTTAAAAATAATTATATTATATTGCTGAGATTAAAGGGGCTTCCCAGATGGTGCAATGGTAAAGGATCTGCCTGCAATGCAGAAGAAGTGAATTTGATCCCTGGGTCAAGAAGATCCCTTGGAGAAGGAAATGGCGACTCACTCCAGTATTCTTGCCTGGGAAATCCCATGGACAAAGGAGCCTGGTGTGCTAGATGAGATTAAAGGGGAATTTTGTGTTAGGTAAATTTTGAATTAGGTAAAGTGAGTTAGGTAATTTTGAATTAGGTAAAGTGAATTAAAATAAAAGATTGCATCATGTGAGTTACTATCACTTAAAAAGTCAAGAAATTGCATAAATGATTTAGAGAAAATGATTAAAGTGAAATATTTTTGGATTTTGAAAGAAATACACTTAGCTACCTGGAAAGTTCAGCTAATAGTTGATTTCCTAAAACACCTAGATTAGTCCAGACATTACTATCTCTAGTTATTTGTCTTTTGTTTTACAAACTGCCACCATATTATTCTCTGCATTTATCCTTGGTTATGTCATGTATGTTTGGCTTTTGCAGTTATACATTTAGTTTGTATTCACTAATATTATTTAATTTTCTCTTCACATAAATAATGGCAAGTAACTAAATCCTATTGGGCTTTGACATTTTCTTTCCACAGAAACGTTTTTGAAAGTAAAAACTCAACTTCCCTTCTAAGTGTCCACACTCTACTTTGTGACTCATTTTGCTGTGATTTTCATGTAGTTTCTTCAGGTCCCTGATCTTTTCCTTTTGAACCTCTTAGAAGGGACTCTCTGGGATCCAGAAATTCTTATGGGTCAGGTGTAAAATTCCTTTATGGGTACTGTAGTCTATGGAGACTGGAAACTCAGCTGCTACCATTGGCAGTTGCTAGGAAATTCCAGATTAACAATGGTCTTAACTTTATACACAAACAAGCCTCTATAACTAAATTCAATTATCTCCACAAATGTACCATGATTCAGACTCTGCTGGTCCTTCATACTTTCAGTCTACCTCATGTTATGGTGTTGGCCATAGACATGGATGAATCCAGAACAAGGACACTATTTCATGGGGTGGGGAAGTCCTTTATTTGGTTATTTTCTATTAGGATAGTTGTCTCCTTCCAGTGTGGCTGTGAAGAAAAGGTTTATGGTTGTTCTTGGAAGGGAACAGCACTACTCGTAGGAAGCTTGAGGTAGGTTGAATAGAATAGCCTTTCCTTTGCTTGCCTCACCTTGAATTAAATTTCCCATGTTAACAGATAGAGATGTGACCTTGGCAGTAGTAGAAAGGCACAGAGAAAGCTGGAGTCCTGGTTTTAGGCCTATGTAGTGGCCACAGGACTGGAAAAGGTCAGTTTTCATTCCAGTCCCAAAGAAGGGTAATACCAAAGAATGTTCAAACTACTGTACAAATGCACTCATATCACATGCTAGCAAAGTTATGCTCAAAATCTTTCAAACTAGGCTTCAGCAGTTCGTGAACTGAGAAATTCAAGATGTACAAACTGGATTTAGAAAAGTCAGAAGAACCAGAGATCTGATTGCCAACATTCACTGGATCTTAGAAAAAGTGAGGGAATTACAGAAAAACATCTATTTCTTCATTGACTACGTTAAAGCCTTTGACTGTGTGGATCACAACAAACTGTGGAAAATTCTTAAATAGATGGGAATACAAGACCACCTTACTTTCATCCTGAGAAACCTGTATGCAGGTCAAGGAGAAATATTTAGAACTGGACATGGAACAACTTGAGTACAACAAGGCTATATATTATCCCCTTACTTATTTAACTTCTATGCAGGGTATATCATGCCAAATGCCAGGCTGGATGACTCACAAACTGGAATCAAGATTTCCAGAAGAAATATCAATAACCTCAGATATGCAGGTGATATCACTCTAATGGCAGAAAGCAAAGAGAAACTAAAGAGCCTCTTGATGAAGGTAAATGAGGACAGTGAAAAAGCTGGCTTGAAACTCAAAAAACACTAAGATCATGGCAGCTGGTCCCATTACTTCATGGCAAATAGAAGGGTAAAAAGTGAAAGCAGTGATAGATTTTATTTTCTCAGGCTCTAAAATCAATATGGATGGTGACTGTAACCATGATACTTGAGAAAATTAAGACACTTGCTCGTTGGAAGGAAAACTATGACAAATCTAGACAGTGTATTAAAAGGCAGAGGCACTTTGCCAACAAAGAGTCCATATAGTCAAAGCTATAGTTTTTTTGGAAGTCATATGGATGTGAGAGTTGAACCATAAAGAAGGCTGAGCTCCAAAGAACTGATGCTTTTAAATTGTGGTGCTGGAGAAGACTCTTGGGAGTCCCTTGGACTGCAAGGAGATCAAACCAGTCAATCCTAAAGGAAATCAACCTTGAATATTCTTTGGAAGGACTGATGCTGAAGCTGAAGCTCCAATCCTTTGGCCACCTGATGTGAAGAGCTGATTCATTAGAAAAGACCCTGATGCTGGGAAAGATTGAAGGCAAAAGGAGAAGGGGGGCGACAGAGGATGAGATGATTAGATAGCATTACTAACTCAATGGGTATGAATGTGAGCAAATTGAGAGATAGTGGAGGACAGAGGAGCCTGGTGTGCTGCAGTCCATGGGGTCACAAAGAGTCAGACATGACTTAGCAACTGATCAGCAATTGACATGTAGCTCTATGTAGTTCAGCCTAACTTACAAGCTAAGTTAGATTCCATGTGGATATTTGAGCCAAAGGGAGCAGCTAATAATGAGTCACTCCTTTAACTGGTGTTCTTATATTTATGTTTTGACACTAGAAGTGTGCCAAACCTGAAGCCAAACTGAGACAAGCAAAGAGGTCTCTTTCACAGAAAGACTATGGGTTGTGACTCAATCGCTGTCTGCACAGGGCCCTAGTTGTGGCAGCTTGCCAAGAACCATCTTTCTGATTATCATGGTCCTGTGGGACTTAACCATGCAAGTTTACCTGGGTGCAAGAGCTAGGCAATCAAGGGGCTTGGGTTATAGCTGCAAAAATTGGGGTGAAAATCAGATGTGAAAACCAGGGCACCAACTGCATATAAAGCTCCTTTTTGGTAGACACTGGTGGTCTGGGCATGGCAGAGGGAGAATATGAAGACAGCACCTATTCTCTGTGATCCCTGGAAAGGACTGCTGTCAGCTCCTAATTAAGGACTGCTTAATTAGAAACCTGACCTTCAGACTGCAGCCCTGATGATTAACTAATAGGTCTCTTTCACAGAAAGACTGAGATCCTGGGCCTGTTGCCTCTTGTGACCTGGGGGTGGTATTTGTTTAAGAATTCTTTCTTCATGGTTTATAGTCTCATGAGAACCACAAGTGTAGGTCCTACTAGTCACCAGAGCCACAATAATCAGGGTGCCAGACAGATATGAAGTCCTTTGTGGGACCCCAAGTCCTTTGTGGGACCCCAATTATTATGGCCTCATGGGACCAAAAACACAAGCTTCCCTGGCCTCCAGAGCCAGGCAGCCAGGAAATGTCCCCTGGGTAGCAGCTGCAGAGATCAAGGCACCAGACACATAAAAAAATTTCCCTTCTCAAAGATACTGGTACTGTAAAGCATGACAAAGGAACAGAGAGCCTTGCAGTCTCTGTCCCTGGAGAGTGCTCCAGGAGGCTTCTAGAATATGTTAAATTAGATGCCTGCCCATCAGGGAAATGCTTATTATAAGCAAATTATCCTTCTTTACTCTAAGTATGGGAGAAATTTGCTGTGTCTGAGCTGGATTCAGAAGTGGGTAAGTCTGAGCTTGGGTCCTTTAAGAGCTGTCTCTCAGTTTGCTGCAATTTTATGGATCTCAGGACACAAACCTTGTTAATTTTTATAGTTGGATGTTTTGGGGTCTTTTCTCTTTGGTACAAATTCTAAAAGTTGAAGTGCCTGATGTGGAGTTTAAGCTATTTTCTCCTTAGGGAGAAGCTCTGGCTTTTGAGTTTTCTCCTGGTTGTAGGCATGGGGTTTATGGTCAGACTGTCTTCTATGCACTTCAGTGTGGTTTTGTTCTTGTTTTCCCAAAGTGAAGTCATCACTCAGCCAGCTTTAGGTTTCCTTTAAGAAGAAATTGTTCCATATGTAGCTGTAGACTCAGAGTATCCATGGGAGAAGGTAATTTCAGGATATTCCCATGTCACTATCTTGAACTGGAAACAAATAGGAGTCACAGAGCTGAAGAAAATAATAACTAAGAGAAAAATGCACTAGAGGGGTTCACATAGAGGGGTAGAAAAAAATAAAGCATAGGAAAGGAACTAGTCAATTTGAAGAAAAGGCAGTCTAATTCATTCAATCAGAGCAGCCAAAAGAGAAAAGAATGAAAAAAAGTGAAAATAGCTTAAGGGCTTATGGACATCAAACTAAATAATGTTCACATTATTGGGGTCCCAAAAGAATAAGAAAGGGGCAGAAATCTTGTTTGAAGAAATAATGGCTTAAACCTTTATCAATCCAGATAAGGAAATAGACATCCAGATCTGTTAAACCCAGACAATTCCAAATAAGATGACTCCAAAGAGACCATCAAGACACATTATACTTAAAATATCAAAGTTAAAGACAAGAACAGAATATTAAAAGCAGCAAGAGAAAAGCAACTTGTTATGTACAAAGGAACCCCCATAAGACTATTAACAGATTTTTTCAGCAGAAACATTGCAGGCTAAAAGAGAGTGGCACAAAGGAAAAAGAAAAGCTTCCAACCAGGAATGTACTACCCCGTAAAGTTAACATTCAGAATTGAAGGAGAGATAAAGAGGTTTCCAGGCAAGCAAAAACTAAAGGAGATCATTACCACTAAAGCAGCCTTATGAGAAATGATAAAGGGACTTCATTAGGTTGAAAAGAAAGGGCACTAATTAGTAACAAGAAAACAAAGAGTAAATCTCACTGAGAAGGTAAATGTAAAAGTGAATTTAGTGGTTAATCACTTATAAAGCTAGTAAAAAGTTAAAAGGCAAAAGTAGTAATAAAAACTATGATTATATTAATTATTTAATGAATACATAAGATAAAAAGATGTAAAATGTGCCATCAAAAATGTAAAATATTAGGGGAGGACAGTAAAAATCTTGAACTTTAAATTAAAATGGGATTAAACTTACATTGTTATCAACTTAAACTATTGTAGATACAAGTTGTTATATGTAACTCTTATCATAACCACAAAGCAAAATCTTATAGTAAATACACAAAAAATAGAGAAAGGGGTATAAGCGTATCACTAAAGAAAGTCTTTAAATCACAAAGAAAAAGAGCAAGAGAAGAAGAAAGGAACAGAAAAGAACTACAAAAACAACCATAAAAAAAATGAACAAAAGAACAGTAAGCATTAACCTATTTATCATTGCTTTAAATAAAAATTAGTTAAATTCACTGATTCAAAGACATTACAGTGGTAGAATGGACACATCAATATGTTACCTACAAAGAACTGAAAATAAAAGGATAGAAAAAGATATTCCACGCAAATGGAAACCAAAAGAAAACTGAAGTAACTATACATATATCAGACAAAATGGACTTTAAAACAAAGACTGTAATAAGAGACACAGATAGGCATTACATAACAGTGAAGAGGTCAATAATAAGAGGATATAACATTTGTAAATCTTTATGCATCCAGCACAGGAGTACCTCAGTATATAAAGGAAATATAAAAAGACCTAAAAGGATGTGCTCTCTTGTCACTTTTATGCGACATAGTTTTGGAAGTCCTAGCCAGAGCAATTAGACAGGAGAAAGAAATTAACAGCATCCAAGTTGGAAAGGAAGACATAGAACTGTCTCTATTTGCAGATAACATGATACTCATATAGAAAAATCTTAAGGATTTCATTAAGAAACTTAGAACTAACAAATTCAGTAAAGTTGAAGGATGCAGAATCAATATACAAAAATCTGTTGCATTTCTATATACTAATAATGAACTACCAGAAAGAGAAAGGAAGCAATCCTGTTTACAACTGCATCAAAAAAAGAAAATATCTAGGAAAAAATTTAACTGAGGAAATAAAAGTCCTATACATGGAAACCATGACATTAATGAACAAAACTGAAGATGACACAAATAAATGGAAAGATAGCACATGCTCATGGATTGGAAGAATCAATATTGTTAAGATGTCCATACTACTCAAAGCAATCTATAGATTCAGTGCAGTCCTTATCAAAATTCCAATGGCATTTTTCCCAAAAATAGGACAAATAATCCCCAAATTTGTGTGGGGCTACAAAAGATCCTGAACAGCCAAGATTATCTTGAGAAAGAACAACAAAACTGGAGGTTATCATGTTTCCTGATTTCAAACTACATTACAAGCTATAGTAATCAAAATAGTATGCTATTGGCATAAAAGCAGACACAGATCAACAGAACAGAATAGAGAGCCCAGAAATAAACACATGCATATATGTTCAATTAATTTATAGCAAAGCAGCCAAGCATATACAATGGGGAAAGGACAGTCTCTTCAATAAATGTACTGGGGAAGCAATAGCTAGATGCAAAAAAAAAAAAAAGAGAAAAGAAAATCTACTTCCATCTTACACCACATACAAAAATAACTCAAAATGGATGTAAGACTTGAAACCATAGAACTCCTAGAAGAAAACATAACTGGTAAGCTTCTTGACATAGATCTTGGTGGTGACTATTTTGAAGCTGACACCAAAAGTAGAAACAAAAGCAAAAATAAATAAATTTGTCAGCACTGTACCAAAAAGCTTCTGCATAACAAAGGAAAGTATTAGCAAAAGTAAAAGTAACCTTTGTATGAGAGAAAATGTTTGTGCATCATCTGATAAGGAGCTAATAAACAAAGTATATAAAGAACTCCTGCAAATCAATGGAAAACAAGCCAATTAAAGGATGGGTTGAAGATCTGAAGAGACATTTTTTCATAGAAGACATACAGATAGCCAATGGGTACATGAAAAGATATTCAGTATCATTAATCATTCAGTTCAGTACAGTTCAGTCGCTCAGTCGTGTCCGACTCTTTGCAACCCCATGAATCACAGCACGCCAGGCCTCCCTGTCCATCACCAACTCCCGGAGTTCAGTCACACTCACATCCATCGAGTCGGTGATGCCATCCAGCCATCTCATTCTCTGTCGTCCCCTTCTCGTCCTGCCCCCAATCCTTCCCAGCATCAGGGTCTTTTCCAGTGAGTCAACTCGTCACATGAGGTGGCCAAAGTATTGGAGCTTCAGCTTTAGCATCAGTCCCCCCAATGAACACCCAGGACTGATCTCCTTTAGAATGGACTGATTGGATCTCCTTGCAGTCCAAGGGACCCTCAAGAGTCTTCTCCAGCACCACAGTTCAAAAGCATCAATTCTTCGGTGATCAGCTTTCTTCACAGTCCAACTCTCACATCCATAATGACCACGGGAAAAACCATAGCCTTGACTAGAGAAATGCAAATCAAAATCACAATAAAGCTTCACTTGAATGTTTATGAAGAAGGAAAGAGATAACAGCTGTTAGATAGGATGTGTTGAAAAGGAAAACCCTGTGCACTATTTGTGGGAATATAAATTGGTTCAGCCACTATGGAAAAAGGTATGGAGGCACTTCAAAAAACTAGAAAGAGAACTACCACAATATTTAGCAATTCCACTCTGGATGTTTATCTAAAGAAATGAATATACCAATTCAAAAAGATATATGCACACCCATATTCATTGCAGCATTATTTACAATATCCAAGATATAGAAATATCAAGTGTGATTGACAAATGAATGGATAAAGAAATTGTGATACACACACACACACACACACGCATATTACTATATATGTCATTCAGCCATAAAAAATGAAATCTTGCCATTTGTGACAACATGTATGGAGCTTAGGGGCATTATACTAAGTGAAGTAAGTCAGAGAATGATAAATACTGTATAATCTATCTTACATGTGAAATCTAAAAAAAAAAGCAAAACCAAAAAACCAAGTTCAGATATACAGAGAACAAACTGATGATTGCCAGAGGTGAGGGGTTGAATGTAAGAGAAATAAGTGAAGGGAGTCAAAAGGTAGAAGAAAAAAGGCAAATACTGTAGGTATCTGTTAAGTGTTAATTCAGGTGCATTGTGTGTGTATGTTTTATGATAAGTGCTAGAAAGATTATCTCATCTACTCTGTACTACGTTGAGTATAGCAAGATATATATAGATAATTTATAAACTTCTAATTGTCATGTTGCCTGAGAAAGGCAAAAAAATAAAAACATTTTTATCTCTGACATGAATCATATTATTTATATCTTTGATTAAGAAATTTTTTTCCAAAAATTTCTTAAGAAGTTTATGTTTTTCAGTTGTCCCTTTCTCTGTTATTGAAATTTCCTGCATCAAGAAAGCATAGCACTGTCATTTTCAGTATCTTCAACATTAAGCACCATGGCAATAGACAATGTACTAATTTAGAAATAGAGATTTTTAGGAATGTAGTAATTCAGCTTTATGGAAAACAGGCAAATGACTCAATAAAACCATCTGGTTACTAAAAACAAAAACGAAAAACCTGTATGCCACACTTATGTGTCCCTGCTGTGTGAGTGGCCTATCATGGGATGGGGCCTGCTTAAACTCACCACTGACAGCTGGTTACCATTTAGTTGGTAGTGTTGGTGCCCAGTTATTTTCAGTCTGGCTTGGCTCTGGCAGTGGCTCACATCTAAGTGATGGCTCAATTTGTGGGCCCAGGTTTTTAGGGTTTAAATGCCCCTGAATTCACTGTAAGGCATAATCTAGGCCTGTGTGGGTGCTTCTTCAAAGTTGACCTGAAGGCTTTCAAGAAGTTTGAAAGTATCACGATTTCCTGGCTTTGACACGGCCTGGACCTTCCTTATGGGATAGTTGCTGTCCATGGAGGTGTCTTAGGACTTGGCTGCCCTTTTCTCTAAGAAGCAACAGGAGGGTATTGTTAATAGCTTGGGGACAATGAGATAACTGCTTTCAAGATTTTCTAGATTTTTTGCCACACGAGGCTGTCTTTGGTGAGAACTGTATTGACACACATGTGTGTGCATCCAGGGCTGTGGAGCACAGACATCTGCTGTGCATGTACCTTATGGATCTACTAGGAATCAGCTAGACATTGGAAGTTGGCTTTTGGAATTTGTTATATCTGCTGCCAGGTCACAAGGTTGTGTTGGTTAGTTCAGGAGTTAAAAGGCCCAAATGGTAGTGAAAGTAAAGAAAATATCTACTCAGGTTGAGGAACTAACTGACCAATCTCAAGAAATTATAGCTTCTTTTATGTTCATATTTATTTTGTTCCCAATTTACAGTTCCTAGAAGTCAGAAAACGCTTGGATCCCACTGTCCCTTTTTTAAAAAAAATATTTTAAGACAAAGAAGTTATTTATTTTTGCAAGCTAATGGCCTTTAATATAATTTTTATGCATGTTTGAGTATATTTTAGAGTTGGAAGAGTAAATGAAATGCAGTATTTACATTTTGCTAATTTTCTTCTCTTGTCAGAAAGCTGCTATTTTGCAGAAAGAGAAATATGTTAAAAATGTATGTATTTTAACTATAAAAATCAATTGTCATAAATTGTATATATAGCAAATCACATGGGAAGTCTTTATTTCCTAATTTAAAAAATCTGCCTCAAAGAAATATTTCAGCACACAGAGGCACATGGGCCACTTGGCAGACGGCCTAATTGAAACCAAGGGCCCAGGAGAAGAGCTGAACTCTGCATCTGCCGTCCAGAACTGGCTGCGCTACACTTTGAACCAGTGCTGATGGCTTTGTACACAAAGATCAAAATGAGTTTGTTTTATTCAGCTGGGTTGTGGAGGTGCACATATTTTGGCTTCTGGATGCAATAAAGCATTGAGCTCTCAGATAAACAAACTATAAATCTAATCAAGCCTGGGCACAATGATAAGTGGATTGCTTGAGAGAGGGGGAGACAGAGACAGCCACAGAGAGACAGAGAAAGACTCACGAGATAAAATGGCCCGATTCCATTTTATGCAGTGGAGTACTGAATCTGAAACTTGGAACACTGCCAGTTTTAGCAACTATTTCTTCTTCTTCTTCCTTTTCCTCTTCCTTCTTCTCCTCCTCCTCTCATCTGCCTTCTTGTCATGCTGCAGTGAGACTGAAGATATATCCTCCCTTAAAGAATTGTCCAGGGAGAGACATCAGACTCCTGGAATGGAAGCAGGTGAATTAGTATAAAATGTTTCTTCTTAAAGTTGTGTTTGAGGACTTTGAAATATTTCCCTCTCTTTCTCAAAGCAGTTTAGGCAAATAATGTAGAGGCAGTGTATTCCTGTGCTATTTGTAGCCATCAGTGGTGTTATCATGTAACCTTTATTTGTCCCCAGTTATGTGCCTGGAAGTAACACAAAAGAACAATGAATGTTCCATGTTAAACATGTTTAGATGTAAGCACTCCAAAGCATAGTTGAATGTTTGAGCCATGACAAAGAAATGGAAAGGTGTCATTGATTTATTCATATGCTTTGGATGTGCTGACCCACCACACAACTTCAAATATTGTTGGAATCAATCCATCTCCTTACTTTACTAAGTAGCTGCCAGATAAATCTCCAGATATAATAAAATATGTGTCCATTAGGAATGACTGAATTCCACAACTAGATTCCACCTGAAATCTGAATGATGAAGTTTTTATTTAAAGTGAAAACATAGGTTGACAGGTTTAAAAACTGCCCAAGAAATAAATAACAGTGATTTAGAAATTTCCTCCAATAATACAGGAATCCTGGCTGTGCAGTAAATAATGAACTTCTAAAAAAAGACATCTATAATTTAAATCACTAATCAGATATTTAAAGCATGGTTAGCTGCTTTAAAACTTTTTTATTGATATATAATTCACTTACCACAAAAATTTATACTTTTAAATTATATAACTTAGGTAGTTTTTAATATATTAATAAAACATGCAACCATCATTTCTATCTAATCCCAGAACTTTCATCACCTCAAAAAGAAATTCTGTACCCATTAGCAGTCTTTTGTGGGATTTATTGATAGAAATTTTGGAGAACTGATACCTTCTTTCTAATTTCCAGTTTGAGTAAAGGTTCATTTTTAGTTCTGAAAAATCAACTTTGATATTTTTTCATCTCCAATTTCCATGCTATTAAGATTCTTTTCTGTAGATAACCAAAATATTTTAAGTATGTAGTAAAATATAGCAGAGTTTAGAGAGTTCAGCACTGAACTGTACAGCTTATTATATGAACTACTAAGGTTCCTTAAGACTCAAAATTTTAGTCTTGTCAGATATGAGCCTATCAGTCTAAAGAATTGAGCTGGGTGCTGCATTGTCCAGAGTGTTTAGCTAGGAATCTTATTTCTTGTTTAAAACATATATAGAAAAGTCAATAATAGTTATTATAATATTAATAATAATTAGGAAGGTTAGGAAGAATAAAATAAACATGAAAAGCATACTAATATAATTTATTGATCACCCTCCTATGCTAGGTTTGTTCAGTATACATTTCATTTAACAATGCATTTATTCTCAGTATAACTTATGAATGTAAGTAACATAATATAGTATTAAGTGCAACTTTGTTCTAAGCAGCAGAAATCAATCCTATTTATCTGCAGAAAACAGGGTATCTATTGGGAGTATCTAGAGGCTCCAGATTAGGATTCTTGACTGGAACACTGGACTGCAGAAACAGTGGTAGTCATACTGTTGCAATCTGATGACATGCTATTGCTGTTACTGCTGCTGTAACGAATATGACCACCTGCTTTTCTGATACCATTGTGTTAATTGCTTAAGATTCAACAACCATGAAAAGAGCATCTGACGTATTGAACTTACATTAGGTGCACACGGTGTGGAGAAGCAAGGGAGGAACAAGTCTGTTTGGCTTGCTGCTAAGTCACTTCAGTCGTGTCCGACTCTGTACGACCCCATAGAGGGCAGCCCACCAGCCTCCCCCATCCCTGGGATTCTCCAGGCAAAAACACTGGAGTGGGTTGCCATTTCCTTCTCCAATGCATGAACGTGAAAAGTGAAAGTGAAGTCGCTCAGTCATGTCCGACTCTTGGCGACCCCATGGACTGCAGCCTACCAGGCTCCTCCATTCATGGGATTTTCCAGGCAAGAGTACTGGAGTGGGGTGCCATTGCCTTCTCCGCTGTTTGGCTTCAGTTCAGTTCAGTTCAGTCGCTCAGTCGTGTCCAACTCTCCGCGACCCCGTGAATCACAGCACACCAGGCCTCCCTGTCCATCACCAACTCCCGGAGTTCACTCAAACTCATGTCTACAGAGTCGGTGATGCCATCCAGCCATCTCATTCTCCGTCATCCCCTTCTCCTCCCGCCCCCAACCTTTCCCAGCATCAGAGTCTTTTCCAGTGAGTCAACTCGTCGCATGAGGTGGCCAAAGTATTGCAGTTTCAGCTTTAGCATCAGTCCCTCCAATGAACACCCGCAGGATTGATCTCCTTTAGAATGGACTGGTTGGATCTCCTTGCAGTTTGGCTTAGGTGATGGTTAATTTTATGTGTCAATTTGGCCAGACCACAGTGCCCAGATATTTGGACAAATACTATTTTGTATGCTTTTATGAAGACCTTTTTTGGGGGGGGGTGAGATGAACATTTACATCAGTGAACTTTTGAGTATCACAGATTACCCTCCATAGTCTTATGCAATTAACTGAAGACCTTTCAAGAACAAAGACTGATCTCCCAGTAAAAGTGAATTCTGCCAGCAGACAGCCTTTGGACTTGAACTGAACTTTTTCCTGTGTCTCCAGGCTACCGGCTTACTCCATTAGATTTTGGATGCATCAGACCACATGATAATGAGAGCCAATTCCTTAAAATAAATCTCCCTCTCTCTCACTCTCTCTCACACACAGCCTTTTGGTTCTACTTCTTTGGAGTAGAACTAATACAGCTTATTTTGAAGGAGGTGGATAAAACCTCCATAGATTTCTACAAAAAGTAATTACTCAAATAAATTTGGATTACCAATAAGAAGGGACGTGCTCAATAATGAACAGCCAACCAGCAAGAAATGTCCATTATACATAATATATGAAGATGGTGTCTAAGTTCTCAGGGACAGGAACTCAGAGATAGGGAGTTAATCTGGAAGGAAATCATGAGAGAATGTTTTCTAAAGGAAGCAAGAGGCATGACTAGGAGGAGCAGAAGGAAGGTATTCTAAGTCAGGGGAATAAAAATGAGCACATGATCTCCCAGTGAGGTGGTAATACACTGGTTTATGGAGGAAGTGATACTCTGCCAGGCCTTTGAATAGCCTGCCTTGTCAGAACTGCATCTACCCAGAAACCCATGCTCTAAGAAGTCAAAACCACATGGAGAGGCCCTGAGAGAAGGAGAGAGAAACATAACACACACAAGGAGCACACTGGTGCAAAATGTCAGTGAAGAACCCTTTGAGGACTGTCTGTTCTCCAGCTACCCTAGCTATCAAACTGATATCATGAATATCAAGATGGAACATCAAGTTGAGTCCTTCTTAGGCACCTTAGCCCCAAATCACAAGTTAAACAAAATGGTTGTTGTATGCTGTTGTGTAGTTTTGGCGTAGGTAGACAATGCAGTGGCAGAGTTCTGTCACAGATACCATCCACTTGGCATGATACTCTAAAAGCTTGGAGGTGTAGAACCAAATCAGGTGAACAAGTGAGGTTCCTGAGGGTGAAGCTTAGAGAAGACAAAAGGCAAGGACTGAGGTTGAGCGATACCAGTATTAATCGTCAATGGAAAAGTACTCCAGGTGTTAGAGAAAGAAACAGAATGGTTGGAGAGAGCAGATTTAAATTAGCAAACACTGCTACTGAAGAGCAAGATATTGACGGGACAGTATATGCAGCCAGAGAACATGCGCTCAGTGAAAACAACTCATTTTATTAAGGGCATTATTGATCTTGTATACGGCAGTTTCACTGGAGTGAATAATGAAACTGAAATGAATAAAGAATGAGATTTGGTTTTGGCAAATGCTTAATAGTATTATGCTACTCAAGATTATTAACAACAATAAGAAAGCCCTTTAGAAAGGGAAATAAATAAAAGTCTAATGTGTGTTTACTAGTATAAATGTATTTCATAAATGATAACATTTGTAAATAAGGGATACAAATATGTCTATAAATTTATTTTAGAAATTTGAATTTATAGAACTTACACAAAAAATACACAAGAAGAATAAGGCTACCTTAAAGATAAAAAAATTTCAAATTTGAACTTGTGGTCCAAATGAATGGTCACTGTTTTCTTTCAAGTTGACAGCTTATTTATTTGAATACCATTTTGATTTTGTACAATATCAAAATTCTCCATGGTACTCCCTTCACTTGTGCAATACTACAAAAGTGGACATGCAGAGGCCTGGAGCTTAAAAGACCAGTACAAAGTTAAAACTTCCTCATGAATTTCACATTTGTAAGAAGGTTAAATATATAGAGAGATGGCAAAGCAGGCTATATTTCCAAAATCTGCATAAAAGCAATTTAACCTAGAAGTCAAGATGAGTACCACAGATTCTCATGTATTAAAATATGATATATATTGTTTTATACATTTTCTAGTCTTCACATTAGTCAAAAATATTTAGAAATTATATTCTATCAAACATTTGTGTGACTCTTGAAGCTTCTCCATAGGCTTCTATGGAAAACTACTGGTTTAGATTAAACAAAAGGGAATCTTCAATGCAGTCTGCTTTTAACAGAACTGCTTTGGACAGAAAGCAATTTTATTTGAATATAAAAATTATATTCACCATGCTCTAGTCTGTGCTTATTTTATCTTTAATTACTTGTGGTTTTACCAAATTTCAAATAAATGTGTTCTTTATTTTTTTTTCATAAAACTTCTCATGAAAGTTGTATAATTTCTTTTTGTATTATCTGCTTTCTAGAACTTTCCCCCCTCTCTTGGAAAAAGGCTTTTATGGCCAGTTGTATGGCTCACTAAATTCTGCTCAATACCATGCAAGGACAATGGGATAGTCTTTCAGTTTGCTTATATTATTAGCTATTATGTCAGTATTAAAGATATCAAAAGGCATTTTAGCCTCATAGATGAAGCAGACAGTCACTAAATAAGTACTGTGACACCTGTTAGCCTCAATCAAGACTTTAGGTATCATTAGCAAAGAAGCATGTTGGGCTGGAGGGGAGGCTTGGTCATCTCTACTTCAAGGTTAGAATTGCCCTATCTCCACTAATAGCTGTGTAATATGGACACCTCTGTTTTGGATACAAGAGGAAGGGAACTGTTCTGATGCTACAGTTTGTGAAATATAACACCATTGTCTGATTCTGCTATTAAGTGCAGTTGTTCACACCTAACCATGTATTTATCATCTTGCATTGTTATCTCAAGATATTTATTCTCTAATGGGACTCTTAATAGCTTTGTGTAGGAGGTCTTGTCTTTCCTATTTAGTTGTAAGCCCTTCAAAGACGATGGGCAATATCTCAATTTTAGTTGCCAGTGTGTAGGGTAGTTTTAGGCACAGACTAGGAATGCAGTAGAGGTTGCTGCTGCTGCTAAGTCGCTTCAGTCGTGTCCGACTCTGTGCGACCCCATAGACGGCAGCCCACCAGGCTCCTCTGTCCCTGGGATTCGCCAGGCAAGAACACTGGAGTGGGTTGCCATTTCCTTCTCCAATGCATGAAAGTGAAAAGTGAAAGTGGAGTCACTCAGTCATGTCCAACCCTTAGCGACCCCATGGACTGCAGCCTACCAGGCTCCTCCATCCATGGGATTTTCCAGGCAAGAGTACTGGAGTGGGGTGCCATTGCCTTCTCCGCAGTAGAGGTTCAGTTCAGTTCAGTTCGGTCACTCAGTCGTGTCCAACTCTTTGTGACCCCATGAATCACAGCACGCCAGGCCTCCCTGTCCATCACCAACTCCCGGAGTTCACTCAAACTCACCCCCATCGAGTCGGTGATGCCATCCAGCCATCTCATTCTCTGTTGTCCCCTTCTCCTCCCGCCCCCAATCCCTCCCAGCATCAGAATCTTTTCCAGTGAGTCAACTCTTCGCATGAGGGGGCCAAAGTATTGGAGCTTCAGCTTTAGCATCAGTCCTTCCAATGAACACCCACTACTTTAGAATGGACTGCTTGGATTTCCTTGCAGTCCAAGGGACTCTCAAGAGTCTTCTCCAACACCACAGTTCAAAAGCATCAATTCTTCGGTGATCAGCTTTCTTCAGTCCAACTCTCACATCCATACATGATCACTGGAAAAACCATAGCCTTGACTAGACAGATCTTGGTTGGCAAGCTAACTGATTAATATTTTTGAGCTCTCATGTCATTCCTGTAGCTATGCTAAGTAGTATGTGCACAACTGTAGTATGGCACAGGTTCTACCTCCTTAATAAAATGAAAAAAAAATGAAAAGGACGTATAAACACACACAAACACACTCATGGAAGTGAAAGTGTTAGTTGCTCAGTCCTGTCTGACTCTTTGTGGCCCCATGAATTGTAGCTCACCAGGCTCCTGTCTATGGTTTTTTCCAGGCAAAAATACTGGCGTGGGTTGCCTTCTCCAGGGATCTTCCTAACCCAGGGATTGAACCCAGGTGTCCCTCATTGCAGGCACATTCTTTATCATCTGAATCACCAGGGAACATACACACACACACACATATATATATATATATATATAAAGTATGAGTATATGTACTTATATACATATATACTTTTATATAGATATATGCTATGATTCACTTTTCTCTCTCATTGGATCAAAACAATGAGCTTTAGAGCTTTATATACATGTATAAGCTTTGTACACATATATAAGCTTTATACACATGTATAGCTTTATACACATGTATAAGCTTTATACACATGTATAAGACACCAGTGAAAGAAATCAAAGACAACATAAACAGATAGAGATTTTATTCCATGTTCCTGAGTAGGAAGAATCAATATTGTGAAAATGATAATTTTACCCAATGCAATCTACAGATTCAATGTGATCCCTATCAAACTACCAATGTCATTTTTCACAAAACTAGAACAAAAAATTTCACAATTCATATGGAAACACAAAAGACCCTGAATAGCCAAAGCAGTCTTGAGAAAGAAGAATGGAGCTGGGGCAATCAACCTTCTTGACTTCAGATTATACTACAAAGAAAGCTACAGTCATCAAGACAGTATGGTACTGGCACAAAAACAGAAATATAGACCAACGGAACAAGATAGAAAGCCCAGAAATAAACCCATGCACCTATGGGTACCTTATTTTTGACAAAGGACACGAGAATATACAATTGGACAAAGACAGCCTCTTCAATAAATGATGCTGGGAAAACTGGATAGCTACATGTAAAAGAATGAAATCAAATTACTTCCTGACAACATACACAAAGATAAACTCAAAATGGATTAAAGACGTAAATGTAAGACCAGAAACTATAAAACTCTTAGAGGAAGACATAGAGAGAACACTCGATGACATAAATCAAAGCAAGATCCTCTATGACCCACCTCCTAGAGTAATGGAAATAAAAACAAAAGTAAACAAATGGGACCTTATTAAACGTAAAACCTTTTGCACAGCAAAGTAAACTATAAGCAATGTGAAAAGACACTCAGAATGGGAGATAATAATAGCAAATGAAACAACTGACAAAGGATTAATTTCCAAAATATACAAGCAGCTCATACAACTCAATACCACAAAAAGAAACAACCCAATCAAAAGTGGGAAAAAGACCTAAACAGAAATTTCTCCAAAGAAGGTATACAGATGGCTAACAAACACATGAAAAGATGCTCAATATCGCTCATTATTAGAAAAAAGCAAATCAAAACTACAAAGAGATAACACCTCACACTGGTCAGAATGGCCATCATCAAAAGTCTACAAACAAACAGTGCTGGACAGGGTGTGGAGGAAAGGGAATGCTCTTGCACTGTTGGTGGGAATGTAAATTAATACAGCCACTTTGGAAGACAGTATGGAGATTCCTTTAAAAACTAGGGATAATAGCACCATATGACCCAGTAATCCCACTCCTAGGCATATACCCTGAGGAAACCAAAATTGAAAGAGACACATGTATCCCATTTTTCATTGCAGCCCTATTTACAATATCTAGAACATGGAAAGAACCTAGATGTCCATCGACAGATGAATGGATTAAGAAGTTGTGGTACATATGCACAATGGAATGTTACTCAGCCACGAAAAAGGAAGACATTTGAGTCAGTTCTGATGAGGTGGATGAATCTAGAATCTATTATACAGAGTGAAGTGAGTTTGAAAAAGAAAGATAAATATTGTATTTTAACACATATATGCTATCTTACATGTTCAGACATACAGAATAGACTTATGGACATGGAGAGAGAGGAGAAGGTGGGATGTATGGAAAGAGTAACTTGGAAACTTACATCACCATATGTAAAATAGATAGCCAACAGGAATTTGCTGTAGGTCTCAGGAAACAAACAGGGGCTCTGTATCAACCTAGAAGGGTGGGATGGAGAGGGAGATGGGTGGGAGGTTCAAAAGGGAGGAGATATATGTACACCAGAGACATTACTTTACCAACCAAGGTCTGCCTAGTCAAGGCTATGGTTTTTCTCGTGGTCATATATGGATGTGAGAGTTGGACTGTGAAAGCTGAGCGCCGAAGAATTGATGCTTTTGAACTGTGGTGCTGGAGAAGACTCTTGAGAGTCCCTTGGACTGCAAGGAGATCCAACCAGTCCATTCTAAAGGAGATCAATCCTGGGTGTTCATTGGAAGGACTGATGTTAAAGCTGAAGCTCCAATACTTTGGCCACCTCATGCCACGAGTTGACTCACTGGAAAAGACTCTGATGCTGGGAGGGATTGAGGGCGGGAGGAGATGGGGACGACAGAGAATGAGATGGCTGGATGGCATCACCGACTCGATGGGGGTGAGTTTGAGTGAACTCTGGGAGTTGGTGATGGACAGGGAGGCCTGGTGTGCTGTGGTTCATGGGGTCGCAAGGAGTCGGACACGACTGAGCGACTGAACTGAAATGAACTGAACTGACGGCTGATTCATGTTGATGTTTGACAGAAAGCAGCAAAATTTGTACAGTAATTATCCTTCAATAAAAAAATAAAAAAATGAACTTTAGAACTTCAAACTTGTAATATTATCAATTTTATTGTAGATAATCCAGTAATTTTTTTTGCTAATTTACCAAAGAATATGTCTTATTAATAATCTTATATAACATGGGGAATTTCTTTTTATTAAGGAAATTTTAAATTATTTTTGTTATTATTATTATTTTTAAGATAGGAATAATAACTAGGAACACATTTATGGAAACTTTTTGTCTTAATTCTTAATTACGTTCTCTGGGTTGAAGCCTGATGAAGTTTTGTGTTTTCCAAGAAAAGAAGTAAGGAAATGGTTCATGTTGGAGATTTTTTTCTTCAGTGTGCTTTATACCTGCATGATCTTGAATCCCTTGGACTCACCTCTTTCTTAGGTCTCTACATCAGAAGTATCTCTTCCTAGCGTAAGTTCTGGCCCAAGTTTTCCCATTAATCAGCACAGAACAACAATCAGTAAATAAGACTGGATGGAAAATAAGAGAATTAAAATCTGGGAGAAACATGGTAAAATAAACTTGGAATGCATGGTGAACCTTGTTTCACCATTCCCTTTTTTCCTAGAACCTCTCAGCTTCTTGCATGAAACAGAGGGTCTGCCAGAGTTTAAGCTCTGAACTCCTGTTAAATGGTTCAGAGTGAACCTGATTAAAGAATTCTTAATAAGGCTCTCAAGCTCTCAAAATTATTGAAACAGATAATTTGAAAAGAAGGGCAATTTATCTTTGTGTAAAAAATTGAATATACTGTGTGGTCAAATGGATAGAAAAATGCCTTACTTTTGGCAACTGCCAGTTCCCAGGCAGGACTGAGGAGTGCCCTGACTGTCCTCTGAGTATTCAAAGGGTGCTATAGGTATTAACTATGGTAAAGTGTGGATTGGATTACTGTGAATTCTCGTTGCTGGCATCCAAATTATTGTGACTGATTCTTATTTGATCTAGAACCCTGAAATAAATCTGGAATCTGAAGGATATGCTAGTTTTCAGATAAAGAAAAAAAGGGAAAGGAGATGATTATTATATCTATTTTCACCAGTGAATGTTGACTTACTGAAGAGTATTGATTTTTAATGGAATTTTTTTACTTATAGTGAAATAGATAAGAATTAACTGCAGTTTGGATATACAAGTTGTATGGATTTTCCAAGAATTTAAATTTTGTGATGCCAAAAAGACAGCATTTTTATAACTGATGTAAATAAAATAGTCTTATAAGAGATACTGAATAAGGAGATAACAATGAGAGAAATTTAAACAGAGAATAAAAAATAACAGGGGATGTTGATTTAATAAACTAATTATAGCCTATCCTCAAAGTCATAAAAAACATAATATATAATTTTTGATTTGAAATACATTATCCTATAATATCTCAGTGAAAATTGATTCAACGCTGTAGCATCTATATTTTTTGTGGACATTACTTGTTGATTTTTTTCTTCTGGGTGTTTGCAATAATATATAGTCTTTATAATTCAAAAAAGGGAAATATAATAGATTGACCTTAACTATTCCACATAAAACTGAACTTGCAAGGAAATAAGTATAAATTACAAAAATATCCCTTACTATAAAAGGAAGATAAAGATTAAATTTACAAACCAAAAAACATTTCTTTGTTTTGGAGTTGGCTTTACCTGGTCAAAATATCGTTCATACTTAGAAATGCTGACTACTTTTTTTAAAAACGGATTTTATGCTTTAAACTGCAAGTCAATAAGTTCTAACACAGGGAAAGAATCTTTGTATGGAAATTGAAGAGAAGTTGGTGATTATGCCATCGTTAATAGTGATATATATTTAGACATGAGAAAACATCATTTATGTTTTCAAAATTTAATACCAAAGTAAAACTTACCAAATGAGATTACTTTCACACCCTCTCTAAAATATCTGTTGTAAGGAAAATCTCTGTCTAAGTCAAAGACCAAGAAAACTTGAACATGTTCGTGTCCTAGAAAACACAATTTGGTAAAGAAAAATTTACATTTCTGAAATTATTTAATCATTGCCTCTTCTTTCTTTATGCCCTTTATTTTCTTCTTTTATCCTGAATAAGAAGCTGTTGAGTTTCTCCTTCAGGACAACATAGCAGAAATGGTCAGCATCATTTTTCTCCTTGCCTCTGCTTTTACCCTGTTTCTATAGTTTTCTATAGTAACTTATTTCTAAGTATGTCAGTGATGGTTGATATTAAAAGACTTATCAAATTTCAGAATTCTACATTTGGTTCACAAAGATCAGTTAAAACATTGAATAACACATAGCACTCACAGAGATGTTTGGTATCATCTATTCTGATCATTAAAGAGGGTGTGTCCATCCTATTCTCTATTCTAAGTTTTGGTCCACTGTTGTCAGGGAATTGATTCTGTCCCAGTCCACAAAGGACTGATGGGACAATTCTCTTCTTTGTATCAAAACCTGCCTTGCCACTTCCCATTTTTAATAAGCTTTACCTACATGGTGAATATCGAAACAAACTGGAAAATTCTTAAAGAGATGGGAATACCAGATCACTTGACCTGCTTCCTGAGAAATCTGTATGAAGGTCAAGAAGCAACAGTAAGAACTGGACATGGAACAACAGGATGGTTCCAAATCGGGAAAGGAGTATGTCAAGGCTGTATACTGTCACTCTGCTTGTTTAACTTATATGCAGAGTACATCATGAGAAACGCTGGGCTGGAAGAAGCACAAGCTGGAATCAGGATTGTCAAGAGAAATGTCAATAACCTCAGATATGCAGATGACACCACCCTATTACAGAAAGTGAAGAACTAAAGAGCCTCTTGGTGAAAGTGAAAGAGGAGAGTGAAAAAGTTGGCTTAAAACTCAACATTCTGAAAACTACGATTATAGCATCCAGTCCCATCAATTCATTGCAAATAGATGGGGAAACAATGGAAACAGAGAGAGACTTTATTTTTTGGGCTCCAAAATCACTGCAGATGATGATTGCAGCCACGAAATTAAAAGATGCTTGCTTCTTGGAAGAAAAGCTATGACCAACCTAGACAGCATATTAAAAAGCAGAGACTTTGCTGAGGTCCATCTAGTCAAAGCTACGGTTTTCCCAGTAGTCATGTATAAATGTGAGAGTTGGACCATAATGAAAGCTGAGTGCCAAAGAATTGATGCTTCTGAACTGTGGTGTTGGAGAAGACTCTTGAGCGTCCCTTGGACTGCAAGGAGATCCAACCAGTCTATCCTAAAGGAAATCAGTCCTGAATATTCATTGGAAGGACTGATGCTGAAGTAGAAACTCCAATCTTTGGCCACCTGATGTGAAGAGCTGACTCACTGCAAAAGACCCTAATGCTGTGAAAGATTGAAGGCAGGAGGAAAACGGGATGACAGAGGATAAGATGGTTGGATGTCATCACAGACTCAATGGACATGAGTTTGAGCAAGCTCTGGGAATTGGTGATGGAAGGGAAAACTGGTGTGCTGCAGTCCATGGGATCTCAAAGAGTCGGACACAACTGAGCAACTAAACTGACTGAAATAGTGAATAAATTGCATGGTCTCTTGGGGATGGGTAGGTGAGATAGCTCTACCCCCACCCAATTGAAGGAGCAGGCTTAAGTAGCAGTTGATTCTCCCTGAATTATCAGTGTAGCTTTTGCTTGTTCAGTGATGTCCTTCCTTAAGAGATAAAGGGAAGAAAGAGGAGGGAGATGAAATGCCTGGTTTAGGGGAAGTGATTTTAGACAATTTTTTTTTTTCTGGCCTGTGTTATTAAGAAAAGAGGAGGTATTGCTCAATCACTAGAGAACTTATGAATCACTTACAACTTATGTATTTTTTTCTCCAATTTCTGGTTGTTTGATCAAATTAGTTTGTTGGATTTGCCTTTTAAGATCACTAAGATTTGCTTGTTTTCCATAAAATATTATGTTTTTTCAGCTTTCAGTTCAGTTCAGTTCAGTCGCTCAGTCATGTCTGAGTCTTTGCGACCCCATGAATCATAGCACGCCAGGCCTCCCTGTCCATCACCAACTCCCGGAGTTCACTCACACTCACCGCCGTTGAGTCAGTGATGTCATCCAGCCATCTCATTCTCTGTCATCCCCTTCTCCTCCCGCCCCCAATCCTTCCCAGCATCAGACTCTTTTCCAGTGAGTCAGCTCATCGCATGAGGTGGCCAAAGTATTGGAGCTTCAGCTTTAGCATCAGTCCTTCCAATGAACACCCAGGACTGATCTCCTTTAGGATGGACTGGTTGGATCTCCTTGCAATCCAAGGGACTCTCAAGAGTCTTCTCCAGCACCACAGTTCAAAAACACCAATTCTTCGGCGCTCAGCTTTCTTCACAGTCCAACTCTCACGTCCGTACATGACCACAGGAAAAACCATAGCCTTGACTATATTTGATGAAAATTTATATATTTAAAGTATACAATGTAATGTGTTTTTAATTGAAGTAGAGTTGAAACAATGTGAACTTTGTGTGTGTGTCTGTCTTTTTAAAAAATTTTATTTATTTTCTATTGAAGAATAATTTTTTTACAGAATTTTGTTGTTTTCTGTCAAGCCTCAACATGAATCAGCCATAGGTATACATATATCCACTCCCTTTTGAACCTCCCACTCATCTCCCTCCCCATCCCATCCCTCTATGTTGATACGGAGCCCCTGTTTGAATTTCCTGGGGCATACAGCAAATTCCCATTGGCTATCTATTTTACATATGGTAATGTAAGTTTCAATGTTACTCTTTCCATACATCTCACCCTCTCCTCCCCTCTCCCCATGTCTGTAAGTCTATTCTCTATGTCTGTTTCTCCATTGCTGCCCTGTAAATAAATTTTTCATTACTATTTTTCTAATTCTGTATGTATGCATTAGATTATGGTATTTGTCTTTCTCTTTCTGACTCACTTCACTCTGTGTATTAGGTTCTAGGTTCATCCACCTCATCAGAACTGACTCAAATGTCTTCCTTTTTCATGGCGGAGTAATATTCCATTATACATATGTACCACAACTTCTTAATCCATTCATCCGCCAATGGACATCTAGATTCCTTCCATATCCTAGCTATTGTAAATAGTGCTGCAATGAAAAATGGGGTACAAGTGTCTCTTTCAATTTTGGTTTCCTCAGGGCATATGACTAGGAGTGGGATTGCTGGGTCATATGGTGCTTTTATTCCTAGTATTTAAAAGAATCTCCGTACTGTCTTCCATAGTGGTTGTATTAATTTACATTCTCATCAACAGTGCAAGAGTATTCCCTATTCCCCACACCCTGTCCAGCATTTATTCTTTGTAGACTTTTTGATGATGGCCATTCTGACTGACAGAGAAGGCAATGGCAAGCCACTCCAGTACTATTGCCTGGAAACTCCCATGGATGGAGGAGCCTGGTAGGCTGCAGTCCATGGGGTCGCTAAGGGTCAGACATGACTGAGCGACTTCACTTTCACTTTTCACTTTCACACATTGGAGAGGGAAATGGCAGTCCACTCCAAGGTTTTTGCCTGGAGAATCCCAGGGATGGGGGAGCCTGGTGGGCTTCCGTCTGTGGGGTCACACGGAGTCGGACATGACTGAAGTGACTTAGCAGCAGCAGCATTCTGACTGATGTGAGGTGCTATCTCATTGTAGTTTTGATTTGTTTTTCTCTAACAATGAGCGATGCTGAGCATCTTTTCGTGTGTTTGTTAGCCATCTGTATGCCTTCCTTGGGGAAATGTCTGTTTAGGTCTTTTTCCCACTTTTTGATTGGGTTGTTTCTTTTTGTGGTATTGAGTTGTATGAGCTGCTTGTATATTTTGGAAATTAATTCTGTGTCATTTGTTTCATTTGCTATTATTATCTCCCATTCTGAGTGTTTGTCTTTTCAAGTTGCTTATAGTTTCCTTTGCTGTGCAAAAGCTTTTATGTTTAATCAAGTCCGACTTGTTTATTTTGTTTTTATTTCTATTACTCTAGGAGGTGGTTCATAGAGGATCTTGCTTTGATTTATGTCATCGAGTGTTCTATGTCTTCCTCTAAGAGTTTTATAGTTTCCAGTCTTACGTTTAGGTCTTTAGTCCATTTTGAGTTTATCTTTGTGAATGCAAAAGTAGGAAGTCAAGAAACACCTGGAGTAACAGGCAAATTTGGCCTTGGAGCACGGAATGATGCAGGACAAAGGCTAATAGAGTTTTGCCAAAAGAACGCACTGGTCATAGCAAACACCCTCTTCCAACAACTCAAGAGAAGACTCTACACATGGACATCATCAGATGGTCAACACCGAAATCAGATTGATTATATTCTTTGCAGCCAAAGATGGAGAAGCTCTATACAGTCAGCAAAAACAAGACCAGGAGCTGACTGTGGCTCCAATCATGAACTCCTTATTGCCAAATTCAGACTGAAATTGAAGAAAGTAGGGAAAACCACTAGACCATTCAGATATGACCTAAATCAAATCCCTTATGATTATACAGTGGAAGTAAGAAATAGATTTAAGGGACTAGATCTGATAGATAGAGTGCCTGATGAACTCTGGATGGAGGTTTGTGACATTGTACAGGAGACAGGGACCAAGATCATCCCCATGGAAAAAAAATGCAAAAAAGCAAAATGGCTGTCTGAGGAGGCCTTACAAATAGCTGTGAAAAGAAGAGAAGTGAAAAGCAAAGGAGAAAAGGAAAGATATAAGCATCTGAATGCAGAGTTCCAAAGAATAGCAAGGAGAGATAAGAAAGCCTTCCTCAGCGATCAATGCAAAGAAATAGAGGAAAACAACAGAATAGGAAAAACAAGAGATCTCTTCAAGAAAATTAAAGATATCAAGGGAACATTTCATGCAAAGATGGGCTCGATAAAGGACAGAAATGGTATGGACCTAACAGAAGCAGAAGATATTAAGAAGAGGTGGCAAGAATACACAGAAGAACTGTACAAAAAAGATCTTGACAACCAAGATAATCACGATGGCGTGATCACTCACCTGGAACCAGAAAACTTGGAATGTGAAGTCAAGTGGGCCTTAGAGAGCATCACTACGAACAAAGCTAGTGGAGGTGATGGAATTCCAATTGAGCTATTTCAAATCCTGAAAGATGATGCTGTGAAAGTGCTGCACTCAATATGCCAGCAAATTTGGAAAACTCAGCAGTGGCCACAGGACTGGAAAAGGTCAGTCTTCATTCCAATCCCAAAGAAAGGGAATGCCAAAGAATGCTCAAACTACCGCACAGTTGTACTCATCTCACACGCTAGTAAAGTCATGCTCAAAATTCTCCAAGCCAGGCTTCAGCAATATGTGAACCGTGAACTTCCAGATGTTCCAGCAGGTTTTAGAAAAGGCAGAGGCACCAGAGATCAAATTGCCAACATCCACTGGATCATGGAGAAAGCAAGAGAGTTCCAGAAGAGCATCTATTTCTGCTTCATTGACTATGCCAAAGCCTTGGACTGTGTGGATCACAATAAACTGTGGAACATTCTTCAAGAGATGAGAATACCAGCCCACCTGACCTGCCTCTTGAGAAACCTGTATGCAGGTCAGGAAGCAACAGTTAGAACTGGTCATGGAACAACAGACTGGTTCCAAATAGGAAAAGGAGTACATCAAGGTTGTATATTGTCACCCTGCTTATTTAACTTATATGCAGAGTACATCATGAGGAACGCTGGGCTGGCAGAAGCACAAGCTGGAATCAAGATTGCCGGGAGAAATATCAATAACTTCAGATATGCAGATAACACCACCCTCATGGCAGAAAGTGAAGAGGAACTCAAAAGCCTCTTGATAAAAGTGAAAGAGGAGAGTGAAAAGGTTGGCTTGAAGCTCAACATTCAGAAAACAAAGATCATGGCATCTGGTCCCATCACTTCATGGGAAATAGATGGGGAAACAGTGGAAACAGTGTCAGACTGTATTTTTTTGGGCTCCAAAATCACTGTAGATGCTGATTGCAGCCATGAAATTAAAAGAGGCTTACTCCTTGGAAGGAAAGTTATGACCAACCTAGATAGCATATTAAAAAGGAGAAACATTACTCTGCCAACCAAGGTCCGTCTAGTCAAGGCTGTGGTTTTTCCCGTGGTCATGTATGGATGTGAAAGTTGGACTGTGAAGAAAGCTGATCACCGAAGAATTGATGCTTTTGAACTGTGGTGCTGGAGAAGACTCTTGAGAGTCCCTTGGACTGCAGGGAGATCCAACCAGTCCATTCTAGAGGAGATCGATCCTGGGTGTTCATTGGAAGGACAGATGCTAAAGCTGAAACTCCAATACTTTGGCCAACTCCTGCGACGTGTTGACTACTGGAAAAGAGTCTGATGCTAGGAGGAATTGGGTGTGGGAGGAGACGGGGACGACAGAGAATGAGATGGCGGATGGCATCACCAACTCGATGGACATGAGTTTGAGTGAACTCCGGGAGTTGGTGATGGATAGGGTGGCCTGGCATGCTGTGATTCATGGGGTCGCAAAGAGTCGGACACGACTGAGCAACTGAACTGAACTGAACTGATGGTGTCAGGAAGTAATTTGATTTCATTATTTTACATGTAGCTGTCCCGTTTTCCCAGCATCATTTATTGAAGAGGCTGTCTTTGTCCAATTGTATATTCTTGTGTCCTTTGTCAAAAATAAGGTACCCATAGGTGCATGGGTTTATTTCTGGGCTTTCTATCTTGTTCCATTGGTCTATATTTCTGTTTTTGTGCCAGTACCATACTCTCTTGAAGACTGTAGCTTTCTTTGTAGCATAATCTGAAGTCAAGAAGGTTGTTTGCTCCAGCTCCATTCTTCTTTCTCAAGACTGCTTTGACTATTTGGGGTCTTTTCTTTTTCCTCATGAATTGTGAAAATTTTGTGTTTTAGTTTTGTAAAAAATTCCATTGGTAATTTGATAGGGATCACATTGAATCTGTAGATTGTGTTTGGTAGTATAGTCATTTTCACAGTATTGATTCTTCCTACTCAGGATCATGGAATATGTCTCCATATGTTTATGTCATCTTTGATTTCTTTCTTTAGCGTCTTGTAATTTTCTGTGTACAGTTTTTTGTCTCCTTAGGTATGTTCATTCCTAGATATTTAATTCTTTTTGTTGCAATGGTGAATGGGTTTGATTCCTTAATTTCTCTTTCTGATTTTTCATTGTTAGTATATAGAAATGCAAGTGATTTCTGATTTTCTGATTTCTATGCTTTTGTACCCTGCAACTTTGCTAAATTCACTGATTAGCTCTAGTAATTTTCTGTTACTATCTTTAGGGTTTTCTATGTATAGTATCACATCATCTGCAAACAGAATTTTACTTCTTCTTTTCTGATCCTGATTCCTTTTATTCTTTTTCTTCTCTGATTGCTGTAGCTATGACTTTCAGAACTATGTTGAATAATAGTGGCAAAACTAGACACCCTTGTCTTGTTCTGGATCTTATGGGGAATGCTTTCAGTTTTCACCATTGAGAATAATATTTGCTGTAGGTTTATCACATATGGCCTTTACTCTGTTGAGGTAGGTTCCTTCTATGCCCATTTTTTGGAGAATTTTAATCATAAATGGGTACTGAATTTTGTCAAAGGCTTTTTCTGCATCTATTGAAATGATTATATGGTTTTTATCTTTCAATTTGTTAATATGGAGTATCACACTGTTTGATTTCTGTATATTGAAGAATCTTTGCATCCCTGGAATAAACCCAAATTGATCATGGTATATGAGCTTTTTGATGTGTTGCTGAATTCTGTTTGCTAATATTTTGTTGAGGAGGTTTGCATCTATGTTCATCAATGATATTGGCCTGTAGTTTTCTCTTTTCATGTTTTGTGTGTCTGGTTTTGGTTTCAGGAGGATGGTGGCCTCGTACAATGAGTTTGAAAGTGTTATTTCCTCTGCAATTTTTTGAAAGAGTTTTAGAAGGATAGGCGTTAGCTTTTCTCTAAATGTTTGATAGAATTCTCCTGTGAAGCCATCTTGTCCTGGGCTTTTGTGTTTTGGGAGGTTTTTTATTTTTAAATCACAGCTTCAATTTCAGTGCTTGTAATTGGGTTGTTCATAATTTCTATTTCTTCCTGGTTCAGTCTTACGAGATTGAACTTTTCCAAGAATCTGTTCATTTCTTCCAGGTTATCTATTTTATTGCTGTATAGTTGTTCATAATAGTCTCATAATCTTTTGTATTTCTGCCTTGTCTGTTGAAACCTCTTCTTTTTCATTTCTAATTTTGTTGATTTGATTCTTCTTTTTTTCTTGCTGAGTCTGGCTAAAGGTTGGTCAGTTTTATTTCTCTTCTCAAAGAACTAGCTTTTAGTTTTATTAATCTTTACTATTATTTCTTTCATTTCTTTTTCATTTATTTCTGCTTGGATCTTTATGATTTCTTTCCTTCTACTAATGTTGGGTTTTTTTTCTTTTCTTTTCCCAGTTGTTTTAGGTGTAAAGTTAGGTTGTGTATTGGATGTTTTTCTTGTTTCTTGAGGTAGGATTGTATTGCTATAAACTTCCCTCTTAGAACTGTTTTTGCTGTATCCCATAGGTTTTGAGTTGTCATGTTTTCATTGTCATTTGTTTCTAGAAATTTTTTTATTTCCCTTGATTTCTTCAGTAACCTGTTGGTTATTTATAAATGTGTTGTTTAATCTCCATGTGTTTGTGTTTCTTACACTTTTTTTCTTGTAATTGATATCTAGTCTCATAGTATTGTGGTCAGAGAAGATGCTTGATATGATTTCAATTTTTTTTAATTTATTGAGGTTTGATTTGTGACCCAAGATGTGGTCTATCCTGGAGAATGTTCCATGCAGTTGAGAATAAGGTGTACTTTTCTGCATTTGGATGGAATGTCCTGAAGATATAAATGAGATCCATCTCATCTAATGTATCATTTAAGACTTGTGTTTCCTTATTAATTTTCTGTTTTGATGATCTGTCCATTGGTGTGAGTGGGGTGTTAAAATCTCCTACTATTATTGTGTTACTGTCAATTTCTTCTTTTATGTCTTAGTGTTTGTCTTATGTATTGAGGTGCTCCTATGTTGGTGCATAGATATTTATAATTGCTATGTCTTTCTCTTGGATTGATCCCTTGATCATTATGTAGTGTCCTTCCTTATCTCTTGAAATCATCTTTATTTTAAGGTTTATTTTGTCTGATATGAGGATTGTTACTCCAGCTTTCTTTTCCTTCCCATTTGCATGGAATATATTTTTCCATCCTCTCACTTTCAGTCTATATGTGTCTTGAGGTCTGAAGTGGGTTTCTAATAGACAGCATATATATGGGTCTTGTTCTTATATCCATTCAGCCAGTCTGTGTCTTTTGGTTGGAGCATTTAATCCATTTAAAGTAATTATTGTTCTATATATTCCTATTGCCCTTTTCTTAATTGTTTAGGGTTGATTTTGTAGATCTTTTTTCTTCTGTTGTATTTCTTGACTATATAAGTCCCTTTAATATTTGTTGTAAACCTGGTTTTGTAGTACTGAATTCTTTTAACTTTTGCTTGTCTGAAAAGCTTTTTATTTCTCCATCAGTTTTGAATGAGATCTTTGCTGGCTGTTCATTGGAAGGTCTGATGCTAAAGCTGAAACTCCAATACTTTGGCCACCTCATGCGAAGAGTTGAGTCACTGGAAAAGACTCTGATGCTGGGAAGGATTGGGTGCAGGAGGAGAAGGGGATGACAGAGAGTGAGATGGCTGGATGGCATCACCGACTCGATGGACATGAGTTTGAGTGAACTCTGGGAGTTGATGATGGATAGGGAGGCTTGGCGTACTGTGATTCATGGGGTCGCAAAGAGTCGGACACGATTGAGCGACTGAACTGAACTGAATTTTGCTTGTAGAATTTTTCCTTTCAGTACTTTAAAGATATCCTGCCATTTCCTTCTGGCCTGCAGAGTTTCTGCTGAAAGATCAGCTGTTAAGCTTATGGCATTTCCCTTGTATATTATTTGTTGCTTCTCCCTTGCCACTTTTAACATTCTTTCTTTGTGCTTAGTCTGTGTTAGTTTGACTAACATGTGTCTTGGCGTGTTTCTTCTTGGGTTTATCCTGCATAGGACTCTTTGTGCCTCTTGGAATTGATTGACAATTTACTTTTCCATGTTGGGGAAATTTTCAACTATAATCTCTTCAAAAATTTTCTCATACCCTTTCTTTTTCTCTTCTTCTTCTGGGATCCCTATAATTCAAATGGTGCTTTTGATATAGCCCCAGAGGTCTCTGAGATTTTCTTCAGCTCTTTTCATTCTTTTTATTTTGTTCTGCTCTTCAGAAGTTATTTCCAACATTTTATCTTCTACTGATTCATTCTTCTGCTTCAGATAGTCTGCTATTGATTCCTTCTAGAGTATTTTTAATTTCAGTAATTGTGTTGTTTGTCTCTGCATGTTTATTCTTTAATCTTCTAGGTCTTTCTTAATTGATTCTTGCATTTTCTCCATTTTGTTTTCAATGTTCTTGATCATCTTTGCTATCATTATTCTGAATTCTTTTTTCAGGTAGTTTGTCTATTTCCTCTTCATATATTTGGATTTCTGTGTTTCTAGTTTGTTCCTTCATTTGTGCAGTATTTCTCTGCCTTTTCATTATTATTTTTTAAAGTTACTGTGTTTGAGGTCTCCTTTTCTCAGGCTTCAAGGAAAGTTGAATTCTTTCTTTGAGGAAGGTTAAATTCTTTCTTCCTTTTGATTTCTGCCCTCTTAAGGTTGGTTTGGACATGAATCAAGGCAAATTGGAAGTGGTCAAACAGGAGATGGCAAGAGTGAACGTCGACATTCTAGGAATCAGTGAACTAAAATGGAGTGGAATGGGTGAATTTAACTCAGATGACCATTATATCTACTACTGTGGACAGGAATCCCTTAGAAGAAATGGAGTAGCCATCATGGTCAACAAAAGAGTCCAAAATGCAGTACTTGGATGCAATCTTAAAAACGACAGAATGATTTCTGTTCGTTTCCAAGGCAAACCATTCAATATTACAGTAATCCAAGTCTATGCCCCAACCAGTAATGCTGAAGAAGCCAAAGTTGAACAGTTCTATGAAGACCTACAAGACCTTTTAGAACTAACACCCAAAAAAGATGTCTTTTTCATTAGAGGGGACTGGAATGCAAAAGTAGGAAGTCAAGAAACACCTGGAGTAACAGGCAAATTTGGCCTTGGAGCATGGAATGAAGCAGGGCCAAGGCTAATAGAGTTTTGCCAAAAGAACGCACTGGTCATAGCAAACACCCTCTTCCAACAACTCAAGAGAAGACTCTACACATGGACATCACCAGATGGTCAACACCGAAATCAGATTGATTATATTCCGTGCAGCCAAAGATGGAGAAGCTCTGTACAGTCAGCAAAAACAAGACCAGGAGCTGACTGTGGCTCCGATCATGAACTCCTTATTGCCAAATTCAGACTTAAATTGAAGAAAGTAGGGAAAACCACTAGACCTTTCAGATATGACCTAAATCAAATCCCTTATGATTATACAGTGGAAGTAAGAAATAGATTTAAGGGACTAGATCTGATAGATAGAGTGCCTGATGAACTCTGGACGGAGGTTCGTGACATTGTACAGGAGACAGGGACCAAGACCATCCCCATGGAAAAGAAATGCAAACAAGCAAAATGGCTGTCTGAGGAGGCCTTACAAATAGCTGTGAAAAGAAGAGAAGCGAAAAGCAAAGGAGGAAAGGAAAGATATAAGCATCTGAATGCAGAGTTCCAAAGAATAGCAAGGAGAGATAAGAAAGCCTTCCTCAGCAATCAATGCAAGAAATAGAGGAAAACAACAGAATAGGAAAAACAAGAGATCTCTTCAAGAAAATTAGAGATTCCAAGGGAACATTTCATGCAAAGATGAGCTCGATAAAGGACAGAAATGGTATGGACCTAACAGAAGCAGAAGATATTAAGAAGAGGTGGCAGGAATACACAGAAGAACTGTACAAAAAAGATCTTCACAACCAAGATAGTCACGATAACGTGATCACTGACCTAGAACCAGACATCTTGGAATGTGAAGTCAAGTGGGCCTTAGAAAGCATCACTACTAACAAAGCTAGTGGAGGTGATGGAATTCCAGGTGAGCTATTTCAAATCTTGAAAGATGATGCTGTGAAAGTGCTGCACTCAATATGCCAGCAAATTTGGAAAACTCAGCAGTGGCCACAGGACTGGAAAAAGTCAGTCTTCATTCCAATCCCAAAGAAAGGGAATGCCAAAGAATGCTCAAACTACCGCACAATTGCACTCATCTCACAAGCTAGTAAAGTCATGCTCAAAATTCTCTAAGCTAGGCTTCAGCAATATGTGAATCGTAAACTTCCAGAAATTCAAGCAGGTTTTAGAAAAGGCAGAGGAACCAGAGATCAAATTGCCAACATCCGCTGGATCATGGAGAAAGCAAGAGAGTTCCAGAAAAGCATCTATTTCTGCTTCATTGACTATGCCAAAGCCTTTGACTGTGTGGATCACAATAAATTGTGGAACATTCTGAAAGAGGTGGGAATACCAGCCCACCTGACCTGCCTCTTGAGAAACCTCTATGCAGGTCAGGGAGCAACAGTTAGAACTGGACATGGAACAACAGACTGGTTCCAAATAGGAAAAGGAGTAAGTCAAGGCTGTATATTGTCACCCTGCTTATTTAACTTATATGCAGAGTACATCATGAGGAATGCTGGGCTGGAAGAAGCACAAGCTGGAATCAAGATTGACGGGAGAAATATCAATAACCTCAGCTATGCAGATGACACCACCCTTATGGCAGAAAGTGTAGAGGAACTCAAAGGCCTCTTGATGAAAATGAAAGAGGAGAGTGAAAATGTTGGCTTGAAGCTCAACATTCAGAAAACAAAGATCATGGCATCTGGTCCCATCACTTCATGGGAAATAGATGGAAAAACAGTGGAAACAGTGTCAGACTTTATTTTTTTGGACTCCAAAATCACTGCAGATGCTGATTGCAGCCATGAAATTAAAAGACTCTTACTCCTTGGAAGGAAAGTTATGACCAACTTAGATAGCATATTAAAAAGCAGAGACATTACTTTGCCGACCAAGGTCCGTCTAGTTAAGGCTATGGTTTTTCCCGTGGTCATGTATGGATGTGAGAGTTGGACTGTGAAGAAAGCTGATTGCCAAAGAATTGATGCTTTTGAATTGTGGTGCTGGAGAAGACTCTTGAGAGTCCTTTGGACTGCAAGGAAATCCAACCAGTCCATTCTAAAGGAGATCAATCCTGGGTGTTCATTGGAAGGACTGATGCTAAAGCTGAAACGCCAATACTTTGGCCACATCATGCGAAGAGCTGACTCACTGGAAAAGAGTCTGATGCTAGGAGGAATTGGGGGTAGGAGGAGACGGGGACAACAGAGAATGAGATGGCTGGATGGCATCACCGACTTGATGGACCTGAGTTTGAGTGAACTCCTGGAGTTGGTGATGGACAGGGAGGCCTGGCGTGCTGTGGTTCATGGGGTCACAAAGAGTTGGACACTACTAAGCGACTGAACTGAACTGAGGTTTCATTCTCTGGTAGTCTACCATCTTGGAGTCTGTGCTCGCACTGCAAAGACTCAGGGTTTGATTTCTGGTTAGGAATGAAGTTTCCACAAGTGGTTTGTTATGACATTAAGTGAAATTAAAACAAATATCCCAAAATAAGAAACCAAAGAAGAACCCCAGACAAATGGCAGTTACAATATCAGGCAAATAGTAATTAAAATAATGGAATATACAGTTATGCATATACACCCATGAGCAAAGTGAAAACAGTCCAACACAAGTAAAATACAGTAGATTGACCTGGCGATCAAAGGAAATCAAAAATTATATTTACCAGTTAAGATCAAAACTAACTTAAGCACAAACTAGAAAAGAAAACTAAACAAGATGCCAAGTGGCGAATGAAGCAAGGAAAACAAAACTAACAAATATGTTGAGAGGAAAGAAAAGAAAGAATAGACATGCAAAGTTAAATAGAGGTAGATGAAAAAGATTTATACACATCAAAGATTAACTGCAAGGCAGAAAGAACAGTAGGAAAGGCAAAGGAATAAATGTAGAAAAAATAATAATAGGTTTTAAAAAATTACAAATTTAAATTTAAATAAAGAGAAAAGAAAAAATAAAAAGAGGAAAACTTCACAGAACTGCAAAAGCCCAATGTAGAGGCAGAGGTTTATGACAACAATAGAAAATGTGACTGAGGAAAAGAAAAAGCTCAAAAGCTTATCTGGATTTCTTAGTGCCAATAAAATAGACATCTACAACAGAGGGTGGAGAAAAGGAAAAAAAAAAGAAAAGAAAAGAAAAGTCCAAAAGAATCTAAAGAACAAGTCAAAAATAAGAATAATAAACGTTTTTCTTGAGTCACTGCCGTCAGAGTCCTTTCCCTCACTGGGAGTCACAGTCCACCGTACCTCCCTAAGATGACCTCTAACACTGTGCTGATCTCTGGACCTCCTCTGGGGGCATCTCAGATTCTAATCTGGTCCTACTCCTCTGTGTTCTTGCCTCCAATGTCCACAGCTATCAGAACTAGTGCATTTTCTTTTGTGGGAGCTCTCAATGGCCTTTTATATATCCCACAGGCACAGAGTCTGCCTAGTTGATCATGTGGATTTCATCTGCAGCTTGCACATCTGGTGGGAAGGTTTTGGGTCTTCTTCCTTAGCCACACTGCCCCTGGCTTTCAATTGTGGTTTTATTTCCACCTCTACATGTTGGTCGTCCACTGGGGTTTAGCTCTTGAGGCTGCCTTTGAGGGCTTGGGTTTTCCCCAGTGAGGACCAGGGGTGGAGGTGGTGCAGCTGCTTGTGTTGCAGGGGTTCTGGCAGCACCAGGTACTCAGGGGGGTTGACAACTAGGGCAGAAGGAAATATAGTGCTCTAGAAGGGTATGGCAACCAGTATTGGCCAATACACTCCAGTATTCTTGCCTGGAGAACCCCTCTCCCTGACAGAGAAGCCTGGCAGACCACAGTCTACAGGGTCACAAAGAGTCAGACATGACTGAAGTGACCCTGCACGCATAGATGCAAGACTTTTTTTGCTTGTGGAAGTTCCCCAGTGAGAGTTGAGCGTGAAGGTGGCACAGCTGCTTGGCTTGTGGGGACCCTGGCAGCACCAAGTGCGCAGGAACATGAACTGCTTCTGCTGCAGGAATTATGGCCTATCAGAGTCTTTTTTCAAGCCTCTTGTAGCTGGCCATCAGAAGGCCTCTTTGGCCAGTCTTTCTCCATAAATCTGCCCTTTCAGGCACTTACAGGCGCCTTTGCTTGGGGTCTTTCTCTGTTGTTCTGCACATCAGGCACATAGAGGAGGACCCCTTGGCTGGGGTCCTACTCTGTAGACTGGCACATCAGGCACTTTAAGGGGCACACTGGGTAGGGTCCTACTCTGTAGTTCAGTTCCTCAAGCGTTTGATGGGCCAGCCTCTCTGTTGTTCAGCTGCCAATGCTGGTGTGTGGGGAGAGAGAGGCTATGGTGATGGCACCAGCCCCTGTGTGTGAGTCAGTAGCATTGCCTTGCTTCCATGGCTGCCTGGCTTTCCTCCACTGGCATTTCCCACCACAATCTCATCCCTCATATCCCCTCAATCCATCGTTAAGCAGTCAGCATCATCCCTCACCCTGGGATTGCTCCACAATCCCTAAACTCCAGCTCCCAGCCGCTGCCCCTTCTAGAAGACTAGCGTTCCTGTCCTGGGTATGTATGGCTGCGGCAAGGACTTTCTGATTCTCATTCCATTTAGGCTGTGACAGATGAACTCTTTCACTCTCAGCCTTAAATGTTTCTCCTCTGACTCAGAAAATTGCCCCGTTCTGGGGATTGGACCCCTGCTTCAGTTCCCTTGCCTGTTGAGGGCAGGTCCAGTCCTACTAACACTCCTGTTTTCCCCCCTAGTTCCTTCATCCTACTGAGTTTTGCATGGTTCTATTATTCTTTTCCACTGGTCAGGTACTCCTGTCTGCTTTCAGCTGGTGTTCTGCATGCACTTCTGTGTCTGAAGGTGTATTCCTGATGCATCTGTGGAGAGAGATGTACTCCACACCCATCTACTCCTCTGCTATCTTGTTCTTCCAACCTCATGCAATTTTTCAAGGAAGATATTCTTCTGTATCATGAATTATTCAACAAAAACTCTATTTGTGGTAATTCATTATGATTGAGGTATGTTTCTGAGGTGGGCAGAGTCGAAGTGAGGGCAGAGGCTGCCCCATGGGAGGCCACCATATTTGGGCAAAGAGCTAGAGCCCACAGTGTACAAGGTCACTTCTCTCAATCTCCTTAATAAGACTCTCATCCTTATGGGAAATGTGCTGCTTTTAAGATATTAGCAAATCTTAGAATCATTTTGAAAACTTAACTTCTCTAAGCCTCATTTTAAAAAAAAACCATGAATGGGGATAGTAAAACTATCTGTCTCATAAGATCTTTGATGTATTAATGCAAGTAACCTCCTTAATACAGTACCTTACATGAGGCACTCAGTTTCTCTGAATTTTTCTATTATTATCAATTTGTTAAAGATTAAAGTTGCCTCAATATAAAAGTGAAATGAGCAGACCTGGATGACTTTCTTGAAGTTTAATAAAACAACGAGGTCAAATCAGTCCAAAGACACCAGTTATTATAAAACCACATAAAAGATCAGAGTATTCCTAAAAAGGGAGAAAATTTGGGCTAATATAATAATGGCTTCCCAGGTGGTACTAGTGGTAAAGAACCCACCTGCCCGTGCAGGAGATGAAAGAGAGGTGGGTTCCATCCCTGGGTTGGGAAGATCCCCTGGAGGAGGAAATGGCAACTCCATCCAGTATTCTTTCTTGGAGAATCCCATGGACAGAGGAACCTGGCAGACTGTAGTCCATAGGGTTGCTAAGAGTCAGACACAAATGAAGTGACTTAGCACTCACACTTATATAATGTCATATAATATAATATGTATTCACATATATATATGAATAATATTGAAAATTATAGGGACTAAAAGACAAAGATTTATACTAAAGTCAATTTCACAGACCCCTTGAAAAGAGAGATATTTTATATTTATAAAGAATAAATCCTCTCACATTACTCTCAACCAGGTTACTGAAACACTGAAAACTGATAGATTCATAGTAGACTTAAAAACAGAGATCTACATCACGATTCTAGAAAAATCTAAAAAAATTTTCAGCTTAATAGATTCCAGATTTTTATGCTTTTACTCTAGGCCAGGTATACCTAACACCTTTAACATTTTTATTGCATTTAATATTCACAATCTCTCTATATTAGTAGGTATTATTAGCTCCACTCTGTGGGTAAGAAAACTAACCAAGTGAAAATAATACCCTTTTGTTAATGTAGATTTAAAATCTTTTCTTCTTTGCTAAGTCCATTTTGAACCTGTATAGTAAAACTTTCTCTATTTCCATCAAAACAAAATATAATTTGAAAGTACTACTTAAACTCTTTGACTCTCTTTAGCTATATATTACTTCTTACCATTTTCATTATAAAGACAGTAAGAGTGGATTTTGTCTAGACGAAACAATCAGAGGCGATACTAGATTTTATGTGAAATTTCAAAGTAGATAATCAAAGATGTGTTACTTGATTTTTGAACAGCTCATGTATTAAGAATATAAAATTATCCGGGTTATAAATAAAGGAGAATATTTTTTGAGACAGATGTTTCAGAGAACTTTTTGAGCACTGTGAGCCTATCTCGTCCTTTCCCTCTGCCCAGAGGAATGAGGGTGCAACTTCATTGTAATTAATTAATTAATTTTGGGGGGAGTATAGTTGCCTTATAATGTTGTGTTTGATTTAGGTTATACCTGAATGGTCTAGTGGTTTTCTCCACTTTCTTCAATTTCAGTCTGAATTTGGCAATAGGGAGTTCATGATCCAAGCCACAGTCAGCTCCCAGTCTTGTTTTTGCTGACTGTATAGAGCTTCTCTATCTTTGGCTGCAAAGAATATAATCAATCTGATTTCAGTGTTGACCATCTGGTGATGTCCATAGCTAGAGTCTTCTCTTGTGTTGTTAGAAAAGGGTGTTTGCTATGACCAGTGCGTTCTCTTGAAAGAACTCTATTAGCCTTTGCCTTGCTTCATTCTGTACTCCAAAGCCAAATTTTCCTGTCACTCCAGGTGTTTCTTGACTTCCTACTTTTGCATTCCAGTCCCCTATAATGAAAAGGACATTTTTTGGGGTGTTAGTTCTAGAAAGTCTTGTAGGTCTTCATAGAACTTTTCAATTTCAGCTTCTTCAGCGTTACTGGTCAGGGCATATGCTTGGATTACAGTGATATTGAATGGTTTGCCTTGGAAACAAACAGAGACCATTCTGTTGTTTTTGAGATTGCATCCAAGTACTGCATTTCAGACTCTTTGTTGACCATGATGGCTACTCCATTTCTTCTAAGGGATTCCAGCCCACAGTAGTAGATATAATGGTCATCTGAGTTAAATTCACCAATTCTAGTCCTTACAAATAGCTGTGAAAAGAAGGGAAATGAAAAGCAAAGGGGAAAAGGAAAGATATACCCATTTGAATGCAGAATTCCAAAGAATTGCAAGGAGAGATAAGAAAGCCTTCCTCAGCGATCAATGCAAAGAAGTAGAGGAAAACAATAGAATGGGAAAGACGAGATCTCTTCAAGAAAATTAGGGATACCAAGGGAATATTTCATGCAAAGATGGGCTCAATAAATGATAGAAATAGTAGGGACCTAACTGAAGCAGAAGATATTAAGAAGAGGTGGCAAGAATACAGAGCAGAACTGTACAAAAAAGATCTTCACGACCCAGATAATCACGATGGTGTGATCACTCACCTAGAGCCAGACATCCTGGAATGTGAAGTCAAGTGGGCCTTAGGAAGCATCACTATGAACAAAGCTAGTGGAGGTGATGGAATTCCAGTTGAGCTATCTAAAAACCTGAAAGATGATGCTGTGAAAGTGCTGCACTCAATATGCCAGCAAATTTGGAAAACTCAGCAGTGGCCACAGGACTGGAAAAAGTCAGTCTTCATTCCAATCCCAAAGAAAGGGAATGCCAAAGAATGCTCAAACTACCGCACAATTGCACTCATCTCACACGCTAGTAAAGTCATGCTCAAAATTCTCCAAGCCAGGCTTTAGCAATACGTGAACTGTGAAATTCCAGATGTTCAAGCTGATTTTAGAAAAGGCAGAGGAACCAGAGATCAAATTGCCAACATCCGTTGGATCATTGAAAAAGCAAGAGAGTTCCAGAAAAAAACATCTATTTCTGCTTTATTGACTATGCCAAAGCCTTTGACTGTGTGGATCACCATAAACTGTAGAAAATTCTGAAAGCGATGGGAATCCCAGACCACCTGACCTGCCTCCTGAGAAATCTGTATGCTGGTCAGGAAGCAACAGTTAGAACTGGACATGGAACAACAGACTGGTTCCAAATAGGAAAAGGAGTACATCAAGTCTGTGTATTGTCACCCTGCTTATTTAACTTATTTGCACAGTACATCATGAGAAATGCTGGACTGGAGGAAGCACAAGTGGGAATCAAGATTGCTGGGAGAAATATAAATAATCTCAGATATGAAGATGACACTACCCTTATGGCAGAAAGTGAAGAACTAAAGAGCCTCTTGATGAAAGTGAAACAGGAGAGTGAAAAAGTTGGCTTGAAGCTCAACATTCAGAAAACTAAGATCATGGCATCCGGTCCCATCACTTCATGGGAAATAGATGGGGAACAGTGGAACAGTGGCTGACTTTATTTTTCTGGGCTCCAAAATGACTGCAGATGGTGATTGCTGTCATGACATTAAAAGACGCTTACTCCTTGAAAGGAATGTTATGACCAACCTAGATAGCATATTAAAAAGCAGAGACATTACTTTGCCAGCCAAGGTCTGTCTAGTCAAGGCTATGGTTTTTCCCATGGTCATGTATGGATGTGAGATTTGGACTATAAAGAAAGCTGAGTGCCAAAGAATTGATGCTTTCGACCTGTGTTGTTGGAGAAGACTTGAGAGTTCCTTGTACTGCAAGGAGATCCAACCAGTCCATTCTAAAGGAGATCAGTCCTGAGTGTTCATTGGAATGACTGATGTTGAAGCTGAAACTCCAATACTTTGGCCACCTGATGTGAAGAGCTGACTCATTTAAAAAGACCCTGATGCTGGGAAAGATTGAGGGCAGGAGGAGAAGGGGACGACAGAGGATGAGATGGTTGGATGGCACCACAGACTCAATGGACATGGTTTTGGGTGGACTCTGGGAGTTGGTGATGAACAGGGAGGCCTGGTGTGCTGCGGTTCATGGGGTTGCAAAGAGTCAGACACGACTGAGTGACTGAACTGAACTGAACTGAATGTTGAGTTAGTTTCTACTGTTCAGTAAAATAAATAAGCTATACCTATACATATATCCCCTCTTTTTTGCTTTTCTTTTCCTTAGGTCACCACAGAGTATTTGAGTAGAGTTCCCTGAGCTATACAGTAGGTTTTCATTCAGTTCAGTTCAGTTCAGTCACTCAGTCGTGTCCGACTCTGCACGACCCCATGAATCACAGCACACCAGGCCTCCCTGTCCATCACCAACTCCCGGAGTTCACTCAAACTCATGTCCACAGAGTCGGTGATGCCATCCAGCCATCTCATTCTCTGTCGTCCCCTTCTCCTCCCACCCCCAACCTTTCCCAGCATCAGAGTCTTTTCCAGTGAGTCAACTCGTCGCATGAGGTGGCCAAAATATTGGAGTTTCAGCTTTAGCATCAGTCCTTCCAATGAACACCCAGGATTGATCTCCTTTAGAATGGACTGTTTGGATCTCCTTGCAGTCCAAGGGACTCTCAAGAGTCTTCTCCAACACCACAGTTCAAAAGCATCAATTCTTCGGCGATCAGCCTTCTTCACAGTCCAACTCTCACATCCATACATGACCACGGGAAAAACCATAGCCTTGATTAGACGGACCTTGGTTGGCAAAGTAATGTCTCTGCTTTTTAATATACTATCAAGGTTGATCATAACTTTCCTTCCAAGGAGTAAGCGTCTTTTAATTTCATGGCTGCAATCAGCATCTGCAGTGATTTTGGAGCCCCCAAAAATAAAGTCTGACACGGTTTCCACTGTTTCCCCATCTATTTCCCATGAAGTGATGGGACCAGATGCCACGATCTTTGTTCTCTGAATGTTGAGCTTCAAGCCAACCTTTTCACTCTCCTCTTTCACTTTCATCAAGAGGCCTTTGAGTTCCTCTTCACTTTCTGCCATGAGGGTAGTGTCATCTGCATATCTGAAGTTATTGATATTTCTCCCAGCAATCTTGATTCCAGCTTGTGCTTCTTCCAGCCCAGCGTTCCTCATGATGTACTCTGCATATAAATTAAATAAGTAAGGTGACAATATACAACCTTGACATATTCCTTTTCCTATTTGGAACCAGTCTGTTGTTCCATGACCAGTTCTAACTGTTGCTTCCTGACCTGCATACAGGTTTCTCAAGAGGCAGGTCAGGTGGTCTGGTATTCCCATCTCTTTCAGAATTTTCCACAGTTTATTGTGATCCCCACAGTCAAAGGCTTTTGCATAGTCAATAGAAAAAAATAGAAAAAATAAAAAAAATAGAAAAAAGTTTTTCATTAGTTACCTATTTTATACAAAGCATCAATAGTGTATATATGTCAATCCCAATCTCTCAATTCATCCCAGAGGGATGTGATGAATGTCTATACATTTGTTCTCTATGTCGGTGTCTCTATTTCTATTTTGCAAAAATGTACATCTATACCACTTTTCTAGACTCCACTTATATGTGTTAATATATAACCTTTGTTTTTCTCTTTCTGACTTACTTCACTCAGTATGACCGTCTCTAGGTTCATCCACGTCTCTACAAAGCAACTTCTTAACTTTACATCTTTTCCAAGGGGCTTAATAGGACCACTGAAGGAATCTGATATGTATGTATATAGATATGTGTGGGCTCCTTAGGTGGCACAGTGGTAAATAATCTGCCTACCAAAGCAGGAGAGGCAAGCGCCGTGGGTTCCATCCCTGGGTCGGGACGATCTCCTGAAGTAGACATTGGCAACCCACTCCAGTGTTCTTGCCTGGAAAATTCCATGGACAGAGGAGCCTGGCAGGCTACAGTCCAGGGGGTCCTGAAGACTCGAACATGACTGATCAACTGAGCATATATGTGTATATATATATAAGAATGATTCATAATATGCATGCATATATAATATAAAAGTGTATTTGTAAGTGTATATTAGTATATTTTCTAAAATTGGGGGAAATTGTGAGCTTGTGATGGATTCAGACCTGAGAAAGTGTGACCTGCTAGTGGTGTTGTCCAGCAGAAAGAGGCTGTGAGTTGTGTTACTGGAGACAGATAGTTGGGGGATTTGCAATAAGCAGCCAAAAAGGGAGCACTGCCTGGGTCAAGGGAGTTGTTGTCAGAGGGTCCACCCAGGAGTCTCTCCAAGACCCCCAGGGAAAGAGTCAATGTTAACTGAGTATAGAGTCATACAGGGTGTAGCAGAATCAGTCAAGACCTGCTCTCAAGACTTTAGGAAGAAAAAAAAACTGCTGTTAAGTGGAAAGAAGAGAAGACAACCACTTCTATCTTGGCCTGCTTCCCTGAAGAAAGTCCTATTGAAAGCTTATATTCTGAGACTATATAGCAAAATGTCATGTCAATATGCAAAGTCAAAGGGAAAAGGAAGTGAATCAGGCAGGGAAAAAGCGAGTGCCTTTAGCAGGTGGCACATCACTGAGCATGCTAATAGCTTCACCAGAACTCAGAGCTAATTGATTGTTCCTAGATGACACCACCCTTATGGCAGAAAGTGAAGAGGAACTAAAAAACCTCTTGATGAAAGTGAAAGAGGAGAGTGAAAAGATTGGCTTGAAGCTCAACATTCAGAAAAAAAAGATCATGGCATCTGGTCCCATTACTTCATGGGAAATAGATGGGGAAACAGTGGAAGCAGTGTCAGACTTTATTTTTCTGGGCTCCAAAATCACTGCAGATGCTGATTGCAGCCATGAAATTAAAAGACGCTTACTCCTTGGAAGGAAAGTTATGACCAACTCTGGTAGAATATTTAAAAGCAGAGACATTACTTTGCCAGCCAAAGTCCGTCTAGTCAAGGCTATGGTTTTTTCCCGTGGTCATGTATGGATGTGAGAGTTGGACTGTGAAGAAAGCTGATCGCCAAAGAATTGATGCTTTTGAACTGTGGTGCTGGAGAAGACTCTTGAGAGTCCCTTGGACTGCAAGGAGATCCAACCAGTCCATTCTAAAGGAGATCAATCCTGGGTGTTCATTGGAAGGACTGATGCTAAAGCTGAAACTCCAATACTTTGGCCATCTCATGCGACGAGTTGGCTCACTGGAAAAGACTCTGATGCTGGGAGGGATTGGGGGTGAGAGGAGACGGGGACGACAGAGAATGAGATGGCTGGATGGCATCACCGACTCGATGAAAGTGAGTTTGAGTGAACTCTGGGAGTTGGTGATGGACAGGGAGGCCTGGCGTGCTGTGATTCATGGGGTCGCGCAGAGTCGGACACGACTGAGCGACTGAACTGAACTGAACTGAACTGAGGGCACCTCTTGGGCTTCCCAGTGGCTCAGCGGCAAAGAATCTGCCTGCAATGCAGGAGACACAGGAGATGCTGATTTGATCCCTGGGTCAAGAAGATCCCCTGGAAGAGGGCATGGCAACCACTCCAGTATTCTTGCCTGGAAAACCCCATGGACAGAGGAACCTGGCAGGCTAAGTCCATAGGGTCACAACGAGTCGGACACGACACTGAAGTGAGTGAGCATGCACAAGCAGGTCACTTCTTCCACACAGGTTTTGTGGAGCCATAATTCTTTAGAATATTCTCTCAGTGGAAGTAATGGAGAGACATTGATCTGCTGGTTTTGTTTTCTTATTTCTTGTCCCTTGTCATCTCAAGTTCAACTTCTGAGGCATTAACTTCCTTACTTTTGACCCTTGACCCAGTTTGTGTTTTCAGGCCCCTCTAGAAAGCTGCTAGGAAAGCCAGACCTTGTGCTTTGCAGTGCATGACTTCTCCATGAACGTGGATGTGGGAGGAGAGTCAGTGTCTCAACAGGTCCAGTTAGATGAGATTAAGTGCAGAATGGTGTAACTACCCCATGGCTTATATGAAGAAGCTGAGAAAGCTCACACAGTATCAGGAGATGAGGCAAGAGTGAAGGTCTCGAAGGCTGCCCTTGGAAAGATGAAGTTGGGGCAGATGAGGTGAGGTGTTTTTCTGAAATGCCTCTCTTCCCGGAGAAAGAAGGAACAAATATTTATTTTTGAACAAGCCTTGAAAATTCATTCATTATGTTGCCTGGACAATTTTACTCATTGAGATGAGGCTGAAATTGTGACTTGAAATACCTATGAGAATTTTTACTGAAAGCAGAGTCATGGATTCTGCCTAATTTTTATCCAGGGGCAAATAAGGATTGGGTTTACCTGGTGGTTCAGTAGTAAAGAATCCACCTGTAATGCAGGAGATGTGGATTCAGTCCCTGGGCCAGGAAGATCCATTGGCGTAGGAAGTGGCCACCAACTCCAGTGTTCTTGCCTGGAGAATCCCATGGAGAGAAGAAGCCTGGTGGGCTACAGTGCATGGGGTCGCAAAGACTTAGCAACTGAGCACCAGCCCCAGCATGGAAGGATTATCCTCACTGAAGATGTTTAAAGAGATAATAAAATTAATTTCATGAATGTATCTTAAGATTTCTGCACATTAAAGTCACTGATTATACTCCGAGCTCTTAAAATGCACTTTATTCCACCATTTCTACGTCTTCATTTCTCACACCCCGCCATTAGTCTTTACCACTAATATGACAGCTGTGCAAACTGGTAAGACTCTCCTAAGTCTCCATATCACTTTTTTTCTCTGCAGTGTCTGTGCTCACCACTATTTATTTTTAATACTTTCCTGCCTCAGATTCTATGACACCAAACTTCTTGGTTCTCTTTCCACTTCCCGAATTGGTCCTTGGAATCTTTGATACACATTCCTTCTTCTATACCCAGCTTCTTAAAAAAAAAAAAAAATTAATGACCTTTGGGGTTTACTCCTCAGTCCATGCTTTCTTGACTCTATGTCTTTCCCAGGATAAGTTTTCTTTTCTCTGCCAACTCTCAGCAATTATGAACTCAAATCCCAGAGAACTCCTTACCTACAGGACATCTTTATTTCAAATTCAACATGTCCCAAAGCTGAACTCTTCATCTTTTGCTTCCAAACTGACTACTTCTTCTGGCATTTACTATCTTGATTTATTGTACCATTATTCACCACACCGCACCCTCTGCTGAGCTGGTAACCTGGGAATGATCCCAGACTCCTCATGGACCTTCATTTCCACATCAAAGCAGTCACCAAGCCCTGGAGATAAAACCTTTGGAGGAGCTCATGAATCTGTCTGCTCCATGTCATCCTCATTGCTACTGCCTTAGATTAGGTCTTCACTGGGTGTTACCTTAGCCTCTGACAGCCTCTGACGAACATTTCTGTTACTTTAAATTTCAGATCCACGCTATCACAAGAATCATCTCTATCATTTTTTTCTATATAATAAAATTAGAAAAACTCTTCCAACTCTTTTTGAGTCTGTAAAGAAATGACAAATTTTGTATTAACAGTGGTACAGTCAAAGCCCTCCTGATCTGACTGCTGTTGATCTACTAGTTTTGGAATAAGAGTAATATGATAAACACAGAGCATGTCCTTTACCATCAAGCCAGTCCCAAATTCTCATCCTGGCTCTGCCACTCACTGTCTGTTTGTCTGTGGGCAAAGTAATAAACTCTCTGGACTTTGGGTGTTTCATGGGTAAAATATTGGTCAGTGTATATAACCATGGTGAAGATTAAATGGAACCATGTATGTGATGCATTCAGCACCTTTCCTCCTTCACTCACTGAATTCCCTTTACCTTATATGTCAGCATGCTGGTATGCATGAAATACCTCGAATCTGTTTTTTTGATCCCAGCCATTTTTGTCATATAATATTCTCTCTAAGAGTAACTTTCTCTTTCCTGCTGGAGAGTTGCTTCTCATTCTAGAAGATGAAACTGCAGGGCACTTCTGCAAAGCACCCCCTGACACCCAAGGCAAAGGTAAACACTCTATTCTCTTTTTAAAACCTCTTTCAATGTCTTGTCCAATTGCTAAACCAGCTGTTATGTCACTATGTCATAAGAATGAGGCACTTGGGCTTGGAGGATACACAGTCAGTCATATAATGTTCTTAAAAGCTGACATGATACCAATACAAATAAAGAAAAATGCATAAAAGGACCTCTGAAATGATCTTCTCATTTCTGTGCAATTATGCACTGACCAACCTTGTTGTCTGATTGTCTTCACTGTTAAAAATGAGTATGGCAAATTTGTATGGGATGGACTGAAAATTATGATTCTTTATAAAACAAAACCTCTGAGGAAAGGCTAATTGTACTGATATTAGTCAATCTAAATAGGAAGTAGAAATCACTCAATAACAATTCTTAGTTGCAACGTGGTTTAACATAGAGGACACAACTGGGCATTTTCTGGAGTCAGTGAGCACCAGATGAGCGGGGATAGTGTAAATTTCCATAGGAAGTGTAGATAGAATACTAGAAACATGTCTTGAGGGTAAAAGATACTAAATAATGAAATGTTTCATCCGAGTGGCTGTGACAGTTCCTCAATACTGTCTTTCCAAATTTAACAACGCTGTCTCTTGAATGCCGGAAAATGGACCAGTTGGCCCATCAAGGTCCTCTCCACCCACAGGATCCCATGAATGCCATCCAGTAATGAAGACTTAACTCTCGTGCAAATGTAAGCATAATAAATTCTTCTTAAAGCTATTAAACCCTTTTTATTGTAAGCAGTACTTGCACCCGGGGAGACTAAGGTTCACAGATGGATAGCATAAACCCATATAATTATGCTACATATCTGCAAATAATTAATTTGGCTTTGTGCATGTAATTTGTGTGTCATTGCCCAAACATCCTCTTACAAAAATACAACTCAAAATGTGCTGAACGGGGCAACAAGCTTTTTAGTCTTCAGAGTGACATACTTCCAGAATAAGTTACAGCAGACATGAAAGTAGACAGTTGGCCTGTCTTCTATGGGGTCTAAAAGTAGTTACTAGGTGATTGAGGAGTGATTGTAAAGGCAGAAGGGGTTCCAGACAGAGAATTTTCATGTCATGAGCCAGTAGTGTGTGGGAAGCTGGCAACCAGTCAGATGGAGACTAAACCAGGCTTTACTACTGCTCTTTACTTCCAGTAAACTGGAGACATGCACCTCCTAATGTGTTTTCTCTTTCCTTTCCTTCCTGCTCAGGATGATGACTCAGGATGGCGACTGACCAACTTTTCACTTCCACGCGTTCTGATCTGCCTCCCTAGCACTCCCCGCACACTTGATCTAATACAGTTTTGTCCTAGAGCAGTGGCTTAGTACAAATCTGCCTATGGCAGCATGTGATCTGCTCCTAACATTCTTGGACTAGGATCAAAATGATGTAACCCTGCAGGGAAAGTCCAGGACTCATTTTTGCATCTATATAGCAGCTGCTTGCTGACTGCGGAACATTGCAAGCATGTGCTCAGTGATTTTTAACTAGGGGCAGTATCACCCCTAGTGGGGTTTGGATTGGTGTGGGGGCCTTGTGGCACCATTGCTATTTGGTGGGTGGCAGCCAGAGATGCAAATGTCTGCTAATATATGAGATAATTAGCATCACAAAGATTTGTTTCACCCCCCAAAGCCAAACCTGAAAAGCCAGTTAGATTTAGAACTGCCCCAATGTTTGCCTCAATAGCCAGGAAGTAATCTAAAGGCACTATGCCTTTTTGCCCAAAGAGATTGTATGTGAAAGAAAATATGGCTCTTTATTATTTGCCTGAGACACCAGGCCCTCATTATAAAAGGGGACAATTAATCTTATCTAAGAACTTAAGATCTTAATAGGAAATCTAGACCCAGAATCTGTTAAGGGCTTTGAGCATTTCTTACAATCCCAGTCCAACGAGGGGAGAGAGAATGCATTTGAGAGGTAAGTACAATTTAGTGGTACTTAGCCATGAAATTGGACTTCCCTAGTGGCTCAGACGGTAAGGCATCTGCCTACAATGCAAGAGACCTGGCTTCGATTCCTGGGTTGGGAAGATCCCCTGGAGAAGGATATGGCAACCCACTCCAGTACTCTTGTTTGGAAAATCCCATGGATGGAGGAGCTTGGTAGTCTACAGTCCGTGGGGTAGCAAAGAGCCGGACATGACTGGGCGACTTCACTTTCACTTTCTTTCAGCCATGAAATTAGAAGACAATTACTTCTTGGCCCGAAAGCTATGACAAACCTATACAGTGTATTAAAAAGCAAAGACATCACTTTGCTGACAAAGGTCCATATAGTTAAGGCTATGGTCTTTCCAGTAGTCATGTATGACTGTGAGAGCTGGACCATAAAGAAGGCAGAGCACCGAAGAATTGATGCTTTCGAACTGTGTGTTGGAGAAGACTCTTGAGAGTCCCTTGGACTGCAAGGAGATCAAACCAATCAATCCTAAAGAAAGTCAACCTTGGAAGGACCACTACTGAAACTGAATACTTTGGCCACCTGATGCAGAATCGACTCTGGAAAAGAACCTGATGCTGGGAAAAACTGAAGGCAGAAGAAGAGGATGACAAAGGGTGAAATGGGTGGATGGCATCATTAATTCAATGGATATTAACTTGGGCAAACCCCCAGAGACGGTGAGGGAGGGAAGCCTGGCATGCTGCAGTCCATGGGGTTGTGAAAAGTTGGACACCACCACCAACAACAACCATTTAGTGAAAATCCCCCATATCATAAAAGATTTAGAAAGCCCTGTCTTTGAATTCCTCTGCAGCACTTATAGTCCGTATAATCTTAGCCAATGTGCTTACTCCTGAACCTAGAGTTTTCTATCTGTAGAAGGAGTGTTACTGTATTACATAGGTTGTTGAAAAATTAGTTTAATGCATAAGTCTTACCACAGCATCTTGGTGCATGAAAAATAATAGCTAAATAATAATAATAATTATTATTATTAATGTTAATAATAATGTAATTATTCAGAGTAAGAATAAAGAAACTCAATTATCTGCATCCAATTGATATTCTATTCAATGTCTTTTATAAAACAGACATTATAAAAGGGGACAATAATACTTGTCTTGATGAGATGGTAAACAAGTAATGCTCTTTGGTAATAAATGTACAAAATATGTGTAGAGGAGGAAATGTGGTAAAGAGGAAATTATTTTGGTTCCTAGTACTATTTTTTTCTCTGTATTAATTATACGGCTCCCTCCCATGCCAGACCTGGTTGCCTTTAACTTTAAAAGCTGAGGACCTCTTCAGGGGCTAAAGATTCAATTATTCAATACTATCCATTAAAACCCCCCACTGTGAGTTTTGTTGCTGTGAGCTTTCATTTAGAACTATTGTGTAATTAGCAGCATCTTGGTATAATTCAGTTTTGGAGGGTGAGAACATTGAAACCATGGGCCTTGTTCTATTCATCCATCATGTACATCTGTGTACAAGAAAGACTATACTATGTTGAAGTACAAATATTCTTAGGAAAAAAAAAATACAGTGCTCAACAAGCTGACTTTTTGAGTTCACAGAAGACAAATAATTGTCCTATGTCATTTCCTCCTATCAATTCCAGATGCATGCAAAGATTTACCAGACTTTTCAGTAGTTGCTTTGTTGCTCATGTCTCCAGTGAATCTATAAGATCTATTGTTCTCTTAAAACAATACTCTTTTGCTCATTCTCCCCTACCTGGCTGGAATTTTCAGGTACAATGATTGTTGGAGAGGTGGAAGGGTGCTGTCCTAGTTCCATTAAATAGTAATACAATTTTAAGTTCCCTAACGGAAACTTAGCAAACGAAGATATGATTTACAGTTATATATAAAGGGATTTGCAAGAAACTTCTTTGAGTAAAATAGGAGAATGCATAAGAAAGGGCAGTTTTCAAGTTATGTGCACATCTGAGACTCTTCTTACTGAGGCCCTGGTGTTCTTGGCTCGTAGGAACAGAATATAAGTTCTTTCTCCAAAAATATCAAGTGTAGGGGCCCAGTTGGCTTAATAAACAATTTATAAAGCATCAAATGCTGAAAAATTGGAAAAAATATTTGGGGGAATATTGGTTAAGCAACTATTCCAAAAGAATAGCATAGGAAAACATAAAATTCAGTTATATATGTTATTAGTATTTTAAAGATATTATGCATAACATTAACTTTATTATTATAATGTATTATAATTTCATATTTAGATTTAATGAATAATTAATTGAGCATGATTAATCATTTTACATAAAGGGAAAGAGCTATCAGTTAATGAATTTGGGTGATTAGAACATAAAACTTTATTGTCTACCTGAACATGATTCCTGTGGTGGTAGAGACAATATTCTCAATACACTCTATATCTGTTCCCCAGGTTATATTTGCATTCTGAAACATTGGAGCAGGTGGAGCTCAGACTGCAAAGGAGGATTCAGCAATCTGGTTCTTAGTGTTTGTCTATTTATGCAACCCTGAACCCACTGTCCCATCTGGCCCTTAGAGCTTACAGACATCTCTGAACTATCTTCGCTTCTGTCTGTAGGGTGCCTTCAGATTCTGGCACACCTGAGATTTGATCAGGACTCGTTAAAGTGCTAGAACTCTAAACCAGTTCATTTTAAGTGACTGTGATCGTTATGATATGATGCCACTTTTGACATTAAAGGTGACTAAAGAAATTGTGACTGCAAGCAAGAATGAAAGAGCCTGGTAATATTAGGTGCCAAGTGTAAGATTCCACCTAAGAAAACTCAGAACCATTTGGGAAGAATTTTTTGCAGGCTAGATCAGGCAGCAGGAGAGCCAGACCAAATTGATGATTATTGTTGTTATTGCCTTATCTCACTCAGAGGCTAGTGTAGTCTGTGAAATATGTTTCACTCTTCTTTCTAAATCGCATGGACAGAGGAGCCTGGCAGGCAACAGGCCACAGGGTTGCAGAGTCGGACAAGACTGAAGTGACTTAGCACACACACACATCTTTCCAAAAATTTATAAGGTAATAAAAATGATACATAAATAATCGATAAGGGGAGATTTTCATCAAACTTTCAGATGTTAACTCAATTCCTTTTTAAAAAAGTAACTCATGTAATTCCAAGATCCAGCTCTTCAGAAATTCATAAAGATGTAAAGTCCTTCAAACGAGATAGAGAATGTTTGGAACATGAGCAGGGAAATTATCACTTGATAGGTGGCAAGCACTGTGAGAACAAATTTGCCTTTTTTCATTCCCTTCCTGGTTATTTTTCCCGTCACATAAAGGGAAAATGAAACACCAGGAAAAGTCAGGTTATTGTCATCTACACTGGTTCCTGTCACTGGTTAAATAGCATATCCTTCATAAGAGAAGCCGATGCCTGACGCACCATTCCCGGTGCATACGTTTTGAGCTGTTTCCCATGCATGCCACAATGCAGTTCGTTGGTCACTGTGGGGCCTGCTCCTCGAAGCAGGAGTTTTCAATCTTCATTGTTCTGGTTGCAGAACCCTTTGTTTAAACGCCTAAAATGTAAACCAGATGAAAACAGAGCTGCTCTGTTTGAAGAAGGCGCTTGAGGGGGCTCATCCCATTGCTGTCTCACTTCTCCGAGCGCTCTGAAGCCCTTTGCTCTATATCAATTCAGACTTTCTTATTAAAATAAAATTCTGGAACACCGTGGGTTTTCCCTGGAAGGGGAATCTCCAGATGAAGAAGCACAGCTTATTGAGTTTCTCTGTCTCTGCTTCCTTCAGTTTCACATTCAATTTAGCCTCATTTCAGCTTCATATGTGTGTGTGCATGTTCAATCATGTCTGACTCTTTCACGACCCTATGGACCCTAGCCCGCCAGGCTCCTCTGTCAATGGGATTATCCTGGTAAGTATACTGGAGTGGGTTGCCATTTCCTTCTCCAGGGGCTCTTCCCCATCCAGGGATCAAACCTACGTCTAGGGGAAGCCCTCCCACCTTCATGATGTACTCCTATTAAGCCACTGGCCCTGGGCTTCTCTTCACAGAACTAAGGCAGGGATCTTCTGCTACTGCACACCAAGGAGCTACACTCACACACTGTGAGCCCGAGAAGGATAGAGACTGGGTCTGTTTTGTTAAGGGTTGCATTGTGGGGTCATTATGCTGTGCCTGGCATATATTGGGCATTCAATCAATATTTGTGGACTGTGAATAATAGGGAAAAGGAATAGCTGAATGGGGAAAGCATAGATAGTTCAGGAGATGTAAAAACAGTGCAATCAAAGAAGTAAATAGTTTCTAGAGTTGTGTTGGCAGTCCTGCCGCTGGGCTCATGAACTTGACTCATCTCATTCTCCAGTTTGAGTCAGGTGACCCCAAGGGGCCCTCACAACTTTGCCTGGGCTCTTATGACTTACTTCTTAGATGGTTTCACTTAGTACCCTCTTAAAACTACCCTAGGGGATGGCTTAAATACTCTTCTCTATGGTGACCTAATATGCCCATGATTGAGGCAAAGGTACTCTGATGCGTTTCCTCAGTTTCTGGAAGACTGCACTTTGGTTTCTGAGTTGTTCTTTTTTTTTTAAAAAAATTTGCATGTTTGCTTTGTCTAAGTAGTACTAGAAATGACTTCATCTATCTGATTAGCCCTTTCCCCATACATAGTGGATGAGCTTGGCTCTTACACCTGAGTATATAAACATATTTAAATACAATTCATTATAATAAGAATGGTATTTACAGAGTGCTTGCATGCTCAAACATTTAGTAATGCCCAACTCTTTGCAATATCATGAACCGTAGCCCGCCAGGCTCCTTTGTCCATGGAATTTTCCAGGTAGGAATACTGGAGTGGGTTGCCATTTCCTTCTCCATTTATAGAGTAATAGTAGCAAAATGATCCCCTGATATTTATAGAAAGCACCCAGAATGGGGGGAGGGGTCATTGGAGGGTGGGACAAGCTGAATAATGCCCCCCAGAGATATCAGTTCCTGGTCTCTGAAACTTGTAAGTGTTGCCTTATAATGGGAAAGAAAAGATCTATGTACAATAGATGTGATTAAGTTGAGAATTTTGAGTTAGGCAGATTATCCTGAATAATCAGGATGGACACTAAATGTAATATCTTATAAGAGAGAAGCAGAGCGGGGTTTGATGCAGATAATGAAGAAGAAGATACACACAGGGGAGATATACACACAGAAGAAGAAACACACCCAGCACCACCAGAAACTGGGAGAGGCCCGTTCTCCCCTAGAGCCTTCAGAGGGAAGGCAGAGCTGATGAGCCTTTGATCTTGGCACAGTGACACTGATGTTGGAGTTCTGGCTCCTAGAACTGTGACAGAATCCATTTTCATTGTTCAAAGCCACCATGTTTGTCATAGGTTGCTACAGTAGCCACAGGAAACAAAAAGGGAAATGTACCCTTTTAAGATTTGGTATTTGATGTTCTTAAAACTGCTCATTGCCAAGTGTTTCTGGGTTTCTATCAGGATTACCAGCTATTTCCTGTGGTTGAAATCTGCAGGGGTTTTATAAACCTTAAGGGATGAGAGGAATTTTTTAAATATAATTTTTAAAATTTCTTTTTGGCTGTGCTGGGTCCTCATTGCTGCTCGGGCTTTTTTCTAGTTGGTGACTGGGGCTGTGCTCTGGTTGCGGTGCACAGGCTTCTCCTTGTGATGGTTTGTCTTGGGCACCATGGGCTCCAGGTACTTGGACTTCAGTAGTGGTGGCACGTGGGCTCAGCAGTTGTGACTCCTGGGCTCCAGAGCGCAGGCTCAATATTTGTGGCACACGGGCTTAGCTGCTCTGCTGCATGTGGGATTTTCCCGGATCAGGGATTGAACCCGTGTCTCCTGCATTAGCAGGCAGATTCTTTACCACTAAGCCACCAGGGAAATCAGAGAGAAACTTTTGAAAGGCCAAATCACCATAAAGAACAACTCCAGCCTGTAAAAGTTGAGAGATGAAAGGATGAGATTGAGTTTGAGTGTATCACTCTGAGGGCAAACAATGAAATTGAGGGCAAATAATTGGGATTATTCAGGGAACAGACTTCTTAGTGTGGTTAGGCAATTAGGTGTGACTGGGGTGATGGGGAAGTGGACTAGGGAGCTTACCTGTTAAGTGAAATATGATAATTATAAGTTAATGCTAATGTTGGTATTAACTTCCTATGCAAGCCATCCAGTCTTTGCATGCAATGAGCTGTGCTTGCCTCACATAGGTAAATAACTGGTAAATACCCATGAAAACCAGGACCCCGTGTAGGAGGCACTTGTTAATAGCAAAAGACTCCCCTGGATGGAGAACCTCTGTGTTGGTGAACCTTGAAGCATCAACCCTTGGAGACCTCACTTCAACTCAGGCCTGCCTTCTTCCTCTGATGGAAGAACAAGAAATTTCTGCTGCTTGCTAGATGTGCCCAGTTAGTTTATGAGCACCAGAAGAGAACCCCTCCCCACCAAATACATCCTTTTACTTGCCCACAGGCCTTTGTAATCTCTTTAATTTGAGCTATTCCAGTGGTATGTTTGTGGATACCTCTACATTCTTATGAGTTTTTTTCCATGACTCAGAACATTCTTTCCAAGAGGCCGGTCTGGAGTACCTGGCCTTAGCCTTAAATCAAAACAAAGACACTGGACTTTCTTTAGAATCCAGTTCTAGCCAGGATTTCTGTATAAAGTATAGATGTGAGAGCTCCTCTAGAAGTTCCAGGTAGTAGAAAGAACATAATAATTATATTGACATTTTAAAGCCATCTGTGCATAAGCTTTGAATTCTCATTATGGCATATAAAAAGTAGACTGTTCACACATAGGCATTTATGATTTCCAATTACTCCATAGTTCTGGAATTCTGAGAAAAGTTTTTGAGATGGAAACTCATCATGTGATAGACTTCCTGAAGTCTTTATATTTGCATATAATTTCTATCAGGACTCTCTGCATTTGTGGTAAGATATGTATGCAGGTCAGGAAGCAAGAGTAAGAACTGTACATGGAGCAACAGACTGGTTCCAAACAGGAAAAGGAGTACGTCAAGGCTGTATATTGTCACCTTGCTTATTTAACTTATATGCAGAGTACATCATGAGGAACGCTGGGCTGGAAGAAGCACAAGCTGGAATCAAGATAGCCGGGAGAAATATCAATAACCTCAGATATGCAGATGACACTACCCTCATGGCAGAAAGTGAAGAGGAACTCAAAAGCCTCTTGATGAAAGTGAAAGAGGAGAGTGAAAAGGTTGGCCTGAAGCTCAACATTCAGAAAACAAAGATCATGGCATCTGGTCCCATCGCTTCATGGGAAATAGATGGAAAAACAGTGGAAACAGTGTCAGACTTTATTTTTTGGGGCTCCAAAATCACTGCAGATGCTGATTGCAGCCATGAAATTAAAAGACGCCTGCTCCTTGGAAGGAAAGTTATGACCAACCTAGATAGTATATTGAAAAGCAGAGACATTACTTTGTCAACCAAGGTCCATCTAGTCAAGGCTATGGTTTTTCCCGTGGTCATGTATGGATGTGAGAGTTGGACTGTGAAGAAAGCTGATCGCCGAAGAATTGATGCTTTTGAACTGTGGTGCTGGAGAAGACTCTTGAGAGTCCCTTGGACTGCAAGGAGATCCAACCAGTCCATTTTAAAGGAGATCAGTCCTGGGTGTTCATTGGAAGGACTGATGCTAAAACTGTAACTGCAATACTTTGGCTACCTCATGCGACAAGCTGACTCACTGGAAAAGACTCTGATGCTAGGAAAGGTTGGGGGCGGGAGGAGAAGGGGACGACAGAGAATGAGATGGCTGGATGGCATCACTGACTCTGTGGACATGAGTTTGAGTGAACTCTGGGAGTTGGTGATGGACAGGGAGGCCTGGCGTGCTGTGATTCATGGGGTCGCAGAGAGTCGGACACGACTGAGCGACTGAACTGAACTGAACTGAACTGAACTGATGATACTGGGAGGGATTGGGGCCGGGAGGAGAAGGGGACGACAGAGGATGAGATGGCTGGATGGCATCACTGACTCGATGGACATGAGTTTGAGTGACCTCTGGGAGTTGGTGATAGACAGGGAGGCCTGGCGTGCTGTGATTCATGGGGTCGCAAAGAGTCGGACACCACTGAGTGACTGAACTGAACTGATGACCTTCCAACTTGCTAATTTTCTCTCTCAGTTGTTCATAAGTTTTTATACTTCTATATCCCAGAAAAATAATTATGTTATCATTGCTGTGGTACTGATGAATAAGGCTTAGTCTTACTATGATCCTGTAAGATGTTTGGTTTCCTTTAGCTTTTTGAAGTCATAAAATTAGTTTCCAGCAATGTTTTAATATTTCTCTAAAGAAACAGCAAAGACATAAAGCTCATGTTTGTTTGATTCTGTTCTGTGTTACAAGCTTTCAAAGTTGAGCATCTCCGGAACTCCAGAATTCTAGAAGATGAATGGCTAATTGGATCTTAGTATGTAAGAAAACACTAGCAAAGTAGCAGTCCATACCAAATATTTCTTTTCATGATTCTAAAAGCAGTCAAAACATAGATGTACTTCTAAAACAACAGTGAAGAATATGCATTAAATTAACAAACAGTCTTTCATTTGTTAGTAATTTTGTTACATGCTGCTTGGAAGAGATCAGTTAAAGCTATAATTCTGGAAAGGATGGTCAGATGGAGACAGCATAGCACCCTAGTAAAACAGACTAATTTTTGAAATTTTGTCACTCATTCATTAATAAGATATTTTTCTTAGTGGCTTTACCTTTATTATATGGTACCTTTTTGCAGAAGAACGCAGTGAAAACAGTGTGTCTATGTCAAACAGACAATACTTGTTAAAATACATTAAGCTTTATGTATCAGGCAGAAGATACTAACACTAAAATATCTTTTCCTCACAATAATATCTAAGAGAGATAAAAGTTTTCTGGTTTTAGGAGTGAGATATCTCAAGACTACATGTTTTAATAAATTATGGAGCTGGGATTAAAACTAGGTGTTTTTTCTCTAGAGTCTGGCCTATGCTATAACACTCTGATAGAATATTTATCACAGTTTATATTTTAAGTACAGTGAAAAGCATTGAATTAATTAAACTTCATTTTAAGAGAGAGATGTCATTTTAGATGGACTCAGTCACCAAAAGTTTTGTAGAGGACGGCCTATAGATTGGATGTTTGGGTTTGAGTATGAAGGACGGTAAAGGAGGTATTTGTAGGTTAAAGGTACAAGAGGTGAGAAAAAATGAAAATGGTCAAGTAGATCTCTTACCAAGATACAAAATATTACCATCATTTCAAACCATTATCTTGTTTCTGTTGTTGGTTAGTTTTTGTAGCTGCTGCCCCACTGGTCTGATGTTTCTTGACCATAGATTTGTTTTGCCTTTTTCTTAGAAATTGACATATCTCTTCTCAGTTTCCATTAAAAATGTGTGAGAGTTCTGCTTGCTCCATATACTTGCTAGCATTTAGTGTGGCAGGCAGAAGCTAAGTGGTAAAAACTGAGTACTGATTAGGTTGTGAAGGAACCTCTATGTGGCTAGAGGTTCCATCTTCAGTAGCCGGGGATCACCTAGGGGTCTGATCTAGCAGACAGCCTAGGGAAGGTAGTGCTTGGTAAGATAAGTGCTTGGCAGCTGGGTAAAGGATAGTTTTGAAAAGTAAGGAATTATAGATATAAACTAAGAAAGTTGTTGTAAGAATTTAGGTGTGATCTAATGATGGCTTCGATTAAAACCTGGTCAGTGGATGTAGAAACTTAAAAAAATGAAAAACTCTATGAAGAATTAATTTAGAGTATTTTTCGCTAATAGAGTGATACACTCTATTAGCGACAGAGTGAAGAGACCAAAAAAAAAAAAAAGCTGAAGTGGGTGTAGGGAAAATGGTATTACTAATTATAAGCAAAGGGAGAATTTGTTTTGTGCTTATCTGCTTTTTTTTTTTTGCCTTTCGCAGGAAAGTTCTCTTTTTTTTTTTCTCTCTGGCGATCCCACAGTTTGGGTTGCTATCTCAAGTTAGCTCCCTTAGATAGTCCTCAGGGCATTCAGGCCTGGTCCTTACCCTAAGGACCGATGATGCAACTGGTGCCTCCCTGTCCAGCCTCTGCTTATTGTATGTACTTACGGACCAGTAAAATAGCCATCTTCTCTGTGAGGTTGAAGGAATGACATTGGAATTATGTACTATGATCTCCACTGTCTACACACATTTGCTTAGAAGGAAACAAAGTCCCGTCAGTTATTATAGTAGCCAGGAAACAAGACTTTATTACCTACAAAGGACTATCTAATATGATTTTCTTAATTTGCTCTATAGTATTAAATTTTACACATTGTCTCTTCTGTCTGAAATGCCTTTCCCTGACTGCTCTACTTGTAACTTAAAAGACATTGTTGAAATATTGCCTTATCTTGTGGAGTCTCCCCTGACTCCAGTGACATTTCACATGCCCTTCTATCACAGAATTTCCTGTTCCATCCTGGAATTATATGCCTTTTATGCATCTGTTCTTGCTCCCTTGCCCATGTTAGAAACTTTGATGCAGAAAAATATTTGTTGAATGAAGGAGGTGCTTCAACTTCTACCCTCTAAACTTCAAAATATCTCTGTTTCTTCAGTTACTCCTCTTTCCTTCGTTCTTCCTTTCCTTCAAAATGAGTCTTTTCTCCCTACTACTCTCTGTCTCCCTGGAGAAGGAAACGGCAACCCACTCCAGTATTCTTGCCTGGGAAATCCCATGGACAGAGGAGCCTGGCGGGTTACAGTCTATGATGTCGCAAGAATCAGACAAAACTTAGCGACAAAACCACCACCACCACCACCATGATTCTCTATCTACCTATCCTATGTGCTTTGATTGTATACCCTCTATCTATCCTTTCTTTTGCATCTTTAATATTGAAAAATTCTATACTAGTGTGCATGTTGAAATATTCTGCATCCTAAAAACAGGCTTTTCTTTTTTGCTACCCTGTTGAGTTATTCTCCTAGGTCTCGCCTTCCTTTTCCAACTAAACTTCTAGAAAAAGTTGTTTTCATTGCTTTTTCTAGTTCTTTTCTACATCTTAAAAACCATTGTTTGGTCTATTGCTCCAACCGCTCTGTAAAAATCATTTTCTCAAAAGTCACATATAATCAACTGGTTGACAGATCCAATGGCTTTGACTCTTCCTCAGATTCCTCAACACCTCTGAGTATTTGATAATGTTGAAAATATCATGTCATTGGAATTCTTTCCTTTATAGGCTCCCTTAACATTCTGTCATCCTTAACATCTACTATGTGACAGGTACAGAGCTAGATGCATCGCAAATGTTATGATATTGACCAAAGTAGAATCTCCATTCTCTTCCTGAAAAATAGAATATTGTCCAAAGTCTAATTCAAATGTTCTGACAATTGTTTTTACAAAATTTTATCAATCCTTTCTCTCAACTGTTCTTATAATCCCTCTAAGTCCATCTCAGAGGGATGGACATCACAGTATCCACTGTAACCTATACCCACTGAATATTTTCCTACTAATAATGGGAATAGTAGTGAGGATAGGGCTATGCCATGCTCATGTTATATAGTGACTGTATGCATATTATATAATACAATGATAAGAACAAACTTGTGATATACAACTATCCCTACGTTAGTAGTAAAGAAATGGAAGCTCACATAGGTTAAGAAGTAAAGGTTACTGGTTTATAATGAACTGAGGAGCCACAAATGAATTGATTTGCACATTTACTTAATTGCTGTGTTGAGAATGTTACCTCTGTCTTTACCCATTCTCTTTTTTTTCCTACCAGAATGTCCTTATCCTATACAAGGATATAGTATTATCTAAATCTCAGTCATCTGTCAATGTCTATTTGGAATATCATCTCTTCTGAGTAGTTTTATTTTCCCTGCTTTTTCTGACTGGAAACAATTTTTCCCCCTGAGCTCTGATAGCATTTTAAAACACTATTAACAGGATTTATTTTTTAGAGTAGTTTCAGGTTTACAAAAAAATTAAGCAGAAAAGACAGAGGTCACATGTACTCACTCCTTCTTGACATATAGTCTTCCATAATATTAACATCTTGCATTAGAGTAGTGAATTTTTTAGAACTGATGAAATAATATTAATACATTATAATTAACTGAATGCATATTTACTTTATGGTTCATACTTTGTGTACTTCTTTGTATGGTTTTTGACAAATGCATAATATTATATATATACCATTACAGGATCAGACAGAATGTTTTCACTGCTCTAAAAATTCTCTATGCTCTGCTGATTCATCCCTTCTTCTCTCCCATAGTTTTATCTTTTCCAGAATTTCATGTATTAATAATTGGAATCATATAGTATGCAGCCTTTTTAGATTGGCTTCTTTCACTTAGTAATGTGCATTTAAGGTTCCTCAATGTCTTTTCATGGCTTAATAATATTACATTGTCTGTATTGCCATAATTTATTCATTCACCTACTAAGGAACACCTTGTTGCTTCCAAGTTTTGGCAATTGTGAATCAAGTTATTATAAACATCCATTTCCCAGAGTTTGTCCAAGTTCATGTCCATTGCATTGGTGATGTCATCCAACCATCTCATGCTCTGTTGCCCTCTTCTCCTGCCTTCAGTCTTTCCCAGCAGCAGAGTCTTTTCCAATGAGTCAGCTGTTTGCATCAGGTGGCCAGAAGATTGGAGCTTCAGCATCAGGCCTTCCAATGAGTATTCAGGGTTGATTTCCTTTAAGACTGACTGGTTTGATCTCTTTGCAGTCCAAGGGACTCTCAAGAGTTTCCTCCAGCACCACAGTTTGAAGGCATCAATTCTTTGGTGCTCTGCCTTCTTTTTGATTCAGCTCTCACATCCATACACGACTATTGGAAAGACAATAGCCATGACTATATGGACCTTTGTCAGCAAAGTGATGTCTTTGCTTTTAAAACACTGTCTAGGTTTGTCATAGCTTTCCTGCCAAGAAGCACTCATCTTCTAATTTCATGGCTACAGTTATCATCCTCAGTGATTTTAGAGCCCAAGAAGAGAGGAAATCTGACACTACTTCTATCTTTTCCCCTTCTATTTACCATGAAGTGATGAAACTGGATGCCATGATATTGGTTTTTTAATATCGAGTTTTAAACCGACTTTTTCACTCTCCTCTTTCACCTGCATCAAGAGGTTCTTTAGTTCCTCTTTGCTTTCAGCCATTAGAGTGGTATCATCTGCATAACTGAGGTTGTTGATATTTCTCCCAGCAATCTTGATTCTAGCTTGTAACTCATCGAGCCTGGCATTCCTCATGATGTGTTCTGGGTATAAGTTAAATAAACAGGTGACAATAAACAGCCTTGTCATACTCCTTTCTCAATCCTGAACCAGTCAGTTGTTTCATACAAGGTTCTAACTGTTGCTTCTTTTTTCCTTTATTCTTTTTTTTTCTTTTTTAAAAATTTATTTATTTTAACTAGAGGCTAATTACTTTACAATATTGTATTGGTTTTGCCATACATTGACATGAATCTGCCCCGGGTATAACTGTTGCTTCTTAACCAGCATGCAGGTTTCTCAGGAGACAGGTAAGATAGTCTTGTATTCCCATCTCTTTAAGAGTTTTCCACAGTTTGTTGTGATCCACACAGTCAAAGGCTTTACCATAATCAATGAAACAGAAGTATAAGGTTTTCTGGAATTCTCTTGCTTTCTCTATGATCCAGCAAATGTCGGAAATTTGGTTTCTGGTTCCTCTATTTTAAAACTAGCTTGGACATCTAGAAGTTCTTGGTTCACAAAATGCTGAAGCCTAGCATGCAGGATTTTGAGCATAACCTTACTAGCATAGGAGATGAGTGCAATTGTCTAGTGGCTTGAACATTCTTTAGTACTGCCCTTCTTGACAATTGGGATGAGGATTGACATTTTCCAGTCCTGTAGTCACTGCTTGGTTTTTCAAATTTGCTGACATATTGAGTCCAGCACTTTGGTAGCATCATTTTTTAGGATTTGAAATAGCCCAGCTAGAATTCCATCACCTCCGTGAGCTTTATTGAAAGCAGTTCTTCCTAAGGCCCACTTGACTTCACACTCCAGAATGTCTGGCTCTGGGTAAGTGACCACAGCATTGTGGTTATCTGGGTCATGAAGATCTTTTTGTACAGTTCTGTGTATTCTTTCCGTCTCTTTTGTGATCTCTTCTGCTTCTATTAGGTCTTTACCATTTCTGTCCTCTATTGCGCCCATCTTTGGGTGAAATATTCCTTTGATATTTCCAGTTTTCTTGAAGAGATCTCTAGTCTTTCCCTTTCAGTTGCTTTCCTTTTATTTCTTTGCATTCTTCATTGAAGAAGGCCTTCTTGTCTCTCTTTGTTATTCTCTGAACTCTACATTTAGTTGGGTGTATCTTTTCTTTTCTCCCCTGCTTTTTGCGTCTCTTCTTTCTTCAGATATTTGTAAAGCCTCCTCAGGCAACCACCTTGCCTTCTTGCCTTTATTTTTCTTTGGGATGGTTTTGGTGACTGCCTCCCGTACAATATTACAGACCTCTGTCCATAGTTCTTCACGCATTCTGTTTATTAGCTCTAATCCCTTGAATCTATTCATCACCTCTACTATATATTCATAAGGGATTTGATTTAAGTCATACCTTGCTGGCCTAGTGGTTTTCCCTGCTCTTTTTAGTTTAAGCCTGAATTTTGCTTCGAGAGCTGATGATCTGAGTCACAATCAGTTCCAGGTCTTGTTTTTGCTGACTGCTTACAGTTTCTCCATCTTTGCCTATAAAGAATGTAATAAATCTGATTTTGGTATTGACCATTTGGTGATGTCCATGTATAAAGTCATCTCTTGTATTATTGAAAAACGGTGTTTCTATGATCAGTGTATTCTCTTGGTAGAATTCTGTTTGCCTTTGCCCTGCTTCATTTTGTACTCCAAGGCCAAACTTGCCTATTACTTGACTTGCCTATTACTGTATCTCTTGACTTCCTACTTTTGCATTCCAGTCCCCTATGATGTAAAGGACATCTTTGTTTTTGGTGTTAGCTCTAGAAGGTCTTGTAGGTCTTCATGAAACCAGTCAGCTTCATCTTTTTTTCAGCATTAGTGCTTGGCCCATAGACTTGGATTACTGTGACACTGAATGGTTTGCCCTGGAAATGAACAGAGATAATTCTGTCGTTTTTGAGATTGCACCCAAGTATTGCATTTCAGACTCTTTTGTTGACTGTGAGGGCTATGCTAATAAATTATGGGAGCATGGACTGAGAAAAATGAAAAGAATTGAACAGTATTCTAACGAAATAATTTCATGGGGCATGTAAACACCGTTTCAAGATGCAACAAAAGCATTACACAACTCCAGTTTAATACAAAGTGACAACTTGCTAAGTAACACCAATATTGGGAACACCACGTTTGCAGACCAAATTTTATAAATAACAAAAACATTGAATGTACTTTAGTTTCACAGCTGTACAGTATTTTTAAAATGTAGATGTAAATTAAGTTTTCATCTCTAGAGATTTTCTCTAACTTTATATTTTAATTGAATAACAGAGATAATTTAATTTATCAAAAGATGATAGAGATACCCCCAGGTATATAGGAAACAATTTCATGAATTTGTATTTTAAAGAGCATGTAACTGAGTATTTATTACTTGCATATTTATTTTTAAAAACTTACGTGATGGTATTAGTTCAAAATGTAACAAAGCAAACATTTGTTTTAAGAAAATTGTTGAATTTGTATTAGCTTTGATGAAAAATAGTGTTTTCAAAATACCTTCTATTAAAAAACTGATGCACATAATTTGTGTAAGAAAACTGTGTTGAAGGTACCTGGGGTTCAACATTCGTGCTTATGAGCTGCTTCAAAACATCATTCTAAAATAATTCATTATTGTTTAGAACTTCACAGTGAACACATAACACACAGATCCTGCTCTTTAATGACATTTGACAATGTCTTTGAGAAATTGCCTTAACATATTGTATTGTGCCTTTGCCCAGCTATGCCTGGAGCAGGTGCTGCTAATCTAAATTCTTTGGAAGGGAAAACTGTTCTTATTGATTACATGTGGCTACAAATGAGATCTGGGAAGCTCTGTCATTCAAGAGGTGCCTGTCTCCACCCTGATCTTTGTCTTGATTATATGGTTCTCTTCCCAGCAGCTCCCCTCCTATGCCAGGCTGGTGTACACTGCACAGATGTTTCTCCTATTGCTGCTAGATGGTGATTTTTCAAGCAGCTTCATAGACAGATATTTCCAGATGTTTTCCCCCATTTCTCTGCATAGACCTTTTTTCCTTACAAAGAGCAGATCGCACCACCGCTCAGGCTTTTGATCTATTGACTATAGAAAAAAACAAACAGCACTCCATTGATGTGTTTTGGGGGGCTTTGGCAATAGCACACACAGTAAGTGCCCTCTTCACTCTTTGAAACCCTACTGGCAGATGCTGTCCGTGGGCTTTTCCACCCAACTGCTTTTATTCTTACCCCAGCTCCTCTTTCTGGGGTGAGGGAGGATGGTAGTATGCTTTAGTCTTTGTTTCCCATTTATATTTCCTTTAAGGCCCTCTTTTATCTGTGCTTTGAGGTTAATGGCAAAATTTAGCTTGTAGCAAATTAAGACCTAGTCAATGTCTTATATCAGTAATAAGGTAAATAATTTTAGGAAATGTGTATTTACTGTCAAAAGAGAAATTTTAATTTAAATTACTTAAGAAATTTGTTTACCCAAATTTAGAGGGAGATTATGAACCTAGATTGCTTTAGCACTTAAATATTTGTTTTTCCACTCGTCTGCCCTTCTAATATCCACACATCCATTCATGTGTGATGATTTGGTTCTTGATAATTGAAGACCTGCTGAGCAACAGGCATTGTGGATACAAAGATGGAAGGGACAGAATCCTTGAGCTCAGGAAGCTCATGACCCAGTCGAGGAAGCCAATATGAGAAATGTTTAATATAAGTTCTTTGATAACAATCTGTATAGACTTCTGAAAGGATGAAAGGAAACAGCAATTGGATGGTTAAACTATGAGGAGGTATCAGTTCAGTTCAGTCACTCAGTTGTGTCCATCTCTTTGTGACCCCATGGACTGCAGCACGCCAGGCCCCCCTGTCCATCGCCAACTCCCGGAGTTTACTCAAATTCGTGTCCATTGAGTCGGTGATGCGATCCAACCATCTCATCCTCTGTCATCCCCTTCTCCTCCTGCCTTCAATCTTTCCCAGCATCAGGGTCTTTTCAAATGAGTCAGTTCTTCGCATCAGGTGGCCAAAGTATTGGAGTTTCAGCTTCAACATCAGTCAGATGTTGAGTCCAAGGGACTCTCAAAAGTCTTCTCCAACACCACAGTTCAAAAGCATTAATTCTGCGGCACTCAGCTTTCTTTATAGTCCAACTCTCACATCCATACATGACTACTGGAAAAACCATAGCTTTGTCAGCAAACTAACGTCTCTGCTTTTTAATATGCTGTCTAGGTTGGTCATCATTTTTCTTCCAAGGAGCAGCGTCTTTTAATGTCATGGCTGCAGTTACCATGTGCTGTGATTTTCGAGCCTAAAAAGATAAAGTTGGTCACTGTTTCCACATCTATTTGCCATGAAGTGATGGGACCAGATGCCATAATCTTAGTTTTTTGAATGTTGAGTTTTAAGCCAACTTTTTCCACTCTCCTCTTTCACTTTCATCAAGAGTTTCTTTAGTTCTTCTTCACTTTCTGCCATAAGGGTGGTGTCATCTGCATGTCTGAGGTTATTGATATTTCTCTTGGCAATCTTGATTCCAGCTTGTGCTTCATCCAGCCCAGCATTTCTCATGATGTACTCTGCATATAAGTTCAATAAGCGGGGTGACAATATACAGCCTTCTAAATCAAATCCCTGTTTGTGTCTCTGAATGCCCAAGGACTTGGGTAGTCTATCATTTTAACGTGCTGTGTAGAACAAATTAAGTAATGCTGTAATGGCAACCACATTCTCTCTGGGTTAAAACACCAAAGGTTTATTTCTTGTTCATGTTTCAAGTCCATTGCAACTTACATTGCCATTGTCCTCAGTCTAGAACCCAGGCTGGAAAAGTAGCTTCTAGCTAGAGGACTTCCTATCAGTGGTAGAGGGAGAAGAGAGTAAGGCTTCAGCCTGGAAGTCACAGGGAACATTATAACCCATTTTTTTTATTAGCCAACACAAATCACTGTTGAATTGAAGTAAAGCCTAACTTCAATTATGCAGGAAAATGTAATCTTTCCCAAATAAGGAAAAAAAATACTGAGTAACAGTAATATACTCTAACACATATTGTATACAAGAAATTTTTATAGAATAATCTTGGTGCATCTCTTATAATTTTCACTTACTTGTGTTACTTATAAATTTCACTTATTTGTATATTAAGTATTCTTAAAAAATACTTAATATATGTTTTATTATACTACAATATATTAATAATACTTTTTGAATAGTAGCTTATAGTATATATATGGTCATCTGATGTGAACAGCTGACTCATTGGAAAATTCCCTGATGCTGGGAAAGATTGAGCGCAGAAGGAGAAGAGGGCATCTGAGGATAAGATGACTGGATGGCATCGCCAATGCAATCAATGGACATGAACTTGGGCAAACTTTGGGAGATGGTGAGGGACAGAGAAGCCTGGCATGCTGCAGTCCATGGGGTCTCAAAGAGTCAGACATGACTGGGCGACTGAACAACATACAGTGTATATAGTATATAGTATTGATGGTACTATATATTTGGATTTCTGTGGTTCACATATTATTATAGTATGCGTGCATATGTGCTCAGTTGCTTTAGTCATGTCTGACTCTTTGCAACCCTATGGACTATCATCTGCCAGGCTCTTCTTGTCCATGGGATTCTCCAGGAAAGAATGCTGGAGTGGTGGCCGTGCCCTCCTCCAGGGGATTTTCCCAACCCAGGAACTGAACCCGTGTCTCCTGTATCTCCTGCATTGCAGTTGGATTCTTTACCCATTGAGCCACCTGGAAAGTCCCATATTAATAATATAATATAACATAATATAATTATAGTATGTATAATATAATATGGTAGCATATAAAACATGTATATGTATAAATATTATATGTATATATGGTATGTATAAAATAATGCTATATATTTTACTGAAATTTCTGAGGTTGTTTATTGTCAACAACTTAGTCAGGAACTAGCCTTCCTGATTGATAGAGCTAATATTCTCACTTTTGTTAATCTCTATAAAAATTTGCATAGTATTGACATTAATTCTTTTTTGTTTGGTAGGATTTTATCTATATGGGCTCAGAGGTCTCCTTGTGGGAATGTTTTAAATACTCAGATTGTTTCAGTAAAATTGTAAAGATTTAATAACAATTACTAAAAATTTCTTTAAGCCTTTTCAGTTTTTCTGTTTCATCTTCTATCAGTTTTGATAGGTTTAGGAATTTATCCATTTCTTCTAAACTTTCAAAATTGCTGGCCTAAAGTTGTTTATAATGTTTGGAGAATCTAATATTAGGTATTTGCACCATCATTTTCTAAACAAAATTAATCTCAATAGTAGTTTATCAGTTTTATTTTTGTTTTCAAATAACCAACTTTTGGCTCTGCTAATTCTTTTGATCACTCTCTTTACTATTTCTTTCTACTAGTTTTACATTTATTTTGCTATTATTTTTTCAATTTCTTGCTAAGTTAATTTTCAGTATTTCTTCTTTTAAGGACACATTTGGGGCTTTATATTTCTCCCAAAACATTGCTTTAGATGCATCTCATAAATTGTATGGAACTTCTATTGAATGATAACAAAATGAAATCATAACACAACACTGGTCCTGATAGTGTTGAGTCGCTGAACAAACACCAGTAACTACATCCTTCCCCCAAATTATTTTTTAAAGTTAGAATTGTGTAAAGTAAAACTCCTTCTTTTTATAGCTGCCCCTATGGGGTGGGTCCACAGGATTATTTTGCCTCTACATCATATCTTATGTATGAAAGGAAACTAGGAACAGAAGTTTTCTGGATGATTTGAGTGTTACTTTTGTTTTCATTGTGCCTGACAAAATACAGTTATGCAATTGTTTCTCTATTATGTTATTTTAATAAAATAAATTATGTGTAAAACAAACAACAACAGAATCTTCCCCTTTTTAGAAGTATATGTAGTTTTATGATTTTTCCAGATGTGTATAGTTGTGTGAGCAACATGCAAAAAAGATTCATAACATTTCCATCACCCCCTAAAGTTTTCTGAGTCATCTGCATTAGGCTCAATCCCTATACTGAGTAAAATTTTTTCCTGATTATCAGATTCCCTTCACAGTCATGCTCCTCTTATTACGTCACAGTTTGAGTAGAAATCAAGTAGATATAAGGCCTTCTGATAGTTCTTGTATCGTTGATTTAAAACAGGTAAATCTTCCTATGAGTCAATGGGTTATTTCACTCAAATGTTTTTGGTAGATTTTTCTATTAAGATGTTGACACCAAAAGAATTGCGATTTCTTTGTCAATGTTAAGAACTGCACTAATATTGTCTTTTCCAAATAACAAGAAACATTCTTTCCAAAAATTAAAATACAGTAAATTCCATTACTGGGTTCCAATCTCCTCCAAGCCAACATCGACTCTCCTAATATTTTAAAGAACACTGGGAAACCATAATGCTGGCTACAGATTTTTATTTACCTTTCAAATAGTTTGGGGGGAAAAGTAAAATAGTTGTGGGAAGAAATAAAGCATTTCCATATTAGGTATACCTTTCACTCTAGTCCAGTTTTCACCTTCGCCAATTTGATTTAAGGAGAAATGAGGCCCTTTGGGATTTTCATTGTTCTTAAAAGTTGTCAATAGAAGGTTTCATAAGCCACTAGTGCCAGAACTGATTACAATAAATTGTAATTAAGTTAGTATTGGTAAGCAGCTGTTATTCTTCAGCTACTACTCATCAATAACAGTGCGCTATTAAATTTAAAATCCTGTGTTTAAGCCTTTTTATCTTAAGTTAATGAGATTTTAATCTGAGACATCAGCAGCCCTACAAATGTTTCAGATCAATTTATGCTAGAAACTGTGTTTCCAGAATCATATTTCATTGATCTCCTCAAGAAGCCGGCAAACAAATACAAACCACATCTTTGTATTTATTGCCATTTACATTTACTTAACAGGAGACAGGGATGTTTGATGTCTTTCAATAAGTGGGGCAATCCCACACAAAAGAGAATTGGCTCCCATCCTGCGTGGATTTTGAGAACTCTAGGAGACAAACACATGACTGAAAAACCAGTTTGCAAATATCCGAGCCTTAATACAGTTATCTAGTATATAACTACAAGAAGTTTGGAACATATTTACATGCACTGAATTTTCTCAGAAATCCAAAAATATAAATTGGAATAAGATTTTTAAAAAATTTATCAAATTTAAAATTTATTTAATTTGGAAAATCAAATCACCAATGGCAGTGCCACTTTGGTATTTGAGTTTTTGGTACCACATATTCTTATCAGTTTTTCTCACATTCATGGTAATTCTCATAGTTACGCATGTGCATGCACACACATACAGACACACATTTACTTAGAGTTTTTTTTTTTTATGACAAAAGAAAAATACTGAGAACATTCAGTTGAATATTTGTAATTGAGCTTTATAATTATGCTCACAGTTGAAAAGTAGAAGCAAGTAGTAAAACCAAGAGAACCAAATGAACATTTTACAAAGAAAGACAGTGGCAAGTTAACGAAGGTATATTGTACTCAGTTCAGTTCAGTTCAGTCGCTCAGTCGTGTCCGACTCTGCGACCCAATGAATCACAGCACGCCAGGCCTCCCTGTCCATCAGCAACTCCCGGAGTTCATTCAAACTCACTTCCATCGAGTCGGTGATGCCATCCAGCCATCTCATTCTCTGTCGTGCCCTTCTCCTCCTGCTCCCAATCCCTCCCAGCATCAGAGTCTTTTCCAGTGAGTCAACTCGTCGCATGAGGTGGCCAAGGTATTGGAGTTTCAGCTTTAGCATCAGTCCTTCCAATGAACACCCAGGATTGATCTCCTTTAGAATGGACTGGTTGGATCTCCTTCTTTTTCTATTTTCACAAGATGTAATTTGGTCTATTAGCAATTCCTCCCATTTAGCAACTAGGTAGCAATGCTACCTGTTTAGCATTTCTTCCTCTTTCTTATAAATGCACAAGTCTGGTTTGTCAATACTTTTCCTAACACTGATTTTTAATCTAATGTCACCAATAGCATCAGCATTTCATTTTCCTTTACTTCTTTTATGGAATGACTTCTGATCTCTCTTGTTCTTTAAGTACAAACATATTCATTACAAGCAGGTGAAGCACCTGATGAACTCATTTTGCCTTGTAGTATAGTTATGCCTGAGCATTTGCTGCATATTGAACCCTACATTCATTTGCTAAAATTCCTTTTAAAATAAGATTTCATATTATATTTTCCTGAAGATATTTGTTTAAATGTTATAGTATCTCAGAATTACTTTTCAGGGTAGAAAAGAGGATACTATGATACTACACATTTACTTTTTAAAGGGGGCATTATAGGTTTGAGGACCACTGCCCTAAACTCTGCAGAGAGTAAAGACCTCAATGTACTACTACTCAGTCTATAAACCAACTAAACTTTCTTTTTCTTTCTCTCTTTTCCATCTCTTACTCTTCTTCCTTCCCTCCTCTCCATTACTTTCTCCTTCCTTTTTTCTTGTATTTAATGTGTACTATAATTCTGCTGTGTGTTAAATTTTGTCACAAGTTACTGAAGTGCAACAGAAATGAATAATATTCCTGGCAACAGAGAACCTTAAATGGAAGCACTGTGTATATCCTCATAGTTCAAGGACTTAAACAAAATGTCAGGGAGAGAGAAGTGAGTATAGAAGATGTGTCTAATATTTAATAACTATGGATATAGCTATCCTTCAGTTCAGTTCAGTTCAGTTCAGTTCAGTCGCTCAGTCGTGTCCGACTCTCCACGACCCCATGAATCACAGCACGCCAGGCCTCCCTGTACATCACCAACTCCCGGAGTACACTCAAACTCATGTCCACAGAGTCGGTGATGCCATCCAGCCATCTCATTCTCCGTTGTCCCCTTCTCCTCCCGCCCCCAACCTTTCCCAGCATCAGAGTCTTTTCCAGTGAGTCAACTCGTCGCATGAGGTGGCCAAAGTATTGCAGTTTCAGCTTTAGCATCAGTCCCTCCAATGAACATCCAGGATTGATCTCCCTTAGAATGGACTGGTTGGATCTCCTTGCAGTATCCTTAATTTTCCAAAATAGGGACACTGTTCTGTGTCCTGTGGTAAAATCATGTACAAATAGTGGAGTTCCTTACCCTGATCAGAAACTTCAGCAGACTAGATGGAGGAGCAAATTTTAAAGCTATTCAAAATGCTCTTGCTGTGGCATACGTAGCAGTTCATTTACTACTTAAGCAATTGGTCCCTCAATATTCCCAAGTTATCACTTTATTACTTTTGCAGAGAAACATTGTGAGCTTAATCAGAAAGTAACAATACACAGAGTGGATTGTATAGCCTTCAGAGACTGTCTAGCCTTCAAAGATAGGTTTGAGTGGTGCTGTTATGTGGGGTTCAGAGGAGGGGCTCTAGAGGCAGAGGCTCTAGGGTTGAGCCTGGCTCTATCACTTACTAGATGTGTGATGTCAACATTAAACTTTTGGTGCCTCAGTTTCCCTACCTATAAAAAGTGAAAGTCACCAAAACAAAACAAAAAACAATGTGTATTCATGCCTTATGTTTTGCTAATACTCACACACACAAATGGATACCCTCGCAGGTATATTCTGTCAGTGGGCAAAATGCATTGACAACACAAAGGATTTTTTTCCATTTGGCTTAATTGTGTTGCTGCTTGGTCATTAAGTCATGTCCAACTCTTTGTGACCCCCTGGACTACAGCACACCAGGCTTCCCTGTCCTTTACTATCTCCCAGAGTTTGCTCAAATTTCAAGTCCATTGAGTTCAGTTCAGTTCAGTTCAGTCACTCAGTTGTGTCCGACTCTTTGAGATCCCATGAATCACAGTACGCCAGGCCTCCCTGTCCATCACCAACTCCTGGAGTTCACTCAAACTCATGTCCATTGAGTTGGTGATGCCATCCAGCCAGCTCATTCTCTGTTGTCCCCTTCTCCTCCCGCCCTCAATCCCTCCCAGCATCAGAGTCTTTTCCAATGAGTCAACTCGTCGCATGAGGTGGCCAAAGGATTGCAGTTTCAGCCTCAGCATCAGTCCTTCCAATGAACACCCAGGATTGATCTCCTTTAGAATGGACTGGTTGGATCTCCTTGCAGTCCAAGGGACTCTCAAGAGTCTTCTCCAACACCACAGTTCAAAAGCATCAATTCTTCGGTGATCAGCTTTCTTCACAGTCCAACTCTCACATCCATACATGACCACGGGAAAAACCATAGCCTTGACTAGATGGACCTTTGTTGGCAAAGTAATGTCTCTGCTTTTTAATATGCTGTCTAGGTTGGTCAGTGATGCTATTTAATCATCCCATCCTCTGCAGCCCCCTTCTCCTCTTGTTTTCAATCCTTCCCAGCATCAGGGTCTTTTCCAATGGGTCAGCTCTTTGCATAAGGTGGCCAAAGTGTTACCTCATTATTATCTGTGATCTTTTTTCTTTAAGAAAATGTATTGTTTCATGCATTTTATTTTCCTGTCTTTATGGTATTTCCACACATTCTTCTGCTTTCTACCTTGTTGCAGTAAGCCATGTACTTCTAAGATGTTTACAAATGTCTTCTAATCTCAATTTTTAATAATTTAGATATAATTCATATGCAACAAAATTTACTGCTTTTAAGCATATAACTCATTGGCTTTTAGAATATTTGCAAAGTTGTGCAACCATTACCACTATTTAATTCAAGGGCATTTTCATTATCCAGAAAGAAATCATGAACACGTTAGCAACCAGGCCCTGGCAACCGTTAATCTCCTCTCTGATGCTGTGGATTTGCCTATCCTGAACACTTCATATAAATGTAATCATACAGTATGTGGCCTTTGTGTCTGGCCTTTTTCAATTAACATACTGTTTTCAAGGTTCATCCATTTTGTAGCATTTATCACTACTTCATTCCTTTTAATGGGTGAATAATATTTCTCTGGGCTTCCCAGGTGGCACTCGCGGTAAAGAACCAACGGACCAATGCAGGACACTTAAGAGGCTTGGGTTAGATCCCTAGGTGAGGAAAATCCCCTGGAGAAGGAAATGGTAACCCCCTCCAGTATTCTTGCCTGGAGAATCCCGTGGACAGAAGAGCCTAGCGGGCTATAGTCCGGAGGGATGCAAAGAGTCGGACACAACTGAAGTGACTTAGCATGCATGTATGCAATGTTTCATTATATGGATATACCACATTGTGTTTATCCATTTCAGTTATTCACTAGTTGGACATTTGGGTTGTTTCATTTTTTAGCTATTATGAATAATGCTACTTTCAATATTTGTGTGCCAGTTTTTATATGAACTTAAGTTTTAAGTTTTCTTAGGTATGTACCTAGAAGAATTGCTGATCAGAGATGGTTGGATGACTCCATTGACTCAATGGACATGAGTTTGAGCAAACACTGGGAGATAGTGAAGGACAGGGAAACCTGGTGTGCTGCAGTCCACGGGGGTCACAAAAAGTTGGATGCAACTGAGTGACTAAACAAAAACAACGTGGTAATTCTACATTTAACTTTTGAATAAATGCTAAATTGTTTTCTACTACAAGCGCAACATTTTACATTTTTACTAGCAGTGTATAAAAGTTTCAGTTTCTTCGCATTCTTGTCAAGGTTTCTCTTCCTTCCCTCCTTTCTTCTTTCCTTCCTTCCTTTTGAAAAATTGTCATCCTAGTGAGTGTGAAGTGTATCTCATAATTTTGCTTTGCATTTCTCTAATGACTAATGATGTTGACCATTTTTTTGTGTGTGTGTGCTTATTGGTCTTTTGTATATCTTTGGAGAAATATCTATTTAAATCATTTGCCTGTTTTTTAATTCGGCTGTTTGACATTTTGTTGTTGAATTCTAAAGTTCTTTATATATTCTGGCTAATAATTCTTTATCAGATATATGATTAGCAATTACAAGCTTCTAATTTGTGGGTTGTATTTTCACTTTCCTTATCATATCTCATCCTTTAACACAAAGAGTTTTTAGTTTTGGTGAAGTCTAGCTTATCTATTTTATATTTGGAAAGCTTTATTGATGTCATATCTAAGAATTCATTTCCTAATCCTAGGTTGCAAAGATTTGTATCTGCCTTTTTCTAAGAGTTTTATGTTTTAACTTTTACATTTAAGCCTTTGATTAATTTTGAGTTAATTTTTATATATGATATGAGTTAAGGGTTGAAATTTATTACTTTTTCATGGGGACATGCAGTTGTCACAGTACCATTTGTTGAAAGATGATTCTCCCTCTGCCCCCAAATAATCTTGGTACCCTCATTGAAAATCATTTGACCATAGACAGCAGGTTTATTTCTGGTCTCTCAATTCTATAACATTGACCTATATTGTTCAGCTTTATGCCAGTATCACACTTTCTTGATTGCTATAGATTTTTAATAGTTTGAAATTAGGAATTGTGGGTTCTTCAGTTTTGTTCATTTCCAAGATTATTTTGTCTATTCTGGGTACCGTGTATTTCTGTATGAACGTTGCAGAGAAGAAGCCAATCCTGACTCCATGTTGGAAACTGTTTCTTTGACTTGCATTTCATTGGTTTTGTTATTATAATCATACATAATAGCCTGCCTCAGAGGACCCTGTCCCTCTGTCTGATTGTAAACTAATACAAAGTACCTTTGTTCAGCTCATAACTGTGCTTAGTCATTCAATCTTGTCCAACTCTGCAACTCCACAGACTGTAGCCCACCAGGCACCACTATCCGTGGGGATTCTCCAGGCAAGAATACTGGAGTGGGTTGCCATGCCCTCTTCCAGGGGATCTTCCCAACCCATGGATCAAATCCAGGTCTCCCGCATTGCAGGCAGATTCTTTACTGTCTGAGCAACCAGGGGATCTGACTCCGCTCACCTGTGAACAGACGAGATTAACACACTCCTTCCAGAGATGACCCTTCCAGGAGATGTTTTGAAAGACTGAAGACCCTATTTTACTTTACTTCCTCACTGCCTCTCCCTCTCTATTCTGCGTTTTGACTTCTGTTCCTCATTGCCTCTCTCTCTCTTTCTGATGCTATAAAAAATCCCTGGCATCCAGGCCCCAAAAAGATGGTTACTTTGAGACTTTACCATTTTCTCAGTCAGCCAGCTTTTCAAGTAAAGTTGTATTCCTTGCCTCAACACCTTGTCTCTTGGAGTCATGGGCCTGTGGTGCAGTGAGCAGAGCAAGCTTGGACTCAGTAACGTGAATTCTAGAAAAGCAGTGACATTTTGAAAGGGGTCTTTGAATCTGAAAACTGATTTGGAGAGTGTCATGGCCTTAACAATGTTAAGCTTCCCAATTTAAGAGCACAGAATGTTGTTCCATGTATTTAGATCTTCTTTAATTTCTTTCAACAACGTTTTATAGCTTTTCTATGAATAAATTTAAAAAAAAGAAATTCAAAACTTATACACTATGTGTATCTTAATGAACTTTTTAAAAAAAATCATCAAAGAGTATTGCGTTTTGTCAAACTACCTCTTGAGATGACCATGGTTTTTCTACTTTTATTCTAGTCACATGGCATATTACACTGAATGATTTTCATTATATGAACTAGCCTTGCATCCCTAGGGTAGATCCAGTTTGGTCATGTTGCATAATCCTTTTTAGTTGTTGCTATGTTCACTAGTTTGCTTGTACTCTTTATTTCTTCATTTAAGTTTGAGTTGTGGTCCAGTGTCCTTTCACAATTTGAAGTGAAATTAAAAACCCCATGTGGTCATTACATATGACTTCATATACTCAAAGCTCAAATTTAATCATATAAGAAATATTCATAATATATTAATAACTGAAGGTGTGTTGGTGTGTTAATGTGTTAGTCGCTCAGTCATGTCCGACTCTGTGCGACCCCATGGACTGTAGCCCTCCAGGCTCCTCTGTCCATGGAATCCTCCAGACAAGAATACTGGAGTGGGTTGCCATTCCCTTCTCCAGCGGATCTTCTCAATCCAGGGAGCGAACCCAGATCTCCCACATTGCAGTCATATTCTTAACCATCTGAGCCACCAGAGAAACCACCTAGACAAGTGACTTTTCAAACTGAAGTCCTGTTCTGCCTCCTGGTCGGAAAAAAGAATCCAGGCAGACCTCTCAAAGATGTTACTTCTTTTGGTTATAATCTTCAACATGCACAAGCCCCACACCTGAGCTCCTGGCTCTTCCAGAAGCGTGAAGAGTCAGTTATAAATCAATATACACATCATGATCTTGTTTATGTAAAAAGTGGGTGTATTTTATACACAGAAAAACTAAAACCAAAAAATTTGTATCCCAAATTGTTAACAATGTTTATCTTCCTATAGTGGAATTAATGGTGATTTTGGCCTCCCTGGTGGCATAGCAGGAAAGAATCTGCCTGCAGTGCAGGAGATACAGGAGATGTGGGTTCAATCCTTAAGTTGGAAGATCCCTTGGAGAAGGAAATGGCTACCCACTCCATTATTCTTGCTTGGTAAATCCCATGGACAGAGGAGCCTGGTAGGCTAGAGTCCATGGGATTGCAAAAGAGTGAGACATGCTTTAGCGACTAAACAACTATGACAAAAACAAAAATTTTAAATGGTGAGTTCTTTTTTTTCCAAAATTTTTCTATGAATATATATGGCCCGTAAAAAAAAAGCACTAGTGTTGAGTATTTATTAATAATTTTCTTATTTTTCAATTCACAAGGAGACTAAGAGACCACAGCATTGAAAAGAATTTGTTCTGGCTATTAAGAGTAGGATCTCAAACAATTGATTTCCTAATCAGAACCCCACTAAAGTGTAAACTCTTTAATGCTTCTTTATATAGCCTGAAATCTACACAGTGTTAGACAGTTATGAACATGACATGAGTATATGTCAAGTATATGGATCAATGACTCACTAATTCAGTGAAGGAATGTATGAATATACAAATGAAAATGATTATTGCCTATATATACCTTTCTTCCGGAGTTACCTGGGAAATACTTACTGGCACTGCATTGGAGACTGTTTAGTTGCAATTCTGGAATGACTGATTTATTGCTTATAAAACCATGTGAGATACTAGGTGAAAAGTCCTACATAAATGTGAAATATTATTTTATTCATTGCAACTTTTAGAATGATCTGAAAGACTCATAACATATTGTGATTGCCAAAAGCAGCTGACAAACCTGGTTAGCTTGGTGTGTTTGCTTTTAACAAATAAAAGTGAAATTGGAAGGAAAAAATCATAAAGTTATTCCATATAAGCTGAGACTTACCAGACTTACCAAGCCAAATGAATAATATTTACTTTCATTTAAAAATTATATAATCCAACCAATGAATGTTTACATAGAATTAAATATGGTTATTATTAATTTATACCATGGGGCCATGATTAATGTTTTTTCTGCCCGAAGATTTTATTTTTTTTCTTCCTTTTCTCAAACATGTTTGGCATTTAGAAGTTTTAAAGTAATTTCCCCCTTTGGCTTCACCTGGGGTCTCGGCTGTCCCAGAACCTCCTCCTGACCTCAGTGTTGTGTTTTCGTTTAAAATAGGGCATGTCTATAAATGTCAGCAATACAGGGCAATTAGAAGTTTGAAAAGAGCTGTAACATAAACCAGCATTATAGCGAAATGGATATTGCCTTAAGCTGCCTGCAATTCACTTGCTGGTGGAAAGACAATATCCTGCCATTCTCCCATGGTGGCCTTCAGCTGAACACATTTGGCTGAGGATTGACCCATTATTAAGTCTCTCCCAGCTTGAAACAATGAAGAAACAGAGAGAGAGTGAATCCAGAAAATTGGACTGGTAGTTTGTCAGGACTGGTCAGAAAGGTGCCACTGGATTAGACAGTAATAGCTGTCTATGATGCGATCTGTGAAATCTAGTGCTGTCTTGATTTCCTTGAATTGAATGATAGGTGCATGCTGTTTGGGTTTGCCCCAGATTTTCCGGCTTTTGAAGGAATTACTGTCTATATATTTCAGCATGTATGGATGTTATTTTTATTTTTTACACTACCATCACCAACAAAAAGTCCAGCACTTCTGATATTAACTTACTTTTATTCATTTTCATTTCCTTTACTTCCAAGAATCCAGACCACAAACTGCTTTTGCAAAGTCAGAAAATGGGAAATGTTTTCAGACATGGCATATCATGTTGTTCCAATTTACCCACTTCCAAAGATGCTCGACCTTTGTGCACTCACGATGCTTTCTTTTGTGAGCTTGAAGCCTTTTGATACACTGTCAGCTGAGTTCTGGCTCACCCCAAGTGACCTCAGAACATGCATTCAAACAAGATATGGTTGCCGTTGAAGGTCTCTCCTAGGTTTTCAAACTTGGTCAAACTTGGTTTTCAAACTTGGTCCTGTCTATTCCGATGTTTGGTGGGATAACAAAATGTAAAAGGGTACCAAGCAAACATGTATTCCCTTTCAGAATCTACTCAGGACCTGTTTTGAAGAGTATTTTTTTTTAAGACCGTGTGAATTTGGTTGATAAGATAAGGAGAACATTTGGGGGATAATCTATGAAATTACCTGCTTTTTTGCTTTGTTAGGGTGAGTCATTTTAATTAAATATATATCTGGTGGGGAGTTGCCATGCACTTGTCTTTTCTTCCTAACATTTCATCTCGTCAGACTCAGCTTTGTAAAACTAGTATGCAAAACTGAACTGAAATGAGGGAATGTAATTGAATGTGGGGAGGGGGAAATCTATATCACTGGTCTGCTTGTAAAAATCAAGGTTTCTATGCAAGCTCAGAACTACAGTTTTGGCTGTCTTAGGAAAGACTTTTAAAAATCCTTGCTGTCAACAGGCTTTTGAGGTTTTCCAGACTTCAGGGAAAGTTAAATAGACCATGAAACATATAAGAAAGTATGTCTGGGCCATAAGAATTGGGAGAAACTAGAATGGTCTACAAAGAAGTTGGCTGAATCTTTCTTACTGAGGTTTAGTGATATTTGAGGGCCTGCACCATTTTGCTTGAGATGGCTTCAGGAACACAGATGCTTGAGTGCCTAAGGTACCTTAAATGCCAACTGTCTGTAGCCAAGCATGTGGATTAAATGGTCGAGCTCACCACTATACTCTAGATTCAATGTAAGTGCTTTGTCTTCATTTCCCTTGAATATTTTTCTATATAACTAACTATAATTGTTTCTGAACAGATATATAATGCCTTTTTACAGTGAGTATTGTGTGGAAGCACTTCTTAGTAAAAGAATGAATTAGACCTCAGAGATATCTCCACTGAGACCTATGCTATATTTCATAAACCAAGATTGTAGAGCACCACTGACAGCAGAGAAATCACTAAAACAGCACCGTTTGTTGTTGTTTAGTCGCTCAGTCGTGTCTAGCTCTTCGCGCCCCCATGGATGGCAGCACGCCAGCCTTCCCTGTCCTTCACCATCTCCAAGAGTTTGCTCAAACTCATGTCCATTGAGTTGATGATGCCATCCAACCATCTCACCCTCTGTTGCCCCCTTCTCCTACTGCCCTCAGTCTTTCCCAGCAGTCTTTTGCAGTGAGTCAGCTGTTTGCATCAGGTAGCCAATGTATTGGAGCTTCAGCATCACTCCTTCCAATGAATATTCAGAGTTGATTTCCTTTAGAATTTACTGATTTGATCTTGCTGTCCAAGGGACTCTCAAATCTTATCCAGCACCACAGTTTGAAAGCATCAGTTCTTTAGTCTCTGCCTTCTTTATGGTCCAACTCTCACATCCATACATGACCACTGAAAAAACCACAGCTTTGACTATATGGACCTTTTTGTTGACAAACTGATGTCTCTGCTTTTTAATACACTGTCTAGGCCTGTCATGGTGTTCCTTCCAAGAAGCAAGCATCTTTTAACTTCATGACTGCTGTCACTGTTCACAGTGATTTTGGAGCCTGAGAAAATAAAGTCTGTTACTCTTTCCATTTTTTTTTTTTTTTTGCCGTTTATTTGCCATGAAGTGATGGGACTAGATGACATGATCTTAGATTTTTGAATACTGAGTTTTAAGCCAACTTTTTTGCTCTCCTCTTTCACTTTCATCAAGAGGCTATTTACTTTCTCTTTGCTTTCTGCCATTAGGGTGGTATCATGTGCATATCTGAGGTTATTGATATTTCTCCTAGCAATCTTGATTCAGCTTGAGCTTCATCCAGACCGGCATTTTGCATGATGTACTCTACATAGACATTAAATAAAGCAGGGTGATAATATACAGCCTTGAAGTACTCCTTTCCTAATTTTGAACCAGTCCATTGTTCCATGTCTGGTTCTAACTGTTGCTTCTTGACCTGCATTCAGGTTTCTCAGGAGGCAAGTAAAGTGGTCTGGTATTTCCATCTCTTGAAAAATTTTTCACAGTTTGTTGTGATCTGCACAGTCAAAGGCTTTAACACACTCAATGAAGAAGTAGATGTTTTTCTGGAATTCTTTTGTTTTTTTTCAATGATCCAGCAGATGTTGGCAATTTGATCTCTGGTTCCTCTGCCTTTCTAAATCCAGTTTATACATCTGGAAGTTCTTGGTTCACATACTATTGAAGCTCAGCTTGAAGAATTTTGAGCATTACCTTGCCAGCATGTGAAATGAGTGCAATTGTGCGGTAGTATGAACATTCTTTGCACAATAGACTCATATAAATGACATTGTTTTCATTATCTCCTGGCTCTCTGTATTCTCAGTCACTCTTCTATATATGCCTAATGAACTCTCATGTCCAGTCTTCCCAACAGATAGCCCAAACTTTTCTTCAACATCTGCAAACTCCCTACCTTACTTCCCCTTCATTAGTGGCCCCACTCTCTTGGATAATGAACACAGAGCACACTCAAAGCTTCCTCAAAATTTTAGCCCCAAACAAATCTATCCATTATTCCTTGCTCTCAAAGAAAAGGTAGGTTTCCTTTCTGTAAAATAAATTTCCTGTTGTATACTTCTTTCCCATTCCTAGGTCTTGCTCATCAATGGCTTCCTATTTTACCTGCATGGTTAGACATGTATGTAAATTCCTCTTACTTCACATCCTTGCCAAATTTGCAATTGACATCTTTCAGAAATTTAGTCATTTTGGAATGTGGTGGTATCTCAGTGTGTTTTGAATTTTGCATTTCTCTGAATGGTAATGAAGTGAAACACATTTTTACAATGTCTATTGACCACTTGGATATTTTTACAATGTCTACTGGCCACTTGGATATTATTTCTTTAAAGTGTGGTTTAAGTGCCTTTCTCTGTTTTCTCTAAAACCTTATAGGTAGTCCTTTTTACTGTGTCCTCTGTACTCTTATATTTTCCACATGTTATGATTTTATCCTGGACACTTTTCCCCCTGATTTTTCTTGCAGGTTACTAATTGTCTCTTTAATTGTGTTAACCTACATTGGAAGGACTGATGTTAAAGCTGAAACTCCAATACTTTGGCCACCTGATGCGATGAGTTGACTCACTGGAAAGGAGTCTGATGCTAGGAGGGATTGGGGGTGGGAGGAGACGGGGATGACAGAGAATGAGATGGCTGGATGGCATCACCGACACTGTGGACATGAGTTTGAGTGAACTCTGGGAGTTGGTGATGGACAGGGAGGCCTGGCGTGCTGTGATTCATGGGGTCGCGGAGAGTCGGACACGACTGAGCGACTGAACTGAACTGAACTGTTAAAACTACTGATTGAATTTTTAGTTTTGTTTTTTGCATTTTTGAGTTTCAGAATTTCCATCTAAGTATTTTCAGTGTTTTAAGTTCTTTCATCAATTTTTATTTTGTCTTTTATTTCCTTGCATGGCATTCATGGTTATTTAAAAGTGTCTATCAGTGAATGACAGTATCTGAAGCCCCTATCAATCTTTTTCTATTATCTAAGTTTTGTTGTTGGTTTGCTTTTGCTCATGTTACCGTGTCTTCTAGTATGCCTGATATGTGTAAGATCTTATATTTAAATATTTTACTGAAATAATTTGAATCTTAGAATGATGTTATCATATCACAAATGGATTTAAATTTACATGTGTTTCTGCCAGGAACTTGTGCACTGTTTTTATCATCTGAAAGTTACTTGGAGGGCCCCTCTTCCTCTGCATTGTCTCTGTATTTCTCTAGACTTGGCCCTTGGCCTTCTTTAAGCTCTTTCTGAGTCTCTTCATCTACTCTCATGCTTTCAATTACCAAATCAACTATGTGAAGCTGAAATCTGTATCTCTATTCAGATCTCTTTCTTTTGAGTGAGACACTCCATCTCTAGCAGCAGCCCAATAAACATATCCACCTGAATAACCTGAGGGTAGCTCCGTCTTGAATGTTTTATGCTTCTATATTACTTAATTTGTGGTTAATATATTCAATAAATACTGACTCCTCTTCATAGTATCAATTTTCCAAATTTGAATCCTCTCTTATTGCTTCTCTGAGTATTCCTAAATCTAATCAATCATTAAATTATATTGATTTTTCCTTCTAATACTTTCTTAACCATTTTCCATTTATTAAAAACTTAGATACATATGGGCTTCCCTGGTGGTTCAGATGGTAAAGAATTTGCCTGCAACGCAAGAGACCTGGGTTCAGTTCCTGGGTTGGGAAGAGCCTCTGGAGAAGGAAGTTGCAACTCACTCCAGTATTCTTGCCTGGAGAATTCCATGGACAGAGGAGCCTGGTGGGCTAAAGTCCATGGGGTCACAAAGAGTTGGACATGACTGAGTGACTAACACTCTGTACCTAGATACATATTAGAAAATTCCTTTGACAACAGACTGGAGCTTTACTGTTTGATGAATGGCTTAAGGTCAACTATTTAACAAATTTGTGTTTCTGTTTCCCTACCTACAAAAGAGACTTGATAATAATACTTCCCAGAGGTAGACATCAAGCATCACCACAATATTTTCCTCTTCTCTATCCTGCTCCCCTGGCAATGTGATTTTCAAGCTCCTATCATCAAGAGAGGAGGTCGGTGGCCCTGGGCCCCCTGGATCCTACAGGCAGCCACCCTAGTACCCAGATTCATCCCAGCTGGAAACTTTCCAAACCTGGTCAAGGAAACAGATAATCAACTACAGAAGGGAGAGAGAATCCCAAAAAAGATGGACCCAAAGATGTCCACACCAAGACACATTAGAATTAAAATGCAAAGTTTTCTCAGCTTTCTCTCCCTTTTATCCTTCTGGGAGTAGGATGGTTCAGTATTTGCAAATCACCCAATACTATATATTATATTTAAAAATTGAAGAATAAAAATAGACAAAGTAAATTTGAGAAAGAAGGACAAAGGTATCACATACTTGATTTCAGATCATACCACAAAGCTACGAAACAGTAGCTGGCACAAAAACAGACACACAGATCCATGAAGCAGAGTAGAGAACCCAGAAAGAAACCTACACTTAATCTACAACAAAGGAGGCAAGATTATACGATGGAGAAAAGATGACCTTTTCAATAAATGGTTTTGGGTAAACTGGACAGCTACATGCAAAAGAATCAAACAAGATTGCCTTCTCACATTATATACAAAAATAATTCAAAGTGGATTAAAGACTTAAATGTAAGTCTTTTATAAAACCCCTAGGAGAAAACATAGGGAATATGTTCTTTGACGTCCCATCAATTATTTTTGGATATGTCTCCTCAGACAAGGGAAAGAAAAGCAAAAATTAAGAAATGGGATACATCAAACTATAAAATTTTTTGCACAGCAAAGGAAACCTTTAAAGAAATGGAAAGACAGCCTACTGTATGGAAGAAGACATTAGCAAATGATATGTTTAATAACAGGTTAATATTCAAAATATACACATAACTCATGGAACTCAATAAAAACAACAACAACAAAAACAGCTTAATTAAAAAATGGGCAGAAAGCCTGAATAGATATTTTTCTAAGGAAGGCATATAGGTGGCCAACAGACACATTAAAAAATGCTCAACATCAATAATCATCAGAGAATTTAATATGCAGCATAAGAAAGATGGTCAGTGATACGACAATACGTTTGTTTGGGGATAGATGGTTACTAGACTTATTGTGGTAATCATTTCATAATGTATACAGTGTCAAATCATTGAGTAGTAGAGCTGAAACTAACATAATGATGTATGCCAACTATGTTTCATTAAAATATTAAAAAAGACTAAGTTAATTTTCCACCTTTTAATCAGGTCTTGACTGTATACTGCTTTGATTACTAGAATGAAGAAAATATGATAGTGTGTCCATTCTAAACAGGTCTTAAAAGACCTTGAATATTTATGTTCTCTCAAACATGAGCCAACTTTCCGGGAAAGGAGAGACCATGTGGTTCAGAGAAAAATCTTCTTAACTGTAGCCAGTTTAGCTCAGTCAGACCCTAGCCAACAGACATTGACCACAGAGAATGTGTGATGTTAGCCAAGATCAGGAGAACTGCCAACCTATGGACTGTTGTGCTAAATAAATGGGTATTATTTTAAGGTACTGTTTTGGGTTATTATCTCATAAAAGCAAACTGATAACACTAATTCATAGGGTTGTAGTGAAGATTAAATGAATTACTATGTGTAAAGTGCTTAGGATGTTGTCTGGCACAGAGTAAGCAGTATTTAGATGTCAGTTAATAATATTCTTTGCCACTCTATCTACACTGCCATGGGACTTTCAAGTCTCATCAATTTGCTTCCCAACTGTCCCCATCACTGCTAATCTCTTCCCCCTCAGGTCCATCTTCCACAATTGCCTCTTGAATGCTCTTCTAAAACCCAAGGTCAATCATGTCAGTTCCCTTTTAAAAACATTGCAATGATTAGTTAGTACTTGGATGGGAGACCTCCTGGGAATACCAGGTGCTAGAGGCTTAAAAAGATATATTGCAATGAATCTTTACAAGTCACATTTAAGTCTAAACTCTTGTTTAGGTATTTAAAAGTGAAAAGTGAAGGTATGTCCAATTTTCTCTTTATGTATTACTTTGATTCATATATGTTTTTGTTTGTGCCTGTTATGCTATACCGATTGCTAGTCGAATAACTAACAGGGGGACTTCCCTGGTGGCTCAGTGGTAAAGAATCCACTTTGCAATCCAGAGAACACAGGTTCAACCCCTTGTCCCACATGCGGCAGGTTAACTAAGCCCATGGACTGTATCTACTAAGCCAGACTCTAGAGCCATGAGCTGAAACTACTGAGCCCATGTGCTACAGCTACTGAAGCCTACTGTGTCTAGAACCTGTGCTCCACAGAGAGAGAGGCCAATGCATAAGAAGTCCATGACCACAACTAGAGAGTAGCCTCTGCTCACTGTGAATAGAGAAAGCCAGTGTGTAGCACTGAAGACCCAGCATAGCTAAAAATATATTAAATAATAAATAACTAAAGTCACCCTTTCAGTTTTTCCAAACATTGAAGCATGAAATTAAAAGACACTTGCTCCTTAGAAGAAAAGTTATGATCAACCTAGACAGCATATTAAAAAGCAGAGACATTACTTGGCCAACAAAGGTCTGTCCAGTCAAAGTTATGGTTTTTCCAGTGGTCACGTATGGATGTGAGAGTTGGACTAAAAACAAAGCTGAGCACCGAAGAATTGATGCTTTTGAACTGTGGTGTTGGAGAAGACTCTTGAGAGTCCCTTAGACAGCAAGGAGATCCAACCAGTCCATCCTAAAGGAAATTAGTCCTGAATATTCATTGGAAGGATTGATACTGAAGCTGAAACTCCAATACTTTGGCCACCTGATGCAAAGAACTGACTCATTTGTAAAGACCCTGATGCTGGGAAAGATTGAAGGCAAGAGGAGAAGGGGATGACAGAGGATGAGATGGTTGGATGGCATCCCTGACTCAATGGACATGAGTTTGAGTAAACTCTGGGAGTTGGATGCAGTCCATGGGGTTGCAGACTCAGACACGACTGAGCAACTGAACTGAACCAATTGAATGTTACTCTTTCAGCTTTTCCAAACATTGAAACATGTGCATTCTCTCTCTAAGTCACTTCAGTCGTGTCCGACTCTGTGTGACCCCATAGACGGCAGCCCACCAGGCTCCCCCGTCCCTGGGATCCTCCAGGCAAGAACACTGGAGTGGGTTGCCATTTCCCTCTCCAATGTGTGAAAGTGAAAAGTGAAAGTGAAGTCGCTCAGTCATGTCTGACTCATAGCGACCCCATGGAATGCAGCCTACCAGGCTCCTCCGTCCATGGGATTTTCTAGGCAAGAGTACTGGAGTGGCTTGCCATTGCCTTCTCCGAACATGTACATTACCATATGTAAAATAGATAGCCAGTGGAAATTTGCTGTATGACACATGGTGCTCAAACCCAATACTCAGTGACAACCTAGAGGGATGGGTTAGGGTGTGAGGTCAGGGGGAGTTTCAAGAGGGAGGGGACATATGTATACTTATGGCTGATTCATGTTGATGGCAGAAATGAACACAATATTGTAAAGCAATTATTCTCCAATTAAATATAAATACATTTAAATTAAAATAAATAAATCTTTAAAAAATAACTAGCTGGGAAGCCACAATTTTTTTTTTTTTAAAGTATAGAAACAATTGTTTTGCAGTTGAATTAATGTTATGTTTGTGGTCAATTCTGTAAATACTGAGTGAAGGATTAGGAATGTAATAATAATACTGGAATTTATTAAGATAAGATTTGATTTATAGCATCTTTTCTGTAAACTAATCCATCATCAAATGCTATCTCTAAACTGTTCATATTAAATTTATTTTCACTATAACACCTGGTGCATCAGCATGGTGAGGTAATGAAATGTTCTACCTCAGGAGTTTTCAGATGCAGATACTCTCATTGATAATGGATAGTTACATAAGAGAAAATCCAGGAAGTTTTTCTTTTTTAAAAAAATCTAGTGCCACCCAAAATCTATTGAAGAATTTCTTCTATTAGTACTACAACTAAGGATCTGTGTGGTTTCAAAGAACTTTTGGCTCATAGACCTCTATTATAACTAAGGAATATTTTTAGTTATTTTGAAGTTAACTGAAAACTCCCTAGGGCATGAAAAGCTATGGTTTAGAATGTATGGAATTTGGGACTGGGGCTTTCATGTGTATGTTGATTGCTTTCTTATTTCCACCAACTGGAGATCTGATAATCATTAATTAAACATAATATTCTTTTTTAGAGTATGGTAAAAGCACAATGTTATTAATAGTGAATATCATTTGAAATGAACTGAGAAGAATTTTCAATATGGTTCCTGACATTTTAAAGACATTTGGATTGATTTTAGAACTTCACTGCTGATGGAATTAGAAAGTGTTTTCCAACAGTCATAAAATTATTTGATACCTGGAGGCTTATTTTGTTTTATCTCATATGATATCATTCTAGCTTAGAGAGCATTCAATATCTAACTTAGAGATTGAAATATACCTGTGAACTCTACATGTAACTGAACTATTTTCTTCTAAAGCTTTTCTAATATTTTATATTAACATGATTTCTTTAATTCTGAGGTTGAGTGGTAAAGTGATTATAGGCTAAATTCGGATGTGCAGTAAGCCATCAGATTATTTACCATAATGATGATATTGTAGGTTTAAATTGAGTCCAATGTACAACTGCTAAAGAATAATTTTTTGCTATGGAGAGCCTCTGTCTAATGATATAAATCAACTTGCCCAGATTGTGCATAGGTGACCATGGAGGAAGCCTCTGGACTGTGCACAGGTTGGGGTTAAAATTTTGATTCTAACTCAGTTTTTCCATATTCTAAATGATAACATAAGTTTGAGCAAGTTCATGAACATGAGTTTGAGCAAGCTCTGGGAGTTGATGATGGACAGGGAAGCCTGGCATGTTGCAGTCCATGTGGTCACAAAGAGTCAGATAAGACTGAGCGACTGAATAGAACAAAACAGAAATAATAAGATTAACAGTGCCCCAAACAAAAAATTACTAAAGGGATTTAATGAGATAGTATACATAAATATTCTTAGCTCTGACTTAGTACCCTGTAAATGTTAATTATTATAATTCAGAAATATATGGTGAGTTCTTAGTTACCATCAAGCTTAAAACGTCATTGAGTTGTATAAATATTTTTTTCTTATAGATAATTGTAATAATTCCATAGTGGAAGTGACATTAGCTAGTAATCAAATGTTTGAAGTTTAATCAAAACCACTATGAACAATGTACATTTAGGTAGTCCCTTCATCTTCTCCCAGCCTTGGACTTCATCCCTCAAATGATTCTGATGCTTTGTAGCAATAAGATACAATAAGTAGGTAAAAAGTTTCATAAACTCTATTTTAAGCAATAAGGTCTTGTTACCATCAACAAGACTTCTATTGACTCAAGTTCTCATTCCATATAAATATTTGTAGAGTCATTATAGAATTGTTTAGGGCATTTTTTCTCATCAACTGCACCAATCAGTTTGAACAGTTCTCTGCAAGTTGTAGAGTGAGCATCATTTCACAGAGGGCCTGTAAACCACTGTGGTTTACAATGATCTGCCATTTCAGTAATTATTGTCTAAACTTCTGTTGTGATATCTCTAGGTTGTTGACTGTTACATCTAAGATGTATTGCTATTTAGCTCATCAAGTGCTTATACTTGTCTCTCATCTTGAGGGTGGGCACCATAATTTAAATTTCTTGATTATCTTGCCTTCTCATGAAAAGAAAACATGATCTTAAATAAAATAAAAATAAGATAAATGAAGTTGGGGGCCTTTCTTCTTCTTAGTCTATTGTTTTGATGTTTGTATTAGTCATCTGAAATGAAGGTTGAAGGGACAAGAATAGTTTATTGAAGATTGCCTGAATCCACCCCTATTAGAGGGCTTCCCAGGTGGTGCTAGTGGTAAAGGACTTGCCTGCCAATACAGGAGGCATAAGAGATGTGAGTTCGATCCCTGGCTTAGGAAGATCCCCTGAAGGAGGGTATGGCGTCCAACACCAGTATTCTTGCCTGGAGAATCCTGTGCATAGAGGAGCCTGGCAGACTATAGTCCACAGGGTCACAAAGAGTTGGACACAACTGAAGTGACTTAGCACGCGCCCTATTAGAGGTCTTCCCTGATGGCTCAGTGGCATAGAATCCACTTGCAGGGGACGTGAGTTTGATCCCTTGGTTGGAAGATCCCCTGGAGAAGGAAATGGCAACTCACTCCAGTATTCTTGCCTGGGAAATTCCATGGACAGAGAAACCTGGTGGGCTATAGTCCATTTGGTTGCAAAAGAGTTGGACATGACTTAATGACTAAACAACAGCCCCTATTAGAAGCAACTACTGAGTTGTTTTACCTTGGTTTTATCTATTACCATAAGGATTGTGATGGAGCTCTCTTAGTAAGCACCTCAGTTCAGTTCAGTTCAGTTCAGTCGCTCAGTCGTGTCCGACTCTTTGTGACCCCATGAATCACAGCACACCAGGCCTCCCTGTCCATCACCAACTCCCGGAGTTCACTCAAACTCATGTCCATTGAGTCAGTGATGCCATCCAGCCATCTCATTCTCCGTCGTCCCCTTCTCCTCCCACCCCTAATCCCTCCCAGCATCAGAGTCTTTTCCAGTGAGTCAACTTGTCGCATGAGGTGGCCAAAGTATTGGAGTTTCAGCTTTAGCATCAGTCCTTCCAATGAACACCCAGGATTGATCTCCTCTAGAATGGACTGGTTGGATCTCCTTGCAGTCCAGGGGACTCTCAAGAGTCTTCTCCAGCACCACAGTTCAAAAGGATCAATTCTTCAGCAATCAGCTTTCTTCACAGTCCAACTCTCACATCCATACATGACCACTGAAAAAACCATAGCCTTGACTAGACGGATCTTGGTTGGCAAAGTAATGTCTCTGCTTTTTAATATGCTGTCTAGGTTGGTCATAACTTTCCTTCCAAGGAGTAAGCATCTTTTAATTTCATGGCTGCAATCAGCATCCGCAGTGATTTTGGAGCCCCCAAAAATAAAGTCTGACACTGTTTCCACTGTTTCCCTGTCTATTTCCCATGAAGTGATGGGACAAGATTCCATGATCTTTGTTCTGCTTAGATACAATTTCCTTCTTAATTGAATGATTTTGGAAAACCCAGAAGGCATTTTTTCTATTTAGCAACTTCTATATGAAGAATTAATCTTCAGAAGCCAAATAATGAGACAATTACACATACTTGCTTTCCTATATTAAAAGGCATGCATGGATGCTCAGTAGCTTCGGTCATATCCAATTCTTTGTGACCCTATAGACTGTAGCCCACAAGGTTCCTGTCTATCCCAGGCAAGTATACTGGAGTGGGTTGCCATGTCCTCCTCTAGGGAATCTTCCAAACCCAACCTAGGGACTGGACCTAGGTCTCCTGCATTGCAGGCAGATTCTTTACTGCTAAGCCACTGGGGATGCCCCTATATTAAAATATCAAAGTGTAAAATTAAAATGAGAGGAAAGCAACTTGTAACCATAACATATTTCTCTTTAAAGGTAGCATTTTGAAGTTTACAAAGCCTTTCTCCTTACATTATCATGATGAACAAAAAAAAATGTACAAAAACTTTAACGTCAAACTGTGAGTATGGAGCTTAATTCTACATTAAATGCAAGAGAAATGAATGGTGCTGGATATTGCTTTGTTAAAGCGTATGACTTCTCGGAGATTTCTAGTCCTCACTGCAGAAAACAATGGAATGAAAAAAAAAAAAAAACTAAGTCCAGTTGCCTGATGGAGTAGTAATCTGAGAATTGGGCTTTGAATACTTTCCTTTCTTTGGATACATGAAGTAGCCGAGCATGACTCTGTGTGGGTTGGTTCTACTTTGTGTTTTGGCTTTTGTATTCCAAAACGAAATAGTTTTCCTTGGCAGACTCAGCAGTAGAGTAAGTCTAGAGTAGGTGGAGTGTGTGTATTTTATTTTTTTAAAGGAGAGTAGGGATTTGCACAGTGACCCAGATGTGTGCTCTCTGAACTCCAACTGTCTGTGTTCAGATATGCAATGTGAAGGGAACAGGGTTTAAAGAGACCCCTTTGAATACCTTGGGGGTATTTCGTGCACAGTGTTTTGGCAGCATGCTCTTCTAGCTGAATTAGATTTATTGCTGAAGCACTAAATCTTCATTATACGTGACAACCTTACTCCCCTGCCGTCCTGGTCTCCTTCCATTCAGTCTTTTTTTTTTTTTAAACTCCAACATTTTGTTTCTTCCCCTTCCCTAGCCCCAAGATCCCAAGATATTCTACATTCCACTCTATCTCAGAGTTGAAATTGCATTAAATTTGTGAATGTGTCATTCACAGATGTCAGAAAGTAGAAAGCAGAGTAAAGGTTAAAGATGTCTCAACCAATCCATCAGTGTTTAGCAAGGAGGGCACTGGAGCTTGTAAAAGTGATCTGTATGGCTAGATGCCTGACATAACTCTATCAGTGAGAAGCAGTCACACACTTTCTGGCTAGGTGTAGTTACAGGTGTGAATGGAGAAAGAATACTGTCTCAGGTGTGTGGTCCACTTTCCTATCCAGCTCTGGAAGCCACGGTAAGGAGTCAGGGTGAATGCTCAGTGGACTTCATCTCCTGTCAAACTTCTCTGGAACGTTTAATAACTGAAGAAAGACTAGACCAGATGGACTCTAGATAAATTCAGGAATATCAAGAAAGCTGCTTTTCTTGATTCTGGCTGTAGAGGAAATTCCACCTAGGTCTAAATTGCTTAGATCTATCATTCAGCTTGTTCAAAAGTTATGATATAGTTATATGTTTTTTCTCTATTCATTTACTGCAATAATATTAGATTTGAGCAATGATATCAATTATTATGTGTAAAGTCAGCAAATATTACTCTAATGTTCCTCATACAGGTCTGAAAGTCATTCATTCATTTTCATACATTTACTACTTACTCATTTAATAAACACTTACTGAATGCCTGCCATGTGCCAGACACTGAGAGATACAGAACTGTGAACAATATGACAAAGTATTTCCCTTTCAGTGAGCTTTCAATAAGGGATAAGACTCAGACCAGCAAGCAGGCAATTTCAATGTGAGTGCTCAACAAGAAGAGGAAAACAAAGGTATCATGATACAAATGTCTAACTGACCCGTGTTAGTTATTTGCAGTCGGTGGTGCCTGAGCAAAGGCACATAAAAAGAATTAAGAGTGAGAATGGATGTGAAGTGAGGGCAGTTCTGTCTGTCTGAGCATCATGGATGGTAGAGAATAACCGTGAAAAATCCTAAAGGAAGCAGGATGCTTTGCTGATATGAACTTGACCAGGAACTTCCAAAGCATACCCACAGTTCCTAGACCCTGATGGTGGAGCTTCCCGATTCCTACAGAAATGCCCTTCACCTCTCCAGTGTGTTTTGAAACATTAAATGCCACTTTCAGTCCCCATTATATTTAGTTTCTGGCATATACCAAAGTGACTGAAACAGAGGAATGAAGAAACAAGCAAGAAGTAAATGTTTTCCTAACCCATTGAAACACTGGCTACCTTCTACAGTTGAGAAAGAGGACATGTCATTGTTACATCAATGAAAAAGTTATTTATAAAAACATGTAACACATGAGGAACATAAATGACACACTGAGCAAAAAACAAACTTACTCTGAGAAAAAGTGAAAATAGAGTTTAGCAGGTAAGAAATTTTGATTTAAAAAAAATTAAAAAGAAGAAATTGTTCTCTAACAATTTGTTCCTCCATTTGTACATTTCACATGGGAGGATTCTGATAGATACAGAAAAATATTATTCATTCGTGATGCTGAAACCCAGCTTTTGTCTTTTTACGTGGGCTGGGTTAGTTTAAATGAATTAAGTGGTAAATTTGAAGACAAGGGCTACTCTAGATCACTTAAGGTCGCCTTTCACTGAAGTCTGATCTCTTGCCCTGATGTCAGTAGCAGTGTGTGCAAGAATTTGGCCCACTGTCCTAAAGCTCACCAGGTGTGTTAAGGTCTTTTGAGTCCAATTTTAACCCCAGAACCTTGACACGGCTGAAATTTAGACTGCTGGAGCCATTTTTCAACAACACATGTCAACGAGTTGTCCAGGTGTTAAATATATACACATTGTAATATATACCTCAGAGCTTTAATTGGCATACCTTGATGCTAAATTCTTCTTTGTGGACGGTAGTTTGTTGAAACTTTTTGAAGCGTTCATTTATAAATAAAAACAGATTCATGACCTTAAATTTGGCTAAGGTACAAATATGATAATCTAGATTTTTAGAAAAATGCCTGCAATTTTTTTCTAGGAACATTCTCAGGTTAGATTTAACAAATCTTACCTGCAAGAATCTCTTATCTGCCAGAGACTTAACTTCCTTCATGAAACACACCAGGTAAAATGGAAATCGCTTGCCATGTATCTACAAAAAAGCAAATAAACAGGATGTCCAATTTCACATAATTTAAAAGCTATGTTTAACAATATGGTTTCTCCCTACAACATTCTTCTAATTTTTAAAACAGTTTGAAATGCCATTTTTCATGAAACAGTTTCTGAATTTTGTAAACTGGATTTCATATCAACTTTATTCAAATCCCTTACTACTGTCTTAAACCTCTCCTCATACTTTGTCTTGTACTCATTCATGAACCCTAATCATTAACTTTCAAAATAATCAGTGTTGCAGACTCTGCATTATCTATTTTAAATATCCTACGTTGCATACATGTGTTTCTGTTGTTGTTCAGTTACCCAGTTGTGTCCAACTCTTTGTGACCCCATGGATTGCAGCATGCCAGGCCTCCCTGTCCTTCACCATCTCCTGGAGTTTGCCCAAGTTCATGTTCACTGCATCAGTGATGTCCAGCCATCTCATCCTCTGACGCCCTCTTCTACCTCTGCCTTCAATCTTTCCCAGCATCAGGGACTTTTCCAACAGTCCAAGGGACTTTCAGGAGTCTTCTTCAGCACCACAGTTCGAAGGCTCAGTTCTTTGGTGTTCTGCCTTCTTTATGGTCCAGCACTCACAACCATACGTGACCGCTGGGAAGACCATACCCTTGATTATACGGACATTTGTCGGCATAGAAGTGTACACCTTGTGTAAAAGGCCCTAAACGAAATAGTGTGGTGTACTGGAAAGCCCTTTTGCTTAGAAGCTAGACACACCAGGGTTTGATGCCTGTATCTGCTGTTCCCTAAGCTGAATGGCTTTAGAAAACATACTTAACCTTTCTGTTCCCCAATTTTCTCACTTGTAAAATCAAAGCATTAACACAGACGGTACAGATTTTCTGTAAGGATCCTAAAAGACAGCATATCTAAGTGCACTCAGGAGGCAGTAAATAGTTGCTTTAGTTCTGCTCTTTAGTAGAATTTAGATTTTTAATTCTATAAAAGTATTTTGTGCCTTTTAAGGTATATATTTTTCTTGTACACGTACTAATTCATGAAATGTCATTGCTTTCCTGGTTATTACAGCCAATTGGTTTAATTTACCTCTAAAAGCTACAGTGTGCTTTCTTATCTAAAAGAACAGCCTTGTCTTACACGTAATATACAGTGATGTGTGTTGCTAGAGGTCCTTAGAGTCCTTTTCTTTATGCCTAGGGAGATTCCTTGTGTCGAGAAATGAAGTGTTAGAAACAGTGAGAAGTTAATGAATCAACAACAGTCCAGTGAGCTGTTGTTTACAGTAACGTTACAGTAATGATTTCTGTCCGTGATGTTCCTAGGTGACAGGCGAACTGAGATTGTAAATTCACGTAGATTTAGATTGCTACACAGGAAGTGCCAGTGGCCTTTGTTTTCTATTTTGAGGCCCAACAAGGACAGAGGGATGACGTACTAGCCAGACACTAGCTAAGCTCACGTTACATTTCACACTGCTCCATCTTCTGATTTCATTTCTGTGTGAGGGAGCTCTGCTATTTTATTTCAAGTTGTAGTATACGTATCCCCCCGCCCCCATACAGCCTCATGACTAATTCTAAATGACAGAGGGACTCCCACCCTGTTACTTTCCAGGTGCAAAGCCACCTGCTGTCATTGAAAACAGACACGGTGATGTGTTTTCATCATGGTCATCATCAGATGCCTTCTGTTCCTTGTACTTAAAATTCACCAGAAGTATTTATGCAAATTATATTCATTGTCAAAGTGACTTCTGAGTGAGCAAATGTCAAAATTGTTGCAAAGGGTTACTGATCTGATAAAATTCAATGGGGTTATGAAATTTTTGTTTCTGAATCTGTGTACATGAGAATTTTCAAGTCAGATTCACACATAGTGTTAAGGTTAAGATTTTGACTAAAATTTTTATTGTTCGGGTGATTATTTGAGAAATTAAAAAATACAGACCAAGAGCCAATATTTCTGGAAAAACACTTTAAAATATTTTATCTTTTAAAGAACTTTTACCATAAAAGAAAACTTTCACTTAATTTCGTAGAGAAGCTTAATAATATCCCCAGAGTATTCTGGCTAGTACAATTTGGAACCAGAGAATCCAGGTCTTTTGAATCTTGTACCAGTGTTCTTTCTGTTGTTGAACTGCTTCTCTGGTCATATGTGATATGAGCAATATAAAATGTTTTGTCTGACAGAGAAATTTCTAAATGGACACAGGTACAGAAGTGTGTATATATTCTCTATGCACACATTTATCCAGTAAGTATCTATTTTCTTCCATATTGTAGAACAATATATTTTAAGGCTGTTTAACAATGCATCCAATAAAGTACAAATAAATAAAATACCACAGCCAAAGAAAATACAGTTTGATAAGAATGATAAAACATTAAGAAGGTTAAAATATACTATGAAATAGAAAACATTAAGTGTGGCGACTTAACTAAGAATAAACACACAGGTCATATTAATAAATACAAATGACCTGGATTCAACTACTAACAGAAGAGAATTCTCAAATTGGATCACAAGGCAAAAGCAGAGAAAACAAGAGATTTATTTAACTGAAAGTGACTCAGGAAGACTGAAAATTAAACAAAAAATAACAACATACCAGACAAATGAAAATAAAAAGGACACATCATTGTATCAAAAATGGTTGGAATACTGGCACAACACTAAAAGACTTAGAAGAATCCTTAATAATGATAAAGAGTGTGTTCTGCAATGAAACTCTGACATAGGTGAGTAACTATTTGATAGAAACACAGCATCATCATTCTTAGAGCAAAAACAAACTCAAATGCACACAAAAAATAGAGAGACAATATTAATACCTGACTTTGATTCACTGTCTTAACCTTTGATAGATCTGGTGGATAAAGATTTTTAAGGGAACTGAAGACCTAGATAAAACAAAAGACCTTACAGTTTTAACTAATATGACAAACTTTGTATGTAGCTTGGAAGCAAATTATATGCCTTTTTTACATGTTCAATGACCATTCACAAAATTTAGTTTAATATAGGACATTAAAAATATCTTAATACATATGAAGCAGGAGAAATAATACAAACAATATTCTCTGACCATAATATAGTATGAGCAGAAATAATGGCTAAATAAGAAAGTAACAAATGCTTCCATTTAGAAATTAAAACCAAAAAAGAGAAAATAAAAATTTTAAAAATCTAGAAAATAAAATGAGAACACTCATATCAGAACCTAGGAAAATTCTCAGCCTTAATATTTATATTAATGAAAAGTGACTAGTAAAAAGAAGTGACTATAACATTCATTTCAGAAAGGTAGAAAGGATAAGAAGTAGCCTTAAGGAAAGGAGAAGGAACATAGTGGCAAGAGAAAAGCAGAAATTAATAAATTAGAAAATGGAAAAAAACTTAGAACTACTGAATAAATCCAAGAACAAGTTCCTTACAAATTAGGTAAGCAGACCTACTCAAGGACAGCAAGAGGAGAAAGCACAAATGTACAAATAAGAATTGACAAGGGGGAAATAACTATAGGTTGGGAGAAATCTAAAAGGACCACATGATGTCTTTTAACCTCCTTCAAAAACCTAGCACATCTTGATAAAATGGGAAATTTTCTAGGAAAGATAAATTTCCAAAACAACCCTTACCCCAAGTAAATAGTTCAAATGTCATAGAAGCAAGGGAAGAATTTGTAATACGTTACTGTCTTTCCTCTCCACCCTAAAGTTTTAGTCCAAGAGTATGTTTTAGTGTATGGAGCAGAAAACTCTTTTATTTAAGTGCTCTATAACATAGAAGATAAAATTTTGAATTGTTTTACTCAACTTAGCATCACTTTTATAACTAAACCTGAAATATAAAACTTTAGTAAATTTAAATTTATTGACTATAAATTAAATAAATTCTACCATAAAAGAGAAAAAAAAAATCTTATTTTAAGGGAGAAATTCTTAAAGGGGAACTTTAGGAACATTCCCAATAATGTTTTAGGATAAGACAAATGTGCTATCACAGCTATTTTTTAAGATTCTAAAAAATGTGACCATTCATCTGTTAATAACTCTTATGAATGGAAAGTGAGCATAAGATACGAGTGCTCTTTTCTAGTTAAGCCTTTTAAGAAGAGGCTCGCTCTGCCATAATCTCCATCAACGTTCAGCATTCGACACACATGACAATGAGAGTATAGGGCTTGGCAGAGCCACAAAAAGTTCCTGATTCAACACATGGATGAACATCGAGCACCTGCAGGGAGCACCCATTTGAGGCTTTATGTGAATGACAGATAAACTGCTATTGTGTTTGAGGCACATAAAGACATTTAGGTCTGTTTGTTGAATCAGTTTCAGTTCAGTTCAGTTCAGTTCAGTTGTTCAGTCGCTCAGTCATGTCCGACTCTGAAGAATTTTTTATTTTGTTTTTCTTATTGCAGCTCTCAATACAAGTCTAGGACCCAATACCAAAGTGTGTGTGTTCAGACATTCAGTTGTATCAAACTTTTTGCAACACTGTGGACTATAGTCCACCAGGTTCTTCTGTCCATGGAATTCTCCTGGCAAGAATACTGGAATGGATTGTCATTTCCCTCTCCAGGGGATCTTCCTGACCCAGGGATCGAACCCTCATCATTAACGTGTCCTGCATTGGCAGGAGGATTCTTTTGTACCAAAGTACAATTCAGTAAAAATAGGTCTCTAGAGAGCTATGATAATAGTGTTTCCTAGTGTTTAAGGCTTTCTGATGGTGCAGATTGAACTAAGGATGCAAGTCAGTTAGACTATAGGATTGTTTATCTTTGATATTTCCTTCTACATATATGCGGCTTCCCTGGTGGCTCAGATGATAAAAATGTGCCTGTAATGCAGGAGACCCAGGTTCAATCCCTGGGTCTGGAAGATCCCCTGGAGAAGGGAATGGCTACCCACTCCAGTATTCTTGCCTGGTGAATTCCATGGACAGAGGAGCCTGTCAGGCTACAGTCGATTAGGTCGCAAAGAGTCAGACACAACTGAATGACTAACACTCACTTTCAAAAATATATTTACTCTCAGGTGTTTTTGACAAATATAGGACAATAAATACTTGAAGATTTATCCTCTGACAAAGGCTTGCAATCTAGGCATTTTGAGTTTCTGATAAGGAGAAATTCTATTTACTTAAATGAAGTAAATGATACATGAATTGTGAAAAATGAGGATTCTAATTACGACTCTGATGTAAATAGGTAGTCAAGTCTTTTGGGAAAGAAGCCAGCCATACTAGCATCCTTAGGCAGTTCCAGGATCACTAAGGCATCAATCATCAATCAGACCATCAATCCATCACCCTCTACAGCATAAGAATAAATAATAAATCCTCAATGGCTGTCAACTTAAACATAGCTGAGTTGATGTCCACTTACACATTTTTTAGAGCATAAATCATGATATGCCTATCCATGGCCACTTAAAATCCTAAAAAATGTACTTACACCACATTTACCTTGGTCAAATAAGTAGACTTGAGGGAGATTTCTTGAATATGAGTTGGTTGCTTTCAGGGTCTTAACTTCTGTATGGTAAAATTGAAAGGAAAGAATATGATATTATGCTAAATTTGTCTCAATTTACCCAATGGAATGGCCGTCTCTGTAGCTCAGAAGGTAAAGAAATTGCCTGCAATGCAGGCGACCCAGGTTCAGTCCCTATGTCATGAAGATCCTCTGGAGAATGGAATGGCAACCTACTTCAGTATTTTTGCCTAAAGAATCCCATGGACAGAGGAGCCTGGCAGGCTACAGTCCATGAGATGGCAAAGAGTCAGACACGACTAAGCGACTAACATTGCATGTTTGCTAAGTCGCTACAGCCATGTCTGATTCTACACATGAACATCACCAGATGGTCAATACTGAAATCAGATTGATTATATTCTTTGTAGCCAAAGAATGGAGAAGTACTATACAGTCAGCATGAACAAGACTGGGAGCTGACTGTGGCTCAGATCATGAAATCATTATTGCCAAATTCAGACTTAAATTTAAGAAAGTAGGGAAGACCTCTAGGCCATTCAGGTATGACCTAAATCAAAATCTCTTATGATCAAACAGTGAAAGTGACAAATAGATTCAAGGGATTAGATCTGATAGACAGAGTGCCTGAAGAACTATGTGTGGAGATTTGTAACATTTTAGAGGAGGCAGTGATCAAAACCATCCTCAAGAAAAAGAAATGCAAAAAGGCAAAATGGTTGTCTGAGGAGGCCTTACAAATAGCTATGAAAAGAAGAGAAGTGAAAGGCAAAGGCAAACAGGAAAGATATACCCATCTGAATGCAGAGTTCCAAAGAATAGCAACGAGAGATAAGAAAACCTTCTGAGTGAACAATGCAGACATAGAGGAAAACAATAGAATGGGAAAGACTAGAGATCTCTTCAAGAAAATTAGAGATTCCAAAGGAACATTTCATGTAAAGATGGGCACAATCAACGACAGAAATAGCATGGACCTAACAGAAGCAGAAGATAAGAAGAGGTGTCAAGAATACACGAAAGAACTATATGAAAAAGATCTTCATGACCCAGATAACCATGATGGTGTGATCACTCACCTAGAGCCAGACACCCTGGCGTGTGAAGTCAAGTGAGCCTTAGGAAGCATCACTATGAACAAAGCTAGCAGAAGTGATGGAATTCCAGCTGAGCTGTTTCAAATCCTAAAGGATGATGCTGTGAAAGTGCTGCACTCAATATACCAACAAATTTGGATAACTCAGCAGGGGTCACAGGACTGGAAAAGGTCTATTTTCATTCCAATTGCAAAGAAAGGCAATGCCAAAGAATGTTCAAACTACCACACAATTACACTCATTCGACATGCTAGCAAAGTAATGCTCAAAATCCTTCAAGCTAGGCTGAAACTTGAACTAGAACTAGAACTGAAAACTTCCAGATGTATAAGCTGGATTTAGAAAAGGCTAGAGGAGCCAGAGATAAAATTTCCAACATCTGTTGAATCATAGAAAAAAGCCAGAGAATTAAAAAAAATTCTACTGCTTCATTGACTATGCTAAAGCCTTTGACTATGTGGATCACAAAAAAATGAGGAAAATTCTTAAAGAGATGGGAATACCAGACCACCTGACCTGCTTCCTGAGAAACCTGTATGCAGGTCAAGAAGAGACAGTTAGAACCAGACATGGAAGAGCATGTCACGGTTGTATACTGTCACCCTGCTTATTTAACTTATATGCAGAGTACATCATGAGAAACGTTGGGCTGGATGAAGCACAAGCTGGAATCAAGATTGCTGGGAGAAATATCAATAACCTCAGGTGTGGAGATGACACCATCCTTATGGCAGAAAATGAAGAGGGACTAAAGAGTCTCTCAATAAAAAGGAGAGTGAAAAAGCTGGCTTAAAGCTCAACATTCAAAAAATGAAGATCATGGCATCTGGTCCCATCACTTCATGACAAATAAGTGGGGAAACAATGGAAACAGTGACAGGCTTTATTTTCTTGGGCTCCAAAATCACTGCAGATGGTGACTGCAGCCATGAAATTAAAAGACGCTTGTTCCTTGGAAGAGAAGCAATGATAAACCTAGACAGTGCATTAAAAAGCACAGGCACTACTTTGCCTACAAAGGTATGTCTAGTCAAAGCTATGGTTTTTCTAGAAGTCATATATGGATATGAAAGCTGCACAATAAAAAAGGCTGAGCACCAAACAATTGATGTCTTTGAACTGTGTTGCTGGAGAAGACTCTTGAGAGTCCCTTGTACTGCAAGAAGATCAAACCAGTCTATCCTAAAGTAAATCACCCTGACTAATCATTGGAAGGACTGATGCTGAAGCTGAAGCTCTAATAATTCTGATGCAAAGAGCCGACTCATTGGAAAAGACTGTGATGTTGGGAAAGATTGAAGGCAAGAGGAGAAGGGGATGACAGAAGGTGAAATAGTTGGATTGTATCACCGACTCAATGGTCATGAGTTTGAGCAAATTGCTGGAGATCATAAGAAACAGGGAGGCCTGGTGTGCTATAGTCCATGGGAGGCCAAAGAGTCAGACATGATTGAGTGACTAAACAACAACCACTATCTGTGTTAAATATAGGACTTAAATTTTCCTTGGGTTTTGGACTCAAACCAATGTACATTATTTTAGCTTTTATTCTCCCCACCACCCTCAACAACCTCATACTATCAGTCAGAATCTAGAAAACAAATCATTCCACTTATTTCAGAGAGGGTATTTAATTTAGATAATTGTTTACACAGTGAGTTGAGAAGACAAACAGAGGATAGTAAGTTATCCTAGAGGTTATCAACAGTGAGAAGGTGAGATTGTCTCTATGACTGGATAGACTTGAGGACAAGCTACTATTATCAGGGACTGACCACCAATGCCACTGGCCAGAAGCAGAAACCAGCCTGTGGAGGTGGGAACATGGAAGGAACAGGTCTGGCAGGAGTGGAATCCCCTAGAGAGATACAGTCACTGCCAGATGCCAGTGAGGCAGACAGAAGGCGCAAGATAACCCAGATGTTCCTTCCTCCTGTTCTTTAATTTCTTGCCATTGCGTCTCATTGACTCAACTTTGCCAAAATCAACTGTCAAGGGGGTTGGGGAAATGTAACTACCTGCAATATAGACAGAAGGAAGGCAGGGGATGGATTTGAGTGCAAACAGACAAATGACAGCCATGCCTCCCTCCCCACCCTGCCCAGTGGGCGCGCACACACACACACACACACACACACACACACACACACACATACTAGTTCACCGTGGTTTCTCTTCCACTTCAGGTCCACAGAGAGCTCTGCCTCAATTTTCTTTAATTTGTCTCTATCACTTCACTGTTTTCCTTGAAATTTATTTTTTTTTTAATAACTGCTGAGTTTGGAGTGGGGTGGGGGGTATGACCTCAAAGCATGAAAGCACACAAGCTTGACCAGAGATATCGTATTCTCTCCTTAGCCCTGGTGTTTCACGTTATTATTATTTTTTTAGGCACGGTTGCCGAGTGAAAAGAGAGTAGGCTTTCAGTGCAGTCGGATCTGGATCTGAGTTTCAGCTTCACATTAACCAACTGTGTGATTATTTTTGGACAGGCTACTTAACAAGTTTCCTTATCTATAAAATGGGAATGATAACATTGACCTTAATATTTGTTTAATGATTAAATAAAAGAGAATGTCAAAATTGCTATGTCACAAACCATGTACTATGTGTGTTCTCAATATAAGGTTATTATTATTATTATCATCATAGCCATGTTCCGTTTCATTCCTAGTTAAGTTAAAGCATTATTAGACTTGACTTGTATTCTCTGATATATGATTTTCATCTTATTTTATCAAGAAGACATTGATTAGTAGAACTCAGAGTAGAATGAACTGTAACCTGTTAGGTATCAAGTGTTATGTGGCTTTTTGTTTGAGTATGAAGGATGTGCTTAGGAATTAGTATGGTACCTATACAAACCTTGGTTTTATCAACTGAATCTATATATCATAAAACACATTAGCAGAGAAAGCACATTATAACCCAGAGAAAGTTTTAAGAGAAAGGGAAGATTCATTCAAAATATATTTTAATGCAAATTCCAAAAACCAAATTTTGAATCTCAGTACATAATACTTCACAACTTATTGTTGAAATAAAATGTTAAGATTTTAATATTTCAGAGGACTTTTGCAAATGTAGATCTAACGCTTTCATATTTTATAGCCTTTGAACACCAGAATTTGGTGAGGAAAATTTTTCTTGCTCTACAAATGCTAAGTAATACTGACATATACAATCTGAAAAGAAGCATAGCTTCCATATTCTTTTCCCCTCCATTTCATTTCAAAACCTCATCAGAAAATTTCAGCCTCTTTTTGTTACTTCTAAGGAAGAATGGCTCAGTTCACACTTGACCACTATTGCTTAACTGTTCTCCTTCAGAGGGTGTCTTCTTTAATGGGTTGGTTTTACATAAAAAGGATTTGACTATATTCAATATTAAAACAAACATCAATTAACATATTTGTTGGGTTTTTATGCTGCCAAATCATTGGTTAGACTTACTGCTTCCCTTTCCAAGCTTATTTTGGCATGGTCAGAACGATGTCTGAGCTACCCAGACTCTTTCCTAACTTCGGAACCCAAATGTTTTGTTCCATTATCAGGTCAATGAACCATTAGGATCTATCAGACTTCAGAGGACCATGTAAGTAATGTAGAAGTTAGAAAGCTGTTTCATTGCCTAGTATCTACCCTGTACCATTTGATTCACATTTTCAATTTGATTACAATCTATTTATACTGTTCTCTACATGTCTAGTGGAAATATTCAATACAAAGGCTGAAACTAGACTGTGTGGTAACTGTCTTTCTACTGTTTCCAACATGAGCGGTTCTTTATTACTAAATGTTCTGGAGGACTGAAATTTTTACCAATGCAAGTATAAATAATTATAATGGTTGTAAATATATTCCTGGGCAATGAGAAATTCAATTTGTCCTTGTCAAAATAAAAACAAAAGAACAAAACATCAGTTGGTTGGAACCTTTGAGGTAGTGGAAAGCATTCATCAGAGATTAATTGGAGAGGGAACTAATTAGAAAATGGTTTAACTGCCTCAGTTTTGCATCGATCTGACTGTAATAAATGTCTTTTTGTGTCTGTAAGAATGGTGGCAGTTGTCTTAAGGTCAAAATATCCACAGGGAGTTTGTTGAAAGTAGCATGAAGGGACATCATGGGGAAGGAAAAAAGGAAAATGATTGATGATGTGTTGAGGGCTTCATTCTGTGAGAATAATCGAAGAGTTTTAGTATTTTTTTCAGTGCTGTTTTAAATGTTTTTCATATAAAGTAGAACTATGGTACAATACTGTTTAACTTTATATAGATCCAAATGTGTGGACTCCATACTATTTGGTTGATTGTTTGAAATGAAATGAATCATAGTTGCTATGTCAAGAGCCACATAAATGAGGGGGGCGGGTAGGAAGGAGGCTCAAGAGGGAATATATATATATAGTTATGACTGATTCGTGATGTTGTATGACAGAAGCCAGAACAACACTGTAAATCTTCCAATTAAAAATTTTAAAAAAATTCATTTGGTAGAAAAAAAAGAGTCACAGTAACATTTATTCTCAAGATATATTCTTGAAAATCCTGAGAAACTGATCCACAGGAGAAATGGTGCTAGGACTTACCAGCTTCAGAAAAGCCACATTATCTCAAGCACAAATTTTATCTTAGACTCTCAATCACAAAGAATAAGTGAAAATGTAGTGTGACTATAGTAACAGCTTTGGATAACTATGGAATATATTTCACATTTATTATAGGAAAGCAAATTAAAATCATACGTGCATAAAAAGGCAGAGGCTCTATTTTTTCTTAATCTTTAGAAGTGTCTGACATTAGATGGTCTATTAATAACCACAAGATACTGCACATACTGTGTGTGCCACACACTGTGTTTTTCAATGTACATTATGTTGTTATCTGATGTAAGCAAATTAAAAAGAAGTTCATGGGAGAAAATACAAAGGAAAAGACCCTTATGGACAAGTTTCATGACTTCCCAGGTGGTACAGTGGTAAAGAATCTACATACCAATGCAGGAGACTTAGGGCTTCCCCTGGTAGCTCAGATAATAAAAGAGTCTGTCTGTAATGCAGGAAACCCAGGTTCAATCCCTGGGCTGGGACGATCTCTTGGAGAAGGGAATGGCGACCTTAAGAGACATGGGTTCAATCCCTGAGCTGGAAAGTTTCCCTGGAGTAGGAAATAGCAACTCACTCCATAATTCTTGCCTAGAAAATTCCATGAACAGAGGAGACTGTTGGATTGCAAAGAGTCAGACACAACTGAGCCTGCACGTATGAACGCACAGCAACAAGTTAACAACAATAGAATAATGACCTGTATATTAAGAAATCATATTAATATTTAATAGAAGTGATTAACATAAGTGTTAGGTGGGCCTAGAAAAAGAATCAGAATGATTCTATAGGATAAACACACAAATTGGTCTCATTACTTTTTGATCACTTCTCAAATTAAGAAATCAATCACCTTACCCTTTTAAATTCAACAGCAGGCAAAAATATACAACTGGGACATGAGAAGAAAGGAAAAGGAAGTTGCGCTGTGCATTTGTGTTTGCTATACAAGGCTATTGTGGAAATGTGAGGGAAGTGTCTTTCATTATTGTTTTTATTTTTCTGGGTTTGAATTTTTGCTCACTCCAAAGATCCAAATGTGAGAACTTGCTCTAAAGTCCCAGCTTGTTGATGGACAAGCATCCTCTTTCAAGGTAATAGGGAAGCTGTTTTAGCAACTCATATTTTTTGAAAAGTCAGTGTTTGCTGTAATTTGATCCTGACTGCAACCCATATCTCACCTGCATTTATCAATGCCAAGCCACAGAAATGCCTAGAAGGGCCAGAGTGCTCCCTGTTGGTGCTATGCATTTGTGGTATTTTGGCTGCTTCACTATAAAAATATTATGCCACAGAAAATACATTCTGATTTCAATGTAACAAGTCAACCCACAAACATGAAACTGAGTGTTGGTTTTAATATCCTTAACTAATTTGTGTTTCCTTGAGAGTAGAGAGCAAGAGTCAATTCATGGATTTATGTAACCGTGCTTGGGGAAAAAAGCAAATCCTACGTCAAATCTCAACAGTGTTTTTCCTTTTCTCCAACACCAATGCTTTCTCTCTGGCCTGCTCTATTTGTCTAAAATAAGTTTAAGCAGTTTCATTTTATGGATTATGTATGATATTTCCATTTAAAAGTAAGGAGAGCAACTCTTCCATATACAAGAATAAAAAATTCTGAAAATGATTAAGAAATGTTCAATCATTTTCACCAGAGAAATGAAAAAATATTTCTTAGGTATTCTTTCATTTACTCATTTAGTACATTTTCTGTGATTACAGATGTTAGGACAAACAATTTGTTGGAAATTGAAAGGTCAAAGATAAACAAGTGATGATCCAAGCCATCAAAAAGGCCCACATGGAGAAAAACACACTGATGCAAAGGCAATTGCAATAAAGGGACATGAGTGCTTAAAACTAGTATGTATGTTAAGGTTTTATCTGTCCCTTTAAATTCAGATTATATTAGAGCATCCTTTTGGAGCTATAATTATTTAGGCCTATAGGTATTCTTCCATAGCATTTTCAATGTCAATATCTGTGTAATGTCAACTATTAGAGAATATCTGTACTTAGTTGCTCAGTCGTGTCTGACTCTGTGACCCCATAGACTGTAGCCCATAAGACACCTCTGTCTATGGGGATTCTCCAGGCAAGAATACTGGAGTGGGTTGCCATGCCCTCCTCCAGGGGATCTTCCCAACCCAGGGATTGAACCCAAGTCTCCTGCATTCCAGGTGGATTCTTTACCATCTGAGCCACCAGGGAAGCCCAAGAATACTGGAGTAGGTAGCCTATCTCTTCTCCAGGGGATTTTACTGACCCAGGAATTGAATTGGGTCTCTTGCATTACTGGTGGATTGTTTACAAGCAAAGCTACCAAATGAGCCCAGAGAATAGCTAATGTGGTGTAAAGCAAGCGATTTTGAGTAAGGAATCATGTTTGTCCCAGTGGTGACTTCTTATGTTTTTGACAACAAGAAAAATAATTGATTTTCAACACTTCTCCTCCCTGTGATGTGAACTGACTACTTTTATGATAGGAGGAAGAGTGAGTTAAATTAAATGCTCAGCAACAAAAGTAGGAGGCTCAATTCTGTGTACTCTTTTTTTGTTATTAATGAAAAATGTTACTTAAGGAGCCTGTTTCTCCTGCATAACTCAGCAGAACTATCAGGTTCTCAAAATGCTTTGGATCTTCGTCCTTATTTAAGGCATATTTTAATGTGAAATTTAATGTTTTAATGTGATATTTTAGGATGGATATAGTTACAGACATAGACATAGATAATATGTTTATTCGTTCAAATTACTTTTTAGGAAATGATTACAGTAATTTGCCATTTATTATGGAATTTAGCTATGTAGTAAGCATCTTTATTTGCATCCCCTGAATGCATGTGCTGATAAATCTGGTAGTTGGGGGTATTTCCAATGTTTATGAATGTGTTTATGTATCTAGAAATAATATGTCTGATATGCAAGAAAATTAACTTTAACTCCATGCTCCCTAATTCAGCTTGCTTGTATCAGTAGGAGATAAATTCTGTGGGGAAACAACCAAAGTAGACTGTTTGTTAGGTCCAGAGAAGGAATATTTCTAAACCCATTTTCATGGAGAAGCCAAAATATCAATAAATTTGGATTTTCCAACTTATTATAGTGTACACCAGATGATAAGAGGGTGACCTTAGATGATTACTAAATTTTCCTTTGTCCAGGTTTCCTCATCCATATGATACAGATAACAAATAGCCTGCATTTGTGTTCAATAAATCTCTCACTTAAACCAGTGATAAGTGCTATGTAAATATTAGTCGGAATACTTTGTAAGCCCACTGCTCATACATATTATTATAGAATTTAAGCCTTCTTTGAATTTCTCTTTGCAACCCCGTGGACTGTAGCCTGCTCCTCTCTCCATGGAATTCTCCAAGCAAGAATACTGGAGTGAGTTGCCATTTTCTTCTCCAGGAGATCTTCCCAACCCAGGGATCAAACACGGGTCTCCTAGTTGTCTAAGGAGGCCTACAAATAATTGAGAAAAGAAGAGAAGTGAAAGGCAAAGGAGAAAGGTAAAGATAAACCCAACGAATGGCAGTGCTCCAGAGAGCAGCAAGGAGAGCTAAATTGTCTGAAGTGGACAATGCCAAGAAATAGAGAAAAATAATAGAATGGGAAAGACTAGAGGTCTCTTCAAGAAAACTGGACAAGGGAACGTTTCCTGTAAAGATGGATACAATAAAGGACAGAAATGGTATGGACCTAACAGAAACAGAAGATATTAAGAGGTGGCAAGAATACACAGAAGAATTAGACAAAAAAGATCTTCATGACCCAGATAACCATGATGTTGTGGTCACTCACCTAGAGCCAGAGATCCTGGAGTGTGCAGTCAAGTGGGCGTTAGGTAGTATTACTACAAGCAAAGCTAGTGGAGGTAATGGAATTTCAGCTAAGCTATTTCAAATCCTAAAAGATGATACTGTTAAAGGGTTGCACTCAATATGCCAGCAAACTGGAAAGTTCATCGGTGGCCACAGGACTGGAAAAGGTCAGTTTTCATTCCAGTCCAAAAGAAGGACAACGCCAAAGATACCATACAATTGCCCACATTTCAAATGCCAGCAAGGTAACGTTTAAAACCCTTCAAGTTTGTCTTTCACAGTTGGTGAACCAAGAATTCCTAGATATACAATTTGAATTTAGAAAAGGCAGTGGAACCAGAGATCAAATTGCCAAAACATCTGTTGGATCATGGAAAAAGCAAAGGAATTCCAGAAAAACATCTACTTCTGCCTCATTGGCTATGCTAAAGTCATTAGACTGTGTGGATCCCAACAAACTGGAAAATTCTTAAAGAGCTGGTAATACCAGACCACCTTACCTGTCTCCTGGGAAACCTGTATGCAGGTCAAGAAGCAACAGTTAGAAACAGACATGGAACAATGGACTCTTTCAAAAAAATTCTGAAAGAAGTACATTAAGGCTGCGTATCATCACCCTGCTTATTTAACTTATATGCAGAGTTCAGTTCAGTTCAGTTCAGTCGCTCAGTCGTGTCCGACTCTCCGCAACCCCATGAATCACAGCACGCCAGGCCTCCCTGTCCATCACCAACTCCCGGAGTTCACTCAAACTCATGTCCACAGAGTCGGTGATGCCATCCAACCATCTCATTCTCTGACATCCCCTTCCCCTCCCGCCCCCAACCTTTCCCAGCATCAGAGTCTTTTCCAGTGAGTCAACTCGTCGCATGAGGTGGCCAAAGTATTGCAGTTTCAGTTTCAGCATCAGTCCTTCCAATGAACACCCAGGATCGATCTCCTTTAGAATGGACTGGTTGGATCTCCTTGCAGTCCAAGGGACTCTCAAGAGTCTTCTCCAACACCACAGTTCAAAAGCATCAATTCTTCGGTGATCAGCTTTCTTCACAGTCCAACTCTCACATCCATACATGACCATGGGAAAAACCATAGCCTTGACTAGACGGACCTTGGTTGGCAAAGTAATGTCTCTGCTTTTTAATATACTATCAAGGTTGGTCATAACTTTCCTTCCAAGGAGTAAGTGTCTTTTAATTTCATGGCTGCAATCAGCATCTGCAGTGATTTTGGAGCCGATAAAGTCTGACACTGTTTCCACTGTTTTTCCATCTATTTCCCATGAAGTGATGGGACCAGATGCCATTATCTTTGTTTTCTGAATGTTGAGCTTCAAGCCAACCTTTTCACTCTCCTCTTTCACTTTCATCAAGAGGCTTTTGAGTTCCTCTTCACATTCTGCCATAAGGGTAGTGTCATCTGCATATCTGAGGTTATTGATATTTCTCCCAGCAATCTTGATTCCAGCTTGTGCTTCTTCCAGCCCAGCGTTCCTCATGATGTACTCTGCATATAAGTTAAATAAGCAAGGTGACAATATACAGCCTTGACGTACTCCTTTTCCTCTTTGGAACCAGTCTGTTGTTCCATGTCCAGTTCTGACTGTTGCTTCCTGACCTGCATACAGGTTTCTCAAGAGGCAGGTCAGGTGGTCTGGTATTCCCATCTCTTTCAGAATGTTCCACAGTTTATTGTGATCCACACAGTCAAAGGCTTTGGCATAGTCAATGAAGCAGAAATAGATGTTTTTCTGGAACTCTTGCTTTCTCCATGATCCAGCAGATGTTGGCAATTTGATCTCTGGTGCCTCTGCCTTTTCTAAAACCTACTTGAACATCTGGGAGTTCACGGTTCACATATTGTTGAAGCCTGGCTTGGAGAATTTTGAGCATGACTTTACTAGCATGTGAAATGAGTGCAATTGTGCGGTAGTTTGAGCATTCTTTGGCATTGCCTTTGCAGAGTACATCATGTTAAATATTGGGCTGGATGAATCATAAGCTCGAATTAAGGTTACTGGGAGAAATATCAACAAACTTAGATTTGCAGATGATACCACTTTAATGATAGAAAGTGAAGAGTAACTAAAGAGCCTCTTGAGGGTGAAAGCAGAGTGAAAAAGCTGGCTTAAAACTCAACATTCAAAAAACTAAGGTCATGACATCCTGTCCCATCACTTCATGACAAATAGATGGGGAAAAAATGGAAACAGTTACAGATTTTATTTTCTTGGGCTCCAAAATCACTGCTGACAGTGACTGCAAGCTGTGAAATTCAAAGACACTTGCTCCTTACAAGAAACACAATGACAAACCTAGATAACATATTAAAAAGCTGAGAGATTTTTGTCACTTTGTTGATAAAGGTTCATATAGTCAAAGCTACGGTTTTTCCAGTAGTTGTGTATGAATGTGAGTGTTGGACCATTAAGAAGGCTGAGCACTGAAGAATTGATGCTTTTGAGTTGTGGTGTTGGAGAAGACTCTTGAGAGTCCCTTGGACAGCAAGGAGATCAAACCAGTCAATTCTAAAGGAAATCAACCCTGAATATTCATTGGAAGGGTTGAGGTTGAAGCTTCAATACTTTGGCTACCTTATGCGAAGAGAGGACTTATTGGAATAGACCCTAATGCTGAGAAAGATTGAGGGCAGGAGGAGAAGGGGATATCATTGGATGTCATCACTGACTCAATGGACGTGAGTTTGAATAAACTCCAGGAGATATTGAACAACAGAGAAACCTGGAGTGGTGCAGTCCATGGGGTTGCAAAGAGTTGGACACAAGTTGGCAACTAAACAATAAACAGCTGCTTATATCTATCAGAGAACTGAGATCATAGGGCAAACTGCTGACCTTCAAATTGAGGAGACAGATATGGAAGATACAAAGAATCTCAACTTACCAGGGTAGAAAACCATGAGCAGAAATCTCCATGGAAACCAGGGTCAGGAGAGGAAAATATGAACTGTAATCGACAAATTGTTAGAGGCTTACAGTGGACAGGCTTGAGGGTTAAAAACTCCAAGAGGACCCAGTCATTTGAAGACCCTCACACTTTTTTTAGTTTTACTTCCAGGTGCTTCATGAGGTCCTCACAGTGAGTATCAGGAAAATCTCCTCATGCAGTAAGAGAGAAAAGAAACCATTTTGAAATGTGCTAGAGCACTCTGTTCATCTTAACAAGACCTTCCCGTAGGAGAAACTATTTTGCCAAAGCCTAAAAGATGCTGGGGTTTTACCAGAACCTATCTTATTTAGGGGAAGAGAAGTATCTAACTCCAGTCAGCAATAGCCTTTCACATGAGAGAAGTGAAACACCTAACACCAGTTCCCTCCAGCCTTCCGTGTGGGAAAAGGGAAGTACTCAACCCCAGGTCCGTCTATCCATTCTGTCTCACTTAAAGGGAGAAAAGAGAAGAGTGAAGTCCACTTGGAAGGACCACTTCCAAGACGAAGAGCAGCTTGGTGTATTTGAAGACACCCACTGGCTGCAGCAAGCAGGATCTGATAGGGGATGATGTCAGAGCAGAAAGACCCCAGTGTATGCCGGTATTTTGTTAGGATAAAGAGTTTGGATTTTATTCTAAGTGCTATAGAAAGACTCAAGCAATTTTTAACAGGGAGATAACTCGATCTGACTTGTCATTCAAGGAAGAGGTGCTGGCTGCTGTACAGAGATAAGAATGAACTACATAAGAGAAAGGTCAGAGGGATCATCTAAGAGTCTGTGGCAAACAGAGTGAAGAGAGTCAGAAAGAGAAAAACAAGTGTCATATATTAATGCATGTATGTGGAATTTAGAAAAACGGTACAGATGAACCCAATTGTAGGGCAGGAACAGAGACGCAGATGTAGGGAATGGCAGCAGTGCAGGGGGCCCAGGCTCGATGCCTGGTCAGGGAACTAGATCTCACGTACCACAGCTAAAGAGCCTGTGCCACGACTAAGACCTGGCACAGTTTAAATAAAATGTTAGAAAATAAAATGGGCTAATAAACATGACAGTTTTTAGACAGATGCTATCCTCTAGTAAAAATATAAAATTACCAAACTAGTGTGTCAATGAAAAGTTGAGTTATTCCTAAAATTATTATCAGAACCTAACTCCCTAAAGACATTTCTGCAAAAACTGTTATGGAATAATTGCTCTTATATTATATGAGCTTGAAAAATATAGCAAAGTAAAAGATGTTACTGTTCCATTCAGATTATGAAACATAAAGATCTTCCTTGATTTATTATGGGGTTACAGCTTGATAAACCCATCGTAGTTTGAAAATATTGTTGTCAAATATTCATTTAATACACTCATCTACTGGACATCTTAATCCAGCCTAGCCTACCTTAAACATGCTCAGAACACTTACATTAGCTTGCCATTGGGCAAAATCATTGAACACAAGGACTATTTTTTAATAAAGTATTGACTATCTCATGTAATTTATTGAAAACAGTACTGAAAGTGAAAAATAGAGTGGTTGCATACACTGGATACAGAATAGTTACAAGTGTACAGTTTTTCCCCCTTGAGACCCTGAGGCTGACTGGTTGACTGCTCAACCTCATAAGAGAGTCTCCTACTGCATATTGCCAGCCTAGGAAAATATCAAAATTGAAAGCATGGTTTCTATTGAATGTGTATCTCTTTTTCATGATCTTAGAGTAAAAAAACCATAAGTTGAACCATCACAGATCATTTGTATTTAGTTTTAGCACCAAAACTCAAAAAGTCCCTGAAAGTGTAGAATTTATTTACAGATATTTTCATAAAAACTCTATATAAGATTTTAAAACAGAACTCTATATAAGATTTTAAAACAGAATATATCACATTGAAATAATTATCCACTGTGACCACAGAGTCCCTGCCACCACCAAGCAGCAACATAAGGAAAAACATTAATAGAATTCAATGGAAAAAATAATAAATGTGTTATTAGACAACAGTCATCAGTTGAAAAGCTAAGATGATCACATGTTTCTGTATGATGTTAAATAAATAGAGAATTTCCTCAGCTTTTAAAATCAGGAAGATGGAAGGCTTCATGGGTTGGAAATATAGATGGTTCAATCTAATAAAAATGGAGAATTCAAGCTATAGAAGTTCTCAGATGCTATGCTAAAGACTTTGGATTTTTCTCTAGGAGGTAAAGGAGAGCCAGTGATGAGCTCTGTTATAAGCAAGAAGATCTGGAGGAAGAAGGAATAGTTCTCAATGAGTCAGACTAAATAGGCAGCAACTCATGGGCCAGGAACAGAGCTCATGCTGAGCTGGGAAGGGGGAATGGTTTTGTCACAAAGAATGGTATCCTAGTTTAGACGCAGTCAACTGTCTTCCAGAGATTAAGGTCTAGAAAGTTAAAAAAATGCCTAAAATAATTAAATAACTTTGTATTCTACTGCTATCAAATTAAAAGTCTTGTATTCACTTTATTTATAAAGCTTTTTTTTTTTTTAATGTGAACCATTAAAAAAAAAATCTTTGTTGATTTTCCCTGTTTTATCCTGCTGATAGAGATAGGTAGTGAGGTAGGAGGATGCCTGCCTAAAAATTTGACCTTGAATTTCAAATATTTTAATTTCAGTTTTAGCTGGTTGTATAACTAAAGAAATGTGTAGTTTTGTTTTTTATCATGAAAATCTGGTGGAATTCATTTCTTTTTCATCACTAAGATCTAGAAACAATAGATGGAAAGGAAAAAAAATTTACATAATAATATAAAGCACTATGTGCTGTGTGCTGTGCTTAGTCGTTCAGTTGTGTCTGACTCCTTGAGACCCCATGGACTGTAGCCTGCCAGGCTCCTCTGTCTATGGGGATTCTCCAGGCAAGAACACTGGAGTGGGTTGCCATGCCCTCCTTCAGGGGATATTCCCGACCCAGGGCTCAAACCCAGGTCTCCCACATTGCAGGTAGATTCCTTACAGTCTGAGCTACCAGGGAAGCCCTATAGTCATTGTTCAGACAACTATCTGTGCAGATTATATCATATTCACAACATAGTGCTTTTCTCTCAATATGGGATTAGACTGCAGTATTTTTGAGATTATTCTTTATCCCAGGGAAGAGTGCATATGTATGTATTTTTATGCTGGAATCCATGAAACATCTAGTGCCATAGAAAAAATGCAAGGATATATTATTCAAAGAACTTCAGACTGTGATAGGAAAGCAACCCAAATTGGCCTAAGTTAAAAAAAAAATCTTGGTTTCCATACTGAAAATTCCAATAGTACCAGCTTTTATCGTGCCCGGATCTAAGAGTCTCCAGTGTCATCATCAGAGCCAATTCTCTTTACATGTCAACCCTGTTTTCCTCTTGGTTAGCCTTATTTTTATGCCTTTATAGTGACTGATGGAAGGTCAGACTTACTTCATCCTCTCTGCTAGCAGTCTTAGGGAAAAAAAAAAAAAAACAAGCCTAAACAAAAACCTTGTCTTTCCTAGTTGCCCCAGAAAAAATCCTGGGATTACTTTGATTAGAGCAAAGAGTGATTAATGAATCACCATGGCCAGACCACAATACTGATTGTCCAGATCTGGGTCATGAGCTCAGCTCTGATTCCAGGGGTTGGGTTAGCCCCACCCCAACCACATGGAATGAAAGTGGGTGGAGTTGATCCCCGAGGAAAGTAAAGATGCTATTAAAGGAATACTGGGTATGAAACGACACATGTCCACCCAGCAGCCTAGGCTGGCTTCTCTGTACACTAACTGAGAAGCCTGAGTGGTAACCAAATTTTAAACTGCAGAACCCCATTAGACTAATAGATTGTTTTCCAGAGGCTCTCGTCATCTCAAATCCAAGTCTCACCCACTATTTTTCTGATTTTACTTTGGATCTGCTACCTCAGTCTTAGGGAAATGCCCTGGGGGATGATTACTGCATCCCGGGAGTGCCCAGATTGAGAAAAGGCCATGTAAAACCAATCTGCATCAAGTATCTGGCAATTTTTTTTTCCCCTGGGAGGAAACTAGAGAGTTTTGCTTGGAATGATCCCCAAATTACATCCAAAGCTGCGACGCCCATAAACTTTGTGACTGGGTATTAATGGGGGCAAAGTGACAGGTGAGTGGCGGAAAGTCTGACCCTCATGGATGGGCATTCTATCACCTAGAAGACCCAAGTTTTGGGTAGTAAACAGCAGGGAACGGGACAATGACCAAAGGCCTTGCTGAAAGCAGAGCTAAGGGAGCACAGGACATAGACAACAGCTGCCAAGTCGATGACTCAGGAATTGACATGAGACAAATCCTCTTGTTCCTTTATTTTCCAAATAAACTAGAAGGTGACCCTTAGATACAGGAGGTTGACATTTTAGTTACACAATAATAGAAAACAAAAAATTAGAAGCAACAGCAAAAGGTACAATGCATTATTATTTTCAGATGGGAAACCTGGAGTTGAATGACTATTTCACAGTGACTATTTTAAGTTGTGAAGACACAGCACAATGTTGCAAAGTGATTTGGCATTTTAATAGGCCACAATCAAATGATGATTAAAAACTGGAAGCTTGGGCTTCCTTGCATAAAAGTTTTCTTCATCTGCTCTTCAGATGGAAATTTCTTATTCCTGCCACCTTCATACAATATTGTTCTCATCAGTTTTCTAGATGGCAATAATCAAAATAAGGTTGGGGCATAGGAGACAATTCAGGAACTTGGTAAAAAGAATTAAAGATGGGGACTTTTTGACCACAAACACTACCAAAAAATTATGAATATAATCATGAAATAATAGTCACTTGCATTCAACAATGTATAATGTTCTTTATGTGTACATGGTGCCGGGAAAGGGGTGGGAGGAGAGCTTAGGAAATCAATTAAACATATCCTAGATGCTTTGGGAGTTTCTAAGATCCTGATATAGATTTAAATGAAAAATAACATTTATGCAAATATGTACTAAATGAAATAAGTGGTGTACCAGTGAGAGTGGGCTTCCCTGGTAACTCAGCGGTGAAGAATGTGCTTGCAATGCAAGGGACACAGATTCAACCCCTGGGTGGAGAAGATCCCCTGGAGGAGGAAATGGCAACCCACTCCAGTATTCTTGCCGGGAGAATCCCATGGACAGAGGAGCCTGGCGGGCTACAGTCCTTGGGGTCACAAGAGTCAGGAGCAACTTCGTGACTAAACTACCACCAGCACCCGGGAGAGCACAGATAGAAAGCAAAGTTTACGCTGAGTTGCGATCAGCAGCTGAATTTTAGGACAATGACCACAGGAAGTGTCTCTACTTTGTGGAAACCTAAAGGGCTTACAGATAATAGGATTATGGCTCTACTTTCATCCCGTATGAACTTCTTCTGGGGCGAATGAAGAGGCAAAGTCTCTTTTTCACCCTCTGGGCCTCTCTCACTGGACTGTCTGTACTGACCGTAGACAATTCGCTGAACTTTGGACCTGGCTAACGTGAGCAAATAGGAACGAATCAGACTTCCAGAGAAATTGTCGACAATTTCCAGCCATCATTAATGTTCACTGCTCCCTTGGATTTTAGCCACGTTCTTACCTTTAATCACTGGACACCCATAGGATAATGCAGCACACCTGGGACTGGGAATAATTTACCACTTGCAGATGGGTTAGCACTGCAGTTCACTTGGACGGAGTTTCGCATTTATTCTGGGTCCCAGAGGCCTTCCTTTTATAGTGCAGTTATATCCACTAAAATTATAACTTCCAAAATTCTGTTCTATTTTATTGCTCTCGCGAAGTATTTATGACCTCTACTGCTTAAGTGGACAGTTCTAGAGATTTACTGCTGAAAACTTTCAGGAGAACTGCATAAGACTGGTGCTGCCGGTACTAAACTATGAGACTTGACTCTGTAAGAATGTTTTTCTGAGATGCCAAGAGAAAGTATATCCAGTTTCGGTGTCCGATACTTTAAGAACAAATCACATTGAAATATGAAAAGTTTACTTTGTACGGCATCACCATCCAATAGTCTGAATGAGCACCTCATATTATGCAGACTGATGTGTTGACTTTTTTTGTCCTAATTTAATGCAATTTCAGGTAGTCAGAGATTGAATTCTTCCTTGAATACGTGGTGAAACTAGTTAGTGAATTGTATCTTTTTGCATATTTCTGCTTATACTCAAAAGAAACCTCTTTTGTCAATTTCCTGTCCACTTTTCATATCAGTTTCCTTTTTGGTAAAGCGATTCTGTGTCCTCATTCTGCCTTCGCAGGCAGAATTTGCGGCAAGTGTTACTGAAGAGAGTCCCAGGACAACAGGGTCAAAGAATTTGGGGGGTTGAACTGCCTTCTCATGCCAGATTGAAGGATTGTGCGCCATCTAGACTAGAACATACAAGAGAGACGAGTATTTGCTTCACCATACATAAAGGCCTGGTTTGGGAAGAGGACTGGCCAGGGGAAAGTTGAGAACCTGTCACACGGTGTCACCAGAGGAGAAACAGTCGGTGGTGTCTTGTTAGATTCTTAGCAACCGCCTGTCCTCTCATCCCTGTTCTGACACTTCCATAGACATAAAAAGCCCCCATTGCACCCTTTTTCTGAATACACAGATATGTATACAAATAATATTAAAAGGACATATTTGTTATTCGTGATTCCTGGGGCCTGTAGGCTATAAAAACTAACTCACAGACACTCACACACACAGGGCTGGCTATCTATACCAACACAGCATGCATGTAATTTTCAACAAAGTAACCAAAGAAATTCCATCTGACAACGATTTCCGAGTAATGCTTTATGTTTTGCTGACAGTATTAGCTATGACATGATAAAATTCAGCAACAGACCCCAATCCTGCTGAGTCACTTGGTGACACCACTAACCACTCAGTTGTCCCAGCCTGAAGACTGAAAATGGCCCTTCCAGATGATCAGGTCACCTCGGGCCACTCTTCTCAGAGTTGCATGGATTCCCCCGCTTCCCCAGAACCAGAAACAGGAACTTCCAAGCATCTCTCATTTAGTCACACTAGGGAGGGATGGTGGGAGGAAGGAAAGAAAGATGAAAGAGACATATTAAACCTATTTGGGCGCCTGGTTTCTCAACTACCCCCACCTCTTCCTCGACATCTTCTGCCTCCACCCACAGTCTCTCTATTACTGCCACAGGGAATGCCTACTTCCCAGATGCATCATGCTTCTGCAGGGCTCATGCTCTGCAAAATATGGTTTTCTCAGGCTAGGGAGTACCTGGTTGTCCTTAGGGACTCATTCAAGTGTCAAGTCCTCTCTGAAAATGTCCCTAACTTCCCAGCAAACTTGTGACTCCTCCCTCTGTGTGCCGCTAGTACTTTCATTCATTAACTCAGGACTCTATTGTAATGATTTTGTGGCTTTATCAGTTTCTTCCATCAGATTCCAAACCCTTGGGGGTCAGGAACCGGGTCTATTTTCATTTTGGTAACCATCTCTCTCTTTTTCTGGTCCCAATGTCTGTTCCCTTTTTTCTTGTCTTAGGTCTCTGGACCCTTTCTTCTGTCTTCTTAGCATGTTTAAGTTTGCAGATAGCCCATGGAAGCAAATGAGTAGACTCAAAGTCCCAGGAATCTAAGAATCTGGTACCCCGAGACTTCCTACCCCCAAATTCTTGACTCTAGAATAGTGAGCCCAGAGTATGCACTTACTGAATCTCACTGAGAAGAGGGTGTGAACAGAAATGATGAGCAAGAAGATAGTCCTGAATTTTCTATGTAAATGCTGTGATGGTGTGTTGCAAAGGTGACTAAATGACATGCAATCTTAGAGTAAACCATCGACACTGATGTTGAATGTTGACCAGAAATACCTGGGAAATAGAAAAAATTTTATTTCAAGCTATCACATTTTGGGTGTTTGCTATGATGCCTGGCACTATTCTAGGTGCTTTTCATATATTATATAATTTAGCTCTCATCACAGTCTTGTGAAGAATATTAGTTATTTCTCCATTTTTCAATGGGGAAACTGAGGTAGAAAGAGAGGTTAAATAAGTTGCTCAAGCTCATGCCACTTGGCAGGTGGAAGACTTGGGTTTCAGAAGCTAGCATTCTAGCTCCAGAGTCTGCCATCTTAAATCTATACTCAGTTCAGTTCAGTTCAGTTGCTCAGTCGTGTTCGACTCTTTGCGACCCCATGAATCACAGCACGCCAGGCCTCCCTGATATAGTCTTTCCAAATAGAAGCTAAATTTTGAAATGATTTCATAGAAGCAGCGTTAACAGGTTAATTTATTATTTGGGCATAATTACCTAGCAGCATAAATATGTATCATAGCTGACACATCATTGTGTGGGTACTAAGTAAATTACTGTAATGCTGAGTTCCTAGAATAACAATCTATGTATATATAACCAGTGTTCCAAACTTAAAGTTTATGTTATGTAATTTCTGAACTTGTCCAGCTTCTATGTTTCATACTTTATAAATGTAGAAATTAAGGAACAAAACTGCTTGATTAACAGGCATAACTTTGTTTTAAAAAAGGTAAAATACCCAAATTTCTGATTCCAGATTTCTTTATTCATAGTCACAAAAGTGTGTTACAGAACTTTTACTTTAATGTTGTTTGGCTACTGTACAGGTGCTAAGATCTTTAACGTAGATACTGAAGAACTTGTAACTTAAATGACTGAGCAGAGTTACAGAATGATGCCTGAGGGACACAGCATAGTTTTAAGAAAGTTGACTGAAGTATTCTTAAGAATAATAGCTCAATTACATTGAGGGCTTCTTATATACCAGCAACTGTTCAAAGTTTTTTTTTTTTTTTTTAAATATACTGACTCCTTAAATTTTCTGAAAAATTCTAAGTACCTACAAGTGTTATCCTCATTTTACAGATAAGAAAACTAAGGCTAAGATAAGTACATCCCTCAAAGTCACACAATAAATAAATGGAGAACTCAACACCAGGAGTGGAATAGGGCAGGTTTTGCTCCAGTCACTACACATATTTCTTCATTATGCTATATTATCAACTTTTTTCCTAAAGGAAATCAGCCCTGTATATTCATTGGAAGGACTGATGCTGAAGCTGAAACTCCAATACTTTGGCCACCTAATGTGAAGAACTGACTCATTGGAAAAGACCCTGATGCTGGGAAAGATTGAAGGTGGGAGGAGAAGGGGGTGACAGAGAATGAGATGGCTGGATGGCATCACCGACTCAATGGACATGAGTTTGAGTAAACTCTGGGAGTTGGTGATGGACAGGGAGGCCTGGCGTGCTGCAGTTCATGGGGTCGCAAAGAGTTAGACATGACTGAGTGACTGAACTGAACTGATCAACTTATGGTAGAAAAATTTAGCCAAATTAGTGAAATTTAATTATTAGTCCAAGAGGTTTAATTCACTAGACAAATGACCACAGTGACAGCTCAGAATCTGAGGCTCCTTATTCTCTAGGGTAACTGCCAGTGTCTTAGTATCACTTAATGGCAAGACGAAGAAGTTTTATACAAACTTCCAGGAGATTCTAGATGCTAGAACACACAGCTTTGAGTTCAGGTAAGAATAAGTGTTTAAAAAGTCTGTATTTTTCTTTCTTTTAGAGTGAACCACTGATTCAGAGACCACAAGTGTTCTGGGCTGGTTTTTGTTTGTTTGTTTTCTGAGCTTTTTTTATTCTTCAATAGTATTGCAGCCAAGCAGTCCATGGTACTGTCCATATTTAGGAAATAACCTTAAACTAAATATTGGCATCATTTATATGAAGAATATTCTAGGTCACACATATTTAATTTTGATACCCAAGGGATGTGGGCTTTAGCAGGGTGGCAGTAGGAATGGAACAGCACCAGTTGTCAAGACTTGTCTGGTACCCAAAGAGTAAATACCCTTTCTGCATGAGGCCTATCTCCCCTTTCCTCCTTGCTTCCTTTTTCAACTTCATTGGGTTATTTATCCCACTTCACTTCTGTTCCTTAATCTTGATCTATCTTGGTAGAGCAAGCCATCTCTGTTAGTTAAAGTCCAAGAAAACAACTGGAGCTTTGTGGATCATGGCATCATGAGGACTGGAAATGGGCATTCTTGGAGAGATGGAAAGAGAGGTAGGCCACTTTTAGTAAGAACAGGATGTAACCACTTTCATTTTTTTCCAACTAACGATGTAGGTTGTTTTGAAATCAGTGGATGAAGGGAAAGAAAAAAATACATGTTAAGCCAAAAAGTGGCTTTAAATGGATTTAGTTAAAATGGATTTAAAAAGAAAATAATGTTTGCTGTGGGTTTATCATATATGGCTTTTATTATGTTGAGGTATGTTCGTTCTATGCCTGATTTCTGGAGGGTTTTTATCATAAACTGATGCTGAATTTTGTCAAAGGCTTTCTCTGCATCTATTGAGACAATCATATGGTTTTTATCTTTCAATTTGTTAAAGTGGTGTATCACATTGATTGATTTGTGAATATTGAAGAATCCTTGCATCCCTGGGATAAAACCCACTTGGTCATGATGTATGATCTTTTTAATATATTGTTGGATTCTGTTTGCTAGAATTTTGTTAAGGATTTTTGCATCTATGTTCATCAGTGATATTGGCCTGTAGTTTTCTTTTTTTGTGGGATCTTTGTCTAGTTTTGCTATTAGGGTGATGGTGGCCTCATAGAATGAGTTTTGTAGTTTACCTTCCTCTGCAATTTTCTGGAATGGTTTGAGTAGGATAGGTGTTAGCTCTTTTCTAAATTTTTGGTAGAATTCAGCTGTGAAGCCATCTGGTCCTGGGCTTTTGTTTGTTGGAAGATTTATGATTATAGTTTCAATTTCTGTGCTTGTGATGGGTCTATTAAGCTTTTCTATTCCTGTTTCAGTTTGGAAAGTTATGCTTTTCTAAGAGTTTGTCCATTTTTTCCAAGTTGCCCATTTTATTGGCATATAGTTGCTGATGGTAGTCTCTTATGATCCTTTGTATTTCTGTGTTGTCTGTTGTGATTTTCATTTCTGATTTTGTTGATTTGATTCTTCTCCTTTTTTTTCTTAATGAGTCTGGCTAATGGTTTGCCTATTTTATTTATCTTTTCAAAGAAACAGCTTTTAGCTTTGTTGATTTTGGCTATGATCTTCTTTGATTCTTTTGCATTTATTTATGCCCTAATTTTAAAGATTTATTTCCTTCTACTAACCCTGGGGTGCTTCATTTCTTCTTTTTTAGTTGCTTTAGGTGTAAGAAAAAGAAATAAAAGGAATCCAGATTGGAAAAGAAGAAGTAAAACTCTCACTGTTTGCAGATGACGAGATCCTCTACATAGAAAACCCTAAAGACTCCACCAGAAAATTACTAGAGCTAATCAATGAATATAGTAAAGTTGCAGGATATAAAATAAACACACAGAAATCCCTTGCATTCCTATACACTAACAATGAGAAAACAGAAAGAGAAATTAAGGAAACAATTCCATTCACCATTGCAATGAAAAGAATAAAATAGTTAGGAATAAATCTACCTAAAAGAAACAAAAGATCTATATATATAAAAGTATAAAACACTGATAAAGAAATCAAAGATGACACAAATAAATGGAGAAATATACCATGTTCATAGATCAGAAGAATCAATATAGTGAAAGTGAGTATAAAACCCAAAGCAATCTATAGATTCAATGCAATCCCTATCAAGCTACCAATGGTGTTTTTCACAGAACTAGAACAATTAATTTCACAATTTGTTTGGAAATCCAAAAAACCTGGAATGGCCAAAGCAATCTTGAGAAAGAAGAATGGAACTGGAGGAATCAACCTGCCTGACTTCGGATTATACTACAAAGAAACAGTCATCAAGACAGTATGGTACTGGCACAAAGACAGAAACATAGATCAATGGAACAAAATAGAAAGCCCAGAGATAAGTCCACACACCTAAAGACACATTATCTTTGACAAAGGAGGCTAGAATGTACAATGGAGAAAAGTCAATCTCTTTAACAAGTGGTGCTGGGAAAACTGGTCAACCACTTGTAAAAGAATGAAACTAGAACACTTTCTAACACCATACATAAAAGTAAACTCAAAATGGATTAAAGATATAAATGTAAGACCAGAAACTATAAAACTCCTAGAGGAAAACAGGCAAAACACTTTATGATGCAAATCAGAGCAGGATCCTTTATGATCCACCTCCCAGTGTAATGGAAATAGAAGCAAAAATAAACAAATGGGACCTAATTAAACTTAAAAGCTTTTGCACAAAAAAGGAAACTATAAGCAAGATGAAAAGATAGCCTTCAGAATGGGAGAAAAGAATAGCAAATGAAGCAACTGACAAAGAATTAATCTCAAAAATATACAAGCAACTCCTGCAGTTCAATCCCAGAAAAAAAATGGCCAAGTCAAAAAATGGGCCAAAGAACTAAACAGATATTCTTTCAAAGAAGACATACAGATGGCTAACAAACACATGAAAAGATGCTCAACATCACTCATTATCAGAGAAATGCAAATCAAAACCACAGTGAGGTACCATCTCACACCAGTCAGAATGGCTGCTATCCAAAAGTCTACAAACAATAAATGCTGGAGAAGGTGCGAAGAAAAAGGAACCCTCTTGCACTCTTTGTGGGAATGCAAACTAGGACAGCCACTATGGAGAACAGTGTGGAGATTCCTCAAAAAACTGGAAACAGAACTGCCATATGACCCAGCAGTCGCACTGCTGGGCATACACCCTGAGGAAACCAGAACTGAAAGAGACGTGTGTGCCACAATGTTCATCGCAGCACTGTTTGCAATAGCCAGGACATGGAAGCAACCTAGGTGTCCATCGGCAGACGAATGGATAAGAAAGCTGTGGTACATATACACCATGGAGTATTCAGTTCAGTTCAGTTCAGTCGCTCAGTCATGTCTGACTCTGCGACCCCGTGAATAGCAGCACGCCAGGCCTCCCTGTCCGTCACCAACTCCCGGAGTTTACCCAAACTCAAGTCCATCGAGTCAGTGATGCCATCCAGCCATCTCATTCTCTGTCGTCCCCCTTCTCCTCCCATCTTCAATCTTTCCCAGCATCAGGGTCTTTTCCAGTGAGTCAACTCTTTGCATGAGGTGGCCAAAGTATTGGAATTTCAGCTTCAGCATCTGTCCTTCCAATGAACACCCAGGACTGATCTTCTTTAGGATGGACTGGTTGGATCTCCTTGCAGTCCAAGGGACTCTCAAGAGTCTTCTCCAACACTACAGTTCAAAAGCATCAATTCTTCGGCGCTCAGCTTTCTTCACAGTCGAACTCTCACATCCATACATGACCACTGGAAAAACCATGGCCTTGACTAGACAGACCTTGGTTGGCAAAGTAATGTCTGCTTTTTAATATGCTATCTAGGTTGGTCATAACTTTCCTTCCAAGGATTAAGCGTCTTTTAATTTCATGGCTGCAGTTACAATTTGCAGTGATTTTGGAGCCCCAAAGAATGAAGTCTGAAACAGTTTCCCCATCTATATCCCATGAAATGATGGGACCAGATGCCATGATCTTAGTTTTCTGAATGTTGGGCTTTAAGCCAACTTTTCACTCTCCTCTTTCACTTTCATCAAGAGGCTTTTGAGTTCCTCTTCACTTTCTGCCATAAGGGTGGTGTCATCTGCACATCTGAGGTTATTGATATTTCTCCCGGCAATCTTGATTACAGCTTGTGTTTCATCCAGCCCAGCGTTTCTCATGATGTACTCTGCATATAAGTTAAATAAGCAGGGTGACAATATAGAGCTTTGATGTATATTACTCAGCTATTAAAAATAATACATTTGAATCAGTTCTAATGAGGTGGATAAACCTATTATACAGAGCTAAATAAGTTAGAAAGAAAAACACCAATACAGTATATTAACCCATATATATGGAATTTAGAAAGATGGTAATGATGACCCTATATGCAAGACAGCAAAAGAGACACAGATGTAAAGAACAGACTTTTGGACTCTGTGGCAGAAGGCGAGGGTGGGATGATTTGAGAGAATAGCATTGAAACATGTATATTATCATATGTGAGATAGATTGCCAGTCCAGGTTTGATGCATGAGACAGGGCACTTAAAGCCGGTGCACTGGGACAACCCTGAGGGATGGGATGGGGAAGGAGGTGGGAGGGATGGTCAGGATGGGGAACATATGTACACCCATGGCTGATTCATGGGAATGTATGGCAAAAACCACCACAATATTGTAAAGTAATTAGCCTCCAATTAAAATAAATTAAATAAGTGGTAAAAGAAAAGTATGAAGACAATGTTTAATTAAATAAAGAATTTCAATAAAAACAAAACAAATGGAAATTCCAGAGTTGAAATAAACAAAAAAGAAATGAACTGAACAGATGGATCATGGGTAACAGAGGGGCGAAATACTATAAGAGGAGTAAACATAAAATTATGGAAAAGTGAGAAGAGGTGGGAGAGAGGATAAGAAGTGCAGCACAGACGATTCAAGTAGAAAGGGCATATTTTCAGTCCTAAGTGTCTAGGTTTAAAAGTTTGTTTCTCTTGGTGCAGGAAGGCTGGTGTCTGTGTACTTGGTGATATATAAGACACTCTCTGTTGGGGGATTCCATTATAATTAGTTGGCCACAGAAGCAGAATTAATTGGCTGCACCTCTGGACATACTTTGTCTCTTTCATATCTATGCAAAAGCTGGAAAGTTAAAAAAAAAAATAGACAGTTTGGCAACAACCTCTTAGAGCTGTGTGCTTACTGTAGGTGTGTAGGTTAAGTGAGCTGTTTCTGGGGCCTTACCCAGAAATCTCTGAAGGAGGAAATGGTGACCCACTCCAGTATTCTTACCTGGAAAATCCCACAGACAGAGGAGCTTGGTGGGTTACAGTCCATGGGGTCGCAAAGTGTCTGATATGACTTAGCGACTGACCATGCATACACACAGAAACCTAGGTGAAAGGAGCTGATGGGAATTTATCCAAGAGCAGAGTTTATGAGGCTCCAGTGTGTGGACACAGGACCTATGCTATTCCACTAGATTAGAAAAATCCAGGAGGTTACTGAAGAGTTTACCTTTTAGAGACCTCTATCAGCGCTATATGACTCTATCCTTTCGGGGCTTTTATAACTGATGAATTATAAAATATATTTGGTAGATGAATGTACATCTAGGTAAATTCATCCTTGTATAAGTAAAACAGCTAATGCAGAATGTTTTTCTCATTCCTGACAGATTTTTGATACTACCCATCTTAGTTAGCTCAAGATCCATAATAAAACACCATAGATAGTGTGACTTAAGCAACAGAAATATTTTCCTCACAGTTCAGGGGGCTGGAAGTGTGAGAATCAGGGTGCCTGTATGTTGGGTTCTGATGAGAGCCTTCTTCTTGTCTTGGAGATGGTCACCACCTTGTTTTGTGTGCACATGGCCTTTCCTTGGTGAGAATGTGAGAGAGAGTGAGCACTAAAGGTGTTTTTATAAAAAGGAAAAATGAAATTATTTACTGTGTATTGCGGGGTGCTGGTGACAGATGAAATAGAAAAGTTAAACATGAACACTTACCTTTTCTCCGTCTTCCTGCCATTAGTACAATTTTAAAATTGCAAACTTAGATTTTCCAACAACTAGTCCATTCCATGGAGGTTATTGAAGAACCATAATGGCAGGTATGGCAGATACAGTGTATTTAGAGACCGGGGCTGGGCAGAAACTCAAGGGTAAGAGCTTTTCACATTCTGTTCTTTCTGCCTGGAAACCCTGGTCTATTTTTTGTTGCTGTTGTTATTTTCAGCCGCACCACGTGGCATGCAAGATCATAAATTCCCCTACCAGGGATCAAACCTGAGCCCTCTGAGGTGAAAGTGTGGAGTGGAACTACTACTGGAAGGCCAGGGAGGTCCCTATTCTGGTCTATCTTGAATATGCTGTATCTTCTTCTCTTTGGGGAAGAATTAATTGCTACTTCTGTTCTTTGGAGCTTTTTAAATTGTGAATTTTAAAATTTATTGACTTTAGGAGTGTGAATTCTTTGATTTTAGTAAACAAATTTCTTTATTGTCCATTAAATAAGAATTGTTAACTGTGTTGTTTAAAGCCTCTATTTTGTCTACTGTTGATTTCTTACAGGTATAGTGAAGTCAGTCGTGTCTGACTCTTCATGACCTCACGGACTGTAGCCCACCAGGCTCCTCTGTCCATGGGATTCTCTAGGCAAGGAACCCTGGAGTGGGTTGCCTTTTCCTTCTCCAGGGGACCTTCCTGACCCAGGGATCGAACCTGGGTCTTCCCTCATTGCAGCCAGATGCTTTACTATCTGAACCACCAGGGAAGCCCCTTCTTACAGGTATAGTATAGTCTTAAATAGTATATTTAAAAAAATATTTTATGTTTATACCAGTTTTAATATAGAGTCTAGGATAGCTACCTTATACATAAATGTTTATTATTATATATTTTAATAGACTGTAGTTTTCCAGAATATAAAATGTCCCTCTGACACATTCAATGGGCTCCTCAGTAGCGCTATTGGTAAAGAACCTGCCTGCTGATGCAGGAGACGTAAAAGACTCAGGTTTGATTGAAGATCCCCTAGAGGGAGCATGGCAACCCATTCCAGTATTCTTGTCTGGAGAATCCCATGGACAGAGGAGCCTGGTAGGCTTAATCCTTGGGGTCACAAAGAGCCAGACACAACTGAAGTGACTTGGCATGCATGACATGGTCAATACTTATTAGTCTAAAGTTTGTTTTGTCTTAAATTGACTTTACCACAATGCTTAACTTTTGTTTGTGTTTGCCTCTGCACTTTTTTCTAGCCATTGTGAATAGTATATAGCTTAATTTTTAGAAACTCCATGCAGAGTTTAGAAATTCTGTATTTTAATGGAAGACTGCTGCTGCTGTCGCTTCAGTCATGTCCAAGTCTGTGCGACCCCATAGACGGTAGCCACCAGGCTCCCTCGTCCCTGGGATTCTCCAGGCAAGAACACTGGAGTGGGTAACCGTTAACATTTTCTGTGTATGTGTGATTAATGACATGTTTGAACTTATTTGTCAAATTACCATGCTTTCTTTTTCCTTCTTTTGTTAAATAGATCACATGTTTTTGCCACATGCCTTTTTCTTCTCTAGTGGTTTTGGCAATTCACATAACTAATTGGTATATAATTTATTGTAGTATTCACAAAATTTTAATTTTGTTGAACATATTTATGTTTTTGCTTAGATCTAATATGTAACTCTATTATTTACCATAGTTATACAGATACGTGCAAACACATACATACATATATAATATATATTGAGTTGAACTTAAATGCTGTCTATGAAAAGGTAAGAACCTTAGAACACTATAAATTATCTCCCTCCCCAAAGCTCTTACTCCTAGCCCTCTACCACCTTCCTCTGTTGAAATCATCAGGTATTTTAGTACCAGAAATTTGATTCCTACTTGATTTTTTACATTATGCCTCACAAATATTTAAACATAACTAGGATCATTGGTTTCTTTGCTCTCTACTTTTTCTGTTGGCTTACTTCTTCCATGTTCTTGGGCTCTTTTTTTTTCCTGTTTTATACTGAAGAGTAATTATTTTTAGAGAACAACTGTGGGTGGTAAATTTTCTGACTCATTGCATATCTGAAAATGTCATTATTTTGCCCTCCAATTTGAATATTAGCTTTTAAGTGTAGTATTTTAGGTTTAAAATCAGTTTTTTTTGGTGATAAAGTTCTAATGTAAAATATAGCTTCGCTATTTTTTAACTCTGTGTTGCCAAAGAGATGATTGTTGCCCATCTGATTTGTGGGGTGGTTTTGTAGATAACCTATTTTTTTCCACTCTAAAATCTTGCAGGATTTTTTTTTTTTTTTCATCTTAGGAATTCTTAATCCTCAGCATACTGGCCAAGGTATATGTCTCTTCTCATTCATCTTGTTTGGTATTCCATAAGCTCTTTCAACTGTGCCATTAGATCTAAAATTTTCTTCTGGATTTATGTAATTTCTTTGCCATTTTCTCCACTCCAGTTTGTTTGTTCTTTCTGGCATTCTTATTAAATAGATGTTGGAATTTGCTTTCCTTGTCTATTAACTTTTCTCTCGTTTTTTCCATTTGTTTCTTTGTGCTGTGTTCTTGATTTCTTTGGCTCCATCCTCAACTCATGGATTTACTAGCTATCTGTGCACATTTCTCTACTCATCTGTCAAAGTTGTTGTTTTTTTTTTAACAATTCAACTACTTTAACTTTGTTTCCACAAAATCTCTTTCTTTATGTATATAGTATTCTCAAAGAGTTGACGATAATTATAAAGTTTGTTTTCTTTATTTCATCTGTCTTGTTTTTGTTATTTTGTTTATATAAATTTTCTTTTTTCTGAAATTATTTGTAATTCTTTTGTTTTCTAAAAATTTGGTATTTAAGTAACCCTCATTAAGTTATCCTCATCTGCATGTGGCTTCTGGTTATGTTTATCATAAACTTTTTGGTGATTTTGAGTGAAAGATAAAAATACTTCAAATTGTGTAGACTGCTTACAGGCATCTTTTTTTATTTTCAAGAGCTGTTGCTGGTTTATCATTTTAAATGTAAATATATTTTTTTTCATGATAATTTAAACAGAACAGTGAGACATATGTTTCTTTCTCTGTATTAACCCAATTCTCTTCTAAATAATTTGAAATAGTTAAAATGAAGATTATTATGTTTTCTCTCTTACTATATTTGTAAGTAGATATTAGTATATAAAAGATATCATTTTCCTTTTCTTTTGTGGGCTTGAGGCATAAGAAGAGGTGGAGATGTCTATTCATTCTGCCACATTGATCTAATCCTCTCGGTATTTTGTAACCACTTTCACTTTTCACTTTCACACATGGAGAAGGAAGTGGCAACTCACTCCAGTGTTCTTGCCTGGAGAATCCCAGGGACGGGGGAGCCTGGTGGGCTGCCATCAATGGGGTCGCACGGAGTCGGACACGACTGAAGCGACTTAGCAGCAGCAGCAGCAGCAAAATAGTGATAATCAAATTCACTCTTAAAAGTGTATACTGATTCTTATGCTTTGTATTCCATTCATGCTTTGCACATGATGTCTGTTTGATAAACTTTTGCAGAATTGAAACCCATTTAACTGAATGTTAAAGTTCCCTAAGCATCAACACTTTTGTTAAGTCTAGAGTAAGCATAAATCTCCAGAGGCAGAAAGAATTGCAACTATTCTTAAATAATAGAGTGATGAAATCAAGTATCTAATTTCAGTTGTTTTTTAAAAATGTGTGAATCAGCAATTTGTTCAGCTGAAAAATATCTCCTGTTTTAGTTCAAGGGTAGTGTTGTTAATACATGAATCAGATTGTCCTGATTTCAATAATTTTCTTCACAGATCTTTCTCACTAGAAGAAAATATAAATCACTAATATTATGTCTCATTTTGTAATCATTTGGACTCTTTTCATTGGATCCAGTGAGTAATAGTCTCTTTCATGGGTAAAAAAAGAGAAAAACAAAGGTGAAAGTATCTATTCTCTCCTATATGTTATGTCTGATTTATATCTGTATCTGAGTGAATTTTAGATAATAACAGGGAAAGTGGAAGTGACTCTTTTAAAATTTACGTGGATTTTTTTCTTCCCAAACATATCAATAAACAAAGGAAATTTATTTTTTAATTAATACCCACTCTGTACTAGAGCACTTCCCAGGTGGCTCAGCAGTAAAGAATCCGCCTGCAATGCAGAAGACCTGGGTTCGATCCCTGGGTTGAGAAGATCCCCTGGAGAAGGAAATGGCAACTCACTCCAGTATTCTTGTCTGAAAAATCCCATGGACAGAGGGGCCTGTCAGGCTACAGTCCATGGATAGGAAAGAGTTGGACATGACTGAGCACACACACACACACACACACACAAACATACACACACACACACACACACACACACATACTGTGCTAGAACTGTGCTGGCTATGAGGTCTCTGTGTGTATCTCCACCGAGGGGGCAAATCCTTTAAAACTCAGAAAGATTTTCTTCATATTTTGGATGGTTAGTACCGAAAGAAAACAAGTAAACAGAAAGAAAATGAGTTTAGGTAAGGATGAGGAAAAAGGAAATTCCTATGCTTTGCTAGTTGGACTGCTAAATGGTACAGCCACTGGTATAATAGATCTTCAAAAAGTTAAAAATAGAAATATATGATCCAGCCATTCTGCTTCCAGGTGTATGCCCCAGAGAACTGAAAATGGGAACTCAAATAGGTATTTATGTACTCATAATTATTATTATTCACAATAGCCAAAAGGTGGATGCAACCTAAGTATCTATTATCAAATGGATGGATCAGAAAAATGTGGTATACACATGAAATAGAACATTATTCATCCTTAAAAAGAAAAGAAATTCTGACACATGCCACAATGTGGATGAATATGGAGGATTCTGTGCTAAAAGAAATCAGTTCAGTTCAGTCACTCAGTCTTGTCCAACTATTTGCAATCCCATGGACTGCAGCATGCCAGGCTTCCCTGTCCATTACCACCAACTCCTGGAGTTTACACAAACTCATGTCCATTGAGTCAGTGATCCCTTCCAACCATCTCATCCTCTGTCATCCCCTTCTCCTCCTACCTTCAATCTTTCCCAGCATCAGGGTCTTTTAAAAGACCAGAGTCAGCTCTTCACAGCAGGTGGCCAAAGTACTGGAGTTTCAGCTTCAGCACCAGTCCTTTCAATGAACATTCAGAACTGATCTCCTTTAGGATGGATTGGTTGGATCTCCTTGCAGTCCAAGGGACTCTCAAGAGTCTTCTAGAACACCACAGTTCAAAAGCATTAATTTTTTGGTGTTCAGTTTTCTTTATGGTCCAAGTCTTACAGCCATACATCACAACTGGAAAAACCATAGCTTTGACTAGACAGATCTTTGTCAGCAAAGTAATGTCTCTTCTTTTTAATATGCTGTCTAGGTTTGTCATAGGTTTTCTTCCAAGAAGCAAGTATCTTTTAATTTCATGGCTGTAATCACCATCTGCAGTGGTCTTGGAGCCCAAGAAAATAAAGTCTGCCACTGTTTCCATCGTTTCCCAACCTATTTGTCATGAAGTAATGGAATTTTTTTGAATACTGAGTTGTAAGCCAGGTTTTTCACTCTTTTCTTTCACTTTCATCAAGAGGCTCTATAGTTCTTCACTTTCTGCCACATGGGTGGTGTCATCGGCGTATCTGAGGTTATTGATATTTCTCTCTGCAATCTTGAGTCCCACTTGTGCTTCATCCAGCCCGGCATTTCACATGATGTACTCTGCATAGAAGTTAAATAAGCAAGATGACATTCTGCAGGCTTGACCTACTCCTTTCCCAATTTGGAACCAGTTCATTGTTCCATGTCCAGTTCTAACTGTTGCTTCTTGACCTGCATACAGATTTCTCAGGAGGCACATAAGGTGGTCTGGTATTCCCATCTCTTGAAGAATTTTCCATGGTTTGTTGTGATCCACACAGTCAAAGTTTTGGTGTAGTCAATAAAGCAGAAGTAGATGTTTTTCTGGAAATCTCTTGCTTTTTCTATGATCCAGCAGATGCTGGCAATTTGATCTCTGGTTCCTTTGCCTTTTCTAAATCCAGCTGAACATCTGGATGTTCTCAGTTCACGTATTGTTGAAGTCTCACTTGGAGAATTTTGAACATTAGTTTGCTAGTGTGTGAGATGAGTGCAATTGTGCAGTAGTTTGAACATTCCTTGGCATTGACTTTCTTTAGAATGAAAACTGACCTTTTCCAATCCTGTGGCCACTTATGAGTTTTCCAAATTTGCTGGCATATTGAGTGCAACACTTTAACAGCATCATCTTTTAGGATTTTAAATAGTTTGACTGGAATTCCATCACTCCCACTTGCTTTGTTTGTAGTGATGCTTCCTAAGGCCCACTTGACTTCACATTCCAGGATGTCTGGCTCTAGATGAGTCATCACACCACTGTGGTTGTCTGGGTCATTAATGTCTTTTTTTGTATAGTTCTTCTGTGCATTTTGCCACCTTCTGCCATTCATCTCGGAGAAGGCAGTGGCAAGCCACTCCAGTACTCTTGCCTAGAAAATCCATGGATGGAGGAGCCTGGTAGGCTGCAGTCTGTGGGGTCGCTAAGGGTCAGACACGACTGAGTGACCTCACTTTCACTTTTCACTTTCACACATTGGAGAAGGAAATGGCAACCCACTCCAGTGTTCTTTCCTGGAGAATCCCAAGGACGGGGGAGCCTGATGGGCTTCCGTCTGTGGGGTCACACAGAGTTGGACACGACTGAAGTGACTTAGCAGCAGCAGCAGCAGCCATTCATCTGCTTCTTTTACCTAAATGAAATAAGTTAGTTCAAAAGACAAATCCTCTGTGATTTCATTTAATATGAAATACCTAGAATGGTCAATTCATAGAGATAAAAAATAGAAGGATGTTTGCTACAGACTGAGGGCAGGAGGGGATGAGAAATTGTTTAATAGGTACAATTTCAGTTGAGAGAAGATGAAGACTTGCTGAAGATGAACAGTGGTGATGGCTGCAGAACAATTGAATTCACTGAATACTTGATGTCGTAGAACTGTTGCTGTTGCTGTTCATTTGCTAAGTCATGTCTGACTTAGCCACCTCAGGGAGTGTTGCATGCCACGCTACTCTCTCCTTTACTAACTCCTGGAGCTTGCTCCAATTCATGTCCATTGAGTCAGTGATGCTATCTAACCATCTCATCCTCTGCCACCCCATTCTCCTTTTGCTTTTACTCTTTCCCAGCATCAGGTCTTTTCCAATGAACTGGTTCTTCCCATTAGGTGGCCAAATATTGGAGCTTCAGTTTAAGCAACAGTCCTTCCAATGAATATTTCAAATTGGTTTCCTCTAATATTAACTGCTTTGATTTCCTTGCAGTCCAAGGGACTCTTGAGTCTTCTCCAACACCACAAGTTGAAAGCATCAATTTTTGGCACCCAGCCTTCTTTATGGTCCAACTCTCACATCCGTACATGACTACTGGATAAACCACAGCTCTGATTATATGAACTCTTTTCTACTCCAACTCTTTTGTGACCCCATGGACAGAAGAGCCTGGCAGGCTACTTACTGTCCATGGGATTCTCCAGGCAAGAATACGGGAGTGACTTGCCATTTCCTTCTACAGGGGAACTTCCTGACCCAGAGTTTAAACACACTTCTCTTGCATTGGCAGATGAATTCTTTACCAGTGAGCCACCAGGGAAGCCCAGCATAGAATTACATCAGTTCAGTTCAGTCGCTCAGTCATTTCCGACTCTTTGCTACCCCATGGACTTCAGCATGCCAGGCTTCCCGATCCATCACCAACTTCTGGAGCCTACTGAAACTCATGTCCATTGAATTGGTGATGCCATCCAACCATCTCATCTTCTGTTGTCCCCTTCTCCTCCTGCCTTCAATTTTTCCCAACATCGGGGTTTTTTACAAGACCTTTGGTTCTTTGCATCAGGTGGCCAAAGTACTGGAGCTTCAGCTTCAGCATCAGTTCTTTTAATGAATACTCAAGACTGATTTCCTTTAGGATGGACCTGTTGGATCTCCTTGCAGTCCAAGGGACTCTCAAGAGTCTTCTCCAATACCACCTTCGGTGCTCAGCTTTCTTTATAGTCCAATTCTCACATGCATACATGACCACTGGAAAAACCATAGCTTTGACTAGATGAACCTTTGTCAGCAAAGTAATGTCTCTGCTTCTTTTTTAATATGCTGTCTAAGTTTGTCATAGTTTTTCTTCCAAGGAGCAAGTGTCTTTTAATTTCATGGTTGCAGTCACCATCTGCAGTGATTTTGGAGCCCCACAAAATAAAGTCTGTCACTGTTTCCCCATCTATTTGCCATGAAGTGATGGGACCAGATTCCATGATCTTAGTTTTCTGAATGCTGAGTTTTAAGCCAGATTTTTCACTCTCCTCTTTCACTTTCATCAAGAGGCTCTTTAGTTCTTCTTCACTTTCTGCAATGACAGTGCTGTCAACTAAGTACATTTTACTGGGATTCCCTGCTTTACTACACATACCAAAAAAAAACAAAAAACCAAAAAACAAACCCTCATTCGAAGGGTTAAGTAACATTCCTAAGTTCTACTGTTGGTAAGTAATAAAGTGAAAATTCCAATCCAGGCACTTCATTCATTTATTCAATCAGCAGACTTTACTGTGTTCCTACTCTGCTAGCCGGACACTGTGCTGAGGCTAGAATACTTGAGAGAATAAAGGAAAGATCCCTGCCCACTTGGAACTTATATTCATGCTGAAGGATAGAGACAATAAATCAAAATAATTAAAGTATAAGTTATGTGGTATGTGAGAAGGTGATAAGTGCTCGTGATAAAAAGAAAATTGGAACGAGGAAGGAGGAACTGGGGCTGCCAGGGTAATTGACTTCTAAACTCAGGCTTCATCCATAAACCTCTGTTGTCTGTCAGGATATAATATTTCAGAAAAAATATGGGGGTTTTCTTTATTTTGGAAGACTTTTTGTTTTGTCTGTTTTCCCTTTTCCTGCAAGTAATTTATTAAGAAAGTAAAAATAAGGCATGTTTTATTTCTCTAAGAATCAGACGAGAGCTCTTTACAACAATACATTGAAATAATATTTCTTCTCTAAGAAAACCTCAACATGTAGGTTATTGTCCCTTTTGCAAACGTAGGAAATAAAAGACATGTGGAGCTTGGAGAAGACTCGTGCACCTCAAATGGGAAAAATGCTCTTGAGCAATACAAGAGTTCTCAGACATCCAAATATGGCTATTAGTATATTTGTATTAAAATCTTGGATCTGGATTTTACTACTGTGTGGCCTTGAGCAAGCCAGATTTTCTTACAAGAAAAATGAACATAAAAACACCAGCTCTATTCACTTTCCAAAGCTATTGTGATAACCAAATAATATTGTCTTAGGGAAACAGTTATTTACCATGCACTATGTAAAGATGACTAAAGCACTGGTAATGTGTGCTAAGTCGCTCAGTCATGTCCAACTTTTTGTGCCTTTATGGATCGTAGCCCACCGGCTCCTCTGTCCATGGGATTTTCCAGGCAAGAATACTGCAGTGGGTTGTCGTGCTCTTCTCCAGGGGATCTTCCTCACCCAGGGATCTAACCCACATTTCTTAATGTCTCCTATGTTGGCAGGTGGGTTCTTTACCACTAGTGCAACTTGGGAAGCCTCCAGGTAATATTGTTATTATTATTTTTGTGTTTTTATATGTGATTCCTTTTATACTGAATATGAAGGCCTGATTTTGGAAGACCCACAGTTGCATGCTGAAGCCTTAAACATTCTTATATCACAAAGAAGGGAAAGAAGAACCAACATCTTCCTACCCAATGTCGGTGGAACCATGGAAGCTCTAGTCTTAGCCTCATAAAATGTCTTCAGTGTGGCATGAGGAATCACTAATGAAGCCATCAAAATCACAGTTTTGCAACCTGTCATTTTAAAGAGATTTCCTGAAGTTTTCTTCAGTTTAGCATTTGTTTTCTCCAATAGGAAAATAATTTCCCCCTTTTATATTCTTAAGCGTGTGAGTTAAATAAATGGTGAAAACCTAAAGACAAAAAAATAAAAGAGAAACTGATGGAAAATTTACAGCCCAGTGTATATATCCTTTACCAGTGTGCCAGAGCTAGATTTTACTCACCAAATGAAAAGGCTTAGGGTGAATGTGAATTGGATCTCCATTGGTGTGTAAGTATATGCACGTCTGCACTGAGACACTGCCTTGTTAAACGGTGTGTGATAAGTATGTCCATCCTAGGAGGAAGTGACTGCTCATGTACAAGATGAAGAACTCAATTCATGCTGCAGCTTTAAAAAAAATTAATGCAGTATATTTATGTATTGTATCTGCTACACTGTATTGTAATTAAACATGTAGGTGTCTGATCCCCCCTTTCTACTGTGAGTTTCCAAAAGAGAGAGTCCAAAAGGCAGAGGTCTGAGTCACCCTGTGTCCCCAGTGTTTAGTGCAATGTTTGGTATATGGAGGGTACAATATCTTAGCCAGCATTTTGTGCAGAGTTCAGTGTCGCAGGTCTGAGTGGTCAGTGATTTTTCATATGACACAGGTAACTTGATGGCAAAGTAAATTTTCTCAGGAGAGAAATTGGGAAAGGGCCAGAGGATGCCTGGCCCCAGACCAGAGGACAAAGTTTCAGAGCCTGGCTTTAATCCTCACATGTGTGCTAGAGGACTACTTCATATCCATATTGGTTTTTGGTCCAGAAAACTCATGAGTCAAAAACCAATATCAGTGAAGGATAGTTCAAATTTAAAGGTGTTGAGATGTGGCAAGAAAACAGGGGAAGGAAAAAGGGTTGTGAGATAGAATGAAACAGGAAGAAAGGAGAGATGGAAGAAAAAGCGACTATGTTAAGGTAGAAAACTGAGTCAAATAGAACTGTGCAAGCAAAAACCTGAGTGGGAATAAATGTCAATAGGGAATTAGAAAATTATAGCACCGAAGATACAGAAGTGTCCTGGGAGATTGTCCTATGCATCACAGGGTATCATATGATTTCCAAAATGTTTACAGTGAAACACAACAGACAGCAGAAGGTTGAGCTTAAACTGAAAGGTAAGAGATGACCAAGCAAGAACCATGATTTGGACATCTTCAATACCCATGCCTGATGCATGAAAGTCCTCTCTGGAGAACGTATTGGTCATCTTTAGGACCCTTCTCCTGGCCTCAGTGAATTCTTCCCACCTCTGCTGCAGATCCTCTTGCCTTTATCTGATTCTCTTTGTTTTCCCGATTACCACCTTCTGATTAGCCCTTTACAAAGTTGAATCAGTTGGAAAGTCTGTCTGGATTGAACCTGAGGTTCACCCTAAGACATGGCCTTCTGTGTTTTTTTTCCTTTCCTTCAGACCCTGCAGCCTGCTGGCAAGTAATACACTCACCTTCATCTGTTCTAAACTCAGAGGACACAAGGGCCCCAGTGGATTACTCTGGATCTCCCCAACTAGTTATTCTGGAAAAATAACATCTTAAGATGTTTTAATTACGTGCATATGTTTGCCTATCTGTGCACAATTTAATTCATGGAATAAACAAATAACTTTGACAAACTCTGTTTCAGACACAATGAGTTTGGTGTGACTGAAGTGAGACTACCCTGTAGGCAGGTCAATTTCTAGACTAGGAGGCAGGTCTGGAGATCAGACAAAGGTCTGGGTAGAAAAACCAGTTGAGGAACTACCAACCTCCAAGTTCTCCTGCCTGCCATCCTTCTCACATACTTTCAGTTATTATTACAACACACATATACAAGCAGGCCATAGACTACATACAAAAATCTGAATGATCAGAATACAAAAAATTAAAATTTAAATGCTTCAATACGAGCATTCAAATGCCAAAGCTTGGCTCTTTGTAGACTTTTCCATCTAATTTCCCACCACAGGCTTTCCATGGAGCCGTGGCATCAGCCCATGCATCCTTTTACTGCAAACATGCTTGGCAATATCCCACCTTCAGGATTTTGCTCAAGTTGTTTTCTCTGAAGGCCAGTCTCTTCCTGAAGGCCCTTTTAAAATCCTTCAAGAAGAAAGACATTTTCTTGCATCTTATGTCTTTAATAATTAAATCTTTATCTACATAAAGCTGTTTGCGCAAGTCTTCCTCTGTTTTATCAACATATTTACTAATCACCTTATTTCTAAATATTTTACATCTCTCAAGAGATCAGAATAGCATTTAAGGGATAGTCTTCACTGTTTGGTGATTTTCAAATAGTAGGAAAAGGATTTGGCTCCTCTAAGAAGACTTCAATTATATAAGGTAATAAATCTCCATTAATTAGAGGCTCTGAATGAGAAATGGTGAACTTGAGGAGGGTACAGTTCCAAGTTCTACTGTGAATCCTATCCACCAGAACTAGGTTAAGAGAAAGGAAGTTACAGTTCATTATCCCAAAATTAAGGGGACAATTAAGAAAATAATTAATAAACTTAACAGATGACTCCAGGGACCTGAGGTATCCTAAGGTGAGGCAGCTATGGCTTTTTTTCTGAGCTCCACAGGAAAAAAAAGTATTTGTGTAAAAAACAAACACACACAGAAAATAAACCTAGCATATTTAATAGCATGGGATTTTAAGAGAATTTGCTACGCTTAGAGAATAACCATCATTTCAGTACAGCTGAAGTGTCACAGGCACAGAAAAAAGAGTCAGAGATTGGAGCTTGAGTGAGTTTTGTAGATCACACTAAAATGCTTGGGTAATTTCGATCATAGGATTTTGTCTAATATTACATTATATTATATGCTTAGTTCCATTTCATTAAGGCTTCCCTGGGGGCTCAGACAGTAAAGAATCTTCCTGCAACGTGAGAGAGCTGGGCTCTCTCCCTGGGTTGTGAAGATCCCCTGAAAAAGGGAAGATCCCTTGAAGAAGGGAATGGCAATCCACTCAGGTATTCTTGCCTAGAGAATCTCATAGACAGAGGAGCCTGGTGGGCTACTGTCTGTATGGTCACAAAGAGTCAGACACGACTGAGGGACTAACATTTTCACTACATTAAAATTTTTTATAGATACTATCTTAATGACTATACATTCTATCAAATTGATATATCATGATTTGTTTAAGGATAACTTGGTTATTCAATTTTGTTTTGTTTTTACTTTTGTAAACATTGTAGCAGTAAACATCTTTGCAAATCTTTGCTTGTGATAGTACATTGCTGATTGTTTTCTAGAAGAGGCAATTTTGAGGTTAGTGTAGAAACCTTTTAGGCTCAAAGAAGCCAGACATCATAATGGCCCTATTCCAGGCCCTCATCTTTTCTTAGATTAGAAAAATGTTGAGTTTCTATGACAGCTTATTAATTAATCTCCCTGCTTCCAGTCCAGCACCCCCTCTAATCCATTCCCTACATTAAGCCAAAGTAAACTTTCCAAAATATAAATCTGGTCCCGTCCTCCCTACTAAACTTCATAGAATGTCTTCTTAATATGTCATGTATAAAACATCCAAATCTAAGAACATTTTGAGACTTTAATACTTATTACCAAACTGCTTGCAGAAAGGTTGCCATAATTCATACTCCAACAAGCAGTGTACAAATTACATGGATCTTATCATGCCCTTGCCAACAGATGGTATTCTCATTTGTTGCATATATTGTAATGATCTATTTGTCTGTCTCTCCCATTAATTCATTAATTAGTTACAATCAGGAATGTTGTCCTATCCATCTTTGAATCATAACATCCAGTGCAATATTAGTGAGCAATGATAGCAAGCCACTCCAGTACTCTTGCCTAGAAAATCCCATGGACAGAGGAGCCTGGTAGGCTGCAGTCCATGGGGTCGCTACTAGTCGGACACGACTGAGAGACTTCACTTTCAATTTTCACTTTCACGCATTGGAGAAGGAAATGGCAACCCACTCCAGTGTTCTTGTCTGGAGAATCCCAGGGATGGCGGAGCCTGGTGTGCTGCTGTCTATGGGGTCACACAGAGTCAGACACGACTGAAGCAACTTAGCAGCAGCAGCAGCAGCAGCAACTCAAGCACTACAGACTGGTTCCAAATAGGAAAAGGAGTGCGTCAAGGCTATATATTGTCACCTTGCTTATTTAACTTATATGCAGAGTACATCATGAGGAACGCTGGGCTGGAAGAAGCACAAGCTGGAATCAAGATTGACGGGAGAAATATCAATCACCTCAGATATGCAGATGACACTACCCTTATGGCAGAATGTGAAGAGGAACTCAAAAGCCTCTTGATGAAAGTGAAAGAGGAGAGTGAAAAGGTTGGCTTGAAGCTCAACATTCAGAAAACAAAGATCATGGCATCTGGTCCCATCACTTCATGGGAAATAGATGGAAAAACAGTGGAAACAGTGTCAGACTTTATTTTTTGGGGCTCCAAAATCACTGCGGATGCTGATTGCAGCCATGAAATTAAAAGACGCTTACTCCTTGGAAGGAAAGTTATGACCCACCTTGATAGTATATTAAAAAGCAGAGACATTACTTTGCCAAGAAAGGTCTGTCTAGTCAAGGCTATGGTTTTTCCCGTGGTCATGTATGGATGTGAGAGTTGGACTGTGAAGAAAGCTGATTGCCGAAGAATTGATGCTTTTGAACTGTGGTGCTGAAGAAGACTCTTGAGAGTCCTTTGTACTGCAAGGAGATCCAACCAGTCCATTCTAAAGGAGATCAACCCTGGGTGTTCAGGGTTGATGCTAAAGCTGAAACTGCAATACTTTGGCCACCTCATGTGATGAGTTGACTCACTGGAAAAGACTCTGATGCTGGGAAAGGTTGGGGGCGGGAGGAGAAGGGGACGACAGAGAATGAGATGGCTGGATGGCATCACCGACTCTGTGGACATGAGTTTGAGTGAACTCCGGGAGTTGGTGATGGACAGGGAGGCCTGGCGTGCTGTGATTCATGGGGTCACGGAGAATCGGACACGACTGAGCGACTGAACTGAACTGATCTGAACTCAAGCAATTCATCAGTATGGAGAATTTAAGAGCTTTCCGTCCTTTGCTCTGCTGAGATTTGGGGTGAGACAGGGTCAAGACCAGGAGTTGAGAGTTCAAAAAAGGGTTGGGGCATCAGACACAACCAAAAGTCAAAGTAGGTAACATGGTAACATAAGCCATTAGTTCAGGGCATCTCACAAATGTTGCTCTCTTATAGATCATTCTAGTCTTGTTTTAGATTCCTAAAAACATACCTTGTTTGTTGAATAACACATAGTTTTTTGACTGAAAAAGCCAGGTGAGGAGAGCAAGTGATCTAGCCTCATTTCACTTCTTCAAGTGGGTCTCGCTAAGTTGAGGAAAGTCTTTCTATTAAGGAACTGATGCCAGTTTCATATGCAAGGCTGGCAGTGCACATGGAAGGCTCATTTACTGCCAGGAGAAGCTTCATGAACATGAACCCTCCCCAGAACTGTGTGCCTTTCAGACTTTAACATGTAGGCAACTCACTGGGGAATCTTGCTAAAGTACTAGATTCTGATGCAGAAAATCTGGCTGGGGTACTGCTATTTTGCATTTCTAACAAGCTCCTAGGTAATGCTATTGCTGCTAATATGTAGACCATGCCTTGTGAGTAGGACGACTCTAGTATATTTTCTATTTCCTCATCTACTTAAGGAGAATTTTACTACTTACCCCCAAAATACTGTTGTGAGACTTAGATATCAAAAGTCTAACCAATTTACCTGGTTCTATAAGTACGTCACTGATGCCCTGGAAAGGATGAAACAATAATTCTACAATAGACACGTTTCATTGTTGCCAGTAGGCCTCAAACTTGGCTACATGCTAAAATCCTCTGGAGAGCCTTTAAAACATACTGATGCCAGGACCCCATCCAGACCAATGAAACCAAAATCTCTTGTGATAAAAACCAAGCATGGGTAATTTTATGAAGCTGCCCTGGTGACTTTACTGGACAGTCAAGGGTGACTCAATTCTATATACATCCCCATCAGCTTTCCAACTGTTCCAAAATTATCGGAAATTTTTAGTCATTTGCGTCATTAAGTCTTGGGGTTGTTTTAAACTTTTCCTATGAGGTGACTGTGTACTGATGAATTGAGGATACTCCTGAATTCTGAGTCTGGGGCTCCAGACCTTCCTTTTGTACATCAGGCATTTCAAACAGCTATAGGAGCACACCTTCTGAAGATTCACTCAAGTTTGGGGGAATGTGTAGGAGTTTCCAACCCAGCTGAACATCAGAAACCATACCTGCCTCTAAGGTTTTGCACAGATTCCCAGGCCCAGCAGTGGGTAGGCAAGGCTCTGCTATCTGGCTGGCATTTTTAATTATTTTAAAAATGTTTTTGGTAATTCTGATGCCCCACTAAGTTTGAAATCAAGGCATAAATACTTGCTGGATAAATAGAAAATGAAACTCATCAAGGAAATACTATGATGATGTCTTTACTAGAAAACAAAGGTTTAGTCATAACTTTAATACCCCAAATTATAGTTGTTTCACTGAAACCAGTAAACTATTTGGTCTCAAATTCTTCCAAAATGACAATAAAATAACATCACTTTTTACCTGATTTGGAGGATTCTGCCAACAGTTCTGTTGTGTGATCAAGGATGGTTCCATTGTGTGACCAAAGTGACAGTGTTGTATGACACAGTGCTGTGTGACTAATAGTGACACAGTGCTGTGACCATAGTCTAAACTCTGAGAAACACTTGAACCTCCTTTGACTGTGACCTTAACTTTGTTGTGGCTCAGACTTTTACATCTTGTATATTTATTGATAGTCCTCATAGGAAAAAGACTCCAAAAGGGTTCTGTTGTGCTTTAACTCTAAAGTACTCTTTAAAGAACTTTCTCTTTTATGGGAAAATCCAATTGAAGTGTCCTGTGATGACCAAACATAATTATTTACAGAGGAGTATATTGCTTCAGAAAGTATAAACCACCAAAGACAGGGTCCTTGACCTAAGAAGCTTAAGCTTTAAGATAGGGGTAAACAAAAGTAAGATAACAGTAAAACAGAGTTAGTCTCAAGGCTGTACAGGGATCAGCCTGGGAGACCGTGGGGAAACAGAATGACATATTCAACTCCAGCTCCTCATGAAACAGATTCACTTCTAGAAAACCCTACTAACTTTGGGACCCAAGAATAGTGTAGAACTTGAGGTTTTCATTTCTGACTTTCACGGGGAAAGTTGACAGCAAACCATTAAAGTGTAGCTTGTTTTAGCTTTCGTTAACATTGTATAGAGGAGATTTATTGCTATCTGGACAAGGCTGACCTCTAATTTGGTTCTGAAAATCTGGGTAGATTTTTTTTGTGATGCCAAGACTTTGCCGTTAGTCCATTTAATGTTGAATGCTTCCTTTGTTAGTTTCAAAGGTTGATTTTTCATTTAATTTTTTTTTTTTACAAATGTAGCCTAGTATATAACATTAAATATGACCAAAGTTAATGAAATGCTTACCAGTCTCAATTTCATTTGCAATTGGTCTTTCTGAGTATTCTGGCTTTGGCTCCCTAACATCAGTATAGGAAGGAAAATACAATCAAATCCCTAAGTGATATTTGGTCATTAATAGTTTAATGTGTGTTTATTTTTTTTTTCCTTCCAGGTTTTTATTTCAGAAAATAAAACCTGGATTATGTTCTCAAAGGAATTAGAATGATTTTTGTGTATCTTTCCTTAAAATCCTCTAGGCCTGCCCCTTCTCCACCTCCCACCTTGTGGATCTTATAAAGGTTTAACAAGTGGCAGCCCTGAAATCTGATGACCGCTTCTTCCCTTTGACTAGATAAGGTAGCGCAGCTGCTGGAAAGTTTTCCCACAGGCGCTGCTAATGGCAGTGGCTGGGAAGGGTGTCCCTCTGTGGAGAGAAAGGTAATTCGATCTTCACACAGATCAGACCTGGGCCTTGTCAGAGTTGAGAGTGTGTGCTGTATTAAATTACATTTAGTGTTTTCTGTTCTACTCCTTGAACTACTGTTCACATAGACCACCCAACTCACAGCACTTTCTTGAGCCCCTGAGGAACCCACTTATCACCGTCCACTGAGTCGTTCAGCCAGCAGGCTGTCTGGAGCTGGCTTCTTCAGAACACATCAGTGATGTTTCTGGCAGAATGATTTCACATTTCCAGTGAAATCTCATCGCATGAGGAAAGTTAATAATCTTTGGTGAGAATGATTGGTGCTAAAAACCTGCAGAGCAGGAAATTGAGAAGCAGTCAGGCAAAGTTTAGAGATGAGCCTTTTGGTTTGGGTGCATGGCTTTTATTTACCATGCCTTAACTATAAGCCATACTTTGTGTCATTACCTGTAACTTCTTGTGCCCCCTCCTTAATCCTCTAGTTTACTGATTTTCAAACTCTAGCATGTATCAGACTCAGATTCCGGGGCCTCATCCACAGAGAGATTCTGATTCAGAGGTCAATTTTTAAATTTATTTAATTTTTAACAAACACTGCAGCTCATATGCTCTAAGGATTACACTTTGAGAAAAACATCAGTAACAAAATGCTATCATTAGTTCTCTTCTCATATATCAAGAGGAATTGATACTTCATAGATTATTCATATTTTATTATGAATTAAAGTGTGAATCTACCCTCAAAAATTCAATTTTATTGGGAGATAGGGAAAAAACCTATTCCAAGATACCTATGAAAAAGCAGTAGTATGAGCTGTAAATATGGGATAAAGCAATAAAAGGAACAGTTACTATTAGAACTTGTGGTCATGGAAATCTTCCCAATACTTTAAATTTTTTACTTTCAGGAAAACTGTTTTTGAAACAGAAATTTTTAAGTAGGAGGGAACCAGTGATTTTTGCCTAATCCCTACTGATGATAGAAACTAATTTTTCAGTGGCTTCACTTATAAAAGCAGAACGCATTAAGCACATGTTATCTGAAAGACATTTTATTGTTGTTTGTGAAGCCCTCTCATATCTACTCTGGTCAAAATTCCAGTCCTCAGCATTCTTTAATTTCTCTAAAGCAATAGAACATGTTCAGCAAATTTAAGGAGAAAAGAAGTAGTCTCTAAAATTTGGCTCAAGGAAAGCACTGGGACTCTTTAAAAAGTCAATTCACTCTTACAGTATCTAATGAGGTATTTAAGGACATTTTAAGATAACTCAGTTTCTTACAACAATATCTAGTACTACTGCTGCTACTGCTTCTCTAGAGGTATTTTTTGGGCACTGAAATGTAGAAATGTACTATTGAACAGTTTTTCTTATGTCAAATAGAGTAATAGAAAGATTCAAAGGCTATGAATCAGATGACAGAGCTTCTAATCTCAAACGCTGGAATTCACTAAATGTATGATCTTAAGTAAATAAATTCATCTTTCTGTGTTTCAGACTTTTGTAAAATGGAGTTAATAATACTTTTTTTATCTTAAAGACTTATTGCGTAGGTAAATGAATATTAGTAGCAAAAGTCTTTACATTTTAAAGAGTGTGTTTGCATATAAACTTTTGTTTTATTTATGCACACACTTCTTTTTCCTGCAAATCCACAAGATAAGCTGTATAACGAAACTAAGCTTCTTGCAATAGGGGTTTGGGTCTCTGGCTTTCTTGAAACCTTTCTTGAAATCTTTCTCCTAACCTCTGTTCTCACTCTTGATAAAGTAATAAAAATGGTCACAATTTCAATTTAAATTAGAATAAGCGTAACTAGGTTTCTATGAATACTATACTAGAGTTAAGATGCATAATTATATGATGATGAAAACAGTGGCTGACTATTTTTTTGGGGGGGGGCTCCAAAATCACTGCACGTGGTGACTGCAGCCATGAAATTTAAAGATGCTTACTCCTTGGAAGGAAAGTTATGACCAACCTAGACAGCATATTAAAAAGCAGAGATATTACTTTGCCAACAAAGGTCCGTCTAGTCAAGGCTATGGTTTTTCCAGTGGTCATGTATGGATGTGAAAGTTGGACTATAAAGAAAGCTGAGTGCCAAAGAATTGATGCTTTTTAACTGTGGTGTTGGAGAAGACTCTTGAGAGACCCTTGGACTGCAAGGAGGTCCAGCTTCCTAAAGGAGATCAGTCCTGAGTGTTCATTGGAAGGACTGATATTGAAGCTGAAACTCCAGTACTTTGGCCACCTGTTGCGAAGAGCTGACTCATTTGAAAAGACCCTGATCCTGGGAAAGATTGAGGGCAGTAGGAGAAGGGGATGACAGAGGATGAGATGGTTGGAAAGTATCACTGACTCAATGGACATGAGTTTGGGTAAACTCCAGGAGTTGGTTTGGACAGGGAGGCCTGGTATGCTGCATTCCATGGGGTCACAAAGAGTTGGACATGACTGAGCGACTGAACTGAACTGACTGAATGATGATTGAAAGGTGACATTATTATTAAAGGCTATAATATTTCCTAATTATTTCTTGATCTTAAATAACAATATCAAGTTTTAATAAAAAATAAGATAATAAGTTACTTTCTAAAAAAAAGCTGTTTTGTCTGCATAACCTAATTTGTTGAGAGACAATGTTTCAGGTTCATGAACCTGCGTAAGAAAGGGCCTTAGTTATTGGCAATGGCCATGTCTAGTTGGGCTAGGGTATTTTAAGCTGAGATATAGATTTGATTGCTTTTAAAAAAAATATTGAACACCTACTATGTGTGGGATACTGTGCTTGATACTACGGGGGTATAAAAATATTTAAATAATGTTACAAGTGAAAAGCACCTTGAGAGAAACAGCAATAAAGAGAAATGAAGAGAGGAGTTTCAGAATCTTGGGAGGATCAGCGGTTGATTCAAAGCTGCTTGAACTGATCTGTAAAGGAAAGAGACTTCAGACACATGAGGAAGGAAGAGTGAGTATGTCAGGTAGGGAGAATATCAGAAGCAAATGCCTAGTGGGAGTGAAGGTCAAAGAATACATAAGAAAAAATAAGTTGTTGAACCCATGTTTACTCAGATTTCAAAGACAGGAGAGAACATCTGTTTGTTAAATTTACTGATCACTTGCTGTTATGGGCTGAATGTTTATGTCCTCAAAAATCCATATTTTATAATCCTAACCTTCAATGTGATAGTATTAGAAGGTAGGGCTTTGGGGAGATGATTAAGTTATGAGGGTGGAGCCCTCATGAATGGGGTTAGTGTCCTTATCCAAGGGATTTCCCCCCCACTACCAACAGAGGTCTTTTTCTTTCTCTGCTTTGTAAGAACACAATGAAAAGACCCTGTTTATGAACCCAAAGGCTCCAGAACCTTGATGCTGATTGACATTTCCGACTACAGATAATGTCAAAGGATTAGGAACAGGACAGGTATACACATATTAATAAACAGCTGACTTATAATGAAGCATTGTACCATACAGATTTATTCTTATTTAATTCTCCTAATGACTGACCCTTTTATCAGTCCTATTTTACCAATGGGGAAACTAAGACTTGGAAAGCTTCAGAAAAATTGCCTGAAATTAAATATTGGCAGAACTATCTCTAGATTTACTCCCTTTACTGCTTTACTGTATCCGCTTGTGGGCTTCCCAGGTGGCACTACTGGTAAAGAACCTGCCTGCCAATGCAGGAGACATAAGAGGCTTGGGATCAATCTCTGGGTCGGGAAGATCCCCTGAGGAGGGCACAGCAACTCACTCCAGTATTCCTGCCTGGAGAACTCCATTGACAGAGTAGTCTGGCGAGGATTGATCCATAAGGTCTCAAAGAGTCAGAATGACTGAAGTGACTTAGCATGCACACATCCCTCTGTATTGTTTTTGATTCATTGTTGGTCTCACTAAGCCCCCACCATCAGCAATCCCTATGGGTAGTAAAATTAACTGTGGCTTCTAAACAAACTCAGTGTCTGTGGAGTGAAATAGTCTCATTCAAGAGATTTTTCACTTGCTTGACCGTGGCTCAGATCATGAACTCCTTATTGCCAAATTCCTACTTAAATTGAAGAAAGTAGGGAAAACCACTAGACCATTCAGGTATGACCTAAATCAAATCCCTTATGATTATACAGTGGAAGTGAGAAATAGATTTAAGGTACTAGATCTGATGGACAGAGTGCCTGATGAACTATGGATAGAGGTTCTTGACATTGTACAGGAGACACGGACCAAGACCATCCCATGGAAAAGAAGTGCAAAAAAGCAAAATGGCTGTCTGAGGAGACCTTACAAATAGCTGTGAAAAGAAGAGACGCAAAAAGCAAAGGAGAAAAGGAAAGATACAAGTATCTGAATGCAGAGTTCCAAAGAATAGCAAGGAGAGATAAGAAAGCCTTCCTCAGTGATCAATACAAAGAAATAGAGGAAAACAATAGAATGGGAAAGAGTAGAGATCTCTTCAAGAAAATTAGAGATACCAAGGGAACATTTCATTCAAAGATGGGAGGGACTTGGGGCAGGAGGAGAAGGGGACGACAGAGGATGAGAAGGCTGGATGGCATCACCGACTCGATGGACATGGGTTTGAATGAACTCCGGGAGTTGGTGATGGACAGGGAGGCCTGGTGTGCTGCGAATCGTGGGATTGCAAAGAGTTGGACAGGACTGAGTGACTGAACTGAACTGAAACCTATTATATAAGCTGCCATGTTTCCTTTCAGTATTTTAACAAATATTTTGTCTTTTATTGGTTGGAAAAAGAGCATGGACAAAAGAATTTACACTTCTTACCTCGTACTCTTTGAGAGTTGGAGCACATCATGTGATAGGATGCTTTGGATTCCTTGATATCATTTCTTCTTCTAAGCACATGTAGTGGAGCAAGAAGACAGGGTATTATTTCCTTGCTGGAATTACATAAAGCCTAGTCAGCCAAGGCAATTTCACAGTGCCTGACCAAAACACCTTGGCTGCCGCTCCCACGCATGTGGGAGATGTTTTTGGCCGAGGGCGATGGGTTGAGTCAGTGATTGCTGAATGCCCTGTATTTGGCATCCTACTTTTCATGTAAATAGTAGGGAGAACAGAGCAGGCCTTCATGATTATACCTTTATTGACAGAGAGATTTTCGTGAGTAAACATCCATCTCATAGTTAAGTCCCCTGGGTTTTCTTTCTTTCTTTTTTTGTAGGTTAATATCTTTTACTTTCTCATTTTGAAGTTCTAGTTGATGTGGCTGTTTCTTTGATATTGTTGATCAGATATCAAATTGCCATTTCTCGCTAAACTATTCTAAAATGTGAATTCAGAAGCATCTGTAGCATGATGTTTCTCTACAATTACTTCTTATACTTTATTTAGCTTTATTTTCTTAGCTAGAAAAATGTTCTTAAGAGCATGTTCCAAATTCTTAAGACTCATATTCATTTAGTGTTTTCTGAGTGCTTAGTGTGGTGCTGAATGTAGAACAAACATTCATTAACTTCTTAATTGATTGAGTTGACTTGGCTATTGGCTGACTTCATGAAAGTAATAAACAGGTATTTTAAAGTGGGCTGATTAATCCAGTTTATAACAGCATAGTGTTGTTGTCCACTGGGAGTGGGTAGGTGAAGGTCCCTAGATGGACCAGTTTGAATTGTGAATGTTGGCTACTGTATTCAACCCATGACCTCACAAAAGTGTGAGCCTAATTGCAAAAATGGGCTTCCTGGTGGCTCAGTGGTAAAGAATCTGCCTGCAATGCAGGAGATGCAGTTTCCATCCCTAGGTTGGGAAGATCCCCTAGAGGAAATGGCAAGCCATTCCAGGATTCTTGCTTGGAAAATTCCATGGACAGAGGAGTCTGACAGGCTACAAACCTTGGAGTCGCAAACAGTCAGACATGACTTAGCAACTAGATGACAACAAATCACAAGAAAGAGACGATAATGGTAATTGAATCAATATTAAAAGCCAATAGCCTAAGGGTGTCCCTCAAAATGGTGGTTCAGGGATGACCCTTACAAATTAAATATTTGAGAGCAAGTAGAACAATAAAATTAAAAAATTTCTACCTTTGTACCTCCCCAATTCCTTCAACCCCTCTATCTCTTTTTCCTTTCTTAAAAAAACATTGTGAATTCATTCCTAGCCTAGACATGGAATTAAGAGAAGAAATATAATGTGAAAGAGATAACCTTGACCCTGCTTGCATTTCAGTGGAGGAGACAGACAAGTCATTTTATAATCAGGTCTATACACTATGTCATAGGAGTGTATAATCCAGGGCCAACTGACTGGAGATAGTAGAGGAAGTTAACAAATAGGAGGGAATGATGCTTTTTGTGGCGAGAATAACATGTGGAAAGGTATAAAGGTAAGAGAGGAAGCTGTTTAGGAGAGCCAGGAAGCTGGGGTGAAGACCAAAAGATGTTGAAGTGGTATAAATGGACCACACTTTAATAAAAGACTTCTTAAACCCTACTAGAGACTTGAGACTTTACCTCAGGGAAAAGAATGGTGTTTTTAAGCACAGGAAGTGGGATGTACAGATTTATGCTTTTCACAGCTCATACTGATTGAGCTGAGGGTGAGAGAAAGACAGGAAGCAGAGATAAGATGTAAAGAGTGAAGACTGAGATCACTGGATGGACTGGAGGGATATCAATAGGACTTAGGGTCTGGGGGTGGAGAGTGATTCAAGGGTATATATGTTTCTGACTTGGGCCAGTAGCCCGACTCACTGACATAGGAATCAAAGAGGAGCAAGTTAGGGAAGGGAAACGTATGTATTCAATTTCAACCCTGATGAACTTGACATTCAGAAAGGGCATTCAGGTAAAAATATTCAACAGATATTTCTTGTTCACAATGAGCTTGTAATCATATTACACGTTTTCACAGGGATTGGTTTTTATGTTGCTCTTTATGAACTTCATTATTATCATTACAGCCAATATTAGCTACTCTGCTTAAACAAAGGCTGTGAGGAACACAAAGACACACAAGATATACCTCTTCCCTAGAAAGTATTAGTCTCTCAGTTGTGCCTGACTCTTTGGGACCCCATGAACTGCAGACCACCAGGCTCCTCTTCCCTTGAGGGGATCGCTATCCCCTGATGGCTCAGATGGTAAAGAATCTGCCTGCAATGAGGGAGACCCAGGTTCGATCCCTGGGTCAGGAAGATCCCTTGGAGAAGGGAATGGCAGCCCACTCCAGTATTCTTGCCTGGAGAACCCCATAGACAGAGAAGCCTGGAGGCCTACAGTCCATAGGGTCACAAAGAATTGGACATGACTGAGCAACTTTGACTTTCATTTGAAGGGATCAGTGGATGGATTGGCCAATAAGACTTATACTTAAAGCAATTAGAAAACACAAAGAATCCTGCTTAGTGAAAAGCTGATATAGTTGTCTCTCTGGGTTTCATTACAGGACTACTGTGATACCAAAATGCTCAGTTCCTTTATATGAAATGGCATAGCATAGTTGGCTCCCTGAATCTGAATATTCCACATCTGTAAATACCAAGGACTGACTGCATGTATATATTAAAAATAATAAGTACTACAGGATGGAAAATAGCAGAAATTGAAGTAGACTAGAGAAGCGTTCATGTACAAAATAGGACTTGATATTGATCTTGATAAGATAAAAATGGGGAAGCTAATGAAGACAGGCATTTCTGATTTGGAGACAGAAGTGAAGGGAAAAGAAATTTTATCCATAGTTTAACTGTAATAGATATCTTGAAAAATGATGCTAAGCAGATGCTTACCCATCATGCTTGTTATTAAAAGAAAGACGGCTCCACCAGTCCATGTCCATGCAGAGGTATTGTTTCTATCTTTGGCCTTACTACTTGTCATTCATAGAAAAAGTTTACTAAACTGGCCATAAAGTGTGGGTTCCTTTGGAAAAAACAGATGAGGAGGGTGGCTCTGCATGGATTAGTTCTGCACAGGCTTTGTCTCTGATTTCTCGAGCAGTTACACAATCAAGTTCACTGAGGCTTTGTTGCCCTCTTTACAGTTATTAAAAATGATTCAAAAATCATTAATGTGGGACTATTGGCATTGTTATGTTTAAAGTTGCCAAATAGAGTTAACATATAAAACTATTTATTTGGTGGGCAAATGTGGTCTAAAGGCCCATGACTCAGGGCAGTTCTGTCCAATAGAAATATTAGGAGAGCCACAAATGTGAGCTGCATATATAATTAAAAATTTTTCATCACCACATTAAAAAAGGAAACAGGTGAAATTAGTAATATATTTATTTAAGCTGACATATCTGAGATATCACCATTTCAACACGTAATCAACATAAAATGTATTTGTGAGAGATTTTATATTTCTTTTTTATACCAATTCTGTGAAAACTGTTATTTTACAGATTTCACAGAATTGGTTCAGTGGTGGCTGAATCACTGGTGGCTCAGACAGTAAAGAATCTGCCTGTAATGTGGGAGACATGGGTTCAATCCCTGGGTGGGGAAGATCCCCTGGAGAAAGGAATGGCAACCTACTCCAGTATTCTTGTCTGGAAAATCCCACAGGTGGAGGAGCCTTGATGGGGCTACAGTCCATGGGGTCTCAAAGAGTCAGACATGACTGAGAGACTAACACACACACACCCATACATAGATAGATAGATAGACAGATAGAATGTATCAATTTCCTCAAATTTTAAGTCTTTAAGAGCCATGGGTGACCACCATTTTTCCTGGGATAGCACAGGTTAAATGGTTAGAGTGGCAAGCCTCACAATTTTGCTCTCATATGTGTATTACAATATTCAGGTTGCCTATTACTGCACACTTTGGTCAGCTCTGCAGACAAATTCTTGAATCCTTTCTAAAAAGAATTCTCAGCAGAAGAAATAAGGAAGAAAGAAAACACAAAGGAGAATTAACTTCTATTAAACATTTTCTCAGTTCCAGGCAAAGGACTAGACACGATATGAATTATTTCATTAGTCACTTCATCAACTGTTTGTAGTGAGATCAGTTCAGTTCAGTTCAGTTCAATTCAGTCACTCAGTCATGACCGACTCTTTGTGACCCCGTGAATCACAGCACGCCAGGCCTCCCTGTCCACCACCAACTCCCGGAGTTCACTCAAACTCACGTCCATCGAGTTGGTGATGCCATCCAGCCATCTCATTTTCTGTCGTCCCCTTCTCCTCCCACCCCCAATCCTTCCCATCATCAGAGTCTTTTCTAGTGAGTCAACTCTTCGCATGAGGTGGCCAAAGTATTGGAGTTTCAGTCCTTCAGTTTTACCATCAGTCTTTCCAATGAACACCCAGGATCGATCTCCTTCAGAATGCACTGATTGGATCTCCTTGTAGTCCAAGGGACTCTCAAGAGTCTTCTCCAGCACCACAGTTCAAAAGCATCAATGCTTCAGCGCTCAGCTTTCTTCACAGTCCAACTCTCACATCCATACATGACCACGGGAAAAACCATAGCCTTGACTAGATGGACCTTGGTTGGCAAAGTAATGTCTCTGCTTTTTAATATACTGTCTAGGTTGGTCATAACTTTCCTTCCAAGGAGTAAGCGTCTTTTAATTTCATGGCTGCAATCAGCATCTGCAGTGATTTTGGAGCCCAAAAAATTAAGTCTGACACGGTTTCCACTGTTTCCCCATCTATTTCCCATGAAGTGATGGGACCAGATGCCATGATCTTTGTTTTCTGAATGTTGAGCTTCAAGCCAATCTTTTCACTCTCCTCTTTCACTTTCATCGAGAGGCTTTTTAGCTTCTCCTCACTTTCTGCCATAAGGGTGGTGTCATCTGCATATCTGAGGTTATTGATATTAGTCCCGGCAATCTTGATTCCAGCTTGTGCTTCTTCCAGCCGAGTGTTCCTCATGATGTACTCTGCATATAAGTTAAATAAGCAGGGTGACAATATACAGCCTTGACGTACTCCTTTTCCTATTTGGAACCAGTCTGTTGTTCCATGTCCAGTTCTAACTGTAGCTTCCTGACCTGCATACAGGTTTCTCAAGTAGGTCAGGTGGTCTGGTATTCCCATCTCTTTCAGAATGTTCCACAGTTTATTGTGATCCACATAGTCAAAGGCTTTGGCATAGTCAATGAAGCAGAAATAGATGTCTTTCTGGAACTCTCTAGGCATATGCAAATAAATCCACAGGCTGACTAAAAAACAAGTAAATCAAGAATTACCTATCATACAATACATTCAATGGCCAAGGAAATTGAAATTCAGAGAATTTAATTGCCCCAAAATGCATAGTTAGTAAGTCACAGACCATGTATCACACTTAAATCTGTTTGACTCTAAAAGTGATGCCTTTTCTACCATACTTTGCTGTCTCCTAAATAACATTCCTGGTTTGGCTCAATCAGACTTTTGGTAAACAGTAAATCATTATATGATTTTTCAGTGAAGAATAAGCTCTTGGCAAGATCTTGTAACAAAAAGATATCAGGGAAAGAATCATTTTGAGACATGTTCCTAGACCTGACTCCTGGTACATCCTGAAGTTTAGCAATGAAAAGAACAGTTTCACTGGATTATTCATGAGGCAAAGGGGAAACTTGTGGAGGAAAATAAAAAGAATGGATTGGATCTGAATAAAGGAGTAAGAACATCTCAGTCTTAATCTGGATTTTGCATTTAATTCACTAGTGATACTTTCGAATTGTGGTTCTGGAGAAGACTCTTGAAAGTCCCTTCGACAGCAAGGAGATCAAGCCAGTCAATCTTCAAAGAAATCAACGCTGAATATTTATTGGACTGTTGCTGAAGCTGAAGTTCCAATATTTTGGCCACCTAGTGCAAAGAGCTGATTCACTGGAAAAGACTCTGATGCTGGGCAAGATTGAAGCCAAAAGGAGAAGGGGTGGCACAGGATGAGATGATTAGGTAGCATCACCAACTCAGTGGATTTGAATTTGAACAAACTCCAGGAGGTAGTGGAGGACAAAGGAACCTGGCTTACTGTAGTTCACAGGGTCTCAAAGAATTCTGCATGACTTAGTGACTGAACAACAGTAAGAGGCACCTTAAACTCACTTAGAAAACTTGCTATTCCAAATATCTGAGAAATGAAAGGAGGAAGTTAACAAACAGCATTATGTAAACAATATTAAATAATTTTTACTGTGTTTTAAAAAACTACCTTCTTTATTCCTTATCTTACCCATGCAGCCCTACAGCCTCACACAGTGTAGCAGTGAGAACAGATTCACAGAATCTGGCAGAGAAGAGTGGTTCCCACTCCTTAGCTTGCATAAACATCATCTAGAAAACTGATAAAACACACATTCCTGGACCCTACCTCCAGAGAGGCTCATCCAGTAGGCCTGAGGAGACCTGATAATTTGTATTTCTAATAAGCTCTAAGGAGATGCTGATGCTGCTAGTCCATAGACAACACTTCTGAGCTGTATTATTTAGATGATGAGGGATTGAGGGAACAGAATCAAAAAAATCAATTTGCTATTAGCTTTATGAAAGCTGTTTCTGGATTCCCTGACTTTTCCTCTTTTTGACTCATGCATCCTGAAATCCAGAGATTCCAGTAAGAAAGCTTTCAATTTGGTCAAAGAAAAGGCAAGCATAACTTCACAGGTTCTTAATTCTTGTTTGAATACTGACTTATGGCCATGGATCATTACCTGACAAAGGTGTATCCTGGGTTGGTCAAAGTAGGAGAAATTGCAAAGATATTGTCAAAGAGTTTCTAGAATCTTCAAATTTGTACAAATTTCCTGATCTGGAATAGTCATAGTTTAGAATAATGACAAAATAAAGTATTAAGTTGATAAACATAGTGGTCTCTGAAGAATTGCAATGGTGAAATGAGTGGGAAGTAGGAAATTGGCATGTGTTCTGGTTCACAGAGAGAGAGAAAGCTGCTTCTACCATCAACAGCGTCCCTTGTGACTCAGCTGGTAAAGAATCCACCTGCGATGTGGGAGACCTGTGTTCAATCCCTGGGTTGGGAAGATCCCCTGGAGAAGGGAACGGCTACCCACTCCAGGATTCTGGTCTGGAGAATTCCATGGACTGTATAGTCCATGGGGTCACAAAGAGTCAGACAAGACTGAGTGACACTTTCACTCCCTCACTCACTCAACATCAACAGCACAATAGCAATGCCCTACTTTGGGGTTATTCATGAGCAATGGTATGTGATTATTAGTAACTTTTTTAGATTTTTTTGAGTATGATAAGAAAAATCAGGATCTATTGAACCCATCATGGCATCTCTAAAAACAAGATATCACAGTTCCTTGAGTGGGTTTTACAAATAGAAATAGAAGCTCACAGATACAGAGAACAGATTGATGGTTGCCAGAGGCAGGGGGTGGGAAGTGACAGAAATGGGTAAACTGTTTTTTTGTTTGTTTCGCAGTGCTTCATTTTCTTCAGTTTAAATAGTTTATTTAAATTTTTTTATAAAAGTAGATTTAAGCAGAGAGTTGACATCTATATCTCCTTATGGAGAAAATGAAGAAGCTTACCAGATGTGGGGACAGTAAGAGCTGAATGGCCAATGTAATTGGTTATAAGATTTCTGTCCCTCTAGAGTAGGTGGACACGAGAGTGCCATGCCTTTGTCCTTGGCTTCATTTTCCACTCTTAAGCCAGGTCGGATATAACTATATATGGTATGCTCATCAAATTTACACAAAATAAATTAGAGAGAAGGTGTGATGATTCGGGTTAATAATATAATTAGCACTGAAAACTTGGAGTGAAAATCAGATTCTAATGAGTTTGGATATCCATGGCAGTTCAGTGGCAAAAAATCTGCCTGCCAATGCAGACACAGGTTTGATCCCTGGGTCAGGAAGATCCCCTGGAGAAGGAAATGGCAATCACTTCAGTATTTTTGCCTGGAGAATCCCCATGGGTAGAGGAGCCTGGTGGACTACAGCCCATAAGGTCGAAAAAGAGTTGAACATGACTTAGTGACTAAACAACAACAACAAAGAAGTAAAAACACATGAGGAAATGTGTTTACTGCATCGGTTCTTTTGCTGCATTTCGACCTCATCTAGAAGCCTATGCTTGCAATTAGATTTTCAAGGTATAAGATAAGAATTATTCCAGGCAATACACATTCATTATTTTCCTGTAAAGTTGTTTGCTTCTAACCCTAGAAACCTCGGCACATGTTAAAATACATCACGTTGAGCTCCCTGTCCTGTACAGCAGCTTCCTGATAGCTGTCTACTTTATACATGGTGGCGTACATATGTCAATGCTACTCTCTCAGCTCGGTGTTCTGTGGTGACCAAAAAGAGTATAATAGGGAGGTGGAAGGGAGTTTCGAGAGGGAGGGGAATATATGTAAACCTATGGTCGATTAGTGGTATTGTACAGCAAAAACTAACACGACATTGTAAAGCAATTCTTTTCCAATAAAAATGTTAAAATACATCAAGCATGCCTTTTACTGTGATCCCTAAAAGTCACACTGGAATCACACTAAACAACCAGTTTTGCCTTTCTTACCCATTGTTCTCCCAATGGCCGCTCTCATCCTCCAAAACCAAAGATACCTTATGGGAAAAAGTTTTCCCACTTTCATTTCTCTAAAAGTGAAAGGAAAAAGTAGAGCCACAGTAGAAGAAGGGCCCACTTCCAGGCAAAGTGGCATGTTAGATGACCTGACATATTTGAAATGATATCGTTTGGAAGGAAAACTCAAAAGAATTCTTTGGATAAAATTTGTACCCAAGTTTGTACCCAAGTGAGAGAGACTTTGGCTCAATATAAGAAAGATCTTGAGAAAAAGGGTCATTGGCTTGTGTATCCTTTCGGTGCCTGGCATGGTTCATGGCACAAAGTAATTTCAAAAAGTATTTATGAATGTATTTAGTGAGCAGACAAATAAATGACTCAAAGAGGAATAGGCAGTTTGTCTAATCAGATATTCAAGTAAATAATCAAATGTGGTAGAATAGTTTCATGTATTCAGTTCAGTTCAGTCGCTCAGTCGTGTCCGATCTTTGCGACCCCATGAATCGCAGCACGCCAGGCCTCCCTGTCCATCACCAACTCCCAGAGTTCGCTCAAACTCATGTCCATCGAGTCGGTGATGCCATCCAGCCATCTCATTCTCTGTTGTCCCTTTCTCCTCCTGCCCCCAATCCTTCCCAGCATTAGAGTCTTTTCCAATGAGTCAAGTCGTCGCATGAGGTGGCCAAAGTATTGGAGTTTCATGCATTAGCTGGGTCTAAATAGTTGTTAAAATTTCTTCAACCTGAAAATTTGGGATTTTTTTTTAAGTAGCTCTTCCTCTAATCACATATCTTTTCCCTTTTGCTTGTTGTTCCTGACCACAACTTCACTTGAACATAATCTGCCGCCAATTCTAAGTATTCTAGAAATTTTAATCTGAAACCCACACCTGTGTTGGTGATGTGAGACACAAAAGGCAAGATTTCTGACTTACACAGGTCGTAATATATTTTAAAGTGAAAGTCGACTCTTTGTGACCCATGGCCTGTTCATGGAATTCTACAGGCAAGAATACTGGAGTGGATTGCCTTTCCATTCCTCAGAGGATCTTCCCAACCCAGGGATTGAGTGCGGGTCTCCTGTACTCCAGACAAATAATACACTTTCAGTTCAGTTCAGTTCAGTTCAGTTCAGTTCAGTAGCTCAGTCGTGTCCGACTCTCCGCAACCCCATGAATCACAGCACGCCAGGCCTCCCTGTCCATCACCAACTCCAGGAGCTCACTCAAACTCATGTCCACAGATTCGGTGATGCCATCCAGCCATCTCATTCTTGGTCGTCCCCTTCTCCTCCCGCCCCCAACCTTTCCCAGCATCAGAGTCTTTTCCAGTGAGTCAACTCGTCGCATGAGGTGGCCAAAGTATTGCAGTTTCAGCTTCAGCATCAGTCCCTCCAATGAACACCCAGGATCGATCTCCCTTAGAATGGACTGGTTGGATCTCCTTGCAGTCCAAGGGACTCTCAAGAGTCTTCTCCAGCACCACAGTTCAAAAGCATCAATTCTTCAGCGAACAGCTTTCTTCACAGTCCAACTCTCACATCTATACATGACTACGAGAAAAACCATAGCCTTGACTAGATGGACCTTGGTTGGCAAGTAATGTCTCTGATTTTTAATATACTATCAAGGTTGGTCATAACTTTCCTTCCAAGGAGTAAGCGTCTTTTAATTTCATGGCTGCAATCAGCATCCACAGTGATTTTGGAGCCCCAGAAAATAAAGTCTGACACGGTTTCCACTGTTTCCCCATCTATTTCCCAAGAAGTGATGGGACCAGATGCCATGATCTTTGTTTTCTGAATGTTGAGCTTCAAGCCAACCTTCTCACTCTCCTCTTTCACTTTCATCAAGAGGCTTTTGAGTTCCTCTTCACTTTCTGCCATAAGGGTGGTGTCATCTGCATATCTGAGATTATTGATATTTCTCCCAGCAATCTTGATTCCAGCTTGTGCTTCTTCCAGCCCAGCATTCCTCATGATGTACTCTGCGTATAAGTTAAATAAGCAAGGTGACAATATACAGCCTTGTCGCACTCCTTTTCCTATTTGGAACCAGTCTGTTGTTCCATGTCCAGTTCTAACTGTTGCTTCCTGACCTGCATACAGGTTTCTCAAGAGGGAGGTCAGGTGGTCTGGTATTCCCATCTCTTTCAGAATTTTCCATAGTTTATTGTGATCCACGCAGTCAAAGGCTTTGGCATAGTCAATGAAGCATAAATAGATGTTTTTCTGGAACTCTCTTGCTTTCTCCATGATCCAGTGGCTGTTGGCAATTTGATCTCTGGTGCCTCTGCCTTTTCTAAAACCTGCTTGAACATCTGGGAGTTCACGGTTCACATATTGCTGAAGCCTGGCTTGGAGAATTTTGAGCATGACTTTACTAGCGTGTGAGATGAGTGCAATTGTGCGGTAGTTTGAGCATTCTTTGGCATTCCCTTTCTTTGGGATTGGAATGAAGACTGACATCTTCCAGTCCTGTGGCCACTGCTGAGTTTTCCAAATTTGTTGGCATATTGAGTGCAGCACTTTCACAGCATCATCTTTCAAGATTTGAAATAGCTCAACTGGAATTCCATCACCTCCACTAGCTTTGTTCGTAGTGATGCTTTCTAAGGCCCACTTGACTTCACATTCCAAGATGTCTGGCTCTAGGTCAGTGATCATGTTATCGTGCCTATCTTGCTCGTGAACATCTTTTTTGTACAGTTCTTCTGTGTATTCTTGCCACTTCTTCTTAATATCTTCTGCTTCTGTTAGGTCCATACCATTTCTGTCCTTTATGGAGCCCATCTTTGCATGAAATGTTCCCTTGGAATCTCTAATTTTCTTGAAGAGATCTCTTGTCTTTCCCATTCTGTTGTTTTCCTCTATTTCTTTGCATTGATCGCTGAGGAAGGCTTTCTTATCTCTCCTTGCTATTCTTTGGAACTCTGCATTCAGATGCTTATATCTTTCCTTTTCTCCTTTGCTTTTCCCTTCTCTTCTTTTCACAGCTATTTGTAAGGCCTCCTCAGACAGCCATTTTGCTTTTTTGCATTTCTTTTCCATGGGGATGGTCTTGGTCCCTGTCTCCTGTACAATGTCACGAACCTCCATCCAGAGTTCATCAAGCACTCTATCTATCAGATCTAGTCCCTTAAATCTATTCCTCACTTCCACTGTATAATCATAAGGGATTTGATTTAGGTCATATCTGAATGGTCTAGTGGTTTTTCCTACTTTCTTCAATTTCAGTCTGAATTTGGCAATAAGAAGTTCATGATCTGAGCCACAGTCAGCTCCTGGTCTTGTTTTTGCTAACTGTATACAGCTTCTCCATCTTTGGCTGCAAAGAATATAATCAATCTGATTTTGGTGTTGATCATCTGGTGATGTCCACGTGTAGAGTCTTCTCTTGTGTTGTTGGAAGAGGGTGTTTGCTATGACCAGTGCATTCTCTTGACAAAAATCTATTAGCCTTTGCCCTGCTTCATTCCATGCTCCAAGGCCAAATTTGCCTGTTACTCCAGGTGTTTCTTGACTTCCTCCTTTTGCATTCCAGTCCCCTATAATGAAAAGGACATCATTTTTGGGTGTTAGTTCTAAAAGGTCTTGTAGGTCTTCATAGAACCGTTCAACTTCAGCTTCTTCAGCGTTACTGGTTTAGGCATAGGCCTGGATTACTGTAATATTGAATGGTTTGCCTTGGAAACGAACAGAAATCATTCTGTCGTTTTTAAGATTGCATCCAAGTACTGCATTTCAGACTCTTTTGTTGACCATGATGGCTATTCCATTTCTTCTAAGGGATTCCTGCCCACAGTAGTAGATTTAATGGTCATCTAAGTTAAATTCACCCATTCCAGTCCATTTTAATTCTCTGATTCCTAGAATGTCTATGTTCACTCTTGCCATCTCCTGTTTGACCATATCCAATTTGCCTTGATTCATGGACCTAACATTCCAGATTCCTATGCAATATTGCTCTTTACAGCACCGGACCTTGCTTCTATCATCGGTCACATCCACAACTGGGTATTGGTTTTGCTTTTGCTCCATCCCTTTATTCCTTCTAGAGTTACTTCTCCACTGATCTCCAGTAGCATATTGGGCAGCTACCGACCTGGGGAATTCCTCCTTCAGTATCCTATCATTTTGCCCTTTGATACTGTTCATGGGGTTCTCAAGGCAAGTACACTGAAGTGGTTTGCCATTCCCTTCTCCAGTGGACCACATTCGGCTGTGGTCCATGTGATCAGATCAACTAGTTTCCTGTGATTATGATTTCAGTGTTTCTGCCCTCTGATGCCCCCTCACAAGACTCGATAGATGCCCTCCGGCCCCAGTGCAACCAATCACGCACAGAGGCGCGGCCATGAGAAGCTACCCCACACCTGAGGCCAGGGCCGACAGCCGAGAGGAGCTACCCCACGTCCAATAGGCGGTGGCTGCGCGGGTGCAGGAGGGCCGAGAGGAGCTACTCCACCTTCAAGGTCAGGAGGGGCGGCCTTGAGGAGATACCCCTCGTCCAAGGTAAGGTACAGTGGCTGCACTTTGCTGGAGTGGCTGTGAAGAGATTTTCCACGACCAAGGTAAGAGAAACCCAAATAATATACTTTAACAGTATTTTAATCCCAGGTATCATTAGGTGATTAGACAGAACAAGTAGTGGGCATGTATTTTGCTATCTTACTCTCCCTATGAGAAAACTGACTGGTCTTTTCCTACCTTCAGTCCTCTAAGAAAGCCTCATGTAACAAAGATTTTATTGTCCAAGAAATCTATATATGAATTTCAGCTCTGCCACTTAATACCTACATGGCTTCAGGCAAGTCACTTTACTTTTCTGAAACTTAGTTTCCTCATCTATGAAACTGGATAATAGTATTTACCTTACATAAGATTTATTGGATACAAAATGAGATTTTGGACCCTAAGTGTCCACTATAATCCTTGGCATATAGTAGACCTAGAAACAGAAATGCTGGTGATATGGATAAGAATGATTAAATATGTGTTTGTTTCATTTCCTTCTCTGAAGAAGATCAGATTCCAAGTGGTAGTACAATGTGAACAATTTCAAGTCATTGATTATTTTTAGTACTTCTCATGAGGTTTTATAAAGTAGTTTAAGCAAGCAGAAAATTATGTTTTTTGCTTATAAAATGCCAATCAGTTCAGTTCAGTTCAGTCGCTGAGTCATGTCCGACTTGTTGCGACCCCATGAATCACAGCACGCCAGGCCTCCCTGTTTATCACCAACTCCTGGAGTTCACTCAAACTCATGTCCATCGAGTCGGTGATGCCATCCAGCCATCTCATTCTCTGTCGTCCCCTTCTCCTCCTGCCCCCAATCCCTCCTAGCATCAGAGTCTTTTCCAGTGAGCCAACTCTTCTCATGAGGTGGCCAAAGTATTGGAGTTTCAGCTTTAGCATCAGTACTTCCAATGAACACCCAGGATTGAACTCCTTTAGAATGGACTGGTTGGATCTCCTTGCAGTCCAAGGGATTCCCAAGAGACTTTTAGACTACTGTCACTGTAGCTAAGTCAGCATTTATTTCAACAATACTGAAATATTATACTGGGTAAACTCATAGTGAAAGGACAACCCAAAGCCATGCTAAGGAAAACATAGCCATTCCTTTCTCCAGTGGATCTTCCTGACCCAGGGATTGAACCCAGGTCTCCTACCATCTGAGTCACCATGTAAGTCCCATGGCCTAAGTCCATTCAGTAGTAAACAAATTGCAGTCTTCTTGATGGACAGCAGTTAGGTTTCTGTAATGTGGACAGGAGTTAGGTTTCTGTGACCAACCTAGACAGCATATTAAAAATCAGAGATGTTACTTTGCCAACAAAGGTCCATCTAGTCAAGGCTGTGGTTTTTCCAGTAGTCATGTATGGATGTGAGAATTGAACCATAAAGAAGCCTGAGGACTGAAGAACTGATGCTTTTGAACTGTGTTGTTGGAGAAGACTCTTGAGAGTCCCTTGGACTGCAAGGAGATCAAACCAGTGAATCCTAAAGGAACTCAGTCCTGAATATTCATTGGAAGGACTGATGTTGAAGCTGAAACTCCAATACTTTGCCACCTGATGTGAAGAACTGACTCATTTGGAAAGACCCTGATGCTGGGAAAGGTTGTAGGCAGGAGGAGAGTGGGACGACAGAGAATGAGATGGTTGGATGGACTCAATGCACACAAATTTGAGCAAGCTCTGGGAGTTGGTGATGGAAGGGAAGCCTGGAGGGCTGCAGTCCATGGGGTCACAAAGAGACATGCCTGGGCAAATGAACTGAACTGAATGGGGAAGAAGACGGGAACTATAAAAGAAGTTTATGAAAAATATTTATGCAAGTCTTTAAAATACATGAAAGCATTATGTCCTTTGAAATGAAGTCTACTTTTGTCTCTACTAGTTTTTTTTTTTAAATAAACAAGCTATATAGGAAAATTAGAAGTGGAAAATCTTTTCTGTTTGTCACTAATTTGGTTGCTTCATGTGGAGCACTATGCCAGTCTTAAGTGAAGGGAAATAAAGAGATCAATATATTGCAATGTTGATTTCTCCATCTATCTGAAGATAGTGAGGACTACCACACAATAAAACTGACTATGAAGACCAGCATTGCCCCTGAGGATGGCCAAGATACATGGGCTGCTGAGTTGAACAATCTTGGACTCATAAACCTAGGCATTCTGAGGTACCAGCTAGATGGACATTTATATCTGTCTCTGCTCAATGATCTTAAATTTACATGAAATAAAAAAATAAAGCAATTAGATCTTTTAATTCTGAGATAAATACTGCTAAAGTAGTTGAATGGTTGGCACCACCACCACCAACAAAAAAACTATTTGAAGTAGGTTACCTTCTGACATTCAATGCTGAAAACTTTGTCAGGAGCTCAATAAGCCTCCAATTGGAGCTGTAAAACTGTGGTTATTTAAAGTGCAAATCTGGTATATCTTTCAAGTATTAAAAACAGACATTCTTCTTGGCAGCTGTCAGAAGAAACGTGTCTTAGCAAATTTCCTAACTGAACTAAAGTATTCGGCATTTACTTAAAGATTTTGAAGCTATAGCCCAAATTGTAATTAGCATATTTGTTATTGGCACTAAATTATTTCTTTCCAGGAAACAGATGTAAGAGCAAAGCTGAAAGTGATAAAAATTTCATTCTTTATCAGTATAGAAAACTATTCAATGATACTTTTTCATTCTTACTTTTGTCATTTACAATACAACTTTTACCAATATTTCCTATTCATGCACAAAACAAGAAATAACTGATGCTCTGAAAACACATGCCTCCATATTGTTAAGATGGCAGGCAGCCATTGCTATGCAATTGAATCTACATCTAGAATCTTCTTATATCATAGTGCTGTTGGCTGCTGTGAACCCAACTGAAAATTTGAACTGTTGATGGCAGTTAGCATTCACATAAATCTTGAAAGTGACAGCCAGCTAGAGAGAAGAGTGATGAGATTTGGCATCAGCCAAAATCCAAGTACAATATAATATTTTCTTCTAGATTCTTTTAGAAAGTATAAACCTCTCAATTCAGGAGTTGTCTTGGGTCTCTCCCAAGATGAGGAGATGAAGAAAGATTCATTATTTATCCAGTCATGAGAGGTTGGCCTCTGAGAGGCTGAGTTCTTAGTCTGCTTGGCACTGTTGGGTTTATTATTCTGCTCAATCAATCAACCATTTCATACAAATAGCTCAGTTGGCTAATTATTTTGTTTTGGTTTTATTGAACCTGATCAGTTGTTGGAGTGAACTGACTAAATCAGCTGGTTGTGCTGTTGGCTTTAACTCACTATCTAGGCTTATTTGAGGCCCTCGATAGAGTTAAAAACCATGTGCACTGAAATATCCTCCATCTACTGTATTGTTTAGATTTTTTAGAATTTATTTTTAATTGGTGGATAATTGCTTTATAATGTCGTGTTGACTTCTGCCATAAAACAATGCGAATACCATAAATATACATATGTCCTCTCCCACTTGAATGTCCCTCCCATCCCTCTAGATTGTCACAGAGTGCCAGGTTGAGCTCCCTGTTATACAGCAACTTCCCATTAGCTATCTATTTGACATATGGTAATGTATATGTTTCAATGCTACTCTCTCAATTAGTCCCATCCTTTCCTTCTTCTGCTATAGCCACAAGTCTGTTCTCTAATGTCTGGGTCTCTATTCCTGCCCTGCAAATAGGTACATCAGTACCTATTGTTTTAGAGTGCATATATGTGAGTTAGTATATGCTTTTTGTTTTTATCTTCTGACTTACTTCATTCGGTATAATAGGCTTTAGGTTCATCCACCTCACTAGAACTGACTCAAATTCATTCCTTTTTATGGCTGAATGATAAAATCCCTTGCAGGAGGAAATGGCTACCTACTCCCGTATTCTTGCCTGGATAATCCCTTGGACAGAAGAGCCTGCAGGCTATAGTTTATGAAGTTGTGAAGAGTCGGGCATGACGAAGCAACAGAGCACAGCATACACAGCATAATATTCCATACACTGAAAAACTTGCACAAGATAATCCAAGATGTACTGAGTGTACCTACAATTATTTTTAAGTTGAGTAGCTTGCTTGGGTGTCACTCTATAATATACTGCAAATGTGAACACCGGGGGAGGAGAGAGCAGGGTGGGACAAACTGGGAGAGAGCAGCATTGACATATATACACTACCATGTGTAAAACATAGCTAGCAGAAAGCTGCTGTACAGCACAGGAAGCTCGGCTTGGTGCTCTGTGATGACCTGAGGGGGTGGGCAGTGTGATGGGGGTGGGTGGGAGGGAGGTCAAGAAAGAGAGGAGGATATATGTATACATGTAGCTGATTCCCTTTTTCGTACATTAAAAGTTAACACAACATTGTAAAGCAATTTTACTCCAATTAAAAAAAAAAAATCACGTCCAACTCATACGCCAAATAAATGTATGTGAGTATCTTTACATATGTACAAGGACCTCTCTCTGCCTCTTACTGTTGCTTCATCATTGACTTGGGGTAAGAAATTTTGCAATTTTTTCATTGTTCCTCTCATTGGCAGAAGGTATTTACAATATTCTCATATTGTGCATGACGTGTCACCATCAACCAGGTTAAACTGTGAAAAGTCACAAGATAAAACAAGGGAATTAAAAAATCTATGCTTTTACTTCTTCCTATATTATCTAAAAAAAAAAAAAAATCAGATTTTTCTCTTCTGAAATGAACGGCACACTTTTGCTCTTGAAACACATGGTGTGTTGTTAAACAAAGGAGTGTCTGGTAACTTTCAATGGAAAGCCTGTCCGCTTTTACTGTGGCTGACGTTATAGGTTCACCACATTCTTCAGTGAACTTGGTGTAGAAACTTGCTCTTTCTCTCCTTTCTTCTTTTTTCTTTCTTCCTCTCTCCTTCTTCCTTTATGTTTTTAGACAAAATCCAAACATAAAAATCCCATTTTAAAAATTATACCCTGGGGTATTCACTCACAGCTTATTTCTAAATCTAAGGCAGAGACCCTTAAAGAGTTGATCAAAGAGATATAGGATCTTTACTGTTATGATAAACTTAAATGTTTAAGATAGTAAAGTTTGAGAGTGGGGTGATGATGGAAGAAGGAATATGTTATTTGATGCATGAAGCTCATAAATGTCTAAGAAGATTTTGTTGGGGGAATGGAGGGGGAAAATATGCAATTCAGGGCATTATTAAAAAATAAAAGTCTAAATTAAAGGAAAGAGGGACTGTTTTTCATGTTTATAAATATTGGATGTGGGAATTAACATTAAGTGTGGAAATGAGCCACCTGATGGGGATTTTGTTTAACTCAGTATTTAAAATCACTTGTTTCTGTTACAAATGACTAAGCTTTATGGATAAGAAAGAGTACAGCATAGCAACCAGTTTGGTGAGAGTGAATACTTGGATCTGGAGAAGGGAAAGAATTTCCCAGGCTTATCAGTCAAAGGTTGACTTTAGATGCCTATAAGGAAGGCAACATATAATTTAAGATCCATGCGGGGAACTTTTCAGGGTGAAAAGGAATGCCATTAATATCCATGCTGAGACAAAAAGCATAAACGGAGCCAATCCCAGTTAAATTGGTTGTATGTCACCCTCCTAATGGGCAGAATGCTATGAAGCAAACCTCTCTGGAAGGACTGCCTTAGAGATGCAGCTGGAGAGTGTGTGTGGGCCTTGTTGATCAAGTTTAGAGTCTAATCATCCTTGAGTCATCAGACTCTTCATTCCAGGGGCATAAAGTCTTAATATGACTTTAACCATCATAACCAGAGCAACTGTACTCCTTATGGAATAGTTCAGATAAATTTTGAGCTTTATTTTAAGGCTGTGAGCCTTATCAACTCTGGAGAGTATAGTCTTAACCAGGTACTGGAAACTGTATCTAGTGTACAGAAATAAAAGAATGAATGTCTTCAGAATACTAAGATATAGACAAAGGTGGTTAATCTGTGGGTAAAATAAGATAGATTTTAAGACAAAATTGTTTTAAGTTACTTATTTTAAGTTATTTTAAGACAAAAGAAATATGAATGAATATGTGTGATTTATTCATTTTTCCTGAAACAATATTATTTTTCCACAGTGGAAGTATGGGAAATTAAACTGTTTCATCATAGCACACAGTGTATCAATATTTGTTCATTTTTATTGCTGAATAGTATTCTTTTCCCCCTGCCCCACCCCCTCATCACACACATACCATTTGCATTACTTGGTAAGTGCTATATGTGACTTGTGACTGAATGCCTTAAAGACCTACATTCTTTCTTTTATTCCTGTTTTGGAGTCTGTGAAGGATTCAACTTAGATTGTGATATTGGTGAAACAGTTTAGTTTCCCATACTTCCACTGTGGAGAAATAATCAGTTCAGTTCAGTTCAGTCGCTCAGTCGTGTCTGACTCTTTGCAACCCCATGAATCACAGCATGCCAGGCCTCCCTGTCCATCACCAACTCCCGGAGCTCACTCAAACTCATGTCCATCGAGCTGGTGATGCCATCCAGCCATCTCATTCTCTGTCGTCCCCATCTCCTCCCACCCCCAATCCCTCCCAGCATCAGACTCTTTTCCAATGAGTCAACTCGTCGCATGAGGTGCCAAAGTATTGGAGTTTCAGCTTCAGCATCAGTCCTTCCAATGAACACCCAGGATTGATCTCCTTTAGATATTGCACAGCAAAGGAAACTATAAGTAAGGTGAAATGATAGCCCTCAGAATGGGAGATAATAATAGCAAATTAAACAACTGACAAAAAGTTAATTTCCAAAATAAACAAGCATCTCATACAATTCAATGCCAGAAAAACAAACAATCCAATCAAAAAGTGGGAAAAAGACCTAAACAGACATTTCCCCAAAGAAGGCATACAGATGACTAACAAACACATGAAAAGATGCTCAGCATCGCGCATTATTAGAGAAATACAAATCAAAACTACAATGAGATATCACCTCACACTGGTCAGAATGGCCATCATCAAAAAAGTCTATAAAGAATAAATGCTGGAAAGGGTATGGAGAAAAGGGAATGTTCTTGCACTGTTGGTGGGAATGTAAATTGATACAGCGACTATAAAAGACGGTATGGAGATTCCTTCAAAAACTATGAATAAAAGCACCATATGACCCAGCAATCCCACTCCTACGCATATACCCTGAGGAAATCAAAATTGAAAGACACATGAATCCCATTGTTCATTGCAGCACTATTTACAATGGCTAGAACATGGAAGCAATCTAGATGTCCATCGACAGATGAATGGATAAAGAAGTTGTGGCACATATACACAATGAAATATTCAGTTCAACTCAGTCGCTCAGTTGTGTCCGACTCTCTGTGATCCCATGGACTGCAGCACGCCAGGCCTCCCTGTCCATCTCCAACTCTCGGAGTACCCAAACTCATGTCCATTGAGTCGGTGATGCCATCCAAACATCTCATCCTCTGTCATCCCCTTCTTCCCCTGCCTTCAATCTTTCCCAGAATCCGGGTCTTTTCAAATGAGTCAGCTCTTCGCATCAGGTGGCCAAAGTACTGGAGTTTCAGCTTCAACATCAGTCCTTCCAGTGAACACCCAGGACTGATCTCCTTTAGGATGGACTGGTTGGATCTCCTTGCAGTCCAAGGGACTCTTAAAAGTCTTCTCCAACACCACAGTTCAAAAGCATCAATTCTTTGGCACTTGTCTTTTTTTATGGTCCAACTCTCACATCCATACATGACTACCGAAAAAACCATAGCCTTGACTAGAGTCACCTTTGTTTCTCAGCCATAAAAAGAAACACATTTGAGTCAGTTCTGATGAGGTGGATGAACCTAGAGCCTATTATACAGAGTGAAGTAATTCAGAAAGAGAAAGATAGATATCACATACTAACACATATAGACAGAATCTAGAAAAATGGTCCTGGAGAATTTATTTGCAGGACAGCAATGGAGAGACAGACATAGACAATAGACTTATGAACGTAGGGAGAGAGGAGGAGAGGGTGGGATGTACAGAAAAAGTGACATGGAAACTTACATCACCATATGTAAAATAGATAGCCAATGGGAATTTGCTGTATGTCTCAGGAAACTCAAACAGGGGCTCTGGATCAACCTAGAGGGGTGGGAAGGGGAGGGAGATGGGAGGAAGTTTCAAAAGGGAGGGGATATACGTATTCTTATGGCTGATTCATGTTGAGGTTTGACAGAAAACAACAAAATCTGTAAAGAATTATCCTTCAATTAAAAAATAAGCTAATTGAAAAAAAAAAAGAAGCTCCAGAAAAAGATGCTGCATTGGAAGAATGTACATTACAGAAAAGGCAGCTGGAATTTCAACACATTGATGTGCAGTATCTGCCATTCTGAGACGATCAGAAAACATAGCTGACTAACCCAGGATTCCTAGAAGAAAATGATATTTAGATCTTAATAGGTCCAGCCTTTTGAATGAATGGGGAAAGTGTGTCACAAGTAGGAGAATCCATACTTTAAAAACTCAGAAATGAAAGAGGATGTCACAGTCAAGATTTTAAAGTAGTTTGGTATGCAGAAAGGTAGAAACAACTAGGAAAAAGACAAAAGATGAGGTGAGAGAGGTGGCAAAGGCCAGATGGCTAAAGGCCTGGTAGTCATCAGCTCATTAAGAAGTGTTAACTCTATTCCATAAATTATGGAGATTTACTACAAAGTCTGGGAGTTCTCAGTTTCATCCCCTCCACATTCTTAACAAGAATAGGAATTTCCTCACTTTCACTTTTAATTTTTTGTTTCAGAAGAAATTTGGGCACATACTCATGATACCAGACCTAGTGGCAGAGAACCCAGGAAGAGGAAAATGTTATTCCCTCCTAGTCACCAGATAAAAAAGTAAAAACCGTGCATCTTCCTATCAAATTGAAGCAAAGGCCCTATGTCACCAGGCAGTAGCTAATGCTGAATTGTTCTCATTTAAGTTTATAAGCATAAGCAATATATTATGTTTTGCAAAATGTTAGGCAGAGGAAGGATAGAAAGATGGAATGCTTCTAATATTCTCTAAGGTAGTAATACAAATGTTTGATTTTTGGAAGACTTCAACTGATTGAAAAGTCATTAAGATCATCAAAAATGACCTTATTAATATAACAACTTCTAGGTACACTCTTAGAAAGTGAAAAGTGAAAGTGCTATTTGCTCAGCCATGTTTGGTTCTTTGTGACCTCATGGACTGAAGCCACCCACGCCCCCTCCCAGGCTCTCCTGCCCATGGAATTCTCCAGGCAAGAATACAGGAGTGTGTTGCCCAGAGGATCTTCCTGACCCAAGGATCAAACCTGGGTCTCCTGCTTTAAAGTCAACTTCTTTACCATCTGAGCTACCAGGGAAGCCCCTCTTAAACAAGGGTTAAATCAGAAAAGCTCTTAAAACATCACTTAGTTACCTTCCTTGCTCTCAAGCAGAATGGTGTTTGCTGCAGCTGAATCAAAAGATATTAATAATTACTTTTGTTTCCCAAAGTCAATGTTAGACAAATCTTTCCTATATCCACCTTAAATGCATTCTATATGACTCTAAAACATTTTGTGTGTGTATGAAAATAATGAATATTTGATTATTGGTGGCTCAGCCATAGAGAATCTGCCTGCAATTCAGAAGACCTGGGTTTGATCCCTGGGTTGGTAAGATCCCTTGGGCATCCCAATCCAGTACACTTGCCTGTAGAATCCAGGGGACAAGAGGAGCCTGGCAGGCTGTAGTCCATTGGGTCACACAGAGTTGGATAGGGCTGAAATGACTGAGCAGGAATGGTAATAGCATTCCTTGACCTATGATTGTTATTATCACCTTAGCTTTTTTCCAGCAAATATCTTCCTTTCAATATTTCCTCTAAGCCCATATTATCTTTCTCTGACCTTTCTCTGTGGTTAACTTTAAGAATTCTTTCTTGGATCAATTAATATTAATACAAATAAGTTTCTGTGGCCCCACCATCAAAATAGAAGAACAAAGTATATTTTTCCTGGTCTTTTAAAAATTGATCCTGATTAGTATACTTACTTCCAAGAATACTGATGTCTTTAAGTGGATTTAGTTTTTCTAATATTTTATATCAATTAATAGAAAAACACATATAAGAAAACAAATATACCAAGAGGATAAGTAATTTATTCATTAGCCTTTCATTACAGCCTTATCCAAAAAGTAAATTTTCTTCTAGTGAAGTCTTTCCCCCAAACTCTGCTATAATGCAGGGGAAATTACTGATTTTTACCCTTCTGTATTCAATTCTGCAATTAACATATGAACTTTTAAACCTAAAAATTCCGGTGGAACATTGGTAAATAGCAGCAGTAACATATATCAGAGGGTGTTCACGTTTCTGGTATGTGACGGCCCACAGAAGAGGGTTATTTTATATTGGTCTTTTGTATTTTTACATTTGACTGATTGAGTCAATGGAAAGCAGCCCTAATTGTTGCTTTATAGGCGGACGATGTTTTCCATCACTGGCACATACTGAACTAAACCTTCAGGGAGTGAAACAGGGCTGGGCTGCTGTTTTCTGTTACTCTGCAAATCAGAAAAAGATTGGTAGTTCTGATTAATCTTTTATTTTGTTTAGTTGCCTACACAACACCCTGCCAAATTACTTTATAATAAATAATAAAAGTCACTGAGAACTATGTGTTTATTCTCACCACCAATCCAAATAAAAGGTTTTCTGTAAATGAGTTATTTCTAATAAAGCACAAAGCTAGAAGAAAAATATTAAAAGCAAATTGGCTGCATGGTTTTATGTTAGTAGAATGTACAAAACTTGAGAAGAGTTCAGCTAATGGTGATGTGGTTTTGAAGGCTCTAAAAAAATCTAAAGGCAGCAAAGCAAATCCAAATGTATCTCTTCATCTTGTAAAATGGCATTTAATGAATAAAACTTACTATTAGGGTAAACACAATGCTATTCAGATTCTCCACAACAGTGGACTTCAGAAATATAATTTGTTGGGTATGTTAGAATAACATTTTTTTTGAAAATGTGCTAAAATAAAATAAGCATTAGACTCTAAATGAAAAAAGACTGCATTTAATAGCAAACAGAGTGTAATGTTGCCATACACACTTTCTCAATGGGAAAATGAGTTAATGAGATCATTCTTATGCAAGAATATGATGAACATCAAAGTATGATTACTACTAAGCACACATATAGTTCTTTGAAAAACACAGAATGGCTTATATTCATTTAATGGTTCCTGAGCACCACCAACCACTGCTCTCATTTCCACAGATGAGGAAGTGAAGATGTAAAATAATCAAATTATTCATATGAGATAACAAATGAGTTCACGGCCATGCCAAGATCCAGCTCATCCAGAATGATTCATATATGGGGCAACTGCAACTCTGAATCTTGGCATTCCTAGCTGGGGTGATACAGCTGACTCCCTGAAACATGACGACCAAAGAATCATTAGCAAATGTGACATCTGGAAGTTGTTTCAATAGTGCAGGATGTTAAAGCAAGTGTGTGGGGGTAATTAATTGATTTAGCACATTTAAGGGAAGTTTCTTCTCAATTACAATACTTACTGGGAAATAATGGTGTACTTAAGAAACAACATTTTTTCCATGGCTAGGGTTACTATCATGTCGTTTCTTTCTCCCTTAGTGGACAATGTAGGTACTTAAGTTGAGGGTTTCAGCTATAAAATGTGTCTTAAAATGCTGGTCAATAGGATATTGGATAACTTTCTGGAAATTTTCAAAAGATCTGCTCCTAATACATTAAATTATATGGCTTCAGATGTATTTAGTTATTTTGCTTAACTGTTACAGTGACTTCCCTCACCTAATAATTCAAACACCTCTTAAACTACTGAAAAACCATTAGGATATTCATTGATTCTATAAGCTGGAGGTTACAAGTGTATTTTACACAGTCAAGAATTTTTAGAACTCAAAGGCTTCCTCTATTATTTGTTAAGTGGCTACTTTGCTGACAGAAAAAATGGAACATGGAGTTCAGTTCAGTGGCATTAATGGCAACAACCCAAACCGAAACCAAACCAAACAAAAATAATCGCATTGAGGTCTTGTGGCAAAAAGAGTTAGTTAAAATTCTATGGAGCTGATAGGTTTCGTTGAAGTTGAAAATAATTAGAAGATAATGAACTCAGTAAAAAATTCTAAAACACTTAGCTCTGGGTGGAATTAGAATAACTTCCTGGCTGAATTATAAAATACCTATTTGACAATAAGATCAGCTTTGGTTCTTCAGAAGGTAGCCTATTTCATGTGCAGTCTAGTAATTAAGGGGAAATGAGGAAAAAGAATTACATTGACAGAGAGCAATGTATGAACAAACTCAGAGTGAGGCAAAGGAAGTGTCACCTGGAAACACCATCTTGATCTCTCAAAATACTTTATCATCTTTGTACTGATGAATTCGTCACATTTCAAAGTCTAAACTCAGTCCTGCAGACTTCATAATTCAGTCTCTCTATTGTTGCAGATTTGGAAGAATGGGACATGTAAACACAAATGGCAAACCTCAAAAAATATGGAACTAGACTATCAATTTATTCACTCACTTTCAGTTCAGTTCAGTTCAGTCGCTCAGTCGTGTCCGACTCTTTGCGACCCCATGAATCACAGCACGCCAGGCCTTCCTGTCCATCACCAACTCCCCGAGTTCACTCAAACTCATGTCCATCAAGTCTGTGATGCCATCCAGCCATCTCATTCTCTGTCATCCCCTTCTCCTCCTGCCCCCAATCCCTCCCAGCATCAGAGTCTTTTCCAGTGAGTCAGCTCGTCGCATGAGGTGACAAAGTATTGGAGTTTCAGCTTTAGCATCAGTCCTTCCAATGAACACCCAGGATCGATCTCCTTTAGGATGGACTGGTTGGATCTCCTTGTAGTCCAAGGGACTCTCAAGAGTCTTCTCTAGCACCACAGTTCAAAAGCATCAATTCTTCGGCGATCAGCTTTCTTCACAGTCCAACTCTCACATCCATACATGACCACTGGAAAAACCATAGCCTTGACTAGACGGACTCACTTTGATAGATCCAATTCAATTAGAAGCTATCTTTGTGAAATTATGGATAAGGAAGTCTCTATAGATGTAGAAGACTAGAATTACCAAAAGTTACTTGGTAAGGTTTGAGCCAGAGTAAGGAAATTAGAATGCATATGAGCATTATATTTTGACAGCAAGATGAAACTATCTTCGTGTGCTCACAGGACATCATCTTACACAAAATGTGCCAGATTGTTTCTTTCAAAGTTTGTTTTCTTTTACTTTACCTCTTCCAAATAATTCCCTATGCCATCTCACCAGATTTTTCTGACTGGCTGGTTCAGATATTTGATTTAGTTAAAGCAGATTTCTGGCTTCCCATGGATTTTGTACATGTTTTTTGAAATCCATTTAATGTTGATTCAATACTTGAATTCTTAATAGGAAACTAACTTTCAGTGTTTTAGGAATTAGGAGCGTTCAGTACCTGGGGAGCAAAGTATGCTTAGGGTGGAGTCATGTTTATTAAGAGTGTAGAGCCAGTCCAGGTTCGATGCATGATACAGGATGCTCGGGGCTGGTGTACTGGGATGAATCAGAGGGATGGGATGGGGAGGGAGATGAGAGGGGGGTTCACGATGGGGAACACATGTACACCTGGGTCAGATTCATGTCAATGTATGGCAAAGCCAATACAATAATATAAAGTAATTAGCTTCCAATTAAAATTTAAAAATACAATAGAAGTTAAATTAAAAAAAGGTTGAATGGAACTGGCTGATCAAGGGTCCTTTATGTCTTGCTACTAAGATGGGTTATAATTTGTAGGCATTTTGAGAAGGTGAGAAATGCAAGATTTTGAGTGAAAAAGTGATTAATCACAGGGAGAGTGAAGAGAACAAGATGGGAGTCAGCTTAGGGCATTAATGTGCATATGAGCACTGATTTGTTTGACTCTGGTCAAAATACACATATATCCATATCTTGTTGGCTAAGCGAAAAAAGTCATAGTTGTAAAACTATTAATAACAGGGAAAGGAGGCAGAATAGACAGGTAGGAATCAGGTCATAAGGGTTTGAATGACGTGCTATAAAATGTGAGGTGTCATTAAAGAAATTGATGGTGTTAGTAGATTTGTCTCTTAGAAGATATCTCTGCGTGCTAAGTAGCTTCAGTTGTCTCTGACTCAGCGACCCTATGGACTGTAGCCCCCAAGCTCCTCTGTCCATGGGATTCTCCAGGCAAGATACTGGAGTGGGTGCCATGCCCTTTTCCAGGGCAGCTTCTCTATCCAGGGGTAGAAACCAGTGTCTCTTATGTCTTCTGCACTGGCAGGTGTTTTTTTGGTTTTGTTTTGTTTTTTACCACTAGCACCACCTGGGAAGCCCAAAAGATATCTCATGCATTCTTAAAAGTATATTAGATGCAAGAATGAAGGCAAGCAGAGAACTTCAACAGATTTTATGGTAATACAAGTAATAAATGTCAATGGTCTGAACTTGCGACAGTAACCATAGAACAAAAGAGACAAATTTGAAAGAATCTAAAAAAGTATGGTGAATAGGATCTGATGTCCAAGGTAGACTGAAGAGAAGTAGAGAAGAAAACAAAGAACAGTTTGAGAACTTGGGTACACGGTGATGTTTTTCATTGTTTTAGAAAGTGTAGAATAGAGTACGTTGAGTGTGTTGCAGACTGTGCAGATTTGAAAAAAAAAATTCATTTAGGATATGTATTTGAGTTATCAGGAATTCACTTGGAAAGATTCAGTAGAGAGCTAGAGTTCTGAATCTGAACCTCAGAAGAGAGATACATATTGTGGGAAGAGAATGAGACCGAACATTTACTTTTTAGGGGTAGCAGTTGAACCATGGATCTAGATGAGAGAGAGTGTCCATCGAGAAAGAGCATGCAGGTGAAGATGAAAACAACCAGTGTTCCTTTGAAACACAGCTCATACATAATAAAGAACTGGGTGGAAAAATAGGATATTACAAAAGATAATGGATAATAAAGGCCAAAGAGGAAAAAGTAAAGGCAGAAGAGCATACAGTCAAGAAAGGAGTGACCCGTAGGAGGGATTAATGGGACGTGAAGAATAGGTATGACAAATGAAAGATCATTCCCTATTTAGAAGATCATCAGTGAGGGAAGATAAAGATATGGCACTGACGGGAGGAGAAGTGTGCCAGACCCCTCTCCTATAAGCTCTAGTAGTACCTGTGCATGACCACATACTAGCAACTGCCCTGCAGCTGCTGACTTAGCTGACGCCTGAACCGATGGAAAGATCCTTGAAGGCAAGGATTGCATATAATCTGGTTATGACTTTTTAGTGTGTTTAACACTTTGTGCTTGTAATAGTTCAGTAAATGTGCAATGAATGGAAGATTCAGAATTGAGGAAGCGTTTTTATGAGCCGAAAGGAAATAGTTAATGGAGAGAAAGAGGCTACAAAGAATAACCTACAAAGCCAGGGAGTCTGATTTGCTTATAAATGGGATCAAGCATTGATGATTTTGAACTGTGGTGCTGGAGAAGACTCTTGAGAGTCCCTTGGACTGCAAGGAGATCCAACCAGTCCATTCTAAAGGAGATCAATCCTGGGTGTTCATTGGAAGGACTGATGCTAAAGCTGAAACTGCAGTACTTTGGCCACCTCATGCGAAGAGTTGACTCACTGGAAAAGACTCTGATGCTGGGAGGGATTGGGGGCGGGAGGAGAAGGGGATGACAGAGATGAGATGGTCTGATGGCATCACCGACTTGATGGACATGAGTTTGAGTGAACTCTGGGAGTTGGTGATGGACAGGGAGGCCTGGCGTGCTGTGATTCGTGGGGACGCAAAGAGTCAGACACGACTGAGCAACTGAACTGAACTGAACTGAGAACATAGTTGGAAGCTTTTATTCAAAGTTTAATGAAAGACTTATCCTCCCTCCTCTAAAATAGAAGGAAATGAAAAGACATGGATTCATACCTGAATTAAATGTTTAGATAGCTGTCTAAGAAGTGAAGGAAATTTATTCTGGATAGCCTTGTTTGCTTACTGAAGTAGGATGCATTTATTGAGTGCCTAATAAATACCAGGCACATGTATTCCTAATATCGATTCATTTGTGAATCTATATTTATAAAAGAGATCTGTTTTTAGTTTCATTTTTTGGTATAATGTTTGTCAGATTTTGATGTCAGAATTATCCTGGATTCATAAAATAGTTTTGATTGCTTTCCATATTTTTTCCTGTGTTTTGGAACAAATTATATAGAATTGAGTTTATTAGTCTCTTTAAAGTTTCAAATAATTCACTAGTAAAACAATCCCTGGAGAATTTGGAGTAATTTTTTGAAATGTTTTTCATTATGCCTAGGGGTACTATTCAATTCAAATTCTTCTAATTTTTATAAATTTATATTTTAGCTTATATCTTTCATGAAAATCACCCATTTCATACAGTTTTATATATTTACTGCATACATAGGGCCTTGCATTGTAATTTCATACATTTTACTCTATTTGATTTGAGTATCCTTTTTCTTTCTAACTCAATAATTTCTCCTTTTTAATAATCAGGGTTTCAAGAAACCTATCTTCTCTAATTTTATTGTCAAGAATCCATGAGCTCATTAATCTATTTTTTCCCTGATTTTAATTCATTAAACTTTACTTTTAAACATTATTTTATTTTTCTTTTATTCTTGGTTATTTTATTGTTTTGCTAATTCTTATTTAATAATAATATGTATGTTTAAAGTTGTGAAATTTCCACTGAATGTAGGCTTTTGCCACTGATTCCTCCAGGACTGCTTTCTATTATTATTTTTTGCCAAATAAGTCTTTGATCATCCTTTCATTTTTAATTTTATTGTATGTCACTGCAGCCATTGTAAGTAGCAAAGAGTTGAAATTTTTTATCCTGATCTGAAGCTTTCAGTATAAAAACTTAACTAGCTCATTTTGAGTGTAACAAATGATATTTAGCTTTTTTCTCTGTCATTATCTTTTTAACATTTATTTTTTTCCTTTTGCTATGTGAGTTATGTCATATTTTTTTCCGTGTATAAGAAAGTTCATTACAACACTTAAAAATTTATGAACATTGACTTTCAATTTTAAATGTTTTGATTACCAAAGAGTGAACCTATATTCTCTCTTCTTATGAAATTTTAAAGCAAACTAATTAGAAAATAGAGGCTTCTTAGGTGGCAGAGTCCACCTGCCAATGCAGAAGACACAGGAAATGTGGGTTCGATCCCTGGGTAAGGAAGGTCCCCTGGAGAAGGAAATGCAAACCATTCCAGTATTCTTGCCTGGAGAATCCCATGGCCAGAAGACCCTGGCAGGCTACAGTCCACGGGGTTGCAAAGAGTCAGAGTACACACACACAAACACCCACACGCAGAAAATAAAGGAAAGGAAGAACTACTAATAGTTGCTCGAAGTTTGTTCAGGAATGTGGGGAATGAAAATAGACTATTTTTCCACACAGTTTTTTTTTCTCTTTTAACCTGCAGAGACTAGCTGGGTGTGTTTACACAATACTCTTAAAAATAAATAAATAAACAGTTGAGGACAGCTACTCTCTAAACACCCATGCAACACACTTAATAACCAGGTGATAAAGGACTTATTTTCCAGTGGAGCAAGTGAGGGTCTATGCAGATTAGAGGCTGCAGAGAGGCCTGTCATGAGGACATGGATGCCTTCCTCAGGGCATGCATGTCATCCAGGAAAAAAGGAGAGAAAAAAAGAAGCCTTGAAAAAGCAGAAACGGTGTTTGATGGAAACATGTTTGAAGATTTAGAAAAAGAACTGTGTACATCAGATAAAATGAAAGTTAACTGTAAGCACTCTCGCATCTTTTAACCATAAGTGACATAGAAACTTCACATGAAGTTAATGACAGTTACAGATATTTTTAGTGTATAAATTTACACAGTCACTTGTAGTGTGTAAATTCCTCACATAAATAACATATTTTAAAATTCTGCTTAAGCATGTTTCATGATTTTTTAAAATAATCCTTGAAATTATCAAATGTTGCTAGACCCCATCTGGGTGTGAATTTTGTGTGTTAGTGAATTTCAATCTATACTCTTGGATAAGAGAAAGGAAGAAATTTTTCACATGAAGAAAATTTACTTTTCTTTTAAAACATTCCTCAATATTGTTTCTTACCCCTCAGGAATGTCAAACATGTATATACTAGATTGCTAGGCTCTGCCATTTACTTCTACTGTGTGTTCCCTTATCCTTTTCAATAAGCTTTTCCTCTACAGTCTCAGAGACTCATTTTCAGCTGTTCTTTATATTCGATATTTTATTTCACTAATGTTAATTTTTCTATGCTGGCTTTTGTAGTTGGCAGACAGCATTCATACTACCTTGCCTCTGGTACTCCTATATCTCAAGGCCCAAAAGCCTGGGAATGGAATTTTCCAAAATTCCCTACTAAAAGGAGCCTAGATACAAGCTAAGTCTATTGATGAGGGGCAGTCACATGATATTTGAAAGGTAGAGGTCATTCTGCTTCCTCGGTTACTGGTAACATAACACTGGCTTTGGCAAATAAAAATTTTTGCAATGTTCTTCACTCTCTCCTGCCATTTACCTGTATTAGGGTGATGAAGCAGCTATGAACTCAGCAATGGTTTCCTGCAGTCTGAAATTAATTTTCTAAGAATTCCTTGCTGGAGACTTTTATTACAGAATTATTAACTGTGTCTCTCTGCTGTAAAGTCCTCCGGGATATCATCATCATCTTTTCTGCTGTTCTAGCTGCAGGAATCAGAGAAACATTTTATTATCTCCTTATCAAGGTAAACGTGGGAAAGGACATCATTTTCCTTTCACAGTAGCATCGTCTCATTGCATACTACAATTTACACTTAACTATCTTGTTCAGTTCAGTTCAGTCGCTCAGTCGTGTCTGACTCTTTGCGACCCCATGAATCACAGCACACCAGACCTCCCTATCCATCACCAACTCCTGGAGTTCACTCAAACTCACCTCCATCGAGTCGGTGATGCCATCCAGCCATCTCATTCTCTGTCGTCCCTTTCTCCTCCTGCCCCCAATCCCTCCCAGCATCAGAGTCTTTTCCAGTGAGTCAACTCTTCGCATGAGGTGGCCAAAGTATTGGAGCTTCAGCTTTAGCATCAGTCCTTCCAATGAACACCCAGGACTGATCTCTAGACCTCCTCTTAGAAAGGCTTCTCTTCCATCTCTCTACTTCAACCCATCTCCTCTTGCCTGGGGACTTTTTGGTGCAATGCAGCGGGAAGAAAGATCAGGCCAGGCCAGCTTATCACATCTATGAAGACTAAGCAAAAGATGATGTTTGCTAGCAGCAATGATAGAGAATTCCAGTGCCTATCACCTGACTCCTTTTCTGTTTCTAACAAGAATCAGATAGAATCTTGGCATTGTGACCTTTGATTTGGCAGTGCTTGGATGCCAAGAACACAGATAATAATAGATCAATGCACTTCATCAATATTAACAATTTCTCTGCTTCAAAAGAAATCATGAAGGACTTCGTTGGTGGCACAATGGTAAAGAATCCGCCTGCCAATGCAGAGGACACGAGTTTGATCCCTGGTCTGGGAAGATCCCACATGCCTTGGAGCAACTAAACCTGTGTGCTACAACTACTAAGCCAGCAATCTAGAGCCTGTGAGCCATAACTGCTGAAGCCCATAAGCCTAGGGTCTGTGCTATGCAATAAGAGAGACCATAGCGATGAGAAGTCTGTGCACCACAAGTAGAGAGTAGCCCCTGCTCTCCAAAAGTCAAGACGGCTCTCTCACAGCAATGAAGACTCAGCACAGCCAAAGATAAATAAATATTTTTTAAAAAGATATCATGAAGAAAAGCGGAAAACTTACCGACTGAGAGGAACTATTAATATTTGCAAATCATATCAGATAAGAGACATGTATTCAGAATATTTAAAGACCTATTATAACTCAATAATAAAAGAAAAATAAAATAATTTACAAAAATGAAAGGATTTGAATAGACATTTCTTTAAAAAGATATACAAATAGCCAATGAGCAAATAAAAAGTTGCTCAATTTCATCAACCATACAAATCAAACACCCAATGAAAAGTCCAATGACTATCACTTCATAACCATCAGAATGACTCTGATTAAAAAAAAGAAGAGAGACAATAGTAATCGATGTTGGTGAGGATGAAGAGTAATTGAAAACCCTAATACAACTGAAAATGTAAAATGATAAAACCACTTTGAAAAACAGTTTGGCAGTGACTCAGAATGTTAGTAATTTGGCAATGGGAAGAGCTGACTTGTTGATAAAGACCCTGATGCTGAGAAAGACTGAAGGCAGGAGGAGAAGAGGTTGACAGAGGATGAGATGGTTGGATAGCATCATTGACTCAATGCACATGGGTTTGAGCAAACTCCAGGAGGTGGTGATGGACAGGGAGGCCTGGCGTGCTGCAGTCCATGGGGTCACAGAGAGCTGGACACGCCTGAGTGACTGACTGAATAAGAAACAAAACATTAAAGTTACCGTTTGACTCAGCTATTCCACTATTAGATATCTATCTGGAAGAAATGAAAACACATGTTAACAGAAAAAAAACTGTACACAAATGTTCATATCTACACTGTTCATAATGGACAAAAAAGGGAAATGTCCAAAGACAAACACAATTACAATATATTCACACAATAGAATGCTATTCAGCAGTACAAAGGAAAGTACTGATTCATAATGAAAACAGGGATAAAAGATGCCCATCATAAATGATCCCATATTGTATACAGCTCCATGTATATGGAATGTTCAGAACAGGCAAATATGTAGAGAAAGGAAGTAAATTAGTAGTTGTGTAGGACTCAGAATAGGAGGCAGAAATAGGCAGTAACTTCTAATGGGTACAAGATATCTTTCTAGGTTGATAAAAATGCTCTAAAATTAGATGATGGTGATGATTACTAAATTGTATAGATACATTAAAACAATTGACTGCACTGTACACTCTAAAGGATAAACATTACGGCATCAAAGTATATATCAATAAATCTGTTATTTTAATTTTTTCTTTTTTAGCATTACAGGAAAGAGCTACATAGGTACTCTTCCTCAGTTCAATTCAGCTCAGTTAAGTCACTCAGTCGTGTCTGACTCTCTGTGACCCCACGGACTGCAGCATGCCAGGCTTCCCTGTCCATCACCAACTCCTGGAGTCCATCGACTCGGTGATGCCATCCAGCCATCTCATCCTCTGTCATCCCCTTCTCCTCCTGCCTTCAATCTTGCCCAGCATCAGGGTCTTTTCTAATGAGTCAATTCTTCCAATCAGGTGGCAAAAATATTGGAGCTTCAGCTTCAGCATCGGTTCTCCCAGTGAATACTCAGGACTGATCCTTTAGAATAGATTGATTTGGTCTCCTTGCAATCCAAGGGACTCTCAAGAGTCTTCTCCAACACCATAGTTCAAAAGCATTATTTCTTCGGCCATCAGCTGTCTTTTTGCTGCAACTCTCAAATCCATACATGACTGCTGGAAAAACCATAGCTTTGACTAGATGAATCTTTGTTGGCAAAATAATGTCTTCGCTTTTTATTATGGTATCTAGGTTTGCCATAACTATTCTTTGAAGGAGCAAGAGTTTTTTTAATCTCATGGCTGTAGTCACCATCTGCAGTGATTTTGGAGCCCAAGAAAATAAAGTCTGTTGCTGCTTCCATTGTTTCCTCAGCTATTTGCCATGAAGTAGTGGGACTGGATGCCATGGTATTAGTTTTTTTTTTTTTAATTTAAAAATCTTTTATTTAATAAATGGTACAAAGCACAATGCCATGAACATTAACAGTTAAAATATCACCAAATGAAAAAAATACTATAGAATACACAGTTGCAAAAATCTACATTAAGTTATTTTACAACTGCCTCAAGCTGCAAAAAGAAAAAAAAAAACTCAATGCCATACCTAAGTTATCCCTTTCACAAAATAATGCCATTTATATTATAAACCACGAGCTCCCCATCAAAAGATGGGAGCTGCTTTTGTTAATTCATATATATATATATATATATATATATATGACTGTATCACTTTGCTATACACCTGAAACAAACACAACACTGTAAATAAAATATAAGTGATAAGTGAAGTCGCTCAGTCGTGTCCGACTCTTTGCGATCCCGTGGACTGTAGCCCACCAGGCTCCTCCATCCGTGGGATTCTCCAGGCAATATAAAATAAAAATAAGTAACAGATCTTTGGGGCTTTACACTGAGTTAGAGTTCCTGATCAGAGGGATAACAGCACCACAGCCGCACTGAATCCTCATGAAGGAGGCAGGTATTAGTTTTTTGAATGTTGAGTTTTAAGCCAGCTTTTTTACTCTCCTCTTTCACTTTCATCAAGAAGCTCTTCAGTTCCTCTTCGCTTTCTGCCATAAGGGTGGTGTCATCTGCATATCAGAGGTACTCTTCCTAGCAAGGGCATAGTACTACTTCCAGATTTGGTCCACTACCATTTTGGGAAAAGCCTGACATTTTCTTCCAGGCAGTTAGCTGAATTACTAGACAATGGTCTGAAAATAGTCATTCATCAAGCAGTTGATGAAAGAAGAGCAAAAATGTGAGTTGTCACAAAATCAGTGCCTAAGGTTTCAAGCATTCAGAAAGCTGTATGGGTAAGGAGGGTAGGAATGACCACAGACATCTTGTAAGAGAAGGATGGCTGCCAAGCCTTCTGGTCAGTGGTACAGGATTTGAGCCTCTAGCATTCCCAAGTCAGTGGGTGGAAGCTTGACTTTCCTCTCATTTGTCTATTTCTGACAAATTGTTGTTGTTTGGTGGCTCAGTCCTATCTGACTCTTTGTGATCCATGGACTGCAGCATACTAGGCTTCCCTGTCCTTTACTATCTCCTGGAGTTTGCCGAAACTCATATCCATTAAGTTGATGATGCCATCCAACCATCTCATCCTCTGTTACCCTCCTCTCCTCCTGCCCTCAATCTTTACCAGCATCAGAGTCTTTTCCAACAAATTGGCCCTTTGCATCAGGTGGCCAAAGTATTGGAGCTTAAGCTTCAGCATCAGTCCTTCCAATGAATATTCAGGGTTGATTTCCTTTAGGATTGACTAGTTTGATTTCCTTGCTATCCCAGGGATTCTCAAGTCTTCTGCAGCACCACAGTTTGAAAGCACTAATTCCTTGGCACTCAGCTTTCTTTACAGTCCAACTCTTATATATATATGTGAATAATTTAAAGGAAAAAATTACTGATAGATGTGTATTTGGTAACACCTTTTTTAAAAAGAGTAATTTTGAACATCTATGACTGAATTGTTCAAGAAAGCACGTAGAATAAGCCATTTGAATGAATCATGGAGAAAAGTTCTGACTGTACATTGTGGGTGTTATAGATGGGGTCATTTTTCCTGAAATTCCACGTATGCCCTCAAACCCTGAGGACTGATTTCCTTCCAAAGACCACTATCTCATCTACTGACAAATTCATATTCCTTCTAGTAAAATTACTTTGATCTTATTTCAATCAAACTAAACCTTGGTCATGTTATGCTGTGAGAATTGCCTTAAGTACTTTGCAGAGCTTCTTTATATTGATGATTGATGAATGGTATTTCTGCCCTACTTGCTTTCCTAAAGTCGAGGAGATAGGGCATGAAATAACAACAGCGAAATACTTCTCTAAGTTCTTTACATATAGCTTCTTTAATCCTCACAATACACCGGTGAAAGCAAGTACTATTCTTAACCCCATTTACAGATGAAAAACTGAGGCACAGAGAGGCAAAATATCTGCTCACATTTCTTAGTAGATGGAGCTGGGATAAAGATCCAGTCATTCTGGACCCATCTGCTTCCAAAACCAGGTTGGTAAAGGTTGACATTTGGGTTCATTCTCACGGAGAAGAGTTTATTAAGCTCAGATTGGGCAGAAAGCATGGGAATGAAGTAAACAGCAAATGCAAAAATCAGCTCTTGGAAAAATATGATGAAACTTGGAGACTGACAAATTATATGAATTGAGAGCAGTGAGGAAACCAGTGTTCCTTGTTTGGCAATGGGATTAACAATGGAGACATTGATCTAAATGGGGTGCAAATGTCTTAGGAGGAAGGAAAAAAATGACCCCAGCTTGATCCTCAAGTATATTTTGAGTATATTCTATTTCTTTTCATTAGAAGAAATTCAATTTATTAGATGAATAGAGGAAGAAAGGGGAAAGGAGAGTGTTTCAAAGAATGAGGTTAAAGTCATCACAGCTTGACAAAATCTTAAAAATCAAAAAGTATGCCAGAATAGCAGGTATTTGAGACTTACTGTGAGCAACAATTTTATTTTAAACACATGTGCTTTCTTAATGCTACTGCTAGCTTGGTGGCTGTGCAACGCGCCTTCAGCAGGAAGTGCTGATTTGTTTAATTCTATTAAGCCTGTAAGAAAGGTAAATCTGTCTCCTGGACTTAAAGGACCTTTGCTCCAAAGTAAGTTTGACATTGGCCAATAATCACCCTGACATTCCTGTGGCTTTGGCTGCTCTCAAAGCCACCAAGAGAAGAGGCTGAGTGAGAAGCCTGCTCACTGCAACAGCCCATCCTTTCAGTGCTGAGAAGGGATAATAATGTCAAAACAGCACAAACATAGATGCTGCCCATTGTGTTCACTGTGCTAGGGGACCTTGGGGTTAGGACTGGGAAAGTTCTCAAAGCCAACAGTGGCAGAGGGCACGATGTGCTTCCTGAGCCAGGTCTAAGTCAAAGGAGTTAATTGTGAAAATGGTCTTTGAAACGGCATGCTTTACGAAAGTGAACTATGCAAACTGGGCAAACTCAAAGAGTAGGTGTTATATTTTGATCACCATTTTAGCTCCAAAATACCATAAGTCTTGGCCCTTAGTAAATGCTCCTTAAACATGTTGTGCCCTTAGAAGCTTGTTTCTGTGAAGGGTGCTCATCCCAGTTTGCAGAGGAGAGTCTTGGTCTACCTTTTGTTGCTCCCAAGATTCTGTTCCATTGCATAGGTCCAAATATTTAAATTTTCCCCAAGTATCATCATCAACATTAATAGTTGTATAAAAATAAGTCAGGATAGGTCTGGTAGACATCTATTTTATTTCCAGTTCCTATCATTTTCTGTCAGTAGGTATGAAATTCATGTGCACTGAAAGGTGACCTGCAATAAACTCTTTTTCCTTTTAATTTTTAAAAATCTTTACCAGATTCAAGGAGAATGTGCAGTGCAAAAGCTAACTCATTTTGTCTTGGTGGTGATGGAAGAAAAATTAGATGCTGCGCCCCATAACAGCCAGTTGTATTATAGCCTATATGGCCTGTGAGAGTCATAAAGCCACCGGTGTCCTAGAAGGAAGGGGCATTGATAGATAGATGATCAATAGATAGACAGCAGATATATGTATACATATATCACATTGCATAACAATAGAGACTGAGCAGTCTAGTCATTTTTTTTTAGAATATAATTTATTTATTTATTTTTATTGGAGGCTAATTACTTTACACTATTATATTGGTTGGTTTTGCCATACATTGACATGAATCTGCCCCGGGTGTACGTGTGTTCCCCTTCTTGAACCCCCGTCCCACCTCCCTCCTCCCCATATCCTCCCTCTGGGTCATCCCCATGCACCAGTCACGAGCATCCTGTATCATGCGTCGAACCTGGACTGGTGATTCATTTCACATACGATAATATACACGTTTCAATGCCATTCTCCCAAATCATCCCACCCTCACCCTCTCTCACAGAGTCCCAACGACTGTTCTATACACCTGTGTCTCTTTTGCTGTCTCGTACACAGGGTTAAGGTTACCATCTTTCTAAATTCCATATATATGCGTTAGTATACTGTATTGGTGTTTTTCTTTCTGGCTTACTTTACTCTGTATAATCTGTACAGTCTAGTCTTAAAATGTATAGCAAATAGCTTGAAAGTTCTTCCTACAGTAATGTCACCTACTAATTGTAGATCTATAGCAATTTATCATATTGTTTGGTAATAGTCTTTTAATTTTGCAATTAATCCTTCTGTTATCAATGATCTCAACTATGAAAGTGCATGTTTAATTTTAAAATACTTACTAAATTTTCCTTTCATCACAAAGGCCATAGTGATATCACTGACCAAATGAAAACTAGAGGACAGACAAAATCTGTTGGGGAGTCAGCAGCATCAACCAAAATTTATTATTTTAGTTAGACTTTGCCCCACAGGAAAATTTTGCACAGGCAACCACAAATGGTGTGTCTACATATCACTCTGTGAAGCATGAGTTTTCGTTTTGGTTCAGTTCAGTCGCTCAGTTGTATCCGACTCTTTGCGACCCCATGAATCACAGCACGCCAGGCCTCCCTGTCCATCATCAACTCCCGGAGTTCACTCAAAAGTCATGTCCATCGAGTCAGTGATAGTTTTCATTTAGATCAACTGATTTCATTTAGATCAAACTGATTGGTTTAAGTTAATGTTGCTCATTTTCAATTCCAAGATTTTGCGCATGTATGAAACAGGAAGTAATAGCAAAAAATGCTGTGGCTCCATTAGTAGCAGAGTTTCTCAAGTTTGAGGGATGTCAGTTTTCTATCAGCAGATGCCTCAAATTGAAAATGAATTAATCCTAATAACTGTTCTTTTTTTCCCACATGGTTGCTGGAATCACAGTGAAACTTTTGGAATGTATTCTCTCGAAGGTGAAGCATCTGATATCATTGGGAATGTTAAAGTGTAAGAGTGAAGTTACAGACTTGTTTTTATGGTGATACTATGAGTAGAAAATTTTGTGGAGCACGTCACCATGGTGACAACGTTTTCACTAAAGTAAGAAATCTATGGAAGAGAAATATTTTTGGAATTGCTTGTGGTATATACATAATTTATAAATTCATCCAAATAAGCTATAATATTCTACCAGCTGAATTAGAAGCTACAGTTGTTAAAATCTACAAATATTTCTATATGTACGTAATTGGAATAACTAAACTTTTGTAATAAAACTAATACTGAATTTAAAAAATCTTCAGCATGGGAATGTACTCTTTCTTTGCAACATCTCATCAGTAAGATTTCAGGAATGTTTGAGCCTTTGAATAACTACTTTATAAATCATCCTTAATGTCCAACAAAGATATTGATATTTTTGTAAATTATTTCTCTAAGTTTTGATTGCATTTTGTTCAAAGTCAGCTGGAATTTTTTTTAAACAAAGTATTCAACAAACGTTGTGGCAAGAAAAGCAACCTCAGGTTGAAGCTTTTAGTAAATTGAAATTGTTGAAGACAGTATCTTGAAAACAGGAAGACATTTATCTCTACAAAAGCAATGAAGAGATGAATAAATCAAAGAATGAGATCACAGAGAGCATAAAATTTAGTTTTGAAATTACATAATAGCTTTGGAACATCTGACTTGTGGGAAGAATTAGTTGATAGATCTCCTATTTGTAATTGAATAAATTTATGTCCAGTATTGAAATAAAACAAAATTGAGAAAGCCTACAATTCTGCAGCATTTAAGTTTGGTAAACTCTCAAGAAAATCATAAACAGAGACTAGTTATTTGACAAATGTTGTCTTATAAAAATATTTGTTAAAGGAAGCTACTTTAAATGGAAGCAAATAGGCAGTGTTCGTGAAAATATTTGGGCTGAAATATTTACCAGTTTCAGTATTAATAAATTGGAATTGAAAAAATATTTTACCAAGCAGAATTTTTTTAGAGATTACCACCTCCTCAGCACATTTAGAGGGAATATTTTCTTACCTCTTTTCTACAAAGAAATTGTCAAATAAGCTGTCAATGATCTCAACTTCTTAAACATAGAATTCTAATTCAAAAACATTGCAGACAATTTTATGGTAAAAAATAAAAACCATAAGTCCATACGTTATAAAATGTATTCTGGTTATGGATATGAACTTAGAGAAATTTAGATAATAAGCTGATTAAAATATGTTAATATGTGCCAAGAATTTTTTTTCTTAATAGCTTATAGAATCAACATGGATCTTTTAAGTTTTTTTCTAACATAAAACTCCAATACTTTGGCCACCTCATGCGACAAGTTGACTCACTGGAAAAGACTCTGATGCTGGGAAGGATTGGGGGCAGGAGGAGAAGGGGACGACAGAGAATGAGATGGCTGGATGGCATCACCGCCTCGATGGACGTGAGTTTGAGTGAACTCTGGGAGTTGGTGATGGACAGGGAGGCCTGGCGTGCTGTGATTCATGGGGTCTCAAAGAGTCAGACATGACTGAGCAACTGAACTGAACTAAACTGAACTGATATATTAGCTTTATCTTTAAGAAAAAACTTGGGTTTTGAAAGTAATTTTTGAATAGAATTGCTTTGTAGGTCCATGAAGAGAATACAATAAGATTTTAGGCAATGAATAATATTTTTTAACAATAGATAAACTTTCCAAAATGATACAAACAATTATTTTAGTACTTCTTTTGCTCTCAAATGCCTCCCATAAATTTTATGGGCATCCAGGTTAGCTTCTGAAGACTGAGAAAAAGTTATAACTTTTCTTCTTAGAGAGGCTGTTACTTAATGCATCTAACATTCATATTAATCTCTATTCAGGGGGTATTGTGACCATGGTAGAATTTCTAAAGCTAGAAGAATTTCTAAAGAAGAAGTAATCATGTTAAGCCAGGCTTTAGCCCATGAGAAATTCAGTGATTTCAGCTTTTGAATAGAGGAACAGTCATCATACAAATTAAGACAGTTACATATTGTTGGATGAAATTTATGAAGTGGTATTTCTTTACTTCCTGTTCTTCTTTTTTTTTTTAAGGACAAGTCATCGATGCCCCAGCTGCTGCTTTCCTATGACTGCAGCATAGTTCTGAAATTATGGTCCTGGCAGTGACATAGTAGTGAGTACTGTGGTGATGAATCAAAGTCTGAGATTTCTTCCTACTGTATCACATTACAAATCACTTCATAGGATTGAAAGACTGTTTATTTCTTGGTGGGTTTGTGGGGTTCCCAGAAGAAGACAACCTTTTCATTTACATACTATTTGCAATAATTGAAATGACAATTTAATCCTCATTTCATATTTTAAAGTTGAGAGGGAGGCAAGCTTATTTTATACAGTAAAGAGCAAGCACAGACTTTGATATCTGAATTAGGACTTAGATGAGGCAAACAGCCCTTTCCTGTGCCTGTGAGGATAAAATAGGACATTTTCTAGGTTATCTCTCATCCTCACTTGCCATGTTTCTTCAGTAAACACAATCTTCCTTTAAAATCACAGTAACAATGCCTCTCCAAACTACCACCAGATTTTGGAAGATGGCATACGTACAACTTTATTTGCAGCTTTGCTGCTGACCAGTCATAGGTATTAGCTGACAAAATCTTCCCATGCCAAGAGTAAAGACGTCATAATTGCACTGTGTCATTGAGTCAAAGACATGGATGTACCCCAGAGCTTCAGTTTTTCCCAGACTTGACTCAACCATGGGTCATGAATGACACACACATCTCCATGAGAGAAAGCTTTCTGAGTCTGTGAAAAGAAGAACATTGCAATCAGTCATATTTCCACTTAAAATACCCATGTCACTCTTCTCTGATTTTTTTTTACTTGTATTGCTAATCAAAATAATATAAAACAACATATTGAAGCAGTTGTACATGTTACTGCCCTCGAATAAAAATCTGGCAATGATGGTCCTGAGATTATAAATTAAAATAATAATGACAGTGATAAATAATAATAATAGGAACACTGATGTATAGCAGACACTGTGCTCAGTATTTTACATATCATTTAATTTTCACAACTGATTCTTTAAGATAAATCCTATAATTATCCCAATTTAAGGGTTAAGAAACTAAGGCACAGAGAGGTTAAGTCATTTGCTCAAGGTCACACAGCTGCTAGGTGAGAGAACAGGGAATTGAATCAAGCTGCCTGGACTCTAAGGTCATACTCATAACCATAGGCTATATAGCCTTGCATTACATCAGGTTTGCATCCCTGGAAGAAACCTTACTTCAAAGTGGTGAGCTCTTATTTTATATTTCAATTTTTTTTAAAGTTTCCTTTTATTTTCTATTTTTTCCCAAAAGTTTAATGAGAAACATGAGTAATTAAAAGAAAAGATAAGTCATTAAAGTTTTAAGCTTTTTACCTTGTCTCTCCAGCCACATTTCAGTTTTTTTGAGAGCAGGCTATCATACATCCTTATATCCTCCAAAGTGGTGATATAGGAGATAAAAAAAAAAAAAAAAAACAAACCTCAGACCTCAAGGAATATACATTTATTAAGTATATGTATTCACAATGGTATAACTCAGTGCGATAAACTAAATAGTCATACTATAAAAATATGATTTTAGCTTTTGTGGACAAAAGGAAAATTAGGTATATAGTTAGTTTCACTAAAATGTTATCATTGCTATTCCATTGTACATGAGATAGTGTTCTCATTTTTTTGTGTTCTTGTTTTGTGTTTGTGACTGTATACAATAATTTGTTTTGTTTCTTTTTCATTCTCTATTTTTTGTCAGATTTTTTTGATATTTTTCTATTTTCATAAAATAACTAGGAAGTTTCTAAGTATTAGTTTCTAGTACTAAGTTTCTAAACTATTTTCTATGCCCTAGAGCAAACAAAAAAGTTCTTAAATTTTTAAAAGATGAAAAAATTAAGCACAAAACTCTCTGAACCTGGACATTTTTCTGAAGTTAACAAGTACACAGCTGTGCAAAGTGGCTTGTTACACTTTTTGAATATCTCCCATATTCATCCACTCTATATTTATAGAATTTAGAGAGTTTATGAGAGCCTGCTACACCTATAAGGTGTTAGCTTATAGCTCTGCTGGGTTATAGATGAATACAGTGAATAAGACAAAGCCCTGAAAATTACAAAGCTTACTGTAAATTCAGTTTTCACTATAGTCCTTTATTGATTTCTAAAATTATTTGAGTTGTTTTGAATTTCTAGACTAGAATTTAAACAAAATTTTGCTCATTTTAGTTTATTTACTTTTCCTTAAGAATCAGTTATCAGACTCATTTATTTATTCTTTTTTTCCTACTTTCTTAGTAATTAATTGAGATTCCAAATATTTTCTCTGAAAACAGATTTAAATATTTTAAAAACTTTTTGGCTGAATGCTTAGTCGTGCCTTTTTAAACAATCCAATCCTATAAACTTACAGTATTAGTTTTGAATATAATTTTGGTTGCATCCTATATAGCTTGATATTAGTATCCTTATATTGATTGAAATTAGAATGCATTTATATTTTTTCCATTATTGTTCCAGTTGTATGAAAAACATTCAAGTACATATCAAGATAATAGAATATTTATGTTTATGAATTTGCTTTTAAGTTTAAATATGTCTACCACGGTTGGGTGTTATCTAAAAGCTTCTATTATTGAGAATTTGCTGAGAATTTTCAATATGTTTCATGACTGTATGCTAATGGTATATTTGTTCACAGAAGCCAATGTTTTCTACTTTCTATTTTATTAGCATTTTGTTAATCAAATTCCCTATGTCATTTTTTTATCACTTTTACCCAGACTCATAGATAACAATATTAACTTATAGCACAATAGGTATTTTATGTAAATTTATTCTTACACACTACTTGTTTTCATTGTGAATTTTCTTTTATCAAGATAGTATACTTCTTGTCCCTTTTGTTTTGTCATTAATTTGTTGGATTTTAATATAACCATATTCAGAAACTAATTTATATTTGCTTACAATCCCATTTTTATTAAATATTTGAACTATCAACTTTGTGTCTCACTTTGGTTTCCATATATCTCTTATAGGCAGAATATAGTTGTTTATTAAACAAATTGCCTTGTCCTTTATTAAAAAGAGATTAAATAATTTATATTCATTGTTATTAGTGAGGTTTGTTTTTCTGTGATCTTAATAGAGTTCTTTATTTTGTAAAAATTTTTCTAGTTTCTTTGTGGTCTTTTACAATATGATTGATGTTTTCTTTGTTTTTGTCTTTTAGTAAAATTCTCTCTGAGTCTTTATCTTTAAGTCTTTTAAGTCAACTGAAACATTTCTTTTAAAAAAATCAAAGCAGAAAAGAAAATGTGACTTGTTTTTATAAGACTGTAAATTTTTTTAACTCTCTTTCCCTCCCACACTCATTTATAAATTTTTATAAATTTAATCAAGAATTACAGATTTCCACAAATATTATGAAATGTTGGTGTTTAAAGTTTTTTAAGCATTTGAACTTGAGATTTTAGTTGTCTTATAGTAATTATTAAGTCTTACTTCCTTTACTTAAGTGACTGTTGCATTGCATTTTTTAAATATTATGAGTATTTTGCCTCTTAGTGTAACTAGAATATATTCTTAAGAAATTTTTTCAAAACATTAATGAGTGGTTCTTCCTTCTTGTATACTTGAGAATATTTTTCCTTTGACTTCCACTTTTTAACATGTATTAAATTATTCAAATCATTTAATTCTGATATTTAGTGTTATGAGAAATCTTGAAATTAGCTAAATAACAATATTAAGTTATAGATGACCTATTGTTTTATCTGTTTACATGTTTAAAACATTTGATCTTAAATTTTTAAATATTTTGTTATTTTTGAATGTTTTTGTTTTTGGTCTGGGGTGAAAACCAGTTCTCTTTTCAATTAGAACATTTCATTAATTTTATGCTTAATTATTTTTCAATTTTGTTTCCTTGTATTCTTTTTCAAATGCAAGATGTTGATCCTAAATCATGCATACTCTATAACTTTGTCCTTTTACTTGTTTTTATTACTTTCATGTAATCTTTGTAACATAGAAAGTTTTCTCAAATTTACTTCAATACTTCTTATTTCATTTTCTGTTTCCAAAATTCTGTCTTTTACTGCCTTCAGTTAACTCTATATTTCTGTTAATATGCTGATACTTTTATTACCTTCTTTCAAACTTAAAAAAAAAATTCTTTTTCACTTTGATTTAAACTCCAAGTCAGCTGGCTAAAATTGATTACTTCCTGACATATTTTCATTAGTATTCTTCTTTCTTCTATTTTATTAAAAACCCAAAGCAGATAGCTAATGGGTTTTTTTTTTTTTTCATTTCTATAGATGAACTAAGTTAAGGATATGACTTTCCTGAGAGAGTCCTCAGGGTAATAATTAACATTTGGCTCTGTGAACACAGGAAGGAGAATACAGAAATTCAATTTATTTCTGACTGTGCATTAGAATTATATGAAGCACTCTTAAAAATGATCTTTGCTCTACCCATTGACTTCTTGATAGAGTAGATCTATGTTGTTGTTAAGTCACTTAGTCCTGATTGAGTCTTTGTGAACCCAGGGACTGCAGCCCACCAAGCTCCTCTGTCCATGAGATTTCTGAGGCAAGAATACTGGAATGGGTTGTCATTTCCTTTTCTAGAGGATCTTCTCTACCCAAGGATTGAAACTGCATCCCCTGAATTGGCAGCCTGATTCTTTACAACTGAGCCACCAGTGAAGCCCAGAGTTAGGTCTATTGTTGTTCAGTGGCTCAGTCATGTCCGACTCTTGCGACCCCATGACTGCAGCATGCCAGGCTTCCCTGTCCTTCACTATCTCCCAAAGCTTGCTCAAACTCATATCCATTGAGTCAGTGATGCCATCCAATCATCTTGTCCTCTGTTGTCCCTTCAGTCTTTCCCAGCATCAGGGTCTTCTCTAGTGAGTCAGTTCTTCGCACCAGGCGGCCCAAGTATTGGAGCTTCAGCATCAGTCCTTCCAGTGAAAATTCAGGACTGATTTCCTTTAGGATGGACTGGTTGGATCTCCTTGCAGTCCAAGGGACTCTCAAGAGTCGTCTCCAACACCACAGTTCAAAAGCATCAATTCTTCAGCGCTCAGTCTTCTTTAGTTAGTTGCTCAGTCGTGTCAGACTCCTTGTGATCCGAGGACTGTATCCCACCAGGCTCCTCTGTCCATGGGATTCTCCAGGCAAGAACATTGGAGTGGGTTGCCATTCTCTTCTCCAGGGGATCTTCCTTACCCAGGGATTGAAGCCAGATCTCCTTCACTTCAGGGAGATACTTTATGATCTGAGCCACCTGGGAAGCCCCTGCCTTCTTTAGTTGGACCCAGTTGTATTTTATCTGTTTTCTTTGTTTCTATAGCTCCACAGAAGGTACTTAAATTTAGGTAGGTTTGAAAACCACCCAATTAAAAATATTATCTCCTCATAGAAGAGATGCACTTGGATAGATATATCCTCCATTTCTATCTTGTATATAATTCTTCAAAAAAGTTTTATGCACCTTAGATTTTAAGGTAGGAATATACTTCGCCTTACCCATCATTCTCTTTGCAACTAATGACGTAGCTTCTTTGATTCCCAGAAAATATTTTCTTTGATTCCCAGAAAATAATTAGCTGCTCCCTCTCACGAGATTTACAGCCACTTTTCCCTTTACATCAGCACTTTTTGTGCCCCTGAGACATTGTAGGAATACAATAGCTACCTTTCATTGAGCATTTAATCTTTATATACAGTCTCTCATTGAATCACCCTATCAACTCAAAGGAAATGTGTAGATAAGAGGGGTCTAAAAAGGCTTAGTACTGTAGTCAAGATCACACAGCTGGTGAAGCTAGAATAATAGACTTCCCAGTCTCTGCTCTCATGCACTGCACTGCGTGGTTATATAATACTCTGAAGAAAAAACTGAATACCAGTCTACATTTCTCAGAGTTTCCTTTTCTTTCACTGTTGCAAGGATACAGCCTACTGGGCTTCTGGCAGTGTGGCAAGAGTGTACTTGATGGAAAGAAGCCAATATTCAATACTGAAGAAAAGGAAGGAATGAATGCCTAGCTACATAACTGCAGATGGTCTTCAAGAAAGAAATCAATTTTCAAGAGCAAATGGTTATTAAAGTGTAACCGATCTCAAAAGATTTTAGAAAGCAAAGTCATTATATGTGAATAGATTATGCTCTTTATCTCTCATGCAAATATTTGGCACTGGGAAAGAGGCCAAGTGTAACATCTGTAAACAGTTTGGCACTGTCCATTGTGCTCTCAATCAACAGTACCATTTGAAAGTTTTGGTTGCTACTCATCTTGATCTTTTTGAAGGATTTTTCTTCAGATGCATAAAACTGGTGAGAGGTGAGATCATAGTGAGAATTTTCCCTCTTACATACTCAGTGAATCTTATGGTATCAGTAATTTAATAGATTTAAAATATTGACAAAACAGAATAAAAATAAAAAGGAAAACTGATAAAACGACCAGTTTAAATTCAATCAAACCTGTTTGACATCATATGCACAATATAGAAATTATCTGAATTTTTAAATATTTGTATTGAATTCAATTTTTAAAAAAATTCAGCTGTATGACCACAACTTTTTATAAGAAAACAAGAAAGGACAAAATTAACTTGAGGTGATTTAAGCCACAATGGTCTATTAACTCAGATGTCTTATAAAATGAAATAAAACTAGTTAACTGTCTGATATTATTTGCGTTTTTGTTAACCTTTTATCTGATTTTTCCAATCTCTAGGTAAAATAGTTATACTCCTCAAAAGTCATAATGTTAAAATAATTATAGTTCTCAAAAGTTATAATAATTCAAATTTACTTTGATATGTTTTGGTTTACTTTATTTTCCCTATTATGCCCAGGATAACAATACCTTCCAAAAGTTTAAGCATAACATAGTAAAGTCAAAAGTTAAGACCTGTAATGTACAAGTTAAGACCTGTAAATATGAATGCATAGAGTATTTGAGTATGATTTCTAGAAGACAGTAAAGGGAAACAGGTATGGATATTTTGAAATCACATCTCAGCTTTAGAGAACTTGCAGTGACAGAAGGAGATTTTGATGTAGCCATGTTTCTTATGTCCATTTTCACAATCATGGAGATCATCTTCTCTGACAGATTTGCAGAGCAGAGCTATTCATTCATTGTTGAAGAGCTCTTTTCTCATACAGCGTGCTTTGAGAGGAAGTTCCACTCATCCTTAAACATGTCCATCATAAGCCCTTCCTCCTTTGGGCCACTGAATCACCCATCTGGGCTTAATGCCTTAGGGACTATCATAAAGTGGAAATATGCTAGGTGTCCTTAAATTATTTTCATCATAATTCTAAATAGTTTTCCAGGTTAACTACGTATTTCCCTGGGAATTTACCAGAGGACTGAATTTACAAGAGCTCAACTAAGCAATAAACCAATGACAAATGGTCAGGGTTCAAGTCAGTTATACTTATTAGCTATGCAAATTGTGAAAAATTTTTTCTTCTCCAAATGAGGATGTGTGTTAGTAGCTCAGTCTTGTCTGACTCTCTGCGACCCCTTGAGCTATAGCCCACCAGGCTCCTTTATCCATGGAATTCTCCAGGCAAGAATTCTGGAGTGGGTTGCCATTTCCCTCTCCACCAAATGAGGATAATAATACTTAAATCTGAAGGTGCTATAAATTTTAAATAAGGTAAAGGAATTTCCAGATACATGGTAATTCATTGCAGTTATTAATATTATTCTTTGGAATTCAAGAAGCTATCTTATCCTAAAACACACAGATTGTTGTGCAGAAGAGCATCTCTACATATTTGCCAGTATTTTCTGAAGGCATCAATGACAGAGTAAAATACTTTTACACATTTGTAAGTTTCTTCTTGAGAATAACAAAACCTTGATAGTTCACTGCTGGGAAAAAACAACAAAAGTGAAGAAAATGTACACAAAAGCAATTGAGCAAAGGAGAGAGAGACTGAGCAAATGCAGAAGTAGTAATGCTTGTGAGTATGGTATTTTATCCTTTGGGTTTTAAGTAGAAATTAATCATTTTCTTTTGGAATGCTCATTTCAAACACATGTGAATTGTGACCAAATTTTATCTCTTGCCACTGACTCCACTGGGAAGCTTCTGGTGATAAATCTCCATGTCAGTATACACTGTCTCCCAGAATTGCAAACATGTCGGAATGAAAAAGTCTGGTTATACTGGAAATAACCAAGATAGGTCAGGGTCATGCTATATGAAACAGTTTTTTATTCCACAAAGGAGAAATGGTAAGTTTTATGTATGAAATCAGAGACAGTGTTTTGGAGAATATGATGATAGCTACAACTCTTAAGAAGAGTATGGAGCAAACACATTAGAAAATTTTGTATATTGTGGTCATTTTATTTTAAAATTGAAAGAAGGGCCAAGTGCAAATCTCCAGGTGAAGTGTTGATATTTTGGAGATCTTTGATGGCTGGATGCCAGGCTACTCTTCAGGACAAAAATGAGGCTTCTTGAAAAGGACCATGTCCTGTGATGGCTCTGAGTAGCATATTATTTATCCCTACTTGGCAAATGTTATTAAATAATAATGATGAACTTCCCCCAACAAGAATGGGGAAAGGGTAGGTAACTGTACGTGTGTGGCACAGAAAAGTAAACACACTGGAGATGGGTACCAAAAGAGACTACATAGAGATTTGCTGTAGGTCACAGGTGTAACTGGAGAACGCTGTTTCGTAGAGTCAGGGAGGAAAGTAGTTTAGCTTAACTTTTTGAATTTATTATAAAATGCTTAAGGCACTAAAAAGTGTAAAGAACAGTACAATAATGACTCATGAAGCCACTACCTATTTCCGAATGGAGATGTTGCTAATGCCCTTAAAAATGATGTGGAAGCCTTCCAACAGCATTCTCTTCCAAGTTCCCAGAGAATACAGAACCCTAAACTTGGTGATTGTTTTTATGATTTTCATGTAAATAAAATATATATCGTGTATTATATATACACATATATGTATATATAATACATATATACAGTATGTGTCTTCTTAAATAATTCTTAAAGGCCTATTCTTAACATATAATAGTCATTGCACATTTTGAACTATACATAAAGTTATTATTCCTTAACATTTTCCTGAAACCTGTTTTTTAATTTAAAAAAATTTTTAATTAATTTATTTTAATTAGAGGCTAATTACTTTACAACATTGTAGTGATTTTTGCCGTACACTGACATGAATCACATGGGTGTACATGTTGCCCCCCATCCTGAACCCACCTCCCACCTCCCTTCCCATCCCATCCCTCAGGGTTGTCCCAGGGCACCGGCTTTGAATGCCCAGCTGAAAGCTGTTTTTAAAAACTTTTTGCTCAGTATTGTTTGGGAGAATCCTATGAGGTAATAACGTGTTCATTCATAAGATATCCAGAATATGGGCTACATTGTACAGAGTTCTACTAAAAATGAGTCCCTTTTCCTTTCTTGGAGATTCGAAATACACTAACATATTAAAGACTATAGAAATTTTTCCAGTAAAAACCTTTGTTTATTCTTATTTAATCCATCATTTCCTACATTTATTTGACCACAGAATTATCTTTTCATGTAGCAGCTTGTTAAGCTCTTGCATTGCTAGTGTTCCATGGAACATAATTTGAGAAACACTGCTCAATTCCCAAGCCCTTCTGTAGAACAGTCATGCTTCAGGTCAGCTGAGACACATCCTATAGCTGCAGGAATATTTGGCACCAAAAGACCTTAAAGAATATTGTTTCATAATAATAATCAGTGCTATCTATAATTAGTACAACTTTATTCTCTTGATGGAGTATCCTATTTTCTTTTTTTATATTTCAAAGAAAGAAAGTATTCTATAATGAGGTCCCATGATTTTTCAATAAGGTAACATGAAAGATTAGCATAAAAACCTATGGTTATCATTTCCCTCACACTAAGGAAGTATTTTAATCATTCTCGGGCATAAAATTTGCACTGCCTATTATGAAATAGCTTGAGGCATGGCAGTATATTTATAGACTGACAGGATGGAAAGGGAAGCTAAAATCTCATATTACTTTTGGCTATAATCTCCAGGGGTTAGGTCCAGTTGACTATCCGTCTGGGTTCAGTTACGTGGGGCAAGCCCTAACCTTCAAGGGGTATAGCCCTGAAATTTTGAAAAAAAACCAAAACAAAACAGATAGCTCTATGACACTGAAAATAAAGTGGTAGTATGTGTCAGCAGAAGAGGAAAACACCGTGGGGAATTGCTTTGTTTATTTATTCAGTCATTAAATATTCAAAGTCCCTGATCTCGTGCATCTCATCCCCTGCATAAGTATTAAAAAAGTAGATGACCACAGTGACTCCATGCAAAGTGTCATGTAGTCATAGCTCAGAATGGAGATGTTACTAAGCACAACCTCTGACGTGAATGGGAGGGAAGAAATTGAGACTAGTGTTTAAGGGAAGAGAAATGTCAACCAGGGATTTGGGGTTCCTCCTTCACTGTCTCACCCTTACCCTGCTCTGCTCTGTATCTCTGAAGGGCTGTTTCCTTGCCTCCTGAGTCAGGACCCTCCTGATCTCCCAGAGGCTGTGGATAGCAGTTGGCAGGAAAGTCAGGAAAACAAGGAGGAGGGTTATTTTTGCGACTCCCATTCCTACCAGGCAAGCTCTGCCAGGATTCCAGCTTCCTCCAGCTAATTCCAGTAATCCTATCTTCTCCCTTTGTCTCTCAAATTTAGCGGTAGTTTCATGCTTCCCGTGCTCTCAGAGTTGTTCCACTCTGCCCTGTTGGTTTCTTAAACTCTTCCTTCAGACAAAAAGTCTTGTGCGAATTTCCTGTTTTAAATGCTTAGGGGAATTTGTATGTGTTTTCCTCTTTGGCTCCAAACTGATATAGAAGGTTTCCTCAAGCAGGTAAAATCTGAACTGAGTCTTTTAAGCTTAGTAGGCATTATCTAAGCAAATAGTACAAGCAGCGCAGCCATTCAAAGTTAATGACAAGAGTCTAAGTTGAAGCACATCATCTCAACTTCTTAAAACTAGATTGTGTTCAGTATATCACAGAGACCTCAGTGTTTTCCCCAAATGGTGCTCTATGGAGAGCCCAGGTAGTCTATTATGAAGGCAAGTTTTAATTTAAAAATTAACAGTAGAAACCTATTTTTAATTCCTTGTTATTCCTTTGAGCAAGAGGGTAGATGCAACTTTTTTGGTAACTAATCTTAAACCAAATTTACCCTATCCTATTTATACATTTCCTATTCTGTTGTTTTCCTCTATTTCTTTGCATTGATCACTGAGGAAGTCTTTCTTATCTCTTCTTGCTATTCTTTGGAACTCTGCATTCAGATGCTTATATCTTTCCTTTTCTCCTTTGCTTTTTGCCTCTCTTCTTTTCACAGCTATTTGTAAGGCCTCCTCAGACAGCCATTTCGCTCTTTTGCATTTCTTTTCCATGGGGATGGTCTTGGTCCCTGTCTCCTGTACAATGTCACGAACCTCCGTCCAGAGTTCATCAGGCACTCTATCAATCAGATCTAGTCCCTTAAATCTATTTCTCACTTCCACTGTATAATCATAAGGGATTTGATTGAGGTCATATCTGAATGGTCTAGTGGTTTTCCCTACTTTCTTCAATTTAAGTCTGAATTTGGCAATAAGAAGTTCATGATCTGAGCCACAGTCAGCTCCTGGTCTTCTTTTCGCTAACTGTATACAGCTTCTCCATCTTTGGTTGCAAAGAATATAATCAATCTGCTTTCGGTGTTGACCATCTGGTGATGTCCATGTGTAGAGTCTTCTCTTGTGTTGTTGGAAGAGGGTGTTTGCTATGACCAGTGCATTCTCTTGACAAAACTCTATTAGCTTTTGCCCTGCTTCATTCCGTGCTCCAAGGCCAAATGTGCCTGTTACTCCAGGTGTTTCTTGACTTCCTCCTTTTGCATTCCAGTCCCCTATAATGAAAAGGACATCTTTTTTGGGTGTTAGTTCTAAAAGGTCTTGTAGGTCTTCATAGAATCGATTAACTTCGGCTTCTTCAGCATTACTGGTTGGGGCCATAGGCTCAATGCAAAGAAATAGAGGAAAACAACAGAATAGGAAAAACAAGAGACCGCTTCAAGAAAATTAGAGATTCCAAGGGAACATTTCATGCAAAGATGGGCTCGATAAAAGACAGAAATGGTATGGACCTAACAGAAGCAGAAGATATTAAGAAGAGGTGGCAGGAATACACAGAAGAACTGTACAAAAAAGATCTTCACGACCAAGATAGTCACGATAACGTGATCACTGACCTAGAGCCAGACATCTTGGAATGTGAAGTCAATTGGGCCTTAGAAAGCATCACTACAAACAAAGCTAGTGGAGGTGATGGAATTCCAGTTGAGCTATTTCAAGTCTTGAAAGATGATGCTGTGAAAGTGCTGCACTCTATATGCCAGCAAATTTGGAAAACTCAGCAGTGGCCACAGGACTGGAAGAGGTCAGTCTTCATTCCAATCCCAAAGAAAGGCAATGCCAAAGAATGCTCAAACTACCGCACAATTGCACTCATCTCACACGCTAGTAAAGTCATGCTCAAAATTCTCCAAGCCAGACTTCAGCAGTATGTAAACCGTGAACTCCCGGATGTTCAAGCAGGTTTTAGAAAAGGCAGAGGCACCAGAGATCAAATTGCCAACATCCGCTGGATCATGGAGAAAGCAAGAGAGTTTCAGAAAAACATCTATTTCTGCTTCATTGACTATGCCAAAGCCTTTGACTGTGTCGATCACAATAAACTGTGGAACATTCTGAAAGAGATGGGAATCCCAGACCACCTGACCTGCCTCTTGAGAAACCTGTATGCAAGTCAGGAAGCAACAGTTAGAAGTGGACATGGAACAACAGACTGGTTCCAAATAGGAAAAGGTGTACGTCAAGGTTGTATATTGTCACCTTGCTTATTTAACTTATATGCAGAGTACATCATGAGGAACGCTGGGCTGGAAGAAGCACAAGCTGGAATCAAGATTGCTGGGAGAAATATCAATAACCTCAGATATGCAGATGACACTACCCTTATGGCAGAAAGTGAAGAGGAACTCAAAAGCCTCTTGATGAAAGTGAAAGAGGAGAGTGAAAAGGTTGGCTTGAAGCTCAACATTCAGAAAACAAAGATCATGGCATCTGGTCCCATCACTTCATGGGAAATAGATGGAAAAACAGTGGAAACAGTGTCAGACTTTATTTTTTGGGGCTCCAAAATCACTGCAGATGCTGATTGCAGCCATGAAATTAAAAGACGCTTACTCCTTGGAAGGAAAGTTATGACCAACCTAGATAGTATATTAAAAAGCAGAGACATTACTTTGCCAACCAAGGTCCGTCTAGTCAAGGCTATGGTTTTTCCCGTGGTCATGTATGGATGTGAGAGTTGGACTGTGAAGAAAGCTGATCGCTGAAGAATTGATGCTTTTGAACTGTGGTGTTGGAGAAGACTCTTGAGAGTCCCTTATACTGCAAGGAGATCCAACCAGTCCATTCTAAAGGAGATCAATCCTGGATGTTCATTGGAGGGACTGATGCTAAAGCTGAAACTGCAATACTTTGGCCACCTCATGCGACGAGTTGACTCACTGGAAAAGACTCTGATGCTGGGAAAGGTTGGGGGCGGGAGGAGAAGGGGACGACGGAGAATGAGATGGCTGGATCGCATCACCGACTCTGTGGACATGAGTTTGAGTGTACTCCGGGAGTTGGTGATAGACAGGGAGGCCTGGCGTGCTGTGATTCATGGGGTCGCGGAGAGTCGGACACGACTGAGCTACTGAACTGAACTGAACTGATTTATACATTTCTGTAGGTATAGGAAGAGGGAAAAGAGGAACAGGTTGGTATATATTCTTGCTACTAATCTCATTAAAGATGATCTCAATCAGTTAAAGATGTTTGAAAGATGTTCAGTGTTAAAGAAAATGAGATTTTTTCAATGAGTGAACCTCTTTTCTCTCAGAAAGCTCTTGGAACACCTATGAAAATCTGTCTACATCTCACCTGTGTTCATCTTACCAAGAGATAAGATGTGGAGACATGCAGAGCCAGAAAGGTTGTTATACACATTTCCTAAGATAACAAAAAACTTTATCTACATATTAACAGAGATCACATAAGTGTTTCAAGTAGAACAAACAAATTTTCAGAGAAAAAGATAATCTGGCACCTTTTAAATGAGATCTTAAATAACAACCTTGGGACTTTCCTGGCATTCCAGTGGTTAAGACTCCACGCTTCCAATGCAGGAAGCTCACGTTCAATCCCTGCTTGGGAAACTAGAATCCCACATGCCACATGGCTGGGCCAAATGATCAAAACAAACAAATAAATAAAATAATATCCCTTTTCTAACAGATAACATGTATATACAACTTACTATGCTCCCAGTTATGGATCTTTAGAAATAAATTACTCTTGGAAATTTTCTGTTAAAGTCAGTGCTACTCTACCTAAACTGGCCTTTTTATCGGAGTTCATAGGAAGGCAGCATTCCTATCAGGCGAAACCCATGAATTTTGAAGCCAAAAGGAATTTTCTTTATAATTATGGCTCCTTCACTTATTTAATGTGTGATCTTAAGAAAGTTTCTCAATCTCTAGATCTCTTTTCTTTATTTGTAAAATGGGAATAATAATGTCTACCTTTTGGAGTTATTATTAGGATGACATTGAAATATGGCATGTAGTTGACAATCAGTAAATGCTGCTGCTGCTGCTGCTAAGTCACTTCAGTCGTGTCCGACTCTTTGTGACCCCATAGACGGAAGCCCACCAGGCTCCCACTTCCCTGGGATTCTCCAGGCAAGAACACTGGAGTGGGTTGCCAATTCCTTCTCCAATGTGTGAAAGTGAAAAATGAAAGTGAAGTCACTCACTCGTGTCTGACCCTTAGCGACCCCATGGACTGCAGCCTACCAGGCTCCTCCATCCATGGGATTTTCTAGGCAAGAGTACTGGAGTGGCTTGCCATTGCCTTCTCCCAGTAAATGCTAGGATCCATAATTCTTATATTGCATCTGCAAGTAAAGTTTGTCAATGTGTGATAGGTGTTAGCAAGGCCAAGTATGTTTTCTGGGTAGAATAGAAATTTGTGAGGTATGAAAGACAGTAATAGCCTGTATATTACTATGTCAGATAGGGGAGTCATCTGTCCATCGATCGATTTGTTAGTTGATTTATTTTTGAATTTATTAATTTAATTATCTGTTATATGTCCAGAAGGATATGATCCAAAGGAAGAAGAGAAATACACCCAAAGGATGTACTATGATAGAAAAATGCACAAATGTCATGAAGACACAACTTGCTGCATTTTGGGAATGTAGCAAAGTTTTCTGGAGAAATTATCCAGGCAGAATTAACCAGATGAAGACTAGAGAGAAGGGAATTTCATACAGAGGAAGCAGAATATGCAAAAAGCCCAAATATGGGACAGTGAGACACCATACTTAATTTTCATGTGAAGTTGGGTAAACAACTCAACCTCTCTTGATAGTTCTTGGAGTAACCATTTCCAAATTTTCCAAAAAATGCTGATTTAAATTACTTTTTCCTGGACATATTCTAACTGCTATATATATTTTCTTGAAAATGAGAAGACTAAAAAGTATATCCAACAACCTGAATGATATGACTAAACTAATTACAACACCATGCTTTTTAGTCAATACAGTGAGAAGTCCCATTATTTTGAAACTCATTGTATTGTTGGCAGATACTTACATTCAAGCGTATCCTCATTTGTCCTGTTGTTTGTGTCTACATTTGCAAATGGGTGGACAAGGAGCCTGATTTCATTCAAAGCTGTGTTTTTTGGCCCGCACAGCTCAAACAAATGGAAATAACATTTAAAATCTAGAAAATTTGTGTAAAATATGAATTTATAATTTCTTGTGAAAAGTCAGAAGTTTGGCTAATGTTGGATGTACATTCCTACATGGCTAGACAGGCAGGCACTGATGGAGCCTGTCCTCTTCAAGCTGGACATGAGCTTTGCCATTATCATCAGTACTTAAAGGCTGCAAACCCAGACCTTATGCCTTGCAGGCTTCACACATTTGCAAACTACCTGCCTGCTTACATGACGCATTTTATTTTATGTGCTGTGTGTGCTGTGCTCTTCTGCTCAGTTGTGTCCAAATCTTTGCGATCCTATAGATTGTAGCCAGCCAGACTCCCTCTGTCCACAGCATTTTACTTTATAGCCCTAGCTTAAATTTCCTTGTTTTAATCTGGATTTTTTTTTCATCCTTTTTTCATTCTTTAATTTACTCCCTTGCATTTACCTCTCATGACTTTATCCTGTTTCTGTCAGACTCTTTCCAGTAAAATGAAGTTATATTTGCTTTCAATAATTAAAGATTAACACAATCTATAAGGTAAATAATAGCTTCTATGTTTTAAATATATTTATTTTAATGGGTATTTTGTCTGTATTAAAAGTGCAAAATGGGACTGAGATTACATATCAGGTAGTGTATGGACACAAATGGATTTTTTACACAGTGTGAACCTTTTCAGAAGTATCATGTTGCAAGAATCCTAATTTCTTCCAAGGTATATTACTGCTTGCCACACACAATGAAAATCAAGGGTTTGGTTTGGATAAGCAATATCAACTCAATACAAACACACACACACACACATTAGAAATGGTTTTGGTTTGAATTCTGGTTGATGAAATACTTGACTACATAACTCTCCGAACTCTATACTTAAGTACCGTTTCTTATATTTAATAACATGGGAATTTTAGGATTTACAAAGAAGAGTTAATCTAATTGAATTAAAATTTCAGAATATACAAGGTAAAAAAAGACACAAGCCTAATTTTCTAATCTAATTTGTTGTCAGAGTTGTACAAATACATAACACTTAGAATGAGCTTGTGATTGCATTGTCTCATTGGGTTTTAACACCATGGTCATGTGGGTATTATCATCTCCATTTAGCAGGTAAGAAAACTGAGGCTCACTTAAGCAATCTGCCAAAATTCAAATAGATGGCATATAGAGCTGGGACTGAAGTCTGTTTCTGAATTTAAGTTAATTCAATTTTATAATTAGTATTTATTGAATATATACTTTTTGCAGGCTTTCTGCTAAATTCTGGTGCTATGGTTATAAATAAAACAGTTTCTGCTGTCAAGGAACTCAGAGATACCCAAATAAGTAAAATACAGTATTGTTATTGTTCAGTCACTAAGTCATGTCCTACTCATTGCAACCCCATGAACTGCAACATGCCAGGCTTCCCGGTCCTTCACCATCTCCCAGAATTTGCTCACACTCATGTCCGTTGAGTCAGTGATGGCATCCAACCATGATAGAATACTCATGAGGGCACCTCAGGTTGCCTTGAGATAAGGAGATTTGTCTTATCTCATTTCTTCAAGAAAGTGGCACCTATAAGAAGACTCAAAGGTATAAAGGAGTCAGATGAAGCTTCAAAGGAAAGTGGAAGATATTGAGATAAAGTGGAAATGAGAAATGGTAGACATCAGAAGGGACAGAATGAGCAAGGGTATGGAGGAGAGAAGTAGGAAATTATAAGCGTTGATTCTGCTAGGACAGGAAGCTGGAGGTAGAAGAGGTGAGATATGAGGCTGTCAATACAGAGAGGAACAGCAGCAGCACTGAGCACCTCTGTAAGACCTCTGGCCTTTATCCTGCATCCCAGGGTTTAAAAAATAGAATGCATTCAAAATCGAAGGGGAAAAACTAGGAGAATGAATCACATTTAGTAAGTTTTTCTTACCTTTCTTTCAGTTATGATCTGTGTGTGTGTGTATTGTACTGCAATGTGATGTAACGCATATTTCTAAGGCACAGTGTTTTTTATTTGTTTGTTTTTAGAAATTTTAAGGCACCAGTTACAAATCTTTTTGTTTTGGTTTTTTTGGCCACGCCATGCAGCGTGTGAGTTCTTAGTTCCCTTACCATGGATCAAACCTGTTCCCCCTGCCAGTGGAAGCATGGAATCTTAACCAGTGGACTACCAGGGAAGTCCCTACAGTACAGTTCTTAATGCGAATAAAAATGTGTAGCAAAAAATGCTTGAACGTAAAATTCTGTTCCTGTGTATAGGCTTAGCAGAAACATGCACATATATTTAACATAAGATATGTATACAAGAATACTCATAATAATACTAATCGTGATAGTCAAAAACTGAAAACTTCTTACTTGTCCATGGATAAACTGGAAGCAAATTTTGACATAGCCATACGACTGAATTTTGCGTAGTGATGAGAATGAATGAGTGACCTATAAACACACACACTATTAATAATTCCCACCAAACATTTTCTTTTTCATTTATGTACAACTCAAAGTGTGAAAAAGCTAATTTAGATAGTTGACAATCAGGATACCATTTGCCATGGGTTCAGGTCAGTGAGGGGTGCAGGGGTTAAAGACTAGGGGCAGGGCGGAGACATAAGAAGGGCCCTGGGATGCGACATTTTGTTTACTTTTCTGTTCTGGGAATTGGTTATCTGAGTGTATTTATTTATTTCTGAGGATTTTCTATTCTGTGAGCCGAGATAGAAAGCAAAACTCCAAAAGGGATTTGGCATTACCTCTCTGCAAAGGAGCATGCACAGTTCACATGCATCTGCTCAGGACTTTGAACCTGCTGTGCCAAAATGGAAGAACATCAAGAGAGCCCTTACCGCAGTGGTCTGGTGGTCCAGAAGTTACGGTAGCTAGTGTAACCTACGGGACAACCGGAAAGGAGGTCAGATCAACTTCCTGTGGGTTGATCTTGACCACTCTCTCTGCTGTCTGGCTTCCCTTAATTCATTCCGGTCCCCTAAGCCTACTTCAGCATCCTTCCTAACAATTCCATGAGCCATCAAATGTAATTCCATAACCTATCTTTCTAATGAGTTAACCAGTCCTTTTTTAAAAAAAACAAAGAATCCCATGTGGTAAAGTGGAAGGGATGAAATCACCCAGGAGTTTTGTGTAGTATGAGTATAATAGTAGAAGGTGGCCTGGGAAAGGCTAACATTAAACCGGTAAGCAAAGGAGAATCAATCTAGAAACAGAGAATGAATCTGTATAGAACTAAGAGAATAAAGAAAGTGTGGTACCCAGCAAGTGAAAAGAAAAGTAGATTTTAAGGAGGTAATCAATACTAACACCCAAGGAGGGGGCTACAATAAAATATTGTTTGAAAAATATCCCCTGAATTTGGCAATTAGAAGACTGTAGATGAGTTTGCAAGAATTATTTCAGTAGATTACAGAGAATACTCACATGTAAATAGTCCATGAATTAGTAGAAGGAGAAAGTAACTTAATTGGAGGTAATTTAATTTAATTGTTCAGTTCGGTTCAGTTGCTTAGTTGTGTCCGACTCCTTGGGACCCCATGAATCTCAGCGTGCCAAGCCTCCCTGTCCATCACCAACTCCCGGAGTTTACTCAAACTCTCATATATGCTCCCTCCCCCTGGCACTGAAGGTTCCCATCTAATCACCGACTCTATGGATGTGAGTTTGAGTGAACTCCGGGAGTTGGTGATGGACAGGGAGACCTGGCGTGCTGTGATTCATGGGGTTGCAAAGAGTCGGACATGACTGAGCAACTGAACTGAACTGAACTGAACTGAATGTCCATCGAGTTGGTGATGCCATCCAGCCATCTCATCCTCTGTCGTCCCCTTCTCCTCCTGCCCCCAATCCCTCCCAGCATCAGAGTGTTTTCCAGTGAGTCAACTCTTTGCATGAGGTGGCCAAAGTATTGGAGTTTCAGCTTGAGCATCAGTCCTTCCAATGAACACCCAGGATTGATCTCCTTTAGGATGAGCTGATTGGATCTCCTTGCAGTCCAAGGGACTCTCAAGAGTCCTCTCCAATACCACAGTTCAAAAGCATCAATTCTTTGGCGCTCAGCTTTCTTCACAGTCCAACTCTCACATCCAAACGTGACCACTGGAAAAGCCATAGCCTTGACTAGACGGACCTTTATTTGCAAAGTAATGTCTCTGCTTTTCAATATGCTATCTAGGTTGGTCATAACTTTCCTTCCAAGGAGTAAGAGTCTTTTAATTTCATGGCTGCAGTCACCATCTGCTGTGATTTTGGAGCCCCCCCAAAATAAAGTCTGACACTGTTTCCACTGTTTCCCCATCTATTTCCCATGAAGTGATGGGACCAGATGCCATGATCTTAGTTTTCTGAATGTTGAGCTTTAAGTCAACTTTTTCACTCTCCTCTTTCATTTTCATCAAGAGGCTTTTCAGTTCCTCTTCACTTTCTTCCATAGGGTGGTGTCATCTGCATATCTGAGGTTACTGATATTTCTCCCAGTGATCTTGATTCCAGCTTGTGCTTTCTCCAGCCTAGCGTTTCTCATGATGTACTCTGCATATAAGTTAAATAAGCAGGGTGACAATATGCAGTCTTGACGTACTCCTTTTCCTATTTGACACCAGTCTGTTGTTCCATGTCCATTTCTAACCATTGCTTCCTGACCTGCATATAGATTTCTCAAGAGGCAGGTCAGGTGGTCCGGTATTCCCATCTCGTTAAGAATTTTCCACAGTTTATTGTAATCCATATAGTCAAATGCTTTGGCATAGTCAATAAAGCAGCAATAGATGTTTTTCTGGCACTCTCTTGCTTTTTTGATGATCCAGCAGAAATTGGCAATTTGATCTCTGGTTCCTCTGCCTTTTCTAAAACCTGGTTGAACATCTGGAAGTTCACGGTTCACATATTGCTGAAGCCTGGCTTGGAGAATTTTGAGCATGACTTTACTAGCGTGTGAGATGAGTGCAATTGTGCTGTAGTTTGAGCATTCTTTGGCATTGCCTTTCTTTGGGATTGGAATGAAAACTGACCTTTTCCAGTCCTGTGGCCACTGCTGAGTTTTACAAATTTAATTGTTACTTCTGCCCAATTGCTGCACAGAATATAATATGCCTGCTCAGGATTTTGAACCTGAGTTTTAGCATAAACATTTACAATATATTTTTCATCTCTAAATTTGGGATGAATGTCATAATAAGCAGTACTTTTTAGTTGTGCCATAATTTAATGGGCAACAATTTTTTCTTTAAGTGGTACATAACTTAAGATAAATAACATCTTCAATTTGAGGAAATATGGTACTTCTTTTGCATCACTCCAAAGCTCAAGTGCTAGTTATAAGTAACACTTGTAGGTGAGTGTGAATTAATCTCAATCAAGAGGGTCAAGTGAAAGCTAGTTAGGAACATAAAGTAGTATCAGTTTGAAAATCCTTTCTTTGCTTGCTGACCTTGTGTTAGCAACTATGCCTTGTATTTTTGGACGTGGAGGCAAAAATGTAGGAAAAACAGACTCTGACAGTGAAAACTCTTCCCATGACATTCACTGGATGTTCTGTTATTAGGAGCAAATTATTATATAACACTGTTCATGTTGAAGGTAAATGAGGAATAAAAATATATATGTAATGAAAGTGACAGAAGAAAAAGAAAGTTACTGAAATAGTACCCTCAATTTGAAAATTTGGTGTTCTTGAAAAAAGATAATGACAGTCAATCAATAATGGTAATTAAGCATCTTTGTTTCATTATTCCTATTATTTATAAAGATACAATTCATTTTCAAATTGTCAGAATTGTTGGTTTTTCTAGAGCAGTGAATTCTAGGTTACTTGTTCCTTTAGAATTGTTCAAAATTGTAATGTAAAGACTATACCTTCTCTTGTCATTAACTTCCATCTCATGTTGTTTAAATAATTCATTAAACTCTAAACATAGCAAAATAATTAATTTCAGTAAAAGAAGAAATGCTAATTAATAAAATACTTTCTCAGTTTTGTAAGTATTGCTTTACTCATAATTTTTCAATTTTAATGCTTTTATAACTAATACTCCTTTGAAACACACAGTATACAATTTTTATTTTTAATCTGAAATAAATTACTATTGTTGTAGATATTTCCAGGAAGGCATTATTCAGAAAGAAGAAAACGGCATGCCAAATATTTCTGATACGTAAAAACTCAAGTTTTAATCAGTGCATGACCAGAACCTCTTAAAAACAAATCACTGATTTTTGAGAGAAGTAAAAAGAAAGAACTGATAAGAAGGTAAGAGAAAATAAGAATTTATTGTATTTAATATCATTCAGACTGTACTTTTAAAAATGTGGTTTAAGTCAACTATGGTTACTGCTAATTTGAATAGTATGTATGACTAATTAGTTTTTGTTTAGTAGAGAGTAAGTGGTCGTGTATGGATGTGAGAGTTGGACTGTGAAGAAAGCCGAGAGCCGAAGAATTGATGCTTTTGAACTGTGGTGTTGGAGAAGACTCTTGAGAGTCCCTTGGACTGCAAGGAAATCCAACCAGTCCATTCTAAAGGAAATCAATCCTGGGTGTTCATTGGAAGAACTGATGCCAAAGCTGAAACTCCAATACTTTGGCCACCTCATGCGACGAGTTGACTCACTGGAAAAGAGTCTGATGCTGGGAGGGATTGGGGGCGGGAGGAGACGGGGACGACAGAGAATGAGATGGCTGGATGGCATCACCGACTCAATGGACATGAGTTTGAGTGAACTCTGGGATTTGGTGATGGACAGGGAGGCCTGGCGTGCTGTGATTCATGGGGTTGCAAAGAATCGGACATGACTAAGTGACTGAACTGAACTGACCTGAACTGAAAAGCAACATATTTTTTAATACTTCTGTTGTGATTTTGGAGAAATATATGTAAATGCAAGAAAGAAAGGAGAAAAGGAGAGAGCAATGATAACATAAAATGTAGTGCTAGTAGATGAGACACAAATATAAAAACTAAAATAGAAAGAAGTAAAACAGGTCAAATAATAGAAGTACACAGATAAGGTACTCAGTACCTTTTTTCTTTATCCCAAGGAACAAAGAGTTGAAAAAGCTAGTAAAGAAACAGAAGAAAAGAGTTAAAGAAGACGCTTGCAGTTTTGAATATGATAAGAGTAGTTTGTATCGAAGCAACCTTCCTCCTGAAAATACCTACCAAGATGAACAAATAATCCTTTTGAAACCTCTTTAAAGTGGAGAAGAGCGATCAAGACACCCTAGTTTTGAGGGGCAGAGATTGTGGAGAGACAGCAAACACACTGAGGTGAGTTCAGCATTCACTATCACTTTTCCCCTTCAGGTTTTTGTGGTTCATGAGCAGTGATCCATGGAGAAGGGCGCCCACCCCAGTATTCTTGCCTGGAGAATCCCTTGGACAGAGGAGCCTGGTGGGCTACAGTCCATAGGACTGCAAAGAGTTGGACATGACTGAAGCAACTTAGCAGGCAGGCAGCAAGCAGTGATCCAAGAGCCTAAGCCTAAAGTGGTAGTTCAATCCTTTCAGTTTTCTCATAGGATCAAGAACACACAGTTGGAGTTCAGGGCTATCAAGGCAGCCAGTACACGAGAGACCAAAACTCCAGCAAAAAGGGAACATAGATAAGTGAGTCTGACATTGTGTACTCCTCTTATTTTGAGGAACTTGTTTATTTCAAAGGCGAAGATAGTTACATTGAAAAGGACAGGTAAAAGACTAAAAGTCAAACCTAAAATTTTTCAGTCTTAACTGGTAGGTGACACAAAGAGGAGAGACACTGGTAAACATTCCAGGTTTTCACTAATTTGTCAGAAAAGTAATTATCTGAGAAAGTAATGCCTGGCAAGGGAATCAAGAAGACTGTTGAAGTACTCGCAATGATAATTTCTTAATCTGGTAGTACTTACATTACCATTTTGTTCATTTTGTAAAAATTCATGGATACCTTGTGATATACATCCTCTTCTGTGTGCATGTTAACTTTTGAAAAAAATCATCTTTTGTTTTAAAAACAATAAAGTATTGCTAAGTTAGTAACAAAGAGGGACATTTCACCATATCCTTTGTTTATACAAATAAATGAAGTATATTTGGTTTTATGTCATCCACACAGGGAAAATAGGGTGAAAAAAGATGAAAATTTAAGTAAAACTATTATTATTATATTTCTCCTTATTATAGCATTTGCTTTGTTTATTTGATGCATTCATCTAGAGAGTACTCATTATTGATGAACTAACCTAAAAAAAAAAATAGAAGGGGGTACCAAACTGACTATACATTTTTAGTATTGCATTTATGTAAAAGACATGAATGTCATTTAAAATAGCTGTGGGAACAAGAGTAGAAAAAGATCGGAAGATTAACACACATGCAGAAGGGAAAACTAAAACTTGAAATGGGCCAGGTCTTTGAGTGGGCCAGATCTGTGTGAGAATACTGTATCGTCCAAGAAAATTTATCACTGCAATGTATATCTTATTAGAATCCTAATTGTTTTCAGTCTCCAGCAGAGCAGTAATGGCATGACAGTATTTTTATACTTCAAGAAGTCATCTAGATTTCTCTTGGAGAGCTGTCTTTAACATTTGGTTTACTTTTGCAGTGGCAATATTTTTTCCATTGTTTTGCATGCTAACACAGCAATTGATTCGTATAGAAGCCTTGAGCCAAGTTCTGCCCTAGGATATGTATGTGACCCCCACTAACTTCAAATAGAGTTACACGCACATTTCCTGGAGTGGAATTTGGCTTTTTTCCATGGTAGTCAATGAGAGTCATTGAAGTCGATGGGAGCCATGCTTGGATAATTGACAGCTAAATTTGGCCCTTAGGAATTGAAAATCATCTGAGCATTTTCTTTGGGGAAAAAGAAAATCAAAACATGAGATTTATAATAAATCGTAATTCCTGGAATTGAGTAGTTTTATCAGCCAGCTGAAATTTTATAGTATGTATCTACTAAAGTACTCTAGTGATGGAGAGTAAGATTGTGATATATTTGTTGTATAATCCTTTGTTCATATAATAAGGATTGAAATAAGAAAATAAGGAGACAGGTGATTTTATAGAAAGTACGTTAATTTTTGTAAGAGGAAATACTACTTTTTAAAAACTCTAGACCAGAGTTTCCCAACCTCCAGGCCATGAACTGATAATTCTTGTCAGATCAGCAGTTGGATTAGATTAGAAATTTAGTGCACAGGAAATGCAATGCCCTTGAGTCAACCATCCCCCCATACCCTGGTCCATGGAAAAATTGTCTTCCATGAAACCAGACCCTGGTGCCAAAAAGATGGGGGCCACTGCTCTGGAAAACATCTTTGTGTGTGGCGTGTGCGTGCTCAGTTGTGTCCAACTTTTGTGACCATTTTCCAGGCAAGAAATGCTGGAGTGGGTTGCCATTTCCTTCTCCAGGGGATCTTCCTGACCCAGGAGGCAAACACATCTCTTGCATCTCCTGCACTGACAGGCAGATTCTTTACAATTTGTGCTACTTGGGAACCCCAGAGGACATCTTTATATGTCAATATCCATTTATTGAATTCCTAAGAGCTTGTTATTGAGAAAGAAATAATTGGGGGTGTCAATTTTATAAAATTGGCTCATAAAAGGAATAAAGGATAAGCTAACCTCCATTCTCATTCTCCTGCTCTGACATCAGGGAAAGCTAGCACTCTGTCTCCATGGAGTGCATTTTGTTTACTTAGGGACAGTCTGAAAAGGATACTGTGAGTTATTGACTCGCTTTTGATTTGGACCCTCTCTTGTAGACAAGGATAAGTTCTTTCTGAAGGTCACAGTTATTTTCCTGGTCCAGATTTAAAAGAATTTTTTCTCATATTTTCATTATGAAAAATTTTGAACATTCAAAAAATATGAAAGAATATGCAATATATTCCTAAAACCTCCCTTTTATTCTACAACATTCTGTATTTTACTCTCTTTTCTTCTACCCTCTGTCCCTCCTTCTTTTCTTCCTTCTTATCTTTTCTTTCTTTCTTCTTTTCCTTGTCTTTTTCTATTGATTCACTGATGAACCGTTTGAAAGTAAGATATAAATATTGAGATAGCATCCCTAAATATTTCAGCATCCTTTCCTAAGAATAAGGCTATTCTCTTACATAACCACATTACTATCACTTCTACAAAAGTTAACATCAATTTTCTAATATCATCTGCAACCAATCAATATTCAAAGTTTTCCAGCTGCCCACAAAATGTCTTATGGCTATTTTCAGAACCAGTGGGGATTCCTTGGTGTGGTTAAGAATTTGCTTGCAATGCAGGAGATGTAGGTTCAACTCCTGGGTCAGGAAGATATCTTGAAGATGGAAATGGCATCCCACTCCAGTATTCTCACCTAGGAAATCCCATGAACAGAGAAGCTTGGTGGGCTATAGTCCATGGGGTCACAAGAGTTAGGCGTGACTTAGTAACTAAACAACAGTGACATTTCAGTCAATATTCATACATTGCTTTTGATTACTATGTCTCTAATATCCAGTTAGCTTTCCTACTTTTCTGTCCCCAGAGGCCAGGTCAGTTGTCTCATAAAACATCTATACTTTCTGAATTGGTCTAATTATGTCCTTTTCCTTTGGACAGCAAGGAGATCAAAACAGTCAATCCCAAAGGAAATCAACACTGGAAGAACTAATGCTAAAGCTGACGCTCCAATAGTTAAGCCACATGATGCAAAGAGTAGAATCATTGAAATAGTTCCTGATGCTGGGAAAGATTGAAGGCAATGGAGAAGTGGGCAGCAGTGGATTAGATGGTTGTATAACATCACCAACTCAGTAGACCTGAGTTTCAGTAAACTCAGGGAGATAGTGACGGACAGGGAAGGAAACTTGATGTGCTGTAGTTCATGGGGTCGCAAAGAGTAGAACGTGACTTAGTGACTGAACAACAACAAATATGTCCTTATAGTATAATTGACTCATTCTTCCATACACAGCATTTTCTGCAAACTGGTAAATGTCAGATATATAATTATAAAATTAAAATGAATAATTAGCTTAATCTGTGGGCTAAAATAGTAAAACAATCTGTAATATGTAACTAACATTTTTTCCACTTATGTGGTAGAGTCTAAGTATTCAAACTCTGCTTATCTTTGTCTTTTCAAGTGTACATCAACCTGGTATTAATGGCATTCTTGCAGACTGGATTGCCTGGGGTAAGGATCATGTATTATTTGTGTTTGCATAATGTCCCATTTCCGGGCTTCTCAGGTAGTGCTAGTGGTAAAGAACCTACCTGCCAATGCAAGTTAGATGTAAGAGACTTGGGTTTGATCCCTTGGTCAGGAAGATCCCTTGGAGAAGGGCATGGCAACCCAGTCCAATATTCTTGCCTGGAGAATCCCGTGGATAGAAAAGTGTGGTGGGCTATGGTCCATAGGGTCACAAAGAGTCAGACATGACTGAAGCAACTTAGCCCGCATGCAGGCAATGTCCCGTTCCCACTCTTGGGATAGTGATGCCCTTCCTCTGGGAAATGGACTTTCCTCGTCACTCTGTGTTTCTGATAGACCAGCCAATCAGAGAACTCCATTCCAATACCATCCTTAAACCTTAGCTCATGATTTAAGTTAGACCAAACAGTTTTCTCTCTTGAAAGAGACAGGAGGATATAGTAACCAATCAGGCTTTGAGGGCCTTTTGGCCTCTGTCAGAGCTACTCAGTTCTGTCCTTCCAGTGCAAAATCAGCCATAAGCAATACTTAAATGACACATTTATCCTAGTCAGCATGTGTTACTTGTCTTTTGATGATAGCTATTCTAACAGGTGTGTGGTGGTATCTCATCGTAGTTTTGCTTGGCGTTTTTCTGATAATTAGTGATGTTGAGGACATTTTCATGTATCTGTTAGCCACTTGTATGTCTTTTTTAGAAAAATGTCTATGAAATTCCTCCGCCCGTTTTTAATATGATTTCTTTTGCTATGAGTTGTATGAGTTCTTTATACATTTTGAATATCCACCCCGTTATTAGATATGTGGTTTGCAATTTTGTATCCCACAGGTTGTCTTTTCATTTTGTTGGTAATTTCTTTTCCTATGCAAAAGTATTTTTGCTTGATGTAGTCTCAATTTATTATTTTTGCTTTTGTTGCCTTTGCTTTGGGAGTTAAATTTTTAAAAAAATCATTGCCAAGACTGACATCAAGAAGCTTACTCCCTGTTTCTACTGAGACTTTTATGGTTTCAGGTCTTATGTTCAAGGCTTTAATCCATTTTGAGTTGATTTATGTGCATGGAAGTTCACGGTTCACATATTGCTGAAGCCTGGCTTGGAGAATTTTGAGCATGACTTTACTAGCATGTGAGATGAGTGCAATTGTGCAGTTGTTTAGATGTTCAAGCAGGTTTTAAAAAAGGCAGAGGCACCAGAGATCAAATTGCCAACATCCACTGGATCATGGAGAAAGCAAGAGAGTTCCAGAAAAACATGTATTTCTGCTTCATTGACTATGCCAAAGCCTTTGACTGTGTGGATCACAATAAACTGTGGAACATTCTGAAAGAGATGGGAATCCCAGACCACCTGACCTGCCTCTTGAGAAACCTATATGCAGGTCAGGAAGCAACAGTTAGAACTGGACATGGAACAACAGATTGGTTCCAAATAGGAAAAGGAGTACGTCAAGGCTGTATATTGTCACCCTGCTTATTTAACTTGTATGCAGAGTAGATCATGAGGCTCGCTGGGCTGGAAGAAGCACAAGCTGGAATCAAGATTGCCGGGAGAAATATCAATCACCTCAGATATGCAGATGACACCACCCTTATGGCAGAAAGTGAAGAGGAACTCAAAAGCCTCTTGATGAAAGTGAAAGAGGAGAGTGAAAAGGTTGTCTTGAAGCTCAACATTCAGAAAACAAAGATCATGGCATCTGGTCCCGTCACTTCATGGGAAATAGTTGGGGAAACAGTGGAAACAGTGTCAGACCCAAAATCACTGCGGATGCTGATTGCAGCCATGAAATTAAAAGACGCTTACTCCTTGGAAGGAAAGTTATGACCAACCTAGATAGTATATTAAAAAGCAGAGACATTACTTTGCCAACAAAGGTCCGTCTAGTCAAGGCTATGGTTTTTCCCGTGGTCATGTATGGATGTGAGAGTTGGACTGTGAAGAAAGCTGATCGCCGAAGAATTGATGCTTTTGAACTGTGGTGCTGGAGAAGACTCTTGAGAGTCTTGAGAGTCCCTTGGACTGCAAGGAGATCCAACCAGTCCATTCTAAAGGAGATCAATCCTGGGTGTTGGAAGGACTGATGCTCAAGCTGAAACTCCAATACTTTGGCCACCTCATGCGACGAATTGACTCACTGGAAAAGAGTCTGATGCTAGGAGGCATTGGGGGTGGGAGGAGACGGGAACAACAGAGAATGAGATGGCTGGATGGCATCACCGACTCGATGGACATGAGTTTGAGTGAACTCCGGGAGTTGGTGATGGACAGGGCGGCCTGGTGTGTTGTGATTCATGGGGTCGCAAAGAGTCGGACACGACTGAGCGACTGAACTGAACTGACCTGACCTGATACAGGGTTATCATTACCATCTTTCTAAATTCCATATATATGCGTTAGTATACTGTATTGGTGTTTTTCTTTCTGGTTTACTTCACTCTGTATAATAGGCTCCAGTTTCATCCACCTCATTAGAACTGATTCAAATGCATTCTTTTTAATGGCTGAGTAATTTGACTTTTTTGTAGGTAGCTACCCAGTTTTCCTAACAACATTTATTTAAGAGGGTGTTTTTCCCCATTGTATATTTTTGTCTCCCGTGTCATAGATTAATTGACCACATCAGTGTGGGTTCATTTCTGGGCTCTCTATTCTGTTACATTGATCTATGTGTTTGTCTTTATGCTCATATCATATTGTTTTGATGGCCATAGCTTTGCAGCATAGTTTGAAATCAGAAAGTTTGATGCTTCCAGCAATTCCACTCTTGAGTATATCTAAAATACATGCACACCAATGTTCATAGCAACATTGCCAAGATAGGGAAGCACCCAAGTGTTTATCAACAGATGAATGGATAAAGAAGATGTGATACTGGGACTTTCCTGGTGGTCCTGTGGCTAAGACTCCACTCTCCCAATGCAGGGGACCTGGGTTTGACCCCTGGTCAGGGAACTAGATTCCACATGTTCCAGTGAAGATAGAAGATCCCGCATGTCACAACTAAGACCAAGCACAGTCAAATAAATAAATTTGAAAAGACCCTGATGCTGGGAAAGACTGAAGGCGGGAGGAGAAGGGGACGACAGAGGATGAGATGGTTGGATGGCACCACCGACTCAACGGACATGAGTTTGGGTAAACTCCAGGAGTTGGTGATGGATAGGGAGGCCTGGTGTGCTGCAGTCCGTGGGGTCACAAAGAGTCAGATATGACTGAGTGACCAAACTGTTTTGAACTGATGCTTTCATCTGAAATCTAATTTTTTCTGACTGAAAGACTGTCTTTAGTCTTTCTCTTAGTGTGTGTCTGCTGGCGACCAGTTCTCTCAGTTTTTGTTTGTCTGATACCCTTTTATTTTACCTTCATTTTTAAAAGAATATTATAACTGGATATTCAGCTTTAGGATTGAAATCATTTTACTTCAACATTTTAAGATGCAATTGTATTGGCATCTGGCTTCTATTCTGTGATTCCAGTTACAGCAAAGAATTTTACAATATCTCATGTGTCTCTTATGTTCTGTTATGTTTTCTAAGTCCTTTTTTTTGTTTTAACTGTCAATTTTTTTGTAAGTTACATTATAATTCATTCATCCTCTTTTCACTGTGTCTAGATTGCTATTAAACACATTATTTAATTTTTAATTTCAATTATTGTATTTTGCCTCAGGGAGATACTGCTGTTGCTCCGTTTCTTTGAGATTTTGGTCCTTCATTTCCGGTCGACCTGTTAACCCTAAACTTGTTTTTGTTTTCCTGACAGAGAGAGACCATTAAGCTCCAAGCAGACCCATGCAGTGCTATGGCCTGCAATCTGAATCACTAAGTGCTCAAGAAAGAAATCAATGGCTTCCTGATAGGATTCATCTCAATGCACTTCCCTTCTCCCCAGAATCTTGCTCCATGGCTGCCATACATTTTCTCAAATGCCTGCCTTCAAATAGCTGAAGGGAAGGGAAGCAGAGTTTAATGAGAATTTTGACCAATATTTATAATCATTTTTGGGAGAATGGATCATTTAAGAACAACTTATCATAGTAAGAAATCATAGTATGAAGATAGAATGTGTATTTTAAAGTTGGAAATGTTTAAATCAAAAGAATGTATAATTCATGGAATTTGGGGAATACAGAGGAAAATCTTTCTTGGCCAAGTGGTTGTCTAATGGCTGCACATACTCCCATGTCTCCATCCGTTTTACACCCTCAGCATGTTTCCCCACAGGTAGTCTAGAATAGAGTGAAATAGATGGACTAAACATAGTGTAGTAGCATCTACCCTCTTACCGCATCCTTATCTTTCAAGTGGTTCTAGATTTTCTCCATAATAACAAAAAAGAAAAAAAATTTAAAGGAAGAAAGGAAGCAAGCCACAGTAAACAAATAAAGTGACTTTTAGTGTAATGCACTTTAAATTTTCAAAGCTTTAATCTTGTTCATAGTTTCTAAGACTTTTTCTTTTAATTCAGATTCCCTTAATTTTTATGCTAAGCAAGAACCCTCTAGTCTTGTGTTCTTGATTCGTACATCAAAAAAGAAATGTATAACTTCTGTTTATTACATAATAGTTTTCACCCAACACCCCAATCAAAGAGACTTTATTTAGTTCCAAATGGCTATTTTCCTAGCTACAAATACATGTTTTGTAAATGCATCCCTGTTCAGCCTTTGTTGCCTGAGCGCATAAATGATTGCTGCAGACAGTGCTATAAAAGAATTAGAGCCTGGGGCTGGCAATTACAGTTTAGGGCAATCTTGTTTTTTATTTTTAGTGCCTTGAGAATTATTTCAACTTCTTTTTTGCAGCTATAAGATTGGTTAAATGTATAGAAAAAGAGATCTTGTAACTCAAAGGATTTGTGATCTTAAACTTTTGTATTTGATTACATTTGAATGCAATTATGGAGGCTTGTAATGTAATATTTTCTTTCTACTGGATGAAAATTACAGATATGTAATATGGGTTTACTTACCTGATTGCACATTAACTCTAATACTTTCAGATAGCCTGCGGCATGGGCAAAAATAAAAAGGCAGTGTTGTTTGGCTTGGAACGAAGTCAGGTATATCATTGGTTAAACAATCTGCCTATTTCCTGCAAAAATGCTGCTTTAATGTAGAAATGGTGCAGTATGTATGGTTTGCTTTAAAAGAGAGAAAGAGACCATCTTAATATCCAGAGCAAGGAAGAAATAATCCATAATAAATTTTCAGGTCCCAGATGTTGCAAGTAAATTTTTGATTTGTGAAGATTTTTCTTCACCAAAGCCCAGGTATTACATGATTAGATAATATGAAAAGCCAGGCCTTTGACCTTTTCAGCTAAGCTTACAAGCTTGAGGACTTCTCAAAGAATGGAAAACCTTCTACTCATTATGGCAAAGGGAAATCCAGAAACTGAATAGTTCTAAAATTATCTCCAGGACCAAAGTTGAGAAATCTTAGAATTTAGGAACCTTAGGAAGTTCTCCTGGTAGTAAAACATGCTGTAATAATTAGAGATTAGATCAAATAATAGAAAAATAATAGCTGGGTGTAGAAACCCCTTAAATGTACTTATGTGGCATAGGAAAAAATGTACTGGTATTCACTGTATACAGAAAACTCAGTTAGGTTTTCTGGGAAGTTAGTATTTGAGGGAGAGATGTGGCTCCTATCTTCTAAGAGGCACAGTCTGGAGGGGAAAATATATACGTAAATAATGTCTACAGATAAATGTGCAACAGAAGGACAAACCATCAGCAGTTGGGAACAGTGGGCCTTGGACACCAGTTCTATGTTTTAATACAGTTTGAGGTTACAAAATAGGAGGCAATTTTGCCTCTCATTTCTAACACCAGCATTTTATTCGCACATTGCTGCTTCTAGTAAGTATCCCTGACTGAATTTGGATGAAAGGTTGAGTTATATAAGAAACAAGAAGGTTCTTTATCGGACTTCAAAGTCAGAAGTAAATTTATCTCTCTGTTCTTAATTTATTTCTCCTTGTTTGACATTTGTGGCTATTTATCTTGATTCTGTCATTTACCTATGTGACAACTACTTGAAAGCTATTTCTACGTTGGTTAAGGTTCTAAATGCTCCTACTTAGGAGGGGATTAGCATGTCATCAAAGGAGAACCTAGACAGCAATGTGAGTTCTGAAGAATAACACGGTGGCATATTGAATACTCAGAAACATTTCTAAGGAGGGCTTTATAGAACATGAGTGTCTGGCAGGAAGAAGGCCTCCACCACTCATTTTCACTTACTATCACTTATCTTCATGTTCTGTTTTGCAAATTCATTTGTATAATAATATTGACTATTCTGGTAAGAACTTATTACCTCCCAGAAATATTGTAGTAAAAATACAGATCTATCAGTTCAGCCAAAGACCAAACTTAACCACATGAATTTAATTTCAATCTAACCCTTCCAACTACAATCTTCCTTTTTCTTGTACTCTTCTCAAACAAACAAACAAACAATTGAAGGTAATAACAAAAAATGCACACACACATATATATATATATCCAAAAATCTATACACTTTTTTTGAATGTGTGTGCTAAGTCCTTTCAGTCGTGTACAATTCTTTGTGATGTTATGGACCATAGCCCAACAGGCTCCTTTGTCCATGGGATTCTCCAGGCAAGATATTGGAGTGGGTTGCTGTGCCTTCCTCCAGGGGATCTTGCTGACCCAGGGATGAAACCCGTGTCTCTTATCTGCATTGGCAGGCAGGTTCTTTAGGGCTAGTGCCACCTGGGAAATCTCTTGTTTGAATGTACCCATTTACAAAAATAAATCATTTAGTAACAATCTTAATATTGTATACATTTGAATAACAAATTCAATAAATGAATATTTGAGAAAATCTGTAAATTAACTTTATTTTCATTTTTTTAATTGGAGTATAGTTGCTTTACAATGCCTTGTTAATTTCTACTGTACAACAAAGTGAATCAGCTGTGTATATATATATATCCACTCTTTCCTTATAGTCTCCCTCCCACTGCACCCCCCATCCCACTCCTCTGGGTCATCACAGAGCACCAAGCTGAGCTCCCTGTGCTATATAGTAGCTTCCCACTAGCTGTCTACTTTACACATGGAAGTGTATATATGTCAGTGCTGCTTTCCCAACTCATCCCACCCTCTCCTTGCCCCGCTGTGCCCACGTGTCTGTTTTGCACATCTGTGTCTCTATTCCTGCCCAGCAAATAGGTTCATCAATATCATTTTCCTAGATTCCATATATATGTGTTTATCTATGGTATTTGTTTTTCTCTTTCTTACTTACTTCACTGACAGACTCTAGGTCCATTCACATCACTACAAATCATCCAATTTCTAAAGGAACAAAATTGGGTCATTTGTAAATTCATTTCGAATTTAAGAAGACTAGAGCTTAAATATTTTATATGAAATAAGTAACAGTCACTTATAAATGGTTTCGGCAACCATGCAGAAATTAAATTCATGATTGGAGCTTTAAACAACAACAAACAATTCTGTCCTTTCATCACCCTGTGATTGTCCTTATGTCGTACTTATTGGACCGTACATTTCACCAAGATGAAAATTGTGGGACCCTGGGATATCTTCCATGATCAATTTAAAAAGTGTAAGGGTTGGATCCGACTGAGCGACTTCACTTTCACTTTTCACTTTCACACATTGGAGAAGGAAATGGCAACCCACTCCAGTGTTCTTGCCTGGAGAATCCCAGGGACGGGGGAGCCTGGTGGGCTTCCATCTATGGGGTCACACAGAGTTGGACACGACTGAAGTGACTTAGCAGCAGCAGCAGCAGCAAGAACTACAGAGAAGAAAGTAAACATCTGAAATACTTTCCCTTCCCCTAGACATTTACCTTCATAATTTATATCACCATTAACTTTGCAGCTAAGTTCTTGGAGCTATTTCTTGAGTTACTTGATAGATAAGTGATGCTAAAGAAAATCCACCTTGATTTCTTGCTGATGTATTCATTAAGTGGTGTTTATATTAGTGAGAGAGAACATATTGCTAATGTTTAGAATCCATTCACCTGGTAAGATGACATGAGAATAAAAAGGTCATAGAGCGGGCATGTGGTTTTCAACTGTGAAGTTCCCTGGTGTTGTCCTCAACTTCAGTGTTGGCTGAGTTTGAGGACAAATGATAATTGGAGTAACTTGATAGTTCTTGTCATCAACTCAAGCATTAATTAACTTTGCATGATGAGATCAAAGGGCAATTAGACTTTATTTTCAACCCAAAGAATATGACTGGATGTATTTTCCTATTGTCTCAACTTTTTGTTTTCTAAAACTTAATGTGAATTTTGTATCAGGATAGGTTCAACTGTTGGGCTTTCCTGGTGATTTAGTGGCAAAGAATGCACCTGCCAATGCAGGAGATTCAGGTTCAATCTCTGGGTCAGAAAGATCCCTGAAGGCAATCTATTGACTTCTATTGCGAATCTATGGCAATCTATTCCAGTATTCTTGCTTGGGAAATCCCATGGATAGAGGAGCCTGGCAGGCTGCAATCCATAGGTCACAAAGAGTCAGGCACAACTTAGTCACTGAATAACAAAGTTTAATTGTAAGTAATAGAATATCTGAGCAGATAAAAAAATGATTCTTACAGTTCTAGGTTAGTACATGACTCGTGCTTTTTTTATTTTTTCCTTTCACTTTTCTCAGCAGTTTGGCTTTTCATCCTTCCTCTAAATTTTCAGTTTAGGGTCACAAGCATCAGTTTCAAGCTTCATCAGTTTAGTTCAGTTCAGTCGCTCAGTCGTGTCCAACTCTTTGCTACCCCATGAATCACAACACGCCAGGCCTCCCTGTCCATCACCAACTCCCGGAGTTCACTCAAACTCATGTCCACAGAGTCGGTGATGCCATCCAGCCATCTCATTCTCTGTCGTCCCCTTCTCCTCCTGTCCCCAATCCCTCCCAGCATCAGACTCTTTTCCAGTGAGTCAACTCTTCGCATGAGGTAGCCAAAGTATTGGAGTTTCAGCTTGAGCATCAGTCCTTCCAATGAACACCCAGGATTGATCTCCTTTAGAATGGACTGGTTGGATCTCCTTGCAGTCCAAGGGACTCTCAAGATTCTTCTGCAGCACCACAGTTCAAAAGCATCAATTCTTTGGCGATCAGCTTTCTTCACAGTCCAACTCTCACATCCATACATGACCACGGGAAACACCATAGCCTTGACTAGACGGACCTTGGTTGGCAAAGTAATGTCTCTGCTTTTTAATATACTATCTAGGTTGGTCATAATTTTCTTTCCGAGGAGTAAGCGTCTTTTAATTTCATGGCTGCAATCAGCATCCTCAGTGATTTTGGAGCCTAAAAAATAAAGTCTGACACTGTTTCCACTGTTTCCCCATCTATTTCCCATGAAGTGATGGGACCAGATGCCATGGTCTTTGTTTTATGAATGTTGAGCTTCAAGCCAACCTTCTCACTCTCCTCTTTCACTTTCATCAAGAGGCTTTTGAGTTCCTCTTCACTTTCTGCCATAAGGGTGGTGTCATCTGCATATCTGAGGTTATTGATATTTCTCCCGGCAATCTTGATTCCAGCTTGTGCTTCTTCCAGCCCAGCATTCTTCATGATGTACTCTGCATATAAGTTAAATAAGCAGGGTGACAATATACAGCCTTGACGTACTCCTTTTCCTATTTGGAACCAGTCTGTTGTTCCATGTCCAGGTCTAAGTGTTGCTTCCTGACCTGTATACAGGTTTCTCAAGAGGCTGGTGAGATGGTCTGGTATTCCCATCTCTTTCAGAATGTTCCACAGTTTATTGTGATCCACACAGTCAAAGGCTTTGGCATAGTCAATGAAGCAAAAATAGATGTTTTTCTGGAACTCTCTTGCTTTCTCCATGATCCAGTGGATGTTGGCAATTTGATCTCTGGTGCCTCTGCCTTTTCTAAAACCTGGTTGAACATCTGGAAGTTCACGGTTCACATATGCTGAAGCCTGACTTGGAGAATTTTGAGCATTACTTGACTAGCGTGTGAGATGAGTGCAATTGTGCGGTAGTTTGAGCATTCTTTGGCTTTGCCTTTCTTTGGGATTGGAATGAAGACTGACCTTTTCCAGTCCTGTGGCCACTGCTGAGTTTTCCAAATTTGCTGGCATACTGAGTGAAGCACTTTCACAGTATCATCTTTCAGGATTTGAAATAGCTCAATTGGAATTCCATCACCTCCACTAGCTTTGTTCGTAGTGATGCTTTCTAAGGCCCACTTGACTTTAGTTTCCGACAATGAGGGGCAAATATTAATAAAACAGAAAAGGGGCCAATTTCCAAATATTCTCTAACTTATCAGGGAAATACATGTTTCCCCTGTTACTCCTAGAGCTCTTTGCACAATATTTTACATCTCATTTTCAGAACTGAATATGATCACTCCATGGTTATGTATATATTTTTTCATGGCTGACTGAGACCAAACATGATTTAATCTCTTGGAAAAAGGGGAGGGTCTTACCTTGTCAGAACACAATGCTGACAGATCAATATTTGAACAAAGAGCAAGGTAAGCACATATGTGTGGGGAGAGGTTAGAAAGGTTTGATTAGATCACTAACAGCATCTACCACAGATACCAATCAGGGAGTAGAACTCTGTGAGATATTACGATGGGGAATCTTATTAATTAATACTAAATTAAAATGAATGATATGATTATGCATTTATCTTCTCCCTGGGGTACAGTGTCTTTTGAACCAAAGCCTTAGGGCATCAGTACTTTAGTGGCTACTTTTGTAAATATTGACATAAATTAATTTAGCAAGGAGCCATGATGATATACAAAACTCCATGAGAAATGAAAATATAAATAGAATGTAAAAAGAATTCAAGGTCACTTTTCAATTGCAGATAGACTGTCATTTTAATGTGGGTAAAAGTTTTAGATAAGTATTTATCTTATTGGAAACAAAAGTTCCCCCAACTTCCTTTTACATAATATGGAAAAACTCTTCTAAGTGGTCTCTAAACTCCAGCAACAAAGCAGAAATTCTCCCACTTCAATGGAATTTTAAAAAGAAAAGGCCCATTAGTTATTTACCTATTGGAAGTAAGAAGTAGAAGTTAGCAATAAACTATAGGTGATAATTTCAGCAATATTCTTGTGTGTGTATGTTTGTTATTTGGGAGAAGTTTGGTGCTTATAAGGACTTGATTGATTACTAGTTTAATATATATTTAATATGCATATATTTTATGCTACTTCTTGAATCATACACCCAATAATAAGTAGGTGATTTAGTACTTCAGAATGTCATGCCAAGAGAGGACACATAAGCTCTTAGGATCATGTTTTAAAAATCAAAATATTCATTGAGTAGCCCAGAATTCATTCTTTTCATTTTATTAAAGTGTCTTTATTAGAGCTTGAGAAAGACCAAACTGGCCTCAATTTTGTGAATACATATTGTGTTATTTTCTCTGAGACAGTAGTCAAGACCAAAGTTGAATTGCTATCCTCACTTGTATAATAAAAGATAGAGTATACTAAGGTGACTGCTAGGAAATCTCAGGTTATCAATCCTTTATTTCTTCATTTTGAGTCTAGATTTGAAAAATGTAATATATAGTCTTGGAAGAATCACAGTTATAATTAGAGTTAATGTGTTTCCAATGTATTTCAATTTAGAATGGGATGGATTATTTTAATGTATAAAATGAGTGTAACTCTATAAAACAATGATTTTAAAATATATTCAAACTTTAATTATCTCATGAAATCTCCAATTCTTCCTTAATTAAAAAAAATATTTTGAGTCTGCTTATTATTGGCAATTTTATCATGTTGTAAAATTTCAAACACCTAAAATGCCTGAAGTGGTTGGTACACAGAGGGAAAATCCCAGAGAATTTTATTGTTTTTATAACACTAAATGTTATATTTTTTGCTTTCAATTTTCCAGCATCTAGATGGACAACAGAGGTTTATGTTTGACTGAAAAACAGTCTGGTTTCATTCTAGTTTTTGATTTGCTGTTAATTTGTGTTCTCACCTCCTTTGGTAATCCCTGAATGGAATCTAAAACAAAGGTATGTTTTCAAGGCATACATAATCAACTTTCATGTATTCATTCAATAAACATCATATTCATACAACTATCAAATGTCAAATACTGTGGATACAAAGACAAAACATGGTACCTGCTCTCTGGTTGATTAGAATTAATCTAGGCCAAAGGCATCGGATAACTTTAAAATACAGTGTAATAAGTGCTATGATAGCGGTTAGATGACATTCCTGTGGAAGGTCAATGAGTCAAAAGGCCCTCATATATATGCAGGATTTGGAAAAGGCATTAACTATTAGGCACAGGAATAGTTTAAACTGTTGACATACAGGATGACTTTTACCTAATAATATGGGGCAGTCTATTTCTCCTAGAAAGTGAGAGTCCTAGAAGCTAAGATTTCTCTTAAGACAAAGGTAAGAGAGGTGATTTTCAGGGGTCATATCCAAAAAAGCACATTGAAGAGGATTAGACACAGCATTTTGCAGAGAGACATCCATATGTAAATTCTATAAATGGATGTAATCTAAGTCAAAATACCTATGGGAGTTTTGGAGCAGACTCACAGATAAGCTGAGTATTTCAGTACAAGTTGACTCAATATGGTATACAGCTGGCAGAGCAGAGAGCTTTGTGCAGAAAAGTGAGAGGGGAGATTAATAACAAAGTGGAATCTGATTTCAAACAGGTTGGAATGTAGTTTTAATCTCAATATACATGTACATAGCTGAGTTTTTGAAATTTTTAAAATGCAACCGGTTCTTGCCAGGAAGAAGTGAATGCATGTGTTTTATTATTAAAGTAACTTAATTCTTCCAACCCACTGAGTTCTTTCATTATGAAGAGACACACTGAAGTACTGCTGCTGTTTTCAAAATACTACTCACACTTGTTAGAAACAGGAAAATTTAATTGATAGTGTGTTCATGTAATATATTTTTACAGATAATGAATTTTTTTAGATTTCTAAGATTAAATCTTAATTTTTCATAAGAATTGTCTTCTGAATCACGCTTTTTTTTCTCCCCTGCAATAGTTAAGAGTTCTGAAGTGGATTCTGTTTCCTATTCCAATTTCAACCTTCCTGTTACTCTTCCAGCTGTCATTCTCTCCCAGAGTTAGAGTCCTATTGTCATCCTACATTCCCTTCCTGACCTTAGAACTCTTTCTCCAGCAATGATGCCTCTTCTCTGAGCATGGGGATCGAGGGCTCAAGACAAACAGAAATGTGATCACAGCTCTTATGTGTGGTATCCCATCTGCACAAAATGAGGATACGTGAAATGCAACCATAATTGCTATCAGGGATGAAAAGCAATCATTTTTATAATTACTCAGTAATAAACTTTAATATGCTTTCTTGTGGAAGAATAACAATGGAGTCATTGACTGAAGTTGGTCTCTGAACTAGTGCTTGGGAAACAGCACTAAATGGTACCTAATGACCTTAGGGAGTTAACAATCCCCCAAACGTGGGTAATTTATTCCCTTCTTAGAGCTCATTGCTCTCAAACATTTTGAGAAACAAAATCTCTTTTCCATTTATTTATCCTTAATTCTGCATTATCTCCTTTGTCCTCCTGTGACACCCAGTGACCTGGTGATGAGCAAAGAGATAAAATAAAGTGTCCTAGTATGATTGCATGTAAGCAAGGAAACAAATGAAAACCCTTAGCAGACCTGATGCCAGCTAGCCAGTTAGCCATGGCAGACAGGATGAGTAAGAAAACTGTGGAGGTGCTGGGCGGAAGTGTAAGGGATAGTAAACTTTAGCACTGAGGCAGTAGTAGTTGAAGAATAAACTTGTTTGGGTGGACAGGTTTGCTTAGGTGAGTTCCCATGTTCCATATCCCCAGAGTACACCAACAGAACGAAAAAGATTCTTCCCACGAGTAGATGGATCAAATCTATCCATGTGGCTATTCTGAAACTAGGAGATTTTGTTTCATCTGGGTAGAGATTATGCTGGTGGCTTTGGCCTCTAGATGAATGCAGAGGAATATTCTTGAGTAGCTATCTATTTATTTTATCATTTGCCACACAGTGTGTATCGCCACTGTATGAGAAAATCCTTTCTGGTTAAAATGACTGCTTACAAAGCAGCATTTTATATCTTTTCCCATCTGTGAGGAATTTGTCACATCTTGATATAAAATCCCTTGTTGCCTTAAAGTTTTTAAGACCAAACACATTATAGTTCTAAGGGCATGTTTGTTCTTGTCCATCATCTTTTTTTTTTTTCACTTTTAAAACCATGTTTATTTATTTTTGTATCAGAATATGCATGACTTTGTTCTGACTTCCTTTTTTCTTCTCCCAAGATAGTCTGAAGAATCAGATATTGGATCTCAAGAGGCTTCCTCAAACTATTTTAGAAATGCAAGAAGAAAATGTTTGGCTAGCCCTCATTTGTTGACTTGCCCCAGCGAGTGGGGTTGGTAATAATTGCACCTTACAATTCCAACTAGAAGATAGGTCTTTAGGACTACAGAAACTTGTACCACCAAATACATTCTACACCAAATACAGTCTACAAATACTTTCAAGGGTCATGAATATACATTATATGTAGGAATTTTATGGTATCATGTAATTATATTCTTTACCTTTTCCTCACTTATAAATTCCCTCCCATTTTTATCTGCTGTGAAACTTCAAAATGTTATAGAAATCATCTTCATTAAATAATACAGTAATTCAGTACTGCAGGAGTAAAAAGTTTCATTTTTATTTCTAGAGTGTGGCTTGCTGAGAAATCTAACCTTGGCCATTTCTTCATATTTTGTTCATGGATTTGAGTAGAACAGAGAGAGAGGCAAGAGTGTTGGCAAAAATCACCTATAGTTAAAATGTAGAATTCTTAAACATATGGATTTACTCGTTATATCTAGTCCTTAAACTTACTATTAAAATTTGTTAAATTGAAAAACTTCTAAGCAAATAGTTTAAAAACAGATACTCATGAATATTAATGAATATGAATTCATGAATACTAACCGGACATGGAACAACAGACTGGTTCCAAATGGGAAAGGAGTATGTCAAGGTTATGTACTGTCACCCTGCATATTTAACTTATATGCAGAGTACATCATGTGACATGCTGGACTGGATGAAGCACAAACTGGGATCAAGATTACAGGGAGAAATATTAAAAACATCAGATATGCATATGACACCACCCTTAATGGGAGAAAGTGAAGAGGAACTGAAAAGCCTCTTGATGAAAGCGAAAGAGGAGAGGGAAAAAGCTGGCTTAAAACTCAACATTCAAAAAACTAAGATCATGGCATCCAGTCCCACTACTTCGTGGTAAATAGATGGGGACACAATGGAAACAGTGACAGACTTTCTTTTCTTAGGCTCCAAAATCACTGCAGATGGTGACTGAAGCCATAAAATTAAAAGACACTTGCTCCTTGGAAAAAAAGCTATGGCAAATCTAGACAGCATATGAAAAACAAATACATAAGTTTGCTGACAAAAGTGCAACTGGATAAAGCTATGGTTTTTCCAGTGGTATGTATTGATGTGAAAGTTGGATTATAAAGAAAGCTGAATGCTGAAGAACTGATGCTTTTGAACTGTGGTGCTGGAGACTCTTGAGAGTCCCTTGGACTGCAAGGAGATCCAACCAGTCAATCCTAAAGGAAATCAGTCCTGAATATTCATTGGAAGGACTGATGCTGAAGCTGAAGCTCCAGTACTTTGGTCACCTGATGAGAAGAACTGACTTTGAAAAGACCCTGATGCTAGGAAAGATTGAAGGCAGGAGGAGAAGGGCATGACAGAGAATGAGATGGTTGAGTAAGCTCCAGGAGTTGGTGTAGGACAGGGAAGCCTGGCGTACTACTGTTCATGGGGTTGCAAAGAGTCAGACTGAGCCACTGAACTGAACTGACTCATGAATATTTAAAATGTATTTAAAAGTGATAGAGCTGCCAAATCTTATCTGGGGAAAGAAGCATTTAGTTCATCATCACACACAGGACAGAAACCCCTTATAATAGAGCACAGATTAAACATGTTTGGAAGACTTGAGGTCTGCAAAGGCAGCTCATTCCAGTTTATATAAACATCTCCACAGAAAGAACCAGAAGCTGTTTCCTTATAATTTTACTTGGTTCTGGTGTGATCTTTTTAAACGATATGAAGCAAAGTTGTATGCCATCCTTATTATCCTTCCCCACACAATGTTCAAAATAAAAACACTTAAATCCTTTTTATATATATATATAGCTTATAGATATTTAGCCATTTTAGTTCTTAAGTTCCTCTTGGGTGTGTTTGTATTCGTAAATAGATTGCTCCTACTTACATATTTTGTGGGTGTTTGTAACAATCTAATATGAGATGTTTCCCCTTGTGAAAGCTAATTGTTTCACACACTAAGTTGTAAAAGTAATAGCGTATCAAAATTCTATTGGTGTGCTCTGCTTCCTAGCCATGATGTATATTTTCTCTAAAACCACACTCTCTTCATGTTAAAAAAATATACAATCTCTGTAACCAATCAATTCCACTTCTAAGAATATAACCAAGGAAATAATTTGGAATGTCAAATTAAAATATCATGCACAAAACTAGACTTTTAATATTAAGCACAAAATATGTAGATATAAACTATTTTAATGGTTCAGTGATAGAAAATACTGAATAATTCCATTAAGCAAATGGAAATCCATTCCATGAATATTATGTGGGCCAGAAGAATGATTATGGAACATGAAAATTATAATCATGTGATAATAATAAAAATAATACAATATACATGAAAAGTATATGTGTATGGAGAGAGAGAATACATACACTATTCATTCCAAAGGCACTGAAAGTAAAACACCAAAATTATAGTTACCTAAGCCACTCCAGTACTCTTGCCTAGAAAATCCCATGGACGGAGGAGCCTGGTAGGCTGCAGTCCATGGGGTCACTACGAGTCAGACATGACTGAGCGACTTCACTTTTACTTTTCACTTTCACACATTGGACAAGGAAATGGCAACCCACTCTAGTGTTCTTGCCTGGAGAATCCCAGGGATGGTGGAGCCTGGTGGGCTGCCATCTATGGGGTCACACAGAGTCGGACACGACTGAAGTGACTTAGCAGCAGCAGCAGCAGTAGGGTATACTATTTCATTTTTTTCTTTCCTGTATTTTTATACATTTTCCCAACTTTTTATAATTAACAAATATTACTTAGAGAATGGAAGATCTCCAATAAAATTCTATTTTTAACTCTTAAACTTGCTTATATGGAACACAATTTTTTCAGATACTTTTATGAACAAATTGTTATTCTCCTTGTATCACGTCACTAGATAGTTTTTTATTTCATTGCTCAATCTTTAAGGTTAACATACCAACTCATACTAGTACCTGTCAAAAGCAGAACCTTGTCATTTTGACAAATGTATCTATCTAGGCTTGCAAAGTATCTCTTAAAACTTATGTGTTCTGCCCATTTATTTTTATTTCTTTACGGAGAAAAGGGCAAGATGAGAGAATTATTGAGAGAGAGAGAAATTATATGGAGAAAAGTGTGAGGCAAAGTATGTGGTAAAAAAGACATAGAAAAAGCTGATTGCAACAGCTGCTCTGCTTATCTGAAGGTTTTAACTCGACTCTTATTCACATCCCAGGTGACCAGCTAATAAAAATAATTTAAGCTGTTACAAAACAAGGGTAATTTATAATGTGAAAACTGTAGTCTGGCGCTTGTATCAGCACTAGAAACGAATTTTCTGAAAGTTCCTTAGGGGACTGGAACTAGCAGGGACACACAGTTTAATAACAACCTTCTTTCCAGTCAATCGCCCTGTCCCAGACCCCGACCCCCTGCTGTCAACTTTCCCTCAACATGGATATCTTGAATCCAATGTATTACATTCTGTCTCACTGTTGGATTCTCCATGTTGTTTTAAAAGAAACCTTGAAATTATATTACTTTTCTCTTTACATAAAAGTATTTGTAAAAAAAATCAGGCCTTAATATTAACTGTTTTCAATAAAATTATTGCCACTGCAAATCTAACTTTATATGAAAGACTCGGTTTGAGCAGAAGTAATTCAACTGTTGAACTAGAATATTCATCCTATATGTCAAAATGACACTTTTCTTGAATCAGGGCCTTTTGAAAAGGAAATGTATCACAAAAAGGATATATTCTAATAATTTTTCATCCCCATTGAATTAGAGCAGAAATTAACCTGCTAAATGGAAAGCTACCGTCACATAGCATATTGCATAAAATGAACACACACATGGAGATTAATCAAAACAAGCACAACATCAGCATCATAGCAGTGTCATGCTTAAAATGAACTTGAATTTTTATTCTGCCTTGAGAATACACAGATTGTTTTGTTTTAATGGCTTCCAGCCATCTCTATTACATAGCATAAAAGCTCAAAGGGAAAAGCAGATTTTAGTCCTCAGAATAACATCTATAAGGAAGGAGTTTAAAAGTGCTGATGAAGCAGATGTTGTTGGGTTAGTCTGTCTGCTTCATAGTTGGGTTTAAGTAATTGTGGGACAAATATTCAACTATTGGCAAGATTGTCTGGATATTATCTAAAACCTGGATTAAAAAAAAAAACTGAATCCTGAGCATCTCTGAGGATGCATTTTAAATGACAGGCATAGCTTGGAGAAGACGGCAATAGAGGGATGAGATGGTTGGATGGCATCACAGATTCAATGAACGTAAACTTGGACAAATTCCGGGAGATAGAAACAAGGAAGCCTGGCATACTGCAGTCCATTGGGTCGCAAACAGTTGGACACAATTTGGCTACTGAACAACAACAAATAGCTTGTTTAAAAGAATTCCTTGGTAGATTTACTAGCAGAGAAATTAAATCTGGTATTACAAGGCAATAAGTTCAACTAATCATTAAAAACAGAATCAGATAAATTCTTGGAGGCATATGGACTTTCACTGGTCGGCAACTTGTCTTTCTCTGCAAACTCAGCCTCTGAATTTGGAGTGAGAAGCAAAGGCTAAAGCATGCTTCTGTCACATAGCTACTATGTGACCTTCATTAAATCATTTAACTTTCTGATCCTAGGTTTCCTCATTACTGAAATGGAAGTCATAATAATAATTGTTCTGTCTAATTCGTGGGTCTGTTCAATATCAAATGAGGTAATGAATGTAAAAGTATCTCATAGCTGCAAACAACAGGGAAAATTTTGTTCACTATATTAAGGATGAATTCATGTACATTTTGTGCATAACTTTTTATGGACATTTGATAAGAAATATGAAGGCAGAATTCCGATTTGAAGTTGGAACACCTAAGTTCAAATTCAAGCATTGACAAAGACTATTTCTGTTATAAGGAGCAAGTTACTAGATTTAAACCTCCATTGTTGTATATCTAACTATTACTAATACTTGCCTATTAGAGTTAATAATACTACTTGCCTATTAGATTGTCTGAAGATGAAATGACACCATATAAATAAAAACATTGTCTGACATTACTGCTATTGTTGTCATTATCTTTCAAAAAGTCTCTTTTGATGATCAAAGACCAAGAAAATTTCTAACCAACACAGAACTCACTTAACTAGATCTGGTTTCACACCCTCCCTTCTTTGTTCAAATTACTTCTCCAATGCAAATTAATTCTTTTTGGAAACTGTAAATCTTCTACCAGGAACTTTGTGTTTTGTTTCTTTTTCTTTATATGTGGTGGCAGAATAATTTTTGGATGATTTACCAAATTTTTAAGGATAATTTAAGAAAACGCAATAACTGACAAAGTTGTTATATTAATGGACTACAGAATCAAACAAACTGGCAGAGCAGAAGACTCTCTGGCAACAGTGTGTGTTTCTGGGATGCCATCCTCCAACAGCTTGATGCGAAGTATGCAGGGCAAGGCTCGAGAGTAAAGTCAACTGGATTCTAGCTTGGATCTGATACCAGTTCACTGGGACTTTTTTTTTTTTAATTTGCAAACAGGGCATTAGAGTGAGTAGTAATAGGACCTTATTGCTTTGACATTTACTTTAGCCCTTGAAGTCTCAATAGTTTGTAAATACTAAGTGGCAAAGAATCCGGCTGCCAGTGCAGGACCTGCAGGAGACACAGGTTTGATCCCTGGGAGGGGAAGATACCCTGGAGGAGGAAATGGCTACCGATTCCAGTATTACTCTTTTAATTAATGAATTAATTAATTTTAATTGGAGGCTAATTACTTTACAATACTGGAGTGGTTTTTTCCATACATTGACATGAATTAGCCACAGGTATACATGTGTCCCCCACATCCCGAACCTCCCTCCCATGTCCCTTCCCATCCCATTTCTCTGAGTTGTCCCAGTGCACCAGCTTTGGGTGCCCTCTTTCATGCATTGAACTTGAATTATTTCACATATGATAATATACATGTTTAAGTGCTGTTCTCTCAAATCATCTCCACCCTCACCTTCTCCCACAGAGTACAAAAGTCTGTTCTTCATATCTGTGTATCTCTTTTGCCGTCTCACATATAGGGTCATTGTTACCATCTTTCTAGATTCTATATATATGCATTAATATACTGTATTGGTGCTTTTCTTTCTGACTTACTTCACTCTGTATAGTAGGTTCCAGTTTCATCCACCTCATTAAAACTGACTCAAATGCATTCTTTAATAGTTGAGTAGTATTCCATTATGTATATATACCACAACTTTCTTATCCATTCGTCCACCAATGGACTTCTAGATTGGTTCCATGTCCTAGCTATTGTAAACAGTACTGTGATGAACATTGGGGTACACATGTCTGTTTCAATTCTAGTTTTTTCAGTGTGTATGCCCAGCATGGGATTCCTGGATTGTATGGGAGTTCTATTTCCATTTTTTTAAGAAACTTCCACAGTGTTCTCCATAGTGGCTGTACTAGATTGCATTCCAACCAACAGCGTAAAAGAGTTCCCTTTTATGGAACACACCCTCTTCAGCATCTGTAGACTTTTTGATAGCAGCCATTTTGGGCAGCTTAAAATGGTACCTCATTGTGGTTTTGATTTTCATTTCTCTGATAACAAATGATGTTGAGCATCTTTTTATGTGTTTGTTAGCCATCTGTATGTCTCTGGAGAAATGTCTGCTTAGTTCTTTGGTCCATTTTTGGTTGGGTCTTTTATTTTTCTGGTATTGAGCTGCATAAGCTGCTTGTATATTTTTCAGATTAATTCTTTGTCAGTTGCTTCGTTTGCTATTATTTTTTCCCATTCTGAAGGCTGTCTTTTTGCTTATAGTTTCCTTCATTGTTCAAAAGCTTTTAAGTTTAGTTAGGTCCCATTTGTTTATTTTTGCTATTATTTCCATTACTCTGGGAGGTGGGTCATAGAGGATCTTGCTGTGATTTATTTCAGAGTGTTCTATGTTTTCCTCTAGGAGTTTTACAGTTTCTGGTCTTACAATTAAATCTTTATTCCATTTTGAGTTTATTTTTGTATATGGTGTTAGAAAGTGTTCTAGTTTCATTCTTTTACAGGTAGTTGACCAGTTTTCCCAGCACCACTTGTTAAAGAGATTGTCTTTTCTCCATTATATATTTTTGCCTTCTTTGTCAAAGAGAAGATGTACATAGGTGCGTGGACTCATCTGTGGGCTTTCTATTTTGTTTCACTGATCTATATTTCTGTCTTCATGCCAGTACCATACTGTCTTGACGACTGTTGCTTTGTAGTGTAGTCTGAAGTCAGGTAGGTTGATTCCTCCAGTTCTGTTCTTTCTCAAGATTGCTTTGGCTGTTTGAGGTTTGTTTGTTTTTTTTTTTTTGTATTTCCATACAAATTGTGAAATTATTTGTTCTAGTTCTGTGAAAAATACCATTGGTAGCTTGATAGGGATTGCATTGAATCTATAGATTACTTTGGGTATTATACTCATTTTCACTATATTGATTCTTTCGATCCATGAACATGGTATATTTCTCCATCTGTTTGTGTCATCTTTGATTTTGTTCTTCAGTGTTTTATAGTTTTATTTATATAAGTTCTTTAGGTAAATTTATTCCTAAGTATTTTATTCTTTTCGTTGCAATGGTGAATGGGATTTTCTCCTTAATTTCCCTTTCTGTTTTCTCATTGTTAGTGTAGAGGGATGCAAGGGATTTCTGTGTATTAATATTATATCCTGACACTTTACTATATTCATTGATTAGCTCTAGTAATTTTCTGGTGGAGTGTTTAGGGTTTTCTATGTAGAGGATCATATCATCTGTGAATAGTGAGTTTTAACTTCTTCTTTTCCAGTCTGGATTTCTTTTATTTCTTTTTCTTCTCTGATTGCTGTGGCCAAAACTTCCAAATCTATGTTGGATAGTAGTGATGAGAGTGGGCACCCTTATCTTGTTCCTGACTTTAGGGGAAATGCTTTCAATTTTTAACCATTGAGAATAATGTTTGCTGTGGGTTTATTATATATGGCTTTTATTATTTTGAGGTATGTTCCTTCTATGCCTGCTTTCTGGAGAGTTTTTTTTATCATACGTGGATGTTGAATTTTGTCAAAGGTTTTCTCTGAATCTGTTAAGATAATCATATGGTTTTTATCTTTCAACTTGTTAATGTGTTGTATCACATTGATTGATTTGCGAATATAGAAGAATCCTTGTACCCCTGGGATAAAACCCACTCGGTCACGATGCATGATCTTCTTAATATGCTGATGGATTCTGTTTGCTAGAATTTTGTTAAGGATTTTTGAATCTATGTTTATCAGTGATATTGGCCTGTAGCTTTCTTCTTTTGAGGCATCTTTATCTGGTTTTAGTATTAGTGTGATGGTGGCCTCATAGAATAAGCTTTGTAGTTTACCTTCCTCTGTAATTTTCTGGAAGAGTTTGTGTAGGATAGGTGTTCAGTTCAGTTCAGTCGCTCAGTCGTGTCCAACTCTTTGCGACCCCATGAATCACAGCACGCCAGGCCTCCCTGTCCATCACCAACTCCCGGAGTTCACTCAAATTCATGTCCATCGAGTCAGTGATGCCATCCAGCCATCTCATTCTCTGTCATCCCCGTCTCCTCCCTCCCCCAATCCCTCCCAGCATCAGAGTCTTTTCCAGTGAGTCAACTTGTCACATGAGATGGCCAAAGTATTGGACTTTCAACCTTAGCATCAGTCCTTCCTGTGAACACCCAGGACTGATCTCCTTTAGAATGGACTGGTTGGATCTCCTTGCAGTCCAAGGGACTCTCAAGAGTCTTCTCCAACACCACAGTTCAAAGGCATCAATTCTTCGGCAATCAGCTTTCTTCACAGTCCAACTCTCACATCCATACATGACCACGGGAAAAACCATAGCCTTGACTAGACGGACCTTGGTTGGCAAAGTAATATCTTTGCTTTTTAATATGTGCTTTTCTCTAAATTCCTGGTAGAACTTAGCTGTGAAGCCTTATGGTCCTGGGCTTTTGTTTGTTGGAAGATTTTTGATTACAGTTTCAGTTTCCATGGTTGTGATGGATCTATTAAGATTTTCTATTTCCTCATGGTTCAATTTTGGAAGATTACACTTTTCTAAGAATTCATCCATTTCTTCCAAGTTGTCTGTTTTATTGGCATATAGTTGCTGATAGTAGTCTCTTATGATCCTTTGTATTTCTGTGTTGTCTGTTGTGATTTCACCATTTTCATTTCTAATTTTGTTGATTTGATTCTTTTCCCTTTTTTCCTTGATGAGTCTGGCTAATGGTTTGTCTATTTTATTTATCTTCTCAGAGAACCAGCTTTTAGTTTTGTTGATTTTTGCTATAGTCTCCTTTGTTTCTTTTTCATTTATTTCTACTCTGATTTTTATGATTTCTTTCCTTCTACTAACTTTGGGGTTCTTCATTTTTTCTTTATCTAGTTTTTTTAGGTGTAGAGTTAGGTTATATATTTGATTTCTCTCTTGTTTCTTGAGGTAAGCTTGTGTTGCTATGAACCTTCCTCATAGCACTGCTTTTACTGAATCCCATAGATTTTGGGTTGTCGGTTTTTCATTTTCATTTGTTTCTATACATATTTTGATTTCCTTTTTGATTTCTTTCATGATCTGTTTGTTATTCAGAATTGTTTTGGTCAGCTTCCATATTTTTGTATTTTTAATAGTTTTTTTTTTCCTGTAGTTGACATCTAATCTTACCGCATTGTGATCAGAAAAGATTCTTGAAAGGATTTTAATTTCTTTGAATTTACCAAGGCTAGATTTATGGCCCAGGACGTGATCTATCCTGGAGAATGTTCCATGTGCACTTGAGAAAAAGGTGAAATTCATTGTTTTGGGCTGAATGTCCTATAGAGATCAAATAGGTCTAACAGGTCCATTGTATCATTTAAAGCTTGTCTTTCCTTGCTAATTTTCTGTTTCGTTGATCTATCCAAAGGTGTGAGTGAAGTATTAAAGTCTCCCACTGTCATTGTGTTACTGTTAATTTCCCCTTTCATACTTGTTAGCATTTGCCTTATATATTGAGGTGCTTCTATGTTGGGCATATATATATTTATAATTGTTATATTTTCTTCTTGGATTGATCCTTTGATCATTAGGTATTGTCCTTTGTTGTTTCTTTTCAGTCTTTATTTGAAAGTCTGTTTTATGTGATATGAGCATTGCTACTCCTGCTTTTTTTTTTTTGGTCTCCATTTGCATGAACTATCCCTTTTTAGGCCTTCACTTTCAGTCTGCATGTGTTCCTAGGTTTGAGCCTGGTCTCTTGTAGGCAGCATGTATGGGGGTCTTGTTTTGTATCCATTCAGCCAGTCTTTGTCTTTTGGTTGGGGCGTTCAAGCCATTTACATTTAACGTGATCATTGATAAGTATGATCCCATTGCCATTTATTTTGTTGTTTGGGGTTAGATTTTATAAACCTTTTCTGTGTTTCCTGTCTAGAGAAGATCCTTTACCATTTGTTGAAGAGCTGGTTTGGTGGTGCTGAATTCTCTCAGCTTTTGCTTGTCCATAAAGCTTTTGATTTCTCCTTCATATCTGAATGAGATCCTTGCTGGGTATAGTAATTGTGTTGTAGGTCTTTCTCTTTCATCACTTTAGGTATGTTCTGCCATTCCCTTCTGGCCTGAAGAGTTTCTGTTGAGAGATCAGCTGTTATTCGTATAGGGATCCCCTTGTATATTATTTGTTGCTTTTCCCTTGTTGCTTTTAATATTTGTTCTTTGTGTTTGATCTTTGTTAGTTTGATTAATGTGTGTCTTGGGGTGTTTTGCTTTGGGTTTATCCTGTTTGGGACTCTCTAGGTTTCTTGGACTTGGGTGGCTATTTCCTTCCCCATTTTAGGGAAATTTTCAACTATTATCTCCTCAAGTATTTTCTCATGCCCTTTCTGTCTTCTTCTTCTGGGACACTTAGGATCTGAATGTTGTGGTGTTTAACATTGTCCCAGAGGTCTCTGAGATTGTCCTCATTACCTTTCATTCTTTTTTGTTCTCTGTTTCATTTATTTTCACCATTCTATCTTCCACCTCACTTATCCTCTCTTCTACCTCAATTATTCTACTGTTGATTCCCTCCAGAGTGTTTTTGATCTCAGTTATTGCATTATTCATTATTGACTGACTCTTTTTATTTCCTCTAGGTCCTTGTTAAACATTTCTTGCATCTTCTAAATCCTAGTGGCTTGTCAAGGTTTCCTGGTTGGGGAAGTTTGCAGTCTGTGTTCTGATGGGCGGAGCTGGATCTCTTCTCTCTGGAGTGCAATGAAGTGTCCAGTAGTGAGTTTTGAGTTGTCTATGGGTTTGGCAGCCTGTCTTTTAATGTTCAGTGGTGTGTTCCTGCTTTACTGGAGAATTAGTGTGGTATGTCTTGCACTGGAAATTGTTGCCTCCTGGATGGAGCTTGGTTTTAGTGTGGGTATAGAGACTTTTGGGTGAGTTCTTGTCTATTAATATTCCCTGGAATCAGGAGTTCTCTGATGTTCTCACGTTCTGGAGTTAAGCCTCATGCTTCTGGCTTTCAGTCCTTCTCTTACAGTAGACTCAAGACTTCTCCATCCATACAGCACAGATGATAAAACATCTAGGTTAATGATGAAACAATTCTCCACAATAAGGGACACCCAGAGAGATTTATAGTTACATAGAGTAGAGAAGAGGGAGGAGGGAGATAGAGGTGACCAGGAGAAGAAGAGTGGGAGTCAGAAAGGGAGAGAGCAATCTAGCCAGTAATCAGTCCCCCAAGTGCTCTCCACAGCCCAGAACACCCAGAGAGATCCACAGAGTTGAGTAGAGAAGAGAAGGTGAGGAATGAGACAGAAGTGACCTGGGGGAGAAGAGGGAGAGTCAAAAGGGAAGCGAGCAGTCAAGACAGTAATCACATCCCTGAGTGAAAATGGATACTGAAAATTAGATTCTTAAAGGTACAAAATTGATAACAAGTACCAAAAAGAAAAAATTAAAAATCTAGACTAAAGGTTAGACTCTCAAAAATACAGTATAAAAAAATACAAAACAAAATCAACAACAAAATTTAAAAATATATATATATGAAATTTGCTTTAAAAAAATAGGGTCTTTTTTTGCAAGGTAATAGTTGTTTATAAAAATGAAACTTAAAAGAGTAATAAAGAACTTAAATTTTAAACAAATTAAAAAGTGATAATAGTAAAAATATATCTAGGAATTTCTCTGGAGCTGTTGTGGGTAGTGTGGGGTCAGTTCAGTTTCAGATAGTTCCCTGTTCCAGCTTGTGTTTGTTCTCAAAACCTATAGGCCCCTCCAATGCACAGTCAATGTTAACTACAGGGTTTTAATCTGTTGCACCTGTCACTTCCAGAGAGGTTCCCTCTTATATGTTTATTTTGGCTTCCTCTGTTTGCAAGCCTTTTCAGTGTCTAATTTCCACCCTGATACAAGGGGGCAAAGGTGGTCACTTATTTAGGCCCACTAGTTCAGTTGTGTGGTGGGGAGGGTGGGACACTGCAAACAAATATCATAGGTGTGTGTGGGGAGTGTTTGCATTATATGGACCACACTGGGTTTATCACAGTTCAAGGCGGCATGTGCTTCCTGGGTCTACAGTGCTCAGGCTCCAGGGTGCTCTGCAAGGGCACTATCCCAAGCGGACTCTGCATTTCATGCACTTCCCAGATCTAAGACACTCAGGTTCTCGGGTACTCCCCAAGGGCACAGACCTTGTTGGGCTTGCGTTTTGTGCCCTTCCCAGGTCTGAGTAGCTCAGGCAACCAGGTGATTGGTGAGTTCACCGTCCCAGGTGGGCCGTGCATCTTAATCGCCTCCCCAGTACTGGCCACTCGGTTTCCTGGGTGCACCAAGAGATCGCTGTCTCAGGTGTGCCGTGTGTCTCCTCCGAGGAGCTGATCTCAGGCTGCGACCCTCCTGGCAGATGTAAACCATCCAGGATCCCAGGTGGTTAGCAACCTGTGCAGCCTGTGCCTCCCTGCCCAGCCCCGCTTGCTGTTGCTGGACTTGAGCTTCTGGGCTACTTCTCTGTGGTTAGGCATATAGTCTGTGTGTGTGTATGCTTTTTTTTTTCTCTCTCCTGGTTATGTTGCTGCTGAGAGTCCAAAACTCCCCACAGACCTGCCTGTGAGAGGGTGTCCTACTGTGTGGAAACTTCTCCTTCACAACTCCCTCCCCAGGATGGGTCTCTGTTCCTAACTCTTTTGTCTCTCTTTTCTGTCTTTCATATTTTGTCCTACCTCCTTTTGAAGATAACAGGCTGCCTTTCTGGGTGCCTGGTGTCTTCTGACGGCATTCAGAAGTTCTTTTGTGGAAGTTGCTCAACATTCAATCTTTTGATGAATTTGTGGGGGGAGAAAGTGGTCTCCCCGTCCTATTCCTCTGCTATCTTGGGACCGTCCCCTCCAATTCCAGTATTATTGCCTGGGAAATCTCAAGGACAGAGGAGGCTGGTGGGCTACAGTCCATATGGTCTCAAAGAATTGGACATGACTGAGTGACTGAGTATACTCACACACACACACACACACACACACACACGGATAAAAGGGCTCTGACTGTTCTTATTGATCAATGTAGTTCAGCTAAAAGGCAAAACTATTTGATTGAAAATTAAAAGTTTTGCAGTTGTTTGACAGGGTTTTACTTTTGACTCTGAGAATTTACTTTTCAAAACTGCTTGAAAAGTCATAGTGCTATACTTAATAATATCCTCATGGTAAGAAAAAACTGATGTGGATTCCAAGGAAGTCCTGTGTAGTTCTAGAAAGAAAGTTTAAGTTCTGGCAGAATCTGGTTCAATAAGTATGAACTCAGTTAGTTCAGTAGCTCAGTCATGTCCAACTCTTTGTGGTCCAATGGACTATAGCATGCCATGCTTCCCTATCCATCACCAAATCCCAGAACTTGCTCAAACTTATGTACATTGAATTGGTGATGCCATCCAACCATCTCATCCTCTGTTGTCTCCTTCTCTCCAGTCTTTTCCAGCATCATCAGGGTCTTTTCTAATGTGTCAGCTCTTCGCTTCAGGTGGCCGAAGTATTAGAGTTTCAGCTTCAACATCAGTCATTCCAATGAACACCCAGGACTGATTTCCTTTAGGATTGACTGGTTTGATCTCCTTGTAGTCCAAGGGACTCTCAAGAATCTTCTCCAACACCACAGTTCAAAAGCATCAATTCTTCAGTACTCAGCCTTCTTAATGGTACAACTCTCACATCCATACATGACAACTGGACTAGATGGACCTTTGTTGGCAAAGTAATGTCTCTGCTTTTAATATGTTGTCTGGGTTTGTCATAGCTTTTCTTCTAAAGAACAAATGTCTTTTAATTTCATGGCTGCAGTCACCATCTGCAGTGATTTTGGATGAATTAGTGAAAATAAAATAGGGATTTTCAACTTTACATCTCTTGAAATGGGAAAACTTTATTAATGATGTTTGTCTACCATAAATTATTTCAAATCTTTGAGAGCAAAATTCATCTATGCAAATATATCTAAAATTAGTGATTACTTAAAAATGCAGTTGCGGATATGCAAGAGTTAAATTCAGCAAAAGAACTTCTATTTCATTTTGATATTATACAAGGGACATTGGTGGATATTTTTCATCTTAATACCCCAAATCTTATGTTACATAAATACATTAGAAACATTTAAAAATAAAATCTAAGTGAAAATTCTGTGAAATGAACATTTCTGTATTTTACAGTTTTAAATACCTTCACAGTTTATATTTAAACTTTGATATCTTTTATCTTATTTGATTTGACCCCCCCAAAACTAAAACTTGGGTAGTTAATGATACTGGTTTTTAGGGATAAAATTATGAGCTGAACCGTAGTTTTCCAAAAAAATTTAAAATAAACTACATCAGTGTTTTAATCCATGATATTGAATAGTTGATGATTATATGTAATGTAGTGTCTTGGTCATTCAATGGGACTCCCCAGGTGGTGCTAGTTGTAAAGAACTTGCCTGTCATTGCCAGAGATGTAAGAGTCACAGGTTTGATCCCTGGGTTAGGAAGATCCCCTGAAGGAGGGCATGGCAAACTACTCCAGTATTCTTGCCTGGAGAATCCCATGGACAGAGGACCCTGAAGGCTACAGTCCATGGGGTCGCAAAGAGTCGGATATGACTGAAGCAACCTTGCATGTTCTGCCATTTAATATGCAACATTAAATTCCCAGGGCTTTTCTGGTGGCTCAGATGGAAAAGAATCTGTGTGCAATGTGGGAGATTCTGGTTCGATCCCTGGGTTGGGAAGATTCCCTGGAGGAAGGCATGGCAACCCACTCCAGTTTTCTTACCTGGAGAATCCCCATGGACAGAGCAACCTGGTGGGCTACAGTCCATGGGGTTGCAAAAAGTCGGACACAACTGAGCAATTAAGCACAGCACAGCAGATTCCCAGGACCTTTACTTAAAGTTATATCATCTAATATAACATTATTTCACTTTTTGCATAGCTTACAAGAAAAGACAATGACATCCTTAGTTGCCTAATTTAGATAAACATTTCAAATTTCGAAGGTATATATTCACTACAAAAATATATGAGAACAAAAATATGAAATAAAGATAGATCTTCTGAGTTAAACTTATGTAATCAATTTCAAATCCTTGCTTTTTGGGAAAATGTGTGCCCTGTTATAAACAAGCATTAATTGGATATTATGGTGAATGTATATACAATAAATTGTATTCTTCCAAACCTTTCATCCTCTTATTAGTTACAATACCTAGGAAACTATGCTTAAAGTGTGGCTTAGAATATAGGAATAAATCACCATGTAAATGTACCCTGCCTGTAAGTACTATCTGTTCGTGTCTAAACATATTCTACATGTAAAAAAATCTGATGCTCTTAAATTCTAAAAGGATATATGGAAAAAGATAACTTTCAGTGTTTGAAATTATTTTATTCTCTCTAAGATATTTCTAAAATTTTTCTCAGTTACCATATAGAAAGAAAAGTAAGTTTATTAGTATTGTTCTTTCTGTTCTACTGATTTCTAATTTCCTTCAGCCTTACTGTTCAGGAAAAAAGTAAGGCATGGAGTAAGGAAAGGCTCCCAAAGAAGCTTAGATAGTGAGTTTCCCCACCAAATAGCATACCTTCAAACATTACAATAATCATATTTGTGCCAAGTCACTTCAGTCGTGTCTGACTCTTTGCAACCCTATGAACTATAGCCCACCAGGTCCCTCTGTCCTTCAGATTCTCCAGGCAAGAATATTGGAGTGGGTTCCCATGCCCTCCTCCAGGGGATCTTCCCAACCCAGGGATCGAACCCGAGTCTCTTAAGTCTCCTGCATTGGCAGGTAGATTCTTTACCACTAATGCCACCTGGGAAGCTCACAATAATGATAATAATAACAATAACCCATTATCCATTGTTCAGTGAAGTTTGTGGAAAATAACAAGCTGGAAAAGTTGTTGGCTTCCTCACTAATACTAAAAAGCGAATTAAAACTTTGCTCAGTATCTCCCTGAAATGAATTACATATACCTACATACCTACATACATATATTTACAAGCAAATACTTCAACAACTGAGACATAGAAAATTAAAGGATGAAACCTTTAATGCAAAATGTGTGGCCATTGGCCATAATATCAAAATATAACACTGATATTGCTGTCCAATATTTAAAATATTTCATTCTATTGTATTTCACGATAAGAAAAATTCTTGGCTGTATGTGTGCACGTGTGTGTGTGTGCGTGCACATGAGCTCACACACTCAGTGGTGTCCAACTTTGTGACTCCATGGACTGTAACCCTCCAGGCTTCTCTGTCCATGGATTTTCCCAGGCAAGAATGCTGGAGAGGGTTGCCATTGCCTTCTCCAGGCAATCTTCCCTACCCAGGCATTGAACATGTCTGTCATGTCTCCTGCATTGGCAGGTGAGTTCTTTACCAGTTGAGCCATCAGGGAAAGGGAAAATCAAATGCAAGCAGCCATCTCCTTCCAAAAGGTTTTCTGACAAAAGGAAAGAGAAGTGTTTCTGATAAATGACCCTCATGCTTTTAAATGGAGAAGAACAAACAGAAACAGAGTTTTACCTCAATGCTATACATAATCCACTTAAGTCAAGGGCTACAGTTTAATTTCAAATCTTTGCCTTTTTAGAATTCTTAAGCTGTAACATGGTAACATAGTAAATTGTTGTTCAGGTATTATGGGCAATGAACATACAATAAATTATATACTGTTCCTTTTGGCATTCCCAACCTGTAGGTAATTAAGATATAAAGAAATACATGTCTTGGGTGTGATCATCGGAAATCAAGCTCTTAGTTCTTTTTTGAAAACTGATGGTTCATTATGTCTAATTGCCTCAGTGGGATAAGGGCCTACCATGATCTTCACACTACATAATGGTACCATCTCTTAAAAATATAACACTGCTTATTTTGGAAATTTTGTACCAGGCTTAATAATACAATACAAGGATTAATCAGATAAACTCTTTAAGATATTCAAAATCATTATGAATAAGATAAAATTCATTTGAGTTACAAAATGTTCTTTTATAATTGAGATTGAACAGGGATCATACATTAATTATTGCTCACTTAATTTCATTTAGCTAGCTTATTTCATGCTTTAGTTACATTATAGCCCATTCTACTTGTATTTATATATGACCCCTTTGTGTATATTTAGTTCAGGAATAGGATAGTGGCTCTGTTATTAAATTTATTTTACCTTGGTGACTGGCCTAACAATTGATGGTTACCAAATAACTCCTCTTCTCTGGCCAGAGATTGGATGTTGAAGACAAACCTGACTTTGGGCTAATGTTACTAGGAGATTTGAATGCAGATTTCCAAAGAATAGCAAGGAGAGACAAGAAAGCCTTCCTCAGTGATCAGTGCAAAGCAATAAAGGAAAACAATAGAATGGGAAAGACAAGAGATCTCTTCAAGAAAATTAGAGATACCAAGGGAACATTTCATGCAAAGATGGGCACAATAAAGGACAGAAATGGTACGGACCTAACAGAAGCAGAAGATATCAAGAGGTGGCAAGAATACACAGAAGAACTACACAAAAAAGATCTTCACGACCAAGATAATCATGATGGTATGATCACTCACCTAAAACCAGACATCCTGGAATGTGAAGTCAAGTGGGTCTTAGGAAGCATCACCATGAACAAAGCTAGTAGAGGTGATGGAATTCCAGTTGAGCTATTTCAAATCCTGAAAGATGATGCTGTGAAAGTGCTTCACTCAATATGCCAGCAAATTTGGAAAACTCTGCAGTGGCCACAGGACTAGAAAAGGTCAGTTTTCATTCCAATCCTAAAGAAAAGCAATGCCAAAGAATGCTCAAACTACCACACAATTGCACACATTTCACATGTTAGTAAAGTAATGCTCAAAATTCTCCAAGTCAGGCTTCAACAGTATGTGAACTGTGAACTTCCAGATATTCAAGCTGGATTTAAAAAAGGCAGAGGCACCAGAGATCAAATTGCCAACATCTGCTGGATCATGGAAAAAGCAAGAGAGTTCCAGAAAAACATCTATTTCTGTTTTATTGACTATGCCAGGCCTTTGACTGTGTGGATCACCACAAACTATGGAAAATTCTTAAAGTGATGGGAATACCAGAACACCTGACCTGTCTCTTGAGAAATCTGTAAGCAGGTCAGGACGCAACAGTCAGAACTGGACATAGAACAACAGACTGGTTCCAAATAGGGAAAGAAGTATGTCAAGGCTGTATATTGTCACCCTGCTTATTTAACTTATATGCAGAGTACATCATGAGAAACACTTGGGTGGATGAAGCACAATCTGGAATCAAGATTGCCGGGAGAAATATCAATAACCTCAGATATGCAGATGACATCACTCTTAGGGCAGAAAGTGAAGAATTAGAGAGCCTCTTGATGAAAGTGAAAGAGGAAGGTGAAAAAGTTGGCTTAAAGCTCAACATTCAGTAAATTAAGATCATGGCATCTGGTCCCATCACTTCATGCTAAATAGATGGGGACACAATGGAAACAGTGGCAGACTTTATTTTCTTGGGCTCCAAAATCACTGCAGATGGTGACTGCAGCCATGAAATTAAAATACTCCTTGGAAGAAAAGTTTTGACCGAGCTAGACAGCATATTAAAAAGCAGAGACATCATTTTGCCAACAAAGGTCCGTCTAGTCAAAGCTATGGTTTTTCCAGTGGTCATTTATGGATGTGAGAGTTGGACCATAAATAAAGCTGAATGCCGAAGAATTGATGGTTTTGAACTATGGTGCTGGAGAAGACTATTGAGAGCCCCTTGGACTGCAAGGAGATCCAACCACTCAATCCTAAAGGAAATCAGTCCTGAATATTCATTGGAAGGACTGATGCTGAAGCTGAAACTCCAATACTTTGGCTACCTGATGCGATGCGAAGAACTGATTCATTTGAAAAGACCCTGATGCTGGGAAAGATTAAGGGTGGGAGGAGAAGGGGACGACAGAGGGTGAGATGGTTGGATGGCATCACCGACTCAATGGACATGAGTTTGAGTGAACTCCGGGAGTTGGTGATGGACAGGGAGGCCTGGCAGTGCTGTAGTCCATGTGGTCGCAAAGAGTCAGACACGACTGAGCGACTAAACTGAACTGAACTACTGGGAGAGGGCACTTGCTCAGATCTTTGAAACAAAACCAGAATCTCTCCTGTTTTTTGGTCTCTTCTCTCTCTTTCCTTTTTTCCCTCTCACTTATTAAATGTGATACATTAGAAACACGTTCCTGGGCTTCCCTGGTGGCTCAGTGGTAAAGAATCTGCATGCTAGTGCAGGAGACTCGGGCTTGATCCCTGATTTAGAAAGATCTCACATGCCATGGAGCAACTACACCCATTCACCATAACCTGCTCTAGAGCCCAGGAGCCACAACTACTAAAGCCCACATGCCCTAGAGCCTGTGCTCCATAACAAGAGAGACATCATCGTGCACTACAACTAGAGAATAGTCCCCGCTCTCTGCAACTAGAGAAAAGCCTGCACAGCAACTAAGACCCAACACAACCAAAAGTGAATAAATAAATAATTTTTTAAAAAGACACATTTCCCAGTGCCTGGGGGTCACCATATTATTATATGAAGGGAAGTAAAATTAATACTTAGGAAGCAAGTTATGATATTGTTATGAACAAAAGACATATAAAACAAATGATTAATACCACGCTATGAAGAAATAAAAGAAGAAAAATAAAGTGTGGCTGTTATTATTTATGTAAAGATTTACTGAGATGAAGGCTTCCCTGGTGGCTCAGACAGTAAAGAATCTGCCTGCATTGCATGAGACCCGGGATTGATCCCTGGGTTGGGAAGATCTGCTGGAGAAGGAAATGGCAACCCACTCCAGGATTCTTGCCTGGAGAATTTCCTGGTCAGAGGAGTCTGGGGGGCTACAGTCCATAGAATCGCGAAGAGTTGGACATGACTGAGTGACCAACAGTTTCACTTGCTTTACTTAGATGAAGACTTGAATTGTTTCCTTAAAAATACATTTAATTTGAATAATGGATAAAAAGGGAGCTAAAGCAATTGTAGGAAAGTGAAAGATGAAAATGGGAAGAAGACTATAGGACTGAATGGGGATGGTGATTCAATCTACATCTTTATGTTGCAAAGTTTAGATTGACAGGAAATGAGTGCTTTCTGAATTCCTAACTTTATACTTGGTGAAGATTAACTCAACTGCTAGTGCCCCTGTTGTTGGCAATTTGTGATGAGGAAATGGAGAATATGTCAGTGATGCTTCTGTTTCACTTCATTGGAGAAACTGTCCCTCTTTCATCAGAATCTTGGTAAGACTGTAATCATTAAAACCTGCCCACAGCCGTAGGAATGAGCTTATCACTGAGGTTGAACCAATTATTGCTCTGAATTATTTTGGACACCATCATAGTTCCAGTGATGGCATATATCTCAGAGAAATGTCAAGTACTTTTCAGGGACTAATATGTAGACGCTGGAAGAAAGAGTCACTATTCCCAGAAAGATAAAGTTCCGGTTCTGCCAGAGTCCATGTTGCTTACCATATGGAGAAAGTTAGCCCACAGAGTGAAGTCAGACAAAGCAGGAAAGCAGGGAGGTGGAGAAATTGAGATCACCTCAGTGCCCACATTTGGGCTTCCAGTTCCGATTGAGCCTGCCGGCAATAAGTTCTATTGTGATTTCTTAGTTACATGAAGCAATATATCCCCTTCAGCTTGGCTTCGGAGTCTGTCACTTAACCAGCAGAATCTTAATTAGTACTATGAGTCAACCACTGAGGAAAAGATTGAAATATTAACAGGATCATGAACACAGATCACAGACAGTAGTTTTATTTTTATTTATATGTTATTAATGCTCCACAAGTAAGAATATGAGGTCAAGGGAACGTGGTGGCCAAGAACTGGCTTAAGGTAATCAATTGCTAGGCACTTGGAATAGCTTTGATATAATTGAGTAAAAATTAAGGGATCAAACAACAGTACAGCAGGATCTCTGCTTTTTGCTAATCTAATAAATGAATCCGAGACAAAGTAGCCTTTTTCCGTAATTGTCTTCAGTCTACATTGTCACTTAAGAGGTTATTTTTATAATTTTATGTATTTATTCATTTACTTATTTATTTATTTTTGGCTGTGCTGGGCCTTCGTTGCTGCTTGGTCTTTCCTCTAGTTGCAGTGAGCAGGGGCTACTCTCTAGTTGTGATGTGTGAGCCTCTGATTGTGGTGTCTTCTCTCTTGTTGCGGAGCACAGGCTCTAGGGCACAAGGGCTTCAGGAGTGGCGGCTCCTGAGTTCTAGAGCATAGGCTCAATAGTTGGGGCATGCATGGGCTTATTTGCTCTAAGACATGTTGGAAGCTTCCCGGATCAGGGAATCAAACCTGTTTCTCCCACACTGACAGGAGGATTCTTTAGCAGGGAAGTCCAAGAGATCATTTTTAAATAAAGTTTTAGGAAATAAAAATATGACTTTCTTAAAAGTAAAGATATTCCAGAAACAAAGACATTAGCATGCAGGTTGTAATATAAATAGAATTCTACCTTCTCACCTCTTGGCTCTGTGTATATACTATCAACACAGCAGATAATTTCAATGAGTCCACTGGGTGGGTTAAAAACATTATCCAAATAGTCTGGCTATCTGGCGCCAAGAAAGCAAAATGACTGTTGATGGGACAAAGTTTTCCTGTTCGAATAAGTAGTTGTGTCATTAGGCTAACAGCTAAATAAAAGATGGGGCAATTTCCAATGACAAGAACATATAAAACCTCACACTGAAAGGTTAGATTGCTTAGCAAGGAAGTTTTGACAAAAAGACAACTTGACTGCAGGTGTGTTGTATAGAATGCATATATGTTTGTGAGAACAAATTTCAAACTCTACACTTTTTACTGGTGGGCAAACCTGTACTTAATAGCTTAAGAAACATTTAAATCCAAGCTGGAAGAAAAAGAAAAAAACCCTCCCCATTGCTGGTGCACAATTAAAATACCGAGTCCCAGCAGTTGTTGTAATCACAATGCAATTTGATACCAAGTGTGGAAAGATCTACTTTGGGGGATGGGGGTTTGAGAGCTGTCAGGAGACTTGCTCCTTTGGCAGTGATTAACAGTTTGGTAACGAGGGTCTGTTGTGTAGGGGTGAGAACCCAAACACTGTGTCAAATGGTTAGCTGCTCTTTTTGTGACCCCAAAGTCCACAGCAGCCCTGGAGCTGAAGCTGTGAGAGAGAGAGAGGGAAAGAGCAAGAGAGTGAGAGGAGCTGAAAGAGACTGACAAAGGATTCCAAGATTCTTACCTTTATACAAAGACATAAATTGGTTTTCTAATTTGGTCAGCCCACCAATCCCATACCTTCTGCCTCCAAAAAGAAACTCTGGTACCATCATCTGATAGTAATAAAAAAATAACCCGAACAAACACAAACAAAGAAATTTAGGACAACAGGTTCAGCATGTGAATCTATTAACAAAATGTCTTTTTGAACTAAAAAAGAAAAAGTAACTTGAAAAAGCAGTAACTTATTTAAATGTGGTTTTCAAAATAGCTTAACAATAGATTCAACTATCACAGAAACTTTCTCATTTAGCCATCATTTTTATGCCTTAAAAAGTGATCTCTTAACTCAAACTTATATAAAATAAACAAAGTGAAAAAGAAATTAATTCCTTGGGAAGATCTGAGGAGGGAAAAAAAGTGGCTAACTGTAAGCTTCAGTGTATTCATATTTATTGGCTTAAGGTCTGTTATGAGACATCTTGGATATTGTATCCATAATGTTTGTGGGTTTCTTTCCTTAGCTACATATCCAGAGCTGTGCTGTTCATGAAAGACAGAAATACCTGGGCGTGAATTCCTTATCTGTCAATTATTGTGACCTTGGGAACTTATTTGACTTTGGTTTCCAATAATAATACTATAATAATACCTTTCCTCTTGTATTTCTTGCAAAGAATGAATGAAATAACATAGTGTCTGATACATAAAAAATCATGCAAAGATATCAGGACCATTTCTTTTCCCTTTTGCTCTATTCAACTTAGGATAGCTTTATGATTATTATTAATTTGATTAACTTTGAGGTAAAGTGCACATTTTTCAAAATATATTACCTTTAAGTATGAAGCTTATTTACTCCTGTACTTTGATGTATTTCAAATTTTAATGAAACAAAGAATGTGTAAGAATTTCTGCCTCAGAAACAACAAAGAAAGGAAAAAAATAATTTTAGGGGTAAATATATCAATCATCAAGGCTCTTTTGTTAAAACATGACTGTAAATAAACTTTAGTGTAAATTTTAGCTGAACATAAAATGTTAATGAAGAAAGTACAAGACTCATATGGATGTGTAAACCCCAGAAAATGTCCAAAGTGGATTTTGGCTAAAGTTGCCTGGACAGTTGCCTGGGTAATACAAAGCCAAAGCAAAGAGAAGCTGGGCCAAAGGAAGCCTAAGTACATAAACATGAAACTACTGAACTCTGAGGAAATTAGTGAACGAGTTAAATCCTGATCCAGGAGCTCTCTGTTCATTTTTATCAGGGGGATATTCTCATCTAAGCAGGCATCTGGTTTTCATGTTTTGCAGAAAGGTCTAAAGCTGGTGGGGGATGTTGATAGTGAGAGAGGCTACGCCTGTGTGGGGGCAGAGAACATATGAGGAATTTCTGTACCTTCTCCTCAGTTTTGTTGTAAACTTAAAACTGTTCTATAAAACAAAGTCTGAATTTTTTTTTTTTTAAATCTAAGAGTATGAAGATGGTAAGTAAGTGCGGATGTATTCAAACACTGATTCCCTTTCCTCCAGTATAAACCATTCATTTATGAATTAATTAAATCTTATTATATTTTATACAATTTAGACACTTTCCTAAAGTAGAATAAATAAGCCCTGTCTTGAAAAGGAAGTTTATTTTTGTTGTAAACAGATTTTTTAAATTTGCCCTCTAACTTGACGTTTTTAATATCGAGTCCATAGACCTGGTCAGGATATAGAATTCAGCATATCTATGTTAGAAAAAAAATTCTCTTTTTTTTTTTAACTATCCTCTAACTGAAATTTGGAGTTTTCTTGCATTGTGAATGTGGTGAGTCAGTATCATAGCTATCTTTACAGCATATTATGGTTGTTGCAGATACATTGAATTATCACTGTGGCTGGTCACTGTCACTTAGAAATTATGGTATTTATTAGAATGCCAGTGGGGTCCTCAGCAAAAATAAGCATAAATACTCCTGAAGTAAGCCCATATATATACATCTGTCTCAGTTCATGAAAGGTGTTTAAACTTGGTGGATGTTTTGGGTTAGTTAAAGAAGGAAGATCCCCTGTCCCTTCCCCAATGTATATTAACCTAACAATTTACAAACTCATTCATATTGTCCTCTATAAAGCATTTCAACAACAAAGACCATTAGGTTAGGGACTGCTGTTTCTTTTAAAGCCCTAATAGTGCCTTGAACAGTCTTAGCTAGAGTTTGATTATAGAGTACTGGCTACAGTTCCCCTAGGCAAATCTGTACATTGATTCTGTTCTATAAAGTCCTTCCTTCCCATACAGTATGCTCCAGTCTGCTGGTCAAAATTTGGAAAACAAGAATGTAGAAATTTAGGTAATTATGTTAAATCTCAGTTGTCTTCATGATATATAAGAGAGTAGGATAAATGAGAATCTTCGGCTTTAGACTGTCAAGAGGATAAAAGGGCATAAATGAGATCATCTTAGTAAGACTAAACACTGAACAAGGTGCTATCCCCTAAAACTTAAAGAAACTCTTTTTTTTTCTTTATATTAAAGAAAAGCTGTCCCTCCATTATTCACTAACTACTGAGCTGAACGTGTTTAATCATGAAAATGGTATATTTAGGGTCGACTTTTGTAGTGTCAGTAAACATATTTTCAAATCTAATCACTAACTAAGGATGAGTTCAAATACCCAAAAACTGCCTCAAGCTTGTCACATTGAGGGCAACTGAAGTATTTTCAGAAGACATTAACATTGGAAAGAAACATTTTTAGCAGATGAATTCTTGGTAGGGCTTTCATTTTGGTTAAGATTGTTTTTGCCGTGAAATGAAGAGAACTGACTGCTGACCGAGAATCTAATAGCCTTTTGTTCCAAACAATGGCAAATCATTGAACCTGTCATGTGTAATGAGGAGTGATGTAGATGAACCTAGAGATTATCATACAGAGCGAAGTAAGTCAGAAAGAAAAACAAATATCATATATTAATGCATATATATGGAATCTTGAAAAATGGTGTTGATGAACCTATTTGCAGGGCAGGAATAGAGACAGACATGGAGAAGAGGCTTATGGACACAGAGGGGGAAGAAAAGGGTGGGATGAATTGAGAGAGTAACATTGACATATATACACTATTGTATGTAAAATAGCTAGTGGGAAGATGCTGTATAACACAGGAAGCTCAGTCCAGTGCTCTGTGATGACCTAGCGGAGTAGGATGATGGGCTGGGTGGGAAGAAAGCTCAAGAGGGAGGGGATATATGTATACATATAGCTGATTCATGTTGTCGTGCAGCAGAAACTAATACAACACTGTAAAGCAACTACCTTCTAATTAATTTTTTTTTAGGTCAGTTCAGTTCAGTGGCTCAGTTGTGTCCGACTCTTTGTGACCCCATGAACTGCAGCATACCAGGCTTCCCTGTCCATCACCAACTCCCGGAGCTTGCTCAAACTCATGTCCGTCGAGTCGGTGATGCCATCCAGCCATCTCATCCTCTGTCGTCCCCCTTCTCCTCTTGCCTTCAATCTTTCCCAACATTAGGGTCTTTTCCAATGAGTCAGTTCTTTGCGTCAGTTGGCCAATGTATTGGAGTTTCATTGAATTTTTTTTTTAAAGCGTATTAAAACTCCAAAACTACATTGTTTCTATGACATCCAGAATAGAGGTACCCAAAAGTGTTTGTTAGAAACTTCCATCCCCGTGACATATTTTCACTGAAAAAATCAAAAGCAGCTAAGAAATTTATTTTTCAATCTTACATATAGGATACTCAATCTTACTCAGTGTTTTATGAACTTTTCCTTATATTTTGGGGGCAAAATTTCCTCTTAGAGGAGTTTTTCTTCATAAAAGAGCTGACAGGCAGTGTGGTAAAACTAATGCTGTTGCTATCCTTCTCTGGAGACCAGTTTAGCCACACATTCTTTTTTTTTTCTATGAGGACCCTTGAGATTGACCCTGGAAGCATTTTCATTTCCTCCATTAAATGCAGAGAAGAAAGAGTGGTGGAAAATAGGGCTGGAATTTGTGTTTCTATTTCAGCCCACCTAATAATATAAGCTTGTATAAACAATTTTTCACTATTTGTTCTGAGTCAGCTCTCTGGAAAACAGATATGTATTATCAGTTGGCCAGTTCTTAGAATAAAAGAGACAGGCTAAAAATCAAGTCATTTGAGTGAATTTATGTCATTGAATTACTGTGATGCAATCTTTTAGTCAGAGCCTTGTCTGTGTTTCTAACCCCCAAAATATCAAGTAATAAAAATTATATAAATCAAAGCAATGCCAAAGGTTTCTGCTTCTGCTTAGGATATCATTGAGGATATCACATGCACTAAGAAAACAAGCAAATGAAAAACCTTGGTTATGATGAATAATATTTATGAGAAGCAAGATCCTGGGCTGTATTTTCAAACACACACTTTGATACATGGAAATTCTGATGCTTTGAAAAAATAATAAGGTATAATGAAGCAATTAGAGTATCATGAAATATCATGCCCTTAATAATTCCATCATGCTATATAATGTAATAGCTCATTGACCCTTTTATTCATGAGAGCTTGTTATGATGCTGAGTGCTGGACAAAGATGAACAAGATAGATGAAATCTGTGCATTCACAGACTTTATATTTACAGATATAAATGAATAAATGTTCAATATAATTGCAGATATTAAGTAAAATGAAAAAGCAAAGCATCCCCCAAGTGTAGAGACTGAGCAAGAGTGCAAAGACGTGGAGGGAGAAGAGGACCAAGGTGGTGGGTGGGGAGGAGGGAACATGTGAGCAGAGAAATGAACAAAATGAGAGCAGGAGTCATGGGGAGATCAGGGAGTGAGAGAAGGGGAATTTCAGCAAGAGACAGGAGAGCATGCAAAGGTCCTGAGGCCTATTCAAAGAAAGATCAAAGTGTCTAGACAAAGAACAGGCTGAATGAGTGGGATAGGAGATAAGCCTGAGGAAAGGAAGGGATGGGACCACTGAAGGTCTTTTAGGCCATCTTAAAGTGTTTGGTTTTGTCCTAAATGCGATCAAGAACTAATAGAGTGCTTTGATGAGGCGGTCAACATTGTCATATTCATGTTTTAAAAGGAATAGCTTGACTGCTGGGTTTGAAATATAGCCTCCTTAAGTAGCTTATACTTTGTAAAAGAAGTTATACGTCTAAAATTATGCTGTCTTTAGAAAAAGCAGTGTAATGCTCCCAGCACCATTTTTTACTTCCCTGGTATCAACCCTGGAAATATTTCAAATTACAAAGATGTAGGGTACACTAATGGATTGGGACCTTGGTAACACTTTATTCCATTATTCAATGCTCATCTGTTCTGTTCCTTTTCTTTAAGCTCTATGCTGATTTCATGAAATAGTCACATATATTATTCCTCTGAAATACGAATGGTAGTAATGTATTGGTGGTAATTATCAATATTATGAATGACTTAGTTGAAAAATTGCTTTACAGTTATTGTAAAAATTCTAAAATGTAATACCCTTGGAAATGTCATTATGCAGACTGTAGGAAATCAATGAAGTCAGGACATCAAATTGTAAAAAGAATCTCTGAATTTACTAGCCTCTCAAATCTCTTCTCATCACCAAGTATGTGCCAAACATGGAGATAACTTTTGAAAGTTGAAATCAATTAAGATATTGCTCTTTGCTTTATGGTACTCATAATCTATACACACAATTGTAGTGAGTGAAACTGAATTTCAACCTGAGAAAATAGAATGAGTAAATATTTCATAAAAACACGTGCAAAACAACAAACTTATTTCCTAGTCTTGCCTCCAGTAATTTACAACATTTTGCCTAACAGGATAGAAGAGAGACATTTCAATCTGACTGTGTAGCAGGAAGCAGTGATGAGGAGGAATATCCAAAGCATGTCAAAGATGTGACAGCAGCTCTGGGGTTTCAATACAGGTCAACACATAACTTAGGTCCTTGATGAGGCAGTGTGATGTTACAGAAACACAAATTTCACAGTCAGACATAGAGCTCTCTTTCTATGAAGTGTTAGAACTGGGGCAGATTTAAAGCCATTCAAGGAAAGTGGCAAAAACAATAAATTCTTTTCCAAGTTGCTATGAAGTATAAGTAAATTAACATAGTTCAAGCGGCTTAGATTGCATTGCCACACAATTGGTTCATCCTTTGCATGCTCAGTCATGTCCAGCTCTTTGGGACCCCCATGGACTGTAGCTTACCAGGCTCCTCTGTCCATGGGATTCTCCAGGTAAGAATACTGGAGTGGGTTACAATTTCCTCCTCGAGGGGATCTTCTCGACCCAGGGGTCGAAAATACATCTCTCGTGTTTCCTGCATTGGCAATCATATTCTTTATACCACTGAGCCACCTGGGAAGTTCAAGTGCCTAAGACTGCATTGCCACATAGCTGGTTAGCTCCCCTTCCAGCTGAACAGTAACAGTAAACTTCCTTCTGCGTCACCAGAGTAGGTGAAGCAGTGGACAGCTCTATAGCTATGCTCACAAAATTGCAGTGAATACTAGATCTTGATTATATGATTTACTCACCCCATATGGGTATTGGGGGATTAATTAATTATACTTGTAAGGCACTTTATGATTCATAGGTCAAAGGCACTTGTGAATGCACAGTTCTTTTATTAAATGTACCCACCTGCAAGCTCCACTGCTTTCCCTCAGAAACACTGTGTGAGTCAAGACATGCTTTTTCAGAAAGCAGATTTTCTCATGGTTTCCTTATGCTACCACTGAAAGAAAAATGCGGTATTTCAATGAGAAATATTACCACGTTGCTTGTTCTTGAAGGATTTCCAGGAGAAATACCACAAAAATGCTTTTCTTTGAGAGTATGCAGACTGAAATTCTTATAGATTGAGTAGATATCAACACAGCTCATACTGGAGGGGGGTATACACAGTCTGATTTTATTGTTGCTATTGCTCTAGAAAGGGTGCCATGTGGAAATTCAAGGAATTCCTTTATTTGGTGGAGGATACAGGGTGAATGGTTAGCTAATCGGAAAAGCAAATTCCTCTGAAAAATTCTGGAAAAAAGTGAAATAGTACTCCCATTTACAAGGTAAAAAAAGAAAATCACTTAAAAAATCAAATAAGCAATGTCACTGTCAGTTAATACATAAGCATACATTTCCCAAAGGATATTTGTTTACTGCTGATGGTGGCAATAGATTTTATATCTTCCTTCTAGGAGTCCTCTTTTCAATAAAAGATGATATTACCATCTCGGTGATTTGACAAGAAAATCATTCTTTCCTCTAGCCTTTCTCTGAATAAAAAAAGGCTTTATTAATTTCAGCATAGGTAATGAGTAATTGTTTGATTTAACCAGAATCACTTAGAGTAACACTGTCATAAAATAATGAACTGCATCAGTTTGATTGCATATCTATTGTACTATGTGTTCTCCCCTGAGCTCGGCAGTGGGATCTGCCAACAGGCAGGAGACTGTAAATATGTAGAAAGGATTTTGTGTGTAGACACCAAAATTCACACTCTTAGCACTGGTCATTTGCTGATATAGGAATTTGGGCAAGTTGCTCAGTTTTTCTAACCTTCAGTTTCCTAGCACAGAAGATGGAGAGAACAGTACAAACCCTTCCATTTTTTGGGAAGGTTGGCAACGCACTCCGTGTTCTTGCCTGGAGAATCCCAGGGACGGCGGAGCCTGGTGGCCGCCTGGGGTCGCACAGAGTCGGACACGACTGAAGCGACTTAGCAGCAGCAGCAGCATAAAGGGAATTTTATATAGAAACTGCTCTTAGACTAATAGTAACAATGCTGCTGCTGAAGGTGAAATAGTAGTTATTCAGGAATTTATGGTTCACATGGGGCAACAAAACAAATCCAGAACCAGATTTTAAAAATTAGGAATTATATATGTAACATGTAAAATATTGAAATGATTTCATGGCTATGATCATAGATTTAAAGTTTTGTGATTATTAATAATTAAATTTTACAAACCCAAGTTTGTTTATTTGTTGTTGTTTTGGCTGTGTGGTCCCCTGCCCTTTCCCCCAGGCTTGCAGGATCTTTAGTTCCCTAACCAGGAGACCTGGCAGTGGAAGAGCAGAGTCCTAACAACTGGACCTCAGGGAATTCCTCCAAAACCAAGTTTTCAACATACTCACTTTTTGCAGTTTTTTTGATGGCAACAAGGAAAATCTATCAAGTTTATTATAAATTGGAGAATGTATTTGGTATTGGTAGACTGGTTAGATTTTTGTCTTGCTACTTTCATCATCATTTCAATAATCTCATAATTACTAAACAATGATGCTAATGTATGAAATTACCCTTATGTTCCTAAAAAATATGGTGTGAGATTCTAACTCCAGATGCCAAATTCACTAATTTTTGAGTATTCAGTGAAGTAAGCGTCTGGATTACATTTCTCCTGAGTCTATCAATGAGAAGTGATACCTCAAGCAGGAAAGACCATGTTTATTCTTCCAAATGCAAAGAACATGAAACAGTTCACGTCTTTCTAATGCAATTGGTGATGCCAAGTTAGCCAACTTCAGTCTGTTTTCTTAAAATGAGGTGAGTCTGTGAGTGTGTGTGTGTGTGTGTGTGTGTGGTGTGTGTGTGTTCCGGTACCAGATCAGATTAGTTACTTGTAAGAGTTGGAGCATCTATAGTTCATTTAAAAGACAAAAAACAGGTCATAATTTTTCTTTGTGTTTTTGTTACTAAAAATTCCTCTTGAGAACCCAAAGTTCAGCCTTTATTCTCTAACCCCAGCCTTGTCAGTGCTGCCACCTACAGGAAGTTAAGGTTGCAAAATGTCAGGCATTCATGTAAAATCCTGTAACTAAATGCACCTCCTCACTTTCACCCTTACAGCAACCTCTTTAAGTCACTCCTAACAAACACAAACAATCGGTGCCCCCATATGCATATATGCACACACAACACAGCCCCAATCTCCAAATATTTTTCACATCTCGGCCACCATGTCCTGTCGGCAAATAGTGATTTAACTCTACTATAAGTCAGTGTCCTAAATTGTAATTGTCTACGCTGTCTTTTGACCTAGTCTTTATACTTTGAAAAGTAAAGCATTGATTATCTTTTGTCTGTCACGTCTGGGCTGGATTTTTATGTCCACTTTTACTGAGACTGAAATGTCAATCTGGACACTTGGAACCATACAGCATGGGGAACAGGTTAAAGGTCATGATGAATAAAGCATTGGCATTTTGCCAAAGACATGCAGGTTTCAATCTGACCTATAGTTCTGATAAAAAGAATCGTCTTGGTCCTATCCCTAGGGGACAGTAGTCTATGTCAGAAAGAACTTCTGTATATAACTCAACACAATAGGCAGTCCTGTTAAGTTGAAACCTGGGGCTATATTTGCAAAGAGGATTAACTACTTTCCCCCTTAGAGAGGGAGAGAAAGAGTGTGAAATTTCTTGCCAAGGGTTCAATTCTTTGGAAAGGTTCATACCCGAGTTGTTTGTGTCGGCCACAGAGAAGCAATGATGTCTATTTTTTTTTTAAGCCTAGTTACAAATATCTATGTTCATGTTGTTTTTGCTTCCTGCAATTGATCTGGCTGTACTTCTGCTAATGAAGTCATTTTTACCCAAACCCTTATGCCGATATTACCATGAATCACATTTAATTTCACCAGCTGCACCAAGGGATGGGCTACGGTGGTAAATGTGTCAACTCAGATGCCTGTTCAGTTAAATTGGTTGTGGCTTCCTGTAGAGCTCTGCTGAGAAGGCTAGGATAAAGCAAGAGCTTAGCAGGAAATTGTGCCCTGATTAAAATACTTGCTGCGGAGGTGGGATCCATGAAGGTGGTCCTGTGTATATTATGTAGTTGGCCATATCTGGACTAGGGGCTATACAAATAATATTGAAAGAGTTAGACTAAACAGTAATTCTCCCACTAGAGGAAAGTCTACAGGAAATAGAGAAATATTGAAAACTGTGATATAAATGTAAATGTATAACACATTTCCATCATTTATGGATAAGAAAGCGACTATAACTGGCAGGGTGTTGAGTGAAAATGAAATTGTGGGTTTTATCCATTTAGATGGGTTGGGGGAAGTTGCAAGTGGAAGAGGATGGAGCGAGGATACTGAACCACATTCCTATTTAAGCCCTGTTAACAGACTTGCCCGCACTCTCACACGGCTCATTTATTCATGCTGGCAGATCCTTGTAAGACCACAGCCTGGGACTGGCCCGCACTCTGCAAGATTTCCTGTCTGAGTAGCAATTATATGAGTCTCTGTGCCCCTTTGGTACGGACATTTTGCTGTTCCTGATTTGTCTTACCTTCCTCTAGACCTCTGATTCATGTACATATTCCGGTTCTGGACTCCCCACTAGGGTTTCTAGTCCCTTCTCTGCTTTGGCCCATGTGTCAAGTTTTTGGTGTCACTCTTGGTCCGCATATTTGATTTCTATCTCCAAATCTGATATTAATGCTTTGCGTGGCCCCAGTCTCAAGTATGATATAAGTACAGCACATGACAAATTAGGAAGAGTCACTCTAGCAGAGGAAAGAGTTCAGGGAAGAAATAGAGGCAAAAGTAGGAAGAGATCGGTCAATCAGATGAGTAAATTAGCTGGGAGGACATGAAGAGGACAAGCTAGAAGTGAAATCTCAGCGGAAATGTTCTGTGTGGTCCCATAAAAACTTCAAGCAGACAGTTAAGGAACACTTTAGTCAGATTCATTGTGGGAAATAGAGAATATAAAAAATTCATTTTCTCAAGGAACTTGGAAACTTGGTGCCATAATGAACTGTCAAAGAAAATTCTGGGGGAAAATGGTGATATACTGTCAGGGGACAGAGAGGGAAGAGAAAGGAAGGCATGAGCCGGGAGCGAGGAGGGAAACGCAGTCGCATTTGGTAATGTGCCATGCTAATTCCAGGCTACAATTCCCTGGGGGTCTGGTGACCCTTAATACCACCCACTCCTGAGTCGCTAGATGATTATTTTAGTGGCAATTAAACCATGGGTGAGAGAGAGAGAGAGAGAATGTGTGTGTGTGTGTGTGTGTGTGTGTGTGTGTCTGTGTTTTAATAAAGTAGGCTTATGTGAAATTGTTTCAGGGAGAAAACCATCCCCGGAGCAACGTGCATTTCATTCCCAGGCCCCTTCTTTTCTCCCTCTAAAAAATAAAATAAAAGACCCTGACTGTAAGATCCAATTCGAGAATGTCTGGTTTAAGACCTGCTGTTAGGACCTCACACTTTCAGAAATTAATTGGGGCAATCAACATGCCAGGAAGCAGCAGAACAAAGCTGGGATTGCTTTGGTGAAATACTAACTGGGAAGATGCTTCTTAAATTCACTAGTTTTTGATTAACACATATACACATAAAAGTACCAAAATCTTTACCCATTTCTCTAACCATAAATTTCTGAAAGGTCAGAAAAAAGTGAGACATTCTCTTGAAACATACAAACAGTATAGATATGTGTCATTGGATAAAGCACCCAGTAAACAAGAGACTCTCCTTAAAAATCTAAAAAGGCCAATTGATTGTCTTCTGTAAAGAACTTCTTAATAGAAATCAAACTATAAAGGCATCAAGCAGTGTAAACAGTTCACAAAAGAAGGATGTATTATAGGTAGTTTTTCCATTAAATCAAATTGCAAGAAATACTGTATTTATAGTGTTACTATAGTTCCTTTTTGGTTTGAAACTTCTTTGCAAATAATATGTATGGAAAAGGTCATAGACAAGATTATCTCCTAACAACTCACAGATCTCAACGGACTTGGTGTCTTCAATCAGCAGAACACAGAGTGCAAAATAAATTACACTAATTACAGAAAAAAAAATTCTTCAGTTGTTTACACATATTTTCAACTAATCTAAAACTTCCTAGAACGAGATACAGAAAAAATGTTGGAATAAAATCTGAGGCCATTCACAGTTTGACTGAGAAGAGAGTCCCCAAATTAGTGTATTATTGTTCATCAAATTTTGGGGTCCCAACTTTAAATGCAGAGTGACTAATCAAATCACTAGACATCACTAGAAGACCCAACAGAACCTTGAAATCTCACTCAATGCCTGTGAGCCTTGAAATCTCACTCAATGCATCATATTCACGGCAGGCAGAATGTAAATACCTTACAATGTTTTTCTTTAAGGAAGAAGTGTAATATCAAGTGATTACGGACACATTCTTTGCAAAGAATCAACCGGCAAAGAGGAAACAGTCCCAGACGCTTTTTAAGAGAAAGGAGAAAGTCCTTATAAAGTTCATCCTAGGAAAAGCACAGCAGCACTGTTTTTAATGAATAGTATCGTTTACAAATGTCACCAAGTGGAATAAGCTAGACACATGGCATCCTGGAGATCACATGGAGATAAAATCTTTACAAAGGCGAGAGAGATTACTGTGCTGAATAAAGTAATATTTATAGGAGAGAGCTGGACAGTATTTTAATTGTAGCAAAATAAAATAGCTTGGGGGAGAGAGACAGCTTCTAAGTCAGGGTAAATTTCTTACTTTATTTTATTGTTGCTAAGACCAAAGTAGAGTAAGTAAAACAAATCCCAAGATTTCAAAATCAAATTTTCCTTCCTTTGTTACTTCAGAAAAGACACTGTGTTTGGAACTGTCTTTTGGCCAATGGAAATTGATAGTATTGTTGTTTTGGACTGGAATAGTCTAGCTTTCGTTGTACTCATAGTAACCTTCGAAGTGAAGATTATTGGATAGTTAGATCTTTCCTGTGCTCACAGATATCTAGGCTAGTCTTGGGTACAGTTAATGACCTGAGAAATCTAAATTTCTGCTGTTTTCTATTGTGACTGCCTGGCACAGAAGTTGGAAAGGACTATGTGATCCCCAGAGGACACTGTGGGAAGTTTACAAGGGGTCATGATGCTGCTCTGTCTCGCCCACTAGAACAGGCATTTAGTTCTTTCCAAGGTCCTCTTGTTTCTGTGATTCTGACCACCTCCTTAATGATAATTTCATGCCCCATGTTTTACCCAGCTTTTTGACTTTTACCATCTACTTATCTCTCCATCTACTGGTTTCCAAAATCCCTACTTTTCTGTGTTCAGTTTCTATTCACTCAGCTTCCGCCTTGGTTTTGTCATTTCTACTTTATAGACAAGTAACCTCAGTGTCTTTGGTTGGGGAATTATCCCAAGCTCTCTTGATACTTGGAACCATGAAACTATCTATGGAACCAAAACTGCTAGAGGAATCGTCCCTTCAATTTTATACCTCTATAATGCAGAAGTGAAAATTGAAATCTTGAAATTGACTACGTTTTGAGAAATTTCCCTTTTATGGAGGTTTGTTTCTGCTCTAGAAATGTACACTTTCCTAATTTAGGCATATTGCAGAACAGAAAGAAATCAACTTAGCACAGCCAGCTTGTTTACTCATTACTGATACTAATCATAAAGGTGGCCCCTATTCAAAAGTAACAATAACAATAACAAATGTCATAGAAAATGGTAGAAAATTGGGAATAAGATTTCGGCTTGCATTTCTAAAGAATACACAAATTACAATGGAAACTTGAAAAAGAATTTTAATACTGCCTCAAAGTAACTGAAGGTTGCCTAATCTTAAAAAGTTACCTAAAAAGAGAAAAGTGTAGAGAAGTCTTTAGGGGCTGGCTACCAGAAAATGTTTTCTGAATGTTGAGCTTCGAGCCAAACTTTTCACTCTCCTCTTTCACTTTCATCAAGAGGCTTTTGAGTTCCTCTTCACTTTCTGCCATAAGGGTAGTGTCATCTGCATATCTGAGGTTATTGATATTTCTCCAAGCAATCTTGATTCCAGCTTGTGCTTCTTCCAGCCCAGCGAGCCTCATGATCTACTCTGCATACAAGTTAAATAAGCAAGGTGACAATATACAGCCTTGACGTACTCCTTTTCCTATCTGGAAGCAGTCTGTTGTTCCATGTCCAGTTCTGACTGTTGCTTCCTGACCTGCATACAGGTTTCTCAAGAGGCAGGTCAGCTGGTCTGGTATTCCCATCTCTTTCAGAATGTTCCACAGTTTATTGTGATCGACACAGTCAAAGGCTTTGGCATAGTCAATGAAGCAGAAATAGATGGTTTCCTGGAACTCTCCTGCTTTCTCCATGATCCAGCGGATGTTGGCCATTTGATCTCTGGTGCTCTGCCTTTTCTAAAACCTGGTGGAACATCTGGAAGTTCACGGTTCACATATTGCTGAAGCCTGGCTTGGAGAATTTTGAGCATAACTTTACTAGCATGTGAGATGGGTGCAACTGTGCAGTAGTTTGAGCATTCTTTGGCATTGCCTTTCTTTGGGATTGGAATGAAGACTGACCTCTTCCAGTCCTGTGGCCACTGCTGAGTTTTCCAAATCTGCTGGCATATTGAGTGCAGCACTTTCACAGCATCATCTTTCAAGATTTGAAATAGCTCAACTGGAATTCCATCACCTCCACTAGCTTTGTTTGTAGTGATGCTTTCTAAGGCCCACTTGACTTCACATTGCAAGATGTCTGGCTCTAGGTCAGTGATCACGTTATCGTGACTATCTTGGTTGTGAAGATCTTTTTTGTACAGTTCTTCTGTGTATTCTTGCCACTCTTCTTAATATCTTCTGCTTCTGTTAGGTCCATACCATTTCTGTCCTTTATCGAGCCCACCTTTGCATGAAGTGTTCCCTTGGAATCTCTAATTTTCTTGAAGAGATCTCTTGTCTTTCCCATTCTGTTGTTTTCCTCTATTTCTTTGCATTGATCACTGAGGAAGGCTTTCTTATCTCTCCTTGCTATTCTTTGATGCTGGGAAAGGTTGGGGGCGGGAGGAGAAGGGAACGACAGAGAATGAGATGGCTGGATGGCATCACCAACTCTGTGGACATGAGTTTGGGTGAACTCCAGGAGTTGGTAATGGACAGGGAGGCCTGGCGTGCTGTGATTCATGGGGTTGCGGAGAGTCGGACAAGACTGAGCGACTGAACTGAACCAGAAAATGTGATCTGTGTCAAAATGAGGTGGTGATAGACGCTTATTGAAAAGAAATAAAGAATTGCAAGCATGCCGATCTAGTTGCCCTCACTATTACGTTCCTGAGGGAAACGTAATATGAGTTTAGAGATTAAGACCAAACAAGGGTTTTTGCCCAAGATTTTGGTCAGAACTTTGAAAAGTCAAGTTGTAAGCAATGGAAGGTCCTTTTAGATCAGGCCAAATATGTCTGGTGGCCTAAAATTAAAGCAGTCCACAACCCTTGATTTCTCTTTCCCCACCAGTTCTTCTGGACCTTAGATCTTCTTATTCCAGTGCCACAAAAAAATGAATCAAGAACTCTCAGACATCAAGAAGAGAGCAATGAGTCGAAGATACTAAGTGAGCAAAAGGGGCTGAGAGCATCTGATACAAAGTCGGGACAGAGGAGCCTGGTCCACAGGGTCCAAAGAGGCAGATACAACTGAAGCAACTTAGCGTGGAGCACACACACACCGGATGAAGGAAAGGGCCTGAAAGAGGAGCTTCTGGTGGGGAACTCAACTTTGAGAAAACATTACGTTAGTCCTTGAGTACTTTAGAGAACAAAAGTCTAATTAACCTCCATTTTACAAAGACTCTCCAAAAGTGTATGTGGTTGTTTTTTAATCACTTATAGTATATGAAAGAATAAAAATGCTCCTAATACTTTAAATTCTGTACTATTCTACATTATAGGAATTTGCATACTTCTGTCAAATGGATGGGCTTCCCAGGTGGCACTAGTGGTAAAGAACCTGCCTGCCAATTCAGGAGTCATTAGAGACAAGGGTTTGATCCCTGGGTTGGGAAGATTCCTTGGAGGAGGACATGGCAGCCCACTCTAGTTGCCTGGAGACGTTTCTCTGGTTTCAGATGGGGAATAAAAGCAGAAGCAGAGATTAGTTATGAGACTGCTGAAGAAAGAAATCAAGAGAGTCCCCTAGGTTTCTGGCCTGAGCGCATGACAAACAGTGGAGTTTTTTATAAAGTTTAAAAATACTGACATTGGTCAGGGTAGAAATTCAAGGACTCTAGTTAAATATGTTAATTTTTAGAACCCCTATTAGATAGCCAAGTGAACACACTGAGTAGGTAGCTGATTATATGAGATAAGAATTCAATGGAGAAATCAGAAGAGGAGATACAAATTTATATATTAATGGTATTTAAAACCATGAATCTGGAAGAGATTGTTGAGGAGAGAGATGAGATTACTTAGGAGATGACTGTAAAGAAAACTTAGTTTTTGGAGAAGTGGGTTGTTATTTTATTCACAGAGTCCTGTCCAACTCTTTTGAGACCTCATGGACTGTAGCCCACCAGGCTGCTCTATCCATGGGATTTCCCAGACAAGAAAACTGGAGTGAGTCACCATTTCCTTTTCCGGGGGATCTTCCTGACCCAGAGATTGAACCCACATCTTCCTGCATTGGCAAACCTGGAAAGTCTTGGAGGAGTGGGTTCTCCAATATCAAAGGATAACACCCCACTCTGTGAAGCAAACCTTGACCTTGAGGAATGGAAGCGGTATATACATATACCCCTCTTCGGCCCCTTTGTCATTCTGAGGTGGTTTCTACAAGGCTTTTGAGAGAATTCCCAGTGAGATAGATTCCCAGAGGTGAGCTGGTAATGAACAGATCAAATATCACCTTTCCTTCCTTTGTCCCTACTTCATTTTACCAATGCCCCATTCCTGTGTCTTGGGATCATTTGCAAAAATAAGCTACCTGCACAAAAGCCCTTGTCCCAGGCTTTGCTTTCCAGGGAACCTGAGTTAAATCACTGCACTATTGTGATTTATAATAAATATATATTTTGGTCTTCATCCAAAGTTCCTGGCTCACAGCTCTCAAAACCTATGCAAATTTCCTGAGCGATAACAGCAATGGGAGCATCTTTCATTACATTTAGTCTTCTGTCTTCACTTCCTGGTCTTGAAATTGCTCCAGAGCCAAAAAGGTAAAACGGGTATCTTCTTATTCATCACAAGCCCCTCTCAACCACATCTGAGTTACGTTAATGAGGTGACACTTGGAAAACCCCTAGATAACTTGCTGCCAAGAGAACTAACCATGTGACTAAAGGGTTGGAACTCACTTTTCACCACACTCAAACCTCAAAAGAGGGAAGAGAGGCTGGAGATTAAGTTCAATCATGATTGGCCAATGATTTAATCAATCAAGGCTACATAATGAAGTCTCCATAAAAATTACTGAACTATAGGGCTCAGAGAGCTTCCAGGTTGGTGCTCTCCAAAACCCACAGGGACAGAAACTCCTGTGTTAGGACTCCATCTAGACCTTGCCCTATGTTTCTCTTCAGATAGCAGTTCGTTTGTATTCTTTAATGTCTTTTGTAATAAACTGATTATTAGCAAGTAAACTGGTTTCCCAAGTTCTGCAAGTTGCTGTTGCAAATTAATAGAACCCAAGGAAAGGGTCATGGGGACCTCCAATTTATAGCTAGTTTGTGAGATGCACTGGTAACAACCTGGACTTGTAATTGACATCTGAATTGGAGGCAGTCTTGTGGGACTGAAACCTTCACATGTGGGATCTGATGTTATCTCCAGGTAGATGTGTCAGAATTGAGTTCAATTTGTAGGTTACCTACAAATAGATCTGCTGAGCATTGGACAACTGCTTGATGGTATTGGAAAAATGCACATTGCAGTCACCTACTATCAGAAGGACACTAAATTGCTTCCTCCGTGATGAGAAGAGACTTATGCTTAGCCTTTCACCATCTTTTCCTTGTTTACTCTTCTAAGCAATCACATGGCATCAGGGAAAGTTGCCCAGTTTTCAGGATTCAGTTTCTAGCCATATAAATACAAAGATTTTCTCTGGTGAACACTGATAGGTCTTTCTAGGAAAAAGTAATAACCTGTTATCCTCCTCATGTATTTAGCTATGCTTTGACCAAACAAGTCAATCAAGCTAGGAAATGAAAGAAAATATGTCAAAATTAAAATTACCAAGAAAGTCCCAATGATAGCAAATCCATTTCCACTGGGATGATAGATAACTTTGAACCCTAAGAAAGGAGGGGCATGTGCTATAGAGCCTGGATTCCCTTTCAGCTCTCCTCCCTGGAGTCGAGCTCAGCCTCTCCCGGGGACAGCCTTCTGCTGTTCTTGGCCTTCTCCTCTTAACCAGCTCCAGAGAGCAGCTAACAAGAGAGCAGAAGAAGTGCTTCTTGGCTAACAACCGTTTCAGGTGGTTGGCCTCCAACCTGGACTATTGGGAAGGGCTCCTAGAAATGATCCTCCTGATTATTTTCCCAAGCAGCTGGTCTCTTCCCAGTACCCATCTGGGAGGAGTTGAGAGGAAGCAGTCAGAACAAAGAGGGACACCACAGATCACTGTCAGGTGGAAGAGCAACAGATCCCACTGTCAAGTGAGTATAATCCCTCTCCAGGGCTTGGCCGACTCCTTCCATCCTTGGATCTGCCCACGAAGGGCCAAACTGTCTCCTTGGCCAGCCGGCTTGCCTCACGATTCTTGGAAACGCATCTGCGTCTTTCATAAAACATTACAGGGAACATCCAGAACATTCATAACATGTTCATAAATATAAATCTTTAAATGAAATGATTTTTTTTCCCCCTTGGATGAAATGGACTTGTTGAAAAAGAAGCATTTGGCATTCCTCAAACTGCTTTGGATCATGTGCTGTTTAAGTAACTGTCAGTTCACTGCTGGGTTCATTGACACTTGGTTCTTTAATGGTGCTTATAGTGAATAATGCTGTCTGCACAGAAAGGGTAAAGAAAACAGTCATAGGAAATTCAAACCGTTGTCTGGTGGATGGTGAGAATGAATATTTCTGATATGCTAATTAAATTTGAAGCCTTCATTTTCTTTACATGAAATCAACAAGAAGTCAAAATAATTATTTTACCCAAATGTTGTGTGTACAGGTTCAGTCTATTTTCATAAAAGAAAAAAAAAAAACTCAACAGATGGCTAGAAAGAGTAGTTTAAGACATCAAAAACAGCTGAGTAAACTTTCAATAGTCTGGGGTGAGAGAGAGAGAAACAAGCTTACATTTTAACATTCTAGCCCATTATATATTTACAGGCATTGAGGGTTCATTGAGTTATGTTACAAAATATATTTTAACATATATTCACTGATTTTTAAATGAGAAAATATAATTCAAAAGGAATAATATAAACCATATTCTGATAATAACATGCAATGCATACATAATAAAATAATAAACATTTATAATCAACAATCATTTTATTTTTTGTAATTATTTTCTTTTGTAAATAATAAATTTAGCCACATGTTAAATAAATAATATTGCTTTAATAGTCTTACCATTGAGTAGAGGAAATAATATCCATGGAAAGGTATTTCTATATTAAAGATTATAAAATAATAACAGAAGAAGATGGAGTGGGGAGAAGTGTGTCACTATTGAATTATAACAGCAATCTGGATTTGTTAAAAACTGTATGGAGAATCTAACCAGGATAAAACTTTCCTGGAAAGTATGATCCTGAAACAGTTAAAACAGCACAAATGTCCTGTACTGCACACAGGTAAATGTTTCAGGGGACCTGAGTCTCCCTGTGATTCTGGACAAAATTGCTCAACCTTTCCAGACCTCGGTTTCATCAATTCTAAAATGGATAGATTGAACCACAAAATATCTTACTTTCCTTCATCTCTAATGTTTAATGACTCTAACAGAGTCATCCTTGTCCATCTCATGTGTGCAACTTACGGCGAACAAAAAATTTGTCCTCTCCCCAACCCTTTCCTTCCCATTCTTCTTCCCCTATCCCAAATGCCTTCCTCACCATATGATTGTTACAGAAAACAGTATTAGAAAGAGGACCCATTATTGCCTATCAACCCTTTATCTGAAATTAGTTTTAACTGCCAGCAGGGGAGAAAACACAAATGTAGTGAGGCCTATGCTTTCCCAGCATGATGCATCCCGTGGATTGCTACCTGATGTCACAGCAGTCGGAGAGGCCAGAGTTGGTACCTGGAACACTGGCAGATCTAAATAGTAGAACTAAGGTGAAGAAATGGAGTGGGTACATCATCATTTTATAGTTTATAGCAATCACCATAACCAGTGTTAGATTTCTCCAGCCAAAAGGAACATATTCTGGAGCGGGCCTCAAACACCTAGTCTCACTTTCACTTCCTGTTACCAAATATTTTGAACATTGTTCATTGGAAAAATAAAAATACTTTAATTGGACTTGAGATATTCCTCTCAAGCTCCCTCTGCCACTCATAGAGAGCTCTAGTACATTCTATGGAAGTACACAGTTAAAATCTCTATTAGTATTAAAAACATATCATTTAGTTCATGCAATTTACAACCCCTCAATATTTATAATCATCAATATTCGTGTTTGTAAAAAAAAAAAAAAACCTTAAATCTCCAAGTTAATATCATCAAGATTCGAATACTTCTGACTCATTATAGTTATTAAAGTATATAGGTTTAATCTGACATTAATCATTCTTTGAACTTTGAGATTTATTATCTAATGTCCTGATTTCTCTCATGAGTCCCACGAATTTATTTTTGCTGATGTGTTACAGAGACCATCCAGATATCTAAATTCTTGCACATTCTTATTCAAAGATAATGTTATCTTGTAAATTTAAGCATTGTATTAGGTTTAAATTCTTAAATGAACACTACTGTTGTTGTTAAGACACCAAACTATTTTCTTAAGACTATGAGACAACAATGTCTAAACTTTAGTCATCTAAAATCTGGCTCCTTCTTAATAAAGCCAAAACACAAAAATTTAGATTTATTTTTGTTTTTTTGTTTTTTTTTTTTTGGTGTTTTATTTATTTATTTATTTATTTTTATTTCTAAAAAAGAATTTTATTAAAAAAGCACAAATGCAAAGAAATGAACAGAGGAAAATTTATGCGTCGAACCTGGACTGGTCACTTATGATAATATACATGCTACAATTCCATTCTCTCCAATCATTCCACCTTCACCCTCTCCCACAGAGTCCCAAAGACTGTTCTAAATGCCTATGTCTCTTTTGCAGTCTCTTATACAGGGTTCAGATTACCATTTTTCTAAATTCCATATATATGCGTTAATATACGGTATTGATGTTCTTCTTTCTGGGTTACTTCACTCTGTATAATTGGCTCCAATTTCATCCACCTCATTAAAACTGATTCAAAAAGATTTATTTTTGGAAAAGACAAATTGGGAAGTAATTAAGAATGTCACACACAAAAAACTATTTTATAACAGAATTTCCTTTAAAAAAATCTTTCAAACAGCTATCTGCTATTTCATTTATAGTAAACTGCTTTAATACTTCCCCCAAGTCTATTTATTGCACAAAACAAGATGATTTTCTTTCATTTTGAGATACCATTGTCTCTAAGCTTCAGTTCAGTTCAGTCGCTCAGTCGTGTCCGTCTCTAAGCTTAAACATCACTAAAAAACAAAATAGTTTTAGTCACAAAGTAGGTAAAAAATAACAAGAAATCCTAATTGTTAAATAATGCAGTCATTGGTGGTGAATGTATCCCCGATAGTCCAAAGTATATGAATTAAAAAAGGTACAAATTCCAGCTGAGTTTCTTTCTAATTTTAGCATATTTATTCCACCAAATCTGTTTAATTAGCACATCACTTGGCAGTTTGTTATCTTGTATGAACATTTGTTAATTCTTACTTGATTCCATATGTAAAATTCCAAGTGCTATATTAAATGTGTTAATTGTATGATAATGTATCTATTACGTTAAATGTAGTTTTTGTCTACTTTCTCCAGTCACTTTTTTTTTTTTTTTTAGAAATTTATTAGAAAAAAAAGAGAATTTTACTGTTTATTTTTGAAACAGAATTCTGTGTGTGACTTTCAGGAAGGTCCTGGCGCCATAATATCTGTTTTTGGGTCCACTGCATTATTCTTGCTTAGATGAGAAACAGTAAGTTAGGGCTACATGTGAGCATGGATTAACGTTCCCCATGAAAGGGGTAGAAACAGACGATTTTCATATGGTTTAAATTCACCTAAAACTGAAAACGAGGTTGCCTTATTATTCTCCCCCTCATACTGCACACTCCATTGCCTTCTCCTTGGCTTCTTGGGAGGCTTATTCACAGTCACATATTGGAACCTGTAAGGAAATGGTAACCCACTCCAGTATTCTTGCCTGGAGAACCCCATGGACGGAGAAGCCTGGTGGGCTACAGTCCACGGGGTCGCAGAGTCGGACACGACTGAGCGACTGAACGGAACGGACGCAAGGAGATCCAACCAGTCCATCCTAAAGATCAATCCTGGGTGTTCATTGGAAGGACTGATGCTAAAGCTGAAACTCCAATACTTTGGCCGCCTCACGCGAAGAGTGACTCACTGGGAAAGAGTCTGATGCTGGGAGGGATTGGGGGCGGGAGGAGAAGGGGACGACAGAGGGTGAGATGGCTGGATGGCATCACCGACTCGATGGACATGAGTTTGGGTGAACTTCGGGAGTTGGTGATGGACAGGGAGGCCTGGCGTGCTGTGATTCATGAGGTCGCAAAGAGTCGGACACGACTGAGCGACTGAACTGAACTGAACTGAGGGCACCCATGAAGATGGCCGACATGTAGCTGTAAAAATTCTTCCCAGCCTTTCTTCGGGGAAAGGCTTCTTCTCTCTTCTTCTCGCGCCCCTCGCTCCCGCCCCGGCCCCAGCCCCGCCCGCATAAAGCCTTCCCGAGACCCAAGGCGGACATCCCTGTTGACGCAGTGGCACGGCCAGCTCTGGCCACGTGCAAATGAAAACTCCGCTCATTTAAAAGATAACCCTCTCTTCCGGATTTTCACGCTGGCACCTCTCTTTTCCTGTTTTTCCAGACAAACCGGGAAAGATATATACAATATTACCAAGCCGACCCGTTATGGAAGTTGCAAAATTTTATTTCCTGTGAAGAACCAAGGTTTAATTAGCTAAAAAGGAAGTGAACAGAAGAATGATAAGTAAAAGTTGGGTCTCTGTCTCCCTAGGGAGATTATCCTCAGTACCTCTGAACTTTATTATCCAAACAATGAGGGAATGGCGTGACTTGGAGCCTCTGATAATCTCATACTCATTATTGCTCATGTAAAACTGTGAAGAGGCTGTCAGCTATTGCAGTGGCTTTGGACTAAGGAGAAGCAAACCTCAAAAGGTTTGTGATTTGGAAGAAGTTCAGATATGCTTCCAGAATTTGGCTGCTTGTCCAAAGCTTATCCGAACTATCTGAACCTTTTAAGTCTTCAGAATTGGCCTGGATATTTCTGGCTCTTTCTTCCTGGACCTGGCTTGGAACTGTGTAAGGATGGACTTTTATAAAGATTTTTGGCACCTCTGGTTCTGATGCTGCTTACAATCTGCAAACTAAAAATTTGCAAATCAAAAATGTATATTAATTATTTTAAAATGTTAGAATTTGGAGTTTTGCAAAAACGTTTTTTTTAATGCTACTTTACAGATCATTTTATAATTATGTGAGCATATGAACTAAGGTAACCAATTGTTTCAGGTTGCTGAGACGTTTCCTTAGATGGTGGGAGTTTCCCATTCCAACATGGGGGATGTACTGGATAACCAAGACAAGTTACTCACCCTAATATGAACATTTCAACAGCAGACCAAATTCTGGCTAAAGTCCAAAGTAGAATGCAATGAATAACATACCTAGTAATGTCTTTTAGATTATACATTTATCTGTGTTAATTATTATATAATTAGAGTTTGGACCTTAGTCAAAGACTTTAAAAGATAATTTTTTTTTTCCTACTGGTTCTACTGTTTCTACAAGATACAACCCTGGCTGATTTGCCAGTGGATGTAATAATCTTACATAGGAAAAAGTAATGAAGTTAGGAGAAAGAAGTATAAGCAATTTCAGGTTTTTACTGCATGTCATGACCATGAGCTAAAATTCCATTTTTAAAAAATCAAAATCTAAAGAGAAATTATATTTAAATTATATTCCATGGAGTGTTTTAATGCAGTCTCGGGGGCCGAGATACAGTCTAGTAAAGAATAATGATCGTGAGAATTATTAATCTAAAGTAGATCACCACTGCTGAACTTTTACTTTGCTCTAGAGTGATATCAGTTTAATATTTTCTTAGAACACACACGTTTTTAGAATCCAGTCTTCATTATTTTTCTTCTTGGTCCGTATAGAACAGAGCTGTGGAATTTCCTATAAATGGTCTCCAGCGAAAGTCCTATTTTCTTTACCCCTTCCTTCCAGCTCATTTGTTCCAAAGATACTTCAACTTTCATTCCCCAACCAAGGAGTCTTGGGACTACACGGATCATGTAATTTATAGTCCTCACCAACAACTTTTGAAAGTGAAGAGGGTGCTATTAATAATTAAACTAGGATAACAGGCATAAATCTGGACTATCCAAAGCATACGCTGTGAATGTTCACACCCGCAATCTACAAAGTGTATAGATGACTGTTGTAGAATCTGAGTCTTTCATGCGTATCTTTATTTAATTACTAGTGCTCTCTTCTTTACAGCACACACACCCCCGCCCCCGCCCCCGTAGTGCTCACTATCTACACACAAATTCTTTTTCCTTCCCGGTGTCTCTCCTATGTTTCTCTAGACAGCACGGATTCTTCAATCAACCAGTGTCCTCAGGAATCTTAGGAAGCAGGTTTGTTCTGCTGCTGTCAGAATCATCAGAGTAAAACTTGCCCTGCCTCCCTCTCTCTTTTACCCTGCTTTCTTGCTTTTTCGTGTTTTCTCTTTAAACTCCAGAATTTGTGTATGGTCATGGTATAGGGGAGGAATTATTTTTCCATAATGATAACATTTTCCCTTTAATGACCTTTGGGTTTTCTGGTCTTTAAATACTTCATTTTTTTTTTTTTTTTAGTATCTTGTAAGTAACTTAAAAAAATTTTTTTTTTAATTCCTTCTCTCCTATGAGGAAATTAGAACGTACTCTCCAGTGTTGAAACAATCTTCCTCTCACCTCTTAGTGTGAGAATTATAGTCCTTGAGACGTGTGAGTCCAAAAGTAGACTTGGCCCTTTTCTCCCAGGGGGTCTTGTAACTCACATGATGTAACCACAGCTTGTGGTAGGCTGCTCAATTTTCAGAGTTTTCTCTGTTGGTACATAAATTAGGCCTCTTCCAAGGGCTCCATGATTTAGCAAGAAAAAAAAAAAAACAGGCTTAATATCAACCCATAGTAAAATGGAAAGCAAAACTCATCATTACAATTTTTTAAAGTAATATATAAGTAGTTTAACAGGAATTCTTAATTTGTGAATAATGACTCAGTTCCATAATGACATTTGAGATGTATCATGATTAGTTTTTTATTAGTTTCTGCCACTTTGAACAGGACTTGACCATGTCCAAATGTTGTGTTTTGTGTGGTCCACTTAGACAATGGTATCCCACCTTCAGGTGTCATTTGACTGGAGGGAGAGATGATCACGACCAATTGTGTGATGACTGGCACATTACCCATGGCCTGGACTTAGGTCCGATGGCTGTTGTCAAGCAAATTCAGCTAAAGTTTTTGTTGCTTTTAGGGCCAGTCTTTGCTTAGCTCTGTTACACAGACCTTAAACAGTCTCAACTGTGGAGAAAGGCTGCCTTTCTGCCACTGGATAAACTGTCTGGGTGAGCTCTCTAACACTTAATTGATAATGGCACAAGTCATGCCAGTCATTCAGGAACTCCTCATCTCCATCTCAAGTAACCTTGTGGATGAGGGCTGGCGCAGCCCCTTGCCTTTCAAACATTTCAGATACTGTTTCTTGCTTTTTGGCGAAAACTCTCACCGATGCTGGAAAAAGACCAAGATATATTATGTTGTTGCTTTTTTTCAGTCCTGACTTTGCTTTCCTTTAGACAAAATGTTGCTTGATTTACTAAACGTGTCGGGGTGGGGCGGGGGTGGGGTGGGGAATCTCCCTCTTATTTCCCCTTTCCTTTGGGGGCTCAAGGTGAAGTCAGGAATGCTATTAAGTGGCACCTTTTTAGATGGCATACTAGACACATGGCAGTCAGATCCATTTCACTTGCACCTTAGTTAATGGTCTTTTTATGGTACACTTGTGCACATAGGGTTTCTGGCTCATTTCCTAAATTACCATTCGGAGGAGGGGAAAAGTCTCCCAGTACAGCATGATGTTCTATTGTGTTCAGGCAGGGATACTGTTTAGAAAATTTAGCACACCATGAATTTGATACCACTCATGAAGGTATCAAAATGGAATCACCGAACATTAATTTACAATTTCACACTAAGTAAAAATCTTCAAGGGAGCTTTAGCCTAAAAGGCAGCCCCGTTTTGGAGTGCTTTCTTGTCACCCATACAAAACTGCTGTCACCCACTAACTCACCCTGGAAACCTTGGAAACCTTGACACAGCCATCAGTCCCCCATGACCCCAAATAAACAACTGTTTACTTTTGATGGTTTTGTTCACTTTTCTTGGGCAATCTGAGACCAAAAGCTGAATAAAATTATAGTTCTTTTCCATCATATGATTCCATTAATTGAGGAAAATAAAGACTCCCCCTATTTCCTTGTACCTTCATTCTCCCAGAAATATATTTTATTAAAGGAACAAGGAGAGATAAAGGAAAGGGTAGAGTTCCCACATCCATCTTCCTAAGCTCAGAAGTACAGAAGTAGTTGTATGCTTCCCAAGGCAGAGTGTTAGGGCTTGTTCTCAGATACCTGATGAGTGAATTTAATTTTGGGCTCTCTTTAGTTTCCTCAATCATGTCAGAGGACGCTATCACTATACTGAATGTTCGTTTAAGTGTCAAGTTTAGGCAATACTATTATTTTAGGAATAAAGAGATATGACACGTAGGTCTTTCCTAAAAACGTAGGGTAAGCAGAGAAGAACGAAGGGGTTTTGAGGTGATGAGATAATAGTCAAGTAGCAAGATTATCAGAGAAAATAAAGGAAATGGAAAATCCCTAGAACTGAGAGAAAATTGTGAGAAAAAAAAGGAGAAAAGAAGGAAATGAAGAACTGAGGATCTGTTCATTGTATTTCAAAATGACAGAAGTGATTTGTGTAGAAACTCATTGTATCCAGTAAGAAATTCAAGTGTGCGACAGATGGGCCGATTGTCTAGTGTTTGGACTCCACAGGCCTTTTTGATCATTAATATTAATGATTAAATGGCAATTCAAGAAGATCACATATATTTCTAATCACTTTCCTAATATGTTGAAGTTTACACAAGTAGAACAAAATTACAGATGAAAAACAATCTTGTATAAGTCTATCCACTCAGCTCAGGTAGACAAGTGTTTATAAATAAAAAACAATAAGAAGGGAGGAACCTAAATAGAGGTGGAAATTTCTAAGAACTTTTTCTTTGAATCCTTGAATTTTAAAGGGAATTGGTATAGTCATAAATACTATTGAGAGGTAGGTCGACCAGTGGTTCTCCATCTCCACTGAGGGAATAGAAGAATAAAATAAACTAATTCTCTGAGGAGATGATTTAAATTAAATATATAGGAGGGACTTTCCTAGGAGTCCAGAGGTTAAGATTTTGCTTTCTAATGCAGGGGGTGTGGGTTCAATACCTGGTCAGGGAACTAAGATCCCACATGCCTCGTGGCAAAAAAAAAACCAAAAAACCCAAAACATGAAACAAACATTATCATAACAGATTTAATCATGCTTAGTTGCTATTTATTTCCAACTTTCTGTGATGCAGTTTAATAAAGACTTTAAAAATGGTCCACATTAAAATCTTTAAAACATTTTTAAGTAAATAAATAGATGGGAGATTTATCTTGCATCAAGGGCTGTGTTCAGTGCAGTTCAGTTCAGTCGCTCAGTCGTGTCCGACTCTTTGCGACCCCATGAATCACAGCACGCCAGGCCTCCCTGTCCATCACCAACTCCCGGAGTTGGAAGCCTTAAATGTCCTACTGATGATCTCTGAAATTGAGCTTAACCTTGTTTGATTTGTATTTGTCTCGGAGAGTTAGGGTATAACATTGGATAACCTCTGTAACTTCTGGGTTTATTCAATGAGAAGAATTAAAATTCTGTTTTATAAACCAGGACCCAAGTCAGTGGGCATATTGTCTTTCCCTCTTTTGTATTACATGGTAGATGGCCCAGTCTGGAGGACTAAGTTTCTTCATCCTTTTGAAGTCAATTTTTACTGAAACTTTCTCATTGCAGCCTAACTGTTACCTACCTATCCTCATCTCTCCTGGTTCCGTGTCCACTGAGATGAGTAAACAAACAGTATCCTCTGAAATTCTTATCAGGGATTTCTAGTTTTATATTATTCAATTCGAATTTTTAAAAACTGTGAACATGACTACCATCCAAACAGTGATACTGTTTCATTGAGGTAAAGCCTGAATATTCTGTCTACAGCACGTGCAAATTTTAAAAATGGTTATAACAACTTAAATGTAAAGTTCCTGGTTTATCAATTCACCTGGACAAAACCCATTGCTTTAAAAAAAATCATTTTCTGGTTTCTGTAAATGCTAGCAAAACTTGCTTGTTGCTCCTGCATCAGATTTCTCAAGTTCCCCACTATCTTCCCTCACTGTCTTAACTTCAGAATTTCTAATTATTTCTTTTTAGCTCAACAAGTAGAACACATGATTTAAATCAGCAATCAATACAATTGATTTGTCTGTAAAGAATATCCTACTTATGATAGAAACATCTAAAAAAGTTATCAAGACTTCCCTGGCAATCCAGTGGTTAAGACTTCACATTCCAATGCTGGAATCCCTGGTCTGATTGGAGATCTGGTCGAGGGGCTAAGATCCCACAGGCCTCTTAGCCAAAAAACCAAAACATGAAACATAAGCAATATTGTAACAAATTCAAGAAAGACTTTAAAAACAGTCCACATAAAAGAAAATCTTAAAAAGTAAAATAAGAAAGGAAATCATTAAGATATCCAATGCAAATTAATACAACTTTAATATATCCGCACTGTTTATCAGTGCCTCCTACTATAACAATCATTCACATCACCTGAGTGAATGAGTGAATGAAAGTTGCTCAGTCGTGGCCGATTCTTTGCAACCCCGTGGACAGTGCCCCATCAGGCTCCTCTGTCCATGGAATTCTCCAGGCAAGAATACTTGAGTGGGTTGCCATTCCCTTCTCCAGGGGATCTTCCTGAGCCAGGGATAGAACCTGTGTCTCCTGCATTGCAGGCAGATTCTTTATTGTCTGAGCCAACGGGGCACAATCACCTGAGGAGCTTATTAAAAACACAGATTCCAGGGCACCACCAGAGGGAGGTCTTCATTCCAAAAATCTAGGAGATAATCTATGGTCCTCCAAGTTTGGAAATCACAAGCGTTGGTTAGTTCAGCACATGTTGTAGAATTTAAGATCCTAAAATCAGTAGTGAGCAACAACACAGAATACAATTAAGACAAAAATTTAAAAATCGTGTTCCTCAATTTTTGTTTTCCTCCAATACACTCTCCTCTTGACCTTCCTTCTACTTTTGGAGGAATAAATTAAATGCCTACGAAGTGGGAGAGACTTTTCTTTTGCTATGGGATTAGCCAGCAGGCCAATCAACAATCAATTGACCTCTTTCCCTTCTTTTCCTGTTTGCATTCCAGGCATGTTCTAGTGATTAAGCACCATTTGAACTCTGGCTGGGAAGTAAGGTGATGACAGGACAAGAGGAGAAATAAGTTACCTCAACACAGAGCCTGTTATAGCACATAGAAATGTAGATGTTTATTTGTGTTTTTGAGTTAAAGAAGGCATTAAGCTTCCGATTCCTTCAAGTGTAAATGCTGACTAAATAGCCTTTGATCACCATGTAAATTCATGTAGTGCAAAAGTTCATATTTTGGATTTTCTGTTAAAGAATCTCTAGTTTTCTGTGTTTCTGGAGATTCTATAGTTGCACTGATCGTTAATTACGGGCTCTTATATATGAGGTACAATAGTCCCTAGCAACAATGGAAAGATGCAAGAAGGAAGAGAAACCTGAGATTTGAGGAGAGGTATTATAAACCTAGACAGAATATTAAAAAACAGAGACATCACTTTGCTGACCAAGGTCTGTATAGTCAAAGCTATGGTTTTTCCAGTAGTCATGCATGGATATGAGAGTTGGACCCTAAAGAAGACTGGGCACTGAAGAATTGATGCTTTCAAATTGTGGTGCTGGAGAAGTTTCTTGAGAGTCCCTTGGACAGCACAGAGATCAAACCAGTGAATCCTAAAGGAGATCAACTCTGTGAATATTCATTGGAAGAACTGATACTGAAGCTGAAGCTCCAATACTTTGGCCACATGATGTGAAGAGCCAACTCATAGGAAAAGACCCTGATCCTTGGAAAGATTGAGGGCAGGAGGAGAAACAGGTGACAGAGGATGAGGTGGTTGGAGAGCATCACTGACTCAATGGCCATGAGTTTGATCAAGCTCTGGGAGACAGTGAAGGACAGGGAAGAAGCCTGGTGTGCTTTAGTCCATGGGGTCACAAAGAGTTGGACATGACTGAGCAACTAAACTGAACAACAATTGCCTAATAGGTAAATGAAGTCGGAGAACTCTCCCAGCTACCAAAATTGACCATCAATGTAGTGAGATAACACTTAGTGATGGGACTTGAGTAGAAATTACAGATGAGTTGGATTGATAGGGAGCCAAGATCTCTGTTCATAGGTGGCAAGGCCATGGTCACTGGTATAGGGTTCAGGAGTGAATTTCTAATTTCAAAGCTAGCAGGGAGGAGTGACAGGAAAAGGGGCTGGCAAGGCTCTTGCTGGGTCCACGCCACCATGGGGCACTGGATTCTGGGTATGGTTGGAGACAGAGAGTCTAGCAATCAACACAACGACCCCTGAATACCAAATTTAGTAGAATAGATGAAATGTGGATTGAGAGATGTGTTTTATTTCAGCATGTATTGAGGATGAAGGGTAGGATATCCTCTTGATGGAAAAATCGGTGAGCCAGACTGGGAGAGACAGAGACTGTGGAGCCAGTGAAATGCTGAGAAGGGGCCAAGTGAATCTGGACACTCTGTAGAACACTATGCCAATGCTATTTCTATTCCTGTTGGGAACAGAAATATTTTTAAATGTTAGAAAAGAATATTAAATTCAGTTTGAAATTTTAAGAGGGAGAAAGAACTCAAAGCAGACTGAACCAATATTTTTAAAGAATTATCTATGAATCATCCTTTAGAGCTAACATGGCAAATTACACTTCCACTGATGAATCCATATATTGTCCTAACAATCTCTTGTTAACCATGACTATATACATCCCTACCCAAAATAGCTTGCCAAGTTTATGTAAGGGAAAGCCCAGACTCCTCAGTTAGCATTCAGATATATCTAGGCTATGATTCCAGCCTCTTTTCTTATTTCATTCTACGCTCTGGCTCCCCAACGCCATTCTCCATTTCCTGAACAAATTTCATTACTTCACAACTTTGCTTCATTCAACTGTTCCTTTAACCAAAAATATATAACTTAAATAGCAACAGCCTTCCATGATTGCCAATCAACAATAACTTCTTTTTCTTCTGTGTACTTTGATTTGTTCACTTTTTCTTTTTCTTAGTTCATTTGAGGCTTTGACCAAGCCAACCAGAAACTGAACTTTTTAATGAAGAGATTATTTTTTTCATTGTTATAATCCCCAGTGTCTAGTACAGAGTTTTGCAGGTGGCAAGGACTAACATTTTAAATTAAATAACCATCTGTCTAGTATGAATGCAAAATGTATATTCTAATTTTATTTAGTTTTTAAGGAAAGGCACAGATATCTTATTTTGTAATGAAGAAAATATTAATAGTTTATTCTCTAATGAATTACCTCCTTGTTCCTTAATGAAATACCTCTTTTGAATTAATCCTCAATCTGTGTCTTCATCATAACACATTAATTATAATTTTAAAACTATGCTTTGATAATACTGCATTCAGTCAAAGTCTCCTATTCTGAGTGTAGCAGTCCATTCTGATTTTTGAATACGTGGCAGGCAAAGTGTGTAGACCCCAAATTAAGCTACTAAAGTCATTAGAGTAATCCATTGCTTTTTTTTCCATGAAAGGTTCACTTTCCCCCCTTTATTTCTCGTGTAACCTAGATTAAAAAAGGAACATTCTCTATTCCATGCTTAAAGTCCACTTTAGGTTTTCTTGGTTTCATCGTCTTTGATTTCTTTAGTTAAAACATTTTGAGCAAGGCCAACACTTAGGACATGGAAAAGAGCATTTTAAGTTTAACCAAATCTCTGTCTCTAGTCAGCAGAGGTTCCAAATTAATGAGCTCTGAAGAGATCCAAGTCTAGTCCCTGCTGGACTGTGCCGTGGGGCCAGGAGAGGGCAGAGACACCAATTGAATAATAGAGTGTCTCGGTGACAATGGAACTTATTCACCCCAGGGATAAAAAAGCACCATTAAAAGCAAATAACATCTAATTAGAATCTTCTCTTCATTCAGGTTTCTTCTGAAGATGAATTTTCTTTCATTTTATAATAGATTATAGATCCATCATCTGAATTCAAATTGCAATTGCTTTGTAAGATTGAGATGAGATAGATCACTCAGGTCCCCCATTCACTGAGGTCTGCACAAGAGTGATTAGAGGATACACAGGCAGAGCTCTGTAAAAATGGTCACAAAATCATTTTATTTATGTTTGTAAGATATATTCTCTCCAGAGAATTATTCTCAACTTGGAGACAACATCTCTTTCTGGGAGGTCTCTCTTATTCATATTTTCCAGCTGGGTTGAGCAAATCTTGAGAAAAAGTTAACAAAGTTACTCTTCTCAGGTTGATAGGTTATGCCAGAATGGCTCAGGGAGAGAAAAGTAAGAAAAGATATTCTGCTTATTTATTTATCCCAGAGTAGAAACTAGGAAAAGGAAACAACTGCTTAAATTGTTTTAAGTACCAAATCTATCAGCTTTCCATGGGGCTACAAAGAGACACAACTGAGTGAGCACGTGCGCGCGCACACACACACACACATACACACACACACATACACACACACGTCACTATACATACAGCTCCCAGTCAAGAATTATTTGAATATTTCCCATGAAAAATGCTAACATGTAGCATATGCTTTTAAAGTATCTATTTGAAAGATACTTAATGATTTAGAGATGGATGTTAAGTGTTCACAGTGTATCAGGCAATTTACCTTTTTTTGGGTGGGGAAGTGGACCCTGCTGCGAGGCTTGCAGGATCTTAGTTCCTCCACTAGATATTTGGCCACCTCATGCGACGAGTTGACTCACTGGAAAAGAGTCAGATGCTAGGAGGGATTGGGGGCGGGAGGAGACGGGGACGACAGAGAATAAGATGGCTGGATGGCATCAGGGACTCAATGGACATGAGTTTGAGTGAACTCCGGGAGTTGGTGATAGACAGGGAGGCCTGGCGTGCTGTGATTCATGGGGTCGCAAAGAGTCAGACACGACTGAGCGACTGAACTGAACTGAACTGAGGGATTAAAACTGGGCCATGACAGGGAAAATGCACGGTCACTGGTCCTAACCATTGGACTGCCAGGGAACTCCCAAGACAATTGAACTAACTATATTTTAAAATTTAATCAGAAATGGTAATCCTGGTAGATAGGTATTAATATCCTCTGTTTTAAAGAGGATGGAGGTGAGCCTTAAAGAAGTGAAGCAATTTCGCTAAGTTCTCAGTGGAAACTGGGTTCACTCACAGGCTGCCCTTTCCTTGTCTTTCTAGAAAAAATAGTCCTCACAATTGCTGATTTATTTCATACTGCCTTCTTTATGAGAATGCAAAATTATATCAGAGAAAATCTTGTCAGACTCAACCATTATGTGGAGAAGAACTCAATATGTACAAAAATTCTGAGAATGGAGAACTATAATTAAATCTCCCATTTATATTTCCTCAGTACAGTTCAGTCGCTCAGTTGTGTCCGACTCTTCAGCCCCATGGACTGCTGCATGCCAGGCTTCCCTGTCCATCACCAACTCCCGGTGCTTGCTCAAACTCATGTCCATCGATTCGGTGATGTCATCCAATCATCTCATGCTCTGTCATCCCTTTCTCCTCCTGCCTTCAATCTTTCCCAGCATCAAGGTCTTTTCAGATGAGTCAGTTATTCGCATCAGGTAGCCAAAGTTTTGGAGTTTCAGCTTCAGCATCAGTCCTTCCAATGAATAATCAGGACTGATTTCCTTTAGGATGGACTGGTTGGATCTCCTTGGAGTTCAAGGAACTGTCAAGAGTCTTCTCCAACACCACATCTCAAAAACATCAGTTCTTTAGCACTCAGCTTTCTTTATAGTCCAACTCTCACATCCATACATGTCTACTGGAAAAAACATAGCTTTGACTGGATGGACTTTTGGCAAAGTAATGTCTCTGCTTTTTAATATGTTGTCTATGTTGGTCATAGCTTTTCTTCCAAGGAGCAAGTGTCTTTTAATTTTATGGCTACAGTCACCATATGCAGTGATTTTGGAGCCCCCCCCCAAATAAAGTCTCTCACTGTTTCCATTATTTTCTCATCTATTTGCCATGAAGTGATGGGACCAGATGCCATGATCTTAGTTTTCTCAATGTTGAGTTTAAGGCAACTTTTTCACTCTTTCACTTTCATCAAGAGGCTCTTTAGTTCTTCTTCAATTTCTGCCAGAAGGGTGGTGTCATCTGCATATCTGAGGTTATTGATATTTATCCTGGCAATCTTAATTCCAGCTTGTGCTTCAACCAGCCTGGTATTTCGCATGATGTACTCTGCATATAAGTTCAATATGCAGGTGACAACATACAACCTTGATGTACTCCTTTCCCAATTTGGAACCAGTCTGTTGTTCCATGTCCAGTTCTAACTGTTGCTTCCTAACCTGCATACAGATTTCTCAGGAGGCAGGTCAGGTGATCTGGTATTCCCATCTCTTTTAAGAATTTTCCATAGTTCATTGTGATCCACACAGTCGAAGGCTTTGACATAGTCAGTAAAGCAGAAGTAGATTTTTTCTGGAACTCTCTTGCTTTCTCGATGATACAGCGGATGTTGGCAATTTGATTTCTGGTTCCTCTGCCTTTTCTAAATCCAGCTTGAACACCTGGAAGTTCACGGATCATGTACTGTTGGAGCCTGGTTTGGTGAATTTTGATTCCTAGTAAGCAATTTTTTTAAAATTGCAATTATACTTAATATAATTTTGATGTTCATTTTGAACCAATCCCTTGGCATCCTGTTTGATGAAAAAGAAAATGAAAAGGCAAATCCAATTAAGTACTTGTTTGTTAAAATTCTTTCTTCATTTGGCTTCTGAGATAGCACCCTCTTCCCTCCTCACTGGTCATTCTTACTCTCACTAACTCCTCATCTCCCTCATACTTTAACCAACAGCCTCAATCCTCTAACTTCTGTATTTACCCTCACTCCCTTGGCTAGTAAATTCATACTTAGTAAAAGATCAGTCTGAATAGTCCCAAATCATCATTTCCATTAAAAAACTCTCCCGCTAATCTTGAGACTCATAACCTGACTGCCTTTCAAGATCTCTGTTTATGTGTAGACACCTCAAATATAAGATGTCAATAGACACATTTCTCATTCTCCTCCATGAAAGTGTTTGTCAGTTTTTTCTAGTAAAGGACAATGCCATCCCTCTAGTTTTTCTGCATTCTTAATTGCTTTCTTTCTCTGACATTTTACATCCCATCTTTGAATAAATCAATATTACTGTCAAAATACGCCCAGAATTTGATGAGCTTTCCTGAACTAACTCATCGTTTATGATACAGACTTTTTCAGTAGCCTACTAGCTGGTCTCCCTGCTTCTTCTATTCTTGCATTTTCCAGTTTATTCTCACAAAGCAGCCAAAATAGATCTTTAGAGACACAAAAATTTATTTTTTACATTTTTCTTTGTTCTAGCCCCTTAAATGGCTCTGCACTTCACTCATGCAATACCTTTAAATTGGCGCACAAGGCTTTGTGTGTCCTGATTCCCTCTGGACATTCTCTGGACTTTTTCTGCATTCTCCCTTGACCATTCCAAGTGCAGGCTTATCTTAGTTTCTTCAATTTACTGTTCCCTCAGATCTCTACATAACTGGTTCCTTCAAACTATCTGCTGAAATGTGCCCTCGTCATTGAAGCTGCTCCTGACAACTGTATAAGACTATTCCTCTCTGGGTTCAGCACTTCCTACCCCCTTGCACAGCATCATTTTTATCCTTCACGGTGCTCACACCTGACATGTTATACATTTATTTGTACATAGAATGGATACCCCAACCATAAGATAATTTGAGGGTAGGTTTTTTTTTCTATTTTTCAATATTCTTTTTCCAGCTCTTGGAACAGCGCCTGTCACAAACAAAGTGCTTAGTAAATACGTGTGTGCGTGTGTGCTGTCACTTCAGTCATGTCTGATTTGTGCAACCCTATGGCCTGGAGCCTGCCAAGCTTTTCTGTCCATGGGATTCTCCAGGCAAGAATGCTGGAGTGGGTTGCCATGCCCTTCTCCAGGGTATCTTGCCAATCCAGGGATCGAACCTGTGTCTCTTAGGTCTCCGGCATTGGCAGGCAGGTTCTTTACCTCTAGCACCACCTGGAGAGCCCAGGAAATATTTCCGTTCCGTTCTGTCGCTCAGTCGTGTCCAACTCTCTGCGACCCCGTGGACTGTAGCCTACCAGGCTTCTCCGTCCATGGGATTCTCCAGGCAAGAATACTGGAGTGGGTTACCATTTCCTTCTCCAGGGGGTCTTCCCAACCCAGGGATCGAACCCGGGTCTCCCGCATTGGCGGCAGACGCTTTAACCTCTGAGCCACCAGGGAAGCCCAGGAAATATTTACAGGATGAATAAAGGAAGCAGCGGTCGCACAGAGTCGCACACGACTGAAGTGACTTAGCAGCAACCAGTGAGGTAAAGAGGCAATCAGAATGTCTTAAAGTCTTCATTGGGACTGGTAAGGATCCTTGCCTGGTCAAAAAATGTAAACAATTTAGATTATTTGGGACACAAGAGGAAAAATGTGGCAAAAGAAAAGCTTAAAAGCAAAAGCAGAATATTTTACATGGCTTCGCTTTAGAATGATAGCTTCAAATCTAGGATCTCAGAAAAAAAAATCATAAGCAAAATAACTTAGTTCATCTGTTAATAACTGTTATGTAAAATTAACAACATAATGAAATCTTTCAGTCTACTGGGAGTTATAGCCTAACAGAAACCACTTTGGTTTCATAGGTCTTTAAAAGTTTTAGCTGATGCTCATTCCAAGGGACCCTTAACAGATAACACACAGATAAACGGAAATAGTCCAAAAGTTTTTCATTATGAAAAACTTGGAGCATTTTTATATAACTCTAACAATTTTGAGCAAGGCCTGGGTACCAAATCAAATTTTGTCTTTAATAAGTTGTGAAATTCTGGATAGAGTGGCATGCAACTCCTTGGAGCCACATTTCCTGTTTATTAAACAAGAATAGATAGCAATTCCTGTATCACATGGTTGTTAGGAGGATCAAATAAGAAACGTCTATTAACACAGTATGGAACGGGGAGTGAAGTCATCAGGATTCCAGGATTTTAGTCCTTGGTCTCCAGGTAGGCTTAGAGAAGACAATTGACTTTATGGATTTCAGCTCCAATATCTACAAATATAAATATCCAGGGTCTTTAAATTCTAAGATATGTAACATCCTTTGAAAACTGTAAAAGAAACATGTGAATATTTGGTACTAAAACAAACAGCTGTAGCAAAAATGATACTTATATTCTCTATATACAAAAACAGTTTCTGCAGTGCTAAACTGACCCCACCTCACACCCACACCCTCTGCTCCAGAGTTATCTACAGCAATCAAGATGTGCCAGACACTCACACACCCACCAACCTCAGAAAAATAGCTACTATAAATATTAAGATGGTGAAGCCATAAACCCAACTCATGATTACTAAACTAGTCTATGTGTGCAGCCCAGCACTACTGCAAGTGGATCGCTTTTTTTTCTTTCAGAAACTTATGATGCCAGCAATGGACAATGGCAACTTCTTTAAAATGTCATAATTAAATAGTAGTTATAAATACAGGAAATCAAAGCTTTTTATTTAATAGTAAGTAAATTTGTTTGTGAGTCAGTTTCCTTATTTGAACAACAATAAAAGATAATTTGCAATGTCTTAAAGAAAGATTGTAAGGAGACACAAACTTCAAAATGAACTCTGTTTTGAAGAACAATGGTGTAAATGACCTTTTCTCTCAGTCTATCAACTGTAAATCTCTTTGAAATGTCTCCAGTAAAGTGATAATTGAAGCTCATTACTACTAGGTTATTGCGTGATCCTGAAGAACTACTAGTAAAAAAAAAATAGCTTATAATCAGCAGTGTTGGCACAATGCACATTTTATCCTTCTCCAGTTGATAAAAATGTGGCTCTCTCATGCAAACAAAGAACCTTTCAGATGTACCTCCAACTCTTCATCTTAGGAATGGTTTTCTTGAGGTACACCAATGTGAATCATTGAACAATAAGCACTCAGGAGCTAATCTTTATGGCTTGCCTACTTATCTTATTGAAATGATCAGAGAAGATGTTAATTTTGACAGTACAATGAATTCTACATTATATAGTAAAGTCTGGATACTACTGTCTATTAAATTGGCAGTGATAACTATGGTTTCTAGCATCACCTGCTGTGAGGTTTTACAAAGGGCTGGGAAGTAACAGAAATCTCCCTTCTTATCTCACCGGCATCTGTGAAATTTCAAGACTATTAAATTCTAGCAAATAATTAGTTCTGCAATATGTATATAGCCTTTAATAGGGCAAACAATCTAAATACCCTCTCTAACGATGACCCCTGAAAGAGAATAAAGTCGTTGTAAATTATCTGAGTTGTTTTAGATCATTTGAGTTATGACATTTCTTTCTTTCATAGTGACATATTCCAAAGGAACTTGCTTTTTTGGGGGGGGGAGGGGTGGTATGCATCTCCTCTAATGGAGACAAAAATATCACAAACCTTTTGAAAACACTCAAAATGAAATCATATAGATTTGATGTTTTGTTTTGTGATTTATCTGTTGTTTCCCGTTCAAGAATGTGAATCTTCTTTTATTAGCGGTCGTGTTTATCAAGTGGCACTGCAGCTTGCCTTTCCCACCAGGCGGCCCCCAGCTCTCCTCTTCTTCTCCGGCCCCCTCCCCGCGCCCACCCCCACGACTTTCACCACTCTCTCCTGTGTTAATTTGCACACCTCACCTGCTCCCCTGTAATTGACCGTTGCTACGTGTGTGGTATTCGGAGGGGCAGGGAAAGAATAAGGAGAGGAATGTGCGGGTCAGCTTCCTTTGCCTGATACACAGCCACGGAGCGAGGTTCCTGCCCTCTCCTTGGATCTAGTGAAAATACGTAAGTAATAATACTTCACAGCACTTTGAATATCATCCAAAGAACCCAAAGTGCTTTATAAATACGATGCCCTTGACACCGAGTGCCACGCATTTCTCTCTTTCGGAAGAGCAGTCCCCCTCCCAGAGGCCCGCCTCTGAGGACATTCGGTGCTAGACCCTTTGACTCGCACATCTGGGAATGTGAACTGAGAAATCGCTACCACTCAGGCTCTGGAAGTATGCTGGACTTAGAAAGTCTGCGTGATTAAGCGGGTGAGCAGCAGACAACACCACCACCACCCTCTCCAGGCATTTCCCCTGATTAGCCTGAAATCCAGCCCCTATTCTTAATGTGACTGTTTTGGTCTGTGGGTTCATATTAGGTTCACAGATGAAAATGAACAAAACCAAGGTCCAAAATTCCAGTTGGAACCGGGAAGATGCTGACTTTCAACTTTAGAATTGTCTTTTGTTTTTGTGATTACCAATACAGGTTACCTTGGAATTTAATCAAGATTAAAGTATCTTAAATGAATGTTGCATAAAATTCTTAAAAATTAACTTCCACTAACTAATATGGTCTTTTCAATTTTGTGATTTTGCCAGGAAAAATAGCTTAGAGCAATAGAAAAGTCTATAACATCAATTTGCTAGCTGATATGTGGAACGTCACCTCTGAAATTTCCAAACTATTACTTGTGACATTTATCCTTTATCAGAAATGATCACTTATGTGTATCTCAGCCAAATATCACGTACTGAATATTTGCATTTATATCCTAAATCCAGATGCAGAGTCTACACCCTTAACCATTCATCCCTGATACTCTTTATGACATTTAGGGATATTTGAAGAACATGGAGCTAGAATATCTTTTGCAAAACCAGAGAGGGACAAGTTATGAATGAACGATGGCTCATATTTTGACTAATTAGATTTTAATTTTTATTTTCTCATCTACTTAAAGAAAATAAATAATCAGTGATGAGGAAGAGAAAGAAAAAGACATTTCAAAGTAAAGTATAGTGACGTGACATTACAGCTACTCTTTATGGTGTGGCAAAGCCTAAGAGTAAAAGGAAAAAGAAGAAATTGTTCTTTAATGTATTAGGGATTTATAAAGTCTCATTGCATTATTCCACAGTCACTGGAACTTTTGAAAATGAATGTGGTCATTAACCATCTGGTTTACTACGACGTTAACTTAAAAAAAGTGTCTTGAAAATGCCAAAACTCGCTGCAACTCCCAATGCTGGTTTATTGCTCCATGGGCACTAGCATGTCTAAACTCCAGGGAACGTGGTGCTTACATGGCAGTGCAGCACGGCAAACACCTGGAATATATTCTCCAGAGTGAAAACAGCAGGGAACTGACCAGAAATAACCTCTCTCATATTATTGCTTCAATTAGACCAAAACAACTTTCCCTTTGAAAACTTAATAATAAACACTGCAGGTCATTCACTTGTTTTGAGCCCCTTTGGGAGAGAGGAGCAGATGCATCCCCTTAGCCAGCCCCCTTGCTGTCACAGAGACAAGAGGCATAAATCAGGACAGATATTGATTTTAATTGGAACCAACAGCACATACATGCCATATTAATTTTCACATCTTCCTACAAAAAAAGTTTTTTTAAAGGTTCATTTTTGGTTCTAAGAGGTTGCTTAGATAAAGTGATACAGTGAATGCATCTGTAAGTTGAATACTGAAACAAACTTAAGTACTTCTAAAAAGCTTTATTGTGAACAAAAAGCCTAGACGAAAACATGCGTTAATACATTAGATTCTTTATATTGATGTTTATGACCAGTGAATGGGTATTTTTCTTAATAGCTTTCACTGGAGTTTCAAAAGATGCCACAGACACAGCGAGAACAAGCAGCAAAGAGAAAGTTTTATACACCTAGATGGTTTGCATCGTTATTTTTCTTCCCATAATTAAAACTGTCCAGTGAAATTATTTCCACACAAAATAAAGTTGACCTTCTTCAAATGTGCTTTCTTTTACCCTCACTAGATCTCATCATCCTCTAAACCTAAAGGTAATGCCATTATTTAAAAAACAAAAACAAAATTTCCCCCCACTTCTATCTTTCCCAAAGATATATTCATTCCACACAGGTTGGGAGGCACAATATACTTATTCTACTGATAAATATATTTCAGTGCTTGCTGACACCACCCTAAAATGGTCCTCAAACTTTTCCAGGCTCCACATTATATATTCTGTATCAGTAAGTCTAGGGTAGGGCCCAGGAAATCTGCATTTATAACCAGTGCTCCAGGTCATTCAGATCCAAGTTTTGGAGAACACTGACCTGGCAGCTTTGAGCCTAGATAATAATGTCACTTAAAGAGATGGAGACTAAAGGGTTCAATGTAAGCTCATTTATTCCCATAGTGGCAAAATAAACAAGCTAGTAAAACTGTAATCATAGATCTCAAGGACAGTGTTTATATGTGAGTTAGCTTATTTGTTTCAGCTCTCCAACTAATATTTATTGACAGCTATTGTTTGAGTAGTCATGTGCTGGGTATCAAGGGAGAAAATGCTCATCAAGACAGAGATGAGTTTTTATTGTAATTTCAGTTTACTGAAATGGGTCTATAGTTTATAGACCCATTTTTTATCTGAGAAAAGGGGGGGAAATAAGAATTAAGTGAATTATTTTGCAGGAAAGAAACACAAAGACTATCAATCTTACCTCCTTATTTACCTTAAAAATCCGTATTTTCAATTTTTACTCTAACATAGATATTTTCCATCACATCTGCAGACAAAAGATTGTTTTAATAGAAAGTGATATATCCTTATGATGTCATTGAAGTTATGCTTTTGTGTTTAATGATAGAAAATATGCTGAATTATAAATTTAAAAAATTTTCAAAATATTTTCTATGTATGATAATATATTTTTGTGATAATAAGTATCTATTACATGTTAGATATGTATCTAGTGAGATTGTATATGTATCTAGTGAGATTATAGATTATTTTTACTCTTTTTTCTTTTGCTTGGTCATATTTTCTAAATTTGTTACAGCAACCACATATTATTTTTTTAAACATATTACTTTAATACTAGGTTAAAAAAAAAGCACTTTCTAGTTGACTATTATGTAACAACTGGGAACTTGTGAAATAGCAAGGATGCCAGAAAATAAGACCAGATACAGAATATTCTAGAAGAGAACTTCTTGGGCCATTTTATCTTCCTCCTTTCTTCTGCACTGCTTGCCTTCATGAAGGGAGTTTCAAGACAGAACTGTAATTTAGAGTTAAAAGATGATATAAAATAAAAGTTAAAAGATATGGCTGAGGCAAATCCTAGATACAAATCTGGACTAGCCCATTTCCATCAAGACTTCAGGGAAGTGAACAAAATCGTATTTGAAAACTTTAGGCAGAATGAGTAGTAAGTAACTGTCCCTGGCTTTGGAAATATCAATACCTGAAAATAGAAAACACCCACCTTACCTATTCTATATTTGCAAATTGGGAACATCGGTAGTCATTTACAAATATGTGGAAATTTTCAGAGAAAGTTAAAGAATAGTTCTGACAAATTCTTCTCAGGTTTTAGTTTATTTCTGCTCTTTAAACATTTGAAGTAACTAATCATCAAGAACACACTATAGAATTAAGAAAATATGAAAAAGACATAAAAAAGAAAAGAAGCAAGATAAAAAGCAAAGAAAAGTGACACTAAACACAAGGGTCTTAATATCAGCTGGCCAACATAAAGACAAAGTGAAAAGATTAATGACAATAACAACAGAACAATAACCACATTTCACTGAGCGTCTACGAAGTGCTAGACACTGCTGGGCAGTTTATAAAAATCATTTCCGATCTTCACACAGTTCTGAAAGAAAGATATGGATATCTGAAAGATAACCACATATACACGTGAGGAAACAGAATTCAGAAAGATTTAGTGAGTTGCTCAAGGCCAGTTCATATCATGTAAGTAGTAGAAGACTCGTGAGAGTCCCTTGGACTGCAAGGAGATCCAACCAGTCCATCCTAAAGGAAATCAGTCCTGACTATTCATTGGAAGGACTGATGCTGAAGCTGAAGCTCCAATACTTTGGCCACCTGATGTGAAGAACTGACTCATTAGAAAAGACCCTGATGCTGGGAAAGATTGAAGGCAGGGGGAGAAGGGGACGATAGAGGATGAGATGGTTGGATGGCATCATTGACTCAATGGATGTGAGTTGGAACAAGCTCTAGGAGTTGGTGATAGACAGGGAAACCTGACTTGCTGCAGTCCACGGGGTGGAAAAGAGTTGGACGTGACTGAGTGACTGACGAACAGCAACAGAGTGGTAGAACAATTGTATATTATGCCATGTTTAAAAACATGAGTGAACAACTCCTTATTAAACGATTCTGAAATGTTTCGAACACTAATGTATATCATTGATGTATATTTATTCTTCTATTCAGTTAATCATTGGGCAAACCAGTGGAAAACCAAAGGGCAGAATTCCCTGCCCTCATGGCCTTTTTAATTGAAAGAATATTGAAAAGTAGATTATGTAGTATGGTAGATAGTGGTCAATTTCATGAAGGAGAATAAGGCAGGAAAGAAGCCTGAGCAATGTTGATGGGGGGAATGAGCACCTCCTGGAGGCCTTTATCTTACTAAAATGGAGGTACCTCTTAAGGGCACTTTTTGAGAGGTATAGACGGTACAGTACCTTGATTATTTTCACAGCAAGCTATTTACACAATCTTACTTGGAAGGAGCCAGAATTAGGCAAAGCTGGTTTTTTTAAATCATAAAAATAGACTGTGTGTGATGTGATACTTCTTTCCATATCAAGAGCAGGATCTCCTCAGGAGGAATTCACAGTTCTTTTCACCTGTTTCTTTTGTACTCCTTTTTCTCTCAGTTCACTGGTTTTAAGTTGGTTTTGGGAGTTTGGCAAGATTTATTTTTGCCAAAGCTTCCTTGTTCTCTAAGCAGGTTTTCCCAAGCTTGGGTTTAAAGGACCCCCTGGAGAAGCACTACAAGACAAACACTAATTAGCGTAACAATTTATTAAGGGAGATCTTTGATCTTTTCTCACCTACCCAGTTGCCTAGCTCTGCTTTGTCTCCACAATTATAAAATGTGTTTACATAACTAATTAACACAACAGATTGAGTTTTACTGGGTACATGATAATAAGTGGTTCAAATGGTTTGATCTCATGATAAAGGAGGAAGTGTTGGGAATTAGCACTTCCTAAGAGACCCAAATGGGAGTAACCATTGTGAGTTCCCATAAAATAAAAGTTCTTAATGTTCCCAAATGGGACATTCTATTATAGTAAGCTTCAGCATTTCAAGTCTCACTACAGAAGGTTTTATAAGAAAAATATGTAAATACAGCAAATTCTAAGCTATTTTCAGAGATGGAATGAGCTTTTAAAAATATTATGTTTATTTTCCCCTTGTAAATTTTCCTATTAGTAACTTAAACTAATTTTAGATAAAGTATTTTGGGAGAAGAAAGTTTGAGCTTTTTGCTTTGTTAAGCTCACATCTAAGAGACGATGAGTTTATAGTTGTAAATAAACCCAATTGCGTAGATTATGAAGTTTAAAATAAGTCTTTTGCTATGAAATATAACACTAATATTATTCACAGTCATGTTTACTTGTAATTTTAAATAATTAGAATCTTCCTGCATCATTGGTCATTTAGCACCTCTACAGTATATTTTAAACTCTAAAAACACTTTTTCTTGGAGGGAAGAATCTCATATTTCCAAGGGTAAGTCAAAGTCTACATCAAAAGATTTTACGCAGAGTCAAAACTTCAAAAATCTTTTCCTCTCCCGAGAGCAGGTGAGGTACACACAATTTTGCCCATCCTTGATTTCTGAATTTAAAAATTCAGTTCATTCTTCTGAGAGGTGATTGTTTATGCACACTTGGAAAAACTCAACTTTCTGTGGAGAAAGATAGAGACTTATGATTACAAAACAGTTTGACAACTTAAGTGCAAATGAATCAGAAACATGTGGATTAAATTTCCCTTGAAACACACATGATTTTTAAAAATTAGGAGGAAAGGGGCTTGGCAACAAGCATTTTAGTTTTTGCCAAACCCAAAGCATTTGAAAAATAATCCAGATTGTGGCTGGCTTTCTCCTTCACAGTCAGCTCTCAGTACCTGAAGTTTCAAATCACCAATACAGCATACACATATAGAAATACTTTAATTTTTACTTCCATATTATTTTAGGATCAATAGAAATCAAAGTGGTTGTGAACAAATTGGGAGTGGGGAAAGAGTCCTCATTAGAGAATTGGCACACATTCTCAAGATAAATGGCAGCAAGCTTCTTTTAAAGAATGCTGGCATATGAATATCTCACACACTGGGAGAAGCAAATGCATTCAGAGAAAAGGATTGTATATTTATATTTTAGGATAGTCAAGAAAGTGAAGGTCCTGCAGATCACTAGGAAACCTGGAAGAGGGCATACCTTTAATCTATCGTGCTGTTTTAATACTAAGATCAATGTTACTGAATTAAAAACACACTCAGGAATTCAGTCTCATCTATATTTACAGGAGACAGAACTACCATAATGTTGAGCATTTTTTCTCATAATTAGAAAGTATTTTTTCCCCTTACAGGGTAATCCAGATAGTACAAATAGTCCTGTTTACAGACATGAAAATTTATTCTTAAATGTCCTACCTGCAAAAGGTTTTGGATTCTCATGCAATAACTAAAAATCTGTTGACTACATAAACAGGAAAAAGAAAAGAAGGGGAAAAGGAAGGAAGGAAGGAGGGAAGAAAAAAAGGGAGAGAGGGGAAATGTAGCAAAAGCAAGAAAGGAGAAGAGACTGAATTCTTGGATTTCCTTTAAAGGCAGCTTTTGGAGAATTAGAATAAAAAACACTAAATGTCCTTAGGGTATTTAGGACCCAAACTGCAGTGTTAGAAAAGCTAGCAGTGACAGCAGAACTAAAACCATTACTATCCACGAGTGCTAACCCCGTTCCAGGTGCTTCACCTGCATTATCTGTTTTCATGTCAACACAAACTCTCAGGACAAGGAATTATAAGCTAATTAACTCACCTAAGGCTTCAGGAGGGGGTTCAGAGTCAAGTCCTTTTCAGTCTAGAGCCCAAGCACACACTTCGTCTCCTCCCCTAACATGTTCCACGGCAAGGCTCCCTCCAAACAAGACTCATTTGTTAGTCCAAACCCTTCATTATCAATTAGGAAACTACTATCTAATCCAGTTACTGAGTTCAGCAGTGTGTCCTTCTCAGAGTCCAGTAGGATCCCTGAAGTGAATCTTATCACACAAGGGTCAGCTGTTGAACACTTTAAATAGAAGAACATTTTCAAATTTAACACACTAATTTCTAATTATTTATTCAAAGTCTGTTCTAATTTTATAAACAGTTGTCTTTTAGGATGCACAAATTAAGTGAGTAGAAAACATTGTGTTAATATGTAATAGTACTTCTTTACAGAGAACTTGAGATTTTTAAAGTCATATACATTTTAAAAAGTGAATTTGCTCAGAAATCTCAAAAGGTATATAATTTTCTTATACTGTAGTGACATATATTATTAATCTCCAATTGAGTGATAAAAGAGAATATAAAATAGAATCTCAGACATTTAGCCTATTGGATCAAGTCAGTAACTTTCAAATGCCATTAGTGACATCCACCTTCTTCATAGATTAATCTATATTAATAAATAATTATTAAGTCCAGCTTTTTTGGATTCAATTATTTGCTATTCTAACTCCCAAAACTACTCCAATTTCCATGTGCCCAAATTTTTAGTAAATAATGGTATTATTTAGGAGAATAAGTGTATTTCCCTTGAAATAAATAATACTATAGATCAGAAAATTTTAAATAAAATTATCTTCAGCTCACATTCCTTGTCCTGGAATATGGGCATTTTTCACCTTGAAAGACATAAAAGAGCCAAGTTTGTTCATGGAAACTGCTCTTGACCAAAAAATTCTGTGAATAGAAAGCAATCATTTAAACTCACCGGTTCAACATTTACTAAGTATCAGTATTTTCAAGATACTGTACTATTATAAATAAGATTTTATTCTGCCTTTAAGGAAACTGAAACAGACACAACAATCTCTCAGCAGCATGTATGATATAAGGATATATTCCCCAGTATAAAAGAAGCATTCCTTTCCCAAAATTTCATCATGCTCTCACTAAAGTATGAGACGTTAGTGCAGCTCTTAACTACTTGAGTGTATTAACTACGTGTGTGCATACGTGCTAAGTCGCTTCAGTCTTATCCTATCCTTTGCGACCCTATGGACTGTAGCCTGCCAGGCTCCTCTGTCCATAGGATTCTCCATCTAGTCTCAAATGTTCCACTTGCTGCTGCTTCTTACCTAAGAGTTGAACCTGTAAAATCGAGGTTCAAACAGCAGAAAAGTCAGTAAAGTACAATCGATATCAGAGGAAGAGTCAGAAAATACATTTGCTTGGATGCCAAAAAACACTTTGAAACATTTCCTATACTTTTGACTTAATGCATTTAATAAGTGTGTACTGCACGTCTCTATTTTAGGCCCCTGGGGACTGAGATGAACAAGACCCAATCACTATACAGCTCACATTCCAGAAGCACTTACAAAGCCTCCCGTCTTCCACCCCATTTGCTTTGGACTTTGCCACTGGGGCAGAAGAGAGCCTGGGGTTCACCTGGAAACCCCTTTGTAACCCCTTTCGTACATTATCAAGTGTCACATTCATGTAGTAGTTTACTCAAATTTAATACACTTGAAAATGAATTTTAAGATAATAAATCTTCACTCGAGTTTTCTCTGAAGGTCCCACAACAACTAAAAATAGCTTGGGAAGGCACATTCTTCTTCCTCCTGCAACATGAAAGACAAGCCCCTTCAAAGTTGCCACCTGTGGGGTGTGGGAGGACCAGCTCCCTTCTCCCACCATCAGACGACAAGGCTCATTCTTTCTATAATGAAGAGACTGATTGATGGAGTCACCTTCCCAACTGCTGACACTCTTATCTTTCTCAGTTTAGCAGTAATAGACATGACCTGTTTCCTACCAGCTGGGCCTTGTGTGAGGGGCCCGTCCATCACTCCATTTCCCCACTCCATCTGTTTGCCCCTCCTCCAAATTTCAGCCCATATGCCTACTGGCAGCCACCAATATGTCTGTCTGTCAGTAGCTCTGTAATGAGACCAATTTATAAGGTTACATAATCCTGACTCTTAAGGAGGAAAAAAAAAAAAATCCATCCCAGTTACTGAGAGAGTCACCTCTGCCTCTGGTTCTCATGACTATGGGAGGTCATGTATGAAAAACCAAGAGGTAATTTAAAATTAATTTCGAACCATCTGTTTTCCACCAAATTTCCTTTAAAAGACATCCCCTCTATTTTGCTTTATTTGTTGGTGATCGTAGCTAGAAGTTGCAAAATGAAAATATTGACCTTTAGGGAGGAAACTTAGGTGGAGAAACAGTTTAGCTTACTCTGTCAAGTAAGTGAACATCCTACTTCATTTCCAGTAGAGTTTGTGGTATCAGTACACCCTCTCTCTCACTTGTATAGGAAGCTTATGCACAGAATTTCCAAGGACCTGTCAGTAAGAATTCCATGTTTTTATGGCACAGCAGAATTTTCCCCAGGAACATTTTGTGCCTTCAGCTGACTCGCACAAATTAAATTCTATGTCAGTTTTGCCCAGAGGCTAAGAGCACCTCATTACATTTTATTGAATTCAAATAATTGCAATCAAAATATTTGTAAGCACAATGCAACTAGTGAGTCTGACTTTTATGATATAAGCTGTCATGGGCAATATATTACATTTCTTTTCTACAAAGCATGGCACCTTAGACCGTGCAGTTCCCTAGAGATTACACTCAACAACTGTTAATTAGTTCTGATATGTGGATGTTGCTGTGTTTAACAGGAACAGATGAAGACCAAACACTAGATCGAATTAAAGCCTTCCAGGACATCTAAACTTTGAGAATTAACAGTTTTTGCTTTTTCATCCTTGAGGGACTCATGCTGATTGGTTCAAAAGCCCCTGCTCAACTTGGCTGCAGTGTTCAGAGTTGATTTTCTGGCCACAATGACTCCACACACACTCCGCTGCCCTTTTCCATTACCTGTTACTCTTAACTAACAGGCTAGTGGGTGAAGGAGGCAGTCAGTGAAATGAATGGCAAACAGTGCCATGCCTAAATGTTTTATATTTTTAACTCAGCAAATTGCTTGCACTTCATTTCTGTATTTCTGATTCCTAGAACCACAATTTTCTACTGATAAAAATCACTGTTACCTGTTTACTAACTACGCTTAATTCTAGTTCGTATTGATTATGGGCCTGGTCATAATCCTCTATAGCAAAAAAATAAAATATTCAGTCTTATGTAGAATTGTGCAGCAAATGAAGTAGGAAAATTGCATGTCTTAATGTGCTGATCCTGTCTTTCTTAGGGCTTTCTTTTGTAATTAAGGGACACATTAATTTGTATAAAACATAATAAAATCTAGAACTGATATCTTCAAAGTTGGGGTTCTTTTTAGTATCTTATGTATTTGATAATAACTAAATTTACTTTACCTAAAGCTAAATATCTTGTTTTCTTTGTTAAAGGATTAAGCTCAGCATACAATTATTTCTCTCTCTTTTTTTTTGACCATGAGTATTACCAGGGTTTGAGATTTCATTTTAATTTGATAAAAATAACCTATTGTCCTCATATATGTCATTTTATTGACCTATCATTAAAAAAAGAAGCTTGTGTTGAATTTCCAGTAATGATGGCCCTGTATAAGTCTACCTCTATTCTTTCACATAATTTTTTTTTTTTGATTGGCATTTGCAGAGCAGCTGACTGGGTTTGTTTTGTAGACTATAGCTAAAGAGAAAAATTGATCAGCCTGAAAAAGATTTCAGGGAAAAATATATAGACTATTCTATCCAGTGAGTTTCAAATATATTTAAATCTCATATTTTTGGTAAAAATGGGACTTCCCTAATTTATATTTTAAGATTATTCATCATTGTAGTGTAAAGAATCTAGGAGTGAAGTCTCTAGACAGAAGCTGTGATTCAAAATTTATGAATTGCTTTGCACCTATTTATATATATATATTATTTTTTGCATCTATATTATTGTCTCTAATTAATAGACTAGAAAAAATGGACAGAGTTGTGAAAAACTGACCTATAGTCTTTAGAGTCTAACATTGAATAACAGAAGTATCCAGATTGCTGTTGTCATTTAGCCTCTAGTCCGTGTCCAATTCTTTTACCACCCCATGGACTATAGTCCTCCAGGCTTCTCTGTCCATGGGATGTCCCAGGCAAGGATACTGGAGTGGGTTGCCATTTCCTTCTCCAAGGGATTTTCCTGATCCAAGGATTGAACCTGCATCTCCTATATCCACAGGCAGACTCTTTAACGCTGAGTCACCAGGGCAGCCAAGTATTCAGATACATATAGGCAAAGCTATAGATAAAAATGGTATTCTATAGCCATAAAAAGGGTTTGCTAGTTTCACCGTAACATGGGAGACACATCAGCCTGCTTTCCTGAGACAAAGCATTGTTTAGGAAGGTATGTGTGAGAAAGAAAAGAAAGAAAGAAAATAAAAATTTTAAAAAGCATCATTCACTTATGAGAGTGAAACTTGTGAAAGCAGGGTACTGGGACGCTGAGCTGAGAACTAGGGTTAGAAAGATTAACAGAGACCAGATAGGGAAGGTCCAGCTGAGCAGTATGGAGTTTGTCCTTAGAGTAACATCTTCTTAAGAGGATTAACTTGATAGGGTTACATTCTAGGAAGAAGCCTCTAGTTGCAACAGGAGAAGTGGAAGAGTGAGGGGAGAGAAGTGGGAGAACAAATGCAATAACACTGTTTTGGCAATGTTGAGGTTCCTGAAGCAGTGTGAATGGAGATGGGGACCCATTGAAAGCTATTAGAAAGTTAGAATTATTAGGTCTTGGTGACTGACAGGATTTGGGTTGTTTAGAAGAAACAGGAGGCAGGAAGGGGTCAGAGATTGCTGATTTGAGTAGCTGAGATACTCTTCTAAGGAGAGCAGGAGAAAGAACAGGTTTAGGGGGAAATATGCTAAGTTCAAGCAGGTTTTAGAAAAGGTAGAGGCACCAGAGATCAAATTGCCAACATCCGCTGGATCATGGAGAAAGAAAGAGAGTTCCAGAAAAACATCTATTTCTGTTTCATTGACTATGCCAAAGCCTTTGACTGTGTGGATCACAATAAACTGTGGAACATTCTGAAAGAGATGGGAATCCCAGACCACCTGACCTGCCTCTTGAGAAACCTGTATGCAGGTCAGGAAGCAACAGTCAGAACTGGACATGGAACAACAGACTGGTTCCAAATAGGAAAAGGAGTACGTCAAGGCTGTATATTGTCACCTTGCTTATTTAACTTGTATGCAGAGTACATCATGAGGAACGCTGGGTTGGAAGAAGTATAAGCTGGAATCAAGACTTCCAGGAGAAATATCAATAACCTCAGATATGCAGATGACACTACCCTTATGGCAGAAAGTGAAGAGGAACTCAAAAGGCTCTTGATGAAAGTGAAAGAGGAGAGTGAAAAGGTTGGCTTGAAGCTCAGCATTCAGAAAACTAAGATCATGGCATCTGGTCCCATCACTTCATGGCAAATAGATGGAAAAACAGTGGAGACAGTGTCAGATTTTATTTTTTTGGGCTCCAAAATCACTGCAGATGCCGATTGCAGCCATGAAATTAAAAGACGCTTACTCCTTGGAAGGAAAGTTATGACCAACTTAGATAGTATATTAAAAAGCAGAGACATTACTTTGCCAACAAAGGTCTGTCTAGTCAAGGCTATGGTTTTTCCCGTGGTCATGTATGGATGTGAGAGTTGGACTGTGAAGAAAGCTGATCACCGAAGAATTGATGCTTTTGAACTGTGGTGCTGGAGAAGACTCTTGAGAGTCCCTTGGACTGCAAGGAGATCCAACCAGTCCATTCTAAAGGAGATCCATCCTGGGTGTTCATTGGAAGGACTGATGCTAAAGCTGAAACTGCAATACTTTGGCCACCTCATGCGACAAGTTGACTCACTGGAAAAGACTCTGATGCTGGGAAAGGTTGGGGGCGGGAGGAGAAGGGGACGACAGAGAATGAGATGGCTGGATGGCATCACCGACTCTGTGGACATGAGTTTGGGTGAACTCCGGGAGTTGGTGATGGACAGGGAGGCCTGGCGTGCTGTGGTTCATGGGGTCGCAAAGACTCGGACACGACTGAGCGACTGAACTGAGCTGAACTGATGCTAAGTTCGTTTGGAATGTGTTGATTTGAAGTGTCTGTAGAATATGTATATAGAGAAACTCAGTGTACAGTGGAAACTCTGAAAGCGAAGTCTAGGATCAGACTTGGATTTGTAAATTTCAGGGAGAGAGAAAATTCGAAGCCATAGACGTACATTACATTGTCCAGAGTTTCTTATCTACTTATTATGAGCTAAAGCATGACTCAAAGCACTTCCCAGAATGAATCAGAAGCTGTTTCTTCTACTTATATCTCAGGTACTTATCCAGAACTATCTAAGGGTCTTCCAGATTTGGAGGTGAACTGAAGCAAATGTCCTAATGTTCATTTTCCTTGTTTGATATTGAAGGCACACTCTTGTGTACCTGTAGTTTCTGGAGCCACACTCCTATCACATCACTCATGCTTCTGGGCAGCTGTAATATGTCTTTGTGGTGGACTATGTCGGACCCATAGCCAGGGGAAATTTTCCTAGCTGAGAAACTTGAACCAGGCCAATCTTCTCCATGAAATCGTCTCTGGAAGTTATTCTTCCAGTCATTCAGTCTAGAACATTTGTATACAGTTTAGCAGTCATGTGCTTATTTGTTTAAGGTAAATAAATGTTTGTGGTCCTTTTTTTCTTTTCATGAATGCATTTCCTTTCTCCTCCTCCTCCAACAAACAGATTCTAAGACCCTAGATCTCAAGGATTACCAAATCCAGTTCATTATCTCTGCTCCTTCTTTTTAGCTTCCTCATATTTGGACTCTCCATCTTTATTGGTTTACTATCCCCTTCCAGGCTTCCCAGGTGGTTCAGATGGTAAAGAATCCACCTGCAATGTGGGAGACCTGGGTTCAGTCTCCGGGTTGGAAGATCACCTCGAGGAGGGCGTGGCATTCCACTGTTCTTGCCTGGAGAATCCCCATGGACAGAGAAGCCTGGCCGGCTGGTTACAAAGAGTCAGAAGGACCAAGCAACTAAGTACAGCACAGCACATCTCCTCTTCCATGCAATACCAACCTGAAGCACAAAGAATTTTAGAGGCTTCATTTTCCACCTAGAGGTACCCATCAGATACAACTTAGGGTGTTCTCTTTACCAGTTGCTTCAGGACACAGAACTTCAAGACTGGCCTTTGGGCTGTCAAGCTTCTCTCATGGATGCTCTGATATTAACCACCTAATTTCTGCTGGTAAAAGCCTGAGTAACACTTGCTTCTTTCACCACAGTTTGCTAGGCTAGAGATGCAATTTTTCCATTTCCAAGTTTCTGTCCAGTCCTCTAGTTCTGTTTTTGCCAGTCTTGAGACTGGAGCTCTGGAATTGTCCTCCAGTCCAGTTGCTTTATGAAGTCTTGAAGTTTTGCTACTTGAAGATAAATTCAGTCCTCAGAGGACTTCTGAAATTTTTGTAGTTTTAGGAATCATGTGGCTAATAGTATAGTCAACACTCCTCTACTCACTGATATTCATTCCTTTTCTACCCTGAGAGTTTTGGAATAGTTCAGATATTGGAATTCATTCATTTTCTTGATTCCTGTGTAAGGGTGACTTGGAGCAGAGTCCACATGTCCTAACCCCCATGAATCTTCAACAGAAATGCAGTGTGAGAAGCAAACCTCTGTTGTTTCATTCACTGAGATTTTTTAGATTGCTAGCTGCCATAGTGTAAACTCGCTTATCCTGAATAATATAATCACCTTCCCCTTTTGCTATTCTTGGTCTGCCACTCCTATTCTGTAAATTGGCTACTTATCACCTCCAGGGTGCTGATTACCAGTGCCTAGCTGACCAATCTTTTGCCTTGCTTCCCGGACTAAATCATCGAACAGAGGATTTTACTTAGAGCAAAGAAGAGTTTTCTTGAAATAAGAGCTGCAACAATTGTAATTCTATGTTTGGAAAAAGGAGATGGAAATTTTGTTCCTTGTCAATACTTAAAAATGAGATAATGGTACAACAAAGGAATCCATTGACAAAATGAAATGAAAACTTACTGAATGGGAAAAAAATTTTTTTTCCAAATGATATGACCGATAAGGGGTTCACATCCAAAATATATGACCAACTCATACAGCTCAACATCGGAAAAGAAGCCCAATTAAAAAACGGGAAGAAGACCTGAATAGACAGTTCTCCAACAGGCACATAAAAGATGCTCAGCATCACTAATTATCAGTGAAATGAAAATCAAAATGGCAATGAGATGTCACCAGATACATGTCAGAATGGCTATCATCAAAAAGAACACACATAACAAGTGATGGAGATGATGTAGGGAAAAGGAAACCCTTGGTAAAAATGGAAATTGGTGCAGCCACTGTGGTAAACCTTCACAGTATGAAGGTTTCTCAAAAAACTAACAATAGAATTAACCTAGATCCAGCAGTTCCACTATAGAGTGGATATTTAAAAAAAAACACACACACACACCAAAAACACTAATTCAAAAATATATGTGCATTCCAATATTCATAGCAGAATTATTTATAATTGCCAAGGTATGGAAGCAACCTGTGCCATCAACAGATAAATGGGTAAAGATGTGGAATGGAATACTACTCAACCATGAACAGAATGAACTTTCGCCATTTGCAGCAACATGGATGGACCTGCTAAGCGAAATAAGTCAGAGAAAGACAAATACTGTATCACATATATATGAAGTCTAAAAAAATACAACAAACTAGTGAAATAACAAAAAGAAACAGACAGTTATAGAGAACAAACTAGTGGTTACCACTGAGGAGAGAGGAGGAGGGAGGAACAATACAGGGGTAGGTGATTGAGGGGTACAAAGTTTTATGTATAAAATAAGCTACAAGGACATATTGCACAACACAACAAGGATATATTACACAAGAACTATAGTCAATATTTTATTTTATTTTTTTACTTGACTAAAACATACCTTTTTATTTATTTATTTTTAATTAATTTATTTTAATAGGAGGCTAATTACGTTATTGTATTGGTTTTGCCATACATTGACATGAATCTGCCCCAGGTGTAAATAAGTAGAATATAACTTTTAAAAATTGTGGGTCACTATATTGTATACCTGTAGCTTATACAATATTTACATCAACTATACTTTAATTAAAAATAATTATAATACATTAAAAATAGAAATAACAAAAATTAAAAAATGGGATCTAGATTTAATCAATCTGGAATGTCATTGCCACTGTGCTCAGTCACTCAGTTGTGTCAGACTCTTTTCGACCCAAGAACTAGCCCACAAGTCTCCTCTGTCCATGGAATCTTCCAGGCAAGAATACTAGCACGGGTTGTTATTTCCTCCTCCAGAGAGTCTTTTTGGCCCCGGGGATAGAACCTGTGACTCCTGCATTGACGGGTGGATTCCTTACCAACCAATCTGGAATTTCTTGAGGCAGTTCTGCCTGAAAGCAACAGGATGGACTGAGGCTGATTACAAGCTAAAATTCTGCTGTTTATCAATAACAAGCAACCTGTAGAATAGTGAATCTCTACCGTAATGGCTCATCATTGTAAAAACAGTAAGCCAAAACTTTGCTGAACTTACTATGGAAAAAAAAGCTCAATTTTAGTTAGATAGCTATTGTGGTGATGTCCCCTTTAATAAGATGAATGCTAAGTCAATATACCTAATTAAAATCAGTGTAACAAAAACTACAAAAGCATATTGACATACATGCCTCAGGGAGTCACATGACACTTCAGAGAGCTCACTTTGCCTTGGGACCACAATGCCCTCTACATCAAGAAGGCTGTAGGACTCTTGCTAAGGACACTGGCACACCTGAATTAACAGGAAAAAAAGATGAATTGGTGCATCTTCTAATACCACTTCCTGGGAGGACAACAGTGGAAAATAGTTGTCTTAATTCTGGTCCAATCCGTAGGCTAAATGCTTTCCTTCAGTGAAAGAAGATAGAACCACTTAAAAAAAAAAATCAGCTTTGTTGAGTTATAAATTATATTTTTTTTAATGTAAGGATTTTAAAGTATGGTTCAAAGTAAATGCTGTGTGACTACCACTCCCACTAAGAATAAGGAACAGTTCCACCAATCCAGAAGTTTCCCTCATATCACTTTGTAGTCATACCCCTCTACTTACACATTTGAGTTCTGTCATCACAGGGCTTCCCTGGTGGCTCAGTGATAAAGAATCCACCTGCTAAGGCAGGAGACACAGGACACGTGGGTCGGGAAGATCCCCTGGAGAAGGAAATGGCAGCCCAGAAGTTTTCCTCATATCACTTTGTGGTCAGTACTCCTCTACTTTTTTTTTTTCTTTTTAATTTTATCTATTTAATTTTGGCTGGGCTGGGTCTTCCTTGCTCCTTGGGTTTTTCTCTAGTTGCGGCCATCGGGGGCTACTCTCTAGTTGCACTGCCTGGGCTTATTGAAGTGGCTTCTCTTGTTGGGGAGGACAGGCTCTAGAGTGCACAGGCTTCAGTGGTTGTGGCTCCCAGGCTTTACAGCGCAGGCCCAATAGTTGTGGCTCTTGGGCTTAGTTACTCTGCAGCATGTGGGATCTTCCCGGCCCAGGGATTGAATGTCTCTCCTGCATTGGCAGGCAGTCTTTACCACTGAGCCACCTTCTACTTGTTAATTTGACTTCTATCATCACAGATTAGTTGTTCCTGTTGTAAAATGTCATATGTAATCATATGGTATGCACTACCATGTGTGACTTCTCTCCACATGAAGAGATTTCTGAGATTCATCCGTGTTGTTAAGCCTATCAGTAGTTAATAGAATTGTATTGCTGAGTAATATTCCTTATGTGAATGGATCGAAATTTGCTTTCACCTGCTGAATGAGTCCAGATTTGGCTATTATAAACAAACACCTAGCCATGAAATTGCTAAGTCATAGGATGGGTTTTTGTTTAACTGTATAATAAAGATTGAAGGCAGGAGGAGAAGGGGACGACAGAGGATGAGATGGTTGGGTGGCATCACTGACTCAATGGACTTGAGTTTGGGTAAACTCCGGGAGTTGGTAATGGACAGGGAAGCCTGTCGTGCTGCGATCCATGGGGTCACAAAGAGTCGGACACAACTGAGTGACTAACTGAACTGAACTGAATAAGAAACTTCCAAACTGTGTTTCAAAGTGACTGCACAATCTTGTACTCCTGTGGACAGTGTAAGAGAGTGACAGTTCATGTTGGTTTTAATTTGTATTTCCTTCGTGACTAATGTTGAGCAACTTGTATGTATGTGTGTGTCTGTGTGTATCTGTGAATGTCTGTGTGTGTGAAGTCTCTTTTGAATCTTTTCCTCATTAAAAAAATCTGATTATCTTTTTGTTAGTGAGCTGTGAAAGTGAAGTCACTCAGTCGTGTCCGACTCTTTGAACCCCATGGACTGTAACCTACCAGGCTCCTCCGTCTGTGGGATTCTCCAGGCAAGAGTACTGGAGTGGGTTGCCGTTTCCTTCTCCAGGAGATCTTCCCAGATGCTTTACCATCTGAGTCACCAGGGAAGCTCAGTGAGCTGTAGGAGATGTTTAATATGTTCTAGATGTAAGTTCTTTTGCAGATATGTACATCATGATTATTTTCTCTTATTATGTGTCTTCTTTATTTTAAGGATCTCTTTTGAAAAACTAATTTTTTATTTTTATGAAATCAAATTTATAATTTTTTTCTTTTTGATGTCCTAAGAAAACTTTTCCTGTTCCAAGATCCCCAGAAGGTAATCTTCACAAAGATACTTGTCTATATTATCTTCTATAAGTTTTACAGACTTAGGTCTAGAGTAGATTTCTAGTTAGCTTTTGTGGAAAATGAGAAAGAGAAGAAAAAGGTCCTTTTTAAAACAAATGTTGAGTTATTCTAGCACCGTTTGTTGAAAAGACTATTTCCACATTGAATTATCTTGGTACATTTTAAAACATCACTTAACTGTGTACAATTTTATTTTTAGAATTTTTAATCCTGTTTCACTGATCTATTTGTCTATTCCTATGCCAATACCATGCTATTTAATTAGTCAGCTCTATAACAAGTCTTGAAATCAGATGTTATAGATTATCTGTTCTTCTTTTACAAAGTTGTATTGTCTAATCTAAGTCCTTCAAATTTCTGTATGAACTTTGGCATTAGTGCATCAGTTTCTATCAAAGACACTAGGATTTTGGTGAGAAGTGCATTGAATCAAGAATCAACCTCTTAAAAATATTGTCTTTTATTTCATCACTATGGTATATCTTTCTAATTAGTTAAATATTCCTTAATTTCTCTTAGCAGTGCTTTATGGTTTTGAAGCAAAGAAGGACTTTGAAAACTACAGCAAGCTATTTAACTACTTTGATAAAACAAAAAATATTCCTTGGAAAAATGTTTCAAAAATCAATGTAAAAAGAAATTTTTAAAATGTAAATAACATTATATGAGACATTCTATTTATAATTACTAAGTCTCTTCTTTAAGTCATTGACATCTCTGTATTACTAATCCAGCAATTTCACTTCTAGGCTTATACTAAAAATAATTGAAAGCAGGGACTCAAACAGATATTTGCATATCCACATTCATAGTCAGACCGTCCACACTCATGCTCAGTCGTGTCCAACTCTTTGCAACCCTTGTACTGTAGCCCACCAGACTCCTCTGTCCATGGAATTTTCCAAGCAAGAATACTGGAGTGTATTACCATTTCCTTCTCCAGGGGATCTTCACAACCCAGGGACTGAACCCACATCTCCTGTGTCTTCTGCATTGCAGGCAAATTCTTTACCCACTGAGCCATCAGGGAAGCCTCCATGTTCATATAGCATTGAAATATTGTTTAGCCTTAAAAAAAGAAGGAAATTCTTGGAATTCCCTGGTGATCCAGTGGTTAAGACTAGGCACTTTCACTCCCAGAGCTTGGGTTCAATCCCTGGTCAGTAACTAAGATCCTGCAAGCTGAACAGTGTGGGGGAAAAAATTAAGAAGGAAATCCAGATACATTCTGTAACATGTATGAATGTTGAAGACATCATGCTAAGTGAAATAAAGCAGTCATAAAATTACAAATACTCTATGATTGCATTTTTAAGAGGTACTTAGAGCAGTTTAACTCATAGACCAAAAGTATAGTTACCAAGGGCTGGGAAGTGGGTTGCCTATTCTTTCTCCAGGGCATCTTCCCAAATCAGGAATTGAACCCAGGTCTCCTGCATTACAAGCAGATTCTTTACTGACTGGGCTACAAGGGAATCCTGAAGAGGGGGCAGTAGGAAGTTATTGTTTAATGAGTACAGAGTTTCTGTTTGGGAAGGTGGAAAAAGTTCTGGAGACAAATTGTGGTAATGGTTAAATAAAAATGTGAATGTACTTAAAGCCACTGAATTTTGCACATAAAAATGGTGAAAATGGTAAATTTATGTTATATACATTTTACCACAATAAAATTTTCTGATTTCACCATTGAATGAATCTACCTTCAGGTGGAATATTCCTTGGTGGGAAGAATTTTTGTTATTAATTTGATGCTTTTAATATATTTAGATCTATTTACATTTTCTATTTCTTTATGTGTCAATTTTGGTGGGTTGTGTTTTCAAATAATTGTCCATTTTTGAATACTCAGTTCAGTTCAGTTCATTTCAGTTCAGTCGCTCAGTCGTGTCCGACTCTCTGCAACCCCATGAACCACAGCACGCCAGGCCTCCCTGTCCATCACCAACTCCTGGAGTTCACCCAAACTCATGTCCATTGAGTTGGTGATGCCACCAGCCATCTCATTCTCTGTCGTCCCCGTCTCCTCCTACCCCCAATCCCTCCCAGCATCAGACTCTTTTCCAGTGAGTCAACTCGTAGCATGAGTTGGCCAAAGTATTGGAGTTTCAGCTTTAGCATCAGTCCTTCCAATGAACACCCAGGACTGATCTCCTTTAGAATGGACTGGTTGGATCTCCTTGCAGTACAAGGGACTCTCAAGAGTCTTCTCCAACACCACAGTGCAAAAGCATGAATTTTTCGGCGATCAGCTTTCTTCACAGTCCAACTCTCACATCCATACATGACCACGGGAAAAACCATAGCCTTGACTAGACGGACCTTGGTTGGCAAGGTAATGTCTCTGCTTTTTAATATGCTGTCTAGACTGGTTATAACTTTCCTTCCAAGGAGTAAGCGTCTTTTAATTTCCTGGCTGCAATCAGCATCCGCAGTGATTTTGAATACTACTCAGCTATAAAAAAGGAGTGCATTGGAGTCAGTTCTAGTGAGGTGGATGATCCTAGAGCCTACTATACAGAGTAAAGTAAGTCAAAAAGAGTAAAACAAATATTATATACTGACGCATGTATATGGAATCTGGAAAGATGGTACTGATGCACCTATTTGCAGGGCAGCAATGGAAACACAGACAGAGAACACAGGGATTATTTGTGGACACAGGGTGGGGAAGGAGAGGGTGGGATGAATGAAGAGAGTAGCATGGAAACATGTATACTACCGTATGTAAACTAGATTGTTGTTCAGTCGCTCAGGTGTGTCCATGGACTGTGGCATGCCAGGCTTCTCTGTCCTTCATCTCCTGGAGTTTGCTCAAACTCACGTCCATTGAGTTGGTGATACGATCCAACTATCTTGTCCTCTGTCCTCCCTTTCTCCTCCCACCTTCAATCATTCCCAGCATCAGGGTCTTTACTAATGACTTGGCTCTTCCCATTAGGTGGCTAAAGTACTGGAGTTTTTGCTTCAGCATCAGTAAACTAGATAGCAAGTGGGATTTTGCCGTATGACTCAGGAAGCTCAATCTGGGACTCTGTGACAACCTAGAGGGGTGGAATGGGGTGGGAAGTGGGAGGGAGGTTCAAGAGGTAGGGGACATATGTGTGCCTATGGCTAATTCATGTTACTGTATGGCAGAAACCAACACAATATTGTAAAGCGATTATCCTTCAATTATAAATACATTAATATTTAAAAATTGTTCATTTTTCCAAATTAGTGTATTTATTAGCATAAAGTTGATAAAAATGTCCTGCTATGCTTTTAATGTCTCTAGGACCTGTTGTGATATATACACTTTTATTTTTAATATTGGTCATTTGTGTTCTGTTTTGGATAAGTTAGCTAGGATTTTTACTTTTTTTTTCTTTTCTTCTATCATTATTATTGCAACTTTTTAAAGTGGAAACTTAGCTCATTGATTTAATCCTTACTTCTTTTCTAATACAAGCCATTATAATGTTACAAATTCTCTAGTTTGGTTCCACCGCACAAATTTTGATATGTTGTGTGTTAATTACCATTGGGTTAAAAATATTTTCTAATTTCCCCTGAATTTTTTTATCTATGAATTATTTAGAAGTGTACTATTTAGCTTCCAAATATTTGAGGCTTATATTATCATTGATTTTTATCTAATCATTTATTGTCAAAGAACCTACTCTGTGTGATTTCATTTTTTTTAAATTATTGATACCAGTTTTATGGTCCAGCATATAACCTGTTTAGTGACTATTTCCTATATGCTTGAAAAGATTGTGTATTCTGCACTTGTTAGATATAGACTTCTATAAATATCTATTAGATCATCATATTTGATAATGGTCAATTTATACCCATACTGATTTTGTTTTTGTCTACATGAATTACTAATTATTGAAAGACTATGCTAAAACCTCTGTTTTCACCCTTACATTCTTTTTTTGTTTCATATTTTATTAAGTACTAGTTTAATATTATAAAATTTTTGTGACTATCTTTTACCCATAATCTACAAAGATATTATCTTTTTGCTATCTTTTATCAGTAAAAATGGTCCTCTTAATCTCTGTTATATACATCTCTTGGGTCTACTTTGCTAGATTTTAACATAATCAGTAACTTGCTTATTCTTAGTGTTTTATGACACTGTTTTTAACCTTTTACTTACAACCTGTGCTTTGTTTTTTCCTTCTTTAACTAGCTTGACAACATCTATCTCTAATTGGAATGTTAATCCATTTATGCTTAATGTGTAACAAAGTTTAGCACATTGCCATTTGTTTTCTATTTATGCTTTTTGTTCTTTCTAATTTTTTTCTGTCTTATTTTGTATTTATTGAGTATTTTCTAGTGTTATTACATTATATCTTTTCTATTGCATTTGAAGTTATACTTCATGATCTCAATTTTAGTGACTACTTTAGGAATTACAATGTGTATTCTTACTTTATTCACAATTTGCCTCACATCAATTATATTGTTTACATTTAATGCAAGAACCTTATTACTCTGTTTACCTTCTTTCCTGGACTCTTATTCTATCTTTATACTTACCTCTATATGAAGTACAAAATTCACAATGTATCATCATTATTTTACTTTAGTCAGTTGACCTTTAAAAAATAAGAAAATAAAAAAATAATTTTATATTTCCTCATATATTACTAATGCCAGTGATCTTCATTGCTTCCTCTACATTCTGATTTCTTTCTGGTACTATTTTCTTTTACCTGAGAACCCCCCATAGCATACCTTGTAGTGTGGGTTTACTGGCAGTAAAGTCTCTTAGCCTTTGCTTTTGTAAAAATGCCTTTAATTTACTTTCATTTTTGAAAAATATTTTTCATTGAATATATAATTGACAGGTTTTTTTGTCTCCATAAATATGTTATTCTGTTTTTGTCAAACTTCTGTTATTTCTGATGAAAGGGTTGCCATTATTTTTGTCATTGTTTTTCTTTTATGCTTTTATGTAATATGACTTCTGGCTGCTTTTGAGATTGTATGTCTGATTATAACAATTTGACAAATTTGTGCTTAAAAGTGTTTTCCTTGGTTATAATCCTGCTTGAGTTTCACTGAGCATCTTGGATCTGTGGATTTTATGTTTTATTAGGAGATTTTTGGCCATTAATTCTTCAGTTTTTCTGTTCTCTCTTTTCTTCTGGGACTTTTAAATACTGTTCAGTATGTCATTGAAGGGACTTCACAGGTGGTGCTAATGGTAAAGATGTTGCCTGCCAACATAGGAGACAGACATGGATTTGATCCCTGGGTTGGGAAGATTCCCTGGAGGAGGACACAGCAACCCACTCCAGTATTCTTGCCTGGAGAATCCTGTGGACAGAGGAGCCTGGTGGGTTACAGTCCACAGGGTCACAAAGAGTGGAACGCAACTGAAGTGACCTAGCTTGCACACATGCACGTCATTGAAAGATTTTTTTTCCCTAGAGATTGCATGATTTCCTGATTGCATGATTTCAATTGACTTGCTTCTATGAAATCACCCTTTCTTCTGCTTTGTTCAATTCTCTGTTAGTCCCACCCAGCAAATTTTATATATTAGATATAATATTCCTCATTCGAGCATATCTATTTGGTTATATTTTTCTTTAAAAACTCTCTAATATCCCCAATTACTTACTTTTTACCATTATATTCATCCTTTCCTATAGATACTTTAAAACATTTGTTACGGTTATTATAAATTCCTTTAGTGACTATTCTAACACTTAGTTTACTTGGAGTTTCTCCTGACTTTCTTTCTTGACTACAAGTCATATTTTCAAACTTTTTTGCATGTTTTGTAATATTGTATGTTGGTTAATGTATCTAAAGAAACAGTAGGTCTTGTAGCACATTTTAAAAAGATGTCACACACCTGTGTGTGTGTGCTCAGTCACTCAGTCATGTCTGACTCTTTGCAACCCCATGGACTATAGACCACCAGGCTTCTCTGTCCATGGGATGTTTCAGGCAGGAATATTGCAGTGGCTTGCCATTTCCCACTTTAGGGGATCTTTTCGACCCAGGGATTGAAACCTTGACACTTGCATCTCCTACACTGGCAGACAAATTCCTTACCATTGCACCACCTGGGAAGTGCCGTCCTCCCTATATCATACACCCATACATACATATTAGGTTATATCATATAATATGAAATTATATTATAAATCCCACATATTTTCCCAATAAGGAACACTGTTCCCTATGTTAGATAGCAGATGGAAAGGCTGATTTAACCATTGATTTAGCTACTTTTGGTCAGGGTTGTGACTTTAATCCCTCAGACAACATCTCGGAATTCAAACACCACAAATCTAGCATGCTGTCTCTTTGCTTTTCATTCCAACTCTTTTCCCACAGCCATTAGAATGACTGTTGTTGATCTTACCAGATATTGTATCAGGTAGGGTTTTGATTGCAGATTCAGTTAGACTCATTTTCTCTCTAGCATCAGATGCTTTGAGTATGATTTCAAGCCTTTCTCCCTAGGACTGCACCTTGAGATCTCATATTGTCTGACAGAAAATCTGCAGAATCTTATGTCTGCTTGACCTCCAAACTGCAAAATGGATAGATTCCTAGACCTAAAGATAGAGATCTCAAGACTAAGTGAAAGTCACTCAGTCGTGTCTGACTCTTTGCAACCCCATGGACTACACAGTCCATGGAATTCTCCAGGCCAGAATACTGGAGTGGGTAGCTGTTCCCTTCTCCAGGGGATGTTCCCAGGAGAAGGCATTGAACCCAGGCATTGAACCCAGGTCTCCCGCATTGCAAGCAGATTCTTTACCAGCTGAGCCACAGGGAAGCCCCGATCTAAAGACTGCTGCTGCTGCTAAGTCACTTCAGTCGTGTCCGACTCTGTGCGACCCCATAGACGGAAGCCCACCAGGCTCCCCCGTCCCTGGGATTCTCCAGGCAAGAACACTGGAGTGGGTTGCCATTTCCTTCTCCAATGTGTGAAAGTGAAAAGTGAAAGTGAAGTCCCTCAGTCGTGTCCGACCCTTAGCGACCCCACGACTGCAGCCTACCAGGCTCCTCCATCCATGGGATTTTCTAGGCAATAGTACTGGAGTGGCTTGCCATTGCCTTCTCCGGATCTAAAGACTATTAGATATCAAATATGACACATTATGAAACTGCAAGACAGTGAGACTCTCAGACCTTGAAAATATGTTTGCAGAATCTGAAACTGTTGGGCTTGTGAGACCAGAAGTTTTTCAGACCGCAAGACTTCAAAACTGTAAGACTGCAAGATCACCAAGACTGCTAGTCTGAGAGATTGCTACTTGGCAGAATGCTCTGTGAATTTGGAGCTTCTGGAGATTCAAACCCAGTAGGTCAGCCCAAAGGATTAGGAGTCGTTTATCAGACTTCTCATTTGAACAAAGAGCATCATTCTGCTGTAGCATTGCTTCTTGAACTGCTTCCGATCTCAGTAATCTTCTGTTCTTTGCTCACCCATCTCTCTGAAGTTTGGACTTAGCTTCAGTAGTTTTAGATTTCTTGGTGTCCGGAGCTCTTCATTAGTAGGCATTTTTCTCTAGTCCCTTGATTTCTCCTTCGGTGCAGCACAAACCTTTCCTATCCTTCCACGTCTTAACTGGAAGCAGAATTCCACTGAAGTTATTTGAGGAGGTGGGAGATGTTAAGAAGTTGTGTCAGTAGCTTCCACTTGTACCTTTCTCCACTTTTCCCACCCTGCTATGTCCCCTTATCCTTTGGCTTCTATTGATTTCAGTCAATGGGAAAAAATTGGGATATTTATTCCCCTACCTGCCTCCCTGCTGAATTGTCAATGGTTAGATGAGTTCCTTAAATATCAGAGCTCCAGTCAGGAAGCCCTTTCAATATTATCCTCTCTGTCCCCTTGTTCAGGAAGCTGCTCCTTTCTTCATCCCATGGGATGGTAATAATATTCTGCTGTTACTAACTCCAGGATATTATACTTTCTGTCATGGTTTCCTGTACTCCGTCCACACCTTTGTAAGTATTCCTCACAGTACCCAGTTTGAAAATGTAATTTGCATTTTGCTGATACTATGACATAGGGAGTTTCAAATGGTGTGCTAGAACAGGAACTGCGAAGATGCATGGTGAGGGGAAAAAACAGACTCATAAACGTAGAAACTGGAACGCAACAATAGATGTGAATTTGAAAACCAGGGTTGCAGCAGTGGCAAAAGCACAAATAAGTACTGTCATTAGAGTTCAACAAAGGTTTGATTTTGGTCATAGCCTGTGCCAGTACGGTACAAAATGATGACATAAAACCATAATGTGTGTTCATAGGAAGTTCAAAATCTAAAAGAAGAGATGTAATTTAAGCAAATGTCATAGTGTACCATATGCAAACAAAGTGACGTCTGCATTAGAACTGATTGCACATGAGAATTATCCAAGGGTCTTTTTGAAGCTCAGTCCACAGACCAAACTTAAAACTTCTGGGCTTGATAACATTCCTTTCAGTCTTATTGTTTAATGGTTACAAACTATGAGGGAGACCTGGATTTATGCCTCTTTCTTACCTGTCAGTTAGACTCAGTTTAAGAGGTATAGCAGATGGGTGAATTCTCAACTATCATACTTTGTCAACCTTGAAAATAAGTACAAAAAGTTCACCAGTACACATTATTTTTTTTTGACCAGTGCCTCCGTCCCAGGACGTGCACAGGTGGGAAAATGAGTGGGATCAGAACTCTTTTCTGCTCACCCAACATAAATTATTACTTTCCATTGGAGAATGGTTATTTGCAAGCTTGCTGTAAATCTTGCAAATGAATACTTGCGAGGCAGCAGAGAGCAGGCTCTCACATTCCCTCAAAAAAGATAGGGGGAAAGGAGCCTAGGAAATCATCTCTGACTTCCCAGATCAATAGACAGGGGGACTTCATAGCTTCAGCTCCCAAAATAGCGGGAGAGGAAGGCAAAAAAAAACAAAGAAAGAAAAAAAATAGTTAGGCATGCTGATTGCATTGTTACAACTTAAATTGCACTCAGATGCGAACTCTGACGTGCCAAAAACAGTGAAGGCCCAGCCTGAAAGATCAGAAAAGTGACATCTGGTATTGGATGCCCCAGCAGACATGACTAATACCATTGGTATTGTGTAGATTCTGCCTTTACTAATTTAATATTCAAATATGAGGGTCAGCCCCATGGTGCTCGGCAGTAACAGAAGACATAGGCATCTCAGAAGTCACCTCTCACCCCCCAGTATGGCTATTTAAGGGGACTGGAGGTCTATCTCATGGACTGACCAAGATGAGTGCTGTTATTTGCACATGTTCATTAAGATCCTTTTGTTTCATGGCTCTCACACATGGTTGAGCTATGAGGGAGCCCTGAGAACTCATCCATAACTTGTAATAAATAAATAACCTCCTCATAGTTTGCCCCTTGGTTATTTGCTTTATGCCAGAACATTTTAGTTTTACACATACACATGCATGCAAATGTATTTCTCCACCGAAAATAGAAACCTGATGTCCCCCCATAACTTTTACTGCTGACACTCAAGAATACCACATTGGTTTGAGGCTGGTGGTGGGGGGAGGGCCGGATTCTGACTACATCGACAGAGTTATCCTGGACTCCATGTGAATCTTTCTAATTGCCAGATTTATCAACTTGGCAAATATTTACTGAATACCTGCTAAACGCGGAGCATTGTGCTTGGTTCAGAGGCAGTTATGAAGATGAATAAAATAGCTGTACAAATTGTCATTTTATCATTCTCTCAGGATTCCAAAAAAATAATCAGAACTTTTGAGTAACTCTGGGATTCACTAGCAAGGTCCAAAGGCCATTAAACGATAATGCAGCGTTTTGTCTCAAAGCATAATAATGATAATAAGAGCCATTGCTTATTGACTACTGCTGCTGCTCCTAAGTCACTTCAGTTGTGTCTGACCCTGTGCGACCCCATAGATGGCAACCCACCAGGCTCCCCCGTCCCTGGGATTCTCCAGGCAAGAACACTGGAGTGGGTTGCCATTTCCTTCTCCAATGCATGAAAGTGAAAAGTGAAAGTGAAGTCACACAGTCATGTCTGACTCTTAGCGACCCCACGGACTGCAACCCACCAGGCTCCTCCGTCCATGGGATTTTCCAGGCAAGAGTACTGGAGTGGGGTGCCATTGCCTTCTCCGATGCTTATTGACTGTTTGCTCTAAGTAAAGCACTGCACTAGTCCCTTCACAAGTAATACGTCAACAATCTTACAAGATACACAGGAAAATCAACCGGAATCAGGAAAGACATAAAGAGAAATGAAAGGCCTATATAAGATCACGTAGCTTACTAAGAATTGAGCAAAGATTCTATTTGTCAGCCTTGTTGTTGTTCAGTCTCTAAGTTGTGTCCAACTCTTCATCACCCCATGGACAGCAGCATGCCAGGCTTCCCTGTCCCTCACCATCTCCTGGAGTTTGCCCAAGTTCATGTCCATTGAGTCAGTGACGCCATTCAACCATCTCATCCTCTGTCACCCTCTTCTCTCCTGCCTTCAATTTTTGCAGCATCAGGGTCTTTTCCAATGAGTCAGCTGTTCATGTTCAGTCTACCTGAATTTAAAAAAAAAATGATACAAATGAATTTATTTGCAAAACAGAATCAGACTCACAGACTTAAGGAATGAACTTATGGTTACCAGTGGGGAAGGATGTGGCGGAGGAGAAGGATAGATTGGGAGTTTGGGATAGACATGTACACACTGCCATATTTAAAATAAATAACCAACAACAACCTACTGTATAGCAAAGGGAAATTTGCTCAATATTCTGTAATAACCTAAATGGGAAAAGAATTTGTAAAAGAATAGATAAATGTATATTTTTTTTAAAAAAAACTTACAATGTAAAAAGAAGAAAGTCAGCCTGACTGCAAAGCTTACACATTTTCCTCTAGTTTTTGCTTTGTGATAACCTCAGTAGGTAAAGAATCCACCTGCAATGCAGGAGACACAGGAGACTTGGTTTCCATCGCTGGGTCAGGAAGATCCCCTGGAGCAGGAAATGGCAACCCACTCCAGTATTCTTTCCTGGAGATTTCCATGGACAAAGGAGTCTGGCTGGTTCCAGTCCATGGGGTCTCAAAGAGTCAGACATGATTAAGCACACAGCACACATTAATGCAGAAACATAAGTAGTTAATCCTTCAAGATGAGTCTGAGATACTCATCCTCTCACCTACATGGGCATATAGAAACTCCTGATGCTAAAGCTGAAACTCCAATACTTTGGCCACCTCATGAGACAAGTTGACTCACTGGAAAAGAGTCAGATGCTGGGAGGGATTGGGGGCGGGAGGAGACGGGGATGACAAAGAATGAGATGGCTGGATGGCATCACCGACTCGATGGATGTGAGTTTGAGTGAACTCCGGGAGTTGGTGATGGACAGGGAGGCCTGGCGTGCTGTGGTTCATGGGGTCGCAAAGAGTCGGACACGACTGAGCGACTGAACTGAACTGAACTGAACTGAAGGCTAAGAATCACTAAATTTCCTAGGAAATTTTGTATAATTGCATTTTTTGTGTTTATTATAAAACAAAACACTTAATTTGCACTTACCAAATCTAAAAATTCTATATGAAACTTCAATGAATATCCATATCCTTCTCCACTCCCTCCCTTTCCCAAATGCCTGGCATCTATCTTCTGCCTGGACTCTCTACTTGCCACAGTATCTCTCAAAAAGTCCATTTTCTTGGTGATGTTATTATTTACTCTTTTGCTCACCAGTCTCTTTGCTTTCCTGGAATTCTTTAATAGATTAGAGTGTAATATTTCATCTCTGTGATTTCTCAGAAAAACATTCAAGTGTTTCTCATTGGGTTAGCTTCTTAAGTTCATGATTCTTAACTTCCTAATACAGTTTAGATTTTATGAATAGCCAGTCACCTCAGCAGCAACCTGAGAGATCTGGGCTAGGTCAACTTTAATAGAAAATGAATCCAGAAAGCTCTGGGGTCAAAGAGAATGAAAGCCACCTGCACGGATCCACTAAGAGACTGAGAAACTCCACTGAGGGCCTTGGATACAGAGGGGACAGCGTGAGAACATTTGGGGGAGAAATAGGAAAGCACATGGGTTCAGTGGAAAAAGAACTCAGAGGGAGGTGAGAAACCCAAGCAAATTTTAAGAAGTTGTACTTTGGCCTGCACATCGTTTCTATTCTCTTGTCTTTGATTTAAAGTATTTGTGTTGCATTTATAAGACAGTTAGTTCTTATGAACCTGAATTAAGCACTTTAAAAGAAAAATTATTATTGCTTCCCTTTTAATTGTTTTCCCCAGAAATAAGGGCTTCCCAGGTGGCACTAGCGGTAAAGAACCTGCCTGTCAATGCAGGAGGCAAAAGAGATGTGGGTTTGATCCCTGGGGATGTGGGAAGATCCTCTGGAGGAGGGTGTGGCAACTGTCTCCAGTATTCTGGCTTGGAGAATTCCTTGGACAGAGGAGTCTGATGAGCTACAGCCCATGCGGTCGCAAAGAGTAGGACAGGTCTGAAGTGACTTAGCAGGCATGCACGCAGACTCCTTCAGAGAGGGGACGGCTAACGCTCTCCTTAACAGGATCCCTGACTATCCCCAGTTGCATCTGGTGACAGAGATACATCGGGACAATTCAGGGGATTCAAAGCATTTCCCTGCTGGAAGATTCCCACCAGTTCCAGATGTGGCCGAGGCTGTGGGCAGGCCTAGTGTGCAGGCTGACCACAGGGAGAGATCACTCCATGCTGAGATAATCTGCTCAGGAGAAGAATGAGTCCTCTTCACTCAGAAATGAGGCAAAGGGGAGACTGGGTTGTTTTTCAAGTGGGTGTTGGAGGAGGAATGAGAGGGAGAGGAAGGGATTAGAAGGGTTAGTGGACTGAGGGCTAGCTTTTAATTTTACATTGAAGAGTCAGTTAACAATGGTTACCAAAGGAAATTAAAAGCCTGAAAGCAGTTGAGGTTTTTGTTATTTCTGAAGTTACGAAACACATCAATATTGCACAGGCCTGTGTTTAATGTGGTCTAACAATGTGACGGCCTGCGTGGATAGGCTCTGGAGCCCTTTGAATGGATTCCATGAGCAAATCAGCCTTCTCTTTATTACTGTGACCCTCGAGTTGTGTGTGCCCGTGTTTCTGGCTCTTAAAGGACACAGTCCCAGACGTGTCAAGAAGTGCACTCAAGCAATGTGTGTCTGGGGATTTGAGGGCAAGAAGAAAGGTCTGGCTGAGAATGAGGCTGTGAAAGGGAAGAAAGGAAGAGTCGAGGACAGAGTCAGTAAGTGACAGTTAAAAGCAGCAAAGTGACAGCTGATCATTCTTGGGATGAAATTGCCACTCAAGTCTCATATCATAGCCAAAATCTTACCATGCATTTGTACTTAAATACTTAACTACTTATAGAATGGGCTTTGCTGGTGCCTTAGAAGGTAAAGAATCCACCTACAATGTGGGAGACCTGGGTTTGTTCCCTGGGTTGGGAAAATCCCCTGGAGGAGGTTATGGCAACCCACTCCAGGGGAGCCCACAGGACAGGGGAGCCTTGCAGGCTACAGTCCATGGGTTCTCAAAGAGTCGGACACGGCTGAGTGACTGAGCACAGTACAGTACCTATAGAATGTGCTGTGGATGATGGAGCAAGGAGAGGGCGCATTCACAAGCTTGGTTAGATTGAGGATCTAAAAGAAATAGCCAATTCCTCAAATCTCAATCTGTCATTCAACTAACAGGTGAGTGTCAGATACTGCTTTAAGTTATAGGATAGGTGTACTAACATTTATTAACTTCGTATTACTTCTGGGTCTTTTGTACCAGGAACTCATCTAAAAGTTTTAATTATAATTATTCATGGAAGCCTCACAATGACCTGGTGGGGTAGATGTTATAATCCTCATTAAACAGAAAAGTGGAGGGCAAGAGAAGTAAAATAACTTGTCCAAGTTCATACAGCTAGGAAGTTATTAATATAGAATTCATTCCCTGACAGACTGACACTGGTTCCCACACTCTTAACCATCACCTCTGCTCACAGCTACCCCATATGTTATTACTTAAAAGAAATGCATTCTTAAAATGAGAGAAAAGTAAATGGACTTCTACATTACTATACCATCCATGTATTTGTTAGACAACAAATGACAATTATCAGCAGCTTCCTTAATTAAATAATGATTTTCAAACAAAGTTGTGTTTTGTTATCTATATATACTCTAACTCAATCTGCACTGCAGAAAGGGCATATGGTCCCCAGAACCCTTGCATCATGCAAAGCTCCTCCAGGCCTAACCCTATGTGATGAGGAGAAAGGTAGGACTCAATGGTAGGACCAGCCCCCCAGTGATATCCATGGGCCCTTTCTTCTCACACAGTCTATTATTTTATACCTTCTGATGCTCAACAAGTGATCAGTAGGCTTTCCCTAATAATCCTACTGATCCACAGCCCCTAATAATCCAGGAGGTGAAATCCCTTAAGCAGTTGTGGATCCTACAGAAGACTGGATGAACCAAGAGGGTGTGAAATAATGAAAGAGGTGGATAGACTCCGAGGAAAGCGTCACCAGCTTGTTAGCATCACATTTCCCCCCGCTTACTTTTGAATTTTGCTTCATAGAAAAGGGGTAAAAGCTGACCATGTGTCTCCTTGAAGAATGACTCAGATTACATAATAGAAAATTATATTGTTCCCTCAGCGTACTTTCCTGTATACACAAACTCTAAAAGAGTTTGATTGTAATCTACTAAAAATCACATATCTGCATGCTCAGTCACTTCAGTCGTGTCCGACTCTTTATGATCCTATGGACTGTAGTCCGCCAGGCTTCTCTGTCCATGGGATTCTCCAGGCAAGAATACTGGAATGGGTTGCTGTGCCCTCTTTCAGGAAAAATCATGTATAATGAATCTCAGTTTTTTTTCTATATCTGTAATTTCCTTTGTTTCTTATGGATATGTGGGAAGGCAGATGAATTCCTAACACATATTCTGAGGACAAGTAGAAGGGGAAATTTTAAAATATATCATTCAAACTATTTGTTGAATACCTAAAATGTATTTGCTGAAGATAGTAAAAAAAAAAAAAAAAAAAATTAAGCTTATTCATTTTCCCAACAAGTGTTTGCTAACATGTGATTTTTAATAAGATCATATATAAAATGATGTTCCTTATTATTTAAAAATATTTTAACAACTGTGATGGCAATTTCTCTGTTTCCTGGAACATGAGTCTTTCCAAAGAGACTATAAAATCTTACCAGGCTATTACAAGGCCCTTTAAATTGACCTTTTTTCTGCCATCTGCCCCATGTAAAAGAAGTTTTGCAGCTACTTGTCTTTGTATAAGCACTTCTTTATTAAATAAACATGCTATGTTCCTCATTAGTAAAGGAGATGGAATATCATTAGTTAAATGTTTCCTATCAGATCATTAAAATTGACAGCTTAAAGTCAACTCAATTTTGGCAGAAGGCAGAATCAGAATAATTTTTAAAAAATGGGTAAATGACCTGCAGCAAATAATTAATTTTTTAATAAAGAGAAATACATATAAAGATGTCAAAAAGAGTTTACGATGTGACAAGGCAAGCAGCAGTCAAAATTGTAATTATTGAGTGTAAGGAAAAAGACACAAGAAACACAAGAGTTGGTGGAGGGATTTCCTTCTGGTCAGATGCTTGACAATCCACACCATCCTACAGGGACAACAGAAAAGATTGATGGCATTGGAGAGTGAAGAGGTTGAAAGGAAACATTGTTGAAGAGGAGTGACTAGAGTGGAAAACTTTTGTTACCTTAAGAACCATATGAGAAAAATAGTACAGCCTTGAAACTTAGTTTCTAGTAGAGGAGAAATAGCTCCTCTTTAAAATGAGTTTTTCTCATGATTCACTGTGTGCAAAGAGCTCTGAGGATTTGAAACATTCGTTCTCAACATCAAAGAAAATAATAATAAAGTAATAATTCCAGCTCAGGCTTCAGCTCTGAGCTAACTTGTCTCACCATAGTTTAAGAAATTGTGTCACATTCAGGAAGCAACACATTGGTCAAGTGGATTCCCTCATGACCTCTAGATTTTGGTTAACAAATCGCATCCAAATCTTCCTAAAATTGCTACAGACAAAATCTATATCAGAGGGTCTTCCCTGAATCCACGCTCCGACATTAGTTTAAAGCAAACGTTCATAGAATGGTGTGGTGTAGAGGAGAGGATATGGACCTTCAAAGCTGAGGGCGTAAGTCTAAGTTCTGTCTCCAATATTTACTGTTTGTATAACTTCGGAAAAGCGCTTTCAAATCTCTGAGGCTCAGATTTCTTATCTTTAAAAATGAGAAAAATGGTGTCTTTGGGTTTCAAGGTGGTCACCACATGGCCCATTATCCAGCTCTGGCTATGTGAAGATCAGAGAAGGGCACCTGCTACCACCCTTCCAGTTTAGTTAACCCTGGTACAAAAGTAAAATTGACATCTGTGACATCATTGAAATTACCTAACTAGATCAAACTCTTAAGCAGGACTGACTACACAATTTATAGGGCTTCCCAGGTGGACTTAGTGGTAAAGAACTTACTTGCCAAAGCAGGAGATGTAAGAGATGCAGATTCGATTCCTGGGTCAGGAAGATTCCCTGGAGGAGGGCATGGCAACCCACTCCAGTATTCTTGCCTAGAGAATCCCATGGACAGAAAAACTTGGCAGGCTACCGCCCATAGGCATAAGATCACAAATAGTCAAACATGACTGAAGTGACTTAGCACGTGCAAAATGAAAACGTGAGACCTCTATTCAAAAACTGTTCAGACTGCTTTAGCAGAGCTTTAAAACAAGCATGGACCCCTTCTGATCTTGCTGCCCTATGTGATTGATCACACAGGTCACATGCCCATGACACTGATTTTACTCTGAAGTGACCCTTGGAAATTTCAGATCTTGCTTCAAAAACAAGGATAGATAAGTAACCAATACCTATTGATGACCAGCATCTTTTGCTTCAGTAGAATCTAATAATACAATAACATTCTTACTGACAATCCAGATGTATATAGTGAAGGAGAATCATCAGTCTGTTTCTGTTCCCTAGTTGTCTTTAGTGCCTTGGGTCAAACTTCCCAAAGAAATGCATTTAAGACTCAAGTCTTGTTGAGAAAAAGCTTCCATCAACCCTTCTTCCTTTTGTAGTAAAATCTACTCTTGGAAATAGAAAATGAATTAGAGGAAACAAAATAAACATGGGAAAACCTGAGGCATTTTGAACAATGATCAGAGAGGAAAATGTGTTAACAAATGTAATTCTGTTTAGGACTGCAAAATGAGAATACAGCTTTCATTAATACTCTGGGCTGAATCCAGGCTTTTGTCTGATTGATATGGAGAGTCCCCGCTGTGAGGTTGGGAAAGAGATGGAGATTTATGCACACTGGTATTTTTTACAGTTATGTTCATGACTCCAGAGGCTCAGGAAGATTTAATAAATCAAATAAATAAATAAGCAGAAGAAGCATCTTATGATCACTTCGTCATGCAACATTTCTACTATTGTCCAAGAGATTTCCACATGCACAGCAAGGGCAGAAGATGGCTCTCTTGTTACCCATTAGTTGAAGAAAAATGTCTAGCTTTGATAATGATGTAATATGGCTTTCACCCCCTGAACTTCAGAGAAACCTATTTAATCTTTACCAATGTCCCCTTATGAGCAAAGATGTATTTTCCACTTTCAATCTTGCTTGACCAGCTTGTGAATACTTTGTAAGGGAGAAGTCACTGCTCTGGTTTGGGCTTTTTATGTGGTAAATAATTTCAACTCTGACAGAGCCTGAGAAATAACTGTACCACTTGGGGAATCACTTTTTGCTTTGAAAGAGAGAGGGGAAAGAAAGAGAAAGAGAAGGAAGAAAGATATGATACTTCTGAGCCCAGCAAAAGTCAACTGACAGAAATGAAATGCTTAATGCTTAAAAACAGGTCACTGAAATTCTGTTTTAATTTAAGGAATCATAAGATCATATGATTTTAAACTGAGAGGCTTCAAAGAAATCAGAGGCCAAAACTTTATTTCATAGGTAACGAGCTAAAGCCCAAGGAAATTAATTTACTTACTAAGCACTGCTAGTTTATGCACTCATTCCAGTTTTCCAGTTACATTCCTGTACTTTTCCTCCGTGACCTCCCTATAGAGTTCATTTCAGGAAAAGCTTTAAACAGAACCTCCTCTCCCAGAAAATTATGTGGGACTAGGTTTATAAATATTATCACATGATAATTCACTCATCTGTTTATTTATTAAATAAATTAGCTGGATCTTTCAAAGACTATATCCCAAGCCCCGTGCTACATTTGGGACTGAAACAGAGACCCTGCTCTGGAGTGCGAGCGGTGAAAAACAAGGGAAAAAATAGAGACGTCAAAATGAAATGCAATTAGTGTCTAGGGAAGCCTGTGAGTTTGGCATGAAATACAGCGTGTATGGACAATGCACAGTTACTGAACAGTTGAAGACAGGGAAGCCACCCTAAAATTGAAGCCTGGATTCTGGAGCCAGGTCACCTGGCTTCAAGTTCCAGTTCTGCCACTCGCTAACTGAACTCTTAGAGAAGTTTCTTAACATTTTGAGGTTTCAGTTTCTTCCTCAGGAAAATGCAGATTCATAATACTACCTAGCTCATATGACAGTGTCATGAGAATTAAGAGGTGATCCATTTAATGACGTTTTAGAACAGTCATTGGCAAATGGTTAGCGCCGGATGAATGTTAGCCTTTTTATGAAGTTACAGAAACTAAACTTACCCACTGAAATGATTTATACTTGCCCTACTATTTTTCCAGCTTCAAAATACATGAATGATAGTATTTCAATCATATTATCCTAAACTAAGGGATAAATAGAAAACATTTTAAAAACATGGAAATTCTGGTTTTTCTTTATGATTTATTATAGTATATTTAGCAGCCCTAGATCATGAGTTCTGTATGAGGTATTTTTTTGGCAAAAAGAAAAGGCAAAACATCAGAATGTCTTATCAGTTGTCCAGGGCAACTCTTTTTACAATATAATATTAAAATAAACAGGGTTTATTTTATGGTACAGAACTCAAAGACTGGAGACATCAAAAGCCACTGTTCACTGCTGCTGCTTCTCTGAATGTCTCTACCCAGGTCGCATAAACAGGAAGCAGTTCTTGTGAAATGGAAGGAACGTGGGAACTAGAGTCAAACGTCTGGCATCTCAGGGCTGGCTCTACCAATTCCTTCCTTGCTGGAGCACAGAAAGTTGTTTAAACTGTCTGGGCCTTAGTTTCGTCATCCTGAAATTGGGGATGATAATATGAAAGCATAATTTACATGAAGGTGTGTGAAGCCATAGATTTGTGACAAAACTATAAAACAGTATAATCATTTATTATAGTTAATTTAATTTCTGTTTACTCATTTCCTAGGCTTTGGACCAAGGCAAACTGTTTATGTCCAACCAGGATTATACGCATTATTGCAAGATAACTCACTCATTTGTTTATTTATTAAATAAATTAGCTGGGTCTTTCAAAGATTACATCCCAAGCCCTCCTTGTTACATTTGGGACTGAAACAGAGACCCTGCTCCTGATGGCAAGAGATGAAAAAAAGGAAACGAAACAAACAAAAAGAGACCTCAAAGTGAAATGTAGCTATTAGCTATGGAAGCCCATGAGTTTGGCCTTAAATATGGTATGTATGGACAATCTACTGTAACTACACAGTTTAAACAGACATTATAAATAGAGAGAAGGTGTGCAAGGGGGTGGGGGTGTGGTGGGATGGGGAACAGCCAGCCTTTCTGTTTCCATGTTTTGCTTACTGTTACATCCCCACGCTTCTCCTCTGGAACAGTAGGAAGTAATCAAACATCATTATTAACATTTTGACTGAGCTTGATTCACACCCAATGTGTTACCTCTCTTAGCAGTTTGCATTATAACCCTAATGTGTTCCCTCCCTGACTTATTTGGCATTTAATCTCCATTTAAAAGCATTAGTTACTTGAAAGTGAAGCCACAGAGAAATTGGTTTCAGCATTTTGGAGTGTGAAAGCCTCATTCAGAAGGCACTTCAGAGGTACCTGGGGTGAGGGAGGCAGAGCCTCAGTTCCTTCTTCCCCTCTTCACACCTTTCTCCTTTAATCTTCACGCCTCTGAATATTCTGGCCAAACACTTCCTCTGTGCTCACAGTCAGATCCTCTCTCCTCTGCCTCCCCTATGCTCACCTTTCTGCTTGGGGTACTCCTCCCCATAGGATAAGTGGCTCTCATCTCTGGTTTGGAGTTTCTCCTGATGAAAACCCCAGAACTTATGGTGCCCACCTTAGAATGAGCCAATAGAGGCAACAGCTCTCTTATTTTGGAGGACAAGAGCCTGAAATGGGGCTGCATAGGGGGTAGAGGAGGATATGGGCTTCCCAGGTGGCTCAGTGGTAAAGAATCCGACAGCAAAGCAGGAGACATGGGAGACATGGGTTCGATCCCTGGGTCGGGAAGATCCCCTGGAGGTGGAAATGGCAACCCACTCCAGTATTATTGCCTGGAGAATTCTATGGACAGAGGAGCCAGGTGGGCTTCAGCCCATGGAGTCACAAAGAGTTGGACATGACTGAGCATAGACGCACGCAGGAGAGAACGGAGGAATTTATTGACAAGATTAGAGTTGATGGGGGTCTCAGGCTTGGAGCAGAGAGCAAGCAGCAAAATTGTGATAATGTGAGGCCATATGTTTAATACTACATGATATTGTAATATGGAAAAGTACAGGACATCTTGAAATTGTCTCTAATAGTCTGCCTCATAATGGTGTTGGGGTATCAAGGTTGGGTGCTGTATACTGGGTGGCTTATTCTTGCTAGCGAGTGTTCACACATAACCCATGAGTTTCGTGGCACTGAAATCACTTGATGTTTCTGAATAGGAAACATCAAATTGCTGGGAGTGCAGTGTCCAGGACTCACTGTGTGCTGGCTTAGATGAGGGACGTAGGTTCATGATGACTTACTGTGAAAATAAGTCCTATGTCCCACAATGGAATTGATTGTACAACTCTGTCCCTTGAGTAGCAGAGACTTGTTTTAAAGGCATGATTATAGCAGCTCTAAAGAGAAGTTATCAGGACCTCTCTGATAGCCCCACTCTGCATCTAAAATGCCACACAGAATAGCCAGGAATTCTCTGGTTTTCTTTGTTGTTGGTTGGTTTAGGTGGACTTTTTCCTCCTTATTTTTCTAAAATTTTCAGTCCATTGGTATTTTGAGAGTTTTTACCTAGCTGAGATTTGTGTGTTTCTCCAGTGCTTGGTTTTGCTATTTGGTTGTTTAATTTGTTCTAAATTTCTGCATATTTATTTGATTTCATATCACATTTATCATTCATCTATAAATGGAAATAGAAAGTTGTAGGAGTCCACCTCCTGATTGCTAGGGTCAAAGGATAGATACTTGCTTTTTCTCTTAGTTGATACAGGTCTTACTAAGCCACCTTTCAGATCCTTAGTAATGACACTAAAGGAGGCTTTTAATTTCAACATCAATAAGCAAGGAAACATGAACAGTGCTTGCTAAAGATCAGTGATTTTAGAACTCAGAACAAATCAAGGTCAAATTACTAATAAATAAAAGCAGCATGAGACGCTCCAAAAGTAAATTTAAGAGACTCAGTTATTCTTGCAAGACAGTTAGAGGCTTCTATAAGGGAATTTGAGATTAAAACTACATAGCCTCCAATACATACAATTTTCCTGATAATCTTCCTAAGAGATGACATACTTCTTAGTTTAACCAAGATATTTGTGTGCTATATATCAGATTTAATGTTCAAGAAAAAGCAGTTTAGCTTGAAAAGGATAAGATTAGCCATGGAATATATACTAACCTCTTTTCCTTATTCTCCTTTAAGAGATTCAAAGAAGATAAATTGCCTAAGACCTGATAACTAATAAATAAATAATTGAATCTGATGTCAAAACATGACCTGTATGAGTCTAAACCAGTGCTCTTTCGGCCATGATGCTGATGGAAGAAGGTCTTGTAAATCTCTTCAAATTCTTGATTTAAGAAGAACAAGGTACCTTTAAGGCAGATTCGAAGTTATTGATCTCAGGCTCTTATATTAATTCACCCTCTTTCACAAAGCAAACTTCCAACCCATGGCTTAAGGGACCACCCAACAAATAACTCTGTTCCATTGATAATTCCTATCCAAATGAACTTGCTATCATTATGAATAGAAATAGTGTCAGAAGCCTCTTGTGACCGATTTCAAATCCCTTTAGCCTCACCTCTTATTCCAGCCACACTAGTCCACCATTGCAAGATTATTTATTAATTTCTCATGGGGCTTTCATCTACTTGCCTCATACAGAGCCTCCAACTTTTTGTTTCCTACACTCAGCTTATAATCAGACCTAAAGTAATTCTAGAGGCACATGCTCTCTTTCTTGATGGATTGGGCTACTTAACCCAACTCTCTAGTTCAGTGAAATTTAACCTTGTCAGCAGTATCCAGTTTCGTATTACATCAGTCTATCATAGAAATCTATACATTATAATAAATATAAGTAGAAATATTGAAAACTAACTGGTAGGATAAAAACTTTAATATTTCGTGTAAATTATAATCTTGTTTAAACTATTTTGCCTTTACACCTCTTTATTTAACAATAAGAACAATGCATCTCATTAAATGTGCATCAGTTTAACTTAGTAATAATTTTTGTTGGTTTCAACATTAGATTCAGTAATGTATATAATACTTTATGCTGAAAGGGCACTACCAGAGAATTAAATGAAAAAAAATGAAGGACTGTGTTTGTCTACACAATTTATAATTTTTCAGTGTTTCAGGTACTATTGCTGTATAACAAGCCACCCAAAGTTTAAAGGAAAACAATCATTACATTATGCTCACAAATTCTGTGGGTTAGAAATTCATACTGGGAACAACAGGAATGGCTGATCTTTGCTCTACAATGTCTGAGATCTCAGCTGGGAAGACTTTAAGGCTGACGTGGTTCAACAGCTGGGACTAAAATTATCTGGAGACAACTTCCCTCACATATCTGGTGGTTGGAGTTGGCTATTGGTTGGAATCTCAGCTTGGCTGAGGATCAGAACACCTGCATGTGCCTTCTTCATGTAGTCTGTCTCTATGAGCTAGTGGGGGCTTCCTCACAGAATGATGGTGGCTATGTCCCAAGAGCAAATGTCCCTAAAGAGCAAACGAGTGGTGCGTGGCATTTTTATGATGTACCTCAAAGTCAGTGTCATTTTCTCCATTCTCTATTACTTGATACAGTCCAAAGGCATACCAGTATAATATTGTAAAATAATTAGCCTCCAATAAAAAAAAAAAAGAAAAAAAGAAAATAAAAACAAAGGCATACCAGTACAGGAAGAGAAAAGATGGACTTTACCATTCAGTGGGAAGAGTATTAAGGTTTTGAGGGCAGTTAGAAATGTGATCTGACTTTTATCTGACTGCCATCATAAGGAGAGCATGCAGGCTATCTTTGGAAAATACAGTGTGTCAGTCTAATCTCTGGCCACAAAATCTCACATCTCTTCTACATTCCCACAGGGCAGATGCACTCATTCTCTTCCCTGAGATTTCCAAGTCTCATTCTATTTTGGCACCTGCTTAAAATCTAATATTGCCTCATCTATTCAGGTCCAGGTTCTTCCCTGATGGCTTAAACGGTAAAGAATCTGCCTACAATATGGGAGACCCAGGTCTGACTGACCCCTGGGTTAAGATCCCCTGGAGAAGGGAATGACAACCCACTCCAGTATTCTTGCCTGGAGAATTCCATGAACAGACGCTATAGTCCATGGGGCCACAAAGAGTCATTGTGAACTGTCTCTGGAAGCCATGTGGAAAAGACCTGAGAGGACCTTGAGGAGCTGAGGGCAACCAGTACAGAAATGGGTACATCAGTCCTCCAACTCCAAGGACCTGAATTCTGCCAAGAACATGAATAAACAGAAAAAGGTTTTCCCAGAGACTCCAGATAAGAATTTGGTGTGGCCAGCGCCTTGATTTTAGACTTCCAATATTCTGAGTAGAGAACCCAGCCATACACTGCAAACCTCTGATCCACAGAACTGTAAGCTAATAAATGATGCTGTTTTAAGCTGTTAAATTTACAGTAATTTGAAATGAAGCAATAGAAACTAAATAGTCACCCAGGAAATGGGAGTATTACCCTAACAAGGGGTTGAGAATGAGCTTGACATAAGTAAGGGATATGGGATAAAGGAGAATTCACACTAAACTTAGGCTTACCTGGTGGCTCAAATGGTAACGAATCTGCCTGCAATGCAGGAGATCCAGGTTTGATCCCTGGGTCGGGAAGATCCTCTGGAGAAGGAAATGGCAACCCACTCCAGTATTCCTGCCTGGAGAATTCCATTTTTATTTCCAGAATTCCACTCGCTTAAAACACTGTGAAACAATAGGGAGAAAGTCTTCCCAATGAGACAACATGTAATGATAAGATTAAGTTCCTGGGGGAAGGGTCTCATGTTTGGTGGGCAGTTAGAAATGTTATCTGACTTTCATTTGACCTGAAGTGACTAAGACTAACTAAATTTTTAAAACGAAAAGCAATTTTAGACTTTTTAAAACTTACTTGATTTTAGCAAAGAATTTTTGTTCTTGATATTGGTAGTGGTAGTTATGCTTTGTATTTTAAATAAACACAGCATTTTGTGTCACAACTCTCCCTTAAAATACTAACTGTTAAAGAAGTGCTTATAATTCAAAGAAGAGACCATCAATAGTAGGAAAATGCTAACCTGTCTGTATCCTCTATTTTAGATTATGTTATCTCTTAAAATGAAAAGTGTATCCTGGGGCACAAAAAAAAAAAAAAAAGAAAGAAAGAAGAGAAACATAATAAGTGTAAATTGAACTTTTGCCTTGTGTTGCATCTCTGCTGTTTACCAAAATCAATTTACTTCTGTTTGTTTTACTGTCTATCTGCTGAAAACATATCTGAATCCAACGAAAATGTGAAACATGTGATTTAAAATAGTTTGAGAAAGGAAAAAGGAAGCATCCTGTTAAATGTTAAAAACGGGTTCTGTGGTGAATTGTATACATGCACCACATCAAAAGTAAATCGAAGTTAAAATAAATAATGTTACACTGAAAGTTGAAAGAATATAGCAAATCATAAAGATGCTTGTATACTAATTGAGAGTATTTTAATTGTTAAAAGATTTAGAGGAATAAACATCATAGATGGGAACACAGTACTGAAAGATCAGTGCCGGTTCTGGTTTTCCTTTCTAGTGGCTTGGCACGGCAGCTGTGCTGAGCTCCAGCCTCGCCTTCAGAAACAGAAGCAACACTGTTCAAAGGATTAATCAGTGGCCCATCCATAGGAGGCCTTGGGACAGCCACATCTGCAGCCCCAAAAGCTGTTACAGAAGATGTGTGCCCTCAGTCCTTGCTGAGCTGCGTTGCTACAAAGGCAGCAGTTCCTGGAAGGCGTGCCCTTTAGAGTTAGGCTTGGCTTCTTTCTGTCTCCCTTGTCTGCAGGGCTCTTGATCACACCGACTTCACTGCTCCTCTAGGTTCTGTTGCAATGAGTCCCTGGTAAGACAGCAGTAAAATGACCTCTACCAAACTAGTCTCTTTCCTTATTCATGCTAGTCTATGCTACAGGCTAACATGGATCAAGAAAAAAAATATTTTCTTCAGGAAAGAAAGCATTTAGTTGTTATATACCCCTCTCTCCAGTTCTGAATTCATGTGAATTGAATTGCAATTCATTTTACAATGTAATTTATCAATTTTCGAATTGTGTACAAAAGTCCTCTAGGAGTCAATGAAGATATATAAACATTGGTCAGGCCTTGGGTATTCTGAGAAACAAAAATATTTGGGTGTCTGTATGTCTTCCAAAGATACATCATATTCATTTTGAATCCACGTTTTTCTTCTTTCTTCAAAGTTTATCTCATCCTCACCTTCAAGGGTCACATTAATCATGAAGTGTTGTAAGCAAAGATACCAGATGGGGAAAAAAAGTACTTGTTTTTGTAAGTGGATAATCTGTTAAATAAATAAATATCACTGGACATTTCTAACATCCACCATGGTAAGTAAAAAATTTCTCTAGGTTTTACATATAATACCATATTTAGTCCTTAACACTGTATGATAAATATTAGTATCTCTATTTTATAAATTAAAAAGTTAATTTTTGATGTATTAGTTCATTCATTTTTTCCTAAAATATATGTTTTGATTCTATTCTACACCATTCAAGGACAAGGACATGGGGATAAAACAGAAATAGCTGTGAAAAGAAGAGAAGCAAAAAGCAAAGGAGAAAAGGAAAGATATACCCATGTGAATGCAGAGTTCCAAAGAATAGCAAGGAAAGATAAGCCAGCCTTCCTCAGTGATCAGTGCAAAGAAACAGAGGTTCATTCTCTCACTGGATTTCCAAAAGAAAGGAATAATTGTGCTGTAGTTATTAAGTAGCAGATCTAATATTCAAGGGTAGGTCCTCTTGATGCCAGAGCCAGGGATTCACCCCCTTTTCTTTATCAGTCTTTCTCAATAAAGGAGAATAAACTTGGTGTCAGAAGCCAGTCAGGCTTTTAAGGTTTGACCCCGCATTGTCCCAGATACAATAGATACCAAGAGGGCAAAGAATGCTTTCGCCTCATTTAGGTTCTAGTTCTAGACCCTTAGGAGCACGGGTTTAATATTATCCTCAATTATTCCATTATCCAATGGAGTGGTCATTTCAGTTCCAGTAGTATCCTCAGTCAACCATTTAGTTACCAAGTAAATAGGTCCAGCAGTACAGATTCTCAGTGTACCCAGTAATTAAGGACACAGTTGATATAAACACTTACTAGTGTTATTATTTTATAAACAGTTCTTTTAGTCAAGGTCTCATATTTTTGTCTGTTGACTCTACATTTTAAAAGATACACAGAGCTAGAACAAATAATTTCACAATTTGTATGGAAATACAAAAAACCTCGAATAGCCAAAGCAAAAAGAATGGATTTTTAAAAGAGGATCATAAATCTAGAATATTGTGTGACTGGAGTCTTCTTCTGCAAATAAATTTATTTTCCTGCCAAATAAATCAATAATCAATGTCATACGTAAGTCTAAAACTAATTAAACAGAATATGTTAAGAACTAATTTATCATCTTTTTCACTCCTCAAAAAATTCAGGAAAGGGAAATAATTCCATCCCAGTTGTGGCAATATTGGTCAAAAGTCAGGAAACTCACATATTTTGGGGTGATATGATCATTCAACCACCTATTCATAAGCAGGTTTAAAAACACACACATATCTAACAGCAAGTGACAAAGAGAAGCCAGAACGACCCAACTTTGGTAATTAGAACCTACTTATTTTCTTTTGGTAATAAAGAATGTGTCACTGCTTACTAGAGGCCCAAGTGACCACACTGTGTTGTTTCAGGGACAATTTGCTGACTCAGTCCCCTCCAAATGAATGCCTACCTCCCACTGATAATGCGTGCATGTGCACTGAGTGGCTTAAGTTGTGTCCAACTCTTTGAAACCCTATGGTTCCTCTGGTGTTCGTGGGGTTCTCCAGGCAAAAATACTGGAGTGGGCTGCCATGTCTTCCTTCAGGGGATCTTCCAGACCCAGGGGTCAATCCCAGGCACCTCTTAATGTTTCCAACATTTGCAAGCCAGTTTTTTTTTTTTTTTTTTTTCTTTTTACCACTAGCGCCACCTGGGAAGCCTCCATTGATAATCAGTTCAGTTCAGTTCAGTTGCTTAGTCGTGTCCGACTCTTTGCGACCCCATGAACCACAGCACGCCAGGCCTCCCTGTCCATCACCAACTCCCAGAGTTCACTCAAACTCATGTCCATCGAGTCGGTGATGCCATCTGGCCATCTCCTTCTCTGCCGTCCCCGTCTCCTCCTACCCCCAATCCCTCCTAGCATCAGACTCTTTTCCAGTGAGTCAACTCATCGCATGAGGTGGCCAAAGTATTGGAGTTTCAGCTTTAGCATCAGTCCTTCCAATGAACACCCAGGATTGATCTCTTTTAGAATGGACTGGTTGGATCTCTTTGCAGTCCAAGGGACTCTCAAGAGTCTTCTCCAGCACCACAGTTCAAAAGCATCAATTCTTCGGTGATCAGCCTTCTTCACAGTCCAACTCTCACATCCATACATGACCACGGGAAAAGCCATAGCCTTGACTAGACGGACCTTGGTTGGCAAAGTAATGTCTCTGCTTTTTAATATGCTATCTAGGCTGGTCATAACTTTCCTTCCAAGGAGCAAGCGTCTTTTAATTTCCTGGCTGCAATCAGCATCCGCAGTGATTTTGGAGCCCAAAAAAATAAAGTCTGACACTGTTTCCACTGTTTCCCCATCTATTTCCCATGAAGTGACGGGACCAGATGCCATGATCTTCGTTTTCTGAATGTTGAGCTTCAAGCCAACCTTTTCACTCATAATAGCTACCCTTAAATTTCCTTGGAGATAAACTGAAAACAGCACTGAAGGAAGTCAAAAAACATTTATGCATGCAGTCTTTGATTCCAGTGCTTGAATGATTTTGTCTGGTTATTGAAAATACTAAACATTCTGGAATGAAATTTTGGTGGTTGCATGCATGTCAACTTACTTGCTGCAAATAAGCCAAGGGTATATTGCAAGAGTTGTACATGTCATGTAACGGTTCAGCTTGCTTTCTTTCCCAGAATCTCAAGAGAAGCTGCTATAGTCTCTATTGGTGCTCTGTTTATGCTGTTGCAAGACCTGTGAGCTACCCTCTCCCTCCAAACCATGTCAATTAAATTAACCTGTATCAGGAGATATGGCACCCCTGAGTGGTACAAAATGCTGCAGTGCTCTGAGAGTGCCTTTAGAGCCAGTCTTGAACACATCATGAAATATATGCCTCTATTCACTAATGAAAATGGAGCCACATCTTCCTGTTCTTTCAGCCAGATGGGGTTATGATTGGTGTGTGCTTGCCTTTTACATTAATATTTGATTCCATAATAAGAACCACATGAGACAATTTCAGTTTATTAGTTCTTCAGTTGCCAATATGGCTTTTGTACAACTAATAAAATAAATAAAAATATTTCCCCTGTGCTTTTTCTTATAAAATACACTTGTTATGTAAAAGATAAACACATACCAGTCAAAACCTGATCTGGCACAAGCAATATTGTCTTGCTTTTTGTTGTTTTAATAGAAAACAAAGGAGACATATTTATTAGTTTCCTAATAGCATGGTTGGCTCACACTGGCCTATATGTACACATCAGATATTGGAGGCATTTATTTAGAAAGAAAGAGTTTATGTTGACATCTTGGTAAAATTTTCAAAACCTTATTACAAATAAAATACATTTCCCAGGAAATCATGTAAGGAAAGAAGTGAAAACAGTGAAAAGCTGCTTGTCCTCTTGATGTCCATGGTAATTCAACCATGGTTACCTTCAAGACCAACCCCTCAAAAAGCATTACTAGTGCTGGGCCTTTTCTGCTGTACCAAGAAATCCAACGTTAACCATGCTAACGTGCCTAAGGTCAGTGATCTACCATTCATTGAGTCTAGGCTCAGATTTTGAGATTAAGTGGAAATGTCCTCTTTTGAGTACACCTCTTTTGGAACGTAAGTCACACCACCCTGAAACTTGTCATTAGTCATCAATTTACATAAATCCCTCTTAGGTAAGAACGAATTCATAAATATTCCCCTTCAATACATGAGTGCTCAACAGAGCAATGTTGTAAGAGCAGATCTGCAATGAAAGTTGGTTTTCTTCTTGGTTATCTTTCTGAGGGAGTATCTGTGAGCAAACAATATTAACGCGGAACCACTTTACCTCTGTTAAGACATCACACTTCCATGAGTTGACATGGATCTTCCACCAAGCTTATGAAAGCTGTCTGAGGTCTTGTTCCTTTATTTCCTATTTTCAGTATTCAGAGACCTTAAAAAATGAAGAGAGGGTCACAGGGAATTTTCTAAAGTAAGGTTGAACTTACTAAAGAAAACAAGTGAGCATTTGAGAAACGACTCTTTCCCTGAAACTCTTCATTCTTGTAAAGGAGAGGCTACACCACATAAGACTTGAATTATGCTGCATAAGACTTGAATTTAATTAAATGGTTGCAAGAAATACTTTATAAAGCTAAACTTTACTCATCATTTTTAAAAGAATAAAACCTGTCCATGTTGTTTCAATAAATTTTGGTGAAGAAAATTCCATTTCCTTAAACTCTTCCATTCCCTGGTTTGATCATTTTCTATCATTCCATCCTGAGAAATACAGAAAATTTAAAAAAAAAAGCATTCTTCTACCTGAACCTTATAAAACCTACATATCATATAAGCATGAACATCTGTCTTAAAGGAAAAAAAATAAAGGCATGTACTCTTTAAAGAAGCCCAAAATATACTTTTCTCATCACTGTCAGGTTTGTAACTGGTAAAGATATAGAATATATGAAAAATGATTAAGCAGTGCAAGGGAAACACAGTTTGTTGGGGTAATAGACATACTGCTTTAACCTCAGCATTTTGTGTATGTACAAATATACGTATATGTATACATATTTTGTATGTATTTATTTATTATATAATGAAAATAGTGCAAGAGATATAAAAGACAGAATGTATTTGGATGAAATATCTTAGAAGAAAGCGGTTGTTTCCAATAGGTTTCAAGATGGAATAGAAGGGAGAGGATTGAACTGAGTCGCTTTCCCACTGCTTCATGGCACGGACTCATAAAAGGAGTTTGAGGGGCACTGAGGGTTAACTTTGACCTTTCCATGGCTTCACAGAGTCCAGGTCAACTTGGAGAAACTGGGAGTGTTACTACACAGGGGAGAGCAATGCGATACAGCCCCAGTGTTCCGTCTGACAGAGACAGCTGACAAGAGCCTTTCACAGTCATGTTGCTTCTCTTTCTGTGTCAGGGTTAAGGTCATTTTTAGGGCACAGTGAGGAAATGTGGAGGCCAGGGCTGTCTGCACCACACCTGGGCTGTGAGAAACAGGGGGTTTCAATTTCTAGCCTCTGGATACCACACAGCCTAACCTTTACCTACCTGTCCTCACCCCAGTAGATGACAACTGTAAAATAAAATCAGACATTTCAGAGCAGTGGACTAGCTAGATCAAGGGTGGACATTCCTAAAACGCAGCAAGACCTTCAGAAAAAGGTAAGCAATAAAGGCAGAGCTTGTTATTTAGCTATAGTCATAGTCTCATTTTGGGGTATGAGGGAGGGTTGGGGAGTCAATAGATAGAAACTGAATTGTAATTATTATTTTGGTACATGTGGGGCTGAAATATTGATCTATCTATAAACACAAATTACTAAGGACTGAGTTTGCAAATATAAGCAGTTTCATATCAACTATATTTTATTCATGTATTTTCTTCAGTAATGGCTCAGTCACTCTCCTGGAATACAAGACAAAGCAATGAAACTGACACTGGAAGGGAAGAAAAGAGAAGCAAATATTTTACTCTAGGATTCTGGAGCTAGTGAACTCATCTAAGAGAACAGAAACCTAATTATCAAAATCACAGTTATGAAAATAGCATTAATAAAAGTTAGCATTGACCAAATGGTTATTCTGTGCTATGTGTTGCTTTTATACTTTGCATATGGTAGCTTGTAAATCTTTATTGCATACCTCTGTATCACTATGGTTATTATTATTATTATTCTGATACAATGAGAAAATTGAGATTGTTTTTCATACTTCACCTGATTTTCCTACACTTACCCACAAAGTGACTGAATAGTCTTAATGTGTTCATGGGGTTCAATAACAGCAAAGTGCTATGATCCTTTTTACAACGAGAGGAACATGTTACTCGTGGTGCCTGTGAGACCATTGGACTTCTCTGAGATTTTATAAATGTAGGCTCTTAGATTTACCATGGTATGCCAACCCAGAAGTCCTTTCTTTGGAAATAATAGAGAAGGACCAATACTCCACAAATTGGTGCAGAGCCGTGCCATGTATAGGACAAGAACGCAGCTCTCAGTAAGCCATGGTGCTTTCAAGGGTGCTGGAAGGTTTGCTTATATTCAGAGATCTTCCCTCCAGAGAAATGAGTTCAGGCTTTCAAATCAGACAAAACTAGGATCAAATACGAATTTTATCATAGTTATTATGACCCTGAGCTGAAGTTTCTTACTTCATCTGTGAGTTGTTGTGAGGATGAAACAAGGCAGTGAGTTTCAGTGCTTTAAATGTGACGTCCATTCTGTTTACCTTTGTCTTCCCCTTCTTTCTCTTTCCTATGATTTAACACGTTAGGGAGGTATTTTCATATTCTAAGTGATAAAAATACATGAAAGTCTTAGAAACTGCCCTTGAGGAACTCACTATTGAATGTTATCTAGTGACCTAGTGAAAAAGGCAGAGGCTTCCTCGGTGGCTCAGATAAAAAAGAATCTGTCTTCAATGTGGGAGATCTGTGTTCGATCCCTGGGCTAGGAAGATCCTCTGGAGAAGGAAATGGCAACCCACTCCTGTATTCTTGCCTGGAAAACCGCTTCAGACAGAGGAGCCTGGAGGGCTACAGTTCATGGGGTCATGAAGAGTCGGACACAACTGAGTGACTAACACGCGCACACACACACAGAAAAGGCAATATGAACTCTGAAACACTTCTCAGTCATTTGGAGTGTCCTGGCTAACAATAGAAATAAAAACGTCAGGAACTGATACTAATATTTAGCCTATACCAAACAGCACTGATTTCACATTGTCTTAGGAAGGAGAAACTGCATTGTCGATGGAATTTATTATCTCTTGGTCTTCTCCTGTTTCTCACCATGTTCCTATAAAGTTTCTGATAGTTAAAGAAAATTGGGAGTCTTAGAAACTGACTTTCATTTATAACCTGCTGATTCACCTAGATCAGGTTACTGGGAAGAAATCCAAGTTAGACCTCCTGACCTACCCGAAACAGCATGAAGTATGCTCTGCCACTAAATCCTGATTCCTGTGTATCTCACCCTGTCACTAAATATGATTTAGAGGAACCTTTAGAAAGTCAGGTATAAGGATTTAGTGCTTTACATGTAAGTCACAGCTGCTGGACTGGCTTTTATAGTAACGTAAGTAAGTCATTTATTAAATGGTTCAGTCATTAGATATACTAGACCTTGAAAACATTCTTGTGAGGGAGGCTACCTTGGGTAGTGAGAAGATTAGCATTTCTCAGCAGCAAGTATTTGTGACTTGATTAATGAAGCACAGGGCAGATGGATTTGTTTCCCTCTTTGTGTCTGCTCTCCTGACTTCCTTGCCCTTTATTTGGTTCTTTTCCACCTGCTGTCACTGACATGGATGAGATGCCAAAACAGCATTCCTTTACTTCAACACTCTTCACACCTTTTTCTCCCCTCTTCTTTCTCCAAGGGAGTTATTTCTTTCTCCTCCTCTGGGATTGGCAAAGGACACTATTCCAGTTTCTACATGACTGACAGGACTTTTCACATGAAAAGAAATCACAGAATTATGAACAAGATTCAGAAACACTCTCAATGACTTCTTTTACATAAGAAAAACAGTTATGTAGGAGATCATTTAAAACTTAATACATTGCTTCTAATACAGCCTGCATTTTCCTTCAGAATTATCACCATCCCTATTGCTTCCATTTTGCCTTTTAGGAAGATATAACTTGCTTCATTTACTGGTCATTTGATAAAATGTTTATGTTCCCATTTTCTTTCTAATGTTTTCAGGCACAAGAGACAGACACTATCTGCTTTGTGAGCTTATTTCTCTTCAAAAAGATTTATATCATGCAGACTAATAACAAGTGTACTTTCCACTAACAAAGCCTCCAACTTTGCTTCTGTTTGTTCTTCTTCCAGCTCAATTTCCCCTGATGCCTTCCAATAAGTTACCATCCTTTTTATCCACAGAATTCTCCTGTGTGTCCTTTACTTTGATAAATCATATTTCTCACATCTTATAAAAAATTAATGCAACAGAATTTCCCATTTGTGTTTTTAGTATCTGCCAACAAATTTTTATGATGACCCCCAAGCACTGGTTATTTTTAGGTCAAAAGTAATGGCCAAGATATTTAAAGGCTAAAGACATGGTAAGATCTGTGGCCATCCCAAGGGCATCCCTGGGCAAAATGAGGGACTGGGATCATGGAAAGTTAGGAGATCAGCAAAAAACATGTAAAATATTGGATTTCTAAAGTTAAGGAAGATGTTTCATGTGTATTTTTATAACTTTATAATTTTAAGTTCAAATTTTGCTACTGACTTTGTCTTTCTTGATTTGACTGTAAATCTTTTAATATAAGCAAAATTTATAGGCACCATTAATTCAAAGAAATAAGTTATTTGATAGCAGAAATTAATAAAAAATTTAGTTTCTTAGAAAATTTCTTATTTACTAGGTACATGTATGTGCCTCAGAGCATCTGCATTCAGGAGGTGTTCAATTAGTACTTGGCCAAAACCACAAATGGGATTTGTTTACATGGCTATAGACTCCAGAACAGGAGGAAAAGAAAATAGACCAAGTAAAGTAAAAGTCGGACACGATTGAGCGACTGAACTGAACTGAAAGTAAAAGTGGAGTTTTCTCACTTAAAATTGCCAATGGCCCACGGTGGTAAAGAGGGAAACGATCTGAAGTTACAGAATGATCACTACAATGTGTTGCATAAGAAAACCAGCACTGGAGTCAAAGTTTGTGGTTAAATTGCCAGTCCTCTCTGATGTCTTCATCTGTAAATAATAAGACCCATCACTTTGTAAGGCTATTATAAAGGTTGAATCAAATAATGTATCTACATCTCCTGGAACAGTGGTTGATAATACTAACATCATTAACTGTTATAACTAAAAGCACTGATCACTTTCTCAAGGAATATTTTACATGTATAAACCTTAGAAACACGGGAAGAGTAAGTAATCACAGATAAGCAGAAGAGTAAGAAAACACTAAGCTTTGAGAACAAAGCCTGGAATGAACTGAAAATCAGAAGAACGGAAGCAGTTTAGAGCTGCTGGGGCTCAGGCATTAAGGAGAGGGTAGAACGAATTGAGAAAATAGCATTGACATGGATACCCTATGATGTGTAAAATAGATAGCTGGCAGGAAGCTGATATAGAACACAGGGCGCCCAGCCCGGTGCTCTGCAATGACCGAGAAGAGTGGGATGGGAGAGGGGAGGAAGGCTCAAGAGATAGGGATATATACATATAATGATTTGCATTGTCACATGGCAGAAATCAACACAATGTTGAAAAGCAATTATCCTCCAATTAAAAAAAACAGAAGAAGAAGAAAAGAAAGGGACAGACCATTTGATTGAGATGCGAGGATGTGGGGTTTAAGAAACTGTGGAAAAAAAAAACCCCAAAACCAAAATTCTCAACTCCTATTTCACTCTGCCTGCTCTATGATGTAGAATTATTCTTAAACGAGAAAAGGCAGAATAAACATTTTTGAGAGGAGATGGAAATTCAAGATAGGCTAGAAGATTGGAAAAGAGCCCCTAGCTTGATTTTATGTTAATAAACTGTGTGGGTTCATTCAAGCTTGATATGAAAAATTTTATAATATATGTGACGCTTTCTCCTAGCACAGCTTTGTGCTCACACAGCTCTTCTTTACACAGTATTTTGATTCACCTGGAATGTCTTTCCCTAATTTTTTATTTGGAAAATGCTGTTGTTTAAAAAAGTATTTCCCAGCTTCCCTCGGCAGATCTAATCACCCCCTGGCCACCATCCGGTCCATGCCTGTTTCTCCTAGCACCTGTGAGAAGGGACTGCAAAGATAAGTTATATGTCCTCCTGTCCCACCGTAATCTTCTTAAGAACACAGACCGTCAAACTCTGTATTCTAAGATCCTACCACAGTGTATGGCTCAGAGTCAGTATTAAGTAAATGTTAATTTGACTTGAACTGAACTTAAAGAAAAGGAATGGCCGCAGGAGCTAAGACTCGATGTGAGAAGGCTTTCAGGAACGGGATGGAATAATAACTGCCTTCAATAAATAACAGGTAATACATGCAAGAAGGAGTAACTTCAGAGGACAGAAGCGTGATTAACAGGGCAAAGTTAAAATGAAATAACTTTTGACCCTGTATGAGGCTGACCTTCCTGTCAGAGTTCTCAATTGAAAAGGGTTATCTTGTATGGTACCAAATTCTCTGCCAGGAAGTATGCTTAAGGTAGAAACTGAGTAATCTATTTTAATCATGGTACAGCTATTTCTTGCAGAAGATTAAGACTGGGTTTGGAAATCTTTAAGTTTCTTTATGTAATGCTAAGATTCAATGATCAGCTTCATATTCATTAATGTCTCAGTTGGAGAGTCAGATATTGCAATAAAGTTCTTTTTCACAAAGACTGTTTATCTCAGCTGCCATCTTCTCCAAGATAATAATCTCTTCTACAAGTCTGTGAAACTTGTTCTTCACTGCAGGCCCTGCTTTTATTAACATTTCCCTCTGGAAAAAAAAAAACAAAAAACAAAACATGCCACACCACAGGTACCCACCATGCAGACAAAGAAACTTGGCATCTTTGAAACTCTATTGCAAAGTTTCCCCTGCTTAGTTTTGTAGTTTTTCAGCTTAGCTGAAATTAAAAAAAACTAATATGTTTAGAAGACTATTAGTATAAACCTGAATAATCAAAAAGAGGCTCAGTTCTGTAGACAACAATAATAATAATTAAAGTTGGCTTCTTTAGTGTCTGGAATTCCAACTGGGACAAGCTCAAAGCTTTGGTTTATCATCACAAAAGAGCCACAGAGCCCTCAAGAGCCCTTTCTGGGATTCCAAAGAAAATCTACCAAGGCAGAAACTTTTTCTTCAAGTTTTTTTTATTAAAAACAAATAAAGGCAAACACAAACACATTCCAATACAGAAGCACTTCTGAAGAGCCACAAATCCACAAGGTTCCAAGCCTCTGGCTAGTCCAATCTGTTGCTCTAAAATGCTAGACATAATTTCAGCCAGCGTGGGTCTGCCCCATGCAATAATCAAAGAAGGTAACATCACCACAAAAATCAGGCTCTTGACTGCATTACAACCTACCTTTGTTTATGTGTGCAGAGTTTGTATTTTCTTCTTTAAGAAAAAATATACTGTTTCTTGCATGTGTCTTGTTCGATTTTTGAAGTGCATATTTTCATTCTATTTTCAGCTCTGAACTAATAGCACATATACTTTGTTTATCGGTATGGTGGCAAGACAATTTCATGATCTGCCCACAGCTTACAAACTGATCAGTGGGGTCTGTCTCCATGGTGCCGTGACTAATGAACATCTGGAATTATCAGTTGTGCCTTTGTGAGGCTGAGCCGTGACTTGAACTAAAGCTACAATGTGAGCAGTCATTTGAACTTCCCTGCCACTTGCTGGATAAAAAGGCAAGGAGGAGAGGATAATCTGTAGTATGAGGAAAATTTTTCATTCTGTTAGTGTGCACATCCCCTCATCTGATGTAATGCTTTTGCCAATTTTACGCATCTAGTAATGTAGGACATTATTTTAATTAATTGCTTGAGTTATGTATGTGCTGTATTCCAAGATTTCTTCTGTTTGTTGTAGTCTGGAGAATCCTCAGAGTAAAGTTTAAAGTAGATGGAGTAATACAGCATAATTAATGAGAGCAGTTTCTCTTTTAAAGCATTATGTGAGTCATTTTTAAAAAAATGGTATAATACACTAACTCGAGATAATATTAAGACAAGCAAACACAGCTACATGTGTTTATTTGCGAGACATAGTGTGACAGAATTAATAATTACAGTCATGATATCTGACATGTATATTTACCACTTATGGCACTATTATGAACTCATAATTATACTAACCCAATTAATTTATACATGAAGTAAGTTCCATTACCATCTCCATTTTATATATAAATAAACTGAGGTCTGGAGAGATTAAGTAATTTGTTCAAAAATAACTGACACGGACTGGAGTCAGGATGTTTGGGTACTATTTTTATATCCAGAACCTCCTAAAGAATGAGAGTAAGGATTCAGCTTGAGTTTACATATACTTCTACCACCAACTGCTAGGCTTCAGATATACCTGTCAAGCTATGAAACAAGCCTGATGGTAACATAGTTGTATACCTCATGCATTGTTGTAGTTCAGACATGCTAGTGGGCAGTATTGATGGGGTGGCTTTCTCAAAGACTAAATACAAGATCTAGAGTAAGATCCCTGGAAAAGATTCCCCTTGAGAGAAAGTCAGGCATGATGAACTTGACCCAGTGACTCATTTCAGCCACAGAAGAGTGGACATGTGTGCCTGCCATGGCTGCTGATGCTGTTATTCAGTTGCTAAGTTGTGTCTGACTCTTTGTGACCTCATGGGCTGCAGCATATCAGGTTTCCTTGTCCTCTACTATCTCCTGGAATTTGCTTAAGTTTATGTCCACTGAGTTGGTGATGTCATCCAACCATCTCATCCTCTGCTGCCTTTTTCTTCTCCTGCCTTCAATCTTTCCTAGCATCAGGTTCTTTTCCAGTGAGCCAGTTCTTCACATCAGGTGGTTAAAGTATTAGAGCTTCAGCCTTAGCATCAGTCCTTCCAATGAATATGAAGAGTTGATTTCCTTTAGGATTGACTGGCTTGATCTCCTTGCTGTCCAAGGGACTCAAGAGTCTTCTCCAGCACTGCAATTTGAAAGCATCAATTCTTAGGCATTCATCCTTTTTTATGATCCAAATCTCATATCTGTACATGACTACCGGAAAAACTGTATCTTTGACTATATGGATCTTTGATGGCAAAGTCATGTCTTTGCTTTTTAATATGCTGTCTAGGTTTGTCATAGCTTTCCTTCTAAGAAGCAAGCATCATCCAATTTCATGACTGCAGTCACTATCTGCAGTGATTTTGGAGCCCAAGAAAAGAAAATCTATCACTGCTTTTACTTTTTCTTTTACTTCCCATGAGGTGATGAGACCAGATATTATGATCTTAGTTTTTGAATGTTGAGTTTTAAGCCAACTTTTTTACTCACCCTCATCAAGAGGCTCTTTAGTTTCTTTAGTTTCACTTTCTACCATTAGGATGAGGTTGTTGATATTTTTCCTGGCAATATTGATTCCAGCTTATGACTCATCCAGCCTGGCATTTCACATAATTTACTCTGCATATAAGTTAAAAAAAACAGGGTGACAATATATAGCCTTGTCATAATCCATTCCCAATTTTGAACCAGTCCGTAGTTTCATATAAGGTTCTAATTGTTGATTCTTGATCCACATACAGGTTTCTCAGGAGACAGGTAAGGTGGTCTGGTATTCCAGACTGATATTTGAACCCAAATAAAAGACAGAAAAGGTAGAGGAAGCAGAGATCAAATTGCCAATATTCGCCTAGTTCAGTTCAGTTCAGTCACTCAGTTGTGTCTGACTCTTTGCGACCCCATGAACCACAGCACGCCAGGCCTCCCTGTACATCACTAGCTCCTGGAGTCCACCCAAACCCATCTCCATTGAGTCAGTGATGCCATCCAACCATCTCATCCTCTGTCGTCTCCTTCTCCTCCTGCCCCCAATCTTTCCCATCATCAGGATCTTTGCAAATGAGTCAGCTCTTCGCATCAGGTGGCCAAAGTATTTCAGCTTCAACATCAGTCCTTCCAATGAATATTCAGGACTGATCTCCTTTAGGATGAACTGGTTGGATCTCCTTGCAGTCCAAGGGACTCTCAAGAGTCTTCTTCAACACTACAGTTCAAAAGCATCAATTCCTCGGCGCTCAGCCTTCTTTATAGTCCAACTCTCACATCCATACACGACCACTGGAAAAACCATAGCCTTGACTAGACGGACCTTTGTTGGCAAAGTAATGTCTCTGCTTTTTAATATGCTGTCTAGGTTGGTCATAACTTTCCTTCCAAGGAGTAAGCGTCTTTTAAGTTCATGGCTGCAATCAGCATCTGCAGTGATTTTGGAGCCCAGAAAAATAAAGTCAGCCACTGTTTCCACTGTTCTATTGGATCATCGAAAAAACAAGAGAGTTCCAGAAATACATCTATTTCTGCTTTATTGACTATACCAGAGCCTTTGACTGTGTGGATCACAATAAACTGTGGGAAATTCTGAAAGAGATGGTAATACCAGACCACTTGACCTGCCTCTTGAGAAACCTGTATGCAGGTCAGGAAGCAACAGTTAGAACTGGACATGGAACAACAGACTGATTCCAAATAGGAAAAGGAATATGTCAAGGCTGTATATTGTCACCCTGCTTATTTAACTTATATGCAGAGTACATCATGAGAAACAGTGGGCTGGATGAAGCACAAGCTGGAATCAAGATTGCCAGGAGAAATATCAATAACTTCAGATATGCAGATGACACCACTCTTATGGCAGAAAGTGAAGAAGAACTAAAGAGCCTCTTGATGAAAGTGAAAGAGGAGAGTGAAAAAGTTGGCTTAAAGCTCAACATTCAGAAAACTAAGATCATGGCATCCAGTCCCATCACTTCATGGGAAATAGATGGAGAAACAGTGGAAACAGTGTCAGACTTTATTTTTCTGGGCTCCAAAATCACTGCAGATGCTGATTGCAGCCATGAACTTAAAAGACGCTTACTCCCTGGAAGGATAGTTATGACCAACCTAGACAGCATATTAAAAAGCACAGACATTACTTTGCCAACAATGTCTGTCTAGTCAAGGCTATGGTTTTTCCAGTGGTCGTGTATGGATGTGAGAGTTGGACTGTAAAGAAAGTTTAGCACCGAAGAATTGATGCTTTTGAACTGTGGTGCTGGAGAAGACTCTTGAGAGTCCCTTGGACTGCAAGGAGATCCAACCATTCCATCGTAAAGGAGATCTGTCCTGGGTGTTCTTTGGAAGGACTGATGTTGGAGTTGAAGCTCCAATATTTTGGCCACCTGATGTGAAGAGCTGACTCATGTGAAAAGACCCTGATGCTGGGAAAGATTGAAGGCAGGAGGCGAAGGGGATAACAGAGGATGAGATGGTTGGATGGAATCACCAACTCAATGGACATGAGTTTCAGTAGGTCACAGGAGATGTACAGGGAGACCTGGTGTGCTGTGGTTTATGGGCTTGCAAAGAGTTGGACATGACTGAGTGACTGAACTGAACTGAAAAGACATAATTGTCCCAAATAATGCCATTTTGGACAACATTAAGGAGAAACACAAAGGAGAAAGGATACTTTTTCCCAATTTGGCACTTACTGCCAGGTGGGCTCTGAAGAGGGACCAGCAGAAAACTGTAGCATCTGCAAGAGCAGGCAGGAAGAGTCTACCCAGTGTAGCAGATGGAGATTGTACAGTACTGTTTAGGTTCAGTGTTACAGCACCTCAGATTTGATAGGGATGGAATTGCTGGAAACACACTGGGTAGTAATCAGCTGGGCTTCCCAGATGGCACTAGCAGTAAAGAACTTGCCTGCCAATGCAAGAGACACAAGAGTCTCTGGTTCCATCCCTGAGTTGGGAGGATCCCCTGGAGGAGAGCATGCAAAGCCACTCCAGTATTCTTGCTTAGAGAATCCTATGAATAGAGGAGCCTGGCAGGTTACAGTCCATTGGGTCGCAAAGAGTTGGACAAAGCTGAAGCTACCTAGCACACACGCATGCACAGTCATCAGTTAGAAAAAGCCTTGCTAAAAATTTGGAATTTCACATTTTAAGGAAAAAAAAACACATTTAATAATATTAACCTGGAAACAAAAAATCTAGAACATATATAACCTAAAGACAAAGGATTTCCTTTAAATTAAAAAATGTGATAAACCCATTCCTTATATCCTTATTTTACTGAGGACTGATGAACACTTCATCACAGGTTTGTATAAGTAGACTGAGAGGTATTTGGAAGCAAGCAATGTGATGGCACTTCTGTTGGATCATCAGGTCCACCACACTGAAGCTTCCAAAACTCATTATTACCAGTGCCAGGGGATTATCACACTTTGACAGAATGAATCGTGTTAATTTTAACACACATTAGATGGGGGTAGATATAAAAATGATGACATATCATTGTAGAACTCTGAGTCCCTTAGAGGGGGAAGGCACGCTGACTTTTGTATAACTATACAGATGAGGAACCTTTCCTGAAGCCCACCAGCTGACTGCCTTTATCTCTCATAGGCCAGGATTTCTTCTGGTGTAAAGAAGCCACTGTCAAAAGGAATGGGAATCAGTGATCCATATAGACAAGCAGAATCTTTTCTGGGTTTGACTCATGACCACAAGTAAGAGGGTAGATACCTGAATAAGTGTGGTATATTATTAGGGAGGCAGTCAAGCAAAAGTAACTGAAACATAAAGCTAAATAATAATCAGATCTAATTTTATTGAATTCCCAGGTGCATACTTTATTACAGGGACAAGAAATGTTTACTGTCAGTGTGATCTCCCTGCACATTTCTATTAGACGCTTGGTGAGCATGGATATAAACAAGAAGAATTAAACAAATCTATTATTTAATGGCCTTGGATTAAGTTAGGTAGATATGCTCATCTCACAATGAGGACAGCATTGACAGTGTGATCTAAAATCCATCAGTTACACTTGCCTACATTTATCTGATGTAGAGGCTTCCCTTGTGGCTCAGTTGGTAAAGAATCTGCCTGCAATGAAGGAGACCTGAGTTCTATCCCTGGGTTGGGAAGACACCCTGGAGAAGTGAATGGCAACCTACTCCAGCATTCTTGCCTGGAGAATTCCATGGACAGAAGAACCTGGTGGGTTATAGTCCATGAGGTCGCAAAGAGTCGGACATGACTGAGCAACTAACACACACACACGCATTCATCTGAATCCTAAAAATATCTCTGTCATTAGAGATGGAAATATTCCAGGCTGAATAGCCAATTTCCATTTCCTTGGATTATCTTTGGATAGATGTTACCAGCATATACATCAGACACCTCTTTCCTTTGTGTCCAGGAGTGATAAATTCCTCTTTCTGAAATGGTCAACCTTTTCTTAGGTATATTATCTTATTCAGATAGGTTACCCACGACTTTTACTTCACCTGACATACTTTTTCTACACTCTGTTCATTTTATAGTTTAATTCAGACAAATTTTTAAAAAATTCAATTCCAAGCTCTTGGAGATCACCTAATTAGATCCCAAAGTTTTACTGTAGCCTCTCCTCAATAGTAGACAACAGGAAAATACTTTAAAAACTTACAGAAACTATCCTAATTGTGATTGCAGCAGGCAGGGATTGATAAGATAGTTGAGCAGAGACAGGCGACTCAGATAAAAGGCTCTTGTAATTCAAGCCATGAACCAGTGAGAGTTTCGAATATGGACACAATAAGTCTTGCATAATAAGAAGTAATTAGAAGTAATAGGAAGACCAAAAGGAATCACAAGACTGTAAAGGCTAAAAACAGCTGCATAATAAAGATACTTATTTTATAGATTTATATTAAACACAAAGTGTCACTGGTATTCATTAGTTAGGACCCAAGGTCTCAGAGTAGAGAACACACCAGTCAGATATGCACCCCTCAGCCATGCAAGTTGGTATACAACTAACACAACCTGTGAAATGGCTTCTGGGATGCTCTGTACTATCAGGCATCCTCTAAGCCTGTAGGAGCACCTCCATAGGTTTTGGAACGGATACATGGATGCTGGGGCAATCAGCAATATCCAGAAACTGACCTAGGTGCGACCTGAAGAGAGTAAAAAACATTCTTTCTCCACTCAGCTTAAAATTGTAGACTCTAGAATATTGTTGCTTATATAATGGCTATGGACATCCAAAAGTTAGACTGTAAACACTAACATTCATTACATGTTTCAGAGGCTCATAGCAGCCTAACAGTACAACAGCACCAAACAGCAGGGTTGACCACTTGCACACTCCAAACACTGGCAAAAGAACATTCTAAATGTGATCTCTTAATTTCTCTTTCTTTTACGGTAAGGCCAAATTTGTTCTCTGACTTGTTACAGTTTTGTCAAATATCCTCTAGTAGGGAAAAGAGGTTCTAATCTGTCCTTCATACTAAAATGCCTACTGATCTGGTTCCACTATATAAGGATTAAACAAAAGTCCGAGATGGGTTCATTTCATTGAGCCTAAGAGTGGTTAATTGCTTTTATTCATTCATTATCTCCTTTGACAAGTATTTGTTCACATAATACACTGGGTACATTTCTTGCCTCAATTCACTAAGCTAGTGAATGACTGAATCAGATCTACCCGCTCTCAAAAACCTATGCTCTTTTCACTCTACCTTAAATTGAAATGTCACCACCTTAAAAAAAAAAAAAAGTAGCAGAATCGACAAACAGTAAAATGACTTACTGTTTAAAAGAATGATATTCTCACTAAACCACATGTAAATAATGTCTCATTTGCCATACGTTTATTTTACTATCCTGCTGGCCAACACCACACTCCTCCAGATTAGAAAGTTTGGCTACACTACAGAATACACACTGGAAGTCAAGCAACACCCAAGGCTCCATTAAGGTCATTATTCTTGTAAATTTCTTTTCCTCCCACAGGGACAGGCATATCAATTTTTCTATATGTTTTGAAGAGCTTAGCCACATGATTTTAATCATTTCTCCCAGGTGGCTCTTAGAACTTGCATGGTGGCCCTATATATTATCCAACCAAGGACAGGTTCCAGTGCAGTTTGATGAATGAGCAGGAGACCAAAATCAGAGGTCTGAAATTCTCTTCCCCAACGAGTAATAGTTTTACTTTCTATTGCTTGGGGATCCTAGGGAACCTGAATATTGGGAAACAATATAACTTCAGGTTTTGAGCTAGACCACAATTTGAGATCATCTAATATCTTTTAGCGACTTTTTTTTTTTTTTAAAAAAAACAAATGTTCTGGTTTGGGTAAAATCTAAGTTATGTTTTTTTAAGTATCTTTCCCTTCAATTTTTAGATCTTCATATAGTTTAATGGAAATTTAATCCTCTTAGTATTTATTTATATTTAACTCATAAAATTGTATTTAGAAATGTATTTTCCAATTAGTTTTATGAAAATTTTTATAAACTTCAGAGTACACACACACACACACACACACACACACACACACACACACACACACAAGGATACACACATATTCTCTTGCCAGCAAAGAAAACAAACAGAAAATACACAGCATCAAAAAGTTCAGGTTGGGTTCAGATCTCAAAAGCCACAGGTTCTGAATAATTCTAAACTTGGATGGTGGTTTCTTCCATCCAAGAATGTGTCCCACATGTTATTGAATGGTGCAACCACATTAACCACAAGTTTAACCTAGCTCTCTTGTACTTTTTAATTGACTTCAGCCCCAAACTTTCAAAGTGTAGACTTAATTGAACTTCTCTAAAATATTGCAATTAAATGATTTTTTTTCATCAACCACTGGCATGTGAGGCAATGTCAATCATCTTTCCTTGGTACCAAAAAGTCTCTCTCTTTTCCTCTTCATCTCCAGGCAACAGAGCTATGCAATTTTATTCCAGAAGAATATTCTCTTATCTTTTCTAATAGATCTTCCTATCAGCACACTTTTCAAATCTTTGATCACCACATATGTTACTCATCAAATATCTATTAAGTCCCTGTTAGAAATAAAATGCTTATTTTAACAAAAGTTAATTCTATAAATACATACAAATTGTCTACTGTCTGCCAGCAAAGATAATTCACTGGATGATATGAAAGCAATTTTAACGTCAGGGTTGAACATTTATATGTTCATAATACTGCATTTCCCTCTGTGGCCCTGATAATAGACACCGTTAATCAATCAGGTACACCTTCCTGCTGATCTTGTGCTTGATCTCCTCAGAGTTCTAAAGCCACCACCTAACTACTGAGGTTGGTACTGAAAATATAAATCTATCTCATGTGTGTTCTTAGTCACTCAGTCATGTCTGACTCTTTACTACCCTATGAACTGCAGCCCACCAGGCTCCTGTGTCCTTGGGATTCTCCAGGCAAGAATACTGGAGTGGGTTGCCATTTCCTACTCTGGGGGATCATCCCCACCCAGGAATCGAACCTCTGTCTCCTGCATCTCTTGCATTGGGAGGCAGATTCTTTTTACCACCGAGACATCCAAGAAGCACAATCTATCTCATGCTACATGCAATTATTCTGAGTAATCTTCAACTCTGATCTGTGTGTGCGTTGGTGTAGTGTAGTGATAATAATCCACTGAGATTATTTGTACTGCCTGGATGTTCCTATCATATGCTTATTCCAGTCCATCTCTTTTGGACATGTCTCCTAAACACAGACCATCGTCAGTCAGTTCAGTTCAGTAGCTCGGTTGTGTCCAACTCTTTGCAACAACACGGACTGCAGCATGCCAGGCTTCCCTGTCCATCACCAACTCCCGGAGCTTGCTCAAACTCATGCTTATCGAGTCACTGATGCCATCCAACCATCTCATCCTCTGTTGTCCTGTCTCCTCCTGCCTTCAATCTTTCCCACCATCAGGGTCTTTTCAAATGAGTCAGTTCTTCGCATCAACTGGCCAAAGTATTGGAGCTTTAGCTTCAGTATCAGTCCTTCCGATGAATATTCAGGGCTGATTTCCTTTAGGATGGACTGGTTGGATCTCCTTGCAGTCCAAGGGGCTCTCAAGAGTCTTCTCCAACACCACAGTTCAAAAGCATCAATTCTTTGGTGCTCAGCTTTCTTTATTGTCCAACTCTCCCATCCATACATGACTACTGGAAAAAAACATAGCTTTGACAAGACGGACCTTTGCCAGCAAAGTAATGTCTCTGCTTTTTAATATGCTGCCTACGTTGGTCAAACTTTTCTTCCAAGAAGCAAGTGCCTTTTAATTTCATGGCTGCAGTCACCATCTGCAGTGATTTTGGAGCCCAAGAAAAGAAAGACTGTCGCTGTTTCCATTGTTTCTGTATCTATTTGCCATGAAGTGATGGGACCAGATGCCATGATCTTAGTTTTCTGAATGTTGAGTTTTAAGCCAGAATTTTTACTCCACTCTTTCACTTTTATCAAGAGGCTCTCTAGTTCCTCTTCACTTTCTGTCATAAGGGTGGTGTCATCTACATATCTGAGGTTATTGATATTTCTCCCAGCAATCTTGATTCCAGCTTGTGCTTCATCCAGTATGGCATTTCACATGATGTACTCTGCATATAAGTTAAACAAGCAGGGTGACAATATACAGCCTTGATGCCAGTCTGTTGTTCCATGTCCAGTTCTAACTGTTGTTTCCTGACCTGCATATAGATTTCTCAAGAGGCCGGTCAGGTGGTCTGGTATTCCCATCTCTTTAAGAATTTTCCACAGTTTGTTGTGATCCACACAGTCAAAGGCTTTGCCATAATCAATGAAGCAGAAGTAGATGTTTTTCTGGAACTCTCTTGCTTTTTGCATGATCCAGTGGATGTTGGCAATTTGTTCTCTGGTTCCTCTGCCTTTTCTAAAACCAGCTTGAACATCTGGAAGTTCACAGTTCACATACTGTTGAAGCCTGGCTTGGAGAATTTTGAGTATTACTTTGCTAGAGTGCGAAATGAGTGAAATTGTGCAGTAGTTTGAACATTCTTTGGCATTGCCTTTCTTTGGTATTAGAATGAAAACTGACCTTTGCTAGTCCTATGGTCACTGCTGAGTTTTCCAAATTTGCTGGCAAATTGAATGCAACACTTTCATAGCATTATTTTTTAGGATTTGAAATAGCTCAGCTGGAATCCCATCACCTCCACTAGCTTTGTTTGTAGTGATGCTTCCTAAGGCCCACTTGACTTTGCATTCCAGGATGTCTGGCTCTAGGTAAGTGATCACACCATCATGTTTATCTGGGTCATGAAGATCTTTTTTGTATAGTTCTGTGTATTCTTGTCACCTGTTCTCAATGTCTTCTGCTTCTGTTAGGTCCATACCATTTCTGTCCTTTACTGAGCCCATCGTTGCATGAAATGTTCCCTTGGAATCTCTAATTTTCTTGAAGAGAGTTCTAGACTTTCCCATTCAATTGTTTTCCTCTATTTCTTTGCAATGATTGCTGAGGTACTGTTTCATTTTGTACTCCAAGGCCAAATTTGCCTGGTATTCCAGGTATCATCTGACTTACTACTTTTGCATTCCAATCCCCTATAATGAAAAGGACATCTTTTTTGGGTGTTAGTTCTGGAAGGTCTTGTAGGTCTTTGTAGAACTGTTCAACTTTAGCTTCTTTAGTGTTACTGGTCGGGACATAGACTTGGATTACCGTGATATTGAATGGTTTGCCTTGGAAATGAACAGAGATCATTCTGTCGCTTTTGAGGTTACACCCAAGTACTGCATTTTGGAGTCTTTTGTTAACTATGAGGGCTACTCAAATTTCTTCTAAGGGATTCTTGCTCATAGTAGTAGATATAATGGTAATCTGAATTAAATTCACCCATTCCAGTCCATTTTAGTTCACTGATTCCTAAAATGTCGATGTTCACTCTTGCCATCTCCTGTTTGACCACTTCCAATTTACCTTGATTTATGGACCTAACATTCCAGGCTCTTTTGCAATATTGTTCTTTACAGCACCAGACTTTACTTCCATCACCAGTCACATCCACAACTGGGTGTTGTTTTTCCTTTGGTTCTGTCTCTTCATTCTTTCTGGAGTTATTTCTCTTCCGCTCTTCTCTAGTAGTATACTGGGCACCAACTGACCTGGGGAGTTCATCTTTCAGTGTCCTATCTTTTTGCCTTTTCACACTGTTCATGGGTTTCTAAGGGAAGAATACTGAAGTGGTTTGCCATTCCCTTTACCTTGTTTTGTCAGAACTCTCCAAAATGACCCGTCTATCTTTGGTGGCTCTACACATTGCTCATAGTTTCATAGAGTTAGACAAGGCTGTGGTCCATGTGATCAGTTTGATTAGTTTTTTTGTGATTGTGGTTTTCATTCTGTCTGCCCTCTGAAGGATAAGGATAAGAGGTTTGTGGAAACTTCCTGATGGGAGAGACTGACTGAGGGGAAACTGGGTCTTTTTCTGATGGGTGGGGCCGTGTTCAATTCAGTTCAGTCACTCAGTCGTGTCCGACTCTTTGCAACTCCGTGAATCACAGCACGCCAGGCCTCCCTGTCCATCACCAACTCCCGGGGTTCATTAAAACTCACGTCCATCGAGTCCATGATGCCATCCAGCCATCTCAGTCTCTGTTGTCCCCTTCTCCTCCTGCCCACAATCTCTCCCAGCATCAGGCTCTTTTCCAGTGAGGCAACACTTTGCATGAGGTGGCCAAAGTATTGGAGTTTCAGCTTTAGCATTAGTCCTTCCAATGAACACCCAGGACTGATCACCTTTAGAATGGACTGGTTGGATCTCCTTGCAATCCAAGGGACTCTCAAGAGTCTTCTCCAACACCACAGTTCAAAAGCATCAATTCTTCAGCGATCAGCTTTCTTCACAGTCCAACTCCCACATCCATACATGACCACTGGAAAAACCACAGCCTTGACTAGACAGACCTTTGTTGGCAAAGTAATGTCTCTGCTTTTTAATATGCTATCTAGGTTGGTCATAACTTTCCTTCTAAGGAGTAAGCGTCTTTTAATTTCATGGCTGCAATCAGCATCCACAGTGACTTTGGAGCCCCCCAAAAAAGAAGCCTGACACTGTTTCCACTGTTTCCCCATCTATTTGCCATGAAGTGATGGGACCAGATGCCATGATCTTTGCTTTCTGAATGTTGAGCTTCAAGCCAATTTTTTCACTCTTCTCTTTCACTTTCATCAAGAAGCTTTTTAGTCCTCTTCACTTTCTGCCATAACGGTGGTATCATCTGTATTCAGTTCAGTTCAGTTCAGTTCAGTCGCTCAGTCATGTCTGACTCTTTCCGACCCCATGAATCACAGCACGCCAGGCCTCCCTGTCCATCACCAACTCCCAGAGCTCACTCAAACTCATGTCCATCAAGTTGGTGATGCCATCCAGCCATCTCATTCTCTGTCATCCCCTTCTCCTCCTGCCCCCAATCCCTCCAAGCATCAGAGTCTTTTCCAGTGAGGCAACTCGTTGCATGAGGTGGTCAAAGTATTGGAGTTTCAGCTTTAGCATCAGTCCTTCCAATGAACACCCAGGACTGATCTCCTTTAGAATGGACTGGTTGGATCTCCTTGCAGTCCAAGGGACTCTCAAGAGTCTTCTCCAGCACCACAGTTCAAAAGCATCAATTCATCAGCGATCAGCTTTCTTCACAGACCAATTCTCAAATCCATACATGACCACTGGAAAAACCATAGCCTAGACTAGACGGACCTTGGTTGGCAAAGTAATGTCTCCGCTTTTTAATATACTATCTAGGTTGGTCATAACTTTCCTTCCAAGGAATAAGCATCTTTCAATTTCCTGGCTGCAATCAGCATCTGCAGTGATTTTGGAGTCCCCCAAAATAAAGTCTGACACAGTTTCCACTGTTTCCCCATCTATTTGCCGTGAAGTGATGGGACCAGATGCCATGATCTTCGTTTTCTGAATGTTGAACTTCAAGCCAACTTTTTCACTCTCCTCTTTCACTTTCATCAAGAGGTTTTTGAGTTTCTCTTCACTTTCTGCCATAAGGGTGGTGTCATCTGCATATCTGAGGTTATTGATATTTCTCCCGGCAATCTTGATTCCAGCTTGTGCTTCTTCCAGCCCAGCATTCCTCATGATGTACTCTGCATATAAGTTAAATAAGCAAGGTGACAATATACAACCTTGACGTACTCCTTTTCTCACTTGGAACCAGTCTGTTGTTCCATGTCCAGTTCTAATTGTTGTTTCTTGACCTGCATACAGGTTTCTCAAGAGGCAGATCAGGTGGTCTGGTATTCCCATCTCTTTCAGAATTTTCCACAGTTTATTGTGATCCACACAGTCAAAGGCTTTGACTCACATAGTCAATGAAGCAGAAATAGATGTTTTTCTGGAATTCTCTTGCTTTCTCCATGATCCAGCGGATGTTGGTGATTTGATCTCTGGTGCCGCTGCCTTTTCTAAAACCTGCTTGAATATCTGGAAGTTCACGGTTCACATATTGCTGAAGCCTGGCTTGGAGAATTTTGAGCATGACTTTACTAGTGTGTGAGATGAGTGCAATTGTGCGGTAGTTTGAGCATTCTTTGGCATTGCCTTTCTTTGGGATTGGAATGAAGACTGAGCTTTTCCAGTCCTGTGGCCACTGCTGAGTTTTCCAAATTTGCTGGCATATTGAGTGCAGCACTTTCACAGCATCATCTTTCAGGATTTGAGATAGTTCAACTAGAATTCCGTCACCTCCACTAGCTTTATTCTTAGTGATGCTTTCTAAGGCCCAGTTGAGTTCAAATTCCAAGATATCTGGCTCCAGGTGAGTGATCTCGCCATCTTGATAATCTTGGTCGTGAAGATCTTTTTTGTACAGTTTTTCTGTGTATTCTTGCCATCTTTTCTTAATATCTTCTGCTTCTGTTAGGTCCATACCATTTCTATTCTTTATCAAGCCCATCTTTGCATGATATGTTCCCTTGGTATCTCTAATTTTCTTGAAGAGATCTCTTGTCTTTCCTATTCTGTTGTTTTCCTCTATTTTTTTGCATTGATCGCTGAGGAAAGCTTTCTTATCTGATATTTCTCCCGGCAATCTTGATTTCAGCTTGTGCTTCTTCCAGCCCAGAGTTCCTCATGATATACTCTACATATAAGTTAAATAATCAGGGTGACAATATACAGCCTGGATGTACTCCTTTTCCTATTTTGAATCAGTCTGTTGTTCCCTGTCCAGTTCTAACTGTTGCTTCCTGACCTGCATACAGGTTTCTCAAGAGGCAGGTCAGGTGGTCTGGGATTCCCATCTCTTCCAGAGTTTTCCACAGTTTATTGTGATCCACACAGTCAAGGCTTTGGCATATTCAATAAAGCAGAAATAGATGTATTTCTGGAACTCTCTTGCTTTTATGATGATCCAGTGGATGTTGGCAATTTGATCTCTGGTTCCTCTGCCTTTTCTAAAACCAGCTTGAACATCTGGAAGTTCGTGGTTCACGTATTGCTGAAGCCTGGCTTGGAGAATTTTGAGCATGACTTTACTAGTGTGTGAGATGAGTGCAATTGGGCCATGCTCAGTAAATATTTAATCCAATTTTCTGTTGATGAGTGGGCCGGGTTCCCTCCTTGTTGTTTGACCTGAAACCAAACTCTGGTGAAGGTAACGAAGATAATGGCGACCTCCTTCAAGAGGTCCCATGCATGCACTGCTGTACTCCATTTTCCGACCCTGCAGCAGGCCATTGCAAACCCACACCTCTTCCAGAGACTCCTGGACACTCACAGGCAAATCTGCATTAGTTCTTGTATGGTCAGTGCTCCTTTCTCCTGGTCCTGGTGGGCACAAGGTTTTGTTTGTGCCCTCTAAGAGTCTGTTTCCCCTGTCCTGTGTAAAGTTCTGTAATCAAATCTCACTGGCCTCCAAAGTAAAATTCCCTGTGAGGTCTCAGTCCCTTTGCCAGACCCCCAGATTGGAAAATCTGTTGTTCATCCTAGAAGTTTCTTAACAGTGTGAGAATTTATTTGGTATATTGTTCTGCAGTTTGTGGTTTGTCTGCTCAGTGGGTGTATGGTGGGGTTAATGGCGACCTCCTCCAAGAGGGCTTATGTCACACCCACATCCATTGCACCTAGATCCCCTGCCCCTGTGGCAGGCCACTGCTGAACCTACTGCTGATTTTTTTTTTTTCCTGAAATTTATTTTTCTCATTGTTAAGATTAGGCAAAGGAGTTACTGAAACAATATCTATCCAACAAAGTGAAAGTTGAAATCTGTCATATTTACATAAACAAGGAGAAACAGATGAATATGATATATTTGAGAGACAAAGCCATTAGGAGGCAAGAAATCAGGATCACATATCCCTAATGCTTTACCTAATGCCAACTCTCTACCTTTGCTGAACCATTTTTCACTCACCCATCCATCAAAATAATATTTGGAAGCAATCTCTATGTGTCAGCCACTCTTCAAAGGCCTTGGTTGACTCATCTGAAAATGAGGAACATATATTTCTTTCAGCTTAAGATGTAGACCAGATCAAGACTATTATAGCAGTTGTGATTCTTAGCTTTTCTGAAGGGTTATTGTTTTGCCCTGATCTAGAACCAGCAATTTAAGTCAGTTAGTAAATTAGTCTTCATTATACTCCCAGGAATGATTTCCAGTGATGAGCCAAGAAAACATTCTGACCATTGCAGTACCCAGTTCCTACTTTTTCTTTTTTCCTCTTCTGTTTTCACATCTTTTCATGTTTGGATTTATTTCACTTCTCCTGTTTAACCTGGACAAAACTTCAGAAACACCATATCCTCTCCAGTATTTTTCATCTTTTCTTTTCCCCTCACCTCTAAATAATTTTATCATCTCCATTGTTCAAATTAACAAATCCTTTCAGCTAGACAGGTTTTCATTGGATTATATTACATTTTCCAGGTACCAGTGATTGAGAGAAAAAATAAAAGTCATAAAATATCATATGTGCCCACAAGGAAATTTCAGTGAATTAACAACTCAAAGATGGTATCAAAGCTGAGTTACAATAAAATATGTAGTTGAAGAATTTTGACACTTCAGAATAAAAGAGATATCATAGAATAAGCAGCTACTTCTTACAATAATAAATGAAACAGAATGAAGATAAATAAATCAAACATTTAGTTCAATAAAAGAGAATAGTAACAAAAAATACTAGTCCAGAAAATTTGGAAGAAAAATATATAGTAGATTGAAAAACATTAATGAATGAATTAGAATAAAGAATATAACATGTCTAAAGTTAAAACCTTAGAACTACACTGTCCAATAGGGTACTTAAGCCACATGTGGTTATTTAAATTAGCTAAAATCAAATACAATTAGATACATAACTTACTCAGTCTCACTAGCCACATTTTAAACACTCAATTGTTGCATGTAACTAGTGGCTACAATATTGCACAGTAGAAAATACGGAACATTTCCATCAATGCAGGAAGTTTTATGACAGCACTGTTCTAAAATAAAAACAGTGTGAAAACTAGCACAAGCATTAACTGTGTTTTGATCAATGCAATTAGAAAAAAAAGAATAAACATTTTTGTTTCAGAAGTGCAATTGTATTGCACTGAGATATAATGTCACAACTGAAGATTTCAAGACATTCATTCAGGAAACTATAACCAACAATAAGAGAATTAAGTAAATTGCCTAAGGATATTATCAATATAACAAAATCAATAGCCTTATAGAAAAACAACTCTCAGTTGCAAAATATAATAAAAAGGAATTCATTTTAAATGACAACAGAAAAGATGTAGCACACTAAGAATAAGTTTGGCAAGAGATGTGTCAGAAGTATAAAAAGAAAGCCTAAAATATTATTAAAGAAGATAAGTAGAAATATATGTTCTGTTCTTTGATAGGAAAACTTTAAATGAGTATGAAATGTCTGCTGCTGCTGCTGCTACATCACGTTAGTCGTGTCTGACTCTGTGCGACCCCATAGACGGCAGCCCACCAGGCTCCCCCGTCCCTGGGATTTTCCAGGCAAGAACACTGGAATGGGTTGCCATCTCCTTCTCCAATGCATGAACGTGAAAAGTGAAAGTGAAGTCGCTCAGTCGTGTCCGACTCCTAGCGACCCCATGGACTGGAGCCTACCAGGCACCTTCTTCCATGGGATTTCCCAGGCAAGAGTACTGGAGTGGGGTGCCATCGCCTTCTCCGATGAAATGTCTACACATCCTCAAAAAAGTACCAAATAGAATATTCTTAAATACATTTTAAAATTTATTTTCAAAAATTAATCTAAATGATTCTACAGTTTTTATGGCAAAATAAATATGCAAAAATTGGCAAGTAATGTCTGAAATAGGAGAAATAAAGACACAATATCAGATAATAAACTATAATGTAAAATTTTATTAATTAAAGTAGAATTCATACTGAAATATCAATGCAAACATCAATGTAATAGAACAGTAGGTGTTGATGTAGACCCAAATTTGTATTCAGATATCTAAAATACATAGATAGCATTCACCATCTGTGGTCAAAAATGAATCACTGGGGGGAGAGATAGATTGGGAGTTTGAGATTGACACGCACACACTGCTATATTTAAAATGGGTAACCAACAAGGATCCACTGTATAACACAGGGAACTGTGCTCAATATTCTGTAGTAATCTAAATGGGGAAAAATTTGAAAAAGAATAGATACATGTATATGCACAATTGAATCATTCTGCCGTACACCTGGAACTAACAACATTGTTCATCAAATGCACTGCAATCTAAAGCAAACAATTTAAAAGAAATGAATCCCTGAATCCATTAGTTGGGAAAAATGGAAGCCCTTTTAAAATATAATTATTCAAGCCTTATGTCAAATAGCTTTCAGATGAATCAAGGAATTTAGCATAATATTTGAAACTATAAGACTACTACATCTCAATATGCAACATACAGATGCTATAGATAAAAGCTGATAATTTATTTGGATAAATTTTTAAATTGCTGCAGGAAATGAATATGACATTAAAAACAAAAGAAAAATGATGAGCTGGGAAATATATATAATACACATAACAGAGGACAATGGACTTAGAATTTAAATACATTCTATCATCAATAAGGAAGAACCCAAAAATCCAATGGAAAATTAGACAAAGTACATAAATCTGTCTTAGTTAGTTTTATGTGTCAATTTGGCTAGCCTGAAATCTCCAGTTATTCAGACACTAATCTGTGTTGCTGTAAAGGTATTTTGCAAGTGTGATTAACATCTCCAACTAGCTGACTGTAAGTAAAGATGATTACCCTCAATAATCTTGGTGGGCCAGATACTATTTTGGGAAAAACTGCCTTATGAATTTTGGACTAGCCTAGTCAGTCCCTATAATCACATAATCCAATATATAAACAAACAAACAAAAGTAAAAATGCAGTGGGTGAGTGTGTCTAATTTTTCCTTAAAGTTTTGTAACTTTGGTAGAATCATGCCTATACAACAGTAAGTGAAATTCCTTGATTGCAGGGTGTAATGTAGTTCAACTTCACTAGCAATACCAACTGTTTTCCACAGTAGTTCTTTCTATGTATTTAAAAAATCTATGTATCTATGGATAACTTATAAAATTATTTTAGGACATTTCGTATTTTAGATAATATTCCTCAGTTGGCGATGTGTGTTGTAACATTTAGCATCAGTTCAGTTCAGTTCAGCTGCTCAGTCGTGTCCGACTCTTCATGACCCCATGAATCACAGCACACCAGACCTCCCTGTCCATCACCAACTCTCGGAGGTCACTCAAACTCATGTCCATCGAGTCGGTGATGCCATCCAGCCATCTCATTCTCTGTCGTCCCTGTCTCCTCCCACCCATGAGGTGGCCAAAGTATTGGAGTTTCAGCTTCAGCATCAGTCCTTCCAATGAACACCCAGGACTGATCTCCTTTAGAATGGACTGGTTGAATATCCTTGCAGTCCAAGGGACTCTCAAGAGTCTTCTCTAGCACCACAGTTCAAAAGCATCAATTCTTCAGCGATCAGCTTTCTTCACAGTCCAACTCTCACATCCATACATGATCACTGGAAAAACCACAGCCTTAACTAGATGGACCTTTGTTGGCAAAGTAACGTCACTGCTTTTTAATAGGCTATCTAGGTTGGTCATAACTTTCCTTCCAAGGAGTAAGTGTCTTTTAATTTCATGGCTGCAATCAGCATCTGCAGTGATTTTGGAGCCCAAAAAATAAAGTCTGACACTGTTTCCATTGTTTCCCCATCTATTTGCTGTGAAGTGGGTTTGAGTGTACTACGGGAGTTGGTGATGGACAGGGAGGCCTGGCATGCTGTGATTCATGGGGTCACGGAGAGTCGGACACGACTGAGTGACTGAACTGAACTGAACTGATGGGACCAGATGCCATGATCTTAATTTTCTGTATGTTGAGCTCCAAGCCAACTTTTTCACTCCCCTCTTTCACTTTCATCAAGAGGCTTTTGAGTTCCTCTTCACTTTCTGCCATAAGGGTGGTATCATCTGCATATCTGAGGTTATTGATATTTCTCCCAGCAATCTTGATTCCAGCTTCTGCTTCTTCCAGCCCAGCGTTCCTCATGATGTACTCTGCATATAAGTTCAATAAGCAGGGTGACAATATACAACCTTGACGTACTCCTTTTCCTATTTGGAACCAGTCTGTTGTTCCATGTCCAGTTCTAACTGTTGCTCCCTGACCTGCATACAGGTTTCTCAAGAGGCAGGTCAGGTGGTCTGGTATTCCCATCTCTTTCAGAATGTTCCACCGTTTATTGTGATCCACACAGTCAAAGGCTTTGTCACAGTCAGTGAAGCAGAAATGGATGTTTTTCTGGAATTCTCTTGCTTTCTCCATGATCCAGCAGATGTTGACAACTTGATCTCTGGTTCCTCTGCCTTTTCTAAAACCTGCTTGAACATCTGGAAGTTCACGGTTCACATATTGCTGAAGCTTGGCTTGGAGAATTTAGAGCATGACTTTACTAGCATGTGAGATAAATGCAATTGTGTGGTAGTTTGAGCATTCTTTGGCATTGCCTTGCTTTGGGATTGGAATGAAGACTGACCTTTTCCAGTCCTGTGGCCACTGCTGAGTTTTCCAAATTTGCTGGCATATTGAGTGCAGCACTTTTACAGCATCATCGTTCAGTATTTGAAATAATGTGACTTTATAACTTTTAGTGATTTTGAGCTAAAGGTCTTATATTTACTATGGTCTAATTGTATTCATCTCTTCTTTTGTAGTTAGCACATTTCATACTTTGCTTATGAAAAATTTTCTTTGTTGTGATGTCATAAAGACACTTCCCCTACATTTTCCTTAAAATTAAAAAAAATGATCTGTTTAGTCAATCAAAAATTGATACTTGTGTATGGTTTGGAACAGTGTTCCAGTTTAATTCTTTCCATACATATTATCAGCTGGTATTTTATAGTCTCTCCTCTTCCCTGTGACTTACAATGATGACTCTGATATATATTCTTTTTCATACATTAATGGGTCTATCTCTGGGCCCTTAATGCTATTTTATTCATCACTTTTAACTGTATTCCAATTAAGGATAATAAATCTTAGTATCTGGTCAGACAGTACCTCCCCAACATGATTCCTCTGTGTCAGATATGTCCTGACTATTCTTGTGCCCTTGAATTTCTTCATAAGTTTTAAAACCTGTACGTCCTTCACAGCTGAATTCTACCAAAAATTTACAGAAGAGCTAACACATATCCTACTCAAACTCTTCAGAAAATTGAAGAGGAAGGTAAACTGCCAAACTCATTCTTTGAGGCCACCATCACCCTAATACCAAAACCAGACAAAGATGCTACAAAAAAAGAATACTACAGGCCAATATCACTGATGAACGTAGATGAAAAAATCCTTAACAAAATTCTAGCAAACAGAATCCAACAGCATATAAAAAGATCATACATCATGACCAAGTGGGCTTTATCCCAGGGATGCAAGGATTCTTCAATATTTGCAAATCAATCAATGTGATACACCACATTAACAAATTGAAAGATTAAAAATCATATGATTATCTCAATAGATGCAGAGAAAGCCTTGACAAAACTCAATATCCATTCATGATAAAAACCCTCCAGAAAGCAGGCATAGAAGGAACATACCTCAATATAATAAAAGCCATATATAATAAACCCACAGCAAACATTATCCTCAGCAGTGACAAATTGAAAGCATTTCCCCTAAAGTCAGAAACAAGACAAGGGTGCCCACTCTCACCACTACTATTCAACATAGTTTTGGAAATTTTAGCCACAGCAATATTGTAAGAAGAAAAAGAAATAAAAGGAATCCAGATTGGAAAATAAGAAGTAAAACTCTCATTGTTTGCAGATGACATGATCCTCTACATAGAAAACCCTAAAGACTCCACCAGAAAATCACTAGAGCTAATCAAGAGATCCAACAAGTCCATATAAAGGAGATCAGTCCTGGGTGTTCATTGGAGGGAATGACATTGAAGCTGAAACTCCAGTACTTTGGCCACCTGATGCAAAGACTGACTCACTTGAAAAGACCCTGATGATGGGAAAGATTGGGAGCAGGAGGAGAAGGGGACGACAGAGGATGAGATGGTTGGATGGCATCAGCGACACAATGGACATGGGTTTGGGTGGATCCCGGGAGCTGGTGATGGACAGGGGGGCGTGGCATCCTGTGGTTCATGGGGTCACAAAGAATCAGACACAACTGAGCAACTGAACTGAACTGAATCAATGAATATAGTAAAGTTGCAGGATATAAAATTAATACACAGAAATCCCTTGCATTCCTATACACTAACAATGAGAAAACAGAGAAGGGGAAAAAAATCTCATTCACCATTGTAATGAAAAGAATAAAATACTTAGGAATAAATTTACCTAAAGAAACAAAAGAATTTAGAAAAATGGTAACGATGACCCTACATACGAGACAGCAAAAGAGACACAGATGTAAAGAACAGACTTTTGGACTCTGTGGGAGAAGGCGAGGGTGGGATGATTTGGGAGAATAGCACTGAAACATGTATATCATCATATGTGAAACAGATCGCCAGTCCAGGTTCGATGCATGAGACAAGGTGCTCAGGGCTGGTGCACTGGGATGACCCTGAGGGATGAGATGGGGAAGAAGGTGGGAGGGGGGTTCAGGATGGGGAACACATCTACACACAAGGCTGATTCATGTCAATGTATGGCAAAAACCACTACAATATTGTAAAGTAATTAGCCTCCAATTAAAATAAATTAATTTTAAAAATTAAAAAAAAGTATGTAAAATTCTTTAAAAAAATCCCATTTGGATTTTGATCATAACTGCGTTAACCATGTATATCAATTTGGGGAAAACTTCTATTTTTCAAGATGTTGAGTCTTTTTATCTATAAACATGGCATAATTAGCTACTGATTTAAGTCTTCTTTAACACCTTAATTCTCACTTCTCTCTGTTCTTTTTACCCTTGCTAATTTCCATTTTTCAGTGAGAAAATCCATAATTATAAATGACATTTGTTATAATTAGTATAGTCTCTAGTTGCCAATAGGTTGGAAAGAACTTCAGAGTGTCTAGTCTACTGTATTGATGGAATAGAAATTATAATTCTTATCTGAGATTAACTCAAAAATCATGATCACTTATTAGTACATTTTTCTTTTAAAATGAAGGGGGAAAATATTCCATGGTTGTGCTGCTGCTGCTGCTAAGTCACCTCAGTCGTGTCCGACTCTGTGTGACCCCATAGACGTCAGCCCACCCAGGACTTAATGATTAAAAACAGAAGGTAAAAAATAAAACATATCAGAACCTGAAACAAAAGAACTATGGAGGAGAAGGAAACCTTCTCAGAAAAAGAAGTCCTTCAGTTTAACTTCCCAATTGATATAATAATTCTTTTGACAGCATACTGCAAATGGCTTTCCAACATCTCCAAAAACATTTTACAATGATATTCAGTTTGAGTTCTAGAATCATATCTAAGACTTTCTTTTAAAAAGAATTTGAACCATATTCCTTTTCCTTCGTAAATTTATTAATGTAATCCAATTTTCCAAAATAAGTGAAAACACAATTGAACATTTGCCTGAACCTTCAGTATTACAATAATGATGACACCATATAGATACCATGCCAACACAGTATATCATTTAAAAATCAGAGCACAACTGCATCTTATTTAAAAATTGGACGATGCTTTCACATTTTTAGAAGCTATGTTTCAAATCAATCAACATATGAACAGTACCCTTGGGACAAACGATAACTCTGAGACTATCCTTCTTAGAAAACACTACTTAGACCCTGAGAAGTATAAACAGAAATAAATCTCTAATTTGTAAATGACTTGCTACAATTTATATTAGGTGAGAAGAAATGGAACTCCTAATTAGAAATGGCATCTGTTTATTTAATACTCTACACGAAAGGGAATTTTGGAAATACATCTGGTGTATCCAGTGACTGTATTACAATCAGTATATCCTGACTCAGAAGAGAAATTCAAATACAGACTTGAAAGAATAATATGATCTCTATCCTATCAACTAAACATCTCAGGCTTACAAGCCTTCTTACAAGTGGTATGTCTGAGAAGCATTCCAGAATATCTGATGCTCTATCGAATTCCATCTGCTTTCTCATATTTCTTTGCCCCTTTTTCAGTTCAGCAGTAGCATGTGACAAATGAAATAGAAAGGTGTATATATATATATATATATACACGCCTCAGCTACCAGGTTGAAGGGATTAAAATCCCCACCAAGGATTCTCCTGTATTTCTTACTCTCTCCCAACAATAAAGGATGCCATGTTTTAGAAGGCACTGATACAAAATAGGGGAGCCTCTGTAAACCTGGGATACTAAGTAAATCTATGCAAACTACATTTCTGTCTGTGTGACGTGAGTAAGTTTAAGATAAAGCACTGAAATTTGGGATTAATTTGCTATAATAGCAAAATCTAGCTATTTCTGGTTAATATTGAACATCTATTAGTAGTAGTAGTAATGTTATTGGAGAAGGAAATGGCAACCCACTCCAGTGTTCTTGCCTGGAGAATCCCAGGGACGGGGAACCCTGGTGGGCTTCTGGCTATGGGGTCACACAGAGTCGGACACGACTGAAGTGACACAGCAGCAGCAGTAATGTTAGTCGCTCAGTCATGTCCAACTCTTTGCGACCCCATGGACTGTGGACCGCCAGGCTCTTCTGTCCATGGGATTCTCCAGGCAAGAATACTGGAGTGGATTGCCAATCCCTTCTCCAAAGGATCCTTCCGATCCAGGGATTGAATCTGAGTCTTCTTCCTGGAACATTTATTAGATACATTTTAAAATTTATTTTTAATTGCAGGATAATTGCTTTATAGTATTGCGTTGTCTTCTGCCATACAACATGAATCAGCCATAAGTATATATATGTCCCCTCCCTCTTGAACCTTCCCCCACCCTTACTCTTTCCCTCCCCTTCAGGTTGTCACCTTTGAGTTCCCTGTGTTATAGAGTGACTTTCCATGAGCTACCCATTTTACATTTGGTAACATATATATTTCAATACTACTTTCTCAATTCATCCCACCCTCTCTTTTCCCCACTGTGTACAAATTCTGTTCTTGATGTCTGTATCTCTATTCTTGCCCTGCAAATAGGTTCATCAGCACCATTTTCTAGATTGTTAACATACAATACTTGCTTTTCTTTCTGACTTACTTGACCTACCTCACTAGAACTGACTCAAATGGGTTCCTTTTTATGGCTGAGTAATAGTCCATTGCAGATGCTAATTGCAGCCATGAAATTAAGACTCTTACTCCTTGGAAGGAGAGTTATGGCCAACCTAGATAGCATATTAAAAAGCGGAGCATATTACTCTGCCAACAAAGGTCTGTCTAGTCAAGGCTATGATTTTTCCAGTGATCATGTATGGATGTGAGAATTGGACTATGAAGAAAGCTGATCGCCAAAGAATTGACCTTTTTGAACTGTGGTGCTGGAGAAGACTCTTGAGAGTCCCTTGGACTGAAGGAGATCCAACCAGTCCATTCTAAAGGAGATCAATCCTGGGTGTTCATTGGAAGGACTGATGCTAAAGCCGAAACTCCAATACTTTGACCACTTCATGCGAAGAGTTGCCTCACTGGAAAAGACTCTGATGCTGGGAGGGATTGGGGGCAGGAGGAGAAGGGGACGACAGAGAATGAGATGGCTGGATGGCATCACCAACTTGATGGACATGAGTTTGAGTGAACTCCGGGGGTTGGTGATGGACAGGGAGGCCTAGCGTGCTGTTATTCATGGGGTTGCAAAGAGTCAGACACGACTGAGCGACTGAACGAACTGAACTGAATATTCCATTATTTTTACAAAATTAAAAAGTTCAAAATTTATGGTGAGTCCCATAATGAGAAAAATACTTGAACATTTTCCTTTATTTTTTCAAGGTGGGTATAATTTTACATTGACTTCCCTGGTGGTCCAATGGCTAAGATGCTGAGGTCTCAGTGCAGGGGGCCCAGGTTTGATCTCTGGTCAGGGAACTAGATCCCACATGGGCTTCCCAGGTGGTGCTAATGGTAAAGAACCCACCTGCCAATGCAGGAGATGTAAGAGATGTGGGTTTAATCCCTGGGCTGGGAAGATCCCCTGGAGGATAACATGGCAACCCGCTCCAGCAGTCTTGCCTGGAGAATGGCAGGAAAACAGGCATGGAAACAGGAGCCTGACAGGCTGCAGTCCATAGGGTCACAAGGAGTTGGATACAACTGAAGTGACTTAGCACGCATGCATAATTCTACATTACATAAAAAGGATCGAATACTAATTGATGTGCTTTACTTTAATACTCAGACCCTCCCTTAATCCATTACATCTGAAAAATGGACACACTAACTATTCTTACTTGAGAATTATTAATTCAATGGGGAGCAAATGACCCAGACATGCATAATGAGAGAGGCAAGATGGAGTTGGGTCCTTGGTTGGAATGGACCTTGGCAGTGCTCAGAGAAATGAAGACAGCTTTTCTGTGCTGCTCCGGACTCTGTCCTAACGGTCTTATCTCTTTCACCTCTGCACCTTCCTCTCTGACCCCTCTGGCTGTAGCCCAGCGTTCACATTTTCCCAACCACTGTGGAATTTGGCACAGTCATTTCTTTAAAGACACAAAAGAACAAGGTGTACCTGTTATTGTAAGCTATTGTCTGCTCTTGAAAATCTTAGAACCTGGAATAGTTATGGGGTTCAAAAATAGGAGCCAATATAATTTTTTATAACAGAAACCCAAATCAGAATACAAATAAGCAGAAATTAGCAAGTATCATGTACAGCCATTCTGTTAATTAATTTTAATTGAACAGCCACAAAATGTTGAACATCATGATAAGTGACTGAATATAAAGCAATAAAGAGGACCAAACTGTTTCTCATTCTCTGCTCTCTTGGAGGGGCTCTGAATCTAGTGGACACAAAACAAACTAGAGATGGAGAGAAAAAAGTTAAGCAATCCATCTTGTCCTTCAGGGTAAATATTTATATTAATAGAAATGAATCATACCACTCTGATAACTACAGTCTTTCAGTGGTTTTTTCATTGTACCAAAACAAAAGATGAATTATTTGCTACTTCCTATAAGTCATTTTGTGACTGGGTCTCTATGTATTTAACCTTTCTAAGCATCTGTTTCTTCATCTGAAACATGCTGGTAATAATATTTACTTCATAGAATTTTTGTGAAGATCAAGTGTGATAATCTATGCATTTTATCTGGCAATAGAAAGCCCACAATAAATGTTAGCCAATAATATTGTTATTACCTCTCCTACATTATCCCATGACTTCCTTTTCTCTCACTCTACTTCACTCACACTGCCCTCTGAAAACTGTTAGACCAGGTCAAGTTCTTGTCTTCACATGGATTTGAACCTTCTAATCTCTACTGAGCCCTAGGTCTGACAGGCTTCCTTTCATTCTTTATATGTCAACTTACATTGTCACTTTCAAGACTCTACCTAAGGTGCCCTCCTGTACCTGCTTGTCTCCATCACAGTACACATACAGGTATATATATGTATATGTATGACTGATTCATGTTGAGGTTTGACAGAAAACATCAAAATTCCGTAAAGCAATTATTCTTCAACTAAAAAATAAATAAATTAAAAAAAGCATTTAAGGAGTACATACTATTTATATGTAAAATACTTGATGATTAAAACTGAATAATGTGCCAGTTTACTGAGTGTTTTCATATCAATTACCTTAAATCACAATATATATTTAAGATCATCACTTTTTAGGTAGAAAAGCTAAGTCATTTTTCATTTCTCCAGGTCATCAGTAAATTGCAGATTTTTTAAGAGTGATCTAGAATATCAGACTCTATCTACTTCAGTGCTCTTTCAATATTTCATATCTGTCTCCCAGTTGCAGTTGCTTTTTTTACTCCACTTCAAATACTATAAGTACCTGTGTGCAGAATTGAATATATCAGTCATAGTATTTGCTTACATGATCTAAGTTTATATTTTCCAACCAGTTAAGCAGTTATTATAGCAGAAACATTGCACTAAACTTTTACTAAGTACACGTATATATATGACTGAAAGTGTTAGTCTCTCAGTTGTGTCTGACTCTTTGTGACCCCATGAACTGTAGCCCTCCAGGCTCCTCTGTCCATGGAATTCTCCAGGCAAGAATACTGGAGTGGGTCACCATTCCCTTCTCCAGGGGATCTTCCTGACCCAGGGATTGAAACTTTGCAGGCAGAGCCCACCAGGAAAGCTCCTTTTTCTTACCTAAAAGGAGTATGAGAGAGAGAAAAAAAAAACTTAACTTCAGCAGAAATCAAAGGTTGAATGCTCTAAATTAAGTCTTTCAGTTTTTACTGATTAAAAAAAATATAAATGCTAAATGAAAACTGAACTTGAGGATAAGTAACTTAGGACCATCATGTTACAGTGTTAGCCTATACAAAATTGAGCTGATATCAAAAGTATAATTATATTAATACAACAGTGTTATGCTATTTAGACTTTTTCTTTTTAAAGAACAGCTCAAGAGTTTACAATTTACTGTTCTATTTTTGTTTTTATCACCCAGAACATTTATGCTTTCAATCTTACCCATCTTAAGGGTCATATTTTTCTTAACATCTTACTATTTAACACTTGTGTTATTATGAGTCAAATCTGATTATCTCCCAAATCTCTTCTATAAAATCAAGCAATTTAAAAAAATTTTTAATAGAGGAAAATATACCAAATTGTAATTTCTATCAGTCACAATATGAAGATACAGAATAATTACAAATAAATACTGCTTTAACTGAATAAGGAGTTAATCACAAATATTTATATTGCTGGTGACATTTATTCCTTAATAGCTTTCTAAAAATTATTATAGCATCCTTTGTCCCCCAAATTGGAAAAACTGAAAAATTGATACATGTAATTTTCTTTATTGAATATTATTTTAATGCCAATATGAACATTTTACTTTATGCATAACACTTTTCTTTAGGGTGCATTAAAAAAAAAAACCTGAAAGATTCTGTATCTGTTTCACTGGTGATGACAAGTATGTTAATTGCTTGCAGATAACATCTGTTCTAGTGAAATCAAGATGCAGAGGCTGGGTTGGATCTGTAGTGCTAGCAGCTTTCTAAAGCTGTGTCTGGGAGACCCACTACATGCATTTCACAGACTCTTCAGGCAGCTGGAGGGCTTTTGAGCTTTTTTGAGAACCTTCCAGCAACTGAAATAAAATCTTCCAGGAATCTTGGGTCATCGAAATGTCTCTCTCTAAGCAGTGGACTCACCTTTGAAGCTCCAAGATATCCACTGACCATGACGCCTGAGTGCGCTCTAGCTAAAGCAAGTTCAGGGTGAGCTGCCAACCTCCTGCATGCAAGACAGGGCCTCTGACTTCCTTCTCTGTTTACAGAGCAGGGTGAAGGGCCTCTCTAGAGGGAATGGCAAGAGCTTGGTCAATATAATGTCAGATATAAAGGATCCTTATGCACAACAGGCCACGTTTACAATTTTACAGGGTTCATGGACTACAATTGCTTACCAGATGTGCCTATGGGGTTGGCTAACCATGGCAATGCAATGGCTGTGGTCCCAACCTTTTCTGGGCCTTACATGTTTGTTTCTCCTCTAAGCTATGTGTAGACTCTGATGTACGATTCCAGGAAAAGCCAGTGCTACTCACCCTTGGATCAGACAGTCATGCTGCCTTGTGCTTTGCGGGTCACACATGGGGTCAGGACTGGGATGTCTTTTTCACAATGTGCAGACCCAGCAGACTGTATCAACCAAAGTTATGAGCTTGGGAGTTTCACTGAGTCTACAGTAGATTTATGGTGATGAAGTTCGAGAAACTGAAAAAAAAAAAATCTGTATTTGTTACAGATTATCTCATTGATAAAAAAGGGGTCCAGAGACATGGATGGAAGGAATGAAGAGGGAAGCGCAGGAGACACCTGAGAAAGAGATCAGAGACAAAATACCAGGAGTGATAAAAATGAAAGCAGTGAGAATAGAGATATTCACTAATATATGTTTACACTGCAGTGGAAACTTTTATTTTAAAAATTTACTTCTGAAGTGGAATTCTTCTTTGCTAGTATGAGTTTTTAAAATATATTTTCACCGTGTTTTAACACATCCTAACTAATGATGTAATAACTTAAGATAAATTTTTACATTTAATTACATTCTAACTTTGTAATCTAGGAGAAATAAGCTCTTCCCACCAGTTCATTACATCCAGAGGGTTGAGGAGCATTCTCAACCCTCTGTATGTAATAAGCAAAGATAATAGCAAATTCATAGTGGAAAGTAGGTTTCCTCACATGTGGAAACATTTCACTCTCAAGGGTTTTCCTAACATTACTCTGAACTCCTTCAGTGCACAAATAAAAACAATTATTCTTACAAATTTAGTGACACTGAATAAGATATATTTATCTGTTAAAAGAAAGTACAGACATATATATTGATACAGTTACCAATAGTGATCTCAGGATTATAGTTCCAGAACACTTACTACAGAAGAAATTAAATTCATTGACTAGGATGTGGCCCAAAGGGCTTTTGTCTCTGCAGATAGAAGTATAGAAATCAGCTTCTGTTGGCTGTTTTTGGTAAGCCTATTCTCTAGACTTCTGCAAAAAATGTAAGCTTTATTCTTTCAAACAAATCCAACATCAAACAGTACGTTTTCAGCAATCTAACACCATATCCTTAAGAGCTAACAGAGAGTTTGTTTTTTTAATGAGTAGTTAAAAAAAAACTTGAGTAGCATTTATTTAAACTTAGAATTTTAAAACACTTCAGAAGGCTGATTATAAATGTATCTATGTTTTTACAAGAATACAGATTATACGCGAACAAACACACATACACATACATGATCAAAGAATTTTATCATTTGATTCTTGTTAGATGATGGCAATCTTACGTAAAACATAGCTGTTAGTTTTTAAAAGCATATATTTATTTGCATAATTTCTAGATAGAATGCCTCAGAAGAAAAAGGCTCAAAATAGACGTCAGTGCCTCACCTAATGAGAGAATGAAATGCTGGGAATTCTTGCCTTTATCATTCTTTGCTGCTTGTTATCATTTCTCTACTTTACTCATACAACTGAGAGAAACTATTTTTAGGATGTTCATTTTCAATAGCAGAAGAGAAATTATGTTACCCATTTGTATGATCGTTTACCAATCAGTGGTTATATAGATAATGTTATTGCTCTCTTATCAATCACCATTATTTAAATATTTTACTTCCTATTTAGAAAGAGAATATGAGCAAGAGTAATAGGACAAACATTTTAAGGAGGCTACCTTTATCAAACATTACACACTGAAATAATTGGATAATATAAGGTGTTTTCTTTATCTGGACATCATCCTTACTTTTCTCATCAACATAAATGAGTAAAAATTTAGTGCTGATATTTTTGTCAATTAGAAAGTAACTGTAACAAAAGAACAAAATTGGGAAAATTTTAGACAAGCAAACTAAACTAAAGCATAAAAATTTTAAAAAAAAAAGGAAAGATAAATACTGACAATTAAGATTATCATTGAAATTACCTACAAGGATAGAGAGATTTTCAGCTCAAGAGAAACAGATTAATTAGAAAAGGTCATGTTACTGAAACCAAAAGTTACAGATATTTATATGTCTTAGTGAAGTCATGCTCAAAATTCTTCAAGCCAGTCTTCAGCAATATGTGAACCGTGAACTCCCAGATGTTCAAGCAGGTTTTAGAAAAGGCAGAGGCACCAGAGATCAAATTGCCAACATCCGCTGGATCATGGAGAAAGCAAGAGAGTTCCAGAAAACCATCTATTTCTGCTTCATTGACTATGCCAAAGCCTTTGACTGTGTGGATCACAAGAAACTGTGGAACATTCTGAAAGAGATGGGAATACCAGACCACCTGACCTGCCTCTTGAGAAACCTGTATGCAGGTCAGGAAGCAACAGTCAGAACTGGACATGGAACAACAGACTGGTTCCAAATAGGAAAAGGAGTACGTCAAGGCTGTATATTGTCACCTTGCTTATTTAACTTATATGCAGAGTACATCATGAGGAACGCTGGGCTGGAAGAAGCACAAGCTGGAATCAAGATTGCTGGGAGAAATATCAATAACCTCAGATATGCAGATGACACCACCCTTATGGCAGAAAGTGAAGAGGAACTCAAAAGCCTCTTGATGAAAGTGAAAGAGGAGAGTGAAAAGGTTGTCTTGAAGTTCAACATTCAGAAAACGAAGATCATGGCATCTGGTCCCATCACTTCATGGGAAATAGATGGAAAAACAGTGGAAACAGTGTCAGACTTTATTTTTTTGGGCTCCAAAATCACTTCAGATGCTGATTGCAGCCATGAAATTAAAAGACGCTTCCTCCTTGGAAGGAAAGTTATGACCAACCTTGATAGTATATTAAAAAGCAGAGACATTACTTTGCCAACCAAGGTCCGTCTAGTCAAGGCTATGGTTTTTCCCGTGGTCATGTATGGATGTGAGAGTTGGACTGTGAAGAAAGCTGATCGCCGAAGAATTGATGCTTTTGAACTGTGGTGCTGGAGAAGACTCTTGAGAGTCCCTTGGACTGCAAGGAGATCCAACCAGTCCATTCTAAAGGAGATCAATCCTGGGTGTTCATTGGAAGGACAGATGCTAAAGCTGAAACTCCAATACTTTGGCCACCTCATGCGACTAGTTGACTCACTGGAAAAGACTCTGAGGTTAGGAAAGGTTAAGGGCGGGAGGAGAAGGGGACAACGGAGAATGAGATGGCTGGATGGCATCACCGACTCTGTGGACATGAGTTTGAATGAACTCTGGAAGTTGGTGATGGACAGGGACGCCTGGCGTGCTGTGTTTCATGGGGTCGCGGAGAGTCGGACACGACTGAGAGACTGAACTGAACTGAAAAATAAAAAGAAATTTTAACGTTTGTGAGTATAGATCCATTTTATGATCTGATTTTTTAAATCCTTTGGATTAGAGGGCTTTTTTATGATTAGATTATTGTTCTCAGCTATTTAAACTGAACCGAAGGAAATTACTTTTAAGTAATCATCTCAGACTTTTAGAATTAAAAATATCATTTTGAATAGGTAAAGTTTCATTTTGAAGATGGTTCACATAAACACAACTCCATAGCTCCTATTTCTCCTTTGCAGAACTTACCCTCTTCTTAGTGATGAAGTGTCTGCTCAGTAAGTGCTTTTCTCATAGGCAGTGAGCAGCATGAGGACAGGGACCCGGGGTGTCTTGTCAGTGGACACTAACTGATCCAGAGCAGATACTCAGCTAAAGTACCATGCTATCTGTGAAGGAAAGCATAGAGAGGTGGGGGGAGAGAGAGGCAGAATGGAGGAAAACAGATAGCTTTAAATATTGTGTGTTAGATCAGTTTGAAACCAGGGATACTAGGTCATGCACAAAGAGAAGAAAAGGCGAGAAGTGCTAGTTTCTTTGGAAATCTGATATGAAAGGCAATGTATTAAGAGGGAAGAGAGAGAGAGAGAAAGTGGTTCAGAGCCTGCTGCTACTGCTAAGTCGCTTCAGTCGTGTCCGACTCTGTGTGACCCCATTGACGGAAGCCCACCAGGCTCCCCCGTCCCTGGGATTCTCCAGGAAAGAACACTGGAGTGGGTTGCCATTTCCTTCTCCAGAGGTTCAGAGCCTAATACCTCACAAAAGGAAAACTGGGATGAAACCTTTAATGAACAAAACACAAAGATCAGGACAGGTAAGATTCAAGAGGAGGCAGACTGTGCTCTATCATCAAGGTGAAGACGAATGTAGGAAAGGAGTCAAGAGTCGAGTGGACCAGTGGTACACAGGCCAGCGCAAGCCCAGTTTTACCTGTCCGTGAGATAAGCACAGAATGTGAGTAAGCATTTAGAGATGTTTATACAATTTGATGGAATAATTTTGTGCTGTTGAATTCAGTGAAGACAGATTCGGGTTTAGATCTACATTTTCTATTTGATTTTAGGGGAACTCATTTTAATTGTATTTTTAGAAACTAAAATGATAAATTGAAAATATACAAAATAAATGTTTAAAAATGAAAAAAAGAATTAAAATCTTTAAAATTTAACAGCTAGCCTTCACGAAAGACAGTCTGAGAATCACTGACACAGACAAAAAGTTGCCAGCGGTGCATAGTTTTTTCTGCTTCTTTTTTCATCTCCTTTGTGGTCGTACTCTTCTATTTTTTTAGAGCAAGCATACATGAGTGTCTTCTGCAAGTTTTCTCACAATGAAAAAATAATCTTACACATACTGAATTTTGGAATTATTTTAAAGAGCTTTCTAATTTGTGGCATGTGACAATATATGGAACTTCAAGTAGAATAAATACAGAGGTTTTTGGTTTAGTTTCAATACACAAAGTTAGGGCATTGCCACCATGTGGGCTTAAAATTTTTTCCTGCTCAACTGTTTCTATAAATGTTTACATAGAGCGATTCCACTTTTCAAGCATTTGCAAATAGTAGCTTGCTATGTTATAGGTTCATGAAATCTTTCTTTCAGGAAAAAAAAAAAAAAACAACTTGTAAGTAGAAATATTGAGCTTTACAGATCTACTTAAAGTCCTCCAATTTTCCTCCTCTAAAACAGCACTCCATATTGCAATTTCAGTTTCATCCTTTATTTCCTTAAAAAATTATAATGTATTTCAGACAAGCAAAAATATATGAAGAATGACATAAAAAGTATCAAAATATGTAATACTGAGCTGAATGAATGAAAGTTACTAGTGAAATTGTGAAAGGGCCCAATAAGCAACATCCTTTTCCCCAGCTGAGTGCAGAACCAAGTAAAAGACAAACACACGAGTCAGACAGAACCAGAGGAAAAGATCACCAGCTTTAGATTACTCCCCTGACTGGAAATTCTGACAAAAACTTACCCTGTGAAGGAAAGCAAATGGTCATTCTTTCTGAGACAGATTTGAAAAGAAAGGAGAGAGAGACTGAGGAGAGCAAGGACAACTCTTTCTTCTCAAATCACTAATCATATAATTTCACTCTTGCTCCCTTTGGGAAAAATGTGTGAGCAGGTAGGGAATAGCAAAAAGTCAGCGTAACTCTGAAAGTCCCCATCTTGAAATCTTAAAGCCTGAACAGAAATTTCTCTTCAACATAAACTATAGCCCCTCAATTTTCTTCTACTTTTACTTCCTGGTGGCACAGATGGTAAAAGAAACCGCCTGCAATACAGGAGACCCAGTTTTGATCCCTGGATGGGGAAGATCCCCTGGAGGAGGGCATGGCAACCCACTCCAGTATTCTTGACTGGACAATCCCCATGGACAGAGGAGCCTGGCAGGCTACAGTTCATGGGGTCACAAAGAGTCAGTTGGAACAATTGAGTGACTAATACTTTCACTTTCTTTCATGGCCAGTCAACTTTCTTCTATTTTTACTCCATATGTAAGTATATCTAAGAAATACTGTGTATCATCTTTGTACTTTTTATTTATTATAAACTCTATAAATTGAAATGCACACAATGGATTATATGTTTTATACAATGGGGCTCTGATTCTGATTTCTTGTTTTTTTTTTCCCTCACAAAATAACTGTGAAAGATTTCTTAGTTCTGGCCAAAATCATACTCTGAATTGTGGGGTTTTTTGATGATGTCCTCTTTTTTAAGTTCCCAATTTTAGCTCATTCATTTATCTGTTGTTGTTATTATTCAATCACCAAGTAGTGTCTGACTCTTCGTGACCCCATGGACTGCAGCATGCCGGGTTTCCCTGTCCCTCAGTATCTCCTGGAGTTTGCCCAAGTTCATGTCCATTGAGGGGACAGTGAGGAGTTGCTCATTCCTCAGTAATGAGGAATAGGACATCTATAGATGTCCCTATTCCAGATAAATGGACTTCTACAATGTATGGGCTTTATTTTGTGACTAGCTTCTTTCACTCAGCATGTTTTTAAGGTTCAGCCATATTATATGCAGGCTTCCCTTGTGGCTCAGCTGGTAAAGAATCCACCTGCAGTGTGGGAGACCTGGGTTTGATCCCTGGGCTGGGAAGATCCGCTGGAGAAGTAAAGTCTACCCACTCCAGTTTTCTGGCCTGGAGAATTCCGTGGACTGTACAGTCCATGGGGTTGCAAAGAGTCAGGCACAACTGAGCAATTTTCATTCTCATATTATAGCACAAATCAGTAGGTCATTCTTTTCCATGCTGAATGAACATAGCACATTTTGTAGATTCATTTGTCTGTTGATGGATATGTAAGTCATCCTCACAGGATAGTGTTTTTTTTTTTTTTTTTTTTTCAGAATTTATCTCTTTTTTTCCCTTGGCCACATCCAGATGTTTAGCTCCCATTGCTTGGGTGGTTCCTGAAGGAGCCTTTGGGCCTAGAAAAGAAAACAAAAGTCTCAAAGGCCCTTGCTGAATCATCTAACTTCAGAGAAAACAAAACCAAACTTTAGGTCCTGCCCTGATGCTCCAGGCCAGTTGTATCAACCTGGGACATATCACCCCCTGTCCAGAAACCTTCCACCCCCTACATCTGCCAGGGACTTATCACCCCCTGCCCAACTACAAATGCCATCTCAACTAAAGAATACCCAAAACATCCTGCCTAACTAACGTTTCCCTTATTGCTTCCACAAACATCCCTTTAAATATGAAGCCTCCCTGATCCCTCTTGCGCTCAGCCTCATCTCAGTTGAGGTCTTCACTCCTTTTCTGCCTCAGCTGGCAGTTGCTCTATTGTTTTCAACAATGCCCTTGGGCATACATTGCTCTACATACTATTCCAATCAAGTTTATGCTCCTTTGAAGGAGCAGTGTCCAAGGTTAGTCAATGATGAGATTTATTCCGACTCCAGAAAGTTTCCTCTCAGTTATCTCTTAACCCACTTTTTTTCCAAAAACATTAGCCAGTCTATATAACTTAGCTTGTATCTTTACTGAATCTATGAATCTCCTCCCAATTGACTTTTACCACAAATGCCACTGTTTTTCAGAGCACCCTAAGGCTTGAACTTCGCCATGCTCTATGGCAAATGGATTTGAAAGAGACTGAGGACTACCTCCTTCAGGAAGCATTTAACAGGAGGCTTCCGGTTTGCTGTTTCGGATCTGTCAGGAATCCTCTATTCCTTATTAATTCCTGAATATTCAGGAATTAAGAGGAGAGGCATGCATCTCTCAGGGCTGAGGGATCCAGGCATTTCCTTCCTTAGTTTTTCAATAGGGTGATAAGTACCCTCTTCCTTCGTATGAACCATACAGCAAAAGTGATTGTTTACAACTCTCTCTCTCTTTAATATGGATCGCCTATGTTTTGTAAGTCTGGAATTTTAATCTTTATCTTTGCTGAGAATAACTACAGTATATATGCCCACACCATGCTGATTAAAACACTTTGCTCCATCAGAGCTTTGGTCCCCGTGCCTGTCTTTCTCTTTCTCTCTCTCTCTCTCAGGCTATTTCTTTGGAGTGCAGAGGCTCCCTGGGTTCACTTTCCTGCCACGGCTTCTAAGACCCTCTTGAGAAGGCACTCTGCGCCTTTACCACACTGAGAGGGAGCTTGAGGCCTTCGTGAACAGAGCAAGCCCTGTGTCAGGGACTTTATTGGTTTTCTGCGTAAACCAAGGAATATCAGCCTCTTTCTCTCTCCTTAACTTTCTTATCGTCGACTCCGGACCACCAGGTTCTGGTCCATTAAAGGACCCCAACACTTCCTGACTCCTCCCCTCCCCCCAGGCAAAGTCTCTCAGTGGGACCTCTGGAGGAAGGCAAAGTAGCACCCTTTTCTCTTAATAACATCTCTCGTTTAAGAACTGAGAACTTGGAGATGGTAGGTGTTATGCTACCTGTCTTCTTGGTTAGCCACTCTCAGCCTGGAACCAAAGCATGCTTAAACTACTGCACAATTGCATTCATCTCAGCCTGGTAGGCAGCAGTCCATGGGGTCGCTAAGTCGGACACGACTGAGCGACTTCACTTTCACTTTTCGCTTTCATACATTGGAGAAGGAAATGGCAACCCACTCCAGTGTTCTTGCCTGGAGGATGCCAGGGAAGGAGGAGCCTGGTGGGCTGCCGTCTATGGGGTTGCACAGGGTCGGACACGACTGAAGTGACTTACCAGTAGCACACGCTAGTAAAGGGGCTTCCCTAGTGGCTCAGACGGTAAAAAGTCTGCCTGCAGTGCGGGAGACCCGGGTTCGATCCCTAGGTTGGGAAGATTGCCTGGAGAAGGAAATGGCAACCCACTCCAGTACTCTTGTCTGGAAAATTCCATGGACTGAAGAGCCTGCTAGGCTACAGTCCATGGGGTCGCAGAGAGTTGGACACGACTGAGCAACTTCACGTTCACACGCTAGTAAAGTGATGCTTAAAATTCTCCAAGCCAGGCTTCAGCAATATGTGAACCGTGAACTTCCAGAGATTCAAGCTAGTTTTAGAAAAGGTAGAGGAACCAGAGATCAAATTGCTAACATCTGCTGGATCATCGGAAAAGCAACAGAGTTCCAGGAAAACATCTATTTCTGCTTCATTGACTATGTCAAAGCCTTTGATTGTGTGGATCACAATAAACTGTGGAAAATTCTTAAAGAGATGGGAATATAAGACCACCTGACCTGCTTCTTGAGAAATCTGTATGCAGGTCAGGAAGCAACAGTTAGAACTGGACATGGAACAACAGATTGGTTCAAAATAGGAAAGGGAGTACGTCAAGGCTGTATATTGTCACCTTGCTTATTTAACTTATATGCAGAGTACATCATGAGAAACGCTGGGCTTGAAGAAGCACAAGCTGGAATCAAGATTGCCGGGAGAGATATCAATAACCTCAGATATTCAGATGACACCACCCTTATGGCAGAAAGTGAAGAGAAACTCAAAAGCCTCTTGATGAAAGTGAAAGAGGAGAGTGAAAAAGTTGGCTTAAAGCTCAACATTCAGAAAACTAAGATCATGGCATCTGGTCCCAGCATTTCATGGCAAATAGATGGGGAAACAGTGGAAACAGTGTCAGACTTTATTTTTCTGGGCTCCAAAATCACTGCAGATATTGACTGCAGCCATGAAATTAAAAAACGCTTGCTCCTTGGAAGGAACATTATGACTAACCTAGACAGCATATTAAAAAGCAGAGACATTACTTTGCCAACAAAGGTCCATCTAGTCAGGCTATGGTTTTTCCAGTGGTCATGTATGGATGTGAGAGTTGGACTATAAAGAAAGCTGAGTGCAGAAAAATTGATGCTTTTGAACTGTGGTATTGGAGAAGACTCTTGAGAGCCCCTTGGACTGCAAGGAGATCCAAGCAGTCCATCCTAAAGGAGATCAATCCTAGGTGTTCATTGGAAGGACTGACATTGAAGCTGAAACTCTAATATGTTGGCCACCTGATGCAAAGAGCTGACTCATTGGAAAAGACCCTGATGCTGGGAAAGATAGAGGGCTCGAGGAGAAGTGGATGACAGAGGATGAGATGGTTGGATGGCATCACCGACTCAATGGACATGGTTTTGGGTGGACTCTGGGAGTTGGTGGTAGACAGGGAGGCCTGGCGTGCTGTGGTTCATGGGGTCACAAAGGTGGACATGACTGAGCAACTGAACTGAACTCAACTGAACCTGGAACCACCACCTTATGAGCTAAGGCAAGGATGATTGGGGCTCTAGTTTTCTCAGTGATATTTGGGGAAAAGTCCTCCAGTTGGAAGCTGGTGGGAAAAAAAGGCCCTGTGTTCTTGGGTGCCCCACTATGGAGTGCAATTTCTACCTCTCTGAGTTGAAATGGCGGGGGGGAGGGATCAATTTCAGTTCAAAAACATTTTCTTACCAAATATTTGTAGATTGCCTTGTATAGGTGTTCCTTCATTTGCTATAAGCAATTAGGACCATTTTCAGAACCTGTAAATGGTTGTTCTGTGTTCTAATAATTCCTATCAGTGTCACTGGGGAGTGGTGTGCCAAATTCCTCATGCTGTCATGCATGTCACTCCCTCTGTTGTTAAACTTTTAATAATAGTAGTACACAGTATGTATGCTTTCACAACCAGATTTGTATCTTAATATTTTGTTTGCTAGATTCAGCCACATTGATTTTTGTTGTTTCATTTTAGCCATTATGATATTTCATTGAATGTTTATAATACTACTGATTTATCTATTTCCCCATAGGTATTTAGGTCATTTCTATTTTCATTATTGCAAATTAACGTTAACCATTCTGCAATTAACATTCTTGAACACATTTCCTTGTATTTATATTAGTCTTATCATGCATATAACTAAGATTGTAGTTTTAGATTTTAGAGACTATGTATGCCAGTATCACCAAACTGCTTTTTAAAACATTTATATCAATTAGCCCTTCCACCAAAGTGATATTAGTTTTCATTTCTCCACATTCTTACTCTCATTTTGTGTCTTCAGAATTACAATTATCATGAGTGACCCAATAATTCACTGTGGTTTCAGTATTCATTTTCTTGATTGCTAGTAAAGCTGGAGATATTTTTACATCTTCATTGATCATTTGTGTTTCCTTTTGGTACAGCATATAATTTTTTATCGCTTAGCATAGTATCTAAATTGGAAACATTTCATGTGCACTTGAAAAAAAATCTGTATTTTGCTTTTGTTGAGAGTGTGTCCTATATGTTTTAGGTCAAGTTGATTGACAATGTTGTTCAAGTCTTCTATTACCTTTCTAAATTTCTGTGTTATTACATAAATTACTAAGAACAGAGTATTGAAATATAGGTTTTGCGGCCCTGTGAGCTACAGCTTGCTAGGCTCCTCTTTCCATGGGATTCTCCAAGCAAGAATACTGGAGTGGGTTGCCTCCACTCCTCCAGGGGATCTTCCTGACCCAGGGATTAAACCCCCGTCTCTTATGTCTCCTGTATTGGTAAACTTTACCACTCACTAGTGCCACCTGGGAAGCCCTCATTTCAGTTCAGTTCAGTCATTCAGTCGTGTCCAACTCTTTGCGACACCATGGACTGCAACACACCAGGCCTCCCTGTCCATCGCCAACTCCTGGAGTTTATTCAGACTCATGTCCATTGAGTTGGTGATGCCATCCAACCATCTCATGCTGTCATTCCCTTCTCCTCCTGCCTTCAACCTTTCCCAGCATCAGGATCTTTTCCAATAAGTCAGTTCTTTGCATCAGGTGGCCAAGTATTGGAGTTTCAGCTTCAACATCAGTCCTTCCAATGAATATTCAGGACTGATTCCTTTAGGATGGACTGGTTTGATCTCCTTAAAGTCCAAGAGGCTCTCAAGAGTCTTCTCCAACACATAGTTCAAAAGCATCAATTCTTTGGAACTCAGCTTTTTTTATAGTCTAACTCTCACATCCATACTTGACTCTTGGAAAAACCATGGCTTTGACTAGACGGACAAAGTAATGTCTTTGCCAACTACTTTGTTGGCAAAGTAATGTCTCTTTTTTAATATGCTGTCTAGGTTAGTCATAATTTTTCTTCCAAGGAGCAAGCATCTTTTAATTTCATGGGTGCAGTCACCATCTGCAGTGATTCTGGAGCCCCCAAAACTAAAATCTGTCACTGTTTCCATTGTTTCCCCATCTGTTTGCCATGAAGTGATGGGCCAGATGCTGTGATCTTAGTTTTCTTAATGTTGAGTTTTAAGCCAGCATTTTCACTCTCCTCTTTCACTTTCACCAAGAGGCTCTTTAGCTCTTCTTTGCTTTCTGCCATAAGGATGGTATCATCTGTGTATCTGAGGTTATTGATATTTCTCCCGGCAATCTTGATTCCAGCTTGTGCTTCATCCAGCCCAGAGTTTCTCATGATGTACTCTGCATATAAGTTCAATAAACAATGTGACAATATACAGCCTTGATGTACTCCTTTCCCTATTTTGAACCAATCTGTTGTTCCATGTCCAGTTCTAACTGTTGCTTCCTGACCTGCATACAGATTTCTCAAGAAGGTCAGGTGGTCTTGTATTCCCATCTCTTTAAAAATCTTCCAGAGTTGGTTGTGGTCCACAGTCACAGGCTTTGGCATAGTCCATAAAGCAGAAATAGATGTTTTGCTGGAACTCTCTTGCTTTTTTGATGATCCAGCGGATGTTGGCAATTTGATTTCTGGTTCCTCTGCCTTTTCTAAAACCAGCTTGAACATCTGGAAGTTCACAGTTCACATACTATTGAAGCCTGATTTGGAGAATTTGGTAGTTTGAGTATTCTTTGGCATTGCCTTTCTTTGGGATTGGAATAAAGACTGACCTTTTCCAGTCCTGTGGCCACTGCTGAGTTTTCAAAATTTACTGGCATATTGAGTGTAGCATCATCTTTTAGGTTTTGAAATGGCTCAACTGGAATTCCATCACCTCCACTAGCTTTGTTCGTGGTGATGCTTCCTAAGACGTACTCAACTTCACATTCCAGGATGTCTGGCTCTAGGTTGGTGATTACACCATCGTGATTATCTGGGTTGTGAAGATCTTTTTTGTATAGTTCTTTTGTGTATTCTTGCCACCTCTTTTTAATACCATTTCTGTCCTTTATCAAGCCCATCTTTGCATGAAATATTCCCTTGGTATCTCTCATTTTCTTGAAGCCCATTATATCGTTTTCCTCTATATATTTGCATTGATTTCTGAGGAAGACTTTCTTATCTCTCCTTGCTATTCTTTGGAACTCTGCATTCAAATGAGTATAGCACTTCTTTTCTCCTTTGCCTTTTGCTTTTCTTCTATTCACAGCTATTTGTAAGGCCTCCTCAGACAACCATTTTGCCTTTTTGCATTTCTTTTTCTTGGGGATGATCTTGATCCATGCCTTCTGAATAATGTCATGAATCTCTATCCATAGTTCTTCAGGCCCTCTGTCTATCAGATCTAATCCCTCGAATCTATTTGTCACTTCCACCGTATCATCAAAAGGATTTGATTTAGTAGTAGTAGCAGTAAAGTCGCTCAGTTGTGTCCAACTCTTTGCAACCCCGTGGACTGTAGCCTACCAGGCTTCTCCATCCATGGGATTCTCCAGGCAAGAATACTGGAGTGGGTTACCATTTCCTTCTCCAGGGGATCTTCCCGACCCAGGGATTGAACCCAGGTCTCCCGCATTGGAGGCAGACGCGTTAACCGCTGAGCCACCAGGGAAGCCCAAGGGATTTGATTTAGGTCATACCTAAATGGTCTAGTGATTTTCCCTACTTTCTTCAACTGAAGTCTGAATTTGACAATAAGGATTTCATGGTCTGTGTCACAGTCAGCTTCCAGTCTTGTTTTTGCTGACTGTGTAGAAATTCTCCATCTTTGCCTGCAAAGAATATAATCAATCTGATTTTGGTATTGGCCATCTGGTGTGTCCATGTGTAGAGTCTTCTCTTTTGTTATTGGAAGAGGGTGTTTGCTATAACCAGTGTGTTCTCTTGGCAAAATCCTATCTTTAGCTAATTTAGCCCATCTTCTGAGGTAAGACTCTTCTGAGAACTCTAGCTGGTATTTTGTGAATCAAGAAGTCTTTTCATTCTGATGAGTGAGAACAGAAACTATTCTTAGCCTTGTATGAGGGTGAGGATTGTTCTACTTCTTTTAAGGCATTCTTTGCATGAACTGGCTATTTTCCTCATTGTAGTAAAACAGCACTCAGCCAAAGACTCAGGGGATCCCTCTGCAGTTCCCTGGAGTTGTCTCTCTCTTTCTCTTTGATATTTTACCCTACAATTGCTAGCCACTGTAACCTGACTATGCTAAACTCTGTCTCCTAAATTTGTTGAGATCCTTGAGTTCAGCTTTGAGTTCCCACTTCCTGCACAACTCCCTGAAAACACTACACAGTCAGCTGATTTATCCATCTTATTTGTTTGCCTGTTGTACATTGTCTGAGAAGCATTGTATCATATCTGTCCCATTTGTTTTCTTTGTTAAGGTGGGAAGATAAATCTGGTCTCAGTTATTCCATTATGGCCAAAAATAGAAGTCTCTTAGGTATCTCATTCTTAAATGTCCATGGAAAAGTGTGAATTTGTAGACATCTAAAGAAAGTCTATAAATTGAAAAAGAAAAGAAAAAAGACCCAGGGGTAAGCAGAATTAATGCAGGGTAAAAAACTTCCAAAAAACCAAAAATATAAATCAATATCCTGAGAATAACGAGTGAGAGTGAAAGTGTTAGTCACTCAGTGGTGTCCATTACTTTGCAGCCCCATAGCCCACCATGCTCCTCTGTCCCTGGGATTTCCCAGGCAAAAATACTGGAGTGCATTGCCATTTCCTTCTCCAGAGGATATAATAAATATATAAAATATCTGAGAAAAAGGAAAAATAATCAAATTTAAAATACACTAGATGACTATAGTCATAACTCTAGTTAAAAAATAATATCAATTATATTTTTCAGAAAACAAAGCAAACAGGAAATTGGACTAAAATGATAGAAAACCAATCCAGGGTGTGCACTATCAGAAAGTGGTGTTTCAGAAAGTTAAAAGAGGAAAAATAAGGAATAAAATTATCAAACATACAGAAAAAGAAATCCATATAAAAGGGAAGCAATTATCCAATTTTGAACGATTTGGCCCAATAAATGCAAAAACAGTACCACACTAATGCACACTTTTTCGCAATATCATGATATCAGTGATAAATGAAATATCCAATGACTTCTGTGGAGAATAATGCATTTTATATGAAGGATATATCAGAAATAATTTTTCCACAGCAGCACTTGGTCCTATAGGATAATGAAGGATCTAAGGGAGTATTTGGAAATATTTATGAATAAAAGAGGCAGCGGCCGAGTGGAGCTACCCCATGCCTGAGGCCAGGGGCAGTGGCTGAGAGGAGCTACCCCATGCCCAAGGACAGGGGAGGCGGCTGAGAGGAGCTACCCCACATCCAAGTGGCAGTTGCTGCGCGGGCACAGGAGGGCCAAGAGGAGCTACTCCACGTTCAAGATCAGGAGGGGCGGCACTAAGGAGATACCCCTCATCCAATGTAAGGTGCAACGGCTGTGCTTTGCTAGAGCAGCTTTGAAGAGATACCCCACGCCCAAGGTAAGAGAAACCCAAAAAAGACGGTAGGTATTGTGAGGGGGCATCAGAGGGCATACACACTGAAATCATAATCACAGAAAGCTGGTCGATCAGATCACATGGACCACAGCCCTGTCTAACTCAATGAAACTAAGCCATGCTCTGTGGGGCCACCCAAGACGGGCAGGTCATGGTGGAGAGGTCTGACAGAATGTGGTCCACTGGAGAAAGGAATGGCAAACCACTTCAGTATACTTGCCTTGAGAACCCCATGAACAGTATCAAAAGGCAAAATGATAGGATACTGAAAGGAATTCCCCAGGTCGGTAGGTGCCCAGTATGCTCATGGAGATCAGTGGAGAAATACCTTCACAAAGAATGAAGGGATGGAGCCAAAGCAAAACCAATACCCAGTTGTGGATGTGAGAGGTGATAGAAGCAAAGTACGTTGCTGTAAAGAGCAACATTGCATAGGAACCTGGAATGTCAGGTCCATGAATCAAGGCAAATTGGAAGTGGTCAAACAGGAGATGGCAAGAGTGAACATAGACATTCTAGGAATCAATGAACTAAAATGGACTGGAATGGGTGAATTTAACTTAGATGACCATTATATCTACTACTGTGGACAGGAATCCCTTAGAAGAAATGAAGTAGCCATCATGGTCAACAAAAGAGTCCAAAATGCAGTACTTGGATGCAATCTCAAAAACGACAGAATGATTTCTGTTCGTTTCCAAGGCAAAATATTCAATATTACAGTAATCCAAGCCTATGCCCCAACCAGTAATGCTGAAGAAGCCAAAGTTGAACGGTTCTATGAAGACCTACAAGACCTTTTAGAACTAACACCCAAAAAAGATGTCCTTTTTCTTATAGGGGACTGGAATGCAAAAGTAGGAAGTCAAGAAACACCTGGAGTAACAGGCAAATTTGGCCTTGGAGCATGGGCTTAAGCAGGGCAAAGGCTAATAGAGTTTTGCCAAGAGAACGCACTGGTCACAGCAAACACCCTCTTCCAACAACACAAGAGAAGACTCTACACATGGACATCACCAGATGGTCAACACCGAAATCAGATTGATTATATTCTTTGCAGCCAAAGATGGAGAAGCTGTATACAGTCAGCAAAAACAAGACCAGGAGCTGACTGTGGCTCAGATCATAAACTCCTTATTGCCAAATTCAGACTTAAATTGAAGAAAGTAGGGAAAACCACTAGATAATTCAGATATGACCTAAATCAATTCCCTTATGATTATACAGTGGAAGTGAGGAATAGATTTAAGGGACTAGATCTGATAGATAGAGTGCCTGATGAACTATGGATGGAGGTTTGTGACATTGTAGAGCAGACAGGGACCAAGACCATCCCCATGGGAAAGAAATGCAAAAAAGCAAAATGGCTGTCTCAGGAGGCCTTACAAATAGCTGTGAAAAGAAGAGAAGTGAAAAGCAAAGGAGAAAAGGAAAGATATAAGCACCTGAATGCAGGGTTCCAAAGAAGAGCAAGGAGAGCTAAGAAAGCCTTCCTCAGCAATCAATGCAAAGAAATAGAGGAAAACAACAGAATAGGATCGATAAGAGATCTCTTCAAGAAAATTAGAGATACCAAGGGGACATTTCATGCAAAGATGGGCTCGATAAAGGACAGAAATGGTATGGACCTAACAGAAGCAGAAGATATTAAGAAGAGGTGGGAAGAATACACAGAAGCACTGTACAAAAAAGATCTTCACGACCAAGATAATCACGATGGTGTGATCACTGACCTAGAGCCAGACACTTGGAATGTGAACTCAAGTGGGCCTTAGAGAACTCAAGTGCTCTCTAAGGTGAATTCTATCACCTCACTACGAACAAAGCTAGTGGAGGTGATAGAATTCCAGTTGAGCTATCTCAGATCCTGAAAGATGATGCTGTGAAAGTGCTGCACTCAATATGCCAGCAAATTTGGTAAACTCAGCAGTGGCCACAGGACTGGAAAAAGTCAGTCTTCATTCCAATCCCAAAGAAATACAATGCCAAAGAATGCTCAAACTACCTCACAGTTGAATTCATCTCACACGTTGTAAAGTCATGCTCAAAATTCTCTGAGCCAGGCTTCAGCAATACGTGAACTATGAACTTCCAGATGTTCAAGCTGGTTTTAAAAAAGGCAGAGGAACCAGAGATCAAATTGCCAACATCCACTGGATCATGGAGAAAGCAAGAGAGTTCCAGAAAACATCTATTTCTGCTTCATTGACTGTGCCAAAGCCTTTGACTGTGTGGATCACAATAAACTGTGGAACATTCTGAAAGAGATGGGAATACCAGACCACCTGACCTGCCTCTTGAGAAACCTGTATGCAGGTCAGGAAGCAACAGTCAGAACTGGACATGGCAACAGACTGGTTCCAAATAGGAAAAGGAGTACGTCAAGACTGCATATTGTCACCCTGCTTATTGAACTTATATGCAGAGTACATCATGAGGAATGCTGGGCTGGAAGAAGCACAAGCTGGAATCAAGATTGCCAGGAGAAATATCAATAACCTCAGATATGCAGATGACACCACCCTTATGGCCGAAAGTGAAGAGGAACTAAAAAGCCTCTTGATGAAAGTGAAAGAGGAGACTGAAAAAGTTAGCTTGAAGCTCAACATTCAGAAAACAAAGATCATGGCATCTGGTCCCATCACTTCATAGGAAATAGATGGGGAAACAGTGGAAACAGTGTCAGACTTAATTTTTTTTGGTCTCCAAAATCACTGCAGATGCTGATTGCAGCCATGAAATTAAAAGACGCTTATTCCTTGGAAAGAAAGTTATGTCCAACCTAGATAGAATATTAAAAAGCAGAGACTTTACTTTGCCAACAAAGGTCTGTCTAGTCAAGGCTATGGTTTTTCCAGTGGTCATGTATGGATGTGAGAGTTGGACTGTGAAGAAAGCTGATCGCCAAAGAATTGATGCTTTTGAAGTGTGGTGCTGGAGAAGACTCTTGAGAGTCCCTTGGACTACAAGGAGATCCAGTCAGTCCATTCTAAAGGAGATCAGTCCTGGGTGTTCATTGGAAGGACCAATGCTAAAGCTGAAGCTCCAATACTTTGGCCACCTCATGCAAAGAGTTGAATCACTGCAAAGGACTCTGATGCTGGGAGAAACTGGGGGCAGGAGGAGAAGGGGACGACAGAAAATGAGATGGCTGGATGGCATCACTGACTCGATGTATGTGAGTTTGAGTGAACTCTGGGAGTTGGTGATGGACAGGGAGGCCTGGCGTGCTGTGACTCATGGGCTTGCAAAGAGTCGGACATGACTGAGTTACTGAACTGAACTGAACTGATGAATAAAATAAAGTTATGTAAGTTAAAAAGTAAGACAGTTCTTAACTTCAGAGAAAAAGATCTTAAGAGAGAAAATTCAATCATAGTATAGTATAAATTAGGGCTTCCCTGGTAGCTAAGTTGGTAAAGAATCTGCCTGCAGTGCCGGCGACACCAGTTTAATTCCTGGGTCAGGAAGATTCGCTGTAGAAAGGATAGGCTACCCAATCCAGTATTCCTTGGCTTCCCTTGTCATTCAATTGGTAAAGAATCTGCCTGCAGTTCTGGAGACATGGTTCCATCCCTGGGTCAGGAAGATCCCCTGAAGAAAAAAATGGCTACCCACACCAGTATTCTTACCTGGTGAATTTCATCAACAGAGGAGCCTGGAGGAGTACAGACATGGGGTTGCAAAGAGTCAGACTTGTCTGAGTGACTAATTTGTACTATAAATGTATATATTCATAGTTATACATTATTATTTATACATTATTACCTAATAATTATGATACGCTACATTGGGAGGTAATAATCTGCATGAAAGAGATTTACATTCTTTTTCAAAATAATGAGAAGTTTATTTCAGATTTTAATATTGTAAATCAAGGAAAAGAGGTACAGTCATGTTATTTAGGTTATGAAAATTGGAGAAATGAATACTAATACCAAAAGATATAACTAAAAGGATTATTGCTCCTTGTAGGTAGTCTAGGGGAAGGCAATGCATAGGACATTGACTAAAAAAAGTTCCTTTGGTACTAAATATGTGCATGAGTTACTTTGAATAAAAATTAAGACACAATTTCAATAAGATATTTAAAAAAATTGAGTCTGTACCCTGTTTCCTTGGGGCAGATTTAATCCTCTCTGAAGATTTTAGCCAAGTTAATTTATGTGCAATTCCCTATTCATCATTTTTGTTCAGGAGTTTATTTTTTGTTTCTAAGCAGAGCTACTAAAAGATGAAGCAACCTGTGTCTCCATATTCATTTTATTTATAGTGGTCTTAAAATACCAACTATGAGGTGGATGAAACTGGAGCCTATTATACAGATTGAAGTAAGCCAGAAAGAAAAACACCAATACAGTATACTAACACATATATATGGAATTTAGAAAGATGATAACGATAACCCTGTATACGAGACAACAAAAGAGACACAGCTGTATAGAACAGTCATTTGGACTCTGTGGGAGAGGGTGAGGGTGGGATGATTTGGGAGAATGGCATTGAAACATGTATATTCTCATATGTGAAACGAATTGCCAGCCCAGGTTCAATACATGATACAGGATGCTCGGGGCTGGTGCACTGGGATGACCCAGAGGGATGATATGGGGAGGGAGGTGGGAGGGGGGTTCAAGATGGGGAACACATGTACACCCGGGGTGGATTCATGTCAATGTATGGCAAAACCAATCCAATATTGTGAACTAGCTAGCCTCCAATTAAAATTTTAAAAGTATATATATTTAAAAAGAAATTATAGACACATGCCACACCTAAGATATTTTCAAGCATGCATTTTGTTGCTTATTTTTATTCACCATTCAGCTCTCATCACCTCTACTCAGTATCTCTTCCAAACTCCCATCTGCTTGCTCCCTTGGGATGGTATTAGTTAAGCCATTCCTTCACTAGCTGCTGTACTTCTCGGTGTGAACAGGGCCTTGTGTCCAGTTGCATCAGGACTTGTAGCTGAAGAGCTCATTTGGACCCTGCTTCACTTGGTCTCCTTCCAACTATGTTCTTGGCTTACTTTACTTTGGTGGTTGAGAAATTGCAGACACCATAACATTTATCTTTTCTTATCTTACCTGCATCTTCATATATCTTACTGACTAAGACACATTCTTCTGATTTAATACATCTTATTGCTATTAAAATAACAAAAAAATTCCAAATATACCTAAGTACATCACTATAACTTTCTTTTACACAAACCAAACATATATTATAAAAGTATCATAAAACAAAATATAATTTACTCTTGGCCTTTATTATTCATCACTAAGTAGAATGATAAAGGAATAGTCATCATCTTCACAAAGTATTATACATTTTTCATGGTTTAAATGCTTTCTATGGAGCGATCTCTATTTTAAGTAATTCGTAAGTATTCTCACAATGGCCCTGTAATGTAAGTACTGTTATTATCTTAGATAAGAGAATTGAGCTTTAGGGATATTAAATATCTTCCAAAGATCATAAATTAAGTCAGAGATATAGCTACAAGGTACCAGTTTCTATGGAGTCATACAGACTGGAAAGAAAACCTACTCTGCCTGTTAGAAATAAAAGTCTTGAAAAATGAGTCCTTAAAAAGATGATGCCTGAACTGAGTCCTGAAAATAAAGATTGAATAAAACAAGAAAACAAATAAAGATTGAGAAGATAATGTATGCCAGAAAAAAGAAAACAGCAAGGGCCAACATGTAGAGCATGGCACTTAGGAACACCGTAGAGAGACTCCTATGACACAAATATATACCCTGTGTTGACAAAAGGATGAGGTTTTATTGAAATCCAACCATTCCTATTTCTTACGTGTTGTTTATGGCTGCTTTAGTACTCCAAAGGCAAAGTTGAGTAATTGCAACAAGGTCCATTTGGCCCACAAAGCTGAAGAATATTTGCCATCTAATGCTTTACAGAAAAAGTTTGTCAACCCCTATTTTAGAAAATCAGTTAAGTTTTAGAGCAATTAAAAGTAAGAAAACAATTATTTTTACCTTCTTTTCTTCTGTCTCCAGCATTCTTTATTTCTTTGTGTAGGTCCAAATTGTGATTATCATATTCCTGCTGTCTGAAGATTTGAGATCGCTTATAGTTCAGGTCTAGAAATGGCAACCCACTCCAGTGTTCTTGCCTGGAGAATCCCAGGGATAGAGGAGCCTGGCAGGCTGCCATCTATGGGGTCGCACAGAGTCAGACATGACTGATGCAACTTAGCAGCAACAGCAGCAGATCACTACTCTCCAGTGATGAGCTGGCCTATCAGAATGAGCACAGTTTCACTGAAATACCATGACTACCAGTCTACCTCTGTTTGCTTTTATTCTTATTTCATACCTCCCCAGAGGTTTTGCTTGCTTTTTTTAAAACAATTTTTTACTAAAATATACTAAATCCTGAAAAGAAAGTTCAGGAATATTACAATGAACTCTCGTGTACACTCACCTCCAATGACCACTATTAACATTGTTTTGCCATACCTTCTTCTCTCTGCGCACAGACATACATGCTAAGTATCAGCTGGAACACTTGAGTGTCAGATTGTTATGACCTTTCACCCCTCAAATACTTCAGTGTACACTTCCTAAGAAATAGGACATTTTCTTACATGAAACATAGCCTTATTAAGTTCAGAAAATTAAACATTAATACAAAATTATTTAACCTGTTTTCTCAACGTTGCCTTTATAGCATAATTTTTTTAAATCAAGTATCCCAGTGCAAAATCCTGCCTGTGTTTACTTGTTATGTTCTTTTATCTCCTTTAACCTAGAAGTACTAAGTATTAAGATAAAGAAGAATCTAAAGACGGAAGAAATCCTCAGTCTTTCTTTGTGTAGTGTAAATGCCCGACATTAAACTTTTGATTGCTGAAGCATCCATTTCAGACATCCATCTTGAATAGACCAGTCAGTTATATGGTACAGCTACTAGCCACAGGACTAGGTAAGGACCAGGTTGCTTCCATTCGTGAACTTCTCCGTCTATAAACTCCTAGGAAATGTAGATAATTAACAGCTTAAAGTGATCCCATTTTTCCCTTTCTGCATTCTAATTTCCCGTCTTATGCTTTAAATTCACCAACAAAGAGTGAACCTGTGAAACCCTAGGCACTTCATCTTTGTGACCCTAATACAGGCAAAGTTCCAGGTCCACACTTCATCCTTCTCTCTCTGCCTGTGACCTCTCTGTGTGGCCCTCAGGCATGCCATGTACCCCTCCAGGACCTGGGAGTAATAAATCTTGTTCTTTAAAGTTCCCTTCTAGTTTTGCTGAGATGTGTCCTGTGGTCATAATAAGAACCACAAAGGCTAGTCCAGCCACAACATTGGCCTTGGTGGCAGTGGGGGTAGTGTTTGTGGGACTTGCTACAGTAAATACAGGGTCCGGGTGAGAGCTTCAGAATGCCTAGCCAAGAACATCACTATCAACTGACTAGCACTGACACAACACTATGTCTTTCATAAAGTGACTTCTTTTATTTTTTTTAAAGAATACATGCCAGCTATTTTGAAGAAAGTTCTCCAGTTTGGATTGTCTGATAATTTTTCACGATTAGATTCAGATTATGAACCAGATTAGATTCAGATTATCCTGGTAGGAATACTATATAAGTGATGTTGTGTCCTTCTTAATACTCCATTTCAAGAGGCACACAATATTTGTTTTCCACTTTGTTGGTGATGTTGATTTTAGTCACTTTGTTAAGATGGAGCCTGTCAGATTTTTTCACTGTATAAATATCCCTTTCCCCTAGTATCTACCAAACAATGTGTGGGAGACGTTTTTTTTTTTGAGACTGTATAAATACTCCTCAAATATATTCCTCTAACGATGAGTGGTCTGCCAGAGGCCTGGTTTCTCAACTTATTGCCATACTCAGATTGGTTAGCAAAAAGGCTATAAACCCTCAGTGAAACGCACATTTGTTGTTATTGTTCAGTTGCTCAGTCGTGTCCAACTCTTTGCATACCCATCAACTTCAGCATGTCAGGCTTCCCTGTCCTTCACTATCTCCCAGAGTTTGCTCAAATTCATATCTGTTGAGTCTGTGATGCTGTCTAACCATCTCATCCTCTGTTACCCCATTCCCCTCCTGCTCTCAATCTTTCCCAGCATCAAGGTCTTTTCCAATATACTATACTCTAGGACTTTTGTTTCTTTGTTTTTGTTCAGTCCCTCAGTCATGTCCGACTCTCTGCGACCCCGTGGACTGCAGCATGCCAGACTTCCCTGTCCTTCACCATCTTCTGGAGTTTGCTTAAACTCATGTCCATTGAGTTAGTGATGCCACCCAACCATCTCATCCTCTGTCATTCCCTTCTCCTCCTGCCTTCAATCTTTGCCAGCATCAGGGTCTTTTGTTTGTTTCTTGCCTTTTCTATTTTCTAGTGTTTGTTTCCCAAGTCCTATGAGACTGAAATAAATTTCACTTTGAATTTAAAAAGATTTTAGTTTAGATTTCAGCCTCTTACATAGTCTTTGAATATAGCAAATGTCTTTTGTGGAAAATGGTTATGTATCTGTGGACTTCAAACCTTCAATTTTGTCTCTCTATCCCCAAGTGACTTCTAAAGGCTACATTGGTTTCTCCTTCTTTTAAATGTTTCTCTCTGTCTGAGCCAAACCACAAACTTTAGCTCACACCAAGAACTGGCAAATTCCCTCATATAAAAAATCAACTGCTATTTATCTACTCACCTCTGAATGTTTTTCCTCTCTATATAATTTAGCACCATTTTGTTCTCATAGCTCCCACAGTTCCATGATGCCTTTTCAAAAGTATTTTTTGTAATTTATCTTTTTTCCTTTGTTATGAACTGTGAGACTATAGGCTTGACATAACCTTTTAAATCCTACGTAGAAGTCCAAGAACAATCAGTTCTTACTTGCATCTGATAACTTCAGTATCTGCATCTCCTGTGGTTCTGTTTCTATTGGCTGTTTTTCCTCTTTGTTCTTTTGTCATGTTTTCTCTCTCTGTTTCTGTCTGGTAATATTTTGACTAAATGACCAACATTTTAAGTAAAAAATTGTAGGGATAATTTGAAGTTTGAGATAATGTTATCTTCTCCAAGAGATGATTCATTTTTGTATTATGCAAACAGGCTGAAAGCAGATAACTTTAATCCAATCAGGAATTGAATCTTTTCTAAATTCTTTAGGAGGGTTAGTCTAGTCTGTTTCTCCCTTACTTTCAAAGAGCAGCCCAGTAGGAGTTTCATCTGGCAGCTTGGATTATATATCAGATCTTTTTCTTCAGAAGGTCCTGAAGTCCAATTTTTGTTTCCAAATTCTGAAGGACTGCAGAAGACTCCTTAGTTTCTCATTCTCTCAGCTGCAGCTCACAAAATGACAAATGTCAAAAGGAAAAGTGGTGTTCTGTTTTGTTTTTTCTGTCTTTACCACTCTTGTCTCTGGTATCTTTGACTCTCCCTGAGATCTTTATGCTTAGCTCCCCAGTGTCTCAAAACAGATTGGGTATGTGTGTGTGCATATATGTGTACATAATTCTTGCTTTTACATTATACCGGAATCAAAGATTGTTCTGCCACAAGCTACACTGCCATTTCTGATACCTTTTGTTTGTTTTCATTTGCTTGATATACATTGCCTACTTGTAAATATTTTCTTTACATTTTTTTAAAAGATTTTTTGTGTGTGTCATATACGTAGTACAGAGTAGGCAACCATTTTTATTTTTTCCTCCTACTCTCATAGAGCCTTTTCCCCCCAAACTTTAAACTTTTTATTTTGTATCAGGGTACATCCAATCAATAATGTTGTGGTAGTTCCCGGTGAATAGCAAAATGACTCAGCCATATATATACGTGTACCCATTCTCCCTCAAATCTCCCTCTCATCCAGGCTGACATAGCACTGAGCAGAGTTCCGTGTGCTGTACAGTAGGTCCTTGTTGGTAATCCATTTGGAATACAGCAGTGTGTACTTGACCTTCCTAAACTCTTAACTATCCCTTTCCTTTGGCAACCACAAATAAGCATTTGATATTGGAGCGCGCAGACGCGATGGCCGGCTCCGAGCGAGCAGATGCGATGCCGGGCTGTGCGACCGACTGCACGCAGAAGCTTGGCAGAAAGGATCTACCCCTCGCCCGAGATCAGGGGTGGCGGCCGAGAGGTGCTACCCCATGTCCAAGTGGTGGTAGCTGCACTGGCGCAGGAGGGCCGAGAGGAGCAACTCCACGTTCAAGGTCAGGAGGGGTAGCCGTGAGGATATACCCCTCGTCCAAGGTAAGGTGCAGCAGCTGCGCTTTGCTGGAGCAGCCATGAAGAGATAACCCATGACCAAGGTAAGAGAAATCCAGTAAGACTGTAGGTATTGTGAGAGGGCATCAGAGGGCAGACACACTGAAATCATAATCACAGAGAACTAGTCGATCTGATCATCTGTCTAATTCAATGAAACTAAGCCATGCTGTGTGGGGCCACCCAAGATGGGCGAGTAATCGTGGACAGGTCTGACAGAATGTGGTCCATTGGAGAAGGGAATGGCAAACCACTTCAGTATACTTGCCTTGAGAACCCCATGAACAGTACGAAAAGGCAAAATGATAGGATACTGAAGGAGGAATTCCCCAGGTCGGTAGGTGCCCAGTATGCTACTGGAGATCAGTGGAGAAATAAATCCAGGAAGAATGAAGGGATGGAGCCAGAACAAAAACAATACGCAGTTGTGGATGTGACCGGTGATAGAAGCAAGGTCTGATGCTGTAAAGAGCAATATTGCATAGGAACCTGGAATGTTAGGTCCATGGATCAAGACAAATTGGAAGTGGTCAAACAGGAGATGGCAAGAGTGAACGTCGACATTCTAGGAATCAGTGAACTAAAATGGACTGGAATGGGTGAATTTAACTCAGATGACCATTATATCTACTACTGCGGGCAGGAATCCCTTAGAAGAAATGGAGTAGCCATCATGCTCAACAAAAGAATCCAAAATGCAGTACTTGGATGCAATCTCAAAATCGACAGAATGATCTCTGTTCATCTCCAAGGCAAACCATTCAATATTACAGTAATCTAAGCCTATGCCTCAACCAGTAACGCCGAAGAAGCCAAAGTTGACCGGTTCTATGAAGACCTACAAGACCTTTTAGAACTAACACCCAAAAAGAGATGTCCTTTTCATTATAGGGGACTGGAATGCAAAAGTAGGAAGTCAAGAAACACCTGGAGTAACAAGCAAATTTGGCCTTGGAGCATGGAAAGAAGCAGGGCAAAGGCTAATAGAGTTTTGCCAAAAGAACGGACTGGTCATAGCAAACACCCTCTTCCAACAACACAAGAGAAGACTCTACACATGGACATCACCAGATGGTCAACACCGAAATCAGATTGATTATATTCTTTGCAGCCAAAGATGGAGAAGCTGTATACAGTCAGCAAAAACAAGACCAGGAGCTGACTGTGGCTCAGATCATGAACTCCTTATTGCCAAATTCAGACTGAAATTGAAGAAAGTAGGGAAAACCACTAGATAATTCAGATATGACCTAAATCAATTCCCTTATGATTATACAGTGGAAGTGAGGAATAGATTTAAGGGACTAGATCTGATAGATAGAGTGCCTGATGAACTCTGGACGGAGGTTCGTGACATTGTATAGGAGACAGGGACCAAGGCCATCCCCATGGAAAAGAAGTGCAAAAAAGCAAAATGGCTATTTGAGGAGGCCTTCCAAATAGCTGTGAAAGGAAGAGAAGCGAAACACAAAGGAGAAAAGGAAAGATATAAGCATCTGAATGCAGAGTTCCAAAGAATAGCAAGGAGACCTAAGAAAGCCTTCCTCAGCGATCAATGCAAAGAAATAGAGGAAAACAACAGAATAGGAAAGACAAGAGATCTCTTCAAGAAAATTAGAGATACAAAGGGAACATTTCATGCAAAGATGGGCTCGATAAAGGACAGAAATGGTATGGACCTAACAGAAGCAGAAGATATTAAGAAGAGGTGGCAAGAATACACAGAAGAACTGTACAAAAAAGATCTTCACAACCAAGATAGTCACGATAACGTGATCACTGACCTAGAGCCAGACATCTTGCAATGTGAAGTCAAATGGGCCTTAGAAAGCATCACTACTAACAAAGCTAGTGGAGGTGATGGAATTCCAATTGAGCTATTTCAAATCCTGAAAGATGATGCTGTGAAAGTGCTGCACTCAATATGCCAGCACATTTGGAAAACTCAGCAGTGGCCACAGGACTGGAAAAGGTCAGTCTTCATTCCAATCCCAAAGCAAGGCTATGCCAAAGAATGCTCCAACTACCACACAGTTGAACTCATCTCACATGCTAGTAAAGTCATGCTCAAAATTCTCCAAGCCAGGCTCTCAGCAATACATGAACCGTGAACTTCCAGTTGTTCAGGCAGGTTTTAGAAAAGGCAGAGGAACCAGAGATCAAATCGCCAACATCTGCTGGATCATGGAAAAAGCAAGAGAGTTCCAGAAAACATCTATTTCTACTTCATTGACTATGCCAAAGCCTTTGACTGTGTATCACAATAAACTGTGGAAAATTCTGGAAGAGATGGGAATACCAGACCACCTGACCTGCCTCTTGAGAAACCTGTATGCAGGTCAGGAAGCAACAGTTAGAAATGGACATGGAACAACAGACTGGTTCCAAATAGGAAAAGGAGTACGTCAATGTTGTATATTGTCACCCTGCTTATTTAACTTATATGCAGAGTACATCATGAGGAATGCTGGGCTGGAAGAAGCAGAAGCTGGAATCAAGGTTGCCGGGAGAAATATCAATAACCTCAGATATGCAGATGACACCACCCTTATGGCAGAAAGGGAAGAGGAACTCAAAAGCCTCTTGATGAAAGTGAAAGAGGAGAGTGAAAAAGTTGGCTTAAAGCTCAACATTCAGAAAACTAAGATCATGGCATCTGGTCCCATCACTTCATGGCAAATAGATGGGGAAACATTGGAAATAGTGTCAGACTTTATTTTTTGGGGCTCCAAAATCACTGCAGATGCTGATTGCAGCCATGAAATTAAAAGACACTTACTCCTTGGAAGGAAAGTTATGACCAATCTAGATAGCATATGAAAAAGCAGAGACATTAGTTTGCCAACCAAATTCCGTCTAGTCAAGGCTATGGTTTTTCCAGTGGTCATGTGTGGATTTGAGAGTAGGACTGTGAAGAAAGCTGATCACTGAAGACTTGATGCTTTTGAACTATGGTGTTGGAGAAGACTCTTGAGAGTCCCTTGGACTGCAAGGAGATCCAACCAGTCCATTCTAACGGACTGGGTGTTCATTGGAAGGACTGATGCTAAAGCTAAGCTCCAATACTTTGGCCAGCTCATGTGAAGGGTTGACTCACTGGAAAAGACTCTGATGCTGGGAGGAATTGGGGTCAGGAGGAGAAGGGGATGACAGAGAATGAGATGTCTGGATGGCATCACCGACTTGATGGACATGAGTTTGAGTGAATTCTGGGAGTTGGTGATGGACAGGGAGGCCTGGCGTGCTGTGATTCCTGGGGTTGAAAAGAGTCAGACACGACTGAACGACTGAACTGAACTAATGTGAATATGTCTGGTCTTAGTTCTTACTTCACTTTGTGTTATTTTTTCTATTTTTATGGTTTTCAAAATGTCTTTCAGAATGTATTGCTTTTTTTAATGTTGTGTGTATATTTGTAATTATTAAAATACTGATTTTCTTATGTTATTATACGGATTACTCTTATAACTTGATATCTTTTTTGGTAGCTCAGTGGCAAAGAATTCACCTCCCAATGCAGGAGACTCAGGAGATTTGGGTTTGATCCCTGGGTTGGGAAGGTCCCGTGAAAGAGGAAATGGAATCCACTACAGTATTCTTGCCTCTGAAATCCCACAGACAGAGGAGCCTGGCGGGCTATGGTCCATGGGGTTGCAAAAGAATCAGATATGACTTAGTGATTGAACAACAATCTTACTTTCAGCTCTGTATTTTTAAAATACAGGAAAAAAACAAAAACAAAACAACTGCGTCCTTTGTTCTTTTATCACATGCAATATAACTTATTGTTTTTCTTAGGGCTTACCAGGTGGCTCAGTGGTGAAGAATCCACCTGCCAATGCAGGAGATGTGGGAGACTCAGGTTTGAGACCTGGGTTGGGAAGATACCCTTGAATAGGAAATGGTAACCTGCTCCAGTATCCTTGCCTGAAAAATCCCATCAACACAGGAGCCTGGTGGACTACATAGGGTCCAGAATCAGGTGTGACTGAGCACGCACATTTCTTTTTCTTCAGTTCAGTTCAGTGGTTCAGTCGTGTCTGACTCTTTGCGACCCCATGAATCACAGCACGCCAGGCCTCCCTGTCCATCACCAACTCCCAGAGTTCACTCAAACTCATGTCCATCAAGTCAGTGATGCCATCCAGCCATCTCATTCTCCGTCGTCCCTGTCTCCTCCTACCCCCAATCCCTCCTAGCGTCAGACTCTTTTCCAGTGAGTCAACTCATCTTATGAGGTGACCAAAGTATTGGAGTTTCAACTTTAGCATCAGTCCTTCCAATGAACACCCAGGATTGATCTCCTCTAGAATGGACTGGTTGGATCTCCTTGCAGTCCAAGGGACTCTCAAGAGTCTTCTCCAACACCACAGTTCAAAAGCATCAATTCTTCGGTGCTCAGCTTTCTTCACAGTCCAACTCTCACATCCATACATGACCACGGGAAAAACCAAAGCATCAGTCTTACCCTCCCCTTATTCCATCAATTAAATTTAGTTAATAAACTTACTTTCTTAATGTTTACTTTAATATATTAAATAAATTTATATTTCTGTTCCTTGATTTATTCCAGTTTAAAATGAAGTTATTTGCTCCCCAATATTTTCATGAAGTAAACTGCAAGCTTTCTGTAAGCCCCACTTTTAAATTATGAGGTTATTGTGTATATTGTGAAGGCATATCATATTTACATTTTCATGTGTCACCATGATACCTGCAGTTAATATCAGAATTAAGAACAGAGTCCAAGTACTGTAAAATGTTTTTCTATGTATTTTAGATGTAGTTCAACACTTAACCAATGTACTCACATGAATGTTTTTGCTGTAGTTACCTTAATTATCATGTGGTGAGATGAACTTCATCTTCTAATAGATTTCTCCAAAAAAGCTCAAAAAATTTTTGCATCCAAATAATTTTTTGTTTGTTTTTTACTACTTGAAAAATACTTTCACTGGATATGAAATCCTTAAGAAAAGTTGTATTTTATTAAGCTTCCTAAGTAAATTTTATTCATTTAATGTCCTTGAATGTTGTCCGTGAAATCTGGGACTGTCTGATCCTTCCCCTATTACAGATGACTTTTATTTCTTTTACTGTTGCATAAAGGATTCTTTCTTTCTCTTTCAAGTCCAATAATATCTTAATATCTTAGCACTAACCATTCCGGACAATTGCACTCATCTCACACGCTAGTAAAGTCATGCTCAAAATTCTCCAAGCCAGTCTTCAGCAGTATGTAAACCGTGAACTCCCAGATGTTCAAGCAGGTTTTAGAAAAGGCAGAGGCACCAGAGATCAAATTGCCAACATCCGCTGGATCATGGAGAAAGCAAGAGAGTTTCAGAAAAACATCTATTTCTGCTTCATTGACTATGCCAAAGCCTTTGACTGTGTGGATCACAATAAACTGTGGAACATTCTGAGAGAGATGGGAATCCCAGACCACCTGACCTGCCTCTTGAGAAACCTGTATGCAGGTCAGGAAGCAACAGTTAGAACTGGACATGGAACAACAGACTGGTTCCAAATAGGAAAAGGAGTACGTCAAGGTTGTATATTGTCACCTTGCTTATTTAACTTATATGCAGAGTACATCATGAGGAACGCTGGGCTGGAAGAAGCACAAGCTGGAATCAAGATTGCTGGGAGAAATATCAATAACCTCAGATATGCAGATGACACTACCCTTATGGCAGAAAGTGAAGAGGAACTCAAAAGCCTCTTGATGAAAGTGAAAGAGGAGAGTGAAAAGGTTGGCTTGAAGCTCAACATTCAGAAAACAAAGATCATGGCATCTGGTCCCATCACTTCATGGGAAATAGATGGAAAAACAGTGGAAACAGTGTCAGACTTTGTTTTTTTGGGCTCCAAAATCACTGCAGATGCTGACTGCAGCCATGAAATTAAAAGACGCTTGCTCCTTGGAAGGAAAGTTATGACCAACCTTGATAGTATATTAAAAAGCAGAGACATTACTTTGCCAACCAAGGTCCGTCTAGTCAAGGCAATGGTTTTTCCCGTGGTCATGTATGGATGTGAGAGCTGGACTGTGAAGAAAGCTGATCGCCGAAGAATCGATGCTTTTGAGCTGTGGTGTTGGAGAAGACTCTTGAGAGTCCCTTATACTGCAAGGAGATCCAACCAGTCCATTCTAAAGGAGATCAATCCTGGATGTTCATTGGAGGGACTGATGCTAAAGCTGAAACTGCAATACTTTGGCCACCTCATGCGACGAGCTGACTCACTGGAAAAGACTCTGATGCTGGGAAAGGTTGGGGGCGGGAGGAGAAGGGGACGACCGAGAATGAGATGGCTGGATGGCATCACCGACTCTGTGGACATGAGTTTGAGTGTCCTCCGGGAGTTGGTGATGGACAGGGAGGCCTGGCGTGCTGTGATTCATGGGGTCGCGGAGAGTCGGACACGACTGAGCGACTGAACTGAACTGAACTGAACTGAACCATTCTGGATCTTTTTTTTTTCACATGCATTGTACATTTTAAATATTTAGGTTCAAGTATTTCTTAATTCTTAAAAAATATATCTTAGTTTTATTTATTGAGGATTTCAGTTCTGAATAGGCTGTATCACCTTGCCTTCTATGTTTATCATGGTTGCTCTAATCCGTTTTCCTTTTATTTATGTAACTTTACCTCATTGTTTCTTTTAATTATAAATAAAAATAAAATCCTTCTTAAGACAACAAATGTATAATTTAAAAAATTTTAAACTTTGTAGTCATATTTATGGCCAAAACCACTGTACTTGCAAACTGATGTATGTATTGATTTCCACTCAAGTCCTAATGGAATAAACTATGCAACCTGAGCAAAACACTACATTGGATAAGTATAAATAAATATAAAAGGTGATGACACTTCATTTACATAATTCATGATATGTGAACATAAGAAGTAAAACCCAAGGAAGTCTATTAATTTGTCATACCCAGTTCATATAGTAATTTTCTATTTATACAGATTCAGCTAAATGAAACTAAGAGAAACCACTATTGTACTTTGCTCATTTCATAGGAAAAATTTCTGATATTCAGAGGTCATGTGACCTTATCAACACTTTATCAAAGAAAAATCTGAATTCTCATAGTTTTCTAATATTGTCAATAAAAAGAAAAAAAACACCTGATGTTACTTCAACGTCCCTACTATGACTTGAATTTTTCCTTTAACCTTTTAATTAGCTAAAAGCATTTGTGAAGAGAAATTGATTAATCCTATAAATCATAACTTCTCATTGTCTTGGGAGTTTAAAAGTCCACTCCATGTACTCATTTTCTATTTCTACTCTGAATAGACTATGAACCATATAAAAGTGAGATATTATTAATAGCAGATTTGATCACGGGAAGTGATTGCACTTAGATATTCTGCACCAGCTTGCTTCAAGTGCAAACACAAATACCGAAGAGAAACTCCAGCAAATGGTTGAAACTTACTGCCATACAGCTCCCCACTTATGTGTAAAAGAAAAACTAATAATAACCATCTTTAGCACTATTAATGCCATATACAAAGCAACCTGTTCAGTGCATGGCAAATGATAGATCCATATATGTAATTGTTATTGTGAATTTACAGATTCAGAAACCAAGACTTAGAGATAAGTGAACTTCTTAAGGTCAGTTGTTAGGAAGCAGAACTAAGATTCAAATACAATTCTGTCCATTTTACCTCTTTCTGAAAATTTTCTCTATAATGACCTAGAAACATATTTGTGTCGTGATAACTTTCAAAATATCTGTATAATCTTTCTTTAACATCACAGTTTAAAGTGTTTGAAGGTGGTTATCATATACCACAGGTCTTCCACAGTGGCTCAGTGGTAAAGAATACGCCTGCAATGCGGGAGCTGCAGGAGACGTGGGTCTGATCCCTGGGTGGGGAAGATCCCCTAGAGGAGGGCATGGCAACCCACTCCAGTATTCTTGCCTGGAGAAGCCCATGGACAGAAGAGCCTGGTGGTCTACAGTCTATAATATCCCAAACAGTTGGACATGACTGAAGTGACTACACACACACGCATGCACCATATACCACAATAGTCTTTTCTGCTCTAAATGGATATTCTCTTTCTGGTAGTTCATCTTTAATATGACATGTGGCTAATTTTACAGTCCACTCATCAATCTGATCATTCCTTCTGGACATGTTCCCAGTTGTCCATGCCTCCTTCTAAAATGTAACATCTAGAAATTATCAAAACACTCTAGTTATGTTGTCATTACTGAGTACAAAGTAGACCATTTAGAGGTCTAACTATTAACTGGGGATAATGAGGAATTGCTGTATCTTGGCTGAACTCAAGTACCAGGAAGTGAAAAAAACCTCTGAAAAAATATCTCCTTTCAGTTGGGTCATAATATTCTGCTTCTGACAGAAAATGGTCCAAAATAACCACCACTTTTACTGAATTCTGAAGATATAAATATGTTGGTTATTCTGCAAGAAGGCACCAATACTGAACTGAGGAAGTTCATGGGACAGTCACTGTGGACAGCTGTTTTTCTTGAATTTACAAATAATCTGTTACTTCTACCAGTGACAGGGAGATACCAGCTGCATGCCTCCTATAGGTTAAGTACAAGTTATGCTATTTAATCCTAAACACAGCCATCAGAGTTACCGATGACTCCCCATTTTTATGTATTTTCAACTGAGGGATGATAGAATATCTTAGCATTCATTTATTTATCTTCACAACAGAAATTGGAGCCTTGCCTACATTCATACAGTTAGGAAGGTGTAGAGCGCAGATTCTACATTAAGTCTGAGGACTGTCCCTACAGTCCACGTGTTTTCTTACATGTCAGGTTAATTCACAAGATGTGGCAGGAATTCTCTAAATGCTCTCCAATGATTTTCTGCCTCCTGATATTTGTATCTGTGTTGAATTTCCTCCTTTTGGCTGTGGGCTGGCACTTGAAATGAAAAGAAAATGGCCAAAGTGATGTAGACTTGCTTCCAAAATTAGATAATAAAGAAACAGTGTCTTCCATCTGGGGCTCTCCTTCTTTCGCTCGTTCATTTACTCACTCTAAGGAAAGCCAACTGCACCACTGTAAGCTGCCGTGTGGAAAGACCTACATGGCAAGGAACTGATGTCTCAATGAAGAGACAGTAAGGATGCGAGGCCAGTCAACAGCCATGTGAATGAACTTGAAAGCAGATTCTCTCTCAAAAGACTTTTGAAATGACGGTAGTCCCAGCCAACACTTGGACTGGGAGAAATCTCCAGCAAAGTCATGGCTTGATTTCCTGAATCACTGGAATTATAAGATGATTAACGTCTACTGATTTCAGCTCCTAAGTTTGGGGGGTAATTTGTTACACAGCAATAGGTAAGCAAGATGCCATAGCAAAGCAGAGTCAGTGGGGAAGAAGCAGAGTTGCATGAAATCACCAACACCTTTCACCCATAAGGTGTTGAGTATGCTTTAAACACTGTCCCAGTGTTGTGCTTATTTTACAGCTACACTATATACATTCCTAATGGAATTGAAGCCTACTCTATACATGCATTAATTTGTGCTGGTCCAACATTTCTTTTTTCTTAAACATGGTAAAAAGAATAAACTTCTCATACTTTCCCTTGTTTCTGCCATTTACAAACACAACTATTAGAATGTAAATGTATCATCTTAATGATTATGAATTTTTTGATGCTTGTTTTATAAAAAAATCTGAAGTTGAATCACAAGTAGTTTGAGGGCTATTGTCATGTATTTTACCCACCATTATATTTCCAGTCCAGCTCACATAGTAAACACCCATGAGTATTTTATTGGCAACTTAATAGTGTTTAGGATTAAGATGAGTAAATATGAACCACAGCCCAATTGTACTTTTCCTGTTCTTTCTTATAGAAAGCAGTTCTGCAAGAAGTTGACACATTCAGTTTGGCCAAAAGACTTGTCAGAAGTATTCATGAGTCCTTGACTCCAGCAAATGCAGGTACCCTCCTAACTTTCATGTACTAACATACAGTTTTCACATAGTGCTTATAACTGTTCTTATGGGCCATAAGCAACAAAGAGACAAACTAAGAATAGGTTACGCGTGCTAAATTGCTTCAGTCATGTCCAGCTCTTTTGCAACCCTATGGACTATAGCCCGCCAGGCTCCTCTGTCCATGGGATTCTCCAGGCAAGGATATTGGAATGGGTTGCCACGCTCCAAGGGATCTTCCTGACCCAGGGATCAAACCTGCATCTCTTACATCTTCTGCATGGGTTCTTTACCACTAGCGCCACATTTGAAGCAACAAATAGGCTATATTTAGAATTAAATTCTAAACCAGTCAATCTTAAGGTAAAACAACCCTGAATACTCATTAGAAGGACTGATGCTGAAGCTGAAACTCTAGCATTTTGATCATATGATGCAAATAGGTGACTCATTGGAAAAGTCCCTGAAGCTGGGAAAGAATGAGGGCAGAAGAAGAGGGCATCAGAGGATGAGATGGCTGGATGGCATCACCAATGCAGTAGACATGAACTTGGGCAAACTTTGGGAGATGGTGTGCTGCAGTCCATGGGGTCGCAGAGTTGAACATGACTGGGCAATGAACAACAACAAAGAATTTAAGTAACACTTCAGATGTTATAATTATCTACAGAGGTAAATAGTTTGAATTGGAAAATGTGTGTGCTCACTAAAATGTCATTATTTAGAAAACTTCATTTTATTTTTTGATCACACTTTGTGACATGCAGAATCTTAGTTCCCCAACCAGCAATGGAACCTGTGCCCTCTGCACTGGGAACACAGATTCTCAACCAGTGGACCATCAGGGAAATCATTTTAATGCATGAGATAAACTGTTAACAGATTATGAATGACTATTAAAAACACATAAAAACTCATAAAATTTTGACTGAGAGTAACTTCCTCCCAGGGAGTGTAAAGCTGACCTAATTCCAATACACCAGCAAAATTTAGAAGAGTTATTTTCATTTCTGAAGAACAATGATGAACATTATAAACAAGCATGTTCTTTATTTAAATAAACAGTTGTAGCCTTTTTTACTGAGACACATACTGCTATTTGTCCCCCAATATCCATAGTGTCTTTTTTTTCTTCAGGGTCAGATCTGGACTTTATTTAAATTGCATACATAGCTTATTCATCAAGGATTAATTTTTGCATTAATTTTTACTTTTAAAAGCATTGCAGTCAAGTATTATTTATCTGAATTACTGAATTTTTTTGGCATCTCCCTAAATTTAGAGCCTGAGGTGAATGCCTCATTTGCACCCTAGCCCCAGTTTCAGCAGAGTCAAAATTGGAACCCAGGGTTGCTGATTCTAAGCTCATGCTCTTAACTATTTTCCGTGCTGACCCTTTACCCATGTGTGGATGTGGACACACATGCACTCATTTATGGTAAAATATTCTTTTCTTCAGTAAACCTTACTGTGGCAATGGAAGGGCAGGGGCTTAGAAATCAGACAGTTCTGGGTTTGAACCTTACTACTTATTATTATTATTTTGGCTGCACTGTGTCTCGTTGCCATGCACCAGAGTTTCTCTCTAGTTATGGTTCCATAGCCTCTTTATTCCTTAGAATCTCATTTTTTATGTTTTGCTAAATTTCCAACATCCACTGGATCATGGAAAAAGCAAGAGAGTTCCAGAAAAACATCTATTTCTGCTTCATTGACTATGCCAAAGCCTTTGACTGTGTGGATCACAATAAACTGTGGAACATTCTGAAAGAGATGGGAATACCAGACCACCTGACCTGCCTCTTGAGAAACCTATATGCAGGTCAGGAAGCAACAGTTAGAACTGGACATGGAACAACAGACTGGTTCCAAATAGGAAAAGGAGTACGTCAAGGCTGTATATTGTCACCTTGCTTATTTAACTTATATGCAGAGTACATCATGAGGAATGCTGGGCTGGAAGAAGCACAAGCTGGAATCAAGATTGCCGGGAGAAATATCAATAACCTCAGATATGCAGATGACACCACCCTTATGGCAGAAAGTGAAGAGGAACTAAAGAGACTCTTGATGAAAGTGAGAAGAGAGTGAAAAGGTTGGTTTGAAGCTCAACATTCAGAAAACAAAGATCATGGCATCTGGTCCCATCACTTCATGGGAAATAGATGGAGAAACAGTGGAAACAGTGTCAGACTTTATTTTTGGGGGCTCCAAAATCACTGCAGATGCTGATTGCAGCCATGAAATTAAAAGACGCTACTCCTTGGATGGAAAGTTATGACCAACCTTGATAATATATTAAAAAGCAGAGACATTACTTTGCCAACCAAGGTCCATCTAGTCAAGGCTATGGATTTTCCCGTGGTCATGTATGGATGTGAGAGCTGGACTGTGAAGAAAGTTGATCACCGAAGAATTGATGCTTTTGAACTGTGGTGCTGGAGAAGACTCTGGAGAGTCCCTTGTACTGCAAGGAGATCCAAACAGTCCATTCTAAAGGAGATCAATCCTGGGTGTTCATTGGAAGGACTGATGCTAAAGCTGAAACTCCAATACTTTGGTCACCTCATGCAAAGAGTTGATTCACTTTAAAGGACTCTGATGTTGGGAGGGATTGGGGGCAGGAGGAGAAGGGGATGACAGAGGATGAGATGGCTGGATGGCATCACCAACTCGATGGACAGGAGGTTGAGTGAACTCTGGGAGTTGGTGATGGACAAGGAGGCCCGGTGGGCTGCGATTCATGGGGTCTCAAAGAGTTGGACACGACTGAGTGACTGAACTGAATTGAACTGAACTGAAACCCATGGCTATTTGGAGAAATGGCAACATTTCTCAGCCTTTCCTGCAATGTGGTGTGACCCTCAGTTCTGACTAGTGGATTGTAAAGAAAAAGTTCAAACAGTGAGGGAGGGTTCACCTCTTTCCTTGCTTCTGATGGATAGAAAGGGTGGAATTCCAAAAATCGTCTTGGAACATGATGGAAACTTTCCAGTTATAAGGATCTTTGTTACTGACTTGATAGAACTCTGGAACCGTTAAGTAACATATTCTTCATTGCTTTGCTGTCCAATCTAATGTCCCTCCAGGGATACTAGGGGAAGGTTGCCCACAGGAACATGGTCTCTAATCCCTCACTTCCATCCACTGTGCACAAAACTGCTTTCCCAAAGGCCTAAAGGAAGTTAGTAACCAAACTACCCACCTACTGGGTGGGTCTGAGTTAACAGACACTCATTTCAGATTATCTGGGCAGATGAGGTCAAAATTCGAATCAGAGATTTGAACAGGATAGGTTGGGAAAAGCTCTCTAATATGTGAAAAGAAAATAGAAAGTTTAAATATGAAAAACAGAAAGCTTCTTTGGGTAATAATGTTTGAACTGAAGTTTAGTCGGACTCTTCAGCACCAAGATGAATTTTTTTTTAACTGGTATTCAGCTTGGGAAAGATGACCATAATTTTCCAGGGGCTTTTTAGACTTTTAAACAGTAATAGTTCATGACACAGTGTAAATACAGAGAAAACTAAATAATAGTTTCTGTCTAATTTTGCTGGAAGTTTCTCCCAAATTTTTGAAGTGTTCTTAGAAAAACCCACATTATGTTTTCCCTTTTTCAATATCTAAAGGTTAAATATATGTTGATTGTTGTGTGTGTTAGTCTCTCAGTCATGTCCAACACTTTATGACCCCATGGACTGTAGCTCTCCAGGCTCCTTTGAACATGGAATTCTCCAGGCAAGATTACTGGAATGGGTTGTCATTCTCTGCTCCAGAAGATCTTCCTGACTCAGGGATTGAACCCAGGTTTTCCCCTCATTGGAGGCACATTCTTTACCATCTGAGCCACCAGGGAAGCCCCCATATATGCTGATGGTTCTGTTTACTAAACTTTAAATTATCTTTAATATCCTTTCTATAAATCTCTTGTTTTATACTTATCCGCCATTTGCACAAAATCAAACCTGGTTTTGTCCTTATTTTTTTCTCTTATTTTTTCATGTATCTGGAAATTATATAACAGCCCCATCCCAGGCAGCAAATCCATCTGTACTTTGGTGGAGACCGTGGCACTGCTTATGGGACTGCTGAGCTGGTCTGTGTGTCTCCTGATATTATTCATCACTGAGTTTTGTGCCAGTTTTTGTCTCCTAGGCCTTTTCAGTTTACATTCCTCATTCCAAGAGACGCCAAAAAACCAGCAAGAAAGCATTTATTAAGTTGGACAGTGAGACATTACAGAAATGAAGGCGCTGGATGGATGAGTATTTATCTTTACGAGGCCCCAGCAGCAAAGCTTGTTAGATACCAGCAATTGCTTGATTTTGTTTGCTGGTCACACCACTGTCTTCCTGCTTCAGTGTGCTGCAGTCCTCAGAGGACTAAAGAAAGGACTGCGAATGTATTATACACATGTAAGCACTTCTGGGAATGAATTAGTAGAGACAAAGTCATACTTTTTTTTTTTTTTTTTAAATCATGACAGAAATCTATGGAAGGAAGAAAAGAAAGTGCATTCTTGAATGTTTAGTAAATCAAAATGCATGGTTGACAAAAATGTTTGGGCTTAATTCCTTACCACAAGTTGAGAACTGTATAAAAAATGTTTCACATGTCTTCTGTAGCAGGGATAGAAGCAGAGTGGCAGCGTTACTGCTTCGTGGTTTTGGTGGGCTTCCATGGCTCAGCTTCTTCTGATCCTCATCTGCCTGAGAGGCCAGAAGTCCCTTCTCATTGATCCAGTAAGTTCCAGGTTTCTGACACTGTCAGTAACTTCTTACTAGTTAGCATTAGAAGCAGTCACATTTTTTTTTTATTAGAAAATGGAAATCTATGTATCTTCAGCTATACTGAAGCTCCTGCACAAAGAAAGTAAAAGCTTCTTGGACTTTGAAAAGACTTTTGACATCATTTCTGCTTTTCTAGTCCAAATACATTGGCTGCCAGGAAAGCTAAGGTGAAGCAGCTCTGACAAGGAAATATGTGGAGACAGGTGAGGAATGCCACTTTTTCATCCTCTGATTTTTGTATATCTACGGGGACACTCGGGAAGGATGTTTGACTTTTAAAAATGCTTTGGTTGGTAACTTTGGGCTTTCTTTGTGATGCTGACACAAGATCTCATTTCTGGAGTCAGGTAATTTGCAGACGTTGTATACTTTGGCCTCCTGGAACTTGAAGGAAAATATCTTTAATTGGTACTAGCAAAAAAAAAAAAATTCTGGCATGAGATTTCTGTAGTGTCAAAACTGAAGTATTTCCCAGGAACTCACAACTAGACTAAAAGTTGATGGATGACAAAGGCTGAGTCTAATATAGTCTTCTGTTACCAAAATGTTTAGTATGTGCCTGGGTAAGTTACTCATGAAATATGAGTCATATATGAGGAAATTTATTTATTGATAAAAAATTATAAACAGAACTTTTTTTAAAGGGTAAAAAAAGCTTGCTTGTTATTTGACCATTCATATTCAGAACTAGTTCATCATTTATTCATTCAACAAAAATGTATTAATGTCTGCTGATGTTAAAACAACAAAATTTTAAAATGAGTATTAATTTATAGAAGGACAGTTTAAAGAAGATAAAATATAGCCTTATTCAACAGAGTCTTTAACTCAATGACAAGGTGATTATTTGAGTAAAATAGAAATTATATAACTATCATAAAACCCTTGGAATCTATCAAAAAATTCTACTGGAAAAGATAAATAGTAGAACAGTAGTCACAAATTTCCTACATCTAAATGATATTGGAACTACAAGTTCATACCAATCTCAGGTTATAAAACATTGATTTTTGGAATGAAATTTCCAATTGGAGTTGATTAAATCTACTTTTGGCCTAATTTCAATGAGATGATTTCCTTTGGAGCATTAGGGGTTAATTTTGAATTACAAATGTAGTGTAACAAAAACCTAAAGAGAGAAAGAAAAAAATAAAAACTGGATGTACAACTACAAGAGCTAAGAATTTCTTGCAAAAGATATTGAGGCACCAGTTCTCAAGCACCTTCATTGATCTGAGACTAAGGAGCTATACTGCCCGTCTCTCTGCCTAGACCTGTTAGGGAGGATGACACACACTTACGTGCACTCTCAAAAAGACAGAAGTCAGACCTTAGGAAAGCTAAAAAATTCTTTTTTTGAGGTTGTGGACCCCATGTTTGATGGTTTTGGGGTCAAATAGATAGTGAATATTTTCTGTCCTAGTTATGGAGGAAAATGAGATTATTAAATTAGAACAACTGACTCTTCCTCTGTTCTCCTTTTGTCTTTTAGTGGCCTCTATCTTCTTTCACAGCTTGCAGGCAAGTTGGGAAAACAGCCTCTCGCTGTGGATAGTAATTGCAGCCATGAAATTAAAAGACTCTTGCTCCTTGGAAGGAATGCTCTGACAAACCCAGACAGAATATTAAAAAGTAGGAACATCAGTTTGGTGACAAAAATCTGTATACTCAAAGCTGTGGTTTTTCCAGTAGTCATGTACAGACATGAGAGTTGCACCAGAAAGAAGACTGAGCACTGAAGAACTGATGTTTTTGAACTGCGGTCCTAGAGAAGACTCTTGAGATTCCCTTGGACTGCATGGAGATCAAACCAGTCAATCCTAAAGGAAATCAACCCTGAATATTCATTGGAAGGACTGATGTTGAAGCTCCAATATTTTGGCCACTTGATGCGAAGATCTGACTCAACGGAAAAGACCATGATGCTGGGAAAGACTGAGGGTAGGAGAAGAGGGCAACAGAGGATGAGATGGTTAGGTGGCATCACTGACTCAATGGACATGAATTTGAGAAAACCCTGGGAGATAGTGGATGACAGAAGAGTCTAGTACACTGTAGTCCATGGGGTCACACAGAGTTGGACATGACTAAGCAACTGAAAAATAACAACAGCATTAATAGAAGGTAAAATATGATATATTTACATACATAGATTCAAATAAAATAAAAGATTGAAGGGGAGAGGCATGTCAATATAGAAACCTCTCTAGATGTGCACAAATCACAAATTCGGTACAAGAACATGATCAGCTATAGTGAGGATTCCCAGAAGAAATCATTTTTGTTCCCACCAGTCCCAATCCCTTTTCACCTCTCTATGAAAATACCCCTGATCTACATTCCAAGATACAAAATATTAGTACATTCATCAAAATTCCCCTCTTGCTGCATGCCCTGAGACTGAGGATGGGAAAATGAGCTCAGGGAAATGCTTATGAAATTCTTTGGAATGCAGCTAAATATAGGAAAACATGAATTACATTGTTCCATGTGAGCAGTAATTCACTGGGGGAAAAATGGTGTCTGAAACCACAAAGCAGTTGATGATTCTTAAATCTGGCAGCCAAATAATGAGATCCTAGGCACTGATCTTTTTGGAGGATCACTATTTCTGACCTGAAGATTTTTTCCAGTTTGATTTAATTGACTATATTATTTTCAGAACCTTGATTTAATGTCAGTCACATAAAGCAAGAAAACAGATAACAATACCAGAAGTAGAGGGGCAGAAATAGGTTATTGAAGGATATGTACTTTACCAAGTACAAAATCTCTCTTCTCCTTCTTTGCTTTCTGCTATCCATTATGATACAGAGTAGCACAATCGCATGTGTGTGTGTGTATATAACAAAGAAAACAAAACAGTTCTGCTTATATTTTCACATTGAGATAAAAATCTGCTTTCACGTAGAATTGGTTTCTTCGGAGAATTAAAGCATTCATAAAAGCAGGTGCTAAATCAATCCTATTAGATTACATACATTTCTCCACCCAGCCTTCTACACTATAGTATGGCCATGTGGTCACTAATTGTGTAGTATATAAACAGTCTGGAGGAGAAGCAGCCCATTTTCTTCTCAGGTAGTGGGAGATAGAGTAATATGTACACGTTAGAGGAGATGCTATGGAAGAAAAGAAGACAGGCTGAGAAGCCTGAAGAGATGTTTGTTAGACCACAGCAAAAAAAGAGACATGGGAAAACAGCAGGCAGACAATAAAGCCGAAAGAAAGATTAGGGAATGTTACCTATCATAAGGGTAGAGGTTGTCATGGAGTATTTAAGTTTTGATTTGATATACAAGAGGGATTGAATCTTCTAGCTCTAGAATGGATAAAATAAGGCCTGGAGGTGGAATCAAACTGATAACTGAAAAAGAAGCTACCTGTTATAGAGTAGTATAAACGATGGCTGATTAACTAAGAAGATTGTGAAAGCCAGGCTGAGCACATTCAACTGAATATAATAAGAAATGAGAAATCATTAACACCATATAGGGATTTTTTAAAAAGGATTTTATAGATATACAGATCTTATATATTTGATTTTAAATAAATTAGCTAATCTTTCTGATACTCAATATTTTTCTTCTGTAAATAATATAATACAGTTGATACTTGAATAGTCCAGAGGTTGGGGCACTGACCCTCCAAGAAGTGGAAAATCCCAGGATAACTTTATAGCCTATCCTCTGTACCCAAGGTTCTGCATTTGCAGATTCAACCAACTGTGGCTTAGGTAGTACTGTAATATGTATTTCATGAAAATAAATTCATGTATAAGTGGACCTAGTCAGCTCAAATTTGTGTTGTTCAATGTTACACTGTCATCTACAGTATGTTGTTGTAAAGATTAAATATGCTTACTTATGCAAAGCAGGTGGCTTATTTTAATATGCACCATGATTATTAATTAGTTCATCCTTTCTCCCTTCCTTTAACAGTGTTGTAGAAAGTAGAATATTAAGATAATTAGTTAGATAGTGAAGAATATTAGAAATTAAATTTAGTAGAAATAATCAGTAGAAAAAAGTATAGAAAAGGTCAGTATTTTAACGTGCCTACAGGTTAATGGACACTATTAATAATTTATCATTGTCTCTAAGATAGAACTTGATTGCAAAAAGACAAAATAGTTCCTACTCATTTCAACCTTAACAGATACTTCCTTTATATGAACAGTGTTATCTGATAGGTATCCTTGTCTTTTTAAAAAACATAACAATGTTTGGCTTTAGGAGTATTTTGAGTGCTATAAATTATCCTTGCCAAAAACCAATCCTGTATTCTTTGAGCCTTAACAAATCTAGTAAAGCAAACTATTCCTGCTTTTAGCACAAAACATTTCACTGTTAAAAGGGTGACCTGCTTTTAATAAATACCAAAGTTATTGTTGGCTCTAAATTTTCTCTATGCAACTGAATGAATATTTGTATGTATGCAAGTTCTGAAACCTAATACCGACTGTAAAATTGTACAAATCCTCCAGTAATTCCATTTGTCTGTACAAATGGTGTCAAGAGAACTCAAAGTGTATTTCAAAACTTTCACGTTGTCTTTGTTACATCCTAACTTTCTATTGCTAGACTGCTGTTCAGCTAAGAGTGGAATAATGCCAGAATTTCACTAATAGGATATTGACTATATTATAGGAAAGAACGTTATTGTCAACAACTCTCATATTTTAGAAATTTTAGAGATACCCTGGAAAAAAAAAATAAACTGGTAGGTTAGTTTTACTACATTGATGTATTCCCTGGTATCTACTTGAGTGAATTTATATTGGTTTTATTGTTAAAACACTTTGGTTTTCAATTTAACTTTTGGTGGTAAAATTAGGCTTTTTTTTTTAAGAATTGTTTTCTTTTTAAAAAGAATTATTACCCTGATGGCTTAATGGCAATGCCATGACATGGGTTTGATCCCTGATCCAGGAAGACCCTGCATACTGTGGAGCAACTAAGCCCACCAGCCACAACTACTGAGCCTGAGCTCTAGAACTCAGGAGCCACAATGACTAAGCCCAAGTACCACAGCTGCTGAAGCCTGCACGCCCTAGAGCCTGTGCTCCACAAGAGAAGCCACTGCAGTGAGACGCCCATGCACCACAACTAGAGAATAGCCCCCGCTCCCCACAACCAGAGAAAGCCCACGTAGCAGTGAAGACCCAGCACAGCCAAAAATAAGTAAAATAAAAAAAATTTAAAAAGCATTGTTTGCATATTAAAGTAGATGTTAATGTTAAATCTGTCATTGCTTTCTTTTCCACACCTCTTGTTCGAGAGTCTGACAGAAGCTTTCACAAAGAGCAATTGAAACATCCCTATTCTAGGCTGACAACCCAGTTTCTTGATTAAATCTGAAGTGTGTACATAACACAAGCTGAGATAATCATATTCTTTCCCTTGAGAATGAAAATGTAGTACACAGAAAGCACATTATGGTAGTGGTAGGCGCAGTCATAGAAGGTTATGGAGCCTATAGGCATATTTCTGGGCATCTATAAAGGATCATGTGAATGCAATAAAACCAAATCTATAAACAGAAAGGCATGAAATAGATGCCCACATAGATAGAGTCATATGGCTGCAGAAAGAAAAAAGTCAAGATTTAGCATCCTTGGTTCTTGAACAACACAACAGTCCTTCATTATAGAATCATTTTTGGCTTAACTCAACTTCCTTCCATTTGGATTCCAGGATGTTTTCTTGATTTTTGACAATATATCTCATTTACCAAATGCAGATGGAGAGACTTTTTTTCTTACATCATATGATACTTGAGTAACATAAAGGCAGTGAGTACCTCACAGGTCCTCCATTTTTAATATGTTAGAGTATGGTAGAAAATAATGCTATGAAGGGAAACATTTTATAATTAACATGAAGTTCAAAATTTCATATAAATTTTCCTTCTCTGTCTCATCCCCTCACCAGTCCCTTGACTTCTACACACACACATACACACCCCTAGATTCTAGGGAATGCAGGAAAATTGAAACTAAGTGATCTTGTCATCAGACTTATAGAAAAGTCAATATATAGTAGGCCATTGTCATTCTCAACAAGATGAACACTGAGGCCTTGGGTGAAATAGCAGGGTTCATCCATCAATTTATTCTACTCTAGGCAACCTTGGACTGCAAGGAGATCTACCCAGTCCATTCTAAAGGAGATCAGTCCTGGGTGTTCATTGGAAGGACTGCTAAAGCTGAAACTCCAATACTTTGGCCACCTCATGCGACGAGTTGACTTACTGTTAAAGACTCTGATGCTGGGAGGGATTGGGGGCAGGAGGAGAAGGAGACGACAGAGAATGAGATGGCTGGATGATATCACCGACTCGATGGACATAAGTTTGAGTGAACTCCAGGAGTTGGTGATGGACAGGGAGGCCTGGCGTGCTGTGACTCATGGGGTCTCAAGGAGTTGGACACCACTGAGCAACTGAACTGAACTGAGGCAACAGAAGAGTCCAGCATGCATTTAAACTCTGGGACATCCCAGAAATCCCAGAAATATGACAAAGTCAGTTGCAATCTCTAACCCACACTGTAGTAGTTTAAGAAATCAATCGTGCTGCGTAGGAGAAACAAAAAGTGAGTAAAGTTTGTGACTCTCATGAAAATGAAATTATAAGTTCCTTTATTCCCTAAAATTAGTAAACTAAAGAAAAAATGATTGAGAGAGACTCCACAAAGTAAGAAACAAGGCACAGCATCACACACTGCATGTTATGAAGCATTCATAGGTGAAACATTTTTATATCCTTTGTTATAACTGCTCCAAAATCTTCCAAAACTAGCAGTTCCTAGTCCTCATGTTTGATCTCCAAACATGACTTAAGCTATTATAAAAATTTGTACCTTTCACCCATTTGGGAATGAAGGATTTGTTATTACATTAAAGTCATAGAATCACAAGAGGTCTAGTGGTTACCGAAAATTATTGTGATTGCCTTGTAATAGGAAAATTTCCAAAGTTTTCCCTTAATGTGGTTGCAGTTTTGAATAGCTGATGTGAGAGAGTCAGTGTGGTAAAGATACAAAATACTTAGGTTTCTTTACTAGAATAAGACCTGGAGAAAAAGTCATGAGTTGTGCAAACAATTCGTCTTGGTTGGTGCTTAGAGGCTTTATACCAATGTAGAAACACTAAGAAAAGATCATTTTCCTCGTCTTTTGAGTGTAAAATATTGGAAGGGAGTTTTGTTTGGCTGTATCTTCAAAAAGCGAGTATCACTTGTGTGTAAACAATACCAATCCAACAGAGGGAGCTAAATGCACACAGGGATTGAGGAGCTGGCAAAGACAATTAGTAAATTATAGTCGGGCAATATTTTCATACCTAAGTCTCAGCATAATCTTTCCTCAGAATGACCTTCTGATGTGCACAGGAATGGACAATGGATTTGGAAGCCAACTTCCTTGTCTTCCCTTATTATTAAATCTTTATTCTCATTTTTATCCTTTACTCTTCCATTTGCTTTTCCTGCTTTCTTGACGTAGTCTCTCTCTTTCTTTTCCTTCCTTTTCCTTAGCACGCTAGGTTTGACAAAAGTTTCCATAGCTATTATTTATTGCCACTGTTAGTGCTTAGGCTATAGTATAATTCTCCACTAATTGTCTATATTCCTTTCAACTCCAATTTTTGTCATCAGTTTGTATTCTATACTGCAGACATATAGAATATGCATGCTTGTAATGCATCAAATGCATACATATGCATCATATGCGTCAAAAGAAACGCATACGAGTAAAGAATGCAAGGATGAGAAAAGTGCTCTAGAGTTATTGGCAACTTCAGGCTACTCAAACCAATCCAAAAGGATTGGTAATCAGTCGTTGTTGTTTAGTCGCTAGGTCGTGTCCGACTCTTGTGACTCCATGGACTGTAGCCCACCAAGTTCCTCTGTCTATGGAATTTCCCAGCCAAGAATACTGGAGTGAGTTGCTATTTCCTTCTCCAGGGGATCTTCCCAACCAAGGGATCAGAGTAACCCTGTTTAATAACAGGCTGAAGGTCAAAGATTCCAGAATAAATAAAAAATATATCTGATGAAAAACAAGCTTTTGAGCATCATGCTATATTCAAATTTCACCTATTTGTATCATTTCCATTTTGCTACTATTGAAATCAGGAATATGACCATCAAAGGAGAAAATATGACACCTACTCTCAAACTCTGTACAATCTATATGAATATAGGCATGTATTTCTAAGACTTTCTAATAAAAGCTTACATATAAACATATGTATATGCATAAGAATATAGTTTTGACATTGAGACAAGTTCTGGATAATTACAAAGAAGATACTTATACGATTTATGTATTAACTAGTAGTTTATCATCATACCTCTTTAAAGCATTTTAAAATTCTACCCTCATTCTCAGAGACTTGTGTCATTACCAAGGCACTTCAAAATACATAGTGAGGGAAGCCCAGTCATTACTACAAGCATTTTATTTGCTACCCTTTATGGATAAAGGCTGAGAATAAAACTGTTCCAGATGAAATTTAAGTAGGTTTTAATTGAGGTAAGGGGATTCAAGAGTGGCAAATACCAAGCAACTTGTAAGCACTAAAGATAAGGTAAATGTGGGGTTAACACAATAATCTTCATAGCTAGATGAGTAATCAGAAAGGTATTATCTATAGGGATCTGTGGCAATAGCTAACTGACCGTTTGGTCTCTAGGAATAAATGCAAAGCCTGTCTTCAGTCCTCAAAATGAAGAGTTACATCCTCTTAACCCTGTTTCATGATTTAATCCAGTTTGTAAACCCAGAATTATTTAATTGGTAGACCACATATTCTTGAGGAGAAACCCACACTGTCCATTGTTCTCTTCTTTTTTCTCTCAACATTACTGAGGAATAATTGATAAGTATAATTGTATATATCTAAAGTGTACCACAAGATCATAATCCACCTGCAATGCAGGAGACACATGAGACACAGGTTCAATCCCTGGGTCAAGAAGATCCCCTGGAGAAGGAAATGGCTTAACCCACTCCAGCATTCTTGCCTGAAGAATTTCATGGACAGAGGGGCATGGTGGGCTACAGTCCATGGGGTCACAAAGAGTCAGATATGACTGAGAAACTAAGTATGAATGCATGCTTTCCATTCCATTTCCATATACAAATACATATGCACATATATATATAGTGGAATAATTGCCAAAGTCAAGACAATGAACACATCCATCACCTCACATAGTTGACGCTTGTCTGTGTTTGGGATGGGAGGGTTGAGAACATTTCAGATCTACTCTCTGAGGGCAAAAGAACAACAGAAAAACTATTGGACATATTGTAGACTGTGACCATCATGTGATATTTAAAGACAAACCTGGGGCTTTGAAGACATTTCATCCTGCTTAATGGCCACTTCTGGCCACGCTCCCTAAGGATGTCTATTCTGCTTCCCTTTGCCATTTGTAAAGGTTCAATAAAAATTTGTTGAATGCTGAGGTTCTTTTACTCTCTTGTTCTTGTCTTCAGAAAGTTTGCTTTCCGTTCTTTTTCCAACAGGACTCTGAAATCCTAGAATCTCTACTGGATTGTAGAATGCTATATGAGAGAGACAAAAATAACTATATTGATAAACTTTTAGCCAGACTCATTAAGAAAAAAGAAACAGGACTCAAATCAATAAAATCAGAAATGAAAAAGAACTTACAAATGACAGCAGAGAAACACAAAGGATCACAAGAGACTACAGGCAATTATATGCCAACCTCTATATTGCATTATATGAGAAAAAGGTAGCAAGTGACTACTACTGAACACTCATTAAAAGTCAGACAAAGTTAGATATTTACTATGCTGAAACATGTGAAAATGTTATATTTGTAGATCAAAATGGCAAATTATCAGCAGATAAATTATATATCTCAACCCAAAGGTTTTCTTTCTTTTTTCATAACTAATGCCTAAAATCTAACAGAAATTTTACTAAAAGAAAGGTAGTTGCATCAAATCTATGACTCTCTCTCACATATTCTTCCCTATTTCTCTACTTTTTATCAACATTTAAACTTTTCCAGTTTCATCAATTAACCATCCAGGCAGCACTAATTGTGGGGTTTCACTTTCCATTTGAATATACTGACGTGCAGTCTACCAATGCTGCTGCTACTGCTTAGTCACTTCAGTCATATCCAACTCTCTGACACTATGGGACTGCAGCCCTCCAGGTTCCTCTGTACTCAAGGATTCTCTAGGCAAGAGTACTAGAGTGGGTTGCCATGCCCTCCTCCTGGGGATCGTCTGGACCCAGGGATTGAACCCCAGTCTCCTGCATTGCAGGTTGATTCTTTACCACAGAGCCATCAGGGAAGCCCACAGTCTACCTCAACGAAACTCAAAATCTCTGACATCTGCTGGATCAACACTTCAGCTCACCCTTAGCTTAGTGTCAATGGCACCACAGTTTTTTCCTGAACCAAATCAAATTTTGATATTCAGTCCTCCAGGATAACACTGTGAATATTATCCTTTCTGTACAATTAACACAAAACTGCTGTTTATTAATATTATTTACATACTGAGGCAAGGCAAGGAATCATGCTGTGACCCATTTTAAATCTCTTTAGCGTAAGTTAGTGGACTACTTTCCTACACATTTAATATTAAAATAGGGAATATCCTCTCAGTTCATACCACCAGCCATGAAAAAATAACTTAAATTTGCTGACAGGCATTTTTGCAAGTCATTTACTACTGCCAAGTCCAAGTGAAATATTTCTCCATAGTGTTTTTTCAACATTACAGTACATTTGAGAGAATATATCTCAGATAAAGTCTATATTTCTTTTCCAATGCAACCCTTACAAATTTTAAATTAAATAATATCATGACATGCCAAATTACTACACAACAATTATTTTCAGACTTTTAAAAATCAAAGTAATAATAGACATTAAAATTATCATAGATTAAAATTTCTTATCATGTAAATTTTTATTAAGGTTTTAAAAGAAATCATAATCTTAAAATTAAAGAAATTAGGGAGCAAATTTAGGATGTTTAAGTGTGGGTCAGTGTTCTAGGAGACTCCTCAAATTCTGTTCTTTTATTTATTCAATAGTATACCAACATTTTTATGTAAGAAAAAATAGATTATTTTTTACATTTTATGTTATGCAAGCATAAATTATTATTTATCTTAAAAGATAAATACATTAATTTATATAATTATTATTTAAAGAAGCAATATACAACCAAATTTAGGATGTCAAATTTTACCCAGAGGTTTTTTTCTTAAATTTAGTCAATCCCATAATAGCCCAATGTTAGCAAAATTAATATACCTTTGAACATTTATCATGCACAGGATTGATAAGAAGAGCCATTTTTCATGATTTCCTGGAAAATCATTTGCTGGATTTTAGAAATTGTGTGCATTTGACACATTTAGAAACTTTATTACTTTTATGTATAACCAACTCATGTTCTTTTAAGAACTGACTATGTCTAAATCAAATTGTCTATTTTATCTTATGAAAATATGAAGGCCAATTATAACTGACAGTTCACCAGGAAGAAACTAGATTTCCATTTATTTTCTCAAAACCCTCCATGACTTTTCAATGATCTTAAGTGACCAAAAGATTTAGGAAAATTTAGTTCATGAAAAAATAAGTCAGTTTGACATGATGAGGAAAACTTTTGTGTTGGAAGTATTGACAGTGAGAAGGAGACTGATTTAAATTAAGTGAAATCCTAAGAGAGAACAGTCAGGGGACAGACGAAGATTGAGAAGACAGCATATACTACTGAAGAAAGAAATGCTTATTTTTTAAATAAGTAATACTTCAAGTAGCTTCTTTAAATAATTAAATTAACTATTAAGCTTGAACATAAGATGAAAACTAGCTTAACTTAATGATGACTAATCTCAGAATACTAAATGTATCTTTATTTTGTTTTTGCTTTTATTTTGGAGAGCTTTCTTGCATGAGCCATAGAATCTTCACATTACTTTTAAAATCTTTATAAGAATCAAAGTGAGTATTTTAAAGTAGTTAACTGTCAATATATAAAAAAGAATACAAAGAAAGACAGGTACCATTCCAACTTTTAATAAATTTCACAAAATGAAATCTACCTCTTGACAAGAATACATACACGTCCATATTTGAGAAAGTTGTGAGAATGAATATTGTAAAATTTGCTGTTATTCATCTATATTGATTTATTTTCTTATGTATCAGGTCACTTAATTGAAGTAGAGTGATGGCTTCTATTACAGTATCTTAGAATAGTACCTTTGACTGCATTTCAATTTTTTGAGCTGTCAATTTCTGTTCACTATAAACTGATTTGTTAGAGACATATTTGTACACATGTGTATTTGGCTTAAATTTTTTCTCCAAACTTTGTCTACACACAGAAATAAAAAATTATCGACAAAGAGGTTAACTTTTTAAAAAGAAGAGAGACTGAAAAAATTCCATCCATGAAAAGATACTTCAAAGTTAGCACCTATTGCTTTTTTTTTTTTTAAAGGATAAGACTAGCTACTTAATTTAACAGTTTCCTGATCTTTCTCTTTTTTTAAGCTCTTTTTCTTTTGCCTTTATTCATTAACTGTATTTCTTAGTAACAAATCTTAACTGTATAATAATTTTCAAGTTTGCTACAAACTCTGCTTTAATTTTCTAGTAATCTGAGAAGACAACCACAGCTGCAATTTTGAGGCAGACAGTGATTCCTGATACTGACAGTTTTCCACAAACAGAAAAAAAAAAAAAAGGAAAAATAACTATTCCCACAAGTTTACCACAAATAGTAAGCCTGTGGCAAATTCTAAAATTTGTATACAATTACCATTAAGTTTAACAAAAACATAATTATCCCTAACAATAAATGTCTTAAAGTGCTAAAATAAGAAAATTTAACCACGTCCAGCTGTATAACATTTTATGAAATATCTTGAGAAGACTCTAATGGAAATCAAGGGGCTTCCCTGGTGGCTTAGATGTAAAGAATCCACCTGCAATGCAGGACACCTGGGTTCGATCCGTGGGTTGGGAAGATCCCCAGAGAAGGGAATGGTAACCCTTCTTGCCTGGAGAATTCCATGGATGGAGGAGGCTCGTAGGCTACAGTCCATGGAGTTTCAAAGAGTCAGACATGACTGAGCAACTAACACTTTCACTTTCTCAAACTGAAGTCTGTAAATTCTTCAGGGAAATACAATGGCATTCTCAGCATTTATGAGTCTTCAAGTTTGAGAACGACTAATTTAAATCAATTAGTGAACAGATCTGATATTTATGAAATTTCTTAAAGTTGCATTCTTTAAAGAATAATTCACATTTAATCTTCCACAATAATACCAACAATGTACTTAGCCGCTGTTTAAATGCTAGTATGATATAACCATATATTTAGTATTTTAAGGGACTGCTTAAAGTATAGTTTTAACATGTGAGTAATTTCTACAAAATAAAGAAACGAAGTAAAACTAGGTAATTGAATCAATGTTTATCATGAAAAATTACCGATTCCATGAAAAATTGCCTGGATAAAAATCAAATTCACAGGTTTAGAAAGTCTCTCACCAAGAGGAATGTGAGCAGTGACATCAACAAAATGGCTAAATAAGATGTCCCAGCCTATCTATACACAGAAACACTGATTTAACAACACTATATGGATCAAATACCCTTATGAGAGAAACAGATTCCAGTTAAGAATTTGCCATTCCCCAGATGAATACAGAACTAAGAACAGCTGAATTGAAATGGGCAAAAAAGTAATTTTACCTGTGCCAACCCCTCTTACAAGTCAGTACAGTTCAGTACCAAGAGAGATAAATTTTGCCCACAATTTTGCCTTGGAAGGAAAGAGTGAAGTGTGTTTTCAATATCCTATGCTTTTCAGTTAACTGGCTAAGGACTGGTTTCTGTCTTACTTCACACAGATCACTGATGGAGCTGGCAAGGTCCAGATATCTGGAGGAGCTAAGAACAAAAAAAAATAATAATAATAAGGAGGAGGACAGTTTACTCCTGCCAGCAAGGCTCTTTGAGATTGCAAGAAGATGCACAACTCTGAATATTTCCCTCATGAGTGAGAGAGGCTTGAAGTGTGAGCATCTATAGATAAGCATTGAGAAGTTCCTAGAATCTCTTGCTAGGCTGACTGTGAAGCTCTATATCTACTAAAGCCAGCCTGTAAAATGAGGAAAATGTGGTTCTTTCTTTATATGTGCAGTCTCCAACACAAAGCTACAAGGAACATGAAGAATCTGGGAAATATGATGCAACTGAAACACATAACAAAGCAAATCTCCAGTGACTAACTCCAGAGCAATGGGAATCTGTGAATGACCTAACAGAGAATTTAAAATAATTGTGTTAAAGAAATTCAGTAAGTTACAAGAGAACATAGGTAGACAACTAAATGAAATCAAGAAATGATAATATGAACAAAATGAGAATATCAACAAAGAAGAAAAAAAAAAAAGAACCAAACAGACATTCTGGAACTGAAGAATGCAATAACTGAGTTGAAAAGTTCAATAGTTTCAACAATAGGCTAGATTAAGCAGAAGGAAAAAAAAAAGCATCTCCCTCAAAGACAGTTCATTTGAAACGTATTCAGACAGAGAACAAAAAGAAAACAGAATGAAAAAGAGGGAAGATCCTGTGGAACTTATGGAAAGCATTGACTCATGGGAGTTCCCCAAGAAGAAGAAATGGCAACCCACTCCAGTATTCTCGCCTGGAGGATCCCTTGGACAGAGGAGCCTGGCAGGCTATAGTCCATGGGGTCGCAAGAGTCAGACACGACTTAGTGACTAAACCACCACGACCATCAACAGCACAAGAAGAAAAGGAAGAGAGAGATTGAGACAGAAAGATTACTTAGGTAAACAACGTCTGAAAACTTTTCAAATCTAAGGACTTACAAATAGACATCAAGGATTCATAAATCTCAAAAAGAAATTGACATTAGGACACATCATCAAATTTTTAAAAAGGCAAAGGCAAAGAGAAAATTTTGAAAACAGCAAGGGAAAAGTGACTTCACATACAAGACAACCCCCATGAGATCTTCAGTGGGCTTTAAAAAGAAAATTTACAGAAGAAAATGGGATGATATATTCAAAGTGCTGAATGACAGAAAAAAGAAAAAAAAAACCTGCCAACCAAAAATATTATATCTGATAAAAGTGTCCATCAAAATGGAGAAATAAATACTTCTCCAGACAAGCAAAAGCTTAGGGAGCTCTTATCACTAAACCACTAGACTTGGCTTACAAGAAATGCTAAAGTTAGTTTTCCACATTGAAATTAAAGGACACTAATGAGCACGCGAGAGACGCCGGCCCCGGAGCAACGAACAACGCAAAGAGGCGCGGTGGTGAGGAGCTACCCCACGCCTGAGGCCAGGGCCAGAGGCTGAGAGGAGCTACCCCATGTCCAACAGGCGGTTGCTACGCAGGCGCAGGAGGGCCGAGAGGAGCTACTCCACGTTCAAGGTCAGGAGGGGCGGCCTTGAGGAGATACCCCTCGTCCAAGGTAAGGTACAGTGGCTGCACTTTGCTGGAGCAGCTGTGAAGAGATTTTCCACGACCAAGGTAAGAGAAACCCAAATAAGACAGTAGGTATTGCTAGGGGGCACCAGAGGGCAGACAAACTGAAATCATAATCACAGGAAACTAGCCGATCTGATCACATGGACCACAGCCGAATGTGGTCCACTGGAGAAGGGAATGGCAAACCACTTCAGTATACTTGCCTTGAGAACCCCATGAACAGTAACAAAGGGCAAAATGATAGGATACTGAATGAGGAATTCCCCAGGTCGGTAGGTGCCCAGTATGCTACTGGAGCTCAGTGGAGAAATAACTATAGAAGGAATAAAGGGATGGAGCAAAAGCAAAACCAATACCCAGTTGTGGATGTGACCAGTGATAGAAGCAAGGTCCAGTGCTGTAAAGAGCAATATTGCATAGGAACCTGGAATGTTAGGTCCATGAATCAAGGCAAACTGGAAGTGGTCAAACAGGAGATGGCAAGAGTGAACGTCGACATTCTAGGAATCAGTGAATTAAAATGGACTGGAATGGGTGAATTTAACTCGGATGACCATTATATCTACTACTGCGGGCAGGAATCCCTTAGAAGAAATGGAGTAGCCATCATGCTCAACAAAAGAGTCTGAAATGCAGTACTTGGATGCAATCTTAAAAATGACAGGATGATTTCTGTTCGTTTCCAAGGCAAACCATTCAATATTACAGTAATCCAGGCCTATGCCCCAACCAGTAATGCTGAAGAAGCCGAAGTTAATCGGTTCTATGAATACCTACAAGACCTTTTAGAACTAACACCCAAAAAAGATGTCTTTTTCATTATAGGGGACTGGAATGCAAAAGTAGGAAGTCAAGAAACACCTGGAGTAACAGGCAAATTTGGCCTTGGAGCACAAAATGAAGCAGGGCAAAGGCTAATAGAGTTTTGTCAAGAGAATGCACTGGTCATAGCAAACACCCTCTTCCAACAACACAAGAGAAGACTCTACACATGGACATCACCAGATGGTCAACACCGAAATCAGATTGATTATATTCTTTGCAACCAAAGATGGAGAAGCTGTATACAGTTAGCGAAAACAAGACCAGGAGCTGACTGTGGCTCAGATCATGAACTCCTTATTGCGAAGTTCAGACTTAAATTGAAGAAAGTAGGGAAAACCACTAGACCATTCAATATGACCTCAATCAAATCCCTTATGATTATACAGTGGAAGTGAGAAATAGATTTAAGGGACTAGATCTGATTGATAGAGTGCCTGATGAAATCTGGACGGAGGTTCGTGACATTGTACAGGAGACAGGGACCAAGACCATCCCCATGGAAAAGAAATGCAAAAGAGCGAAATGGCTGTCTGAGGAGGCCTTACAAATAGCTGTGAAAAGAAGAGAGGCGAAAAGCAAAGGAGAAAAGGAAAGATATACGCATCTGAATGCAGAGTTCCAAAGAATAGCAAGGAGAGATAAGAAAGGCTTCCTCAGTGATCAGTGCAAAGAAATAGAGGAAAACAACAGAATAGAAAAAACTAGAGATCTCTTCAAGAAAATTAGAGATTCCAAGGGAACATTTCATGCAAAGATGGGCTCGATAAAGGACAGAAATGGTATGGACCTAACAGAAGCAGAAGATATTAAGAAGAGGTGGCAAGAATACACAGAAGAACTGTACAAAAAAGATCTTCACGACCAAGATAGTCACGATAACGTGATCACTGACCTAGAGCCAGACATCTTGGAATGTGAAGTCAAGTGGGCCTTAGAAAGCATCACTACGAACAAAGCTAGTGGAGGTGATGGAATTCCAGTTGAGCTATTTCAAGTCTTGAAAGATGATGCTGTGAAAGTGCTGCACTCAATATGCCAGCAGATTTGGAAAACTCAGCAGTGGCCACAGGACTGGAAGAGGTCAGTCTTCATTCCAATCCCAAAGAAAGGCAATGCCAAAGAATGCTCAAACTACCGGACAATTGCCCTCATCTCACACGCTAGCAAAGTCATGCTCAAAATTCTCCAAGCCAGGCTTCAGCAATATGTAAACCGTGAACTCCCAGATGTTCAAGCAGGTTTTAGAAAAGGCAGAGGCACCAGAGATCAAATTGCCAACATCCGCTGGATCATGGAGAAAGCAAGAGAGTTTCAGAAAAACATCTATTTCTGCTTCATTGACTATGCCAAAGCCTTTGACTGTGTCGATCACAATAAACTGTGGAACATTCTGAAAGACATGGGAATCCCAGACCACCTGACCTGCCGCTTGAGAAACCTGTATGCAGGTCAGGAAGCAACAGTCAGGACTAAACATGGAACAACAGACTGGTTCCAAATAGGAAAAGGTGTACGTCAAGGTTGTATATTGTCACCTTGCTTATTTAACTTATATACGGAGTACATCATGAGGAACGCTGGGCTGGAAGAAGCACAAGCTGGAATCAAGATTGCTGGGAGAAATATCAATAACCTCAGATATGCAGATGACACCACCCTTATGGCAGAAAGTGAAGAGGAACTCAAAAGCCTCTTGATGAAAGTGAAAGAGGAGAGTGAAAAAGTTGGTTTGAAGCTCAACATTCAGAAAACAAAGATCATGGCATCTGGTCCCATCACTTCCTGGGAAATAGATGGAAAAACAGTGGAAACAGTGTCAGACTTTGTTTTTTTGGGCTCCAAAATCACTGCAGATGCTGACTGCAGCCATGAAATTAAAAGACGCTTGCTCCTTGGAAGGAAGGTTATGACCAACCTTGATAGTATATTAAAAAGTAGAGACATTACTTTGCCAACCAAGGTCCATCTAGTCAAGGCAATGGTTTTTCCTGTGGTTATGTATGGATGTGAGAGTTGGACTGTGAAGAAGGCTGATAGCCGAAGAATCAATGCTTTTGAACTGTGGTGTTGGAGAAGACTCTTGAGAGTCCCTTATACTGCAAGGAGATCCAACCAGTCCATTCTAAAGGAGATCAGTCCTGGATGTTCATTGGAGGGACTGATGCTTAAGCTGAAACTGCAATACTTTGGCCACCTCATGCGACGAGTTGACTCACAGGAAAAGACTCTGATGCTGGGAAAGTTTGGTGGCGGGAGGAGAAGGGGACGACGGAGAATGAGATGGCTGGATGGCATCACCGACTCTGTGGACATGAGTTTGAGTGTACTCCGGGAGTTGGTGATGGACAGGGAAGCCTGGCGTGCTGTGATTCATGGGGTCGCAGAGAGTCGGACACGACTGAGCGACTGAACTGAACTGAACTGAATGAGCAATATGAAAAACAATGAAAATATACATATATGAGTAAATAGACAAAGATTACTGTAACCCTGTAGTGGTGGTATGTAAATCAATTTAATTTTAGTGTAGAAATGAAAACCAAAATACTTAGATAACTATAACTACAAATATCTGTTAATGATATGAAGATGCAAATTGTGATGTTAATAATATAATGTGTATAAGGGTCTATATATAAAAGTCAAGAATTTTTGTATGCATGTTGAATAGTTATCTTTTTAAAATAGACTGCTGTAGCTATAACATGTTTTATGTAAATCTCATGATAATCACAAGGAAAATACCTTTAGAAAATACACATAAGAAAAAGGAATCAAAGCATATCACTACAAAAAAAAATCAATGAAACAATGAAAAAAAAAACCATAAGAAAAGGGAAATGAAAAATCATAAAAAAGAAAAAAATTAACAAGCTGGCAAAAGTAAGTACTTGTCTATCAATGACTTTAAACACAAATAAATTAAACTTCCCTTAAAATATAAAACATAAAGTGGCTGCATGGACAAAAGGACAAAACTCAACATATACTGTCTATAAGGGACTCACTTTAGATTAAAAGACACAAAAAAGCTGGAAGTGAGAGGATAGAAATTAGTATTCCATTAAAATGGTAACTAATAGAGAGCAGGGACAGCTATATTTATATTAAAAAAATGCTTTAAGTAAAAAACTGTGACTAGAGACACAGTAGGACATTATATAATGATAAAATGATTGATTTATCAGAAAGATATAATAATTATAAATAAATATGCACCCAACATCAGAGTACCTAAAATAGAAAGAAAACATTGACAGAACTAAAGGGAGAAACAAACAGCGATACGTTAACAGTAGGAGATTTTTAATACTATACTTTCAGTAGTGGATAGAACATACAAACAGAAAATAAGGAAACTGAGGACTTGAACAACACTATGTCAAGTGTACCTAATACACATACTAGTATAGACCAATCCACCAACAGAATAAACCTTCTCAAGCACCCATGGAATGTTTTCCAGAATAGATCACATTTTAGGTCACAAAGAAGTCTTAACAAATTTTAAAAGATTGATATCTATCAAATATCTTTTCCAAGCACAATAAAATAAAATGAAAAATCAACAATAGGAGACAAGTTAGAAAATTCACAAACATATGGAAATTAGCACATTAATGAAAAGTCAACAAATCTTAAATTTCAGTTTTAGAAAGAGAGGTTTGAGAGTAGAGGAAGGCAATATTCAAAGTGTTAGTGACAGAATTTTTCAAAATTTCAACATAATTCCTCAGAATAAATAATTAATAAATAAAGTGACTCTCAAACATAATAAATAAACTCAAACTGTATCAGTCATCTTAAGCTAAATTACACTGCGGTAACAAATTACTAAAAAAAATTTAGTATCTTACAACAACAAAGATATATTTCTTGTTCCTGTTACATATCCATTATAGGTTTACTGTACTTCAGGTACATGCACTCCAAAATCTAAACTGATGGGCATTTCTTCCCTGGGGCATTGTTAGTATTGTCACAAAGGGAAAAGAAAATAGTGTAAAACTGTGTGATAACTCTTAAAGTTTCCACGAAGTTATTGTACATGTCAGTTCTGCTTTCATTTCACTGGTTGAAGCAAGTCACATGACTAATACTGATTACAATGGGACAGGGATGTATAATCTTCCCATATTAATATAATCTACTATGTTCCTATCTAGACTGTATTAATTAGTATCTGGGAAAACAAAAATAAAACTAAGTATTTCAAACAAAAGTATATACTATAGAGAATTGTTTACAGTATGTTTGAAAGCTAGGGGAGCCAAAGGGAAGCGGTAGTGTTATCCAGGTGTTGCTGTTTCTGTTGGAAGCACTAAGATACAACCATATTGTAGGAATCCAACAACTCATCCTCCTAAGGACACACACTGAAATATCCGGGAGCACACATCCCTACTGTTGGAGCTGCCATATCTATACTATAATTGTTGTCTGCTACTCTTACTGCTAGTGATTGGCTGCTGAGGCTCCTAGACAGCAGAAGCTTCCACTGAGGTGCTGAGTTCATCGAGTGCTGCTGCTAAGACTGCTAGGACAAGAAACAGAAGAATGAAAATCAAAGAAAGGAAGCATGAAAGCAGTTGCAGAGAAAAGCCACACAAAGGAACACTTAGATGGGAGCAGACTGCTGAGGACCACAATGAAATCCAGAGACAGTGCAGTAACATTTTTTAAGTGCCGAGGAAATGTAAATATTAGCTTAGAATTCTACATGAAGTTAAACTCATTCAAAAGTGAAACTTAAATAAATATATTATCAGGAACACAAAGGCTAAAACTTTAAATTTTGTAGACCTCACTGTACTATAGGATGAATTCTAGTAAGAAGAAAGTAAAGCCAGAAGAAAGATTACAAAAAGACATTTGTAAAAATATTGGCAAATCTAATCATGGTTTGACCAATAAATGCAGTGATAATAGTCACTATAAATGGATTAAAAACAAGATGGAAATAAAAAATAAGACTATGTGTTTGCGTGATGGGAAAGATTAATGAGAGTAATAGAGATCAAAGCATCATAAGTTTATTATAAACATAGAAAAGTGGAGACAACAATATTTTTAACCTACAGGTAAGTCAATTATTTCCTAAAAATTTAAGAATAACAAGTGAAGAGTCAAAAATAAGTGTACAGTTTCAAAATCAATAGAGGGAGAAAAGTAGGTGGGATTATCACCTAATAGAATAGGAGGAAAAAAAGATATCAATTTCATTGTATTTGACTCCGTTTGGAGATCCAACCAGTCCATTCTAAAGGAGATCAATCCTGGGTGTTCATTGGAAGGACTGATGTTAAAGCTGAAACTCCAATACTTTGGCCACCTCATGCGACAAGTTGACTCACTGGAAAAGAGTCTGATGCTGGGAGGGATTGGGGGTGGGAGGAGACGGGGACGACAGAGAATGAGATGGCTGGATGGCATCACCGACTCGATGGACATGAGTTTGAGTGAACTCTGGGAGTTGGTGATGGACAGGGAGGCCTGGCGTGCTGTGGTTCATGGGGTCGCTAAGAGTCAGACACGACTGAGCGACTGAACTGAACTGATAATCCATCCATAGCAACTTAACATAGAAAATTATTTTTCTCACATAACAAGAAGACAAGAAGTAGCCAACTATTAAGTACTGTTCATTGTCTCCATTATTCTTTTGGTTATAAGATGGTTGCTGTAGCTACAGCTAGTACTGCCGCATTCCAATGAAAACTTAAAACTCTTTGGAACTACATGTTTTTCTTTTAATAAAAGTAAAATGTTAAAAAAAAGAACACTACAAATGAAAACATTTGGGTGCAGCTAATGCAGTGCTTAGGACAAATATATAGCCTTGTTTGTTTTAGAAAAGAATGGGGGCTGAAAATTAGGTAAGCATTCAAATATGGAAGTTTAAAATTGAAAAAACAATTGAAGTATTAGTAGGAAATAATAAAGATAGAGCATAAATTAATAAAATATAAAAATAAAGCCATAAATTTTGATAGCAAAATTAATAAAATTCTGGGAAAACTGGTTTAAAATGTAAAAAAGTTAAAAAAGCTACATACACATATATTGAACATAAAAAGTAAGAAGTAATAACTACAGCTGAGAAACAGGTAATAGAATACTACAGATTATGGCAGTAAATTTAAAAAGTTTTAAAGCTGGATAAAAGGGTAAAGTTCCTACAAAAATATAATTTATCAAATTGACTCAAATGGAAATAGAACATATAAAGTATTGCTAACTAAATGAAACTAGAAATGCTTCCCCTAGGACTTCATTCCCACAAAATGTCCTGATAGATTTTAAGAGCTAAGAATATTTTCTGTACAGAGATAATACGTAAAATAGAATTATGAAAGTTTTACATCACAGAAATATGAGAATTATTTTTAAAAGCAAAAATTTGAAAACAACCCAAATGCTCAACAACAGGCATATAATTAAGAAATTCTGGATTGTTTTCCTCAGTATAGTATTAAGTAGCCTTTTAAATTGGAAAACTCAGCAGTGGCCACAGGACTGGAAAAGGTCAGTCTTCATTCCAGTCCCAAAGAAAGGCAATGCCAATGAATGTTCAAACTACTGAACAATTGCACTCATCTCACACCCTAGTAAAAGTAACGCGCAAAATTCTCCAAGCCAGGTTTCAGCAATACGTGAACCGTGAAGCTGGTTTTGGAAAAGGCAGAGGAACCAGAGATCAAATTGCCAACATCCTCTGGATCATGGAAAAAGCAAGAGAGTTCCAGAAAAACATCTATTTCTGCTTCATTGACTATTCCAAAGCCTTTGACTGTGTGGATCACAACAAACTGTGGAAAATTCTGAAGGAGATGGGAATCCCAGACCACCTGACCTGCTTCTTGAGAAATCTATATGCAGGTCAGGAAGCAACAGTTAGAACTGGACATGGAACAACAGACTGGTTCCAAATAGGAAAAGGAGTACGTCAAGGCTGTATATTGTCACCCTGCTTATTTAACTTATATGCAGAGTACATCATGAGGAATGCTGGGCTGGAAGAAGCACAAGCTGGAATCAAGATTGCCAAGAGAAATATCAATAACCTCAGACATGCAGATGACAGCACCCTCATGGCAGAAAGTGAAGAGGAACTAAAAAGCCTCTTGATGAAAGTGGAAGAGGAGAGTGAAAAAGTTGGCTTAAAGCTCAACATTCAGAAAACTAAGATCGTGGCATCTGCTTCCATCACTTCATGGGAAATAGATGGGGAAACAGTGGAAGCAGTGTCAGACTTTATTTTTGGGGGCTCCAAAATCACTGCAGATACTGATTGCAGCCATGAAGTTAAAAGATGCTTACTCCTTGGAAGGAAAGTTATGACCAACCTAGATAGCATATTAAAAAGCAAAGATATTACTTTGGCAACAAAGGTCTGTCTAGTTAAGGCTATGGTTTTTCCAGTGGTCATGGATGTATGAAAGAGTTGGACTGTGAAGAAAGCCGATCGCCAAAGAATTGATGTTTTTGAACTGTGGTGTTGGAGAAGACTCTTGGGAGTCCCTTGGACTTCAAGGAGATCCAACCAGTCATCCTAAAGGAGATCAATCCTGGGTGTTCATTGGAAGGACTGATGCTAAAGCTGAAACTCCAATACTTTGTCCACCTCATGCAAAGAGTTGACTCATTGGAAAAGACCCTGATGCTGGGAAGGGTTGAAGGCAGGAGGAGAAGGAGATGACAGAGGATGAGATGGTTGGATGGCATCACCGACTTGATGGACATGGGTTTGGGTAAACTCCGGGAGTTGGTGATGGACAGGGAGGCCTGGCATGCTGTGATTCTTGGGGTCGCAAAATGTCGGACACGACTGAGTGACTGAACTGAACTGAGTCTTTTAAGTCTTTTAAAATTTTCTTTCCTTTTTGCATTGCATTTTCTTGTAAACCTCAAATTCTAACAAACTTTTATTACTTGTTAATTACCTGATATTAATTCTTATTTTGGAAATTTAGCATGTGTTCATTCTTGCGGTGTGGCAGTCAGGACCACATTAATGCAGGCTGGAAATGTTGAGTACAAGGTGATAAGAGAAACAACAATGAGTAACGGCCTAGAGTGGATAGAGCATTAAGGTGACATTCAATGACCAGGATGCTTGTGAGAACATAGGAGCATTTTTCCTGGACCCCAGAACTACCTGGTGATTGGAGCTTGCTCAAAGACTTCCTACTAATAGAAAAATGTCCGATTCTGAGCTCTTAATATTTGAGTACTAATGTTAGAATCTGGAAGCACCTCTTCTACAAATGAAAAATGCTTGTAACTTAGTGCTAAATGAAAAATTAATCTGGTACCAAACTAATTAATGATGTAGCAATTTGATATCATCATGATCATATGTTTTTAAAGCCTATATACAAAAGAACTTTATTGGAAGGAGATACATCAACATGGTAAGAATAATTGCATGGGTATGATTAGATTTTCACTTTCCTTCCTTCTTTTGATTTTCCTTATTATTTCATGTTTTAAAAATGAGCTCATAAAGCAATACTCATTAGAAAAATTTCAAAATGATCCCATTGCCCAAAGTGGGCAAAAGAGAGAAAGAAAAAGTTCTACAGAATAGTGCCTGTCCAGGCACCCTTCCCCAAAGTGAATGCTCTACACTATGCAGCCTTTTACCTTTGACCTAAAGACATAAACAAAAACTCAGTTTGCGCTGAACCAGTTTTACTTTTAGCTTAGTCTTAAGCATGATCCATGCTGCTGGCTGTTTGCCTCTTGTAATGCATTTTCTGAAATAGCCACAGAAATATGTAACACAAACATTATTTTTCAGAACCCATCATTCATAAGATAACCATAATAAACTCCTCTGTAACAGACTTTCAAGGAATATTACATTTTTACTCTGAAGTAAAATTGAAGCCTGCATTACAGCAACCTGGCAAACTTTCTGACTTGCGTTCTGGTGATCGCCAACTTTCTTATCTTGGGCTCTGAATTTAGGACCAAATGCAAACCACAGAGAACTACAGAGACACCAAGTTGCACTGCTCCTGGTGGCAAATAAAAACTTGACTCTGTTGGCAACCCAACAAACAGAGGGACGTCACATTCTCACCACTCCCACATCGTGACCAAGCAATGCGACTCTGCCTTTAGAGTATTGGCTAGAACTGTTTAACAATGGCAAATATTGACATGGCTTAGCATTTCCCACAGAAGTATCTGGCGCAGTTAAGATATTGGTTATTGTAGTCTATTTAGGCCACCAAGCCTTTGATTTTTCGAACCAATGTTGTCCAGTAGAGAGGAACTGGTCTACATGATACTTAATCAAAAACAGCAGCTACTGAAATACTGACCTTAAAACACCCCTAGTAATAGCATCTCTCTTGCTCTAGTTCTGTGCGTAGGTGTCTGTTAAGAACTCTAAAGTTTCTGTTCAACTGGTCAGAGGAAAAACACTGATAGATATATATGACCTTGAATCATGCTTCAGTTCAGTTCAGTCGCTCAGTTGTGTCCGACTCCTTGCGACCCCATGAATCACAGCACACCAGGCCTCCCTGTCCATCACCAACTCCCAGAGTTCACTCAAACTCATGTCCATCAAGTCAGCGATGCCATCCAGTCATCTCATTCTCTGTCATCCCCTTCTCCTCCTGCCCCTAATCCCTCCCAGCATCAGAGTCTTTTCCAGTGAGTCAACGAGTCATCTCTTCGCATGAGGTAGCCAAAGTATTGGAGTTTCAGCTTTAGCATCGATCCTTCCAATGAACACCCAGGACTGACCTCCTTTAGAGTGGACTGGTTGGAGCATGCTTAGTTTTATATAAATATGGCACTTGCTCTCCACCGGGGGAACAGGTCCATAGATTTCCTTTTAACTATATACCCTAGAATCTCCCTGGTAGTCAAGTGGTTAAGACTTTGCACTTCTACTGCAGGGGGCCCAGGTTTGATCCCTGGTTGGGAAATGAGACTGCACAAGCCACAGGGAGAGCCCAAAATGTTTTTAAAAAATTAATTACATATCCCATCCTGCAATGCAGGAGACCCGGGTTTGATTCCTGGGTCAGGAATATCCCCTGAAGAAGGAAATGGCAATCCACTCCAGTATTCTTGCCTGGAAAATCCCATGGACAGAGGAGTCTGGTGAACCACAGTCCCTGCCAGAGGCAGACGTGACTTAGAGACTAAACCACTACCACCACCATCCCATCAATGTAGAGCAGGTATGTTTTAAAACAATTAATTTAATCCCTGAACAACCTTTAAAAAACACAGAACTATATTTAATATTTATCCTTGTGGAGCAAAGAATTCTTAAAATTGAAATATATAACTTAGATGTTTTAAAATTAATAAAGATTTGAAATGAACCATCAAAGGGTTATTACAGGGAACACATTCACATTAATGGGTGTTGTTGTTCAGTTGCTCAGTCAGGTCCAGCTCTTTGTGACCCCATGGACTGCAGCATATCAGGCTTCCCTGTCCTTCACCATCTCTTTGGAGTTTGCTCAAACTCATGTCCATTGAGTCAGTGATACCATCAAACCATCTCATCTTTTGTCTTTCCCTTCTCCTCCTGCCTTCAATCTTTCCCAGCATCAGGGTCTTTTCCAATGAGTTGGCCCTTCTTATCAAGTGGCCAAAGTACTGGAGCTTCCCATTAATGGGTAGATAAGAATGTATATCAAGCTCTGCATTTTAATTTATTTTATTTAAATATAGTTGGTTTCCAATGTTGTGTTAGTTTCTGCTATACAGCAAAGTGATTGTTTTAAATATAGATAAATATACTTTTTCTCTTCTGTGGAGTCTTTTCCACTAGGATTTATTACAGGAATATAGTTCTCTATACTATACAGTTTTATCCATTCCATACATTATAGTTTGCATCTTATCAAGCTCTACATTTAAATGGATGCTTCTAAATTGTTTTAAGAGCTCTTTCTGAAAATATTGTATTTTACCTAGCAAAATCTTTTTATTTTCACTGATAATATAAAACTAATTATTTTCCCATCGAAACTACGGGTATTTCAAAATTGCAACAGTTTTCTATGTAGGGTTTTTCATGTTGTATAATCCTATAACCACAATGAATCATTTCCATGTGGCCTTTTACTGCAATCACAGATGATCACCAAAAATTAGTCAAATAATAGTTGTAATTCTCCAGCCATTTGTTTCTGTGTTGACTTATAATTTCGGTGAATTTATGCTGTACTTGTGGGCTTCCCAGGTGGCACTAGTGGTAAAGTGCCAATGCAGGAAACATAAGAGATGTGGGTTCACTCCTGGGGTTGGGAAGATCCCCTGGAGGAAGGTGTGACAACCCACTCCAGTATTCTTGCCTAGAGAATCCCGCGGACAGAGGAGCCTGGTGGGCTACAGTCCATAGGGTTGCAAAGAGTTGAACACAACTGAAATGACTTAACATGCGCATGTGCTATACTTCTTGAATTTAGGAACTGTAATTTAGTAAAATATAAATATGGCTTTAGAACTAACATTTTCCTAGCTCTCCCCAACCCCATGAATTTTATTGTTCAAACAGAGAAAAACATTTTATTTCTGAGTACTCTGTTGCCTGAAAGTACCTGAAGTGCAAAAGCTCTAAGAGACTTGTGTCTGCTTCTGAGCGGAAACATTTTCAATATAGTCTGTTTCATACCCAGGCTTAATACCTAACAAATTGCCTGGTAGTGCAATCACCCTTCTGCTTGCAGAAAACCAGAGGTCTCCCATGACATGAATGACACTGTAAATCTACATGGCTATTCATTTCATACTGACTTTCAGTGCTCTTAACCTTATCAGAGAGGCTGAAAATCCTCAAATAATTTTGTTGCCTTTTTGCACTGTTGCCTGGTAATGAAAACAGAGCCCTCCTTCCAGCCTCAACTTTCACATCACCCTTTGGGAACAGCCACACACACACGTATCCATATGTATACTAGATATGTTAATATGATTCAGTGTTTATTTGGAGGCCTTGATTAACTTATTCAGATCAAATCGGATCGTCTCTGTGGATCCTTTCCCTTTGGGCACAATAACCTAATTTAACAAATCACATATTTGCTTAAGTCTTCTTTTTAATGGAAAGAAAACAACACGGAAAAAGCTGAATTTTTAATATCATTAATCTATAGCTAACTCAGCTTGCTGTCTTATGCAATAGTACGAGAAACAGCTGGGCCCCACTAACCAGAAAGCACTTTTATGGTTTCTCTTAAGGGCCATTAAATCAACGTGATGAGAGCACAGCTGGATTGGATCCTGAAAAATTTATCAGATCCCACACAATACATAAAGGAAGCATGCGGTGCTATTGCAAACTCGGCACCGACCCTCTTGCTAAGCTGCAGGTGGAGCTTAACAGAAAAAGAAAACTCCCCTATTGAGCCCTTGAAAATCTGATTTTCCCCTCTACCTCTCCCCTCTGTGTGGGTGTCTTCTTAAAATACCAGTTACTCATGCAACTATTAAAAAGAATTTTCTGGCTGGATTTATTGGCATGGCTAGGACGTACAAGGACCTGCTTGGCTGTCCCAATATAGCTTTCAACACCAAGAGTCATGTTTTTTGCTTAATAAATTTTACCACATGGTGGGTCCAAAACTACAGCCCTTATGAAAATTTAGAGAGCGCAGCAACTCAATAAAGGCTCTCAGTTAAAGGCCAATGCACAAGTAACAACTTCTATTTTATCATACTGGAGCAAATAGGACAACTGCCAAATATATGCATCAATTTTTTTTTCCTTTTCTAATTTTAACTCAGTTTTCCCCAATGCTTTATGGATACTGAATGAAATTGTAAAAATCAAAGTTATCTAAAGAGCATGAAAAGATTTTGTAATGAACCAACAAGCACATGTTAGGTAAGACAGTGATAGAACTTAGAAACTAGACCACCCAAATCTGTTGGCAATTAGGCATAACTGCCTTAGGGGTCTAACACCATGATCTCTGTTCTCTTAATCATGATATCATAATGAGAAAGATAGAGGTATTATATAGCATGAATTTAAATTTGTTATGAAATTGTATCACTAATTTTGTAACCCTAAGCAAAATATTTACTCTTTGAAGTCTCAGTTTCCTTACCTGTAAAAAAGAAAATGATGAGAGAGTCTTCCTCATCTTAGCATTAGAAGGAAAAAAGTGAAATAATGCAAGTGAAAAATTTAGTTCGGTGGTTGGTATATAGTAAGTGCCTGTTATATCTTCTCTATCTTTTCCTTCTGACTCCTCCTTTTCATTATTACCTCCTCCATCATCAGTTTTCACTACAGCACTCATCATGCCCACAGTATTGTGAACATCTTGACTGTAGATAAAGTATCTTACTTATTTCTACATCTCTCATAACATATTTAACATTTAATGCAGGAAAGCGTTACTTAATCAAGCCTTGAATAATAAATCACTTGTGGTTCTCTGCTAGATGAAAATTGCTCATCCCTAAACATATGGCTTGAGAATTTTCCATGCTTTAGAACTGACAAGTTCCTTTTAAAATCCACACGTGTCAAAATATAAATTCATATGCCATACTTAATAGTGATTATCATATATCATAGATGCCCATAAGGACATATTTTTAGCAAAAGATAAGATAGTAATAAATGCTACATCAGTTCAGCTCAGTCGCTCAGTCATGTCCAACTCTTTGCGACCCCATGAACCACAGCACGCCAGGCCTCCCTGTCCATCACCAACTCCCAGAGTCCACCCAAATCCATGTCCATTGAGTTGGTGATATCATCCAACCATCTCATCCTCTTTTATCCCCTTCTCCTCCTGCCTTCAGTCTTTCCCAGTATCAGGGTCTTTTCAAATGAGTCAGTCCTTCACATCAGGTGGCCAAAGTATTGGAGTTTCAGCTCCAACATCAGTCCTACAAATGAACACCCAGGACTGATCTCCTTTAGGATGGACTGGTTGCATCTCCTTGCAGTTCAAGGGACTCTCAAGAATCTTCTCCAACACCACAGTTCAAAAGCATCAGTTCTTCAGCGCTCAGCTTTCTTTATAGTCCAACTCTCACATCCATACATGACCACTGGAAAAACCATAGCCTTGACTAGATGAACATCATGACATGACTAAATCAACTGTTCTTATGTAACATAGCCACACTAATAGTGGCCACACTCATACCTGCATGGTTTGAGGAATCTGCTCTAGAGTAATTTATTGTGAAAATGGAGGTATCATGTGAAATACAAATTAAGAAATAGCAGCTAAAAATCAATCAGAAAAAAATCAGGCAAGTAACTTAGTAAGATTATCTTTCAGAAAACACTAATGATATTTTGCCTATTATGGGCAGTTTAAGAACATAGATTTTTTTCCTTATTTTTTTCCTTCTTATATTGAGATCAAAAGTACACTCTTACTTCCTTTCCTCTCATAGTTATTTTAAGCATAGCCAGATATAATAAGGACACCCTCAAGCAATAACAATGAACAAACTTAAATTTCAGAGGTTTACATTTTTATTCAAGTTGAACTTTTTCAGCAATTTCCAGAAAGCTCAAGTTAAAATTACTTACATTGAACTTTTCATGCCTTCTTTTATAATACTCTCCCCTCAACCCCGTACCCCACTACACACAAACATATCATATGGCAGCTAGAAAACTAGAGGTAAGATACCTATCTCATGATCTTATAACGTCTCCAAATGAGGGTTCAGCAAGCACAATATTCTTGCATATAACATGAAGATCCCTTTTATTTATAGTATAGCTTTGAATCATACAAACTCTGGTTTTAACCAGCTGAGTACTCATCATTCATGTATGATTTATGTTTATAACATAGTTTACCCTATTTAAGTTTGGCACAAAATGAAGGATAAAACCAAGGCCTGTTTCCAATTTGTCTAGTTAGTGTCTCAGTATTCTGATTTTTGAAACTTCCTATAATTTTCACATTTCATGCTACAGCATTTTATGTGAATTCTATATTCTGCTGCCATCATAGCTCAACAGCTACGAAATAGTTGAGGAAAAGAAAGAAGTAGTTGAGTCATAGTATGGGCCTAGAGAAGGAAATGGCAGTCCACTCCAGTATTCTTGCCTGGAGAATCCCATGGACAGAGGAGTCTGGCAAGTTACAGTCCATGGAGTCACAAGAGTAGGACACGACTTAGCAACTACACTACCATATAGTATGGGAATTAAAATCATTAAAATGTTAGTTGAATTTTCTCAGATTTACCACCTACCACCAAAGGGCTCTGTCAATATTTTGATGGGGTAATAATTTAGCACCTGATCCAGATAAAAATAATATTAGGAATAGTCAGTATCGTTCTCTTCTTTTTCACTTGAGTTAATCAACCAAGGTCCTCATCAAACCCGAGCCTGGACAATTTTATCGATTTGCTGTTTTAACAAAGATTCATGTTCATGGTTAGAACATAAGGAAAAAGTAGTGGGAAGTGCCATTCATCTCCTGTCAGGCCAGGGTACTCTGGGAGAAGGGTGCCTCTCAATTAAGGGATGTGGAACTAAAGAAGGAAAAAAGTCATATGTCTGAATGGGCAGCAGCTGACACAGCCAAGGGTCCTCACTTCCACCTCCTTCCTGTTTCAACATGGAGGATTTTTGAGACTAACATAGAGGAATAATTAGAGGCAATAGTGAGCCTCCAAATGGACTCCCTACAAAACTACATAAGCATCCAGAAGCCTTGTCCAAGCTCTGAAGGCTTCACCTCATCTCTAGTAAGCGGCAGCAGGCTCTGCAAGCTGTCTCAGCTCTTTCCTCTCCAGTTCTTTCAGGCTCGGCATTGCTTCTCCCTGGATACCTCTTCACTGAAGCAGTCTCCAACAAGGCAGCTGTACCAGCGGCTCTGTGTCTTCATCTATCTTCATTTGAGATTCCTAATTGGGGATCTCTGCCAACAAGCTGGGAGATGGCCAAGACACCTTCTGGCCTGCAAGACCACCCACTGACTCACAGAGGACCTACCTCCAGGCAGATGCAGACCCTCCTCAGAGCTATGGCTAAAGGAAGACAGACTGCGTTCAGCTCCCATTGTTCATCCTCAGCCTGTTGCCCTTGGGTGGAGAGCAAACTCCACTAGGGAGGCAGAGGCCCTGCTGCCCAGAGGTAATTTTAATCCTATCCATTAGAAAACAATGCCATAGAATTTCAGAAGGGGCCATGCTTTCTCAGAGGAATGTTACAATCACTGTCAGTGCAACAAGCAGCAAAATGCAATGAATTTAGCCTAGGTTACTAACCTGAGCATCACATGGAGTGCACTCCTGAAACAAGCACCCCTATTTGTTCCCCAGTATATCAAGTGGATGTAGCTCCCACCAAAAGCAGAAAATAAGTCTGTAATGATAGAAGATAGACTGAGAAAAGTTGTAAAGGAAGCACCAAAAAAAATTGCTTTCATAATGGGTCACATAGTCGGACATGACAGAGCAGTTGAGCATACACACAAGCGTTTTGTAATATTTGGAGACAAGCATCTCCAACTGTTGAGAATTTGCTTTTTGAATGCAGCCACTAATAATGGAACACAATGACACTAAAAATCCCTTATCTTAGACTGGAGTTGCTTAGGAGCTGAGAACAATAATTACCAAAAGCTCTCCTCTTTTCAGCCTCTGGTAATGAGAGCTGAAGAAACTCAGCATGAACAACTATGTCTCAGGAATTCCCTGTCTCTTTCTAAACAATGCTGATGAAACAGATATGGTAAAAACATCAAAAAAGAATCACATCTCTTGGAAGATCTGCTTCCCAAACTATCCTGAAGCTCATCCTAGGACAAATATGGATATTAGCACACTGAAAGAAGGTTACATGAATATAGAAGGGGAGAAATGTAAATTCTGCAAGAACTGTGTCTTCTGCCCCCAAACTAGACTACATTCTAAGTCAGCAAAGAATCTAAGAAGTTACATTACCAGTGCCTGAATTGTTTTTCCCCCATATGCCACATACACAATACCAATACCATACATAATACCAATATCTGTTTTGGAGATAAGTATAAATGGCTTCCAATTTTGTCACATTCTTTCCTGCTCAAACATGAAGTAATTAAAATCTTTTACGTTGAGAGGATAGCATGATTCTTAGGAAAGAAACTGGAAGAAATCTAACTTCCCCTCTCTTTTTGTCCATTCAATCAAGGAGTTCTGTTTGCTTTTAGTCGCCAAGTGAGGACCAGTGTAGCAAATGCTTCTGGCTTCCTCTACCATTTCATCCGCTAGAGTACCTGCATTTTTGAACAAGGTAATGGGTGACATCTTCTGAGGATAAAGGCATGGAAGGATGGAGGGAGAGAGGGAGGGGTGAAGTGAGAGAGAGAGGGAGTTGGGGGAGTGTGAAGACAGAAGATCTCGGCAGGCTGTTCAGATTTAAATTTTGGTCTCTTTTTGATGTTGTTACTGCTGCTGCTAATATATTACTGACCTCTTTCATATTTGCTATAAATGAACAAAATTATAACCAATTAACCTTAACCTTTTTCTTTTGCTGTTATAACTACTGTTCCTTTAGGCGGCTCACAAAGAGAGCACATTTGGGTAATAAATGCCTTTTATTTTTGCCCTTTGTGTCCATGGAACATCTTAATGAAATGTTTAGATTTGAAATATGTTAAGTGTAACTAAGGTAGCATAGTTGGCTTAAAACTCAAAGTTAAAAAAATGAAAATCATGTCATCTAGCCCCATCAATTTATGGCAAATAGGGTAAAAGTCAAAACAGGGACAGATTTTACTCGGGGTGGGGGGCTCCATAATCACTGTGAACATTGATAGCAGCCATGAAATTAAAAGATGCTTGCTCTTTGGAAGGAAAGCTATGACAAACCTAAACAGCATATTAAAAGGCAGAAGCATCACTTTGCTGACAAAGGTCCATCTAGTCAAAGCTATGGTTTTTCCAGGAGTCATGTACAGATGTGAGAGATGGACTATAAAGAAAGCTGAGAGCCAAAGAATTGATGCTTTTGAAGTGTGGTGCTGGAAAAGACTCTTGAGAATTCCTTGGACAGTAAGGAGATCAAACCAGTCAACCCTAAAGGAAATCAGTCCTGAATATTCATTGGAAGAACTGATGCTAAAGCTGAAGCTCCAATCCTTTGGCCACCTGATGTGAAGAACCAACTCACTGGAGAAGAGCCCGATGCTGGGAAACATTGAGGGCAAGAGGAGAAGGGGATGACAGAGGATGAGATAGTTGGATGGCATCACTGACTCAATGGACATAAGTTTGAGCAGACACCGGGAGATAGAGAAGGACAGGGAATGCTCACATGCTGCAGTTCATGGGGTTGCAAGAGTCAGACATGACAGTGGCTGAACAACACAAAAGTAGCATACAGACAAAATGCATGCATCTAGATTACCTGAGTTTGATAATTCTTTTGGAATTCATAACATAATGAAGCCGGAAGAAAACTTAGAGGTCAAGTATGTTTTGAAACACTGTCTTCCCATTTAAGTTGAATATGCCTTGAAGTCTCTCAAAATCTGTTGGCAGCTTCCCAGTATGGGCCACCATTGCTCTCACAGGGGCTATTATCTCTGGCCATTCTTCAACTCAATTTCTTCCTCCTCTCAGCACCTTTCCACTGTTATTCTCTCTCCTTGATACCTCAGTCATCTTTCAGGGTTCAGTTTAAATGTCATTTCCTTTCAGTTTTCCTGATCCTCCCTCTCACTCCTAGGCTCTGTAGCACTTGTCCTCAATTTGCCTTTCATTGATGTGTTGGAACCAAATCATTGGAGTTCGCCAGACTCAATGGTGAACATCTATTCTCAATTTCATTTTCAGTAACCGCATATTGGCAGCATGAAACTGGCCAATGTGGAAGTATTTAAATCACCTAAATTGGAAAATGCTACAAATTAAAGCTTCTTCCCTGCCTCCCTCCTTTTCCATTGGTCTTGCGGCTCCTAGTACATATTCACCAAAGACCTTTTGATTATTTGTTATCACACATTTTACTGTGTGATCTTTGCTGAATATTTTTCCTGTCTTCTTTTTAGATGGTAAATTTCATGATACCACAGACCTTATCCCTTAACTGCTGATTCCAAGTCAGTGCCTAGAAAATAGTATATGGTGCTTAATAAAAAACCAAGTCACTAATTTACATAAAATACTTGGTTAAAAAATATTAACTTCAAAATTAATGTGATTACTGTAAAAATGTTGAAAAATATCACACACAGTAAATAAAGTAAATAACATGCAGAACCTACCATAGAAGCAATCACTGTTCAGATTTTGGTGAATGTCATTTATGATTTTCTCCTAGTTATAAACATATAATGTAGATATTTATGTGCATTTTATGGTTTTTACACAAAATACTATGTTTTAAAATACATTGTGAATGAATCTATGTGTTGTGAATGTCTTTCTATGTTTATCTATCATTTATTTATCTATGTACACATATATATACTTTACCAATTTAATGTCTTTTTGAATGTACCATATTATTTTACCAATAATCTGGGGAGAATTTGAATTTTTTGACATAATAAATTTGTAATCAATATTCATATCTGTATTTCCTTTTATAATTCTATGATCATTTCCTTAATATGGAGTACAGTAATTACTTGTTTAAATGGGTTTTTAAATATGAATTTCCAAATTACCTTCTAGCAATTGAATTATTAATTTCATTACATATAAGGGTTTTTTCCTCCAAACCCTCTCAATCACTAGATATTACCTGCACGTCTCCCAAAGAGAGGAGCCAAAAATATATCTAGCCTTAATTTGAAGTAAGGTAGTACATTTTTCAAAATGAAAAGTAATAACCCCAAATAATAGAAAACCCTAGAAGATAAACCATTTCGTTATTTGGAGAATATATTCCTTCTCTCTCCAAATAAATCTACTAAATTCTTTGAGGCAAGACATTCTGTTAAGATCATCTCTGAAGATCTGGTCCTGCAAATTTGATGAGAAAAAAATCAGGTGAAATGGAAATGATTGTTTATACCTTAGAGACTAAATAGAGTATGTGCAGAGAATTTCCTCAAGTAGGAGGAGCCAATAGTGACCTTAGTTCAGTGGCTCAGTCATGTCCAACTCTTTGTGACACCATGGACTACAGCACACCAGGCTTCCCTGTCCGTGACCAACTCCCGTAGCTTGCTCAAACTCATGTCCATTGAGTCAGTGTTGCCATCCAACCGTCTCATCCTCTGTCGTCCCCTTCTCCTCCTGCCTTCAATCTTTCCCAGCATCAGGGTCTTTTCCAATGAGTCAGTTGTTCGCATCAGGTGGCCAGCGTATTAGAGTTTCAGCTTCAGCATCAGTCCTTCCAATGAATATTCAGGACTGACTTCCTTTAGAATTGACTGGTTTGATCTCTTTCCAGTCCAAGGGACTCCCAAGAGTCTTCTCCAATACCATAGTACAGCTTTCTTTATAGTGTCTAGTTTTCTTTATAGTCCAACTCTCACTACTGGAAAAACCATAGTTTTGACAAGATGGACCCTTGTCGGCAAAGTGATGACTCTGCCTTTTAATATGCTGTCTGATTAGGTCATAGCTTTCCTCCCAAGGAGCAAGTGTCTTTTAATTTCATGGCTGCACTCACCATCTGCAGTGATTTTGGAGCCCAAGAAAATAAAGAAAATAAAGTGTGTCACTGTTTCCATTGTTTCCCCATCTATTTTCCATGAAGTGATGGGACCAGATGCCATGATCTTACCTTTTTTAATGTTGAATTTTAAGCCAGCTTTTTCACTCTCCTCTTTCACTTTCATCAAGAGGCTCTTTAGTTCCTCTTCACTTTCTGGCATAAAGGTGGTATCATTTGTGTATCTGTGGTTATTGATATTTCTGATATGCAGCAATATCAATAACCTCAGACCTCCATAAGACCTTAGATTTTAGAGATACTACCATCCCTGGGAGCTATCCAGGGTACTAGATTGTAGCTCTGTCTGACCCAAAGGACCAGAGCTCTGGGTCTCTGTGATTCTAACTTTTGTTGTAGTTCCACCTTGACTCCCCAAATTCCCACTTCCACTCCAAAACCAAAGCTATTCTGTACAAAACCAATTTAAAAATGAACCAACCGATTTTCTCAACTGTGTCTAAAGAAGTTTTGCCTAATTCTTTTGCTTTCTTGCCTACTACTTGTTCCTGTAACCTGTCATTTATGTCCCCAAATATACAGCCTGATTCTCTAGTTAGATATCAGAAACAAGCCCTTTAGTAGTGACTGCCATGTACAGTAGAAACCATTGCCTATTTATTGTTTACATCTACTTGTCAGGAAAACTTGAAAAGTCTGAGCAAGTTTGCAAAGACCAGAAAAACTCCCACTGTCACATGGATCTTCTAGATTCCTATTTTACCATGAACAAAAATTTTCCCCATGAATTCAATTATTGATATTATGTTCCCTTCCTTTTTATCCAATATATTTTCTTACTACTTTCAAGCTTGTCTTTGTCTCTTTTAAGAAATATTCGTTGAATTATACCAGCATTTCAAAAGTCTTCTTAAATAGTAGTATTCTTCTGAAAACTGGATAAAAAGAAAATGTCAAGTCCAGTGAACCCAAGGGTTAAAACATGTGTTTCACGTGTTAAATAGCTAAGATTTATGGCACCTCCAGAAATTTGAGTCTTTCATTTAACTATGATAGTGAATTTGGTCCCCAAGAGGCTTGAAGCCATTGCTTTGGGTACCAAGATTTTTTTTTTAACTAACTGTAGCATGCCTGCTTGGCTGTTTTTAGGGACAACTCCCAAAACAGGAGAGGAAAATGAGAAATACACTCATTGCCCACACTTTTAGATGAAGACCATAACAGCTATAATTTTATTTCTAGCAAATAACCTAAGACTACAGATCTCTTTATTAGGTTATGCAGGAATCTCCCACAAAGTCAGCACACCTCTCAATCCTGTCAAAGCAAAGCCCACCAACAAAAGTGTCTAAACAGCATATATGGAACCTATAACTAGCTTTTAAAATCTTACTCTTATAGAAAGGAAAAGATATAAAGTGTAATCAAAAATTTGAAAAAATTTGCAATAAAAAGCACAAAAGAGAATCCTGGAAGACCAAATTCCTCTAATTAGGATAAAATTACATTCAAAGAAAAGAATGACAAACAGCAAGATATGAAAAAAAGGTTAATTTTGTAATAGTAATACATTTTTTCAGTTCAGAGTTTCAAAATGGATTCAAAATGGATTCTAATTTAGTTCAGGGCAACTTCAGGACAAAATAGACTTTTAAGAGACCTGTAAAAACAAACTAAAATAAATTCCTAGATATCAAAATATCCTTTAAGTCCAATTGGTGAGTATAAATTAATTAAAAAATAGATTAAATTTCTGACAGTACCCATTGAGTTAAGAAAATTATACTGGTTAGAAAATGCATTGCACTGAACACAAAATATTTGAAAAATAGCTTGAAAGTTTTGCGAAGTCTACAATATATCAGAATTTCAGTTCAGTTCAGTTCAGTTCAGTCGCTCAGTCATGTCCGACTCTCCGCGACCCCATGAATCACAGCACGCCAGGCCTCCCTGTCCATCACCAACTCCCGGAGTTCACTCAAACTCATGTCCTCAGAGTCGGTGATGCCATCCAGCCATCTCATTCTCTGTCGTCCCCTTCTCCTCCCGCCCCCAACCTTTCCCAGCATCAGAGTCTTTTCCAGTGAGTCAACTCGTCGCCTGAGGTGGCCAAAGTATTGCAGTTTCAGCTTTAGCATCAGTCCTTCCAATGAACACACAGAATCGATCTCCCTTAGAATGGACTGGTTGGATCTCCTTGCGGTACAAGGGACTCTCAAGAGTCTTTTCCAACTCAATCCTAATTTTGTTGCATTTTCAAATATTAACCTTTGGTATTTAAGAGTATCTTCACAAACTGAGAGGAACTATCTCTAAAGGGCTGCTATATAAAATATATAGTACAAAGGTTGTATACTGAAGGATAGATTTACTAATCTGCATTTGATCGATATAGAATCTCAACAAAAACACATAAAAATTCAATATGGGAAGAAAACAGTTAACGCTAGGGGCAGGCACAGTCTGGGTGGAGGTAGGTGTCCCCTGGTGAGCACCTGCCATTTTTCAAATGCGCTTACCTCTATTCAGTTTGTCTTCTTTGATACTCATCTCTGACTTCCTTCCTCTATTTCCCCTTTTCTATATATTTTAATCTTTTCTTGCTCTTTTCATGTCATTCCTTTTTTTTTTTAGTTTTTATTTATTTATTTAGTTTTTATTTATTTACTTTTTAAAAAAATTTTACAATATGATATTGGTTGGTTTTGCCATACATTGACATGAATCTGCCCCAGGTGTACGTACATTCCCCTTCCTGAACCCCCCTTCCCACGTCCCTCCTCCCCTTATCCTCCCTCTGGGTCATCCCTGTGCACCAGCCCCGAGCATCCTGTATCATGCGTTGAACCTGGACTGGTGATTCGTTTCACACATGACAATATACATGTTTCAATGCCTTTCTGCCAAATATCCCACCCTCACCATCTCCTACAGAGTCCCAAAGATTGTTCTATACACCTGCATCTCTTTTGCTGTCTCATATACAGGGTTATCATTGCCATCTTTCTAAATTCCATATATATGCATTAGTATACTGTATTGGTGTTTTTCTTTCTGGCTTACTTCACTCTGTATAATAGGCTCCAGTTTCATCCACCTCATTAGAACTGATTCAAATGCATTCTTTTTAATGGCTGAGTAATAGGGCAGAAAGTGAAGAGGAACTAAAAAGCCTCTTGATGAAAGTGAAAGAGGAGAGTGAAAAGGTTGACTTGAAGCTCAACATTCAGAAAACAAAGATAGTGGCATCTGGTCCCATCACTTCATGGGAAATAGATGGAAAAACAGTGGAAATAGTGTCAGACTTTATTTTTTGGGCTCCAAAATCACTGCAGATGCTGATTGCAGCCATGAAATTAAAAGACACTTACTCCTTGGAAGGAAAGTTATGACCAACCTAGATAGTATATTAAAAAGCAGAGACATTAATTTGCCAACCAAGGTCCGCCTAGTCAAGGCTATGGTTTTTCCCATGGTCATGTGTGGATGTGAGAGTTGGACTGTGAAGAAAGCTGATCAACGAAGAATTGATGCTTTTGAACTGTGGTGTTGGAGAAGACTCTTGAGAGTCCCTTGGACTGCAAGGAGATCCAACCAGTCCATTCTAAAGGAGATCAATCCTGCTGGGTGTTCATTGGAGGGACTGATGCTAAAGCTGAAACTGCAATACTTTGGCCACCTCAGGCGACGAGTTGACTCACTGGAAAAGACTCTGATGCTGGGAAACGTTGGGGGCGGGAGGAGAAGGGGACGACAGAGAATGAGATGGCTGGATGGCATCACCAACTGTGGACATGAGTTTGAGTGGACTCCGGGAGTTGGTGATGGACAGGGAGGCCTGGTGTGCTGTGATTCATGGGGTCGCGGAGAGTCGGACATGACTGAGCGACTGAACTGAACTGAACTGAATACTCCACTGTGTATATGTACCAAAGCTTTCTTATCCATTCGTCTGCAGATGGACATCTAGGTTGCTTCCATGTCCTCGCTATTATAAACAGTGCTGCGATGAACATTGGAGTACATGTATCTCTTTCAATTCTGGTTTCCTCAGTGTGTATGCCCAGGAGTGTGATTGCTGAATCATATGGCAGTTCTGTTTCCAGTTTTTTGAGGAATCTCCACACTGTTCTCCATAGTGGCTGTACTAGTTTGCATTCCCACCAACAGTGTAAGAGGGTTCCCTTCTCTCCACACCCTCTCCAGCATTTGTTGCATGTAGACTTTTGGATAGCAGCCATTCTGACTGGTGTGAAATGGTATCTCATTGTGGTTTTGATTTGCATTTCTCTGATTATGAGGGATGTTGAGCATTTTTTCATGTGTTTGTTAGCCATCTTTATGTTTCTTTGGAGAAATGTCTGTTTAGTTCTTTGGCCCATTTTTTGATTGGGTCGTTTATTTTTCTGGAATTGAGCTGCAGGAGCTGCTTGTATAGATACAGAAATGCATACAGCTCTAAAACATATACATGTGTGATTGTATATTATTTTTTATCTGTATCTAGATAAAATGTTAATGATAAAAATGTAAAATGATAAACTGTTAATAAACATGGAATTTAGGGTGATTTAACATTTGTGTTTTTTCCTTGTCTGTATTTTTCCTGAATAAATATGGATTTTCTTCAGTAAAAAAAAAAAAGAAAGAAAAAAAGGTTAAGAAGGACTTTAGAAAATTGGAAGCATTTACAAAAATAAAAAATTTCTAAAAGTAAATAAATACATAAATAAAAGCTTTTTAAAAAATCATGGCATCTCAGAATATTAAAGATATGAAAATCTTGCAGGAATGTATAATGAGAAATTTTTAAAAAGATATCAGCCAATTAATAAGTTACTGTAAAGGCTTTGGGGAAGATCAGAAAATTTACCATTATGTTTAACAAGGTGCTTGAAGATACATGCCATCAAAATGAGAGAGTCAACCATGAAAAGTAAATGACGAAAGATTCACAAGACAATGAATTCAGCCTAGAAAGACCATCAAAAGAAATCACAGGATGACAACTACATCAGTCCTTCATAGTAACTGATGATTCAGACTAGAGCAAGTCAATGGATATACCTGGAAAGAGGTCTTAGACTACAAAGCCATCAATATATTATACAATATAATGAAGTTTTAAAATTAAAGTAAGGATGAAATCTGACTCAAAGGCATGTATATTCTAAAGCTATCTAGACACATTTCCACAGTTGTGCTAATTTACAGCTTAAATTATAGTGTAGATCAGTTCCAATTTATTACACATATGCCTACATCCTGGGATTCAGCCATTAAAAAGAATACATTTGAATCAGTTCTAATGAGGTGGATGAAACTGGAGCCTATTATACAGAGTGAAGTAAGCCAGAAAGAAAAACACCAATACAGCATACTAACGCATATATATGGAGAAGGCAATGGCAAGCCACTCCAGTGTTCTTGCCTGGAGAATCCCAGGGACGGGGGAGCCTGGTGGGCTGCCGTCTATGGGGTCACACAGAGTCGGACACGACTGAAGTGACTTAGCAGCAGCAGCAGCAACGCATATATATGGAATTTAGAAAGATGCAAATGATAACCCTGTATACGAGACAGCAAAAGAGACACAGATGTATAGATCAGTCTTTGGGACTCTGTGGGAGAGGGTGAGGGTGGGATGATTTGGGAGAATGGCATTGAAACACGTATGTTGTCATATGTGAAATGAATCACTAGTTCAGGGTCAATGCATGTAGGATGCTCGGGGCTGGCATGCGGGGATGACCCAGAGGGAGGATAAAGGGAGGAGGGAGGTGGCAGGGGGGTTCAGGAGGGGGAACTTATGTAAACCTGGGGCGAATTCATGTCAATGTATGGCAAAACCAACCAATATAATATTGTAAAATAATTTGCCTCCAATAAAAAATTAATTAATTACCCCCCAAAAATAGACATTTAGAAGCCTGAAATTTTTTAAATAGCCACAAACTAAAACAAAATTAAAATTAAAAGGAAAGTACAAGTTCATTTACGAATCAAGAAAATAAATACAACTAAATTGGAGATGAGGCTAGAAGGAGATAATTCTCCATGACCGGATAATTTTTTGTTGTGGGGGACTGTCCTGTATATCATGTTAGTAGCACCTTCCTTGAGTTGTGACAATCCAAAATGTCCCCTGACATTGTCCCTGCCTTCTGGGGGTAAAAATCATTCCTGGCTAAGAATCATTTTATCCTTATCATCTCTCTATCTAAGAAGAAATTATAATTTATGACACATTTATTTGGAAGAATTTAATTAGTAGGGTTATACACCTATTTGACAATATGAAAAAGCTTTAGCATTTTTTTAGCCACATTGCATACTCCTACTAATCCAACTGATCAATTTGTTTTAATTAATGACTTTTCCTGTGTTTATAGTGGCTAATCCTTCAATTCACTGAGACAATGATGTGAAGATGATTATAGCTCTACTAAAGAATATTTTTCATGTATCTCAACTAGTTATTAGTTGTGATATTCAGGTAGACATTAATTCCAAAATATGTTTAGAGGTTATAAAATATTTAACTATTAATTTACTGTCACACTAAACTATTAGATCAGAAAAGAAATTCACAGTCATGGTCTCAGGTGCTAGGATGGCTTAAAAAAATCTTTTTTTAACTTCAGAAGTAGGACATGCCACTGTCAATGAGAGGAGCATGCATGTGTGTGTATGTGTGTGTGTGCACATATTTCCTTTCTCCCTATTCCAAACTCCTTCTTTCTTTGGAGAATCACTGTTAATAATTTGGTATGATCATTTCCAAACAATATTCTATACACAAAGACATAAGTGTCTTACAAAAGATTTCAAATATTAATAGTTTCTATGCTTTCCTTGTGCACAAGTTTCTCTATTCACGCAAACATATAGATTCCAAAAATAAATGTATTCTTCTCTTACCACTCCAAATTTTTCTTCATTAGTGAAAAAAGAATGGAAAGAAATTCAAGAAAATATTAGGAGAGTCATGTTTGAAAACCATGACTGTGATTGAGTGATTGTTTTTTTTTTATTCCTGTTTTTCAAATGTTTCATGCTACATTTCAAATGAAAACATAAACATTTTAAATATAAAAACATTACAAATCCTTTCTAAAAGAATTGTCATAGTAAAAAAGAAAGAAAGAAAGCTATCCACATATTCTAAAGTAAATTTTCTAGTGTTTTACTTGACGAAATATATTTGTAACCAATTAAAAATGTTTGCTTTAAACCTATCCATGACATTTTTTGACCTGAGTCGTATATGCCAGAAATCTGAGGCCAACAGCGAGGGAGCCAGTCCGAAGACAGACATTCACAGACAGCTCTTGTCAACACAGTGGTTCATTTTGTCTTCTCCCCACACATGCACCTCTAAAAAGCATTGCAAGCACACGCTGATTCCCCTGTGCAGAATTAAAGCCGCTATCACATTCCCAGATCTTAGGAAAAGGAAAGTTTTTTCTAGTACTGCTACCCAGTGGTGGATCATAAAGCTTCTAAGAAAACAGGTATTTAAATCTCTTATCTTCCTTTCCACCCTCCTGCATGTTCTTTCCCCTATTCTCAATCAACTTTATAACCATGGACTTTCTGTGGAACTGTACATCCAAAAAAGTTTTCCCCTCCTCTGCATTCCTGAAACATATGATTTTTATAATACTAATCCAGAATTAAATTATTATATTTGTTATTGTTGTCATATTAGATTTCCATCTTCAACTTGATTATGAAGTTCTGTAAGTGAGACTCTACTAGGTTCTTCAAGGTTTCTCCCACTACATAAAACTCAGCTAAACATTCCGGTACCGCTAAGAAAAGTCTATGTGGAAATTTCCTTTTTTCTTTTCAAAGATAACTTGCTTGTCTCCTTCTGGAGTCTCAGTGCCTTTTCTCTCTTTGCAAATATTGACCCCCAGCTTCTTCTTGGCAGTTGCTTTGCTATCTGCTTTCATCTGATCACATAGAAAGACTGTAAGAGTTAGTCAGCAGGATGGGGTGGATAGAACTTCTCAGATGTCTGCACTTTATTTCTATGAATGTGGATCCATTTTTCAGGAGGATCTCTTACAGAGAGTTCACTAGAAGAGCTATGCAAGAACATGCCACATTGATTAACCTCTCTAATATTCAATTTCCTATACTTTGAAATAATAATGATACCTATCTTCCTTAGCTGTCAGGAAGATTAATGCAATAACAATAGTTAAAAGAATTCTGCAGAATGAATGGCCCAGAGTTAGCATTATTACCACCAACACTATCATTTTAATTGTCATCACAAAACCATATGGCAGCAACCGCTCTGTCTTTTGTGAGATGGTTGGTAAAACAATATTCTCTATACTTAGTGTCTTTTATGTTTCTCTTATATTATAATATTTTCTAAGAATGGACTCCAAATGTAATTTTCCCAGATAGCTCTCCAAAACAATTGCAGGAAGGTCTTAGTTATATGTATCAAAGTCCAGACAAAAATGTCAAGTCACTTACCCAGAAGATCTAGTGTTTATCTGGGATCGCACTGAGCACTCAGTTCAGTTCAGTTCAGTTCAGTCGCTCAGTTGTGTCCGACTCTTTGTGACCCCATGAATCACAGCACCCATGCCTCCTTGTCCATCACCAACTCCCGGAGTTCACTCAAACTCATGTCTATCGAGTCGGTGATGCCATCCAGCCATCTCATTCTCTGTCGTCCCTGTCTCCTCCCACCCCCAATCCCTCCTAGCATCAGACTCTTTTCCTAGATTGCCTAATTCACAGAACACATTTTCTATCTGAGGGAGGTGGAAGGAATGGGAGTGAACTGAAAGCTCTGCCAAAACAACAAAAGATGCTTGTCCAAAAAGTGAGAGGAAGGAAAAAGTACTATTGGAAAAGCAAAGTGTTATCCTTAGAATATCTATTAAGTTACGTATACAATTACATTAGTTAACCAAAAATAATTTAAGAAAATAAATTACATTAAATAAATCAAATAAAATCAGGAATTAGTGAAAAACATTAAATCCAATAAGTTGTTTTAAATTCAAAGAAAGAGCATAAATTAAAGAAAACTTCCTAATGTCTTGAAAATAACTAAAGCAATTAAAAAGATATAGCATCAGTACTCTGCTGATACTTTCACAAATCAATACTACAGTTATACTAAGAAATTTTTCACATTTTAATGGGCTAAAATTACCAGAGGGGAAAGTGTATATCTTAGATGTACAATTCAATAAGTTTGAACAAAAGTATACATCTGTGGAACCAATCAACATGTGGAATACTTCCATCACCTCAGTTTCCTTCTGGCCCCTTGCACTTAATCTCCATTCCTCATAAAACAACTTCTGATTTTCATTACCATATATCAGAAATGCTGATTCTTGCACTTGACATAAATGAGATCATACAAGATCAGAAAAAGAATTTTTATATGTGACCTTGAAAGAAACCAAACCAGTTCAAGTAGCTCTATTGGGGCAGTGGTATGATACGTGAAATGTAATTCAGACTTAAATTGAAGAAAGTATGGAAAACCACTAGACCATTCAGATATGACCTAAATCAAATCCCTTATGATTATACAGTGGAAGTGAGAAATAGATTTAAGGGACTAGATCTGATAGATAGAGTGCCTGATGAACTCTGGACGGAGGTTCGTGACATTGTAAAGGAGACAGGGACCAAGATCATCCCCATGGAAAAGAAATGCAAAAAAGCAAAATGGCTGTCTGAAGAGGCCTTACAAATAGCTGTGAAAAGAAGAGAAAAGGAAAGGAGAAAAGGAAAGATATAAGCATCTGAATGCAGAGTTCCAAAGAATAGCAAGGAGAGATAAGAAAGACTTCCTCAGTGATCAATGCAAAGAAATAGAGGAAAACAACAGAATAGGAAAGACAAGAGATTTCTTCAAGAAAATTAGAGATACCAAGGGAACATTTCATGCAAAGATGGGCTCGATAAAGGACAGAAATGGTATGGACCTAACAGAAGCAGAAGATATTAAGAAGAGGTGGCAAGAATACACAGAAGAACTGTACAAAAAAGATCTTCATGACGAAGATAATCACGATGGCGTGATCACTCACCTGGAACCAGACATCTTGGAATGTGAAGTCAAGTGGGCCTTAGAGAGCATCACTACGAACAAAGCTAGTGAGGTGATAGAATTCCAGTTGAGCTATCTCAAATCTTGAAAGATGATGCTGTGAAAGTGCTGCACTCAATATGCCAGCAAATATGGAAAACTCAGCAGTGGCCACAGGACTCGAAAAGGTCAGTCTTCATTCCAATCCCAAAGAAAGGCAATGCCAAAGAATGCTCAAACTACCGCATAATTGCACTCATCTCACACGCAAGTAAAGTCATGCTCAAAATTTTCCAAGCCAGGCTTCAGCAATATGTGAACCGTGAACTCCCAGATGTTCAAGCAGGTTTTAGAAAAGGCAGAGGCACCAGAGATCAAATTGCCAACATCTGCTGGATCATGGAGAAAGCAAGAGAGTTCCAGAAAAACATCTCTTTCTGCTTCATTGACTTGCCAAAGCCTTTGACTGTGTGGATCACAATAAACTGTGGAACATTCTGAAAGAGATGGGAATACCAGACCACCTGACCTGCCTCTTGAGAAACCTGTATGCAGGTCAGGAAGCAACAGTCAGAACTGGACATGGAACAATAGACTGGTTCCAAATAGTAAAAGGAGTATGTCAAGGCTGTATATTGTCACCCTGCTTATTTAACTTATATGCAGAGTACGTCATGAGGAACGCTGGGCTGGAAGAAGCACAAGCTGGAATCAAGATTGCCAGGAGAAATATCAATAACCTCAGATATGCAGATGACACTACCCTTATGGCAGAAAGTGAAGAGGAACTCAAAAGCCTCTTGATGAAAGTGAAAGAGGAGAGTGAAAAGGTTGACTTGAAGCTCAACATTCAGAAAAGAAAGATCATAGCATCTGGTCCCATCACTTCATGGGAAATAGATGGAAAAACAGTGAAAACAGTGTCAGACTTTATTTTTTTGGGCTCCAAAATCACTGCGGATGCTGATTGCAGCCATGAAATTAAAAGATGCTTACTCCTTGGAAGGAAAGTTATGACCAACCTTGATAGTATATTAAAAAGCAGAGACATCACTTTGCCAACAAAGGTCCGACTAGTCAAGGCTATGGTTTTTATTTTCCCGTGGTCATGTGTGGATGTGAGAGTTGGACTGTGAAGAAAGCTGATTGCCGAAGAATTGATGTTTTGAACTGTGGTGTTGGAGAAGACTCTTGAGAGTCCCTTGTACCGCCAGGAGATCCAACCAGTCCTTTCTAAAGGAGATCAATCCTGGGTGTTCATCGGAAGGACTGATGCTAAAGCTGAAACTGCAATACTTTGGCCACCTCATGCGACGAGTTGACTCACTGGTAAAGACTCTGATGCTGGGAGGGATTGGGGGCAGGAGGAGAAGGGGACGACAGAGAATGAGATGGCTGGATGGCATCACCGACTCTATGGACATGAGTTTGCGTGAACTCCGGGAGTTGGTGATGGACAGGGAGGCCTGGTGTGCTGTGATTCATGGGGTAGCTGAGAGTCGGACACGACTGAGCGACTGAACTGAACTAAACTGAACTGAATCTCTGACCGATCACAAATATGTTTCACTAATATTTATTTGTACATTGTCCCAGACTATACCATACCATTTTCTTAATTGTTATTTGCATTAGGATAGGAATGGCTAAAACAAATAAAGGTTAATATAGAACGTTCAGTGGAAAATACTCCTCACCGCTGCACAATATGTGAATCATGGTGCATTCATGCATGCTGAGTAGCTTCAGTTGTCCAACTCCTGCAGCCCCATGGACTGTAGCCTGTCAGGCTCCTCTGTCCTTGGGATTCTCCAGGCAAGAATACTGGAGTGGGTTGCCATGCTCTCCTCCAAGGGATCTTCCCAGCCCAACGATGAAACCCATGTCTCCTGGGTCTTCTGCACTGCAGGCAGACTCTGTACTGCTGAGCCACCAAGGAAGCCCCATGAATCATGGTAGTCACTTACAAAACTACCTAAATTTGCATAATGCCATAAGTTGCCATTTCCTTCTCCAAAGCTAAAAAGGGTACTTGCTAAACAAATAACTTGAGGAACCTCCTTCTTGTAATGATTAGACAAGTGTCAACAAAAGACAGTAAATGTGTATGAAGCTTAATGTGCAACATGGAAAGTCAGGTGAAGTGTGAATGGCTCAGCACTTGGGAATGGAGCCCAGTGTGGAGTGCGGGTGGGGCACTAGGGAGGATCACCACAAGGAGTGGAGATTGATGCCAAGCATCCTCAGAGATCCCGAGTCACTCTTCCTGACCTGTCACCATTTCCTTCCCTAAAATGAAGGCACACAGAAATTTTTTCAGAAGAAGAAGGAAAAATAGCAGACACTCCTAGGATTGAAGTGGTGTTTTTGGTAGAAAAACTGTTGCAACCAGAAAATATGTCAGTAATTGTTAGACAGCTAACACAGGGCTTGGGTTTCCCAGGTGGTAAAGAACCCACGTGCCAATGCAGGAGACAGAAGAGACTCAGGTGCGATCCCTGGGTCAGGAACATCCCCTAGAAGAGGGCATAGCAACCCACTCCAGTATTTTTGCCTGGAGAACCCATGGACAGAGGAGGCTGGTGGGCTACAGTCCATAGGGTTACAAAGAGTTGGACAGGACAGAAGCGATTTAGCATGCAGACATGCCTGCACACATAAGAGTTTAGCTCCTGGAAGTGGACATTGGTCATAAAGCAGAGAATAACCCCCTAATCAAGAATACAACAGTCTCCCCTTATCCTAGGGGTATATGTTTCAAGATCCCCAGTGGGTCTTGAAAGATCCCCCAGGAAGTCACACCTGAAACTGTGGATAGCACCAAGCCCTAGGTATATTGTGTTTTTTCCCTATACACACATACCTATGATAAAGTATAATTTTATAAATTAAACTTCAGACACAGTAAGAGATTAGCAACAATAAATGATAATAAAATAGAATGATCATAACAACATACTGTAATAAAAGTTATGTGAATGTGCTCTCTCTCGTTCTTTTTCTCAAAATATGTTAGTGTACAAATTTAAAGTCTTTTCATCTTAACTAAGCATTTTTCACACACTGTGGTCCTATTTTTTGTAGTTCTATGGTGTGACAGAAAAACTAGCTCAAATTTCTTTTTCCTTCCTCACGATTTTACGGGTAGGAGATTTGCTCTATGGAGCCAACCTTCCAGCCTCTGGGATAGCCAACTCCACCCTCCACTCCTCTCACATGCCCATTCAGTTTGGTTTTCTTGTCAATGTCAATGAATTTTATGTAGATGCTTGGTATACAACCAGTAAGAAGTGAACTTTTTAGCAGAATTTTAGTATAATCAGATTTAATGTTCATTCTATCCCTGATAGCTCAGTTGGTAAAGACTCCACCTGCAATGTCAAAGACCCTGGTTTGATTCCTGGGTCAGGAAGATCCACTGGAGAAGGGATTGGCTACCCACTCCAGTATTCTTGGCCTTCCCTTGTGGCTCAGCTGGTAAAGAATCCGCTTGCAATGAGGGAGACCTGGGTTCAATCCCTGGGTTGGGAAGACCCCATGGAGAAGGGAAATGCTACCCACTCCAGTATTCTGGCCTGGAGAATTCCACTATTCTGGGTTGCAGAGTCAGATACGACTGAGTGACTTTCACTTTCACTGAATATTACAGTATATACTTTTTCAAGAAATTAAACTTGATTACCGAAATAGCTACCAGTGCTAGTTAGCAACGCTAGCAAGCTGCATTTTGCAGGAACAATTTTTGGGAGTGTTTGGGTGATGGTAGTGAGGGTAGGGACAAGTAGAAGCAGCAGTGGGTAGGGAGTGGATTAGGCTAAAAGGGTTATTGCTAAACAAGTAACCTGGGAGCCTCATAGGAAGATTATAACTGTCAAATACGGTACATAAATTTGTTTCAGTTATACTCTAGGACATCTTAGAATTACAAAAGCTTTACTAGCCTAAACTTCTCTAAGGTAAAAGTAAACACCAACAGTCCTTGTTTCTAATTCATCATTAATTATAGCTAGTTCAAAAAATATAAGCACCTGTAAGTGTAATTTAAGACTTGAAGTCTTCCCCTCATTCACTTTCTAATTTACCCAAGCAAAGATTCAATTGAAATGTGAAAAATAATCTCAACATAACTTCATAACAGCATGGGGATCAAAGACATTTACAAAATCATTAATATTGCAAATATAAAAAACTGCATTATACTTACAGTTAATGCAACTTTGAAAATGTTTTAAATGCTGTTTCACTGTTCTCTTTACTAGATAGGAGTCATTTGGTGCTATGCTTCTGAAATCAAAAGACAAATATTCTATATTCAAGAGGAAAATCAGAATGATATTTTGCTTAAACAGACTTTGATCCTTTCTTTAGAAAACCTGAGAGTACAAAATAAAAATCTCATTACCAAACACCTCAGAGATTGCTCTGTATCCTCCTGCCAAACTACCACATAGGAGAAACAGAATTTGAAATTGTTTTGTCCCTTTCTTTCTCAGATGTAGATCACAAGGGCCCTTAGAAGACAGCAAGCAAAAACATTTGGAAATTAAATGATTTGCTTCATTAAAGCAAATTTTACTGTGAATTGACAGATATCTTTAGCCACAAACTCTCACATAACACCTCACTGTTTGTTTGTTTGAGAAGGAAAGTAGAGGTTTCACCTTCCTGGAAGCTAAACAGTATACAGCTTTTTGGGAAAGTTGCTTTCTTTAGAACAACCATGACACAAAGTTTATAAGAAAGAATATTTTTGTAACGTTTAGTCCATGGTAGCAGAATTTATTCCAGGGTGGAATTGTGTTTATTTACTTTAAATGGTGTGTACTGCACTTCATCTGACTTCTCCTTCACCGGAAAGATTTCTTTCTGTTCCTCACAGAGACACCACTTTCAAAAATGTAGCTGCTAGCCTAAAGCAGCTCAGAAGACAGTGTGCAGAGGGGTGCTGCCCTGAATGAGGCTCCCAGAAGCCTATGTGCATGGGCCACTTTCGCCCCAGAAGCTGGACTGTTTTAAGAATTCCGCTTAACGTAGGCAATACCCAAAAGGACTTATTAAAAGACAAAAAATTGTCCAGAAGTTTTGGACAATCTAAATGGAAATTTCATGTGATTAATAGTACTCTTGCTGCTTACTGCTCCAAATTTGTCTTTAGCATTAGATATGGTCACAAAATCTAAAATAATGATAAAGGTGATGATAGTGACAGGATCTATATTATGAACTAAGACGGTTCTGAGTGAATTTAATGGTAACCTACTTGGCTAGAAGCCAATGTCTGTGTGTGTGTATACACATAAATGAGATCCACAAATAAATATTGCTTAAGGACAAATTCTCATCTGGGTTTGTCCAGTTTGTATCCCAACGACCTGACTGAAATGAACAGGTAGAATGTACTTCGACCAGATTTCTAGAAATGATGGTGACTCTTACTGTAAGAATATGAATAAGATCAAAGAAATCATTGAAAATGACAGATCCAAATTACAAAATCAAGAAAGTATAGTCTTACTGTATGATTTAAGGGTAAATTATACCAAACAATTGCCTGAAAGCTATATAGTAGACTTCTAACATAAACTTAAAGTTTCTTCTCACAACAAATCTGATGAAAAAATTTTTACAGAATGTGGCTAAGTGAATATCTCTTCTGGTCCAAGTTGTATTACTATTTTCCAAGATTTAGCTAATCCTCATCTATCTACTCCATGAAATTGTAGCAAGACAGTCCCTGCTTTATATCAAGACTTCAGTTTCATTTCTGCTTTATGAACTTGTTCAAAGTTCACCTTAAGTACAGCTTTATCATTTGATTTTCAAGCTGTATCTAGGTTTCTCCTTTGGGCCCTGAAAAATACCAGTTTTTCTCTCCATGACCAGGGGTATTAACCCTCTTCTGTCTCTGCCAGGATGTAGAAATGGGGAGGGTTGCATTCTACTTCTTTTGTCAGAAGATTTCTGGGAAGGCCATAACAGAAATGTTAATGTTCTATTTTGATCTTTCGAATTACTATTACCCAAACATCACATTGGGCCAAATAATAAATCCAAGAGAAATAGTGCTTTTGCCTAGAAGATTATGTGTGCTAAGTTGCTTGTACGACTCTGCAATCCTTTGAACCGTAGCCTGCCAGGCTTCTCTGTCCATGGGATTCTCCAGGCAAAAATACTGAAGTGGGTTGCCATGCCATCCTTCAGGGATCTTCCCAACTCAGGGATTGAACCTGAGTCTCTTATGCTCCCTGCACTGGCAGGTGGTTCTTTAACACTAGTGCCACCTGGAAAGCCCCAAAAGAATATGTCACAGTGGCCATTTTTCATTTACCAAAACTAGATTACTTAAATGAGCTCAGCATTTATATGTTGATGTAATACAGGCAAGCAGCAAAATGAAAGCTGAACTTGAAATGGCACATCTAAACTATTTTGCTCTGGTAGCTTCAGATATGATTTTACAAAGAGCCATTAATTAAGATTCATAGTTAAAACCATTTGTACAATTAAAATAACAAAACGATGCTCAACCAAACTCTCCTGAGAGCACTTTTGATGCTAATATATATTTCCTTTCCTTTTTTTTTTTTTGCTTTTATGAAGAGTGCAATGTTCGGGTTGGTCTTACTTTAAAAAGCAATTATTTTCTAGGGAATATCCATTTAAAAAAAGAAGAAGAAACAAGGTAGTATAAAAGAATATATATTTGATGTTTTTTGTTAAATAAAGCTTGTTTTTATTACAGCTATAGTCACATGAATATGAAGAGAGCATAGTAAGGTGCGTAACTCCAAAGTCTTTTGCTCACATGGCAATTATTAGCCCATCAGCTTCATCTATGAGTCACAGCAGGTCTATACCACCATATTGTTAAGCCAATGTTTCACCTTATACAGCAGGTCTAAACTTACTATGTTAAATATCTAAAAACAACTGGCCCCTACAAATCAATTTAATTTCCTGATCCAATTATATATTTGTCACCAATAAACATACTTTCACTTCCAACAAAAACAAGTTTCTTGATAATACAAAAGAAAAATACATATAAATATATCTTTGCTGTAGTAATAACATTCTGGAGGGATGATAATTTTAAATGTATGTGAACTTTAAAAATGTAATAATAATAAATTAAATGATGAAATCAATTTAATAAATTTAAAACTGTGAAAATTTAAATTGTATATATGTCGGCTAAAAACAGAAAGGTTGATGTGCAACTTTGAAATAAGCAAAAATATATATAAGATAAAGCTGTTTAAAAATTATAAACCCTTGATTTGTGCTGCGGAAAACAGTTATTATTGAGACTCTTGACAAGAAACATGATAGTAAATATGACATCAACTCCCTACCTCAGTCAGGGATTCTTTCAGTTCAGTTCAGTTCAGTTCATTTCAGTCGTTCAGTTGTGTCAGACTCTTTGCAACCCCATGAACCACGGCACACCAGGCCTCCCTGTCCATCACCAACTCCTGGAGTTCACTCAAACTCAAGTCCATCGAGTTGGTAATGCCGTCCAGCCATCTCATTCTCTGTCATCCCCATCTCCTCCTATTCCCAATACCTCCTAGCATCAGACTCTTTTCCGGTGAGTCAACGTGTCGCATGAGGTGGCCAAAGTATTGGAGTTTCAGCTTTAGCATCAGTCCTTCCAAAGAACACCCAGGATTGATCTCCTTTAGAATGGACTGGTTGGATTTCTTTGCAGTCCAAGGGACTCTCAAGAGTCTTCTCCAGCACCACAGTTCAAAAGCATCAATTCTTCGGCGATCAGCTTTCTTCACAGTCCAACTCTCACAACCATACATGACCACGGGAAAAACCATAGCCTTGACTAGACAGACCTTGGTTGGCAAATTAATGTCTCTGCTTTTTAATATACTATCAAGGTTGGTCATAACTTTCCTTCCAAGGAGTAAGCGTCTTTTAATTTCATGGCTGCAATCAGCATCCGCTGAGTTTTTGGAGCCCAAAAACATAAAGTCTGACACTGTTTCCACTGTATCCCCATCTACTTGCCATGAAGTGATGGGACCAGATGCCATGATCTTCATTTTCTGAATGTTGAGCTTCAAGCCAACCTTTTCACTCTCCTCTTTCACTTTCATCAAGAGGCCTTTGAGTTCCTCTTCAATTTCTGCCATAAGGGTGGTGTCATCTGCATATCTGAGGTTATTGATATTTCTCCCGCAATCTTGATTCCAGCTTGTGCTTCTTCCAGCCCAGCGTTCCTCATGATGTACTCTGCATATAAATTAAATAAGCAGGGTGACAATATACAACCTTGATGTACTCCTTTTACTATTTGGAACCAGTCTGTTGTTCCATGTCCAGTTCTAACTGTTGCTTCCTGACCTGCATACAGGTTTCTCAAGAGGCAGGTCAGGTGGTCTGGGATTCCCATCTCTTTCAAGATTTTCCACAGTTTATTGTGATCAGCACAGTCAAAGGCTTTGGCATAGTCATTGAAGCAGAAATAGATGTTTTTCTGGAACTCTCTTGCTTTCTCCATGATCCAGCAGATGTTGGCGATTTGATCTCTGGTGCCTCTGCCTTTTCTAAAACCTGCCTGAACATCTGGAAGTTCACGATTCACATATTGCTGAAGCCTAGCTTGGAGAATTTTGAGCATGACTTTACTAGCCTGTGAGATGGGTGCAATTGTGTGGTAGTTTGAGCATTCTTTGGCATTCCCTTTCTTTGGGATTGGAATGAAGACTGAGCTTTTCCAGTCCTGTGGCCACTGCTGAGTTTTCCAAATTTGCTGGCATATTGAGTGCAGCACTTTCACAGCATCACCTTTCAGGATTTGAAATAGCTCAATTGGAATTCCATCATCTCCACTAGCTTTGTTAGTAGTGATGCTCTCTAAGGCCCACTTGACTTCACATTCCAAGACGTCTGGTTCCAGGTGAGTGATCACACCATAGTGATTATCTTGGTCGTGAAGATCTTTTTTGTACAGTTCTTCTGTGTATTCTTGCCACTTCTTCTTAACATCTTCTGCTTCTGTTAGGGCCATACCATTTCTGTCCTTTATCGAGCCCATCTTTGCATGAAATGTTCCCTTGATATCTCTAATTTTCTTGAAGAGATCTCTTGTTTTTCCTATTCTGTTGTTTTCCTCTATTTCTTTGCATTGATCACTGAGGAAGTCTTTCTTATCTCTCCTTGCTATTCTTTGGAACTTTGCATTCAGATGCTTATATCTTTCCTTTTCTCCTTTGCTTTTCCCTTCTCTTCTTTTCACAGCTATTTGTAAGGCCTCTTCAGACAGCCATTTTGCTATTTTGCATTTTTTTCCATGGGGATGGTCTTGGTCCCTGTCTCCTGTACAATGTCACAAACCTCCATCCAAAGTTCATCAGGTACTCTATCTATCAGATCTAGTCCCTTAAATCTATTTCACACTTCCACTTTATAATCATAAGGGATTTGATTTAGGTCATATCTGAATGATCTAGTGGTTTTCCCTACTTTCTTCAATTTCAGTCTGAATTTGGCAATAAGGAGTTCATGATCTGAGCCACAGTCAGGTCCTGGTCTTGTTTTTGCTAACTGTATAGAGCTTCTCCATCTCTGGCTGCAAAGAATATAATCAATCTGATTTCGGTGTTGACCATCTGGTGATGTCCATGTGTAGAGTCTTCTCCTGTGTTGTTGGAAGAGGATGTTTGCTATGACCAGTGCGTTCTCTTGGCAAAACTCTATTAGCCTTTGCCCTGCTTCATTCCGTGCTCCAAGGCCAAATTTGCCTGTTACTCCAGGTGTTTTTTGACTTCCTCCTTTTGCATTCCAGTCCCCTATAATGAAAAGGACATTATTTTTGGGTGTTAGTTCTAAAAGGTCTTGGAAGTCTTCATAGAACTGTTCAACTTCAGCTTCTTCAGCATTACTGGTTGGGGCATAGACTTGGATTACTGTAATATTGAATGGTTTGCCTTGGAAACGAACAGAAATCATTCTGTCATTTTGAGATTGCATCCAAGTACTGCATTTCGGACTCTTTTGTTGACCACGATGGCAACTCCATTTCTTCTAAGGGATTCCTGCTCACAGTAGTAGATATAATGTTCATCTCAGTTAAACTCACCCGTACCAGTCCATTTTAGTTCACTGATTCCTAGAATGTCTACATTCACTCTTATCATCTCCTGTTTGTCCACTTCCAATTTGCCTTGATTCGTGGACCTAACATTCCAGGTTCCTATGCATGATTATACAGTGGAAGTGAGGAATAGATTTAAGGGACTAGATCTGATAGATAGAGTGCCTGATGAACTCTGGACGGAGGTTCGTGACATTGTAAAGAAGACAGGGACCAAGACCATCCCCATGGAAAAGAAATGAAAAAAGGAAAATGGCTGTCTGAGGAGGCCTTACAAATAGCTGTGAAAAGAAGAGAAGCGAAAAGCAAAGGAGAAAAGGAAAGATATAAGCATCTGAATGCAGAGTTCCAAAGACTAGCAAGGAGAGATAAGAAAGCCTTCCTCAGTGATCAATGCAAAGAAATAGAGGAAAATAACAGAATAGGAAAAACAAGAGATCTCTTCAAGAAAATTAGAGATTCCAAGGGAACACTTCATGCAAAGATGGGCTCGATAAAGGACAGAAATGGTATGGACCTAACAGAAGCAGAAGATATTAAGAAGAGGTGGCAAGAATACACAGAAGAATTGTACAAAATAGATCTTAACTACCAAGATAATCACGATAATGTGATCACTGACCTAGAGCCAGACATCTTGGAATGTGAAGTCAAGTGGGCCTTAAAAGCATCATGACGAACAAAGCTAGTGGAGGTGATGGAATTCCAGTTGAGCTATTTCAAATCTTGAAAGATGATGCTGTGAAAGTGCTGCACTCAATATGCCAGCAAATTTGGAAAACTCAGCAATGGCCACAGGACTGGAAAAGCTCAGTCTTCATTCCAATCCCAAAGAAAGGCAATGCCAAAGAATGCTCAAAGTACCACACAATTGCACTCATCTCACACGCTAGTAAAGTCATGCTCAAAATTCTCCAAGCCAGGCTTCAGCAATATGTGAACCGTGAACTCCCGGATGTTCAAGCAGGTTTTAGAAAAGGCAGAGGCACCAGAGATCAAATTGCCAACATCCTCTGGATCATGGAGAAAGCAAGAGAGTTCCAGAAAAACATCTATTTCTGCTTCATTGACTATGCCAAAGTCTTTGACTGTGTGGATCATAATAAACTGTGGAACATTCTGAAAGAGATGGGAATCCCAGACCACCTGACCTGCCTCTTGAGAAACCTGTATGCAGGTCAGGAAGCAACAGTCAGAACTGTACATGGGACAACAGACTGGTTCCAAATAGTAAAAGGAGTATGTCAAGGCTGTATATTGTCACCCTGCTTATTTAACTTATATGCAGAGTACATCAGGAGGAACGCTTGGCTGGAAGAACCATAAGCTGGAATCAAGATTTCTGGGACAAATATCAATAATCTCAAATATGCAGATGACACTACCCTTGTGGCAGAAAGTGAAGAGGAACTCAAAAGCCTCTTGATGAAAGTGAAAGAGGAGAGTGAAAAGGTTGGCTGAAGCTCAACATTCAGAAAACAAAGATCATGGCATCTGGTCCCATCACTTCACAGGAAATAGATGGAAAAACAGTGGAAACAGTGTCAGACTTTATTTTTTTGGGCTCCAAAATCACTGCGGATGCTGATTGCAGCCATGAAATGAAAAGACGATTACTCCTTGGAAGGAAAGTTATGACCAACCTTGATAATATATTGAAAAGCAGAGACGTTACTTTGCCAACAAAGGTCCGTCTAGTCAAGGCTATGGTTTTTCCCGTGGTCATGTATGGATGTGAAAGTTGGACTGTGAAGAAAGTTGATCACCAAAGAATTGATGCTTTTGAACTGTGGTGTTGGAGAAGACTCTTGAGAGTCCCTTGTACCGCCAGGAGATCCACCAGCCCATTCTAAAGGAGATCAATCCTGGGTGTTCATTGGAAGGACTGATGCTAAAGCTGAAGCTGCAATACTTTGGCCACCTCATGCGACGAGTTGACTCACTAGAATAGACTCTGATGCTGGGAAAGGTTGGGGGCGGTAGGAGAAGGGGATGACCAAGAATGAGATGGTTGGATGGCATCACTGACTCTGTGGACATGCGTTTGGGTGAACTCAGGAGTTGGGGATGGACAGGGAGGCCTGGTGTGCTGTGATTCATGGGGTCGCGGAGAGTTGGACACGACTGAGTGACTGAACTGAACTGATGCAATATTGCTCTTTATAGCATCGAACCTTGCTTTTAGCATCAGTCACATCCACAACTGGGTATTTGTTTTGCTTTGGCTCCATCCCTTCATTCTTTCTGGAGCTATTTCTCCACTGATCTCCAGTAGCACACTGGGCACCTACCGACCTGGGGAATTCCTTTCAGTATCCTATCATTTTGCCTTTTGATACTGTTCCTGGGGTTTTCAAGGCAAGTATACTGAAGTGGTTTGCCATTCCCTTCTCCAGTGGACCACATTCTGTCAGACCTCTCCACCATGACCCATCCGTCTTGGGTGGCCCCACACGGCATGGCTTAGTTTCATTGAGTTAGACAGGGCTGAGGTCCATGTGATCAGATCGACTAGTTTCCTGTGAGTATGATTTCAGTGTGTCTGCCCTCTAATGCCCCCTCCCAATACCTACCGTCTTATTTGGGTTTCACTTACCTTGGTCGTGGAGTATCTCTTCACAGCTCCAGCAAAGTGCAGCCGCTGTACTTTACCTTGGACGAGGGGTATCTCCTCAAGGCCTCCCGTCCTGACCTTGAATGTGGAGTAGCTCCTCTCGGCCCTCCTGTGCCCGCGCAGCCACTGCCTCTTGGACGTGGGACAGCTCCTCTCAGCCGCCGCCTGACCTTTGGCGTGGGGTAGCTCCTCTTGGCCACGCTTCTGCGCGTGGTCGGTTGCGCCGGCTCGTGTCTGCGCCGCTGGGGCCGGCGTCTCTCGCATAAACAGCTATTCTGAGGAGAATAATAAATATACGCTTATTTACAATATAAGCTAATCTTAACTAAATAAAGTTGAATAAGTTCAGTCAGTTCAGTCACTCAGTTGTGTCCAACTCTTTGCAACTCCATGCACTTCAGCACGCCAGGCTTCCCTGGCCATCACCAACACTCGGAGCTCACTCAAACTCATGTCAGTCAAGTCGGTGGTGCAAATCAACCATCACGTCCACTGTCGTCCCCTTCTCCTCACGCCTTCAATCCTTCCCAGCATCAGGGTCTTTTCAAATGAGTCAGTTCTTCGTATCTGGTCAGGACTGATTTCCTGTAGGATTGACTGGTTCATCTCCCTGAAGTCCAAGGGACTCTCCAAGAGTCTTCTCCAACACGACAGTTTGAAAGAATCAATTTTTCAGTGCTCAGCATTCCTTATAGTCCAACTCTCACATCCATACATGATTACTGGAAAAACCATAGCTTTGACCTTTGTTGGTAAAGTAATGTCTCTGCTTTTTAATATGCTGTCTAGGTTGGTCATAGCATCTATTGATTTCATGGCTGTAGTCATCATCTGCAGTGATTTTCCAAAAATAAACTCTGTCACTGTTTCCATTGTTTCCCCATCTATTTGCCATGAAGTGATGGGACCAGATGCCATGATCTTAGTTTTTTGAATATTGAGTTTCAAGCCAACTTTTTCACTCTCCTCTTTCACTTTCATCAAGAGGCTCTCTAGTTTCTCTTCACTTTCTGCCATAAGGGTCGTGTCTTCTGCATATCTGAGGTTTTTGATATTTCTCCCAGCAATCTTGATTTCAGCTTGTTTTTCATCCAGCCCGACATTTGACATGGTATACTCTGCATAGAAGTTAGGTAAGCAGGGTGACAATATACAGTCTCGATGTACTCCTTTCCCAATTTGGAACCAGTCTGTCATTACAAGTCCAGTTCTAACAGCTGCTTCTTGACCTGCATACAGATTTATCAGGAGGCAGAAAAGGTGGTCTTTTCTTGATTCCCATCTCTTGAAAAATTGCCTGCAGTTTGTTGTGATCCACACAGTCAAGGCTTTGTCATAGCCAATGAAGCAGAAGTAGATGTTTTTCTGGAACTCCCTTGCTTTTTCAATGATCCAACAGATGCTGGCAATTTGAACTCTAGTTTCCTCTGCCTTTTCTAAATTCAGCTTGAACATCTGAATGTTCACGGTTTACATACTGTTGAAGCCTGGCTTGGAGAACTTTGAACGTTACTTTGCTAGCATGTGAAAGTGAAAGGTGCTCAGTTGTGTCTAACTCTTTGCAACCCCATGGACTATACAGCCCACAGAATTCTCCAGGTCAGAATACTGGAGTGGGTAGCCTTTCCTTTCTCCAGGGTTCTTCCCAACCCAGAGATTGAACCCAGGTCTCCCACATTGCAGGATGGTTCTTTACCAGCTAAGCCACAAGGGAAGCCCAAGAATACTGGAGTGTGTAGCCTAGCCATGCTCCAGCAGATCTTCCCAACCCAGGAATAGAACCGGGATCTCCTGCATTGCAGGCAGATTCTTTACCAACTGAGCTATGAGGGAAGCCTGTGAGATGACTATAATTGTGTGGTAGTTTCAACATTCTTTGGCCTTGCCTTTCATTGGGATTGGAATGAAGACACCTTTTCCAGTCCTGTGGCCAAGGCTGAGTTTTGCAGGCATATTGAGTAAAGCACTTTCACAGCATCATCTTTTAGGATTTGAAATAGTTCAGCTGGAATTCCATCACCTCCACTAGGTTTGTTCAAAGTGATGCTTCCTAAGGCCTACTTGACTTCTCATCCCAGGATGTCTGGCTCTAGGTGAGTGATCACACCACTGTGGTTATCTGGGTCATGTGATCTTTTTTTTATAGTTCTGTGTATTGTTGCCACCTCTTCTTAGTATCTGTTGCTTCTGTTAGGTCCATAACATTTCTGTCCTTAATTGTGCCCATCTTCGCGTGAAATGTTCCCTTGGTATCTCTAATTTTCTTGAAGAGGTCTCTAGACTTTCCCATCCTATTGTTTTCCTCTGTCTCTTGGCATTGATCACTGAGGAAGGCTTTCTTATCTCTCCTTGCTATTCTTTGGAAGTCTGAATTCAAATGGGTATATCTTCCCTTTTCTCCTTTGCCTTTTGCTTCTCTTCTTTTCTCAGCTATTTGTAAGGTAGCTCAAACCACCTCAGACAACCATTTTGCCTTTTTGAATTTCTTTTTCTTTGGGATGGTCTTGATCACTGCCTCCTGCACAATGTCATGAACCTCCCTCCATATTTCTTCATGCACTTTGTCTACCAGACCTAATCCCTTGAATCTATTTGTCACTTCCACTGTATAATCAAAAGGGGTTTGATTTAGGTCATACCTAAATGGTCTAATAATTTCCCCTACTTTCTTCAATATAAGTCTGAATTTGGCAATAAGGAGTTCATGATCTGAGACACAGTTAGCTCCCAGTCTTATTTTTGCTGACTATATAGAGCTTCTCCATCTTTGGCTGAAAAGAATCATATCAATATGATTTCGGTGTTGACCATTTGGTGATGTCCATGTGTAGAGTCTTATCTTGTGTTGTTGGAAGAGGGTGTTTGCTATGACCAGTGCATTCTCTTGGCAAAACTGTGTTAGCCTTTGACCTGCTTTGCTTGTATTCCAAGGCCAAATTTGCCTGTTACTCCAAGTTTCTGACTTCCTACTTTTGCATTCCAGTCCCCTATGATGAAAAGGACATCTTTTTTTGGGACATCTTCTAGACCTAGTTCTAGAAAGTCTTGTAGGTCTTGACAGAACCATTCAACTTCAGCTTATTCAGTATTACTAGTCGGGGCATAGACTTGGATTTCTGTGATATTGAATGGTTTGCCTCGGAAAAGAACAGAGATCATTCTGTCATTTTTGAGATTGTATCTAAGTACTGCATTTTGGACTCTTTTGTTGACTATGAGGGCTACTCCATTTCCTCTAAAGGATTCTTGCCTGCAGTAGGTATAACGGTCATATGAGTTAAATTCACCCATTCCAGTCCATTTTAGTTTACTGATTCCTACAATGTTAATGTTCACTCCTGCCATCTCCTGTTTGACCACTTCCAATTTACCTTGATTCATGGGCCTAACATTCCAGGTTCCTATGCAGTATTGGTCTTTGCAGCATCGGACTTTACTTTCATCACCAGTCAGATGCATAACTAGGTATTATTTTGGCTTTGGTTCTATCTCTTCATTCTTTCAGGAATTATTTCTCCACTTTTCTCCAGTAGCATATTGAGCCCCTACTGACCAAGAGTTCATCTTCCAGTGTTCTATCTTTTTGCCTTTTCATACTGTTCATGGGGCTCTCAAGGCAAAAATACTGAAGTGATTTGCCATTCCCTTCTCCAGTGGACCACGTTTTGTCAGAGCTCTCCACAATGACCCGGCCTTCTTGGGTGGCCCTACATGGCATGGTTCATACTTTCACTGAGTTAAACTGAGCTGTGGTCCATGTGATCAGTTTGATTAGGTTTCTGTGATTGTGGTTTTCATTCTGTCTGCCTTCTGATGAATAAGGCTAAGAGGCTTATGGAAATTTCCTGATGGGAGAGACTGACTGAGGGGGAAACTGGGTCCTGTTCTGATGGGTGGGGCCTTGCTCAGTAAATCTTTAATCCAATTTTCTGCTTTGGGTGGGGCTGTGTCCCCTCCCTGTTGTTTGACCTGAGGTGGAGGTAATAAAGGTAATGGCTACCTCCTTCAAAAGTCTTCCTGGCACACACTGCCACACTCAGCGCTCCTGGCCCTGCTGTAGGCCACCACTGGCCCACGCCTCTGCCGGAGACTCCTGTACACTCACGGGCAAGTCTGGGTCAGTCTCTTTTAGGGTCACTGCTCCTTTCTCCTGGGTCCTGATGCACACAAGCCTCTGTTTGTACCCTCCAAGAGTCTGTTTCTCCAGTCCTGTGGAAGTTCTGGTGGCTCAACGGTGGGGTTAATGGCAACCTCCTCTAAGAGGGCTTATGCCATACCCAGGTCTGCTGCACCCAGAGCCTCTGCCCCTGCAGCAGGCCACTACTGACCCGTACCTCCATTGGAGACACTCAAACACTCGAAGGAAGGTCTGGCTCAGTCTCTGTGGGGTGTCCTGTTGCGCACAAGTTGAATAAATCTTTTAAGAAATCATCATTCTGATAACCACATTTAAAATCCAGTCATGGGCATCTTAAATTAGTTTTTACAACTAAAGAGAAAAGTCTTTGTTAAAGGTAACTCAATAAAAAAGGATACTCAAACCAGTATCTGTTTTCCAATTGCCTGATGCTTCCATAAAAATCATTTTCAAAGCAGGAAAGCAAAATTTCCACAATAGGATAAATATTGATGACTCAGAGGACGGACTCAGCTTTTAGTCTAAAACAAACCCTCTTGCTTTAAAAGGTATTCTTATTTGTTGTGTAAAACGCTTTAATATACTAATATACTGTTACTTTACCTGGTTATTTTACCTTAGAGTTAGAGAAAAGCTTGGAGAACCAATAATTTGGACATTTAATTGATCTTTGATTAAAGAAGATTAAATTCCTTTTCACCTCAGTAATTAATAAACATTTATATGGTTGGCTTATTTAGCACATTTCCTTTTAGCACATTGAGACCAAAAAAATTAAAAATATATGGTAACGTTTTAAATGTTTTGCTTTTCTCCTTACATTACAACATACATTAAATGAAAAGGAATCTGAGCACTGAATGATAAAAGTTGATTATGACAATAAGTGGTTTGACATTTATTTTAATTCATATGAGAAGAAAGTCACTGGATTATGGGTAAAATAATGATTATCACTAACCATCAGCAAATTGTTCTTTCCCTGACTCCCTGTCAATCTACAATATTATGTAACCACTGAACCTCTCAGGAATAAAACATCATTATCAATACTTCCTCAATACTCCAATACTTTGGATGAATACTCCATCCAAATAGGTGGAAAATCTTCTACAACACATTGTCAGTACTAGTTCCTGTGCATTGCTTTACTGATTGTCTCTTCACGGTATGGAGAAGAGAAAAAGTAAGTTGACATTTGAATTTACATATTTATATGAGAGCTAAATTCTCACAAATTATGACACCTAGATGAAAAAGTAAGTAGAAGTTGTTCAATGCTGAAACTGAAATGAGCATCAGTCCAGTTCAACCCAAACTTCTGAAGTTGAAAAATCAAGTGAAGAAGGAATCATATTCATTAGTCAAGAAGTATAGTTTAAAAAAAAAATTCCTAAATGGTAACTTTTTAAAAATATTGCTTTCTCTTAAAACAGCCATGCATACAAACACATTATGGAATATGATGGAAATTTTATATGAATTTACAAAAATTTCTTGTATATATCAGTCAGGATTCTTCAGAGAAACAGAACCAATAGGAAATATGGAAGAGAGAGATTTACTATAAGGAAATGACTGATGCATTTATTGATGTGGGTAAATCCCATGACCTGCAGGGTGAATCAGAAATTTGGAAACCCAGGAAGGATTGAAGGACAACAATTCAATAGATGATTCTAAGGCACAAAGGAGAGACCCAGACTTTAGATTTTAAAAAATTGAATGAATATATGGAAATTGTTTGAAGGTATAGAAAAGAATGAGATTACACAGGCAGAGAAGGTACAGGACAGAACTTACCCATTCTCCAAAATTTATTTATTTTTTTTTTAATCAGACTTACTATGAGGGAAGTCGGTCAAGCTGTTCTGTAGTATAGGAATCGCCCCCAGGCCATGTTAAGGTTCAGCACTCATACCTCCCAACTTTTTTAATATAAAAAAAAGACCCATTTGTGGTAGTATTTCTTTGTGTCTGTCTTTTTTTTTTTTTTTTCTAAAAAAGAATTTTATTAAAAAAGCACAAATGCAAAGAAATGAACAGAGGAAAATTTATGCGTCGAACCTGGACTGGTCACTTATGATAATATACATGCTACAATTCCGTTCTCTCCAATCATTCCACCTTCACTCTCTCCCACAGAGTCCCAAAGACTGTTCTAAATGCCTATGTCTCTTTTGCAGTCTCTTATACAGGGTTTAGGTTACCATTTTTCTAAATTCCATATATATGCGTTAATATACGGTATTGATGTTCTTCTTTCTGGCTTACTTCACTCTGTATAATTGGCTCCAATTTCATCCACCTCATTAAAACTGATTCAAATGCATTCTTTTTGATGGCTGAGAAATACTCCATTGTGTATATGTACCAAAGCTTTCTTATCCATTCATCTGCAGATGGACATCTAGGTTGCTTCCATGTCCTGGCTATTATAAACAGTGCTGCAATGAACATTGGAGTACATGTGTCTCTTTCAATTCTGGTTTCCTTGGTGTGTATGCCCAGGAGTGCGATCGCTGGATCATATGGCAGTTCTATTTCCAGTTTTCTGAGGAATCTCCACACTGTTCTCCATAGTGGCTGTACTAGTTTGCATTCCCACCAACAGTGTAAGAGGGTTCCCTTCTCTCCACACCCTCTCCAGCACTTATTGCATGTAGACTTTTGGATAGCAGCCATTCTGACTGGTGTGAAATGGTATCTCATTGTGCATTCTCCAAAATTTAGAGCAGAGATAGAGGAGGAACCAGTAAAGGTTTCTGATCAGTGGTAGAGAGTGAGGGAAAGCAAGAACATCAGAAACCTGGAGAGGTAACTATTTTATCAAAGAATCAATGTCAGCCTTTTCAAAGTGCTTCTGGGAATTGAACAAAATTAAGGACAAAAAAAAAAGTGCTGACTTTGGCAAAATAGATGGGGTTTCCCAGGTGGCACTAGTGATAAAGAACCTGGCTTCCAGTGCAGGAGAAGTAAGAGATATGGGTTCGATCCCTGGGGTGGGAAGATCCCCTGGAGAATGGCATGGCAACCCACTCTAGTATTCTTGCCTGGAGCATCCCATAGACAGAGGAACCTGGCACACTACAGTCCATAGGGGCTCAAAGAGTCAGACACAACAAGTAATTTAGCACACACAGATAGTCACCTTGATAAGAACTATTTGAGGGAAGCAGAGAGAACAAAAGCTTTATTGGTGCTCTGCCATTTTGGTTTTGGGGTCCCTACTCCAGTGCTATACCAGTGATCCTGCTGTCCAGGGCCATTGCCTTCTTGCCTCATTGCCTTCTTCTTCCCAGAGCAAGTCTGCACTGCCATCCTCCAAAGACAAACTGATCAGATTGAGGCCCTTGTCTTCCTATTTCAGGAGCTTGGCAACTCCAGCACCCTGAGCTGATTCGGCTTCAACCAGAGTGCAGTGACCAGGTTTACTGCACTCACAGCCTGGCCAGCACACCATGGCTCAGCACCAGCCGCAGCCTCTATGCCTTGTCCCTGGAGCCACATGTACACCACACCCTCCTTAGTCCTGACCTCTATGTGGAGTTCAAGACTATGTGCACCAAAGAGAAGGTGGAGCCACAAGGGATGAGTGATTGCATTACCTAACCTAGATCGCCAAGGTGCACTTCCAGCTCAACAGATTGTGAGCCTGCAGGCCCAGCTCAAGGGCTAGGGAAGTCATGCCTGGGGACCTCCAGGAAAAGAAGATACAGGAGCGGTACCAGAGGTGGACATGTTTACCAATGACAGGTAGGCACAGCAGGACAACCTGGCCAAGGAGGCCATTTATCTCCAGAAGAAGTTGCAAGAGGAGAAGTTTCAGAGAGGAGTTGTGAAGGAGGAAACTCAGAGTACTCTGGAAACTTTCAGACAGGATGTTGACAATATTTCTTTGGTGTGCTTTGACCTTGAACATAAAGTAGATTCCTGGCAAGAAGAGGTTGATTTTCTGGGAAAACTGTGCAGTGATGAAAGCTGTGAGCTGCAGGCCCAGCCTTAGGGTAGCATGGGCAAACTGGGGTGCATGGTTCCAAGCCAGAATTCACAGCTCTCTGTGGGAGGTGAAGAGGGGAATGAAAGAATCTTTCAGAGATTGAGGAATGGTACAAGTCCCAGTGTGCTATCTCTGTGAGGCTGCTGATTGAACTAAAGCAGTGATGCCCTGAGCCAGGGGCAGCAGGAGCCAAAAGGGTAGCAGAGGCAGGTTCAGCTCCTTACTTGTGAAGTGCATGGTTTATACTAACCAAAGCAATCTACAGATTTAATGTAACCCATATCAATACCCCAAGAATATTTTTCACAGAACTAGAACAAATAATCATAATATTTATACGAAACCATAAGAGACTGAAAATTGTCAAAACAATTCTGAAGAAAAAAAGCAGATCAGGAGGCATAACCCTCTCAGACTTCAGACAATACTACAGAGCTATGGTAATCAAAACAGCATGGCGTTGGCACAAAAACAGACACATACATCAATGGAACAGACTAGAGAGTCCAGAAATAAACCTACACACCTACAGTCAATTAATTTTTGATGAAGTAGGCAAGAAGATAAAATGGGGAAAAGATAGTCTTTTTACCAAGTGGTGTTGAAAAAGTTGGACAGCCACATGTAAATCAATGAATTCTCACCATACACAAAAATAAACTTGAAATGGCTTAAAGACTTTAACATAAGATTTGACACCATAAAACTCCTAGAAGAAATCATAGGCAAAACATTCTCTGACACAAAATTATACCAGTACTTTCTTAGATCAATCTCCAATCAAACTAAAAACAAAAGTAAATAAATGAGACCTAATCACACTTACAAGATTTTTCACAGCAAAGGAAATCATAAAGAAAAAAAAAAAGACAACCTACAGAATGGGAGAAAATATTTGCAAGTGATGCGACTGATAAGGCTTAATTTCCAAAATATACAGAGTTCATACAGCTCAACAATAAGAAAACAAACAACTCAATTGAAAAATGATCAGAAAACCTAAGTAGATATTTCTCCATAGATGAAATACAGTTGGCCAAGAGGCACATGTAAAGGTGCTCAACATAGCTAATTATTAAAGAAATGCAACTCAAAACTAAAATGAGTTACTACCTCACACTGGTCAGAATGGCCATCATTAAACAGTCTTCAAATAACAGATGCTAGAGAATATGTGAAGAAAAGGGAACCCTCCTACACTGTTGGTGGGAATGTAAGTTGGTACAGTCACAATGGAAAACAGTATGGTGGCTCCCCAGAAAACTAAAAGTAGAATTACCATATGGCCCAGTAATCCTACTCTGGGCATATATACAGATAGCTGAGCTACCCAGGAAGCCCATACAGACAAAACTATAATTCAAAAAGATATTAATACATACACCTCTATGTAAATAGCAGCACTATTCACTATATATTGTTTAAAATGTATGTACGTATATACATTTTATAAATATTAAATGTATATATGCACACATTTAATATACATTAAAATATCTATTTAATACAATAAATAGACTTTTATATATTTATAAATATATATACATTAAATATATATGTTAAATGTATACACACACACACATATATACATACACATACATACATACATATATGTGTATATATATACACATACATATGTACATATATATATATATTTACACGTCTCTATACATATATAAATATATAACTGAATCACTTTGCTGTACAGAAGAAATTAACACAACCTTGTAAATTAATTATATTTTAATTTTAAAAAGTGCAAGGCTTAAAAGAACTAAAAAGTCTCTGGAGCTCCACAATCATGAAATAGAAGAGAGATTTGCTGTGGAAAGTGCTAACTACCAAGATACTTTTGACCTCTTGCAGAATAAGATTCAGAACAGAAAGGAAGATATTCCTTGCCGCCTCTGAGAGTATTAGGACCTGCAGAATGTTAGCGTGACTTTGATTTTCAGATCATCACCTCACAAGAAAATGCTGGAAGGCAAGGAGAGCAGAGTTTCTCTGCCTCTCCCCAACTTTTCTTCTCTGAACCTAAGAGAAACCATTCTGGATTCACCCTTTCTGGTTGTTAACCACTCAAAATGAATATTTCTAAATAAGAAAGTAAAACCTAAAGATAAACAGGTTTTTAGCGAAACTTCAAGCATCATGTCGATATTGATGAAAACTGTACATACTCAGGGCAGCAATAAATTTCCAGCTAAATTTCCAATAAATATCCAGAAAGAATTTCAAAAAAGAAATTCATATCTTACAGAAACAGCTTTCTAATGTCTTTATGCTGTTTTTCAGCAGCACATGATAGAGTTGAAAGGAAAATAAGCCCTAGTTCTTAAGAATCAACACTTCCAAAGAATTTCGAAAAAACATTTATAACATAATCTAGTTTACAAAGAAGTCTGGTGCTACATTATCTCTTTAAAAATACTTTGAATACCATTGAAACCTCTTTTTTTTTCCCATCAGGTATTCAATCATCTTGTTTCTGCTTCACTTCACCAACAAATAAGCAGGAAAAAAAAAAGTTTTATTAGAATGGGTTGAAGAGAGAATGGAAAGTAAGACAGTGGAAAGAGTAAGAATAAGTTCTTTTGAGGAGTTTTGCTGTTAAGAAGAGACTCCCAGAGCAGTGGCTGGGAAGGATGTGGGGTCCAGAGATGAGCTTGGTTTTTGCTTTTTAAAGATGAGTCTAATCAAGATGTGTGTGGGTTTATCCCGTAGCAGGAGAGAAATTGGCAATGCAGGTGAAACAGGCGTGGGTGATATAGTTTCAAGAGCAAAGCCCTTGAGGAGAAAGATGATGAGGTCCAGGGCCGCAGGAAAAAGCTGGCATGAGGAGCAGAGACACTTTTCTCTTTCATAACAGAATAGAGAACAGAGTTAATAGATGCAGGCAAAGGCACATTTGGAGAACTGATGGTGGGAACATGAGATACTGTTCTCATCAGATCCCATTTATTTTCTCTGTACATGTTCTGTGCAGTCATCATAGGAATGTCAAAAGGGAAGAGGTTATTAAAGACTTGAAGAGAAAAAAAGTTGACAGGTGAATTTACTGGGAGAGTACAGTGGTATTCTGGAAGTGCTGAAGTGCTTCTACAGTGCTTAAATTAAGTCCAGTTTGAACACTTCTGTGCTTTTCTGTAGCCAAGTTTTGCTGTTTAGGTGTGCTTAGAAAGTAAACAGAAAATGTGCTTATCATCCCAGGTGTTTTGTGACACGGGTACCCTGCCCATGGAATCTCAGAGAAGGAGGACAAAGTTGAGATCATAAAGAAGCACGGTGTCAAGACCTGAATATTTGATAAGACTTTATTTTCTCTCTTCTCTCACACATGTATTTTCTAAAAATACTAGAAAGCTGGCTCAGATATAAAAAATAAGCAATCTAGTACTCATGGTCTTGTATCTTATTCCAATTCAAATGTTGAGTTATTATTCAAGCTATTTAAGCACAGACTTTGAATATTGAGATAAGTAGCCTATACACTGTGTGCTAAACCACTTAGAACACAGATCATACAGATCAATTGAAGAATGCATTTATAAATAGAACTGTTTAAACAATCAAAAGTGGAAGGAAGAAGCTAGAAGAATGCCAAAAAAGATAATACAAAAGCAATTAGAGCAGACTCAATAAATGGAGAAAAAAAGGAGACAAAGGCTATATCTAAATAATGCCAAAACAAATAGTTGATAAGGGAAACATCTAGTCAATCAGCTGGATGTTTTGTCTACAGGGAGCCTAGCAACAGACTTGACTGATTTCTTTTTTCACTGACTTGACTGAATGAAGTCGTTGTTTTGGAAGTGTGTTGACATACACATAATGACAGAGGCAGAGAAGAAAAATAAAGCCTGTATTCGGAAAAGAAGAACTCCCTGGGACTTCTAAGTGATGGATGATTAGATGAAAATTGAAAAAAGAGTGGATTTAGGGGTGAAATGAATTTAGTTTCATGAATCTGAATTTGAAATATAACAAATAGTAATTCATTTTCCAAAATTATGGGAGATTTATTTGCGAAACAATGTAAATAATGTTACAGGCGGTCAAACCTCTGCTTTTCGCCTCTAGCACTGCAACCTTCTACATTTGTTACTTGTATTTCCCTAAAGTGTAATTTATCCTCACTGAGTTATAATTTACTTTACTGTTACAAAAGGGTTCATTTTCCCACCCTTCCTACTTTTAAACTGCAAATGTTTGAGCAGTTCTCCCTAACCCTGCACGACTATATTAACACAGGCCATCAGAGTCAGTATATATAGCTTCTATATTGTCATGTGAGTTTACAGGAAGTCATCTTACAAACTAACATGAAATATTAAAATATCAACTCAAGTTTTCCAATGACAAGATTACCTCTGAGAAGCAATTTCTATTTAGGAAGTGATACAAGTTATACTATGCATTATTTTTAATGTATTCTATTTGGGAAGTGGTTGGCCACCTCATGCGACCAGTTGACTCACTGGAAAAGACTCTGATGCTGGGAAAGGTTGGGGGCGGGAGGAGAAGGGGACGACGGAGAATGAGATGGCTGGATGGCATCACCGACTCTGTGGACATGAGTTTGAGAGAACTCCAGGAGTTGGTGATGGACAGGGAGGCCTGGCGTGCTGTGATTCATGGGGTCAGGGAGAGTCGGACACGACTGAGCGACTGAACTGAACTGAATTGAACTGAAATTACTAACGGAGATGCACCATCCTCTTAGGTCACATGAATAGTAAGGAGAACACAGAAGGACACTCAACACAGTCAAATATTTTAAAAGAAGTACTCTTTTATGACATCAGTTCAGTTCAGTTCAGTTCAGTCGCTCAGTCGTGTCCGACTCTCCGCGACCCCATGAATCATAGCACGCCAGGCCTCCCTGTCCATCACCAACTCCCGGAGTACACTCAAACTCATGTCCACAGAGTCGGTGATGCCATCCAGCCATCTCATTCTCCGTCGTCCCCTTCTCCTCCCGCCCCCAACCTTTCCCAGCATCACAGTCTTTTCCAGTGAGTCAACTCGTCGCATGAGGTGGCCAAAGTATTGCAGTTTCAGATTTAGCATCAGTCCCTCCAATGAACATCCAGGATTGATCTCCTTTAGAATGGACTGGTTGGATCTCCTTGCAGTATAAGGGACTCTCAAGAGTCTTCTCCAGCACCACAGTTCAAAAGCATCGATTCTTCGGCGATCAGCCTTCTTCACAGTCCAACTCTCACATCCATACATGACCACGGGAAAAACCATTGCCTTGACTAGACGGACCTTGGTTGGCAAAGTAATGTCTCTGCTTTTTAATATACTATCAAGGTTGGTCATAACTTTCCTTCCAAGGAGTAAGCATGTTTTAATTTCATGGCTGCAGTCAGCATCTGCAGTGATTTTGGAGCCCCAAAAAATAAAGTCTGACACTGTTTCCACTGTTTTTCCATCTATTTCCCATGAAGTGATGGGACCAGATGCCATGATCTTTGTTTTCTGAATGTTGATCTTTGACATATAAGTGAGGGTTTTTTTGTTTTTAATTTATTTATTTTAATTGGAGGCTAATTACTTTACATTATTGTATTGGTTTTGCCATACATTGATAAGGGAGGTTTAGACACACACACACATGACAATTTTTTTCCTTCTTTAAATCTATATAATCTGAGACCAGAAACTCTTTTTGTTTATTAGGTGAAGATTTACAGAAACTACAGAAAGTAATATATCACTCCACAGTAAAGTGATGGGACCAGATGCCATGATCTTTGTTTTCTGAATGTTGAGCTTCAAGCCAACCTTTTCACTCTCCGCTTTCACTTTCATCAAAAGGCTTTTGAGTTCCTCTTCACTTTCTGCCATAAGGGTGGGGTCATCTGCATCTCTGAGGTTATTGATATTTCTCCTGGCAATCTTGATTCCAGCTTGTGCTTCTTCCAGCCCAGCGTTCCTCATGATATACTCTGCATATAAGTTAAATAAGCAGGGTGACAATATACAACCTTGACGTACCCCTTTTCCTATTTGGAACCAGTCTGTTGTTCCATGTACAGTTCTGACTGTTGCTTCCTGACCTGCATACAGGTTTCTCAAGAGGCAGGTCAGGTGGTCTGGAATTCCCATCTCTTTCAGAATTTTCCACAGTTTATTGTGATCCACACAAAGTCTTTGGCATAGTCATTGAAGCAGAAATAGATGTTTTTCTGGAACTCTCTTGCTTTCTCCATGATCCAGCGGATGTTGGCAATTTGATCTCTGGTGCCTCTGCCTTTTCTAAAACCTGCTTGAATATCTGGGAGTTCACGGTTCACATATTGCTGAAGATGGGAAAACAGTGGAAACAGTGTCAGACTTTATTTTTTTGGGCTCCAAACTCACTGTGGATGCTGATTGCAGTCATGAAATTAAAAGACGCTTACTCCTTGGAAGGAAAGTTATGACCAACCTAGATAATATATTAAAAAGCAGAGACATTACTTTGCCAACAAAGGTCCGTCTAGTCAAGGCTATGGTTTTTCCCGTGGTCATGTATGGATGTGAGAGTTGGACTGTGAAGAAGGCTGATCGCCGAAGAATTGATGCTTTTGAACTGTGGTGCTGGAGAAGACTCTTGAGAGTCCCTTGGACTGCAAGGAGATCCAACCAGTCCATTCTAAAGGAGATCAATCCTGGATGTTCATTGGAAGGACTGATGCTAAAGCTGAAACTCCAATATTTTGGCCGCCTCGTGCGACAAGTTGACTCACTGGAAAAGACTCTGATTCTGGGAGGGATTGGGGGCGGGAGGAGAAGGGGATGACAGAGAATGAGATGGCTGGATGGCATCACCAACTCGATGGACATGAGTTTGAGTGAACTCCGGGAGTTGGTGATGGACAGGGAGGCCTGGCGTGCTGTGATTAATGGGGTCGCAAGGAGTCGGACACGACTGAGCAATTGAACTGAACTGAACTGTAAAGTGAGGCCAACATTATGTTGAACTTTTGCTGCTGTTTCTGGCTTATCTTCCTGAGTATTTTATTCTAGATTCTCTAAAAATGGCTATTTTCCAATCACTTTTTTAGACTTTAGGAAAGAATTATAAGGAAATAACTTGGCAATGGGCATCAAACACATAAACCCTGAACTGTTTAGACAGGGATCATTCCTTGGCCTCTGCCTCCTAAGGACCTGTTTTTTTTGTAAGGTTCTGAGGCACTGTCTGTGTGGCACCTAGGGAAGGTTATATATTCTCTTACTTCCTGGGAGGCCATGTGTCCTGTTGGGAAAAGCACTGCCTTGAAAGATACAAAGATTCTGAATTTAATCCTAGTCTTTCCACTTTATGATTTTGGACTGGTTTTTCCACTTTATGATTTTGGACTGGTTTTTCCACTTTATGATTTTGGACAAGTTGCTTAACTTCTCTCCTTTGAAGTCAAACAGATGATTAATGAGTTAAATGAGATAGCATATAGAAGGCAATCAGTACTTCCCTGATTTTTTTCTTACGGTTTTTACGTTGTATTTGTATACCATGATGGTACTTTACTAAAATATAAACTGTTTCTTTTTTTATAAAATAATTGTGTCAAATTTGTTAACAAAAAATCCCTAAGTATGTCTTATAAAGAATACATTCATGTTTAGTAACAGAAACTGAAGCTCAACTCCATCTTGCTCCCCAAAAACAGACTTTTTTTTTTTTTTTTGCCAAAAATGCCCCTATTCCTGTTTCCCAGATTTTTTGTTTTGTTTTGTTTTAATTGTCAGATAAACAGCTGCACTTATCATTCAGAAGTATAGTAGAGACTTATACTTTGAGCTGAATATAATTTGAATTATCATATCCTAATTATTTGTTCCTCAAACTTTGAATCCAAACAGACACTACAGTTTCAATGTCTGAAAGCTTCCCTGCTTCCCAGCCTTGTACAAAATATTAGATTTTTCACTAACTCTTATACCAAAAAAAATGTGAGTAATTAGGGAATGATTTCTACTTTCTTAATCATATGCTTAACTAACAGTTTGTATCAAATATGATATAAATGACATAAATACTTATATTTACCTAAAAGACATATCATTTTAAGAAGACAAGACAAAAATCTTCACAAAATTTTTTTGAGAGAATTTTTAAGTACTAAATTTTTCAAAAGATTTGAAATGATTTTAAAAGCAATAGAAATGTTTTCTTCTCTGTTAATTTGCTAGATCTCAATTCAAACTCTCCTTGTTTTCTGAAGTATTGATCATAAGTAACATCTGCCATCCATCACAGACTATGATCTGCAGAAGAAAAACAAGGAATGTTCTTAGTTCATTTTGAGAATACTATGGAATTAAGTTGTTTAGACAGAGTAAGAGCTGTTAAATAGGAAAAGCAGTTAATCTTGAAAAAGAGGTGTTGCCTGTCCATAGGGACAAAACAAACAAACACCACCCCCTAAAATCCTTCAGAATCTATCCTGCTCCTAATAAAAAAGTAAAATTAATTGAATAATTGAGTGAAATCCTTACCTCATCAATCAGGTGAAAAAATTCAAAGTTAAATGAACTCTTGGACATTTCTCTCCTAGGCTAGAGATAAATGGGAAAACAATTTGGTTATACTCTTTTGATAACAGTGTGTTATGTGCTCAGGAATGGGATATTAAAAAAAATCATTTCAAATTTTTTAACCACCAAAGAGAACTATGGGACTTGGGTTAGATTAAGAAAGCCATCAGATACATTTGTACAAAATCTACTAAGAAGTGACAAAAACTGTCTACTCCCCAACATTTTACATTAACAAAAGACTAGGAATATTTCAGGAGATTCTGTATGTATGTATATGTATACATGTTAATAACTGAGTTACATTAAAACAATAATCTAATCTCTATGTTGAAAATCTGTTTGTGCAACAAAGTTGCTAGTTCGCATCTGTCTATCTGAAGTTGGGAGAAGTTCAGGAAGGGTAGAGAATTTGAGTATATGGCAGAGTGGAGAGACAGGGCATTATATAGAAAGAAATTCAATGAAGCAGTCTACACTCTCATTTCTTTGTGTGGCAGTAAATATGTCCTTTAGTAATCAAATGGGCAATATGGACAATAACTAAAATTTGCTGTGGTATTTCACCAAGATTTTAGGGATAAGTAGCCAGAGATGAGATGATCTAAGAAATGGTACAGAAGAGATCAAACTAGAAAATAATCTTCCTCATCTCTGAATGGTGAAATGAAGAGCTTCCTAAAGATACCGCCAAAGAACCAACCATGAGACCATTAAAATACCATCATTTAAGTGCCTGCCAATTTTTAGCAGAGGAATGGCGTTATATGACTTCAATGTTAAAAGATTCACTTGTTTAAAACTTCTGTATTAGGGAGCCCAGTCTGGTGTTCTGTAAACACCTAGAGGGGTGGGATTTGAGGGGGCAGGGAGGCTCAAATGGGAGATGATATATATGTATAAAATTATGACTGATTTGCCCTGTTGTATGGCAGAAACCAACACAACATTGTAAAGCAATTATCCTTCAATTTAAAAGTTAAAAAAAAAACCCAACTCTGGTGATGATGGATAGTAGAAGGATGAGAGTATAAGCAGGGAGACCTGCTTAGAGGTTATGGCAGTGATCCAAGTAAGAGGTGATATGAACTGGGAAGGGCATGGTAAACGTGATGAGAAATCACTAGGTTGAAGTTCAGAAAGTAGAGCTTAAGGTGTTTGCTCACATGAAGTCTGAGAGTGAGGAAGCAAGGATGAATACCAAGGAACGTGGCCTGAACCTGCAAGGACTGCGTCATCACTTACTAAGGAAGGAAAGACTGCGTGGAGGTTTGGAGAAAGATCAGAAGCCCAGTGCTGGGCTTGAAAGGTCTGTTAAAATGCAGTGGAGATTATAAATGGGGAGTTGGACATGAGTATTGGAATTTTTCAGCATACAGTTGATTTTTAAAATCAAAGGACTAGATGAGCTTATAAAGGTAATGAAAGAAGACAGAGAAGTCAAAAGGATTAAGACTAGGACACTGCAAAATGAAGAGGTCAGAAAGAAGAAGAATCAACAAAGAACAGTGAGAAAGGAAGGAAGGGTGAATCTGAAGTCACAGGTCCTTAGCCACACACTTGGGAAAGCAGTAAAACTTATAATGAGTTAAATCTCAAAACACTATATTTAAAAGCAATAAATATAAAACAAAAAAATTATGAGGAAAAAAATAATATTCCTCTTTTAGCTATTACTCTGAGATAAATAAAATGTGTTTTACCGGCTAAGTAGTTTTTCCAGTTTAAATCCAAACATAGCATGTGCCTGTTCCACGTGATTTTATCTATCACTGTTAACAATAGCCTGAATGATCGGAGTAATTTCTAGTGAATTAAAATGTTTAGGCTTCATTATAAAAGTTATCAGGGCAAACACAATACATGCATTCAAGAAAGAAAAAGAAAATTTTCAAGCATCTGTGACTAAAAACCATGAATCAGATGGGAATAAAGTAATAGAACTGTAAACTTGGATTGAAAAATCCATGCACCAAAAAAAGAAGAGGGGAAAAAATAGTAATTCAAGTCAAAAGGATGGTTTAAACTCAAGAAATCTGAAACACCATTTATTAACTATGTGTAATGTCTGTTAAATGTTAATTAATTATGTGTTAATGTGTCAAGTAAATGTTAAATGTTAATTAAGTATGTGCCATACCTGTTAAATGTACTAGGCAAAAATTAAAAAAAAGTACTGGGCAGCCAAATTTTAATTAATCAACACAGCTTTATGAAATTTGCCAATATTCCATATTTTACAAATTCTTTGAAAAATAGACACTATAAATAACTTTTGAAGGATCCACAGTTTAAATGGCACATTCAGTATTTAAACCCAAAGCACCCAAAGCTGTCTGATTCTAAGACCCACGTTTTTAATTGTTTTGCCAATCTGCCTCAGTTTAGTCTTAAAAAAAATTTTTTTAAGTACTTGTTAATAGCCAATATTAAGAGTTAAGAAAATCCTGCTTTCTCAGTGTGTGTATACTTAACTCTAGAGCACTACAGAAATATGTCAATCACCTCATATGAATCAAAATAAAATATTGGGTTAGCCAAAAAGTTTATTCGGGTTTTTCCATAAGATGGAACGAAAAACTCAAATGAACTTTTTGGCCAACCCCAACAGAAATATGGTGCATCTTTCAGTTCAGTTCAGTTCAGTCGCTCAGTCATGTCCGACTCGCCGCGACCCCAGGAATCACAGCACGCCAGGCCTCCCTGTCCATCACCAACTCCCAGAGTTCACTCAAACTCATGTCCACAGAGTTGGTGATGCCATCCAGCCATCTCATTCTCTGTCGTCCCCTTCTCCTCCTGCCCCCAATCCCTCCCAGCATCAGAGTCTTTTCCAGTGAATCATCTTTACTGACGTCCAAATTTTAGCAAAGGGGCAGAAGAACTGAATCTTTAATCACTTTGTAGCTTTTGCCACAGACAGGTCAATGCAAAGATAACAGTTTTCTATTTTCTGTGCTGTTCAATTTTGTGATTCCGTAATGAAAGACCACAGAAATTCCTGTGAAGAGTATAATTGGAGTACTTGGTACATTGAGTTATAAATCAACCCAGGGCTCTTAGAGTCCAATGCATAGGAATAGCAGTTACTCCTTGAACAAAATCAGATTAGACCAACATCTCACTAGGCTACGGAATTACTATTAACATTCCCAAACCAGAATATACATTATGGTTTCTCTCTGTTATCAGAAAGCTACATAGTTAAAAGAGAGGGGGTGGTTGGGGGATGGGCTGGAGAGGAGGGAAGGAAGGAAGAGAATGTATTTTAAGGAATGAGTGGATGCAATCTACTTTTAAAATTTTTCATTAGAAAAAAAAGTTGGCTCCCACAGATTACCACAGCTTCCTGCTTTCCATGTTTTATTTACAAGTATGATAATGAACTAAATTTTTCTGATAGAGTAAGTTCCAGAATAACCCCAAGTAACAAATCTTTTTTTCATGTTCTTACACTCTTCAGTTTTATGTATACATATATATTATGTGTATATATATACATATTTATACACATGTATATAAGTGTGTACATTTTTATATATCATTTATACTTATATAGCATTTGTAACAAAAGAACATGGATTTGTGGTTAAAAGCAGAAAGCCTGAAGCACAAGCTCAAGAGGAGGAACAGTAAACTTGGTAATGAGGGTAACTGAGAACAATCTGAGATCACCAAGGATCGTGACAAAGCATGCTTGGTTCTGAGGCTACCCACTGTGTACTGACTGCAGGCAGGATGACATCACTATCCCAGCCACAGCCAGGAATTCCCGAGAGCAGCAGCCTTCAGTCTTGAAACATACTGTCTGTAGACACTAGTGTAAAATGTGGGCATTATTACTGAGGAGAGGCAAATGAGCACTAACTTTGCTCAAGACGACCCTGAGCTGGATAAAAGCTGGATTACATATATTGAATACCAAAGCTTCAGTCATACATGAGGACTAAGTTCTAGAGATCTGTTATACAGCATCATATCTATAGTTAATGACACGATATTCTATGCTTACATGCATCCCTGGGTTGGGAAGTTCCCCTGGAGAAGGAAATAGCAACAGACTCCAGTATTCTTGACTGGAGAATCCCATGGACAGGGGAACCTGGAAGGCTACAGTCCATGGGACTGCAAAGAGTAAGATATGACTGAGCAACTAACACTCACTTTCAGGATTTATTCTTCAGACTTCATTACTTTTCTCTCCATTGGTCATCTCATCCAGTTGCATAACTTTAAATACACATAGTATTTCAACTTTAAATGTATCTTCTGTACCTAAATCTTTCTCATGAACTATGTGTTTTGTAAAGCTTATAATAAGGCTTCCCAGGTGGCTCCGTGGTAAAGAATTTGCCTGCTAATGCAGGAGACACAAGGGAATCAGGTTTGTTCCTTGGATCAGGAAGATCCTCTGGATTATGAAATGGCAACCCAATCTAGTAGTCTTGCCTGGAGAATTCCATGGACAGAGGAGCCCGGCGGACTGCAATTCATGGGGTCGCAAAGAGTTGGATAGAGACAGGACACACACACATAAGTTACTACACACTAGTAACTAAAGGTTTAGAATCAAATTTCTTGATATCGTCTATAGTTTCTTTTAAAATCTAATCCAAGTCTACTTTTCTAATCCTGTCTACCAATTTATGACATTACTTTGCCAACCAAGGTCCGTCTAGTCAAGGCAATGGTTTTTCCCGTGGTCATGTATGGATGTGAGAGTTGGACTGTAAAGAAAGCTGATCGCCGAAGAATCGATGCTTTTGAACTGTGGTGTTGGAGAAGACTCTTGAGAGTCCCTTATACTGCAAGGAGATCCAACCAGTCCATTCTGAAGGAGATCATTCCTGGATGTTCATTGGAGGGACTGATGCTAAAGCTGAAACTGCAATACTTTGGCCACCTCATGCGACGAGTTGACTCACTGGAAAAGACTCTGATGCTGGGAAAGGTTGGGGGCGGGAGGAGAAGGGGACGACGGAGAATGAGATGGCTGGATGGCATCACCGACTCTGTGGACATGAGTTTGAGTGTACTCCGGGAGTTGGTGATGGACAGGGAGGCCTGGCGTGCTGTGATTCATGGGGTCGCGGAGAGTCGGACACGACTGAGCGACTGAACTGAACTGAACTGATCCATCATGCTGTTCCTCACAACGCACTTGCAGTTTCCTAACGTGATTACACTCTTTCCTTCCTGCTTACCTCTGTGTGCACTGTCCCCTCCTTAAAATTCTCTTTCCCAATGGTTTTCGATTTTTAAGAATCAGTGAAGAAGTTGTTACTATACAGTCATTAAGTCAGATCCGACCCTGCGCCTGTGCGACCCCATTGACTGTAGCCCGCCAGTCTTCCCTGTCTTCCAGTATCTGCCAGAGTTTGCTCAAATTCATGTCCATTGAGTCAATGATGCTACCTAACCATCTCATTCTCTGCCACCCTCTTCTCCTTTTGCCTTCAGTCTCTCCCAGCACCAGGATCTTTTCCAGTGAGTTGGCTCTTTACATCAGGTGGCCAAAGTATTGCAGCTTTAGCAACAGACCCTCCAGTGAGTATTTAGGGTTGAATTTCTTCGGGATTGACTGGTTTGATGTCCCTGCAGACCAGGAGACTCTAAAGAGTCTTCTCTAGCACCACAGTTCAAAAGCATCAATTCTTTGGCACTCAGCCTTCTTTATGGTCCTCCTCTCACATCTGTGGGCTTCCCTTGTGGTTCAGCTGGTAAAGAATCCACCTGCAATGAAGAAGACCTGGGTTCAATCCCTGGTTGGGAAGATCCCCTGGAGAAGGGAAAGGCTACCCACTCCAGTATTCTGGCCTGGAGAATTCCATGGATTGTATAACCCATGGGATCACAAAGAGTTGGACACAACTGAGCAACTTGCACACCCACACACATTCACATATGTACATGACTATTGGAAAAACCATAGCTTTGACTACTTGGATCTTTGCCAGGAAAGTAATGTCTCTGTTTTTTACAACACTGTCTAGGTTTGTCATGGCTTTCTTTCCAAGGAGCATCTTTTAATTTCATGACTATAGTCACTGTCCGCAGTGATTTTGGAGTCCAAGAAAATAAAATCCGTCATTTTCTACCTTTTCTCCTTCTATTTGCCATGAAGTGATGGGACTGGATGCCATCATCTTTGTTTGATATTGAGTTTCAAGCCAGTTTTTTCACTCTTCTCTTTCACCTTCATCAAGTGCAAGAGTAGTGGAAGTGAAATAATTAAAACTTTCTTCCTTATAATTTTTATCCAGATTTTGTACTGTGGATCATATTAATTTTATAATTTATAAAAATATTTTGTAGGTTCAGGTAACTTAGCCTATGTCTCCCTTTATTATAATGTTTAGCACTTTTCTATGATTGTTTCCTTACCTATGCTTTAAATAGACTGAATATTCTCAAGTTAAGGAAACTCATTTCATTTTTACTTTCTGTTCAGTGTGATTCTGGTTGCTATTCTATACCAATCTTTTTAACTAGGTTTTGTTTAAAAATTTAGCAACTATTGATTCAAAATTGTTATCTTAAAGATGTTCTCTAGTATCTTGAATTTTGTCTCAAATTTTGATTAGTGGGAAGAAAAAGTACTTTAACTCTTTTTTATCATATTACTTATATTCTACACTTTAACTTGAAATAAGATAATTATGAATATTATTATACTTGATTTTGAGTTATTCTTTTTTTTCTTTTAAATTTTTATTTAATAAATGGTACAAAGCACAATGCCAAAAACATTAACAGTTAAAATTTCACCAAATAAAAAAACAGAAAACACAGTTGCAAAAAGCTACAAATTAGCTATAAAAAGCTATAAATTAGCTACAAAAAGCTATAAATTAGCCTGGGATAGAACCTGCACGCTGAATTTACTAATTAAGAAATGAGAAACCAGAACTATAAAGGTGGCATAGAAATACAAGAAACCATTCTTAAATAATCTTTTAAAACTTTGAACAGAGTTACAGATTTTACCATTTGTGATAAACTGGTATATATAATTTAACCAGAACCAAAAGAAAATTAGTATTGTGTGAATTCTGAAGCACTTTCAACATGTTGTAGGAATAATGTGGACTTTCTTGAGTTTTACACATTCATAAGTGAATGGTCTGAATCTCGTGCCTTTGTTGGTTTTCTGTGAGCTGTGGTTTCTGGGAAGTGAGCAGCTCTCATTCCTGTAACTCTTGTAATCCAGTCATTCGTGTGCCTCCTTCATGAGGATTCAGTGCGGCTGTGGTGCTGTTGTCCCTCTGATAGGAACTCTAACTCGGTGTAAAGCCCCAAAGGTCTGTTACTTATTTTTATTTTATATTGTACTATATTTCATTTACAGTGTTGTGTTTGTTTCAGGTGTATGGCAAAGTGATACAGTCATATATATATATATATGAATTAACAAAAGCAGTTCCTGTCTTTTGATGGGGTGCTCATGGTTTATAACATAAAAGGCATTATTTTGAGAGAGGGATGGCATTGGGTTTTTTTTTTTTCCTTTTTGCAGCCTGAGGCAGTTGTAAAATAACTTAATGTAGCTTTTTGAGTTATTCTCTTTAATGAAATTTTGAGGCAGAAATGTTGATATTCAGTTTTTAATGCATCCTCACATGATACAAAGCAATCTCCAATAAAACCTTTTTTGGGCTGACTCATAGCCAAAAAGGAATTAAAAAATTAACTATTAAAACTACTTCTTAATGATAACTATTATATATGCTGCTGCTGCTGCTCCTAAGTTGCTTCAGTCGTGTCCGACTCTGTGCGACCCCATAGAGGGCAGCCGACCAGGCTCCGCCGTCAATGGGATTCTCCAGGCAAGAACACTGGAGTGGGTTGCCATTTCCTTCTCCAACTATTATATATAGGACTACAAAAATAATTTTATAGTAATAGTATTATACCATAATTCAATATCTACTATTTTATCTCATGTTGTAATTTAACTTTTAATACATTTGGCACAAATATGATATTATGTTTTTTATTAAACTATAGGGCTAATACTCTCTGTTTATCATTTCTCCTATCAACCAATTTTCATATTATTTAACTTTTTATCAGTTTTTAATAATTGCCTTTATAAATATATTAAACAGCTTTAACAATCATCAGTAACTCTACCAGTTTTTCTTTGCACTAATAAATAATATTTACATTTTTATCAAATGAAAAAATTTCAACATTTACAGCACATAGAGTAATTTACAAAACAAAATGACAGAATAGGAAGTCCTGGGTGCTCCTTTTCCCAATGCATACACCAATTCAATGACAAAATATAGACAAATTTTCTTCGTGAGAAGTCAAGAAACTATTGATAGGCTCATACAGCCTAAATGACAACAAAACAAAAGACAGCAAGACAGAAAAAAAAAATGGGAGAAAAAACTACTCAGTTCAGTTCAGTTCAGTTCAGTGGCTCAATCGTGTCTGAATCTTTGCGACCACATGAATCACAGCACACCAGGCCTCCCTGTCCATCACCAACTCCCGAATTCACTCAAACTCATGTCCATCGAGTTGGTGATGCCATCCAGCCATCTCATTCTCTGTCATCCCCTTCTCCTCCTGCCCCCAATCCCTCCCAGCATCAGAGTCTTTTGCAGTGAGTCAACTTGTCGCATGAGGTGGCCAAAATATTGGAGTTTCACTTTAGCGTCAGTCCTTCCAATGAACACCCAGGACTGATCTCCTTTAGGATGGACTGGTTGGATCTCCTTGCAGTCCAAGGGACTCTCAAGAGTCTTCTCCAACACCACAGTTCAAAAACATCAATTCTTCGGTGATCAGCTTTCTTCATAGTCCAACTCTCACATCCATACATGACAACTGGAAAAACCATAGCCTTGACTAGATGGACCTTTGTTGGCAAAGTAATGTCTCTGCTTTTTAATATACTATCTAGGTTGGTCATAACTTTCCTTCCAAGGAGTAAGCGTCTTTTAGTTTCATGGCTGCAATCAGCATCTGCAGTGATTTTGGAGCCCCCCAAAATAAAGTCTGAGTTTCCAGACACTGTTTCCCCATCTATTTCCCATGAAGTGATGGGACCAGATGCCATGATCTTTGTTTTCTGAATGTTGAGCTTCAAGCCAACCTTTTCACTCTCCTCTTTCACTTTCATCAAGAGGCTTTGAGTTCCTCTTCACTTTCTGCCATAAGGGTGGTGTCATCTGCATCAGTTCCGTTCGGTTCCGTCGCTCAGTCGTGTCTGACCCTATGCGACCCCGTGGACTGTAGCCTACCAGGCTTCTCCATCCATGGGATTCCCCAGACAAGAATACTGGAGTGGGTTACCGTTTACCTTCTCCAGGGGATCTTCCCGACCCAGGGATCGAACCTGGGTCTCCCACATTGGAGGCAGTCGCTTTAACCTCTGAGCCACCAGGGAATCTGAGGTTATTGATATTTCTCCCGGCGTTCTTGATTCCAGCTTGTGCTTCTTCCAGCCCAGCGTTCCTCATGATGTACTCTGCATATAAGTTAAATAAGCAGGGTGACAATATACAAGCTTGACGTACTCCTTTTCCTATTTGGAACCAGTCTGTTGTTCCATGTCCAATTCTAACTGTTGCTTCATGACCTGCATACAGTTTTCTCAAGAGGCAGGTCAGGTGATCTGGTATTCCCATCTCTTTCAGAATGTTCCACAGTTTATTGTGATCCACACAGTCAAAGGCTTTGGCATAGTCAATGAAGCAGAAAGAGATGTTTTTCTGAAACTCTCTTGCTTTCTCCATGATCCAGCGGATGTTGGCAATTTGATCTCTGGTGCCTCTGTCTTCTCTAAAACCTGCTTGAATGTCTGAAAGTTCATGGTTCACATATTGCTGAAGACTGGCTTGGAGAATTTTGAGCACGACTTTACTAGCGTGTGAGATGAGTGCAATTGTGCAGTAGTTTGAGCATTCTTTGGCATTGCCTTTCTTTGGGATTGGAATGAAGACTGATGTTTTCCAGTCCTGTGGCCACTGCTGAGTTTTCCAAATTTGCTGGCATATTGAGTGCAGCACTTTCACAGCATCATCTTTCAGGATTTGAAATAGCTCAACTGGAATTCCATCACCTCCACTAGCTTTGTTCGTAGTGATGCTCTCTAAGTTCCACTTGACTTCACATTCCAAGATGTCTGGTTCCAGGTGAGTGATCACGCCATCGTGATTATCTGGGTCGTGAAGATCTTTTTTGTACAGTTCTTCTGTGTATTCTTGCCACCTCTTCTTAATATCTTCTGCTTCTGTTAGGTCCATACCATTTCTGTCCTTTATCGAGCCCATCTTTGCATGAAATGTTCTCTAGTCTTTCCTATTCTGTTGTTTTCCTCTATTTCTTTGCATTGATCACTGAGGAAGGCATTCTTATCTCTCCTTTGCTTTCTTTGGAACTCTGCATTCAGATGCTTATATCTTTCCTTTTCTCCTTTGCTTTTCCCGTCTCTTCTTTTCACAATTTGTAAGGCTCCTCAGACAGCCATTTTGCTTTTTTGCTTTTCTTTTCCATGGGGATGGTCTTGGTCCCTGTCTCCTGTACAATGTCACGAACCTCTGTCCAGAGTTCATCAGGCACTCTATCTATCAGATCTAGTCCCTTAAATCTATTCCTCACTTCCACTGTATAATCATAAGGGATTTGATTTAGGTCATATCTGAATGGTCTAGTGGTTTTCCCTACTTTCTTCAATTTCAGTCTGAATTTGGCAATAAGGAGTTCATGATCTGAGCCACAATCAGCTCCTGGTCTTGTTTATGCTAACTCTATAGAGCTTCTCCATCTTTGGCTGCAAAGAATATAATCAATCTGATTTCGATGTTGACCATCTGGTGATGTCCATATGTAGAGTCTTCTCTTGTGTTGTTGCAAGAGGGTGTTTGCTATGACCAGTGCATTCTCTTGGCAAAACTCTATTAGCCTTTGCCCTGCTTAATCCCGTGCTCCAAGGCCAAATTTGCCTGTTACTCCCGGTATTTCTTGACTTCCTCCTTTTGCATTCCAGTCCCCTATAATGAAAAGGACATCTTTTTGGGGTGTTAGTTCTAAAAGGTCTTGTAGGTCTTCATAGAACCGTTCAACTTTGGCTTCTTCAGCGTTACTGGTTGGGGCATAGGCTTGGATTACTCTAATAATGAATGGTTTGCCTTGGAAACGAACAGAGATCATTCTGTCGATTTTGAGATTGCATCCAAGTACTGCATTTCGGACTCTCTTGCTGAGCATGATGGCTACTCCATTTCTTCTAAGGGATTCCTGCCCACAGTAGGAGATATAATGATCATCTGAGTTAAATTCACCAATTCCAGTCCATTTTAGTTCACTGATTCCTAGAATGTCTACGTTCACTCTTGTCATCTCCTGTTTGACCACTTCCAATTTGCCTTGATTCATGGACCTAACATTCCAGGTTCCTATGCAATATTGCTCTTTACAGCATTGGACCTTGCTTCCATCACCAGTCACATCCACAACTGGGTATTGGTTTTGCTTTGGCTCCATCCCTTCATTCTTTCTGGAGTTATTTCTCCCCTGATCTCCAGTAGCATGTTGGGCACCTACCAACCTGGGGAGTCCCCCATTCAGTATCTTATCATTTTGCCTTTTCGTACTGTTCATGGGGTTCTCAAGGCAAGAATACTGAAGTGGTTTGCCATTCCCTTCTCCAGTCGACCACATTATTAGACAGGCAAAAACATTCTTCAAAATGGCAGAGATACGTTGTTCCTTATCAATAATTACTTTAAGTATAAATGGATTAGATTTTCCAATCAAAAGTTATACAGTGGCTAAATGGATTAAAAATTAAGATCCAACCATATGCTGCCTACTAGGCAATCACATCATATTTAAGGATACACACAGACTGAAAGTGAAGAGAGGGAAAAAGATATTCCATGCAAATGGTAACCAAAAGAGATAGAGGTGGCTCCACTAATATTAAACAAAACACACATTAAGTCAGAAAACATACACTTTAAGTCAAAGAGAACATTCAGTTCAGTTCAGTCACTCCGTCATGCCTCTTTGCAACCCCATGGACTGAAGCAAGCCAGGCTTCCCTATCCATCACCAACTCTCAGAGCTTACTCAAACTCATGTCCGTCAAGTTGGTAATGTCATTCAACCATCTCATCCTGTGTCATCCCCTTCTCCTCCCTTCACTCTTTCCCAGCATCAGGGTCTTTTCCAATGAGTCAATTCTTTGCATCAGGTGAATGTCGATAAAATTATCAATTCATCAGGAAGAAATACCAATTAATTATATATACCTACCCAACTTCAGAACATCTAAATATATAAACAAACACTGACAGAACTGAAGGGATAAAAAGATAGTAATACAATAATGGTAGGCAACTTTAACATTCCACTTTAAATATTGGATAGACTATTCAAGCTGAAAATCAGTAAGGAAACAGTGTATCTGAGCAACATTATAGAGCAAGAGTGAAAAACATACAAAACATTTCACACAACAGCAACAGAATAAACATTGTTCTCAAGCACATATGGCACATTGTCCAAGACAGATAACATATTAGGTCATAAAATAAGTGTCAATACATTTTAGCAAATTCAAATCATACCAAATATCTTTTCTAACGAAAACAGAATGAAACTGAAATCAATAGCAGAAAAATTCTGAAAAGTTTACAAATACGTTTAAATTAAAGCACAGTACTGAACTAATGTGCCAAAGAAGAAATCAAAAGGGAAATAAAAAAATATCTTGGGACAAATGAAAATGAAAACATGCACACCAAAGCATATGGGATGTAACAAAAACAATACTAACAGGGTAACAGTTCATGGTAATAAAATGCCAACGTTAAAAAAGAAGAAAGATCTCAAATAAACAACCTAATTCCACACCTTGAGGAAATAGAAAAAGAATAAACTAAGCCTAAATTTAGAAGCTTTCTTCACCGAAGAACTGATGCTTTTGAACTGTGGTGCTGGAGAAGACTCTTGAGAGTCCCTTGGACTGCAAGGAGATCCAACCAGTCCATTCTAAAGGAGATCAGTCCTGGGTGTTCATTGGAAGGACTGATGCTGAAGCTGAAACTGCAATACTTTGGCCACCTCATGCGACGAGTTGACTCACTGGAAAAGACTCTGATGCTGGGAAAGGTTGAGGGCAGGAGGAGAAGGGGACGACAGAGAATGAGATGGCTGGATGGCATCACTGACTCTGTGTTTGAGTGAATTCGGGAGTTGGTGATGGACAGGGAGGCCTGGCGTGCTGTGATTCATGGGGTCGCAGAGAGTCGGAGACGACTGAGCGACTGAACTGAACTGAACTGAACTGAAATTTAGAAGATGAATTATTAGTATGATAAAAACCACAAAACATTTTGAAAGAAATTTAAAAAGAGGCAAATAAGTGAAAATGTATTCTGTGTTAACGTATTGGAAGGATTAAAATTGTTAAAATGTTCATGCTATTAAAGTGATCTACAAATTCAACATAATCTTTATCAAAATCTAAAGGCATTTATTTTTACAGAAATAGAAAAACATTCCCAAAGTTCAAGAACCACAATTGACTGAATCACCTCCCCACACTGCTGTACCCTAACAATTACTTTCCCTCTCCCCATTTTCCGCTCTCTCCCTTGCTTCTGGGGTTCATATTGGAGACTGGGATGCTTCCCAGCCAACTCTAGCTCTTGGTCCTTCTTCATCTTATGGTTTGCTTGGTGTAGGTTCAGTTCAGTTCAGTTGCTCAGTCGTGTCCAACTCTCCGTGACCCCATGGATCACAGCACGCCAGGCCTCCCTGTCCATCACCAACTCCCGGAGTTCACTCAAACTCATGTCCACAGAGTCGGTGATGCCATACAGCCATCTCATTCTCGGTCGTCCCCTTCTCCTCCCGCCCCCAACCTTTCCCAGCATTGGCAACTGCAAAATAGATGGAGGCAAGGGAGAAAGGAAAAGAAAGGCAAATGCAACCAGCGTTTCTTTTTTCTTTTCTTAGTCTCTGGCCCAAATCCATTGAACTCCCATCTCTTTCCTCTGTTACCCCCAATATATTCCACACACATGCCACACAGAACATCCTCCCCAACTTCTACCTGCTGTTGCTGCTGCACTTCAGTCGTGTCCGACTCTTAGCGACCCCATGGACTGCAGCCTACCAGGCTCCTCCATCCATGGGATTTTCCAGGCAAGAGTACTGGAGTGGGGTGCCATTGACTTCTACCTAACCCCACAAATAGATCCCCTCAGTTTTCAAGGCATCATTTTGTCTTCCCTGAGATATTCATCCTCTTTCTCCATGGAACAAATGTCATAATCTGTACTCACCAGAATTGTACAGCAAAATATCTTTTAAGCCTTTATTGATCTTATGTGGTCAATCATGCAAGTTATTTAATTCAACAGCAAGTAACTTAATACACATTTCAGCTCTTACAAAGATGTTGTGAGGAAGTTATTATTACATTTACTTTACAGATGATAAATAGGTTAAATAATTTGATCTAATTGAAGAGTTGGAGAGTTGAGGAGTCAAATTTGAACCTGGGTATGTATCATTCTCATATGCTTATTTTTCCGCAGTGCCTCTCAATATTTTTCTTCTCAGTACATTGTAAGTTAAACAGATTTCTGCAGACTGCCTGGAAGTCTACCCATTAAGTATAACACTGTTTCTATGAGAAAATGCATTCAACATTTCAAATCACCAATTTACAAATGATCATTTAGACCACAATCAGTTCTTAAACTGAGGATTGCCTGTGCTACGAGAGTATGCAGAAATATGCTCTTAATCCAAATGATGAATCATGTGGCTGAGAATTGAGCTGGGACCTAAGCACAAATTTTCTCTGACCTTTGGGTCCCTGCCTTCTTCTGCTCTGCTGGTGAACCCTTGTTTTTCTACAAAATAAAAGCTCATTACTCCCTAAGGTCTCATTTCCCTTTTGAAATAGGGCAAGCTGAAAAAAAGTAAATAAGTTGTACAAAGTCTCCAAATTTTGCCACAAACTAAGTTGTAAGGAAGATTTGAGAGTTGAGTAGGAAGCTTGAATATCTCCTCCAATGCAAATAAATTTGAAAGCCCTGTTTTATAAAGTTTAGTGCATACAGATCAAATAGGGATCCTGTTAAAATATAAATTCTGGTTCAATACATCTGGGATAATGTGTGTGTGTGTCTCTCTCTCTCTTTTTTTTTTTTTTTTCATTTCTAACAAGTTCCCAAATGATTCATGCGAAGATTTTTCTGACTAAAACATCAATATAGTTCAGTTCAGTTCAGTTCAGTCGCTCAGTCGTGTCTGACTCTCTGCGACCCCATGAATCACAGCATGCCAGGCCTCCCTGTCCATCACCAACTCCCGGAGTTCACTCAAACTCATGTCCATAGAGTCAGTGATGCCATAGATGTCAATTAATATTTGTTGGTTTTCATTAAGTAAAAATACTGTACCTAACATAAAAAATCTTATATAATTGATACATACCGTTCCAGCTGACTTGCCCTAGTCTTTTAATGAGTACTATGTCCCTGGATAACCATGTAGTGATATTTCCCAGCCCACTCAACTTGATGATGTATATGCATTTCTAAGTTGCTTAGAATTTTTCTCTCCTTAAAGAAAGAAAAGAAACCTGTGTTTTGACACTTTCTAGATTATACATAAGTTATCAAATGAAAGCTTTTTCTTGGAGAAGAAGGCATGAGAAACATGCTGGGAAAGAAAACTGCTGACTCTAATATCTCAGTGCCAATGTGAAGCATAAATGCTTACTCTACATACATGTCAACTCAAAAACCCACAGTTCTTATATGGCCCCATAGGGCTTTATTGATGCCTAGTCAGTTTTTTATTGCTACTGAATAAAGTCTTTCTGACATAAGTATTTGACCTCTGACACTATCAAGACTCTCTCCTGGTGGTCATCAGAACATAAATTCTCTTACACTTCAGTAGATGATGTAGAATTTATTATTTGGCAGACACACAGCAAAAGAAGTTGGTGGAGATGGATATTGTATGGACTCAGAGGGTGACTTGATTAAAGTTCACAGAATTGAGTTTCTTTTATAATTTGAGTAAGTTATGCAAGTGAAGAAAGAATGTCCTCTCCTGAATCTCTTTAGCAATAATGTTTTTGCTCGACGTTTGATGATGACTTCTAGTTCTTGAATACAAATTAATGCCAACTGATTATTAACACTTTTACTGACACAAGCATATATTTATTCCTGGTTCTGTTAAATTTGGGGGGAGACTTATTTTTCTCATTTTTGTGGCCAGATTAACAATATCTTCTTTAAAATGTAACCAAATAGGCCACATAGAAACTGAAGTATTTACTTTGAAAGTTTACATCTTTTACTAAATTTACACCATTGTGTCAATAATTATAATCCATAATTTAAGCCTTGAAATAACAATAATAATAATCCCTGAAATTTTTGTTTACAGGTCCTCACACCAGTTTTTCGTCCATTATTTGATCTATCCTAGACATTTACTGTAGATATACAAAAGCTAGGAAACCTGTTATTGTTCTTCTCACACTAATGGCACTTATCCACCCAGTGACACATTAGGCAAATCAGTTTGAGAAAAGAATCTCCTATTGTCCGAGAGACGCCGGCTCCTGCGGTGCAGATGTGAGAGACGCCGCAGGGCGCAACCGACCACCCGCAGAAGCGTGGCCGAGAGGAGCTACCCGACGTCCAAGATAAGGTACAGTAGCTGCGCTTTGCTGGAGCAGCCGTGCTTTGCTGGAGCAGCCGTGAAGAGATATTCCACGACCAAGGTAAGAGAAGCCCAAATAAGATGGTAGGTATTTTGAGGGGGCATCAGAGGGCAGACACACTGAAATCATAATCACAGAAAACTAGTTGATCTGATCACATGGACCACTGCCCTGTCTAACTCAATGAAACTAAGCCTTGATGGGTGGGGCCAACAGATGGGCGAATCATGGTGGAGAGGTCTGACAAATGTGGTCCACTGGAGAAGGGAATGGCAAACCACTTCAGTATTCTTGCCTTGAGAACCCCATGAACAGTATCAAAAGGCAAAACGATAGGATACTGAATGAGGAATTCCCCAGGTCGGTAGGTGCCCAATATGCTACTGGAGATCAGTGGAGAAATAACTCCAGAAAGAATGAAGGGATGGAGTCAAAGCAAAACAAATAACCAGTTGTGGTTGTGACTGGTGATAGAAGCAAGGTCCAATGCTGTAAAGAGCAATATTGCATAGGAACCTGGAATGTTAGGTCCATGAATCAAGGCAAATTCGAAGTGGTCAAACAGGAGATGGCAAGAGTGAACGTCGACATTCTAGGAATCAGTGAACTAAAATGGACTGGAATGGGTGAATTTAACTCAGATGACCATTATATCTACTACTGTGGGCAGGAATCCCTTAGAAGAAATGGATTAGCCATCATGGTCAACAAAAGAGTCCGAAATGCAGTACTTGGATGCAATCTCAAAAACGACAGAATGATTTCTGTTTGTTTCCAAGGCAAACCATTCAATATTACAGTAATCCAAGCCTATGCCCCACCAGTAACGCTGAAGAACCCAAAGTTCAACAGTTCTATAAAGACCTCGAAGACCTTTTAGAACTAACACCCAAAAAAGATGTCCTTTTCATTATAGGGGACTGGAATGCAAAAGTAGGAAGTCAAAAAACACCTGGAGTAACAGGCAAATTTGGCCTTGGAGCACGGGATTAAGCAGGGCAAAGGCTAATAGAGTTTTGCCAAGAGAATGCACTGGTCATAGCAAACACCCTCTTCCAACAACACAAGAGAACACAACTACACATGGACATCACCAGATGGTCAACACCGAAATCAGATTGATTATATTCTTTGCAGCCAAAGATGGAGAAGCTCTATACAGTTAGCAAAAACAAGACCAGGAGCTGACTGTGAACTCCTTACTGCCAAATTCAGATTTAAATTGAAGAAAGTAGGGAAAACCACTAGACCATTCAGATATGACCTCAATCAAATCCCTTATGATTATACAGTGGAAGTGAGAAATAGATTTAAGGGACTAGATCTGATAGATAGAGTGCCTGATGAACTCTGGATGGAGGTTCGTGACATTGTACAGGAGACAGGGACCAAGACCATCCCCATGGAAAAGAAATGCAAAAAAGCAAAATGGCTGTCTGAGGAGGCCTTACAAATAGCTGTGAAAAGAAGAGAGAGGAAAAGCAAAGGAGAAAAGGAAAGATATAAGCATCTGAATGCAGAGTTCCAAAGAATAGCAAGGAGAGATAAGAAAGCCTTCCTCAGTGATCAATGCAAAGAAATAGAGGAAAAAAACAGAATAGGAAAGACAAGAGATCTCTTCAAGAAAATTAGAGATACCAAGGGAACATTTCATGCAAAGATGGGCTCGATAAAGGACAGAAATGGTATGGACCTAACAGAAGCAGAAGATATTAAGAAGAGGTGGCAAGAATACACAGAAGAACTGTACAAAAAAGATCTTCACGACCCAGATAATCACGATGGCATGATCACTCACCTGGAAACAGACATCTTGGAATGTGAAGTCAAGTTGGCCTTAGAGAGCATCACGACGAACAAAGCTAGTGGAGGTGATGGAATTCCAGTTGAGCTATTTCAAATCCTGAAAGATGATGCTGTGAAAGTGCTGCACTCAATATGCCAGCAAATTTGGAAAACTCAGCAGTGGCCACAGGACTGGAAAACATCAGTCTTCATTCCAATCCCAAAGAAAGGCAATGCCAAAGAATGCTCAAACTACTGCACAATTGCACTCATCTCACACGCTAGTAAAGTCGTGCTCAAAATTCTCCAAGCCAGTCTTCAGCAATATGTGAACCGTGAACTTTCAGACATTCAAGCAGGTTTTAGAGAAGACAGAGGCACCAGAGATCAAATTGCCAACATCCGCTGGATCATGGAGAAAGCAAGAGAGTTTCAGAAAAACATCTCTTTCTGCTTCATTGACTATGCCAAAGCCTTTGACTGTGTGGATCCCAATAAACTGTGGAACATTCTGAAAGAGATGGGAATACCAGATCACCTGACCTGCCTCTTGAGAAACCTGTATGCAGGTCATGAAACAACAGTTAGAATTGGACACGGAACAACAGACTGGTTCCAAATAGGAAAAGGAGTACGTCAAGGTTGTATATTGTCACCCTGCTTATTGAACTTATATGCAGAGTACATCATGAGGAACGCTGGGCTGGAAGAAGCACAAGCTGGAATCAAGATTGCCGGGAGAAATATCAATAACCTCAGATATGCAGATGACACCACCCTTATGGCAGAAAGGGAAGAGAAACTCAACAGCCTCTTGATGAAAATGAAAGAGGAGAGTGAAAATGTTGGCTTGAAGTTCAACATTCAGAAAACGAAGATCATGGCATCTGGTCCCATCACTTCATGGGAAATAGGTGGGGAAACAGTGGAAGCAGTGTCATACTTTATTTTTTTGGGCTCCAAAATACTGCAGATACTGATTGAAGCCATGAAATTAAAAGATGCTTACTCCTTAGAAGGAAAGTTATGACCAACCTAGATACCATATTAAAAAGCAGAGACATTACTTTGCCAACCGTGGTCCGTCTAGTCAAGGCTATGGTTTTTCCCGTGGTCATGTATGGATGTGAGAGTTGGACTGTGAAGAAAGCTGATCACCAAAGAATTGATGCTTTTGAAGTGTGGTGCTGGAGAAGACTCTTGAGAGTCCCTTGGACTGCAAGGAGATCCAACCAGTCCATTCTAAAGGAGATCAGTCCTGGGTGTTCATTGGAAGGATTGATGCTAAAGCTGAAACTCCAATACTTTGGCTACCTCATGCAACGAGTTGACTCACTGGTAAAGACTCTGATGCTGGGAGGGATTGGGGGCGGGAGGAAACGGGGACAATAGAGAATGAAATGGCTGGATGGCATCACCGACTTGATGGACATGAGTTTGAGTGAACTCCGGGAGTTGGTGATGGACAGGGAGGCCTGGCGTGCTGTGATTTATGGGGTCACAAAGAGTCGGACACGACTGAGCGACTTAACTGAACTTAACTGATTGTCTGTTACCAAAATACCAAAGATCCTATTTCTCTCCAGCTTTATTTACACGTTAAATCCAGGAGCCAAAGGTTAAAAGAAGGTCAGTTACTATGATCTATTCTCACATTATGAACATTGATATCTATCTGCTTTTGTTTCTTCAAGGGAAAATCACTGTCATTTACCGATATCAGATAAAATGATAATTAGTAAATATCAGGAAAAGATAAAAGCACTGCCTAATTGAGTTGGTAATGGACAGGGAGGCTTGGCGTGCTATGATTCATGGGGTTGCAAAGAGTCAGTCACGACTGAGCGACTGAACTGAACTGAACTGAATATCCTAGTCAGTCAGTGGTTTCACCTGTTACCTATTTGTCTCTGGCTGTTGTTTTAATGGGAACCTTTTATTTCTTATGCAGAAAAAGGTATTTTGTGCTGATTGCTAATTTTTTAAATTATTACTTAAAAGAAATTGCAATAGATAATAGTTTATTAGGTCCTATTTTTCAATTTGTCATATTAACTTCTTTCACCTATTTGAAAATGTTATTTAATGACATTTCATCTGTTTTATTTCCCTAAAACATTCCTTGCCTCTGGGGAGTAAATTTTTCCTTAATTGGTCTTATTTTTAAATCCTGTTTCATATTCTATTCTCTATTCTTCAGATTCAGGATTGCCTTAAAAAACAGAACCATCTAATGTATTTATCTATCTTGATATAAAACAAGCAATATTATAAGAGACCTTTGGAGAAGGAATAAGCTTTAGATTTTGAAAGTGCTGCTGCTAAGTCGCTTTAGTCGTGTCCAACTCTGTGCTACCGCATAGACGGCAGCCCACCAGGCTCCCCCATCCCTGGGATTCTCCAGGCAAGTACACTGGAGTGGGTTGCCATTTCCTTCTCCAATGCATGAAAGTGAAAAGAGAAAGGGAAGTTGCTCAGTCGTGTCCGACTCTCAGCCACCCCATGGACTGCAGCCTACCGGGCTTCTCCGTCCATGGGATGTTCCAGGGCAGAGTACTGGAGTGGGGTGCCATTGCCTTCTCCAGATTTTGAAGCCAGATAAAAGCAAAAAAAATTGTGTGTGTGGGAGGCTCAAATTGGTAAGTCGATCTTTCTAAGCACTTGGTAAAGTTCTTTGGATGATATCTTTATTTTAATAAAGCTGTATCTAAAATATAATAAAATTATATTAGTCAAAGTAAAAACAACATTGTATAATTTCAAAATATTTTATTAGTGGTTTACTTAAAAATTATTAAATGCTTTTAAAATGGCTGTTAAAACCTCGTATCAAATGCTGTATAATATTAAATAGGAAGCAGATGAGGTTTTGATAAGCCTCAATGATGAGGTCAGAGCGTCAGATCAAGAAGACAGCAGGTGAGCACTGAGCTTAATTTCACAGCTCTTCCGCAATAACCAGTATGAAAGTTCCTACTTCTGCTACTCTTTGGCCAAGGAAAGACTTGGGGACTTTACATTCAGTGATATATATTTCTCTTTGTCTATAGTAGGAATGTATAACAGAGAACTAAGACAATTTTAAGTCTAATTCAAGCCTATTCTCTCCCCCCCGACTATGTTACTATTAGCTAAAATAATTCCAAAGAGTGGAGTTATAAGTTAGGATGTTTGCAGACACTTCAAATCAAACAAATCTTGATTTGCACTTATCATGGTCAATGTCTCCTAGATTTGAATCTTCTAGGAAAGTGCTCTCTGCCTGTTTGGTGTCATGCTGCTGCTAAGTCGCTTCAGTCGTGTCCGACTCCGTGCGACCCCATAGACAGCAGCTGACCAGGCTCCCCCGTCCCTGGGATTCTCCAGGCAAGAACACTGGCGTGGGTTGCCATTTCCTTCTCCAATGTGTGAAAGTGAAAAGTGAAAGTGAAGTCGCTCAGTCATGTCTGGCTAGTAGTGACCCCACGGACTGCAGCCCACCAGGCTCCTCTGTCCATGCGATTTTCTAGGCAAGAGTACTGGAGTGGCTTGCCATGGCCTTCTCTGGTTTGGTGTCATAGATGTAGATAATCTGATGAAATCTATATGTCTTAAATGCAAGTGTCCTAAAAAGGAATAATTTTGAACATTTCAGTGGGGTTCCTAGATTCCTTAAGACCATGATGCACAAACTGTAGAATAAGAGCATCTGGAAATAGAAAGGAGATGAATGGCTTACTTAAACATCTTGGATTATTGATTTATGAATATCTTTGCCTCCAATATAACTTTCTTCTCAGATGTGGAATATTTTCTAACACAAGTCATAGTTTGTCCAAACAGAAAATTCTCCATTGAATGGAAAACCCATACATAAGTCTCCTACGTTCTTATTGAAGGAACAGATCTCAGACTGGTCTTGCTGGTAAGTGTGTTATCTGGGAAGCTGAAATTCAACTCATGCAGTCACACAGGTTTTGCTTTTATTCTAAACTACGTGATTCCTTTTGTGAGAAAAGAAGCAGAATCCAGAGTTATAAAGTAGGGAGGTTAAAGTTATGAAAAAATAAAACTAATAAAGTAGACCTTTATAAAATTAAAGAGGAAAAATCTTATGACTATCTAAATAGATCATTGTCATTGTTCACTCACTAAGTTGTGTCCGACTCTTGCCTACCCCATGGACTGTTGCTTACCAAGCTTCTCCGTCCATAGGATTTCCCAGGCAAGAGTACAGGAGTGTGTTGCCATTTCCTTCTCCAGGGGATCATCCCAACCCAGGGATCGAACCAGCATTTCCTGTATTGGCAGATGAATTCTTTACCACTGAGCCACTTGAGAAGCCCATCTCAATAATTACAAACATATATATTCATGACTTTAAAATGCTTTCAGCAAACTATGAATAAAAGGGCCTGAATCTGAAAATCATGCAGCTAACACGATACCTAGTGGTGATATGGCAAAACATTTACTCTAAAATTGGGAACAATGCAAGAAAAGCACTCACATCATTTCTATTCAGTGTGGCATGTGAAGGTCTACTCAAGGAATTAAGGCAAGAAAAAGAAACAAAAGATATGAATATCAGAAAGAAGAAGTAAAACTATATTTATAGATGTTATAATTGTATGTATCCAAATCCAAAACGATTCTTCATAATAAATGAACTTCCCTCAGATGCAGTAAGTTAATTCATCAAGGTCTCAGTGTATGTAATCAAATCTGAGTATTTCTATAGACAAGTAACAAAAGATGAAACATAATTAAAAAATAAATTCCATCTGGAATAGAATTAAAATAAATAAAATGTTTGGAAACAGATTTTAGCAAAACATATAAAAAATTGTTAATAAGATTCAATATTGTTGGAAAATTCAATAATAAAGATTTCAATTCTTCCTAAACTATTCACAGTACAACTCTGATCAAAATATCATCAGGCTTATTTATAGATACTGAGAAGATTATCTTAAAATTTATATGAAAATCTAATGATCTCAAACAGTCTAAACAGTTTGGAAAAGAAAAACAAAGTTGAAAAACTTTTACTACCTGATTTCAAGATGTTATAAAGTTACAACAATCAGTATAATGAGTCATAAGGATATATAGATTAATGTATCAAACCATAAATGAAAAAAAAATATAAACTAGACTTCATCAAAATAAAAAGTGCTGTTCAACCAAAGACACATTGAAGAAAGTGAAAAGCAAGTATGAGGCTGGAAGAAAATATTCATGACATATTCTGAACAATGACTCATATCTTGATTATATAAAGAACTCACAAAAAATAATAAAAAGATAATGCACCAAATACCAAGATGGGAAAAAGTTTTGGACAGACACTTCTCTCTCTCTCACACAAACACACACACACTATACAAACAGCCAATGAACACACTTAAAAATGGCCAACATTGTTAGTCATCAGGGAACTCAAATAAAGTCATAGCTAGTTATCACCACATGCTTAAGAGAATGCTAAAATTAAAGCAATTAAAAAAAATTGCAGTGACAAATATTGGGGAAGATACAGAACAGCTGGATCGCTCATTCATTGCTGGCAGGAGTATAAAATGGTACAACCACTATGGAAAATTGGTACTTTCTTCAAGTTAAATGTAAAACTACTCCATGACTCAACAATTTCACGCTTAGCTATGAAGAGTGAAAATAAAACACAAGTACACAGACACTTTTACTAGAATGTTCTTTGAGGTTTATTCACGTTAACAAAACTTGGAGAAAAACCAAGTTAACAGGATAATGGATACACAAGTGTGGGTTATATAGTATATCCATAAAATGGAATATCACTCAGCAATAAAGGGAAACAAACCATTGCGGCATAGCTGAGGGAAACAAGACAGAACAAAATGGTGCAAACTGTTTGATTCCATTTTTATGAAGTCCAAGAATGGTCTAAACTATGGAATGGAAACGAAGACTCTTCTTGTCTACAGCGAAGAAGGGCAAAGAATGAGAAGGGACACTAGGAAGACTCTAATTCAATGGCAATGTTCTATATTCAACTGGTATGTGGGTTACATGAGTATATACTTTGTCAAAATTCACTGAACTCTACATTTAAGGTACATGAATTTACTGTATAGTTACACTTAAACTTTTTAAAAATAAAGTTAAAACTTTAGGATGGCAAAGAAGAGCTTCTTGCACCTGGTAATTTCTTTTTTTTTTCTCCAAAGTGATAAAATTGGCAGCTGTGGTTCCTCGTGGGGAATTTTGGAAAGGCTTGGAAGCCTATAACTCAGCGGTTCCTAAATTGGCTGCACACTGGAATCACCTGGGGACTTTTAAAGAGCAGCGGTGTCTGGGTCTCACCCTCAGAGATTCTTCTTTAATTGGCTTTGAGGGTGGCCTAGGCATCAGGATTTTAAAAATCTCCCCAAGCAATTCTAAGGTGCAGCCAAGATCAAGAATCACTACTAAAACCGTTACCGGCTGCACACTGCCTCTTGCTTCACGTAAACATTTCCAAACAGATGATGGTATTCTTTGTCATTACAGAGTCTCATATAAACCATGGCAACTGGCATATTCCTGTTCAGCATATTACTATGTCACTATGATTGCCATGTACCTATAAAACCAGAAAAACACAAACAATAACCAAAAACAGTAGCACTTGATTTCATAACACCAATAAGCTGGAATTCCCTAGACGGTGTTTAACTCCTTGACTTCTACTCCCATAGCACCCTAAATTTTTCCACTTATAGTATTGATACTTATTAGACTTGTAATATGTTTCTTCCATCATCTTGAAACTTTAAAAAAAAGAAATGGCCACACATATTTTTTAACCACAGTGCCTTACGAATTATGGAGGTTCAACCCATACACACTGAGTGACAGGATAACCTCCACTCACTTGGCACTAAGTTGCTCATAGGAATGACGAGTGTTTCTCTCTTCTCCTGCTCACAGTATAGTAAAAAATAAAGACATGCCAAGCTTTTCTCCCTTTCACTCATGTCCATGGTGAAGAAACAAGAATGTTGTAGGTGAAATGTGTTTCTACATCTGTACAAGACTCTATGTTGTCTTAGGGATATATCAACCAACAAGACCATAAGTCATGGCCAGTGGAATGGAAAAGACTGTGGGGTCTGTGAAAGGGCCAAGTGGGGAAGGTGGGTTGTTTGCACTGCTGTTTATCATGATTTATTATGCTGCGGCTATTGACAGGGCTGCAGGCAGCTCACTTCCCAGAAAGATAGGCATGCAGGCTGTTCCTAGATTTCATAAATTGCCCAAGAACAACACAGCATATCAACATCTCATGGGGAGAGCTCTTGGAACAGACAACATAATTTAGTGCCAGCAAATAGAAATGTCTAGCTCAGTTTAACACCCCTTAACCTTCACCTCATTAGACAGCTGTCCTGTCATTTATTGGTCATTCTATTTTATTGCTGTTGTATTACTAGTAGTAACTAAAGAGTGGGTGCTGATGCTGCGTCATGGATCTACTTCCGATCGCACAGACTGGGAAAAAAGCCACTGTAGCATCATAAGTGGAATGCTCCAGGGGTCAATGCTGGAACACATTTTCTGGGGTGAGAGATGTAAACATCTGCAGCTTTTCAGCTCTTCATCTTTTCCCATATTGCTCATTGTGGATGCTTTGGTACCAGTAATCATGACGGTACAATGAAATGCCTGACGTGGCCTAATCCATCTTTCCTGCACCCTTCTCAGCCACAATGGCAAAGAGTGCAAATAAATTGAAAGTTTTATTTTAGAACACATCAAGTATTTCCTTTCACTCAAATGAATGGTCTTCATTATTATAATTAAAAGTAACTCCTTGAAAGAAATGTCAGAATGCAACCCATGTTATTTATTATGGACAAATAGTTTCAGTTAGTTTCTTGGCATTTTCTGGGGTTAACATATGCCTTCTTTGAAACAGCAATATAGAGTCAAGAGTTGATTATTCCTAAAAATCTACGCTGTGGTGATATATATGGGTTTTCGTTGTTGTTGTTTTTTAGTGTGTGCTTTGTTATGTCCTTAGAACAATTCTAAAGTAATGAGCCGTTTCGGAAGCATCACATATGTTCCACTGGATATAGTACAAAGAAAAGCATCCCCATATTTCTAATATATAGTACATACTGTGGTCTGGGTCTATCCCAAGAAAAAGAAAGGTGAAATAATTTATAAGTCAAGAAGGACTCATAAGAGTGAAGAAGGCATTCAGTATCTGTTTATAAGACTTGTATTGAAATATCCATGATATAATGGCTAGAATAACATGAAAACTGGGACCACATTTTTCTAAGCATAAGAGTAGGATTTTTGCTTTAAATCCATCATCACATAAAACATAATGAAATTTTAAGCAATAATAACACCTTAGTAAGTGGCATGATTATTGTTATTGAGAAACAGATTGAAGCAGTTAGGAGACTGTTGGCTGACCTGGAACATTTTCTATGTAAAATGTAAACTTGGAGGCTGTGACCAAATTTAACTTAATATGACTAAACCATTTTAATTGAAAGTGAACACTTCTATGCCAGGTTCTAACCTGAATAGTTAGGCCAGTTGTATTGGTTATTTATTGCTGCATAACAAATTACCCGATGGTTCAGTGGGTAAAGAATCAGCCTGCAATGTAGGAGACACAGGAGATGTGGATTTAACCCCTGGGTCAGAAAGAGCCCCTGGAGGAGGGCGCAGAAACCCACTCCAGTATTCTTGCCTGGGAAATCCCATGGACAAAGGAGCCTGGCGGGTTATAGTCCGTGCGGTTTGAAGAGTCAGACACGACTGAGCAACTAAGCACATGACAAATTAAAAATAAGAAACACTTAGCTCAGTTTCTGTGCATCAGATATCTGGGAGCAGATGACATGGGTGTTCCTCTGGCTTGGGGTCTTTTATTCTTATGAGCTTGCAGGGACTACAGTCAACTGAAGGTTTTGCTGAAGCAAAGAAATCCTCTTCCAAGGTGGTCATTCACATGCCTGGCAAGTTAGTGCTGGTTTTGATAGGCGGCCTTAGTTTATGAGGCTTCACAACATAAATGTCTTCATAGGCCTCCTTAAATGTCCTTATGACATGGCATTTGCCTTTTCCCGAAGCAAGTGATCCAAAAGGAGCAAAGCATAAGCCACAGTGTCTTTCACGTTCAGCCTCAGAAAACACAATTCCCTCATTTCCTCAATATCGCTTTGGTTAAGTAGGTCAGCCATATATCACGTGGGAAGAGATAACACAAGAGTGTGAATACCTTGTGTTATCACAAGGAAGAGGAAGCATTTGAATCACTGGGGACAATTTGCTGTTGTGTAGTAGGGTTCCTATCCTCTCCCTGGCATCTCAGTTTTGACAACCAAAACCATCTCCAGACATTGCCAAGTGTCCCCTGGGAAAAAAGCCGTGCTGAATTGAGTACTACTGGGCTGGAATAATGGAGAGAGTCTAATAAAATAAAACATCTAATATAACTTCTTTATGAGGTAAAGAAAGCACTGTCTTTCTGGCTTAACTTTTTATATCCTGTGCTTTTGAATGAAAGAATAAATGAGTGAGTAAATTATTAAAAATCCAGTTCTGAACTTAAATTTTAAAAATAGAATAACAGCTCTTTAGGATGAAGAAAATCCGACTGAACAAATAAATGTTTTATGTAAAAGACAATATTCAATTCAACATCAGTCAAGAAAAATATCACTCCTAAAAACCAAAGCCAAAGCAAACAAACAAAATGAATGCAATGTTAGAATACATTAATGGAACTTTGAGATTCAGAACAAGGCACATGATATTACGTGGACTGAAGTATGGCATTCGATTCTATTGAAATATATCTCAAGACAATAACAGACTAGAATGATTCTAGGAGTAACTATAGATACAGTGCCTAAAAAATATAACCATAAGATGAATGGTTGAAATAAATAAGCTAGTTTAGTTCTGAAAAAATTAAGTGATGCTGGGGAACATGAAAATTTCAAATTCTGAAAAATAATCATATCATTAGTGAATTCTGTGTATACCAGAAGACTGAATTAAAATAAATGTACCAACTTAAAGAGAGGTTTGGATTTAAAGGAAATAAGTACCTTCTAAAGATAATGCTTTTCAAAAATGCCATGGGTTATTTTGAAACCTCATGACTAGTTTCCATTTCTGAGATTCGATTTAATGATCGTATTAATAATATCCTCAAATTACACTGATATTCAAATCATGATGATATGTACATAGCTATATTAGCTGTACTATGACCAAAATAAAGTATTCAACAGATATCGAGATTCAAAATTCATTTCCCATATTTTTCTTTAGAACCAATTTGAAATATAATCATCAGTACAATAAGAAAATTAACAACCACTTTTTTATTTTTAAAACTGAAAGATGTTGTAGTCTACCTTCACTGACTGAACATTAATTCTGCAAGAAATATCAGTAGTAAGTAACCAGAAATACCCAGAAGAGGTGAGCTTAGCTAAAGTAGGATCTGATGTGCAAATGATGGAAACGAAACAAAGCAAATCCTGGAGGTACAAATGGAAGCAGAAGGGAGCATGAAAGCAGTCCTGAAACACCCATTTAAAAGCACAGGGCTTGGCCTCGATCATCAGCGTTAGTTCCCAGAGAGGAGAGCCATGTGCCAGACCTTCCTGTCTGATTGTGTTAAAGCAACTCACCTCAGCCCATGCAGTCTCATCTAGTCGTAAAGAAAGTTGGCCTATTAAAGACAGAAGAAATGTTTTGTATGGACCAGGCATTCCTCAAGTCTCCCCAAAGAAGAAAATTTACCTCCTCACAATAAACTAGGAATTTCCTTGAGGACAAGTGGGAATTATTACTCTGAGTTCCTTAAGATTATTTCTATGATTGGTTTCCAGCGATAGATTTCACCAGTCACCCAAGTCATTGATAGATTTACTTAAAAGAAATATCAGAAGCACAGGAGGCCTACAGCAGAAGCATTGTTTTTTTTTTTGTTGTTGTTGTTTTTTAATGTCATTATCTGAAAATTTGTAGCTATCATCATTGCTACAGTATCTTCAAACATCCCTACCACTGCCCACTCAAACCCCACTATATTTTATCATTTTTCACATTGGCCTTGATTGTCACTATTTCACTGCTACCATCAGCTGAATCTGTACTGCTGTCCTGTGTCAGCTACTCTAACATCTGCCAAAAGTTGTTTACTGATGCAAGAGAGCAGCATTTCTTCTCTTCATTTTGATCTTTGAATTTCCCCCAAACCTAGACACATACATAGATGGCCTGACTACCATCACACAGTTAAAAAAATTTTTTTCAGTACAGATATTTTGCCAAAAAAGAGCTATGGATCCATCAGACTGGTCCTCCTACAGATGTTGCAGAAACCAAGAAATTGGGTTCAATAAAATGCAATTCTTTAGTATTCCATTATTTTAATTTTGTTTCAAGAAAAAAAAAAAATAACCAAAAGAAATGAATACAGATTAGCTGTTTTAAAAAGAACACAGATCTTTTTCCTGCTGAAAGAAACAAGATACAGAGGCATACAAAGACATTAAAAAAAAAAATCGCATATGTTGAGAAACTCAGGAGTGTCATGCCCCATAGATGAATTTTGTCCCTACTGTTATTTAAATCTTACTGATTCTTAGCAAGGACAGAATTGACAAGAAAACTACAATGATGCCTCCATTGCAGGAAATTTTAATACTTCACGGAATTAGGAAGAAGCAGAAATTACTGCTTCAGACATATCTTTAAAAGATTAGATCTGTGTTAAGATAAAGAGTGCTAAATTTGGGGAGTTGTTTTCCAAGCTTAACCTCTGAATCTGTTGATGTTTGTTTATTAACAGGACAAACTAGTTACTAACCAGACTTAGGAATGCATCCCGAAGAATTAAAGGCTCCTTTCAGTTGGCAAAGTTTATTGTGAATTCAGTATCATCTATGCTCAATCCCAAAGGATTTCTAGCACCTGGGCAATCACCCAAGTGTTATTTAAATTCATGTCTCAATTTAACTAAGTTATATTATATGTAATGAAAACTAGCAGCCCACCAAATAATTTTACTTCATAAACATATCTAACAAATGGAGGAAGGAATTTTCATTTTTTATGACCCAAAGTTTCCACTCAATGTCTCAGACAAGGCTACTTCAACACATACAAAGATGACTTGGAAGAATGAGACTCATAAAAGCAGTATATCAGAGTAAGTTTTTCCTTCTCAAATAACGATATTCAGGTCATGTGCCTGCCAAAACCCTTTCATTGTGGAAACATTTTTCTCCTGCTGTTCTCTCAAAATGCACCTAACAAAATACAAGTTTGTTAAAAAACAGCATAACTCCAGTGGTATAATATATAACGATGACAAAGAAAAGAATTCCCTCCCACATTATATCATTGTATCCATGGTCTTAAACCCAACTCAGTCCAGACCAGCCTCATTTTTTTAAAACCATATTTAATAGGACATCAGGAAAGTTTCCAAGGACAAAGACAGTAGATTTCCTAGGAGAGTCAGTAGTTTTGCAATCAGCGATAGAACATTCTCAGAACACATATGTGGTATTGATCCTGTGAAACACGACACTTCTAATAAATGTTGAGAAAAGAAGGGGAAACCCTGTGTGATGACCGTGCTAAAGTTTCCATTGTGATGGCTACTTCAAGTCAAAATAATAAGAAGAATTCTTAAATGGTAAATAAATAAACCTAGACTCTCAGGGAAAATACACAGTGTGAGCCATGTTCACTTGCTGAAACTTTCATGGAAATAATTTTTTTCTAACAAACACCATACAAGAAGGGAGAACTTTGCACATAGTAGGCAAGTCCTGGGAAAGTTGAAAGGATCTTTCTACTCAGCAGAAAAAAGCAAAGGATTTTTTAAAGTAACATTTTCTGTAAGGCATTGTTGTTTTAAGGATTAACTCATATTATATATATAAAATATACAGCTATATATGTCAAGAATTTATATATTAGGAATTAAATAGATGTTAGAATTGTAGCAAACTCCAGGAGATGGTGGAGGACAGAGGAGCCTGGCATGCTACAGTCTACGGGTTGCAAAGAGTCGGACATGATTTAGTGACTGAGCAACAAATGTTATTCTCCTTAAGATGCTATTTTAAGTGACATATATTTAAGCTGAATCTTTTTCTTAGTTTTAAAAGAAAAATCAAGTATCCTTTAATTTTAGATAGCACATATAACACAGAAATCCTTAATTGTTTTTCCCAGCAAAGAAAATCATAACCCTGTACAGTGTCTATGGTAACTTTGTGCCAATGTGTAACTTAATTTTAGCATGTTGATATGAGTTTGTAAACTCCTATGTCTAACAGAATAATTCATTTTATTCCCAGACCACACATGTATAAAACAACACGAGGGTTTCACAAAAGTTTTTAGAGTGAAAACAATAAAGCAAGAAAAAGCATACTGTCTCAGGTTCACTGCTAATAGTAAAATCTATATCTAACTTTAGGGTCCCTCATCAACTCAAAATGTAAGTGTCAGGGAAAATTCAATGGAATTATGAAGGGACAACCATTTACAAAGAATTTTAGAAAAGCAGAATAATAATTTTATTTAATAGTATCAGAAACTGAGTCTTTAAACAGTACCTACAAGGTTTATCAAAAATTACATTATTCCAAGTGGTCATGTATGGATGTGTGAGTTGGACTGTGAAGAAGGCTGATTGCCGAAGAATCGATGCTTTTGAACTGTGGTGCTGGAGAAGACTCTTGAGAGTCCCTTGGACTGCAAGGAGATCCAACCAGTCCATTCTAAATGAGATCAATCCTGGGTGTTCATTGGAAGGACTGATGCTAAAGCTGAAACTCCAATACTTTGGCCACCTCATGCAAAGAGTTGACTCACTGGAAAAGACTCTGATGCTGGGAGGGATTGGGGGCAGGAGGAGAAGGGGACGACAGAGAATGAGATGGCAGGATGGCATCACCGACTCGATGGACATGAGTTTGAGTGAACTCCAGGAGTTGGTGATGGACAGGGAGGCCTGGCGTGCTGTGATTCATGGGGTCGCAAAGAGTCGGACACAACTGAGCGACTGAACTGAACTGAAGTCAGTTTGTGTTTTATCTGAGTACATCTTTTGCACCTGTCATATGAGACAATTTGACCTTCGAAAGAAAATAAAAATTAGGCTTTAAACAACAACATCATAATTCCAGAAAGATGTTTTTGTAATATAAATCCTTCCTCTGTTACCTAAAAATCAATGGCTTATTCTAAATCAATTAAAGTATCCATAAAACCCATAAATTTTATCTAATATTTCTTATGATATGTTTCAAAAATGTGATTTATATGCTAAATTAAATTACTTAATCTCAGAATGTTTCAAACTTATTTTGAAGACAATAAATTTAAGATTTAGTGGAAGAGCAAGTATGAAATGGTTTACTAAATTTTCCTACATGGATAAATTTGCAGGGCAGCAATGGAGATGCAGACATAGAGAACAGACTTGCGGACACAGTGGGAGGAGGAGAGGGTGGGATGAATTGAGAGAACAGCATGGAAAACATATACAGTCAGTTCAGTTCAGTTCAGTCGCTCAGTCGAGTCCGACTCTTTGCGACCCCATGAACCACAGCACGCCAGGCTTCCTGTCTATCACCAGCTCCTGAAGTTTACTCAAACTCATGTCCATCGAGTCAGTGATGCCATCCAGCCATCTCATTCTCTGTCGTCCCCGTCTCCTCCCGCCCCCAATCCCTCCCAGCATCAGACTCTTTTCCAGTGAGTCAACTCTTCGCATGAGGTGGCCAAAGTATTGGAGTTTCAGCTTTAGCATCAGTCCTTCCAATGAACACCCAGGATTGATCTCCTTTAGGATGGACTGGTTGGATCTCCTTGCATATACATTACCATAGGTAAAATAGATTCCAAGTGGGAATTTGCTACTTGACACAGGGAGCTCAACCCAGTGCTCTGAGACAACACAGAGGGGTGAATGGGGAGGGAGATGAAAGGGGGTTCAGGAGAGAGGGGACATATGTATATTTGTGGCTGATTCATGTTGCTGTAGGGCAGAAACCAACACAATATTGTAAAGCAATTATCCTCCAATCAAAAAAAAAAGGGGGGATTTTTTTTTTTAATTGAAAAGAAGATTTGATGAGTTTTTCATTCTGGTGAATTGTATCTGCAAAGGCCCAAAGAAAAGGAGATTGATTGCTTGCAAATTGACATGAGAGATTTGGGTTAGATACACACACACAAAAAGTCCTAGAGGTAAACATTATAAAACCGTTGAATTATTACTATGAGTCATTACTCCATTCCTTCCTTCACACTTGATCAGAATTTAGAGATCAAATCCTATCTGACTTGGTCTTTAGTATTATTACACATAAAATGATCAAGTTTATAAATATTTACAAGTATTCACAACAAAGGAATTTAAGAAAGTATTTTGAAGTCACTTTCATCTGTAAACAAACAAAATATTTGTGGTGCTTTCCTCTGGAGGGATTAAGCCCTTCCTCTGAGCCCTGCAGCAGGCTATACATAGTTCTCTCTATCTGCATTTACAAGATTATCTAATGATTTACTTGATGTACCTTAAGGCTGCTCAACTAGATGAGTTTCTTAAAGTGTCTGTCTTTATTTGTCTTGTACCACCAAGGTTTGTGGTCTAATACAAATTCAAGAGTTATTGAGCTAAGAATACAAGTGTAAAACTTCTATATGAAGAAAAAATGTGTTTATCACCCAAACATCTGTAGTAAAATGGAAAAAATGTCATAATCCAGTGAAAAATAGAAGATATACTATGACTACCAGAATATTTGGGCTTTTATAATACGTATTTTATAACAGAAGAGACCTTCAGACTTAGTGATTTTATTTAAACATTAATTAAGTATAGATATATTAATGTGGCTTCTGATGGCTCAGAGGTAAAGAGTCTGCCTGCAATGCAGGAGATACAGGAGACGTGGATTCAATTTCTGGGGTGGGAAGATCCCTTGGAGCAGGAAATGGCAACCCACTCCAGTATTCTTGCCTGGGAAATTCCATGGACAGAGGAGCCTGGAGGGCTATAAAGGTTGCAAAGAGTCAGACACGACTGAATAATATAGTATATATTATAGATAGATCATAATATAGATATATTAATATAGGTATGCTATTCCTCTAAGGGATAACAATTATCTTCATCCAAAATATATGAAAATGTTTATAGATATATTTTATGAAGAATGCTGTAAAAAAAAAGGAAAATATTTTTTTAAACCCACAGAATAAATAGATCTTTTGAAGCTAGTTAGAACTTTATAAATAGCTGATTTCAGGTTCTCATTTTAGAGTTAAACACTGAGAAATATTAGGAGGCACCCATTATTGGCCTCTGTGCAAATCCCAGCTCTACAGGACTATGACTTGGTAAATTATTACATTTGCAATTTAATTAATCATTCTGAGATTTTAAAAATAAAATGGGGTTCAATTCAAAGTATTTTACAGTACGTTATAAAGGCTAAAATCAAAGAAGACACCAGATCTATTGTAGGCGTTTACTACATGTTACTTAAGAAGGGAAATAACATATTATAGAAGAGAGAAATTTATTAGTTACTGAACCACTGGAAAGTTACTTTTACCCTTTGAATCTCAGTTTACTCATCTATATAATGAAAATACTCAAACTTACTTGTTTAGGTTGAATAATGACCACCCAAAAATACCAAGTTGTAATCCCTGGATCATGCTACCTCATTTTAAAAAATAATCTTTTTATATGTAATTAAGAATCATAAAATGAAAAGATTAACCTGATTATTTATCCTAGTGGGCCATAAGTACTATAACAAGAGTGCTTATAAAGTAAAGGCACAGAGAAATTCTACACAGAGAAGAAGATAAACAGAAGAGGAGGAGCAGTGTGAAGCTGGAAGCAGAGATTGGAGTGATAGTCAAAAACCAGTGTCTGAAGCCATCAGTTGCTGGAAAAGCCAGGAGAAGAATTTCCCCTAGAGCCTTCAGAGGAAGCATTCAGTTCAGTTCAGTTCAGTTCAGTCGCTCAGTCGTGTCCGACTCTCCGCGACCCCATGAATCACAGCACGCCAGGCCTCCCTGTCCATCACCAACTCCCGGAGTACACTCAAACTCATGTCCACAGAGTCGGTGATGCCATCCAGCCATCTCATTCTCCGTCGTCCCCTTCTCCTCCCGCCCCCAACCTTTCCCAGCATCAGAGTCTTTTCCAGTGAGTCAGCTCGTCTCATGAGGTGGCCAAAGTATTGGAGTTTCAGCTTTAGCATCAGTCCCTCCAATGAACATCCAGGATTGATCTCCTTTAGAATGGACTGGTTGGATCTCCTTGCAGTATAAGGGACTTTCAAGAGTCTTCTCCAACACCACAGTTCAAAAGCATCGATTCATAACATTGCTGAAAACTTGACTTCAGATTTCTGGTTTCCAGAATTATGACAGAATAAGTCTTTATAGTCTTAAGCCACCAAATTTATGATAATATGTTATGGCAGCAACAGGAAACTAACATAGGTACCTTGGGTGACTTTTGTACATACAGATACAAGCCCATCATGATAAGAAAGTGGGTTGCAAACATCTCCCACCCATGCTTATAGTACAAAAAACTCAAGATTAAATTCTGACCAAGTAAGGCCCAAAGGGTCAGCAAAATTTGAGCAAGAAGCACCTATAATGGGGGTTCTAAAGCTCCATAGAAGATCAGACAGTCCAGTTGTAGGATATCCAGGACCATCAAGAAGAAACAGGCAAGAGGGAAGTTCATCTGATTAAACACAAGACAGTGGGATTTCACTGTTGTCTGAAGTGTTCCTATTGGTCTGTTGCAAAGATAGGCTATATTTATTCATGTAGAGCTGAGAATGAACAGTTGAGGAATGTGACTATTTCACTGAATTCCCAAACGTGCATTTGATCCAGAAAAGGTGGTAAATAAAAATAATAAATAATGGTGTAGTTATTATTGTTATTATTATAACATCAAGCATTGATCAACAGATTAAGGGAAGAGGAGAATATAAAGCAAAGCTGTTCTGTTCAGAACTCTGTCTCTCTATTTCATTATACTGCTGTCTACACTCTGCTTTATTTTTCATACAACTTATGATGTAGGTTTAATATACTTTTCTATGGGGCTTCCTAGGTGATGCTAGTGGTAAATAACCCACCTGCCAATGCAGGAAGCATAAGAGACACCAGTTTGATCCCTCAGTCAGGAAGATCCTTAGAGGAGGGCATAGCAACATATTCTAGTGTTCTTGCCTGGAGAATCCCCATGGGTAGAGGAGCCTGGAGGGCTACAGACCATGGGGTCACACAGAGTCAGACACGATGGAACAGACTTAGCACTCATGCTACTTTTCTAACCTCATTTCCTGCTGCTCTTCAACAGACATGCTTGCTCTATGCTCTAGCCTACCTCCTACACAAATAGCTTGCGAATTTTAACACCTTCAAGTCTATAGTCAAGCTTTTAACAGCTCCCTCTGCTTGGGATCTCTTACTTTCCCCACTCTTTCTTGGTGAGCTGCTTGTCATCCTGTTGTTCTAAGAGATCTTTCTGGTCAGGGTCGCATCACCTCCATCTCGTTCCCAGTTTATCTTACAAAATATATCTTCTCCTTCTCTGGGCAAGCGTCATACCTCAGTCATTTAACTAGTGTTTCCTATAGGTCATCTATATGCTCTGCTCTTTTTCTTTCAAGTCTATTATATGCTTCTTTAGCTTGTTGTCCCTGTTAGAATGAGTTCTTCAATGACAGGGATGCTCTCATTTTTCCTTGTTTCCCAATGCAACTAGACAGAATGAATTATTAAGAACGGAGTGAAGTAAGTCAGAAAGAGAACTATAAACATCATATAATAAAGCGTATATATGGAATCTAGAAAGATGGTAGTGATGAATTCATTTGTAGGGCAGCAATGGAGAAGCAGACATAGCGAACAGACTTATGGACACAGGGGAAGTGGAGGAGGGAGGGGGTGAGATGTATGGAGATAGTAACAGGGAAACTTACATGTGAACTATGTAGCCAATGGGAATTTGCTGTATGACTCGGGGAACTCAAACAGGGACTTGGTAACAACCTGGAGGAGGATGGGGAGGGAGATGGGAGGGAGGTTTGGGAAGGAGGGGACAAGGGTGTGTCTATGGCTGACTCTTTTTTGACAGAAAACAACAAAATTCTGTAAAGCAATTATCCTTCAATTAAAAAATAATCAAAGAAAAGAAAGAACTGAGTGAAGGTTTGCCCAGGATAGACATTCTGATTTTCTAGAACTTCAGACATTGATGGTAAGTATGAAGTTTTATACTAGACAGCTAAAAAAGAGCTCTTTAAAGAAAAAAATAGGAGCTGTGTAATATCAGGCAACATAATCATGCTATACTTAACCCAAAATGTACTTGAATTTTCCAAGTGAAAACAAGACAATCTTCCTTATTAATATTTTTTAAACAAGCAAGTACAATCATTTAAAATATGAGTGGTATTTCTGTACTTTCAGTTACCAATGCTAGCCTAAATATCAAGTAGAGTACTCAGAGAGACAACAGCAAGTGATTTTACTTTTTTGTCAATACATTTTGGAAACACAGGGACTATCAGAGAAGGCTTGATGAGAAGCAGGAACATAGAAAGCTAGGTGTAAGGGCCAATTTGTTTAACCTTCTGAGTCAATCTGCAATGTGAGTCACAGGATACAGCCAGGGATGACTGAGAAAAGAAGTGCGAATAGAACTGATCTGTAGAAATCCCTGAAACACCCTTGGCATGATTTGTGTAGATCTGCAGTTCTGAGATAAAGAGAGAGACTACTACTCAGACCTGAAGCCCATTTCAGAGGGCACCAGAGACTCATACTGGCCTTCACCCTCAAAACATGAAGTAGGATGGTCAGTTGCCCAGATCAAGCCTATAGGAACAAGTAAAATGTTAACTTTTCGAGACTTAAAAATAACAACAACAGCAACAAAAATTAGGAAATTTGGCCACTCTTGAGTAACAGTGAAAATAGGCACCTCTTTAGACAGTGCTGCATGAAAAAAAAACAAAACAAAGAAACAAAAAAACACAAACTTTCCACAGGATGTCTATTCTTCAGTAAGGATTTATTCCTAAAAATCAGACCTGTTTACTACTGGGGAGATTAAATCTCAGGAGAAGCAACTTAAGGACTTTTGAAACAAGATTCATACAAAAATTAAGCAGGGGAATTCATGAGTAAAGAGGAATTTAATAACATTACTAAATATTCTAGACAGAATAATAAGATCACATATATTCTGATGCAGAATGCAACACATACATTCTTCTTCTGTGTTAACAAATCATATAAATATGTAACATGAAGCAGGTACTTTTAACTCAAATTTTCTTAGAAAATACAATAACCGACCTCTCCTTAAACTATTCCTCAATCACAGGAATTTGTATAAATCATTATTTTATAAAAATGGCAATGTACTGTTACTATAGTTAAAAGCCATACATATTTATGCTTTTGAAAGAAGCAACTCCATTTCCAGTACCAATTTGGTTAGGTAATATTAGCAGCAATAACTAAAAACAACTCTGTTGACAGTAGATGTTCACTTCCCAGAAACATTCCAGTTCTTATTAAATGATAAATCTGTGTCCCAGTCTCATCAATCAGGTGGTTCTGCAAGCAGATGGGAAAAACAATATGGAGATGCCCTACCAACTTCCTGGAGCCAGGGCCTGGGTGAAAAATACTATTTTTTCTCATATTCCAGGGGTAAGAATGAATCATATGGATAAGAAAAGTGAAAGTGTTAGTTGCTCAGTCATGTCTGACTCTTTGTGACCCCGTGGACTGAAGCACACCAGGCTCCTCTGTCCATGGAATTCTCCAGGCAAGCATACTAGAGTGGGTTGCCATTTCCTTATCCAGGGGATATTCTCAACGCAGGAATCGAACCCAGGTCCCCTGCATGGAGGCTAATTCTCTACCATCTGTGCCACCAGGGAAGCCAGCATATGGATATACCCAGATCTAATAGTAAATATGAGTTATAGTCCCCTTTCTTCTACCCATTAATTTAGTGAACCTGGCTAAGTAACTAAATCTTTCTTGAGTTTCAGGTCCAGTTGAAATTAAAAGAACAATTCCTATGTTGAAGAGTTGTTTGAGAATTAGCATACATAGCAAACGCCCTCTTCCAACAACACAAGAGAAGACTCTACACATGGACATCACCAGATGGTCAATACCGAAATCAGATTGATTATATTCTTTGCAGCCAAAGATAGAGAAGCTCTATACAGTCAACAAAAACAACACCAGGAGCTGACTGTGGCTCAGATCATGAACTCCTTATTGCCAAATTCAGACTTAAACTGAAGAAAGTAGGGGAAACCACTAGACCATTCAGGTATGACCTAAATCAAATCCCTTATGCTTATAGAGTGGAAGTGACAAACACATTCAAGGGATTAGATCGATAGACAGAGTGCCTGATGAACTATGGATGGAGGTTCGTGACATTGTACCAGAGGCAGTGTTCAAGGTCATCCCCAAGAGAAAGAAATGCAAAAAGGCAAAATGGCTGTCTGAGGAGGCCTTACAAATAGCTGTGAAAGAAGAGAGGCAAAAGACAAAGGAGAAAAGGAAAGATATACCCATCTGAATGCAGAGTTCCAAAGAATAGCAAAGAGAGGTAAGAAAACCTTCTTCAGGGATCAGTGCAAAGAAATAGAGGAAAACAATATAATGGGAAAGACTAGAGATCTCTTCAAGATAATTAAAGATACCAAGGGAACATTTCATGCAAAGATGGGCTTGATAAAGGACAGAAATGGTATGGACCTAACAGAAGCAGAAGATACTAAGAGGTGGCAATAATACACAAAAGAACTATACAAAAAAGATCTCCATGACCCAGATAACCACGATGGTGTGATCACTCACCTAGAGCCAGACATCCTGGAATGCAAAGTCAAGTGGGCCTTAGGAAACTCACTACAAACAAAGCTAGCGGAGGTGATGGATTTCCAGTTGAGCTATTTCATATCCTAAAAGACAATGTTGTGAAAGTGCTGCACTCAATATGCCAGCAAATTTGGAAAACTCAGCAGTGGCCACAGGACTGGAAAAGGTCAGTTTTCATTCCAGTCCCAAAGAAAGGCAATGTCAAAGAATGCTGAAACCACCACACAGTTGCACTCATCTCACACTCTTGCAAAGTAATGCTCAAATTCTCCAAGCCAGGCTTCAACATTACATGAACCATGAACCTCCAGATATTCAAGCTGGATTTAGAAAAGGCAGAGGAACCAGAGATCAAATTGCCAACATCCACTGGATCATTGAAAAAGCAAGAGAGTTCCAGAAAAACATCTACTTTTGCTTTAATGACTATGCCAAAGCCTTTGACGGTGTGAATCACAACAAACTGTGGAAAATTCTTCAAGATATAGGAATACCTGACCACTTGACCTGCCTCCTGAGAAATCCGTATGCAGGTCAAGCAGCAACAATTAGAACTGAACGTGGAACTACAGACTGGTTCCAAATTGGGAAAGGAGTACATCGAGGTTATATTGTCACCCTGCTTATTTAACTTATATGCAGAGTACATCACGCAAAATGAAAGGCTGGATGAAGCACAAGCTGGAATCAAGATTGCTGGGAGAAATATTAATTACCTCATATACACAGATGATACCACCCTTATGGCAGAAAGCAAAGGGGAACTAAAGAGCTTCTTAGTGAAAGTAAAAGAGGAGAGTGAAAAAGTTGGTTTAAAACTCAACATTTAGAAAACTAAGATTATGGCATCCAGTCCCATCACTTCATGGCAAATAGAGAGGGAAACAATGGAAACAGTGAGAGACTTTATTTTTTTGGACTCCAAAATCACTGCAGATGGTGACTTCAGCCTTGAAATTAAAAGATGCTTGCTCCTTGGAAGAAACTCTATAACCAACATATTAAAAAGCAGAGACATTACTTTACCAACAAAGGTCTGTCTAGTCAAAGCTATGGTTTTTCTAGTAGACATGTATGGATGTGAGAGTTGGACTGTAAAGAAAACTGAGCACTGAAAAATTGATGCTTTGAACTGTGGCATTGGAGAAGTCTCTTGAGAGTCCCTTGGACTACAAGAAGATCCAACCAGTCCATCCTAAGGAAATCAGTCCTGAATAGTCATTGGAAGGACTTATGCTGAAGCTGAAACTCCAATACTTTGGCCATCTGATGCAAAGAACCAACTCATTGGAGAAGACCCTGATTAAGGGAAAGATTGAAGACAGGAGGAGAAGGGGACAACAGAGGATGAGCTGGTTGGATGGCATCACCGACGCAATGGACATGAACTTGTGTAGACTCTGGGAGTTGGTGATGGACAGGGAAGCCTGGCATGCTGCAGTCCATGGGGTCACAAAGAGTTGGACATGACTGAGCGACTGAACTGAACTGACACTCATATTAGTATATCTGGCAAATAGTAGGCACCTAAAAAGCAGTTCTTGTATTATCAATAATATATTGAATTAATTATGCTAATACTAGCTATAGTAACAAATAATCCCCCAAATTTGATAGCATAACATAATAGAGCTTATTGCGTGCATGCTAAGTCATAATGCAATAAGCGGATCCAAAGGCAAAAATACTGGAGTAGGTAGCCATTTCCTTCTCCAGGGTATTTTCCTGACCCAGGAATCAAACCTGCACATCTCCTGCTTAGCAGGTGGATTCTTTACCACTGAGCCACTGGGGAGATCTAACATTAAACAGCTTATTGCAGGTTATCCAATGCAGGTGTCCTTTTCTAGAGGGAGAGCTTTTTTCACTGTGGTAACTTGGGAAGCCAGGCTGTTTCTATTCTGTGGGTCACTCATCCCCTAGGCTTGCTAAGTTCTTTGCTTCAATCAAACAGTAAGAGAAATGGACTGAAAAAGTATCAGCCACTACCTTAAAAGACCAGACTGATAGTGACAAACATTACTTCCACAGACATTCCATCAGCTAAAACTAATCATATCATTCATCTGGATGTGAACGGGATTGGACAATGTAGTTCAAGGTATAATAGCTTCCTTCTAGTCGTAACTCAACAGTACTGAAGGGGAAGCATGGATTTTATGTGGGCAACTAGCCATCCCTGCCACAGTCAAAGTTATTCAGTAACTCAGTTGTGTCTGACTATTTACAACCCCATGGACTGCAGCACACCAGGCTTCCCTGTCCTTCACCATCTCCCAGAGCTTGCTCAAACTCATGTCCATTAAGTTGGTGATGCCACCCAACCATTTCATCCTCTGTCATCCTCTTTTCCTCCTGCCTTCAATCTTTCCCAGCATCAGGGTCTTTTCTAATCACTTGGCTCTTCACATCAGGTGGCCAAAGTATTGGAGTCATACCTTTGGCTATTAAATATCATTGGGTATCTTTTTCCCCACAAGGACATACAGTCACCCCTGTCCCAGGATATATAATTCAAAGTTCCATTCAGTTATAGATCCAGCTCAAAATCTAGGAGCTCTGAGAAATACACAGTTATCTCCATCAGATCCACATGTGGCAACTCATGGTCTGGCGACCTACAAATTAAAAGTATGTTGTCTTCCCTCTACATCCCTGATATCAATATACAATGTTGCAGGAAGAGCAGAATAATCACCTCCCACTGGTGAAAGGGAATGATGAAAACCTATGGTGTCCCTGTTCCATGACAATCACAGAATTCTGCCAGGCAGGCATTGTGAAGACCTCCAGCCTGGCAATGATCGAAGCTCTCTGATTAGTCTCTGGATCAAAATTCCCTTGTCAATACATTTCTTTCAAAGTTAGTAGGCTTCTGATCTGTTTGCTTCCAGTGAATTCCATCTGTCAATAATGACAACAGAAGTTCTTTTATCTTCACTCCAGAGCTGAGCCCAACTGTTTAGTTGAAATCTTAATGAGACTTTTTCAATCTTATCTCATCCAATTGAGGTCCAGAGCCTTAAGCTTTTCCAACCATTGTGACATCTGAGATTTCAGGATTTTATCTATTCCCTTTTATTTATGCTCTGAAAAACCAGACAAGTTTTGCTTGAATTCATGTCTTTCTTATCTTATCTTATAAAATGCAGCAAGTAACAGCAAACACAAACTATATTACTCTGTTTTCCAACTTCTGACCCTAGAGCCAAAGACTTGGAAGGCACATGGCCTACCTTCAAAGTCATCACAGGCAACAGTTTTATCACAACTTCTGCCATTGCAAAACATGCATCTCCATTTCCCCATCCTCTAATATCTCTTTTATCACCACTCAATCTTGATATCAACCCTACATATTTATACTTTTTGAAAGCAGCACTTCCAGTACCAATTTGGTTAGGTAATACCAGCAGCTATAACTGAAAACAATTCTGTTGACAGTAGATGTTCATTTCCCAGAAACATTCCAGTTCTTATTAAATTAAAAATCTGTGTCCCAGTCTCACCAATCACTCAGTTCTACTAGCAGATGAGAAAAGCAATATGGAGATGCCCTACCAACTTATTTGAGTCAGGGCCTGGGTGAGACACACTATTTCCTCTCATATTCCAGCGGTGAGAATGAATTATATGGATATATCTGGATGTAAGAGTAAATGTGAGTTATAGTCTCTGGCTGGGCAGTGATCTTCCGGACTACCCACCGATGAGGGAGCATGAATTTGCATTAATTAGTTAACTTTTGCTTTTGCAAATAATTAATTAATAGCACTAACATTATTATTATAGAATAACTGATCATAATAATAGAGCAGGAAATAGGATATTAGAGCACAGCACAATGTATTGAGTCTTCTTAATCTGCAGCCAAAAAGTTTTTAATTTCCCTATGAAAACAATTTCCCTTTTCAAAAGAGGTTAGGCTCTTGAGATTCATCAGGGAACAAAACAAAGATCCCTACCCTCATGAAGCTTATACCCAGCCAGATGTTTAATATTTGACAAATAACATGATGCCCGTACACACGGTGTTAATTTTCAAGGCAACATGTCTTTAAGACTGGGGCCAACCCCAGTCTGCCCATTTTTATCCATCTCTACCCATTAACAGAATGTCAGTCCTGAATGTTCACTGGAGGGACTGATGCTGAAGCTGAAGCTCCAATACTCTGGCCACCTGATGCCAAGAACTGACTCATTGGAAAGGACCCTGATGCTGGAAAAGATTGAAGGCAGGAGGAGAAGGGGACAACAGTGGAGATGGTTGGATGGCATCACCGACTCAATGGACATGAATTTGAGCAAGCTCCAGGAGATGGTGAAGGACAGGGAAGCCTAGCATGCTTCAGTCCATGGGGTTGCAAAGAGTTGAAAAAACTGAGCAACTGGACAACAGCCCACTCACAGAGCTGTATCCTTGGACAAGGTATACAGCCTCCCTAAAACTCATCATCTTTAACTCTAAAACTGAAAATTCTCTCTCCTCACTTTACACACTTGCCACAAGGGTCAAAAGTGATACTGTTGGTAAAAAATCTGTGAGCATTCAAGTGTGTTAAGAACCGATATCAAATAACCTAGCAGGCCATCTAGCTATGAGAAATGGAGAGATATCTAAATCGGGATAAGAGATTATAAATGTGCCCAGATTTTAAGATCTTTCTCTAATCAAAGTTTTTGGCACTTTTTATCTCACAGTCTTGCCATTAGAACTCCTGTCAATGCTCACTTCAAAATATGTTAGCATCTGGATATGTCTTACCACTTTTATCACAAAAATCCTCATTTAAATACCCATTATTTCTCACAGGTTAATTTCAGTGACATCCTAACTAATCTCCCTGCTTCAGTTCTCCATTATGGTCACTGCCCTCAGGGTAGCCATACTGATTTCCTTCACTGTTTCTTAGAGTTCACTGTAAGCATTCCTCAAAAGAGAACTATTTTCCTCAGAAGTGGTGGATAAATAATACATTCTCTTCATCCTTTCATGAAAACTATCCAAATTCCTGACATTTTTGACCACCTTTACTGCAGCCACCCTGGTCCAGAGCCTTCTCATCTCTCGCACAAATTACTACAACAGCCCCTGTTTGGATGTCTTGTTTTGTTTTGCTCTATAGTCTGTTCTCTTCACAGCAAGGAGTTAGACCATGTCACTCTTCTGCCCAGAACACTTCAGTGATTCCAGATCATGCCAGATAAACAGCAAAGTGCTACCCATGTCCTTCAAGACACCTGTGATCTTCCCCCCGGCTCCTTCTCTGGCCTTATCTCCTTTCAGTCCTCCTCCTTTGCTCTCTCTACTCCAATTTGGCCTCTGGTCTTTTTTCTAGAACCCTGCTTCAGGTGAGTCCTCACTGTTGCTTCCTTCTGAAATCTTGACTCCCAGATATTCCCAGGGCTTTCTCTCTCACTCTGCCTAGAGATAGAGGGAGGCCTTCCCTGATCAACGCTCTAGGAAAGAATATTTGTTTGGAATTACCATTCACTATCTCCTTATCTTGGTTTCTATTTTGCATAATATGTATAGTATTTATCCCCATTGTTCATGTCTTATATTTATTTGTTTATTGCCTATTTCTAACACAAAGAATATAAACTACAAAAAAAGCAGAGATTCTGTCAGTTTTGTTCAGTCACTAGAATAGTACCCAAAATATCATATATGCTCTGTAAGCAACTTTTAAATGAATTAATTTTGAGACTATCAATTCCTATTCACATTGTTCTACTTAATAAATTACATATTCCAAATTATAAAAGGGTGATCTCTGCTGTGTGCTGCTCCCACTCCAGGATTCAATAAATATATTTTTATTTTAAATATAATTTTTTTCTATAAATATTTTAGTTTTTCTGAATCAACCTTTACATAAAGGTTTCTCATAATCATGCTAAGTTAATGTATATTATTAGAATAAGACTGTCTTTATGTGTGACCATTACAAAAGTGACTTTTTAGTCACAGCCAAATGCATGAGACACCTTCATTTATATCACTGGTTCCATCATCTGAACTAAAAGATTATGAACTAACATAGAATTGTATATGTACACAAGTGTTTCTACATCTATAGATGACATTAAGTAGGTAGATAGATTGGTAGATAGATACATATTTAAACATCTTTTTTCTCTTTCTCTTGGAACTGCTATTTATGCAGTGGCATGGTAGAGAAGAAGAGAACATGCGCTTCTGTGTTAAATACATATCTCATAAAACTTGAAATCTCAGTATAAATTCTATATAACCCAAGAAAGGTAGATTTTTATTAACATATATTTTTGAAAGTAATTTTTTTCAGAATTTGGTACTTAATTGCTATTGCTTCCTTGTAAGTGTCATGTAATTAATTACTGGAAATTCCTCACCAGGTTTTACTAAACTTAGCTATTCCTGTAGTTGAACTTTCTGTTGAAATTCTTGGATTTTCACTATCAATTGCCAAATATACTGCATTTTGAGAATGTAATATCAGTAAGCAAACAAAATTAGTGGTAAGGTAATCAATGCTCCCCTCCCCAAACAGAAAATGAAGAATACATAGCAGATTAGTTCTCAAAATATACTCTCCATGTCAGAAATCTGGATTCTGCATGTTAAAACATTGAGAGTCCCCAGAAGACACTGTTCAAAAGACACTAGACTTCTGGTTGTGGGAGTCACATTGGCTCAAATATTATGGGACCATTAAAATCACTATTTGAGGAATGAAACAACTCATAGGTTCTAGATTATAGATAGCTGTCCTCTGGAATATTATTTTATAGTTTAGAAAAGTTGGGAAATATTTGTATACCCCAGTAAAAACTAACAAAACAAAAGCCCCATGAGGAAATGGAATGGAAAAAAACCCTTTTTATTTGTCTAAGTAATTTGATTATTTTGGAACTCGTGTTGGGAAAAAAAGTAATAAAACAATTAAAGGTACAGCTGTTCTAGCCATACACTTCTTAAATGGGATTCCTACAAGCAGGACGAAAAAAAATAAAAATTCTGTTGACCAGGTCCCTTGCTTCCTTCCAGCCCCTTTGATGTTGTTTACCTGTTGGCTCAGCTCCTCATTTTCCCTCCCATCCCATTCAAAGTTACTCCTACTTGATTTCATAGCATACCAAACTGAAAATGCTTCTTTTTTCTTTTTCCTCATCTCAGCTCTTCCCGATGTAATTTCCTCCCAATCTTTGAAATATATTTAGCTATAAAAATATTTAGGTATATAAATATTTTTCCCAGTATGGCTTCTTCAACATTGACTCACTCTGTCTCCTTCACTGGGCTGTATACACTCAGCTGATTTCAATATCCCCTGTGATTCTCAAAACAGAAGTTACAAGAAAGCCACATCAAAGGAGCTTTGATATAATTGAAAACATTTCCCTTTTAATATATATAATTCATCCATGCATCTAGTTAATAAATGAGCCTTCTATATTTGGCACTGTAAGGCATATAAACTCATGGAAGACTCATGGTCTCTTCATAACAGCATAATTATAACTATGTAGGCAAGAAAAATGCTCAGAATCCATCAAAAAGGCAGTGTTATTTAAGTGCTATAAAGTGGTATGGGCTAGTTTGTCTAAAGGTACAGAGGAAAGAGCAATTTCTTCTGCTGGGATGACGATGGGCAATAATGAGCAAGATGCAGATTTTTAGTTCAGCCTTGAAAGAGAACTAGACGTTTAATAGAAGACTTCATCATAGCTGAGAGATAGGTGTGAACCAGAGAAAAGATGGAGAAATTACCAAATTAAGTGCCCAAAGAAGGGCAGCTAATCTACACTGACTCAGGCTTGCATTTTCATCTATGGTAACCAAATAAAAAGGTCAGACAAGTGAAACAAATGGCAAAACCACAGGCAAATAAGCTGGGATTTAGCAGAGGATAGTGGTGTTTAAACTGTTTGTTCACAAACTCCAAAAGAATTTTGAAAATTAGACACTTCCTTATATATTTTTAAGTTAACATCTAAAGCAGTCATTACAAATTGAAATAACTTCAGAGGAGACTGTTTTCACATAATTATATATATCTTGGTTTTTAAAATAATGTTATGTCACACTTCTAAATATATCCAATAAAACTTGAATGATACTTAGACATATACAGCTATCATCCATTTAAATAAACATGGATAATTTCTTCTTTAAATTTTGCATTGTTCATACTTTTAAATTTAGATCACTTCCCGTTCTACAATATAAGTTTACCAAATACAGGTATATGCTTAAAAGTCTTTTATTGCTATACCCCTGCTCTGACCAAAAAAAGAAAAAGTATATAAATAGAAAGTAATGAAATTCCCTTGTATTTAAAGTCTACAGGGTTAAAATGTAGTCCCTAGGACAGCAAGGAGATCAAACCATTCTATCTTAAGGGAGATCAACCCTGAATATTCACTAGAAGGCCTGATGCTGAAGTGAAGATCCAGTATTTTGATTATCTGATGAGAACAGAGGACTCATTGGAAGTCCCTGATTCTGGGAAAGGTTAAGGGCAGAAGGAGAAGAGGGCGTCAGAGGAGGAGATAACTGGACGGCATCATCAATGCAATGAATATGAACTTGGGCAAACTCTGGGAGATGGTGAGGAACAGAGAGGCCTGGCATGCTGCAGTCTATGGGGTTGCAAAGAGTTGGACGTGACTGGGTGACTGAACAATAACATCCAGTTATTAACACTAGTAGTAGTACACAATTTGTCAAAACAACATATCTAGATTACACATGCTGATAAATAATTATTAAACATAAAAGCAATCTTGGGGGGAAATTACTCCCTCAATGTGATGAATGAGGCAGATTTTCTTCAACTGGTCCATTATTAAAAAGGAAATATCATTTTTACTGGAGTGAAACCCAGTACGCCATCTATTCTATCCTATCTTTCACCTTTAGAAAGGTAGCATAGAAAAAGTTGTTCATAAAGTAAGGAGATGGGGATGGGAAAGTCGTTTTCATAAAACTGTCACAAAATGCTTTGAACTCTGTCAGCGCTTCATGCTAAAATTCACGTGGTGATCTATCATCAAAAATCATTTTTAATGATCTACCAGCTGACAACAAGATTGGGTTTTTCTTCAGTTTTGTTGAAAAATAGGAAACCACCTGCTTTGAAAAAAGGCTGGGGAAGATCTAATCATGCACAGAAGCCCTGTGACAGACTGTGAAATTAAAGAGCAAGAACTAAAGGGCACTTTCGTTCCTGTGTATCCTAACAAGAAAGAACTTTCTCCTGTCTGTTTCACTCACTTAAATGTAAAATCATGCCAGCTGCAGCAACAGCAGAAGCAGCTGTGCTGCCATTTGTGAATATAAGTAATAACAGTGTGCATTTAAATGCTTCAATTAGTGAATTTGAAATAGAGTTTGAGTCATCTTTGTCATTCTATAGAAGAACCACTGTTCTACTGCAAAAAGGAAATAGACACTACTTTATGAAAGCTTTCACATTAAAGATAAAATGTATTTGTATAACTTTCTTTGAATTTCAGTTATCTTTAATTTAGGCCATTTCTTTCCAGGAAAACAAATCACACAATTCCTTTTGGGGAGGGGTGGGTAGAAAAGGTGGTTTATAATGTGCAAACAAGATTCCTCTGTGAACTTTATTCTTGCTTTCAGAACTACCAAGAGAATTGAAAATAAAATCTAACCAAAGTCCCATAGCTAAGTGGAGCCAAACTAATTCTGAGATGTGCTGCAAAATTAGAGCAGACAATTTCTGAGTGAACTGTATTTGAAAGTTGGCAAAATAACTTCATTCCTCTTCCAAATAGAGAACAATGAAATATGACTTGGACCAGTAGCCTCATACACTTTTATTTTTTGACTAATTCAAACTCCTTTCCCACCTCCACATTCTAAGAATTATTGATTTTACTAAGGATTAAAATGCAGCATTGTAATTCAAGCACTTTTTGCAATTTTTAAAGAGATAAGACATGAACTCCCTAGGAAAAATAAAATGAAGAATGTAAGGAAATTTTACTTTCAAGAATACCAAAATATGTGAAAGTGAAATAAAACCATGGTGAGGAAATGTGGCAGCATGCACACTGATTTACATTTTCCTCTATGCCAATGTGCTAGACTTTCCAAATTAAAGGCCCTCTGGGGTACTTTCCAACTGAGGGCTCCCAGGTTGACCAACATTATCAACTTTATTGAATTTTCTTTGCAGAAAACTAGAAGGATTTCCCCTGTAAACTCATCCAGATCTCTCAGTACATTCCAATATTGAAGGAAATAAAGGATGAAAAAGTAAAAATCTATTGCTAATTAATGCTTATAAAACCTGTATTTTAGGAATTTAAAACTTTTCATCTGAACCAAAAAAGAAGACACAATTGATAACTTGGGGCAGTAGTGTAGCATGTTTCTTCCATTATTTTTTGCAATTTTTTGGAAATTATTTAATTTACCAAAGGAAATAGAAGAAAGAAAAAGAAGAGGAATACATTATCCTCCCAATACCTAAATGTCTAATGCAAAACATGCACACACACACTTTTTGGCCATTGCAAATAATTAAAAAAGAAAAAGAGCAAATGTCTACTCAAAGATTCAGAGAGGGTAGGTTTGATTTGATCAATTTAAAAATACTTCACCATAAACCATATCAGATCTGCATCTGTTTATGAATTCATTTGATAAGGTTCTAACTGTGGCATTGATTAATGCTATACTATCAGAGAGATTAAAAATTGTTGTTCTGGGTTATCCAGAAGGAAGATGTTAAATACATCAATATATGGGGTGCTGAGTGAGATATTGGAATAATACACCTCAGTCAGATTCCCCTTTAATTAGTCTTTTCACAGAGGGAATCTTGAAAGAAAAAAAAAAAATCCATATATCCTGCCATCATTCATTTGATTTGTGTAAAACTGAAAAAACAATTTGCCTAAAATTATTTTTAGATAAAATTCAAGTTGTTGGAGAACATTCAATAGTCTCAAAGTACTCAGAAAAATGTGAAACAAATGAAATATCTGTTATAAAATTTTATTGCAAGTAGAAATATGATATAAAAATGACGAACAAATGTATGAATTAGAACAGAGCAATACAAATGTAACTAAGTTTTGAATCTGATTCCAGCATAACTTTTGACAGACTACCCAATCATATTATCCAAATTCAACTGTTTAGTTCTCTTTAAAAATACATATTTGACAAAAGAAATAATAATAGTTTGTATTACAAAAAGAGAAAATACATATCTCACACCACGAAAGAGATTACTAAGGCCTTTCGGTGATCACTGTATTTCAGAAGCCTTGAAGAAAAACATGGATTTAATTACGCAAAAACAGTTCCTCACATTGACTGGTTCCACCACCCTCTGTTATGTATCCAGGGTTTTCTTTAATAATGTTCTCAGGAAAAAAAAAAATGTTTCAGTCTTCGTGAAAATACATTCAGTCCTGTGTGTGTATCTTGGTTAGTGCTCTCAAAACATTTAGGCTTGGTGCCCTTCCAAATACTTTTGAAAACCCCACTGTTCCATGACACTGATAGATTTAAACAGAGGGGCCTTGGGGCAAAAAAAAACGAAGGTACACTGATTGAACACTATGCACAATTTTCAAGGTAATCCAAGTAAAAGCCTTAAAGCAGCCAACATGAGATAATTCAGAATCTCATAGTTATTGCCAACAATAAGGCTCAACTTATTTTAATTATATTCATTTTTGTTATTGTTCAGAGGTTCTCATCAGTCATAAGATTATAGCGGGGCTGGGGGGAACTCTGATCATGTTTTACCACAGAGTTATAATTCATGTCGTCAATAATCCAAGTCATGTGAATAAAACACATGCACTAATTGAAAAATAGCTAGGACAATACCATTAAATTTTTATATGGAGTAATTTCTAGCTGATAACACACACTTCGTGTATAACTCCAGACTCCCACCAAACCAAAGAGATGTCCCAGCGGGGAATGCTTGCTTATGAGAGAAAAAAATACTTTAATGACAGCACATAATGCATGCCCCATGCACAACCCACAGAGAAGTCTGATTTCTTTTAACCCCTTTAGATAATATTCAGTCAATGGATGAATTGTTCTTGTATGCTTCTGAATTCTGAGAATTATCCTTATGTTTCCTTTATGATCTCATATTATAATGTTTAAGTTATCTGTATCTTATAATTCTACAGAAATTCTGTGGATTTAAATAGGGGACATTTTTGACTGTGAGTTTTAACTCATAACAGTAATGTTTTCAATTTATAGTACTTCCTGACTATATTTAACTGGCCTCTTGTTTGCTAAAATGAAAATAGAACCACCAGACTTGTCTATTCTAGTTATCAAAGTGAATTTGGCTAGCATATGGTTCTATTAACTATCCAAATCTAAACTCTTGGATATAGTTGGAGGTGAAAAGGAAAATTATGTTTATAAACTGAAGAGAGTTCAGTTAAGAATGTATTCCAAATCTAGATTGACAAGGATAGCCATCCTGCATAGGCTGATTTAAAACCTCAGGATTATACAATATGTAGTCATTTGTACCAGAATAACACCCCTCACCCACCATCAGGCCATGTCAGCTCTGATGTGGGGCCTCCCTTAGAGCAACTTCCTGATTTGTAAGGTAGTTGAGTTGGAGACAAGGATACCCTTTGTTATTACAAAGAAAAACTATTTATCTTCTGTGAAAACTGGCAAGTAGTGGAGCTTTGTGTTTTAGTCCACCTTTGACACTCACACTACACTTTTTATCTCAGTACTTAAGCACTTGTGAAAATACATCATTGACACACCCCTGGTGTGAGGCAAACAGTAGAGTCATTTGGCAGCCCTGTGAAAAGGGGCTATAAGAAAACTGGGAGATGCTTATCCTTCATATTTACTTTTCTTCCAAGGCGTTTTAGGTGCTTTCTGTCTTCTTTATTCTCACAACATTTGCTATAATAGTGAACACACACTGTTTGTTGTGTGTTTTGAAGGCTGACCTGTTTAATCACTCTGCTGAACAATAAAAATTTTAAAAAATCACTCTGCACAAGCCAGAAATATTACATCACATTATTAAGACTCTTCCATGGACTGTTTAGTCCATGGGGTTGCAAAGAGTCAGACATGACTGACTTTCACTTGCTTTATTTCCTGCTCTTACACTGAGTAAAAAGACATGTGTGCTAAGTTGCTTTAGTCATATCTGACTCTGCGACCCTATGGACTGTAGCCCACTAAGCTCCTCTGTCCATAGGATTCTCCAGGCAAGAATATTGGAGTGGGTAGCCATGCCCTCTTCCAGGGGATTTTCCCAGCCCAGGGACTGAACCTACATCTCTTCCATCTCCTGCATTGGCAGGCGGGTTCTTTACCACTAGTGTCTTCTAATTTTTTAATTTACATGATCTTAAACAGGGGTATGTTGTAAAGAACTTTGAATTTATCAATGGTGACTATACAGATATCTCTCAGGAATATTTTAAGTGTGATCCCAGTTGATAGCAGGAGATGATCAGGCACACAAGAGTGCTCCTGAGTTGAAATGACACACTCAGGTGACCTCTCTTCACTGTCACTCCTTTGCCAAATGCTATGAACTTTTTCATGTTTGTGTGTTTTGATAATGTTCCCTTTCTTCTCTCACACATTGTCCTTTAAAGCAAATGAGTTATCACGTGAAGAAAATATATCTAGCTACACATTCTACCCCACTACAGTGCTCTTGCCTGGACAATCCCATGGACAGAGGAGCCTGGTAGGCTGCAGTCCATGGGGTCGCTAAGAGTCGGATATGACTAAGCGACTTCACTTTCACTTTTCACTTTCATGCATTGGAGAAGGAAATGGCAACCCAGTCCAGTGTTTTTGCCTGGAGAATCCCAGGGACGGGGAAGCCTGGTGGGCTGCCGTCTATGGGGTCACACAGAGTCGGACACGACTGAAGTGACTTAGCAGCAGCAGCACACATTCTACTCTAGGAGAAACTGTGTTAAGAATTTAATTAGAATGCATCCATTTATCTCTTGATGTAGAGTAAAATGTCGCTCTGGGCAACTCAATACTTTCTGAGTCTCAGTCCTCAACCTGTTCTCAGACCGGCCCTCTTCCTGGGTGGCTGTCTCAAAAGATTTCATTCTTATAAAACAGACTTTGTTTCTATTCTTTACTTCAGTTCAAGTTATCTCCTTGACTCTTTCCATTCTGCCCCTTTCCCCACAGCACTTCTGGATTAAGAAGATAAATCTTTTTCTTCCTTCTCTCTTTTCTTTCTTCCTTTCATCCTTCTTCCTTCCACAAGGTGATGGATATAATTCTAGATTTCAGGGATAGAAAGATTAGTAAGACAGGATTTCCAATTTTCTCTTTCCGACTGGTGTCAAATGACTCCCTGAGATTTCCATGGACTTCCCTTGCCATAGACTCAAAGGCTAAGGCAAGTCATTGAACCAGAGCTCTGTTCAACTCAGCATAGTCTTCACGCCTTTGCTGGGTACTTTGGCTCTCCATTGTTTACTAAAAATACGGAAATTATGACACACTGAGAGAGGCGGGAACTTTAAATACAGTGTGTATGATAGAAATTCATATGGAAGCCTGTAGGAAATAAATAGGGATCATGCAAGGATTTTTGAAGGAAATGACTATGTGATCTACTCTTAAATAGTGACAAATGGTTAACCTGAGAAGGATGCAGTGAGCGAGGGGGAACCTACTGTGTGTGAGCATCGCCCACAAGGGAGCAAATGAATCATGGGAGGAAAAAAACACCATGGTGGAAGCAACTAATCCCAAACAATTTGGTGTTACTAGCAATCACAAGTAGGAAATCCTGAGTCAGCCTTGCCCTGAAGGCATATTATACTAACAGATACGTTCAACTGCCTTATGCGGGGGGGGGGGGTCTTGAATACTTCAAATTGCCATGGATCCTAGAATCTACTTCTTATACCCAGTCCATTTCACTTATCGAAGTTAACTGTCTAGGCCCTGAAAGAGGGTCTAGAAACATCATAATAGTGGGAGATTTTATCTTCTAAGCAATGCATAACCACCTTAGGAAGGAAAGTGATATGAACAGCTGAGACAGAACACTTTGCCAGTTGTATAGCAAACTGAAGGTAGGGAGACGGGACTCAACTTACTTTGCCTAGACCGAGGAGGAACAGGTGATTGAGGCCTGAATTAAGGTAATGAAAGAAGAAATGCAGACTGAGTGGAGAGTCAAGGAAGGTTTTGAAGGTTAAATCTGGCAGGACGTGGATGAAGAAGGGTGAGCAAAGGAGACCCAGTGGGAAGAGAGACGTAGAGTTATCTTGGACAGATTTATTAAGACAAAGAAGGCAAAAAATAATACAGCAGCTAAGAGAGCACAGAGTAAAGGGCGAAGGCTTCAATGGTAGGATAGAGCATGTTTACAGACAGGCTCGGAGGTTAAAGCGTCTGCCTCCAATGCGGGAGACCTGGGTTCGATCCCTGGGTTGGGAAGATCCCCTGGAGAAGGAAACGGTAACCCACTCCAGTATTCTTGCCTGGAGAATCCCATGGACTGAGAAGCCTGGTAGGCTACAGTCCACGGGGTCGCAAAGAGTCGGACACGACTGAGCGACGGAACGGAACGAACGGACAGACAGGCGTCACTTCTCTGTGACTTATGAAAGCAAGCTAACTCCAATAACTACTTTGTGACCGCATAGACAGTAGCCTGCCAGGCTTCTCTGTCTACGGGACTTTATAGGCAAAAATACTAGAGTAGGTTTCCATTCCCTTCTCCAGGGGATCTTCCCCAACCAAGGATCAAACTCGTGTCTCTTGCATCTCCTGCTATTGCCAGGAAGATTCTTTACAACTAGCGCCACCTGCAAATCCCCACACTAACATCTAACTTCCCTTTTACTCCCGTTGTTACATAACAACCTTGAGCCTTGCATTTGACTTATTGTCTAATTGCCAGCTTGAATCCTGGCCAAACATATACCCATTTAAAATAAGCTCACAGGGCAGCCTCTTCTTCACAATATAACCAAAGACAGCACCCCCAGAAACTCTCATTGGATAAAGTAAAGCCAGCCTAATACTTGAACAGTTACCGTAAAAAGTTTTACTCCACAACTATCAAATAATATTTTAACAGCTGAGGGTATAACATTCTAAGTGACAAACTTCTCATTTAACTTATGATAATGAATTACCACATTTGACTAATAGTACCATTCTACTGAAGACAACGTTGTGGTGTTAGAATAGAAAGGCAAATCGCTTCTATTTTATATTGAGATTTCAATCACAGCCAAATAAAATTGAAAGAGAGGTATTCATGAGTTCATGTTGAATATAGCTCCATTTAACCATTACAAAGTTCATACAGAGTACAGGAAGTGAACTACTTACTGCTTACATTGAAAGGAACATTTGACGTACTCAGCCGTCTCCCAGATAGATGTCTAAGCTGCAGAGCAAAGGAAATAAAGCAGATATTTCTAATACTAATTAGCTTGTGCTATATAAACACTTTATACTGAGAAAGGGCTTTGTCATTGGAATTTAGGGACATTTCGAATCCATGATTCTTATTAGAGGAGATAACATTTGACAAATACCATTGTTTGATTTGTCCTTTCAATATTAATTCTCCTGTCCTGGTGTTCTTGACTTCTGATTTATGCACCACTCTCAGTGAATAATCAGGTTATTTATACCACATATAAAGTTAGATGAAACTGTCATTAATACCCAGTTCTTCAAGAGATGGTGATCCCTAGGCATTACCATGAATGACAGAAATTAGAGGTACCCTCCTCCTGTTGCTAATTGAGTTTATCTTCAAGTTAAAAGTGGGAAAATATTGATTAATATGCCTTATAAATTTACCACATTTTATAGCACTGAATTATTCAGAAAGAGAAAAAAAGATTTCTCCAGGGCAAGAGAAGTAGCCCTTTTCTTTTCACAGAAAATTCTAGCAACATTATGACAAATTCACATTTCTTTATAAACTGTCGATACAACTTCATATTTCTCTCAAAGTATCAGACATTTCTTAAGATAGTTATTCAAGCTTATATAACACTAATTTCAACTATTGTTCTTATCTACATTAAGCCAGTGTCTTTACAAACTTGATCCTAAAATCTGTGAACTCTGGGAAGCCCTTGTCCAGTTACATGACTCTCAGTTTCCAGGTCAAGTCAGAAAAACTGACATGAACAAGCCTCTCTGTGTTTCCTTCATTTCTGGCAAGAACTTAGGAGGAGAAAAAAAAAAAAAAATGAACAGGAAAGATTAGAATCCCTTTGAACCCTAGTATGATCTGGGACTCTGGTTTGAGTGAAAGTGGCTTCGGGTGATGATGTCATTTACACATCAATGTCTCCCGTTATCATTGTCCCACAGGGACTGTTTCTGTTAGAACTTCAAAAAGTCCTTTATGACTTACAAGTGCGTGCAAGCTATCAACAGTCAGTTTCCTTATTTGTCCTTTTCTCCCTTGGCTCTTTTCTCTTCTTGACTATTACATGAACACAGATTTGAGCTTACTGGGTAGTTTTGTTCTAATAATGCTAGCACACTCTGCTGTACACTGGTAACATCACAACACACTCAGCACTCAGACAGTATTCTGCAGCTCAGCATAGCTGATATTCATCCATCCTTCAGCTTTGGCAGCATTTCAAGTAACCTTTCTTTGTTGTTGTTCTGACTAAATGATCGTGTTTTATAACATTTTCTGTGATTTTTTGGGGGTACAAATTTCTTATGCTAATTTTTGTTAACATCAGATATAAAATGAACAAGTCACTTAAGTCTTTTTCATCATCATATTCATCTTAACGAGATGTATCACCAACTGACTTTCACTTTTAAGTCTCCTCTCCTTTCAAGCATTTATTACTTAATCTATTTAAGCATTAACCCATTAAGCATTTATTACTAGAAGAATGTCACAGATGGTTGTTTGGGCGCTTTAAATTAAAATTCTGTCTTAACAATATCAAGAAAAGAAAACGAAAATGTTTTAAGTCACAGGAGTAATGTCATGGAAGCATTATCTATAATGAGAGGAAGGGTATCCTGATGTATTGACTGATCTTTGTTACAAAAAGATCACAAGTCACTTATTGAGAATACCCACCAGACCCTTCAGATATATTATCCATGAATATTGCAAAATAATTCAAATGAAGAATGCATATCTTTCATTTGAAATCAGCATAAACCATTAATAAGTAAATCTAAAATTAAATTCATCCAGAGATTCTGCTCAGTACATCAGTCTGCCTCCCCTGTAAATACTTCTATATGTTATGAGAAGGAAAGCGAAACAGATAAGGTGCCATAAGAGGTGGCAGGTCAATGGAACCATAACTCAGCATTTCTGAAACATGCTTTCTAGACTCAACAACACCAGAATCTCATTGGTAAAAGGATCAAAGTCTATGTTTAAAGATCTTGTAATAGGTCAGACTATGCTATAAATCCCTCTGCAATGAGGTAAGCCTATGCAGAACAAGAACATATATGGGTTTTATATTAAATATTTTTAACGAATGGGCTTCGATGAATAAATTTCAAATTACTTGTTTTGAGGATGTAAACCACATAACAAAATGTATCAAAATTATTATATAAAAAATCATAGTCAACGGCATTGTTGCTGAGCCAGCTAATGAGGGCCTCTGCTCCGGATCTAACTCTGCCAGGTGGCACCAATATGAATAGGAGACAAAGATGTTTCATTTCCTCCTCCTGGAAAATCATTACAGCCCATCTGCTAAGCTTTCTCATCTCTAGTAAACATTATTTCCAGATTCTTACTTGCCCTGTTAGTAAAATGTACAGCATTAAGGAATCTCTTCTGTCTTAGGGTACTAAGAACAAGTATAGCACAAGTATGTCATTTACCAGCATAACCTCAAAATTTCAGCATAACTACTGATAACATTAGGGATGCTGATATCAAGTCACTTATAATCAAAAGACACAAATAAGAAGGATAGCAATACTGTGACCTAACCAGAACTGAGATAATTCAGATACAGAAGCCTAATATAATCCCTGGCACAAAATGTGACTAACGCCTTCCCTCTTCCATTTGAAACAGCCCTCAAAAATGTTTTAAACTAAGAAAGCATTGGGTAGGCTTTATTTCTTCCTATCTTGATAAAGTTATATAGCCTTTGTTTTAACAAAAAAGTGTTTTTCAATTATTCTGCAAACTTATAGCTTTTAATGAAAACATTTAAATCAAAGTAGACAACTGAAGTATGATCTGAATTATAGCTGGGACTATCTCAGACTCAAGACAGTTAGAACATCATTTACCTCACTACAAAATAATTATAAACTTAACTGACATAATTTACTGCTCACCTATAAACCTTAACTCAAATTTATATATTCTTCAAGGAAATACAATAATAGTAAAGTAGTTCAGAGAGAATGTCACTTAACTGAAACAAAGGGATGAGAGGGAAAGAAATGAGAAAGTTTAATGGGAAGTTAGACATTTCTGAAATCTGCAATGGCACTTTCCATTAACAAAATACATTTCGATAAGAATCTTGGCCTCGGGCAAATTGAACCATGAAAAATCAGCTCCCTGAATGTTCCTGTCAGAGGCCAGTGATGGAGGGATCCCTGTAAATTCTTAATCTGCTTTTTTTTCAGGGCAGGACAATATAGCTTTGCTGAAAGGAAGGTCGAGCCGCTGAACTTCCACAGTAGGTAACCCAGAAAGCAATCAAGCTGAGCTGGCGGGGAGTGGATTCCCACTGAACTCTGTAGCGAGGGCTTTTCTCCTCCTCTGCAGGTACCATACAGAAGGGAAGATTCCTAGGACTTGTGGCTTAATTTCTCTGGCTACCACACTAATCGCACGCATCCCGTAATTACTGTCTTTCTTTCTTCCTCCAGACTGTCATTCTGTCTCTTAGCTCCATCCCACAGGCAGGCAGGGTCTGTACAAAGGCTGAGCTAGTTAGCCAACCACCTGAGGGAACTCTGGGCCTCCATGGCGCTCACCCATGCCTTTTTTCTCTTTCACTTGTCACCCCTCCCAGTCTCCCTACTAAAAGAATATTTAATTTGCATTCTTTCCCAGCTAACTCAAAGTTAAAGGGAATTGCTTCAATAAATGAGACGCCTGTGCAGAAAAGCCTCTGCAATCTTTGCATCAAGTCTGGATTCTTATAGAAATAACCACATATCTCAGATGCAGCCAGGATACCAACAGAGAGATGCCCTTGGCTGCCTCCAGGGGTACGAGAGCTGGCACCGCCATGCCTTAAGCATCTTAACAAGTGGGACCTGCAACTCTTAACCCGAACTGAACACTGGAAGGCTCTTCAAAGGTCACAATCGAGATGGAGAATTTTCTAGTCAAGCTTGTCAAGAAGTTATAACCATATGGGTGACTATCAAATTGAACAGGACTGGCACTTGCGCCTTGCCTACCAGGCATACTTGGCTTTCCTGTGGGTCATGAACATCTCGCTTAGGCTGAGTAAGTGCATGAAGAGGCTAACAAAAGAATATTCAAAAGGCTGTGGCTTGGAGAGCCATATACATCTTTCAGTGTCGTTGCTGTGCATCTTCCTAGGACCCTGGGGTAGGTGTGCTAAGCACTTCTGTGAAAGATTGATTGACTTCCAGTCCTGGAGCATCTGGAGGCATTGTGGAGACAGTTTATGGTAGCCCTGGAGGTGCAAAGCACCTCATACCATGCTGAAGTGACCCCATTGGTAAAGTGTTAATTGGCTCTGAAGGGAGCCTCATCTGGTCAACCCAGATGGAGATGCGGATTTATCTCCCTAGATTGAAAGGACCACAAAAATGCCAAGCCACCTTCTGAGAAGAATGGAATGGATGCTAGGCAATAACAGATTGTCAATATAATGAAAGGTTAAAGAGCAATCAAATGACGTGTACTTGCCCCATTTATCATAATGAACAAAGCTGGGGTGTTCACAGAACATGAAAGCAACTTCACTCCTCCATTTTGTTTATTTTGAAAAATATTTTAAATGCCCATGTGAATCAGCTCTTGGGTTGTGGCCAAAATAGTAAAGCATACTCAATAATTGTAGGTAAGGAGGAAAAATGATGTATATAGACCAGCTTAATTCACACTGGATGTCGCCTGTATGCTTTAAGTAAAAAATTTAGAGCTTGCTTAGAATAGCATATACCTCGGGTATATGTCACTATGCCTTAACTCTGGTTTCCCCTAAAACTAAGCCTAAGAATTAAGGACCAATTGTTGCTCAATTTTAAACATGACTGATTTCTTGTTAAATCTCTAACTCTTCAGGTGTGAGAAATTGTATCATAAGACACCTGCAGCAACATTATGAGTGTATTTAAATGATTACAATAAAGCTTGATATGCAGCACTTGGCTCAGAATACAGACGCTGTCATTTTATGCTTAAAAAAAGAATTAGAAAATAGGTAAAGATACGAGAATACATGTTCTTCCGTTGAAAGCACCTTTCTTCAAATACTGAATTTCACTGTGGCTGGAAGATAATGTGATCACAGCTATTACTTATCCCTCATCAGCCACTATACTGAAAACTTCTGTAGGTTTATGAAATCTGTAGCTTTACACCCACCCCTCAGAGTAGCTGTGATTAAGCCAATTCATCTATCTAAATCTCTAAAATCTTTAAGAGGTGAGCAAATATAAGAAAATGTTTCAAATATTTGAAATCCTTAAAGAGTTTGCTTTCCTGCCTTTCAGGGCAACATTACGTATGACTCCTTGCTAGTACAAGTACACGTCTACTTTTCCATTTTAACACCAGACTGAACGTGTAGGGAAGGAGCCGCAAGTTTAATCTTCACTTAGGTGACTTGTGAACAATACTTACAATAGAACAAGCTCCAGTCAGCGCTTAGAGACAGATGGGATCAGCCACCACTGAGAGAATAGAGACACGTTGGGTCACAAAACCTCGACTATCCCTTTGATGTTCTCTGTACTCTGGCTTGGATTTACACAGTGAAAGGACTGGTGGAATCCTGTCTGTTACTGCTGCTTCAATATGCTCCAGGCAAGCTGGTGAGGCAATTTTCCCTACCTTGATGATTCCGCTCAATAGAAATTGTTTGGGAAAGTCTCTAACTCTAAAGTTAACATGAAAATTCAGTTTGCTAGGCTGACCACGGAGGTTTAATTATTTAGAATCCTGCTTGTTCATGTGAAGAAAAATTCAATGTCTGTTTCAGTGTCTCACTAGACAGCCTCAGGAAGCAGCATATGACCAAGAATGGGACCACTGCAGGCTGCACTTTCCCTCACCCGTTTCCCCTCACACTTACACACAGGAATTCATTTTAAGAAATAGTTTCTTGTATTTTGGCTTTATTCCCTGCAGAACTAAAGTACTTCTTCACTCACGTTTAAGCATTCCAGAGAAATAAGTATTTAACATCAAATGAGTCTCTACATTGTCGCTTACCCCTGTTAAAACCGAACTTTTTTAAAAAAAACTGGTCTTGGTAAACATTTTTCTAAAACCTACAATTGAATAATTAAATCTTTTAAAATTAACCTGAGTAAGAACAAGGCAGCATTCATATATAACCAGTCATGGCCTTTATAAAGTCTTTCTAAATACAAACTGTATATTGAATTTAATCCCACCCCCCCCACAAAAAAAAAAAACCAATAAGCCAGTTTAATATCCTTTACCGAAGGCCGAAGGTTGATTGAGGCAGCATCACAGCCATGCTCACTCACACGCATTAAAGTAACAATAACAAAAGCAAGGTTAGGACATTACAGAAACCTAAAATACTGTAGTACTCTACAATTAGCATTCACCACTTACTGGATTAAACTCATACTGTTTCGTCTGTGAAAAGAAAACGTGAAATAAAGTAACATTTTCAATCAGAACAACTTTGGGGAGATTTTATAGCAGTCATCAGGGAGGATTTTACCAGGGACACAGGACTAGTTATAACACTTTTTAACACAATCTCCAGAACATATTTTGTTGCCTTTAAACATTCTCATTGCATTTTTTTTTTAAAGTTAAGCATACACATTCAAGATTAAAATCACTTTTTCCACCCTTGAAATACATTTTTTTAAATTCTTATACTGCCCTTTCATTGACACAAGCAGCTTTGCCTTGTGTCATTATAAATAAAAGTGAGTACTTTGTTTGAAAATTATAATTGCACTCAATTTTATATCACTTGATTGCCATATTGAATTGCCTTTTTAGGCACCTCAAAAGCATGTGATACTAAATTTAACCATAAGTCCACAAAATAAAAAATCTTTGCCTCTTAGTGAAGCAGTTTTGTACAGCCATTTTAAAGAACTATTAAAACTCAGTTAAACGTTGATTCATTCTGAAGTACTGAATTATTATCAACAGTCCAACCAGACAACAGAGCTGGACAGCCTATGAGAGGTATTAAAGGTAACAGGAGACAGTTTGGGTGGGGGATGTTTGTTGGCATTTTTGTTTACATCCTTTTAAAAATCACTTTTTGTGATTATCATGGCCTAATTTTGAAGGTGATTCCTAACAAAGGAAACTAAGGGATTATAAATGCCCTGGGCTCAGTTACTCAGTCGTGTCCAGCTCTTTGCAGTCCCACAGACTGTAGCCCTCCAGGCTGCTCTGTCCATAGGATGTTCCAGGCAAGAATACTGGAGTGGGTTGCCATTTCCTTCTCCAGGGATAAATGCCTTAAATACTTAAATACCTAAAAAGTACTCACAGATAATATCAAGAATCAAGGAAATAGACCTGTTAAGTTAAAGCTAGTATTGCTAGGAATCGTTGACAAACTAAGTGTCCAGCTGCAAAGACCAAATAAGTTAGCCATTCAGGCACTGCAGATCGTCAGGTGGCATTTCCAGGAAGAATCACACAAAGTTCTATAATCTGTTATAGAGTAATAAAAGTGTTGAAATCAAACTACTGGTCCTATGCACTGTAGACATATACTGTTTTAATTCCTATATAAAATTCTAGACAACCATGTGCTAAGTTTTTTAAAAATCTATATTTTTGAAGATGGTACAAGAATTTGGAAAATGTCTCTCTAATATTTGTCTTTGAGGGAACAAATCATTCTAAAACACAAAGGAAAAAATAAACCAAGACAGAAGTCAAAGAAAAACAATTCAGAAATAGCAGAAAGAATAATCAAGGTCAAAAAATTTGAAAGTGAAAAAACGTGACACTATGAGATAAAAGTAATTGAGGTTAAATAATATGAGAGGAAAAAATATGACAGAAAATGTCTAGTTTCCAGTTATGACAAGAGAGAAGTATGCCTAAAATTCTGTTAAAAATATGTAGAAGTGCAAAAATAGCAATATGAAAGTATTATAATTATTCTGTTGAGTTTTCAAAATGTAAAGGAGAATACCTTAGGTTAAAAAAAAAATAGAAAAGAAGTAACTGAACACAGTAGTAATCAGCTACATCAGTGATTTCTGTTATATAAGGTTCTGGTGAAATGTAGGGCGAGAGGGTTAGCATGGGGGTGGTAGTCAATATTTCTAACCCAAAGCTTTCGGTTTTAAAGTTTACCTGTGAAGAGGAGAAGAGAGGCCAAGGGAGGAGTTGAAACATGTGAATAAAGGTAGGAAACTCAAAGGGACACACCCCTGGTGTAGGGATGTACCAGAGAAATTCTGCCCACCAACACAGGGAGTTTTGGAAGCAGGTGTTTCTGTCATGACTTTAGGTGACCAAAATCAAATTAAAAATAAAAAAGATAGCACCCCCATGTGCTATTTTTATTTTATTTATATTTTATTTTTATTTATACATGTGTTCCATGTTGATTTGAAGTTTGAGATTATAATCTCTTTATGATAGGGAAGACCTTAAGTCAAGAAATGGATTTTAAAATGTATTAATAATAATACTAAGGCACATGGCAGAATGTCAAGTCACTTCAAAGGCACAAACCATTAATTCAGGTCACACACAGTTCTACTGATAAAGTCACAGTAAGCGTAAGTTCACAATCAAAATTCACAAAATGCACAAGAAAAAAAGCAATCCATTATGAGCTAGAGCCAATAGAAACAATCAAACAAATCAAGAGAATTAAAAATTCAAGAACTTGAGATAGCAAAATGATCAACTAGGTGTTACAAAATGCATTTTGTCTTACCAGTTTCTTTGAAATGTAATTGGAATACATCCCTGATAAGTTTATGGTCTACCACATAATGATTTGACTTACACGTATAATGAAATGATTATCAAAATAGGCTTAGTGAAGATCCATCATCTCATATAGGTACAATAGTACAGAAACAAAAAAATTTTCCTTACGGAAAGAATTCTTAACTTACTCAACAGTTTTCATTTTTATAATGTACAACAGTGTTAATTATATTTATTATGTTACTCATTATATCTTTAGTATTTGTTTATCATTTAACTGGAAGTTTGTGCCTTTTGACTGCCTTTATCTAATTTCACTTCCCCCAACCCCATCTTTGTTACCCACAAATCTGATTTCTTTCTCTATGAGTTTATTTGTCTGCTTGCTTGCTTCTTTTTGTTTGCTGACCTACAGTAGTATGTAAATCAGTACACATATACTGATTTGATATATCTGTACATTTCAAAATGGTCACCACAATAAGTCCAGTTATCATCTGTCACCATACAAAGATATTTCATAATATTTGTCTATATTCCCCACACTGTCCTTTTATACATATTACTCATTTATTTTGTGACTAAAATTTTTTATCTATCAATGTTAATCTCCCTCACCTGTTTAAATGTGTTTAAACAAAGACATTAATAAAGGAATTGTAAAAGAAAGCACACACACATACACAGAGCTCAGAAATTGGAACAAAGAGATGTTAAAAGGACAAAAAAAAAAGCCCTGCAAAAGAAAGATATGGCCACTGAGGTTTAAAAATAAATAGCACAGTGAACATAGCTGAAAAGAGAATTAATAAACCGGAAAAAGCAGTTGAGGAAATTACACAGGACAAGTATAGAAAGATTCAGTTCAGTTCAGATCAGTTCAGTTGCTCAGTTGTGTCCGACTCTCCGCGACCCCTGAATCACAGCACGCCAGGCCTCCCTGTCCATCACCAACTCCCGGAGTTCACTCAAACTCATGTCCACAGAGTCGGTGACGCCATCCAGCCATCTCATTCTCTGTCATCCCCAAGAGACAACAAACACAAAGAAGAGCTCAAGAGATATGGAACATAAGAGAAAGGATCAACTTACTTCTGGTAGGATTTACACAAGAAGAAAAGAGGTAAATGATAAGAGAGAAAATATGCAATGAGATAAGAGCACAATTTCAAGAAGGACCACAAGTCCCATATCACATAAATAAATCTGAATTCCTTTCTAGATATGTTATAGTGAAACTACTGAAGATGAAAAAGAGGTGTTAGAACAATACTGAATTAAAGATTATATGTACAATAATAACATTTAAACACATAATCAGTTTTTTACAGCATCAGTAGAGAGTCAAAGACAACAGAAAAATAGCTTTATTGCACTGATCGAAAATACCTCTCACCCTTGAATTCTACAGCCAGATAATAATCATCAATTGCTATTGAAGATAAAATTAAGATATTTTCAATAAAGACTATGTTCATTATTAATTATGATCACCAAATACTGCTAAAGAATGTACTTCAGGAATAAAAGGAAAATAGATGAGAAAATTCAAATTAACAAAAGCAAAGTTAGAAAATATCCACAAACACAGAAAAGAATAATAAATACTATGAAACAAACACAAACCAAAATTTATTTTGTGAAATCCAAATGAATAAACAGAGAGACTCAGAGCAGATCACTTATGTTTTCTGGGTAAAAGAAAACTCATAAACATTAACCCACGAACATAAATATTCCCCTCTACTTTCAGTAACCATCTAGAAAATATATTCAAAACTAAGATGCCACCATCAAATGCAGCAAAACAATAAACTACCTACAAATTAATGCAGCAAAATTCCTCATGGAGAAAATTTTTAAAATCTTTTAAATGGCATAGAAGTGGTTCTAAATAAACGAAAGGATATAGCAATCACACACAGCTATTTGAATATCCTAGCCCACCAGCCTGACCCTTTTCATGATTCTTGTGTTTTTTAACTCATGTATAACTATTCAATACAAGAAAACAGTTTAATTATGGAAAACAGTTTAATTATAGGTCCAAATCCAATACTATAAAAGTATCATCCTTGTGTTTGTCTAAAATTTTAGTATTTAGATATTCACATTTACTTTTAAATAATGTGAAATTGATATCTTGTGGATGGTAGAAGATAGACATGTGATTTTATTTTTTCACTTTTGAAAAATTAATTTTCCCAGCATCATTGATTGAATAGTTCATTATCTTACCACTTATTTGTAGTTTTGCCTCAATCATAAAATAATTTAGCATAAAGTGTTGGTTTGTTTCTCTTTCTTTCTCCATTGGTTTTAATGTTTACTCCTGTGCCAATAGCTCATGTTCTTAATTATAAAAATCTTACAAAAACTCTTGATATTTGATCATAAATTGTCTTAATCTGTTTCTTCTTTTTCAAAACTGTCTTATTCTTCATTCTGAGTTCTAGTTTATAAATTTGAGATAAACTTATCAAATCCTCCTCCCACCAAAAAATTCCTTTTTTAATCTAAGTGAAATTAAATTTAATTTATAATTAATACAGAAGGAACTCACATCTTTAAAAGACTGAGTCTTCCAATTTGTGAAGACAATCGGCTCTCCAATTGCTCAGATCTTCATTAATGTCCTCAATAATAGCTAACCATTTTTCTTTTTTTAAATTTTAATTGAAGGCTAATTACTTTACAATATTGTATTGCTTTTGTCATACATTGACATGAATCCACCCCAGGTGTACATGTGTTCCCCATCATGAACCCCCCTCCCACCTCCCTCCCCATATCATCCCTCTGGGTCATCCCAGTGCACCAGCCCCGAGGATCCTGTATCATGCATTGAACCTGGACTGGTGATTCGTTTCACATAGGATAATATACATGTTTCAATGCCATTCTGCCAAATCATCCCACACTCGCCCTCTCCCACAGGGTCCAAAAGACTGTTCTATACATCTGTGTCTCTTTTGCTGTCTCGTATACAGGGTTAAGGTTACCATCTTTCTAAATTCCATATATATGCATTAGTATACTGTATTGGTGTTTTTCTTTCTGGCTTACTTCACTCTGTATAATAGGCTCCAGTTTCATCCCCCTCATTAGAACTGATTCAAATGTATTCTTTTCAATGGCTGAGTAATATTCCATTGTGTATACGTACCACAGCTTTCTTATCCATTCATCTGCAGATGGACAACTAGGTTGCTTCCATGTCCTGGCTATTATAAACAGTGCTGCGATGAACATTGGAGTACATGTGTTTCTTTCAATTCTGGTTTCCTCGGTGTGTATGCCCAGGAGTACAATTGCTGGGTTGTATGACAGTTCTATTTCCAGTTTTTTAAGGAATCTCCACACTGTTCTCCATAGTGGTTGTACTAGTTTGCATTCCCACCAACAGTGGAAGAGGATTCCCTTTTCTCCGCACCCTCTCCAGCATTTATTGCATGTAGACTTTTGGATAGCAGCTATTTTGACTGGTGTGAAATGGTACATTATGATTTTGATTTACATTTCTCTGATGATAAGTGATGTTGAGCATCTTTCCATGTGTTTGTTAGCCACCTGTATGTCTTCTTTGGAGAAATGTCTGTTTAGTTCTTTGGCCCATTTTTTGATTGGGTCGTTTATTTTTCTGGAATTGAGCTGCAGGAGTTGCTTGTATATTTTTGAGATTAATCCTTTGTCAGTTGCTTCATTTGCTATTATTTTCTCCCATTCTGAAGGCTGTTTTTTCACCTTGCATATAGTTTCCTTTGCTGTGCAGAAGCTAACAATCTTTCTATAAGGCACTTAGAAGATTTGTTGCAATGTGACCTCTATATTTATCTATAATATTTTGTAATTAGTGATTATTAGTGTTTAAAATTCTGATGATTTTTAAAATAATATTGGTCTTTTATATATGTACAGCAATCTCACTGAACTCTTATTAGTTCTCAACATTTGTCTGTAAGTTCTTTATATCCTCATCATCAAATAATAACTTTTTTTTTCCTATTTTCTAATAAGCTTTTCTATTTTTTACTTTGTTTTTCTTTTCTTATTATTTGAGCTAGGACCTACATTGAGATATTTAAAATAGCAATAATAGCAAACATCCTACCCTTATTTTTGCCTAGAATTCTTGGGACAGTGGTTCTAATACTTCAACATTAAATATGATGATTTCTCTATGATTTTTGACAGAACTTGAAAATTATATACATTTCTATTATGACATTATGCAATTATTCCAAACGTGCATGAAGTGTTTTTTCTAATATAAATGAATGTAGAATTTTATAAATTTTTCAACTCTTATTGAGGTAATCATAGGTAACTTTTCTTCTTTAATTTGTTACAAGAGATTTTAGAATAAATTATTTACTGAAGTTGAACCATCCTTACACTATTGTGTAAATATTTCCTTTTGTCCTTATAAATAAGTTGTGAGATATTTAAAGCTAAATATGCATATAATTATACACAATAATTATGTAATTCATATATTAAGTCTTATCTATTAGTATATTGATTTGAATATAGGAAATGCATGATCTTTCAATTGTTAGTTAATAGTTAATATGAAAGCTTAAAAAAAAGTTCTTATTGTAACATCAAAATGTAAACTGCAAAATGCACCAAAGGAAACTATAGACAAGATGAAAAGGCAACCCTCGGAATGGGAAAAAATAATAGCAAATGAAACAACTGACAAGGGATTAATTTCCAAAATATACAAGCAGCTCGTACAACTCAATACCAGAAAAACAAACAACCCAGTCAAAAAGTGGGCAAAAGACCTAAACAGACATTTCTCCAAAAAAGACACACAGATGGCTAATAAACATTGAAGATATGCTCAACATCACTCATTATCAGAGAAATGCAAATCAAAACTACAATGAGATATCACCTCACACCAGACAGAATGGCCATAATAAAAAAAAAAATCCACAAACAACAAGTTCTGGATAGGTTGTGGAGAAAAGGGAACCTCCTACACTGCTGATGGGAATGTAAATTGACACAGTCACTATGGTTTCCCTGGTGGCTCAGACAGTAAAGAATCTGCCTGTAATGCAGGAGACCTGGGTTTGATCCCTGTGTCAGAAAGATCTGGAGAAGGGACTGGCTACCCACTCCAGTCCCATTCTTGCCTGGAGAATTCCAGGGACAGGGGAGCCTGGTGGGCTACAGTCCATGGGGTTGCAAAGAGTTGAACATGACTGAGTGACTAACCCTTTCACTTTTTCTTTCATGGAAGATAGTATGGAGATTCCTTAAAAAACTAGGAATAAAACCACCATATGATCCCAAAATACCACGTGTAGACAAATACCCTGAAGAAACCAAAACTGAAAAAAAACCAAAAACACATGTACCCCAGTGTTCATTGCAACACTATTTACAATAGCCAAGAAGTGGAAGCAACCTAAATGTCCATCAGCAGATGAATGGATAAAGAAGATGTGGTACATTTATACAATGGGATACTACTCAGCCATAAAAAGGAATGCATTTGAGTCAGTTCTAATGAGGTGCGTGAACCTAGAGCCTAACACAGAGAGTGAAGTAGGTCAGAAGGAGAAAAACAAATATCATATATTGATGAATATATATGGAGTCTGTAAGGATGGTACTGATGAACCTGCTTGCAGAGCAGCAGTGGAGACACAGACATAGAGAACAGACTTATGGACAAGGGTGGGAGTGAGGACGGAGAGGGTGAGACTGATGAAGAGAGTACTATGGAAGCATATAGAGTAACACAGGTAAACAGATGGGAATTCGCTGTATGACTCAGGGAGCTCAAACTGGGGCTCTGGAATAACATAGAGGGATGGGAATGGGAAGGAGGTGCCGGGAGATTCCAAAGGGAGGGACATGTGTACACCTATGGTTAGTTCATGATGACGTATGACAGAAATCAAACCAACATTGTAAAGCAATCATCAATCCAATAAAAAATAAACAAATATTAAAAATTAATTAAAAATGTTAACTGCACACTGAAACTAAATATAGAGGAAAATTCTGAAGGATGTTTTGAAGCTGTATCAGAAACCACATGAAGAAAGAAACATAGGCTTTTTGATTAAGAAATATGATGTGACGGCAAAAGATAACGTTAAAAAATGTGAAATTGCTTCCTTTTGCACTCTCTGCCAAGAATACTTTTAAGACTGAAAAGTGGAACAAGTTTTAGTAAACTAAAACCCAAGGAAGTTAAGCAAGGAATCAGAACACTTAGCCAAATTAACTCCAGTGTTTTACTCAGAAAGTTATATCTCCATTTACCGAGAGAATTTATAGATGTATTTGTAGCAGACATAAATTTTGGCAAAGTGACTGACATAAGAACAACAGTTCAGTTCAGTTGCTCAATCGTGTCCAACTCTTTGCAACCCCATGAATCACAGCACGCCAGGCCTCCCTATCCGTCACCAACTCCCGGAGTCCACCCAAACCCATGTCCATTGAGTCAGTGATGCCATCCAACCATCTTATCCTCTGTCGTCCCCTTTTCCTACTGCCCTCAATCTTTCTCAGCATCAGGGTCTTTAACAATGAGTCAGCTCTTCGCATGAGGTGGTCAAAGTATTGGAGTTTCACCTTCAACATCAGTCCCTCCAATGAACACCCAGGACTGATCTTTAGAATGGACTGGTTGGATCTCCTTGCAGTCCAAGGGACTCTCAAGAGTCTTCTCCAACACCACAGTTCAAAAGCATCAATTCTTCGGCGATCAGCTTTCTTTATAGTCCAACTCTTACATCCATACATGACCACTGGAAAAACCATAGCCTTGACTAGATGGACCTTTGTTGGCAAAGTAATGTCTCTTCTTTTTAATATGCTATCTAGGTTGGTCATAACTTTCCTTCCAAGGAGTAAGCATCTTTTAACTTCATGACTGCAATCACCATCTGCAGTGATTTTGGAGCCCCCCAAAATAAAGTCTGACACTATTTCCACTGTTTCCCCATCTATTTCCCATGAGGTGATGGGACCGGGGCCATGACCTTAGTTTTCTGAATGTTGAGCTTTAAGCCAACTTTTTCCACTCTCCTCTTTCACTTTCAACAAGAGGCTCTCTAGTTCTTCACTTTCTGCCATACGGGTGGTGTCATCCGCATATCCGAGGTTATTGATATTTTTCCCTGCAATCTTCATTCCAGCCTGTGCTTCCTCCAGCCCAGCGTTTCTTATGATGTACTCTGCATATAAGTTAAATAAGCAGGGTGACAATGCACAGCCTTGACGTACTCCCTTTCCTATTTGGAACCAGTCTGTTGTTCCATGTCCAGTTCTAACTGTTGCTTCCTGACCTGCATACAGGTTTCTCAAGAGGAAGGTCAGGTGTTCTGGTATTCCCATCTCTTTCAGAATTTTCCACAGTTTATTTTGATCCACACAGTCAAAGGCTTTGACACAGTCAATAAAGAACAACAGTACAAGTGACCAAAACTGCAAATATATTTTTTATTTACAAGGAAAAAGAATATAACAGAAACTATTGACTCAAATTTAAATTAATTTCAGGGAAAATTGTATTGATTATTAAACCAAGGGCTATGTGCAAAGATAAAGTTTTGCTATCTTGAAAGCACCATAGGCTCACTATAAACATACTGTAAACTCAGCACTAATTCTTTCCTATTATTAAATGAAGCACTAAAATTGTCAAAGTAATGGGAAGGAAAAAGACTTCATAAAATGAATTTCTGCCAGGTATTTCACTTGACAATATCTGGAACAAGTTAGAGACATATGAACTTACAGTGATAGTACATAAAGGTGAAACTGTACTGGGCTGAGTGCTTTGTGTTTGTTTGTTTGTTTGTTTGCTATTCTGGGTCTCAGTTGTGGCATGTGGGATCTTTTTTAGTTGCAGTCTGTGGGATGCAGCTCCCTGACCAGGGATCAAACCCAGCCTCCACACATCGGGAGTGCAGAGTCCCAGCCGCCGGACCAACAAGGAAAGTCCCAGCTGAGTGGTTTTTACTAAAGGCTTATGAAGCAACAGTTAGAACCGGACATGGACAACAGAGTGGTTCCAAATAGGAAAAGGAGTACATCAAGGTTGTATATTGTCACCCTGCTTATTTAACTTATATGCAGAGTACATCATGAGGAACACTGGGCTGGAAGAAGCACAAGCTGGAATCAAGATTGCTGGGAGAAATATCAATAACCTCAGATATGCAGATGACACCACCCTTATGGCAGAAAGTGAAGAGGAACTCAAAAGCCTCTTGATGAACGTGAAAGAGGAGAGTGAAAAGTTTGGCTTGAAGCTCAACATTCAGAAAACGAAGATCATGGCATCTGGTTCCATCACTTCATGGGAAATAGATGGAAAAACAGTGGGAACAGTATCAGACTTTATTTTTTTGGGCTCCAAAATCACTGCAGATGCTGATTGCAACCATGAAATTAAAAGACGCTTACTCCTTGGAAGGAAAGTTATGACCAACCTAGATAGCATATTAAAAAGCAGAGACATTACTTTGCCAACAAAGGTCCACCTAGTCAAGGCTATGATTTTTCCCGTGGTCATGTATGGATGTGAGAGTTGGACTGTGAAGATAGCTGATCACTGAAGAATTGATCCTTTTGAAGTGTGGTGCTGGAGAAGACTCTTGAGAGTCCCTTGGACTGCAAGGAGATCCAACCAGTCCATTCTAAAGGAGATCAATCCTGGGTGTTCATTGGAAGGACTGATGCTAAAGCTGAAACTCCAATACTTTGGCCACCTCATGCGACAAGTTGACTCACTGGAAAACACTCTGATGCTGGGAAGGATTGGGGGCGGGAGGAGAAGGGGACGTAGAGAATGAGATGGCTGGATGGCATCACCGACTCGATGGACATGAGTTTGAGTGAACTCTGGGAGTTGGTGATGGACAGGGAGGCCTGGCGTGCTGTGATTCATGGGGTCGCAAAGAGTCGGACACGACTGAGCAACTGAACTAACTGAACTATGAATAATGGATTAATGTCACCCTTAAAGGAGAACTCTTGGGATTTCAAAGTTTCCTTTTTGATTGTCTGTTCTGTTCAATAGTTTTATCAATAACCTGAAGAATGAAGTGGCATGCATATCCTACCTAAAGTTCAGTTCAATTCAGTTCAGTTCAGTCGCTCAGGAAGAGTTAATACATTGAATCACATGCATCCACCTTATTTTAAGAATTAAATATAAGTTTTGGGTGTGTTATTTTGAGGTTTTTCTGTCTAAATAAAATAATGAACTATTACGTTGGTACATAAGTAATTGTGGTTTCGGATTGCAGTTTTGGACTGTGAATTTTAAATCATCTTACTAGGTTCAAAGAAAGAAAGAAAGTGAAGTCGCTCAGTTGTGTCCAACTCTTTGCAACCCCATGGACTGTAGCCTGCTAGGCTTCTCTGTCCATGGGATTCTCCAGGCAAGAGTATTGGAGTGGGTTGCCATTTCCTTCTCAAGGAACTAGATTCAAAGACATCTTTAGTAATCAAAACAGGAACCATTACAATCAACATATTTTTGCCAACAAGAAATGTTTGTTTATTCCTGTAGCACGAATATCAGTGCTTCTAAATTTGACAAACTCTTGGAAATAATTTTCTGCATCCTGCTGGCGGGCTATAGTCCATAGGTTGGCAATGAGTTGGACATGACTGAAGCGACTTAGCACACACGCATGCTGGTTGTGGAAGCATTTTCCCTGCCAAAAGTTTTCAAGATGCTTGAAGAAGTGGTAGTCAGTTGGAAAGATGTCAGGTGAATATGGTGTATGAGGCAAAACTTCATAGCCCAATTTGTTCAATTTTTGAAGCATTGGTTGTGAAATGTGTGGCCAGGCATTGTTATGGAGAAGAATTGGGCCCATTCTGTTGACCAGTGTCAGCAGCAGGTGTTTCAGTTTTCAATGCATCACATCAATTTGCTGAGCATACTTCTCAGATGTAATGTTTTTGGCAAGATTCGGAGAGCTGCAGTGGATTAGACCACCAAAAACAACCATGACCTTTTTTGGGTGCAAGTCTGGCTTTGAGAAATGCTCTCGAGCTTCTTCTCAGTCCAACTACTGAGCTGGTTGTCACCAGCTGTCATACAGAATCCACTTTTCATTGCACATCACGATCTGACCCAAAAATGGTTCATTGTTCTTGTGTAGAAGAAAAGATGACATTTCAAAATGATGATTTCTTTGATTTTCAGTCATAAGGCACCCATTTACCAAGCTTTTTCACCTTTCCATTTGCCTTAAATGCTGAACATCCATAAAATGATTGATGTTGAGTTTTTTGGCAATTTCTTACGTGGTTGTAAGAGGATTGCCTTTGATGGTGACTCTCAATTGGTCATTGTCATCTTCGGATGGCCAGCCACTATACTCCTCAGCTTCAAGGCTCTTATCTCTTTTGCAAAACTTCTTGAACCACCGCTGCACTGTAAGTTTGGTAGCAGTTCCAGGGCCAAATGCTTTTTTGATATTGTGAGTTGTCTCCACTGCTTTATGACCCATTTTAAACTCAAATAAGAAAGTCACTCAGACTTGTTTTTTGTCTAGCATCATTTTCATAGCCTGAAACAACAGACTGGTTCCAAATAGGAAAAGAAGTATATCAAGGCTGTATATTGTCACCCTGCTTATTTAACTTATATGCAGAGTACATAATGGGAAAAGCTGGGCTGGAAGAAGCACAAGCTGGAATCAAGATTGCCAGGAGGAATGTCAATAACCTCAGATATGCAGATGACACCACCCTTATGGCAGAAAGTGAAGAAGAACTAAAGAGCCTCTTGATGAAAGTGAAGGAGGAGAGTGAAAAAGTTGGCTTAAAGCTCAACATTCAAAAAACTAAGATCATGGCATCCAGTCCCATCACTTCATGGGAAATAGACGGGAAGCAGTGGAAACAGTGACTGCCAAAATCACTGCACATGGTGATTGCAGCCATGAAATAAAAAGACACTTACTCCTTGGAAGGAAAGTTATGATCAACCTAGATAGCATATTAAAAAGCAGAGACATTTCTTTGCCAACAAAATTCTGTCTAGTCAAGGCTATGGTTTTTCCAGTAGTCATGTATGGATGTGAGAGTTGGACTATAAAGAAAGCTGAACGCTAAAGAATTGACGCTTTTGAAATGTGGTGTTGGAGAAGACTCTTGAGAGTCCCTCGGACTGCAAGGAGATCTAGCCAATCCATCCTAAAGATCAGTCCTGGGTGTTCATTAGAGGGACTGATGCTTAAGCTGAAACTCCAATACTTTGGCCACCTGATGCGAAGAGCTGACTCATTGGAAAAGACCATGATGCTGGGAAAGATTGAGGGCAGGAGGAGAAGGGGACAACAGAGGTGAGATGGTTGGATGGCATCACCGACTCAGTGGACATGAGTTTGGGTGAACTCAGGCAGTTGGTGGTGGACAGGGAGGCCTGGCGTGCTGTGATTCATGGGGTTGCAAAGAGTTGGATACGACTGAGCGACTGAACTGAACTGATGGGATTGCAAATAGTTGGGTGTGACTGACTCTTTCACAAATAGCTTATACTGAGGTCAAAAGCAAGTAAAACAAAACGAAAGCTACATATAAGGAGCTATACATGTCAACAGCATTTCAAGGGAAAAGGATACAAAGATTCTACATCCCTGAAAGCCAGAAATGACCAAAAAAATGTAGTGTGTCCTTTAAAACAACTCTGACGCAATCCGAGCTGCCTACACTCTGTGCACCACTCTGTTCTATTCTGGACGCACCTGTTCACAACATTATTGTTCTGTTTTTTAGGTTTTTTCTCCTAAAAACATAGGATTATTGGCACACTGAAGGGAAAAGAGAAATCTTTTTTTGTTTTTGTTCCATTTTGTTCTATTTTAAGGTTTTTGTTCTATTTTGTTTTTCCCTATGAGGAAAGAGTAGAGCAACTATTGCTGTTTACCCTGGAGCAGACTCAGATGACATGTGAAAGCAGTCTTTAAATATTTAAAAGAGAGTTGAAGAGCAATGAAATCAGTTATGTGTGTCTCAAGAGGATTTAAATATGACCAAATTATGAACAATTATTGAGGCAGAATTTGACTCAATATACAGAACTCAGATCAATTTTAGCTATATATAAAAAACTGAATCAGCTGTTTTAATGGTCGTCTTTTCCATATCACCAGGAAGATCACCAGTTATTTTATGATGTAAATCCAAGCTGCAGGTTAGAGCAGAGATTTCCATGGCAAATTTCAGCTCTAAAATTTTTTCGTTTTATGATAAACATATTTTTTATATATTAACTTCCCCCCTTTTTTTTTACTATTTCTTTCAATTGCTTAATGTTTACCAGTAAAATTTTTTATGATCTACTAGGTGATAGTTTTATGACCTGATTATCTTTCCGTTTTCAAAGTTGATAGGAGGAAGAAACTTTCATCTCCTAGCATTTTCTCAAGAGCTGAACTTCAGTTTTCTGAAGTTTTCTTTCAGATTTAGTTTAAAATATCAATAGGGTGAAATTCCAAATGTTTAGTCATCAAATTATCCAGCTAGAAGCTACTAACTAGACTGTGGATTAGTTGCTACCATGAGAGCCACTGAATACTTTTTAATCAGGGGAGGAAAATGGCCTAGGTATCTAGTATGTATAACAAAGCACAATATATGCAATCAGTGTGTACACTAAACAAATATTTAAAACAATTTGTTTAATTCAATCATATCAAAAGTAAACAGAATTAATATTGAGCAATCAACAAAAGCTATTGATGATAACTGATCCTACTTTAGAAGTTAATTCTTAACTATTGTAGTATATTCTTTAATATCATTACATTTATAAAAGCTTAGAATAAAATGGCAAAAAAGTAAATTTTATAGTAGCTCATAATTTGGTATAATCTTTAAACGATTATTGACTTGGCATTGAATATGTGGCAGGCATTGTTATTTACATTTGTTAGAGTCTAATTAAAAAAGAAGTCTGTAATCAAGTCTAACAGAGTATATAAATTTTTGAACATGATTTATTGTAATTGCATTTTTAGTTAAATTAAGTGTCAAACAGTCTAACTAAAAGGAGGCAATTTTACCTTGGAGACCACAGTATAAGTCTTCCTGATTATTATTTCTTCTCTGTGAGGAAAATATAAACACTTTCTGTGTTGTATGGACTTCATAACTTCTGTTAATCTCTCAAAAAATATTTCACATTTTGCTATTCTCTTCCTATGCATTTTCAGAATCCTACGTTCATGTATCTCCTAATAGATAAAGTTTCAAACTTCACAACCTATTACTACAAGCAGAAAAATAAAAAAACAGGACTGCTCAAATTTGATACACTGACAAAAACAAGAAATGATAGTCGATATCTTCACAGAGGAGAAAATGAAAAAAGGCACAAAATTATTTTATAAAGTAAAAGATAAGGCTATTTAGTGTACGTACAATTATTCCTTCACATGCTAATAATCTCTGAATACAGCTTTGTTTTATGAGTAAAATTTTTAATAAAGACTGAGTGATCTATTAATCAATTCTTAAATTGTGAGTCATACATTATTTAAGAAGGCAGAGGAAAAAATAACTTAGAAACGTTCCCAATAAGATAGTTATAATGCTAAAATTTTCATTGTTAAAGTTAAAAGTTTTAAATATCTAATGCCAAAAATTGTTTTATTTAAAAATTAATTCATGTTTTAATTCATGTATTAAAACAACTGTTAACCAATTTAATCGAGTCAAACTACCAAATGGTTTAAATTTGGGGTTTTCCAAAATGTTTAAAATTAAAATCACTTTGCTTTATATAAATAGCATTTCCTAATTTAACAGAATATAAGCAATGCAAAAAAGTGCTAAAAAGCAGGTTAAAAAAATTCATCTAGAAAATATTATCATATATATGTATATATATACAGCGTCACAAGAAATGTTAAAGGAATTTCTCTAAGCAAGAAAAAAAAAGAGACTATAATTGGAAATAAGAAAACATCGAGAAAAGGGACCCCTCATGCACTCTTGGTGGGAATGTAAATTGCTGAAGCCACTATGAAAAACAGTATGGAGGTTTCTCAAAAAATTAAAAATAGAACTACCATCAGTTCAGTTCAGTCGCTCAGTCGTGTCCGACTCTTTGAGACCCCATGAATCATAGAATGCCAGGCCTCCCTGTCCATCACCAACTCCCGGAGTTCACTCAAACTCATGTCCATCGAGTCAGTGATGCCATCCAGCCATCTCATTCTCTGCGTCCCCTTCTCTTCCTGCCCCCAATCCTTCCCAGCATCAGAGTCTTTTCCAGTGAGTCAACTCTTCGCATGAGGTGGCCAAAGTATTGCAGTTTCAGCTTTAGCATCAGTCCTTCCAATGAACAGCCAGGACTGATCTCCTTTAGAATGGACTGGTTGGATCTTGCAGTCCAAGGGACTCTCAAGAGTCTTCTCCAGCACCACACTTCAAAAGCATCAATTCTTCGGCGATCAGCCTTCTTCACAGTCCAACTCTCACATCTATACATGACCACAGGAAAAACCATAGCCTTGACTAGATGGACCTTGGTTGGCAAAGTAATGTCTCTTCTTTTTAATATTCTATCTAGGTTGGTCATAACTTTCCTTCCAAGGAGTAAGCGTCTTTTAATTTCATGGCTGCAATCAGCATCCGCAGTGATTTGGAGCCCAAAAAAACAAAGTCTGACACTGTTTCCACTGTTTCCCCATCTATTTCCCATGAAGTGATGGGACCAGATGCCATGATCTTTGTTTTCTGAATGTTGAGCTTCAAGCCAACCTTTTCACTCTCCTCTTTCACTTTCATCAAGAGGCTTTTTAGTTCCTCTTCACTTTCTGCCATACGATCTAGCAATTCCAATCCTGGATAGCTATTCAAAGAAAACAAAAATAGAAAAAAACATATGTATCCCCTATGCTCACTGTAGCATTATTTACAATAGCCAAAATACAGTAGCAACCTAAGTGCCCATCAGTAGCTGAATGGGTAAAGAAGATGTGTTATCTCTCTATATATATAATATATCTATATCTATCTACCTATATATATATAACATATGTAAAGCATGGAATATTACTTAGTCATAAAAAATTAAATAGTGCCATTTGTGACAACATGTATGGACCTATAAGGTGTTATGCTAAATGAAAAAATTCAGACAAGAAAGAGAAATAATGTGTCATTTCACTTATATGTGGAACCTAAAAGCTGAAACAGCTGAACAAACATAACAAAACAGAAACAGTTATAGACACAGAGAACAAATAGGTAGGTTGCCAGAGGGGGTGGAAATGGAGGGAGGAAAGGAATAGGTGAAGGAGATTAAGAGGTACAAACTTCCAGTTTCAAATAAATGAGTCATGGGTATGAAATGTACAGTATGGGGAACATAGTCAATAACTATGTAATATACTTGTGTGATGATGATTATCACTAGATGTTGTGGTGACCAGTTTGAAATGTACAGAAATATCAAAACACTATGCTGTGTTATAGGAACTAACATAATGTTGTAGGTCAGTTGTATTTCAAAAACAACCAACAACAACAGCAACAGAAAACTCATAGAGAATGAGATCAGATTTCCTTTTTCCAGAGGTGCAGGGTGGCGGTGGGGGTGGGGGTGAGGTTAGAAGAAAGCAGTTGAAAGATCAGACTTTCAGTTGTAAGATAAATAATAGGAATATAGTGTTTAACATGATAAACATAATTAACACTGCTGTATGTTGTATATAAAAGTTGTTGAGAGAGTAAATTCTGAGTTTTCATAATAAGAAAATTTTATTTTCTATTTCTTTAATTTTGTATCTGTATGAGATGGTGGATGTTCACTAAACTTACTGTGATAATGACTTTGTAATGTATGAAACTCAAATCATTATGCTGTACCTTCAAACTTATATAGTATGTCAATTATATCTCAATAAAATTGGAAAAAATAGAAAAGATTAATAAAACTAAGAGCTGGTTCTTTGCAAAGATAATATTGTTAAACACTGGACATACCCATCAAGAAAAAAAGAAAGAGAGCCAAAATAAATAAAATCAGAAACGAAAAAGGAGTTACAACTGACTCCACAGAAACACAAATATTTTAAGAGATTACTGAAGACAATTATATACTAATAAAATGAATAACCTAGAAGGAATGTTAAATTCCTAGAAAAGTACCATCTCCTAAGACTGAAGAAGAAAGAAATTGAAGATGTTAGGCAGGACAACGACTAGTAATTGAAACTGAATAGTAATAATAATAATAAAAACCTCCCAATAAACAAAGATCCAGGATCAGGTGGTTTCACAGGCAAATTCTACCAAATATTTAAGAAGTGTTAACACCTTTTCTTCTCAAACTATTTCAAAAATGGCAGATAAAGAAATGCTTCTGAACACATTCTACAGTTCAGTTCAGTTCAGTCGCTCAGTCGTGTCCGACTCTCTGCGACCCCATGAATCACAGCACACCAGGCCTCCCTGTCCATCACCAACTCCTGGAGTTCACTCAAACTCATGTCCATAGAGTCAGTGATGCCATCCAGCCATCTCATTCTCTGTCGTCCCCTTCTCCTCCTGCCCCCAAACTTTCCCAGCATCAGAGTCTTTTCCAGTGAGTCAACTCGTCGCATGAGGTGGCCAAAGTATTGCAGTTTCAGCTTTAGCATCAATCCCTCCAATGAACACCCAGGACTGATCTCCTTTAGAATGGACTGGTTGGATCTCCTTGCAGTCCAAGGGACTCTCAAGAGTCTTTCTACAAGGCTCCCTTAACCCTGATATTGAAAACAAAGTGCCATACCAAAAAGAAAATTACAGGCCAATATCACTGATGATATGGATGCAAAAATGCTCAAAAAAGCATCAGCAAACTGAATTAATCAATATATTAAAAGGATCATACACCATGATCACGTGGGATTTATCCTAGGGTTGCAAGGATGGTTCAATATCTGTACATCAATCATTGTTATTCATCACATTAGCAAATCGAAGAATAAAAGTCATACAATCATCTCAATAGATGCATAAAAAGCTAACACAATTGAATATCAATTTATGATGAAACTCTCACCAAAGTGGGTACAAAGGGAATGTACTTCAACATAATTGAAGCCATATATGACAAACCTACAGGTAACATCATACTCAGTGATGAAAACGTTTTCTAATGTTAGGAACAAGACAAGCATGCCCACTCTCACTGCTTTTTTTTCAACATAGGATTGGAAGTCCAAGCCACAGCAACCAGACAAGTAAAAAAAAAAAAAAATAGAAGGAATCTAAATTGGAAAGGGAAGAGTAAAACTGTGTTTGCAGGTAACACGATACTGTATTTAGAAAATCCTACAGATGAATTAATAGATGAATTAATAAATGAATTCAGTGAAGTTTCAGGATACAAATAAAAAGAAAGAAATAGGTAAGGGAGATTAAGGGGTACAAACTTTGAGTTACAAAATAAATGAGTCATGGGTATAAAATGCACATCATGGGGAGTTAGTCAATAATATTGCTATACCTTTCTATGATTACAGATGGTAACTAAACTTACCATGGGGATTATTTTGTAAGGCACAGAAACATAGAATCACTATGTTGTACACCAGGAAGTAACATAGTGTGCCAGGTCAATTATACTTTAACGGTACAAATGAAATTATAGAAAAAGAGACTAGATTTGTGATTACCAGAGGCACAGGGTGAAAGAGGGGGAATCAGATGAAGGTGCAAATATTTGCAGTATATATCTGACAAAATAATCATATTTATATATATATATACATATACATATAAGATGAATGTAAATCAATAAGTAAAAGGCCGACAATACAACAGAAAAGTGGCAAAGAGGCTTCAATAGGAACTTCACAAAGTAGCATATCCAGACAGACAATAAGGAAATAAAAATGTGTTCAATATCATTAGTCACCAAGGAAGTGCAAGTTAATACCAAAATTTAATACCACTACATGTTTATCATGGTGGGCTTCCCAGGTGGAGAAATGGTAAAGAATCTGCCTGTCAATGCAGGAGTTGCAAAAGATGCAGTTTCAGTCCCTGGGTCAGGAAGATCCCCTGGAGGAGGGCATGGCAACCTACTCCAGTATTCTTGCTTGGAGAATCCCATGGCCAGAGGAGCCTGGCAGGCTACAGTTAATAGGGGTGCAAAGAGTCAGACGTGACTGAAGTGACTTAGCATGCACACATGCAAAGAGAAAACAAATACAATGCTGAGTAATGAAATAAATAAATTAGTCAAGATCACAAAGGGAGAAGTCTATTAGACATATTCATAAGTAGTGTGAACTGAGGTCAGCTCTATTAGACCCAATGATCTTATTACCAAGTTATATGTGGTGGTTGAGATTTTCAATACTCTCTTAATTCCTTGGGATAAAAAACTTTACAGTATAAACATTCACCTCTGGTAAAATATAACACATTGAATGGTAATGTACTTGCTGGAAGGCACACATCTGGCTTTAGAAGATATACTTATTTTATTGAGCAGATCATATTTTGCCCTCAGAAATGTTGGACTGAGAAAATCTAGCTTGATTAAATAGTTCAAGAAAACTACAGCATCCAGTAAAATTAAAAAGCTGAATCAATGTACAGTTCTCTGAAATAAAAGTTTTCTACCACAGAAAAAGGCATTTAACGCTAGGGAGTTTGCCCCCAGCATTTAGGGATGTTTTTAATGAGTACTTGCATAGTGTACATCATCCCATTCATTTTGTGGTATTTGAGGTGACCTATCAATAACAAATTAAATATATTATGAGTCTAAAGAAATCAGCATTTCTTACATTCCCAACTAAATCTTAGTGCATTATTTATTTAGCTGAACTGTCACTCAAATTAATGATCCCTATGTCTACTGGAAGTCATGAGGTAAGTGAAATAGAGGCATCAAGCAATTTGCCCATGGCCACCCACATAGTTGTCATGGCCAGTGTAAGAAAGTTTCACTATTTCCTGCCCCATGTTCACAGACCACAAGATCATGCCTCATAACCCAAAATGATGAAATTAAGTATCATCAACTAAAAGAATATTTTTATTGCTTCTAACCTTTTCTTTGTCACTCTGGAATTCCTTTTCTCTGTATGTCCATATGTGGATAAAAACCCTTTTTAAAATAATAAAGTTAAATAATAAGCTGAGTCTTTTTTGTCCCATCTGCTTGTTCTATAAAAATGGTGATAAGTTGGGGGAGGAGGTTCAAGAGGAGGATAGGAGGAGAACTATAACCACCACTAACCCTGGAAAAGACTCTGATGCTGGGAAAGATTGAGGGCGGGAGGAGAAGGGGACGACAGAGAATGAGATGACTGGATGGCATCACCGACTCGATGGACATGAGTTTGAGTGAACTCCGGGAGTTGGTGATGGACAGGGAGGCCTGGCGTGCTGTGATTCATGGGGTCGCGGAGAGTCGGACACGACTGAGTGACTGAACTGAACTGAACTGAACCCTTTTTTGGGACGGCCTCTGGTTCACACTCATGTCTTCAGTGCGTGGTGGGAGGTCAGTTGGTCAGAAGACTACTTATCTTTAAGACATTGAAAGCCATATATTAAGTGGTTGTGTAAGCACTTAGGAAAATCATTGGGAAAGTTTTCTCAGGATGTTAAGAAAAAAAGGATAAAAATAAAATAAAATGATGGAATCTGGAAGATACGTCTTAAAATTATAGTGTTCTCACGTAACAAGTGGGAGATTATGTATTAGAGCAAAAACCTGAGAGGAATTACAGCTCCAAATATAAACCCTTGCTTACTAAAGAGAAAACCAATCCAGAAAGTGGGATTTGAAAACGTAAGGGAAAGAGGTCTGTGTTCCCTCTCTCCCACACCACTTGCCTTTCTTAACATGCTGAAGGATATTTGGGAACTAAAAGGACACATTTTAGAGATGGATAAACTTCAGTCTAGAGGCAAAAAGAAAACCCAGATATGTCTCCTAATATTTCTGGGACAGGGCAACCAGATGAATGATAATGACGGCTGGTGGGAGAGAGAATTTGAGGGGAAAGATGAAGATGATGAAGTCGCTTTTAATGAGGTAAAATCATGATAGTCACGGACTACCCAGTAAGACTGATGAGAACAGATACTACACTTGATCTTAGCCAAAAGTTGAACTGTGGTGTTGGAGAAGACTCTTGAAGGTCCATTGGGCTGCAAGGAGATCCAACCAGTCCCTCCTAAAGGAGATCAGTCCTGGGTGTTTATTGGAAGGACTGATGTTGAAGCTGAAACTCCAAAACTTTGGCCACCTGTGACTCATTTGAAAAGACCCTGATGCTGGGAAAGATTGAGGGCAGGAGGAGAAAGGGACGACAGAGGATGACATGGTTGGATGGCATCACCGACTTGATGGACATGGGTTTGAGTGGACTCTGGGAGTTGGTGATGGACAGGGAGGCCTGGTGTGCTGCAGTTCATGGGGTTGTAAAGAGTTGGACACGACTGAGCAACTGAACTGAATTGAACCCAGTAAGACATGTATGTAGCAAGTTGGTACATGTGAGGGTCTGGAGTTTAGGATAGAGACTGGGGTTGTAGATAAAAATCGTCCAGTTGTTTGTTTAGCGGTAACTTCATCTGATGAGACAGGGCAGAATGGGGTTGCCTGGATAGGAGGCTAAGTAGGAATAGAACTGGGTTAAAGACACACTAGAGCAAGCAGCTTTACATGCAGACTGGCAAGGAGAACCAGAGAGCAAAGAGAGAAAACCAAAGTGTGACACACAAACCAAGGGACATTGTTTCAAGGAGGAAAGAGCAAACTGCCTGTAGCAGGGCCAGGACTCAGACATATGCAGGGTTGTGTGAGGAGCTAGTAGGAAGGCACGTGACAAGGTTTATGCAAGAGAATCTGGCTAAAGAAGAGAGCCCTTTCTTCACGTATGCACCCCATCAAGGGAGAGGCAGCTGCAGAAGCCAAAGAAGTTTTCATTAGGAGCTCTGAAACATGGAAGACCAGCTGTGTTGCTTTTCATGTCCAGATAACAAAGTGAGGAAGAGCCAAGAAGGTGCTCCCACTTCACAAATCATAGCCTGGCGGCGGGACATTTTTAGTAGTTCTAGTGCTTTGGGACATTTGATGATATCATCCTCATGCAGACATCACGGGTCCAAGGAGGACACCAGTAACTGTGAGCCGTAGGTAAGGAAGTGAAGTCTCTTAAAAATGCAAAGGACAGAAAGCCAACTGCAACAAGCATAAGCCACACGGCCTTTGTGGCTCACCAACCTAGGATGGACAGGAAAAGATTCAGGGACTTACACACTGCTTTCAGAGCACATTTCTTTTTCTTCAACTTTAGTTTCAGCTGTCTCTATATTCTGGCTTCATTTTCTTATCTTCAAATCCTGTGTGTGTGTCCTCAGTCACTTAGTCCTGTCTGACTCTTTGTGACCCTTTACACTGTAGCCCGCCAGGCTCCTCTGTCCATGGGATTTCCCAGGCAAGAATCCTGGAACGTGTTGCCATTTCCTCCTCCAGGGGATCTTCCTGACCCAGGGATTGAACATGCTTCTCCTGCATTACAGGCAGAGTCTTTACCACTGAGCCACTGAAGGGAAGCCCTTTCTTTCAAATGGTTCCCTCCATATGCTATAATTATGTTCATGGATTTGTGTTTACGGGTGTGCCTTCTATTTGTAAAGGAGCAGAGACAGGTGGTTTCTGGCAGACCTAGGTTCTTCTAGTTTAATGACCTAGACCAAAAAAATGGGTATTTTCTTCCTATATTATTATTTAGTAATCCTAGATAAATCACTGATTTCAATCAGATTGGTCACTTCTACTAAACACCTGTCTAGTGGTTTGACTGGGTAAACTCCCCTCCCCAGGTCAAGAGAGTTAGGGAGAAGCTGTCCTCCCAAAGCTACAGCTGGATATGGAAAAACAAAATACAGGTTATTCCTGTGAACATGACCAATTGGCATCCACAGCCTGGTGAAGCCAGAGGAAGCTTGGATTACAGGGGTTAAGTGCCGTCTGGGTCAAGTAAGGCAAGACTTGGAAAGAGCCTGTAGAATTAAGCAATTAATGGTCATTGTTCATCTGTAGACTAAGCAGCTTCAAGCAATGTGAGAAGCGAAAGCCAGACGGCAGTGATGTGGAGAGTAAACAGGAGGTGCGGGAGAGCAAACACCTCCAGAAGGGCTTTTTCTAGAATCTCAAAACTTAGCCATGAAAGAAGGCCAAATGGACATGCAGGATCAAAAGATAATTTGGGGGTGGATTAATTTTGAAACATCTTTTAAATGTTATCATTTAAAACCCTCCTAAAACTGCAATTGACCCTTGAACAGCATAGATTTGAACTATATGAGTTCACTTATGCACTGATTTTTTTCAATAAATATACTGAAAGAAATTTTGGAGACTTGTGACAATTTGAAAAAATTCACAGATGAACTGCATAGACTAGACATATTGATAAAATAAAGAAAACATTAGGAATGTCATGAGTGCATAAAAACATGTAGAAACTAGTGTATTTTATCATTTGTTATTATAAAATGTATGCAAATCTATGATAAAAATTAATATTTATCAAAACCTACACACAAACACTGACAGACCATTCATGGTGCCATTTGCAGTTAAGAGAAATGTTAAAAAAAAAAAGAGTAAAGATGCATGGATGGATCCAGAGTCTGTCATTCAGAGTGAAGTCAGAAAGAGAAAAACAAATATTGTGTATTAATGCATGCATGTGGAATCTAGAAAATATAGGACAGATGAACCTATTTTCGGGGCATGAATAGAGATGCAGATATAGAGAACAGACCTGTGGACACAGTGCAGGAAGGGGAGGGTGGGACGAATTGGGAGATTGGGTTTAACATAAATACACTGTTGCTGCTGCTGCTAAGTCGCTTCAGTCGTGTCCAACTCTGTGCGACGCAATAGACAGCAGCCCACCAGGCTCCCCCGTCCCTGGGATTCTCCAGGCAAGAACACTGGATTCGGTTGCCATTTCCTTCTCCAATGTGTGAAAGTGAAAAGTGAAAGTGAAGTCGCTCAGTCATGTCTGACTCTTAGGGACCCCACGGACTGCAGCCTACCAGGCTCCTCCATCCATGGGATTTTCCAGGCGAGAGTACTGGGGTGGGGTGCCATTGCCTTCTCCATAAATACACTATCATATGTGAAATCGATAGGGAATGGGAATCTGCAGTATAGCACAAGGAGCTCAGCTCTGTGCTCTTTGATGACCTAGAGGAGTGGGATGGGGATATATGTCTACATAAAGCTGATTCACTTCATTGTGCAAGAGAAACTAACACAACACTGCAGAGCAATTATGTGTGTTTCTCAGTCATGTCTGACTCTGTGTCACCCTATGGAATGTAGCCCACCAGGTTCCTCTGTCCATGGAATTCTCCAGCCAAGAATACTGCAATGGGTTGCCATTTCCCCCCCCCAGGGGATCTTCCTGACCCAGGGGCTGAACCCTGTGTCTCCTATGTCTCCTCCATTTAGCAGGCAATCCTTTACCACTGAGACAGGGAGCCCATAAAGCAATTATACGCAAATTCTAAAAAAGTTTTTAAACTGAATAAAGTTAACTGTAATATGCATGTGACTACTATAATAATTTTGTAGCCACTTTCTGCTGCTATTGCAGTGAGCTAAGTGTTGCAAGTATTCACATAAAATGCTATGTGATGATAATTTCAGCATGAGCAGTTCATCTCTCCAGTAAATTGCATATAACAGTAAAAAGTGATCTCTTCTTGTTCTTGCATAATTTTCATTGTGTTCAGTGAAATACTGTAACCTTAAATTATACCATAGAAGTGTCACTAGTGAGTGATGCTGGAAGGGCTCCCAAGAGGCAAAGTCATGATGTAAGTTGAATTGCTTGATATATACCATAGACTGAGGTCTACAGCTTCAACTGCTCACCATTTCAAGATCAACAAATTCAGTGTAAGGACCACTGTAATAAAAAAATAAAGAAGGAAAGAAAAGGAAAGTTGTGAAGGCATCACTATAGCTATGCCAGCAACCTTGGAGTTTTTGCAAAACACCTTTTACCTTGTTGAAAATGCAGCTTTTATGTAGGTGCAGGTAGATATGAGAAAGGCCTACCTGTAGTCTCTAATATGAGTTGAAGAAAACAAAGATAGTATCTGAAAACTTATAGCAAAAGGAAGGTAAAGGATCTAAAATGGGAGAATTTAATGCAAGCAAAGGAGTTTGACAATTTTAGAAAGAAATTTGTCTTCAAAAATGTCAAGATAACAAGAAAAGTAGCTTCTACTGACCAAGAGGCAGCAGATAAATCCACAGAAAATCAATAAGGAGAAAGAACATCTGCCTGAACAGGTTTTTAATGCAGACAAAAATGCCCTATTCTGAGGAAAAAATATGATAAACCTAGACAGTATATTAAAAAGCAGACACATCACTTTGCTGACAAAGTCTGTCTAGTCAAAGCTAAGGTTTTTCCAGTAGTCATTTATAGATGTGAGAGTCAGACCACAAAGAAGGCTGAGCATCAAAGAATTGATACTCTCGAACTGTGGTGCTGGAGAAGATTCTTGAGAGTCCCTTGGACTGCAAGGAGATTAAACCAGTCAATCCCAAAGAAAAGAAACCCTGAGTATTCACTGGAAGGACCGATGCTGAAGCTGAAGTTCCAATCCTTTGGCTATCTGATGTTAAGAGCTGCCTCTTTAGAAAAGACTCTGAAGCTGGGAAAGACTGAGGGCAGGAGAAGGGGACGACAGAGGATGAAATGGTGGGATGGCATCATCAACTCAATGGATGTGAGTTCGAGCAAATGCCAGGAGATAATGAAGGACAGGGAAGCCTGGTGTGCTGCAGTCCATGAGGTCGCAAAGAGTTGTACACAACTTGGCAACTGAACAACAACAGTTTTTTAGTATGATTTTGCGCAAATGCAGTCAGGTTACAGAGAAGGCAATGGCAACCCACTCCGATACTCTTTCCTGGAAAATCCTGTGAACGGAGGAGTCTGGTAGGTTGCAGTCCATGGGGTCCCTCAGAGTCAGACATGAATGAGCGACTTCACTTTCACTTTTATGCATTGGAAAAGGAAATGGCAACCCATTCCAGTATACTTGCCTGAAGAATCCCAGGGACAGGGGAGCCTGGTGGGCTGTCATCTATGGGGTTGCACAGAGTCTGACACAACTGAAGCAACTTAGCAGGAGCAGCAGCAGTCAGGTTAATGTTCAGGACTGTCCTTATCTATAAAGTGGCTAACACTGAGCCTTGAAGGGAAAAAGATAAATACCTGCTGCCAGTCTTTTTGTTGGACAAGAAGGCCTAGACAATTAGAACCCTTTTCCTAGATTGGTTCCATCAATGCTTTGTCTACAAAAGTCAGGAAGAACTATGCCAGTAGGAAACTGCTTTTTAAAGTTCTTTTGATATTAGACAATGCCCTGGCCACTCAGAACACCATGAGTTCAATGGTGTTCAGAGGGTTCTACCTCCCCCCCAAACACAATATCTCTAATTCAATCTCTAATCTAGGGGACATAAGGAACTTTAAGGCTCATTACACTGAGTACTCTAGGAAAAGGACTGTCAACACCATGGAAAAGAACCCTGATAGAGAGACCATTATGACATCCTGGAAGGATTACACTACAGAAAAAAGCTGTGAAAGCCATCAAGCTCAAAACAATAAATTCCTGCCGGAGAAAACTGTGTCCATATGTTATGCATGCATGACTTAACAGGATTTATGACTGAACCAATCAAAGAAATCATGAAAGAGATTGCAGATATGGGGGGAAAAAAAAGAAAAGGTGGAGGTGAAGGGTCTCAAGATATGGATCTTGGAGAAATTCAAGAGCTAATAGACACCACACCAGAGGAAGTAACAGAAGACAGCTTGAGGGAAATCTCTGGCGGTCTAGTATTTAGGCCTCAGCACTTTCTCTGCTATGACCTGGGTTTAATCCCTGTTCAAGGAACTAAGATCTTGCAAAGCATGTGGAGAGGCTGAGGGAAAAAAAAAAAAAAAAAGGAGAAGTTTGATGGAGATGAGTCCTTCCCAACAAGTGCCAAATGACAAGTGAGGAAGGTGATGAAGAAGCAGTGCCAGAAAACAAGCTGATATGAGACAAGATAGCAACAAGTTTCTGACTGTTCAGAACCTTCTTTTGTGACATGGGCTTTTCTATGATTTGGGTGCTGAAACTAAAGTAAGCAGCAATAGGTAATGCATAAAAACATTTTTAGAGAAATTAAAAGAAAAAAAATCAGCTGTATCTCTATAGTGTCACACAGATGTGTTTACCTTTCCTTCCTCCTCCTCTTCCACCTCTCCTGAGACAGTAAGACCAACCACTCCTCCTCCTCCTCAGCTTACTTAACATAAAGACAATGAGGATGAAAACCCCTATGATGATCCACTTCCACTCAATGAATAGAAAGTAATCATCATGCCATAGAGTTAATAAATTTATCTGTGGCATATGTGTGTGTGTCTTTATGTGAATGTCTAATAACTGGAATCAAGATTTCACGGAGAAATATCAATAACCTCAGATATGCAGATGACATCACCCTAATGGTAGAAAGTGAAGAGGAACCAAAGAGCCTCTTGATGAAGATAAGAGGAGAGTGAAAAAGCTGGCTTACAACTCAACATTCAAAAAACTAAGATCATGGCATCTGGTCCCATCACTTCATGGCAAATAGATGGGGAAACAGTGAAAATAGTGAGAGACTTTATTTTTTTGGACTCCAAAATCACTGCAGATGGTGACTGCAGCCATGAAATTAAAAGATGCTTACCCCTTGGAAGGAAAGTTATGACCAAACTAGATAGCATATTAAAAAGCAGAGATATTACTTTGCCAACAAAGGTTCATCTAGTCAAAGCTGTGGTTTTTCCAGTAGTCATGTATGGATGTGAGAGTTGGACTATAAAGAAAGCTGAGCACTGAAGAATTGATGCTTTTGAACAGTGGTGTTGGAGAAGCCTCTTGAGAGTCCCTTGGACTGCAAGGAGATCCAACCAGTCCATCCTAAAGGAGATCAGTCCTGAGTGTTCATTGTAAAGGACTGATGTTGAAGCCGAAACTCCAGTACTTTGGCCACCTGATGCGAAGAACTGACTCATTTGAAAAGACCCTGACACTGGGAAAGATTAAGGACAGGAGGAGAAGGGGACAACAGAGGATGAGATGGTTGGACGGCATCACCAACTCAATGGACATGAGTTTGGGTAAACTCTGGGATTTGGTGATGGACAGGGAGACCTGGCATGCTGCAGAGCATGGGGTCGGACACAACTGAGTGAGTGACTGAACTGAACTCCTTGGAAGAAAAACTATGACAAACCTAGACAGCATATTAAAAAGCAGACACTCATTTTGCCAACAAAGATCCATCTAATCAAAGCTATAGTTTTTCTATTGGTCATGTATAGATGTGAGAGCTGGATCATAAAGAAGGCTGAATGTCAAAAAATTGATGCTTTTCAACTATGGTGCTGGAGAAGACTCTTGAGAATCCCTTGGACAGCAAGGAGATAAAACCAGTCAATCCTGAAGAAAATCAGTCCTGATTATTCATTGGAAAGACTGAAGCTGAAGCTAAAAGCTCCAATACTTTGTCACTTCACGTGAAGAACCAGTTCACCGAAAAAGACCCTGATGCTGGGAAAGATAGAGGGGAGGAGAAAAAAAAGGCAATAGAGGATGAGATGCTTGGATGGTATCACCGACTCAATGGACATGAGTTGAAGTAAACTCCAGGAGATAGTGAAGGATAGGGAAGCCTGATGTGCTACAGTCCATAGGATCATAAAGAATCAGACAGGACTGAGTGACTGAACAATAACAACACAGGCATAAAGTGGAGTAGTGTTTAATATAAATATAATAATTTGTTTGTTTTCTCACTCACTTATAAGATTGCTTAAAATAATCACATTACCAAACTGTATGTGTGTCTCTCTCTCATAACTGGGGAAACTGAGTATCAGCTTATCATCACGGGTAAGTTGGGATTTTTCAATGTAACAATGTTTGCACTACTGTACTATGAACATGATTATAATAATGTATGCCAGAAATTTTATAATGATTCACTCATTAGTATATAGACTGCTACTGCTGCTGCTGCTAAGTCACTTCAGTTGTGTCCGACTGACTCTGTGTGACCCCGTAGATGGCCTCCTACCAGGCTCCCCCATCCCTGGGATTCTCCAGGCAAGAACACTGGAGTGGGTTGCCATTTGACAATCATATTGCTGCTTCTTCATTATCAATGAATGAATCAGTATACCTTTTTCACATTATGTTTTAATTTTTGATATCTAGTGTTAATAATATGTATATTGTATCATATAAAACAATGTCAATATGCTGTTCAGTAGGTGCTAAAAGACAACTCATCTTGTAAACAGATGATATAAACTTATAGTATCAATAAATGTAGTACAGCATGGTAATTGTATTTTCTCTTCTTTGCAACTTTTTTTAATAACATTTCCTTTTCTCTAGCTTACTTCATTGTAAGAATACAATATGTAATACATATGACATACAAAATATGTGTTAATTGAGCGGTTTATGTTATTAGCAAGGTTTCTGATCAACAGTAAGCTATCAGTAGCTAGGTTTTTGCAGAATCAAAGGTTATACATGGATTTTTGGCTGTGGGGTTGGGAGGGTGTTGGCACTCCCAGTCTGTGTTATTCAAGGGTCCACTGTGCTACTATCACAATTATTTTCTTCATGCACACAATTCAGACTTTTACACTTCAGGCTGTAGATTCTACTAGACTTTGCTCAAATTGTAAACGCAAAATTGAGCAAGTCATTTAACTGCTTGAGTCTGTTTATTTGTAAAATGGAGTAATAGTGCTTATCACTGAATAGTAAGTGAGAATTAAGCAAAATTAATGCATTATTTGCCAGAAGAGAATTATTAAAAAGTGGTTCAATGATCTATCATAAATTTGCTCATATAAATATAATATGTCATCAGTCCAGGGACTAAAATATGAACCTTAAAAATATAATAATAATTTTTTCATTTTATCAAGCTCCTTTTCTTCTTGTTCTCATGGAAACCTATTTTGGTTGCCATAATATACAATTTCACTTATTAATGCTGTTAATAGTTACCAAAAAAGAATTCCATCAGGGATTCTTTTAGGGAAGTAAGAAGATTTTATATTGACATTATGCTGTCTTAAGGGACAACTAGTGTTTATTCAATAATGCATTGGAGACAGACATCTTGGCAAAGTCAAGATTAATGGACAAAATGTGACCCAGACTATTGAAGGCAGGTTTGCATTTTCTTTAAGTCCCAGTTATCCTCATGTTTTGAATTTGGTAACACTAGTTTTTTTAGCTTTTATTTCTCTAATAAACTGGTTTGGTGCTTAATTGGGTATCATTCTTTTTCTTATTTGCTATATATAGATAACTGAGTTAGAAGAGTCACTCATTTAAACTGGTAAGGCTTGGTTTACAGTCATTACATATCTGGCTTTAGCTTCTTCCAGAATTTTGACTTTGCTGATCACACAGGCATATTTAAGAACAGCTACAATCAATCTCTAAAATCATGTCTTTAAGAATGAGAAAAGATTATCTAATTTATGAAATGCCTCCTTCAGGAGGGGTTCATATGCACTGATCTTTTCTCAAACTGATACTGTCAGTGCTGTGGTAAGTTAGAAAACAAAGATGGGAAGTTTTACACACGATATCAAATCAAAATTGCAAGGTCTTTGGAAATCAGAAATAGGGTTCTAATGAGAGCCATTTTTCAATCCTCAGAATAACAGATAATGTGATTCCTCTAGTGAAAAAGACATTCCTCTAGTAAAAAGACTGGGTAGTTTCAATGCAGAATTAATTTTCTGAGATAAAATACACAGTTTTAGAAATGTTGCCTCCACATAAGTCATGCTGAACATGTTGAACTAAAGCACAGGTTTTCCTATAATTTTGAGTCAATATGGAGTTTAAAAAAAATTGATCATTTAAAAAAATGTTAGTAGAAAAATTGATCATTTAAAAAAATGTTAGTAGAAAAATCTTTAGAACATTTCAGTAGGAAACTAAAGGACATGTTTAGACTTATACTGCATGGCTCTTTAAGTCAAGTTAATATTTTAGGAAAAAGTAGTATCAGGGAAATCACAAAGCTGTAGCTGACCACAATGCAAAATAAACATGACAAATGATTAGACAAATATCAGAATGTCCTCCAGTTAAGAAGCGAATGTCCCTGCTAATTGACCTGAATGTGACTCTGCCAAGTAGGAAAAGTATAGGTTCTGATGGGGAAAATTAAATCACATGTTTTAATGTTTGGCCTGGACTTTTTGTATGTGTGACTTTTTCTTTCTCCTTTTTTTTTTTTTTTAACTTCTGTAGGTAAAGTAGAACATTTTACTGGTAGTATTAGAGGAAAAACAGAAATTAGAGTCAGGGACTTGAACCCTGGTACTAGTTGACTACTAATTCACTATATGACTTTCAGTTCAGTTTAGTTCAGTACAGTCGCTCAGTTGTGTCCGACTCTTTGCGACCCCATGAATCGCAGCACGCCAGGCCTCCCTGTCCATCACCAACTCCCGGAGTTCACCCAAACTCATGTCCATAGAGTCGGTGATGCCATCCAGCCATCTCATTCTCTGTCGTCCCCTTCTTCTCCTGCCCCCAATCCTTCCCAGCATCAGAGTCTTTCCCAATGAGTCAACTCGTTGCATGAGGTGGCCAAAGTATTGGAGTTTCACCTTTAGCATCAATCCTTCCAATGAACACCCAGGATTGATCTCCTTTAGAATGGACTGGTTGGATCTCCTTGAAGTCCAAGGGACTCTCAAGAGTCTTCTCCAGCACCACAGTTCAAAAGCATCAATTCTTCTGCGATCAGCTTTTTTCACATCCAAGCATAACCACTGGAAAAACCATAGCCTTGACTAGACGGACCTTGGTTGGCAAAGTAATGTCTCTGCTTTTTAATATGCTATCTAGGTTGGTCATAATTCTCCTTCCAAGGAGTAAGCGTCTTTTAATTTCATGGGTGAAATCAGCATCCGCAGTGATTTGGAGCCCAAAAAAATAAAGTCTGACACTGTTTCCACTGTTTCCCCATCTATTTCCCATGAAGTGATGGGACCAGATGCCATGATCTTTGTTTTCTGAATGTTGAGCTTCAAGCCAACCTTTTCACTCTCCTCTTTCACTTTCATCAAGAGGCTTTTGAGTTCCTCTTCACTTTCTGCCATAAGGGTGGTGTCATCTGCATATCTGAGGTTATTGATATTTCTCCCAGCAATCTTGATTCCAGCTTGTGCTTCTTCCAGCCCAGCATTCCTCATGATGTACTCTGCATATAAGTTAAATAAGCAGGGTGACAATATACAGCCTTGACATACTCCTTTTCCTATTTGGAACCGGTCTATTGTTCCATGTACAGTTCTGACTGTTGCTTCCTGACCTGCATACAGGTTTCTCAAGAGGCTGGTCAGGTGGTCTGAAATTCCCAACTCTTTCAGAATGTTCCATAGTTTATTGTGATCAACACAATCAAAGGCTTTGGCATAATCAATGAAGCAGAAATAGATGTTTTTCTGGAACTCTCTTGCTTTCTCCTTGATCCAGCAGATATTGGCAATTTGATCTCTGGTGCCTCTGCCTTTCTAAAACCTGCTTGAACATCTGGGAGTGCACAGTTCACATATTTCTGAAGCCTGGCTTGGAGAATTTTGAGCATGAATTTACTAGCGTGTGAGATGAGTGCAATTGTGCGGTAGTTTGAGCATTCTTTGGCATTGCCTTTCTTTGGGATTGGAATGAAGACTGACCTTTTCCAGTCCTGTGGCCACTGCTGAGTTTTCCACATTTGCTGGCATATTGAGTGCAGCATTTTCACAACATCATCTTTCAGGATTTGAAATAGCTCAACTGGAATTCCATCATCTCCACTAGCTTTGTTTGTAGTGATGCTTTCTAAGGCCCACTTGACTTCACATTCCAAGATGTCTGGCTCTAGGTCAGTGATCACATTATCATGATTATCTTGGTCGTGAAGATCTTTATTGTATAGTTCTTCTGTGTATTCTTGCCACCTCTTCTTAATATCTTCTGCTTCTGTTAGGTCCATACCATTTCTGTCCTTTATCGAGCCCATCTTTGCATGAAATGTTCCCTTGGAATCTCTAATTTTCTTGAAGAGATCTCTAGTCTTTCCTATTCTGTTGTTTTCCTCTATTTCTTTGCACTGATTACTGAGGAAGGCTTTCTTATCTCTCCTTGCTATTCTTTGGAACTCTGCATTCAGATGCTTATATCTTTCCTTTTCTCCTTTGCTTTTCCCTTCTCTTCTTTTCACAGCTATTTGTAAGGCATCCTCAGACAGCCATTTTGCTTTTTTGCATTTCTTTTCCATGGGGATGGTCTTGGTCCCTGTCTCCTGTACAATGTCACGAACCTCTGTCCAGAGTTCATCAGGCACTCTATCTATCAGATCTAGTCCCTTAAATCTATTTCTCACTTCCACTGTATAATCATAAGGGATTTGATTTAGGTCATATCTGAATGGTCTAGTGGTTTTCCCTACTTTCATCAATTTCAGTCTGAATTTGGCAATAAGGAGTTCATGATCCGAGCCACAGTCAGCTCCTGGTCTTGTTTTTGCTAACTCTATAGAGCTTCTCCATCTTTGGCTGCAAAGAATATAATCAATCTGATTTCGGTGTTGACCATCTGGTGATGTCCATGTGTAGAGTCTTCTCTTGTGTTGTTGGACGAGGGTGTTTGCTATGACCAGTGCGTTCTCTTGGCAAAACTCTATTAGCCTTTGCCCTTCTTCATTCCATGCTCCAAGGCCAAATTTGCCTGTTACTCCAGGTGTTTCTTGAGTTCCTACTTTTGCATTCCAGTCCCCTATAATGAAAAGGACATCTTTTTTGTGTGTTTGTTCTAAAAGATCTTGTAGGTCTTCAAAGAACTGTTCAACTTCGGCTTCTTCAGCGTTATTGGTTGGGGCATAGGCCTGGATTACTGTAATATTGAATGGTTTGCCTTATACTTGCCTTGAGAACCCCATGAACAGTATCAAAGGGCAAAATGATAGGATACTGAATGAGGAAGTCCCCAGGTCGGTAGGTGGCCAGTATGCTCCTGAAGATCAGTGGAGAAATAACTCTAGAAGGAATGAAGGGATGGAGCCAAAGCAAAACCAATACGCAGTTGTGGATGTGACCGATGACAGAAGCAAGGTCTTATGCTGTAAAGAGCAATATTGCATAGGAACCTGGAATGTCAGGTCCATGAATCAAGGCAAATTGGAAGTGGTCAAACAGGAGATGGCAAGAGTAAACATAGACATTCTAGGAAACAGTGAACTAAAATGGACTGGTTTGGGTGAATTTAACTCAGATGACCTACTACTGTGGGCAGGAATCCCTTAGAAGAAATGGAATAACCATCATGGTCAACAAGAGTCTGAAATGCAGTACTTGGATGCAATCTTAAAAATGACAGAATGATTTCTGTTCGTTTCCAAGGCAAACCATTCAATATATGACTTTGGATAACTTTTAATATCATGGTGACAATTTCCTTTTATCTATAAAATTAGGGAGTTAGTTGCAACTAGATAATCTTCACAATCTTTTTTGGCTCTAGCATTTCATGTAGAGATGCCAAATCTATTAAGAGCGGTATAAACCAAGGATTGCATAAATAACCTCAGATAATATACATACAATTTAAAGGCACTTTTCAATGCTGTAAAAGGTCCTATGTCAAAGGCTTTTTGTATACTATCATAATTTTTTAAACTATCTTGCAGGGTAGGAATCCACTTACAAATGAGAGAACTTAAGCATGAGAGAAGTTAAGGGCTTACCAGAATTTACTGGTAAGCAACAAAACCAGGCTTCAAACTTCATAGTGCTAGATATAGTGCCTTTGTTCTCCCATACATATCAAATATTTTGCCCAGGTTAAGGAGATTGTTGTAAGGATAATGATAATTTACTATCTTGGAGAGATGATTATAATAGGAGATAAAAGATGAGAACACTTTCCATTGCCCCTAAAAACCACCTGTTTAGAAACCACCTGTTATAAAAATATTCTAAACCTTTTTTGTTCTGGGTTTCATACAAGAAGGCCCTATGCCATTAGTGAGAAAGAAATACGAAATCTGAGTCACAGTGTGGGATCTCAGCAATTGGTTTAGACCTTCTCCAGAATGTCTGAGTTTTTAAACCCACAAGATTTTCATGTGGAAAATTATATTATTATGGATCCTTAGTAAGGAGTGTAAAAATATGTGACAACATGGATAAATCAAGAGTACATTATGCTAGGTGAAATAATTCAATGACAGAAGGACAAACACTGAACAATTCCATTTACATGAGATATCTAAAAGAATCAAACTCACAGATGCAAAGAGTAGAATGGTAGAAATACCAGGGGCTGGAGGTGGGGAAATATGATTGCTGTTTAATGGCTATGTGATGTTTTATTTATGCAAAATAATAAGTTCTAGAGATCTTCTGTACAACATTGTGCCTAAAGTTATCATTACTCTATCGTACACTTAAAACTGTGTTAAAAGTGTAGATATCATGGATGTTAAATGTTCTTACCACAATGAATGAATGAATAAGTTAATAAATAATATTAAAACTTACCCATTATTAACAGAAATAAGTATCAAGAATAGATCCTTGAACAAAAAATAAATATTGTGTATTTTATATATTCTATTTCTACTATATATAATTTCAAATGAACAGCCAACATCGTGTTTATCAATAGTAATCCTAGAAGCATTCCTGTTAGAATCAGGAACAAGTCAAGCATGATCACCATAATTATTTAACACTGTATTGAAAATACTTACACAACTTGTATAATGTATATACTTACACAAGTAAATATGAAATTACACTATGAAGACTGATAGAAAAAGTTGAAGAGGTTTTGTATAAGGATTAAGTTCTCTTCCCTCAGGAATGTTTATAGTGGATTAACTAACAGGGGCTCAAACACCATGCAATAAAGCATCTATCAATTGCTTCCACTTCTAGCAGCACATAGTGGCTTGCTCAACAGCCAGTTCCCAATAAAACTACCTATAGCAAATGGGACATTACTGAATGCACTACTGCATTTCTGTTTTGCTAAGGTAAGACTGCTTGATTTTTCATTTTTTTCAGAGCAAATGTTCTTCTGAATGTTGTCAAATGTTTAACAGAAATTGGCAAGAATTCATATTCACCTTCATAAGATATCCCCACACAATTAAGAAAAAGAAGCCCATGCAAATCAAATGCCATTACTTGTCCAGGATGATACTATCAACTGGGGCCTTAGCTGGGGGAAGTGAACAGTAATAAGGCACTTGCATGTAGCAAAACAGCAATTAGAATACTCAGCCTTGGACCTGAGACCCTCACGGTGAGGTCAGAGACTTCAAGAATTAAATTCACAAGAGTATCAACTAAAAGAACTGAAACAGGGTGTGTGTAATTCTAAACCAACAAACAGGAAAAATAAAATAGACCAATGGAAAATAAAATTCAATTTTTTCAAAATTACAGGAAATAAAATACAAACACCCACTCTAAAGCATAGAGAGAGCAACACAAATGGAATCAAGATCAAATAACAGAAGAAATATCCAAATAGATAAATAGTTATAAAATTATAAATTGACTAAATTTGTGTAGGAGAGAAATTGTTAGATCAGGTGAAAAAAAATCCTCCCCTATGCTATATCAATAACACATTCAACATAAAAATATGAAATGTGGGAAAGTAAATGAATAGAAAAACATGTAAGAGGTAAAGACTAACATAAAGAAAGCTGGATTGGCTGTGTTATTAATATTATGTAGAGGGGGGAGGTGTTATACTTGGCTGGTGGGATCCGAGTTCCCCAGTCAGGGATTGAACCCAGGCCCACAGCAGTGAAGGCCCAAGTCTTAACCACTAGACCACCGGGGGATATGCAGGACTGGCTATATTATTTCTCCAAATCGATATTAAGGAGACAATAATGATTAGAAAAAGGTAGGTTCACCATATAATCATAAAAGGTTCAATTTATCTGGAAAATTTAACAATTCCAAATTAGTATGCATCAATTTAAAAAGCTTAAGCTGATCGCCGAAGAATTGATGCTTTTGAACTGTGGTGCTGGAGGACTCTTGAGTCCCTTGGACTGCAAGGAGATCCAACCAGTTCATTCTAAAGGAGATCAATCTTGGGTGTTCATTGGAAGGACTGATGCTAAAGCTGAAATTCCAATACTTTGGCCACCTCATGAGACGAGTTGACTCACTGGAAAAGACTCTGATGCTGTGAGGGATTGGGGGCGGGAGGAGACGGGAACGATAGAGAATGAGATGACTGGATGGCATCACCGACTCGATGGACATGAGTTTAAGTGAACTCCAGGAGTTGGTGATGGATAGGGAGGCCTGGCGTGCTGTGATTCATGGGGTCGCAAAGAGTCGGACACAACTGAGCAACTGAACTGAACTGACTGAACCATACAAAACAAGAAGCTCTAGACATTAAAGAAACCCTAAAAATTTAACTTTACATTTTCAGGTTTGAAAACATATCTCTCAATTTTTGATAGATTATATGGATCGTAAAAATTAGTACGCATATAGAAAAGCTTACTATGACAAACCTCAACAGCATATTAAAAAGCAGAGACATCACTTTGCTAACAAGCATCCATATAGCCAAAGCCATGGTTTTCCAGTCACATATGGATGTGAGAGCTGAACCATAAAGAAGGCTGAGCACTGATGAATTGATGCTTTTGACCTGTGGTACTGGAGAAGACTCTTGAGAGTCCCTTGGACAGCAAGGAAATCAACCCTGAATATTTATTGGAAAGACTGATGCTGAAGCTCTGCTGTGTTAGCCACCTGATGTGAAGAGCTGACTTACTGCAAAAGACTCTGTTGCTGGGAAAGACTGAGGGCAAGAGGATAAGGGGGAGACAGAGGATGAGATGGTTGGATGGCATCATTGACTTAATGGACATGAGTTTGAGCAAACTCTGGCAGATAGTGGAGTACAGGGAAGCCTGGTGTGCTACAGTCCATGGGGTCGCAAAGAATCACAGAAGACTGAGTAACTGAACAATGCAAGCAACAACAAAACATATAGAAAATGAGAACATATAAATACCAAGTTTGATTCAATAACATATAAAATTCTATACCAAATAATTAGCATGTATACATTCTTCTCAATCACACATGTAATATTCATAAAAATTCACCATGTGCCATTTTGTAAAACGTTTCAAAAAATTTCAAAGAAAAATCACATTCTCTTACCAATCCAACTAAAAAATTAATAACAATGGGAAAAAACTTAACCCATACATTTGTTAGTATTAAAGACACTTCTAAATAATAATAGGTATAGGAAGTGTAGAAGGAAAACAAAATTAAAATTAGAAATACTTAGAATTCTTTAATAACAACAACAAAAGCACTACCTATCAAACTCATTATGGAAGAAAGTTTGCCAGTTTGCTGTAAACCTAAACATAGTCTTTCTATAAGATCTGGCATTGTACTCCTAGGTATTTACCCAATTGATTCAAAAACATATCCTCACAAAAATGTATATATGGATGCTTATAGCATCTTTATGTATAATTTCCAAAGGTGGAAGCAACCAGGATAAATGAATAAATGAACTGTGGTATAACCATGTAATTATATTGTTTACCAATAAAAAGAAATGGACTATCAAACCATGAAAAGGAGAGGGTGAAATTGTTTCTTTATTGAAGTATAGTTGATATATAATATTATATACTGCAGGTGTACAATATACTGAATTTGCATTTTTAAAGGTTATACTCCATTTATACTTATTATAAAATACTGTTTTTCAAATGTTAACTCATCCCTGAATTTCTAGGATAAACCTCACTCAATTGTGATGCATTATCCTTTTAGCATACAACTGGGTTTCACTGCTCAAATTTTGTTTAATTTTGCATCTATGTTCATGAGTTTTGATCTGAAGTTCTCTTCTTTTTTTTTATATCTTTATCTGGTTTTGGTATCATCGTCATTCTGGCCTCAAAGAAAAAGTTCAAAAGTATTCCTTCCTCCTAGGTTATTGGAGGTATTTCTGAAGAATTGGAATTTTTCCTCAAATGTTCAGTAGAATTCACCAGTGAAGCCATCAGCACCTGAAGTTTCTTCATGGAATAAAATAACTATGAATTCAATTTCTATAATAGATACAGGGCTATTCAGAGGATCTTCTTCTTGAGTGATCTTCGGTAATGTGTATCTTTCACAGAAGTTAACCATTTTACCTAAGCTGTCTAACGTATTGGTATGAAGTTGTTCACCTATTATTTTATTACTGTCTGCAGAATTACAGTGATATTCTCTTTCTCCTGATAGTGCTAGTTTGCATGTTCTCTCCTTTCTTCTGGTTGATTTGGCTAGAGCTTAATCAGATTTACTTACCTCTGTTTTCTAATTAATTGATTTCTACTTTTTTTTCCCCTTCTTCCTTCTGCCTAATTTGAAGTTATCTTCTCATTTTCTTATTTCTTCACATGGAACCTGATGACATGTAGTCTTTTAAAGAAGGCAATGCACATCTTTGCTATTTATTAAACCATAATCTAAAAGTCAGATTTTTTATGTTTGTCAATGAGAAGATACTTATGTGTAGGTCACATTCATAGATCACCTACTTGCCTCTAGGTACAGTCCAGAGCTACCATTCTACCAACATCTAGGGCTTTGGTTTTTTGAGTGCAAGTATAATAATAACAGTGTAGAAGGGACCTTAGAGATTGTGTGATTTAACTTAAGAGGAATGTGTCTGTATAATGTTATACAATAAATTGTGAGAGCCACAGTTAAAAATCATGACTCTAGACTTTATACCCCATCTTCTTTCCACTAGACTATGCTATTTTCTAACATTGTTCCATTAAATTGTCATAAATTTAATAACCTCCTACAAAGTGAAATATTTTAGATAAAATAATATTCAAATCTGCAAAATAACACAAATTCAAATAATCTTTTTTAAAAATTAAATTTCATACCTTCAGTGTATATGTCCTCCACTTAAACATATGTTAACCAACTAATCCAGCAGTTGATTTTAAAAGCATTTGTCCTCTCAAGTCTGCCATATAGCTGAGCTCATTGCATCAGTTACAGACAAAACAATCAAGTTTTACAATAATAAAATGGAAGGGTGGCTACTGTTCTTTTTTAAAAATAATTTTGATGTAAAACATTTATATACCAGTTTTACTTTATGTCTGATAGTGCTCAAAGAAAACTACTGGCTATTTAATTTAAAAGAATAAAGACAGAGGTAGTTAGAGACAGGGAGAGGAAGGAGAAGAGTGGGAAAGAGAGAGAGATTGAAAAGGAACGAAAGAGGAAGGGGGAAGACAGGAAGGGAGACAGAAAGGCGGAGAAGGAAGGGAAGAGGAGGGAGGAAATGAGAAAGTTTCCTTATTTTCTTAACTTTCAACACGAACTAAAAAGGTATTAAACAGTGTTCTGAAATGTTCTCAATAATCTAAGCCAAATCAATACAATGTTTCTTCAGAGAAGCTGAAAACCTTTGGGTTGTATTTTTTTATCAAATAAAGTTTCAGTTCAGTTCAGTTCAGTTCAGTCACTCAGTTGTGTCTGACGCTCTGCGACCCCATCAATCACAGCACACCAGGCCTCCCTGTCCATCACCAACTCCCGGAGTTCACTCAAACTCATGTCCATCAAGTTGGTGATGCCATCCAGCCATCTCATTCTCTGTCGTCCCCGTCTGCTCCCACCCCCAATCCCTCCCAGCATCAGAGTCTTTTCCAGTGAGTCAACTCGTCGCATGAGGTGGCCAAAGTATTGCAGTTTCAGCTTCAGCATCAGTCCTTCCAATGAACACCCAGGACTGATCTCCTTTAGAATGGACTGCTTGGATCTCCTTGCCGTCCAAGGGACTCTCAAGAGCCCTCTTCAACACCACAGTTCAAAAGCATCAATTCTTCAGCGATCAGCTTTCTTCACAGTCCAACTCTCACATCCATACATGACCACGGGAAAAACCATAGCCTTGACTAGATGGACCTTTGTTGGCAAAGTAATGTCTCTGCTTTTTAATATGCTATCTAGGTTGGTCATAACTTTCCTTCCAAGGAGTAAGCGTCTTTTAGTTTCATGGCTGCAATCAGCATCTGCAGTGATTTTGGAGCCCCCAAAAATAAAGTCTGACACTCTTTCCACTGTTTCCCCATCTATTTCCCATGAAGTGATGGGACCAGATGCCATGATCTTTGTTTTCTGAATGTTGAGCTTCAAGCCAACCTTTTCACTCTCCTCTTTCACTTTCATCAAGAGGCTTTTGAGTTCCTCTTCACTTTCTGCCATAAGGGTGGTGTCATCTGCATATCTGAGGTTATTGATATTTCTCCTGGCAATCTTGATTCCAGCTTGTGCTTCTTCCAGCCCAGCGTTCCTCATGATGTACTCTGCATATAAGTTAATAAAGGTTAGTTATAATAAATTGCATAGGTAAAATGGTATGACAGGGACACTAAAAAGAGGTCCTTCCTGCTCAAAGTCATTTCCCTTACTGATATCTGAAAGTTTATTAACAATCCTCTCTTTAGTAAGCTTTACAATATACTCTCTCGCTCTGTCTTTTCTTAATGAAAAACTCTCCCAGAAGGGATACTTAAGTTCATAAAATTTTAGTAAGAAAGACTCTACTGGTCAACTTAGCTACATGACAACATTGTTAGAAATGAACCTGCTTTGGGGTTATGTTTCCTAGGTAATGTAACTCAAGAACGTCACCACTATAGATCACTGGGTTGGGCCTTCTAAATTTTTAACTGAGAAAACATATATATAAAGAGGCTTGTTTAAAGTCACAACAGTTCAGTTCAGTTCAGTCACTCAGTCGTGTCCAGCTCTTTGCGACCCCATGGACTGCAGCAGGCCAGACTTCCCTATTCATCAACAACTCCCAGAGCTTGCTCAAAATCATGTCCATCGAGTCAGTGATGCCATCCAACCATCTCATCCTCTGTCATCCCCTACTCCTCCTGCATTCACTCTTTCCCAGAATCAGTCTTTTCCAATGAGTCAGGTCTTGGCGTCAGATGGTCAAAATAATGGAGTTTCAGTTCAGTGTCAGTCCTTCCAATGAATATTCAGGACTGATTTCCTTTAGGATTGACTGGTTAGATCTCCTTGCAACCAAGGGACTCTCAAGCGTCTTTTGCAACACCACAGTTCAAAAGCACAAATTTGGCACTCAGCTTTCTTTATGGTCCGACTCTCACATCAATACATGACTACTGGAAAAACCGTAGCTTTGACTAGACAGACTTTTGTCAGCAAAGTCATGACGCTGCTTTTTAATATGCTGTCATGGTTAGTTCGGAGAAGGCAATGGCAAGCCACTCCAGTACTCTTGCCTAGAAAATCCCATGGATGGAGGAGCCTGGTAGGCTGCAGTCCGTGGGGTCGCTAAGGGTCGGACACGACTGAGCGACTTCACTTTCACTTTCACACATTGGAGAAGGAAATGGCAGCCCACTCCAGTGTTCTTGCCTGGAGAATCCCAGGGATGGGGGAGCCTGGTGGGCTTCCGTCTATGGGGTCACACAGAATCGGACATGACTGAAGTGACTTAGCAGTAGCAGTCATGGTTAGTTATCAGTTTTCTTTCAAGGAGCAAGCATTTATTAATTTCATGGCTGCAGCCACCATCTGCAGAGATTTTGGAGCCCAAGAGAAGAAAGTCTGTCACTGTTTCCGTTGTTTCCCCATCTATTTCCCATGAAGTGATGGGACCGGACGCCATGATCTCTGTTTTTTGAATGTTAAATTTGAAGCCAACTTTTTCACTCTCCTCTTTCACTTTCATCAAGAGGCTCTTTAGTTCTTCTTTAGTTTCTGCCATAAGGGTGGTGCCATCTGTATGGTGGTGGTGGTGGTTTAGTCACTAAGTTGTGTCCGATTCTTGTGACCCCAGGGATTGTAGCCCGCTAGGCTCCTCTGTCCATGGGATTCTCTAGGCAAGAGTAATGGAGTGGGTTGCCATTTCCTTCTCCATTCATCTGCAGTTCTGAGGTTACTGACGTTCCTCCCAGCAATCTTGATTCCAGCTTGTGCTTCTTCCAGCCCAGCATTTCACATGATGTACTCTGCATATAAGTTAAATAACCAGAGTTACAATATACAGCCTTGACATACTCCTTCCCGAATTTGGAACCAGTCTGTTGTTCCATATCCGGTACTAACTGTTGCTTCCTGTGCTGCATACAGATTTCTCAGGAGGTAGGTCAGGTGGTCTAGTATTCCCATCTCTTGAAGAATTTTCCAACAGTTTGCTGTGATCCACACAGTCAAAGTCTTTGGCATAATTAATAAAGCAGAAGTAGATGTTTTTCTGGAACTCCCTTGGTTTCTCTATGATCCAACAGATGTTGGTAATTTGATCTCTGGTTCCTCTGCCTTTTCTAAATCCAGCTTGAACATGTGAAACTTCATGGTTCATGTACTGTAGAAGCCTGGCTTGGAGAATTTTGAGCATTACTTTGCAAGCATGTGAGAAGAGTGCAATTGTGCAGTAGTTTGAATATTCTTTGGCATTGCATTTCTTTGGAATTGGAATGAAAACTGACCTTTTTCCAGTCCTGTGGCCACTGCTGAGTTTTCCAAATTTGCTTGCATATTGAGTGTGGCACTTTCACAGCATCATCTTTTAGGATTTGAAATAGTTCAGCTGGAATTCCATCACCTTCACTAGTTTTGTTCACAGTGATGCTTCCTAAGGCCCACTTGACTTAAGACTCCAAGATGTTTGGCTCTGGGTGAATGATCACACCATTATGGTTATCTGGGTTTTGAAGATCTCTTTTGTATAACTCTTCTGTGTATTTTGCTACCTCTTCTTAATATCTTCTTCTTCTGTTAGGTCCATTCCATTTTTGTCCTTTCATTCCCATCTTTGCATGAAACGTTCCCTTGGTACCCCTAATTTTCTTGAAGAGATTTCTAGTCTTTCCCATTCTATTGTTCTCCTCTATTTCTTTGCATTGATCGCTGAGGAAGACTTTCTTATTTCTCCTTGCAATTCTTTGGAACTCTGCATTCAGATGCCTATATCTTTCCTTTTCTCCTTTGCTTTTCCCTTCTCTTCTTTTCACAGCTATTTGTAAGGCCTCCTCAGGCAGCCATTTTGCTTTTTTGCATTTCTTTTCCATGGGAATGGTCTTGGTCCCTGTCTCCTGTACAATGTCATGAACCTCCATCCATAGTTCATCAGGCACTCTATCAGATCTAGTCCCTTAAATCTATTTCTCATTTCCACTGTATAATCATAAGGGATTTGATTTAGGTCATATCTGAAGGGTCTAGTGGTTTTCCCTACTTTCTTCAATTTAATTCTGAATTTTGCAATAAGGAGTTCATTATCTCAGCCACAATCAGCTCCCAGGCTTGATTTTCTGACTATATAGAGCTTCTCCATCTTTGGCTGAAAAGAATATAAACAATCTGATTTCAGTATTGACCATCTGGCTATGTCCACGTGTCGAGTTTTCTCTTGTGTTGTTGGAAGAGGGTGTTTACTATGACCAGTGTGTTCTCTTAGCAAAACTCTGCTGTCTCTGCCCTACTTCGTTTTGTACTCCAGGGCAAACTTGCCTGTTACTCCAGGTACCTCTTGACTTCCTACTTTTGCATGCCAGTCCCCTAAGATGAAAGGACATCTTTTTTGGGTGTTAGTTCTAGAAGATCTCAGTTCAGTTCAGTTCAGTTCAGTTGCTTAGTCATGTCCGACTCTTTGAGACCCCATGAACCACAGCTCGCCAGGCCTCCCTGTCCATCACCAACTCCCAGAGTTCAGTCAAACTCATGTCCATCGAGTCGGTGATGCCAACCAGCCATCTCATTCTCTGCCATCCCCGTCTCCTCCTACCGCCAATCACTCCTAGCAGCAGACTCTTTTCCAGTGAGTCAACTCGTCACGTGAGGTGGCCAAAGTATTGGAGTTTCAGCTTTAGCATCAGTGCTTCCAATGAACACCCAGGACTGATCTCCTTTAGAATGGACTGGTTGGATGTCCTTGTAGTCCAAGGGACTCTCAAGAGTCTTCTCCAGCACCACACTTCAAAAGCATCGATTCTTCGGTGATCAGCTTTCTTCACAGTCCAACTCTCACATCCATATATGACCACAGGAAAAACCATAGCCTTGACTAGACGGACCTTGGTTGGTAAACTAATGTCTCTGCTTTTTAATATGCTATCTAGGCTGGTCATAACTTTCCTTCCAAGGAGTAAGCGTCTTTTAATTTCATGGCTGCAATCTGCATCTGCAGTGATTTTGGAAACCCAAAAATAAAGTCTGACACTGTTTCCACTGTTTCCCCATCTATTTCCCATGAAGTGATGGGACCAGATGCCATGATCTTTGTTTTCTGAATGTTGAGCTTCAAGCCAACCTTTTCACTCTCCTCTTTCACTTTCATCAAAAGGCCTTTGAGTTCCTCTTCACTTTTTGCCATTAGGGTGGTATCATCTGCGTATCTGAGGTTATTGATATTTCTCCTGGCAATCTTGATTCCAGCTTGTGCTTCTTCCAGCCCAGCGTTCCTCATAATGTACTCTGCATATAAGTTAAATAAGCAGGGTGACAATATACAACCTTGACGTACTCCTTTTCCTATTTGGAACCAGTCTGTTGTTCCATGTCCAGTTCTAACTGTTGCTTCCTGACCTGCATACAGGTTTCTCAAGAGGCAGGTCAGGTGGTCTGGGATTCCCATCTCTTTCAGAATTTTCCACAGTTTATTGTGATCCACACAGTCAAAGGCTTTGGCATAGTCAATAAAGCAGAAATAGATGTTTTTCTGGAACTCTCTTGCTTTCTCCATGATCCAGCGGATGTTGACAATTTGATTTCTGGTGCCTCTGCCTTTTCTAAAACCTGCTTGAACATCTGGATGTTCACGATTCACATATTGCTGAAGCCTAGCTTGGAGAATTTTGAGCATGACTTTACTAGCGTGTGAGATGAGTGCAATCGTGCAGTAGTTTGAGCATTCTTTGGCATTGCTTTTCTTTGGGATTGGAATGAAGACTGACCTTTTCCAGTCCTGTGTCCATTGCTGAGTTTTCCAAATTTTCTGGCATATTGAGTGCAGCACTTTCACAGCATCATCTTTCAGGATTTGAAATAGCTCAATTGGAATTCCATCATCTCCACTAGCTTTGTTCGTAATGATGCTCTCTAAGGCCCACTTGACTTCACATTCCAAGATGTCTGGTTCCAGAGGAGTGATCACGCCATCGTAATTATCTTCGTCGTGAAGATCTTTTTTGTACAGTTCTTCTGTGTATTCTTGCCACCTCTTCTTAATATCTTCTGCTGCTGTTAGGTCCATACCATTTCTGTCCTTTATCGAGCCCATCTTTGCATGAAATGTTACCTTGGAATCTCTAATTTTCTTGAAAAAATCTCTTGTTTATCCTATTCTGTTGTTTTCCTCTATTTCTTTGCATTGATCGCTGAGGAAGGCTTTCTTATCTCTCCTTGCTATTCTTTGGAACTCTGCATTCAGATGCTTATCTAGGTCTTCATAAAACCATTCAACTTAGCTTCTTCAGCATTAGTGGTTCGGGCATAGACTTGGATTACCGTGATATTGAATGGATTGCCTTGGAAACAAACAGAGTTCATCCTGTCATTTTTGAGATTGCATCCAAATACTGCATTTCAGGCTCTTTTGTTGACTACGAGGGCTACTCCATTTCTTCTAAGGGACTTTGCCCACAGTAGTAGATATAATGGTCATCTGAGTTAAATTCACCCATTCCAGTCCATTTTAGTTCACTGATTCTTAAAGTGTCAATGTTCTCTCTTGCCAACTCCTATCTGACCACTTCCCAGTTCAGTTCAGTTCAGTTCAGTCGCTCAGTCGTGTCCGACTCTCCGCGACCCCATGAATCACAGCACGCCAGGCCTCCCTGTCCATCACCAACTCCCGGAGTACACTCAAACTCATGTCCACAGAGTCGGTGATGCCATCCAGCCATCTCATTCTCCGTCGTCCCCTTCTCCTCCCGCCCCCAACCTTTCCCAGCATCAGAGTCTTTTCCAGTGAGTCAACTCGTCGCATGAGGTGGCCAAAGTATTGCAGTTTCAGCTTTAGCATCAGTCCCTCCAATGAACATCCAGGATTGATCTCCTTTAGAATGGACTGGTTGGATCTCCTTGCAGTATAAGGGACTCTCAAGAGTCTTCTCCAACACCACAGTTCAAAAGCATCGATTCTTCGGCGATCAGCCTTCTTCACAGTCCAACTCTCGCAACCATACATGACCACGGGAAAAACCATTGCCTTGACTAGACGGACCTTGGTTGGCAAAGTAATGTCTCTGCTTTTTAATATACTATCAAGGTTGGTCATAACTTTCCTTCCAAGGAGCAAGCGTCTTTTAATTTCATGGCTGCAATCAGCATCTGCAGTGATTTTGGAGCCCAAAAAAACAAAGTCTGACACTGTTTCCACTGTTTTTCCATCTATTTCCCATGAAGTGATGGGACCAGATGCCATGATCTTTGTTTTCTGAATGTTGAGCTTCAAACCAACCTTTTCACTCTCCTCTTTCACTTTCATCAAGAGGCTTTTGAGTTCCTCTTCACTTTCTGCCATAAGGGTAGTGTCATCTGCATATCTGAGGTTATTGATATTTCTCCCAGCAATCTTGACTCCAGCTTGTGCTTCTTCCAGCCCAGCGTTCCTCATGATGTACTCTGCATATAAGTTAAATAAGCAAGGTGACAATATACAACCTTGACGTACACCTTTTCCTATTTGGAACCAGTCTGTTGTTCCATGTCCAGTTCTAACTGTTGCTTCCTGACCTGCATACAGGTTTCTCAAGAGGCAGGTCAGGTGGTCCCACTTACCTTGATTCATGGACCTAACATTCCCAGTTCCTATGCTATATTGCAATATTGCTCTTTACAGCATTGAACTTTGCTTCCATTGATAGTCACATCCACAACTGGGCATTGTTTTTCGCTTTGGCTCTGTCTCTTTGTTCTTTCTGGAGTTATTTTTCCACTCTTCTCCAGTAGCCTATTTGGTTGGCACTTATCAACCAAGGGAGTTCATCTTTCAGTGTAATATCTTTTTGTCTTTTCATACTAATCATAGGGTTCTCAAGGCAAGAATATTGAAATGGTTTGCCATTCCCTTCAGTGGACCACCTTTCATCAGAACTCTCTACCATGACCTGCCCATGTTGGGTGGCCCTACACAGCATGGCTTATAGTTTCATTGAGTTGGAGAAAGCTGTGGTCCATGTGATCAGTTTGATTTAGTTATTAGGGTGGGTAGAAGAAGAAGCGACGCTGGCTCCAAGCGCACAGAAGCGAGGTCGGCACCCCTTGCTTGAGGCCAGGGGTGGCAGCCGAGAGGAGTTACCCCACGTCGGAGGTCAGGGCGGCGGCCGAGAGAGCAAACCCACGTCCAAGTGTCGGTCGCTGCGCGGGCACAGGAGGGCCGAGAGGAGCTACTCCACTTTCAAGGTCAGGAGGGGCGACAGTGAGGAGATACCCCTCGTCCAAGGTAAGGTGCAGCAGCTGCGCTTCGCTGGAGCAGCCGTGAAGAGATACCCCAAAACCAAGGTAAGAGAAACCCAAGTAAGACGGTAGGTTTTGCAAGAGGGCATCAGAGGGCAGACACACTGAAGTCATAATCACAGAAAAATAGTCGATCTGATCACATGAACCACAGCCTTGTCTAACTCAATGAAATTAAACCATGCCGTGTGGGGCCACCCAAGATGAGTGAGTCATAGTGGAGAGGTTTGACAGAATGTGGTCCACTGGAGAAGGGAATGGCAAACCACTTCAGTATACTTGCCTTGAGAACCCCATGAACAGTATGAAAAGGCAAAATGATAGGATACTGAATGAGGAAGTCCCCAGGTCGGTAGGTGCCCAGTATGCTACTGGAGATCAGTGGAGAAATAACTCCAGAAAGAATGAAGGGATGGAGCCAAAGCAAAACCAATACACAGTTGTGGATGTGACTGGTGACAGAAGCAAGGTCTGATGCTGTAAAGAGCAATATTGCATAGGAACCTGGAATGTTAGGTCCATGAATCAAGGCAAATTCGAAGTGGTCAAACAGGAGATGGCAAGAGTGAATGAAGACATTCTAGGAATCAGTGAACTAAAATGGACTGGAATGGGTGAATTTAACTCAGATGACCATTATATCTACTACTGTGAGCAGGAATCCTTTAGAAGAAATGGCATAGGCATCATGCTCAACAAAAGAGTCCGAAATGCAGTACTTGGATGCAATCTCAGAAAGGACAGAATGATTTCTGTTTGTTTCCAAGGCAAACCATTTAAAATTACAGTAATCCAAGCCTATGCCCCAACTAGTAACACTGAAGAAGCCAAAGGTGAACAGTTCTATGAAGACCTACAAGACCTTTTAGAACTAACACCCAAAAAAGATGTCCTTTTCATTATAGGGGACTGGAATGCAAAAGGAGGAAGTCAAGAAACACCTGGAGTAACAGGCAAATTTGACCTTGGAGCACGGAATGAAGAAGGACAAAGGCTAATAGAGTTTTGCCAAGAGAACGCACTGGTCATAGCAAACACCCTCTTCCAACAACACAAGAGAAGACTCTACACATGGACATCACCAGATGATCAACACCAAAATCAGATTTTGCAGCCAAAAATGGAGAAGCTGTATACAGTTAGCAAAAACAAGACCAGGAGCTGACTGTGGCTCAGATCATGAACTCCTTATTGCCAAATTCAGACTGAAATTGAAGAAAGTAGGGAAAACCACTAGACCATTCAGATATGACCTAAATCAAATCCCTTATGATTGTACAGTGGAAGTGATTTAAGGGACTAGATCTGATAGATAGAGTGCCTGATGAACTATGGACGGAGGTTTGTGACATTGTACAGGAGACAGGGACCAAGACCATCCCCATGGAAAAGAAATGCAAAAAAGCAAAATGGCTGTCTGAGGAGGCCTTGCTAATAGCTGTGAAAAGAAGAGAAGGGAAAAGCAAAGGAGAAAAGGAAAGATATAAGCATCTGAATGTAGAGTTCCAAAGAATTGCAAGGAGAGATAAGAAAGCCTTCCTCAGTGATCAATGCAAAAAAGTAGAGGAAAACAACAGAATAGGAAAGACAAGAGATCTCTTCAAGAAAATTAGAGATTCCAAGGGAACATTTCATGCAAAGATGGGCTCGATAAAGGACAGAAATGGTATGGACCTAACAACAGCAGAAGATATTAAGAAGAGGTGGCAAGAATACACAGAAGAACTGTACAAAAAAGATCTTCATGACCCAGATAATCACGATGGTGTGATCACTCACCTAGAGCCAGACATCTTGGAATGTGAAGTCAAGTGGGCCTTAGAGAGCATCACTATGAACAAAGCTAGTGGAAGTGATGGAATTCCAGTTGAGCTATTTCAAATCCTGAAAGATGATGCTGTGAAAGTGTTGCACTCAATATGCCAGCAAATTTGGAAAACTCAGCAGTGGCCACAGGACTGGAAAAAGGTCAGTTTTCATTCCAATCCCAAAGAAAGGCAATGCCAAAGAATGCTCAAACTACCGCACAATTGCACTCATCTCACATGGTAGTAAAGTCATGCTCAAAATTCTCCAAGCCAGATTTCAGCAATACATGAACCATGAACTTCCAAATGTTCAAGCAGGTTTTATAAAAGGCCAAGGAACCAGAGATCAAATTGCCAACATCCACTGGATCATACAAAAAGCAAGAGAGTTCCAGAAAACATCTATTTCTGTTTTCTTGACTATGCCAAAGCCTTTGACTGTGTAGAACACAATAAACTGTTGAAAATTCTGAAGGAGATGGGAAATCCAGACCACCTGACCTGCCTCTTGAGAAACCTGTATGCAGGTCAGGAAGCATCAGTTAGAACTGGGCATGGAACAACAGACTGGTTCCAAATAGGAAAAGGAGTACGTCAAGGTTGTATATTGTCACCCTGCTTATTGAACTTATACGCAGAGTACATCATGAGGAAAGCTGGGCTGGAAGAAGCACAAGTTGGAATCAAGATTGCTGGGAGAAATATCAGTAACCTCATATATGTAGATGACACCATCCTTATGCTGAAAGTGAAGAGGAACTAAAAAGCCTCTTGATGAAAGTGAAAGAGGAGAGTGTAAACGTTGGTTTGAAGCTCAACATTCAGAAAACTAAGATCATGGCATCTACTCCCATCACTTCTTGAGAAATAGATGGGGAAACAGTGGAAACAGTGTCAGACTTTATTTTTTTGGGCTCCAAAATCACTGCGGATGCTGATTACAGCCATGAAATTAAAAGACGCTTACCCCTTTGAAGGAAAGTTATGACCAACCTAGATAGCATGTTAAAAAGCAGAGACATTACTTTGCCAACCAAGGTCCGTCTAGTCAAGGCTATGGTTTTTCCCGTGGTCATGTATGGATGTGAGAGTTGGACTGTGAAGAAAGCTGATCACCAAATAATTGATGCTTTTGAACTGTTGTGCTGGAGAAGACTCTTGAGAGTCCCTTGGACTGCAAGGAGATCCAACCAGTCCATTTTAAAGGAGATCAATCCTGGGTGTTCACTGGAAGGACTGATGCTAAAGCTGAAGCTCCAATACTTTGGCCACCTCATGCAAAGAGTTGACTTACTGGAAAAGACTCTGATGTTGGGAAGGATTGGGGGCAGGAGGAGAAGGGGACGACGGAGAATGAGATGGCTAGATGCCACACCAACTCGATGGACGTGAATTTGGGTGAACTCCGGGAGTTGGTGATGGACAGGGAGGCCTGGCATGCTGTGATTCATGGGGTCACAAAGAGTTGGACACGTCTGAGCGACTGAACTGAACTGAACTGAGAACAAGATGGAGGAACAGAAAGACATGCACTCAGCTTCTCCTGTGAGAACTGCAACAGTGCAGCTTGCTGCTGAACAACCATCAACAGGAGAATGTTGAATCCCACCGAAAAATGATACCCGATGTCCAAGGCCAAAGGAAATGCCCCAGCAAGACAGTAGGAGGGGGAAAATCGCCTTTAGAATCAACCCCATACCTGCCAGAGGCTCTCGGAGGGTTCAAACAAAACCTTGTGCACACAGGGACCCAGAGGCCACACAGAGACTGAGCCAGACCTGCCTTTGAGTGTTTGAGTACCTCCTGCAAGGCATGGGTCAGCAGTGGCCTGCCTCACGGACAAGGGCTCTGGGTCAGCAGACGTGGGTCACACAACCTATGGCATAAGTCTGCTTGGAGGAGGTGGCTATTACCCCCGCCATACAGCCACCAAGCAGACGGTCCACAAACTGCAAATAATTATACCAAATAAATTCTCACACTGTTAAGAAAGTTCTAGGACTCACAATAGATTTCTCATCTTGGGGATCTGGCTAAGGGACTGAGAACCCCCAGGGAATTTGACTTTGGATTTGATTACAGAACTTCCACAGGACTGGGGAAATAGACTCTTGTAGGGCACAAACAAAACCTTGTGTGCACCAGGACCCAGGAGAAAGGAGCAGTGACCCCACAAGAGACTGACCCAGACTTGCCTGAGTGTCCAAGAGTCTCTGGTGGAGGCGTGGGTCAACAGTGGCCTGTTGCAGGGTCAGGGGCACTGAATACAACAGTGCGTGCACAAGACCCTTTGAAGGAGGCTGCCATTAACTTCATTACCTCCACCACAGTTTGGTCTCAGGTCAAACATGAGAGAGGGAACACAGCCCTGCCCATCAATAGAAAACGATTAAAGATTTACTGAGCGCTGCCCCATCCATCAGTATAAGACCCAGTTTCCCCTAAACTCAGTCCCTCCCATCAGGAAGCTTCCATAAGCCTCTAAAGTCATATAAGTAGTGGAAAATTTTCATACATTACAGCTCTCTCTCTCTCTTTTTTTTTTTTTTTTGAGATTCACCTGCAGTTTATTTATTTTTTTATTGGAGGCTAATTATTTTACAATATTATATTGGTTGGTTTTGCCATACATTGACATGAATCCGCCCCGGGTGTACATGAGTTCCCCTTCCTGAACCCCCCTCCCACCTCCCTCCTCCCCTTATCCTCCCTCTGGGTCATCCCCGTGCACCAGCCCCAAGTATCCTGTATCATGCGTCGAACCTGGACTGGTGATTCGTTTCACATATGATAATATACATGTTTCAATGCCAGCTCTCTATAACTATTATTTAAAAAACAGGTTAGAGCTGAATGACAGCCATCATTCTTTATGTGAAGAAGCCTAACATAGTGAAAACGGTCCTAAAGATAAAAATGTAACAAAGTGGCTACACTACAGCTACTTGCAGATATTGTTTACATTTAATTCTCACATAGAAAGTTTTAGCCAAGAATTATTGTCCCCTTTTAAAGATAGGTAACTAATCCTCAAAAACTACATAAATGTTACATGGTCACACAATTAGTGTTAGATTCAAGATTCAAATCCACTTCTGTCCAGCCACAGAGCCAGCAATATTTCTTTGAAAGAACTTAGTGTCTGTAACAAACTTCAGTTCAGTTCAGTTGCCCAGTAATGACCAACTCTTTGCGACTCCATGGATCATAGCATGCCAGGCCTCCCTGTCCATCACCAACTCCCGGAGTTCACTCAAACTCATGTCCATCGAGTCGGTGATGCCATCCAGCCATCTCATTCTCTGTCGTCCCCTTCTCCTCCCGCCCCCAATCCCTCCCATAATCAGAGTCTTTTCCAGTGAGTCAACTTGTCGCATGAGGTGGCCAAAGTATTGGAGTTTCAGCTTTAGCATCAGTCCTTCCAATGAACACTCAGGACTGATCTCCTCCAGGATGGACTGGTTGGATCTCCTTGCAGTCCAAGGGACTCTCAAGAGTCTTCTCCAGCACCACACTTCAAAAGCATCGATTCTTTGGTGATTAGCTTTCTTCACAGTCCAACTCTCACATCCATACATGACCACTGGAAAAACCATAGCCTTGACTAGACGGACCTTGGTTGGCAAAGTAATGTCTCTGCTTTTTAATATACTATCAAGGTTGGTCATAACTTTCCTTCCAAGGAGTAAGCGTCTTTTAATTTCATGGCTGCAACCAGCATCTGCAGTAATTTTGGCACTCAGTAAATGCCAGTACCCTATCCCTGATGTTTTACTTCAAAACTCTGAATACCCACTATGTGCCATCCAGTAAGACAGTGCTTAAGACATAAAAAAAAAAAAAAACAGACAACAGATACACTATGAACCTTTAAGGAAGACTCTCTCTTTGACAAAACTTATGTCAGTTTCTTATAAGCCTTCTAAGGCTTGACCTTGGTGTCTGTTCTTGTCCTTGTAGACCTGTTTTGCTCCTGATAGCAGGAACTTTGCCAACTCAGCTCAGAGAAAATCCCCCACGCTCCATATCTGATCAAACTGCTCATCCCCCACCCATGATACCCGATCATCCTGGCTACCTTCAGCAAGAATTCTGTTCAATTGATTTGGCTAGAATTCCTACTTATTCCTGATGTTTCCTCTTAGTAATTTTTGATCCACCAACTCCCATCTTACACCTGGACTATAAATCCTCACTCAAGCATGTTCAATTAAGAATGGAAATCAGTTCGATTCTGAGGTCTCTTTTCCCATGTTGCAATAGTTCCTGAATAAAAATCTGTCCTTATTGCTTTAACTACTATTCAGCAGCTTATTTTTTTCTTTCTAATACAGGTAAACATAGACATTAGCCATAATAATATAAAGAAATAAGTACTGAAAGGGAAGAATGAACTTTTAACACACTGTAATACATGAGGGAGTGAGATGTTAGAGAGACTACAGTCCAGACTGGAAAAATGGAGAGACTGCCCTTCCTTAACATGCTTGCCTTATACAGGAAAGCAGTTGTGCAAACATAGATAATAAACTCATATTCCCATGATTTTCAGGCCAAATTCTTTGAAACCTCACTTTGGGTATTAAAAAGACAGAAAACAATATTGGCGACATTGGCACACAACAAGAAAGACTTTAAAATCTAAAATTAAGGGTCTCAAGTGTAATTCAGGATCCCTTCTTTAAGTGAATTTAAAACAAATCCCCACCTCCCGATCCAAATTGTTTCCACATTAACACATGTGGTTGCCAGTTTAGAGACTCTCATGATAGATATAAATAACAAATTAAGTTACAGAAAATTTGGCTTATGTTTTGAACTCAGAATTGTCATCGCTTGTATGTTTTTCCTCCAATTTGAACGTGAACAGCAATCTTGCATCTTTGTTTATTAAAAACACAACAATTAACCACAAGAATAAGATTTATTTTTCAAAAACAAATAATTAAAGTTAAACCACTAAAGAATAAACCTCTCCTTTAAAAAAAATTATTGGAAGAAAGGACACATTGACATTGACAGGATATTAGTTTTAGGCACCTACCAATGGTTAATGCTTACAATTAGTGTTTTGGTCTGAAGAGCTGACCATCCCAAAGTTCCAATATTTTAAAGGAATTAATGAGAAGCATAAAGTTAGGGGGGCTTCCCCAGTAGCTCAGCTGGTAAAGAACCCACCTGCCAATGCAGAAAATGCAAGGTTCTGCATGAAATGTAGGTTCAATCCCTGGATGGGAATATTCCCTGGAGAAGGAAATGACAACCCACTCCAGTATTCTTGACTGGAGAATTCCATGGACAGAGGAGCCTGGCAGGCTACAGTTCATGGAGTTGCAAAAAGTCAGACACGACTGAGCATACACGTGCGCGCGTGCACATACACACACATAAAGTTAGGGAGAAACAGAAACTGCATAATGACCTGAGTAATCTGATCTCATGCTTTGGTTGTTATATGATTTGAACTTGCTTACAACATAGCTAACTCACTAACTTGCTCCTGAAATCCCACGAGATAAATTTAATTCCTCAAAAAAAGAAAGTTGGAAACAGACAAGATGTTTTAAATAGACCATACCTTATTTGACCCAGTAGGCGTGTTCCTCAAAAGTTACTTTAATTTTTGTTAGTTTTCTTCTTAATCATTCAATTCACAAACTGTTAGGTGAATTCTACATTTAAAATGTTTTTTTAAAAAATTTTAAGGTAAATAATTGCTCAGTCTTGCTTTAAATACTGAAATGTGATTAGTATTTTCCAATTCTTATTTTTCAGTTCAGCTTTTGAGATAAACCAGACTCACAAATCATTACCAACCTTTTAACCTTCACTCTTACCATCCTGGAGTTTATTGATTCTATATCATTGTGCTTTCAGTTCAATTCAGTTCAGCCGCTCAGTCATGTCCAACTCTCTGCGACCCTATGAATCACAGCATGCCAGGCCTCCCTGTCCATCACCAACTCCCAGAGTTCACTCAAACTCACGTTCATTGAGTCGGTGATGCCATCCAGCCTTCCCATTCTCTGTCGTCCCCTTCTCCTCCTGCCCCCAATCCCTCCCAGCATCAGAGACTTTTCCAGTGAGTCAACTCTTTGCATGAGGTGGCCAAAGTTTTGGAGTTTCAGCTTCAGCATCAGTCCTTCCAATGAACACCCAGGACTGATCTCCTTTAGAATGGACTGGTTGGATCTCCTTGCAGTCCAAGGGACTCTCAAGAGTTACATTGCTACTAATCACCTAAAATGCAGACATTATAGTAAAGTTTCTTCATGTAAGGATTAGAAATCTGGGTGGAAAACAAGTTACAAAGAAGCTAAGGAACACATTGATACTGGATCAGTCAGAGAAATCAGAATATAAAGACTTTGAAGGTAAGATATAATGGAAGTAAATAGCAATAAAAATGATTTTGAAATAAATGACAAAAATCATGGTACAGAAAATATTATAGAAACTTGGATATAATGGAGATCACCATGTGATAGAGTAATCAGAGAAAATATCTCAGAGAAGGTAGTTTCACTGGTCAATGAAGAAATCCCAGGAGAGTATTCATACAAATAAGGAGGCCATATCATTTGTCATCTCCTGCCTATATCAAAAAAGGGTCTCATTCAGCTTGGAAGTTGAGTGAGGATGGGAGGAAGAGGTGTGGTAGTTTGAGGATATAGAAGATATGAAGTATTTTTTGACAAGACAGAGAAATTATACTAGGGACATATATTATGATTACGCAGAACCATTAAGCACACTCTTGAGGATCATGGCCATGAGTTTAAAGTGATATCAGTTAGGGTATCAAGCCACATTTAGCTGCACAGATGCAAGTGGGAAAGGTGGGGAGGGTTAGGTTTAAACAGGAATATAGTTTTTCCAGGACAGGTAACACACTACCAGGTGATGGTGTAGGTGATCAGTTCAGCTCAGTAGCTCATTCGTGTCCGACTCTTTGTGACCCCATGAACTGCAGCACTCTAGTGGCCTCCCTGTCCATCACCAACTCCTGGAGTTTACCCAAACTCATGTTCAATGAGTCAGTGATGCCATCCAACCATCTCATCCTCTGTCATCCCCTTCTCCTTCTGCCCTCAATCTTTCCCAGCATCAGGGTCTTTACCAATGAGTCTGTTCTTCGCATCAGGTCGCCAAAGTATTGGAATTTCAGATTCAGCATCAGTCCTTCCAATGAATATTCAGGACTGACTTCCTTTAGGATGGACTGGTTGGCTCTCCTTGCAGTCCAAGGGACTCTCAAGAATCTTCTCCAACAATACAGTTCAAAAGCATCAATTTTTTGGCACTCCACTCTCTTTATAGTCCAACTCTCACATCCATACACGACTACTGGAAAAAACAGCTTTGACTAGACAGAACTTTTGTCGGCAAATTAATGATTCTGCTTTTTAATATGCTGTCTAGGTTGGTCATAGCTTTTCTTCCAAGGAGCAAGCGTCTTTTCATTTCATGGCTGCACTCATCATTTGCAGTGATTTTGGAGCCCAAGAAAATGAAGTCTGTCACTGTTTCCATTGTTTTCCCATCTATTTGCCACGAAGTGATGGACCCAGATGCCATGATCTTAGTTTTCTAACTGTTGAGTTTGAAGCCAACTTTTTCACTCTCCTCCTTCACTTCCATCAAGAGGTTCTTAAGTTCCTCTTCACTTTCTCCCATAAGGGTGGTGTCATCTGTGTATTTGAGGTTATTGATATTTCTCCCTGCAATCTTGATTCCAGCGTGTGCTTCATCCAGCCCATGATTTTGCGTGTATTCTGCATACAAGTTAAATAAGCAGGGTGACAATATACAGCCTCAACATATTTTTTTTCTCAATTTTGAACCAATATATTGTTCCCTGTCCAGTTCTAATTGTTGCTTCTTGACCTGCATATAGATTTTTCAGGAGGCAGGTGAGGTGGTCGGTATTCTCATCTCTTGAAGAATTTTCCACAGTTTGTTGTGATCTATACAGTCAAAGGATTTAGCATAATCAGTAAAGCAGAAGTAGATGTTTTCTAGAATTCTCTTGCTTTTTACATGATCGGAAGATGTTGACAATTTGATGTCTGGTTCCTCTGCTGCTGCTGCTGCGTCACTTCAGTCATGTCCAACTCTGTGTGACCCCATAGACGGAAGCCCACCAGGCTCCCCCGTCCCTGGGATTCTCCAGGCAAGAACACTGGAGTGGGTTGCCATTTCCTTCTCCAATGTGTGAAAGTGAAAAGTGAAAGTGAAGTCGCTCAGTCGTGTCCAACCCTTAGCGACCCCACGGACTGCAGCCCACCAGGCTCCTCCATCCATGGGATTTTCTAGGCAAGAGTACTGGAGTGGCTTGCCATTGCCTTCTCCGCTTGTTCCTCTACAATTTCTAAATCTAGCTTGAACATCTGGAAGTTCATGGTTCACGTACTGTTGAAACCTGGCTTGAAGAATTTTTGAGCATTACTTTGCTAGCATGTGAGATGAGTGCAATTGTGTCTTAGTGTGAATATTCTTTGGCATTGCCCTTCTTTGGGATTGGAATGAAAACTGACTTTTTCAGTCCTGTGGCCACAGACTACTTTTCCAAATTTGCTGACATGTTGAGTGCAGCTCTTTCCTAGCATCATCTTTTAGGATTTGAAATAGCTCAACTGGAATTCCATCACCTCCACTAGCTTTGTTCATGTGAATCTTCCTAAGGCCTACTTGACTTCTCATTTCAGGATGTCTGGGTGAGTGATCACACCATTGTGGTTATTTGCGTAATGAAGATCTTTTTTGTGTAGTTTTTCTGTGTGTTCTTGCCACCTCTTAATATCTTCTGCTTCTGTTAGGTCCATATTACTTCTGTCCTTTATCGTGCCCATCATTGCATGAACTGTCCCCTTGGCATCTCTAATTTTCTTGAAGAGATCTCTAGTCTTTCCCATTCTGTTGTTTTCCTCTATTTCTTTGCATTGATCACTGAGGGAGGCTTTCTTATCTCTCCTTGCTATTCTTTGCAACTCTGCATTCATATGGGTATATCTTTCCTTTTCTTCTTTGCCTTTTGCTTCTCTCCTTTTCTCAGCTATTTGTAAGGTCTCCTCAGATAATCATTTTGCCCTTTTGCATTTCTTTTTCTTCGGTATGGTCTTGATCCCTGCCTCCTATACAATGTCATGAACTTCCATAGTTCTTCAGCCACTCTATCAGATCTAATCCTTTGAATCAATTTGTCACTTCCACTATATAATCGTAAGGGATTCAATTTAGGTCATACCTGATGGTTTAGTGATTTTTCCTACTCTTCAATTTAAGTCTGAATTTTGCAATAAGGATTTCAGTATCTCAGCCACAATCAGCTCCTGGTCTTATTTTTGCTGACTGTATAGAGCTTCTCCATCTTTGGCTGCAAAGAATATAATCAATCTGATTTCGGTATTGACCATCTGGTGATGTCCATGTGTAGAGTCTTCTCTTGTCTTGTTGGAAGAGGGTGTTTCTATGTCTTGTTCAAAACTTGGTATGGGTGGTAAGATCAGTTAATTTCATGGGCATGAGCCCATCAATGTACTTCCTCTGCTGTGAGATGAGTTCATTTCACAATGGTTCAGAGAATGTCATGACAGGTGATACAGCCTTCTCTGAGCGCACAAATGGTGTTACTGGCAGAAACATTACAGAAAGGGAAGGTATATCCATATCCAGAATGTGTCTCTATTCCAATGAGGACAAATAGCTTCCAACTTTATAAGGAAAAGTTTCAATGTAGCCTCCTGCCCAGCCCTCTCTGTCAAGAATGGTATAGTGGTTGAGTTCCAAGGTTGAACATCTCAAGGGACAGGAAATGGAAGCTGTCAAATTCTAAAAGACTAATCACCCAACCACTAGAGATCCCACCACTTGATGGGAAGAGCATCCAAGAATTTGAGGGCCTTGTTTAAAAATCTCTACATTAGCTTATTACTTAACAAAATAACATGAACATCTTTCCGAAAATATATATATCCAGTCCTTCCCCAGACACTCAAGTTGACCCTCATTTATATATATATATATTTGGAAACACTAATATAGAGGACATTTTTATATGTGCATATTCATACACTTTTGGTCACCTGACGTGAACAGCTGACTCATTGGAAAAGTCACTGATGTTGGGAAAGATTGAGAGCAGAAGGAGAAGGTGTCAGAGGGTGAGATGACAGGATGGCATCACTGATGCAATGGACATGAACTTGGGAAAACTTCGGGAGATGGTGAGGGACAGGGAGGCCTGTTGTGCTGCAGTCCATGAGGTTGCAAAGACATGGACATGACTGGGAGCCTGAACAATATTTGTACACTTATTTTTTATCCCACAAGGGGGATAGCATATTCAAAAATTTAATACTAACAAGTTATTTGCAAAAAAACTGTAGTAATTCATAGTCCTAACAGTATAGACTCTGCTTTTAACAACAACCCCCTCAATACTAAATGCCACATATTTTTTTTAAAGTTATAATTGATAAGAAAAGCAAAATGGTATCTCCTTTTAATTCATGATTTATAGACTATAATAATAATATAATCACTAAGTCGTATCTTACTCTTGCAACCCCATGGACTGTAGCCTGCCACACTCTGCTGTCCATGGAATTCTCCAGGCAAGAAAACTGGAGTGGGTTGCCATTTCCTTCTCCAGGGGATCTTTCCCACCCAGGGATCAAACCCAGTTCTCCTGCATTGCAGACAGATTCTTTACCACCATGCCCCTGGAGAAGCTCTTTCTAGACTATATATGGTACTAAACACATTTTATATCTTCCTTGGTAATATGTCTTCCCTCTTTTATTCCCTATCGATCTTGCTAGAAGTTTAACAATTTTATTGATCCTTTCAAATTACAAATTTGGTTTTATTATTTTGCTATATTGCTTTTTGTTGTTGTTGTTTGGGGTTTTTTTTTAATTTCTCCTCTTATTTTTTTTCTTATTTCTGTTTGTTTTAGGCTTATTTTACTCTTCTTACTCTAGTTTCTTAACATGAAAGCTTGGATTATTGATATGAGGCCTTACCTCTTTTTTAATGAAAGCATTCAATGCTATAAATTTTCCTCTAAGCATTATTTAGCTGTTTACAAAGTTTTGTATGTTGCATTTTCATGTTCAGTTCCTCAAAATATTGTAGCCTATGCCCCTTTTATTGGGAGTGCAGAATCTTAACCCCTGGAACACCAGGGAAGCCCCTATAATACAACTTTAGATTTCTTCTTTGACCTGTGATTATTTCAAAGTATTGTTTATTTATAAGCGTTTGGAGACTTTCTTATAATCTTTCCACTATTGATTGCTACTTTAATTCCACTATAATCTGAGGACATATTTTGTGCACTGTAATTTTTTAAAGTTTATTAAGACGTTATGACCCAGAATATGGGGTGTCTTGGTGAATGTTCCATGTGTACCTGAAAAAAAGAAGTGTATTGTGCTGTTGTTGGACAGAGTATCTTAAAATATCAATTAGATCCAATTGGATGCTGGTATTGCTTAGTTTTTCTACATCCTTGTTGATTTTGTATTTCTGTCAATTATTCAGAGGAGCATTGATGTCTCTAGCTATAATTATGGATTTGTGTATTTTTCCTTCAGTTTCGTCCATTTTTGCTCTGTTTTGGGCTATATACACATTTAGAATCATTATGCTTTCCTCATTGGAAGGACTCATGCTGAAGCTGAAGCTCCAGTATTTTGGCCAACTGATGCAAAGAGACAACTCATTGGAAATGATCCTGATACTAGGAATGACTGAAGGCAGGGGGAAAAGGTGACGACAGAGGATGAGATGGTTGGATGGCATCATCAACTCAATGGTTATGAATTTGTGCAAACTCCAGGAGATAGGGAAGGACAGGGAAGCCTGGCATGCTGCAGGGGGTTGCTTCCATGGGGTTGCAAAGTATTGGACATGACTGAACAACTGAACGATGACAACAATGCTTTCTTCATATATTAAAACTTTATCGTTATGTAATATTCCTTTTTATCCTTGGTAATTTTCTTGTCCCTGAAGTCTGCCTTTCTGTTATCAATAAAAACACTTTAGCTTTCTCATATTACTACTGGTGTGGAAGTCAGCTTCTGAAGTAGTTCCCTGTGACCCTACAATATGATATTTATTCCCTTGTGTAATTTCTTCCATTTGTGTCTGGGTGGAGCACAGAATTTTCTTTAAAAAATAGAATATGGCAAAGGGGATGGAATGTCATGAGGTTATAAAAGACTGACTTTTCTGTCTGTTGTTTTTTCTTCACTCCTACGCTTCCAAGTTTCGTTCTGGATTATTTCCCCTCTGAAGAATTTATTTTCACACTTCTTTTTTCCCTCTTTATCTTTATACTTCTTTTAAGGCTGGTGGTTCTTGTCTTAGTTTTCCTTCATCTGAGAATATCTTTATTTTACCTTCATTTCTGAAGTAATTTTTTGCTGAGTATAGAGTTTTGGATTGAGGGTTATTTTCTCTTAGCACTTTTCAAATGGCCCACTTCCTTGTGGCCTCGTAGGCTTCTGATAAGAAATTCATAAATATTCACATCATTATTTCTCTATAGGTAACACATCATTTTTTTCCTCTGGCTGTTTCCAATAATTTTTTCTTCATCTTTCATCAGCTCGATTATGTTTTGGGGCACGGATTTCTTTGGACTTATCATGCTTCATGTTAACTAAAATACTTGAATCTACAGCTTTATGCCATTTGCCAAACGAGAATTTTTCATTTGTTTGCAAACTTTTTTCAACACTGCACTCTTCCTCTTTTGGGGACACTCACGGTGTGAATGTTCAACATTTTATCATTGTTCTATAGGTCCCTGAGGCTCCTTTCATTTTAAAAAATCTTTTTCGTCTCTGTTCTTCTGATTACATAATTGCTATTGACCTATCTTCAATTTCACTGACTCTTTCTTCTGTTGCTAGTAAGAGCTCTTCTTGTTTTGATTACTCTTTCTTTTCTAAGATTTCCAATTAGTTTTTTCTACATATCTTCTATTTCTTCACTGAAACTTTCTACTTTGCCTTTCATTATGAAAGTGTTTACAGTTGTTTGCTGCAGCATTTTTATAATAGGATGCTTAAAGTATTTGTCAGACCATTCCAACACCTTTGTTATCTCAGTTTGGATATTTGATGATTGTCTTTATTTATGCAAATTGAAATATGGATATTGGTCTGTTGACAAATTTGCTTCTCAAAGTCTGTAGTATAGTCTTTAGGCTCAGATTCATATAAGGACAGTTCCAGGGTGAGCCCAGGAATCAGGTTAAGGATTCATTTCCCAAAGCACCTCCTTTTCCAGGGTTTTGTCACTACTTATCAATTTTCCTGAGCTGTTCACACTTCTCACTAGAATTATTCAACCCTTTCACACACTTCTGCGATGGTACTGACATATAGTGAAGTGGAAAAAGGATAGAGAGAGGGCAAAAAATGATGGTGGAGGAGGGATGGTTAGTGGAAAGGGAGTTGTTTCCACCTTCTTGGATTAGAGATCTCTAGTCTTTCCCATTCTATTGTTTTCCTCTATTTCTTTTCACTGATCACTGAGGAGGGTTTTCTTATCTCTCCTTGTTATTCTTTGGAACTCTGCATTCAGATGGGTATATCTTTCCTTTTCTCCTTTGCCTTTCGCTTCTCTTCTTTTCTCAGCTATTTGTAAGGCCTCCTCAGGCAACCGTTTTCCCTTTCTCATTTCTTTTTCTTGGAGATGGTCTTGATCACTGCTTCCTGTACAATGTCATGAACCTCCGTCCATAGTTCTTTGGGCACTCTGTCTATCAGATCTAATCCCTTGAACGATTTGCCACTTCAACTGTATAATCATAAGGGATTTCACTTAGGTCATACCTGAATGGTTTACTGGTTTTCCTTACTTTCTTCAATTAAAGTCTGAATTTTGCAATAAGAAGTTCATTATCTCAGCCACAATCATCTCCCAGGCTTGATTTTCTGACTATATAGAGTTTCTCCATCTTTGGCTGAAAAGAATATAAACAATCTGATTTCAGTATTGACCATCTGGTTATGTCCATGTGTACAGTCTTTTCTTGTGTTGTTGGAAGAGGGTGTTTACCATGACCAGTGTGTTCTCTTAGCAAAACTCTGCTAGTCTTTGCCCAGCTTCGTTTTGTACTCCAAGGCCAAACTTGTCTGTTACTCCAGGTATCTCTTGACTTCCTACTTTTGCATGCCAGTCCCTTAAGATGAAAGGACATCTTTTTTGGGTGTTAGTTCTAGAAGATCTTGTAGGTCTTCATAGAACCATTCAACTTCAGCTTCTTTGGCATTAGTGGTTGGGGCATAGACTTGGATCACTGTGATATTGAATGGTTTGCCTTGAAAACAAACAGAGATCATTCTGTCATTTTTGAGACTGCACCCAAGTACTGCATTTCAGACTCTTTTGTTGGCTATGTGGGCTACTCCATTTCTTCTAAGGTATTTTTTCCCACAGTAGTAGATATAATGGTCATCTTAGTTAAATTCACCCATTCCAGTCCATTTTAGTTCACTGATTCCTAAAATGTTGATGCTTATTCTTTCCATCTCCTGTTTGACCACTTTCCATTTACCTTGGACCTAACGTTCCAAGTTCCTACACAACACTGTTCTTTACAGCATCAGACTGTACTTCCATCACCAGTCACATCCACAACCTGGTGTTGTTTTCACTTTGGCTCTGTCTCTTTGTTCTTTCTAGAGTTATCTCTCCACTCTTCTCCAGTAGCCTACTGGGCACTTATCGACCTGGGGAGTTCATCTTTCAGTGTCCTATCTTTTTGCCTTTTCATACTGTTCATGGGGTTCTCAAGGCAAGAATACTGAAGTAGTTTGCCATTCCCTTCAGTGGACCACGTTTCATCAGAACTGTCTACCGTGACCCATCCATCTTGGGTGGCCCTACATGGCATGGCTCATAGTTTCATTGAGTTAGAGAAGGTTGTGGTCCTTGTGATCAGTTTGATTGATTTTCTGTGATTGTGGTTTTCATTCTGTCTGCTCTCTGACGGATAAGGATAAGAGGCTTATGGAAACTCATTAAACTTATTATGGAATTATGGAAACTTGTGAAAACTCAACATTCAAAACTTATTAAAATTCAACATTCAAAATACTAAGATCATGGCATCCGGTCCCATCATTTCTTGGCAAATAGACAGGGGAACAAAGGAAACAGTGACAGACTTTATTTTCTTGGGCTCCAAAATCACTGCAGATGGTGACTGCAGCCATGAAATTAAGATGCTTGCTCCTTGGAAGAAAAGCTATGACCAACCTAGACAGCATATTAAAAAGCAGAGACACTACTTTGCTGACAAAGGTCAAAGATATGGTTTTAGTCATAGCTATGGTTTTTCCAGTAGTCATGTGTGGATGTGAGAGTTGGACTATAGAGAAAGCTGAGCACTGAAGAATTGATGCCTTTTAACTGTTGTTGGAGAAGACTCTTGAGAGTCCCTTGGACTGCAAGGAGATCTAACCAGTCAATCTGAAAGGAAATCAATCCTGAATATGCATTGGAAGGACTGGTGCTGAATCTGACACTCCAATACTTTGGCCACATGAAGCAAAGAACTAACTCATTGGAAAAAGACTCTGATGTTGGGAAAGATTGAAGGCAGGAGGAGAAGGGGACGACAGATTATGAGATAGTTGGATGGCATCATTGATTCAATGGACATGAGTTTGAGCAAGATCTGGGAGTTGGAGATGGACAGGGAAGCCTGGTGTGCTTCAGTCCATGGGGTTGCAAAAAGTCAGATATGACTGAGTGACTGAACTGGGTTAGAGAACCAGTTCTGATACTTATTAGAAATATGGCATCAGGACATATCAAACACTTGTCTTTAGACTTGTTATCTTGTCCATAGAAAAAAGGTGTCAGATTTGGAACAAGACTCATCCTGAATACCTAGTCAACATGCTGACTTCAGAGGCTTTACCCTAAGATTTTGATTCAATAAGTGATGCCTACATAATTGCATTTTAACAAATACTCAAAGTGATCTAATGTGTGTTCTTTACCAACTACAATTTAGAAAATGTAGTCAAGTATTCCAATTTCCTTTTGGTTTTATCCTAAGCCTGTTTATTAGAAAACGAAAAAAAACAGTGCTAAAATTTTAAAAATAATACACAGAGCTTCTAACCGCCAGTGTCCTTGGAACTTGGTTCACAAAGCTAATGAATCTCCTGAACTCAATTCTTGGGGTTGATAGAAATCATCTTGTGTTTTAAAGACTTTTATGACCAGTAGGCATTGTGAGGATATCAAACATAGTATGCCTGGGAATTGCAAAAAAAATTATTAGGTTGAACCATAGGAATTTGTTAATATTCAATAATTTTTTACCTATAAAAATAATAATTTCCCATAATTCAACTTGGATCATTTTCCTTTAGTTTGCCACTTCCCATAATTTAGTAGGTATAATAATCTCATTCAGTATTTCTTTCCTTTTTCATAGATAAGTGATTAAGACTGTTTATCAGAGGGCTTGATGGATAGGAAATTATTTTACGGTTTTAAGGTCTTTATTTTTCAAAGTTGAGAAGGGTATGTTTGTAGTGGGGTTAAGATCAATTTTAGTTATTTTCTTTGTGAAGTTGTTTGCTGGTTTCACCTAATCCATGGGCTCTTCTGACAGAGCAGAAAAAATGAATAAATCTGTGGGGTTTAGTTGGTCCCTGCTGTATCAGTCAAGTAGTTCCTTAAGGGTTTGAACACTGAGTTATTTTACTGGTTAGCCAGAAGCTTGGTTAGCAATACACTAAAGCAGACAGGATGAACAAAGTCACAGTATTTGGAAGGAGTGGGGAGATGATCCATTTTTTCATTTTGTAAATATTTATTGAGGTTTTGCACGGCACCACTAGGCACTATGATGATTTCAAATATAAATAAGACCCCATCTTTGTTCTCTAGAGGTTAAAATTTAGTGGAAAAACAGACACATGTACAAGTATACATTACAAGGTAAATTGTGTGATAAGGGTTATAATTTTGGTAGTGTTTCTAATGAAAAAAATGTGTCTACTCATTCAAATAGCATCCATGGAAGTCGGAATATATTTGTTCTTATTTTTCTTTTTAATAAAACCCAATAAAAAGTTGTGATATCTTTAAAAGAGATCAAAGGAGATTTGTTTCTTACACAGATTATGAGGCAAATATTTGCAATTTAAATCTCTAGAGATAACATTGCATTAGTTTGACTCATTATTCAGAAATTGTAGTTTATGCTTGGGAATTTATACTGATGACAAATAAAACATCACAGACTTTCTCAGCTGAGCTTTTGGTTACCAGATAGTTTTAACTGAACATTCAGCTTGAATAGTCTATTTGAATGAATAATAAAAGAATACATATGGATTCTCTGTTGCCCCTATTATCTTACTTTTAGGGGAAAGGAATGGGTATAGATTTAGCGCTGTTTTATTTCTATTATTTGGCTTATTTCTTTTTGTCTTAGCACCTGTTTTGAGAGTGAAGCCATCATTTGTAGGGAGCGATATAACTGTCATGCTAAAATCTGTTACAGTACCAGTGACAGCAAAGCCTACAATATATGGCTACTTTGGGGGCGGCACCCAGAGCAGCAGGCTTCCTTGGTGGCTCAGATGGTGAGGAATCTCCCTGAAATGCAGAAGACCCAGGTTCTCTACCCTGGAGAAGGAAATGGCTACACACTCCTGTACTCTTGCCTGGGGAATTCCACGAACAGAGAAGCCTGGTGGGCGACAGTCCATGGGGTCACACAGAGTGGGACACAAATGAGTCACTAACACTTCTTGACCCCGTGCAGCTCGTGGAACTTCCCCGACCGAAGATCGAACTGTGGGTCCTGCAGTGGAAGCATGGAGTCTTAGCAACTGGACCATCAGAAAAGTCCCTAAAGATGCTTCGAGGACCTTGGGATTTAACCAGAGGATCTCAACAGGTTTTAATAGGCATGAAGGAGTCAATCCTCACATCAGCTCTGAAACATGGATATTACACAGGGTTGGTGTTATGAACCAGAGAGGCATGAGGAGATAGATATATGTTTAAACAGACAGTCATTTGGGGAACATCAAGCTGAGACTGAACATCAAGCTGAGGACTGCCCCTCATTGTGAGCAGAGCAGGTGTTAGTGCCAATGCCCTCTACCTTTGTTTTGCCTAAAAACCACTGAGGAAATTTGTTTAAAAGCACAGTTATCAGGCCAGAACTTCTTAAGTGATCAGGGGTCAGTCATGTTGGGCTCTTTTACTACCCCATGGACTGTAGCCCACCAAGCTCCTCTGTTCATGGAATTTTCCAAGCAAGAATACTAAAGTGGTTGCCATTTCCATTTCCAGGGGATCTTCCCAGCCCAAGGATCGAGCCCATATCTCTTGCATCTGCTGCACTGGTGCACTGGTGGGCAGATTCATTACACTGAGCCACCTGGGAAGCCCCAGAACTTCTAAAACTTGGGTATTTTTTTTAAGTACAGATTCTGTTTCAGTAGATTCAGAATCAGATTATACTTTAAGAATGAAAAGTTAGCACCCAGTTCAGTTCAGTTCAGTTCAGTCGCTCAGTCGTGTCCGACTCTTTGCGACCCCATGAATCACAGCACGCCAGGCCTCCCTGTCCATCACCAACTCCCCGAGTTCACTCAAACTCATGTCCATCGAGTCGGTGATGCCATCCAGCCATCTCATTCTCTGTTGTCCCCGTCTCCTCCCACCCCCAATCCCTCCCAGCATCAGACTCTTTTCCAGTGAGTCAACTCGTTGCATGAGGTGGCCAAAGTATTGGAGTTTCAGCTTTAGCATCAGTCCTTCCAATGAACACCCAGGATTGATCTCCTCTAGAATGGACTGGTTGGATCTCCTTGCAGTCCAAGGGACTCTCAAGAGTCTTCTCCAACACCACAGTTCAAAAGCATCAATTCTTCGGCAATCAGCTTTCTTCACAGTCCAACTCTCACATCCATACATGACCACGGGAAAAACCATAGCCTTGACTAGACGGACCTTGGTTGGCAAAGTAATGTCTCTGCTTTTTAATATACTATCAAGGTTGGTCATAACTTTCCTTCCAAGGAGGAAGCGTCTGTTAATTTCCTGGCTACAATCAGCATCCACAGTGATTTTGGAGCCCAAAAAAATAAAGTCTGACACTGTTTCCACTGTTTCCCCATCTATTTCCCAAGAAGTGATGGGACCAGATGCCATGATCTTCATTTTCTGAATGCTGAGCTTCAAGCCAAACTTTTCACTCTCCTCTTTCACTTTCATCAAGAGGCCTTTGAGTTCCTCTTCACTTTCTGCCATAAGGGTGGTGTCATCTGCATATCTGAGGTTATTGATATTTCTCCTGGCAATCTTGATTCCAGCTTGTGCTTCTTCCAGCCCAGCGTTCCTCATGATGTACTCTGCATATAAGTTAAATAAGCAGGGGGACAATATACAACCTTGACGTACTCCTTTTCCTATTTGGAACCAGTCTGTTGTTCCATGTTCAGTTCTGACTGTTGCTTCCTGACCTGCATATAGGTTTCTCAAGAGGCAGGTCAGGTGGTCTGGTATTCCCATCTCTTTCAGAATGTTCCACAGTTTACTGTGATCCACACAGTCAAAGGGTTTGGCATAGTCAATGAAGCAGAAATAGATGTTTTTCTGGAACTCTCTTGCTTTCTCCATGATCCAGCGGATGCTGGCAATTTGATTTCTGGTGCCTCTGCCTTTTCTAAAACCTGCTTGAACATCTGGAATTTCACGATTCACATATTGCTGAAGCCTAGCTTGGAGAATTTTGAGCATGACTTTACTAGCGTGTGAAATGAGTGCAATTGTGCAGTAGTTTGAGCATTCTTTGGCATTGCCTTTCTTTGGGATTGGAATGAAGACTGACCTTTTCCAGTCCTGTGGCCATTGCTGAGTTTTCCAAATTTGCTGGCATATTGAGTGCAACACTTTCACAGCATCATCTTTCAGGATTTGAAATCGCTCAATTGGAATTCCATCACCTCGACTAGCTTTGTTCATAGTGATGCTCTCTAAGGCTCACTTGACTTCACATTCCAAGATGTCTGGTTCCAGGTGAGTGATCACTCCATCGTGATTATCTTCGTCATGAAGATCTTTTTTGTACAGTTCTTCTGTGTATCCTTGCCACCTCTTCTTAATATCTTCTGCTTCTGTTAGGTCCATACCATTTCTGTCCTTTATCGAGCCCATCTTTGCATGAAATGTTCCCTTGGAATCTCTAATTTTCTTGAAGAGATCTCTAGTCTTTCCTATTCTGTTGTTTTCCTCTATTTCTTTGCACTGATTACTGAGGAAGGCTTTCTTATCTCTCCTTGCTATTCTTTGGAACTCTGCATTCAGATGCTTATATCTTTCCTTTTCTCCTTTGCTTTTCCCTTTTCTTCCTTTTACAGCTACATGTAAGGCCTCCTCAGACAGCCATTTTGCTCTTTTGCATTTCTTTTCCATGGGGATGGTCTTGGTCCCTGTGTCCTGTACAATGTCACGAACTTCTGTCCAGAGTTCATCAGGCACTCTATCAATCAGATCTTGTCCCTTAAATCTATTTCTCACTTCCACTGTACAATCATAAGGGATTTGATTTAGGTCATAGCTGAGTGGTCTAGTGGTTTTCCCTACTTTCTTCAATTTCAGTCTGAATTTGGCAATAAGGAGTTCATGATCTGAGCCACAATCAGCTCCTGGTCTTGTTTTTGCTAACTGTATAGAACTTCTCCATCTTTGGCTGCAAAGAATATAATAAATCTGATTTCGGTGTTGACCATCTGGTGATGTCCATGTGTAGAGTCTTCTCTTGTGTTGTTGGAAGAGGGTGTTTGCTATGACAGTGCGTTCTCTTGGCAAAGCTCTATTAGCCTTTGCCCTGCTTCATTTCGTGCTCCAAGGCCAAATTTGCCTAGCACTAGCAACACTAAAGTTGAGTAAGTCATAGAAGGGCCTTCCTTGTTAAAACACAGATGCTGGGCTTCCCTACAGAGAGCCTGGCTCAGTAGACATGGAACAGAATCCAGCAGTTTACATTCCTAACAAGCTCCCAGGCTGTTGCTGATGCTCTTTATTTGAATAACCATTGAATTCAGTTTGAATAACACTGATCTTGACTGCTCTTCAGAACTATTGCGATCTGAGTGTTCTTGTGTTTAACATGCTTCCCTAATGCTTACAGTGAAGATAAAAGTTTGAGAACCATAAAGCCAACAGAGACTAACTTGGCGAAAGGTCCTGACCCTGGATCACGCAGCAGATATGCATAGCCCCCAAATCAGGTGTTACTTCAGTCAGTTTCAGAAGGAACAATACAAGAGGTGGAACAGTGAATGACGATAGGTAAGCATGAACACAAAAGAGCCAGGCTGACCTTGACTCCACTTCCAAAGTTCTAGCACCTCAAAGCATACCTGACGTGGCTCAGTAGTGGTGGGCAGTGGGATGGGAAGCCAAAGGACAGAGCCAGATCTGAGGACTTTGCAGAAAAATGAGTTATAGGGTGACAAGGAATCTGGAACACGAGAGTATAAAGTAGTTCAGAGCAAGCAGCTTGGGACAGACACTCAATTCTAAGTTATACTGGCTGGCCTTACGCCTTATCTGGAAGAGCTGAGACAGGTTGGTGTAGACTTTCAAAACTTGGTATACATTTCTTTTGGAGGAAGAAATGGCAACCGACTCCAGTATTCTTGCCTGGAAAATCCCATGGATAGGGGAGAGAGTCCATGGGGTTACAAAAGAGTCGAACACTATTGAGCAACTAAACAGTAAATCTATTTCGCTAGACACTAATGCCTGCACACCCTTCCTTCTGCTTTAACTTGAAAATCCTTATAGTTTACAAAACATTCTCTCATTCTCTATTTAATCAGTCTTCCTTCTTCACCCATCAAGCTGCCTGTCATTTTCATAACTTTTGTTTCTATTTGTCCCAACTTTTTTCCTGATGTTTAGAACACAATTGCTAATGACATTTTTCAAAAAATAATTCAATCCTGGACACTAAAGTTCCCAAATTGCTCTTAGATATTTTATGTGGCTAAAATCCAAATTATTTCCCAAACTAAAGTCTAAAGACAACCTATAGCATCACACTGTTAGAATGCAGATTCTTAGGCATCAACTATCAGATTGTATCTCCTGGGGCAGATTCCCTTTAGCATGCATTTTTAAGGGGTTTTCCTTAAAATATCTATGCACACAAAAGGTTGAGAATTACTGTAATGATCACTTTTTCTGCTCTTTCTCGCCTCTGGGTGGGCCTCAGCTGTTATAAATCTAGTAACTTCAGTTATTCCTTTTAGATGAATAATTGAAAATAGATTCTTAGAGACACAAAATCTATATCATTCCTGGATCTTGAAACTACTTAAAAATAGGGGGAAGTAACATTAAAAAACACAATTAATTTTTCTATGTAAAATTTACAATGTAAAGATTGTTTCAGACCAGATCTTCATAATATCTGCCCAAATAGAATTATATTACTGGGACATAATATTGAGCAGAGTTCCATGTGCTATACAGTACATCCTTGTTGGTCATCCATTTTAAATATAACAATGTGGACTTGTCCATCCCAAACTCCCTATCTCTTTTCCCCCACCCCACCCCTGGAACCATAAGTTCATTCTCGCTGAGTCTCTGTTTTGTAAGTTCATTTGCGTCATTTCTTTATAGATTTCACATATAAGGGATGTCATACAATATTTCTCCTTCTCTGTCTGACTTGGCTTCTCAGTATGACAATCTCTAGGTCCATCCATTTGGCTGGCAATGGCCTTATTTCATTCATTCTTAATGGCGAAATAATAGTCCATTGTATGTATGTAACACATCTTTCTTATCCATTCCTCTGTCCGTGGACATTTAGCTTGCTTCCATGTCTCGGCTATTGTAAACAGTGCTGCAATGAATGTTGGGAAGCATGTATCTCTTTGGATCATGTTTTTCTCCAGCTATATGCCCAGGAGTGGGATTGCAGGGTCATATGATAGCTCAGTTTTTAGCTTTTTAAGGAATATTCATACTGTTCTCCATAGTGACTGTACCAAATCACATTCCTTCCAATAGTGTAGGACAGTTCCCTTCTCTCCACACCCTCTCCAGCATTTATTGCTTGTGCATTTTTTGATGATAGCCATTCTGGCTGGTGTGAGATGACATTTCGTGTCGTTTTGATTTACATTTCCCTGATAATTAGCGATGTTGAACATCTTTTCATGTGCCTCTTGGCCAGCCATATGTCTTCTTTGGAGAAATGTCGCTTTAGATCTTCTACCCATTTGTTGATTGGGTTGTTTGTTGGATGATGCTAAGTGTCATGAGCTGTTTATAACTTTTGGAAACTAACCCCTGTCAGTCACATCATTTGCAAATATTTTCTCCCAATCTGTGGGTTGTCTTTTCATTTTATTGTTTCCTTTGCTGTGCAAAAGCTCTGTAGTTTAAGTAGGTCCCATTTGTTTATTTTTATTTCCATTATTCTGGGACATGGATCGAAAAAGATATTGATGTAATTTATGCCAGAGAGTGTTCTGCCTAGGTTTTCCTCTACAAGTTTTATAGTCTCTGGGCTCACATTTAGGTCTTTAGTTATGTCACAGCCTGGATGGGAGGAGAGTTTGGGGGAGGATAGATACCTGTATCTATCTGTATGGCTGAGTCCCTTTGCTGCCTACCTGAAACTATCACAACATTGCTAATTGGCTTTATCCCAATACAAAATAAAAAAGTTTTTTATAAAAAGAAAAAAAACAAATTATATTATTGGGTATATAAAGTGAAAAACTATCTCGTTAATTTGAGGTAACTATCAACACTGATACCTAAGAACACAAAACAATAAATAAAAGTAGCTACAAGGCTGAGTAACATTGTCCTCTACTTTGTAACCCAGAACACCATGTTCAGTCATTTATTTATTTATTTTTGCTTAGGTTGGAAGGATAAGCCCATCACAGTAGCCTCTGGGCACATTTACAGCATTTTGGAAGAGACATTCTACAGTTTCTGTATAAATTCTGAGCAGCTTAAAATGAATACTAGCTCTGTTATTTAAAAGGATTTCTGGTTTGTTTCAAGTTGAAAGTGATTTAATAGGAGGCCCACAGAGAAAATGTCTCAGTAATCAAATTATAACAAGTAAGGATTAAAAGTATTAAGAAGTTTAAGCAAACTTTTCAGTGGCCTTGTTTTTTCCCCTGGTAGGGGGTAGGGCTGGGGTGGAGGGTCACTTGAAGTTGGCTGTGGGAATAAGCACAACAAAATTATAAGAAGGAAAAACACAAAAACTGCAAAAATTTTTGGGTTCATTATGCATCTCCAGCAACAATGTTTTTCAAACACTTGGGTTTGGCCAAACTCAGCTGCCTTTTTCCCAAGGACATTTTGTCTCAGTCTACTACTTTCTTTCTGAATTTATAAAGTCAACTATATTTTACAGGTAAATTTTATTTACATTTTAGGATTTATTTGTACTTAATTCATCAAAGTATTTTGCTGTGTGAGCCACTGGATTTTAGAAAAGCCTTGTGATCTTTCTAATAGACTTTTAGACCATTTTTTTTTTTCCTTTCTTAGAAACAGGAAGTCACTTTAGCCAAAAGCAAACAAGGTTAAACTCCAGAGTGTTCGATTTGGACTTGACATTTAGAAACCACAGATCCAAATGGGGCTTGAGTTAGGCAAAACATTCTTTCTCTTCTTTATTAGGTGAGAAGAAAACATTTAGAGTAAAAGCAAAACTGATTAAAGTGGGACTGCACTGCTTTAGTCTTTTATATGCAAAAATCCACACATTCTTTTTCTAATAAAAAAACACATTTATTTTAAAAATTTATATCTAGTAATTTTTGATATGCTTTTTAGTATATACTACATAAACATATATTACATACAGTAAATTTATGGATATATAACAACATATATAGTTATAAATTTATAAATATATTAATAAAGTTTTTATTAGCTAAGAATTTATCTACTACCCTTGTAAAGTGACTAAATTGTATTATGTAAGATATAACAAAGGAAAAGAGCATTATGGTTGAAATCATTGACTCTGAGCAGGTGAGTGTCCCAAAGATATCAATACAAAATGATTGCTAATTAGCCTGCTTTTAAAACTCTTCAGGAAAAGAGTTCAAATCCTCTTGCAGTATTGTGATAAGATTGAGAGTAAACTGATTACTGTTTTCCAGAAAGACAATATAGGCAACCTTGGACTAGTTTTTAATCTTTCCAAACCTCTAATAACAACAGAGAAGCTAGAATAACAAAATAAAATTTTATGACCAACACCTGCTGCAAAATTTGAAGAAAGAGCATCTCTGCAACTCCCAAACTTGGATCTGCCATCAGGCCCACATGATATTAGCAACTGCATGCAAGACAGTGGAGGGAAGAAAAATAGGACTTCTGATGAATATGAAATCCAGGAACAAATTCCTAAGAGGGATCTGCCCCCAAAATGAGCCCTCATTTTTGTGTAAAAAGCTCAGTGAGCCATTTTAAAAACAGCAGACATGCCTAGGAGTTTCCTTCAGAGGCTGTGATTCATCGGGGAGTTCAAGAGATCACAGAGCGGGCTGATTGTACAGAGGTGTCTCCATACCAAGAACTTTCCTAATTGACCAACCTGAGGCCCCTTTCAAACAAATGCCTGACCTACGGAGAACCTCTGAAAGGAGAATCTAAACAGAGCTGGGTAGACACACTGAGGCACAAAAAAAAAGAAGTTCCAGAACAAAAGTATAGAGGAGAAGGCCCAAGGCATGAGGCTAAGAAATCTTGCTGGACCATTCCATTTTTTGAGTAATAAGAAACACTTATCACTTAAAACCAGCAAGAGGAATGAACTGTGGACAGAACCCATGTAAAGTTTTTCTAAGGAAAAGGAATAATGAGCAAAATAATACTCATGTTGACAATAAAGGCATGCCAGAAAACATCCCACAAAATTGATAAAATATTCCCTAATATTTCAAAACAAGCTAAAAGAATTTCAGAAAATAATAGAAACTATGAAAGAATACCAGAAGAATTAGAAACACTCAGAAATGAGCTGATGAGGAGAAAAAGAATATTTGAAAAGAGGAAAAGAACTCAAGAAAGATTTAGAAATAAAAGTAAAAATCATTTCAGAAATGATGACTAAATTAGAAGGAATGTAGGAAAAAATAAATGGATTTGGATAATGGGTAATGCCTTTGGATATATTTGAAAAATAGGCTATAGGAAAGAAGAAAGTAAAGGAAGATATAAAATTTAAAAAATAAAGAAACAAATTAAAAGAAATTTACAGAGAAAAAAAGGCAAGCAAAATTCACCACCTATGTAATAGAAGTCCCCAACGAAGACAGATAAAGCAAGAGAATAGAATCAATACTGAAATGTATAATTCAGGAAAAGTTTTCTGAAATAAATACTATCTTTATATACATATTGAAAAGGCAAACCCATACCCAGAAAAGTTTAACCAAAAAAGACTACATATTATTATAGTAAAACTAATTTTTTAAGAAGTCTTCTGAGTATCTAGAGAAAAAAGACAGTTCTTTATAAGGATTGTTCTCATGATTTTTAACAGGAGCACTTAATAACAGAAGACAATGAAATATCTTAACATATTTGAGATACTCAAGAAAAGAATTTGTGAAATAATTTTTTATATGCAAAGTGACCTTCAAAATGAAAATGCTGAACTTTCTAAGAACATTCAAGGATTCTGGAAATATTATCCCATGGCGCCCTTCCTGAATAATCTACTAAAGAAGAAACTTCATACAGTAAAAATGACTACACAGGCCATGGCATGAAGACTGGTGGTGAGAATTCAATACATATTTACCTGTGAAACTAAAATTAAATAACAAATACAAGAAAAACATTGTACCTGTGAAACTAAAACCAAATAACATATACAAGGAAAACATTGTAGTACATAATGGCTACATGTTTTTATAATATATACAAAGCATAATTATTAAGAAGTACAGGGAGACGGAAGAAAGATTACAGAAAATAAAATAAACTTGCTAATTACCTTACATAGCTTCTATAAACAGAGGTATCACAGAGTTAGAGTATCACTAAACCTTCATGAAATAATGCATATAGACAATAAACATTAATGGCAGTTAACACCATAGAAAGAAAAACAACCAGACAACATATGCTTCCTGATAAAAATACACATGACCATCAACGACATATTTTTGTGGCTGATAAAATCAAACCTGAATTTTAAAGTCTTAAATCCCTTTAGTTGATAGAAAATAAAGAAGAAGGAGGCGGGGGGCGGGGTGGAAACAACATGTTAAATAACCACACAAGTGTACATTGAGCAAAATCCAGACTGTGGAAAATTTTCCAAGGCAAATTCAAGTGGGTGCACAGATCAAAAGGGATTTAAGATACAAGTCAAACAACTGCAATGTAGAAACTCTGCTGAATCTTGATTTGAACAATCTTAAAAAATAATTATGAAGTAACTGAGGAAATCTGAACACTCTTTTGATATTTTAAAATTAATGGGGGATTTTAAATATGTTGTAATTCTGTTTCTCAGAAAATAATAAACAACTGACTATAAAAATTTCTTCCTTATCTATCACATAGTCACATTATTTAACCTACCAATATGCTAACATAAAATTATAACACAGCACCATGGGGCCATTGACATATTACAATTAAGTAGTAATTTAGAAGTCTTGTGGTTAAAATAACAAACTGAAATAGTTTGTCAGATGAGATCTGATCTAATAAATGATTGCCTAACTCAATATCTAATCACTTTAAGGATGTTCCATGATGAAACTTTTGAGTTCACTAATTAATTATTAGGGGACAACAGAGGAAGAGATCATTACATGGCATCACCAACTCAATGGGCATGAGGTTGAGCAGGCTCTGGCAGTTGGTGATGGACAGGGAAGCCTAGCGTGCTGCAGTCCATGGGATCACAAAGAGTTGGTCATGACTGAGCTACTGAACTAAATTAATCTATTCCATAGACATAATTGGTCTTCTATTAAATTATTTTTGTGCATGTGTCTAAAATGAGCCCTCTTTGGCTTACTTTTGAATTCATTTCCTTTACTTGGCTTCCTTTAAATGGTCATATCAAGACAGACATGGATTTGACTACTTTTTGTCAGTGATCACTAGATGGATTTGAGAAAGGGCTTCAAAGAGTATATGTAAAGTTTAAGTGAGATGGTACTTAAAATGTTGGCATTGGAGAATTCCCTGGTTGCCCAGTGGTCAGGTCTTGGTGCTTTCACTGCTGGGACCCACATTCAATCCCTGGTGGGGCAACTAGGATTCTTCAAGCTGCACGTCGGAAAAAAAAACAAAATGTGTTAACAGCTGTATCCTGCAGGATCCTTACTCTCAGAAAAAGAAATTCACTGTAGCTAGTTTTAGATGAAGAAGGTTATTGAAAAAGTCAAGTTAGGCAGTTTACAAATCTCAGGGAGAATCAAAGAATGGAGTTTGAATACTGCAGAGCCAAGAAGAGCATGAAAGAAAAATGCACAAAACTCCATCAGCTATTCTAGTGCACCCATGACAGCTAGCCAGATATCATCTTGTTTCTTAACACCTAAGACACCAGGGGTCTGTTGCCAGTGACTCCAGAAACTGACTCCAGTTTGTCTTTAGAGCCAAGTGTTCCCATTATCAGGATTGTCAACTGATCTGATGTTTTTAACAAAACCATTACTGCTCACTTCTGTACCAGCTGAGAGTATCTGCTTAGTACAACAGTTCTACACAAGTAGAACTTTTGCTGCAAAGGATTTTAAGAAATACATCTTTAGCCTTCTAGATTCTGCTATACAAAGGTTATGCTAAAAGTTTACTATTAATCGGCAAACTAAAATAACTGTCTTCCAGTTTTCTAAAATACTTAAGTTCAATCTATGTGTTCCTTCTTTAAGTTCTACTGACTCCTCTGAATCTCCCCAAAGGGGCTATTCTTTCTGAATATCTTTATCTTTACTAGGCTTCTTCCGTTCCATTCCATTCAGTCGCTCAGTCATGTCTGACTCTTTGCGACCCCATGGACTGTAGCCTTCGCGGCTTCTCCATCCATGGGATTCTCCAGGCAAGAATACTGGAGTGGGTTACCATTTCCTTCTCCAGGGGATCTTCCCGACCCAGGGATCGAACCTGGGTCTCCCGCATTGGAGGCTTCTTCAGTCTTTCTAAATCCTCTCTTTAACTGTTATTAAGCTTGTCCCTATATTCTGTTTTTAAGTCGTGTCTGACTCTTTGCGACTCCATGGACTGTAACCTACAGGCTCTTCTGTCCATGGAATTTTCCAGGCAAGAATACTGGAGTGGATTGCCATGCCCTCCTCCAAGGGATCTTTCAACCCAGGAATTGAACTCACATTTCCTGCATTGCAGGTGGATTCTTTACCACTGAGTCACTGGAGAAACCCTTAAAACAGCATGTGTATTACCAAATTATTTTTTCAAAAATAATAACCCCAAAATGACTCCTTTGCTAAAACTCAAGGCCAAGTTCCAAAATTCACATTCTTTAAAATGAAAGGTTCACTGTCCTTCTCTTGTCAGTACAGTGTTCACTGCTTACGGCTATTTTTGCAGCTTAAGAAACAAAACATATTTATTCATGTCCTCACCCTTTATTGAAGGTCTCCTTACTTTTTTCCAACACCTTATATACACATAAATATAAATCGTCTCAATGAAAGGTGAAGGGCTTTTTGTCTACTAGGGAAAGTGAGTTAATAAATGCATCAAGTCATCTACGTTTGCCTACCTGACTTGGAAATTTCATATTGCTCTTTGCAATCAAAATGGGAAAGGAAACAATAGAAAAATAAAATCTATTAAGGACCATGAATTAAAGGATAGAAAAGCGTGGAAGGAGATGATGGTAGGAGTAAAGGAACTGCGTGAAGGCAAGGATGAGTGGTTTAAATAGGACACAGAAGATAATGAAGAGCAAATGGTTTAATAATGCCAGGAGAACAAAATGATTTTGGCTATAAAATTCTGAAACGTCCTGCAATATAAGAAGTGGTTAGAAAAATTTTGGCTCCATTGCCCTAAAACAGGTATGTCTCAAAATTTTTCAGGTTTGATAACTATAGGCTGCTTTTAAGTGGACAAATAACCACTTCTGTACAAATATTCATGAAAAGTATTAATAATTATTAATATTTCCTCGGAACAATAGCAATTAGTTGATGGACTGAAATTAGCCAACATCATAAAGAAATAATCATTAAAATCAAGGGAGGGAAGAAAACTACAAAATTATGAGGTATGGTTGTTGCCCCTGAGAACTCCCAGAGCCACCCTCATCAATGGTAACCACTTTTGATAGACTAGAAAAAAGACTGGCAGTTTTCACGCTCCCTTTATGCTCTAAGATTACTGGGCCAATGTCATAAACAATGACCAGTCTCTTTCAAATTGACCCAGAGGGGTCTGGAAACCAAAGTTCAAATCTCTGGAGACAATTTCCATCCTTATGATGAACTACAGGCTCTGTTTGTGTTTACCATATGGGTTTAGTCTTCAGTCAATGAAAAGATAACCAGCCTCAGAAAACATATGGTACATATTCCACAATAATTTACAGAAGATATGCAATGTATCTTCCATAGAATCTACACTGTAACAGAGAATAAAAATCTGAATTATAGTTGCATGAAGCCTGCCAGCATCAGATTGTTCCTACGCACAAGTAGATATATTTACTTTGCCATTCTTAACAGGTGAAAAATTGCAGACCATTGAGTAGAATTAATATATTGCACATTTTTCTCATTTAAGACTAGAGAAATATATTCTTTTGTTCAGTTCAGTTCAGTTGCTCAGTCATGTCCAACTCTTTGTGACTCCGTGGACTGCAGCACAACAGGCTTCCTTGTCCATCTCCAACTCCCAGAGTTCACTCAAACTCATGTCCATCGAGTCGGTGATTCCATCCAACCATCTCATCCTCTGTTGTCCCCTTCTCCTCCTGCCTTCAATTTTTCCCAACATCAGGGTCTTTCCCAAGGAGTCAGATCTTCACATCAGGTGGCCAAAGTATTGGAGTTTCAGCTTCAACATCAGTCCTTCCAATGAATATTCAGGACTGATTTCCTTTAGGATGGACTGGTTGGATCTCCTTGCTATCCAAGGGACTCCCAAGAGTCTTCTTCAACACCACAGTTCAAAAGCATCAATTTTTCAGCACTCAGCTTTCATTATAGTCCAACTCTCACATCCATACATGACTACTGGAAAAACCCTAGCTCTGACTAGATGGATTTGTTGGCACAGTAATGTCCCTACTTTATAATATGCTGTCTATGTTGGTCATAGCTTTTCTTCCAAAGAGCAAGCATCTTTTAATTTCATGACTGCAGTCATCATCTGCAGTGATTTTGGAGCCCCCCCAAATTAACTATTCTTTTGTTAGTAATAATGTAATAATTAATGTACACTCTTTTGTATACTGCAGATGGTGACTGCAGCCACAAAATTAAAAGACGCTTGCTCCTTAGAAGAAAAGCTATGACAAGCCTAAACGGCATATTAAAAAAACAGAGACATCACTTGGCTGACAAAAGTCCACAGAATTGATGCTTTCAGATTATGGTGCTGGGGAAGACTCTTGAGAGTCCCTTGGGCAGCAAGGAGATCAAACCAGTCAATCCTAAAGGAAGTCAATCCTGAATATTCACTGGAAGAACTGATGCTAAAGCTGAAGCTCCAATAGTTTGGCCACCTGACATGAAGAGTTGACTCTTTGGAAAAAAAACCCGCATTCTGGAAAAGGCTGAAGGAAGGAGGAGAAGGGGACGACAGAGGATGAGATGGTTGGATGGCACCACTGACTCAATAGACATGAGTTTAAGGAACTGCAACATAGTGAAGGACAGGGAGGCCTGGCGTGCTACAGTTCATGGGGTTGCAGAGTCAGACACGACTTAACAACTCAACAACAACACTCTTTTGTACTTATATAAGCCACCTTCTTCATAGCATGAAATAAAGTTTAAACAATTTTTGTCCCTTATGCCCTGAAGTAACATATGCGATAACGATTCTATCAACTAATGTTGATATATTCTTTTTATTTAAAATCTATCAGTATGCAAATACCTTTAATAATATTTTCAATTATTCCTTAAGTCCTAAATCACAAGCATAGTTTTAAATCATAATATTTTCCTCTGAATATAAAAAAGAAAATGCCAGTTTGCAAAGCATGTCTAGGTAGTATACTGATGAAAGTATGTTTGGCACCCAAAGAGGGTGAAATGATTGCTTTAATTTACAATGTAGGGGAACCATGCTATTTCGCAGCAAGCATTTTTTTTTAAACTTTTCTCCTTGTCTTTATTTTTAGTCCCTATGATGTTTTGTTCCCAGATGGAAGAATGTAGCTGAACAAGGTCTGCTGCTAATTATTGAGAAAACATCCACATGAAGTCCAGATGTTAATGTGTGAATTTTTTTTCTTTTTATCAGCAAATAGATTTCTTTCTGTATCATGTTGAGATCAGATAAGACCCTTTCTACACTTTACCTTAGTCATTTGTAGCCCTTACTTTATTTAGTTTTCAATCAGTCATTTAACATTCAACTACACTCTGTAAAAAGCTTATATCCAAATGAAATGACTTCATTTATGTTTCTTATTTTGTTAAGAACAATAATATCTAGGTTTCCATAAAAAAGGGCCTTTTAAATAGTATGTTTTATTTGAAATTTATAAAATAAAATGTTGAAACTAAGCACAAAGTGAATGTCTGGAGAAAAAAAAATAAAGACTACATTTTGCTAGATATTAACACCACATATTTTCTTTCATAATGGTTATGATAATAGAAGAGCAAGACAAACCCTAAATGAATTATGAGGATTTTTTAAATCACTCTGCTGGAAGAAAACATAAAACAAAACCAGTCAATCTCTCATGGTTTGCTAATTGATCAATACATGATCACTTTATAAAAATGTTTTTATAGCTTAATTTAAATTTTATTTACTGACTCTATACTCCAGAGCAATATAGTTGTATTAATAGAGGCAATTACCACAATGTTTTCTAAGGCTAATCCCCTATTGTAAACGGATTTCTCATTATTCTGAATCTTCTAGAAATATTAGCATTATAAGCTACATACTCAACACCATAAAATTTGCATTTCAGTCTACAACTTCCTTGGGCTTCCCTCATAGCTCAGTCGATAAAGAATCCACCTGTAATGCAGGAGACCCTGGTTCGATTCCTGCATCGGGGAGATCCACTGGAGAAGGGATAGGCTACCCACTCCAGTATTCTTGGGCTTCCCTGGTGGCTCAAATGGTAAAGAATCTGCCTGCAATGCCGGAGGCATGGATTTGATCCCTGGGTTGGGAAGATACCCTGGAGAAGGGAAAGGCTACCCACTCTGGTATTCTGGCCTGGAGAATTCCATGGACCCTATAGTCCATGAGTTCGCAAAGAGTCAGACACATCTGATGACTTTCACTCAGTTCACTACAACTCTCGTACAGGAAAAAAAAAATTAGATTAAAACAAAACCAAACTTTATAACTTGAAAAAAATCAATTTACTTAAAATTGTTATGATAACTGCTATAATCATTTTTATTCTTGGAAACACATTTTACTAAAGTATATCTCAGTTACTCAGTAGATACATAAATTTCTTTCCATTTGTAGACAAAACTGGGTGAAGAAATCTATGAGACACCATAATTTCAAACTGTATTTCTTCTCAAACTAAAGTTATAACATTACAAATCTTTCCACCAACAAAGGAGACAAAGAGACGGTTCATTGTCTGATTTGGCTCAAGTTAGGGGAGCCATTATGTTGGCCTTCAGCTGAGTTGGTAGGAAACCAATTTCAACTGGGTCAGATTAAAAATTTGAGCGTAACACTGATACATCTGATTGTTTTGTGCAAGAATTTATGGTACGGAAAGATTCTGAGAGATATTTAAAGGTAAACTGGCTTCACATCATTTTTTAATTTTCTAACAAATTTAAATTGATTCTGTCATGCCAGGCAATTTTCAACATATTTGTTCATGAAAGTTTGCTTAAAGGAAATGAGTCATTCAGTCACTAAGGGAAAACTTTTGTCATTAAAATAAAGTCACTATCTGCAGACTTACTCATACACAGGTTGTGCATGTGGTTTACTAATTAATAAGTTAAACACTATGAAGGAAAAAGGTTTAACATTTTTTATAGACTTTTACATCAGATAACATTAGAATCCCTATGGCTCAGATGGTAAAGAATTCACCTGCAATGCAGGAGACTTGGTTTCGATCCCTGGGTCAGGAAGATCCCATGGAGAAGGGAATGGCAATCCCCTCCAGTATTCTTGCCTGGAGAATTCCATGGACAGAGGAGCCTGGTGGGCCATAGTCTATGGGGTTGCAAAAGAGTCAGACACAAATTGACAACTAAACAACAACAAAAGATTTTTTTCATTTAGCCTAATGGTATATGGTGAAAAAAGGGGGAGAATTATGACTAGATATTACAAAATATGAGGAGGGATTTAAATATTTTAAAGTAAAGTGTAATCTTTATAGGCCTTCCCTGGTAGCTCAGCTGATAAAGAAGCTCCTTACAATGCAGGAGAACTGGCTCGATTCCTGGGTCGGGAAGATCCCCTGGAAAAGGGATAGGCTAACCACTCCAGTATTCTTGGCCTTCCCTGGTGGCTCAGCTGGTAAAGAATCTGCCTGCAATGCAGGAGGCCTGGGTTCCATCACTTTATGAAGTTATAGATCTTTTAAAATATTTCCCCAAATGGTCACATTTGGTGTTTTGTTTCACATTTTGGGAGCTTGATCTTCAATCCGCATCTCAACAACATGGAATTATTTTAAATATTAGATATCCTTATAATTCCAAATCTATGCATAAAATTTATGAAGATACAGCATATCTGGGGGAGGCTAGTAAAGAAAGCTTGGGTTCACAGTACTCCCTAATGATGGGGCCCCAAAAGACATTATTAATATAGACATAAAGGCAAAATGATAGGATAATGAATGAGGAAATTCCCAGGTCGGTAGGTGCCCAATATGCTACTGGAGATCAGTGGAGTAATAACTACAGAAAGAATGAAGGGATGGAGCCAAAGCAAAATCAAAACCCAGTTGTGGATGTGACTGATGATAGAAGCAAGGTCCGATGCTGTAAAGAGCAATATTGCATAGGAACCTGGAATGTTAGGTCCATGAATCAAGGCAAATTGGAAGTGGTCAAACAGGAGATGACAAGAGTGAACGTAGACATTCTAGGAATCAGTGAACTAAAATGGACTGGAATGGGTGAATTTAACTCAGATGACCATTATATCTACTACTGTGGGCAGGAATCCCTTAGAAAAAATGGAGTAGCCATCATGGTCAACAAAAGAGTCTGAAATGCAGTACTTGGATGCAATCTTAAAAACGACAGAATGATTTCTGTTCATTTCCAAGGCAAACCATTCAATATTACAGTAATCCAAGTCTATGCCCCAACCAGTAACACTGAAGAAGCCAAAGTTGAACAGTTCTATGAAGACCTACAAGACCTTTTAGAACTAACACCCAAAAAAGATGTCCTTTTCATTATAGGGGACTGGAATGCAAAAGGAGGAAGTCAAGAAACACCTGGAGTAACACGCAAATTTGGCCTTGGAGCACGAAATGAAGCAGGGCAAAGGCTAATAGAGTTTTGCCAAGAGAATGCACTGGTCATAGCAAACACCCTCTTCCAACAACACAAGAGAAGACTCTACACATGGACATCACCAGATGGTCAACACTGAAATCAGATTGATTATATTCTTTGCAGCCAAAGATGGAGAAGCTCTATACAGATAGCAAAAACAAGACCAGGAGCTGACTGTGGCTCAGATCATGAACTCCTTATTGCCAAATTCAGACTGAAATTGAAGAAAGTAGGGAAAACGACTAGACCATTCAGATATGACCTAAATCAAATCCCTTATGATTATACAATGGAAGTGAGAAACAGATTTAAGGGACTAGATCTGATAGATAGAGTGCCTGATGAACTCTGGACGGAGGTTCGTGACATTGTACAGGAGACAGGGACCAAGACCATCCCCATGGAAAAGAAATGCAAAAAAGCAAAATGGCTGTCTGAGGAGACCTTACAAATAGCTGTGAAAAGAAGAGAAGGGAAGCAAAGGAGAAAAGGAAAGATATAAGCATCTGAATGCAGAGTTCCAAAGAATAGCAAGGAGAGATAAGAAAGCCTTCCTCGGTGATCAATGCAAAGAAATAGAGGAAAACAACGGAATAGGAAAAACAAGAGATCTCTTCAAGAAGATAGAGATATCAAGGGAACATTTCATGCAAAGATGGGCTCGATAAAGGACAGAAATGGTATGGACCTAACAGAAGCAAAAGATATTAAGAAGAGGTGGCAAGAATACACAGAAGAACTGTACAAAAAAGATCTTCATGACGAAGATAATCACGATGGAGTGATCACTCACCTGGAACCAGACATCTTGGAATGTGAAGTCAAGTGGGCCTTAGAGAGCATCATTACGAACAAAGCTAGTGGAGGTGATGGAATTCCAATTGAGCGATTTCAAATCCTGAAAGATGATGCTGTGAAAGTGCTGCACTCAATATGCCAGCAAATTTGGAAAACTCAGCAGTGGCCACAGGACTGGAAAAGCTCAGTCTTCATTCCAATCCCAAAGAAAGACAATGCCAAAGAATGCTCAAACTACCGCACAATTGCACTCATCTCACACACTAGTAAAGTCATGCTCAAAATTCTCCAAGCTAGGCTTCAGCAATATGTGAATCATGAACTTCCAGATGTTCAAGCAGGTTTTAGAAAAGGCAGAGGCACCAGAGATCAAATTGCCAACATCTGCTGGATCATGGAGAAAGCAAGAGAGTTCCAGAAAAACATCTATTTCTGCTTCATTGACTATGCCAAACCCTTTGACTGTGTGGATCACAATAAACTGTGGAACATTCTGAAAGAGATGGGAATCCCAGACCACCTGACCTGCCTCTTGAGAAACCTGTATGCAGGTCAGGAAGCAACAGTTAGAACTGGACACGGAACAACAGACTGGTTCCAAATAGGAAAAGGAGTACGTCAAGGTTGTATATTGTCACCCTGCTTATTTAACTTGTATGCAGAGTACATCATGAGGAACGCTGGGCTGGAAGAAGCACAAGCTGGAATCAAGATTGCGGGAGAAATATCAATAACCTCAGATATGCAGATGACACCACCCTTATGGCAGAAAGTGAAGAGGAACTCAAAGGCCTCTTGATGAAAGTGAAAGAGGAGAGTGAAAAGGTTGGCTTGAAGCTCAACATTCAGAAAACGAAGATCATGGCATCTGGTCCCATCACTTCATGGGAAATAGATGGGGAAACAGTGTCAGACTTTATTTTTTGGGGCTCCAAAATCACTGCAGATGCTGATTGCAGCCATGAAATTAAAAGACGCTTACTCCTTGGAAGGAAAGTTATGACCAACCTAGAGAGTATATTAAAAAGCAGAGACATTACTTTGCCAACCAAGGTCCGTCTAGTCAAGGCTATGGTTTTTCCCGTAGTCATGTATGGATGTGAGAGGTGACTGTGAAGAAAGCTGATTGCCGAAGAATTGATGCTTTTGAACTGTGGTGTTGGAGAAGACTCTTGAGAGTCCCTTGGACTGCAAGGAGATCCAACCAGTCCATTCTAAAGGAAATCAATCCTGGGTGTTCATTGGAAGGACTGATGCTAAAGCTGAAACTCCAATACTTTGGCCACCTCATGCGATGAGCTGACTCACTGGAAGAGTCTGATGATAGGAGGGATTGGGGTAGGAGGAGACAGGGATGACAGAGAATGAGATGGCTGGATGGCATCACCGACTCGATGGACATGAGTTTGAGTGAACTCCGGGAGTTGGTGATGGACAGGGAGGCCTGGCGTGCTGTGGTTCATGGGGTTGCAAAGAGTCAGACATGACTAAGCAACTGAACTGAACTGAATAGAAATTATGAATATGTTTCAACTCACAGGATCATGATTGGTTCTTACATTCAGTTCAGTTCAGTTCAGTCGCTTAGTCATGTCCGACTGTCCGCAACCCCATGAATCACAGAACGCCAGGCCTCCCTGTCCATCACCAACTCCCGGAGTTCACTCAAACTCATGTCCACAGAGTCGGTGATGCCATCCAGCCATCTCATTCTCCGTCGTCCCCTTCTCCTCCTGCCCCCAACCTTTCCCAGCATTAGAGTCTTTTCCAGTGAGTCAACTTGTCGCATGAGCTGGCCAGAGTATTGCAGTTTCAGCTTTAGCATCAGTCCCTCCAATGAACATCCAGGATTGATCTCCTTTAGAATGGACTGGTTGGATCTCCTTGCAGTATAAGGGACTCTCAAGAGTCTTCTCCAACATTACAGTTCAAAAGCATCGATTCTTTGGCGATCAGCTTTCTTCACAGTCCAACTCTCACATCCATACATGACCACTGGAAAAACCATTGCCTTGACTAGACGGACCTTGGTTGGCAAAGTAATGTCTCTGCTTTTTTAATATACTCTCTAGGTTGGTCATACCTTTCCTTCCAAGGAGCAAGCGTCTTTTAATTTCATGGCTGCAATCAGCATCTGCAGTGATTTTGGAGCCCCAAAAAATAAAGTCTGACACTGTTTCCACTGTTTTTCCATCTATTTCCCATGAAGTGATGGGACCAGATGCCCTGATCTTTGTTCTTACATTAATGGAGCACTAATAATCTAAAAATAAATATTAATTTTGGTGGATTGAAAGCATCTTGCTAAAATCACCATTTCCTTGATTACCCTGCTTTATATTAACAGAACCATAGACCAAAAAAGTCTTTCAAATGTGATTAGTATGCCTACTCGATTCCAGGTAGGATTGCATGCAGATTTTCTAGTGACTGTAGTTGATGGGAAAAAAAAGTAGAGAACATACATCAAATTAGTTATGATCATTTCTAGTCCCAGTAATTTCATTGTCAGGAAATACTTTGTATGTGTCATTGTGAGTTTTCTTATCCACAGTAACCCCAAGACATTAAACTCTGGACAGTAGGGTTGGTCCTAGGATGAATCATTTCAATTAATTTACAGTCATTTACAGGCCAAGTTTTTAATGCCAACACAAAAGCATTGAAACAATATTTTTATGTAGGAAAAAAAGTAGTAGTTATTTCCCCAAAATGTCCACTGCATTTTTTAGACCATTTTTATAAGAACAGAAAAATGAATCACTTAGAGTATAAAGATTAATCTACACAAATAAAGTAAAATATCAGCAATGTGGCCTTGTGGGAAGAGCAGTGGTCCAAAGATTTCCAGATGACTCTAATAAGTCATAACACTTTAGGCAAATGATTTGGCCTCTCACTTACTATTTTTAAACAGTGAAATTGGAATAATAATGGTTATCTGAGAAAATTAACTGCATAAGTAATACAAACTGCAAAAGTCATAAAAACATAAAATCCACCATTTTACTCAATAGCAGGATATGGCCTTAAGTTAACTACCTAATTTCCATAATAGATATGGTATTCTGAGAAGTCACAAAATTTAACTAAAGCATCTAGAATTTCTCCCTCCAGATAAATGGAGCCTAGCAGATATCAGAAGTTCAGAAAAACAAAAGATACTATAATCATAATGGCTCAGAGATTAAACACTCTATTGGTACAAAAAACGCAAGCACAATATGAAAATAAATATACAGATTTTCATAAAGAAGATAAAGATAATGTACTTGTCATTAAAAGCTTTATCAAATTTTAGTTTTCCCCCTTCTGAAAGAGATATTAAAAACAAATTTTCCAAAGGCCAAGAGAAAACTACTTTCAAAAGGACAGAAAGCAATCCTTATTACACATAAAGTTGGGATGGTTTAATATGAAGCAGAGGAAGCTTTAACACTCTCTTAATGTAAAAGTTCATTCTGAAGAGGATATAACCAATTGGTCTATACCATAAAATGAAAGAGTTTTAAAACAGTAGTAGAGATACTTGTAAAATTTAGCACAAAAGACCACAACAGGGATTATTTTACAACATTTCATTATTTGGATAAGCATTAAAACAGACTGTTATGACAAGGCATATAACTAGGATCTCTAAGAAAAGAAAATAGTTCATCTGGAATGGCTTGGCCTTACCTTCGCTGAAACTTGGGGTACTTGAACATTGACCTTTGAGATCACTTCCAGTACTTGCATTTTATAGTTTAGTCTTAGGAAAAGAAACGGACATTCTCAGATTGACTGTGGTTTACAATTTCTTATTTTATTACACTTATTGTACTTCTAACACACCATTTTTGCAAAGTTAATAGCAATATTTTAAAGGAAGATGAGAAGTTCTATACTCAATAATGAGCTTAATGCCAACTAATCACTCTAACCAGAGCAGTTTTGACACAGGTTAGCTATAAAGTGATTAAATTTCTAACTTAGTTTAATACACACAGTAAATACTAATGGTTTTTCATTTCTAAAGGTAAAAATAATTACACATGTCTGGCCAGATATAATTAAGTCTGAAAAGCTGAAACATTTTAGCCTATACTCAGAGAAAGAAATGTGCTCGTATGTGTTCATTATTAAATGTTACATACCCTATAAAATGCCATGGAAGAGTCATTTCAGTTTTTAAAGATTATTGGTTATATTCAAAATGACCTTCTGGACCATTAGGTAAAATTTGTTTCCTCAGAGAGCTGAAAGTGATACAGCCCCCATGATCTAACTTCTGATCTCTTGGTTCCCACAGATTCCAGAACTAGAATTTGGCCTGCTGAGTTTGGCAAGCTTTATGTTGGTATCAAGCTAACTCTCTTCCAAAAAAGTGTTGGATAGCCCTACCATAACTCTGAATTGTACTGAAATCCAAATGTGAATTTCCTGGAACACATATGGGAACATGTAGTCAACAGATTTCTGAAACTGCATATCAGCACTTTGCTTTTTTGCCTCTACAAGTGCTTGCCTATCTTGGAAGAAAATCTATTAAAATCTTTTCCAGTGGATTAGAGAGAAAATACTGCAACTAAAATGGCCACTTTGCTAGCTAGTCAGCTTCAAAGTATGATATCCTATGTGTGTGTGTCTGTGTGTTAGTTGCTCAGTTGTGTCCGACTCTTGCAACTCCATGGCTATAGCCCACCAGACTCCTCTGTCCGTGGGATTCTCCAGGCCAGAATACTGGAGTGAGCTGCCATTCCCTTCTCCAGGTAATCTTCCCAACCCAGGGTTCAAACCCACATCTTGTGCATTGCAGGCAGACTCTTTACCCACCAAGTCATCAGGGAATTTCCAGATAAAGCTGAGTGAATATGAAATGTTTATTATGTATATATAAGGGAATACTTCCACTATAGCAAAAGTGTGTGTGTGTGTGTATGTTAGTTGCTCAGTGATTCCAACTCTTTGTGACCCATGGACTGTAGCCCACCAGGTTCCTCTGTCCATGGGATTCTCCAGGCAAGAATACTGGAGTGAGTTGCCATTCCCTTCTCCAGGGGATCTTCCTGACCCAGGAATTGAACCCAGGCCTCCCCACTGCAGGCAGATTTTTTACCATCTGAGCCACCAGAGAAGCCCTAGCTAAAGAGTAGAGTGACAATAACAAAATCACAATCATCATCATTACCCAAATTTGCTGCTTCTCCTTTTGTCCAATTAGAGTTTTTGCTAAAGGCTGTTTTACATTGCATTTTCTTAAACTACCTGATTATAACATTGGTTTCCAGATATTTTAAAAACGCTTTTTACTTATTTCCCACCACTACTACCTCTTATTTATAAAGAAATTCTCTTGAGTTTTACCTGAACATGTTCTCCACTTTTCAGATTTCAGGCACCACAAAGTCAAGGGGACAGCCCAGCCACTTTCTACTATGTCAAACCAATAGTCTGAGAAAGTCAAGTTAACTTGAGTAATGCTTAATCCACAAGTAACCAATGAGTTTATAATGGATGCCAAGTATTTTAACTCTGGAACCTCTCAGGTAACCCTAGGATTCTTTAACTATCAAGACAAATTCTGGCACAGCACCTAATATACAGTAAAAAGAGGGAGGGACAGGAGGAGTTACACATGGAAATAAATTTTCTGGAATCTGAAGAACTGCTAAATACAGTAGAAATGACACCTCTCCTCAGAATAAAAATTATTTAAAAATAAGATCACATATTTTCCTACATGAAATTTGTCATACATCATCTAAAAAACATAAATGAATTTTTTAAGCTACTAGACTGGTATGTAGAATTGATATTGATAGAGATGAGCCTCAAAGCAAAGAATTCAGGACTGACAGGCCTCTGATGAGCAAGCTAGGCAAATTTACATGAATCAAGGATGGTTGACACAAAGTCACTGTTTTCTCTTATCACTTCTAACCCAAAGTGTGTTTTTTTAAAATGTGTTTTGATCACAAAATGACCACCTGATAAAATGTCTTCTGATCTGAAGTAATAGAGTGTACTGTTATTTTAGATCTGTTTGGACCATGTTTATGGTAATGGCTATGAAAAGGATGGAGAGAGAGAGACTGTCAACAAGCAGAAGGTCCCGAGTAAAGCTTCGGATGTGTGCCTAGCTCAGATTCTTGACAGATGTGTCCAAGTCTGGGAGACTCTGGGTAAGCCAGAAAAATGCCTCCTTGGACACAGTCCATTCTATTGGATGAGAAAGCCAAGTTCAGAGACTTTCACAATAAAAACAATGAGCTGGTCAATGAAGTTGATACAAAGTGTGATAGATAGTGAGTACAATAAAAAGTCCACTAAATCAGATTTGCCTTCTGACTCATCCTGTTGTATGAGTTTTAGGGAAATAGAGACTACAAGTTGGGGATGGGGGATGAACTGTTAAAAAAAAACACTTTGTAAAATATTGAGGTTCAAGCCAATCTGAGTATATACCCACTGGGAAAAAAAGATAGTACTAAGAAAATAAAAAGATCTACTCCTCAGTGGCCTCGCAGAATTGTAGGGTACAGGATTTCAGCTGTACCCTAGCTCTCGGGGGAATGGGATACTGCACACAGCTCACATGCCTGCAGTGGCTGTTTTTCCCAAAGCAATAATATTGGGGATGGAGAGGGTAGAGACCATGGCTATTTAAGGAAGCTGAGAAGATATTAGAGAGCATATATATATATATTAGCCAGCATAATTATCAGATACAAGTAAGGAAGACTTTGAATATAGTCAAGTCTCAGAATGTACTGTTGAAGCCTGGCTTGGAAAATTGTGAGCATTATTTTGCTAGTATGTGAGATGAGTGGACTTGTGCGGTAGTTTGAGCATTCTTTGGCATTCCCTTTCTTTGGGATTGGAATGAAGACTGACCTTTTCCAGTCCTGTGGCCACTGCTGAGTTCTCCAAATTTGCTGGCATATTGAGTGCAGCACTTTCACAGCATCATCTTTCAGGATTTGAAATAGCTCAACTGGAATTCTATCACCTCCACTAGCTTTGTTCAAAGTGATGCTTTCTAAGGCCCACTTGACTTCACATTCCAAGATGTCTGGCTCTAGGTGAGTGATCATACCATTGTAGTTATCGGGTCATTATGATCTTTTTTGTATAGTTTTTCTGTGTGTTCTTGCCACCTCTTTTTAATATCTTCTGCTTCTGTTAAGTCCATGCCATTTCTGTCCTTTATTGCACCCATCTTTGCATGAAATGTTCCCTTGGTATCTCTGATTTTCTTGAAGAGATCTCTAGTTTTTCCCATTCTGTTGTTTTTCCCTATTTCTTTGCATTGATCACCTAGGCAGGCTTTCTTATTTCTCCTTGCTATTCTTTGGAACTCTACATTCAGATGGGTAAATCCTTCCTTCCCTCCTTTATCTTTCTAGAACCAAGAATTTTCAGATGTTCAGCCTAGATTCAGAAAAGGCAGAGAAATCAGAGATCAAATTGCCAAAATCATTTGGATCATAGTAAAAGCAAGAGAATTACAGAAAAAAAATCTACTTCTGCTTTATTGACTATGCCAAAGCCTTTGGCTGTGTGGATCACAGCAAACTGTGGAAGATTCTTAAAGAGATGGGAATACCAGACCACCTTACTTGCCTCCTGAGAAATCTGTATGTGGGTCAAGAAGCAACAGTTAGAACCAGACATGGAACAATGAACTGATTCCAAATTGGGAAAGGAGTAAGTCAAGGCTGTATATTGTCACCCTGCTTATTTAATGTCTATGCAGAGTACATCATGTGAAATGCTGGGCTGGATGAAGCACAAGCTGGAATCAAGATTGCTGGGAGAAATAACAATAACCTCAGACATGCAGATGACACCACTCTTATGGCAGAAAGTGAAGAGGGACTAAAGAGCCTCTTGAAGAAGATGAAAGAGGAGAGTGAAAAAGCTGGCTTAAAACTCAACATTCAAAAAACTAAGATCATGGCATCCAGTCCCATCACTTCACAACAAATAGATGGGGAAACAATGGAGACAGTGAGAGACTTTATTTTCTTGGGCTCCAGAATCACTGCAGATGGTGAGTGCAACCATGAAATGAAAAGACGTTTGCTTCTTGGAAGAAAAGCTATGACCAACCTGGACAGCATATTAAAAAGCAGAGACATTACTTTGCTGACAAAGTCCATCTAGTCAAAGCTATGGTTTTTCCAGTAGTGATGTATGGATGTGAGAAGTGGACCATAAGGAAAGCTGAGTGCTGAAGAATTGATGCCTTTGAACTGTGGTGTTGGAGAGACTCTTGAAAGTCCCTTGATGCAAGGAGATGCAACCAATCCATCCTAAAGGAAATCAGTCCTGAATGTTCATTGGAAGGACTGATGTTGAAGCTGAAGTTCAAATAGTTTGGCCACCTGATGCGAAGAACTGACTTATTGGAAAAGACCCTGATGCTGGGAAATAGTGAAGGCAGGAGGAGAAGGGGACGACAGAGGATAAGATGATTGGATGGCATCACCGACTCGATGGACATGAGTTTGAGTAAGCTCTGGGAATTGGTGACGGACAGGGAAACCTGGTGTACTGAAGTCCATGGAGTTGCAAAGAGTTGGAAATAACTGAGCAACTGAATTGAACTGACTGAAGTCTCAAAACAGCAGATGAAAATGAGAGCTAAGGAATACTGTTAATTCCTAGTAATCCATCTCCATACGCCATCCTTCAGGTTGTTCTTGCCTGGAACAATATGGGCTGCATATTTATCTTACAAATCAACTAGGGCCTAGAAGTAGTTCAGGTTACAATGAAAGTGAAAAGTGTTAGTTGCTCAGTTGTGTCCAACTTTTTGTGACCCCCTTGACTGTAGCCTACCAGGCTCCTCTGTCCATGGGATTTCCCAGGCAGAATACTGGAGTGGGTTGCCATTTCCTTCTCTAGGAGATTTTCCTGACTCGGGGATCAAACCCAGGTCTCCTGCATTGCAGGAGAATGTTTTTCCATTTGAACCACCAAGCAATCCAGGTTACAAGAACTCAGGAAAAATCAGATTCTTTGCCATTTCCAACTGAAGCAAGCAGTTTGTTAGAAGCTCATAAAATTTATTACTTGATAAAGTAGCTTCATTTTGAAGCAGAGGATTAAATCAGAAAATTGCCTAAAATATCAAATGCTCTTACATTAATCACTACTTCCTTCTTATTAAAACTGTTTCCTTGGTTTTTATAAACTTGACTTTTGTCCCAATTTCTGACCCTTCCCTACTGGACTTCTCAGTTCTCTTTCTTCAGCCTTACGTGCTCGTGAGCTCCAAAGCTCCATCTTTTATTTTCATATCTTTCTCTGTACGTTTTCCCTGGAAGACCTCGTCCCAAATAAAGTCCAATTTACAATGTAAAAGCTGACAATTTTCTTATGTCACTGGTAAAGAAACAAATCATTAAATAAATCAGGGGAAAAGTGAGGATTGGCAACCTAGTGAGTAGAGGTAAAAGTAGGAAAAAGTTCGGGTAGAAAAAAAAAATTAAATTTTCTCATACCATGGTGTTTACACTACCTTTCAGATAACCGGTCTACTCAAAAGACAATTTACATGAACATGTTAACACTCATAACACCAAGGAAAGGTGTTTGTATTCTTTTTACCCATATAATCAGCCCCAGTTTGTGTTTGGAGAAACAATCCCCAAATCTCATACATTTTGTTTAGCCAGGAAAAATCCTTGAAGGATGAGGGAATCTCAGATATTGCTCTGCTTTATTTCACTGGTTCAATTGTACATTTAAAAAAAATACGATCCAACATTAGATTCAGAAGGAAAAAAAAAACACACCAGGGTCAGGACACTTGGGAGGTAAAAGAGAAAATCAGGGTTTAATATGCCAAATTCAGATCCCAGAGGAAGGTCCTCTTTCTAATCATCGAATGGGTTAGAAGATTATGTACTTTTAAATCAACAGGTATTTATCTCACAAAAATCCAAATATTATACTATTTAACAACCACGTTGGCTGCCCTTAAGATACTAAAGATAAAATAAGAGGAAAAAACTCTCTTGTCCCAGAGGTAATGATCTGAACCAGCTTGACTCTGTCTGTGAGCACGTGTGCAGCACAGCGGAGAGGAAGATAAAGCGAAAATGTGGTCTTGCTTATTTTGAAAAACATTCACTAGATGAACTGATGACATCGACTATACAGATGTCAACATCTGGCCTCTTCCAGCACCTACTGCTCTGGAGGAGAGTTCAAATCCTTCCCAAATCAATGGAAAGATTTCGTTCTCACCAAGGCTTCCCAGGTGGTGCTAGTGTTAAAGAAACCACCTACCAATGCAGGAGACATAAGAGATGTGGGTTTGATCCCGGGGTTGGGAATATCCCCTGCAGAAGAGCATGGCAACCCACTCCAGTATTCTTGCCCGAAGAATCACCATAGACAAAGAAGCCTGGGGGCTACAATCCATAGGGTTCCAAAGAGTTGGACATGACTGAAGCAACAGAGCACATAGGCATACAAGGCCTACAGTAAGGAAACCTTAGTCAGTGCAAAAGAACACTCTTCCTGCTTCATGTGTTCAATGCCTAGCAAATGAATACATTGCCTGATACAGGGAATGAATAGTGTAATATGTAAATGACACTGATGTGTTCAGTTCAGTTCAGTTGTTCAGTCGTATACAGCTCTTCACATACGACCCCATGGACTGCAGCATGCCAGGCTTCCCTGTCCATCACTAACCTCCAGAACTTGCTCAAATTCATGTCCATCAAGTTGGTGATGCCATCCAACCATCTCATCCTCTGTTGTCCACTTCTCCTCCTGCCTTCAATCTTTCCCAGCATCAGTGTCTTTTCCAAGGAGTCAGTTCTTTGCATCAGGTGGTCAAAGTATTGGCGCTTCAGCATCAGTCCTTCCAATGAATATTCAGGACTGATTTCCTTTAGGATAGGTTGGTTGGATCTCCTTGCAGTCCACAGGACTCCCAAGAGTCTTCTGCAACACCACAGTTCAAAAGCATCAATTACTCAGCACTCAGCTTTCTTTATAGTGCAACTCTCACATCCATACATGACCACTGGAAAAACCATAGCCTTGCCTAGACGGACCTTTGTTGGCAAAGTAATGTCTCTGCTTTTTAATATGCTGTCTAAGTTGGTCAGCAGTATGTAAACCGTGAACTTCCAGATGTTCAAGCAGGTTTTAGAAAAGGCAGAGGCACCAGAGATCAAATTGCCAACATCTGCTGGATCATGGAGAAAGCAAGAGAGTTTCAGAAAAACATCTATTTCTGCTTCATTGACTATGCCAAACCCTTTGACTGTGTAGATCACAATAAACTGTGGAACATTCTGAAAGAGATGGGAATCCCAGACCACCTGACCTGCCTCTTGAGAAACCTGTATGCAGGTCAGGAAGCAACAGTTAGAACTGGACATGGAACAACAGACTGGTTCCAGATAGGAAAAGGTGTACGTCAAGGCTGTATATTGTCACCTTGCTTATTTAACTTATATGCAGAGTACATCATGAGGAACGCTGGGCTGGAAGAAGCACAAGCTGGAATCAAGATTGCCAGGAGAAATATCAATAACCTCAGATATGCAGATGACACCACCCTTATGGCAGAAAGTGAAGAGGAACTCAAAAGCCTCTTGATGAAAGTGAAAGAGGAGAGTGAAAAGGTTGGCTTGAAGCTCAACATTCATAAAACGAAGATCATGGCATCTGGTCCCATCACTTCATGGGAAATAGATGGAAAAACAGTGGAAACAGTGTCAGACTTTATTTTTTTGGGCTCCAAAATCACTGCGGATGCTGATTGCAGCCATGAAATTAAAAGACGCTTGCTCCTTGGAAGGAAAGTTATGACCAACCTAGAGAGTATATTAAAAAGCAGAGACATTACTTTGCCAACCAAGGTCCGTCTAGTCAAGGCAATGGTTTTTCCCGTGGTCATGTATGGATGTGAGAGTTGGACTGTGAAGAAAGCTGATCGCCGAAGAATCGATGCTTTTGAACTGTAGTGTTGGAGAAGACTCTTGAGAGTCCCTTATACTGCAAGGAGATCCAACCAGCCCATTCTAGAGGAGATCAATCCTGGATGTTCATTGGAGGGACTGATGTTAAAGCTGGAACTGCAATACTTTGGCCACCTCATGCGACGAGTTGACTCACTGGAAAAGACTCTGATGCTGGGAAAGTTTGGGGGCGGGAGGAGAAGGGGACGACAGAGAATGAGATGGCTGGATGGCATCACCGACTCTGTGGACATGAGTTTGAGTGAACTCCGGGAGTTGGTGATGGACAGGGAGGCCTGGCGTGCTGTGATTCATGGGGTCGCGGACAGTCGGACACGACTGAGCGACTGAACTGAACTGAACTGAAGTTTGTCATAACTTTTCTTCCAAGGGGAAAATGTCTTAATTTCGTGGCTGCACTCATCATCTGCAGTGATTTTGGAGCCCGAGAAAATAAAGTCTGTCAGTGTTTCCATTGTTTCCCCATCTATTTGCCATGAAGTGATGGGACCAGATACTATGATCATTTTTTGAATACAGGAACGCTGGGCTGGAAGCACAAGCTGGAATCAAGATTGCCAGGAGAAATATCAATAACCTCAGATATGCAGATGACACCACCCTTATGGCAGAAAGTGAAGAGGAACTCAAAAGCCTCTTGATGAAAGTGAAAAAGGAGAGTGAAGAAGTTGGTTTGAAGCTCAACATTCAGAAAACAAAGATCATGGCATCTGGTCCCATCACTTCATGGGAAATAGATGGGGAAACAGTGGAAACAGTGTCAGACTTTATTTTTTTGGGCTCCAAAATCACTGCGGATGCTGATTACAGCCATGAAATTAAAAAGACGCTTACTCCTTGGAAGGAAAGTTATGACCAACCTAGATAGCATATTAAAAAGCAGAGACATTATTTTGCCAACCAAGGTCCATCTAGTCAAGGCTATGGTTTTTCCAGCAGTCATGTACGGATGTGAGAGTTGGACTGTGAAGAAAGCTGATCGCCGAAGAATTGATGCTTTTGAACTGTGGTGCTGGAGAAGACTCTTGAGAGTCCCTTGCACTGCAAGGAGATCCAACCAGTCCATTCTAAAGGAGATCAGTCCTGGGTGTTCATTGGAAGGACTGATGCTGAAGTTGAAGCTCCAATACATTGGCTACCTCATGCGAAGAGTTGACTCACTGGAAAAGACTCTGATGCTGGGAGGGACTGGGGGCAGGAGGAGAAGGGGAAGAGAGAGAATGAAGCAGCTGGATGGCATCACTGACTCGATGGAAGTGAGTTTGAGTGAACTCCGGGAGTTGGTGATAGACAGGGAGGCCTGGCATGCTGTGATTCATGGGGTCGCAGAGTCGGACACGACTGAGCGACTGAAGTGAACTGAATGTGTATTTTATGTTTTATTTGAATATACATGTATATATATATAGGCTTCCCTGGTAGCTCAGCAATAGAAAAGCAGATTCTATCCCTGGGTCAGGAAAATCCCCTGGAGAAGGAAATAGTAACCCACTCCAGTATTCTTGCCTGGGAGATCCCATGGACAGCAGAGACTCAAGGGCTACAGTTCATGGGGTCTCAAAGAGTCAGACACTACTTAGTGACCAAACAACAACAATGTGTGTGTGTGTGTGTGTGTGTGTGTGTGTGTGTGTGTGTGTGTATAAGCAATCTTATAATACTGAATTAAATTTTAAATATATTCTAGGCAAATCATTTTTTTTATATTGAACGCATGCTCATGTGACTCAGAGTTATAAAATGCAAACTGAATTTTACTTATATTTCCCTTAATCACTTATTTGTAAGTTAAAATTTAATATGTGCAGCATACCGGATATGTTTAAGAAACTATGCTAATAAATCAGAGGTGGGAGGAAGCACAGGGAGAAATAAGATGTGGTCCCTGGATGAAAGAACTCACCACCCATTCCAGATCAGACACAGGTCACCAACCCTAAAGCCAGGTATCCCATGATAAGTGAGATAACAGAGGCAACAGAATACTGTGGGAAAACAGATAGAGGGGACCCTGGGATTTGAAGACAAGTCTTCCCCAAGTTAGGAAGGATATTGCAGGAAGGACAAGCGTGGTCAAAGGTATGGAGGCATGGAGAAAACATATCAAAATTAAAATACTTCTTGTTGTCTTTGGCAGGAAAGGAAACAACTTGGGGAATGAGCAGTGGGACATTTTCAGTATTGTTTGTATTCCACTTACTCTAGGGAATTTCTTTTTTTTTTTTTAAATCTTCAAAACAGCAATTTATTTATTTATTTTAATTGGAGGCTAATTACTTTACATTTCTATACCTGTGGAAATTGTTGGACACACATTAAACCTGAAAAGGAAGAACTCTAAATGACTAATACATCTATTTTTAAATGGCAACCTAACTAGATAGCAGAGAAACACAAATTAAAATATTTATTTTTTACTTGCCAAATTAGAAGATAAAGATAATTCTCTGATTTCGCAAGAGTGTGCATTTTTTAAAATTTCTTTGGCTTTATCCTAAGGAAATAATCATTAACCTTCCAGAAGAAACAATAACAGAATCATAGGGACATTATTTAGCAAATCAAGTTCAACAATATATTAAAAGGATCATGCAGCAGGATTAAGTGGGATTTATCCCAAGGATGCAAGGATAGCTCAATATCCACAAATCAATCAATATGATACACCACATTAACGAACTGAAGAATAAAAGTCATATGTGATCATCTCAAAACACACAGAAAAAGATTTTGACAAAATTCAAAGTCCATTTATGGTTAAAAATTTCAAGAAAGTCAGTATAGAGGGACACAGCTCAATATAATAAAGGCCATATATAACAAGACCACAACTAACATCATACTCAACAGTGAAAAGCTAAAAGCATTTACTGTAAGGAATAAGACAAGAATAAGGTTGCCCACTCTTAGCATTTTTATTCACCATCATATTATAACTCCAGTCACAGCAAATAAATAAATAAATGGAATCCAAATTGGAAAGAAAGAAGCAAAACTGTCACTATTTGCAAATAACATGATACTATATACAGAAAATCCTAAGGATACGAACAAAAAACTATTAGAACTCATCAATGAATTCAGTAAAGTTGCAAGACATAAAATTAGCATGTTGAAATCTGTTGTAGTTTTATGCAATAACAACAAACTATCAGAAAGAAAAATTAAGAAAATAACCCCATTTAAAATTGCATCAGGAAAAAAAATCTAACCAAGGAGTTGAAAGATCTATAACTTAGAAAATTACTAAGACATTGATGAAAAAAATTGAATATGACACAAACAAATGGAAAGATATACCGTGTTCATGGATTGGAAGAATTAATATTTTTAAAGTTACCATACTAATCAAGGAATCTATAGCTTCAATGCAATTTCTAACTAAATAACAATAGCATTTTTCACTGAACTAGAACAAGTACATTGAACATTTGTTAGAAAACAGAAAAGATTCCAAAGAGCCAAAATAATCTTCAGTTCAGTTCAGTCACTCAGTTGTGTCCGACTCTTCGCCACCCCATGAATCACAGCATGCCAGGCCTCCCTGTCCATTACCAACTCCTGGAGTTCACTCAAACTCACCTCCATCGAGTCAATGATGCCATCTAGCCATTTCATTCTCTGTCGTCCCCTTCTCCTCCTGCCCCCAGTCCCTCCCAGCATCAGAGTCTTTTCCAGTGAGTCAACTCTTCGCATGAGGTAGTCAAAGTATTGGAGCTTCAGCTTTAGCATCAGTCCTTCCAATGAACACCCAGGACTGGTTTCCTTTAGAATGGACTGGTTGGATCTCCTTGCAGTCCAAGGGACTCTCAAGAGTCTTCTTCAACACCACAGTTCAAAAGCATCAATTCTTCGGCGATCAGCTTTCTTCACAGTTCAACTCTCACATCCATACATGACCACTGGAAAAACCATAGCCTTGACTAGATGGACCCTGGTTGGCAAAGTAATGTCTCTGCTTTTTAATATGCTATCTAGGTTGGTCATAAATTTCCTTCCAAGGAGTAAGCGTCTTTTAATTTCATGGCTGCAATCAGCATCCGCAGTGATTTTGGAGCCCAAAAAAATAAAGTCTGACACTGTTTCCACTGTTTCCCCATCTATTTCCCATGAAGTGATGGGACCAGATGCCATGATCTTTGTTTTCTGAATGTTGAGCTTCAAACCAACTTTTTCACTCTCCTTTTTCACTTTCATCAAGAGGCTTTTGAGTTCCTCTTCACTTTCTGCCATAAGGGTGGTGTCATCTGCATATCTGAGGTTATTGATATTTCTCCCAGCAATCTTGATTCCAGCTTGTGCTTCTTCCAGCCCAGCGTTCCTCATGATGTACTCTGCATATAAGTTCAATAAGCAGGGTGACAATATACAACCTTGACATACTCCCTTTCCTATTTGGAACCAGTCTGTTGTTCCGTGCCCAGTTCTAACTGTTGTTTCCTGACCTGCACACAGGTTTCTCAAGAGGCAGGTCAGGTGGTCTGGTATTCCCATCTCTTTCAGAATGTTCCACAGTTTATTGTGATCCACACAGTCATAAGAAACAACAAAATTCGTAGTTTCACACTCTGTTTTCAAACTATACTACAAAGCTACAATATCAACAAAGTATAGTCCTGACACAAAAACAGACACATACATCAATGAAACTCAATGCAGTGTCCAGATAAACCCACATTTATGTGGTCAATTAATTTACAATGAAGGAGGCAAGAATATACAGTGGGGAAAAGACCACCTCGTCAATAAATGGTGCAGGGAGAACTGGACAGCTATATGCAAAAAAATCAAACAGAACTATTTTCTCACACCATATACAAAAATAAACTCAAACTGGATTAAAAGCTTAAATGCAATACCAAAAACCATAAAAATCCTAGAAGAAAAAACAGGTGATATGTCCTTTACATCAGTATTGGCAATATTTTTTTGGATTTGACTCTTAAAAGCAAAAACTGTACATTTATTGGATCATGGAGAAAGCAGGGAATTCCAGGAAAATGTCTACTCCTGCTTCACTGACTACGTTAAAGCTTTTGACTCTGTGGATCACAACACACTATGGAAAATTCTTAAGAGATGAAAGTACCAGACCACCTTACTTGTCTCCTGAGAAACTTGTATGTGGATTAAGAATCAACAGTTAGAACTGGACATGAAACGCCGGACTGGCTAAAAATTGGGAAAGGAGTACAAAATGGCTGTATACTGTCACCCAGATTATTTAACTTATATGCAGAGTACATCATGCAAAATGCCAAGCTGAATAAATCGCAAGTTAGAATGAAAATTACTGAGAGAAATATCAACAACTTCAGATACGCAGATGATACAATTCTAATGGCAGAAAGTTAAGAGAAACTAAGGAGCCTCTCGATGAGGGTGAAAGAGGAAATCATATAAATGTGGATCTTAATTTTTCACCTGAAGTCATTCTGTAGGGTATTTATCAGTAGTTTTATATCCATCTGTTTATTTCTGTACACTTAAAACAGATTCCGTGAAGTGCCACACTGGACATCAATATGGCACTTTTGATCAGGTGGCAAATTTTTCTGCACCCTTTCTATTTCCATTTAGAATAAAATAGATGTAAAGATAGGGGAAAAGTCAGGTTCAAAAACAAAAAAATACATTGAAATGATAATTACTACATTATAATGACTCATTCTCCTTTCTTATTTTTAGTTTACAAAGATCTCCTTATACTTAAAACTGCACTTCTTTGAAATGAAAGAAATTCCTATAACCACTAGATGTCATTGTGATGTAATTCAAATATTGATGGACAATCACATATCTGATAAAAGTAAAGATTTAAGCAATTTTTCTGAAGGAGAAAACATGAACTGTCACTATCTTTTTTAGAATTCCTTTTTTTTTTTTTGCTTTGGGACTTTAAAAAAAATTTTTATTATAGTTGACTTACAATGTTGCATAGTTTCTGCTGTATAGCAAAGTGTATCAGTTATACACATACATTTATATATCTTTTTCAGATTATTTTCCCATACATATCATTACGTAGTATTAAGAAGAGTTCCTTGTGCCATATACACAGTCAATCCTTATTAGTTATCTATTTTATAATGAAATGTCATTATCTTGAAAATAGTGACAAAACATTTCCTTCATCAGGGAAAGGCTAAAGTTCTTTATTCCCTGTTGAAAAGAAAGCTCCGAACCTTGGGGAAACAGTTAAATGTGGTTATTTGACATCATTCTACTTTGACTGGCGCAGAAGATGCTGTTCATTCTACACATATGCTTTAATTCTGAAACTTTCAGCTGCTATTTTTGTTGTCACCTGCTGCTGCTGCTGCTGCTAAGTCACTTCAGTCGTGTCCGACTCTGTGTGACCCCATAGACGGAAGCCCACCAGGCTCCCCCGTCCCTGGGATTCTCCAGGCAAGAACACTGGAGTGGGTTGCCATTTCCTTCTCCAATGCATGAAAGTGAGAAGTGAAAGTGAAGTCGCTCAGTCGTGTCCGACCCTTAGCGACCCCACGGACTGCAGCCCCCTACCTAACTTTAAGTGGAAAAAAATAAATGTGTGAAAACAGTTCAAGGTAAACTTTCAGGTGAAGAGGAAAGGGAGAAAGATAAAGAGGTCCTTACCTCAAAATCCCTATTTTCTCTGTGAGTTAGAGTGAAGGTAGGATGATTTTCTTTTTTCCAGATTGACAAGAAGAGGTGTGTAGCTGGTTGATAAAGATAGATGAAGGTTTAACATATTTTTTTGTACTTAATGGAAGAGTTTTATGGACTGTGATATATGTTATAGATCTTATCCTTTTAAACTCATATGCTGGATCCCTAACTCCTAATGTGACTATATTTGGAGACAGGGCCTTAAAGAGGTAAGTAGGATAAATGAGATAATAAAGGTGGAGTCCTAATCCAATAGAATTAGTGAGCTTATAAGAAGTGGAGACCTGGGACACTTATACAGAGATGAAAGGACATGTGAGGGCACAGTGAGAAGGTGGTTATCAATGAGCCAAAGAGGCCTGTCAACCCAGTCAGTTCAGTCGCTCAGTCCTGTCTGACTCTTTGCGAATCCATGAAAAGCAGCATGCCAGGCCTCCCTGTCCATCACCAACTCCCGGAGTTTACTCAAACTCATGTCCATGGAGTCAGTGATACCATCCAAGCATCTCATCCTCTGTCGACCCCTTCTCCTCCCGCATTCAATCTTTCCCAGCATCAGGGTTTTTTCCAATCAGTCAGTTCTTCGCATCAGTTCAGTTCAGTTCAGTTCAGTTCAGTAGCTCAGTCGTGTCCGACTCTTTGCGACCCCATGAATCACAGCACACCAGGCCTCCCTGCCCATCAGGTGGCCAAATTATTGGAGTTTCAGCTACAGCATCTGTCCTTCAAATGAATATTCAGAACTGATCCTTTAGGATGGACTGGTTGGATCTCCTTGCAGTCCAAGGGACTCTGAAGAGTCTTCTCCAATACCACAGTTCAAAAACATCAATTCTTCAGCACTCAGCTTTCTTTATGGCCCAATTCTCACATCCATACATGACTACTGGAAAAACCATAACTTTGACTAGACCTTTGAAGCAAAGTAATGTCTCTACTTTTTATTATGCTGTCAAAGTTGATCATAACTTTTTTCCCAAGGAGCAAGCATCTTTTAATTACCTGGTTGCATTCACCATCTGCAGTGATTTTGGAGCCCAAGAAAATAAAGACTGTCACTGTTTCCATTGTTTCCCCATTTATTTGCCATGAAGTGATGGGACCGGATGCCAAGATCTTAGTTTTCTGAATGTTGAGTTTTAAGCCAACTTTTTCACTCTCCTCTTTTGCTTTCATCAAGAGACTCTTTAGTTCTTCTTCACTTTCTGCCATAAGGGTGGTATCATTTGCATGTCTGAGGTTACTGATATTTTTCTCAGCACTCTTCATTCCAGCTTGTGCTTCTTCCAGCCCAGCATTTCTCATGATGTACTCTGCATATAAGTTGAATAAGCAGGGTGACAATATACAGCCTTGATAAACTCCTTTCCAGATTTGGAACCAGACTGTTGTTCCATTTCCAGTTTTAACTGTTGCTTCCTGACCTGCAAACAGATTTCTCAGGAGGAAGGTCAGGTGGTCTGGTATTCCCATCTTTTGCAGAATTTTCCACAGTTTGTTGTGATCCACACAGTTAAAGGCTTTAGCAGAGTCAATAAAGCAGAAGTAGATATTCTGGAATTCTCTTGCTTTTTCGATGATCCAACAGATGTTGGCAATTTGATCTCTGGTTCCTCTGCCTTTTCTAAAACCAGCTTGAACATCTGGAAGTTCACGGTTCACAACTGTTGAAGCGGGCTTGGAGAATTTTGAGCATTACTTTGCTAGCCTGTAAGATGAGTGCAATTGTGTGGTTGTTTGAACATTCTTCAGCATTTTCTTTCTTTGGGATTGAATTGAAAACTAACCTTTTCCAGTTCTGTGGTCACTGGTGACCTTTCTAAATTTGCTGGCATATTGAGTGCAGCACTTTCACAGGATCATCTTTTAGGATTGGAAATAGTTCAACAGGAATTCCATCACCTCCACTAGCTTTGTTTGTAGCGAAGCTTCATAAGGCCCACTTGACTTCGCATTTCAGGATGTCTGGCTCTAGGTGAGTGATCACACCATCGTGATTATCTGAGTCATAAAGATCTTTTTTGTATAGTTCTTCAGTGTATTGTTGCCACCTTTTCTTAGTATCTTCTGCTTCAGTTAGTTCCATACCATTTCTCTCCTGTATTGTGCTCACCTCTGCATGAAATATTCCCTTGGTATCTCTTATTTTCTTGAAGAGATAGCTAGTCTTTGCCATTCTATTCTTTTCCTCTATTTCTTTGCATTGATCACTGAGGAAGGCTTTCTTTTCTCTCCCTGCTATTCTTTGGAACTGTACATTCAAATGGGTATATCTTTCCTTTTCTTCTTCACGTTTCGCTTCTCTTCTTTTCAAAGCTTTGTAAGGCCTCCTCAGACAGCCATTTTGCCTTTCTGCATTTCTTTTTCTTGGGGATGGTCTTGATCTCTGCCTCCTATACAATGTCACAAACCTCCGCCCATAGTTCATCAGGTACTCTGTGTATCAGATCTAATCCCTTGAATCTATTTGTCACTTCCACTGCATAATCGTAAGGGACTTAACTCATACCTGAATGATCCGGTGGTTTTCCCTACTTTCTAAAATTTAAGTCTGAATTTGCCTTCATAGAACCATTCAAATTCAGCTTCTTCAGCATTACTAGTTGGGGCCTAGATTTGGATTACTGTGATAATGAATGGCTTGCCTTGGAAACGAACAGAGATCATTCTGTCATTTTTGAGATTGTATCCAAGTACTGCATTTTGGATTCTTTTGTTGACAATGGTGGCTACTCCATTTCTTCTAAGGGATTCCTGCCCACAGTAGTAGATATAATGGTCATCTGAATTCAATTCACCCATTTCAGTCCGTTTTAGTTCACTGATTCCTAAAATGTCAATGTTCACTCTTGCAATCTGTTTGACCACTTCCAATTTGCCTTGATTCATGGACCTAATATTCTAGGTTCCTATGCAATATTGCTCTTTACAGCATCGGACTTTATTTCCATCACCAGTCACATCCACAGTTGGCATTGGTTTTGCTTTGGCTCCATCTCTTCATTCTTTATGGAGTTATTTCTCCATTGATCTCCTGTAGCAAGCTGGGCACATACCAACCTGGGGAGTTCAACTTTCAGTGTCCTACCTTTTTGCCTTTTCATAGTTCATGGGGTTCTCAAGGCAAGAATACTGAAGTTGTTCACCATTCCCCTCTCCAGTGAACCACACTTTGTCAGAACTTTCCACCATGACCCATCCTGGGTGGCCTTACATGGCATTGCTCATAGTTTCATTGAGTTAGACAAGGAGGCTGTGGTCCATGTTATCAGATCAATTAATTTTCTGTTTTTATGGTTTTCAGATTGTCTGCCCTCTGCTCGAGAAAGATAAGAGGCTTATGGAAGCTTCCTGATGGGAGAGACTGGGCAGGAAACTGGGTCTTGTTCTGATGGGTGGGGCCATGCTCAGTAAATCTTTAATTCAATTTTCCATTGATGGGACTGTGTTCCCTCCCTGTTATTTACCTGGGGCCAAACTATGGTGGAAGTAATGAGATAATGGTGACCTCCTTCAAAAGGTCCCATGCTCACACTGGTATACTCAGTGCCCCCAACCCTGCAGGAGGCCACTGCTGACCCATGCCTCCACCAGAGATTCCTGGACACTCACAGGCAATTCTGGGTTAGTCTCTTGTGGGGTCACTGCTCCTTTCTCCTGGGTCCTGGTGTGCACAAGTTTCAGTGGCTGCATGGTGCTGGAGTGACTGTGAGGAGATACCCCATGTCCGAGGGCAGAGAAGGCCCAGCAAGAAGGTAGGCACTGGAGTGGTGGCTGCATGGCACTGGAGCAACTTTGAGGAGATACACCACGTCCAAGGGCAAAGAAGAAGCCCCAGCAAGATGGTAGGAGGGGCGAAATCGCATTTAGAATCAAACCCCATAACCCCCAGAGGCGCTCAGAGGGTTCAAACAAACCTTGTGCACAATAGGACCCAGAGACCCCACAGACACTGAGAACAGTGTTTGAGTGTCTCCAGTGGAGGTACGGGTCAGCAGTGGACTGCTACAGGGGCAGGGGTTCTGGGTGCAACAGACCTGGGTATGGCATAAGCCCTCTTGGAGGAGGTCACCATTAACCTCACCAAAAAGTCACCAGAACTTACACAGGACTGGGAAACAGACTCTTGGAGGGCACAAACAGAAAGGCCTGAGGAAAAACCAAATTTTCTGATGCCTTGATCTTGGATTTCCAGGCTCCAGAACTGTAAGAAAATAAATCTCTATTGTTTAAGTCTCTCATTCTTTTTAAAGCAGTCCTAGCAAATTAATACAAAGAGGTATAAAGACACAGTTAGGTAAACCTCACCCATATATATTCTCTTCCCCTTCCTTACTAGGAAAATGTGATTTCATTAGGAGCAGCCATGTGTCCAGCTTCTATATTCATACCCTCTCTTTGGCTACAACTGGAGGTTCCGGACAAAAACAAAGAAGTTTGCTGAGGTATTTCTGCAACTGTTTTGCTTTCCTAATATAGGTGCTGTCACTTTTCTCCTTATTATTTCTTTTATTTTATCCTGCCTGTTGTTTGTATGTGAGGCTGAAAATAGTAAACAGCTTTTGGCCTTGAAACAATCATGAGATAACTATGAGGATTAAAGCCAAATGATAAGGCTAGTAGAGCAGGAAGACAAAAGGAGCTCAGAACACTAATGACACAGGAATTACTATGCCAGCCCTGGACTGTCAATCTCTGACTTATTATTCTTATTAAAAGAATAAACATCTTATTTAAGCCATTATACTTGAGTATCTATTGTATGCATTCAATTGCAGTCCTTGACCAATAGAGATTCTACATTTATAGACAGATTTACCGAAGACTGAAGTTTTGTTGGGAAATTACTGTAGAAACACTGAAGAATAAGTAAATTAAGGCAACTGACCAGAGACTGGGCGTGGGGTAGCTCTTCTCGGCTACGCTTCTGTGCGTGGTCGGTTGGGCCGGGCCGGTGTCTCTCGCGTCTGCAGTCAGGGGTCAGGGGCAGCGGCCCAGAGGACTTGCCCCAAGTCCAAGAGGCGGTGGCTGCGTGGGCGCAGGAGGACCGAGACGAGTTACTCAACGTTTCAAGGTCAGGAAGGGCGGCCTTGAGATACCCCTCGTCCAAGGTAAGGTGTAATGGCTGTGCTCTGCTGGAGCAGCCGTGAAGAGACACCCCACGACCAAGGTAAGAGAAACCCAAATAAGACGGTAGGTATTGCGAGGGGGCATCAGAGGGCAGACACACTGAAATCATAATCACAGAAAACCAGTCGATCTGATCACATGGACCTCAGCCCTATCTTAACTCAATGAATCTAAGCCATGCCATGTGGGGCCACCGAAGACAGGTGGGTCATGGTGGAGAGGTCTGACAGAATGTGGTCCACTGGAGAAGTGAATGGCAAACCACTTCAGTATACTTGCCTTGAGAACCCCATGAACAGTATCAAAAGGCAAAATGATAGGATACTGAATGAGGAACTCCCCAGGTCTGTAGGTGCCCAGTATGCTACTGGAGATCAGTGGAGAAATAACTCCAGAAAGAATGAAGGGATGGAGCCAAAGCAAAACCAAAACCCAGTTGTGGATATGACCGGTGATAGAAGCAAGGTACGTTGCTGTAAAGAGCAATATTGCATAGGAACCTGGAATGTTAGGTCCATGAATCAAGGCAAATTCGAAGTGGTCAAACAGGAGATGACAAGAGTGAACGTAGACATTCTAGGAATCAGTGAACTAAAATGGACTGGAATGGGTGAATTTAACTCAGATGACCATTATATCTACTACTGTGGGCAGGAATCCCTTAGAAGAAATGGAGTAGCCATCATAGTCAACAAAAAAGTCCGAAAAGCAGTACTTGGATGAAATCTCAAAAACAACAGAATGATTTCTGTTCATAAGGCAAATCATTCAATATTACAGTAAACCAAGCCTATGACCCAACCAGTAACACTGAAGAAACTGAAGTTGAACGGTTCTATGAAGACCTACAAGACCTTTTAGACCTAACACCCAAAAAAGATGTCCTTTTTATTATAGGGGACTAGAATGCAAAAGTAGGAAGTCAAGAAACACCTGGAGTAACAGGCAAATTTGGCCTTGGAGCACGGAATGAAGCAGGGCAAAGGCTAACAGAGTTTTGCCATGAGAACGCACTGGTCATAGCAAACACCCTCGTCCAACAACACAAGAGAAGACTCTGCACATGAACATCACCAGATGGTCAACTCCGAAATTAGATTGATAATATTCTTTGCAGCCAAAGATGGAGAAGTTCTATACAGTTAGCGAAAACAAGACCAGGAGCTGACTGTGGCTCAGATCATGAACTCCTTATTGCCAAATTCAGACTGAAATTGAAGAAACTAGGGAAAACCACTAGACCATTCAGTTCTGTTCAGTCGCTCAGTTGTGTCCGACTCTTTGTGACCCCATGAATCACAGCACGCCAGGCCTCCCCGTCCATCATCAGCTCCTGGAGTTCACTCAAACTCATGTCCATCGAGTTGGTGATGCGATCCATCCATCTCATTCTCTGTCGTCCCCGTCTCCTCCTGCCCCCAATCCCTCCTAGCATCAGAGTCTTTTCAAGTGAGTCAACTCGTCACATGAGGTGGCCAAAGTACTGGAGTTTCAGTTTTAGCATCAGTCCTTCCAATGAACACCCAGGATTGATCTCCTCTAGAATAGACTGGTTGGATCTCCTTGCAGTCCAAGGGACTCTCAAGAGTCTTCTCCAACACCATTCAGATATGACCTAAATCAAATCCCTTATGATTATATAGTGGAAGTGAGAAATAGATTTAAGGGACTAGAACTGATAGAGTGCCTGATGAACTATGGACAGAGGTTTGTGACACTGTACAGGAGACAGGGACCAAGATCATCCCCATGGAAAAGAATAGCAAAAAAGCAAAATGGCTGTCTGAGGAGGCCTTACAAATAGCTGTGAAAAGAAGAGAAGCGAAAAGCAAAGGAGAAAAGGAAAGATATAAGCATCTGAATGCAGAGTTCCAAAGAATAGCAAGGAGAGATAAGAAAACCTTCCTCAGCGATCAGTGCAAAGAAATAGAGGAAAACAACAGAATAGAAAAAACAAGAGATCTCTTCAAAAAGATAGATACCAAGGGAACATTTCATGCAAAGATGGGCTCAAGAAAGGGCAGAAATGGTGTGGACCTAATAGAAGCAGAAGATATTAAGAAGAGGTGGCAAGAATACACAGAAGATCTGTACAAAAAAGACCTTCATGACCAAGATAATCACAATGGTGTGATCACTGACCTAGAGCCAGACATCTTGGAATGTGAAGTCAAGTGGGCCTTAGAAAGCATCACTACGAACAAAGCTAGTGGAGGTGATGGAACTCCAGTTGAGCTCTTTCAAATCCTGAAAGATGATGCTGTGAAAGTGCTGCACTCAATATGCCAGCAGATTTGGAAAACTCAGTAGTGGCCACAGGACTAGAAAAGCTCAGTCTTCATTCCAATCCCAAAGAAAGGGAATGCCAAAGAATGCTCAAACTACCGCACAATTGCACTCATCTCACACGCTAGTAAAGTCATGCTCAAAATTCTCCAAGCCAGGCTTCAGCAATATGTGAACCGTGAACTTCCAGATGTTCAAGCAGATTTTAGAAAAGGCAGAGGCACCAGAGATCAAATTGCCAACATCCGCTGGAGCATGGAGAAAGCAAGAGAGTTCCAGAAAAACATCTATTTCTGCTTCATTGACTATGCCAAAGCCTTTGACTGTGTGGATCACAATAAACTGTGGAAAATTCAGAAACAGATGGGAATCCCAGACCACATGACCTGCCTCTTGAGAAACCTGTATGCAGGTCAGGAAGTAACAGTCAAAACTGTACGTAGAACAACAGACTGGTTCCAAATAGGAAAAGGAGTACGTCAAGGTGGTATATTGTCACCCTGCTTATTGAACTTATATGCAGAGTACATCATGAGGAACGTTGGGCTGGAAGAAGCACAAGCTGGAATCAAGATTGCCGGGAGAAATATCAATAACCTTAGATATGCAGATGACACCACCCTTATGGCAGAAACTGAAGAAGAACTAAAGAGCCTCTTGATGAAAGTGAAAGAGGAGAGTGAAAATGTTGGCTTGAAGCTCAACATTCAGAAAACAAAGATCATGGCATCTGGTCCCATCACTTCTTGGGAAATAGATGGGGAAACAGTGGAAACAGTGTCAGACTTTATTTTTTGGGGCTCCAAAATCACTGCAGATGCTGATTGCAGCCATGAAATTAAAATACGCTTGCTCCTTGGAAGGAAAGTTATGACCAACCTAGATAGTATATTAAAGAACAGAGACATTACTTTGCCAACAAAGGTCCGTCTAGTCAAGGCTGTGGTTTTTCCAGTGGTCATGTATGGATGTGAAAGTTGGACTGTGAAGAAAGCTGATCGCAGAAGAATTGATGCTTTTGAACTGTGGTGCTGGAGAAGACTCTTGAGAGTCCCTTGGACTGCAAGGAGATCCAACCAGTCCATTCTGAAGGAGATTGATCCTGGGTGTTCATTGGAAGGACTGATGCTAAAGCTGAAACTCCAATACTTTGGCCACCTCATGCGAAGAGTTGACTCACTGGAAAAGACTCTGATGCTGGGAGGGATTGGGGGCGGGAGGAGAAGGGGACAACAGAGAATGAGATGGCTGGATGGCATCACCGACTCGATGGACATGAGTTTGAGTGAACTCCGGGAGTTGGTGATGGACAGGGAGGCCTGGCATGCTGTGATTCATGGGGTTGCAAAGAGTCGGTCACTACTAAACGACTGAACTGAACTGACCAGAGACTGATGGAAGTCCAACTATAGTATAAAACATGACTCAGTCATGTCTGACTCTTTGCAACTCTTTGGACTGTAGCCTGTCAGGTTCCTGGTCCATGGGGATTCTCCAGGCAAGAATACTGGAGTGGGTTGCCACGCCCTTCTCCAGGGGATCTTCCACCCAGGGATTGAACCTACAGCTCCTGCACTGCAGGCTGATTCTTTTTTTTTTATGTAATTAATTTATTTTTTATTGGAGGCAAATTATTTTACAATATTATATTGGTTGGTTTTGCCATACATTGATATGAATTTGCCCCGGGTTTACATAATATATTACATTATATTATATATCAGAAATGATTGATTTTTTATGAAATATAGAGTTCAATAAACTTTTCAGTAAAGTACTAAATAACAAATATGTTATGCTTTGCAGGTACATTTAGTTTTGATCACACATTCTCATTCTTTTCTATGTGTATGTTTGTATGTGTAAACAATTCATTAAAATTTTAAATGAAAAACAAAATAAAAAATATAAAACATGAGAAAAGTAGAAAAGAAGATATATAAGCATGACACTGTTTAATTGGGAAAATTAGAAGAAAAAGAATTTCTAAATAAGTTGAATACTGTAAATGACTAGAAAAATAAAATGGTGATCAGAAAACTAGTGTTTAAGATTTCATAATGGAATAGTTCCAGGTAGCAACAAGTTTCATGATTTAGCCAGAGGTAAGGGTGGCTCAAGTAGAGGAAAGTAAAGCTCTCTAAAGTTGAAATCAGGGATACTGCCATCTATTAAAACATAGCCAGTGATGACAAGGGGACAATATCGAAGTATATGAGTGCAAAGGAAAACTACAAGTCATATTCTAAAAGTGCTAATGATCATATGCAAATGTCATCAACAGGTAACAAGTTGGAAGATAAGAGGATAGTGTAGCTAGATCACATGAATTTCAAGAGAATAAACATTCATAGAACAGGAGAGCAACAGGGGGATAAGCATACATATTTTCTCCCTAGTCTCTTAATATGTGAAAGCAGTTTGCACCTATCTCCCCAATTCTCTGTTAAGCAGATAGACATGAAATGTTCACTAAACAAATAAAGGAGGATTACCTACTCAGTCATAACCATATTCATTCCTTCATGCAGAAGCCATCTGAATACCAGGAAGGAGCTAATGATAGGTTCCTAACTCAATTCCCTAAGAAAGAGAGCAGGTTGCCATTTTTAAAAGGTTGCCATTTTTGAGACTTGGAAAGATGAACCTAGGCTCTGATGTGTGTCCCTATTTTAATACATTTTCACATAATAAATACCTTTTCCTCTGAAGGGCCCATTTGATTGTGAATCTTTTCCTTCAGTGGAAATAACAATACTTTCCAGTTAGGCCTCACAATAGAACTTTCCTTCAAAGTTCCTTCCTGATGAGCACATAGAATGCCAGAATATCCATTTTCTAAAGTCAATCTCCTCTTCCTTAATTGACCTTCCAATGAATCTTTGTAGAAGATTTGGTCTAGATTTTGCAGCCTCTAACACAACAAAGAACGGGCTTCCCTGGTGGCTCAGCTGGTAAAGAATCCACCTGCAATGTGGGGGACTTGAATTCAATCCCTGGGTTGGAAAAATCCCTTGGAGAAGGGAATGGCTACACACTCTGGTATTCTGGCCTGGAAACTGTATGTCCCTGGGGTCACAAACAGTCAGACACTGAGCGACTTTCAAAACAAACAAACAAAGAACTGGAGAGACATATATTCATCTTTACCAAGACAAATTAAGCTATACCACCAAAAGCTTTGATTTCCATTACTACACTGACACATCATTTTAACCCTAATTATGTAAAGTTTATGTTTCAGTGCCTACCTAATATTTCTCTCCTGAAATAACGCTAGAGAAGATACCAGATGCAAAGATACTTCTCTATTTGCTTACTCTAGTTTACTGAATCCTTAATCTGGCTTTAACCTATCTCTTTCATCTCTGCTTATACTGCTTTCCTGTATGCTAAGTCGCTTCAGTCATGTTTGACTCTTTGCGATCCAATGGACTATAGCCCGCCAGGCTCCTCTGTCCTTGGGATTCTCCAGGAAGAATACTGAAGTGGGCTGCCATGCCCTTCTTCAGGGGATCTTCCCAAACCAGAGAGCAAACCCGGGTTTTCCACAAGCACGCAGATCCTTTACTATCTGAGCCACCAGGGAAGATCTCAGTTCAGTTCAGTCGTTCAGTCGTGTCCGACTCTTTGCAACCCCATGAATCACAGCACGCCAGGCCTCCCTGTCCATCACCAACTCCTGGAATTCACTCAAACTCATGTCCATCGAGTCGGTGATCCCATCCAGCCATCTCATTCTCTGTCATTCCCGTCTCCTCCCACCCCCAATCCCTCCTAGCATCAGACTCTTTTCCAGTGAGTCAACTCATCGCATGAGGTGGCCAAAGTATTGGAGTTTCAGCTTTAGCATCAGTCCTTCCAATGAATACCCAGGATTGATCTCCTCCAGAATGGACTGGTTGGATCTCCTTGCAGTCCAAGGGACGCTCAAGAGTCTTCTCCAACACCACAGTTCAAAAGCATCAATTCTTTGACAATCAGCTTTCTTCACAGTCGAACTCTCACTTCCATACATGACTACGGAAAAAACCATAGCCTTGACTAGACGGAACTTGGTTGGCAAAGTAATGTCTCTGCTTTTTAATATACTGTCTAGGTTGGTCATAACTTTCCTTCCAAGGAGTAAGCGTCTTTTAATTTCATGGTTGCAATCAGCATCTGCAGTGATTTTGGAGCCCCAAAAAATAAAGTCCGACACTGTTTCCACTGTTTCCCCATCTATTTCCCATGAAGTGATGGGACCAGATGCCATGATCTTCGTTTTCTAAATGTTGAGCTTCAAGCCAACCTTTTCACTCTCCTCTTTCACTTTCATCAAGAGGCCTTTGAGTTCCTCTTCACTTTCTGCCATAAGGGTGGTGTCATCTGCATATCTGAGGTTATTGATATTTCTCCCGGCAATCTTGATTTCAGCTTGTGCTTCTTCCAGCCCAGCATTCCTCATGATGTACTCTGCATATAAGTTAAATAAGCAGGGTGACAATATACAAAATTGATGTACTCCATTTCCTATTTGGAACCAGTCTGCTGTTCCATGTCCAGTTCTAACTGTTGCTTCCTGACCTGCATACAGGTTTCTCAAGAGGCAATATTGCAAAGAGCAATATTGCATAGAAACCTGGAATGTTAGGTCCATGAATCAAGGCAAATTGGAAGTGGTCAAACAGGAGATGGCAAGAGTGAACGTCGGCATTCTAGGAATCAGTGAACTAAAATGGACTGGAATGGGTGAATTTAACTCAGATGACCATTATATCTACTACTGTGGGCAGGAATCCCTTAGAAGAAATGGAGTAGCCATCATGGTCAACAAAAGAGTCCGAAATGCAGTACTTGGATGCAATCTCAAAAACGACAGAATGATCTCCGTTCGTTTCCAAGGCAAACCATTCAATATCACAGTAATCCAAGTCTATGCCTCAACCAGTAATGCTGAAGAAACCGAAGTTGAACGGTTCTATGAAAGCCTACAAGACCTTTTAGAACTACCACCCAAAAAAGATGTCCTTTTCATTACAGGGGACTGGAATGCAAAAGTAGGAAGTCAAGAAACACCTGGAGTAACACGCAAATTTGGCCTTGGAGCACGAAATGAAGCAGGGCAAAGGCTAATAGAGTTTTGTCAAGAGAATGCACTGGTCACAGCAAACACCCTCTTCCAACAACACAAGACAAGACTCTACTCTACACATGGACATCACCAGATGGTCAACACCGAAATCAGATTGATTATATTCTTTGCAGCCAAAGAAGGAGAAGCTCTATACTATTAGCAAAAACAAGACCAGGAGCTGACTGTGGCTCAGATCATGAACTCCTTATTGCCAAATTCAGACTGAAATTGAAGAAAGTAGGGTAAACCACTAGACCTTTCAGATATGACCTAAATCAAATCCCTTATGATTATACAGTGGAAGTGAGAAATAGATTTAAGGGTCTAGATCTGATAGGTAGAGTGCCTGATGAACTCTTGATGGAGGTTCGTGACACTGTACAGGAGACAGGGACCAAGACCATCCCCATGGAAAAGAAATGCAAAAAAGCAAAATGGCTGTCTGAGGAGGCCTTACAAATAGCTGTGAAAAGAAGAGAAGCGAAAAGCAAAGAAGAAAAGGAAAGATATAAGCATCTGAATGCAGAATTCCAAAGAATAGCAAGGAGAGATAAGAAAGCCTTCCTCAGCGATCAATGAAAGAAATAGAGGAAAACAACAGAATAGGAAAAACAAGAGATCTCTTCAAGAAAATTAAAGATATCAAGGGAACATTTCATGCAAAGATAAGCTTGATAAAGGACAGAAATGGTAGGGACCTAACAGAAGCAGAAGATATTAAGAAGAGGTGGCAAGAATACACAGATGAACTGTACAAAAAAGATCTTCATGATGAAGATAATCACGATGGCGTGATCACTCAAATCCTGAAAGAGGATGCTGTGAAAGTGCTGCACTCAATATGCCAGCAAATTTGGAAGACTCAGCAGTGGCCACAGGACTGGAAAAGGTCAGTCTTCATTCCAATCCCAAAGAAAGGCAATGCCAAAGAATGCTCAAACTACTGCACAGTTCCACTCATCTCACAGGCTAGTAAAGTCATACTCAAAATTCTCCAAGCCAGGCTTCAGCAATATGTGAACCGTGAACTTCCAGATGTTCAAGCAGATTTTAGAAAAGGCAGAGGCACCAGAGATCAAATTGCCAACATCCGCTGGATCATGGAGAAAGCAAGAGAGTTCCAGAAAAACATCTATTTCTGCTTCATTGACTATGCCAAAGCCTTTGACTGTATGGATCACAATAAACTGAGGGAAGATCTAGTTGGTAACTAAAATACAGTACACTGACCTTCTTTATTTCCCTCGCACAGCCAAATCTTTTTTAATTTTGTCTTCTACCTGGAGTGCTCCACCATCCAACCCTTCCCAGGTTTGGTTCCTTTTTATCTCACAGATCTCAGCTTAAAATCCTTGTCCAGAGAGACTTTCCTGACCACCTAAAGAAGCAAGTTTGTCCTTTTTTAGCACCATCAATAGTAGTTCCCTTTGGTAGGCTGAATAATGGTCCTCTAAAGTTGCCTACATCCTCAAAGTAGGTGGATATGCTACCATATAAGGCAAAAGACTACATATCATTCAGTTAAGAATCTAAGATGATTAGCCTGGACTAAACAAGTGGGATACAAAGTCAAGTGGGCCTTAGAAAGCACCACTGTGAACAAAGCTAGTGGAGGTGATGGAATTCCAGTTGAGCTAATTCAAATCCTAAAAGATGATGCTGTGAAAGTGCTGCACTCAATATGCCAGCAAATTCGGAAAACACAGCAATGGCCACAGGACTGGAAAATGTCAATTTATTTCATTTCAATCCCAAAGAAAGGCAATGCCAAAGAATGCTCAAACTACCACACAAGAAAGTGAAGAACTAAAGAGCCTCTTGATAAATATGAAAGAGGAAAGTGAAAAAGCTGGCTAAAACTCAACATTCAAAAAACTAAGATCATGGCATCTGATCCCATCACTTCTTGGCAAATAGATGGGGAAACAGTGGAAACACTGAGAGTCTTTATTTTCTTGGGCTCCAAAATCACTGCAGATGCTGATTGCAGCCATGAAATTACAAGACGCTTGCTCCTTGTCCAACCTACTTCAGTCAGTTCAGTTCAGTCGCTCAGTCGTGTCCAACTCTCCGCGACCCCATGAATCACAGCACGCCAGGCCTCCCTGTCCATCACCAACTCCCGGAGTACACTCAAACTCATGTCCACAGTCGGTGATGCAATCCAGCCATCTCATTCTCCGTCGTCCCCTTCTCCTCCCGCCCCCAACCTTTCCCAGCATCAGAGTCTTTTCCAGTGAGTCAACTCGTCGCATGAGGTGGCCAAAGTATTGCAGTTTCAGCTTCAGCATCAGTCCTTCCAATGAACACCCAGGATTGATCTCCTTTAGAATGGACTGGTTGGATCTCCTTGCAGTATAAGGGACTCTCAAGAGTCTACTCCAACACCACAGTTCAAAAGCATCGATTCTTCGGCGATCAGCTTTCTTCACAGTCCAACTCTCACATCCATACATGACCACGGGAAAAACCATTGCCTTGACTAGACGGACCTTGGTTGGCAAAGTAATGTCTCTGCTTTTTAATATACTATCAAGGTTGGTCATAACTTTCCTTCCAAGGAGCAAGCGTCTTTTAATTTCATGGCTGCAATCAGCATACGCAGTGATTTTGGAGCCCCCCAAAATAAAGTCTGACACTGTGTCCACTGTTTTTCCATCTATTTCCAATGAAGTGATGGGACCAGATGCCATGATCTTCGTTTTCTGAATGTTGAGCTTCAAGCCAACCTTTTCACTCTCCTCTTTCACTTTCATCAAGAGGCTTTTGAGTTCCTCTTCACTTTCTGCCATAAGGGTAGAGTCATCTGCATATCTAAGGTTATTGATATTTCTCCCAGCAATCTTGATTCCAGCTTGTGCTTCTTCCAGCCCCGCGTTCCTCATGATGTACTCTGAATATAAGTTAAATAAGCAGGGTGACAATATACCACCTTGATGTACAACTTTTCCTATTTGGAACCAGTCTGTTGTTCCATGTCCAGTTCTAACTGTTGCTTCCTGACCTGCATACAGGTTTCTCAAGAGGCAGGTCAAGTGGTCTGGGATTCCCATCTCTTTCAGAATGTTCCACAGTTTATTGTGATCTACACAGTCAAAGGCTTTGGCATAGTCAATGAAGCAGAAATAGATGTTTTTCTGGAACTCTCTTGCTTTCTCCATGATCCAGCGGATGTTGGCAATTTGATCTCTGGTGCCTCTGCCTTTTCTAAAACCTGCTTGAACATCTGGGAGTTCATGGTTTACATACTGCTGAAGTCTGGCTTGGGGAATTTTGAGCATGACTTTACTAGCGTGTGAGATGAGTACAATTGTGCGGTAGTTTGAGCATTCTTTGGCATTGCCTTTCTTTGGGATTGGAATGAAGACTGACCTCTTCCAGTCCTGTGGCCACTGCTGAGTTTTCCAAATCTGCTGGCATATTGAGTGCAGCACTTTCACAGCATCATCTTTCAAACTTGAAATAGCTCAACTGGAATTCCATCACCTCCACTAGCTTTGTTCGTAGTGATGCTCTCTAAGGCCCACTTGACTTCACATTCCAAGATGTCTGGCTCCAGGTGAGTGATCACACTATCGTGATTATCTTCGTCATGAAGCTCTTTTTTGTACAGTTCTTCTGTGTATTCCTGCCACCTCTTCTTAATATCTTCTGCTTCTGTTAGGTCCCGGCCCTGGTGGCGCAGACGCGACGCGAGAGACGCCGGCCCCGCCGCAACGAACCACGCAAAGAGGTGCGGCTGTGAGGAGCTACCCCACGCCTGAGGCCACGGCCGGTGGCCGAGAGGAGCTACTCCACGTCCAACAGGCGGTGGCTGCACGGGCGCAGGAGGGCCGAGAGGAGCTACTCTGCGTTCAAGGTCAGGAGGGGCGGCCTTGAGGAGATACCCCTCGTCCAAGGTAAGGTACAGCGGCTGCACTTTGCTGGAGCGGCTGTGAAGAGATTTTCCACGACCAAGGTAAGAGAAACCCAAATAAGATGGTAGGTATTGCTAGGGGGCACCAGAGGGCAGACAAACTGAAATCATAATCACAGGAAACTAGCCGATCTGATCACAGGGACCACAGCCGAATGTGGTCCACTGGAGAAGGGAATGGCAAACCACTTGAGTATGCTTGCCTTGAGAACCCCATGAACAGTAACAAAGGGAAAAATGATAGGATACTGAATGAGGAATTCCCCAGGTCGGTAGGTGCCCAGTATGCTACTGGAGCTCAGTGGAGAAATAACTATAGAAGGAATAAAGGGATGGAGCAAAAGCAAAACCAATACCCAGTTGTGGATGTGACCAGTGATGGAAGCAAGGTCCGGTGCTATAAAGAGCAATATTGCATAGGAACCTGGAATGTTAGGTCCATGAATCAAGGCAAATTGGAAGTGGTCAAACAGGAGATGGCAAGAGTGAACGTCGACATTCTAGGAATCAGTGAATTAAAATGGACTGGAATGGGTGAATTTAACTTGGATGACCATTATATCTACTACTGTGGGCAGGAATCCCTTAGAAGAAATGGAGTAGCCATCATGGTCAACAAAAGAGTCCGAAATGCAGTACTTGGATGCAATCTTAAAAATGACAGAATGATTTCTGTTCATTTCCAAGGCAAACCATTCAATATTACAGTAATCCAGGCCTATGCCCCAACCAGTAATGCTGAAGAAGCCGAAGTTAATCGGTTCTATGAAGACCTACAAGACCTTTTAGAACACCCAAAAAAGATGTCCTTTTCATTATAGGGGACTGGAATGCAAAAGTAGGAAGTCAAGAAACACCTGGAGTAACACGCAAATTTGGCCTTGGAGCACGAAATGAAGCAGGGCAAAGGCTAATAGAGTTTTGTCAAGAGAATGCACTGGTCATAGCAAACACCCTCTTCCAACAACACAAGAGAAGACTCTACACATGGACATCACCAGATGGTCAACACCGAAATCAGATTGATTATATTCTTTGCAGCCAAAGATGGAGAAGCTCTATACAGTTAGCAAAAACAAGACCAGGAGCTGACTGTGGCTCAGATCATGAACTCCTTATTGCCAAATTCAGACTGAAATTGAAGAAAGTAGGGAAAACCACTAGACCATTCAGATATGACCTCAATCAAATCCCTTATGATTATACAGTGGCAGTGAGAAATAGATATAAGGGACTAGATCTGATTGATAGAGTGCCTGATGAACTCTGGACGGAGGTTCATGACATTGTACAGGAGACAGGGACCAAGACCATCCCCACGGAAAAGAAATGCAAAAGAGCGAAATGGCTGTCTGAGGAGGCCTTACAAATAGCTGTGAAAAGAAGAGAGGTGAAAAGCAAAGGAGAAAAGGAAAGATATAAGCATCTGAATGCAGAGTTCCAAAGAATAGCAAGAAGAGATAAGAAAGACTTCCTCAGTGATCAATGCAAAGAAATAGAGGAAAACAACAGAACAGGAAAAACAAGAGACCTCTTCAAGAAAATTAGAGATTCCAAGGGAACATTTCATGTCCAACCTAGACAACATATTAAAAAGCAGAGACATTACTTTGCTGACAAAGGTCATCTAGTCAACGTTATGGTTTTTCCAGTAGTCATGTATGGATGTGAGAGTTGGACTATAAAGAAACCTGAGCACCCAAGAAATGATTCTTTCAAACTGTGGTGCTGGAGAAGATTCTTGAGAGTCCTTTGGACTGCAGGGAGATCAAACCAGTCCATCCTTAAGGAAATCAGTTCTGAATATTAATTGGAAGGATTGATACTGAAGCTGAAGCTCCTATACTCTGGCCACCTGATGCAAAGAACTGACTCATTGGAAAAGATGCTGATGCTGGGAAAGATTGAAGGTGGCGACTGAAGATGAGATGGTTGGATGGCATCACCAAGTGGATGGACTTGAGTTCGAGCAATCTCTGGGAGTTGGTGATGGACAGGGAAGTCTGGCGTGCTGCAGTCCATGGAGTCGCAAAGAGTTGGACAGGACAGAGTGACTGAACTCCAAACAAGTGGGTCTAATACAATCACAAGAGTAGTATATGATTCTATAAGCAGGAGGATCATTGTCAAAGAGAGGAAATATGATGATGGGAAAAGTTAGAGTTTTGCACTTTGAAAATGGAGAATGGGCCCATAAGTCAAAGAGCACAGGAGGAATATAGAAGCTGGAAAAAAGCAAGAGAATGAATACTCCCCTAGATTCCCAGAGAATGAATAGCTCAGCTGACACCTTGATTTTGGCTCAGTGAAATCTGTATCAGACAGTAACCTCCACAACTACAAGATAATAAATTTGAGTTAAGTTGTTGTTGTTGTTTAGTTGCTAAAGTTATGTCCAAATCTTTTGCGACTCCATGGGCTGTAGCCCACCAGACTCCTCTCTCCATGGGACTTCCTAAGTAAGAACACTGGAGTGGGTTGCCACTTCCTTCTCCAGGGGACCTTCCTAACCCAGGGATCAAACCTGCATCTCCTGCACTGCAGGTGGAGTCTTTACCACTGAGCCAGAAGGGAAACCCTTTAAGTCACTAAGCTTTTGATAATTTGTTAGAGTGGCAATAGAAAACTAATACTCTGACACCTTTCTTATTTTATTCATTTATATTTCATGGGTCTCTCCTCACTATAATGCAAACTCTCTAAGGACAAAAGCCTTATGTTTTATACTCATTTCTGTTCATAGAGCTGTGCATGAAACACAGTAAGCACTCAATAAAATTGAATTGAGTGAATAACACAAAATTTGCATTTTGTCTGCCAAAGAATTTTATTCTATCCCTAGACTTCAAACTTTATGCTTTCTGACTGGGAAAGGAAAAAGAAATGCTTGGCAGAGATAAATGTGCATTGGCCATTTAAGTCTCAGTATTAGAGGATTGTCATGGTTAGTGATTCCTATACTAACAATCTGCTCCTTCTCATTTTGCTTTAGCTCCCTTATAAAAAGGACAAGATGTTGCAATCCTTTTCCAAGGCACATGCTGTTGGGTTTCGAGTCTTCGGATCTCCATGTAGTCTATTAACTGGAGAGTTGACATAATTATCTTTAGAGCTATAAACGGTGGAGGAGCTGCCATCACCTTATCTGGAATTTATTGGGAATTGAAAAATTATTTCATCATTGGTTATTTTTCTAGGGATATGTGAAAAATTCCTGGAAATACTGATTTTCAAATACACCTCAATATTTGCAGGTTTTAGCACATAAATATAGCAACCATTTTGCTTCTATTTTTAGACTGAGACACTATTTATGAACTTTCACAAGACGGTTGCTGTGGACCATGTCAAAACAACATTGCCAAGTCTCTCTAACCACGGACCTAACTTCCCCTGGGCCTATGTATCTCCAGAGCTGGGCTGGTGGAGGACACAGTTGAGAAGACTGAGACAGAGTTAAGAGCTTTCAGTTTAAAAGTTATCTTTTGTTAGAGATTCTCACCAGTTCTAGTCTCATGGATTTTACTTATTTTTAATCAAAATCTTATTGTCAGTGGTTGATCTCAGTCTTGTCTATATCCAGTGTTTCTAATCCAATGGTTATATCCTGATTTAGTAAGATTGAGATAGTAAATTTTAAGTATTGAGAAACAAACAACAACAAAAAGCCTTAACCTTAGAATGTCAACGAGAAATTCAAAATAGAATATAAAAAGGCTATTTGGAAACATTCAACTTATATGTTAGAAATGCTATTCTGCCTCCAAAAAGCCTAAGTTTAGTCAATAAATTTTCTAGACTCTGGGTTTAACCATGAGAATTAATAAGAGACATATTTGGGAGATTTAAGCACAATATTATAGCTGTACTTTTTTTAAAAAAGAATTACAGAACACAAATTTCTATCAATGTCTGTAAATATTCTCTCAGATTTATCATTCCAGTTTATTATTTTAAATTTGGTGAAGTCTTATATGACCAGATCTAGTTATTTCTCCTTTTATAGTTTATCTGAATAAAAGTATTAAGTAAAACATATAGGAAAATATTTTGCACCAGGTTTTCTCAATATCTGTTCCAATTCATGAATTCTAATATAATCACTCCCGTTAAACCCAGGGCCATAAGGATCTTACAAAATCTCACATAGGAACCTTCTTGACAATTTTGACTCAGATTAAGTACTTCAAACTCCACCTGCCATCCATCCTCTCATAACATTTTCCACTCAGGATCTCTCCAATATTCATTACTTTGGCTTCATACTATAATTTTTTCCCCTCACTCTATCCATTTTGAATTATGAATTCTGGCTGGTTTCTCTTTCGCTCTCTCTCTCACTCCTCGTCCTTTCGCCTTTTATTAAATTAATACAAAAAAGTAAACAATACAATTGTTACCAAAAACTAACAGCAAACAAAAACAATAGCACTAGTGCATAGTGCAGGTGCATCTCTGGATTTCAGTCTCAAGAATTCAGCAGGATAAACCTGCAGCTGATTCACCTAAATGATTCCAAAAGATGTTCCTCTTCAAGTCAGATTGTTCATTTGAGAGTTTTGTTTCTTGAGGCAGGTCTGTATCACTACAAGCCTTTTTTATAACTTTCTGTTGGATTCTATGGATTTTAGAATGTTTCATTTTCATTTTCTATTTGTCTTGAGGTATATAATTCTTTGTTATTCTTTCTGCCTTTAGAATTCTTTCTTTAGCTTTTGCTATTTTAATTAGGTCTTGACGTGAGTCTGTTTGGGTTTATATCATCAGGGACCCTCTGCTATTCCTGTACCTGGATATCTGCTTCCTTCTTCAGGTTTGGGTTGTTTTAAGCCATAATTTCATCAAATATATTTTCAACACCCCTTTCTCTTATCCTTCTAGGACCCCTATCATGTAAATGTTGTCAAAGTTATGTTGTCCCAGATATCTCTTAAACAGATGTTTTCATGTTTCTTTTTGCTCTTCTGATTAGGTGATTTCCATTATTCTATCTTCTAGATCATTTATCTATTCTTCTGTGTCACTTAGTCAGCTATAATTCTTTCTAGTGTGTTTTTCATTGCAGTTTCTGTATTCTTCAGTTCTATTAATTTTTATATTTTCTAGTTCCTTGTTAAATGCCTTACATATTTGTCTACTTTTTTCCATAATTCACTTAGCATTCTTATTACTAGTGCTTTGAACTCTTTATCTGGTAAATTGTTAATGTTTGTTAATTTTTTCAGGGGTTTTTCTCTTGCTCTTTCATTTGAAACAAATCCCTCTGTCTTCTTATTTTGCTTAACTTTCTCATCTTTAGAAAACTAGGTGCAATAGTTGTCTACTGTGCTCTTGCAGGGGTGTCCCTGTATGGGAGCATCCCTATGGTTTGTGAATGCCCAGCAACTTTGGTGGAAGAGCTGGATCTGACATAAATGCAATCTCTTTCCTAAGGGTGTACTGGTAACTGTCACCTTGGTAGCAAGTGGAGATAGAGCTAGAATTACTGGGCCAGAGCCAGGTGTGAACAGGTGCTTCCTCTGTTCAGTAGTTGTCACTGCCCTATTTAGGACAGGAGCAGGTACCAAGTTGCTGGAGCAGAAGCCCTGGGAGCCAGGTCCGAGCTGGCTGTCCCCACTGCCAGCACTGGCAATCTCACCAGCGGGTAGCAGTGCTGGGGCAACATTGGTGATATGGTGCTCAGCTTGGACCATGGAACAGGCTGTGGAGGCTGGGTCACAGAGAGAGACTGGGCTGCTTCTGATAGACTGCTTGTGTTAGCATCAGTAATGCTCCCCGCACTGTGCTCAGATACCCCTTGAGTCTGAGCTGTGCTTGTCTCAGAGTCAAGGCCTCTCCTCGGTTGCAACAGCCCTCACCCCAGTGTGGAGCTGCATTGTGAAGCAAGTGAACCTGGAGCAGTTGCTCTGCTTGGGCTGGGGTGCACACTGGGGCCACCTTGGGAAACCGATCATCTATGCTTACAGTTTTAATCCACCCTCTCCATCATGCTCACGGTGTAAGCAAACTTGTGTGCACTTTTCACAAGTGAGTCCAGACTTCCCATAGCTCTCCTATTAGTCCCTCCAGTCCTCCAACCAGTCAAGGGAACTGTCTTCGAAGTGTCAGAACCCAGGGTTGGGGTGCCCAATATGTGGCTCTAACTGCTCACTCCCCAGGGAGGTTCTCTGTCCATGCAATCTCGCTTCTCTTATGAGTACCCTCCGAAGGGCACTGATCACTTCTCTTCCATTCCAATCAAATTCTGTGTGGATCTGTAACAGCCTTGGCCATACAGGAGTCTTTCTGCCAGTCTCCTGTTAGTTTTCAGTGAGAACCCTTCCATGTGTAGATGTATTTTTGATGTGTTCATGGGAGGAAGTGAGTTTTGCATCCTCCTACTCCCACCATCTTGATCTCACTATAATCTTTCAGTTTCTCAGTTTTCCATTTCTTTCAACAATACTATGTAGTTTTCAGTTTGTCTTACGATTCTTTTGTTAAGTTTATTCCAAAGCATTTTATTCTTTCAGATGCTATTATATTATTTCTTTCTTCACATATTATAATAATTCATTCTCTGTTATGCTCCCTCCTTTCATGTCCCTTGCACCCCTTATATCTGCATTCCATGTTTGATAGGTCTATTATTCACCTTGTCAGTGGAGAAGAGAATTTCCATGAATGGATGAACAACTTGCTGTGTCTCTTAGTGTACAGTCCCAAACAATGACGCTTTCTAATAAAGACATATTCATACTAATTTATTAAAGCTTTATATTTCTTCCTTTAAAACATGCTCTTTTCTTTTAACTAATTAATCATTAAATGAGTTAGTATACCCCTGGATAATTAAGAGTTGGACATACTACTTTTGTGCAAGTTTCCAGGTATTCTTTGCTTTATCCAGTACAAAATGGAAAACAAATGATTATACATATAAAAAGATATTGAAATATTTGAGACTTATATTTGAAGCTAAGTTGAAGTCATTTGAGCACTGACACACTCTCAGTAAAAAAACTTAGGATTTGCTGGGATGAAGTAACAAGAGCGATATTTTCGAACCCAATAGTTTCATTTTTCTTAACATTAGTCTCATATTGATCTAAAGAGTAATTCCATCTATTTTATAACAGAATGAGAGAAACTAGACAGAAGCAAGTATAATATAGAAGGGATGAGTAGGAAACAAGTTAAAGAATTCAAAATTTAGACAGTAAAGTTCATCTAGGGGAAATACTAAAGAAATTATGAATTTTTAACCTTGAAAAGATTCAGAGTTGATTATCTAATTGCTTTAATATATTAAACCAAAGGTAATAACCTGTATTTCCTGTCCACTGGGAAATAAGCTGGCAACAAGAAAATTATATTTTAGAAAAAAAGAAGTTATTTTAGATATAAAGGATATATTGACCGTAAAATGATTAGAACAGAAAATAAATTATGTAAAAGTTTTAAAATGCTTTCTAGTGAGGACCAGGATAACATAGTAAATGGACATCAGCTTTCTCATGGGTGGCTTAGGTAGTTGTGATAAGTTTCAAGTAAGATGGATCTAGCACCTTTTTCTATTTCTGAGGTTCCCCAACTCATCTGCATTATACTCTGTTAGCCTTCAACTAGTGGTTATATTTTTAAAGGGTAATATAACCCCAAACTCAGCTATCAGAGTATTACTAAGTAAAAAAGAAAGCAATCACACACACACACGCCTATATATATGGCACTTTATTTCCACATTCAGTAATTCATTTAGTTATAAAAATAGACCTCATTGGAAAGTAGGTAAGAATAATTTTTTATAATATATGTTATGATTCCAAAAATATTTTTATACAGCAATTCCTCCTGTGTCTAATGTGTTTAGTTGTAGTAGCCACGGAAAAACCTCAAGAAGTATTAGATTTTGCAGATTCAACACATTTTAATTTTAGAATCAAAAGAGCAGCCAAGAATCTAATTTCCTACCCTAGAATGTAGAGCTGAACATAGCGTTTGGAGATAAATACCAGAAAAATCACTTCTGCAGAACATGACTTCATAGCACTACTGTTCTACCCAGAAGATGAACAATCTGTGATATCTGATACTAATTGAATAGATGATTAATTGGGCTGCATAATTATCCAAAGTAAAAACACACAGGTATACAGCCACTGAGTCTTATTTTGGTTATTAGCAATTTTAGTGTCCATAAGTATTTAAGATGATTGTTAATGGACAAAACCATAACTTGTCTTAATTTGCAAAATGTTCAGAGGAATTCAGTTACATTAAAAATAAAAACCTGGATATTCACAAGAAAAGAATGAAGTTGGATTCTTACCTAACACTGTACACAGAATTAACTTAAAATGGATCAAATATCTAAATGGAAGCCATAAGCTATAAAACTCTTAAAAGAAAACACAGAGCAAAACCTTACAAAATTGAATTTGGCAGTGATTTCTTGCATATGTCACCAAAGGCTCATCAACAGGAGAAAAAATGGTCATTGGATTTCATGAAAATTTTTTAAATGTGTACATCAAATGATAGTATCAACACAGTAAAAGGGCAACCTCAGATAAAGAATCTCAGAGAAAAGATTCCTTAATGATGAGCCCCCTCTCCACTAAATAAGGTATAGAAATGGTGAATAAGCACATGAAAAAATGGTCAACATTAATAATAATTAGGAAAATGAAAATGAAAACTACAATGAGATACCACCTCATACCCATTAGGATTACTACTACCAAAAAATCAGAAAATAAATATTAGTGAGGATCTGGAGAAATTAAAACCCTTGTGTATATTTGGTAGGACTATAAAACATTATAGCTGTATAAAAACGTACAGTTTTTCCTCAAAAAATTAAAAATAAAAATACCATATCAAGCAGTTCTACTTTGGGTATATACCCAAAAGAACAGAAACCAAGGTCTCAAAGAAATAATGGTTCTTCCACGTGCATAGCATCTTTATTCAGCTAAAATGTGGAAGTCCCCAATTCTCCACTGACAGGAGAACAGATAGGGAAAACTCAGAATAAACATATAATGGAATACTGAAATTCTGACATATGCTACAACATGGATAAAACTCGAGGACATCATGCTAAGTGAATTAAATCAGACAAAGACAAATATTGTGTGATATTATTTATATGTGGAACAAAAAGAAAAAGGACACACACTGTTATAATACCATTTATATGAGGTACTTCGGTTCAGTTGACTTGCTGAGTCATGTCCAACTTTTTGCAACCCCGTTGACTGACGCATGACAGGATTCCCTGTCCATCACCAACCCCCAGAGCCTGCTAAAACTCATGTCCATCACTTGGTGATGCCATATAACCTGATGCCATATAACCATCTCATCCTCTGTTGTCCCCTTCTCCTCCTGCCTTCACTCTTTCCCAGCATCAGGGTTTTTTCCAATGAGTCAGTTCTTAGCCTCAGGTGGCCAAAGTATTGGAGTTTCACTTCAGCATTAGTCCTTCCAATGAATATTCAGGACTGATTTCCTTTAGGATGGACTGGTTGGATCTCCTTGCAGTCCAAGGGACACTCAAGAGTCTTCTCCAACACCATAGTTCAAAAGCATCAGTTCTTCGGCGCTCAGCTTTCTTTATAGTCCAACTCTCACATCCATACATGACCTCTGGAAAAACCATAGTCTTGACTAGATGGACCTTTGTTGGCAAAGTAATGTCTCTGCTTTTTAATATGCTGTCTAGGTTGGTCATAACTTTCCTTCCAAAGAGTAAGCATCCTTTAATCTCATGGCTGCAATCAGCATCCGCAGTGATTTCGGAGCCCCAAAAATAAAGTCAGCCACTGTTTCCACTGTTTCCCCATCTATTTGCCATGAAGTGATGGGACCAGATGCCATGATCTTCGTTTTCTGAATGTTGAGCTTCAAGCCAACTTTTTCACTCTCCTCTTTCACTTTCATCAAGAGGCTCTTTAGTTCTTCTTCACTTTCTGCCATAAGGGTGGTGTCATCTGCATATCTGAGGTTATTGATATTTCTCCTGGCAATCTTCATTCCAGCTTGTGCTTCATCCACCAGCGTTTCTCATGATGTACTCTGCATTTAAGTTCAATAAGCAGGGTGACAATAAATAGCCTTGACATATTCCTTTTCCTATTTGGAACCAGTCTGTTGTTTCATGTCAAGTTCTAACTGTTGCTTCCTGACCTGCATACAGGTTTCTGAAGAGGCAGGTCAGGTGGTCTGGGATTCCCATCTCTTGAAGAATTTTCCACAGTTTATTGTGATCCACATAGTCAAAGGCTTTGGCATAGTCAATAAAGCAAAAGTGGATGTTTTTCTGGAACTCTCTTGCTTTTTCGATGATCCAGTAGATGTTGGCAATTTGATCTCTGGTTCCTCTGCCTTTTCTAAAACCAGCTTGAACACAGAGGTTCAGTTTTACAAGATGAAAATAGTTAATGAAGATGGATGGCAGTGATGGTTATGCATTATGTATGTATTTAATACCACTGAATTATATACTTAAAAATTGTTAAGACGGTAAATTTTGTGGTATGTGTATTTTACCACAATAAAAATAAACTGCAAAAACCAATGTATCTAAAAAAAGAGAGAGAGAACAATCAGGCTGCATTGCAGAAAATGGATCATAAGATAGCAAGAATCGTTATGGTAAACCAATTTTGATTTGCTAGAGAGGGGTATTATGGAACTCAAAAGCTTAAGCCATGAAGAGAATTGGCGTAAGTTTCCATACATAAAGCTCCATTGCTCTCACAATGTAAACTAGTTTGAGTAGATTGCATGAGGCTGAGTTTCAGAGGGAAAAGAGAAATATACTCTCCTCTTCAGAGGCATAAATGGAGGGAGAAGTGGTGGACAACAGAATCCCTGGAAATGGCTTGTGGAAATCTATGCCTGGTTTACTAAATGAAGGCTCAGGAGGTAGAAACCTCATGGAAAAGTATCCCTTTTAAAAAAGGAAAAAAGGTATGGCTTCGGCAACATTTAAAAAGTTTAACCAGCCCCAGCCCCATCTGCAAGTGTCTCCCATATGGTCCCACACTGCAATGTCATGGCAGCAGCAGAGATAGTTGGAAATTATCATGTGTTGGAAGGAAGTTGGAAGCAGTCTTGGCTCCCATCCGTTAGAGACTGACAGGTAAAATATAGCAAATGAACACACATAAACAAAGCTACAAAGATGAATCTTAAAATGATAGGGTTTAGGGAAAACCTCAGAAATAGAATGAGATCTACAAGCTTACCATACATATACTAATCCACTCCCTTCATAATTATCAAGTATATGAAAATTCTTTGAATGCTTGTTTTTCCATCTATTCATTAAACAAATATTTAAGCCCCTATTATGTACCAGCCCCTGGGCTATGTGCAGGCTATTCAGCATTGAATAAGGCATATGTATGCCCTCAAGAAGCTTAAAATCTACTAGCAGAGGCAGAGAAGTATATAGTCAATCACAATGCAATTGAGTAATTATTCACCTTCATTTATTCTCCTTCTTACCTTGTTCATGTTTTTCCAGGTGGCATGTCAGTTTCATAAATGACACAAAGAAGTTTCACACTTAAGAGGCACCACAATAGTGCCTAAGAATTCAGATGGCTATCATAGCCTTTAAGTATGTCAACCAAGTGACCAGTGTCTTATACATTACTCCTTAGACAGCTGAAACTCATTAGTTGTCTTGGGCAGTCCCATGAAAAACGCCCTCCACCCAAACATGAACAACAGTAGGTCCTGACCTTAGTCAGAAAACAGACAACCAAATGTCCTGTGCACTATCCATCTGTGGTATTCACTACGACAACAAGAACCACTTCAAAAAACAATATGTGGCATTTGATAAAATAGAAGGTGCTGGAGGGAAGAGGCCATCAGTTCAGTGAAATTAGATCCAGCTGCAAGCCACTCAGGCCAGGGCTATCTGTAAATCGCTTTTTCCCCCTGCCCTGTACATTATTTAACAATCTACTACAGATCACAAGAGCACAGCCAAAAGCCATATGTTTGGCATCATGTGGACAGCATCTGGTATTTTTTAAGATACAACTAAAAACGTTGAAAACACAATAAAACAACTGTCATTCACTTAATGCTTGTGCTTATATCTCAGCTCATGGATGGTTTTATGACAAATAAACAGTTGCATAAAGTCTCAGTTTAGTCACCTTCCTTCATATATTTCTTTCCTTGGTGAATTACACTTTCATCTTTCCTTTTGGCTTTCTCCAAGGGTACTTTTATATAATGCATGTGTGCTACTGTAGAAGATGAAACATTGCTGTATATGCAGAATGAAACTGCCTTTTAAGGTAGCTTCAGCCAAGTCATCTACATAACAATAAATATTATTTACACTCAATTCTTTTTACTAAAAGTCAGGATGGGCCTGGATAATATGTTTCATAATGTCTAGAATTCAGGTTTATATTGGAGTAGGAAGGAAGAAACAAATGTGGTTGGCACTTGGGAAAGAGTAAGAGGGCAATTTGGAGGGACCTTCTAAATGATCTGTGAACTACCATTCCAGATCAAGTCTACCCTTTTATTTGAAAACTCATTTAGGTATTCTGACAAGAATACCTGTTAATAATTGGTAGCCCCAAAACAGTTTAGGTAAATCTTGGAAGAGTTGTAAGCCTCTTACTTATTGATTTAGGAAGACACTTAACTCCTTGCTTGAACAAATTCATGACACTGACTAATTCACTTCTTTGCATCTGTCCATACAGTAATGCTCTTAGCTTTAAAACTCTCAGATAGGGACATGTTCAGTTCAGCTCAGTTCAGTTCAGTCAATCAGTTGTGTCCCACTCTTTGCGACCCCATGAATCACAGCATACCAGGCCTCCCTGTCCATCACCAACTCCCGGAGTTCACTCAAACTCATGTCCATCGAGTCGGTGATGCCATCCAGCCATCTCATTCTCTGTCATCCCCGTCTCCTCCCACCCCCAATCACTCCCAGCATCAGAGTCTTTTCCAGTGAGTCAGCTCTTCGCATGAGGTGGCCAAAGTATTGGGGTTTCAGCTTTAGCATCAGTCCTTCCAATGAACACCCAGGATTGATCTCCTTTAGAATGGACTGGTTGGATCTCCTTGCAGTCCAAGGGACTCTCAAGAGTCTTCTCCAGCACCACAGTTCAAAAGCATCAATTCTTCGGCGATCAGCTTTCTTCACAGTCCAACTCTCACATCCATACGTGACCACGGGAAAAACCATAGCCTTGACCAGACAGACCTTTGTTGGCAAAGTAATGTCTCTGCTTTTTAATATGCTATCTAGGTTGGTCATAACTTTCCTTCCAAGGAGTAAGCGTCTTTTAATTTCATGGCTGTAATCAGCATCCGCAGTGATTTTGGAGCCCAAAAAAATAAAGTCTGACACTGTTTCCACTGTTTCCCCATCTATTTCCCATGAAGTGATGGGACCAGATGCCATGATCTTTGTTTTCTGAATGTTGAGCTTCAAGCCAACCTTTTCACTCTCCTCTTTCACTTTCATCAAGAGGCTTTTGAGTTCCTCTTCACTTTCTGCCATAAGGGTGGTGTCATCTGCATATCTGAGGTTATTGATATTTCACTCATGTTAGTTCAGTTCAGTTCAGTCGCTCAGTCATGTCCGACTCTCCGTGACCCCATGAATCACAGCACGCCAGGCCTCCCTGTCCATCACCAACTCCCGGAGGTCACTCAAACTCATGTCCACAGAGTCGGTGATGCCATCCAGCCATCTCATTCTCTGTGGCTGAATGGACTGGTTGGATCTCCTTGTGGTACAAGGGACTCTCAAGAGTCTTCTCCAACACCACAGTTCAAAAGCATCAATTCTTCGGCGATCAGCTTTCTTCACAGTCCAACTCTCACTCATGTTAGCTTTCTCAATTTGGATGCTTATTAAGGATAGTATACCAATTGCCTTTAAAAGCATTTAATATGTTACACCATATGGTGAAACTGTTAAAAGTTATTAGGACAAGTTTTTAATTTTAGTTAGAAAACCAAAGTTTAAAAATAGAAACTCTCAAAAAAAAAAAATAGAAACCTCTCTTCTGTAAAATTTGTATGTAATTCCCAAAATCAAAGTACACTGAGTATTAAGGTATGCAAAATCAAGGTACATCACATTTAAGTTTGATTCCTCTAACCACTTTTTCATACTATAGACATTTTTTCACTGTCATTTATTTGGAGGAGTTGCCAAGATGTTGCCTGTTCTGGGGGATACATACATTTCATGTCCCAGAAAAATATTGGTAGAGTTCACTGAGAGCTAGTACCAAAAAAAAAAAACGACAACAATTAGGATAGAGTTTTTAGCAGAGAGTAGAAAGGTTTAGAATATGCTTATATGGATAAAAACTAGAAAACAATTTTATTAGTTATTTAATTCATAACTAAAATTAAGTGATTATACTTTGGATTTATCTTTTTGTTAACATACTGAGTTCCTTAGCTTGTGCATGCATGCCCATTTTCTGCGGTTGTGTTCTCCTCTTTGTGACCTCATGGACCACAGCCCACCAGGCTCCTCTGTTCACAGAATTTAGCCACCAAGAATTCTGGAGTGGGTTGCCATGCCCTCCTCCAGGGGATCTTCTTGACCCAGGGAATCCGCATCTCCTGTGTCTCCTGCATTGCAGGTGGATTCTATACCGCTGAGCTACCGGGGAAGCCTCCTTAGCTGCGTTTCTCTAAATCTCTAAATAAATCACTGAGTCATTTTAAAAAAGAGATGTAATTTATCTACAGCAAGTTGTAAGTAATTGTTTAATTAGTGGTCATGTTTAATAGTGTTACTACATAGATTAAATTCCAAAAGCTTGACTTCGTTCAAGTGGAGAATGTCATTTCAAATCTTCTTGCTTCTCACCTTTGTGCTTTACACTTCATCTATATGCCAACCATAGTGCTTATCAAGATGCACTATAATGACTATTAATAGCCTATTAATTCTTCAAGACAATGTGTCAAGGCCATGTCTTATTCATCTCTGTGACCCTACGATTGACTTTGAAGAAGCTGACTAGGGGAAATAAAAGTATCGAATGAAAGAATAAATTATTTGACAATAAAGGGAAAAGTCAGTCAATTTGGGGATTGTTTCTCTGATGTACACTGTCCAGCTATCCAATCTATTCAAGTGGTCATGTATGGATGTGAGAGCTGGACTGTGAAGAAAGCTGATCGCCGAAGAATTGATGCTTTTGAACTGTGGTGCTGGAGAAGACTCTTGAGAGTCCCTTGTACCGCAAGGAGATCCAACCAGTCCATTCTAAAGGAGATCAGTCCTGGGTGTTCAATGGAAGGACTGATGCTAAAGTTGAAACTCCAATACTTTGGTCACCTTATGTGAAGAACTGACTCATTGGAAAAGACCCTAATGTTGGGAAAAAGTGAAGGCAGGAGAAGAAGGGTACGACAGAGGATGAGATGGTTGGGTGGCATCACCAACTGAATAGACATGAGTTGAGTAAGCTCTGGGAGTTGGTGACAGACAGGGAAGCCTGGCATGCTGCAGTCCATGGGGTTGCAAAGAGTCCGACAACTGAGTGACTAAACTGAACTGAACTGAGGTGATCCCTGTCCTAGGGATGGAATATGTGTCTCCTGCATAATGTGGATTCCTCACCACTGAACCGCAGGGGAAGCTCCCAAATCACTTTTACCTGTAATATAATTCTGTATTTCAAAATAATGTATTTATACTGCAATTTCTTGATTTATAATGTTTACATATTATCAATTATATTTCTGGTTATATAGAAGTTTATTAGCTTATTTACAAGACTATTTCTTCACCTCCTTCTTCCTAATATGGGAAGTGGATACAATGATCATGATGATCATGGCAGGGGACCGGGGGTGAGATGGGGAGGAGTACGTAGTGCTCTGCTGTCACTTCAATTGTATCCGACTCTTTGCGACCCCATAGAGCATAACCCGCCAGACTCCTCTGTCCATGGGATTCCCCAGGCAAGACTACTGGAGTGGGTTGCCCTGCCCTCTTCCAGGGGATCTTCCCAACCCAGGGATTGAACCTACATCTACTGCAGCTCCTGCATTGTAGACAGATTCTTTACTGCTGAGCCACCAAGGAAGGCAGAGTATGTAGTAGATGGTACCAAATACAGTATTTTGAGAAGATGCCAAATTAAAAACTTGGCCAACTTCCCATCAATACAAAGAGTGAATCAAAGGGAAAGATCCTGGGGCAAAATCAGCAGAATAGAGCCTGGGAAGAGAAAAGATTAGAAGTGAAACTGGGAGTTGGGGAGAAGATGGGGAGGAGGGAGTGCAGACAGATAGACAAATTTTCTACACCCATAATAACCCCTGGCAACCCTTACAGAGATTAGAACTAGACATGAGAAAAGCAGTAGAAAAACTGCAGTAAAAAGTACAGTAAGATTTTTTTTCTTAAATCATTTCAATTTTGAAGTAATTTATGGAAAACAATGTTGGAAACACTGTAAAGTCTGTCACCAAATAACCAGCTATCCAGGTGAATGCTAACATCTGGGAGCCCTGAGGCAAGAGCAAGAATAAAAATGGAAGCCAACACACTATATTCTATACATTTAAATGTTATAAATCAAGTCAGCTATTAAATAGAATATATAGTCTGTTTACACTGACAAATACAATTTTATAACACAGAGAAAATGTACAAAGCTACATTTTTTTATATATAACTGAAAGAGAAACAATGGATAATTAAATTTAATAGTTTTCTGTGATGGTGGGTTTCATTCTGTCTGCCCTCTGAAGGATAAGAGGCTTACGGAAGCTTCCTTTTAGGAGAGACTGACTGTGGGGGAAACTGGGTCAGGTTCTGATAGGCAGGGCCATGCTCAATAAACCTTTAATCCAATTTTCTGTTGATGGACGGGGATGTGTTCCCTCCATGTTGTTTGACCTGAGACTAAACTATGGTAGAAGTAATGAAGATAATGGCAACCTCCTTCAAAAGATCACGTGCACCCATGGGACCACAGCCTTGTCTAACTCAGCTACTATGAGCCATGCAGTTAGGGTGGAGAGTTCTGACAACACGTGAAACACTGGAGAAGGGAATAGCAAACCACTTCAGTATTATTCCCTTGAAAACCCCATGAACAGTATGAAAAAGCAAAAAGATAGGACACTGAAAATGAACTCCCCAGGTCAGTAGGTACCCAATATTCTACTGGAGAAGAGTGGAGAAATAACTCCAGAAAGAATGAAGAGATGGAGCCAAAGCAAAAACAATGCCAGTTGTGGATGTGACTGGTGATGGAAGTAAAGTCCCATGCTGTAAAGAACAATACTGCACAGGAACTTGGAATGTTAGGTCCATGAATTAAGGTAAATGAGAAGCAGTCAACAGGAGACAGCAACAGTGAAAATCAACATTATAGGAATCAGTGAACTAAAATGGACTGGAATGAGCACATTTAACTCAGATGACCATTATATCTACTACTGTGACCAAGAATCTCTTAGAAGAAATGGAGTAGCCCTCATAATCAACAAAAAAGCCTAAAATGCAGCTCTTGGGTACAATCTCAAAAATAACAGAATGATCTCTGTTTGTTTCCAAGGCAAGTCATTCAATATCACAGTAATCCAAGTCTATACACCTACCAGTAATGCTGAAGGTGAAGCTGAATGGTTCTATGAAGACCTAAAAGACATTCTAGAACTAACACCCAAAAAGATGTCCTTTTCATCATAGGGGACTGGAATGCAAAAGTAGGAAGTCAAGAAATACCTGGAGTAACCGGCAAGTTTGGTCTTGGAGTACAAATGAAGCAGGACAAAGGCTAACAGAGTTTGCCAAGAGAACACACTGGTCACAGCAAACACCCTCTTTCAACAACACAAGAGAACACTCTATACATGGACATCACAAGATGGTCAATACCGAAATCAGATTGATTATATTCTTTGCAGCCAAAGATGGAGAAGCTCTATACAGTCAGCAAAAACAAGACTGGGAGCTGACTGTGGCTCAGATCATGAACTCCGTATTGCCAAATTCAGACTTAAATTGAAGAAAGTAGGGAAAACCACTAGACCATTCAGGTATGACCTAAATAAAACCCCTTACGATTATACAGTGGAAGTGAGAAATAGATTTAAGGGATGAGAGCTGATAGAGTGCCTGAAGAACTATGGACGAAGGTTTGAACACTGTATAGGAGGCAGGGATCAAGACCACCCCAAGAAAAAGAAATGCAAAAAGGCAAAATGGTTGTCTGAGGAAGCCTTACAAATAGCTGAGAAAAGAAGAGAAGTGAAAGGCAAAGGAGAAAAGGAAAGATATACCCATTTGAATGAAGAGTTCCAAAGAATAGCAAGGAGAGATAAAAAAGCCTTCCTCAGTGATCAATGCAAAGAAACAGGAAAACAATAGAATGGGAAAGACTAGAGATCTCTTCAAGAAAATTAGAGATAACAAGGGAACATTTCATGCAAAGATGGGCACAATAAAGGACAGAAACGGTATGGACCTAACAGAAGCAGAAAATATTAAGAGGTGACAACAATACACAGAACTATACAAAAAAGATCTTCATGACCTATATAACCACAGTGGTGTGATCACTTACCTAGAACCAGACATCCTGGAATGTGAAATCAAGTGGGCCTTAGGAAGCATCACTACGAAAAAAGCTACTGGAGGTAATGGAATTCCAGTTGAGCTATTTCAAATCCTAAAAGATGATGTTGTCAAAGTGCTGCACTCAATATGCCAGAAAATTGGAAAACTCAGCAGTGGCCACAGCACTGGAAAAGGTCAGTTTCATCCCAATTAAAAAGAAGGGCAATATCAAAGAATGTTCAAAGTACCATACAATTGTACTCATCTCACACGCTAGCAAAGTAATGCTCAAAATTCTCCAAGTCAGGCTTTGAACTTCCAGATGTTCAAGATGGATTTTAAAAAGACAGAGGAACCAGAGATCAAATTGCCAACATCCGTTGGATCAAAAAAGCAAGAGAATACCAGAAAAACATACTTCTGCTTTATTGATTACGCCAAAGCTTTTGACTGTGTAGATCACAACAGACTGTGGGCAATTCTTCAAGAGATGGGAATACCAGACAGTCTTGCCTGCCTCCTGAGAAATCTGCATGCAGGTCAGGAAGCAACAGTTAGAACTAGACGTGGAACAACAGACTGGTTCCAAATTGGGAAAGGAGTAAGTCAAGGCTATATATTGTCACCCAGCTTATTTAACTTACATGCAGAGTACATCATGCAAAATGCTGGGCTGGAAGAAGCACAAGCTGGAATGAAGATTGCTGGGAGAAATACCAATAACCTCAGATATGCAGATGACACCACCCGTATGGCAGAAAGCAAAGAACTAAAGAGCCTCTTGATGAAAGTGTAAGAGGAGAGTGAAAAGGTTGGCTTAAAACTCAACATTCAGAAAACAAAGATCATGGCATCCGGTCCCATCACTTCATGGCAAATAGATGGGGAAACAATGGAAACACAGACTTTATTTTCTTGGGCTCCAAGATCACTGCAGATGATGAGTGCCATCATGAAATTAAAAGACGCTTGCTCCTTGGAAGAAAAGCTATGACCAACCTAGACAGCATATTAAAAAGCAGAGACATTACTTTGCTGACAGAGGTCCGTCTAGTCAAAGCTATGGTTTTCCAGTAGTCATGAATGGATGTGAGAATTGAACCATAAGGAAAGCTGAGTGCTGAAGAATTGATGCTTTTGAACTATGACATTGGAGATAACTCTTGAGAGTCCCTTGGTGTGCAAGGAGACCAAACCAGTCAATCCTAAAGGAAATCAGTCCTGAATGTTCATTGGAAGAATTGATGCTGAAGCTGAAACTCTATTACTGTGGCCACCTGATATGAAGAACTGACTCCTTGGAAACAACCCTGATGCTGGGAAAGATTGAAGGCAGGAGAAGGGGATGACAGAGGATGAGATGATTGGATGACATCACCAACTCGATGGACATGAATTTAAGCTAACTCTGGGAGTTGGTGATGGACAGAGGATCCTGGCGTGCTGCAGTCCATGGGATCACAACGAGTCGGACTCAACTGAGTGACTGAACTAACTGAAATTTAATAAGTATTACAGTTGTGTAAGTGGTCTGTAGATGGACTGAGTAATAAAATAAACAAATCCATAAATCATTAAATTTTTATAAAATCACTTTTCTTACCTTAATTTCAGCAAAGCCACAATTATAACAGTGTGTTGTGGAGGCCACTACTTGTTTACCCTGAATACTAGTTGCACCATCCTTGGTGCATAATAGAAGCTTAATAAATACTTGTTAAATAATGAAATATTTTGTGCCTACTACACATTATGTGATGAGGGCTTCCCTCATAGCTTTATTGGTAAAGAATCTGCCTGCAATGCAGGAGACCCTTTTCGATTCCTGGGTCGGGAAGATTCTCTGGAGAAGGGAATGGAAACCCTGGAGAATCCCATGGACAGAGGAGCCTGGCAGGCTACAACAAGAGTTGGACACGACTTGGTGACTAACCCACCACTACCACACATTATGTGATGTGTTAGCCTTAGGACGGGGAGTGCTTCCCACCCAAGACCTTATAGAGACACCTAAAACATGATTCACACGCCAGAGTAGGATTTATTAACCTCTTCAGTCCTTTGGGTGACTTCTGTGACAGCTCAACCTAAAGCAGACAGAACCCCTCTGTCATGACCAGCGTTAGAGACAAGAGCAGGGCCACTGCTCATCACTAAACTCAACGGTGGCTTTCGGGATTAAATCAGCACCGGATCTGAGGTCTCATTATTTTTATTCAATCCACAATTTTAAAGCAACCCAGTGAATCTGGGAGAACGGTTTCAGTACTATGACAGCCTTATTCCAGCTTCAGTGTGGAGTTTGGCTCCTTCTCTCCCTCTGCTCCCAAGCTTAAATCAACTGTCAGTCTCTGTTCCAAACTGGAGTTGTGCCACAATCATTTCCCCTGGCAATGAGTCATTTCACCCTTATCTTTAGGGGTTGGTGGCACAACCCATGAACTCAAACTGGAGGGTGGGTCATTTGAAACTAGGTTCAGTTCATCAGCTGCCAAGATCTGACTGAAAGATTTAAATCCATCTATCCAAATTTCAGATAATTTATGGGGACTTTATAAAAAGAAACAGAAAAATAAAGATTGTTACAATAAAATGAAACACATTTCTGGAAAATGCCTACTTTTATAACTGTCAAGAATTATAGTTTTCATGGAATTATACTATAATTTTGATTTTTCTTTCTCCAGAATAATCACACTTAACCAGACTGCCAGCCCAGGTAATTACATGAGTATGTCGACTCATTTAATGTCAGCATGGAGCTTTTACCAGTTATGAGTAAATAATGTATTTGTACAACTGGAAGTGATTTGCAACAAATTTGACTTATCAAGCAATACCGAGTTTAGCACTGATAAATATTAGTAAAATGTTGGATGGAATTCAGACCACATTGGTTGGAATAAATCAGTGTAGGTTTCAGGGGAAGAAGAACAGCATATAAAAATCAAAAGCATTAAATTCACCTAAAAGGCCAATCTGACAGCACTGGGGGCCAGTATCTTTTCTTCATTCCTAAAGTACATATAATGCAGACCTCAGGCTCAAGTATTAGCAAAATCTCCTCCAGTATTCTTCTGATAAATTTACCCATTTTCCATGAAGGAACATCTTACAAGAAGAAAAAGGCAAAGTTTCAACCTCATAATTTTAAGGGTGACTCTTAAAACTTTTCAACAAAAGAATTGTTTCATGGAATTATGGGAACCTCCATCTCGTTTCATGCATTGGGGACTCCTAATCCACGTCCTTCCCAGAGAGGACTTGGTAACAAGCTGGTGCACTGCTATGCTTAGCAAGTAGATTTATTAGTTACTATAACTGATTCATTTTTCAGCATTACATTTTTTGTCAATCTCAATAAATAACAATTAACAAAGAATTAGCAATCAGCATAAAAAGACCAGATGTGTGTGTGCTAAGTTGCTTCAGTTGTGTCCAGCTCTTTGCAACCCTATGGACTGTACCCCATCATGTCCCTCTGTCCATGGGATTCTCCAGGCAAGAACACTTGAGTGGATTGCCATGCCCTACTCCAGGGGATCTTCCCGACCCAGGGATTGAACCCGTATCTCTTATGTCTCATGCACTGGCAGGCAGATTCTGTTGTGCACTGGCAACAGCTGGGAAGCCCCAAAAGACCAGATACTGAAGTATCAATTATGTATTTCAGTTCAGTTCAGTTCAGTCGCTCAGTCGTGTCCGACTCTCCGCGACCCCATGAATCACAGCACGCCAGGCCTCCCTGTCCATCACCAACTCCCGGAGTTCACTCAAACTCATGTCCACAGAGTCGGTGATGCCATCCAGCCATCTCATTCTCGGTCGTCCCCTTCTCCTCCCGCCCCCAACCTTTCCCAGCATCAAAGTCTTTTCCAGTGAGTCAACTCTTCGCATGAGGTGGCCAGAGTATTGCAGTTTCAGCTTTAGCATCAGTCCTTCCAATGAACACCCAGGATTGATCTCCTTTAGAATGGACTGGTTGGATCTCCTTGCAGTACAAGGGACTCTCAAGAGTCTTCTCCAACACCGAAGAATTATTTAACAAAACGAAAATGCTTCCTGAGACGTAATAATGTATCAATAGAAAATAAAATGTTTATTTCTTCTACATTTAAAACCAGGTCAAAATTCTTTAAATTTCAAAATAAAATGTATTTTCATTGACAACACTAGTAGATAACCTCTCCTGCTTCTTCTTTATTCACTTACTTATCCAAGAACTTCTTCCATCAAGAATCTGTAATGGATTTCCTCTTCCTCCAAGGAGTGCAGCTATGGGAATCAGGATCAATATTTTCAAATTGTCACAGAAATATGTCTGACATTATGCATTCTACGTATCTTACTGTGTACACACAGCTCTGATTCTCTTCTGGACTTCAGTTCATACTATCAACATAAGATTAATAGCTCTTCCCTGTTTTATGCACCCTATGTGCATTCAGCAATTTATCACAGCAAGAATGAGTTCTGAAGCACTATGATAAAGTGTCTCACCATCATAGCTTTAATTTATTCGGGGACAGAATGTTTAAGCTCAGTACATTATTTTTGTTTTGTTTCCATCTGTAGTGGTTGAAATAAATGTAATGTTAGAAAGAAACTCGAGGGACATTTTAACTTGAATGGCCCTTGTATTCGGAGTTATAAAAACTACTAAAATGAAGTTGGTGTACCATGGTTTTATGGTACTGTAACAATTACCTGGGAATTGCATCCATGCTGAGAAACTCCACAAGTGATCAATCATCGTGGACTCTGCAGCAGAAAAGCACTAATACATAAAAAAAGTGTATCTATGTACAGAGTCACTAGTAGTCTGATGTCAAAGGCTTACATGGCAAGAAATACAGAAGAATCAGAAATAATGGCACTTAACATTCATGCATACTCAACTCCTACCTTTATTCCAGCAGGTTAACAATTGTTGAGTATTTTGGTGGAAAAGTTTGTTTTCTTTGAAACAAAGGAAGAGATCATTTATAGCACTCAGACCTTAAGAGTGTTGGGTACAGCCAAGGCTGTAGCTAATTTGGGGTTTCAGAGATGGAAGAGCACCCCCTGGTTATTTCATACCACTTCCCCCTTTGAAGGAGTTCTTAAGCAAATGTTTACCTTGTCATCATGTGTAACTTGGGCAATATGCTCTGAGTATTATAGGGTTATGTGCTCCCCACTGTGGGTTATTCACAAAATTTCCTGAAGTTGTGAAAAGCAAGTCACTGTGAAGGTTCTCCAAGGTTCTGGTTGACTTATGTTTGGAATAAGTCTTTTGTTGTTATTTGCTTTCTGACAGAGGAACTGGAAATTGTCTGGACTTTGGAACTGACTTTGCAATGTTTGGATAGTGCTCTTAAAAGTGTGTGGTGTGTAAGCATGTGGTTTACTTATGCAAAACAAGACAAAAGATGGATTTAAAGTACATTTAGGTGTGCTTTTGAGAAAAGTTTCTAACAGTCCCAATTTTGTAGTACAACAGACTCACACTGGCTAAAAAAATCTGGCAATGTACTTAAATATCACCTTCTGCAGCCTGAGTTAAGGAACACTGTGGAAACTGTTACCAGGTTTGTTTCTCCCTTCCTCCCTATCTTCACTTATTAAACCACGTCTTGAAAATTAAGTGGACAGTGACCGCACTTGCCTGCTACTATATTTTACCAGAGATTAAAGTATTTTCAATAGCAGCAACTCAAATCTACCTCGATTCTATAGCAAATAATTCTGGACTGTTTCCTTCATAATCGGAAGTTGGGGTGTAGATAAACCGATGCATATGTAAAGTGGTGAGCAGTTAATTGGAGAATGCATGTTTCCATAAAAGGATGCGCTCTTTACCTTAAATTATCTCTGTAATTACTTGTATAACTTTAATCGAAGGAAACCAATATAATGTGATACTCTTCCTGAATAAAGTTCTGGGTCAAAGGGCTCTCCTACTCTCCCCAATTCACACATCCCCTTTCTGCACACAACTAGGAGAAAAGATTCTGCATTCTTTTATCTCTCTCCCCAAATTCTAAAATTTAAAAATAAAATTTAATTAAAGAATGTATTTGACATACTGCTGATTTCCTTTACCTATAAAAGTAGAACATCACCTTTACCTAAAGATGTGTGCACACAGACTGAACTGCACATATAGAATAAATTAATCATGTGGCAGTTTTATCAAAACGAGAACCAGTGTACCACCCATAGCCCCATCCCAGAAACACAGAAGCCCAAGGGTGCGCCCATCAGCACAAGACATCTGTGTTCTTCCCACCTTCTCTCCTTTTATTAATCAATGGTAATGTACTTATCTTGGGGAACACTTTTCTGCTGGCAGTTCCTAAGTTAACGAAAAGTATTGTACACCCTTCAGTTTGCCTTTAGGGAATATTTAAGTGTTTTAATAATATAGCTAGAAACATGATTTGTATGGCAGCATGCGTGCATGCTCAGCTGTGTCCGACTCTTTGAGACCCCCCATTGGCTGTAGCCCGCCAGGCTCCTCTGTCCATGCAATTTTCCCAGCAAGAATCCTGGAGTGAATTGCAGTTTCCTACTTCAGGGGATTGAACCCACATCTCCTGCACTGTCAGGCAGATGCTTTACTACTGCGTCACCTGGGAAGCATCTGTATGGCAGAATTAGCCACAGAAATTCTGACAGTGGTCATTCCTAAGAAATGCCCAGTTCCAGAACTTCAGTTGCAGTAACTACTCTGGTTGTGCTCTCTTAACCATCATGGCCCTTGCCTTGTTAACTCTATAGGAGTTCATAGGAGATCTAATTGGCTGATCGAACTCCCAACATGAATGACAAGAGAAGCTATTTCTAACATAGTATTATATAAAACAAAATGTAGATGGAATCCTAGGCCAGGAAAATGTTGACCTTGAAAGATGCCCAGCCTGTCAAAGAAGGAAGGTGTGCTGCCTGGTACACTTGTATGCCTATGTCCTAAGATCTGGTTTGGAAGATGAAAGCCACTAAGAAAGTATCAGTTCAGTTCAGTTCAGTTCAGTCGCTCAGTCGTGTCCGACTCTCCGCGACCCCATGAATCACAGCACGCCAGGCCTCCCTGTCCATCACCAACTCCCGGAGTACACTCAAACTCATGTCCACAGAGTCGGTGATGCCATCCAGCCATCTCATTCTCCGTCGTCCCCTTCTCCTCCCGCCCCCAACCTTTCCCAGCATCAGAGTCTTTTCCAGTGAGTCAACTCGTCTCATGAGGTGGCCAAAGTATTGGAGTTTCAGCTTTAGCATCAGTCCCTCCAATGAACATCCAGGATTGATCTCCTTTAGAATGGATAAATATATATATATACATACACACACACAAGGATACATGGTTATCAGCTTGGGTAGACTAGAAAATCCTTCCTCTTCTGTAGCAAATGTTTATTTCTATTCATTTATTCACTTAGTCATTCCTGCTGCTAAGTCGCTTCAGTCGTGTCCGACTGTGTGTGACCCCATAGACAGCAGCCCACCAGACTCCCCCGTCCCTGGGATTCTCTAGGCAAGGACACTGGAGTGGGTTGCCATTTCCTTCTCCAATGCAATGAAAAGTGAAAGTCAAGTCGCTCAGTCGTGTCCGACTCTTTTGTGATCCCATGGACTGCAGCCCACCAGGCTCCTCCGTCCATTTGATTTTCCAAGCAAGAGCACTGGAGTGGGGTGCCATTGCCTTCTCCATAGTCATTCCTAGCACCAACTCATAAGCACAGCCATATCAGAACTGGGTTTCTCAGCCAGTTTCAGCTACAGGACATGCATGCTGTATTTACTGATAGCTTCCTATTATGAGCCACTGCAATTTGAGACCTCTCCAGGGTCAGTCAAGGACACAGTGAGAACTAGTTCTACACACCCCTGTGTAGGACAGAGAAACTAGATCTGAGTATTTTAAATTTCCTAGACTGGATAAATTAGAAAAGACTGGACCCTTCATGTGCCTCCTGAAAAGGATAAAAAATTAGTCTCAGTGAATAGGAATAAGGCAGTCTATGTAAGGCTTGCCTAAAGCTAAAGTAGTGATGAGTAACAGACAAAAGGGGAAACCCAGAAACAAATGATATGAAAAAACAAACAAACAGGAGAGGAATATGGGCAAGAAACAACAGAGGAGGAAGTAAAGTAGGAGAGAAAAGAGGGCTGGAAAAGGCATGAAATGCTGTGAGGCCCAAGACAGGCACTCACTAACTGGTCGAGAAGAAAGGGGAAATATGTGGAGAGCAAACACCGGATGGACGAAGGGGTGAGGGGCAGAGAGCACCCAGGGTCTCACCGATTCCCTACTTCGACCTAACGCAGGTGGCTATCATATCTGTTGGCTATTGTAACAGCTTTCTGACATCCTCCTGGCACTTGCTCCTCTACACTTTCTCTTCCATCAAGAATCAGAAATAAAAACTAAATTACAGTCATGTCTCTTCCCTGCTCAAAACATTCCAATATCTTCCCTCCTCACTCAGAATAAATTTCAAAGTCCATATTATGGCCTCAGATGCCACACGTTATCTTTTCTAACTTACCTCTTCTGCATGCTACAGCAAGGCTAATATTCTGTCCCTTGAATACATTAGGTTTATTTTCTTCTTTAGGGCTTTTGTGCTCCAACCAGATCTCAAGGCTGAATCCTTCTCATAATACAGATCACAGTTCAAAAGCCATCTTGACTTGTTTCTAACTCATACATGGAATTCTATCAACGCCTGAACGAATGTGAATTATGAAAGCTTCAGCACAGCATTAACTTTGAAAAACCTAGGGAACAGATGAGACTTGGTCACTGGGAATGTTTGTTTCTCCAGATTGTTTAGGAATATTTTGTAGAAGAGATTAATTTATGTTCATCCCCTTGTGGCCCAGCTAGTAAAGAAAAATGTGGGAGACCTGGTTTCGATCCCTGGGTTGGGAAGATTCTCTGGAGAAGGTCAAGGCTACCCACTCCAGTATTCTGGCCTGGAGAATCCCATGGACTGTATAGTCCATGGGGTCACAAAGAGTCGGACACAACTGAGCAACTTTCACCTCACTTCACTTCAGATCACATAAATAGTATCAATATATGGAAAAAGCAGGAACATTCCAGACAAATAAAGAACTTCCTAAAAATGAGAACAGTTTACACATCATTGCATTTCCTCAGTATTGAACAATTCATATAGCAAATAGTCAACAAAAGAGTTGAATGAATGAATGGAATTATTATATGCCTGAAGCTAATTTTGTTATTCAAATTTCAAAGTGGCAGCAGTTTTAATGATTTGCTTTACTAAGAATTCATATAAGACTCTTCTTTCACAGTATACATAACTATATTAAGGTCAAGACTTATTTGCTCTCAGGAGATCTGTATTGTTTGCTGTCTGAGCTATTGGGTCTCACCTCGGTGCTGATGAATACAAGCTCAGTTGCCATGAATCTGCACTCTACCAAACTTAATCATCCAAGAGGCAAAATTCCCAAGCCATGTCTACACATGTCTTTCTTTACTTGTCCTGCATTCAAGTGGTATGATGCATTAGACTGGCATTGTCCAGCTGCCTGAATAAAGTCTCAACTCTTAAAAAAAAATTTTTCCCAAATCAAATTTTTCCATCTCATTTCTAAGTTCAAAATGGTTCAATTTTTAAGTCACTGGCTTTCCTGTTTTTAAATATGCTCCATATGTAGAACTGCATCGGGCTTTTAAACCACCAACTTTCTGTGCATCTTCACCAGTCCTTTCTATATTAATTGAAATAGGCAATGTTAGTTCTGATGGCTATTACTTTGGGCCAATTTTATTTCTATTTTTATTAGAGTCCTTATTAACCTAACTACTTTGTTTTCCCACCTGTGTACCTTTGCAAATACTATCCTTCTTGAAAATCCCATAACTCCCTCTGCTCCCAGTTTCCCTGATATCACCTCCATGCCTCTTTTTAACTCAGGAAAAAGCCTAAGCTAATCTTAGGGATTTCCTTAGTCACTCAAATTCAGAGAATTCTTAGAGCAAGGCCTCGACCACGAATCAGGCAGTGTGCTGTCTAATGGCCTTCAAAAATACCTCAGTTACTTATGTGCTCTCCCTCACATCAAGAGTTTATTCCCCTACCACAGCACAGGCTGCTCTCTTGTGACTGCCTTGACCAATGGAAAGGGGGTTAAAATGGATATCCTGGTACTTTTGATCCAAGTACATTTAAGAGTATTAAAAATATCTACTTCCTGATTCTTGGAGCCTTAATCCATGATTTAAAGCAGCCCCATTGGATTGAGGCCACACGAAGATGTTCTAGAGGATGAGACATTATGGGAAGAGAGAATCAACTTGGAAGAGACCCGAGGCCCAGATACATGAGTGAAGAAGTCATCTTGGATATCCCAGCCCAGTTATCATCTGACTGCAATGGTATGAGACTTCAAGTGAAACCAGCAGAACAACAGCCCAGCTGAGCTTCAGCCAATCCAAAGAATCATAAGAAACAATAAAAGCGCCATTGTCTTAAGCCATTAAGTTTTAGGGTGATTTGTCAAACAGCAATAACCAAAACAGGCAATCTATGCTGTTAGTAGCATAGATTTTTATGGGTGGAATTGCATTAAATATTGGTTAACTGTCCTGTGTCATGAGCTACTCCCTGTGTTATTTGCTCAAACTATATACTTTTTAAGGACAAAGAAAATGTTTTAATTGCTTTTATGCCCCTCACTATCCAGCACAGTGCCCTAAAAATATCGGCTGCTGAAATAATACTAACTTTCCACAGACTACTTTAGAGACCCATCTAATTGATTTTGGCTCTAGGAAGTCTTAGAATAAAGCAAATTTTGTTACAAAATCATTTCCTTACATACATAAAAATCTTTGAGAACTATATAATTCACAAGATTTCAGAATCCAAAAACACTATCATTTATATCTTGCACCTTTATTATTTTTCATATGTGAAGAAACATTGTTTATATAGCTATTCAACTATAAGAAAATACAATTACTTTGAGGCGTCCCCTGAAACCAAAAAGAAAACTGACTCAGCTGCATCTAGAAATAAAGTAACATTTAAAATTCCAAGTGACTAACAGTAACATTTTATTTTATTACTCAAGGGCATAGAATCTATATTACTGGTAATATCCCAAAACACTTTAGAAGACTTATGTAACAATAAAATGATTGCATTTCCAGAAAGACACCAAGTTTATTGCTGGTTCTTTCTGCACTTCTTCAGTGATTCAGTCTTTTGGCTAGACATTTTAACTTCTGCATCACTGGAAACTTGTCCAAAATGTATTTCAAATAACCACATACATTCAGAGCCTCATTCTTAAAACTTATAGGAATATTTCACCAATTCAGTGATCTCACTAAATATCTTTGGCTATACAATTCCACACCTACATCACATATCATTTGGGGAACAGGGTGTACTAGGTATCCTGATTATCTGGTTATGTTTATTTCCTGGTATTGAATTGTTTTAAGTATACCAGTCATTTTGGAGAAGGAAATGGCAACCCACTCCAATGTTCTTGCCTGGAGAATCCCAGGGACAGGGGAGCCTGGTGGGCTTCCGTCTATGGGGTCACACAGAGTCGGACACGACTGAAGTGACTTAGCAGCATACCAGTCATTTAAAGTGAAGGTTACTTTATCTGAGATCACAGATAATATTAGAAAGCAAGAGAATAAAATGACACGCAATTTTGAAAATATAATTTAAGATGCTGAACATTAAAACTATAAATATGAAAATAGAATATTTTATTTAAACATGTTTGAAACCACATTTTATATATTATTTTTCATATTCATAAATTTGCCCTCCAATTAAATATTTTCCACATTTTCTCACTAGTAAAATCTGTATTTCCTCTGGCCACACAGTCTGAGAAAGTAATAAGATCAAAAAGAGTAACAAATGTCCTGATTCTGTATTCAACGGCCTAATATGTTAAGTTTTTAAACTTAATAATTTCAATATACATCTTTTGTAGAATCAGTGGGTTCTACAAAACAGCTCTTCTGCCAGAGACACATATCTAATATATGCTTTTCCTTTAATGACAGAACCTTGACTGTGTTCAGAAAAAGTACCAAAAACACTAAAATACTTATGAATAAAATTTAACCAAGGATATAAAAGACCTGAACACTGAAAAACTATGAGATACTGAGGAAAGAAATTGAAGAAACAAACAAATGGAAACAGATATCATGGTCTTGGATTTGAAGAAGCAATTTTGTCAAAATGTTCATACCCAAATCAATCTAGATTCATTGCAATCCCTATCAGAAGTCCATCGGCATTTTTCACAAAATAATAATAAATAAATAAACTATCCTAAAATTTCTATGGAACTGCAAAAGACCCCCAAAAGCCAAAGCAATCCTAAGATGGAAGAACAAAGCTGGAGGCATAATACTACCTGGTTTCAAGCTGTATCACAAAGCTACAGTAGTCAAAATCATATGGTACGGGTATTAAAAAAAAAATACATAGACCAGAACAGAGGAGAGAGCCCAGATATAATCCCATGTACATATGATCAACTCACTTTTAAAATATTTATTTGGCTGCACCGGGTCTTGGTTGTGGCCCCGGAGATCTTCACTGCATCATACAGGATCTTTCAGTGCAGTGCGCAGGCTCAGCTGCTCTGTGACATGTGAGATCTTAGATCCCAAACCCGAGATCAAACTTGTCTCACTTGCATTGTAAGGCAGATTCTTGACCACTGCACCACCAGAGAAGTCCCTGACCAACCCAATTTTGATAAGGGAGCCAAACACATAATGGGGAAACAATAGACTCTTAAATAAATGGGGTTGGGAAAACTGAGTATCTACATGCAACAGAATGAAACCAAACCCCTTTCTTACACCACACACAAAAACTAACTCAAAATGGACCAAACACTAAATATAAGAACTGAAGCAAAATGTAACTATAAGGCACATACATCAGATCACATTGTTTTTCTCTGCACATAAAAAAATTCTTAAAATAGTTTTATTTTTCAAATTTGAAGTTTTAGTATTTATGCTTTATAATTACAAAGTCTTAACATTTAATGCCAGTAGGGATCAAAATTAATGCTTTTCCTCATTTAAATACTGGCAGACTTAACTCTCAAAACTCAGAGATAACATTTGATTTAAAAGCCCAGTAAGAACAAATTGCTTAACCAGAAACCTGGACTTCACAATTAAGGTATTTCATCACCTACAATATGCAGGGAAAAGAAAACACATATGGCCACAAAACATAAAAATTCTCCTTTTCATTTACTGCTTTGTGGATAAGATGTAGGAAAAAGAAAAACAGAAATGCTTTTCTTGCTTAACTAGTTACTGAAATCCCTAACAGTAGCTTTGACTAGCCTCTTTTCATCATAAACACATAGTTTTACACATAGATTAACACTGTTTTTCATTAGACTGTGCTATCCTAGTTGCAGTTTGATCACAACTCACGGGTATCTCTGAAAATGTGTAAAAAAGTCAAAATTCCATTTTAATTATATCTGACCCCCAAGTTTACAATATTTAAAGATTAGGCTAGGTGATATGAATTCATTTTACTATGACTCCAGTAGTACGTGGTTCCACCTTAAAATTATAAAATTCCAGTCATTTCACATCTCTCAGATCTCAAGACACCAGGATCATTTTCTTCAGCAATTTTATCTGCTTGAAAATTGTCCAGCACATACAATTTTGAGCATGATTATGAGCACCAAACTACTGCTCTCTGAATCTGAGTTTCCTGATTTGCGTTTAAGTGCATAATTGTGAATAACAACTATCTTTTCAGGCTTCTAGTAAAAACAAAATAGTTCAGTCGCTCAGTCGTATCCGACTCTTTGTGACCCCACGGACTGCAGCACACCAGGCTTCCCTGTCCATCACTAACTCCCTGAGCTTATTCAAATTCATGTCCATCGAGTCAGTGATGCCATCCAATCATTTCATCCTCTGTTGACCCCTTCTCCTCCCACACTCAATCTTTCCCAGCATCACAGTCTTTTCCAACGAGTCTGTTCTAAGCATCAGGCGGCCAAAGTATTTGAGTTTCAGCTTCAACATGTCCTTCCAATGAGTATTCAGGACTGATTTCCTTTAGGATTGACTGGTTTGATCTCTTTGCAGTCCAAGGGACTGGCAAGAGTCTTCTCTAACACCACAGTTCAAAAGCATCAATTCCTTGGTGCTCAGCTTTCTTTATAGTCCAACAATCATATCCATACAAGACTGCTGGAAAAACCATAGCTTTGACTAGATGGATCTTTGTTGGCAAAGTAATGTCTCTGCTTTTTAATATGTTGTCTAAGTTGGTCATAGCTTTTCTTCCAAGGAGCAAATATCTTTTAATTTCATGGCTGCAGGCACCATCTGCAGTGATTTTAGAGCCCCCCCAAAAAATAAAATCTCTGTTTCCATTGTTTCCCCATCTATTTGCCATGAAGTGATGGGCCCAGATGCCAAGATCTTAGTTTTCTGAATGTTGAGTTTTAAGCCAACTTTTTCACTCTCCTCTTTCATCAAGAGGCTCTTTAGTTCTTCACTTTCTGCCATAAAGGTGGTGTCATCTGCATATCTAAAGTTATTGAAATATCTCCCAGCAATCTTGATTCCAGCTTGTGCTTCATCCAGCCCAGCATTTTGCATGATGTACTTTGCATATAAGTTAAATAAGCAGGGTGACAATATACAGCCTTGACATACTCCTTTTCTGATTTGGAACCAGTCTGTTGTTCCATAATCTCAATTGTCATGAGACCAGATTGAGAAATATCTCAATCGTCCTGCAAATAGGGTGTCTTCTGAGCTGCTTTTACTCAGTCACAACTTGCCTCAATACTAAATTTACTTTAGCCTACACTATTTTAGTAAATCTTTTTCATGTCTCTCAATCATGGTTAGGTAGATGTTGGGGGAGTGTGTAATTTCCTTGGTTCTGTCTCACCGCAGCAAAAACTTGAGGTGACAGACAGACCAGTGTTACAGTTCCGTGTTACAACTCGGTTTTATTTGGCAAGAAAAGGAAAATACATCCTTGAGGCGTGAGGGCGGCCAACCCAAAGGAAGAGAGAAAAGAGGCCCCTGGCTCAATTTTGGCTCCTCTTTCTCCTCTCGCTGAGCCTGCCCTATGTAAATTGGGCTAGGCAGGAGGGCTGTTTATTTTACCTGAGGTCCTCACTCCTGTCCTCGGACCTTCCTTTGTCCTATTTTTGTGGGCTTTTCACTCCCTTGTCTTTTAGCCACTGCCATTCTGAACTCCTTTTTCCTATTCTAACTACCTAACAGTAGATAAAAGAATTTTGAAGGGGAACAAGATAAGAAGCACATTAAATGTCCTTCATTCAGGTTTTCTTTGATGTGTATGTAATAAAGTGGACAATTTTATTCACCCATTCACAACAGAGCTGATTCTCATGAGAAAAGCAACCTTGACAGAAAAGTCACATTTAGAATGGACAGTGGGTGGGGGGAGCACCAGACATAAAAGGTCAGGTGGTCACAGGAATATTTGAAAGCTCAGTGCAGGGAAACAGAGGAGGCGCAATTAAACGCTGAGGGAAACTGGTGCGGCAGTCTTGTGGAGAGAGTGAAAGCAGCAGAAATTTCCATAATTCATAAATAGGAAAGTGAAATCTATCAGAAGAAAAACTTTAGAAGCTTTCTGGGTAAAATACAAAAAACTGAATATTGTGCCTTTAAGAAAGCCTAAAGTTACCTTTAGGTAAAATTTGAAGACAGGTTTTTATTCCTTTAAACGTGACACAACAAAGATAACATCAAAAGGGGCTGGGTTTTAAGGTGTTAAGTGATCGTTTCTGTCACGCATCCATTCCACAGTATATAATCAAATGCTTAATTGATGCAGGCACAGTAGCACATTCTGTGGGACTATACTGCAGAATTCTGGATCTCAGGTTTAGTATCAAATGCCTCTAGGAGACAGCTTAGAACTACGTGTAGAGTGCATTGCACCATTCCTGCCAAATCCTTTGACTCAGGATGCAATGGACTGAATGTAAGATAAATAGTGTGCACTGTTATGGTTCCTGGTACAGCATCACTAAGGAAAAAGAGACATTACTGAGATAAGGACAATTTGAAAAGGTCTTTCTTGGTGTTGAATATACAGAAAAGCAAATCCTATGTAGCACTACTATTTGTGCACTATATGAAGGAAGTCTAAGAAACCCCTCATGCGTGTGTTAGTCACTCAGTTGTGTCCGACTTTTTGCAACACCATGGACTGTAACCCACCAGGCTCCCCTGTCTGGAATTCTCCAGGCAAGAATACTGGAGTGTGTAGCCATTCCCTTCTCCAGGGGATCTTCCCGACCCAGGGATCAAACCCGGGTCTCCTGCATTGCAGGCATATTCTTTACCAACTGAGCCATGGGGAAGTTGCAAATTGGACAGAAGTCTTAATCCACTTACATGGAAACAGGAAATCTTAAGATACTTGAGTCTTTTGGATGGGAGAGGTGAGGTTGATGGGAGATACGCTTGAATAGGCTCAACTATTTAGCCCTACTTCTACTGCCCAAGACCAGATTCTTTAAGAATCTGGCTGCTACTATTCAACTTGTAATTGAGCAAGCTAAGTGCTACCAGAAACTTGAGAAAGAGAAAATAACTGAGTCATAGCTAGGGCATGCCACTAAAATTAACCAGGAATGTCAAAAGAAATGCCAATTTTTAAGTGTTCAAATGGATTGTGATTTCAAATACCTACAGAAATGTAGCAGTTAACTAAGGCAGGCCTGACTAAGTAGAGTGAACCAAATACCAAATAATGTCTTCATCTGAAAGGAGAGGTTATGTAGGACCAACTGATTATGGCTGTGTTATTTCCATATTGCACAATTTTTCAAAAGAAGCCAGGTATTAAAGTTGCATGTAGAATTTAATTATTAATATGTGATCAACTAATTCAATGTTTAAAAATTATATGGACCAAACAATACTTCTCTGCAGGCCAAACACGGTACCTCGGACAACAGTTTATGATCTCTGGTTATTCCCCCCCATAACAGATGGCCAGCTGGGAGTCCAACAAAGAATCTTCGAACTGAGAATTAACAGATGTAGGCCATTTTTCTTTTAAAATGTATTTCTATGTTTTGTTTTTAAAATAAAATTTGACTATACATGCCAAAACTGTCCCAACGTCACCAAGATATATCCTTGAAACAACATCTATCTCCCAGCAGTGCTATTTTTACCTTTTAAATTTCCTAGTTCAGCTATTATTTTAAAATAAAAGTCAAATGAAAAAATAAGATTAATTTTACATACATTTACAGAACTCTTGAGCATTATAGGTTCCAGTTGCATTTTTTTTTCAAACTTACACTCATGAGAAATCCTATTATCTATAATTTATCTTTATACTAAACAACTTCATATTAAAACTATGTATTTATATTGCAAGTAAGACACTGAAATCTTGGTTACAATAATGCTTTAAAAGAATTATGAACTTTTACTTCAGACTAAGAATCTATGAGGCTTTCCATCCAAGATGAACCATACACACATGCCTTCCCTCCTTAGACTTCTTTAAAATAATAAAGTATAAAAAGGTATAAACCAAAATTGAATGGCTAAGATGTAGACTTCAAGAATCTTCTAGAATCAAAGAGGATATATTCTGAGTGCTGAGGCACAGCAAAAGAGGTTACAGGCAACAACAGGAATAGCAGATGCTGCAGCAGACAGCTGACCTGTCCAAGCAAAATTAAGTAAAGACTTAAAAGTGGGATAGTCCATTCTCAGAAAGTTTATCCCGGGAGGGAGAGGGGGTGGATTCTTCTCTAATGAAATCAATCACATTAATTACAGAGAGGCCATGAGGATGACTGTGGATAGTTCAAGATAAAGTTCTCCATGTTCTGAATTTTTAGAGTTCCCTAGGGGTCACACAGAGTCGGACACGACTGAAGTGACTTAGCAGCAGCAGCAGCATTAATACCTGGCTCTCGGCTCATTAATTCACTCACCTCCAAAGAAAGCTTGATAAAAAATAATCTCTGCCTATACATACATATCTCTAAGTTCCAGACCACAAATAGTTATAATCAGACTCATAAGTTTCATTTTAATCTACGATTATGAGCCACAGAAAGATGCTCAATGGAAACATGACACGATTGGGTATACATTTTATTCAAAGACAATTCCAATTCTGTGGAGATGGACTAGAGCCTGGATGAAGGGAGAATAAGAAACTATAGAGTCAAGGAAACCACATAGGATGCTGTAATAATTCAGGTGTCAGGTACATATTTCTTGTATTAGACATTGAAAGAGAATCTGAAATGAAGCAGTGGGTATGGAATGAAGTAGGGATAGACTTAAGACTCAGTCAGATCTTGGCGACCTATTTAACTGAATAAGGGAAGGAGGCAGATGGATGTGAAACAGGAAGACTCAAGGATAAATCTCAGGTTTTTAGTTTAGCTAACTGCAAAAATGAACTGCAATGGAAAATAAATGCATTTGAGGGAAAAGCTGAGTTCAGATTTACATACATTAAAAAACAACTGGAGTTAAGGGTCAACTTAACACTATCTGCATGTCCTGTGTGTACTAGCTTACTAGATGCATGCCTTACATAAAGGAGTGCTACAAGAAATCAACGGATAGATTCGAGAAGGCTTACTAAGGAAGTGGGTAAGCTGGGCTTTAAGGAATTTAAATGTGAAGTGGATAAGACATAATTATACCTGAGATATGTTACCCTCAAAGTGGATAAGAGGACAAATACAATTGACTACTAATTTATATTATAAAATGTGATTGGTGTTATTCAGTCACTAGTTGTGTCAAACTCTTTGCAACCCGATGGATGGCTGCACATCAGGCTTCCCTGTCCTTCACTAACTCCTGGAGTTTGCTCAAACTCATGTCCATTGAGTCAATGATGCCATCCAACCATCTCATCCTCTGTCGCCCCCTTCTTCTCTTGCCCTCAGTCTTTCCCAGCCTCAGGGTCTTTTCCAATGAGTCGGTTCTTTAAATCAGGTGGTTGTCAAAGGATTGGAGCTTCAGGTTCAGCATCAGTCCTTCCTATGAACATTTAGGGTTGATTTCCTTTAGAATGGACTGGTTGGATCTCCTTGCTGTCCAAGGGACTCTCAAGAATCTTCTCCAGCACCACAGTTCAAAAGCATCAATTCTTTGGCACTCAGCCTTCTTTACGGTCCAACTCTCACTACTGGAAAAACCATAGCTTTGACTAGATGGACGTTTGTTGGCAAAGTATTTGAGTTTTCCAAATTTGCTGGCATATTGAGTACAGCACTTTAAAAGCATCATCTTTTAGGATTTGAAATAGCTCAGCTGGAATTCCATCACCTCCACTAGCTTTGTCCATAGCAATGCTTCCTGAGGCCTACTTGACTTCACACTCCAGGATGTCTGGCTCCAGGTGAGTGATCACATCATCATGGTTATCTGGGTCATTAAGACATTTTTTTGTACAGTTCTTCTGTATATTCTTGCCACTTCTGTTAGTTCCATACTGCTTCTGTAGTTTTTTGCGCCCGTCTTTGAATGAACGTTCCCTTGGTATCTCTAATCTTCTTGAAGAGGTCTTTCCCATTCTATTGTTTTTCTCTATTTCTTTGCATTGATCACTGAGGAAGATTTTATCTCTCTTGCTATTTTTGCAACTCTGCATTCAGATGGGTATACCTTTCCTTTTCTTCTTTGGCTTTCGCTTCTTTTCTCAGCTATTGGTAAGGCCATCTTAGACAACCATTGTTTTTTCACATTTCTTTTTCTTGGGCATGGTTTTGGTCACCACCCCCTGTACAATGTTATGACCTCCATCTGCAGTACTTCAGACACTCTGTCTGAACATATAAAATGTGATACATTCACTTAAATAATTCATATGTTCCACGACCCAGCAATCCCACTGCTGGGCATACACACCAAGGAAACCAGAACTGAAAGAGACACGTGTACCCCAATGTTCATTGCAGCACTGTTTACCATAGCCAGGACATGGAAGCAACCTAGATGTCCATCTGCAGACGAATGGATAGGAAAGCTGTGGTACATATACACAATGGAGTATTACTTAGCCATTAAAAAGAATGCATTTGAATCAGTTCTAATGAGGTGGATGAAACTGGAGCCTATTATACAGAGTGAAGTAAGTCAGAAAGAGAAAGCATCAATACAGTGTATTAACACATATATATGGAATTTAGAAAGATGGTAATGATGAACCTATATGCAAGACAGCAGAAGAGACACAGATGTATAGAACAGTCTTTCAGACTCTGTGGGAGAAGGCTAGGGTGGGATGATTTGAAAGAATAGCATTGAAACATGTATATTATCATATGTGAAACAGATCGCCAGTCAAGGTTTGATGCATGAGACAGGGGGCTCAGGGCTGGTGCATGGGGACAACCCTGAGGGATGGGATGGGGAGGGAGGTTCAGGATGGGGAACACATGTACACCCATGGCTGATTCATGTCAACGTATGGCAAAAACCACTACAATATTGTAATTAGCCTCCAATTAAAATAAATTAGAAAAAAAAAAATTTACGTGTTCCAAGCCATGTATTGGACACTAGAAGTGAAGTCCTAGTTAGCTATATACTGGATGCGGTTTTGCTGTTTAGTTGCTAAGTTGTGTCTGACTCTTCTGTGACCCCATGGACTGTAGCCCACCAGGTTTCTATGTCCGTGGGATTTCCTAGGCAAGAATACTCAAGTGGGTTGCCATTTCCTTCTCCAGGTGATCTTCCCAACCCAGGGAGTGAACCCAGGTCTCCTGCTTAGGAGGCAGATTCTTTACCACAGAGCCGCCTGGGAAGCCCCATACTGGATAGATAAATTTTGAAAAAATGTTTAAGATAAATTCCTCCTTCAAGTTGGTGGTAGATGTACAGTACATGTACACTAGACAGTACAATAGAGGAAAGTAAAAAATTCTGGGAAGGGTTGAGGCATTTTTCAACATAAGTATCAAAAGGAACAAGCCAAAGGTGCTTAACAATTGGAGGACCCAAACTTCAAAAGGAAAAATAAGTTTCCGTTCATCTCATAGGGAAATTATTTTAAGTACATTTCAAGAATTGCAATATCTTTATAATAGGATATCCTAGAATTCTCATTTTATTTCCAAATTGTGCTAAACTGTAATTACGTAATTCAAAAAAAATTCATTTTATTCAACATACCATCATTAAATAAAACCAAGAGCCAACTCGATGTTGGGCACTTTTCATAAGGAAACCAGGACATAAATTACAAGTAGGACAAAATTCTGATCTACCCAGCAAGCCACAAGGGAGGCCCATTAAAATTTTAGGTGGGAGGATATCCAAAATAAATCTAAACGGACTTGTGATTCATTAATTAGGAGTCTCAAATCTACTAACCACAAAAGCAGTACTGGCATTCACCAGGGCCAAAGGTATATTACAAAACTCTGACAAATTCCAAACTGGCACTGTAGTTAATGAGATCATTTTCTGTGACAATTTTCAAGATTTTTTTTCCTTCTGTAATATTTACTAAAAATAAAATATTTTACTTAGCTGTTGGTAACTTCATCAAAGTCTTTCAGAACTTCTGTTTTCAAGAAGATAAATATATTTTACATACATGTAGGGGGGAATGTGTGTGAAACAGAAGAGAAAACAAAGGACTAGCTACAAACTTAGGACCAAAGCAAAAATACAGTGCTGAGTCCCCCATATTTGTCAAAAAACAAACACAAAGATTCAGTGACCTCCAAATAGTATATACCCATTAAAATCTATGGCAAAACACAACCACAGTCAAATTTCTAAATACTGAAGACAGGGGAAAAAAATCTTTAAAGTATTCAGGGAAACAATGCACTGTAACATGAGAAAAACATTTTAAATCACAAGATTTTTATCAAAAACTATGGAAGTCAAAAGGAAGTGATACAAGTGCTAAAAGAAGTTATAATCCAGTGAAATTCTTTATCCAGTGAAAATATGCTTCAGAATGAAGGGCAATCAAGACATTCTCAGAGGAAGGAAACAAAAATGTGTCACCAGAAGATCTACCCTAAAGTAATGACATAGTGAACTTTCTTTTTTATTTATTTTATTCATGGTTTGAAAGACTCAATAGAAAGATGTCAATCTTCCCTCAAATTAACATACAATTTAATGCAACTCCTAACAAAACCCCAGCAAGGTTCTTAGATACAAACAAGATTATTCTAAAATGTATACGAAAAGTAAAGGATTAGAAAAGCCAAACAATTTTTATCAGATTTTAAAATGAATCATATAGCCACAGTAATTAAGGCTATATGTTACTGATGGTGAGACTAAAACAAATCAGTGGAGTGGAGAACCTAGGAATAAGCCCACACAAGTATGACTGACAGATCTGTAACAAAAGTAAAGAAATTCAATAGAGGAAAGACAGTCTTCTCAACATGGTGCTGGAACAAGTGAATGAGTGATTTAAACATAAAACAGACTATAAAACTTGTAAAATAATACAGGAGAAAATCTTCAAGTTGTTGGGCTTGGTGAAGAGTTCTTAAAAATGACATCATATAGCATGAAAAATAATTAAAAAATAAATTGGACTTCATCAAAACTGAAAATCATTGATCTTCGAAAGATCCTGTTAAAGGATACAAGGCAAGCTACAGAATAGAAGACAATATTTGAAAACCACATATGCAACCAAAGACCTATGCCTAAAGAACTCTCAAAATTCAACATTAGAAAAACAAACAATCCAATAAGAAAATGGCAACAGATATGAAGAAACAGTTCACCAAAGATAAAATATGGATGACAAACTTATGAAAATATGTGCAACATCATTAGATATTAGGGAAATATAAATTAAAAAGCATGATTAAAGGGAAAAAAAACATGATGAAACATTCCTATCAGAACAGCTAAAGTAAAAAATAACTTATCAAGTGTTCATGAGAATAAGGAAAACATTACCACCTCACAATCTGCTAACGGGAATACAAAATGGTACAGCCACTCTGGAAAATAATTTGGCCATTTCTTTTTTAAAAACATTTACTGTAGAAAAAGTAAGAGAATTCCAGAAAAACATCTACTTCTGCGTTATTTATTACATCGAGGCCTTTGACTGTGCAGATCACAACAAACTGTGGAAAATTCTTCAAGAGATGGGAATACCAGACCACGTTATCTACCTCCTGAGAAATCTATATGCAGATCAAGATCAGTTAGAACCGGACATGGAACAACAGACTGTTTCCAAATTGGGAAAGGAGTACGTCAAGGCTGTATATTGTCACCCTGCTTATTTAACTTACATGCAGAGTACATCATGTGAAACGCCAGGCTGGATTAAGCACAAGCTGGAATGAAGATTGCTGGAAGAAATATCAATAACCTCAGATTAACAGTTGAGCCACCCTTATGGCAGAAAGTGAAGAGGAACTGAAGAGCCTCTTGATAAATGTGAAAGAGGAGTGAAAAGGTTGGCTTAAAACTCAACATTCAAAAAACCAGGATCATGGCATCCGGTCCCATCACTTCATGGCAAACAGATGGGGAAACAATAGAAACAGTGATAAACTTTATTTTCTTGGGCTCCAAAATCACTGCAGATGGTGACTGCAGCCATGAAATTAAAAGACGCTTGCTCCTTGGAAAAAAGTTATGACCAACCTAGACAGCATATTAAAAAGCAAAGACATTACTTTGTCAACAAAGGTTTGTCTAGTCTAAGTTATGGTTTTTCCAGCAGTCATGTATGGATGTGAGAGTTGGACTATAAAGAAAGGTGAGCACCAAAGAATTGATGCTTTTGAACTGTGGTGTTGGAGAAGACTTTTGAGAGTCCCTTGGACTGCAAGGAGATCAAACCAGTCAATCCTAAAGAAAATCAGTCCTGACTATTCATGGGAAGGACTGAGGCTGAAACTCCAATACTTGTGAAGAACTGACTCATCTGAAAAGACCCTTATCCTGGGAGAGACTGAGGCAGGAGGAGACGGGGATGACAGAGGATGCGATGTTTGGATGGCATCACCAAGTCAATGGATATGAGTGTGAGCAAACTCCGGGACTGGTGATGGACAGGGAAGCCTGGAGTGCTACAGTCCACTGGGTTGCAAAGAGTCAGACACAACTGACTGACTGAAATGAACTGAAACATATACTTACCATTCAACCCAGCAGCAATCATACTCTTGGGCATTTATCCCAGTGAAATTAAAATTAGAACAGTCTTTGGGACTCTGTGGGAGAGGGTGAAGGTGGAATGATTGGAGAGAATGGAATTGTAGCATGTATATTATCATAAGTGACCAGTCCAGGTTCGACGCATAAATTTTCCTCTGTTCAAAAAAAAAAAAATAATAAAATAAAAATAAAATTGCATAAAAACTGGTACACAATTGTTCATAACAGCTTTATTTATGATAACCAAAAAAACTAGAAATAATCAAAATATTCCTAATGAGTAAATAGCTATACAAACTATGGTACATAAATACCAGGGAATAGGATGACTCACTAATAAAAAAGGAACAAACTGCTATATGCAACAACTTGGAGGATCAAGAAAAAATCAAATTCCCCAAAGTCAAAACCTGTATGATTCCATCACAATGGCAAAACCATAGAGACGGAGAATATATTAGTGGTTGCCAGGGCTTAGAAATGGTAGGGGTATGAGGGGGGTTGTATGTGCAGTGGTTGTGGGGAGCTGGGTATAATTTACAGAAGAAAAGCATGATGGAGAACTTCGTGGTGATGAAATAGTTCTACATCTTGATAGTAGTGGTGGTTACATAAATCTGCAGATGTGCTAAAATGGTACAGAATTATACACATACTGTACCAAGCCAAATTCCTGGTTTTGATACTGTACTCTAATTATTTACATTGGGAGAAAACTGGGTATGGAGTACATGGAGACTTCTCTGTACTACTTTTGCAACTTCAAGTTGCAATGTGTAATTATTTAAAAACAAAATGTAAAAACACAACTATTAGATGATATGTAATAAAGTTCTAAAAGATTTTTTGGTGGGAACAGACACCCATCTATTAAATCTGTGTGACTTGAAGAAAATCAATCTGTTTGCTCTGTAATTTTTTTTTTTTTTTTGGTTTTGAAGAGAAATAGGTTTTGAAAACACTCTGCTGTTGTTTACAGTCAAGAAATTATTTCAGTATACTATTGGCCCAACATAAAAGCAGACTGCATTGCTTATGCAAAGGTATTAAACAGTTAAAATATTTAAAATGTACATTGATTTGACTGTACATTGTCTTCCTTCAGAGATTAAATTGATTCCCTAATTAACAGTGAGTACATCTAAATACTTATAAACTTAATTCTAAGAAATACATCTCTTCAAGCTACTTCATACACTAAGATTTCATTTTTGATATGTAAAACATTGCAATACCAACAAAAGGGAAGTAGGATGAACTTGAAATAATTCTTCAGAAACAAGATTATATAGTTCTACGTGTTTGAGATATTTCAATACCAGCAAAAAACTTACAAATACACACATCCTTCAACTAGCCACTATTTTAATACACAATATTAGCTACTTTATAAAAACTGCTTTTGTGATCTGTTACCACCTAAAATAATACATCATACAATTTTCAAAAATGTGTTCTTTGACTTCTAACCTCTGCTCTTCTTTAGAATTACCTGTGAGGGGGAGAAAATGAAGATTTACATTATACCTAGGGGAAATAAAACACAATTACTCAACAAAAAGTTTAAAAGTCCTATGTGTATAATATGCAAGTCTCTGAATCCATAAAACCCAATTTGGAATGTGATTAGGAATTCTTTTGCCTTATAAATTGTCTTAGACTTCTCTAGAATAGTCTAATTCTCTCAGAGAATGTGAAACATGCCTAGATTCTCAAAATCTAGCTTTATAATAGTCACTTCTAGATGTTATTTCTTCAATTGTGCCAAAAGTGTCCAGATTAATGGCTCCCAACTTGAGGTTTATAGAAAATTTAGTAATTCAGGGAGTTAAGAAATGTTCTAAAACTTGAAAATCCTATTATAAACCAGGAATGTAACAACCATAAAGCAATACAAATTCATCCAAACACCAAATTTCCTCTGTTTAAGGTGGAATTATATCAGAGACCAAGGCCAGTTATCTCAAGCTGAAAAGCTTGTTACATAGATAATTTTCACAACATGAAGCCCAGAAGAAAAAGTAAACAAAATGAAATCTTAAGTTGTAAAGGACAAAGAACATTAGAGACCAGAATATATATATATATATACAAAAAAATTATTTTAAAGAACTTACCTTCTTTTAGGTGAGTCTACTTATAATTCACTAATAAAAGCAAACCAATCCTAAATTTAAGATACACACATAGACTCCTCATGTTCTTAAGCCTTGCTTTACCTGCAGAAAATACTTACATTGACTTTAACAGTCCAGAAACTAGTTGAAATGTTTATAATTGTAAGAGAATTTAAAGCCCCTTAAAAAATGCCAGGGCATGCCATTTCTAGACTCTCATGTAAGTAATCAAATTGATTTATACCCTAGGCCAGTACTTCTCTGTTCTACAAGATGTTAATATGGGGACTGCAAAATAAAATACTATGTTCTCAAATTCATTTACAAAATTCTAAGTACATTATACACCCAAATTTACAAAAAGGTTAAGTTAAACAGAGTTCAACAAATTACTGATGTATTTCTCATAACTTTTGATAACTATATATTATGACTATAACTATATATAACTTCTCATAACTTTATGTAACTATAGTTATATAAAAATGTTTACATTGTGGGAAGCTGGATAAAACGTACCGTGGAAATAGTATAGTATTTTTGTACTTTCCATGGGTATATAATTAGTTCAAACTATTTAAATGTGAAGTTAAAAATGATTATAAAGAGGTAAACTATAAAAAATAAGTCTCTCTCTCACATTACCTCCCAGTGAACCATGTGCCAGTTTTTTGCATATTCTCACAGAAACGAGTTCTCTATACATAACATTGTATCTATTTAGGGAGGTATAGTATGTTAGGTTATATAAACTTATCTGACCACAGAAGCCTTTCCTGTTAGGACATCTACTAATATCAAGTGAAAATAATCTTGGGAACATATATGGAAAAAAACTCTGCCTTAAGTTGTCACACTCTTACATTATACAGAAGTATCAGTAAGAAGCAATCTTCTCTGCTTATGTAAGCAATTTGATTCAGTAGTCACTGAACTCAAAACAAGTTTAGAAAAATAATCAGGTAAACTTAAAATGATCAAGAAGAAAAGTTTTCATAAATTTTAAGGTACTAATAAGACTACAAATCACTCAGATTAGCAGTCAAACATTCATTTTCCCCTAAAGCAATAAAGCAATGGTCATGAATCTTTCCATCAGAAACATATACTATACATAATAAAGAAAATCTAACTCTGTAGTTAAAACTCATGAAAAGCTAAGCATCAACTCAGTCAAGAAAACTGAATAAGAAATCTAAATCAGGAAGAGGTGACAACCTAGGTGGGGTTTTAAGGTAACTGTGCTCAAGAAAAGAATTTCAGACCTTACCTTTGCTGCAGCCAGTACATGCTCTTTTTTAATCACTCCACACTTACTCCCACAAGCATTTATCCGTGACTCTTCTGCTAAGCGATGAACAAAGAGTAAACAGTTCAGATGCACCTGTAAAAGTGAAAATTCAAAATGATTTTTACACTCAAACATTGATATTTTGAAATAATGACTTTTAAAAAGAAGATCACAAATTTTAATGCTGCACTATTTACTACTGTGATTCAATCACTGAACTTTTATTTAAGGTAACACACAATTCAGTTTAATATAGGTCCATTTTAAAATTCCATAAAAAAGAGACTTAGTTACAATACATGAAACAAGGCTATGTAAAGCTGACCAAAGGCCATAGACAATAGTATTACTATAAAGGATCACAATATCAAAACTTAGGTAGGACTCTAATAAGAACAAATATTTCTGTTTTCCATTCCAACTAAAGTTAAGTTTCCAATGTAATTTAAAATCTCCCCTAAGAAAAACATATCAACTACTGTATTTAAGGCTAATCATCTCTCATTCTACAATCCAAGGTATATAAATTTTTAAGAAGATATTTAATTTAAAATGTCTAATCAAAAAAAATTTAATAACTGAAATTTTAAAAGTTTATTCAATTGAAAAGAGTAGATACAAAGGTCAAGTTACTTGTCATACAACATGAGAATAATCATATCTACTATTAATAATTTTAAAATAGCCTTAAGCTAGATAAAATAAGCAGAGAATACAAAATTCAAAAGTGCACAAAGAACTAGAGTTATATATTAGCATTGTGGGAAGCTGCAGAAAACAAATGGGAATTCTGTACTATTTTTGCCACTTCTTGTGAACCGACAGTTATCTCAAAATTAACATATAAAAGCAAAAAAGCTATAAAGATAAACTGACAAAAGTAAACCTCTCTTCAACATCATTCCCCAGTCAACTCTGATTGCCAGTTTCTTGCATATTCTCACAGAAACAACTTCTGCTGCTGCTGCTGCTAAGTCGCTTCAGTCGTGTCTGACTCTATGCGATCCCATAGACAGAAGCCCACCAGGCTCTCCCATCCCTGGGATTCTCCAGGCAAGAACACTGGAGTGGGTTGCCATTTCCTTCTCCAATGCATCAAAGTGAAAAGTGAAAGTGAAGTTGCTCAGTCGTATCCGACTCTTAGCGACCCCATGGACTACAGCCTACCAGGCTCCTCCGTCCATGGGATTTTCCAGGCAAGAGTACTGGAGCGGGGTGCTATTGCCTTCTCCGGAAACAACTTCGACATATATGCAAAATATATATATGTATCATAAGATATATGTATATACATATGTATCTCTATTTAACCTCACTATTTGAATATGTAGAACATTTTGCTAAATATATTACTCAAAGTTCACTAGTCAATCAAAAAGTGCTACTCATTCTATATGCATAGTTTTAACTTGAAAACAGTTCAAGTACAGCACAAAACCGAAGTGAGAATGTATCCTAAAAACTCCCACCAAATAAAATATAACTCTCAACTCTTAAAAAAAAGCAAGACTAAAGTGAGTGGCTGTCCTATTTCAATTCTGCACTAGTGTTGAGCCTAGAGCTCTTGGATTTAAGTTATTGGTAATACTCCATCCTTTGTTTCTTCCAGGTGCCTGAAGGCACTACCAATTCAGGTTCAATGAGACAGTATTTTTAACATATAACTTCTTTGGTCATTTACTTAATGGTACACAGTCTTTGGGCTTCCCTGATAGCTCAGATGGTAAAGAATCCACCTACAATGCAGGAGTCCTGGATTCGATTTCTAGGTTGGGAAGATCCCTGGAGAAGGGAATGGCAGCCCACGCCAATATTCTTGCCTGGAGAATTCCATGAACAGAGGAGCCTGGCAGGCTATGGTCCATGGCATCGCAAAGAGTCAGACAAAACCGGGCAACACTTTCTTTCACTTTTACACATTCTTTGCAGTGAGATCAATTAATACACAACATGTAACTCTTCCCCCACAATTCACTAAATGTTAAATAACTAGGTAATGTGGTCCTTTAAATTATTACTTATTTATTATTATATAGCAGAAATATTTAGTGGATTGTTGATGTTTAGGAATGTTTTAGTGACAACTGGGGAAAGTAGAGTAGGGGATTTAAATTGAACATGATAGAGAACCTTTGGAAGGAGATACTCTTTTGGTCTTTAACTTTCATAAGAACTCTGAGGTAAATCACCCAATTGATTCTTTACACTATACCATGTCATTCAAAATATGTTTAAACTTCCTATGATATACCATTTCCTTTTGTAACAAAAACACTCCATGCTGCTGCTACTGCTGCTGCTAAGTCACTTGAGTCATGTCCGACTCTGTGTGACCCCATAGACGGAAGCCCACCAGGCTCCCCCGTCCCTGGGATTCTCCAGGCAAGAACACTGGAGTGGGTTGCCATTTCCTTCTCCAATGTGTGAAAGTGAAAAGTGAAAGTGAACTCGCTCAGTAGAGTCCCACCCTTAGCGACCCCACAGACTGCAGCCTACCAGGCTCCTCCGTCCATGGAATTTTCCAGGCAAGAGTACTGGAGTGGCTTGCCATTGCCTTCTCCGAAAACACTCCATAATATGGCACAATTTCCTCCATTAATTTTCATTCTCTACTTCAAAACCTAAATAGCTTCCAGATACCCTCAGGATAAACTCCAAATTGCTTAATACTAAACCCTATTTCCTGGGTGTTCTTGGAAGGACTGATGCTAAAGCTGAAACTCCAATACTTTGCCCACCTCATGCGAAGGGCTGACTCACTGGAAAAGTCTCTGATGCTGGGAGGGATTGGGGGCGGGAGGAGACGGGGACGACAGAGAATGAGATGGCTGGATGGCATCACTGACTCGATGGACATGAGTTTGAGTGAACTCCGGGAGTTGGTGATGGACAGGGAGGCCTGGCGTGCTGTGATTCATGGGGTCGCAAGAGTCGGTCACGACTGAGCGACTGAACTGAACTGAAACCCTATTTGACTAGGTTTTACAATTCCATCTCACCTTTTCCAGCTTCTAGTTCTATGCTAGGCCTTCTGAATTTCTTTCAGTATTCAAATACAATTTTGCCTACTGCTATGCTACTGGTTTATACTGAAAAGCCAAGTCCTCCCAATACATAAGGTTATACGGATCTATGGTACCCCAAACTTCTTATAACTGTGCATACACATGTATTAGGCAGCAATTTCTCACCTCTCTTCTTCAATGTAAGGGCAAAACCATGTCTGCCTTCCCAGACATTGTATCCCAGTGAACTGTAGCCTGCGGCCCAGTATACAGTTAAGCAGTCAATAATTATGATTGCATGAGCAAAACATCCATCCATAGCTCCCCAAACTAGGCAAAAAAAAATTTTTTTAGCAATCTCAAATAAACCACATTCTGTTTTGAGACTTGAGTGCTTTACTCTTCATGGGCATGAAACACAGACACTGAATTAATATACTATTTTTTAACATCGGAATTTCTTTTAAAACAACCTATTTCTCTGTCATAAAACAGTTAACTGGTGCCACTCAAGTGCACTACGGTTTAGATAAAAATGGTCAGAAAAAAGCAAATTTTAAGGTTTCAGGTAGACATTCAACCTTGGAAAAGGTAAGCCATTCCATTAAGAACTTACTTTGGAAAAATTTAAAAATTAGCTTCCTTGAAAGGTAAGCCAAAAGATTATTTACAAAGAAATATCCATTTGACTAAAAGACTGGGCCAGCATGACTTCCTCCCGACTTCCTCATAGCACTTTTGAGTTTTACATAAACCATAAGTACTCAGATATTTGCACAGTATCCCTTAGCGATAAAACTAAAAACTAACTCAGCCACAAGAAAGCTGAACAATCTGAGATTAACATATGCTCCTAGTGACATACAATCAAGTAACGTATAAAATAAAACAACAAAAAGCCAGTGCAGGAGAAATATAACATGACACAAGGAAGTTATGAATAAAATGTCAAAAATATCAATCCATATATAGTTACATCACTCTCAAATTGTACACTCAGAATGTTCAAGGAATAAACACAAGGAATACAAAAAGTTCCCAGGCAGACGGGAGAACAAAACCCATAAGAAACTAAACACAAATGTATGACAGCAGATGATAATGGAAGATAAGATAGATCGTTTCTAAGATGATGGAGGAAGACTTCACTGAGTAAGAGGCATTTGAACTCATTTTGAAAGAACCGGTGTTTGCCAAGCAGAGTGGAATGAGGACATCTTCATGCAGAAGAAACATCTTATGCAAGGACAGCAGAAAAGCAGATTGCTGCTAAGTCACTTCAGTCGTGTCCGACTCTGTGTGACCCCATAAACGGAAGCCCACCAGGCTCCCCCGTCCCTGGGATTCTCCAGGCAAGAACACTGGAGTGGGCTGCCATTTCCTTCTCCAATGTGTGAAAGTGAAAAGTGAAAGTGAAGTCACTCAGTTGTGTCCGACCCTTAGCGACCCCACGGACTGCAGCCTACCAGGCTCCTCCATCCATGGGATTTTCTAGGCAAGAGTACTGGAGTGGCTTGCCATTGCCTTCTCCAAGAAAAGTAGATTGCTGCTGCTGCTGAGTCCCTTCAGTCGTGTCCGACTCTGTGTGACCCCATAGACGACAGCCCACCAGGCTCTCCCATCCCTGGGATTCTCCAGGCAAGAACACTAAGCTTTGTGTTAAAGACAATGGGAGACACAAGAGGAGATATGCGCGGTTCCCTCTCCTCAAGAAGCTGTGTACCACACTGGGAGACAATAGTGACATGCAAAACTCCTAAAGAACACTGTCAGGGTCCCAATAGCTAAACTGCATGATGTAAACTCTCACGGCTATCAAAGTTTAGAAAAAAAGAAAAACAGACTGCCTCAATTGTAGAGAAGTTTATGGATGATGTGGGACACCTGCTGGGTAAGATTATTAAGCACCAATGGCAAGCAGAACACCGTAAGCAAAGAAACCAGAGTGATGCATGACATACACAAGACCATGAAGGAGAAACAATGAAAGCCAAAGATAAGCATACAATCTAGGGATAGACAGTGGCCAAAAGAACTTCCTTTCCCCACCACTGCAAATGCTTAGAATTTCACCCCCCATCCTTTCCTGTACCACTTGGATCCCACTCCACAACACAGCCCACCTGTCCATAGGTCACTTTGGGGCAGGCAAGTATGAATGTGGGAGGAATCTGACTACTTGAGAAATGTCTGGCCAAAAATTTGCACCAACTGGTAATCTCCTTCCTCTCCATTTAGAACCCCAACACCAGTGAAAACTTCACAATTAATAACTTAAAATTCTTTTGAAAATCAATTTCACTTTAATACAGCTCACTTGTGCCACCATAATCACTACCTTCGGGGAAGGAAGGTAATAAAACACGATCTATGGTCTTTTCTAACAAAGTCTAAGAAAGGAACCAAAATGAAGGACAGGAGATATTAGGAAGGCCACTTTTATAAGAAAAAAAAAATTTAAAAGTAGTTCTGGCTTCAGAGAAAGGAAAAGTGAGGACAATTCTATAGTAATCTAGCAAAAATAGAAATCCTAAAATTACAGGAGGCAGTAGAGAACTAGCAGAGGCTACAGAGAAAAGAGATGGGGAGGTGAGGGAGAAAAAAAAACAATGTAGCTTAGGAACAGATGGTTGCATTCCGAAGACACTCTCCATGTCATATATCCCTGTTATCCACAATTCTTTATCGTTGATCTCCTGGAAATTAGGTGCCCAGCTGTAGTGGTTCCTTTACTCCAAGAGCTCTTATAACAAACCACAGGAGGTGCCTCCTACGGTACAAACCCAGGGAAAGTGTTCATTCTGCTAGAGGGATAATATATTCCAGGTATTCAACATAAAAGCCCTAAATTTATTTCAAAACAGAAATATTAGAGTGGTTTGAATGTGAGCATTTTTTATCAGGTGAGCATTATGCAGTAGTTACTATGAGTCAGGGAAAATTTTAACGGTTGGCTTGAAAACTAAACTAAGAGGTGTTCTCCTTGTCTAGGAAAACGAATTCATACTTGGGAGATACTACTTACAAACTTTTGGATCAGTGTTCTTTACTAAGTAAGCTGAAGCAGAAGAAGCGGCAATATATTTAATAACGTAAAGAGAAGGGGAAGGAAAGAAGAGCAGGAGAAATGCACTTTTGAAAAGCATGTCAGAAATGCCTTTTACAGTAGTTAAATGAAAGTAACCCACCCTGAATTTCAAAATCTATTTTTAAAAATCTCTACCTTCGAACCTTCACAAATTACAGTAAGCACAATGTAGGTACCAGACTGTACTCCTGAAGAGCGATATTTAATAACTAAAAGCAGTTAGTTTATTCCTTAAACTTATGTGGCCAAAAGCCTCCCGTTTAAAAAAAAAAAAAAAAGGTCAGGATATCTAAATTTCAGCAGGCCCCAAAACAACTTAGCGTCGGGAATACTAACAGGCCCAGGTTTTGCTGCGAATGTCTGAAAGGTAGGCCTCAAAAGAGCTAGACTGGCTGTTACTATTCAGTCACTAAGTCGTGTTCGACCCCATGCACTGCCGCACAGCAGGCTTCCCTGTCCTTCCTTACCCTCCCTGAGTTTGCTCCAGCTCATGTCTACTGAGTCAGGGATGCCAGCCAACCATCTCACCCTCTGTTGCCCTCTTCTCCTCTTGCCCTCAGTCTTTCCCAGCCATCAGAGTCTTTACCAATGAGTGGGCTCTGCGCATCCGGCGGTCAAAGTATTGGCGCTTTAGCAGACTGGCTGGAGGGCGGCGAAATACAGGCTGGGGGTTTATTTCCCCGATCTATCCCCGCCCCACGGCCAGTCTATGAAGGGACAAAATCTCACCAGTAGGTCGCTACTCGTCTCCAAGCGAAGGTGAGGCTTCTGTCGTTTGAAAACGCGCTTTAGAAAGCCGCGAGGAGCCTTGCGCCTTATCATCTTCCTCTGCGAGACCGTGGTGGAGAGCGCCATTCTCACCCTCGGGTTTTGGCAGCGGCCGCCTCAACTTCCCGGGTCCTCCCTGCGCCGCACTGAAGCTCACGCCAGCGAGTGCACCAAGAACCCCGACTCAGACGCTCCCACAGGCAGCGAGACCCCGGCCGCCACGTTTGAATCTGCCGCCGCAGAGCGCGCCCGGCGCCCGGTAGTGACGTTGGGGGCGCGCAAACCCTCCCCTTGGCGCCCGGATGTTGGTGGAACACACGCTTGGTGGGCGTTCCGTGACGTCACAGACGGGGAGGGTTGCGGGTTTCACCTTAAGCAGCTGCTGGAAGCGATTTCCACAGTGTGCCATAAAGATGATGGAAGTTTGTAGAAAATGCTGCTATACCAAGGCAGTCACACTTACTGTCCCAGCTTTCACTCTCTACTGAGCCTAAGACCAATGAACGAAAATGTAGATAAATAGAAGGAAGTTTGTCATGTTTTGCCAGGCGTCTTAAAGAACCAATGCTTTCTTAGCAGGGCTTGATTTTCTAATATTAGCAGCTAATATTTTTCATTTTTACATAATTTTATCTGATCTTACCTGAAGTCTTTTCATGAGTCAAGTTTTTCTTTACAAATGCTGCTCTCTTTAATTTTAAGCCCTCTCTGCACAACTTTGCGATAACTTCTGGTGTAATTTAAATGCTACCTCTTTGAAATCTTCATTTGCAAGCAGTTAACGCTTCCATTTTCCGTGCCACCCTTCTAAGTTCTCAGACATCATCCTACAGCACCTGAAGCACCATCCACTGGTTTCTTGGTTTAATAGATCTGGGATGTGCCTGTGCTAAGTCACTTCAATCCTGACTCTTTAGGACCCTGTGGACTGTAGCCCACCAGGTTACTCTGTCCCTGGGATTTTCTAGGCAAGAATACTGGAGTAGGTTGCCCTGCCCTCCTCCAGCGGATCTTCCCCACCCAGGGATCCAATAGGTCTATTACCTCTCCTGCAACGGCAGGCTGTTTCTTTACAACTTGCACCACCTAGGAAGTCCCAATAGGTCTGGTTGAGACTTTAGAATTTGGCAACCCACTCCAGTACTCTTGCCTGGGAAATCCCATGGACGGAGGAGCCTGGTAGGCTGCAGTCCATGGGGTCGCAGAGAGTCGGACACGACTGAACTGGACTTCACTTTCACTTTTCACTTTCATGCACTGGAGAAGGAAATGGCAACCCACTCCAGTATTCTTGCCTGGAGAATCCCAGGGACGGGGGAGCCTGGTGGGCTGCCGTCCATGGGGTCGCACAGAATTGGACACGACTGACGTGACTTAGCAGCAGCAGCAGCAACAAGTACTTAAGTTATGTTGGCACTGCTAGTCTGACCACTCTGGTATCACTGTGATTTATTTTAATTACCTCTGTTACTGGGCTTCCCTGGTGGCTCAGCTGGTAAAGAATCCACCTGAAATGTGGGAAACGTAGGTTTGCTGCCTAGGTCGGAAGGATCCCATGGAGAAGAGAATGGCTTCCTGCTCCAGTATTCTTTCCTGTAGAATCTCATGGGCACCCAGGCAGGATACTGGCACCCACCTAGTGGAGAGGGTCCCAAAGAGTAGGACACATCTGCTGTGGTAGTTATTGTGCTTTCAGTATCCACATGGATGATCTATCTGGCCTCCCATTTTCAAGCTCTCCCTCTGCCAATAATCTTATCTTTCACCCTATGAGCCATTTACACCTGTGTTGATACACTAGACTAGGCCTTGTCATTGCTAATACCTTTCCGTAGTCCCAGTTCAGTTGCATTACTCCTCAGCCTTCTCTCTTGAACTCACTCCCTCCAGTATCTCCACTTCAACAGTTCTTACATGCCACTGGGATCTCTGTCCTCTCTGTCTCTACTATGCCCTTAACCTTAATCTTTATTTTTATCCTCCTTTCTGTAGTCTGTTGTACATCATCATAATACTGCCTTGCATCTCTCCCTAACTCTCTTCATGCTCTTTTTTCCCCTCATACCTCTTGACAAAAAACCTAGCTCTGCTTAAATTAAAAATCTCAATCCATTCTATGCTTGCATCTGTGCATTGACATTGAATGATGCCTTCTGCTTTTAAAGCTTTACATATTTAAAAGAATATTTGAATAGAATATGATGGTAATAATTGTATTTATCCCTGTAGTGAAGTATGTCCTTACACATGATCTTATTTGATTTAACAAAACTATAACATTAGTAAGGCTCAAATGGGTGTTATTGTTTCTATTTGACATGAAATTAAATAGAGAGTTTAAGTGGCTCTAAGTAAAAGAGTTTATATGGAAAATTTAAGACATTACTCCTTTTCAACTTTCTATTATGTTATACTGTCTTTAAGTGTAAAGGAAGCATCTAAATTCTGCATATTGCTTTTCTAAACTAAAGTTATTAATTTATTTTTTATAGATTTCACCTTCATTTAGTAGAGTCACAGAGTAAAATATTAGTATTTTTCATCATAATTTAAATGTTCAAAATGGCTTCCTTTTCTCTTAGGGTTTTTAAATAATTTAAGTTCCTTTGATCTAAAGAGTAAAAATTACACAAGGCAGATATTGAAACCCTAACCACACAACTAGACTCTTCTTCCTAAACTAGACATACTTTGAGTGATGACAGCCCTTGACTCCAAATCCAGGGAAAGTAAAAGGGAATCGATTTGGAAGGACAAGATCTGGACAGGATCTTGACACTAGCAGCATAAATACATCCCTTTCTTTATCCCAACATTTTTTCTTCTACAGTAAATTTTGCCTTCATTTGAAAAGGGCAAGGCCCCTTTGATACTGCTATTTACTTTGAGAAGACAAAAATAAAAAGTATTCACAGAAAACTATTGAAGGATTTTACCCACTCTCATGTTATTCTAAAGAGTTGCTGTGAGTGAGAAACAATTAAGCTATTGAGCATTTTTGTCTTTTCTTGATGACATTTCTTTATGTCTGCTAAGATTCTTTTTATTTATTTATTTTTTTAGATTATAGACACCACAGTGATGATAATTCTATTTTTGCATGATTTATAGTCAAGCTTGTATTTTAGTACTACAGTTAGTACATTTTAGTACTGTGTGTATATAAATGTGCAGAAATGAATACAGTGTGATTTCAAATCATTGATCTTCTAAACTAAAAAATGGGAAACTAAGTCAAAATCTGTAAATTATTGAAATGTCCACAATGATCAGTTCAGTTCAATTCAGTCACTCAGTCGTGTCCGACTCTTTGTGACCACATGAATCGCAGCATGCCAGGCCTCCCTGTCCATCACCAACTCCCAGAGTTTACCCAAACCCATATCCATCGAGTCGGTGATGCCATCCAGTCATCTCATCCTCTGTCGTCCCCTTCTCATCCTGCCCCCAATCCTTCCTAGCATTAGGGTATTTTGCAATGAGTCAACTCTTTGCATGAGGTGGCCAAAGTATTGAAGTTTCAGCTTTAGCATCAGTCCTTCCAATGAACACCCAGAACTGAACTCCTTTAGGATGGACTGGTTGGATCTCCTTGCAGTCGAAGGAACTCTTTTTAAAACAGTGATATTTGTATTTCAAAACCTGTCCTAAGGAAATTAACCCTAAATATAAGATACATTTTATGCAGAGTATTTTTTTTTAAGTTTTCAAAACATGTCTAATGTGTAAATTTGGGTACGTGCATTCAGTTAACTATCACTATGGCCAGGTTAAAAATGACATTTATGAAAGTTATTAATAGCCTGGAACAAGGTCTAAGTTTCTGCCAAATGGGAGAAAAATACCTGTACACCAAACTAAATATACTATGATCCCAAGAATATTGAATGCATGTACACACGCACAACACTGGGAGGAAACATATCAAAATACAAACAGTTTTTCAGTCCTAGGAATATGGATAATTTTGTTTTATTATTTTAATGTTATCAAATATTCTATAATAATCAGTGGAGAAATAACTCCAGAAAGAATGAAGAGATGGAGCCAAAGCAAAACCAATACCCAGTTGTGGATGTGACTGGTGATAGAAGCAAGGTCCGATGCTGGAAAGAGCAATATTGCATAGGAACCTGGAATGTTAGGTCCATGAATCAAGGCAAATTGGAAGTGGTCAAACAGGAGATGACAAGAGTGAACATAGACATTCTAGGAATCAGTGAACTAAAATGGACTGGAATGGGTGAATTTAACTCAGATGACCATTATATCTACTACTGTGGGCAGGAATCCCTTGGAAGAAATGGAGTAGCCATCATGGTCAACAAAAGAATCCAAAATGCAGTACTTGGAGGCAATATTAAAAACGACAGAATGATTTCTGTTGGTTTCCAAGGCAAACCATTCAGTATTACACTAATCCAAGCCTATGCCCCAACCAGTAATGATAAAGAAGCCAAAGTTGAATGGTTCTATGAACACCTACAAGACCTTTTAGAACTAACACCCAAAAAAAGATGTCCTTTTCATTATAGGGGACTGGAATGCAAAAGTAAGAAGTTAAGAAACACCTGGAGTAACAGGCAAATTTGGCCTTGGAGCACAGAATGAAGCAGGGCAAAGGCTAATAGAGTTTTGCCAACAGAACACACTGGTCATAGCAAACACCCTCTTCCAACAACACAAGAGAAGACTTTACACATGGACATCACCAGATGGTCAACACTGAAATCAGATTGATTATATTCTCTGCAGCCAAAGATGGAGAAGCTCTATACAGTCAGCAAAAACAAGACCAGGAGCTGACTGTGGCTCAGATCATGAACTCCTTGTTGCCGAATTCAGACTTGAAGAAAGTAGGGAAAACCACTAGACCATTCAGATATGACCTAAATCAAATCCCTTATGATTATACAGTGAAAGTAAGAAATAGATTTAGGGACTAGATCTGATAGAATGCCTGATGAACTATGGACGGAGGTTCGTGACATTGTACAGGAGACAGGGACCAAGACCATCCCCATGGAAAAGAAATGCAAAAAAGCAAAATGGCTCTCTGAGGAGACCTTAAAAATAGCTGTGAAAAGAAGAGAAGCGAAAAGCAAAGGAGAAAAGGAAAGATATAAGCATCTGAATGCAGAGTTCCAAAGAATAGCAAGGAGAGATAAGAAAGCCTTCCTCAGCGATCAATGCAAAGAAATAGAGGAAAACAACAGAATAGGAAAAACACGAGCTCTCTTGAAGAAAATTAGAGATACGAAGGGAACATTTCATGCAAAGATGGGCTCGATAAAGGACAGAAATGGTATGGACCTAACAGAAGCAGAAGATATTAAGAAGAGGTGGCAAGAATACACAGAAGAACTGTACAAAAAAGATCTTCACGACCAAGATAATCACGATGGTGAGATCACTCACCTAGAGCCAGACATCTTGGAATGTGAAGTCAAGTGGGCCTTAGAAAGCACCACTACAAACAAAGCTGGTGAAGGTGATGGAATTCCAATTGAGCGATTTCAAATCCTGAAAGATGATGCTGTGAAAGTGTTGCACTCAATATGCCAGAAAATTTGAAAAACTCAGCAGTGGCCACAGGACTGGAAAAGATCAGTCTTCATTCCAGTCCCAAAAAAAGGGAATGCCAAAGAATGCTCAAACTACCGCACAATTGCACTCATCTCACACGCTAGTAAAGTCATGCTCAAAATTCTACAAGCTAGGCTTCAGCAATATGTGAACCATGAACTTCCAGATGTTCAAGCAGGTTTTAGAAAAAGCAGAGGCACCATAGATCAAATTGCCAACATCTGCTGGATCATAGAGAAAGCAAGAGAGTTCCAGAAAAACATCTCTTTCTGCTTCATTGACTATGCCAAAGCCTTTGAATGTGTGGATCACAATAAACTATGGAGCATTCTGAAAGAGATGGGAATACCAGACCACCTGACCTGCCCCTTGAGAAACCTGTATGCAGGTCAGGAAGCAACAGTTAGAACTGTACATGGAACAACAGACTGGTTCCAAATGGGAAAAGGAGTATGTCAAGGCTGTATATTATCACCCTGCTTATTGAACTTATATGCAGAGTACGTCATGAGGAATGCTGGGCTGGAAGAAGCACAAGCTGGAATCAAGATTGCCAGGAGAAATATCAATAACCTCAGATATGCCGATGACACCACCCTTATGGCAGAAAGTGAAGAGGAACTCAAAAGCCTCTTGATGAAAGTGAAAGAGGAGAGTGAAAAGGTTGGCTTGAAGCTCAACATTCAGAAAACAAAGATCATGGCATCATGTTCCATCACTTCATGGGAAACAGATGGGGAAACAGTGGAAACCATGTCAGACTTTATATTTTTGGGCTCCAAAATCACTGCAGGTGCTGATTGCAGCCATGAAATTAAAAGACGCTTGCTCCTTGGAAGGAAAGTTATGACCAACCTAGATAGCATATTAAAAAGCAGAGACATTACTTTGCCAACAAAGGTCCGTCTAGTCAAGGCTATGGTTTTTCCCATGATCATGTATGGATGTGAGAGTTGGACTGTGAAGAAAGCTGATCGCCAAAGAATTTATGCTTTTGAACTGTGGTGCTAGAGAAGGCTCTGGAGAGTCCCTTGTACTGCAAGGAGATCCAACCAGTCCATCCTAAAGGAGATCAATCCTGGGTGTTCATTGGAAGTACTGATGCTAAAGCTGAAACTGCAATACTTTGGCCACCTCATGCGACTAGTTGACTCACTGGAGAAGACTCTGATGCTGGGAGGGATTGGGGGTGGGAGGAGACGGGGATGACAGAGAATGAGATGGCTGGATGGCATCACCCACTCGATGGACATGAGTTTGAGTGCACTCCTTGGTGATGGACAGGGAGGTCTGGCGTGCTGTGATTCATTGGGTCGCGGAGAGTCGGACACGACTGAGCGACTGAACTGAACTGAACTGAACAATGATTAAAATAAAAATTTTAATCTGCCACATGAAGCACAATTGCCAAAAATTTCTACTTTAAAACCCCTGTTAGGGCTTCCATTCATCATTTGTGAGGTACAGAAATTCACAAAATTTTTGAACGTGCACTATTTAAGGTTTTCATCAGTCCACTGGTTTGTGAGACTAATTGCTCCAGAAGATTTAGAAATGTTCACCTTACTTTTGAGGCCTCTTAAATAATATTCTTATTTCAAATGTTTAGCTCTCATAAGTACATCTCCTCGTCCCAACACTGGTTATATCATTTTTCAGATTGCATATGGAGTGGTTAAAGTGAAATCTCCAAGTCGTGTCCAACCCTTTGTGACCCCATGGACTGTAGCATAACAGGCTCCTCCCTCCATGGGATTTCCCAGGCAAGAGTACTGGAGTCGGTTGCCATTTCCTTTTCTAGGGATCTTCCTGACCCAGGGATCGAACCCAGGTCTCTCCCATTAGAGGCAGACACTTTAACCTCTGAGCCATGGAGTGGTTACAGAGACACAAATTTATTTTCCAGTATTGAAAAAAAGATAATGGCTTTGAAACCAATTCTTGTTATGAGTGCCAGATATCTTAGACTTCTTAATGTGTTTAGCATGATAAAAGATGCCTTTGAAATAAGACATAGTAATTCAAAAGTAATGGATATTGTTGTGAAATACAAAGTGGTAATAAAATAATAAGTTAGAGTAAAATCAACATTCTGTTCAGTTCAGTTCAGTCACTCAGTCGTGTCCGACTCTTTGCAACCCCATGAATCACAGCACGCCAGGCCTCCCTGTCCATCACTAACTCCCGGAGTTCACTCAAACTCATGTCCATCGAGTCAGTGATGCCATCCAGCCATCTCATTCTCTGTCATCCCCTTCTCCTCCTGCCCCCAGTCCCACCCAGCATCAAGGCTTTTCCAATGAAACAACTCTTCACATGAGGTGGCCAAGGTATTGGAGTTTCAGCTTTAGCATCAGTCCTTCCAGTGAACACCCAGGACTAATCTCCTTTAGAATGGACTGGTTGGATCTCCTTGCAGTCAAAGGGACTCTCAAGAGTCTTCTCCAACACCACAGTTCAAAAGCATCAATTCTTTGATGATCAGCTTTCTTCACAGTCCAACTCTCACATCCATACATGACCACGGGAAAAACCATAGCCTTGACTAGACGGACCTTGGTTGGCAAAGTAATGTCTCTGCTTTTTAATATGCTATCTAGATTGGTCATAACTTTCCTTCCAAGGAGTAAGCGTCTTTTAATTTCATGGCTGCAATCAGCATCCGCAGTGATTTTGGAGCCCAAAAAATAAAGTCTGACATTTTTTCACTGTTTCCCCTCTATTTCCCATAACGTGATGGGGCCTGATGCCATGATCTCATTTTTCTGAATGTTGACGTTCAAGCCAACTTTTTCACTCTCTTCTTTCACTTTCATCAAGAGGCTTTTGAGTTCCTCTTCACTTTCTGCCATAAGGGTGGTGTCATCGGCATATCTGAGGCTATTGATAATTCTGCCAGCAATCTTGATTCCAGCTTGTGCTTCTTCCAGCCCAGCATTCCTCATGATGTACTCTGCATATAAGTTAAATAAGCAGGGTGACAATATACAACCTTGACGTAGTCCTTTTCCTATTTGGAACCAGTCTGTTGTTTCATGTCCAGTTCTAACTGTTGCTTCCTGACCTGCATACAGGTTTCTCAAGAGGCAGGTCAGGTGGTCTGGTATTCCCATCTCTTTCAGAATGCTCCACAGTTTATTGTGATCCACACATTCAAAGGCTTTGGCATAGTCAATGAAGCAGAAATAGATGTTTTTCTGGAACTCTCTTGCTTTCTCCATGATCCAGCGGATGTTGGCAATTTGATCTCTGGTGCCTCTGCCTTTTCTAAAACCAGCTTGAACATCTGGAAGTTCACGGTTGACGTATTGCTGAAGCCTAGCTTGTAGAATTTTGAGCATGACTTTACTAGCGTGTGAGATGAGTGCAATTGTGCGGTAGTTTGAGCATTCTCTGGCATTCCCTTTCTTTGGGATTGGAATGAAGACTGATCTTTTCCAGTCCTGTGGCCACTGCTGAATTTTCCAAATTTGCTGGCATATTGAGTGCAGCACTTTCACAGCATCATCTTTCAGGGTTTGAAATCGCTTAATTCGAATTCCATCACCTTCACTATGTTTGTTTGTAGTGGTGCTTTCTAAGGCCCACTTGACTTCACATTCCAAGATGTCTGGCTCTAGGTGAGTGATCACACCATCGTGATTATCTGGGTCGTGAAGATCTTTTTAGTACAGTTCTTCTTTGTATTCTTTTTTTTATTGGAGGCTAATTACTTTACCCTTGGAATCTCTAATTTTCTTGAAGAGATCTCTTGTTTTTCCTATTCTGTTGTTTTCCTCTATTTCTTTGCATTGATCACTGAGGAAGGCTTTCTTATCTCTCCTTGCTATTCTTTGGAACTCTGCATTCAGTTGCTTATATCTTTCCTTTTCTCCTTTGCTTTTCGCTTCTCTTCTTTTCACAGCTATTTTTAAGGTCTCCTCAGAGAGCCATTTTGCTTTTTTGCATTTCTTTTCCATGGGGATGGTCTTGGTCCCTGTCTCCTGTACAATGTCCCGAACCTCCGTCCATAGTTTATCAGGCACTCTATCTATCAGATCTAGTCCCTTAAATCTATTTCTCACTTCCATTGTATAATCATAAGGGATTTGATTTAGGTCATATCTGAATGGTCTAGTGGTTTTCCCTACTTTCATCAATTTCAGTCTGAATTTGGCAATAAGGAGTTCATGATCTGAGCCACAGTCAGCTCCTGGTCTTGTTTTTGCTGACTGTATAGAGCTTCTCCATCTTTGGCTGCAGAGAATATAATCAATCTGATTTCGGTGTTGACCATCTGGTGATGTCCATGTGTAGAATCTTCTCTTGTGTTGTGGGAAGAGGGTGTTTGCTATGACCAGTGTGTTCTCTTGGCAAAACTCTATTAGCCTTTGCCCTGCTTCATTCCATGCTCCAAGACCAAATTTGCGTGTTACTCCAGGTGTTTCTTGACTTCCTACTTTTGCATTCCAGTCCCCTATAATGAAAAGGACATCTTTTTTGGGTGTTAGCTCTAAAAGGTCTTGTACTAACAATAATTTTTCTGTAATATTTTATTGTTGGCTTGGTACACTAAGATGAATAACTGTTAGTAGAATGTTATTTGTTTTTTTTTTAATAGTTAAAAGTATTTTTATTAAAAAAGCACAAATGCAAAAAAATGAACAGAGGAAAATTTATGCGTCAAACCTGGACTGGTCACTTATGATAATATACATGCTACAATTCCAAAAGACTGCAAAAGAGACATAGGCATTTAGAACAGTCTTTGGGACTCTGTGGGAGAGGGTGAAGGTGGAATGATTGGGGAGAATGGAATTGTAGCAGTAGAATGTTATTTGGAACAGGATAGGACAAAAGAAAGTGAAAGTCGCTAAGTCGTGTCCTACTACTTGTGGCCAGAATATTGGAGTGTGTAGCCTTTCCCTTCTCCAGGGGTCTTCCCAACCGAGGGATCAAACCCAGGTCTCCCACATTGCAGGCAGATTCTTTACCAGGTGAGCCACCAGGGAAGCCCAAGAATATTGGAGTGGGCAGCCTATCCCTTCTCCAGCGTGTCTTCCCGACCCAGGAAACGAACCAGAGTCTCCCACATTGCAGGCGGATTTTTTACCAGCTAGGCCACACTGCATGATGAACTCCCCAGGTCAATAAGTGCCCAATAGGCTGCTGGAGAAGAGTGGAGAAATAACTCCAGTGAAAATGAAGGGACAGAGCCAAAGTGAAAACGACACCCAGTTGTGGATATGACTAGTGATGGAAGTAAAGTCTGATGCTGTAAAGAGCAATATTGCATAGGAATCTGGAATGTTAGGTCCATGAATCAAGGTAAATCAGAAGTGGTCAAACAGGAGATGGCAAAGTGAACATCAACATTTTAGAAATCAGTGAAATAAAATGGACTGGAATGGGTGAATTTAATTCAGATGACCATTGTATCTACTACTCTGGGCAAGAAACCCTTAAAAGAAATGGAGTACCAATAATATAAAAAAAAAGAGTCCGAGATCTAGTAGTTGGGTACAGTCTCAAAATTGAGAGAATGATCTCTGTTCATTTCCAATGCAAACCATTCAAAATCACAGTAATCCAAGTTTGTGCCTCAACTAGTAATGCTTAAGAAGATAAAATTGAATGGTTCTATGAAGACCTACAATAGCTTCTATAACTAACACACCAAAAAGATATCCTTTTTATCATAGGGGACTAGAATGCAAAAGTAGGAAGTCAAGAGATACCTGGAAAGTCAAAGTGAAAGTCGCTCAGTTATGTCCAACTCTTTGCAACCTCATGGACTGTACAGTCCATGGAATTCTCCAACCAGAATACTGGATGGGGAGCCGCTCCCTTCTCCAGGGGATCTTCCCAACCCATTGATCGAACTCAGGTCTCCTGAATAGCAAGCAGTTTCTTTATCACCTGAGCCACAAGGGAAACCCAAGAATACTGGAGTGGGTAGCCTATCCCTTCTCTAGCAGATCTTCTGACCCAGGAATCGAACAGGGGTCTCCTGCATTGCAGGTGGATTCTTTACCAACTGAGCTATGAGAGATACCTGGTGTAACAGGAAAATTTGGCCTTGAAGTACAAAATGAAGCAGGGCAAAGGCTAACAAAGTTTTGCCAAGAGAACTCACCGGTCATAGCAAACACCCTCTTCCAACAACACAAGAGAAGACTCTACACATGGACATCACCAGATGGTCAATACCAAAATCAGATCATTATATTCTTTGCAGCCAAAATGGAAAAGCTCTATACAGTTAGCAAAATCAAGACTGGTGGGAGCTGACTGTGGCTCAGATTATAAACTCCTTATTGAAAAATTCAGACTTAAATTGAAGAACATATGGAAAACCACTAGACCATTCAGGTATGACCTAAATCAAATCCCTTATGATTATGCAGTGGAAGTGACAAATAGATTGAAGGAATAAGATCTGAAGGAGTGCCTGAAGAATGAAGGACAGAGGTTTGTGACATTATACAGGAGGCAATGATCCCCAAGAAAAAGAAATGCAAAAAAGCAAAATGGTTGTCTGAGGAGGGCTTACAAATAGCTGAGAAAAGGAAAGAAGTGAAAGGTGAAGAAAAGGAAAGATATACACATTTGAATTCAGAGTTCCAAAGAATAGCAAGGAGAGATAAGAAAGCCTTTCTCAGTGATCAATGCAAAGAAATAGAGGAAAACAATAGAATGGGACAGGCTAGAGATCTCTTCAAGAAAATTAGAGATACCAAGGGAACATTTCATGCAAAGATGGGCTCAATAAAGGACAGAAATGGTATGGACCTAAAGAAGCAAAAGATATTAAGAAGAGGTGACAAGAATATACAGAGGAGCTACACAAAAAATACCTTCATGACCAAGATCACTCACCTAAAGCCAGACATCCTGGAATGTGAAGTCAAGTGGGCCTTAGGAAGCATCACTATGAACAAAGTTAGTGGAGGTGATGGAATTCCTGTTGAGCTATTTCAAAATCTAAAAGATGATGCTGTTAAAGTGCTGCACTTAATATGCCAGCAAATTTGGAAAACTCACCAGTGGCCACAGGTCTGGAAAAGGTCAGTTTCATTCCAGTCCCAAGGAAAGGCAATGCAAAAGAATGCTCAAACTACCATACAATTGCACTCATCTCACACACTATTAAAGTAATGCTCAAAATTCTCCAAGCCAGGCTTCAACAGTGCATGAACCATGAACTTCCACATGTTCAAGCTGGTTTTAGAAAAGGCAGAGGAACCAGAGATCAAATTGCCAACATCTGTAGGATCATAGAAAAAGCAAGAGAATTCCAGAGAAAAACGTCTACTTCTGCTTTACTGATTACGCTAAAGCCTTTGTGTAGATCACTACAAAATGTGGAAAATTCTTCAAGAGATGGGAATAGCATACCACCTTACCTGCCTCCTGAGAAATCTGTATGCAGGTCAAGAGGCAATAATTAGAACCATACATGGAACAACAGACTGGTTCCAAATTGGGAAAGGAGTATATCAAGGCTTGTCACCCTGCTTATTTAACTTATATGCAGAGTACATCATGAGAAACACTGGGTTGCATGAAGCATAAGCTGGGATCAAGATTGCTGGGAGAAATATCAATAACCTCAGATACACAGATGATACCACCCTCATGGCAGAAAGTGAAGAGGAACTAAAGAGCCTTTTGATGAAAGTGAAAGAGGAGAATGAAAAAGTTGGCTTAAAATTCAACATTCAAAAAACTATGATCTTGGCATCTGGTCCCATCAATTCATGTCAAATAAATGAGGAAACAATGGAAACAGTTAACAGCCTTTATTTTGGGGGGTTCCAAAATCACTGCAGATGGTGACCACAGCCATGAAATTAAAAGACGCTTGCTCCTTGGAAGGAAAGTTATGACCAACTTAGACAGAATATTAAAAAGCAGAGACATTACTTTGCCAACAAAGGTCTGTGTAGTCAAAGCTATGGTTTTTCCAGTGGTCATGTATGGATGTGAGAGTTGGACTATAAAGAAAGCTGAGTGGTGAAGAATTGATGCTTTTGAACTGTGGCGTTGGAGAAGACTCTTGAGAGTCCCTTGGATTGCAAGGAGATCCAGCCAGCTGTCCTAAAGGAAATCAGTCCTGAATATTCATTGGAAGGACTGATGCTGAAGCTGAAACTCCAATACTTTGGCCACCTGATAGGAAGAGCTGACTCATTGGAAAAGATCTTGATACTGGGAAAGATTGAAGGTGGAAGGAGAAGGGGTTGACAGAGGATGAGATGGTTGGATGGCATCACCCACTCAATGGATATGAGTTTGAGCAAGCTCCAGGAGTTGGTGATGGACAGGAAAGTCTGGTGTGCTGCAGTCCATGGGGTCGCAAATAGTCAGACACAACTGAGCGACTGAACTGAACTTAGGGCAAATAAGAGAAACCCTACAGTTTAAAAATTTTGCTCAGCTGGTAATGGACCCACCTCAGATCATCAGGGTTGTTGTTTGTTTTTTTTTTTTCTTATTTTGTGACTCCAGGGATTTTTCAAACTGGCCATACTTTCAATGACTAGATTGTTAAGAATTCTGTAAGAAAGCTGAATGACATCCATATCAGTTAATTCTCAAAAAAAAAAATGCTAATCATTTCTTGCCAGGCAAATCTTTTTGTCTTAAACCCCTAAAAAAGCCGTGACATTTATCTGGGAGAAAAAAATAAAATGAGGAAATTTTCAACATTGCTATTACTTAGCAACTTTTATTAGAAAGTAGGAGGGGAGAGAGCATGGAGCCTTGATAAAGAAAGTAATACATCTTCTTCTCCCACATCAGGATTCCCAGTCTGGATCAGGTACAAGGATTAGTTGGACAGAAGCTTCAGATTGTGTATGAGTTCAAAGTTTTAAGTTTTACTCTAGACTGTATTGCAATGATGGAATAATTATGAGACTAGACTTGATTTTTTATCATCAAAACAGAGGTCTTTTAGTTTATTACCAATGAGAGACAGTAAAATCATAAAATTTCCATCTAAGAAAGAGAAAAAGAACAGATTTTGAGGGAGAAAGAGAGAAGGAATAGAGTTAGTTTCTGCTTACACTTCATCAAGTCTATCTTTTTCAATCAACTCAAGCAATTAAAACATACGATTTTGAAATGTTTTATCCTTTGCATTTACCATGTGCCAGGAACTACTCTGTACACCTAAGGAGCAAGTGTGAATTTAATCTTCTCTAGGATTTTAAAAACAAGTACCATCATTATCTTCTTTCAAAGAGAAAGAAAGTGAGACCCAGAGGTAACATTCTAAAATGGGCCCTTCCAGTACATGGTGAAAATGAAATTTATCAAAGAAAATAACTGGGAACAATATAAAATGTCCAGTTAAATAAGTGCAGCGTCTCCACAGAGTGCCATGCACTCACTTAAAATGATAATTTTAATCCCAGGTAGAAATATATAAATATATAGCTTAACATGGAAATTGAAAAAAATAAATAAGATATTCTATTTTTGGTACTTGTGTTTATATGTCTTTTGTTTAAAATAAAGCTTATTAAAATAGCTAGAAAAGTCCCAAAATCTGAAAGAAAAGGTGTGAATTTATGGGTGACTTTTTTTCTCCATAGTTTCCTACTTGTTTCTAATGTGATGACATTATTCCTCTATAGGGAAATAAATGTATAATAAAATGGGGAGTGGAATCTTCTTTTGAAACTTTTGAACATATCTAGTCAATGTGATTTGTATTTTAAAAGTTGATACTAGGTTTTTCATGCAGCTGACTGTTAAACAACACATGTTTGAACTACTGAAGTCCACTTATATGCGGAATTTTCCCCCAATAAATATATACTACATAATTAGACTGATTGAATTTGCGGATATGAAACCTTCAATAGGGGTAATTTACCTACTGTGGTGACGTGGATTTCTGACTGTGGTAGGTGTGGGTGCCCTTAACACCTGCATTGCTCAAGGATTAACTGTATTATAAATCTAGCAAAGACCATAGCAAAATTGTCTTTTTTTTTTAGCTTTTTTTTAAACATGGGTACATCCTTAAACTTGATCTTCTGTAAGCCCATCAGTAATCAAGCAAGAACAAAGGAGAAAGTGGAAATGAACCACACGCCCTTTTCTTTACAATCTGTATCTGAAAATCACACATACAGTTGACCCTCCATCAGTTCAGTTCAGTTCAGTCGCTCAGTGGTGTCCAACTCTTTGCAGCCCCATGGACTGCAGCACGCCAGGCCTCCCTGTCCATCACCAACTCCTGGAGTTTACTAAAACTCATGTCCATTGAGTCAGTGATGCCATCCAACCATCTCATCCTTCTATTATCCCCTTCTCCTCCCACCTTCAATCTTTCCCAGTATCAGTGTCTTTTCCAATGAGTCAGCTCTTCCTATCAGGTGGCCAAAGTATTGGAGTTTCAGCTTCAGCATCAGTCCTTCCAATGAATATTCAGGACTGATTTCCTTTAGGATAGACTGGCTGGATCTCCTTGCAGTCCAAGGGTCTCTCAAGAGTCTTCTCCAACACCACAGTTCAAAACCATCAATTCTTCAGTGCTCAGCTTTCCTTATAGTCCAACTCTCACATCTATACATGACCACTGGAAAAACCATAGCTTTGACAGACCTTGGTTGGCAAAGTAATGTCTCTGCTTTTTAATATGCTGTCTAGGTCGGTCATAACTTTCCTTCCAAGGAGCAAGCATCTTTTAATTTCACAGCTGCAGTCATCATCTGCAGTGATTTCAGAGCCCCCCAAAATAAAGTCTCTCACTGTTTCCATTGTTTCCCCATCTATTTGCCATGAAGTGATGGGACCAGATGCCAAGATCTTAGTTTTCTGAATGTTGACTTTTAAGCCAACTTTTTCACTCTCCTCTTTCACTTTCATCAAGAGGCTTTTTAGTTCTTCTTCACTTTCTGCCATAAGGGTGGTGTCATCTGCATATCTGAGGTGATTGATATTTCTCCCAGCATCTTGATCCCATCTTGTGCTTCATCCAGCCCAGTGTTTCTCATGATGTACTCTGCATATAAGTTAAATAAGCAGAGTGACAATATACAGCATTGATGTACTCCTTTCCCTATTTGGAACCAGTCTGTTTTTCCATGTCTGGTTCTAACTGTGGTTTCTTGACCAGCGTACAGATTTCTCAAGAGGCAGGTCAGGTCATCTAGTATTCCCATCTCTTTCAGAATTTTCCAGGGTTTGTTGTGGTCCACACAGTCAAAGCCTTTGGCAAAGTCAATAAAGTAGAAGTAGGTGTTTTCCGGGTATGATTCTAAACGTGATTCCACCCCTCCTACCATCTTGCTGAGGCTTCTCCTTTGCTTGACCCTCCTTATCAGCAGATGTATAATCAGCCCATTGTGCTGTGTCATTTTATATAAGGGATTTGAGCATGGGGAGTTTGGTATCTGGCAGGAAGGCAAGGGTCCTGGAATCAGTTCTACCCGCTCAACTGAGGGACAAGGATACCATACCATTTCTATTCCTCCGGACAGAACTCTGGTATATGACCACCCCAAGATATAACTTGGGGTACAAAATGCTACTTGTATTTGGACTACCATGTATCTAGATAGAAACCAAAGGATGTACAATAACGGTCAGGCTGTGACACTGGAGATTTTCAGTGGAAGTCAATATGAGTAGAGATTACAATGGATTTCGAACTCAAACTGGAATTAGAGTACATATCTATCACTTATTAGCTTTGAGAACTTGGGTAAGTGGCTTAATCTCTCTAAACAAGAATTATATTATCTTAAAAGGGGGAAAAACCTAGTGCTATAATTTTAGTGTACATTTCCCATATTTTGGCAGCCTTCCTGTTTTCACAGGAAATAATTATTGTGCGACTCTTGTAAAGCTATCCTCACACTATATGACACACAATTTTCTGTATATATCAAGATCCCATAATGGTTTATTATTATGCTGTGTAACATATTTTTCTACCAAAATTAATCATTAAATTGTATGATTAGTTCAATTATTATAATCATATACCAAATATAAAGATGTGCTTTAAAATAAAAAACTTGCATTTAACTGCACAGCAAATGATGACAGCAGTACCCTTGTATTATCCTCAAAAATTCAAGTTTCTATTTACCTCTGTACATAATTTTAATGCAATATTAGAGACCATGTAAAGAAAATAACCAACAGCAGCAAACACAAGAGAAGTAACAGACACCTGAAATAGATCCTCCAGAACATTAGATGAAGAAATAAGTGAATGAAGATATAAAATAAATATGCTAAAAATTTTTAAATTAAAATTGTCATTACCAAAATATGAAGCCAGTCATTTTTTTAAAGTAAAACAGAATATCAATAAATTTTCAGCAGCTTGAGGCAGTTGTAAAATAACTTAATGTAGCTTTTTACAACTGTGTATTCGATAGTATTTTTTCATTTGGTCGAATTTTAACTGTTAATGTTTTTGGCATGTGCTTTGTACCATTTATTAAATAAAATTTTTTTTTAAATTAATAATAAATAAATAAATAAATTTTCAAAGAATATTCTTTAATTAAGACATTAAAAACAGCAAAATAGAAAAGTAATGCCTTGTAAATTGAAGAAACTATAAAGTAATGGAAAAGACAAAAGAGAATTTTTTAATATAGAGGAAAAGTATAGGAATTCCCGGAGGAGAGACGAGACAGAATTGAAGAAAAGAAATAGTCAAGAGATATTGGCTAGAATTTTCCATAACTGAATTTTCACCATTCAAAACCATGAATCCTAGGCAAGATAAATAAAACAAAACCCACACCTAGAAACATGTTAGAAAAACTCCTTAATACATTGACAAAGGAAACATGGTAAATGGGTCTAGAGATTGACCACAGCTTACAAAGGAGAAAAATAAGTTAATAACATAATTCTCTATAGCAATCACAGAAGGCTAAAGACACTGAAAAAATAACTACTAACACAAGAGAATACTCTACACATGGACATCACCAGATGGTTAACACCGAAATCAGATTGATTATATTCTTTGCAGCCAAATATGGAGAAGCTGTACACAGTTAGCAAAAACAAGACCAGGAGCTGACTGTGGCTCAGATCATGAACTCCTTATTGCCAAATTCAGACTGAAATTGAAGAAAGTAGGGAAAACAACTAGACCATTCAGATATGACCTAAATCAAATCCCTTATGATTATACAGTGGAAGTAAGAAATAGATTTAAGGGACTAGATCTGATAGAGAGCCTGATGAACTCTGGACGGAGGTTCGTGACATTGTACAGGAAACAGGGACCAAGACCATCCCCATGGAAAAGAAATGCAAAAAAGCAAAATGGCTGTCTGAGGAGGCCTTACAAATAGCTGTGAAAAGAAGAGAAGTGAAAAGCAAAGGAGCAAAGGAGAAAAGGAAAGATATAAGCATATGAATGCAGAGTTCCAAAGAACAGCTAGGAGAGATAAGAAAGCCTTCCTCAGTGATCAATGCAAAGAAATAGAGGAAAACAACAGAATAGGAAACACAAGAGATCTTTTCAAGAAAATTCGAGATTCCAAGGGAAAATTTCATGCAAAGATGGGCTCGATAAAGGACAGAAATGGTATGGACCTAACAGAAGCAGAAGATATTAAGAAGAGGTGGCAAGAAGACACAGAAGAACTGTACAAAAAAGATCTTCACAACCAAGATAGTCACGATGGCGTGATCACTCACCTGGAACCAGACATCTTGGAATGTGAAGTCAAGTGGGCCTTAGAGAGCATCACGATGAACAAAGCTAGTGGAGATGATGGAATTCCAATTGAGCTATTTCAAATCCTGAAAGATGATGCTGTGAAAGTGCTGCACTCAATATGCCAGCAAAGTTGGAAAACTCAGCAATGGCCTCAGGACTGGAAAAGCTCAGTCTTCATTCCAATCCCAAAGAAAGGCAATGCCAGAGAATGCTCAAACTACCGCACAATTGCACTCATCTCACACGCTAGTAAAGTCATGCTCAAAATTCTCCAAGCTAGGCTTCAGCGATATGTGAACCGTGAACTTCCAGATGTTAAAGCAGGTTTTAGAAAAGGCAGAGGCACCAGAGATCAAATTGCCAACATCCGCTGGATCATGGAGAAAGCAAGAGAGTTCCAGAAAAACATCTCTTTCTGCTTCATTGACTATGCCAATGCCTTTGACTGTGTGGATCACAATAAACTGTGGAAAATTCTGAAAGAGATGGGAATCCCAGACCACCTGACCTGCCTCTTGAGAAACCTGTATGCAGATCAGGAAGCAACAGTCGGAACTGGTCATGGAACAACAGACTGGTTCCAAATAGGAAAAGGAGTACGTCAAGGTTGTATATTGTCACCCTGCTTATTTAACTTATATGCAGAGTACATCATGAGGAACGCTGGGCTGGAGGAAGCACAAGCTGGAATCAAGATTGCCGGGAGAAATATCAATAACCTCAGATATGCAGATGACACCAACCTTATGGCCGAAAGTGAAGAGGAACTCAAAGGCCTCTTGATGAAAGTGAAAGAGGAGAGTGAAAAGTTTGGCTTGAAGCTCAACCTTCAGAAAACAAAGATCTTGGCTTCTGGTCCCATCATTTCATGGCAAATAGATGGGGAAACAGTGTCAGACTTTATTTTTTTGGGCTCCAAAGTCACTGCAGATGCTGATTGCAGCCAGGAAATTAAAAGACGCTTGCTCCTTGGAAGGAAAGTTATGACCAACCTAGATAGCATATTAAAAAGCAGAGACATTACTTTGCCAACCAAGTTCCATCTAGTCAAGGCTATGGTTTTTCCTGTGGTCATGTTTGGATGTGAGAGTTGGACTGTGAAGAATGCTGAGCGCCGAAGAATTGATGCTTTTGAACTGTGGCATTGGAGAAGACTCTTGAGAGTCCCTTGGACTGCAAGGAGATCCAACCAGTCCATTCTAAAGGAGATCAGTCCTGGGTGTTCATTAGAAGGACTGATGCTAAAGCTGAAACTCTAATACTTTGGCCACCTCATGCAACGAGTTGACTCACTGGAAAAGAGTCTGATGCTGGGAGGGATTGGGGGCGGGAGGAGAAGGGGACGACAGAGAATGAGATGGCTAGATGGCATCACCAACTCGATGGACATGAGTTTGAGTGAACTCAGGGAGTTGGTGATGGACAGGGAGACCTGGTGTGCTGTGATTCATGGGGTCGCAAAGAGTCAGACACGACTGATCGACTGAATTGAACTGAACTGAACTATTTAAAGCTATTAACACTCAATGCAGAATTTTATAACAATTATTCAGAAAGAGGGTAATATAAAAAACATTTTTAGACAAATCAAACAAGATCAATACTGTCAATAACTTTTACAGAAAGAATGTCTATAGGATCCTCTTCAGGAAAAAAAGAAATTAAAACCAGAAATAAGAAATTGGATATAAACAGTAAAACACAAGTAAGTAAATCTAAACAAACATTGATTCTGTGAAATAATAATAATATTCAATTTGGGAGAATTTAGTGAAAATTAAATCTTGGACAACAATGACATGTGAGATAGGAAGAAGGATAATCAGAATGAAAATATTCTATTTGAGGGAAATAGAATGGAAATATTGGATAAGTTTATATTTTACTAAATGTGTATATTAAAATATTAAACCAATGTTTTTAAAAGAAGAGGAATAAAAAATTGTAATTATACACACTACCATCCAAAGAAAGCAGAATTAGCCAAAGTCATGTGGTACAAACAGCAACATTTTATTCACAGGTATATGAAATAATAGAGTAAAAATTTAAAGGAGAATAAAATATCAGTCTTAAAATGACTAAAGATAGAATAAAAGCTAAAGAGAGTCATTTAACTGGAAAATAGATTTAAGGAAATTATCTAGAACATGGAACAGAGATACACTGTATAAAATTGTGGAAATTACTGAAGTGAAATGAAGAGATGTTGAGGTTAGAATGAAAATGCCCAATATAAATTAAAGATGAGTTTCATATTGAGGGACTAGAGAGAAAAAGGGAGAGGCAATACCTTTTTTAAATGGCCTAGAATTGTCCAGAGTTGACAAACAACATGAAATCTCAGATTCCTAAAGTAGAGGCAGGAAAAAAGAAATTAATATACAGCAAATACACCATAGGAAAATGGCAGAAAACCTTAGAAATAAGAAGATATTAACATGAGAAAGATGAAAGGGAATATTTCTTAACTATTTTAAGGAAGACAGTATAGTTGTCACATAAAATTATATAGATAAGGACAGTAAAACAAAAAGTATACAGGAAGATCTTACTTATGAACTAGACAGAAAATTCTGAACAAAATTCTTTCCAAAAAAATCAGCAATAGTTTGAGAAATACATTTAACCCAAGAATATAAGGACTATTAACTTTGGTATAACTACTAATAAAAATCTATCTCAATGACATATTAAAGGAGAAAAATACCATATGCACATTTCATATGACAGAATTAAAACAACTTTGATAAACTTTATCACATTAGTAATTTAACAAAACTACTAGCAAGCTAGAAATAGAAGGAAACTTCTCTTCCTGAGGAAGGTCTTCTATCAAAATTCAGTGCAGATTACAAACTCAATTTTGAAACATTCTTTTATAAATCAGAAGAAAAGATGTTTCTCATCATTAAATTAGGTGATCCTTCCAGTGACATAAGGCAAAAGAGAGGGAAAAAGTAGGTAGTAGAAGAAAGAAGAATTTGGAAAACTGTCACTATTTTTAGAAAATATTGTGAGAATGCTGATAATTTCAGAGACTACAAGAGGATAGCAGGTTTGTTTGATATTAGTTTAGTATATAAAATTAGGAGTCTCAATGCACTTGAACAACAAACAGAAAAAATACACTTTATAAAATGGTATTAACAATGGTAACAAAAACCATACATTTCCTGAGAATAAATCTAATAAATGAGATACAACTCAACAGCCTAGGTTCCAGGTTCATCCATCTCAATAGAATTGACTCAAATGCATTCCTTTTTATAGCTGAGTAATATTCCATTGTGTGTATGTACCACAATTTCCTTATCCATTCGTCTGACAATGGACATCTAGGTTGCTTCCATGTCCTAGCTATTGTAAATAGTACTGCAATGATCACTGGGGTACATGTATCTCTTTCAAATTCTGGTTTCCTCAGGGTATATGCCCAGCAGTGGGATTGCTGGGTCGTATGGCAGTTCTATTTCCAGTTTTTTAAGGAATCTCTACACTGTTCTCCATAGTGGCTGTACCAGTTTGCATTCCCACCAACAGTATAAAGGGGCTCCCTTTTCTCCACACCCTCTCTAGCATTTATCATTCGTGGACTTTTTGTTGATGGCCATTCTGACTGGTGTGAGATGATACCTCATTGTGGTTTTTATCTGCATTTCTCTAATAACAAGTGATGTTGAGCATCTTTTCGTATGTTTATTAGTCATCTCTATGTCTTCTTTGGAGAGTTGTCTGTTTAGGTCTTTTGCCCGCTTTTTGATTGTGCTGTTCAGTTTTCTGGTATTCAGCTATATGAGTTGTGTGTATATTTCGGAGATTAGTTCTTTGTCAGTTGTTTCATTTATTATCATTTTCTCCCTTTCTGAGGACTGTCGTTTCACTCTACTTATAGTTTCCTTCGTTGTGCAACAGTTTTTAAGTTTAATTAGGCCCCGTTTGTTTATTTTTGTTATTTCCATTACTACAGCAGCACTGACTGTAATTGCAAAGAAATAATTTCTCTATTTATGGATGTTCAAATGGATCAATTTGAACATACATAAACAGAGAAATTATTAAGCAAATTATAGTACATCATACTCAGGAGAGCTATCAAAGAGTAGTATAAACCTGTATGAATGTGTGTTTGATTGATTGCATTGACGGCCCCAATTCTTTACTCCTCCTATTAAAGATAGGGCATTCTGCTCCACTCTTTCACTCTGAGCTAGATTCGATACTCTCATTGGCCACTGAAATGTTATCAAACAGGACACAGTCATAGGCGAGAAGAGTTCTTGTGCATTGGGACTCACTCCCTTACTGCCCTTGCCCCTTCTCCAGAACCATGAGAACATTCCTGGGTGAGCTTGCCAGGAAATTGTGAGGACCACCTGGAGGAGAGCTGTGTCATCACTATGCAGACCATCCTACTCCAACCAGGCCCCTCAGAGCCTCCAGCTGACTAGAGAGAGATGTCTGAGAGACTCACACTGTGATCAGCCAGAGTAAACCCAGATCAGTAATGCCTAGATGACCACAGACTGACGAGACAAAAATAAGTTGTTTCAGTCCTTTTACCCAAACAGTAAATAACCAAGAAAAATTCTAGTTGGAAAAAGACTGTCATAGAATATTTACAATGTCATTTTCTAATCAAAATTTTTCCTGATGATTTATCTTTTAGGTAAAAGAGAACTGAAACATTTGTCACCATCACCTCCCTTTAAATGTCTCCTTCTTTAATTGGCTCTAAAGAGAGTTATTTTAATTTGAAACAAATAGACTGCAAGATATTTCTCCAGCAAAGATGGGTTTGTTTGGGATGAGCTGTACTGTGCTTAGTTGCTCAGTTGTGTCCAACTCTTTGCTACCAGACGGACTATAGTCTGCCAGGCTCCTCTGTCTATGGAGTCTCTCCAGGCAAGAATCCTGGAGTGGGTTGCCATTTCCTTCTCCAGGGGATCTTCCTGACCCAGGGATCAAACACAGGTCTCCCAAGTTGCAGGCAGATTCTTTGCCATCTGAGCCACCAGGGAAGCAGATTTAGAATTTACAGTCTGCAACTCTGAAGAAATGCATGCAAATCCCTTGAGGGCAAGTGAAGGAGAACTCTTTCATAGAAGAAGTAAGTTGGGAGGCTGTAGCTGCTGTAGTCATGTCTGACTCTTTATGACTGCAACTGTATGGACTATATCCCGCCAAGCTGCTCTGTCCACTGGATTCTCAAGGCAAGAATACTAGAGTGGGTTGACCTCCTCTCCTCCAGGGGATCTTTCCTACCCAGGGATTGAACTTGCAGATCGAATCTGCCTCTCTTACATCTCCTGCAATGGCAGGCAGGTTTTTTTGTTTGTTTGTTTTGTTTTTACCACTACCACCACCTGGGAAGCCCATAGAGTCCATGGCTTTTCACTGGCTGAGTCCTTGCCAAGAAAGAACCATCTTCCTTTTTCTTGTTGGGCTCTGTTTCTGTCACAGGGCATAACAGCTTCCCTTTCTGGTCTCCCATATCTAATTGAAATTTCTGTTATTAAGTTTTTTACAGAATTGAATTTGCATTCAGTACTCCAGTTATAATTAGTATCTAGAAATTTACGTTTGCTAAAATTTAGAGTTGGAAAACCTCAGCATATATCAGAAACAAATTTCTATAAGGACCAGTTGTTTCCAGAATATAACATTTTAACAAGTGGTTAAAAAGAATTATTAACAGGGTTTCAAAAAGTCTAAAGCAGGTTCTTCACATTAAAACTGTAAATACACTTTACAATTGTACCATTATTATAAGATTGGAAGGATCCACAAGAAATTGCATGGTTTCAATGCCTAAATTTTAAATCAGTATTCATTTTAGGAAATAAATTAACATGTGCATCTCTTTTATCTTTGCTCCTTATTTTATTAAAACACTATGCTATGCAGAGTAGAGTCATGATTTGTTTGTCAAACTTTTGCAAAGCAGGTACTGTCTTAGCAAACAAATAGCAGACATGTTTTTCTGTTTAGGTAAATGTTAATAATCACAGCTGGTTTGGTAATTCAGTTATTCAGCAAAGACATTATAAACTACTTGAAAAGAAACCATCTGGTTTGCAGTTGTAAAACTGAAACCAATTAAAACATTTAAATGGCATTTTGTTTTTCATACTAATCTGCGAAAATATATTTTGCAAGTTCTAATTAGTGGTTGATTTTTCTCTATTAGTTTTATAATATGAATCTGACTCTTGAATAAATTTTAAGTTCAACAAATCTGTTTTTATTGTTATTTTATTGAGATACCAGATGAGTTAAATGATAAAGAATATGAAATATCCATGCACTGATACCCATACACCCAAAGAGTGTAATATACAGAATTTATCTGTATCAGACTTGATAAAACAAAACAAAATATACCATTTCACAAGAATTGATTGGTTAGGAATAGCCTAAGAACCTGAAAATTCAGTTCAGGTACTATCACTGTGAAAGAAAGAAGAGAAAGAAATATTGTAATCAAAAGTATACTTTTTCCCCACTCACTCTCACTTTGAAACTTATTCAGTGATGTGAGCTTTTCACTTTGCCTATGGAATAAAGCACAAGTAGCCCCATGACTCTTCTTCTCACTTTCAGATAATAAAAAGAGTTATGATCACTCTGGGTTTGGTACAATAATCAAAGCCTGGATTTGGTACTTAGAATGTCCAATCTCATGTTACAGTCAAAGCGTCCAACTGCATTAAAAATTAGAGCTACTCCTAGTCCTCCAGGTGGATCTTGGAGGCCTGTAATTAGTAAGAAACCAGTAAAGCCAAGAGGATATTAATTGTGTAATCTTTTTGTCTCTGATTCTTCCTCCTAGGTCTTCTCTCCTTCACCTCCATCTAACCATGATATTTGAACCTTCCCTCCAGACCCAATGTTCTGAGAGGAGTACAAGGCATGAGCTGGGGGCAGGAAAATTCTTACTTGACTGCCACTGTCTTAAGTTGCTTTCTCTCTCTCAAGGGCTGGCAGATGTTCAAAGTCAACACTTTTTCCTTTGAGCAACTTTTACATTTGTATAGATACAGAGAACAATAGTGATTATTAAAGGTGAAGAGGGTAGGGAGGGCAAAATGGGTCAAGAAAGTCCAACAGTATGGTGACAGAATCTAAACTTTTGGTGGTGAGTTCCCTGTAGGATAAACAGAAGTCCAACTATAATACTATACACATGAAACTTACATAGTGTTAGAAAAACCAGTTGAAAAATAAAACAACCCACCCACCAAAATGCCTAGCCTACCTGTTCCCCATTCCAAGTGGTCTCTGGCCAGAAGTTCCCCTCACAAGGGCGCTCCCCTTCAGTGGTTTCTGACTTCTCTACCATACTGAGTCTAATGACTCACCTCTAGCCTCTCCTTTTGAGGCTCGTTTGGCCCCTTGTGGACTTGATTGTAATGTATCTTATAAAGCATCTGCTCCAACTCTCTCTCACTGAAACTTCTATGATGTGAAACAAGCACTCAGACATCCTTAACCCCACACACCTAATGCAACGTGACACTCCCCACAGAGGAGCTTCATTCCACTTTCATTGCTGCTAACCGTTCCCTCACTCGCCACACTTCCCTGTGACTCCCTAGCTGCAGGTCCATAGCTCAGCCTTTCTGAGTAATCCTGGTAGAAATCCTCTCTTGAGATAAAGAGGGAATCATAATTTTGTTCAAAAGAGACTTTTCACTAATCTCCCCTCCCTGCTTTCTTTATTATTTATATTTCTAATGAAATTAAAAGACGCTTACTCCTTGGAAGAAAAGTTATGACCAACCTAGATAGCATATTAAATAGCAGAGACATTACTTTGCCAACAAAGGTCCATCTAGTCAAGGCTATGGTTTTTCCAGTGGGCATGTATGGATGTGAGAGTTGGACTGTGAAGAAAGCTGATCGCCGAAGAATTGATGCTTTTGAACTGTGGTGTTGGAGAAGAAGCTTGAGAGTCCCTTGGACTACAAGGAGAGCCAACCAGTCCATTCTAAAGGAGATCAATCCTGGGTGTTCATTGGAAGCACTGATGCTAAAGCTGAAACTCCAATATTTTGGCCACCTCATGTGAAGCGTTGACTCACTGGAAAAGACTCTGATGCTGGGAGGGATTGGGGGCAGGAGGAGAAGGGGACGACAGAGAATGAGATGGCTGGATGGCATCACCAACTCGATGGACATGAGTTTGAGTGAACTCCAGGAGTTGGTGATAAACAGGGAGGCCTGGCGTGCTGTGATTCATGGGGTCGCAAAGAGTCGGACACAACTGAGCAACTGAACTGAATTAGAGTAAAGAAGGCTGAGTGCTGAAGAATTGATGCTTTCAAATTGTGATGCTGGAGAAGACACTCGAGAGTCGCTTGGACAGCAAGGAGGTCAAACCAGTCAATCCTAAAGGATATCAACCCTGAATATTCATTGAAAGGACTGATGCTGAAGCTTCAATACTTGGCCACCTATTGTGAAGTCTTTGTGTGTTAATCACTCAGTTGTGTCCGACTCTTTGCTATTCCATGGGCTTTTGCCCACCAAGCTCCCCTGTCCATAGAATTCTCTAGGCAAGAATACTGGAGTGAGTTGCCATACCCTTCTCCAGGGGATCTTCCCGACCCAGAGATTGAACCCAGGTCTCCTGCATTGCAGGAGCTATTACCTCATTACCTCCTGAGCTACCAGTGAAGCCCGAGGAGCCAACTCATTGGAAAAGCCCCTAATGCCAAGAAAGACTAATGGCAGGAGGAGATGGGGGTGACAGAGGATTAGATGGTCAGATGTCATTACCAACTCAAAGGACATGAATTTGAGCAAACTCTGGGAGATAGTGAAGGACAGGGAAGCCTAGTACGGTGCAGTCCATGGGGTCGTGAAAAGTCAGATACAACTTAGCAACTGAACAATGACGCTAGTAAGAGGTTTTTTAACAGACAATTCCCTTGAAAAATATCATCTCGGCCTGGCAGCTCACTTTAAAATTTCATAACCCATTACATTCTAATATTGCAATTAAAATTTCTTGTTAACATCTGGCCTCAATAGTGGTGGTTTCTTAGTCTTTTTTTTTTTTTTCATAATAATTCCTGTGCTGTGCTGCACTTAGTCTCTCAGTTGTGTCTGACTCTGCAACCTCATGGACTGTGGCCTGCCAGGCTCTTCTGTCCATGGGGATTCTCCAGGCAGGAATACTGGAGTGGGTTGCCGCTCTCCTCCAGGGGCTCGTCCCAACCCAGGGATAGAACCTAGGTCACATTTCAGACAGATTCTTTACCAGCTGAGCTACCAGGGAAGGTAATAATCCCTAGCCAGAGCAAATATTTAAATATTATACAGACACCTTTCCAGCTTTATATCAATAGTACCATTACAAATATTTGACTCTTTTTTTCCCCTTTAATCTCTATAATGTTATAGACTTAGGAATTAAAGGTTAATAAATCAAAGTGGTTTCTTTTTGTAGTGGCTATTGCCATGGCTGGCCCAGTATCCCCATCACCATCCTTTGAAAAACAGTCCCCTATCTTGACTACAGAGATGATCATGTGGCCCAGGCTGGATCACTTATAATTTGCTTTAGTTGGGGTCAGAAGGATTGGTTCAGGAATGGGTATATGCATCAAGGTGAGCCAATCAGAGTTTTTCCCAAGGATCTTTTTGCTAGAGATGATAAGAATCTTTCTTTCCTCCCTGGTCATGAAGCTCCAAGTCTGAGACTGCAGAACTTCCAGCGACCATGTCCCGAATGCCCAGAAAGAAGCACAGATTAGAGGCAGAATGTTTCTGACATCCCTAAGGCTATCATAGCTCTCAATAGCTTCCTTCATGTGGTCTCTCCCAGCATCTTTCCTATAAATCTCCTTTTTCATTAAGCTGTTTGAGAAACAGCTTTTCATTAAGCTGTTTCTATCACTTTTAATCCAACATGATGGGTTCTTGATTGTTAATTTCTCAAAGTATATATTGTATCTGGGATCTTAAAATGTTCTACACACAAATAAACAGGATTAAGCTCAATTTTAAAGGCATATAGTATCATTGATACTAAAAGTAGCTGCAATTATTCTAAAGGTATGGACAAAGAATAAAAATAGACATTCACTATTAAACATTCAAAGGAATGAATGGACAGTAACAATGGAAAACAATAAGCACATCCTTTCAATTACTTGATTTTTGTGATTCCTAAGTGACCAATGCTCCTATTTCTTTTAGGTCTTTTGGGGGGACTAAAGATCAATGTAGCAAGCTCAAATAGATTAATTAATAATTAAATAAGAGCATTGTTTTTCATTATAAAATATATATAGTAGGAAAAACATGTAAATATCTTCTCAACAAAAACATAAGAGGACATACAGAGAATTAATTACCTAAATCCAAATATTTTAAAAATATATACATGCTGTTACCTGTTACTCTTCTCATTCAAAGAAAGACTTGAAGTAGTAAAGGAGCAAGCACTTGTTTTCCAAACAGCAATTTGAACACACTTTTCAAAGAGTCTCAGATATACTTTAGACACATCGTATTCACGTAATCATCTTATGAATGATTTCTCCATTATTATTTGTTTCTAGATTCAGACACTTTTCATAGAAAGTAAAAAGTTGAAATCCATTTAATTCTCTTAAAATTTAGAAATACTGTCACGTGAGCAGTATAGTTTCATATTTAAATAACAAGCTGAAATAAATTATATTTCTCATCTTGCCTTTAAATGCATTTTAGATTATGAACCTAGAGATAGCCTTATATAGAGTGAAGAAAGAATTTATAGGGTGGATAACTTATCTATGATTCATGGTGTCAACTTATTTTCTCCTAACTACTTTTAACCAGTTCATTTACTTTTTCACTCATCACATATTAATTGAGCTTTATTTAATAAGTGTACAATAAGAAGGTATTCTCCATGTCTTTCTGTGATCACATAGAGAAGATAACCAGGCAAACAGGATATACATTAAAATGTGAGTGTGGCTCCAATGCAAGTGTGCATATGTGTTCACATGTGTATGTGTGTCCATGTAAAATGTGATAACATCGTAGAGGAGGAAGACAGAAACTTACCTCAGTTGGGGTGGGGTTAGAACATTGAAGAAATCCACACAGAAGAGGTAACATCTGATTTGAGAATTGAATTCAAGTTTCACTTTAGGCCTGAAAAGCTTATGCCTGGTGCAGAAGTGACTTTAGTAACCAAATTATTATTATTTAGGAGTCTATACAGTTATATTTACAGAGTTAATGGGAAGGATGCTGAATTGAGGTTGGAGGGGGATAGTCCAATGTAGTAAGTATTCTGTACAGTCTGAGTGAGAAGTGGTTGCCAGCTGAGTCACTTGAAGTTTACCAGGACTTCATGGAACCTGCAGAGCTTCTTAAGGGGGACCTTATATTCCTTAATGCAATGTTTAATTTTTTAAATTATATTTTATATTAATTATACATGGATATCCTCAAAGCACTAATTTGTCTAAATACACTGCTAAAATAAAAATGATTTTTCTTAGAACTTTAAAGTAGTTTGTTTTTAGAAGCAACACAACAGTTTGCCAGAATCGTATCATTATAAAGTAGCTTTTCCTAAGTAGAAAAAAGGCCTTAAATGAAATATAATTATCTTCTAAATTTATATTTTCTCTTTGTAAAGTAGAACATTCAGAACAGAAGAAACTTTTTTTTTTTAGGAATTGTGGAGCAATCCCAGGGCTAGGGCTGCTGTTGAGTGCGGAAAGACAGATCGAGGGGATGTGAGGGAGGAGATCAGAACAGAAGACACTTTGACCTCTATTGTCAAACAAACATGTATCTATTACCTTTCATATGTTTCTTATAATCCTTTTAACTATCACAGACAGTTGTCAAAGCTACAGTTAAACAGGATTTTGCTTTCTTCTAGCTTGAGTTCTCTATTTGATCCTAAACTGAGATATTGAATTTGTGACATCAAAACCCTGTCTAGGACAACCATTTATTATTGTGGTCAATCATGACTTTACCATCTCCCTGTAAGAAATGAGAAAAATTTCAGAAAAGAGACCATTTGTACAAATTGTTCTCACAGTGGTAAAAAATTATTCTCATAGCAAAAGAAAATAATAGCTAACATAGCTGCTTCTTTATTATAGTTCTCGGTTTCTATATTCATAGAAGTATAAAACATCCCTTTTTTAAAAATTAGCACCATCACTTTTTTAAAGACCCTATTCTTAAATGCATGCAAGTATATGCAACTTGTACAAAAATCACCATGTAGTGTTCCTATTTGATTAAATATTAAAGTTTGGGGGGAGCAAGGAGACAGTGGAGGCCAGAAAGGAGATGAGTTGGTCATATCTCCCAAAACTTTGAACCGTATCTTTGGCATCAAAATCAAAGAGAAACATATTATCCATGACTTCAGTGTTTCGGTACAAATGTGCTTTATGCACAAGGGTCATATATTTGTATTTTTCTCTATTGTAATGGATTAAGTTTGAATCCCATAGCACTATAATATTTGTATTTACAAATAGAAACCATATTTATTCTGAATGCATTTGTAACCAAGTATACAATTCACAGCTTTATCGCTTGTTTTATGAGTCCATTTGGCTTGGCACAGATAAAAAATAATTAATCAGGTCTGTCGATTGCAGGGCCTGGTCTTTATTTATGCAGAAACTGCTTATTTATTAACATTAAGCATCTCCCATTTGGTCTAAAAGAGATGTATAGTTACATGGAAACAGAACAGCTTTCAGTGGATGATTGCACAACTACAGATGCTTTTTTCCTGACACTGTCACAGCTGAGGAGGTCCCACCAAATGAAAAACAGTTCTGATGAAGTGAGAAACAGAAAAGCGGTACCATGCAAATGTTATTACATAATAAAATGCAGGCCAGCACACATTTTTTAAACTCTCTTTATTAAATTTACGTGAATCAAGAGGAAAGGGTGAAAAGTATATTTACTGATGATAAAAATGATTTTCTGGATAATCTTAGCCATCTCATTTAAAATTTATTTTTTATAAGTTTCTAGTTTCCCCTACTTCCTTTTAGCTTTCTGTCATCTACTCCAAAGTTAAACTTTGGGGATTTAATAAAGAAATAGAATTTGCAGGTGGTATGTTCCTGAACATTCTAATATTAAGTGATGTTACAGAAAATTAAATGAAAATTAGTAGGCTGTCCTCACTAATCCTAGCCTTAAAAATATTTTCAGATCATTCATCTTAACCTGTTTCAATAGTCATGTTGGAGTGTGTGTCAATTCTGCCCCACTGGGAATGATGCCAGGCAGAAAATGCATGAAATCATGGGATGTGTTATGATGCTATTCCTGAAAGATTTCCAGCCTCAGCTATACTCACAGCATTATACCACAGGGAGCCTAGCACCCCGATGGATTCTTAAAGTACATGCAGATGTGTTTTACTGAATATACAGAGCTGGAAACATTGCTTATCCTCCTGGAATTTGCTAATATAGAGAAATACAAATATTAGAATCAGTAGTTGTAAAACACACATACATGGGTTAAGCATATTTATTTCTTGCTTCCAAAAGCATTGTTTCTCCATTACTTACTATATGTGTTTGTGTGTGCATATATATAGTTTTGCCATATATTCTATTGTTTTAGTTAAAGCAATTATCACTAAGCACATTTCCTCATATTCAATTAGTGTACCTGTATTGGAACTGAAAATATTTTTTGTTTATTGCCATTAGCATGTATTAAGCTTTTATTATTTGCCCAAAAAGTGTGTTGAATGTTTAATGTATATCATCTCACTTAATCGTTACAACAGCTTTATGAATTAGGTATTTTTATGTTGACTAGCTGGAAAAGACTCTGATGCTGGGAGGGATTGGGGGCAGGAGGAGATGGGGACGACAGAGAATAAGATGGCTGGATGGCATCACCAACTCGATGGACATGAGTTTGAGTGAACTCCGGGAGTTGGTGATGGACAGGGAGGCCTGGCGTGCTGTGATTCATGAGGTTGCAAAGAGTCAGACACGACTGAGCGACTGAACTGAACTGAACTGATGCTGTTTCACCAGTGAGGAAACTGTGCATCTGAGAAACTGAAGAATATGTGAGACAATCCATTCTTTACCCTCTGAGCCACCAGGGAAGCCCAGTTAACAAATAGGAAAACCAAGATTCAAATTCAGGCTTCAAAGTTTCAAAGCTATTGTTCTTAACCAGTATTTCTTTCAAGTCAGCTAACCAATAAACTAACTCAATATTTTAGCACAAAAGGGATATAAAAAGGATTGCAATTAAGTATGCTTCATTAAAGAGATCCAAATAAATGAATAAAGTGCATTCATTTATAACTAAATGCACTAGGAGGGAATTTATAGCTCTACTGATTCTTTAGCCCTCAGTGTCTTTCTGCTTCCTTATACCAACACCCAAAAATATTTGAAAGAAATATAAATCTATCATAGGGTCTGACATAGGTTGATCCTTTACATTTATGTAGCATTTCTTTCAATATTATTAATTATTTAACTTCTATGGCTTTGTTTTTTGCTCAAGTTAAAGCCACCCAAGAATGCTTTGCATACTGTTCCTTCAAGAGATTGCATCACACATTTAGTTTCTGCACAAATGAGTTCTATTCTTCCAGCATTCATTTTCCCTTCTGCCTTTTGTACTCTCTTCAGAGGTACATCCAAAGATAGAAAAGATAGGAATGAGATGAAAGGGGCCTATTACCATAAACTTCAGAGAAAACAGGGATAAAATATTATCAAAGTTTGTTGTTTGTTTCGATTTAATGGTCATCTGTAGTGTTGTTTCCAACATAACCATTTTGAGTTCCTATCCAGAGAGAACAAAAGAGGATGAAGCTAGCATCTATTATAAGTAAATCTAGAGTCAGCCATTCACACTGGCAATTAATATTTGAAGCCTCAATCTACTAGACTTGTCAAAGTTCCCATCATCATTCCTTTTTATTGGACAACAAAAGTAGGTATAGTCTTCACCCAGGGCATACAAACAGATCAATAAAACAGACTTCAATGCTACAGCCAATGAGATTGCTTTTGACAGAGTAGGATAGAGTCAATTCCTTTCGCAAATTGTGGGAAATTAAGTAGTACTGATATGCAGAGTACATCATGAGGAACGCTGGGCTGGAAGATGCGCAGGCTGGAATCAAGATTGCCAGGAGAAATATCAATAACCTCAGATAAGCAGATGACACCACCCTTATGGCAGAAAGTGAAGAGGAACTAAAAAGCCTCTTGAGGAAAGTGAAAGAAGAGAGTGAAAAGGTTGGCTTGAAGCTCAGCATTCAGAAAACAAAGATCATGGCATCTGGTCCCATCACTTCATGGCAAATAGACGGGGAAACAGTGGAAACAGTGTCAGACTTTATTTTTTTGGGCCCCAAAATCACTGCGGATGCTGATTGCAGCCATGAAATTAAAAGATGCTTACTCCTTGGAAGGAAAGTAATGAACAATCTAGACAGTATATTAAAAAGCAAAGACATTACTTTGCCAACAAAGGTCCATCTAGTCAAGGCTATGGTTTTTCCCGTGGACATGTATGGATGTGAGAGTTGGACTGTAAAGAAAGCTGATCGCCAAAGAATTGATGTTTTGGACTGTGGTGCTGGAGAAGACTCTTGAGAGTCCCTTGGACTGCAAGGAGATCCAACCAGTCCATTCTAAAGGAGATCAGTCCTGGGTGTTCACTGGAAGAACTGATGCTAAAGCTGAAACTGCAATACTTTGGCCACCTCATACAAAGAGTTGACTCACTGGAAAAGACTCTGTTGCTGGGAGGGATTGGGGGCAGGAGGAGAAGGGGATGATAGAGAATGAGATGGCTGGATGGCATCACCGACTTGATGGACATGAGTTTGAGTGAACTCCAGGAGTTGGTGATGGACAGGGAGGCCTGGCGTGCTGTGATTCATGGGGTCGCAAAGAGTCGGACATGACTGAGGGACTGAATTGAACTGAACTGAAGTAGTACTGAACTTGTAAATCTTCTTTTTCCTTCCTCTACTCTAAGTGAATCTATATAACCCTTTTCTCAAGGACAGAGAGACATTATGCAAAGACAGAGCAGTGCAAAGAAAGAGGGTTGAATTTTAGAGCAGATATTTTTCCAACTTTAGTGTTGGAGAAGAGTGAAAATCTTTTTATGTTATAATTTTGCAGAATATATTTTCTGTAGCAATTTGGGAACAATAGTAGCTTTAGTCACAAAAATGTGACTGTTAAATATGACTGATCTGAACTCTAAGCCATAGCAGATAAAGAGATTATTAATTATTTAGAGTCACTATAAAATCATGATAAAATAATGCAAACATTCTGACATTGTCTAGCCTGATATATACTGTTGAAACTAAAAGAGAAAGAACACATGACTTGGAGACAGGATAATAAATGAACGACAGAATCTAGAAAAGAGTCAGACAAGACTTTCCCATAACACATCTGAACAAAAGTCTCACCATTTCATTGTAATGAAAAATTAAAAGTTAATACATATTTGTACTATTTAAATACAAATGCATGTACCCTTTAAACTGGGATGCTAATGATAGGAACTGACATATATACATGGTTAACCACTTCAGCATTCCTGAAATAACAAAAGATTGGAAACAAACCAGATTTCCATCAAAGGGCACTCATTTTCTATATCCATACCATAGAATACTAGTAGCTATAAGGAATAAGGAATCTCTATACACACTACTGATAGACAGAGTGCCTGATGAACTACGGATGGAGGTTCATGACATTGTACAGGAGACAGGGACCAAGACCATCCCCATGGAAAAGAAATGCAAAAGAGCAAAATGGCTGTCTGAGGAGGGCTTACAAATAGCTGTGAAAAGAAAAGAAGCGAAAAGCAAAGGAGAAAAGAAAAGATATAAGCATCTGAATGCAGAGTTCCAAAGAATAGCAAGGAGAGATAAGAAAGCCTTCCTCAGTGATCAGTGCAAAGAAATAGAGGAACACAATAGAATGAGAAAGACTAGAGATCTCTTCAAGAAAATTAGAGATACCAAGGGAACATTTCATGCAAAGATGGGCTCAATAAAGGACAGAAATGGTATGGACCTAACAGAAGCAGAAGATATTAAGAAGAGGTGGCAAGAATACACAGAAGAACTGTGCAAAAAAGATCTTCATGACCCAGATAATCATGATGGTGTGATCATTCACCTAGAGCCAGACATCCTGGAATGTGAAGTCAAGTGGACCTTGGAAAGCATCACTACGAACAAAGCTAGTGGAGGTGATGGAATTCCAGTTGAGCTATTTCAAATCCTGAAAGATGATGCTGTGAAAGTGTTGCACTCAATATGCCAGCAAATTTGGAAAACTCAGCAGTGGCCACAGGACTGGAAAAGGTCAGTTTTCATTCCAATCCCAAAGAAAGGCAATGCCAAAGAATGCTCAATGGAAAGTTACTCAGCCATAAAAAAGGAACAAGTTTGAGTCAGTCGTAGTAAAGTGGTTTAACCTAGAGCCTCTTATACTGAGTAAAGTAAGTCAGAGAAAAACAGCTATCATATATTAACACATATGTATGAAACCCAGAAAAATGGTACTGATGAACCTAGTAGAGAGTGGACTTGTGGACACAATGGGGGATGGTGAGGATGAGACAAATTGAGAAAGTAGCATTCACTTATATACACTATCATGCATAAAGTAGATATTGGGAAGTTGCTGTATAACACAGGGAGCCCAGCCTGGCACTCTGTGATGACCTTGAGAGGTGGGGCTGGGCGGGGAGAAGGAGGAGGCCTGGCGTGCTGTGGTTCATGTCACTAAGAGTCGGACACGACTGAGCGACTGAACTGAACTGAACTGAACTGAATATATGTAATATATATATAATTATGACAGATTCACATTGTCATATGGCAGAAATCAACACAACATTGTAAAGCAATTTTTCTCCAATTAAAAAATAAAATTTTAAAAAATAAAAGAAAAATTGCATGGGTACTGTAGTTGAATAAAGTAAAACAATAATAAAATGTGTGATATAAAAGAAGTAGGAATGAATATGATAGTAGCTAGAAGAAACCTAAATATCAAGGCCAACTTTGGTGACCTTAACCCATTGATCATGATAGAAAATTTGTATCCCAGAGTGAATTCACCAAAGTAATACAAATTTCAAATTTTGGCTTTCATTGTAACAATGTTGGATTGCCTGCTATTGTTTCCCTCAAATTCTTGCTAAAAAAATAAATAAATAAAAGTATGAACATGAAGTCCAACAAAGGACTACAAGCTAGATTATTTGTCATAAGTAAAGTTTAAGATTTTAAATTTTTGGCAGATGAATGTGTCACATTTGTAAGGAATTTTCAAAGGCATAATTATTAGTCATCCTTTTCTATTTGTTCAATAAGGTGGTGATAAGCTACACAGTTCAAAATGCAACAAGTTCTAAACACTCAGTCTCAAATCTTGGCCCCTTGTTTTGACTCTAATCAATGCAAAGTTCAGATTTGAAAGTCAGTCAGTATGTTCAAATGAAAATCCCAGTAAATAAGTCAGCAGCTGATAACTTAGTAGACTCATGGCAATTGGTATCTATCCACCATCTTTGCTGACACAGAGCTGATACTCCCATCATAACAAGTGCTGTCATTTATCAGGTGTTCATCATCGTAAGATGAAACTAAACTTGAAAGAATTGAAACTTCATAGAATGTCTGTACACTCCAGAAATAAGAAGATGCTTTACAGGAATAAATATGTGTTGGCAACACATCTCTTCTCCTATTTCAAGGACAAAATTGAAACCATATTTCCATGGGGTGCAAACATTGATTGCTATATGTTCTTGTAAACAGAGAACTACAAACAGTACTGCAGCATTCTCTTGATCCTCCTTTACTTTTATGTGAATTCCAAAAATGTATCAGTTAAAGGGGGCTTCTGAGTTCAATTCAGAACACAGACAAGAATTCATATGCCAAGAAGAGAGGCAGAGCATACGCTAGGTAAGAGTGAAAACAAACAAAACACAGTTGTATTCAATTTGAAAGATTTAAAACTATTATTCACTAATGGGTATAAAATGAGTAAGCACAAATTACAGATTATCTCAAAGTTTCATTTAAATTGGGAGTTTCGTCCTTTCATTTCTCTTCCTCCCTCCACTAATGGTCAGGCTGGGTCATTCAGTGCCACGCAGCCAAAGTACTTTTTAATCCCTCCCCACTTAATTCCCTTCAGAAGCTTCATCATCACTCACAAGGCACTGCATTGTTTAGCCCCTACCATCCTTTGAAGCCTCAGCTCTCACCACTCTCCTTTCTCTACTAGGCCCCAGCCACATTGAATTTCTTTCAGTTCCAAATGCTCCCAGGGCCTTTCTTTTCAGGATATTAGCATGTTACTCCCTCTGCCTGAAAAACCCTTTCCACTAGACGTCACCTGGCTAATTTGCATGCATTGTTTAGATTTCAATTTTTATGTCATTCATTCCACAAAGATGACCCCCCCCATCAATATGTTCTTAAGACTTCTATCATGTTCTTTCATTACAACATTTGCTTCTTAATAGTATTTATGATTAGAGCCAAATCATTAATTTTGAAATTATTTATGTATTGCTTGAGTGTAGGTTTCTTAAAGACTGACATCTGTCTTGTTGGTCACTGGGTCCTAAGTACAAAAGTAGTGCTCTCAACACTTAAGTACATGAACAATCATTTGGGAGAGAAGGAAAGTAGGTACAGAAGGAGGCGGAGAGGGAAAAAGGGAGGAGGAGAAAGAAAATAAAGGTGGAAGAGAGAAAAGAGAAATGGAAGGAGGAGGGGAATGGAGGGAAGGAAAAACATGGAGGAAAAAGTTGAATGTCTATTAACTGTGTTCTATTGTGTGAAACCAGAGAGCAGTTATCAAATGTTATGTATAAGGATTCAATCACCAAGTGGAAAATCATGTTTAAAACTTATCCTAAGCAAGTGTCAAGAGTTCAGGGAGGAAAAGAAGAGAAATTGAACTCAAATAGCAGCAAGTGGGATTATAGAGTGTGATGGTTAGTGTTATGTCAACTTGACTGCCCACGGTGTGCCTGGATTAAAAGTTATTTGCAGGTGTTTCTATGAGGGTGCTTCTGGATGGGATCAGCATTTGAATTGGTGGATTCAGTAAAATAGTTTGCCCTCCCCAATGTGGATGGATATCATCCAATCCATTGAGGGCCTGAGTAGAAGAAAAGGCAGAGTACTTAAAGATAATAATATGGTTGTTGTATTAAGAAACTAAGCTTGGGTATCATTGGTACCACAGCAGTAGATGAAAAGCATACAGCCATGAAATTTATTTTACCCTAGATTTAACACCACAGAAATAAATGCTACAAAGTTTGAATACTGTGTAGAGAAGTTCTGATTTACATTTTTAGTGTTCTTTAGAGATTAATTCCGGAGAAGGCAATGGCAAGCCACTCCAGTGTTCTTGCCTGGAGAATCTCAGGGATGGGGGAGCCTAGTGGGCTTCCGTCTATGGGGTCACACAGAGTCGGACACGACTGAAGTGACGCAGCAGCAGCAGAGATTAATTCATAAATACCTTCAATCTCTTTAAGAGTAAAGATTCTGATTGGTTTCATTCTAGATTTTATCTCAAATATTCTGCAAGTTCTGCATTTCCTCTTCTACCTGGTCCATGCTTTACTCATACTACAGTGTCCATGTTAAGATACTTTATTAACTTTATAGTATTATTTACAGGATTTTTTTTAATGTTTTCACAAGCAAAAACTCAAAATTCTCCTTACATTCCAAGTTTTTTTTCAACATAATACAAAAAAATCATTATTTTGTTTAAATACATTTTCCTGTATTTAAACAAAAGCTGATGTTTCCTGTAGAATCATTTCACTGAACATGATGTACTCCGTAGAAGATGAGCAAAAACAACTACATTCTTTCTTAAAACTTCTTGTCAAATATAGTTTGATAGATAGTTCTTTCCCTGCCCTTAAGCCGAATCTTGCAGGATTTCTCATAGCTTTAATAATAACTCATAAATAAGTGATGGAAACTCTCCTTTTCAAAGTATTATAAAGTTCTGTTCCTGTCTCCTTTCATGTAGCTTGAGACTGCACTGAGCTCAGAAGATGGCTACTAGAGAAAAAGTGGGTGGAGGACCGGATGAGTTTGTGTCACAGTACCTTGGCTCTACCTCCCACCCTCCTCACTTGGCTGGTGCATTTGAAATCTGGTGTCGGTTTACAGGAGGGGCAGAGGTTCATGTCTTGTCCCGTGAAGGACAATTGTGGATTCCTCCAGGATCTGCTTGCTGGGGAACTCTGACATCGTTTGCCTTCAGCCTGGAAGTATATCCTCTGGATGCTACTATTGATTTCTCCCTCAGCTCTTGTTTTATGGCAATCCATTTCTCCGTTAGGGTTCCTTCTCCCCTAGGAAAACTTCAGGCCAGTTTTGTTTGTGGGATCCACACGGGTTTGGGGAAACAGCCACTTTGCCCCTCCTCTGCTATACACCCACTTCACTCTCACTATAATAGCTCTTTGCTCTGCTGCCAATCTGTTTGGTCCAGCCCTTAGGCTTGTGCAAGCTTCCTGATGGGCGGGACTGGCTGGGAGAAAAACTGGGTCTTGCTGTGGTCAAGGCAGTATCATGCTCAGTAAAACTTTTCCAGAACTGTCTGCTGATGCGTGGGGCTGTGCTGCATCCCTGTTGGTTGTTTGGCCTGAGGTGACTGAGTCCTGGAGCACAGACTTCTACAGTAGGGCTATCACTGACCTCCAAGAGGACTTACGCTAAGACAATCTCCCAGGACTGCTGCTGCCAGTGTCCCCGCCCCTGTGGCAGGCCACTGCCAGCCCACGCCTCTGCAGGAGCCCCTCAAACACTCACAAGCAGGTCTGATTCAGGATCCTGTAGGGCCACTGCTCCTTTCTCCTGGGTCCTGGTGTGCACAAGATTTGGTTTGTGCCCTCCAAGAGTCTCAGTTTCTCCCAGTCCTAAGGAAGCTCTGTAATCAAATCCTTCTGGCCTTCAAAGTCAGATTCCCTGGGGACTCCCAGTTCCTTGACTGGATCCCCAGGCTGGGGAGATTGCTGTGGGGTCTAGAACCTTCACAAACCTGTGAGAACTTCTTTGGTATTATTGTTCTCCAGTTTGTGAGTCACCCACCCAGAGGGTATAGGATTTGATTTATCATAATTGTGCCCCTCCTATCATTTCTTCGTGGCTTCTCCTTTGTCCTTGGATGTGGGATATCTTTTTTTTTTTTTTTAATGGGCTCCAGTGTCTTCCTGTCAATGGTTGTTCAACAGCTAGTTGCTATTTTTGTGCTCTGGCAGGAGAAGGTGAGTGCACGTCCTTCTACTCTACCATCTTGAACCCATCCCTGATCCAGTCCTTAGGTTTGAATAAGTTAGTTAAGTCATTCAGTCATATCCGACTCTTTGTGACCCCGTGGACTGTAGCCCACCAGGCTTCTCCATCCATGAGATTCTCCAGGCAAGAACACTGGAGTGGGTTGCCATTTCCTTCTCCAGGGGATCTTCCTGACCCAGGGATCGAATCCAGGTCTCCTGCATTAACCTCTGAGACACCAGGGAAGCCTTAAGTTTGAATAGGTGAAAGTCAAATATCAATCCTTATGCCTCTCTAATCACCTAATGAGACATATCTTGAAGCCTCCCTTGGTTAATTTGAATTGAGGAGAATGCTCCATATCACTTTTGCCCTACGGCAGGATAAAAGGAACACACAGTACCTTACTAATGCTTTCTCAAGAAAAAGATTCATTAGCGCATCTTAGTTCTCCAAGTGAACACTGTCCTTCTTTCTTGTAGGCTAGGAACAAATGATGGGTCAGTGGAAATTCAGTCTTTCCTCCAGTGTTTGAAGGAGTCTGATCAAGGGTACAAATGGAGGCCCACCTAAGATGCATCTGAATCAAGCTAATAAACAGTTCAGTAAAATATGTTCTATCCTCTGACCTTGACAAATATCACTTCCTAAAATTAAAATTAAAGATATGTGTATAGCTCTAAAACTGATAAAATGAGCTGTATTTAACTACCATTGGGTATTTTTGAGCATACTGTTTGCCAGCTAGTGATGTTTTGTTGTTGTTTAGTCACTAAGTTGTGTCTGACTGTTTTGTGACTCGGGGGACTGTAGCCTGCCAGGCTTCTCTGTCCATGAGATTTCCCAGGCAAGAGTACTGGAGTGGGTTGCCATTGCCTTCTCCAGGGCATCTACCCAACCCAAGGATCAAACCCATGTCTCCTGCTTGGCGGATGGAATTTTTTTACCACTGAGCCACCAGAGAAGCCTGAGCAATATTTAGATAAGTAAAATAAAGACAAACTATAGTTATATATTTATGTCATAAAATTTGCCTTGCCCCAGTGATTTAACAAAATCACTATTTATGTCATTATAATCAGTAATTTTACATAATTTATTTTTTATTAAGAGTGATGTCAAAGTAAACAACATTTCTTGAACCAATGTACTTCTTAAGTAGGATTTTATAAGATGCAATTTGTAGAAACTTTTTTCTTCTGGGGAAGTAGAAATAAAATCAATAAAATTGTTCACAAAATTATTTAGGAATTTAGAAATGAACCATAAATCTTACATACCATTTTTAAATATTAAAATGAATAATAAATATTTATAATCACAGAAATGTTAAAAAAATATTTTGAATTTCATCAAATGAAGATTTCATGGAATTACTACTGCTTCACGAATATTCACCCATCTTTTAAAGCAATGTCTTGATTCATGCAAAAATATAAACTCAGTATCATCCTTCATGTCCATAATTATATAATAATTTAATATAAATTATTTACTACTGCTGCTTTCATACTGCTAAATGTTCTTCACCAACCATGTGCAATGGCTACATTAACCACATAAATTTGTGATTACTTCTGAAATCATAAAATGGAATATGAAGAGAAGGAAGAAACGGACACTGAGTATTCCTGGGACACCATATTTTAATGTGTAAGATTCTACTATGTTAGTGCTAAGAGGAAGGATTTGACAAGCTAATTAATTAGCCTTTTATCTTACCCCTAAGCTCTCTTGCCATTCAAATCCTCTTTCTACTTCAAATCTCTGTCCACCACCAGTACTGATAGTTGCATATATAAGCAGCATAGGAATAATGGCCAGAAAGGTGATGCTGCTTCTGAAAATCATAATAATGACAAGGACAATCCTCTACACAGAGAATTCAAATTCTGTCACTAAAGTTGCACACACAGTACTGCCTTTGTGGTGGATACTTAATAAATTGCTGCTTTATTTGGACTTTATTAGACTCAATTTAGGAAAGAAATCCAAATATTTGTGGAATATCTTAGAAGGCATTCTATTGTAAAGACTTTGATGGACAAAATGAAACTTTCTACCTTATTTTAAATCCCCAAAAGCCCATGACAATTCTGAACATAAAATAGATGCTCATGTACTAAAGTTTATCAAATGTTGAATAGCAAAAAATACCAAAAAACCTTTGCCTATCAGAGCTAGGGGAGTAGTACATCTTGTCTTGCATTTCCTTATATATTAGTCTTTTAAGCTCTTGGAACTAATATTTTTTGGTATTCACATATGACAGCAACTATGAAAGGATCTGACTTATAATAATTTGATTTGGGCTTAGGAACAAATTGCAACTGAACATACCATAGGTTTGGTTCACTAGAAAGATCCTAACCTTCTAGCAAGAATCCACTTCTTGATATAATTAATTATTTTCTTATTTTAACAGAAATAGTAAAACTTCTGAAATCACAAATTTTATTTCTTGGGAAAATATCTCAGAAAATGAAATCAACCCCTAGTTGTCATGATGGGAGTGAAGTCCAGGCATGGTAGTGAGTGGAGCAGTGGGTGTAAGAAACCATATTCTAGTGAGACAGGAGTTCAGGATAATGCTAGTGACTTTTTTTTTTTCTCCCCACATCCACATTTCACTAAATTCTTTTTTATGACCATATTCAATTAGTGATCAGTGCAGAAGCGTGACCGAGAGGGGCTACCCCATGTCCGAGGTCAGGGGCTGAGGCAGAGAGGAGCTACCCCATGTCCAAGGAACGGTGGCTGCGTGGGTGCAGGAGGGCAAAGAGGAGCTACTCCACGTTCAAGATCAGGAGGGACGGCCCTGAGGAGATACCCCTCCTCCAAGGTAAGGAGCAGTGGCTGCGCTTCGCTGGAGCAGTTGTGAAGAGATACCCCACATCCAAGGTAAGAGAAACCCAAGTAAGACAGTAGGTATTGCGAGAGGGCATCAGAGGGCAGACACACTGAAACCATAATTACAGAAAACTAGCCAATCTGATCACACGGACCACAGCCTTGTCTAACTCAATGAAACTAAGCCATGCCGGGTTGGATCACCCAACGGACGGGTCATGGTGGAGAGGTCTGACAGAATGTGGTCCACTGGAGAAGGGAATGGCAAACCACTTCAGTATTCTTGCCTTGAGAACCGCATGAACAGTATGAAAAGGCAAAATGATAGGATACTGAATGAGGAATTCCCCAGGTCGGTAGGTGCCCAGTATGCTACTGGAGCTCAGTGGAGAAATAATTCCAGAAAGAATGAAGGGATGGAGTCAAAGCAAGAACAATACCCTGTTGTGGATGTGACTAGTGATAGAAGCAAGGGCCGGTGCTGTAAAGAGCAATATTGCATAGGAACCTGGAATGTTAGGTCTATGGATCAAGGCAAATTGGAAGTGGTCAAACAGGAAATGGCAAGAGTGAACGTCGACATTCTAGGAATCAGCGAACTAAAATGGACTTGAATGGATGAATTTAACTCAGATGACCATTATATCTACTACTGTGGGCAGGAATCCCTTAGAAGAAATGGAGTAGCCATCATGGTCAACAAAAGAGTCCGAAATGCAGTACTTGGATACAATCTCAAAAACGACAGAATGATCTCTGTTTGTTTCCAAGGCAAACCACTCAATATGATGGTGATCCAAGCCTCTGCCCCAACCAGTAACACTGAAGAAGCTGAAGTTGAATGGTTCTATGAAGACCTACAAGACCTTTTAGAACTAACACCCAAAAATAATGTCCTTTTCATTATAGGGGACTGGAATGCAAAAGGAGGAAGTCAAGAAACACCTGGAGTAACAGGCAAATTTGGCCTTGGAGTACGGAATGAAGCAGGGCAAAGGCTAATAGAGTTTTGCTAAAGAACCCACTGGTCATAGTAAACCCCCTCTTCCAACAACACAAGAGAAGACTCTACACTTGGACATCACCAGATGGTCAACACTGAAATCTGATTGATTATATTCTTTGCAGCCAAAGATGGAGAAGCTCTATAGAGTCAGCAAAAACAAGACCAGGAGCTGACTGTGGCTCAGATCATGAACTCCTTATTGCCAAATTCAGACTTAAATTGAATAAAGTAGGGAAAACCACTAGACCATTCACATATGACCTAAACCAAATCCCTTATGATTATACAGTGGAAGTGAGAAATAGATTTAAGGGACTAGATCTGATAGATAGAATGCCTGATGAACTATGGACCGAGGTTCGTGATATTGTACACGAGACAGGGATCAAGACCATGCCCAAGGAAAAGAAATGCAAAAAAGCAAAATGGCTGTCTGAGGAGGCCTTACAAATAGCTGTGAAAAGAAGAGAAGCGAAAAGCATACGACAAAAGGAAAGATGTTCCCATTTCAATGCAGAGTTCCAAAGAATAGCAAGGAGAGAATAAGAAAGCCTTCCTCAGTGATCAATACAAAGAAATAGAGGAAAACAAAAAAGAATAGGAAAAACTAGAGATCTCTTGAAGAAAATAGAGATACCAAGGGACCATTTCATGCAAAGATGGGCTCAATAAAGGACAGAAATGGTATGGACCTAACAGAAGCAGAAGATATGAAGAAGAGGTGGCAAGAATAAACAGAAGAACTGTACAAAATAGATCTTCAAGACCGAGATAATCACGATGGTGTGATCACTCACCTAGAGCCAGACATACTGGAAAGTTAAGTCAAGTGGGACTTAGAAAGCATCACTACGAACAAAACAAGTGGAGGTGATGGAATCCCAGCTGAGCTATTTCAAATCCTGAAAGATGATGCTATGAAAGTGTTGCACTCAATATGCCAGCAAATTTGGAAAACTCAGCAGTGGCCCAGGACTGGAAAAGATCAGTCTTCATTCCAATCCCAAAGAAAGGCAATGCTAAAGAATGCTCAACTACAATACAATTGCACTCATCTCACACACTAGTAAAGTAATGCTCAAAATTCACCAAGTCAGGCTTCAGCAATACGTGAACCATGAACTTCCAGATGTTCAAGCTGGTTTTAGAAAAGGCAGAAGAACCAGAGATTAAGTTGCCAACATCTGCTGGATCATGGAAAAAGCGAAAGAGTTCCAGAAAAACATCTATTTCTGCTTTACTGACTATGCCAAAGCCTTTAACTGTGTGGATCACAATAAGCTGTGGAAAATTCTGGAAGAGATTGGAATACCAGACCACCTGACCTGCCTCTTGAGAAACCTGTATGCAGGTCAGGAAGCAACAGTTAGAACTGTACATGGAACAACAGACTGGTTCCAAATAGGAAAAGGAGTACATCAAGACTGTATATTGTCATCCTGCTTATTTAACTTATATGGAATGCTGGGCTGAAAGAAGCACAAGCTGGAATCAAGATTGCCAGGAGAAATATCAATAACCTCAGATATGCAGATGACACCACCCTTATGGCAGAAAGTGAAGAGGAACTAAAAAGCCTCTTGATGGAAGTGAAAGAGGAGAGTGAAAAGGTTGGCTTGAAGCTCAACATTCAGAAAACTAAGATCATGGAATCTGGTCCCATCAACTCATGGCAAGTTGGGGAAACAGTGGAAACAGTGTCAGACTTTATTTTGGGGGGCTCTAAAATCACTGTAGATGCTGATTGCAGCCATGAAATCAAAAAACGCTTACTCCTTGGAAGGAAAGTTATGACCAACCTCAGTTCAGTTCAGTCACTCAGTCCTGTCCGACTCTTTGCGACCCCATGAATCTTGCACGCCAGGCCTCCCCGCCCATTACCAACTCCTGGAGTTCACTCAAACTCATGTCCATCGAGTCGGTGACACCATCCACCCATGTCATTCTCTGTCGCCCCCTTCTCCTCCCGCCCCCAATCCTTCCCAGCATCAGAGTCTTTTCCAGTGAGTCAACTCTTCACATGAGGTGGCCAAAGTATTGGAGTTTCAGCTTCAGCATGGCAATGAACCTTATTAAAAAGCAGAGACATTACTTTGCCAACAAAGGTTGTCTAGTCAAGGCTATGGTTTTTCCCGTGGTCATGTATGGATGTGAGAGCTGGACTGTGAGGAAAGCTGATCGCTGAAGAATTGATGCTTTTGAACTGTGGTGTTGGAGAAGACTCTTTTGAGTCCCTTGGTCTGCAAGGAGATCCAACCAGTCCATCCTAAAGGAGACCAGTCCTGGGTGTTCATTGAAAGGACTGATGCTAAAGCTGAAACTCCAAAACTTTGGCCACCTCATGCGAAGTGTTGACTCATTGGAAAGTGTTGACCCTGATGCTGGGAGGGATTAGGGGCAGGAGGAGAAGGGGACAACAGAGGATGAGATGCTGGATGGCATCACCGACTCGATGCAAGTGAGTTTGAGTGAACTCTGGGAGTTGGTGATGGACAGGGAGGCTTGGCGTGCTGCGATTCATGGCATCGCAAAGAGTTGGACATGACTAAGTGACTGAAATGAACTGAACTGAACTGAATGAAATTTAAATAAATTATGAGAGCAGATAGAAAATTCACTGATGGTTTTATCATGTGAATGACTCTACAATGTTTTCTTTTGGAAACAAGAAAGTAATTTGTAAAATTACTTCAGTAGGTGCTTTTAGACTGACAAAATTATAAGCAGAAAAAAAAGTAAACACTATAAAGATGTTCGCTTATAACATATTCAGAAAATCTACAGCTCTCAACATAAATTTATTTGGGAAAATGTCAGGAGCCTGTAGAAATACATCTCTAAAGCGGTAGTTAGCATATTACTAGTGTAGGTAAAGGAATAATTTTTTATAAAACTACAACAAGATATCACCCCACACCAGTCAAAATGGCTGTCATGACACACAAAAAAAATATTCACAAACAACAAATGCTAGAGAGCGTATGGAGAGAAGGGAGCCCTCCTACACTGTTGGTGGGAATGTAAATTGGTACAGCCACTATGGAGAACAGTATGGAGGTTCCAATGGACATGAGTTTAAGCAAACTCTCAGAGCCAGTGAAGGACAGAGAAGCCTGATGTGCTGAGTTCATAGGCTCACAAAGCATCAGATACAACTTAATAACTAAGCAACAACAACAATGGTGGTTCCTTAAAAAACTAATAATAGAGCTGCTATATGACCCTGCAATCCCACTCTTGGGCATATAGCCAGGGAAAAACATGGTCCAAAAGGGTACATACACCCCCATTCATTGCAGCTCTATTTACGATAGCCAAGACATGGAAACAACCTAAATGTCCATCAACAGAGGAAAGGATGAAGATTTGGTACATATATACAATGGAATATTACTCAGCTAGCAAAAAGAATGAAATAATGCCATCCATTTGCAGCAACAAGGATGGACTGTCATCCTGAGTGAAGTGAGTCAGAGAGAGAAGAAGAAATATCCCATGACATCCCTTATATGCAGAATCTAAAAAGAAATGATGCAGATGAACTTATTTTCCAAATAGACTCACAGACTTACAGAACAAGCTTAAGGTTGCCAGCAGGGAAGGATAGGTGGAAGGGATAGTCAGGGAGTTTGGTATGGACATGTATACTAAAAATGGATAACCAACAAAGACCTACTGTATAGTACAGACAACTCTGCTTGATGTTATGTGGCAGCCTGGATTGGAGGGGTGTTTGGGGGAGAGTAAATACATGTATATGTATGACTGAGTCCCTTTGCAGTCCACCTGCAACCATCACAACATTGTTAATTGGCTGTACTCCAAGATAAAATAAAAGTAAAGAAAAAAAATAAACTTCAAAAAAAGTCAGGAGCCTGTAGAAACATGTCTTTAATGCTGTAGGTGGCATATTACTAGTTCAGGTACAAGAGTGATTTTTTATCATGCAGTAAGATTTTTTTTTAATTTAAAGGACCATGCAACTTTGCATAATGTGAAATAAGCTGAAAAGGCAGAATCTTAAGACCTCCAGATAGAATCTAAACCTCATACATAGAATCATAACCTCATACATATGTTATCCTCCCAAGCTAAAGAAACACATAAAGAAGGCTAAAATAACATTCAGCCCAAAATGAAACTGGTTGGAAGAAATTGCCTTGGTGAGAATACCCAAGGGAAAGAAAGCACAAGTTTTCAGTTGCCAGAGTCAAACTGGCCTTGAATTTAGGGCAGTGCAGTTGGTAGGGTAATTAAGCCATAGTTCTTTACCATTCTACAAAATGCAGGGCACCAAGAGCCCAGATTTCCTTGGTAGACTTATATTAAAATGTGGATCATGGCAGATCTCTTTTGAGACTGGTTTAATAAATGTTTTGGCCAAAAGTATAAAAGTATATTACTTCCCATAACTGTGAATTTAAGGTTCTGCTAATAATATATCAAATATGCACAAGCGCTTCCATTTTTATGGCTAAGTGTCAGTTAATATGCTATTCCTTTCCTTTAATATCATGACTCTCTCACAGCCTTCTAAACCAAAACATGATGACATAAACACTATGGGAAAAAAAATCTAAGCACTGATGCCAGCGTTTGGCAGAATGAGAACTTACTTCTATGACCACACTGCTAAATGATTGATGAACATTAAATCTTTAGTGGGTGAGGTAAAATCCAAAAAGTGAATTTTTTAGAAAGCTACGTGGGTAAGGGCAGTGTTCCATCCACAGATGATGGTGTGATGCCATCATGAGAGTTGCATAGAAAGTGAGTGGTGAAGATGTTGTGGGCAACATTGTAGGCCATGAAGAAGAGCTGGTTCACTGTGCAGAAAACCAGCGAATCTGATTTCAAAGTGGCAACAACTGCAACATTAAGGAATTAGAGCCAACTATTTTGGATTTTTGAAAATATGCTGAGGCCCTTTAATATGAAAATGCAAAGCTGCCAACACATAAATGTATTAGTCATAATTAATAAATAATCTTTAGCCATTTTTCAGGAAATGCAAAAATAATTGCCAAAGGCAAAATAATACTGCCATTTATAATGTTCTTAATAACCTAACATTTTGCAAGCTACCTCCCTCTGGTATCCTTCCATAAAGTGCTTTCCCATTCTATCCCTCCTATTCTTTGCCACCCACTTCTTCCATAAAGGTCTACATGCATTATAAAATAAAAAGTCTCATCTAAAATCAGTATTGTCAGATAAGGGTAAAGTTAATGTTACAAAATAATAATGCCTGTTGTGTCATGTACAGCTTACTTTATGGTGCAATTTCTGTAAAAGCCTTGTAAATGGCTTCACCCCTATATTAAAAGAATCATGAATGATCTGAAGGAGTCACATTTTAAAATATAAAGTACTTCATTGGGGGCAAAGGGTAAAGTACGTGTCATAGGATTGTTTGAAAATTTGGAGATTCACAGATTTCCAAGGATATAGCTCAATGGTACACATACTAGAAAGAATGACAGTGAACCTCCCCTGCCATCCTTTCGTAATGAAAATAGGATCTATGTACACTGTCCTTCCCTTAAGCTTTGTAATCATATTTTCAGTTTGTGGAAAATGGGAACCATACCCTTCAGAATATAAAGTCTTCTTTTATATCACAATCTATAAGGTTGTAAGTTAAAACGCTTAAGTAGGAGATGAAAGTATTTCTACAGCCTGAGTGTTTCATTTCAGTCCATACTGTGTTTTCATAACTGTTGGACTTTAGAGGTAAATCAAGATTTCTCTCCATTTCCAAACCCACCCATCTTTTATCTCCACTTGTCTCTCAAGGAGGAGCTGCTGCTGCTGCTGCTAAGTCACTTCAGTCGTGTCCGACTCTGTGCGACCCCACAGACAGCAGCCCACCAGGCTCCCCCGTCCCTGGGATTCTCAAGGCAGTAACAGTGGAGTGGGTTGCCATTTCCTTCTCCAGTGCATGAAAATGAAAAGTGAAAGTGAAGTCATTCAGTCGTGTCCGACTCTTAGCGATCCCATGGACTACAGCCCACCAGGATCCTCCGTCCAAGAGTACTGGAGTGGGTTGCCATTGCCTTCTCCGCAAGGAGGAGCAGGATTTGTTTAACTGGTCAAAGTCCCAGACCTTACATTAGTTACAGTTGCATTGGGTAGAGTCTTAAAGGAGAGGAAATGTAGAGCTTCCTTAAATGTGGCCTTTTTGAGTGCAAACTCTCCTCCCACACAGCTTTGTAAAACAGGAAGCACCAGTATCCCAGTCCTCTCTGCTCTTAGAACTGATGTAAGCTCTCTCACTACTTTTCCTCGCATATATATCTACCCCGCCCCTTCCTCACCACTGTTCCTTCTCCAGGGGTGGACCCTTCCCTTCCCGACCCAGGGATCGAACCCAAGCCTCCCACCTAGCAGGCAGATACTTTACCATCTGAGCCACCTGGGAAGCCCCCAAAGAGCAGCAGACCAAGCAATTTAGGTTGAGTCTGCAGAATGAGATAGGAACTGAATGGTAGGTTAGCTATCAAACTAAAACATGTGAAGGGAGAACACGATCAGCTCCTGTGAGAAATGAGAAAGTGGTTAGAGGATTTTTAAGAAGTTTTGCTATGTGTGACACAATGTAATTTCCTCTTTACCACTTCATCAGGAGATCTGCAATAAATACCTACCTATTTTTAAAGTTTTATGTGGTTACATTCATATTTCTTTTAGACACTCTGCTAATACTGGCCTAAGACAAACCATTTTTCTTCCAGTTCTGTGGGTGATCCTGAGAGCTTGGCCAAATACTGTCATCCAATTTTAGCATTTCTTATATTAGTCATTTGGATTAATGTGTTCTGAAAACTCAAGTCCAACATCATCATTTTTGGTACAAAAATACTAAAATATACAGATGATGTAAGTTATTCTACTTTAGAAGGAGGGGGAGTGCTTTTCTACAAATCATACTTTTAAAAATTTCAATGTATTAGGTATGACTACTTAAAAAGTATTTTAACAGCACACAGCAATATGACTACATCCCATCCTTAATTAAAAGTTGCATTTATTTATGGCATATTTATTCTGAATTCTGATTAAGCAGCACTGAAATTTACAAATGTAAATCTCTTAGAGTCACAATTTGCCCCAACTTGCAGCCATAATGGCTGTCAATTGTGTACATCAACTACAAAACCTTATAACTTTCTAAACATTTTGAATTCCTAGAGGATTTTGCTTGGAAAATAAATTATGCTAATACAAAATTATTTAAAAGTATAAATGCCCAGCTTGATAAATAAAAAATCTTAAAAAACAGTAGCTATTTTTGAGAACTTACCCTATGCCAGCCACAGATCTAGGGGCTGCTTATGCATTATCTTCTTTAACCCTCTCAACAACCCAACTGAGGTAGATTCCATTTTGCCTGTTTTACAGATGAGGAAATGGGCACATAAAGGTGAAAAATCTTGCTCAAGGTCAAGTTGGAAAAGAATAGGAATTACTAAAGCAGTTTAACTGCCAAACCAGTATACTTAACTATTATCTTACATATGTTGGCTTCTAAGATATCTAGATAAATAGATGTATCTATGGTAATATATAATAATACTCATGTCAAAACCCATATTTGATATGGCTACAACCAGGATTAAAATATAATGTAGTCATTTTTTTTAATTTAATACTATGCCCGTTATTAATTTATTACCTCTCTGCTCCCAAGTCACCCTTTTTGCATTCTATGTGAAAATGGATCCAGATCCTTTGCTTTGTTCTTTACCAGCAGCCTCTGAAGCTCTCTCAGTAGAGGGCCCCAGAGAGACGCGGCCAGAGGAAAAGAGATTCATTTCCTTGTTTCCATTTGCTCACTAGGTAGGAACTCACAGCACAGATAGCTCCTCTAGCACCAGGCTCCTACAGTGCAGCAGCCTCCAGTAGTCATCAGCTTTCCACAGCAGACCCCTCAGATTTCTGATGAGACACTTCCCTGTGAATAGCTTTCCCTAACACACACAAGGGTGGGTTTCCAGCACATTCTACTAGTGTGGCATCACAGTGACTTTGGCCATCCAGTAAGCCGTATCTCTGCCCTCTCCAACAAGACTTGTGTCTCAAACTTGGGAGAATGGAGATTCTTCAATGAGTATCTATCTTGGGCCTAGAAGTAGTGTCTGCTTCTTACATCTGCTAGTCATATTCTTGAGTCCTCTCCACTTCTTACTTAGCCAATCCCACACTACACCAATTCCTGATATAGTTAATAGCATGTTACATTAAACTTTCTCTGTTCAAATTATTGTGTGTTTTTCTCTCCTAATGGGGTCCCGACAGAGATACTTATCCCAAATGATAAATTGTATTTAAAGTACTCTTGTGACAAGTGATTAACTAATGTATTTTATTAAACCTTAAAAATGTACTAGGGAATCTACAAATAAAATATTGTTTACAAATAAATGTGCAATTATTTTATTTATAATGATTAATTTACTTGAGATGTTAAATGAAATAATTATCAATCATGTTGAAATCTGTAGTAGTTTTCTCTTTTAAAAGGAAGTCTTTTGTCTGTTATTTTGGTTCCTGTTTATTACCATATCTAATGGGGAGTAAATGAGTGAAATACCTAACATACTGATTTTGACCAAATAAAGCATTTAGGTTAATAATTATTTAGTTATTCAAATAAACCCAAATATACCAAATTTAATAGACATAAGCTGTAATCATTATCTGACTCTGCAACTTAATATGTATGTAAATGTCTTTTTTATTTTGACCATAAATATAGCCTGAGCCTGTATTTCTCAAAGTCTTGGGAGTGTTTCAAGCCAAAAAGAAATAAAAAGTATTAGTTGAGTTTAATTCCTTTCAGCCAGTTATGCCTAGGGAAATACATATAGGAATGCAGAAAGTCAGCTCTGTTGTGTTTGAAGTGAAAAATTAATCAGAAAGCAGCATTTGTAGAACTCAGTAATACAGCTATTGGTAACTTTAAAAATCCATAAAATGTAAATCTAAGGAAAAGTTGGCAGAGAGCAACTGATTTTCAAGTACGATGAATTTCGTCACAGGTCTATCCTATTCACTTATGATGACTGAAAGGCAAATGTCTAGGAGTGCTTACTGAGGAGTTCATCGCCCATTGAAAACATGACTCTTAAAACTTTTGTTTATGCATAGAAGTGTGACTTTAAGGATTGGAAAAATCTATGTTAACAAAAGCTAAACTTTTCTGAAACTTAGGACCACCCTGGGCTGTGACTTTCTCAGTCCTCATAAAATAAACTATGTCTAACTTTGTCATTACTTAGAGGGAAGACCACCAAAGAAAATCCAAGGTGTGACTACATGCAGTGATTCAATAAATAGACCTTTTGTGGAATTTAATAGTACCTTCAAAATAATGTTCAAAACTGTCCAAACCACACACAGTCTATATGGACTGCTTTGGTTCCATGATTTCTGATTTAGAATTCGACCCCTTGGAGATTATGGAGAAGTCAATGACTAAAAGTGAAAATGCTGCAAGATTGATTCAAGTCTAAAGATGCTGGGAAAGTAGCAGGCTTGAGTGTGATGTCTGTGTTCAAATCATTTCTCCATGGAATTTTGTGGTGCTGTCAGCCTAGTACAATTCACTTCACATTTCTAATCCTTGGTTTCCTCGTCTGTTAACACAGAGATAATAATTTCAACTCATAGTGTTCCCGTGTGGAGTCATGAAATCATCTGTACACAGAGTTCTGCACACAGTAGAGTAGTTCCCCTCACCTCTGCCTCATCCCCATGCCTCTGAACTTTTTTTTTGCAGTTCAGTCTGGTGACAGTAAGGTGATGACAAAAAGAAGATGGAAAGGAAGGTACGCAAGTCATGAAAATTAGATCTAAAAACGGGAAAGACAAGGAGAGAAAAGTGGAGGGTAACGTAGAGACAAAAGAATTTCTTGCTGTTCTACTCAGATTCTTTTTTTCCTTTTGATAATCTGGGCTTTCCATCACTGCATTACCTGACATCTTAATAACAACTTGCAAGAAAAAGCAAATAGAATGTGCTTCACCACACAATCAAAGAACATTTTACCCAGGAAACCACTGGCCTCAGATGATATTTTTTATTAATATAATATGGCATTTTCTAGGTTAATAGGCAAAGAAATGCCCATGTGATGCAAAGGATTTTAATGATCAGAATGCCTTTGCTCTGTTTTAAATTATGTGGCATAAAACCAGTTATGCTAACTTTCTGGCAACACACACACACACACACATACACTTTTTAACATATGCATTATTTCACTTATTCCTTTTTCATAAAGCATTTAACATTAAAAAGACCTCACTAGTCCATTGTCAATAGTAAATTTTAAGACAATACTGAAAAAAGTCAAAACTTTTATTTTAAATTAAGTAAAGTCATAATATTTATACTCAGAGAACAACAAACCGTATACAGAAAAAATATTTTAAAGAAGCCACTTGAACACACAATTCTGAAGAAGGGTCATATACTTTGTTTGGGTTATTCTGGGCCCAGTATATTGTCCATATAGCAAGATCAGCCCAGTCCCAGCACATGTATATAATATTTACATGTGCTTTCTAAGTAGGCACTTTATGAGAACAAAGTATTGATTTATGACTAAACCCATTTTCTATAACAATAGGCATTCAGTTCAGTTCAGTCACTCCATCGTGTCCAACTCTTTGTGACCCCATGAACTGCAGCACACCAGGCCTCCCTGTCTATCACCAGCTCCCAGAACTTGCTCAAACTCATGTCCACTGAGTCGGTGATGCCTTCCAACCATCTCATCCTATCGTCCCCTTCTCTCCCCACCTTCAATCTTTCCTAGCATCGGGGTCCTTTCCAATGAGTCAGTTCTTTGCATCAGGTGGCCAAGGTACTGGAGTTTCAGCTTCAACATCAGTCATTCCAATGAATATTCAGGACTGAGTTCCTTTAGGACTGACTCCTTGCAGTCCGAGGAACCTTCAAGAGTCTTCTCCAACACCACAGCTCAAAAGCATCAATTCTTCAGCACTCAGCTTTCTTTATATTCCAACTCTTACATCCATACATGACTACTGGAAAAACCATAGCTTTGACTAGATGGACCTTTGTTCGCATTGTCTCTGCTTTTTAATATGCTGTCTAGGTTGTTCATAACTTTTCTTCCAAGGAGCAAGCATCTTTTAATTTCATGGCTGCAGTCACCATCAGCAGTGACTTTGGAGCCCAAGAATATAAAGTCTGTCACTGTTTTCTTTGTTTCCCCATCTATTTGCCATGAAGTGATGGGACCGGATGCCATGATCTTAGTTTTCTGAATGCTGAGTTTTAAGCCAATTTTTTCACTCTCCTCTTTCACTTTCATCAAGAGGCTCTTTAGTTCTTTGCTTTCTGCCATAAGGGTAGTTTCATTTGCATATCTAAGGTTATTGATATTCCTCCCAGCAATCTTGATTCCAGCTTGTGCTTCATCCAGCCCAGCATTTCGCATGATGTACTCTGCATATAAGTTAAATAAGCAGGGTGACAATATACAGCCTTAAAGTACTCCTTTCCTGATTTGGAACCAGTCTGTTGTTCCATGTCCAGTTCTAACTGTTGTTGCTTCTTGACGTGCATACAGACTTCTCAAGTAAAAGTACTAATTTGTACCTCTCTATAAACCAACTATAAAGGTTTCCCAGGTGGCACAGTGATAAAGAATCCCCTGGGCAATGTAAGAGATGCAAGAGACATGGGTTCAGTCCCTGGGTCAGGAAGATCCCCTGGAGAAGGAAATGGCAACCCACTCCAGTATTCTTGCCCGGAAAAATTCCCTGGACAGAGGAGCCTGACAGGCTACAGTCCATGGGGTTGCAAAGAGTGGGACATGACTAAGCGACTGAGCACACACACACATAAACTAACGATGTAATGTTTAGCATTCTGACATTTGCCTTTAATTTCTCCTCAATAAGATACTGATGACAATCCGCATCCAATGTAAATCTGGACATAGTCCTTATCCCCTCCAGATCATCTTCTGAATGTCCCGTGTTGTACTTGTCTAGTGAAATCTGGCCTTTACTGACACTTCTTTGTTCTGGGCCCTAAGCAACGTACACAGAGAATAGTCCTGCTGTACTTCGCCTCCCAGACAACCGCTCTTAAGCTTGCGTTCTCACTGAAAGCTCAGCATTCTACCGCTGTTCTCCTTGTGACCTCTTTTTTTCAAGTCGTGTAACTTTGGTTGGTGAATTATAAGCCTCTCTCACTAGGTAAAATAAAATCTTGATCTTCCTAGAGTCATAACTGAAAACAGATCCCCTTTTAACTCAACCCCTTGACACTTCAGGTGCAATTCATTTCATATTCTTTGACAACAGTGTCAGTCCATAAATGCTCAGCATTGTATAGATGACATATGCAAGAGGTTAAATGAAACATTTTGCTAAATAGCCTGTAAATCTCCTTTTCTGCAGACTTTAATAGGACACATTTTTACTGTATCAAAAATATATTTTAGCCTGCAATTTCTCTAGATATGTATCTTTAATGACCATTAACAGTCTGTGTGTGTGTGTGTGTGTGTGTGTCTGTGTCTGCGCGCGCATGCTCAGTCGCTTCAGTTATGTCCAACCCTTTGCAACCCTTTGGACTATAACCCGCCAGGCATCTCTGTCCATGGAATTTTCCAGACAAGAATACTGGAGTGGGTTGCCATTTCTTTCTCCAGGGGATCTTCCTGACCCAGGGATTGAACCTGTATCTCCTACAGCTCCTGCATTGACAGTCAGATTCTTTCCAAATTGACCCACCTGGGAAGCCCATTAATATTCTATAGAAAATTTCAAACATGGGTTATCTATATGTAAACCATTTGGAAAATAAGAAACCAAATGATTGGAAGGAGAAAGTATTAAAATAACACAATATCAGTTTTGCCCTCTCATTTTACTAGAATTCCTGCAATCAGTGTCCCAAACCAAAGCCATGGGACAAGACTTTTTACTCTTGAAAAAAATGTGTGAGGAGAACAAGTTTGGAGCCAATTGAAAGATGATCCTTCAGGAATATTGGTTTTATGTGTACACAAAATTAAATAAAAAATATCTGAAAAATGCCAGCAAAAGGATCAGAAGATGATATGCTCTGAAAATTAAGAACACACAATGTGCTTTTCAAGTACTTACAAAATCACAGAAAGGATCAAGGTTGAAAAACACTAGAGAATAACAAAGTGAAGTAAAAATGCATAAATGCATCTTCTTTTTCTTGGCAAAAAGATATGAGGGAATAAATTCAGAATGTTATACTTAACTTTATCTTTATGTTTTCCTTTTGATCCATGACCAAGGATAGAATCACGTATTGCATTTAGGTGTTATGTTCCATGAGTATCCATTAACCTGGAAAAGTATCTCTGTTTTTCTGTGTCATTCACGGCATTGATATTTTTGGAAAAGATATATGTTAGAAACTATGAGGTCATTCTGATACCACCAATTACAGTCCAACCTCACAAGGTTGATCCTTGCCACTCCTGTTCTATATTGTGTCACCCCTTCTCCAAAGTGAGAACTCTTGCTTCCATCATCAATACATGTAACCATTCAATAATTCTATTATAACAACAGGGAGCTTCAGAATTCCTACTTTCATACAACTAGAAAAAGGAAACCTCCTAAAAGAGTTTAAGATATAGAATCAAAGTACTATATTCAGATTACTTGGATTAGTTCTTTAATCCTTAAATGTGCTTATGTCATTTATTTGAAATATTCTCTGCAATCAGATTAGGGTTTTTTTCTTCATCTTTATGAATTTTATTTTATTTTGAATTATGTAGGGTATTAACATGCTTCCAAATGCCAAGATTGAACGTCAAGGTATGCTCATATCCCTTCCACCCCATTCCTCCATTGCAGGTAACCACTTTCAAAATTTCTTGATTTATCCTTTTAATATTTCTTTCTGCAAAAGTAAGTACATATTTATTTCCTTATACCTCATTATTTCTTACACAGCAAGTATTTTACTACAGAAATTCTTTTAAACTTTGCTTTTTTCACTTAATAATATATCCTATAAATCTTTTCTTATCAGTTCATAGAGCTCCTCTTCTTTTTTTTTAACACTTGCATAACATTTCATTGTGGTTTTTCAACCAATCTCCTATATTAAGCACTTTCAAATTATTTGCAATTACAGGTAATGTTATAATAAATAACTTTGTGTATATGTAATTTTGTAGAGTTGAACTGTCTCTTCAGAGTAACTTCCTAAATATGAGATTGCTGGGTCAAAAGGTAAGAGCATATATGCATATTTAGTAATGCTTCAGTCACCTCCAACTCTTTGCAGTCCATTGGACTGTAGCCCACCAGGCTCCTCTGCCCAGGGGATTCTCCAGGTATGAATACTGAAGTGGGTTGCCATTACCTTCCAGACCCAGACATTGAACCCACATCTCCTGTGGTTCCTGCATTGCTGGGCAGATTCTTTACCACTGTGCCACCTAGGAAGCCCAAGAGCATATACAGTTTTGTAAAATATCTACTTTATCTGGTATCAAGATCTAGCCTTCTGATTTTTTTTTATTGTTTTTATATGCCTTGTTTATTTTCCCCATCCTTTTCTTTCCAGCCTTTTTGAAAGTTTGTATGTCTCCTGTGTAAATATAGAGTGTGCTTTGCTTTATCTATCAATTTGGAATTCTTTTTTCCTCTAATAGCTGATTTTCTGAATGTTGAGCTTCAAGCCAACCTTTTCACTCTCCCCTTTCACTTTCATCAAGAGGCTTTTTAGTTCTTCTTCACTTTCTGCCATAAGGGTGGTGTCATCTGCATATCTGAGGTTATTGATATTTTTCCTGGCAATCTTGATTCTAGCTTGTGCTTCTTCCAGCCCAGCGTTCCTCATGATGTACTCTACATATAAGTTAAATAAGCAGGGTGACAATATACAGCCTTGATGTACTCCTTTTCCTATTTGGAACCAGTCTGTTGTTCCATGTCCAGTTCTAACTGTTGCTTCCTGACCTGCATACAGGTTTCTCAAGAGGCAGGTCAGGTGGTCTGGTATTCCCATCTCTTTCAGAATGTTCCACAGTTTATTGTGATCCACACAGTCAAAGGCTTTGGCATAGTCAATGAAGCAGAAATAGATGTTTTTCTGGAACTCTCTTGCTTTCTCCATGATTCAGCGGATGTTGGCAATTTGATCTCTGGTTCCTCGGCCTTTTCTAAAACCTGCTTGAACATCTGGAAGTTCACGGTTCACATATTGCTGAAGCCTGGCTTGAAGAATTTTGAGCATGACTTTACTAGCATGTGAGATGAGTGCAATTGTGAGCATTCTTTGGCATTGCCTTTCTTTGGGATTGGAATGAAGACTGAGCTTTTCCAGTCCTGTGGCCACTGCTGAGTTTTCCAAATTTGCTGGCATATTGAGTGCAGCACTTTCACAGCATCATCTTTCAGGATTTGAAATAGCTCAATTGGAATTCTATCACCTCCACTAGCTTTGTTCATAGTGATGCTCTCTAAGGCCCACTTGACTTCATGGGAAATAGATGGGGAAACAGTGGAAACAGTGTCAGACTTTATTTTTGGGGGCTCCAAAATCACTACAGATGCTGATTGCAGCCATGAAATTAAAAGACGCTTACTCCTTGGAAGGAAAGTTATGACCAACCTAGATAGTATATTAAAAAGCAGAGACATTACTTTGCCAACCAAGGTCTGTCTAGTCAAGGCTATGGTTTTTCCCGTGGTCATGTATGGATGTGAGAGTTGGACTGTGAAGAAAGCTGATAGCCGAAGAATTGATGCTTTTGAACTGTGGTGTTGAAGAAGACTCTTGAGAGTCCCTTGGACTGCAAGGAGATCCAACCAGTCCATTCTAAAGGAGATCAATCCTGGGTGTTCATTGGAAGGACTGATGCTGAAGCTGAAACTCCAATACTTTGGCCACCTCATGCGACGAGTTGATTCACTGGCAAAGACTCTGATGCTGGGAAGGATTGGGGGCAGGAGGAGAAGGGGATGACAGAGAATGAGATGGCTGGATGGCATCACCAACTCAATGGACATGAGTTTGAGTGAACTCCGGGAGTTGGTGATGGACAGGGAGGCCTGGCGTGCTGTGATTCATGGGGTCGCAAAGAGTCGGACACGACTGAGCGACTGAACTGAACTGAATAGCTGATTTAGACCCATTCACATTTTTTATATGACTTGATGTGTTTTGTACCTACTCTTTGATATTATTTTGTAATTACTTGGTTTACAATGTTGTATTTACCATTTTTCTTTTGCCTTTTGGTATAATTCTTTGCTATATTTAAAACTTTAAATGGTGTAGGAAGGTTTATTTTTGTCCTATAGACTGAGTTTTGGGTTTTAACACCCAATGTTCACAAAAAATTAATGACAGTAAATAATAAATGGCCTTCCTAGCTGGCGCTAGTGATAAAGAAACCACCTGCCAATGCAGGAGGCGTAAGAGATGCGGGTTCAATCCCTGGGTCAAGAAGATCCCCTGGAGGAGGGCATGGCAACCCACTCTAGTATTCTTGTCTGGGGAATTCCATGGGCAGAGGCGCCTAGAGGGCTACAGTCCATAGGATCGCAAAGAGTCAGACGTGACTGAAGCAACTTAGCACACACGCAACTAACAAATACTTTGGTTTAAGTAAGATGTTTCTGAATACTAATAGACACTTTTATAACAGATCACAAACTTGGTTTTAACAGGGCTTGGGAGTGTAGGCCAACCACTGTGGCAGGATGTCCCAGGTGAGAAGGACGAGGCTCCAATCATGCCCCAATTTAAACCGTGGCGTTCGTGGACCAAATTATTGATTCTGTCAAGCTCAGTTAGCAAATTAATGATCTCAAAGGATGAGAGTTCAGGGCCTTTCACATAACGTGTCTGTAGAGTTTGGATGGTTATGGGTACACCCTCTTACCCCAGCCTCTTCTCTACTCCCATACTATTATTTTGATACAGCTCAAGGTTCAACTCCCCTCCTCAACTCCAGTCCCTCCTAATGAGGGAAGCGTAACACTATCCAGGCATCTCCCAGCACAGAGAGCTGAATGTCATTGCTCTGCACAGTCTGATTTATATCAGGTTGGTTGAAAATCACCCACATGCTAGAAACCCCCTATGGAGAGGTGTGCACTGGCCCCAGGCCATAGCTCTCTTCTTCTTTTTCTTGTTTTTGTCTCCTTGCCCCAAATCTGTAGTCAGAGGGACCTGCTGTGTATTTGTGAAATTATTCTCACGGGGACACAGAGAAGAACTTTGGCTTCCTTGAAATAATTTACACCTAAATTATTAAAGTTAAAGGAGCATACATGATGGGACGGCTCTAACCCATCATGAAGAAGTATCACTTGCAGTACTTTTCATGCAAGGTTAGGGCACACACAGCAAACGCTTTCTATCTTCTGGGGCTAGAAAATCTCTCTGAGTCAGAGATTATTCTTGACAATATGGTCCTAAATCCTTGGGGAAAAAAAAGAAAAGTCGGGACAGATGGCCTGGGGCCAGTCAGGAAACCCTTAATCACCCAGAAAAACAAGGAACCGGAGAGGTCATTATTCTTAGTGGGCCAGACTGTTAAACAACGTTTTTAAGTCTTCAGATTTATAGCAAAGCACCTTGAAATATCTTAGGCAATTAAGAAGAACGAGACTGCTCCAAAAAGCATTATGCAAAATTTTCTTGCTCATTTTCCTTAAACAAAACTGACCATCTTCTAACTCAGTGGATAGCTTTCCTGTTGTCTCTTTCACTGGATTCTTTCACCATGGTAGATTGAGCAAAATGACTAAGTTAATCCAAAACATCATAATAATTTAACAGAGGGAAAATTAATTGGGGGCAAGGTACGCACACATTCATTTTCAAGCACATAATTTGGCTGTACTATCTTCTACCTGCAAGTGTGAAAAAGCACAAGAAACCGAGTAGAAGGTGGGCGGATGAGCAATAATGGACTAGGAGTGAAAAATACTAAAATTAAAGATTAATCCGAAAATGAAATTAATACTTTCTGAGCCCTGCAATGTGCTAGGATTTCTCATAAAGTTCTTCATTATATCTTTATATAATATATACAATGAAATCATTTCACACAACAACTGTAATACAGAAGCTTATTGTTGATGTTTTTACGAATGAGAAAATTGTAACCCCCGATTGTGTAAGTGACTGGCCCAATCTCACACAGCGGGCATGTGACAATGTTAAAATTCATTCCTAAAGTCCATGCTCATTCTGGGTTCCACACTGTTCAGCGGGTAGGTCCCCGTGGAAATAGGGTCTAAAATCTGGTATGCATGTGTGGGTGCTAAGTCGCTTCAGTTGTGTCTGACTCTTTGCAACCCTATGGACTGTGACCTGCCAGGCTCCTCTGTCCATGGGATTTTCCAGGCAAGGATACTGCAGTGGGATACCATGAACTCCTCTAGAGTTTCCTGATCCAGGGATCAAAAACAAACCCACATTTCTTATGTCTTCTGCATTGGCATTTGGGTTCTTTACCACTAGCACCACCTGGGAAGCCCAAAACCTAGTATACCAAAATATGTAATACTATCTTACCATAATAAAAATTAGTAATAATGAACTATTTACATGTCAGTCTTATTTCCAGTACATTTTCACCAACAGTCATGATACTGCTTTATCTGTACAAGTAAAGGAGGGAGAGTACAAAGATAGTCTGCAGTCTTTTAACTCTATGCCTGTGCTGTCATGAATCTAACTGGAGCTATAAAGAAACCATGATTAGGCATGAAAGGAAGTCATTGTAAAAGAACAATTTCCTTTCAGAAATAGGATGAAGCCAGGAAAATTTGCTGAAATCTCTAAAAGTAGTAGATTACTATGGCAATGAAAATAAAAATGGATTTTTCAGTTTAGTACAATAATACAACATTCAAGGAAGAGGCCTTGGACCTCACTGTGCTTATTCCTTACAAGATAAAAATATGGATAGCCTTTATAAAAAGGAAGCCCCATGCAGAGAGCAGTCCTATATTAAATAATTTATACCTAAGATGAGAATTGAATATGAGTTTTGCATCAGGTACAGAAATAGAGAAAATCTGGGGTATCTAAGTTCATAGGACTTTAAAATGCTTAAGACAAAAAGGAAAGCTGCCACTAGCTATTAAATTAGCTATCAAACATGAAAGCCTTACCGTGAGCACACCCAGGCAGGTTGTTAGAATGCTCTGATGCTCAGTGAGCTCAAGGCAAGAAAGTACTCAAATCACAGACAGAAAGTTTATTATTCACATTCTTTTTTTTTTCTTTCTTTTTTTAAAAATTTATTTAATTGGAGCTAATTACTTTACAATATTGTATTGGTTTTTCCATTCTAAGTGGACCAAGTAATACTTCTGATTTTGGAATTTCTCAAGGCTCTTTCCACAAAGAAGGCAACACACTCTCTTGAAGAAATAGCATCCAACAAAAGTCAGACGAATTTGTTTTAGTCCAACTAAGTCATTCTATCTGGGCCACAGTTTCTACATCTATAAAATATTTTAAAATGCAACTTAAATTATTGCTTATATTAAATATTAATTATTATTCAAGTAATAATTAGGTTAGAGTTAATCTAAGGTCATTTGTAATGGTAACATTCTGATTATGAGCTATACTTTGTCAATAAAAATTTTTGTTTAAGAGTGGCTCATAATTCTGAGTTCTAAAGACTCTGTTCCCTGGAATGAAAACAGATTAACGGTTTATGGATACAAGATCACTTTTAGAGAGAACTACAGCAAACTAAAGACATATGTTCCTTTTAACCTGTGATATTTATAAAGTTATATCTTGCTAATGTGGCTTTAAAAATGTTACATGACTAGTTAACAAGATAGATTAATAGCTACAGATAATATTACTTTAAATTTTTCTTCTTTTTAGGTAATTTTTAGAGGGCCTTTGAACATATTATTCTAGAATTTTCCAGTATTTTACTATTGCTTTGTGTCTTAATTTTTTTGTCTCAGTGTTTCAGTTTCATAGTCATAAGAGTATATGGAACTAAACAACCATATAGAATTATGATTATTTTAATGGTAAAAATTTTGAATATCTTCCTTGAAGCCAAAATTTGGGAGAAATTTAATAAAATATTTTCAGTTATGAAGACTTAGGTATAAACCTTAGATTTTAGGGATAAATTAAGCCAATGATAATACCATAGAAGGAAAATACTACTATTATGCAATAGTAAGCGTGGTGAAATGAGTCTATCTTCACAAGATTAGTTGTACTTGAGAACAAAACTCATCATTCACTTTGATTAAAGAGTTCCACAGCAAAAGCCAAAACTGTGTAACTCATACAGTAGATAAACAAGACACAGGACACACAGTACATTGATGTGCATACAGGTGTATGTGTGTATATGAATGGAAATGAGAACATGTAATACACATTTGGACAAACTGAACCGTAAACTCAGTGAACAGAAAAAAATGTTTATACAAAATGAGATTTATTGTAAGGCTCTGAAATTCAACAGAACAAAGCCTGATTTGGCTTCCCCACTTATGAGCTGTATTAGTCAGGATTTTACAGAAAAACAGAACCAAGAGGATGTGTGTGTATATATAGAAAGAGATTTACTTTTTAAGGAGTTGGCACACACGATTGTGGAGGCTTGGAGAGTCCAACAGGGGATGGGGAAGCCTGCAGGCTAGAGACCCAGAAAAAGCTACAATTAGAGCTCAAAGACACTCCTGTCAGATCAGGAAGAACTGATGTTGCAGGAGAAGTCTAAAGGCAGTTGGTTCCCTCTTGCTTGGGGAGGGAAGTCTTTTGTTCTAAGCAGGCTTTCAGTTGATGGAATTAGGCACCTACATTATGGAAACCAATCTGATTTACTCTAAAGCCACATTTTAAATGTGAATTTCATCCCAAAACACCGTCACGGAAATATCCAGAATAATGTTTGACCAACCATCTGGGCACTGTGGTTCAAGCAAATTGACAGATAAAGTTAACCATCACACTAGCTGGGCAATCTTAAGCAAATAAACAGTCCTCTTTGAATCTCATCCTCTGTTAAATTCAGTTCAGTTCAATTCAGTTCAGTCTCTCAGTTGTGTCCAATTCTTTGCGACTCCATGAGTCACAGCACACCAGGCCTCCCTGTCCATCACCAACTCCCGGAGTTCACTCAAACTCATGTCCATCGAGTCGGTGATGCCATCCAGCCATCTCATCCTCTGTCGTCCCCTTCTCCTCCTGCCCCCATTCCCTCCCAGAATCAGAGTCTTTTCCAGTGAGTCAACTCTTCACATCAGGTGGCCAAAGTATTGCAGTTTCAGCTTTAGCATCAGTTCTTCCAATGAACACCCAGGACTGATCTCCTTTAGAATGGACTGGTTGGATCTCCTTGCAGTCCAAGGGACTCGAAAGAGTCTTCTCCAATGCCACAGTTCAAAAGTATCAATTCTTCAGCAATCAGCTTTCTTCACAGTCCAACTCTAACATCCATACATGACCACTGGAAAAACCATAGCCTTGACTAGACGGACCTTGGCTGGCAAAGTAATGTCTCTGCTTTTTAATATGCTGTCTAGGTTGTTCATAACTTTCCTTCCAAGGAGTAAGCATCTTTTAATTTCCTGGCTGCAATCAGCATCTGCAGTGATTTTGGAGCCCCCCAAAATAAAGTCTGACACTGTTTCCACCGTTTCCCCATCTATTTTCCATGAAGTGATGGGACCAGATGCCATGATCTTTGTTTTCTGAATGTTGAGCTTTAAGCCAACTTTTTCACTCTCCCCTTTTACTTTCATCAAGAGGCTGTTTAGTTCCTCTCCACTTTCTGCCATAAGGGTGGTGTCACCTGCATATCTGAGGTTACTGGTATTTCTCCTGGCAATCTTGATTCCAGCTTGTGCTTCTTCCAGCCCAGTGTTTCTCATGATGTACTCTGCATATAAGTTAAATAAGCAGGGTGACAATATACAGCCTTGACGTACTCCTTTTCCTATTTGGAACCAGTCTGTTATTCCATGTCCAGTTCTAACTGTTGCTTCCTGACCTCCATATAGATTTCTCAGGGGGCAGGTCAGGTGGTCTGGGATTCCAATCTCTTTCAGAATTTTCCACAGTTTCTTGTGATCCACACAGTCAAAGGCTTTGGCATAGTCAGTGAGGCAGAAATAGATGTTTTTCTGGAACTCTCTTGTTTTTTTGATGATCCTTTGGATGTTGTCAATTTGATCTCTGGTTCCTCTGCCTCTTCTAAAACCAGCTTTAACATCTGGAAGTTCACGGTTCACATATTGCTGAAGCCTGACTTGGAGAATTTTGAGCATTACTCTACTAGTGTGTGAGATGAGTGCAATTGTACGTTTAATAAAATCTACCTCTTAGAAATGTTGTCAGATTATATACACACAGATAGCACATAGCAGGCAACTAACAAATTTTAGTGTTCTACAGCTACATATTTACATGTTTATGTGTGCATGCTAAGTCACTCTGGTTGTGTCTGACTCTTTGCCTCCCTATGGACTGTAGCCCAGGAGGCTCCCTTGTCCATGTGATTCTCCGGGCAAGAATACTGGAGTGGGTTGCCATGCCCTCCTCCAGGGGATCTTCCCAACCCAGGGATCGAACTCACATCTCTTGTGTCTCCTGTATTGGCAGTCGGGTTCTTTACCACTAGCACTTCTGGGAAAGCCTGTATGTGTTCAGAATCCCTTGAATGTAATTGGTATATTTAAAGTGAAATGAAACTGCAAAAATAAAAGAAAAAAAACATGTCTTGAATATGTGTAATCCTCACAGAGTTGATAAAGAAAAACACAACAGAAAATAATTTATTCTTATTTACTCTCTATGCTTACAGCAGACTGTATTTTATGGTGTGTCCACAACTTGATTTAAAGCTCCTTTTGGTGTGATGCCCTAAACCAAACCTAGGTATGCACTGATGATCAGTGACACGCACTCTGCCATTTTGAAGCAATCACATGCTGTCAAACTCTTATTTGTGACATGCAAAACCAGCAGTTTCAGTTTTTAAAAGATTGTTTCACTGTATTTCCCAGCCAAGAATAAAGAAATATTAATGATCTTTCATCTGGAAGATTAAAATAGGATTTATTTTTTAAGGATGAATGAATGCAGCCAGATAAAATAGAAACTGTTCATAATCCCTAACCTTTGCTTCAAATTTAACCAAAGCCTCTTTCAGAGGTTTGAGGAAGCTCAGTGTTCCCCCCACCCCCGCCCTGAGTTAGTCTTTATTTTTGCCTCTCTCTGCAGTTTTGGATTCCAGCTGGAATCAAACATACCCAAATACCCCAGATGAGGCTGTTCTCATAAGATATCCAGCCCAGTTTTCAAGACATGAGAGGTTCAGATAGTTCAGATAAGGTTTGAGATCAGCAGCCAAGCACTTGAATGGTTATCTGGACTGAACCTTCCAAGTTTTGCCCAATATTAGCTCCTAGAACTGGAGATAAATATTACCTCTAATTAGCTCTCCATTTCTTAGACACATCTGGATCTCACACGATGTTAAGACATTATATATATGGCATTTTGCATGTTTTGTGGAGGTTTTTGTTTTGTGATATTTTAATAAATTATAGTCAAAAAAGTAAATCGATAAAGAAGTGATTACTGATTCATTTATATTTTTGCCAGTTACACGTATTACTTTATTAAAGACCTACAAGGTTTAAAACGAGAAATAAGGGTGACCTAATTCTATGGCAGATAGGAGCATATGATACAGAACAATGATTCATTCTTTTCCTCCCAATATAACAAGTATGAATAACGTTTCAGAATCCAGATGGAAAACAGTAAGCATTATTTCATTTCTATTTAAAATTTTAAAAAAAGCACAATTGCTCAAGATGGAAACTAAGCTGAATACAACCTTCCTTTCCTGCTAGACATCCTGATAAAATGACAGGAAAGGATAAAGCCTTGATAATGAAGTGAAGAGAAAGGGGATAAAAGCAGTGAGGAGTCTGTAACAAATGGATGCAAATCAGAAATAAGATGGAAGGGTGTTGGTGAGGTCAAAACAGAACAAGGAAGGGGTAGTCCAGAATATTTGGGAATGAAAGCCTTTACTGGTGGCTCAGATGGTAAAGAATCCACCTGCAGTGAGGGAGACCTGGGTTCAATACCTGGGTTGGGAAAATCCCCTGGAGGAGGTCATGGCAAACCACTCCAGTATTCTTGCCTGGAGAATCCCCATGGACAGAGGAGCCTGGTGGGCTACAGTCCATAGGGTGGCAAAGAGTTGGACAGGACTGAGTGACTAAGAACCCCACAGTATGAAGAAAACTGATCTCCCACCTAAATGCAAAACAATTCAGGCACAGAATCAGAAGATAGTCAGTCGTGAGAGTGAGAAGGGAGGCCAAAAATGTGGGCACTGTTAGTGATCTATCTGCCACAAGCATTGTTTACATTATCAATGATCTCATTCCCTTTCAAAGTGTAGCGCTACCCTGAATAATCCCAGTGGGGGTCTACTGCCCAGCTACTGGGTCTTATTCATCATCTAGGTAAGATTCTCCACCCACGAGGGAAACCCCTGTCTCTCTTGTAAGAGGAGAAAAGGGACTGCAGGAGACCAAGTTTGAGGCAGAAATCCCAAAAAGTAAGTCATCTAGAGGAACATATCAGATCGTTAAGGAAGAGAAACAGTCTTACCTTTGATACTGTTAATATTTTTTGTGACTTATAAGTATTGCCTGACTCAGCCTGGGCTTCCCAGGTGGCACTAGTAGTGAAGAACCTGTCTGCCAATGCAGGAGATGTAAGAGATGTGAGTTCAATCCCTGGGTGGGGAAGAACCCCTGGAGGAGGGCATGGCAACCTACTCCAGTAGTTTTGCCTAGAAAATCCCTTGGACAGAGGAGCCTGGAAGGCTAAAGTCCACAGGGTTGCCAGGAGTCGGACGTAACAGAAGCGATTTAGCACACACACACAAGCCATTGGCTCTTGTTTTGAGTGACCGACAGCATTGAGGGGATGAGAGACAGAAAAGCTTCTTGTGTTGAAGCAGTCAAGTAACTAGTCAATACATGCACAAATATCTCTGTGCCTGAGGGTCCTCAACTTGAAAATAAGGAAAGGGGATTTGTAGGTCAACTTTTGTCTAAGTTCTCTAGAGCTTTAACAGTCAATTATGCTGAAAAATATAAATAACCAATACATCTTATAAATGAAAAGAAAGAAGATATTAGAAACTGAAGGCTATTGAGCATAATCATAAGGTTAAAGGTTATTGAGCATGATTATAAGATTCTTTCATGAGTCTTGCTCAAAAGTCTGTCAAGACTAAAAGAGGGACTAGGGTGACAGATATCCTTGAGAGGCATATATAAGCCAAGAACTTAATCTAATCATATTTATTAAATACAAAGTATGTGCAAGGATTTTGTTAAAACTAGGACTATAGCTGCAAACGTATTTTCCCTACATTCCCGGGTGCCTATCAACAAAGGTTAAAAAAAAAAAAGAAAACAGATGATATGTGATCAAGGCCGTGATAAGTTAGTAGGGGGGTGTGGAAAGCTCAGAGGTAGAGTAACCCAGGCTTAAAGTGTCAGGAAAGGCCCCCCAGAGAAAATGTAGGTGGTGACACAAGAGTTAGTTCAGCAAACAGTAGGAAAGACTGTTAGGAAATGGTTAAGACTGATTACACAATTTCTTGCATTCTATCTCTGTATGACAACCGTCAATTAAATAGGTGGACACTTTCATGGCCCATTCCAGGAATTAGAGACAAACTTACTAAGCAACCCATTTTTACTTCACCTTTACCACAGAGAAGTGTTGCCCTGTAACAAGTTTAAGCTCCTTTACTATATGCTACAGGCTAAATGTTTGTGTCCCCAAAAATTCATATGTTGAAATGTAATCCTCAGTGTAATGGTATTTGGAGGTAGGGTTTTTGGGGTGATTAGGTCATGAGGGTAGAGTCCCAATGAATGGCAGTTTTGTTATTGTTTAGCGGGTAAGTCCTGTCTGTCTCTCTTGCAACCCCATGGACTGTAACCTACCAGGCTACTCTGTGCATGGGATTTCCCAGGCAAGAATGCTGGAATGAGTGCCCATTTCCTTCTCTAGGGGATCTTCCCAACCCAGGGATCAAACTCACGTCTCCTGCATTGGCATGTGGGTTCTTTACTGCTGAGCCACCAGAGAAGCCCAATGAATGGCATTAATGCCCTCATAAAAGAGACTCAGTTCTTCCCTCGTGGTTCAATGGTACAGAATCTACCTGCAATGCAGGAAATGTGGGTTTGATCCCTGTGTTGGGAAGATGCCCTGGAGAAGAAAATGGCAACCCACTTCCGTATTCTTGCCTGGGAAATCCCATGGACAGAGGAACCTGGCATGTAACAGTCTATGGGGTTGCAAGAGTTGGACAGGACTTGACTAAACCACCAGCAAAAGTGACTCCAGAGACTGACCTTGCCGCTCCCACCATATGAGGACACAAAGAGAAGATCAGGACACCTATGAACCAGGAAGCAAGCCCTCACCAGACACTGAATCTTCTGGTGCCTTGATCTTGGACCTCCCAGCCTCCAGAGCCATAAGAAATAAATTTCTGTTGTTTATAAGCCACACAGTCTATAATACTTTGTTATAGTAGCTCAAATTGACTAAGACACAGTGTAACGTTCTGAAGAATAAACTTTTCAAGGGAGGAAGACAGCAATGCAGTGGAGAGATGAAGGGGCAAAGAGAGAGATGGCAGGAATAGAATTTTCCTGCTCTGTTAAAAATCAGGTGAGGAGAGAGTTTTCCAATAAGACAAAACATTTCACTGTAAGAAATACCAATACCTAAGAAGACCTGTTGAAGAAAAGACAAACTAAATTAAAAAGACCTAAAAGGCAGGATTGCATTGTCAAGATATATACAAAAAGATTGATATTTATAAAGTAAAACTGATAGAATTAAAGGATGAGCAATATAAAAATACTTAGTCTTGCGAGAAACTTAAAACAGGTCAGAGACCGTGTCTGATCACTGCTACTGCAAGAGGCTTTGAAGATAGAAGTTTCGAATGTCAGACATAAGAGTGCAAAAGCTACAAAAAGGTTTTCATGGAGATTTGGTAAACAAAAGAGGGAGAATTAGATGAAACAAGAAAGACGAGGACTTAAAGATCTCTGTAAAAGACCTGGAAAATCTTCCATACACTTATCAAAAAGCATTGGCAAAAGAAAAATCGAAGGATAAAACACATTAGAAAACCCAAGAATTAATTCCACAAATGTGGAAAATTTTAATATTGAGTTTAGAAGAAAGACACGCATAATATTTCCAGAAATTTGTAGAGCATTTCCAATCAAGGAATATAGACAATATATGAAAGAAACACATTTCACAAATAAAACAGTTTAGAAGAACAAATTTGGTAATAAGTATCAGAACATTTAGCAGAGTATGAAGTTAACACAGATGTTTTGTCATTAAAATACACTTAAAATACACGCTATTTGGTTCTCAGGTATTTATAATCTGTAAGTAAAACTTGTCATGTACTGTGTAATAGCGCATGGTGGGAAAAAAATGAAAAAGGCTGTGTCTTGTAAACCTCAGATAACACGATGATCAATTATCAAAGCATAAGCAAACAACACAGCCCATCTGCAATCACTCAGAAAGTCAAGCTTCATCAGATTAACAGTTGCAAGATAGTGCTGCTGCTGGTAAGACACTTACTTGTTTATTAAAATAAAACTTCCTTTCAATAGTTTCTTTTTGTTTTGGTAATATAACATTATCTTCAAGTTAAATTCTAACCAATAGAACTTTCTTTTTCTTTTTTTTAACTGCAAGATAATTGCTTTGCAATGTTGTGTTAGTTTCTGCTGTTCAACATGAATTGGCTATATGTATACAAACATCCCCTCCCTCTTGTGCCTCCCACCCCTCATCCTCCACCACAGAACTTCCGTAGATTAAAGCAGAATCATGGCATCTTTGGTTTTCTTCCCCACTGCCCTTTTCCTAGCCTTTCCTCTTTGGATCAGACTGCTTCTTTCGTATGCAAGAATAGAGACAGAAACACAAGCATGGAGGGTCTAGCCGTTTGATTCGTTCAGTGGTATCTATTAAATTGCTAATTATGACAAGCACACAGTTCAGGTACAGGAGAAAGCAGAACAGGAAATGCAAGGTCTCTGTTCTACTAAATCACCCATGGTAGTGGGAGAAATGAAAAATGAAGATGGAATGATAGGTATGTAGGTAGATATAAATGAGAAGAATGTTAGAGGCAAAGCTATGAAAAGAATTAAAATAGAGTGACCAGAAGACTATTTCAAATGAGGTGGTTAGAGAAAGCCTCTCTGAAGAAGGGCCAAATCTAAAGTACAAGAAGGAATGAGCCATGTAAAGATTGGGAGGAATTAATTCTTGTAGTGAGGAAAGAAGGCAAAAGGCCTATGGTGAGCAAATATCACACTTTTAAGTACAGAGTGGGACTGGAATATCCCAGAGTAGAAAATGAGTGGTAACGTGGGGTTGAGGAAAGATCACATAGAGTTTTATAAGCCAGAGAAAGGCATTTGGCTTTTATTCTAAGAGTAATGTAAAGCATTTTTGTTCAGTTGCTAAGTTGTATCTGACTCTTTTGCAGCCTCATGGACTAGAGCCCACCGCCCCTCTGTCCATGGGCTTTCCCAGACAAGAATACTGGAGTCGGTTGCCATTTCCTTCCCCAGGGGCTCTTCCCAACCCAGGGATAGAACATGGGTCTCCTGAATGGGCAGGCGGATTCTTTACCATAGAGCCACCAGGGAAGCCCAGTAGAAAGTATTCAGTTCAGCTCAGTTCAGTTCAGTCGCTCAGTCGTGTCCAACTCTTTGCGACCCCATGGACCACAGCACGCCAGGCCTCCCTGTCCATCACCAACTCCCGGAGTTCACTCAAACTCATGTCCATCGAGTCAGTGATGCCATCCAGCCATCTCATTCTCTGTTGTCCCCGTATTGCTGGATTTTTAACAAGAGAGTAGTAGGATGTGGTGTAAATTTGTTTTAAAAATGTTTATTTATTTACTGTGACAGATCTTACTTGTGGCATATGGGATCATTAGTGGCAACATGCAAACTATTAGTTGCAGCTTGCGGGATCTAATTTCTTGACCAGGGATTGAACCAGGGCCCCCCGCACTGGGAACACTGAGTCTTAGCCAATGGACCCCCTGGGAAGTCTGCTAAGTGGGACAGAAGAGGAGGCTTGAAGACAAAGTAGGAGGTACTTTCAGTGTTCAGATGAGAGAAGATAGTGACGCCACTTGACTGTTTATAGGGCAGACAGAGAATGGAGACAATTTGGGAGTTTCTTAAAGGTATTTTATCCAGTCCCATCACTTCATGGCAAATAGATTGGAAAACAGTGGAAACAGCAGCTGATTTTATTTTTCTGGGCTCCAAAGTCACTGCAGATGGTGACTGCAGCCATGAAATTAAAAGACGCTTACTCCTTGGAAGGAAAGTTATAACCAACCTAGACAGCATATTAAAAAGCAGAGACATTACTTTGCCAACAAAGGTCCATCTAGTCAAGGCTATGGTTTTTCCAGTAGTCATGTATGCATGTGAGAGTTGGACCATAAAGAAAGCTGAGTGCCGAAGAATTGATGCTTTTGAACTGTGGTGTTGGGGAAGACTCTTTCGAGTCCCTTGGACTGCAAGGAGATCCAACCAGTCCATCCTAAAGGAGATCAGTCCTGAGTGTTCATTGGAAGGACTGATGTTGAAGCTGAAAATCCAATACTTTGGCCACCTGATGCAAAGAGCTGACTCATTGGAAAAGACCCTGATGCTGGGAAAGATTGAAGGCGGGAAGAGAAGGGGACGACAGAGGACGAGATGGTTGGATGGTGTCAACGACTTGATGGACATGGGTTTGGATAGACTCCGGGAGTTGGTGATGGACAGGGAGGCCTGGCATGCTGCGGTTTGTGGGGTCGCAAAGAGTCAGACACGACTCAGTGACTGAACTGAAGGTATTTTATTAGGAAATGTATCATTTAGTGCAATATGTCAAATTGAGATACACCAGAATCAAAATAAAATCTAGAAAGTATCCAAACATAATTTGCCCGTAGAGTTTTCTGTCACAGAATGTCTTGTAGAACTAAAGTTTTGCTCAGACGGTAAAGAATCTGCCTGCAATTCAGGAGACCTGGGTTCAATCCCTGGGTTGGGAAGATTCCCTGGAAAAAGGAATGGCAAGCCACTGCAGTATTCTTGCCTGGAGAATCCCATGGACAGAGAAGCCTGGCGGGCTATGGTCCATGGGGTCACAAACAGTCAGACACTACTGAGTGATTAAGCACACTCAGTAAAAACTGAAGAAACTACTCTTCATCATCTAACTTGCATATTGAACAACAAACGCATTACTAGTTTTCTCAGAGCGGCAGAAATTATCAGTTGGAAGAACTGGTGTTTTAGATTATCCCTCTGAGTCCAGTTTGGTGGCCCTGGGATCAGATATATTAAATTATCAAAGCTAATAAAATAACAGTTTTTGGACTAGTCAGTGATATCACATAGGTGATTTTTATCATGATTTCTTGTTTTTCAGTAGTAATTAAATTCTTGTGACTAATTCTTCAGCTTATTGTTATTTTCTGATTTTTAAAATCATTCTGCTACAAAATAATGTTCTACTTATTATAAAATGAGGCTATTGTAATTATAGACTAGAAGCTCACATTTGGTCCGGTCTTATGTAGTCTTTGAGATATGCTCAGTGGTGTTTATATTTTTGTCATCATACTGTAATTTTTTTCTGAATTGTCATAACAATTACAATTACAGGTAGAAAAGTTGTATTATTAAAATTAATATAGGAAATATAATTTTTATACTGGGAATCTGAAACTTTGTAGCTCCTAGTTTCCCCTCATTGAAAAATATTCATTTTTTACAAGATAATATCTGATAACACAAATATTCTGAGGAACCCAACTATCACAATATAAACATTACGGTAAAAATGTTTACCATATATTATACTGAATGAATCAGCAGGTATATGCTATACAACCAGGAAGATTATTTACCTATAAATACATTGTTAGGCATATATTAGATTACAACTTCTGAAATTTAATTCAAAGACATGGAAACATAAAGGCGTTTGATGACATGTAAATTTATACCCAGGCTTCACAGGCGGTGCTAGTGGTAAAGAACCTGACTGCCACTGAAGCAGACATAAGAGGCAAGGGTTTGATCCTTGGTTGGGAAGACGCCCTGGAGAAGTCATGGCAACCCACTCAAGTACTCTTGCCTGGAGGATCCCTTGGACAGAAGAGCCTGTCAGGCTACAGTCCATAGGTTTGCAGAGTCAGACATGACTGAAGTGATTCAGAATGCTCGAACAAACTTACACCCAAGCCTTCTCATTCAGGTTCTGTTGGAGTTGATGCTAGATTTGACCAGCACACACATATATTGCAATGGCTCAATCCTTGGGATGTTGTAACACAGAAAGAATTCAATTAATGCTAATTCCACCCCCACCCACCATTTACTTGATGAGGGCTTCCCTGATAGCTCAGTTGGTAAAGAATCCACCTGCAATGCAGGAGACCTGTGTTCGATCCCTGGGTTGGGAAGATCCCCTGGGGAAGGGAAAGGCTGCCCACTCCAGTATTCTGGCCTGGACAGGCCAGAATGGGGTTGCAAATAGTCGGACACAACTGAACGATTTTCACTTTAACTTATTTACTTAATGAAGAAATATTTGAAAATGCATAAACAAACTTAGAAGTTGATATTACAATGTGTTCAGTAGTCTGAAAGTGTTCAATAAAGTCATTCTAAAATTCCAAAGAGACTTTTTTAAACGGTCTTCAGTCATGTTTGTATTACTAAAATGACTCCTTTCTTAAAAATCTTTTCGCTACCTGCTCTTAAACACTTGTATTTCTTCTCCTCACTACTTGGTTTTTTCACTTCTTACCCTCTATAAAGAGAAAAATCATCTTAAGCAACTAAATAAGCATTGTGACTATGTTAACCACAGCCACTAATTTGCTGACACTGCTCAATTTGAGAGATTGCCTTGGTCCCCTCCCTCTAAGTTATGGTGGGTTTTTTAATTGCTTTTATCAATATAGTATGTTGGACATGATGTTATGTGAGTCTCAAGGCTAGTTCATAAGAGACCATGCATGCTACTTCCCGTTGGACTCAGGGAACACTCACTCTTTAAAGAGCATTGAGCTGCCTTGTAAGAAATCCAATTACAGTGACACTGCCATGCTAGAAAAGCCACATGTGGGCACTATTGTTGGCAATCCCAGGTAAGCCTAACCCTCAGCTGTCCCAGTCAGACACCAGATAAATGAAGAAGCTGTCTTGAGAGTGATCCTCCCACTCTCAGTAGTTCCAGCCCTGACATCCGAGTTACCCCCAGCTGTTTGAGTCCTTCTAGCTGAGATCCCAAATTTATGGAACAGAGAAGAGCAGTCCTTTCTGTGGCTTTCTGAATTCTTGATCTTCAGAATCCACAAGGATGATAAAATGGCTTTTACTCCACTCAGTTTTGTGGTAGTTTGTTACTAACAATCACCAACTAGAAGAAGCATTTTTAGTCATTGACATCTTATTCATGCATTTAACATTTGCAAGCATGTGTGCTAAGTTCCTTCAGACTCTTTGAGACACTATGGACTGTTGCCTGCCGGGTTCCTCTGTCCATGGGATTCTCCAGGTAAGAATACTGGTGTTGGTTGCCTTGCCTTTCTCAGGGGATCTTCCCGACCCAGGGATCTAACCTCTTTAGTCTCCTACACTGACAGGTGGATTCTTTGCTGCTACCACCACCTGGGAAGCCCCTCACTTAATGTTTGCTATTGTTTAGTTGCTCAGTCGTGTCTGACTCTTTGGGACCCCATGGATTGTAGCCAGCCAGGCTCCTCTGTCCATGGGCTTCCCCAGGCAAGGATACTGGAGTGGGTTGCCATTTCCTTCCCCAGGGGATCTTCCCAACCCAGGGATCAAATCTGTGCCTCTTATGTGGCAGGCGGATTCTTTATCATTGAGCCACTTGGGAAACCCTGCATGTAATGTTTATCCGTTCCGTTCCATTCCGTCGCTCAGTCGTGTCCGACTCTTTGCGACCCTGTGGACTGTAGCCTACCAGGCTTCTCTGTCCATGGGATTTTCCAGGCAAGAATACTGGAGAGCTTTATTTCAGGTTGGATGAATTTCTTTGATTTCTTCTGAAATCAGGTTTTGCTAGAAGTTGTATTGTGGAGGCACTGGGCAAGATGCTAAGTATATCAGAATTCTAGGCATGAATAAGCTGAGGGGCAGCAAGGAAGATAGAGCAAGAATGAGAACAAGAGAAAATAGAGGCAAAAAAGGGAACTTCAGATTTTTTTCCTTTAACCTATGGGAAAGGTTGGGGGCGGGAGGAGAAGGGGACGACCGAGAATGAGATGGCTGGATGGCATCACTGACTCTGTGGACATGAGTTTGAGTGAACTCCGGGAGTTGGTGATGGACAGGGAGGCCCGGTGTGCTGTGATTCATGGGGTTGCAGAGAGTCGGACATGACTGAGCGACTGAACTGAACTGAATCTGACTACAAAGATTGGTATCTGTCCCAGAAAGTCACCTTGAAATGGCAGAGGAACCTTGGTTTCACCCAGGGATTAACCTAGTTACTGAACACAAGCTTCACTCAGTAATAATTTCTGGATGACAGAGAGAGATGGTTTATCAATTTAGCACATTTGTCATAATCACTAAGAATTGGAGTGTAATGTAGCCTAACTGTGAAATGAAAAAAAATCACTGATATTTCACTTTTCATAAATATAAGTGAAGAGTCAGACATAGTCAAAGACCCCTCAAGCTTGCACAATACAGAGACATAATTACTTCTCAATAGCTTTAGAAGCCTCTGTAGAGAATGTCTACAAAAGGCATACCTGAAAAGGTGTACTAAAGGGAGGAAGGTGGGAAAGATCTTAAAATTGTAAAACTAAGCCTCCATGAAAATGTGTTGGATGCTTTCCTCATCCAAAATGGAAAGATGTAGATATAATATTTTCTTGGAAAGTCTTTATATGGCCATTTCATTCTCTTTATATTTCATGATCCTTTCATTTTAAGTTAAAGCTATCTAATACAATACAGTCTATTTTAAAATCTGAGTGATTATTAAATAATTATGCCAGCTACTTAACTTCCACTCACTCTCCTCCTTCCCTTGCTCATTGCAACTTCTTGAAAATAGTTTACACTTGTATCTGCTGCCCCTATTCCCCTTCATTCCTCATCAAGGGTGTTTCCCTTGCAACCTTACTGTGTTCCTCCTGTTGGTGGAAACTGCACCCGTTGGGTCTCTTCCAAGTTGCCAAATTCAGTGAACTCTTGGTGCTTCTAAGATTTAGCATTTACTTTTGTTGCCTTTACACCTTCTTATATAATAATATGTACATGAAAGTGAAAGTGTTAGTCACTCAGTCCTGTCTGACTCTTTGCGACCCCATGGTCTGTAGCCCGCCAGGCTCCTCTGTCCATGGGATTCTCCAGGCCAGAATACTAGAGTGGGTTGCCATTTCCTTCTCCAGGGGATCTTCCTAACCCAGGGATCGAACCCAGGTCTCCTGCATTGCAGGCAGATTCTTTACAGCCTGAGCCACAGGGAAGCCCCTATATGTGCATATCATTATATATATGTATATGATTTTTACTCAATAACAAAGTATGCTCATTGCAGAAAAAAAATAACTGAAAACTATACTGAAGAGTTAAAAAAGTCCTCTCCTCACTATCCCTCCATCCCACTCGGGGAAACCAAAGCTCCTAGCTGAGGCTCATCAGACCAGACATTTTTCTGTGCATATCTAGTATATAATCTAAAATTTCAAATCCAAACTGAGAAGATTTGAGACTAAAGAATTAAGTACCCTTTACCCTCATTATTCTTGGGCTTCCTGGTAACTCAGTTGGTAAAGAATCTGCCTGCAGTGTAGGAGACCTGGGTTTGATCCCTGGGTCGAGAAGATCCCCTGGAGAAGGAAATGTCTACCCACTCCAGTATCCTTGCCTGGAAAATACCATGGGCAAAGGAGCCTGGTGGGCTGCAGTCCATGGGGTCGCAAAGAGTCGGGCACAACTGAGTGACTAACACTTTCACTTTCTTTCACTCTCAATCTTACTCTTCATTTCTGATAGCCACTTATACAAATGTCTGTTGCTTTTGGTGGTCATATTCATAATGGTTGTATTTATTCATTTATTTATCAATTTAAACTATATCTAACTGCTACTCCTACCATGAAGGTGGAGTTATGCTGAGGTACCCTGCTTTCTCATTTTCCCATTCCCACTGAGGTCTCATACCACAAACTCTAAAGGCGGGTTTTTATTTATTAAGTTTTTAAAACTTGCTAATGTGTGTTTTCAAATAAAACACAACCTTCCATTTCTTGACATCCGTTTTGGGCATCATCTCATGCTTTGCAACATCCAATTTCATATCCTTTATCTTCTCGCCCTAGGACTAAAAGTAGCTAACTCTTTTGTCTGCTGCTGCTGCTGCTGCTGCTGAGTCGCTTCAGTCGTGTCCGACTCTGTGCGACCCCGTAGACAGCAGCCCACCAGGCTCCCCGTCCCTGGGATTCTCCAGGCAAAAACACTGGAGTGGGTTTCCATTTCCTTCTCCAGTGCATGGAAGTGAAAAGTGAAAGTGAAGTCGCTCAGTCGTGTCTGACTCTTAGCGACCCCGTGGACTGCAGCCCACCAGGCTCCTCCGTCCATGGGATTCTCCAAGCAAGAATACTGGAGTAGGGTGCCATTGCCTTCTCCCTTTTGTCTGCAGGTAAATCCCCCCAAAAAGCACCCAGCATTTACAGTATTATAATTATTTAAATGTAGTTCCCTGAAAAATCGAACAGTAACTGGATAGTGAGTGGAGATGGAGATGGCAAGGGTCATTAATTTTGTTCAGCTGGCAGGAGTACAGACTAACAAACAGGGAAGGGGGCAAGGCACATTGCTTATGTTTGTTTATTTTTATGATTCTATACTTCCTTTTTATCACCAAAGTCACTTAGCTTCTTAATCATCTTTTATTACGGGAAATTATTTTTGGAGCCATCTTATTCTCTGTTCTAATTTGCACCCTAGACCTCCTACATCACTGTCATCCTGGAATTATTTTTCCTTTTATAAAATCTTCTGCTACCTATTTTTACTGATATCTGTTCTAAAAATATATAACATAGCAAAACATCATCTCAATACTCTTAAGTCTGAGATCTAGCATTTGAAGTTTTCCTCCCTTGGACTGACTTGCAGAAGACATCTCATTTTTAAGAAAATCTTCTAGAGGTTTAATCATCTTATAGTGGTGTTGGAATAGATTTCTTTTCATGTAGAAGTTGAAGTGAAAAATTGGAATCTCAAATAATGAATCTCAATATTTTGAGCAGCTACAATTTTAGTATTTGGAACGCATTAATATTTTATAAAGAATGAAATTTTACTTATTACTAATGTTTGTAATAACAAGATTATTAGTTTATTCAACAAATATTTATCAAGAACTCAGTGTGTTCCTGGCAGTTTTCCATGTTTGGGGTATATCGCAGTGAAGAGTGGAGAAGCAAGTGGCAACCCACTGCAGTGTTCTTGCCTGGAGAATCCCAGGGACAGAGGAGCCTGGTGGGCTGCCGTCTATGGGGTCGCACAGAGTCCAGCACGACTGAAGCGACGCAGCAGCAGCAGCAGCAGTGAAAGGAGTGCCTCATGAAGTTTATTCCAGCAGTGAGGCAGAGGCAAAAAATAAGAGGCATATAAATAAGTAGTTTATTATGGAAATCAACTCTTGATTGATGCTGGAAAGGTGGGATAGAGAGTGCTGGGGATTGGAGGATGGTGGTGGAGTTTCTGGTAGGCCATGCTCTGGGTGGGGGCTCCTGCTAGAAAAGAGACTTGTGTTTTGTTGTTGTTGTTATTTGTTGGAGTATAGTTGCTTTACAATATTGTGTTATCTTCCACTGTACAGTGAAGTGAATCAGCCATATGTGTATACATATCCCCTCCCTCCTGGATCTCCCTCCCATCTCTTATCTCCAAAATATACAAATAGCTCATGCAGTTCAATATCAAAAAACAATTCAATCAAAAAATGAGCAGAAGACCTAAATAGACACTTCACCAAAGAAGATGTACAGATGGCCAAGAGACAGATGAAAAGATGCTCAACACCACTAGCTGCTAGAGAAATGCAGATCAAAACTGCAATGAGGTATCACCTCACACCAGTCAGAACAATCGAAAAAATCTACAAACAATGAATGCTAGAGAGGGTAAATTTGTTTTTAACCTTGTAGAGTTTCTTTTCTTCATTTTAATTTTTTAATTTCAAAATAATCACAAGGTTACAGAAAAGTTGGAGGCACAATAAAAAGCATATTTTTTCCTGATCCATTTGAGAATAAATTGCTGACTCATTGTTCTATCACTTCTGAATGCTACAGTGTACATTTCCTACAAAACAGGGATATTCTACTATACAACCATAATAAATGCATCAATACAATAGATCAGGTATTCTGTTTAATGGATCTCATTTTTTCCCTCTTTCTTCCATTCCTTTGTTGTTTTGTTGGATAAACAAAAAGTAAGTCTTCCAAAGAGAATGGCTGGATTTTTCTGAGTCTTTCATATCTAAAAATGTCCTTATTTTATTGGAACTCTTATTTGATAGTTTGGCTGAGCATTTACTTCTTTACAAATCACATTTTTCTCAGATCTCTGCCTTGGAGTATGTGACGTCTCTGATGAGAAGCTGATTCCCATTTATTAGAGGCAGTAAGTGGAGGGTTTGAGGATCTTCTCTTTACCTGAATCTCGGTCTAGATGTGTTTCTTGTTCGTCATTCATGTCCTCTTCATTCTGTTTGCCCTTTCAAGCTGAGGATGCATGTGTTTATATCTCAAAAATATTTTTTCCCATTATCCCTCTGATAATTTCCTTAAAATTCTTTCTGAAAAGAGAGAAAATTCTTTTCCTTGAAGGATTATAGTTCTCCTAGATAGATCCTCAAAGATTTTCAAGTCTTTTTCTATACACTCTTACAATCCTAATTTTTTAGCCTAATTTCTAGATTTCCTCAGATTTTTATTTCAGCACTTCTTTTTAATTTTTCTTAATTTCAGATATTGTATTTTCAAATTTCCAATATTTCTTTATTGTTCCTTAGTATCTGTGTGTTTGCTAAGTCACTTCAATCATGTCCGACTCTTTGTGACCCTATGAACTATAGCCCGCCAGGCTCCTCTGTCTGTGGGATTCTCCAGGCGAGAATACTGCAGTGGGTTGCTATGTCCTCCTCTAGGGGAATCTTCCTGACACAGGGATTGAACCCTGCATCCCTTATGTCTCTTGCATTCACAGGCAGGTTCTTTACCACAGGAGACACAGGTTCGATCCCTGGGTCAGGAAGATCTCCTGGAGAAGAAAATGGCAACCCACTCCATGTTCTTTCCTGAAAAATCCCATGGACAGAGGAGCTTGGCAGGCTACATACAGTTCATTGGGTCACAAACATTTGGACACGATTGAGCAACTAAGCATATTACCACTACTGCCACCTTGGAAGCCCCTCTTTAGTATCTATGAAGATATATATATAAATTATATTCTGTGCCCTGAATAATCAGGGTTTTTTTTTAAGTTGATTCCTTGGTTCATATTGGCACTGTGCATATGTGTGTATGATTATTTTTCTTCTAATATGATATTTGTCGATTTAAACTCATAAAGTGGACTGCTTACTTGGCACATGTTGCTGACCTGGCTTCCTTCTGCTGGCATGCAGTCCTCTTCCCCAGCTGCCCTCTCTTCAGTGAGTGGGGTGGACTCTGAGCTCTGAGCTCACAGAGTTTTCCTTCAAAATGCATGAACAGACAGCGGGGAACAAACTAGTTCTGCACTCAGTTCAGTTCAGTTCAGTTCAGTCGCTCAGTCGTGTCCGACTCTCCGCAACCCCATGAATCACAGCACGCCAGGCCTCCCTGTCCATCACCAACTCCCGGAGTTCACTCAAACTCATGTCCACAGAGTCAGTGATGACATCCAACCATCTCATTCTCGGTCGGCCCCTTCTCCTCCCACCCCCAACCTTTCCCAGCATCAGAGTCTTTTCCAGTGAGTCAACCCTGGGTTTTATTATATTTGAGAAATCCCAAACCAATTTCTTTGACAAGCGGTACTTACAGAAGAGGTGCTAACTTGTACAACCATTTAGAGACGAACATTGACCTCAGTCTCTGAGCACTACCCCTTCACGAAACTGAGCTTTGATCTCCAGGTTGGGAGCATTCTGGAAGCACCACCAGCAGGGAGCTTGGTTTCTGCCTCTACTGCAGCTTCTGTGTGTGCACATCCGACTCTGCTTCTGCACCCTTAATTCATCGTGTATTTTCCATCTTTCTGACATTCATCAAGGCTAATGGTTTGTGTACGCCTCTGTCTGGTTGGAGAACTGTTATACATTTCTTATCCTTGGTAATTTTAAATTTTATTTCAGTGGGATTTGTGGAAGGACAATGTTCAACCCGCCACCTGAAGCCAGTCTCACTTCCTCAGTCTCAGTGTCCTCTGCCCCCAAGCCTGCTCTCTACCACTGCTCTGATATTTATTTGTCCCACTCAGTGCTGCTTTCTTCTCTTTTACTTCTCCCTTAAGGTGGATGCGCCATCCGTGTCTCCTCTTTTTCTCTTATTTATTCTCTGTGAACACTTTTCATCCCTCCCATGGATTCAGTGGTCACTTATGTCAGTCAGTGGGTCCATGCTATGCATCAGCTCTTATCTCTCTTCTGGACTACGGTGTTGTGCTCTCCACTAACTACTGTCATCCATACCATGTTAGCTTTCCCATCCCATCAGAAAACAGTATACAGTCGATCATACCTTAATCAATGAGTTAATTAATTAACTAGTGAGTGCTAAAGGATTTAGAACTGGTTTTAAGATAATCTTCCTACTACACCAAACTATTAACCAATTCTTGTTCAGCAGTTCATCCATAACTGATGAGTTACTTGTTCATCTTGGTATGAGATCAACTCTGGGGCTTATCTTTACAAAAAAAATCCATATAACCTATTTTCCAGTCATACAATATACTCAAACTTCACATATGTCTCCTTCTCAAAAACTGGAGGCTGCAAAGCTTGAGAGGAGCAGAGAACCACACCTGTTTTCAGTTTCCAATTATAATGTAGCACTGTAATTCTATTTCTAATTTCAGTTATTGTAATTGAACTTCTGTTATATCAAGCTTTTGGAGCTAAATACTCAAAGCAGAAGTTTTCACTTACCTAATTGGCTACCAATACAGGAACAGATTCAATCCATGTGTCCCTAAGTGGATATGTGTTTCTTTGCCAGTCTGCCCTTTGTTTTGGCTTTAAATTATCATTCTTAAGCCTGATTTCCCATGGAAGAAAAGCTAGTAACAGTTACTCTTCTAGTCTGAGCATTTCATCTTTAATAACTTTTGATACTGGGCACAGATTCTATCCAATTCTGTCAGGATGAGGAAAAAATTCAAATTAGCTAAGATTCCCCACAACGATGGATTCTTTAGATGCTGAACAACAAACAGATAAATGAACAAAAACAAGGTTCTTTGTTCACATGGATCCCTAATAAAGTGGTGGACTGTAGACAGTGACAGCTCTTATTCTAACTTTAATCATTAATGGATCCAGTCGATCTGCCCTCAACATTCAATGGTTCCAGGAATTATTACTCACATATTGTCCCAATGACATCAAAAACCTTTCTTAAATTTGAGAAACTATAGGCAGATGGAATGTTCACAGATCTGGAATCATAGGTCAGCATTTCTCTGGACAGTCAAAATAGAAAACACTTCACATGAATAATAGTAGTAATAATAAACTAAAGTATGTTGAGTGCTAGTCACTACTCTAAACTCATTACATAGAATATTCCATTTAATTTTTGCAGTAACCTTTGGGGTAGTTCTTATCATTAGTCCATAAACAATTGAGGCTTAGAAAAGTTAAATGTCTTACCGAAACCATTTCCCCAGTTCCTAAATAATTGAGCACTGGCAGTCTGATAACAGAGCACACTTTTTTTAACCTCTAGGCAAGGATATCCAGAGAAGGCAACAGCACCCCACTCCAGTACTCTTGCCCGGAAAAATCCCATGGACGGAGGAGCCTGGAAGGCTGCAGTCCATGGGGTCGCTGAGGGTCGGACACGACTGAGCAACTTCACTTTCACTTTTCACTTTCATACATTGGAGAAGGAAATGGCAACCCACTCCAGTGTTCTTGCCTGGAGAATCCCGGGGACGGGGGAGCCTGGTGGGCTTCCGTCTATGGGGTCACACAGAGTCGGACACGACTGAAGTGACTTAGCAAGCAAGCAAGCAAGGCAATGATATCGAACAGATTTCATCTTTCATGTCAACTGTGATTGATAGGGACTACATGGAATTGCTGTTGAAAAACATGGCCATGTGACCAAGTTCCACAATGATCAATGATGTCAATGATGAGCACGTTAGATTTCTGGGCCATATTCTAGGTACTTACTCTCCCTAGGGATGAGAGAGAGAGAGAGAGTGACCGATTATAAACACCTGTGTGTTTATAAACAACTCTCATAAAAAGCATCACTTAGGTTTTAGGGACATTCACAGAATGTACGAAACCCTGCCAGCAACTTGTCTTTCTATATTTTCATTTATAACAGAAAAACTACTAGTGATTTGAATTTTTGTTCCACTTTATTTTCTTTCTTGCACACATAGATGGAGTTTGTTTTTCTGTAATCTGTTTGGCTGCGTTGGGTCTTAGATGCAGCATGCAGGATCTTCGTTGTGTCATGCTGCTACATCAAGAGGGATTTTTCATTGGGGCCCATGGATTCTCTCGTGGTGGCTCAAGGGCTCAGTAGTTGCAGCAGGGGGCTTTTAGTTGCTTCGTTATGTGTGTGATCTTAGTTCCTTGACCAGGGATTGAACTCACATCCCTGCAATGCAAGGTGGATTCTTCACCACTGGACCTCTGGGTAAGTCCTTGTTTTTGTTTTAAATGAAAGAAGTAGTATAAGGAAGAAGAAGAAGACAAAATTTGCTTAGAGAAATATCACTTGGGTGATTGAGTCAGCTGTGTTCAATTACAAGGAAATTATTTTCTTAATAGAAACGATTTTTAATTTTCTTTTCAGAAGGCTCAGATACTTAAGATCTAAATGTGGTGGGATCATACTTCTGTGATATTCACCCATGTTCCATTTTTCCTTCTGGAATTTCTTACTTTCCTTTTCCCTAATTTGAGCACATTGTCTGCTCCATGTTCCTGGATTTAAGGAAAGTTTTTCTAGTTTTTGTTAAAGAGATTTTTAAAAATTAAAGCTAATTTTATCCAGATTAGAAAATCTTTTTACCAGCAGGGGAGATGGAGGAAGATGGAAGGGAGGTCAAATGAGAACAAAAACCTCCCTGGATCTGAGAGCGAGGACTTTGTGCCCTACTTCTCAGAGGAAAGCCCAAGGGAGGCAAAAAGATCTGAGATATTTTTATGGAACATGGAAACGAAAGCTACCTGGTTCCCAGGAAAAACTTCGAGAAACAACAGTCTGTACTTGTTCTAAGAGTTGTTTATAGATACACACTCAGTGATCAGTCTCTTTCTCTCTCTCCAAGTAGACAAGTACCTAGGAATGAAAAGGCTCTGGGACACCTTCGGTTGAAGAGATGCCGATGTCTCAGTATGGCTGTTCAGTTCAGTTCAGTCGCTCAGTCGTGTCCGACTCTTTGTGACCCCATGAATCACAGCACGCCAGGCCTCCCTGTCCATCACCAACTCCCGGAGTTCACTCAAACTCATGTCCATCGAGTCGGTGATGCCATCCAGCCATCTCATCCTCTGTCGTCCCCGTCTCCTCCCACCCCCAATCCCTCCCAGCATCAGGGTCTTTTCCAGTGAGTCGATTCTTCACATGAGGTGGCCAAAGTATTGGAGTTTCAGCTTTAGCATCAGTCCTTCCAATGAACACCCAGGATTGATCTCCTTTAGAATGGACTAGTTGGATCTCCTTGCAGGCCAAGGGACTCTCAAGAGTCTTCTCCAACACCACAGTTCAAAAGCATCAATTCTTCGCCGATCAGCTTTCTTCACAGTCCGACTCTCACATCCATACATGACCACTGGAAAAACCATAGCCTTGACTAGATGGGCCTTTGTTGGCAAAGTAATGTCTCTGCTTTTTAAGATGCTATCTGGGCTGGTCATAACTTTCCTTCCAAGGAGTAAGCATCTTTTAATTTCATGGCTGCAATCAGCATCTGCAGTGATTTTGGAGCCCCCAAAAATAAAGTCTGACACTGTTTCCACTATTTCTCATCTTTTTCCCATGAAGTGATGGGACCAGATGCCATGATCTTAGTTTTCTGAGGGAAGCAGAAAGATTTCCTCATAGGAAAAAGAGCCCCCACAGCCAAACAAGGTATGCGTAAGAAGCCGAGGACATTTCTGCAGCAAACCATGTGGAGTGATAACCCAGGACCAATTAGGATAGATCTCTCATTTGCTGTCTCCATGCAATGGGACACAGAGACCACATGGGTTCTTTTCCCCAATGTCTTGTATCCTTTCCAAATTCTTAGATATATCCCTAAATATGTGCCCTAGAGAAGTGTGAAGGAGGGGAAATCCCAAATTTACAGAAATATTGGACTTCCCTGGAAACTCAGTGGGTAAATAATCCGCCTCCAGTGCAGGAGACCAGGGTTCGACCCCTGCATCAGGAAGATCCCCTGGAGAAGGAAATGGCCACCTACTCCAGTATTCCTGCCCAGGAAATCTTATAGAGGAGCCTAGAGGGCTACAGTCCATGAAGTTGCAAGAGTCAGACATGACTTAGCAACTAAACCACCCACTATAAGACAGAGTGCAACATAGTCAGCTGAATTACATCATTGTTACACACAGTTTTATAATCAGAGAGTCATCCTTGCCATACCTATTTTTACAATCTAAGAAATGATTAGGAAGAATGGGTGTTCACACTATTTAATGATAAGATAATTTCTTAGCTTAAAGGGACTGAATTTCAACAAGTTAGATACTAAGAAGTAAAATTACATTTGAATATTAATCAAGTAATCTAGTAAGGTAATATTAGATTATTAATACAAAATGCGAAATCATATTCATGATAAAGTGGAGCCCACATGACACAAGGACATAAACGTTAGACTGAAGAAAGCAATGAAAGGTTTTAATGAGAATTCATCCCAGAAGGGTCTGTAGTTTGTTTAATCTTGCTTTCTATACTATGTTCTTTAGCATCTCCCATGTCAAATGCTTAAGGGCTAATGCAAACATTTTCTAAATCTAAACTTCCACATAAGAGAAAGTTTACTTCCTGAGTATAACTGGTTAAGTCCGTTTAGAGGAATTCTTACTCAGGTCATAAGTGTCTACTTAAGGAATCAAAGTAATAAATTACTGAATAAGAACCCTGTGACATGTGCAAATATACATGCCTCAGGTACCAACACACGGAATAATTTAACAAGCCCTGTCCACAGAGCCAAGGCAGAGAGAAGAGGGACTCAACTGTCAAACATATTTTCAACCCACCAAATTCATGCAGATGATTCCAAATAGTCAGGCCAAAGAAAACAGCTATCCTTGCCTAGTTGGAAGAGATTGGTTAGGGCCATTAAAACTGCTAAGTACTACTTGGTTGCCAGAAAAAGACTAGAAAAAAAAAAAAAAGAGTGAATTTGTTAAGTTTTGAGAGCAGGGATTCAATTTTGTTTAAAATATCCAATTATCAAAAAGAGTCTTTAAAAAGTAACATAGTACTCAGGCATTTTGACACCCGCCCTTCTCCTGAGGACACAGGAACATTTTACAGATAACCTAAGTTCTTAAGGATGCAAAATCTAGATAATGTACTCAGGTGTACTCTTTGTTTTGTACTGCAAAAAAAAAAAAACAACAAAAAATCTTTGGTAAGATTTCGGCTTAGGTGGGCCCATCTCTAGGTATAATCTCCTCCTCTTTCCTATTCTTTCCATGTAATAAGCATCTGGCTGTCTTCTAACTGTGTGAGGGTCTCAAATGGCTCACCTAAGTATTCATACTATATGGACTATTCATGTTCTGGAGCAACGTTAGATACTTAAAGTGATACTTCTCAAACTTTCTTACTGAAATAATTTTAATGACAAGCAAAGTTAGAACTCTATAGGCACACCCAAGAAATATCATCCACTTGTTGAATTTCTTTGAATTCTTCTCTTTTGTTTGACAATTCGTGTTTGAACAATTAGTTCTACTTCATAATATTTTTGTATTAGATCTTAATATATTGCAACACACCATGTATTTGTGTAAATATAACACAATAAAATTTACATCTCAGAAAGATTTACTGTGTTGACCCTGTGATTTCAGCTCATCAGTATGTATTAAGACTATACACTACCTTGGAAAGCAAGGCTTTGGAGTAATTTAAAATTATTAGTTTTAATCACAGTCTTTGAAGAAAGCATGAATAGGTTGTAATTTTAAATGCTGATATGATTGAAAAAATATAGATTTATTGTTAAAGTTTTAAATATTGATATTTATGGAATATTACATTCAGTTCAGTTCAGTTCAGTCGCTTAGTCGTGTCCAACTCTCCGCGACCCCATGAATCACAGCACGCCAGGCCTCCCTGTCCATCACCAACTCCCAGAGTACACTCAAACTCATATCCACAGAGTCGGTGATGCCATCCAGCCATCTCATTCTTGGTCGTCCCCTTCTCCTCCCGCCCCCAACCTTTCCCAGCATCAGAGTCTTTTCCAGTGAGTCAACTCGTCGCATGAGGTGGCCAAAGTATTGCAGTTTCAACTTTAGCATCAGTCCCTCCAATGAGCATCCAGGATTGATCTCCTTTAGAATGGACTGGTTGGATCTCCTTGCAGTATAAGGGACTCTCAAGAGTCTTCTCCAACACCACAGTTCAAAAGCATCGATTCTTCGGCGATCAGCTTTCTTCACAGTCCAACTCTCACATCCGTACATGACCACGGGAAAAACCATTGCCTTGACTAGACGGACCTTGGTTGGCAAAGTAATGTCTCTGCTTTTTAATATACTATCAAGGTTGGTCATAAATTTCCTTCCAAGGAGTAAGCGTCTTTTAATTTCATGGCTGCAATCAGCATCTGCAATGACTTTGGAGCCCAAAAAAATAAAGTCTGACACTGTTTCCACTGTTTTTCCATCTATTTCCCATGAAGTGATGGGACCAGATGCCACGATCTTTGTTTTCTGAATGTTGAGCTTCAAGCCAACCTTTTCACTCTCCTCTTTCACTTTCCTCAAGAGGCTTTTGAGTTCCTCTTCACTTTCTGCCATAAGGGTAGTGTCATCTGCATATCTGAGGTTATTGATATTCCTCCCAGCAATCTTGATTCCAGCTAGTGCTTCTTCCAGCCCAGCGTTCCTCATGATGTACTCTGCATATAAGTTAAATAAGCAAGGTGACAATATACAACCTTGACGTACACCTTTTCCTATTTGGAACCAGTCTGTTGTTCCATGTCCAGTTCTGACTGTTGCTTCCTGACCTGCATACAGGTTTCTCAAGAGGCAGGTCAGGTGGTCTGGGATTCCCATCTCTTTCAGAATGTTCCACAGTTTATTGTGATCCACACAGTCAAAGGCTTTGGCATAGTCAATGAAGCAGAAATAGATGTTTTTCTGGAACTCTCTTGCTTTCTCCATGATCCAGCGGATGTTGGCTATTTTATCTCTGGTGCCTCTGCCTTTTCTAAAACCTGCTTGAACATCTGGGAGTTCATGGTTTACATACTGCTGAAGCCTGGCTTGGAGAATTTTGAGCGTGACTTTACTAGCGTGTGAGATGAGTGCAATTGTGCGGTAGTTTGAGCATTCTTTGGCATTGCCTTTCTTTGGGATTGGAATGAAGACTGACCTCTTACAGTCCTATGGCCACTGCTGAGTTTTCCAAATGTGCTGGCATATTGAGTGCAGCACTTTCACAGCATCATCTTTCAAGACCTGAAATAGCTCAACTGGAATTCCATCACCTCCACTAGCTTTGCTCGTAGTGATGCTTTCTAAGGCCCACTTGACCTCACATTCCAAGATGTCTGGCTCTAGGTCAGTGATCACGTTATCGTGACTATCTTGGTCGTGAAGATCTTTTTTGTACAGTTTTTCTGTGTATTCCTGCCACCTCTTCTTAATAATCCTAGCTTATTCAGTAGCACAAATAAATTGCAATTATTGGTTAACATTTTTGAAAAAAACAAAGAATGAGGGTGATACAGACTATCACTGTAAATATGGCATATATATATATATGTATATATATATATATATATATGGGTTTTCCAAGTGGCACAAGTGGTAAAGAACCCGCCTACCATTGCAGGAGATGTAAGAGACGAGGTTCGATCCCTGGGTCAGAGGAGTAGGACATGGCAATCCACTCCAGTATTTTGGCCTGGAGAATCCGTTGGACAGAGGAGCCTGGCAGGCCACAATCCATAGGGCAGCAGAGTCAGACATGACTGAAGTGACTTAGCATGCATGCCCATATACATATGTATATATATAAATATGTATTTAAATTTTTGGCCACATCTCTTGGCATATGGAACTAATTCCCTGATGAGGGATTGAACCTGTGCCCCCTTGCCTCTTAATCACTGGACACTGGGGAAGTTACAAATCTGGTATATTTAAAAAAAATTTTTTTTTAATTAATTTATTTTTAGTTGTGCTGAGTCTTCGCTGAGGCAAGGGCTTTTCTCTAGTTGCAGAGAGCAGGGGCTACTCTTCATTACAGTGCCTGGGCTTCTCATTTCAGTGGCTGCTCTTGGTGCAGAGCATAGGCTCTGAGGCAAGGGCTTCAGTGTCGGGACCTGTGAGCTCAGCAGTTGGGGGTCCGGGCTCTAGAGCACAGGCTCAATAGTTGTGGCACAGGCTTAGTTTCTCTGTGGCATGTAAGATCTTCCTGGACTAGGGATTGAACCTGTGTACACTGCATTGACCAGCAGGTTCTTTACCACTGAGCCACCAGGGAAACCCCAAATCTGGTATATTCTTGATTCTCTTCCAGATGTAACTGCATTTATTCCTTGATTCCTTATGCCTGGAGCCTGTTCTCAGTCAAGAGACAACCATCTTACTCAATAAAACAAATTCTAATGAGTTGTAACTGCTAACTGATTAACATATTTGAATTTAAAAATTATAATTATTGTGTGCTTCTGGTTCTAAAAATCATCTAAATTATTAAATTAAATAAATATGAAAATAGAAATAAAATCCCACCTTGTCATGGAAATTTTGCACACATTTATCTTTTCAGGTAGATAAAGACCTAATATTTCACATTCTATTTTGAAATGTTTTGTCTCTAATAGGGCAAGTCAGTAGATGCGAAATTTAGAGACAAACATGCTTTTTGGTCGACCTCAAATTAGGAATTCCCAGGTGACACTAATGGTAAAGAACACGCCTACTAAGGCAGGAGATGTAAGAGATACGGGTTTGATCCCTGGGTTGGGAGTTTCCCTGGAGGAGGACACAGCAACCACTCCAGTATTCTTGCCTGGATAGAGGAGCCTGGTAGGCTCTGGTCCATACGATCACAAAGAGTTGAACACAACAGAAGCAACTTAGCACACATGCACAAATTAGGCAAGCTGTCTCCCCATTAAAGATGTGGATAAGACTATATATGGGAGAAGAGATTTATTGGAGAATAAGATTATGGCACTAAATTAGAAAAGTTAGTTAGCATCTTCAGAGTAAACTCATACAGCAATGATAATATAAGGATTAAAGTAAAAATCACAATAAGAAAAGTAATCATCTTATTTTGTCTACCTTTAAATACCAAGCATGTGTGCTCAGTCGCTCAGTTGTGTCCAACTCTTTGAGACCCCATGGACAGTAGCCCGCCAAGCTCCTCTGTCCATGGAATTCTCCAGGCAAGAATACTGGAGTGGATAGCCATTCCCTTCTCCAGGGATATTCCCTACCCATTGATTAAATCAGGTCTCCCACATTGCAGGCAGATTCTTAACTGTCTGAGCCACCAAGGAAGTCCAACTACTGTGCCTACTGGCTAAAATATGTCGATCCTACCTAGCACAGATAATGCTAGTTAAACCCCCAAAGCTAGTCTCCTCTTCTTCTAGAATAATGAAACCCCCAGTTTTTAACCAGGCACATGAGCCACAAGGGCTTCCCTTGTGGCTCGGCTGGTAAAGAATCTGCCTTCAATGTGGGAGACCTGGGTTCAGTCCCTGGGTTGGGAAGATCTCCTGGAGAAGGGAAAGGCTACCCACTCTAGTATTCTGGCCTAGAGAATTCCATGGACTGTATGGTCCATGGGGTCGCAAAGAATCGGACACAACTGAGCGACTTTCACTTTCACATGGCCATCTAATATAAACTCTATAATTCCCAGTTCCCTTGCAGCCTCGTGAGGCCAGATACAAGTTTCATCAATGAAATGTTGAAATAGGAGCAGTGGTCACAACTTCAAGGTTGTATAATTTTCCCTGCATTTGGGATTCAGTAGTGGTGAGAGTGAGTCATTCAGGCCACAAAAATGGGGACAACATTCTAGGGATGCTAGAACAACAAGATAGCAAGAACCTGGGTCTCTGACGTCTCATGGAGCTCTGATGCCGTCCCAGAACAATCCCAAAACCAGCCTGGGTTTTATGTGAATGAGAAATAAATTTCTATTCCCTTTAAGTCCCTGCTATTTGAGGTCTTGGCTACATGCAGCCAAACCTAATTTCAAAATAATAGCATCCCCTTTTAGAATAAGGAAATTGAGGCACGGATATGATTTTTTCTCAGTGAGATTTAGCACAAAGTATAACATAGCAAAGGTCAATCCTGATCTACTCATATTCAAAACCTATGCTCTATTCACAGTCTTCCTACGTTGCCTTCTCAGACAATGTCCTTCAGAGAAACAAAAAGCATGGAGAACAAAAAGCAATTATGAGAGAAAGAAGATCATAAACTTTATGAAGCAATGAGTGTCATCAAAAGAGAATCCAAACAAAAAACAAATGGAAAGGAAAAAAATGAAACAGATTCAATGTGGATTTTTGCCAGTACCACATGACTTGGCAATTTGAATTACGACTACTTACATTGTGAAGAAAGCTGTTCGCCGAAGAATTGATGCTTTTGAACTGTGGTGCTGGAGAAGACTCTTGAGAGTCCCTTGGACTGCAAGGAAATCCAACCAGTCCATTCTAAAGGAGATCAATCCTGGGTGTTCACTGGAAGGACTGATGCTAAAGCTGAAACTGCAATACTTTGGCCACCTCATGCAACAAGTTGACTCACTGGAAGAGTCTGATGCTAGGAGGGATTGGGGGTAGGAGGAGACGGGGACGACAGAGAATGAGATGGCTGGATGGCATCACTGACTTGATGGACATGAGTTTGAGTGAACTCCGGGAGTTGGTGATGGACAGGGAGGCCTGGCGTGCTGTGGTTCATGGGGTCGTGGAGAGTCGGACACGACTGAGCGACTGAACTGAACTGAACTGAACAGGAAGTATTAGAAACTTTCCAAGAAAGTAATAGCTCCCATAAATGATGGATTCAGTACATTTTGCTTATTTGTCAGTTTTGACAATAAGTGTACATATTATTATTTTTTTGGTTCTTATAATTTCTGATTTTAACTGACACAAACCATCATACTGAGATTCACAAAATATATCTGGACAAAACATCTGAGAAATGCTTCCAAATACTGGAGGAGGAAATGGCAACCCATTCCAATATGCTTGTCTGGAGAATCCCACGGACATGGGAGGAGCCTGAAGGGTTACAGTCCGTGGGGTCACAAATAGTAGGACACGACTAAGCACGCACACACACATTTTCCAAATACAGATCCAGTTGTTTCCTTCTAGCACTCAGGATCCCTCCTGAGTACTTTCCTGCCTGATCAATGTGTCCATCATGGTGAACAGGATCTCTGCCCAAACAATCACTTCTGTTCTTTGAATACACTAAACTGTCTAGTTACAAATGGAGTGTCATTCTTTAAAAATTAAGATATTTCTTATATAGACCTGAGTCTAGGGTCTTTTCTTTCAAAGCAGCTAGAAAGAAAACAAAGTTTCCTACCATTCTACAAAAGCCGTATTTTATTTAAAAGGGAGTCTTTCAATGAAACTGGAGGGGGATTTCTTCCATTCATGGCTCATTAATGTAAACAAAATGAAAGAACACAGATGTCACTTGCTCTCTGAGTATATTTTACATTGTTTAGGAGAGATCAGCTTAGAAGTTTTAAAAAAAAAAAATTAGCTTTGCCCTCATACATAAAATATGCAGCATTCAGTTTGTTGTTTTCATTCACTACGTTGTGTCCCGTTCTTTGTGACTGCATGAACTGCAGTATGCCAGGTTTCACTATCTCCTGGAGTTTGCTCAAACTCATATCCACTGACCCAGTGATGCCATCCAACCATGTCATATTCTGTGTCTTCAATCGTACCTCCTGCCTTCAACCTTTCCCAGCATCAGGGTCTTTTCCAATGAGCCAGCTCTTAGCATCAGGTGGCCAAAGGATTGGAGCTTCAACTTTGGCATCAGTTGTTGCAATGCATATTCAGTACTGATTTCCCTTAGGGTTAACTGGCTTGATCTCCCTGCTGTCCAAGGGTCTCTAAAGAGTCTTCTGCAACACCACAGTTCAAAAGCATCAGTTCTTTAGTGTTCAGCCTTCTTTCTGGTCCTACTCTCAGATCCGTACATTTCTACTGAAAAAACCAAAGGTTTGACTAGATGGACCTTTGTTGGCAAAGTAAAGTCTCTGCTTCTTAATATGCTGTCTAGGTCTGTCTGTCATTTAGTTCTCCTTTCTTCCAAGGAGCAAGTGTCTTAATTTTGTAGCTTCAGTCACCATCTGCAGTGATTTTGGAGACCAAGAAAATAAAATCTGTCACTGTTTCCACTTTTTCCCCATCTATTTGGCATCAAGTGATGGAGCTAGATGCCACAATCCTAGTTTCTTGAATGTTGAGTTTTAAGCCAGCTTTTTCACTTTCCTCTTTCACCCTCGTCAAGAGGCTCTTTAGTTCCTCTTCATTCTGCTACTAGAATGGTATCATCTGCATAAATGAGGTTGTTGATATAGTTCAGCAATCTTGATTCCAGCTAGTGAGTCATCCAACCCAGCATTTTGCCTGGTGTACTCTGTGTAGATGTTAAGTAAGTAGGGTGACAGTATACAGCCTTGACTTATTCCTTGCCCAATTTGGAACCCGTCTGTTGTTCCATGTCTGGTTCTAAGTGTTGCTTCTTGACCTCCATACAAGTGTCTCAGGAGACAGGTAAGGTGGTCTGTTATTTCCATCTCTTTAAGAATTTTCCAGTTTGTTGCAATCCACACAGTCAAAGGCTTCAGCATAGTCAATAAAGTAGATGTTTTTCTGGAATTCTCTTGCTTTTCCTATGATCCAATGGATGTTGGCAATTTGATCTCTGGTTCCTCTACCTTTTCTAAATCCAGCTTGTATATTAGGAAATTCTTGGTTAACATACTGTTGAAGCCTAGCTTGAAGGATTTTGAACATTACCTTGCTAGCATTTGAAGTGAATACAATTGTACTGTAGTTTGAGAATATTTTGGCATTGCCTTTTTGAGTGATGGGAATGAAAACTGACCTTTTCCAGTTCTGTGGCTACCGCTGAGTTTTCCAAATTTGCTGCCATATTGACTGCAACACTTTAACAGCATCATCTTTTCAGTTCAGTTCAGTTCAGTCGCTCAATAGTGTCTGACTCTTTGCGACCCCATGAATCACAGCACGCCAGGCATCCCTGTCCATCACCAACTCCCGGAGTTCACTCAAACTCATGTCCATCGAGTCAGGCATACCATCCAGTCATCTCATTCTCTGTCATCCCCTTCTCCTCCCGCCCCTAATCCCTCCCAGCATCAGAGTCTTTTCCAGTGAGTCAACTTGTCACATGAGGTGGCCAAAGTATTGCAGTTTCAGCGTTAGCATCAGTCCTTCCAGTGAACACCCAGGATTGATCTCCTTTAGAATGGACTGGTTGGATCTCCCTGTAGTCCAAGGGACTCTCAAGAGTCTTCTCCAACACCACAGTTCAAAAGCATCAATTCTTCAGTGATCAACTTTCTTCACAGTCCAACTCTCACATCCATACATGACCACTGGAAAAACCATAGCCTTGCCTAGACGGACCTTGGTTAGCAAAGTAATGTCTCTGCTTTTTAATATACTGTCTAGGTTGGTCATAACTTTCCTTCCAAGGAGTAAGTGTCTTTTAATTTCATGGCTGCAATCAGCATCTGCAGTGATTTTGGAGCCCAAAAATATAAAGTCTGACACTGTTTCCACTGTTTTCCCATCTATTTGCCATGAAGTGATGGGACCAGATGCCATGATCTTTGTTTTCTGAATGTTGAGCTTCAAGCCAACCTTTTCACTCTCCTCTTTCACTCTCCTCTTTCACTTTCCTCAAGAGGCTTTTGAGTTCCTCTTCACTTTCTGCCATAAGGGTGGTGTCATCTGCATATCTGAGGTTATTGATATTTCTCCCAGCAATCTTGATTCCAGCCTGTGCTTCTTCCAGCCCAGCGTTCCTCATGATGTACTCTACATATAAGTTAAATAAGCAGGGTGACAGTATACAACCTTAACTTGCTCCTTTTCCTATTTGGAACCAGTCTGTCGTTCCATGTACAGTTCTGACTGTTGCTTCCTGACCTGCATACAGGTTTCTCAAGAGGCAGGTCAGGTGATCTGGTATTCCCATCTCTTTCAGAATATTCCACAGTTTATTGTGATCCACACAGTCAAAGGCTTTGGCATAGTCAATGAAGCAGAAATAGATGTTTTTCTGGAACTCTCTTGCTTTCTCCATGATCCAGTGGATGTTGGCAATTTGCATCATCTTTTAGGATTTGAAATAGCTCACCTGGAATTCCATCACCTCCACTAGCTTTGTTCATAGCAATGCTTCTTAAGGCCCACTTAACTTCACTGTCCAAGATATCTGGCTCTAGGTGAGTGACCACACCATCACGGTTATCTGAGTCATTATAACCTTTTTTGTATAGTTCTGTGTATTCTTCAGTTCAGTTCAGTTCAGTCGCTCAGTCGTGTCCGACTCTTTGCGACCCCATGAATAACAGCATACCAGGCCTCCCTGTCCATCACCAACTCCTACCACCTCTTATTAATTTCTGCTTCTGTAAGGTCCTTACTGTTTCTATCCTTTATAGTGCCCATCTTTGCATGAAATATGTCCTTGATATCTCCCATAAGAAATATCTAGTCTTTCCCATTCTATTGTTTTCCTCTATTTCTTTGCATTGTTCACTTAAGAAGGCTTTCTTATCGCCTTGCTATTCTGTGGCACTCTGCAGTCTGTTGAGTATATCTTCCCCTCTCTCCTTCTCTTTTAGCTTCTTTTCTTTTCTCAGCTATTTGTAAGCCTTCCTCAGACAACTTGTTTGCTTTCTCACACATTATCTCTAATAATAAATGTTTTAAACCTCCAAATTTTTTTTCATTTTGGATATAGCAATAAGAGTATCACCAGTAGGCTTATTTTGTGATTATATACGTTTAGCTCCTTAGATAAGAGCTGATCCACAGAGAGAGAAAACCACTAACTGAAATTTGTCATTGCTTCTCCTGTCACAAAGACCTTGTGACGGCCAGAGTCAGAGCTTTGTAAAGGAATTGAAGGCAAAGACATTCTTCTCTTCTCTCCACAGCCAGCCCCCGAAGTGGTCTAAATGAAAGATAATTTGTTATGATGTGGGGTAAAATATTATAACTTTATCTTTTATCTAAGAATTGGCAAGAATACACAGAAGAACTATACAAAAAAGATCTTCATGACCCAGATAACCACAATTGTGTGATCACTCACCTAGAACCAGACATCCTAGAATGTTATGTCCAGTGGGACTTAGGAAGCATCACTGCAAACAAAGCTAGTGAAGGTGAGATGGAATTCCAGTTGAGTTATTTCAAATCCTAAAAGATGATGCTGTGAAAGTGTTGCACTCAATATGCCAGCAAAATTGGAAAAATCAGCAGTGGCTATAGGACAGGAAAAAGTCAGCTTTCATTCCAATTCCAAAGAAAGGCAATGCCAAAGAATGTTCAAACTACCACACAATGCACTCATCTCACACACTAGCAAAGTAATGCCCTAAATTCTCCAAGTCAGGCTTCAAAAGTACATGAACCGTGAACTTCCAGATGTTCGAGCTGGTTTTAGAAAAGGCAGAGGAACCAGAGATCAAATTGCCAACATCTGCTGGATCACAGAAACAGCAGAAGAATTCCAGAAAAACATCTACTTGTGCCTTATTGATTATGCCAAAGCCTTTGACTGTGTGGATCACAACAAACTGTGGAAAATTCTTAAAGAGATGGGAATACCAGATTGACTTACCTGCCTCCTGAGAAATGTGTATGCAGGTGAAGAAGCAACACTTAAAACTGGACATGGAACAACAGACTGGTTCCAAGATGGGAAAGAAGTACAACAAGGCTGTATATTGTCACCCTACTTATTTAACCTATATGCAGAGTACACCATGCGAAATGCTGGGCTGTATGAAGCACAAGATGGAATCAAGATTGCCAGGAGAAATATCAGTAACCTCAGATATGCAGATGGCCCCACCCTTATGGCAGAAAGTGAAAAGGAACTAAAGAGCCTCTTGATGAGGGTGAAAGAAGAGAGTGAAAAAGCTGGATTAAAACTCAACATTCAAAGAACGAAGATCATGGCATCTGGTCCCATCACTTCATGGCAAATAGATGGGGAAACAATGGAAACAGTGACAGACTTTATTTCCTTGGGCTCCAAAATCAGTGCCGATGTTGACTGCAGCCATGAAATTAAAAGACGCTTGCTCCTTGGAAGAAAAGCTATAGCCAAGCTAGACAGCATATCAAAAAGCAGAGACATTACTTTGCTGACAAAGGTCCATCTAGTCAAAGCTGTGGTTTTACTGTAGTCATGTATAAACGTGAGAGTTGGACTCAAAAGAATGCTGAGGGCCAAAGAAATGATGCTTTTGAACTGTGGTGCTGGAGAATACTCTTGAGAGTCCCTTGGACTGGAAGGAGATCAAACCAGTCCATCTTAAAGGAAATGAATCCTAAATATTCATTGGAAGGACTGATGCTGAAGCTGAAGCTTCAATACTTTGGCCACCTGAAGTGAAGAATGGACTCATTGGAAAAGACTCTGATGCTGGGAAAGAGTGATGGCAGGAGGAGAAGGGGATGACAGAGGATGAGATGGTTGGATGGCATCATCAACTCGATGGACCTGAGTTTGATCAAGCTCCGGGAGTTGGTGATGGACAGGGAATCCTGGTGTGCTGCAGTCCATGGGGTCGCAAAGAGTTGGACACGACTGAGCAACTGAACTGTACTGAACTAATTTTTTATCTAAGCAACAGGAAAGTAACCACATTTTATTACATGGATCAACACCATTCCCCTTATTCAGTATGTATGCAGACTTCTGCCACATGCCATGAGCAAGACATCCAAAAATAAGAAAGGAACTCATTTCAAAACACATTAGGCATAACAGTAATATACTGTCTCATGTGCTGGTTTCCAGTGTGTTCTATTATGCTATAAATTGTGTGGATCCAGTTAACCGAACTAAAAAATTATTGGGTTTTGAATGAATGTACTCTCTAAAATGTCAAGTAGATTAAAAAGTTTCTGCAAATATCCCATGGGTTGAAAAATGCTAGTAATTTAAATCCAAGCAAGCCACCAGAAAATGGCAAAATTAATATTTTAGCTCCCATTACAAATTTTTAATCAGTCATATTATATATTTTTTAAAATCATCTAGTTTTGTATAAAAAGACTTCAGTTTGAAGGCTTCAAAATTATCAAGAACACTATTTGAAATACGAGTTTACTTTCATTATTTTTAACAATGAACTGCCACAGTTTTCATCAATGAGTCTTATGCTAAGGGGACATTGTACATTAGGATAGTAGCTTATGATGTAAGCATGTAAAATATGGCATAATCATTTTTTCAACACATGTTTAAAGCCATGCCATTCTCAAGACAGCAGTTTATAACATTTTACTAAATTTAATGATAAGTATTTAGGATCCACTTCTGTGGTTCCTTAGTTAATAGTGAAAGTAGTAGTATTAGTCACTCTTTGCAAGCCTAAGGACTGTAGCCCTCCAGGTTCCTCTGTTCATGGGATTCTCCAGGCAAATATACTGGAGTGGGTTGCCATTCCCTTCTCCAGAGTTAACAGTGAAAGCCACATCCAATTGGGGAAATACTTTCTCTTCCTAGTAAAAATGCGTATAATTTATATAAATTAATACACTGAACAAGCTACAAAGCATTCCTTTATCAATGAAAAGATTTGGAAGGTACGTTGAAAACACTGTTGAAGTCTTGGCCAAACAAGCATCAGATCACATTTGTTAAGTATAAGAAGCTTGCTGTAAGTTGGATGAACAGAGTAGTGTCCCTCATGCAAAATATATGGTATTTGTCAGATTTTGTTTAAACGAAATACACAAAAACCTACCTCTTTTTATCTGCTATCAAAGGAACGAGGAAACAGAAAAGGTAGAGTCTCAATAGTACAAAAATTCTTTAATAACACAATGCTTTATACAACTGTATAATATAATCATTGCTAAAGCCACTGCCTCTACTAGAATATGAGAAAAGATTTCAAGGTTAATCTTACAGAGATAGCCTTGTACAAAGGACTACTTCCTGCACACTTCGTAAGCCAAGTGTGGTGGCAAAGAAGTGAAAGCCAGAGGTGCCTTTCAAGATATAGGATGTCAGGACTTCCCTGGTGGTCCAGTGATTGAGATTCTGTGCTTCCAATGCAGGGGGCATGGATTCAATCGCTGATCAGGGAACTAAGATCTCACACACTGTCCAGCAAAAAAGAAAACAGATATAGGGTGGCAAAAGCATGATAATTTCTATAGAAATAAGACTTTTTAAAATGATGGAAATTTTAGAATATTCTGAATGAAGTAGGAATAATCAAGAAAGTCTTTGGTTCTCGAAGTTTTGTTGGTTAGCTCATGCAAAGTTCTTAAAAGAATTATTGAACTTAAAGATTGAATATCTTTTAAATGCAAAATTTACCATCCTTTTCAGAGTGCTTTCAATGGCTGCCCGCAGTGTCCTCCCAAGATTTTTTTAAAAATATAAACACATGTAATCTGTTGGATTTGAAGTTGGATGTTTCAACAATGAGTATAAATAAGTATTTTTCAAAAACGAACCCTGCGATGGTGACAGCATTTTACTATTTGGAAATATTTCTACTCTTATAGAAATGTATTACTAAAAAAGTGTCTATTTTTAAAATATCCTTACATCTTTTCTTTATATGTTGATCAGACTGGAAAACAAACTGTCCAATACATTTAAAGTTCTTCCAAACAAAGCCTTCTCAGTAAGTTTTGAATGCCTGCTAAAAATATTAAAATGTAACATTTTTATTAGTTCGCAAGAACCCATTGTCAGAAAATACAGACATATGGTATACCAAATTTCATCATAAGATCATATAACTGGAGAACACTATTTAAAATATGAGTATCTTGAGTTAGAAACACAGCCCAAATATACGTTTGGAGCCACATGGCTTCATGAAGTATCTATTTCCTACTGTGGTGATGGTGGTTTAGTCTTTAAGTCATGTCCGACTCTGTGATCCTATGGAATGTAGCCCGCCAGGCTCCTCTGTCCATGGGTTTTTCCAAGCAAGAATACTGGAGTAGGTTGCTCGTCCTTCTCCAGGGGATCTTCCCAACCCAGGGATCGAACCCATGGCTCCTGTGTCTCCTGCGTTGCAGGCGGATTCTTTACCACTACGCCACCATGGAAGCCACCAGAAGATGTAGCAGGGTTTAGATGCATCAGAAATAACTTGAACTTAGAAGCTAACAGGGAAGAATCACTGCATCACAAAGGGTTAAACCAGGAGTTTTTCACACTTTCATGAGAAAGAAGTTGATAGTAACTACAGGAAACCTAACCTGTGTATTCTTTTTAACTGTCAGTGCCCAGATGCTTGTGAAGCTCTGAGGGCTTGCTCTAGTTTATTGGAAATCATTAAAATGGTGCCCTCTCCCCACCTGATATTAATAAGGCCACACCATTCTTGCTGCCTGCAGCGCCTCTGTGTAATTTGCCACGGCCCCCAATTATCTGTGGGTGATCTGCAGGCCTGCAGAGGGGGTTCCACATGGGCAGGCGCTTAATGAACAGACTGGGTTATAAACATAGTCTAATCTCTCCCACATGAGCACCTGAGGAGGATCACAAGTGACAGCTGTTTAAATTTTCAAGGAAATTAATGACCCCTAAAGAGGCAGTGCTTATCCAGCTAGGAGTAGGTTTGATAGGGGAGAGTCACCACAGGGAAAAATGTTTATAATCGTCCATAAGTGCCTCATTCTATGGCTTCATCTTGGGAACTTTTATTGACACGCTCATTTCTATTCATGCTCGGGTTGGCAGAGCTTCTTGGTTCAATCTGTTCCTGATAGCGGGCTCCTGTAGCCGCTAATGAGCATCTCTGCATCCTCAGATCGCAAGCCATTTAAAACGATCAGGACTGTGGTTGGCATCCTGACCACTTAGGGAGAATCCCATCAGACTCAGTCCACAAGGCATTTGTAATGCATCAGCTGAGCCCCAGAGATGGGCCTCACAGAGAGAACGGGGAATAGCCTGGCCACACTGGTTGGCTGCCTGGGAAATAGGGCAGGAACAGGTAATTAAGTGCAGATTGGCCAAAGGGCCTGAAGTGACTTTTAAAAAACAGATCTGGGGAGAAACAGCACATGGCAAAACTCACCACCCTCTTCTCCCACTCGTACACATGCAACCCTCCTCCCCGCAACCGCTGTTCTGGTATTTTATGACTTTTATGTATCTTTACTGCAGGACATACTACTTTGTTCGCAGTTGTCTTTACATGCCAGGCCCCACGATCACTTAACAAGAAGTAGCCTCATCTCCAAGGGGGATTTTACAGAGTGTAGTGTCATGTGAAAGAAGATAACAATAGAGAGACAGACAGACACAAAGACACAAAGACAGATGAGAGAGAAAGATGCTGGTCTGTGAACAGTGTTAAAGGCCGAAAGCCTTCGCTAAACTAAAATAAAAGGACCAGCACCTTTGGGGAAAAAAAGAACAGAAGTATATTGGATCTGCTGGGGAGTTCATTTCAGAAGAGGGAAATTTTATTACTATTAGAAAATATGAGATTAAACACTATTGGATTTTTATGCAATTTTCTCAAATGGTTAAGTAGCCAAAGGTTCTACAGAGGTATGTTCAGTTTCAGTTCAGTTCAGTTGCTCGGTCGTGTCTGACTCTTTGTGACCCCATGAATCACAGCACGCCAGGCCTCCCTGTCCATCACCAACTCCCGGAGTACACTCAAACTCATGTCCACAGAGTCGGTGATGCCATCCAGCCATCTCATTCTCTGTCGTCCCCTTCTCCTCCCGCCCCCAATCCCTCCCAGCATCAGAGTCTTTTCCAGTGAGTCAGCTCGTCACATGAGGTGGCCAAAGTATTGGAGTTTCAGCTATATAAGTATGTTCAAATTCAGGCTCCATGGAAAGAGAGGAAAACAATAGGATGGGAAAGACTAGAGAACTCTTTAAGAAAACTGGACACACCAAGGGAACAATTCATGCGAAAATGGGCACAATAAAGGACAGAAATGGCAAGAATCTAACTGAAGCAGAAGAGATTAAGAGGTGGCAAGAATACACGGAAGAACTATGCAAAAAAAGTCTTAACTACATGGATAACCATAATGGTGTGGTCACTCACCTTGAGCTAGACATCCTGGAGTGTGAAGTCAAGTAGGCCTCAGGAAGCATCACTATGAACAAAGCTAGTGGAGGTGATGGAATTCCAGCTGAGCTATTTCAAATCCTAAAAGATGATGATGTTATAACGCTGCAGTCAATATGCCCGCAAATTTGGAAAACTCAGCAGTGGGCACAGGACTGGAAAAGGTCAGTCTTCATTCCAATCCCAAAGAAAGGCAATGCCAAAGAATGCTCAAACTACCGCACAATTGTACTCATCTCACACGCTAGCAAAGTAATGCTCAAAATCCTTCCAGCTAGGCCTCAGCAGTACATGAGTCAAGAACTTCCAGATATACAGGTTGGATTTAGGAAAGGCAGAGGAACCAGATATCAAATTGCCAACTTTCATTAGATCATAGAAAAAGCAAGGGAATTCCAAAGAAAATCTACTTCTATTTTATTGACTATGCAAAAGCCTTTGAATCACAACAAACTGTGGAAAATTCTTAAAGAGATGGGAATACCAGACCACCATACCTGCCTCCTGAGAAAGCTGTATGCATGTCAGGAAGCAACAGTTAGAACTAGACATGGAACTACAGACTGGTTCCAAATTGGGACAGGAGTACGTCAAGGCTGTATATTGTCACCCTGCTTACTTAACTTATATGCAGCATACCTCATGGGAAATGCTGGGCTGGATGACTCACAAGCTAGAATCAAGATTGCCAAGAGAAATATCAACAACCTCCAGATATGGAGATGATACCACTCTAATGGCAGAGAGTGAAGAGAAACTAAAGAACCTCTTGATGAAAGTGAAAGAGGAGAGTGAAAAAGCTGGCTTAAAACTCAACATTCAAAAAACTAAGATCATGGCATCCATTCCAATCACATGATGGCAAGTAAATGAGGAAAAGTGGAAACAGTGACAGAATTTATTTTCTTGGGCCACAAAATTACAAGACACACCTTGGAAGAAAAACTATGACAAATCTAGACAGCATATTAAAAAACAAAGGCATCACTTTGTCAGCAAAGGTTCATATTGTCAAAGCTATGGTTTTTCCAGTAGTCATGTATAGATGTGAGTTGGACCATAAAAAAGGCTGAACACCAAAGAATTGATGCTTTCAAACTGTGATGTTGGAGAAAACTCTTGAGAATCCCTTGCTGAAGTTCCAATTATTTGGCCACCTGATGCGAAGAGCCGACTCATTGGAAAAGACCCGGATGCTGAGAAAGATTGAGGGCAGGAGGAGAAGGGGACAACGGAGAATGAGATGTTTGGATGGCAACACCAAGTCAATGGACATGAGTTTGGGCAAACTCTGGGAGATGGTGAAGAAGAGGGAAGCCTAGTGTGCTACAGTCCACGGGGTCACAAAGAGTTGGACACAACTTAGTGACTGAACAACTGCTACCTGGATTTCTGGAATACCAAAGTACTGACAATGTCCCTCAGAAAAGACAACCTGATCTCTTGGATGCATTTCTCTCCCCGTGGAGAGGACAAATGGCAGTTACCCACTTTAAGGCACACTGAAGCCTGGGATATAAGCCTCTATTCAGTTCAGTTCAGTTCAGTCGCTCAGTCGTGTCCGACTCTCCGCGACCCCATGAATCACAGCGCGCCAGGCCTCCCTGTCCATCACCAACTCCCAGAGTTCACTCAAACTCATGTCCACAGAATTGGTGATGCCATCCAGCCATCTTATTCTTGGTCGTCCCCTTCTCCTCCCGCCCCCAACCTTTCCCAGCATCAGAGTCTTTTCCAGTGAGTCAACTCTTCGCATGAGATAGCCAAAGTATTGCAGTTTCAGCTTTAGCATCAGTCCCTCCAATGAACACCCAGGATTGATCTCCTTTAGAATGGACTGGTTGGATCTCCTTGCAGTCCAAGGGACTCTCAAGAGTCTTCTCCAACACCACAGTTCAAAAGCATCAAGCCTTGTTCAAAAAAAAAAAAACAAAAGCATCAAGCCTTTATTACAGAGCTATTTTTGGCTTCCCAGGTGGTTCAGTGGGTAAAGAATCCACCTGCAATGCAGGAGATAGGCGAGTTGGATCCCTGGGTTCAGAATATACCCTGGAGGAGGCCGTGGCAATCCACTACAGTATTCTTGCTTGGAGAATCCCAAGGACAGAGGAGCCTGGACATCTACAGTTCATAAGATTGCAAAGAGTGGGATGTGACTACTCATGCACACAGGTATTTTAGTCTTTTATGAGTTTTTGCTATTTTAGCATTTACTTAAGGATAAATATTTTAAAATAAAGAAATAATCATTTTACTATTTGGTCCATTAAAAATGTACATGTGTAAATTAAGAATTCAGAACTTAAAAAGAAGCATGCTGGCAACAAATCAACACATGTATGCAAACAATTTCTTCAGTATTTCCAGATCTTATTGAACTTTATTTTGTCTGTTCCTAGTGAAAATATGTCCCAGGTATATTATTCAACTATTGTAACGTTTGCATTCCTATAACAGGCAACAAGTTTCATTTGATAAATATTTCCATGTAGGGATAATTATAATCCATATCTGTTTGTTATCAAAGAATGAAAAGTAAGAAAAATTACTCTAATGATCACAGAAGACATTGTTAGTAAGTAATATGACAATTTCAGCAAGGTACTAATGTTTATCAAATGTTCATTGAATACATAACAAAACATATCCTTAATTAGTTGAGACTGGAGTTAGTAAGGTTTATATATTTCTTGGTTTGAAATTCTGTACTTTTAAAAAAGTATTTTCTGTTATTAATGAAATAAATCCTAATAAGTCATGAGTATTTTTTATATTACTTACAGACTTATTTTCCATATTACTCAAAAGCCAGTACATGATTAATAAAAGCACACTCAAGCCTCCTACTCATTTCTCTTGTCCCATAGTTAAAAAAATTTAAAAACACTAACTCTTTTGCTTTACTATGTAAAATAGTAGTTTGGGATTTTCACAAAAGTCCAAATGAACTTAGAGTTTCAGAGATAATTATTCATTCTGTTCTCAAACTCATTTAATAGTCCAAAGTAACATTACCCAAGGAAATGTTTTTCTGATTGAAAAATAGAATAACAGACTCTTGCAAACCAAAAGTAAAAACAACCAGAAAAAAACTTTAATAAGATCATCTTTGTTTAACGTTCCTGCTTCAAGATAGTACTTGGATATGTACACTTGACAGAATCATTCTTTACCTACAGTGTTTTTATGTAAGGGTGATAGAAGTAGGCTCTTTCAAAAGAACAGAGGGGAAAAATAGACTGCTTGTGTTTCAGCTTCTGACCATGGTCTTCCTGAAAAAAAGTCTTCATTTCTGTTATCTTCAGGGAGTGAAATTCTGGCTAAACAGCAACTGGCTTCACTCCTCTTTTTTGGGACCAAAAGCAATGATGGAAACACGTTTAACCATTTGTTCCTAGAATGATCATGAATGTTTAGGTCCCAGTGTGGACAAAGAAGAAATACATAGAACACTAGGTTGGGGTGGAGGAAGCCAGACTTCCCAGATTCAAACCCTGGCTTCTTCACTTTCAAGCCAGTTGTTTCCGTCTATACCTGCTTATTCATTTAAAAATGGGAATAATAAATGTAGTACATCGATATTTTATCCAATCACCACTATTCTGATTCTCTTCCTGCCAGGCATCTGGAATGACTGTATATCTCTGCCCCTTGTCATTAGACATAGTCAGGTGATTTGCTTTGCCCAGGTGTGACAATTCTGGACAGAAGCATTTAAAAAGAGGTACAGGGTTCTCCATCATTTTTCCTCCTGATGTAGTAATTGTGGAAGCATGTGTCAAGATAAGGCATTTGACCTGGTTCACTGAGTAACTATGATAAAGACTTCTACCTGCTAATCATAATTATACATGGAGCATAAGCATGAAGCATTGGCTGACATTATCTCTGGATTTTAGATGGCCCAGTAGGTAAAGAACCTGCCTGTAATGCAGGAGACACGGGAGACGCAGGTTCAATCTGTGGGTCAGGAAGATCCCCTGGAGCAGGCAACGGCAATCCACTCCAGTGTTCTTGCCTGGAAAATCCTATGAACAGAGGAACCTGATGGGCTACAGTCCATGGGGTCACAAAGAGTTGGACACAACTTAGCAACTAACAGACACACATCCATTACCACAGCATTTGCCTAGCTTATCCTAACTGATAGGATAATCCTACCCATCTCATAATATCTTTGTAAGGATGAAGTGAGTATGCATCACTTAGAAAAATACCTGGAATATTATAAATAGTTCATTTATTAATTATTCGACAAATATTTATTGAGTACCTACTGTGTACTGAACCCTGTGCTAGGTGGAGAGAATATGATGCAAGTAAAATCAAAAAGTACCTGTTCACATGGTACTGACCGTATACTGGGAAAGGCAATTGTTAATCAAACGTTGTTGCTATCGTTTAACTTGCTAAGTTATGTCCACTCTTTTGTGACTCCATGGACTATAGCCCATCAGGCTCCTTTGTCCATGGGATTTCCCAGGCAAGAATACTGGAGTGAGTTGCCATTCCCTTCTCCAGGGGAACTTCCATACCCAGAGATGGAACCTGCATCTCCTACGTGGCAGGAGAGCCACTGCTGAGCCACCAGCAAAGCCTCAATCAAATGATGACGCAAATACAAACTTGCAGCTTTGCGAACTGGAATCCCTAAGGGGAAGAAGTCACAAGAAAGCACATGAAATAGTTGACTAAGGTAGGGAGGTCAACACCGCTTCCCTTGAGGAAATGCAATGCTGATTTAACTTAGATCTGGAAATCACAGAGTGATGTCAATTAGGGAAAGAAGAGCCTTCCTTGAGGAAGAAAGTGAAAGTCACTCAGATGTGTCCAGCTCTTTGTGACTCCATGATCTATACAGTCCATGGAATTCTCCAGGTCAGAATACTGGAGTGGGCAGCCTTTCCCTTCTCCAGGGGATCTTCCCAACCCAGGGATCATACCTAGGTCTCCCATATTGCGGGAGGATTCTTTACCAACTAAGCTATCAGGGAAGCCCCCTTGAGGAAGCAAAGTTGTATGGAAAGACTTGTGCAGGTGAGGTGCGTGGTACCTACAAGGGACTAAAAGTCTCCAGCTGCAGTGGTGACTAAGGGAAAAAGAAGTACAAAATTAGGATAGATGGTGGTAAGGGCCAGGCTTTACAGGCTAGTGAAGATTTGGGTCTTTATCTAGAGAACAGTGTGGAGCTATTAAATATGTGAAGTGGAAGAGGATTACATGTGGAAAGATCATGCAGTCTGAAGAGTATAGAGCAGATTAGAAGGGTTATAAGAGGGCATGGTGAATACAGAGGTTAACCAGCTAAAAGGCTATTGCTAGAGTTCGTGCCATAGATAATGACAGCTTGTAGTAAGAAGGTGATAATGGTGGTGGTGGTGGAGAGGGAGTAAAAAGATAGATTAGCTGCCTTTTAAAATATATATATCCATTCACCTCATCTATTGTAAGCAAAAAAAAGGGACATATCTCAAGGTATTAAGTAACTTAAAAATTTCTAAAAGGGTCAGATCACCAAGATGGAGTGGAGCATTGCCAGAAACACTGCAACAAAGGGAAACGCCCAACCACACAAGACTACGGTTCCAGTGGAAACCCTGTGGCCCTCAAGATGCTAAGGACCAAACAGTACAAATACTGCTATAGCTGCCCCAGAAAAATCAATCATCTGCTGTGCACGCTTGCTAGATGGTCTGCACTTCTCATCCACGGCTGCCACCTCCCACTGCTCACCTTACAGAATTCACATAAATCCATCTGTCTCACAGAAGCTAAGTGTCATGAGAAATCTCAGCTACAAAGGAAAATAAATGTTATCTTTAGCTTGTCATCTTTCAAAGTGGAGGGAAGGCATATTTGATGGGAACAGAGTAGATGTTGAGTGAATCAGACTAAAGTACTTTCCTCAAGGAAGTGAAATAAAGTGGAATTCTTGATGCATTGGCTGTAAAGTACAAAGCTGAGAAAGGTATAAAAAATGACTCCTGGGTTTTTTGCTTCTTAACTTGAGGGATGATAAATGCTATTCACTGAACTTGGCTCAAGACGAATGGACGCGAGAGTTGTATTGAGCACACTGAAACTGAAATACCTTCGAGGGAGCCACGAGAAGATGTCAAATAGACAGTTGGATATGCAAGAGAAGGTCTTGCTGGATCTGTAAATTTATGAGTCATCTGGTGACAATTGAAATCACGTTGAATTAATTTTCTATTGCTGCATCACAAATTACCACAATTTAGGAGCTTAGAACAACACCCATCTATTATGTCAGTTTCCATGAGTCAGGAGCTCAGGCAGGGATACACTGGGTCCTCTGCTCAGGGTTTCCCAAGGCTTCAATCAAAGTGTCAGCCAGGACAGCAGTCTAATCTGAGGTTCAGGGTCCTCTTCCAAACTCACTGATTGTTGGCAGAATTTAATTCTTTGTCATCGTGAGGCCTGAGGCCCTCAGCTCTGAGAGGCCCCTGACTGTCTCCTGTCATGGGACCCTCTCCAGAACATGGCAGTTTGCTTCTGCACCACCAGTGAGAGCACTTGCGTCTCTCTCACTTCAAAGCTCCCTCAATTTGAACCTCTAGACAATTTGAATTTTCAAGGGCTCATTCAATTTGGTCAGGCCTGACCAAGCTAATATCCCTTTCGATTATCCAAAATGCAAATTATTAAGGACCTAAATTATATTGGCATAATTCTTTCACCTTCACCATTTAACATAACTGAATCATTGGAGTGAAATCCTTCATCATGTTCACCAGGCCCACCTACACTAAGAGGTGAGGACTATACAGCATGTGTAACACCAGGGAGTGGGCATCTTGGGGGCCGCCTTAGACTTCTGCTTAATAGAAAATTAACATCCATGGGTAAGATATCCTAGGGAGAAATTATAGAGTGAGAACAGTATGGCACCTCGGAAAACAACTATTATGATTTTCAATATTTAATGATGGGATAGAAGGATCTGAGATTGAGGTAGAGAATAGAAGTCTATCATTTTTATTGTTATAACTTAGTATCTAATATGGGCTTTCCAGGTGGCATTAGTAGTAAAGAACCCTCCTGCCAATGCAGGAGATGTAAGAGACACGGGTTCAATTCCTGGGTTGGGAAGATCCCCGGGAGGAAGGCAAGGCAACCCATCCCAGTATTCTTACCTGGAGAATCCAATGGACAGAGGAGCCTGGAGGGCTACAGTTCACAGAGTCACACAGGTGACTGTTGCTATGCAGGTCAAGAAGCAACACTTAACACCAAACATGGAACAACAGACTGGTTCAAAATTGGGAAAGGTGTACACCTAGGCTGTATATTGTCACTCTGCTTATTTAACTTATATGCAGAGTACATCATGCAAAATGCTGGGCTGAATGACTCACAAGCTGGAATCAAGATTGCTGGGAGAAATATCAATAGCCTTAGATATGCAGATGGCACCACCCTTATGGCAGAAAGAAAAGAGAACTAAAGAGCCTCTTGATGAAGGTGAAAGAGGAGAGTGAAAGAGCTGGCTTGAAACTCAACAATCAAAAAACAAAGATCATGGCATCCAGTCCCATCACTTCATGGAAAGCAGATAGGGAAATAAGGGAAACAGTGAGAGACTTTTATTTTCTTGGGCTCCAAAATTACTGCAAATTGTGACTGCAGCCATGAAATTAAAAGACGCTTGCTCCTTGGAAGAAAAGTTATGACAAACCTAGACAATGTATTAAAAAGCAGAGATGTTACTTTGCCAACAAAGGTCCACCTAGTCAAAGCTATGGCTTTTCCAGTAGTCATGTATGGATGTGAGAGTTGGACCATAAGGAAGTCTGATTGCCAAAGACTTGATGCTTTCAAACTGTGGTGTTGGAGAAGACTCTTGAGAGTCCCTTGGACTGCAAGGAGTCAAACCAGTCAATCCTAAATATTCATTGGAGGGACTGATGCCGAGGCTGAAGCTCCAATACTTTGGCCACCTAATGCTAACAGCTGGAGAAGACCCTGATGCTGGGAAAGATTGAAGGCTGGAGAAGAAGGGGACAACAGAAGACGAGATGGTTGGATGGCATCGTCAACCCAATGGACATGAGTGTGAGCAAGTTCTGGGAGATGGTAAAGAACAGGGAAGCCTGGTATACTTACAGTCCATAGGGTTGCAAGGAGTCGGACACAACTGAACAACAGCAACCATAACACACACAAGTCTTTGAAATAATTAACCTATTTCAGATTTTGCAACTTAATAAAGAAGTTTTATATGATTGAGGTTACCAATATTTTAGACTCATAAATAAAATAAAAAATGCTGTAGTAAAACCTTATTTTACCAATGAGGATATGGATAATAATGATTTTGCCCAAGTCATTTAGTCAGTGAATGACTGAATCACTGGTCTTCTGACTCTAAAATAAGTACAGTATTAGTTTTTATTTTCTTTAACTATTAAGTCTGTTGCATGAGATTAAGATTGGTCATAATGCTTTATGCAGAAATTATATTCATTAACATTTACGTTATTTCAGAGATATGATTCCTTATTTTATCTATACCTTAGGATTCAGCATGGAAGCCCAAATAGTCTCTGTTTTATAGACATGTTCCTCATAAAATTTCCTCTCTCATCTTACCAATTATACTTTCAAATGGCATGGAAAGGGCCATACAAATATACTATTTTATGGAGTTTTTAACATACTCTAAATTGATGATTTGAAAAGACTGAAGATCTTTTTTCCTTACTGTTTCAAGAAATTTTCCTCAATAATTTCCCCTCTATAACTCATCCATGGAGCCATAAACTTTAGTTTATGTATATTATTCTATTCTATGGCAAGAATGTTGTCTCTTGTTCTGCTGAAAACACTTTTACTATGCTGTAAATTTCTTTCTATTGCAAACATATTGTATCTATTTCTGGTCTAAACACTTGAATTGTGTTATAAATTATCTATATTAGTCTCTCCCGGTCCTTTATAGATATATACATATATGAGTACTCAGTAGCTTTTTGTTGCTCATCCATGGAGGACTTATTGGCTTGGAAACAGACAATAGTAGATTTGAGTCCAAACTCAATTACATAATTGTGTGATTTGAGAAAGTTGATACTCTGTCTGTTTTATCTGTTAAATACATGTAAGAATGTCTAACTTGTAATGTTTTATGATGCTTAATGACAGATGTAACATACCCCATGGGGTACATCATAGGTTCTCAGTGTGCTGAGAACACACATTCCTTCCATTGTCTTTTGGTTCTTTCATGGGCAGCTATATCCTTTTGTCATACTTGTAGACTTTTTTGGTAAATAATGGAGCCATTCTGTCTTTGTTTGCCTTATGTATTCTTTATAAATTACTCCATTTTTTTCATTAAATAAGAACCAGCTCTCTTATTGACTCTGAATTTATCAGCCTAAATTTATTAAAATTCTACACATCTGAGAAACATTACACCTTCCTATCAGTAACTATGGTTCCCTTATTGAGTTCTCACCTGAGAGTGGGATTTGGCATAGGAAAATATACTCCCTAGAAAAGCCTATGAGGGACTTCCTGGTGATCCAGTGGCTAAGGCTCCATGCTTCCAATGCAGGGAGGTGGGGCAGGTTCGATCCCTGGTCAGGGAACTAGATCCTACATGCCACAACTAAGATCTAAGATCCCACGTGCTGTAACTGACACCCCGTGCAGCAAAATAAATTAAAAAAAGAAAAGGCTAGGGGAAGCTCCAAAAAGGGGGGGAAAGCAGAATGTCTGGAGAGCCCTCCAGGTGACTCAAACATCGACCCCCAAGTATGTGCTCCTGCTTCTCCTGGCCCTCTTCCTCACTGAGGTCCCTGGATACTATTAGTAAATGTTCTGATGCATACATTATTGAGACTGAAATAAACTCCAGAGGACTTTTTCTTCTGTGTGGCAAATGATCAACTCACCAACCATCCTTTGTTTCCATTAAAATTAGTCTAAGCCGCTTTTCTTTTTCTATATTCAAGCTTACAATGGCCTGACCTCATTTACTTTTTGAACCAGGCAGATTTATTTTTCTACTTCTTTAGTCAATGTCCATCGTTTATAGTTAATGTTCATTTTGTGTACTTTGTATTCAAAATATTCATCTTCATTCAAACTTGCTGTGACAATACCTGTGATTATTACCTTTTGTTTTCTGCCTTTTGGTATCACTTACTAATGTAATGCACTTGCTGGCAAACAGAGACTGGTTTCAGTTGCTCTTCATTCATTCTGATTCTTATTTGAGTTTACACATACTGACAGCAAGATGGCCATGAGGAATAGCAGCCTCATGGAGATACCCCTTCAGTGTACTGTTCTAAAGAAATGTGTGTTAGATATTTAATAGGCTTCTTTCATTTATAATAGTTCAAACACCAACTTAAACTGACTTTACAAATAGGAAATCAATGGCTCATGAGATCTGAGAAGCTCAGAGATTAGTAAGAAGAGCCAAAGGGAATCAAGACAACTCTGAGAGCTCCATGACTTAGAACTATTAACTCAATCCCCTTGCTCTGTCTCTACCTGCCCATCGCTCATCTGTTTGTCTCTGAATGGCTTTCTTCTCTCCAACAGAATCAGTACCATCTTGCTTTCTGATTCACCTCCTAGCAGCTGCATGGCCCGGATACAATGCACTACACATGCAGGACCAAACGAAACAATTCCCAGGAGGCCTCTCCTTGGCTCAGGTGGGTCACTTACTTCTTTGGACAGAATCATTTTAGACTGTAGAATACAGTGATGCAGTTGGTCATATTCATGCTTCTGGATTCAGGGCAGAGCACCATAAAAGGAAGCCCTACCAACGTCACTTGACTGCAGGTAGAGACAGTAAGTTCTCAAAGGCAGGGAGGACTACATGGGACAGATACTATAATCACCACAGATAATAAACATCATAGATGTGAAAGTCAGCATTACATCACATGGCATGAGACCTTTGACTTCTCCTGCCAAGAAGAACTAAAGACAAGGATACTGGCTAAAAGATCCTGTTTTAATATACATTTTATGTCTTCAGTGAAATAATTTCTACTTTATTACATTCAGTAAAAGAGTATAGGTAGTTTACAAATCAAAACAGAGTTTAATTCAAAGCTATGCTAAATTAGGAGAAGGCAATGGCACCCCACTCCAGTACTCTTGCCTGGAAAATCCCATGGACGGAGGAGCCTGGTAGGCTGTGGTCCATGGGGTCACGAAGAGTCAGACACGACTGAGCGCCTTCACTTTCACTTTTCTGTTTCATTCATTGGAGAAGGAAATGGCAACCCACTCCAGTGTTCTTGCCTGGAGAATCCTAGGGACAGCGGAGCCTAGTGGGCTTCCGTCTATGGGGTTGCACAGAGTCGGACACGACTGAAGCAACTTAGCAGCAGCAGCATGCTAAATTAAGGACTTTCCGTTAAAGACACATGTGCATGCATGCTAAGGCGCTTTAGTCATCTCTGACTCCTTGCGACCCTGTGGTCTGTAGCCTGCCAGGCTCCTCTGTCCATGGAATTCCCCCAGAAAGAATTCTGGAGTGGGCTGCCATTTCCTACTTCAAGGGATCTTGCCAAATCAGGGATGGAACCCAGCTCTCCTGCATTGCAGGCTGATTCTTTACCATCTAGCCACCAGAGAAGCCCCTTAAAGACATGACTAGAGGTCAAAATACCCTTACATTGACAAGGTACCCAGAAGCCTATTCGTAAACACCAGTGGGCTTTGGAGGAAGCCTTGATTTGACATAAAGACCAAATCCAAGAGAGAGCTAAAGAATCCCGGAAGTAATATGAGTTATGAACTAGCAGCACTTAGCAAAGAACTCACTGCAGATTAACATTAGCTTCTCCACCAATGTTGTAAGCAAAAATATGACATGCTTTGAGGATTAAATGACTTGGCACAGCCAGGCTTCATACAATCCTTTTCACATACCAATCCTACAAGATACTGAGCATACCAGGAACAAGATAACTGAACATCTCTTGTGCTGTGAACTAATCCTAACTACTCAAAGTCTGTGGTCCATAGATTGGTCACATCTGCATTATCTGGGCGCTAGTTAGAAATGAAGCATCTAGGGCCCAAAGGCAAGATTCCCAAAGACATTCAAGTTTGAGAGTGAGGGCCTCCCAGGTGGTGCGAGTGGTAAAGAATCTGCCTGTCAATGCAGGGGGTGCAAGGGATACAGATTCAATCCAAGGGCTGGGAAGATCCCCTGGAGAACGAAATGACAGCCCACTCTAATATTCTTGCCTGGAAAATTCCATGGGCAGAGGAGCTTGGAGGGCTACAGTCCATGGGGCCGCAAAGAGTTGGTCAACTGAGCACAGCAGCAGCAGCAGCAGACCCAGAATAAACCTAGGGAGTGAAGGCACCAACTTAAAGGCAGGTTAGGTTATTATGTCAAGCAATCTAGACTAACCTAGACTTTGCCAGCCTGACAAGGAACAATCAGAAGAACGACATTTTTAAAGTTATATTGCAGGTTTTAAAAGACAGAATTCTAAACAGAAACAAATCCCCAGAAGATATCAGTGATCACTGTTATTAAGACAGTATTTTATGGGGACACATCTGCTTCTGACATAGCGAGCCACAGTTAATAACAGTACTTTCAGTGGGAAGCTCAACTCCTGTGTGTGTGTGTGTTTATACACATGGTCATACATGTTGGAGTGTGTTATCTGTGTCTGTCTGAGGTTTCTGCCATCTTCCTTTATCCTCTCCCACCCCCATCTCCTAAATGTCTTCCATAACTGCAAACTTCTGGCACAAGATTTCCTCCAACTTCTGCCAGGAAGAAACAGACACAAGGATGCCTGGCTAAGTAATATTGCTCTGATTTATCCTTCATTACACCCAAAAGGGCTTACTTGGTGGCTCAGACAGTAAAGAATCTGCTTGAAATGCAGAAGATCCAGGTGTGATCCCTGGGTTGGGAAGATCCCATGGAGAAGGGAACGGCAATCCACTCTAGTATTCTTGCCTGGAGAATTCCATGGACAGAGGAGTCTGGCAGGCTACAGTCCATGGGGTCATAAAGAGTTGGACAGAACTGAGTGACTAACACATACAGACCCAAAAAAGAACATAGATATTTTCTGAATCAAAGCACAGTTTGACTACAATTCAAATTACAGTTATGATAAATGAAAGTAAAAATCCCTTAATGACTAATGAGCAATCATCTTTGAAATATCATGTGCTCTTAATTTTTTTAAATAAATGAAAAATGACTGAGTCTTCCTATTCTATCTCCACTCACTATAAATGCATCTACTGGGGTCTGAGTACAATAGCACTAAAATCCTATTTACTTATTGATAATTGCTAAATACAATTAAAAAAATAATTTATTGGAGTATAGTTGATTTATAATATTGTGTTAGTTTCTGCTATACAACAAAGTAAATCAGTTACACATCCACTGATACAACATACATCCACTCATTTTTAGATTCTTTTCCTATATATGTCATTACGGAGTACTAAGAAGAGTTTCTTTCACCAAGAGTTTCTTTCCTTATTAGTTATCTATTTTATATATTAGTGTTAATTATAATATTAAAATGGAATTTTCAAGAGAATCCTAATACATGAAAGTGTTAGTTATTCAGTCATGCCTGACTCTTTGCAACCCCACAGACTATAGCCTGCCAGTCTCCTCTGCCCATGGAATTCTCCAGGCAAGAATGCTGGAGTGGGTAGCCATTCTCTTCTCCAGGGGATCTTCCTGACCCAGGAATCAAACTTTAAATGGAATACAGTCTATAAAAATATTGAATTACTATCCTGAAAACAATAAAATATTGTACATTAACTATACTTCAATTTTTAAAAAGCAGAGGATAAAAGGAAGGGGGCGAGAAGGACAATGATCTGACCCCCAGAAGAAAAACAGACAATCCAGAGAATAGAAAAAAAGCTTAAATAGATCAGTTAAGGAATGAATGCTGAAGACTAGCTTGGCAGATTGCTTCTTGGAAAATGAGTGTATAAGTACTTAATCCACACTGCTCTAAACATAGAAATGATGGATTAATATAAAAATGGGGGAGATACAAATAGATTGAAATGTTCTATGGATCTCTATTGATCGGAAACAGAATAAAATGCAAATCAGTGAAGAGGACAGAAGTTGTAAGCTTGGTGGGTAGGCCCACTGGGCTAGGAAGGTCACAGGGCCTGGGCACAGCTTCTCAGCTTAGGGACTGAGCCAAGCCATCTACTTGATTTGTGACTGCTGTTGCCAACACCCTTGGGCTTCCTTGGTAGCTCAGACAGTAAAGAATCCACCCACAATGCAGGCGACACAGGGTTGATCCCTGGGTCAGGAAGATTCCCTGGAGGAGGACATGGCAACCCACTCCAGTATTCTTGCCTGGAGAATGCCATGGACAGAGGAGCCTGGCGGGCTACCGTCCATAGCAAAGAGGCAAAGCAACTAAGCACGCACCAATGCACATTGCCACAGCCGCAATATTACTGCAGAGTGGTGACTCTAAATTGTCGTTCTGAGACCTGGCTTTGATCTGGGGTCTCATGGGTCAGGTAGAAGCAATTTTAGATACATTTTAGGATAGAAGATGGTAGTGAGTACAGAGAGAGAAAGGGAAGATGCCTAGGTGTATACCTTGATGAAAAGTTTGATAGGATTGACATGAGGGGGAAAACCTGAAAATAGTGAAGAGCATATTCTGTTGATAACCTTTTCAGATAGAAGTTGGGGGAAGACCGGGCACCATGGAAATTGGGAAGTGTTATGTAAGGTAGATGCATCAGAAAATTAGGCAAACACGAGTGATGGAATGGACTTCCCAGTTTGTGCTACTTGTAAAGAACCCGCCTGCCAATGCATGAGACGTAAGAGATGTGGGTTCAATCCCTGGGTCAGGAAGATCCCCTGGAGAAGGAAGTGGCAACCCACTCCAGTATTCTTGCCCAGAGAATCTCATGGACAGAGGAGGGTGGAAGGCTACAGTCCATAGGGTCTTAAAGAGTCATACACGACTGAAGTGATTCAGCATGCATGCACGCACACGCAAGAGATGGAAAGCATAGGGAAGAATATCCCTTGTAGCTCAGTTGGTAAAGAATCTGCCTGCAATGCAAGAGTCCTCCTGCAATGCAGGAGACCCAGGTTCGATCCCTGGGTTGGGAAGATCCCCTGGAGAAGGAAATGGTAACCCATTCCAGTTTTCTTGCCTGGGAAATCCCATGGACAGAGGAGCCTGGTGGGCTAGAGTCCATGGGATTGCAAGAGTCAGACATGACTTAATGACTAAACCACCACAAAGCAAAGAAGAGATAAAATACAGGTGGGTGAAAACAAGTGTGATGGGAGTACATCTCTTGAGATTAATTGTGAAGTAAGTAGGGAGTGGTTAAGGGACAGAAACAGGTAAGAAGCAGTGTGATGGTTCTAAAAGCCCAACTAAACTACATAGGAAGAAAACTGATACTCTGAGGAAGATGCTTCCAAAATATGGCAATGTCACCTCGGCAGACTCTGGGAACTGGAATTCCTACAAGTGCTGTGTAATCCATACCACTGTGATCCAAATGAATATAACAAGTATGTTCTGTTTGATTTCAGCATTTGAAATACATATCAATTCAAAGACAATGAGAAGAAGGGATATGCTAACAGGGAAAATGAGACGATTTGTATTTTAATCACTTTGAAGTGCTGTTTTTTGCATACGATGGTTCTGAGAAGAGCTCTGAAATGAAAATGAGGAGGAATAACATCAACTAGGCTAGTTATAAATAACAATTGTAAACAGGAAAGTGGAAACAGAAGTATACTTAAGTAACATTATTTCTGCTGTAAGTTTTATAGATACTCCTTATCAAATTAAGAAATCTCCTTCAGTTACCTAATTTGCTAGTTTAAAAAATTATGAATAGAGATTAACTTTTTCAAATACTTTTTCTAAAGCTATTGAATCATTGTATTATTTTTCTCCTTTAACATGTTAATGTGAAATACATTGATTTTCTAATATTAAGCCAACCTTGCAATCCTGGAGTAAACCCACTTGGTTATGGAAAAAATGTAGAATTTTCAGTATTCATTAAAATATATATATTTTGTTTAATATATATATATACACATATATATATTTACCAAACTACCTCAGATGTCTTTAAAAAAAAAAGTCTATGTAGATTGACTGGAAAGATACAATATCCCTAGCTATTAAGATTTTACAATAAACATTAAAAATCCAGTTACCATAGGGATTCTATCAAAAAGCCAATATGTTTAGGCAACTAGATCTGCGCAACTTGCTAATTTCTGACTCAAACAGGTGTTGCTAGAGCTAGAAGCAAAGCTATGGGATATGCTACTGTACTTCAGTCACTACACAGTGCATAGTACATAATGCTGGCAGAAGTTTCAGGGACAAAGAAAGAACCATAATTCACCTCCATCAACACCCAAGGAAATGAAATCTGGCTTCCATGAGACAGATTTGCGTTCTTGCCAGTCTATCATAATTGACCTATGGAATCAAGATCTGTTAGGAGGGAACACATACTTATAAGTACAGACAGGATGATTTAATAAGTTTTCAACCTTGTCACTGCCTTCAAAGGTAAAATTCAGAGCTACATGGACTGTATCCATCAGGATAGCCTTGGTAATAGGAAAAACTGAAAGAATATGATACTCTTAGGCCTTCTAGTATATATATATAGTAACTTCTCCTTGGTGGTTGTGAGAGAGAGCCATCATCTAACAGTGGAAAATAAGGATCTGGTCCGGAATTCTTCCGTCAAATTGGCAAGCCATGTGCCTCACAGATGGGGGCTTTGCCACTTCTCTCACACCTTTATGTTGTAGCAGCTGAGCTGATGCATTCTGCACCTGCCACTGTTTCTGAGGAAGGCTAAAATATAGCAAATTATAGCTGACTAGCTAAAAGTAAATGAAGACAATAATATCTTCAAAGGAAAGAAACTATCCCATTGAAACTTCCTCTTTAACACATGATTGTTTCTTTAATACCTAGAGTTTATGAGGAAACATAATAAAAATTCATAGCTTTCTTGAGCATGGAAGCAAAGTTTAGCAATAGTTGATTTTTTTTTACTTGCTTTTTCTCTTTGCCATTGTCTGTGTATATGTTCTGTGCTTTTTTTAATTGACATATGATTGATTTACAATATTATATTCATTTCAGGCATAAAACCTAGTGATTCAATATTTTAATAGATGATACTCCATTTGAAGTTTTTGTAAAATAATGGCTATATTCCTTGTGCTGTACAATATACCCTAGTTGCTTATTTATTTTAAACATAATAGTTTGTGTCTCTTAATCCCATACCCCTATCTCACCCTCACCCTCCTCTCTCTCCTCTGTGTGTGTGTGTGTGTGTGTGTGTGTATGTGAGCACACGCGCGCATGCTCAGTCCTATTTGACTCTTGGCAACCCCACGGACTGTAGCCCACCAGACCTCTGTCCATGGGATTTCCCGGGCAAGAATACTGGAGTGAATCGCCATTCTCTTCTCCATAGTAATAGCTAATCTGTTTTTTTATATCTATGGATCTGCTTCTGTTCTTTTATATACATTCATTTGTTTTACTTTTTAGATTCCACATGTAAGTGTCTTGCCACATCATTTCATTGAACATAATTCTCTCTAGGTCCATCCATGGTGCTGCAAATGGCAGAATCTCATTATTTTTATTAATATTTTTGCTCTACAAACAATCCAAAAAAATTAGAATGTATCAATAAACTAAAAAAACTTATCCCATCACCTAGAGATAATTATCTTGTGTTAGACAACTTTGTAAACTTTTTATCTATGCATAGATTTTTACATATATCATATTATACTACATATATCATATTATACATATTATACTACATATATCATATTATATATATACAGTGTACTATATAGTATTATATAATATATAGTATTATAGTATACATATTATATAATTATACATTATATTATATATAATGTATATTATAGTATTATACAAATATATAGTATTATAATTATGTAACAGTATACTGTTATATAATTTTCATATTTAGTAGTATACATATACAATATCATTGTAATGGCTGCTTGATATGCCCTCAAGCAGCATGTAATTTAAGTATTCACAGATAGACACTTGAATCATTTCCAATTATTTGCTGGGCTTCCCTAGTGGCTCAGTTGGTAAGGAATCTGCCTGCAATACAGGAGACCCAGGTTCAAACTCCAGGTCGGTAAGATCCCCTGGAGAAGGAAATGGCAACTCACTCCAGTACTCTTACCTGGAGAATTCCATGGAAGAGGAGTGGGACAGGCTGCAGTCCATGGAATTGCAAAGGGTCAGACACTTTCATGGATAATATTGTAAAGAATGTGTACAAACAGCTTTGCATCATTTATCCTGTGGTGGAATTACTGAGGTAATAGTTCTGTGCATTTCAAGGTTTTTGAGATATACTAGTACAAGTTGGTTTTGAGGTAAACCTTTCATTAACACTATATAAATTGCTTTTCACTGCCCAAGAGATGGGTTGCTCTCAATCAGTGGTAACTAGGGTCATCTGAGGTAATAAAACAGACTCTTAGTAAATCTGGAAAGTCTCAGATAAAAGACTACAGCTTTATTGATATTTCTGCTCACCCTTTTGGAATCTTCCGTATGCTCTTAAAATGGTTATGGAAAACCCAAGTAGTCTTCCTAACTTTGAAGATGGTGTGAAGGGTAAGTCTCAGCAGAACCAGCTAGATAATTTGCAAGACTCACTGAAAATGAAAATACGGAAACCTTTGTTCAAAAATTATTGAGAATATTAAGTGCAACAGCAAAGCAGTAAACAAAGGCCAGGGCCCTTCTGCTGTGCAAATGTACAAATATCAGGTGTCAAAAATGGCCCTAGGAGCGTGCTCACCCAGAATGTATCCGCCATGATCACTTACTTGGTCATACAGCACCAGTTTTCAGATCAACTCAGATATTCATGCCTAAAGAGCACACAAAATTCTTTATATAATTGCTCACGTAACCATTTGTTACTTCTCATTAATAACATCCAACTACACTTTCCTTACATTTCATATAGGGGAAAATAGCCTTAATTCTATAAATGAATAATGTCCTCATAATAGTGAATAATTTAAATTTTCTAGTTTATGCCCTCAACCTAGTAAAGATGAAGCTTCCATAAAAATAACACTGAAACACAAACCTCATTCACTAATGCTATTTTTCCACACCCATATGTTTGTAAGTATATGTTTTAACTCAACAAACACAGTATACTTCTTTTTTAAAGTTTAATTTAAAAAGTCTTGGTCTGTGTGTTCACATTGAATTAAAGAAATCAACACAAAACTAAAGAAAATCAGGCAGTGGTCTGAAATTTGGCAGCCAAGAGACATTTCATATTTAATGCCTTCTTTTCCTATTGCTTTTGGCTTGGTTTCCATGGAAATGTATATTTGCTGGAAGCCAAGATTTTTTGTGGTCTTAGCTACAGGAAAAAAGAAGGAATACATGTAGATAGATGGTCAAAAGAAATGTTGATTTGAAATATGGGTGAGGCACATGTAAGCCTTATAAAATGAATGAAATTCTGAGTGCTCCATCAAGTCCTGAATACCCTTTGAGAGTAAACTAATTTCTGAATATAGGTTCATCAACCTAAAAAAAGACAAAAAATAAGTTTATGTGCTCAGCAGTATGTTAAAACAGGCTTTAGGTGTAATCTTTGTCTTTGATTATTTATTTATTAAACAGATCTTTATTGGATGCCTACTATATATCAGTTACCATATTATGTACCAGGATTATAGTGGAGTTTAGACTAGTTCATTTCTGTGGCTGCCAGAAAGGTTAAAGAATGTTAACTGATTCAGCATTCAGCAAACATTTATAAGGCATCTTTTCTGTGTGGACTTGGGGAGGATACAAAGACAAATATAAAAGCAAATAAGGGTATAAAATGAAATAGTGGAGGAGAAAGTAGAGCATTCAATTTAATGTTATAGGATAAGGCTCTACTGAAGGAGCTATTCACATCCACAGTTACATTCCTTACAATTTAATGCAGATTGTAAAAGAACTCTAAATTAGAGGAGGTTAAAAAAAGAAAGAAATGAGTCGTGTGAGTAAGAAAATGAGAGGATGAGGAAGCAGACAAATAATTTAAGGAAAAAAGAGACGTAAAGAGAAAATATAAGAAAAATATTCTAGAAAAGTAGAGAAGAAGAAAAGGAACAAGGAGAAAGGGACCAAGATATAAATTATTGGGGTCAAATGCTTCAAGAAGGAGAGAAACAGAGAAAAGTGGAGGTCTGTGAAATATCATTTGAACAAAAACAGGACAGCAGGCTTATTCTATAATTTCCTTGGTCCATCCTGGAATTGATAGAATTAGAACCATTTCACAGGGAAGGACATCTGTGGAAGAGCTCTCTAGTTCTTGGAAGGCGATGGTCCCACATGGAGTGTGGAGGATAACGGCACGTTGAACAGGCAGCCTGCAGGATGTACAACCTGAAGACTGAATTCCTTACAACTGCCAACTTTTATACCTTTGTTTTACCTAAGGAAAGTAATTTGATCAAAGAATAATTTCTAATGAAATCTGTGTCAGATTTTTCCTATCAAGATTTTCTTTTTTATGAACAGAAGCACATTTGAAACAACATTCATCATTTAAAACCAATGGCCAATAGTCAACATTTCTATGATGAGTGCTGTCATAGCTGTCCCAGATATAAAGAAGCACTTGTCCATGGACCAAGCAGTTACCAAGGAGATTGCATCAATAAATATATCATTTGTGAAAGATGCCAAGATTTCTTATGGAATATGATATTGGCAGGCAGCTCATTTTGGAAAGTTACTTGAGTTTGCATTTAAAACTCTTGTTAGCAGACAAATCCTCACAATCTCTATCTAAACACTCCCTGTTCTCAATGCATCAAGAATGTGTGTTTGCAACATTATCTAAAATCCACTGCCTCAATAGAGAGAACTACTCACAGTCAGAAGAATCAGGACAAGCCAATGATGACTCAGTGTTTCTTTATTAAAGCATATTAGATCATAATGGAGATTTAAACACTGAAGCATTGTATTTTATCACTATACATGCTGCTTAGCAGTGAACTTGTAACTAGGTATAAACTCCGGAACTGAAAATATGGTGGCGGATCTTCATTTCTCACTTTGTATTTTAAAATAATGTAACACTGCTGCTCTCCAGAGGAGAAGAAGGTAAACACTAAGGGCAGAGAATATTATGATAATTATAGCCTCCATACAATGTGATTCTCTTTCCTGCTATACCAGCCACACACGTGCCCCCTCAACTACTACCACCGACAACATCAGGGCTTTTTGCTAGTTTTAATTCCTCCTTGATTTATAGGAGATTAGTATCCCGTAATATATATCCATAACAGTCACTTTTCACTGAAGCAAAGTTCTGTTCTGTGACAAACTAAATTCTGTAATTTATAACACCCTTTAAGAGCTCTGGATGAATATAACACACTTGGACTCTGAAAGCAACTTCAAATTGTTCCAACTTGGGAGAGCAGAAACGTTGGGGTGTGTATCTGATCTTTGACCAAGGCAAACATGATCCTTGAGGACATTCAAAGAGCCGTCTGAGGATTGCAGGAAAAAAAATCCTCCAGAGCATCTTTCATATAAACACAGAACTGAAATGGAATGTCTGTCACCAAATATATGTATGTGGATGTTTCTACCACAGCGGTTTTCCTATAAAGCAGGTGCTCATGACATCAGGTGACTGTGACAGGATATTAGAAGTACTCAGCCTTTAAGTCCTTCATTGGCTTTGTGCTCACATCTGTTACAGGAACTTTTCTCTCTTTAGCCATTTTTATTCCCAGCTGCACACCAATTATTTAATGGATGTTCAGTTATATGAACATGCTATAGAAAACCATCCTTTGTTCCTCCTCCTAGAACTCAAAGTACTTTGGTTAAAGTCCTCGCAGTATTACTGTCACTGGATCCAGAAATATGAGTTCTTTAAACATGGGGAGAGGGGGCTGAGTTGGAGGGTGGACATGGGGGTGAGGCCCCTTTCTCGGTAGCCTTAGTTACACATGTCAAGGTTCTTGGAGGTTGTGCTGCTTACATTTTGGAAGGAAACACTGTGTGCTCTTCTCCATCATGATAATGATCTGAAGAACTCACTGTAGACATCCTTCACCCTGGGAAATATCCCTGAGGTTTCTCAAAGAGAGAGAGCTTATGACAGCGTGTAGTTATTTTTCTACCCATAGTGCAGAAAGTTCTCACATTTAGTCTGCAAATTGCATTTGCTGAATTTCTGTGGCAGCCTGTCAGACAAAGAAAGAAGGGGTTTTGTAAACTGAGATTAACTAAATAGTGTGGTCTAATCCCGCCTAGTTTGTGTTTATGCTTGCTTCACTGTGGGATTTACCAACTGAGCTCATGGAAAGACAGAATAAGCATGGGGAACACAAAGAATCCAGGCTTTGTGTTTCTGGAATTAGGATCAGATTCAGGTGGGAACCTATTGGAAGATTTATCTGAAAACAAGATACAGAAGCAGAGCAAGGTAGAAAAAAATCAAACTTCTTGGCTTTTATAAAGACCCACTTTAAATGATCCAAAAACACAAACAGCAACAACCTTACATTTGCTCACTATAAGAACGGACACAGTGACAAATTTTTTTTTCAATACAAAGCATTTCTCAGGTCCTTCTTTCCCTACAGTGGATTCCTCCCTTTCTGGTCCTAAGTTCCTACAACCAGAAGCACCACCCTTGTGTTAGAGGTCTGTTTTTTTCTCTGCCATGCATCTGGAAGATTCTTTCAGGCTTGTCACTGAAGAGATGGCAGTAATTGACAGAGGGCAGTGACTGTGTCCTGAAAGGTTAAGAGTAGAATGTAAGCTATGTCTAAAATGTTCCCATCAAGTCTATTCTGTCTTATTAAGCTGCTTCAAAGACTACATTCATTCTTCTGCACTCCAGATCAAGTTGACTGATAAGCAGCTTTTATTATTTCTTCTCACCTGGATAAGACATAGTCTACTTGTTATGAGAGGTCCTTTTGTTAGACTAGTGGTGTCCTTTGTGTTCATGTCTTCCCCTAGTCCTTCATTGCTTTCTGGATTTCATAAGCTTTCACCTCGGAAGAGCTGGGGGCAGCTGGGAAGAAGAATCGTGATACTTCTAACCACACAAAAGTGGTAGGATATGACCACTCATAGGAAAGTAGATTAAACAAGGAAATCTATATGTTTATGTCCTTATTGCATTCCTATCCATAAATGACCTTGCCTGTGGTATAATCAAGTTGATTTATGTGAAAGGAAAGAAAACGAGCAGGTCTGCTTTGTCTAATATAGTAAAAATAATGAATAAAATGCTCTAAGGAATGTATAGAAACTAGTCATTAGAAATTGCACTAATAATCTCCCATAAGGTGAAATACTACGTAGTCTTTAAAAGATGTGATGATCAAGGACATTTAACAATGTGGGAAAATGTTCCTGTTATATGTTTAAGTGAAAAATATAAATTAGAAAACAGCCTGACAATCTCTGCATAAGACACAGCACACTGAACAATTCACTTATCTTTGTTTCAACCTGAAATCCCATTCAAATTACAGTAAAACTTTTTTCTGAGGTATAAATACAAAAAAAGTTGTCTGGAGCCAATCGGTAGTTCAGTCTAGGTTTCAAAACCCTAATGATTGCATTTGTTAATGTATCTGTAAATCAGTGAACATTAGCGGGTTGAGATGAATGAGACAAGTTTTCAAGGAATATGCAGGAGGCACTGATTTGATGAAGAAATAATTGGGTTGTCATATAAATGATCAGTGATGTGAACCATCGGTGAAATGGTGAGAAGCAGAAAGGAAAGAGTGACCACTCAACAATGTCTCCACTGCTTGGAAAGGAAGGACTCAACCTCAGACGCCAAAGCAGAGAATAAAAAGCAGCTTTAAAACATCAATTCATTAGATGCTCCCCAAACCCTAAAGTGATGAAACTGAAACAAAGAAAAGTTTAAAAGACCTACCCATGGTCATAGAGCAAATATGCATCAGAACTGAAATTTGAACCCAGAGGGTGTTTATGTCTTTTAAATGCTATTAATACACACAACATACTGCCTCAACTATGCTAAGTATTAGATATATGGAGACAGGGTGGTACACTTAGAGAAAGAAAACCAGTGATTTAATGACTAGGTGGACCAGAGTTTGAATCCTGGCTATGTTACTTAAAATTTTAAGCTATTTTCTTAATCTCTCCACGGATCTAATTTTAGTCCTCAATAAAATAGGACACGAAAAAATAAAGAAAGCCCTTGTAAAGTTTAGAGGCTATGTCTGTCAAATAACTAACACAAGACCTTGGCCAAGAAAAGACACTGATAAACTGCTCTGCAAGAAGCACCTGCAGCAACATAGCCCTAAATTGACGAGTGCTACAGAAATGCCACACTAAAAACAACAGAAATACAGATGGGGTTTAAAAGAATGCCAGCTATCATATAAGCTCTTCCAGATGCCAGGGTCCTCTAACAAAAACAATTTAAAAGATAAAGTGCTATGCAATCCGTAAAAACATAATACAGTTATCTACATCTCATTAATGACCACAGTAAAAAATGTCAATAAACACCAGGGATTAGAAATATATAAACAAACAGTGAGCGAATGTTTTGAGGAACAAGTAGGAATTTGGGATTAATGTTAAATTATTACACTTGCACTTAACTTGCAAATCTGTCCAATATGCTGTTACATTGCTAGGTCAGAACTGTATCAACCTCGCCAAACCACAAAATAAAATTCTTTCAAGAGAGTCAATGATAGGAACTACAGGCAAAGTAAAATCTGTCCCTACATATATTGGCCATTTAAGGAATGGAAACCTCAGTACCTGATGCAGGTACATGGGGCCTCCTTTTTCTTAGCCCCCAGGGAAATAAGTAAAAATATTCTCATTTTCTATAAAATGTTATTGGGAAACACACACAAAGATTTGAATAAATAAAGCAATAGAGTGTTCATAGATATATTTTTTTAAAGAACTGCAATATATCTTTGCGTATCATATTCACAAAGTTTATAAAGTAGAACCAACACCACTTTCTTTAGGATTTGAGGCACTCATAATCAGGTTGATAAAAGAAAATTTATGAGAAAACACAAATAAATCTTGGTGAGCATTTGTAGGCATGAAGTTAAACAATGAAAAAGCTGTATCATGAATGTTCCATTGTAGGGATGGGTGTTCTACTTAAACTCCATTCAGCCTTCTTAAACTCAAGACCAGTGATTTCTGATCCCTTCTTGTCCTGGTAAATCTCACAGTAACAAACAGTAACATTCATCATTGTCAAGTCATTCAAGTCATTGTCACTGACTTTCAAATTACATTCAGAATTAGAGACTTTTCTCAAACTTCATTGCTTATTTGATGTATTTACCGAAATCTTCGAGTGGGAAATGTTGACAGGGATTTTCCATGGTTATTTCTCGAATTTTCTCCTTCTACAAAGTAACACACACACTGGAAAGGTCTGGAAAACAGTCCCTGGTTCTCATCAGAGCTGTAGATTGAGTGCCCACAACTTTGCCTGCTGGACAGTTTTACCACCCACTGAGTGTGCTAAGTCACTTCAGTTGTGTTCGACTCTTTGCGACCCCATGGACCATAGCCCTCCAGGCTCCTCTGTCCACAGGATTCTCCAGGCAAGAATACTGGAGTGGGTTGCCGTACCCTCCTCCAGGGGATCTTCCTGACCCAGGGATCGAACCCAAGTCTCCTGCATCTCCTGTATTGCAGGCAGATTCTTTACCTGCTGAGTCATCGGGGTACCACCCACTAGGCACTCCAAACCCATCATCACCAGGCAACATGTTCCTTTACACATTTTTTCCATTTACATTCTGCTCCCTCCTCTGCAATGGCCTCCCCTCTCTGTACTGATCAGTTCCTTTCCTTCAAGGATAAAAAAGCATATCTTTATTATTCAAGTTAAATTAAGAACTCATCCTGCCCTGTTGTTTCCGTTGCACTTATCACATTGTATTATAAGACTACTGGTCAGTCTTCCCAGTATATTATACAACCTTTAAAACAAAGGACCAAGTCATCGTCATCTTTGTATATTCAGTATCAAACAAAGTGCCTTAACTTGGCAAAGGCCCCAACTCTGGTTGTTCAATGAGTAAGTGAATGAATGCCAGTGATGACACACATGGGGATATCATGAAGCCCCTAGGATCCCTGACATCCCTGGCATGTCTCAGAGGTCACCCAGCTTTCCTCTTCACCCCTGAGAAGTTTCTTTCCTTAGTAAAGTCCTTCTTTGCAGGTATCTCTCATTTCAAGAAAGTAATTTACATCTCAGAAGAAACTCTAATCCCTATCCTTCTCCCCACAGCCCTATAGGACATATGTAAATACAAAGATGAAGCTGAAGCTCAAAAAATTTAAGCCTCTTATTTGTGTGATCAAAAAGCCACAAAAGAACCAGGGATAGAAGCAGAACTCTTTTGTATACAAATCCTAAGCCACTCACACCATGTACTAGTTTAGCTTGTTTCCAGATACACATTTATGGTTTTGTTTGGTAAATCCTCAATGTGATTTGTGGCATAATAGACTAAAAATGCCTGGATGAAAGAGACTGACTTGGCCAAATCTGTGTGATTTTCTTTGTTTGGTGTTTGGAAAATGCCAAGATAGGAAGTTGTTTAACCAAACATATAATCATGAAAAATTAAATTAATATATTCTGAAAAGAGACATTTAGTTCTCTGGGGCTGTATCTATTTGAATATGCAAATATAACATCACAAGCAGTTTTCTTCATCTCTCAAACAAAAACAAAAATCCTCAGATTCTTGACTTTCAAATAACTCCTAGCTACGGCCCCAAGGTTTAAGAAGAGAAACTACAGACAGGTTCAGCTGTCAGGTTTGTAAACTTTTCCTACCGTGTATTATTATTTTTAAATCACTTTTGAAAATTGCTAAACTGATTTAACTTTCAATCATTATACTTTTTTAATGAATTAGTAAAAAAATGTGGCATTCTGGTCAAGTTTGGAGACTCTTTCTCAGCTTTCCTTAATCAATCAGCCTTGAATTTTAAGTGAGAGACAATTTTTAGTCTTTGCAATGTATTCTTATTTCAGTAGTGAAGGTGCCTATGCAGGCTACTAGTACTCAACAAACTATCTTAACCATAAATGTCTTGTGCTCAGTTCACCTTGACTATGAGTCCAAAACTGATCAGAAGGTTTTAGTTAATAACAAGATTCGTAATTTAGAGAGCACCATCCTGAGCATCTTCTACATAAAACCTCACTAAACCTCACCACTGCCCATCAGACCCTGCATCATTATGCAGAGGGTAACTGAGCCAGCCCACAGAGGGTAAACAACTAGCCTGCATTCAACTAACTGGAAAATAGAGTACCTGACAGTGAAAGTTGCTCAGTCGTGTCTGACTCTTTGTGACCCCATGGACTGTATAGTCCATGGAATTCTCCAGGCCAGAATACTAGAGTGGGTAGATGTTCCCTTCTTCAGGGGATCTTCCTAACCCAGGGATCGAACCTAGGTCTCCCTCATTGCAGGCTGATTCTTTACCAGCTGAGCCACCAGGAAAGCCCAAGAATACTGGAGTGGGTAGCCTATCCTTTTTCCAGGGGATCGTCCCAACCCAGGAATTGAACCAGGGTCTCCTGCATTGCAGGCAGATTCTTTACCAGCTGAGCCACCAGGGAAGCCCTAAAGTATTTGAACTCTGGCCTATCTGACCCCACAGTCCATCTCTTAACACCTTCACCAAGTCACATTTTCAACCCTCTGGCACTCAAAGGCTCTGCTCTTAGTCTCTGTGTGAAAGAAACTAGAAAGAATCAACCCCTAAGTATTAATTGATTGATTGATTAAATGTAAAGATCTACAAGTCCTATGACTTTTGCTTTTAATCAGAAGGAGATAGTCATTCACTTTAAATTTTTTAACCTTTCAAATTAATTTCCTCCAGGGAGAACAGCTGGCCTATTTGAATATAACAGCTAGATTTATTGAGTACATGTGCTCAACTGTGTATCATTGATTCAATATATCAAGTATATCATGGACTCAATAAAAACTCCTTTGAGATCAATAAGTTCTCAGATTTATTTTGAAATTGTTTGGAAGATAATACATGTGTTTGGAAATCAAGAAAATATGGTAAATTATCCTAGCTATCTGGTGGCTAAGTAAACAAGTCCTCTATTTGCAAACTGTCTATATGTTCCTTAAAGGCAAGAAGTTTGTTTTACCCACTGTGAACTCTAAATATATAGCTGTTGGATATGTGCATGAATGAACATTTTCTAAAGAAAAAAAAATCACAGAAACTGTATTGCTTTGAACAGAATTTAATATGATCAGAAATGTAAACTTATTTCACAGTAACACCAAATTAATTAGTTACTCCACATCCTTACCAATTTACAATTGGAAATTGTCAAACTTTTATTTTAGCCATGCTAACAGGTACAAAGCGATATCACATTGTGGTTTTAAAGTGCATTTCCTGAATACTAACAATGTTGAACCATTTTTATATGCCTATTGGTCATTCTTATATCTTCTTTGGTGAAGTGCTTGTTCAAGACTTTTGCCCATTTTTTTTTTACTGAGTTGTCTATTTATTGTCAGTTTGTAAGAAATTAATTTCTAGGAAATCCTTATCTGTTCTGGATGTAGGTAATTTGTCAAAAGTATGGATTGGATTGTGAATATTTTCTTACAGTCTGCGGTTTACTTTTTTTTTTTTTTTTGGTTGGTGTCTTGTTAAGCGGTAGTTAATTTTGATGAAGTTAACTTTATAAATTATTTTTTCCATATTGCATGCTTTATATGTCCTAAGAAATCTTTTTTACCTCAAGGTCAAAAAGATATCCTCCAGCATTTTCTTCTAGATGTTTTATAGTTCTAGCTTTTACATATAAGCTTGTGATCCATCTCTATTTTTATTTATATTGTGAGGCTACAGAGGCTGAGGCTTATAATTTTCCTTATGAACACCCACTTACTCCATCTCCTTTGTTGAAAAGACTTTCTTTTGCCCTAAGAATTCCTCACTGAACATGTGCCTTGATGGAAAATCAATTGATTATCTGTGTGTGAGTCTATTTCTGGGCTCTATTCTGTTTTATTGATATATTTAATCTATTCTTACAACAGTGCCTTAGTGCTGCCAATAACTGATGCCTCTTGATTATTATAGCTTTATAATGTGTCTTGAAATCAGGTCCTACAAATCCTCATACTTTGTTTTTCAAGATTGTTTTGCTTATGTTAAGACTGTTTTCATTTCCATATAGGTTTTAGAATTTGTCTAATTTTCCAAAAGTTTTAACATTTATTATTTCTTTAAAAAGTTTATTTGGACTGTGATTGAGATTGAGTTAAATCTGTAGATCAGTTTGGTAAAAAAAAATGTTTTAGTTTAAAACAGTCCACAAATATGGTATTTCTCTATTATTTTATGTTTCTTTCATTTCTTTTAGTAATGTTTCATAACATTCAAGGTAGGGTTTTGCACATTTTTCATTAGACTTATTGTCAGGTATTTGATTTTTTTTTTTTTGGTACAGGTGAAAGTGGGTTTTTTTTTTTCAAATTTTGTTTACTAATTGTTAACTGCTATTTTATAAAAATTCAATTAATTGTTTCATATCAATCTTATATCTTGCATTTTCATTAAATTATTAGTTCTTGTAGTCTTTTTGTAGATTCCATAAAATTTTATTTGTATATTATTATATCATCTACAAAGAAAAACAATCTTATTTCTTCCTTTCAATTCTGTATACGTCTTTTTTATCTCATTATACCAGCTAGGATTTTAGTTGAAAAGAGGTAGTGAAAATAGATATCCTTTCTTCTATCTCAATCTTAAGGCAAAACTGTTTAGCATTTCATCATTAAATAAAATATTAACTGTTTAAATAGATGCCTTTATTAGGCTAATAAAATTTCATTTTCATCGTAATTTGCAGAATATTTTTTTATTTTGAAACAGTTTTGACATTTTTACTAGATGGGTATTTCTTATTTTATCCCTGAAATTCAAAATTTAGGCTTATTTTTCATTACAGCCATTTTGCTAGGTGATATTTACTTCTAATTTGTCAATGTTCAAGTCTACAATTTGTAGTCACCTGAAAAATGTAATGAAAATATTACATTGTTTTGTTTTCCAAAATCATTATTTGGTATAGCTTTTTAATTTCATATCCCACTTCTTGAATCAAAATACATTTTAGGAATTCAGTTAAACTGGTTGATTGATTTTGAATTTCATTTAGCTATTCTTGCAGATCCCTAAGCAAAGTGTTTTTGCAATTTAGTGAAGAAAATCCCGCTGTGTGCTTAAGCTAGATGAAATGAAATAAAGATACAGTTATTCTGTGCCTAGAATATGTGTCTAACTAAAATAAATGGAGGTGTTCTGTCCTCTTTATTATAAACCAGTAGGCTACCTACGTCATGTTATGTAGTAAGCCATGGAAGATTTCAAGACCTCACACATCCCCCCAAAATCACAAGACCCAAAGTCTCCTAATTGAAGTTAATCTTTTGGATTAAAGCATTTCCTTCAGAAGACTCTTTTAAAACACACAAGACAATATGGAGGGCTAACTAAACCCTAACACTATTACCTTAAATTGTGGAATCATTCATTAAATCAGCAAGCTTTACCATGGGAAGCAGAAAGGAAGAGGTTAGAAGAACACCAGGTAGGAAAATTAAGTATTAATGAATATGAGAATTTTTTTTTAATTAGAAAAGCATGCCAGTAAGAGAAAATAAGTGACTCTCCTTAAACTATACAGGCTAAGCAGATTTGCAATATTTATTTGTAGGTGGACAGTTGAGAGTAGCCTAGGGTTAGGACATGCAGAAGAGGGCTGGCTCCTCACCAGACTGTTGATCATTCCAGAAGGTGAAGGGTCTCCAAAAAGGAGAGTAAAGAACACCAAAGGGAGATTTGGGATGGGATTCTAAGGAAGACTGAAAGAATAGGATAAACTTTGCTGACCCAAACAGTTTATCTAAGCCAACCCTACTGACTTTACTCCTCACTTAGAAATAAATCATATAACCAAACAAATATTTCAAACCAAATCTAAGTTATCCACAGAACATTTTGAATAGAGAAAGAAAGGTGACTTATTTCCAGGGACTGTTCCAAAATACTTCCCCAACTGATCTATCTCGTTTTATTGTCCGTCCCCACCTTCAACAACTTCAATTAGAATCATTCCCTTGAATTAGAACAGTGTTCCTCAAATATCAGTGGGCCATAAAGAAAGAGATCATTTCAAGAACCCCAGTGTTGATACTAGATATACTTGTTCGCTTGCTTGCTCATTCACTTGTCGTGTTCGACTCTTTGCAACTGCAGCCCACAAGGCCCCTCTGTCCATAGGATTCTCCAGGCAAGAGTACTGGCCGTGCCTTCCTCCAGGGGATCTTCCCAACACAGTGATCGAACCCTTGTCTCTTGTCTCCTGCATTGCAGGTGGATTCTTTACCACTAGCACCAGCTGGGAAGCCCCTAAATACACTTAGTGTTTTTTAAATATGTGCCATCATAAACCATATATAAATATTTTATATTTATAACTCAAACTTTAAAGCACAAAGTCAATTTAAGCTATGAAAATACAATTTATATTAAGTTAAATGAAAGAATAAGCCAATGAAAATCAAGTTTGCAACCTTAATTTAAATAGTAGCCGAGTTACTATTTCCTGGTAGCTCAGCTGGTAAAGAATCTGCCTGCAATGCAAGAGATCCCGGTTCAGTTCTTGGTTTGGGAAGATCCTCTGGAGAAGGGATAGGCTACCCACTCCAGTATTCTTGCCTGGAGAATTCCATGGACAGAGGAACCTGGCAGGCTACAGTCCATGGAGTCACAAAGAGTAGGACATGACTGAGTGACTTTCTCTAATTTAAAGGGATGGACACTAATTGTTAGTCAAACATCAGAAAACATTTCAGTTCAGTTCAGTCGCTCAGTCATGTCCGACTCTTTGCGACCCCATGAATCACAGCACGCCAGGCCTCCCTGTCCAACACCAACTCCCGGAGTTCACTCAAACTCATGTCCATCAAGTCGGTGATGCCATCCAGCCATCTCATTCTCGGTCTTCCCCTTCTCCTCCTGCCCCCAATCCTTCCCAGCACCAGAGTCTTTTCCAGTGAGTCAACTCATTGCATGACGTGGCCAAAGTATTGGAGCTTTAGCATCAGTCCTTCCAATGAACACCCAGGATTGATCTCCTTTAGAATGGACTGGTTGGATCTCCTTGCAGTCCAAGGGACTCTCAAGAGTCTTCTCCAGCACCACAGTTCAAAAACATCCATTCTTCAGCAATCAGCCTTCTTCACAGTCCAACTCTCACATCCATACATGACCACTGGAAAAACCATAGCCTTGACTAGACGGACCTTTGTTGGCAAAGTAATGTCTCTGCTTTTTAATATACTATCTAGGTTGGTCATAAAACATTTATTCCTATGCAATTGGTTGTTTTGAGTCCAGTATGTCTGAAGTGTAAGGCATTGAATAGTGGCTCAATTTCTCCATCACTGGTCTCCACAGGAAATACTGTGAAATCTATAGAAATATGTATCACAATCTATAATGTGAGATAGGTAACTAATTAAAATTATAATTTCTATATCTCATATTACTTTACGAGTCTAAGAAGCCCTTTCCACCAGGCTGGCAGCACAAGTAAAATCTCAGACTTCCAGGAGCTCACCCCCATAACAGCTACAAACTGTTTCCTTGTGCCAATGCCTCAGGGAATTAGGGAGATGGAGCCAGCTCTGGACCATCAGTCCTCACAGATTGCCACTGGGAAGCTTGTCATGCCTTTCTGCTCAATCTCAAACAAGCTACCATTCCTGTGTCATGCTTTTCTGAGGTTGCCTATGATCTGACTTCACCCTACATACCATGCAGTCTCACTTTCTGAGCAAACACTTGCCCCCTCCCATAGCAAAACTATAGGAGACCTAAGTAGAGTTTCCCCAGTTCCTAGAACCCACATTTCCTACTGAATCCTCCCATAAAATGGACAGGATCTATACTCTGTTCTAGGTGCATTCCTCCAATTCAGAGAACCAGAGAGGGTCTGAATTCTGAGCTGGAGGAAACACTGAGAGAAAGAAACACATACATACACACACACACACACACACACACACACAAACACACACAGAAGGTTGGCCTCGTCCACATGCCATCTCTTGCCACTGAGCCTCAGGTGCCTCTTCTTCAAAATGAATAGCAAACGAGATGATGTATGTAATGATTCTGGCATGGTGTAGCAGTTCAAAAATCTATCATTACTATCATTATTATACCATGGACTTCCAAGTAAGACCAGTGTCACCTAAGCTTCAGTGAGCAGCATTCATTAAGCTGTGGAAAATTACAGCTGGATCCACAGCAGCTTCACAGTAGAGACACAATGTTCTCTTTGCCTTCAAGTACTTAAACGGAAGAACTCTAGACTATCTAAACTACAATTTTTGAGAGGTATAGAAAGAGGTAGAAATCAAAATGCCCGAGTCCTTGACCCAGTTTGCGTTAGGTATTTGCTGTAGTTCGTAAGTTCATGTTCTGACTGCTCTGAGACTCAGGTTACTCCTTAAGGCGGAGAGACCCTGATGCGGGAAAGATTGAAGGCGGGAGGAGAGAGGGATGACAGAGGAGGAGATGGTTGGATGGCATCACCGACATGAGTTTGAGCGAGTTCCACGAGATGGTGAAGGACAGGGAAGCCTACCGTACTACAGTCCCTGGGGTCGCAAAGAGTTGGACACGACTGAGTGAGTGAACAACAATAAATGTTTTCTATTTCACCTACCTCAAGGATTATTCTAATACTAGATAAAGTGTATCAGGGCACTCAGAAACATAAGGAATTGGTCGTGATTTTCAAAATCAAAGCAACACCTCGTCCAGTTCTCTTATTTTACAGAGGACAAGACAGAATCCCGGAGAGAGAGCTGGGGCTTGCCCTGAAAGTTAAAGGTCTCTCTTCAGGTTGTGGGCATCAACCATCCCCCAACTTCACCTTCTTTCTTCCTTTCTTCCTCCCTTTCTCTCTCTCTCCTCTCTCCCTCCCTCTCATTAAATAGGCAAAGCACCACACACACACTAAAAATTAAACTTAGATTTCTTGTTTAAAATGCCAAGGTGATAGAATCGGAAAGCAAACAGAGTTTACAATCAGGGGAGGTTTCATAAAGATGAGTTCCCCGAGCAGGTGTCCTGCAGTTCACAGGATCTCCTTTCAGTTCCCTGTCCATAGCCATTGTTTATGGGCACAGCAATAAACTTCCCCAACACTTAGCACTCCCTGGGACTTCTTTAAAGGGCTCCCCGCTCTCCTACGCTGCCCAAGAAGGCTAATTAATAAGCCTATCTCAGCTCCTTTACTGGAACCTTTCAGAGAGCTGCACACTTTATGAACCCATCAGTCGTTTCCTACTTTTCATGAGGTGGCTTATTTTGGTCAACGCGACACCCTGACACCTCGGCCAACTCATGAAAGCTTTCACCCTGCTCTCGTTTGGGCCTTGTTTACAGGAGAAAGTTTTACTCCCAGTACTTTGGACTTGGAGCACTATTTGGAAAGACTCAGCTCATAAAGTCTTGCAGTTCCTTTGTTGGCCTTATCATGACCTGAACGTTTTGTTAACAAAGCACCCTGTTAATGTTTTGACCACAAGAACTAATGTGCTTGGGGCTGATGGGGCTGCCAAAGTGGTGCTTGCTCCTAAAAAGGGAAAGTTTTAATTCTATTTTCAAAGTAAGTCATCTCACCCCTGCTATATTAGGAAATGCCATCTATCAGTCCAAGAAGCCTGCAGTGTGGGGGTGAGCGGTGTTGGGGGAGGGGTGTGTGAATTCCCTTGTTGTCGAGGCTTCCCAGTGTCACCAGCCTCAGCATCCTGCAGGGGGATAGGTGGAATGCAACATCCCTAGCTTTAAAATAGGCATGAAACTGGGCCTTTTAATTATAGAAGACATAAAGGTTTTCTCAATGGATGCAGCCTTGCTGATACTCAGAGACTGGGGAGAAACTGTAAAATAATAAAGGTGATCTGCAGGTAGAAAGACACAATGATTCAATTCATTTCCTGAATAGTCACTCTCAGCTGAAGAAATGGTCTGAACACTGAGTCGTAAGCATGATTTGCAAAGCTGTCTGCCTACCTGCACCAGGAGTGAAGCAGCGACCTCACATCAGGAGGAAGGATATTGCCCTGCTGTAGGTGCCCAGGGGAAGGAGTTCAAATCCTCAGAGGAGGAGCCATATTACAGAGCAAGGGGCTCAAGAAGCCAGGCTATCTCAAGCACAGACTGTGTAGTGAAAAATGAAATGAAGAGAGTGCTCCAGAAAGAGACTGCTGAAGACAACAACGATCAATTCCCATCAGCCCATATGCAAGCAAAGCAATCCTGTTCCAGATACGCCTGAGTGGGAAGCGGAGTCCAAATTCTCTAGATGAAAAGACAACCAAAAAGTGGAAGAAAGAAGAAAGTCTACCCCAAACAGTCTGGGTATAGATTAACTTCCTTGACCCTTCTGCTCTGTGGAGATTTGCAGATCATCTAAGGATACCTCTGGGCTTCCCTGGTGGCTCAGTGGTAAAGAATCCTTCTGTCAATGGAGGAGATGCATGTTCAATCCCTGAGTCGGGAAGACCCCCTGGAGAAGGAAATGGCCACCCACGCCAATATTTTTGCCTGGAGAATCCCATGAACAGGGGAGCCTGCCAGGCTATAGTCCACAGGGTCATAAAGAGTCAGACACAACTGAGCTGACTAAACAAACAGCAAGGATACCTCTACCTCATGAACCACCTCTTCCTTCCCCCAAAGCTTTCTCTCAATCCTGCAAAATCATATTCTTTCCTTCTTTTTTGCAGATTTTTCAACCTCATTCTGCTTTGATGAATCTGTGCTTTCTTGAGTTTATGTCACTATGTAATACTTCATTCTGTAAAGTTACAAAAGCTGTCATGTTTTATTTATGAGCTGGTTGTCTCTTATATCCACCAGTTTGTAGATTCATTGATAGTATCCAAGGAGTTTGTTCTTCAAGTATCTGCTGTCTGACAGGATGACTTGCTATGTTTTTAGTGGATCCTATTTCTTACCTTTAAGTGTTGACAAAAAGTCATTAAAATGAAGAAATCAGTGAAGAAAAGAAAGTAAGAGTAGTGAGAAGCCTGGCTAAGTAAGCTGTCTCAGTTGCCTCAGTTCTCCTGAAAACAGGCCAGACCCCAATATCCTCGAGTCAGGATACTGACATTAACCAGTCTCCATGCCCCACTCTCAGGGCCAACATGGCTGACAATCTTTTCTATTAACTACCGTAATCACAATCCCATGGGAACAATGGTACCCTTCTCTTGTAGGTCAGAGTTCACCTTGGTCAATTTACATTCCTGAACCTTTTAAGATTAAGTCTTCTTGCTTCATGGTGAATCCAACCTACAAAACACTTTGATAGGTAGGAATCTGTATTAAGGTGAAAATAGCTGGTAATGACCCAGGCATGACCCAAGATGCCTAAGAAATTTCCCTATCATTGGGAGTAACAAAACAGAATTTGGGTGATATATTTAGCAAAGTAATTGTCAATTAGCAAGGTAATATTCAGCAAGGTAATTGTCAATATTAGCAAGGTAATATTTAGCAAGAAATTAAAAAACAGAGACAGGAGGGAGGCTACAGGTCATCACGTGCATTTCCAACTATTAGGGTTATGGATTATAAATCTTTCTAACAAAAAGAAGAGAGCAGATTTTAGTGAGACATTTCTACCAGCTCAGTCATTGAGCCAGAAGGAAATTTCACCCATATGCAAAATTCAAATTCAAAGTAGTATTTCAAAGAAGTAATTGATAAAGGTATTTATATTATTAATCTTACAAAAGAGATTTTAAAAAATTATCTAATGCTAAAACTGAAACTCCAATACTTTGGCCACCTCATGAAAAAAAGACTCTGATGCTGGGAGGGATTGGGGGCAGGAGGAGACGGGGATGACAGAGAATGAGATGGCTGGATGGCATCACCAGCTCGATGAACATGAGTTTGAGTGAACTCCGGGAGTTGGTGATGAACAGGGAGGCCTGGCATGCTGTGATTCATGGGGTTGCAAAGAGTCGGACACGACTGAGCGACTGAACTGAACTGAAGGCAAAATTCTGGTAACATCAAGTAATAAAAGAGTTCTATGTTTTGATCCAGAAGTAATCACTAAAATATTAAAAAAGAAAAGCTCATCTCTCTAAATGTGTGTCCTATTTATGGAACAATGAGCAGTTTAAATCTTGAGAAAATAGTGTTCTTGTAAATTCTTATTACGTAAATAATGAAATAATGGAACATAGAATAAAATATAATTTGTTTAAAATTTTCCAAACAAAAGATTTTACTGCTTAGGGAATGCCCTTTGCGCTTTAAACTATTAAATTAAATTTTGTAATTAGTTGGGTTTTGTCATTCAAGTCTTGTTTCTGTTACATGAAAAAACAATGGGACAGAGCTTTAGTGGTCAGATTAAGACAAGCAATTCCCATGATTTGTAAACCATAGAACTGTGTGGCCAAGTGACTGAAGATTCGACACCTGCCTTAGACTCATACCAACCACATGTACATACAGTTGTTGAAGAGAGATAGACAACTCCTCATTAATTTTGCAATAGAATTGAAAACATGTATTCTTCTAGCTTCTATGTGTTACAGCTCTGGACTAAACTTGTTCCATTCTCTATATTAATCAATTTAAGAACTAACATTTTAGGAAACTGTTTATAAACCTAACACTAAAGTTTTCATGCCAGTGCGTCTTTGCTGTAAACATGATAAACTATCCAATGAGTGAAGCAGATTTACCTAGCTAATGGCAGCGGTTACTATGGTTTGGATTTCAGGGAAAATCCATTGTGTACTAATGAAACACAATATCTCAGATGCATATTCAAATTTGAAAGGCATAAAATACAGTGGTATGTATTTTTAAAATTTAAATACATATTCACAACAGGAAATCTGTGCAGATTATCTATGAAGACCAAATAAAATATTTCCGGAAATATGATTTCACAGGTAAATGATCAAGAAATACAATCATTGGTGCTTTGTCTATAAGGTTATATTTTATCCTAGTTCATTCCAAACTACCTTTAATTGCTTTATCACATAGTATATTATATTTGAATAAAGCAGGTTTGAATGTTTATTTCTGATTCAAGCATATTGAGTCTTACTTTTATGAAGTTTATAAAAATTCTCTTGCTCTTTCTGGTATTGAAAATGGTTTTGGCAAAATTCTATCATTTACAGAAATTGTCTATAACTGAAAAGAAACTCAAAAATGCATGGATCTCAATTTTGGTGATTTTTAAAGTTTTCTGCCTTAATTATTAGAGATCAATAAATTAAAATATGTTCAGATTTTCAAATGTTTAGATTTCATCATAATATTTCAGAAATGAGAAATTTTAAACTCATTTTCACTTGTTTGAGTGCGAAATGATTGCTTTGAAAAAAGATCTATGTGCTTCATTTTTACTTGTGAATTGTCACAGTTAATCTTTGCTGTGCATTTAGCCTTAGAAAGAAATCTTAGATTAGAAATCTGGCATTGAGTCTTTCACTTGTGTCATCTAAAGATATTTATCCCATTTAATATTATTTAGTAGAATTGTCCTATCTTGAGGGTTTTTTTTTTTCATGTTAAGATTGTCTAAAGAAATGAGATTAAAAACCATATTGTGAAAATGAACAGCCAGCAAAGTAGGAAGAAACCAGGTAAATGTGTTGTCCTGGAAGCCAACAAGAATGTGTTTCTGAAAAGAAGACATGGTCCACATTGTCACGTGCCATTGATTTGGTATAGTAAGAGTTCAGTTCAGTTCAGTTCAGTCGCTCAGTCGTGTCCGACTCTCTGCGACCCCATGAATCACAGCACGCCAGGCCTCCCTGTCCATCACCAACCCCCGGAGTACACTCAAATTCATGTCCACAGAGTCGGTGATGCCATCCAGCCATCTCATTCTCCGTCGTCCCCTTCTCCTCCCGCCCCCAACCTTTCCCAGCATCACAGTCTTTTCCAGTGAGTCAACTCGTCGCATGAGGTGGCCAAAGTATTGGAGTTTCAGGTTTAGCATCAGTTCCTCCAATGAACATCCAGGGTTGACTGATTTAAATTAGTTCAAGCAAAACTTGTGTGTATATCCATTCTCTTTCAAGCTCCACTTAAATAACAATAAAGAAGCAAAAAGAGAACCGGACTAAAACATAAAATAGAAGCAGAGATGACGGCAGGTGAGCAATATCAACAAAATGTTGGAAGATGGAAAGCTGATGGATGAACAGTAACAGATTAAGCTAGAGGAGAGACAGCCTGAAGCCTTACAGGGGCAAGGTCGTCCGCAAGAAGCAACGTAATTCCTACTGCAGTTCTTAGAAAGGATCATGTTCTAGAGGTATACCTCTGGAGAGTCAGGGAGCTGACGACAAAGGAACCAGGTGAAAATTTGTATAAAGAAAAAACCGATAATTCAAATCACTTCCCAGTTCCGTATACCTTGAGAATGCCCCTCCCACACTCTAGTAGAAAAAAAAAAAAACAAGAAAGAATAAAGAGAATTCTCTAGAGAGTTCATAACAGAGAAATTTAGTAGAGCGGAAATTGGAGCGAAGACTCCAGACTAAAAACCTAGAATATTACATTACAATGTTTATACTAACAGTGGGACTCCCAGATCTTTCTCCCATCAGGTTGTAGAAAGCTGTTATCCAGGTTTATGCTCTCCAAGCAGGAGAAAGGAGGAAGACTGCAACCAAAAGACCCCCAGACACCAAAGAAACAGCTGGTTCCCTGGTTTCTACCTGGTGACGCTAAGGACACGTATGCCATGCACACTTAAGCTTCCCATCAATTCTGAGTTCAAATAAGATCAGATAGAAAGTCTCTAGCATGAATGTCAAAGTCCAAAATGAATAAGTAGAATAAAGGTAACTTAGGAGAAACAGATATGCTGCCTAGAAACAAGAATAGTTGTAGCTTTGGTTCCCTGGGAAGCAGATGCTCAGATGGAGTCAAGTGTGCAAGATGCTTACTGTGGAGTGTCCTTGGAGGGGACAAAAGCAAGAGTGGACAGGAAGAAATCAAGCTGCAAGGGACAGTCCATGACAGACTCAGCCTCGGTCTCAGGGGTCACAGGAGCCTTTTAGAGTTACCCCAAGTTGGGTCAAGATGCCCAAGCATCCATACCCCATATGGAACAATCTTTGGATATGAATCATCAAAGAAAGCGGAGTGATCCTACGTGAGGCAACTCTCTGTAGCTGAGATGATCCTTGAAGGGCCAACAGCGAAGATTCTCTGCTCACAGCACTCCTGGAGTGGGGGCCATAGGGCCTTCTTTGAAAGGCCCTCTGGGTCCTGTACCACATTGTCCAACACAAAGACATCAGAGAAATCATAAGACATCTGGTGAAACACAGGAAAAATGTTATAGGTTTTGTCTTTTTTGCTTTTAATGTGGAATATTTTGAGAACAAAAAGGAACTCTTGAAATCTAAAAATAAGAGTGGCAGAAATTTTAAAGCAACTCCACGGAAAGGGTGGAGGATAAAGCGGAGAAAATATGCCCCCACCCCCAAAATAAAATAGTCAAATAACTTAAATAAAAGGAATTTGGAAAGTTAGAGACACAATTCAATTTTCATATCTGAAAAATGGAAGTTCTACAAAGAGAGAATGAATAAACTATAGCAAAGAAATGGTCAAATAACTAGTACACAAAAATAACACCAAAAAAAATCACAAAAAATATGTGTTTCCAGACTGAAAAATTCCATTAAGTGTCCAGAACAATAAATGAGAGAAAAAAATATTTATTTTTTGTATGAATTTCTGTACTTCAGAAATAAAGCAAAGATTCTAAAAACTTCCAGAGAGAAAAAGTAAATCCTATGTGCAGGATTATTCATTAAAGTAACCCTGGGCTTCATAAAAACAAAATGGAAGATAGAAAGTAATTGAAACAACACCTTTAAAATTCTGAGGGAAAATAATTTCCATCCAAAATGCCATAAGTAGCCAAACTTTAATAAAATATAAAGGCAGAAAAAAATACATTTCCTCTCATCCAGCTTTTCTTAGGAAGCATAATAACTGGGAAATGAATCCTCCCCACTCTAAAAAAGAAAGAATAAACCAGATAAAGCATGTGATTCAGGAAATAGGAGCAAAGACAGAAAAGGATAAAGACAATCCCCAATTTGTGGAGGCAGGGAAGGGGATGGCTAGTCAAAAAAACGAAATTCATGTTTTTAATCTATTGAGTAGGACTGTATACTTTGAGATTTAAAGCATGAATCAGTACTAACCAGATAAAAATAAGTTAATGAAAAAATGATACAACTCTTCATTTAGGAAAACAAAAAGTTGAAAACATAGGTCAGAGCACCTTGCTTAGCTCAGCTATGTGCAGCATTTGCATAGTCATAATAAACTTAACCCTGAACATGGGATGAACTAAAAAAGATGACTTGACTATATTTAGAGGATGAAGAAATAGGAAATATATGTCAAGTGGTATCGAGAGAATTGATAGGACTGGATTCTGTCCTCCTCTAAGTGGAAGCAATAGAAAATAGCTAAAACTTATTCATACATATACAAGAAAGTACTATATAAACAGGATATTCAGACATGTGGAGTTATATGTCAGAAGAAAGAGCTAAATAAATAAAAAATTGGTTTCATTTTTGCATGAAACTAGCTAGTAATAAAAAAGTGGTGGAAAAGGGTATTGTTTTTCATTATAAATTTTCTGTTGTTTGGCTCTATATACTATATATGTGTATTAAATAAAGAAAATACTAATTAATAATTCCTGTTTCTATAATAATTTTACATATAATCCCTGTGAAAATTCGGATTTATAATGCTGCAATTCACTCCAAGAGGAATGATCCCAAGTTCAAATATCATCTATGGGAAAAAAGAAATACATGAACTGATGATATTTGCACATCAAAGTTGGCTTTAATGATTTGAATTTGCATCTTAGTTCTGATAAAACACAATGGCTTTGCTGGACTTGACCCATTTTACCCTTTATCTCAGCTAACTTTTCTTCAGTCACCATTAAACAAGAAGAAGCAGCTGTTGGAATCTAGGTAAATATAACTTAGATTTCTCTCCAAGTTCTACATTTAACCTGAGTGAGTGAATGAAGGGCTGAAGGATTATCACATTCTTATGCTATAATTTATGTTTATGTCAGGCAAGGGAACACTGTTCATATATCAAACTGTCAAGTATTGTCACCTTAATAGAGTACACAATTAAAAAGAATTGTAACCACCATTTTAATGGGCTTCTTGTTCATTTATTTCATAGAAAAAAAACTAAAACTGATTTGTAAAAATAAACTACCCATACTTTGCCCCTTTCTCTCTTTTTAAAGTGATCCATCAAACAGACCATCACAAGTGTTCAGTAAATCTATTTTAATAGGAAAATTAGAGAATGGATCCAAGTGGAGAAGAGGTTGTTGTCTGGGTTCCTGTCATCTCTTTGTCACCCAAAGGTCACAGGAGATTTTCAAAGATCTTTAAATTGCTTACTAGTGTTTTTAAAAAAGATCTGGGTTCCTTTTTCCAAATAAGATAACCCACCACCTCCCTCAAGTGGTCAGTTGGATTCGTTTTCTGTTTCCAGAACTGATTTGTGGCTTATTTCTAAGAACTGTAGAGTCATGTACAATGGCTGGGCAAAATGGATTCTTTTCCTTTAATAAAGTCTTTGGCCTTTGGGATAAAAGAAAGAAAGTTACATTGAATTGTGCTGCTATTTTAACCTCTCTGTGTTGAGAGAAAAAGGTATTTACTGGGGCTAGCAGTTGTTCACGGGGCTTCCAACCCAGGGCTGCTCTCCATCCAACTCTCTCCTTTCCTGTTTAAGGGTTTAATCCAAACTTCATCATTTCTAGTTACTTAAGGCCTTGTAGCAACTTTTTTTCCACTAGAGGTGTTAATTCCTGCTTTCTGAACAAACTGGCCTTTCAGTGATTACCCACCACCCATCAAAACTTGTTTAGTAACGTAATTTCCTAACTCAAATGGCATACTTTAAAAATGTTTCCTCAGCTAGTCTCTGAGAGGGGGAGGGGGATGAGAACAGAGGCTGAGGCTGTCTTTCTGACAAACAACAATGAATGAAATTCTCATTAATATCTATAGTCAAATCCATTCCAGAGCATTTAGTACCAAAACTTCATTTCAGGAGACACTTATAAAAGTCACAGCTCTAAGTCATGAGGCTAATTACAGTTCTAACAATTCCCCAGAATAAAATATGCCAACAAAGATGTCTGTGGGGTTATTGAAAGAAAATACATGAGCTGATGTTACCACATAGTTACCATTCGAAGATATGAACGCTGTTTTTGCTGTTCATGCTTTTGGAAGTGAAATTTCTTTTTCTACTAGATTCACTTCTCAGGCTTCTGGAAAGATGGAAAGAAATGAGAGCAGACAGCCTGGCAGTCAGCTATAAGAGCAGACACCACTGAGTATAGTTTTGTTCTCTTTAGTATAAAAATAATGCTTATCCACAATTTTCGGGTTGATTTAGCTAAACTAGAAATCAGCTAAATCAGATTTGGGGGAGAGGGATATTGCTAAGTTTTTTCTCCTTCAGCCCCAAATAGAAGATAAATTCCTACTAAAAAATAGTCTGTCTCTCTGAGAATTTTTGGCTCCTCAACTGACTTTACAATGAAGCCAAGAACCTAGGAATGAAAAAATGTCCACACATGCACACAAAAGTATACTAAGCCTATGTCAAAAAAAAGAAAAAGAGCCAAGTATGTAAGAGTGGAGAAGATCCTTGGCACTCTAATCTCAAAATAGAACAAGACGGAACAGGGTGTCATTCTTCCATACTTCAGTCTACTCATAGAAAACTGCCACAGCTATTCTTGACAGGGAGACCTGGGTTCATTTCCCATCACAATGCTATGAGTTTGAGACAATTGACAGACACAGAAAAGCAGTCAACGATATGAAACACTTCAATATACATGTCCTTGCTGGCTAAAGATCTTGTATTAAGATCAAGATGGAATCATCTGAGGCCAATCTGGGAAAGGTGGCTCAACGTTGCTAATAAAACAGACCCCTTTTGATACAGTGTTCTGCAAAAAATCACTTATCTGTGCTCCCGTTGCTGCCACCAAGAAAGAATGAAGTTGGGGCTCAACAGGAAGCTTCTTTCCTCTCACTCATTGGTTTTTCTTCTCATTCTCAATTTGCTCTTGCTCTGTCACTGTTTCCTCTTTAAAAAAAACAAAACACAATTATAGCATAAATTTGCAAATGTGACTTTACTGTTCACTCACAAAGAACTAGAAGGGCAGGACCATTCAAGGAGGGGAAAAGAGTTGGACCATAAAGAAGGCAAGAAGGCTGACAGTGAAAAATTGATGCTTTCGAACTGTGGTGCTGGAGAAGACTCTTGAGAGTCCCTGAGACAGCAAGGAGATCAAACCAGTCAACCCTAAGGGAAATCAACCCTGAATATTCATTGGAGGGACTCATGCTGAAGCTCCAATACTTTGGCCATCAGATGCAAAGAGCTAACTCATTGGAAAAGACTCTGATGCTGGGAATGATTGAGGGCAGAAGGAAAAGAGGATGAGATGGTTGGATGGCATCACCAACTCAATGGATATGAGTTTGAGCAAACTCCAGGAGATGGCGAAGAACAGGGAAGCGTGATGATATACAGTCCATGGGGTCACGAAGAGTCAGACACAAATGAGCAACTGAACAATAACACCCAAAACAGGAAATCCCCTTAGCTAGATAAAGCTTTAATTGAAGAGTTTTGACTTCTACTCAAGAGGCCTGTGATAATCCAAAGTACTCAATATTATTTCTATTTTCCAAGAAGGAAAAGTTCACTTATATTAACTTCCAGGGAACCAATATCTTGGTTCATTTTTTCATGTAAAGTGTTATTTAGGAAAGTGTGGTTGGGATAGTGTTTCCTTTAGGGGCTTGAGGTTGAGACAGACATCAGCGATTTCCTCATTTTATGGGTAGAATGCCATAATGAAGTTTCCATGTTTTGGTAAACTGAAGGTCAAGCCAGCCAAAAAGATGTGATGAGGTACAGATTCCAAATTCACACCCTAACATGTCTGGAGGCTTTTAGTGGGCTTCCTGAGGTTTAACCAACACAGACTCTAGGCCTGTCTGAAATTAGAACCTTCCTTTGTTTTCTGTGACTTATACTCTTCTGGGTTTGGGGCACTGGTTGCTTAAAGAAGAACTGAATGTTTGTGGCCTGTTGGCTCACCTTAAAGCCCACAGTGCCATTCCTGAGGGCAGCCTCTGTGGAGTGCGGGACGGTGGAGAGTGAGAGATGCAGAAAGGTGAGGGCAGAAGAGGCAGCGCCTCGGCCAGCATCCCCAATTTAACCTCCTGATTCCGGGGTGGGGTCTGAGATTCTGCACGTCTACTAAGCACCCAGGACCACATTTTGAGAAGCAGGGACCCTGGACCAAGGCTTCTAACACTATCTACTGAGAAGGAATACCTCCCCCATCCGTTCAACGCCCTCAGGAGCTTGCTATTTTTCTCGGACAAGAGAAACTTTTCCTGAGCCAGAGCAAGCTTCCACGGTAACACACTAATCACTTCTGCAGCACTCCCAGGACAGGATGCACAGCCGGAAATTCTGCTGGGTTCCAGAATGGGTGTCTGAGAAAGAAGGCACAGCAGCGTCCTCCTCGCTGCACCGCCTAAGGCCGAACGGCCCCCATCTCCCATGCAGGAAAGCAGGGTTCCTTTAGTCTTCCTGTGCCTTGTATTCAGAGAAGGATTCAAAATCTTCCGCAGCTTATTCTTTTTAAAGAAGCACATCACGAGGCTGACTTTCCATATGCTTCCCATCTCCGGGGGTCTCTTCACCCACTGACTCCTCATCATGCGTTTGCCCCTGCTGCCTTTCAGTCTCTCCAGATGAAATCCAAGATTCTCTGGTAACCGTAGCAGGACAACTCCTCAGAACCACGACCTTCCAAATAACCTTCTCATTCCTCTCTTGTTCAGAGGATGGGGAAGGATGCCAGAGAGCTATGTGAGAGTGAAGGAGGGCCAGAACTGTAATTTATATCTATGACCTGACAGAAAGGTGGAAACAGAGGGAATGTTACTCAGTGCTTTTTCTTTCCCCCACCGTTCTAATCTCTCCTCAAGGATGTTTTGCCAAGACAAAGCATATATTTTACATGACACGTTCCCCCATTTAAACTGTCTTTGCTGTAAACAGGCATCTCAAACTTAACAAGGGGAAAAGAACTCTTCTACTAAAATGTTAGCTCCTTGAAGGCAGGAATTCTGTCAGCTCATTTGCTGCTATACCTCCAGCAACCAAAACAATGCCTGGCACATAGTAGGTGGTCAGTAAATGCCTGTTGGTAGATGGCTAAGAAATCTTAGTTTCCCAACTAGGGATTGAACCCATGCCCGCCGCAGTGGAAGTGAGGAGTCCTAACCACTGGACCATGAGGAAAGTCCCTAAGAATCACCTACTTTAAAAACTCACCTCCTTGGGTACTTCTGGGCTGCCCACTCTCCCTTTCCCTGCCCCACCTACTAAGTTCTGACATCTTTTTACAGCAACCCATGTTCTGACTCTCCTCAGTCCACAAGCAAAATATACCCCTCCTGGGCCCACTTCCTTCAGAGCTTTTTTCTAAAAGCAAAATCATCCAACCTATTAACCCATGAACAAAAAAGCATTTAGTCTTCTCAGACACTTCTTTGCATATTACCAATGACCCTGACTAAAAGGAAGGGCTTTAACAATGGGAACTTGAGGCCTGAAGAACAAAGGTAGGGGAGAGCTTAATCGCTGGTGTTTTCACCACCTTCAAATAGCGCCAAGCAGTGCAGGTGGATTGTCTTTTTTATCCCAAATGGAAGAGGCTCCCAAACAAGGAACAGCTCATCCCGACACACCTATTAGGTTTCTTCTTTGAGCAGGACTGCAGTTCAGAGACACTGTGAGTTAGAATGCTGATCGTCCTCTCCACGAGCTCTTGTGCTAACAATTCAGACAACTCAAATATTTGAATCTGACAACTGGACAAAAAATAAGCCATCCCATCTCAAAGAGGACCCATTATTTCCTACTTCCCTCTGCAGTCTGGAAACAATAGAGAAAAAAAAAAAAAAAACCCATCCAGTAAGAAAACCATGTGACATGGAGTAGAAACTGAAGTTTTCATTAACCCGCAGCAAATTCCAAATACTCTCTGGAGAAATCACGTTCTAACCAGCACCAAGCCTACTTTTGTTCTTTAAATTTCCCACAGCATTAATGAGGGTATGAGAATTTTCATAAGGCTGGAGTATGTTTTAACTGGTTACACCACAGTTCAGCAGCAGCCTCGAGGGAAAAAGCACCAGAATGCCTTCAGAGTTTGTAGGTCCAGAGCACTGGTTCAAGCTGACTGCTTTTGCTGTCTCTTGATGGATGTGAAAGTGAAAGTGTTAGTTGCTCAGTCATGTCTGACTATCTGTGACCCCAGGACTGTAGCCCACCAGGCTCCTCTATCCATGGAATTCTCCAGGCAAGAATACTGGAGTGGGGAGGGAGGCTCAAGAGGGAGGGAACATATGTGTACCTATGGCTGACTCATGCTGATGTGTGACAGAAAACAACAAAATTGTGTAAAGCAATTATCCTTCCATTATAAGAAGAAATAAATTTAAAAAAAAAGAATACTGGAGTGGGGTGCCAGTTCCTTCTCTGGGGGATCTTCCCAACCCAGGAATACAACCCAAATCTCCTGCACTGCAAGACAGATTCTTTACCTTCTGAGCCACCAGTGAAGCCCCTCTTGATGTATGCTGCTGCTGCTGCTAAGTCACTTCAGTCGTGTCCAACTCTGTGCGACCCCATAGATGGCAGCACAACAGGCTCTCCTGTCCCTGGGATTCTCCAGGCAAGAACACTGGAGTGGGCTGCCATTTCCTTCTCCAATGTGTGAAAGTGAAAAGTGAAAGTGAAGTCGCTCAGTCATGTCTGACTTATAGAGATTCCATGGACTGCAGCCTACCAGGCTCCTCCATCCATGGGATTTTCCAGGCAAGACTACTGGAGTGGCTTGCCATTGCCTTCTCCGCTCTTGATGTATAGATTGACTCAAAAGCCATGGTTATAAATTAGAAGGTACTAATGATTTACAATCAGAAAGATTCCAGACCCATGAAATGAAACTGATGTTTATAAGAATCAGTCTTATTCTTAATATATATGCATATATATATACACTGAGGGCTTCCCCAGTGATACAGAGGTAAATAATTTGCCTGCAATGCAGGAGACATGGGTTCCATCCCTGGGTTGGGAAGATCCCTTGGAGAAGGAAATGGCAACCCACTCCAGTACCCTTGCCTGGAAAATCCCATGGACAGAGGAACCTGGAAGACTATACTCCATGGGGTCGCAAAAGGGTCAGATGTGACTTAGCGACTAAATAACAACAACAACATATACACAACAGGTATTATATTAAACATAAGGTGAAGGTATCTGCTCGGTTTTTTTTCATGCAGCTAAATTTTAACGTCACAAAACATACCTCTATCTGACATCATGGTTTCAAAGACTTAGAAAAATCCAAACACCCTAAGAAGTGTAGGGGAAACAAATAGTTTGATTTGCTTGATTTCCAAGTTTAACCTATATTTCTGTACCTCCTACCACTCAGGTACACCCAGTACCACCACCCTCTCATCCTACCTCAACAGAAACCCGGGGAAGACATTTTCTCTTTAGAAAGTTCCAAGAAAATGGAGAAATGATACTTTTATATGGCTTTGGAATATGGATTATTTTTTAAATGAGAGGTAAGAATTTTTTAATATTTTAGAATTCCCCCCCCCAAAAAAAAAGTCAAATAAAATAGCCATACTGAAGTCTTTGATGTAAAGTTCTTCAACTTCCTCCCCTGTACAAAAGAATTAAGAAAGCTGAGGAGATGCAGCAAACAATGTAAAAGAAAGATTTCCTGTTCAATTGAAAAATATGTCAATTTAGAGATTTCTTTATCCGAAAAAAAAAAAAAAAAGAATAGTAACAGAGTGGTTTGAAGATGCTGTTGCAGTGATTCCCTACATCAACTGTGAAAAGGACAAAGATGCAGGAAGGAGCACACAGCGGTGCCAACACTAGGAAGACACATTTCTTTGCGAGAGAGGACACAGCTGAATAAAAAGTTTTCTACTTTGCAGTTGTGACCAGGGCTACAATAAATCCATGAGCAAATATTTACTGATTCTTCACGAGACTCTGAGCAATGTGTGATGAAGCGTATAGTGACCAGAGACTCACTGGAGACCTGACACAGTGAGACCACCACCCAGCCTTTACTAAGGATTCTGCCTGGGGTTCTGCCACATGGTGGGAAAGACAGATGTCCGACCAGATCAGTCCTTCTCTACTCATGTCACTTTCTGGAGTAACACTCAAGGAGCCAACCACAATGACATCTTACTCTGCTTCACACCGTACTCTCTTCTTCCATGTGACACTTGAGAAATTCCCCGTGATGACAGAATTTGGGACCCTCAGATAAACTTACTGATGCAGAAATAACTCAGGGTATAAAAACCGAGAAAAGAAGGTGGTGTACTTACTAAGTAGAATACTTTTTAGGAAAATATATTTTTTGCTTTTGATCAAAAAATTTGATCACTTCAAAAATATGATCATTTGTTCATGTTTCTCATTGTACACTGGAATAAAAAAAATGGGCTTAAGGAAAAGTAAACAATTTTCAAAAACACAGTCTCAAGGTCTAACTTGGAAAACTAGAACATAAAAGAATTCCCCCATAATAGAATTGTTACAACTTCCACTCCTGTGACAGACTACTTGGTGACTATTACTTCCCCAGTTCTCACACTAAAAATATTTTAATGTGTTTTAGAAGAAAAAAAAAATCTGTTAGTTTCAATTTTTCTTAAACCAGCTATAGTTCAACAACCTGAAATAATTAAAAGTAAGTGGGGGGTCCTTGTTGAAACCCACTGCGTCGGGTGGACACTTGGACCCCAGCTAGCTGGAAATAAACCTCGCTGTGTGTCTTGCAAAAAAAAAATAAATAAATAAATAAAAGTAAGTGGGAACTTAATGTTTGGTAACCCCATCATAGCATATGGCTTAGTTGTGCTAACCCAGGGAACATTAGCACCAAGTTATGATGAAATGAAACCATCCCACTGAAATATCCATCCCCATTCCCAAGACTCAGGATACAATGTCATGTCTATCACTGGCCAGGAGTTCCTTCCTTCTTGCTACCACAAACACTCCCATCGTCAGCAGAAGCCTGAGGGAAACGTGAGAAAAAGAAAGAAAAAAAAAAGTAAACCTTTTTTTGCTCCCACAATGCTATAAAAACATATATAGTCACCTTCAGATATTCTCTCCTAAACTCTTTACCCTCCCCCAGAATAATTTTTGGTAGGTTGAAGCAGGTAAAACCAAATACCTTGGAGTTCTTCTCTTTCTGTAGTAATTACTGACACTCATCTTCCCACCCACAGGAAAGCGGTTCTAATGGCACCAGAAAAGAAGGTAAAAAAAGTTCCAGTAGGACAACTGAATGGGTCTCGGTTGACTCATTAAAATCACCTAGGACAGGAAAACAATTCCCCAGAGTTTCTGAATTAGTTGATCTGAGGGAGGACCCCAAGGCATTGACATTTTATCAAAGATTCTTGGGTTATTTTTACTGTGCCTTGTAAGCAACACAGTTTTTACTTTTTCACTTATTGTACAGGAGACAGGGATCAAGACCATCCCCAAGAAAAAGAAATGCAAAAAAGCAAAATAGCTGTCAGGGGGGCCTTACAAATAGCAGTGAAAAGAAGAGAAGCGAAAGGTGAAGAAGAAAAGGAAAGATACACCCATTTGAATGCAGAGTTCCAAACAATAGCAAGGAGAGATAAGAAAGTATTCCTCAATTATCAGTGCAAAGATATAGAGGAAAACAATAGAATGGGAAAGACTAGAGGTCTCTTCAAGAAAATTAGAGATACCAAGGAAACATTTCATGCAAAGATGGGCTCGACAAAGGACAGAAATGGTGTGGACCTAACAGAAGTAGAAAATATTAGGAAGAGGTGGCAAGAATACACAGAAGAACTGTACAAAAAAGATCTTCATGACTCAGATGATCATACTGGGGTGATCACTCACCTAGAGCCAGTCCTGGAATGTGAAGTCAAGCGGGCCTTAGGAAGCATCACTACAAACAAAGCTAGTGGAAGTGATGGAATTCCAGTTGAGCTATTTCAAATCGTAAAAGATGCTATGAAAATGCTTCACTCAATATGCCAGCAAATGTGGAAAACTCAGCAATGGCCACAGGACTGGAAAAGGTCCAATCCCAAAGAAAGGCAATGCCAAAGAATGCTCAAACTACTGCACAGTCGTACTCATCTCACACGCGAGTAAAGTAATGCTCAAGATTCTCCAAGCCAGGATTCAGCAATACGTGAACCGTGAACCGAACTTCCAGATTTTAGAAAAGGCCAAGGAACCAGAGATCAAATTGCCAACATCCACTGGATCATAGAAAAAGCCAAGAGAGTTCCAGAAAAACATCTATTTCTGCTTCATTGACTATGCCAAAGCCTTTGACTGTGTGGATCACAATAAACTGTGGAACATTCTGAAAGAGATGGGAATACCAGACCACCTGACCTGCCTCTTGAGAAACCTGTATGCAGGTCAGGAAGCAACAGTTAGAACTGGACATGGAACAACAAACTGGTTCCAATAGGAAAAAGAGTGCGTCAAGGCTGTATACTGTCACCCTGCTTATTTAACTTAGATGCAGACTACATCATGAGGAACACTGGGCTGGGAGAAGCACAAGCTGGAATCAAGATTGCCGGAAGAAATATCAATAACCTCAGATATGCAGATGACACCACCCTTATGGCAGAAAGTGAAGAACTAAAGAGCCTCTTGATGAAAGTGAAAGAGGAGAGTGAAAAAGTTGGCTTAAAGCTCAACATTCAGAAGACTAAGATCATGGCATCTGGTCCCATCACTTCATGGGAAATAGATGGGGAAACAGTGGAAACACTGTCAGACTTTATTTTGGGGGGCTCCAAAATCACTGCAGATGCTGATTGCAGCCATGAAATTAAAAGACGCTTACTCCTTGGAAGGAAAGTTATGACCAGCCTAGATAGCATATTGGGCTTCCCTGGTGGCTCAGAGGTTAAAGCGTCTGCCCCCAATGCGGGAGACCTGGGTTCGATCTCTGGGTCGGGAAGATCCCCTGGAGAAGGAAACGGTAACCCACTCCAGTATTCTTGCCTGGAGAATCCCATGGGCGGAGAAGCCTGGTAGGCTACAGTCCACGGGGGTCGCATAGAGTCGGACACGACTGAGTGACGGAACGGAACGGAACGGAACAGATAGCATATTAAAAAGCAGAGACATTACTTTGCCAACCAAGGTCTGTCCAGTCAAAGCTATGGTTTTTTCCCGTGGTCATGTATGGATGTGAGAGTTGGACTGTGAAGAAAGTTGATCGCTAAAGAATTGATGCTTTTGAACTGTGGTGTTGGGGAAGACTCTTGAGAGTCCCTTGGACTGCAAGGAGATCCAACCAGTCCATCCTAAAGGAGATCAATCCTGGGTGTTCATTGGAAGGACAGATGTTGAAGCTGAAAACTCCAATACTTTGGCCATCTGATGAGAAGAACAGACTCACTGGAAAAGACCCTGAATTGGGAAAGATTGAAGGTGGGAGAAGAAGGGGACACAGAGGATTAGATGATTGGATGGCATCACCGACTCAATGAACTTGAGTTTGGGTAAACTCCGGGAGTTGGTGAAGGACAGGGAGACTTGGTGTGCTACAGTCCATGGGGTCACAAAGAGTCAGACATGACTGAGTGACTGAACTGAACTTGTTAAAATAAAATTTCACCTATTTTTAGCACAGTTAAAGCTGAAAAAAGCCTTGGAAGTCACCTAGTTTCTGTTTCTCAAACCTTCATGAGCATACAAGTCACCTAGGGATCTTGTGAAAGTGTCAACTCTAAGTCAGGAAGTATGGTTATGGTGAGCTTGTTTGGTGCTACAAGCTTCCAGCTGACTCTGATACATTTGGTCTGAGGACCAGACTTTGAGTATCAGGGAAGTTCTTTACCCTTAACTTTCACAGATGAGAAAAATACCCAGAGACACTATGGCTTCTTGAAGGTAACACAGTGAGCCAAAGCACGAAATAGGATCGGAGCCTACATAATGACTTGTAGCCCAGGGTTATCACACAGCAGCTACCATGTGGGAAGAATATTCATTCCTTAAAAAATTAACAAACTTTTAGTTTTCTAAATAAAACTGGGGGAAACCTTTATTTCACTATGGGGTTTTGCCAATTTAGGGTATAAAAAGCCCTGATTTGTAAGTGGAGTACGTGTAAAGAGATTAGGAAGAAAACTGCAATCACTTCATGGCAAATAGATGAGGAAAAAATGGAAACAGTGACTTTATTTTCTTGGGCTTCACAATCACTGCAGACAGTAACTGCAGCCATGCAACTAAAACACACTTGCTCCTTGGAAGAAAACCTATGAAAGACCTAGACAAGTATTAAAAAGCAGAGACATCACTTTTTCCAACAAAGGTCTATATAGTCAAAGCTATGGTTTTTCCAGTAGTCATGTATGGATGTGAGAGCTGGACCGTAACAAAGAAGGTTGAGCACCGAAGAATTGATGCTTTCAAACTGTGGTGTTGGAGAAGACTCTTGAAAGTCCCTTGGACTGCAAGAAGATCAAACCAGTAAATTCGAAAGGAAATAAACCCTGAATATTCATTGAAAGAATTGATGCTGAAGCTGAAGCTCCAATACGTTGGTCTCCTGATGCCAAGAGCCAACTCATTGGTAAAGATTCTGATGCTGGGAAAGATTGAAGGCAGGAGGAGAAGGGGACAACAGAGGGTGAGATGGTTGGATGGTATCACTGACTCAATGGACAAGTTTGAGCAAACCCCAGGAGACGGTGAAGGACAGGGAGGCCTGGTGTGCCGCAGTCCATGGAGTCGCAGAGAGTCAGACCTGACTGAGAGACTGAACAGCAACAACAAAAGAGTCCACCTGGGGGGAGTGGTTTGTTTTTAAGCAAAAGGCATAAATATATGGTCAGGGAATAAAACAAACTGAACAGAGAAATAAGCAGACCATGTAAAATAGCACATGAGGGGAGGCACCAAGAGGCAGAACATGAAACAATAGAAAATAAAAGAGCGCAGACTGACAAAAGGAAAACAAGAATAAAGTAGAAGCCTGGAAAATTAAACACAGATTGTAAGATAAAAGGAAAATGCAGCATCAGAGAAAGGAAAAAAAAAAAAGAAAGAAAGCAAGGAAAGCCTAACGAGATGGAAGGATTCCTGGAAAAAGGACTGTATGAAATGAATCGCAGGAGAATACAAAGCATGGGAAAGGTGATTATGAGAGTCAGAAACAGGGATACGTATAAAATAACTGTTTGTCTGCTTTAGTATTAAAAACCAGAAAAGGGGTTGCATGTCATATACCATGATTTTAATATTTTTTCTGATCATATTGTCAAAATAAAAAAAAATAGTTTTTCCATAACCAACTGGAACCTGAAAGAAGGGCATAGTCTTGGGAGAATGAAGAACCCCTTTCAGGTGGCCATATCCTCCAGAAACAAAAAGTTGAAGAGAGAATGAGAACTAACTAATTCCAAGAGCATTCCAGTTTTCTTGTCCTGTGTCATATTACAGGACCAGAAATTTTCTTCCCTCACAAGGTGACCATAGTGGAATACAGGCTCCTTTGAAGCCCTAGTTGCAGGCACTCAACCATCCTTTGGGAAACATTTCCCCTTGCAATATATCTACAGACTAAACACGTATTGCCTACCTAGTTCTGGCGATTCAGTCAGTCTTTCAGACATGGGAAACACTGAATCCAGTTATTGTCAAATTTACTTAATTGTATTTAGCAAAGCCCATTTATTTATACATTTGCACTGGCCATTTCTACTCCCTTGCCATAACTCATTTCCATTACAAATTTTTGAAATTTTTTAAAAAATCACTTGAGTATTAAAATTTAAAAATTGTCGAAGCCTGCTTTCCTTTCCTACGGATCAGGGACAGCAAATTCAAACACCTTCAAGGATGGGCTTTGTTATGTTAATGAGTACAGTGGGCATGCATTCATAGGAGCACTGTATGTTGTGCTTAGTCGTTCAGTTATGTCTGACTCTTTGCCATTCCATGGACTGTAGTCCGCCAGGCTCCCCTGTCCGTTGAACTTTCCAGGCAACAATACTCTAGAGGGTTTTCTTGCCTTCCTCCAAGGGATCTTGCCAACCCAGGGATCGAACACAGGTCTCCTGCATTGCATGCAGAGGCTTTACCATCTGAGCGTGCTCCCCTTCAGTGTGGCTCCAGAGTGGCTCTGTTGCCATGCAGAAATGCAGGTTTGGTGCTGTCACAGGCTGGTTTTATAAGAAATGTGGATTCTTAGGTGTAATTGCCTGACTTCCAAATGTTGATAACTAGTTTTTATTTTGGTATAATTCTTGAATAACTGTTTGCAGTTCTCCTTTGCTGCGTGCTAAGTCACTTCAGTCGTGTCTGACTCTTTGGAACCCTATGGACCACAGCCCACCAGGCTCCTCTGTCCAAGGGATTCTCCAGACAAGAATACTGGAGTGGGTTACCATGCCCTTCTCCAGGGGATCTTCCCAACCCAGGGATCAAATCCATATCTCTTGCATCTCCTGCATTGGCAGGTGGGTTCTTTATCACTAGTGCCTGTGGGGGAAGCCAAATTCTCCTTTAGATTTTGCATTTTCTTTAACAAAGGTGGAAATTTATACTAGGAGATCAAAAGTTAAAAGGGTATGGGACAAGTGGGTTCACCACAAGTGGACCCCCATAAAATACAGCAAAAGTGAGTCATACTTTTTATAAGACATCTTTTTATCTTAGGAAACGGCAATTGTCCATAACAGCCTATATGATCCATGGGACACTATTGGCAAAATATGAGCCTCCCTATTAACACTTGTTCCTATAGCTCTACACATTGGGAGCGTTTTCTTTCCATTTACCAACGATAGGTCATTCATGTCTTTTACAGGTTTAACTTTGTTCTTGGACTTTGACTTGAAATCCCCTGGGTGAATCCTTTCTATCTAGAGTCAAAGTCGGATGGAAAAGCCACTGAGAAATGGTTACTCTGCACTAGTTCTGACTGTGCAGGCTGTCTGGGAGGCCCAAGGTTGCCCATGGAGGAGGAGAATTTTCATGGTATCATTATTCAGCATCAATATTCACTGATAAAGATTTAACATAATAACCTGCTTAACACTTAACATGATAACCTGCTCCAGAGTCTCCTGGAGCCCCACTGTGGCTGATTTTCAGGAGGCCCACTTCAGTCTTCCAAAACACATCTGAAACCATCCAGTGCGCATTCCAGCTGTAAATGGGAGGCACTGACCCAAGTCCAAACAAAAACAAAAATCATCTAAAACCTCCTTTCTTTCCAACATCAGAGACTTTTGAATGATATGTTTAGATTCTCCCAGGATAGAGTTCCTCCAGACAGGCCTGGAGGATTCAGTAATGGTGAGCATCTCAGCTGACTGATCAGACATCAGAAAACCTACCTGGAAACACTTCTGAGGTGTGAGAAAGAGGGCTGGCCTGCTAAGTGTATAGACACCAGGAAAACACACTTCTGTGCTGATCATTTGCATACAATGCAGAAACACTAATAATTAAACACAGACATAAACACAAGAACATTGTCTTCCCAATATTCACTGGTTCCCTCATTTTGTTTTGTATCTAGGCTGTCCACAGGATAGCACATTAATTTTTTAAGAACTAAAATAACAAGTTTACCAGGCGCTACCTATCGGTGTTTTCACCTTTTGATTCACCTTGGCTTGTAACTTTGTTTCAAAAGTTTGCTAGAGAGAAATCATCGAAATCAGTATCCTGACAGTATTCAATTTTTTGTAAATTGAAAACCAGTTACTTCTGTTAAGCTTTACCTAAAAGAAGGCTATTGGTTGGAGATGGAGGTGAGGTTCTAATCATCATTTATCTTTAACACCTTTTATAGCTCTCAGCAGAAGGAACAAAGCAGACGTGTCTTCTGTGTTCAGGTTAGGATTAAACATGTCCGGTCATGTCTACAGGGGTGGTAACAGGAGGGTCAGGAGAAAAGGAAGTGGTTCTGCCAAGATTACAGTTGACTAATGAGCCTCCTGGAAACAGTTTATGCTGAGCGAACTAAGCAGAAACACAGCTATGCAGTCTTGGTGAACAGCAGGTAGAACGATACCCAGGCACAAAGCCTGTGCTTTTACCTCTCCATTACCACTTCTGGCTTCCTTCCAGCCCTCCATGGACTAGGCCATGAGTTCTGGAAAGATAGTGGCTCTTCTTTCAGGTGAATAAGTTGCTTCAAAACAAAATATTTCAGATACACTGGGTGAATTTTCCCCAAATCAGTCAAGTGCAGCATGCCACTGATATGGTCATAAAGTGTGCTCAGTAATAAATAAATCCCTCCCTGCAAAACATAATCACTTTTTGTAAATTGAGTTGAGTCCCTCCAGAAGCTATGTTGAAGTCCTAACCCTTGGTAATTGTGAAGGGAACTTATTTAAAAATAGAAACCTTGCAGATGTGATAAAGATGTAAATTAAGATGAGGTCATACTGGAGTAGGCAGACCCTCAATCTGACTATTGTCCTTCTAAGAGAGGAGGAGACAGAAACACAGGGAGGGTGCCATGTGCCAATAAAGGCAGAGACTGAAGGGATGCAGCTGTGAGCCAAAAAACACCAAGACAGTCACAACCAGAAGGTAAGAAAAGGCAGGGAAGGCACTCCCCTGGTGGTCCAATGGTTAGGACTCTGAACTTCCAATGCAGGGGCCATGGTTTTGATCCTCACTCTGAGAACTAAGATTCTACAAGCTCCAAGGAGCACCACACACACACACCAAAAAAAAAAAAAAAATTAATAAGAAAAGTCAGAGAAGGAGTTTCCATACAGATTTCAGAGGAAACACAGCTCTGCTGACACTTTGATTTTGTACTCTAGACTTCAAAGTTGTAAAACAATAAATTTCTATTATTTTAAGACATCTATGAAATTAAAAGACGCTTGCTTCTTGGAAGAAAAATTATGATAAACCTAGACAGAATATTCAAAAGCAAAGACATCACTTTGTCAACAAAAGTCCATTCATTCAAAGCTATGGTCTTTTTCCAGTAGTCATATACAGATGTGAGAGTTGGACCATAAGGAAGGCTGAGTACTGAAGAATTGATGCTTTTGAACTGTTCTGTTGGAGAAGATTCTTGAGAGTCCCTTGGACTGCAAGGAGATCAAACCAGTCTATCCTAAAGGAAATCCACCCTGAATATTCATTGGAAGGACTGATGCTAAAGCTGAAGCTCCAATACTTTGGCCACCTGATGTGAAGAGCCGACTCATTGGAAAAGACCTTGATGCTGGGAAAGATTGAGGGCAGGAGGATAAGGGAACATCTTTATCCTCCTGAGGATGAGATGGTTAGATAGCATCACTGACTTAATGGACATGAATTTGAGCAGACACCAGGAGTTGGTGAAGGACAGGGAGGCCTGGCGTGCTGCTGTCCGTGGGGTCACAATGAGCAGAACACAACTTAGTGATTGAAAAACAAATGGCAGAAAATAGATAATAAATACAAAATCAGATACAACAAAAGCTGACTTCTCTTTCACATGACAATTGAAGGTAAGTGTTCCTGGTCAATACTCAGCTTCCAAGCTCTTAATAGCTTGTGGCTCTGCCAGGCCAGGTGCCAGCAAACTACAGCCCATCCCTTTTTTTGTGAATAAAGTCTGATGGGAACACAGTCGCACATTTACCCATTGTCTATGGGTGCTTTTGCACAACAGCAGCCGAGTTAAGTAGTTATGAGGCCATAAGACCCTCAAATTCCGCAATACTTATACTCTTCGTTTTAACCAGAGCATTACCAACATTTACATCTAGCCATCACAAAAAATAAGAGAACATGGAAGGCACAAAGCAGGTTCCCCTGAAAAGGCACACATCACTCCCAAATGTCTAGCACTGTCTAGAAATTATGTATGGAGCCACAGCCATTGCTAGGAAGACTGAGTAATGTAATATAGCTGTATATCCAGGAGGAAGAGAAAACAGATATTGGGGGAACACCTAGCAGGCTGCCCCTGGGCATCAGTGGAAGATGTCACCCACATCAATGCAGTAGTAGCAGCAGGAGAGGCCACCTATATGGGGATTCATGAGTCCAAGAGATTTAAAGAAGATATTACCAAAGGGAGTCAAAGCCAGGCAACAAATGAAAAGACAGAAAGATGTCCCATGGTTGCCAAGAACGCTATTTTCCAGAGCGTACAGGAGACACCACCTGGAGACTTACAGTAGTAACACGTGAGAGGAAGAGCCTTTGCAGGAAGAAGTGCCGCAACAGCAGATGCGGGGCTGTTGTTGTTTAGCAGCTAAGTCTTGTCCGACTCTTCTGCAACTCCATAGGCTGTAGCCTGACAGGCTCCTCTGTCCATGGGATCTCCCAGGCAAGAATACTGGAGTGGGTTGCCATTTCCTTCTCCAAGGGGATCTTCCCAATCCAGGGATCAAACCCTGTCTCCTGCATTGGTAGGCGGGTTCTTTACCACTGAGCCCCCTGGGAAGCCCAGGTGGGGGATAGAGCCAGAGAAATTGCTTTTTTCCTGAAACTGTCACTCTGCATTTGCTTCAAGCTTGATGTGACCTTGGCAGCCTAGTTTATACCAAATACAAAAGTTAGCAAAGCACATCTAGAAAATTTTTAAATTGCTGTACCATTTGGGAAAGCTCATCTCCCATTTGCCTGCAGTTTGGGGAGTCTTGCATATATATTAATAATTCAGGTCTGATTGAGGCTCGAGAGTGTATAGTATATAATCGATTTAGCCACTGTAAACATCAACAATTTCTAAAATTATAAAAAGACAGACAAGCAGACATTATGTGCCTCCTACAGTTTTCCTAAATACCATCTCTAGTCATGCCAAAGATATTAAACTTGAGTCTAACATTGCCTCTGGGCAAGCTGCCAATTTGCAAGAAATAGAAGAGGACAAAAGAACATACTAAACTACACCATGAGTGTGCAATCAGCAAAATCCAGACTGTGGGAAACTACAGATCCAAGATTCATGTCTTCAACAGAAACATAGGGAAAAGAAAGAGATAAGGGGAGGAACCATAGATTAAAAGGGTCTTTAAAACATCAAATTTTAAAATAATGGTCAAGTTTAAATCCTAGTATCTAAGAGTGCACATTCGAATGTCAAAACTAAACACACACGAGGAAGTGATTACTACAGAAATGAGGATAATAGTTACATGTAGAGGAAGGGAGGGGGTCTAGCATATAGAGGGGACTTCTGTGTGGCTGGCAAAGTTCTATTTCTTGTCATAGAGATGGTTACAATGGTGTTCACCTTAAAACTTATTAAGCAATTCATTAATGTATACACACATTCATTTGCAAGGGTCTATATCTGCATTTTATCTTACAATTAAAAAATGTAAAGACTAAATTATCAAAGAAAGAAAAAATGACTGAGAACAAGGTAAAGAAAACTAGAGTGATTCTTCTTTTTAATAAAATATACTCTTCATGCTGGGAAAGGTTGGGGGTGGGAGGAGAAGGGGATGACAGAGAATGAGATGGCTGGATGGCATCACCGACTCTGTGGACATGAGTTTGAGTGAACTCCGGGAGTTGGTGATGGACAGGGGGGCCTGGTGTGCTGTGATTCATGGGGTCGCGGAGAGTCGGACAGGACTGAGCGACTGAACTGAACTGAACTGAACTCTTCATTAATAGAAATCCGAGTGTGGATTTCATTCCTTTTCATCAGACCCATCTGAAGAATCTCCGTGGTAAACTGGTGACTTAGAGAAGATGTTGACATAAAGGGTGTAATATTTTTGCAATATTAAACCAATGTAGTTTCATCCTTGGTAAATTCTAAACCCTCATTTTCCTGTAGTTTTCCCCATATTCCCCACACCCTCTTAATTCATTGGAGTTCATTGCTTCAGGAAAAGGGCAGCACACAGCCAAGACCAGCAGTCATCAATCAGCTTACAGTTTTAAAATTTAAGTTTTTACATCCATAGCAAGACTATTGCCTGAATGCAAAAGCTTTGATTGAGAAAGGCTAGGCTTTCCTGAAGAAAAGAGCTCTACTGAAACTTCCCAAAGCATATATTTTATTTTGCATATAAAAGCCAAGCCTGAAGGACTCACCAGTGATTAAATGTTCTAGAGTAGAAAAGAAAGACGATGTGAACCAAAATCAATTTCTAGAAGACAGAAATTGTAGAGGTCAAACCATATCTGTGCTGGAAGGACAGATGTGAGAAGTTCACAACCCAACCCCCTGCCCAGGGGTCAAATCTCGGGGACAGAGGGTAACACCCTCTTAAGTTTGGGGGAACCTGAGGAGCCATTACTGATCCTCTGCTTCCAAGGGCAGAGACTTGACCCAACACAAAGCTTTCTTAAAAACTGTGCATTTCCTTGCTATGCACCTTAAACATTGCGAGTGATAGTTGCTCTGTCATGTCCAACTTTTTGCAACCCCATGGACTGTAGCCTGCCAGGCTCCTTTGCCCATGGAATTCTCCTGTCAAGAACACTGGAGTGGGTTGCCATTTCCTCCTCCAACATTGAAAATCAACTGTACTTCAATAAAATATATATAGATATATTTTTTTTTTTTAAAAAAAAAAAGCTCTACATTTGAAATGACATAGCATTCAAAATGGCAGCAGGAGTGGAAGTGAGATACGGTCTCCACAGCTGAGGAAGGTGCCTGTATGTGAATCTGAGGTTCATCCCCAGCAGGTTCATACACTCTAGTGAAGGGTGGAGAAAGAAACCAGAAGATCCTCATGGGAAATGTGAAGGTGCTCAGAACCTGGGTCCAGAAAGAACCTGCCACATTGATTAAGAGTCTCAGAATCAAAGGTACATAAGCAAAAGTTACAGAGATGATCAGGATGCTGAAAAGATTATCATGTGCTAGAACCAGGCAGGTCGGGCGCTGCGGGATGAGACCAGCAGGGACCAGGAGGACAGCTAATCCACTGCCGCTGCCATGATGGTGATGACTCTCCCTGGCTCCCAGATGCCACTGAGGAAAATGGAAAGAAACCCTTTCAGATGCCCTTCACTGAAAAGCAACTGAGCTTTGACATGAACGATGGCAAAGATATTTAATTTTGGCTGAAAAAAATCATTGGATCAAACTGAGAATACTGGGTTGGGAGAAACTGAGTTGTCTTTTCAGAGCAGGGCCTCAAGAATAAAACTGAGACTCTTAATTTGAGAAAAGAATATCACATTTCTGCCTTCCTCAGTTGTGGTGTATACATTTCTATCTACTACGATAGAAACTTTTCCATATTTCGGTTAATGCTATCAAAAAGTCGTTTCACCTGCTCTTTAAACTTTTACTACACACACACACACACACACAATTATGCACTCACACAAGCTTTGCTACCTTTCAGCACTGACATTTGGCCTGTCAGGACAACAACAGTATCATAAAAATTGCTAAGAAAACGGAATATGACATTTAAAGAAATTTTAAATTGCACAAACATAGTTCTCTATGTTAGATGACAACACTATAAAGGTTGAAAGCGCATTAGATGAGCGGTAGTCTAGATTTATTTAGATCTAGTAGATCTAGTTTTATTTATTCCCAAATCAGGAGGCTTTTTAAAAGAGGCAGATATCAAGGGAAAGTTTTTATTGCCAGAAACGTACACATGGCGTACACTACTCGTTAGCGCTACTGGTACTGATGTGGAATCAACACACTTGGTATCTGCCAAGCCACCTCAAAGACATCAGATGGTACCCGGAACTCCAATGTCACTGCAGTGAGAATGACTCACTTGACAGTAGCTTAACCTGGGCATGTCATGGGGAAAGGAATTCCAGTCACACATCGGGTCTTTCAGTCACACCCACACATGTGGTTAGCAATCACCAGCAGCACATATTTAAAAATATAATGTGCAAAACACGCAATGTGGAAGACATTGCTGAAAAAGCTAAATTAGGCATTAATAAGACAGAGGTGGTTAAGTGGGTGCAGACTGACAATTTGAATGGTTTTTTCCCACTTTATTATCCGTGATGTGGTTGTGTGCAGATTTGGTTTAAAAAGTTTATAAACAAAGCAATCTGCCCTTAGCAACTAAGAGATTAACCCAGCCAAATAAGGAAAGCACAACCACTAAGAGCTTTCCTAGTATTTTTTAAAGAAAGACTTAAAGTAACAGTGTCGTGTTAGTTACAGTTATATTTTTATATTATAATTTTTCCATTATCAATATTTATTCATTTGGGAGTTTTAGCCAAAAATGAAATATACCAACATATTTTGTTAACTTTCCTTTCAATTTTTTATTTTTTATAATTTATTTATTTATTTATTTTATGATTGGTTACACTGAATCTTCTTTGCTTGGCAAGGGCTTTCTATAGTTGCCACGAGTGGGGACTACTCTTTGTTGGGGTCCATGGGCTTCTCACTGCGGAGACTTCTCTTGTTGCAGAGCATGGGCTCTAGGTGTGTGGGCTTAATTGGCTCCAAGTGCATGGGATCTTCCCCTACCTGGGATTCAACCTCTGTCCCCTGCACTGGCAGGCAGATTCTTATCTACTGTACCATCAGGGAAGTCCTAAATTCCATTTTTTAAATTGAAATGTAGTTAACAGACAATATTATGCTAGTTTGGGGTATACTACTTAGTGACTTGATACTTGCATCCATTATAAAATGAACCCCACAGTAAGTCTAGTAACAATCTGTCCCCAGAGATAGTTATTATAATATTATTGACCATATTCCTTAGGCGATATACTACATCTTCATGGTTTATTTAATTTTAAAACTGGAGATTTGTACCTCTTATTCTCCTTTACTCATTTTGCCCCCCCCACACACACCCTTCCCCTCTGGTAGCTACCTGTTTGTTTTCTGTATCTATGAACAATCCTGTTCTCGCTTTGCTTATTCAGTTGTTCTGTTCTTTACATATTAACCATATATCAAGTGTAAGTAAATTATCAAACTGTGGCTTTACTCTAACAGGAATTTCAAAACTGAATGAAATAATGAAGACGAAAATTAGATCGGAAAACTTCTTTTTTGTTTACTTCAATCTCAAGAGTTTTGCCTGTTGGTTCCTACAAATTAGCAATCTTTGGACTCAAACATACTTTAAAGGACACATTTAAGTGTTTTGTTTTATATCTAAATTTATTTAACTATTTTTAAATAAAAAGTTTTAGACCTTTTCAAATGAAATCAGTTGTCCCAATAGGGGCTGTATAAATCTCATAAATGTTACAGCCTTCCTAGAGGGAACTCATTCGCGAAATTTCAGCTGATATTTCTAAGATATAATATCGCCGAACAATTAAATAGATTTTCAGTGCTTCCAATTAATATGTTTATAGACCTTTGAGAGGTTCCTATATGTTTAACAATATCTGGAATTGTGAAAATCATCTAGCATCATTCCCTCCATTTTGCAGATGAAGTATCTGAAGGTCTGAGAAATTCAGTTGCATTATTTGGGTCAGAGCTCGGTTTAGATTCCATGTCTGTGAAAACCAGTCCAGAGGCCTTACTCTCTCTTCCAGAACTGCCTCAGCACAATTCGGACATCACCCTTCACTGTACTGTAACAGCAGTGACTGGGGAAGGGTAAGAAGCACATGTAATAAGACAACAAATTTAAATAATCACATCAGCACAACTATCATCTTTCTCCCTAGACTGATATGAAGAACCTAAAGACTTGTTTGGAGCCAAAGTTGGAAGAATGTTAAAGAGCAACCTCAGTTCCAGCACCACTCCACACATAGGTCTGAGAAATAATTGTTCCTATTTCTTTTGTATTCAACCTTGGAAATACAGTTAATACTACTCTCATTGTAATCTCTTAATTCCCATTGTTTTCTTCTAGCCCAAGGCCAGTGTGTCTCAGTAATCCTTCCATAGAGTAACCATAATCTGCAATTTCTCTTTATAATGCTGGTAATCCTTGGATTTTTCCCAGGGTGAAAGACAGTGACTTCCCAAGTCAAGTCTTGTCCTTTTCTCAAATACACTATCAAGTCAAAGATAATTCTCTTTACCCACTTAAAAACTGAAGTATATTTACATCCACTGTTTATTTCTTCATTGCACATTTTCTTGAGTATGCTGATTGATTTTTTTTGCCATTTGATGAAACTATATTAACTGAAAAAGAACAGTACACTGCAACATAATCCACACTTCAGAAAGTCATTAAGTTTCATTCAGCTTGCAGCTTTAAACATTTTTGTATAGAAACACACACCCCACCACCATACTTACCTCATCCTCAAAGAAGGAGAGAGAAAAAACAAAACAAAACTGGAATATATGCTGCCTGCAATAGAGAAAGAAAGAAAGGGAGAAAGAAAGCTAGAGAGGAGAGAGGGAGGGAAAGAGGGATGAAAGGGAAGGAAAGAAAAAAGCATTAAAGTCAAATAACTAGGAATCAAGGATGTTTAGTTCTTATTTTAATCCTTCAATTAACTTGCTAAGGGATCTTAGCAACACGTCAAGTGAAGTCTCATAACTAAAATGGAAAATTAGGTAATTCTTTCTCAAAGAGCTTTGAGGTGTTCTAATTAGAAATAAAAAGTGCCAGTGCCAACCCGGAGTGTTCCATAGATTAAAATACATGAAAGTCTACTGGAAAGATAAGAAAAACAAAAATGCTGATGTATATACAAACAACACAAGGGAAAATAAATACTCTTTCAAAAGTAGAAAATGAGAACTAATAATTCTGATGAATTAAAGGCCTACTTAAAAAATTAGATGTGAAGCTTTTACTCTAGCCAATCATTCTCAACACCGATCCTGGCTCTGGTTATATCTCTATCGCTCAAAGTATTCAGGGGGGAAATGGAGCTGCAACTTCACAGAGCTGAAATGAACCAACAGTCTGCGGAGGCAGTGGTTTAGTTGCTCAGTCGTGTCCGACTCTTTGCAGCCCCGTGGACTATAGCCCGCCTGGCTCCTCTGTTCATGAGATTCTCCAGGCAAGAACACTGGAGTGGGTTGCCATCTCCTTCTGCAGGGGATCGTCCCAACCCACGGATTGAACCCAGGTCTCCTGCGTTGCAGGCGGATTCTTTACCAACTGAGCCACTAGGTGCTTGGCCAGGCTCAAAACACAGAACTTTGCTTCTTAGAAGGATTCTGGTGACCAAATGAGAACCCCAAGTTACCAGAATACTTCTTAGTTGGGAAAGGAGCGAGAATTCAGAAATAACCTGGGGTGTACTTAGTGACCACTGAAACACTAATGTTTCTTAAGGCAAACTTGGAGAAGGCAATGGCACCCCACTCCAGTACTCTTGCCTAGAAAATCCCATGGATGGAGGAGCCTGGTAGGCTGCAGTCCATGGGGTCAGACACGACTGAGCGACTTCAATTTCACTTTTCACTTTCCTGCATTGGAGAAGGAAATGGCAACACACTCCAGTGTTCTTGCCTGGAGAATCCCAGGGATGGGGGAGCCTGGTGAGCTGCCGTCTATGCCGTTGCACAGAGTCGGACATGACTGAAGCGACTTAGCAGCAGCAGCAGCAGCAGCAGCTTAAGGCAAACTAGGGTTTCTGGAGATGTGGAGGAGAAGCAGTTAACACAGATCCATGTTTTCAAACTTGTTTCTTGGGCTTTATAGATGATAGACAAATTGCTATGCCCTCGCATTAACAAGTGTCCCTTGAGCACAGACTCTGCACTGGGCACCACAAAACCAGTAATGAATAAAACAGTGTCTATGCTCACATTTTTTTGATATGGGATACAGTGATTAATATATTGTGCTAAGGGTTATAAAGGGCATATAAACAAAAGACCTAATGAGAAATAATTTAGAAAGTGAGGGTTGAGGTTTCGTACTTTGTAAGAAGCATACAAATAAAAACTGTAAAATGTAACTACTCACATGGCCATGGCCCTTTTTATCACTTCAGAAGTCAGAAGAGGTGTTTCTGAATGACCTAGTCCCTTGTCTCTCGAAAAGGGCACAACTGGCATTTCAAGGAGAACCTTTTTTATTGTACTTTCAAGAGCACTGTGGGACATTTGGTATCCAGTTCCTACTCCCCAAGTCCAGCAGCACCCCATCACCCCAGTCACCATGACAATCAAAAATTCCCCTGTCTACTTTCTGCAGGGAGACAGCATCTCTCTCCACTGAGAAGCACTCCTCTTTCCTGTCCTTTTTCTACACGTGTGCTTAAACAATACGAGCACCAATTAGCTAAGGTAGTGGAAAGAACAGAGACTTAACTCCAGTTCGATAAGAGTTTTAATCCCAGCTCTACAATTTACTATTGAGTGAGTTAGTGAGCCTCAGTGTCCTTGTCTGTTAATACAGGTGATACAGCACATTTTAGCAGATGATTATAAGGTTACTGTTAAATAACATAGGTAAAACTGCCTCAAAACATGTCTCGCTTAATGGTGGATGCAGTTAATTCATTTATCTCAACAGAGTTACAAAAGTAGAAAAACAAGAGCGTTCCTTAGCAAAGTAACTTGTTTAGAAGTTGACTAATGCTGGAATTCCATAGTAGCTACAGTGCTAAAGAACAAAAAAAAAAGCTGTGACAGTGACTGTGTAAGGGAAAGGAAACACAATTGAAAGCTGCTTCTCTGCCAGCCTCTCTGGACATGACATCCTGCTCCACTGCAAACCATCCATTTGGCTCCCCAGAAACACTGGCCCTAGGTCTGAAAAGATTCAGCTCAGTTCAGTTCAGTCACTCAGTTGTGTCCAACTCTTTGCGACCCCACGAATAACAGCATGCCAGGCCTCCCTGTCCATCACCAACTCCCGGAATTCACTCATGTCCATCGAGTCGGTGATGCCATCCAGCCATCTCATTCTCTGTCATCCCCTTCTCCTCCTGCCCCCAAACCCTCCCAGCATCAGAGTCTTTTGCAGTGAGTCAACTCTTCGCATGAGGTGGCCAAAGTATTGGAGTCTCAGCTTTAGCATCAGTCCTTCCAATGAACACCCAGGACTGATCTCCTTTAGAATGGACTGGTTGGATCTCCTTGCAGTCCAAGGGACTCTCAGGAGTCTTCTCCAACACCACAGTTCAAAAGCATCAATTCTTTGGCTCTCAGCTTTCTTCACAGTCCAACCCTCACATAACACTCATCAAAAAACTCTACTATGCTGATTCTGGCCATATATATTAAGGTGAGAAGAGCTCCCAGATGTCATTTGCTTTCTTTCATCTTTGCCATAATAATTATCATATGGTTTATGAAGGACAACCACACCCAGTCCCTTATTTAATTCTCACAGCACACCTGTGTGTAGGTCATAGCATCAATCTATAGGTAATATTATCCTCATGTTACAGATGAGGAAACGAATATGAATTAACTTAATCAAGCATTACGATAATAATTGTAGCAGTAGATGACATTAGGTATTTTAATGTTAATCACTATATTTATTAAGTAAGTTATTAACAATGCAAACACATCAACTTACATTCATAATTAAGTCACTATTATTAATATTCTCAATCTTATTTAATGGTGATTCACTAGATATCAATCACTCTACTAGGTGACTTAAACTTTTAACCTTTATTTAAAAAAAAAAAACTTTGCAATAAACACTATTCTTATCTCTATTTTTCCGGGTAGAAAACAAGCTTAGAGAGCTTAAATAACTTATCCCAAATATTAAGCTAATAAGTCGTGGAAACAAAGCTTCAACTCATATCTGTTTAGTTTCAAACACGTCAAACTATATCGCCTCTCCTAATATGCTTCCAGGTGAAGTTCAGATACAATGGCCAGCAGAACATTTCATTACAGGGGCTTTCATGGAAAATAAAGTACTTTGGGAAAGAATTATGTAGTTAAATAGATCACATAAATTTCCGCTACACTTAATGAAGGAGATAAAGGTAAAAATGCATTTGTAATATCTTCTGTCACTTTTACCCTTAGGTTGATAGGCTGGGCATTGAAGGAGACCACTTGTCTTTGCCCAGCATGTCCATGTCGGTCAGGACACCATGGCTTGGGTGGTTAGCCAACCTCTGGTCATGAACCAGACTAAACGAGAGGCCAGTGAGCAAATACCAGGAGTAGCAGCAAACAATATTTCAGTAGAGTATGAACAAAATGAATAAAACACTAAATCACTACATACAATTTAATGTTCAGTTCAGTTCAGTTGCTCAGTCATGTCTGACTCTTTGCGACCTCATGAATCACAGCACGCCAGGCCTCCCTGCCCATCACCAACTCCCGGAGTTCACTCAAACTCATGTCCATCGAGTTGGTGATGCCATCCAGCCATCTCATCCTCTGTCGTTCCCTTCTCCTCCTGCCCCCAATACCTCCCAGCATCAGAGTCTTTTCCAGTGAGTCAATTCTTCGCATGAGGTGGCCAAAGTATTGGAGTTTCAGCTTTAGCATCAGTCCTTCCAATGAACACCCAGGACTGATCTCCTTTAGAATGGACAGGTTGGATCTCCTTGCAGTCCAAGGGACCTTCAAGAGTCTTCTCCAACACCACAGTTCAAAAGCATCAATTCTTCAGTGATCAGCTTTCTTCACAGTCCAACTCTCACATCCATACATGACCACTGGAAAAACCATAGCCTTGACTAGACGGACCTTTGTTGGCAAAGTAATGTCTCTGCTTTTTAATATGCTATCTAGGTTGGTCATAACTTTCCTTCCAAGAAGCAAGCGTCTTTTAATGTCATGGCTGCAATCAGCATCCGCAGTGATTTTGGAGCCCCCCAAAATAAAATCTGACACTATTTCCACTGTTTCCCCATCTATTTCCCATGAAGTGATGGGACCAGATGCCATGATCTTAGTTTTCTGAATGTTGAGCTTCAAGCCAAATTTTTCACTCTCTTCTTTCACTTTCATCAAGAGGCTTTTTAGTTCCTCTTCACTTTCTGCCATAAGGGTGGTGTCATCTGTGTATCTGAGGTTATTGGTATTTCTCCCAGCAATCTTGATTCCAGCTTGTGCTTCTTCCAGCCCAGCATTCCTCATGATGTACTCTGCATATGAGTTAAATAAGCAGGGTAACAATATACAGCCTTGACACACTCCTTTTCCTATTTGGAACCAGTCTGTTGTTCCATGTTCAGTTCTAACTGTTGCTTGCCGACCTGCATACAGGTTTCTCAAGAGGCAGGTCAGGTGGTCTGGTATTCCCATCTCTTTCAGCATTTTCCACAGTTTCTTGTGATCCACACAGTCAAAGGCTTTGGCATAGTCAAAGCAGAAATAGATGTTTTTCTGGAACTCTCTTGCTTTTTCCATGATCCAGCAGATGTTGGCAATTTGATCTCTGGTTCCTCTGCCTTTTCTAAAACCAGCTTGAACATCTGGAAGTTCATGGTTCACATATTGTTGAAGTGTGGCTTGGAGAATTATTAGCATTACTTTACTAGTGTGTGAGATGACTGCAATTGTGTGGTAGTTTGAACATTCTTTGGCATTGCCTTTCTTTGGGATTGGAATGAAAACTGTCCTTTTCCAGTCCTGTGGCCACTGCTGAGTTTTCCACATTTGCTGGCATATTGAGTGTCGCACTTTCACAGCATCATCTTTCAGGATTTGAAATAGTTCAACTGGAATTCCATCACCTACACTAGCTTTGTTCGTAGTGATGTTTTCTAAGGCCCACTTGACTTCCAAGATGTCTGGCTCTAGCTGAGTGATCACACCATCGTGATTATCTTGGTCATGAAGATCTTTTTTGTACAGTTCTTCTGTGTATTCTTGCCACCTCTTTTTAATATCTTCTGCTTCTGTTAGGTCCATACCATTTCTGTCCTTTATCGAGTCCATCTTTGCATGAAATGTTCCCTTGGTATCTCTAATTTTCTTGAAGAGATCTCTAGTCTTTCCTATTCTGTTGTTTTCCTCTATTTCTTTGCATTGATTGCTGAGGAAGGCTTTTTTATCTCTCCTTGCTATTCTTTGGAACTCTGCATTCAGATGTTTATATCTTTCCTTTTCTCCTTTGCTTCTCTCTAAATTTTATTTTACAAAGCATCATACAATCTCAGGATTTTGTTTAAGTGCCTCCCTAATCTCTTTACAGTTGCAAAGAGAGAAATCCTGGTTTATGCTTTTAACTTCCTTCATTTACAGTCGTCAGCACTCATACCCTACCCCCTACCCGCTATCTCTCACCCCAATGTCTCGATAGCTCCACTTTATTTTAAATCCAAAGCTTCCCTAGAGGTTCGGACGATGGCCAAGTGCTGAGGACAAGAGGTAACTGTAGCACCGATTCTCACTCCATACAGTAGACCATTCCATATGATTTCCTTAATCAGTGAAGGAACAGCCATCACAGACACTACTGGTGCTTACTGGTCACTGAAGTACAATGCTTTTCGTTAGAAATTTAGTGTCATCCTTAGGAATATACCATGGCTTCCCTGGTAGCTCAGAGGGTAAAGCATCTGCCTGGAATGCAGGAGACCTGGGTTTAATCCCTGGGTTGGGAAGATCCCCTGAAGAAGGGAATGGCAACCCACTCCAGTATTCTTGCCTGGAGAATCCCATGGCTGGATGAGCCTGGTAGGCTACAGTACACGGGGTCGAAAAGAGTTGGACACGACTGAGCGACTTCCCTTTCCTTTCTTAGGAATATAAAGTCTTCCTATTTGCCCAGTCTATATGGAGTAATGCAAATATAGCTTTCAAGAATTAATTCCAAAATGGTATGCTTTAAAAGCAGCAGCTGGATAGTAAACTGCTCATGACTATTAAGGATTTAAGTGATTTGATATTATATTTATTGTTTTGGCACAGGTAACAGCTAAAAAACTCAATGAAATTTATTAAAAAGATGTTAATAAAAAAGAAAAAGAAGAGAAAGTATAAATGTTGCCAAATAACCTAGAAAAACAGCTCTGAAACCCTGCCCTTTTCTGTTATATGCGTACTCACACTTTTCTCCCTGACCTCCCTTCTCTTGAAACTTAAATTCTCCTTTGTGTATTCTAAATTCTGTCTACTCTTCTAGGTCCAATTCAGTCCTCACTTCTTCAAGGAAGTTTTCTTTTCGCCATCTGCTGGTCCACGTAAATATTTCCTTAACCTGAGGGCCTATAATTGAAAACATGGTTATTATCATACAGCTTAACATTTTAATATCCTTAAGTAGCCTCTGGGTAATTGGCCTCTGATAATTTTAACCCCTAAACTAAATATAAACATCCTGAAGTTATGGCTAATAATTATTATTAATATAAACAATCATAATAAAGCCAGCAGTTACTGTATATGGAGAACTTATTAAGTACCAAGTACATATAAAATGTCATTTAGTCATCACAAAAATCCTGTAAGGTAAATACTACTATATCCCCATCAAATATATGGGAAATCCAAATTATAGTTAGAGGACCATTTTGCTAGAAGAAGACAGAGCTGGAATTTAAATCCACTGCCTAATCCCACAACTTCTTTTCCCTCCAAAGCAAGTAGGCCAGTGTGTTATACAAAATATATCTCACGATGAGGATACTAAGTGTCTTTACCAGAGCTAGAGAACTACTACTGGGAAAGGTAGAAAATTCCCCAAATGCTATATTATGGATGAGGCTGAATTAATAAGAATAATAAGCAACTGTTGTAATTCCTACTTTATTTTGGAAAAATCCCCAAAGTCCAAATTACCCCAAAGGTCACTGAATAAATGCATACTTGCCATTGTGTGTATCTAGACTTAATCACTGGCACTTAATAAAGGTACCCCTGGTCCTTTGGGTGAAGGTTAGGTTCCCCAGAGGTAAAAAATTGAAGGGAAAAAAAAAATGACGGCACCTTGGTGTAGTTAGAAGAGAATCTTAAAACATCTTTTTGTAAAGGGCCACACTTAACTAAAAGAGGGAAATAGAGAGCTAGAGATACCCAACTATACAAAACACAGAACAGAAAAGAGTAAAAACAAACACAGAAGGCCAAGTGGGAAGGTCGTAATCCAACCTGAAACAGACTAAGGGTGCCACTGGCCCTGAAAGCCTCCCCTGACCCCCACTCCCAACCCTCCCTTTACATTCCTGCGTAGCCCCTTCTTCTGGGAACAAAATGCCTAGCAGCAGGAGAAGCGGTGCGGCCAGGTCTGTGACAAGGATAAATTGCCTTTTCTCCACTGGGTGTCTGGTGCTAAATGGAATGTTGGCTGTAAATATACTGAAGCCCCCTCTTCCTTTTCCTCTCTTAAAGCTTCTCCAACCTGCTAGTCCAGCATTCTCCTCTCTTTTCCATCTTATCTTCTTCTTCTATCCTGCTCTCTCTTTCTTTTCCCACTTCCCTTCTCTGTCCTGTGGAGTTAGGGGCTGTGAGGAACAGACTGAGATTTGAAATTCCAGCAACCATGGATTCAAATTCCAAAATGCTAACTTACACGCTTAGTGTTAAGTGCAGTGTTTGGGTAGTGTTCTGTTGATTCAGACCAGAAGGCAATTTCTTTTGACCTTTTTAAGCCTGTTTATTCTCATTTCTCCTTTCTAGAGGGCTTTACTAGTGGTATTTTTTTTTTATCTTCTCTTCCTATTTTTAAGTTACTTCTGTTTTCTTCCTAAAATCATCCTAAAGCCAGGACCATAAAGATACAATACTTTTGTTGGCAGTCTTTAAACATTATCATGGAGATCTGTATTTTTTTTGACACGGAAAGATGATCACTTAAAAATGAAAACTTATTTTAATGCATAATCACATAAAAAGTCATATATCAAAGAATATAATTATATAAAAACCAGAAGGTCTGCTATAAATTATTGAAAGTCTCTGGTTGGGGGGAATTTGGCTGATTTTTTCCCCCATTTTCCATATTTTCTTGAAAAATAATTTTAAAGAAATAGACATGAATAGCTTGACTGATCAGAAAGAAACAAACAAAAAGAATGAAAATAAGCTGTAAGCCTTTACTATCGTCTTGACAAGGAAACATGTCTGAAAACTGGCTGGGCAAGGGGGAAGCAGAGTGTAAGAATGTGGACATCCATCTGACAGTGAGACGGGGAGTCGGTGACAACATGCGAGTAAAAACTGGGAATGCTGTCACTGTCTGGAAAGCTCTGAGGAGAAGCAAATTACTATGTGTTATAAAGAAAAGCCTTTGGTCATAATAGCCACTCCAGCCATACAACTGCTTCTTTGCAGCCTCATTAATGCTGGTTCTAAATAACTCACATAATCAAAAAAGGGGGAAAGGAAAAGTTGGGCTGTAACCAGGACAGGGCTAAGATGTCTCTTCGCAAGGAGCATGGGAGGTTCTCACTGAGAAATAAATTGACTAAGAACCTCCAGTTTGGATGTTAGTCCTGTGTGAGTGATAATAACCCCATCAAATTCCCAAGAGGAAACAGCTATAGAAATAAAAGGAAAACACCACAACAATGTTTAAAGCTGAAGAACACAAAAACACTGGGCTGAGCCTTACAAAATGGAACAATGGTCCAAGTAAACCCTACACAGCGGGAGCGCCAGACCGTGAAATGGAGAAACAATGCTTGCTGGAGTGGGATTGAAGGCTCAAAAGCAGCTATTAATTCAAGCAAGATCAAAACAGAAATCTATCTATTCATGGGACATCCAAAAGATCATTAAAAACTAATTACTTTCTGTCTACCTCAATCCGCTTTGTTGCTTGGCTAGCAGATTGTTCTTCCTTACTGTCTGTCTAGAAGGCTGTGGAATAAGACAGGGTGTTCCAACTCAGATCACAGGGAGTCAAGTGGCCCTGTCCTAAAGCCCAGACACTAATTCGGGGTATTTCTAAACATTATCACAGACTCTCCACTTAACAGCACTAAGCTTATGGAGGCAACCAAGTGCCATCCAATCACGTAAAGTGATGTCATGAGTTATTCTGATTTCCAGGAAAAAAAAAAAAAAGACTGTGAGGAACATGCTGAAATTTCTCAAACTTTTATGCATAACCTAATTTTGAAAAACAAAAGTCAAACCCTTCTTTTCTAGGGCTATGGTCAGTGACTTAACATGTTGGTAATTCAGTTCTATTGTTCGAGAAGAAGCTACATAACAATAATAGAGACAACTTTTATTTCTTCTCCAAATCTGATGCATTATCAAAAAATAAAATCTTCTGCCATGCAAGCAAAGTTATTTTGTCAAGTGACATTGTCCAGACAAGTAGTGTCTTAAAATAATAATAATAATAAAACTCTTAACAATATTTATTTTAATTTGACTTTGGTAAATAATTCCATCTCCTTTCAACTAAAAACTTTCCACTGATTTTCCTTCAAAATAAAACTGATCTTTTCCTTGTATATATAAGTATTCTCCTTTAGGAGAATATTTGTTGTGGTCTTGGTTGCTTCTCAGGAAGTTAAGGGAATTTCCATGACCCACAGCTATATTTGTAAAAGAATAAAAGTCAATAGTCAGAAAAAAAATCATTTTTTAGAATCTTGTTTGTACATGGACTTAGAAAATGACCAAGGATAAATGTGATGCTATATGATCTTGGATATTAAGAACTCTTCTTTCCTGAATGTTTATCTACTGTGTTTTGGGGGTAAAATGCAATACATATAATATCAGTGCTTGAATAAATATCTACTTCTAAGGTGAATAGCTTCTATTTCCTGAGTGTTCTACAATTTTCAGTTTATTGCATATTAGTTTCTCATTTGATAGCTACCCAGTTTTCTCTAAGACAGATTTTTCTTATGGAAGCATACTTCTTCCCATTCTACAGTTAAGAAAACTGGGGCTTAGAACATTTATGGGAACTACCCATAAATGGGAACTAGCAAGGTGATATCATTTGTGAGAAATAGAGCCTAGAACAGAGCAGCCTCCTGTTAATGGAGCTATTGAGGAAAAGAAAAATTAATAGACATTGAGAGGCTTCTATGTGATACCTTACTGGTGCTTTACAAAGGACATTTCATTTTATCTTTATGAGACAGATTATTATTATATGATGAGATGGGTTATTATTATTCCTATGAATATATACCAAAATTCAGAAATTGTGAGAGCTCTCATCAAATTTGAGTGTGATTACGTTAGTCGCTCAGTCGTGTCCTACACTTGGCAACCCCATGAATGGTGGCCCACCAGGCTCCTCCATCCATGGGATTTTCCAGGCAAGAATACTGGAGTGGGCTGCTATTTCCTTCTCCAGGGGATCTTCCCAACTCAGGGATTGAACCCGGGTCTCCTGCATTGCAGACAGACTCTTCACCGTATGTGTCACTAGGGAAGACTATATTTACTATTTAAATGTCATCAAATTTACCCAGCTGAAAGTATGGCATAGTTAGAATTCCAATGTGGATTTCTGACTATGCAATCCATGTTCTTTCCATGATTTTTTGATGCCAATTCACCCTACAAATTGGGAGTTATAGTCTTGCATAAAATTCAGATTTAAGTGCTTAGAATACTCCACTCATTTTAAAACTAAATAAATTGATGTTTATAAATCATAATTTAATACAAATACAATCAAAACCAAATGCCAACAGAGTAGTTACAATATACCATGTTTATATCCCATCTTGCAAGGACATCTCTCAAGGACTTGGCATGGTTAGGCTAAAAAATAGGCTCCTTACTCCATAGACCAAGGCAAGCATGATATCCTTTTTCAACCACTCCTCCCCTCCTTTCTCCAATGTAATACCCACCATCTATCACCTATTATTCTTTTCCAGGGGAGAAGAATTAAGTAAAATATAGAAATCTGCTCATCACAAAAAATTCAGAGATCCCTACCAATAAACTTTAGATTTATTACTAGGTGAAACTTTAACTTTCTTGAGTAGAATAATGCAAGGAAGTATAAAAAGAACACAAACTTCTAATCTTGCATCTTCAGTCTGACATTTTAGTCAGTAAGACAAATGGTTCTGCTAAGAGAGACTGGAAACTCTTTTCCTGGTAGGGTTTAACAGAGAAAGAAATATCCAAATTACAAGAAAATCAAGACCAACAGTCTTGGAATAAGTCTAAGGCAACACTATGAGAAAGAAAAAGTTATTTAATTAACTAGACTGGATTTTACTTATGCTCAGTGTAAAAGAAACTTACCTTGTTAAGAAGCTCAAGCTAAGGGGCAAAACCACGTAAGTGCTGCTAAACAGTGGATGTTGAGCTAATACTGAATATAGCCTCTTTTTCCAAAAGAAAGATTTTATTTAGATAACTGTGTGTGGCAAACTTAACGGAACATCTAGTTTAGCTTCTTGACCTCATCTCCTGCGCTTTTCCTCTCACATCACCTTCACTGTCTTGCCAGGCTAAGGGTAGACAAGTTTCTCTCCATGCCAAATGCACTTTAGCTTTTGCGGCAGCAGAAAAACCTATAGATTTATGGTGAAACAAAATCTTCAGAACTGCTACTTTCATAAAATCACAAGTAAGTCAGAAAAAAATCATCCTAACTGATCTAAGGTGTGTGTAAAAACACATACTTTTGACTATTTAGTTTACTTATTGAATTGATTAGAACTACAATTAACTAGGTATAATCACTTTTTGTTTGTTTTGCTTTTAAATAAGCTGACCAGTCTACTTGTTTGATAACTCAAATTAGACAAAGTAGTCAACTTTACCCTATTAATTAAGATGATGAAGTAACAGTCCAAAGCCCCAGATTCAATTCTAATTACTTATACATTGAGTAAAACTCTCTTAGGCAAATAATAGTTTTCACTAAATACATTTTCTCTAAAACAAATGGATATATTAATAAAAACCTGTCCTTATAAGTTAACAAACACAAACTTTGGATGGAGGCCAATATGAGTCATTATATGTTTTAATAGAGTTACCCCTATGAGATAGCAAGGTATTATTCTCAATTTTATTGATGAGGAAATACACAGAGTTTAAGAAAAATAAGAAGTATTCTGGAATTCTCTGGTTACTGAACCTGGAATTGGGGTGAAAGTGAAAGTGTTAATTGGTCAGTCATGTATGACTTTTTGTCATGCCATGGACTGTAGCCTGCCAGGCTCCTCTGTCTATGGGATTCTCCAGGAAAGAAAACTGGAGCAGGTAGTCATTCTCTTCTACAGGATATCGTCCCAAACCAGGGTTCGAACTTGGGTCTCCAGCATTGCAGGCAGATTTTTCACCATCTGAGCTAACAGGGAGTTAGGGGTGGCATTATTTGAATGCATTGCCATCTTTTTTTTTTTTTTTTTTTTCCTACAGTTACTTGATGGCAAAATAACTTCATTCATTGTAAACAGCACAAAAACTGGAGTGAAGCATAGGTTGTTTCATTGGTACAAAAGATAAAATTAACTCAGCAAGAAAAGCAATATATCTACTTCTAGCTAGTGATAGGGGAAAGAATTAATGCATCTTTTGTTTTCAGGTGGTAAATTTAGTATACTTAGATGTATACTAAATACTTAGATGCAACACTTAGCCAAAATGGACAATTTTCCAGAAAAGATATGTGGATCACCAAAACTGACTCAAAGAAAAAGTGTTACAAAACTTCACAAATCAATAACCACTGAAGGAATTAGACTAATAACCAAAATGCTATAATCTGCAAGGAGATCCAACCAGTCCATTCTAAAGGAGACCAATCCTGGGTGTTCATTGGAAGGACTGATGCTAAAGCTGAAACTCTAATACTTTGGCCACCTCATGCAAAGAGTTGATTCACTGGAAAAGACTCTGTGGCTGGGAAGGATTGGGGGCGGGAGGAGAAGGGGACGACAGAGAATGAGATGGCTGGATGGCATCACCGACTCGATGGACATGAGTTTGAGTGAACTTGGGGAGTTGGTGATGGACAGGGAGGCCTGGCGTGCTGCGATTCATGGGGCCGTGAATAGTCGGACACGACTGAGCGACTGAACTGAACTGAACTGAAAAGGAACCTGATCTAAGTTTTTACTTGAAATTTTATCATACCCTTAAGAAACAAATGTATCTTATTTAAACTTTTCAGAGCAAAGAAAAAGATGACAAGTTATCTGATCCATTTTACTGAACAAATACAGCACTGATACCAAAACAAGACAAAGTATGAAAAGAGAAATTATGGCTCAGTCACATTTATACATGAAGATATATACAGCTTGAATAAAATACTAGCAAATAAGATTCAGAGATGTACTTTTGCAAATTAAATATTAGGACCAAATTGGGTATATCCCAGAAATGCAAACACAGGTCAGTATAGAGAATTCACCAATTCTCTGTACCGTACTTAATAGATGAAATAGTAGAAGCGGTTAAGAACAGAATAATACAAAAAACTATACAATACAATACTTATTCACTATCTTTGTCTATCCAAGAAAAAAAATGAGATATTAAGACCAAAAAAGATAGATAAAATGATCACTATTTGCAAATGATATGATCATCTTTCAAAAAATCTAAGAAAATCAACTTAAAAATTGTTAAAGTCATTAGAAAGTTTATTAAGGTGGTCAAATAGAAGTTGCAGAATAACTCATACATTAAATACAATTTACATTTTAAACCACACACATTTGTGAATAATCATAAATATATCTCTTGTAAATAAAGATAAAATGGTTTGGAAAGTTATACATCAAGTTACATGTTGCCACTTCTCAAAAAAAAATTAGGATTGATGTTAATGATGAAAAGAGATTGTAGCTTTATCTATAATATTTTTGTTCCTGTAGCCTGGATATATTTATTAGTTGTTCCATTATAAATTTATGAATGGAACTGAAAATATACAATAAATAGCTTCAATTATTTCTAACTATTTCAACTTCAAACATTTATTTGAATAACTTCATGCCATTTCTTAAAGTTTGAATTATCACTTAGTTCTAGGATAGCATCAGGAAAATAAAGAAACATAAAAATTGCAAGTTCATAAAACTTAACTTTGCTACTAAGTACACATTATTATTTTGAGTTAATATTTGTGAGAACTGATTTATTGATGTTTTAAATTTTCAATAAATGAAATTTAGGAATATGAAGGCCAAAGATCGAAAAAGTTTGTATATGTATACATATACATGTCTAGGTATATAACTTTCTCCACAACTTCACTAGCACTACAATATAAAAATAATAAACTAGCCATAAATTCAGGTCAGTGAAATAGGTTCATTATGAGAAAACGTTGGAAGTTATTATTCAAGACTATGACAACTAAAATTTTTAATACGATTTTTCAGAAAAGATCACTATATCATTGAATTTCTCTTTCTCTCTCGGATATATTAAACATCTGGTAACCAGGTTCCTTTCTGTAGTTGTCAGAGGCCTTGAAAATTTCAGAATGATGGACATCTGCTCCCAAATCAAATATGTGCATTAAAAATAATAGTAAACTCTTCAAGAATTCCATGCAGATTGATGACTCATTTATAGGCACGATGACATCCTGTTGTTAAGGACAGCCTCAGTGTGTGCTTCAGTAATAAATATTCTCTAGATGTCATTGAGAGAAAAGAATACAAATTCATTCTAAAATGGTAGACATAAAAAAGTATACAAAATTGCCCTGTCAAAGTTATTATTCTCCACTGACTTGTTATTCAGTCACTATGTTGTGTCCGACTCTTTGAGATGCCATGGATTGCAGCATACCGTGTCCTCTGCTGTCACCCAGAGTTTTCTCAAATTCATATCCTTTGAGTGCGTGATGCTATCTAACCATCTCATCCTCTGCCACTCCTTTCTCCTTTTGCCTTCAATCTTTCCCAGCATTAGGGTCTTTTTCCAAAGAGTCAGCTCTTCACATCAGGTGGCCAAAGTATTGGAGCTTCAGCAACAGTCCTTTCAGTGAAATTTCAGGGTTGAGTCTCCACTAATATTCTCCACTAATACTGCACAACAAACTTAATTTCCTAAAGAAAAGAAACAGTCTTTTAAGAAATATAATTTACTCTCTGTTGTTCAGACTATTAAGATCCTGGAGATTTTAATTTATATCAGTTGATGCTTAGCTAATCTTAACACACATTTTTATATCTTACTGTGAAATCAAATCTTATTTTTTACTCACTTGTCATCTGAAATAGATTTTCACTAACATGTCCACTCAAACGCAAGAAGAGTGCTGACAACTCAACTCACCCCAAAAATCTTGATTAAAGCATTCTGAGGCATATGGATGAATTGAATTGTAGAACATTTTTTTTTCTTGCTGAGAGTCATTCCTTTTCATTGGATATTGAGGTTCAATGAACAATATTTGTTTCAGAGTTGCTCAATTCCTCCCTGAAATGAAGCGACTTTAACTTCTAGTCATTATTGGTCTGAATGACTTTATTAGCCTCATTACTCTTCAGTGATATTGTCCAGTATAAGATATATACTGACTTTCTTGAAATCTCTTCAGGGCTTGAATTTCCTGGGAAACACTCGACAGATGGGTAATCCCATTTATATGTTTAATAAGTGTCCTAGAGTCATCCCTTCACCTAGTAGGAAAGATGTGAGGATTGTCAAGTAGCAGAGCATATAGACAACAGCAGCTCCTTATCTCCCTGAAACACAGGAAAAGGAGCATTGAGAGACAGAGCAGGCAGAACTCCACGGAAATGCAGGTAGGGAAAGGAAAGACAGTCTGAAAGTTTGGAGCTCTGCATAAACTTCAAAAGGAGTGTAGACCTCAGTCGTTGTGTATTCTCCTTATGTTTTGAAATTGTCTTTATCTCTTACACTAAAGGAGAAATTTTGAGCAGTATATATTCAGACATTTGACTGTGAAATAACGATTTAATAAATAATCAAATTTCATAGCTTGGCCAAAGCATACATGTACTTAGAAGTAACTGAAAAAAATGGCAAGAGAATAACATGCTCTTTCTAAGTGGAGTTTGGTGACTCTCAAAAATATTGTATATTCTCGATTTTCATCCGAACTTAATTATTTTGTGGGTTTCATTTCTGTTTCCAGCAAAACACAACTTCCTAGTACTGCAGAAGAAAAGGCATAAATGGGTTTTGTAGAGCTCAAATAGCTCTTTAAAACAATATCTTGATGAGTTAAGTGTAAATGAGCCAAAGCATATGGATTAAATGTCCTTTTAAATACACATGGATTTAAAAATTAAGGGAAAAAAGGTTTTGGCAAAATGTGTTTCAGATTTGGTTGAAAGAAAACGTTTGAAAGAAATAGTTTGAGGGACTAGACTAACCCAAAACATACCTGAGCTCTTCTAACCTTCTATAGTACAACCAACTCTAAAACATATGGATTTTATACTATAATTTCCCTACCACACCCAGTCCGAGTTCTGAGTTTTTCTTTCTGTGTTGGAAATCATTAAAAACAGTCATGGTGTCATTACTGTGTTGAAGAGACCATAACCTACTACTGTAATCAGTTGCAGTCAAAGAGAATGAATGTAACTGGTCATCACTGTGTAAAAATAATGGTATCATTTTTGTTTCAAACTCATAAAATTAACCTATATTTCACATTAATCTTTATTAGACAGTAAGACTACATCATAGATGCACATTGACATAGATATAAAGTCTGGCCAGAACATGAAATGGCAGGATATCCATGTTGTGACACAGTACTTAAGCAAAGTCAAGAAACAGACAAAAAAAGGTCAATGGGAGAAACACCAAAGCACAACTTGAATCAGGTCAGGTAATTTTGACCTGCTTGGAATAGTTCAAAATGTACTCATCTGATGCAGATGACTAGAAGCAAAAGCAACTGACCTATTTAGAAGTGGGTCCACTGAATGACAGGTCCTAGAACCCGTGCCACCCATGTCTTAGGTTTGTCTTCAAAGTTGCCACCTCCAAAACACACAGATGATAATGCTATCATTAAGCTCTTCAGTCAATGAGGTTTATTTCTAATTTGTGGTTAGGACTAAAACCATTAAAAATTTGTAGATGTCAAATAGATAAACCATTATTAGCTTTATGAATTTGTAAAGTTATCTGTGTTGCTGTCCCATTTTTTTCCCCATATAAACCCATAGAATTTCTCCGTCTCTATTGAAGAAAGTAGAGTGGTTAATTATTTATTGCCATTCTCTGCCAGATTACATTTGAAAAATAGCCATTAATATGAGTAAGTGACCCTAGTCATTATATCAAGTTGCCATAATTAGCAAGCACCCTCATCTAAATAATCTAGTTGCTATGCCACTAAAGTATACTGCATTTATTCAAAAACTTATGGATATTTTTCTGGATTTTTCCCATTTTATTGAGTTTATGACATATAATTGACGTACAACAACTATGCACATTTTAAGGTATCCAGCATAAGGTGTATGTTTATATACTGTCAAATAATTACAATAATAAGTTTTGTTAACATTCATCATCTCACACAGATACAAAAAAAAAAAAGAGAGAGAAAATGTTTTTTTTTTTCCTTGTGATGAAAACTGCAAGGATTTACTCTCTTAACTTTCATATATATCAAACAGCAAACTACAGTTATCATGCTATACACTACATGCCTAGTACTTATCTTACAACTGAAAGTTTGTAACCTTTGACCACCTTCATCCAATTCACCCTTTCCCCAGCCTCAGTTCAGTTCAGTCGCTCAGTCGTGTCTGACTCTTTGTGACCCCATGAATCACAGCACGCCAAGCCTCCCTATCCATCACCAACTCCCAGAGTTCACCCAAACTCATCTGCATTGAGTCAGTGATGCCATCCAGCAATCTCATTCTCTGTCGTCCCCTTCTCCTGCCGCCCCAAATCCTTCCCAGCATCAGAGTCTTTTCCAGTGAGTCAACTCTTCGCATGAGGTGGCCAAAGTATTGGAGTTTCAGCTTCAGCATCAGTCCTTCCAATGAACACCCAGGACTGATCTCCTTTAGGATGGACTGGTTGGATCTCCTTGCAGTCCAAGGGACTCTCAAGAGTCTTCTCCAACACCACAGTTCAAGAGCATCAATTCTTCGGTGCTCAGCTTTCTTCACAGTCCAACTCTCACATCCATACATGACCACTGGAAAAACCATAGCCTTGACTAGGCGGACCTTTGTTAGCAAAGTAATGTCTCTGCTTTTTAACATGCTATCTAGGATGGTCATAACTTTCCTTCCAAGGAGTAAGCGTCTTTTAATTTCATGGCTGCAATCAGCATCCACAGTGATTTTGGAGCCCCCCAAAATAAAGTGTGACAGTGTTTCCACTGTTTCCCCATCTATTTGCCATGAAATGATAGGACCAGATGCCATGATCATAGTTTTCTGAATGTTGAGCTTCAAGCCAACTTTTTCACTCTCCTCTTTCACTTTCATCAAGAGGCTTTTTGGTTCCTTTTCACTTTCTGCCATAAGGGTGGTGACATCTGCATATCTGAGGTTACTGATCTTTCTCCCAGCAATCTTGATTCCGGCTTGTGCTTCTTCCAGCCAGCGTTTCACGATGTACTCTGCATATAAGTTAAATAAGCAAGGTGACAATATACAGCCTTGATGTACTCTTTTTCCTATTTGGAACCAGTCTGTAGTTCCATGTCCAGTTCTAACTGTTGCTTCCTGACCTGCATACAGGTTTGTCAAGAGGCAAGTCAGGTGGTCTGGTATTCCCTTCTCTTTCAGAATGTTCCACAGTTTATTGTGATCCACCCAGTCCACAAATATGATCTCTTTTTGAATACATTTTGTTTTGTTTTAGATTCTACATATAAGTGAGATCATACAGTATATGTCTTCCTCTGTCTGAAAGTGACAGTCACTCAGTCGTGTCTTACCCTTTGGGAACCCATGGACTATACAGTCCATAGAATTGTCTAGGCCAGAATACTGGAGTGGGTAGCCATTCCCTTCTCCAGGGGACCTTACTAACCCAGGGATCAAACCCAGGTCTCCCACACTGCAGGTGGATTCTTTACCAGCTGAGCTACCAGGGAAGCCCATGAAATAAGTCCTCTGACTTATTTCATTTAGCATAAGGCCTTCAAGGTCCATCCACATTGTCACAAATGGCAGAATTTCCTCCTTTTTATGCTTTGTTTTTTATCTTTTATTGCTGATTATACATATGTGTGTGTATGTACGTATGGGCTTCCCAGGTGGCACAGTGATAAAGAATCAGCCTGCCAATTCAGGAGACACAAGAGACTTGGTTCGATCCCTGGGTTAGGAAGATCCCCTGGAGCAGGAAATGGTAACTCACTCCAGTATTCTTGCCTGAAAAAGTCCATGCAGGTGCCTAGCCTGCTACAGTTCATGGGGTCTCAAAGAATTGGACACTACTGAGCAGCAGCACCACCACCATATATCACCCATCAGTGAGCACTTCTGTTGTTTCCATGTCTTGGGTACCATAAATAATGCTATTATGAACATGAGGGTGCGGCTGTCTCTTCAACATCATATTTTCATTTCCTTCAGATACATTCCCAGAAATAGAATTACTGGGTCATATGATAGTTAGTTGTATTTTAATTTTTTGAGGAACCTCCCTACTGTTTTCCATAGTAACTATACCAGTTTACAGTCCAACCAACAGTGCATAAGGGTTCCATTTTCTCCACATTCTCACCAGCATTTATTTTCTCTTATCAAAGACTGAGATTGTATCAAATTGTATTATTGTATGAGGTAGATTAAATCTTCCTTCTAAGACATCCTTGAGGACATTGAGGATATCCTTTAAGAAAAAGAAATGGTAATCAATGATAAAAAAAATGTAAAAATATGGAAGAAAAAGAGTTGTGATCTAAAGCATTTTGCTAGAGAAGCAAAATGTCTGAAGAAACAATCCAAATTGCAGTATGCTATTCGGGGTCTAAAAGAAAATTCAGGAACCTGAAACTGATGTGGTGGTGGGCTGTTTGGGAGGGGAGGTGAACTTGCTCTCAATGAAAATGATAGCGTCTGTAACATGTGACTTCAGCTGACTGACAGGGCAATTGAAGAGATAAATGGTGGATTTGTCTTTGGGAGGGTCAGTCTGGCCTCATTCCTGTGCTCTAATTTCCTTTTAAAGGCGTGGTGGAACTGCAGCTTTATGTGTTGAGTTGAGGATTTACTTGAAATATACTTAGACATACTGCTTCTACCCAAGGGAATTGATGCAAGTTCTTAAAATTCCTGCAGTTCTTTCCTTGGGGAGCAAACACTCTATAGCTAAATCCCATAATGCGCCACTTTGCCAATACTGCTAAGCCCCAGATCAGTTATCTCCTCTGCGGACTGGGGTCTGTGGGAGTGGAAGTTTTAAACCTACAAGTTATCCAGACTGTGACAGGGTCAAAATTTGCTGTAACAGCAATTCTCTTGTCCAGGATAAAATAATTCCCTTATATTTTATGCCTGTCTGTTGTCTTCAGACATGGAAGCTATTATTATCCTTTCTGTGGTAGTTTTTTTTGTTTTTTTAAAAATATATTCTGCTTTGTTTTTCCATTGACCTGAAGTACTTTTCAAAAATGTGTCGATGTCTACTGAAGGAAATATATATATATATATATATATATATCCATGTAAATAGACTTGACTCCAAGGAAAAAAAACATTTCCCACTGCACACTAAGTAATTACAGCAATTCTTCCAAAGCCTAATATATAGTGACCAAAACTGTTCACATGATGTCTTGCAAACATATTCATGGAAAACACTCTGATGGTGGCTTCCTCTTACAGAGGAGCAAAGGTTCAAACTGACCTCAGATTCGAACTTCATTCAGAGTCATTTGTCATTGCTAATTTTTTCCCATGAACTGGACTGCCTAAGAGAGAAAAATCCCTCTACTCTTCTAGAAGAAATCTTGAGAGTTGGCTGCTGTGTGGTTAGCAGCGAGGTTGTGGTAAGCGTTGAGAACCACCATGTCATAATCATATGCTTGAAACTTTAAATCATGACTCTGTCAAAATACATAGTTGGAAAATTGTGGACCACTTTGGAGAATCAGAGATGTACTGCAGACTGACAATAAAACATGCTAGGAAGCTCTGCATTTTACCCAAGGTTTCTCTGGCAGAAATATCATCACATTCTTCTCTCTGAACAACTTGGAGCACTATACCCAAGGGTCAGAAGACCCAAATTCACCTTCTGGCTTGGTAACCTGCTAATACCTTTATAAACTCTCAGGTTTAATTGACCCTTTGATTTAAAACATCAAATAATAGTGGTAAAGGAATAAAGGGTATCACATGTATTAAATGATTTTGTGAGAAATGAGTTTCCTTGTGTCCACAATCATGTTCTAAGGCATACTGTTCTCAGAATACCTAGAACACCACATCAAATAAGAATGCAAACTCCTAAAGACCAATGACTCCATCGTTATTTCCTTCATAGCTTTCTCTCTTCCACCTTCAGAGGAATGTATTTCTTCACATATACAAAACTAGTACATAGCTTATCACAGATCAAAATGCTCAACAGATTTAATTAAACTTCTAATGTACTGAACTGGAATAGTTGGCACTCCATTATGTGAAGATAACGTCTCCCTCCAAGCCAAAATAAAGGTTCTGGCAGATCAGGGCATCCTGCTGAACCTTCCATTAGACTCTTAGACTCAGATACTGCAAAGACAACATCTCTGCATGTCACTTGTCTCCATTCGTGCTCCTGATGTTCTACGAACATGGAAATAGCAAGGCCAAAATCTCTCCCAGAACACAGAAAAATGAGCCAAAGTTTGCTTGTATGAAAGCAAACATGCAGAGCATCACAGAGTAGGAAGTGAATATAGCATATTGTGAACCACAGTGAATGAGTGATCAAGGTGTTCTAATAGGTGAAAATACAACTTTATATAATGCTGCTTAGAAGACGAATGATAGAAAATAGATTTAAAACTCATATAGGGTGTACTTCTTGTGCCAGATACCATGTCAGGAATTCATTTGTAATTTTAACAAATTTGTGATGGACTAACATATTTTCAGCAAAGTAGCAAAATACTGGGTTGGCCAAAAAGTTCATTCGGGGTCTTCCATACCATATAGCGAATCAGAACAAACTTTTTGGCCAAAGCAATAAAAGCACTAACATTAAATTGGTGCTGCTTCTGCATCAGGCAGTGTTCAAATACTTCACATACATCAACTCATTTAATTCTGATCATAACGCTAGCAAATGGGTATCCCCTATTTTATGAGTTGGAAAGTTGAGCCACACAGAGGCTAAATAACTTGTCTGCAGCTGCTCACACTGTGAGGAGTATAGAGAATGGGAACAATGTTAGACATAGAGGGAATCTCTCAGCTTTTTCTCAAGGAATATTAGAGCTGTAGGGGCTAGAATTCCGATGGAATTAAGCTTTCTTGTTTTATAGTTGAGGAAGTTAAGACCAGAAAGACTCGATGCTTGATCCAACGCAACATTGCTAATTAATGGTAGAGCCAGGACTAGATTCAAGTGTTCTCTGTCCTTTCACAACTCCGTTAGTGCTGGGAACAGTAACTCGAGATATAGGAAAAGACTCTTCCCTCTTAAAAACTGTGTTAAAAAAAAAAGTCAGACAGATTTTCTTTTCAGCCATGCTCCTACATGTCCGGAGTCATCAAGTTTGTCATCTTCTCAGGGTAATGGTCATGATCTGTAGCTTTCCAAGTGACTTCATTACACTCTCATTGGAGTGATTTAATGAGAGCTAAGCTTATCACCAAAAAATAGATGCTTTTGAACTATGGTGTCGGATAAGACTCTTGAGAGTCCCTTGGACTGCAAGGAGATCCAACCAGTCCATTCTAAAGGAGATCAGTCCTGGGTGTTCATTGGAAGGACTGATGCTAAAGCTGAAACTCCAATACTTTGGCCACCTCATGGGAAGAGTTGACTCACTGGAAAAGACTCTGACGCTGGGAGGGATTGGGGGCAGGAGGAGAAGGGGACAACAGAGAATGAGGTGGCTGGATGGCATCACCGACTCAATGGACATGAGTTTGAGTGAACTCCGGGAGTTGGTGATGGACAGGGAGGCCTGGCGTGCTGTGATTCATAGGGTCGCAAAGAGTCGGACACGGCTGAGCGACAGAACTGAACTGAGCATATTAACTGCTAGACCAGACTTGTGGTGAATAAATGGAATGAGTTTATGATAAAAATAATTTAAAATCACAAACATTTATTGAGAATCACTTCATGCAGGGGAGGGCAGTAGGGGCTGTGGAGATTACAACAATGTACAAGACAGATTCCTTTTTGTCATCCATAGGAGGCAATGACATGTTCACAAATGGCCACGCCCTGGTCAAAGCACAGGGAGTGGTCCCGGGACACAGAAGAAAATGGAAAGAATTCAGCTTGAGAAGATTAGGTAAGGCTATCAAGAGAAAAATCAATGACTGAGGTTCATCCCATGTGATAGAAATGAGAATGAATTATTCAATTGTAAGTCCTCATAACTAGATTGTCCAGATTTACCATATTCTTAATTCTCAGCAATAATATGCAAAGGATAGTTAAATCTTTTGTCTATTAATTTGGAAGGATAAAAGGAAAAGGGAAAAGGAATAAATGCTATTTTTAAACTAGAAATTGGGGTCAAAGCTGATATTTGTTATGCTGTTAATTGACCCCAAATGATTAATTTATGGGGAAAAAAATGCCAAATTTATTTCAACAATGTGTAGCGGCATTCCTTGAGCCAAAAAAAAAAGTCTAATTTGAGTAAATAGAACATACTCACATATTAATATTTCATTATTCCCATTATAATAGGCAGACGTAAATAAATTCCTAGGTTATATAAAAGCATACAACAATACTGTGATGCTAGTTTTTTAAATGTGCAGGAATCACCTGCCATAACAATTTCAAACACTCTAGAATCTCTGGATAAAAGGAGACTTAAAAATCTCTGGTCCAGTCAACTCATCAGTGAATCAATCCCTTCTACAACATCCCCACCAAGTGGTCATCCACTTTATCCTTGGTTTCCCAGAGGTCCAGAATAGTCTCCTGGACAGCAAATTACAGTTTTAAACCAGTCTTTAAAAAAAAAAAAAGCCCAAATATGTCTCCATGGGTTCCTACTCATTGAGCCAGCTTCAGTTCCTTGTAGTCATCTGCTTTCTCTTCCACATGACAATTTGATGGCTCTGATGATAACTATATTCCTTGTCCTCTCTCAAACCATCCCCAAGCCTTCTCTTCTCCAAGTTTACTCTTCCCAGGTGTCTCAATCTTTCCTCAGCTAATATGTATGGCCTTAGCTTCTCACAATCTATCCTAAAGGTTCTCATGGGGACCCCCTCTAGTTTATCCATATTGCCCTCATTTGATGGTGTGTAGGTGGAAACACAATGCCCGGAAGTAGTGGGCTGAACACTGTGGGGAAGAATAAGATCAGCCTCTTTCCTCTAATATTGTCCTCCTACTACAATAACCTGGGCCTCCCAGGTGGCACAGTGGTAAAGAATCTGCCTACCAATGCAGGAGACACACAAGATACGGGTGCGATCCCTGGGCGAGGAAGATATGCTGGAGTAGGAAATGGCACCCTGCTCCAGTATTCTTGCCTGAAGAATCCTACGGACAGAGGAGCCTGATGGGCTACAGTCCATGGGTTTGCAATGAGTCAGACACAACTGAGCAGGCATGAACTGCAATACTCTAGGACTGTATTCTGTATTTGCCTTTATTAATCTCATCTCTTGAATCAGGCAAAATATAAGGTCACCGTATAGTTCCTAAAGAACAAAGTGTTATTCCCTTAGTTGTGTCCAACTCTTTGCAACCCCTGGACTATAGCCACCAGGCTCCTCTATCCATGGAATTCTTCAGACAGGAATACTGGAGTGGGTTGCCATGTCCTTCTCCAGGGGATCTTTCCAAACCAGGGACTGAACCTGGATCTCCTGCATTGCAGGCAGATTCTTTACTGTCTGAGCCATCAGGTCAGCTCCCTAAAAGAACAAAGATTTTTTTTTTCCCTAAGGAGGTGAGGAGAATAAATCCCTGTTCATGAGTTTCCATAAGTGAAAACCAATTATAAAGTTTATTTCACGTGTTCAAATCTATCTTAATATCTCAAGAATGTTCTGCTCAATGTAATTATCATAGGATCCTAGGGTTACAGGATGTCTGAACCCCCTTTTTTGATCTTGGGAGCAGTGGGCCTCAGCAGGGCTGAATCAGCTAACGTCCTGCAGAGATGAAAGGGTAAGGTAAACCATTCTTTTGAACCACCAAAGTTAATAGGAGGGAATAGGGAGTGACTGGAGGAATAAGCCAGGATGGAGTGGTAGAGGAATATCCACATCAAAATACCATAGAGAGAATATGCGAAGACTGGATCTGCAGGGAGAATATGAAGCTGAATAAAAGGAGTCATGAGCTCAGTCTTGTGTGGAGATTAAATGAAAGTGAAAACAAAGCAGAAACAATTTGAAGGAGGCTATTGGGGCAATTGGAGACAGTGATCTGGCATCAAGAGTTGGAGATCAGGTAGATGAGGAATTTCACAGAATACCTCAGAAGGCTGAAAACCTGTTCAGAATCCACAACCTAGTCATTAACAAATACTGGTGAAACAAATATTGAAATGCACTTAAAAATACATACCAATAAATACATTTATATTTAGGGAGAACTGATTAATAACAGAAAAAGAATATGATCTGGGAAAAGTAATATTGTATCTTATGTTAATGTAAACATCTAAAATAGCCAGGTTCATTACAATGAGAAGTTGTGGGGACGTTGACAAATGAGAGAGATCAAACCCTATTTGAGAGGTCAACCCTGGGAATTCCACGGTGACCCAGTGGTTAGGACTCTGTACTCTTACTGCTGAGGGCTTGGATTCAATCCCTGATTGGGAAACTAAAATCCCACAAGCTGTGTGGTGCAGTCAAAAATAAAATAAATTTTAAAAAAAGAAGTCCACACCATGAGTTCTGCTTAATGTTGTCATGCAGGAAGTTGGCCCAATATTGTAGCATTTCTGATTTTTCTGAAGTTGGAAATCAGAATGTGTGTGTGTGTGTGTGCAAGCTTATAAATGCTTCTATGTGTCAAAGAGAAAGAGAAAAAGAATCCTGCTTTTTAAATATTGACAAGATATTCTAACATTTTTTAGGACTCTGCACTACACTCTCGAAAGTTAAAGAGGATAAGTTATCTCCCAATAATTAAGCTGACAAGGAGGGCAGGGCAACCCACTCCAGTATTCTTGCCTGGAGAAGCCCATGGACAGAAGAGCTTGGTTGGCTATGGTCCATAGGATCATAAAGAGTCGGATATGACTGAAGTGACTTAGCACAGCACAGTTAAGCTGACAACTATGTGTTGTTCAGTCACTAAGTCATATCTAACTCTTTGCTACCCCATGGACTGCAGCACAGCAGGCTTCCCTGTCCTTCACTCTCCCGGAGTTTGCTCAAACTCATGTCCTTTGAGTCAGTGATGCCATCCAACAATGGGACTCCATTCTTAAACTGGTTCAGCACATTATAAACCCCAGTGACCAGTGGCGGTAACTGCTGGGTGACCTCAGTAATATTTACTAGGACAATGCAGAAAGAAGTGTTCAGGGAAGACAATTGGTAGATCTGTATGTTGTAGGTTCCCTGAGGAAAGCAACCAAGTCTATTTTGTTCTTCACTGTTTCACCAGTGCTAGAACAATACTTGGTTCATAGTAGACCCTTGACAAGTAGTCATGGAATGAATTAACATGAGATTCAACACAAACAAGTGAAAGCATTGGCAGGAGAGTCAATTATCATTATACTACTAAATTTTTCAGAGAGATGTAATCATGTCATTTATCACCCTGAAGTAAATCACATTAGCAGATGAACAATCACAAGAAAACAACAAACAAAAACAAGACTTAGAATCAGGGAGGAAAAAAAATAATGAGATATTTCCAGATAAATATGAAATATTGAAACACATATTTATAACCACATCCCCCTAAATCTTTCCATATGAGAGGAAAAGAATTAAAAAGATTTAAACTTCAAAGGACAAAATGAATCAAGGAGGAATAAATGTAGAGAAGAATGAGCAAAAAAATCTCAGACACTGGAAAGTGGATGGGCAGGTGACTTAGTCGACAAGAAAAGCCTAAATCCTTGTGCCTACAACAAGAGAGTCAAAAAGAAACAACTCCAGTTATGACACAGAGCCCTGGAAAAGCTCAGGAATATGTCACATCAGAGACAGCTGAGAGTGGGGCCCAGGGTGTGACTCAAAAGAGGATCTGTGGAAAATTAGTACAAATAAGGTGGAATTAATCATCCCAATCGGAGAAGGCAATGGCAAGCCACTCCAGTACTCTTGCCTAGAAAATCCCATGGATGGAGGAGCCTGGTAGGCTGCAGTCCGTGGGGTCGCTAAGGGTCGGACACGACTGAGCGACTTCACTTTCACTTTTCACTTTCACTCATTGGAGAAGGAAACGGCAACCCACTCCAGTGTTCTTGCCTGGAGAATCCCAGGGACGGGGGAGCCTGGTGGGCTTCCGTCTATGGGGTCACACAGAGTCGGACACGACTGAAGTGACTTAGCAGTAGCAGTAGCAGCAGTCATCCCAATGGGCTTACCCCATGGCTTAGAGGTAAAGAAACCACCTGCAAATGCAGGAGCCACAGGAGACCTGGGTTCAATCCCTGGGTCAGGAGGATCCCCTGGAGGAGGGCATGGCAACCCACTCTAATATTCTTGCCTGGAGAATCCCATGGACAGAGGAGCCTGGTGGGCTACAGTCCATAGGGTCACAAAGAATGGGACATGACTGAAGCAACTTGGCACGCATGCGTGAATCAACCCAATTCCTCTCCTACCGTGTATAACATGGTCACTTACCTGCAGTCTGGGCAGAAGGCAAGAGGTTAATTTCTGAAGAGGTTTGCAGCCCTGAGAAGGAGGGTAGAGCCTTGGAGTAGTATTGATAGTCATCTGTTATGGTGCTAATGCTTTGTAACAAACAACCCCCAAACTACAATGGTATTCAACAACAACAATGCATTGTTTATGAGTATGGGATTAGCTGGAGATGCAAACACGTTGGGAGATTGGTTGGCTGATCTAGGCTCACTTAGGCCAGGGTGACCAGAGTGACAGTATGCTGATCCACAAACCTCTCATTTTCCAGCAGGAGAGCTCAACACGTCCTTGTGCTGATGACAGGTATGAGAGAACAGACCAAAACTCATGAGGTTTTTGGAGTCCCAGGCTTGAAAGGGCCACACTTTCAATTCTGCCACAGTCTATTCCCCAAAGAGAAGTAACAAGTAGCCCAGATTTAATTCATGAAGAAAGAGACACTTCTGAGGTGATAGGAACTGCAGTCATACGGCAAAGGGCATGAATACAGGGAGGTGTAAAGAACTGGTATTGTTGTTGCAATCTGTCACACCTGTATTAAAAAAAGAGGGCAACGAAGTGAAAGTCTGTAACTGAGGAGTGATTCTCCCTCAGTCCATGCCCACATTCAGTTCTAAGATCGCTAGCATTCAACTGTATACCTTCCAGTGTGAAATTCTTCTTCAGACACGGATGGAGAGAAGAACTAAGACTGGGACACTTTTGGGACTATTCCCACCAAGAAATCAGAATTACTCCCGTGTTAATCTTCTGTGAAGCACAAAACCAGCATACCTTTTTACTGAATGAACAACCTAGGTTCACCAGACATTCAAGTAAATCTCCTAATACAAAAAACAGAAACAAACAACAACCCTCCCCCCAAAAAGCAGCAGAAACAGAGCAGAAAAAAACTTTAAAATATGTTAAATCATCTGTCAAATGATAAATTAAAAACTATTACAGCCAAAATAGATATTCAATCAAAGATTAGAAGATTAAGTTTAAAAAAGACTCAAGAGAAGGACAACAGACCTTCTGGTAGACCAGCAGGAGAGAAAGAGGGAAAAGTCTGATAGATATTAGAGGAGACTCAGGATCCAAAATTTAGGAGCTAGATACAAGAAGATAGTGCCTGAAACATCAAATGATTTAGCCATAGTGTTTGTTGCTGTGTAGTTACTAAGTCATGCCCAACTCTTTGTGACCCCATGGATTGTAGCCCGCCAGGATCCTCTGTCCATGGGATTTCCCAGGCAAGAATACTGGAGAGGGTTGCCATTCCCTTGTCCAGAGCATCTTCCCAACCCAGGGATTGAACCTGGATCTCCTGCATTGCAGGTAGATTCTTTACCACTGAGCCACCAAGGAAGCCGATCTGGTAATCAGAGCAAATTGCACATTTTCTTTATTTATTAAGGTCATCAAGTTACTTGGTTATCCACCCAGGCATTCCACTTTATTTCCAATATAATAAATGCCCATGTTGCAAGAAGAGGTCGAAATTACATCAGAACATAAAGACATTCCATTATCAGGAAGTTCCTGTGTTTATTTTTTTCAGATGTCGGCAGCATCTGAAAAAAAAAAAAAAAAATCAGCGGCGTCAAGATTGAAGGAAAAGATTTCTTAGGCAGAGCCATCACTTTCCTTGTCTATTTGTCGGGAGTACTCAAGTCTGTCACTGCTCACAGGATGCTCCTTATCTCATTTGGGGTCTGGCAACCTTTTCAGCACACTGTGTTCCTTGACTAGTGCTGTTAACAAGTCCAAATCACTGTGAGGCAAAAATCTCCAAGGTATATGCTCCCTTCCTTGAGCCACCAAATATGGCACCAGGGCTAAAACAGAAGCTTCATTTCATTATTGGAAGACTTGGCTCAACATAGTCCTTCAAGAGCTCCATCTTTTGAATTAATTGATTAGGTGTTGCTAGCTTTGGTTGACTGCTTACTATGTGCTGGACACTGTTCTAAATGCTTGGCAGACACGCATTCATTTTATCCTCAGAGAAGCTCTTTCTGGCAGGTATTCTTATTATTACTATTATTGTTAGTCCATGTTACAGACAAAAACAGAAAGGTTCAATGCAGCAGAAGTTTTTTTTAAGAGTTTATGTTTTTGATACATTTGACTGCACCTGTTCTTAGTTGCAACATGCAAGATCTTTCTTTGCGGAAAGTGAACTCTTAGTTGCGCCATATGGGATCTAGTTCCCAGGCCCCCTGCAGTGGGAGGGTGGAGTCTTAGCCACTGGACCACCAGGTAAGTCCCCACCACAGTAAGATTTTTAATTCAAGCAGTTCATCTCTGGAGTCCACTAAAATCTCCTGCTTTGAGTGTATAAAACAATTCATAGCTTATGTGTAGGGGGAGAGGGGGTGTGTGGGTGTGTGCTTAGTCACTCAGCTGTGTCTGACTCTTTGCAACCCCATGAACTGTGGCCCACCAAGCTCCTCTGTCCATGGAATTTTCCAGGCAAGATTATTGGACTGCGTTGCCATTCCCTTCTGCAGGGGATCTTCCCACTGCAAGGACTGAATCTGCATCTCTTGAGTCTCCTGCATTGGCAGGCAGATTCTTTACCACTGAATCATCTGGGAAGCCTGTATAATACATACTTATAGCCAAAGTCTTTTGACTGCAGAAATTTATTCAATATTTCATCTCAGTATTCCCTCACAGTTTTCAAAAGGGGCCACTGTTTTGGGGCATGTGTTATGAGGATAGATTAGTGATTTCAGAGCAACAGACCCAAAAATTAAGTAAATACTGCCCTACAAATTCTAAGAGGCTTAGCCCTGGCTTTCCAAGAGGACATAAATTGTTCAGGACATGATGAATCCTCTGTCCTCATGAGTGCAGAGACTTAAATCTGCGAGCCAGATACTATGTTAAGTGCTCTCATGCCTCATTTCACACAGTCCTCACAACAAGGCTGGGAGACAGCCATTAATTAATTCACATGTTACAGATGAAGAGACTGAGCCTTGGAGAGGATAAATCATTTAACCCACTGTCAATAAGTATCAAGGTTAGATTTAACCCAGTTCTTTCTAACACTAAAGCCCACATCATTCTTCTACATTATAAAGTTAAGTAAAACATGGTGGAGGGCCCTGGTAACTTAAATCAAGTGTAGATTGTAGCTCCTCGCTCCCTATTTTTCATCATTAAGCAGTATAGTCTAGAAAGATGCCTCTCTTAAAGTATTTTTTAAAATTTTCTAGAAATTTACTTGCAGCAACCTTTTTGAGTTGATAGATGGGCATATCATATCTAACTTGCTTGAAGAGAGGAAGGGGGATTCTGGGCCAGCCAAATTACCATCTGATTCATTAAATAGGTAAGTTCAATTCTGCCAACATGGGCAAGTGCTACTCGTGCAGTCGTGTCCAACTCTTTGCAACCCCACGGACTATATCCCATCAGGCTCCTCTGTCCATGGCAAGGCATGGGGAATAAAAGACAGCAGTACTTGTGCTTAAAAAGTTGACAGTCTAATGGAAAGTCATAACACACAACATGTATCATGGAGGTTCAAAGGAAAGGATGATCACACTCATAGGGGTAGCAATATAGGCTTCAAGGAAGAGCTTTCATGTAACACAGGCCCAAAGAACATGAGAGGGGATAAATCTAAGATGCATTCCAGGTGGAGAAAAGACCACCAAAATGATAACAAGACAGTATGTCCAGATCCACTCTTCAGATATGGCAAATGTGTCTGAAACATGGAAAGCAAACCAAACTTAGGAAAGGAGTTTGATGACCAGGGTCCATGTCCAGTGAATAAGTGAAACTATAACATATATGTTTGGGATGAGAGAGATCTAACTCAAGGCTTCCTCTGCTTCTCACATGTATCTGCCATTGTCCAGTTCTAAGAAAATGGCTTAAAAAATTATACTCCATCGAATTTGTTTTTTAATCTCAAATTTGGATGTCCTTTTCATCATAGGGGACTGAAATGTAAAAGTAGAAGGTCAAGAGATACCTGGAGTAACTGGCAAATTTGGCTTTGGAGTACAAAATGAAGCAGGGCAAAGGCTAATAGAGTTTTGCCAAGAGAACTGGTCATAGCAAACACACTCTTCCAACAACACAAGAGAAGACTCTACACATAGACATCACCAGATGGTCAATAATGAAATAAGACTGATTATATTCTTTGCAGCCAAAATGGAGAAGATCTATACAGTCAGCAAAAACAAGAGCGGGAGCTGACTGTGGCTCAGATCATGAACTCTTTATTGCCAAATTCAGACTTAAATTGAATAAAGTAGGGAAAACCACTAGACCATTCAGGTATGACCTAAATCAAATCCCTTATGATTATACAGTGGAAATGACAAATAGATTCAAGGGATTAGATCTGATAGAGTGCCTGATGAACTACGGACAGAGGTTTGTGACATTGTACAGGAGGCAGTGATCAAGACCATCGTTGAGAAAAAAAAATGCAAAAAGGCAAAATGGCTGTCTGAGTAAGCTTTACAAATAGTTGAGAAAAGAAGAAAAGTGACAGGCAAAGAAGAAAAGGAAAGATATACCCATCTGAATGCAGAGTTCCAAAGAATAGCAAGGAGAGATAAGAAAGCCTTCCTCAGTGATCAATGCAAAGAAATAGAGGAAAACAATAGAATGGGAAAGATCTCTTCAAGAAAATTAGAGATACCAAGGGAACATTTCATGCAAAGATGGGCTCAATAAAAGACAGAAATGGTATGGACCTAACAGAAGCAGAAAATGTTAAGAAGAGGCGACAAGAATACACAAAGAACTATACAAAAAAAGATCTTCATGACCGAGATCACACAATGGTGTGATCACTCACCTAGAACGAGACATCATAGAACGCAAAGTCAAGTGGGCCTAGGAAGCATCACTACAAACAAAGCTAGTGGAGGTGATGGAATTTAAATTGAGCTATTTCATATCCTAAAAGATGATGCTGTGAAAGTGTTGCACTCAATATGCCAGCAAATTCGAAAAACTCAGCAGTGGCCACAGCACTGGAAAATGTCAGTTTTCATTCCAAACCCAAAGAAAGGCAATGCCAAAGAATGTTCAAACTACCACACGTTTGCACTCACCTCACAGACCAGCAAAGTAATGTTCAAAATTTTCCAAGCCAGGCTTAAACAGTATGTGAACTGTGAACTTCCAGATGTTCAAGCTGAATTTAGAAAAGGCAGAGGAACCAGAGATCAAATTCCCAACATCCATTGAATCTTCAAAAAAGAAAGAGAATACAAGAAACACATCTACTTCTGATTTATTGATTACACCAAAGCTTTTGACTGTGTAGATCACTACAAACTGGAAAATTCTTAAAGAGATGGAAATACCAGACCACCTTACCTGCCTCCTGAGAAATCTGTATGCAGGTCAAGAAGTAACAGAACTGGACATGAAACAACAGACTGGTTCCAAATTGGGAAAGAAGTACATCAAGGCTGTATACTGCCACTCTGTTTATTCAACTTGTATGCAGAGTACATCATGAGAAATGCCAGGCTGGATGAAGAACAAGCTGGACTCAAGATTGCCAGGAGAAATATCAGTAACCTCAGATATGCAGATGACACCACCCTTGTGGCAGAAAGCAAAGAACTAAAGAGCCTCTTGATGAGGGTCAAAGAGGAGAGTGAAAAAGCTGGCTTAAAACTCAACATTTGAAAAACAGAGATCATAGGATCCAGTCCCATCACTTCATGGAAAATAGATGGGAAAACAATGCAAACAGTGCAAACTTTATTTTTCTTGGCTCCAAAATCACTGCAGATGGTGACTGCAGTCATGAACTTAAAAAATGCTTGTTCCTTGGAAGAAAAGCTATGACCAACCTAGACAGCTTATTAAAAAGCAGAGACATTACTTTGTCAACAAAGGTCCGTCTAGTCAAAGCTATGGTTTTTCCAGTGGTCATGTATGGATGTTAGAGTTGGACTCTAAAGAATGCTGAGGGCCGAAGAATTGATGCTTTTGAACTGTGGTGTTGGAGAAGACTCTTGAGAGTCCCTTGGACAGCAAGGAGATCCAAGCAGTCCATCCTAAAGGAGATCAGTCCTGAATATTCATTGGAAGGACTGATGCTGAAACTGAAATTCCAAAACTTCAGATACTTAATGTGAAGAACTGACTCACTGGAAAAGACACTGATGCTGGGAAAGATTGAAGGCAGGAGGAGAAGGCGACAGAGGATGAGATGGTTGGATGGCATCACCAACTCGACGGACATGAGTTTGAGCAACCTCCAAGAGTTGATGGGGAAGCCTGACATGCTGCAGTCCAGGGGGTAGCAAAGAGTCAGACACGACTGAGTGACTACAAACAAACATTAGATGCCAAATTTCATCCTATATAGATATCTTTATGTAGAATTATAACCCTTTAATATAAAGGACACATACATAAGGGAAAGTCTGACAGATATTTAATTATCCACTGGGAAATTGCTATACAACAATAGACAACCTCCTCACAGGACACCCGTATTTTAAATTTATAACCTTGACACAAATATTTGCTCTTGAATGAATTTCTCAATAACATTTTTTTCTGTTTCTAGAATAATAAATGACCATTGTGGAAAATTTGGAAAATATAAAAGGAATAAAGAAAAATGAAACCATTTATGGACAGCCACTAATTAAAATTCCATTTTTATCTATGCATATGTATTTTATATGCTTGATACTTTTTATTAATATATTTTATATACTTTTTTAGTTATATTTATGGCATAAATTCATTCTCATAGTATTCATTCTTCTATTAATAAACATTTAACTTGTTCCTTTATTTTTGCAATTACAAATAATGTCCCAATGAATATCTTTGGGTCCAAATTTGCTCATTGCTGATTTTTTTTTAGGATAGAATCCTGCAACTGAAATTATTGGTTCTACATATATGAATGTTCTTTATCCCTTTGATAAATATTTCCATCTTGTTTTTCCAGAAAGATATTCTCAATTTACAGTCAACCTGATGCTCCAACTAATGGAAGCATTCTGAAGGCTAACACAGTGCACAGACATATTGAACCCTCATTCATAAATTCAGGACATTTAATAGAGGACCATGATGATTCTCATCGGCACAGTGTTACTTCATTTTCCTTTCTGTGCATCGTTTGTCTTCTTCCAACATATTTTCCTTGCCAGCCATCCAGTTTTCTCATCCTGCTTATCTCTTTTGTCAGAGGAGAAAGGATCTTAGGAGTTAAGCACACTAAGGTGTCAGGAGCTTTCCAGAGCCATGGCCATATTTTCAAGAGGATAACCTGGAAAGACCAGATTTAAGCCACTTAGTGACACATTATTAGTGAAAATCTAGAGCTCAATAGGAAATAAGTTTGGATCAAAATGTTTAAGATTTCTCAAATCATACCACATAGGCAGTCACAAGCTTTTAAGGAAAACTGGATCTGTTCTTACTGTGAAGGGCAAGCCTTTGTTTCGGGAGCTTCTATTTTGCAAATGACCAACATTCCCATATTTATCTAGTGACTAATGCCTGTGCTGAAAGTCTCATCAGAAAGGACTCTCTTGGGTCAGTCTTCAGAGGGATCACACAACCAAATGTAGGTAGTGAATGGCATATATTTTGGCCCTGGGGTTTGCATTCAGAGTTTGTGGAAATAAAGCAAAAGTCTATGTCTGTCAACTTGGCCCTTTGGGAAAGTGTATAAAATCCTACCTACCTACAGAAATATTTATAAAAGAGATTTGGCAGCCTAAATAATTGTCATTCTTCTATTAATGAATACATGCAATTTAGATTTTAAAAAAGGGAAAAGAAATGTTTCCACAGTGAATACTGCCTGAAATACAATGGAGCTCTGAGCTTTGCCTTACAAACACAGTACCTTCTCTAATATTTCATTTGGTAATTTCTTTTTCTTAATTTATTTATTTTTTAATTGGAAGATAATTAGTTTACAATATTGTGTTTGTTTCTGCTGTACAATGCAAATCAGTCATAACTATATATGTATATTTATACACACACACACACACATATATATATATATATATCCCTTCCATCTTAAACTTCCCTCCCACCCACCCTGCATGGTAATGTCTTAATAATCAAAATTTCTGTTGTGGCAAAGATAGGGAAAGTTTATTTTCAAGCTCTTCTTAAAGAATCAAAAGAAAATCCATTAGAACTAAATTCAATTTTTGAGTCATGCTTTTGAAAGTCAATTTCTTCAAGAAATAGGAAGAAAGGAAGTGAATTTATCCATCTCCCTAGAAATAAATGATCATTTTTTCTTTTCTTTGTCTTTTGTTCCCTTTCTTTTTCTTTCTTTTTTTAATTGAGGAATTGTTGACATGCCGTGTTGTATTAGTTTCAGGTGTACAACATAATGATTCAACATTCACATACAAATGAGTACCATGATGAGCCTAGAATCTGTGTGTCCCCATCCAAAGTTATTGTAATATCATGAAGCATACTTTTTATATGTATGGCTGATTCATCTTGCTGTACCATAGAAACTAACACAGCATTGTAAACCAACTAAATTACATTCCAATAAAAACTAACTTTTTTATTATGCTTTTGAACTGTGGTGTTGGAGAAGACTCTTGAGAGTCCCTTGGACTGCAAGGAGATCCAACCAGTCCATCCTAAAGGAGATCAGTCCTGGCTGTTCATTGGTAGGACTGATTTTGAAGCTGAAACTCCAATACTTTGGCCACCTGATGCGAAGAGATGACTCATTTGAAAAGACCCTGATTGAAAAACCCTGATGCTGGGAAAGACTGAGGGCAGGAGGAGACAGGGACGACAGAGGATGAGATGGTTGGATGGCATCACCGACTCAATGGACCTGGGTTTGGGTGGACTCTGGGAGTTGGTGATGGATAGGGAGGCCTGGCGTGTTGCGGTTCATAGGGTCGCAAAGAGTTAGACACGGCTGAGCGACTGAACTGAACTGAAAAATTAATTTTAAAAAAGAAGTACAAAATGCTCATTTTCTAAATGCTATCACTTCATCAACCCTTTATCCCAAGCCAGATACCAACATTACTACAGTTACCTACTCCATTCAAATGATAGAACTTCATAATGGGTTGTATGCCTATTTGTTCAATATTGTTTCAAAAAATTTAGTTGTAGGAAGGAGTTTGTTTTTTTGCGTTTTTTTTAAATAATGAACATGTGATTTCCCCCCAGGGACTTTTAGAAGATAAGGTAGCATCCTCTGAACTTCTAGAAATTACTAAGGACTGACGGCCACTTGAAGTGTAATCGTCTTCTGAGAGGGCCTGCTGCTGGTTTTCTGGGCACTATCTCCACAGTAGCAGGCACTTAGTCATTCAATGTTGTCTGAAGAGGTTTAAGAGGTGCTACAGCTGCTGCTTCTCAGGGTTCTATTTTTAATTGGGATGAATTTAACTGAAGCCTGAATCTCTTCAAGGGAAAGGCTCTCAGGAAGCATTTATGATACATCTACTGACAGCAGTGGAATATAAGGATAACTCAATAATCAAATCCTCTGAAAATAAAGCCCTTTTCTAGAAAGTCAACCTGTGTCAAAGGGTTGGGGGGATTTTCAGGCTTCTAAGAATTCTAAGCCTATGAGGTAGACAAATTCACACTACAACTTATGTTTTGCCGTATAGACTAGGAAACTAAGATTCAGAGCACAGTTATTAAGTGGTAGTACTTTGAATAGAGACTCTCTTTCCTGACCCTATTTTCAGTGATCTTTCTCCTATTCACTGCTTTCTGGTGGCAAACATTTTGAAGAGTTTATTGTCATTGTTGTTTGCTTTGTTTTCCCAGTCAAAAGGCAGGGTTACAGTTAGTTATCCATATTCCTTTTAAGCGAATGAATAGATCCTATAGAACAAAAGGTGCAGTTGAAGGTCCTGAAGGTCTAGATTACACCATAGGTGCGTGTGTGTGCGTGTGTGTATGTGTGTGCGCACGTGCTCAGTCATATCTGACTCTTTGTGACACATGGACTGCAGCTCTCCAGGCTCCTCTGCCCACAGGATTTCCCAAGCAAGAATACTGAAGTGGATTACCATTTCCTTCCCCAGGGGTCTTTCCCAACCCGAGAAGGATAATTGTTTCCTGCATGTTATCACACATCAGGGGAACCATTTTCAGATGACAAACAGGAACTGACTCTCTCTCTCAAAGAAGGTATAAACATCCCTTTCAACACCATAGAAAGAAAGAAAAGAAAAGAAAGAAAGTGAAGTTGCTCTGTCATGTCCAACTCTTTGCCACCCCATGGACTGTAGACTTCAGCTCCTCCGTCCATGAGATTTTCCAGGCAAGAATACCGGAGTGGGTTGCCATTTCCTTCTCCAGGGCATCTTCCCAACCCAGGGATTGAACCCGGGTCTCCTGCATTGCAGGCACACGCTTTACCTTCTAAGCCACCACACCGTAGAGAATGCTAATCACACAGACAGACTTATCAAGGAACAGGATTTGAGATCTGATATTCTTCAAACTAGGAAAAGGAAGCTGCAGTATGGCTCAGCCAGTCCAACAGATATTAAAATTAAACATTAATAATAAGCATCAGAAGCAAGAAATAAAGATCTCATTAGACCAGGAGTATAGAATTCATGATAGAGGATCTAAGCTGTATTAAACTTCCCCTAAATATATGGGGGAATAGCTATCCCTTTCTTTAGCAAGAATATAAAAAATTTAGTACATAATCTTGACAGTTGGTGCACTTATGGCAAAATAGCACCCAGACATAAAGAGTTAGTATTTGTGGTTTCAGTAATTGATAAACAACACCCACAAATTCACCTCTGCAATTTTTTGGTGTCATAATCTGAATCATGGGCTGGGGTTGAACCCCTAGACTAGGTGTTGATCCTAGGTTCTGCATCTTAGCAAGGCTTGGTTTTTCTTTACACTGTTGCCCATGAAAAAATATTCTCAAGAGAGGATTAAAATGTGTTCATTTTTAGCACAAAATAATGCCAGAAAAGTTAATAATAGCAACTCTCAAGACAGTGAAACAATATAGGAAAGCGGTATGTGAATTTAACTCTCCCTTATGAATGCCTAAAGTTCTTTCATTACAGTACGTGAGTCAACTCCCTGTTATATAACAATGGTTGTAAAGTGAATACACATTAAATGCTGTAGGGATAATTGGGCCAAATAGAATCCCCTTATTTTTAGAGTTAAGGTTCAGTTCAGTTCAGTCGCTCAGTCGTGTCCGACTCTCCGCGACCCCATGAATCACAGCACGCCAGGCCTCCCAAGGTACTGCTGACCAAAATGAACAAATCTGAGAAAGAAGAATCTAAATTTTGACTTAACAAAACATATCCACATGGATTTACTACATGCTGTGTAAGAACAGGCAGGATGATCTGAGGTGTGCTACTCCTAGCAGTAGTAGGAGTGAATCACACACGCCAAAGATTAGCCATTTGCTCTGCCCTGTGATTAAGGATGAGACCACAAATACAGAAAAATTATAAAGCGTGGGCCTGTAGGAAGGAAAGAGGATGCTGGCCAGAAGGTTTGTATTGTTAACAAATGTCACTGTGGATTACTATGGATTCTGCCTTGCTTACCCTTATCTCTGATTCATATCCCCAGGGTCTCTTAGCTAAGACAGATCAAGCAAAATTATGAAGGTTTGGACCCTGTGTACTTTCATGCCCCATGTCTGTCCACCTCTTGGTTCGTGCATCCTCTCCCCCAATTCCAGCCCCTAGGAAGATTTCCAGCACACTGTCATTGTTGCCCCAGATGGAGATGCTACCAGAGCCTTCTTGGTTTTTTGCCTCCATTGAAAGCCCACGTTGTTGCAGAACCATACTCGTTAAACTGGATAATCTGGAGACTAATTTCATTTAGAGCATAGTAAGATTCAGATCCAGTTGGAGAATAAAAGAACAGATATTTCTATAAAGTAATTTAATATAGGAAATTGGTTAAGCAAGTGTTGGAAGATTTTGTTGTTGTTTTTAAGATACTAAAGTAACACAGGTAATAACGACAGGAGATTACAGTAAGCTAGACTCTTGAGGGATGTCCACAAGCTGGGATCCAAACCTAACTGCTGCCAGTTCTCAGCAGGTGCAGCGAGACTGATCCCGGGAGCACCCAAAGGAGCTGGAAGCTAGTCCCTCCTGCCACTCCAGGGGGAAAGCTCAGTGCTGGGGTGACACTGACAGGAACTAAAGCGCACAGGAAGAAGCGCGTTCCTCTTCCCTCCCACAGGGTCTGCCACTGGCACCCCCAAGGAGCCAGGTGGTTAAGAATCTGTCATTTGTAGATTCGCAGCCCCAGCATCAAGAAGTGGAATATGAAAAGGAATCTTGGAAGCTAAGAAAATAAGATTAATAACCAGCACAGGTGAGAGGTTAGGTAATGATTTAATGCCTTTTCCCTTTTGGGTAACATACATTCTAACTGCTTTACCTCAAACAGTAATGTAAATACTGTCAGATCTGGGCACGACTAGAAGAGACACAAATACATTTTGAGTGCTGAAGAAAGTTCCTGAACTTTTAAGTATGAAGCGGCTGCATTCTCCGCCTACGCATTTCCTCTTAATCTTTACTGCACATTGAAACTGTGTGAGATTAGAAACACAGCAGCAATTTCTGAAGCTGGGGAGGTAGTTTTGGTGGCTGGAGCTGGTAGGGAGAGGAAGCTTTGTGCCATAAAGGCTCCCCAACTGCAGCACCGATAAAGCTGATAAAGCTGATGCCCCCAGGAAGAGCAGTCAGAAGGCAGACATTTAGACCAGGTTATGATAGCTCCTTAGTAATTTAGGGCTTCCCTCATATCTCAGTTGGTAAAGAATCTGCCTGCAATGCAGGAAGATCCCGGTTCGATTCCTGAGTCAGGAAGATCCCCCGGAGAAGGGATAGGCTACCCATTCCAGTATTCTTGGGCTTCCCTTATGGCTCAGCTGGTAAAGAATCCGCCTGCAATGCAGGAGACCTGGGTTCGATCCCTGGATTGGGAAGATCCCTTGGAGAAGGGAAAGGCTACCCACTCCAGTATTCTGGCCTGGTCGCAAAGAGTCAGACACGACTGAACAACTTCCACTTTTCACTTTAGCAATTTAGGGATCAAAGTCTATGGGAAAACACACATGAAGTAACAAATTCTTGAAGGTAGGAGATAGGGGTTGATACACAAAACTTTAGGAGAAAAACTAGAACTTAAAGCAAGGGGAATGGAAAGTAAGATGATACAGAATAAAAATCAGTGCCAAGGGTGACTTGCTATGCTGTGCGATTCCATTTAGGCCACAATAGAGTTAAGGGTCGGACACGACTGAGCAACTTCACTTTCACTTTTCACTTTCACACATTGGAGAAGGAAATGGCAACCCATTCCAGCGTTCTTGCCTGGAGAATCCCAGGGACGGGGGAGCCTGGTGGGCTGCCGTCTATGGGGTCACACAGAGTTGGACACAACTGAAGTGACTTAGCAGCAGCAGCAGAGTTTGTTCTCTAGAGAGTTGCTATTCATTAAGCCTGTCCACCTGTATGCCTTCCAGAAATATTGTAGCATGGCTGACAGAAAATAAACTCTCCAGAATAACAGAGAAAACAGTTACTGAATGAATGAATTTACTGAATCTCTACTTTTGATGTTAAATTAGACATTAGGAAAAAAAAAACAAAGATGATAAGACACAGTTCCTACTGGTGGAGGCAGAAATGACTTTAATTGCAACATAAGGTGTGATGCATTGTATGAAAGAAATAAAAAGTCAGGGTACACAGGAAACTCCTGCTATGGCACTGCACTCTTATAACCTCTTGCAATAATGCACAGATCCTGTCCTCAAAGAGGTCACAGTCCAAAATATCAACTCATGAAGAAATCCTAATGTCAACTGGCACATTCAACTAAACATGGTATCTCGTGACCTAATCATCACCCACATTGGTACCCCAATAGCGATGTCTCTAGCACCAATATGCTACTTTTTTTCTGGGAGTTTCCACTAGAATTCAAGATGTTAACCAAGTACTTTTGGTTACTCTGCATTCTAGCCTTGAGTCAGCTCTGAGGACTTCATTCTGTGCCTATGTAAGCTTGTCTGGAGGAGTTAGTTCACACTTCTATTCGGTTAGACCCATATGAAGAAATACACTTTTATTAAGACCCAGTAAATACACTTGTGTGTGTGTGTATAAAAAAGCTGAAACAAGTTTCATAAAACAGTACATCATGACATAAAATGCACTCTGATTGTTTTTCTTTTCTATTTTAAAAGTTTTCAATGTACAAGTCATTTTTTTTTTCAGCTATTTAGTCAACTCCTTAAGTAGTTAGTTATTTTAAAACTCAAATGGGTGAGGGGGAAATGCTTTTAGAAACTCATACTATTGTTGGATCTATTTACTAAAAGAACACAAGGAGGCTGGGGCAAAGGATTGTCACCCTATGTTTGATGTAACTGAAAAACGTACAAGTATTTCTGCTGGTGAGAAAGATAAACCAGATCAGGAACCTACTCCACTGCCTCAAACACTTATGTAAATCCAGGCAAATCAAAAACCCTCAAAAATTAGGAATGTAATTGTCCCCCAATTAAACTAGCTTCATATATTGGTCCTTGATTTATAAATAGGAAAACTACATAATTTATATTGAAATAAAGACACCAAAAGTGAAAGAGGGCCTTATTGATACCTCAGAACTGCTGGACAAACAGAGATATACAGTTACTGCAGAGGAATTCAAAATACCATAGAGTGCTTCATGTCCATATGGAAGTAACATCACATCTCCAAAAGCCACTTTGTTTATACTTTAGTTATAGCACTTAGTGCATTGTACTGTGTTTGTTTAAATGCCTAACTTTCCGAATGAAATGGGAATTCCTCAGGAGCAGAAAAGGTGTGACACCTCTGTATTTCCAGCTGCAAGTCTACTATCTGACTAGTTCAGGCCATCTGTTCAATAAGGATATGTTGCATGGATCTGACAGTATAGAGACACACAGCCGACTTCAGTAATAGGTTATCTGGGCTATAGCTATATTAAAAAACAAAACAGAAGATGTGAGGAGATACTGATTCAAAGGGACCCAGTTTCTTTTCCTTACGACTGAAGAGGCCATTGGGCTTCCCAGGTGGCACTAGTGGTAAAGAATCCACCTGCCAGTGCAGGAGACACAGGAGACATTGGTTCAATCCCTGGGCCAGAAAGATCCCCTGGAGGAGGAAATGGCAACCTGCTCCAGTATTCTTTCCTGGAAAACTCCATGGACAGAGGAACCTGGTAGGCTATAGTCCACAGGGCCACAAGGAGTTGGACACAATTGAGTGACTGAACACAAGGGGGAGATTAAATCTCCAGTTTAGTGAAAAATCACAGTAAAACCAGAGGCTGAAAGACTGACAATGACATAGAGGAAAGTAGGCAGCTAAAAATCAGTGGAAGATTTGTGGTAAAAATGAAAGATGAGAGAATGCCAAGAAACAGAGTCTAGACAGAGTTGCTAGCAGCCAAGCAGAAATTCAGGGTAATTAATAAAGTTCACATTTTAAGATAACCAATTACGTACCCAGTGATTGTTATTACTACAATAAATGGCTGTCACACATAGCAAGGCCAAGCTATCTGTAACTTACCCCACAGCTGAAATACCCTGGAGGAACACTTGGCTGGCACCTAGCCAAGCCCTGTCAGTTGAAAGAATCTCCGCTCTGTATCTCCACCCCCTTAGAATGGAACTAACCGCTTGAGGCGAAACAGTACTCAAGTAGAAAACCCATGAAGGAAAGATAGGGAAAGAATTTATAGATCCGAAGATGCAAGCTGATGTAACCAAAGCAATAATGTAGATCTGGAGGGACCGAACCACTCCTGCCATTCTTAATAGACCTCAGTAAAGGGTTGTTAACTGATTTACCAGTTTGTTCTTGTTTAGTCGATAAGCTGTGTCTGACTCTTTGCAACCCCATGGATGGCAGCATACCAGTCTTCCCTGTCCTTCACCATCTCCCAGAGCTTACTCAAACTCATGTCCATTGACTCTGTGATGCCACCCAACCATCTCATCCTGTCGTTCCCTTCTTCTCCTGCCCTCAATCTTTCCCAGTAATGGGGTCTTTTCCAATGAGTCAACTCTTTGCATCAGGTAGTCAAAGTATTGGAACTTCAGCTTCAGCACCAGTCCTTTCAATGAATATTCAGGGTTGTTGATTTCCTTTAGGATTGACTGGTTTGATCTTGCAGTCCTAGGGCCTCTCAAGAGTCTTCTCCAGTGCTACAGTTTGAAAGCATCAATTCTTCAGCTCTCAGCCTTCTTTACATTCCAACTCTCATATTCATACATGACTACTGGAATTATCCAGGCCAAAATACTGGAGTGGGTAGCCATTTCCTTCTCCAGGGATCTTCCCAACCCAGGGATCAAACCCAGGTCTTCTACATTGCAGGCAGAATCTTTCCCATCTGGGAAGCCCTACTTCTCAGTTTAGTCAAGCCCAGTTCAGAGATGCATCCATAAATAGCTCAGTTCTCCAATAAGCAGGTGACGGCATCAGTTCAATAACCAAGGAGGGATGGGAGAAAAAGTTAACACCAGGTAAGCAGTAGTTTCCATGACATAGCAAATCCATTTTCAGAATGTAGCCCTGTTTGAGCTTTTAATTCTAACTTTAGACCAAGCCAGGTATGTATGCTATCTTTTATGCTTTCTCAGCTAAGTATTCAGAAGTTTGAAAGAACATAAAATGGGATGGAAAGAAACTAAGAACCATCATTTATTAACAATTCACCCTAGCACCCAAGCACCATCTTGTGTCACTCATTTCAGATTCAGAGCCACACTGGAAAGTAGGACCATTATCATTAATTTATATACAGAGAATCACGAGGCAGAGAAGCTACTCTGAAGATGTCACACACTCAGGAAGTTGCTGTACCAGGCAACTCTGAAAACTCCATTGGAAATTTCCCCAAAGTTATATAGGCAGGTGACAAGGGCAGCCCAACTCATTCCATTCAGGCATGAGATGATGAACCCTGCAATCCCTGTATGAGCTGCAGAAATAACATGTGAAACCTCAGTTTCTTATGTCTGTCTTACTTTGAAAACACATGGTGGCCACAGCAGTTGGAAAACAAATGGGAGGTGACGTGGTCCTGGGAAGTGAGCAACCGTGTAATTAGCAAAGTTAATCTTGTGCAACTTCCATAAATAACGTGCAGTTTACTTTTGTTATTAACAGACATTTAATATAACAAAGTGTAGGGCGGTGTCTGAGTTAGGAAAGAAAGAGATGGTCTGAGGCATATGTTAAAGGGAAACAAAATTACTCTAAGAAATTTTGTGTTTATTTTCAAATAACCCTTACATCCTTAAAAAAAAAAAAAAAAACCCTCAGGGTTTCCCTTAAGTTTGAGGACTTGATTTTGCTACACTGGCTATTCGAAGGATAAGCTAAGACTTTCACCTGAAAATTTGCCTACAGAGAGGGCAGCTTGTTACTATTATCCAAGCCAGGGAGTCTCCTCATCAAGAATCCTTCCCATGGGGTCTGAGCTGCAGCAGACAAGGATTAAAGCGTTAGGTCATGCAGTCTCCACAGTCCCTCCCAGGGTTCTTGGAAATGGCTGCAAACCATCCCTAAACTCGACATTTAAGTCCTCTCACACTTGCTTCATTCCTAACTGCCTGGATCAAACTCATTTTCTCCTTACCTACCTTTTCTGGGAATGCATTATTCAATATTTCTGTTTTGGAAGTATTATCTTTTTCCATTTTGTGGCTTTGCTATCTCATTTCAAGCATAAATTCACTAAGCAGACTTGACATTTAATTCCAGGGTCTGTCCAGGGGACTATAGACTTGCAATAAATGTTTAAATCATGATGACAACAACACTAGATTCAACTAGCAGTGTGATCACAATGAAACACTTTCTTTTCCCAAATGCATGAACCCTGCAAAGCTTTGACCCCAAAAGAGCTTTATATACACACACGCGTGCATTTCTATGGGCTTCCATTGCCCCATTTTATGTTTATACAACACCTCATTGCTATGATCTCCAGGAACATTGATTAAATTAAATGAATAGGAAATATCATGGGAGAAGAAAAGGATGAAAATAAAGGAAGCTGAAAGGGACCAGAATTACAGAGGCAAGAATGGGCAATTTTTTCAGAAGCAATTATTTTCTAAATAAATTTTATTCTGACAGTTCTTTAACAATACATATGTCATTGTGCATTCTGGTTTTCTTCTACTTTCACCCAACTCAAAGGTATGGAAAGGAAGCCATATTTCTCAGTCTTCAGCTATTTCTTGGAAGGGTATGGAGACCAGACCAAATTATGTGTTTCTCAGCCCCAGTAGCATTGCACAAGTGATATGTGATTGAAGGATAACCTGGAAAGAGAGAAGTTTTCATGAAAATGCAAGAAAAAAAAATCCTCACCCTACCCAACAATGATGCAACCCCAAGGTGAGTGTAGCTTGGATGAGGTGAGCATAGCTGCTCACACTGATTGCCTAAATGCTGATTATGAGTCTCAGATCTTTAACAGCAAAGCCATCACACTTGGTCCACAGACCTGTGTCCTGCTCGGTCTCTAAGACCAGACCAGACTTTAGGCTAAAACTTTTTACTGATTCTCTAACCTCTCTGACAGAAGTCTCCCCTTTGAGTCATACTTGGTACCAGCCCAGAATTGGGCTTGTAGCTCATTTCCGTAATCTTCTGATTTGTTTCCCTGTGCTAGAGTAGCAATCTGTGCGTCTGCTTAACTCCTCAAGCCTTGACATTTGAATTTTTACCTGCCTTTCCCCCTTTAATTATCTTCTCTATCTGTACCACCCCCACTTACACACTCATTCATTTCCCTTCTTCATTTCCCCATGACACATACAAGCACATGCACACACATGGGTTGCTGGTGGACCCAACTGGCTGCTGTTCTGGACACTGTCCCATATTGTCTTTTACAGGAGATGATGTTGTGACAAACTGAGCTTCCTCCTTTCCAGGAAAGGTTGTGGTTTCAGATGGCAACCCTTCCTACTTGGCCCAATCTTGCTGCAACGAGTTGGGCCTCCAGACTAGATATGAAGGCATCTACTTTCTTGTCTAACAAGAGCTCAGAGCTAATTGGCCACACACCCCATTCCCACCCCAAGAGCAACTGCTCAGAAATTACTCTGCTCAGCATCACCTGAGTCTATGGCAAAAGTCATATTTTGTTTTGACATAGAAATATTTTGCTATTTCATCTATCTAGTAAAGATTCGCCAAATATCAAGTTACTTTCTTAAGTTCAAACAGAATCACAACATGAGATTCTGAAGATAGGAGATGAGATTTAGGTTAACTTTTTCTCAAGGAATAGCTCAGCTGAATCACCAGTTTTCGCAGCATGTTCCTAAGACTTAGATATCGGCAAGCTAGCTTTTACAGAATGTTCAAAGTTGGCTCAGGTAATGGACCTTCTTTGAAACAAGTTCCCAGGAAACTGGCATCTAAATCAAATTTAAATTTAATCCCTTGAAAAATGGCAACTTTACACTAAAGAAACCTACTAATATCAACAGTAATGGGAAACATTAGTATTGTGTGCCTCCTGACACGATTCACGGAGAACACAACATTGCTTCCATGTTATTCCTGCCCAAAGTGTATAATATCAGTCCAATCATGAGGAACATCAGACAAACTCAAGTTGAAAGACAGTTTACACAACAGCTGACCTGAACTTTTTTTTAAATGTCAAAATGGAAAAAGACAAAGAAAATTTTCCAGGCTAAAAGAGACTAAAGAGACATGACAACTGTGATCCTAGATTGGTCTCGGAACACCTCCTCCAAATATTTTTATTGGTACAACTCATGAAATATAAATTATATCTGTAAACATTAGCAGTGAATCAGTGTTAATTTCCAGAGGGTAGCCATTATAATGTGGTGATGTAACAAAACTTACCTATTCTTAAAAAAGTGTACACCAAAATATTTAAGATATAGGGGCACTGTGTCTATAACCTATTCCCAAATGATTCACAAAATAATATTAAGTATCTATAGAGAGAAAATGATAAAAACAAATATAAAATATTAATAATTGGAGGAGACTGAGTGAAGGATTATGAAGTTCTTTGTACTTGTAATTTTTTAAGAGTTAAAATTATTTCAAAATAAAACAGTACCAAAAAATATGCAGTCTCTAGCAGAACTTCGTCCTCTTCTTGTGATCAGAATGTGTGAATGACCCTCTCACATCACTGCACACTAACAAGGTACCTGAGAAGACAATTTAAGAAGAGCCAATGGTGTGACTAAGATTCTCTCACGTTGGTAAAACTCCGTGTTATATCTCTTGCCACACCTAACATTCTTCACATCTTCCTCCTATCCTCTGCGTTATACTCATGCTTTCTAAGGCACTGTATTCAATGAACTATAGTGTCAGAGATGCAATGCAGTGAAGTGGATAGAGCAGAATGTTAAGATGCTATTTCTGGCTCTTTTGTTTAATTGCAGTGTGTCTGGGAAAACAATTTTTTTTAAATCTCTAAAATGAAGATGATACTAGTTCTTACCTCATGAGGTTGTTATGATTAAATAAGATTAAAATGCAAGATGCCTGCCACATACAAGTATTCAACAAAAGTCTCCTGCTTGTCTTATTAGGTTAAATAAATTAAGTACTTGAAATTAAGAAAATTTGACTCTAATAAAAGAAAAACTGGCGCAACCCAGAATGTGTTCATATCATTAGGACACCGTGGGCTAGAATTCAAAAGGGAATATGAATTCAAGCAACTATAGAACCATGACTGAATAAAGAAATGCCCCAAATCCAAAATAATAGAAGACATGAGCATAAATAAGCAACTTAATTCCATTTTAGAGCTGTGACAAATCTAAAACAAAGTGGAAATTACAGGCAACAGCTTAAGGAAAAATGAAACCTAAAATAAGCAGTACTTTGCCTCCCAGGGGGAGACTTTAAAAAGATAGGGAAAAATACTTCATTATGAGACAAAAACACGTGTAACTTTCTCATTTCCTGCTCACGAGATGCTTTGGCTGCCGTTACATAAGCTGTGTTGAGGATACAGAATAAGAGACCAAGCAGATATAAATGTCCAGCTTGGTGATTCTTTACGGCTCCTTGGCACCCCATGCCAAACCTTAATAAAGTTTACGAGAAACCAGTGAGCACTGTAAATTGCTGGGCCTCTAATTTGAATCACACTGCAGACTTCGTTTGTGTCCTACATGCTGATCTGACAATGAGAGATAAATCTGATAAAGTTCTCTGAGTTGGAAAGAGATTTGTTTTTTGTCCAGGGAATCTATCGCTATGAGGAAAAGGTTATTGGGCCTGGAGCCATGGGCAATAATATGTGTACCTGAACTGCCTCTTAGACATTCTGACTAAGGATACTTGCTTATTCAGCCTTTTTAAATGGTCCTGAAGGAATGTTTTTGTGCAACCCCCTCAGCTGCAGACCTGCCTGCAGTGAAGTGATTTAGGGCTGAAATGTTATTAGGTGAGCCATATTTGACCAGCAAGGATGGGGTGGCTATCACTTTAGATCTACTGTCACCCCAAACTCTACTGCTTATTTATATTCTTAATATTTAGGAGGTAAATATTTCCAAGACACATATTCTAGCTCATACCTTGTCAGGGTATCCTGCAAGCAGGTCAAAGAAAAGGAAATTGGCTTCACCTTGGTTTTCAAGTAGTATTTCAAACTGGTTTGCATTCTTGACCCTAAGTAGTGTTCTTCCTTAAATAGTAGTGTGTTGTAATTGCTTATAAGCAAAGTCATAACAGACAACTAGTGGGAAAATAAATTTCCAGCTTGTGGGGAAAAAGAGATACCAGACGCTTTCTCTACAGCAGCATGTTCTCATTTTTTTCTTAAAAGTTTGGAGTCACAAAAATTACATTTCAGAGTAACAAGAAATCAAAGTAACACTCTCCATCCAAAATGATGAGGTTCTTTTAGTGAGTATCAGTGATACTCTTTTCTTTTCCTGCAAGGATACCCTGAAAAGCTAAACAAATGGTTAAATTAAAATTGGAATAATTTTTATTTAGGACAAGAGTTACCTTGCCACAAAAGAGTCTGAATTTCAACACAAAAGTAAAAACTATAGCAATTACTGATGTATACACTAATACTACTAATAATAATGAAAAATAAGTCATCAGTTCAGTCGTTCAGTCGTGTTCGACTCTTTGCAACCCCGTAAACCACAGCATGCCATGCTTCCCTGTCCATCACCAACTCTCAGAGTTTACCCAAACTCATGTCCATTGAGTCGGTGATGCCATCCAACCATCTCATCCTCTGTTGTCCCCTTCTTCTCCCACCTTCAATCTTTCCCAGCATCAGGGTCTTTTCCAATGAGTCAGTTCGTCGCATCAGGTGGCCAAAGTATTGGAGTTTCAGCTTCAGCATCAGTACTTCCAATGAATATTCAGGATTGATATCCTTCAGGATGGGCTTGTTGGATCTCCTTGCAGTCCAAGAGACTCTCAAGAGTTTTCTCCAACACCACAGTTCAAAAGCATCAATTCTTTGGCACTCAGCTTTCTTTATAGTCCAACTCTCACATCCATACATGACTACTAGAAAAACCATAGCCTTGACTAGACAGACCTTTGTTTGCAAAGTAATGTCTCTGCTTTTTAATGTGCTGTCTAGGCTGGTCATAAATAGCCCAGATTTACTGAATATTTACTATATTTGAGCACTAGGCTAAGCACTTGATATAGATGATCTTTTTGAATGACGTCTTCTACCCTAAGACATCAGTACTGATACAATTGATCGCCCCCCTTTCTATATATATATTCTGTAACACACAGCCCCCATTTTACAGATAGAGAGAGTGGAGCTGAGCAGAGGGAATATTACACCCAAGGTCACAGTGCTGTTAAGATATATACCCAGGTCTCACTCCAAAGGTGGAGTTCAGCCACTTTGCCAATCACTTCTATCTTCTGATTCTGTCCTGTTTTTCAGCAACAAAATTCTTTCCAGGACTGTGAGTACTAGTGATGCCATAAAGCTAGCAGTTTCTTAGAAGACCCATCTGGAATTCTAGTGAGGAAAAACACTAAGATATAAAAAACAAAGATTCCAACTAGACCAGGAATGGCCACAGGGAAATTCCAACATTCCAGTGTTGGCAAGTAGCCCATTTGTTGGAAATTCAACAAATAAGTATTAAGTACCTACTATGTGTCTGGCACCATTCCAGGCACTTGAATTTATAGAAGCAACATACCTTGGGATTCTCTGTGTTCATTCAATGCTTTTATCTTTGAAGGAAGCCCAGGAAGCAAATTCAATACTAAAACCCAGGGTTTCCAAGTTAAATAAGACACAGCCTCTGGTTTCTGAGATCTCACAATCTAGTGCAAACCCAACAGATGAAAATCGGGAGTATGCTGTTCTTTACTACTGTTGTGCTATTCTCCTTTGCCCTAAAAAAATTAGAGTTAACCACCCACATCCAAAAGAGAACATCAAACCTTAGTGATATATCCTGTTGGGTTTCTTAACTACCTTTTAAAAGAAGCCACATTTCAAGAACCATCTTCAAGCCATGGAATCAGAATGAGTGAGAGCTAAATGGAACCTTAAAGATCATCCATCCGGATCTACCAGTTTCGGAGGAAACTGAAGTCTGGGTCTCAGGAAGCCACTAGCAGATCCCATATCATTTTCCTTCCCAAGTGCATCGTGTTGAGCTACCTCCCTTGTGATCAACACATGTCCCTTCTGCCTGCCAGAAGAAAAATGAAAAGTTTTATTATTCATAATTTTTGATAGGTTGTAATATTGTAGGTTCATGTGAATTCACTCAAAAATTATACTCAATAAACCCCAGTGAACAATTTAAAGGCACAATACCACCCCCCCAGTCTTGCAGGGAGGGCCAAGGTGATGATGGAGCCAAAGGGAGGAGAATGGGGGAAGCTCATAAATTATGAGAAGCAAAGGAGTGATTTCATCAAAGTGCCAAGCTCAGTCCATGGAATGTTTCAATTGTATAAAATTTATAGTTTTCTGAGGGGGATGATTTACAGGCCCTAATTTTCCACAATAAAAAGCTCAGTGGGGATTCTGTGAATGAAATATCTTTTAAAAAATAAATTAAAAATGTAACTTGAAATGAGGGTCAATGGTGCCACGTCTGGAGAATAACTCCTTCTCGGACCAGCTCCAAAAATGAGTCATGAGAGAAAGACCCTATAAAACATGTGTTGCTTTAAAAGATATAAGAAGTTGTAAAACAAATAAGAAAATTGCAACAACAACAAAAAAGCATATCTGATACAATTTGTTCAATTGACAGGATTATATCTTATCATTAGATTTTCAATGAAAAAAGAATAAGTGGACAGAAATCCAAGGATTTTAATGAAAGCTTAAGTGTCTAAAGAATAGGAGAAGAGAAGATAGGAAGATGGAAAAAGAGAAGCCTTATTAGAAATAATTAAGAAAATATGCCTTTATAGTTTCTGGTCTTACATTTATATCTTTAATCCATTTTGAGTTTATTTTTGTGTATGGTGTTAGGAAGTGTTCTAGTTTCATTCTTTTACAAGCGGCTGACCAGTTTTCCCAGCACCACTTGTTAAAGATACTGTCTTTTTTCCATTTTATATTCTTGCCTCCTTTGTCAAAGATAAGGTGTCCATAAGTGTGTGGATTTATCTCTGGGGTTTCTATTTTGTTCCATTGATCTATATTTCTGTCTTTATGCCAGTACCATACTGTCTTGATGACTGTGGCTTTGTAGTAGAGCCTGAAGTCCTAGAACATAGGCAAAACACTCTCTGACATAAATCACAGCAGGATCCTCCATGACCCACCTCCCAGAATATTGGAAATAAAAGCAAAAATAAACAAATGGGACCTAATTAAAATTAAAAGCTTCTGCACAGCAAAGGAAACTCTAAGCAAGGTGAAAAGACAGCCTTCAGAATGGGAGAAAATAATAGCAAATGAAACAACTGACAAAGAATTAATCTCCAAAATATATAAGCAGCTCCTGCAGCTCAATTCCAGAAAAATAAATGACCCAATCAAAAAATGGGCCAAAGAACTAAACAGACATTTCTCCAAAGAAGACATACAGATGGCTAACAAACACATGAAAAAAATGTTCAACATCCCTCATCATCAGGGAAATGCAAATAAAAACCACAATGAGATACCATTTCACACCAGTCAGAATGGCTGCTATCCAAAAGTCTGCATGCAATAAATGCTGGAGAGGGTGTGGAAAGAAGGGAACCCTCTTACACTGCTGGTGGGAATGCAAACTAGTACAGCCACTATGGAGAACAGTGTGGAGATTCCTTAAAAACTGGAAATAGAACTGCCATATGATCCAGCAATCGCACTCCTGGGCATACACACCGAGGAAACCAGAATTGAAAGAGACACATGTACTCCAATGTTCATCGCAGCACTGTTTATAATAACGAGGACATGGAAGCAACCTAGATGTCCATCTGCAGACGAATGGATAAGAAAGCCTTGGTAACTATACGCAATAGAGTATTATTCAGCCATTAAAAAGAATGCATTTGAATCAGTTCTAATGAGGTGGATGAAACTGGAGCCTATTATACAGATTGAAGTAAGCCAGAAAGAAAAACACCAATACAGTATACTAACTCATATATATGGAATTTAGAAAGATGGTAATGATAACCCTGTATACGAGACAGCAAAAGAGACACAGGTGTACAGAACAGTCTTTTGGACTCTGTGGGAGAGGGCGAGGGTGGCATGATTTGGGAGAATGGCATTGAAACATGTATATTATCATATGTGAAACAAATCACCAGTCCAGGTTCGACACATGATACAGGATGCTCAGGGCTGGTGCACGGGGATGACCCAGAGGGAAGATAAGGGGAGGAGGGAGGTGGGAGGGGGGTTCAGGAAGAGGAACTCATGTACACCCGGGGCAGGTTCATGTCAATGTATGGCAAAACCAACCAATATAATATTGTAAAATAATTAGCCTCCAATAAAAAAAAAAACTCCTAGAGGAAAACATAGGCAAAACACTCTCTGATATAAAGTCAATGTTAAACATATGATTTAAACATTTTCTTATTATTAGTGTCCAGAATTTACTTATTCCTTTAAGATTATCCCACACAGAGCTTTTGGAATTACCTTGTGATGATTTCAAAGAAAATTTTCTTCTCTACACACTCTTATGCCAAAGTAAATTGATGGATTTCTAATGAATAAATTTCAGGAGGAAAATAAAAAAAAAAAGAAAATATGCCTTATATTCAAAGAAAAACAAAATGCAAATAGCAAATATGTATTGTATCTGACAGATTTGATCAACATGGAATCAGAACCTAGATTTCTGGCAATAGTTCTGACTCTCCCCCTTCAGCAAGGTCTTTCACAAGGAATATGTTAGGAACTTTCCCTCTGCCTACAGGTGCTGCCAAATTCTAGTCCTCTGAGCCAGGAATGGACTCAGTGAGCCACAATCTGACCTCCACCCGCCACCAGTGTGTGCATGCTCAGTCACTCAGTCATGTCCAACTCTGCAATCCCATGAACTTCAGCCCACCAGACTCCTCTGTCCATGGAATTTTCTAGGAAGAATACTGGAGTGAGTTGCCAAGTCCTACTGCAGGGGATCCCCCCAACCCAGGGATCAAACTCACTTCTCTTGCATCTTCTGCATTGGAAGGCAGATTCTTTACTATTGTACCACCTGGGAAATCTGTTGATGGCTATGATTTAATAGTTAAAACAAGAAGATCAGAATCATATTTCTGAATTCTATTTCAAGTACTATTATTGGTTTGCTAAATAAATTTGATAAAGTTTCAAATATTTGTGGATTTCCTGCTTCCTTTGGTACACAGACACTAACACAGTCTTCTCATGATCCTCAACTCTTGCTGTTAAAGCTCTTATTCTATCCCCTTGAGAGTGGGCAGGATGTGTGACTTGCTTCTAGCCAATAAAATGCGGCAAAGGCAATGGGATGTTACACTATCTAAGACTCCATCTGGGCTTCCCTTGTGGCTCAGCTGTTAAAGAATCTGCCTGCAGTGCGGAAGACCTTGGTTCAATCCCTGGGCTGGGAAAATCCCCTGGGAAGGGAACAGCTACCTACTCCAGTATTCTGGCCTGGAGAATTCCATGGACTGTATAGTCCATAGGATCGCAAAGAGTCAGACGCGACTGAGCAACTTTCACTTTCACACACAAGACTCCATCTTACTAACAGACTCACACCAGAGACTCTCAGTTGCTGATTTTAAAGAAGAAAACTGTGACTTTGGAAGAGGGTCTATGGATGAGAACCATGTAGCATTGGAACTGGGGTAGCCTATAGGAGCAGAGAGTGGCTCCATCTGATAGCCAACAAGCAGCTAGAGACCTCAGTCTTACAAAAGCAAGAAAATGACTTCTGCCAACAACCTGAGTGAGCTTGGAAACAATCATCACCATTCAAGACTTCCAGGGGATGCTAATGGTGGAGAACCTGCCTGCCAATGCAGGAGACATAAGAGATGCGGATTTGATCCCTGGGTCAGGAAGATCCCCTGAAGAAGGGAATGGCAATTCACTCCAGTGTTCTTGTCTGGGAAATCTCATGAACAGAGGAGCCTGGTGGGCTACAGTCCATGGGGTAGCAAAGAGCCAGACAGGACTGAGCAACAGCACTCACACATTCAAGACTTCAGATGAGAACTGAGATGCAGCTGACACGTAACTTGCAACTTTACAAAGAACCCAGTCAAGATGTGTCCAGCTTCCGACAGAAATTGAAAGACAACACGTGTGTTGCTTTTAAGCACAACATTTGCGGTAATTTGTTAAGCAGCAATGAATGAGTACAACTCTAACTCGAATAAATACAAAAAAGATTACAACGTACACTGTGGTGGATACTGTAGGAGACTTGTTTTTATCATTCCTAAGACAAAGCCTCCAACTTTGAAAGAGTTTACAATTTAGATAGAAAGATTAAATGAGGCTAAACAATACTGTGTGATAAGTGAGAGTTAGTTTAGAGCTGTTCATAATTAGTTGCCAAATAATTGAGGCTGGCTAAAGTGCTCAAGGTGCACTTTGGAAAGAGAGGTCACTGAGTCCCAGAAAGAGTTTCTGATGGAATCTGAGCCCATCCAAAAGTTTTTGCAGGATAAATAGGGTTTGTTTCAGCAGAGACAGAAACAGAACAACTTTGTAACATGAAGTACACCTCCTTTGCTTGCGTGCTCAGTCACTTCAGTCATGTCTGCCTCTTTGTGACCCTATGGACTGTAGCCCAGAAGATCCTCTGTCCATGGGATTCTCCAGGCAAGGATACTGGAGTGGGTTGCCATGTCCTCCTCCAGGGGATCTTCTGATCCAGGGATCAAATCCATGTATTTTACATCTTCTGCATTAGCAGGCAGGTTCTTTACCACTAGCACCACCTGGGAAGCCATCTTTCAGAGAATCTAAATATCAATGTCTGTAGAATGAAAATGCAATTTTCTATGGGATTGACAATTTTATGAGACTATAATTATATGACCTTGACAAGTCAGTTTATCTTCAAAACTAACCTTCCCTCACTGTAATATAGGTAAAAGAATGATATCTCTCCAAATTTCATTTTCATTTAAAAGTCAAATGAAAAAAAGAATTAAAGTGCTTAGCACATCTAGTTCAGTTCGGTTCAGTCCATCAGTAGAGTCCGACTCTTTGCGACCCCATGGATTGCAGCACACCAGGCTTCCCTGTGCATCAGCAAATCACAGAGTTTACTCAAACCCATGTCCATTGAGTTGGTGATGCCATCCAACCATCTCATCCTCTGTTGTCCCCTTCTCCTCCCGCCTTCAATCTTTCCCAGCATCAGGGTCTTTTCCAATGAGTCAGGTCTTTCCATCAGGTGGCCAAAGTATTGGAGTTTCAGCTTCAGCATCAGTCCTTCCAATGAATTTTTTGAAGGGCTGATCTCCTTCAGGATGGACTTGCTGGAGCTCCTTGCTTTCCAAGGAACTCTCAAGAGTCTTATCCAACACCACAGTTCAAAACCAATGCTTCAGTGCTCAGTTTTCTTTATAGTCCAACTCTCACATCCATACATGACCACTGGAAAATCCATAGCCTTGACTAGACAGACCTTTGTTGACAAAGTAATGTCTCTGCTTTTTAATAGACTGTCTAGGTTGGTCATAGCTTTTCTTCCAAGGAGTAAGCATCTTTTAATTTCATGGCTGCAGTCACCATCTGCAGTGATTTTGGAGCCCAAATATTAAAGTCTGACACTGTTTCCCCATCTATTTGCCATGAAGTGATGGGACCGGATGCCATGATATTAGTTTTCGGAATGTTGAGCTTTAAGCCAGTTTTTTCACTCTCCTCTTTCACTTTCATCAAGAGGCTCTTTAGTTCTTCTTTACTTTCTGCCATAAGGGTGGTATCATCTGCAAATCTGAGGTCACTGATATTTCTCCCGGCAATCTTGATTACAGCTTGTGCTTCATCCAGCCCAGTATTTCTCATGATGTACTCTGCATATAAGTTAAATAAACAGGGTGACAAAATACAACCTTGACATACTCCTGTCCTGACTTGGAACCAGTCTGTTTTTCCAATCCAGTTTTAACTGTTGCTTCTTGACCCACATACAGATTTCTCAACAGGCAGGTTAGGTGGTCTGGTATTCCCATCTCTTTCAGAATTTTTCAGAGTTTATTATGGTCCACACAGTCAGTCTTCGGCATAGTCAACAAAGGCTTTGGCACAGTCAATAAATCAGAAATAGATGTTTTCTGGAACTATTTTGCTTTTTTGACGATCCAGTGGATATTGGCAATCTGATCTCTGATTCCTCTGCCTTTTCTAAATTCAGCTTGAACATCTGGAAGTTCATGGGTAGTGTGCTGTTGAAGCTTTGCTTGGAAAATTTTGAGCATTACTTTACTAGCGTGTGAGATGAGTGCAATTGTGCGGTAGTTTGAGCATTCTTTGCATTGCCTTTCTTTGGGATTAGAATGAAAACTGACTTTTTTTGTCCTGTGGCCACTGATGAGTTTTCTAAATTTGCTGGGATATTGAGTACAGCACTTTCACAGCATTAACACTTAGGATTTGAAATAGCTCAACTGGAATTCTATCACCTCCACTAGCTTTGTTCATAGCGATGCTTTCTAAGGCCCACATGACTTCGCATTCCAGGATGTCTGGCTCTAGGTGAGTGATCATACCATTGTGATTATCTGGGTCATGAAGATCTTTCTGTATAATTCCTCTGTGTATTCCTATCACCTCTTCTTAATATCTTCGGCTTCTGTTAGGTCCATACCATTTCTGTCTTTTATTGTGCCCATCTTTGCATGAAATGTTTCCTTTGTATCTCTAAATTTCTTGAAGAGATCTCTAGTCATTCCAATTCTATTATTTTCCTCTATTTCTTTGCATTGATCACTGAGGAAGGTTTTCTTATCTCTCCTTGCTTTTCTTTGGAACCCTGCATTCAAATGGGTATATCTTCCCTTTTCTCCTTTGCTTTTCATGTTTCTTTTCTCAGCTATTTGTAAGGCCTCCTCAGACAGCCATTTTGCCTTTTTGCATTTATTTTTCTTGGGGATGGTCTTGATCCCTGTCTCCTGTACAATATCACGAACCTCCATCCATAGTTCATCAGGCATTCTGTCTATCATATCTAATCCCTTGAATCTGTTTGTCACTTCCACTGTATAATCATAAGGGATTTGACTTAGGTCATACCTGAATGGTCTAGTAATTTTCCCAGCTTTCTTAAGTTTCAGTCTGAATTTTGCAATAAGGAGTTCATGACCTGAGGCACAGTCAGCTCCCAGTCTTGTTTTTTCTGACTGTACAGAGCTTCTCCATCTTTGGCTGCAAAAAATATAATCAATCTGATTTTGATATTGACCATCTGGTGATGTCCATGTATGGAGCCTTCTCTTGTGTTGTTGGAAGAGGGTGTTTGCTATAACCAGTGCATTCTCTTGGCAACACCCTATTAGCCTTTGCCCTGCTTCATTCCATAATCCAAGGCCAAATTTGCCTATTACTCCAGGTGTTTCTTGACTTCCTACTTTTGAATTCCAGTTTCCTATAATGAAAAAGACATCTTTTGTGGGTGTTAGTTCTAGAAGATCTTATAGGTCTTCATAGAACCATTCAACTTCAGCTTCTTCAGCATCACTGGTCGGGGCATAGACATGGATTACCGTGATATTGAATGGTTTGCCTTGGAAATGAACAGAGATCATTCTGTCATTTTTGAGATCACATCCAAGTACTGAGAGTGAAGAGGAACTCAAAAGCCTCTTGATGAAAGTGAAAGAGGAGAGTGAAAAGGTTGGCTTGAAGCTCAACATTCAGAAAACAAAGATCATGGCATCTGGTCCCATCACTTCATGGGAAATAGATGGAACAACAGTGGAAACAGTGTCAGACTTTATTTTTTTGGGCTCCAAAATCACTGTGGATGCTGATTGCAGCAATGAAATTAAAAGACACTTGCTCCTTGGAAGGAAAGTTATGACCAACCTTGATAGTATATTAAAAAGCAGAGACATTATTTTGCCAACCAAGGTCTGTCTAGTCAAGGCTATGGTTTTTCCCGTGGTCACGTATGGATGTGAGAGTTGGACTGTGAAGAAAGCCGATCACCGAAGAATTGATGCTTTTGAACTGTGGTGCTGGAGAAGACTCTTGAGAGTCCCTTGGAAAGCAAGGAGCTCCAGCAAGTCCATCCTGAAGGAGATCAGCCCTTCAAAAAATTCATTGGAAGGACTGATACTGAAGCTGAAACTCCAATACTTTGGCCACCTGATGGAAAGACCTGACTCATTGGAAAAGACCCTGATGCTGGGAGGGATTGGGGGCGGGAGGAGAAGGGGACGACAGAGAATGAGATGGCTGGATGGCATCACCAACTCAATGGACATGAGTTTGAGTGAACTCCGGGAGTTGGTGATGGACAGGGAGGCCTGGCGTGCTGTGATTCATGGCGTCGCAAAGAGTCGGACACGACTGAGCGACTGAACTGAACTGAACTGAACTGCATTTCGGACTCTTTTGTTGACTGTGATGGCTACTCCATTTCTTCTAAGGGATTCTTGCCCACAGTAGTAGATATAATGGTCATCTGAGTTAAATTCACCCATTCCAGTCCATTTTAGTTCACTGATTCCTAAAATGTTGACATATACTCTTGCCATCTCCTGTTTGACCACTTCCAATTTGCTTTGATTCATGGACCTGACATTCCAGGTTCCTATGCCATATTGCTCTTTACAGCATCAGACCATGATTCTATCATTAGTCACATCCACAACTGGGTGTTGCTTTAGCTCCATCTCTTCATTCCTTCTGGAGTTATTTCTCCACTGATCTCCAGTAGCACATTGGGCACCTACCAACCTGGGGAGTTCATCTTTCAGTGTCCTATCTTTTTGCCTTTTCACACTGTTCATGGGGTTCTCAAGGCAAGAATACTGAAGTGGTGTTCCATTCCCTTCTCCAGTGGACCTCATTTTGTCAGAAGTCTCCACCATGACCTGTCTGTCTTGGGTGGCCCTACACAGCATGGCTCACAGTTTCATTGAGTTAGACAAGGCTGTGGCTCATGTGATCAGATTGGCTGCTGCTGCTAAGTCGCTTCAGTCGTGTCCGACTCTGTACAACCCCATAGACAGCAGCCCACCAGGTTCCGCCATCCCTGGGATTCTCCAGGCAAGAACACCAGAGCAGGTTGCCATTTCCTTCTCCAATGTGTGACAGTCAAAAGTGAAAGTGAAGTCGCTCAGCCGTTTCCAACTAGTAGCGACCCCATGGACTGCAGCCCACCAGGCTCCTCTGTCCATGCGATTTTCTAGGCAAGAGTACTGGAGTGGCTTGCCATTGCCTTCTCCGGATCAGATTGGCTAGTTTTCTGTAATTGTGGTTTTCATTCTGTCTACCCTCTGATGGAGAAGGATAAGAGGCTTATGGAAGCTTCCTGATGGGACAGAATGACTGAGAGGGAAACTGGGTCTTGTTCTGATGGGTGGGGACATGCTCAGTTCAGTTCAGTTCAGTCGCTCAGTCGTGTCCGACTCTTTGCGACGCCATGAATCACAGCACACCAGGCCTCCCTGTCCATCACCAACTCCCGGAGTTCACTCAAACTCATGTCCACAGAGTCGGTGATGCCATCCAGCCATCTCATTCTCTGTCATCCCCTTCTCCTCCCACCCCCAACCTTTCCTAGCATCAGAGTCTTTTCCAGTGAGTCAACTCTTCGCATGAGGTGGCAAAAGTATTGCAGTTTCAGCTTTAGCATCAGTCCCTCCAATGAACACCCAGGACTGATCTCCTCTAGAATGGACTGGTTGGATCTCCTTGCGGTACAAGGGACTCTCAAGAGTCTTCTCCAACACCACAGTTCAAAAGCATCAAAACCATAGCCTTGAATAGACGGACCTTTGTTGGCAAAGTAATGTCTCTGCTTTTTAATATACTATCAAGGTTGGTCATAACTTCCTTCCAAGGAGTAAGCGTCTTTTAATTTCATGGCTGCAATCAGCATCCACAGTGATTTTGGAGCCCCAAAAAATAAAGTCTGACACTGTTTCCACTGTTGTTCCATCTATTTCCCATGAAGTGATGGGACCAGATGCCATGATCTTTGTTTTCTGAACGTTGAGCTTCAAGCCAACCTTTTCACTCTCCTCTTTCACTTTTATCAAGAGGCCTTTGAGTTCCTCTTCACTTTCTGCCATAAGGGTAGTGTCATCTGCATAGCTGAGGTTATTGATATTTCTCCCGGCAATCTTGATTCCAGCTGGTGCTTCTTCCAGCCCAGCATTCCTCATGATGTACTCTGCATATAAGTTAAATAAGCAAGGTGACAATATACAGCCTTGACGTACTCCTTTTCCTATTTGGAACCAGTCTGTTGTTCCATGTACAGTTCTGACTGTTGCTTCCTGACCTGCATACAGGTTTCTCAAGTGGCAGGTCAGGTGGTCTGGGATTCCCATCTCTTTCAGAATGTTCCACAGTTTATTGTGATCCACACAGTCAAAGGCTTTGGCATAGTCAATGAAGCAGAAATAGATGTTTTTCTGGAACTCTCTTGCTTTCTCCATGATCCAGCAGATGTTGGCTATTTGATCTCTGGTGCCTCTGCCTTTTCTAAAACCTGCTTGAACATCTGGGAGTTCACAGTTCACATATTGCTGAAGCCTGCCTTGGAGAATTTTGAGCATGACTTTACTTGCGTGTGAGATGAGTGCAATTGTGTGGTAGTTTGAGCATTCTTTGGCATTGCCTTTCTTTGGGATTGGAATGAAGACTGACCTCTTCCAGTCCAGTGGCCACTGCTGAGTTTTCTAAATTTGCTGGCATATTGAGTGCTGCACTTTCATAGCATCATCTTTCAAGACTTGAAATAGCTCAACTGGAATTCCATCACCACCACTAGCTTTGTTCATAGTGATGCTTTCTAAGGCCCACTTGACTTCACATTCCAAGATGTCAGGCTCTAGGTCAGTGATCACGTTATCGTGACTATCTTGGTCGTGAAGATCTTTTTTGTATAGTTCTTCTGTGTATTCTTGACACCTCTTCTTAATATCTTCTGCTTCTGTTAGGTCCATACTATTTCTGTCCTTTATTGAGCCCATCTTTGCATGAAATGTTCCCTTGGAATCTCTAATTTTCTTGAAGAGGCCTCTTGTTTTTCCTATTCTGTTGTTTTCCTCTATTTCTTTGCATTGATCACCGAGGAAGGCTTTCTTATCTCTCCTTGCTATTCTTTGGAACTCTGCATTCAGATGCTTATATCTTTCCTTTTCTCCTTTGCTTTTCGCTTCTCTTCTTTTCACAGCTATTTGTAAGGCCTCCTCAGACAGCCATTTTGCTTTTTTGCATTTCTTTTCCATGGGGATGGTCTTGGTCCCTGTCTCCTGTACAATGTCAGGAACCTCTGTCCAGAGTTCATCAGGCACTCTATCTATCAGATCTAGTCCCTTAAATCTATTTCTCACTTCCACTGTATAATCATAAGGGATTTGATTTAGGTCATATCTGAATGGTCTAGTGGTTTCCCCTACTTTCTTCAATTTCAGTCTGAATTTGGCAATAAGGAGTTCATGATCTGAGCCACAGTCAGCTCCTGATCTTGTTTTTGCTGACTGTATAGAGCTTCTCCATTTTTGGCTGCAAAGAATATAATCAATCTGATTTCGGTGTTGACCATCTGGTGATGTCCATGTGTAGAATCTTCTCTTGTGTTGTTGGAAGAGGGTATTTGCTATGACCAGTGCGTTCTCTTGACAAAACTCTATTAGCCTTTGCCCTGCTTCATTCCGTGCTCCAAGGCCAAATTTGCCTGTTACTCCATGTGTTTCTTGACTTCCTACTTTTGCATTCCAGTCCCCTATAATGAAAAGGACATCTTTTTGGGGTGTTAGTTCTAAAAGGTCTTGTAGGTCTTCATAGAACTGTTCAACTTCGGCTTCTTCAGCGTTACTGGTTGGGGCATAGGCCTGGATTACTGTAATATTGAATGGTTTGCCTTGGAAACGAACAGAAATCATTCTGTCATTTTTAAGATTGCATCCAAGTACTGCATTTCGGACTCTTTTGTTGACCATGATGGGGACATGCTCAGTAAATCTTTAATCCAATTTTCTGTTGATGGGTGGAGCCTAGCACATCTAAGCACCTGATAAATACTTGCTCTTTTACTATTAATAGCGCTGTTACTATGTGCTAGGAGAGAGAGCTCCATTTTCACCATATCCTTTATCAGCTCCTTTACCATCTTTACCACCATATCCTTCACCATCCTATAGGTGCTTCGCTGGTACCTCAGGTGGTAAAGAATCTGCCTGCGAGGCAGGAGACCCAGGTCAATCTCTGGGTTGAGAAGATTCCCTGGAGAAGGGAATGGCAACCCACTCAGTACTCTTGCCTAGGAAATCCCATGGACAGAGGAGCATGGTGGGCTACAGTCTATGGGATCACAAAGAGTGAGACATAATTGAATGACTAACACTTTGACTTTTAACAGCTCAGAGGGAAACTAAGAATCTCAGCCTCTCTCTCAGTGCTGGGGCCATTTCAAAGAAATGTTGCAATCTACAAGGCTTCCTGCCTTACGTGTTGGACACTATGATGGCAATGCAGATTCTCTGTACCAAACTATGAGGGACTCAAGGATGCTGTTGTTGTTGTTCAGTTGCTCATTCATGTCTGACTCTTTGTGACCCCACGGACCATAGCATGCCAGGCTTCCCTTTCCTTCACCATCTCCTGGAGCTTACTCAAACTCATGTCCGTTGAGTCATGATAACATCCAACCATCTCGTCCTTTGTCATCCCTTCCCCTCCTACCTTCAATCTTTCCCGGCATCAGATCTTTTCCAGTGAGTCAGCTCTTTGCATCAGGTGGCCAAAGTATTGGAGCTTCAGCTTTGGTATTAGTCCTTCCAATGAATATTCGGGATTGATTTCCTTCAGGGTTGACTGGTTTGATCTCCTTGCTGTCCAAAGGACTTTTAAGAGTCTTCTCCAACACCACAGTTGGAAAGTATCAATTCTTTAGCTCTCAGCTTCCTTAATGGTCCAACTCTCACAATCACACATGACTACTGGAAAAACCACAGCTTTGACTACATGGACCTTTGTTGGCAAAGTAATGTCTTTGCTTTTTAATACACTGTGTTGGTTTGTCGTAACTTTTCTTCCAAGGAGCAAGGTCTTTTAATTTCATGGCTGCAGTCACCATCTGCAGTGATTTTCAGTTCAGTTCAGTTCAGTTGCTCAGTCGTGTCCGACTCTTTGCGACGCCATGAATCATAGCACGCCAGGCCTCCCTGTCCATCACCAACTCCCAGAGTTCACTCAAACTCATGTCCATCGAGTCGGTGATGCCATCCAGCCATCTCATTCTCTGTTGTCCCGTCTCCTCCCACCCCCAATCCCTCCCAGCATTAGAGTTTTTTCCAGTGAGTCAACTCTTCGCATGAGGTGGGCAAAGTATTGGAGTTTCAGCTTTAGCATCAGTCCTTTCAATGAACACCCAGGACTGATCTCCTTTAGGATGGACTGGTTGGATCTTCTTGCAGTCCAAGGGACACTCAAGAGTCTTCTCCAGCACCACAGTTCAAAAGCATCAATTCTTCGGCAATCAACCCTCTTCACAGTCCAACTCTCACGTCCATACATGACCATGGGAAAAACCATAGCCTTGACTAGACGAACCTTTGTTGGCAAAGTAATGTCTCTGCTTTTTAATATACTATCTAGGTAAGTCATAACTTTCCTTCCAAGGAGTAAGCGTCTTTTAATTTCATGGCTGCAATCAGCATCCACAGTGATTTTAGAGCTCAAGAAAATAAAGTCTTTCACAGTTTCCACTGTTTCCCCATCTATATGCTATGAAGTGATGGGACTGGATGCCATGGTCTTAGTTTTTTGAATGTTGAGTTTTAATTCAGGTTTTTCACACTCCTCTTTCACCTTCATCAGAAATTTCTTTAGTTCCTCTTCAACTTTTGCCATGAGTTAAGGAGAAAGGCTGGTCTATTTCATCTTAACTCTTACCAGCTTCCAAGCAAAGCTTTGCATGTAATAAATTCTAAAGTGGTTTTGTGTTTCTGTTTTCTCTAATGTTGATTAGGCCAGCAATCTTGGGATCTTGGGGAGGGCTGGGGATATAGAAAGCTTTCTTAAAATTCTAGCCTCTATCCTACGTTTTGTGAAATATTTTGTGCCAACTTAAAGAAAAGTGCACAATGTGAGAGTTATGAGTTAAGTTTTATTTGGGGTAAAATGAGGATTCTAGCCTGGGAGACAGTGTTTCAGATAGCTCTAAGAAACTGCTATGAAGAGGTAGGAGGAAGGTCAGCATATATGTGATTTTGATGAAGGGGGAGCACATTCAATCAAGGACATATTTTTTTTCAGACGGTCTCTGCTAGTCCTGTGGCGGTTAATGCTAGTCATGAGGAATGGATGTCACCATGAAGGAGTTTAGTGCTTTTCTAGATATCAGGAGATACAGGAATTGGGCTCATAAAATCAGCTCCTGAAAATATCTATCTGGAGACCTTTTCTGCCAGTTTTTCCGAGAGCACAGGGTGCCTCATTTCTTCTCTACACCCTGAACTCCTTTCAGGGGGTGTTGAAAGTCAGTAGCTGCAGCAGCACCTGATCTAATCCTTATAGAGGTAGATGGCAAATGCCCATGGCAAATGCCAATATGTCGTTCACAGCTTGAAGTTCCAAAATTTAAGACCACCCTATTCAGCCTCAGGGGAATTTACCCAGCCCAGTTAGTATAGGTAGTTGAACCTTTTTTTTGGTAACACATCTGCTGCCTACCACTTATACATACTTCTTTTCTTTCAGGATCCATCTTGAGAAAGTTCCTTGCTTGTAAGCTTCTCCATAATAATCAATTGCTATAACAAAAAATGACAGCAATAACCTGATGAAGTCCCATCAACCTATACTTTTGCAGACTGTCATTGCTTCCATGGAGAAAGTATATAACATCTCTATCATACTAAAAAGTCAAATTTAGAGTGCATTATATCTATTGAAAACTTATAAATATGAGGCATATGTGAGTCTTCTGGTTAGGTGATGGAATTTACTGGAACATTCACATGTGGTCAACTATTACACATACATTTGGCATCCTGGTTTATTTGAGAAGCAGTGTGTCTTCACACAGACAATTGGCATCTGGCTTGAATGTTGAAAAGTATGTAGGGAAATAGAGATGCTCATAGGAAATCAAAAGAAAAGAGAAGCATGGAGAATGGCCCTTCTCCCAACCAAAAGAGGAATGGAAACACTACAGTTCCATCAGATGATCAGCTGTCCAGGTGTGAAAATTCCAGGTGGTGCTAGGAGTAAAGAATCCTTCTGCCAATGCAGGATGCTGGGTTCAATCCCTGGGCCAGGAAGATCTCCTAGAAAAGGAAATGGCAGTGCACTCCAGTATTTTTGCCTGGAAAATCCCATGGACAGAGGGGCCTGGTGGGCTATAGTCCCTGGGGTTGCAAAGAGTTGGACACAACTGAACACACATTATTATCAGGGTGCTTTTACTTACAATTCATCCATAATGTTGTTTTCTTCAAATAAATGAAAAATATCTAAACAACAGAGTTGATTTATTTTCAGAATCAAAGCCTCTAGATGGAGGATGGGGTGGAAAATGCTTGAGTTCCATCACCATAATTTAACAGCTGTGTGTACTTGGACAAATGGTAACCTCTCTGCATATCAGTTTCCTCATCTGTAAAATGGGAACAGATACACCTGCCATTTGACTGCATTAATAGTTGTGATTTGGAATTAGATCATGTATGATACCACTCTTAATGGCAGAAAGCGAAGAGGAACTAAAAAGCCTCTTGATGAGGGTGAAAGAGAAAAGTGAAATGGCTGGCTTAAAACTCAACGTTCAAAAAACTATGATCATGGCATCCAGTCCCATCGCTTCATGGCAAATAGAGGGAAAAGTGGAAGCAGTGACAGATTTTATTTTCTTGGGCTCCAAAATCACTGCCGATGGTGACTGCAGCCATGAAATTATAAGATGCTTGCTCCTTGGAAGAAAAGCTATGACAAACCTAGACATCATATTAAAAAGCAGAGACATCACTTTGCTGACAAAAGTCTGTCTAGTCAAAGCTATTTCCAGTAGTCGTGTACGGATATGAAAGCTGGATCATAAGGAAGGCTAAGCGGCAAAGAATTGATGCCTTCAAATTGTGGTGCTGGAGAGTCCCTTGGACTAAAAGGAGATAAAACCAGTCAATCCTAAAAGAAATCAGCCCTGTATATTCAATGGAAAGACTGAAGCTGAAGTTGAAGCTCCAATACTTTTGCCACGTGATGTGAAGACTCATTGGAAAAGACTCTGATGCTGGAAAAGATTGAAGGCAAAAGGAGAAGGAGGTGGCAGAGGATGAGATGGTTAGATAGCATCACTGACTCAATAGACATGAATTTGAGCAAACTCTGGGAGACAGTGAAGGACAGGGAAGACTGGAGTGCTACAGTCCATGGGATCGCAAGGAGTCAGACACAACTTAGCAACTGACAACAACAATGTACAAGGGGGCTTCCCAGGTGGTGCTAGTGGTGAAGAACTTGCCTGCCAATGCAGGAGATATAAGAGACACAGGTTTGATTCCTGGGTTGGGAAGATGCCTTGGAGGAGGGCATGGAAACTCATTCCAGGATTCTTGCCTGAAGGATCCCATGGACAGAGGAGCCTGGTGGACTATAGTCCATAATGTCACAAAGAGTTGGACACAATGTGGCAATTTAGCACACAGGCCCACAATGTATACAGACGGTCTCTGATTTATGATTGGACTTACAATTTTTTACTTTATGATGGTTCCAAAGCAATACACACTCAATAGAAACTGTACCTTGAATTTTGGTCTTTTCCTGGGCTAGCAAAGTATAGCATGATAAATTTTCACATTGCTGGGCAGTGGCAGCAAGCTGAAGCTCCCCATCATTCATGCGATTAGGAGGGCAAACCACTGATAACCTTACAACCATTCTGTTCCCACATAACCATTCTGTTTTTCACTTTTGGTAAGTATTCAATAAATTACATGAGATGTTCCACATTTCATTACACATGGTTATGTTCAATGATTTTGCCCAACTGTGGGCTAATGTATGTGCTCTGATCACATTTAAATTAGGCTAGCTTATGATGTTCAGTAGTTTAGGTATATTTAATACATTTCAACACAGATATTTTCAATTTTTGATGGATTTATTGGGACAAATCCCAATATAGGGTTAGTTGACTCAGTAGTATCTGACTCTTTTCGACCCTATGGACTGCAGCCCGCCAGGCTCCTCTGTCCATGGAATTCTCCAAGAAAGAATACTGGAGTGGGTTGCCATTTCCTACTCCAGAGGATCTTCTGGACCCAGGGATCAAACCTGCGTTTCCTGTATTGCAGGGAGATTCTTTACTATCTGAGCCACCAGGGAAAGTTGAAGATCTGTATAGTCTTATAAAACATTATTATTATGATTATTGGCTTTACTGAATCATTTTGTAAGTGAGGCACATGCAATAATAAATACAAAATCATGACTAGCTATGATAAATATTTGCCTTCCAAAGAAGACACCTTCTTGGGAATCATTGCCTCGGCAACCACTCCCCCTTCCCTAGCCTGGGCTTCATCTTAAGTGTCAGAGTCACCATGTTAGTGTAGCATGAGTCTGCCTGGTCACAGTCGACTGGGACCATGTTCTTGAGGCTTAGCCACACGCTTACTCTCAGAGTGTGTGAATTAACCCCCACATCCATATAGCAAATTCCATGTAGCAAATTTTATTTAAAGTGACTTCCTTGGTGGCTCAGATGGTAAAGCATCTGCCTACAGTGCAGGAGACCTGGGTTCAATCCCTGGGTTAGGAAGATCTCCTGGAGAAGGAAATGGCAAACCCACTGCAGTATTCTTGCCTGGAAAAATCCCATGGACAGAGGAGCCTGGTGGGCTACAGTCCATGGGGTCACAAAGAGTTGGATACGACTGACAGACTTCACTTTCTTTCACTTTAAGTTGGGTTTCTGTCACCTGCAACAAGAAAGATTCCTAAAACCATATGGGAGACAATAGTGAGATAAGGGTACAAAGAAAAGGACAGAATTTCAACGTGGGGCAGATATAAAAAAGAAGGAATGTAATAGATAAGAAAGGAGACCATCTAAGATATCTGGTTACAGCTATTGAAATCTCAGCATGGTGACTTATTAGTCATGTGACACTGAGCACATCACATTCCATTCCTAATCTATAAAATGGAGTTAGTTTGAAATGCTTATAAAATTTTGGGTACGAACGAGATCCTGTCTCTTATTTCACCAGATATGAATAAAACTAACGCAAGAATCTTATACTGGCTTCATCTTCTCCTTCTTCTCTTACCCTGCATCATCTGAGAACACTAGGTTTAAATAAACCCACTAGCAGGGTCACCTAATTTCCAACCCAAGCATAAGAAAAGTGTCCTAGGTTGGCATGACTTTTGGAAAGAAGGGAAAGCTGTCAGCAGCACTGCTCTCTCGACACCACACTCCACCCAGGCTGCCAGACCTGCCAGGCACAAACTCAACAGGCCCTTCCGAAGTTCTTCTGCCCCACAGGCTCCGTGCCCAGGCTGGTACAGATTTCCATCTCTTCCAGACCCACAACCACGTATTTGTTTCCAATCCCAAAGCTTACCTCAGAAGTCTGACTGCTTTCCTTTTCAATCTCTGGGATTAAAAACAGCAATAGTCTTATGCCACTTCTTCCCTTGATTATGCAACTACACATGTTCCATCTTCCTTCATTAAACCTCTTTCCCAGAGTAGCTACTTGGTCTATCTTCCCTCATTGAAGTACCTCCACTTTAAGCATTTGGCTGAATTATCCTCCCTACTCACTTCCTGGAGACCAGGAATTTGGAACTCTTCTCATAGCTAAGATCTTAAGGTTTGTTCCCCTTCTAAGACCATGAGCTCCTTGAAAACTGAGAGAGCACTTTTATTTTTCTTTGGATCAAACCATACCCACCACCAGCATCCAACACCTAGCCAAGTACCAGGCACATGGCTGTGTGTGTGTGTGTGTGTGTGTGTGCTTCAGTCATGTCTGACTCTGTGCGACTCTGTGGACCATAGCCATGGACCAGGCTCCTCTGTCCATGGGATTCTCCAGGCAAGAATACTGGAATGGGTTGCTATGCCCTCCTCCAGGGGATCTTCCTGATCCAGGAATTGAACCCGCATCTCTTATGTCTCCTGCACTGGCAGGCAGGTTCTTTACCACTAGTGCCTCCTGGGAAGCCCTACCAGTCACACACTCAGCTTAAAAATGTTGCATAAGAAACTGCCACATGGTTTGTCCTGATATTCCCCCAGCTACTTCCTAGATCATATCATGGTGTGGCTCAGTCTTCATGGGCAGGGTTCAGGTTTCTGCTTGACTTCAGAGAATTTAGTTATGCTCCTCCCCTTGCATTTTTGCTTTTGACATCAGATGAGAACAAAGAAGGATGAAATAGAGGGGGTGAGGTATACTCACATGAAGGGCAATGTCTATTCTCATCATGATTTTGAAGCAGAAATAGAAAAGACAATGTCTGTGCCTTCTTTTTGATAATATATTTTGAATTCAGGTTTGTCTCTCCATGTACTACTACATCCACTTCTCTCACCCAAGAAACTGTTAACATCTTATCTTCAGTCTTGGTGTCTTCACTGTAATTAAAGAGCTTAAAATAAAAGGTTGGATTGTATAGACATTATAGAATCCTTTGGACATACTACAACATTTCCATATCATTTTAAATCCATAAGTTACTATACTTATGCTTTGAAGAGAAAATTCTGGAACTACAATATATTCATGAATATATCATAGCTTTTGTTTTAAAAAACCTAGCTTTTGTTTTCATTCAAAAAACTACTCCAAAAATGAGAGAATCATCATATGTTGAAGTCCTTACAGTCTCTCTCATATTGCAGGTCACTTTCTCAATTGAATTTAGCTTGAACAAAGTAATTTGGCTGAAATTGTATCAGACAATGTTTACGGAGGTCACCTGAAACACCTGATATTTAAAAATTATGTAGGGGGCAAAAAATCTCAATACAGCTTTAGCATTGTAAGCAGGCTTCTTGAAAACAAGTTATTATAATACAGAAATTACAAACAGCATAAAATTTCTGTATCAGCATCATATACTAAACCAAAAATATTATAACAAATAGTTAAAGGTAAAAGATGAAGATGTTGGTAAAACTTTGATGGGCAACTCAAAGTTACATCAAAGTTCTTCTGGTGATAAAAAGGACAATAATGTTGAAGATATATATGAAGCATTTAAGTAAAGTCATTTCACGAAAAGTGTAAAAGAAATAAATCATTTCTAAATCAATATACTAGCTCATGTATTATTTTATATCAATTTATTGACTCTAAAATCAATATTTCAAATATACATAGGTAATTAATTAATCAACCGTATAGGCACAAATTACCTATTTTATCCATCCCTGAAAGAGATATATGTTCACATTGGCCACACAAATGATTCTGTTATCTTTTCATTGGAAAAATGAAAAATGGCCTAAAACCTGGGGTTGTGAAATATTCAGACATATGGTGAGTGAAGTGAAGTGAAAGTCGCTCAGTTGTGTCTGACTCTTTGTGACCCCACGGACTATACAGTCCATGGAATTCTCTAGGCCAGAATACTGGAGTGGGTAGCCTTTCCCTTCTCCAGGGGATCTTCTCAACCCAGGGATTGAACCCAGGTCTCCCACATTGTAGGCAGATTCTTTACCAGCTGAGCCACAAGGGAAGCCCAAGAATACTGGAGTGGGTAGCCCATCTCTTCTCCAGGGGATCTTCCCAACCCAGGAATCAAATCGGGGTCTCCTGCATTGCAGGTGGACTCTTTAAAAACTGAGCTATCTGGGAAGGCATATGGTGGTGGTGGTCTACTAGAGATACGCACGCAAGCTATGTCTCTTCAGTCTTGTCTGACTCTGTGCGGCCCTACGGACAGCAGCCCACCAGGCTCCACCGTCCACAGGATTCTCTAGGCAAGAATATTGGAGTGGGTTGCCAGTTCCTTCTCCTCTATTAGAGATAAGACATCCCCAAGTCATATCCGACTCTTGCAACCCCATGAACTGTAGCCTGCCAGGCTCCTTTGGATTTCCCAGGCATGGATACTGGAGTGGGTTGCCATTCCCTTCTCCAGAGGATCTTCCTGATCCAGGGATCAAACCCACATCTCTTGCATTGCAGGTGGATTCTTTACCACTGAGCCACCAGGGAAGCCCCATTCAGACAAACACAGTATATCAAAATGATATACACAGTATATCAATATTTAATAATATCTACACAGTGTTTTTTTAATTCAATGTATTTATTTTAATTGGAGGCTAATTATTTTACAATATACACTGATTTTAACTAAGATCGAATCCCTGTCCCCCTGGTTTTTGCATTCAGTGTTGCAAAGATGTGGGAAGGATTTCACAATCCTTAAAGAACTTCATTTTCTTTTTCCTTCTCAAAATACACTGAGAAAAAAATTACCTTACTTTACTTTTATAATGTCTCAGATGCTAAAAAAGAATCTGATTTTTCTAACACTCCCAAATATATCTGCTAAATTTGACTTGTTATCATTATGACTTAAACTAGGTTTCCATTTCCTCAAATGCAAAATCAGGGGGAAAAATGCACCCATCCTCACAGGACTGGCAATGGTTAAATGAGATGCTGTGCATAAGCCCAGCCAAGCTGACATCAATAAAATTTAACTACTATTATCATCAGGAAAAGTAACCGGATCTAACTCGCCATGCACAGTTACTGGGAATTATCTGGTAGATTTCAGCATTGTCTCAATTAGCAATACACAGAGAGTCAATTATGTAGAGTCTGTTAGTTCTGATATCAACTCACAAGCATGCATATAAATTTTGAGTAATGAATAAAATTTATTTTCATTTTAGCAGAAGATATGTAGAACAAGAATTCTAGACAAAGAATTTTGCTGAACAGGAGGTGTGATCGGATAGACCACAATGTGAAAGGAAAAGCTAAGAGGTATGGTATTAACATTATATCAAAGAGTAGAGATTTTCCGAAATCTGGGGGAACTTTCTCTCCTGAATTCAAAACACCACACGTTCAAACAGTATCCCAAATGCAATATATTCCTGTTGTTGTTCAGTCTCTCAGTCATGTCCAGCTCTTTGCAACCCTATGGGTTGCAGTACACAAGGCTTCCCTGTTCCCCACTATCTCCCAGGATTTGCTCAAATTCTTGTCTATTGAGTTGGTTATGCTCTCTAACTATCTCATCCTCTGCTGCCCCTGTCTCCTTTTGCCTTCTTGAAGGGCAACCAAATGATGGACATTATTTACAGATACTTTAAGGATGTACCTTGACTTCCCTGGTGACTCAGATGGTAAAGCATCTGCCTACAATGCAGGAGACCCGGGTTCAATCCCTGGGTCAGGAAGATCTCCTGAAGAAGGAAATGGCAACCCACTCCAGTATTCTTGCCTGGAAAATCCCATGGACGGAGGAGCCTGGTGGGCTACAGTCCATGGGGTCACAAAGAGTCAGACACCACTGAGCGACTTCACGTTTCACTTTTTTTTTTAAGGATGTGACCAAGTTCCTAGCAATGAGAATTAACTCTCCAAAGAGAGAGGGTGGGAAGCAACTCCTTGGTAGACTGAATCCTTTGTGAGCAGTTGCTAATTTAATTATTTTCCAACTGTGTCTGGTACATAACTGGTACTTAATATATACTTGTAGAGTTAATGAAATGTTGAATACCTACATTTTCTAAATTGATTAGTTGTGTAAATCCATAATTTTTAAATCTATTTCTAATTTTTAAAAAATCCCCCTTTTGGACATTTCTTAAGCTACTGAAGGGCTTCCCCGATAGCTCAGTTGATAAAGAATCCACCTGCAATGCAGGAGACTCCAGTTTGATTTCTGGGTCAGGAAGATCCCCTGGAGAAGGGATAGGCTACCCACTCTAGTATTCTTGGGCTTCCCTTGTGGCTTAGCTGGCAAAGAATCTGCCTGCAATGTGGGAGACCTGGGTTCGATCCCTGAGTTGGGAAGATCCCCTGGAGAAGGAAAAGGCTACCCCCTCCAGTATTCTGGTCTGGAGAATTTCACGGACTACAGTCCATGAGGTCACAAAGAGTTGGACGCGATTGAGTGACTTTCACTTCACTAAGCTACTGAAACATGAGGGAGCAAAACAGAGTAGGCATGTGTTTCCCTAGGCCCGTTTGACCAAGAGGGAAACTGATCCCTGAAGTGAGGGACTGGTACATATTAATATTCCTTGCTGGGCTTCTCCTAACTATACAGTTCTCCAACTTGTCATGCTCCCCACCTCTCTCTCAATCTTGTTTCTCTCAGATCCTAACAGGAAGGCTAGAGAAAGGAAGTGATTGCAACCAAGTCAGAGGGCAAGGCATAGCACTGAGCAGAGGAGAGAGGCAGGTTGGGGTAGGAATGTGAAAGTGTTGTATGGTACCCATAGCCTATACGGAGTGATATAAGGCACACTTTGAAAAAAAAAAATCAGGTCTTTATGGAACCCAAAGTAACCACCATTCATTCCTTTGCACTACAATATTGTATCTGAGAAACATGCTTAATTAAAAGGCACATATATCTATGTTTTCTAAATGTTATGCTATGGAATATAATAATTTTATACTTTATAGTAACTGAATTGTACTATTTCATTATTCAGTGACTTGCTTTTTCTACATAATAATTTAGATCTCAGGTTAATAAATACGGTTTTATCACACCAAAAAGAACAAAAAGGTACATATATCTAAGAGGAATATACATGATTCACACTGAATAATCCTTTTAAATTGAAATCGTACCCAAGACAAAGAGAAGACAAACTGTCCTGAGGGTACGGAAGTTCAGAGTGGGCAGGACTGCGGGGAGGCCTTACAGAGAAGGCCTGCGGTCAGGAGCACCTGTGCAGAGGCTGAGCGGCACCCGACCAGGGGAATGAGCGCCACAGCACAGAGGACGCGGAGGGGAGCGGAGACGACGGCGAACGGACGCCAAGAGCAGTAAATTAGTCCAAATAATAACTTAGAAGGCAGGGCCAGTAGAAGGGTTCTTCAATGAGAGGAAAGAAGGACGGTACCTCTGGGGTGGCCTGCTGAGTCTAGAGGTGTGATCTGTCCAGAAAAACAGTGGGGAAACTCCAGACTAGACCACACGTCCTTCCATTTAGTGTTCTGGAAGAAATTTTGAATAATTCTTCAGGTCATTAAAATCCAGGGAAAATTTCAGGGAAATTATCCTACCCAGCACTTTATAAAACCACTTACCATAAGAATAAACACAGGGAGCTTGGAGATGTTACTTTAAACGGGCAAGAGGCATTTTTAAGTGCTTTTCTCCACTTCCTCTCTTAACTACCCACACTCCCCAGCTTGTACCCCGAGAACACACACATACTGAAATGTAAAGAAATTAAAGAGTTCAGAAATAAAGAGCTTAAACAGATTTTCATCTTCATAAGCCAACTAAATCTCTAGAAGCAAAGGAAGAAAAGATGAGATGAAGAAATATTAGTTCAAGTTCAGAATTTTTAAAATTTCAGTTGATTAAAAAGTTTGAGAACACCCAGGATATTGTCAAAAAAATTCATGAATCATGCTTCAGAAGCCATTAAAAATACAGGACTCTTTCACACTCGATATGTGTGCAATAAAATAAAAATTATGTCATATTTCTCAGACAAGAACCATAATATACTATTGCCCGAAGGTAAGGAAAGTTAAAATGATGTAAAATGCTCATTTTATTCATCAGCTTGGCACATTAAAAATGTATTCTCTGGAAGCTTTCTTTCCCTGGAGTAGTATTTAAAATAATTATCATTTATTACTATAGTGTCCTACAGAATGTAGGACCTGTGATGTAAGCATTATTTATTACAGCTTTTCAGCAGCTAATGAGACACCATCAGTGCTAACAAACAGGCTGAGTCAGGGAGATTTCCTTGCATGAGGGAAAGCTATTTTCCAATCTAGATACTATATTAGAATGCTGAAGTTAATAACTTTTCTTCTAACAATACCATCAGAACATTCCTCTGTTTCATAGCCATCACTGTCAAATCACACAGTTTGTGGAAAATATAAACCCACTCATTTATGTATCTAGTCATCTTTAGTTTTGATACATTAACATCAAATAAAATTTAAGCTGTTTGAGAGAAAGAAAAGCCTGCAAGTCGGAATAGTTTGATGAAATAAATAACATTCCCTGTAATTACAAATAGTTCCAGCCATTCACTGTGGTTATAAACCCCAAGCTTATATCTGTAGCAGTGACTCACTGCCTTGTGTGCTTTTCTCCAAATTTTAGCCTTTCATAGCTCTGATATAACAAGCCTCTCTTTAAGGAAATTCTCCAAGAAAGTTAAATCAATTTAAATCAATTTCATATTAATAGATGATGCAAAATAGCAAGAGACAGATCCCAGATGCAACCAAAAAACTACTTATAGAAGAAATATGATTGTGACATCATCATTTGGTGAACCATTACTGAGCTTCTACTAAATGCACAAATTCTAGGCATGATGGGGGCTGGTGAGTATTTGACATTCCAAACATTCTGTTTCTAAATTTTAAAGATGAATGCTATCAGCTTAGAGCCATTCCTAACTATAAATACATGGAAAAGTATTATCTTGAAGAAAAAGCTGTGTTTTATGAGTTTACAAAGGGAGTAGAAATAATGAAAACTTTAGAAGCATCTTATCTTAAATATGGGGAAATTGAGGTGATAAAATTGATTACTAGAATCTAAATCTGATTCTCAATCCAAGCTTCTTTCACCATCTCAAAAAGCAGATCTCCACCTGCCTTGTAAAATCACTGCAAGGGTAAAATAAGGCAGAATGTGTTGGTAGAAAAAAATGTGACAGTTCTTTGAAAAGACTCTACATAATGCACTTATTATTAATTAAGTAGAAAACAGACTACTGTTACTGTGACCTGCATTGTCCACCCCAAGCATGTTCCTGAACATTCAGTTCACACATAGTAATTAAAAGGTACAAAAAAGAGCCATTGTCTTGTTTCTTCCTACATTCAAGCCCAGGTCAGGCCTATGAGGTCCCTGGCATTCTCCATGCCCATTGACTAGGCAATAACTTTTCTATGACATGCCTACACCATCCAAGGTCTGGGTGGAAAGCCTTGGGAAGACACAACAGAGGGAAAGTTTTCTATTTCTCCATGGTAAAATCACAAGTATTGAATCCAGGCAACCAGGGCAGTAATTTTAAAGCTCCTTTGAGACTATATCAACATTGAAACATAAATATATAAAATAGTCCCACATAACACTGAAACAGTTTTAAATGAGAAAACGTCCCTTCTGAAGGAACATGCTTCTCCATCCTACTGGATATACGCTCTTCTTTGACTGAGTTTCTATCTCAGGATTAAAGGGTACAACCATGCTCAAAGTAACACATGAGATTTTATTACACTGAGAAACACAAACAAAATTAAATGATTGTGATTATGAGAACACCACCACCCTTCCAAAGGTGTATTTCACCAAAAACACAGTAGTCAGAGAAAATGCAACAGACAACTCTACTTGTTTGGTTAGTGATGTCTCATGCACACAATCACTTTTTTTCTATTCCACTACTTAACCATGAATCAAGGAACAACTGTTCAAGTACATACCACCCTGAAAGTCAGCTCAAAAACATAGTTCCAGAAACCATTCAGCCCTCTTGCTGCTTACATCCTACTTTGGGGAAAATTCTAGAGCTAGGTGAAGCATCCTGGATAAGTCTACTAACAGAAAAATTTCAATTATTCTTTGCTAGGATTTAGAAATATAATTTATTTTTACATATTGACTTTATGTCCTATGAATTTGCTAAATTAACTTATTAGTTATAGGAGATACATATGTTTGGTAGGTCTCAAGCTATTCAAGTACCTGATTAACTGTACTCTTCCACTAATATGCGTTAATTCTATAATTTAACTTGCTCACAGAGTTCATCTTATTTTCTGTTTCTAACTTCTTGAGCAAGTTCCAGAACCCAACTCATTAGCCAGTACTAGGAAAATATATATATGTTATTTTCTGCCCTAGGGCACCAAATGAAACTATCTTGGCCAGTGTGCATGCCTGCTAAATCACTTCAGTCATGTCTGACTCTTTGTGACCCTATGGAAGACAGTCCTCCAGGTTCCTCTGTCCATGGGATTCTCCAGGCAAGAATACTGGAGTGGGTTGCCATATCCTCCTCCAGGGGATCTTCCCAACCTAGGGATCGAACCTGTATCTCCTATTTCTCCTACTTTGGCAAGCAGGTTCTTTACCACTAGCGCCAGCTGGGAAGCCCCTTGACCAGTGTACTGAAGCCTAAAGCAAAGCAGCTTTAGCTTACCCCTCTTGAGTCTGGAACCCAATTACACTCAGAAGATAGTTATAAGTCCCTTCTACTGGTCTCCAAACTTCACATACCTGCATACTTAATTGGAATTACCTTTACAGTCAATGTATCTTGACATTCCAAATACATAGTATAGAGGAAGTATACAATGAGGAAAGAAATCCCGTAGAAAATCATAGCTAATAGTGTTTATACTTCCTCTCCAGGATCTGAAGTTCAAGTTAAGCAATGTGAAGGAGTTAACATATTAGGAGAAATCACTAATTTTCCATGTGTTTTTTATCTTATCCACATAGCTCAGATTTATGATCAAATGTGAGAATAACACATAAAACTCACAGAATTACATTTGAACTTTTAAGGAAATAATTTGATACCTTTCTAGGAAAATATCTCCCTCTTTCCACCTCAATTAAATAAGCAATGTGGAAAATATTTCCTAAGTAAGAAACAGTTCATGGAGCAGATTAAAATGTAAAATTCCTTTTCACACAGACAAATTCCAGCACATAAGAGATGTGAGTGAAGGGTTCAGAGTGCATGGGGGTAAACCGAGAACTCTTACACAGTTTATACAACTGTATCATATGGCTCTACCAAGATTGGCAGAGCTCACATACTTTCTGAGTCACAAATTAAGAGTGTGTCATATTAACTTATTTGTGAGAATTCCAGTATCCAATTGATCAGCTAGCAAATAAAGTCTTTCAAAGCAGAATCACTGAAATAATCAAAGTTCCTGAAATTTCTAGAAATCACCAACACAAATGCCCAGTCACCACAGATTCCAAATATCATAACAAAAATAAAGAAATAAACAAACATAATCACCAACCACTGAGAAGAGCAAAAGGCCTCAGACTACATTCACTGTGTGCTCCAGTTTCTTCTCCTAACAGTTAGGAAACCAGGTGTGATACTTAAATTAAAATAAAAATTAAATTTACACAGAGAATGTAACCACTATGAGCAAGTAATTATGATTAATCATGCCAAATAAATTTTTTTTATCACTAAATGTGAATCATATAAATAATTGCCTTAATTGGTCACTTCATGTTTCTTGCACAGCACCTTAAATTTTGAAATCATGATTGCATATAACTTAAATGTTTCTTAGGACTCGTAAATGTAAATGATGAGTTATTTTTAACTCCTCACTCTGGGTAATTTAAAACCATGGAATATGAATTAACAAGTTAAGAAGCCAGAACTTGAGCAAACTGAAAAGATCTCAAGATACTGAATGAATTTCCATACAGTCATTTTAAGGTCAGGATATACTGATGGAAAGTAATCAATGTGTCATCAAGATGCATGATATTATGTAGACTGAGAGAGAACTATTTGGGTTTTACCATTTCAACCCCAAAACGGTAACTAGTGCTCTTTAGGCTTTTGTGTAAACAATCAAGTTGTCATACTGGATTACCATGCCCTTCAGGGTTGAGGACTCTCACAGTGCCAGGCAGATAGGACCTGACCCAGGGTACCCAAGACACGGCCCCAAACACCTCTTCTCAGTGTGAGAAACATAACAACTCAAAGGAAAGCTTTGAAGAGCTGAATTCAGAGGCTGTTTCCCATATTAATAACTATAATACTCACACTTCGCGTGTATGGACTCTCAAAGTCATTATTGTAGTCACAGAAATTGCTCAGATGAATGTTGAGATGAATCAGTCTTAAGTATTAAACAGTGACGTAAGGATGTCTTGGCTTATCAAATTAAATGTACAGAAGTTAAACTGAGATGACAGGGACTTCCTTGATGGCCCAGTGGTTAAGAATCCACCCACCAATTCAGGAGACACAGGTTCAATCTCTGGTCAGGGAACTAAGATTCCACATGCCATGGGGCACCTTGAGCCCATGACATATCTACTGAAGCTCACTCACCTAGAGCCCATGTTCTACACAAGAGAGTAGCCCCTGCTTACCGCAGCTAGAGAAAGCCAGCACACAGAAAGACTCAGAGCAGCCATAAATAAATAAATATCTTTAAAAATAAAACTGAGATGACAGGAGACAAAGACTCACATTCATACACACCCATACACATAAATGTTTCTAAGAATGGCAGTGGAAGTCAACTAATTGCTTTCAGAGAAGGCTTTATCTTTGTTCAACAGTAAATGTGTTTATTTGCACATGCATATCTATATTTCCCCTAAAAACTTTTGAGGGAGGCAATAGGTTTTCAAGTAGAACAGAAATCTAATCAGAAATGGAGGAAAGGTTTCACAGCATGACCTTTATGGTCAATTCCAACTTGTCTAAAGCATAGTTTATTCAAACATTCAACCAACCAACCATCTCCTGAGCACATACCATGTGTTAGGCACTGTGGATAGAGAATTAAGAAAGAGTCTTGCCCCCAAAGAAGCCTCCTGCTTCACAGGAGAGACAAATAAAGATTGTCAGGAGAACTGCAGAAACCATAACAAAGTCATAAGGTCCAGCCTGAATTAGGGAAACAAAGAAAAAAATGTTATTTAGGCCCCTGGTGGGTAGTAGTGAAAAGAGTTCAACAAGAGGAAAGATGCTTGAGCATCTTGGAGGATTGGCTGGAATTTGACAAGTAAACATGACCAAAGAGAGTAGGCCACAGGGCCTGGTGGACCAAACAGCATATGTGCATTCACAGAGGCAAGAAACAGCACAGCACGTTCAAGAATGAGTAGTTGAACTGTCGTTGGATTTAGATACAGAACAGTTGTATTAATATATTCTATAATTTCCTTATAAATAAACCATACATTAAAGCCCCATTGCTGCTTTTCCCCATCTTTTAATACTGAGAAAAATAAATCCCATGAATTTTCCTTGAAATCTTACTAGATCATCCAAAATACATTCTAGGGGAAAGTTAGAAACACAATTACAGTAGACATAAATTCACAAATGACTTACAGTTGAATTTAAATCAGGAAGAAACTCCTACAATTTATTTCTTTTTCATCACCCTTGTGTTTCAGTGTAAGCACCTAATTCAACGCTTTTCTCAGAAGCCCCATGTGGTAAAAGTTATTCCTGGAGCACAGTGCAAAGGTTCAGAACTTTGGACCTCTACTCATCTGAGTTTGAATCTTGCCTTTGTTTCTCAGTAACTATGTGACCTTAATAAGTATCTGCCATCTTTTTTTTAATTTAAAAAAATTTTAATTTTAATTTTCTGGGTTTTTTTGCCATACCACAGGGCATGCAGGATCTTCATTCCCCAACCAGGGATTGAACCCTTGCCCCCTGCTGTGGAAGTGCAGAGTATTAACCACTAGACTGCTAGAGAAGTCCAGTTTCTTACCTTCTTGAGCCTCAGTTTCCTTGTGTATAAAATCGGAGTTATACATGCCTCAAATGGATAGTCTGATAAGTGAGATTATATGCAAAGAGCTTTGCAGAGGGTCTGGAATGTAGTAAGATCTCAATTAATTATTTAAAAATAAGAATGAAACAAAACAATATAACACTTGTCTGTAACGGCAAACAAAGCTAGGAGTTTATGTAATTATCCAAATAGTTATGAATTAATTCTTATTTTTTGAGAAATAGCTATTTTAGATATTTAAAAGGATATGGGTTTCAGATGAAAGTGGTTTGGGGTTGATTTTTTTCTAGAAAAGTAAGTCAACTCTCTTTTATTCCTGTAAGTGTATAGAATCAACCTAAACTTCTAGTCTCATTAAACTCCTTAAACTTCTTGAACTTGGGTTATCCCAAATTACTCTGTAGTTATATGTCACTGATATTGTTCATTATAAATAGATGAATGAAAAACTGGAAATAGAACTGCCATGCTGCTACTGCTAAGTCACTTCAGTCGTGTCTGACTCTGTGTGACCCCATAGACGGAAGCCCACCAGGCTCCCCCGGTCCCTGGGATTCTCCAGGCAAGAACAACCCACTGCTGGGCATACATACTGAGGAAACCAGAATTGAAAGAGACACATGTACCCCAATGTTCACTGAAGTATTGTTTACAATAGCTAGGACATGGAAGCAACCTAGATATCCATCGGCAGATGAATGGATAAGGACATTGTGGTACACATACACAATGGAATATTACTCAGCTATAAAAAAGAACACATTTGAGTCAGTTCTAATGAGGCGGATGAAACTGGAGCCTATTATAAAGAATGAAGTAAGTCAGAAAGAAAAACACTAACACAGTATATTAACACATATATATGGAATTTAGAAAGATGGTAATGAAAACCCTATATGCGAGACACAAAAGAGACACAGATGTATAGAACAGTCTTTTGGACTGTGGGAGAAGGCGAGGATGGGATGATTTGAGAGAACAGCCCTGAAACATGTATATATATATATCTCATACATGTATAATATAAACATGTACATATTACCATATGTGAAATAGATGACCAGTCCAAGTTTGATGCATGAAACAGGGCACTGAAAGCCAGTACACTGGGACAACCCAGAGGGATGGGATGGGGAGGGAGGTGGGAGGGGAATTCAGGACAGGGGGACACATGTACACCCGTGGCTGATTCATGTCAATTATGGGAAAAACCACCACAATATTGTAAAGTAATTAGCTTCCAATTAAAATAAACAATTAAAAAAATATTTTTTAATAAATAGATGAGTGAAAGAAAAGTACCTATACATGAAAGAAGAGGATATTGAGATAGTTGAAAAGCCTAACAATTCACAAATAGCATGGCACACTTTAAAAAGGCAGCCAGTAGAAGTCCACAGAAGCTGTTTCCAAGAACACCTTAATAATTACCACTGTCAATAGACTCATTAATTGATGCAATTGCACAGTGCTTTTCAACCTTCACTGCATTTTAAAATCATCTGGAGATCCCTTTATGCTCCCTTGTGTCTTCTGTTGAATTGGTCTAGATAGCAAGCAGCCTTGGCATCAGAATTTTTAAAATTCCCTACTCCATTCAACTGGGCATCCAAGGTTGAAAATTACTGGTGTGACATAATGCCTTCTTTTAACACTGAAAACAAAAAAAACTCTTGTTATATACAGGGACCCTTGAAAATGGTCATTTTGATTTTTGTTTCCATTAATAATTTTGCAAGGGAAAAATAATGTCATGTCTTTTTTCCTTTTTAATTCAATTTAATGACAATGTTTACTAAGTGCTCACTATGTACACTGTACATTATGCTAATAACTGTCAGGAATATTTTTTTAAGTCAGTGATACTGTTCTTGGCAGAGGAAATAATCTGGTTAAGGAGACAATATTCACACACAAAAGCATAATTAGTGATAGCTATAAAACAATAATATGAATAATTGAATAGTCTGATTCTAGAGCTCTCATTAAGGTCAGGAGAAATGACCAAAGTGACTGAATTTCTAAGGAACATTTGAAAGGCACTGGGGGAAACTGAGACAGATCTTAAAAAGATAAGATTTGTAAAAGCAGAGAGGAAAGAAAGAAGTTCAGCATTTCTTTTGGGGGATGTATGTGGGGAAGAAACAAGTTTTCAAGGCATCTTTCTAGATGGGCTTATTATCATCATCCTCAGTGTTCTTTGGAAGGACTGATGCTGAAACTGAAACTCCAATACTTTGGCCACCTCACGCGAAGAGTTGACTCACTGGAAAAGACTCTGATGCTAGGAAAGGTTGGGGGCGGGAGGAGAAGGGGACGACAGAGAATGAGATGGATGGATGGCATCACCAACTCAATGGATATGAGTTTGAGTGAACTCCGGGAGTTGGTGATGGACAGGGAGGCCTGGTGTGCTGTGATTCATGGGGTCGCGAAGAGTCGGACACAACTGAGTGACTGAAATGAACTGAACTGAGTTTAGAGGCATACCTAGCATGCCCTAGGCCTCCTATGAGGCTCTCCTCTCTTCATAATTTGGTGACTGTTGTAAGACATGAACAAACATACACCATGATAAAATGACAGCCAGGGCCTCTTTCTGCAAAGAAAAGGTCTCTGAGTTCAGTTTATAGGGAAAAACAAATCCAAAAACAACAGGACAACTGTGTAGATATCAAGACATTTTCAACACTCTTGAGTTTATTTCATTGTCACACCAGAGTGGGTTTCCTAACATTTTAGTTTCTTGGCCAGTGTTCTTTAGTTTGCTATTTGTCTTCAGTCTACAGTCTTGGTCCCTAGATTTGCTTGTGTCTCTCTTTAAAATGCTGGCAGTATTTAAAGTAGGTTTTAATACTGGTTGAAGATTTTTCTTCTTTAATTTGCAATTTGTGGTTGGGAAATGATCTGTTTAATGTTTTCCAATATAATATTTCTTCTTTCACTCCAGTGGGTTCATTTACAAAACATTTAATGTCATTTGTGTCTTTGAAGAACAGTATATTCACTTAGAACAAAAGGGAGTTCTTACACTGAGCTTGTGATGGTTTATAATTGGAAAACTACTAACTTAACTAGGTTTGTGAACTAATAAAAGAATAGGGAACTTTTGGATGTACACTCTATTCCTTTTACTCATTGATTTATTTATTCAACAAATGTTTACTGAGACACCCTCTCTGCATCAGACACCAGGCTCAGCACAAATAAGACTCAGCTCCTGCCTCCAGATAAGTTATGATTCTTTCAGAGAGCGAGGCTCAAACACAGTGTGAACAATGACATGACAAAGGCAAGCACAGGGAGCTATGGGAAGACCAGAGGGAAGGTAATCCCATCCCTAAAAGCAAAGTGTTTCAGCTGCACAAATAAGAGAGAAAAGTTACTTCAGGCAGAAGAAGCAGTTTGTACAAAGGCCTAAATGTCATAAGAGATCATGAAGCTCCAAGTATGGAAGAAATTACCAACGATAAAACTGAAGAGATGAACAAGAACCAAGTACGGAACGTGGTGCCAAAAACCATGAACTTAACTCTATAGACAATGGCAAATGATGGAAGAACTTTTAAGTAGGAAGATGCACGATCCAGCTTAATATGGCTCTGATTTGCAGGACAAGGAGAACAGATGGAGCAGATACAGTGATCTGAGTGAGAAATAAAGAAACTATGAACCACAGGAGTAGAAATTCATATGTATAAAAAGGAATGAATTTGAGAGGCAGATAGCACTGACAGAGTACACAGAATGATTTGATGAGGATAGATATGGGAATGGGAGAAAGGTGGTCAGTGACGATGTCTAGGTTCTAGCTTGAGCAACTGCCTACAGTGATACCACTAACTAAACATTCCTCTCTCACATTCTCTGTGGCTTAAGTAAATTTTGCCCAGAACAAAAGTAAACACATGTGTTTGAGTAATAACGGAAATTTAAGTAATTCATTCACGTGTCAATGAATAAAATGGGAAATTTTTCATTTGTGGTTCTGTCTGGATGATAACCTGTGTTGAGTATCTCTTATGGTTTCATGGGTCTGATGACCCATCCAGTTCATGATGGGAAGCTCAAGCCACCTATTCACTTGGTGTCCTGTGGCTGAACATCTGGTCTTTACACAGCACAGTAGCAAATCAGAAGCTGTTTCAAAAGGATAATTACTTGCACAGGAAGGCACAGATCTCCTTCAGAAGCAGAGATCTCCTTGCCCGAAGCTCCATACTGCACCCCTGTTTGCTATACACGCATTGCCGCTGGATCTGCTGGATCATCAGGCCCAGGCTGTGGAGCAGCAGGCTCTGAAGCTGGAATGGCTGCAGAGCCTTCTCTTGCTCTGGTTCACGTTCAGAACTGGCAGCATTATGGGGTATACCCTGCACAGAGCTAGCAGCATATACAAATGTGGCATATGTGACCTCAAATTTTTTAAAAAACCACACACTGAGCATTGTACCTCTTTTTTCATGGTGGATGGTGCAAGATGCAGCAACTTATCTTTCACCTTTCTCCAGGCTGCGGAACCCCCAGAAATCTCACCAAGGTGGTGGGCCACTGAATTTTTGTGGGATTTATGTCCCACTCTCTTCTTTACACAATTTTTTTTGCACCAAGGCATCTGATTTCTACTTTCTGCTCCTTATACACAATCAACACCACATTATGTAGATCACCAGTGTCATGGTTTGTTCAGTGTCATGACAATCAATTGCTCTGCAGACTACCTTATAGCAATGAGCAGAATTAATATAGCTCCTACTCACAAGCGTGAAGGTCCACTGTTGACTGTGCCAGATAAAAGCAAACTGCCTCTGGTGGTTCTTGCAAAATAGTTTATAGAGGGAAAGGGATGATTCAGGTCAGTAGTTGTATTCCAAGCTCCAGGGCCAGTGTTTCTTTGTTTGAGTCATATTTAGAGACTAGAGAGTAATTGGATTTCGTACCTGTTTATGATTCACAGGCATTCTCCAAGATTCAGTCAATGTCTGCATAGGCTGAACAGGTGAGTTCAATGGGCACAGGAACAGGCACCCTGCACCTTTCAAATCTTTGATAGTGGCACTAATCTCTGCAATCTCCCCCAGGGATGTGGATTTGCTTTTGGTTTACTATAGTTGTAGGAATGGGAAATCCCAGGGGCTTCTACTTTGCCCTCCCCCTATTATAATGACCCTTTCTCCACGGGTCAGAGAGCCTAAGGAGGAATTCTGAATGCTTCCAATTACATATCCCAATTACTACAATTATATATTCAGCAGAAATAATCACAAAATTGGTCAGTTGAAAAACTAAGCTCATGGTGAGTTAAACGGGCTCAGACTACATCGGTCTCTTGACCACTGAAAACCCCCATTTTAACTGGTGGACTACAGTGGATATTGAGGTCATAGAAATTAACATAATTAAGAGCCAGTATCTAGTAATTCCTGAAAGACCTGTGTATTTCCTTTTGCTTTTCCACAAGGCATGGTCATTCTATCAAATGGTTGCAGGTCCCTTTAGGAAAAGACTTGTAGGAAATTTACGGTATTCACTTGAAGCAATAATGAAGGAACCTCCCTCCAGGGGGCCTGGCTTTCAATCAAGAAGCTCTGAATCTGTGAATTGGATTCAGTCAGAAAACTTGGTGAGTGGCCTTTATTTTCCACTGTGGCAACTCAAGTCAGGTTTTGGCTAGCCGAACTTGTGGTTTTCTTTTATACAGATCAAGCAATACTTTTATACAAGTAAAGTGCTCATCTATTTCATTCCTAGGGACACCATGATCAATTAGCCATCACCAGAGATCTCTGCAGCCCAATGCATTCTGATGATTGTGATGTCCCCGATGTCTACAACTGCAGTAGAAAGAAACTCCCTATCATGGGTAGGAAGAAAAAAAGGATCTTACCGATCTTGTCCTGGGATTTTCACAGTAAAAGTGATTCTCTCTTTGGCTACCTCGTGTGGGTCTGAGGTTCTGATTTATTCTACATTTATGGTCCAGGAACTCCCCAGCTGAAAAACTGACAAGCAAAACCCCCTTCTGGTCATAGTTCACTTGTCTGAAAGATGTAAATAATATTTACCTCCCACAAAGGGTAGTTCTAAAGGTTAAATGCAATAATGTATAAAAGAACATAGCATAACGCAGAGTACATATAAAATTTTTGAAAAATATTAGCTGTTATCATTATAAGAGAAGACTATCACACATCGATTCTACACAAAAAGTGCACCTCGGTTAATATACGCTGTCCAGAGTAGCAAGACAAGAGCACGCAAACTTCCCAGTGTCCCCGGGTCAGCTTTTGCCACTTGTCTTGTCTGAAGCAGCTGTTCTCCCTCAAGCTGACTGAAGCTGTATACCTCTGGCTTCTTTAGCGGGGCTACGTGCATACCCCTCGGCGCTGGCTGAGTTTGTCCTCAAAGCAGCGTGACTCTCTAACCTTAAGTAAACTCAGCGATCCAGGGCCTATGACAAATGCACTGTAAGGACGATGTTACAACAGAAGAGTTGCTTGATTTATTGTGTCTTATGAAATAAAAACCTCCTCACATCATGGGAATTAGTGATGGAATTTTTAAAAGAATAACAAAATGAAATCATGAACGGAAGAAAAAAATACCCCGATCCAACTCAAAAAAAAAAAAAAAACCTTTCTAATAAAAAATGCAAACCAGATGCAGTTAGAGATGACTGATAATTAAGGATGATAAATGACTAATGTTTTCTATTGAATTATCCAGTGCACACTATTGTTTCTACATGAGGGAATGATTTACATATGGCTGCTGGGCTATCTTTTTACCTAAATTTGATTTCACAGGCGATTCTTCCAATCCCATAGTGCCCACTCCATCACTGAGTTCTATACTTCCCTCAGGAAAGTGACTATTTTACCTTTCAAATATTCCTTTTATAAGAATAAAAAAGAATAGGATATATTATAGATAAATATTTTCTCCAATGAATATAAAATGTATTTCAGCAAAGCCACAATAAATAGGATACAAATGCTGTTTCCTCGGCAGTGCAAATGACGCATTAGCGTGAGACTTCCCATATTCCCAAACCAGTCTGTCTTGTGACGAAGGGTGCATATTTTTCAGGCACACATAGCGGGTGAGGTGCATGGTCTGTAATTAAACGTTTCTTAAATCCCTGGAACAATCCTTCACTCTCACTGTCAATATATCATTGACAGGCCACAGCCTGTTTTTTGAGCTCCTGAAGTTTCAGTCTACATCACATCACATAGTCTTAGCGATATGCTGCCTTTTGCTAGGAACCACTTCCCAGGTGGCACTAGTGGTAAAGAACTGTCTGCCAATGCAGGAGATGCAAGAGGTGTGCGCTTGATCCCTGGGTCAGGAAGATCCCCTGAAGGAGGAAATGGCTACAGTCCATGCGGTCACAAAGAGTCAGACACAACTGAGCAACTAACCCTATATACTATTGCTTAATATGCTAGTATTATCTCAGCAACTACATTATGAGCAGACTTGAGCCACTGCCCCCTTCTACTTAGTACCATGTGAGCATGAAGAGTCTCCTCAACAAATACTTGGAGGATGTGTTCTCCATCTCACACATCCATATACATGCTAATACTCAACTGAGACAATTACCTTCAACCCAGACTTTGTTTAAGAAACTTCAGGATTTTTTAGACATGAGCTGATTATGTTAAGCACATAATAAGCAGAATCCTGAAGAACAAGTCTAATGATAGATCATATAGTCTAATGATAGTCATATGATAGATCATAGTCTAATGATCCACACTCTATCCCTAGAGAATCCTGTGTGGGTGTGCCAAGTTGCTGTAGTCGTGTCCGACTCTTTGTGACTCCATGGACTATAGCCCGCCAGGCTCCTCTGTCCATGGGATTCTCCAGGCAAGAATACTGGAGTGGGTTGCCGTGCCCTCCTCAGAGAATCCTACTTAAAGCTTAGTATTAGCCTTTCCTAGTCAAAGATGCCAGACATCAATTATTCTCATTTGAAGTTGTCAATTGAATTGTTAAATCTCCACTCTCACATAGGGAAGAAAATAGTGTTTAGTTTATATATGTTGAGGGGCTTCCCAGGTGGCACAGTAGTAAAGAATCTGCCTGCCAGTGTAGGAGATGCAAGAGATCCAGGTTTGATTCCTGGGTCGGGAAGATACCCTGGAGTAGGAAATGGCAACCCACTCTAGTAAAATTCCGTGGACATGGGAGCCTGGCATGCTACAGTCCATGAGGTCGCAAAGAGTAGCACATAACTGAGCACATGCACATACATACACACGTTAAAGGAAAAACAGTCCCGATTTGGGAAAAAAGGAGATGTCTTCTAACAGCGGTCCCCAACCTTTTTAGCACCAGGGACTGGTTTCATGAAAGACAATCTTTCCCCAGACCAGGGTTGGAGGGATGGTTTCAGGGTGATTCAAGTGCACTACATTTATTGTGTACTTTCTTTCTATTATTATTACCTCAGCTCCACCGCAGATCATCAGATCCCAGAGGTTGAGGATCCCTGCTCTAAAAGGAAACTTTTTCTGCCCACCCCCCACCCCCCTTCCAGAGCCAGTAACACTTTCTATCCAGTCGGTAAAAGGGTTTTGGTTTAATTAATCTTAATACCTGAGGACAATCTAAGGGGAGGGATTTAAGGGAATTTTCATGTGGATTGTTATTCAGTTCATTTAACTATCTTGGACAATAAAACTTTCTCTACTTTTGCTGCCTGGCTTGTGAAAGAGGAGGAATTCTGTTTTCCAGGTAGGGGTTTCCAGCAAACCTTAACAGAATCAGATGAAAGAAACTACATAAGAAAGGAAAGTGGTCTGTCGGAGCCTCTTGCTTCATGTTGTATGTCCACATGTCTTGTCTGATTTCCTCGTCACACTCTTCAAAGCCCAGATGTCGCACATCTGGGGCAGAGCAGGTTGGACCCTGTGGTGATGACAATGTTAAAGGAAAGTCACTCTTTGGTTCCACGTCAGACAGCCAAATTGCTCTGTTAGTTTTAAATTTAAAAATTGGCCCCAGCTGCTTCAACTTCTTTTGGCTCCTGCCTGAGAACACTAAATAAAGACAAATAATTAATCAGCCTATTGGAAAGAAAGGAAGCAAATGTCATGTGATTTAGAGACTGAGGTTACAATAGTTTGGGTCACCAGAAAGTTAGAGAATATCTTCTTTCAGACTTTTCAGCAGAAGTGTTGGGTTGAATAGGACAACTGGGCCAAATTCCCTGACACATTCTGCAAAGCTTGGTTCCGGCTGTGAGATCTATAGCTCCACATTGCTATGGCCAGAGAAAACATCACTCAGATTTATTTCAGATATCTGCCAAACAGTCTCATTTTGGTAGAGGTTATGGGGATGGAGGGGATTGTCTCCCTCCATCTGATTTAAATATTTGACTTGTCACAGGTGGAAATTATTAACTGGCAGAAGTAAATCCATTTTGACTCACATAGTAATCAGCCAACTAGTAATTATAAAACTACTAGCAGTTAAACTAGGATTAGGAAAAAAAAAACATATGTAGGACAATTTGTTACTCTCCATTTATACGATATCTAAATTACAAAAGCAACGATTCTGTGATGTAAATATATGGGTTATAACTATTAGTTACTCTCTTGCTGCTGCTGCTGCTAAGGTGCTTCAGTCATGTCCGACTCTGTGCAACCCCATAGACAGCAGCCCACTAGGCTCCCCAGTCCCTGGGATTCTCCAGGCAAAAACACTGGAGTGGGTTGCCTCTTCCTTCTCCAATGCATGAAAGTGAAAAGTGAAAGTGAAGTCGCTCAGTCGTGACCGACTCTTCGCGACCCCATGGACTGCAGCCTACCAGGCTCCTCCGTCCATGTGATCTTCCAAGCAAGAGTACTGGAGTTGGGTGTCATTGCCTTCTCCAGTTACTCTCTTAGGCAACTGCTAGTTGTTTGGGTTTAAAGACAAAGAAGAACAAGGGTGTTATTTGGAGTTTGTAGAGTGATAACTACTAGCTTTTTTTAAGTTATGACTTACAGAAACCAAACTCATCCTAGTTCAAACTAAAGGAATACATGGCTTACATAACTGGTAAAGTCAAGGCATGAACTAGCACTGCTTCTTCCAGGGGTTCTATCAATGTCATCCAAATTCTGTCTCTTTTCTCTTGCTCTACAGTCCCTTTGTTTGACTTCATTTTTGAGCAGATACATCCGCTGATGGTATTGCGTTGGCATACCTACTGGCATTATAGACATTGGGAGACTGAAAGAAGGGCCCCTCCCGTCTCATACTATGTCTGCTTGCCCAGCTCCAGAGAGGAAAGGTCAAGCCAGAACTACATGAACCAAAACTGGGAGAGCTGGTTCTCATAAGGAAACAGGAGTTCTGCTACCAGAGGAGACAATAACTATCTACAACCTATGTCCTCTTCCCTCCGCCTCCTACTCCTAACCCATCAATTCTCGTAGTACATTTACCAGGCAGAAAAGGGGATGAGTGAAATCCAGTTGCTAACACTACTGTGGTTGAAGCAGTTAATGTTTATCAAGCAGCCACATCCTCACATGCACATCTCAGCCTCCCCTGCAGTTATCTGGATAACTGCCACTAGATCTTGCCAAACAGACTCTGAACCACAGTGACACGTGTCACTTCTAGGCCAGGACAACTAAGACTCACGTGCCTCCTCCATCTTCTTTCTTCTTCGCATGAGTGACCTTGGAGACTCTGTGGTCCAGGTGGGATGGCTACTGGATGGAGGATTCACCTACCCACATGGATTCCATGTGAGCAAAATGCAAACTTTATTATATTGTTACTGAGGTTTGGCGATTTGTATGTTGCAGCAGCACCTAGCATTAATTATCTAAGTAATATTTTTCAACAATAGAGAGATGAGAGGCATCATTTAAATAAAGCCTCATAGATCTTGCATAGTCATGTACTCTATGACTTCTTAAAAATGGAAATTTCAAAGTTTCCTTTATTTTTTAAAACTTTTAATTTTGTAGTGGGGTATAGCCAATTAACAATGTTGCGGTAATCTCAGATGAACAGTGAAGGAACTCAGCCATACATATACATGCATCCATTCTCTCCCACATCTCCCATCCAGGCTGCCACATAACATTGAGCAAAGTTTCATGTGCCATACGATGGTCCTTGCTGATTATCCATTTTGAATATAGCAGTGTGCGCTGTCCATCCTGAACTCCAGAACTATCCCTTCCTCCCAAAATCAGATGGACACTTTTAATTACTCACTTTAAAGGCATGACTGACGAGAGAAATATGAAAAAATGAAACAGAAAAATTCCACTTGAGACCATAAGTTTGTTCTCTAAGTCTGTGAATCTCTGAAAGTTTCCTTTAACAAGAGAGTGAAAAGCAGATGTTCTAAGGTGTCCTGAATGTGTCTCCATGATGATTTTATTGACAGTATTTTCTTTATACAGAACACTTATTGGAATTTAGGAATTAACTTAGGAAACTTGATTCCCTAAATGTCATGTTAGTTTACATTTAAATGACCTTTTGAGTTTTTATTAAGAACCTTCCTTAAATGTATTATTCTCATTATCAGCCATTATTTTTCAAAATTTAGGAAAATTTTGATGATGTAACATTACCATGAAAATTGATTATCTTTATATACTTCAATAAATGATGAAATGGATTAAATGAGTGCTGACCTTCAGACTTTTTTCTGGCAGCATATCTTGAAAATAAATTATTTAATTACTTGCTCTTTGTATTGTATTTTTCCCTAAAGTCTGTACAGGTAGGATCCAGTTAATTATGGATCCTGCTTAATTAACTTCTTATTTATCTAAATTCATTGAAATAAGAAATTAAGAAGTTGTCATGTTGGATGCAGTGTAGAAAAAAGACAATGTTCCAGGGATCCAACAGCAAAAAGAAAATGTGATTAATTCCTAGGCTCTAACGTCTTTTCTCTCCCTGAAGTTTGCAGATTGGTACCACACTGGTACAAACTAGTAATGGCCCTTTAGATCATTTATTTTAGCTATAGGTACTATTCAATTAATTTAGCTTATATATACTTATCTCTAACCCATCACCAACTCTATGGACATGAGTTTGGGTGAACTCCGGGAGTTGGTGATAGACAGGGAGGCCTGGCATGCTGTGATTCATGGGGTTGCAGAGAGTCGGACACGACTGAACTGAACTGAACCCAAGAAATCCATTTTGCTGAGAAAAACCTTCGTATCATTTATTCATTCAACAAGTAGTATGCTCCTATAATAAGTAAAGAAGCCTGTGCCCTGGACTTAAAGAGCTCACAGTCCAATGGGGCACAGGATAAGGAGAAATTATGGTGTAAGAAACGCTAAATGCTATGTAAGCCATTTGCACAGGAATACATGCAGCAGGAGTGTAGACAAGACTTTCTGGCAGAAGAGATCCCTCAGCTTGTCCTTAGGGATAAGCCTGGTTAAAATGCAAATTTAGGACATATTTCAGGCAAAGAGCACAGGTGTAGAGGCAAAGCAAGGAAGAAGGATCGGCTTATTTTACTTATTAATGTAATCAGCCTGGGAATATTCAGGAGTCCCTTTGCAACCATGGGCATCTTTTCAAAAGACATGATTCTATGACCAAGTAAGTTATGACTTATCTCTTGGAAGGACAATTCACAGCATGTTGTATGAATTATTGGTTTGAAAATGCGTTGCCCACAAATTGATCCCAGGAAGCTGAGATATGGCAGTTACCCCTGCAAGGACTGTCAGGAACCCCAAGAGAGCCAGCCAGAGGGCAAGTGGTGACCTGCAGGCTAAGCTGATTGGCTCCACAGGTTAGCATGCACCTAAGATGAACAAAAGTGGGGCTCAACATGGTGTAGGTCAGTGAGCTTCCTACTGGTCCTCAACTGTGGGACCCCCAACTGTGGGACCCCCAACTGTGGACTGAAACTTTGTCCCAGCTGTGTTAAAACCTCAGTGTGGTACCCATCTGCCACCTTCACGAAAACACCACTTATAGTCCACGTTTTCTTGAGGATAGGTTGGCAATTTATTTTGATAAGAAGGGTGGCCTATTCTTATATGAAGGGTATATATTCATTTCTCCATCACAAACACCACTGCTGAGGGAAACTACAGGGGATTTCAATGTATTTTTCACCTTTCGTGTGATCAGGATTATTCCTTATCAATCTGTATCTAGTCACCAGATACTGGTTTGTTTTTTTAAGTGTGATTAATTCACATGTATCCTTCCTTGCTCTGAAAGAATTTTAGGTAGTTTAAAAGAAATATAAACACATAAGGATAGCATACATTAAGAGTAAGTGATGAGAGACGTGCTGTTTACAGAAAAAAGAAGTGGCTTATAACACAGTTACATACTAATATGCCAATTTATTGAAACAGAAAGATGTACCTGTGCATAGAAAAAGATCATAAAATATTCTGGGCTTGTTGTTTTTGCCTATGTTTTCCAGTTAGTCTAAAATAAACATGAACAATTTTATAGTCTTGTTTATAAAGTAGATAACAAAAGAATAGGAAACACACACACACATACACAAAGGCAAAGCCCATATCCTCAACATTAGCTGATTAGTCACAAATAGGGTCCAAGCTGTCTAACAGCTACTGTGAGTGTGGAAACTCAGTAACAATTTCACATTGTTTAAAAGAAACCAGCAGTTCAGGAAAAACATTGATATTTATATCCAAGAAAAAATCTCCCGAAGACACTAAAAAAGAATGTAATAATATATTCATAATAAAGTATTAGTTTATTACCTAACCAGTCAACTTTTGATGCTCATTTTCCTGTATACAGGAAAATAAAAGAGGAACTATTTTATATTCATATCACATTAATTTTCTGAGTATCAGGCAAGGAACTATTTCCAAAATGGGTTTATGTTGTAACTTTGTCATTCATGTACCCATTTAAGAATGGATAACAAGAGTGGATTGTTGTGTTCAGTCATGTTTGACTCTTTGTGACCTGTGGACTGTAGCCCACCATACTCCTGTCCATGGCATTTCCTCTGCAAGAACACTGGAAGGGGTTGCCATTTCCTCCTCCAGGGGATTGTCCAACCCAGGGACTGAACCTACATCTCCTTGCATGGGCAAGCAAATTCTTTATCACTGAGCCACCTGGGAAGCCAACATCATTAGAGGACTTCACTTATTAACTAGAGAAATGAACTTGCCCTGACAATTAAAAATAGAAAATGAAATTATCCACATGTACTTAGTGTGCTAAGTCCAGTGATTCAGACTGTATTTTATAAGAAAGTGGTTTCAGTAACCGCTCGCTGAGTCTTTATGAGTAAAGACTCAGGAAGAGTGCTCATTCTCCTGAGTTCAGAGTGGGCAAATCTCCTTATGTGTGGTACTCAACTAGGGCTCACAGCATTTCTACTACAATACAAGTCTGTATTTTTAACAATGTTCAGAATCCAGCCATCAGTGAAAAAGGGAAAAGCCTCCCAAAGAGACATAGAGCCAGAAGGTGACTCCTGGAAATTCTGGTAAGGGCAACATGAATACTCCTCAAATAAGATCCTCTATGAGCTGAGCCCCAAATGTTCAGTCATTACCTTCAACTTTTAAAAAATTGAGGAAAACAGACAATTTCTCCCAATTATGTATAAATTCTAATTCACATATGAAGGGTGCAAAGTTTGTATTATTTCTATCTACTCAAAGACTATAATCTTACAGAACTGGCAACCAAGTTTAAATTTAAAATTCAGCGTTTCAGCTCAACAAGCATCTATGGAACACCTATTAAACTTAAGACATTCTCTCAGGTGCTGTGGCATACACAAAGACAAGAACACAAGTATGTGCCTTTCAGAAATAACAGTTTTCTTTTCAGAATGTCAGTGCTGAAAGTAATTATCAGGCTTTATTCGCTATGTTCAACATTGCTACCTGACCTTATACTGAAGAACATCATTAGTTCATTCTCAGAACTCCCCAAGAACAGTGAGATAAATATTTTTATCAGCTGAGATCCCAGCAGGTGCTGTTAGATATATCGCATCATTCTTTTTTTTTTCTTTAACATGATTTTATTTTTAAAGATTTTTTTATGTGACCCATTTTTAAAATCTTTTTTTTAATTCTAAAATTAATTTTAGTTCTGAACGATAATTGCTTTACAGAATTTTGCTGTTTTCTGTCAAACCTCAGCATGAATCAGCCACAGGTATACACATATCCCCTCCCTTGTGAAACTCCCTCCCATCTCCCTCCCCATCCCACCCCTCTAGGTTGATACAGAGCCCCTGTTTGAGCTTCCTGAGCCATACAACAAATTCCCACTGGCTATGTATTTTACATATGGCACAGTCATTCTTAAAGTGATTCCTAAACCTGCAGTGGACTAGGAGCAAGTGATTTAGGAAAAAAGACACAGAACACTAAGAAGTGTTCAGGTCACACAGCTGGACAGCATGGAGCTGGGACTGTAAATTAGACCCTCGAAATTTGGTACCTGCCCCCAGCAGCATCAGGATCAACTGAGAACAAGACAGCCATGCAAATCTCAGGCCCCATCAAAGACCTACTGAGTCAGAAACTCTTGCATGGAGCCCGGCAATGCGTGCTGTGACAAACCCTCCAGATGATTCTGATACATGCTGCAGTCTGAGAACCACTGATATGCCAGGAAACAGAGAAAAGCTGAGCTGAGACTTGATTTTTCCAGCTGTGGCCATGATGTTCTGAACTAGATCTGATGTTACATCTTAACACTAAAGGCCAACTGTAGTATGACTTCTAATCCCATCTTCCTTGCCCCAACTCTTAGAACAGTTCATTTTAGCTTCTGAGAAAAAAGAAAAATCTCCCTCACTAATCACTATGCCAGGTTTTATTCTTAGAACCAGGCCTGCACTGAATTATCTGCAAAGATCTCAAAGATCTTTAATATCCCACCAACATATGGGAAAATAAACCACTGACAACGTGTCAATGCTTTCTTTTGCTTTTTACTTTGCTTCACTTTTCTGTGATTGAGTTACTGAAAACAATGCAATTACTTTTGCAATCCTGAGCTCTGTGGACTTACAGAGGATCTACTAAAAATGTCATAAATTCAAAGCAATTTGGTAAAGGAAAACAAGAATTCAAGCTATCACACAAATGGCAATGGCTCAACTGGCTTATGATTAAAACATGACATCTACTTTTCATGATTTTTATAGCTAGATTTATCAGTATCTAAAAGAAGCCCCCCAAAGAAACAGAGCTGCATGCAATGATTAATGATAACCAGTTTTTCCTTCAAGGGCAAACTACTGCACTCCAAACAGTCACGACTGGCAATGAGAATGACAATTGGTTCTGAAGGGAAAGAACTGATCAGAACTGATAGCATAATAAGGTCATAAATGACATTCACTTCCCCCACATATTCTTCACTAACTCAAGCCCCATCAACTCCTCAAAGATTGACTCAGTGGCAGTTTATTTCCTTCTGTTTCTCACCAAATTAGCCAGTAAGGCACAGTGTAGGTTTCACTGGTGCCTCAGCAGTAAAGAATTAGCCTGCAATGCAGGAGACACAGGTTCAATCTCTTATTCAGGAAGATCCCCTGGAGAAGGAAATGGCAACCCACTCCAGTATTCTTGCCTGGGAAATCCCATGAACAGATAAGCCTGGCGGGCTGTAGTCCATGGGGTCACAAAAATCATTGGATATGACTTAAGAAGTTGGCTTCTTTTAAGAAAAATAAACTATGCAGAAATCAGAGAAACCCAAATGATTTTTGCTGTAGGGATGTTTTCAAAATTCTCCCACAAACAGTAAAGGTACACTCACTAACAATTTGGCATTTTAGTGGTTGCTCACAGCTTTGTCTCTTTGGCATCACAGACAACACATCTGCTCAAAGGAATCCCCTATCTCTGACACAAATTACCAAACCACGGGTTTACTGCTGCTTTAGCTGCTTGCTGCCTAACACTTGTAGCCTAGCTGCCTAGTCCTGTCATGTGTTCATTCAAGCACAACCTTACAGGTAGTTGGGTCAGAGGAAGAGAACAAAGGAAAGGTAACCATTTACCAAACATCTGTGACTTGGCATTGTTTTATGCTTATGGATCACTCTTTCAATTATCAAGGAATCAGAATGATTGGATTTCACCAGCTTTCAAGCCCATACCTTCGTACCTTAACTTACCGGGACTCCAAGTTCTCCCTCTTCAAACTGGCAGACTTTTCTTTTCCTGTGATCCCCTGCTCAGGTGTCCAAGAATCCCCAGATAGGCTGACTCATCTCCTAAGAGAGTGCTGTCTCTTTCCACTGGTCAGGAACTCCAATGACTCTCGATTCTGGATAACTCCACAGCTTCTGGTCTGGAAGTTGGTTCTTATAGAAATCAGTGCTGGACCACAGTCTCAACCATCATATTAATAGCTGTAGTGCCTGGAATATTGTCACTCACAAAGTGAGAGGAAACAATTTTTAGGGGATACCTTTGTAAAAATGGGGGGGAAAGGGAGAATGAAGAAAGTCTTCCGGTCAAAATTCTAACACACACTTTTGTGGGACGTGACAAGATGATTTTTAAATTCATAAGAAAATAAAAAGAGGCAAAAACCACTACAATATTGTAAAATAATTAGCCTCCAATTAAAATAAATATATTAATTTGCCAAAAAAAAATAGTCAAAATGCTCCTTTGAATAAAAGCAAAAAAGGAAAGAGACGACGACTGGCTTTTCTAGATATCAAACATCAAATCATATTCTAAAGTTACAGACAAGGAGGTAAAGTTAAGACAAGGCGGTATTGGCCCAAACATGTACAACCCTATCAATGGAATATTTAATAGAAAAAGCCCTGAACAGACCAATGCATAAATGAATACTTTATTTAGGTCAAATGTTGCTCTGCAGAGCAGTGGGGAATGGATGATAAATAATAATAATAATAAATATTCTAGCACTTTGAATAAACAGTGCTATAAAATTGGTATTTAAACAGAATAAAAATAAAATTTTCTCCTTAACTCACATCATACACTAAAGTTATATCTGAGTGAATCACAGATCTAAAGGTGTAAGGCAAAGCAACAGGTTTTCTAGAAGATAATATAGAAGACTAACTATGACTTGATTTAGGAAATTCAGTATTTCTTAAACAGGACACAATAAGTTGTCACCATAAACAAAAAAGTTGTTGAATTTATATGCAACAAAATTGAAAACATCTGCTTATGAGATAGCAATATTAAACAAGTAAAATCCCACAAGTTGAAGAAGGGTTTAGAGACAGAATCTTTTAAGAATTCCAGTAGAACAATTGAAAAAAAAAAGATGGGCAATCCCGCCAAAGGAGGCACAGACCTAGACCCATCACAGCTGAAATCCAAATGACCTATAAACATGTGAAGAAGTGCTCATCTACAGTACTAGAAACCAGGAAAATAAAAATTACAAACAATAAGGGATGGTTACACAATTCTGTGAATATTCTAAAAACCATTGAATTGTTCACTAGAGAAATGAGTAAATTGTGTGGCATATGAATTCTATCTCAGCAAAACTATTATGAAAAGTAATATATAGCACAAAGGAAATGGCAACCCACTCCAGTATTCTTGCCTGGAGAATCCCATGGACAGAGGAGCCTGGTGGGTTACAGTCCACTGGGTCGCAAAGAGTCGGACACGACTGAGCGACTTCACTTTCACTTTCACCAAAATGACTAAAATTTAAAGGATTGTACTGGTGAGAATGCTGAACAATGAAGTTGTTAATCACTTCTAGTGGGAAAGTGATTTGATATAACCATTTGGGAAAATAATCTGACACAATCTGCTAAAGTTGAAAACATGCATACAGTGTAACTAGCACATTAACTCCAAGGTACATGTGCATTCTAAGTCACTCCAGTCATGTCTGAGTCTGTGCAACCATATGGACTATAGCCCACCAGGCCTTTCTGTCCATGGAATTCTCCAGGCAAGAATACTGGCGTGGGTTGCTATGCCCTCCTCCATGGGATCCTCCCAACCCAGGGATCAAACCCATGTTTCTTGTATCTCCTGCATTTGCAGGAGGATTGGGAAGTCCCAGCTCCAAGGTATCAGTTCAGTTCAGTCGCTCAGTCATGTCCAACTCTTTGCAACCCCATGGACGGCAGCACGACAGACCTCTCTCTCCATCACCAACTCCCAGAGCCTACTCAAACTCATGTCCATTGAGTCAGTGATGCCATCCAACCATCTCACCCTCTGTCGTCCCCTTCTCCTCCCGCCTTCAATTTTTCCCAGCATCATGGTCAACTGAAGAGTCAGTTCTTCACATCAGGTGGCCAAAGTACTGGAGTTTCAGCTTCAGCATCAGTCCTTCCAGTGAATATTCAGGACTGATTTCCTTTAAGATGGACTGGTTTGATCTTCTTATAGCCCAAGGGACTCTCCAACACCACAGCTCAAAGGCATCAATTCTTTGGCGCTCAGCTTTCTTTATAGTCCAACTCTCACATCCATACTTGACTACTGGAAAAACCATAGCCTTGACTAGACAGAACTTTGCTGGCAAAGTAATGTCTCTGCTTTTTAATATGCTGTCTAGGTTGTTCATAACTTTTCTACCAAAGAGTAAGCATCTTTTAATTTTATGGCCGCAGTCACCATCTGCAGTGATTTTGGAGCTCCCCAAAATTAAGTCTCTCACTGTTTCCACTGTTTCCCCATCTATTTCCCATGAAGTGATGGGACCAGATGTCACGATCTTAGTTTCGTGAATGTTGAGCTTTAACCCAACTTTTTCACTCTCCTACTTTACTTTCATCAAGAGGCTGTTCAGCTCTTCTTCGTTTTCTGCCATAAGGGTGGTGTCATCTGCATATCTGAGGTTATTGATATTTCTCCCGGCAATCTTGATTCCAGCTTGTGCTTCTTCCAGCCCAGCATTTCTCATGATGTACTCTGCATCTAAGTTCAATAAGCAGGGTGACAATATACAGCCTTGACGTATTCCTTTCGCATTTTGGGACCAGTCTGTTGTTCCATGTCCAGTTCTAACTGTTGCTTCCTGATCTGCATACAGATTTCTCAAGAGGCAGGTCAGGTGGTCTGGTATTCCCATCTCTTTCAGAATTTCCCACAGTTTGTTGTGGTCCACACAATCAAAGGCTTTGGCATAGTCAATAAGGCAGAAGTAGATATTTTTCTGGAACTCTCTTGCTTTTTTGATGATCCAGTGGATGTTGGCAATTTGATCTCTGATTCCTCTGCCTTTCCTAAATTCAGCTTGAATATCTGGAAGTTCACAGTTCACGTACTGTTGAAGCTTGGCTTGGAGAATTTTGAGCATTACTTTACTAGCCTATGAGATGGGTGCATTTGTGTGGTAGTTTGATCATTCTTTGGCATTGCCTTTCTTTGGGACTGGAATGAAAACTGACCTTTTCTAGTCCTGTGGCCATTGCTGAGTTTTCCAGATTTGCTGGCATATTGAGTGCAACACTTTCACAGCATCATCTTCTGGATCTGAAATAGCTCAACTGGAATTCCATCACCTCCACTAGCTTTGTTCACAGTAATGCTTCTTAAGGCCCACTTGACTTTACACTCCAGGATGTCTGGCTCTAGGTTGGTGATCATACCATTGTGATTATCTGGATCGTGAAGATCTCTTTTGTACAGTTCTTCTGTGTATTCTTGCCACCTCTTCTTAATATCTTCTGCTTCTGTTAGGTCCATACCATTTCAACCAAATGCACGTATGTGTTTACCAGGAGAATATAAATGTGTATCCTGGTACACATACCATATTTTGGCAGCAGCATTATCCGTGAGTGCCAGAATCTGTAAATAACCCAAATGTCCATTATCGCTATAACTGATAAATACTGTAAACTATTATATATTCACACAGCAAAGAACATGAACAAACTTCAGCCAGATACAACAATATCTATTTTAGATGAATCTTACAAAAGTATTGAGCAAAAAAAGCTACTAAAACTATGATGTCTGAAGATGAACTCTTATGTGGTAAAACTCTAAGGTAAGCAATAAAGTGCTTATCTGAAAGTCAGGATTCCATTTAGCAGACACCAGAGTGACTGTGTTGGGAAAGTCACACACAGATGCCTTCCTGTTTGGGCAATATTCTCTTTCTTGATTTAAGTGATGGTTACATGAGTCACAAGTGTTAGTGATAGTTTATTGAGCAATATATTTATGTTTTATGCATCTTATTATACTTGATATATTTTACAAAACAGCAATTATTTTAAAAATTAAGTTTTTTTTCTCCTGTTTTTCCCTTTTTAACCTTTTTGGCCACACCCCGCGGCATGTGGGATCTTAGTTCCCCAACCAGGGATTGAACTCGCATCCCCTGAATTAGAAGGCAGGGTCTTAACCACTAGACTGCCAAGAAAGTCTAAAAAATAAAACTTCGAATGAAGTTGCTCAGGCCTCTCAACATTGCACATCACCTCATCCTTCACGCCTACTCCTAGAACTCTGATCTCAGTTCCACTATGATGAAACCTTCGAGTCCCAGACCCAGAAGGCTCAAACCCTCCCAGCCTCCTGCCCTGGACTGCAAAGCTTTTGCTTAGTGATTGTTTATTTTTCCTTGGCTTGGAGTGATTTCCAACATCATTAGGAATGACAACTTTGGGGAATTCCCTGGTGGTCCAGTGGTTAGGATCCCATACTTACACTGCCCAGGGCACAGGTTCAATCCCTGGTCAGGGAACTAAGACCCCACAAGCTGGATGGCGGAGCCAAAAAAAAAAAAAAAGGAGGGCCTTTGGTCTAGAGAGTCTTGCCACTTGAAGCACAGCCCACACCAGACTGGCAACATTGGACTCCACCTGGAAGCAGGATGGAAAACACAGAATCTCTGGCCTCATCACAGGCCATCTGCATTTTCACAAGATCCCCAGGGGATTCACATTAGCATTTGAGAAGCTGTGGTCTAGAAAATAGAAATGTCTGTTCTAACACAAAATTATCCCCCCCTTTTTATTTTATCCCCAATAGCAGGATGTTTTTGCCAAATCTGAACAGTTGCAGAAATATTTTAAGCTCTACTGAATTTAGTTAATTAAAAATAAAAGCTAAAGTAAGATTTTCCCCACATTCTCAGGGAAATTTAGTATTTTTATGTAATTCTTATACAGTTTAAGGTTTAGTCTAGATATCTAATCTTTGTCATATTTCCCTGTCTTAATTTACACATGAAGTCCACCGAGTCTCTAAATTATTTTTAACTAAAAATAACCTTTCTAATGTTCATGTTATAAAAGCAAAACATGTTTGTATAGAAAAATCAGAAAATACACCTAATTGAAGAAACATAAAAAAATCAATAAAATAATAAAACTACTCAGAGATAACCACTGTAAGACACTCTTATGGCAAATAACAGATTATATAAAATGCAATCACAAAGTATATACTCTTTTATCATTTCTCTATTATGAACACAACTCCAATAAATATTAATCTAAAATTTTTTCAATGGCTGAAGAGTATAGATTATTTATTTAGGACATTAAATTAACAAATGTTTCACCAGGATCTGTTTCTGTTTTTTTCTAAAGGCATTTAAAAAAGTAAGTAACTGCATGTTAGTTATCCTCTAGACTTGAGTCAATTGATTTTTTATAAACCAGTTTCCTTTTTCATTTGATTCACCTCTATCACGTTCAGTACTTTGTATTCACTAATAAAATTTAGAAATACATTTGTAAACACCCTCCCCGCAATGTTCACTGCAGCACTGTTTACATGAGCCAAGATATGGAAGCAATCTAAATGTCCACTGACAGAGGAGTGTGAAATACTTCTCCACAATTAAAAAGAATGAAATAATGTCATTTGCAGCAACATGGATGGACCTAGAGATTGGCATATTGAGTGAAGTAAGTCAGACAGAGAAAGAGAAATATGATATCACTTACATACAGTATCTAAAAAGAAATTGTATAAATGAAATTGTTTAAAAAAGAGAAACATTCACACTCATAGAAAACAAACATGGTTACTATGGGGGGGGGGGGAGGGATAATTAGGGAGTTTGGGATTGACAGGTATACACTGCTATATTTAAAATGGATACCAAACAAGGACCTACCGTATAGCACAGGGAACTCTGCTCACTATTATCAGTTCAGTTCAGTTTAGTCACTCAGTCGTGTTCAACTCCTTGTGACCCCACGGACTGCAGGACACCAGGCCTCCCTGTCCATCACCAACTCCTGGAGTCTACTCTAACTCATGTCCATTATGTCAGTGATGCCATCCAACTGTCTCATCCTCTGTCGTCCCCTTCTCTTCCTGCCTTAAATTTTTTCCCAGCATCAGGATCTTTTCAAATGAGTCGGTTCTTTGCATCAGGGGGCCAAGGTATTGCAGTTCCAGATTCAGCATCACTCCTTCCAGTGAATATTCAGGACTGATTTCCTTTAGGATAGACTGGTTGGATCTCCTTGCAGTCCAAGGGACTCTCAAGGGTCTTCAACACCACAGCTCAAAAGCATCAATTCTTTGACGATCAGCTTTCTTTATAGTCCAACTCTCACATCCACACAGGACTACTGGAAAAATCATAGCTTTGACTAGACGGAGCTTTGTTGGCAAAGTAATGTCTCTGCTTTTTAATACACTAGGTTGATCATAGCTTTTCTTCTAAGGAGTAAGCATCTCTTAATTTCATGGCTGCAGTCACTATCCACAGTGATTTTGGAGCCACAAAAAATTAAATCTCTCACTGTTTCCATTGTTTCCCCACCTATTTGCCATGAAGTGATGGGACCGGATGCCATGATCTTAGTTTCCTGAATATTGAGCTTTAAGCCAACTTTTCACTCTCCTCTTTCACTTTCATCAAGAGCTCTTCAGCTCTTCTTCGTTTTCTGCCATAAGGGTGGTGTCATCTGCATATCAGAGATTATTGATATTTCTCCCGGCAATCTTGATTCCAGCTTGTGCTTCATCCAGACCAGCATTTCTCATGATGTACTCTGCATCTAAGTTCAATAAGCAGGGTGACAATATACAGCCTTGATGTACTCCTTTCCCGATTTGGAAGCAGTCTGTTGTTCCATGTCCAGTTCTAACTGTTGCTTCCTGATCTGCATACAGATTTCTCAAGAGGCAGGTCAGGTGGCCTGGTATTCCCATCTCTTTCAGAATTTTCCACAGTTTGTTGTGATCCACACAGTCAAAGGCTTTGGCATAGTCAATAAAGCAGATGTTTTTCTGGAACTCTCTTGCTTTTTCGATGATCCAGTGGATGTTAGCAATTTGATCTCTGGTTCCTCTGCCTTTTCTAAATACATTTGAACATTTAGAATATCACAGTTCACATACTGTTGAAGCCTGGCTTGGAGAATTTTGAGCATTTCTTTACTAGCCTGTGAGATGAGTGCAATTGTGCAGTAGCTTGATCATTCTTTGGCATTGCCTTTCTTTGGACTGGAATGAAAACTGACCTTTTCCAGTCCCGTGGCCATTGCTGAGTTTTCCAGATTTGCTGGCATATTGAGTGCAACATTTTCACAGCATCATCTTCTGGATTTGAAATAGCTCAACTGGAATTCCATCACCTCCACTAGCTTTGTTCGTAGTGATGCTTCCTAAGGCCCACTTGACTTCGCATTCCAGGATGTCTGGGTCTCAATATCATGTCACAATTCAAATGGGAAAAGAATTTGAAGAACGGATGTATGTATATGTATAGCTGAATCCCTTTACTGTACACTTGGAACTATCACAACATTGTTAATCAATTTTATTCCTTTTTAAAAAAGGAATACATTTGTGGGGAAAGTGTGTGAATTTTTATGCAGCTCTATGAATAGATAAAACTGAAATATGTCCATTAATTGACATCCTTTGATGGTCGTTAAGTGGATAGGTCTGTACTAATATTATTATTTTCTATACAATAGATAAATAAGTTAAACATGTGTTCTTTCTTTTCCTGGGGTTATTTTTAACTCACTTAGGCTGTAACTCACTTAGAGCACCTGAAGACCAAAGATATAAGAGATGGGAGGGAGGTTCAAAAGGGAGGGAATATATGTATACCTGTGGCTGATTCATGTTGAGGTTTGACAGAAAACAACAAAATTCTGTAAAGCAATTATCCTTCAATAAAAAATAAATAATTTTTTTTTAATTTGAAAATTAAAAACCACACTGCGCTCAAGGTTGAAGTAGCCATGAATGTATCAAGTAGCTATATCCTAGTGATTATTTATCAGTATTAGCCTTTGCAAAGACATACTAATATATAATAAACTACAACAAGGTATAGGATAAGAGTTATAAATAACATTTGAACAACCTTAAAATCTTTTACATCTGGCTAGAGAACACAATTTAGTCAATGAAACGAAGTGGAAAGCTGTGATTCATAAGAGCCTTCCCTCCTCATTAAAAATGAAATTAAGTTTTTCATAATGTGAACCATATTTAGACTCCTTTGCTCAGCCAGTGTTATTTGACTTGAATCAACAGAAAGGAACTCTGGCTATCTTGGGCATAAAAATGGACTGTATTATAAGAGCATGAAATAGCAACAGAATAGAAAGTCAAACAGCCAGCCTCAGATAGAATGAAAATTCTGAAGCCCCGGAATGTAGCCAGCAATGGTCCTTTCAGCTCTTAGAATAAATGAGCTTCAGCCTCACAATCAGAGGGTATCTGATTGCCCCCTTTAGTCACCTGCCAACCCATTTGGCTACTGGGGAGAGGGGAGGGGACCTTGTTTAACAGCCCCACCCACCTAGAGGCCTCTGATGAGGAAGATACTATTATGAAATTAAGGAAAAATGGGCACCTGGGCAGGTAAGACCAACAGCTGTTCATCCTGTTATTCACTGTAATCTCACAGTGTGATGGCTATACACTGGCTATTGGTGGCAAAGAAGTACACCAACAAATTCAAATATCACACTGAACTGGTTACAGACATCAGTGGCTGAAAGAACTGACTGACCCTTGGTTTATTGTGAGGACTGTGAAGCATGTGGAGGGAAGAAAAAAAAAGAAGACTGTGATTTACTGATGCACAATAAATGGTTTTGGAGAGAGTCAACCATTTTAGTTTAAAGAAACAAATAATTAACCTTGATAACAAAAGTTTAAGAACTATGTGAATGACTTTAGTCATTTTTCTTCTCTGCTCTTAGATGACAGTTGTAACTTATGTGATATTACTGGAACTTGTTTTGAGTTCAGAGTACTTATCCAATTTTAATGTCCATATAAATCACTAAGAGATACTGTTAAGATGCAGATTCCAGTTCAGCAAGTCTGACTTGGGGCCTGACTTTCTAACAAGCTCTGGGGGGATAACAGAAAAGTACCAGAGAGCTGAGTCTCTCCTGTGGCCATGATTCTCCTCTCACATCCCACAGTCCCTCACACAGGGGATGCACGATTCACCAGCACTTTCAGATCACAAGAGACTACTTACCTTCTGGCAACTTTTAGAAAGATATGGTGGACAAGGAGATTGAAACTACCCATGAACATGAGTCTTACGGATTTCATTTATACAAGTGTAATGGGCTGAATGTCTGTGTTCCTCCCAAATTCATTCGTTGAAATCCTAGCCCCCAAAGAGATAGTATTAGGAGGTGGGGCCCTTGGGAGGTGCCTAGGTCATAAGGATGGAAGCTTACAAATGGAATTAGCGCCCTTACAAAAGAGAGACACCAGAGAGTTCCCTTGCCCCTTCTCACTGTTCACAGTGAGAATATCACTACTCAAGAACCAAGAAGCAGGTTCTCACCAGACACCAAATCTGCCAGCACTTTGATCTTGGACTCCCCACCCTCCTGAACTGTGAGAAATCAATTTCTGTTGTTTATAAGCTTCCCAGTCAATGGTATCCTGTTACAGGAGCCCAAACAGACTAAGACACCAAATAATCCCCTTTCTACGAGTACAGAAACTGCACAGTGCTTTTGTCTTCTGACCCAAAAGCAGACCACAAGTGGTTTATGTTGCATTCTCACAATGCTGCTCGACCCAGAAATCTAGTATACTGACTTACCACCAGCCCTTAAAATGGGGGCATTGTCTGTCAAAAGAGTTGGGGGATTCATTTCTCCATCAAAAGACAAAAAGGGCAACTTTGAAATGAATCTCTTGTGTGCCTGCTGGACAGAGCCCAGGCCCTGTCCTCACCTCTGGCAGTGACTGGCCACATCCTGTGAGCAGGGCCAGCCCAGACCCTCTGGATGCAGTGAGGGGCTTTTATCTGCACCTTGTCACAGACCCACTGAGTGACAGAACATGAACTGAATAGCCCATTCTCTCTGTCGAGACAGAGTCAATAGTGTTCTTGTAGCACACTTGGCCTTCCTTGCCTGAAGGAGAGTGAGGGCACCGCACACACCCCCTCTGGCAGCTCACTTCCCTCGGTGGACAGCTTGAGCTGGAGAGCCGGAGATAAGATAAAAGTAGAACAGAAAGAACAGATGTCAGGTTCAGAGGCGAGGCATTATTTTTAGAGCTTGTAGGTAACAGTGGCTGACCCTAAAGGGAAGACAATTCCTTAATTTTTAAATTTGAGTTCTTGACCTAAGGTTCTGAATTTAAGACATATAATAATTTAAAAAAATCATGCAACAAGGTCTAGGTTGGTTCTAAAGCCTGAATACAGGAAATTAAAAACAGAACCTGCTCACAAAGAATAAAAGTGACAATACATTTGAAATAAATCCACAGAGTTTATATAATCTTTCTCTGGGTCTTGATGGTCTTTGTCCATTCATTTTCACTAGAATGCTGGTGAGCAAAGGGCTTGTGAAAACATCATGGCCAACAGTAGCAGTTCTCACCCACATCTCCATTGACCATGACTTTTTTCCTTCCTTTCCTCCAGATAAATTTTCTGAATATCATTCCAGAGCTGTCTTTGGACATGGCAATGTGCAGTTTTGTCAATGGAGGCCTTACACTTCCTTGAGAAAAAGATACAATTCTGTACACACTATGACTAGGTATTCAGAAATCCAAGAGAAATGGGCCAGAGGCCTTATCCTGGAGAAACCTACAGTCTATAGGAGAGGAGCTATTGGTAGACTGCAATGGTCGAAAGTACAGACTTCATCAGTCAGATGCAGGTTCAAATCCCACCTCTAACATCATTCACCATTAAACCACTCATGTCATTTCGTCTCTGTGAATTTCAGTTTCCTCATCCATAAAACAGATATAATTCCAAGGGCACAGAATGACCGTGAAGATAAAATATTCCATAAAAAGCACTTATCACAATGTCCACCTATTAAATATTTGGTATATACTAGTAATTATTATCATCAGTACTGCAGCTCACTGAATTTCCTCTTGCCGATCCTCTGCCTTCTACTCACTGTTTTTCCTACTACTTGTTTTGGGTCTGTTTACAAGACCTCGTTTTAGCCACATGATCTTTGGTCCAAAATACATTGAGAGAATAGGGAGGAACATCCTGAATGGTGTGATATACAATTGGCTTGGATTAATACCACCTCTGGGATCGTTCTGGGTCCAGAATCTTAGAAATGAAGAGAAACTTAGAAATCTAGTAACTAATCCAACTTATAGAGGAGCTTTTACCTGCCATGTCTCTGGCCATCAGTAGTGAGATACAGTGAGCCTGATAGAAACCGAGGTACAAGGACCCAGTACCTCCAGAGGTACATAAAGGAATAATCTCAAGATCCAACATAAGCTCCTATATCCATCTGAGGTGACAATGACAAAAATCTATGCAGCTCCATCATCTGCATTGACCTTATCCTTTTGAAATACTATTGGGGAGATGGAGCTGTGCTGCTAAGTCTCTCAGTGCCCACCTACCTTTTAGCAAAGATGCTCTAGTAGAGACTCTGAAGACAACCAGAGCCACAAGCGGGTAATCTCTTAGGCTACTAGGGCTTGACCTATGTGTCTTGAGTTCCACTGCTGTCAAAAAGCTAAAACCCTCTCAGGTACAGATGGTGGGTTTGACTGACTGCAGACAATGGGGTAAATGACACATTGTGTTTTTCCTGAAGACTAACTGCTGCATGGATAGAAGCATTTTAACTATTCTAATTATTATCAAACCCATTACAAAGCTCCTTTAAGCAACTTGCTTAACCCAGCCTATTTGGTTCTTAGCTGGCTACGACTTCTCCTAGAATTACAGTGCTCAGAGTTCTGATTCAACACTGACCACCAATCCCTTCCAAGCAGTAGGGACTCTAAACTTCTCCAGGGAGCCCCTAATAGAGTAAGGAATAGAAAGTGTCTCCAGCCAGACATACAATTTACAGTAACTTCAGTTCAGTTCAATTCAGTCGCTCAGTCGTGTCGGACTCTTTGTGAAAAACTTAATGCTTAAGACTTCAACTCCCAGCATCAGAAAATCAAGACACAGATCACTGAGACCACCACACAGTTGCCTGTGGAGTACCATTTATTTCCTGCCACAGAGAAATGGAGAGAAGAAGAAGCGAGGAGGCAGTAAAGGCTTGCAACCTCAGACATTCTCCCAGGCAACCTGGGCTTTGTTTAGGCTGCTTCCTAATGGAAAATGAATGTTCAAAACAAGTTTATCATTTATTGAGTCTGTAATAGTCTCTTTTTAAAAAAATGAAGGCAAAGAAGTCTAGGAAGGGCATAAGATGAGGGTTCCTCTGATAAAACTGTGCCAGAGTTCACTGACCAGAGGACACGGGTATTGCACGCTTAACTGAGGGCTCTCTATTTGTCACCACACAAGACTCAGTGGACCACAGACCAGAGCTGCTATCTGCCCTAGACACAGCCTTTCTGGGGTCAGGTGCAGGCATACACATGTCAAAGCTCACCTTATCTCGCTCCCCGCTTCCTATCTCCTGTCGATAAACAAGGGCTCCAGTCCTCAGCTATCAGGCCAGGTCCTCTTCACACATGCATATTCAACTGCACAGAGAGTCCTCATTCCTTCTCAAAGTACAACTTCCTCCCCCCTGCAGTCCCCGGGCACGCGTTGCCTCAGGGAGGATGGTGATGTCCATCCTGAAGACACAGCCCTCCAGTAGGCTGTCTTGTTTCCCAGACTCACATGGTTTTCCAAGTAACCTTGACTAGACCTTTTCTTTATTGGAAACTACTTGACAAGTCAGAAAGGAATCAAGCAGCTCAGGAAATAAGCCTCAGTTCAGTTCAGTTCAGTCGCTCAGTCGTGTCCAACACTGCAACCCCATGGATCACGGCACGCCAGGCCTCCCCGTCCATCACCAACTCCCGGAGTTCACTCAAACTCATGTCCATCGAGTCGGTGATGCCATCCAGCCATCTCATCCTCTGTTGACCCCAAAGGCGGCCGATCAGGCGACTACAAGTTCATGTTGATATATGACAGAAATCAAACCAATATTGTAAAGCAATCATCAATCAATTAAAAATAGATATAACTGTTAAAAAAAAAAAAAGGAGTCGCATTCTTTGCTTAGTCATGCACCCGGGAGAGGACGCTGCCTCTGCTAGGTCACAGAAGCAAGCAGGAAAGGATCTGAAAATGGACAGGAGATAAATACATCCTTTACCTTTCCCTACTGAGCCCCAAACCCCTCCGAGTTCTTCCTTGCAGGTTTTGAAATCACGTGAAAACTTTCTTGGACGTCAGCCTGGGGGAGTCGGCCCTTTCTTGTGACAAACAGGCCTGATGGGTTTAGCGTCAGGCTCTGGGTTTTCTTTCTCTTCCTTAAGGAACAACCTTTCAAAACGCATTCATACATATCACCTCAATATACCTTCATTCCAAGGGAGATAGAAAAGTAAACTTCAGTATTTTTAAGTTAACAGTGAGAGAAACAGACACGGGTGAAGTCAGAGCTGTCCTGACGGGGCTGGGATGGACCTGATAACTTCGGGTCCTTTTGTTACCAGCAAAGCTCATGAAAAATTCCTGGGAAGTAAACATAGAATCTGGGTAATAAAGCCTAACCTTTCGTTTTTCCTTTTCCTTTGTGCTCAGCCTAGTGTCACGTGCTCGCAAGATGCCGCAGGCAGAGGCCTTGCCCTGGGGTTCCTGGCAAGAATCTGCTGGGCCAACAACCCTGCTTTGAAGAAGGGCAGAATTCAAGATGGCAGCGGGCTGCGTACAGAGACCACGCCCACCCCCAAGCCCGCGCTGGGATCTGGAACCCCAGCAACCTGGTTGCAGCTGCTCGCATGCCATCCATGGGAGCTGCACTCCGTGCTCCCCCCTATGAAGACCCTATAAAGCAGCCAGGAGCACAATTTGTCAGGGAGGGCATGGGCCACAGAGTGTGAACACTCACCTCTCCGTTCTCTGATCAAAGACGAAAACTGTCCTCGGTTTTAGGAACTCGGTCTCATTCTACTGGCCCAAACAGCATCCGGCTGGAAGAACCTTCCTGGAGCCGGACAAGAAAGCGTCAGTCACACTTGGTTCTCGCCATTAATTGTCCCACGTGTGTGAGGCAATGATAGCTTCACATTTAGACTCTCCTATCATGGCATCTGGTCCCATCACTTCATGGGAAATAATGGAAAAACAGTGGAAACAGTGTCAGACTTTATTTTTTTGGGCTCCAAAATCACTGCAGATGCTGATTGCAGCCATGAAATTAAAAGACGCTTACCCCTTTGAAGGAAAGTTATGACCAACCTTGATAGTATATTAAAAAGCAGAGACATTACTTTGCCAACCAAGGTCCGTCTAGTCAAGGCTATGGTTTTTCCCGTGGTCATGTATGGATGTGAGAGTTGGACTGTGAAGAAAGCTGATCGCCGAAGAATTGATGCTTTTGAACTGTGGTGCGGGAGAAGACTCTTGAGAGTCCCTTATACTGCAAGGAGATCCAACCAGTCCATTCTAAAGGAGATCAGTCCTGGGTGTTCATTGGAAGGACTGATGCTGAAGCTGAAACTGCAATACTTTGGCCACCTCATGCGACGAGTTGACTCACTGGAAAAGACTCTGATGCTGGGAAAGGTTTGGGGCGGGAGGAGAAGGGGACGACAGAGAATGAGATGGCTGGATGGCATCACCGACTTTGTGGACATGGGTTTGAGTGTACTCCGGGACTTGGTGATGGACAGGGAGGCCTGGCGTGCTGTGATTCATGGGGTCGCGGAGAGTTGGACACGACTGAGCGACTGAACTGAACTGAACTGAACTGAGCTTGGTGGCTCAGACGGTAAAGCGTCTGTCTACAATGCGGGAGACCCGGGTTCAATCCCTGGGTTGGGAAGATCCCCTGGAGAAGGAAATGGCAACCCACTCCAGTACTATTGCCTGAAAATCCCATGAAAAGGGGAGCCTGGTAGGCTACAGTTCATGGAGTCGCAAAGAGTTGGACACGACTGAGTGATTTCACTTCACTTCAGCTTGTTTGATGGGGACTTCCCAGGTGGCCTAGGAGTAAAGAACCCGGCTGCCAATGCAGGAGACATAAGAGACATGGGTTCCACCCCTTGATTGGGAGGATCCCCTGGAGAAGGGTATGGAACCCACTCCAGTATTCTTGCCTGAAGAATTCCATGGACAGAGGAGCCTGGCAGGCTATGGTCCATAGGGTTGCAAAGGGTTGGGCCTGACTGAAGCGACTTAGTACACACACGCACATCCCCAGCCTACCTCCCCACCATTCTCAACCTCACTAGTCTCTCAGCAAAAGAGCAGTATATTGAAAGTGGCATAGTCTATGCTTTGTCTGATATTTTTGCTTGTTTTTTTAAGTACCAGACTTTGAAACTCAGGATATGATTTTTAATAGTTTAACAAAAATCACCTTAACCAAAGACTATGTATATAGCTTCTTAGCCTGAGAAATACACTTTTTATCATCTTTTTGTTCAAGGTGGTTGGTATACATTCAGTTCAGTTCAGTGGCTTAGTTGTGCCCGACTCGTTGCGACCCCATGAATCACAGCACGCCAGGCCTCCCTGTCCATCACCAACTCCCGGAGTTCACTCAAACTCATGTCCATCGAGTCAGTGATGCCATCCAGCCATCTCATTCTCTGTCAAACCCAGCTCCTCCCATCCCCAATCCTTCCCAGCATCAGAGTCTTTCCCAGTGAGTCAACTCGTCGCATGAGGTGGCCAAAGTATTGGAGTTTCAGCTTCAGCATCAGTCCTTCCAATGAACACCCAGGATTGATCTCCTTTAGAATGGACTGGTTGGATCTTCTTGCAGTCCAAGGGACTCTCAAGAGTCTTCTCCAGCACCACAGTTCAAAAGCATCAATTCTTCGGCGATCAGCTTTCTTCACAGTCCAACTCTCACATCCATACATGACCACGGGAAAAACCATAGCCTTGACTAGACGGACCTTGGTTGGCAAAGTAATGTCTCTGCTTTTTAATATGCTATCTAGGTTGGTCATAACTTTCCTTCAAAGGGGTAAGCGTCTTTTAATTTCATGGCTGCAATCAGCACCCGCAGTGATTTTAGAGCCCAAAAAAATAAAGTCTGACACTGTCTCCACTGTTTCCCCATCTATTTCCCATGAAGTGATGGGACCAGAGGCCATGATCTTTGTTTTCTGAATGTTGAGCTTCAAGCCAAACTTTTCACTCTCCTCTTTCACTTTCATCAAGAGGCTTTTGAGTTCCTCTTCACTTTATGCCATAAGGGTGGTGTCATCTGCATATCTGAGGTTATTGATATTTCTCCCGGCAATCTTAATTCCAGCTGGTGCTTCTTCCTGCCCAGCGTTCCTCATGATGTACTCTGCATATGTTAAATAAGCAGGGTGACAATATACAACCTTGACGCACTCCTTTTCCTATTTGGAACCAGTCTGTTGTTCCATGTCCAGTTCTAACTGTTGCTTCCTGACCTGCATACAGGTTTCTCAAGAGGCAGGTCAGGTGGTCTGGGATTCCCATCTCTTTCAGAATGTTCCACAGTTTACTGTGATCCACACAGTCAAAGGCTTTGGCATAGTCAATGAAGCAGAAATAGATGCTTTTCTGGAACTCTCTTGCTTTCTCCATGATCCAGTGGATGTTGGCTATGTGATCTCTGGTTCCTCTGCCTTTTCTAAAACCTGCTTGACCGTCTGGAAGTTCAAGGTTCACATATTGTTGAAGCCTGGCTTGGAGAATTTTGAGCATGACTTTACTAGCATGTGAGATGAGTGCAATTGTGTGGTAGTTTGAGCATTCTTTGGCATTGCCTTTCTTTGCGTATACATTGGGTATGCAGTAAATGCTGAAGGAAAAGCAAGAAGGGAATGATGAAGGGGACTGGAGAGGAAAGAAGGATGATAAACAAGGGCTATGAGGATTTCATCCTGCCTTCCTTCTCATCCTCATTATTTATGGGCTTTTAAAGAGTCATCAGAATATGATGACTCAAAAAAAAACAAAAAACTGGATGTTCTTGGTAGCCTACTTCAAGGAGAAGTGCTCAGGGTTCTGAGATGTAAGAACAATGAACCCCAAGGCAAATCTCTGAAACAAGCAACAGTATTTGAATCACAAACTGTTTTTTATTTATGACAGCTTTCTTGAGGTTGATCAGTAAAATATCCTTTTGAAATCTATTTGCTAGGATCTCAAAATCATGACACTTCAACAGCTCATTTGTCTTGGAGCAGAGATGCAGCTCCTGGAGACAGGGTTTGTGTTTGTCCTTGGAAATAAGGACAAACACAAGCTGGCAACTGAGAGTCTTTATTTTTGTCAGCTTGCTCTTCTGCAAGCTTACACCGTCAGCACTGTGTGAAGAGTGAAACCAATAAAAAATCATCTCCCTCAACGCAGAAGGCCAACTCAAGACTGTTTCTTGGCTCAGGAGCAAGTATCTGTCAGTCAAGGTCAGGGAGGTTTCTGCTGCATTCAGCCAGAAAATCTCTCACACAGAGTAACTGGGAGCCTGAGAAGGGAGCCTAAATGGAAGAAACTGAGGCTCCCAGGTGATAATGCTTTGCTTCAGTGAGGCTCGCCCTGCTCAGAGGTCATTAACTGAGATCCAGAACCAAGAAAAGAACAGACTCTAGAGCAGTGGCAAAGTCACAAAACTCCATCACATTTGTCAAAGAAGTCAAGAATCTCAGCCACAGGAAGCCATTTTGCAAGAAGCTACAACGTCCTAAAGAGCCTTGACAACGGCATAAAGGAACGATCTTCATGGGGAGGGAGCTTCTCTCAGTTCAAGCCTCAAGCCTAGACTTTGTAGCAAGGCTTGGAAGTCCTTCATGATCTGGCCCTTGCTTCCTCTCCAGCTTCATTTCTTCTATTCATCCAACACTTGTAGTTGAGCTCCAAGTATCCAAGCTACTTGAACTGCTATCCAAGTGTGTTTTTCCAGATGCCTGGAATCCCCTGCCTGCCCTTACACAACCTGACGTCAGCTGGCAAGTTTCACAGCTTCTTCTTCAGGAGTCTACTTAGATGTCAGCCTCTCTCAAAAGTCCTCCTGGACCCAATACTCTCCCACTGTTTGTGTTTGAAAATGTCGATTTCCTGATTATTCAGGTTTGCTGAGACCAACAGGTCATTGCCAATGAAAAGAGAGTTTGTTCATCAAAGATCCCAAAAGAGGGCAGGGCTTGCCAAGCCAGTGCACACAGATTTGTCAGGAGGCAAGAGGGGAGGTAGGGGAAAATGTGGGTAAGAGCATTTATAAATAAACATTTTTATTTATAAATAAACATTTTTATTTATAAATAAATAAAGGTTTCCTTTATGGGGTTCCCTCAGTAACAAACAGAGAAGCAGGGTGAGGAGGCTTGGGATGGGCTAGTCTGAAGTTTACGTGGGTTCTGGGGTATAGGGTCTGTCCCTATTGGCTGTACCTGGCCTTTGAGTGATTATGACATGGGAACAGGGGCCCAGAGTATGACAGCCTGAGAGAGGAGGCAGGGGTTTATAGGCTCTGAGCTGCTCTGTGTACATAGGAGAGGCGAGTCCTTTACTACCTCTCAGAATTGGCTGGCCCTGGAAGGAGCAGATTCTCCAAGGTGAGCAAGACCTCGCGTGTCATGACAAAGGATCAGAAACACATGATTAAGACTATACACTGTTCAAAGTGGTTAACTGCTCCTCTTATACTCACCATGGACTTACCCTCTGGAAAAACTGACTACTTAGCTCTTTATTTGCTACCACTTGTGGCCCCTGGACTTGAAGCTCATTGAGGATGGGGGCTGTATCTTTTTCAACGCCAAGAATGACAACAAAGTATACAGAGATCAACTTGATTGGCTTCGAGTTCTAACCCTTGGTCTGGTGCACTAGGTGACCAGTGCAGGATCGAGTCTCATGGAGGGTTGATCACCTGCTGCAGGATCGGGTCTCATGGACCACTCACAGCTCATGGAAACATGTCATGTCTTCCATAGCACTATGTTGCCCTTTTTTCCTTAGGAACCCAGTTAGCATCATGCAAGACCTCTCTTTGGGTTCAGAAAGCAAAACTGAAGGCAAAAACAAAGTTCTGTTGTTTCCAGATTCTTAATCTGTTTTTCCAAAACTAAGAAAACTAGCTAACAAAGGCAAAAATCAAAAAATAAAATTTTACTCATCTATTTTGCTCCAAAAGATAAGACTGTTTGTAGAATTAAATGTCAAGGGATCTTATGACATTTCTTGGCAGAATTTCTGTGTGAAGCTTTCAAATCAGTCAGTTTAATCCAAATTAGTAGGAGCTTCAGAAAAGGCTTTTGGCCCATCCCTAACTGGGAAGAGGTTTTGTCATGGACTCTGCCAAAAGCACAAGTATATATAAAAAAGAGATAGAGGGAAATTGGGATTTTGGCCCAATATTTTTTAATAACGAGCAAACAAAACCCTCAACTTAATTAAAAATTTCCCCACATTCTGGCCTACCCTGTGATTTTTATGTTGCTACCCAAAAGCCATTAAGCAGTTACTTAAAAAAGAGAAAGGGGAAGTATTTTTAAAGGACAAGGAGAAGAGGAAAAAAATGAAGGTTTCCTTTTTCTACATCCAGAGTCCAAACCATGGTGGCCTGTTTCTTTAGCAGGTGTGTCTTCGAGGCAACTAACAAGAGCTTGTCAGTTTTTAAAGTTCTATGATGAGGCTCATGAACATATACAATAAGTGGGGTGCATGCATTCATCCAGTTTGGACAGGGGCTCATCACCCCAAAGCCAGGAGTATTGCTCTCTGCATCAATACTAACAGTGCAATCCAGCAATTTCACCTCACTAGATGAATTTCACTAGGTGATATTTGTCATTAAAATATAAATTTCTCATAATTTTGGAATTTCCTCATTCAGTCTGACAGGTGTTGGGTCATGCCAATTCTCTTTGCTAAATATACACATCATGCAAGGGGACAATGCCACAGAACGAACCGGTATGGGGTTTCTTCACTCAGTGGCTCTTTGTCTCAGGCAAGGATGTTCTGCTCCTCAAATTTGCAACCACCATCCAGATTTGCTCTTGAATACTCAAGAGTCTGTTGTGCAATTTTCTGTGCCTGTTCCATAGGCTTCTCATGTTCAGGATGTCTGTCCATCCAAACCTAAACGCATGGTCTTTTCTATTTTCTATTCCATTAGTGTCATGCCATCCACCCAGTCGCCCACCCAGTCTGGACATCATCCATTACTCATCTCTGTGTGCAATCAATCAATCAGCAGGGCCTGCTCGTTTCATCTTCTAAATATTCTCCATTCAATCTTTACTGTCACTGCTCTCTAGTTGAGATCCTCACATCTCTAAGCTGGATGGATGACTGCAGCAACCTTCTGACTAGCATTCCAGCTTGTAATCTAACTCCCTTCATTACAAACCACTTCTGCCAGAGTGATAGTAATAGACCAAGCCTGACAATATCACCCACGAAAATCCCAAGGTAGCTTCCCTTCCACCCCCAGAAGGCAAGGTAGAAAGCCCTCCTGCCATAATTTCTAGCTTTATTCTGTTGCCCCCTTCAGTGATTCCAAACCACATGCAGTTCCCCTACACACCTTGGTCTTTTTATGCCTTTTATCGACCAATCAGCAGCAAGCAAGCCTTAGAACACGTATAATAGGAAAAGCAGGGAGCTTCCCTGGTGATCTGATGGCTAAGAATCCACCTTGCAATGCGAGGGATACCGGTTTGATCCCTGGTTCAGAAAGATCCCACATTCTGCGGAGCAACTAAGCCTGTTCTCCGCAGAGAGAGAGGCCACTGCAGAGACGCCCGTGTACCACAGAGAAGAGCAGCCCCACTCTCTGCAACTAGAGAAAGCCTGTATGCAGCAACTATGATCCTCCACAGCCAACAAAAGCAGTCCTTAAAATAAAAAAAGGAAAAGTAGAGTAGCATATATAACTGGTACATGGCAAAGCAGTTATCATTAAAATAAAATAGAAAAGAATGTTTTTACATATTTTTGGCTCTAGAGGAAAATATAAAGAGAAGAAAATTAAAGATAATAAATCAGCTGAAATATTGATTTTCCAGCTTCAACATCAATAATAAAGCATACCAAGTAGAGGGCTCCTTTTGGACCAGATTGTCACAGCTCCCTCTCTGGGTCTGGTTCTGGAAACCTTCCCAGTTTGAGGCTCAAGCTGTTAATCAACAATTGTCTCTGAGCTGAAACCCGACAATTAAAAGACAGGTGTCTGACAAAGGATGAAACACTGTACTGTTCAGAGCTAACTCTAGAGCAATGTATTACTAAGCCTTTCTGAGAAGGCTTGGTAAACGACTGCTAGAGCAAACATAGAACAATGCAGAGACAATTTCCAAAGCTCAAAAATTCCAGATGCCTGTGGATGGCAGGGAGCATGGAAAGTCTATCAAACACCTTGACGATCAGCCCATGGTTGAGTGGCTTTTGCAATAAAAGGTATAATACCATTGTCATATGAATGGTCCAGAAAGCCAAACATGGGACACCACTTAGTTTCAAGGTCCAAAGTGATGTGGCTGGAGTCAACTGATCACACGGGAACAGCAATGCTGTAACCAAAGAAAGTACCAACAGCAGTGACACACAACCAACAGCTCTGAGAGTGGGGGCAAAGATCTGAAACAACCAACCTGCCAGGAGCAGGCTGGACAACACCCCATGCCACATGGCCTCCTTTACCACAAGGCAATCAGGTCTACTTTTTGGCAGGAGTCATAAGTCTGGCGCCAAACAGTAGCTCTGCATCAGAAACGTCCTTTACTTAGTGTCCTGTCTACATATTGGCGAACGTGCTGTCACGTGTGGGACAACGATGGATCCAGGCCACAATGATGGCAATCTGGGTGGTGTCAGCCCAACCCACAGGTTTCTTCTAGCTGGCTTCATCAGAGAATGACCCAGACAGCTCTGTCAGCAGCCAGTCTGTTTCTGCTGTTGGTTGCCCCCAAGGAAGGGTATCTTTAGTCAACCACTCTGTAGTTTTCCAAGTGATGGACCAAACCATAGGTCATCAGCAACAGCTTAAAAGTCAGTAAAAATATAGTAAGTCTCAGCAAAGAGGGTACTGGCTGGAGCTATGAGAACAGCTTTGAGATTTGCCCATGGACCAGGTCAACCACATCCATTTTCAGGTCTGAGTACCTGGTGCTGAAATGGAGTGGCCACGGCAGCCCATTGAACACACTGGGTTTCAGTTTGGCTGATCCATCACTGAAAGAGGCAGAAGGCATTTAGAGGAATCTCCTAACTGTAACGTAGAAGTATTTTGAACCCACCGTAAATGTAACCTTTAAGAATCAAGGAGACCATTGAGCCACTCCCTTTGTTTCAGGCAATGTGGAATGGGGGATAAAATTTTCCCCAAATGGATAGCTGCCACCTTTTCATCTAAATTCAAGATGCAACTAGGGCTATGCCAGCTGCATTCCTGAGTATAGCAATTCCATCTGACAAATGAGGTTTGCTGGGCCCTTCTCATCTCAGTGAGTTTGTTTGATTCACTCCACATTGGAAGTATCAGGTTGGTTGGCTCAGGTATTCAGTTTTGACAAGAGCCCGTAGTTTGCTGTTTTTTAGAAGGGGGAGCAGGCAGGGGGAGATACAATATCTCTATCTTTCAAGGGTGCTCACACATCCACCAAAGGAGTCTAGAATGTAGGGAGTCATTGCCTCCTTAGTAAGATATATAGAGATGTAAGACATCAATGAAGAATCATCTCCTAACAGGTAAAAACTGTAGAAAAATGCAACAACAACAACAAAAGTTTTGCTGTTTGTGCTGGAAGCACTCAGACTTGTGAGATACTCCAGTCCATGATTTATAAACAAATCAAAGTAGACTTCACTTACTCTGTGGATACAATCCTTCTAAGAGAAGAAGATTCTTACAAGTGTTAAAAGAGGTTTTACAGATTTTTTAAAGGTTCACCAATACCAGCTCTGACCATCCTGATTCACTTCAGAAATGTACAACATATTAGATACAATACTTAAGCAGACCACTGAAGCCCAACCCAAGTACCATTTCACTTCCAATTTTAATTTCCTCCTCAGTCATTTTTAAAATTTGACTAACTTCACACATAAGCCCAGCTAATCTCCACTGCTGGATGTTAGACAAAATAGAGTTCTTCTGATAAGCCCTCAGGAGAGAGATGGGAAGACTTGATTAAAGGAGAGATTTTAAAGTCACAGAGGTCAAAGCAGATTCCTTTTTGGGTGATTCAGTTTGGCATCACTGTGATATAATTATCTTAGTAAGAACATTCAAATGCTAGAACAAAAATATACTAAGAACATCCTAATATCCCAAGAAATAGGGCTAGCAGTTACATAAAGTGAAGTGGGCTTATCTTAACATTCATCTCTTAAGCCTATTTTGTTCTGTGACCCAGGCTTCTTAGGAGACTGCCATGAGAATTTAGCCTCCATCCCCCTAAAAGCCTGTCTACAATGGCTTATGAAGGAAGGGATAAGAGCCAAATTCCAGGTTGGCCTTGGTTATGCCTAAATGTCAACTTGCTTATCCCACATAGTGAAACATATGAACATCCTGAGGCAGACCTCTATTGAGGGAAGAGGGTCAGGTTCCCTAGTGAGCTTTGCTAGGAATGTGCTGTCTCTATGATTCTATGGCTAGACAGAATCACAGATATGTTTACCATTCCATTACAGTTCTTTACACTCTAGACTTTATGTTCTCAAACCACTCTGTTTTACAGACGCTCTCAATGTTTTAGTAAAGTACAAACATCATCAGTCTAGTAGTATTGTGTCCATGTGTATGTTCCGGATTAAGGCACTTTTTTTTTTGTTTGGATTACAAACCACATTACTTGATAAATATCCGAGAAAAATGGGAGTGAGTGAGTTGGAAATAAAAGTAGGTTTTGCTTATTCTATGAATACAATTCTTCTAAGAAAAAAAGATCCTTAAAAGTGTTTAGTTTTTCTAAATAACTTTATAATGGAGAAAAACCATGCTCTTGTAAGAAATTGTCAAAGTCCTTATTCTGGTATAATTTACTCCCTTTGGTCAAACAGAAAAATCAACAGTAAGATCATCAATGTTCTTAACCACAATTACCTCCCATTTCTATCCCTATGCTCCATATTAATTAATTAATTTATGCCCTGCTTTATCTACAATGGATTTTTTTCCCCATTAGAACTATTAACATCAGCTTAGTTCCACAGTGCTTTTACAAGGGAGATTAGAATGGGGTAGAAAGATCATTTTCCCAAAAACATGTCACCTTCACTCTTTAAAACATAAACTTTATGCCTTATTACATATCTCCTGGGATTAGCAATACCTGGTAATACTTCAAGCATGGTTATTTCTTTTTATCCAAGACGACTAAGGCCTTTGATTCAGGAGTCAGATTTGCTTATACTGGCATCTAGATAACCACCTTAACATCTAATTTCCTGATGTTAAAAAAAGTCATCCCTGATTATAAGAGTATAATAAAATATATTACATAAACAGTTGTTTCTGTCCCAAACTTTTAAAGCACATCTTTCACTCAATAACGTAAACACATTCACTATAATCCATCCATTAACTCATACTCTACCTTTCCCTACCAAACTTGAAATAAATTTCTTTAGCTGTAATCATCATTCTCCTTAAATGTGTAGGCAATATCAAATTTTAAGTGAATTTTCACCATAAGGAAATAGTTGTAACACTGACTTACCTTCCAGAATTTAAACAGTTTGAAAATATTTTATTGCTCAATCTCTGTATTTAAAGAATTAGTCATAAGGAAATTAGTGGTGAACAGGCCTAAACCTGGGTTACCCTGGGCAGGAAGCGGCTAGAAATTTATAGGAGATTTGAAACTTTTTTTTTTAATCTGCTGGTCACTTTGTCTAAATACCCCGAAGACCACCTACTCCACTATTCCCTCCCAGCTATCACAGAAGAAAAGAAAAAAATATACACCAGAATGGATGGGAAGGAGGTTACTTATGATGAGACACCACCAAGGTAACCATCTGGCTTTTATAGATGTTTTAATATATGCCAGAAGCAAAATTATAGAGTCTGTCATATTATGAACATTAACTAGGCCAGCCCACAGACCACCTAAGGTTCACTCACAGATTCTACTGTAAATTCATACAGGACTACCTAACATGCAGGCATTATGCTAGGTGATATTCTTGCTAGTAAAGTGCATAAGGAATATACATAAAACTCAAGCAATCCTGGAAATGATCTCTAACTTATGCAGGAAGTAGTAAGATCCTGATGCCAGAAAATAAAGTTGTTCTTTCTAGAATAAGAGGACGTGTGACCTCTAAAATCAAAATTGGTTGAGAGTGATTAGTTTCTTTTCACTTTTAGGTACCGACCTTAAAACAAGTAAAAACAGTCTCACAACAATGAAGAATTAAAGAGTAGAAGACCTCCACTAGAGGTAATAAGAAATAAATTGAATTTTTTTTAATATAGGGTCATTTTTTAGAACAAAGTGATTAAAATTAACATTGAAACTTCTCCAGATCTAATTTGGACTAATTTTTGAAAAACCAAAAAACGGGGCAAGGCTAAAATTTCATATTCCAAATTTAGTCAGCTACAAAATTTCAAACTCACTCCCCATACAACCTCAAAAAATTTTATATAAGACAGTTTACAACAGAAATACTGAAAATAAATCATTCTTGAATACTTTTAGATTTTCCCCAGTGTACCACAAATCACATCCAGAAGCCCAAACAAAATAATCACTGAACTGTTTGAGATCTGCTGAAATTCAGAGCTGCAGAACAAGAAAAAGAGGGAGAATGTAGCAGACGGTCTGCTCCCTTTCTGCTTGGACAGCACCAGTCTTCTGGAGGTCTTAAGCTATGCACATTCAAATTCTGAGTCCGTAAAAGCCAGCAGTAACACTAAAATAATAATAACAGCATAAATAAAAATAGGCTCTGGTTAGAGAGAAAGGATTCATTTACTGCCGCCCTGCTGAGGTACTTTGGCCACCGAAAGCAGGAAAGCTATTAGCATTCTGAATTAATGGGTATAGTGGTTTCCAAACAAGATATTTTCATGATGGACACAATGTGGACTCAGCAAAGTCTCTCCTTCAAGAAAAATATAGCTTCTATTTCAAAGAGCTCTGATTAGACTTAATACCATTAGGGAACCATCAAGGATTTGTGTTGTTGTTACTGCTTTAACTATCAGTTACTTTCTAAACCAAAAATTGTGGGTAGTTAACTTGACCGACAGTCAAGGTTTAGGAATGCAGGAGCAAGTCCAAGGTACAGACGAACTTCAGATGTGAAAGGCCTCAAGGAGTTTGGAATCTTTTTAGGTTGTCAGGTCCTAGCCTTTCTCGTTATCACCATGATCACTGTTACTACTTATTTGTCTGGGATTTATAAATAAAAGTTCATTTCTATCATCACACCCCCTCTGTATACTACATGATTTTAGAAGTTCTCAGTAAGCTTTATTAGTGACAATGACAATGTAAAACAATTACAATCAAAAACAAAATAAACAAGTCTACCTAATGAATAAATTCTCAACCACTATTAATTGCCTATAACATATCCAGCAGATTATCTGTTTAAAAAATCAATACAATTAGTTCCCTTTATAAATTAAGTACCAAAAATATAACTGTTTTCAATTTCCATAATACTTGAAAATACAAATATAAATTAAAGTTCAAAAGACACATACAACAAAATAGTCTATAAAACAAAGCTAACGTTAAAAGAATTGTACTTTGTAGCATTTATTTCATTATATAAAGCTATTTAAACCAGTACATTTTCTGTATTATACATGAAAATTCACATCCAGATGTCTTTTCTATCAAATCCTTATTCTTTCTCCGTTGTCAAAAATCTTAAATTTTCATTCCTGGCTAGATTTTTCTTCCTTGGCAATTCTTTTTGTTACCCCACTGAAATATTTCTCACGGAAGGAATTATGACCTTGGTACAGCAGAAAGTGATCGCTCAGCAGATGTGAATACTGGTCCCGGTTCTGGTTGGTTGAAAAATACAAAAAAAAAAAAAGATGTTTGAGTTACTTCTTTTGTTAGCCTGCAAACGAAGCAGTTACTTTCAGCAAAATCTCACTCTCTGGCACATAGTTGCTTTCCTTTATCACAGCTGATTTGGAAATACACCACCATTTTACATCTGGGTCATGCCTGTGAATCCAAAGTACTTTCACCTACTTCACCTCACCCGATCCACCGAACGGTCCTCCGCACAGAGGACACATACTCTTACTGGGTAAGAGGGAAAGCGGGGAGAACCATCTCCCACAACTTTAGTCCGGACGGCCACCAGCATCTTCCAACTCCTCGCTCAGCACAAACAGAAGCCTTCTTAGACTGTAAGAATTACTGAGCAAAGCTTCTGTTTCAACACATTACTACATCTGCATGATGTCATACAGGTCAGTAAAACTGTTTGAGGATACGTCCACGTTCGGTTATTGACGTTCGGTTAATGACGTCAACTACTCCTGGCAACTTTAACCTCAGGAGATGCAGATACAGGCTAAACAAGCGGTCTTCACACTCTGAGACTTCAAAGACAGATGAGGACTAGCGGTCAGACAGATCTTTAGGAAACTAGAAATACGAAACTGGGACAGACTGTCATGTTTCAGCTTAGAAAACCGAGGGATAAGAAGATTGACACAAAACATGGAAACATCAGCTTCTTGGTCACTTCAGTTCAGTTCAGTTCAGTCGCTCAGTCGTGTCTGACTCTCCGCAACCCCATGAATTACAGCACGCCAGGCCTCCCTGTCCATCACCAACTCCCGGAGTTCACTCAAACTCATGTCCACAGAGTCGGTGATGCCAACCAGCCATCTCATTCTCCGTCGTCCCCTTCTCCTCCCGCCCCCAACCTTTCCCAGCATCAGAGTCTTTTCCAGTGAGTCAACTCGTCGCATGAGGTGGCCAAAGTATTGCAGTCTCAGCTTCAGCACTAGTCACCTCAAAATGTGAAAAAAATCAAATTAGACATAAAACCTCATATCCCATGCCCTTCTGCAAGTTCATATTCTACTGCACATGGGTTCATGGGATTTGGAGAACAGGCATGGAGACACAACTAGAAAATATGAAGCCTAATTTATTACCCTGGTTTCAGTATCAAAACAATATCTACAAATATATCTGGAATAAAACAATCCTCAAAATATTCTTGTATTTTTCCTCATTCCTGTATGAGATGAATATCTTCATTCTTTCCCTCATATCTAATATTAATACAGCCCAGGTTTAGCCAAAATAAAGTTATTTTGGCTGATTCGTTTATTCAAAACTATTTTGCCCCAGAATGCTTTTTTAAAAATCACACACAAAAAAACAAATTATTAAACATGCCGAGATTTCCTGATTCATTTTATTTAAAAAAAAAAGTGGCTACTTAAATTCTATGGCACTAGGAATACTATACTTCCAAATTCTTGCAAGCATATGAAAACATGATGATGGTTACTAACTTTAGGCTATATAAACGTCAAAAGATTAAAAATAAATTTTACTTATCTACAGGTAAAAAACTAAAGCATGCCAAATGAAAGACAGTATTTATGTGGTATTTATTATGGGCCAAAAAGACAACCCACTCCAGTATTCTTGCCTGGGAAATCCCACGGACAGAGGAGCCTGGTGGGCTACAGACCAAGGAGTCACAAAGAGTCAGACACATATACACACACACACCATACTAAATGCTTCATAGAAGTGGAATTGTTAGTTGCTTAGTCACATCCAACTCTTTGCGACCACATGGACTGTAGCCCCGCCAGGCTCCTCTTGTCCACTGGATTCTCCAGGCAAGAATACCGGAGTGGGTTGCCATGCCCTCCTCCAGGGGATCTTCCCAACCTAGGGATAGAACTGGGTGCCTTGCATTGCAGGCAGATTCTTTACCATTTGAGCCACCAGGGAAGCTCAAAGGCTTCATAAGCACTATCTAATATAAACTCATCAGCTCTAAGAGATAAGTACACTACTATCACATCTAGAGATGAATTATTTAAGAGTACAGACCCAAGATAATACAGCCAGTAAGTGACACAGCTAGGATTTGAACACAGGTCTATCAGACCCAGGGACTACACTCTTTAAATGTAACATAATGAGGCTTTTTTTTTTGTCCCCCAAAGAGCTAACTTTTTCCTCAACTCGAGAAGCAGGGAACAAAGCATGTGATGAACAAAGGCCTCCCAGAAAGGAAGAGAACTAGATCAGAAATGTTATTAACTTAGTTCCAGTAACTAAAAGAATTACTTCAATGACACAAAACTTTCCTACTAGGAGATGTAAGGAGCCACCGATGCCCTAACCCTAGGAGGAGAGTTGACTTGAAGGGAGGACTCAAGGTCCACATCTCAGCAGCAGACATGGGAGAGCAGCAGTACAGAACAATGGTCCAGCTTAGCCTCTGACATGCCAACTCTGATCAGACGTCCGACTGAGGAGCCATAAGAAAGGACGGGGCGTGCCTTGATCTATTCCTCCAGGTGTTCTGCGTTAGGAAACGTGTCTACTTGCTGAACTGCGTGAGTTTAATCCTGGCAGAAATACCTTTACTTAGTTATAAACAGAGCTATGTCCAGAAGTGACATCTCTCCTGCTATTACTTCTCACAGCTCTTTGCGTCATTCTCCACCCAGTCATCAAAATCACAAACCTCAGCCAAACTGCTCTCCCTTTTTTTCTCACGTTAAGTCAATCCTAAAATCTTAGGTTCTGCATCCTAAATATTTCACATCCACTCCTCCTCTTCATTTATAACTCCAGTAGTACAGTTTAAGCCTTCCTCACCTCTCCTTGCTTTTTTCCTGAACAGCCAGTTGCCCTGCCTCTGCAGCTCCCTCTCTAGTCTATTTTCCATAGTGGGATCAAATACAACTTACTAAAGTGGGCTTCCCTGGTGGCTCAGAGGTTAAAGCGTCTGCCTACAATGCGGGAGACCCGGGTTCGATCCCTGGGTCGGGAAGATCCCCTGGAGAAGGAAATGGTAACCCACTCCAGTATTCTTGCCTGGAGAATCCCATGGACGGAGAAGCCTGGTAGGCTACAGTCCACGGGGTTGCATAGAGTCTGACACGACTGAGCAACGGAATGGAATGGAAAGTGCAAATCTACTACACCAGCATTCTGGTTGAATCCAAACGAGGCCAAACTCTCCCCAGTGCTGAGGCTTTTCCCTTAACGTTTGGGAGTGACATACAAGTTCACATCAGTTTGCTGAATGTCCTCTCCCTTTCCCCTTCTGAACAAGAGGGATCAGAACACTATCCGGCAGTGAGATCCTTCAGTTCTGCCTTCTGTCCATTCTTCTCCCTGTGACTCCTTTAAGCCACGCAAGATCACCTCTACACCAAAATGCACTGCAGACTAGTTTAGTGAATGATCCAGGGCTGCAGGGGTATGACAGGACAGAAATGTGTGATCCGGGCATGCAAGCGTAAAAGGCAGAGGTGTGGTAAGACAGCTGAAGACCAGGATGCGCCAGGAACTGACTGGGGCTCAGTTGCTCATGCGCCTAACCTAAACTGCCAACTATGTAGCTCACGAGGGGAAGCAGGAGAGAAAGTCAGAGCACAAAGGAAGACAGGTGTCCTCAGAAGACAGACTGAGAGCTTAACAAGATAGCTTGCCTTTGATTCCAAGGATATACACAGGGCAAACTGATGATAAAGAAAGACAAGACCATAAAGATCAGAGGCAGAGACTGGGAATGAACAGCAGAAGCCTGGAAAACTCAAAGTGGTGATTATAACCTATACCAAAAAATGACTACCAAGAAAACATGCACTAGCTATGGCGTTCTTTATCTGACTAGTTTAGACCTCAAGATTTACTCAAAATACAATAAAAGCAAAATAAGCCTCTTAACAGATCATATGCTCAGTGCCACAGAGACCCAGTGACAGAGAAATACAAGCTACTGGAAAAGTGGGGAAAGACTATTATTAGAAATGCAACCTCTTCGGGGGTGTGGTGGCGGTGAAGTGAAGTCACTCAGTCGTGTCCAACTCTTTGCAACCCCATGTAATAGTCCATGGAATTGTCCAGGCCAGAATACTGGAGTGGGTAGCCATTCCCTTCTCCAGGGGATCTTCTCAACCCAGGGATTGAACCCAGGTCTCCCACATTGCAGGTGGATTCTTTACCAGCTGAGCCACCAGGGAAGCCTTGGGCAGAGAGGGGATCCTATTCATCTCCCAGGGAGTAGAGAAGAATTAACGTGAGTCCTATACTGGAATGCCTCCTTACGCAAGGATTGATTGCCCCAATTGCAAAATCAGACATTCATAACAAAAACTCCTGGAGAACCCAAAAGCTCCAAATCCCTTGTTCAGCCAGGGATCTGGCAAGTGCTGTTCTATTACTAGCAGCTTAAGTCAGCTTCAGGGCAAGCCAGACACTCCAGGACTTTGACTACCGCTTTTTTCATCTAAGTGGAAAAGACACGGTTCACAAAATGTTTCACATAATAGGTTCAGTACGTTTATGGTCCACACAGATATATGTAAATATCACACCTATGAACAGTACACTCTGGTCCTTATGAAAAATACCATTTGCAGCATTCAGAACTTATGTTACCTTGATGCTGAATCAAATAGCAAAGTCACTGCTTTTCTGATTTCTCTTTCAACCTATCTTCAGTTCAGTTTACCAGGGATCACACTTGAGATGATGATATTCAACTCCACATATTTTTCATCACCTTTTGATAACTCTTCTGCATTCACATTCCCTGCCCATCTCAACCAAGAATATCTGCATATTTCTTTTCAACCCAGTATCTCAAAGGCCAAGAGTTTACTTCAAAGGGAGAAGAGTTTCCTCAAGTAACACGACCCTTGAAGTCCCTCACCAACTCCAACTTGCCCCAGTGTTTGACTTCTGCTTTCTCTGACACTTCCAAATCTGCCTGTCACTATCGGTCATGATATCATCTACGTATCATAAAACCTGAGCCAGCCAGTTTTCAGTAAGCACGATATACTGCCTGGAAAAATAAACATACACAAAGAATTAGGAAATGCCAAGGAAAAAAAACTATGGCAATGAAAGGTTACAGACCAACCTTCCTAAATATCATGACTACTGGTTAAATTTTGGCACATGTCCAAGGAAACAGGAATAAAATATTAAGATTGTTGATTATACTATCTACTGTTTATCATTTTTATAACCAGAAATCAAGAATTTCTGTAGGAAAATTCTGGCTACATAATGGGAATACATAGCTTTCAGATCTATTGTTTAAATTTGTAAGACAAACAGCAATTATGTTTGTCTTAAACAAACAAATTCTGATTTAAGAAAGCAACTGATATACATTTATAGCTATGTGTTTGACAGAAGTGAATTATTTAATTTTCTGCATCTTTTCACAGCAGATTATTATCTAAATTTTCCACATACGGAGACTTCAAGAGTTTAAATAATCTGCCACAAGTCACACAGCTAGTAATGCCAGAATTGTAGACTAGGTCAGGCTTTAAAGCTCATACGTTTTCTGTCACACATTTTTTTTTAATAGACATTACATCAAAACAGTGGTTAAAGAGTTAACTTCCTGCATGGTAGATTAGTGGGTTGTTCAAAATGGAGTGTGACATTTAGAGATTGTTTTTCACTGAACAGCAACATTATGGTGAAGTGAAGCGAAGTGAAAGTCACACAGTCGTGTCCGACTCTTTGCGACCCCATGGACTATACAGTCCATGGAATTCTCGAGGCCAGAATACTGTAGTGGGTAGCCTTTCCCTTCTATATATTTCGGCTCTAAACTTTCAGACAGAACCCCTTTAACCACTGTCCCACCCAGCCAATTTCCGGTCCTATCACTACTACTAATTCTAAACATACACTCCTCGAGGAATTTTAACACAATTGCCAAGAAAAAAAAAAAAAAATCAAAGGAAGCTTTACAATTGGCCGTGTACTTTTATGTGTACAGTGCCCCCTGCTGGCTGGAGCAGATAAATTCTTCTTTATAGTATTTCCTGATGTGGGTAAAGAGCATTTGAAGCCCAGCTGAAGACGATGCATCCGACAGTCAGGAGCACTCCACTTCCCTCTCTGTCTGAGTCCTGGTTGCTGTAAACATCTAGAGCCACAGAGCACCAACAGGACAGCCGTTTTCCTTCAGAGAGCACTGGCATTTATTCACATCATTTCATTTTTAGAAGAATGATGTGGAAATATACCAATACATATTTACCTTAGTGATTCTAAAGTGTTTTATCATTGTCATTTATGTCCAATCTAGAATTGCAAATTATTCTCTGGAAAAATAAAGAAAAAGTACATAAACCAGACGTTATTCAAGTTAAACTTTATTTTTACAACTAACTTTACATCAAAAGTTGTTTAGTTGTTCAGTTGTGTCCGACTCCTTTGCAACCCCATGGACTTCAGCCCACCAGGCTCCTCTGTCCATGAGATTGCCTAGGCAAGAATACTGGAGTGGGTTGCCATTTCCTCCTCCAGGGGATCTTCCCTACTACCCAGGGATTGAACCTGAGTCTTCTGCATTGGCAGGCAGATTCTTTACCACTGAGCCATCTGGGGAAAAAGTAGAGCATCAAAAAGAACAAAAGAGACTTTAAAAGGGAAGAACTTTGGCTACTTATAATTTAATAAATGTTAACTTAAAGGGGAACAAATTCTCAAGAAAACAAACAAACAAAGTTTTATAGTAACATCTGAAGCTGCCACTTTAAATGGAACTAATGACACTCTGGATTAATCTGAGAGAATACATACATGCAAGAGTGTCCTCAAACTGAACATCATAAAACTGCTCACTTCAAAGAAAATAAAGCTGAGAACTGCACTTACATAAAACTATCCTTCTAACTACTGTCTTCTCCCAGAGACCTGCCATTCTTTGTTATTTCCACCTTAATTAGAAGGAAGATGTTCTGATTTCCACAGTACAGCGATCCACCTGTTTTTTTGTTTGCTTCTCTTAAGAAATAAAGCCTAGGTATCGTAAGATTAAACTACTTCTAAATCACTGACTTTTCAGGAGTGACATCAGGGTAATGACAAAATTCAGTGTATTACTCTTCCTGCAAATGGATGATTTAAATACTGTTGAATTTGATTGCTTTTATTCTAGAGGGGCCCCAAACAATCACTGAACAGTTACTATTTATTTCATAAATATTTACTGAGTAGTGAGCAAAACAGTCAAACTCCATTTATTCACAGAGTTACAGCCATTAAACAATATACACACTAACATATACTTACAAACTGTGATGAAATACTGGGAAGAAAAGGGTACCATAAAAATATAAGGAGATAGCTCGTTAGATGGGAGAGAAGAAAATGAACAAGAAAGGCTTCCCAAAGGAAGTGACATTTACCTGAGACCTAAAGGATGAATCAAATTTACTCGTAAAAAGAGACAGGAAGAAAGCATTCTAGGAACACAATGAGGGAGGAAACAACATGTGAAAAGATTTCAGACTAGAATGAGCTAAGTGCATTCTGGGGGCTGAAAGCAGGCCAGTGTGGCTCAAGCTTGAAGAATGAACGGAAAGGTGGCTCAAAATCAAATTGGAGAGACCGGCTAGAAGTAATTCAGGCTGGCCCTGAAGGTTATGTGAAGGATTCTGAATTTTAGTCTAAATTTCACAGCAAGTTATTGATGAATTTTAAGCAGGGGAGTTTCATTATCTGCTTCCACTCTGAAAGATACTCTGGCTACTGTACACGCCATGGAGTGGGAGCGGAAGCTGCAGAAGCAGGGAAACCAGCGGGAAGACTCCCGCAGTAGCCCAGGGGGAGCAGTACCGCACCATGTCCTTTGGGACGGAGGGGCAAGGATAACAATACCTGCACCTACTCAGTCACCCCAAGCCAGGTTTCTAAGTCAGCCTTAAACTTGTCCCCCTTCCCCAATTATTCAGTCAGTCTTCAGGTCCTGCCACATCTACCTACCCGGAAACTCTCAATAGCACTGTTTCTCCCACAATCTCTATATTCTATCTTTCTTAGTTGACAGCCTCATTGTCTTCACAAGATCATGCCAGAAGCCTCCAGGCTGGTGTCACAGACATCTTTCTACAACAAAAACCAGGCTGCATATTAAAGTCTGGGTGACCTTCCTAAACAAGAACCTCTGTTACTCTCCTAACTCACATCCCTCAGGATTCGCCATTGCCAATAGGATAAACCTGAAACTCTTCGGTAGGTAAAGACCTTCAACACTGCAGGCCTCTGGTTTTCCACTTTATCTCCAACCACGTCTCCCCAAATACTTAGTATCTCAGTCATGCTTCAGTGTCTAGAATTCCCTGAATGCACCCCTCTCGTGTCTCTGTACCTTTGCTGAGAATGTTGGCCTCTTGACTCTAGCACCATCTCCTCGGGGAGGTGCCCGCTGGAGTTCACAAAGCAACGTACACCGATCACAACAGAACCAAAGTTTCTCTCACACCAGGTTCTCTAAGGATAAGGACTATGTTTCATTAATCTGTTCTATCTCAGCATATGATAGAAGTGGTCCTATAAACACATGCTGAGTGATGAAAGCCATGGCTTTCCCCTCAGGGAGCACGCAATCAAGTCAGAAAAGAAAACACAACAAAAATACCTGAATGTAAAAATCAGTAAAAGACAGTTTTCTTTCTCATTTCGCACAGTACTTTTTCCATTCACTCTCAACAAAAAACTTAAATCCTTCCTTAGAGAGAAAATAGAGGAGTCATGGGGTATGAATTTCCTCAACCTCCTTGCCTACAGTCCACCCTCTACTACAAACTGGATCCCCTGCTTAATTCTACAGTCTCATCTCTCACACCACTCCCTACCCACATTCTAACTGAAGCCAAAATTCTCTCACAGCATCCGTTTTCTGCCAAAGAGTGACTTTTAAAGAATCCCCCAATAATATACCTAAGGATAATCATCAATTTATAATTAATTTACTGTTAAAAAACAAGAGCTTTCCCCTAGAAAGGGATCACTTTTGGGATGAAGTTGAAAACCATTTAAAAGAAACCCAAATGCCTTCTATTTTAATTACAGGTCAGGTTTAAGTTGTCCTTTTACTTAACTGACAATTCCTGATAATGAGATAATGATTTTTTCTACCTCACTAGTATTAACCTTAAGTCATTTATATTCTCAAAGTGGCAGCAGTTTATATAACACAGCAGTTTCACTGCAAACACTTGATACAAATGACTTATGAAACTTATTCTATGATAAGTGGAAACCAATGATGCTGTCATCGTAATAAAAGCCAAACTGGTGATGCTCACCTAATTTTGTCAAGACCAACTTCTGGATTCAGGCAACAGATTAAAGGTATAATACACATTCTTTAATAAGGTGAGAGGAAGAAGGCAAAGAGATGGAAGAGGAAAAGAGTCAATAGATTTTCCTTCTTATAATTAGCAGAGAGTGAAATGAAAAGTAAATGATAGTGCTGAATATAATGGACCTCAGTTCAGCTTCAGGGTAATTACCCATGTCCGGCTTTTGTTTAAAAATCCTTGCTCCCCTTATCAAAGCTTCCCACTGTTCTACATCTGGTACTGGACAGTAGCTATAGAAACCACTTGTGCTAAAGTTATACAACTATAAACAGCACTAGGCCATTTCCAAACCAAGGACAAGCAGGTCAGAAGTGGCATCCAATACTATTAAGGGAAACTTCTAGCATTACTCTTAGTGGGAACAAGGTAAGGGTTGGAAATCTTCCTCCCTAAATTAGGTATTCACATATAATCTATACTTGTAAAAAAAATTACTCTGTAAGGCATTAAGTTACCTAAAATCTGGTAAAATATTTTAATATATTAAAAAATCTTTATAGCTAGAGCTCTGAAAATGAGTGACATTCAATGACTGAACTTTGACATCTGGCACTCAACATATAACTTCTAACTGTAAAAAAAAAACGAACAAAAAAAACCCCAACATGGATATCTGTGCTATCATGATGATATAGAACTGTGAGTATATTCTACATGCTCAGCACTAAAACCTGTAACTTCATAAAATGCAAAACCCAAACATGAAAATACAGGCCAACGCACAGGATAAAAATGTAACGACAACTTATTAGTTACTCTAATAGTTAATTACAGTTAAGAAGAATCTTACGTACCCTAAGCAGCAAAGGATGAGTCATAGACCAAAGCATGCGCAGACATGCACAAACAAACTCTCCTGTTTTAATGTGGAGACACTTCAGCTCCTAGGTGACTTTTTAAAACCATCACAACCCATTAAAAGGAAAATTAATAAAAATACATGTGCATTTATATATATAAAGATCAAAAACAAAGAATTATTTTGCTTCGCAATGAACTGGATAGCAATAATATTACAAAGGAAAGCAAGGAAGTAATTACCATAAGAGTCAGATTAGTGCTTATACCTGCAGGAGGAGGTGTTTATGATCAAAAAGAGCCACAAAAGTGGGGTGCTCCAATACTCCATAATTTGACCTTGGTGGTCGCTACAGAAATGTTTACTTTATAATTATTCATTAAACTGTACCCTTAGGATTTGGGCAAAAAATACATATTAAATTTCAGGGTTGGGTTCTTGGTGGGTCACACGGTGAGAAGCCAAGTTTGTGATTGAATTTGAAAAATACTAAAAAGACAATTCTAAATTAAATAACTATATGATAAACAAAAATACAAAAAATAGAAAATGTCATTTGAGCATTATAATAAATTAAATAACCATACGATAAATAAAAATACAAAAAATAGAAAATGTGTCATTTGAGAATTATTAAAAAAAAAAAGCTCCAGAGGATTATGCTGACTCTGAACATACACTTCTCACTTCCCTAAACCATTCATGCCTTGGACTCCCAGATCACACTTTATATTTTGCAAATGACCTCTGCCTAAGATTCTGCAACAGCAGTACATTAAAGGCTGTTTTACTGTCATTTGAAAATATGAACATTAGAGCATGAAGATGAATGCTCCCTCTGCTGTCAGAGAACTGCTTTTTCCTGAAAATAACAGAGTTATATCCAAGTAGCATCATAAGTAGAAAGACCCAGGTATCTTAAATATTTGATTCCTTCTTGGAGCTAGTAGGGGACAGAGTTTTGTTTTTACCTGGTTTACCAGAAACAGTAATTTCAAAATATTGTGATAGCATTAATTTAACAAAAAATCCAGTCTGGCGAAGTCATTTAGTTGCAGAAATATAAAAGAAAAAGTCAAATGATGACTCTAGAAAATTTAAATTCAAGCAAAGTACCATTAATAGCAAAAGTAATTCACTTGGTAAGTAAATGGCATGATCCTTAAACTTGAATTAATACAACAAGATATATAGCATCCTCAGGCTTCTACCTGTGGTTATAAGCCTTTTATAAACACCTCAAGTTGAAATATAATTTAAAAATAATGCAAATAGCTTCCTTTTGATTTCTAATGCAAAATAGTTTAGAAGATTCTCCACCTCTGTTTCTTACCCCTCTCTCACACACACACACACACACGTATCTTGATGTTAATGAATACTGCATTGCACTAAGACAGACTGAGTTCATATCCCGTTATCACGTTCTTAGTGTCATTTTGTCTTATTTTTGTCACTGATGAATGGAGTAGCATCTATTTCCCATTAGGCTTAAGATCTAAGTACTTCATACCTAATTTTTAATCTTTCCTCTCTGATCAAAAGGAAAATACCCAATCACCCTGGCAAGGGATAGGCAAAAAACAAAGTATTTCAGAAAGAAAGGTCAACAGGAAGAGACAACCTTTAATTCAAATGGCTGCCAAAGGGAAAACAACTAACGCCACTGATCCTGGGAGAGGGTAATGCATCATGGGAACAGGCACAGCATGAAGGCAGCAGGACACGAGAGTTTATGATTAGCAACACTACCATCATTCTACTATGTCAACTACTTACACCAAGTCAAACTTCTTCCACTTCAAGCCATCCATAAGTCATTTTCGCAAACAAGTGACCTCAGTTTCTCTTCTCTCTCTTCCTCATTTAAAACACTGTTGTTGTCAGTGGTATGTTAATGGCTCTTTTCTCCCTCCACAGCTTTAAAATCTTTCAGTCCTTTAGTCAAGTCTTTTGGTTTTGGCCACCTTCCACTATAATTAATGAAGCATTCATAGGCTTCATGTTACGGGACTCTTTTATTTGGTCCATAATAAAAAATTACATTAACTTTCATCACCTGCCACTATGACCTTCCAATATTCTCTATTTTAAGTCATGTGAACTATACTATCTAGCTACTAAAAAAAAAATGATGACAACTGACTCATACTATAACTTTAATCTAAATTAATGTCCTTGATATCTAAAATTAATTTGCCCATACTTCAGTACTTCTCAAATCACCAGCAGGGTAAGGCAGGATGTCAAGTAAATAAGCCACAAATAAATACGGCATATGATGGCCTATTTAGTGCAATGGCAATTTAAGATAATTTTCTTATATTTAACCAAATACTTTTATAGCATATAAAAGTTGTATGAATGTTTAAAAAAAAATTTCAAGGAGATCTTGAAAATGGCTGCCTTGGGGACGCATTCGTCTGTCCAAGTACACTGGTATAGAACACAAGAGTATTATTTTGGGTAATTTTCACTGAAGACAAACTACTGCACTCATATTCTTCTGGATAACTCTAGAGATCAGCATTTTTCTCCTATGAATTTTATATGAGAAAAATGTTTTATCTGAGTAACCTCTGTGACCACAACTACATATGGCAGCATTGACTACACGTTGTATCAGCAGGAAGAATAAGCTCTAGTACAACAAATCACATTCCACCATGGCCACAGGAGGCATGAGAAAAGAAACTTGTAACATGCCACTTGAGAATGTTTGCTTTCTAATCTCGGCATATTCTTAAGGCAGGATTGTGTTCTGGTAAAGAGGCAACATGATGTTGAAAAAAGGATATAGAATTTCAGGTACAAAGGAGTAGTTTTGGTCTCAATCTGGCTACTTCCTACTTAAGCGGTTGGGCTAGGCCTTGGGCACTTCCTCATCTCTAACCATATGCAACAATAATAAGGTCAAATTGATGTGAAACTGCTGCAAAAAATAAAGCCTTATAAAAGGGCTATTTGTCATTCATTTAGCTTTCAGATTATATCAACAGGGAATAATGACAAAAAACTGGCTTTTCTTAGCATGCATTTTCATATTTTAACACAGTCAGCAACAATTTTTTCTTACTACCAATGTTCAGTAAGTCTAAAAACCATAGCCAATAAAGATACAAAATTTTATGAACTATCTATACTCTTTAGATATGTTTTACATTTATAACTTATGTTTACATTTTAAAAGGGGGGAGAGGGAGAACACTTTATAACAACGTATCAGCTGGGCCAAAAGTTATACTGAAGTTAATCCTAACAAGTGACAAATCAAAAATGAAGAGACATAGTATACAAAAGTGTAAAAATCTAAAATTAATAGTCTTCTACTGCCAAAGTCAACAACACTGAACAAGGTCAAGAATAATTTGTTAGATGTACATGAGAACTGTTTGACAATTTTATGTCATCACTTTCATTATAAAGGACTGGGATCTTGCTGCAATTATACACACTCCTCTCCATACAAACAGAAGGTAGAAATGAAGGAATTAATTAAAACCCAAACATGACTAATTCAACATGACAAAGTAATTTCAGTTATAATAAACCCCATGCAAATTAAAACTCACTGATTAAATTTGATCTTATAAAGGGAAGGCCATTTCAAAAAATTACTCGAGCAACAGGATTTCCTTACTGTATAAATTAATTTAAAAGGACAAAAGTAAAATATTCAATATTAAAAAGATCTCAGGAGAGTGCCTTTATTTTTAGATAGCAGAACTATCTTGGAAGCATCCTTAGATCATCCTCTATTTCCTCTTCTGTGTATCAGATTTGCTTGGAGAAATATAAATCTACCAAAAAAACACCAGACTTTCTTAAACAAATTAAACTTGGAGGAAAGCAAACATGAAATGGTCCACAATGGGTCTTAATTCTGCCATTAAAACAGAAATGACTGGTTTACCATGTGACTCTATTAATTATTAAAGTCTTTTCTCTAGACTGTTCTCCTTCCAATTCTTCAGAATAGTGCTTCAAGCCTTCATAATCATCATATGGTGCACTTTTTACGGAGGCCACAGAGTAAAGACTGCTGATGTCATTCACTGTACTTTCTAATATCAAGACTTAAAACTGAAAAATCTATTGGTAATATTAATTTTTCAAATGTATTAAAATAAGCATTAAATAAACAACCTAACTTTATACCTCAACAAACTAGAAAAAGAGGAACAAAGACCAGAGTAGAAGGAAATGTAGGTCAGAGCAGAAATAAATGAAACAGAGACTAAAAGATAAATGACACTAAGAGCCAGTTACTTGAAAAGATAAAACTGGGAAGCCTTTAGCCAGACTTATTAAGTATAAAAAAGGCTCAAATAAGTAAAATCAGAATTGAAAGAAGATACTTTAAACTGACACTGCAGGGGAAAAAGAAAGGACAAGAGACCAGTGTTAACATTTACATGCCAACAAATTATACAACCTAGAAGAAATGGGATAAATTCTTAGAAAGACTTCTAAAGAATTCTAATAAATTCCTAGAAATCCTTCTAAGACTGAGTCATGAGGACACAGAAAATCTGAACAGTCCAATTACTAATAGAGAATGAAAAAGTGACAGTGAAAGTGTTAGTCGCGCAGTCGTGTCTGACTCTGCAACCCCATAAACTGTAGACCACCAGGCTCCTCTGTCTATGGAATTCTCCAGGCGAGAATATTGGACTGGGGAGCCATTCCCTGGGCTTCCCTGGTGGCTCAGACAGTAAAGAATCCACATGCAATGTGGGAGACCTGGGTTCGATCACCAGGTTGGGAAGCTCCCCTGGAGGAAGGCATGGCAACCCACTCCATTATTCTTGCCTGGAGAATCCCCATGGACAGAGGAGCCTGGCGAGCTATAGTCCATAGGGTCGCAAAGAGTCAGATACAACTGAGCAACTAAGCATAGCACAGCACAGCCATCCCCTTCTCCAGGGGATCTTCCTTACCCAGGGATCAAACCTGGGTCTTCTGTACTGCAGGAGGATTCTTTACCATCTGAGCCAGCAGGGAAATCAATAGAGACTGCATTAGTAATCAAAAGCTTCTCAACATACAAAAGCAGAGGACCAGAGAGCTTCGTTTGGTGATTTCTACCAACCATTCAAAGAAGAATTAATACCAACTTTTTCAAACTATTCAAAATATAGATGAGGGAACAATTCCAAACTCATTCTACAAGCCCAGCTGTACCCAAAACCAGACAAGGACACAACAAAAGAAATTACAGGCTAATATCCTTGATGAATACAGATACACAACTCCTTAACAAAATATTACTGAACCAAACTCAACAATACATTAAAAGAATCATATACAATGATCAAGTGGGATTGATGCAACAGTTCCAGGAAGGCAACAGTTTAATACTCACAGATCAATCAACATGATATACCACATTAACAAAAGGAAGAATAAAAATCATATCATCATCTCAATAGATACAGAAAAAGCACCTGACAAAATTCAACATCAATTTATGATAAAAAAAAAAACCCTGTCAACAAAGCAGGTATATAGGAATGTACCTCAACATAATAAAGGCCACATATGATAAGCCTATACTCAACAGTGAAAAGCTTAAAGCTTTTCTTCTAAGATCAAGACAAGGATGCCCACTCTTGACAATTTTATTCAATACAGTATTGAAAGTGCTAACCAAAGCAATTAGGCAAGAACAAGAAATAAAAGGCATCCAAAACGGAAAGGAAAAGGTAAAACTGTCACTATTTGTAGATGATGTGATAATATATATATAGAAAACCATAAAGACTCCACTAAAAACTGTTAGAAATAATAAACTGTGAAGTTTCAGATGCAGTAAAGCTGCAGAATACAAAAATAAGTTGTATTTCTATATACTAACAAACTGTCAGAAACAGAAATTAAGAGAACAATCCCATTTACAATTACATCAAAAAGAAGAAAATACCTAGGAATAAATTTAACCAAGGAGGTAAAAGATCTGAAAACTATGACATTGATGAAAGAAACTAAAGACAACAAAAATAAATAGGTATTCCATACTCATGGACTGGAAAATTTAATATTGTTATAATGTCCATACTACAGATTCAGTGCAATAACTATCAAAATTCCAATGGCATTTTCAAAGAAATGGAACAATTCTAAAATTTGTATAGAACTGCCAAAAAAACCCACAAAAAACAAAAACCCAAACAGCTGAAAGACAACACATAGATAACGGATACCTGAAAAGATGCTCAGCATGACTAATCAGGGAAATGCAAATCAAAACCACAATCAGATAACATCTCACACCTGTTAGAATAGCCATTCTTCAAAGGAAATAAGGAGTGTTGGTGAGGATACAAATGGAAGGGAACCTGTGTGTTTTGTTGGAAGGAAGGTGAATTTGTGCAGCCACAATGGAAAACAGTATGCTGCTGCTGCTAAGTCGCTTTAGTAGTGTCTGACTCTGTGTGACCCCATAGGTGGCAGCCCACCAGGCTCCTCTGTCCCTGGGATTCTCCAGGCAAGAATACTGGAGTGGGTTACCACTTCCTTCTCCAATGCATGCATGTATGCTAAGTCGCTTCAGTCGTGTCCGACTCTGTGCAACCCCACAGACAGCAGCCCACCAGGCTCCTCTGTCCACGGGATTCTCTAGGCAAGAGTTCTGGAGTGGGTTGCCATTTCCTTCTCCAGTGGCAAACAGTATGAAGATTATGCAAATTAAAAACAGAACTACCATGTGAACCAGCAATTCCACTTCTAGGAATTTAAGAAAATGAAAACACTAATCTGAAAAAATATATATAACCCCACTTTCAAGGCAGTATTATTTACAATAGATAACATATAGAAGTAACCTATCACTGATGGATGAATGGATAAAGAAGATGTAATACATATGGGCTCAATAAAGGACAGAAATGGCATAGACCTAACAGAAACAGAAGATATTAAGAAGAGGTGGCAAGAATACACAGAAGAACTGTACAAAAAAGATCTTCATGACACATCACGCTGGTGTGATCACTCACCTAGATCACTTCACATCCTGGAATGTGAAGTCAAGTGGGCCTTAGAAAGCATCACTACAAACAAAGCTAGTGGAGGCGATGGAATTCCAGTGGAGCTATTTCAAATCCTGAAAGATGATGCTGTGAAAGTGCTGCATTCAATATGCCAGCAAATTTGGAAAACTCAGCAGTGGCCACAGGACTGGAAAAGGTCAGTTTTCATTTCAATCCCTAAGAAAGGCAGGGCTTCCCTGGTGGCTCAGAGGTTAAAGCATCTGCCTCCAATGCGGGAGACCCGGCTTCGATCCCTGGGTCGGGAAGATCCCCTGGAGAAGGAAACGGTAACCCACTCCAGTATTCTTGCCTGGAGAATCCCATGGACGGAGAAGCCTGGTAGGCTACAATCTACGGGGTCGCATAGAGTCAGACACGACTGAGTGACAGAACGGAACGGAAGAAAGGCAATGCCAAAGAATGCTCAAACTACCACACAATTGCACTCATCTCACACACTAGTCAAGTAATGCTCAAAATTCTCCAAGTCAGGCTTCAGCAGTACGTGAACCGTCAACTTCCAGATGTTCAAGCTGGATTTAGAAAAGGCCAAGGAACCAGAGATCAAATTGCCAACATCCGCTGGATCATGGAAAAAGCAAGAGAGTTCCAGAAAAACATCTATTTCTGCTTCATTGACTATGCCAAAGCCTTTGACTGTGTGGATCACAATAAACTGTGGAAAATTCTGAAAGAGATGGGAATCCCAGACCACCTGACCTGCCTCTTGAGAAACCTGTATGCAGATCAAGAAGCAACAGTTAGAACTAGACATGGAACAGACCGGTTCCAAACAGGGAAAAGAGCATGTCAAGGCTGTATATTGTCACCCTTATTTAACTTATATGCAGAGTACATCATGAGAAATGCTGGGCTGGATGAAGCACAAACTGGGATCAAGATATGCAGATGACACCACCCTTATGGCAGAAAGCAAAGAAGAACTAAAGAGCCTCTTGATGAAAGTGAAAGAGGAGAGTGAAAAAGTTGGCTTAAAGCGCAACATTCAGAAAATTAAGATCATGGCATCTGGTCCCATCACTTCATGGCAAATAGATGGGAAAACAGTGGAAACAGTGAGAGACTATTTTGGGGGCTCCAGAATCACTGCAGATGGTGACTGCAGCCATGAAATAAAAAGACGCTTGTTCCTTGGAAGAAAAGTTATGACCAACCTAGACAGCATATTAAAAAGCAGAGACATTACTTTGCCAGCAAAGTTCTGTCTAGTCAAAGCTATGGTTTTTCCCATGGTCATGTATGGATGTGAGAGTTGGACTATAAAGAAAGCTGAGCACTGAAGAATTGATGCTTTTGAACTGTGGTGTTGGAGAAGACTCTTGAGAGTCCCTTAGACTGCAAGGAGATCCAAGCAGTCCATCCTAAAGAAAATCAGTCCTGAATATTCATTGGAAGGACTGATTTTGAAGCTGACACTCCAATACTTTGGCCACCTGATGCAAAGAGCTGACTCATTTGAATTAAAATAAGACCCTGATACTGGAAAACACTGAAGGCATCACTGACTCAATGGACATGAGTCTGAGTAAACTCCGGGAGTTGGTGATAGACAGGGACGCCTGGCATGTTGCAGTCCATGGGGTTGCAAGGAGTTGGACACAAATGAGTGACTGAACTGAAACACATATATATATGTGTGTGTATATACACAAAGCTTAGCTTTCAGAAATGCCCTGATACCAAAGCCCAATTATTGAGAAAAATGTCATACTGAAGATTCTGAACCTTACTCTGTAATAAAAATGAGTCACTAACACTCTTGCATAAAGAAGTGACCTAACAAATGCAGTGTTTTAGGAAGATTTATTTAACATATAGGGCTTCACAAGCGGCGCTGGTGGTAAAGAAGCTGCCTGTCAATGCAGGAGATTTAAGAGATGCAGGTTTGATCCCTGGGTTGGGAAGATCCCCCTGGAGGAGGGCATGGCAACCCACTCCAGTATTCTTGCCTGGAGAATCTCATAGACAGAAAAAGCCTGGCAGGCTAAAGTCCATAGGGTCGCAAAGAGTCGGACACAACTGAAGAGTCTTAGCATGCATGCATATTTAACATATAAGAGCTAGAGGTGTGAAATGTAGGAGAGGTGACTTAGGAGTTTATCAGCATTAACCAGGTATAAGGTAACAAGGGCCTATATTAGCGACAGATAGGAAATAGAAATTAAAAGGAAAAAAAACCGAGAAATATGCAGCACAACATATGCAAAAGGCACTGTACAAATGCTAGTCTTTATTATTGTGAAAGAATCCATAAGCTGTGAACCATATGAAAAAAATGAAATGCAGAGTTAAGGATGAGTAACACAAAATCCTCAGGCAGTAACACGCTATTCGTTTCTGCTTGCCCTCCAGATCCAAAGCACTCACGGGGCTTACCCAAGTTCTAGTGAATGAATATGGAAGTGCTTTGGTTGTTAATCAAGATCTGTACAGACCAAGATGAATTCTGCAGGTTTAATTAAGCTCCACGAGGAGGCATTATTCATATCGATTCTGATCTTGGTATGAAATAACAGATGTTTTGTTCTTTCTTTTCAACCTGAAATGAATTGTGTGTGGGAGAGAAAGAACGAAAGAGAGGTAACACATGCTGGACGCTAACAGATGGGTCCTTCTCCTTTATATAAAGTGGCATTTTCTCTTCAGCAGGTTCTGCTTTTGAAGAAAAAGGGTAACTAGCACATTGCTAATTACACCTTGGTTGTTTAATCAACAGTGCTCTGTTCTATAAGTTAGCCCAAGGATAACAAACATGGCCTGAAAAATAAAAGTCAACCATTCTTTCTATTCTTCAGTTTCTATATTCTATTCCTACCCCACCAAATGCCACAAACCTGTTCAACTTTTGCCTCCTCCTGAATTCATTAAAAACTTAAAAAAATCAAGGACTAACATTAACCAAACTTCATTAGAGGAAAGCAGAAAAATCTACATCTAATTCTTCCAGAATTTATCTGGAAAAAAAAATAAAAACTTGGATAATTTACCTCAAATTCCTTCACCTTTTCCATTGTTATCAAACGCCTGGATGTGTGACTGGAAAGCTTCTGCTCGCAGTTGCTGATGAGTTTCAAGCAGGGGTGCCAGGGTACCATCTCCTCAGTGTATCTGAAGAAAGAAGAGCTGACTGTTATGAACACTCACAGGTGCATCCCACACAGGATCATCAAGGGGCTTGATCCAGTGTGGAATGGGATCTCCCCCTCTACAGGCTGCACCATAAACCATCTGCATTTTTAACAAGCAGCAGTTTAATTTTTTTACCTGTATAATGTGAGAGAATACCAATACATTTTATTGAAGAATGAAAAGCATTTAAACTACAAAAATACAAAATGACAATTCGACCCTAAAGGATCCCGCAAGAGCACAAAAAGACAAATACAGACCACAACAACTCTCTTGACATTCTTGACGGACTGATTCAGCTAGGGATTTTTATTAATTCCCCAAGCATAAAGTCCACTACACCATATGTTTTTCCCTTTAAAATGAAATGTCCATGCAAAATTTTAATGACATCTTGAGACCTCTAATAACTTTTGTTATGTAAAGATAACTGAGACAAACTACCGCTATAACACTGCAGAGGACATCAATCCTCTGCCATGAAATAAAACCAGTCATGGTAAAGAGTGGTGGTCCCTGCTGCTGTGCAGCACATGTATTGTACTTGGTGAATGAAGATGGTGACACCACAAAAGCACAGCAGTCCAGCTGTAGGAGTTCAGGACCTGGCATCCGATAGGCTTCTGGCATTAATCTTGGTACAAGAAGCAGGTAACAAATGCGGGGGAAATAGTTATGGAGCAGAATTCAGAAGAACAGTAGGAGGGAGGGCTCCCCAGGTATGGGCACCTTTAGGAACACCGGGATTGCCAGTTTTTCTTTTTTTCTTTGCAAATCTTCATACCTTTCTAGATACATAGTTTCTGCAAACCTTTCTTATATGGGAAATCTTAAAGCTCTGATCCAAGGTGGGAAAGGAGATGATCAGCACTTCCTGTAAAGGACCACCACCTTGGTTAGCCCATTCTAATACATCAACACTGTCTCCCCCACTCCTCTAACTGATTTATCTAGGTCCCTGCGACCTGCAACAAGCTCTCCCTCACCACCTTGACCACTTGCTCAGAACCTTCACCACCCACTTAGCAAACGACATTCATAATGCACCTCACTTCATTATCAGTGGAAGGAATTCTCTTGAAGTCATTCTCTGCCTCCTTCCTCAGGGCTTTCCAATAAGTAATGACCATTTTGGATTTCATCTCACCCCACAATTCTCTAATGCTAACTACACAATCAGAAATGTGCTCTTATAACATCAGTTGATGTCAAATTTGGAGACTTCATACAAAGCATTTATGATATGAAAGAACACATTTTATATCATAATTGACAGACTAAAATAATGATAACAGAAAGAAAATATAGTTCTGACCTTAGGCTTACAAGCAGCAGGGTTTCTAGATGTCTGAAACTGTCAACTTTAGTAATGTACCTTTTTTTAAAGAAAAGAATCTTATTTTCTAGCAAAGTGATAAGGTATGATTGTTAAAATGCTACTTAAATGTATACAAATATAAATTCCTCATGTTTATATAATCTGTATAATTATAAAACCCAAGATAAATCTATAAATCAAAGGACAAAACCAATACAATTATTTATGACATGAATAATATTAACCTGGTAAAACTAAGTCATTGGCATTTGCCTTAACAGTAGAAAAACATATTTACACGTTCTAGATTATTTTTTGACTTGATCTTTGAGTTTGAGCATGAAAGGACATCATTTAGGTTATCATTATCATTAACACACTGTTTTTAACTTACTACTCTTGAATGAGCCAATCAGTTTAATCATGTACTTCCAAAATATACTAAAAAAATTAAAAAACAGCATTTAAAATAATCTACTATATATTTATTAATATATTTCATACCAATGGATTGTTTGCAATCTGTTAAGTAGGAGCTATAAATCTGTACTATGCCCAGATTATGATGATGGAATGGTATCTTATCTTAATTCTGTTTTTACTACCATCCCCCTATGATATAAGCAACTATTTAAAAATCTAAATAGTTTATAATCAGCTAGAATAGGTAAATCCACAGAGATAGATAAGTGGTTGGCAGGGAAACCAGCAAGAGAGATTGTTTGTGTGAATGGGGTTTCTTGAGGGGATGGTAAAAATGTTGTGGAGTTAGACAACAGCTATGGTTAAATCACCCTGTGGCTATGCTAAAAACTGTGGGGTTGCACACTTAAAAACTGTGATTTTTCTGGACTTCCTTGGCAGTCCAGTGGTTAAGACTTTGCTTCCCAATGTTAGGGGTGTGGGTTCAATTCCTGATTGGGGTAACTATGATTCCACAAGCCTCATAGCCAAAAAACCCAAAATAAACAGAAACAATATTATAACAAATTCAATCTTATTTAAAAATAAAATAAAATTGCGATTTTCATGGTATACAAATTAAATTTCAACTTTTTTTTAAAAAGGGGGGAAAAAAACCCCTATATTTATACATAGCTTTTCCATCAATCAGTTCTGACAGTCATTTATTTTCCTGTGAATCTTCACACTTCAGACTGTTTCCAAATGTCATTAGAGTTGCACTTCCCATTTGAGACACAGATTTTGTGCTTGAATGGAGCACTTACTGAAAACAATTTAAAGAATCATTTTTTTCTGTTTCCCAGATGAAAAATGAAAACTATGTTCTGTTCACTGATCTGAGCCACCACAACATTCATTTTATCACAATTAAAATTTACCCCCAAATCCTACTTTGGAGTCCTTTATCAGACTTCTTCACTTTGTCATCATTTTTATCACACGCTTAGCAGCTGGATTTCTATGAAAGGACATCTTTCACAAAGAAACACAGCTCCTAATCATTTCATATGGATATGTGGAACCTGGGCAAGAAGCTACAGTCACTCAACAGCTTAGCAACTCCTATAACATCAAATATACAAGTTGACTGTATGCCCTGACCAAATGAATGTTACACAGATCTTCAGGGTCATATGCAAATAGTTGAAATTGTGAATAAACTCACATATACCAAGAGTCAACAGTAACTGTATGTGGTTAAGTTTCTATGAGTAATAAGAGTAAACTACGAGAAGAGCACAGATGCCAGACTGATGTATTCTGCTGAGAAGGGTTGGGAAAGTGTCAGAGGTCGTGACAATTAAGCCTGGCCTTAGATTACCAGAATTTTACAGCTGAGGAAAGAAGAGAATATCAAGTAAAGGGGACAAAATAAAAAAGGTAAAAGGATATAAAGAATACAGAATGTCTTGATGCAGGCCCCAAATCCAATATACTAGAGCAGGAAGAATCTGGTCTAGAGGAAGCAGAATTTGTTGAGCAGTAGTTTCTTCACCACAATTTAAATTGCTAAACAGTGAAAAAAATCCTTTTTTCAATAATCAGTTTTGATAATTCTTCACAAATAACTAAGCTATGATGTTTTTATTATGCCTTACAACTTAAAAATGTCCTAGGTTTAATGAATAACACCTTAACTTGATTATAATGTGCAATTCTTATTTTTAAACTTCACTCATATTAACAGGATTTGGCTGAGTAAATGAATTCAACAGCAGGACTAAAAGCCAACATCACTACACCAAAAATACAAAAGTTTTCCAATTAAGCTGTGCCAAGGCACAGTTTTAAAATGAATTATTTATTGCCAGTCTAATAAAAAGCTATATCCTCAATACAACATAACCAAACTAATTCTACATTGTTTAATTCAAAAGCAAGAACAATACTTCAAACTTTCGCAGATGACTTTAGCTTTAAGTTCATCTAATAGAAACAGTAAAGATTTTGGGTTATGCTTGCTGCAAAGGTGAAAACAGTTCATTCCCTAATATAAACTCATGACAAATTAAGTTCATTAATAAGATCACTTCGGGTTAAGAGGAGAAGACACAATGGAAGTCTAGTAATGAACATCAGAAGATCTGAAAATAACTCTCAGACAAGTAAGTCAGGGAAGTAAATGCCACAGAAGTCTTCTTATTTGTGTCCTAGGCTGGATGAAATTTGCCCTTTGATAAAACATCTAAAGCTAAAAAAAAAAAAAGATAAAAACCTGCCTCCTTTTTTACTTCCAAAAAATCCCTTTGGTTCTATGAACTTGGAAATTTCCCCTTGTCAAAAACTATTAAAAGAGAAGTCACTGAAGAAACATCCCAGCCATTTTTTAAGATCTTCAGAAATAGTAAAATAGTTGAAAGTGCCTCCAATTTGACTTTTCATAACAACAACAACAAAAGAATTATAAAACCTACTCATAACCACATTTAATTTCAATTATAATTAAATAATAAACTACAAAATAGTGGGAAGTAAAAAAAAAAAAAGCCAGAAAATAAGAAACATGAAAACTAATGAGGATACTTCAAAAGGATAGAGCAGCCACCTCAAAGGGACTCTCATAGTTCAAATCTAGGACAATGTAACAAAATCATGACAGAATTAAATTATAACCCAATGAATAATACTGGAATATCTGACTCCATACTGATATAAATCAACAAATTAATGGGAGGGAAGGGGAAACTAATCCTTACAGAATGCCAACTTACAAACGCAGAAGGAATGATGGAATAGCAAACTCATCATTATGGTGGCTGTCAACAATAAAATAAGATATTGGTGTATCCTGAGTTACTGTCCCCTGGAACACACTAATCGAAAAGAAAATGATAAATCACTTTCTTTATCAGAGTTTTGATATTTCTTTATCAGAAATGATAAAGTTTCTCCACTTGACAGAACATGACCAGATCATTAAGTTCAAGATCTCCAGGAGGGGCTGCTTCTGTGTGCCCCACAATGCAATGCACTAAGAACATAGTATCATTTTTGTGGTATTCCTACCAAGAGCCATTACCAGAGTCTGGTCATGGAAGAAACATCAGATGGACCTGGTTAAGGGTCAACCTTCAGAATATAAGCCATGTACTATACAACTCTTATGAACACAAAAGATAAGGAAAAGACAGAGGAAGTATTCCAGGCTGGAGGTGAATGACATGATGGATCAAGACAAGACATTTTCCTGGAGAGGCTATAACCAGTAAAATCTGAAGGGGTCCAGGATCGGACAGAAGCACTATCAATGCTGTTTCCAGACTTTGGGGCTTGATGGTGATTGGACAAGAATGCTCTTGCTCCTGAGAAATGCAATGAAACATATAGGGGTGATGGGACATCATATCTGCAACTTCTCAAATAGCTCCGAAAAAGATTAATGACAGCGGGCACAAATGCAATGTGTAAGCAAACAAGGGCAGTGGAGGTGTGTGTGAACAGTGGGAGGATCCGCAAGAGGGGAGAAATCAGAGCGTTTTGTATTGTATTTGAAACTTTTCTGTACGTTTTAAATTCATTTCAAAATAAGTTTTTAAAAAATTCAGTCTTGAAACTTGAATTAAAACAAAAGGACAAGGAAGCTTGCTGCTGGAATTTAGCTTGTCTAAGGCAGAAACCACTTTTGCATAGAAATAAGCAAACATGCTCTTTTCTGAAAATATTAATAAAACCTCAACTATCACTTCATATACCAGGTTCCTGAGATCTTAGCAGAATGCTGAATCAAGTGAACACAGCACAAGGAATAATGAAACCAATGAACTAGTCAGCTTTAAACTTTAGACAAGTCATTTCACCCTGAGAATTAACTTCTCACATTTCTAAAATTAAGAAATGATTAATTTCTTAACAGAACATAAGCCCAGTATTAAGGGGTTCAGATATAAATGTGCACAGTTTTATTAGTCAATAAACAAAATGCAAGACTAAAGTTAGCACATGCTAGCTCCCAATGTGACATTTATAAAAAAAACAAAAAAGCATAGCTTCCAACTGCTGAAAGGCCATCCACCATTACAAAAACACAAACAAGATAAAACTGTTCTAAAATGCTCTTTGTATAATTATATATAGTAAATATAGAAATTAAAATAATTTTTAATAAAGATTTCTATATAGCAGACTGGATAGCCAGATTTTGAGCTTGATACTGCTTTTCAACTCTAAAGATTCTATTTTGTTCAATACATCTTGTCTTTCATTGTTGATGTACATAGCTCTGCTTAAAATTAATAATTATTGAATAATAAAACCCAAACAACTAATGTTGAACATAATCAGGGCTTTAAATATATGCGTAACTCTTATTTTGGTCTTAGTGTTTTAAGACAGTCACAAGAGCCAACATATATTAAACCTCAGTTCAGTTCAGTTCAGTCGCTCAGTCGTGTCCGACTCTCCGTGACCCCATGAATCACAGCACACCAGGCCTCCCTGTTCATCACCAACTCCCGGAGTTCATTCAAACTCATGTCCACAGAGTTGGTGATGCCATCCAGCCATCTAATTCTCGGTCGTCCCCTTCTCCTCCCGCCCCCAACCCTTCCCAGCATCAGAGTCTTTTCCAGTGAGTCAACTAGTCGCATGAGGTGGCCAAAGTATTGGAGTTTCAGCTTCAGCATCAGTCCTTCCAATGAACACCCAGGATCGATCTCCCTTAGAATGGACTGGTTGGATCTCCTTGCGGTACAAGGGACTCTCAAGACTCTTCTCCAACACCACAGTTCAAAAGCATCAATTCTTCAGCGATCAGCTTTCTTCACAGTCCAACTCTCACATCCATACATGACCACGGGAAAAACCATAGCCTTGACTAGACGGACCTTGGTTGGCAAAGTAATGTCTCTGCTTTTTAATATATTATCAAGGTTGATCATAACTTTCCTTCCAAGGAGTAAGTGTCTTTTAATTTCATGGCTGCAATCAGCACCTGCAGTGATTTTGGAGTCCCCAAAAAATAAAGTCTGACACTGCTTCCACTGTTTTTCCATCTATTTCCCATGAAGTGATGGGACCAGATGCCATGATCTTTGTTTTCTGAACGTTGAGCTTCAAGCCAACCTTTTCACTCTCCTCTTTCACTTTCATCAAGAGGCTTTTGAGTTCCTCTTCACTTTCTGCCATAAGGGTAGTGTCATCAGCATATCTGAGGTTATTGATATTTCTCCCGGCAATCTTGATTCCAGCTTGTGCTTCTTCCAGCCCAGCATTCCTCATGATGTACTCTGCATATAAGTTAAATAAGCAGGGTGACAATATACAGCCTTGACATACTCCTTTTACTATTTGGAACCAGTCAGTTGTTCCATGTAAAGTTCTGACTGTTGCTTCCTGACCTGCATACAGGTTTCTCAAGAGGCAGGTCAGGTGGTCTGGGATTCCCATCTCTTTCAGAATGTTCCACAGTTTATTGGGATCCACACAGTCAAAGGCTTTGGCATAGTCAATGAAGCAGAAATAGATGTTTTTCTGGAACTCTCTTGCTTTCTCCATGATCCAGCGGATGTTGGCAATTTGATCTCTGGTGCCTCTGCCTTTTCTAAAACCTGCTTCAACATCTGGGAGTTCACGGTTCACATATTGCTGAAGCCTGGCTTGGAGAATTTTGAGCATGACTTTACTAGCGTGTGAGATGAGTGCAATTGTGCGGTAGTTTGAGCATTCTTTGGCATTCCCTTTCTTTGGGATTGGAATGAAGACTGAGCTTTTCCAGTCCTGTGGCCACTGCTGAGTTTTCCAAATTTGCTGGCATATTGAGTGCTTGAGTGCAGCACTTTCACAGCATCATCTTTCAAGATTTGAAATAGCTTAACTGGAATTCCATCACCACCACTAGCTTTGTTCCTAGTGATGCTTTCTAAGGCCCACTTGACTTCACATTCCAAGATGTCTGGCTCTAGGTCAGTGATCACGTTATTGTGACTATCTTGGTCGTGAAGATCTTTTTTGTACAGTTCTTCTGTGTATTCTTGCCACCTCTTCTTAATATCTTCTGCTTCTGTTAGGTCCATACCATTCCTATCCTTTATCGAGCCCATCTTTGCATGAAATGTTCCCTTGGAATCTCTAATTTTCTTGAAGAGATCTCTTGTTTTTCCTATTCTGTTGTTTTCCTCTATTTCTTTGCATTGATCGCTGAGGAATGCTTTCTTATCTCTCCTTTGATTTCTTTGGAACTCTGCATTCAGATGCTTATATCTTTCCTTTCCTCCTTTGCTTTTTGCTTCACTTCTTTTCACAGCTATTTGTAAGGCCTCCTCAGACAGCCATTTTGCTTTTTTGCATTTCTTTTCCGTGGGGATGGTCTTGGTCCCTGTCTCCTGTACAATGTCACGAACCTCCATCCAGAGTTCATCAGGCACTCTATCTATCAGATCTAGTCCCTTAAATCTATTCCTCACTTCCACTGTATAATCATAAGGGATTTGATTTAGGTCATATCTGAATGGTCTAGTGGTTTTCCCCACTTTCTTCAATTTAAGTCTGCATGTGGCAATAAGGAGTTCATGATCTGAGCCACAGTCAGCTCCTGGTCTTGTTTTTGCTAACTGTATACAGCTTCTCCATCTTTGGCTGCAAAGAATATATCAATCTGATTTCGGTGTTGACCATCTGGTGATGTCCATGTGTAAAGTCTTCTCTTGTGTTGTTGGAAGAGGGTGTTTGCTATGACCAGTGCGTTCTCTTGACAAAACTCTATTAGCCTTTGCCCTGCTTCATTCCGTGCTCCAAGGCCAAGTTTGCCTGTTACTCCAGGTGTTTCTTGACTTTCTACTTTTGCATTCCAGTCCCCTATAATGAAAAGGACATCTTTTTTGGGTGTTAGTTCTAAAAGGTCTTGTAGGTCTTCATAGAACTGTTCAACTTCGGCTTCTTCAGCTTTACTGGTTGGGGCATAGGCCTGGATTACTGTAATATTGAATGGTTTGCCTTGGAAACGAACAGAAATCATTCTGTCGTTTTTAAGATTGCATCCAAGTACTGCATTTCGGACTCTTTTGTTGACCATGATGGCTACTCCATTTCTTCTAAGGGATTCCTGCCCACAGTAGTAGATATGATGGTCATCTGAGTTAAATTCACCCATTCCAGTCCATTTTAATTCACTGATTCCTAGAATGTCTATGTTCACTCTTGCCATCTCCTGTTTGACCACTTCCAATTTGCCTTGATTCATGGACCTAACATCCCAGGTTCCTATGCAATATTGCTCTTTACAGCACCGGACCTTGCTTCTATCATCAGTCACATACACAATAGGCAGTAAATAGATCAATCACTCAGCTAAGTTGTTAAAAATTACCTAGGTTTGTGGCCTCGCAAAAGAGCTAATGAACAGCTGACACGTAGACCCTGAACTAAGAGTGATAAACAACAGGGCAAACTTTTGCACTTACAGGTCAGACAGTAAATATTTTAGCCTTAGGACCACGTGTGCTTCTGACTCATAATCTTTTTTGTTGCCTTTTTCCTTTCTAACTCAACTGCCTTACAAAAACAGGCTAAAGACCATACCAGGCTCACAGTCTGTAATTTGCCAACCCCTGATGTAAAATAAAAAGTTCAAAGCAATTCAGTCAATAAGTGAAAGGGGCCTGTTTTATACAACGTGTTGGTAAATAGACATGTACACATTAAACACAAAGATATTCACTCTGAATATGATTAGAAATAGAAAAAAAGCATGTTAGATACACAAACACCATAATAAAAATGAAATTAAAAGTAAAATTATTATTATTACATACTCTGGTGTGTATACTGGTAACCAATAGACAAGTCTTCCACCTAATACGAGGGTCTCTGCTGAGAAGTTTAACAGGTCAAAAAACATATCACTCAGATGATAACTCAGGGAAACAGGAACGTGGCTTTCTGGACTAGACAAGACAAAATTTCAGAATCAGTGAAAAACTTAAAAACCAGTGAAAAACTAACACTATTAAACAGTTAAAAAGAAGCAACACAAAAAATAAAAATTAAAAAAATTATAAAAAAAGAAGCAACATGCTTCTTCCCAAGGTAGTAATATATCATATTTAATATTCACTTACCACTTTTCTATTCCCTTTGGTATTTCCTTCTGTGAACCTGTTCTCCTTGTAGATTCTCTAATACCATATGGAGCTAGAGAGAAAGCACAGGGAACGTGGACAGTCAAAAGTCACCCCATCACCACTGCCAACTAGATGGACACCACGTGCCTCCAGATGTGACATCCTGAGAAGGACACAGCACCTGTGCAATATTCCAGCTAAGAATGCAAACTAGAGGGACGTTCTCGCTAACACTGGGAGGGCAGGCAGGCAGGTGACTATGTTCTTCAAAACGTCAATGTTGTGAAAGACAGAGGAAGGTTGTGGAAATGCTACAAATTAAAGGAGGCCTTAAAGATATGATTACTAAAGGCAATGCCTGACATTAGACTGGATACTGTACTTCAGGGAAAAACATGCTATAAAGGAGTATTACTGGGTCAATAACAAAACTGGATGAGAAACTACAGATTAAAGTACTGTACTGACTCACTGAAATTGGTAACTGTACTCTGACTATCTAGGGCTTCCCAGGCTCAGTGGTAAAGAATCCGCCTGCCAATGCAGGAGCACAGGCTTGATCTGTGGGTTGAGAAGGTCCGCTAGAGGAGGAAATGGCAACCTGCGCCAGTTATTCTCTCTAGGATAATAGAGAAGCATGGCGGGCTGCAGTCCATGGGATTGCAAAGAGTTGGACAGGACTGAGCATGCGTGCTCTCTGGCTATCTGAGAGCCTATCCCTATTCTTAGGAAATACACACTGGCATGTAGGAAGGTAAAGGGCCAAGATGGACACAATTTACTCTCAACTGATCAGGAACAAAATTACATATTTTTATAAATACATACAGAGTGAGAACAAGTAATACAGTAGGTTATAAATAAAAAGCCACCCAATTTCCATAAGTATATTCATAGTGATGTTGTCATGTCCCACTCCTTGAGACGTCATGGACTGTAGTCCATGGAATTCTCTAGGCCAGAATATTGGAGCGGGTAGCTTTTCCCTTCTCCAGGGATCTTCCCAATCCAGGGATCAAACCCAGGTCTCCTGCATTGTGGGCGGATTCTTTACCAGCTAACCCATAAGGGAAACCCAAGAATACTGGACTGAGTAGCCTGTCCCTTCTCCAGTGGATCTTCCCAACCCAGAAATCAAACTGGGGTCTCCTGCATTGCAGGCGGATTCTTTACCAACTGAACTATCATTGTAATGCCTTGATAATTTTCCTTTTGTTAGATTTGAAACCACCTAAGTTACCAAAGAACTGAAGAGGTCTGAGATGGAAGGGTTGAGATACAGCTTGCCACTGTGTACAGATTTATAGTCAAAGACTACAGAAAAGGCAGATCTAGTCTTAGACAGGATGCCTTAAAAGCCCAAGAACTCAGGAGGCAAGAGAAAACAAGTTCCTATGCACGTTCCTGAAGCTCAGTGGCACAAGCCCGGTGGTTCACAGAACTCCAAATTTCTTATAACTCTAGGAAGAAGATGCCAGTTACACAGGGCATAACAACAACAACAAACACAAAAAGTCAGACACAGAAAATCTGCGATACCTGAAACTTTCTTCTTCAAACTCTGATCCCATAATTGCAAATGATATTTGGCTCTAGTTGGTATACTAATAACCAACTACAGTTAAACACAAAACAAATATAAAAACAAATTTATGTCTTGAAAATAAGCTGAAGAGTAAAAAGGGGTGACAAGTTAATATACATAGTTTAGAAAAACAAAACCATGTAGTTAAATTGGTGTCCTGCCCTACATTCATAATTTCTTCCTTCTCACCATGTGAAGAATTCAGGAGTAGGGGAATGCTAGTACAAGTTGGCTCTTTTTTTGTTGTACTAATACATTCTATACACTAAATGTAAATGACCTTAGGAACCCAATCCTCTTCCTACTTTTGTATAAAAACATACTTACGATCAGTGATGATTGCATCAAAATATGTGCCCTTCCTCCAGGAAGGTTTAGATGCATCTGACACCAGGACATCAAGGTAATACTTCTCTAAACCATACTGACGAAGATTTGCCCTAATGTTTTCATCCGGTCCTCTCCATTTCTGGTTTTTCCTACTAGCCTTTCCTAAAGGGAAAGAAAAAGGAAGACAGAACAAACAAACAACATTCTTAACTCTTGTCATTTAGCTAAAAGCAATTTTTAGCTCATCCAAACCTACATTAACTCAAATAGAACCTGCTTTTGTTTATAAAATTTTAACTTTATTTATACAAATGAACAATTTTTTTTTTCATGTAAAACGGTCTTAAAACACTCACTCATTCAATAATTAACTCATCCAAAGCACACTAATAAAGATATGGGGCTGGTATGGCAGAAACCAACACAATACTGTAAAGCAATTATCCTTCAATTAAAAATAAATAAATGAAAAAAATAGATATAGGGCTGAATAGAGCATGGTCCTTTTCCTCCAGCAATGAAGAAATACTGATGGAGCAGAAATGAAGAGAGCTAACTTCGGAAACGCAGGAGCAGTGACCAAGGAGGGAGGAAGTAAAAGGGAGACACGAGATATGAAACGTTAAAGCGGGGGCTCAAGGGAAGTTCAAAGTTTTGGTTTAGGAGACATGCGTAGATGATGACATCATCAATTATGATCTGAGAAACCAAGAAGAAAAACAAGCCTAGGAAAAAAGGTGACATTCATTTGAGATACATCAATCTCGATACACCTTGGGGTACCTATAGAAGATCCAGAAAGAGATATTCAGCAGGGAGTTAAAGGCCAGAATATATACACACACTGGGAGATATCAGTAAATAAACTTAAGCTAAATGTATAAGAATGAATGATATTTTTTACTAACATAAGTGGCAATTATATGTTTGTTCTATAATTTCTCTATTTTTATAGACTCCTCTGTATTATGATCTACTTCACAATAAAAACGAAACCTAAAAATTAAAAGAAAATGAATGACATGACTCTGCACAGTATGTAATGTGATAGAAGAGGCCAACAAAGACACCTCGAGAAAAGCAACATGTAAACAGACACTGAGAAAACCAGAGGGCCTTCAGGAAACTGAGAAAGAAACAGACAAAGAAATCAAAGCACCATCCGATGAAGTCACTGTCTAGAAAACCAAGGGAGGCATTATGAAGGTCAACACAGCCAAGTACTGTAGACCTGAGGCCTGAGTTTTCAATATAAGCATGGAAGCTGGAAAAGAACAGGTAGAAGACAGTTAAGAGATGAAAAAGAGGAAACAGCAAGTAAATACTAGTCTTTTTAAGAAGCACTTGGGCAAACAGAAGAGGAAAACAAAGTAGTAGCTAGGAGGAAGGCCTCTATAGGGTTGAAAGAAAAAGTTTTGCATTTTTAAAATAGAAGAAATTTGGAAGTATTTGAGAGTATAGTAAGAGATGAGAAGCACAGGAAACAGAGGGCAAATCCAACAGCACCTTGGATAAGCTCTGACGAAATTCTACCTCAATCAGAATTCTACCCAAGCAGACTGAGGTTATCACATAACTTTTACACATAACTCTAATAAATAAAAATTAAAATGAAGCACAATAGGACAATATCCTTAAAGCAAACAGACTGTTTCTACTACAAGCAAATAGGAACAAGTCTTCTTAGCACTCTGTCTATGCTAAAATACTGAAAACAAAGACTATCTTTTTCTAGTTAGCCCGTTTAGGTCAACTTTATAAAATGTTATTCATTCTCCTTATAGTACTAAATTCCTTACAGTCAAGGTAGGGAAAAAGGCAATTATCAAATACAATATATCAAATTACTTTAAGAAAAGAAAGTCTAATAAATTCTCACCTATATAGTACTTTACACCGGGTGAGAAAAATAAAAAGCATGTTTTACAGGCTGATTCTAGCTACAACGATGAAACAATAACATAAAATACAATTTCCAAATCAAAGAAACTTTACATTTTTAACACTATTCAGCTATAAAGAAATATTTTTAGATTGATTCAATTTCATGCAATCAAACTTCATTACTGTAGCTTCTAGATTTTAAAAGTGTTTTCCAAAATTGCCTCAAAAGCAAGCCGATGCTTATTTCAAGTCACTCTCAGTCTAATGCAGAATCTTTAAAGTTACTGTCACCTTAACAGCTTTGAAGATGTTTTGGTCAATTATGAAATCAAAAACATATCGTACTCAAGGACCAGAGTAATTAATCAAGTATACACATAACCTAGATAGCATATTAAAAAGCAGAGAAACTACTTTGCCAACAAAGGTCCGTCTAGTCAAGGCTATGGTTTTTCCAGTGGTCATGTATGCATGTGAGAGTTGGACTGTGAAGAAAGCTGATCGCCGAAGAATTGATGCTTTTGAACTGTGCTGTTGGAGAAGACTCAAGAGTCCTTTGGACTGCAAGGAGATCCAACCAGTCCATCCTAAAGGAGATCAGTCCTGGGTGTTCACTGGAAGGACTGATGCTGAAGCTGAAACTCCAATACTTTGGCCACCTCATGCGAAGAGTTGACTCACTGGAAGACCCTGATGCTGGGAGGGATTGGGGGCGGGAGGAGAAGAGGACGACAGAGGATGAGATGGTTGGATGGCATCACCAACTCGATGCACATGAGTTTGGGTGAACTCCGGGAGTTGGTGATGGACAGGGAGATCTGGTGTGCTGCGATTCATGGGGTCACAAAGAGTCGGACACGACTGAGCGACTGAACTGAACTGAACATATAACAAATGACTGCTAATTTTTAAGTAGAAACTACGTTATACTAAGGTGAATACACTACTTACAAAAGGCTTAGTTAGTCCCTCTCCTACTTCTTTCCTAGCCATAGTTTTACAACTTTATTGCTTGCCTACTTTTTAAAAATCTAAGACCAAAAATAGCTCTGAGAGAAGGGCTTTTTGTTATTCATCTTTGGTTCCCCTGGGAGGTCATTTTGCTCACTGGATAACTTCATGAAAAGCAGATACCCAGTGAAAAGTCTTATTGCTGTAAAAATAACTATATTATATCACAACTATATACTTTAACATTAAAAACACATGTATAACACCATACATAACTATTAAGTATTTTAAAGGCACATTTGGTATAAGAGCAAAGACTCATTGGCTCATTTGTTATAGAGGAAAGACTGTAACACCATCTAGAACCACTACTCACCCAAGCCATGAACAGTATTGTAGTCTATATCCGTCCCATACACGTATGCACCAAAATGAGCAGAAGCTACCAGAAGGCCACCTGAAAAAAAGCACACAATTGTGATTTGTTAACCAGAAAGTCCCAGACTCTTATTTCTTCTTCTATTTAATCTGATCCAGATTCTTACAAACTAGCTGTAGGCAGAGTACCCTAGAATAACCTTGGTTCTGGCCATATTTAACAGGCTTCAGGATGAAAAAACAAACTCCTAACCTGTGCTCATCACCCTGGTTAGAAAGCAAGGAATTAATATATGTCCTGGCATTACTACTTGAAAATTCCCAGCACTACTTTGGGAAATTTTTTTTTTTTTATGAAAATAAGGTATTTAGACATTTTCCTTTTATTTTTGAGAAGTCTATATAAAAGCATCTTGCTCCCTTCTTACAAATAAACATATAAGGCTGCTACACAAAGAGCTGGCAATAAAAGTAAGTTCTGACAATTGAGCTTAATTCTCAGTGACATCAGAGTTTCAGATAACTTAAAGAGGGCATAATTAATATATGAGATTAATTCTTACAAAAATTAAAATATGAGGACAAGTTAACAGTTACTCCTATAATCAGTGAGGTAATTATCTCATTTTAAACTGTAAATACAAATTTCTGAGTAACTATTATCAGACATAAACAAAAATAGTTAATAAATCTTTTTACCTAGTGTTATGAACAAAGAAAAAACAAATGTCCTAATACAATCTGAAGGGATTAAGTAACTTAATAGGTATGACCAGTTTAATATAGAAAAGAATCCTAATAGAAATTAAAAATTAATGAAACTCTTAATGAAAAATGAAAGGTAACAATGTTTTTAAATTGTTTAAGAACAAAAATTCACAAAGTTAATAGTTGTTCTTTTCAGTGAACTTCACTTTTTAAATTACCCAAACTAAAAATGTTCTTAGTGATTGGGTAAATCCTAATAGCTTTACTGCAGAAAGATCTGCCAATCAATATGAAATCAGAAATACACGGAAACATATACTTAGATGATGTACAAACTTGGATACGGGAAAATAACTAGGGCTCTTTCCATTCTATCCTTTTGAAATGTAATCTCTAAAATTAAGATGGGTAGTGCCTCCAGAGGGTCAAGATGTATAAATCTTTGTTTTAATATTTATAGATAGATATAGATCTATATATATCTATACAGACATAGATCTATAAATCTATAAATCGTGTTCCTTCCATAGTCATTTAAAACATAGTTTGGTAACATGTACTTAAAAATACTTTGCTCAATGAATAATAACTGACTACTTCCTAGTGGAGCCATGAGTAAGAGAGATAGAAGACTAACAGCACAGCAGAAATCAAAACCTAGGTTCCCCCATAAGAACTACAAAAAGCATTTGTTTGAGGAGGTAAAGTAAGACCTAATTCTTAGCCTATAAATGGAACAGTCAAAATTTAGGAAAGATACTGTATGTAATGACTTGAAATACTCATTAAAAAAAAAATCACTTCATCCAAATTATGAGGCATTACTACAATTCTGCCAATTAAGGCAGATACTCACCTAGAAGAACTAGTTGTCAAGGGGAACAGAAAAGCTTTCCTGTGCTTCCTTAAACAGAACCTTATCCATTTGGTTAGAGTGAGCTTTGAGAAGACCCAATTTAGAGTACACTGCTGAAAGGAGATGAATAATCTGTTAGACTACATCTGTTAGTTAACTTTGTACTCTTTAAAGTTTTTCAAGGTTTAAATAAAATCACTATAAATTAGCTTCTCTGGTCACTGAGTAATCATTGTTAACTATCTCATTTTATTTCAATTAAATTGAAGCATTTTTGCATTTAGTTATATATCTCAGATGGAGTTTTCTTGGAAGCTTTTTGGTGGAAGAAGGGGTAATAAAAAAGGAGGGGTGAAGTGTTGAGGGGGCAGATAATGCAATTCACCCAATTTCTCATTATGCTATCAAGTGTAAAAATACCACCCTGTGATTTACACTAGTAAACCAGTGTTTTAATTTCTTATTACTTAAACAGTAACCAGTTTAAGGTTGGGGCAACATCTTTGTAGGCAAACGGACACAATAACTGAACTTTATAATGGAGAAACTAATTTATGATTTTCATCTGTAAAGATTTAAGCGGAAAGCTATACAAAATGTGAAAATCACAACTGGGCTTTAGTTCTGCTGAAAGAAAAGGAGGAAAAATTGTGATACTACTTCACCTGCTGCTGCTGAGTCACTTCAGTCGTGTCCGACTCTGTGTGACCCCTTAGACGGAAGCCCAACAGGCTCCCCCGTCCCTGGGATTCTCCAGGCAAGAACACTGGAGTGGGTTGCCATTTCCTTCTCCAATGTGTGAAAGTGAAAAGTGAAAGGGAAGTCGCTCAGTCGTGTTCGACCCTTAGCGATCCCACGGACTGCAGCCTACCAGGCTCCTTCATCCATGGGATTTTCTAGGCAAGAGTACTGGAGTGGCTTGCCATTGCCTTCTCCTCTAACTACTTTACCTATGTTACCCTAAAAGAAGAAAATAAAATACATAGAACTCTAATAAACCAGCAGCTTATGCAAAAGGATACTGCCAGAAAACAGAAATTCTACCAAACTATGAGACTCAGGAAAATGGGACTACAGAGTGGTGAGTAAAATGGGAAGCAGAAATTATTAGAAACACCTATGGAGATCCATTATCTCTCTCCTAACTTCCTCTCCTCCTCTTCATAGTCTCTTTTCAGAGCTAGGACAGTGGGTATCTCAACATCTTGCTCTCACATCTATCATTCTGCAAAGATAAAATTTTTAAATTTTACTCTTTTCCTTACACCAATGGGCCATCTGAAGGTAGAAGAAGCCAAGGAATACACAACAAGTCTCCTGTGTATATTCTCCACTAAAGGAGTTGACTCATTTGACAAAGGAGAAAGGGAAAAGGAATCTGAGCTATGGCTGCAGAGCTATGTCACTGCACCTGCAGACACTGGCAGACACTTGGGCCAATTATTTTCATTATAAACAAAGAAACAGAAGTTTACAATTTTAACCCTCAATTACTTTTCTTGCTGCCATAATTTACAAACAGCTGCAAATTATGAATATCTTGGAAATCAGCCAAAGAAGGAACTAGAAAATGAATTCATGGCCAAATTGTTCATCATAACAATTCAATATTGGCTATACCTAACATCTTTCACCAAAAAGGATTTCAGTGCTTAACAAAATAATTAAAAAATGATAAACAGTACAGTTCACTGTCTACCATGCATCACACAACTTCCTAGTAAGTTCATATACATATATTACCTTATTTACCCTCACAATATATTACTTATTACAATTTTACAAATGATGAAATGGAGGCCCCAAAAAGTTAAGAATTTAGACAAAGTCACATAGTAACTGGTAAGAGTAAGGATTTAAAACTCACTCTCTTTGCTGTTACGGTGCTCTATAATCAGACAACCTCCTCTAGGATCAGCAGCAACTGAAGTAAATATTTATTAGGCTATTTCTTAGATACACAAAAGTAAAAATTTGTTGTTAAACAAATTAGATTAAGTAAGACTACACACTCAGTTAAGAGTTGTATACCATTCAGAAGTCTTACATCACATCACAGGTCTGCCTGTGACATTATAGGTATTCATTCAACTTATGCATCCTCATCACTCCTTTAGTGATGTTCATATTAGAATAGCAGTATTTTCTAAGTACTGAGAGCTGATCCAGGATACGGATCTTCTCCCCTGGAAAAATGGAGATGCAAAACTTAAAAAAAAAAACAAACCCTTACTCTAATGAGAATCAATGTATTTGCTAAAACAGAAGTGAAAAGTGTGCTTCTGCAGCTTATAATGTCATTCTAGACAAGACAGCAGACTGTCTAAAAGAAAAAGGAAAAGGTATTTAGGTAGGAAAAGATTACATCTCTCCTTTCAACTTCCCAGAAGTTCTCTAACCTACTCTATAACCTTGAGAATATCACAAGTCATAAGTAGTCTGTGGGTAAAGCATTCAGGAAACTAATAAATATCAATTTTATACCTTTAAAACAGAAAAGGGACTGCAGACACTTAAATTTATAAGTGAACAAACAAACAGGAAAGAGAACAGAAATAACCAATAGTGTGTGAGAAACTATGGCCATGGAGGAAAGCACAGGGCTGCTTCTTTCTCCAGTCCTTCAGAAGGCACTACCCATCAGAGAAAAGGCCCAGGAAAGAGGGAAAACTGCTTAAAAACTCTTGTCTGTTCACAATTACCGGCCATTATCAGTTTTAAAGGTGGAGCCAGTGGTGAAAAATCCACCTGCAAATGCAGGAGACGTGAGTTTGACCCCTGGGTGGGGAAGATTCCCTGGAGAAGGAAGTGGCAACCCACTCCAGTACTCTTGCCTGGAAAATTCCATGGACAGAGGAGCCTGGTGGGCTACAGTTCATGAGGTTGCAAAGAGTAGGACCAACTGAGCACCAGTTTTAAAACATAAGCACTAAAAGCTAAAGTCTTAAAAATATGCTTAAACCACAAGCACAAATTATGAAATGTATTTTAGCAACGTCTTTGCAAAGATCTTCCTCCTGCAATTTTTCATTAACTGTCCTGCATAGTGCGATTAATTCTCCATTAATTGTCCTTATATTATCATTCAGTCACCAAATCATATTCGACTCTTCGAGACCCCATAGACTGCAGCACACCAGGCTTCCCTGTCCCCTGTCCCTCACCATTTCCCAGAGTTTGCCCGAGTTTATGTCCAGTGAATCGGTGATGCCACCCAACCATCTTTATCCTCTGTAACTGTCCTACACAAACACTCAAATGACCAAGATATGCCCCTCACTCTAAAGAGCTGCCCTGAAGCACATTAAGGGCAGATCTCTCACCCCTTACCACACTAAAGGTAGTCAACATCTTGACTGCTATGGAAGTTAGCATTTCTTAATCTGCCCAGCCTCATCCATGTCAAGGGAAGAAAATTTTACCCATGCTAGTAACTATTTTTAAACTTTATGATCTTGCCTATGTGTGTGTGTGTGCACGCATATTAAACACGTACATGTATGTAACTCAAAAAAAAATCACTCCCCAGAAAATGGTTTTAGAAATCCAAGAACAAGATAATTAATAGAGGGTGAGCATTTGGAAAAAGACAAATTAGATTTATTCCTCACCGCAAACAAGAAAATAAACTCCAAATACATCAGAGATCTAAAAGGAAAAAAATCAAAACTACTAAAGAAACCACAGTTGAATTCCTCTATAATTTTGATGTAGGGAAAGCTACTGCCTGGTTAAAAAAAAAAAAGACAGTTACATGAAAAATCAAAAGAAAAACGGCAAACTGAGAGAAAATATTTTATATATTTATATACATTAAAACAGGAAAAAAAGAGGGGGACTAAAATACAAAGTATTTTTAAAAATAAGGGGGGAAACCAAAATATCTACAGAAAAATAGGGAAATGACTTTAAGAAAATTCCAAAAACGTTACACTGCTAGTCCTTAAAACAGAAAGTTATTAGACTTCACTCAATAAGAAAAATACAAATTAAGATTACACTGAGATAACATTTTCACCCAATGGACCGGCAAATTTCAAAAGCCTGATAATACACTCTGCTGGTGAGGCTGTGGGGTAACAGGAACTCCTATACATTGCTGGCAAGAAAGCAAAATGGCATAATGGAGAGTAACTTCGCCACATTTAACAAAATTACACACACATAAACTCTTCAACCTAATTTCCTAATTCTAGGAATTGACCCTAGAGCTATATTTCCAACACTAGAAAAGTATATATATTAAGATTATTCATTGCAATCACCATTTATAACCGTGAATACGGGAAACTACCTATATCCAAGCTTAGGAGATTGAATAAATTACAGTACATAAGAATCTGCCTGCAACGCAGGAGACTGGATTCGATCCCTAGGTTGGGAAGATGCCCTGGAGAAGGGAACGGCTACCCAGTATTCTGGCCTGGAGAATTCCATGGACTGTATAGAGTCCATGGGGTCACAAAGAGTCAGGCACAACTGAGTGACTTTCATTTCATTTCAAACCCATGGAGTACGCTAAAAATACATGGAAACAATCTCTATGAACTAAAGGAAGTCATTTCTAGGAAATATTGTTCAGTGAAAAAAGAAACCTATAAGGTTAGAGTGGAATTTGTAGTATATGTGAGAACCCACAAGTTCTAAACTATGTATATATATGTTTAGTTATGTATACATACAGTATGTATGCATGAATATGTATATTTACATATGCATTTATATACATATCATATATATATATATATATACATACACACACACATGCATTTCCAAGTTGTCTGCTGAAAGGGTGTAGAAGCAAAAATACCTAGCACCCAGATCTTGGTTTCTAATATTAATACCATTCCCCACTAAAAGAAATAAGAATTTCTAAGAGAAATGACTGATTCCAGGATCTGGGAGGTAGGAAATGAGCCAGAAAGAAGAGGGAGGTGTTAAAAAAAAAAGACTACAGGAACATCTCACAAAGACAGATCCAATATGAAAAGGCTCGCACAAGGCAAATCAGGGACAATTTGAGCAACAAAATAATTAAGAAAAAAAAGAATTAAAGACCACTTGGGGAAAGGAGGGGAAATCCACTAATTCTTATTAACAATAGATAAATGAATACAAAGGAAAAGTAAGAGCTTTTGCTTATAATAAGACAGGTGTCCACTGGAGGGAGTGCTGAAGACAGAAAATCATCCCTTTGTAGTCAAAGTCAAGACGGGTGTAGGCAAGAACTGACAATCAGTGCTAAACCTGACAACCACAGGGGTGGGGGTGATTCAGATGTGTAGAATAGAATATTTTCAAGATCTTGGTGTCTCCATACAGACTGCCTATTAACTGCAAGGGAAAAAAGTAGTAATCACAGGGAGGGGGCAGTGAATCAAACACCATCTTAACCAGTTGATCAAAATTAACATTATCAATGGGGAGAGATAGGTACTATGTGGATGCCCTGAGAAGGACACAAAATCACTGATGCAGTGGTCGAGCCAGGAAAGTATGATCCCTTAATCTAACCATAAAGAAACATCAAATTAGCCAAAATAAGGAATATTCTGGATAAAAAATAAAGAGAGGAGGGATAACATTCCAAGTTTCATAAAAGAAAAAGTAAGACTTAGGATATATTCCATATCAAGGGATCAAAGAAATGCAGACAACAAAATACTACACCTGATGCTAGACTGAAAAAGAAAAAAGATCGTACAAAGGACATTCGTGAGTCAACCAACAGAAATGGAACACAGACACTAAAGTGCTGTATGAACAGTGTGTTCAGTAACAGTGAGAACTACACTGTGGTTCTATAAGAGAATACACTTATCATCAAGAAACATATTAAAGCGTTTGAGAGGTAAAGGGATTTAATGGATGCAACCTACTTTCAAATGGTACAGAAAGAAAAACACTGTGTATATAAAACATAATGAGAAAATGGTAAAGCAAATAATGCCAAATTTTAACAACAGGCCACTCTGGGTCAGGGATATGTAGGTTTTCTTTCTCTTATTTTTATTCTTGTAACATTTCCGTAAGTTTGCTATTATTTCCTGTCAAGTTAAAAAGTTGGGGAGGCACTTAGGATGATTAGGATAGGAAAGAAAGGAATGGGTGTTATGCTGGGGGTAGGATACACACAGACAATGGAGGAATGGAGCAGAGAGACGCACCAAGACTGCTTTAGCAACTCAGGAAATTATTCCACCACTTTGAAATCTCTTGACCTTGATTCTATCTGCTCCTACTGTGCTGTATTCCTCAAGTTAGCTTATGGTACAGTAGCTGGCTGGCAGATCCTAATGCTGAGAGAGGCAGCGTTATGACAGTAAAGGGCCCTGAGCTCCGGAGTCAGTCTGCTTGAGTTTGAAACCCATGAGATTTATACAATGCATAACTCTGGGAAAGTCATTTAGTCTCTCTCTGTGCCATGATCTCAGGAAGATTTTGTAGAGTATCTCAATTTCAGTAGCTATAAAGAGTTAAATTAGCCAGTAGCCTTAGAGTGCACAGCTAGTACCTGACACGTTTCCTACTCAACAAACGGGAGCTCCTGCATCATCACTGCTTAGAGAGTTTCTGATGAGTTTCTGACAGGGAAAGACCACTAGTGAGAAATTCCAACCGCACATAATTTATTCCTACACAATCTGAACATAGCAAATTTAGTCAGGTGAACCTAACTGTGAGCACTCCATAAACACAGGCAAGATGGAAGAAAAATGGGTTGAAACAGGAAAATGTCCTCAGACTCAGCTGGAATAACCTTGGACTTCCACACGAAGTTAACTACGAGGACATCCAATCAAGTGCATATAAAACCCAGGTAACCACCTCAGCAGTCATGCTCTGCTGCTGCTGCTACATCACTTCAGTCGTGTCCGACTCTGTGCGACCCCATAGACGGAAGCCCACCAGGCTCCCCCTTCCCTGGGATTCTCCAGGCAAGAACACTGGAGTGGGTTGCCATTTCCTTCTCCAATGTGTGAAAGTGAAAAGTGAAAGTGAAGTCGCTCAGTCATGTCCGACCCTTAGCGACCCCACGGACTGCAGCCTACCAGGCTCCTCCATCCATGGGATTTTCCAGGCAAGAGTACTGGAGTGGTTTGCCATTGCCTTCTCCGAGTCATGCTCTAGGCCACTGATACTCACTTTTCTTATTTTCAAACTTCACACGTGAACCTCCACAAGCCAAAGATAAGGCACATTAACCATTTTTTATGTAAGTATATGATCACCAATTTTAAAAGATGAATATTTTTTAAAATCGTGTCACTCAAGTCTTTCTTCCTCAAGTTTTCCCATTTTTTAAATCAAGTACAGTAAGAAATTTCCTATATAAAGAAACTGAAAAGCTTTACAACATTTCTGTAATGAATGGTATGCTCCCCTCAGTGGTTACTTATGGGGAAAAAACCCCACAAAATTCTAAAAATATAATAAAAATAAAAACAGAGCCCACAAAATTCTTTCAGCATTATCTTTGGAAGTAGCAAAAATGTCAAATACTAGCTATTATACAAATATGTGGTTGTCTCTTATTTAATTATTATAATTATTATTATTCTATTTAATCTTTTAGCAAAAATAATACTATGACCTTGACTAATATAAACAAGTAACATCGCTACATTAGTTAAAAACAATTAAATAAAAATACCTGTTCCAACAAATGGATCAAATACAATATCATTTTTTTTCACTTTTCCATGGTTGGCCATGATGAATGATAAACCAGCATCCATGCTTGTATTTCCAATAAAGTGTCTCTTTTTGACACTATATGACTCAATAAGCTCTCTCTGTCCATCTGCAATCTAGATCAGAGATATTTTTCAATAAGTATAAATCTAAAAAACAGATTTAAAATGATTATTCACATTAAACCCACAATATCTTGATGACAATAACTTCTTTCCACTTAATCACTGCTTCATATAAAAATGTGACTAAAGTTACAGACATACACTTTTTATTTCTTAGTGTGTTCTCATTTAACTTCTGCTTTTCAAAGCAAATTTGAATTGAACTTGAATGCAATTATTCCAGGAGCTGGTAGGGAGCTCTAGCCACCTCTTTTATTCTCCTAAATAGCAATATCTTGTAGCATAAACCACAGATTCCATTTGCCCATTCAGTGCCTCAGGGAAATGGGCAGAACTGCTCTGCAGTAATTTAAGAATGGAAACCTCAATCACAGAGCTCCACAAATGAGGATCTTGCTGTCATAGCACTCTGCCTTTTCTCTGCTTCTATTTATAAAGTAGTTCACACTTTCCAAGTTTTGGGTTATCCAGGTACGTAACCTCCTACCTAGGCCCCACATCTTATAATAATCCTCGTGCATTTCATCAGAATCTCTGGAAAAAACAAAACACACAACCACACATTTTCCACTGATTTTAATTCACACAGTTCTGACTCTTCAGCTCCTTTCAAGTTTTACATATAAAGAGTCCAATTCAAAGGACTAACATTTAAGTTTTAAAGAAACCTAAAATAGGTAAAAAGAAAACTTGCTTACCCATCTACCAAAATAAATATTATGTGGATTTTCAGGGATGTGGTTTGGGTCCAAACCATAATCCTCCAAAATAGAGAATATATGTTGTGGCTTCTTTAAATTTACTTTCCCTTCAAATGGCAGAAATTCAAGTGCCTAAAAAATAAAAGTAATTCTAAATAATATAAATATCTAAAAGGAAAAATAGTGCTTATATAATAATTCCTATCTTGTAAGTCTGGTATCATCATTAAATCAGACAAAACATGAAAAGTGCTTAGCATATAATGTGGTACAAAAGCACTTAGTAGACATCGGGGATTCTTATATATTAACGGTGGTTATTTTACATTAATCTCATAGGTCCTTAGCTTTTGCATGCGTGCTCAGTCGTGTCCAACTCTTTGCGACCATAGGTTTTGGTGTTTGCTAAATTCACTTACATCTATCCGTTTGACTTTTTCTTCTTGTGTCAATGTTTTATTAAATGTGTGAATCTTTATTTTATATGTAGAATCTGAATGCAGATATGGAACCTAAAATAAGAGCAGATAAATTCTTTAAGTTTTGTACATAGTACACATGTAGATAGTACAGTATCTACAGATATGCTTATATAAAACCACATTTGCTACGTACCATCTTCTCTACAGGGTAGTTTTTAAGAGAACTGTACAGCTCCTCTGGACATTTTCCATGACCCCACAGTTCAAATATAGACCTAGGAAAAAAATGATTGGCACTAACCTCAGTAAAAAAAAATTAGTTCATACAGTAATATGTAACAATTATTTCACTGGTTCTTTATGCTCGCTCCACCAAAGCAATTACTGCGTATGTTTCTAAGCTATTAAATGAGAAATACGTATCCTGAAAACAAATATAGCTTAAGTCTAAATTACAAACACAAGTTTAACTTTACACAGAAGAAGAATTTATAAGTCAAGATCTTTTTTGAAGTCTTTATCATTATCATTTCATTTTTTTTAAACTAGAACACAAATGATGCCATAAAAATCACTTCTTTTAATGAAACAGTTATAAGTGCAGGAAATTCAATCTTTCCCAATGTCTTCTACATTAAAGGAAAAATGACTGGATAAAAATGTTACCATTAATATCTAGCCATATTTGATAACACTTAGTAATTGTTACTTTTACATACGAAATTCTTACTATGAAAAAAATCTCAAGCTTATATCTATTTTAAGGAATAAAAAAAATTAAGCAAAATTTTACTGCAACCAACAAAATCACTTTTAGAATCAGTTGTAACGAAACTTTATCTATATATTACACTTTTGTGCATCTAAAATCAACTACTTTATGATTAGAAAAAATGCTGCTCTCAGGACTGCAAATATTATCCTTTGAAAATGAATTCCTCCTTTCCCTTGTACTGAATTTACAGAAATAGGGCCTCTACAATTACACTGCTCTTACTTAGCTAAGTAAGAGCTAATACTTAATATAACTCAAAGTACCAGGGACTGTTTTAAGGCCATATAATATTAAATCAGGTATTCTTCATGGGAATCCTGAGGTAGCTGCCGGTATCGTCATCCATTTAACCAGTGAGGAAACTGAGGCACAAAAAGATTAAATGACTCTCTCAAGTCATACAGCAATTTGTAGGGCAGGATTCAAACCCAAATCCGTCTAACTCCAGAATCCATACACCACTTCTCTATGCAAAAAGACAGGAACTCCAGGTCATTCAGGAAACGCACAGACAATGCCACAATTCATAATTATCCCTAAGGAACTATTATATAGTAATAACAAAGGAACTAATGCTTGGAGTGATAACTCAGATTCAGTAAAAATAATACTCCATATCCTCTTTCAGAAAGAATTTATGTAACAATAAATTTATATGTAAATGGAAAAATAAGAATATTCAATATATAACATCATAAGCTTCCATTATAACTGGCACACTGGAGTGACACCTTTTATGATTTAGATTTTCAGAGTAAACTGTTTCCATATATATGACTGCACGATTATGATTCCTATTTTAGAGATTAGAAAACTTATATGGATTGCTACATTTCCCATGGGTGCTATATAAATAAGCATGGGTGTCAACTTATTAATATCAGTATGATCAAAAATATTTCACTGATTATAGCAATAATAATGAAACCTTTCTGACAAATAATGCTTTAAGAAACTATCCTTTGAAGGAACGAGGATTAGAACTGTGAAATGTACACAAGGAGCATGAATCATTTCGGTAATGGTTTATTCTTTTTTGTAAATTGTGGCAAACTACCCCAAAATGTTGAGATTTAACAAGGTAGGTACCTAGGCATTTGTTATATTTTTCAATCTCATCCAACCAGTTCATTCTAAAGGAGATCAATCCTGGGTGTTCACTGGAGGGACTGATGCTAAAGCTGAAACTCCAATACTTTGGCCACCTCATGCGAAGAGTTGACTCACTGGAAAAGACTCTGATGCTGGGAAAGACTGGGGGCGGGAGGAGAAGGGGATGACAGAGAGTGAGATGGCTGGATGGCATCACTGACTCGATGGACATGAGTCTGAGTGAACTCCGGGAGTTGGTGATGGACAGGGATGCCTGGCGTGCTGTGAATCATGGGGTCGCAAAGAGTCGGACACGACTGAGCGACTGAACTGAACTGAACATGCTAAAAAAAAAATAGTGCATGTTAAAAATAAGTCAAACAAAATCAACTTTCAATCCCTATTCTACCACAAAAAAATCTGAATCTAACTTAGTTTTGAATACACACTTCTAATGTCTGTTATTCAAGAATAATTAATGCTATAATTAGGATTGTGAATTTTCTCCTCTGAAAATGAATATCCCTTTATCTATTAATTACAGAGAGAAGGCCTCCACAGTGATACTACTTTTACTTAGTTATCACTTAAGGTATAGCCTCAGCTATGCAAAATATACACAGACTAAAAAGAAAAGTCAAGTGGGCCTTAGGAAGCATCACTATGATGAACAAAGCTAGTGGAGGTGATAGAATTCCAGCTGAGCTATTTCAGATCCTGAAAGATGATGCTGTGAAAGTGCTGCACTCAATATGCCAGCAAATTTGGAAAACTCAACACTGACCAAAAGACTGAAAAAGGTCAATTTTCATTCCAATCTCAAAGAAAGGCAATGCCAAAGAATATTCAAAGTACCGCACAATTGCACTCATCTCACATGCTAGCAAAGTAATACTCAAAATTCTCCAAGCTAGGCTTCAACAGTATGTGAACTGAGAACTTCCAGATGTTCAAGCTGGATTTAGAAAAGGCAGAGGAACCAAAGATCAAACTGCCAACATCTATTGGAGCAACAAAAAAGCAAGAGAATTTCAGAAAAACACCTACTTCTGCTTCATTGACTATGCTAAAGCCTTTGACTGTGTGGATCAAAACTGTGGAAAATTCTTCAAGAGAGAGGAATACCGGACCACCTTACCTGCCTCCTGAGAAATCTGTATGCAGGTGAAGAAGGAACAATTAGAACCAGATATACAACAATATTGGTTCAAAACTGGGAAAGGAGTACATCAAGGCTGTATACTGTTACCTTGCTTATTTAACTTATATGCAGAGTACATCATGTGAAATGCCAGGCTGGATGAAGCCTAAGCTGGAATCAAGATTGCTTGGAGAAATACCAATAATCTCAGATATGCAGATGACACCACCCTTATGGCAGAAAGTGAAGAGGAACTAAAAAGCCTCTTAAAGAAGTGAAAGAGGAGAGTGGAAAAGTTGGCTTAAAACTCAAAAAACTAAGATCATGGTATCCAGTCCCATCACTTCATGGCAAATAGACGGGGAAACAATGGAAACAGTGACAGACTTTCTTTTCTTGGGCTTCATTATCACTGTAGATGGTGACTGCAGCTGTGAAATTAAAAGATGCTTACTCCTTGGAAGAAAAGCTATGACCAGCCTAGACAGCATACTGAAAAGCAAAGATATTACTTTGCCAACAAAGGTCCATATAGTCAAAGCTACGGTTTTTCCAGTAGTCAAGTATGGATGTGAGAGTTGGACCATAAAGAAAGCTGAGTGCCAAAGAACTGATGCTTTTGAACTGTGGTCCTGGAGAAGACTTGAGAGTCCCTTGGACTGCAAGGAGATCCAACCAGTCTATCGTAAAGGAAATCAGTCCTGAATATTCATTGGAAGGACTGATGCTGAAGCTCCAATATTTTGGCCACCTGATGTGAAGAACTGACTCTCTAGAAAATACCCTGATGCTGGCAAAGACTGAAGGCAGGAGGAGAAGGGGACAAGAGGATGAGACGGTTGGATGCCATCACTGATTCAGTGCACATGAGTCTGAGCAACCTCCGAGAGTTGGTGATGGACAGGAAACCTGACATGCTGCCCCATGGGGTCACAGTCAGACACGACTGAGCAACTGAACTGAAAAAGCAGCCAGGGATATTATTTCATAATGTTACTCAAGTATTACACAACTATTTCAGTTCAGTTCAGTTCAGTCGCTCAGTCATGTCTGACTCTCCATGACCCCATGAATCACAGCACGCCAGGCCTCCCTGTCCATCACCAACTCCCGGAGTTCCCGGATGGATTTCATGTCCATCAAATCAGTGATGCCATCCAGCTATCTCATTCTCTGTCGTCCCCGTCTCCCCCTACCCCCAATCCCTCCCAGCATCAGAGTCTTTTTCAGTGAGTCAACTCGTCGCATGAGGTGGCCAAAGTATTGCAGTTTCAGCTTCAGCATCAGTCCTTCCAATGAACACCCACGACTGATCTCCTCTAGAATGGACTGGTTGGATCTCCTTGCAGTTCAAGGGACTCTCAAGAGTCTTCTCTAGCGCCACAGTTCAAAAGCATCAATTCTTCGGCGATCAGCTTTCTTCACAGTCCAACTCTCACATCCATACATGACCACGGGAAAAACCATAGCCTTGACTAGACGGACCTTTGTTGGCAAAGTAATGTCTCTGCTTTTTAATATACTATCAAGGTTGGTCATATCTTTCCTTCCAAGGAGTAAGTGTCTTTTAATTTCATGGCTGTAATCACCATCGGTAGTGATTTTGGAGCCCAAAAAAATAAAGTCTGACACTGTTTCCACTGCTTTTCCATCTATTTCCCATGAAGTGATGGGACCAGATGCCATGATCTTTGTTTTCTGAATGTTGAGCTTCAAGCCAACCTTTTCACTCTCTTTCACTTTCATCAAGAGGCTTTTTAGTTCCTCTTCACTTTCTGCCATAAGGGTAGTGTCATCTGCATATCTGAGGTTATTGATATTTCTCCCGGCAATCTTGATTCCAGGTTGTGCTTCTTCCAGCCCAGCGTTCCTCATGATGTACTCTGCATATAAGTTAAATAAGCAGGGTGACAATATACAGCCTTGACATACTCCTTTTTCTATTTGGAACCAGTCTGTTGTTCCATGACCAGTTCTAACTGTTGCTTCCAGACCTGCATACAGGTTTCTCAAGAGGCAGGTCAGGTGGTCTGGGATTCCCATCTCTTTCAGAATGTTCCACAGTTTATTGGGATCCACACAGTCAAAGGCTTTGGCATAGTCAATGAAGCAGAAATAGATGTTTTTCTGGAACTCTCTTGCTTTCTCCATGATCCAGCGGATGTTGGCAATTTGATCTCTGGTGCCTCTGCCTTTTCTAAAACCTGCTTGAACATCTGGGAGTTCACGGTTCACATATTGCTTAAGCCTGGCTTGGAGAATTTTGAGCGTGACTTTACTACTATTTACTGTACCATTATTCAAATGCATTCATCAAAGACATGAGTTATGATGGAAGCATATAAATCTGGTTCTCAATAAGATATTTTAAGCCTATAAGATTTATCTTTGGAATTCAAACATCTCTCAGAGCCATAAATTTTAATATGCTAACATACAGAGATAATTATTCAAATGACGTGTTTTTTAGTTGTTTCCATTTTCTGGTCATTTTTATTGACTAAGTAAAACTCATTAACAAGCTTCAATTTATGAGATTAGACTTAGCAATGCAGCTGGTTTTCAACTGTTGTTGTTAAGTCACCAAGTTGTGTCCTACTCTTTGGGACCCCGTGGACTGTAGCACGCCAGGCTTTCCTGTCCATCTCCTGGAGTTTGCTCAAACTTGTGTCCATTGACTTGGTGATGCCATCCAACCACCTCATCCTCCGTTGCCCCCTTCTCCTCCTGTCCTCAATTATATGGGTTATGTAACCTACTTAATAATAAAGCATTGCTAACCATATTAACAAAACTAGATATATGTAAATCCTTATTTGCACAGCATTATTAAATGTAATTTCCAAGCAAAAAGAAGGAAGTTTTCAGAAATCTGTCAAAATATTCGGGGGGTTGGAGGGGAGTGTTAAAAAAAATAAAGCAAGGATAGCAGAAGTTTTTCAATTTTAAAATGCTAGTTGAAGATGCAGATTAATTTCCAAACCCAAAGACAGATTTTTCCAACAATGAAAAAAGAAGGAAGAATAGATACTAATGATGAAAGCCAGAAAACACTCAGGCAGGATAAACAAGAATGACATCATTATATTAATTCACATCAAGATATTATAATCAGAACTACACTAACAAATAAAACAGTAAAACATATTTTATGGTAGGCTTCATTTTTTGTCATCTTAAACTGCACCAATCTGTTCATCTAATTAAAAACCATCTATAAGAAAAACATTTTTAGAATTTCAATACTTTGGTTATAATTAAAAGTGGCATTTTTTCTATGTAATAACATAGCATTTACATCTTAAACCATATGCTTGCTTAATATAGAAGTTTAAAAAAATTATTCTAAAGCACATGTTTCTGCATTTCATCATTTGAGATTCTCTCACCCAGTTTCAGTAGGTAACTCTTCCCTGTTCTCTTACCACCATCTAGTGGCAAATACACGTAACTACAAGCTAAACTGAGCTCACAATAATTGACCCCTTCTACTTTCTGCCAATATAGCAAAAAGGACAGGGTAGTTATGAGAAGTCCAGCTTACACTCATGCAGGAGAACATAATAAGTTTTTCTTACTTGGCACACACAGTCCGTTTCATTAAGTTTCTGGCAATCTCCTCAGAGGGAATGCTAAGAATCCAAAAAGGAGACTGAAAGAAATAATAATATACAACTTACTTCTAAGTGGTTTTATGACCTTATTTAAGAAGTCAATAAGAAGAAATTCCTATTTGCTACTTTTATGTGAGAATATCTAATCTGACACTAAAAAAAATAAAAACTGCTCCAATAGTGGAAAAAAATTAATTAATAGGTAACCTGTTAGGATAATACAGTACAAAATCAGAATACTGGTTAAAATGACCATATAAATGAAAACATTTTGTACAGAAAATTTAAGGCTATTTAAACTTAAGATTAATTTCGTGTCTGCTCATATGTATTACGACCAAGAATTAATGCACAATCCCATGGATGGAGGAGCCTAGTAGGCTGCAGTCCATGGGGTCACTAAGGGTCGGACACGACTGAGCGACTTCACTTTCACTTTCACTTTTCACTTTCCACTTTCACACATTGGAGAAGGAAATGGCAACCCACTCCAGTGTTCTTGCCTGGAGAATCCCAGGGACAGGGGAGCCTGGTGGGCTTCCGTCGATGGGGTCACACAGAGTCGGACACGACCGAAGTGACTTAGCAGCAGCAGCAAGGATATTATATATATAGGTCTAATAAAAAATATAAATTCAACTTACCTTTCCATAAGTTTCCTGACTACTGGTGAACTGACCTCCAAAAAGTGAAAGCAAAGACTTTATCTCCTATATTGAAAATATTAGAGAATACATTTTAACACATGCAACTTAGAAGTGTAATAAAATACAGTTATTAACACAATTTTTTAAAAAAAGAGAGAGGGGGTTGATTATCTACATAAAGGGCTTAACTGCCAATACCAGATAAATTATAACTCTGGGTTCTGAAAATATTTTACAGTCACAACCATAGGAAGCAATTTCTGAGAAATTTTAGAAAAAAAAAAAAGTTGTCAAAAGATTTTGAGGAAATGCCCTGATTTCTGAAAAGGAAAAAGCAGATTGTAAAAATGATATCTGACAATGGATCAATAAAAATAAAACCATTAGATGATTTGAGGATATTCAGAAAGGAAATAATACGTTTGTAATGAGGTTTAAGGGGCTTCCCTGGTGGCTCAGAGGGTAAAGCGTCTGCCTGCAATGCAGCAGACCTGGGTTCGATCCCTGGGTCAGGAAGATCCCCTGGAGAAGGAAATGGCAACCCACTCCAGTACTCTTGCTTGGAAAAACCCATGGACAGAGAAGCCTGGTAGACTACAGTCCATGGGATCGCAAAGAGTCGGACACGACTGAGCGATTTCACTTCACTTCTTCACTTCAATGAGGTTTAGGGCTCTTACTCCTTCCCTTTAAATATTAATTTCATAAACATCTTTCTCCTTGGCATTAGGATTACCAGTTTTCAGTAGGAAACAACATACTTTATGTTGAACACTTAGGTGTTTTCAGAATTTTATCAGTTTAAAACAAGGCTAAATACTCATTTTCATAAATATCTGGCTTTTTCCAAATTTTAGGTTGTTTCTTTAGGATAGAGATATAATAAACAATGATAGATGTGGAAAACTGTATGGCTTCTTAAAGTACATATGGTCAAATACTTTCTTAAAGAATTGTTCTAAGTTATAAGGTGAGTGTATCAATTTGCCTTCACTACTGTTCAACTGGATGTTGTACTGTTTTCAATTAAAAATATGAAAAATAGCACTTTTGTTGTTTCAATTTTTGATTACTTTGATAGAAAATTATTTTTAATGTATGTTTAAAAGTTGTATTTGGAACCATTCTTTCTCTAGAAAACAAAATCATTAGTTATGATTAACGAAGACCAATAATAGAATTTTACCAAATGTCAGAAGAGAATCCTTTACAGATTAAGTTTGCTGTCTTGTCCAGTTAATTAGATGAATAAATATATGTTGAATTTAAAAAAAGAAAAGTGATCAGGGAGCATAGCTATAGATTAATTGAATAAGTACAAGTTATGGTACTTTTTATCCTTCCTGGATAAAATTACAGAACTAGAAAGAGAATACAACAGCTACTTTAAAAACATCAAGTATGCAAAGTTGAAATCTGTTCAGATAGTTCATATAGCCTATGAAGCAAATATTTCGGTAAACACAAGATGAGGATACAAACTTTGTAATTCATACTGCTAACAAATTTTATCTTCCTCAAATAACATAAAGCAGATAGACTCCCACTCTTCTGGGTGGGTCTTACACAGGATGAAACCTAATGAGAGAGTACCTACAATCCCCTTTCCTCTCAGGCAGGGGAAGGAACAATTAACACCAAGTCCACCACGAGCCCTGGTCACCCTGGGAGAAAGCACCCAGGCTAGGAAAGCCCTCCACCTCAAGACCAAGAAGAATGGGAGGTTTGCGCAACTAGTGCCTTATCTGTTTTTCCTTTTGTCTGTGCAACAAATCTTTTTTTTAATCCCAGGTACTAGAAGGTGCTGCATTCACTTGAATCATAGGGACAGACCAAGAACGAGCACAGACTATCAGGAAATCACTGAAGGTAGTCCAGCAGTTATTTTGCAACACAGGTGACACAAATTTAAACAGGAGACATCATTCGACCTTGGAGGCAGGCCACAATTTGGTTTCCAGTTCTTCCAAACAGCAGCTATGGGATTTTATACAAGAATCTTAACTCCCTCAACTCCCAGTTCCTTCAGCAATCAAACAGGAATCAGCTACCTCAAAAGGTTAAGAGGAGATCTGTAATGAAAAGGGCAAAGAACCTAGGCTGTAACTGAAGGAATCAGGTTAGTGATCACCACAACACTGCCCTTGAAGTTCAGTGAGCCAAGGAAGCAAGCAAGACTGACAAGTATACCACTTAAAAGAAACAATGAAAATATAGATTAAGCTTCCTGGCCAAGAATGACTATTGTTCACTCCTGATTAAATCATATTATGAATTCATACATTGATAATATACTTTCAAAACATGAAAGTTTGCTGCTCTTGAAATACAGTTAGAAATGAGCAACAGGTTAAAGCACAAAGGTTCTAAGCGTTTAAAAAAAAAAGTGAGGATTATTCGAAATTTTATGGCATAGGATTAGCACCATTACCCAAAATCTAAGAAATGACTTAAAAGTCAGAGTAAATGTGATAATCCATGTTTCAAACTGAAAAGCAAAACATGTATTAAAACTACCACATCAACCTACTTGGAAAAAACAAAACAAAATTTTTATTCATCACATGGCAAATTTACTTTTCAGTTGAGAATCTTTTTATATCAGGAACAAAGAATTTAGACATCGGATACAAAAATACGGCATGATCTGGTGCATACCTGATGCATTAATTCACACGAGCTTTGCAGTTCTTTTAGCTACTCACTTTTTCATCTATTTAGTTTGCTTCAGAACCAGCAGTAAAATCCAGGTGTCTGAACTTTACTTTTAAATAAGGCAGCTGCCAACTAAAACTGGCCCTGATTAACTGCACAGAGGTAAAACCAGAACCATATTTGCACTCTTAATCTTTCACTTTAAATCACATAGGCAGCTACTCATTACAGCTTTCCTGTCTAGCACTTCTAATAATGTGTGTGTGTGTGTGTGTGTGTGTGTGCACGCACTCATGCACACTCAGTCAAACCCAACTCTTTGCCACCCCATGGACTGTAGCCCGCCAGGCTCCTCTGTCCATAGAATTCTTCAAGCAAGAAAACTTCAGTGGGTAGCCACTGGCTTCTCCAGGGGATCTTTGCCATCCAGGGATCAAACTCACATCTCTTGTGCCTCCTGCATTGGCAGGCAGGTTCTTTACCACGGTGCCATCTGGGAAGCCCTCTAACATAGTAGGTGGGTCCAAAAGCCTCCTTTTGATTGCCTTCCTCAAAAAGATCCTATTTCACTCAATTCAATATTTATTAAATGACTAATATATGCAAGGCATTGAGCTGTGTAAAGATACATAGTTATCCTGAAGGAGCTAGGGTCTAGTAGACCTAACATTTAACCTAGTAACTGAAATGTGAGGTGTACAAAAGTGAATGCCCTTAAAGAAGCAAATAATAATAATAATACACTAGAGTACAAAGGAAGAAAAGACTGCTTCAGTTTTAGAAGAAAACTTTCAATGGAAACTCACTTTAATCCCTGAAACACAGGAAGAATCTATACAGAAAGAGAACTTTCACTTTCAGTGATGGCAATTCAATTCAAATCTAATTCAGGTAATTCAGATTAAGCCTCCTGTTGAGAAGAATTAAAAAAAAAAATGACCTCTACTTGAAAGCATGAGAGATTACAAGAATTACCAAATTGAGATCCAGGACAGGACAGAAATCTCAAAGTATAGTCACTCTCTCCCTGGGAAATACATCAAATTCAAGAGTAGCGGTAAAGGTGCACAGCTTAATGGAGCCAGAAGAACAAAAAGGAGCACAGGGCCAACAATGGGAAGGAAAGGAAGTTTGATAAAACCACTCAGTTCAGACTGGAATCCCCCAAAAGTATGCACATTATCAAGTGTGTGCAAATCAAAGCAGAAACAGAACTCAAGGCCTAAAAACGAGTTAAAGCGATCCTGGAGTATTAATGCTCCTATCTTCAAAAGCATTAGCATCATCCCAGTATTCATTTCTTTTTTTAAATAAATTTTCAAATATATCTGGCATGTATTTGAAAAACACCCAGCACACACATGAAAAAGAAGCAAGAGAAACAATACATGAAAGAAACGGACCCACAGGACCCCTTTTATCAATTACATATTTTAACATAACAGTGCTTTCTATATTGAAGAGGATAAAAGACAAAATTAAGAATTCGGGCAGAGGATTAAAAAAAAAAAGAAATTGCACATCTGAAAAAGAATCAAGTAAAAAAAAAATCATGAAACCTAAAATAAACAAGTGTGTGGGCAAATCTAAATGACCACTGACTATATAAAATCAATAGACTGAAGAGTGCAGGAAAGAACCAAACAAGATGGTGGGAATGACAGGGAAGGGTATCTGGCTGCACTGTTTGTGGCGGGAGGTGGTGGGAGGGCACAGAGGAGAAAATCATGCAATGGCAGGTTTTAAATGCCAGACTAGAGTTTCAGCCTTAGGACAGTGGAGACAGAAAAGCAGACTGAGTTTTGGGGAGATGGAACTGGCACAAGGGAAAGATACTAAGAAGATTTTAAGGAAGAAGAACCAAGTAAAAAATTAGCAACTACTAGGGATGCTATTTTTAAGACTGCAGCCTAACCACTCCATTCTCCCTGCGTTACCTGACTACAGGCACTCACCCTTCTTGGCTTCTCTCTCTAGTTCCACCCTGGTGGACTAGAATCCTACAGGATTCTAAGTGATATCCTTTCTCTGGTACTCCAGAGTTATCTTTTTAAAACACAAATGACTGCTAGTCACTTCATGATTTAAAAAGGAAAATCATTTGCTACTTTTTGGCTTAAAAAGGAAAATTAAAAAAAAAAGTCAGTGGTTCTCCATAATCTAAAATAAAATTCAAATTACTTCCAACAGTTTCAAAACACTCCAGAATCTGGATCCTAGCCACCTCTCTAGCCTCACTGTCTGTTACTTCATCCTCCTTCCCCATACAACTCACACCCAAACCACAATAAACCACCACCCCTCTGGGCCTCCACACTTGCTTTCCTTTCTCAATGAAGTGGGCTCCTGAGTCCTCTTCATCCCCAGAGTATCTTCCCTATCACTTAAGATCTAGTTAAAATATTACTTCCTCCATGAGACTCTATGCCCTTGCACCTCATCTTGCCAGCACATGTGCTCAGCAACACATTAGTCCTGATTCAATGCAGCAGTCTTCCTTGGAAACTCATAAGGCCAGTGAACTGAACACAACTGAAGAGTCACAGAATCCTGGGAGAATTACAAATATGTGCTCTTCACCCCAGCCGAGTTTTCAGCATCACTCTAACACCCGAGTTCCTCTCTACTCAATTGTTTAGCTCATCAGCTCCCTCTGTGCTCACATTGATTATTTCAAATTTTTCTCAATTTCTCCATTCAACTGCTTGGTCTTCTCTATCTTTCAAGAAAGTACTTTGACTCATTCATTACCTAGAAAACAGCCCTTCAGGCAACTACCCACACCTGCCCTAAGTCTCCTCTGCCCAAGCTCCCTCCTATGGAAAGGCCAACACCTCCAGCTGTGTCCTTATACCCATTTTCCCCTTCCCTCCAGCCTACAAACACACCAATTTCTCCAAAAGGGAAAGGGATTCTCCCTCAACTCTAGGTCTCCCTCAAACTGTTAACCAATCTCTTACTTTCCCTTCTTGTGTTAAGAGCAGTCTATCTCTGCTTTCTCATTTTCTAGTGATCACTAAACCAAGTAATCTGTTTCTCCCCTAAAACTATACAGCCACTCTAGAAAAATCCTAAAGCTTTACCCACTTTATTTCTTTGGTCTCATATTAAAAAACAGAGACATCAATTCACTGACAAAGGTCCATACAGTCAAAGCTATGGTTTTTCCAGTAGTCATTTATGGATGGGAGAGTTGGACCACAAAAGCTAAGTGCTGAAGAATTGATGCTTTCAAACTGTAGTGCTGGAGAAGACTCTTGAGAGTCCCCTGGACAGCAGTCAATCCTAAAGGAAATCAACCCTGAATATTCACTGGAAGGACTGATGCTGAGGCTCCAATACTCTGGCCACCTGATATGAAGAGTCGACTCACTGGAAAAGATGCTGACGCTGCAAAAATTGAAGGCGAGAAGAGGAGGTGACAGAGGATGAGATGGTTGGAGGGCACCACTGGCTTAATGGATATGAGTCTGAGCAAATTCTGGGAAACGGTGAAGGACAGAGAAGCCTAGCGTGCTGCAGTTAACGGGGTCGCAAAGAGTCGGACACAACTTGGCGACTGAACAACAAGAACAACTCTCTCCCTCTTCTGACGCTCGCCTATATTCCTCCTGACCTTCTTTTCCCGCTCCCCCTTGATATCAATCCTTCCAATGCTGTGTTTCGCCCACTGCTCTTTTTGATAGTATGCTTTCTCTGAATAATTTCTTCCTCTCTCCTAGACTTCATATGCAAGAGACTTCTAAATATTAGTCACCAGCCTGCTGCTGCTGCTGCTGAGTCACTTCAGTCGTGTCCGACTCTGTGTGACCCCTTAGACGGAAGCCCACCAGGCTCCCCCGTCCCTGGGATTCTCCAGGCAAGAACACTGGAGTGGGTTGCCATTTCCTTCTCCAATGTGTGAAAGTGAAAAGTGAAAGTGAAGTCGCTCAGTCGTGTCCGACCCTTAGCGACCCCACGGACTGCAGCCTACCAGGCTCCTCTGTCCATGGGATGGAGGCAAGAGTACGCAGCTCTATTAAGATCCATGCATACTCATATTCACTGCCTCGTCATGTCTGTTTGGTGTTACACAAGCATATCAAATTCAGCATAACCAAAATTTAAATCTTACTTCTGCCTGTGCTATTTTAAACAGAAACACACCTTGATATCATCCCAGGAGTCATCCTTGATCGACCCCTCTTCCCCCCGCCTTCAACCAATCACTAACCTTCAACCCCCGTCATCAAGCCCTGATGAGTTGATCACCTAAATATTGTCCCAGTGTATACAGTCATCTTATTCCTTGCCCTAATTCAGGCTTTCTTAATTTATTAACAAGACTATTCCAACAGACTCAACTCCTAGCTCCTGATTACCCTCAAATCCATCCTCCACACTGCTTCCAAAGTGATTTTTTTTAAATCTGATTTTATCATTTCCTTACTTAAAATTCTTCAATAAAATCTCCTTCTAAGTTCCAGAGTATTTAAGGCTTTGCATTTTATGAACCCTACCCTTCTCTCCAATATTTTGGTCATCTGAAGTGAAGAACTGACTCATTGGGAAAGACCCTAATGCTGGTAAACACTGAAGGCAGGAGAAGGGGATGACAGAGGATGAGATGGTTGGATGGCATCACTGATGCAATGGACATGAGTTTGAGCAAGCTCCAGGAGCTTGTGATGGAGAGTGAAGCCTGGTTTGCTGCAAACCATGGGGATGCAAAAAGTTGGACACTATTGAGTGACTGAACTAAACTGACCCTTCTCTCCCAGGCTTCACTGGTGGCTCAGTGGTAAAGAATTCGCCTGCCAATGCAGGAGACACGGGTTCAATCCCTGGTTTGGGAAGATCCCATGGAGAAGGAAATGGCTACCCACTCTAGTATTATTCCTGCCTGGGAAATCCCATGGACAGAGGACCCTGGTGGGCTACAGTCCACGCGGTTGCACAGAGTGGGCCAAGACTTAAGACACTAACCTTAAGACAACAACCTTTCTCTCCCGCTCTCTTGTCATTCTTTGCTACATATTTGGTAATTCAGTAATAATGAATAGCTTGTAATTCTAATTTACTTGTGTCTCTCCCTGGCCAACTTCTACTCATCTTTTAAGTTACAGTTCAAGCGTTATACCCTCCTGAAAGCCATCTCAATGGCCAACATCCCCCATCCCTCAGATTCCCCTTCCATATGCTGGTATTTCACTGCGTGCCTATCACTGCACTTACCAAAGTTATTTCATAATGCTCTGTTTACGCATCTGGTCACCCTTTAGCCTAAACGGTAAACTCCGTGAAGACAGAAACTCTGTCACCGTTATATCCCCAGCGTCCAGCACATCCTACTACATATATTCTGAAAATCTTTCTTGAATGAATAAATAAAAATTTCCCCAACTTTTCATCATTCAACCCTAGCACCCACATTCACCACCACTACTCCAACTCCCATGAAATTTGAGCCGCATATTCGATACTTAAACTACTACCCTAAGCATTTCTGTCCGCTGTATCTATTTTCCCATAGACGAAGAGCTCCACCAGGAAGAGTACCGGTCATACTCACCTGCCTGCTGCTGCTGCTGCTAAGTCGCTTCAGTCGTGTCCGACTCTGTGCGACCCCATGGACGGCAGCCCACCAGGCTCCTCTGTCCCTAGTATTCTCCAGGCAAGAACACTGGAGTGGGTTGCCATTTCCTTCTCCAGTGCATGCATGCATGCTAAGTCGCTTCAGTCGTGTCCGACTCTGTGCGACCTTATGGACAGCAGCCCACTAGGCTCCTCTGTCCACGGGATTCTCTAGGCAAGAGCACTGGAGTGGGTTGCCCTTTCACCTACCTAACTCCGGTTAACTGGCACAAGGTCAGAAGAATGAATAAATATGCTTAGCGAGGATGAGAAGCCGTTTCGGACTTCTCTCTCACATCCTCCGCGGAGCTGAGACCTGTCCCAAGGGCCGAAGGATTGGAGGGGACGAGTCGTCTCCCGGACAAGCACAGACCCCCAGTCCCCGCGGGCTCAGACTGCGCGGGTCGCCTCCACCCGCACATCAACCCCCACCGCGCCGTCCTCTCCCTCCAGAAGCAGTGGACGGCACTGCGGGCTCACCGGAAGGCGGAACTCCAGGTGCTCCTGTGCCATGAGCAGAAGATACCTGTTCAAGATACCCGGCGGCGCCATCGCGGCAACCCAAGGCACGCCTGCGCGGTCCAGAGTGTCTCACCGTTTTCTTCCCCCACACACCACTTCCGCTGGGGCGGAGTCTGAGCCGGAAGCGGAAGTAGGGCGGGCCGGGCACTGTCCGGAGTTTTCCAGCTGTTGCAATTTGAACCCTGCGGCTCCAGGGGAGGCTTCCTCCGGTACTAGGTGGGCACTGGTTGAGGCCACCTTGTACTAGGAGCTCGTGTGGGATGCTGCGTTGTGTTCCAGAGCAGGTTGCGATGAGACAGTGTAGTTCCCAGTGATCCTTCACCTGAAATGTACTTTTAACTTTCCCTTATTTCAGTTCAGTTCAGTTCAGTCGCTCAGTCGTGTCCGACTCTTTGCGACCCCATGAATCACAGCACGCCAGGCCGCCCTGTCCATCACCAACTCCCGGAGTTCACCCAAACTCATGTCCATCGAGTCGGTGATGCCATCCAGCCATCTCATTCTCGGTCGTCCCCTTCTCCTCCCGCCCCCAATCCTTCCCAGCATCAGGGTCTTTTCCAGTGAGTCAACTCGTCGCATGAGGTGGTCAAAGTATTGGAGTTTCAGCTTTAGCATCAGTCCTTCCAATGAACACCCAAGACTGGTCTCCTTTATAATGGACGGGTTGGATCTCCTTTCAATCTAAGGGACTCTCAGTTGTCTTCTCCAACATCACAGTTCAAAATCTTATAACAGAATTGAAATTTCACTTCCTTCCATGCAGACTTCTCCAACCACTTTAGGCTTGGGGACTGACTTAGCTGGCCCACTCACTCAAGATTTAGTATGCTTTTTTATATTTTCAATAACTTTCAAAGATACTTGCCTTGTAAGCCAATTAGAGTAAGCTCTTGAGGATGGAGGTCATCTCTTAACAATCCACTCTGTACCTCACAGAAAACAATGTCCTCCCCAAAGTAAGTACAGTTGACCCTTGAACAAGATGGATTTGTACTGTTGGGGTCCAGTTACACGTGGTTGTTGTTGTTTTTCCACTGAGTACTACTAAAGTACTACAAGATTAGAGGTTGAAGGGCCAACTATACATTTTTACACAGATTTTCAACTTTGCAGGGGCTGGATACCCCTAATGCTTCCCCAAGACCCCACCCACCCCGTCTTTTTCAAAGATCAACTGAACTTGAGTTGTGTTGTTAGACTCAGGTGACAAATCCACAGCCAATTGTATATTAAAATAATGGTGTAAGTTGCTTCTAACTATTCATACTGGCACAGATTTGATAGCAGATAGTTCATAAGTTCTAATAATTTACATATTCTATGTATATGTTGTTGCTTCTGAGGATCCTGAGTCTTTCGTGCTTTTGAGACCTGTTTTACATTCTACATAATATTGTGCAAAGTACAAAAGGGTTGGTATTCTGCATATCCCCACCATCAAGTGCCAAGATCATAGTTGATACTTAGTGGAAGCGATTAAGAGCATAGGCTGTTGTCAGTCTTAGGTTCAAACTTCAGTTCCACTATTTACCATCTATATGCTCTTAAGCAAATTTCTTTGCCTCTTTTATGCTCAGTTTTATCAGAAATGGAATAATACTGCCTTCCTTAAGGGATTGTTCTGATTGAGATAATGTACATAAAGAGTTTAATAAATTGTATGGGGCAAAGGGGCTTCCCAGGTGGTGCTAGTGGTAAAGAACCCACCTGCTAATACAGGAGACGTAAGAGAAATGGGTTTGATCTCTGGGTTGGGGAGAGCGCATAGCAACCCACTCCAGTGTTCTTGCCTGAAGAATCCCATGGACAGAGAAGCCTGGCGGGCTACCGTCCATAGGGTTGCAAAGAGTTGGACATGACTGAAGTGACTTAGTACATGTAGGGAAAAAATAAAACAAGGAGAATATTTTTCTTCTCATATAAAAAACTGTGTGAGAATACCTGTTAACAATCCATCAACTTTTTTTAGGTAAAATGACTTGATAAGCCCACTTGAAGTAAGTGAGCCTCTGAATGTCTCTTGGCCAAGGCTTCAGAGGGGAATAAATCTACTAGATGTGAAAAGGGAGTTGTTGACTCCTTTGAGAAAAGAGGCCAAAGTAGGCACAGAACCGATGAAATGTTAGGCCAAGGATGTGCAGTGCTTGATAAACCCCCATCCTCCAAGTTTCTCAGAATGATTAAATACTATACATGAGATTTTTATGGAACAGCTTTTTAAGTTTTAAAGAAATGCTCATTTTCATGGCTGGGTTGATCTGGTGCTGTGCAGAAATACCAAGTGAGAATACTGGCCCTAGGAGAACCCAGATGAATTCAAGTTTCACAGATTTTTCACGTTGAGATCCTTTAGGCTAAGGTTCATAACCAAATCCCAACAATTCTTCACTCCAGAAATGAGCAGGAGAGCATCTGCATCATGAATCTCAAAGCACTGGCTACATGGTCTGAGGAGATAGAGATTAACCCTGCATAGGCCATTAGGGTTAGTGTGGAACTACTCTGAGACCAATTAAACTGCCTTTGGAGGAATCACAGCTAGAACTGTTCAACATTTTGGCACTTTCTATAGTAGTTAAGGAGCAGCAGGAAGGTATGGACTTGGGAATTTGGTGTTCAGACTAGCATCTAGAGACTTGCAATTTAAAAAAAAAACATTTTGTTGAAGTACAGTTCATTTACAGTATTGTGTTAGTTTCTTGTGTACAGCAAAGTGATTCAGTTATATATACATTCTTTTTCATATCCTTTTCCATGGTTTATTATCAGATATTGAATATAGTTCCCTTGCTATTCAGTAGGACCTTGCTGTTTATCCAGTCTATATATCATAGTTTGCATCTACAACTAAAAAAAAAAAAAAAAAAGAGTTATGGAGGGAGTTAAGAGGTTCAAATTCCGTCTTCTGGGAGCTGATCCAAAGCTCCATTTTTGTTTCATCTATCCAGACAGATCTCTTAGAGACCTGGCTCCTCTTGTGAGATTGGAGCCTCTGGGATAGGCTGCTCATATTAAAAACCCAGAAGAATTACTGGGAAGCCAGGAGAGAAGAATTTTGAGTTCAGGTTATAATAGGTCACTACAGTGTTGAGTCTAGTAGGACACAGTGAAGCTAGGAAATGAGAGTTAACAGGCCCAGCAGCAGAAGTGGGACCATACATCTAACTGAACATCTAACACTTGAAAAGTGTTCAGGTGTCACAAAGAACCACAGGGATTGTGAGTCAATGAGAGGGAGAAAAGTATGTATTAAGACTAGATTTTTGCAACAAATTAAAAGCAAAGGGATTCTGAGCAGCTCAAAGAGTACAAATTTGTTGTGACAAGTCATATAAGAACTATGAAAACTTCACTATAGTGAAGCATTCCTGAGGGAGTTCTGTTTCACAGGATTTCAAAAGAATACTCGGCATCTTCAGTCTTAATGAAGATAATTCAGGAAGAAAAGAGAAGAAAAAAAAAAACTGGCTGCTTTCAGGAAACAAAACTGAACAAAGTGGGACTCTGAGTTCAAACTCAGCTCCTGGAGGTTAAATTTCCAACAAGCAAGATCTCTAGATGAGAATAAAAGTAGATCCCATCTTCTGGTCGAAAGACTCCCCAGAACAAACCTGAAGTCCCAGTTGCAAACTAGACCAACTAATTTGCTTCCTGTGAAGCACAATCTGTGCATAGAAAAAAGTGTGAAGGGAAACAGGCTGGAGATTCAGCCTTCTGTCTTGGCCGTCCTGCCACTTTCAAATAATCAAGGGCCATATACTTCCAGGCAGATGTAAGATGGCAGCATGATTGAGTTAGGCTCGAAACCAACTCTCCCCAACTGAGCAACTGCATTAAGTTGAAACGGTTTTTCCAAAAGGAGCCTAACCTAGGGTCTGCTGCCAAAATTAGGGATGCCTTTCCTCTCTAGGCCTGTCCTTAATTTCTTTTGTTTGCAATGAGATCGATTGCAAGATACTAAAAATGGTCTGTCTTTTACTCCACTTCAAATACAAGGCCATGCAAGACCTGGGTATCATCTACACTGCTCCAGGCTTCAGCTTTGTAGCTTAGGTGGCTCTGCATATCTTTGAACAAATGCCATTTATTACTTCTCTTGGGCAGAACTTGTGTACTAGGCATCAGTTCACAGTGCATGTGCTTTATCTGAGCCAGATCTTTCATCTTTCTTTTTTTCCTCATTTTCCTTCTCTCACTTCCTTCTTTCCTTCCTAAAATATAAGAAGCAAAATATGATACCTAAATAAAGGCTTTTGACTAGTGTACATGCTAAATTGCTTCAGCTGTGTCTGACTCTTTACAACCCTGTGGACTGTAGCCCACCAGGCTCCTTTGTCCATGGGATTCTCCAGGCAAGAATACTGGAGTGGGTTGCCATGCCCAACTCAGGGATCAAACTCTTGTCTCTTACATCTCCTGCTTTGTAAGGCAGGTTCTTTACCACTAGGGCCACCATTTGTTTGCAGATATTAAGTAGGTGTGCAGCTTTCCTAGGGGAAAAAAAAAAAAACACAACATTATTTACGCACAATTCCCAATAATCACTATCTCTTGATCCTAGTTGCTTCCCATGAGTAGGAAAATAATCATATATAGTGTAGTTAGCTTCAGGTTCCAGAGAAAGATTTTCTTGAACATCTACTGTAATAGGGCCCAGAGAAGTTTTATTCAATCCCATAGGACACAGGTTCTCCAATTTAACTGCACACTGGAATTACCTGAAGACTTTTTAAAACTACAAGGCCTGGAATCTATCTCCAGAGACTCTAATTTGTCTAGTATGTGGCCTGAAAAGAGTTATTTTTTTAAAACTCCTCAGTTTTTATTTACTGTGCAGCCACCAGCATATCACCTGGGAACCACTCAGAAATGCAAACTCCTGTCCCACCCTACATCAGACACTCCAGTGTAGGGCCCAGTAGTCTGTTTTCAGTGAGCCCACGAGGTGAGTTGAATGCACACTGAGGTTTGAGTCACTGCCAAGGACAGAGTGGCACGGATGATGGATGGGCTTTGAGTCCCAGGTACCACAGATAATAGCATGTTTTGCCTTCTTCGCACCCACCTTTGGGAAGAGAATTTATGTGATAAATTTGCAAAACACTGCAAATATTTTCTCAGAAGATATAACAGAAAATATTCCTCTCTTACTAGCCAGAATGAGAATCAAAGATACATCTCCTTAGCTGAGAAAATACCTAGTATAGCCTCCTGTGCTAGGTCACTTCAGTTGTGTCTGACTATTTGTGGCCCTATAGACTGTAGCCTGCCAGGCTCCCCTGTCCATGGTGATTTTCCAGTATAAGCGCCTAAGGTAGGTGAGTTCTTATGGCCCAGGCATGGTGATTAGAACTGCGGCTTCAGAGCAAGTTTTTAAATTCCAGAGTGAAAGTGAGATAAATGTGTCCCCAAGCAAGGAGAGAAGTAGAGTAAAAGTGAGTCAACAAGATGTCAGCAGCTAGAGAACACTTTCCCGTGCCCTGCAAATGTGTGCTTGTTAGTTGCATGAAATGCTTGGTGTGGGTGGATTCTTTGGAATCTCAGAGGTTTCACACCCGAGTTATCTTGGTCATGGACACCACTATAATGCCAGGATAGTCCTGACATCTAGGTTGTACTCTTGATTTTTGGACTGAAAGCTGCCTGAAATCATCATCATGGTGCTTGACCAGATTTTGGTTCGTTATGGTAACATTTTAAGAGACGCAGAAATTAAAATACAATATTTCCTGACTGATATTATGCATCAGTCACTGGGTTAAGGCTGTGGGAATACAAGGATAAAAAATCATCCAACTAAGAGTTTTAAATCCAATGGCAAGAAATACACCATATTTCCTGGCTAGACTGTGTAAGGTCTATGCCAGGAATATAAAATGTCCTGGACCACAGCTGATGGTACATTTAATAAAGCTGTGGTTGGGGATGGGAAGTATCAGACATGACTTCCCTAAGGAGGTAACATTTTAACCTGATCTTTAAAAGTGAACAGATTTTCAAAGGTGTGTTCAGTTTAGTTGAAATAGTAAAAAACGTCTGGCATGTGGACTAAGTATAGGAGATAAAGCTGAAAAGGTTGATGAATAATCTTGACGGTAAATACGACATTTTCATAAGAAAGAAAATTGCAAATTATCAGGTCAGTAATTTAGAATGAACTCTGATGGAGGCTGTGTTAGAAAGGAACCAATAATGGAGGCAGAAAGCCCAGTCAACAGATTCTAGTTAACATTCAAGGCAAGACAGGATGAGTGTCTGGAAAGGCAGAGACTTTGGGCACTTACAGGAATGAACTGATTTTTGTTTTCAGTCAGTTCAGTTCAGTTGCTCAGTCGTGTCTGACTCTTTGCGACCCCATGAATCGCAACACGCCAGGCCTCCTTGTCCATCACCAACTCCCGGAGTTCACCCAAACTTATATGCATCGACTTGGTGATGCCATCCAGCCATCTCATTCTCTGTCGTCCCCGTCTCCTCCTGCCCCCAATCCCTCCCAGCATCAGAGTCTTTTCCAATGAGTCAGCTTTTCGCATGAGGTGGCCAAAGTATTGGAGTTTCAGCTTCAGTATCAGTCCTTCCAATGTGAACACCCAGGACTGATCTCCTTTAGGATGGACTGGTTGGATCTCCTTGCAGTCCAAGGGACTCTCAAGTCTTCTCCAACACCACAGGTCAAAAGCATCAATTCTTCAGTGCTTAGCTTTCTTCACAGTCCAACTCTCACATCCATACATGACCATGGGAAAAACCATAGCCTTGATTAGACGGACCTTGGTTGGCAAAGTAATGTCTCTGCTTTTTAATATGCTATCTAGGCTGGTCATAACTTTCCTTCCAAGGAGTAAGCGTCTTTTAATTTCATGGCTGCAATCAGCATCTGCAGTGATTTTGGAGCCCCCAAAAATTAAGTCTGACACTGTTGCCACTGTTTCTCCATCTATTTCCCATGAAGTGATGGGACCAGATGCCGTGATCTTAGTTTTCTGAATGTTGAGCTTCAAGGCAAACTTTTCACTCTCCTCTTTCACGTTCATCAAGAGGCTTTTTAGGTCCTCTTCAGTTTCTGCCATAAAGGTGATGTCATCTGCATATCTGAGGTTATTGATATTTCTCCCGGCAATCTTGACTCCAGCTGGTGCTTCTTCCAGCCCAGTGTTTCTCATGATGTACTCTGCATATAAGTTAAATAAGCAGGGTGACAATATACAACCTTGACGTACTCCTTTTCCTATTTGGAACCAGTCTGTTATTCCATGTCCAGTTCTAACTGTTGCTTCCTGACCCTCACACAGGTTTCTCAAGAGGCAGGTCAGGTGGTCTGGTATTCCCATCTCTTTCAGAATGTTCCACAGTTTATGGTGATCCCCACAGTCAAAGGCTTTGGCATAGTCCATAAAGCAGAAATAGTCTTTTCCCAAACAACAGAATGGGAAAGACTAGAGATCTCTTCAAGATTTTTGTTTTAGGTTCCTTCAGAACACAGTCTATATGATACCATAATGATACGTGTCACTAGGGAGCGTCTGTGTGTGCTCAGTTGTGTCAGCTGCGTCTGACTCTGCAACCCTAATGGACTGTAGCCCACCAGACTCCTCTGTCCATGAGATTCTCCAGGTGAGAATACTGGTCTGGGTCGTTGTGCCCTCCAGGGGGATCTTCCTGACCCAGGGATTAAACGGATCTCTTGTATTGCAGGTGGATTCTTTACCCACTGGGCACCTGGGAAGCCCCTACATGTCATTCATTATATATTTGTCCAAACCCACAGAATGTACCACACCAAGGGTAAACTTTAAGATAAACAATGAACTTTGGGGTCATTTTGATGTGTCAATGTAAGTTAATCAGTTGTGTTAATAACAAATGCACCACTCTAGTGGGGAACCTTGATAATGGGAGAGGCCTTGCATGTGTGGGGACAGGAAGTATAAGAAATTAATGTACCTTTCTCCCAATTCCGCCATGAACCTAAAACTACTCTAAAAAAGCAAAATCTTTTAAAAACAAAAAAATTTTTTTAAAGTCCAGAGAGACAAAATTTCACACAATATTTTTCCATATTTATTTAGCAGAAATTTAGCTAAGTAAACAGTTTGAAATAGTTCATTATTAATAATTTTAAAATTCTGCAGTTACCAAAAATAGTATCACAACATGCATTAATAATGCTCTTGATACTACTTTAAACATTTTTAAGATGGGTTATGAATTAGCATTTGTACTGAGCTAATGTTATAACTGTAGTAGCTAGAGTTACGAAATATTAATAATTAAATAAATAAATAATTGAACTATATACTTAAATAAACCTAATAATTAAACTACTACAAAAGCTGAGTTAATTTCAGTTGTCATAATTCGATTATTAATCTTGACAGGAGAAGTGCCACTAAAAATTTAGGGCTCCAAGGGTTTTCCAGCAAAGGAAAACAGCTTACTATGAGAAGGTATAATCCCCTATAGATTAAATCAAATGGCTAATCATCATTTTTTGTGAAGCCCATACGGCATCTGAGAATTCCGAGTATTCCTTAAAGACCTGACATGTTATTATCATAATACTGTCCATTATGTCACTACAAGGTCACAAAGCACAACACGTTGCACGTGTTGAAAACTCCTTTCCTGAAGAAGCTGCTCACAGCTGAGCTGATTCATAGGAACGTGTAACTGCGAATCTGCGTAGGTGCTCAGCGAGCTACTTAACACAGTAGTGCTGAAAAACTTGTAAATATGATTTTGAGAGCCCATAACCCCTCTCTCCACCTCCAGTGAATGCAATGGAATCCGAATATTCAATTGTAAAGTAAATAATAACGGAGGCAAAATCCAAGGAAAGTACACGTTGGTCTCTCAGCCTTAACTTCCACTATCTCCCTGCCTAACGCTGAGTCACGAATACTTGGTTCTACTGCCACCTGTCTGCAGTGTTTCCCTCTCCACAGACTCTGCTATGGCCATTTTGATACTTAACATACAAACTTGTACTCACTGGTTTTGTCTGATCCTTGTATTGGCAATTAAAGGCAGATAGTCCTTTCTCACGTCTATATTTCCTGATCCTGGCAGTGCCTGGTACAAGTTAAATGCTCAGCAAATGTTTGTTGAATGAATAAATGAACTAGACAATATTGATTCCAGAGGTTGTAACGAAACACTGTAATAAGTATTTCGTTACTTAAAACTACGTTTAATATAATGCCCCCCAAAAAGGAAGGAAAAAGAAAACTAGTCTTCTCGGATTATTTCTAAGATCAATACTTTTTAATCCTTATGTTCATTTATATTCATGTACATGTTACAATTATACACTGGCACAATGTAAGATCAGCTCTCAGTGCTTATTTTTCATTCACATCCCCTACTATTAGTGTAGATTAGCACCAAAAGATAATTCCTAAAGAAATATGTCTCATGAAATGATTTATCAATAATATTAATGTATTATTAAAGTAAATTTTCTCATCCAAGTCTATCCATCTCTACTTTCAAGTCAGGGCTTGTTCATGATAAAAGACAGGTCTAATCACTTTTCAATTCTAATTTTCCTTTGGTATAGTAATAAACAAATTATCAAGCAGCAGGTTCCCCCAGTTTTTAATATATTAGTAAAACCACTTCATGTTTCTTCCCCATTTATATTCTTACAGGTAAAATTCCATTACAATGAATTCTCTTGGATAACCAAATTGATTTGTTGTGGCAAATTCACTGTTAGAGAAAAGTTATTTTATATACACTATATAAGCTTTCAGTATCAATTTATTACAAAGATGCTAGGTTTCAGGAAGTGAAAACCAGCATCTGAAGTCTGAGTAAAAAGTGACACATATACAATTCTTTCCATCAAGATCAGAGGTCACTGTGTAGTATGGTACTCTTTATTTTGAAATTTTACATGTAAAATTACAGAACAATCAATAAGTAATTTCTTTCTTTCCTTCATATAACAAAGGTTCCAACAAAGTACTTTTATACCAGTTTATTCTTCATAAATAAATCACTATTATATAACTACTTACTGAGAAATTAAAATATTTGAATTTCTTAAAAAAATACAGAGCCCTTCTTGATTAACAGAATTTGTTTTAATGGGATTTTATCTAGAGTATCTTATACCTTAGACAAGGAACCATTAAAACAAAGTCAATGACAAAGAATTTATGTGACTATATCACACATTTCAGGAAACAAACATGAAGAAACAATTTAAGGCTACCCAGTAATAGCTTCTCATAAAACCCAGTGAACCTTACATTTGTAATTAGACTTCAAAGAGATGAAAATATTAATCTACGTTGAGCCAAGATTAGGAAATCTTCCACTGCTGACATTTTCATGTTCTTAGTTTTTCAATCAAATAATCAGCCTGTAATTAAAAAAATAACATATCTTTATTCTAATTATCATAGCCTATATGAAATCATTTTACTGGCACTCCTATTATAATAAGCTACAACAGAAGAGCTGGATACTATGTATTCTTTTCCTAAAAATCTTATAAAAAACTCTCAATTGCTTTTAAACTACTCCAGTACTCTTGCCTAGAAAATCCTATGGATGGAGGGGCCTGGTAGGCTGCAGTCCGTGGGGTCGCTAAGGGTCAGACGCGACTGAGCGACTTCACTTTCACTTTTCACTTTCACACACTGGAGAAGGAAATGGCAACCCACTCCAGTGTTCTTGCCTGGAGAATCCCAGGGACGGGGGAGCCTGGTGGGCTTCCGTCTATGGGGTCACACAGAGTCGGACACAACTGAAGTGACTAAGCAGCAGTAGCAGCAGCAAAGGGGTTTATTTAATATTTTGTATATACATAGGCAGATTTTTATCTACATTGCCTATTTGTCAGAAAGTTCCAAAAAGAAATATTTATAACACTGAAGTTTTATAAAGTAAACTAGGGGAGCTTCCCTAGTGGCTCAGCAGTAAAAGAATCTGCCTGCATATGCAGGGGACAAAGGTTCACTCCCTGGCCAGGGATGATCCCATAGGCTGTGGAGCAACTGAGCCAGTGTACCACAACCACTGAGCCTGCTCTCCAGAGCCCAGGAGCTGCAATTTCTGAGCCCACGTGCCACAACTGCTGAAGCCCGTGCACCCCAGAGCCTGTGCTCCACAAAGAGAAGCCCCTGCAATGAGCAAAGAGAGTGGCTCCCACTTGCCACGACTAGAGAAAAGCCCGTGCAGCAGCCAAGACCCAGCACAGCCAAAGCTCAATAAGAATTATTGTTTAAAAATCAAGAAGTAAACTATATATGGAGGAACTTGAAATGCATTTTACTAAGTGAAAGAAGTGAAAAGGCTACATATAATATGTTTCTAACTGTATGATATTCTGGAAAAGGCAAAACTGGAGACTTAAAAAAAAAAAAATCAGTGGTTACCAGAGGTTAAGGGGCAAGGAGAAATGAATGATCAGAACACAGAGGATTTTTAGGGCACCTAAACTACTCTGCATGGTACTATAGTGTTGGATACATGTCATGATACATTTGTCCAAAGCCACAGTATATATACTACACAAAGAATGAACCCTAATGAAAACTCTGGACTTTGAGTGATAATGATTTATCAGTGTAGTTTCACGGATTACAACAAATTTATCACTGTGGTGTAGGATGTTGATAGTGGGAGAGATTGTGAGTACGTGGGGACACAGGATATATGGGAACTCTCTGAACTTTCCATTCAATTTTTCTGTGAACCTAAAATTCTTTAAAAAAAATTATTTAAAACAGAATAAAAACTAAGGTCTTCTAGTTATATTATTTCAGATACTTTACTCAGTCATCTTATATATCTGGAATACTATATAAGATTTCAGAATGTTAATATCTTTATTTTGATTTTTTCAAAGTCTCATAGTACATACTTAATATATATATTTAAGAAGAGTTCAGATTCCCAGGATGAACCATTAACAGATATCATAACTTTGCTCATTCATTTTTTTCCCAACTAAAAAATCTTGTAAGGAATACAGTTTGGAAGTTATAAAAAGGTATTTAAATTATTTTTTATTATAAAACATAGTATAGAAAATTAGAAATATAGATTTAAAAAAATACCTCTTTTTTATCATAGCAATATTTTAAAGAGACCACACCAGTTTCCTACAAAATGTCCCATTTTTTAATCTGAAGTACACACACATCTTGGCTTCCCAGGTGGCACTAGTGGTAAGGAACTCATCTGCCAATGCAGGAGAGTAACAGACGGGGGTTCGATTCCTAGGTTAGGAAGATCCACTGGAGGAGGGCGTGCCAATTCACTCCAGTATTCCTGCCTGGAAAATTCCATGGACAGAGGAGTCTGGCAGGTTACAGTCCATGGGGTCACACAGAGTTGGACATGACTGAAGCAACTTAGCATGCACACACGTATATCTTAAATATATTTTTAATTAAATAAAATAATCTGGACAAGTTGAAGAAAGAGATAGTAAGTCTGAAATGTGAAGTCTCTAAAAATCAAATGTTTTTTCATTTCTTCTGTAATATGACTATAATAATAATATATATTAACTACTGGTAATTACTTAATTTATAATTTGATGGTTTTTCAGATATAGCTGCTACAGGTCACCTTATCATCGTGGACATAAAAGAAACTGGTAAATTACTAGTCAAGTGGCCCTGGAAAGACAGTCATTTAATAACAAAGCTTGAGTGTCAGGTTACAAGCTTATAATCAGTAGAATTCTATTCTACTGTTGCTCTAGCAAAGCAGAATTCTGCAATTTTTTAGACTCACAGCTTCAACTTCAGGTTTAGTAGCTGATGCTGCTTGCCTCTGTTTCTACAAAGAGGCTAATGATGATAGAGGCTGCATTTACTGAGCCCTTACTATCTGCAAGGAACAGTTTTAAGCACTTTGTGCATGTGTGTGTGTGTGTGTGTGTGTGTGTGTGTGTGTGCTTAGTCGTTCAGTTGCGTCCAACTCTTTGCAAACCCATGGACTACAGCCCACCTAGCTCCTCTTTCAACCGAATTTTCCAGGCAAGAATACTGGAGTGGGTTGCCATTTCCTTCTCCACGGGATCTTCCTGACCCAGGGATCGAACCTGTGGCTCCTGCACCTCCTGCATTGGCAGGCAGACTCCTTACCACTGCACCGTGTTACTTAAATCATCGATCCTCTTCTGAACCCTACAGGCAGGCACTATTACCCATAGGTCAGTAGTAGACAAAAAACTTGGGCCTTAAAACGTTTAAGTAACTTGCACATGGTTACTTGAATAACTAATATAGATAGAATTCAGAACTATTAATGCCATGAACTTCTATATCATATCCTCTGCTTACAATTCAGAAACTTCACCACAGTGTCTCTTCCTACAGATCTGATGACCTGGAAAGTCCCTCAAATTAAAAGATTATTTTGGATATGTGCAAATAGTGTGTTAAAACAGATGACCAAATCTATAAGAGGTGTAAGTGTCTACTGTTGCTAAGGAAAGAAAAACTACAACCGAAAGGACAAATATTTTTGTATGCTGCTAGCGTAACAATAACACTCACTGTGATAAACCAATAGGAATTCACTCTATAAACCAATCTCGACATGAAGCTCAGCTGATCAGCTGGTGCCAGAACATGAAGGTGCAAGTGGGAAATGGAACAGAATGGTGACACATGGAAACCCATTCTGAAACAGAAAAGTGCGAGATAACTGACAGATTAGTTCTACCATAGTTTACAGCTATATTTTCAGGTTAAAACACATAAATATTAAAGACACCCAAGACAGGTTACCCAAGGTAGACAGATTACCACTCAAACAACTCTTCCACTGTTTTTCTACATGAACTTCAGAGTATTCACACAGTTCTTTCTCATGTTGAAGTTCACAGTAAGATAAACTCTTCATCAAGAAAAGCTTTCACAGAATATTATGGCACTGTGTAACTCTTATGACTTCTGAGCTGGCGTTATGTCTTACTTCAGGTCTTATCACATTATCTTTAATTCTCCTAAAAAATGCTGAGTCACTGGGCACTGAGTAGAGGTAGGGGGCCCTTAGTTCTAAGACATGACCAGTAGATGGCATGCTTTCTCCTAAATAAAATGGTCAATTCCTTACCATCACTAAAAAATCTTCGTCATCACTTTAAGTTTCTTGAATGCTAAAAGTTAGATTTTTTCCCTAAGGAAATTCAACTTATACACAATTTTATAGGAATGCACACACTGAACGAAGAAGACCAAGTAACTTCACCTGCCCACTGCGTGAATATACTTGTCTGTCCAAACTATAAGTGGCGACTATTAGATGTTGAGATATGAAAAGAACTTTTGTTTATTAAATTTACTAATGAACAATATGTTCACTTTCAGGAAAACGGCATTTAAACCATGAACTCTGCATCTCTACTTTCATTTTCTCAAGGAAATAACATTTGAGAAAAACCAACTGTATGTATCGGTTTCTATCCGGACGTATACATACCTTGTATTTTCAAAGTCAGTGAAATTATTCCTTTCTAGAATGGCTTTTCCAACAGTTACCATGTTCTCAACTGTAAAACAGGAAAGAAACAACATTATGCTACAGGAGACATTAACTTCACTACCTAGTTATTAACCCAAACTTTTAGATCCTAGGAAAAAGTCGTATCAAATGGATACACATTTAAAGACTTCTTCAACAGCTCTAAGTTATTGAGACGTTTGCTGATCAACACCTGAAATGAAGGTTCAACCTATCACAAACTGTCACACATGAGCTGACTCCAAACAGCTCTTGAGGGATATTATCAAGTGATACTATTTAGGACATCTGATCCTACTGTGGTCTAATTCTAATCATAAGGAAACCAAGTATCTACACAAAAATTGTCTGAGCTAAGAAGATAAGAAAACTTTGAACTTGCCTTTGAACTCCTATTAGGAATATGACACCCCTTAATACTAGCCCAGCTGTGACCAAATGTTTGTTTCGGCTCCAAACTCTCATCTGCCTTAGCATCTTAGCCTCACTGTTTCACGGTCTTCAGATGGAATATGCTTCCCCATTAAAACATTTCTGGCAACCTGGTATCTGCAAGCACAATGCCAAACTTTAGATCCCTTCTCTTTCTGAATGGTGTACTCAAGCATTTAAAAAGGGAAGAAGTGAGAGGATCTGCAGAGGATACTTTCATAAGAGGTTTAAAATCATTGCTATCAGATTGCTTCTCTTAAGTCAGGCTTGAGTGGGAAGGCTTCCATGACAAGGTCAGTACCACTCAGTCAAAAAAAAAAAGCTCACACCAGACTGTATCTTTTTTGCTTTCAAAAGACTCCCAAGATTCGAGGGGTGGGGTAAGGTTAAATTAGGAGGCTGGGATTAACATACATACACTGCTGCTGCTGCTGCTGCTGCTGCTAAGTTCCTTCAGTCGTGTCCGACTCTGTGCGACCCCATAGACGGGAGCCCACTAGGCTCCTCTGTCCCTGGGATTCTCCAGGCAAGAACACTGGAGTGGGTTGCCATTTCCTTCTCCAATGCATGAAAGTGAAAAGTGAAAGTGAAGTTGCTCAGTTGTGTCCGACTCCCAGCGACCCCATGGACTGCAGCCCACCAGGCCCCTCCATCCATGGGATTTTCCAGGCAAGAGTACTGGAGTGGGGTGCATACATACTTCTCCCATACATACAGTACTACATGTAAAACAGATAACCAACAGGGACGTACTGTATAACACAGTGAACTATACTCATTATTTTGTTATAATCTGTAAGGAAAAAGAATTTGAAAAAGAATATATATACATACATGGATAACTGAATCGCTATGCTGTATACCTGAAACTAACACCATATTGAAAATCAACTATACTTCAATGAAAAAATTTTAAAATAAGAGAGAGATGGTAGAAGCATGCTACAGTTCATGTAACAAGATAGAGAAGGACTTTCAGCACCATAAATCTAGTCCAGACATTTTAACTGGATGACAAATTAAACTGAAAATATTCAGAAGAATGTTGCCTAGTTTCTGGTTCAATATGGAGACCTGTGTGATTATTCAACTTGCTTTTGCTTTCAACATAAAACCATTATTGAAAGTATATTTTGAGAAAAAAAAAATACCCCCAAGATGCCAAACATTTGAATAAATAATAAAGACTGTTTTTTCTTTTAATTTCTTTAAAGGACAGATGACTATTTAATCATTTTAACAGTAACATGGCATTATAAAGTATATAGATGAAATATAAATGACAACAATAACACAACAAAGTGTTGCAAAGTTTCTCATATTTTGAATTGATACAATGCTAACTCTAAGTAGGCTGTTATAATTGCAGGATGTGTATTTTAATTTCGCTATAGCAACTACTTTAAAAATACAAAGAAAATTGGCTAAAATGACAGGAGATAAATTAAAGTAGAATATTAAAAGTATGTTTGAAGAAAAAAAAAGTATGTTTGATCAAGCACAGAAAGGCAGGAAAGAAGAAACAGGGCAACAAAAAGCAAGTGGGACAAACAGAAAACAAATGGCAGGATGGCAGACCTAACTCCACTATGTCAATAGTTACGTTAAATGTTTCTGAACCAAATGCTCCAATTAAAAGACAGAGATTTCCACATTACATTGTTTTTTTTTAAATGCCAGATGCAATTACATTGCTATCTTCACGTCTTTAAATATACATATTCAATTTATTGTAAGTAAAGGATAGAAGGGGCTTCCCTGGCGGCTCAGTGGTAAAGAATCTGCCTGCCAGTGCAGGGGACACAGCTTCCATCCCTGGGTCGGAAAGCTCCCGTGGAGAAGAAAATGGCAACCCACTCCAGTATCCTTGCCCAGGAAGTCCCACAGACAGAGAAGCCTGACAGGCTACAGTCCATGGGGTCTCAAAAGAGTTGGATACAATTTAATGACTAAACAGCAACAACACAAGGATAGAAAAAGACACCCAAGACAAACAGTAAGTAATAAGAAAGTCAGGAGTACCTAAATTAGTATCATACAAAACAGACACAAGAAGTATTTCCAGAGATTAAAAAGGAACATTTTATAATGATAAAAATAGATCATTGAGAAGACATGACAATCATGTTATATTTTCACTTAAAACCAGATCCAAACTACATTAAGCAAAACCAATTGTCTCGTTCCTATTTCATTGATATCTACTCTATTATTTCCTTCTTTTTACTTATTTTGATCTGATTTTGCTTGCCTCCTTCTAGTGTCCTAAACTGAAAACAGACCGTTGGTTTTATACCTCCCTTTCTAACATAAGCATTTAAAGCTACAAATTTTACTCTATACACTTTAGCTACACTCTGTAATCCTTTGATATATATTTTTATTATCAATCAATTCAAAATATTGTCTTTTTTGAACTACTTAAAAGTTACTTATAAGTGTGTTAATTTAAAAATATTCAGTACTATTCTGCTGCTGCTGCTAAGTTGCTTCAGTTGTGTCCAACTCTATGCAACCCCATAGACGGCAGCCCACCAGGCTCCCCCATCCCTGGGATGCTGGCAGAAACACTGGAGTGGGTTGCCATTTCCTTCTCCAATGCATAAAAGTGAAAAGTGAAAGTGAAGTCGCTCAGTGGTGTCCGACTCCCAGCAACCCCATGGACTGCAGCCCACCAGGCTCCTCCATCCATGGGATTTTCCAGGCAAGAGTACTGGAGTGGGGTGCCATTTCCTTCTCCACAGTACTATTCTAGATTTTATTATTTCTTCTAATTCCATTGTCATCAGACAACATACAAGATTTTGATCATTTGAAAACGTACTGAGACTTACTTTATTGTCCAGAATATATCTTGGTGAACATGTGCTCATAACAAAATATGTATTCTATAGTTAGATGAAGTTCTATTAATGTTAATTATAGTCACAGGGCTTGACATTGTTACTAAGCTCTTCATATGGTTATTATTTTCCCAACTTTATAGACTATAAAAAAAATGAATTGCTAGGACTTTTAAAGTTTTATTATGAAGATATTCAAATATACACAAAATCAGTAAAAACAGTATTTTATAATGAAATCCAAAACATCTACTATGCTGCTTCAAAATCAGTAACATTTGATTTGCAACAGTTATAAAAGCTTTTAAGAAGAAATATTAGAAAAAGAAAAGCAAGCATAAACACATTTCTTCCTCTTAAAAAAAAAAAAGTAAATACTTAAGGGGCTTCCCTGATGGCTCAGTGGTAGACTGTGCCTGCCCGTGCAGGAGAAATAGGTTCGATCCATGATCTGGGAAGATCACACGTGCCACAGAGCAGCTAGGCCCGTGTGCCACAACTACTGAGCCTGGCCACGAGTTAATAAATGTTGAGGTTGGATGATAAGTACATAAAAATTATACTATTTTCTTTAATTCTGTATATATTGGAAATTTTTCATAATGAAAATTTAAAAAGCCACATGCTCCTTTATCACAATACCTGTCTAAACTATTTCAATTGTCACTGCCATCACTGATGCCAGTTCAAGATGATATGATATGAAGAATACCACCATCCACTTACTGAGTTCTATTTGATCTTTCTTTAGATATTTGCAGTTTTCAAAATGCTTCTTTGGCACCACAAGATAATGATGAGGTGCTGCTGGCTTGATATCTCTGAAGCAAACTAGGTCTTCATTCTAAAGGAAAAAAAAATGTGTCATTTGTTAGTGAATTTTTTAAAAGAATTTCCTAATGCGGTTGAGGCATGTGTTAAACATCATAAATCTCAGTCTGATATGGAAATGGTACTTACGTTAAAACTAATTTCCATTGGGCAATTTTGTGATTATGCATTACGCCCATAAAGACAAGCTTTAGCTTCCTTCATGAGACACTCATTTATCCCAGAGAAGAAAAAGACTTATAGAAAGTCAACTTCCAGGAAACAATTATGAATGAAGCTATTAAATTCATTGCTATAATCCCAAATTTTTTTTAAATTTCATATTTCTCCATCTCTACCCTAAGGTTTTCTTCTCCTAATATATACTTTTAAAGGTTTGACTACAGAATCATAGCAAGTTTGATAAATTCTTTTTTAAATTTAGTTTTTTTCCAAAGTCACATTTTCTTCAATTATAGCATCATCTAGCATCTACATGTGGAGAAGGAAATGGCAACCCACTCCAGTGTTCTTGCCTGGAGAATCCCAGGGACGGGGGAGCCTGGTGGGCTTCCGTCTATGGGGTCACACAGAATCGGATACGACTGAAGTGACTTAGCAGCAGCAGCAGCACCTACATGGGATTACATTTTCGAAATTTTTCTACAAATTTTTTTTTTAATTTGCCACTTTATAGCATTAAAAAAGACTCAAAATATTGAAAACAAACTCCAGTATATTGTGCTAAGATATGTATGGCATCAGTTTTCTGTTTTATAAACTCTACACAGTAATGTAAGGAAAAAAGAAAAGGAAACAAAACAGTGAGTCTTTCAACCTATTAACATTTGAGTTTCAAGCTTTTCCAAGAGAAAAATCTATATTCCCTAAAAAAGCTTATTCAATTTCTCATACTTAAAACTTAAGTAAAAATTAAATAAAATCAGTATCAATAATCATAGTTTCCCTCAGAAACACTGACAGAATGCACTGTTGCTTATTAGTTCTCCATTACAAGAACTAAAATTCAACTGGGACAAGGGCCTCATATGCATACCAATAATCTTGATTTCAACAAGAATGATGATGAAAGGCAATTGTATATGTATCATGAACTTCCTTATCAGTATCCATCAGTTCAGTTCAGTCGCTCAGTCGTGTCTGACTCTTTGAGACTCCATCGACTGCAGCACACCAGGCCTCCCTGTCCATCACCAACTCCCGGAGTTTACCCAAACTCATGCCCATTGAGTCGGTGATGCCATCCAGCCATCTCATCCTCTGTCATCCCCTTCTCCTCCTGCCCCCAATCCCTCCCAGCATCAGGATCTTTTCAAATAAGTCAGTTCCTCATATCAGGTAGCCAAAGTATTGGAGTTTCAGCCTCAGCATCAGTCCTTCCAAAGAACGCCCAGGACTGATCTCCTTTAGGATGGACTGGCTGGATCTCCTTGCAGTCCAAGGGACTCTCAAGAGTCTTCTCCAGCACCACTGTTCAAAAACATCAATTCTTTGGTGCTCAGCTTTCTTTATAGTCCAGCTCTCACATCCATACATGACTACTGGAAAAACCATAGCTTTGACTAGATGGACCTTTGGTGGCAAAGTAATGTCTCTGCTTTTTAATATGCTGTATAGGTTGGTCATAGCTTTTCTTCCAAGGAGCAAGCGTCTTTTAATTTCATGGCTGCAGTCACCATGTGCAGTGATTTTGGAGCCCCCCAAAATAAAGTCTGTCACTGTTTTCACTGTTTCCCCATCTGTTTGCCATGAAGTGATCAGTATCCATACTGCTCACCTAAGCTTTAGGTGACCGACAAACTGATATCCAATGACACCACATGATACTTTAATATCACAAATATACTGTGTATCTGTCATATTCTATATGACATAGCTGTACTTTATAAAGAATAAACCATATACTTTGCTCCTTCTCCTTCTTCAGAGCTTTATTCAAATGCCACCTTCTTTTCTTTTTTAAAATTTATTTGGCTGCATCAGATCTTAGCTGTGGCACACAGGCTCTCTGTTGTTATATGGACTCTTGCATTGAGGCACGCAGGCATGGGCTCCAGCTCAGTAGTTGTGCATGGGCCCAGCTGTTCCAGGGCACATGAGATCTTAGTTCCCTGACCAGGGATCAAACCCGTGTCCCCTGCATTAGCAAGCAGATTCTTAACCACTGGACTACCAGGGAAGTCCTCAAATGCCACCTTCTTAGTGAAGCATTTCCTTACTAAAATTTTCAAGCTGCATCCCTTTTCTCTTCTGTTGTTCCCCATCTAAGAAACTATGCATTTTATTTATTATGTTGCTTATTGTCTATTTCCTGTGAGTAGAATGTAAGCGCCACGAGGACGGGATTTTTGCTCATTTTATTTCTTGCTGCATCCCAATGCCTCCAGCAGTGTCTGGCACACAGAAGGTGCTCATGTAAATACTGAGTAACGGACGGGTGACTGAGTTTCCTCTTTCCCAGGGACAAAGCTCTACCTCTCGGGGCCAGTTTAAACCTCTCTCCATTGGTACCTGCCCATCGGGATTTAAGCACACCAAAGACTTCCCTGTTTCATAAAACTTTCTCTTAACTCCACGTCCTCCTGTATTTACCACTATCTCTCCCTTCTCCCCAAGACTGTCAAACTTCCTTCAGAAGTCGTCTGTCTTTGCTGTCTTCAGTGTTTTAGGCTGAATCGCGAGGTTTTTATCAATGATCTGCCCTCTGCCCCATCACTGCACTGCATTTGTTCTCCTGAAGGTCAGCGGTCATCACCCTGGGGACAAAACCAGTTCTAAGTTGGCCTCTCTGCATGCATACTGGAGAGTCATCCAACCCAGATATGAGGATGAGGGAAGGGAGATATTGCTGCCAATTCCTATCTTCTCAACATATTCCTTTCTCTGCGCTTTCCTAGTTTCCCCTCTGTTTCTCTGTCCCCTTTTCAGGTCTTCATCCTCTGCCTCTCTCTTATGATGTTCTTTAGAGTTCTGTGCAGGGACCCCTTCACTACAAATATGTCCTAGGTGATGTTATTAATGTCCCTCTTTTCAATTTCCACCTATAAGCTGGCAGTTCCTATCATCTGGGCTAGAGATGCAGACCTCTGCATTGTCAGACTCCTAATTATTTCTAAATTGATCTACATTTTATATCAGGCTGGATTACCGCAACAGCTTCAGAACCAATTTCTATGCCTCAAGCCTGGTCCTCTCCAAATCATTCTTCCCCAGGGTACCAAATGATTTTTCGAAGATCAAACGTTTTCATGGACTTCCTCAACCCTTTTCTTCCAACCCAGCATGAACAGTAGCAATAAACTGTGGCGCTTCCTTCCCTTCACTCTTCAAATAAAGCCCAAACTGCTTAACGTGAAGCACAACAGCCTTAATAACTTGGCCCTCGCCTACCTCTCCACGCTCATCTTTCACCACTCATCCCTTCAAACTCTATACTCCAGTTAGATTCCATTTCTATTCGCCTGTGGCGGAGACCAAACCGCGGAAGGTTCTCTTTACCGAAGACATTCTTCTCTCCTCCTCCTCACCTGACCATACTTATTTTTTCATGTGTCACTTCCTCTGGAAGGTTTCCCTAACCCTTCAGATCTGGTCAGCTGCCCCTCCCACGGGCCTTGCAAAATACTGCAGGTGGTAAAACCATCTCACCGTACACGGAGCACTATCAGCTGCCTCTTCTGTCGTACTGACTCCACCCTTTAGATTATAAAATGTAGACAGGGACTACTAGCCTTTATTTACCTTGCTCACCACTGAATCTCCAACAGTGCTTAGAAGGAATTCAATTTACTTTTAACAAATGAATGACTGCTACAAAACAAAAACAAAGCCCAGAATCTTTGGAGCTGATTCTTTCAAAAGACCGTTTCTTTAAAGGCGAGTCAAGCTGGTAGACCAAAGTGCCTGCCCGATATCTGTTTTAAAATATCTGAGCAAAGTCTAAATGCTCTGAAAATTTCCACATATCCCAACTGATAATAACACTTCTAAGGAACTGGACTCTTCAGTGGAAATCAGAATGTATTAACCAATAGTGTGACCACGGACCACTTCTGCCAGCCTATTTTCAGTCGATCTAACAAATGGGCTTTTCACAATCACCATTATCTACTTTCTACTAGTTTGTTTTCAGTATCAGTATTTGCAGAATGTAGAGGCAGAGTCTAGAAAAGTGGGGGAGGGGTGGTGCAGGGGGAGGTTCCTTTAATAAAATCAGGGGTCACCGTTGTCCACCGACCACCTCGGCAGCTGCGGAGAGGGGTTTTATCTCCACGCTCTCTCCCCTTAGAGCAGTAAACGAGGCTGGCAACGCTCCCGGCGCCGAGAACCAAGCCTGTCTGTATCACTGGGGCACGCAGCCTGCCCCAGCTCCGCCGACGCAGGCCCGTCCCCACCCGACCCACGCCGGCGAGGCCCCCAGCGGAGCCCCCGAGGGCGTCCCGGGTCCCGCCCTCGCCGGGCCGCGCGCGCAGCCCACCTCGCAGTGCAGGAGCTCGGTGCCGGGGTCCCGGTGCGCCGCGATCCGGCAGAACACGCACTTGCTGCCGTGGCCCGCGAGCTCCGGGGACTCGGCGGCGACCGCGGGGGTCACCCCTGGGGGCCCCGCGGGGTGGGCAGCCGCCGCTGCCTCAGAGCGGGCACACGACTTCCCTAAGTCGCACTGCTGCGCCTCCGTCATCGCTCCCGCTCTCCGGCGCCGCTGAGAGGCTTCTCCGGGGCGACAGGGCCTCTTGCAGAGTCAGCCTCCTGCACCGCCTAGATTCTACCTCGAGGCGGCGCCCCTCGCCTGGCGCCGGGCCGGGCAGGGAGCAGGGCACAGCGCGCATCCACGGCGACCGGAGCCGCAGAAGCCAGAGGCGGGCCTTCACGCTGACTGCCACGCGGGGGCGCGCGAGGACGCGACTCGGAAGAGCAGCCGGCGTCGCCCGTCCCCGTGCGTCTCGGTGGTAACGACGCAGGACTTCCGCCGCAGCGGCCGCTCGCGCCCCGCGTCGCGGTGACGTCACGTTCGCGCTCTACCGGGGGAGCGAATGGAGCTTGTTGACCGTTCTGAACGTCTTCTCCCTGAAGCCAGTAACACAAAGCGCCTCGAGTGTATAATCATGTCTTAAAAAAAAAAAAAAGCTTTAAAAAAATTTGTAGGTTTTACGAGAATGAACATTTCTAGAGCTTTGTTTTCTACACAGACTATATTTGATGCTTTGGGTATCCATTTTCTACCATGATAATTTTAGCTGATAAGGCTCAAAATATCAAACAGAACTTCACACCTGTTTTTACCTTTTGTTGTTATTGACAGCACCAGCTAGATCAAAATAGTGGGCTTTATCTCATTCTTCATACACAGGTAAATGCAGAATCCTGTAGTTTATGGTCTGACATATTCCAGAACTTCATATAAATTAATGAACTGACCTAGGAACTTAAAGAACTTGGCAAGAAATTCAGGCAGGGCTTTCTTGGGAGTTGTGCTTCGGGAAAGAGCGAAAAATGAGTAACACATTACCTTGTTGGCTCCCTGGGTTGGGAGGGGCGCACGAGTTGGTCCCATAAGTGGGATGAGGGTCGGCCAGATCTGGCGGTCTATGCGGGTGGGGTGGCTTAGGAGGTCTGCCCACCCACCCCCACCCTCTTGAGGGTGCTGTGTGCAGGGATCATCAGTAATACCTTCTTTCTGCTCAGGACACCACAGAAGGAGCAGTTGGGTTTTTGGTCTTTTTGTACCTTGTTTATAATTTGTTCAAGCAGTACTTCAGTTCAGTCCCTCAGTCCTGTCCAACCCTTTGTAACCACATGGACTGCAGCATGCCAGATTTCCGGTCCATCACCAACTCTCTGGAGCTTGCTCAAAACTTGCAAGCAGTTATTTTTAGTCCTTTCAGTTCAGTTCAGTTCAGTCGCTCAGTTGTGTCCCACTCTTTGTGACACCGTAAATCACAGCACGCCAGGCCTCCCTGTCCATCACCAACTCCCGGAGTTCACTCAAACTCATGTCCATCGATTCGGTGATGCCGTCCAGCCATCTCATTCTCTGTCGTTCCCATCTCCTCCCACCCCCAATCCCTCCCAACATCAGAGTCTTTTCCAGTGAGTCAACTCTTCGTATGAGGTGGCCAGAGTACTGGAGTTTCAGCTTTAGCATCAGTCCTAACAATGAACACCCAGGATTGATCTCCTTTAGAATGGACTAGTTGGATCTCCTTGCAGTCCAAGGGACTCGCAAGAGTCTTCTCCAACACCACAGTTCAAAAGCATCAATTCTTCAGTGATCAGCTTTCTTCATAGTCCAACTCTCACATCCATACATGACCACTGGAAAAACCATAGCCTTGACTAGACGGACCTTTGTTGGCAAAGTAATGTCTCTGCTTTTTAATATGATATCTAGGTTGGTCATAACTTTCCTTCCAAGGAGTAAGCATCTTTTAATTTCATGGATGCAATCAGCATCTGCAGTGATTTTGTAGCCCAAAAAAATGAAGTCTGACACTGTATCCACTGTTTCCCCAAATATTTCCCACGAAGCGATGGGATTAGATGCCATGATCTTCGTTTTCTGAATGTTGAGCTTCAAGCCAACTTTTTCACTCTCCTCTTTCACTTTCATCAAGAGGCTTTTTAGGTCCTCTTCACTTTCTGCCATAAGGGTGGTATCATCTGCATAGCTGAGGTTATTGATATTTCTCCCGGCAATCTTGATTCCAGCTGGTGCTTCTTCCAGCCCAGCGTTCCTCATGATGGACTCTGCATAGAAGTTAAACAAGCAAGGTGACAATATACAACCTTGACGTACTCCTTTTCATATTTGGAACCAGTCTGTTGTTCCATGTCCAGTTCTAACTGTTGCTTCCTGACCTGCATACAGGTTTCTCAAGAGGCAGGTCAGGTGGTCTGGGATTCCCATCTCTTTCAGAATTTTCCACAGTTTATTGTGATCCACACAGTCAAAGGCTTTGGCATAGTCAATGAAGCAGAAATAGATGTTGTTTTGGAACTCTCTTGCTTTCTCCATGATCCAGCGGATGTTGGCAATTTGATCTCTGGTGCCTCTGCCTTTTCTGAAACCTGCTTGAACATCTGGGAGTTCACGGTTCACATATTGCTGAAGCCTGGCTTGGAGAATTTTGAGCATGACTTTACTAGCGTGTGAGATGAGTGCAATTGTGTGGTAGTTTGAGCATTCTTTGGCATTGCCTTTCTTTGGGATTGGAATGAAGACTGACCTTTTCCAGTCCTGTGGCCACTGCTGAGTTTTCCAAATTTGCTGGCATATTGAGTGCAGCACTTTCACAGCATCATGTTTCAAGATCTGAAATAGCTCAACTGGAATTCCATCACCTCCACTAGCTTTGTTCGTAGTGATGCTTTCTAAGGCCCACTTGACTTCACATTCCAAGATGTCTGGCTCTAGGTGAGTGATCACGCCATCGTGATTATCTTGGTCCTGAAGATCTTTTTTTGTACAGTTCTTTTGTGTATTCTTGCCACCTCTTCTTAATATCTTCTGCTTCTGTTAGGCTGTTCGTCCTTTAGTTTCTTTATATTCTGTTGCTCAAGGAGACATTTGTCCATGTGCAAACACTGTAGCAAAGGGTCCCAAGTCCCCATTCTCTCTCATTCCCCCACCCCACTGTGAGCTTTTGTACCCCTTATTTTTAAGGATTAAGGGGCTGAAGTTTTCCTCTTCTGAAGCATCTTCCTGCTGAACAGGGGTCTCAGACCCTAGCTTACACTCGAGGTGTAGACGTCCCTTGCTGACTGTTTCAAGGACATGTAGGGACCTGGGGCACCCTCTGCTGGAATGGATTGAAACCCTTGAGCCATAATGAGCCTTACTTGAAACTGCTGGAGCCTAGAAGATACAAGTTCAGTTCAGTTCAGTCGCTCAGTTGTGTCTGACTCTTTGCGACCCCATGAATCGCAGCATGCCAGGCCTCTCTGTCCATCACCAACTCCCAGAGTTTACCCAAACTCATGTCCATTGAGTTGCTGATGTCATCCAGCCATCTCATCCTCTGTCATCCCCTTCTCCTCCTGCCCCCAATCCCTCCCAGCATCAAGGTCTTTTCCAATGAGTCAACTCTTCGCATGAGGTGGCCAAAGTATTGCAGTTTCAGCTTTAGCATCAGTCTTTCCAATGAACACCCAGGATTGATCTCCTTTAGGATGGACTGGTTGGATCTCCTTGCAGTCCAAGGGACTCTTAAGAGTTCTCCAATACCACCATTCAGAAGCATGAATTCTTCAGTGATCAGCTTTCTTCACAGTCCAACTCTCACATCCATACATGACCACTGGAAAAACTGTAGCCTTGACTAGACGGACCTTTGTTGGCAAAGTAATGTCTCTGCTTTTTAATATGCTGTCTAGGTTGGTCATAACTTTCCTTCCAAGGAGTAAGCATCTTTTAATTTCATGGCTGCAATCACCATCGGCAGTGATTTTGGAGCCCGCAAAAATAAAGTCTGTCACTGTTTCCACTGTTTCCCCAAATATTTCCCATGAAGCAATGGGATTAGATGCCATGATCTTCGTTTTCTGAATGTTGAGCTTTTTCACCCTCCTCTTTCACTTTCATCAAGAGGCTTTTTAGTTCCTCTTCACTTTCTGCCATAAGGGTGGTATCATCTGCATAGCTGAGGTTATTGATATTTCTCCCGGCAATCTTGATTCCAGCTTGTGCTTCTTCTAGCCCAGCGTTCCTCATGATGTACTCTGCATATAAGTTAAATAAGCAGGGTGACGATATAGAGCCTTGACGTACCCCTTTTCCTATTTGGAACCAGTCTGTTGTTCCATGTCCAGTTCTAACTGTTGCTTCCTGACCTGCATATAGATTTCTCAAGAGGCAGGTCAGGTGGTCTGGGATTCCCATCTCTTTCAGAATTTTCCACAGCTTATTGTGATCCACACAGTCAAAGGCTTTGGCATAATCAATAAAGCAGAAATAGATGTTGTTCTGGAACTCTCTTGCTTTTTCAGTGATCCATCAGATGTTGGCAATTTTATCTCTGGTTCCTCTGCCTTTTCTAAAACCAGCTTGAACATCTGGAAGTTCATGGTTCACATATTGCTGATGCCTGGATTGGAGAATTTTGAGCATTAGACGACACAAAGTTAAAAAAAAAGATTAACCAGACAAGGGCCAAAAGGCACAATAATAGCCACTAAGGGGTCTAGAAATGGAAGGAAGCAGGTTAGTTTTGGGAGTAGGGCCCCTGTACTGTTGACCGGACAGTGAGGTTGTGTTGCTCTTGCCAGAACTGTGAAGCCTTTCTGCATGGGTGAGTATTTCTTTAATATTAACATCCATCTGTCCTGTTGCATGGTCCAGGCACAGCAGGAAGTATTAGTTACCAAACAAACTCGGCCTTGTTCTGCCAGAAAGTAACAAAGAGCCAGGCGATTATGAAGAACTATATTAGCCAAAGAAACAAGAGCGGTCTTATGTCCCATTAAGGCTTGTTCTATCAGTTACATCACATAACCACACTGTCCAGGTGAAATTTCTCAGTGTTACTTCATGATAAGTTAAGCCTCCATGTAGAGCTGCCTGTCCTATGGCTAGCCCTGCCCCATGCAAAGATCATTCGTTTTGCTCCCCAGATTTGGGAGTGATCCAGACTGGTCCTATTATAGATAAAATCCCTCTTATCCCTATAGACCATACAGGACACTCTCACACGAAGTGGACGTCATCAGTGCATTTACAGGCCATAGTATGAAGGTCTTGGAAAAAGGGCATGGCCCGGCATAGCTCCATAACATGATGTTTTGGGTGTCTTCAGAGGGAAACAAACCCTTCAGCGGGGCAGACCTGAATGTCTTACGGTTGTTCAGAGCTGATAGTCCTTGAAGGATATAGCTGTTGCTGGTACCTATGCAACTAGGAGACCACAAATCTTTATGTTGATAATTTAGATTATATCATGTTATAAAGGTCTTCATGAAATGCTTGAGTGTGATCTGGTTGGTTTTGTCAGAGCTGACAACTGTAGTCCAGCTCATTATTTGCTTGGTGTCCCACAGGCGGGTTGAATTGGACTGACAAGGCGGATGAGATGTTTCTTTCAACTGTTCACACTCCCCCTCCATGTTGTTGAGGAAGACGGAGCCATAGTGTGAAACAGGACACGGGTGGGGGAGGTTGTAAGTACAGTTTCTCCGGACATAAGAGGCAGAATATCTGGTGTAATTCTGTCTCTGATTGCGGGGGGTGGGGGCAGGCATAGAAACAAGTACCATTTGCGCAGCTTAAAAGAGCGTGCCCTGTGCCTTGGGTCGTTGTATAGGGGATTCAGGTTAAAGCATTGTAACAGCCCCCTGGAAAGTGCAGGCGTGACTAGCAGAGAGGGAAGGGGTGGCAACTGTCCCCAACTTAGTTTGTTAGTCACCATTGGAACTGGAAGGATCAGGGGAAATGCAAGAGGAGGGCCAGTATCCAGCTGGGGAGGTGGGGGGTGGAAGGTGAGTGTTGATGCTATATCCAGCATTATTTTAAATGTTCTCTTTTGGACATGATTTTGGAATTGTTGATAAGTGAGTGTTCTCACTAGTTTTCCCGGTTACAAGGACTAGTAGGCACACAGAGTCAATAACAGAGCATTTTGGGGGTGGAGAATTTTCCCTTAAACCAGCATGGACAAGGGAGTTAATTCTCTAGAGAGGGTGGCCGAGCAAACCAGTAGGATGCAAGCATCGGCACAATAGCAAAATTGCAGATAGGAGTCCAACCCACCACACCGTTTTACTTACCTGTGGATCGTGCCTATGCTTGCAACAGGCATCTCAGGTTTTCCATTGGCTCACAGATGTGTTGCTCTTCTCTAATGACTTGTGGGGTTTTGGGAGGTAATAGCTTTAGTTTTGGAGAAGGCAATGGCAAGCCACTCCAGTACTCTTGCCTAGAAAATCCCATGGATGGAGGAGCCTGGTAGGCTGCAGTCCATGGGGTCGCTAAGGGTTGGGCACGACTGAAGTGACTTAGCGCAGCAGCAGCAGCTTTAGTTTAGACAAATGTACCCAACTAGGTAGCCCTTGCAGTTTGACAGCAGTCAGGATGGCTAAAATTACTTCACAGGGGCCATTTTGGTAATAGTTGGTCTTCAGGGGAACCTCTCTTTCCAGGTTTTAAGAAGAACCTGGTTTCCAGGGTTTATTTGTGAAGGAACTGCCCCTTCCAGTGTGTTTTTAGTGGGGGCTGGCAGTGCCTTCTGGGCATAGTCATAGATTGCCTTATGAACTTGTCCTAGGTTAGTAATATACCACAGTGTCCAGCTCACGTCCACTTACTACACAATGTCAGTAGTAAGAAAAGGCCTCCCACTGGTCATTTCTGAGCTAAGCCTCAGACCACTCCTGGGGGCTACATGGACTCCGAGGACTACAAGAGGAAGCAAGTGTCTTGGCAGAGCTTTGCTAAGGTTTTCTTTAAAGTATGGTTCATTTTCTCCACCTTCCCTGAAGACTGGAGGTCTTCAAGTATGGAGGCCAAGAAGTATCTAGCTTGTAATCATTCCCTAGGGCCCTTGTGAGCCCCTGTGTGATTTTTGCCTAGCCCTGGAGGGGAAGTTCAAATCAAGGAATTATTTCTTTTTAAAAGGACTTAGACTTCAGTAGCCTTTTCAGGTAGAGTGGGGAAGGCTTCAACCCATCCTGTGAAAATATCAACAAATATACAAGAAGATACAGCCTCACCATGGGGGCATTTGGGTGAAATCTAACTGCCAGCCAGTCTTCCCTGTGTGTGTCCCTTGATATTGAACCGGCCTGAGTAGCAAAGGGTGGATTGGATGGGTTTGTGGGTTATTACAGGCACACAAATCGTAAGCAAGGGTTACTTGTTTTACTGCTCTTTGGAGCCCCTTTCCTGGAAGAGCCTTTTGCATCAAGCCCCATAGTGCATCCCTGCCACAGTGGGTGGCATCAGGCAAGCTCTTAGTGAGTTTCCGTTGTTGAACCTTAGGGATTCGAGTCTGGTGATCCTTCATACCAGCCTGTGCTTCCTTTCTCATAGCCCCATTTCTCAGCATTTTCTTCTTCCTGTGGGGAATACTGGGAAAATCTAGAATGTTCAGGAGGGCCAATCACTAGGGCCATAACTTGATCAGGTTCTTGTGGTCAAGCTGCCTGTTTTGCAGTTTGATCAGTTTTGCTGTTCCTGTGGCTCACAAAAGATCCATCCTTCAGTGGATTACTGCTACCTGGCTTGGGAACTGCACTGTTTTTAGAAAGTCAGAATTAAATCTTTATGATTTTAAAGAGAATTTCTAGCAGTTAACATTCCTCTTTGCTAAGTATTGGAGCAACCATACAGTTAACAGAATAAGTCTCAATTTTTTAATAGAGCCTGGTCACAGGTCATGGAGCACTTGATCTTTATTTAAGCATAGATTGCAGCAATACACTTCAGGGAAAACAAAAAAGCTTAGAATGTCTCTTTAATAACTCAAACTGCAGGAAGGAGCTATCTGGGAGGTGAGTTTTAGGCAGTAAATACAGATTATTTATGTAAGTGTAATTGATCATACAGGTTCTTTTAAATTGGCCGTGCTGGACTTTTTATAAGGATGTTTCAGACTAAACTTTTAAAAGATCTCTCAGGACCCAGGAAAGCCATACCAAGGGTTTATCATAGATTTTTTTCTAACAGATTTGAAAAAATTCTTCCCTTTCTGTGGTTTACCCCAAAGGACCTTGAAATTCTTGCCTTTGTTTGGAGGTGGGCTTCCTTATTTACTGGATAAAGTTCCTGGGAACCTGAGTTTCCAGTTTCTGGAGGGATGAGGTAGAGAGAAAATATAAATGCTTCAATTCTGCTTAGTGTTGTAATTTACCAAACTGCTGTAAATCATAAGTAGCTTTAAGGGAAGGGTTTTCTTATATATGGTGAACACAGAATAATAAGCTAATAATATCTCAGAAAAAATGAATAGATTATAACCATATCTATCAGTTTACTCAGTCCTATGTAATTAGCAGTTTTCTGGAGCCATCAAGTTTACTCAGTTCAGTAGTATGATATGAAAGTTATCAGAAACCTGTATGTGTCAAAAATCCCTTTCTATGAGTCTTCCTGAAATGAAACATTTTTGGTTTTTTTTAATTTACATTATTGAAGTACAGTTGATTTACAGTGTCGTGTTAATTTCTGTTGTACTGTGTATATATATATACGTATATACACACATTCTTTTTCATATTCTTCCCCATTATCCTTTTTCACAGAATGCTGTATATAGTTTCCTGGGCTCTACAGTAGGGCCTGTTGTTTGTTTATCCATTCAATATATAATAGTTTGCATCTGTTAATCCTGAACTCCCAATCCTGAATGCCCTGGCTTGGCAACCACAGGCGTGTTCTCTGTATCTGTAAGTCTGTTTCTGTTTTGTGGATAATTTCTTTGTGCTATATGGTATTTGTCTTTCTCCCTCTGAACGACTTCACTTAGCATGAAGATCTCTAGTTGCATCCACATTGCTGCCAATGGCATTATTTCATTCTTTTCGTGGCTGAGTAGTAGTCCACTGTATATATGTGCCATATCTTTATCCATTCATTTATAGATGAACATTTAGGTTATTTCCATGCCTTGGCTGTTGTGAATAGTGCTGGTGTGAACAGAGGTGGAGTGGCAGCTCTCCTGGTTATATCCCTGGTGATACCTACACTTGCTTTGCTGACTTACCTGGTATTTTCAAAAAGTTGCTTTCCGTTTCCAAACCTTGGACTTGATACAGTTCCCTGCCATGGAAGTGGGAGGAGCAGAGCAAAGTATTTGAAAATTTTCTAGAGTATGTGTGTGTGTACAGGCAGAGGTGATAACAGCTGGTATTCTGGATAGCTGCCTTTGGAAACAGCAATTTGAGTTGTGTGACAGTAAACAAACTTTAAATTTTATTTGCAAAACGGAGTGCTCTTTTCTAATTTCGAAAGGGCACTATATGGGGCAGTAACAGCCCTGCATCAGAGCAGGCTCTGGAATTAGACAGCTGTGCAACTTGCCATCTGTGAAGACATGGGCTAAGTTTTTTTCTCTCTCTCTGAGATATATATATATATATGAAATACTTTGCTGTATACCTGAAACTAATATAATGTAAAATTAACTAGAATTTAATAAAAAATAACTGATATCAAAAATAATATACACTATGGAGTAAGTCGCATTACTGTTATCAGTAGCAAATATTTATTAAGAGCCAACTTTGAACATCATATCACAATAAAACAAGACTTCATTTGTCCATGCTTTCCCCATCACTTACTGACCCCTTTCTCTCTCTCCTTCGCAAACAAACTCCCCCTCAAGAGCTGACCATGCTCTTCCCAATCCCTCCCCGCCCCCCTCTCACACTGTCTCCACCAGGCTCTCACGGCCATCATTCCATCCAAACTATTCTGCCGAGAGGACCAGTGACCTCCATGTCACCAAATCTAACGGTTCAGTGGTCATCTGTTCAGCAAAAGCTGGTTATTATCTTCCTCTTAATGAACGTCTTCTCTTGTTTCCAGGACCCCACACTTCCTCCGCTTTCCTCCTTCTGGGTTGGTTGTTTCTTCTCCAGTCTGCTTGGCTGCTTCCTCTTCTTCCAGACCTCTGTCTTCACTAATGGGCTTGGTCCTAGGTTTTTTCTCTGTCTGCCTCCCTCCTTCTCTCTCTCATTCCCTCCCTCTCACACATACAGAGCTGTACATATTTAACACGTAACTCTTCCCTTAACTGTACTCACTGCCTTGGTGACCTCCCGCAGCCCAATGTCATCACATTAGTCAGTGACAGAGCTGAGACCCAAATCCAAGCATTCTAATAGGAACATGCACTCTTAAACCATAGTCCTTTGACATAGATGTGTGTTCAGTAGGTTACAAGATGATCCACCTAATATGAGTCCATGTTTATCAGATATACAAATGAATTTATAAGAAAGGTTCCTGAAAGAATATATACCAAATATATTTGCACTGTTATCTCTGGATGGATATATTATGACTTGAGAGTTTATCTATATATTGCACATCTTCAACAATGAAAATATAGTATTTTTGTCATAAAGAAAACATTTTGACAGACTTAAAATTCAGGATTCCAGATAAACTTCATTTCATCATTCTCTGTTTCATAAATAATCTCATTCCATACACTTTTTAAGTTGTTCAACCATGATGTCAAAAATCACAAGGCATTTTTAGGGCAGATTTTTTAGTGTTTCCGGCAGAGACAGACGATGGAGCTACTACAGCCATATGTCTGATACAGCGCAGTGCTAAGTCCATTTTACAATGAGGATATAGAAAGTGTGTTGGTGAGTTTGTCTTAATCTCATAAAATGTTGTCTCAACAGTAGACACTCTTTTCCACATCCTAAATAGAAATTTCCTGAATATAAATACAAAAACCTTCTATGGTTTATATTGAGTAAATAGGAATAACTTTTTACTGCTTCACCAGTGTCTCAAGAATTTTAGATTATTCTGGAGATAAAATATAAGCATGGGCACATTTCCCTCTCCCTAAGAAAACCAGTGTAAAAGTAAGTGTATGTGTAGCTGCAAAGTCATGTCCGACTCTTTTGAGACCCCATGGACTGTAGCCGTCAGGCTTCTCTGTCCATGGGATTTTCCAGGCAAGAATACTGGAGTGGGTTGCCATTTCCTTCTCCAGGGGATCTTCCTGACCCAGGGATTGAACGCATATCTCCTGCACTAGCAGGAGGATTCTTTACCACTGAGCCGCCTGGTATGCCCATAAAAGGAAATACTTAAGGCTAAAGTGGCCACTGCTTGGTACTAAATATTGTATGATGCTGGCCTCCAACTGTTGAAGTGAGTGAAATGTCTAGCAGGCAAAAGAGGGGAGGAAGAAGTGCTTGTGTGTGGGAAAGGAGAAAAGTTTCCAGTTTCTGATTATTAAACTGCCTTATTTAGAGCTCTCTTTGAGCAAGTATTGGCACGTGGCCCAGGATGCTAACTTGTGACTGTTTGAGCTCTGCTGAAGGACTTTAAGGGAAGTCCTGATCTGTTGTCTGAAGTGGAAACTTGGTAAATTGTTTGTAATGGATAGGATGACCAAAAAAAAAAAAAAAAAATCCCATCTCCTTATAGCAACTTTCCCAGTCCTTCTATTTCCCAGATATTTTGTTTACTTGTCTACAGAATATAATGCAGACACTTCTGCTTTTTGCCATAATCCTTTCCTGAAAGCCATGTCTTCAAAGCATTGAAAGTAACTTCTACTTTTATCAGAAACATTACAGTTAGACTTTGCATTTCTGATAGAGAATGCAGAATAAGCAAAGTTTGATGTGACTAACACCATAATAGCACTCCGTTACCTTTGTCTGGCATTTTGCAGTTTTCTAAGGCACTTTCAATCAGATTGATTATATTCTTTGCAGCCAAAGATGGAGAAGCTCTATACAGTCAGCAAAAACAAGACCAGGAGCTGACTGTGGCTCAGATCATGAACTCCTTATTACCAAATTCAGACTGAAATTGAAGAAAGTAGGGAAAACCACTAGACCATTCAGATATGACCTAAATCAAATCCCTTATGATTATATAGTGGAAGTGAGAAATAGATTTAAGGGTCTAGATCTGATAGATAGAGTGCCTGATGAATTATGGACGGAGGTTCATGACACTGTAGAGGAGACAGGGACCAAGACCATCCCCATGGAAAAGAAATGCAAAAAAGCAAAATGGCTGTCTGAGGAGGTCTTACAGATAGCTGTGAATAGAAGAGAAGCGAAAAGCAAAGGAGAAAAGGAAAGATATAAGCATCTGAATGCAGAGTTCCAAAGAATATCAAGGAGAGATAAGAAAGACTTCCTCAGCGATCAATGCAAAGAAATAGAGGAAAACAACAGAATAGGAAAAACAAGAGATCTTTTCAAGAAAATTAGAGATTCCAAGGGAACATTTCATGCAAAGATGGGCTCGATAAAGGACAGAAATGGTATGGACCTAACAGAAGCAGAAGATATTAAGAAGAGGTGGCAAGAATACACAGAACTGTACAAAAAATATCTTCATGATGAAGATAATCACGATGGCGTAATCACTCACCTGGAGCCAGACATGTTGGAATGTGAAGTCAAGTGGGCCTTAGAGAGCATCACTACAAACAAAGCTAGTGGAAGTGATGGAATTCCAATAGAGCTATTTCAAATCCTGAAAGATGATGCTGTGAAAGTGCTGGACTCAATATGCCAGCAAATTTGGAAAACTCAGCAGTGGCCACAGGACTGGAAAAGGTCAGTCTTCATTCCAATCCCAAAGAAAGGCAATGCCAAAGAATGCTCAAACTACCGCACAATTGCACTCATCTCACACACTAGTAAAGTCATGCTCAAAATTCTCCAAGCCAGGCTTCAGCAATATGTGAACTGTGAACTTGCAGATATTCAAGCAGGTTTCAGAAAAGGTAGAGGCACCAGAGATCAAATTGCCAACATCCACTGGATCATGGAGAAAGCAAGAGAGTTCCAGAAAAACATCTATTTCTGCTTCATTGACTATGCCAAAGCCTTTGACTGTGTGGATCACAATAAACTATGGAAAATTCTGAAAGAGATGGGAATACCAGACCACCTGACCTGCCTCTTGAGAAACCTGTATGCAGGTCAGGAAGCAACAGTTAGAACTGGACATGGAACAACAGACTGGCTCCAAACAGGAAAAGGAGTACGTCAAGGTTGTATCTTGTCACCCTGCTTATTGAACTTCTATGCAGAGTACATCATGAGGAACGCTGGGCTGGAAGGAGCACAAGCTGGAATCAAGATTGCTGGGAGAAATATCAATAACCTCAGCTATGCAGATGACACCACCCTTATGGCAGAAAGTGAAGAGGAACTCAAAAGCCTCTTGATGAAAGTGAAAGAGGAGAGTGAAAAGGTTGGCTTGAAGCTCAACATTCAGAAAACGAAGATCATGGCTTCTGGTCCCATCACTTCATGGAAAATAGATGGGGAAACAGTGGAAACAGTGTCAGACTTCATTTTTTGGGGCTATAAAATCACTGCAGATGCTGATTGCAGCCATGAAATTAAAAGACGCTTACTCCTTGGCAGGAAAGTTATGACCAACCTAGATATCATATTAAAAAGCAGAGACATTACTTTGCCAACCAAGATCTGTCTAGTCAAGGCTATGGTTTTTCCCGAGGTCATGTATGGATGTGAGAGTTGGACTGTGAAGAAAGCTGATCGCCGAAGAATTGATGCTTTTGAACTGTGGTGTTGGAGAAGACTCTTGCGAGTCCCTTGGACTGCAAGGAGATCCAACCAGTCCATTCTAAAGGAGATCAATCCTGGGTGTTCATTGGAAGGACTGATGCTAAAGCTGAAACTCCAATACTTTGGCCACCTCATGTGACGAGTTGACTCACTGGAAAAGAGTCTGATGCTAGGAGGGATAGGGGGTGGGAGGAGAAGGGGACGACAGAGAATGAGATGGCTTGATGGCATCACCGACTTGATGGACATGAGTTTGAGTGAACTCCGGGAGTCGGTGATGGACAGGGAGTCTTGGCATGCTGTGATTCATGGGGTTGCAAAGAGTCGGACACGACTGAGCGACTGAAGTGAACTGAACTGAACTGAAGGCACTTTCACGCCTGCAACGCAGGAGACTTGGGTTCAGTCCCTGGGTTGGGAAGATCCTCTGGAGAAGGGAATGGCTACCCACTTCAGTATTCTTGCCTGGAGAATTCCATGGACAGAGGAGTGTGGTGGGCTATAGTCCATTGGGGTCTCAAAGAACTGGACACAGCTGAGCAACTAACACTTTCACATTTTTACTTCTTGCACACATGTAAATTAAATTGATTCTCTTGACACATCAGAGAAGACGATATTATTACCTCTATTGTGGAAATGGAGAAAATGGGACAGAGGAAGATGAATCAGCCAACTCAGGATTACTTACGTGGGAGATAATAGAGGGGCCCATCTTTCAGACCTTTCAGTAGAACCAGAACCAGAGGTACTTCGTTTCTTCCTCAAATCAACAGAAAACAGTTACCGCATAAATCGGCACACTCCCATCATCTTGAAGTTAATGTCAATTTCCTTGTCAAATCACACATGTATTTTTTCATAATCTCAAGGCGAATTAATCTCATCTTTACCATTCATTCTTTTTCTTATTAAATTTTTTTTTGTCTTTTAGTTCAGTTCAGTTCAGTCGCTCAGTCGTGTCCAACTCTCCGCGACCCCATGAATCACAGCACGCCAGGCCTCCCTGTCCATCACCAACTCCCGGAGTACACTCAAACTCATGTCCATCAAGTCCGTGATGCCATCCAGCCATCTCATTCGCTGTTGTCCCCTTCTCCTCCCACCCCCAATCCCTCCCAGCATCACTCTTTTCTAGTGAGTCAACTCGTCGCATGAGGTGGCCAAAGTATTGGAGCTTCAGCATCAGTCCTTCCAATGAACACCCAGGATTGATCTCCTCTAGAATGGACTGGTTGGATCTCCTTGCAGTCCAAGGGACTCTCAAGAGTCTTCTCCAACACCACAGCTCAAAAGCATCAATTCTTCGGCGATCAACTTTCTTCACAGTCCAACTCTCACATCCATACATAACCACGGGAAAACCATAGCCTTGACTAGACGGATCTTGGTTGGCAAAATAATGTCTCTGCTTTTTAATATGATATCTAGGTTGGTCATAACTTTCCTTCCAAGGAGTAAGCATCTTTTAATTTCATGGCTGCAATCAGCATCCGCAGTGATTTTGTAGCCCAAAAAAATAAAGTCTGACACTGTTTCCACTGTTTCCCCATCTATTTCCCATGAAGTGATGGGACCAGAAGCCATGATCTTTGTTTTCTGAATGTTGAGCTTCAAGCCAACCTTTTCACTCTCCTTTCACTTTCATCAAAAGGCTTTTTAGTTCCTCTTCACTTTCTGCCATAAGGGTGGTGTCATCTGCATATCTGAGGTTATTGATATTTCTCCCAGCAATCTTGATTCCAGCTGGTGCTTCTGCCAGCCCAGTGTTCCTCATGATGTACTCTGCATAGAAGTTAAATAAGCAGCCTTGACCTACTCCTTTCCCTATTTGGAACCAGTCTGTTGTTCCATGTCCAGTTCTAACTGTTGCTTCCTGACCTGCATACAGGTTTCTCAAGAGGCAGGTCAGGTGGTCTGGGATTCCCATCTCTTTCAGAATTTTCCACAGTTTATTGTGATCCACACAGTCAAAGGCTTTGGCATAGTCAATGAAGCAGAAATAGATGTTTTTCTGGAACTCTCTTGCTTTCTCCATGATCCAGTGGATGTTGGCAATTTGATCTCTGGTGCCTCTGCCTTTTCTAAAACCTGCTTGAACATCTGCAAGTTCACGGTTCACATATTGCTGAAGCCTGGCTTGGAGAATTTTGAGCATGACTTTACTAGTGTGTGAGATGAGTGCAATTGTGCGGTAGTTTGAGCATTCTTTGGCATTGCCTTTCTTTGGGATTGGAATGAAGACTGACCTTTTCCAGTCCTGTGGCCACTGCTGAGTTTTCCAAATTTGCTGGCATATTGAGTGCAGCACTTTTTGTCTTTACTCATACCCAAACTGTCTTATGCTTCCTTTTCCCCTTTTTCCACCATTGGTCCTTTTGAATCTTTTTCCACTCTAATAGCCACAATTTCTTTGTAAGCGCCCTAATCTATACCCACAACTTCCTCACAGAACCATACCTTCACCTTCTTGCCTTGACTGAAATCTGGCATTCCCCTAAGGACATCACTCCCCTCGAGCCCTGACAAACACTGCTTTTTCTGCCCTGCTTCCAACATGCTGAAGCAATCTGGAAGCAATGTTGGCATTCTCTAGCTTCTAACTGCCAGTCCAGTTGATTCCATTCTTACCTGTATGCACCTCCCCACCCTCCGCGCCCTTCTGAGTATCATGTTGTAACATGAAGCATAATCACTTTGCCCACCAGCTTCTTGGTCACTCCCTCAGATAAACAGAGAGCTTTAGCACCTGGCCCACAAATGCTGCCAAACTCCCATGTTATCTCAGATAACCCCAGCACCCATGATTCACAGCTTCTCACTCACCCAAAGGGACTGCGTTTGCCTCCATTCCTCTTTAACACAACTCATTCCTGTAGCAGAATCCCAACCTGACATCTTCCGGATGCTCTGAAAAAGCTAAACTTTAATGACTGTTCACAACTCTGAAAGCACCCGTCCTAGCAACTTTCACTCTCTCCTGACTTCTTAGTGATTTCTGTTCTTGATCTTTCTTTAGCGCTTTCTGTTGGATTCCCACCTTCACTTCTCTCCCTTCCCAGCATAAACCCCCAAAGCCCATCATTTCCCAGAACTGCTTCTGGGCACTCACCATGCCCTCCCTCTATTTTTGCTGTACTGCCAACTAACTTGCTATTGCCTGTGGTTATCTCAGTGGTTAAAGGCACGAGCTGGGGAGTCAGACTTCCTCAATTTCTACCATTTAGTAGTGATTCCATCTTAGACAAATCATTAATTTTTCAGGGCTTTCAGTTCCTCAGTTGGGAAATAATAATAGAGTACTTAGGGCCATCACAAGTTATTATGAAGATTAACTGAGATAATGTACGTGAAGTGCTTAGAATAGTATTATGCCTCACACCTAAGTGCTCAAAAATCTTTACTGTTATTACAAATAAACTGCTTGATGCTGCTGCTTAAAAGAATCACATAATTAAATGAATAAGTGCCAATATATGCCCAAATCTGCAAAGCAAAACACAAATCAACAAACATCCCCCTTTTCCACCTCTCTCCCTAGATATTGCCCACTGAAAGGAGACACTTGAGAAAATACCCTTGCAGGGCCTAAGGACCTCTGAGACATGTGTCTGTGCTCAGTCGCTCAGTCATGTCTGACTCTTTACGACCCCATGAACTGTAGCCCACAAGGCTCCTATTTTCATAGGATTTCCCAGACAAGAATACTGGAGTGGGTTGCCATTTCCTCCTCCAGGGCATATTCCTGACCCAGGGATTGAACCCATGTCTCCTGCATTGACAGGCGGATCCTTTACCACCTGGGAAGCCCAAGGACCTCTGATATCATCATTTTAATTATTTGTCCTCTTCATCAAAGGTAGATAGGATTAGCAGACTGACTAATTTCTTTTATTCTTAAGGCAATAACAAGAAGGATTTCATGTGACTACTTCCGAGAAGACAGACTAGAAGAAACAGGAATTGACATGAATAGACATCTCACAAAGGAGAAAACATAAATGGCTAAGGAATATGTTAAAAGATGCATATCCTCATTAATAGGAAAATGCAAATTGGAATTACAATGAAATAACATTGCATATTCCTGAAACTGGCAAAAACTAAGAAATTTAACAATGTCAGGTGTTGGACAGAATATTCTAATAGGCATATAAATGGTACAGTCACTTTGTGAAACATTGAGACATTATCTTGTAAAGCCAAATACTTATTCCATAGACTAGCCATTTCATCCCCATGAACCCCTTTGTCGTGGGTCTCAGGACAATGTTCAGAACCAGACAAAACTGCCAGCAACTCTATCCACTGATAGGAGAATGGATTAAATAGTGATATAGTGGTACATTCACACCGAAGAACATTAAACACACACAGAAATGAAATAGAGAAGCAATAACAACATGAGAGAATCTTAAAAACAATGAAGGGAAAAGAAAAAAGCATATCTCTAACAAGTGAATAGTATAATGACATTTTACATTTATCAATCCACTTAATTCTTCCCACATTGCTCTCATTTGACAAGTGAGGAACGGAAGGCCCAGAGAGTTTGAATAGCTTGCTGACAAGGGGAAGGTGCCAGGATCTAGCTAACATTTACTTCATGCTTACCACACCATGTACTTTCCTAGGTTATTATTTTATGAGAAATGCTCCACATAAAATGTCCTTTATTTAGTTTTTTCCTAATCTTTCTTCCAAAATCAACAGTGAGTTAGCAGTGAATTCACCAGTTTATCATATGCCTTTGCACTCTTCTCCTAACCCTATCACCAAAGTGCAAACTCACTGGATAGTTGGATCTTTACTTAAATGGTCTTCTGAACTATTTTCTAGATTTCTCACTTGGAAACAGAGTGTGACTCACTGTCAACACCCTAAAGCCCTAAAGCCTTGAACTTCCCTTTAGTCTACACTTTTCATAATGCCAGTAACTAAGAGGTCTGAAAATGAAGGAATTTTATTCCCAGGAAGCATTCACACACCACCCTGCCCTCCACACTAGACTTTATGTGACACTCCTAAGACTCAAAGGACGGAACTTGAGCAGCTAGAGGAAGGTCATTTCTTCTTGCATGACAATCTTAAGAATGATGCTTGTAAACCTGTGACTAAGCACTATATAGCAGGAAGGGGAGGAGAGCCAGGAATCCAAAACCTGAATTTTAATCTCAAGTTCTACTATTTTGCTGTACAACACTGGAAAATTCAAATTCTCTGGTGTTCATTTGCTTTAGTTATGCACTTTGTTCAGTCAGCCTTGACAGGCGTTTATCGAATGCATGGTACCCTGACAAACACTGGGACTGTAGGGATGCACAAGACCTTGTTAGCTACAGACGACCTCCCAGCCATTAAGGAGCTTTCTTTCCAGAGTGTAAACCTGTGTTATCTTGGTGCCTGAGATGGTTAAGCAGAGTGTGGGTAACCTTGTGGTGGAGATGTAGAGACTGGACAATGGTGCATACAATGGTTAAGAGCTTACATCGGGGGTCAGCATACAATGGTTAAGAGCTTACATCGGGGGTCAGTTATAACTAAATGTATCCTGGCTTTAACTCTGATGAACTCTGTGATTTCTGGCAAGTTACCTAACCTCCTGAAGAATCAGTTTCAGTTCAGTTCAGTTCAGTTCAGTCGCTCAGTCGTGTCCAACTCTCCGCGACCCCATGAATCACAGCACGCCAGGCCTCCCTGTCCATCACCAACTCCTGGAGTTCACTCAAACTTAAGTCCACAGAGTTGGTGATGCCATCCAGCCATCTCATTCTCGGTTCTCCCCTTCTCCTCCCGCCCCCAACATTTCCCAGCATCAGTCTTTTCCAGTGAGTCAACTTGTCGCATGAGGTGGCCAAAGTATTGGAGTTTCAGCTTTAGCATCAGTCCTTCCAATGAACATCCAGGATTGATCTCCTTTAGAATGGACTGGTTGGATCTCCTTGCAGTCCAAGGGACTCTCAATTGTCTTCTCCAACACCACAGTTCAAAAGCATCAATTCTTCGGCGATCAGCTTTCTTCACAGTCCAACTCTCACATCCATACATGACCACGGGAAAAACCATAGCCTTGACTAGACGGACCTTTGTTGGCAAAGTAATGTCTCTGCTTTTTAACATACTATCAAGGTTGGTCATAACTTTCCTTCCAAGGAGTAAGCGTCTTTTAATACATGGCTGCAATCAGCATCTGCAGTGATTTTGGAGCCCAAAAATATAACACTGTTTCCACTGTTTTTCCATCTATTTCCCATGAAATGATGGGACCAGATGCCATGATCTTTGTTTTCTGAATGTTGAGCTTCAAGCCAATCTTTTCACTCTCCTCTTTCACTTTCATCAAGAGGCTTTTTAGTTCCTCTTCACTTTCTGCCATAAGGGTAGTGTCATCTGCATATCTGAGGTTATTGATATTTCTCCCAGCAATCTTGATTCCAGCTTGTGCTCCTTCCAGCCCAGCGTTCCTCATGATGTACTCTGCATATATGTTAAATAAGCAAGGTGACAATATACAGCCTTGACGTACTCCTTTTCCTATTTGGAAGAATCAGTTTACTCATGTCTAAAACAGATAATACTATATATACTATATTACACTATATATATATATATATATATATACACTATACTATATATATATACTATGATTATACTATATTCAATTTGAGAATCAAATATGATAAATGCATATAAAAGGAGGTTGAGATTCATGATAAATAAATGTTACCTGTCCTCTTCATTCTCCTCTTCATATTATTATTGTTAATACATCATTTGTTTCTTCATAAGGCACTGTGACAGAGTTTGGAGCTTTAGACAGAAGGTGTCCATTGTCTTGCTTGGCTCTAGCTGGAGGATGGTACTTTATATGGATATTCAGATCTTGTCCCAAGACGGTTCCTGAAAATGTTGACCTGTTTTAACAGGATGATTACAGGCCAGTGCAAAGTGCAATTGATTTTGGAGGAGGTTATTTATAAATGTTCTGAAATATGAAAGGAGGTATAATTAATCATAGAATAAGCAAGAGGATACATTTTAAACTAAGGATGGGTCAGTACATTCTTTGGGGAGATGTTTAAATGAAGAGTGAAAATCATGCTGAATAAATTTGAGTTAATCTAAAAAACTGTGGTCCAGAATTATATCAGAAATGAATGATGAATATGATTATAAAGAAATTATAATTAACTTCTTATGTATTAAAAATGCATGCATTTCAAAAGTATAAACTGAGCAAAAATATTTGCTATATTTTGTCATTTATGTATATGACAAAGGACTAGCTTTGTGAATTTACTAAAGAAATCTTACAAATACATAAGATGGTGAGTAACTCAGTAGAAAAATGGATAAAATACTTAGCTTATTTAGGAAAAAAGACACAAATCTGGCCAATACATGTGACCCCATGGACTGTAGCCCACCAGGTTTCTCTGTCCATGGGGTTTCCAGGCAAGAATACTGGAGTGGGTTGCCATTTTCTTCTCCAGGGGATCTTCTAGACTCAGGGATTGAAACCATGTCTCCTGCATTGGCAGGTGAATCCTTTACCACTGAGCCACCTGAGAAGCAAAAATGATCTTGCTGCTGCTGCTGCTAAGTCACTTCAGTCGTGTCCGACTCTGTGTGACCCCACAGACTGAAGCCCACCAGGCTCCCCCATCCCTGGGATTCTCCAGGCAAGAACACTGGAGTGGGTTGCCATTTCCTTCTCCAATGTGTCAAAGTGAAAAGTGAAAGTGAAGTCGCTCAGTCATGTCTGACTCATAGCGACACCATGGACTGCAGCCTACCAGGCTCCTCCGTCCATGGGATTTTCTAGGCAAGAGTACTGGAGTGGCTTGCCATTGCCTTCTCCGAAAAATGATCTTACAGATATACAAATTCATATCGCACAAAGTTCTATATGTATGCTAAGTCGCTTAAGTCGTGTCCGACTCTGTGTGACCCCATAGATGGCAGCCCACCAGGCTACGCCGTCCCTGGGATTCTCCAGGCAAGAACACTGAAGTGGGTTGCCATATATGTATGGATGTTCACTAAGAATTATTTGTAAGAGCCAAAAAAATGTTCGTTAGTGAATAGTTGTTTAAACAATGACTGACCCATGCAATGAATAATGAGGTAAGTCTACATATATTGATTAAAAAATGCTGTTCATAGTACATTGTTAAATTAAAAAGACAAAGAACAGTGTGCATAGTATGGTTCTGTTTAAAAAAAAAGAAGATACAAACAAAGATATATGCATAGACATGCTCCAGAAGGAAACACAAGGAATTTCTGTGGTGGTTACTTCTGGGGATATAGGAAGGAAATGTTTACCTTTTACTGAATTCTCTCTGTACTGTTTGAAAACTTTACACGAATATGTTTTACTTTTATAATTAAAGAAAGAAACAAAACCTCAGCTTAAAAATTCTAAACAGCAAATGGGAACCATTGCAATGTCTGAAAGTAGTTTTCATCACTAAATATGTTGCCGCCTTAGAAGACGAACTTTCCTGTGCACCTCTCACGTCGTTAGTTGGTTCCTCCATTTGAGGGAAGCATTTCTTCGTTTACTTATCTAACCCTTAGCTGTGCTTGCTTTATGTCAGACACTATTTTAAGTGCCCTCATCATGATACAATCATGAGGTGGTTGTTATTATCCCCATAGTGAGGATCAGGAAGATGAGGCACATAGAAGTTAAATTACTTAACTAGGGTCATGTTGCTAGTAAGCTCTAGAACTAAGATTCAAACCCAGACTGTCTGGCTCTAGAGAAGCCATGCCTTAATCCATGCTTTTGTTGCTTTTGGAAGTCTTTAGAAGTTTGAGTTCTTGCCAGGTAATCTGGTCGTATGATCTGCTGAAAGGAACTTATGCCATGCATAGCCCCCAGCTCTCCTTGGGACACCCCAGGTCCAACCTACCCATATTTCTGACCCTTTGTAGGATCTAAGAGGGAAACAAACGCTGTAGGAGAACAAGACTAAGCCCTGCTGGGCATGGAGTAATAACAGGACCTTTTAGCAGCTCTCAAGGTCAACCCAATACCTCAACACAGCATATCTTTATAGAAATATTCTTACTGTTAATTGGCATCTTCAAAGATGAAAGTTGTTAGGTAAAATGTGCCTGATCCATTAGCCGGTAGAGACTGTTTAACCAAGAAGGACTGCTGTGGAGATTAAAGGCTGAATTGATCGGCTGAATTCCAATGTTTTCAACATATGTCAAGGTAAAGAGGATTTTTTTAGCTGGAGAGACATGAAAAGGCATGCCTTATCATCCAAGTTTGTTGAATGTGAATGTTCCTTGTAGGTGTTTCTTGTTTACCATTTTCTTCAGTATAACCTCAGAGTTGTATTAAGCTCTATCAAGGCTACTTTTTGTAACCCTAAAAGTGGATTGGTTGATGAAATGATGGGTTCTTGTTGATGGGTAAATAAGACACCAAGTTTATCTAATCATCCCTTTTCTTAAGCTTTTGGATTGCCCGTCATTCTAACAGATTGATGTTGAAAGCTTTCTCCACAGGCAGCAGGTTCTTTGGGTGTGCGTGCAGCCATTGGGCATCCCAGCCGGCAGCTCAATAAGGAAGACCAGTCACTGAGCAGAACTGTTTGAGGAATTTTGGGTGGTTCATTGTTCCTTGAGGATTCTGAAACTGGATGCACAACTCTGTGTGAGAAATAAGTGTTTTTCCCTTCCTGTGATTCATTGTGCATTGTGGATGGGTGCCTGGTGAGGGATATGTCATCCTATAGGACTGCCATGGGCACCAGAATGTCCAGGACAGGAACAAAACACATACTCATGGCCAAGGAGGAAATTTATTTAAGATAAGGTCCGGCACTGTTGTTTTTTTTTTTTTCCTTAAAGATGAGCATCATTTATCCTATAGAGATCTAGGTTTTCGGTGTGAAAAGGCTCTCAGGGAAGTGAACCTTCTGGTTATTAGTGGACCACCTAAACAATGAGACACTATTACTTTAGGTGGTACCTACTTTTGTGAAGATCCATAATGGCAGGGACAAATCAAAGTACTTAGAACTAATGGTTCCCTTCTGGTGATGGAGTAACAGGCTGAGTTCATTGCTGATAACATATGATTTAGTTTTGCCAAATCTTGATCCTGAGCTGTGCTGTTCAACATGGCAGCCACTGACCACATGTGGCTAGATACATACTTTAATTAAATGAAATTAACAAAAATTAAATTAAAAAACATTCAACTCCTCAGTCATCCAAGTCACATTTCAAGTGTTCAACAGTAGTATGGTAGCTAGTGGCTACCACAAAGGTCAATGCAAATTCAGGGGAACAGTTTTATTGGAGTAGAATGTTCTATTGAACAGCACTGATCTAGAAAATAAGTAGGTCTCAAAAGATAGTCTATCAAAAAACACCATTTGGATGCTTGATTGGTCACACCAGGGAGATTCTATCCAGTTTTTATTCTGAACCACTAGATAGCTGAAGGATTGATAGAAGGGTGGAGGCAGTATGGTTTTAGATTTGGGTGGGAACTGTAAAGCCCAATTTTTTCCGTAAAGATAACCTTCTGTTGGCAGATCACTGTGGGCACAGGTCATAGGCAAGTAGGTAGGAGGATGTTGAAAGGTTAGGGCTTACCCTGAATGAGGAGCGTGTGACCTGACTGGGCAGGAGGCGGTGTGCAAAGGTACTTTTGATACTTGCACAAAGGGCAAGTATGGCTATTTAGTTTCTGGAACTTCCTTTGGTTTCCGACCTCCTTACCTTTCTTTATCTGATTATATTGCTAAAAATAGGTTAGGCAACTTAAGAAGGTGAATCTCAGCTTTCTTTTCTGGTTTAAGAGATTCTCAATGCTTTCCTCAAAAGGAAAGTATTTATTATTCCTGTTTCATATGCCTCTAAAACTTTAAAAGGACTTAAGGAAAGGGAAATCAAATGAAGGCTGATAATACCTCTCACAAGAGTTCAGGATTTCCCCAGTGGCTTGTCACATAAGGGTGTAGCTAAGTCACTTTCAACAGTGGTGAGACATTTGGCTGCCATCTTCCATCTACGTCTTTTGATGTAGCCTCATGAACTGAGGAACTGGGAAGGAAAGAACACTGTCTGAGGTCTTCATCTTCAGGAGATAGGAGACAGGATGTTAAAGAAAACTGATCAGAGGGTAAGGTGTCTCTCATGGACGTTAGGAAGTAGGTCAAGAGAGAGATGTTAAAAAGAAAGTCACTATTGAAAGAACAACTAGGATTAAGAACAGAGAAACTAGCAACAGAGCCAGGAGGTGTCTCTAGTAACTATAACAGGAGCAGTTTTCATGAACTGAATAGGAGTGTGGGTATGGGGAACAAAGAGGGAATTTCCAAGGTAGCAATAAAAACATGAGCACTCAACCTTACTTATTTAGTCTTGGTTATTTCATTATCCTCTCACGCAAGTGAAAGCTCCAGCATGCAATAAATACCTGCTGAATGAATCCTCCGGAAAGAAAATCACATTGAATGCATGAATTCCTTTATTGAAAATATTGGGCTAGCACTGCATTACATACACTCAATATCCATAAATGAGAGGCCACACATGTCTGATTGGACAATACTGTTTTAAATAGAGAACACAGCATCTGAATATGCTCTCACAAGTATAATATCATGGACTAAACTAGGTAAGAGTGAACTATATGCAAAATGACCATTTTGTTAATAGCATATGGTTGCAAATGGCATAAATGGTAAACGTGATCATACTGAGACATTCCTGGAATCTCACACAGGCACATTATGTAACAAGCAGATTAATAAGGTTCAACTGCCAATAAGTTGTTAATGAAGAGTTCGCAATAGAACTTGGGTGAAAGTACACCCAGGCTACAGATTTAAGATTTTATAGCATTCAAAGAAACTTATATGGAATGTGAGTGGAGTAAAATAATTGTTGATCTGACAGGAGGCCACATGGCAATTTGTTTGTTCTCTTTTATAAATAGTCTAAAGTAAGAGAATAAGCTAAAGGAAGTATTCCGCCAGCTTAAAGCCAACATTCTAAGCACTGTTTACATTTTTAAAATGCAGGTCTATAAACTACTACTTTCTATTAATTTTTCCTTTCAAAGATCACTGGAAATGTAATTTATGACAGACAACTTTCTCAGCATTGGCTATTACTTGACATTTTTTTCCATTAGCAGTCTTTGGCTTTTGTAAAAGTTTGACAATCAATAATACTTGTTAAAATTTTAACAAGGTTTTATTAGTACCTTTCATAAAAGAGTGTTTAATGATGTGAAAGTGAGTTGATATTTAAAAACTGCTTTTTACTTTTTATTCCAATTGTGGTATAAATGCATTTCTTTGCATTGAATTTTTTTCAAATAAAAGAGTGTAGAAACCAAGACAATTGGGATAATGGACATTTTTCATTTGATATAAAATATACAGAAATTAAAATATTCAGTCTCATTTAAAACAGAAGCCTGTTAATGTAAAAACTTGGAGAAAATTATGCAAAAAAATCCAATAAAAATACAATTTTTGTGACTAACACATGAGATTTTATAAGAAGCAAAACATTTCTTTTCAAAAGCAGGGTTCTAAATCCAGGATCATAAAAGTATATATTACTGTAAATATCAATTTATGACTGTGAGAAATGGCTTATTCTTCTTTACACAATTATGTTCAGAGTAAATAACTAAAAATGGACCTTTTCAATGACAAAATGGAAAGATGGCCTACAACAGTCAAATCAATAAACATTGATAATGAGTTTTTAAAAATTCAGAATTCTGTATGTGTATATATATCTGTGTGTATATATATATGGACATTAAGCAGCACATACATATACAGATCACCCTAAACAATCAGGGCAAAAAAAATTTAATATAAAACTATATAAATCAAATGGATTTGTTGCCAAAACAGCACAAAACGTATACATTTCTTTACTTCAAGATTTGACACATTAAAAGAAAAAAATTGCCAACACATTTCAAACAATATACTAGAAATAATAAATAAAACAGTTTTAAAAAATCATATATTCCCTTTAAGTGCTGTGCACTTTCAATTTTTCTAAATGAGACTAAACTTTTCAATGGCAAACAATAGTATGCTGTACATTTTGGTAATGAAAATTATGTTGATAAATATACAAGGAATGTATATACTTCTACAGTATTTTCTTTTTCACAGTTACCAAAAATAAAAATTGCATTCAACTCACATCTATAAATATTCTGACTCCTCACTCTGTGGGTCTGAAGAAGTGAGAGTATAAAGTCTTTCATCGACCTGAACTTCCAGTTCCTTCTTCATCGCCTGCCTCCCACATGTCCCTTTCAGAGTCTCTCTGCACTGCAGCTGCGCTCTGAGATGATGGCAGAAAGAAAGCACTACGATGGGATGAGGCAGTCCGGGCTGGGGCTTCGTCTTCCAGCTAGCTTTAGCAGGGCTGACCGAACCCAGTCTTTTAAATGTTCTATTTTAAGGCAGTCTAAATTTCACTCGAATGTCCATACCTCAAGGTCTTGAACTATGAAGTCTTCCTTTTTGGAAAGAATATCATTATTAAAAGTGCTGCAGGAGTTGCTCCGTCCATGGTATAAGTCAGCATCTAACCATAAGCCAAACCGTCCCCTAAAAAGGTTAAAAAAGCAAAATGGGGAAAACATCTCAATTTTATGGACACACTTTCTGTCCTCCCTTGTCCCAACTTCTTTCTTTTATGCTGTAGTCAAAACCCTAAACTGCTTATAAAACATTTCCTTTATTTCATTTAGATGACCTGTCTTTCAGGTGGTCCCTCATTTGGACACATAAATAAGTCATTTTATCTTCAATTCTTAGTGTCATGTGTGTTAGACCACACTGTCCTAAATAATCGACTAACAACACATGGACTAACTACAATCAGCTGACACCAAAGTTTCAGTTACCTGGATTAAAACAGACCCACTCTGGTCAAGCAGTAAATTAATAACAACAAAAACCTTACCCTCCACCACCAAGTTCCAAAGAACTTATGTCTCCATTGATAAAGTATGAGTTTTCTCCACTCCACTTAAAGACCTTAGGTAGAAACACAAGACAAAGAGAGATCAGACATTTCAATCTGGAAAATTAGCAAAGAGGGAGGGGACCACCCATAGGCTGAGGGAGCTCCTGACTTCTAGACCTTTCCCACACCAGGATGAGCTCTCCGAAGGGGTTACAAGGCAGGAAAGGTCTCTCACACACATGTTGGCTCTGACCTGCAACTCCACCCTGGATCTCAGAAGTTCATACAAAAGTTCCCAAGGCCCAGGAAGGGAACCAAGCAGTTTCTGTGCTGTGGTCATGAAGTGCTGAGCAGGCTAGAGTGAGGCCAAGTGAGGTTATGGGATGGGACGTCTACCGCTCCAACCACAGCCCCCCACCTCCAGCCCCACCCACCCTCCTGACACCATGACACTAGGACGTCAGTATTCCTTCCATCAAGGTACCTTGAAATGGGGGCTAAATGTGTAGAGAAAAGTTTCGCCTGTGCCATAATAGTGATCACTGAACTTGAAAGGATGAGTCGCATATGCTCCAAAGATCTGTCAAAAGAAAACAGAAATGTTAGCAGCTTTCAAACACAAAACTCTCAAAGAAAGCCCTTCTGAAATATTTTAGCATAATCCTATTCTGAGGTTTCATTATATCTCTTTCAGTAAGATTATTACGAAGAGCAATACTAAGTCAGAGTTTCTAAGTAAAAAAGACCACCAACCAACAAATAAAATGTCCCTGGTTCTTACAAGTACCCAAGGGGCTTAGAGAACTTATTGGTCAAAGGTCAGAAATAGCTTCAATTTAAAAAGACTTCCCAAGTCCATTGTAGAGACAAAAGTCTTCCAGTGAATACAGGTGACAGACTGTATTCACTAAACAACTACAACATACATCTTGCACACAGAAATGAGTGGTTGAGAGAGTGAGGGCCCGTCTCTGATGTGTTTTATAAAGTAGAATCATGGTCAGATATTTCCCCAGAGAAAATAAATTTTCCTCTCTGTTGATTCGTAAAAATGAGTTTTCAATATGCTTAGTAGAACTGTATCCTTAATGTGACTGATCCAATACTTCTTAGTTCAAAATGACTTTTAAGAAAAAAAGTAACAATTCCATAATACTGTGGGCTTTCAAGGTGGTTTAGATGTATCTGAATCAATGATTTTGTCTATTTTTTCCTGTTGGGGTTGGAAGGAGAAGTGTTTTCAGAATGACCATCCCACTGCTTCAGCCTGTTATCCGCCTCAGGTCCCAATCAGTATTTGCAGGGGTGAAGACTGGTAAAAACGAGCATATATATTCTGGAAATGTCCCTAGGTGATTCTGATATATCTTCTCCAAATTCCACTTGAGAAACAATGCTTCAAATGGAGTCTATCTAGAAAATGTCTTATAATTTTTCAAAATAATTTAAATCTGATTATTATCACCATGGAATCTCTGCTTCAGTTCCCAGCTCCTTGAAATACTAAAAATTAGGCAGAGTAGAAGTCTTGAAACTCTTTCTAACCCATGTTCCTCATACCAAAATCTCTCCGCAGAGCTGCTAAAAACAAAGAAAAAACAGTAACGAATTTTCTTAGCAATCACAGAAATTTGTTTAAGCACTGGAGATAGGATGATACTAAGAAATGACTGTTAACTTTTTGGATATACAGCATTATGGTTATGTAAGAAAACATTCATTTTATTTTTTATATTAATTTATTTAGAAAGAAGTATAATATGTATATAATTGTATTGTTGGATCTATAGCATCTAAAAATTTAATATATTTGACAATAATAGAACAAAGGAATCTAGGGAGGGGAAGGAAAATAGCCAGAAGTGGTAAAAGGAGGGTTAGTATGACAAAACCTATAAATGCATAATTGCTCTCCTTCTTCTCTCAACTTTCTTAGTAGATAAAAATTACACAACTATATAAATAACAGTTTATTGTTGACTTTGTAATATATATCAATGGTATACCACAAAATTACTATAAAAAGTGGAAAGATGTAATAGAACAATATAGGAATAACACTTCTATACCTCACTGGAATTAAGTTAGTATAAATCAGACTCTGTTAACTGATGATTGCTCTATTATTTTCCATAGTGCCTTGTGGTATAAATTACTCCATGGTAATTCTCATTCCCTTTGCCAGGGCAGTTTCCTTGGCTAGTCTATGTGATTTATCCTGACTCGAGGAAGGCTCTCCTCAGCTGTCTCTTGCCCTGGTTCTTTCTGGAAGGTCTATAGCTTAGTCTGCTGCCTTCATTCTGCTACTAGCCTCCTCTTAATTGTTTACCACCACATTTGTATTGTTCTCTAGACTTCCTTTTAGCTTGAACTTCCCCCATGTTCTTCTAAATAATGTCTGGTCCTTTGGGGAGAGCTTCTGAGCTGTATGCTTTATGGTCTGTCCATTCACCTGGAGCTGGGAGCTAGGGACTTGGCTTTGGAGATGCGAGCTGGACAGTGGTTCGCTTTTCTCAAAGGTACAATCCTGTTTTATGAGCAGAGTGCTGGGCAGGGGCAGTAGCGACTGGTCTTGGCTCCCCTCTCCTACGTAACTTCTGCTCTGTGCTGAAGCAAGGGCAGTAGAGACCCCTGTATTCTCAGCCTGCTGCGCTGAAGGTAGACCAACCGTCCTCCGAGAAGGGGCCGGTAAGGGGAAGAGCGCCCCCTACCTCCGGGCTGCCCTTGCCTGCAATTCAGACTCTGAAGCTGAATGGTGGGTAGGGGATAAGAAATGCTGAGGACCTGCCTGGGAGCTGGGGTTGATGGATCCTCATCTTCTTGTCCACGCGTGCCCAGAACAAAGCCTGTGTCTGAACAGGGACTGGGGTCAGCGGGCAGGGGGGCTAGGAACAAGTGCCACGGAATCTCATTGTTATTATCGAGATTTATTAGATATTCTTTAAATGAATTTTCACTTGCTGTATGCCCTTAGGACAATATCCAGAGACTTTAAGTGATTATTGTTTTTATAATTCCCATCAGTAATGGCTGTTTCACTGGGGATTGGTTCTGTAGAATTCCTCATGCCTGCCAGTCTGCATATGTAATGCTTTTATATTAGAATTGTATATGGTTCATTTCCAGAAAAACATACAGATGTTGTGCTATTCCCAAACACAGCAGAGCTGCATCCTTGCCTTGGGGGTAGATGGGATGGGGAAAGCAGATTTAGTGTCCAGCTGCCTTCAAATAACACAAATACCTTCAGGGGGATAACACCTCAGAGACAAATAGTGTAATCTTCACTAACAGGCAGGCCTCCTTTACATACCTTCTGATAGGAAGCTGAGTAAAACCATGTATCATCAAAACCTGCTCTGTGAGGCCAACAGATTTCCCAACAAGTTTGCTATCTATTAGTAACTTAACAGGAGAACTAATCTATACGTACAGTGCAGGTTTGTGTATGGTCTAACCCCATCTAGCCCTATCTCATCTAAAACATAGCACCTAACTTTGCAAACATTTCACTAAATCGCCAAGTAAATTCCATTTTAAATCTTTGTTGTTATTATTTAAATTTGTTTTACCTTGCCTCGCTCTACTATTCAGCTTGGACTATGATTAAATAAAGTATTCTCAATATGTAAATAACAGTAGGAACAATGATAATAGTTAACCATTCCCCACAACTCTTAATCTATAATTATACTGTAACCTACTCACAGGAAAGATCACAGTTGAGACAGACAGTGCCTTTAGTACTGCCATCACTCATTTTTCCCAAGACAAATTATGACAGCAAAAATCTATTTCCCCTAAACTGACCCTAATTATATGGCTTCTCAGCAAGCTCCTCAATGTTTAATAGTGCCCCACACCTAACAGACACTCATGCATTTTCTGAATGGATGCATAAATAAATGGTTGTCAAGTGAACCCTGCTTCCAAATGCCAGAAACAGAGAATGATGATATCTACATCTTAAAAGAGCGAAGAAATTTCTTCTTGCTATAATACAGACCAAATTGAAATGGTCTTGAAAGATGAAAAGCAAACTTGAAAGATTTCTTCTTTTTGTAATGCAGAAGTCGGCCTGGATGGTATAGAAAAGAAACCTGGACAGATTCCGCTCAAACTCCCAGCTGACTGAGCCAAGAATTATTAGTGTAGGGTAGATGGGAGTAATATCTATTAACAGATTTCATCAGGGCCTCCAAGACCAAGAGGGGTGAAACAGAGATGAAAGTGAGAGAGATGAAAGTGTAACAAGCAGTGGCCCACAGCATTATCTCCTGTTTCGTAACAACCAGGCCCATACGGTCCAGCACATCATGTGCCTGACCGGCTCTCCATCTCAGGAGCTACGCAGACAAGGTTGGTGGCCACTACCTCAGCTACCTGAAAAGAGTTCTGGGATGGCACTGAAACTTCTTTCTGCCACTATCTCCAAATCTCGACCTGAATTCTTCCAACTTCTCCAGTTTCAGCTCGCAGGATATCCCTGTAGCTTCCTACTCTATGATGAGAACAGGGAAAACTGATGCGACTCTATTTGGAGACACGCTCCATTCTCTTTTTTAGAGATGCATTCGGAAGTAAGTAGGAGGTAAAACAACATAATAATTGGAGATGTACTTCAATTCTTCAGGAAAGAAAAGAACGGAGTGTCTGTGGCAAAATCCTGCTAACTGCGGTCTGGCTGATGGGAGTTCATTGCATCAGTCTCTCTCCTGTTGCGTAGGTTTGAGAAACTTCATTGAAAAAATGTTTCTCTGTAAAAGGAATAAGCCTCACCTGATTATCCATATCTTTGATGACCAATAGGACAGGACTGTCTAGTGCTGCTGACTTCCGGTAGAGAGTTTTCAAGCTGGTCCCATGCTCTAGCGTGCTATATGCGAGTCTCCATGGATACCCCTGCACCCTTGCTGGAAGGCGTCGGGCCAGCTGTGAATCCAAGGATGGAGATGTAAATATACAGGATGCCTGAAAATCATCACTCATGAACTTGTAGCACCAAACAGATGCCTGTGGCTCAAACTCAAAAATCACATGACTTTCCACATTGTTCCCCTTTACTCTAGCAAACACTTGCCACTATAAACTGAGAAGGCAAAACCATCATTGCTTGACGTTGTTTACCTTGGCAGGGATGCTCCCCAGAGCATGTATTCCCTCTCAGGGATGATGCTGAAGGGTTACTGTGCCACTATACATTTGAAGGTAGAGCACCGAGCTTGATTAAGAGGTATGAATTAGACTCATGCTGTCTTCTGTACACTTCAATCTGTATTTTACCAGCTGATCTTTCTAAACATGCCAAGGCTCAGAGCTGTTACTGACAACTGAAGAGTCCCACCAAACTGAGCACAAGAAAGCACGGGTATTTTATGCCAGTAATGAGATGTAGTTTGTCCATCTTGCACTTGTATTTTTCACTAACTTTAATATTTAACTTGATTTTGGCTGTCGTAGGGCTTCCCAGGTGGAGCTAGTGGTAAAGAACCCGCTTGGCAATGCAGAAGACGTAAGAGATGCAGGTTTGACCCCTGGGTCAGGAAGATCCCCTGGAGGAGGGCATGGCAACCCACTCCAGTATTCTTGCCTAGAGAATCCCATGAACAGAGAAGCCTGGAGGGTTACAGTCCATAGGGTCGCACAGAGTTGGACACGACTGAAGTGACTTAGCACAGTAGCTGTCATAAATATCAATAACGCATATCTTTTAAAAAATACAAACAACGGAGGCTATGTAAACTGTTGAAGTCCTCAGAATGCTTGGCATAGTTCTCGAATCAGCATGAACTCTGTCTCTGTAACTGCTTGGTCATGTCACTTAGCTTTATGGGCCATCACAGATGCTTTTATAAATTGAGGGACTTGAACTTGGTCACTCTTTAAGGTCTCTGAATTTCACTTTCTAAGCTGATTGATGGGGGAAGTACAAGACGTCCTTTCCTAAAGTTCAAACTCAAGCACATAGTATTTCATGAAAACGGAATTAAGAGATGCTCAGGAAATAGAAAGTAAACAAAACAAAACAAAACTAAGAGAAAGGAAAGTTATTCCTAGTAGTAATAGATGGTTTTCATAAAGCAAGTTAAGTGTACTTGCTAGGTGATGTTTACTGAGCCTGGTCAATTAAAACCATCGGAACTCTGAGATACATGATCCTTTTAAAATATGTTAGGACTATAATAGGACACTTCAAACATTATTCTGAAGACAAGAAATGGCTTTTTGCTCAGGTCTCGGGAAATGGATGTAGGTGTCTGGCCAAGTCCTCCTTCTCCAAAGAGGGTGGCAGGGACACTGTCTTTCTGAAACAGGGGGCCTTGGTCAGGCTGTTGGGGTTTTCCTTTAAAACTGGACTCACTCTCCACCCCAAGTGAGAAGAGCAAATGGCTTTAAGATTTGGAAGGCCCCTACCCGCATCCCCGGGAGAAGCACCTGCTCAACGTGCATGTTCTCCAGCAGCGCGCTGTGGGGCTGCAGGGTTGGCAGGGCGGCCTCGTCCTCGTCTTCGTAGTAGCTGCACGTGCTCTTCCTGCGTTTTGCCTCCTCGACCGTGATGATCTGAAACAGAGAAGCCAGGCAAACCAAGAACAATGATATTCTGGCTTTTCCTTCACCTGCTGTTAACAAAAAGGACCTCAGGTACACGACTGCCTGTAACCAGCAGGTTTAGCAGCAGGACATAAATTGAGCCAAGACTCTTGAGGGGAATGGCCAATTATAATCTCAATTTCCGAGAAAATGCAGAGTTTAACACAGTGTGGCTGCAACACTTAATATGTACAAATTAAGTCACACGTTTTCCAGTTTTGTTAATCTTGGTCATCAGGTAAGAATTATGTATAATTTCACAAGCGATTCATACCCTTGAAATGCCCTAAATGATTCTCCATTAGCCTACACCTAAACTTGAATTATTAAGGGGGTAATTAGAGATCATACTATGAGTAAGTCTTCTATAAATAGGGAAATTGGGAAGATTAAGGATAGCTTTTTAATCAAGACTCCTAATGTTTCCTCTCAAGGCCAGGCACATAGCAACCAACAAGCAATCATAGCAACAGCGAAGGATAACATCTATGGAAAATAACAAAACAAAGAGGCATCAAGCTTTAGTCTAAATTATAATTATGTTATGATTCTTTATGGACAGTTCAGAAGCCATCAAAGTAGTATTTCCTTCAAAGCTGAGAACAGAAGCATGATGTTGGTACACACCATTTATTTCATTGTAAATACACTTATCAGGTACCAGATTCGAATCTTTTCGCTTTCTGCCTCTCTGAAAATCTGGATAAGTCACCAAATTATTTTGAAATTGAAGGGTATAGAGAGAAGGGAACTAATACACTAAAATACCTGAGTACAAATAGGAACGATTTTTGCATTATAGAGAAAAAGCATGTATGACCTCAGTGAAAAGTTGCCAGATAGTGACTACTGAGTTTCCAGAATGCTGTCCCCTCAGCCTGATTTACAGGTAAGGAAATTGGCCCTTAAATTTTACCGTTTTCTAAGGGGTATTTACCTAAAGAACACACTGTCAAAGAATCACAAATTCAGCATTTTAAATGTGTTAAGTAAAGCACATGTTTGGGGGGACCTCTGCATTTAACACAAGTACAAAATGGGGCTGCAGAATGAAAAAATAAAGTGTGGAATTTTGACTCCAAAGGGAAGGGGCAAACCACACCAGTGTCTCTCCAAAGTGAATAAAAGACCTGCTCTGGCTGAGAGAGCAGCCTGATCCTTTCTAATTAGAAAGCATTTCAAAACATCTGAGTGGCGGAGGGCAGAGGGTCCGCGGGCACCTGATTAGCTACCAGGACTCCAACATACCTTCACAAAAGGCTCTTGGTCCGGTCTGGCATAATAGAAAATCTGAATGTCCGGAGGCAGTCTTCGGACTCGCATCCTGAAGGGGTGGGAACTGCCTGCTTGCTCTCTGAAGAGGAACAGGTTTTTTGCCTGTCTGCCTCCACAGCACTGTTACAGCCACGCGGAGCTACAACTGCTTATGCAGTATCTAGTTTCCTGCATGATTGAGTTTCTGTTTCCCTTAGGAGAGCTTTCAGTATTTCTACAGGAACACACCCAAATTAGGATTTCGAGCAAACACACACTTCCTGTTAGGCATAGCTGTGAGGCTGTAAAATGACACTTTCACCTTTGAAACGGTGGTGGTTTCCTAACAGCACAACAAAACCTCATTGTTGCGTGTTTTTTTTTCCCCCTTCTTCTTCATCTTGTACTTTTCTTCCCAACTGTCCTCCGGCTGCCTGAGCTAGCTTTTTCTAGCCCTGCCTTCTCAGATTTTTTTTTTCCTGCATCTTCTCTGAAGGGAAATCTCCATTTTAAAACTTTGAGTGAGGGAGGTGAGAGGGGGGTTCAGGATGGGGAACACATGTACACCCGAGGTGGATTCATGGCAATGTAAGGCAAAACCAATACTGAAAAATAATTAGCCTCCAATTAAAATAAATACATTTATATTAAAAATTTTTTTAAAAAATCTTTGAGTGTGCTCGCTGACATCAGTTTGAATCTCAAAGGAAAGATGAAAAGGAGGCTTTACCGGAGGTAGGTTCATTACATTTAGAACAATGGCATTTCACTTCAAGACCCTGTTATGTTTGTTGGGTATGAGAGACGTCAAAGAAAGGAAGAACATCTGGTTTATATGAAGCTGAGAAAAATGTTACTTTAGATTCGGTTTTTTGAAAGAGTTGGCAAAGTAATATTTACCCTTTAACCTTTCAAAATATTAATCTTAATGACAAATAAGCATGATGAGTCTTCCTCTACTGCCCAGATGAGATTTCTAGGGGTTGGAAAGAAATGCAGATCACCATTGGATCAATTTTCCAGGATCTTTCTGTGAGTTTTCTAGGTCAAAAAATGGCCTTTTGGTCTCCGGTACCCTTGGGGGATTGAGTGCTACTACATAGATCATCCCAGGGGTCATGAGACTGTGGAGGATATTTGGTGACCAGTCTCAGGTTGGCCAGAACTTATTCTCAGTGGACACAATCTAGGGCAGAATCACTTGGACTCTGTGCCAGTGAGCTGGCATGCTCTTCAGTGCCTGATGCTTCATGACAGCTAACATTTGCTGAGTGCTTTCTATGTGACCCCAAGTGCCAGCTGCTTTGCAAGGCATGACACAAGCAATTACAATATATCATTTGTCAGCTTTTCAAATTAGCAGAACTTTTAAGAAAGGAATAATAGTTAATAAGGCTTTCTGTTAGCAGAAGCACAGTGAGAAGGGTATTCCTCACATTTCTGGCAAACTGTCATTATATACAAAATTAGGAGACTTAAAAAAGTAATACCCTTATGCTAAGTAATTTCACTTTCAGGAAATTAGGAAAAGAGTCAGAGTTACACATCATCTCATCCTTCTGAAAAACTTGAATGAACACAATTCCTACAAGTGGCAGAACTGTTAAATTTTGATTGTGGTTTAAAATATGTAACCATTAAAACGAGGCTTCAAAATCTTTAAATATGATACAATTCTCACAAGATGTCAGGTAAGAAAAGCCAGATACCAGAGTATACATAAAAATGATCCCATTTTGCAAAAAGTAAAAGACTCACTCTCCCTACCCTTACCCCCTAGAAAAATACTCTATGATAGAAAGTGTTCAAAAAATGTACAAAAGTGTTGTGTGGTTAGATATTATTTTTAAAATGTTCTGCATTGTACTTTTCTATAGCATTCAAATTTAATATAATAAGCAGGTATTTTATAAAATTAGGAAATAAAGCTTATTTAAAGAGCTTGGTAAGGAGGGTGGACTGGTGGTTGGGTTGGCTGGAGGTGCCCTTGAAAGGATGCAGACAGCTGACTAGGGCAGAATCAACAAATTCTAACTAGAGATGACTTAGGATGAAAGAGAAGGATCTGGGATGATATTTAGGTTTCTGACTTGGGGCACCACTAATTAAGACGGGAAGGCATGAGGACAAGCATGCTTGGGGGAAGGATGACGGGACTTTATGGACATGCTGAGGATCAGACACCTGTTAGGGGAGTGAAGGATCCTCTTCCCCACCCACGGAGGAGAAGCAATGGGATGCCAGGGGCCCGGCTTTAAGGCAATGCTAGGAAGCCGAGTCTGCTCCTACACGGGAAGGAGCCTGGACAGCATTCTCCTCCTCGCTGTACTTTTGGACTTTCTTGTCCATGTGGCAAGAAACCGGATAACAGTCCAGTCACCTCTGTCTCCAGGTATCTTTCCCTTCCATGTGCCCCAAGTGTTAACGAGAGCCCGAGGGGCTTGGAGGAGGCCACCCCATTTCTTCCTCTTCCTCCATCCCCTCTTCTCTTCTTCCTTTTCCACCACAGGTCTAGAGACACACCTTCTAGAGGGATGTGCGCTCTCTTTCATCCTGCTCAGTGGCTCGGTCTGAGAGGCTCACTCAGGCCCACTCGACTCTAGACCGGGAGCAGACTTTTCTCTCTCCGCATGCCTCCTTAGCGCCCTTTTCTCTGTCTGCTGGTGGGCACAGCCGCTTCTCCCACTGGAGCTGTCAGGAGCTGAGATTCGGGGTTGGGATTAGTGGAAAGAGGCAGAACAGCCTAAACGAGGGCTGCTTCAGTTCAAGATATCCAGACCTAGTCAGGAAAGGACTGAATTTCCAAGGCAACTGAAACCCTCTCTCCAGGGCTCCATACTGAGGCAAGAGACCATAGCCTTTAAAAGAAAATACACCTTTCCTAGCTCTGCTTCCTCTGTGCACATATCCCATGGGGGCCGCTTGGGCACAGATGGTTAGGTGAGGAGGACAGGAATTGATAATCCTTGATGCCTGCCAGTGTCACACCATCTCTGCCTCGTGGAGGCCTAGGGGTGCCTGTGGGGCATCTATGTGCTTGAGAGAGGCAGCTTGGAAAGAAAGAAGCATTTGAAGCAGACATGTGGGAATCTGCAGCATAAATCTCAAAAGCTGAGGAGCTCATCCAAGGAAGATGTAATAGATGAGAAGAAAAAAGAGTCAGAGATAAACCCTTGGGGAACACCATGAGAAAAGGAACAAGCAAAGTATATTTGGGGGACTTGCCTGGTGGCCTAGTGGTTAAGAACCTGCCTGCCAACGCAGGGGACGTGGGTTTGATCCCTGGTTGGGGAGCTAGGATCCCACTTACCCCAGGGCAGCTACATCCACGAGCCACGACTACTGAGCTCATGTGCCACAGCTAAGACCTGACACCGCTAAATACAAAGAAATATTTTTTAAAAAGTATACTCAGAAAAGCTGGCCAGAGATAGAAATAAAACAAAACAGAAATGATAAGAAAAGCCAAGGGAAGGAGAGCCTAGTATGCTTGTGCTGTGCTGCGCTAAAGTTGCTTCACTTGTGTCTGATTCTTTGTGACCGCATACACTGTAGCCCGCCAGGCTCCTCTGTCCTTGGGATTCTCCAGGAAAGAATACTGGAGTGGGTTGCCATGCCCTCCTCCAGGGCATCTTCCCCACCCAGGAATCGAACTTGAGTTTCTCACATCTCCTGCGCTGGCAGGCGGGTTCTTTACCACTAGCGCCACCTGGGAAACCCTATTTTTAATCAGTGGTTTCAAACAAGAAGCTTAGGAACAAGAAGACAAACATGCAAACGAGTCAAGTGCTGGGCCACAGACCACAGAGCTAGGACAGGGGGCCGAGGGACACAGGAGGAGTGGCCGACTGAAAGCCTCGCAGCAGCGACCAATGAGTGGGACCCTTGAAGGATGACAGGAGCCTGCCACAGCAAGCCGTGTGTGTGCACGCATCGGGGCTGGAAGTGCGTGAATGAGAAGGGGACGAGTGAGGGCAAACACACATGAAAGGATCAGGCGTGTCAAAAGGAGCCAGCCTCATCACCCTTCACCGTCCCGGTCTCACGGGGCTCCAGTCTTGGAAGGTCTGACAGCCGCTTGATGAATCTACATCCAGGTCGGGAGTGTTGCTGGAGAAACCTCACCCCCCGCCACCCCCCACTGCAGCCTGATGCCAGACCCCAACGGGGCCTTCGATACCAGGCAACTATTCTGCAGTTCGTCAGCTCGCATTATGCCTAGTTTCTATAGCTCCTACTCAGACCTTCTCCGTATTCCTCCAAGTCCTCCCTTCTTCACTTCTAGGAGATGCCCCCTTCTGCTGTTACCAAGAAATCATCCAATGAGCAATACCATGACTTACATAACACCGCCACTGAATCTGCATTCTATTCACACACATCCTATTCTTTTCTGCTGCCTGAACACCTAAGACCAATCCTATCCCCACCCCTACATTTCCTGCCAATTCTCAGGGATCCAGCCCCTGGCTTATGCCCTCTCTTATTTTCTTATCTTCTGAACCCTCTACTCCACTGTTCCTGCTGACCTCTTCCGAAAGGTTCAAGTCTCTCTCATGAGAAGGAAAACCTCCCACCCTCACATTCTCTCCCAGCTTTCCATCTCATTTTTATTCTCCAAAACCAAATCTGAGTAGTGGGCCCACATCCACTAGCTCCATTCACTCATCCCGGATACATTCACTGAATGTTAGAAGCTACATTTTGAAGCTGCCACTTTAATGAATCTGCTTTTTTGCTGAAGTCGCCGACTACTACCTCCTTGGTTTTAGATCCAAAAGATAAACCTTAGTTCTTTCCTGTTGACTGATCCCTGGGATCAGAACACAGAGCATTTTTTGCTAAACCTACTCTTCTTGCTATGCTCCTTATCACAATGAAGGGCTGGTACCTCGATCCTTTCCAGTTTCCATTCTAAAAACCAAGAGATCAATCTTGACATCTTTCTTACTTTCCACATGTAATCAATTACTCACAAAATCCTATCTTCCTCCTCCTGTCTTTCAAAAGCACTTGGTTTCCTCTGTCATCACTGTCATTCTTTCAGCAACTGCTCACTCTCAACAGCGACTATTCTAAGAGCTTCCTAGTGTGTCTGCAAGTGTTGTCCCATTCCAATCAACTGAGCATCTGCTGGCAAGAGCAGGCTCTCCAAAATGTGTGTCTGTGTTTACTTCTCCAGGCTCAAAACAGCTCAGTGCCTTCCAACTGCCCTTAGGAAAATAACCAAACTCTTAACAAGCAGTTCATAGGTCCTCTGTGATCGGCCATTTCATTATCTCCAGCTTTGTTTCTTGCCACTGCCTCAGCTTTGCACTCTATGAACCAGCCACACTGAACTCTTTATTAGTTCATCAAAAGCCCCACACTCTCTTTCTCCCTTGGGTCATCCGTCTGCACAGCAGACTTTTCTCTCTGGCCAGAACATGTTCTGTGTCCCACTTCCACCCCAGCTGCCTGTCCCCCCACTTCTGATCTCAGTTCCTTCTAGGTTACTTCCTTTGATCCCCAAGCTCTATTCAGGTACCTGGGTACATGCTTCCACAGCATGTGGCACTTCACCTATAATGGCAACTACCTCACTATATTGTAATGATTCTTTACCAACTGAGCTATCAGGGCTTCCCTCATAGCTCAGTTGGTAAAGATTCAGCCTGCAATGCAGGAGACCCCGGTTTGATTCCTCGGTTGGGGAGACTCGCTGGAGAAGGGAGAGGCTACCCACTCCAGTGTTCTTGGGCTTCTCTTGTGGCTCACCCAGTAAAGAATCTGCCCGCAATGCAGGAGACCTGAGTTCGATCTGTGGGTTGGGAAGATCCCCTGGAGAAGGGAAAGGCTACCCCCTCCAGTATTCTGGCCCAGAGAATTCCATGGACTATACAGTCCATGGGGTCGCAAAGAGTCGGACACGACTGAGCGACTTTCACTTCACTTCACTGTTGTAATGATGTACCCTTACTCCTTGATGGTAAATTCTATTTAGCCCAAACCATTGTGCTCCTAACATGAGAAAGGCTTGCTAAGTGCTCACAAAATAAATTATGAATGGTTTTTCAGGCCAAATTAAGAAGCCTGACTTTCATCACATACGTAATGGGGACCCTGCAGCAGTTTCAAAAAAGGGAAGTGAAATTACTGGCTGGTAGGTGTGGTGATAGTGTCTTTCTGATACACAAAACTAGTTTCAAACAGAGGAATAAGGTTTTTCCTCATAGGATTTAAAAGGTGCACAGGAAATCTTAACTTCTTGCCAGCCAAAAAGTGCTTGGATTTTGGACACGAGAACATTTGGTTTGTGCCTTGTACTTTAAGGACCACAATCCAACCCTCTTGAGTCTCACCTCCCAGCTTTTGGTGGTCGGCTCACTGAAGAAGTTGTCAATCATATTCAGTTCTTCTTTCTCCACCACCACAAAACCTTGCTCTTTGGCATCTTTCCCATAGACGTCAGGAGACCACTGGACAAAGAACGTGTACAAGTGATCCACCCTGAAAAACACGTTTGCCACAGGGGTTAACACCAAATCTACTTTCCTGGCAGGCACAAGTAGGAACTTGGGCATGTACAACTATCTTTTTCCTGCTTGGCAAGTCCATGTTGCTACTTGGGAAATCTCCCATGTTAAAGATAATCTCTACTTGTGCATTCCAAATTTGGAAAATAAGTCAATAAATGCAAGCAAAAGTCCACAGACACTGAGAAAATGTCCTTCAGTTTGAGGAAAAGATCAAGAAATGGGACTTAAAGGTAGAAAACACAATGGAATATGTACACCAAATTTTTTTTTCTTCACTGGATCCTCATTTATTGGATGTCTCTATTCACAGGGGAAAAATTCACCTGAAACTTTAGATGGGAACAAAGCAATATTCCAATGGGTCTTTCTGTAGACTGAAACATTATTATAATTTTAATAAAATATCTTTAATAACTAGAAAATATCAGGGATAATACTAGCTATCATTTTAACATTAGAAACAGACTTAATTTAACCAATACTAGGAATGCAGTCTTGCCTTCAATATCTCTGTTCTCTTATACATATTTAACATCTGAAGCATCTCTCCAGACTTAATCAACAGACAGGTGGCTAGTTCCCAAGAAAAGACTGGGAGCTCTCAGTCTTAGCACCTAAAATACCCCCCACCCTGCACCAATGTGAAAGAGTCAAAAGCTCTCTGACCTGCAACCATCACAGTGCAGGCATAAAAAACAGATAGGATCAAATGATTCTTAAAGTCTTTAATAATTACAAAATGATAATTTCAATTTGAGTCTCCTGTTTGGTACAGTGTTAACTCATTGCTAAGTTTATAAAAGTTCTAACTGTAAAAATATTGTAAAACTCTTGCTGTACACTAAACATTTGTGTCCCCCTCAAATTCGTATGTTGATATCTAATCCCCAATGTGATGGTATTTGGATGTAGGACCTTTCAGAGGTGCTCAGGTTATGAGGCAGAGCCCTCATGACTGGGATTAAAAGACCCCACAGAGCTGGCCAGCCCCCTGTGCCACGTGAGAACGCAGTGCAAAGACAGTCATCTATGGAACCAGAGCAAGCCCTCACCAGACACTGAATCTGCCAGCACTTTGATCATGGACTTCCGAGACTCTGGAACTGTCGCGAATAGACCTCTTCTTTAAAAGCCACCCAGTCTATCATATTCTGTTATAGCAACAAACTGAACAGTTCCCTGATGGCTCAGGGGTAAAGAATGCCCGGCCACTGCAAAAGGCTCAGGTTTGATCCCTGGGTCAGGAAGATCCTCTGGAGAAGAAAATTGCAACCCACTCCAATATTCTTGCCGGGAGAATCTCATGGATAGAGGAGCCTAGTGAGCTACAGTCCCACACAAAAGAGTCAGACACAACTGAACAACTAAACAACGACAACAAACTGAGAAATATTAACAGGATTAAAACAAACAACAAAAACGTCACCATAATTCTAACATTCTAATGGACCCAACTGCCTTTAGGTTTCTATAGGCCTAACCTGTTCTTGATCATATGTACAAGGTTTTCTTTCCATTGTTATCAGGGCTAAGCCATGATTGTTTGTTATATGTAACATTAAATAGTGCATATTTGCCATTGTTGCTAATCTTTGTACTGACTTGCAATGGCTACATTTCACACAAGTAATAAACCATAATTATCCAAGGGGATCTATGTCCTTGGGATGTTTAGTTTGTTCCCAATTCTTTTTATTTGACTGTACAAATAACATTGCAGTGAATATCCTCATGATCCATGCCTTTTGTCATCTTTTGAAATATCTCCTCAGGATTAGTTCGCAGAAGAGGGATTATTAGGCCAAAGGGCATGGTTTTATAGCTTGTGATCCCAAACTGCTCTTGAAAGCCTGACTAATTTACTCTGACAGGAGCATTGTAGTTTGCATCTAAGGTAACAATCTTGCTTATCCTTGTTTTTTCTAAATGAATTTAATATATATTTTAAGTTTTACCCCACTGATTCTGTATTTCTTTGAGTGGTAGTGGGTTGAACATTTTTCAAATGTTTTCTTCCTGGCTGCCTTCTATGAATTGGCTCTGTGATTGTGGAGTCTTTGTTTTTCTTTTCACCATATGAGAGACTTTATATAATGTAAACATTAACCACCACTACCAAATGTTTTTCTAAGCTGTTTTTTTCCGTTTTATAATAATTATGTCTTTTCTTTCATAATATAAAATTCTAATTTTCGTATACTTTAAAGGTATAGTTCCTTTGAGACTTCTACTCCTTCAAAACAAGGGAAGTTGGCACCCAAGACAAGGTGTGTATCAGTGTGCTAACCATTTCTATTTTTTTCTGAAAAAAAAAAAAAAAAAAAGTATAGCTATATATTATAACTGTACATGGCTGTGATTGTTAACTTTATATGTCAACTTGGCTAGGCCATGGCCAGTTTTTGGTCAAACACGAGTCTAGATGTTGCTGTGAAGATATTTCTTTTTAAAGATGTGATTAACAAGTAAGCAGCCTTTCAATAAAGCAGATTACTCTCTATAATGTGGGTAGGCCTCATCCAATCAGTCCAAGGCCTTAAGAGAAAAAGACTAAAGTCCCCAGAGCAGGAAGGAATTGCCTCTAGATGCCCTTCGGGTTTGTGACTACAATATCAACCCCTCCCTGTTCCTCTAGCCTACCAGCCTACCTTGCACATTTTGAACTTGGCAGCCCCTATAGCCATGTAAGCCAGTTCTTTAAAGGAAACCTTTCTCTGCATTTGTGTGTATCTGCATACAGACATATATACACACCTACACATACACACATCCTCTCAGTTCTGTTTCTCTTGAGATCTTTGACTAAGACAGTTCAGTTCAGTTCAGTTCAGTCACTCAGTCGTGTCCGACTCTCTGCGACCCCATGAATCACAGCATGCCAGGCCTCCCTGTCCATCACCAACTCCCAGAGTTCATTCACTCAAACTCATGTCCACAGAGTCGGTGATGCCACCCAGTGATCTCATTCTCTGTTGTCCCCTTCTCCTCCCGCCCCCAATCCTTCTCAGCATCAGAGTCTTTTCCAGTGAGTCAACTGGTCGCATGAGGTGGCCAAAGTATTGTAGTTTCAGCTTTAGCATCAGTCCTTCCAATGAACACCCAGGATCGATCTCCCTCAGAATGGACTGGTTGGATCTCCTTGCAGTATAAGGGACTCTCAAGAGTCTTCTCCAGCACCACAGTTCAAAAGCAAGTGGACAACACTAAAAAGCTATGTAAGAAACTGAGGTAAATGGTTATCTCTGGGGAATGGAATGAGGTAGAAGAAAGATACATTACATATAGCTTTCCTTTTGGGACTTGATAGTACATTTTTATAATTTGAAAATTAAAATTACATTTTAAAAAAAGCAAAGAATGAGAACTTTCCGTCTTACTCATATCCCTGTCCATCACATTCTGGGTCCACCTTTTCCCGCTTTCGGTGGCCACTTTATTATCTCCTTGTGTGTTCTTGTGCTGCTATTTGTATGTTGTTCACTGTTGTTCAGTCGATAAGTCGTCTCCAACTCTTTGAGACCCCATGGACTGCAGCCCACCAGACCTTCCTGTCCTTCACTATCTCCTGGAATTCGCTCAAACTCATGTCCATCAAGCTGGTGATGCCATCTAATCATCTCATCCTCTGTCACCCTCTTCTTTTTCTGCCTTCAACCTTTCCCAGCATCAGGATCTTTTCCAATGAGTCAGTTCTTCACATCAGGTTGCCAAAGTATTGGAACTTCAGCATCAATCCTTCCAACGACTATGGAGGGTTAATTTCCTTTAGGACTGACTGGTTTGATATTTATATCTATTTTTATAGCTAGAAATAAACATGAATAAAGATTCTTTTCCTCTTTCGTTTCTATGAAAAACAGTACTATTCTCTAGCTTTTTTTGCTTAACAGTAGAGCCTGGATATCCTTGCACAGCAGTATAGAGATGGCTTCCACAGTCTATCTTTTATAACTACACAGTACTTTACTGTGTGGATTTACCCTAGTTTATGTAACCATCCTTTCTACCCTGGTCACCTGGCTTATTTTCAAGACAGTACTGTCATAAACTATGAGTAACTTGGAACGTCATTTTTGCATGTATTACAGATAGAGCTGTACAATGTATTCTCAGAAGTGAGATTGTGTTATCGAAGGAGCAATTCACTTATGGCATCATATTTTGCCCTCCCATCAGCAATGTTTGCTCTTTTGAATCTCCAAACTATTTTTATCATATAATATGACACTTCCTATTAAAAGTTAACTTAGAAACAGTAAAATAAATCATGACTCCAGAAAGGTTGATAAGTATACAATTCTAACTCTTTTTGAGTTTTCTAACACTTAAAATTCAGTCCATCTTAAGTGTATTTTAGAAAAAAGTTGAGAAGCAAATATGCTTCACTCTAACTTTTGTAAAAGTACACATTTATTACATGCTTCAGTTCAGTTCAGTTCAGTCGCTCAGTCGTGTCCAACTCTTTGTGACCCCATGAATCATAGCACGTCAGGCCTCCCTGTCTATCACCAACTCCCAGAGTTCACTCAAACTCACGTCCATTGAATCAGTGATGCCATCCAGCCATCTCATTCTCTGTCGTCCCCTTTTCCTCCTGCCCCCAATCCCTCCCAGCATCAGAGTCTTTTCCAGAGAGTCAACTCTTCCCACCTCAAATAAAATGGCTTCCTAAATATATGTGGGTTAGCTTATTTGTGAGAAAGAAGAAAGCAGTTCCTGATACATGGGAGCTGGTCTGTTCCTATCGGCCAGGTCCCAATGGCAAGAGGAGCTGGCCTAGCACTCCCAGCTCAGCTCTGGTAATCTCCCGTTGACCATAAACAATTCCACAGAATATTAACATCAGGCAAAGACACTCTATGACCATGATGAATTATGACAGAGATGAGACTGCTGAGGTCTTATATCTGAACACAGTGTCCAACCACAAAAATGACCAAACATCCCTCTACTCTGGCTAATATAAATGACTGTGCTACTTCACCAATTATGGCATTAGCCTCTCTAGTTTTCCCTCTCTCAACATGGGATTTCTGTTTCTAATCCAGTGCAAAGTCCGACTTAAAGTTCTCCCTCAAATCACCTAACATACATCCTGTGACCCCTTTCTAGCACCCTCTACCTAGAAAGGGTCCTAAGATGGCCCTCAATCCCATGCATTCTACTTCAATACAATAAGTCAAGCCAGCTCATTCAACTTCAGGGGTGTTCCTGGTGGTCCCTGGCTGCAGGGCATCACTTGCTTAAACAATACTCCCTGTGCACCCACTATGCGCCAGTGACCCAGCCCTGGAGGAGCTACCTTCTGGAATATTAGGGTTGGAGATATAAGGTATCATTTAATCCAGCTGACTCTTCTTGATATAAGAGAATGAGGGCATTCACAGCCAGGACCAGATCTCCTGAGCTGACAATCAGGGTTCTTTGAATCACACTGCAAAGTCTTCCCCATATGTATCCTACATTGATTTCTGCGTTGGTTCCCAGTTAAAGTCCTGGTTATGACACAAGACACATTTTCTTCATCACTTTTTGAACCAACTATACATGAAGGACTGCTCATTTATTTATTTATCTTCTAACAGGTTACTCTCAAAGGAGAAGTCATTGTACAAGTATAAACACTGAAGAAGCCTCCTAAGAAACGCTAGAGGCTCAAGATGGCATATGTCCCTGTGTAAGACTTCAAGGAAATAAGGGATGAGGCAGAGATTCAAACTGAAGACTTTATTTCTAAGAAAATTTAATATAATTTTATTTCTCTTACAAGAAAATTTATAATTTTATAAATTATAATTTTCTTATAAGAAAATATAAATTGTGACAACTGCAGGTCAGTGAAGATTTTAAGGTGAGTTCCTATCTCAGCAATTACCAGTCACTTCCATTTTTGGTGACCAAGACAATAAATTGCTTGGGAAACCATTTGAGCAATTCTTGTTGTTATGCAGATTCAAGGTGAGTAGGACATATTTTTTAGAGGAGGGTAGAGTTGAACAATCCCTGTCTGATGACCACAGCTTGTTCCTATAACGCACTGGGCAGGTGGGTGGGATGGAAGATCTGTATGAGAGCCAAAAGATTTCCTAAGAAGGAGGACTCTCATGCCTAAAACCTTCTTTTTCAAAGTTCAACATTATCAGAGCATCTCTGTTGAATTAAGCTGGTCCTAACAGTCAGAACTGTACATGGAACAACAGACTGGTTCCAAATACGGAAAGGAGTACGTCAAGGCTGTATATTGTCACCCTGCTTATTTAAGTTATATGCAGAGTACATCATGAGGAACGCTGGGCTGGAAGAAGCAGAAGCTGGAATCAAGATTGCCGGGAGAAATATCAATAACCTCAGATATGCAGATGACACCACCCTTATGGCAGAAAGTGAAGAGGAACTCAAAAGCCTCTGATGAAAGTGAAAGAGGAGAGTGAAAAGGTTGGCTTGAAGCTCAACATTCAGAAAACAAAGATCATGGCATCTGGTCCCATCACTTCATGGGAAATAGATGGAAAAACAGTGGAAACAGTGTCAGACTTAATTTTTTTGGGCTCCAAAATCACTGCCGATGGTGATGGCAGCCATGAAATTAAAAGACGCTTACTCCTTGGAAGGAAAGTTATGACCAACCTAGATAGTATATTAAAAAGCAGAGACATTACTTTGCCAACCAAGGTCCGTCTAGTCAAGGCTCTGGTTTTTCCCATGGTCATGTATGGATGTGAAAGTTGGACTGTGAAGAAAGCTGATCGCCGAAGAATTGATGCTTTTGAACTGTGGTGCTGGAGAAGACTCTTGAGAGTCCCTTGGACTACAAGGAGATCCAACCAGTCCATTCTAAAGGAGATCAATCCTGGGTGTTCATTGGAAGGACTGATGCTAAAGCTGAAACTACAATACTTTGGCCACCTCATGCAAAGAGTTGACTCACTGGAAAAGACTCTGATGCTGGGAGGGATTGGGGGCGGGAGGAGAAGGGGACGACCAAGAATGAGATGGCTGGATGGCATCACCGACTCTATGGACATGAGTTTGAGTGAACTCCGGGAGTTGGTGATGGACAGGGAGGCCTGGCGTGCTGTGATTCATGGGGTCACGGAGAGTCGGACACGACTGAGCGACTGAACTGAACTGAACTGAAGAGAGGTAAGCTCTCTGAAAAGGATAATATCCCCTCTTCCACCACTTCCTTCTAGAAGAGAAATTCTTCAAGCGGGTGGGGGTAACAGTCTAATCTAGACTGATGACCTGGGATCCATATGAATGCCATGGTCATTTCAGGAGCAGATTAAACTGGGCATGTTGTGTTGCTGATGGAAGAACTTAGATCAGTTCCCTTGCCACAGAGGGGATATGATGGGAAGAAATGGCGACACGTCATACATATATGTGTGAGTTCCCTCTGTAATTGTTCACTTAGTCATCGCTGAGTGAAACCCCATGAACTGCAGCACGCCAGGCTTACCTCTCCTTTACTATGAGATCCCTAGGAGCTATAGCAAGTGAAGGGCTGGGGAGGGAAAGGTGAGTTTTGGCACAAAGTATTCTTGCCACCATGTACTTTTCTCTCTAGAAGAACTATGTCAACCTGGGGCAAGAATCTGTGGTGACCAAGTAAGAGAGGTTTATTCCAATCTCTTCTCTTGGGATGGATAGATTTCCTGAGAGGTGAATCAAACCTCTGGGATCGTTGGTTGACAGAGTGGCCTCTTTTGTAGCCAGGTCAAGAGCAGACAGGGCCATCCCTTTAAACTGGACAATCCCTGGGCTTGCTGAACTTACCACAAAAGGAAGTATCTAGAAAGGAGAGGAAAGGCAGTCTCAAAATACCACAGAAAAGAAGGTCAGTGTCAGAAAAATTTTACTGTTAAACGCAGAAGCAACCTTATGTTTTAAGCAATGCTGATGAAATATATCAGCTGCCTAAAGAGAAAAGATTGGATTCCCCGCCTTGAGGATTTCACATTACACAAGAGCTCTAAGAGTCAAGTGTTATTAGGCCCAGTTTAAAGATCAGAAAACTGGGGCTCCGAAGACTGAATGATGTGCCTGAATACCCCATCACTGGAAATGTTCCAGCCAGTCTAAGCTGACTGCCTCCTCTTTAATGAATGCTGAGCCCCAAGGGGGATGGTACACTTTTGCAACTGTCCAGTCAAGGGTCTCACAGAATGGGTCGGCTACTTCCTTGGTTTGGGGTTTTTTGAACGAAGCTTAAGTAGGTGTGAGATGCCCTGAGTGGCCCTTAGGTCACATGGGGGCACACCCCCCATACCTCCTCCTCCACACTTCCATGCACTGCACACAGCACTCAGCTCCAGGCCTGGGGAACATCAGGGCAGCCTACTCCGCTCAGCCACACTGCCGGAAACGACGGGTGGGGCAACAGCCCTGGACAGCCTCCCGCCTCTCTCAGGTGGCAGGCTCTCTGTCTGCAGCCAACAGTCTCCCCAGCCTCGAGAAGCCTCAGGGGATATGGGAAACCTCCAAAGTAGGTTGTGCAACTGGGCAACCTGCTGGGAAGTGCTCGAGTCTCTTCTCTCAGACGCCCAGGACCCTGGCGCACCCCAGCGTCCCTCAACCATAGCCTCCCACACGTAAAACCTTCTCATTGTCTCAAGAAGAGAGGTTTTCATGCTATGCCTCTGAGGGAAAGGCAGGGGTGAACAGTTAAAAAGGCCTGTTCTACAGGAGAAAATTAAAGCTCATTTGGAGCCAGTTTGATTGCTTCATTCTTAGATCCTTGGAGACCAAAGAGAAGAGGGTGTGACTTCATTTTTCTTTCTCCTTCTAGATTAGAGTGGCCCTGAGTTTATTTAAGTTTCTCTAACCTAATTCCTGGAACACTTCTTTTTGGCTGGCTTAACTGGATTTTCCTGGTGGTTAGTTCCCAGAACCGAATCCTGCCCTCTGGAAACAGGCCTGAAGTTCTGAAAACCCCTTCCCTGTCCCTCGGCCCTCCCCTCGCCCTCGTGTTTCTCACGACCATGACTGCACCAGATCCGCCCTCACCTTGACCCTCACCCTTCGCCTTTACCCAGCATCAGCCCCTCGGGAATATATGCACTTCCAGGCCAGTCTGCACCTCGACCCCACCAGGGCCTCCTAAAGGCACAGAGCGTTCATCCTCCTGCTGCACTGGCCCTTCCAAACACCTAGTCACAGAAACAGTCACCGTTCTAATTCCTCTAGTGAGACGATGAATTTGCTTATTGGAGCTTAATGCGTCCACTGCCAGTCAAGGGCGCCCAACATGTGCCAGAAGAAGCCCGCCCTCGTGGGGCTCTCACTCCCCTCCAGCGCCCCTTCTCCGTGGCTCCTCCACTCAGCAGCTAGTCCAGATTCAGTCTCTCTTCTATCCGTCCTGCCTCTCAGAAGAGAGGACTCTCTGTTGTACCATTCGAATAAGGTGCTCCCCTCTTAGTGAGCTTTCGGTTCAGAAGAAGTAGCTGCTCTCCTGTTTTAACCCTCCTCTCAGAACTTCAGACAGTCCCACCCCTGAGTGGTCTCCCTACATTATTCCCATCTCACTTCTCCACCAACTCATCTCCTTCATCTTAATCCACAAATTTACTTGCACTTCCCCATTCTTAAAAATACATATATAAGCCTCTGGGACCTCCCTGGTGGTCCAGTGGTTAAGGCTCCAAGCTCCCAATGCAGAGGGTATGAGTTCGATCCCTAGTTAGGGAACTCAGATCCCACATGCATTGCAGTGGTCAAAAAACCCCCAAACGAACAAAAGATAAGCCTCAAGATTTTGTTTCTCTCTAAGGCTTCCTTCCCATACCTCATCTTCCCTTTAGGCTATATTGCTAACATTTGGGTTAAACATTTTTTTCGCAACTCCTTTTTACTCCTGATTCTGTTAACCTTCTCGTATATGCCCTTTGTCCCAGGTGGCGCTAGCGGTAAAGAACCTGCCTGCTAATGAAGGAGACATAAGAGACGAGGGTTCGATTCCTGGGTCCAAAAGATCCCCTGGAGGAGGGCATGGCAACCCACTCCAGTATTCTTCCCTGGAGAATCCCACGGACGGAGGAGCCTGGCGGCTACAGTCCATAGCGTGGCGAGGAGTCAGACACGACTGAAAAGACTTAGCACAGTGCAGCAGAAACGTGCCTCAGAAACTGTGTGGATGGAGGCAGGGTTTTTACATCCTGCTCCCTCCCGCACTACTTTAGTGAAGCTGATTTCCTCGAACTTGACCTACTGTGAAGAAACTCAACGGTACCTCATTCATCATTTGTTTTGACCCCTGACAGCCCGCTGATGGCTTTTATTTTTGAAGCACAGTGACTCACCCTGTGGTCTCCGTGAGTCACCAAGCGTCGGCCTCAGTTACCTCAGAACACTACCCATGGCCTCTGGCCAAGCCCACACAGTTACTGCATTACCAGTAATTACCGCCCTGCTGGCTACCATGCAGTCATGAGGCAACACGGGCGGTAACACCTGTGAGCAGGGAACTCGGGGACGGGGTCCTGGAAAAACCTGGTATGTGAGGAGGAAGCAGCAGGAGAAGTCCTGGAAGGAAGCCAAGAGGAAGAGGCAGAGAAGAGAAGCGAGGTGATAAAATACAAATCTGACACTTGACCCAGCTGTGCAAAATCCTTCCGCTGTCTCCCTGGAGGTTTTAGGATAATTTCAAACTCCTCAGGGCTGCCTGAGCGCTTTGCTTTGTGTCAGTCTCCCTAATGGGCTCTTTGCTGCAGCCACATGCTCTTGTATCTCTCTGCTCCAACATCCCACTCTGGCCTCCATGCTCAATCTGTTGCCTCTTTCTTTCTTATTATTTTAAGAAGAGTGACAACAAAGGTAAGCCCAGTGGAGAATCATTTCACACTGGGGTCAGGGAAGGCCTCCCAGGGGCCCAGGTCCAGCTGAGTTTTGAAGGAAGAGTCAGTTACAGGAGGAAGGGAAGAAGTACTCCACGGGCGGGGACGTGTGCATCGTAAGGGCAGGGTGATGCTGGAAGGAGGTCAAACTGGACATGGCAGAGGAAGGAGGGACAATGCAATCATGTCCCTGGTGGCTTCTTGATGTAGATTCTGTAATTGGGACAGGCTACTGAGACACAGTGCCTGCCCAGAGTGATACAGCCCCTGCCCTCAAGCAATCATGTTGGGAGAAGCCAACAAAAGTGCCTAACACAGTTCCAACAACACAATGGCAGAAGCCAGTGGGCATCAGGGCTGGGATGTCCATGAAGGACAAGAACTCATCAGGGAGGGGAAGAATTCCTGCCAGGTGGGGAAAAAGAGTTTTATTCTTTCTTAATGGACTGGCAGGAGAGGTGGGGAGAAAAAGCAAGAGGAGCTGGGTCACTGGGTCACAACAAATCCTGGGCACAAGATAATATGCTTTGACCTTATTCCGAGGCCACCATTCCCCAAAATGTAGCAGGGGCAGCTTCAGTGACTTCAGAGGATTCCAAAGTTATGTATTTATTTAAAGAGCATTGGGAGTCAACACAATTAGCATATTATTAGCTCCTAAATTTTATAGATATTACTGCTCAGGAAAAGCCTAAGTTAAAAAAAAAAGAAAAGAGCTGATCTAAATCCTTTGAAGACAACTTTTAAGGAAACAGCAGTACAGATGGTTTGCAGACATGGGGGTATTTGGAAAGGAAGTGAATGACCGAAGTTTGAGAAGCACCGCTAGGCAATACTCAGGGCTCCGGCAGGGAAGTGGCCCAGCCAGATCTGCAGTTTAAACTGACTTCTGTGGAGCCAAGGAGGGAAGGTCAGGAAGAGATGCGATGGACTAGAAACAAAGACTTTGTGGAGAAGGCAGCAATGGCAATCCAGCCAAGAGGCGATCAAGACCAGAGTCCAGGCAAAGTGGTGGACGTAGGGGGAAGCTTGTCATCTTCACTCCTCCAGGCACAAGAATAGTTCCCACCCATCCAGTCACTGGTGATACCAAAACCCGGCACTCGAGATTTGTTCAGGTTTCCTGTCTAACTCCAAATTTGGGCTTAATCAGATTTCGTCATCTGCAGTGATTTTGGATGCAGATGGTGACTGCAGCCATGAAATTAAAAGATGCTTACTCCTTGGGAGAAAAGTTATGACCAACCTAGACAGCATATTAAAAAGCAGAAACATTACTTTGCCAACAAAGGTCCATCTAGTCAAGGCTATGGTTTTTCCAGTAGTCATGTATGGATGTGAGAGTTGGACTATAAAGAAAGTTGAGCTCAGAAGAATTGATGCTTTTGAACTGTGGTGTTGGAGAAGACTCTTGAGAGTCCCTTGGACAGCTAGGAAACCTAGTCAGTCCATCCTAAAGGAAATCAGTCCTGAATATTCATTAGAAGGACTGATGCTGAGACTGAAACTCTAATACTTTAGCCACCTGATGTGAAGAACTAACTCATTTGAAAAGACCCTGATGCTGGGAAGGATTTAAGGTGGAAGAAGGGGACAACAGAGGATGAGATGGTTGGATGGCATCACCAACTCAATGGACATGAGTTTGAGTAAGCTCTGGGAGTTGGTGATGGACAGGGAGGCCTGGCCTGCTGTGGTCCATGGGGTCGCAAAGAGTTGGAAACAACTGAGTGAACTGAACTGAGATTTCATCCTAAGCCTCAAGGCTCCTTTAGAGATTCATCCCAAAGAAGACACCATATTCAAGTTACAAATCTGCATTTAGCAGAAAGAGTTGTCATCTCTGAGAAAGAATTTCGAAGAAGGGCAATGATAAAGGTTCTAAGAAGGCAGCAGGTTTACCTTAGAGGCAACAAAGTACAGCCAACTATAGGAAAGGAAACCGCAGAGCAGCAACAACTGACTTTCATTTAGAGGACAGACAAGCTCAGTTATTTCTCATGATAACCTCAGGGGGTAGCCACTGTAATTAGCACTCCTAGTTAGTGCTGGAAGAAACAGATTCTTACACAGGTTACCTAACTTGCCCACAGCCACACAGTATGTTAGGGGCGGACCTGGCATTAACCTCAGGTCAGTTCATGGTCTCAACCCATATGTTGCACTGTTTCCTTTATGTCAGTCTTGCTGTTCTGATTTTACTATTTCATAAAGCCCATCACTGATCAAGCTGTAGGGATGAGGGATATAAAATGTGAGGACAACTCAGAGATGATGCTTGGAACAAAACATTATCCCAACTATTCATAGTTTAGGTATAAAGGGTTTAGGTATGATTATCACTTATGCTATCAAACAAGACTACTAGTTATGGTGGGATTTTATTTACTGATGCTTTTTTTATTTAACATAATTGTGAGGTAAAAAATAAAAGCACCATTTCTAAGTTAAAGACCTGACCTCCCAAGTTAGTTCCACTCGTTATCAGCTGGAGGCTTTGGGAAAGTTCCTTAATCTCTCTGCAGTTTTATTTTATTATTGTTAATCTATTTATTTATTTGGCTGCACTGGGTCTTAGTGGCAGCATGCAGGATCTAGTTCCATGACTAGGGATCGAACCTGGGCCCCCTGCATTGGGAGTGAGGAGTTTTAGACACTGGACCACCAGGGAAATCCCTCTCTGAGCTCTTAAAATGAAGGCAAGAAAACCTAGCTCCTCATTCTGGTGTATGAAGCGTTAAATGCATAAGTTCATTCTACTCTTAAACAGATCTTTCAGAAAGTCCCCTTTACGTGATTCTCTAAAATCGTGCTACCACATAGACCAACAAACCTGACCAAAATGACCTAGAAGCAGTTAGGCACTCTCGTCTTATCAAAGGTCACTTGACTGGTACGAAAAGAAACTGGGGCAACAAACAGCAAGATATAACCTGCAAACCACGCACTTAATTTAAAAACTAAGCAGAACCATTAAACAGTTTAATGGCTATTACATTAAAGATATACTTTAGAGTACATTATAGTACAGAGAACAGGAAATAATACTACAAGAAAGGGAAGAAGAAAGAATGTGACCCAGAGAGTACGGAGTACATATGAGGTCCCACTGTTCAGCTCTATTAATGGTAAATTAAAGATATTCTATGCACTTCAGCCTAAAACCTTCCCAGACTTTTTCATTCTGAATACAGCCACAGAAACCCAGTAAGTCAAAGCACTCTTTTCCTGTTTGTTTTTAATATCTTGCTTTCTTCTTACACAAGCATTTTATTTAAATCATTAGAGAAATGTATAACGTTTCCTGATTTAAATACAATCACAACAATTTGTGTGTGTGCTATTTATTAATAGAATAGCTGTGTGGGCTCTAGAGTAGACTGGTCATTAAAAAATAGAATGCTTTCATTTGTTTTTGAGGCAAAGCACTCTTGACCACAGAAGTTATTACTAGAAAACTATCATTTAATTTTAAAACTCATCCTCAATGGCCTGACCTAAGGACCTGATAGCTTAGGGTGAATGGTGTCAGATTCTTGATCTCCAAATAAGAATATTTCGCTTCGGGACCAGGAACCAGGCTTGATCACTCAAGAGCTTTGGTGTAGCAGTTTTATTAAAGTAAGAAAAAGAGAAAGCTTCTGACATAGACATCAGAAGAGGGACAGAGAGTGTCCCTCTGCTAGTCTTTAGCTGGATGTTTTATGTCTGTTACAAAGCTATTAATAAGATAAGAGAGACACCTCAAGGCTAAGGAGTTCACTAGGCCCCTCTCCCACAATATGCATTTTTGAGATCTGATGGCATGATGTGTGTCATCCCCCAGTCATGAAACAACTGATATGAATTGTTGAGCTATTATCAGCCCAAAGTTAGAGAAGAGGAAAAAAAGTTAGTCTTAGGTGGAACCATTTTGAAGAAAGGCAATTCCAAAGCAAATACATAGTTTCATTAACAAAGCTTAAGAGAAACACTTCCATAAGAAAAACTCATTGGTTAGCTCAAGATTTGAGAAAAGTTAAGTTCAGGTGGAACCAGGTGTTGTCATGGCAACACAGAATTTTAAGAGACACTTGCAGCCTATTTCTTTTGTTTGGAGACCCCTGGCCTTCCTGCCTGTTACCCTCTCAACTCTTATATGAAAGGGGTCATTTTACTTGCTGGTAAGGTCCCTTCTGGATTCAACATTCTACAACTTCAAATGAAATCAATGGTTAGTAATGCCCTGATACAAAGTCCATTCTTAAAGCGTCTTTGTGTATCTACAATAGAAAACTTTATTTACAAAGCACCAACTAAACAAGCTTCTTTGTTCTAGTTCACCAAAAATAATAGGAAAGTCCTTTTGAGAATCATTCATCAAAACAAAATAGCTACAATACAGATCACTCACAAATAAGTAACAATTGAAGGTTGATATTAATATCAGAGGTGAAGGCCTTCAGTCAGCAGCCTATCACTTGGACTCAGCAGTAGGGAAGTGCTTTTTGCACTGCTTACTACTTTATATTCCCCATAAACAGTGGCTAATACTGCAAAATTAGGGGGATTTGCCACATATAATCCATAATTCAATTTCTTCTGAAAGAGATGAGAAGATTGAGCAACACCAGGCTCACGTTCCCACACAGCCACATTAGGTTGGATGTACCAAGTTACTCAGCAGCTGATTCCCAGAGCAGATAATTAATATGGGGCCCTGAGCATCCCTCCCCCATCCCTCCATCTGGCCCCTGCAAATATGTAGGTTGCAGTAATTACTGTTTCTGCATACTTACTCCTGAACACTATGTGCAGCACCCATTGGCCGGGATTAATTATCCTGCAGTGGAAATAGGCAACAAACTACTCTCCAAAGTGCTGGCTCTCACTCTTCCATCAGAAAACAGAGCCACCGGAGTAGAGGGCTCACTTTAAAAAGGGTGTTCTTTTTTCACGTGCTTCAGGCTCGACTGGAGAGTCACTGATTAACTCAAGGCACTTGCCAAAGCTGGTTAGTGAAGTTACTGAAGGGTGGCTGCCTACCAAGGTGCTTCTGGAAAACGATGATGAATTGCTAGAACTTTAAGTGGGCGAAACAAAAAATAAAATGGCCAGGGACAGAATGAGAGGAAGCAAGACCACTGCAAAACCTTTGGAAGTATTAAAAAAATAAAGTGAGAATATTTACATAAGCAACCTAATTATCCTATAGCTTACATTTTTTTCAGTAGGTTCCCCAAAGTTAGAACTTGTGTTAAGACAAAGAGAGAAAGATAATTCCTTTAGGAATTATTTTGGAGCTCTTTTTGAATTTTTTCTTTATTAGTGATATGCTTACCTTAAAACATTATTATAAGACTACAATATGACATAAAAATCACCAGGTTTGTATTCTGAAATATACCTGATTTGGCTAAGTAGAGCCTAGATTATTCAAGAAAGTAAAGACTATTGAGAACTATGGTCTTTTGGGCACTGACCGTTATTAAAGATTTCAGTTTAGCTCTGATACCCTTAAAAGCAAGCAAAAGATGACTTTTGATCAGAAAATGCAGCATTAACTATGGTTCAAGATTTCATGGTATAAAACTAAGTCAGTCTGTGATTCCTTTAATTCACTCTTTTCTCTAAGGAAAATGTTAAGAGCATTTTTCTTAGTCTTCATGAGGGTACTTAGGACTTGGATTATCTTCCCACTGTAAAGTGAATTTAATAGAAGAATCAATTTTTAAAATTTGATATCTCATTAACAAAAGTAATGCAGGCTCACTAAATGCATGCAGATAGGATATTTAATGGCAGAGAAGTAAAAGCAGTTTACAAAATAGTGTGTATGTGCATATTGTGTATTTGTGTATATATAGATTTACTACCTTAATGCATACATAGAAAAAAAGGCTGAAAGGCTACAAAAACGAAAATATACTGTAGCTAGCTTTGTGTAACAAAATTATGAGCTTTTTATTTTCCTTTTGCTTTTTTATATTCTTCTAAATACTATATAAGGTATGCACATGTGCTTGGTCGCTTCAGTCATGTCCAACTCTTTGAGATCCCATGAACCACAGCCCACCAGGCTCCTCTGTCCACGGAATTTTCCCAGCAATAATACTGGAATGGGTTGCCATGCCCTCCTCCAGGTGATCTTCCCGACTCAGGGATCGAACACAAGTCTCCTGCGTCTCCTGTCGTGGAGGCAGGGAAAGCAAAGAAGGTTGCACACTCAATTGTACACAGTGGTAGTGTAGATAAAATATGTATTGTGGACTGATGCTGAAGCTCCAATACCTTGGCCACCTGATGTGAAGAACTGGCTCATTTGAAAAGACCCTGATGCTGGGAAAGACTGAAGGTGGGAGGAGAAGGGGACGACAGAGGATGAGATGGTTGGATGGCATCACCAACTCAATGGACATGAGTTTGAGTAAACTTCAGGAGTTGGTGATGGACAAGGAGGCCTGGTGTGCTGCAGTCCATGGGGTCGCAGAGTCAGACACGACTGAGTGATTGAACTGACTGAAAAATACTCATGGGCTCTCCCTTTCCCTCTCTTATTAGCCTACTTATTACACAAATCACACTTGCCAGTTATTTCATCCTGGATTGATGAATTAAACATTTATACATGATTTGGCCAATTCTACATAATTCCTGATGTTTCCATCTTACTGATTTTAAAAGCTAAATAATATGAAATCAATTATTATGAAATATTTCAGATTAAGAGGCCCTAAATAACTGAAAGAAAAAGAGAACATTTTTAATTTGAATAGGAGTTATTGGTTCTTTCTAAGAAAGGAAATAATCTCAGTAGAGGAAAAAAGACAAATGTATTTTTTATATAGAAGAGTATCCAAATGTTTGGAATACAATCTGTATTAAGCCTCTAGTCATTAAGTTTCAACACATGCTAAAAGATCTGCATCTTTACCACCACCTCCCTGGCATTTTGTGTTTTGATGTCATATTTTACATCTTGTCTTATATCTTATATCTTGTCTTATATATCATGTCTTATATCTTCTCTTGTTTTTCCCTTAAGTGTTACCAATAGTTACAATTTTACAATTTTTTTTCTCTTTTAATTTCATACTGCCTTATGTAAGTGGTTGATCCACAGCTTTTACTATATACTTGCCTTTACCAGTGGGCCTTTTCCTTTCCTATAAATTCTTATTGGAGTTTGGAGCCTACTCTTTTCCACTTAGAGAAAACCCTTGACATTGCTTTTAAAGAGTTGGTATAGTGTTTATGAACTCTCTTAGTTTATGCTTCTCTGAGAAGTTCTTTCTCTCTCCTATTCTGAGTGACAATCTTGTCAGGTAGAATATTCTTGGTTGCATAGGTTTTTCTCTTATAGCACTTCAAGTTTAACATGCCACTCTATTCTGGTTTGCAAAGTTTCTGCAGAGAATACATTTGATTGCCTTACAGGGATTCCCTTGTTCATGACTTTTCCTCTTGTTGCCTTTAGAATTCTCTAAAGTTTTGCCATTTTAATTATGGTGTGTTGGGGTGGATCTCCTTGGTTTATCTGAGACTCCTTGGAGACTCTTCTGCTTCCTGTACCTGGATATATGTTTCTCTCCTTCAGGTCTGGAAAGTTTTCAGTCATAATTTTATCAAATCCATTTTTAACCCTTTCCTCTGTCTTCTCCTTCTGGGACCCATATAAAGAGGATGTTAGTATGCCTGATGTTGTCCCAAAGGTCCCTTAGATTGTTCGTTTTTTTCTTTTTGCTGTTCTGATTGGGTGATTTTCATTATTTGAATCTTCCAGATTGCTCATGTGTTCTGTATCACCGTGTGTGCCATTAATTCCTTCCAGTGCGTTTTCCATTTCAGTTACTGTCTTCAGTTCTGACTGGCTTTTGTTTTTTCAAGTTCCTTATTAAAATTCTCATTCTGTTCATCTATTCTCTTCCCTAGTTCAGTGAGCATTCTTATTATTAATGTTTTGAACTCTTTACCTGGTAAATTATTTATCTTTGTTTCATTAAGTTGTTTTTTCAGGGAGTTATCTTGTTCTTTTGTTTGAAACAATTGTCTCTGAGCTTCCCTGGTGGCTCAGATGGTAAAGCATCTGCCTGCCATGCGGGAGACCCGGGTTCAAACCCTGGATCAGGACGATCTCCTGGAGAAGGAAATGGCAGCCCACTCCAGTATTCTTGCCTGGAAAATCTCATGGACGGAGGAACCTGGTAGGCTACAGTCCATAGGATTGCAAAGAGTTGGACACGACTGAGCGACTGAACAGCAACACAACATGGGAGTGCATATTTCTTTTTGACTTTTGTTTTCTTCAAATAAATACCCAGAGGTGAAATTGCCAGACTGTGTGGTAGTTCCCTTTTAAATGTTTTGCAGAACCTCCACACTGTTTACCATAGTGGTTGCACCAATTTGCATTCCTACCAATAGTGCATGAGGTTTCCCTTTTTCTACATCATTGCCAACTCTTGTTGTCTTTTTGATGACAACCCTTCTGACAGGTGTGAGGTATCAAGATTTTGATTTGCATTTCCCTGATGATTAGTGACTTGAGCATCTTTTCACATGCCTGTTGGCCATCTGTATGTCTTCTTTGGAAAGATGTCTACTCAGATCCTCCACCTGCTTTTTAATTGAATTTTTTTGATACTAAGTTGTATGAGTTCTTTACATATTTGACTTCTTTATGTATTTTTGGCATTAATTCCTTATCAGGCATATAATCTGCAAATATCTTCCCCCTTTCAGTAGGCTGCTGTTTCATTTTTCTATGACTTCTTTCACTGTGAAAACACCTTTTAAGCTTGATGCAGTCCTATTATTTTTGTTCCTGTTGCTCCCATCTAAGAAGACGTATCCAAAAAAATATTGCTGAGACTGATGTCAAAGAGCTTACTGCCTGTGTTTTCTTGAAGGAGTTATATGGTTTCAAGTCTTGCATTTACACCTTTAACCTATTTTATTTTTCTGTGGTGTAAGAAAGCGATTCAGTTTTCCCAGCACCATTTATTGAAGAGACAGTCTTTGTCCTATATTCCTGCCTCCTTTGTTGTAGATTAACTGACCATAAAAGTGTGGGTTTATTTTGGGGCTTTCCATTCTATTCCATTTCCCAATCTTAAACTAAAATGTGGCTTCCCTTAGGGTAGGTAGAGACAGAAATACGTAAAGAACAACTGAAAAAAATTTCCCAACATCTACACATGAAAAAATCATTAATATAGTGAGATATAATATTTCCCAGAAAAATATTTGGTCAATTCATGATTAGTTTAAGAGAGACAATTAAGTATGTCAGGTTATTTGCTAGCCAAAAACAAAAAACAAAACAAAACAAATCAGGGACACTATAAAATACAATGTAACAGAATTCAACAAGTGACCCAGTTTAAAAAAGGTCGCAACAACTACTTGTGTGTGAGGTCAAAGAGAAGCGCTATTTCAGCTTTACAGACTTATTCTGGCTTAAAGAACGACAGTAAAATAACCACATGTGTGAGACTGCAAATAAATTACTCTGTAAGATTCCTTGGTGCACATACATCTCAAAGATAACAAAACTGAAAAAACCTAAGTTCATTATATTATAAACAATACATTTTTCCAAAGAGAAAATGACATAGGCAGGTTTCCCAATAGACCAGGAATCCACATAACTTAAATATAGCTGAAAGAGTCAGTACTTTGTTATCTCCACCAATAAAATCAGGAATTTGCCTAAACCTCTAAGATATTATACATCTATGACATATGATTCTAGAACTCTGATTTTCACAGGGCTTCAGAAATTATGTGTAAATATTTCAAGAAGAAGAAATGTAAAAGACACACATTTTCTTTGTATCTCCTCAGTATCTATAAACTTTGAAGGAATCAGTGTTGGGGTTGTAAGCACAGGGAGAGGAGTACACCTTGTAAACACAAAACAAATTATGTTTAACATCTATTTTAACATGAGTTTGTATCCCAAACAGAAAAAATATTAGCAAATTCCTTAATTAAAATTCTATTCATTAGCTTCACATTAAACTATGATTTATTAAGATCAGGCAACTCTTCATGAGAATTACCATTCTGGGCACTAATCAGCCAGTTGTGCTTGTGTTTGGAATTTAATCTTGCTTTATTAAGAAATCATGCTTGGGAATTCCCTGGAGGTCCAGTGGTTAAGACTTGGCTCTTTCACAGCCGTGGACTGCGTTCAATCCCTGGTCAGGAACTAAGTTTCCACGAGTTTAGTGGCATGGCCAAAAATTAAAGTAAAATGAAATTACCTCTTCAATATTGAGATATCTGGGGAAAAGTTCACTTAAATAAATAAACATTCATGCTTAAGGAAGCTCACTGAGTATTTATTCTTGGCAGGTATGTTAACCGAAAAGCATGCCTTGATGACTAGTTAGGAAAAGGAAAAACATGTGTGTTTAACAATTTTGAAGACTAGTTTCAAGGCCTCTGAGAAGAAATTTTCATTCTATCACATACAAAAGAAAATTTCTTTTCTAAAAAATGTTTCCTAAATATTTCTGTTATAAAGATGTACTGCTCAGTGATGTACAGCTGAAGAATGTCATGCCACTGTCCCTGCTGTCCTAGACTGTCACATCACCAATAAAACTTCTTTGGCAATTTAAAAATACAAATCTCTTTAGAGGTCTATGTAGCCCCCCAAGTGCACCCAGATGGTTTCAGTCACATTTCTCATGCTGCTGACTCACAGACACTTTCTCCATAAGGGGAAAGCAATCTTTAGTCCCCCAAGAATAACAGGCACTTTAAAATTAAAATCATGCCTTTCTGCAGCACTTGGGGTTTAGCTCTGCTCCATCAATTTCTTTATTCCCAACAGAATAGCACTTTCACTTACTGGCATCTGAAAATACCTCAATCTTCCTTCATTTAAAATTCAACTGGGTAGAAAGTTCTGAAAGTGGTTCAGCACACAGGACCAAAGATGACTTCAAATTTGCTATATTGAAACCACCCTTTAGCCGAAAGCTACTGAAATAATATCCTTTTAGAAATTCTAAGATGTACTATGAAGAGAAATCTCTTATTCAAGAATAAAATCAAGAATTTCAAGACTAAATTAAAAATTGAGATGCAATTAGAGTCTACTTGACCAACAGATTTCCTATTCCAGCCCACACTCACCTCTCCCGAGGAACAGCAAACCAGTACTCCGGTTGCTTTCTTCGTTTGCCATACTGCTGAACCATGGCTGTCGTGTGAGTGGCAAAGGATTTCCTCATTGGTTTTCCCACTTTAATGCACAGAAACATGGGTGGAGTTTTGCTTTTCTCTTCTTTTGAAGGAAGTATATCTGAATCACATGAAAAAAAAATCTTCATTAGTAATAAGATTGGTGATGCTGAAACATTTCAACTTACAAAGAATTTCCAGTCCCCTCTTAGTGATGGAAAATCAAAACATATGGCATAAATATCATATAACATGATCATGTTAGATTAGGACTAACTAAGTCTTCCAGACCTTCTTAAGCACAAAAGTTCTGGATGTTTCATGTTGGTCTGCATCACATGAGATGCTACAAACTGGAATAAGGATATAAACCAACATCACAGCAAAGAGTAAAGATTTGTGACAACCTGCAAGAATACATATTAATGAATGGCACTGAGGACCAAATCATACCACAGTGCCATTCAGTTTAAAACTGAAATATCTTCAAAAGCCAAAGTGAAAAAGGAAAAGTTCCTTGAAAGATTAAAAAAAAAAGCACACTACTTTTGTTATAGAATTCTGTGTCATAGTTCAATGTTCAAAATAGATACCATGCATTGCTGATTCTTCCCAATTACCATTGACCCTTGAATAACACAGGGTTTAGAGATGCTGACACTTCTGCAGTTAAAAATACACGTAAAACTCTACAGCTGTCTCTCCATATCCCTCCTTCTTAGATTCAACCAACTATTGATGGTGCAATATTGTATTTCAAATTTACTGGAAAAAATATCTGTATACAAGTGGACCTGTGCAGTTCAAACCCTTCTGTGTATCAATAAAGATATGCTCTATTGAGGAAACTGTTCTCAAATAACTGTACTACTTTTGCTATTGCATGTGCAGATTTTAGAAAGGCAACTATACAGGCATACCTTGGAGATATTGTGGGTTTGGCCCCAGACTATCAAGATAAAGCAAATATCACAATCAAGTGAGTAACACAATTTTTTTTTGGTTTCCCAGTGCCTATAAAAGTTGTTTATATTCTATTGTAGTCTATTAAGTGTGCAATAGCATTATATCTAAAAAAAGAATACAATGTAATTAAAGAATCCTTAATTGCTAAAAAAAAAAAAAGTTAACCACCATCTGAACCTTCAGGGATAATATCTAAGATCACTGATCGCAGATCACCACAAATATAATAATGAAAAAGTCTGAAATATTGCAAGAATTACCAAAATGTGAAACAGAGACATAAAGTAGACAAATACTGTTGGAAACAGGGCGCCAATGGTCTTGTTTGATGCGGGGTTACCACAGATCTTCAATTTGTAAAAAAGTGCAGTTTCTGTTAAGCACAATAAAACAAGATATGCCTATAGAACAGAATAGAAAGAAATTAAAAATGGCCTACCTTCGATGGGTACCTGAATCCTCTTTAATAGCCACAACTGAACTTCAGATTTATTATCCATTTGAGCACCTTGGCAGCTGTTGTCCAGAGTAGATTCCAAAGAGGAGTCTGGATACTCTTTATTCATACTTTCTTCTGTAGAGGCGCTCTGTTGCAATGGAAGCGGTGCTCTCTCTTTCGCCCAGGTTTTATCTGGCTCTTCCTTGTCCTCAATTGGGGGATCAGCTGTCTGCGGAAGAGAACTACTAAGGGTGATGTCTATTCCCACTGGCTCAGTACTTTTGCCATCGCTTAATTCTGCCTTCTGCACATTATCAGGTAACTGTGACCCTTCTCTGTTCTTATTAAGGTAATATTCAATGAGTTTGACTTTATCTAGATCTTCATGTATGTTCAGTGTGTTTTCCACCTGGCATTCTGGGGACCCAGACTGCTTGTCCACCTCTGGCATTATATCTTGTTTCTCACAGGTTTCTAAGTCTAGGGCTCCCTTCAGTTCAGCATCACATTCTGTTCCCGAAAAGTTCAGGGCTGACTGAATTTCCGTAGTAGAACTGATTGCTTGTGATTTAGTCTTCCTTAGTTCCTCTGGGTCAAGAGAAAGGCACTCCTTTGAGGTGTCTCTTTTGTCCGTTCCACCTTTAGTTTGAGAAGAAAGTTCTTCCAAGTCAACGAAGTCATCATCTTCCCCTAAAAGAGAATTTTCTTTGGCTATAGATTCAAACGCAGCCCGAGTGTCAGAAGGTTCCTTGCTGACGTTAGCTACTGGGGTAGATTGTTGCGTTGTCTCTGCAGAGGATTCCGGTTTCTTTACCTTGTCTGACACAGAGCTGTCTGAGGGCTTCGTTTCTATGTATTCTGTTGACTTCTCTGAAGGTCCTGTTGATGTGGAATCTGAAGTCATGGTTCTCTCTCCGTTCTGCTGCCGTTTTTCTTTGTTGAGAGACTTGAACTTACTGAATGGGTTGATATCCTTTTCTGAAGCCAGGTCTTCCCATTCTCCAGGCCTGTACAGAGGACAAAGATCCTGAGGTAGGTCACTGCAGGGGGAAAAATGGTGGGTGCACACGGAATGTTAAAAACAAAACCAAACGCAAAAGGATGAAAGGCAAAAAAAGCTAAAACAAAATCCAGCCAAAAACCAAAACATAAATATACCACAACTGAAATTTATGTTTAAAGGACTTTAAAGCAAGGAAATAAAATCAAGAGATTGACTTCAAAATGAAAAATAAAATCAACCATAAAAAGTGGCAAAATAAGAACCATGAGAGTTGCTTGCATATCCTATTAGAAGCAAATGAATGGTATTTGAGGTCATTTATGAACATGGAGATGTCACCCACCAGATTTTTAATGATGAAATAAAGTTTCTGATTTTCATGAAAGACAAAGGAGAGGGAATGTTTAGTACTATGTCTAAAATTCCTTAGATATTCAAGGCTTTTCCTTTTTTCATAAAATAGTACATAAACCAACTACATTACTTCTGAATGGCTCATTGACCAAGTAGCTACTCATTTAACTGTTTTGTAAAGTAACTGACATGGAACCATAATTTTGGTTTCATGGTTTAAGATCCAACGCTTTCAAAAAGAGACATCCTTCTACTCCTAAAGGAGATATAAGAGGATTATTTCCCCTATTACTGCAGGTATATAGCACCAGCTCCATTTTACAGTTTAAAAATTTATGAAAATTAAGTCAAATGAGCTCTTACTTACAACAACTGGTTTACAGTTGTTATCATATCTTTCATTTTATTACACTATCATTTTACTTTATGGCAATAATCAGCTGAAACAGTTTCCTGGGACATGGTCAATTATTTTTCCTTAGTGACAGATGCTTTATTACCCAGATTTAAATTATACAAAAAATATTGATTAAATATGTTCTCCAAAGTTCTCCATAGTTTACTTACCTTACTGTCAATATGGATTAAAACACAGATATAAAACCCTTTTTAAAAATAACATGTTTGGATTTCAGAAATAAATTTTCTAAAAAGGCTAGATTATATTCAGGTAATATTTTATTATTCTGGCTTTGAAATAATTATGACAATACTCAACAAAGTCCTAGGAAGTTCAAGTTACAAGACTGTCTCCCCAAAGTTACTGAATAAATCACTTGCATGGAGCATCAGGTTTTTTCCAATATAAAATAAAAGCCTATGTAACTGTTGCTGCTGCTGCTGCTGCTAAGCCACTTCAGTCGTGTCCGACTCTGTGCGACCCCCTAGACGGCAGCCCACCAGGCTCTCCCATCCTTGGGATTCTCCAGGCAAGAACACTGGAGTGGGTTGCCATTTCCTTCTCCAATGCAGAAGAGTGAAAAGCAAAAGTGAAGTCGCTCAGTCGTGTCCAACTCTTCGAGACCCCATGGACCACAGCCTACCAGGCTCCTCCATCCATGTAACTGTTAGGCTCTGATAAATGCTTTAAGAGGCCTCTAATTCATAATTCATTTCAATTAAATAACCATTCACTGAGCCCCTACACACCATATATGCTAAAAGACAATCGTGACAGTATCTCTGGTTTGGAAGAAGCCTGCTGCTGCTGCTGCTAAGTCACTTCAGTTGCCTGCAGACACAAAAATGGTCTGCTCACCATGAGCATCTCAAGAGATGTTACAGATGTTTCAATCCTAGACTCCAGTATAATGTAGCATAATTTCCATTTTCAGACCCCAAATTTAATTTGGCACATTAAAGACCAAAGTCAGTCCTATAACAAAGAAGCCCAGCTTTGCACATAGTTAATGAGCAAATTGATAAGCAAAACCATCTTCCAATGAACACCTAAGTCCCTTCCTCACCTCTTACTTCCCTGGCTAGCTTGGCCTCCACAAAGAAAGCATATGACCGCAAATCAGCCTTCTATATTACCTACTCATCTACCCCTCCCTTCGTGTTATACCTAATCCAAGCCAGGATTAATTTAGCCATCTGTTTTGTTTGTTTTTTCTGTTTTGTTTTTTTTCTTTGTATTGCAGCCGCCAAGCTTTTCTGGGGCAAAGTACACAGTGGTGTCAACTGGCTCTGCTGTTAATTAATGTTTTCTAGACTCAACCAGGGACCTAATGATGACCAATAATCCCTTCAGTTGTTCCCTTCCTAGTCTCCATGGCAGCTGGAGCTACAAAATGTCTTGCACAAAGTATATAAGGCCTGAAGGTGAAGATCCAGAGGTTTTACACACACATACTTTTATTATCCTCCAATAAAAATTTTTTTAATAATAAAAATAAATATAAACTATTTTCACGTGGCAACCAGATAATTTGCACTTCTGGTTTTAACATACAACTTTAAATAATGAAATTTAAACTACTTTAAACTTTTCAACAGTTGATGGAATTCTGAGGTCAGTACCAAATCATTTGACACTGATTCTACTACCTCATTCTATTTTGCTCATTGGTGCACATACTCTTCATTAGACTAAAAACGCCTTTAGATCCCTGCATCCACAGGAACAATCACTGTACAACTCTGAAATGATTTCAGCACACTAGGAGCCAATTCTCAACTCCTCCCTCTCCCCCCAGCTACAGCATTAGCCTCGGATCATGAAACACAATCTCACATTGAGAGAAATCTTTCTGTAAGGATGTATCTTCCCTGTTACTAAAAGAACACTTAACATCCTACCCTGAAGATGTGCAATAGAATTGCTCCATTAGAAGCCATCACTGGGCAGGAAATGCCCCTAACCGCCTGGCCATCCACTTCCAAACTTAACTGTTTCTTTACCTGTTCTTGTCTTCTTTCCTCTCATCACCATGTTCATTCTTTCTTTTCAAAACTAACTCTTTCACTCCTTTCCTCTTCCTCATCTAAAGATTCCCAGGTGGCTGGACACTCCCTCACACGGCTCTCACGGGACGCGGTGTTCACGTCTGCGTCTACAGTCCAGGCACCACTCTTGCCTGCCCGTTGTACCCAGCAGATGGCGAGACAGTGGCTGTGACTCACTCGACAACATATCCCTGCCACACAAGAGGCGTGCACTAAGATGTATTAGAACCCCCAATCTGCACGAATAGAAGATTCCCACAGAATAATGAAGAGCTTCAGATATGCACGGAAGGTTCAAATAAACAACCTATTCATATTAGGCACCAGGCTATTTTCTAAGAGTTTTGGTAAATATTTACAGATGAGAAAACTGAGGCTCAAGATTGAGTTACTCAGGAAGGTCGTGGAGCCACATAGGGACAGAAAACTCAGGCGCTGTCACGTAAAACTGCCTGGCCTGCTATACTGCCTCCTAAAACCTCTCACTTAGACACTTCTTCCAGGACTCAGAGAGACCTCAGTGGCCATGCTCCCTTGGTTCCTTCAGTGGCCAGGCTACTGCAGGGTCTAGTGGATCAGATGCTAAGGACTGTGGAAGTCCAGGGGAGCCTGCCGGCATAAACCCCTAGGGACTCTGTTTCTGGGTTAGTTCCCTAGTTTCCTTTCATTCTTTTTATGAGTCCAAGGGGCTGGTTTCTCTTTGTACTGTTGGACCCACTGCTCTGTCTCTACTTTCCTATCGCTGACAGCTGCTAAAGATGTTTACTGCTAGCACATACACAGTATACAGAATTAGGCACACTGACAAATGACAAAGAATCAGATTAGCTCCACAAGTTTTCTTAAGCTGTTTCTTCATGGGGAGCTTCTTTTTTTTCAATCAAAACACTCAGTTTTAGAAGACAAAAGTAATCAGAACTAAAGCAATATCCACCTACACTTCAGAGACAAAATAAACTACTATTCTTCTCTTTCGCACCACTTAAGGCAGTCTGGCTACAAGGCAGTGTCTCTGCACTGTCCACTCAAATCTCTCTCCACAAAGGATTAAGGAAAAACAAGCTGAGGAAGAGTATAACTCTGCTTACCAATTAAGCCGAATAGAAAATCCTGATTAACTCTTGATAATCAGACAAACTCTTTCAGAGAAACTTCACCTATTCTTTCATAAATTAAGAACATACATTCAGAAAAATAAGCTAAAGAAACAGCATTTTTACATGCTGGCTTTTTTGATTTTTTCCTCTGTGAACGTTCTACGCTTCCTTATTATTGACTTTATCATTTCCATTTTCTATTTTTTAAAAATTTAGTGCACAGATATTCTACCTTCAAATTCACCACTACACAGTCTCTCACTTTTGCCAATGCCCTCACTTTTTAATTGCATTTAATTCTCCCAATACTCCCTTGGTTGGTAAACAAAGAAAGCTGTCTTACGATGGCAAGGCATCTTTGATCTTCATGTGGGAGATGTCGTTGTAGAGGGCGATGGAAACGACCTCTTCCATGGGGCAGATGAGGCCATACTCCTCACACCCATTTTCAATGACCAGGGGATCGGACTTGTGAGGGTCAAACATGATGTTGTTAGGAGTGACAATCATGACGCCTCCGACCACACCCTGAGGAAAAAGACAGAACAGAGTCGCTACAGGCGAGATGCAGCCAGCATAGTAGCTTTAGTGAACTCACGTTGCCATTCCACTGACTTCGTGAACCCCGGTATCTTACAAGACAATTGCAACCCTTCTACTAGAAGAACAGGCTGAAGAAATTGCATCACTGGGTGCGGAGTGCTGAGTCAGAGAAACAGACACGCCTCGCTGTGGCCATCAGCTGAGCCTGGTTCGAGCATGGCTGCTCAACAGTACAGGGATCTTGGGTTTCACATGTATGTCTCAGATCCCCCAGTTCCCTGTTGGTAAAATGAGAAGGGCTGTCCCAGGTGGTTTCCTGACTGAGAACTGGGGACTTTACAATCCACTCAGCACGTATTCGCCACGTGTCCAGCAAGTGCATGGTACTGTGCTCTGGGGGCAGCTATCTCAGTCTCAGTGCCAAAGAACACCCCTAGTATTTTGCTCTAAGATGCTCAGAAAGCCCATTCAGCAAATAGGAATGTGAAACTTTCACAGACAGAAGTGAATATGTTCAAACTATGGAAACTGAAAGCAAAGAACAGCTGGGAACTCCCTGGCATGATTAGGACCTAGTACTTTCACTGTTGAGGGCCTGGGGTCAGTTCGTGCTTGGGGAACTAAGATCCCACAAGCCATGCAGTGTGGCCTAAAAGGAAAAAAAAAAAGCAAAAAACAGTAGAATGGTGGAACTTGTCTGAAACTTTGTCAGTTTACATGGTAGACCGTGTTGACCACGGGGATACTGTCTACCAGGCACAGTAGGACACAAATGACTCCCTTTAGGTTAATTATTTATTTTGATACTCTTAATGAGTTTAGTGATCACCTTAGCAAAAAGTTTTGCCTTTCAGACATTACCTATTCTTGGTTGCAAAAGTTTTTCCTATCACTGGAACCTACCATTCCTATGAGCACAGGAATTCGCTCTATATCAACATTATCCTTTCTTCAGAGGCTCACTAAAAGTCAGATTTGTTTTTTAAACAAAACACCAACAAGCAAAAAACTAAAAAATTATATAACAGACATTTTCATACCAGCATCTCTAGTGGCAAACAAGTTGATAACTTAGCATTTTCCAGGTCAAGTGCTAAGCTCCTTAAATGAATCATCTTTTTTTGTTTTTAATTTTTTTTAATGTTTTATTTTTCACTGGGGTATAACTGATCAACAAATAATGTTGTGATAGTTTCAGGTGAACAGCAAAGGGACTCAGCCATACACATGCATGTATGCATTCTCCCCCAAACCCCCTCCCATACAGGATGCCACATAACACTGAGCTCTAGAGTTTCATGTGCTACACAGTACGTCCCTGTTGGTTATCATGAATTATCTTTTAGTTAGCACACCCTATTAATTAAATTTTATTATTATTCCTACTTCATAGATGAGGAAAATGGAAACTTAGGAAATGTAAATATTTTGCCCATGGTCTCAGAGCTAGTGGCGAAGAGCTGTAATTTAAGTTCAGTGACTCTGACTCTAGCATTTGCTGTTAAAACATATTCTATATTGTCTCCCTAAAACTTCATGGGCTAAGAACTAAAATATGAGTGATAAACCCAAGATCACAAAGAATCACATGTCCACTCAATGGTTACTATTCCCTTAGTCAGGCATCCAAGAGGAAAAAACAAATGCACAGTTGTGAAATCTTGCAGCTGAAACTTTAGGTAAGATATTTTTAAGTAGTCTGCCTTTGGTAATTTGGAACTGGTTTAGTTTTCCACAGATTCTAAGGAAAAAAAAACAAACAAACTGCATAGCCATATACCTTTCCATCAGTGAAGTACCGGCAATTCATTTTCAAAAATTTTACCACTCCTGGCTCATCCTCTTCAGAAGTGGATGATAAGACTCTCTCGATGGGTTTTAAGGCCTTTCTTGCTAAGTCAGCATCCTTTAGAAAGCAAAATTTCCCACAATCAAATAGAAGCACTTTTTGAAAAAGATTATTAATTTATATGAATTCAGTTATCTAAGTTTCCTGTAAGTAACCTGTTTTTATTAAACTTGAATATTTAAAAAAGGCAAATGTCTTCCATCCTTCAAAAATAATCATCCAAATCAAACTAAGATTTTTAAAGCACATATGTATGAACCTATAAAAAATGCCTCATCACATGTCTTTAGAAAATAATGTAAATGAAAGAATTCATATTGAACTCATTCAAATTCTGTAGAAAAAGGAGTAAAAGTGGTACAAAGAAACTACTGGCCTCACTGAGAGTTTAACTTCTACCTAAACAAGACACGCATTTCTGCCTTTGAGACCTTAAATGTGAACTGGCTTCTTCTCTCAACTAATGACAAATGATTTTAACCCCATCTCTTCAGGGAGGGAGGAGAGTTTCCGATAAACTCTTGAGAAAAACAACGTGAGTTATTTTCTGTAATAACTCAAAAACCGGTGCCGATAAATGTGAGCTTCAGTGCAAGAATGAAATACATACAGGCAGTTTATCGTATTCTGCATCTGATGATGAAGGGGAGACCGTAGCACCAGGACTGGATGATGAAAACCTTAAGGTACTCGAGGGAGAGTTGGCATCTGGCACAAAAAGAACCTGAGAACAGGAAAGAAAGGCGAGGTGAGTCCCAAGAACCAGGGCAGTGTTCAGAGCAGTTACTTTCCACACAGTACCATGCTGGCTGCGGGATGAAGACCTCACTGGCTGGCACTGAACTTCTGACTTACTCGGGGTCTCCCGAGTAATGAATCAGTTCTTCACATCAGGTGGCCAAAGTACTGGGGTTTCAGCTTCAGCATCAGTCCTTCCAACAAGTATTCAGGGTTGATTTCCCTTAAGGTTGACTGGTTTGATCTCTTCGCTGTCCAAGGGACTCTCGGGAGTCTTCATCAGCACCACAATTTAAAGGCATCAATTCTGTGGCATTCTGTCTTCTTTATGGTCCAGCTCTCACAACCGTATGTGACCACAGGGAAGACCATAGCTTTGACTATACGAATCTTTGTTGGCAGAGTAATGTCTCTGCTTTTCAACACACTGTCTAGGTTTGTCACAAAGTTTAACTTTAGTTCTTTTAAATCTCTCTTCAGTCCAGAAAAAAAGTGAGCCAAGAACGAAACACACCTTGAGATAAGGTGGAAAAATCATCATCAAGGAGAAATAAGATGAGGACTGATAATACTGAAAATATGAGCTCTCAAATTACCAAACATTCATTAAGAAGTGGGCCATAAAATTTGGTATAAGTTTCCAAATAACCAATGCAAAGATATAGACATCATGAATCAACTGAATTCACTGTCCATAAAATAAAAACAAACCAGTTTCTTACTAGTAAGAAACTACTTACTACTAGACTTACTAGTCTCCCATGAAGTCTCATTAAAAAAAAAATGTGTCTCACAGTGAACCCTTTATCCTAATGACACATTGACAGTAAATGCAATAACCAGTTTTGAAGGACTGTTCTTTGTAACAGCATCAAAATGGGTTGGTGGCAAATGTCAAAAGGTTAGAGTTGCGTGAAAGTAATTTACAGAAGGCTAAAATTACATGGTCTTGGTGTACAGCTCTTATTTATTGTATGTTTCTGGGCTAGGACAGAAACAGATTTCTTCCAAACAGATGTCAATGCTCTTGATATTCTCTTAATATTTTCTTTTTGCACCTGAGCTCTTGACAAGTGTTAGGCAACATAGGTTGAGATTCTATTGCCTGGCATTCTAAATGTCAAATCAAAGAGATAATTCCTATGCTTAAATAGCCCATTGTACTGTAGACAGACGTGACAGTGTTAACAGGGAGAAGCGCAGTCATTATATATCCTCCTTCAACATGGAAGTGAGTCTGGATCACTCTTCTTAATTCTTCATCTTTGCCAGAAAAATCATGAGCATAGCCAGATCTTGGGACAACTAACAGCACATAACTGTTTAGTTATATGAGGGCTACACAGCATAGTAAAGGCCAGAAGGACCATCTGCGTAAATGAAGCCCAACCCCTAATTTCAGAGATGAAACCAAGGTCAAAAAGGCAGTGATTTGCCCAAGTTTAATAGCTATTAAAGGGTCAAAGCGGAGAAGGCAATGGCAAGCCACTCCAGTACTCTTGCCTAGAAAATCCCATGGACGGAGGAGCCTGGTAGGCTGCAGTCCATGGGGTCGCTACAAGTCAGACATGACTGAGCGACTTCACTTTCACTTTTCACTTTCACACATTGGAGAAGGAAATGGCAACCCACTCCAGTGTTCTTGCCTGGAGAATCCCAGGGATGCGGGAGCCTGGTGGGCTGCTGTCTATGGGGTCACACAGAGTCGGACACGACTGAAGTGACTTAGCAGCAGCAGCAGCAAAGGGTCAAAGGAAATGAAGCTTTGTGGCACCTATTTTTGTATTATTATCCTTAAGGAGGCATATTAAAATGGTTAGATGAGGTAGTTAGATAGCATCACCAACTAGATGGACGTGAATCTGAGCAAACGCCAGGAGATAGTGGAGGGCAGAGGAGCCTGGCCTGCTACAGTCCATGGGGTCACAGAGTTGGACATGACTGAGCAACTGAATAACAACAACAGGGCATGTTGAGACAGTTCCTATACCTCCTGTTAGTACTGGGCCTTAATCCAGTACCAACAAACTATTTTGTTCATGGACTCAGTAAAAGAATAAAGAATCACCCTAAATTATCTTAGTAAGTTCCAGTGGCTACAGCTTGAATTAGTAAGGATATGCCTAGGTTCTCTGCTATGGGTCAGTTAACACATTATTCAGCAACATCCCAGACTATAAGAAACCCAATAAAAATGACTAAAATCTATTAACATCCCAGAGATAAAAATTTATTAATTTTTGAAAAATTTTAATTCATATTTGCCCTTGATTACCTGGTACTGGCAGGATACTAATTTCTCTCATTTATGACAAGGACATAAATACCAAAAGCATGGTAGTACAAACTGGCCAATTTATATAGCCTGGTGGCTTCATTTGCTGCTCTTGAAATAAATGCAAAGAATACTACCATTGCCCGAATGAAGTTATTCTTAGAAGTAGCAGCATCTGCTGTCAAAGAACTCAATGTCACTAAAATTTATTTGTAAACTTTTTGATGGCTATCATTCTGACCAGTGTGAAGTAATATATCATTGTAGTTTTATTTGCATTTCTTTAACAATTAGCAATGATGAAAGTCTTTTCATGTGTCTGTGGCCTTTTCTTAATGATCCTACTGAATGTCTCCTTCTTTGGCCAGATTGATTACTTTTGTCATAGTATCAAATGAAAGCCAAAATGACAACAATTTTGCCTAATTTAAAATAAAACGATGGCCATAATATACCCTATGAGTGGACTAAACTGAAACCTGCAATTCTAAATTAAACATTTGAAGAATATCTGTATGAAATTCTACAGGGAAAAAAATTACATTAATTTAACTATTCTTGATGGAAACATCTATTAACACAAAGGGCAGTTAAATCAACTGTGTTAATCATTTGCAAAGCATTTATCTCTGAACAGTTCATAAGCATCAGGATGCTTTCAGAAGTCTTGGATCTAAGAGACTGAACCAAGACACAATAACAATGATGACAGTCCTAAGACATTAAGAACAAGTCATTAAAAATGGCAGCAAAAATAAATTTCTAAAAGTAAAATGTTTCTAAAGGAAAATTCAATAAGAAAATCATTACCTGGCCTGGAACAATAGTATGTGTGAAAAGCTTATTCAGTTCCACTAATTTATTGGGAGTGATGTTAAATTTCAGTGCTATGGAGTTTAGGGTGTCCTGGCTTCCAGCCTAGAATAATCAAACAAACAAGATTCAATACATCAAGCACAAGACAGACAAAATCTTTCCCCTGATAGTCACATTAATCTATTTTTGATATGAGTCAATAAAAAAGTAACACACACATCCAAATGTATTACGAAAAAAGCAAACAGATTCTCAATTTTTAACAAAAAAGTCTTAAATATTATTCATTTCTGGGCTCCCTTATTTGCAAATTTCACTGTCCACTAATAGATTTCTAAACTTACTCTGGAACAACTTAGGTGTGTAGATTAGAGGGTCTATGAGGTATAATATAAAGCTAAGAAGAAAAGAAATATTACACATACTACTACTCATAGGGGAAATGGAGCTAGTTTATCTCTTTGCATTTTTCTTTTTTTTATTTTTTATTGGAGGCTAATTATTTTACAATATTATATTGGTTGGTTTTGCCATACATTGACATGAATCCGCCCCGGGTGTACATGAGTTCCCCTTCCTGAATTGCATTTTTCTATTTGCCTGTCTCTTTACTGTACTTTAGGCTCCTGGATTGTGGCCTGTTAAAGACCATTTTCCCCACAGTGCCTGACACATAGAAGGCATTTAAATAGTTGATGAATGAATACAGTGAAAGGCATGGAAATCTAAAAGGACTCAGATTAGCTACCAAAAATTGTTCACTGACACTAACATGACAATTTCCCACAGTCAGCCAAATTAGTGCTATTCCTTAAATCTATAAAATTTGTGCTATGTCTCAGCTGTTCATGTCTCTGTCCTTCTCTAATAGAGGGGGAACAGGAATAAAAAGGGCTGTAAGAAGACATGAAACTGGACTTCCCTGGTGGCTCATTGGTAAAGAACCCACCTCTCACATTGAAGGCCCTGCAGTGAGAAGTTCCCGCAGGAGGGATAGTTGTATCATTAAATGTTTGAAACTAAACAGAATGCTTGAACATCCACAGCACTGGAACAATGTAAGCAATTGTGTAAGTGGCTCTGGTCATGGTTCTCTAAACACAAAGTTATGGATCACCTTTTAATAATGAGAAATACACAAAATAACTGGCCAACTAATCTCCATAACATAAATCAATCAGGTGGACAGATCTGCATTACTAATTTGATTGCCTGTTTATATGAATTAATTTGGGGTTGATTTTTTATGCTCACTGAATCATTTAGTACACCCTGTGTGAAGCATCTCCTAGCAAAGACGACTTCTTATTTCCTTGGAGGTGCTTATGAGTCATACTGTAGGATACACACAAGGCTTTAGAATCTATGATGTTATTAGTGATAAACAATCCAACACTTTCCCAAGATCTTGCAGGAGGTAAAGGCACTGTGCTAGGTGTTATGGGGATCAACAACATATTGTAGTCAGTGGTAATGGGACATATATAATCACCCCCAAACCGTTCCTGGAAAGCCCCAGGCCTATAAACCATAGAAAGATGCCTAAAAAGATGTTCACAGAGCACTGAGCATGAAATGCCAGTGCCAGGGCCTTCAATGTGAGAGGGTAACAGGCAGGAAGGCTAGGGGTCTCCAAATGGAGGAAATAGGCTGCAAGGGTCAGACATTTTTTATCTTTCTCTTAAGCAACAGGAGGAAACAAACCAGTGATATATTTTTTCCCCTTCTGTATATAAATTTAAAAAGAGGTTACTCTTAAAATACTGTGTTGCCATAATGACACCTGGTTCCACCTGAACTTAACTTTTCTCAAACCTTGAGTTAACCAATGCATTTTTCTTATGGAAATGTTTGTCTTAAGCTATGTTAATGTCCTATGCATTTACCCCAGACTCTGTCTTCAAGTCGGTTTGCCTAAAGGCTCAGAACTGACCTGACAAACCAGTATGTTATACTCACACTTGTTCTCTTAATCTATGTTAATGAAACTATATATTTGTATAGGAATCTGCTTTTCTTCAAGATTCATGTCAATCGTTTTATGGCCTGGGATGACTCGCCTGGTGCCAAGATTATCTCAAAATGCATCTTGTGGGTGAGGGGCCTGGTGCCATTCTCTGAGTTTTGAGACATTTCCTTCCTTTCATTAGCAGACTGCTAGTAGCCATCCAGCTAAAGACTAGAAGGGTGTATTCTTTCTGCCTCCTTCTGATATCTATGTCAGAAGCTTTCTCTATCTCCTTTATACGTCAGCAATACTTAAAGTTTTATTAAACCTTGTCTCTGGCCCCGGATTGAATTCTTCTCCTCCGGAGGCCAAGAATCCCGGTGTCTTTCCATGGTTCAGCAACAACTTTTCAAATGTGATGCTACAGAAGGTTGGAGAAGATTCACCATTCTAGAAGAAATGCCAGGGAGGGACAGGCCTTGCTGCTTGCCTTATATAGAGGGCCAGGCATTGCACACAAATAATGAGTAGAAAATAAATACACATGAGGAAAACACAGGGGGCAGGGGCAATAGCACTTAATTTCTTTCTAGAAATCAGAGACCACTCCTCAGCAATGCCAGTTCAAACTAATGAAAACAGATCTGTAACTGAGTGCCCACTTCGTGCCAGGCCTGGGATAAGCATGCACAGCTGCTGGCCTCCAGAAACTCATGGTGTGATGGGAGAGATGAGTACATAATGGTGAGGTGCAGTCACAGGGACAGAGGCACTGCATTGTTCGTCTGCTGATTCAACCATATGGAGGTCTAAAACCCTGCAAGCACCAGAATTAGAATGCAACCAAAATGGGATCTGGTCTCTCTCCAGGCAGACATTGAAAGATAACAGTTAAACTAGTGCATCAACACTGTTAAACTGATAAAGGTTATGCAAAAGAACACACTTCTCTGAGACAGTACAGTAAAGGGATGGGCCTTAGACTTGCAGGATGGTCACAGAAAGGAAGAATGAACGTGGAGAGTGGTAGGAAGACGATGTTCAGGCTGAGGTTCTGGTTCGTAGAAATGTATGGATGATCACTGCTTCTTGAAAAAAGGCCAAGCCTGAAGGTCTAAGTGAATGTGTAGAGTAGACAACTGGATGTATGGTTTGGGAAGTCAGAAAGCACGTCTAGGAAGGAGACCTAGGATTACTCATCACCGGCATATCAAAGGTTAATTCAAGTAATAGGTTTATTCAGGGAAAAATTACAGAAAGGAGAAATGACTGAGGTCTTAAGAAGCTTTTCTATTTAATGGCTACACAAGAGGAAGACAGCTAAGGGGCAGGATGTGTCAGGGAGAAACATCATGTAAATCTAGCGGTATTAACAAACGTTTGTACTACCTGTTTATACTTACAGTGTATTCCATAGTACCATGGGGCTTCTGAACCACCATCTTCTTCTCTTTTTTATCATGTGTTTTGTTTGGATTGTCATCTGAGGAATAAAATGATATAAGTGAATGATTTCATTTTCAGGAATTGAGGATAGGGTAAATTACAGTATATTAAAACCCATTCTCAAAATGACTGAAAAAACAAAAAGACACTAAAAGAAAAATGGGCTGAAGGCACAAATAGACCAAACTCATAAAAACATATTGGTCATCAATGTATACTTGAATAAATGATTAATGCTAACTGCAATTAAATAGTACAAATAACAATGAGGTTATGCCTTATAGTTATCCAAGTATGTTTACGTGATAAGGTATAATGATGAAGTAAACTAGTATGGTGGTATAAGTGATATACAACCTAAATCAGTACAGCCCTTTTAGAAAGTGATTTGTCAATATGTAACAATAGCCATAAAAATGTCCATAACTCAGCAATTATTACCTTACTTATCCGAAGGAAAAATTCAAAACAAGGAAAATGCTATGCACAGCATATGGTTACCGCAGTATCATTTATAATACTGAAAACTTGGAAAGACCTCTATGTTTAACAACACATTAATCTGGACCACAGATTGAGCTGCTTTTAAAGGTCAAAACCAGTCAACCGAGTAGTTTGGCAGCTACGAATGATTCAACCTAGTTGCTATGACGAAATACCTCTTAATATAATCAACCCGGACACTGAAAACCAGAGAGACATATATCAATGGATATACATTTAAGTAACAAAGAGTACAAGATTGAACTAACTATGAAAAGATGCTCTAACTTGCATGAGATCAGAAAAATGTAAATTAAGACGAGCTATCATTTTACAGCTATTAGCATGGCAAAAATCAGAAAGCTGGATAATTCTAGGGTTGGCAAAGATGCAAGCTGCTACAAGGAATGTAAACTGGTACAGCCATTCCAGCAAATTAATTATATACAGCCTGCTGCTATTGTTTAGTCGGTAAGTTGTGTCTGACTCTTTGTTACCCCATGGACTGGAGCCCGCCAGGTTCCTCTGTCCATGGGATTTTCCAGGCCAGAATACTGGAGTGGGTTGTCATTTCCTTCTTCAGGGGATCTTCCTGATCCAGGAATCAAACCCACATCTCCTGCATTGGCAGGCAGATTCATTACCACTGAGCCACCAGTACGACTCAGCAAATTGACCCACAGATACATATCCTCTCCCAGGAGATATCAGAAAGTGACCTGCTGGAGGGTGCATAAAACAGAGTTATCTGTGGCATTGGGGAGCAGGAGGGAGCAAAATATATCTAAGTACTGCCTAGAATCCCAGAGCATAACACGCCAGAAGCATACACCAAAACATGTTTAGAGAGAAACAGAATGGTATGTACAGAGTGGTACCATTATGTATACTAAAAGCAGCTGCACACAAAACTACACATACATTAAAAAAAATACTTTTATTTATTTGGCTGCACTTGCTCTTAGCTGTGACATGTGGGATCTAGTTCCCTGACCTGGGCCCCCAGCATTGGGAGCATGGAGTCTTAGCCACTGGACCACCAGGGAAGTCCCTGTGGTTGAACAGTTTTATCAACCTGTTCCTTGCCTACAGAATTTGGGGAGTCGATCAGCCTTATTTCATCTTCTTTCAGTTCTCTGTTTATAGAATTTGAGGAGTTGATCAGTCTTATTTTATTTTATCTTCTTTCCATTCCCCTCAGTTCAAGGTAGTAATGTTCCTGCTGGTATAACATTCAAGAACTTGGAGGTCTCCTGTCCATTAGACAAAAGGCTCATTTACAGATCTTTCCAAGAAATTCCATCTCTATTTCTGACTTCTGCTTGGATGGCTGAGGGAACCCATGAATTACAGCTCTGATCTCTTCAAAGAGCCTTCTGACAGCTAGATACATTTTTTAAGGCTACACCCAAACAAAAGCCCACACAGATTGAATACAATAGAATTGAGTGGAGGGGGAGAGAATCAGGAGGGGGAGATGAGGACCTCTCCATCTGAGACCCTACAGCCCCCAACACCCACACGCAGACCAACAGTATCATTTCAACTACCTAACAAACACGGATAAGCTGGATGAGGATGGAAGGGAACATAGGAATGTGAAGATAGTTAACGTACATGGGATTTCTCTGCCTTTTAAGAAATTCTTTTATATTATTTAAAATTAAGAACCAAGATTAAAAAACCAGATTGCTATTAGAGTCCTTTTCTAGTCCTTTGTAGAACCAGAGACACTCTTAAAATCTATTATAAGCTTATTCACTCAGTTGTGTCCAACTCTTTGTGACCCCTCGGACTGTAGCCTGCTAGGCTCCTCTGTCCATGGAATTCTCCAGGCAAGAATACTGGAGTGGGTTGCCATGCCCTCCTCCAGGGGATCTTCCCAACCCAGGGATCAAACGTAGGTTTCCTGCACTGCAGGCATATTCTTTACTGTCTGAGCCACCAGGGAAGCCCAAAAATCTTCTAGACTATTTAAAAAAAATGGTTTCTCTTCCTTTAGGTGATCGATCACATCTAAATTATTTCTGGAAGATGAGACTGTGGTCTTCAGATCTCCAGATTCTGTAGGAGGAGAATCTGGAGGTTCCACACAGTCTAGTGAAAAATCAAGGAGAGTATTTTAAAACTCTCATCATCTGCATGGTGTTCATTTCTTTTAATATCTTAGCTCCATGCTCTGCCCCACATTCCTGCCCTTTTCTTTGCCACCATAAACATCTGTCCCTTTACATCCTCCTGCTTTCAGCACAGTCTCTTCATATCCTTCTGTAGGTGCTTCCTATTTCTAAAGCCTAATCTGCTGCTTCTTCCCATCTGTGGCAGCTTCAGCTCATGCCCTTCCACAGGCTGTACATAGACATCTCTGGTCCCAGTGGGGGTCCTGTTGTATGCCAGAAAATCATGAGAGTTTTCATATTACTCAGCTGCCAAAGAAAACCAGGTGCTGGCTGAACTTTTCAGGATAAACTTGCCTATGTACAACTGATTTAGTACAAAAATTACTTTTCTTCCACACAGGTGGATAGGCCAGAAAAATGGCAAACACGGTAATGATATATTTAGAAGGAAAAAAAAAAAAACTAACAATCTTTCCTCCAGAGTCTAAGATTTTGAAATATTTGAGGTGAGGACCATTATGTATCCATCTCTGAATGTCATGTGCCCTAGTGTGATACCCATTACACATGCTTGCATGAAATTTACCAATACAAATCAATGGGCCTGATGAGTTTGAATATGGGCAATGTTTTCACTGATAGAACATCACACCAGGAACATCATCGGAACCAAAGCCACAAACCAAACATTAGGTTTTGAAGTTGACTGAATACATAAAGCTGAGAAGTAATTGACACGTTCTAAGGACCCAATCTGTCTTCATACAATTATAGCCCAAGGTAAGGATTCATCAATTAAGTTCAGTTCAGTCCCTCATTCGTGTCCGATTCTTTGCGATCCCGTGGACTGCAGCACACCAAACCTCCCTGTCCATCACCAGCTCCTGGAGTTCACTCAAACTCATGTCCACTGAGTTGGTGATGCCATCCAACCATCTCATCCTCTGTCGTACCCTTCTCCTCCTGCCTTCAATCTTTCCCAGCATCAGGGTCTTTTCAAATGAGTCAGTTCTTCGCGTCAGGTGGCCAAAGTATTAGAGTTTCAACTTTAGCATCAGTCCTTCCAATGTATATTCAGGACAGATTTCCTTTAGAATGGACTGGTTGGATCTCTTTGCAGTCCAAGGAACTCTAAACTCCAGCACCACAGTTCAAAAGCATCAATTCTATGGCACTCAGCTTTCTTTAAAGTCCAACTCTCAAATCCATACATGACCACTGGAAAAACCATAGCTTTGACTACATGGACCTTTGTTGGCAAAGTAATGTCTCTGCTTTTTAACATGCTGTCTAGGTTGGTCATAACTTTTCTTCCAATGAGCAAACGTCTTTTAATTTCATGGCTGCAGTCACCATCTGCAGTGATTTTGGAGCCCCCAAAAATAAAGTCTGTCACTGTTTCCACTGTTTCCCCATCTATTTGCCATGAAGTGATGGGACCGGATGCCATGATCTTAGTTTTCTGAATGTTGAGCTTTAAGCCAACTTTTTCACTCTCCTCTTTCACTTTCATCAAGAGGCTCTTCAGTTCTTCTTCACTTTCTGCCATAAGGGTGGTATCATCTGCATATCTGAGGTTATTGGTATTTCTCCTGGCAATCTTGATTCCAGCTTGTGCTTCCTCCAGCCCAGCGTTTCTCATGATGTACTCTGCACAGAAGTTAAACAAGCAGAGTGACAATATACAGCCATGATGTACTCCTTTCCCGATTTGGAACTAGTCTGTTGTTCCATGTCCAATCCTAACTTTTGCTTCCAGACCTGCACACAGATTTCTCAAGAGGCAGGTCAGGTAGTCTGCTACTCCCATCTCTTTAAGAATTTTCCACAGTTTGTTGTGATCCACACGGTCATACTGTTTCCTGAACATTAATTTGCAGTAAGTTTTCAAGACGGCCTGCTGTTCCTCTCAGTAAGTGAAGTCTTGGATACGTTACCTCCACAAGTTCTGCAGCACATGGTCCACGAAGCACTGGGGAGAGTGGGGCAGAGCCCCCGACTGCCTGGGGAGAGAACTTCTCTGCCGGGTTTCAGGAGGGGCTCTACTGCCAGCATGTCAGGTGAGGACTCAGGGCCACCCTCAAGGATGCAGTTATCTCCCAATGATACCTGACATCTCTATTTCAAGCTTCAGGCCTCCTTAGACGTTTCTGTTGTTCAGTCGCTAAATCGTGTCTGACTTTTTGGAAACCCCGTGGCCTGCAGCACGCCAGGTTACCCTATCCTTCACCGTCTCCCAGAGTTTGCTCAGATCCATGTCCACTGAGTTGGTGATGCCATCCAACCATCTCATCCTCTGCTGCTCCCTTCTCCTTCTGCCTCAGATCTTTTACACCTGCCCAAATTCAAGTCCTCCTCCTGCTAACAAAAGCAAATGATTTAGAACTATGTACTGCCAGAGGAGAACATTGGCCAAGTGGTCCTCAGACGCCATTCAGAGGAAAGCAACTGTACCTCCTGTTTGCCCCACCTCTGAAAAGTTTTCAGAGAAAGTTTTTCCCAGTCCAGTAAGTGTACTGAACAAAACCCTAGAAGAATGAAACACAAGCCCTTTTGCCTAAATGGTCTTGTTTCCTCACAAATCCTAGAAGAGTTGAAATGGGCAACGGGGGAGTCAGCGTTGACCTGGTGCCCTGCCCACAGGCCCTGCCTCCTCCTCCCTTCCCTGCCCACAGGAGGGCCAAGAGTGTCTGGAACACATGGCTATAATTTTTGTTGAAAGACTCCTTTCTCTCTCCATGTGGTGGGGCTAACAGAAGTTGATGTTCAGGAGAAAGTCCAGGGCCTGGAAAGGCTGGATGTAAAGGAATCTTATCATGGCCAAGGGGATACATTTTAAGAGAATACCTGAGGCTTGAGAACAGAACCTACAGAAGTCTGCAGTTTGGAAGGGGGGCGGGGGAGGTAAAAAGAAATGTGGCTGACAGGGGATGGGGAAGATTGAAATGAAAGGAAAACGAGCGTCATGTCACAAAAGCACAGAAACCAAGTTAAAGGAAGGTTGTACTGAAACTGTCAAATGTTCCTCTGAGGACGGGAGCTGGAGACCTAGAAACGAGTAACTGGGAGGCCACAGAGGTCCTGTGGTGAAAACGGAAGGGATCTCAGGACAGATGTGCTGACCCTTTCAGTAAAGCAGGGATAAGGTCATCTGCTGAAACGTAAGGAGTTTGAAGATAGGACTGGGGGCTTAAGGGGCTGTGAAACTTGGAAGAGTTATTGCGGCAAAGATGAGGTTTCAATGATATATAAATACTGAAAGAAGCATTAGGAAGAAGCAGTAAGGGTTTCCCTGAGGGCTGGGTCTCAACACCAAGGTGACAGACCGTGGAAGGAATAAACAAGCCCCCTCCGTCATGGCCACCCGTGTTAGGAGAATGGCACGATGTATCTGCTGCTACTGTAAGACGTTACCACAAATCGAGTGGTTCCGAATTTTAAACAGATACCAACTTCTGATCTTATAGCTCTATACATTTCAAGTCTAACATGGGGTCTCGCTGGGCAAGATTCAGGGTGTCAGCAGGCAGCTCTTAGGGGAAGACTGTCTTCCTTGCCTGTTCATCTCGGAACAAGCCCGCCTTCCTGGCTTCAAGGTCCGTCCCTCAATCGGCAGAGCCAGTAACAGCAAGCCGAGTCCTCTCACACTGCCGTTTCTCCAGTTCCTCCTGCCACCCCCCTCTCACTCTTCAGCACTCTGGTGTTCACACTGGGCACACCGAGATAATCCAGGATGCTCTCCTCCTTCAGGTCAGCTGATTAGCAACCTTAATTCCATCCACAGCTTGAATTCACCTCTGTGTATAACCTAATAGGTTTCAGGAATTAGGACATGGACACCTTCTGTGAAGGGGTGGGGGACATTATTCTGCCTACCAGAAATGGAGAACAGGCTTGCGGGAAAAGACAAAAGAAGTTCAGATCCAAAAAGGGGATTTTTGATGATTCAAGTAGTAACCCAGGTACGTGAGTGTGCTGGGGTGGGGGCAGGGAGAAAGGGTAGAGGGGGTTAGGGAAAGCAGCTTTGGTTAGGTGTTTTGGTTTTGAAAAAAATCCAGCAAAAATGAGATACTATCCATGACCTTGAAACCTGGGCATGTGGCTCCGGGCACAGACCACTGGAGACTGAGTGAAGTCAGGACAGTGGACATTATCCATTACTGTCCTAGAAAACAGAAACAAGAGACACTGGTGAATTCCCTGGCTCTTGGTTCCATAAGCTCTACATAGACAGAAGAAGGACAGAAAAGACAGTAAGTAGCTTTGTTTTTCCTCTTATTAACTATCTGAACAAGCACAAATAGAATGTTGAAAATTACCAGGTTTTCAAATTGTATCAGGATCAAATTTGCTCTGGGCTTCTTCCCCTTACTGTGTGTGTCCCTTCTTCCCATACTCTAGATCAGTTCTCTTCCTTCCTTGCATCCTTATCACAAGACCATCTGAATGGGGGACACGAGGCTGATGGCACAGGACTCACTACACACTTGTCCAAAGAGGAAGGATGGCTTCCATGCCATCCAAAAGAGGGGGATCCAGTGCAGTGGTAATTGTCTATGCCTGCCTCATGGTAATTTAGTTGCTCAGTCATGTCTGACTTGCAACCCCATGGACTGGAGCCTGCCAGGCCCCTCTGTCCATGAGATTCTCCAGGCCAACAATACTGGAGTGGGTTGCCATTTCCTTCTCCAGTGTCTCTCAAGAGCTTTCTAAGAAAAGGGCATCCTGATACATAAACAGGAAAAGCTGTTTCCAATGACAGACACAGCCCCAGACCGGAAAGAGATGGCACAATTTGATATCAATCAGTCAGGTCATGTCCCATTTCCCTTATGTTCAGTTCAGTTCAGTCGCTCAGTTGTGTCCGACTCTCCGCGACCCCATGAATCACAGCACGCCAGGCCTCCCTATCCATCACCAACTCCCTGAGTTCACTCAAACTCATGTCCACAGAGTCGGTGATACCATCCAGGTAGGTGCCCAGTATGCTACTGGAGATCAGTGGAGAAGTAACTCTAGAAGGAATAAAGGGATGGAGCAAAAGCAAAACCAATACCCAGTTGTGGATGTGACCGATGATAGAAGTAAGGTCCGGTGCTGTAAAGAGCAGTATTGCATAGGAACCTGGAATGTTAGGTCCCTGAATCAAGGCAAATTGGAAGTGGTCAAACAGGAGATGGCAAGAGTGAACGTAGACATTCTAGGAATCAGTGAATTAAAATGGACTGGAATGGGTGAATTTAACTCAGATGATCATTATATCTACTACTGTGGGCAGGAATCCTTTAGAAGAAATGGAGTAGCCATCATGGTCAACAAAAGAGTCCGAAATGCAGTACTTGGATGCAATCCCTTATGTTACCCCACATTTTTTCCGATTACAATTTGGTTTTGGAGTCAAAACGAGCTGGCTTCACCAATCAACCGTCATAGCTGTGCAATGTTGAACAAGTCACTTAAAATCTTTGTACCTCCATTCCCTTATCTATAAAATGGACATCTCACAATGTTGCTCAAAAGATTAAGTGAGATAATGGGCACAGTTTATCTCAGAGCCTGACACAGAGTGTTTAACAAATGCCACCTTGGACAGCAAGGAGACTAGACCAGTCATTCTTAAAGGAAAGTAACCCTGAACACTCAATGGAAGAGCTGACAGCGAAGCTGAAGCTCCCGTACTCTGGCCACCTGACGCAAAGAGCTGACTCACTGGAAAAGACCCTGATGCTGGGAAAGATTGAAGACAGAAGGAGAAGGGGACGACAGAGGATGAGATGGTTGGACGGCATCACTGATTCAATGGGCATGAACCTAGGCAAACTCTGGCAGATAGTGCAGGACAGGGAAGCCTGGTGTGCTGCAGTCCATGGGGTCGTGAAGAGTCAGACATGACTTGGTGACTGAACAACAACAGTGACGTTAATAATGTTAAAGTCTGAATACAGAAATATGAGAATGATATAGCATTAACGCGATAGAGGGTTATAAATTGTTTAAAGGAGAAAAGCCTTATCTGATCACTTCGGTACATGACAAAAAAAAGCAACTGATGAAATTAAATAGCCATTATTATATATTTTTTAAAATATAACATTTAAAAAAATCCAACTGTTAGAAAATCCACCTGTTAGAATAGGAGTGAACTTCCTTAACATGATGGAGAATGTTTACTCTGTGACATTCATTAGAAATAGGCTTCTGAAAAAGCAATGAAACCCTAAAGGTTATATACACCAAAAACAATTTCCTCATAAGAATGAAAATGGAATGACCTCATGACATCATTCAGGACTGCAGTGGCTTGTTAATTACCTAAATGCAGCCTGAACTAACACACGAGTGAGGCCCCCAAACCAGCCTTACAGAGGATTCCAGGGCCTGCAGTGGGAGAGACACCCACTGGCACTGAATAAACTCCATCCACTCTTCTTTCTCCTGTTGTCCTGTGAAGATAAGTGCCTGAGAGCACTTTCAGCATAGCTTTTAATGCTTCTGGGCAGAGTATCTTCCAGCCCACGAAATTACAACAAAGAGGCTAACATAATGTGATGCAAGGCTAAACCACAAGTATTGACAGTCATAGAATAAACTTTGTAGTGGAGATGAAAACAAAAACACTTCAAATATAAGGAGACAGCCTGGAAACCCAAGAGGGAATCCCTGCCCTTTACTGGAGGTCCCCTTTCAGAGCCCTGAAAGGCAACACCTGTGCAGAATGAACACCAGGCACCCACTGGTTCCCCAATGGTCTCTAGAAATTAAGCACCAGAAACTCTATTCTAAACCCTCCTGAGTCATACCTCAGTAAACTGAGACACATTCTTGTAGCAGAAATCAAAAGCAAATATAAAAAGTAAAACACTAACCAAAATACATACAGGAACTCCTACTATCAGTTTATACTCGACTTTTTTCCCTGGAATCTCCATTCAAAGCAACACATTAAAAAACTTTAAATACTGAAAAGAAAGAAATGAAAATTTGATTATTAGCAGATAAGTTATCTACCTATAGAGCCAACATCATAAAAACATCCACTGGTGGCTCAGTGGTGAAGAATCCACCTGCCAATGCAGAGGACATGGGCTCGATCCCTGATCCAGGAAGATCCCACATGCTGCAGAACACCTAGGGCCGTGAGCCGCAACCACTGGGATCTAGAGACTGGGAGCCGCAACCACTGAGCCATCGCTCTGCAACAAGGGGTCACTGCAATGAGAAGCCCACTCACCGCAACTAGAGAGTAGCTCCCACTCGCCGTAACTAGAGAAAAGCCCGCACAGCAACTAAGACCCAGAATAGCCTAAATAAATACATTTTTTAAGAAATCCAGGAATCGTAAAATTGTTCAGTAAGGTGACCAGATGTAACAGTCTTTTATACTTGTGATAGAAACTATTTGGAAAAGTCCCAGGCATAATTGTATCAAACTAGAAAATATCTAGGAATAAATACAGCCAGGCAATGACAAGAGATGTAGAAAGAAAGTTTTAAAGGTTCTCTGAAGTATATAACAGAAGCTTGAATAAAGGGTGGTACATATAATGTTCCTAATAGGAAATATCATTCTTATAAATATTTTTCTCTTCAAATTAACTTTTAAATTATATGTAATTTAGGTAAAAATTTAAAACAAACTTTCTGAGAAGGGAAATATGTCAAATTGGTAACTAGGTATAAATATATAAGACTAGAAGCATAATACAGAAGATTATCCAAAATTATTTTTGAAAGAGAAATGAGGGTAGGTATACTATATCATTCAAAAGGAAACTACCCTGAATATTCATTGGAAAGACTGATGCTGAAGCTGAAGCTCCAATACTTTGGCCACCTGATGCGAAGAGCTGACTCATTGGAAAAGACCCTGATGCTGGGAATTGAGGGCAGGAGGAGGAGGAGAAGAGGGTGATAGAGGATGAGATGGTTGGATGGCATCATCGACTCGGTGGACATGAGTTTGAGTGTGTGTTAAGTCGCTTAATTGTGTCCGGCTCCTTGAGACACCGTGGACCTCAGCCCGCCAGGCTCCTCGGTCCACGGCATTTCTCAGGCAAGAATAGTGAAGTGGGGTGCCACTTCCTTCTACAGAGGATCTTCCCAACCCACGAATCGAACCCGGGTCTCCTGCACTGAAGGCAGATTCTTTACCATCTGAGCTACCAGGGAAGCCTGGTATTGAAAGAATTTCATGTGAAATAAAGGTACCTTTACAAACCAGTAAGAAAAGGCTCAGTTTTCACATAAATATCTATCTTCGTGTTATAGTGGAAGCTCTGTCATCAGGCACATAGAATGAATCCTTGTCTGTCCCTGACTCACTGCGTGACCTTGGACAAGTGACTTAAGGCAGTTTCCCAGGATGTAAAATGGGAATGCCAACTGGACTCTCCCAGAGAGTTACTGTAAGGATTAGATAAGGCAATTCAATCAGGTAAAGCACTCCACAAAGTGCAAAGAAAGGGCTCAGGAAACCTTAAGGATTATTATTAAATGATAATGGTAAGCACTAGCTCACATATATATAAAACCATATCACTCTGAGGTCAAAGCAGATGATGGATCAAAGATTTAACAGTAAAATGCCAAGTCATAAATATTCAAATATAGGACTTGTCTTTGCTTAAAGATGTCACATTTTCTCTGTTGGTGATACACACTTTCCGAATCTCTAGCCTGCCTCAGTCAAGAGTGCAATTAAAATATTCAGTATTATTGTTTAGCATTCTAAGGGTAATTTCTGGAATACCTGATCATAAACCATTAATAAAATTTTAGATAGCCATGCCATAAAGGGCCTGGAGAGGGTGGGAACGTGAGGAAGAACTCTGTACTCAGTGTGAACATCATGTTTCACCCTCTGTTGACACAAAGGGAAATGTCTTGCAGTAGGTGCTATTTTCCTTCCTTCAAGCACATCACAAGCACTACAGTCCTTGATTAAAATGAGTCACGGTGAAGTAAAACCTAGGCTGTAAGAAGGGCAGAGGAGGAGCTGTCTCTCACAGAACATTCTACTTCAGAGCCCAGTACCACCCTCAGCTCTGATCACACCCTCACCTGCGTGCAGAATGAATGAAGATTCACCACGATACCACCAACACGATGCTATGGAATAAATGAACTAGTCTCATTCTGACTCCGAGGAACCAGTTATTCCTCTCTGCATTTGATTTAGCTGTAAAATCAGTGAGTGTTCTCAATGTAACTACGTATGTGACTAGGTCAGGTAATTAAGTGAGAACCTTCAACCTTATCATCACATTCATTACAGCTCAGGGGAAAAGGGAATTCCATGCACAGTCACCTTTTTATTCCTCACTGAGATATAACAATGTTCTTAGGGCAAAGAAGACATGAAAATGTTATTTAACTCTTGCCTTATTTTTCTCTCAGAGTAGATTGAGGGGGAAGCAAGAACGATGAGGGAGGCTTCACTCGGGCTTTGGTTCCACAGAGCTGGGCTTGAACCGGCTTCATGATGAGCTGCAGTGGGACCTTCTGAAAGTTTTTCAGCTTCTAGATTTTCTCATTTACAAAACAGGCTACTACTGCCTGCAGTAGATCGTGACGATGAGAAAATTAAATAACGAACTAAAGCATCGCGCCCACAGGAGACACTCACCCAAAACATTCTTTCTGCTCTCCCTCGTGTCTGATGCTGCTCCTCCTCGCCTTCCCACCTTCTTTCCCATCCTCTGAAAAAAAAATTCTCAAAATATCTTTTTCCTTTTATAAACAGATCAAGGGCTTAACTGAGTAAATTTCTGCCTTAGGAGAAATTTTAGGAAATGTGAAAAACAATTCTATATGAATCAAAACTATCTGTGGTCATTTGAAAATACAGTGGAACAAAAGAAGAAAATACCAATCACCCATTTTACCCTGGTTCAGAGAGAAACATCTGATTTCTGGTAAATGTACTTTCAGCAGCTCTCCTTCTTTTAAACAAAAATGGAGTCATAATCTATACCCTACTGCCAACCCGCCTTTCCACTGTAAACAGTATTTTGTGAAAATTTCCCACATCCAACTGTTTTTCTTCATCATTAAAAAATGACACATAGTATCCCATTTTAAGTTATTGATGTTATCTGAATTTTCCCACTATTTTAAACAATGCAGTGACAGTCTCTGTGGTCAAATCTATCGACACACACGATCATTTCCTTAGGGCAAGCTTCTGCAAACAGAATCGCTGGGTCAAAGAGTGTGCAAAAGTAAAACTCCTGATAAAAGTGACCAGACTGCCTTCCAAAAAAGACCCAACCACATTCCTCCTGTCAGTATTTTTCCCTTGCAAACTCCCCAGTTCACTTCCAATTTTTCAAAATCACTCAAACTGAAAAATCACTAACCCTGTTGAGTCTGAACCGCTGTCCTTCTCAGCCCAAACCGCATTTGAGTGTCTCACCAACAATGAGATTTCTCATAATACAAATGGGATATCACACAATGACTGAGCAGGAAACAAGATTTGCATGACGCAGAGCACCATGATCATAAAAGGACTAGATTCTCAGCTTGAACTCAGAGTACAGCGGGTTCTGTCAGACACAGCTGCTATGTTCAGTGACTAGAACGGATCACAATACACTGTGTTAGTGGGAGGTTTGGAGTTGTGAGAGGAAAAGGAAGGAGTTTCCCTTGAGCAAAACTCAGCCAGATTACCAGGAACTGGTAGGGTGTGGGTAAATAGGGAGACGCTGATCACGGTACAAACTTCCAGGGATATGAGAAGACAAATGGGTTCTGAGGATCTAGTAAACAGCGTGGTGATCACAGTTAATAATACCGTACGTTATACTTAAAAGATGCTGAGAGATTGGATCTTAGATGTTCCCACCACACAAAAGAGATGGTAATTATGTGACCAAATGAAGGCATTAGCTAATGCCAGGGTGATAATCATTTTGCAATATATCCATAACCCTACACAATTTTGTCAGTTATATCTCAATAAAGCTGGAAAAAAGAACGGTGATGCCTTTTTATACTCACACTTAAAACCACATTTACAATGATTATTATGTACTTTTAATTTTATGTTTAATTAGTTACAATGCTGACCACCAACAATTCTGTTATACAATGACTTTTTCATTCTTGAGGACTACATTTCAACATGCATCTCAGAAAAGAACATCACTCCCGCACAGTAACTTTATTTTAAGAAAGGTATGACACAAAAGTTCTGTTCCCTGAGACGTTAGTATGTCTGAGGATGTCCTGTTATCTTTGAACCCAGAAAACAACTTTCACTTCACAGTTCTGAAGAAGGTTAATTCCTCTGCTGTTCGCTGCTGTGGAGAAGTCTGTGCTCTCCTCTTTGCTACTTTGTAGGGAACATTTTCTTAAGGTTTTTATTTTTTTGCCTATTCTTTTGCCTATTTTTACCATTAATTCATAACCTGCAAACATTTGCAACAGTTTAAGTGCAGTTTTCCCAGTAATTCTGCTTAAATATAACGAGCTCTACTACAAAGAAATAGAGGAAAACAACAGAATAGGAAAGACTAGAGATCTCTTCAAGAAAGTTAGATACCAAGGGAACATTTCATGCAAAGATGGGCTCAATAAAGGACAGAAATGGTATGGACCTAACAGAAGCAGAAGATATTAAGAAGAGGTGGCAAGAATACACAGGAGAACTGTACAAAAAACAGCTTCACAACCCAGATAATCACGATGGTGTGATCACTCACCTGGAGCCAGACATCCTGGAACTTGAAGTCAAGCAGGCCTTGCTGCTGCTGCTGCTGCTAAGTCGCTTCAGTCGTGTCCGACTCTGTGCGACCCCATGGATGGAAGCCCACCAGGCTCCCCGTCCCTGGGATTCTCCAGGCAAGAACACTGGAGTGGGTTGCCATTTCCTTCTCCAATGCATGAAAGTGAAAAGTGAAAGTGAAGTCGCTCAGTCGTGTCCGACTCTTAGCGACCCCATGGACTGCAGCCCACAAGGCTCCTCCGTCCATGGGATTTTCCAGGCAAGAGTACTGGAGTGGGGTGCCGTTGCCTTCTCACAAGCGGGCCTTAGGAAGTCTCATTACGAACAAAGCTAGTGGAGGTGATGGAATTCCAGCTGAGCTATTTAAAATCCCTAAAAGATGATGCTGGGAAAGTGCTGCACTCAATATGCCAGCAAATTTGGAAAACTCAGCAGTGGCCACAGGACTGGAAAAGGTCAGCTTTCATCCCAATCCCAAAGAAAGGCAATGCCAAAGAATGCTCAAACTACTGCACAACTGCACTCAACTCATGCTAGTAAAGTAATGCTCAAAATTCTCCAAGCCAGGCTTCAGCAATACGTGAACCGTGAACTTCCAGATGTTCAAGCTGGTTTTAGAAAAGGCAGAGGAACCAGAGATCAAATTGCCAACATCCGCTGGATCATGGAAAAAGCAAGAGAATTCCAGAAAAACATCTATTTCTGCTTTATTGACTATGCCAAGCCTTTGACTGTGTGGATCACAATAAATGTGGAAAATTCTTCAAGAGATGGGAATCCCAGACCACCTGACCTGCCTGTTGAGAAACCTGTATGCAAGTCAGGAAGCAACAGCTAGAACTGGACATGGAACAACAGACTGGTTCCAAATAGGAAAAGGAGTACATCAAGGCTGTATATTGTCACCCTGCTTATTTAACTTATATGCAGAGTACATCATGAGGAATGCTGGGCAGGAAGAAGCACCAGCTGGAATCAAGATTGCCGGGAGAAATATCAATAACCTCAGATACGCAGATGACAGCACCCTTATGGCAGAAAGTGAAAAAGAACTAAAAAGCCTCTTGATGAAAGTGAAAGAGGAGAGTGAAAAATTTGGCTTAAAGCTCAACATTCAGAAAACTAAGATCATGGCATCTGGTCCCATCATTTCATGGCAAATAGATGGGAAACAGTGGAAACAGTGTCAGACTTTATTCTTTTGGGCTCCAAAATCACTGCAGATGGTGATTTCAGTCATGAAATTAAAAGATGCTTACTCCTTGGAAGGAAAGTTATGAACAACCTAGACAGCATACTAAAAAGCAAAGCCATTACTTTGTCAACAAAGGTCCACCTAGTCAAGGCTATGGTTTTTCCCGTGGTCATGTATGGATGTGAGAGTTGGACTATAAAGAAAGCTGAGCACAGAAGAATTGATGCTTTTGAACTGTGGTGTTGGAGAAGACTCTTGAGAGTCCCTTGGACTTCAAGGAGATTCAACCAGTCCATCCTAAAGGAGATCAGTCCCGGGTGTTCATTGGAAGGACTGATGCTGAAGCTGAAACTCCAACACTTTGGCCACGTCATGCGACAAGTTGACTCACTGGAAAAGACTCTGATGCTGGAAAAGATTGAAGGAGGCAGGAGAAGGGGACAACAGAGGATGAGATGGCTGGATGGCATCACCGACTCAATGGACATGGGTTTGGGTAAACTCCAGGAGTTGGTGATGGACAGCGAGGCCTGGCATGCTGCGGTTCATGGGGTCACAAAGAGTTGGATACGACTGAGCGACTGAACTGAAGTAAACTGTAAGTTTCCGCTCATGAAAGCCCTCTTCTGGGGCACTCGTCAGATTGGACCTGTTCACCACCTAGGCTTTCATGAGAAGACTTCACTTTAAACATTAGTCTGATTTCCTTGATGGCCCCAAGAAGCACAGGCCCAATTATTTCCACCTTAATCATTTCAATTTATGTTATACCCCAGTCCCTCAAGTATCCTGCTTGATTTTAAAAAATTATGAATTAGGGTCTTGATAGCCTCTTTCCACATCAAAGTCCATTTTAACCCTTCACGTTGAACTCTGAAGTACGAGAATGAGCATTATTTTTGAACAGAAGAGTAATGCTATTGTATGTCTGTGGTTTGACCTACTCTTATGTGTAGGAATTAACTTACCAAAATAGCACAGCTTTGGCTTTCTGAACTTGCAAAGTGAAACAAAGATAAATGACCAGATGGGAAATCTTCACATGTATGGTTAAAAAATACCCCAAGGAAAAATAATCTGTATGAGGAAAAGTCTTAGGGTTGCCATCGTGAGAAATAATTCAGTAGTTGTTTACTTTTATTGGGTGGCAAACCCCAAAAATGTTTAACAAAGGAACAGTGGAGAATTTCATTTCTTTTACTCTTGTTAAGTTTCTTTTGAACTCAGGAGGGAAAGTTACAATTTGAAATGCTTTAGACTTTACAGATTTATTGTTGAAAAGCTAAATTCATTCTTTATACTGCAGAGGTTTTCTCTAAATAAATCTTTATTGCTATAACCACAAAACCAACCATATTCATACCTACGTGCTTTCTGTTTGTCAAAATCACCTCCCAATTCTCTTAAAATACCTACTTTACCATTCAGGATTCTTATTAATCTTTTACATAAACACACTACAAAAACAAAAGTGATTTATTTTATTCCAATTTAGTCTTGCCTCCCATATTTATAAAACTTTTCTCTTCCCAGCCTTACATCTATATATCTATGTTTCAGGTTGAAGAACCTCCCACTGAGACAGTATCCACATTTATAAAATTCCCATTTCTATCTTCACTTCCACAGAAGCAAAGGTGTATACTCTTCTAATGTGAAGGAATAATGTATTCCTTTAATATAAGAGAATTTTGAGATATATTTAATTCATGCCACTCAGTAATTTTGATACTGTGATATGCACCAAACATCTTTTGAAACATATGTAAACATTACTACTACTTGTGTCAAATTTATAACTTAACAGCAAAATTTGAAAAATATATTAACATATTATTAAAATATAAAACTGTAAAAATTATACTCTGATCAAACAATTCCTTAATGGTTTATATAAATTATAGGATAACTGAGTAAGGAGCTCTATGGATCAGTAAATACAAGGGCAGGTGCAGAAGAATTGAGTTCACTTATGTCAGAAGCTTTTGTTTCGATGCTTACCATGTGCCCGGTGCTACAGTAAGTGCTAGATCTCGATTTATCTGATGCCATCTGCCTCAAGGAAATTACTCCTATTTCCCCTCCTCAAAAACAAAGCATTTTTGGAGGTGGCATCATTTTGTTACAGGCAATTCTCATGATTCAGTCTTTCCATAACATCTTTTATCAGCATCTTAGCTCTTGTGTTCTTCTAAGTGGTAGGAGTAAGGAATTGCTCTCTAAGGCTTACGTGAGGCACAGATAAATCTAAAGAGCTAAAAATATTATTTTGTCAAAATGTGCTTCCTTAAATCAAGTAGGTAATATTACAGATGTGGAAACAGATACCAACAGGAAGTAATTATTTTACATTGATGATAGAACTTTACATTTGTCTAACGTTCTTTTTCTAAAGCCCTTGGGTTTGCTCTATTATTCAGTTCTCTATAATTTTCTGATTGGTATTAAAAATAACTTTAAACTGTGTGATGTGAAAAAAATGAAGAAAACAAAACTCTCCTGTAATTTCTGTACCCAGAGAAAACAAAAATCAGCTCCCCTTTACAGATCCTTCCAGTCTGTTTTTCTATAAACTCATTATCATTTGTCACCCATTAACTTTTTGTTTTGACTTTCTGTGTCTTCCCTGGATTGTGTCTTTTATATGTATTTACCTTACACCTTGAAGTAGCAATTTCCAGACCTTTCACCTGAAATTCAGGCCCCTCTAGACAAATCTACTTGGTACCTCTAAAATATCTCGAAACACAAATTCATTATTTTCCTTCTTGAGTTTTCAAGTTTGTCACTTGTTGACTCTGTCCTTTTTCTCCCTCACACACCGTACCAAATGATGCTGTTTCTAGGGGCAAATTCTCTCCCGAGGGTTCTGTTTCTCCTCTGCCCCAGTCTCCAACCTGCCTTCAGGTTCACTTCCACTCACTGTCCTTAGATTTATCCTCTTAAAACAGAGAGTTACAGAGTTCCCTCAACGGCTTCCACAGATACAGGATAAAATCCAAATCCTTAATGTGGCTAGGGCTTCCATGGTGGTTCAGCAGTAAAGAATCTGCCTGCCACGGCAGGAGATGCAGATTCGATCTCTGGGTTGGGAAGATCCCCTGGAAAAGGAAATGGCAACCCCCTCCAGTATTCTTGCCTGGGAAATCCCATGGACAGAGGAGCTTGGCGGGTCACACAGTCCATGGGCTCGCAAAGACGTGGACACGACTTAGCGACTAAACAACAACAAATGTGGCATACAAGATCCTCCCATTTTAGCATTTCTCCTCCCCAGACTGGTGCCATCAAAAGAACTTCAACTGGAACTACTTTTGACTTGAAGTCTAAGCTCCACCTAGTGGTACAAGACAACATTTCTGGGTGGAAATCCAGGGAATACGCCAGGTCCACCCTGTGAGATCAAGCAAAGCTGCCAACACCGGTGTCCAACAGCTAAAGTAAGATGTGGAAAAGACAAGGGACCCTGGGACTCAATGGCCCACCTCGTAGTTTTCTGTAAGCACTGGGTTCTCATAAGGAAATGCCTGAAACCTCCAAACCAGTTATTAGTGCCATTCTCGAAAGAAGATGAAAAGTTATAATGGCATCTCTTAATTATTGTCACCAAATAAAATCACAGGATAATTCTGAATCAACTATTTATTTGTTGCCTATATCCTCCAAGAATTTTCATGAAAGTCCAAACAATCACAGTATTCATTCATTTGTATATAATTTATCCACTCAATGCACATGTAAAGAGCACTTGTAAAGCAGATACTAACAAAGCTAATAATACAGGGTCTAATCCACACCAGTCTACAAACAGGAAAGAAGGTAAATAAATCCATGATGATAATACAGAAGGGAATTTAATCTGTCCAGGGAAAGAGTGGGGTTCCTGGAAGAAATGATGACTCTGGTGGCTGGTGAAGTCTAGTAAGAATTAAGTATGTATACCTATAGCTGATTCATGTTGATATTTGACCGAAAACAACAAAATTCTGTAAAGCAATTATTCTTCAATTAAAATATAAATAAATTTTTAAAAAATTAAGTAAAGAGTAGAGAGAACAGTCCTAAAGAGTCTCTTAATGAAGGTCAAAGTGAAAAAGCTGGCTTAAAACTCAACATTCAAAAAACTAGGATCATGGCACCTGGTCCCATCACTTCATGGCAAATAAATAAGGAAACAGTGACAGGCTTTATTTTCTTGGGCTCCAAAATCACTGCAGAGAGTGACTGCAGCCCCGAAATTTAAAGACGCTTGCTCCCTGGAAGAAAAGCTATGACAAATCTAGACAGTATTAAAAAGCAGAGACATCACTTTGCTGACAAAGATCCGTCTAGTCAAAGCTATGGTTTTTCGAGTGGTCATGTATGGATGTGAGAGTTGGACTTATATAAAGAAGGCTGAGCACCAAAGAACTGATGCTTTCGATCTGTGGTGTTGGAGAAGACTCGAGCATCCCTTGGACTGCAAGGTGATCAAACCAGTCAATCCTAAAGGAAATCAACCCTGAGTATTCAATAGAAGGACTGATGCTGAAGCTGAAGGTGCAATACTTTGGCCACCTGATGCGAAGAGACAACTCACTGGAAAAGACCCTGAAGCTGGAAAAGATTGAGGGCAGGAGGAGAAGGGGGCAACAGAGGATGAGATGGTTGGATGGCATCACCGACTCAATGGACATGAGTTTGAGTAAACTCGAGTTGGTGATGGACAGGGAGGCCTGGTATACTGAAGTTCATGGGGTAACAAAGAGTTGGACACAACTTAGCAACTGATCAACAACAGAGTGAACAGTATTGCTTCAAAGTGCTACACACATAGCAGAGTGCAGCACATTAGAAAACTAGCCTAATGCATCAGCTGAAGTTAGTACAGCATCGTGAAGAGAGAAATCTCAATGGAAAGGACTCTGTCAGCTTCCTTCAGGGAAACTCTACAGAGGAAAATGTCTCAATTTTAAAATACTTTGTAAGCAGCAGCATTTAAAGGAGGATGAGAAGAGAGTGTTTTAAACTGCGTGACTGTAAAAACCACACATTTTCAAATGTCCAATATGTACACTGTAAAAGCTGTGAGAAGCCATTTTCCTTACCCCTGTTTCTCTTTTTGGGATAATACTCAGCACTGAAAATTTTAAGAGGGAGTTTATTAATCACACAGAAGTCTTTTTCAAAAGGTTCACAGTTACAGCTTTTTATAAAATGCTGGATGGCTTCAGATTAAAAGCATCCATGAAACTATGTGATACATAACAAATCACAGGAACCCAGTGAATACTACAAGCCACAGGCTTCCTGCTACAGAAACCTCACTTGCCTCTGTAGGAGCAATGTTAGCAAAACCTCACTTATAACCATCTCAGTGGCAGCCCACCTGTATATTTGATGAGAGCTAGTAGAAAGTTATATTAAACACACAGACCAGATCTGTCCCCCGGTAACTGTCAATAGCCGGGACCAAGTCTGGGGCCCTGTAGACCAAGTGCCTGCTACCAGCCCAGGTTTCATATACTGGACTGCAGTTCATTCTTAGAAACCTCCTTAGTCTTCTGAGCCTCGCAATCTTCAGGACATGGCAATCTGTGTCACATCAAGTTTCATCTCCTGGTTCCCTTTCTTTAGGGGGTTTCCCTAAGGGCTCAGGCAGTGAAGAATCTGCCTGCAATGCAGAAGAGCTCTGAACATACTCCAGGCTTGCCTGTGATGGGATCAGTAGGTATGAGAAGGATGGTAAAGCAAAACAGGAGCACGACCTCCATCACGCTAGACAAGCCACTGGTGCTAACACGACCTCAGATGCAACGATCATCCTCAGACACTGTATGACACTGTGGATTCATCTTAAGAGGCCTCTTAACTATAACTTCCAAGTCATCACCATCATGGTCCTTTGTTTGTTTTTTTTTAATCTAAGGATGCCAGGCCGTGTCTCCTCCATTTCCTATTGCCTAGCTGATACCAAGGAGAAGGCACTGGCAAGCCACTCCAGTACTCTTGCCCAGAAAATCCCATGGACGGAGAAGCCTGGTAGGCTGCAGTCCATGGGGTCGCTCGCTACGAGTCAGACATGACTGAGCGACTTCACTTTCACTTTTCACTTTCACACATTGGAGAAGGAAATGGCAACCCACTCCAGTGTTCTTGCCTGGAGAATCCCAGGGATGGGGGAGCCTGGTGGGCTGCCGTCTATGGGGTCACACGGAGTCGGACACGACTGAAGTGACTTAGCAGCAGCAGCAGCAGCTGATACCAAACTGTGCAGGCATTTCTACCAAGACTTCTATGGATATGTCTATAAACATTAAGAAAAATACTTCTCATACAGGGTAAGTGACCATTATTTAATAAATATTTATGAGCAGACACTATGTGCTAGGCACTGTGTTAGATGCTGGAAGATAACATTAAATAAGACACATCAATCTTATTTAACTGTACTTTTCTTTATATAAGATTTTATCAATAAAACAAGGCCTGGCAGCACATAGAAGCTGCTCAATAAACTATTGTATCAGGCTTCCCACCTGGCTCAATGCAGGAGCCTCAGAAGATGTAGGCTAGATCCCTGAGTCGGGAAGATCCCGTAGTGAAGGAAATGGCAACTCACGCCAGTATTTTTGCCTGGGAAATCCCATGGACAGAGGAGCTTGGTGGGCTGCAGTCCATGGGTCACAAAGAGTCAGACACGACTGAGCACGCATGTGCAAGCGTAACAAATACTCAAGTCCTCAATTTCCACCTCTCGCTCTCATTACCATTATATACATATTATAATATTATAGATACATTATTATGATGATGTGGGCTTCCCTGGTCGCTCAGATGGTAAAGAACCTGCCTGCGATGCAGGAGACCCAGGTTTGATCCCTGGGTTGGGAAGACACCCTGGAGAAGGGAACAGCAACCCACTCCAGTACTCTTGCCTGGAGAATCCCATGGACCAGAGGAGCCTGGCGGGCTACAGTCCATGGGGTCGCAAAGAGTCAGACACAACTGAGCAACTAACACTACACTACTATAATATGACATACTATTACCAGTTACAAATTATCATCTTTTAAAAATTACTACACTTTTAAAATGAAAATGCTGCAGAGTTGCCACCAATACTCACCAATACTATAATATCTCTTTAGTTCTGTACGCCTGATCTCCTTTAACTGGTTACTTTTTCTCTTCTTTTTCTCATCAGTAATGTACTCCTCTTCCACAGCAATGTTGCACTTGTGTTGCTCTAAAATGACTTTACTAGCATCTTCTTTTCCAGAATGAGTCCTTGCAGCCATAGCTGAGGCTGTCTCTGCATTTTGTTTGGCTTGCTTTTTCTTTTTCAACCTAAGGGTGAGAAGGAAAAAAAAGGAAAAACATTAGAAAAATAATTTGCTAAGAGAAACTATATTAGTTTCATGCTATTGGGCTTTGAGAAACTAATTAACTGATATTGAAAACACTTTGTAGTATTTTGTTTTTTCCATGTTTATTTTTATATTTTATTGTTAATTATACTTTCCTGTTATTTTTTTCTTTTTTAATCACTTAAAAATTCTTATATGGAGATCTGTGGCCTTTCCTCTGTTTTACGTCCTCAATATTTATGTCTCAAAAACATCACTGGGAAATGCTTCAGACCTGAGGAAATACTAGATTCTTCTATAGGCTATAAGACACTGGGTATGTTTTTCATCAAAATGTACAGCTACTTTACTATCATCCCATGTTTAGTGTGTTACTTTTTTAAGTGTTTCTGGTCTCAAGGGTACCTTTAGACTGATAAGCAAGCATATTTATAAAAAAACAAATCCTTTATAAATGACTCACACACTGAATATAAAGGTTTGTCAAAGTGTGAGCTGGTTCAGGTTTGAGTAATTCTTTTCCTTTATACCTATGATAGTAGTAAGAAAGAGCTGAACTTCCTGGGATAGACAATGCCATAATGACAATATCAACTTAGTATAATTACTATTATAAAAGCTGACTGATACATTAACTTATTTGACATTTTCAACTTTTCACTCCTCAAAGACGTGTAAAAGGTTTACCATAATTCACTGAAATCCAGTAACTCAAAATATTTTCCAGCTGATGTATCATTCTGATTAATAGACATGTCACTCTGTACTCACTAGTCCTTCTTAAGAATGTTTTTACCTCCCAGAAGGTAAAGAGTAAGGGCCTTGGCCTCCACTGTGTGAGACAGACTGGTCATATTTAAACATTTTTAAAATTAGGATCCTTTCCTGTTCTTCGATCGAGGCACAGTCACCTTTCTCACGCACAAGTCTACTTCCTTTACTCCTTTGAGCATCTATACAATTTGATGTTGGGCAATGGATGAGGAAATGTTTTGGGAGGAAAATGAGATAACTAGGATCAGAAAGGGACTAAAGTTTGATTTTATGCTGCTTTGCTCTGTAATGTTGGCCACACCAATTTAATAGTCTAAAGAGGTCCCTCGCTGTGGCTTGGGTATCTAATGCAATCTATTATCAGGATAAATTGAAATAATACGTGTCAACAATAGAACACACACAAACAGTAGAATATATCCAAATACATTCATATGATGACATGAGACCTAGGTATGGCATGGTATACAACACACTTAGCTTTTGAGATAACAGTCTCATGTTCTAACAAATATTTCAACTAGGCTGTCATTCACTGAACACTGAGCAGGCAAGTTCTTACATTTTCATTGGCTAATAAATTAGTGTATGGCCTAAGAGAAAGCACAGCTAGAAAAAAAAAAATCATAGATGGATATACCCCACATATCTGAGTTTAGTTATCTCTTTAGGCTTGCTTGTTAAAAAACAAACAAAACAAACAAGAATACCATCTAAACAAAATTGGAAACTCATAAAAAAGGAATTATACACAATAAACATATTTTTATTTTGTACCCTCATATTTTAAACTGTTTTTCACGTAAAACACTATGTAGCTCTTGCAAAGGTGAGTCAGATAACACTCCTAATAAAATAATTTCTTGATCAAGATTTCTGTATGAAGTTGAAATTAATATGCAGTGGTGGCTTCCCAGGTGGTTCAGTGGTAAAAGAAGCCACTTGCCAATGCAGGAGATGGAGGTTCAATCCCTGGGTCAGGAAGATCCCCTGGAGAAGGAAATGGCAGTTCAATCCAGTATTCTTGCCTAGAGACTCCCATGGACAGAGGAGCCTGGTGGGCTACAGTCCAAGGGGTCACAAAGAGCTGGACATGACTGAGCACGCATGCACAACCTAGGTATCACACAGAGATCAGTTCTTTGCTTAGGGAGGTCTATGCAGACAGCTGATCTCTGTATCTAGAAGGACACCCTAATCTTGTTGTGATATATTGTTTTAACAAAAACATGCCTGAGATGAATGTTACTGCCCACTTCCTAAAATGATTTCTTCCGGGGAGGAGAGAAAAGAGATTTCCAAAATTAGTTCTTTGCAGCCTGAGATAGTTGCTGCTTCTTAATCTTCTGAATTTTTCCACTGTAAGTTGATCTAAATGTCCTCATTTCACTGTTCCCATTATAATTAAACTCACTCAGATCTAGGGCACATGTTTTGATGAACAGCAGCACTGTTCAGGGACATCTCATTAGAGACTGTTTTTCACAGGTGGAAATAACAAAATGGGATACAATGTTTCATTCACTTTCCCCCTTTTCCACAGACATTTATTGTCAAGCCATAGAGCCAAACATACTGATATTTCAAAAAAAAAAAAGCTACATAATAGCAATACCAAACTTGCAAAACAGAAGACAGAGTACAATTTAACACTTCGGTGATTTTACAATCAGTTACATCTCCGGAGGTTATGAGTGGAGCATTCTGACACTGTAACTGGAAATCATATTGTGAGTTCTGGAAGCCCACTGTAAAATCCATCTTCAAAGCATAGAAATACATTTTTAACATTTACCTAAGGGAGAATAACGGAGAAGGCAATGGCAAGCCACTCCAGTACTGTTGCCTAGAAAATCCCATGGATGGAGGATCCTGGTAGGCTGCAGTCCGTGGGGTCGCTAAGGGTTGGACACGACTGAGCGACTTCACTTTTCACTTTCACACATTGGAGAAGGAAATGGCAACCCACTCCAGTGTTCTTGCCTGGAGAATCCCAGGGACGGGGGAGCCTGGTGGGCTTCCGTCTATGGGGTCACACAGAGTTGGACACGACTGAAGTGACTTAGCAGCAGCAGCAGCAAGGGAGAATAAACAGAGAAGGAAATGGCAACCCACTCCAGTACTCTTGCCTGGAAAATCCCATGGATGGAGGAGCCTGGTAGGCTGCAGTCCATGGGGTCGCAAAGAGTCGGACACGACTGAGTGACTCACTTTCACTTTTCACTTTCACACATGGAGAAGGAAATGGCAACCCACTCCAGTGTTCCTGCCTGGAGTATCCCAGGGACAGTGGAGCCTGGTGAGCTGCTGTCTATGGGGTCGCACAGAGTCGGACATGACTGAAGCGACTTAGTAGCAGCAAGGGGGAATAAAAAGAAAGGCAAAATTGTTGTCTGAGAAGGCCTTACAAATAGCTATGAAAAGAAGACAAGCAAAACGCAGAGAAAAGGAAAGATAAACCCATTTGAATGCAGAGTTCCAAAGAATAGCAAGGAGAGATAAGAAAGACTTCCTCAGCGATCAATGCAAAGAAATAGAGGAAAACAACAGAATAGGAATAACAAGAGATCTCTTCAAGAAAATTAGAGTTTCCAAGGGAACTTTTCATGAAAAGATGGGCTCAATAAAGGACAGAAAAGGTATGGGCCTAACAGAAGCAGAAGATATTAAGAAGAGGTGGCAAGAATACACAGAAGAACTGTACAAAAAAGAGCTTCACGACCAACATAATCACGATGGTGTGATCACTCACCTAGAGCCAGACATCCTGGAATGTGAAGTCAAGTGGGCCTTAGGAAGCATCACTATGAACAAAGCTAGTGGAGGTGATGGAATTCCAGTGGAGCTATTTCAAATCCTGAAAGATGATGCTGTGACAGTGCTGCACTCAATATGCCAGCAAATTTGGAAAACTCAGCAGTGGCCACAAGACTGGAAAAGGTCAGTTTTCATTCCAATCCCAAAGAAAGGCAATGCCAAAGAATACTCAAACTGCCACACAATTGCACTCATCTCACATGCTAGCAAAATAATGCTCAAAATTCTTCAAGCCAGGCTTCAACAGTACATGAACTGTGAAAATTCCAGATATTCAAGCTGGATTTAGAAAAGGAAGAGGAACCAGAGATCAAATTGCCAACATCCACTGGATCATTGAAAAAGCAAGAGAGTTCCAGAAAAACATCTACTTCTGCTTTATTGAGCATGCCAAATCCTTTGGCTGTGTTGATCACCACAAACTGTGGAAAATTCAAGAGATGGGACTACTAGACCACCTGACCTGCCTCTTGAGAAATCTGTAAGCAGGTCAGGAAGCATCAGTTGGAACTGGACATGGAACAACAGACTGGTTCCAAATCAGGAAAGGAGTACGTCGAGGCTGTATATTGTCACCCTGCTTATTTAATTTATATGCAGAGTATATGAGAAATGCTGAACTGGAGGAAGCACAAGCTGGAATCAAGATTGCCAGGAGAAATATCAATAACCTCAGATATGCAGATGACACCACCCTTATGGCAGAAAGTGGAGAGGAACTAAAGAGCCTCTTGATGAAAGTGAAAGAGAAGAGTGAAAAAGTTGGCTTAAAACTCAACGTTCAGAAAACTAAGATCATGGTGTCTGGTCCCATCACTTCATGGCAAATAGATGGGGTATCAATGGAATCTGACAGAGTTTATTTTTGGGGGCTCCAAAATCACTGCAGATGGTGACAGCAGCCATGAAATTAAAAGATGCTTGCTCCTTGGAAGAAAAATTATGACCAACATAGACAGCATATTAAAAAGCAGAGGCATTACTTTGCCTACAAAGGTCCATTTAGTCAAGGCTATGGTTTTTCCAGTGGTCATGTATGGATGTGAGAGTCAGACTATAAAGAAAGCTGAGCGCCGAAGAATTGATGCTTTTGAACTGTGGTGTTGGAGAAGACTCTTGAGAGTCCCTTGGACTGCAAGGAGATCCAACCAGTCCATCCTAAAGGAGATCAGTCCTGAGTGTTCATTGGAAGGACTGATGCTGAAGCTGAAACACCAATACTTTGGCCACCTCATGGGAAGAACTGACTCCTTGGAAAAGACCCTGATGCTTGGAAAGACTGATGTCGGGAGAAGGGGATGACAGATGATATGGTTGGATAGCATCACCTACTCAATGGACAAGAGTCTGTGACATGGAGAGTTTGTGACTCTCGTCCGGAAGTTGGTGACAGACAGGGAGGCCTGGTGAGCTGCAGTCCATGGGGTCACAAAGAGTCAGACACGACTGAGCCACTGAACTGAAATGAAGGGGGAATAATTGCCAGTCTGATCAATGTGGTATAGTTAATGCTCTTCAAACATTCCTTTTTAGGACTTTTTATCTTTGAGGCCTTTCCTTTTGTTCTTCAAATCAATATCACTGCAAGACATTCCCACAGAAGGGTTCTGTTATCACTAAATTAAGGTAAACTGGAAACAAAAAGTTCTACAATAAACTCCCTTTATTTCACCAAAGCTTTTTAATGACCCCAAATGTACACATTTACATGGTGGACTAAAAAAATCACCTGAAAAGTTATCTTAAACAGATAGGTGATTGAAAATAATGAAACATGTTTAACATCTGATGGCTGTAAATGTGGGGAAAAAAAAACAAAACCCTAAAAAAAAAAAACCTCTTGTTCTATTTGTCTTAAAAAAAAAGAAAGGCCACAGTGACATAAAATGAGTGTTTATTCCTCAATCCCCCGTCACTGCCGTAACCCAGCCCTGTCAACTCTGCTTCCTGAGTCTCTCCTTCTCAAGTTCACCTACTGCTCTTGGTCTCTGCTCCCATGGAATGATTTTAGGCTTTCATTATCTCTGACTGAACTGTTTTTACAATATAATTTATTCTCAGTTTTATTATGAAAATAATGCATGTTCATAGTAGCAAAGTTTGAAAATGCAGCAAAGTAAAAAGAAAGAACTCTAAGGTGAAATGCTAACACTGAGAAGCAATCATTGTTCGGGGGAGAAAAGGAAAGTAGGGGCAGTTACACTAGTCAGACTTTCCCCAAGGGCAGAGGAATGAGGCACTGTGGCTCACCATCAGGATTCTGAGCTTCTTACATGTACCCTTCCATAAAGGAGTATTAAAGGACTACACAGAAAATAGATAAACAAGGACCTACCGTATAGTGCAGGGAACTATATTCAATATCTTATAATAATCTAGAGTGGAAAATAATCTGAAATATTATTTGTTTGTATTATAACTGAGTCACTTTGTTGCACACCGGAAACTAACACAATATTGTAAATTAACTGCCATCTTTTTAAAAAAAGGAATATTGAAAGACTTTTTTGAATCTTTTGGCTCTTTTTACATTAAAATTGTATGCAACTGTAAGACATACGCACCTGTAAGACATACGCACCCTTCATTTTTCTCCTGCTGCTGCTGCTGCTGCTGCTAAGTCACTTCAGTTGTGTCCGACTCTGTGCGACCCCATAGACAGCAGCCCACCAGGTCCCCCGTCCCTGGGATTCTCCAGGCAAGAACACTGGAGTGGGTTGCCATTTCCTTCTCCAATGCGTGAAAGTGAAAAGTGGAAGTGAAGTCGCTCAGACGTGTCCAACTCTTTGCAACCCCATGGACCGCAGCCAACCAGGCTCCTCCGTCCATGGGATTTTCCAGGCAAGAGTACTGGAGTGGGGTGCCATTGCCTTCTCCGCATTTTTCCCCTACTCATATCCTAACCCAGAGCTAAAGAAATAAAGTAATGCTGTGAAAGAAAGCATTTTTAGTAGCTCAGGAAAAACTGTTTTCCTCTGAGGCTTTTTCCTTTACTAAAGGAAATACATTCAGAGCACTGGCAGCCACCAAAGTCAAGGACCCAGAGCAAGTTCCTTTCTTTGTCTCTGCAACAGTCTCCTCTGCTATTTGTTGACTCCAGTGGAATGCAACACAAAAAGGCACCAAATGGAGAGATGCGGGTTTCAGTGGCGACAGTGAGAGCTTCGTGAGGGCAGGGGTTTGTCCAGGTTTTATTAAATGCCATATTCCCAGGGTCTATGCATTAAACATCAGCTGCTCAATAAATACTTCTTGAATACATAAGTGGATAAATGAGGTTATGTTCTGATTTGTTTGAGAGTCGCTCTCCTACAAATATGCCATTTCACAGCTTTGATTAGCAACAGTTTCTCAAACTCTCATCTCTTGATCTGTTGGTAATTTACTAACTTGCTCAATTCTTCAGTTTCTTCTTCTGTAATACAGCCCAACATAGAGGAATATGAGAAATAAATGTGAAAAACCATGAAAGAGCCTTTTATCACCAAATTACTATTTCCAAACCTTGAGGGCTATTGTACATACAGCATTGATGTTTAAAAACTTTTTTATTAAATCTAAGTACAAAAATGCTTGTTTGCTATTATGCTATCCTGATCATGGAAAAAGCAAGAGAGTGCCAGAAAAACATCTATTTCTGTTTTATTGACTATGCCAAAGCCTTTGGCTGTGTGGATCACAATAAACTGTGGAACATTCTGAAAGAGATGGGAATACCAGACCACCTGACCTGCCTCTTGAGAAACCTGTATGCAGGTCAGGAAGCAACTGTTAGAACTGGACATGGAACAACAGACTGGTTCCAAATAGGAGAAGGAGTACGTCAAGGCTGTATATTGTCACCCTGCTTATTTAACTTATATGCAGAGTACCTCATGAGAAAGGCTGGGCTGGAAGAAGCACAAGCTGGAATCAAGATTGCCGGGAGAAATATCAATAACCTCAGACATGCAGATGACACCACCCTTATGGCAGAAAGTGAAGAGGACCTAAAAAGCCTCTTGATGAAAGTTAAAGAGGAGAGTGAAAAAGTTGGCTTGAAGCTCAACATTCAGAAAACTAAGATCATGGATTCTGGTCCCATCACTTCATGGGAAACAGATGGGGAAACAGTGTCAGACTTTATATTTTTTTGGGCTCCAAAATCACTGCGGATGCTGATTGCAGCCATGAAATTAAAAGACACTTACTTCTTGCAAGGAAAATTATGACCAACCTAGATAGTATATTAAAAAGCAGAGACATTACTTTGCCAACAAAGGTCTGTCTAGTCAAGGCTATGGTTTTTCCAGTGGTCATGTATGGATTGAGAGTTGGACTGTGAAGAAAGCTGAGCACCGAAGAATTGATGCTTTTGAACTGTGGTGCTGGAGAAGACTCTTGAGAGTCCCTTGGACTGCAAGGAGATCCAACCAATCCATTCTAAAGGAGATCAGTCCTGGGTGTCATTGGAAGGACTGATGCTAAAGCTGAAACTCCAATACTTTGGCCACCTCATGCAAAGAGTTGACTCACTGGAAAAGACTCTGATGTTAGGAGGGATTGGGGGCGGGAGGAGAAGGGGAGGACAGAGAATGAGATGGCTGGATGGCATCACCGACTAGATGGACATGAGTTTGAGTGAACTCCGGGAGTTGGTGATGGACAGGGTTGCCTGGCATGCTGTGAATCATGGGGTCGCAAAGAGTCAGACACGACTGAGCGACTGAATTGAACTGAATTGAAGTTGCTTCAATCATGTCCGACTGTTTGTGACCCCATGGACTGTAGCCCACTAGGCTCCTCTGTCCATGGAATTCTCCAGGCAGTAATACTGGAGTTGGTTGTCACTCCCTTCTACAGGGGATAGTCTCGACCCAGGAATCGAACCCAGGTCACCCACATTGCAGGCAGATTCTTTACTGTGAGCTACCAGGAAAGCCCCCTCTCTTTATCTAGATACTTAAAAAGAAAATATATTAGCCATATATAATTAAAAATATATCAAATAGACTTCTTTCATTAATTTAAAATTAGTGGTTCTGTGTGACTCTTACTTAATTCCACAATTTGAGGTCCACCTGTTTCTATAAAAAGTTTCATAGACAAAATATAATAAAATTTTAAATAAAAAAGTTTAAATTCAGTTCTTCAGTTATAAGAGCAATATTTTAAAACCTCAACATGGGAATTCCCTGGTCATCCAGTGGTTAGGACTCTGCCCTTTCACTGAAGGTTCAATCCCTTGTCAAGGAACTAAGATCCTGCAAACCATAGGTATGGCAAAACAAAACAAAACAAAAAACAACCCTATTAGCAAGAGACAAAGAGTGAAGATAGAAATGTTTTCATATTTAAAGCTTATCGAGTATGTGCATAGAATACAAGATCTACAGTTCAGTTCAGTTGCTTAGTCATGTCCGACCCTCTGCGACCCCATGAACTGCAGCACGCCAGGCCTCCCTGTCCATCACCAACTCCTAGAGTCCACCCAAATCCATGTCCATTGAGTCGGTGATGCCATACAACCATCTCATCCTGTTATCTAAGGGTACAACAAAAAATTTGGTGACTTTCTAGCAAAAGAAAGGTAAAAGTTGTGGGAAAAGCGAGAGTAAAAAAAATTAATTTCTCTTTTTTTATATTTTAGATTTTAAACCATGTACAATAGCTAGTCAAAAATAATTTTAATATTTAGTCTTTGAAGTCTCCTTCCTACAATAATTTAACTCATATATATTATCAGATTTTAAAAACTGAGTTTACTTTTTAAAAATGATTATCATGAAAAGTTTGAAAGAACTTTTTTTCTAACAGCAACTACTATTGAGTTGACTAATGAATCCAGGCACTATGCTACATACTTTCCAAATATTATCCTATCCTCATAAAAGTCCAGCAAGATAGGCGGTTTTATCTCTGTGTTACAGATAAGAAAAGGACAGCTGAGAAAAATTAGGGCCATTTTGCAAGGTCACAGGGCTTCGTTAAGTTGTGGAACAGGAATTCACAAGATCTCTCCTGAAAGTATTCTATGGCAGATGTATATATACAGCGACCTTAAAATCCACTGGACTTTGGAAATTCTCGGAACTACTTGGGGAAGAATGGTTTGGCAATCTAGTAGGCTGCTATGGAGAAACATGCTCACGGGAAGGAAAGAGTTAGTCTCTGGGTTTGGCTGTCTCATAATCAGTCATGACCCTCTTTGGAAATAAGATAAACTCTCTAGGACTTCTAAAGTAAACAAAAGCAAGAGGTTGACATGATTTTCAAGGTCTGTCTCGCTCTAACAGTTGCCTGAGATTTAGGAAATGTGCTAACACTATTTTTGAGGTTAAAAAAAAATCTCTTAAATCCAAACTAAACCTTCCTAAGAGTCTGCACTTCCTGTGCTCCCTCATATCTGATGACATCTTCCTTCCACGACAGTGCCTTCAGCCCTGGAAAAATCCAGAGGTCAAGAAAGAACACCCTTTGTAGACAAAGGATGTTTAAAAACAATAACAAAAATAAAACCAAAAAAATTTTAAAGGCAAAGAGGCTCTGTTCTACAGTTTGGAGCTAATAGCTCCATGAAAAAAAGTAGAAAATGAGAAAACTGACCAGCCATGGAAGAAATATAATTTTTTTTTTTTTTACTTTTTTTACTTCTTTCATTTTTTAAATTATCTTAAGCAAACCCTTTGGTGTCTCATTTCATCTAGTTACAGGTGAAGAGGGGATAAGATTTGGTCTGTGGAACTCCAGAGAACATATTAATGAGCTATAGGGAGTCACAGAAATAAACATTAGGTCAGGGTAACAGAGCAATCTAATAAACGAACTGGCTGCATCACAAAGAAGGGAACTCCCTGTCACTGGAAGTATTCAAGCAGGACAGGTCCAAGCTGTGACCTCCCGAACCACATGGAATAACCCTGTGTATTTTTGTAATTGGGATATAACTGACATATTATATAAGTTTCAGGTGTACAACATAATGACTCAGTAGATATATATAGTGAAATGACAACCACAATGTCTAGTTAACATCTATCAGCATGCATAGCTACAAATTTTTTACTGTGATAAGAACTTTTAAGATCTACTGTCTTAGTAACTTGCAGATATACAATAGAGTACTATAAACTATAGTTACCAGGCTATACATTATATCCACAGAACTCACTTTATAACTGGAAGCTTGCACCTTTTTGACAACCTTTACCCATTTCACCCATCCCCCAATACAGTCTTCTTTAATATAAGTATTTCTCCTCAAAACTGCTTCCACAGGGAAATAAGAGTATTAGCATGAAAGATGTAGATGTGTTATTATTTCCTTTAAAAAGTCACTGAACAGTAGTTCAGCTCAGTTCAGTTCAGTCACACAGTCGTATCTGACTCTGCGACCCCATGGACTGCAGCACGCCAGGCCTCCCTGTCCATCCCGAACTCCCGGAGTTTACGCAAACTCATGTCCATTGAGTCGGTGATGCCATCCAACCATCTCATCCTCTGTCGTCCCCTTCTCCTACCACCTTCAATCTTTCCCAGAAACAGGGTCTTTTCCACTGAGTCAGTTCTTCGCATCAGGTGGCCAAAGTATTGGAGTTTCAGCTTCACCATCAGTCCTTCCAATGAACACCCAGGACTGATCTCCTTTAGAATGGACTGGTTGGATCTCCTTGCAGTCCAAGGGACTTTCAAGAGTCTTCTCCAACACCACAGTTCAAAAGCATCAATTCTTTGGCACTCAGCTTTCTTTATAGTCCAACTCTCACATCCATACATGACCACTGGAAAAACCATAGCCTTGACTAGACAGACCTTTGTTGCCAAAGTGATAGTATGACCCTATTTTTGTGAAATAAAACAAACAAACAAAATAAATAGAAGGAAACCCTCCAAGACCAACAGCTATTCCATTTAGCTAAATATATATGAGATTTACACATACAGATATGGGGAAATGGTGGGTCAATGAGGAAGGAAAGAAGAGAGGCAACTCTGACTTTTGTTGTTCAGTCACTCAGTTGTGTCCGACTCTTTGCGATCTCACGGACTGCAGCACGCCAGGCTTCCCTGTCCTTCACTATCTCCCGGAGTTTGCTCAAATTCATGGCCCTTTACACTTACATAATTTGGTGCTGATTTTTTTTTTTTTTTTTTGCACAGGAAGGATATATTATTTTGTAATTATGAGCCAACTTTTTAATTTAAAAAAATGAAACATCTGCAACCATGACAAAATTTCACTACATTTTGTTCAGAGGTTCATTCCTTCTCCTGAGTCCAGCTATCACAGTGAATTGCTGCATTGCAGCCCCAATCCCCTTCTTTATCAAGGCAGAGCTGCTCTGTGGCCCGCAGGGAACCTTCTCTTAGTTCTTGTTCTGGGCTGTCCACTGCATCTTTGTTTTTGTACTGTTCTGACCTTCAGAGTCTTGGCTGTTTTTTCCCTGGCTGCCTAAACGTGACTCTTGCCATCTCCAGACTCAAGGAATGGGCTGTTGCCACAGAATAAGGTCTGTATGTGGGCTAGAAACATCTGTGTTTTAACACTCATTATCCTTTATTCGGTATGCATCCTCAGTTGTTATTGTTTAGTCCCTCAGTCGTGTCCAACTCTGTGCAACCCTGTGAACTGCAGTCTGCTAGGCTCCTCTGTCCATGGGATTTTTAAGCAAGTTACTAAATCTCAACCTCAGGTTCCTTGTCTGTGCAAGGGAAATAATGGCCTCAGATGGGTTTTTTTTGATGGTTAAACTAAGTAGTTCAAGGAAAGCTTACTTGTATTATTAAACACAACCTGTGTCTGGTTCCCAGTAGGAGCTCAATAACCAGATGTGACTATTCAGTTGGCCAAAAAGTTCATCTGGGTTTTTCCCAGATGCAAAACCCAAATTAACCAAATTTGGAAAAACTCAAATTAACTTTTTGGCCAACCTAGTACTTGGTTATGCCACTGCTGTTGTCTCTACTTGAGGATTTCTAAGAATCCAAGAAAATGAGGTAACATATAAAGTAATATATTACAACCACGAAGGTACCTAAGTCTAGACATTATTCTTCTCACTATACATAAATATTAATTTCAGTTATGAATTTAGACAGCAGCACAGAGCTAGAAAGCTATTTATTATTTCTAGGACAACATCACTTCCGGTATTCCATTTCACTTTGTGATTTCACAAATGGAAGGTCAGCTTCCTGTTTCCACTGCAAATTGCCAACTGGGATAGATTCCAAATAAAATCAAACTTAAAGTGTGTGGGTGGGTGGGGAGGGTGGGAATCACTGAAAAACAAAACAAACACCTAATGAATATCCTGTCTTGGGATTATGATCAAATAAAACCTAAAAGTTCCAGTAATCCCTGGGGAAAAAAAAAATCTGTAGCTGTACCTGTACCTGATTAAAGTGCCACCTTTGAAATGTGCATTCATTTATTCATTTAGTTTAATTTTGATCTTGAAATCTCCCTCTCCCCCAAGAGAATTCATCAAGCTCAAATGGAAATACTCCAGCTCCAAAGAACCTACAGTTAGAAAAAGAAATCCTTTGGCTTTAGGTTTAATAACCAGCAATATGCCCACACAGGTGAACACCACAACAGAATTTCCCTTGGCCTCTAGAAACAAGTGCATTCCAATAAAGGCTGCTAAACAGAACGCCAATCAGGGACACATCACAAAATTTTCCCTTTTCTAGGATTTCTTTGTTCTATAACAGTGCGGAATCAGCAGATCTGAGCGGACTCTGGTAATCAAAGTGCAGGTGCCAGGAGTGAATGTAAACAAATTGTCACACTTTCAGAAGAGCCTTGGGGTGGGTTCATAATGGATGTTTCAGAGAACCTTCCATGCTTCCCCCCAGTACCAGGATGATAATGGTACTGCCACAAAATGGATGCCTACTGTGTAGAATGTGTGCCTTGTATTTATAAAACAAGACAGGCTTTTGTTGCATCTATAGATTGCCCGTGTGGGAGTCTGGTTCCCTTTTCGAAAAATCAGAATGCTGAGTCACAGCCTGATAAAGTTCCAGGGGAGTCAATAGCACCGACAATAGTAATATACACCTCAGCTATAAACTGAAGAGGGAAGCAGAAATGGGAACTTGCTCTGGGAGATAAGTGAACTGCATTCTGCAAAGAGTAATCAGTCAAGTCCTATAAATATAACATTTACGTATTAGGAATTTTTACTGCTTGTCAATTAAAAATGAGCTGATAAATACAGCAATGCAGAAGTTAACCAAAATCTGCAAATACAAATGCTATGAAGTGACTAAGTACTTAGTAGCTTGTAAACTCCCTTTTGGTTTACAGTGGTATTATGTATGTATTGATAGTTTATTTAACTTTATGAGTCCATGAGTCCAAGTGAAGTCGCTTAGTCATGTCCTACTCTGCGACCCCATGGACTAGCCCACCAGGCTCCTCCCTCCATGGGATTCTCCAAGCAAGAGTACTGGAGTGGGTTGCCATCAACTAATTAGCTGTATTAGCTTCCTAGGGCTGCTGGCACAAATGACTACAAACTTGGTAGCTTAAAACAACACAAACATATTCTCTTACAGTTCTGGAGGTCAGAAGTCCAAAATCAGTCACACACTCCCTGCAGACTCTCTTCCCTTGCCTTTTCCAGTGGCGAGAGCTGCTTTCTTCCATCTTCAAAGCCAACAGTGCAGTATATGGTTTCACTGTCAAATCTCCCTCTGCAGTCAAATCTCCTCCTCTTTATGGGAACACTGAGACTGCATTCAGAAGCCCACCCAGATAATCCAGGATAATCTTCCCATCTCCAGAGTCTTAACGTAATCTTATCTTCATGGTCTTTAAGGTTAACATTCCCAGGTCCAGGAATTAGAACCTGGGTATCTCTGAACAGGCTTCCCCAATGGATCAGTGGGTAAAGAATCTGCCTGCAATGCAGGAAACACAGGAGACGTGGGTTCAGTCCCTCAGTTGGGAAGATCCCCTGGAGAAGGAAACCCACTCTGGTATTATGGCCTGGAAAATCCTACGGACAGAGAAGCCTGACAGGCTACAGTCCGTGGAATTGCAAAGAGTTGGACACGACTGAGAAACTAACATACATCTTTGAACAGCAAGAAGATCAAACCAGTCTGAGCACCGGGGAAGCCCCAAAGGAAATCAACCCTGAATATTAACTGGAAGGACTGATGCTGAAGCACCAATACTTTGGCCACCTGACGCGAAGAGCCGACTCACTGGAAAATACCCTGATGCTGGGAAAGACTGAAGGCAGGAGGAGAAGAGGGCGACAGAGGAAGCGATGGTAGGATGGCATCACTGACTTGATGGATATGAGTCTGAGCAAATTCCAGGAGACAGTGAAGGACATGGAGGCCTGGTGTGCTGCAGTCCATGGGGTTGCAAAGAGTTGGACATGACTCAGCAACTGAACAACAAAAGTCTTTGGGGGTCATTATTTAGTCTGCCACAGTGGATAAATTAGCTTCTGTGTCATAAACAATTGTAAAATGAGCGGCATGTCAGTGCAGTGTCTTAGTTTCCCATATCTAAATCATTCCTGCGTCCATGCGCTGTATTCTCTGTGTTAAAGTTCATTCCTGGCAGTGACTGACAGCACGTATTTCTCAAGAAAACACCTCAAAATTTTACTCAGAACTATCCTGAAATCTAAAGGAGCAATGAAAATACTACAGACACAAGCTCTCATTTTCTGTTCAGTGACCCCAAGATAGCTTCTTGGAAGTGTAGGTATTATAAGGAAAAATTTTAACAGGAGGGATTTCTAAAGAGTTCATCTCATTTTCATATCTGATTTCTTTAAATTGTCACTGAAATCAGTCACTGTTTATGACCAAAGCCACAAAACCCTCCAAATATTTTTTTCTTTTACGAGAGCCCTGTAGCATACCCAGAAATCTTTTAAGTCGGTTAAATATTTTTTTAAAATATCTTTTACTCAAAATGAATCATATGCTCAGACTTTCCAGTGACAGTTGCATAAAAAAGCACTGGGATATATAATTCAACAATGTACATATTTCAGCATAACAACAAAATATTTCAGAGATACAGTTCTTCTGAAGAAATAGAAAATTTTGATTTATTAAAGCCGTTTAAGCAAAACAAGCAACTAAAGCATAGCTACTTTGAAAATTTTCAAGCAGAAATGCAGAAATATAAAGATGCCAGGGATCTTATTCTCAGATCTAAGTCTCTAGAGAAAAATGGAGGAAAAATAAGGCTGAAAAAATACAATCCTGAAAAAAAATCAAGTTCAGTATATACAGTAATGTTCTCCTAAAGGCCTAGTGAGTGAAACACAACATTTATGATCAGCAGAAATGGTCCACTGACAAAAAACAATTATGAGTGGCATGAAATTATAATACGCTCTAACTCAACTTCTCTCTTCCTTCCAACTTTTAAAATATATTCTAATAACCTTTAACTGCTTTTAAACAACTTTAGATACACACATATCCTTTTCTGATAATGTTATTTCAATGTCATAAATTAGACATGGCATCACAACTCCTCCTACCATTATGTAGTTGGATTCTTTCAGAAAGAATAACTTTATATCAGGCATACATTTTAAAAAATTAGTTTCACAGATACCCACAATTTAGTTGCTTTACCATCCAGTATGTAGATGCATTTTTTCCAATGAATATATACTGTCTGTGTCCTTGGGAAGTGACACTTTTTGTTCAAAACTAGGATTTGGAGAGTGGGAGACTAGTAACATCTACTTTGAAATATTTCCCTTCTAAAATTAGTGTAGAACTCTGGGGTAATTCATTTGTGTGTCAGGGTGAACCAAACACAGATCTTTGAAGAAAAATCCTGGCCTTGCTTTTATTTATCTGAGGGCCCATCTCTAGGGTGATGATCTTCCAACCACATGGCAGTCTTTGTCTGGGGATTCAAAAAGAAAATAAAAACAAAACCTCATCAGTGGTCATCTCTCAAGTACAAGAAGTCTCCTACACATGAATGAGTTATGTCCCAAGAGTGCCTTCGTTAAGTGCCAACAATGTTAGTTAGCCTAGGTACTGAACCAACACAATCAGCTTATATAGTACTGTACTTATAGGCTTATAATACTTTTCACACAAATATCACAAAAAACACAAAAAATTAAGAAAACTTTTTTAACCTTACAGTACAGTACCCTGAAAAGTACAGTAGCACAGTACAACAGCTGGCATACGGGGGCTGGCATCCAGTGAACAGGAAAGAAGAGGTACTGATGGGAGGAGGGAGCGGCAGTGAGAGGTGGCAGAGCTGAAGGATCATCAACAGTAAGACACTGAGGGCAAGCTGCAATTTCACTTATGCGTGACTTGATTCACACCTTTGAGAGTCTGCGACTTGAAGGTTCACTGCAGGGGTCTTACTGTATACTAGTCTGCTCTTAACCAACCAGAAAGAACACCTGTGGTTTAATAAAAACATAGTATTTGATCTTTTTTCCTATCTGGCTCAAAATTCTTGGAACATTTGGCAGTCTCCTGAGTGATGTGAGTATCTTTGTATGCTAATGAGGTAACTCCTGCTATGTGTGTGGAGGGGAGCAGGCCAGATATCTTCAAGATAGGGTCTGGTCACCAGAAACACCACAATGTGATTACAAGCTTGGAACTTTCAGCCCCACCCATGGACCTTGAGAAAACAAAGAGGAGAGGGCCAGGAGGTGAAAGTTCAATCACCAATGGCCAATAATTCAATTAATCACGCCTGTGTGTGTGTGTGTGTGTTCGTCCCTCAGTCTTGTCTGACTCTTTGAAACCCCATGGACTGTAGCCCACCAGGCTCCTCTGTCTGTGGATTTCCCCAGGCAAGAACACATGAGTGGGTTGCCATTTCCTTTTCCTGGCGATCTTCCCAACTCAGGGAATGAACCTGGGTCTGCCACATTGCAGGCAGATTTTTACCATCTGAGCCACCAGGGCAGCCTACCCAGTGAAATCTCCATAAAAAGCCCTTAGATGACAGAGTTCAGAGAGCTTCTGGGTTGGTGAACACATCAGTGTTCTGGGAGGGTGGTAAACCCAGAGAGCACAAAGATGCTCTATTTACCCCCATCTGCATACTCTGCCTGACACTTCTCTTCCATTGGGCTGTTTCTAAGTTGCATCCTTTATAATAAACAGGCAAATATAAGTAAAGTGTCTCCCTGAGTCCTGTGAGTCATTCTGGTGAATTCAGACCTGAGCAGAGGATCATGGGAACCAAACACGTAGCCAAGTTGGTTTTATATATGGGTTAACCAGGAATGTGGAACTTAACAAGTAGCATCTGGAGTGAGGGCAGTCATGAGACACTGAGCCCTTGTCAGACCTGTGGAGTCTGATACTGACTCAGAGAGGTGCTAGGACCAGAACTGAATTGAATGGCTGGACACCCAGATGGTATCCAACAATCTGAGAATATCAGATTCTAGACTTTGCCAGAGAGCCAACTTTGAGCACAGCAGAGACAATGGTGCTGAGACTGATAAAGATCTGCACGGAAAACAGGCAGGCTACACTTCCTATGATGAGAGTTGGATGACTGAAGGCATGCTTGCAAGTTCTGCTCAGCCCAGGTGGTGGTTTACTAGTCACGTCCAACTCTGAGACTCCATGGACTGTAGTTCTTCAGGCTCCTCTGTACATGGAATTTTCCAGGCAAGAATCCTGGAGCGGATTGTCATTTCCTTCTCCGGGGGACCTTCCCCACTCAGGGATCAAACCTGGGTCTCATGCAATGCAGGCAGATTCTTTACCAACTGAGCCACTAGGAAAGCCCAAATGACTTAATGACTGAGCATTTAAAATGGGGATATTTCACATTAAAATCCAGAATTCAGGGGACTTCCCTGGCAGTCCAGCAGTTAACACTCTGTGCCTCCAATGCAGAAGACGTGGGTTCGATTTCTGGTTGGGGAACTAAGACCCCACAATCCGAGGTCAAAGAGTAAACTGGGTTTCAGGTTCACCTTGAAGCATTAGAAGACACAGGGGCACTGGCCTAGAGCCGCAAATGACAAAACAGGCTGGCACAGAGAACAAGCCGCTCTCCTCTGTGAGAGCGGCCGTGCTGTGTGGTCACCAGCCCCTTCCATCTGTACAGTGACCCCAGGCCCAAGGCTGGCAGCCACCACTTGGCACCCACTCATTTATACCACCACTTTGGTCCCTAAAGTCCCTGTTTGCATGTTTTGCTACAGAGAGCATAAGATTTTATTCTTCAGTCAATTCAGATTATCAGGAAGCTGCAGTCTCAGACTACATCGTGTCGGCCTACTACAGAACGTCTTTGAGTTATGTTTTGGCATCAGATCCTCTATTTTCACTCACAGTCACTGCAATAAACTGCTATTATGGACGTTAAAGACATTACCCATACTTTTTAAATTTTTTTAGTGTTCCTTTTATCTAGGTTGTAAATCATATATAATTTTAGAAATAAGGGCTTTGTCATCTGGGGAACTGGTATATGCTCCACTGATGTATCGGAGAAGGCAGGCACCCCACTCCAGTACTCTTGCTTGGAAAATCCCATGGATGGAGGAGCCTGGTAGACTGCAGTCCATGGGGTCGCTAAGAGCTGGACACGACTGAGAGACTTCACTTTCACTTTTCACTTTCATGCATTGGAGAAGGAAATGGCAACCCACTCCAGTGTTCTTGCCTGGAGAATCTCAGCGATGGGGGAGCCTAGTGGGCTGCCATCTATGGGGTCACACAGAGTCAGACACAGCTGAAGCGACTTAGCAGCAGCAGCCACTGATGTATGGAAGGGAGGATGAGATGGTTGGATGGCCTCACTGAGTCAATGGACATGAACTTGGAAAACTCCGGGAGACAGTGAGGGGCAGGGAGGCCAGGCGTGCTACAGTCCATGAGGTCACAGAGCGTCGGATAAGACTTAGCGATTGAACAACAACAACCTGGAGAGGAGTCCCTTTATATCACCAACCATCAAGTACTCCTCCCTCAGTATCCTCGGGGGAGTGATTTAGGATCTGTAGCCAGATACCAAAATTCATGGATGTGAAAATCCCACATTTGGCCCTCCATATTGGCTAGTTCTGCATCCGTGGATTCAACCAACCTTGGATCCTGTATTAAATTTTAGATCCACAGTTGAGTGAATCCAGGGGTGCAGAATGTGCAGATTCAGAGATCTGATGGTACCTTTATTTTTTAAAAATCTGCATATAAGTGGGCAGAGCAATTAAAATGCATGTTTGCTCAAAGGTCAACTGTAGTTCTCAGTCAACTACACAACCACGCTGCTTAGTATTCTATTTTTCTTCTCAATTTATATGTTCCCTGGACAGGACTTTCAGTTTTTAATTAGTATTTTACAATTTTTTTATAAGGGAGACAAAGAAAAAAATGTACCAATATGTAGATAATTGCAACCTCACTCCCTGTGGCACCTCCTAAAGGGAACTCTGGGTTTGAGTCTCAGTTTTTCCCCCTTTCTTTGGTTCTGGGTTTATTGACAGAAGCGTGAGAAATAAATTAGAAGAAGGAGAGAAATGGAGACAAGCATATAGTGAGAGAAGAAACGACACCTAAGAAAGAAGGGGAAAGAGAGGACTGCCTGGATTTGCAGAGGCCCATGGTGACTGCAGCCATGAATTCAGAAGATGGTTATTTCTTGGCAGGAAAGCTGTGACAAACCTAGACAGTGTGTTCAAAAGCAGAGACATCACTCTGCCAACAAAGGTTCGTATAGTCAAGGCTACAGTCTTCCCACTGATCACATAGAGTTTTGAGAGTTAGATTGTAAAGAAGGCTAAGCATCAAAGAACTGATGCCTTTGAACTGTGGTGCTGGAAAAGACTCCTGAGAGTCCCTTGGGCAGAAAAGAGATCAAACCAGTCCATCTTAAAGGAAATCAACCTTGAATACTCTTTGGAAGGACAGATGCTGAAGCTGAAGCTCCAATCCTTTGGCCACCTGATGCAAAGAACTGACTCACTGGAAAAGACCCTGATGCTGGGAAAGATTGAGGGCAGAAGGAGAAGAGGGTATCAGAGGATGAGATGGCTGGATGGCATCACCAATACAATGGACATGAACTTGGGCAAACTCCGGGAGACTGCATGCTGCAGTCCGTGGGGTCGCAAAGAGTCGGACATCACTGGATGACTGAACATTGTGTTTCAAGAAGTCAGAGATAGTTTGGGAGGATAACTGACAGCTATGTTCAGAGAGATGGGGAAAGAGGATTTTTTTAAAGTTCTGGATATATAATGCATTTCTCCCCTTTTGGATGTTTTCTGAGAGGTGAAGTAAATACTTATTTCTTTGAATATGACTTAATGCTGGGACTGGACCAAAACAAGTCTGTCCATATAGATGGGATTCATAAATGTAGTTTTTATAAGGTATCCGGAGTTTCTGTGGAATAAGGTGGGGTGTGAATCAATGAATAGATAAGAACTAAGGGCTGCAATAATAAAGCAGGTTGATTATAAGTTACCTATGTCAAATTCCACAAATTGTTACAATCCTTGAGTCCCATCATGTCACGGACACTAAAAGGGACTAATACCACAAGTGAAGTTGCTCGATATTCATACGACAGAAATTAAACTCCACTCAACATCAAGGTACTAATTTAAAAGACTGGAAGGTGCTTGGTGGGGGAGAACTACACTGAGACCTAACAACTCCCTCATCACTTGAACACTTTGCCCATTTCCCCAGAGAAAGACAAGTGGACTGTAACAACATTAACTCTTCCTCATACCTAATACGTCACTTGGCACAGGGAAGAGAAACAAAATTTGTTATATGCCATTAACTGAGTAATCAAACCATCCTCTCTCCAAGGGCAGTCTTTACCAAGAAACTTTTACTTTATTACATTTTCGATTTTTTAATAGTAGTTGATAAAAGGCAAAGTAATTTCACATATATATTTGCCTTTGTTTATGTAGTTTTAAATATTCTGATCTGAGAAATTCTTAATTTTCAAACATATTATAGAACTCTTTTACATGTTTATAATATTGGAATAATAATCAATCAAATTTCCTGTGGATTTGCACGTTCCTGTGTAAAGCCATAAGAAAACTCAACTGGACTTTATTTTGGCTGAGATTGAAAGAAGGCTTCTGAACAAAATCAAAATATCATGATAACAATATTTCATAAGATGATGGAAGACAAATATGTTTTTTAACTCTCACAGAGACTCTCAGCAGGGGGTATACTAGCTACAGTTCAAATGAAAGTCAAAGTTTCACTGCTATTTACATGGATTAGAGCAAAGAAGCCCCAACCAGTAAAAAGCAAGGCCCAATATTTAACCCATGTGTTACAGATTACAATTTTATAAGACCTTGGGCAAAAACTAAAATTCGGTATTTATCAATTATTATATCCTTAGTAAAACAATTATACACATAAAAAATAAGGTGTTTTCATCAATATATATTATTTCTTTATATTCAGATATTGTTTTAGGGGGCTTGTGATACTAAAGAAAGCACTGAACTGAGTTTCAGAATTCTACAGAAAGCTGTCACAATGTTAAAAATTCTAAAATGGTGAAAGAGTAATAATTTAAAATGATAAAATAATTATCTAAGCCAATAAAAAAAAGTATCTTTTCTATTTTGTTTTCCAAGAAGCACAAATCATAATACTTCAGGTAGGAAAGCTCACTGAATTATCCAACGATGGGATTAATTATTATATTTACAGACTCCTTCAATACACTCCAGTACCCAGAAATTCATCAAGATTCAACATGTATTACTCTTCGTTTTAAAACTTCAACTCCAGCACCTAGTTCAGTATCTGACACACTACAGATAATTATAGTAGACTTTTGTTGACCTCCCCTATAATCTTTTCCTCCTTGTTTTGTCATCAAGGACCAATTTTCAATAAATATACCCTCCCCCTACTTTTAATACTATATCTGGGGAAGGTTCCCCCCCAGATCCAAGGACAAAAACTATAGTTCAATACAACTAAACAATTTAAATTTGGACTGTAGGGGTCCACTTATATGGGGGTTTGTTCAACAGATAGTACTATGTCCTACATGATGCGAGGCGGGGTGAATGCATGGATGCAGAACCACGAATACAGAGGAGCTGCAAATGTGGAAAGCCAACTCTAAGTTATATAGGGGTTTTGACTACATGGAAGGTTGGTGCCCATAACTCCTATGTTGGTAAAAGGTCGACTGAATCCCACCCAGGCCAATCAGGCACCATGAGTAGCCTCATAGCTACTGAGGCGCCATCTACACAGCAGCCTAGAAAGAGCACATGACCTAAGCTGCTCTGATTAGAGTGAATCTCAGGACTCATGGTAACACACTCACTTTGCCTACTGTTACACAGAGGAGATCCTGTGTAAATCCTCTCAGGGTTTATCAAGTGAAACCTGGGAAGGAAGTCAAAAGAATGGAAGAGGTTATCTACAGAGAAACTGAGTCAGGATAACATTATCTGGGTCCCAAATTAAGGTATTCTTTAAGACAAATCTAAAATCTATCCCAGGACTTTTTAACTTATAAAAATGAAAGTGGACGTGTTAGTCACTCAGTCGTGTCCGACTCTTTGAGAACCCATGGCCTGTAGCCCACCAGTCTCCTCTGTCCATGGGATTCTCCAGGCAAGAATAATGGAGTGAGTTGCCATTCCCTTCTCCAGGGGAATCTTCCCGACCTAGGGATCGAACCCGGGTCTCCTGCATTGCAGGCAGATTCTTTACCATCTGAGCCACCAAGGAAGCCTTACTTTTTTTCCCCTAAGCTGGTTTTATGTTTACTTGACATCACCACCCCCAAAAGAGAGTTCAGACTATTATGTGAATACATGAATGACCCCAAAACGTGGACTGGCTGAGTTGCTGTTGGACAGCAGCTGGGAAGTTGGCCATCTGTGTCATGTGACAATAAAATGGATGCCCGCTGTATACTAAAACTAGATCATGTGTCTATAAGGACCACATTATTAAGGGACTTGAGAGAATTTTCAGGATTCTGGACTAAACTGTCCACTCATTTAGCCTTACAAAAAGAAACAAGTTTAGGCTATAACTGATCTGCTAAAATTAGAGCCAGATAAAAATACAGCTCCATTAAGAGAAAATCTTTGTGATTTCAGTCACTAAAAGTATATGTGTGCTAAGTCACTTCAGTCGTGTCTGACTCTTTGCGACCCTATGGATCATAGCCTGCCAGGACCCTTTGTCCATGGGATTCTCCAGGCAAGAATACTGGAGTGGGTTGTCACGCCCTTCTCCAAGGGATCTTTCTGATTCAGGGGTCGAACTCGTGTCTCTTAGTCTCCTGCACTGGTAGGTGGGTTCTTTACCACTAGTGCCACCTGGAAAGCCACTAAGAGTAGGGTGATCTAGAGTCTTGCAAAGGTGGGAAAGCCAAAGCATCTGCCCCAATCTAAAGTTGCTACAAGGAAAGTAGGGGACTCGGCAGTTCTCAGATGAGTATTTGTGAGAAGTCCTTCCCAAATACCTCCAACTTATTCCCTCTGCTAGACACACATGATGATGGCCCCATTGTACAGGTGCAGCAGAAATACAGTGCAGGGCTCCTAAGGAGGAAATCAGCAGTGCCTCTCCAAGTCAGGTCACTGATTTTCACTGCCCTGAAGCAGAGACTCAGTTGTTGCCATTGTGTTCAGTCGCTTAGTCATGTCCGTCTCCTTGTGACCCCATGGACTTCAGCACATCAGGCCTCCCTGTCTGTCCTCCACTATCTCCTGGAGTTTGCTCAGATTCATCTCCATTGAGTCAGCGATGCCATCTAACCATCTCATCCTCTGCTGTCCTCAAGGGTAAGGAAATGGGCTGAGGATCAGCTCACAGCTGTGAAGTCAAAGTCATTCAGTCATGTCCGACTCTTTGTGACCCCATGGACTATATGGTTCATGGAATTCTCCAGGTCAGAATATTGGAGTAGGTAGCCTTTCCCTTCTCCAGGGTATCTTCCCCAACCCAGGGATCGATCCCAAGTCTCCCACACTACGGGCGGATTCTTTACCAGCTGAGCCATAAGGGAAGCCCCTGAGAAACCCAAAATTCCCAAGCCAAATTCTATCTTCAACCAAAGACCATGGCTCCGCCAAGTCTATGGTTCTGGTTTTCAGCCTTGGTGCTTGGCCAATGAAAACATAATGAAAGCCTGCTAAATGTTTTAATGGAATTGTATTGCCAGGAAAAAAAAAAAATCTTTGATTTGTCAAACAAAATGGACTTGTAATTGCTCAACTCCCAAAGGAAGTGCTTGGTCCCTGAATCTCTGCCATCAGAAGACGGCTGCTAGAGAAGTCCAATTCCCAGAAGACTCTTCCCCCCTGTTGTCCAAACAGTGGACAAGCGGCTCTGGGCAGAACTGGGGCTGCCCTCAGGCTGTGCAGGGAACTGACCCACTCCCAGAGCAGCAGAACCTGCTCTTCCTGTCCAGCAAGACGGGCCAAGGACAGCAGACCGCTGGCCACCGTGTGTGCTCCTTCCCAGCTGCCTTTCCCAAACTCGAGTTGTTTGGTTTTTATCTTTGACTTTTTTCCAAAAGGGAGTTTTCACTGCAGTCCAGTCAGGGCAACTCTTGAGTTGAACCACTAGATGAGCTCTTTCCCACCGAGGAAGACGTGAGGTTGGAGCTGAGGCAGTCTGCTCGTCACCACATAATGCGGGTCTACAGCCACCCCGGCAGCTCCCTGTGGGGTCTGAGAGTGAAGAGGGAACAGCTGAGAGAGGTGGTGGCTGAACCCAGAAGTCCTCCATTCTTCGTGTCCTGTCTACTCTTGGAGATTTTTTTTCCCACTTGTGTGAAAAAGAACACTAACGGAACAAGAAGGACTTGTAAGTAAATCAAAGGCATTTACAAAGTTCTTGATGAGACTGAGCATCGGAACCTGCCTCTAAAGTATCCCTGCCTTGGTTTGACTTCTCCTTGTACCACAGAAAACTAAGATTCCCGCTCCTTTCAAAATATGAGACAGAGAGGACACCCAATCTCACATCAAGTTTTTTTTTTCTTCTTCCAGCTAAATACCTCCATTCCCTTCCATTTCTCTTCACACAAGATATGCATGGGTTTCTATTATGCTCATTGCTCTCAAACAGACACAGTTGAGTGCCTGCAGAATCTCCTCTGGGGCCTGGGCAGGCAGGCACGGAATCTGTTTTCATCTCCTCAAGGAAACGCTAGGCCATTCAGGGCTGTCACAGCACACTGCCCACTATGGAAGAGCCTCTCAGCACATACTGATGACTGGATGAATGGAAAAGGAGGTAGGGCAAAAAGAAAGGAAGGAGAGAAAGAAGAAAGAAAAACAAAAAAGACAGGAAAAGGAAAGGAAGGAAGAGGGAGAAACGTAATAGACCAAGACATTTCCAAGTAACCACTTTCAAAAAGCATGCATTTCATAGAAGAATGGTAATATCCTATGAAAAATCCTGCTTGTGGGAGTGCAAACTCAGACAAACTTTCTGGAGGGCAATTTGCAGTCATTATCAAAATTTTAACTGTATATAGGCTTTGATCACTGCTAGGAGTTGCTTCTACAGAAATAGTTGCACAAAAACACAGAGATATGTATACAATGCAATTCAATGCAACACTGTAATGGCAAAAAAAAAAAAAAGGAGGCATCATGGAAAGATGTCTATACATAGTATTAAGTAAGAGAAAACATGATTACAAATGCATGGATATTTCTGAAGAGATGGGTATAATTCTGTTCTCCAAGTTGCAGAGGAGAGGGGGAGAAAAGAAGGTCAGAGGACTTAAAAAATCATGTGCGTTGCACTCTTATACCATTTGAATTTCTTACTGGTATCACTATTGTTTCGAATCATGAAAAAAGGGTGAGCCTCTGCAACTGGTAAAATCCGAGGTCTTTCTCACTTACTCCTTTGTTCCTCTATTCCCTATTTTTTGTTCCACCAAGAATAATGCTTCAGTGTGCAGTGACCTTGACCAGTGAGGACACCAAGCTTCTTGGTGGCACAGGATTACACACTCCTCCGAGGGACAGTGCAGTCACAGAGCAGCTGGCTTCAGGAAATGCCCCGCACACGGCTCAGCACTAATGATGCAGCCAGCAGGGGCCAGGGTTTGTGAGGCCTCAGTAGGTAATTTCTAATTCTGGTCTCGTTTGACCCTTCAGCTGTAACCAACACTACTAACCAGATGTTTTCCGGCCTTCTTGACACCTCCCCTCCTGGTGTGGAGGGGCCTCTTCATCTCTGTCCCCCTGTGTGTGTATTCAGGAGGAAGATCGCCGGCAACAGAGAGCAGGTGCCCATATGAACACTGATAAATGAGACCAGAGAGGTCAGAGGCTGAGACATGCAGGCCTGGTACCAGATTAAGGAGTTTAGAGTTTATGTCAAGGGCTATGAAAAGCCACCAGAAGATTTAACACAGGGAATGGGATGACCTGATGTATGTTTTATAAGCTTTTTTTCTAGCTCCTTTGTGAAGAATGGGTTGTTAAGGGCAAGAGTGGAAGTGAGGAGGCTAGTCAAAGGCTACAGCAGCAATCCAGAAGATAGGCAGTGGGAATTAGGAGATGAAGTGGACAGATTCAGATTATGTTCTAGAGGTGAAGTCCACTAGCTTTGCTGAAAGACAATGAAGGTGTTAGTTCATTAGTAGTGTTTGACTCTTTGCGATCACATGGACTGTAGCCCACCAGGCTCCTCTGTCCATGGGGATTCTTCAGGCAGGAGTACTGGAGAGGGTTGCCATTCCCTTCTCCAGGGGATCTTCCCGACCCAGGGATTGAACCCAGGCCTCCTGCATTGCAGACAGATTCTTTACCATCTGAGCACAGAAAAAAGGTTAAAATGGATTCCCAGATTTTTAGCTGAAACTAATGGGTGGTCTTACTTAGTAGCTGTGATGGAGAAGATCAAGAATAGATCAGCTTAGGGACTTGCCTCCTCACACTCTTCTCAGAAGACCCACTGCCCATGGCTTCCATTTTCATCCCCCAAATGCTAACTCTCAGCTTTATACCTCCAGCTCAGAATTCTGCTCCGAGCTTCTTCTCTGTGGATGCCATCACCTACTCTGTAACTCTATGCACTCTTCCTATAGTACAGCAAACTCAAGTTGAGCAAAACTGAACCTGACAGCTTGTCTCCCCAGATCCTGGTTTCCTGGAGGTATTTCCTATCTTACTGGAGGTACCACTATTCACTAAGTTGTTCACATGGAACACTGGACCCTGGATCCTGCTCCATTTCAATCTCCACATCCCACTATTGCTATTTCCTACTGATTGTACCTTCCGTCTTTATACAAGCTCTCCCTCCATCAAGAATGAATCCCATCGCTCTTTGGCTACCTCATCTCTCTCATCCCTCAAGAGACCAAACGTCACTTCCTCAAGAAAGCCTTCCCTAATGCTCAGATTTGGTTAGGTCTCCGCACCACAGACTCTATGCTGCCATCTGCTTTTACTTTGCAGCACTCAGCAATAGTGTAATTGAGTGATGATGACTGCAATTAGTTGTTTAATAGCTGATTCCTCCAAAAGAATGTGAGATGAGGGACAATGTCTTAACTACCACTGTAGACTCAGGGCTTTCTTTGCATGGTATCCAGGATACACAACAGAATCAAAATATACATATGTGCAATGAATGAATGGAAATTCCCTAACTAATCACTAACTGACCCTGGTTAAATAACAGCCTTTCAAGACTCAGGAACTCATCTCTACCAAAAAATTAGCTTAAGTAGTTTCTGAGGTGTTTTGGGGCCCTAAATGCCTATAAAAAAATTAAAAAAAACAACAAAGCAAATAACAAATTTAAATCATATTGAGGGACTTCCCTGGTGGTCCAGGGGTTAAGAATCTACCTGCCAATGCAGGGGACATGGGTTCGATCCCTGGTCCAAAAAGATTCCACATGCTGCAAGGCAATTAAGCCCGTGTGCCACACTGCTGAAGCCCGCATGCCTATAGCCCATGCTCCACAACGAGAAGCCACCTCGGTGAGAAGCCTGCAAACCGCAAGCAGCCACTGCTCACTGCAGCAAGAGAAAAAGCGATGCACAGCAACAAGGACCTAGAACAGCCTAAATAAATAAGTAAATAAAATTTTAAAAAATCACATGGAGATTGATTACTCAGAAAACCAAAACACCTTCATTATATATTTTTTGAAGTTTCTTAGAATTTCCTTCCAGTTGCAGAGGACTGTCCTATGTCCACACATATTTAATAAGTATTATTTGTATTTTTAAGTCACTTCAGTTACATCTAGTGATTTCAGACACAGAGCTATGTGTTTTCTGAGAGCTTTTTTCCACGGTTAAAGCCAAATAGTTTTTGCTTATTAAAAAACAAAAGCCGCCTACACGTTCCTTTTAATACTCTACTATGTATCAAAGTATATCTTAGTTTTAAAGATTCTTTATGGTTTCTTGATAATCTGCTTACCAAATATATTTGTATGCATTATGATTTTTAAAAAACAATGAAAACATCACAGCTTAATTCGCCAGTCTTTTTTTCTTTTAAGGGCCATTATTATTTCTCAGAGGAAGCAACTTTGTGGAATCAAAAAAAAAGGAAGGAAGAAAGAGAGGGAAAGAGGCCTTACTGAAGGCCTAACTTTATAATTTCTCTACAAGGACTGAGGAGCAGAACTGAATTTTGGAGGAGTTAAGGAAGATGTGGGGAGTTGTCTTGGGCTTCTCTGATGGCTCAGGTGGTAAAGAATCTGCCTGCAATGCAGGAGACCCAGGTTCAATCCCAATCCCTGGGTCAGGAAGATCCCCTGGAGAAGGGAATGGCAACCCACTCCAGTACTCTTACCTGGAGAATCTCATGAACAGAGGAGCCTGGCAGGCTACAGTCCATGGGGTCGGAAAGAGTCGGACACGATGGAGCGACTACCACTTCCACTTTTTACTTTTGTAAAAAAGTTTCACAAAAGTGGAGTTGCCTTTAAGTTGCACCTGCTAAACAGGCAGACTCCTTTTATCAGGACTGCAGGTTTATTCGGGTGGCACGGGGGCATGCTGATGGCAGCGGCATGGGGGAGGGTACTGAAGCCCCCACTAGCAGCTCCTGCCTCCACCCTCACACAAAAGACCTGCCCCCCTTATTCCTTTCAAACGGTTTAGCTGTCTGCCTACACAACAAAATTTTTTATGTGTCTGCATGTGATCACACTTGTCTTTCCTGGTTTCTGCTTTCTGCTTAATTTATCACTTTTTCCACAATGAGGTCAAACTATGAGACTCACTTAAATCTACGACCTCAAATTATTAACAAGTCACTGGATTTCTAGGACCAACCAATTCACTCTATAGTAACAAAGATGGGAGCAAAATTTTATCTTAAAAAAATTAATTTGCTACATTAATTTCTAGAAGTTGGAAAATCATTTATATGAGATGTGAGAAAGAACGGTATTCAGTGGCTCCAGACAGAAGCAAAACTAGTAAGAGAATTTTGGTGGGCAGAACATGCGGCAGGGCGGGGAGTGAGGAGCAGGCTCAGAGACTGTGCCACGTGGGCAACACAGGGTGATGCCGTCACACTGGTGTAAGGCCTGGACCAGCCTGACTATGGGAAAACAGCAGAAGCTGCTGAGATCCTAACTGTCCTTCAGGAGTCCTGCCAAAGAACTTCCCACTCGTAGCAGCACTTTCCCAGCAGATAAACTTAGTGCATTGTTTCACTATCACTGGTTGTGAATTTTGAGCAGTCCATCAGCCACAGCTGATTTTAGAAACTCAACTTCTAGTCAGAAAGGGAACAACAATACCATATGATAGCACCACTTACATGTGGAATCTAAAATACGACACAAATGAACATATCTAAGAAACAGAAACAGATTCGCAGAGGACAGACTTGTGGTTGCCCAGAGGGTACAGGGTAGGAGGAAGGATTGGGAGTTTGGAATTAGCAGATGCAAACTAGTATATACAGAATGGAGAAGCAACAAGGTCCTACTGTACAGCACAGGGAGCTATATTCAATATCGTGTAATAAACCATAATGGGAAAAAACTTATGAAAAAGAATAGATATGTGTATAATTGAGTCACTTTGCTGAACAGTAGAAATTAGCACCACACTGTAAACCAACTATGCACCAATAAAATTTTAAATATTAAAAAAATTAAAAACTCAACTTGTGAGCAGCTTTGGTACACTAGACCCTCATGGTCCATAAATGAAGCCTCTTAACTGATCAATGATAAAGGGGACTTGTTAAAACCAATGGTTTGTGGGCTTATTCTTCCTCCTCAGAAGGCAAACCTCAATCCTTCATTAGCATTACCAATAAATTAGTGAATGATTTCTTATCTAGCAAGTGATAAATTAATTCAGTGCTTGCTTTACTGACTGCTATAATAGTTAAAAGACAAAGAGTAAAGCACCTGGAAGCAACCAAAAATTGACCAGGCTGGGTTAGTTAGGACAAAGTGGCAGAGATCCTCCTAACATGTGTCAAAACCAGGAGGAACTTGTCCAGACACATGGTCAAGGGACTGATCTACAATGGGAAAAATCCTGAAACAATTCTCGAGTGACTTGGAAGTTCTGGGGAGGAATATTGTGAATTTGGATCTTCAGCAACGTTTTCTCCTTACCTTTCAGCTGAAGATTGTGACTGTAACTCAAAAGGAAGATACTGAAGTATACAGTTAGCTACTGACACAGCTAATCTAAGGAACTCTGTCTCAGTGTCCCAGTCACATGCAATCCTGGGCACATTCACGTGACCACGCATCTGCACGGGGTTTCCTCCTTCACTCCCTCCTTGTGGTATCTGAAGACAGCCCCACGCCACCTCTTTGAGGATGATACCCTGGCTCTTCTGAGCAGTCACTTCTGCCTCACGCTCAGAGCACGTGACAGTCACATCGCTTCCAGTATTATTCCAATGTTACTACTTTACAAGTATCCTGTTATTACACTAGATTGTGCATTCCTACAAATGTCTGCTGAGGGCAGATGAGTATGACTTCAAGGCCAGAGTCTAAAAAGGAAATGGCTCAAGAGGCATATGCTCTTTCAAAACAAATTCTGCCAACTCTTCCACGGATGAGCCTGTTGAAGAAGCAAAGCAGAAAGCATATCCAGAAACAAATGCTTCCTGATGAACCCACGGTTTCAATGGACATAAATAAAGGATGCAGAAAGGCATATAATGAAACTCAAACAAAAGCAAAAAGCAAATGACAGAAACCCACAGGAACAACGATGGACAGCTGAAGATCAGAGTTAACAAAAGTTTGTAAACAATGCAAAGGAAAAAGTAACAGGAAAATTTCAGGGATGTTGAGAGGATGAAGAGACAAGAAGTAATAAACCCACTGCCTATGGCACCCTGAATAGAGTTACAAGAGAGAGAAAGTAGATCTAGTTCAATCCTAATCTGCAGCTCTATCAAACAGTCTAAGTATAAAACTAAAAAGCATAGAGCACCCATGGTTAAGGAAAAAGAGAAACCCAGGATGAAGTCTCTAGCCCTATAAACAGTAACTCCTTGAGCAGTAAAACTATTACTAGTAATCACCGAAGAATCATGGAGAACGATTAGAAGAAAAAAAAGATCCTGGTTTAAAAAAAGGAACAAAACAGATTCTAGAAATGACACGCTCAAAGAAGCTTGATACCAACTCCCAGAAAAATAAACTGACAGATATTAGACAAATCATTTGGGATTACTTGAAGATAAATTATTGGCTGCTGGGAGACACCATGGGTATGCTAAAATGAATGAATATGAACTAAAATAATTCTCTCTTTAATAGGCTGCTAGATTTGGCATACTGTCACAGGAGGCAGTGTAACAAGTTTTCACTTAGGCTCTTGAAAATGTCTGTGGCTAGCTTCTTATTAATGAAAGTAGGATGGAAAGAGCTGAGTGAGAGATTTTGGTTAAGTGAACAGAGAAAATTGAGTCACAGCAAGTTGAAAGACTTAAAGATAATTATTTAACTACTAATAGTACAAATATCGGAGAAGGCACTGGTGACCCACTCCAGTACTCTGGCCTGGAAACTCCCATGGATGGAGGAGCCTGGTAGGCTGCAGTCCATGGGATCGCTAAGAGTCGAACACGACTGAGCGACTTCACTTTTCACTTTCATGCATTGGAGAAGGAAATGGCAACCCACTCCAGTGTTCTTGCCTGGAGAATTCCAGGGACGGCGGAGCCTGGTGGGCTGCCGTCTATGGGGTCACACGGAGTCGGACACAACTGACGTGACTTAGTAGCAGCAGCAGCAGTACAAATATGCCATAATGCATACAGCTCTTCAATTCAGCATTTTTACCAACTATGTGGATAAGGACATAGCAAGCCTGTTGTTCAGCCTGTATAATTTGACCCAAGCTAGAATAGACAGCAGATATGTTTGATGTTAAAAATCAGGCTTCAAATTTTCTGTAAAACTGGAATAATGGATGGAAAAATAGATAAAATTAAAATTCTAATTAACAAGGAAAACACTCTTTTCCCTTAGTGTGAATGACTGTCAATAAACTAATGAAGTATACCGCTGTATTAACCAAAGTATAACAACTAATATTTCTCTAAATACATTAATCAAAACCATACCAAGATAGTGAAGAATCTGAAAACTATTTTAAGTGAGGATACTTAGAAACTTAGGATAGCCAGCCTGAAAAAGAGAGGGTTCAGAGAGAATACGACGTTATCTTCAAATACATACAATAATAATATATGAAAGAGGGATTTATTTTGTGTGGATCCTAAGTAACTGGCAAAGAGTAAAATAAGTTAAAGTTAGCAGGAGGAAAGAAATTATAAAAATCAGAGCAGAAATAAATGAAAAAGAAATGAAGGAGACGATAGCAAAAGTCAATAAAATAAAAGCTGGTTCTTTGAGAAGATAAAATTGACAAGCCCTTAGCCATACTCATCAAAAAAAACAAAAGAGAGGGAGGACTCAAATCAATAAAATGAGAAATGAAAAAGAAGTTACAACAGACAATGCCGAAATACAAAGCATCATAAGAAACTACTATGAGCAACTATATGCCATAAAATGGACAGCCTCGAAGAAATGGACAAATTCTCAGAAAACTATATCCTTCCAAAATGGAACCAAAAAAAGACAGAAAATACGAACAGACTAATCACAGGCACAGAATTTGAAGTTGTGATTTAAAAAAAAATATTTCAACAAACAAAAGCCCAGGGCTAGATGACCTCACAGGTGAATTCTACCAAAAGTTTAGAGAAGAGTTACCGCCCATCCTGCTCAAACTCTTCCAGAAAATTTCAGAGGAAGGAAAACCCTTGAACTCATTCTATGAGGCCACCATCACCCTGACATCAAAACCAGACAAAAATGCCACCAAAGAAAGAAAATTACAGGCCAATGTCACTGATGAACATAGATGCAAAAATCCTCAACAAAATACTAGCAAACAGAATCCAACAACACATTAAAAGGGTCATACACCATGATCAAGTGGGCTTTACCCCAGGGAAGCAAGGATTCTTCAATATATGCAAATCAATAAATGTGATATACCATATTAACAAACTTAAAGACAAAAACCATAACAGACGCAGAGGAAGATTTCAACAAAATTCAACACACATTTATGATATAAAAAAAAAGTCTCCAGAAAGTAGGCATAGAAGGAACCTACCTCAACATAATAAAGCCCACATATGACAACCCAGGTCAGGAAGACCCCCTGGAGAAGGAAACGGTAACCCCCTTGAGTATTCTTGCCTGGGAAATCCCATGGATGGAGGAGCCTGGTGGGCTAAAGTTCCCGGGGTAGCAAAGAGTCAGACATGACTGAGAATCTGAGTGAGCGCTCAGTCTTACCTGGCCTTCCCAGGTGGCTCAGCGGTAGAATCCACCTACCAGTGCTGGAGACATGGGTTTGATCCCTGGGTCGGAAAGATCCCCTGGAGGAGGAAAATGGCAACCCACTCCAGCATTCTTGCCTAGGAAATCCCGCAGGCTGTGGTCCATGGGGTCGCGAAGAGTCGGACACAACTGAGCACATGCACACACATGACAAACCCACAGCAAATATTCATCTCAATGGTGAAAAACTGAAAGCATTTCCTCTAAGATCTGAAAGGAAATAAATTTTAACTAAAAATTTAAAAGCAACTGTTGACTAATAAGAGCTTTTTAAACAAGAAACATCCTTAGGAGTCCCTGGGACATGCCGCTGACTAGGAAAGCTCAAATCCAGGCTGGAAAAGGCCAGTTTGTTGGGTGGAATGGAGTTTCCAGCCATGGGGTGGTAGCCCAGATGACCTCTGTATTTCAACTCAAAGATTTTATGTTTCTGGTGCCTGTGTTATAAGAGGAGGAATGGAGGAAGAAAATGAGACATCAAGACAACATAAACCTGACACTTATACTCTTTCTAATCTCGCAATCACTTCTTTCAAGTCTCCAGGACATTGCCAAGTTACTATATAACCTGGTGCTTCTGCATCTCAAAACTGCTCAGAGAGGACTGAAGATTCTCATATGATGTGCCTATAAAATTCAGTTGTTATGAAATTGTGCACTAAAAGAAAGTCATGGAGGGGCTTCCCTGGTGGTTCAGAGGTAAAGAATGGCCTGGCGATGCAGGAGACATGGGTTCTATTCCTGGTCCAGGAGGATCCCACATGCCTGGAGCAACTAAGCCTATGGGCCAAAACTGTTCAGCCTGTGCTCTAGGTCCCCCGAGCCACAACTACTGTGTCCACCATACCCCAACTATTGAAGCCTAATTGCCTGGAGCTCCAGGCTCGGCAGCAAGAGAAGCCACAGAAATGAAAAGCCTGTGCGTGGAAACTAGAGAGAAGCTGTGTACCAAGGAAGAATGAAACTAAATAAATAAATAAACGAATAAAATTATTTTTAAAAAAAGCAAGCCATGGAGACACTCATTAGATTTCTGAATGCAGGAAAATAAATTTACCGGCTATTATCCGAGTTGTGCCCATCTTTGCAGGCGATGTTCTCTTGGTATCTCTAATTTTCCTGAAGAGACCTCTAGTCTTTCTCATTCTATTGTTTTTCTCTGTTTCTTTGCATTGTTCATTTAAGGATTTCTTATCTCTCCTTCCTGTTCTCTGGAACTCTGCATTCAGTTGGGTATATCTTTCCCTTTCTCTTTTGCCTTTTGCTTCTCTTCTCTTTTTTATTTTTTACCTATTTGTAAGTCCTCCTCAGACAACCACTTTGCCTTCTTGCATTTCCTTTTCTTGGGGATAATTTTGGTCACCACCTTGTGTACAATGTTATGAACCTCCATCCACAGTTCTTCAGGTACTTGTCTACCAAAACTAATCCCCTGAATCTGACAGAAGCAGAAGAGATTAAGAAGCAGAGGCAAGAATACACATATCTAACAACAAAGTTAGTGGACGTGATGGAAATCCAGCTGACTTATTTCAAATCCTAAAAGATGATGCTGTTAAAGTGCTGCACTCAACATGCCAGCAAATTTGGAGAACTCAGCAGTGGCCACAGGATTGGAAAAGGTCAGTTTTCATTCCAATCTCAAAGAAAGGCAACGCCAAATAATGTTCAAACTACTGTTTGAACTCACTGCACTCATTTCACATGTTAGCAAGATTACGTTCAAAATCCTTCAAGCTAGGCCTCAGCAGTACGTGAACCAAGAACTTCCAGATGTACAAACTGGGTTTAGAAAAGGCAGAGGAATCAAAGATTAAATTGGCAACATCTGAGGGATCACAGAAAAAGCAAGGGAATTCCAGAAAAAATCTACTCCTGCTTCATGGACTATGCTAAAGCCTTTGACTGTGTGGATCACAACAAACAATGGAAAATTCTTAAAGAGATAAGAATATCAGACCACCTTACCTGTCTCCTGAGAAGCCTATACGCAGGATAAGAAGCAACAGTTAGAACTGGACATGGAACAATGAATTGGTTCAAAATTGGGAAAGGAGTATGTCAAGACTGTATACTATCACCCTGATTATCTAATTTACATGCAGAGCACAACATGAGAAATGCTGGGCTTAATGAAACACAAGATGGAATTCAGATTGCAGGGAGAAATATCAATAACCTCAGATATGCAGATGACACCACCCTTATGGCAGAAAGTGAAGAGGAACTAAAGAGCCTCTTGATGAGGGTGAAAGAGGAGAGTAAAAAACCTGGCTTAAAACTTAACATTCAAAAAACTAAGATCATGGCATCCATTCCCATCACTTCATGACAAGTGAAGATGTCATGCGGGAAAGGAAACAGTGACAAATTTTATTTTCTTGGACTCCAAAATCTCTGTGGATGGCCATGTATTTAAAAGACATTTGCTCCTTGGAAGAAAAGCTATGACAAATCTAGGCAGTGTATTAAAAATCAGAGACATTACATTGCCAACAAAGATCTGTTTAGACAAAGCTATGGTTTTTCCAGTAGTCATGTATGCATGTTAAGAGTTGGACTATAAGGGAGGCTGAGCACCAAGAAATTGATGCTTTTGAACTGTGGTGCTGGAGAAGACTCTTGAGGACTCTTGAAGACTCTTGAGATCCCTTGGACAGCAAGAAGATCAAACCAGTCAATCCTACACAAAATCAACCCTGAATATTCATTCTAAGGACTCATGCTAAAGCTGAAGCTCCAATACTTTGGCCACCTGATGCAAAGAGCTGACTCACCGGAAAAGACCCTGATGCTGAGAAGGAATGAGGGCAGGAGGAAAAGGGAACAACAGAGGAGGAGATGGTTGGATGGCATCACTGACTCAATGGACATGAGTTTGAGCAAGCTCCGGGAGACAGTGAAGGACAGGAAAGCCTGGCTGCAGTCCAGGGGGTTGCAAAGAGTTGAACATGACTGAGTGACAGAACAACAGCAACAACAAATGAAGTCTGCTTTTGATTAGGTGAAAGAACTAGTCAGATAATATGGAAACCAAAGTCAAAGTAGAGAAAGATTTTCCTATGTGTTAAAAATAAACAGGAAGAAGGTAAAGATTATATAGATTAGGTTTATAACTCAACCAGCTTTATAATTTTAAGTTTTCAATGACCTGTTAAGACAGTGCAAACTGCACTTAAAGGTAAATATGTGTGTTTATAACTAATTCTTTTATTTTAAAAATTCATATACTTTCAGAAAAATTATGTCTTAATATACCTAATGTGTACATATTGCTCACTTTCACATTTAAAACACATCTACTCTTAAAAAAGAAAAATATCTTGAAATCCTGATTATAGAAGCTCAGAGTTATGGTTAAAAGAAATTAAATTTCTCTTGTTATTGAGAGAAAGCAGTTGATTTAGCAAAGTAAAAGGAAATACCTCCCACTTAAAAAAAATGAGGGAGCCATTGAAATGGAGATGGCTCACTCCCCAATGACCTCACCAGCATCTGCTTCAATTACCTTCTGAAAATGAAATAACCAAATTACTGTTCAGCTTTCTGCTGTGTTAACAAAATTAACCTGAAATATCAAAATTCACCTGCTTCAAATTATACATTACACAACTTCTAAACCAAAACCTCTTCAAATGGTGAAGAACACACAGCAAGGTTGTCATAATCAACAGTAACATTCTCACATGCACTGGAAAAATTAATGGAAAGATTAAGAACTTAGCTCAAAGCATCTATAACAGGAATTGGATTCAAATCATGCCACCTATTTAAAAGCAGGATCAATCCATTTTGAATCTAGTCCTCTTTATACAACAGATGTGCTCTTGGACATGTATGTATTAACTGTGTTTAAATGCCATAGAGTGATTTAGAAATAGAATTAGGGTTCATGGTTGTTTTTTTTTCCCTAAGTATAGAAAAGAATATTTTAAGCATGAATAACTGGCTTCTAATTAACTGTTTCCTACATTCCCAGGTTCATATTTTGGCTATCTAGTTTGTCAAGTATTCCGTAAGTACATCGATAAATACTACTTTTAAATTTTGATCCACAGCCTGGCTTTCTGGTTCCTCTATAGGCGCATCACACTCTCAGTTCATACCTAAAGAAACCTTGTCTCAAAACTAGAAAGCTACATTTCTCATTTCAGTACATGATATACCCACCTCAGTCACCTTTACATGGTTCAAGTGAAATCAACCGCACAGTTCTAGTAACAGAACCACTAAGAAAAGCCCTCTTTCATGCTTGCCAACAACCTTCTGCCTCAGCAGATGCTAGACCATGTCTTGCTTTGGGAAGAGATCCAGGAGGTTCCTCAATTCAACTAGCATCTTCCTTTCTCATCCCTGGGACACTCTGATTCAGGCTCCGTGGTGCTGACTCATCTGTCTGCTTTATTTGGTGCTGAGTCACATTTGCAAACCATAGGCCACCCTACGTCTTGCTCTGCTCGGTCTCTTTAAATCTGGCCCATTATCCTTTTCAATACTGTTTTCATTTACATGTGAGAAGCAAAAAGCTAAAAGAAGTCGGCAGGCCCAGCGCATGCTCACTGGTGTAACACAAACATGGGTACAGAAAAAAAAAGGGACATTAACCATTTTGCTTATGCAAACTTTATTTTAAACGGTACATGAAGGAAGAGGGAAGTAAAAATGCATGAACAAGGGCTTTCCTGGTGGCTCAGTGGTAAAGAATCTGCCTGCTAATGCAGGAGACAAGGGTTTGATCCCTGATCCGGGAAGATCCCACATGCTGCAAAGCAACTAAGCCCATGCGCCACAACTACGGAGTCTGTGCTCTGGAGCCCAGGAGCCACAACTGTGAAGCTCAGGTGCTGAAACGACTGAAGCCCATGTGCCCTAGAGCCCAAGGTCTGCAACAAGGGAAGCCACTGCAACTGGAGAGAAGCCTCTGCTCACTACAACTAGAGAAAGCCCACCCAGCAATGAAGACCCAGCACAGCCAAAAGAGAAATAAAGTAATTAATTTTAAAAGCTTTTGAAAAAAATGTATGAACACGGACATGTCCTGTGGCAAAAGCACCAGGTCACTGCCTCTACAACAAAAGCAACCAAGCTGGGGGACTTTCACCTGTTAGGGCTGCCAGCTCTGAATCAAGAGAAGAAATCATAGGGGAATCCTTGATATATGCCCCAAAGATAGAGAACGTTCAGGAGACTGCTGACTTTTTCATTGTTATGTAGGCACTTGCAAAGTTTCCTTGAAAGCACAGAGATTTCCTAGCTTGTTCCAAAGTTCCTAGTAATTCCTTTACAGTAGAAAGCAGAAAATATCAGTTTTAATTATTGTATCATTTAGATCAGTGAGTCCTACTTATCTTTATATAGGTAACTGATAAGGTTCTATAAAATTCAATTCAACATAGTTTAATGAAGAATACAACATAATAATTAAGAACATAGTCTGTGAGGTCAAGCATACCAGGGCTGAGTCCCAGATCTGCTATTTCATCGTTACGTGACCCTGGGTCAATTACATAACATCTGTGATAGAGTTTAGCATCTCTGTCTGTAATTAGGATAGTAACAGGGCAATTATGAGACTAGATGAGTATACAAATAAGTCCCTGTTCCATAGTACATGTTGGTCATCATTCACAGTGAATGACTGTTAGGAGTAGGACATGAACCTACACCCTGCGAGGAATATAAAAATGAACAAGAACTGACAATAAATAACACAAGCAAATAAGGCAGAGAAGATGACAGTACTACTGGGTGTATCCAAAGATGAACTGTGTTCAGTGCTCCAAGAGAAGGGATTAGAAAATCTAGCAATGCCTTGGGTCAAGTGGCAAGGGAGGGCACATCTAGTTATGTGTGTGGGTGGTGGTGAAGGATTAGATGAAACAGGAAAGGCCTCAAGGAGATAATTAAAGATGGGGATGCCAGAGTGACAGGTTTGACGTCACTGTAAATTAATAGTGGATCGTAAAGAGCAATTCTTTGCATAATGAAAGCAGAGGCCTGAGGAGGCAGAGTAAGAAATGAACAGAAAATCAAAACAAGAGATTCAGACAAAAAGATAGGAATGAGCCATTTTGTTCAGAACCTCAAATTCAAGGGAAGACTGGGGATGGGGAAGTGACATATCTGAAGTGTGCCTCGGAGAGACTAACCTGGGAGGGTGTGTGGGAGGGTATGCAATCAGCATCTGACTTATGAGTTAGAGGGGGTGAAGACTGTATAAATTTTCAGATAGGAATCTGAGGGGGAAAGAAAGGAAAACTTCCACCAAAATCAATGACAGCTGGATTACAAGCATAAGTGATGAACTTCCTGAGCTGTGAGAACAAAGCATTTTTTAGTTCAGAGCTCAATTTTCTCTTGCGGAAGAATACTGTTGTACCAACAGCAATTTGTTGCTCTTCAGTCACTCAGTCATGTCCGACTCTTTGCGACCCCATGGACTGCAGCACGCCAGGCTTCCCTGTCCTTCACCAATTCCCAGACCAACAGCAAGGAAAGGTTTCAAATGCATGTGACAAAAGTCTCTGGAGCCAGTAGTGACAAGTTTAAGTCCAAACTCAGGAGTCAGTTCAGCTGAAGTCTTTCTTGACTGTCAGCAACAGCAGGCAAGGAGGGAGGCGGCTTAAATAATTTACTTTTCATGTGCTTTGGTCTTTATGTATCTTGGAGTCCTGTCTTAGGTCTTTCACTGAGAGTCATGACTAGAGCCTGGACAAGTTTCAAGGGATAGATAAACTCCCTGAAATGTACACAAAATTCATGCCTATATATTTATTCTTGTTCCTTCTCAGTCTTTCATTTATTCCTGTATTCCTTTCTTAGGCAGTATAAACTTATATTAAAATTCATTAGTGTTTATTTTTCAATGGAGCTTATTCCAAAGACTTCATGTATTTTAATTCAGTCAATCCTCTCAACAATCTTAAAAAATAGATAACTACTATTATTATTCTCATTTAAGAGAAAAGAAAACTATACAACCCCACAGCTAGTAGTCTTACAGAGAAGAAATAACCCACAGGAGGCCCCAAAGCAGAAGCTGCATAAGCTTAGTTTCATCAGGTAGTTTTGCTGAATTACAGTTTCCTTGGGTCTCACCCCAGGATCTGGGACAGCCCAGATCAGCAAGGGAATTTCAGGTTAAACAGGGACAAGCTTGTCACTTATCCGTAAAATTGGTTAGATCCATTACACTGCACTGTGGGAAGGCACATTTATATCATCACAAGCATTTTATGTTCAGCTCTCTTTGAAAGTGACAGTGAAAGTTGCTCAGTCATGTCTGACTCTTTGCGACCTCATGGAATAGACTATGGAGTTCTCCAGGCCAGAATACTGGAGTGGGTAGCCGTCCCTTCTCCAGGGGATCCTCCCAACCCAGGGATTGAACCCAGGTCTCCTGCATCGCAGGCAGATTATTTACCAGCTGAGGCACCAGGGAAGCCCAAATTGGTTAGAACCATTACAGTGCACTGTGGGAAAGCACATTTATATCATCACAAACATTTTATGTACCTGTCTTTGAACAATTTCTTAATGTGTGTTAGATCAAAGAAATTTGTTTTTCGGGGAAGAAAAATAACTTCACTGCCAGTATACCAACCACTGAAGAATTTTCTAAATCAATGAGTCATTGTTCAATATGGTACACGATAAAAAAAAAAAAACACTTTAAATTGAGATTCAATATAAACATCCTTATAAATATTTAAAACAAGATTTGCATGAAATAATATTTAGTCTGACTACATACAACACACACTGATTATTTTCTATTCAGTCTAGCTCAGTCCTGACTGATCTTTTCTATTCTATTCCATTAAAACAATGCTGGTTCCTATCCACTAAACTGATTTCACGATGCCCAATAGGTTGGTAACCTACAGCTTGCAAAGCAGTATTCTTCAATTAAATCAAGTCTGCCTGTTCTTTAAAAATGAAGTAAAAAGCACGAGTCTACTACTGGCTAAATGTTTATATGTCTTTTTTTTTAAATCTGTTAAAAAATAAAAAAAAGTTAATGATTTCCTGAAAGCATTAGCAGATCAAACTCGACCATGGCTGTTTTTCCCAGTAATGAATGACAAGCAATATGTAAATATTCCCTTAAGAGCCACTTGCTCTGAATTCAAATCAAGAAAGTAGGAAACGAGTCTTAAACAACATTACAGCTTACACAAGAGTTTAACTGGTAATTAGGAATATTTTCAAATAAGGCATATGCAGCTTTTTCACAGGAAATTATCTGAAAGGATTCTTAATTTTTTAAGGTTAGTAAAATTCTGAATACTGAAAAATGTAAGGTGATAAAAAATTAAGGCTCACAAACCACTTACATCCTACATTAAAGAAGCTGTTTTAAATGAATATCCTCAGTCTGTTGATTGGTCAAAAAATACTTAGCACTTCACTGACTCAATGTACATGAGTTTGAGCAAGCTCCAGGAGATGGTAAAGGACAGGGAAACCTGGCATGCTACAGTCCATGGGGTTGCAGAGTTGGACACGACTGAGCAACTGAACAACAACATATGTCAACCAGTATCTAAGAAGGCATAAGGAAGGAAGAATGAACTATTGCTGAGTCCCTTCCCTCCAGATGGCCCATCAAGGGGCAGAATGTAAACACATAAACACAAACAGGAGCTAAGAACATCACACACGGGAGTGTTCTTGTGTAGGGCTATGGATCACTACAGGCGTGTGTCCCCAACAGCCCTCTCGGATGGTTCTTAGAAGCTGAAATCAGATAAAGTTTCCAGTGAAGTCAAAGAAAATATCCTACTTCCAAATCTATAAACAACTTTTCCTACTTATCACAGTATGATGCTACAAATATGTTCCAATCCCTTCTCAGACAATGTAAAACTAAACACTTAATGCAATTTAAACTGAAACAATATGGAATGAAGAAAAACAACCAGAGATACAGATGAAGCAGACTGGGATACAGGGTCCAGACCATCCACTTACAGGCTCAGCGATTGGAGGCAAGTTATTTAACCTTGAAACTACTGCTTCACCATCTGCATTTCTCTATCTACTCATGCAATCATGGTAAAACTGAAGCGAGGGAATGCACCTGAAAGCACTTTATAAAGCACCACTGCTGCTGCTGCTAAGTCGCTTCAGTCGTGTCCGACTCTGTGCGACCCCATAGACGGCAGCCCATCAGGCTCCCCTGTCCCTGGGATCCTCCAAGCAAGAACACTGGAGTGGGTTGCCATTTCCTTCCCCAATGCATAATAAAGCACCACAATGCTATTATTATTAACTTTTATTAGAATCAGTAGGCATAGTAAAACTGAAAAGATATTAACCAAATATTCAGAAGGTTTAGAGTTAACACATACCAAGCACTTAAAATGGATCTGTTTGCTTTTCATACACCAGCTCAAGTAAAGCCTGCAATATGGTAATATCTGAATCTAGCAACTGGTAATAATGAGGTTTTCCCTCAAATCTGGGACATACTAAGGTTCTTCTCTAATGGCCCTTGCCAGCAGGAAAAAACAACCTAGAGACTGTTAATTAAAGGAAGGGCAAGAGTTCACATCACACCACTCCACCCATGTGGCACACGCATTCTTAGCCCAGCTGTACCACAGAGAGACGGCTCTTTCCTAGGGTTCAAAGAGTGCTTCTGTGGGGCTGGAGCAGGGAGCACCCCCTGGGTCCTCAGCAGTGCCTCAGATCAACCAGCCAGACCCACCCAGGTGACGCTCTCCACTGAATCTTAGACTCTGAACTTGACGAAGAAGGCAAGCTGAGATAGTCTGTCCAAATGTAGCTCTGCATTCATTCCTATTATGGGCAACTACTTTTTTTAGACAAGGTGCAATTCTAGGGTATAAACTGGATCACTGTAATGCACACACCTGACTTACACAGGTTGGGTATACAGACTGTATGTTTCATATTGCCTTGGTTGGTTAATACTCTGACATTAACTGTATTATGGATGGATAAAGTAGATCCCAGGTGGCGCGAGATTCCACCTGCCGATGCAGGAGACACAAGAGACATGGGTTCAATCCCTGGGTTTGGAAGATCCCCCAGAGGAGGGCATGGCAACCCACTTCAGTATTCTTCCCTGGATTAATCCCATGGACAGAGGAGCCAGGTGGGCTACAGTTCATGGGGTCACCAGAGTTGGACTTGACTGAGTGACTGAGCACACAGCACAAAGTAAATAACACATGGATTATGGGATGTCTGCAGTTTATAAACAAGTTGTTTTCAGAAAAGGTCACTTATAACGCAGATCTTTAGAATCCATGATGCATTTCTGCATATTAATTTACAGTGGCATAACTTAATGTTTAGCTGTCAGGACCACCCACAGAAATCTACTCAGCCCATAATGTGAGTGGCAGCAGGTCAGGTACCTGTGTTCTGTGGGTACCATTCTGCCGCCAAGTTGCCACACCACCCTGGGCAGCCCTGTTAAGTACAAAACTGGGCTCAAATGCTGCCTCCCCTGCCTGTTATGTAATCTCACTGAAGCTAGTCAAACCCTTTGAGTCCAAATTTCCACAGCAGTCAAATCATATTTGGGGATGAACCACATACACGAAGAGCACAAAAGGAACCTACACAAAAATCACTGAAAGGACACTAAATTCTGCAAGGGCCAAATAATGTCAAAATGAGTGTGAAAGAAGGGAGCCCTGTGGCATGATCGGAAAAAAAAAAACAAAATACAAAATACCTGCCTTCTAACCGTGAGAGGAAGAAAGAGGGAGCAGAGACCACAAGGAATAATGATGACCCTGGAGATAGTACAGAATGTATAATTTCCTTTAATAACGCAGTTTTTCGTTTGGTTTCAAGACTTATCAAGCATCACAGAATTAATACCCACATATATATGAATTGTGTATTTACAAATTATTTGCAAAAGTGTGGGAAAATGTCTCATGAATCATGTGATCAGGAATAAAAAATTAGAAAAAAACACTGAAGATGCTAAGAAACCAAGTGCGCCAGAGCCAGGAGATCCTGAAAGCTCCTTAGGGCTCATCCAGAACAGATTTATAGAGCAGTGATGCTGATTCACCCTTCCATTTAGAGCTACGCAGCATTATTTCAAGATAAAGAAAAGGAAGGACTGGGTGATCCTCAAGTAACTAGTTTCAACCCTAAACTATTAAAATGGGGTCGTTTAAATTTAACTTTGCTTTGATGTTAATTTCAGAAAGAAAGAGAACCATCAACAAAGGGGGTGGGTAAAGGATTATTGACTAAATACAAACAAACAATGTTTATGAAACCACAAGGGAAAATAGTGCACCAAAAAACAGAGGCTATTTAACTACTCAGAAGGGTAAAGGGATGGGGGACGAGAGTTTAAAAGCAATTTTCAGGATTTCTGATACATATTGTGGTAGCAGGCAGAAATCAAGGCAGATCTTGCTTTTGCTCTCCTCTGCACACTAGCAGTAGAGAAGGAAATGGCACCCCACTCCAGTATTCTTGCCTGGAAAATCCCACGGGTGGAGGAACCTGGTGGGCTACAGTCCATGGGGTCGCAAAGAGTTGGACATGACTGAGCAACTTCACTTTCACAAGCAGACGTTTGTGTACGGTGGTGTGGCCACGTCACTGCGGCTGTACCCTTGGCCTGACTTTCTGATCTTCCCTACAGATCTTGCTTGGAGCACCTGTAAATTTATACGCTGGAGCAAACTGCCCGAGGTGGTCAGAAACTTGCTTTCAAGCAGATCCTGTTGGTAATTCCACTTTACGGAATTCTACGGTTTGTCAGAGGCAGTTGAAAAGATTTATGATTCTGGCTGCCTCTTTTCTGATAATAAAGTTTTCAGGTTTCTGTTTGTTTATTTGCTGTTTGCTTTTAAAGCTTGACCATTTGGGGCTACAACAGCATCATAATAGCTAAAATGCAGGTTGAAGCAGTTTAAACTTTTCCCTCTTTCATTTCCTAATAACTCATCACAGTGATTTACTATTTAATAGTACCGCTGACTGTTGGCCTTGTTCTATCCCCCTAGGATCACACCCCATTTTTGAATGTTTTTCTTTTTCACTGTTAGAATACTCTCCACAAGAGGTCAAGGCAAGCGTGACAATTAACTTTTGCATTTCCGAGTTGAAAAATACTGGGCTGTTCTTCCACAAGTTTCACCCTGCATTCTCAGTTTAAGGGGCTCCCCTCCCCCTGCATCTTAGGAACAAAACGCTGTTAACCCTGAGCAGGTTGCTCATGAACCACAGTCACCTTTACTGTTGATATCAGTTTGGATGCAGCCTGAGAAGGCGCTACAGCTTGTGGAATCACTATTTAGAGCATCCCTATGCAAAAGGAAAAAAAGAATCTTGACCTAAAGTCACATCTTACATAAAAATTGACTCAAGATGGATAGCCAATTTAAGCATGAAACATAATACTATAAAATGTTTGGAAAAAAAATGAAAGAAAATCTTCAGGACCCAGGGCTGAGCAAAGAGTTGTTAGACTTAATGCCAAAAGCACAATCCATAAAAGGAAAACCTAGTAAATTGAGTCATTAAAGTTAAAACTGACAACTTTTGCTTTGCAAAAGACTCTGTTAAGAAGCTGAAAGGAAAAGCCACACACTGAAAGAAAATACTGGCAAACTATTTATCAAAGGACTAGTATCTAGAAAGCATAAAGAACTCACAGCACTAAACAATAAGAAAACAATCCAGTTAGAATATAGGCAAAAGATAGGAATAGACACTGTGCTGAAGAAGATGGACAGATAGCTAAAAAACACATGAAAAAGCATTGCATCTCATTAGTCATTAAAGAAATGCAAATTAAAATCACAATGAGATATCACTACATACCTCTCAGAATGGTTCAAATAAAAAAAGAGTGAGAATACCAAATGCTGATGAGGATGCCAAGAAACTGGATCATTTATACACTGCAGATAGGAAGGAATGGAAAATGGTATAGCCACTCTGAAAAAAGAGTATGGTAATTTCTTATAAAATTAAATGTACTTATCATTTGACTCAGCCACTCCACTGAGCATTCATTTCAAATAAATTAAAACTGATACTCACAAAAAAAATTTTTTTACACAAATGATCCTAGCTTTATTTGCAATAGTTCCAAACTAGAAACAACTCAAATGTCCTTTAATGGGTGAATGGTTAAAAAATTGTAATACATCATGGAATACTACTCAGCAATAAAAACGAAAAATTATTACATAATTTTTACATAATACAAGCAACATGTTGGGCAGATCGTAAGTGCTGTGATCTGAATTTCGTGTATCCCCAAAATTCATATATTGAAACCTAGTGCCCAATGTGATGGTATTTATTAGGAAGTAGAGGCCTTTGGATGTGACCAGGTCATGAGGGCAGAACTCTCATGAATTGGCGCCCTTATGCAAGAAGCCTGAGAAAGCTCCTTGCCTCTGTTACCACATCGAAATCACAGTGAGAAGACAGACATGATGGCTCCCTGATCTTGGACTTTCAGCCTCCCGAACTGTGAGAAACAATTTTTGTTGTTTATAAGCCATTCAGTCTGTGGTATTTTGTTACAGCAGTACAAATAGACTAAGATACCAAGAGGATTGAACTGGGTGAAAAGAAAACAATCTCAGAAGTTAGCTATTGTATGATTCCATCCATATAATATTTTTGAAATGACAAATTATAGAGATGGAGAACAGCAGTGGTTGTCAGGAGTGATGGGCAGAAGGAAGAAGGTGAATATGGCTTCCAAAGGGTAGCACATGAAATCTTTTTGATGGAACTGTTCTGTATCTTAATTGCGATGGTAGCCACACAAATCTACATGTAATAAAACTGAACAGGACTAAAACATGCACATGCACCCATACACAAATGAATGCCTGTATTTGTAAACCTTTGTGAAATCTGAATAAGGTTAGAAGATTGTATCAATGTCAATTTCCTAGTTGTGACATTTATCATACAATAGTCATTAAGGTGGGAAACTGAATGAAGGGTATAAGATATCATTATATTATTTTTTAGAGCTACACGTGAATCTAAAATTATCTCAAACGTTTAAAAAAATCACTATATATTGTTGTGCTTATTCTAAGTGTCCTGTTTTTCTATGGTTCACCCATTAGATGCCTGATTTCTTCCTTCCCTAAATAACCTTGCTACTCTCTGGGGTCCTAACAGTGGAAAACAATTCACTAAAATTGGTAGTTTAATTCTTGCTTTCCAAAAATTCTTATTCACGGTTTAGTATTACTAACTGAAACATGTCCCTTGAATATAAACCTATATTTGAATACTGACTCTTACACTATATGAAATAGGCAAAATACTTATTTTCTGAGTTACCTCATTAATAAATGGTGGTAAAACTTATTTCATAAGTCTATTGTGAAGCTAAATAAAATAATAAGTAAAGTATTTGGCACAGAGTAGTTCCTTAAATGCTCATTCCCTTCATTTTCCCATTGAAAATCTATCCAGACATAAAAATATCAACAAAAAGTTTGGTTTTCAGTTTCCAAGACGTTTGTTTGGAAACAGGAAATGCATCTTCAACAAGCATGCTAGGAGCTGGGGAGGTGGTGAGGCTGAATCAGTTCTTAAGAAACATTTCAGTTTAGGAGATTATAATCATCATTTTAAACCCATGTTCTCACTCTGAGCTTGAAAACAGTCCAACCATCAAAATGGTTTATGAATGTTTTAGTGCACCTTTCATGTTATTATGAATAGTGACTGGCTGCCATATAGATGTTTCAATCTATCAATAGCAACCAATCATACAGTAGATTGTTTCTATTCAGATACCAACATATGTGTATAAGTTGGATGAGTTCAAGCTTTAAAAATGACAGGGACTACAATGATATAATTTCATCCATTCCATTTACCTACAAAAACACTTTTTAGTAATTGACACACCCACAAGGTAATAGACTTTAAATATGTCATAGGTTTTTAGTTATAGCTCAACTAATGACGCTAAAGAGCAGTAGGAACTAAGTACTTAAGATTTAAAATTCAATGTAGCTTGCTAAACACAGGATTCTGAGCAGCCTGCAGTGTGATGTATACAGCCGGCTAGACTCTCTGAGCAGCACTGGCCTGAGAGAATTGTCAAAGATAGAAAGAGAAGAACCAAATGTTATTTCTCTAGTAAAAATAAGAAAAAGATGAAACAAAGTCCATCTAATTGCTCCTGGTTACGTGCTCTCTTTAGAAACAGTCACAAATTAAAAAAAAAGCCAAATGTCCTTAATACTTAAGGACAAAATCCCCTCAAACATTTTTCAATACTGGTATAAATTTGCCAAACAAATGCTTACCGAGCAAAATAACTTTGTTTCCGTTCCTTCTTCTCTTCCTTGGTATCCATAATATGAGATCAAAAGTGCAAAATATTTGGAAAATTCCTTTTTAATCAATGAGTCATAACCCTGGTAAAAAAAAAAAAAAAACACAGTGACTGTAAATTAAGAAGTTCATAATGGCCAATATGAAGAAAGAAGCAAAACAGAGCTACATGGCCCAACAAATGGAAGCTAAACTTTAACCAGTGAGTATGACCAGTCACATGAGTCATATATGAAATACAAGTGCCCCTGCAGGAAGTGGGGGGCAGGAAACTATAATTAGAATGGAGGTGTTAAAACTAACAAAATGAAAAGTAGCTGGAAAAATAAATTGAAATATTTTCCTCAAAATTAACAATTATTTCAAAGTGTGCGAAACGAAAAACTGCTGACTTTGGAAGATTTTAGGCTGGCTATGCATAAGCTAATTTTTAAAAAATCTTTGAATTCATAATCACTATTTTCAAGCCATCATCCACAATGATGAAAAAAATGGATCACTTGGGTGTTTTACAAGAATGTTCTTCCTTTAAAAATAAAAATAACATCAGCGTTCTACTTTATTTTGGAATCATGCCAGCAAGTATCAATACATCTCACTCGAGCAAATGTGGAAATGAAAGCACAAAGCCTCGGGAAGCTATCCCTCAGAAAGGTTTTATATGCTTGCCTCTACCTCACTATCTGACCTGTGCAACTCTCACCTCTGCTTCCCAGGAGTAACCTGGTTTAAACCTATAATAAGAGGTTGTCTCCAGATCAGTCTTCCTTAAATACCACTCTCATCATGCCATGGGAAATAGGTGGAAAAACAGTGGAAACAGTGTCAGACTTTGTTTTTTTGGGCTCCAAAATCATTGCAGATGCTGATTGCAGCCATGAAATTAAAAGACGCTTGCTCCTTGGAAGGAAAGTTATGACCAACCTTGATAGTATATTAAAAAGCAGAGACATTACTTTGCCAACCAAGGTCCGTCTAGTCAAGGCAATGGTTTTTCCCGTGGTCATGTATGGATGTGAGAGTTGGACTGTGAAGAAGGCTGATCGCCGAAGAATCGATGCTTTTGAACTGTGGTGTTGGAGAAGACTCTTGAGAGTCCCTTATACTGCAAGGAGATCCAACCAGTCCATTCTAAAGGAGATCAATCCTGGATGTTCATTGGAGGGACTGATGCTAAAGCTGAAACTGCAATACTCTGGCCACCTCATGCGACGAGTTGACTCACTGGAAAAGACTCTGATGCTGGGAAAGGTTGGGGGCGGGAGGAGAAGGGGACGACGGAGAATGAGACGGCTGGATGGCATCACCGACTCTGTGGACATGAGTTTGAGTGTACTCCGGGAGTTGGTGATGGACAGGGAGGCCTGGCGTGCTGTGATTCATGGGGTCGCGGAGAGTCGGACACGACTGAGCGACTGAACTGAACTGAACTGAACATCATGCCATGCCCCTGCTCAAAAATTCCCAAAGTCTACTTACTGCCTGGAGCACTAATCTAAATTTTCTGCATAGCATTCGCCTTTCCTAAATTCTTGCCTTTTTACCCTGAATGAGTCTCAAAGTTAAAAAAAAAAATTCATCAATCAAAATTATTTACTAATTTATATTAACTCCATAAATAATTTAATTCACAATCCCTATTACAAGGAAGGTACGGTGATAAATGAGTGAAATGAATGAGTGAAACTCGCTCAGTTGTGTCCACTTCTTTGCGACTCCATGGACTGTAACCCACCAGGTTCCTCCATCCATGGGATTCTTCAGACAAGAATACTGGAGTGGGTTGCCATTTCCTTCTCCAGGGGAATCTTCTTGACCCAGGGATGGAACCCAGGTCTCCTGCATTGTAGGCAGATTCTTTATCGTCTGAGCTACCAGGGAAGCCCCACTGCGATAAGTATCAGAGACCAAAGATAAATAAGACATGGAAAGGAAAGGAAAGTTAGTTACACAGTCGTGTCTGACTCTTTGCGATCCCATGGACTGTAGCCTGCCAGGTCCTCTGTCCGTGAAATTCTCCAGACAAGAGTACTGGAGTGAGTTGCCATTCCCTTCTCCAGGAGATCTTCCTGACCCAAGAATCGAACCAGGTCTCCTGCACTGCAGGCAGATTCTTTACCGTCTGAGCCACCACGGAAGCCCCATAAGACATGAGACGTGCCCTAATCGTGTTCACTGTCTTGCAAGGGAGACACTTAGGATTTCAGCTCTGTGGGATACAAACAGCTGTGGAGAAGGCACAGAGCCTAAAGGAAGAACACCGAGCCTTCCACAGGGCCCACCCTACTGCAGGTCCCACGCACACCAAGATCTGAAAGATGAGCATGGGTTCCTAGTTAAAGGACATGGGAAGCAGGTCTGGCTGAACAAAAGCGACGTGTAGACACAGTCTCTCTCTGCTGCCCCAGGATCAAATGTGAAGCAGGAGAGTGGTGGGAGCTGAGGATGAAGATATGAACAGGATTAGGGTTGTGAAGACCTTTCATGGTATGCGAAGAGCTGGAACTTAATCCTCGCTGCCCACCATGTGCTGCCTCCCCTTCCCGGCACCTCTGCCAGAGCACCATGTCACCAAGGGCTCAGGCTGACCCCACAGCCGCCCTCCTGACAGACATCGCCGCAGGGAGGGAGGGCGTGTAACACTCACAGGTTACAGAGGATGGGCTTCAGAGGACTGACAAGAGGGTGAACAGACTCTGCTCGAAGATATCACGGTGGACTTCCCTAGCCGTCCAGTGGTTAAGAATCTGCCTGCCAATGCAGGGGACACAGGTTTGATCCCTGGTCTGGGAAGATTCCACTTGCTATGGGGCAGCTAAACCCGTGCATCACGACTAATGAAGCCTGAGCACCCTAGAACCTCTGCTTTGCAACAAGAGTAGCCATCGCAGTAAGAAGCCCGCACACAGCCATGAAGAGTAGCCCCTGCTTGCTGCAGCCAGAGAAAGCCCCACACAGCAATGAAGACCCAGCACAGCCATACATAAAATTTAAAGATGATAATGATACGTGATTTTTTTAAAGAAGATATCACAGACTGACTAGTTGAGAGAGGGCCAACGGTATTTACAGAGAAAGAAGAGGCGTGAGTTCCAGACATACGAAGCAGGCAAATGAGTCCAAACGTGGTGACGCCCTCCACGAAGACAACGCGGGACAGGAAGGAATGATGAACGCCTTCCAAGCTTCCGCCTCAGGGGTCAGACAGACTACGATACCACAGACAAGATACGGTCTACAGGAAAAGGGCAGGCACCTGGCGGGGTGCAGAAGCAGAAAGAGATGAAAGATCAGTTCTGGCCACACTGCCTTTGAGTACCCACGGGACTGTTAGCTGGAGACATTCACCAGATGTTAGATTTCATAAAGCACAGGAGTGCAGAGAGGGCTAGAGAAAAAGACTGAGAAATTAACAGCACATGGTTGTACTTGAGGAAAACAAAAAACAATATGATGATAACACCCTGCACGCACGAGAACTATGCACAAGGCCCTGTGTGGAAACGATGAAGTGCATGGGCTCCACTCTCACTAGTTCATCTCCGAACCCCTGATGTGGGGTTGCCCTCAAGGGATTTACCAACCAATAGGGAAAAAATGTGTGTCCATAACTAAAAGGGACAGTTAGTAACTTAGAGCTGTCCAAAATAACACCAAGAATCCAGAAGACACAAAGTTCAACTCTGAGGTAACAAAGTAAACCTTTCAGGATGGAGAGGATTTCAACAGGTAAAGAGGGAACAAAGAAAGGATTTCAGGAAGAGAGACTGGCCGAGCGTGAAGTCTGGACATGAAAGGGCAGAGTGGCCAGGGCAGGGAAAGAAAACCACCTCTCCTTTCCATAAGTCATCATTTCAACATTTTCCACATGTTCTCTCTTTTCATCCCTACACCACATTATGAGTTAGGCATCCTTACTTCCATTAAACTGAGACTGAGAGATGCTAATTTCCCTAGTTCAACCCTCCCAGCCTGGGTGGAGCGGAGATTTAGATCCAGTCTGGTGTAACTTTCCGTGCCTTTTGATAACCTGCGAGGCCAGAAAGCTTTGGAGATGAGTTAGGAAAAGTGGTCTGGAATCAGCAGCATCTAAGGCCTCGACATATGCTCCTTCAGGTTAAGACAAATGTACCTGACACAGCAGAGGGGCAGCGGGCCAGTGAGACCTCCAACAGGACGGCCTCAGCGGACAAGACCCCGATGCTGGGAAAGATTGATGACAGGAGGAAAAGAGGGCGACGGAGGATGAGATGGTTAGACGGCATCACCAACTCGATGGACATGAGTCTGAGCAAACTCCGGGAGATGGTGATGGACAGGGGAAGCCTGGCGTGCTGCAGTCCACGGGGTCGCAAAGAGTCGGACACGACTGAAGAGACTAAGCAACAACAAAGTGGAGTGGTGGGGGTGGAAGCCATGCCTTCACCAACTAGGACAGTACTCATCAGAAAATCTGGGGAGCCAAAGAAAGGTGAAAGAGACAGCAGCCAAGGGTCCAACTCTCATCACCTCCATTTCCCATGTGGCCTGAACCCATGGGGCTCCTTGCCAGCTTGGTACCTTCATCCTCGAGGTACTCTTGCTACACTTCTTCTTCCTCTGACCGGATCCAACACAAGATTCAGTCGTGCTTCCCTGGCCACTTGTGTGCCCTTCTCTCTCTGCCTTATAAGTGTACTTCACGTGTCACTTATCACTCACTGTGAGGCACTTGATCCTACACCATGTGACAGTGACACTTCACTGAGCCTCCTCAGCCCCAAAACAACCAAGGTTCCCTCAAGTCAAAAACCATCATGTTTCATACTCTGCTTATACTTCCCTAAATATCTGACACAGAACTAGGCAGAAAAACCACATAAAAGCTAAGCAAGGAATTAATCCAGTTCTGGGGATAAGATTAATGACACGGTAAACAGATATCAATCCAAAGATTCCTCCCAAAGTAACAGTTATTTGGGGACTTCCCTGGTGGTCCAGTGGTTAAGATTCTGTGCCTCCACTGCTGGGGGCATGGGTTCAATCCCTGCTTGGTTTATATATATATATATACACAATTATTATTTGGAAATGGGGACTGTAGGTTCAAGCCAGCCCCTCTGGAACTCCAGAAAGAATTAGAACCCTGGCTTTCTGCCCTGCCCTGGGCCAGGTGGTTTATTTTAAAGTTTCGCTTCTGCATGCCATCATATGTGATGATCTCTATTTATTAGATTTCCCCTCATGAATAAAAATGAAGTCATAACCACCTAATTGGAAAATTTTTATATTGCAAGCTGAGCCAGAAACTAATATTTGGTTCTAGTGGAAAAATATTGACAAAAAATAAACACAAGGAAAAAAAAGATTAAATGATCCAAGATCTGACATCTGGTGCTGCTGTGTCTGTTTAGAACTAGTGGAGCTCTTTTTCCATTTTCTATTCAACAGATTAAAAAAAAAAAAATCCAAATCTTTGGTTTCTTTTAAATTTCTGGGAACTGATATATTTCTTAAACCAGATGGATGCAGCCCTTTCAGGTCTGGACACACCAACAGATTAACCGGAAGAGATCAGCAAAGGATGCTATAAAAATGATTTGCACAGAGCACCACCCAGCAGCCTTCATGCTTCACTGAAGAACCAGAGCTCCTTAAATCAGTCTGTAATGGGAACTACATTCTCCATGATAAGTGGTTATAATGGGCTTCTTAAAAGCCCTCCTTCCATTTACTGTTGCTTTCTCCTCACATCAATAAACCCTAGATTCATCCAAACACTGACTTACAAGAGTCTCCTGCATTCAGAGTGCATTACAGACCAAGAAGAATGCTACGAGGGAGTACAAGATGTATCTTCTACCTAAATATTTCTTTTTGTGATCTTAAATCAGTATAGTCAATTTAAATTTAGTTCATTATTTTTTTAAAAATGGCGTATACCAACCCCTTACCCCGTAAGAGCTGTGTTAAAGACAAAGTATTTTCTGTATTACCAACCAATGTTTTGATGCTCCCCGTGATACCACTCAGAAGGAACTTAAGGACAGAGCTATCAGACTCCCTAACTCCATCAAACCAGTGTGGACCCACACAGCCCAGGGTGGCTTTTTGGCTTCCCATCAAACACACTGCAGCTCCTTGCTCATTCAAGTATGACCAGTGGAGACTAGGAAAACACCAGAGCACACATAATGTCCATCAGCTGTTTTCCCAACAACATGTTTCCTATTACACAAATGAAATAATGACAAGAACATGCTGTAAGCCTTGGCCACATAAGGAACAGACCAAAATGTACCTTTATATGCAAACATTTCCTTCTAGAAAATACTTACACTTATGCTGAAATATGACAATAATTCAGTCTTTCTCAAAGCTCTACTGTCATCTAAACACAGAAAGGGTATTCAGAAATATAGGTGTTAAACAAAGGTCAGAAACTTGAATACTCTAACAAAAAGTCTGAGAAGAAAGACATAGAAATAGAAAAGCATGCTGCAAACATGTAAGAGAAACATCTAGGAGATGATGTTCCCAGATAAACAAATGTGTGTCAGAAACAAAACAGAACTTAATAGCAACAAAGAACTACAAAATTATACTTGAATCAAGGTGATGATCAAGGACAGGCTAGAGGTCTACCACTTGAATGGGACAAAGCCAATGGATGGCAAAATGGAGACCTCATCAACTCCTATTCCATTATTTTTTTGTCAAGGGAACTGAAATTAGATCTGAAAAGAATTAAACAAGTGTGGGTATCAGTGCTCTCTTACCCAAAATGAGTACAGAGATTTCATCAAATCTCCTTGATACTCTAAAGAAAGATCCATCTCTGGGCTTGACAGTCACTCTTTTAGTTCCCTCTAGGAGAAGGAACGGAGAAGGCGATGGCAAGCCACTCCAGTACTCTTGCCTAGAAAATCCCATGGATGGAGGAGCCTGGCAGGCTGCAGTCCGTGGGGTCGCTAAGGGTCGGACACGACTGAGCGACTTCACTTTTCACTTTCACACATTGGAGAAGGAAATGGCAACCCACTCCAGTGTTCTTGCCTGGAGAATCCCAGGGACGGGGGAGCCTGGTGGGCTTCCGTCTATGGGGTCACACAGAGTTGGACACGACTGAAGTGACTTAGCAGCAGCAGCAGCAGGAGAAGGAAATGGCAACCCACTCCAGTGTTCTTGCCTGGAGAATCCCAGGGATGGAGGAGCCTGGTGGGCTTCCATCTATGGGGTCACACAGAGTCGGACACGACTGAAGTGACTTAGCAGCAGCAGGAAGAGAATGTGCAAATAAGATTTCTAAAGCATCGCTGGCAGGGTCAGGAATTGCTGAATATGTGGAAAAGGTCAAAAGCCTAACAAGATGCAAATATATTTTAATTTTCAACAAAAGTTAGAAAAGGGAGTATGCAAATTACACACTGGAGAACATCATACTAATCCCCAGCAAAACTTTAGACGTGATAATTAAAGGCAGCTTGGGAAGGACTTACAAGAGGAGGCAGTGAACCCTGAGATCCACGATGTTCACAGAAAATCAACCATTTAGCAGAAAAACAACAAACAAGCAGATGCCTTTTTGAAGCATCTCCCAGGGACCAAGTACTCCACTGGAGATACAAAGAGGAAGTCAGCATTCACAGGCCAGGAAGCTCAGGTGAAACAGGCAACTGACATCCACTGGGTGGTAAGGCAAGTGGCAAGCAGTCTGATATCGGTGGCACAAGGAGCCACACAGCACGGAGGGGAAGCAGCTACTCTGCCAGGAAGGGAAGGGGAGTCAGAGCCAGACTGTGAGGGAGGAACAAGAGTTTGATGCTGAGTGCAGAAGTGGTTGGTCTCATCAGGCAGAATGAAGATGTACAAGCCATTGGCGGGGCAAGTGTGGTACTCAAGGAGGCCCGGTGGTCTGGAATGGTGGGCGTGGAGGGCTGCTAGAGAGAAGGAAGTTCAAGAATCTTTGGGACTCTGTGGGAGAGGGTGAGGGTGGGACGATTTGGGAGAATGGCACTGAAACATGTATGTTGTCATATGTGAAACGAATCACCAGTCCAGGTTCAATGCATGATACAGGATGCTCGGGACTGGTGCATGGAGATGACCCAGAGGGAGGATAAGGGGAGGAGGGAGGTGGGAGGGGGGTTCAGGAGGGGGAACTCATGTACACCTGGGGCGGATTCATGTCAATATATGGCAAAACCAGCCAATATAATATTGTAAAATAATTAGCCTCCAATAAAAAATAAATAAATTTAAATAAAATAAAATAAATTCCCACATAAAAAAAAAGAATGGGGCCCACCCAAACTGTACTGACCTGATTTCCCTCTTGTTCACAGTATTCTAGTGCAACAGGGAAATGAGGCAAATATAGTGTAACTGTACTTACAAGGCACTTGGTAAGTTTCTCTCGATCTGCTTATAAATATGATTGAGAATGTGGCCTAGACATGAATGAATGCCCCCATGATTGGATTGATTACAGAAAGCAACTATACCAACAGCTATGTGCTCACCAACTGACTGGCCTCTATCTGGAGCTGGGAGCAGACTTCCAACTTCAACCTAAAGGGAGGATGTTAACAGCTTAATGCAGTGTTCTTTCTTAAGCCTTGTCCTCATTAATAAATTTACCAATGACTTGAATGAAAATATGTGCTTACTAGACTTTTGAATAGATAAATAACATCTTGGATAAAAGCACTTCAGTTCAGACAGATGTCAGCTGTCTGTAGATCAACTGAGGGTTCTGCATCTGGGAGAGGTAGAACCTAGCATTAGCACAAATGAATAGGACAGGCACATATCATGTTTGGGGTGACAGTAACATTCACAGACCCAGTGGTGTGATTCCACTGCTTCACAACACTTCCCCCCACCCACCGAGGCCAAAAAATAAAAATAAAAAACTAATGCAGTCAACCCAGAATAAAAAAGACTATGATGGTCTGTCCCATCCTTTTTGAGGGTTATAATATATCATGACTATTGCATTTAGCCCTGGATCTCCTCATACAGAAGAAATAGAAAGAAACTGGAACAAATAGAATGATTAAAATAACCTAAAACTAAACTTTAAGCTGTGCTGTGCGCTTAGTAGCTCAGTTATGTCCGACTCTTTGTGACCCCGTGGATTGTAGCCCACCAGGCTCCTCTGTCCATGGGGAATCTCTAGGCAAGAATACTGGAGTAGTGGGTTGCATGCTCTTCTCCAGGGGATTTTCCCAACCCAGGGATCAAACCCAGGTCTCCCTCATTGCAGGCAGATTCTTGACCATCTGAACCACCAAATTTTAAGAATATTAGTCAAAGGAGCTGGTCAGGTTTAGCATGGAAAGAGTTGAGAGGAAAGGATGTGAAAGAGGAGTTGTCAGGAAAGGAATTTTCCAGGCAAGAATACTGGAGCAGGTTGCCATTTCCTCTTCCAGGGGATTTTCCTGACCCAGAGATCGAACCAGAGTCTCCTGCATCTCCTGCATTGGCAGGTGGGTTCTTTACCACTGAGCCACCTGGGAAGCCCTAGAGGAAAGGACAGTTATTTTCAAATATCTCAAGGATCTTATCTAGTAGAGGATTTAGGCTTGTACCAACAGACCCTCAAGGGTCTACCTAGAACCAGGCACTGGGTATTGAGAGAGAGATGTCTTGGCTCAACATAAGGGCTTGATGCAAAGAGCTGCCTCCAGAGAGAGCAGCTTCCTAATCTCCAGAGATGACAGCACAAACTGAACCACTTTGTGGGGTGGCTGTGGACTGGTAGATTTCAATTCTACCAAACATCAACACCCCTCACCTAATAAATACAGCTGACCTTTGAATGACAGGGGTTTGAACTTCGTGAGTTCACCTATATTCAGATCTTTTCAGTAAATATATGATAGTATCACATGATCTGAAAATACGAAAGAACTGCATGTACAAAGAGCCCACTGCAAGTTACACACATTTTTTTTTAACTACCCGGAGGGTCAGCACCCCTACTCTCACAGTTTCCAATGGTCAATTTGTATGTACGTATTTTATAACATGCCCTTTTTATAATGCTAAGATGAAGTTGATAAACAATATAACCCATTTAACACCACTTTATGAAGCTGACATAATGCCTTAAAGGAAAGCGACTGATCACAGGTAGCTCAATATATAAATTCCCAGGTTTCAAAAATCAATATAATGCCAAAAGACAAGTAACTTATAACAGGTAAGTCATAAGTGAATAATTTATAATAATAAAGTAAATTCTCAAGCAGAAGTTCATTAGAAGACCAACAAATGCTCAGATGCTTATAGCACCACAAGTTTAGCTATAGGTGAAATGAGATCAGAAATAATTTCATAGAGGGAGGTCATAGAGGGAGGGGGCATATGTATACCTATGGCTGATTCATGCTGATGTATGGCAGAAGCCAACACATGGATAGACTAATATTTTTAATTTTTTATCAAAAATTTTTCATGTCAAAAATTCCTTCAAAGCTGAGATTTTACAAACTTCACACACCTGAATAGTTCTGTTTTCAAGAAATCTCTGTGCTTTACCTGACTAAGCCCTCTGACTCATGTTAAGGCAGCACAGCACCTTTAAAGGGGCTTCCCAGGTGGCGTGAGTGGTAAAGAACCCTCTGTTGATGCAGGAAACCTAAGAGATGCAGGTTGGATCTCTACGTCGGGAAGATCCCCTGGAGGAGGGCATGGCAACCCACTCTAGCATTCTTGCTTAGAAAATCTCATGAAAGAGGAGTGTGACCAGGTTACTGTCCATAAGGTCAGCAAAGAGTCAGACACGACTAAAGCAACTTAGCAGGCAGGCACCTTTGAAGCTGGACAGACCCTATTGGAATTCAGACTCCAGCATTTCCAAGGTATAGAGCCTTGAGCAAGTTACTCAATTTCTCTAGCTTCCAGTTTCCTTATCTGTGAAAGGGTTGGTCTAGAGATGAAACATGTCTAAGAGGTGTTTATCGAGTCTAGCATCCCATGGAACAAAAAATTCCCTCCACTGAGATTTCAACAAGCCCAAATGTTCCTGTGTTCACGAAAATTACACCTATCTTCATCAGCGCCTGCAGAGTTAGATTCAAATTTGCCCCTAAACAGACATGTCAGATCATGAATTAACTCAAGCCAGGCAGCCCAGGAGAATGCAGAGATGAGAGTAAGCAGCAATAGTCAAAACATTTACCGAACATTAACCATATGCACCAGATTTTTTTTGTTCAATGCTATCATACACACAGTTTAATCTTTATGACTCTATGAGAGTTCATTTTCTCGATCCTTTTTAGATAAAGAATCTGAAGTTCAGAAAGGTTAAAACATTTATTCAAGGTCAAACAGCCATAAAAGTTGGAGCCAGAATGATCAGTTTTGCCTGACACCAAACTCAGAACCATTCATAATGGATCTCTAATGTGAGGCTGTAACACTACACATAATTTTCACATCAGTTGCCTGGTTCTTCCTGGCCGTTGTTTCTACCCACCATTCAAAAGAAGAAGAGGGTGAACACCAGCGTTCTTGTCATTCATCCTTCAGGACACTGATTCTGAACCACATTCAAGTTAGTCATTGCTATTCATTAATAAATGCAGTGCACTAAACATGTTCACCCATTTAATAAACATTTACTGCTTTTTAAAAGCTAACTGGAATGCACATTCCCTTACTTCATTAAATTAAGTGAAATACCTCTTAAATATTAAGGACTGAAGTAATGATATAACTGACTATGCCAGAAATATATCCCTTAGCAGTTGGCATATTTTTTGTTTCTGTTGTTATGAAAAGTAATTGTCTGCCAATCCAATTATTTCTCCACTGAAATTAGTAAACACACAGCATCAGAATTTAACGATGGAATTTTGATCTTCAAAAAAAATTTCCTTATAGATTTAAAGTTACAAAAGTACCTTTTTTTCCGCCTAAGGACTAAGACTGATGATTCTTTTTAGAACTAAAAGTTATGATTTTATAAAACTTCTACCAGAGGTCTTTAATATAGTGCATGCATTTTCTCATTAATACTTAAAAAGATATAACTATTTAAACAGTTTTCTATCTGTACACAAACATAAATTAAATGGGGAAAATACATAGAAAGTCATGTAAAAAGTTATTGGCGACAATGAAAACAGAACAGAGTCTGCTCTACTGATTTCATGTCTCAACCAGAAAACTTCCTCTTTCTCACCATCAGTCACTATTTATTGGGTGTCTGCTCCAGGCATATGAGGGTCCAAAACCCACAAAAGTTGAAAAAAAAAAAAAAATCTGATGCCTGGAATATCACGAGATGATTTCTAGGGACACCCCCTATTATTGCTCCAGCACTGAAAGATCACTTCGGATCATCTCTAAGGTGAGTCCAAAGGTGGCAGGCTCCAAACAGCAGCAACAAACAAATAGGTGAGGGACTTCCCTGGTGGTCCAGTGGTTAAGAATCTGCCTTATAAGGCAGAGGATGCGGGTTCCCTCCCTGGTCAGAGAACTGGGATCCCACATGCTGTGGAGCAACTCAGCCTGGGTGCCATGATTAGAGAGTCCATGCCCTGCAACAAAGGATCCCGTGTGTCCATCTAAGGCCTGACACAGCCAAATAAATAAATATTATTTTTAAAAAATGACACAGGAAGAAAAATTTGTCTTCAATTACTTCTGGCATTCATTTTAATATTATTAGACAAACCCACTACTAAAATCCTAGGATCTCTGGCCTATTTGGTTGTTTTATTTTTTGCCATTATCTTTCTAGCCCAGGCCCAAAAGGAATTTTTAAAAAAAGAAAAGAAAAAAAAATTCCAGAGTCTTCTGGGGTCTCTATCTACTAGTATAGAACTCAAGCCTACACCCCAAAAAGTAGGCCTCCCAAAGAGTAGGCACCAATATCATTCACTGCATCAGCTGCCTTTGCTGACAGCAAATGCCGTTACTACTGCAGGGGGCCTGCTCTTGCATCATGCCCCAACTCCTTGAATTTTAGGACAGGAATAAACATGGGCAGTGGTTACTACTTCTATTTCTTCTTATTATTATTACTATTATCAGGTGGGAGCTATCTGTTAGATGAATCTGAATCAGGATTAACTGATGCAAACAAAACCAATAAAATTTGACAGATGGAAGATGTAATTCCATTTATTAATGGAATGCCTTTACAAAGAACATATAGGCTGTAAGCACTAGTTTTCAAGAATTAAATCTGAGTGTCTTTTGAGACAATCAAGAGACATAATGCTCACTTTACCAGGTAAATTGCCATTCCACTAAGGAAAAGCCACACGCCTCTTTGTTTTCATGTGGACGGTACTGGCAATTGAATGCCATCTTCAAAATATACTGGCATGTACTCATACATGTGAAAATGCCAAATAAAAAATATAAATGTACAAGTGGCAATAAACAATTTACACTTACTCCAAAATTGTACCTTGTCACATACTGACAAGCCATCTCTTCAGTGAGTAAGCATTTATAAAGAACCTGTTTTATGCCTACCACTGGACTATAATCTGAAACCTCTGCATATAAAAAGGACTCAATACACTAAGAAAACTTTAATTTTTAACAAGGAAATAAAACTGACATAAATCAGAAAAAAAAGGGGTATGATTCAAAAGATGTGCCAAATAAAACTTGTTTCACACAGAGAAGTAGCAACCAAAAGAAAAGGGCCAGGTCATATGGGCCAGTGTTCCTAGGGAGGTGTGTAAAGTTGAGACATGACCAAAGTAACCATTCATGGTGGTAGTTCAACACTGCTACACAATGGACAGTCATGTTTGTAATCCAGAAAGAGATGTATCCTTAATGAAAAAGTTCTCTATCAGAGCATGCTCAAGAAGACTGCAATTCTACCTTCCTCTCAGATATACAGGACAAAGATGGAGAGAAGCCTGCACTGCTTTGGTTAGCACAGTACAAAATGTGGTACAAACACAAACATCCCTTCAGGAAGAAGGCAGGATGAAAAGTGTCTTCGGGGCAGGAAATCTGCCCAACCCAAAGTTAGACCACCATTGGGAGGTACTATGACCTCTTCTTCAGGAAAAAAAATTATGCATAGAGTAGTCAATACCAATTTTCCAAGAGATCTGGTTAAGAAACCAAGTCTACAGTTTAAGTATGCTTTCCTTTAAAGGTTTATTCAGTTGTTTGATATAAAAATTCTTGAAGAATTCCAAAGAAAAAGGGCTCTTGGGCCATTTGGCCAGACCGTTGTCCTCAGGTATGTACTCCTTCCTTGTAACAGAATTACACACGCACACCTTCCGCTATGCCCCTCAGTGGTGCTCTGCACTAGCATCCAGAACATTCTGCTCTAAGCCAGTTGGCCACATGGCTTGTCTTAATCAACAGACTGAGGACAAACAGTGTACCCATTTCAACATAAGGCTTTAGGACGCCTGCAAGTTTCTGCTCTCTATCAGAAAAGTACCTCCCAGGTAGCGGCTTTTCCTTCTTCCACACGGGTCCCAGGATGAAGACCTAGGGAACAGACCTGAACTTCTGCCTCAGCTTTGGAGCCCAGCCCAGCCCTTCTGGACCCACAGTCAACAGTTGCCAACCTGCAGATTCACAAATGTGAAATAAACATTTGCGGTTCTAAGATGCTAAGCTTTGGATAGTGTTAGGCAGTAGTATCTGGCTTCCTTGGTGGCTCAGACGGTAAATAATCTGCCTGCAATGCAGGAGACCTGGGTTCAGTCCCTGGGTCAGGAGGATCCCCTGGAGAAGGGAATGGCAACCCACTCCAGTATTCTTGCCTGGAGAATCCCATGGACAGAAGAGCCTGACGGCCTACAGTCTGTGGGGTCACAAAGAGTAGGACACGATTGAGTGACCAACACTTTCACTTTCACATGCAGGATAGCATCACAACAACAGAAACAAAATCAACACACCTTTAGAAGTATCCTGATCCACAAATTACTTTGTGGATTTTTACCAAGAAGATCAAAGCCACATAGTACATATTACTATCCATGGCATAATTCTACCAAGGTCAGGAATACCAAAGCCGAGACAAAAGCAGTCAATAACAAAAACAGCCAAGAAAGCATCCCTTCCTTCCAGTTCTCATTTATCCCATAAACAATGTGCACGGCTATGCAAGTTTAATTATAAGAAGACATCACTTAACACCAAGCGAGACTTATGTACATCTTGGTACATTCATCTATCTGTGTGTGTTAGTCACTCAGTTATGTCCAACTCTTTGCAACTACGTGGACTGTAGCCTGCCAGGCTCCTCTGTCCATGGGATTCTCCAGGCAAGAATACTGGAGTGGGTAGACATTCTCTTCTCCAGGGGATCTTCCCAACTCAGGGATTGAACCAGGGTCTCCCACACTGCAGGCAGATTCTCTACCATCTGAGCTACCAGGAAGTCCAAAAGGGAGTGTTAGTCACATCCGACTCTTTGTGACCCCACGGACTGTAGCCCCCCAGGCTCCTCTGTCCATGGAATTTGATATTATTTATCATTAGGGGTCGAACTGCATCACTGCACACCCCACAATCCCCTCAAATGCAGTGAAGTTGTATCCACTCTATTCCAGGATATGACCTTATTTGGAAAGAGGTCATTGCAGATACATTCAGTTGAGATGAGATCTTATTGGAGTACTGTGGGCCTCTAATGACTGGCGTCTGAAGATCAAGACATACAGGGAGAACACCACAGAAAACAGAGCAGAGATTAGAGTTAGGCAGTGATAAGCCAAGGAATGCTAAAGGCAGCCAGGGAATCACCGGAAGCCAGAAGAAGCAAGAAAGGATCCCTTTACAGGTTTCAGAGAGATCACAGCCCTGACAACACCCTGATTTTAGATTTCTACCTTCCAGAATTGTGAAACAATGAATTCCTATTGTTTTAGGCTATGCAGTTTTTGGTACTTGTCAGAGCAGCCCTAGGAAACCAATTCACTTGTCTTAAATCTTACATACTATAACTGTTCCAAAAGGATACTGCATCAGAAATATGACTTCCCCATCATGTCTATTCTGCCACTTTCTCTTATACTTTAAAGGAAATCTGCACATGCAATTGAGAGCATTGGTAAATATTATTTTGAATATTAGAGCAGAAAGCTCACACAGTTAACATGTGTACCCAGGAGGTAATTCAAGTACACTTTATTGAGTAGTGGACTAAGAACTCACCTAATTATCAAGGAAAATTCTTAACAAAAAAGGAGTTTTGAAATCTTGGGAGAATGGAGCCTCACCATGTATTGTGGCACTCTTACCGTACTGCAGCAATTTCAGTCTAACAAACTCACGCTGCTAGGTTTCGAACACACACTTATGGTATCCTGTACCATTTTCTAATGAATGGCACCTCTTGCCCCACATTCCTTTCAGTCAGACTGTAAGCTCTGAAAAGGCAGGGAGTGTGTGGTATTTTATACACATGAGCAAGAAGTAGAAAGATGGGCAAAATGAAGATGGAACAGAAAACTCATACGTCACTGACTAAGAACATTATCAACACATCAAAAACCAATATTCTTATGTTCCATCTGTGTGCACGTGGGCAACATTTTGCTAGAAACCTGAAGGGCAGAGAGTATTATAAAACACAACCCCTTATTAGCTTAGGGATTCCCTTGTAGTCCTTAGGGCTTTCCTTGTGGTTCAGAGAGTAAAGAATCTGTCCGCAATAACAGGTGACCAGGGTTCAGTCCCTGGATAGGGAAGATGCCCTGGGGAAGGGAATGGCAACCCACTCCAGTATTCTTCCCTGGAGAATTCCATGGACAGAGGAGCCTGGTGGGCTATAGTCCGTGGGGTAGCAAGGAGTCGGACATGACTGAGTGATTAATACACCCACGTTTTTCAGCTTACTGTAGAGCTAAGCTATAAAGCAAAGTGAAAGTGTTTGTTGCTCAGTCGTGTTCAACTCTTTGTGATGCCGTGGAAAGTAGCCCACCAAGTTCCTCTAGCATTTTTACTTTGCTTTATAGCTTAGTTCACAGTACGCTGATAAATGTGGAAGTATTAATAGCTCAGTCATGTCCGACTCTTTGCGACCCCATGGACTGTAGCCCACCAGGCTCCCCTGTTCATGGAATTCTCCAGGCAAGAATACTAGAGTGGGAAGCAATTCCCTTCTCCAGGGGATCTTCCCAACCCAGGAATCAAACCTAGGTCTCCTGAATTGCAAGCAGGTTCTTTACTGCTGAGTCACTGCGGTGAGCTATAGGCTGTAAAGCAAACCTGTATTTAATTTGTAGTACAAATCATAAGTGCCGAAAGAAAATGAAATTAGGGGTAAAGTAGATGTCCTAGAAAGTGTTGATGGAATTAAATAGCAACCTGGTACAGAATACTGGCTTTCAAGGAAGACATGTATGAGGAAATTCAGATAGAGCAGGCAGTCAAAAGCCTGAAGGCAGGAATTACCACATGGTTGTCAGGGTTACTGAGAAGCCTTCTGATCCTACTAACTTGCTGAGTGTATGCAGGTGGGGCTACAGAGATAAGGCTGGGAGCCCAAGATGCGGAGATGATATAATGCCAGGATACAATGCCATCACTGCCTAAGCAGCATTCTCTGGCTTCAGTTTCCATGAGAAAGCCACCACAATGAATGTCTCATAAATCATTTCACTTGGTCTACCTATTCTTGAAGAACTAGCCTTGAGGCTGATCTATACATAAAACAAGCAAGCAAGCTAAATGCAAGAAAATATCAAGCAGATGGCGTGTGGGTGAACATGTGGAGGAAGTGAAATATTAGCAGCTTTGAAAAGAGGAAGAGAAAGTAAAATATGTCAAAATGAATATGCATTTTATAAAGAAAACTCAAGAATATAAGTCCTATGATATATTAATTTTAATTATTTCTAACAACTATCATTGTAATACTTACGATAAATAAATGTGAAATATTTCACAAATAAACTGTGAAAATGGAAATTGCTATATACCATTACTGGGGACAAAAGTCTCAATGTTTTGTCACTTCCCTGTCTTTTCTGCTATGCAGCTGCATTTATGAAGCAAATTAGGGTCTTTTTGTGTATACAGTTCGGTATACTATCTCTTAAAAAAAACTCCAATTTTTACAATATCAACTTTGCTGATAACTAATACTTATATAGTTGCTTATTCTGTGACAGAATTTCAAGTACTTTATATATATTAACTTATTAGTTAATTCTCAACACAAGAGGTGGATACTATTATTATCTTCATTTCACAGATGAGAAAATCAAAGAGAAATTAACTTGCCTAAGCTCACCTACCTGATAAACGGTGAAAAAGAACGTTAAGCCAGGTAACTGGCTCCAGCATCCTCACTCTTAACCCATCTACCATACCACCTGCCTCCCAGAGACAATGTACTTATCACTGAAACTAAGCTTGATTTCTTTAAGGATGTACTCAGAACAGAATCATGGCAATCAATTCCAGTATTCTTGCCTGGAAAATCCCATGAAAAGAGGAGCCTGGTGGGCTACAGTCCATAGGGCCCAGAGTCAGACACGACTTAGTGAGTAAACAGCAACAGAACAGAATCACTGGGGTCACGGGGGCCAAGGGAGTCTACAAGCTGAACTGCTCTCCATCAAAGGCATAATATCCCCATATAACCTCTTACCACCTGTGAAAAGGAAAATAACCCAATCTCACCATTATTATGGACTTCTATAATCTAATTATAATCTGCATTTCTTTGATGTAATGAAGGTGAATACTTTTTCATGTTTTGGCCTTTTGTAGTCCCTGCTTTGTGAGCTTTCTATTCCCACTATGTAGATTGTTTATGTCCGCCATCCCCACCCCCAAATTCATACACTGAAAACCTAATGTTCCAGGTGATGGCATGAGGTAGGACATTGAGGAGGTGATTAGGTCCTAAGGGACCCTCCCTCATGGGATTAGCACCCTCACAAAGGAAGGCCAGAGAGATGATCAGCCCCTTCCACCATGTGAGGACACAAATAAGAAGCCCCTGAGTCTACAACTCAACGAAGGCTCTCACTAGAACCTGATCATGTTGGCACCCTGATCTCCAACTTCCAGCCTCCAGAACTGTGAGTAATAAATTTCTGCTGCTTATAAGCCACCCAGTCTATGGGATTTTGTTATAGCAGCCCAAATGGACTCAAAGGATTCCTTCCTAGAATTCTTAGTAAAATGTGTTCAATTGAAGCTATTTTAAAAGATACCAGAGGGTTGCTAACTAGCTGTTTCAATGGGAGCCTATAGACAGGCAAGGACCTCAGGGGAATCACCAGGACCCAGGGCTGAAGGCTCAGCTGTAAACACCTGGGGCCATAAGGACTGAGCAGGCTCTCCCAGCAAACTGCTACTAAGTCACTTCAGTCGTGTGCGACTCCATAGACAGCAGCCCACCAGGCTCCCCCCTCCCTGGGATTCTCCAGGCAAGAACACCGGAGTGGGTTGCCATTGCCTTCTCCACCCAACACACTAACAGCCTGAAACTGTGCTTTATACCACACAGCAGGGGCTGTACTTATCCAAAGGCTGGCACAGTCATTAACGGTACTCGAGACACTCAATTTCTCATATCAACATGTCTGGGAACACAAATCAGTAAACCTGATGTTTGCTTGTAAGTGTATGTAGGTTGCTCAGTCGTGTCTGATTCTTTGCAACCCCATGGACTATAGCCTGCCAGGCTTCTCTGTCCAAGGAATTCTCCAGGCAAGAATATTGGAGTGGGATGCCATTCTCTTCTCCAGGGGATCATTCCCGGCCTAGGGATCGAACTTGGGTCCCCTGCACTGCAGGCAGATTCTTTACCGTCTGAGCCACCAGGGATGTTTGCTTAGTGAAGTCAGAATTACAGAAGGAAAATCAAAGCTCTCAAGGGATCTCACACCTACGGAGCAGTCTCACAAATGTTTCCTATGTTCTACATGGCTAGAGTGGTTGGTGATCAGAATCATCCACTAGTCAGAGGATTCTACCGGAACAGTGAGGAACGAAAGCGATTAAATTCTTACCTGCTAAACCCTCTGTTAATCAGTTAACAATCTACCTCATACCAGACACTCTGCAATAGGACACCCTCTGATTACCTGGCTTGGAAAGAAAAATACCACATTTGCATACTTAGCAGTCCAGACGATTCATGTCATCTATCAGGACTGACGGTTAACACTTTTGATTTTCTAAGGGTAACCCCATACTTGGAGAGTTCCACTCCTTTATGTACCAGCTACAGAGGCAGAGGCAATACATACACACACATGCACACACACACTCTCTCTCTCAGGGACATAATAAATATGGAGGTTTTTTTTTAAGTGAGTGTTAACACAAAGTTTGAGAAGAGAATTAGTAAAGTAAGGTAGGGATGCTAAAGAAAATAAATCGTATGGACATGTATTTTACTGAGCATTGGGCAATGAGTAGTAGAGAGATGACTAGTTAAATAAAGCTTCAACCTTCAATTTTTTTTTTTGACCCATCAGAGCATGTTATCCAAAATCACAATTATTTTTCTACTATAAAGGCAGTTCTGCTATTGATGAGAAATGCCTGTTCCCAGTATGGGCACCTACCTGCTACACTACATATAGAAGGCTCCATGAGTTTCTGGGATCTCAACCAAGAATGGTCTGTAGAGATGATAACAGAAATGAGTGTGGCCTGCTAATGAAAATAGTAGGACAAGTGTTCCACGCAGAGGAAATGGCCTGGAGAAGAAAAATCATATGCAATGCATGTGCAGGAAGTGACAAACAGTTCTGTGTTACCAAAATAGAGATTCTGAACTTGGGGTCTGTAAACAAGGACACAGAGGCAAAGCAGTGTGTTCAGTGTCTGATGAGACCACGAGCTTTCATCAGATACATTTTTTTAAGTATCCCTGATTGGGGATGGGGAGATGAGTTAAGAAAAACTGTGCGCCAAATGCATGACAGGGAGGGGCAGGGGATAAGAGATGAATTCCTCGGGGGCCACAAGACCAGGCTGAGTCATGCTGGACTCCTTTCTGTGCAGACTGGGATCCTTTAGTAGAATGAAAAGGGATGTGTAAAAGGAAGACTGGCTGAAATGTAGGCGAAAGTGAAGTGCAGGCAACAGTCCAAAGCATCTCAGGAGCCAAACAAGAGCAGTGGGAATGGAGAGACGGGAATCAGAGAAATGATTAGGAGACAAACAGGCTGAACATTCACATTTGCTTGTATCAATGTATGCACAGAGTGTCTCTGGGAGGATTCTCAATTAACTGATAACACTGATTGCCAGTGGTCAAGCGAGGCGGGCAACCAAGAAAGAGGACGAGAGGGCATCCTTCCCACTGTCTACCCATTGGTACCTTTTCAATCACACGAAGGTATTGCCTACTATAAAAATAAAACGTTTTTTAAAAAGACATGAGCTTATCATAATGAGATGCCTCTATTTAAAAATTTAATTTTTTCTCTCCAAACCCCCTCTCAGTGTTTCAAGTCGCACTTCTGAATTCAGATTATTTTTACCTCAAAGGCTCCTGGACTGCACCCATGACTGTTCTGTGAGAAGGGCCAGTCTCTCTGTTGACCGGGGTGATAAATGTATGAAACTGAAGTGGACACCATACAGATGTAAATAAACAACTATTTCCTTGGTTACATTCAATCAACTTAACACATAGTTGTCAAAATACCAGAATGAAGAAAGTCTGATCAATTAACTCAGGGAGCTCAATCTTCTCAATTTTAAGATAAGAGCTCAAAGAAGAATCTCTATGATTTACTAAAAACTAAGATGAATCAAATAAATTACTGATGTGAAAGAGATCAGATATGAGGTCCAGTGTGGTGAGTGTTGAGCTAATATAGGCTTTATTCAGTTATTTAGCCTATATTCAGTTCAGTTGCTCAGTCGTGTCCGACTCTTTGCGACCCCATGAATCACAGCATGCCAGGCCTCCTTGTCCATCACCAACTCCCGGAGTTCACTGAAACTCATGTCCATCAAGTCGGTGATGCCATCCAGCATCTCATCCTCTGTCGTCTCCTTCTCCTCCCGCCCCCAATCCTTCCTAGCATCAGAGTCTTTTCCAGTGAGTCAACTCGTCGCATGAGGTGGCCAAAGTATTGGAGCTTTTTTTTTTTTAATTAAATAGAATGAATCTCCTATTCAGCCTGGTGACAGCATATAAAGCAGGTACTCCAGAAATAACTGACTTAAAGTGAATGGTTTGACCAATTTTAAATTAGCCAATAGCAGACATAAATTTAATAGTTAAAAAATAAGTGGATCTTAGCTTTGCAAAACTAAATAGGAACACTGTTTCCCATTTGGCCATAAAGCTCAAATATACTAAACTTGTAATACTTGTTCAAAGCATATTTAATGGTACCTATTAAACTTATTAATCAAAACATACTGATCCAAAGATCAATTCTGCAAATGTTTCCATTCACTGCTTTTATGTTTTATATTTTGACTTGTTCTACAAAAGATGTTCTCAGTCAGTTTAAAATAATAAATTCAATAAAACAGGAAACTCTATTAGGTAAAAAAATCAGAATAAGAAAAGACGGTAGAACAGAAACTCAAGACCAAAGGGAGAGTTAGATCATCAATATTAGCTCATAGGTTTTTACAGGGTTATTAAAACTAAGTTGCAAATTTGACTCTGTGTTTCCTAGTTGCAAAGCAGAAAGGGAAACTTAATCGATTATCTAATTCTAGTTCTTCATGATGAAAAGAAAAAAGGACACTCAATAATTATTCAGGGGAGGTAAAGCTTTTCTTTGGCATTTAGAGTTGAATGGAATTTCTTGCATGAGTCTTCAAATAGGAGCTGTAGAATGAACTATGATCTTAATAACCACATCTCTTAAGTAACTTAACAGTAGGTTTCTTATGACTGTCTTTATTAATAGAACGCTTCCTTGTGAGCACAATTTGGGGGGAGGGGTGCAAAGAATGCAAAACAAAGTAAGCAAAGTACACAGTTTCTGAAGATCTGGCTTCACACATGGCCTAACACCTAGAACTGGAGGGGAATGGGTGGACATCACAGCCTTTGTTCAGCCGCTCTCTATATAAACAGTTCTTTCATATAAGCTTCTGATCAAATTTATGAGCAGACAAGTCATAGTCCCTGGCATTCTATACCACCATTAAAGAGAGATTAGTATACAACAATTATTCTTCATCCACTAGTTCCCCACATTTGAAACTCAAGATAATATAAATTTTTTCTCTACTTTTTCTGCAACCATAACAATGCTCATTCTAACATAGGTGAATTGAGTGGATGTTACCGGATGTAAACAATAACAAAATTATGGATTGAGATTTAAAAAAAAAAAAAGGACAGTAAGGACATTTAGTGGGCTTCCCAGCAGTCGCTACTGGTAAAGAACCCATTTGCCAATGCAGGTGGCAAAGGAGATGTGGGTTCCATCTCTGGGTTGTGAAGATCTCCTGAAGGAGGGCATAACAACCCACTCCAGTATTCTTGCCTGGAGAATCCCATGGACAAAGGAGCCTGGAGGGCTACAGTCCATGGGGTCGCAAAGAGTTGGACACAACTGAAGCTACTTAGGACGCATGCACACAAGTGACATTTAGCAAGGAAGAGATAGGGGTTTTGGTAATAAAACCTTAGGAAAGAAAGAAAAATAAGATAGAGTAAATCCAGGTCTTAGGGTTGAATTACAGTGGTGCGTGTGGAGGCAAGGTGCCAGGGGGCTCAGTGGTCGGGACCCAGGTACTGAGTCATTCAATTGCAGAGGCGCGGTGCACTGGGATGCAGGTCTCAGAGAGAAAAACGCCTCTTTCATTCTGACATTAGGAACTGATTCCAAGGCCAAGAGTGCCAGCACAATCAAGCTATCTGCAACAAAGAGAGTTTAATGTAACTGCAGGGGAGGGTTCTTTTAAGAAGTTTAGAATGAGCAAAAAAAGATTGATGTAAATTAACTGCTCAATATTCTTTATTACAAATCTAACATGCACAAAACGTAGCTATCTTTATGTCATGGGAGAATTTTTGCTCTGTTCAAATAAATCATAACGTATTTTTCATAAACTCCCTCCTACTGTTGGCTCGCCCAGTCTCGCCACCTTTTACATAAAAGTGTTATTTCCTCCCCATCTAGGAAGAGCCCCAAGCAGGCTGGAGGAGCAATAGTAATAAACTAGGGTTTACCATACTTTTGTGGAAATAAGTCTTTGGGGTAATATGTAATAAGGATGGTGAAGAGTATTAAAATGATAAAAAAGGAAAGATAATAAGTGACTGGATCATTTCAGATAATTTTGTTAAAGTGAAAAAAGGTTAATACTGACTCATAAAACTTACATAATGGAAAAATAAAAACAAAACTGGAAATAGCATAGTGCAAAAATAAGGCAAATGAAATGTAATGCAGTTATCCTTGATGATTTCAAGATAACATAAAATTAAAAAGGAGAAAGGAAACAAACCTTCCAACGCTCGATTTCACAACCACTTTGGTTCTCAAACTTGAAAACTGATATGTTTATATAGTGAGAGAAACCCATACTGTAGTAAATGCGTATCTATATCATGTATTTTGAATCATTTAGGAATCACAGACTCTTCTAAATGTTTTATTTTTACCTTTACCTGTAATAAATACATTATAATTAGGTCAACCACAACAACTCAACCCGAAAAATAAGTTAATATGTCACTTATTAACCAAATCATTGTTATTCATGGAGTAACCCGAAATTTCCTTTACACAAGTTGCACTTTTTAACTGTGTTTTAGAGTTTAATTAAAATAGGTTTGATTACCCATTAGAAAAAAAGTGCAAGCTCAAAAATGAAATCAACTTATATTACCATTTGGGGAGAATAACCTTATTTAATAACATATTAAAAAAGGAAAACATATGGTCCTAAAAATGTCAAAATTCAACTTAAATGCTGAGATAACTGATTTGACTATTTATGCAAAGAAGTAATTTTTAAAATACAGTTAAACTTCAACCACCATAGAATAAACAAATATGTTTTAAACCTAAACTGTCTTCAGATGAAGCCTGAAACACAGCTCATTCAACAAATAACCCATGAGCACCAATTATGCACCAGACCAGGGGATTGCGAGACCGAACAAGAGGAAGTCTGTCCTCCTGGAGCTCTCAACCTTAATACGTTAATAAAATCGGAGAGTACAATGATCCACTTTCCCAGACTCTAAACTTTACTGTTTAATGCGCAATTTAAAAATGATAGCTTGTGAAGAGATAATCTTGCCAAAAGGTTATCGTTCGTTCTGATGTACGATTTTACACCTGGGAGAGAAGAAACAATTTATAGCCAGTTTCTCAAAAGTACAAACCTTATTAACATCTAGCTGGAAGCTAGGCTGCGCCCAAGGCTGCCTCTGCTGGCCGACTCCGAGCATCTTTCCAGCAGATTCTAAACTCCCTACACCTGTATCAAACTTGCCATGCTCCCAAACACATCTCTTCACGAAAGCTGGAAGGCTCGCTCCCAGGTAGGCAGCACGAGAATTCCCCAGCCTCATCTCGCTCCTGAATATCTGATTTCTAAAGGGGCCTTCTCCAACTGGCCCTAAATGACTGACTATAAGAATCGGGGACGTCACTTTCACGTATCAATCAGCTAGCTCCGAAATACATCAAAATCCTGAGTGATTTCTACCTGCCGCTAGAATACCTCTTTGCGTGGCTGCACATTGGGAGAAAACAGGAAGAAGGCATCTGTTCATCAGGCCGAAAAAATACAGTGGCATTTATCCACCTGAGTGGCTGAAAATTCGGCGCTGCTCCCCCTCTCCATCCCCCAATAACCCTCACACCGATCCATCCTCCCCGCCCCTGCAAGCAGCGCGGGCCCCTGCGGGCCCAGGGGCTGCACGGGGAAGGGTCACGCTTTCCTTCGCCACCGCTCGGCCTCCGGAGCTCCAGAGGAGGCCGTCAGGTTAACAGCGGGGGTGCTGCGCCCAGCGCCATTAGAACACCTCCGGGCGCCGCACCGAGCTCCGGCGGGAGGCAAGTTTCGCGGGTCCCGGCCCCGGCCCCCCGCGCCTCCCCAGCGGCGGCATCAGCCGCGGGCGGCGGCCAGGGCTGGGCCCCGCCTCGCCACCTACCTACTACAGGGCGGGGGCGCCGGCTCCTCGGGTCCCGGAGCAGGGCGTCGGGAGCTCGCATTTCTGGGAGCCGTGGCCTCTGCCGCTGGGCGCGGGGGAGCGCATCCTCCGGGGTGGGGAGGAGGGGTCGGGGGAGGACCGCGCGGTGACGCGGAGCCGGGCCGGAGGGAGGAGCGCCCGGGCGCGCGCCCCGCGGGACGGGCGGCCCGGGCTCGTGGACGCGGCGGCCAGCGCCGCCCGGACTCCTCAGGCCGCTCCCCTTCGCGCCAGCCCTGCGGGTCCGCCCGCGGCTCCGGACAGCGGCCGCGACAGGCTGCCGGGCCCGGCCGGAGGCGGGCAGCTGCGGGTGGTGCGACGCGGGGCAGACGCCCACCTCTAGCTCCGCCCGGCCCGCGCCACGCTCGGCGCCCCTCCGCCGCGACCGGGGCCGGGGAGCTCGGCGGTTCGGCGCGGCGGCTCGGGCTGCAGCTGCCGCATGCTCCCCGCCCCGGCGACCTCCGGGCCGGGAGGCGGGGGGCACCCGCGACGGCTGGCAGCCCCAGCCCCGGCCCCGCGGCTCCGCCCCGGAGAGCTGCGGCGCCCGCGGCCTCCGCAGGCCGCGGCCCTTTGTGACGCCTCCGGGGGAGCGAGCTCGTGGCGCTTCCCGCGGCCGGCCGGCCGGCGGCTGAACCTAAGAAGGTCTTCTCACCTCGCCCCCGGCGGGTAATCCCCTACTGCTGGCCACCACTCTTAGTGTGAATACGGCTTCGAGAGCAGAGCTCGAGTTCCTGTCTCCCCGAGCATTAACGCCTTGAGGTTCCTTGTAGCTCGGGGACTGCTGGTCACGATAAATTCATCCTTCTGTCCTTTCCAGCGTTGTGTTTCGCAGAGGGGCCCCCATGTCCTCCCCCTTCCCGCTCCCATCCTCCGCACAGCATCCGGGGTGCTGCCAAGTTGCTGTCATTGCAGCAGTTGAGCCCTCCAGGCTGACTCTTGGCAAAGACCCGAGGGAGCCTGGGTTGGGAAGCTTGGCATCAGCTGCGGGCCAGTGCCTGTGAGCTTCCCATCCCCACTGGGGAGCTGTTCCTTCTAAGGTCCCATGACCAGCACTGCAAGATGACTAGGAGGATTTGGCCGTGAAGTTGACCCTTATGTAAGGAAAAGACTTCATGGTGGAGCCTGCAGCTGCTGCGATAACACTAGTGTGTCAGAGGCCAAACACACAGGCCCAAGAGATAGCGGCCTCCTCTGGCTTGTTGTTGCTGCTTATGCTGTAACAGCCTCTCGTGGAAGACAAGCGAAGCATTTCACAGAGATGGCTTTGGAATTTCAGTTGCCACTTGTCACGTTAGACTGTCTTGCAAAATATGGAATAATTACCCAATTCTGCACCGAACATGTATAAAACTGGACCTCGGGTTTACATCTTTTTGTTTTGAATGTAAGGAATTGGAATTTTTCCTCTTTTTTTTTTTCTTTAGGCATTATGTTATTTGTAAATGATTTCCAAGGGAAAATAAGACTTCTGCAATTTAAAGAGCTGATTTCATTGAATCAGAAGAACGTGGTTTGGGACCTCCAGAGAAACGGAGAGGCTCCCACATTTCTTTTACGTTTTTGAAATCTAAGATTAATGTAAAAACTGGCAAAGACACGTTCCATAGCAGTACAAGCTGTGATAAAATCGTGATAAAATTTTTGAGATGAATTCTTCTAAGTAGACTTCCAGCGGGGTAGGAGCTGCGTTGTGTATGGGTCAGGAAACACAGGCCACAAGACTTGGTCACATCCAGACACTCTGATTTGATCTTCAGCCCGATTTTATTTTCAAAAGTACCTATTATTATTCATGATATTTTGCCCCATATTCAGAATGACTTGACTAACATACGTATATATGTGATGAATAAGTGAAAGAATGAAGTCACTCAGTGAGGTTTGGCAGTTGCTTACTCTTAACATTTGTAAAGAGGTCTGCTTTAGATTGTAGTTTGTACAGGAAATGTCCCTTGAGTTGCAATTCTGGACTGTTTCCATCCTTCCACCAAGAGTCCCCTTTTGTTTTACTCTCTATGGACCCCAGATTTTGTCAAGAAAAAAATTAAACAGTGATCTTTTTTATTAGACAAACATATTTTAAAAGTAATAACCATCAATTATAAAATGTTTCTCAGCCTTTCAAAAACATTGCTTCTAATTTAAGGATCCTCTTTACTATCTTCATGAACTGCTCTAGAACTACAGGCTATATCACATGCTTATTATAACATTTTATTACAGTGAAAGTCTCGGTAGAATAAAGACTTCTGCCCTTCAGTTTAAAGAGGGAGAAAATTCCCCCTTAACTATTGTTCATTCTTTTTCATTTACTCGACATTTACTGATTTGCCTAAGCCTTGTCTTTACAGAGAAATCCAAAGAAATAAACCATTTCCTTATGCTCTAGGTCTGTGCTGTCTCAAACAGTGCCCACTAGCCACATGTGCCCATTTAAACTAAATTTAAAATGTAGTTTTTCATTCAACTAGCCACATTTCAAGTGCTAAAGAGCCACGCGTGGCTAGAGACGACTTACTGGACAGCAGAGAATAGAAATTTCCATTGTTACAAGAAATCCTTTTGGACAGCACTGCTCTAAGTAGAAAGTGAAATTTTAATTGAGATAAAAGATTTAGTATATAAACTTATTTGGGAAATCTTCAGTTCAGTTCAGTCGCTCAGTCGTGTCCGACTCTTAGCGACCCCATGAACCACAGCACGCCAGGCCTCCCTGTCCATCACCAACTCCCGGAGTTCACTCAAACTCATGTCCATCGAGTCGGTGATGCCATCCAGCCATCTCATTCTCTGTCGTCCCCGTCTCCTCCTACCCCCAATCGCTCCCAGCATCAGAGTCTTTTCCAGTGAGTCAACTCGTCGCATGAGGTGGCCAAAGTATTGGAGTTTCAGCTTTAGCATAAGTCCTTCCAATGAACACCCAGGATTGATCTCCTCTAGAATGGACTGGTTGGATCTCTTTGCAGTCCAAGGGACTCTCAAGAGTCTTCTCCAGCACCACAGTTCTAAAGCATCAATTCTTCGGCGATCAGCTTTCTTCACAGTCCAACTCTCACATCCATACATGACCACAGGAAAAACCATAGCCTTGACTAGGCAGAAATCTTAGTACAGTCTTAGTACAGTACAAATCAAACCTCAGTAGAATGTGTACTTCTTAACAGGGTAATCTCTAAGAGTTCAGGCTTTGGCTTCAGACTTCAGCTCCATCACATGCTGACCTTGGGTAAATAATTTAACCTCTGTTGCTGTTATCTGTAAAAGGCAGATGATACCAGTACCAAATATCAAGGTTAATATAGGGCTTCCCTGGTGGCTCAGATGGTAAAGAATCCACCTGCAATGTGGGAGACTTGGGTTTGATCCCTGGGTTGGGAAGATCTGCTGGAGGAGGGCATGGCAACCCACTCCAGTGTTCTTGCCTAGAGAATCCCCATGGACAGAGGAGCCTGGCAAACTACAGTCCATGGAGTCACAAAGAGTTGGAAAAGACTGAGCTTCTAATTCTAAGCACAGCACAGCACACATAGCGATTAAGGGCTTCCCAGGTGGCTCAGGAGTAAAGAATCCGCCTGTCAATGCAGAAGAAGCAGGTTCAATCCCTGGGTCAGGAAAACACCCTGCAGAAGGAAATGGCAACCCATTCCAGTATTCTTGCCTGGCAAATCCCATGGACCAAAGAACCTGACAGGTTACAGTCCACTGAGTCACAAGTTCAGTCACTCAGTTGTGTCTGACTCTTTGCAATCCCATGGATGGCAGCACACCAGACTTCCCTGTCCATCACCAACTCCCAGAGCCTACTCAAACTCATGTCCATCTCGTCAGTGATGCCATCCAACCATCCTCTGTCACCCCTTCTCCTCCCGCCCTCAATCTTTCCCAGCATCAGGGTCTTTCCCAATGAGTCAGTTCTTTGAATCAGGTGGCCAAAGTATTGGAGTTTCAGCTTCGGCATCAGTCCTTCCAATGAATATTCAGGACTGATTTCCTTTAAGATTGACTGGTTGGATCTCCTCGCAGTCCAGTGTCAGACACAATTTAGCAACTAAACAACAGCAAAAACAATAGGAATTACATGAGATAATCCATGAATGATGTTTAGACTAAATTCTAGAACATGACTTCCAAGAAAGGTATTTTTATAGTATTATTATAATATACATTATTATAAGGAAGTTTTTGTTTTGTTTTTAATTATACCCTAACTCTCCTCACTGTATATGGGTAATAGAAAGTGCTTAGTAAACACTGAGTTGATGAGAAATTATAAGGCAACACTGATTTTATGTCTTTGAGGGCCTCTATTAAATATGAAAACAGTCTTTTTCATCTCTATTGCAGGGTAGAGGCCATTATAGAACAATTTAGGTAGAACTATCATGTTGTTTTTCCTGGGGTAAAGAACCCTGTATGCTGAGACTTTGGGGCAGATAGAAGCAGAGATTTCTTCAGCCCTTAAGGAGGAAAACAGAGTCACTTGTCTGCCTCTTTTTTGCTCCTCAGGGTAGGAATGGGATAGTGGGACCCCTATCCCAGAGTTCTGGCATCAGGTGTTCTCCCAAGGGACTTTCCAGAGGTGTGAGTAGGAACTCCACAGCTAAGAGAACATCACCAAACAATAGCGACCATTATTGCAACTGTGTTCTGTATTTTTCTTATACAGTTATCCAAGAATAGTTTTGTAATGAAGTATGACCAGTGTGTCTGTTTCTAACCACAACACTAGTAACCTCTCATGAAATGGGAATTCCAGAAACAGAAGCAAATACTGCTGCAGCACTTTGTCAAAATGAAAACCCCCTAGTAAGTAATGAGCTCACAACCACAGAAAGAAACTTCTTTGGGAGTATTCTCTGGACAGGGCCTGAAGAGATTTTTTTACTGGGTAGTAAATTTAATCTACCAGCACTAAGACAGTTCATTCTCTAGTGGTTAAACCAATCCTGCTTTTTCGAGCACAGAGAAAAACATACCTGCTTTCACACATCTGCCTTAGGCTGGTTGAGACACAGGAGTTCCATAGGAGGGAAATACCACCTCTGGGAGGTCTGCTGGAAAGTTAACTTGCACCTACAGAAGCAGATTAGAGTTCACTGTTTAACAGTGTTGAAGGCAGTGGCTCTTTTTCACAACTGGGGTCATTGGTCCAGAATATTATAGATAACCATCTTGAGTTTTGAGGAGAATGCAAACAGCTTCTTTTGTGGGTCTGCCTAGGTTCAGGGCTTCTCTCAGCCTGTTATAAAGAGGAGGTCTAAAGAGCAGCGGGAAATTTTCTTGTCATTTTAAAAGAGGAAGAGCCTGCCAGAGCGTATTGGGAAAGAAATACTGACATATATAGGAATGAATTGCTGTCTAGGTGCCTGTTAGCGAGCAGAACTTATAGCTGATTATTTAGAATAAGCCCAAATATAAGAATTCATTATATTTTTCAGTAATTTCTGAAAAACTTATTTAAATAACATAGTGCTAAAATTCTGAAATGAATCCCTAAACTCAAAGTGATGTTAAGTGGTGACTGTTGTTTGGACTTGAGTCAAAGAAATTTACAGTGCAGTAAGCTAAAAAGGGGACTTCCCTGGTGGCTCAGATGCTAAAGACTCTTCCTGCAATGCAGGAGACCTGGATTCCATCCCTGGGTTGGGAAGATACCCTGGAGAATGGAATGGCCACCCACCCCAGTATTCTTGTCTGGAGAATTCCATGGACAGAGGAGCCTGACAGGCTATAGTCCATGGGGTCACAAAGAGTCAGCCACGACTAAGCAACTAACACTTTCACTTTTTTCAAGTTGAAAAGGGAGTTTTTCAAAGGAAATAGAGATTCATAAAAAGTTGCAAAAAATGTACGGGGAAGGCCCGGGTTTTCCCCTATTTATCCCCCAAAGATAACATCTTGTGTAACTACAGTACTATATGAAAACAAGAAAATGGCACTGGTTTAATCTTTAGAGCTCATTGCCTCTGTGTGTTTATGTGTGTGTGTGTGATTTCTATGCAGTTTTATCATCGGTACAGATCCTTCTACCACCACCACAATAAGATACAGGACCAGTCTATCATTCCCACAAAGATACTTTACCATCACCTCCATCTTCCTCCCCACCACATCTGATTCCTGTAAATCACTAATCTGTTCCCATCTATATACTTTCAGAAATTCTATATAAATGGAATCTATAGTATATAACCTTTTATATTGTCTTTTTTTTCATTCAGCATAATTCCCTTGACATCTATCCAAGTTATTATATGTATCAATAGTTTTTCTTTCTTTAAATAAATATTTCACTGTGTGGGTGTACCACAGTTTAACCATTCATCCACTGAAGGTGTTTCAGTTGTTTCCAGTTTTAGGTTATTATGAATAAAGCTGCTGTAAACACTTATGTGCAGATTTTATGTGAACATACGGTTTCACTTTCTGGTATAAGTGCCTAAGGGTACAACTGACTGGGTCATTATATAATGTGCATACTTAGTTTTATAAGAAACTGCCAAGTTATTTTCCAAAGTGGTTGTACCATTTTATATTCCTATCAGCAAAATATGTGTGATAAATGGTGTATTGATGATCTATTAAATGAACTTATTAAATTGAAGTACAGTCAAATGTTTCTTTTATCAATACTATCCACTACTCTGCTAACTGTAATTGCTTGTTTACTTGAATCCTGACAGACTAAACTTCAAGATCAGGCATCCTGTGCCTAATATAGTGACTAACATATATTAGACCGTCAGTAAATATTTGTTCAGCAAATCAACAAATTAATGAACAGAAAAAGAATAGCTGAATCTGTTTGAAATCAAAGTGAAAAATTGAGTTGTCCATAAATTATAACTAGAACTGAATTTGAGCCGGATACCATGATTTTTTTCCAATATATAACATTTTCCAGCTAGAAATTGGCACTCTATAAGGTAAGTCATTTGTGGCTCAATTAATCAATAAAAAATAAACGCCAAATTACATCAGGCCAAGGTTATTTGCTGTAGTACTTTAACAGCAATAAATTGAAAATAATCTAAATGGCCAATGATATAAAACTGCTTTGATAAAATATCTATACAATGGAATACAATACAGTTAATAAAATAATCAAAAAACTATGTAAAGAATGGACACCTTTTCAAAAGAAATTAATAAAAAGGTTACAGAAAAGTATGTAGAGGATGCCCATTCTTATGTAAAAATTTAAACAAGGAAATTTAAAAAGATATAAGCATTAAAGATGTTAATATTCCAAATCATTTACAAAGTATTGGGTGTGCCTGGACTACCTTATGTCAGAAAGCAAATAAATGCTAAAAAATTTACAGGTAGAACATGTTGAAAGAATACTGGAGAAAGCTTAAAGGGACTCATTGTGGCCATATTTGGGACAATTTAATTATTAAGTGAATAACGACAGCAGTAGATTATGACACATTGACTAAAAGCACAAAAATAAAAAAATGTGAGTCCAAACTGTTATTTTAAAAATAAAGAATAAAAAGACAGAGGAGAGAAAGCAAAGTTCTTTACATGAGAATGATAACACCGTTTTGCAGTCACCACAGTAGTAACTGATTCATGCAAGGATCATCAGTGGATGCTAAAGCCACTGGGTGAGATTTTGCAGGGGAAGAGAAAATTCATACATTTTCAAAATATTACTCCCATGGGTGATGTTTGCTCTTTTAAAAAATATTTGTTAATTACAAGTGTAAAGGGTAACTTTACAAAGGAGAAATATAGCACACACCTTCACCAAATGATCCAACTTACTGTGTTTGTTTCCTACCGGTGCTGTGAAAAAATCACCACAAACTTCCTGGTTTACAACAACACAAATTTATTATCTCATGGTTCTGGAGTGCGGAATTCTGACATGGGTCTCACTAGGCTAAAATCCAGGTGTTTGTCTTTCTTTCCAGAAGCTCTGGGGGAGAACCTTTCCCTTGGCTTCTTCAGCTTCTAGAGGCCCCTTGCATTCCTCATGGGCCTCTTCCTCCATTTTCAAAGCCAGTAAAGGCTGGTATAGTCTTCTTAGGATCACATCACTGGAATTTAAAAGTGCTTCTGGACTTAAAAGGACCCCTGTGATGATTCTGGGCCCACCCAAGTAAAATCCAGGATAATCTTCTCTCTCCCTCTTTCACAAATTCCTTAATTTAATCATACTTGCAAAATTCCTACTGTCACATGAAGTAATATCCATGTGTTCTGGAGCTTAGGACAGGGACATCTCCATGGGGTTCATTATCCTGTCTACCACAATTACCATTAGAAATAACGCATTAGCATTATTTGAATCATGATGTAACCTACTGAGAATAACACATCACTTAAGGTAGTTTCCTGACAAAAGAAATACTTATCTAAACGGAAGGACTTTCTGAAGCAATTGTCCTCCAGTATTCAGTGCTGTTAAAAAAAAAAAATTGGGGAATTGTTTCAGATTAAAGGAAGACTACAGAAATAAGACAAATACAATGTATAATCCTTGAGTGGATCCTGAATAAAAACAAAAAAGTATAAAAGGTGTCAGACAATTGGAAAATTTCACTATGAACTGTATAATAAATAATATTGTATAAAATTAAAATTCCCCAAGTGTGATAATTGTACTGCTTGTTCTTAGGTATGGTATTTTAAAGGAAAATATCACAGTGTCTGCAACTACCCTCAAATGGTTCAGAAAAAAGATCAACAGAAAGTAAACATGGCAAAATATTGCTGCTGCTGCTGAGTCGCTTCAGTCGTGTCCGACTCTGTGCGACCCCATAGACAGCAGCCCACCAGGCTCCCCTGTCCCTGGGATTCTCCAGGCAAGAACACTGGAGTGGGTTGCCATTTCCTTCTCCAATGCATGAAAGTGAAAAATGAAAGTGAGTCACTCAGTCGTGCCCGACTTTTAGCGACCCCATGGACTGCAGCCTACCAGGCTCCTCCGTCCATGGGATTTTCCAGGCAAGAGTACTGGAGTGGGGTGCCATTGCCTTCTCCGGCAAAATATTGACAATGGTTGAATCCAGATTAGTACTATAAATTAGAATATAATGCAAGCTATAGGTATAATTTTAAATATTCCATCAGCTACATTAAAAACAAAAAATAAAGAGAAATTAATAATTTAAGTTTTAATATTTTAATTCATATATTCAATTAGCATTTAAAATGTACTCAACTATTAATGAGTTTTTACAATTATTTCCATACAAAAGCTTACAAATCCAGTATCCATTCAACAGCTATGGAACCCCTCAACCCTGACTGGCCACATTTCAGTGGACAAGTCACACAGTGGATGCTGGTGCCACTAAATCAGCACAAGATGGATGAAGGGTCAATGTGTGTTCATTGTTCCATACGTGCAGTTTTCTGTAGGTTTGGAATGTTTCAAGAGTTTGAGGAAAAAGAAATAGATATTTCCAGGAAATAGAAAATAAAAACAATTTAAAATAGCACAGACGATTTCCAGGAGGATACAGAAGAAACAGTTAACAATGGTCAGCTCTGGACAGAAAACATGATTAAGAGATGAAAGAGGAATGATGTTTCTTGCTGTGCTCTTTCTAACGCTTTGTACAAGATTGTGACCAAATCTATTACAACTTAAAATCATTCTAAAAGTAATATCTGCTTTATCTTTTTATCCAAAACCAGATACTTATCATGTAAGCGCTGAAAATCCCCAACTGAGACGTAAGAGCTCCACCTACAGCGCCCGATTTCCGAAAAATTCCTGGATACAGGAAAGGAGTGTGGGTCCCATCTAAAATATAGCAATTACGTTTAGAAATTTCTTCTGGTGAGGTTGCCATCTTTATTTATTAAGTCATTTTAATCTTCCTGTTAGTGTATTATTATATAATTTTTGACAAATTTTATCAAGAATCTAAACTCCATTTCTGAATTGCTGAAAACAAGAAAAAATCCTAACGTCTACGGTGATGAAAGAAGGCTGTAATTTTAAGTGGCGCCGGATGTTGCGAGCAAGTTCATTACAAATTTATATGTTTTACTTAAGCCTCCTTCCATCTTGCAGCGGAGCGGGGTCTCTAGGGTTACATCAGTCCTGAACGGTTGTCACTTGCAAAGCTGAGTTACATGCTATTGCCTTCTGCTCCTATTTCATGAGGGATTCTGAACTGGCTGGGCTGAAATCTTGATTCCTTTGGTAATTGCATCATTCCCTGGCCTTTTCTCGACATAATAAGAAGTGAAGCAACTGCCCAGATAATAACAGCTTGAAAAACAGGAGGCAAGGGAAGCACAAAGCAAAACGGTTTACTTGGACCCGAGTGCACAGGCCCGGGTTCTTCACTAAGCAAGACATCCGCAGCCGTCCTAGCTTCGTTAATCTGACTCCCCAGTAAATAAAACAGTCGCGTCCTAAAAGGCCACGCAGCCCTTCCTTGTCCAGGCGGACACGCCTGTGCTCTGGGCCGAGGTCGTGTGCAGGGTCGCACCGAGCTCTACGCCGGGAAACGCTCTCCGCCCGCGGCAACCAAACGTTCGATTTCCTAAAAAGTTTAGTGGGATTTTAACAACTGCGTGAGAAGGAACGACAGCAAGACATATACCGAAAGAGGTTAGATTTAGAAGGAGCCGCTAGATGACTGAGAAAATAAGAAAGCAAATACAAGGTTCTGGGCAGTACTTTTAACATTGTCCAGGTAGAGATATTTACACGTCACGTAATTCGGATACAATCCCAGGCATCTTTTGCAGCGTGGCAGTCAGAAAAGGATTCGATTTGGAGGCTCCAGCAGGTCCCCTCGAGAGCCGTCGCTGAGCTAGCCTGAGAGCGCCGAGAATCTGCCGGAGTTTCAGAGACTGAAATCCGAAACCGGAAAGAAGTAGGCAGGGTTTAGAGTCAACAATCTTTCCCGCCATTGGTCCGGTTTACGTAGAGACTTTTAAAGAACCAAATAGGCCTGGAGAGAAAACCTATTTAGGTTCCCTGGTGGTCTAGTGGTTAGGATTCGGCGCTCTCACCGCCGCGGCCCGGGTTCGATTCCCGGCCAGGGAAACACATGTTTTCTTACTTGCAGTTGACTGTACTGATTTTTTCCCCCTAATTATTGCTCTTTCGAGTTACTGATTTCTCTCCCACTATAGTTGTTACCGATTTTTTTTCATTATAAAAATTCAATTCGTTTCTTTTTTAATATTACTAAATCTAAGACTTAAAACACACCATACCTTTTAACAGATAATTGCAATCAAACAACAAAGTGATCTCTGATTCTAAAATACTCTAAATACAACTTAAGCCACTTAGAAAACTGCATTTTCCAGCTTTGGAAGATAATTTGGATGTGTATACAAACATTAATTTATCGAGCCTTGTTCATTTGGAGTTCCTTTGACTAAGAAGAGGAGGAAAATAATTTTAGGAGGGATTCTATTATACATCATATGGAGAAAGCAAGAGAGTTCCAGAAAAACATCTATTTCTGCTTCATTGACTATGCCAAAGCCTTTGACTGTGTGGATCACAATAAACTGTGGAACATTCTGAAAGAGATGGGAATCCCAGACCACCTGACCTGCCTCTTGAGAAACCTGTATGCAGGTCAGGAAGCAACTGTTAGAACTGGAGATGGAACAACAGACTGGTTCCAAATAGGAAAAGGTGTACGTCAAGGTTGTATATTGTCACCTTGCTTATTTAACTTACATGCAGAGTACATCATGAGGAACGCTGGGCTGGAAGAAGCACAAGCTGGAATCAAGATTGCCGGGAGAAATATCAATAACCTCAGATATGCAGATGACACTACCCTTATGGCAGAAAGTGAAGAGGAACTCAAAAGCCTCTTGATGAAAGTGAAAGAGGAGAGTGAAAAGGTTGGCTTGAAGCTCAACATTCAGAAAACTAAGATCATGGCATCTGGTCCCATCACTTCATAGGAAATAGATGGGGAAACAGTGGAAACAGTGTCAGACTTTATTTTTCTGGGCTCCAAAATCACTGCAGATGGTGATTGCACCCATGAAATTAAAAGATGCTTACTCCTTGGAAGGAAAGTTATGACCAACCTGCTGCTGCTGCTGCTGCTAAGTCACTTCAGTCGTGTCCGACTCTGTATGACCCCATAGATGGAAGCCCACCAGGGTCCCCCGTCCCTGGGATTCTCCAGGCAAGAACACTGGAGTGGGTTGCCATTTCCTTCTCCAATGTGTGAAAGTGAAAAGTGAAAGTGAAGTCGCTCAGTCATGTCTGACCCTTAGCGACCCCACGGACTGCAGCCTACCAGGCTCCTCCATCCATGGGATTTTCTAGACAAGAGTACTGGAGTGGCTTGCCATTGCCTTCTCTGATGACCAACCTAGATAGCATATTAAAAAGCAGAGACATTACTTTGCCAACAAAGGTCTGTCTAGTCAAGCCTATGGTTTTTCCAGTGGTCATGTATGGATGTGAGAGTTGGACTGTGAAGAAAGCTGATCGCCGAAGAATTGATGCTTCTGAACTGTGGTGTTGGAGAAGACTCTTGAGAGTCCCTTGGACTGCAAGGAGATCCAACCAGTCCATTCTAAAGGAGATCAGTCCTGGGTGTTCATTGGAAGGACTGATGCTAAAGCTGAAACTCCAATACTTTGGCCACCTCATGCGACGAGTTGACTCACTGGAAAAGACTCTGATGCTGGGAGGGATTGGGGGCGGGAGGAGAAGGGGACAACAGAGGATGAGATGGCTGGATGGCATCACCGACTCGATGGACACTAGTTTGAGTGAACTCCGGGAGTTGGTGATGGACAGGGAGGCCTGGCGTGCTGTGATTCATGGGGTCGCAAAGAGTCAAACACGACTGAGTGACTGAACTGAACTGAATGTGCACAAAATATAGCAAGGGTTATTTGCTGTATACCAAAAGATGTATTTCTGTCAAATTGCTTTATTTAAATAATCGTCATTCATCCAAAGATGGACTTTAACTTGGGCTGACAAATTCTAAAATTATAAGGATGTTTGAAAGTAACCACAGGTGGGGATGGGGGAGGGGACTTTCAACAGCATCTAGTACAGTGCCTGACATGTGGTTGGTGTTAGATGAATGAATTAACTAATCAGTTGAGCCAGGAAGTAGGTTGCTAAGTCTTCACTTAAAACCTAACCCCTCATAACACACTTTTTTATGAATCACACCTTTATATTTCCACTGAGAGCAGAAAGTAGAAAAAGAATTCAACTGAATCATCCTGAATAATGGCTATCGCTACTATGTTCTTTCAGATGATTTCTAAATTATTTCTATGATTTTCTATGACATATTTAACACAATAGTGCGTTTAATAATTTGCTATTATTTTGTGTAAGTTATGGTTTTGAACGCTGAACTAAACACTTTATCCACAATATTAGAATCAATTCTTATAATTATCCTTGGTTTGTAGTTTAGGAAATTTAGAAAGTTTGTAACTTAAAGTCCACAATTATGTCAGGGAACCAGGATTCCAACCTGGACTTGCCCAGCCTAAGTTGTGTGTTCTTTAAGATTCTCTAGTGATAATCGATTTTCTGGTCATGCTATGGAGTGTTCTTTAGAGCAGTCTTTACAAATAGGGTGATTCATGGGGGGTGTTCCATAGAAAGAAAAAGAAAGTATTTGATATTTAAGGTTCTCTTTCAAATGTATAATTGAACTCTACGCATTACAACTTTAGTTAGAGTCAACCCTAGCAGCTGCTTACTGGAAGCTACCAAATTCCCTAAAACTTGAGGAAATCTTATCAAGAAATAAGTTTAATAGAAAACACAGCATACTTGCAGTTTTTGAATAAACACATTGATTTGTGAAAGTGCTTTTTTCTTCAATTTAATTTTTATTTAATTAAAACTAATCTTTGCCACATCTCCATGTAGATCACTATTATTGACTTAAATAAAAATGGTTCTTTTTTTTTCATTTTCCTCCTTTAATGAGTAGGCTATAGAAAAAAATGTTTTTACATTGGTTACACAAAACAAAAGCAATTTGTTTCACTATGGACACACTTGATCAATTATTTTTTCTGCTCATTACATTTTCTCAATTTTTATAATATATTACAATAATAAACAAAACTTAATGTAGCTTTTTACAACTGTGTATTCTATAGTATTTTTTCATTTGGTGAATTTTTTTTAAATAAAAGAATGCTGTTTTTATTATAATTACACAAGAACTTGCACACATAACCAATAATTAACAATCTCCAAATAAGTCCTAAAGTTATAGTGTTGTATAAAAAGTTGCCTGGTAGGGAGATTTTTGTATCTGCAGAAAACTATTACGGGTTTTTAGTCCCAGACCTTCCCCCAACTACTGCTGTACCTCCAGTCACACAGACCCCTGGTCTTTGAGTTTCAGTTTACTTCTAAGTGAAATTAGGATAACACCATTCACCTTACAGGCTACTATGAAAATAAAATAATGGTGTCCCATTTCAGGACTGTGTTTCAGAATCAAGACGACTTTAAAAATCCCTCATGGCTAGACCCCACCTCAAGTCATTCCAGCACAATCCAGGATTGAAAAGATAGTGCTGGACTAATTCTTATTTACCGATTGGCATGGCAGTTCTCTTGCCTGGACTTATGGGCTTAATTTGTGTGACATAGAATGAACTTCATTAGTTAAAAATTATTGCATTCTTAATGCAGGGGAAGAAAAAAATACATCTTCCATATACTGGGGTCCTGACAAAGGTTGAGACTGTTCAAGGAGGAGAAAAAGTTAAGCAAGTGATATTTATTACATTCCGATAAAAAGTTTTACAGAAAAGTTTTGTTTCCCAAAGGATAATGTCACAGTAAACTGAGGTAGGACTTAAAAAGTCCAAAAAGTTTATATTTTAAAGGGATTTTAGTGATGATGTGCCTGACCACAACCCAACTGTCCTCTCTAAACCTCACCCCTTGTTATCTCTGCTTCAGTATATCTGAAGTCTGGGAGCTCATGACTTTGCCTCTCTGCCCATTCATTCTTTGGATGGTTCTGTGATGACATCTCCCCAGATGTTACCCTGATTTTCCCATAGGTCTGAGCTCTGCCACATGGAGTCACATGAAAGTCTTACCAGCTTTTTTGTCAATAGCTGTAAACTGTGTGACAAGTAACCCATCATTATTAATATAATCAACAAGGTTTCCACCGGGGTACCATTTATAAATCAGAACATATTTTTAGCATATTCCTCTCTGATTCACTTTCTACCCTAGATCCATAATAAGAGAGAAAAAGGTTGAGCTCCAGCACAAAGAGAGTAAGTAGTAGATGCATCTGTCATGGAAGCTGGAGGGGATAAAAGGTGGTTAATTGCAATTGATTACTGTAGTTATATTATTTTTTTGTTGTTCAATCACTCAGTCATATCTGACTCTTTTGCAACCCAAGGACTGTAGCCCACCAGGCTCCTCTGTCCATGGGATTTTCCAGGCAAGAATACTGGAGTGGGTTGCCATTTCCTTCTCCACATTTGGTGAAATTTTAACTGTTAATGTTTTTGGCATTGTGCTTTGTACCATTTATTAAATAAAATTTTTTTAAAAAAACAATAATATATAGTACTTTCAATAATTTGCTATTCTTCTGTGTAAGTTATGACTTTGTAAATTCCTTGAATTTCAGAGTTCATAAAACATACTTCTTCTGTCTTCCAAAGTGATAATCACAGAATTGTGCTTCAAATTATAGTTGTTTTCTTGGTCTTGATAATCAGTTAGATCCCTGAAGGCAATGAAGTGATAGAAAGTCAGGATCTCCATGAGGACGGCTCTGTGTCATCAGTTCAGTTCAGTTGCTCAGTCGTGTCCGACTCTTTGCGACCCCATGAACTGCAGCATGCAAGGCTTCCCTGTCCATCATCAACTCCCAGAGCCTACTCAAACTCAAGTCCATTGAGTCGGTAATGCCATCCAACCATCTCATCCTCTGTCGTCCCCTTTTCCTCCCGCCTTCAACCTTGCCCAGCATCAGGGTCTTTTCTAATGAATCGGTTCTTCGCATCAGGTGGCCAAAGTACTGGAGTTTCAGCTTCAGCATCAGTCCTTCCAATGAATATTCAGGACTGATTTCCTTTAAAACTGACTGATTGGATCTCCTTGCTGTCCAAGGGACTCTCAAGAGTCTCCAGCAACACCACAGTTTAAAAGCATCAGCTTTTTGAACTTTTTGAACTTTGGCACTCAGCTTTCTTTATTGTCCAACTCTCACATCCAACTCTCACTACTGGAAAAACCATAGCTTTGACGACATGGACCTCTGTTGGTAAAGTAATGTCTCTGCTTTTTAACATGGTCTCTAGGTTGGTCATAGCTTTTCTTCCAAGGAACAACCGTCTTTTAAATTTAAGGCTTCACTCACCATCTGCAGTGATTTTTGGAGCCCCGAAAAATAAAGCTGTCACTATTTCCATTGTTTCCCCATCTATTTGCCATGAAGTGATGGGACAAGATGCCATGATCTTAGTTTTCTGAATGTTGAGTTTTAAGCCAACTTTTTCACTCTCCTCTTTCACTTTCATCAAGAGGCTTTTTAGTTCTTCTTCACTTTCTGCCATAAGGGTGGTGTCATCTGCATATCTGAGGTTACCATGATATTTCTCGCCGCAAATTTGATTCCAGCTTGTGCTTCTTCCAGCCCAGCATTTCTCATGATGTGTACTGCATATAAGTTAAATTAGCAGGGTGACAATATACAGTCTTGACATACTCCTTTCCCTATCTGGAACCAGTCTGTTGTTCCATGTCCAGTTCTGACCGTTGCTTCTTGACCTGCATATAGATTTCTCAGGAAACAGGTCAGGTGGTCTGGTATTCCCATCTCTTGAAGAATTTTCCAAAGTTTATTGTGAACCACACAGTCAAAGACTTTGGCGTAGTCAATGAAGCAAAAGTAGATGTTTCTCTGGAACTCTCTTGCTTTTTGATGATCCAGCGGATGTTGGCAATTTGATCTCTGGTTCCTCTGCCTTTTCTAAATCCAGCTTGAACATCTGGAAGCCCATGGTTCACGTACTGTTGAAACCAGGCCTGGAGAATTTTGAGCACTACTTTGCTAGCATGTGAAATGAGTGCAATTGTGTGGTAGTTTGATCATTCTTTGGCATTGTCTTTCTTTGGGATTGGAATGAAAACTGACCTTTTCCAGTCCTGTGGCCACTGCTGAATTTTCCAAATTTGCTGGCATATTGAGTGCAGCACTTTCACAGCATCATCTTTCAGGATTTGAAATAGCTCCACTGGAATTCTATCACCTCCACTAGCTTTGTTTGTAGTGACGTTTCCTAAGGCCCACTTGACTTCACATTCCAGGATGTCTGGCTCTAGGTGAGTGATCACACCACTGTAGTTATCTAGGTCATGAAGAATTTTTTGTACAGTTCTTCTGTGTATTCTTGCCACCTCTTCTTAATATCTTCTGCTTCTGTTAGGTCCACACCATTTCTGTCCTTTATTGAGCCCATCTTTGCATGAAATATTCCCTTGGTATCTCTAATTTTCTTGAAGAGATATCTAGTCTTTCCCATTCTATTGTTTTCCTCTATTTCTTTGCACTGATCACTGAGGAAGGCTTTCTTATCTCTCCTTGCTATTCTTTGGAACTTTGCATCCAAATGGGTATATCTTTCCTTTTCTCCTTTTTCTTTAGCTTCTCTTCTTTTTTCAGGTATTTGTAAGGCCTCCTCAGACAACCATTTTGCCTTTTTGCATTTCTTTTTCTTGAGGATGGTCTTGATCACTGCCTCTTGTATAATGTCATGAACCTCCATCCATAGTTCTTCAGGCACTCTATCTATCAGATATAATCCCTTGAATCAATTTGTCATTTCCACTGTATAATCATTAAGGGATTTGATTTAGATCATATCTGAATGGTCCAGTGGTTTTTCCTACTTTCTTCAACTTAAGTCTGAATTTAACAATAAGGAGTTCATGATCTGAGCCACAGTCAGCTCCCGGTCTTGTTTTTGCTGACTATATAGAGCTTCTCCATCTTTGGCTGCAAAGAATATAATCAATCAGATTTTGGTATTGACCATCTGGTATATGTGTAGAGTCTTCTCCTGTGTTGTTGGAAGAGGGTGTTTGCTATGACCAGTACATTCTCTTAGCAAAACTGTATTAGCCTTTGCCCTGCTTCCTTTTGTACTCCAAGGCCAAGTTTGCCTGTTATTCAAGGTATCTCTTGACTTCCTGTTTTTGCATTCCAGTTCCCTACAATGAAGAGGACATCTTTTTTGGGTATTAGTTCTAGAAGGTCTTGTAGATCTTCATAGAACTGTTCAACATCAGCTTCTTCAGCATTACTGGGTAGGGCATAGACTTGGATTATCATAGTCATCTTTGTATCCTCTAAATGATGACAGTACTTGGCACCTAGTAGCAGTTAAAATGACTCGAGTGGATAAATGAAAGAATGAGGCAAAAAATCGGAACTTGCACTTTTCAGAAGAAACATGGGTCATCAATAAACCTTTGAAAAGAGGATGGACTTCTTGTGTCATCAAGAAATGCAAATTAAAATAAAAGAGATTCCGTTTATACCCATAAAGTATAAAAACTAGAGAAAAATCTAACAATATTAAGTGCTTTTAAAGATGTTGAACTGAAATGTGTATACACCAGTGGTAGGAGTACAAATTGGTGCAGTAAAATAAATGAAAAATAACTTATAATCTAGTAAAGTTGGAGGTTCTCATACCTAGCAACTCAAATCCTTGGGAGAAATCTTCACGTAAGCACCAGAGGATACATACTAGAATGTTCATAGTAGCACCATCATAATTGATCCAAACTGGAAGCAAGCTAAATATCCATCAAGAGTAGAAGAACTAGTTATGCGGCAGCGTGGATGAGAGAGGAGTTTGGGGAAGAATGGATACATGAATATGTATGGCTGAATTCCCTTGGCAGACATACCTGAAACTATCACAACACTGTCATCGGCTATGCTCCAACAGAAACTATAACAATATTGTTAATCACTATATTCCAGGAGAAAATAAAAAGGTAAAAAAAAAAAGAGTACAACATCTAGATACATTGTGGTATAGTCATTCAATGAACTACTACAGAGTAGTGAAAACAAATGAATCACAGCCTCTCTTATCAACATGAATTGCAGAAAAATACTGTATAATTCCAAAACCAAATCCAATACAGAATGTATCATTTCATATGAAGTTTTAAATGCTAAATGAAAACTATTGCTTAATGATATGTATATATACATGTGTGCTTAGTTGTCCAGTTGAGTCCGATTCTTTCTGACCCCATGGACTGTAGCCCGCCAGGCTCCTCTGTCCATGGGTTTTCTCAGGCAAGAATACTAGAGTGGGTGCCATTTCCTTTTCCAGGAGATCTTCCCCACCCAGGGTTCGAACCCAGGTTTGCTGCCTTGCAGCAGACTCTTTACCATCTGGGCCACCCAGGAAGCCCCACTGATAGGTACATGGATGGTAAACTATACATAAAAACAAGGTAGTGGGTATGCCTGGTTAATGGAGAAAACAGAGAAAGGATTCAGTGAGAGGCGCACAGGCACACAGGAGTCTTTCTAAGGACTGGCAGTGCTGATCTGGGAGGTGAGTGCACAAGTATTAATTCTCATTTGATTATTTATAACATATGTTACACTATTTTTTTCTATCAGTTCAATATTTAATTAAAATAAAAAGGAATGAATGATAATATTAGAATAAAGTCTTTGGGATAATGATATGAAAGCAATATTTATTTGACCAAAAATTCCACTCCTCTCTGTTGCTGTAGTTTTAAGTATTAACAGAAAAGTTAATACTTAAAGTAAAAAACTTAGTCAAGTATTAACAGAAAAGTTCTGGGAAGATTGAAAATTGTAAATGTGAAAATAAACCACAAGGTGGCGCCCTAGCCTCATGTGTTTCATTCAGACACATTTAATCCAAGTAATCCATACTTGGATCAGCGGGTAAAGAATCTGCCTGCATTGTGGGAGGAGCCTGGCAGCTATAGTCCAGGAGGTGGCAAAAGAGTCGAACACAAAAGTCAGACACGACTGAGCAGCTAGCACACACACACCCCCCATAGTTACTTTGAGAATGTTCAGTTCAGTCGCTCAGTCGTGTCCGACTCTTTGTGACCCCATGGACCGCAGCACTCCAGGCATCCCTCTCCATCACCAAACTCCCAGAGTTTACTCAAACTCATGTCCATTGAGTCAGTGATGCCATCCACCCATCTCATCCTCTATTGTCCCCTTCTCCTCCTGCCCTCAATCTTTCCCAGCATCAGGGTCTTTTCAAATGAGTCAGCTCTTCGCATCAGGTGGCCAAAGTACTGGCCAAAGTATTTAACTCTCCTCTTTCACTTTCATCAAGAGGCTCTTTAGTTCTTCTTCACTTTCTGCCTGAAGGGTGGTGTCATCTGCATATCTGAGGTTACTGATATTTCTCCCGGCAGTCTTGATTTCAGCTTGTGCTTCATCCAGCCCAGCGTTTCTCATGATGTACTCTTGCATATAAATTAAATAAGCGCAGTGACAATTTACAGCCCTGACTTACTTCTTTTCCTATTTGGAACCAGTTGAGAATGTTGGACCTGGTCAAAATCTAGAGTTTATTATATTCATAAGGAGCAACAGAAAGTTCTTTTAGCGTCTTTCATCTTGTTTCATCAAGTATGGGTGATTTTACCTGCATATATATTGTGCTATCAGATTAAAGTTTGGGGAAAACTATTCAGATAAACTCAGTGCAACAAGAATGCAGGTCTAGCGTATGCCATTTATTCACTTATTCTTCAGTCATGCATTTGTGTGTTCAGTTATTCATCCAATGTTACACGTATTTTTTGAGCTTCTCTTCTATACCAGACACAGGGCAAAGAGGCCCTGGAGACTTAATGGTGAACAAAACATGTTTGTGCTTAGTTGTTTAGTCATGTCCGACTCTTTTCGGCCCCATGTATGTAGCCCACCAGGCTCCTCTGTCCATGGGATTTTCCAGCAAGGACAGCGGAGTGGTTACCATTCTCTTCTCCAGGGCATCTTCCTGACCCAGGGATCAAACCAGCATCTCTGCATCTTCTGCAATGGCAGGCGGATTCTTTACCACTGTGCTACCTGCGAACATAGTCACTACTGTTTGCTTTCCGTGTGGTGGTGGAGACAGAGTAATCATATAGTAACAAATTTAAATCCCAACTCATACATTGGGTGAAGGGGAAGGATGTGGTTCAAGCCATTTCACAATATGGTTTTGAACCAACTGGAGCTGTTAAGAGGAGTGATCCATCTCTCAAGGTTTGAAAAGTAAGATAAGTTACCTAGGTAAGAAGGAGAGAAAAGAACATTCCGAGTAGAAGGAATATGTACAAGACCTCGTAGCAGGGGAGAGCAATGAGAAAAGGGCTGGAAAAAAGGCAGATGGCTGGGTGGTGAGTCAGAAGTAGCAGAGACGGGGCGTGTGTGTGTTTGCTAAGACGCGCCAGTCACATCGGACTCTCTGCAACCCTATGGACCGTAACTCGCCAGGATCCTCTGTCCACGGGATTCTCCAGGCAATAATACTGGAGTGGGCAGCCATGCCCTGCTCTAGAGAGGTAAGGAGAGGTCTAAAAAGTGGGTTGGGGTCGGATCTACATGGCCTCCTGGCCTGAGGTTAAGGATTTTGTCTTCATTCCAAGAGCAACAGGGCAGCATAGCAAAGAGGGTGCCAGCTGCTCAAAGCCCCTGCTCCGTTACTAGTGAGATAGCTTCATCAGTGTGTGTGACAGATTCTGCCTTAAGTGCTAGATGGTGGCACGACTCTGTTCACCTACGAGTGATTAGTTTTTCTATAGTGAAGGATGTTATTTATTTATTTACTTTTGGACCATGCAGCATGTGAGATCTAGTTACCCAACCAGGGATCAAACCTGTGCCCCCTGCATTGGGAGCGTGGAGTCTTAACCACTGAACCACCAGGGAAGTCCCCTCATTAAAAAACAGTAATACAATTTCAATCTCAGCTGTTAGATTTCAGATTTTTCTTTTAAAGAAACATGACTCCATCATATTTGTTTTGAACCAAACTAAAAACCATTGCTTTTGAAGACAGGAAATGTAAAGTGTACTTCTTAACAAATAAATAGGCCGATTCTGCACATCCACAACAGAATAAAAACCTTCGGCACCTAAAATATAAAAGGTATGAAAGAAAAGGTTTAGTTTATGATCATGTGTTAGAAATCAGGAGACCTGGGTTACATGACTGTGGGAAAAATTATCTAACTTGGCTGAGTCTCTGTATTTTTCACCCGGTAAATGAAGCACTGGTCTAAATTATGTTCTTCTAAGTCTGAAATTCTATCCACCTGTAAATACATTCAAAAATAAATATGTACACGCCACTAATTTAATGTAAAGGGAATAGGTCTCGGTGGCCTACCTGGGCACGTATTTGAATAAAGTTGTATGAATGGAGCCAAGTGAGACTTATTCTGGATCTTAAGACATTTTTCACAAAATACATTTGAATGAGCAACACTACTATTTATTGATAGTATACCATGTGCCAGGTCTTTAGTACAGTATCTCATTTAATCCTCAGAAAATCCTTGTGAGATAGGTGTTTCTTTCTTGGTTGGGGGGCATTGCACACAGCATACAGGATCTTAAGTTTCTCCACCAGGGACTGAACCCGCTCCCTGGAGTGGAATTACCAAGTTTTAACCACTGGACTGCCAGGGAAGCCCCAGATGCTGCTTTTTAAATCTTATTTTACTGATGAGGAAAAGCTGACACAGATACACTCATTTGTCCAAAGTCACACAGTCAATACATCTCAAGATCTGACTTCAGAACTCATCCTTTTAGTCATTATACTATGTACTCTACTCACTGAAGAGGTGAGATTTTTATGACTGACCAATATTGATAGAATAGAAAGAAACTGACTAGACTTATAAATATGGATTTCAAGTTATTAATAAGTGATCTGAGTAAGTACCAACATTTTAAATAAGCTGCTGCTGCTGCTACCGCTGCTAAGTCGCTTCAGTCGTGTCCGACTCTGTGCGACCCCATAGACGGCAGCCCAACAGGCTCCTCTGTCCCTGGGATTCTCCAGGCAAGAACACTAGAGTGGACTGCATTTCCTTCTCCAATGCAGGAAAGTGAAAAGTGAAAGTGAAGTCGCTCAGTCGTGTCTGACTCTTAGCGACCCCATGGGCTGTAGCCTACCAGGCTCCTCCATCCATGGGATTCTCCAGGCAAGAGTACTGGAATGGGTTGCCATTAACTTCTCCGTTAAATAAGCTGCTGCTGCTGCTAAGTCACTTCAGCCGTGTCCGACTCTGTGCGACCCCACAGACGGAAGCCCACCAGGCTCCCCCGTCCCTGGGATTCTCCAGGCAAGAACACTGGAGTGGGTTGCCATTTCCTTCTCCAGTTAAATAAGCTACCACATCTTAAAACTGCTTACTAGACTTAAGTAGTTAAACATATGGTAAACTGGATAGTGTTGTGAAGTGGCAGTGTCATTTAGCATATATGTTAGTATGTCTTTTCTGTATCAATCGGGGATTTGCCTACAGAAAACGGCTATGCTATACATTTAAACTTTCTGGTGGCGCTATGGTAAAGAAGCCACCTGCCAATGCAGGTAGAAATAAGAGACACAGGTTCAATCCCGGGGTCAGGAAGATACCCCAGAGGAGGGTATGACAACCCATTCCAGTGTTCTTGCCTGAAGAATCCCATGGACAGAGGAGCCTGCCAGGCTGCAGTCCATAGGATCGCACAGAGTCAGGTACAACTGAAAAAACTTTGCACTTTGCATACATACATTTAAAGGGAACATTAAACAAATAACTTTTATACTTCTCTGGCTTGTCATATCTTGAAAATAAACAGTACTGAATTTTGTTTATCCTTCTGTCTTAAGTTCCTGATACCCAAAGCAAGAAAGCTGGCTGCCGGACGTCAGAGTCTTGGGAACTGACTAAAGGCACTTACCCTGAGTTACTGCTCCTGTGTTGTTTTGTCTGTGGCTCCCGCTGCCGGGCACACTTGGGGTTTGAAGGTCACATCAAAGTTGGTAGACTGTGTTGAGAGACTTGGTCAGCATGAGCCAGATAATTCATGGGGTTATTGCTGAGACCTGTTCTGATAGTCAAGGTCAGGTGGTCCTTGGTGTTTAGGTAAGCCCACTTGGCGTAACACATATGCCTTAAGCCTGCTTAAAGCCTCAGCAATTGTGGACTCTTGGATATCTTTTGGGGGGTTTTCTGTACCTTGAAGGGGGACTCAGTGTCCCATCAAGCCTCTTTATTGTAGCAGTAAAGGATGTTGTCACCAGAGACAATGCTTGCCCGATGAGCTTGATAGTATCATGAGACAACAGTACCCTTATCTAACGTCATCGGGCTGTCTGTGGGTTTTGATGTTACCACCCTCAACCATTTGCACTATGCTGTGCTTATCTTTCTGCTGTCAGAAATATGTCCAAAAAACAAAATAAATTTGACAGTGGCTGCCTCTGAGACAAAAAAGTGGCTGGCTTAGTTCCTGTTTGGAAGGTGGCTGGTGACTGTGACTGAAAAATGTGTTATGACGATGCTGACATACGGTCTCTGTACCTCTGTGTTTTGCCCTCCTGACTGTGGCCACATCTCCATGGGAAGCCTATTTAAAGCAGCTGTCCTGGGACAGACTGGCTAGGATATGGGAAGACGACAGACTTTGCTGGCCCAGGAGAAAGTCTACACAAGCAGCTACATAAAGCTCTGGTCATGTTGTTTTGCTGGGGGGAAAAAAGTCTTTGGTTCTCTGCACTTAAGGGAAAAGGTTAAAAAAAAAAAAGCAACGAAAGACCTAGGAAGCAGGCAGAGTTTTGGTTTTATAATGTGGTAAATAATATTCAGCTCAACAATTCATAATCAGAACAGGCAGTATTAACTCAAAATACTCAGTTGTTTTAGGAATTTTTGAGCAATATAAAATTTATCATCCCATTTACACAAGTGAAACATTATGAATAATAGCCATTCTTTGCAAAATAGCTTTTCTTCCACATGAGAAAATTTGACTTTGTTTTCACTGCAATGAAAACACAAAATGACTGCAATGCAAGCTTAAGGCAAGAAACTTTAGAGTTAACTTGCCTCTTTCGGTCCCTTAAAAAAAAAAGCTTATGAGGCATTCTGTTACATGCATATTTCATTTCATATGCATAAATCTCTTCATTCCCACAGACTAACAGAATGACAACAGAGGTCAAGGATACAGAATATTCAGTTCTCAGAAGGCTGAGAATTTAGAGGCATATAAACATGTCTCTGGATAGAAGATTTTTGAAAAATCATACACATATAAACTGTTAACTGTTATAGAAAGCATGCTTAACAGCAGGTGGAAAATTTTAGGTTACTTAAAAAGCCCTTCCTGATAACAAGACTTGTTAAAGTGAGTGGATTACTGAGCAGGTCTTCATAGGCCACACAAAGAGCGTTGTTTTATGACATGATGGACTTGGAATGTATAAACATTCAGAATAATCCATCATTTTTCCTGCCACAAAAAAAAATCCCTTAACTTTTATTTCTAATGGAAGACAGGAATTTTTTTCAAATTCAATTCTCTCAGCTATTTAGTCACTACTTTGCCTCGCTTTTGTCAGCCACCTTGACTGAGATCATAGAATATTTTTTGATAGCTTTTACAGAGGGTAACTTCACTGATTAAGATAAGCAGTTTAAAATTTTAACTCTCAACCGCTTGACAGTTGAAAGTTAAAACCAGGGAACTGCCAAAATAATTTCCTTTTATGTTGCATTATTATAAAGTGCAGTTATTATTTTTTATCCTTTCATATACTAAACAGGAGAGAGAATAGTGATTTTTATGCTAATTTACTCATCTTTAGCTTAAAGTGATCTCAGGCAGGTTGAAACTTTTGGTTAGTCTGAATGAGTGAGTCCAAAAGTACTGCCAGAAGCTACTGCCTGGAGGTCAAAGGTATGGGCCTAAGAATCAGAGGCCTGGGCTGACTCACAGCTCAGACTGCTAGGTTTGACCTTGAAAATCAACCTCTTCTCCATTCCTAACACATAACGATAATAAGACTATCTCTTCTATAGGACACTTAACCAGGCTTCAATGAGGTAACAGATTTCAAGCACTTGACATGGAGCTTAGCACAGAAAATGGAACAGTATTAATAGTATTATGTCTTATATTTCTTTTTAGATTAGTGACTTACAGTGTGTTGTTGATTCTGTCAGTCTTAAAAGAGGACCTGACTCCCTGACCAGCCAACCCCATTCCAGTCTGTTCTTCTAAAGTTTGAAGAGGGGGAGAAAGTGCCACCTGGTACCTGAAGAACCATTTCCCATCTGCCTCTGACCTCTTGTACAAGACTGTCTATGGAAGCTACGGGACTTTTCTTCTTTTAAAGATATCTCATTCAAGTTCAAAGACTTATCCTTCATTCCAAAGAACACAAGCTATAGTCATAGTTTATGATGTCGTATTTGCTGTAATGCTTTGGTGTAGTTGCTAAAATATTCACAACTTCGGTTATTGCTTATATCTTAAAGGAATTACAAGGGGAAATCACACTCCTTTCTTCAGTAAAATGCAGAACTAGGAATAGTTCCATTGGGCAATAAAAACGTGAAAAGCTTAAAAAACTAGATCTATCTTTAGATCATTAAACCATTACAAGGTCAATTCAGATTCTTTGATTTGACTAAGACCCTTGCTGATATTTTTAAAGTAAGCTAAATCCCCCACGTTTTAATCTATGTACATTTCTAGCCACAGATCTTTAAAATCACATTTGAATATATTATTATTCTATCACCTCAAATACAAGATGCAATTTTTAAAAATTTCACAAAATTATGTTGTGGTGCTACTTTAGTGTACTTTGTAATTGATGGAGTCTTAGACTTACAGAGATGAAATTCTAAAATCATCTTGCTTTGTGATTACTCTTACCTTGCATTAATTATTGGTAAAAGGGACAAGTTAAATATATAATAAGAAAGATAATTTAAAAGGCATCTTTAAGACTGAGGATACATTTGTACATGTGGATTATAAGCCAACAGTCTAGTTAATATTTGGACTCTATGTTTAAATATTACTTTAAAAGTCCCTTAGACTTCTCCAAATGATAGGAAATATCGTATTTGTAATTGCAAAAGATCCCAAGGAGAGAAAGAGCCTCCCCAGCTAGTTTCTAGAAACCCCTTTCCTCATTTTCAGGGCACCTGTTTCTTTTGAGGGTCCCTGTGAATAGCTAGGGTGGCAGTCGTACCCACCACTGTCAGGCTGCAAGATCACACAGCATTAGAAAGTGAGTCTACATAGCACAACGCTGGGCACACGGGAGCTATTCAATAAATGCTTTCTGGTTCACTGATGTGAAATACAAAACTGGGCTCTAATTAGTCACACATATAGCTTTCATCATCTGGGGAAAACAAAATTTCTAAAAATGTCCTTTTTTTTTCATTTTTCTTCCCCCATCAAAAATCCTTTGAGTTAACTTTGGGACCAACTTTTACCCAACTAAAAGCCACCAATAAATCAAACCCTAAAAGTTCTTTTTCCCTTAAACTTTAAAAACTTTTTTTTTTACTATTTTGGTAGTGAATGCTGAAAATTCCCACCCTTAAATGCAGAACACTGCTTTTACAGAACACTGAATCAGAGAGGGAAAACTCAATGATAAAGTTAATAGAATGAAATACGATGTAAAACTGAAGATGTAAAACACTGATCAAGAACCAATGAAATTTAAATGATTGAAATTACTAACAATTATCTTTAGGAATACTGACAACCCTCAGCAATTATGTAACATGTTGGCTGGCAAATATTTTAATCAACTAAACCGAAAAATAATAACCAATATCTAACTGGAAAGAAAACAGCATAAGGAAGAAAAAACAGGAAGAGAAAAAGATGAAAGAAGGAAGAGAGGATTTACTTTCAATATTTAATTCAAATTTTTAAAAATCCTGATCACTAAAAGTTTACAATCTACAAAAAGTTATTTGAATGCTGTCATTACAACAGGCACAGAATCAACTATTAGATCCTAAATCAAAATTATTTCTATGCCTGTTATCCACAAATCATGATCAAGAAACAAACTCCAAATACCACTAAACCCATTTTGTTGTTACCTAATCCCATCAGAGCTAACTGGCATAAAATAACCACAGAGCTTACAGACAAGGAACAAAGGTGATCTGTTTTGGCTCATTTTTTTCACCCACTTACAGAAAGGAAAAATAAATAAACTATATGCTTGATTTTTCAAAATAAAATTATTTAAGAGGTCTCCCACTTTTTACTTTAACTCTAAGCATAAGTGAATAAGAACATTAAAAAATTCTTCCCATGTTTGGCCCAATAGCTTCAGAAACTCTGAGATAGTCTAGTTTAGGCTTCATTGACGGAGGGATCCCTGCATAGCTTCTATAGCATCAAAAGAATCTTGAGGTAGGTACAGAGGATTTATCAACATATATATATATATATATATATATACACCTATCATGAATGCATGTGATGTTTTAAAAACACTCTATAAATATTTGAGTTACAAAACATATGACACAAACTTATTACCCTACGTTCAGTATACTATTATTTGACGTTTTGGTATTTGCACTTTTCCAAGAACTATGCTAAAAATAAAAGGCAGAGGAAACCAATCACTTCTTGCCTCCAAATGGTGTCATACTCACCTATACTTAATTGATTTACAAACTCAAATACCCGTTATTTTCAAGGCTGTGAATTATACCAAATGACTTAGAAAAAGAAAAGCCAAGGCTTAATTTGTTAGTGAAACAAGGCCTTTCTTTAAATTCCTGTAAACTTTCATTCTGCAAAGCAACTCATCCACATTAAAATGGTCAAAAAGGACTTCATTTAATTAGTGATATGTAGACTTTTGCATAGAAAAAGGTTACAAAGTAATGCATAGAAGACTAGGTACAGTAATTTTTAAAAGTATAATTTTGCATAATGTCTAACATTCTCATATGTTTATTGCTTTCTCCACACAGCAGAGAAATGAAGTGCATAATAATACATGCTGTGTCTTTGTCTTTCAAACATAAAATCTCATGTGCTCAATTTCAAAGTATTAAGAGATTATTTTGTCGTTAAACAAAACAAAAACAACAAAACCAAAACACATTATGTAGCACTAGTCTAGGCATGGACAAAAATAATTTATGTACATCCCACTGAATACATTCATCTTGATTTGGGATCAAATGCAATCACAAGCTTGACAAAGGACGTTTAAAAATCGTGGCTTTTCTCTAACCATCATTCTCTCCCTGCCTCATCACTTCCAGAAATGCAACTTCTCTCCAAAAGGTGACAGATTTTACATGTTATTGGGATGAAATCAAGAAGATAAATATGTAAAAACTGTCCAAATGGTACAGAATAAATTAAACTTTTACAACTGGAGAGTTTTCAAGTTGGCATGAGTCAGATAGCCTCTGGGGGCACATAGTAAGCAACTGCTTCTAGGTGCACTCTATAAATGCATGGTTTATATAAAGAAGCACCACGTTTTGAGTCATGAAAGAAAATGCCTGGGGGTTTGCAGGCAGGGCAGAAATGCTTGTTAATCTGAGCATTTATGTAATAATTGCTTACACTAATGCATTGCTAAATGTCACCACTTGGCAAGTCTGTACAAAGAAAGCAAACTAAGATAAAACTAGGACTTTCAACTTGAAAATTATTTTCATCAATCCTTTTGGCCAATAAAAACCTGCTGGTTTCAACAGAGTGCTCTTCTCTTGTACTGTACTAAAGTATCTGCAGCCTAATGCAGGACTTCTGTCCCTTATCCTTTCTTAACCCAACCGCTACATTCTTCTTTACTTGTGCAATGTTGTTTGTTCAAAAGAAAACTTTACTAGCTCAGGCACTTATGAAACACAAATATTTTTTCCCATCTAGTTTCAACAGAATTGAGTCAGGTCATTTTTCTTCCCCAATTCACACATCCTGATGCACTGCTGGATGGTATGGTCCGTATATTTTTCAGGAAACTTCTAAATGGAAACAAGTGTGAAGTTTTCAAAAGTTGCTGATGTCAAGTTACCAAATTGCCTTAAACCAAAACAGAGGGAAAAAAGATAATACCACATTTCCACTTGTGAGGTTTGTGTCTCAAACAGCTTGACTGTTGCTTTGGGGGTTTGCAGACATCTCTATGGCTACTTCCAGGGTTGCAGAGGTTTGAAGCTGACTCGGAAATGAAAGACATTCAGTTGCTACTGCGAGGAGTTCCGTGAAAACTTAAAAAGCTCCTACTTCAGTGCCCCAGGGTCGATAAGGTTTACTGTTTGTTCCACTGCCCGTCTGCTGAGGGCTGGACGTGGCTGATACCGACAAGGGCGGGCTGATGGCTGTGGCAGCTGCCACGGCGGCGGCTGCGTTTGGGGGGAGCATGGGGAAGGCCCCAGCGAAGGACAGAGGGAAGCTGTGCGCAGCTGCGGTGGCCGCCGCCGCGGCCGCGTGGACAGTGGCGGAGAGGGACAGCAGGGAAGTGGAGAGAGGCGGCACGCAGGGGGCGGCGCTGCCCGTCGAGGGCATCCGCAGGCCGGAATCCGCGTGGGCGAACGTGGCGGTGAGGAGGGCCGAGCCGTGGGCAGGGGGCACTTCCGAAGCGGTGGACAGGCGACAGGGCGTGGACTCCGAGGCGTGGAGCCCGCTGGGCTGCAGCAGGGCCGCCGGGAGGTGGTGGAAGGCCGCCGCCCAGTGGTGCGGGTGCAGCGGGTGGTGGTGGTGGGCCAGCGAGGAGGTCACGGCCGCCGCCTCCCGCTGCGAGGCGCACGAGCTGAGATGCGTGACCAGGCGCACGCGCAGCGGGTCGGAGGAGTCCAGGCCCTCCACGGAGCCCAGGTACCGCGCCACTTCCGTCAGGCACTCCCGGAATCCAATGCTCATGAAGTCCATGGCAAGGGCGTGCGCGTCAAAGTAGCCTACAAGGGGGTTGGAGCACAGTGCGGGCCAGGAGAGACAGCGAGGGAGACAGAACGATAACCATTACGAAGGGTAACCACCGACTACGTTGCACCCTCTCCTTCAGAGATTTAAGTACAACTAGCGATCCTTTCTGAAGATGCTGCCAGCTATTTATGGCCGTAAGTTTTGCAGACGTTAAGAAAGTGTACTTTGCAATTCACATGTGTGACAATTCTGGTAGTGCTATACACTATAGCTGTTCTTGCAACCAAATATCACAGTGGGGAGAAAAATTAAGAACATCTGTGTTTCAAACACTTCCAGAAAAACAAAAAAATAGTGTGTCTTTTGTATGGTGGCAGTGAAATTCTCTAGTAAACTTCTACAGCGGTATTACAGAGGACCAGTCTCTCGGTCTCTGTCACATGAGTTAGAGATTAAAGGGTTTATCGGAAACATCCTCACTCCCTTGGCATTTGTAGCAGAGATGTGAAAAGCATTCAAGCAGATTGTTAGAAATGTGCTAGAACTGCTTAATAAAGTCATACATGCTTCGTGGCCCATGGTGCTTTTTTTTTTTAATCAACAAAATGAAAACGCCATTTTTTGTAGGAAAAAATTTAAAGAAAGCAAAATGATTTTTTAAAATGTGGTACTAATTTGAAGGTCGGATTTTTCTATCAGGTGATGGACAGGGAGGCCTGGTGTGCTGTGATTCATGGGGTCCCAAAGAGTCGGACACGACTGAGCGACTGAACTGAACTGAACTGAATATGAGGCTCCTTGGCTGACATGAGGTTACTATAACTCCTAGTCTTCCTGAAGCTCAAATATAAATTTCTTTCATTGGTTAGCTTAGTTTAAGTTTTTTCTGGCATTTATTCAAGAAAAAAAATGTATGTTAATTATGTCAGTGTGTATGCATGTACCCCTACACATAAGGTTATTATCATAAAAATGGCTAAAGTCCATCACATTCATGAGGATCTCTTTTTCTCCAAAGATAATACATTAGAATAGAAAATAATAACATCTGACTAGTATCAGTGCCAATTTAGGGTACTGATAATAATCAGAGATTTGGGGAAATGTCACCACTTTGAATTAGTTACCTCTAGTATGTACAAACATATCCTTCCCAGATTTTTTTTTTTTCTCATTTGCAAGTTTTTTTTAAAAACAATTTTCAAATTAAAATTTAGTCTACTCACTTTGGGGATGTGTGTATATATAAATGACAAATATCACATTCAAACAAGGTTATTTTCATCTATTTTATAGATCAAAGTATTACCTGTTTCATTTATCATCTATTAACATTTAAACTAACTTATTCTATAGTTTGACTTTGGAAAAATAGTAGTCACAGCCTTCAAAGTCCAAGAGCTAGAATTCCAACAGAAACTTGGAAGTCCCAAAAAAGAAATCTGGGGAATAATATATACATTAAGATAGGTAACAGCACAAAGCTGAAATAAGACAATATTATGAAATGTGGACGATAGCAACACGTTATCATCCCAGGCCTGCAGCACAGTTAGCAATAAAGCTCCTGACATTAGGAGGTAAAGTTCTTCCTGAAGAAGATTCCCCCAAAGAAAGATTTCACATTAAGTGTCCTTAGGGTTCTCTGTAAGGCTTTGCAGACTTTTGACTTCCATGAGAGAAGGGAGGTAATCATCAGAGTAGACAGAGTCCAGAAACCCAGAGGGATCTAGAAATTTCGGTTACTCTAAATCTTCTCTAGAAACTACTGCCTTAGCAAAACAGACTAAAGAACAGATCAAAAGAATTGAACCCCAAGAGCTTCCAAGCATTTTCATGACTAGGCACAAAGTAATTGAAATTGGTGATTTGCTGGCTATATGTTGTTGCACATGGCTGAGTTCTCTATTGCATCTTAAGGCATATAAATTATATAATTCCTATTCTACTGCTGAATGCAGAGGGAAACCATGATGAGCAGCTGTTTCCTGTGACTGGCTCTTGGGCCAATAATAATAGCAGAGGGGTCCACACTACTGCCATCACTGCTCTATGGCCTTTAAGTGAGTAAACTCACAACAACATTGTGAAGTAAACACTCTCACTGTCCTCACTTTATAGATGAAGAAACTGAGCTTCAGAGAAGGTTAGTAACTTATCCAGGGTCACAGAGCTTAAAAAAAAAAAAATAGCAGAGCCAGGATTTGAAACCAGGCAACCTAATCGCAGAGTCTCTGCCCTTCGCCAGTACATTCTGAGGCCCCATAGTTGCTGGGAGTCTAACAACTTGTGCCCACACTGCCAGCTCCCCTCCCCGCAAGGCCCACACATTCTCTGCTGAGGTGACCTCTCTAATGACCGGGCAGCCAGACGACTTGTATGGAACTTGCTCGCAAATGTCTGTTCACAGACTATTTTGGGACGGATTTTAGGACCATTCAGGTAGCTGAGAATAGCAACCAAGATGGAACTCCGTTTTTATACTAAGGCATAAGAACAATATTACTCTTTAGAAGTATAGCTCATGCCAACTATTTGAAACGCTGATAAAAATTCTTAGCTTTACAGCTAACAGTGCCAAGAGAGGTAAAGCAATCAAACAGCTTTCCCCTGTAGCATCTCTAAGTCAATTGGTCTCCTAATATCTTGAGGGAGCACATGTAGAGACAGAATCATGGGGCTGCGGGAACCCTTGAGAATTCAGTGCTGCTGGTACAGGCCTCCCCGTGGAGCTCAGCACCTCTGTCTCAGTTTAAAGGTGGGGGCAGTGGCTAAGCTGGGCTAGATAACTGGCATCTACAATTTCATCCAGTTCTCTATTATGTAAGAATATTTGCATGCTTTGCGGAGGGTTACATTTTAATGAGAAGAAATCACAATTCCAAACCCATTCAGTATGTTTATTCATGCAGGATGGTTCCTTGACCAGGGACAACAGAGGGTAAGTCACACTGGGCTTGAGGGCATCCCTTTACCATAATCACCCTCCACCTGACACAGGTAGAAAGATGGTGATGCTCAGAGCTGATGTTCCACAGGTCCTCAGCTGGAGTTAAATACTGAAATACTTGGGCACCAATTGGTAAACAGCTATTTCTCTCCAGTGCCCTGCTTCTGCCCTGATCTAGGGGAAACTCTGGTGCTCTGCACTAAAAGGCTAATGCTGAACAGAGAGAAGCCTCTAGGGTGTAGCTGCAGGGCTTAGTTTTTCTGGTACCCTCTCCTCAGCCAGTTATCAAATATACGAACTAGCACCCTTGGGTAAGACGAATACTGAAGGCCTTCTTGAGGGTGAAAAAGATACAATGGGCAAAATCAAGTCTGAGTGATATGTGAGAAGTAAGATAATGAAATCTGAATGAATCAGCGTTCAGGATCTCAAGTCCATTTATACCATGAAGTGAGGGTCCATCCCTGAGACCCCTGTACTATTCTTCCCTAAATCACTATCTGGTACAAAAGACATCTCTCCGTGGCACTGGGCCAGGGCACCTGCTCCTGTTTGCTCTCTGCAGGAATGACTGTTCCATCAGTGGTTTCCAGGTCAGAGATTCACTACCTAAACTTCAAATGCGCTGTGTGGTCTAAATCCAAGACCAATCAGACTCTGAAAACAACAATGAAAATTCACTTCTTTTGGAATAGGTGCATGATACTGAATCCCAGCCTTGATTTAATGGGTGGAGAGGAGGACGGTGGGGGAGGAAAAGAAGAAGAGAAAAAGATTGCCTCTAACCTCCTGTTTATGTTTGGATGTTTGCGTGTTTGTTTTGTCTTTGGTACAAATTCCAGCATGCACTTCTGAAAGTCCCAAACAAATCTCGGACCAGGCTGCTGTGAATGAAGCCTTACTCCCACAGTACTATGAAAGCAAACACAAGCCCAGGGTCAAGTGCTTCTTTTGTTCCAGAAGTTCTTTCCCACGAGTTCAATCCTGCCATTAGCATTGATTTCCACGGCTTTAATCTGGGACCTCCTATCTCAGCTTGTTAAAGAACTGTTCAACTATGACTTCCTTACAATCTTAAGGAGAAAAAAAAGAAAAGAGAAAGGCAGAAAGCGGGGTGGAATGAAGTCACCGCCTTACCTTTACCCCCGGTTGCCTGCAGCATCTTTAAGTGATCTACTGTCATTTGAAGTATTTCAGCTTTTTCTAACTTTGCAGATCCCTGAATAAACAAATAATGAAGTCTCATAAATCCTATGGAAACAAATTTGGAACAATTTATCCTGAATGTTCATTTTCCCTCCCACTAAGGAATTCTCAGTTTAATTTTTTCAACCAGAAAAAAAATCTGAACTCCTTCCAAATTTCACATGAAGACACTAATTATGTCACACCTAGTGACAGATATTTGCCATTTTAACTCTTAAAGAATAAAAGGCGTGATAAGTAATTTTTAATCACAAAAACAATTACACTCCAAGATCACTCCACCCAAACTATTACAACTGCAAAATTCTCAAACTTTGCATCAATCTCTGCCCTGGTTAATAATATACTTTATTAAGCGATATATAATAGTCTTTCCTGGTGGCTCAGACGGTAAAGAATCAACCTGCAATATGGGAGACCCGGGTTTGATTCCTGGGTGGGGCAGATCCCCTGGAGGAGGGCATGGCTACCCACTCCAGTATCTTTGCCTAGAGAATTCCATGGACAGAGGAGCCTGGCGAGCTACAGTTGATGGGGTCACAGAGTTGGACACAACTGAGCAACTAACACTATAGGGCAACTGACACTTAAGTCTGGATCAGTTGAATCCAACTCTGGAGGAAAAGGAGATAGGATCTCAGCAAATTATTGTTAAAAGCATATTTTTCAAAAATAGAATTCTAAGGTGCCTTTAAGGTAATTCATACTACACTACTGTAAGTAGAACCAAAAGTGCAAAAGGGAGACTTTCAAAGTTTTTTTTCCTCCAATAACTACCAGCAGGTGTCACTGTAAATTCCAAGATCATAAACAAGGAAGCATAATCTACCTCTTTATCTAGTAAGCATCAAAAATGCTTAAGGATATCTGAACGCTTTAAAACGGCTCTTAATAAAACTGTCTTGGAAATATATTTTATGCCCATTCCCCCATTTTAAGGCACCTCTGGAAACCAACTGGAACACAAATGTGCCACTTGAAGCTGTCTCAGAGGGCTGTGGGTGGCTTCTAATTTCTTGGAAGAGCTAAATAATTAAATCAGTATGTTTTCTTGAAAAGGAAACTGAAGTTTATTTCAGGTTCCTATGCTTTACTTGTTTTGTGAAAATTGTCAGCACCAAGTGCATGGTGAGAGTGCCAGAGTTATTTAAACTGCTCAAAAGAACACTCTTCTAATCATATTGTGACACAGCCAGCTCACCAGGGTTGGTCGCCAAGCTCAGCAAATGGGAAAGCCTGTGTTTATGGTAACTAACTGCCAAACTACTGAGGTCTGCTTTTAAGGTTTAAGTCGACAGTTAAGGGGGGGAAAAATCTAACAACCCTCCCTCCTTCCCCCAAAATCACTGAACTGTTCCTCATAACTGTCGACATTTCAGTACTGAAAGTAAAAAATGTCATTGATTACTGCTATTTTCATTTTCAGCGTGTTGTGGGAAATGCTACTAATCAAAACTACAACTTGCCCATTATATTTAGCTTATCAGTTTTAGCATACAGAGTGGGTGCCTTTTTTCTTTTAAAAATGTATAATCAATAACATACGACACCTTGTACTTCTGTCCATGTTCAATTTTTCGTGAAGATGAACAGAAGTTTCAGTGAAAGTGACTAATAACAAAACTGTAGTTTCTGGATAATTTCCAAGGACTTTGTGGGGCTTGCTTTATAATGTTTGTGGTTCATGAAACAACAAAGTGGAATAAACAAACAATGGATGTCTTATGTCCTATTTGAAGTTAATTGAAAGTATAACATCTTCAACAAGGGTATGATGCCATGCTGTTTGAAAGATGCTGTTAAAAATCTGAACGTCAACCATGGAGGCCGAGGGAAAACCACAACTTTTCCAAAATGACAGAGGAAGATTTAAACATTTGGCTTCCTACTTTATCAAGTGTGCAAAATATCTTTTCCTTTTTCTTTCTTTTTTTTGGTAAAGAAACACTTGAATTCTGAAAAGGGGAATTTATGGCCAGTTTGACTTTTACCAAACTTTCACAAATATGCTTCAAAATAAACATGATTCTATTAACCCAGGGATTAAAAATGAAACCAAGTGGTTTGGTAAATAAATTTTGTTAGTACTATTATTTAGGAAATAGAACGAGAGATGTTACTTCCTTGGCTTTGGCTTTTTTTTTTTTTTTAATAAAAAGCTTACTTAAAAGAATAGCTAAAAATAGTTTGAGACAAAAAATGAAATTTCACATAGATATCTTTTTTGTTTTTGTTTAAGAAGTCTACTACATACAGCTCGGTTTTAAACCACTACTGGTATTCATAGAAAGAACAGAGAAAGCATGAACATGTTACCCTGAAGGGGAAAATAAGCTAGAGAATGGAAATGTTTTTCAACTTCATGATGGATTATGTTTTTAATAGTTTTGCCACAACAAAGCATTTTATTGAAATAGCTGCTGTGTGCCAGATCAGGGCACATACACCATTATTTTAATGAGCTTTAACAAGAACCCACATTCCCAGATGAGAGAATCAGATTTTTTGAGCTCTTTAGTGGGATGGTCAGGGGTGGGGGCAGCTTACTTGTTTTTCAAAAGCGGTTGGCACCAGTCGTCTCAATTCAGATAAACTGTTATTTATCCGATCTCGACGCCTTTTCTCTATTATCTATCCCCAAAAAGCAAAACAACAACAAAAATTTATGAATACACAGATGATAAAATGATTCATAATGGAAAAATACAACTGCTACACGTTAGGCAGGATTACAGGAAACGAAAAAAATTAAGAATCACATACCCCTCTCCTTTTCTTTCTTGCCATAATCTGAGATGTTGTTGTTGGCGAATTCGACCTAATCACAGAACTAGTACTTTGCCTACAAGATAAGAAGAGTTTGTCAGGTGCTGTATGAACATAACAACTGTTTCTTCTGGGTGCTTGAAGGCACCCACGAAATAATTCAGAGAGAGAGCATAGTTCAGATCAGTGTTATTTTATTCTTAATTCTTAACAAACTTTGTTTTCAGCCCTTTCATATCTTTTCAGGAAAGAATCACGCCATTTTTTCTTTTAATGAGTAATCCAGATGCCAAATCTACTGGCAGAAATCATCTCTAAAGTTTTATTGGTCTCCCAATGAAATAATTATGGGCAGTCAGGGTGAGAAGTTAGATATTAGTACTTCCTAGTTCCACTCATAAATGTTTCTTAAAAGTCAGCTAATCTCTAATAGCATCCCTCCTCCTCCCTGAGGTCAGAACAACTAAACAAAGCAATGCTATTGTAAAATAAAGACCATGTTTAGCAGTATTATCAAACAGATATATAGTCACCGTATGTCAAACTGCTGTCCCTAGATGCAGTCTTTCAGATAAACAGAAGTTACTATTTCAAAACTCCAATTAGTCATACAGGAAAAAAAAAAAAAGACAAATTCAATGTTTTCTGTGTCAATTTTCCAAAAGAATGACCCCAAATTAACTATGCCACCAATAGAAAAATTAAAATTAGATCAACTATTAGGTAAATATTTTACTTTGAAAATGGAACTCTGGGTGAGTATCCCTCAGCCTTCAATGTAAGCTTAAAACTCTGAGTTGTAACCCATCTTGAGTTTGCTAATAAAATACTTTGTATCAAAAATTCAATCAAATCACTACAATGTCACATAATTTTTTATGATACATTCTAGTTGGTAACTGTTTCTCTTCATAACTCATGGATACTCTGCTTTTTCATGTTCTCAAATTCTCCAGGTTCCTGTTATTTGTTCTTTCATTTTAGAAATGTTGCACACACCAGGTTCTTATTACCTCACCTTCTCACTTCTGGATCTTATTTCTGAATCAACTGTTCCTCTCATTCCCACCCCTTCTCAACTGGTTTCACCTTTCACACGTCTTTTGTTTTTCAGATCTCTTTTTTTTTTAAGATGACACAACAACACTTTAATAATTATAAGATACTTTGGAAACAATATTTCAAGTAAATATCTTTGCTTCTGCTGATTCCAAGCTAAGGTCTGTACATGTTAGAATAATATTGAAAGAAAACTAGTTTTCCAAAGGTACAAAGAATTTTACTCTTGAGTGACAGCTGCAGATAAATAATTAAGGTGCTTCTGGGGATGCCAATTAGAAGCAATTATCATTTGACCCGCCTTGGCACTAAAACGCCTCCATAACCTCTGTCACTGCAGAATGGAGGTCTGGTTTCTGTGATCACGACCCCGATCTTTTCCAGACTTAGGAATAAGTAGTAAGAGAGAAGATGCCCGAAAGACTTGTCACTCACACCTCCGTCAACCAAATTACACTCGACCAACCTGGAAATCTCAACCTACTTAGCCTTGCCGTAGCAAATTGCTTTAATTTCTCCAAAAAGCAAGTCATCTTTTAAAAATTAAAACAATCTTTCCCCCCCACCTCTCTCCTCCTGGCCCATTTTGAAAGTGCTCCCCAATGCAGTTTCGGTGGCGGGGGCGTCGCGGGTCGCCCGGACGTGCCAGTCCGCGTGCCCAGCGCTGACAGCCGGGGGACCCTGCACACCTCCAGCCGCGTCCCCCGTCTTCTCGCCCCACCCCTCGAGTGCAAACCCACATGCCTCGCCCCACCCCAACACGCGCTCCGCGAGCGCCCACCACTCAGAAGCATTCCAGGCAAAACTTTCCCCCGCTCGGCTAGAAGGCGGCGGCGAAGAACCTCGGGACGTCCAAAGAGCCACTGGCACACAAAGCTCCCGATGCCTCGCGCTCCGGACAGCTCCCGCCCAGCCCGCGCTCACCCCGAGTAATTGTTCTCGCTCCCCACGTCGATGGTCTCGTCCATGTCGCTCTCAGAGGTCGTCTCCTCGCAAGGGCGCTTCATCGCGGAGAAGACCGCGCGGGGCGCAGCCGGGCCGGAGCCGCGGACGCCGAGCGGGACGCAGCGCCCTCCCTGCCTGCCTCCTCCCGCCCGCCCTCCCTGGGCCCCGGCAGGCGCGGCTCCGGCGGCGGCGCGGTCGGCTCCTCGCGGCTCTTTCCCACGCCGCAGCCCAGCTCGGCCGCAAGAGCCGGCGCCGGCCACGCCTCCCTCCCCGCGCGGGCGGGGCCCCCTCGCCCGCCACCCGCGCGCAGGCCCCCGCCCGCTCCGCCGGGCACCGCCTCCCCGGGGCCTGCGTGGCCTGGGATTGGCTGAGGCGGAGGGGCGGGGCCGCGCGGGCCAATGCGGGCCGCGCAGCTCGGGCTCGAGGCGTGGGAACGCCGCAGCGCCTCGGCGGCCCGGGAGCTGAGCGCGGGTTGGGAGGCGCCGCGGCGAGCGGGAGCGCGAAGTTGCTAACCCTAGATAGGGAGGCGCGCGGACGTGGGCACGGGCGCCGGCGCGGGCGCGGCGGGGGCGGGCCGGAGAGGGGCGGGCTCTGGACCTCGGGTTTTGGCGCTCCTCCGCACCCCGCCGTCTGCCCGTGAAGTTTCAGCCCTGTGTTTAAAGAATAACCCCAAGCGCGTGGCTGAGTGTGAGCGAACGTGTGTGACGTCGGGAGGCGCCGTGGCTTAACCGAACCGCCCTACTCGACTGTCCCTTGTCTGGACCAAAACTGCTGACTGATTGACCCTGGCGGTCACATTTGCCCTCTGGGGTTTTTGGAAACCCTAAATCAAAGTTGCTTTTCTCCCTGGCAACTCGCACGGCTGCTTCCGCGGCCTCTGGGCCGAGAACAGATAAGGACGCGAGTTTCCCCGACCAGGTACTTAAAACCGCTGGTGGTCGGAGGGTCTGAGAGGCCACCAAACGATTTTCGATTTGCTCTGAATCAGTTCTTTCCATTTGGCCACCCGGGCTGTAGGTTGTAGATAATAGATCCCGCTGAGTAGACCTTGGGTCGGAGTTGTGTCTACTCTGGTGACAGGAAGGACAAATCAATGGTGCGGGTATTTTAGGACACAAATTTAGTAGTTTTTTCAGGTTCGAGTTTTTCGGGCTTAGATGATCCAGATAATTGCAATTCTCCACAGTCTCTGGTTTGGGTAGTCACAGCGGTAGAGTTAATTAGAATACCTACGTGAAAGAAAAGAAGAAAAATCGGGCTTGGAAACTTGTTTTATAAAAGACGAATTCGTGTCCAGTTTTTTTGTGCAGTGGACAGCGTGGGTTGTATACCATTCTAGATGTGCCCTCAAAACACGTTTTCAAGCTGCTCTTTCTCTCCATGATCTGAAGTAGTATCTTTGGAACCGGCGGCTACGCGGCTGTGTCTGCGAGGGCAGCCGGAGTCGGTTTGCCCGCCCCGGGGCCGCGGTACCGGGAGGCTTGCGCCGGGTCGGTCGGGGTCAAGCCGAGACTGCAGTCATCGCGTCCGGGCAGCTGTGCTAAGTGCGGAAAAGCCTCTGAGAAAGAGGCGTCAATCAATCGCCAGAAGCCTGCGCCACGGCGGGATTCTTATTTTTCTGGGGATCTGCTTAGGGTGTCCCTCTCACATTGCATTCTCTCTCCTCACACAAGACCGGCGCGGGGCGGGGAAGAGAAAAGGAAGGGCCGCGACTTGAGAAGGCCGAGCCCGGGCGGGAGCTGGGCAGGCGGGGAGCGAGAAGGACCTGCAGTCCGTGGGTTAAGCCCTCGTTAAACCACAAAACCCCTTCCCCACAAGCCCTCGTCTCTTTTGTGCGGTCCCCACCGCGGCGCCTGCAATAACCGTGTGAACAGAAACCCGAAACGTTCCATTCTGACTTCTGAAACTTAACACCCGGCAAAGCACACAGTCTCGGGGAGGTGTGGGGTGGAGGGGGCAGGCCGGGCGGGGCCTGATGGGGCTGGACCGGGTCAACTCGGGGCCGCGGGGGACGGTGACCCCCCAGCTCGGCTGTGGGCTTCTGTTCTGTGCGGGTCTCCCGGCCTTTGCTTCGCTGCCGCTCGGCTGCCCGAGCCCGCTGCGGGGAGCCGAGCGGACTCGCGTCCCTCCGGCTCCGACCTCCCCCGACGCCACTCGGCTCCCGGTCCTCCAAAGCCCCTCTAGGATGAGCGGGTGTGCGCGGGTGGCCAATCGCTCCTCCCCGGCGGGTGCGCCCGAATCCAGTCTGCACAGGCCACTGGGGCACACATCCTCTCCGACCTGCGAACTCAGCCTTCGCAAGCTTCAGCGAAGGCTGCGCATTTTTCTCAAAGTGAATGCCTACAGGTGCCATTAACCTTGCCCACGCGATCAAATTAGCCGGGGCTTCCAAACGCCCGGGGGGCAAAATCGTCATTGAAAAAAAAAGTTCTTTCTCTCTATACGGCTGCATTTAATTATAATAATTGCGAAAAATTGCAAAGAGGGAAATGACTGACTTGCAATAAAGTTGCAACTGGTTAAAGTTTTTCCGTATTTGTCTTTGAAGACTTAACCACTGTACCCATGTTATAAAGAAAACTATGGCAAGGACGTTCGAAATGCACACGCGGATTTAATGTCACTTAGAAATACTTTTAAAACCAAAGAGGGTCGTGTTTTAAAAGCGTTTGGAACAGTGTCTGGTATATGGTACGCGCTGTATACATCTGCTAAATAAACATGAATGCTTAAGGCAAAAGACCTCGGCGTTTTGCACATGATCAAATTAATAATATGATCACTTATTTGCAACATACTTAATCGTAATTAGGCAGCAAGAGATTTTTCAATTAGGTCTTTTATTCCCCTTAAGTATCCTATTTGCCTATCCCCTAGTTAGGCGCCCTAACACTGAAAGAGCTTCTCGGGTCAGAGGAAGAAACAGAGATGCCTTAAAACACACTTAAAAACGGTGAATTGTCGCGAGTCGGGAGGTGGCGGGGAGCGGGCCAAGGTGTAGGGGTGGCGTCTTCGGAGAGAAAGAAAAAAGAATGAGAAAACCGCGGAATTTCAAGCCTCATCGCTCCTCAGCGACATCCTTTTCAGCGAAAGTTGGTTAAAGGCTTAGTTAAGAACCCCGGCAGAAGAAAAGATGTCCGCGCGCAGAGCAAACTGCAGTTCGTTCCTTTTCAAAGATTTGTACAATGAGATAATTAGACCGAAAGATGTGAGGAACTTCCCTACAAAAGAAATGCCATTAGGAAAGAAAGGCCAGAAAGACAAGTCTGAACGAAACGGAGGAGGGGAGACTCAGCTGCCTTCTCGAAATTGGCCCTCTCGTCCCTTTTTGTCCTTCTGTGATTCAGCTCACTTAATGACGTGAGTGAGATGTCCAATGCCGACATCTGGAAACATCAGACTCAGTGGTACCCATCCTCCCCAAGTCTTCCCTCAACCATTTAATATAAAGTTGCAGTTTTTGCACCTATATACCCCTGGCCACCTTGACCCTGTTATTTCTTGTCCCACAAAATTTGAGTCGTTGCATAAATTAATGAAGTGTTTACTTTGCAGCATCCTAAAATTCTTCTTGCAGCATTTTTTGGGAAGGGATCTGGGATCTTTTTTTATTCTTGGTCTGCTTTTTTCCTCATTAAAGCCCTCAGATTTTTCAAGATCAGTGGTCATACTTCCTTATTTGTTGATTCTCTGAATCCTTTGAGAGGCTGCTTACAGTTAATTAAAAAGTGTCAGCCACTCCAGCGTTTGGGTTCACTAGAAAGTCGCTAAGGCATGGCACACTTTTAAAAAATGTTTTAGTTTAACTTCTTACTGAAATACAAACAACTCTGTCATTTAAAGACCCTTGTGTTAGTCTGAGAAGGCTAAGTGTACATAGTTCAAATTGAGAAGTCTAATATTTTGCCTTTCGGGAATTATAATTATTTAACAGCTTTCTCTTGCAAATGGAAGACAAGCAGGTTGTGTAGACGTGCGTGCTAGTGTATTTGCAATTGTTGGGGCAGGTGACCCACATCTCCAGGCAGCCTTGCTGGGCTGGCTTCTTTGACTACAGGTTATTGTGAGCTGGCAACACTGTATAGTGTGTGAGAACGCTGCACCCTGAGAGTGAAGGCCAAGGGCAAGATCCTTGTAAATTTCAATAGCTTTTCCAACATCAGGCCAGCAGCAGGCAGGCCACCTTAGGGTCAGTGTGCAAGCTGGTAGAGCAAAACAAAGCTGAAAACAAGGGCAAATTTAGGCCCACCAACCTTGAAGTCATCTCTAAAAAGGAACTGCTTTACCAGTTAACAGTGATACTTGCCTGGTTAGCCACAAAAAGTGCATTGTATTCCTTGGTTTGACCCAGTACGTACTGGTTATTTGTTACATCAGAAGTTTTAAGGTAGGGAGTCTTAAGACCCAAAATCCCCTTTCTTGGGAGTTAGAATGTTTAAGTTGATCTGTTATTAAGGAGCAATTTATTTAAAAACTTTTATTTCATGAGTGATATTATTAGTACTTAGCACATGTCCGAGTATAAAGGCTGGTTTTATTCGAGGACCTTTGAAAAGAGGGTTTTATAATTAAGTAACCAGTTTTCCATATCCCTGAAAGCAACAATCAAAAGATAACTATACTGACTGTATTAACTTCTTCTTTGTGAGGGTTAGCTTAATGTTGGCAGGCTTTTCTTGTAAGAAAATTCTTTTAAATTTTCATTTTCTTGAAGTTGGTTTGACTGACAAATTTTTCCTCTCATGAATACAGTAAGAAATATTCACTCCTCTCATGGACATCATTTTTTAACTAACTGCATCTCCATCCTGTAGACTAGAACAGTGCCTGACACCTAATGGACGCACAATAAATGGTTTGGAATGAATTTCTAATTGAAATGAATGAATTCTTGGCTTCTTTCCATATATATAATCTATTAGATACATCAGAATAGTAAAATGGAAATAAACAACTGTGAAGTGAAAAATCATGAAAAAAAATGATGAGAATATATTTAAATATGAGCAGGAAAGCATTCATTATGATGGACCATTAGTTCAGCCCTGAGCTTCCTGGCAGCCAAGTCAGAAAGGGAAACAGTGAGTTTTCTAATTCTTATAATCAGAGAAGAGAAAGCATATTATGTGTCAAAGAAAACTTTATCCAAATGCTAAATTCTAAAACAACTACATAATTGCTTTGTTCACAGGTTTTAAGATTTAATTTTGTTGAGAACAATTATTTTCTGTATCTAAAATTCTTCCCCAAGTATCTACATTAATTATTACATGAACATTCATATGATATATAAATGAAGACAATAGTTTATCTCCTACTAGCTGAATAAGTCATTTTCTATGCTCTCAAGTTTAATAAAGTGAGATTAATAGGACCAGTGCCTCACAAAGTTATGAAAATATGGATTCTCCATAGGAAAATTTCAGTTTTAGAAAAAATTAAATCAAAGATTCCTGGATCTGGTTGGTTGGTATTACTTGATAAAAGTGAAAGAGAGTCTACAGATTTCTGAAATAGCAAGTCCTATGGAAAATTTTAGGACTAAAAGCATTTCCCACTAGAATGCAGACCACGTATATTTTTCTTCACACTTTTATTAGAATATAAATTAGATGTGTGCACATTTAGGCCCTTATCTGTTTATTTTTAAATTGATAGAGAATTTATGGGGAAAGCCCCTTACAGACTGAAATAAGAAGTTGCTAATTTTAGATTTATTTTGGAAGAATACAGGCTATTTTTGGACCTTCATGCTTTGTAAGCCTATTGAAGTAATATTTTACATGAAACATAGAAAATAGCAAGTTTTGGCATCTATTGGTTGAGGGGACATCACCAAAGTTTTTTCTTCTTTTTCTGATTTTAGCCTTTAAAATAATTTAAAAATGCTATAATGTATTGGTAACATATGACTAAAATTTTTTAGAGGTAGATTTTGGTTTTAAGTAATAGCTCATTCTATTCCCAGGAAATGAGTAAAGAAAATAACAGTTCTGTGAGCAACTGCAGTATTCATCAGGGCAATGCAATCTGTCTGGAAGCAAAGGCCATGGTGCTTAGTAGAGAGCAACCTTGCTCAACTACAGCATGAAGAAGGGCTGTGTACTGCCTTGAATATGCGAGAAAAGTGCACGAAATGTACATTTCCATAGCACTTTGAATCTGAGAATCCTAGGGCTTTATTGAATCGCGAATCTAAACTCACAGCACTGCAACACTTGTCAAGGCCGGCTATCAGGATTTCGCTAGAATAACAGTCTCAGTAGGAACATAAATAGAGTCTGAAAATAGTAGACCAAGTTATGGATAGAAAACAGAAAACCAATATAAAGGATGTATGTGGGAGCATATGTATCTATCTACATACAAATGGATAGATAGAAGTGTCTCTATGTTACACAGAGATTCTTCTAAGTATCTCTATATTACACATTCTTCTAAGTATCTCTATATTATACAGAGATTCATCTATCTACCAATTGTATATAAATAGACAGATACATATATTCCTACGTACTTTGTTTATATTGATTTTCTGTTTTCTATCCATAACTTGGTCTTCTATTTTTAAAAATAGCTGCTGAGACTGTGCAGGGATCTCAGCTTGGTGCTTTGTGGTGATCTAGAGGGGTGGGGTCGGAGAAGGCAATGGCAAGCCACTCCAGTACTCTTGCCTGGAAAATCCCATGGATGGAGGAGCCTGGTAGGCTGCAGTCCGTGGGGTCGTTATGGGTTGGACACGACTGAGCGACTTCACTTTCACTTTTCACTTTCACACATTGGAGAAGGAAATGGCAACCCACTCCAGTGTTCTTGCCTGGAGAATCCTAGGGACAGGGGAGCCTGGTGGGCTTCTGTCTATGGGGTCACGCAGAGTCGGACACGACTGAAGTGACTTAGCAGCAGCAGCAGAGGGGTGGGGTGAGGGTAGGGTAGGAGGGAGGTTCAAGAGGGAGGGGATGTGTGTATACTTACAGCTGATTCATTCCATTGTACAACAGAAATGAGCACAACAATGTAGACCAATTATACCCCAATAAATATTATCTCTCTATATATACAGATATAAAAGGTGCAAAATAAAGTTTTTTTTTAATTGACATGATTTCATTGTTAACTTATAAATGTCTATGGTAATAATCTGGCAATGACCAGTAGCTCACGTCACAGGAAAATGTTGCATTTTGTAATTAAACCACTATTTGTAACACGATATTTACAAACTATGTATTTTTGTGTGTATTTTCTGCACTTTAAAAAATTACATTTGCTGTATTCCAGTTGATATTTTAGATATTGAATTTTTAAAAAAATTTTATTGTCTACATTTCAAGTGTTTCCTTATATAATTTATAGTTTATTTATTTTTGGCTGGGGGGGGATCGTCATTGCTGTACCAGCTTTTCTTTAGTTGTGAGCAGGAGTTACTCTCCTGTTGCGGTGCATGGACTTCTCATTGCAGTGGCGTCTCTTGTTGCAGAGCACGGGCTCTAGGATGAGAGGGCTTCAGGAGTTGTGGTTCCCAGCTCTCGAGCACAGTCTCAATAGTTGTGGCACACAGGTTTAATTGCTCTGTGGCATGTGGGGTCTTCCCGGCATGTGTATTAGTCACTCAGTCATGTCCAACTCTTTGTGACCCCATGGACTGCAGCCCTCCAGGCTCCTCTGTCCATGGAGATTCTCCAGGCAAGAATACTGGAGTGGGTTGCCATGCCCTCCTCCAAGGGATCTTCCCAACCCAGGGATCGAACCCAGGTGTCCAGCATTGCAGGTGGATTCTTTATCTTTTGAGCCACCAGGGAAGTCTGGGTCAAGGATCAAACTCATGTTTCCTGCATTAGCAGGCAGATTCTTTACTACTGAGCCACCAGTGAAGCCCTTCATTATGTAATTTAAAAAATGTAGATCCTTAGAAAAGTAGTAGTTGAGCCTCTTGGTGCAAAGTTATGTTAAAGGGTTTTGTTGTGTTAAATGGTTGGGAGAGTGATTCTTTCTGGCATTCAGGTGAACAACTGAAGAACCGTGTTCTCTTTACATGAACCCATGAAATATTGATAAATAACTATATTTGCATGCATAGCTTCTAGTTAAGAGAATAAAGATTTGAGCAAGATTTAAAATGGAAACATACTAACCATAAATTTATTTGTGTGTGTCTATGTGAATTGAGAAAAGCTTATCTATACTTTAATTTTAGCAAAGAAACTCTTTATTTTCATTGAAAACTGTAGTTTGAGAACTAGTACATTAGGAACATCACAGTGGGGACTAAATAAACAGAATTGTGGGAGGAAATAATCTGAAAGTAAAGCCAAGGAGATTATAGACCGAGATTGCTGACAGAACTATTAGTGTGTGTACTTGAAACGAATAAGGCTAACTCATTAGTCATGGCCTGATTTTTCAGACTATGCCTCTCATAATTGGTCTCATAATTTGTTCTCATTTCCAGGCCACTAAATGTTGAACATCCACTTCGAGTGATGCTCTCTGTTAAGCAGTGTGGATGCTACCTGGTGAATAAGCCTCTAGTCCTGCTCTCAGGAAAGCGCAAGGGAAATAACACAGGTGTCTAAACACAAACAGCTGTTACCAAGATGGGATGCAGTCAAGGCCAAAGAAAAAGGAAAACCGCATGCTATGGGCACAAAGTGAAAGAAGATTCATTTTTAAAGGGAGATCGAATCAGTGTCTGTGCCAGATTTTTTGTATAAGATTAAGGGCAGCAACCCCATTGGAAGGGTGGGAGTGGCCCAAGGACTTTGGTGTTCAATTTCCATTTATGTAACAATCACAGTCTTCTTAGTTACATGTTGTATTTATTGAGATGTCTTTGTGTAGCTGTTAAACATTGCGAGAAGCAGAGGTTTCTAAGCCCTCATCTATCCTTTGGTGCAATCATGAGATTAAGGGAGAAAATGAAAAGAGCCTTGAGGGGTTTGCAGAATAGCTACAGTCACAAATACAGTCTCATGGAGAGGGATCAGAATCGCCCAGACACCTGAAGAGTGCAAGCGATTAGATTTTTAGGGGAAGATGGATGATTCTCTGCTGACGTGAGAGATAAGGAGGAAAGTGGGTGGAAGGGAAAGAGTTGTTTGGGGAAATGAATTAGGCTGTAGCCAAATCATGGTGGAGCTTGCATGCCAAATGGGTGTCTTGACGTCATTTGAGAGGCACTAGAGGATTTTAAGAGAAGTGATACATTTAGAGCTATAATTCATTAGATTGATCCAGTCAAGTCTGTTCCTTGGTTTAGTTGTCACTAATTTGTGTTGAAAACATTATAATAGAAGAAAAACTCCAGGGTGGTTTGCCCTCATAAATGGAATTCTTCATCTTTGTTTCTCAGTGCAAGTCATTTAGCCACCAAAGAACAATGTCAGATAGGACTGTTAACTCAGTCCTTGGGAAACTCATTGCTTTTTATTGGGTTCTTTGGGTTTATTTAATATGTCCTGATTTGGATGAAAGAACATGTTCACTACCTGTTTTGCGGAGTATTCACAGAATTATGCCAGGACTTGCATGTCAATATTTATACATTTGTTTTACAATCTGTCATGTCATAATTAAAATAGCACACTGTTAAACTCTCAAGGATTAAGAGAACTTTCTAAAGTGAGGTTTCAGCTTCATTGACTTCAAAACAACACATCACATGAAAGTTGCTAGCTATTTTAGATTTATACAGATTGAATACTTTCAGTGAAAGATTGAGTCAAATACTTTCCTGCTACTTTCTTGCTGAAGGAGAGAAATAGGTTGTAGTTACATTTCTAGAGGATGACAGAAACAAATATTCAAGGATGTTACAACTTGAGTTTTGATTAACAATTTTTTAGACTAGTAAAATTCCATCCTTCCCTGAGAAGCCTTGTTGAAATGAAAGTAACTTGTATTTAAATATTGGATATGTTATCAGTAAACAGCAATGATGTTTGTTTAAGAAATGCAAGAGAGTCTTAACATTGTGATTTTCTTTTAGTCACTTCATTGCAGATGAGAATAAAACAAAGTTCCTATTAGTGGACAAAGGTTAGCAAGGTAGGATTCTCTTTGAAATTGAATGAGAGCAGAGAACGTGAAGTGCAGAGACTTGTCTTCAGATAATATTTCACATTCAACTTCAGGCCACTGAACAAACATCTAGTGTACTCGTTAGGAAATTCAAAAGCAATTTGACATCTAATTTTTGCCCTTGGAGAGTTGACTAGTTACAGAATACATTAATGATGTGAATAACTGCCATTTATCAAATGCTTGATTTATTTCAGATATTTAGCTATCAAAGTCCTACATGGATTAGTTTATTTAATCCTCACCAAAACTCCTTGAGGTAAGACTATCATTTTACGTATGTGTGTATGCCTGCATGCTTGTGAGTTTAGAGTTATCTATTTATATTTTTTCTTCCAGTTTTATTGAGATATAACTGACATAGACCACTGTATAAGTTTAAGGTACATAGCATAATGATTCAACATACATATATTTTGGAATTATTGCCACAATAAGTTAAGTGAATTTCCATTATCTCATATAGATAAAAAATTAAAGAAATAGGAAAAGATCTTTTTCCCTGTGATGGAGATTGTTAGAAATTATTCTCTTAACAACTTTCATGTATAATATACAGCAGTGTTAGTTATATTTACCATGTTGTATATCACATCCCTAGTACTTATCCTGTAACTAGATGTTTCATTGTCTTCATCTTATTGGTAAGGAATCAGACCCAGTGATGTTAAATATCTGCCTAAGATTTTATACATATTAAGGGACAGGTCAAGCCAGGTTTAACCCAGGAAATCCTATTCTAAGCCAGTGCTTTTACCCATTACTGGACATTACCTTTGAAAAGAATTTACATGACACATAGATTGTGCAAATCAGTAGAAGTGATGCACACTTGAAGAAAAATTTGTTAACTGACACAATATTGTTAAGCAACTATACTCCAGGAAAATTTAAAAAATAAAATAAAACAAAAAAAGAAAAAATTGTTTCCCAAAGGCCATTTGTAAGTGTGTTGTTTAGAATGCCAAACATTTTTTTTTTTTTTACAGAAACTATGATATCTGGTGGTTAGTTTTTTGAGTCTACTCTCAAAAAGCCTAACTACTTCCTAACAAACCCAGGAAAGTTTGTGGTTAAGAACATAAGCCTTGGCATCAGACAACAGCGGGGAATTCCAACCTCTGCCACTGGTTGCGTGGCCTTGAACACACTCCTTTTTCTAAACCCAGGACCTCATTCACGAGGTTAATGATACCTAATAAAAGAGTAGGATCAAATAAAATAAAGAGTGCCAAGTGCTGAGTAATGTGCTTGACACGGGGAAAGAGACAGGTTTTAAAGCAGATTAGCATGGGTTTTGAGAACAGGGGACCAACTTTGTTATTTTATTTCTTTATTAAAATTAAGGACATCTTTCAGTGCTTTTATATTATAGCAGCAGTATATATTCATTGCAGAAAAATTAGTAAATTTTATTAGTAATAATTACATTCAAATTGCCATTTAACCTGACAATCAGAGACAATCGCCATTGATATTTAGATAATTATTCTTCAGTTTTGGTATTTTTTCCTTTTCACAAAACATGGAATCATTTTGCCTCATAATATTTAATAATCTGCTTTTAAACTTAAAAATATAATGAGAATTTCCCTCACTCCATTAGTCAATAACATTTTTTTCCTGATAGTATAGAATTCTTTGTTATGGATGTACCATAACTTCACTTAACCATTCATTATCTCTGGACATTTAAATGTTTACAACCTTCTTTTCTATTATGAACAATGCTGAAATAAACAACCTTGTAGGTAAAAAATGTGTATTTGTTTTATTTTCAGCTTAAATCATTAGAAATAGAATCAGGTGACCAAATGGTATTCACATTTTAAACACTTTTGGTATTCCCTGACAAATTACCTTACATAACTGTTGGATCAATTTATATCCTTTTCAGCAATGTGTGAGAATACTCATTTCTTTGAATTATCACCAACACTAGATGGTATGATAGTTGCCAACCTGATAGGTGAAATAGTATCTATCATTTTAATTTTAGTTTCTTTGGTTATTAATGATGTAAGATTTTTTCATAATCTTTTTGGCTATTAGTAGGTTTTATGACTTGATAAACTTTATTTTTCTCTCGAGATAGTTGTCGTTTCATTATTGAGTTAAAAGTGCTGTTTTAAATTAAGGTACAATGTTTGTCTCATATATTACAAGTGTACATAAATAGTTATTTAAATTTCTCATTTTCTCTTCAATCTTATTTATGTACCTTTTGATATGTATGTGTAGAGGTTTTTACTTTTTCAAGTTTATCACTATTTGATTTTTTTTCATGAAATTTGATGTCTCTAAAATGAAATTAAAATTTCATTTAAATTTTTCAGTTAAAATTGTATCCAATCAAGAATTTGTTTCAGTATATTTTATTATATAGAAATGAATTTTAATTCATTCAATAAACATTAACTATTAATACATGCCTACAATGTACCAGGTATGATTTTGCTTGGTGAACAATTGGTGTACAAGACAGGCAGAATTCCTGCCCACAGGAGGAGCTCCTCCTTCAAGTGGCTCATTAGTTGATGTCTGTACATTACTTTCCTCTCACTGAGAGGAAATTAAATTCCTCCTTCATTACACACCAAATACATATGTATAATCAGGTCTGCTTACAGACTTTCTATTTGATACCATTTATTTGTTTCTTTGTTTCTGTGCCAGTATCTCACTGTTTTAATGATCATAATCTTAAAACAATGCATTTTAATAAATAGCAAGGCAAGAACTAATTTCATTCCTCTTGCTTTGTTCTTTAATTTTTTTCTTGACTTGTCGCTTCTATTTATTTTGTTAATTTTTTTCTTGTGTCACAACATATATAACATAAAATCTTCCATTTTAACAACTTTGAAGTGTATAATTCAGTGACATTAATTATATTCACTGTGTTGTGATATCATCACCACTATCTTTTTCTAAAACATTTTATCACCTCAAACATAAATTTTGTGTCCATTAAGCAATGACTTCCTATAATCCCCTTTCCGCAGACTCTCAGTTCAGTTCAGTTCAGTTGCTCAGTTGGTCTGACTCTTTGCGACCCCATGGACCACAGCACGCTAGGCCTCCCGGTCCATCACCAACTCCCAGAGTTTACCCAAACTTATGTCCATTGAGTTGGTGATGCCATCCAACCATCTCATCCTCTACCACCCCCTTCTCCTCCTGCCCTCAATCTTTCCCAGCATTAGGGTCTTTTCAAATGAGTCAGCTCTTCACATCAGGTGGCCAAAGTACTGGAGTTTCAGCTTCAACATCAGTCCTTCCAACGAACACTCAGGACTGATCTCTTTTAGGATTGACTGGTTGGACCTCCTTGCTGTCCAAGGGACTCTCAAGAGTCTTCTCCAGCACCACAGTTCAAAAGCATCAATTCTTCTACACTCAGTTTTCTTTATAGTCCAACTCTCACATCCATACATGACCACTGGAAAAAACATAGCCTTGACTAGATGGACCTTTGTTGACAAAAGTAATGTCTCTGCTTTTTAATATGCTTTCTAGGTTGGTCATAACTTTCCTTCCAAGGAGTAAGCATCTTTTCATTTCATGGCTGCAGTCACCATCTGCAGTGATTTTGGAGCCCCCCAAAATAGAGTCAGCCACTGTTTCCACTGTATCCCCATGTATTTGCCATGAAGTGATCGGACTGGATGCCATGATCTTAGTTTTCTGAATGTTGAGCTTTAAGCCAACTATTTCAGTCTCCTCTTTCACTTTCATCAAGAGGCTCTTTTGTTCTTCTTCACTTTCTACCATAAGAGTGGTATCATCTGCTAACGTACTTTCTTTCTCAATAAGTTTGCCATCCCAGATATTTTATATGAAAGTGAAGTGAAGGTGTTAGTTGCTCATTCGTGTTCAACTCTTTGAGACCCCATAACTGTAGCCCACCACGTTCCTCTATCCATGGAATTCTCCAGGCAAGAATACTGGAGTGGGTTACCATTCCCTTCTCCAGGGGTTTTATGTAAGTTAAATAAAAATATTTGTCCTTTTATGTCTGGCTTATTTCAGTTAGCATGTTTTAAGGTTCATCCATGTTGTAGCACGTATCAGAGCCTGATTTCTTTCTATAGCTAGATAATATTCCAGGGTAGGTAATGTAACACTGCATATATCCATTCAGTGGTGGTGTCCCTTGTATTATACTTCTGGAAGAACTTTGGAATCATTTTGTCAAACTCCTCTCCCAAATTCCTCTAATGTCTTCTTAACATTCTTTCATGTCCCTTTCTATCTACCTTTTGTTCTATTAAGCCTGTCTTCCCAGGTTACTAGTACAGAATGCCTTCATACTGGCCCAGGCCAGCACTCTACCTTGATCCTTGAAGTTCCTTCAAGCTGCCTCATGCTTCACAGTTAACTCGTTACATCTTCATTCTCCAATAAAAATGGACAACTTCTTATTTGCAATTTATCTCATAGAGGTATTTGGAAAAGAATCTGAATTATCCCTTAGTTGTGAAAATTAAATGCCTCTTGGTGGAATGTGTATTTTAGGAAAAGGCTATTTGTAATTTAAATGATTTGCTTTTTAAAAAAAAAAATTACCCAGATGGAGAGGGAAGTGGGAGGGGGGTTCAAGATGGGCAACACATGTACACCCGGGGCGGATTCATGTTAATATATGGCAAAACCAATACAATATTGTAAAGTAATTAGCCTCCAATTAAAATAAATAAATTTTAAAAATTTACAATAACATAGCAAAATATCTTTTAAAATTTTTGTCTATGGGAGGGTAGCTTTTTTTTTGAGTTGATAGCTTTTTAAGTCTGCCTGCCCATCCACAGTATGATAAGGCATCCCTGTTTTGTCAGCTATTTTCTTTGTGAAATATGAACTTAATTCTCTGTTGGACTTCCTACTATAGTAAGGACCATTATTGACTCCAGTGACAGTAGATGTGTTGGATGTAGTTTGTGTGTCTGATTGGCAGTGAGTCGGTATAAATCAGGTATTATTTTAAAACAGAGATCTCTTGTAAACAATCAAATACTAAACTGTGTATTCTGGTACATAGTTCAGGGAAGGAAAAGAGAAATGAGGGCTGGCATGGTATGGGACAGCTTCATGGGTATTTCAAGAATAATTTATTTGAAAAAGATACATTTCTTCTGGTCTTTGCAAAGGTAAGGACAAACTTCTAGAAGAAAGAAACTATTAGACTGATGATGTTTATTAGTCCACTGCTGCATGTGTAGTGGAAAGATCAGTGGCTTTGGAACTGTGTATAAATGGCTTAAGTTCTTGGTTCTGTCACTTGGTAGCCTATGTTATCTTGGTGAAATTAATGTTTCCTCTAATCCTTAGTTTCCTCAACTATAAAATATACTTCACTCAGTTGTTTTAAAGTTCAAACAAGATAAATAGTGTGAGACCTCCTAGCAACGTAACACTCAGTGAAGATCAGTTTCCCTTTCCTTTCTTCCCTGTGATGATGTGCTCAGTCATGGCCGACTCTTTGCGACCCCATGGACTGTCCCACCAGGTTCCTCTGTCCATGGAGTTTTCCAGGCAAGAATACTGGAGTGGGTTGCCATTTTCTCCTCCCTTCCTTACCTAAACAATAAAAATAGTCTGTATAGGGGAACCATTTATAGCACTGAAAATTCAACTCTTCTTGTTTAATGGCTGAATAAAGATAATGTCTTAATTTTTCAAAATGCCTCAACTTTCCTATGTGTAGCTTTCATTTTATGCTTCGCCAAATTATGGTGCTTGCAAAGCGCCTTGAGCTTTTCCAGTACAAAGAATACTGTAAGCAGGATGGAATTAACATTATCCCTGGTCTATAAAGTGTCGGACCTGCATTCTTAGTGATTGACAGGATACACGTTTATACAGTTGATGTCGCCTAGGGACATATTCTTGCCTGAGTCCTACAGTACTGTTTTGCCACCTGTAACTGTGCTAAATAAAAATGGTCCCATCTATCATTTCTGTAGCTTTTCCTCATAGAAGCAGTTTTGATCAAGATAAAAAACCCAGGACATCATAGCATCAACAATCCTTTCCTCTTCAAAGGCATCTTTCAGACCAGGCTCTAGCAGTCCCTTACAAACATTAATTAGATAAATCTTATACACTATTGCTTTGTGGGAGGTGAAGTGTTTAGTAAAAATGATCATCTGAACAGAGGTTGGCTGTGTGGGGGCAGGACGAAAATTTGGAAAGTGGGATGTGAGTGCTCAGAGAGCATTCATTGCTAATACAAAGTCAGCTGCATGCTAGGCTGATGCTGTGTACACCTCTGCTAGGACTTTGAGTAATATATAAAATTCAGGCTATTATCTGTGAGAGAAAAATTTTTGAGTGGTATGAGCTACTTAGGTCTTCTCTGGTAGCTCAGCTGGTAAAGAATCTGCCTGCAATGCAGGAGACCCCGGTTCGATTCCTGGGTTGGGAAAACCCCCTGGAGAAGGGATAGGCTACTCACTCTAGTATTCTTGCCTGGAGAATCCCCATGAAAAGAGAAGCCTGGTGGGCAACAGTCCATGGGGTTGCAAAGAGTCAGCCATGACTGAAGTGACTAAGCACAGCACATGAGCTACTTACATATTAAAGATATTAATTCTTAGGGTTGATTCTGCATACTGTGTATTCAATGGTACCCTGAGGTCTGGGGTTGAGTTGTCCCATGTCATAGCATGAAGAAACAACTCCAGGTTGAACTCAAATTGAGTCCAGGTGGCTCATTCTGACTCCTGTAGAGAAGTAAATGGTAGATAAGAAATTTGGAAGCCCTTCTTCAGAGTATAACTTCCTGCTATAGAATGATTTAGTGGAGGGTTGAACTTTAAAGTTAATACCAAGAGTGTATAGGATTTATGGACTTCCCTGGTGGCTCAATGGTAAAGAATCTGCTTGCAATGAAGGGGCTGTAAGTTCGAGATGCCGGTTTGATCCCTGGATCGGGAAGAACCTCTGGGAAAGAAAATGACAATCCACTCCAGTATTCTTGCTTGGGAAATCCCATGGACAGAGGAACCTGGTGGGCTACAGACCATAGGGTCACAAGAGTCAGACACAACCTAGCAACTAAACCACTGCCACTATAGGATGTATATGATTTATGCATATTTATTAGTATCTACCCTTTTTGCTTGTTTTATTTTGATTATTGCCCCTAATCTTGGACCCTGTATCACTAGTGATTCACAATGGTCATCATGAATATTTTTTTAGGAGGGGGGAGAAACTATTTCTAAAAGCCTAAGAGAAATCCTGTATGTTATTTATTTGAACTTTAATAATGCTTTTTGGAGTAACAGAAATTATATTATCTGTTGTATCATAATGATGCTGAATAGACTGGTAAAGATATCATCTGTCTTCAGTGTTTCAGCACTGGTCATTGTTTACCTTTTAGGACTTAAACAAATTTTTTTTTACACTAGGTCCTTGTTGGTTATCTGTTTTAAATATAGCAGTTTGTACGTGTCAGTCACAAACTCCCAATCTATCCCTACTCCCCACCCTTCCCTGCTGGTAACCATAACGTCATTCTCTAAATCTAAAATTGTATCATTTTCTTTTTTTTTTTTTACCTTTTAGGATTTCCTATAACTGATGTGTCTGGTTAATCTTTGAAATGAGAAAGCAAGTTAATGCTTTTGTGGTTTATTTGATAGGTAATTTTTTTTGCAGTGAAAAATTAGTGTAGAAAAATTATGAAGATATCCTTGGTGTCTAGAACCTAGCACAGTACCTGGTACATGTAAATACTTAATATTTGCTAAATGAATCAGAGCTACTGACATAAATCATTTTCCGTAGTTGAAATCCTCGCTAATTTGATTCTTCGGTTGATTTCTGATAAACTCATTGGTTCTGCATTTTTAAAGAACATAATTTAGACTAGAAGGATCATTTTTTTTCTGGTGAAAATCTTATACTTTCCCATACTTACGTTTGCCCAGAAAATGTAAGAGCTGCCATGACAGTTCATACGAACTACCTGTGGTGAATGAACATCAATTACCTACCCCTTTCTCTCCTTCCTTGCAGTACTCAGGTTTTCCTTGGAAGAGCCACCCCTCCTCACTGTGTAGTAACCCTTAGTTGGATGGCGTTGAATTGCCTGCAGTACAGGGGCTGGACCTGCATTGGTCTAGACCAATCAGAACATCCCTGACTGTGGCTTGCTATAGGCTTACATGTGCGTGTACAGCAGTCCCCAGGTCACTGTTTTTGGTGCACCAGAAATTCAGTCTCAAGCTGATTGAAGAGATGTGTGTGAGAACATGTGAAACAAACTTCCTGGGAGACTTGTTTTGGAGTCATGAGGGAAGGCTGAACTTGACATTATGGAGAAGGGCAAAACCAAGAAAACTGTAGAAAAACAAGAATCATGTTCCTGACAGAGCTACACCTGAAGCCATCCCTAACTCTGACCTTTACTGTTATGTGAGTCCTTTTTGGTTTTTAAACTAGTTTATTAGAGGTTGTCTGTTCTTTGTAAGGGAGAAAAACCACCTTAATTGATATATATAGCCTTATCTTAATTATATTATTTTACAGGGAAATGTTTAAAAAAATACTAGTTTCTCTGCAAAATAGTTTAACTTTTGCTTTTAGAAAGGCACAATAATTTTCCTCTGACTGGAAGACAAAGATACTTTTGTGTATTTTAGGTAACAAAACCACTAGAAAAACAGGCTGAAGTTTATGAGAAACTCCTAAATGTTGTCCTTTTCCCCCAACAAGTACCCGAGATGTTATGGGATTTTGCATGGCACAATTCATCTATTATTACAAGCACCTGATATTTATCACTGCACCTTTTAGGCATTGTCTTTTAGGGGTTAAAAACCCTGTTATGAAGGAGGCTAGAAAAAGAAAAGGCATGTCAACAATAAGTCCATTTAGGTAACCTTTGCAAAGTTGTTGTTGTTTTCATGTCAACAAGTCTTTTGCTTTATATTCTGCCTTGGATTCCATCACTGTTCATTTCAAAACTTCCCCAAGTCAGACTTTTCATGAGGAATCATCCAAAACAGAATACATTTGGAATTCTGCTTCTTATGACCTAGTTGTATCACAAGAGGGATCAAAGAGGTTTTGTTCTGTTTCTATAATCAACTATTTCTTTGAGAGGCAGATTCATAAGAGTCTGAATTATGCTTAGAAATGCATACAAGGCAAGCAGCTACATGGCATGTTAATTACCTCCCTCCACTCTAGTGGGGGAAAAAATATATCAGGCAGAAACAGATGTCTAAGGTTAAATTCAGTTTGATTCTCTTCACATAGCAAATAATTGGACTGTTTCCTTTCTTCCTAGGCTTTTTCTTTTCTTTTCTTTCGTGTCCTGTCTTTAGTCTATTTTCTCTCCAGCTCTTCCCTTTCATTTCCTAAGCATTCTCCTTTTTCTCATGTTAAGATTTCTACTTGACAAATTCTTCTCCTTGATGGACTCTATAGGACATTATATTAATGCAAAGGGAACAGATGGCTGCCCGTGGAACCCACCAATTATTGTAGTACCTTGCTTAATCTGAATTGACTAATTAAAATCCTCAATTAACTGGAATTGATAATTCAGCATACATGACCCCTACAGTGACCTCAAGATATAGTGAGCTTACTAATGAGTATCTAGAATTATTTTCCTACCCTTTGTTGTGAAGACACGAAAACAAAAGACAAAGAAATGAACTCATTTAAGGGATTTATTAAAAGTCTAAAAAAATCAAATCCTAGTGTCTTATATTTGCTATGAAATCAGAATACATATAACCTAAGTTCTATATTTTCAGCATATATATGTGTAACTTTGTCCTTATCAATCATTATTGATGTTTGGATTAATCACTAGTACTTTGAGATTTTCCATTTTTCCATGCAATTTGATGAACATTTATTAACTTCCCAAAATATTCAAGCTACTATGCTATCAAGGTGATTAAAATAAAAGAGTTTTCCAGTCACCACTGTCATTTAAGAAATCACTCCAAAACTTATGGCTTAAAATAACAGAAGTCATTTTATTATGACCACAGGTTCTTTGGGCAGGAATTCAGGAAGGGGCTTAGATAGGTGGTTTCAGCATTGGGTGTCTCATATGGTTGCAGTCAGATAGTGGTTGGAGTTGGAAGAGCAAGATAGCTAGAGGAGTTAAGGCCTCTGTTTTCCTTCAAGGGGCTTTAAGGCCTGTCAATGTGGTCTGTTTGAGTGGGATAGGTTGGACTTCCTTACAGCATGGAAGCATCAAGGCAGGTGGATTGCTTGCATGACAGCTCAGAGCAAGAGTTTAAGGTAACGAGGTAGACACTGTATCGCCTTTCATGATTAGCCTTAAAAGTCATATGGTATCATTGCTGCTGCATGTCATTGATTATAAGAGTGTCATCAGTCCCTTCAAATTCAAAGAGAAGGATATTAGACTTCGTATCTCATGGGAGTGCTAAGTTTCTAAAAAAGCATGTGGAACTGGATTGTGGTCATTTTTGGAAAATAAAATTTGCCATAATGAATGAAACACTGTCTTTTCCAAGGAAGTTCCTACTCAAGTGAATAGAACCATTAGACATTTCTTTTGTCCTAGTTATGCCATGAAAAAAATTATAAAGACACTAAAAGATTACAGAGGCAGAAAAGTCTAGGAACTTCTTGGATAAAAATAAGACATAGACATCCAACTACAGTCTTAGTAGGCCCATAACTGACAGTTGTAGGGTCTGAAGTTAGATAGAAATGAAGCTCTTAGCTTCTTCCTGTCTTTTCCCATTAAAACAGAGGAGCTCCCCCTTTATATTCAAGCTCTATACCTTCTACCCCACTGCAATAATAACTTCTTTTTGACTCTGGGAGTGAGCATACCAAAGGCAAATCAGCTCTCTGGAGGAAGAACCAGAGAATCTGCTTTTGCATGGGTAAGAGGCCCATGCAAAAGCAGATTCAGTGTAGACTTAAGTGAAGAATTCTGGAGTCCCAGGTATGTGATTTAGGAAAGTAGACTGGGGCTGTGGGTGAACATGCCCAGATAGTCTAGGCCCACAGACTCCAGCCCATGTGGAGGGTTGTGGCTGGAGGGCCTTCTAAAATTCAGGGCCCTGGGCAAGATCTAGGCCAAGGCAGGTACTAAGCCCCAGCACAGACCCCAGTATATAATTGGTCCTCAATATATATGTGACATATAAATTATTCAGAGGCAGATTCTGATAAGTGTGATAAAAGAGGCAAATATTGGTTGCTGTGAAACCTACAGAAAAGAACCATTAATTGGTCCTGGGTGTTCATTGGAAGGACTGATGCTAAAGCTGAAACTCCAATACTTTGGCCACCTCATGCGAAGAGGTGACTCACTGGAAAGGATTCTGATGCTGGGAGGGACTGGGGGCAGGAGAAGGGGATGACAGAGAATGAGATGGCTGGATGGCATCACCAACTCAATGGACATGAGTTTGAGTGAACTCCAGATGTTGGTGATGGACAGGGAGGCCTGGCATGCTGTGATTCATGGGGTCACAAAGAGTCGGACACGACTGAGCGACTGAACTGAGCTGAGGAATCTAGGGAAGACTTCTGTGCCTGCTACCTTCAAGAATGAGGAATGAGGGATTGAAGAAGTAGGGGGAAGTGGGATGGGAAGTCAGGAAAAGGCAGGAATTAACAAATTCTAGAGGCAAGCATCAAAAGTAAATCTAAAATTATGTTCCCTGTCAGGGTGAAGCTGGGCTTAATGGCTTTCCAAAGCATAAACAACTCAATATCTCTAAAAACACATGCAAATTCCAAATTTATTAAAGCCTATGAAGCCACAAATACCAAAAAAGAAAGAAAACAATCTAGAAAGAACAACCTTTTTTTTTGTAAGTAATAAGTGGATGTATGTAGAGAGAAACACACTCCACAGGCCATCTCAGAAGGCAAGAGTGGCCTTGAAACGTGAAGTAATTTCATAGGCTAATGAATGGAAGGATTATTCCGACTATTTTGGGGAATGGGTGGAGAGTTCCAGGAACTGGGTCACTGTGCATTTTTTAGTCTTTGATGGTGGGCCTTGGAGCTGTCATGGTGCCTGTGGGTGCGTCATGTAGCTCTCTCATGTGTTATACTGAGGTTCAGGGTCTAGTAGAAGTCAACTCCTCGCTATCTTAGGCTTATTTGGTTCTAATGAGTTCATGTTGTGTCCTCAGTTTATCTCATTCTTTTAAAGGTTTTGCCCTGCCCTCTTCCCTCCTGTTTCATTCCCCCCCCTCAGAAGTTTTACTCCCATATTCTTATGGGAAGCAGCAGCGTGATGGTCCATCTTCTATAATTGCTTCAAGGCCAAGTAGGGATGTTGACCCTGCCTGTCAGGGAGTAAAAATCTCTGAATGCCTGATCTAGGGACCCCAGGGGCAGGATATAATTGGTCCTTGTTTTAAGGACCTTGTTTTAAGTCAAGATGGGATGGAAACCTCCCATAGCCATCATCTTGATGTGGAACCATTGTAACTGCTTCCTTAGCTATAGAAAGAGCAATTTTTAAATTAACCACTCCTCTATACTACTTAAAGAAAAACTACTGTTTTGACTCTATGCTCTTTGCTTCTTTACTAAGTATCAATTTTATGCTCTGTAGGGAGATAAGAAAGCTATTTTAGTCTTGATTGAATATTTAAAAATATTATTGCTTAGTTAAAATTTTAGCACCATCATTGTTAGTAATGTCATAAATTTTTACAACTGTCGTCAAATTGGGAAAACGTTTTGTCATACTGTTGAACTGTGACAAACCTGCTCTCTATTTTTAACATAGCTGAGGATTTCTTTAAATCTAGAATTCTGATAAATTCTGTCTCACACTGTTATCGTAAACTGTGAGAAACATGGACCTTTTATAATTGTATGTTGTTCAGTCTCTAAGTCATGTGTTACTGTTTGTGATCCCATGAACTTCAGCTTGCCAAGCTTTCCTGTCCTTCAGTATCTCCTGGAGTTTGCTCAGACTTATGTCCATTGACTCAGTGACGCCATCCAACCATCTTATCCTTTGTTGCCCCCTTCTCTTCCTGGCTTCAGTCTTTCCCAGCATCAGGGTCTTTTCCAATGAGTCAGCTCTTTGCATCAGGTGGCCAAAGTATTGGAGCTTCAGTTTTAGCCCCAGTCCTCTCAATGAATATTCAGGTTTGCTTCCCTTTAGGGTTGACTGGATTGATTTCCTTGCAATCCAAGGAACTTTCAAGAGTCTTCTCCATAACCACAGTTCAAAAGCATCAATTCTTTGGTGCTCAGCTTTCTTTATGGTCCGACTTTCACATCTGTTCATGACTACTGGAAACCCCATAGCTTTGACTATATGGACCTTTGTCAGCAAAGTGATGTCTCTGCTTTTTCCTGTGTGGTGTAGGTTTGCCGTAGCTTTTCTTCCAAGGAGCAAGCATCTTTTAATTTCATGGCTGCAATCACCATCCACAGTGAATTTGAAGCCTAGGAAAATAAAAAAATTGTATTTAAATGCTTCTTAAAATGTATTCCTGGTAAGAGAAAACATCTCTTTCTGATTAGATTTTAATGAGAACCAAATCCTCTTTTAAAATATTAGATACTTGATATTTGAAGAATTTTCTACAGATCAGCTTCTGGCTCCATACATTTCAACCTCATCATGCCACCATCACATGCTGTCAGACCTGAACTACGAAGGAATCCACCTCTGGTCCTGAACCTCTATGTCAGCAGTCCAGGAGAGCTGACACAATGGGTTGTAAGAGGATTCTTAGAATCTATACCTGTATGGTGGTGATGACTTTCATGGAAATATCTGTGAACCATCTACATATGACAATGTACTGAAACTGTCTGTATCTGTATGTAACTGAATCAACAACCCCTTAATCATATCCTCCAAAGGCATATGGCCATCCAGTGTTACCTAATAGGAGGGAAAGTTGGAGTGGAAAGAGACTGTGGCCTGAACCTCTTGCTCTTGAAAAATATATACATATTACTTTGAACATTTTACAAAGTCATGTACTCATGTGAACTCAATGCTTTGGCCCTCTCAGGGCCTCAGAAAGGGCCCGTGCAAGTTAGGTACTTGAAGCTTAAACTTTATTCCCTTAAATTCACTTCTGCTCACCATTCTCTCTATATTCACTAAAGAAAAGAAGTAGCCCAAAGTGAGCCAGGGGCTTTGTCCCGGTTCTCCCAACTCTGTTCCTATGGGCTACCTTTTTGGAATTATTCTTGTTATCTGTTAAGTGTTGACCCTTTCTCATCTACAAAAGGAAGTGCAAAATCAGAATTCCAGTCATGGACCCTTTGTGGCCCCACCTGAAAGATATATCATATTAAATTATGTCAGTTATGTACATTTTAATCTGAATTGTTTCCATCAGTTAACACCGCCATTTCTGTACCTCACACTAATGTCACCATTTATGCAATGATCCAGAACTTAAAAATAGTTTAACTCCACTATAGAGAAGTAGGTATAGCACAAAGAACTTACGAAAAGGGAGAACAAACAGGCTATCATTCTGCATACCATCACTAAAAGCACACTGGAACATTTTTTTCCCCCAGTTTTAAAAAAGTCGGTCTTTGGAAAAAATTTGCAAAATTCATACAAACTTCTTATAAAAACAATTCAAATGCAGAAATTTATATAGCAAAAAAAAAAAAAAAAGCTCTCATCCCCAAATTTCACTCCTGAGGAGAATTACTGCTCACAGTTTAGACAAGAGCAGCCTTCCAGAACTGGTGTATGCCCATGCAATGGTAAGATGACATTTTGAGATATTAACTGAGGATTTTTTTCTCACTGTATTTCCTGGTGGTCCTGGCCTTTCACCCATTCCATAAACTAGAACATTTTGTATTCACTGCCTCAGGGAAAAGATGACCCAACTGAATGCATTTTAAAAGGAAGTCAACAACTTTTGAATCTCAACATTTTGAGCCCTTGTGGGAATAGAAAAAGAAACGGAATAAAAAGAGATTTGGGAGAATATGTGATAAGTCCAAAGAAGCCTTAGAGCTTTCAAGACTAGATTAAAAAAGCTATCAATTCTTGGAAGAAGAGAGCGATTTAGAGAGGAAAAAAGGATCTCTAGCAGCTTACACAGCTTCATTCTGAAAATTAGAGAAAGACCACATTTTGGTGAATTAATTATAATAAGGTACCTTGTTGAGCAGATCCTTCTCAGGGCAGTGGCTTAGGTGGCTGACAACACCTTCATATAAAGACACAAGCCCCTCCTACTTCCAGCAAACTTGGCCCCATGCCATTGACTTTGTAGATTTCATCCTTACTCATACTCAAGCAAGTACTTTTGTGTGGTGTTCATCTCACACAACCGTATTGCAGCATCTTTTCTTAGGGGTTCCTGGGAAAGAAGGTCCTCTGCCCTGACTCCTCAAGGCAGATGAACTTGGTGGTTGAGAGACAGGACTCAAGCAGGTTTAGCAGATCTGAAGGTGGACAGGCCATGCCTGCTGTCCTGGTAGTCCCTCAGGCAGGGCTGGTGTCAAGGCCCCAGGAAATGCCAGTGGAATGTGTCTAGACCCACTAGACTTTAGACATTCTCTCAGAATTTCCTACAGTGTAGTATGAATGGAATGACCCTTGGGAAAGGCATGGAAGAAGCTGGGAAAGCCAGACTTGGGAAGGGGAGGAGGCAGAAGTGACTGGCACAATCCTAACATGGTTGACGGGTCAGGGTAAGAATGGATCCCTGGATACCAGTGTGTGCGTGTTATCACTTAGTTGTGTCTCTTTGTGACCCCATAGACTGTAGCCCTCCAGGCTCCTCTGTCCATGGGATTCTCCAGGCAAAAATACTGGAGTGGGTTGCCATTTCCCTCTCCAGGAAGTCTTCCTGACCCAGGGATTGAACCCAGGTCTCCTGCATTGCAGGCAGATTCTTTACCATCTGAGCTATAGGGAAGTCCCCAGGATACCAGTACTGACAAGAAGACAAAATCAAGGACAAGATGTCTCTTTACCCATATTTTGACCCTAAATAAGCCTTTCTGGAGCACAATTGCAGAATCAGGAATTAATTTTCTATGACCACATAAAAATAAGGCTAAAACAGAAAATAAGTTCATTGTTTTAAAAAAATGACATTTCCTGTCTATCTGAATTTGTAATCGAAATTCATATTTCTTTATCATTGTAATGATAATAACACTGTATGTATATTTCAAAACATATTCGGAACAATCTTTTTGACGAACACATATGAGTCAAGCTTCTAAGAAATATCCCTTCAAAATATGGCTCAGTGTAGCATTTATCTAACCATTTGCTGGATGTTTAAGTTGTAGTATCAGCATTTAACTCTTATAAACATTGAGGCAGTATTTATCCTTTAACATAAACTAACTATTGTTATTAATAGCACAGCCTCTTCAAATTGTTTTGTGTACCTAGATGCCAGATATTGAGAGCTGGAAGCGTGCACACACATTCCATCTGGCAGTGTACACACACATTCATATCAGTGTGAGAAATCATGTGCTAAAATTCATGTTCAGATCAATTGTTAAAATCTTTTTACCAAGTGAAATATTATTTTGTGGCAAGTGTATAAAGCTTGAGGTGGAGGCCCTCTGCATGGGTGGAGTTAGAAGGCTCAGTGCCTCGTCTTTCCCTTCCTCTGCCTCTGAGTCAGTTTCAAGTTGTGGGCCTGATACTTGTCCCTTTCCACGTTTAGGGGTCAGGAATACCACGGACAAGATTTAGGACATTGATCTGGAAAAGGAAGGTAGCTTAGGTGTCTTTTATGGTTTTTTTGACTCTTGCTTCTGTGATTTAATATCAACTGTTTTGAGGTTAATCATGCTCTCCTTTGTGTTTCCATAATACTTAGTATATAATTCAGTTTTAGCACTTACCATGTTATTCTTTCCAGAAAATACTGTTCCAGAAGAGGAACATTTCCTTTGGCCTTAAAATCTGTAGAACTTACCCGTAAAACTTGGTGAGTACTCGTTTTTCCATGAAGGCCTTCTGAATGAATGAATGAGTCATACACATTTTCACAGTGCCTTAAATACAGTGTGGACAAGCTCTTCTTCAAGTGTATACATACTTTTCAAAAAGTACAAATGTTCCTATTTTAGTCTCCCTTAGTTGTCTTTAGACCGACTATACAGGTGTCTAAGGGTTCCTGCTTTAGAATGGATTTATAGAAAAGGACTGGAATTGGCCCAAATGTCTCACATCGTATTCTTGCAGCCACCTTTGGTAGATGACATAATGAGAGAAGCACATGTACCTGTAACAACTACTACTGTGTATGAAGGATTTTGGTACATGTTAAATAAAAATGGGGCTATGTCTGCTTTTTACATCTGAGAGTTAGGAGAATCAAAAGGCTGCCCATCCAACCCAGCTTTGTTACTGGGATGTCTGGGTGGCTCCCTTAGAATGCAACACAAAATGAAGTAGATCAGAGAGCATGTGATAAGTGCTCTATAAGTAATGGGGGGATCAACCTCAAGAAGATAATTGTTTTCTTCTTATATATTTTTATTTTCATGTGATTTCAAACTCATAGAAAAGTTGCAAGGTGATTTCAAAGGATTCTCTTATATCCTTCACTTAGAATCTCAAAAAGATAAAAACTGAAACTTGCAGACATGAGGTCACTTACCTCTAATTATTTGTGTATCCTAAAATCAAGGACATTTTAAAAAATATTTATTTATTTGGCTGCGCTGAGGCTTAATTGTGGCTTATGGGATATTAGTTCCCTGACAAGGGATCGAACCTGCACCTCCTGCATTGGAAGCACAGAGTCTTAGCCACCTGACCACCAGGGAAGTCCCAGGGACCTTCTTTTACATAACTAAGTGTAGTTATCAAAATCAGGAAGTTAACATTGACACATAACTCTTATTTAAGATACAGACAGATTTTTCAAATTGTCCAAGTAATTACCTTTATAGAAAATAAACTAGGAAAAACACAGTAGCAGCAGAACAAACAAACAAAAAACCCTGCTGAATCTCACATTGCATACAGTTTAGTCTCCTTTTTCCTGGAATAGTTCTTCAATACTGTTTTTTATTTTATGACACTGACATTTTTGAAACATGTGGCCAGTTACATTTTAGAATGTTCCTCAATTTGAATTTGCTGACGTTTTCTCATGATTAGATTTGGGGTATGCACTTTCAGCAGGAATTCCACAGTAGTGATGCTGTTTCCTTTCCAAGGTATCATACCAGGAGGCATGTGATATTGATATGCACCATTAATGATAATGTCTGATCATTTGGTTAAGAGGTGTCTGCCAGATTTCTTTACCAAAAAGTTGCTTTTTTTTCATTGCAGTTAATGAAGAAACTTACAGGAGAAACTTAAAATTATGTAAACACTCTTACTGGGCTTCCCTGGTGACTCAGATGGTAAAGAATCCGCCTGCAATGCAGGAGACCTGGGTTTGATCCCTGGGTTGGGAAGATCCCCTGGAGAAGGGAATGGCTACCCATTCCACTATTCTTGCCTGGAGAATTCCATGGACAGAAGAGCATGGTGAACTACAGTCCATGGGGTCTCAAAGAGTTGCACGTGACTGAACGACTCACATTGTTTCAAACACTTTTGCTACTCATTAAATTCACGCACACTAGTTTAGCACCCGTTAATGTTTCTGGCCTGAATTAATTATTTCAATGATGGTTGCTGATAGTGACTTTCCAAGTCCACTATTTCTTCTAAATTTATTAGTTGATTTTCTACTGTAGAGAAGATCTTTCTCTTTATATGTGTGTATGTGTAAATAACAGTATAGATTCATGGATTTTTATTTTATTCAATGGGTTTCAATAAGTTACTGTTATCATCATTTGATGCTCAGATTTTCAGAGTTTGACTCCTGGGAAGTTCTTCAAGCTAACTTCTTTGTCCTTCTGGTATGCTCCCACCATTCTTTGAGCACTTCCTTATTTCTGCCACAAAAAGATTTTCCAGTTTCAAGCTGTACTTTCCCTGCCCCAGACTAGTTTTGTTTTGCAGGTGGAGAGGAGGTATTGCCTTTTGGCCCTCTCAGTAGACAGAACTGGAGAAAACCACAGGGATCATTTAGACCTTCCTTCTTTCCACATATGTAACTCTTCATTATCAGTGAGAAATCAGGCTTCCACTGACCACCATAGATTTACTTTTTTGCAAGATCCTAGAATATACAGAAAATAGTTTCAGGGACTCCCCTGGTGGTCCAGTGACTAAGACTGCTCCCAATGCAGGGGGCCAAGGTTTGATCCCTGGTCAGGGAACTAGATCCCACATGCTGCAGCTAAGACCCAACGCAGCTAAATAAATAGATAAATGTTTAAATATTTAAAAAAAAAAATATATATATATAAAGAAAATAGTCCCATACCTATATTTCAGTGATAACAAGAAACCCCTGCTAATTGGACTTCAATAATTGTTAACATTTTTTGTCTTTGGCCTGAAGGTATTAGTCCAGCTATTCCACTTAAAAGTTTCTTGAGTTACTGTTCTCCCCTGTCCTCCAGTTTGGTTCATTTGCTTGTTTCTGTTTGTATTCCATTTTAGTTTTTCCTTCATCCTTGTTTTCTTGAATGTGTGAAGCATTCACATGATTCCAAAAGTCAGGATTATATAAAAAGTGGTATAATTTCCTACCATTCCGTTTATAATTTTCACCAATATCATTGGTTTCTAGTTTATCCTGTGTTTACATACAGATGAGTAGATACATGTATATTTTTTTTTTCTTTTCTGAATTCATATATATTTACCTGTTTATGTTTACTATTTTAAAATTGTAGTTCATAAGCATTGTTGGAGAAAATAAACGTAATATAGGAGCTCCCTGTCATTTTTTTTTACATTTGATCTATTTTTTTCCTTATATGTCTGAGTATACATAGTGACTTAGCTGTGAAGAGCCTATATATATATATACATCTTTTCTTTTTCTAAGGAGTTTGTTGAGGTATAGTTGATTTACAATGTTGTGTGAGTTTCAGGTGCACAGCACAGTAAATCTGTAATACATATACATAGATCCACTCTTTTTAGGTTCTTTGCCTATATAGGCCAGATATATGTGTATTTTCTAAATTTTTCTTACACAAAAATAATTTGCTATAGACATGCTTTTCTTTTTTCACTTAACAGTGTATCTTGGAGGGCACTACATGTTGTTTCCATAAGGATCTTATTTACTCTTTCTTATAGCTGCCTACTACTTCATTGTGTGGATGCACCATTGTTTATTCAACTGCTTTCCTATAAATGGGCATTTAGGCTGTTTCCAGTATTTAAACATGATAAACAATACTTCAGTGAATAATCTGAATAATATTTTACAAATATATTTTTATATTCTTGGAGGTGTATTTTCAGGGCAAATTCCTAGAAGTGGTATCGCAGGATCATAAGGTAGATACACATATAGTTTTGTTAGATATTGCAAATCCCTGTCCATGCAGATTTTGTACATAACCATTAGCAAAATATGTGCGCCTGTTTTATATCTTTGTGTATGATAGATGAGAAATAAAATCTCATTGTAATTTTAATTGACATTTATTTATTTTACTATGAATTAGGTTGATCATATTTTAATATTTTTATGGGCCATTTGTATATCTCTTTTTGTCAAGTAATCTATTTATATTTTCTTGGGCCAATATTCAGTTGTCCCATGGAATAAATTAAGTAAGTGAAATAAACATGCTCATCTTTAAACACTTTTTTGAGTGAGTAACCAACTCTATATTCAGAGGATTGTAGGTTTCCACATCTGTAATCCATTGTGTACCACTGATAAGCCTCTACCTAAGCTTTCTCAGAGAGAGGGGAATCCTTCATTAAAATGATATCCAAAGTAGAAGTTCCATAACAACTAGAGACATTGTTCTGATGTTTGCAATTGAGTTTGGGGAGTCAGGAGAGAAAAAATGAAAATAAGAGCTGGTTTTTCCACTTATTTGGGTGGTTGAATTAGCTGACCTTTAAGGTCTCTTCCACCCTGAGTTTTATGATTCCATGAATCATTCGTCTGACTCAGGCCAAGTTAGTGATGAAATGGCTGGGGAGGTGTAGGGGTCAGAGGTGAGCTGGAGATGTGGTGAGTGGGTGAGAACAAGAAGAAGAGGGGAGAGATTTTAAATGAGAATACAGAGTTAAAGAAATCAATAAATTTTTTCTTCCTTCAAAGCCTGGTATCAGAGATGGGAGCAAAAGCGCCCATTGGTGAAAAGGAATATTGAACGGATAGAGGATGGCAGGGGGTGATAGTGTGGTTGTGATAGGGAGAGTTGGACAGAATTCTAAGGATGAATAAGATGACAAAAGCATCAGGACTTCCCGGGGGCAGTCCAGTGGTTAAGATTCTGTGTTTCCAATGCAGGTTGATCCCTGGCCAGGGAACTAAGATCCCAAATGCTGAAAGGAAAAAAAAAAAATGGCAAAAGCATCACCAGCCACTGTTTCAACAGGGAGAACAAAGTAGACATGAGGGTGCCCAAAGTCCTTAGAGTGATTTTTCCTTCTTCTAATTCCGACTACTTTGTATATCCGTTCAGTTCAGTTCAGTCCCTCAGTCGTGTCCGACTCTTTGTGACCCCATGAATCACAGTACACCAGGCTTCCCTGTCCATCACCAGCCCCCAGAGTTCACTCAAACTCATGTCCATCGAGTCGGTGATGCCATCCAGCCATCTCATTCTCTGTCGTGTATATACTCATATTTTTAAAAAACTACTTTGGATAAAACAAACTAAGGTAAAACCTGTAACATTTTCTGAATAGAAACAAATTCATTGTATTTTACAAAACTATTTCATATTTTAACGCTGTCCTTAGAGGAGAAACATTGAGAAGTGACAGTCTTCCATAGATCAAGGTAAGAAATGATGGAAAGTATCTTGAAGTAACTTAACATCATTTAGCTATTCAGTTGTAGAAGATATTTCCCTTCAGTTGCCTGAAGAGAGGTTGAGATTGCAAATCAGTGTATATGAAAGTGGACATGCCATTTTCATTTCATCTCAAATATTCTGGATGGAGCTGACAGTTGGAAGGAGATCCTAGTCCCAGCAGCTGGGCAGCAAATCTGTCACTGAAAGGGCATCTCTGGGCCAGACCCTGAGCAAAGTGGAGGGAACAAGTGGGTGAGGAAGACACAGTCCCTTTGCTCAAGGAGAAACATTTCCATCAATTGATCCATCAATGGTTAACTTTTTTTTTAATAATTCTTAATTGCCCAAAGCCCTGGATGAAGGGCTTTCTTATTCATGGGCAAAAAGTAATGATCTATGAAAATAGCATGGATAGACTGGAGTTTACCCTTGGAGAAGTCACTTTTCCTGAGCCTTAATTTATTTATCTACATGTTGAATATCACAATATCGTTTAGAGTTCTAGAAATTATGCAAGGTCTTTATAAATTTCCTAGCAAAAAGTTCTAATACTTAGTAAGTATTCAATAAATGGTAGCTACTATTACTACCTCCTCATCCTCACTGGATTCATGGCCATCACCATAAGCCTTCTGTATAAATCCATCATGATGGACTCAAGTCACCTTTCCTTTCCTTCATTTTGATTATAACATATCTTCTCAAATATGTCTGGGCCTTCACATCCTATTTCAAAACACTTTAGCTCTCTGATTCTTGTGAGTTTACTAATGTCTATTTCCCCTACCCTTGCTGTTTTCTAGAAGAAAATTCCTTAACACTTCTACTCCATCCGTAAGTTTTATCCCCTTGGCTACAACTCATGTCTGTGAAGCTTGTACACTTCAGTTCAGCAGACATTCTTACGCATTAGAACATTCTTTTTTTTTTTTCCATAGATTTCCCTGGGATGACTGGAAAAGAGCAGCAAATCTCACTGACACACCTCCCACATGATTCCCTCTTGTACTGTTACCAACTATTACTTACTGCATATGTTTTCTACTTGGCTTACAAGCAATGTTCGTAAAACTTTATTACCAGGGCAAAGCAGGAAGTAATCTCAGAAAATTTTGGCCTCATCTGTCTTGTTCAGAAGATGGAGAAGTGGTTCCTAGGGAAGTTAAGTTGCTCATATTCACACAGCTACTTAAGCAAAAAAAGAATTCTGATGATAAAGGTTAACTCTGTGCTTCTGTCTGTTCCTTATTATCTGTGTCAATGATGCCATCTTAAGTTCATATTCATAAGATATAAATAAATAAACCAATAGAGTCAACAGAGAATTACTCTTTAAGAGTTTAATAAACACATGAGTGGCGATGGTTTTCACTTGCCCTTTGTTTTCCCAATTAGTCCTCCCAGAATGAGGGGAGATGGGCTAGTCTTGAGCTGGAAGCTGTTTTTGTCTCCATTCTCCTTTCTCTCGTCTCTGTACACCTCTGCCAGGGACCTCCACAGCAGGCTAGGCTGTCTCTGAGAGGGGTTGTTTCAGGAAAACTTGGGGTCCTTTGCTTACCTTCAGGTTCTGACCATCCTGCAATTCCAGATCTCAGATATCAATTTCCCGAGACCTTCTTTTAAAGTGAAGGTGGGACCCTATCCTGCAAGTCTCAGAGCAGATATGAGAATCTACAGACCCAGCATGCCTGCATGTGTGCTAAGTCGCTTCAGTCATGTCCAGCTCCTTGCGACCCCAAGAACTCCTTGCGACCGCCAGGCTCACCTGTCTGTGAGACTTCCCAGGCAAGAATACTGGAGTTGGCTGCCATTTCCTCCTCTAGAGGATCTTCCCGACCTAGGGATCAAACCTGCATCTCTTACGTGTTCCTGCATTGGCAGGCGGATCCTTTACCACTGGCACCACCTGGGAAGCCACAGACCCAGCAAGTGCCCTCAAAGATGCGCTGCTCAGAGGAATGCCACTGAAGCTGGGTTAGAGAAAGGGAGCTCGTTTCAGTGTTCTCCTGAGGAGGTTCTGTTGGAACTTGGAAGGACACGTTTTAAATACGTGAATAATCCCTGGCTGTGTGCCCTCTCTCTAAAACAGCTCACAGAGCTCGTGACGTCAGAGGGCTGTGGGGTTTCCCCTTGGTTCAAGTTCTGAGTCCGGTGCTCTTTACTGACAGTTTAATGTATATTAGGAAAACTCAGTTTGGCTTGGGCCAGTTCCAAACTTCAGGCCTCTTTTGCATTCCTGCCCTCTCTGCTATTTCCTCTGCGGGATTTGTAGAGGAGGACAAGACAGTCTGGAGGAAAAAAAAAAGATTTTGTATTCATTAATTATAATTATAAATTTGTCAAGTTGGGAGGTTTAAGTCAAAAGTTAGATCCCAGAGACCATGTATGTGAGAAATTACAGATTATCTCAGACGTTTCTGAAAGATGTAGTTTAGGCTTACACAGCTTTCTTTGAATAACTCAACAGATTTTATTTTATTTTTTAATCTTTGTGTTTTAAATTGGAATATAACAAATTAACAATGTTGTGATAGTTTCAGGTGGACAGCAAAAGGACTCAGCCATCCAGGTACATGTAATCCATTCTCCCCTCAAACTCCCCTTCATCCAGGCTGCCATGTAACAGTGAGTAGGTAACTCAACAGATTTTAAATGGGGAATCCTTTCAACACAATGGTTGTTTGGGATTTTTTTTTTTTTCATTTTTGAAGTCATAGCTTCTGCAAACATATCTTTTCTGTTATTTGAAACCCAGACATTGCTTTTGCTCATTAATTGATGATAACTTGGTTTATATTATTAAGAAGTTACTAAGAATATGAATGATACTTTGTAATTCTCAAAAGCCAAAGAATTTTAGCTCACTCTTCTTCATAGTTCCTAAATAATAAAGAGATCATGGCACACTTTTCTCTTGTTATAAACATCTTTTCACAGGGATGGAATGGTGATTAAGGAATGAACTGTCTCTGCTCCCATGGAGTTCAAAGTCCGGAGAGAAATCAGACCTTGAATACTCATTTATGTATCAGGAAGACATCACCTCCATGAGTACTGAATGCTGTTCTTTGATAAGATTACATTAATACCAGGTAAGAATGATTAGAAGCGGCCAAAGAGATAAATGCACATAAGAATATTTCAATCTGTGTTGAGTACAGTGGTGATTGCTTGGCAATCCTCACTTAAGAAAATTGGAGAAGAGAAGTGAAAAGCTTTTGCAAAGATAGCTTTATTTTTAAGTGTGTAGTTTCTCCCTTTCTCAGAAGAAACCTAAATAATCACCTTTTGGCTTTGGTTCGGGGCATAGCTATTTAAATTGGTTGTTCCTGGAATGGCCTAGGGGGTGGTCATAGTGGGCACGGAGGGAGTGTGGGCCTGGCTTCATTTTTGCTTGCACAGATTCAAAACACTGACTTCTTTTCAGAGACCCTGAAGGGATTTTATTTAGAAATATAAACTAATAAATAGCAACAAGGGAAACTTCAAGAAAGGAGACTATACCTGAATGTCAAGATATCAGTCAGATCTGCTAGACTCTGAAATAGCATGTCTCAGGAAGTATAAGAAACCCTGTGCTTGGTATTATTTCAAACTGGAGTGACTTATCTGATAGTAAACCAAAAGAAACAATAGCTTACATCAACAAAAAAAATAGATAAAAAGGCTTGTTAAAGATTTTCTACTGTAAGTTTTCTGCTATAGTTTTCATATTTGACTGACCATTGCTCTCATAATAATCATTTCCTTGTTTAATAGGTTTCTATTGGATATATATTCTCATAAACACATAGCACAATAATAAAAAGCAAGAAAGTCTGAAATCGTTACATGACGATAAAAGTACAGTGAGGCATGTTCTTGCTCTGCACATCTGGAATAAATATTCCCCAGAATAAAAGAGACTATTGGGTGGGCTTTAAGTCTGTTTTAATTCCAGAAGCTCATGGTGGATACACTGATTAGAATTCTCTTTTCCTTTGTAATAGAAACACTCAAATGTGACTCCACAGCATCAACTATAAACTAGTAGCTGGACTCCTTTGCCAGCTCTCTACCCCCCTGTCCATCCCAAGCACTTGATGGTATTTCTAAAATTCAGTCGAGGATGCAAATGTTAGATTGACTGCATTATACGCTTTCAGAATGCATTGGTCTCGATTTTTTATAAGTTTAGATTTATTATTATTTATAGAATGAATGTAGGAAGATATTTGCTTCTAATAGTAAATATAGTAAATATAGAAGCAAATAAGTTTACTTCTATATTTATTATTTTATAGATATTTACTTCTACATAGTAAATAACAAAAAAATAATTTTGTTTTTACTGGGTGGGAAAAAGATGAACCTGAAAAACACCTAGATAATATGTGTCTGGAGTATGTTTCATTAGCACAAGGAAGTTTTAGCACTTAAACAAATGAGAAAGGATACAGCCTTTCAGGTGAATCGGGAGATAGCTCTGAAGTATCCATACCAGGGTTTGGAAACATCAGGCCAGGGCAATTAGTCAAGTTCTAGAAATAGTGACCAACCTGGATGCTTCAGGTAGAACGCTCTGAGGCAGGGAACGGCTGGGCCTCTGAGCAGGAATGGTCAAGTATGTCCTATAGGCAGTTTCTGAGAGGCTGGTGGATCAAGAGACGCTCAAGGTGAGCAGTGAAAAGAACACAGAAGCGATTTGTTCTCTGCCTGTTTTTGAACTTCTGCTATGTGGGTGGGCCAGGGCTTGCAGGTGTCTGTAGCCAGGAGAGAAGGACCTCACTAAGATCAGCTTTCAGTTTTCTGTTATCCTCACTCCTTGTCTCCAGCTATTCAGCAACATTGCATCTTTAATGGTTAAGCTCTGGGGCAGGTGGCTATTTGTAAGGCTACTAATTAGATAAAGAGACTAATCTGCACCAGGATGCAGATAATGCATGGAACTGTGCCAAGACCCACAGCTCAGGAGTTTATGACCCCCAGCTGCCATGGTGACCATGGCCATTCAGTCGGAAGAGCCTTTGTGTTGTGGGATGGGAGGCAGCCCACAGGGCAGAACATCAGCTTCTGTGTGGTTTGAAACAGAAAACTGAAAATGGAAGAGAAGAGACAAGTAGGCAAGAAGGCATTCGATTTTTACCCGAATGTGTAGGTTATTCTGTGCACTCACTTCCACTTGCTTATTTGAAAAAGCAGGGCTTTTCCTTGAGGCTAAGCGTCTGGTAAGCCTGAGATCTGAAAGGAGACATGTTTTTGTGGGTCTTTTCTTCTTGCATTGTCTTCACACTTCACAACCCTTACCTCTTGGCCTTTGATTTCTTTTTCTTATCTTTTTTTTTTCCAAATGTTTTGTTATATTTACTAAACAGAACGTATTCTAAACGTCAAGCTCATGACTTCAGAAGAAATGGTTTTAATGTATGTAACATAATCATATATTCTGGAGTAGGAAGGGTTATAGTGATAGATGGTCACATGCTCAGTTGTATCCTGATGCAATAATGAATAACTCCTCCTTTTCATCCTCAAAAGCAATCTGGATGGGGGCGATAATTGTCCTACCTGTTAGTGTCCAACTCTTTGTAACCCCATGGACTGTAGCCCATAGGATCCTCTGTCCATGGCATTCTTCAGGCAAGAATATTGGAGTAGGTAGCCATTTCCTTCTCCAGAGGATCTTCTGGACCCAGGGCTCAAATCTGGGACTCCTGCATTGCAGGTGGATTCTTTACCATCTGAACCACCAGGGAAGCCCTACTTAGATTATCCTACTTAGAGATTATGTTATCCAACCCTTGATTTGTAGATAAAGAAAGACCCATGGCATTTAAGAAACTTGAACATTAAGCTGAGGAGTCAGCACTCTTGGAAATGAAGAAAACTATTATAAAAGGGGGAACATAAGGATGAGTGAAATGAAGGACTATTGAGTCTAGGATGAATTGGGAAGAAAGTAAATCCAGAAAGAGGCTGAAAGATGGGGAAAAGCAGGAGAGGGAGGGATCAGGAGCAGGAATGAAGAAAGAACAAACAGCTTGAGTCACGGAAACAGAGAACTGAAAGGACAGGAAGTTGTGGGCAAAGATGGAGACAGTGAGTTTATGATGGCAAATTTCAGTTCAGTTAAGTTCAGTCGCTCAGTTGTGTTCGACTCTTTGTGACCCCAGGGACGGCAGCATGCCAGGCCTCCCTGTCCATCGCCAACTCCCGGAGTTTACTCAAACTCATGTTCATTGAGCCGGTGATGCCATCCAAGCATCTCATCCTCTGTCGTCCCTTTCTCCTCCTGCTTTCAATCGTTCCCAGCATCAGGGTCTTTTCAAGTGAGTCAGTTCTTCGCATCAGATGGCCAAAGTTTGGAGTTTCAGCTTCAGCATCAGTCCTCTCAATGAATATTCAGGACTGATCTCCTTTAGGATGGACTGGTTTGATCTCCTTGGAGTCCAAGGGACTCTCAAGAGTCTTCTCTAACACTACAGCTCAAAAGCATCAATTCTTCTGCACTCAGATTTCTTTATAGTCCAACTCTCACATCCATACATGACTCCTGGAAAAACCAAAGCTTTGACTACATGGTCCTTTGCTGGCAAAGGAATGTCTCTGCTTTTTAATATGCTCGCTATATTTATCATAACTTTTCTCCCAAGGAGCAAGCGTCTTTTCATTTCATGGCTGCAGTCACCATCTGCAATGATTTTGGAGTCCAAAAAAATAAATTCTCTCACTGTTTCCATTGTTTCCCCATCTATTTGCCATGAAGTGATGGGACTGGATGCCACGATCTTAGTTTTCTGAATGTTGAGTTTTAAGCCAGCTTTTTCACTCTTCTCTTTCACATTCATCAAGAGGCTCTTTAGTTCTTCTTCACTTTCTGCTATAAGGGTGGTGTCGTCTGCATATCTGAGGTTATTGATATTTCTCCCGGCAATCTTGATTCCAGCTTGTGCTTCTTCCAGCCTAGCATTTCTCATGATGTACTCTGCATATAAGTTAAATAAGCAGGGTGACAATATACAGCTTTGATGTACTCCTTTTCCTATTTGGAACCAGTCTGTTGTTCCATGTCCAGTTCTAACTGTTGCTTCCTGACCTGCTTACAGGTTTCTCAAGAGGCAGGTCAGGTGGTCTGGTAGTCCCATCTCTTACACAGTTTGTTGTGATCCACACAGTCAAGGCTTTGGCATAGTCAATAAAGCAGAAATAGATGTTTTTCCAAAACTCTCTTGCTTTTTTGATGATCCAGCAGATGTTGACAATTTGATCTCTGGTTCCTCTGCCTTTTCTAAATCTAATTTGAACATCTGGAAGTTCACAGTTCACGTACTGTTGAAGCCTGGCTTGGAGAATTTTGAGCATTACTTTGCTAGCATGTGAGATGAGTGCAATTGTGAGGTAGTTTGAACATTATTTGGTATTGTCTTTCTTTAGGACTGGAATGAAAACATCTTTTCCAGTCCTGTGGCCACTGCTGAGTTTTCCAAATTTGCTGGCATATCGAGTGCAACACCTTCACAGCATCATCTTTCAGGATCTGAACTAGCTCCACTGGAATTCCATCACCTCCACTAGCTTTGTTTGGAGTGATGCTTCCTAAAGCCCATTTGACTTCACATTCCAGGATGTCTGGCTCTAGGTGAGTGATCATACCATTGTGATTATCTGGGTCATGAAGATCTTTTTTGTGTAGTTCTTTTGTGTATTCTTGCCACCTCTTCTTAATATCTTCTGCCTCTGCTTCTGCTTATTTTAGGTCCATATCATTTCTGTCCTTTATTGTGCCCATCTTTGCAGGAAATGTTCCCTTGGTATCTCTAATTTTCTTGAAGAGATCTCTAGTCTTTCCCATTCTACTGTTTTCCTCTATTTCTTTGCACCGATCACTGAGGAAGCCTTTCTTATCTCTCCTTGCTATTCTTTGGAACTCTGCATTCAAATGGGTACATCTTACCTTTTCTCCCTTGCTTTTCATTTCTCTCCTTTTCACAGCTATCTGTAAGGCCTCCTCAGACAGCCATTTTGCTTTTTGCATTTCTTTTTCTTGGGGATGGTCTTGATCCCTATCTCCTGTACAATGTCACGAACCTTCATCCATAGTTCTTCAGGCACTCTGTCTAGCAGATCTAATCCCTTGAATCTATTTCTCACTTCCACTGTGTAATCGTACAGGGTTTGATTTAGGTCATACTGTTAGGAGCCCTAACATCTGAGTAGCCAGGATAGACCTGAGACCTTGCTTAGGCCTAAGTTTCAATTTCTGGAGACAGGGTGGAGGCTAAGTTCACAGAAACTCCTCCCTAAGAAGATCCCGCCATCGCCAAAATTAAGAAACTCCTCCCTAGAAAAATCCCGCTGGTGCCAAAATTGGGCCAATCAGAAGAAAAAGGGAAATCCCCCAGAGAAAACCCCGCGCGTGTATAAACTGGCCAATGAGCTTCTGCGCATGCATGAACTGGCCAATGAGCTTCTGCCAGCTTGATCTTTTGAACAGAAATAGGTGCTTATGTAACCTGAGACTATAAAAACCGCTGTGACCTGGGCTCGGGCTCTTGTCCCACTCCACTGAGCTGGAGGAGGCATGAGCCCTAGCTCGAGCTAGAAATAAACCCCATTCTTGCTTTTGCATTGCTGCAAGTGTCTTATTCTACCAGTATGGGGGGACCAGACTCAGGGCATAACAATACCTGAACGGTCTAGTGGTTTTCCCTACTTTCTTCAATTTTAATCTGAATTTGGCAATAAAGAGTCATGATCTGAGCCACAGTCAGCTCCTGATCTTGTTTTTGCTGACTGTATAGAGCTTCTCCATCTTTGGCTGCAAATAATATAATCAATCTGATTTCAGTATTGACCATCTGGTGATTTCCATGTGTAGAGTTTTCTCTTGTGTTGTTGGAAGAGGGTGTTTGCTATTATCAGTGCATTCTCTTGACAAAACTCTATTAGCCTTCGCCTGGAGCGGCAGCTGAGTGGTGCTGAAGTGGCTGTGAGGAGATACCCTAAATCCAAGGGCAAAGGAGAAGCCCCAGTAAGACAGTAGGAGAGGCGAATTCACATTTACAATCAAACCCCTTTTCTGCTAGAGACGCTCAGAGGCTCAAACAAACCTTGTGTGCACCAGGACTCAGAGGCCCCACAGAGACTGCGCAGAGCTGTGTGTGAGCATCTCCTGCAGAGGGACGGGTCAGCAGTGGCCTGCCGCAGGGGCAGGGGCTCTGGGTGCAGCAGATCTGGGTATGGCATAAACGCTTTTGGAGGACGTCGCCATTAACCCCATCATAGAGCCACCAGAACTTACACAGGACTGGGGAAACAGCCTCTTGGAAGGCACAAACAGAACCTTATGTGCACCAGGACCCAGGAGAAAGGAGCAGTGACCCCACAAGAGACTGAGCCAGATTTGCCTGTGAGTGTCCAGGAGTCTCTGGTGGGGGCGTGCGTCGGTGGTGGCCTGCTGCAGGGTTGGGGGCACTGATTGTAGCAGTATAGGCTTGGGACCTTTTGAAGGAGGTGGCCATTATCTTCGTTTACCTCCACCATAGTTTGGCCTCAGGTCAAATAACAGAGAGGGAACACAGGCCCGCCCTTCAACAGAAAATTGGATTAAAGATTTACTGAGCATGGCCCCGACCATCAGATCAAGACCCAATTTCCCCCTCAGTAGGTCTCTCTCATTAGGAAGCTTCCATAAGCCTCTTATCCTTCTCCATCAGAGGGCAGACAGACTGAAAACCACAATCACAGAAAACTAACCAATCTGATCCCATGGACGGCAGCCTTTTATAACTCGATGAAACTATGATGGCAAAGGTGAAGCATAAATAGTATGGCCTGGGGTTGTGGAAGCTGCAGCAGGAAATAAACTACTAATGATTAACCAGAGAGAGTTTAATAAAAGGAGTGTTTACAAGAGGTGTGAGCTGGTAAAACAAACAAACAAACCAACAAAAAACCACAACAAAGGATGGTGATGTATTTAGCAATGAGCAGAGCCAGGTTCAATTGCTGGGTCAGGAAGATCCCTTGTAGAAGGGAATGGCTACCCATTCCAGTATTCTTGCCTGGACAATTCCATGGACAGAGGAGACTGGCGGACTATTGTCCATGGGGTCGCAAAGAGTCAAACACAACTGAGCAACTAACACACATACAAAAGAGACAGAAAACCAAGCCATTTTCATCCCTAGGCCTGAAAAATCAAGGAGGAGTGACATTTGGCTGGTGGAGGGCTTCCCTGGTAGCTCAGACGGTAAAGTGTCTGCCTACAATGCTGGAGATCTGGGTTCAATCCCTGGGTCGAGAAGATCCCCTGGAGAAGGCAATGGCAACTCACTCCAGTATTCTTGCTTGGAAAATCCCATGGACTGAGGAGCCTGGTAGGCTACAATCCATGCGGTTGCAAAGAGTTGGACATGACTGAGCGACTTCACTTTCACAGCCATGGGAGAGGTACTGTTCCTAAGAACTCTGGCCATAACCAGATAAATGAAACTATTGGCAAAATCTTGGTTAGAAAAGAATGTGTGAGGATGGGATCGCTGTCTTCTTCTGCTCTTGGATATCCTGCCAAGACCTCCTGTTGGTTAAATCTGAACAGGAGGCAGAAAGAAGCAGAGAAGCTCAGAAGGTGGGTCTGACAGGTACTCAGAAAATAAACAACACTTTAAAGTGTTGTGAAAACAGAGCTGCAGCAATTGTCTGTAGGTATTGGCTTCACCGGGATGACAGTGAGATAGTGGAGAAAGCATGTAATAGTCTCTCCCAGATTTCTGGGTTGGGCAGATCTGCTGGAGAACAATCTACCCACTCCAGTATTCTTGGGCTTTGCTTGTGGCTCAGCTGCTAAAGAATCTTCTTGCAATGCGGGAGACTTGGGTTCGATCCCTGGGTTGGGAAGATCCCCTGGAGAAAGGAAAGACAACCCCCTCCAGTATTCTGGCCTGGAGAATTCCATGGACTGTCCATGCGGTCACAAGGAGTTGGACATGACTGAGTGACTTTCACTTTCAGAGTTTTATATATATTCAATGTGATCCTGTGGAACTACAATGCATGATAACTGGTTGTTAAAAATATAACCAGAAGGCTATCTAAGATTTTGAGGTCTCATAAAAAGTAAAATTTACTCAGATAGTTTTGGTGTTATCTGTATTCCTTTTATTTACAAATTATCAATCTTTGTATAGGTCATTATAGAGTGAAGGGCTGGATATACAGTCCACCTTAAACAACTCGAAAACCAGAGAAAATATATGAAGCAATGGTTTTTGGACAACAGTCAAAGGCAGCTCAGGACAGTAATCCCTGAGAGAAAAGGATCCAGTTATGGGATTGGTAGCAAAGGGGTAAGAGCAAAATTTAGAGGTGATGGAGTTACTATACATTACAGTCATGATGGTGTTCTATGACTGTATACATTTGTCATAGATCATTGAATTCTTCATCTAGAAACAGTGAATGTTATTGTATGTAAGTTGTACTTCAATCAAGGTTTTATAGGAGAAAGAAAAATTTAGGCTATAGGTGATTTTTTATGTTATCTTTTAAAAATTATATGTTTACATGCTTATTTAAAAGAAAAAAATGGAATAGAAGGGTATAAAATGTAAAGCAAAAATCTTTTTCTCTTCAAATACCACTTCTTGGGCATTTTGCTAAAAACAATTTAAGAAAATTTTCAGAAATTTTCTCCATTATTTCTATTGTTTGTTATAAACACACGTTTATCAGATGTGCCTTATGCTTTAAATTTTTTCTTTCCTTTCTCCCTCCAACCTTCCCTCCCTTACTTCTTCCTTCCTTCCTTCCTCATTTTCCTTTCACAAGAAGACTCTTACTTTATGACTTCAAAAATTTTTGGACACAGAAATAGGTAGATTTACCTTTTTCTTACTGGCTGCATGTACTTTTATTGAATGGATTATTCTAATACATTCAGTCATTCCTCTACTATTAGATATTCAGATTTACACCACATTTTGCTAGAATAAAAAATGATACAATGACTGCTCTGCTGCTGCTGCTGCTAAATCACTTCAGTCGTGTCCGACTCTGTGTGACCCCATAGACGGAAGTCCACCAGGCTCCCCTGTCCCTGGGATTCTCCAGGCAAGAACACTGGAGTGGGTTGCCATTTCCTTCTCCAATGTGTGAAAGTGAAAGTGAAGTCACTCAGTCGTGTCCGACCCTTAGCGACCCCACGGACTGCAGCCTACCAGGCTCCTCCATCCATGGGATTTTCTAGGCAAGAGTACTGGAGTGACTTGCCATTGCCTTCTCCGACAATGACTGCTCTAGGTGTATATATATTTTTATATCTTGTGCCTAACCATGTGGAGGCCATTGTTTATGCAAATTTTAAAACTTCGTGAATATGGTTGAATAGCATTTTCAAAAAAATCGCTTACTCCAAAAGTATCTATTTCTTTGTATCCACACAGATTCTGGGCGTTATCAAACTTTTTTATCTTCACTAATCTGATAGAAAAAAAAGTTGCCTCCTTGTTTTCAGTTATCATTTTCCTTGCACAGAGCACAAGATCATAGGACTGTCTGATAATCCATAGACTTCTGAATGACCATATTTGCCTTCTAGATTTTTTGATGAAGACCTATGTGGGGCTTCTGCAGTGGCTCAGTAGTAAAGAACCCACCTGCCGATGCCGGAGACACCAAAGATGCAGGTTCGATACCTGGGTCAGGAAGATTCCCCTGGAGGAGAAAATGGCAACCCACTCCAGTATTCTTGCCCGGAGAATCCCATGGACAGAAGAACCTGGTGGTCTACAGTCTGTAGAGTGGCAGAGTCAGACAGGACTGAGCAACTAAGCACACATGCTTTATGTGCACAGCTGCTGAGAGAAACCACTTGTTTTCAGAAATCCCTCCTCCTTTCCCTTCATGATCATACTGCTGTTATGTTTTCTGTATAGCCCTAACAGTTTAGATCCTACAGGAGTAGAATATATATCCACGTATCTCTTAGAGTTCATGCTTTTAGCCTCTTCTTTTAAATGTTTTTGCTCTGCCCAGTGTTCCTTTCCCACATGGATATTTAATCATGAATACAACAAACCAGCCTTACATGTGACTCTCCCAGTAATGCCATCTGGTTTCTCTGAATGAGGATAGATGGAGGAATTTATGGACTTTGATCACTGCAGTATAACAAATACAATTATGGCATGGGAAATTTCCTACTAAAGTTCAAGAGAAAATGGGGTTCGCCCCTCTTCTGGATGATTTGTGTGTCTGAATGAATCAGGAGGCTTCCCCCACATCCCATAGTCTTTCATATGTAATCAGGGAGATGATATGCCCAGATGCATTACTGTTGAAGGATTTCTCTCCACCCCTGTTGTCAATCAAATAATCACTCCTTTAAAACAGAGGGAATGACTTAGCAGTTCAAGTGTTGGCTTTGAAACATTTAGACTTGGTGGCTTCTTTCAAAGTTTCATCAGGATTGACTTAGTCCTTCAGTCTGGAAATATCACAACCACATGGACTCCTAAGCCTTTATAGAAGAGCTCTCTCTCTAAGAAACTACAAACCTAGGAGTCCTATTTTCTCTGAGATTGTTCGACATACACAGTATCATTTTCTGAATTGCATCCTTATTGGACAAACAAACTATGATTAGACTCTGATCTTAGTTATCCCTGGTAGGTTTCAGCATTTTAAATAGTGAATGTAAACTAAATATTTAGTTCCATTCCTAACTCCCAATGCTATATGCATTTTCACAGAGTGCTTTTATGCCATCCAGTCATTTCAACCTCTGACACCCTCCTCTCCTTCTGCCCTCAATGTTTCCCATCATCAGGGACTTTTTCAATGAGTAAGTTATCAGTTCAGTTTCAGTTCAGTCGCTCAGTCGTGTCCGACTCTTTGCGACCCCATGAATCACAGCACGCCAGGCCTCCCTGTTCATCACCAACTCCCGGAGTTCACCCAAACTCATGTGCATCAAGTTGGTGATGCCATCCAGCCATCTCATCCTCTGTCAACCCCTCTCCTCCTGCCCCCAATCCCTCCCTGCATCAGGGTCTTTTCCAATGAGTCAAGTCTTCGCATGAGGTGGCCAAAGTATTGCAGTTTCAGCTTCAGCGTCAGTCCTTCCAATGAACACCCAGGACTGATCTTTAGAATGGACTGGTTGGATCTCCTTGCAGTCCAAGGACTCTCAAGAGTCTTCTCCAACACCACAGTTCAAAGCATCAATTCTTCAGTGCTCAGCTTTCTTGACAGTCCAACTGTCACATCCATACATGACCACTGGAAAAACCATAGCCTTGACTAGATGCACCTTTGTTGGCAAAGGTTTTTTAATATGCTATCTAGGCTGGTCATAACTTTCCTTCCAAGGAGTAAGCGTCTTTTAATTTCATGGCTGCAATCACCATCTGCAGTGATTTTGGAGCCCCAAAAAATAAAGTCTGACACTGTTTCCACTGTTTCCCCATCTATTTCCCATGAAGTGATGGGACCAGATGCCATGATCTTAGTAAGCTATACGTATACATATATCCCTTTTTTGTTTGTTTGTTTGTTTTGGATTTCCTTTTTATAGTTCCATAGTTGTCCCTGTGAATAAACGTGTCACTTTGCTTAGGTAATTCACCATTGAAGTGTTGCTTTCTGAAACTCTAGCAAAATTTAGCCTTTGATCTGTGTTCTTAAAAAAGGGAAGGGAGGGAAGCAAAGTTTTCAAATTCAGGACACCCCCTTAGAATTCCTGCTTTATGCATTGTTTCCAGTGAAATGAATTGTCAGGAAGTTGGATGCCCCCTCATCCTTGGCCTGGCCTCTTTGGGCACAGTTACCATCATCATTGTGACCCACAGCCTCAGTCAAAGCTTTCTTTATTGGAGAATGGAAGAAGTCGCGAGAGCCCTCAAAGCAAAGTTATATGTAGCTGAGTATCTGAGGGAGGCATGCAGAGGTGGGAAGCAAAGGGTAAAAGCAGAGGTCACTTCAACACAAGGAAGTAGCCTTTGTATGAGAGGCACCACCTGTTGTGTGATCACCAAGATGTCTCTGGAGGAGAATCAACCCAATTTGTTCCCACCCTTGGCAGGATAGGAAGGGATCTCGTGGGTGTGTAGCCCAAAGGTGGCTGGGTCACCAAGAAACACAGGAGCCCACTTAGCCTGGACCTGAACTAAAACCCATTACAATAATAAAAATATATAGCAGCTTGGCCCTTTCTTTCAGGCTTCATGTAAATGTCTATACTTCTGCATCTCTTGTCAGCCCCAAGGCTTCAGTCCAAAGTTCGAGAGCATCCCCCAAAGTTCGGGAGCAGTTGGGACCATCATCATCTGCATTCCAACTCAGAGGTGGTTATCTCCCTGGCCTCCTGGGTGGCTTCTGTGTTTTTCTTCTGTTTGATGTGCTTGTGTTCTTGTTTGGTGAGTCTGCGGCAAATCCTCCCAGCCTTGGGAACATAGAGGTGCTGATAAGAGTCTTCAGTGGAAGATCTCTGTTAAACTATACGTGCCTTTTCTGTTTGTTTGTTCCTAGCACCCTGCTGGTTGCCAATGGCACTGTGTCCCCCTAGTCCAAACACCACTGAGGAGTGAGTTTTCCTTAGAACGCAGCCTGTAGGTCTCAGTAAGGACTCTTTCTTAACATCAACCACCAGCCTGCTGAGAAGCCTGGGCAGACCAATTTTTAGAAATTTAATTCTTACTGGAGGATAGTTGCTTTACAAGGTTGTGTTAGTGTCTGCAGTACAGCAACGTGAATCAGCTATGTTGTTGTTCAGTCGCCCTGTCGTGTCTGACTCTTTGCGACACCATGGACTGCAACACGCCAGGCCTCCCTGTCCTTCCCCATCTCCCAAGTTTGGCCCAAGTTCATGTCTATTGCATCAGTGATGCCATCCAGGCATCTCTTCCTCTGATGCCCTCTTCTCCTTCTGCCCTCAATATTTTCCAGCATCAGGGACTTTTCCAGTGAGTAAGCTATACATATACATATATCCCTTCTCTTTTTTTCTGGATTTCCTATTTAGGTCACCAGAGAACACTGAGTAGGATACCCTGAGCTATACAGTAGGTTCTTATTAGTACTCTATGCATAGTATCAGGAGTGTATATACGTCAATCCCAATTTCCCAAGTCATCCCATCCCTCCCCTCTGATTGAAGGCAAGAAGAGAAGCGGGCGGCAGAAGATGAGATAGTTGGATGGCATCACTGACTCAGTGGACAGGAGTTTGAGCAAACTCAGGGAGATAGTGAAGGACAGGAAAACCTGGCGTGCTGCAGTTCACGGGGTCTCAAAGAGCTGAACATGACTGAATCACAACTCTCCCCTGATGTGTGCGTGTGTGTTTGGCTGCACTGCGTGGCTTGTGTGATCTTAGTTCCCTGACCAGGGATGGAACCTGAGTCCACAGCAGTGAATGCCCAAGTCTTGACCAATGGACCACCAGGGAATTCCCTTGGGCAGACCATTTTAATTGACTAGAACCAAATCCAGTTAATGATCAGAAAAAGTGAATGCTTTTAGTTGGTTTCCCTTTGCACACTTACAGAGCTAAAGATTAAATATATAAGCACTCTATTTCTAAGATATAAGAAGGCAAAAAAATTCAAGGGCTTTTTTTTTCATTTTAAAATTTGGATGGAATTCCAAGCATCATGATGAAAATATTCTCTATGCTAGTAGAGAGTTCCATAGATCTTTAATTTCTCCCTTATGTAAGTAACATTGATGTAGCATGGACAGATGGTTCAGGGCTCTGTATAACTGGAACTGCAAACTTGGACATGTTTTCTAGTTTCTCTGAGGCTCGGTCTTCTCATCTGTAAAATGGGCATACTGACAGCATCTGTCTCCCAGATATGTTATGATGATTTAATGAAATAATCCATGCACAATGCTTTCTATAGTGAAAAATACGTGTTAGCTGCAAACGTTTCCTTGGTATAAGTATCCAGAAATTTTACAGCTGGCTAAATGCATTCGATTAAAATAAACATATAAAATTAAAGCTTTAAAAAATTACAGCGGGGGGGAAATTATAGTTGTAGCCCACATTCAGTGGGTTGTGTCATTATGCTGTGTTTTTGTCTGTAATGTAGCGTATGTGTGCTCAATCATGTCTGACTCTTTGTGACCCCATGGACTATAGCCCTCCAGGCTCCACTGTCCATGGAATTTTCCAGGCAAGAAATACTTGAGTGGGTTGCCATTTTCTTCTCCAGGGGAATCTTCCCAATTGGGGGATTGAACCCAGGTCTCTTGCAGCTCCTGCATTGGCAGGCAGATTCTTTGCAACTTGCACCACCTGTGTCATTATGTTAGATAGAATTAACACTTTTTTGTTGTCTCCCTACACCCTCTCCCCGGCCCAGGGTTGATATATCTGGTGCTTGTTAACTCACTGGGGAGAATTGGGAGTGTATATGATGGATTTTGCTTTTTCACTTCCTTCTCTGAATCCATGCCTCCCACGCATATATCTCTTGTAGTGCTTTCTGAATTGTATTGGAATCATGCATTCATCTATTTGAATTATCCACTAGGATGAGAGCTTTTTGAGAACAGAGACTGTGTCTTATTAACTTTGTCTTGTGAGCAACTTTTATAGCACTTAGAACCTGGTGCCACGTGGATCCTGAGTAAATATTTCATGACTGACTGTATTTCTAAGGACTTTCTGCCAGCTGATAGCAGTACTTAGCTATTATTAACTACAACCAGAAAATTTTTTAAAAATAAAATTAAGTATAAAATGTGTTCGGGTTGAGAAAATATTAGTGATACATATGTCAAGTTTTAATATCAAATCACTTAAAAATACTTTTTAAATTTTGAAACATTTCAAGAATTGAAAAGCTCAGAAATTAAAATAACAGATGCATGTGTATCAGTCACTAAAATTAAATAAATAGAGATGCATGCTGCAGCTTTCTCTATATCTTTCTGAAAACATAATGTTAAAATTAGAGGCCTCCACCATCTACTTCTCTGGTCTTTTTGTTTTTCCTTCTCTTCCTCTCTGGAGGTAACTGCTATACTGAAATGGCATCTATTTTCTCTATAGTAAAAGCAAAAAACTACTAAAAAAGTTTTTTTAATAAAAGTAGAGACTTTTTAAATGCAAAGTCTTTTTTTAACTTTCTCGCTCTCTCTCTCTTTTTGGTGACATGGTTTTTTTCTCTCAGCTCTGAAGACTATGCTAACTAGGGCAATGGAAAATGTCACAGCACCTCTTTGGCTAGAGGGCCTGACTGGGGAGGGGTACAGTTTTAAAATTAAACATAACTGTGCCCTGACTTTTGCTTGCTTAATAAAAAAGTGTGATCTAGGTATCAAATCACCTTGCATTTTTAGTCTTAAACCCACCAGTGGCATATCTAAGCACCAATCATTTCATTTTTCAAAAAGTCTATGTCAGTTCTGGAAATAGTCACTAACCTCTTTGTCATGGGTGCCTAAGAATTTTTCTCCCTGAGGCGGGGGAATTATTAATTTTGTTCCTTTTTAAAGTGATATACTTCTATCTGTCTTCTTCCACCTTACCCTCACTATGTGCTGGAATACAGCAGATATACTCCAGAATATACAGTCCATTTGATACATCTTGCTACATTCTAGATTCAGATTTTTTTAAAACTTGAGGTTAATTCACATATCACATATCATGAAATTCATTTTTTAAATTTTATTTAACCAATACAATTAATTGGCTTTTAATGTATTCAGAAGGTTATCCAACTATCATTGCTAATTCCAAGATTTTCTCATTATCCCCAAATTAGACCCCCTACCCTTCTAGCAGTTACTTTTGATCTCCTCTCCTCCTCTAAGCAACCACTAATTGACCTTTTGTCACTTTGGATTTGCCTGTTCTGGACATTTCATATAAATGGAATTACACAATCTGTTACCTTTTGTGACTGGCTTCTTTCAAGTTTCATTTATGTTGTAAAAATGTATCAGAACTTCATTCCTTTTTATGATTGAATAATAATCCATAGTAGATCACATTTTATTTAACCTTTCATCAGTTGATGGAAATCTGTGTTGTTTCTACTTTTTGGCCATTATAAATAATTCTGTTCTGAATGTTTCAGTTCAGTTCAGTTCAGTCGCTCAGTCGTGTCTGACTCTTTGCGACCCCATGAATCACAGCACGCCAGGCCTCCCTGTCTATCACCAACTCCCGGAGTTCACTCAAACTCATGTCCATCGAGTCGGTGATGCATACAGGTTTTTGTGTGAACATATATTTTCAGTTCTCTTGGGTATGCATGCCTAGGGGTGGAATTTCAGGGTCATATCACCTGCCTCTTGAGAAACCTGTATGCAGGTCAGGAAGCAACAGTTAGAACTGGACATGAAACAACAGACTGGTTCCAAATAGGAAAAGGAGTACGTCAAGGTTGTATATTGTCACCCTGCTTATTTAACTTATATGCAGAGTACATCATGAGGAATGCTGGGCTGGAAGAAGCACAAGCTGGAATCAAGATTGCCAGGAGAAATATCAATAACCTCAGATATGCAGATGACACCACCCTTATGGCAGAAAGTGGAGAAGAACTAAAAAGCCTCTTGATGAAAGTGAAAGAGGAGAGTGAAAAGGTTGGCTTGAAGCTCAACATTCAGAAAACAAAGATCATGGCATCTGGTCCCATCACTTCATGGGAAATAGATGGGGAAACAGTGGAAACACTGTCAGACTTTATTTTTTTGGGCTCCAAAATCACTGCAGATGCTGATTGCAGCCATGAAATTAAAAGACGCTTCCTCCTTGGAAGGAAAGTTATGACCAACCTAGATAGTATATTAAAAAGCAGAGACATTACTTTGCCAACAAAGGTCCATCTAGTCAAGGCTATGGTTTTTCCTGTGGTCATGTATGGATGTGAGAGTTGGACTGTGAGGAAGGCTGATCACCGAAGAACTGATGCTTTTGAACTGCGGTGCTGGAGAAGACTCTTGAGAGTCCCTTGGACTGCAAGGAGATCCAATCCTGGGTATTCATTAGAAGGACTGATGCTAAAGCTGAAACTCCAATACTTTGGCCACCTCATGTGATGAGTTGACTCACTGGAAAAGACTCTGATGGTGGGAGTGATTGGGGGCAGGAGGAGATGGGGATGACAGAGAATGAGATGGCTGGATGGCATCACCAAATCGATGGACATGAGTTTGAGTGAACTCCGGGAGTTGGTGATAGACAGGGAGGCCTGGTGTGCTGTCATTCACGGGGTCGCAGAGTCGGATACGACTGAGCGACTGAACTGAACTGAACTGAATGGTAACTCTATGTTTAACTTTTTGAGGAACTTCTGAATTATTTTCTAGAGTGGCTGCACCATTTATACTCCCAGCAGCAAAGTATGAATGTTCCAATTTTTCCACATCCTCACCAACACTTATTATGGTGTGTCTTTTTTATTATAACTATCTAATGATTATGAAGTGGTATCTTGTGGTTTTGATTTGTATCTCTATAATGACTAACGATATTGAGCATTGTTTCATGAACTTATTGGTCATTTGCATATGTTCTTTGAAGAAATGTCTATTCAAATTGTTTGTTCATTTATTAATTTGATTGTCTTTTATTGTCTAACTGTTGTAAGAGTTCTTTATGTATTCTGGAAACTAGATCCTTTATGGATATATAGTTTTTAAATATTTTCTCCCATCTTGTGGCTTATCTTTTCATTTCTTGATAGTGTCCTTTGATGAAAACATATTTTAATTTTGATGAAGTCCAGTTTACCTATTCTTTTCTTTAGTTGCTTGAACTTCTGGTGTCATATCTAGGAAAATGTTACTTCAAGATCATGAAGATTTAATCTCATGTTTTCTTCTAGGCGTTTGATAGTTTAGCTCTTACATTTAGATCTTTGATTCATTTTAAGTTAATTTTTGCATATAGTGTGAGGTAGGGCTCCAACTCCATTCTTTTAAATTATCCAACTGTTTTAGCACCGTTTGTTGAAAAGCTTATTTTCCCCCTCCGCCCTCTCTCCCCCGTGAATGATTGGCACTCTTGTCTAAATCAACTATTCATGACCATTTAGGTTTATTTCTGGGTTCTTTATTCTATTTCTTTGATCTGTTTATCCTTACACCAGTACCATGCAGTCTTCATTACTATAGCTTTGTGGTTGGAAAGTTAAGTCCTCCAACTTTGTTACAGTTTTTCAAAATGTTTTAGCTATTATGAGTATTTCCATTACAGATTGGGGGATCAACTAGCTGAGGTGTTCTGTGACAATCTGGAGGGACAGAGTGGGAAGGGAGGTGGGAGGGGTGTTCAGGATGGAGGGCAACATGTACACCTATGGCCGATTCAAGTCACGGTATTGTAAAGTAATTATCCTCCAATGAAAATAAATAAAAATTTTAAAAAGCTAGCTGAAATTTTGATAAGGATAGTATTGAATTAATTTGGGAAGTGTTGCTATCTTAACAGTATCAAGTCTTCCAATTCATGAACATGCAATATCTTTTTATTTATTTAGATATTCTTAAATTTTTTTCAGTGATGTTTTATATTTTTCAATGTGTATGTCTTACACTTTTTTTTGTTAAGATCATTCCTTAAGTATTTTATTCTTTGACACTTTTATAAATAAAATTGTTTTCATAATTTTATTTTCAGATTGCTTATTGAAAATGTATAGAAATACAGTTGCTTTTTGTGTACTGATCTTATACCCTGAAACCTTGCTGAACTCATTTATTGGCTCTAGTAAATTTTTTGTGTGTGTGGATTTCTTAGGATTTTCTGTATACAGGAGTGTGTAATCTACAAATACATACAATTTTATTTCTTCCTTTTTAATCTCAAGGCATCATATTTCTTTTTCTTGTCTGATTGCCCTGGTTAGAATTTCCAGTCTCTGTATTTGTGAATGAGATATTGGTTTACAGTTTTCTTCTGTGATATCTTTGTCTGATTTTAGAATAATTTAGAAAGTGTTCCCTTCCTTGTATTTTTTGGAGGACTTTGTGAAGGATTCATGTTAATTCTCTTCTTCAAAATTTGGTAGAAATCACCAGTGAAGCCATTTGGTTCTGGGCTTTTCTTTGTGAGAAGTTTTTAACTATTAATTCAATTTCTTAATTTATTATAGGCCTGTTTACATTTTGTATTTCTTCTTGAGTCAGTTTAGTTAGATTGTGTTTTCTTAGGACTTTTCCATTTCATCTAGTTATTAATCTTTAGCATGTAATTGTTCATGGTATTTCCTTATAGTTTTTTTTTTTTTCTGTTAGACTAAATAATACCTCCATTTTTATTCCTGATTCAGTAATTTGAGTCATTTCTCTTTTTCCTCAGTCACTTCACCTCAAGGTTTGTCGATCTTATTGATCTTTTCAAATAACTAACTTTTGGTTCTGTTGATTTCCTCTATTTTTCAATTCTCTATTGTATTCATTTGCATGCTAATATTTCTTTTTTCTCACCTTGGGTTCAATTTGCTCTTTTCTAGTTTCTTTCATAAATTTTATTCTGAGCAGTGCTTTCATTGCATCTCATACGTTTTGGTATGTTGTGTTTTTTTGTATATGTGTGTGTTCCCAATATGCCTATGAATCTTTCTCTTAAAATAAACTTTATTTTTTTAGTAGTCTATGATCTCAATTAAATACATTAAGATCTAGAGTGATTTAAATCTCAAATATATTTTCACTGTTTTTTCATAGTTACTTAAGTATAGTTATTGGGCTGGCATAGCTGAAATTGTGTCTTTTTCTGTTCTGTAAGCCCAACAGCCTGTTTCTCTAGAGATGTGGACTTAAACTAAAGTCAGTCACACATTTCATGCATGGCTTTATAGTTGTTTTATTTTCTTTAATTATATTTTTATACTCTTTTTTATTAGTCTTAAATACATAATTCAGATTTTTCTATTTTATATTTTATTCATTTTCATGCTAATATTTGAGTTTTGAGTTTTTCAAAGTTCACCAATATCTTTATATTCCCTTGCTTTTGTGAACTATCATTTTTTTTCGCCAAGTGACTTATTTGACATACCATCATTCTTCCAGTTATCATTTATAAGAATCTGAGTATATTCAACATGAAAGTCCAGTAAACTTAGGATTTTGGGGGAAATTTGGCTAAGATTGAAGGTGTATAAATAAGGATTACCCTTCATTTGTTTAACAGATACTAAATGAATTCCTTCTATGTTGCAAGGCACTGTTCAACAGTTCACAAAACTGACAAAATTCCTGGCCTTATGGAACTTACATTCTAGTTATGGGAAAAAGGTAATACAGGTAAAGAAATAATCAAATAAATATGTGTGTCTGGTGTTGATAAGTTCTAAAAAGAAAAATAAAGCAGGTCAGGGGAATGATATTGAAACAGAATGTTTATTTAGGGAAGGCCTTTCTGATTAGAAGTCATTGATTTGAAATCAGAATAAAGTGAAAAGTGAGCTATATGACTATCTTGAGATGAAAAAGCAAGCCTTTGGGGTAGGAGTTTGCTGGGAAAACTCAAGGAGCAACAGGGAGCCCCGTGTAGCTAGAGACAGAAGAGGTAAACCAGCAGGTGAAAGCAGAGAGATAACAGAACCAGATCATTTCAGGCCTTGGCTGCATATAGTAAGAACTCCCAGCATTGTCTGAGTTGGGTGGGAGCCTTGGAGGTTTTGAACGGAGCCGTGACAAGATCCAGCTTATGGTTTAAAAGGGTTACTCTGGCTTTCGTGGAAAAAACGCAGTGTAGAGGGACAGGCATAGAAACAGAGAGACAAATGAGGAAGCTATTTAATACTCCAGGCAAGAGATGATGCTGGTTTAGACTACGATAGTAAAAGGGAAAGTGCTTCTAGGGAAACATTAAATGCGTTAGTTTGAGTTGGTGAGAGAAAAATGAAAGTATACAGCAGCTAAGTGACATACTTCTTTTAGTTTTGATTGTTTATAGAATTCACAGGAACAGTGTAAAGATTTATCCTAAAATGAACACTTGATTGTTCATCAGCTGGATTAAAAAATAAAAATAGGACCAATACCTTAAAAGTCTTTGTGATCCTCTTCTCAATCATATCTTTCTCCTGCCTCCCAGAGTTAACCATCGTCCTGCCTTGTTTTGATCATTCTCCTATGCGTCTTTATAGATTTACCAGTGATATATGCATCCTTACCCTAATCCTGCTACTGTGAGATAGAAGTTTCTGGGAGGAGATGAGTAACCAGGACTGCATGGTCACAATCTGGCTACAGCTTGTCTGAAAGCTGACAAGACCCTTCATCTGGAGAAGTCTTTGGGCAAGGTCTTGTGTGACTATTGGGAAACCCTGAGCTGGCCTAGTGGAGATGGGCCAGCAACCAGGACTGTGTTGGGAGCTGGGTTCTAGATGTCTAGCAGGAAAATCATAGTAAAGGGAGTTGCTTTTTATTTTTTTGCTTCTCAGCTAATTACTGCTGCTCAGTTTCTAAGCTTACCTCCTCTTGAGAGCAGGTCAAAGCAGAACACTTCCCTGGAATGAACTGAGTGTCTTCAGCTGATCTATGGGGTGGACAGCAGTAACTTACTCAGCATGTAGTCAAAAGAAGCCAAGTACAGATAATAATTTTGTTGGAATCACTCAGATATTCTCAGCTCATGAAGAAAAGAAGATCTTGAGTCACATTGTTCCAGTGTTAGCTAATTGCCCTCTCCTTCCAGTATTGCTTATCATCCTGGGATATCCCTTCACTCACCTTCTTGGAATGACTTCAATTTTATCCTGTTCCCTGTAATCCTAATGTTTTGTGAGCTTTGAGCTTAACTCTACCATTGTTATATTCTTTCACAATCATTTAGGTTAACCAACATACCATTTTTTGGATGCTCTTTATTCCTTCTTATATCTTTATTTTTCCATCTGGGACCATTTTCCTTTTGTCTGAAGAACAGCCTTTGGAATTCCTTTGATGCATGTCTGCTAGTGGTGAGTTCTTTTGGAGTTCTTCTTCCTATTTTAAAAACGTCTTTATTTTATCTTTATTCTGCATTGAGAATCAGCAGTGTTTTTTTAAAAAAAATTTCACGTGAACATTTATTGACCTTCACCTGACTTTCTCTTTTTCAGCGTTATTTGTTTGGACCTATATGGCCCTATGTGACTGGCTCTTTTGTGCCACATTCAGCCATCTGGCTCTACTGAAATGGGAACTTCAGCAGCTTTTCATCATTTCCACCCTCATTCTCTCTTCTTCACTGACTTTCCCTGTCCCATATAGAGGGTCTACCTACTGATCTTCTAGACTTTCATGTCCTTCTCTTCTTCTTACCTTTTGACATCCCTTCACATTCTCCTCTTCAGTAATCTTGCTCTGCTTCTTCAGACCAGGCTTGGCACAGCTTCTTGGCTACACTCTTGGCTCCCTGCTCGACTGTCACCCAAATTCTCTTCCAGCTCTGCTGTATCTAGCCACTCTGGAGAAATCTCTCTCCGAGTTAGCCTTGGATCATGGAAGTTCTGACCTTGGTACAGTTTTTATGGGAATGATTTTTTGGTCAGTTCAGTTCAGTTGTATCCAATCCTTTGCGACCCCATGGACGGCAGCACACTAGGCCCCCTGTCCATTACCAACTCCCGGAGTTTACTCAAACTCATGTCCTTTGAGTCAGTGATGCCATCCAACCATCGCATCCTCTGTTGTCCCCTTCTCCTCCTGCCTTCAATCTTTCCCAGCATCAGGGTCTTTCCAATGAGTCAGTTCTTCACATGAGGTGACCAAAGTATTGGAGTTTCAGCTTCAACATCAGTCCTTCCAATGAATATTCAGGGCTGATTTCCTTTAGGATGGACTGGTTGGATCTCCTTGCAGTCCAAGGGACTCTCAAGAGTCTTCTCCAACACCACAGTTCAAAAGCATGAATTGGTGCTGACTTTTGGTAAGTTGGTTCAAAAAATTCAGATGCTGGTTGATGATACATTTAATTAAAAAAGGAACAGAGAGGAACTTGAGGTGGATGGGAGAAGTTCTCTCACAATTTATCAAGGTAAAAATTTAAACATAGAACAAACCAAATGAAACTTCCAACGTATATATACAAAACCTTGTTTAAGTAGATATACGTTTTATCTGAAATATTTGTTTCCCTGTTTTAGGGATTTAGGCCTAAGTTTTATGATTTTTATGTCTCAGTATTAAGAAGTAAAAAAACTTTTTTCTCAGAATAATTAGACGTGATTATGCCATGAAAATTTATTGAATCATTGAAACTAGAAGATGAGTTGGGAAAGACCTATTAATAATTTTCAAATTATTACAAATGAATTAAGATTTGGTTTAAAACATATATTCAGAGTCCTTGTTACAAGGATCTTATAGTAAATTTGTTTGACTGATAGAATGGTTTTAAATGCTTTTGAGTGAAAGCCAGTTTCTTTTTGAGGAAAGCGCTCTACCAAGGGTTACTTTTATAACAGGTGTGAGAAAAGGAGGTGCAACTCAATGTGTGGCTTTGATTTTCTGTTTGTTTGAAGGAATTACTTTGCTGGAATGGATCTCACTTTTCTCAGCTATGTGGAGACTCATTATTACAAAATGTTATGAGAACCTTAAGTGGATGATAACCATGAAAGTGCAAAGAATAGCCAGACATTTTGCTACATTTGGGTTCATCTGATTTTGAAATTTGTGCTCTGTTTCAAGTTTCATAGAGGAAACGTCATTTGCATATTTCATCCTGTTATGATGAATTATAAGAAGGGATATGGAATTCAGCTGAGTTTCCTTTTCTTTTGGTGTATAGTAACCAGTCTTTAATATTATTACCCTGTTGTTTTTGTGGTTTCCCTTCCTCTACGTCAGCTGCATTCGTGTGAAGGGCTTTCTCCAAGATTAAACACTTGCCCCATTGGCAGCTTTTCTGAATGTTCATCTCCCAAACTCTTCACATACAAACGACATAAAGCCAATTTTTTTTTTTTCAACTTAAAACATGACAATGTCCTGACACCTCATCACTGTCAGGACCTTGACAGGGAAATAAGGCAACTGTTGTAATGCAGGATTGAATATGAAGATGAAATTGTGATGTGGGGAGAGAGATCAAGAGTACTGAAGGAAAGTTCTTTCTATTAATACTAAAGAGAAATCCGTTTTTTATCCAATGGCCTGATTGGACAGGAACATGGTGTCAGTGACAATGAGACGGAGATGCAAACGTCAGGCAAGCTGAGAATAGTGGGTGTGTCTGGGGGTGCATCTCAAGTCAAGAAAGCCACTGTATTTTTTAAAATGGGAGATGGTCTCTGAATTTGTGAGGTTAATGCTACAGCTGGGAGGCTGAGTCTGTGGGCTCAGAGGTATGTGCAGAATGTGTTTGATCAGTTTCCCCACTTGGGGCTGAAGAAGGGGACATTGCTCAAAATAGGCTTGAAACTATGAGCCAAGTTCTGGGGAATAAATCTTAGCTTCAATGTAGAGTCTAGAGAATTTCTCTGTTGAAATCTTTTGCTACAGAAAAAGTGTGACTTGTTTTGAACTTTTCAACATATGAAAAGCACACAAAATATTTCAGTGCCTCCACAAGCATTTGTGAGTCTCCTGTTCTTCTCCCTGCATCTCCAGGAATCTGGCACCAGCTCTCCCTTTTGGGGAATATAGCATGGAACTAAGCATGATAACAGTCTTCATGACCTTGTTGTGTCCTTGGAAAACAAGAGATGTGAGTCAAAAATGGCTTTGAGAAAGCAACGATTGGAAACCTCGGTTTTTCTATTGAAAGAAACTTTGGTAGAAGTCTATTTATAAAGTTTGTTGCTTTTACTCAAGGACTCCATGGACATTTGCTCCCACAACATACCCAAGCAGTAACATAACCTAATGCCAAGAGTATCCTCATGGGTGTAGATCTTTATTCCACGGGTGGATCACTAGCCCAAGGTCACCAGGATGTTGAAGGAGAGGTTGGGACCAAGCCACAGCCCTGATCTCAAATTCTGTACGAATAACTGTCTGCAGCGCCCCTAAAATGCTGATGCAAGATATCCTTGTGGGAAAGAAACAAAGGAGCAGTAATATGGCCAGATACACACTTTAATTTGTGCGAAGAGTGCTCAAATAGAGAGGTTATTTCATTGGACTCTGGAGACCTGAATTCTTGAACTAATTCTGTTGCTAACTGTACTGGTGCTGGACGAGTCACTTAGTTGTGTGGCTCAGTTTACTCATCCAAAAATGAGCTTGGTGATACTTGATCTGTCTATCTGAATAAGGTTCTAAGGAGATGAGGTGAAAAGTGAAGTGTTATATAAGATGTAATATTTGGCATTATGGATGAGTGCTCAGTCATGTCTGACTCTTTGGGACCCCATCAACTGTAGCCTGTCAGGCCCCTCTGTCCATGGGATTCTCCAGGCAAGAATACTGGAGTGAGTTGCCATTTCCTACTGAAGGGAGTCTTTCCATCCAAGGGATTGAACTTGAGTTTCTGATGTTTCCTGCTTTGGCAGGCAGGTTCATTACCACTAGCGTATTGGCTCTATATTAAACAAGGGCAACGTAACAAATTATCTTTTCAAAGCAAACTGGCATTTAATAAACTCCTGGTGCCTAAGAGATGCAATGAGTTATATCAGATAAAGCAATAGAACAGGAGTCAGGAAATGGGGGTATGACAAGTGCCATGAACAAGTTATGAAAGCCAGCTGAGTCCTCTGGGTCTTGAGTGTACTGAGCATGCACACACGCACACCAAGTTTGTCAAGTGGATAAGGAATTGCAGAATGTTGGAGCACGAGGAGAGCTTGATAATGATGGGAAATCAAGGCTCCGAGGACTTAGCTGGCTTTCATAACTTGCTCATGGTAAGGTCCCTTGTCCTGCCCACCTATTACTGACTCCTGTTCTATTGTATTTTGTGATATAACTCATTGCATCTCTTAGGCACAGCTATGGTAACTTACACCCTAGATGAAAAATTAAACGACACTGAATTCTAGCTACAAGTAATATTTTTAAAAGGTTTTAAAATTACCTCTATGAGATATTTTAAACTTTCTTAACCTGTTTCTTTTTTTCTATAGCTCTGCCCTCAGAGAAATACTTTAAACACAAGCATGAAGAAACAAACATTTACTGTAAATTAATTATTGTTTCCATTTCAAAAAGTTGTGGAAGGTTTATAGAACTCCCCAAGATTTACCCAAGTTGGTTTCTAAGAACATTTTCCTATAATTATAAACATGCAATTATAGGAGTGGTTGGGAGGATAATTTCAAACTTTTTTCCCTCTCATTTCACCTTAAGGGCACAAAATCCCATTCCATAATGCAATGTTTACTATTATAAAATATTGATGTAACATCAAAAGATATTAGCAGGAATAGGAAATGTAAATCTTGTAAATGCAATCGATTCACATTTATCAGAGTCAGGACTATACATTATTTAATTTTTAATACTTTATAAATTACATACAGAGGATTTGGAAAAGAAGCAGGGAAATGTTTTAGACTTGTTTCTGGCCAAAATGGAAGCAAATGTTTTTGTGACATTCAGAAATGTTCATTTTTCAGTTACATTCCATCTACATTTAGGAGAGCCAGATATAGTTTACATGCCAGATATAGTTTACAGTTTTATCAGGGATAATCCCTGATAAAAATTCCTCTTGCTAAACCTCTTTCAGCTCAATGAATCTTATGCCAGTTTTGATTCTTAATCATGAGGTGATTTTAAACACAGGTAGTAATGTCTCCTTAGTCCTAGTCAAGCTATGTTCAAGCAACTTTTTTTGCTTAATGACTTAATATTACTGGCAAATTAGGAAAATAATCCCTTTGAAGATGCAGAAAGTATTTACTTTAACTGAAGAGGTGCCATGACCTGTACACATCATAAAAATTAATATTCAGTTCAGTTCAGTCACTCAGTTGTGTCTGACTCTTTGTGACCCCATGGACTGCAGCATGCCAGGCCTTCCTGTCCATCACCAACTCCCAGAGTTTACTCAGACTCATGTCCATTGAGTCAGTGATGACATCCAACCATCTCCTCCTCTGTCGTCTCCATCTCCTCCCACCTTCAGTCTTTCTCAGCATCAGGGCCTTTTCAAATGAGTCAGTTCTTCGCATCAGGTGGCCAAAATATTAGAGTTCCAGCCTCAGCATGAGTACTTCCGGTGAATATTCAGGACTGATTTCCGTTAGGATGGACTGGTTGGATCTCCTTGCTGTCCAGGGACTCTCAAGAGTCTTCTCCAACACCACAGTTCAAAAGCATCAATTCTTCGGCACTCAGCTTTCTTTACAGTCCAACTCTCACATCCATACATGACTACTGGAAAAACCATAGCCCTAACTAGACAGACCTTTGTTGGCAAAGTTATTTCTCTGCTTTTTAATATGCTGTCTAGGTTGGTCATAACTTTCCTTCCAAGGAGTAAGCATCTTTTAATTTCATGGCTGAGGTCACCATCTGCAGTGATTTTGGAGCCCCTCCAAAAATAAAGTCAGCCACTGTTCCCACTGTTTCCCCATCTATTTGCCTTGAAGTGATGGGACTAGATGCTATGATCTTAGTTTTCTGAATGTAGAGCTGTAAGCCAACTTTTTCACTCTCCTCTTTCACTTTCATCAAGAGGCTCTTTAGCTCTTCTTTGCTTTCTGCCATAGGGTGTCATCTGCATATCTGAGATTATTGATATCTCTCCCGGCAATCTTGATTCCAGCTTGTGCTTCATCCAGCCCAGTGTTTCTCATGGAAAATTAATATTGCATTCATCTAAATACTCTTGGGTTTTTCTTTTTCTGTTTTTGCTACTTACTGGAGATAATGAAAAATCTTGACATCCTAGAAATTTTGTTGAGAGAGACACTAATTTAAATTTTTAAAAAAGAAAAACAAGCTGGAAACATTGGAATTTCTTTGTTTAAAGTTGTGAGCGAAAATACACAATAAGACATTTATAACCACGACTACATTGTTCAAAACTTTGCTTCAGGGATGGATCTGACTCAGTCCTGAAGTGAGTTCACAGGACACCTCCATTATGGTGTGGCCAGAGCAGAAGGGAACATAAGCTAGTGTTCACAAAGGCACTTCAAAAATGAAGATTGTACCACAGAGGTGTTTATTTAAAAGTTTATATGTTCTAAACCCTTTTAAAAACATGTTGAATCTACTAGTGGTTTGTCTGGACTGTTATTGGACCCCACAGTTTGAGAGTTCAGCTGGCAATACCTGGGCTTCTAAAAGGCCTTTTGCTGCCAAGATGAGTGCTGTCAAAGGGGCACTCCTTCAACTTTACACTTTTCATCTGGAAAAGCATGGCTGGCTCAGCACCTGGGGCAGAAGGTGTCTGGATGGTCACCATCTGTTGTCACCTAATTGACTGAAGCACTTGGAACTTGAGGAATGTGGAAACAGTGGTGAAGGTGGATATCAGCAATACCTTTGAGACAGTTCCATCATTTTCTTGGATAGCTGATAGAACCAGATTTCAGAGAGAACAGACAAAAACTAACAGTAAAATGGGAGGAGATAATGTCCTGGGCTAAATATAGTCCTAAAGGCTCTATTTCTAAACAGAGGGTTTTATATGCCACTTGGGAGTTTTTCGGCATTCTCAGTGTTCTGAGGCACTTGTTCCCTGAGCCAGTTGAAATCAGCCTTGAAATCTTCCCATCCTCTGTGTCAGGTAGCTTTCTGATCTTGGTTGAGGATAGAGACAGTGGTGAGACTGGATTAATTGTGGCATACAGAGATTTGAGGGAGAAATAAAATCAGAACAGGTGTTGCCAGAACCAGGTGTGTAATTGTAGAAAATGGACCGTGAGTCGATTTTGAGGTTATACCAAGATCCCACCACAGACATTGTCTGTATATTTAGAAGATAAAGTAAGAATAAATTATATGGGAAAGGAAGGCAAATCTAAAGAAACAAGTAACACTGAAATTGCTTCTGGGAGTGGGGACTTCCAGTTGATAGCAGATGCTCTCATATCTCGTTAAGTTGTTGTTTGTTAAGGTCCTATAGCAGAAGTTGCGGAAGAAGCTAGAAACCAGATCACCAAGGTTTTCTTGTTGTTTATCCTGGTTTTGATGTATTCTGGAAGGTATACTTAGCATCACAAATCCCTATGACACAGATGTCTCCTCCATGTTTATGGAAGAGATGTGTCATAGTTTGGGTTCTCCTAATACAAGTTCTGAGATTTATAAACAGTAAATGTGTTGGGAAGTGCTCTTGGCAACAATGCCTTTGAGAGGTGAGGAAAGTGGCTTAGGCAGAGAAGAAACTGAATTATAATGCTTTTGCAATAAAGGCCTCAGCTCCTCCTACTGGGAGTTCTGCGGCTAGAGTAATACTTGAGAGTTATTCCAACTGGGGGCCCAGATGTCAGTTCTGAATAAAAATCAGTCTCAGGATACACACAAAAAGGATTTTTACCCCTATTATGCAGGTAAAGAGATTCAGAGGGTTAAAGTAAGTGCCGAAAGTTACACAGTTTCTAAGTGGAATAGCTGGGGTCTGGTCCTGCTGCCACTGAACTGTAGACCCATGATCACAGCCAGATAATACATCAGCCCTGGTGGAAGAGGATGGAATAAGGTCTTCCATTGGCCCACCTAAGAAGTAAAATGAATGTGCCTCTGATTTTCTTTATAAAGTTATCTGATATGCATATGTTTTCTTGAAAGTGAAAGAGGAGAGTGAAAAGGTTGGCTTGAAGCTCAACATTCAGAAAACTAAGATCATGGCATCTGGTCCCATCACTTCTTGGGAAATAGATGGGGAAACAGTGGAAACCGTGTCAGACTTTATTTTTTTGGGCTCCAAAATCACTGTGGATGCTGATTGTGGGCATGAATTTAAAAGACGCTTACTCCTTGGAAAGAAAGTTATGACCAGCCTAGATAGCATATTAAAAAGCAGAGACATTACTTTGCCAACCAAGATACGTCTAGTCAAGGCTATGGTTTTCCCGTGGTCATGTATGGATGTGAGAGTTGGACTGTGAAGAAAGCTGATTGCCGAAGAATTGATGCTTTTGAACTGTGGTGCTGGAGAAGACTATTGAGAGTCCCTTGGACTGCAAGGAGATCCAACCAGTCCATTCTAGAGGAGATCAATCCTGGGTGTTCATTGGAAGGACTTATGCTAAAGCTGAAACTCCAATACTTTGGCCACCTCATGAGATGAGTTGACTCACTGGAAAAGACTCTGATGCTGGGAGCGATTGGGGGTAGGAGGAGAAGGGGACGACAGAGAATGAGGTGGCTGGATGGCATCACCGACTCGATGGACATGAGTTGGAGTGAACTCCGGGAGCTGGTGATGGACAGAGAGGCCTGGCGTGCTGTGGTTCATGGGGTCGCTAAGAGTCGGACACGACTGAGCGACTGAACTGAACTGAACTGAACTGAATATAATAGGTAATAGCACATACTTTATTAAAAATCATCTTTTATTGATAAAATTTTCAAAACAACTTTCTTTGCCACTAAAGTTTTCCTTTATAACTTATGATTTAAAAGTAACTTCACATAAGACTCTTCTTTTAGGTCTTATGTCAGTTGATCTTCTCTTAAAAATAGACCAGAAAATCATCTCAATGTTTACACTAACTACTCTCACTTGAATTAAGATACTTCATCAGTTCAGTTCAGTTGCTCAGTCGTGTCCAACTCTTTGTGACCCCATGAACCACAGCATGCCAGGCCTCCCTGTCCATCAACAACTCCCAAGAGTTTACCCAACTCATGTCTGTTGAATCAGTGATGTCATCTAACCATCTCATCCTCTGTCATCCCCTTCTCCTCCTGCCTTCAATCTTTCCCAGCATCAGGGTCTTTTCAAATGCGTCAGCTCTTCGCATCAGGTGGCCAACATATTAGAGTTTCAGCTTCAATATCAGTCCTTCCAAGGAGAGGAAATGGTAACCCACTCCAGTATTCTTGCCTGGAGAATCCCATGGATGGAGAAGCCTGGTAGGCTACAGTCCATGGGGTCGCAAAGAGTCGGACACGACTGAGCGACGGACCGGACCGGAAGGAACACTCAGGACTGATCTCCTTTAGAATGGACTGGTTGGATCTCCTTGCAGTCCAAGGGACTCTCAAGGGTCTTCTCAAACACCACAGTTCAAAAGCATCAATTCTTTGGCACTCAGCTTTCTTTATAGTCCAACTCTCACATCCATACATGACTACTGGAAAAACCATAGCCTTAATTAGATGAACCTTTGTTGACAAAGCAATGTCTCTGCTTTTTAATATGCTGTCCAACTTAGTCATAACTTTCCTTCCAAGGAGTAAGCATCTTTTAATTTCGTGGCTGCAGTCACCATCCACAGTGATTTTGGATCCCCCCCAAAATAAAGTCGGCCACTGTTTCCCTATCTATTTCCCATGAAGTGATGGGACCAGATGCCATGATCTTAGTTTTCTGAATGTTGAGCTTCAAGCCAAACTTTTCACCCTCCTCTTTCACTTTCATCAAGAGGCCTTTGAGTTCCTCTTCACTTTCTGCCATAAGGGTGGTGTTGTCTGCATATCTGAGGTTATTGATATTTCTCCCAGCAACCTTGATTCCAGCTTGTGCTTCTTCCAGCCCAGCGTTCCTCAAGATGTACTCTGCATATAAGTTAAATAAGCAGGGTGACAATATACAACCTTGATGTACTCCTTTTCCTATTTGAAACCAGTCTGTTGTTCCATGTCCAGTTCTAACTGTTGCTTCCTGACCTGCATACAGGTTTCTCAAGAGGCAGGTCAGGTGGTCTGGGATTCCCATCTCTTTCAGAATTTTCCACAGTTTATTGTGACCCACACAGTCAGACTTTGGCATAGTCAATAAAGCAGAAATAGATGTTTTTCTGGAACTCTCTTGTTTTTTCAACGATCCAGTGGATGTTGGCAATTTGATCTCTGGTTCCTCTGCCTTTTCTAAATCCAGTTTGAACATCTGGAAGTTCACAGTTCATGTATTGCTGAAGCCTGACTTGGAGAATTTTGAGCATTACTTTGCTAGTGTGAGATGAGTGCAATTGTGTGGTAGTTTGAGCATTCTTTGGCATTGCCTTTCTTTGGGATTGGAATAAAAACTGAAATTTTCCAGTCCTGTGGCCACTGCTGAGTTTTCCAAATTTGCTGACATATTGAGTGCAGCACTTACACGGTATCATCTTTTAGGATTTGAAATAGCTCAACTGGAATTCCATCACTTCCACTAGCTTTGTTCGTAGTGATGCTTTGGAAGGCCCACTTGACTTCACATTCCAGGATGTCTGGCTCTAGGTGAGTGATCACACTATTGTGATTATCTGGGTCATGAAGATCTTTTTTGTACAGTTTTTCTGTGTGTTCTTTCCATCCCTTCTTAATATCTTCTGCTTCTGTTAGGTCCATACCATTTCTGTCCTTTACTGATCCCATCTTTGCATGAAATGTTCCCTTGGTATCTCTAATTTTCTTGAAGAGATCTCTAGTCTTTCCCATTCTATTGTTTTCCTCTATATCTTTGCATTGATCTCTGAGGAAGGCTTTCTTACCTCTCCTTGCTCTTCTTTGGAACTCTGCATCCAAATGGGTATATCTTTCCTTTTCTCCTTTGCTTTTTGCTTCTCTTCTTTTCACAGTTATTTGTAAGGCCTCCTCAGACAGTCATTTTGCTTTTTTGCATTTCTTTCTCTTGGGGATGGTCTTGCTCCCTGGCTCCTGTACAATGTCACGAACCTCAGTCCATAGTTCATTAGGCACTCTGTTTATCAGATCTAGTCCTTTAAATCTATTTCTCACTTCCACTGTATAATCATAATGAATAATAAGCACAATAAATGTTGAACTATTGTAGTTGAGAGTTTTCCATCCTCTCCACACAATAACTTTGTGGGTATGAGTAAATGGTGGCCAGAACATAAATGTGGAATTTATGATTTTGAGAAGTTATGAGATTTACCTGAGGTTACATAATTCATGCAGGTGATCCAGGCCTCACGTATCCCTTTCTTGGATATGAATATCCCGTGTGCTCCTTATACATTGCCTAACCCCAAGGAACATTTCACCATGGCTCCTTAGTATCTAGGAAGTTATGTGTTGTACCATTGAGTCAATGAAAGAACCAGGGCCAATGTACTTTCAATGCAAAAGCTTCAGCCAAAACCACTGCAAAGAGGCACTGGAACTTGGATCTACCATGAGTTCTTAGGAAAAATAGTTGCTTTGGAAAGGCACTAAGAGTTTCAATAGAACATGTTATCTGTTTTCTTTGGATGAACTCTAGTATTAGTCAACGTAACCTGGGCTTGGGTACCACATTAGAACCAGTAACAAAAAAATATTGATCCTACAGCTTGTGAGCAGCATGAAGCAGGCATGGGTTTATCTCAGTGCTTCCATAAATGGCGACTTTGATTCTAGTTATTTGAAGGCTTCTTGACTATTGTTATTTGAAAAGGATCCAGCTAAAACAGAATTTGCCTGGATTCTTGGGTCAACAATTTCACTTCTAGTGGCAGAAATATACTACTTAAAAGGATTGCATCTATTTTTTTCAAACTTTCCTTTTTGGTCACTTAGCCAGAGTGAGGTCTTGGGAAATATTTCCCACATACTCAAGTGTGGGGAAAATGTGTGGGTGCATGTGTTTGTGAGAGAGAGAGCACACACTCAAATGAATTAGCTGCATCTGAATGAATTATAGCAGTAAGCATGGCTTGTTCAATAGACCAAACCTGTTAGGAACAGCACTGAGACTGGTTAAGGTTCGATTCAGGCTGCCGAGTAAGTGTTATTTTCATGATGTGTGGATGACATAGTGAGTGTTGGGAGATGTATCCTTGGAAGCAGTGGTTGAGGCTGTGACACGATTTAGACTCTGTCTTCAGGGATGTCTCACACAGTGCCAATGAATCTGGCACACTGCTTGGTCTAATCTCTGGTAGGGTCAGGGTAGTGCCACATTTGTTGGGATAGTGTCCAAAGATATGTTACTGCCAATAATTAAGACAGACATTTTTTAGAACAGATGGACAGTACAGGAAAGGTGACTGACAATTCCTAAGTTCTACAGGGAGACTTGAGGTTACAACAAAGCAGTTTTTGGTAGAGATTGAAATGTCCATGGTTATGCACATAAAGTTACTAGGTGTTGTCAAGAATTGAGAGCTCTGATTTTACCAAACAACCCAGAAAATAGGATACCAGCATTAGAAGTCTTATCATTTGACAAACTTAACCATTTTAAGAATTATTAAGTCCTGGGAATTGAGGGCCACCGAAAATATTCAGGACTGAATCAAATAATTGTGTTGTAGGTTGCAGTGCCAAAAACTTAAAAAATGTCCTTGGACTTGGTTGAGCAATTGTTTCTAGGAATTTATCCTAAATAGTTAAAAATATGTGCAAACAATTTACTACAAGGATTCTTTGAAACTTCTCTTTAGTTAAAAATTAGAATAAATGAAGTATTGACGATCAAGAATTTGTTAGATTATTGCAAATCCACATAATAGAATCACATTTGGTCATTAAATATGATGGGATAGAGATATGTTTATTATATATTTGTATGTAAAGGTAAATATGTATATTACTTTGAAATATTTCAAATACACAGAACAGTTGAAAGAATGGTACACTGATTATCTGTTAACAACTTGCAATACCTTCTCCTTCTCTCTCTCTCTGTCTACTTAGATATGTATATGCACATTCTTTCCTTTTGCTAACCCTACTGAAAGCAGGCTACCAATATCGTGATGTTGTATCTCTTACTACTTCATTCATCATGCCTCTTCCAAGAATAAGAGTATTCTCTTTCACAACATCATTACCACACCTAATAAAATCATCATTAATTCAATTACATTATTCACAATCATTTAAATTGTCGTAAAAAAATTCTTGTTGTTCTCTTTTTCTGACCCAAATTCCGATGAAGTTTCACTCATGGTCTCGACGGCTGTCTATCTTCAGTTCCCCTCAGTCTAGAACACTGTTCCCCTGTCTTTCCATGATATCAAACCCTTTGAACAGTCCAGCTCAGCCTTCTTACAGAAAGCTTCAAATTCTGGATTAATCTGTTTCTTTGTAATTAAATTCAGGTTAGATGTTTCAGGCAAGAATACTTCATAGATGATGTATGTACCTCCTATAACATTATGTAAGGAGGCACATATTATGAGGCAATCAAATTATTAGCAAAGTTTGGCTTGACTAGTAAGTGCCTTTACTTAAAGGCACATTTTCAATTTAATGTGGTCTGATATTTTGAAATGCAGATGTATGTTTATTGATATAGAGTGATTTTCATGCTCTACTAATTAAAAATAGAAAATTACGAACTGCAAAGTTCTCAATTTTGTTAAAAGTGCTTCACACACAGAAAGGTCTGCTGCTGCTGCTGTTGCTGCTAAGTCACTTCAGTTGTGTCCGACTCTGTGCGACCCCATAGACGGCAGCCCACCAGGCTCCCCCGTCCCTGGGACTCTCCAGGCAAGAACACTGGAGTGGGATGCCATTTCCTTTTCCAGTGCAAGAAAGTGAAAAGTGAAAGTGAAGTTGCTCAGTCATGTCCGACTCTTAGCAACCCCATGGATTGCAGCCTACCAGGCTCCTCCATCCATGGGATTTTTCCAGGCAAGAGTACTGGAGTGGGGTGCCATTGCCTTCTCCGACAGAAAGGTCTAGAGGGATATAAGTCCCAAAGCATTTACAGTTGTTATGTCTGTATGTGACATTGTTGTCACATATATGTGAGATGTCACTTATATGTAGTTCTTGACTTTTGGTGATTTTTTTTTATTTGATTGTTTTCCTTAATTTTTATAATGATTCCATTTCACTTGTATATTTTAAAAAGTTAGTTAACTGGATGGGCTGCAACTGATGATCTGTCTATTTTATATCCGTGAACATTGTGTGTGTGTTCTGCTTTCACCCCTCCCTGTTTTCATGAAAGTAAAATTAAATACTTTGTCTGCAGAGTTGGAGCTACTTTTATTATTACACCAGGCCCTACCAGGCATATTTCCTTAGGAAGGAGCTGTTAAGTTAATTCAAGGAGAAAATTCTCATACTTCTTTCCAGAATTTCAACATGTATATTTTAATAAGCACAGTGTACTTAAATAATATAATTTATAATTAAAAATAAAGTCATCACAGAATATGAAACACTTAATTTCTTGCTTCAGGATAGCATAAAAATGCTGTGATTTTGGCCAATTTTTATGCATTTGCCTTTCAAAGTGATATATACATTTGTGGTCTAAGGTCACTCACCCTCTTGCAGATATCCTCTGGATGTTTGAGTAAGGGTGTGTGTGTGCTTAGTCACTCAATCGTGTCTAACACTATGTGACCCGTGGACCCACCATGCTCTTCTGTCTGTGGGATTCTCCAGGCAAGAATACTGGAGTGGGTTGCCATTCCTTTGTCCATTTGAAGAAAGGAAGTAACCTTTATTCAGCGTAGTCACAGGGAGCTGGGGAATCAAGGAGGGGTGAAGCCAGACTCTTCTTGAGTATGCCCATCAGTATACTCCAGGTGGTAGGGCCACCGAAGACCACAGGCTGACGGCTCTGGGCAAGGTTTGGAAACCATCTTGGCTAAATGACAGAGTTGAAGATGGCCAGATCACAGCCTCCTGCCACCTTTGTTATGGATACGCAGCCTGTTGTTGCTGGAAGCAAAGGCTGCCACTGGCCTTGCAGCAACGCTGACCAGGCCAGAGGCAATGATATTGGGTTCTTTCCTTGGGGAAAGCTTCATTTCATCCCTGGGAAAGCAGACAAGCTGGTGCAAAAGGAAACCCACACCTAGTAACTGATACACAGCTGTGACGTCCTGCCGGGAGATCTGCAGAACAGGGCTAGATGGACTTCGGCATTCCATTCACTGTAAGCAGGATGTGAGAGATTAAAAGAGAGTTGGAGTGGGCTGCACAAGGCTAAAAATTATCTACTAGAATCACTGATATTTTCCACTGGAAACATCAAAAGCACCCTTGGTATATACTTGCGGGAATCAAATCCTCTGGAATACTATTTCTGGGGAATGTAATAAGGTTACTGCTAGGCAAAACGGATGAGTAGGTGATGTGATTTTTATAGTATGCTACTTCTATTTTTTTTTTTTTTTTAATTTTTGACTGGGCTGGGTCTTCATTGCTTTGTGTGGGCTTTTCTCTTGTTGTGGAGAGTGGGGGCTACTCTTCCTTGCAGTGTGTGGGTTTCTCATTGCAGTGGCTTCTCTTGATGTGGACCACAGGCTCCAGGCGGCGAGCTTCAGTAGTTGCAATGCATAGTCTCACTAGTTGCGGCTCAAGGGCTCCAGAGCATAGGCTCAGAGTTGTAGTTGTAGTGCATGGGCTTAGTTGCTCCGTGGCATGTGGGATCTTCCTGGACCAGGAATTGAACTGATGTCCCTCGCATTGCAAGGCAGATTCTTAATCACAGGCCCACCAGGAAAGTCCTGCTACTTCTGTTTTAATGACCATCTCCACCAACCCCAGCATCCCATTTTTCTTAATACTATATTCCTTTCCATTGAAGAATCTGTTCTTTATTTTCTACCTTGGAATTCAAGGAATAAATGCACTTTGCTAAACCTTGGTGGAGCTGAAAGAATTCTAGACTACGCTTCGGAAGACTTGGGCTCAAGTTTCAACTGTATTACATACCGAATAGGTAACTTGGGCAGGTCTCTTAGCTTTTTTTTTTACCATCTGTAAGTGGGAGTCATGGGCTTCCCAGGTGGCACTAGTAGTAAAGAATCTGCTGGCCAATGCAGGAGACGCAGGAGATGTGGGTTCTATCCCTGGGTTGGGAAGATCCCCTGGAGGAGGGCATGGAAACCCACTCAAGTATTCTTGCCTGGAGAATCCTGTGAACAGAGGAGACTGGCAGTCTACAGTCCATAGAGTAAGGAAGGGTTGGACATGACTGAAGTGACTTAGCACGAGCACAAGCAAGTGGGAACCATAATCCAATATTTAACTTATGTCTTAGTACATAGTCAGAGGAGGAAAGGAAAGAGAATCATCATGCTTGCTGGGCATCTGCAGATGTGCCAGAATGTGTGCTGGCTAACTTGTGTAGCATGTCTCAGCTTGAACCCAGATTACCATCACCATTTGGAGCCTGCAATGTCTAGGTGCGTTTGGTGACCTGGCAAAATGGATCTTCCAGAAGTTTGGGAGAACTTAGAAGCACCTGGGAAGAGAACTTATCTTGAGGGAAGAACAAGTTCATTAGACAACTTGGTTCTCTAACATACTCTTAGCAGAGAGGCGTTTCGAAGTCAAGCATAGTGTTTGTCATTGACAGATAGATAGCCAAGTCCAGCCTCTCGTGGATTTATATCTGTAGTCTATGAATAAGAGGACCTCTACGAGAAAAAAAAGCAACCCTTTCAAAATAAAACTTTGAAAGAAAGTGAGGCACAAATGACATTGCTCTTTACACCTCTGTGGGAAAATGTGACGCTCGTGGAGGAAGTGTGGCATTCTCTCTGTGGTAGTTTATATCCAAGATGGCCACCATCGATCCCTTTCCTCCCTATATGTCATTCTCCAGTCAAGAGGTGGAATCTGTTTCTCCCAACCGCTTGAAACTGGACTGACCTTTGTGACTTACTCAATTAATAGGATGTTGAAGAAGGGATATTCAGGGATTTCTGAGACTCAGTCAGAAAGAAGCCTTGACACTTTCATTTTGGGGTCTTTTAAAATGATTGCAGCCATGAAATCAAAAGACGTTTACTCCTTGGAAGGAAAGTTATGACCAACCTAGATAGCATATTAAAAAGCAGAGACATTACTTTGCCAACAAAGGTCCATCTAGTCAAGGCTATGGTTTTTCCAGTGGTCACGTATGCATGTGAGAGTTGGCGTGAAGAAAGCTGATCGCCGAAGAATTGATGCTTTTGAACTGTGGTGCTGGAGATGACTCTTGAGAGTCCCTTGGACTGCAAGGAGATCCAACTAGTCCATTCTAGAGGAGATCAATCCTGGGTGTTCATTGGAGGGACTGATGCTAAAGCTGAAACTCTAATACTTTGGCCACCTCATGCGAAGAGTTGACTCATTGGGAAAGACTCTGATGCAGGGAGGGATTGGGGGCGGGAGGAGAAGGGGACAACAGAGAATGAGATGGCTGGATGGCATCACCGATTCGATGGACATGAGTTTGAGTGAACTCCGGGAGTTGTTGATGGACAGGGAGGCCTGGCGTGCTGTGATTCATGGGGTTGCAAAGAGTCAGACACGACTGAGCGACTGAACTGAACTGAAAATGATCTTATAACTCTAAGCATCTATGTAAAAGCACATCTCAAGACCATCATTCATAAAAAGTGCAAGCCACATGGAGAGACCCTGGTGACATCATGTGGCGAGAGTCCAAGGAGCACGGAGTTACTAGGTTCTAGAATGAAGAATCATTAAAGAAGGGGAGTCTTAACTCTTAGCTTAATACCCCACAAGGATGCCATCAGGATCAGAGAAGAACCACACAGCCAAGATCTCCCCACAAAACTTTGAGCAAAACAAAGTGACTGCTTTAAGTCACTCAGTGGCCTTTAAAGGAAGGCTCTGTGCGTGTTTATGTGTGTGTATGCATGTTTCAGGTGTCTTAGAAAATTGTTTTAAAACTATTTCTGTGAAATAAAACATTTTAAAAGCTATTTCTGTGAAACAATGTAGAAAAGCTGCACGTGGGAGTGAGAGGATGGTTAAGTTGGACACTAACAGGAAAGGACAAGTAGCCAGTATTTTAACCGTGAGCTTCTGGTTATGCATAGTTTTCTCTAGGAAGAAATTTTCAATTAAGACATGAGGCAGGTGGTGTCTTGGGAGGCTTGTGGATAAGCTTCCGTGGATTCCCTTAGTTCAAATCAAGAAAGCTTTGAGAGAACCTAACTCCTTCATGTCCAGAATGGGTCTTGCCATCCCAAGTTATATAGGAAGGGGATTATATTGATGTGGGTTGAGTATATGGATGCAAAAGGACTCTGGGGCAATAGGCAATCTCTTATAAGCCTATGACTTACTTTGTATACTCATAATAAGAGCTTCTTTATGTAGGAGACCCAGCTGAATGGGAGGTCTACTTTATGAGGGAGTTAAAATGAAAATAAAGACCATGTGATAATGATTGATTATAATGAAAGGCATCAGATCGTTTTGGCCAGGAACTTGGTCCCTGTGTAAAAGACCGAGGATACGACTTCAGGCGTTTCATGGCTGGTGCACTAGATCTAGACATGCAGGGCCAGGGTAGAATCTACCCCACAACATAGGATAGATTCATTGACCAACAGACAGCACACAGGCTGTACTAGCCCTGCTATATCCCAGGAAGGATGTGATCCTGGAGTTCAGGAGAGGCACTCCTGGCAAAATGCACTTCTGTTTAGGGACTGAAGGACTAACCAAGCGATAAGCCAACAATTCGGCCGCAATGTTGAAAGTGCTGTACAAGGGAGTCTGTGTGCCAAGTGTCTGCAGACAGAGTGATACATTTCTTCCTGGGGTCATGGAGAGGTTATCATAGCTCGTCTATATTACAAAGTTTACGTCAGGTCCTTTTTCAAGGAAACTTTCTCTTGCTAGCTGGGTAAGCTTTGGAGATACACAAGTCCTGAAGCAGGAGACTCGGGCAGTAAGTGGATTCAAGAGGTGTATTTCTTGTACTTGATGATGCTTTACCCTTGGGTGTTGTATGTGTCGAATTACTTTCCTCTTATTTGCCATGCAAAAAATCACTCTTCATTGGAGAGCCATTGTGTTCTACTCTTAGGTGATTTTTAATGTTTTAAAAATTGCTTTTCAGTAACTTAAAATCAGCGTATTTACAGGCTCCAGCTTGTCTGCCCACTTGTGAGTGGGGTCTTGGGTCGGGTCACTCAGATTCTCACAGGATTCATTACTTACCTACATTGTGGTCTGCAATGCACACCACACGCCATGGAGGTAACTATATAGCCGGCTTTTGTCTACAATGAAGGGGCAGGAAATCAAAGGTAACAACTACTTCCTGACCAATTCAGCTCTCTGTCATGGAGTAGATGTTCGTTTGATTATTTAAACACAGAGGGGGAAACAAGTTCCAACTTCCAAAGGCAAGCAGCAGCCAGGATGCCCTCTGAATCCTTTGGAGGCCACATGTCAGGCCTTGTTTTCACCCAAGTCCATTGAGGTGTAAGAGAAACTGTCTATAGGAAATAAGTAACTGGATATGTTCATTGTCAGAACATGCAGGGAATTTTGTTAACAATCACTGAACAAAATGGGGGGCAGTCAAAAGGAGCCTTTCTCTTTACCCCTAGTATCTCTGAATTCAGTACTAGGACCCGGGTAAGGCTCTGTCCCACCTGCTGCACGGCTGTTTTAACCAAAAGTTTCACCTCTCTGAGATTTGAATCCACAAGGATGGGAGGCAAGGTTGGTCAGGTCTACTCAGCCCAACAGTGAACAAGCAGCATTCATCCTGCTCACACATCTTCTAGAAAAGCAGATAAAATGGGACATAGAGAGACCAAGGCTTTCTATAAGAGGAAGATGGGTAACTATGTGGACATACCAGGGGTGTCTTGCTTGAGCAAAAGAGAGAGATAGAAAGCTAAACCCTCACATTTACACAGAAGAGAAGATCAAAGCCCTGGGTCTTAGATGAATGTTCCTGTTTGGTTTTCGTGCAGAACCTGGCCAACAGTTTGAGGTTACTTCTGCAAAAATTCAAGTAAAGAAAACAGAAAACCAGCAACTCAGGAGAAATGCGTGAGACACACAAGAGATCTGAATTAACTGGCACAGTGTCTGGTGGGTGAAGATCTAAACTCCAAATTCCTGTGACTGAGATCCCCCCCATTCCGGCACATTCCAAACAAATTTAAGGAAGGACAAAAAGTATTCCTTGGAAGGAGAGGTGCGGAAGGAAGTGGAAGATAAAGAAGAATGGGAAGGGAGCAGGAAGCTGCTCTGAAAGCTCCTATTCAAGACATAGAAGCGGAGGGTAGGGAGGAATGACAGCCCAATCCATTTATTAATACTCATCCGTTCCTTACATCTGTCCATGTAGGGAAGGGAACAACAGAGGCCAAGACATGCTGCCACACAGCAGCCTTTGAAAGCAGTTTGCTTATTTTAATACTTCCCAGATGGATGCTTTAAACGCTTCTCTGTGGTCCCTGCAAAACGTAGTGTTGTGGTTGTTGGGGTGGGGTGAGCAGGGGAGGGAGTATAAGGGCCAGCATTTAAAACTGACAGCCCTTTTGTTGTTGGAAGGCAATGAGGAGAAGCCAGGAGTCAAGGGGCTAAAGGACACAGCTTTCCTTCTCCTTTCATGCCAGGACTGGGGACACATTTGGTGAAGCCCAGTGGGGAGATGTATCTCTTGTCAATGTTGTGTGGATCAACAGGGAGCGTTTGTCTCTTAGGATGTCGGTCCAGCACCTTCCATCAGAATTCAGTTCACTCAAAAATTTAAAACACTCTGCCCCTACCGCCTCTCCTACGTCCCTGAAGGATTGTATTACCGTAATCAAAGTAACTCCAGATAGAAAAGACCTTGCAGGTTATCCAGTTCATCCTCTGTTACTGCAGTGTTTCCCCCTTCAGTCTGGCCCTCACTGTCGTACTCTGTCTGGTTCCTAGTGTCCTGCAGGAACGAGTTCGTCGCCCGTCCCTGGGGAGGCTATTCTCTAATGCAACAGTTCTCACCACCAGGAAGTCTTCACTGATACCCATCTCAAGTTCTCCTTTCTTCAGCTGGGTCCCATGACCTCCCAGCACTGCCTTTGTACCAAGTCTCCCCCTCGGTGGCTGCATTCTGTTTCCCACCTTCCAGCCCCCATGGATTAAAACCCCTTTTGTGTCATTCTGTCGCCTTTACATATCCATTCTGGAGAAAGCCAGCTCGCTTTTGGGGATTCCTTCTACCATGTTTTGTTTGTGTCTTTCCTCATATGTGAGCAAGGAGTAGAAGTCTCATTTTCATAGTATAGTGGGGGTGCTATTAAAAACTTGTTTTTGTAACACCAGTGATTCTAATATTTTCCCAAATACTGTTAATGATTATAAAGCTCTTGTGTTTCCTCTCAATAGGCTTAATCTTCACAGATCAGCTTTGTTATACACTTGATGATGACAAATTATTTTTGTAGAAAAGAGAATGTAAGTTTAGAAAAGAAAGATACATGTCCATAAGCAACAAGATGAAAAGTCAGCTTTGGGGGAAGAGCTTGTAGAAACATCTGCAATGTGGCTTTGTTAGGTTGTGCTGTCAGGATTCTTGAAGTAAATGTCTTTATTTTTTAACTTTTTATTTTTTATGGGGTATGTGCTGTGTGCTTAGTCACTCAGTCATGTCCGACTCTTTGTGACCCCATGAACTGTAGCCTGCCAGGCTCCTCTGTCCTTGGGGATTCTCCAGGCAAGAATACTGGAGTAGGTTGCCATACTCTCCTCCAGGGGATCTTCCCAACTCAGGGATGGAACCCAAGTCTCCTGCACTGCAGGCAGATTCTTTACCATTGGAGCCACCAGGGAAGCCTTTTATGGGGTATCAGTTCAGTTCAGTTCAGTTCAGTCGCTCAGTTGTGTCTGACTCTTTGTGACCCCATGAATCACAGCACGATTGACTATGCCAAAGCCTTTGACTGTGTGGATCACAATAAACTGTGGAACATTCTGAAAGAGATGGGAATACCAGACCACCTGACCTGCCTCTTGAGAAACCTGTATGCAGGTCAGGAAGCAACAGTTAGAACTGGACACGGAACAACAGACTGGTTCCAAATAGGAAAAGGAGTACGTCAAGGTTGTATATTGTCACCCTGCTTATTTATGGGGTATAGCCTATAATACTGTTGTGATAGTTTCAGGTGGAGAGCAAAGCGACTCAGCCATACATATACACGTATGCATTCTCCCCCAACACCCCCTCCCATCTAGGCAGCCACATAACACTGAGCAGAGTTCCATGTGGTAAACAGTAGGACCTTGCTGGTTATCTGTTTTAAATATAGCAGTGTGTGAAGTAAATGTTCCTTATGCCAGAGTGGTCTCAGGGGCTGTTTGGTGCTACCACCTCATAGAATATGTGGTTACATGTGAATGACACCCTGAGCCCAGAAGATCAAAGACTCAGATTCCTGAATCTTTTCAGGTTGTCCAGGGTGGCCTGTCTAATCAGAGAGGCTTTGTACATGTATCTGATGTGGCGGGAAATCCCATTTTAAGCAGGGAGAATGTTAGAACACATGGCATCATTCTAATGAAAAGTCTAGGCTCTGGAGGCGGCAGACTGGATATTTTTGAATCTTGGCTCTGTCCTTTTTTTTTTTTTTTTTAACTTGGGCAAGATACTTACTCAGTTTTCTTATCTGTAAAAGGAAATATTAATCACAGATTATCTCATAAGATGTTGGCAGGGTCTGAGGTAATGCTCGCAAACCAAAGCACAATGTTTGGCACACAGTAAACACTCCTAACATGCTCTAAGCTTACGTAGAATATCTTTCTGAAAGGCTTTACCAAATTATATACCAGGATGCTCTTGTAGCATTGTTTATGATGGGTTAAAAAAATTGGACACAGCCAACATGCCCAACAATGGAGGACTGAAGTCTGGAAAATTTCATTAACAATTTAAGTTAATTTAGAAGAGCAGAATACAAAGATGTATAAGCAGGATGATCCCAGCTTCATATTTTCATATATATATACACACATACATATGCTCTCTCCAAATTTACACTATGCTGCTGCATCAAAAAAGATTGGATGTAAATGTGTCATGTTGTTAATGGTAGCTTGTTAAGGTTAGTTTAAAGGTGGCGCTAGTAGTAAAAGAATCAGCCTGCCAATGCAGGAGATGCGAGAGACGCAGGTTCTTTCTATCCCTGAGTAGGGAAGATCCCCTGGAAAAAGGAATGGCAACCCACTCCCATACTCTTGCCTGGGAAAATTCCACAAACAGAGGAGCCTGGCGGGCTACAGTCCAGGGGGGTAGCAAAGGGTCGGAAACAACTGAGCACAGTCACACAGTTAACTAAACTGATATTTTTTCCCTATTACTAGAAGATATTACTTTTATTTTGCTCTTTCCAGAAATAGAATGTTTCATTATCTGGGGAGATATGATCTCTCTGAAATAACCTATATAATTTATGTTTTTAATATTTTAGAGTAAGAAATATCCTAAGCCTCTACAAAGCCCTACTTTATATTCTGCATCAGGACATACTTTTTTATAATCAGCAGAAAGGAGATATGGAAAATGATGTTCTTTATCAGTAGGTCTTGCAGCCTGTTACTCTGTGATTCATCGGAAGTGAGCCCTGGGGAGGACTTGGTCTTGCTGGTTCCCCGCCTCTGAGCTGTCTCTTCCTTGGCATGTTCTGAGTCATCTTCTGCCCAGGGAAGTCCTGCTCACATCCTCTGCAGAAAAAAGAAAGATTATTCATTGATTTTTAAGTCAACAGGACTGAATTTGAATTCTAGCCTTGGCACCGGAGAGTCGCACATAAGGGAGAGAAAGAAGCAGAGTTCATGTTTATGGCATGTGCCAGGATGCAATTTACGTAAAAGTAAGACCAGGGAACAAAAGCCTGTATAGGGTGAGGCTGTCTTCTCACCCCACATCTTATGCTCTTTTGTCTCCTTGTCCAAGGTAAGGTGCAGCGGCTGTGAAGAGATATCCCATGATCAAGGTAAGAGAAACCCAAATAAGATGGTAGGTATTGTGAGGGGGCATCAGAGGGCAGACACACTGAAATCATAATCACAGAAAACTAGTCGATCTGGTCACATGGACCACAGCCGAATGTGGTCCACTGGAGAAGGGAATGGCAAACCACTTTAGTATACTTGCCTTGAGAACCCCATGAACAGTATCAAAAGGCAAAATGATAGGATACTAAATGAGGAATTCCCCAGGTCGGTAGGTGCCCAGTGTGCTACTGGAGATCAGTGGAGAAATAACTCAAGAAGGAATGAAGGGATGGAGCCAAAGCAAAACTAATACCCAGTTGTGGATGTGACTGGTGATAGAAGCAAGGTCCGATGCTGTAAAGAGCAATATTGCATAGGAACCTGGAATGTTAGGTCCATGAATCAAGGCAAATTGGAAGTGGTCAAACAGGAGATGGCAAGAGTGAACATAAACATTCTAGGAATCAGTGAACTAAAATGGACTGGAATGGGTGAATTGAACTCAGATGACCATTATATCTACTACTGTGGGCAGGAATCCCTTAGAAGAAATGGAGTAGCCATCATGGTCAACAAAAGAGTCCGAAATGCAGTACCTGGATGCAATCTTAAAAATGACAGGATGATTTCTGTTCGTTTCCAAGGCAAACCATTCAATATTACAGTAATCCAAGCCTATGCCCCAACCAGTAATGCTGAAGAAGCCGAAGTTAATCGGTTCTATGAAGACCTACAAGACCTTTTAGAACTAACACCCAAAAAAGATGTCCTTTTCATTATAGGGGACTGGAATGCAAAAGTAGGAAGTCAAGAAACACCTGGAGTAACAGGCAAATTTGGCCTTGGAGCACGGAATGAAGCAGGGCAAAGGCTAATAGAGTTTTGCCGAGTTTGGTCATAGCAAACACCTTCTTCCAACAACACAAGAGAAGACTCTATATATGGACATCACCAGATGGTCAACACCGATATCAGATTGATTATATTCTTTGCAGGCAAAGATGGATAAGCTCTATACAGTTAGCAAAAACAAGACCAGGAGCTGATTGTGGCTCAGATCACGAACTCCTTATTGCAAAATTCAGACTTAAATTGAAGAAAGTAGGGAAAGTCACTAGACCATTCAGATATGACCTAAATCAAATCCCTTATGATTATACAGTGGAAGTGAGAAATAGATTAAGGGACTAGATCTGATAGATAGAGTGCCTGATGAACTCTGGACGGAGGTTCGTGACATTGTACAGGAGACAGGGACCAAGACCATCCCCATGGAAAAGAAATGCTAAAAAGCAAAATGGCTGTCTGAGGAGTCCTTACAAATAGCTGTGAAAAGAGAAGCGAAAAGCAAAGGAGAAAAGGAAAGATATAAGCATCTGAATGCAGAGTTCCAAAGAATAGCAAGGAGAGATAAGAAAGCCTTCCTCAGTGATCAATGCAAAGAAATAGAGGAAAACAACAGAATAGGAAAAACAAGAGATCTCTTCAAGAAAATTAGAGTTTCCAAGGGAAATTTTCATGCAAAGATGGGCTTGATAAAGGACAGAAATGGTATGGACCTAACAGAAGCAGAAGATATTAAGAAGAGGTGGCAAGATTACATAGAAGAACTGTACAAGAAAGATCTTCACGACCAAGATAATCACCATGGCGTGATCACTGACCTAGAGTCAGACAGCTTGGAATGTGAAGCCAAGTGGGCCTTAGAAAGCATCACTACGAACAAAGCTAGGTGGCGGTGATGGAATTCCAGTTGAGCTATTTCAAATCCTGAAAGATGATGCTGTGAAAGTGCTGCACTCAATATGCCAGCAAATTTGGAAAACTCAGCAGTGGCCACAGGACTGGAAAAGGTCTGTCTTGATTCCAATCCCAAAGAAAGGCAATGCCAAAGAATGCTCAAACTACTGCACAATTGCACTCATCTCACATGCTAGTAAAGTCATGCTCAAAATTCTCCAAGCCAGGCTTCAGCAATATGTGAACCGTGAACTCCCAGACGTTCAAGCAGGTTTTAGAAAAGGCAGAGGAACCAGAGATCAAATTGCCAACATCCGCTGGATCATGGAGAAAGCAAGAGAGTTTCAGAAAAACATCTATTTCTGCTTCATTGACTATGCCAAAGCCTTTGACTGTGTGGATCACAATAAACTGTGGAAAATTCTGAAAGAGATGGGAATACCAGACCACCTGACCTGCCTCTTGAGAAACCTGTATGCAGGTCAGGAAGCAACAGTTAGAACTGGACATGGAACAACAGACTGGTTCCAAATAGAAAAAGGAGTATGTCAAGGTTGTATATTGTCACCCTCCTTATTTAACTTCTATGCAGAGTACATCATGAGGAACGCTGGGCTGGAAGAAGCACAAGTTGGAATCAAGATTGCCGGGAGAAATATCAATAACCTCAGATATGCAGATGACACCACCCTTATGGCAGAAAGTGAAGAGGAACTCAAAAGCCTCTTGATGAAAGTGAAAGAGGAGAGTGAAAAGTTTGGCTTGAAGCTCAACATTCAGAAAACAAAAATCATGGCATCTGGTCCCATCACTTCATAGGAAATAGATGGGGAAACAGTGGAAACAGTGTCAGACTTTATTTTTTGGGGGGGCTCCAAAATCACTGCGGATGCTGACTGAAGCCATGAAATTAAAAGACGCTTACTCCTTAGAAGGAAAGTTATGACCAACCTAGATAGCATATTAAAAAGCAGAGACATTACTTTGCCAACAAAGGTCCGTCTAGTCAAGGCTATGGTTTTTCCAGTAGTCATGTATGGATGTGAGAGTTGGACTGTGAAGAAAGCTGATCGCCGAAGAATTGATGCTTTTGAACTGTGGTGCTGGAGATGACTCTTGAGAGTCCCTTGGACTGCAAGGAGATCCAACCAGTCCATTCTAAAGGAGATCAATCCTGGGTGTTCATTGGAAGGACTGATGCTAAAGCTGAAACTGCAATACTTTGGCTACCTCATGCGACGAGTTGACTCACTGGAAAAGACTGGAAGCGATTGGGGGTGGGAGGAGATGGGGACGACAGAGAATGAGGTGGCTGGATGGCATCACTGACTCGATGGACATGAGTTTGAGTGAACTCCGGGAGTTGGTGATGGACAGGGAGGCCTGGCGTGCTGTGATTCATGGGGTCGCAAAGAGTCGGACACGACTGAGCGACTGAACTGAACTGAACTGAGGAGCTGACATCTTATGAAACCTTTTTTTTTTTTTTGTCTTCGGTTCAGTTCAGTTCAGTTGCTCTTTGCAACCCCATGGATTAGAGCACGTCAGGCTTCCCTGTCCATCACCAACTCCCAATGCTTGCTCAAATTCATGTCTATCGAGTCGGTGATGCCATCTAACCATCTCATCCTCTGTCATCCCCTTCTCCTCCTGCCTTCAGTTTTTCCCAGCAACAAGGTCTTTTCCAATGAGTCAGTTCTTCGCATTGGGTGGCCAAGATTTTGGAGCTTCAGCTTTAGCATCAGTCCTTCCAATAAATATTCAGGACTGATTTCCTTTAGGATTGACTGGTTGGATCTCCTTGCAGTCCAAGGGACTCTCAAGAGTCTTCTCCAACACTACAGTTCAAAAGTATCAAATCTTTGGCGCTCAGCCTTCTTTATGGTCCAACTCTCACATCCATACATGACTACTGGAAAAATCATAGCTTTGACTAGACAGACCTTTGTAGGCAAAGTAGTGTCTCTGCTTTTTAATATACTGTCTAGACTGGTCATAACTTTTCTTCCAAGGTGCAAGCATCTTTTAATTTCATGGCTGCAGTCACCATCTGCAGTGATTTTGGAGTACAAGAAAATTGTTTCCCTATCTATTAGCAAAGAAGTGACGGGACTGGATGCCATGATCTTTGATTTTTGAATGTTGAGTTTTAAGCCAGTTTTTCCACTCTCCTCTTTCACTTTCAAGAGGCTCTTTAGTTTTTCTTCGCTTTCTGCCATAAGGGTGTTGTCATCTGCATATCTGAGGTTATTGATATTTCTTCCACCAATCTTGATTCCAGCTTGTGTTTCATGCAGTCTGGCATTTCGCATCATGTATTCTGCATATAATTTTAATAAGCAAGGTGGCAATACACAGCCTGACGTACTCCTTTCCCAATTTGGAACCAGTGTTTTGTTCCACGTCCAGTTTTAACTGTTGCTTCTTGACCTGCATACAGATTTCTCAGGAGGCAGGTAAGGTGGTCTGGTATTCCCATCTCTTTAAGAATTTTTCACAGTTTGTTTGATCCACACAGTCAAAGGAATATGGGAATAATAATGAAGGGGTTAAATGAAGTAACCTGTTAACCTGTTAGGGAGTCCATGGAACACAATATATGCCGAGTTCGGAGTGGTGTGATGGTGATCTTGGATAAGAAACTGAAAGAGACTGATTTAGAGCTGGAACAGAAATTCAGTGACCCAGTTCCTAGGCAGGTACTCTTTTTACCACTCCCAGGTAGCTCTAGTTGTAAAGAACCCACCTGCCAGTGCAGGAAATGTAAGAAACCTGGTTTTATCCCTGGGTCATGAAGATCGCCTGGAGGAGGGCACAGCAACACACTCCAGTGTTCTTGCCTGGAGAATCCCATGGACAAAGGAGCCTGGCGGGCTACGGTCCATAGGGTTGCACAGAGTCAGATATGACTGAAGTGACTTATCACACATGTACTCTCTTTACCACCACAGGCACACACACTATCTGACACAAAATGTAATTATTTCCATGAAAGAAAGAATTTGTAAGTAAATGCAGTGTCCTCTTTTTATTTTCCTAAGTAATATTTCAGGTTTGAATCAAAAGAAATTTTTGACTCAGATAAAGCTTTTTGTCCCTACTTGGTCTACCCTATTTTTGTGTTCAGAATTCGATCGTAATGATATTTTTAAGTGAAAGAATTCACTGATACTGATGGATTTACAAGTGAAACCATATGTCAAATCACACCTTATGAGTTAAGATTTGAACTCCTTGTGATGTTTTTGCAGTCTTCATCTTGTTTGGCATATTTATTCACATAGGAACAGTGGTCAGGGGCTGGGTCTTTTCTAGGATTTGCGAAGCCTTCAGACCATCTGCGGCGTGCTCCAAGAGGCTGAAGGCCAGCAATGTACTTACCGCAGCATTTAGGTAGGTAACTTGTGTTTTTTCTGGACCCTGTTCCAGGCTACCATTAGCCACAGTTTCATTTTCTCATCTCAGAATTGGAAACATTTGACAAATTATGTTTTGCCCATGATTATTTTGAGTAGCTGAGATGCCATATCTGATATGGCTTATTATCGCGATATTTATATTATGAGCAATATCACATTCCTTTTTTCTTTTTTTAACTACAATCCTTTTTTTCCTGCCAATTTCAAGATGGCTGAAGGAGAGCCTTTGGCTCCTGCAGCGGCTCAGTGCTGCAGTCTGCCGTGTGTCTGCTCCCTGACCCTGTGAGCGCAAAGTAGGCTTCTAAAGATTCCGCTGTTTGCTTTGAGCCTCACGCTGGGCCCCTGCTGTTGACCACATTTTGAATGTTTTTCTAATGATTTTTCAACTACTTCCTTGAAAAAAAGGTTCATTTCTGGAATCATCTGTTGGTAATTAGGGTGACCCGCTATTCATCTTCTATTATAAGGCCTAGATCATGATTACATGGGCAGTGGTGATCAGTCACCTTTGTATTGTGGCAGAGTATTGGTTCATTGAGAGAGTTTGGGAATCGCTTAGAGTCTATAAGCGAGGCTCTTGGTCAATCTATGCTTATGTTGTTGATAACGAGGATTACTGGAATTTGCAGTGTTTTATAGTTACAAACAACTCGTGAATATTAATTTATCCAACAGAATTCTGGCTATACAGCAGAATTTCCTATTAAATTACTCAAATTCTGTTTATCTAACAAGTACAGTAGAGATTTTGAAAGGTACCTTGGATTTAGATATTAGTAGAACATGGTCCTACTTTCACGACGTTCATAGGAAAGTAAACTACAGTCATTTACTTGGTACTCACAATAACCCTGTGATGTGGGATTTATTTTTCTGATTATTTAGGCTTCAAGAAGTTGTGTCGATATATTCACATTCAGAGGGGGCCATTCCGTTCAGTTCAGTTCAGCCACTCAGTCGTGTCCGACTCTTTGCAACCCCATGAATCACAGCACGCCAGGCCTCCCTGTCCATCACCAACTCCCGGAGTTCACTCAAACTCATGTCCATTGAGTCGGTGATGCCATCCAGCCATCTCATTCTCTGTCGTCCCCGTCTCCTCCCCCCCCCAATCCCTCCTAGCATCAGACTCTTTTCCAGTGTCGCATGAGGTGGTCAAAGTATTGGAGTTTCAGCTTCAGCATCAGTCCTTCCAATGAACACCCAGGAGAGGAGACCATACAGATCCTCAAATACAGGCTTCTTTGCTCCAAACGCTTGCTCTTTCCCATGAGCCTGGGCTCTGGACTCTGATGTCTGTATTCTCATCCTGAGCTCCACCACTAACTATCTGTGAGCTTTCTCAAAAGTTACTTAGCCTCTTTTAGCTTTGGTCTCCCCAGCTATAAAATGGGGGCAATAATCTTCTTGCCTCCGGTGCTATTGTGAGGATCATAAGAGATAAGCATGTGAAACATTTAGTGCAGTGCCTGGTGCTTAGTAAACCTCAACAAATGCTGCTGTGATGGGGGTAACAAGAATCATCATGACTACAGCTGCCGTAGGAAGTTTGCCTGTTAGACATTCTTAGAAGCTCCCAGATAAAAATGTCATGTTTGCAGAAGGGCAATGAGACCAAGGAGGTTACATCAGTTTCCATTCTTTTTTGCTAGTAATTATGGATATATATAAAGATATACTAATTTATCATTTATTCAATAATGAATAGTTATTAAACATATATGCCAGGCATCAGTGTAGGTGCCGGAAGCTTACATTCCAAGAAGTATTTAACCTTCAGAATAATTGCTTGACTGATTATTTTCAATGTCTGCATTTTATGTGTGAAGGAAATGAGACTTAGAGAGTTATATAATTATATATAGATTCTCCTTCTCTCTCTCTCTCTCTATACACACACACACACATAATTTGCCTGCAGTTATCTGGCTAGTAAGTGGCAGAGCTCGAATGCTAATTCAGGCCTTCTGCCACCAAGTCCAGTGTTGCTTCTACTACTATCTGGAGCAAGACAGCTCTTTCAACCTAGAATCTGCTTTACTTTCTTTGATGAAGGGATGGAAGTGCCCACAGATCACCATACATGTTATGCAAATCTAAAGTTTTAGACTGCTGTAATGATAATTTATTCAGAGAGGTCCAAACAAATTTTTTTTAATTTAAAAAGACAATATATTAGATGAGAGGTGATATGATAGATTCCTCTCTTTCCAAATAGATTAATTCTATAGACAGGTAGATATTTATCCTTAAAGTCACCAAAGATACTCCATAATCATTTTTTCCCTCACAACCAATTTCACTGTCGAATAACAGACATCCTTTCTTTTTGTACTGTATAATGTAAATATCTAACATAAACTTGAGCAGTCACAGGCTAACATGAAGCTTTTACATGGCACTCAGCATGTTTAAGCTGAATTAAATTCTTTCTCATTCTAAAAGCAGTAGAATGAAATACCAGCTGATTACCCTCTTCTCTATATAATACCTGAAGAGGGCTATTTAATCCAGATTAGTTCCTCTTTCTTTTCATAAATAAACTCTAAATCCCATGCTTTTCCTTTTGGAAATTATTATTATTATTTTACCATTTTAAAGTTATTTAGCATGACAGTCACAACCCTAAGGTGCTTAATTTCAGCCCAGGGATTTTGGAGAGACTTGCTCACTGTCTGCACCTATATTTCCTCCTTCAGCTTGAGGCAGCAGGGTCTTGGAAGTCCCTCCTGAAAGTGTAGTCTTATCCAATATGTTTGAAGGTGGGAGCTTGAGAACCAATAAATAAAATTGCAGGGTGAACCTTATACACCTCTGAGAAACAGAAACTTTCCCAAGATCCCCTGTAGCACAGACCTGCTTCAGAATTTATTCATTCTTATTTATGTTCCTCTACTTGGCCTTTTCTACAGAGCACTCTTAAAAATACGTAGCAGATCTATCTACTCACTATATAGCGGCACTGTGTGTGTGTGTGTGTGTGTGTATGTGTGTGTGTTAGTCGCTCAGTCGTGTCTGACTCTTTGCGACCACACAGACTGTGGCCCGCCAGGCTCCTCTGTCCATGGAATTCTCCAGGCAAGAATACTGGAGTGGGTTGCATTCCCCTCTCCAGAGATTGAACCTGCATCTCCTGTGTCTCCTGCATTGCAGGTAGACTCTTTACCATCTGAGCCACCGGGGAAGCCCATAGCAGCACCGACTTCCTGATAAATGTAGTGGGATCATCACTAAGCTCCTATGGTTTTGAATCTTAATCCTGAATTCTAACCTTCAAAATCGATAGATTTAAGTAGCACATTTTTTCTTACTACCTATTTCACTGATCAATGTCTCAAAACCACTTAACTCTATATCAGTGATCTACAAACATTCACATGTGAATGAAATGATACCCTTTTGGAAGCAGAAAAATGAAAGAAATGAAACCATTTCTGAATTTCCAGATGATGAAATAATGATTGTATAAAATGGACAATTCTGCATTACTTATAAATGAAACTTCTACTTCATGAAAACCTCAATGAAATGCCACATATAGTTACAGCAGATGAACGTTTATGTAGGAGACAGAGGAGTCTAACCCCTGGAGTGGCAAATGGCAACCCACTCTAGTACTCTTGCCTGGGAAATCCCAAGGACAGAGGAGCCTGGTGGGCTACAGTCTATGGGGTCACAAAGAGTTGGACACAACTTAGTGACTAAACAGCAAAACAGCAACAGAGAAATCTAAACCTTATGCTCTGATATCTATTCTATATCAAATCTGTACATTTTAAAGGGGAATTTTAAAATTAATAATGGTGTAAAGTGATGGAGAATGTTTCTCACAAGGATTGTCTCTGCCTCCATGACATCGCGTTTTGGGAGATGATAATGAACAACCATAGATCTGATACCGTTATCCATCTGGGCTGAGCAGACTGCAGTGGGTGTCACGTTGTTCCAGGAGTGAGTGGATAGAAGGGCCAGCTGCCCTTGATGAGCAGAACTGAAATCATCACTCAGGCAGTCACCAGTGAAAGCCTTGGGTGGATGCTCCTAAAACCCAAGTGCCTGTTTAAAAATTAATTGCATTTGACATTGGAAACACACATCGTGGATCTCATGTGGATGACTTTCCTTTGAGGTCTTCAGTGCTCACTGCTGTGCTGCAGATGTGCTCAGCCCCTTGTAACTACAAAATGCAACTGGGATGATCCAGGTCTTTATAGTTGGATGATGAGGACCTATCATCAGAAATCAGGAAATGGGATGAATCTGAGAGTTTTCCATGGTGTGGGGAGGCTTAATCCCCCAAAGTATATAATAACACCCAATCAGTCTCAAACACATTCTCACTTTGATGGTAGCCACCACAATCCTCTGTAGTAATAATGAAGAATTATTCTGGGTTAAAGCATTGATTTTCCTCGAGAGCCTTCTTTTGGTCATTCTGTGTTCATGTATCCCTTGCTCTGCTTCTTTGCTTTTTCATCTCACTTACAGGTTTATAGATTCAGGGCTTAAAAACTGCAACTTCAATCCTGCAACTGGAGATTGAAATTCTGTGCTCAGTTGTTTTTCTTAATTAAAAATTTGTGTTTGTGTCTGTTAGTATTCCTTTAAAATGAAAGAGAATTTTTTCCAGCTTTATTGAGATACCATTGAAATTCTCTTCTTTACCATTTTTGTCAAAGGTGCTGCTTTTCCCTGTTTTGACCCTGTGGTACCATATCCCAGAAAGACATAGGGGGCCTCTTCACTCTCCACGTGTGTACCAGTTATCCTTGCAGAGATTTTGTGCTGTTTTTCCAAGGCAGCCCAGCATTGCTTGACTACCACCTTGGGCTCCCGACCACTTTTCTGTTTTGTGTTGTGACATTATTGGACTTTGTGTTGTCTATTCTGGGTGTGGCTTGCTGAACCTCTGAGCAGGTTGGTTTTGGATAGTCTTGAGAATTTGACAGACACTTCTGCCAAAACATCTTTATGTTTTTGAACTGGGTAAGAAAAGAAACTTTAAAGTTTGACTTAGTGATGATCCTATGCTTCAGTGAGTTTACAAAGTGAGTCTGCAAACTCTCAGTGTTTCCCCTTCCTTTCTGTTCGAATGATAACACCATTCCTCTTAAGGACACTCATTGGAGCAATCAGTGATTTAGTTATTTGGGTAAAGTAAAATTTCTCATCTTTGCCTAAATTCTAACTTTTTCTTTGTTCTTGGCACACTTGAGGCTTTTACACTGACTTAGTTACATAACCCAATCAATCATCTGGTAGTAAAGTCTTTGCAAAATTATAGAAATAAATAAAAACAGAAAAAAAGAAAGGGAGATAGAAAGGAAGGAAACCCCTTCTCCCTGCCAGCCTCCCAATCCCCAATACCACCAAAAGCTTCCAAAGTCTTAAGTTTGCTTTCCATTAAGACAGTGGTTAGACAGCAGCTGTTCAGCTTCTTAAGAGAATACACGATATGGTAATAAACATCATTTCAGAAATATGCTTTTTGTCCACTTTACTAGGAAGCACAATAATGAGCTCAGCATGTTCACTACACTTTTTACTCCAGGCCCTGATTTTAACAAGGGGGGGGCTCACTGCAATTGGTTCACTCCCTACCTAGCAAATGGAAATGTTTGTTTTGTCTTTCAGTTCCAGCCACCCCTAACTTGAATTCTTTTGTGCTGTGCATTGTAAAATGCTCTTTGAAGTTCATGTGTCATCCATTTAGAATGAACACCACAGGTTGGCATGCACAGCTCCTGTCTCCAATTGTGCTTGGTGTCCCAGTTTCTCTGGGGAAGGCTCAAATCTGACAATACCCTTCACTTAGGGTAGAGAAATCCATGCATAATGCTGGGTTTGCCAGATGGAATCTAAAATTTTATGGCAGCTTGCTTGCAGTTTGTGTAGGAAATTCAGTTTATAGGGAAATAGAAGGGTGATGATTTTAATGCAGTCAGATGTCTTGAAAAGTACTTCCTGGATGTCTCCTGCCATACACTCAGCTATAACAATAGACGTACAGCAATCCATGTGGCTCCTCTTTCTCTATAGCACTGGGCAGTCCTGGGGAAGACAGGTTTGGTTTAGGACAGTTGTTTGTGGGTGGAGATGTATGTAGAAGGGAGAAGGAATTGGAATTGAAGGATGCCCCCAATGTGTTTTTACAGAACTCTATTTGGGAGCCCACAGAAGGAACTAGATATCTTCAATATGATAATCTTGATTCTTGACATATTAAAAGTTAGAAGTAAAATGTTCTTTAGGAGACCATGCACTTTGCTCTATGTGGGCATAGTACTTAATGGTTTACAAAGCTCTTTTTAAAAGACATTTCTTTTTTTCCCATTTAATCCTCACAACTTTATTCTGAAGTTAAGACTAATATTTCTGTTTTCTAAATAAGAACAGAGTTGTTGAGTTGCTAAGTTATGTCCTACTCTTTGTGACCCCATGGACTGCAGCACACCAGGTTTTCCTGTCCTTCATTATCTCCTGGAGTTTGTTCAAACTCATGTCCATTGAGTCGGTGATGCCATCCAACCATCTCATCCTCTCTGTCATCCCCTTTTCCTCCTGCCCTCAATCTTTCTCAACAACAGGGTCTTTTCCAGTGAGTCAGCTCTTTGCATCAGGTGGCCAAAGTATTGAAGTTTCAGCTTCAGCATCAGTCCTTCCAATGAATATTCGGGGTTGGTTTCCTTTAGGATTGACTGGTTTGATCTCCTCGCTGTCCAAGAGACTCTCAAGAGTCTTCTCCAGCCCCACAATTCAAAAGTTTCAATTCTTTGGGACACAGCCTTCTTTATGTTCCAAAAACAGATTTGGAAGAATGATATTGGGTTGAGATTCCTGTTCTGCTGTCTCATCTAACCTTCCTAGGCATTAAACAGGACAACTTTCACAAAGTGCCTGGCACACAATAGGGGCTCAATAAATATTTTTTCTTACCTTTTTTCACCTTCCCATCCTTACCAGATAAATAGGTGCTTCCCTGGTGGCTCAGAGGTTAAAGCGTCTGCCTCCAATGCGGGAGACCCGGGTTCGATCCCTGGGTGGGAAGATCCCCTGGAGAAGGAAATGGTAACCCACTCCAGTATTCTTGCCTGGAGAACCCCATGGATGGAGAAGCCTGGTAGGCTACAGTCCACGGGGTCGCAAAGAGTCGGACACGACTGAGCGACTGAACGGAACGGAACACTTTAACTGATTGTAAGGCTGGAACTGGGCTTCCCTGTTAGCTCAGTCAGTAAACAATCTGCCTACAGTGCAGGAGACCAGGGATTGATCCCTGGGTTGGGAAGATCCCCTGCAGAAGGAAGTAGCAACCCACTCCAGTGTTCTTGCCTGGAGAATTCCATGGACAGAGGAGCCTGGCAGGCTACAGTCCATGGGGTCACAAGAGTCGGACACGACTTAGTGACTAAATCACCAAGGCTGAAGCTAAACACTATTTGTATACTGAATAATCAAAGTACAGTTCAGTTCAGTTCAGTTCTTTAAATTTGACTCTGATCATAATCAGGGTAGTTCATAACGGGCTTTCACTTATGGGTGAAAGTAGTCATTAAAAAGAAGCAAAACTGAAAAGCTCCAAGTAACTTGAGGGATGTTACTTGAAGACTTTGGAGATATCATCTATGAATGAGTTAATGAATTTTGTCAAATAATTAATTTTCCTATTCTAAATGTAACTCTGTAATCCCCTTAACTCTCTGATCTTGAGGTCCTTGTTTGTAAAATGAAAGTCATTATCGTGTTGAAGGAAACTGTGAAAATTGTTTGCCCCACCTTCATTTAACAGACAGAGGGAACATGACTTATTCAAGGCCAAGCAGATGAAAATGTGTGGCCTACCACATTCGTTTATTCTTTCATTCATTTGATGTTGAGGTGGCCTTTGTTTTCTACCAAGTTTTCCTGAGCAGGGATTCTAGAGAATTAATTTTGGAGGCTACATGCTGCAATGGTTAAAATTCCAGGAACTAGACTAGCTGGGCTTGTTGCTTAACTTTACCACTGATGGACAAGTTAGCTTCTTTGAAGCTCAGTGTAAGCATCTGTACAATGGGGATAAGGAGAATTCACCTCTGTGGTGAATGTGAGGATTAAATGAAATTGGGCTTTTATTGCCATTAGATACCAGATGTGGTACATAGAAAAACATTTAATAGAGTTTTCTTTTATTATCAATCAATAGTTATTGAGTACCTACTGTGTACTAAATGCTAGGCTGGGAAGGGAACTTGCAATGGGCTCTTAACTTTGTCTCATTCATTTTTTAATGCAATAATTCTGATGTTTATCTTTCCCTGTTATATGTTATATAATTTTGAAGCATTCATAAATTCTTTTTGAAATAAAGTAGGATATAAGTAAAAATACTGTTTATGTCTAATTCTAGGCATATTATAAGTAATATTTTGGTGAGTTAAAATATTTGATAATGGAGCACCCCTGGTAACCATACAATTGAAAACTCAAAAACACAGTAGTGGGAGAAGCTGGAGTTAATGAATGCTGAAATTTGAGAAAGAGAATTGCTTAGTTTCTAAATTTAAATTTCTCTATTAGTTGGTACTCAGTTCTCCCTAACATAAATCACTCTTTTCATGTTTTCTACACTTCTTACATAATTTTGATCTTTATTTAATGTTGCCAACTTTTAAACATGTGAGCAGAGAAGTCAAGTGTGTCATTATAGCAACAGATCTCTAGATAGTTAACAATATATGACCCACATATTATTGTACAACTCTTGCCATTAGTTTGAGCTCTACACCATAGAGCAACTATTAGCTGTAGGATACATACATCCCAATATTTATGGCAGCATTATTTATAATACAGTAGCCACGATATGGATGCAGCCTAAGTGTCCATCAACAGAGGAATGGATAAAGAACATGTAGTCTATTTATGTGTGTGTGTCTGTGTGTACATACAGTGGACTGCTACTCAGTCATAAAAATGAAAGAAATGTTGCCATTTGCAACAACACAGATGGGTTTGGAAGGTATTATGCTAAGTGAAATAAGTTTGGCAGAGAAATAAATACTGTAAGATATCACTTATATGTGGATTAAAAAATAAACTAGTGAATACAACAAAAAAGAAACAAATTCAGAAAACAAACTAGTGATCCCCAGTGTGCAGAGGGAAAAGGGAAAGACAAGATGCAGGTTGAGGATTAAGATATACAAACTATTCAGTATAAAGTAGGCTACAGGGATATAGTGTACAGCATGGGGAATATAGCCAATATTTTATAATGACTTCCAATAGAATATAACTCCTAAAACTTGTGAATTACTGTATTGAACATCTGTAGCTTATATAGTATTTCACATCAACTAACTTCAAGTTAAAAGAAGAAAAAACATTAATAATTACAATTAGTACATGTTATCAGTGCTAAATTTCCTGATTTTTGATAAGTGATAATCATGTCAGTGCTCTTCAGAAATGCACACTGAAGAGTTTAGGGGTCAAAGGACATGATGTTTCCAGTCTCTTCTCAAATGGTTGAGAGAGAGACAAAGAATGGGAAAAATATATAAACAATTCATATAATCTGCGTAAAGAGTATATGAAGATTCATTGTCCTACTCATTGTTACAACTTTTATGTATATTTAAAATTAGATCAAAATAAAAAGTTCTAAAAAGTAAATCCACCTGCCTATGAAGGAAATACAGGAGACATGGGTTGGATCCCTGGGTCAGGAAGATCCTCTGGAGGAGGAAATGGCAACTCACTCCAATATTCTTGCCTGGAGAATTTCATGGGCAGAGGAGCCTGGCAGGCTACAGTCTATAGAGTTGCAAAGAGTCAGACATGACTTAGCGACTAAAGCAACAAAAACAACAAAAAGATAACAATAGAATTTTTTACTTAAAATGTGAGATATTTTTAGCAGTGATGTTTCAATCCAGAAAGTATTGTCTCCCCACCTCCACCCCCACATAGTCACTATTAAAGATTTGCCCTTCTGTCCACAGGCAAGGAAAAATGCCTATTAACATAGTACACTCTGGGGTTCAATAGTAATCTTAAATTGGGAATGGAACATGGAAAAAGGATGCAGGATATGTCAGATTTCTGGTGTTTCAAGGCCCAGTGAGCTCTTAATGGTAACCTCATAATCATTTAAACCAGTTACAAGGATTGTCCTCATTTTACAGATCATAGAGTTAAAAAGTTTAAATGAATCATTTTAGTACCCCCTCTTCCATGGAACACACTGTCCTGGTAACAACTCTAGAAACAACAAGCTGTATCCTCACCTAAGTTCATTATGATGTTTGTGCGGGGCAGAGGCAAAGAGTCTCTTTTACCCTCCACCACTTTTTCCAACAGCAAAGCTTCTCGTGTAAATTTCAATCCGCATCTGATGCTTTAGATCAAGAAGGTATCCCAGAATGGTCTAATTACCTGATCTGCTCATCTTTGGGAAGATATATTGTGAGAGTAAAACAATTTTCACTTGACATAAGCATTGTGACTTGTTGCTGTGCATTGGGCTCTTAATATCTTTAATATCATTGTGCATAAGGACTTGCAGCTGGGAATTCTTTGAAAATACATGCAAATGGCTGGAAAAATTAGAGCAGAGTCTTGGATGCTGTTAAAATCACAGTGAAAGACAATTAAGTGGCAATTTCAAGCACTTATGAGATTGATGATAGCTTCACATGTATGAAATAAAATCTATTGTATAAAGGAAAATGAAAGGGAAGATTGATGCCTGATTCCTCTGGTCAGGTTGCTTGTGGTTCTAATGGGAATATGAGATAAACAGACCAAGGCAACAGCAACCAAATTGGTGGGATGAAGAGCACTAGTCCGAGAGATTTCAGCTTGAGTCCTGATGAGTGTGCGTGTGCTAAGTTGCTTCTGGCAGGTCTGACCCTTTGTGACCCCATGAACTGTAGCCTGCCAGGTTCCTCTGTCCATGGGGTTCTCCAGGCAAGAATACTGGAGTGGGTTGCCATGATCTTCTCCAGGGGATCTTCCCAACCCAGGGGTTGAACCTGTGTTTCCTGCGACTCCTGCACTGCAGGTGACAACCTTTACTAATCTCAGTTCTCTTATTTGTGCAATGAGGAGTTGATCAGATTCCCTTCTAACTCAAAATTGTGCTTTCAGCAGTGACATTATCAAATTCAATTGCTCAAGCAGTGAAGACTTTGTTAGAAATTTGTTATATAGTGGAATAATTTTTTTTAAATTACTAGTTTTATACAATAGAAGGAATTATTTCTGAGATTTTTAAAGTTAAAGAAGGTTAGGATCCTAAAGTTTTTAGTAATTTTTACTCTAAAGACGAGAAACTCTTTGGAGTCATATTTTTAGCTCATGCTGGCATTCAAGTCCTGAGTCATTCTATTTGAAAACAACATTGCTTTTTAAATGCCAGAGTATGAAATATTTATAAGGCATAGCTACAATGATTGAATAAGCTATTAATATAATACTAACACAAATAAAACGAGGTGCATGTTATCACAACCCTGGAGAAACGAAGGGAATTAAAAAATGCAAATAAGTCAGAGGAGTCAGAAGCTCCCATGAGAGGTAGCAGAACAATAATTACAGTAGTGACATTTTTAGAACTAGAGACTGGAGGGTGTGTGTGTGTGTGTGAGACTGTTCCTCCCCACAAACCAGAGAGAGTTGATAAATTATGCCTGTAACTTCATAGTTTCATAGTTATGTCTTTGTATTACAGATTAAAAACTTTGATTGGCCTTTTGCTGATTTTAAGGTACTAATAGGGCTATTTTAACAAATTCTGATCTGTAAAACTCCCTACTTACAAAACACATCACTTCTGGAATGATCATTTCTTTGCAATGTTACTTTAAATAAACATCTAGCTTTGCACATAGTATGATTTGATCGTCAAACACATTTACTGTTTAAAGTGAAGTGTAATCTTTTCTTGAAGAACCCCCAGATTGAACAAACAAACAAAACTCCCAGGCATCAAAAAAAGAACACCTTCAAAACTCAGAAATGCTAAAATATAGAATTTCTTAGTAAATTAATTATATAGGGAGTTTCAAGACAAATTATTTTAAAATAGCAATATATTAGGTCCATAAGGGCTTTGCCCATAGCTCAGCTGGTAAAGAATCTGCCTGCCAGTGCAGAAGACGCAAGAGATGTGGGTTCGAACTCTGGGTGGGAAGATCCCCTGGAGAAGGAAATGGCAACCCGCTCCAGTATTCTTGCCTGGAGAATTCCATTGACAAAGGAGCCTGGTGGGCTACAGTTCATGGGTTGCAAAGAGTTGGACACGACTGAGCACGTGTGCACACACACAGATCCATAATCTCCTAGACACAGTTCTGAAATTCAAAAGGCTAGGAAAACTAGGTTCCTTCCCTTTACGGGATGGCAAAACTTAAGGTGACCTGAACAAATTTGGAAGAAAACCTGACTTGAACTTATGTGAGTCTATTTATAGTCTTATTTACTTCAGTTAGTATAAATTTTTGTGCTCTTTTCTGCAGAAATATTAATGGGGTTGATCAGAGGGAATGGTCCCAGCCTTGGCTGACTTGATATGCAACATGCAGTAGACATGCTGTGTTACCTTTGTAAAATCCCCAAATTCTGAAGTCTGAAATCCACATGGCCACATGGGTTTCAGCTGAGGGACTATAAATACAGTATTATATAATATAACATAATAAAATAATATATTCTAATATAATATAGCTCTTTGAACTTCCATTGAATCCTTTATATAGATTTATACAAAATTTAAATAAACTTTTAAAAAATCAATAGTTCACAATAACATTGTAGATTTGTTTTATTTACAGATATTTCTCCCTTATGTCTTTCATCTTCCTGAACAGTTGACTATAAAATGAATTTTTCAATATAAATCATATTTTCTTATGGGTTACATTCCATTCCGTTCCGTTGCTCAGTCGTGTCCGACTCTTTGCGACCCCGTGAACTGTAGCCTACCAGGCTTCTCCGTCCATGGGATTCTCCAGGCAAGAATACTGGAGTGGGTTACCGTTTCCTTCTCCAGGGGATCTTCCCGACCCAGGGATCGAACCCGGGTCTCCCGCATTGGAAGCAGACGCTTTACCTCTGAGCCATTAGTTCCCCAAAATAACAGAAACCCATAGATACTACCGCTATATGATATATACGACTATATAACCAACTTTGGTCTCATTTTACAATAAAAATAACTTTAAATAGCTTAACATATGTATAAGATCATATAATTAAAGGAGGAAGTTAATATCATTACATTAATTAAAACAAATTATAAAATAAAAAATATACTTATTTCTCAGAATCCAAAAGTCGTTCTTTGAGATTCAGCTGATATGGGAAAGAGATTTGCTCTCACCTTGTGAGATCTTGCTTGCTGTTTCTATTATGATTCCAAAATGAATATCATCACTATATAACCAGAGACTATCTTCATCATCCAAAAAGAAACCCTCTACGCATTGGCAGTCATCATCCCCACACCCTCTGGCCCCTGACAACCTCTAATCTACCTTCTGTCTCTACACATTTGACTATTCTGCATAGTTCATATAAATAGAATCATATAACATGTGTGTGGCCTCTGTGTCTGATTCCTTTCACTTTGCTTATGGTTCTTAAGGTTTATCCATGGTGTAGTGTGTGTGGGTACTTCATGACTTTTTATGATTGAATAATACTCCATTGTTTGGCTATACCACATTTTGTTTATACATTCACCAGTTGAAGGACACTGGGATTATATCCATCTTTTGCCTTTTATGAATAACGCTACAATGAATATTCACATACATGAATGTTTTTGTATGAACATATATTTTTAATTATCTTGGATGTATCCCTAGGAGTCAAATTGCTGAGTCATGTGGTATCTATGTTTAAGTTTTTGAGGAAATAACAAACTGTTTCCCAAAACAGCTAACCCTCCTTTCTGTTTCATAAAATATTTTTGTCACGTTTTCTTCCTGGAATTTCATTGCTTCTTTAAAAATATATTTAAATCTTATCTTTATCCTGAACTTTGTTTTGAAATCAGAGGTGACGTAAGACAACAAGAAATTTTTCCCCCCAAGGTGGCTACCTATTCATCTGAGACTGTCTTTTCATCATTGGTTAAAAATGTCATATATACTAATTTCTTATAGGTAATTAATATCTAGTTTTTGACATTATACATTTGGTTTCATTATTGTTTATTTTATCTGATTGTCTATTTAGAAACCCAAACCATGTTGTTGAGACGCCGGCCCCGGCGGCGCAGACGCCACGCGAGAGACACCGGCCCCAGCGCAAGGAACCACGCAAAGAGGTGCGGCCGTGAGGAGCTACCCCACGCCTGAGGCCAGGGCCGGTGGCCGAGAGGAGCTACCCCACGTCCAACAGGCGGTGGCTGCGCGGGCGCAGGAGGGCCGAGAGGAGCTACTCCACGTTCAAGGTCAGGAGGGGCGGCCTTGAGGACATACCCCTCGTCCAAGGTAAGGTACAGCGGCTGCACTTTGCTGGAGCGGCTGTGAAGAGATTTTCCACGACCAAGGTAAGAGAAACCCAAATAAGATGGTAGGTATTGCTAGGGGGCACCAGAGGGCGGACAGACTGAAATCATAATCACAGGAAACTAGCCGATCTGATCACATGGACCACAGCCGAATGTGGTCCACTGGAGAAGGGAATGGCAAACCACTTCAGTATACTTGCCTTGAGAACCCCATGAACAGTAACAAAGGGCAAAATGATAGGGAACTGAATGAGGAATTCCCCAGGTCGGTAGGTGCCCAGTATGCTACTGGAGCTCAGTGGAGAAATAACTATAGAAGGAATAAAGGGATGGAGCAAAAGCAAAACCAATACCCAGCTGTGGATGTGACCAGTGATAGAAGCAAGGTCCGGTGCTGTAAAGAGCAATATTGCATAGGAACCTGGAATGTTAGGTCCATGAATCAAGGCAAATTGGAAGTGGTCAAACAGGAGATGGCAAGAGTGAACGTCGACATTCTAGGAATCAGTGAATTAAAATGGACTGGAATGGGTGAATTTAACTCGGATGACCATTATATCTACTACTGTGGGCGGGAATCCCTTAGAAGAAATGGAGTAGCCATCATGGTCAACAAAAGAGTCCGAAATGCAGTACTTGGATGCAATCTTAAAAATGACAGGATGATTTCTGTTCGTTTCCAAGGCAAACCATTCAATATTACAGTAATCCAGACCTATGCCCCAACCAGTAATGCTGAAGAAGCCGAAGTTAATCGGTTCTATGAAGACCTACAAGACCTTTTAGAACTAACACCCAAAAAAGATGTCCTTTTCGTTATAGGGGACTGGAATGCAAAAGTAGGAAGTCAAGAAACACCTGGAGTAACAGGCAAATTTGGCCTTGGAGCACGGAATGAAGCAGGGCAAAGGCTAATAGAGTTTTGTCAAGAGAATGCACTGGTCATAGCAAACACCCTCTTCCAACAACACAAGAGAAGACTCTACACATGGACATCACCAGATGGTCAACACCGAAATCAGATTGATTATATTCTTTGCAACCAAAGATGGAGAAGCTGTATACAGTTAGCGAAAACAAGACCAGGAGCTGATTGTGGCTCAGATCGTGAACTCCTTATTGCGAAATTCAGACTTAAATTGAAGAAAGTAGGGAAAACCACTAGACCATTCAGATATGACCTCAATCAAATCCCTTATGATTATACAGTGGAAGTGAGAAATAGATTTAAGGGACTAGATCTGATAGATAGAGTGCCTGATGAACTCTGGACGGAGGTTTGTGACATTGTACAGGAGACAGGGACCAAGACCATCCCCATGGAAAAGAAAGGCAAAAGAGCGAAATGGCTGTCTGAGGAGGCCTTACAAATAGCTGTGAAAAGAAGAGAGGCGAAAAGCAAAGGAGAAAAGGCAAGATATAAGCATCTGAATGCAGAGTTCCAAAGAATAGCAAGGAGAGATAAGAAAGACTTCCTCAGTGATCAATGCAAAGAAATAGAGAAAAACAACAGAATAGGAAAAACAAGAGAGCTCTTCAAGAAAATTAGAGATTCCAAGGGAACATTTCATGCAAAGATGGGCTCGATAAAGGACAGAAATGGTATGGACCTAACAGAAGCAGAAGATATTAAGAAGAGGTGGCAGGAATACACAGAAGAACTGTACAAAAAAGATCTTCACGACCAAGATAGTCACGATAACGTGATCACTGACCTAGAGCCACACAGCTTGGAATGTGAAGTCAAGTGGGCCTTAGAAAGCATCACTACTAACAAAGCTAGTGGAGGTGATGGAATTCCAGTTGAGCTATTTCAAGTCTTGAAAGATGATGCTGTGAAAGTGCTGCACTCAATATGCCAGCAGATTTGGAAAACTCAGCAGTGGCCACAGGACTGGAAGAGGTCAGTCTTCATTCCAATCCCAAAGAAAGGCAATGCCAAAGAATGCTCAAACTACCGCACAATTGCACTCATCTCACATGCTAGTAAAGTCATGCTCAAAATTCTCCAAGCCAGGCTTCAGCAGTATGTAAACCGTGAACTCCCAGATGTTCAAGCAGGTTTTAGAAAAGGCAGAGGCACCAGAGATCAAATTGCCAACATCCGCTGGATCATGGAGAAAGCAAGAGAGTTTCAGAAAAACATCTATTTCTGCTTCATTGACTATGCCAAAGCCTTTGACTGTGTGGATCACAATAAACTGTGGAACATTCTGAAAGAGATGGGAATCCCAGACCACCTGACCTGCCTCTTGAGAAACCTGTATGCAAGTCAGGAAGCAACAGTTAGAACTGGACATGGAACAACAGACTGGTTCCATATAGGAAAAGGAGTACGTCAAGGTTGTATATTGTCACCTTGCTTATTTCACTTATATGCAGAGTACATCATGAGGAACGCTGGGCTGGAAGAAGCACCAGCTGGAATCAAGATTGCTGGGAGAAATATCAATAACCTCAGATATGCAGATGACACTACCCTTATGGCAGAAAGTGAAGAGGAACTCAAAAGCCTCTTGATGAAAGTGAAAGAGGAGAGTGAAAAGGTTGGCTTGAAGCTCAACATTCAGAAAACAAAGATCATGGCATCTGGTCCCATCACTTCATGGGAAATAGATGGAAAAACAGTGGAAACAGTGTCAGACTTTGTTTTTTTGGGCTCCAAAATCACTTCAGATGCTGATTGCAGCCATGAAATTAAAAGACGCTTGCTCCTTGGACGGAAAGTTATGACCAACCTTGATAGTATATTAAAAAGCAGAGACATTACTTTGCCGACCAAGGTCCGTCTAGTCAAGGCAATGGTTTTTCCCGTGGTCATGTATGGATGTGAGAGTTGGACTGTGAAGAAGGCTGATCGCCGAAGAATCGATGCTTCTGAACTGTGGTGCTGGAGAAGACTCTTGAGAGTCCCTTATACTGCAAGGAGATCCAACCAGTCCATTCTAAAGGAGATCAATCCTGGATGTTCATTGGAGGGACTGATGCTAAAGCTGAAACTGCAATACTTTGGCCACCTCATGCGACGAGTTGACTCACTGGAAAAGACTCTGATGCTGGGAAAGGTTGGGGGCGGGAGGAGAAGGGGACGACGGAGAATGAGATGGCTGGATGGCATCACCGACTCTGTGGACATGAGTTTGAGTGTCCTCCGGGAGTTGGTGATGGACAGGGAGGCCTGGCGTGCTGTGATTCATGGGGTCGCAGAGAGTCGGACACGACTGAGTGACTGAACTGAACTGGTATTATAATTTTAGGAAAAGTTTTCAACTCATTACTTTATCCATTCTTCTTGATTTGATGAGTTCATTTGATACTAGGAGTTCTTGGGAGGATGAAAAAAATCAATTGAGTAAAAGTTTCCAGGGTGAAAGGATGATGGTGTCACCTGCTTTGCTGGAGAAATTATGGCATATAATATTAATTTAAACATTAGCCCTTTTCAACCTGAGATCTTTCCTTCTTGTTGCCTCATCAGTTTGCCATCTAGGTGGTGAGTGTCTTGGCAAAGGATGGTCCATCTAGATTTCAACAGAGTATCTTTCTTTCTTTCCAAACTTTGCATATTAGGCTAATTATCCTAAATTTTTGCTTATGACTGCATGATTTAGGTTTATGCCTTTGAAAAGGTTCTTTTATTTCAGAACTCAATTCTCTGTGAATAATGAAACCAACGCTATGAAAAGGAATACATACACTTTATTAAGCATTTACCTAAATATTAATAAGAATCATTTAATAATCTATTGCATACTGTTTAATTATTACATGCTGATTTATACGTAGATTATACCCAGATCCTATAGGTACAGTCCCTCTCTTTCCTGAGAAGCAATGTGGGGCCATTATTCATTTTTGAGTAGGCCAATTATTTAATGGAAATCATTATATTTTACAAAGAAAATCTGATACTTGCACATGAAAGAGATGAAACGGAGGAGAGGCTGGACACAGGAAGGCCAGTTAAAATGTTATTGGAACAAAGTGCTTTATGGCCTGGTGGTGGTAGGAAGAAAAAGCCAGGGTTGAAAGAAAGACCGAAGGAAACTTGAAGGTAGATTCAAAGAAACTTGATGATCTGAGTTATTTGCAACTTGGAATATAGTACGTGGCGGCGTTATCAGTGATTTTTTTCAGAACTCACCTCTTCTGGGAGGGCTGTTTACATGTCCCGTCATTCTTTTTCACTTGTGCTGCATCGCTTTCCGATTTATAATGCCATTTTACACTCTGGAATGCTGTTGCTTTCCCAAAATGCCATGCTGCTTATGCTCGTGCATGATTGTTCCTACAATAGTCTATATGCTCCTCAAAGGCAGGGATTATTTTGCGTATTTCTTTGTATTTCATGGAATCTAATGCTGCTGTTCGGCCTACAACAGAGTTTTAATAAATATTGCTGACTGATAGGGTGACCTAGCGGGGAAAGAGAGTGTAAACGAGGGGAACTGGTATAGCGCAGGAAGAGTCAGGAAAATAGACTGGATTCCTATGTTTTTTTCTGACGACAAAAGTAGAAATAATCAAAGGAGACCCCCTGTGTGAAGAAGTGGATTCTTCTAGAGCAGACCACCCTGTCATTTCATCAAGTCTGGTCAGTGTCCCAGGGAGCCTTTTCTTCAGGCTACAACCTGGTGCACAGCACTGGGCCAAGGGCCTCCCACAGTCTTCATTAACACATGGGCAACACACACACACAACTGGTTGAGAAAAAAAAAAAAAACTGACCAAATTAAAAAAAAAAAAAACACAACTATAACAAAGAAAGGAGACTGTTTATACATTTCAGTTTCTCAGCATCTGTGGCTGTCATCTGTTTTCGGTTTGGTAATTTTTATTAAGGCAAAGTGGCACATGCTGTCATAGGAACGGCTCCAGCTCACGCTCCCCAGCAGGTTACCGGGTATCCCCTGGTGTGCTGAGACATGATATGCTTTCTGCCAGTGGATGAGGTGGAGGGAAATCTCTGCTCAGCATTAATTTCTGGTTCCATACGGAAACAGACAAGCCATGGGCAGACATGTGAAATGCAGACAACAATTACTCCCTTAAAGAAGTTTGCCATTAATTTTATAAATAGCTATTCAGCACTCATAGATCCCTCACAGTGATTTTATTTCCCTGCGGAGGTTAAGATAGTTGGCCTGCTATCAAGAGGGTGACCTCTGGGCTGTGATCTTCCCTTGTGGTCCATTCACATGCCCAGGCTGTTTCTCCAGAACCCTGTCTGCAGCTGGGATCAAGCTGCCTGTTTGGAAGTGTGGCCCGTGGTCAGAGAACAAGATTGACTTTGCAACAAAATCAGTGGTTCTCAGGTTTGTTAGTACCAACTATGTGAAGTAACTACAATGATCTGGAAGTGGATCCTGGCCACTGAACTTGATCTCTGGCAAACTTTGGGACAAATTCACATTTTTCTGTGCTTTGAAGGAGTGTCTGGTAGAAGTTGTGGCAATGCATGTGAATCTTCTCCTGAATGCGTCTCACTAGACAATTGCAACATTCAGAAAACAAAGATCATGGCATCTGGTCCCATCACTTCATGGGAAATAGATGGAAAAACAGTGGAAACAGTGTCAGACTTTATTTTGGGGGGCTCCAAAATCACTGCAGATGCTGATTGCAGCCATGAAATTAAAAGACGCTTGCTCCTTGGAAGGAAAGTTATGACCAACCTTGATAATATATTAAAAAGCAGAGACATTACTTTGCCAACAAAGGTCCGTCTAGTCAAGACTATGGTCTTTCCCATGGTCATGTATGGATGTGAGAGTTGGACTGTGAAGAAAGCTGATCGCTGAAGAATTGATGCTTTTGAACTGTGGTGCTGGAGAAGACTCTTGAGAGTCCTTTGTACCGCAAGGAGATCCAACCAGTCCATTCTAAGGGAGATCGATCCTGGGTGTTCATTGGAAGGACTGATGCTGAAGCTGAAACTCCAATACTTTGGCCACCTCATGCGACGAGTTGACTCACTGGAAAAGACTCTGATGCTGGGAAAGGTTGGGGGCGGGAGGAGAAGGGGACGACAGAGAATGAGATGGCTGGATGGCATTACCGACGCGATGGACATGAGTTTGAGTGAACTCTGGGAGTTGGTGATGGACAGGGAGGCCTGGCGTGCTGTGATTCTTGGGGTTGCGGAGAGTCGGACACGACTGAGCGACTGAACTGAACTGAACTGAGACAATTGCAAAGTAATCTTGCAACACATTTTCCTAGAGTCAGAACCGCAGCTTTATGTCACTGGCTTTGAGAGTGACCATGATTCTGTCCAGTGCTGAGAAAATGAGGAGAAAACAAGGTGGACTCTAAAACTAGAGACTGCTAGATACATGGCACTCTCTTTTGGTGCCCTAAAGGCCACAAGGCAACATTAGGCTGTCAGAAGATAGGCAGTGGAGTGTTCTAGACAGGGCTCAGTCAGGCCCCTCTAATGATGTAAATCTGCTCTAGAAGGGTTGGTTGGATGGCTTGACCTTAGCAGTTTCCCTTTAAAAGCAAGCAGAAGCATTTTTGCCAAAATCTGAAAATGGGCTAACCAATCAATCTTAAAGAAAATCAACCCTGAATACTCACTGGAAGAATTGATGCTGAAGCTCAAGCTCCAGTACTTTGACCACCTGATGTGAAGAGCTGACTCATTGAAAAAGACCCTGCTGCTGGGAAAATTGAAGGCAAAAGGAAAAGGAGGTTGCAGAGGTTGACATGGTTGGATGGCATCATTCACTCAATGGACATGAGTTTGCGCAAACTCTGGGAGACAGTGAGGGATAGGGAAGCCTGGCATGCTGCAGTCTATGGGGTCATGTTGGACACAGCTCGGTGATTGAACAACAACAATGAGAAATTGGGCTAAAGCCTGTCTATTGATGCTATGACAATTAACTTCATAAGATTTTTGGACTCCAAATGCTGAAGCTCTTCTAGAGACTTCTGTATGTAGCTCAGATCCTTCAAATGAAGATTGAGATTCCACCACTTGCTTGATGCTCATAGTGACTTACCCAGCTTCCCTGATTGATCCTACTGTCTCTGTCATTCACAGCATTTTGACCACATGCAGGGAATTAAATTCTATTTATGTCCTTCTCTGTAACTCATTGAAAAAAGACTGCTGTGGAGGCAGGGAAAACAAAGAAGGTTGCACTCTCAATTGTACACAGTGGTAATGTAGATAAAATATGTATAGTGGACTGATACTGAAGCTGAAACTCCAATACTTTGGCCACCTGATGTGAAGAGCTGACTCATTTGAAAAGACCCTAATGCTGGGAAAGATTGAGGGCAGGAGGAGAAGGGGAAAACAGAGGATAAGATGATTGGATGGCATCACCGACTCAATGAACACAGGTTTGAGCAAACTCTGGGAGATGGTGAAGGACAGGAAAGCCTGGCATGCTGCAGTCCGTGGAGCTGCAAAGAGTTGGACATGGCTTAGCAACTGAATAACAAAACTATTATTTTTGACATCTTGGAGTGTGAAGTCAAGTGGGCCTTAGGAAGCATCAGTATGAACAAAGGTAGTGAAGGTGATGGAATTCCAGCTGAGCTATTTCAAATCCTAGAAGATGATGCTTTTCAAGTGCTGCACACAACATGCTAGCAAATCTGGAAAGCTCATCTGTGGCTACAGGACTGGAAAAGGTCACTTTTCATTCCAATCTCAAAGAAAGGCAATGCCAAAGAATGTTCAAACTACTGCAAAATTGCACTCATTTCACATACAAGCAAAGTAATGCTAAAAATTCTCCAAGTGAGGCTTCAACAGTATGTGAACCACGAACTTCCAGATGTTCAAACTGGATTTAGAAAAGGCAGAGGAACCAGAAATCAAATTACCAACATCTGTTGGATCATTGAAAAAAACAAGAGAATTCCAGAAGAACTTCTGCTTCATTGACTATGATAAAGCCTTTGACTCTGTGGATCACGACAAGCTGTGGAAAATTCTTCAAGAGATGGGAATAGAGACCACCTTACCCGCCTCCTGTGAAATCTGTATGCAGGTCAAAAACAATAGTTAGAACCAGATATGGAACAACTGACTGGTTCCAAATCGGGAAAGGAGTATGTCAAGTCTGTATATTGTCACCCTGCAGAGTACATCATGTGAAATTCTGGGCTGGATGAAGCACAAGCTGGAATCAAGGTTGCCGGGAGAAATACCAATAACCTCAGATGTACAGATGATACCACCTTTATGGCAGAAAGTGAAGAAGAACTAAAGGGCCTCTTGATGAAAGGGAAAGAGGAGAGTGAAAAATCTGGCTTAAAGCTCAACATTCAAAAAACGAAGATCATGGCATCCGGTCCCATCACTTCATGGCAAATATATGGGGAAACAACGGAAACAGTGACAGACTTTATTTTCTTGGACTTCAAAATCACTGCAGATGGTGATTGTAGCCATGAAATTAAAAGATGCTTGCTCTTTGGAAGAAAAGTTATGACAAATCTAGACAGCATATTAAAAAGCAGAGACATTCCTTTGCCGACAAAGGTCCATCTAGTCAAAGCTATGGTTTTTCCATGATGTGAGAGTTGGACCATAAAAAGGCTGAGTGCCGAAGAATTAATACTTTTGAACCGTGGTGTTGGAGAAGACTCTTCAGAGTCCCTTGGACTGAAAGGAGATCAAACCAGTCAACTCTAAATTAAATCAATCCTGAATTTTCATTGGAAGGATTGATGCTGAAGCTGAAGCTCCAGTACTTTGGTCTCTTGATGCAAAATGTCAATTCATTAGAAAAGATTCTGATATTAGGAAAGATTGAAGGCAGGAGAAGAAGGGGATGACAGAGGATGAGATGGTTGGATGGCATTACTGATTCAATGGACATGAGTTTGAGCAAGCTCCTGGAGATGTGAAGGACAGGGAAGCCTTGTGTGCTGCAGTCCATGGGGTCACAAAGAGTTGGACATGACTGAGCGACTGAACAGCAACAATCAAAACTGTAAAGCTCTTCCAAGTTCGCGTTCTCAAGGCTGATGTAGCTGCCCTCACCCCTGGGGATAACAGCCAGGCTCAAAGCCACTGTCCTCTCTGGGAACTGCTCTCCATAGTAGAGAATTGTCCCACCCAAGGTTTCATCTCCTCCCAAAGGATGAATTAAAACCAGTGCTTGCCTTCTATAGGGATTCATAGGCCTGTCCCCTTTGCTTCATTTTGGAATAACTCTGAAGGGCCATGAAGCTCTAAAGCTCACCATGAAATCCGTGAAGTTTACTTGTCACTTCACATAGATCACCATCTCCCTATGACCGATCCTTTTTTTTTTTTTTTACTTACTGATAGGTGTTTCTTCTGAGAACTTTCTGCATGCAACATTCCATTTTTAGACATCTTTTAGATTTTCTGTGAACTCAGTTGAAGACGATTGGTACTAAGAATGGTTATAGGAAATAGACTCTAAGAGAAAAATTATTTGCTAGCTCAATAGCAATTACTACATACAGGTAGAATATATATAGCCCTGCCATGTTGTCCTGGTGTAACTGTTCAAACTTTCTCTGGTGTAAACTAGGTTGGGATATTAGTGGAAGAAGATATACTGGCTGGTTCCACATATTGACTGGTATTGAGAAGTATGACAGAAATTGTAACTATAAGGACTTTGGAATTGGATGACTGTTGCTTAGCACCACTGATTCATTGAAGAGGGATAATGACAACCATAGGGTGATTAATTACCAACTCAAGGCAGAACGTAAAAATTAGAGGAACTCTTTAGTAGCCTTCAGGGAAACCCTAATCTCTTACAGGTGGAGGGCAGACAAGAGGAGAACCAAGTTCAGGAATTAATCATAAGAGTACTGGAGCTTCAGAGAAGGTTGAACTCCCATCCTGGTGATTCTCTGGAGCCAGTGTTGGGGCCAAACTAGGAGAGGAGTGGAATCCTGAAACTTGGGCTGAGGATACCTGGGTAAATGCAGTCGTGAACTTTGAAATCTCTAATTCCCTTAAATTTGCTGGGCTTCCAGAAATGATGCATCTTCCTTTATTAGAAGATGATGCCTCTGCTTTGCTTGAGGATCTTGCAGAAGACTCAACAATGAGGAAAGTGCTTGCCCCTCCCCCAGTATCCACCCTCCCTTTCCTTCCTGGTGATCAAACAAATGACAACATATCTTACCACACATTCCAGCAACCACGTTCCTTGGTATTTACCAAAAGAAGTGAAAACTTTTGCCCACACAAAAATTTGTATGTAGAAACTTTGTTCACAATTGCCAGACTTGGAAGAAACCAAGATGTCCTGCAGTAGTTAAGTGGCTAAATAATGATACGTCCAGTCAATGGACAATTATTCAGCATTAAAAAGAAATGTACATGGAATTCTCCAGGCCAGAATACTGGAGTGGGTAGCCTAGCTATCAAGTTATGAAAAGACATGGAGGAATCTTAAATGGCTATGACTGAGTGAAAGAAGCCAGCCTGAAAACCAGAATATCCTATATGATCCCAACCATATGACATTCTGGAAAAGACAAAACTATGGTGACAATAAAAAGATCATTGTTTGCCTGGTGCCAGGGGTTGGTGAGTAGGGGTAGTTAGAATGGATAGGCAGAGAACAGATGATTTTTAGAGCAGAAAAATATTTTGCACAAAACCATAGAATATACAATACCAAGAGTAAAACCTAAGCTAAACTATGGAGTTTTGTTATTAAGATGTGCCAATTGCAGCCATGAAATTAAAAGACGCTTGCTCCTTGGAAGGAAAGTTATGACCAACCTGGATAGTATATTAAAAAGCAGAGACATTACTTTGCCAACCAAGGTCCGTCTAGTCAAGGCAATGGTTTTTCCCATGGTCATGTATGGATGTGAGAGTTGGACTGTGAAGAAGGCTGATCACCGAAGAATCGATGCTTTTGAACTGTGGTGTTGGAGAAGACTCTTGAGAGTCCCTTATACTGCAAGGAGATCCAACCAGTCCATTCTAAGGGAGATCAATCCTGGATGTTCATTGGAGGGACTGATGCTAAAGCTGAAACTGCAATACTTTGGCCACCTCATGCGACGAGTTGACTCACTGGAAAAGACTCTGATGCTGGGAAAGGTTGGGGGCGGGAGGAGAAGGGGACGATGGAGAATGAGATGGCTGGATGGCATCACCGACTCTGTGGACATGAGTTTGAGTGTCCTCCGGGAGTTGGTGATGGACAGGGAGGCCTGGCGTGCTGTGATTCATGGGGTCGCGGAGAGTCGGACACGACTGAGCGACTGAACTGAACTGAACTGAATATAGGTTCAATAATAGTAGCAAGTTGATTACTCCAGATCTCTTTCACTCTGGAAAATGCAGCAATTCTTCTTTACTGGAATCTTCATGTATTCTGAGGTATAAGTTTTCCTTTCCTACCAGCAGAAACTCTGCCAGCACCACTATCAGAGTACTCACAGAGGGTTTGATTTAACATGGCCTTGGACCAATGGCCCTAATTTACAGCAAAGGATATGCACCATTGAGTTCATGATTATGGATCCATTGGTCCCATCATACATGGAAGTTGCTGACCTGAGAGTGGTGTCATGGCCTTTTAAATACACAATGAGATGCCAGCTCGGAGATAATACCATCTGAGGATGGGGTATCATCCTCCAAAATGAATCATGCAATCTCAGCTTTAGGCTCTGTGGGTGGAGATGTCCTAGTCCTCAGAGGGACAATGTCTCTAGAGGGAACAGTAGGAGCACAGCAAACTTGAAACTATGGCTGACATCTGGTCTCTCCAGGTTTCTTTTGCCAAGAGACCAACAGAAGAGAGGGAGGGGGGAGAAAGAGAGAACTGGTGGAGGGAAAAAAATAAGTCCTTGCCAGTACTTTCCTCAGTGGTCCAGTCATTAAGACTTTGCCTTCTATTGTGGGGACACAGGTTCGATCCCTGGTCAGGGAATGAAGATTCAACAGGCCTTGGGGGTGCAGCCCAAAATTAAAAAGAAACAAAAATCCTTGCCTCTCCCCCTCCCTGCCCAATGGGTCTGTGCTGCTGCTAGGAGCATCTGGCAGACTTGCACCGTCAGCAACAGCAGTGGGGAAGCCGTGGCTCGGGGCCAGTGGGAGGCCGGCTGCGTGGCTGAGGGGCTGGCAGAAGCTGGAAGGACTGGAAACAAATTGTTGCATCTAGCACAGAGGTTTGGTAACTAAAGTTTAGGACCTGTGTGGCAAGGAATGAGTGGCTAAAAATCCTCTCGAAACTGCTGTTGGATTCTGAAATGAATGTGTTTCTGGAACATTTGCTGAAGTGAAAAAGAGTTAAGGTTATTACAGGGCTGTTTATTTGTGGCCCATGTGTCTGCTGCATGGATGGACCCTTTTATAGTGAAATAGAAGAATCTGGACTCTGCCTGCCCCTGCCAGGCCACCTGCCTCCAGTACATTTGGTTAAAGTTTGGGCTCTTCTGCTCGGAGTCAGGCCAGGCACCAGCCTGCTCCTCTGCCGTTGCCTCCATGTCCCCATGTAAGCCCAATCTCCGCTGTCCTTCACACTCTTGAACTTGGGACAGTCTTTCTCTTTCTTTGTTCCCCAAGGTACTGCTACTACCACGCTCTGGTGTGCAGCAGCTCTTGTTGAAGGTCTGGGGATGGCCGCAGAATGGCTGATAACTTGAAGCCCCTCAGAGTGCATCCTTGCGCGCGGTCTTCCCAGCGGTCGCACAGCTGGGCCTCCGCTGCTTTGAGTTCTTGTCGTGTTCTCGTCTGTTTCCTGTCCCCGCTCTGAACTGTAGTCCATCCTCATACCATCCTCGGGGGCTACCGTCAAGCAGTTAGGCAAGGCTCCCTGCTTCTACCATGGCTGGTCCTCCATGGGATTAGGAGACTCTAATTAGTCCCTTCACTCTGTTCAAAGTCCCTCGTGTAGTGAGGCTCTGAAAGCAACACATGTCACTCCAAGCAGGTTCCTAACTCTCAGAGTGAAACAGGAGTCCTTGATATCTGACTCTTCCTCTGATGTTTCCTCTGTTCCGTTTTCTTTCTCCATTTCTGGGAGATGGATGTGCTGAACCCTCCAGTTTATACAAACTAGCCAACGTCTATGGGGTCGCACAGAGTCGGACACGACTGAAGCGACTTAGCAGCAGCAGCAGCCTCCATGGACCTGTGTGGGACAAAAAGGGAGATCTTTGAACTAGTATCTCCCCTTTCAACATCTCATTCAAAGTCTAGAACAATTATCTATCTATCTATACATCGGCTTCCTGGGTAGTACTAGTGGTAAAGAACCCACCTGTCAGTGCAGGAGATACAGGTTCGATCCCTGGGTTGGGAAGATCCCCTGGAGAAGGGCATGCAACCCATTCCAATATTCTTCCCTGGAGAATTCCATTGACAGAGGAGCCTGGCGGGCTACAGTTCATGGGGCTGCAAAGAGTTGGACACGACTGAAGAGACTTAGCACACACATAGGTATAGATATAGATATAAGTATAGGTATAGATATAGGTATAGACGGAATATGTAAGATTCTTCATTTTAGTTCAGGTTGTAGTAAAAAATTGAAAAGTATTTAATTGTCCATCAATACAGGAAGAATGGATTAGATTACAGTGCATAAAGTAATAAAGTACTATGAAACCTCTAAAAACAAGATGAGTCTCTATGTTTGCTTATCCTGAATAATGTCAATGATTTGTTATAAATTGAAAATGCGTTTTCTAAATCAAAAGGTAGAACAGGATTTTTTAAAAAAGGTGTCTCTTCTCTTTCTCTTTCAATGTAGCGATAGCTAGATAAATATAGGAAAAAGAAAGAAAAGGCCCCAGAAAGAAAGAAAGAAAAGGTGGTGGAATGTGTCTTTTTTTTTTCTTCATATTTTCAAGTAAAAACATTTACAAATATATAGTATGATATGAAGCCAACTGGTAAAAACAAAGGGATCAGGTTAAATATTCTCTAGATACTTTCAAATTTTCTTATTCGGAGAATAGGTATTTCCATATGAGGAACAAATACAATTTTTAAAATCTGCGTGCTTAAAATAATTCCTGGAATACTTTAAGCACTTGCAATGGGTAAATCTTATGCAAAAATTTAACCGTATCATTTAGTGCATTCTATTGTTTCTTATATTCTTTTTTATTATGATGATGTTTGAAGATGTTCATTAATTTGAAACTATTAGTGAAATCAAAAATTTTCTCTAAAAACTTTAATAATTAAATGTATACTTACATAAATCATTCTTTCTTGATTTGTTTAATATCCAGCTGAGCACATATATGGTATTTAACAATCTTCATTCAACCAGCAAATTCCCACAGCATTTCTGTGATCCAGGTGGGGCTCAAGTAGGAAGAGACAGTCCTTAGCACTGGGCCCATGGATCAGCTGTCTCCTCCTGCTCCTTTTACCACGGGTAGTAGCCTTGCTGCATAATGACTGGAGGTCTGGAGCCACTACGGCTTGCTTGTCTAACCTCTTCTTGTCACATCTAGGATCACCGTGTTTAACAGATAAGCAGGGGGCATGAGGATATAGACAGGACTAGTCTTTCAGGAGTATATCCATCAATGACATCATTCACCCTCTACCACAGGTCTTTGTCACTTTCTCTGACCACCAGATTATCTGGCTTTCATCCATCGTAAACCCGTGGAATCCAACATCTAGCACTCTGACCCATGCTGTTCAACCCACAGTCTTCCCATGTCTTCCAAAAATACTGCATTTGGCCCTTTAAGAAACTGAATTAGCTCTTTCAGATCAAGACAAGAGTCCACTTATTTCACAGAAGCAGTAATTCAGTTATAGTTGTCCTGGTGGCCTAAAAAAGTCATCGCTGCTTCCAGAGGTGCCTGATTTACTCCCTGGATGTAATTTATGTACTGGGAAAATCTGATTTGCTGAGTCTTTGTTCTGTGAAGCTCAGAAGCAGGTCAAAATTGAGAATTCACTGCATGACCTTGGAATTTGTGGCAAGGGCACAGCACCACTCAAAATGGAAATAATAAAGCCTCCACCTCCTGGAAGGGATTTGGGGGTGCATTTTTCTTGTTCAATTTTGCAACTCTTGATCTAAGGAAGAGTTTCTCCAACATGAGGCTGCTGCCAGCTTAGCAATTCATTCCCACAATATCTAATGTAACTTAATCGCCGTGTGACAGTTGCTAAAGAAAAAACTGATAGCAACGACCCACCAGAACACTCTTTTACTTCTCCAGCATGGTCCCTTTCCTTTCATTCATCCTCTTGTGTTTGTTTTCAACCTGTCCAGGGGATGTTAAAGATGTGCAGTTAAATGTGTATCATTTCTTAGGTGAGGAATGTTCTCATCTCTTACTTTGCCAAAAGTGACTGACAAAGTATGAAACAGGAGGAGATGAAAAACTTGTAGTTTGTCACCAGAGAGTCATTTCTCAGGGACCCTTTTTCCCTCAATCTCCTCCACGACTCTGTCCTTCCCTCATTTAGCCTTGATTTTAGTGTTGGGTTTTTTTTTTTTTGTTAGCTAATGGATGGTGTTTTTTGAATTAGGCATTATAGGGAAGCATGAAAAAAAAAATAATGTGAGGTCCCTACTCTTAGAATGCCTATAATCAAAGAGGTCTGTACCCTGTAATATTTTCCCTTTCTCTTTTGAACATTTTAAGGATAGTCACTCAACTATCCTCCTCTCTTTAGTGGGTCTACTGGGGGACAGTAAGATGATCACACCTTATTTCGCATCAAGAGAAAGTGAAATAATTCCAAAATTTTTTAAAATATTACTTATCAGCAGCTACATTTGAATCAGGCAGACTCTCAAAACTTTGGGAGTGAAAACTTGGATGACAGGGAATTTTAAGCAGCATGGCCAACACTGGGGAGCTGGTAACATTTTTTTAAGCCAGAAAACTCCAAATTAGGCATTCCGTGGTTTTGTCACCAGACTGTATGCTGACAAAATGGATTTCTGAGTTAGGTGGTTCTCCATTTGGAGCAGTCAAAAATGTTTAGCAATCTGGACTTTCCAGAACTCCAGCGACAAGCTGACTACTCCAGGCAGGAGGCTGGAATACTAAGATCCAAGACATGCAGGACCTGCTGGTGCTGAGCAGGGCACAAGGTTCAGGATGTGGTTCCCAGCCTTTCAATTACCTCAGGAAAACAGAAACCACAGTGTGCCCCTTTCTTGCCCTGTAGGCTGGAAAATGGGCTTCCCTGGTAGCTCAGATGGTAAAGAATCTGTCTGTAAAGAAGGAGACCTGAGTTTGAGCCCCGAGTTGGGAAGATCCTGCGGAGAAGGGAATGGCAACCCACTCCAGTATTCTTGCCTGGAGAATTCTGTGGACATACCATGGGACTGCAAAGATTTAGGCACAACTGAGTGACCAACACTTTCAATTTCAGGCTGGAGAATGTATGTATGGGAACATTTTCTACACCTTCTACTCCATTTTTCCCACGGCTTATGTGCATTTGGACACTGTCCTTTGGGTTAACAGACGAAATCTTTTTTCTATCTCCAGGAAAGTCAAGGGCAATCCATATAACTCTTTGATTTCTTTATGGTGCTTGGCATGTAGTAGATGTTTAAAAATACGCTTGCCGATTAAAGCAGTAATCGGACAAATAAAATCTGGAGAAAGAAAATAACTTTCTTTTACCTTTTTCAGTTTAATATTTATTTTACATCGGGGTGTAGTTGGTTTTCAACGTTGTGTTAGTTTCAGGTCTGCAGCAAAATGATTAAATTATATATATACACTTGTTCTTTCTTTTTCAGTTTCTTTTCCCATATAGGTCATTATAGAATATTGAGTAGTGTTTCCTGTGTTATATAGTAGGTCCTTGTTGACTATCTATTTTATATATAGTAGTGTTTGTATGTTAATCCCAGACTCTTAATTTATCCCTTCTCCATTTATCTTTCCTCTTTGGTAACCATAAATTTGTTTCGAAGTCTGTGAGTCTGTTTCTGTTCCGTAAATAAGTTCATTTGTATCATCTTTTTGGATTCCACATATAAGTGATATTATGTGATATTTGCCTTTCTGTGTCTGACTTAGTATTTCACTATGATCATCTCTAGGTCCATCCATATTGCTCTTTCAGAGCTCAAAGATATCATCATCCTCTCCTTTGTTACTGTCCAGTCACCCAGTCGTGTCTGACTCTTTATGGCCCCATGAACCGCAAGACAGCATGCCTCCCTTGTCCTTCACTGTCTCCTGGGGTTTGCTCAATCTAATGTCCACTGAGTCAGTGATGCCATCCAACTATCTCATCCTCTGTCGCCCCCTTTTCCTCCCACCCTCGATGTTTCCCAGCATCAGGGTCTTTTCTAATGAGTTGGCTCTTCACATCAGGTGGCCAGAATATTGGAGCTTCAGCTTCAGCATTAGTCCTTCCAATGAATATTCAGGGTTGATTTCCTTTAGGATTTAGTTTCCATTTAGTTCAATCCTCTGTGTACATTCTCCTTTCTTATTGACACTTATTAGTTAGTGACTATGCTTTGAAGTAGTAAAGAGACTGATGAAGAGATGGGTGAGCCCTGTCACATTTAGGTTTGTTGAATATTGCAAACTGCTTTGAGTTCTGAATGACCCAGAGCATGTTTGGCAAAGCACTTTTCCTCAATGTTTTAAGAGCATGTGGCCTTAGATGGAAATTTAATCTGCATGTTCATTTACATGTAACTCATCAAAATATTTTAAACAGTGCTTTGAAGTCTGCAGAGCCTTTTCAATCCATCTTACGGAAACTTTTCAAGGTTTTCTTGGGAAACTGTGTCTGGCTAAGATCAGGCATACTGGATACCAAAAGCTGCTTACACTCCAAATATTTCATGTTCATTTAAATCCCATACCTTATACTCATAGGTGCTCCATTACTGTGCCAACCCATTTCTTCATTTCTAAATTTATGTCATTCATTAAACTCTACAGAGAGAGGGACAAATAACTGAAACTTGATGGACCAAAGCTTGACATAATCAGTTTTTGATGGCATTGTAATGAGGAATAAAAGTGCCATGGACAAATCAAACTGGCCAAAAAGAGAAAAAAAATTCATTTGGTTTGAGAATGACTAGTGTCCCTACTAACTGATGAAAATCAATATTCCTAGAAACATTTGTTTAGTTTGTTAGATCTGTAAAATGTTGACAATTTTTTCGTAGAGGGTGGCATGGTCATGTTTGCATTTTGGACAGGAATTTGCTGCAGTAGTGGAGGATGGATGTGTGGATTTTTTTTTTAAGTTGATTTTTATTGACGTATAGGTGGTTTACAATACTGTGTTAGTTTCTGCTGTACAGAAAAGTACATGTATGCTATATGTATCCATACATCCCCTCTCTTTTGGAATTCCTTCCCATTGAAGTCACCACAGCGCGCCGAGTCAAGTTCCCTGTGCTATACAGCAGATTCCTATCAGCTGTCTGTTGTATGCATGGTAGTGTATATATGTCAATCCCAGTCTCCCAGCTCATCCCACCACCCCACTTCTCCTCTTGGTAACCTTGTGTTGATCTCTACATCTGTGTCTATTTCTGCTTTGTAAATAAGTTCTTCGGTCCCATTTTTCTAGATTCCACATATCAGTGATATTATATTTTCTCTTTCTGACCTACTTTACTGTGTATGAGAGTCTCTAGGTCCACGTGGATGCCTCATTTAAATGCAGCAGTCTAGATAGTGAGGTGGAAAGGCAGACAGAGATTCAAGGAACATTTAGAATGTCAATTACCAGGACTGGAGAATGACTGGCTAGGTTGTGTGAGTAGGTGGATGGCAGTGATAATAGGAAGAAGAGGAGGTTTAGGATGGCAGAGAGATGGTGAGCTCAATTACAGATGTATCGATTGAAACATTGAAAAGTAAGGAGGTATTGAACTTAGGATTCTGAAGCTACGGGGGGAGATTTGGGCTAGACAAAAATTTGTCAGATACCAACTTATCGCTGGTAGTCACAAGTGAGAAGTGAGTGAGGTTACCTGGGAAGGTTAGCAGACCAAGTTTATGATTGTGGAGAGAGATGGAGGAGGACACGGCATGGAAAGGGAGCCTGTTTATAAACTGAGGAAAAGGAGCTTGCTTTGAGAAAGGAGGAACTGAAAAGGGTTGAGATGGGATTTCTCAGGGGAAAATGGTAGGGACAGGGTGGAGAACTGGGCCTAGACTAGGTGGAGTTTTGGCACGTGGTAGAGAGAGCACATTCTCTGAGACCAGAGGAGAGTGAAGAAGGAAGAAGAATTTTAAAAGGAGTGCATATATATGGATGAGCGTGTCCACCTTAATCTTCTCAAGAAGTGGCAGATGATGTGGTTGGTCAACAACTATAAATATGAACATTCTTGAAAGGTGAGAAAGCTTGAGGAGAATAGAGTTATAAATATATATTGATATGTAATAAAGCATATATGTGATATTTGCTCAGGGAAATAGGCACCTGGCCCAGCACAGGCAAAAGACCTTGAATTAGTCATTAGCAGTGACTCTTTCTATTGCAAGTGACAAAAAGTCTGCCAAGTCTTAAGAAAAAAACACAGAAAATGATTAGATGGGAAACAGTGTCCTCAGTAATCTTCAGTCTCTGGTCCTGTCTGAGTTGTTCTAATTCTAAAGCAGGTGGTCCTCTGTTTCAGACTTTCATTCTGTTTGGAAGGATGTGGATGGATTTTGAGATGATGGAGTGTATTTCAGATTTCTGACATGGAACACTTCTCATGAGTAACATATTTCAGAGTTTGGCCATGCAGATAAGTAAATTAAGGTAGAGATGGAAGTAGGGTGAACTGAGGAAGCCAAGGAAATGTGAGGCTGGGGTTAGGAATCCTCACAAGGACACATTCAGGATGATGCTGGAGATAAGGCAGGAAGGACCACTTTGAAATACTTGAAGGAAAAGGAGTGTCTGGGAAATTGCTAGATGACAGTAACAAGAAAAGATGGTACATGCCATAAACCGATGGCACAAGAAAGTGAAAGTATCAGTTGCTCAGTCGTATTCGACTCTTTGTTATCCCATGGTCATGGTCTGTCCATGGAATTCTCCAGGCAAGGATACTGGAGTGGGTAGCCATTCCCTTCTCCAAGGGATCTTCCCAACGCTGGGATCTAACCCAGGTCTCCTGCATTGCAGGCAGATTCTTTACCATCTGAGCTAGCAGGGAAGGATAAGCAGATGGCTATTTTTTCCCCAATGAGAAAAAGGATTAAGTTTGAAGGAGTGCTAGGAGAATGATAACTTTCAAGTGATGGAAATCCAAGTCCAATTAGATCAGTTTAAGGAGAATGTACTACATGTGGCCAAACTGAGGGTGTGAGTAGATAGAGTTGCTCCTGGGTGATCAGAATCAAGGATGTCCCTGCCAATGGCGCTTTCTCTACCACTCATTTTGTATCTCTTCACTTTTGACTTCTAGTCTCACATTTTTTAGCTCTGCTACGTAAGAAGAACTCTCCCTCTTCTCTTAGCTCTAATGTGAAGATTTGAGGGAGAGAACTCTGTCATAGCTCAGTTGGGTGGCCACTCTTGTGTCTAATACTGTGGCCAGTAATGCGAGGAGGCTATGATTGGTCCATTTCGGATCAGGAGTCCAGCCATGGACCAATCACTGTGCCTAGGGAGGTGGGACCTGTAAGACTACTTTCATAATTAATGCCCAACCTCTTACCTTGGCCTGTAGGTTTCCAGCAGATTTCTTGCCAGCTCTTCAACTATGTCCCCATTCCTGCCACACAGGTCTCCCTGCCTTTCCTTAAATGCATCAAATGTGCTTCTGGATCAGGATCTCTGCCTCTGCTGTCCCACAGAAATACTTTCTCTCCAGACTCCTGTATGATTCAGGTCCTTACTTCATTCAGGGCTCTACTCATGCCTCGCCTCCTGAAGAGGTCTTCCCTGACCACTCCATTCAAAACAAAACTCCGGAACCATCTCATCTCTAGCCTGCCCTACCTGTTTGTTCGTAACAATGGCTACCTCCTGACACATTATGTATTTATCTTGCCTCTCCCAGGAGAATTGCAGTCCCATGGAAGAAGGGATTTTGTCTCTTCAGTTTAGTTCTGTACATTCAGGACCTTGAATGGCGCCTGGCCCCCTCTGCCTCAGGATGGGAGAAATCTGCCAGGAGGTTTCCATTGTAGAGCTTGTCTGGCTGCAATCAGGCAAAGATGTTGTTCACCCTTTCCCTACTTCACTCCCTCCCTTTCAAGAGTTTCCCGAGACCATCTTCACAATAAATCACATATAACTGAGTCCCTGTTTAGGATCTGCTTCCGGGAACCCCGACTTTAGTACATTTATATGAAAGTTACCTGGTTTGCATGTTGCGTTAGTCGCTCAGTCATGTCTGACTCTGTGTGACTCCATGGACTGTAGCCCACCAGGCTCCTATTTTGCATGTTAGTGACTGAAATTTTTAAATAAAGCCTTCTTGATAAATTGGTGAAAGAAAGTGAAAGTGTTACTCAGTCATGTCTGACTCTTTCAGACCCCATGGACTGTGGTCCGCCAGGCTCCTCTGTCCATGGAATTCTTTGGGCAAGAATAGTGGAGTGGGTAGCCATTCCCTTCTCCAGAGGGTCTTCCCAATCCAGGGATCGAACCAGGGTCTCCTGCATTGCAGGCTGATTCTTTACCATCTGAGCCACCAAGGAAGCCCCTGATAAGCTGGTACATAATGAAATTTCCCAAAATAAATAAGGAAAATGCAGCCTACTTTTGAGCAGTACAGTTAGGGATCTGTTAGGAGGAGAAATACACCAGCAGATGAGAGTGACACTGCTCCAGGCAAACAAAATATTTCAGTTCTCTTACTGATCATTTTTCCTGCTCTGTGGAGCATGGAAGACCAAATAGAAGCATCTGCTCCAGCTATGTCTGGAGGAAAAGCCCAGTTTTATTTTATTTTTTCTATTTTTAAAAATGTACTTTTTAAATTTAAAGATAATTGTTTACAGAATTTTGTTGTTTTCTGTCAAACCTCAACATGAATCAGCCACAGGTATACATATATCCCCTCCCTTTTAAAGCTCCCTCCCATCTCCCTCCCCATCCCACCCCTCTAGGTTGATCCAGAGCCCCTGTTTGTGCTCCCTGAGACAAAAAGCAAATTCCCATCAGCTATCTACTTTACATATGGTAATGTAAGTTTCCGTGTTACTCTCTCCAGACAGCTCGCCCTCTCCTCCCCTCTCCCCATGTGCATAAGTCTCTTCTCTATGTCTGTTTCTCCATTGCTGCCCTGCAAATAAATTCCTTGGTACCATCTTTCTAGATTCCATATGTATGTGTTAGTTTATGATATTTATCTTTCTCCTTTTGACTCACTTCACTCTGTACAATAGGCTCTAGGTTCATCCACCTGATTAGAACTGACTCAAATGTGTTTCTTTTTTATGTCTGAGTAATATTCCATTGTGTTCGTGTACCACAAATTCTTTATCTGTTCATCTGTTGATGGACATCTAGGTTGCTTCCATGCTCTAGCTGTTGTAAACAGTGCTGCAATGAACATTGGGGTACATGCATCTTTTTCAATTTTGGTTCCCTCAGGGTAAATGCCTAGGAGTGGGACTGCTAGGTGGTTTTATTCCTAGTTTTTTAAGAAATTTCCATACCATCTTCCATAGTGGAAAAGCCCAGTTTTAATTAAGGCAAAGAAATGAAGGAAATGAGCATTCAGTAAAGAGGGAGAGGGTATTTAGAGTTTTGTTTATCTTTGCATGGAGGATCCAGAGGGAAGAATGAAAGATCTGGAAGATCAGAGAGAAGATAGAGGGCAGGAGAGGAAGTGGAAAGCAGTATGGAGATGAGAGTTGAAAGAGAAGAGACTTCTGGAGGGTGTTATGTTTGGAGTGATAATGAGGCATGATGGGGGTAGGCAGAGGGAAAGGATGGTACTAATTCCAAATGGTGTTAAATCTGGGCCTTGTTGCTTCCAAGTCAGCCTCATTCGGGGCTGGTGTGGGCTGACATGGCTGTCAACCAGAGGTCTGGGCCTCCTGGTGTCAAGCTGGCAGCTTCAGGACAGTCTGCAGGCAGCTTCTTAGGAAAGGTGGGCCCACAGTTTCTTGGAGAAGGGACTGAGAGTCTTCATTTGGGTAGAGTGTTAGTAGATTTTTCCCCTTATGATAAATATGGAAGATGAAATAGGAATTAAACTTATTATTAGCACTAACTTAGCAGTACTAACTATAAGCAATTTTTAATCCTTCAAATGATGGGGTCATACTGCTACAGGCCCACATTCTTTACTTGGGATCTAGAATTTACTTCAGAAGCTAACAACATTTCTGAAATGAATTTCTGAAAATTCATGCAAAATATTATATATTTGTGTTTCGTGCCTATCGAGGGGAGAGGATCCCTGCTGCTGCTACTGCTAAGTCACTTCAGTCGTGTCTGACTCTGTGTGACCCCATAGACGGAAGCCCACCAGGCTCCCCCGTCCCTGGGATTCTCCAGGCAAGAACACTGGAGTGGGTTGCCATTTCCTTCTCCAATGTGTGAAAGTGAAAACTGAAAGTCAGATCTAAAGAAAACAGTACCATAAAATTCTTAGATTCCTAACTTTCATCTAACTTCTAGGAATAACCATTATTCTAAGCTCAGGAGATGATTGCAACTCTCTTCTGCTTCTTTGGGAGATCTACTGTTAACTCCCTCTCTCTGGCTACTTAGATGACATTGACATGTAAATGCTGAATTCATACGGATTCACCCTGTTATATGTGTGTTGTTTGGGATATTACTAAATTATTTTCTAATTTAACATTCTAACATTCTTTTCTAATCAGTGCTAGATGACAGGGAGAAGTGTTCTGCAAATGGTTGAAGTAATGAGGCTAAGATTCTATTTTAAAATATTCAGTAAATAAAACATAAAGCAGGTAACTTTAATATAATTGTCTTAGTGAGGTTGCCTAAAGACAGATCCTCAGATATGGATTCAGTTGTACGTGACCTTTCACGTACCTTTCAGTCAACAAGGTATGTGATTTATTGATCAGTTTCTCAGGAAACCCTTGTAAGGGAGGAGGGAAGCAAGATAAGGAAGGGGAAGGAGCCAGGCAAGGGTGTGATCCTTGATCTGATTATGAAAAGTTTAAATCTCACTGCAGAGTTGCCCTACTTGAGGCCAAGGAGCCAGGCTTTGTAGTTCCCCATCAGTCACTGGCCACCTGCTGGAGGTGGGGGTTAAGGTACAAGTGTGCTTATGGTGATGGTGGTGGTCCTTGTGATGGAGCCCCCTGTCATCAAGGACATGATGCTTCCCAATAATTGCCAATGTTCAATCAGTCCAGTGTACCAAGTGGAAGATAAGATCACCGACACTTCCTTTGAGCCATTCCACTGGCCTGGGGGCCCAGGAGGCAAGGCTGAGGCCTCCACAGCACATGGAAGCAGGCGAATGGGAAGCTGTCAAGTGTTGGTTCCAATTAGTCTGAGGTTAGCCTCATTCCTGCCTAGAGGCAGGGTGCTAAAATTCATGTAATGCAAATGAAACAAATAATCAAAACAGCTTATATACAGGGCTTCCATATAAAACGCTTTCATATGTGTTATCTCCTCTTTGACTTGGTATCCAGAGGCAGTATCTCTCCCCTATTCTACAGGTCATGATCATCAGTGACCTGGTCACAGAGTTTCTAGGGAGTGAACCTGGATTTGATTCAGAGTTTTCTGATTGTCATCTAATCACCTTGCGTCAGACATTGCCTGTGAAGTATGTGCAACATGGATGGGTGCTTGGGGTGCAAGAGATGGAGAAAGCAAGGCCTCAGATCATTCTACGGAGAAGGCACTGGCACCCCACTCCAGTACCCTTGCCTGGAAAATCCCATGGACGGAGAAGCCTGGTAGGCTGCAGTCCATGGGTTCGCGAAGACATGACTGAGTGACTTCACTTTCACTTTTCACTTTCATGCATTGGAGAAGGAAATGGCAACCCACTTAGGGCAATTTCCCTAAGTCTCTAGTCTTTGATATTCTTGCCTACAAAATGGAAACAATAATAATTACCTCATTTAGTTGTTGTAAAGATTAAACTGGATTATGTATAAAGATTTTTGAACAAGTTGGAGCTTGAATTTAATGAAGTCTCAATAAGTAGCAGCTATTATAACTTTCTTATTAGTTGTTAGCTTTCCCATTACAATAAATCAACATACAGCTGACAGATGCCCAACAATCTTAGTTTCTCCTAGCCCTACTCCACAACTGAGTTCTCCTTAAGAAATTAGAAACAATCTCTCTCTCCATGTGCACCAATCCTCCCCCCTACCCTACTATATTTTTGTTATTTCCTTATGGCTCAGTTTTTTCTGAAAGTCAATATTTCTTAATGGAAAACTGTCCATAATAGCAATTTCATTTAATTAACCTCATTTTCCTCTATTGAAAACCCAATATTGGTTTGTATTGAATGACTTTTTTCCATTCCTTATCACTAGCTTTGGGGACACACCGCACTGCAACCTGCCTACTGAATCACATATGCCTTCCATGGCAACCCACTCCAGTATTTTTGCCTGAAGAATCCCATGGACAGAGGAGCCTGGCAAGCTCTAGGCCAGGGGTTGCAAAGAGTTGGACGTGACTGAGCAACCAACACCCACCCACACACACAGCGGTCAACAGACAAAACTGATTTCTTATCCCTCAAGAATGACCTTGCTTTCCAGCTTTCAGTCTGCCCCTAACCCCACTCCCAGCCACATCCTATTCCTCACCTCAAAACAACTTCCTTAGTAAGATTTGCCGCATAAGGCCACCCAGATTATGTTTTTACATATCCAAAGACAAACTATATACGTAGAGTAGGAGGTGAATCGTGATCCCTAGAAGTCTGTCCATACTACTGTGTAACTATCTTTTAACATGCCTCTCAGACGCCTTCTCATAGATTTATCAAGATGGCTAGCATATTGACGGCTGCACATTTGGCATGCTTTGCTTTTTGGTTCTTGGGTTTTTTAAAAATTTTATTTTCACTGGATATTTGGCAATATACAATAAATGTTGTAAGCTTGCATCAAATTTATGAATATAGAACCATTTTAAAAAAGCAAGATACTGTTCCAAAGTGGTGGCACCATTTTACGTTCTCACCAGCACCGTGCATTAGAGTTTCAGTTCTTCCACATTCTCACCCATCCTGGCTCTGGCTAGTTTTCCTAATTTTAGCCCTTCTAATGGGCTTCCCTGGTGGCTCAGAGGTTAAAGCATCTGCCTCCAATGCAGGAGACCTGGGTTCGATCCCTGGGTTGGGAAGATCCCTGGAGTATGAAGTGGCAACCCACTCTAGTACTCTTGCCTGGAGAATCCCATGGATGGAGAAGCCCGGTAGGCTACACTTCACAGGGTCGCAAAGAGTCGAACACGACTGAGCGACTTCACTTTCACTTTCTTTCTAATGGGTGTGTAGTGGTATCTTACTATGGTTTTCAGTTGCATTTCCCTGATGACCAATAATGGTTAGCATCATTTCATGTGTTTATTTGCCATTCATTATTTTTTGGTGAAGTGTCTGTTCCAATCTCTTTTCCATTCTTTAAATTGGGCTGTTTGCTTTCTTAGCATTGAGTTTTGAGACCAACACACACACACACACACATTCTATATGCACATACCTTATTTGAATTTTGATATCTTCTTGCCAACTTGTAAATTCCTCTGGACAAGGGAGACTTAGGAACAAAAGACACACTATAACTGTAAATCCAAGGCATTCAGTTGAGATTCAAGTGCTTGATGGATTCGTGCTAAGTATTTCACGGTGGGGAGGACCGGTCCACGTGTCACTCTCACACATTTGGAGACCATGCTACACAGAGTCAGACACTTTTTAAGGTTAAGACTGTGGATTAACCTAATCCTATTTAAAGAGCTCTGTATGCATAGCATATGTTTTACAAATTGCAACAGAAGTACTTTTAATTTTTTCTTTTTTTTTTTTTTAGAGAATGGAAATTTGGTAGTTTCCCCTAAGTGGTTAAATCAGGAAGCATTTGCTTCCAAATTATTAGCAGTCTGCTTGGAGTCCCAGTTTAGTATTTACAGTGGACTGTCTTTGTAGATAATTTTAAGTAATAAATAAACAATTTTACAGGAACTAGTGTCTGTTTACCAAATGTAGAATGTATGAGTTGGTTGTATTGCCAAAGAGTAGAATCATGGTTTCTGAAAATAGCTTTAGAAGTTCAGACCAGTTGGCAACCCAAACTGAACTATCTTACAGAGCATGATGTCCTTCGGGATAAATACTATGTGAAAAATGAACAAGGATAATATATTAAACTGGTCATGGTAACTCTGCCCTCATCTCTGGTTGACTCAATCATGTGCAAGTTGGTAATAGCAATTCCTGTAAGTTGTGAGAAAAGATTATTCTATTGCATCAAATGATACCACATACAGCATTGCAGCATACAATACTAGTCCTTTTAATTTAAGTTTGATTTCATTTTTAAATGTAATGGACAATTTCCAGTGGGTCATTGGCACCTTAATGGATTTCCTAACTCTTCTTCACTCTTCTGGTGGGCTGTCAGATAACCAAACCCAGAACTTCCACTCACTGAACCATCCAAGGAGCTGCCAGTTTTATTTTATCCTCTGACTCTGATGTCTCACAACCAGAGATCTTTCTGGTTGTAATTTTAGGTCAATTTTTCCCCCTTTGGTCTCATTCTCAGAGCCCAGCTATTTCATTCTACCTGAACAGCATAGCTTCATGTAGGAACTTGTGAATTTTGCTAACTACATGATTGAATGCTCAATCCAGTTTATAAAAAGGAATTATTTTGTTGAAGCTTTCTTATTTTCATAATATGATTTACATATGGGATTCTGTGTTTGTTTTCTGTTGTTTGGAGGATAAATTAAACCACCAGCATCTTACAATAATCATCACTGTCCCATGGCAATTCATGGAGTTTTTGTAAGTCCCAGACACTTTTCACATGTTATCTTTAATCTTGACGGGTCTTAATTCACTCATTTTACAGATGAGGAGAATAATTTACTTGCCCCAGATTACACAGACAACAAGTAGCAGAGTTTATTATTGTTATTACCAGTAGCAGCAGTGGGTTTCTTTTTTTTTTTTTTGAGCTGTTAAAGTTTTGAGCTAGAATTTGGAAAAAATAAATGGTGGAAGCACGGCCATCATCAATACATTTTGAAAAAATTTATGATACAATGGAGAAAATTATATAACTGAAATCACTTACATGTTTTAAAGGCATGAAATGGAGATTAAGGGTTTTAAGGTCACTGGAAGCTTCTACAAATCTCCTGAAGAATCAAGTATTTTGACACCTATTATTGCCAACTTTTCCACTTGGTAAATAGCGAAGAGGTTGGTTTACTAACATACATGGCATTGCAAAGCTTGTTACTTTGGATCTTTTATCTTCTGGATTGAATGAAATTTTTTTTTATTATCAAGTTTTTTTTTAACTGCAATTTTACAAATTTCATAAGCATGTATTATTTTTGGTATAAGTCTTGGAAAACAGCCACTGAGAACGTTTGCAGTCATTCCATTCAGATACAGGACTTCGTTTGGTGGCTCAGATGGTAAGAATCTTCCTGTGACACAGGAGACCCAGGTTTGATTCCTGGGTTGGGAAGATCCCTCGGAGGAGGAAACGGTGGCCCACTCTGGTAGTCTTGCCTAGAGAATCCCATGGACAGAGGAGCCTGAAGGACTAGAATACAGTCCAGGGAGCGCAGAGAGTCGGACATGACTGATCGACTAATGACTAACACTTTCATCCAGATACAAAAAGAGGACAAATTCTTAAAGCAGAAGATAACCTTTTAGTGAAGTATATTTAAGAATTTAGGAAAAGACCAAGTTGTTATAATATGAATATGATTGTTTGCAGGAGTTGGCAAGTTCAGACTAGTTAGAAATTGATACCATACAAAATCTGTCAATTCTGCTTGCGTGTAGAAATGACGAAAACTAACATTGTGTTACTGGATTGTAATAAAAGTTTATAAATAGTGAATATATAAGCTTTACCAAATCAAGAAGGGCATAGCATTGGGGAAGCCTCTTTTGAACTAATTGATATGCATTAAGCTTTCAAGTTATGTTCTCCACCCCTTCCCCTCCCCCCAAAAAAATCAGTGCTTTGACACTGTATGAGGGCACTTGGGAGAAACTTATTGAGAAATTCTCATACCCTCATGCACTATCTCTTCACTCAGTCATGTCTGACTCTTTGCAACCCCATGGACTGTAACCAGCCAGTCTCGTCTGTCCATGGGATTTTTCAGGCAAGAATACTGAAGTGAGTTGCCATTTCCTCCTCTAGGGAATCTTTCCCACTCAGGGATCAAACCCACGTCTTCTGCCTCACTTGCATTGCTAGAGGATTCTTTAACTGCTGAGCAATTGGGGAGGCCCATACTTCACAACAGTTTTAAATTATTCATGCATTTTAGTGATCAGTCAACCAATGGTCATCTCTCTCACTGGCCTTCTTGATGGCTGGAACCACATCTGTTTTGCTTACCTTTGTATCTGCCTGGCACATAACATCTGTTCCCTCGTATACTGCTTGTTACATGATTGCTAAATGAGTGAACAAACTCTTGTTTTGGGACTATAGTTTGAGGAGGAAACAAGTTAGACACGACACCTATGTCTCACAAAGTGGGAAGAGGACAGTGCTGCTGGCTCGTGTGCCCCAAGGATCTCCAGTTCTTGCCAGTGAACGGAAGAAGGAGGCTGGGGCAAAGCATCTAGAATGCCCACATGTGGACATAAGGAAAAGTGACTTACCGTCTTAGAGAAAATAGGATATTTTTCATGAATTGGGGTTAATCTTCCAAGTCCAGGGATTCAGTACCTAATTAGGAGAGTAGATGTGAGGCTCCTCTAACCAGCTAAGGAGGTGCTGGGGAAGCTGTTAGGGATTCCCTTTTGTTCCCTTTAAAAGAGAGGAAACCGAGTTGTAAGGTGAATACAGAAATCAGAAGGGAAAGGGGCCCCACGTGTGAACTTTTTCTAGCCATCTTATGTGAAATATTGAGCACATTTTCTGTATACCGAGAGATGGTTGGTAAGAGGAAGCCAGCTTGAAAAATGTGGCCCAATTAAAGTAGGATGTGTAAAAAATAGTATCGAAAACTTTGTATTGGAGAGAGAGACTTTCAATATAGAAAACTTTGTATTGGAGAGAGACTTTATATATAACAGTTTGTATCTATCTTTTGAGGGACATGATTAATTCTTAAAGAAAAAAATAATAAAACAAACATAAAATACACCATGTGAGCTATAGCAAAACCCTGTTTTGTTTTCTTTTCCCAGAACATATATTTAAGTAAAATACATAGGTAGGTAAAAAGTTAATCGCAATCAAGTGTTGGCAGCGGCAAAGTCATACATGATAATTTGGTATGTGATTTCACTTTTAAATGATCTCCTTATTAAAAGACCCTTGGAATGATATGTCAAGGAAAAGAAAGATCTCTAAGAACAGAGAAAGCAATGAATTCCCTCTTTGGAGAATACTCTGCCTTGGATCATTGAAGTCTGAATCTGGGAACAATGAGCAGGAACCTGGCTGATTTCATGTGCCAGGGAGCTGCAGAGAGAAGAAAACTGACCCCAGAGGTTTGAAGTTCTAAAGAAAGGACTTCTGGGCTCTAACAGTTCCCTTGTGAGACTTTTGTTATGCAGTTTCTCTCTCTATCCCTTTATCCAGGTTGTCATTTTTACTCTCCCTCGACCCAATTGATGATTTCAATGACTTCTCCACAATAATCCTTGGGGCCTGGTTCTGATCAGCAAGCTAGATGCTTGTTTCATTTTTTAGATATTCCCTTGATTGGTTCCTGGTTCCCAGTCTCCATATTTTGCATTTTTTTCCCCTAAAAGAACAGAATTTGCCATATGCCATATCAATCCTATAAGTGATCCAAGTCCTTTTCTATTTGACGATACTGCTGAAAGCAATGAGAGTGTCATCTGCTGTCTTTAAGAAATTATATGTTTTCTTTGGGTGTCTGTCCGTACTCCGGCACAGCTGGAATCCTTGAATTTGAGATACCCACAAACTGGCACACTATCTGAGCGAACAGATACTCATGTATATCCATGTGTTGTCCTTATTTGAAAATTCAATGGCCAAGATGCAATATTCACAGATTCTAATTTCCCAAAGGAAAGGACTTACAGACCTAATAGCTGACAATTTCACTCCTCTATATGTACTTCTTCATAATTCTGCTTGGGCATAGGTTTCCCCCAAATAAGCCATTACCATAGAAAAAGTTGAATTAAGTGAAATTAATTGATGCAGTATTGCCTTTGGATACTTAGAGTAGATAGAAGACCTACTGGTGGAAATTGATGTAGTATCAGAAAGAGATTTTGAACATCTGGTTTTACATTATTTTTCAAAGACATTAAGTGTCTTGTTATTTCTCAGCCTTTTGACTAGCAATGAAGACTAGATTTGTCCAAATTATATAGTTATTAGCATCAGAACCGAAAGTGGACAGAATTCTCCAGAGTCAGTCATCATGCTACTTCAGCAGCTAAACACATGCATAGATTAACTAGGTAAACATGCTGTCGTTTTGCATACGCATTGAGGTGGAGATGGGGATCAGTATAGATAGAATTTGAATAGTGGGATGCAGAGGTGAATATATCTATCCTTTTTTCTTTTACAAAGTGAATTTTTGAATTCAGTTAAGGAGGTTTTCTTGACTACATTTAGAAAATTGTATGATTTAAGATCATTTAATATTATCTATCTAGCTTTGTGTAGAAACATCCAGGCTTAAGTCAGTCCTCAAGCTGAAATCCTGTTAGTTTTCCTGAACAGTATTCTGATGTTCAGGAAATTTTCTAATAATTCCTTTCCTGGTACCAGTGAAAGAGGAAGCATCAGAGAACTTACACTGAAATTTTGATTAATAATCACTTTTATGACAAAGTAATATTTTGCCTAATCAAAAAAAAAAAATAGTATTGGTAGGGTGGAAAGCAGTAGTCCAAGGGAGACATGACTCCTCAGATGATACTCAACAATCTTCTAAGTACGGGATTAAATGCAGCCTTCACCACTTATCTAAGCATTGTCTGAATTTCATGCACACTGAGAGTTCAAAGATCACTCAGAAATCTCCTTTATTCTTAGTTTTTCTTTTAGCCCCTTCTTCAGTCCTCGTGATTGGCAGCTGTGAGGAGCAAAAATACCAGGCCTTCAACTTTGTCCAAGTTCAAGTGAACCCAAGTTCACACGAACAAGAGTGTACATGAGAGATTTGCAGACACGACATCCAGAATCAAATCAGCTGAGCTTTCCAGATGGCTCCTTCATGTTGATTTTGTGTCTATAAGCACATTTATTTTAAGTAAACATAAAATAATAAAATCAGGTTTCAGGGCATTAAGTAGATATACTGGGGAAAATTTTTTAACCAAAAATAATTATGCTTCATTTAGATTGCATGAGCTACTGCTATTTGACAAAGCAGCCGCAGTTTTAAGAATGGCCAAGTGGGAGCCATATGCATTTTCCATGGTACGAGTTGATTATAAATATTGACCTATTGCTCGAGGCAACACATTAACCAGCCCTTTCTTTGATGGAAAAAAATATATACATGGAATCCTTTAAAACTCCCTGTGGGATATTCATGCTGGGGGGTCAGGTGCGTGTGTAGTTCTATATATGTGTGTTATGTTTAAGGGATGGGTTGACAGGGGCACAAAAGTGCCTTACTACAGATAGTCTGTGTTGTTGCAAAAAACGGTATGTTGAATATTCCTAGGTTCGCATTTGACGAATCGCAAATAAATTCATGTTGTAACAAGGCTTTACAAATGTTTTCACATAAATTTTTGCAAAAGATAAGTTGATTTAAAAACTATCCTAACTACTAGAGTGGCCAGATATATTATAGGGCATTTAGTTAAATTTGAATTTCAGATAAATTGGAAGTACATTTTAACATATGTTTATCTCAAATATTGCCTGGCACATACTTACACTGGAGATTTATCATTCTTTACCCGAAATTCAGGTTTATCTGGGTGTCCTGAATTTTTATTTGCTAAACCTGGTAGCCAAATAACTAAGTGACTGTATGGAAGTCATTCCTTCAGAATCATTTAGTACCTCATAGCTTGGATGTGCTGTTTCAAAATAAGTGAGCTGTGTCAAAAAAAGTTGAGAAGTTGTGACCTGCTGTTGTGTCAATACCAAAGAGCTCATGTGGCTGATTTTTGCCTCTTTCTTATTTTATTTTTATTAAACACTTGCACTCCCAAGCCCTCCTAGTTATAGGCATTCACTTTGAGAGAGGACACCACATTTTAAGCTCTTCCCTTATCCTTGGAGACAAAAGCTTTGAAAAATTAGGACCATGTTTGAACCTTAGATACATAAAGGATGCTCTCCAGCAAAACGCGATGTATTGTTTCAAGCTGATTCACCCCCACCCCCGCCCCCCCGCTTTTCCTTGGGAGAAAAATACAGCGTCTTAAACTAAAGCACACTTCAGTGGTCCCCCTGCTTGACTGGGGCCTGCAGCCACAACACAGGGCTTTCATCTCCGCTTCAAAGTGTGGTGGAGGGGGTTTGGGGGGAGGGGAGCGGGGAAGAAAAGGGAGGGCTGGTTGAATGCAAAGAGGGAAACAAACAAACAAAAAAGTAAAATGGGTTGGGTGGGCAGAAGGAGAAGTTCCCCTATCTTTCAAATAACACGTCCCCCGTGGCCTGGGCTGGGATTTGCAAAACCCTCACAGTTTCCCCCCTCTGCCCCCCCCACCCCGTTGTGTATTTTTTTGTTACCACCACTTCCCATGCTGGGAAGATTCTTGTCATCCCTCACATATTTTATCCACAGAAAAGGCTGCCCTGCCCTGGGCTTGGTGATTGAGGCTGCGCTCCTGGTGTGCCACTCTATCAGTGGTTCCCAAGGCTGTCTAGCCTGGGAAAAGCTGCATGGACGCGTTCCAAAATCAGCATCACATGCATCATTGTTCTTACTCTCCCTGATTAGAGTGCACACAATGAAAACAACAGCAACAGCCTCGTTTTCTAGCCCTCCTCCCAGCACAAGGCAGTCCTAAGTCTGTTTTTCTTTCTCTGGGTCTTCCTCCAAGTTAACCGCTTCAGTGCTGGGGGGACTCTCAGACCTCACAGCAGCTGCCCCCGTGAGCTCCTCTGTGCTTCTGGGAGGTCATCCGCAGCTCTGGGGGCAGTGGGGGAGCGGGCCGGCTTGTCCTTCTCCTGGAAATCTGGGCAGAGTAACTGACTAATGGGCGAAAAGTCAAAAGCTGTGTGTGGTGCCCTGCGTTGGCTGGGGGCTCCTATTCTGGGACAGCCCTTCACAGCCTTGGGGTTGGCTAAGCGCTCAGTTTCTCATAAGCAAATGTGGGGACAGATGTAAAGATGTGAGTGGGGGTCCTGGTGTTTTAATTCTGAAAGCCACAAAAATCTGTCTGCGTTAAATCTGTTGACTTTAGCTGTTGAGGCTCAATTATCCATATAAAATGCTTCTCAACCTTTTTTGGAACTTCTGAATAAAATCTTTGTAAACATTTGCAAGTATGTGAAGATATTGAACATTTGCAAGATTAAGCAATTTTTACTTTAAAAGCCATAGGGCAAATCCAAGTCCTTTTACCAAAAAAAAAAAAAATTGGTTAGTAGTAAAGAACCTGCTTGCCAATGCCCAAGATGTAAGAGAAGCAGGTTCAATACCTGGGTTGGGAAGATCCCCTGGAAAAGGGAATGGCTACTCACCCCAGTATTCTTGCCTGGAGAATCCCATGGACGAGGAGCCTGGCAAGCTACAGTCCATAGGGTTGCAAAGAGTTGGACACCACTGAAGTGACTTTACACACACTTCAAAAAAAAAAAAACAGGAAAAAGAAAACCTTCTAACATGTAACTTCTTTATTTAAAATAATGGATGATTTATGACATACCAGTCAAGAATTTGGATATCCTCTGGATTATATTGTAACATAATTGACCTGAATTTTATTTAAGGGTATGAGTGGATGAGGACCCTGGTAGACTACAGTCCATACGGTCACAAAAAGCTGGACACGACTGAAGTGACTTAGCATCCGTGCATGCATGCGCAAGGGAATGAAAGATGGAGAAGGCTCTGTGACCATGGGTCAGTACTTCAAAGCAGCAACTCAAACTTCATCAACTGGGCAAACATCCTTAGTCTGGAGAACTATTCCACACAGAGTCACGGCTCTAATGGAGAAGGTCTTTAATGCAGATGGAGAGACAGACTTTATTTGCTGTGTTTCTGGTGTCTGTCTTGAGACCAACATGACGTACATTTATGACCTGGATGGAGGTTTGGTCATGAATTTGCCTTCAGCCCAGTCAGAAAGATGAAAGGCTGAGGTTCTTTGAGTCACTGTCCTTGACTTTTAAGTACTTTTAGGAGATAAAACAGATAGAGAATGACCCTAAGCTTTGTTAACTCTTAGAAATGTCGTGCCTCACTGCTGCGGTGCCAAGGACTCCTCCTGATTGAGACTGGATGTTACTCTCTTGCTTCTTTAATAAAAGTTCCATAAGATTGCTAGTAGAAACCACTGTCATTTATTGATCTATGCAAGGAACCACTGACATTTATTGATTGATCTGTGCAAATCGAGAGGCTTCCTTCCTCCTTCCATGCATGGCACAGCTGTAATTAACATAATACGATTAGCCAATTTCTAATAAATGGTGTTTGGGGCTATATATCACACTATTTCAAGAATCTGATTCCTCCTCTTCTGTTTAATTGTTAGTCAACTATTTGTCTCCATGCAACTACCTATATGAGCTTTTTAATGCCTCAAAAATAAATAAAAACTCCAAATCAACAACAACAAAAACTGAATTGTGTCGCTTGCCTAAGGCATGATTTTTCTTAGCAACCATAAAAACCCCACAGTTAAGAAGGGAGATAGTAAATTATATAAAGGAAGCTTATTTTTTCAGACTTGGAGGAGATGTAACAACATGTCATTTCACGGGCTCTTTTTTCTGCTCAAGTCCCTGAATATAAATATTTGTTGGAATGAATTAGACTAGTTATAATATTACATTATATCACTACCATTTCTTTCCTGGAAGTAGACCTGCTTGCTGGCACTTGCACTAGTAACTCAAGTTCACTCTTTTTGAATACATCCGTAAGCAACTGCAGGGCACAGATCTTCCTCATCTGTAACCTCAGTTTATCCTGAGTGATTCTCAGCAGACGTAAGCCGTTAGAGTCACCACTGGGGCAAAATGAAGGCAACAGCATGGGATTTGATTTTCATTCCATCACAGGGTAACTTTGGAACAATCAGTGGTTTTTTTTCTATGATTACCACCTTCTAGAACTGGTATGAGGATTACATGAGATAATGGATGGAAATGCTTTATAAAGTACACTCAGCTTTTACTTTCTAAAATCTTTTCATTTTGTGAAAACTGTGATAATGAGATTTACTGTCAAACCAAATTGATTTACAATGTGTAAAATTTATAATCATCTTTTATTTTTAAGGTAGCTCTGCATTATGCATTATCTTTGAAGTTATTTAAGTTTACCCACACACACAAGCACAACATTCAAATCTTAGCAATATCTGAATTAGTTTCTTAGGGTTACCTAGTTTCCTAGGGCTGTTTTTAAAAATTTTTATTGTTGTGTTAGTTTCAGGTGTATATGAAGTGATTCAGCTAGACGTGTATATATATATATATGACACCACCCTTATGGCAGAAAGTGAAGAGGAACTAAAAAGCCTCTTGATGAAAGTGAAAGAGGAGAGTGAAAAGGTTGGCTTGAAGCTCAGCATTCAGAAAACAAAGATCATGGCATCTGGTCCCATCACTTCATGGGAAATAGATGGGGAAACAGTGGAAACAGTGTCAGACTTTATTTTGGGGGGCTCCAAAATCACTTCGGATGCTGATTGCAGCCATGAAATTAAAAGATGCTTACTGCTTGGAAAGAAAGTTATGACCAACCTAGATAGCATATTAAAAAGCAGAGACATTACTTTGTCAACAAAGGTCCGTCTAGTCAAGGCTATGGTTTTTCCAGTGGTCACGTATGGATGTGAGAGTTGGACTGTGGAGAAAGCTGATCGTTGAAGAATTGATGCTTTGAACTGTGGTGCTGGAGAAGACTTTTGAGAGTCCCTTGGACTGCAAGGAGATTCAACCGGTCCATTCTAAAGGAGATCAATCCTGGGTGTTCACTGGAAGGACTGAGGCTAAAGCTGAAACTCCAGTGCTTTGGCCACCTCATGCAATGAGTTGACTCACTGGAAAAGACTCTGATACTGGGAAGGATTGGGGGCTGGAGGAGAAGGGGATGACAGTGAATGAGATGGCTGGATGGCATCACCGACCCGATGGACATGAGTTTGAGTGAACTCCAGGAGTTGGTGATGGACAGGGAGGCCTGGCGTGCTGTGATTCATGGGGTCGCAAAGAGTCGGACACGACTGAGCGACTGAACTGAACTGAACTGATGCAAATTTAAGATTCTTTTCCATTATAGGTTATTACAAGATATTAAGTAGAGTTCCCTCTGCTATACAGCAGGTCCTTATTGGCTATCTATTTTATACACAGTAGTGTATAAAAGTGTTGAGCTCAAACTCCTAATTAATTCCACTTCCCTTTCCCTTTGGTACCTAGCGCTGTTTTAAGCTACTGTAATAGGTATCTTAAAATAGCAGAAGTTTACTCTTAGTTGTTAAGCCCTGAAGTTTGAAATCAAGGTGTTGGCCTGGCTGTGCTCCCTCTGAGATTCTGGGAGGAGTCTTGTCTCTTTCTGACTACTGGTAGTGGCCATAATCCTTGGCCTTCCTGGGCTTGCAGCTGAGTAGCTCCTGTCTCTGTTTCCACTTTCCCGAGACATTCTCCCATGCCTCATCTTCCCATGGCATTCCCCTTCTTAAAAGTTTACCGGTCCTATTGGATTAGGGCCCACTCTAGTGAATTCATCTTGATTATACCAGCAACGATGCTATTGCTGAAAAAGGTCATATTCATAGGCGCTGGGGGCTTCAGACTTCTTCAGTATCTCTTGTTTGGATTACATAATTCAACCCATAACAATACCCCACAAAACAACCCAGTTTTTTACTGGCCAGGGACCTGGCTGCCAGGCTAGAATTTGCCATTAATTAGCCAACTCACCTGTAGGTAAATGAGGGTGTTGGAATGGACCTCTTTGGATAGTTTTCAATTTGAATGTTCTATAATTCTATCATTTTAGTATTCTTCCATTCTTTCTAACCATGATGGTTTCTTTTTTACACATCAACAAATCTGTGTACAACGAGCCCCAAAGTCCAGCTGCAGAAGGAAAGAGTAAACTTGCAGTCTCTTTGAGCCCATCCAGGAGAATTCTTGGTGTCTCAAATGGTAAAGAAGTCACCTGCAATGAAGGAGATCTGGGTTTGATCCCCAGGTCCGATCCTTGGGTCAGGAAATTCCCCTGGAGAAGGGAATGGCTACCCACTCTAGTGTTCTTGCCTGGAGAATCCCATGAACAGAGGAGCCTGGTGGGCTATAATCTATGGGGTTGCTAAGAGTCAGACATGACTGAGCGACTAACACTTTCAGTATCATCACGGTAAAGAATGCCTGGACTGTTGCAGTAGCCTCTCAGCAGCCTTTAGTCTCCTCCTCCTATGTACTGCCAGCAGGGGCTGCCAGACTCATGTCACACCCTGGGAAACACCCTTTAAATCTCCTCATAGGCACTGTATGAGTTACAGTTCCAAGCATGACACCCCGGGCTTTATCAACATGACTTGCTCACCCTGGGCTCATTTGTTCAAGAGTTACCCTCCATAAATCTAATCTGCTCATTTTTCTCCCATTGTATTTTGCTTTTCATACTCTGGTTCATTATAGTCCCTCTGTTTGTTAGACCTTTTCCCTTTCTCATCTGCCTAGAGAATTTTCATTTATACTACAAATTTCAGTTCAAATAGCATCACCTTTGGGAGACATTTCTGACTATCTGGCATAGTCTGAAGTAACCATTCTTTCTTCTATTTTACCACTTAGTTCATGTTTATTTCTATTTTTGCACATATCATTGAATTGTAATGTGTGTGGGTTTATTACCACTAGATATGATGTTGCTTACCAGTGGGGATGATATTTTTGTCTTTGGGTCAGGGCCTGTACCTTCTTTATTTCCATGTGTCAAACACAGATTATGTGTGTGTGTGTGTAGTTAGTTGCTCAGTCATGTCCAACTCTTTGTGACCCCCTGGACTGTAGCTTGCCAGGCTCCTCTGTCCGTGGAATACTCCAGGCAAGAATACTGGAGTGGGTTGCCATTTCCTCCTCCAGGGGATCTTCCTGACCCAGGAATTGAACCTGGGTCTCCTGCATGGCAGTCAGATTCTTTACCATCTGAGCTACCAGGGAAGCCTGAAACACATATTGGGTACATAGAAACATTTCATGAAATTGAATTAAATAACCAGTTCTTGACAAAGAACTGAAGCCAGCAGTCAGGGTCACACAGTTTTTTTTTTTTTTTAATGTGAGTTGCTTTTGAATTAATGAAACAGTAAGACGTGCTTTGGCACAGCTGTCTCACATACCTGGGTTAAGTTCTAGTGCAAACAGCTGTGTTGCTGTAACTTGCTGTAAAACACCCACTTCACACAGGGCCGCGTGCTGTGGGGCCTATGGAAGGGAGCCAGGCCCAGGGCTGGCAGTTACCTGAAAACACTTGGGTTAAGTTTCTATTGCCATGGCAGTTAGACAGCTTCTTATAAGTATTCCCTTCAACTGGCAGGCTTGCCTCATGGGACATATTCTAATAGGGCTGGATTCCTGGACAGGCACCATCTGCTTGCCACCTTAAATGTTTCACTGCTGAGCACCGTACCCAGGTTGCCTGGGAACTGCCGTGCAAATAATCTAAGCCCATGTCACAGGACCACAAGTTCTAAATTATCAAGTATGTGGATAGACATGGTGACTAGTTAGAAGAAGAGAACTCCAGTTGGGGTTATCATTACGGGTGTGCTCACTTCTCTCCTGTTAGACTGACCTCGTTTTAATCCCACTGTGGAGGTCTGGCAGTGAAAGATCGAACTCTCATAGAGACTTAGGTTGAGCCAGGGTAGGAAAAGAAAGGAGTAAAGCCTTGGACACTCCTGGGGATGAAGGGAGAGAAAACACCCATGGCTCAGGAAGAATGGCAATCTTAATTTTTGACTTTAAATCATATGATGAATGAGGTAGTTGTTATTGTTTAGTTGCTAAGTCGTGTCTGACTCTTGTGACCCCATGAACTATAGCCCGCCAGGCTCCTCTGTCCATGGGATTTTCCATGCAAGAATACTGGAGTGGGTTGCCATTTTCTTCTCCAGGGGATCTTCCCGACCCAGGGATCGAACCCAGGTCTGTCTCCTGCACTGCAGGCAGATTCTTCACCATCTGAGCCACCAGGAAAGCTGGATGAATGAGATGGTCTTGTTTATACACCCCATTCCCTAAAGAACAGATGAACACATGCAATTGTCAACCTCTTTGTTGTCAAGATAAGTATCTGAATCCCTGCTTCTAGAGCAGCACCTTCAAACGTCACTGATAAGTGCAACTGCCTGTGTTTGTGTTTTTCTTGATTCCACAATGAGGCTGAAACTCTCTGAGAGCTGGACTCACATCTCATACATTTCTGTCTTTTCTAACAGAGTGTCTCCTACCTGGTCACACATGAAAACTATTGAGATTGGAGAAACTTGAGCATAAATATTGCAAGTATGGATCCTCATCATCTAAGGGAAATGGACCTCTGAATAGCAGCAAAGTAACAACGATGATTATGGAGGAGAATCCTAATTTAGCAGGTAAGAGAGCACCTGTGGCTTTTTCTACTGCTGCTATTGGCAATGAAGGTACAATAATCATGAAATTTTTTAGAAGCATTATTAGGAATGACCATGGCTTCCCTGGTGGCTCAGGTGGTAAGGAATCTGCCTGCATTGCAGTAGACTGGGATTTGATCCCTGAGTTGGAGGGATTCCCTGGAAAAGAAAATGGCAACCCACTCCAGTGTTCTTACCTGGGAAATCCAATGGATAGAGGAAACTGGTAGGCTACAGTCCTTGGGGGTCACAGAATCGGACACAACTGAGCAACTAACACTTTCACTTTTCAAAATGGAAAAAAATTTAAAAATCACAGTGGATAAGTAGGTCATTAGAGGTAGATGTTACCAGAGAGTACAGGATTTATTTTATCTTACATGTTCCAACTTGGTAAGTGCAAGGATTTGTTGAAAACTCTTATTATTAAAGCCCTACTAAGTGTGAGTTGCTATGCTCAGTCTTATTTAAAAGGGTTAAGAGGACTTCCCTGGTGGCCCAGTGGTTGAGATTCCAGGCTTCCACTGCAGGGGCATGGGTTTGATCCCTGTTTGGAAAATTCAGCATGCTGCATGGTGTGGCTAAAAAGGAAAAAAAAAAAAATTTATTTTAGTTAAAATAAAGGAGTTAAGAGAATTAGCACACTGGAGGTCCTGTTTCTAAAAGTTTTCTGTACAAAAATGTAATGCTACAGGAAAGAACATCACCTAAACACAGGCCTCAAATCGCTTGGCAAGGAGTGCTTGTCAGGTGAGCAGCATGGCCCTCCCTATACTAATAGGTGGCCAGTGATGTTTCTCATCTAACAAAGCCGACAAGATACAACAAGCTGGTGGTACCTACAAATCATTTCCTTCCTGTTGCAAAATGCCAGTGCTGTCTGACTGCCTTTCACACCCCACAAACCGTTTCAGCACTCTGTCACAGTCGGAAGCCGGCCTATCATAAAGGCCTATGGAGTCCATCCTATGAAATGTCAAAATATTGTAAATATTAGTGATGGGCCAACCTCAGGAGTGTTGGAGGTTTAGTCTGGGAAAAGGTCCAAGATTTTGTGTGCTTATATAAACACTTTTGATCTTGAAAAATTGGTCTGCAAATCTTGCAAGAACAGGTTCCCTCTCAAGGCTTACAGTATTATCTTGGTTTGGTGTACCTTGAGTAGTATTTTTTGGAGAAATTTTACTATTTATTCCTTTTCTATGTTTTGTAGTCTGACCAAAGCAAAATGCACCAAGATATACGTATTTTATACGAAAAAACAAATGGGTCTTCACTTTGCATGATAGTAACTTATCTCTGAAAACTGGGCAAGAAGTTATTCACCAATTCTTATCTTACTGAAATTAATTCAATATTTCTGGTGACTTAAAATGCATACATCAAACTTAGGAAGAAAATAGATAGCATTGAGCCTCTCATGGTAGATAGGAGCAGATATGAACTGATATTAAGGCTGAAACTATACATTGTTAGCATTTTGTATATTGCATTTGATTCACACTTATTTGGACATATGTATATAATATTTCCTGTGACATTCAAACACAATATGTGTTTAATCCATCTGGTCTAACAATATCACTGAGAGTACCTTGCTCAAGCCCTATTTATATGTAAACCATGGAAATGTGGTTTTTTTAAAAAAAGGTCCTACTAGAGTTCAGTATCACATCTAGTAAAGTCTAGAGGAGGAGAAGTTATAGTGCAGAGTCTCTCAAGTGTGTTCTTTGGGACACAGATGTGTAAGGCAAGAGTAGTATTCTAAGGCATAAGTTTTGGAACTGTAGCTAAAGACAGTTCTTTACTCTAGGACTTTTCAGAACTTCTAAAATGTGAATGGTCAGTTGGGTTTTGCAAGTGGAGGATTTTCCTGAGATACTCAGTGTTCATGAACCAAATTTGATAGCATGATGGTACAGTGGGAAGTGCATTATAATGAGTATTTTAAAAGTAAGACTCGTGTCCTGATTCTGCCATTTAATTGCAGTGTGGCTTTGAGGAAGCTTCTAACTCTAAAACAAAGAAGTTAGATGGAACGATCGTTGGTATTCTTTAGCATCTTGTACTAGGTTTCTATATTAGGGTTATATGCTATTTTCTTTATTCCTTGGAGGCCTAGCATAGTACCTTACACTTGGTAGGGCTTTTGATAAATGTTGATTAAATTGAACATAGCCTTTTAAATTTTTAAAATTTATTTTAAATTGGAGATTAGTTGCTTTAGAATGTTGTGTAGGTTTCTGCTGTACAACATGAATCAGCCATAAGTATACATATATCACCCCCTGTCTGGAACTTCCCTCCTGCCTCTCCCACCCCACCCCACCCCACCCCACCCCTCTAGGCTGTCATAGAGCCCCAGGCTGAGCTCCCTGTGTTATATAGTAACTCCCATTAACTATCTATTTTACCTATGATAATGCATACGTTTCCATGCTACTCTCTCAATTTGTCCTGCCCTCGCCTTCCGCCACTGTGTCCACAAGTCTCTTCTCTATGTCTGCCCTTTTAATTTTTAAGAATCATTAATCCAGCTAACTTTTTACTAGCTGCATTGTTTAGAACAAATCATTTATTCTCTCTCAACTTCAGTTTCCTCACTTATAAAATTTAGGCATTTGTCTATTGGATTTCAAGGCTTTCTTACCGTTAGTAATATTATTAATTGGAGTTTAGCATCAGTCCTTCCAATGAACATCCAGGATTGATCTCCTTTAGAATGGACTGGTTGGATCTCCTTGCAGTATAAGGGACTCTCAAGAGCCTTCTCCAACACCACAGTTCAAAAGCATCAATTCTTCGGCGATCAGCTTTCTTCACAGTCCAATTCAAACATCCATACATGACCATGGGAAAAACCATAGCCTTGACTAGACGGACCTTTGTTGGCAAAGACACGTTCAGTTCAGTTCAGTTCAGTAGCACAGTCCTGTCTGACTCTTTGCGACCCCATGAATCACAGCATGCCAGGCCTCCCTGTCCATCACCAACTCCCGGAGGACACTCAAACTCATGTCCATAAAGTCGGTGATGCCACCCAGCCATCTCATTCTCTGTCGTCCCCTTCTCCTCCTGCCCCCAATCCCTCCCAGCATCAGAGTCTTTTCCAGTGAGTCAACTCGTCGCATGAGGTGGCCAAAGTATTGGAGTTTCAGCTTCAGCATCAGTCCTTCCAATGAACACCCAGGACTGATCTCCTTTAGAATGGACTGGTTGGATCTCCTTGCAGTCCAAGGGACTCTCAAGAATCTTCTCCTACACCACAGTTCAAAAGCATCAATTCTTCAGCGCTCAGCTTTCTTCACAGTCCAACTTTCACATCCATACATGACCACTGGAAAAACCATAGCCTTGACTAGACGGACCTTTGTTGGCAAAGTAATGTCTCTGCTTCTTAACATGCTATCTAGGTTGGTCATAACTTTCCTTCCAAGGAGTAAGCGTCTTTTAATTTCACATGTAGCCTTTTCATGAAACCTCACACAGAAGTCCAGTGTGTAAACCAAATCAAAAGTGGAGCTGCCCTGGTTCAATGTCTGGAGACTCCACTAGTTGTCTCCACCCAGCCCAACCTGAACTGATCTTTCCCCCCTGCTCTTCAGGAGTGTCTGAGGAACCCCGAGAGCTCCTTTGAGGAATACTGATGTTAATAATCCCTAAAGCTTCTCTCCGGGAGTTGGTGATGGACAGGGAGGCCTGGCGTGCTGTGATTCATGGGGTCGCAAAGAGTCGGACATGACTGAACGACTGAACTGAACTGAACTGAAAGCTTCTCTTAGGTCAGATATCTTATGTCTTTTTTCTGGGGAAATATGCAATTCTTATTCCCAAGACTAATAAGCTTGGCTTATAATATTTTTGACAATCTAAAAGGATATTTTTACTTCATTATGTATAAATGATCAGAAATCCATAAGAAATCTCTGTCCTTAGAATAATCTTATGCCAAAATTGAAAAAAATTATTGTACTTTATCACGGTTTAATAGTTTCTTATTACTATAATTCATATAACCAAGAGCAGAAATAGAGATTTATAAAACCAGAAGTGGAAGTCAGTTTATTAATTATCAATGCATATCATGATGGCTAAAAATTTAGCTCAGCATTTCCATTAATATCTGATGAAATGCTGGTGAAAAAATCTATTTCAGGGAAAAATAGCTAGTGAGAAATCACTAGGAAATATCTCAGTGACATTTTTACAAGAGACCTTAGGGCTTTTTTGCGGATGCATATTTTAAAAAAAGAAAAGATAAACAAGACTAGACTCTGTGTCTGAATCAGCCTCTTGGAAGAAGACAACTCTGGGGGATTCAGGGGCGATTGTCCCTGATTCTGCAGTGGAGAGAAGCCCTGATTAAAACCAAGGACCCCAGTCTGTCTGACCCCACCCCCACCCCCACCCCCTACCCAAGCGGTGGGAACCCTGTGTGTTTATGGATCTCTGCTTTCCTCCCTCTAGATAAAGCAGAGTTGAGGCAGGGCTGGTTATGTCACTGAAGAAATCAACTTATCCAGCCCAGTTTTCCCACATGCAAATGATATATTTATGTTAGGAGCTTGTTGATTTAGAAAACAACTGGCCCAGTGATTTACAGATGATATTTTTGTATGAAATTTTGCACCAGCTACACTTGTGGACTGAGCTACGACATACCCGGAGAGGGGCATTATTACCAAGTCACTGTGGTATCCTGGGGAAACAGCTTATTCTACAGGTTATGATCCTGGTGTTGTGTTTAAAATCTTAGACACAGGAAAAGAGGAACACAAAGGATTCAGATGCCTCCAAAGTGAGGCACAGGCAAAAACCAAGTCCACCTAGGTCTGAGATTAAGGGGAAAAGGCAAAGTGGTTAATTTAAGAAGAAAACCAGACCATGCATTTGTCAGTTTTAATCTGGGTATGCAAAAAAAAGAAAAAAAAAAGAGAGAGAGACATAAATAAAATCTGGAGATTATCTTTTGTGCTAAAGAGGCAATGTGTTAGAGTAAAATGCTTTTTGAGAATAATACGTGGAATTTAGAATATAAGAAGGATTGGAGAGAATGGAATTGTAGCATGTATATTATCATAAGTGACCAGTCCAGGTTCGACGCATAAATTTTCCTCTGTTCATTTCTTTGCATTTGTGCTTTTTTAATAAAAATACTTTTAACTGTAAAGAAAAAAAAATTATAAAAAAAAAATAAATAAATTTTGAGAAAGTCACAAAAAAAAATAAAATAAAATAAAATAATAAAAAAATAAAAAAAAATAAAAAAAAGAAGGGAAGGTAGGACTCCTTATTAAATTGTCTCCATGTCTTACTCAGTTTTGGTAAGTGGCCATTTCTGGGCTTTACAACTTGAGAGAAACAGAAGACTTGGAGGGTTTTCAAAAGTGATTAAAAGCGTAGAAAATTAATGTTTAAAAAAAAAGGATTAAGGAAATGGGAATGAATTTAAAGGAAAGGAAAGGAAAGGGACTTCCCTGGCAGTCCAGTGGTTAAGACTTCAGCTTTCAGTGCAGGGGGTGTGGGTTCGATCCCTGGTTGAGGGACTAAGATCCCACATGCCTTGGGGCATGGCCAAAGAAAAAACAAAATATTAAAATAAAGGGAAGGAAAAGCCCTTTGGACTTGAGCATATTTAAATAATTTTAAAGACTTCATTTTGGCCTCTCTACAGATTATTTTATAGAGAATTTCTGTTCGATAGAAGATCACTAATGTGTTAAAATACTCTTACAACCAAAGTGTGAGTAACCAAACACAGCAAATGAATTAAAGTAAGTTCCAGATGTATCAACTATAGTTTTGCATTAATTATTTGTGTAGAACATGGACTTTGCAACCTTGTAGTTGATGAGCATTACAGCATGTTTATAGCATGGTATCTGATAGTTGCGCCTGCTCCTCTATATTGTGTTCAGATACCGTATCAGGTTAATTTCTCTGTGTGTTAGTATCAATTGACAGCAGACCAATAGAAACATCATTCAGAAATTTACTTTAAAAAATCTGTATAACATGTTAGAAACAACCCAACTCTAAGAATTAGTTAGATGAAGCAACATCCAACAGAACTAAAATTAGTTTTCTATGATTTACGCAATACAGCCAAGAAGGGTGGTGGATGCTATACAAAGATAAAGTTCTAGGTATGAATCTTGGGTTTTGATCCTTGGCCTTGAACAAGGTGCTCAAAATTCTCTGAGCCCTAGAATTATTATCTATACAGTAAGAATCACCATGTAAATCCATGAAATTTTTCTTGGTAAATGAGATAAAACTTCTCATAGGATTGATGCAAGAATTAAATGAATTAATTCACATAAAGAATTTCAACAGTGCCTGGCAGATAAATATTAGACAATAAATATAATAATAATAAATATTAGGCATTATTATTATCATCATATGAGAAAGACTTTAACACAATGCCCAGCACATAGTAGAGACTCAGAAGTACTAGTTAAATCTAAATCTAATAGAATAGATGTTAAAAAGTAGAGGGATTCTTTAACAGAGAAATGTAAGTATTAAAGGGAATACATTAAAATGACGTTCATAGCATACCTTTGCCTGCTGGGGTTGTTGTCATTGAGGATAATGTGCCAGTCCAATCTGACTCTGGTACCCTGGGTGAAGGAATCTGACTCCATTTGATTTTACTCCCACAGGAAGGATGACCATTCTCAGGCATTGCTATGATAGATCACCTTAGGACATTGGCCTCCAAGGATAGCAGACTGAAACTTCTAGGGTGGGTTTTATAAGAGCTCGTTGCAAGCTGACTTCAGTGGATACTTTCCAAGTACAGAAAGGCAACTAACATTTGGGCAGTCTACCTCTCTGTTTAGCTGGATATAAGATGAGCTTTTGAATCTAAATATATTAAGAAGAAGGGAAAGGAACAATGGATATATAAAAAACCTTCCTCTAAAAAAATAGGAATTTGAGGTTAAAGACACTGAAACATGGCAACCAGCAAACCTAAGAGATGACTCCAAAAAAATCTCCCTAGTTCTGATTCATAACTCAAGAGGTTATTTTAACCATGGATCTGCATTATATCAAATATTTATCTTATTTTGGAAGAAAAGATTAAGATTGGTATTAAAAAGATTAAAAAAAAAAGAAAGAATAGGACAGTGAATTCATGACCTTTCTGCAGAAATGCTAATCACTTTAATAACATTTGAGAAATAGCAAGCAGAAATCATCAGAACAATCAGTGAGGGAAATAAGTCAACAAAAGTAGTTGCTTCTTTAACCCTGTACCCAGAATTGGACAAAAGTCACATTGAAGAATTGTTTCCAAAGTGCCATGGCCATCCATCCTTGCAGAAAGGCAGGGGAAGGAAGGGGCAGCAAAAATTGTAGCTGGTGCCTGTGGGTTTCCAATCTGTAACACAGAGTTTCTTTTGCCACACCTTAGGATTAACCTTCACCAATGTGTAGAGTAATGCCTGTATGTATTTTTAAGCTTCCTACTCCCACAATCATAATAAAAAGAACCACGCCAAAGAGTCAGAACAAACAGTAGATAACTGGAAGCACTCCCGTCAATCATTTGCCTTCTGGTTGGCTTCCAGGTCTTGTCTAGGTCATATTATGACTCCTTTATTAGTGTTTTAGGTCACCAGGAGACAGGCAAGTGCATCCTATATCAGGAAGTGGAGTGAGCCCCGGGAGTGAGATATTTGGCTTTAGCAGGCATGGTGGCTGTGACTCGGAAATCCAGGGAAATGAGTTAAGCTCAGTCAGACTCCAGGCGCCGTGCTGCCTCCCAGCAGATAGAATGAAGTAGAATAATAGAAGCTTTCCTGCCATTCTCCACATTAGGCTGAATTCCGGTCAGCCCTTCCAGTTGAGTTTCTGGAGGCTGTTTTCTATTCAGCCCCCAGGCTGCAGGCTGTAATTCACAAGAAGGGGCTCCAGGGAAAGGCTGGTCCCAAGTTCAGGCGGGATGGTGCCAGGGGAGCCCTCCTGCAGGAAGACAGATTAAGGGGCAAGTGTGCCCATTTGGTGGGTGAGGGCGAAATTTAGTGCCTACTTTAGGCTCCAGAGAAGTAACTGCCTGCCTGACTGAGACCTGGCAACGCACATAAGCTTGAATACTTAGGTTTCCACCCGCTCCCTTGCAGTGACTGACCACATCTGCTTAACTCGAATGGAGAAGGAAAGAAAGGCAGCCGGGGCCATCTCCTCCACCCACTGGGGACTCCATGTCCTGGTAAGATAAGCTCTTAGCTCGCCTGGTACGAGCCAGGCTCATTCTTTTCACAACACCATTCCTATTTAAGGTCCTAAAACTTCAGATGACCTCACTGCCACATGAATCAGTTGCCTGAAAACTTTTCCTTTATGCTCTGATAGTAAAATACAGTTGTCAAGGGAAACAGAAAAGCTAGCAAAAGTCAGTTCAAAAAGCAGCTTTCCATTTCTGTAAACTGATAAAAGTAAATATCACAAAGGCGAAGTTGCCTGGATTACTACCTTCTCACTTCTAAGAATTCCATATTCACCAGTAAAATATCCAACACGCAGAAGGTTGAGATGTGATGCTGCAGTGTGATATTTGCAGTGCCAGACTTTATACAAATGTTCATACATTTGGTTTTGATGCTGCGAAAGATAAATGACTTTAAGCTAAGGACACTGCAAGAGAAAGCAGGAAGGGTTTGTGACCAATGCTCACCTGGCCCTTTACCTCTTGTCTGCTTTGCCTCCATGTGCAGTTTTTTTTTGTAAGTTAGCACTGACTCTTTATTTCTGTTCAGACTCTTTAGTTTTCAGAAGTTTAAATATAGTCCTTTTTAAAACAAAAACGGAAGAAAAAAGAATTTTTTTGTTGGTCAGCCTCTTTTTAAGAGGTGTTTCATCAGCCCCCCTCCATGGTGTTTCACTGCTGCTGTCATCAGCATAAGGTTCTATGCTGGCTGGCAGGATGCTCACTTGTTAGCTGAACAGAGTTTATCCACAAACACTGATCAATATAGCTTTTATTTATTTCCTGGGAAATCCAAAATGCCATTCAGAGAGTCTTGGTCAGGGAGAAAAACTAATAGAGCTATTATATAGTTCACAAATCAAGACAAGAGGGCCATGGGCAAGATCTATTAATAGGAGCCTCACAAATGAAAGCGAGTTCTCCAAAGTTATCTGAGACAAACTGGCAACCTCGGAAACTCTTTGCTTATTCACAGTTAACATCACTAGTTGGCTTACAAGGACAGAGCAGTGATAGAGAAGGGAATGGATGCATACCTCTTGCAGGGATAAGCTTACTTGCCCTCCGAAAGCCTCAGGGCCTTGCAAGGTGTCTGACATAAGGGAGGTGCTCAGCAAAGATCTACTGAGTGACTGTTGAATGGAGAAGCCAACTAAGGCCATGACCATACATCAGTAATATTTAAAAGAAAGAGCAAATGCAGAAATAGATGCACAGTTTACCCTTTGCAGCTACAGAAGATGATCAAGATTACATGATCTTCAAGGTCACTTCTGGTGCTAAAATTCTGCATTGTTTTTTGGACACAGTAGACTGCATTTTTTCCCCATCATGAGGGAGAGCTGAGCATTCTGGGATCTTCTTTGGAGGATTTTGGGAGAGGCCAATCCTTGAGAAGATGGTATTAAATTTCCTGTTGGTAGATTTGGAAGGGCATGAGCATGTTGTTTTCCTGATACAGCAGGGCTTACTGAGTCAAGAGCTTGTTTTGAAGTCATCCTAAAGAGACTGCATGCATGCACGATGAGAAACCTTGTCTGGGGGCCCGTTTACGTCTGCATGTACTACGGACATGGGGGTGGCTGTGGCATCGTGTGCGAGTGCTAGATGAAAGAGGTTTCAGAACTCTGCTCCCGGCGCCTAGAGACATCCACTGTGGACACAGACCTTAAGCCAGGGGACAGTGCAGGGTGTGTGGTCTGGCCTCCTGAGCGGTCAGGCCCATGGTACATGCACAGCCCCCAGCAAGCTGCCACCCCAGGCCTCTCACTTTGTCATATTCCAAAATCGTGACTATGGAGGGCTGAAAGCTCTGACACTCGGTCAAGTACTCATTTCTGCTCATTTAAAACTAAGTCAGGTAAATAAAATATAGCTTCTTGAGTACGGCCAGGGCTGTGGAGGGGCAGACAGGCAGGCAGGGGGGAATCTTTCTAATGACCTGAAAACCCACAAGGCATTCTGGACATCAAACATCAATTACAAAGTACCACTTTGATGAGCTAATAGTAAGTGAATCAGAACCAGATGGATTAAATTCCCCTTTAAATACACCCAGGATTAAAAATTAAGAGAAGTAGTGCTAGACACACTACACTGTTTCAAATGCTCTGGCGAGCATTCAGAATCACTAGAGGAAAAAAAAAATTGACTAGAGATATTTGACAGTTAAGTGACTGTCCACCCACCTCTAGATCCTATTTTGGCTGTCTAAATAGCTGGTGAGAATTTTGTGTGTATGAAATATAGAAATGTTTATGGAATCTCGAGAGTGGGCAAAAGAGGAAAAATTCTTTCAATGTGTATTTTATTTACTTAGGTAAATAAGTTAACATGAAATTTCATAGAGAGTGTTTATTAAGCTACAGTGGGTAGAAAAGAACAGTTGCATATGTGTGCACACAGACTGGCCCAGGCACTTAATTAAAGACACTTGATCATGTTTGACAGGTCTGAATAGGTACTTAAAATGCGTGCACACACGCCAAGGCATCCAAATGTCCATGTGATGCATCCTGACCCTGACGTGTTGATCAGCCCTTCAGAGAGTTGCTTTTCTTAGTGATTACTCATTGACACATGACCCTCCACACGAGCTGCCTGTTCCGCTTGTGACAGCAGGCACGGCTGAACTGCAGGCGCTTCGCAAGCCTGATCCTGGCATCTCAGGACCCTCTGGCTTCCATGCACAGGCTGTGAATAAACAAACAAGGGGTTCCAATTTTCTGCCTGGTAGCCTTGGTTGTGTTCCTGCAACAGGGTTTGCTCTGTGTATTTACTCACGAGGCTCCCTTGGGAATGTCTGAGGCAAAAGTTTTAGATTCCCAGACAGTCCCTAAAGAGATAGTGATTCTTGCCTTATTAGCCCTATGCATAAAACGGCAGTTTATATACATGAGGATGATACCAAAAGTACAGGCAACAAAATAAAAAATAAGTAAACTAGACTTCATTAAAATTAAAATGACTTTGGATCAAAGGGCACAATCAACAGAGCACAAAGGCAATCCAGAGAGTGGGAGAAAGTAAAACATATATCTGATAAGAAGCAAATATCAAAATATATATAAAGAACTTCTACAACTCAGCAAAAGAAGAAACCCAAACAATCTGATTTTAAAATGAACAAAGGACTTGAGAAGACATTTCTTTGAAGAAGACATACAAATGGCCCCAAAAGACATGAAAAGATGCTCAACATCACTAATCAGTAGGAAAATGAAAATCAAAACCACACTGAGATGGTTCATTAGCCATCCTAATCATACTCATTAGGACGGCTACTATCAACCAAACCAGAAAATAAAAACAAATGTTAGTGACAACGTAGAGAAATCCGAACCCTTGTGAACTCTTGCTGGGAATGTAAAATATTAATGGTATGGAAAACAGTATGGCAGTTTCTCAAAAAATTAAAAACAGAATGATCATGTGACCAGTAATTCTATTTCTGGTTATATACCCCCAAAGAATTGAAAATAGTCCTCAAAGAAATATTTTTATGCCTATGTTCATAGCAACATTATTCACAGTAGTCAAAAGAGGAAGCAACGCAAGTATTCACTGACAAATAAATGAACAAACAAAATGTGGTAAATGCACACAATGGAATATTATTTGGTCTTAAAAAAGAATGAAATTCTGACCCATGATACAACATGGATGAACATGTTAAGGACATTATGCTAAGGGAAATAAGCCAGTCAAAAAAAGGACAAACACAGTATGATTACTCATGGGATGTATTTAGAGTAGCCTGTTCACAGAGATAGAAAGTAAAATGGTGACTGGCAGGGACTGAAAGAGAGGAAAATGAGAAGATTTTTTGTGCGTGCAGAGTTTCAGTTTTACAAGGTAAAAAGTTCTGGAGATGGATTGTGTAGCAATGTGAATGTATTTTAACACTACTGAACTGTACACTTAGACATGGCTAAGATGAATATTACTCAGCCATGAAAAAGAAGGAATCTGAGTCAGTTTTCTAGTGAGGTGGATGAACCTAGAGCCTGTTACACAGAGTGAAGTAAGTCAGAAAGGGAAAAACAAATATCATATATGGATGCATGTATATGGAGTCTAGAAAAATGGTACTGATGGGCAGCAGCAGAAAGGCAGACATAGAGAACAGACTTGTGGACACAGCTGGGGAAGGAAAGGGTGGGACGAATTGACAGAGTAGCACTGAAACACGTACATTACCGTATGTTAAGTAGGTAGCCAGTGGGAATTTGCTGTATGACACAGGGAGCTCAACCCATAGCTCTGGGACAGCCCAGAGGGGTGGCAGGTGGGAGGGAGGTTCAAGAGGGAGGGGGCATATGTATACCTATGGCTAATTCATGTTGCTTTGTGGCAGAAACCAACCCAACATTGTCAAGCAATCATCCTCAATTAAAATACACAAAATTTTAAAAACGACTAAGATGATGACTTTTAAGTGTATGTGTGTACTCAGTCACTCAGTTGTGTTCGACTCTTTGTGACCCCATGGACTGTGGCCTGCCAGACTCCTCTGACCAGGGGATTTTCCAGGCAAGAATACTGGAATGGGTTGCCGTTTCCTCCTCCAGGGGGATCTTCCTCACCTAGGGATCAAACCTGTGTCTCCTGCATTGGCAGGTGGGTTCTCTACCACTGAGCCACCTGGGAAGCCCATGTTATGTGTATTCTGCTATAATTTTTAAAAAATCAGTTTATTTGAGAGGCAAATTTTTTATTTATTTATTTTTAATCAAAGGATAATTGCTTTACAGTACTGTGTTGGTTTTTACCAAACATCAACAAGAATCAGCCATAGGTTTACACAAGTCCCCTCCCACCTCCCTCCCCAACTCACCCTTCTAGGTTGTTACAGAGCCCTGGATTGAGTTCCCTGAGTCATACAGCAAATTCCCATTGGCTATCTATTTTACATATGGTAATGCGTGTTTCCATGTTACTCTCTCCATATATCCCACCCTCAATTTGAGAGGGAAATTTTAACAGAGCTTTAAAAACAGAATTTTAATACATCATGAAGAGACTCTAGCATCATGGGATGTCTTTACTCAAAATGAATGATTCTCAAAGAATGTTAACCTTTTAATATCAAGAAATAATACCGAAGGTAGAATTAAATTGCTGGGTTTTCTTGTGCCACACATATGTGGCAAGAAACAAATACAGTTCAGGAATCAGGAATTATGTAGAGTGCAAATGTTAGAAACTGGAGGAAAGGGAACTGGTAGCCTGCTTGACATTTACTACCTTCAGTTCAGTTCAGTTCAGTTCAGTTCAGTTCAGTCGCTCAGTCATGTCCTACTCTTTGTGACCCCATGAATCACAGCATGCCAGGCGTCCCCGTCCATCACCAACTGCAGTTCACTCTCAAACTCATATTTACTACCTTAAACCTCCTTAATCCTATCGGTAAGTATTGCCTTCAGGCTACAGGTATGACTGCTCTAGGAGGTAAGTCCCTTGGCCAAAGTCACACAGTGATCAGTTGTGGAAATAGGACTTGGACCCAGGGCCTCTATTGCTACAGTGCATTATAAGCAAGGAGACAGGCAGGCCTAGAACTCTGGACAGTAATGGAGGCTGACATTTATGAACATGTTAGTCATGTAACTGACAGATAAGCGACTGTGACTTGCTGCTGGAGAGACTAAAGATATAAACACAAGAGTCAGTTTATCAGCGTCATCCATCAGGTGCTATGAGGCACGGTCAGTGCATGCTGACTAAAGCCAGGGCTGCAGCTGTGGTCCTCTGGGACCTCTGTCTCGCTGCTCCTTTGAAGTCTGATCTACTTTGGCTGAGATTCCCCTGGGACTTGGTCAGAGTCAGATAACCAGAAAAAGTGATCTGCATGTAGGCTCTGGAGCCAGATTGCTGGGTTCAGATTCTGTCTCTGACTGTAGCTGTGTGATGCAGGGCAATTTATTAAACCTCCCTGTGCATTCTTCCTCATCTACAAAATGGGGATTATAAAAGCACCTTGCTCATAAATGATTTGAAGCATAAATGAATCAATGCACATAATGTACTGAAATAGTTCCTAAGGCTTCCCCGGTGGCTCAGACGGTAAAGAATCTGCTTGCAATGCAGGAGACCCAGGTGCGATACCTGGGTGGTGAAGATCCCCTGGAGAAGGAAATGTAACCTACTCCAGGATTCTGCCCTGAAGAATTCCATGGACAGAGGAGCCTTGCGGGCTATAGTCCATGGGGTCCAAAAAAGTTGGACATGACTGAGTGACTAACATTTCCTAAAATTTCCATTTCCTCAGTTCAGTTCAGTTCAGTCGCTCAGTCGTGTCTGACTCTTTGCGACCCCATGAATCACAGCACGCCGGGCCTCCCTGTCCATCACCAACTCCCGGAGTTCACTCAAACCCATGTCCATCGAGTTGGTGATGCCATCCAGCCATCTCATTCTCTGTCATTTCCCTTCTCCTCCCGCCCCCAATCCTTCCCAGCATCAGAGTCTTTTCCAGTGAGTCAACTCATTGCATGAGGTGGCCAAAGAATTGGAGTTTCAGCTTTAGCATCAGTCCTTCCAATGAACACTGAGGACTGATCTCCTTTAGAATGGACTGGTTGGATCTCCTTGCAGTCCAAGGGACTCTCAAGAGTCTTCTCCAACACCACAGTTCAAAAGCATCAATTCTTCGGCGATCAGCTTTCTTCACAGTCCAAATCTCACATCCATACATGACCACTGGAAAAACCATAGCCTTGACTAGACAGACCTTGGTTGGCAAAGTAATGTCTCTGCTTTTTAATATGCTATCTAGGTTGGTCATAACTTTCCTTCCAAGGAGTAAGCGTCTTTTAATTTCATGGCTGCATTCAGCATCCGAAGTGATTTTGGAGCCCCCCAAAATAAAATCTGACACTGTTTCCACTGTTTCCCCATCTATGTCCCATGAAGTGATGGGACCAGATGCCTAATCTTTGTTTTCTGAATGTTGAGCTTCAAGCCAACGTTTTCACTTTCCTCTTTCACTTTCATCAAGAGGCTTTTGAGTTCCTCTTCACTTTCTGCCATAAGGGTGGTGTCATCTGCATATCTGAGGTTATTGATATTTCTCCCGGCAATCTTGATTCGAGCTTGTGCTTCTTTCAGCCCAGCGTTCCATATAAGTTAAATAAGCAGGGTGACAATATACAGTCTTGACGTACTCCTTTTCCTATTTGGAACCAGTCTGTTGTTCCATGTACAGTTCTGACTGTTGCTTCCTGACCTGCATACAGGTTTCTCAAGAGGCCGGTCAGGTGGTCTGGTATTCCCATCTCTTTCAGAATGTTCCACAGTTTATTGTGATCCACACAGTCAAAGGCTGTGGCATAGTCAATAAAGCAGAAATAGATGTTTTTCTGGAACTCTCTTGCTTTCTCCATGATCCAGCGGATGTTGGCAATTTGATCTCTGGTGCCTCTGCCTTTTCTAAAACCTGCTTGAACATCTGGAAGTTCACGGTTCACATATTGCTGAAGCCTGGCTTGGAGAATTTTGAGCATGATTTAGTCGCGTGTGAGATGAGTGCAACTGTGCAGTAGTTTGAGCATTCTTTGGCATTGCCTTTCTTTGGGATTGGAATGAAGACTGACCTTTTCCAGTCCTGTAGCCACTGCTGAGTTTTCCAAATTTGCTGGCATATTGAGTGCAGCACTTTCACAGCATCATCTTTCAGGATTTGAAATAGCTCAACTGGAATTCCATCACCTCCACTAGCTTTGTTCGTAGTGATGCTTCCTAAGGTCCACTTGACTTCACATTCCAAGATGTCTGGCTCTAGGTTAGTGATCACGCCATCATGATTATCTTGGTCGTGAAGATCTTTTTTGTACAGTTCTTCTGTGTATTCTTGCCACCTCTTCTTAATATCTTCTGCTTCTGTTAGGTCCATACCATTTCTGTCCTTTATCAAGCCTATCTTTGCATGAAATGTTCCCTTGGAATCTCTAATTTTCTTGAGGAGATCTCTTGTTTTTCCCATTCTGTTGTTTTCCTCTATTTCTTTGCATTGATCACTGAGGAAGGCTTTCTTATCTCTCCTTGCTATTCTTTGGAACTCTGCATTCAGATGCTTATATCTTTCCTTTTCTCCTTTGCTTTTCGCTTCTCTTCTTTTCACAGCTATTTGTAAGGCCTCCTCAGACAGCCATGTTGCTTTTTTGCTTTTCTTTTCCATGGGGATGGTCTTGGTCCATGTCTCCTGTACAATGTCACGAACCTCCATCCATAGTTCATCAGGCACTCTATCTATCAGATCTAGTCCCTTAAATCTATTTCTCACTTCCACTGTATAATCATAAGGGATTTGATTTAGGTCATATCTGAATGGTCTAGTGGTTTTCCCTACTTTCTTCAATTTCAGTCTGAATTTGGCAATAAGGAGTTCATGATCTGAGCCACAGTCAGCTCCTGGTCTTGTTTTTGCTGACTGTATATAGCTTCTCCATCTTTGGTTGCAAAGAATATAATCAGTCTGATTTTGGTGTTGACCATCTGGTGATGTCCATGTGCAGAGTCTTCTCTTGGGTTGTTGGAAGAGGGTGTTTGCTATGACCAATGGGTTCTCTTGGCAAAACTTATTAGCCTTTGCCCTGCTTCATTCCGTGCTCCAAGGCCAAATTTGCCTGTTACTCCAGGTGTTTCTTGACTTCCTACTTTTGCATTCTAGTCACCTATAATGAAAAGGACGTCTTTTTTGGGTGTTAGTTCTAAAAGGTCTTGTAGGTCTTCATAGAACCGTTCAACTTTGGCTTCTTCAGCGTTACTGGTTGGGGCGTAGGCTTGGATTACTGTAATATTGAATGGTTTGCCTTGGAAATGAACAGAGACCATTCTGTCGTTTTTGAGATTGCATCCAAGTACTGCATTTCAGACTCTTTTGTTGACCATGATGGCTACTCCATTTCTTCTAAGGGATTCCTGCCCACAGTAGTAGATATAATGGTCATCTGAGTTAAATTCACCCATTCCAGTCCATTTTAGTTCACTGATTCCTAGAATGTCTATGTTCACTCTTGCCATCTCCTGTTTGACCATTTCCAATTTGCCTTGATTCATGGACCTAACATTCCAGGTTCCTATGCAATATTGCTCTTTACAGCACCGGACCTTGCTTCTATCACCAGTCACATCCACAACTGGGTATTGGTTTTGCTTTGGCTCCATCCCTTCATTCTTTCTGGAGTTATTTCTCCACTGATCTCCAGTAGCATACTGGGCACCTACCGACCTGGGGAATTCCTCCTTCAGTATCCTATCATTGTGCCTTTTCATACTGTTCATGGGGTTCTCAAGGCAAGTATACTGAAGTGGTTTGCCATTCCCTTCTCCAGTGGACCACATTCTGTCAGACCTCTCCACCATGATCCGCCCGTCTTGGGTGGCCCCACATGGCGTGGCTTAGTTTCCTTGAGTTAGACAAGGCTGTGGTCCGTGTGATCAGATCGACTAGTTTTCTGCGATTATGATTTCAGTGTGTCTGCCCTCTGATGCCCTCTCGCAATTCCTACCGTCTTATTTGGGTTTCTCTTACCTTGGTCGCAGGGTATCTCTTCATGGCTGCTCCAGCAAAGCGCAGCTGCTGCACCTTACCTTGGACGAGGAGTATCTCCTCATGGCCGCCTCTCCTGATCTTGAATGTGGAGTAGCTCCTCTCGGCCCTCCTGCGCCGGGCAGCCACCACCACTTGGACGTGGGGTAGCTCCTCTAGGCCTCCACCCCTGGCCTCGGGAGTGGGTAGCTCCTCTCTGCCACGCTTCTGCGCACAGTTGGTCGCATCTGCGAGCTCATGTTTTGAGCCCTTATCATGTCCCAGATGGTATGCCAGGGATTTTATGAATATTAGTAATATGGTATGTAACACAATTGGAGGAGGGCATGGCAACCTAGTCCAATATTCTTGCCTGGAAAATCCCATGGATAGAGGAGCCTGGTGAGGTACAGTCCATAAGGTCACAAAGAGTCAGACACGACTCAAGTGACTTAGCATATGTAACACAATAACACTGTACAAGAGGTTTGATTACTTCCATTTACAGTTAAAGAGACTAAAGCTTGCAGACTTAAATGACACAGCTGGTAAGTTTTGGAATCACTGGGCCAAAGATCTGACGCTAAAAATGAACTCTCAACCTATATGCTCTACCATTTCTCGTTTATAGTCTACAATCATTGACAGGATTTAAAATGGGTTCAGAAAGCAGATAATCAGTTATCAAAGTCTGTATAACCAAAACTGCAATTATCCTAAGAAAAAATTCTCAAAGAAGATAAAGTGCCATCTTAGACATTTGAAGTTAGAGCAGAGGAACAATAGAATCACAAGGGGTGTTTGGAGCCACTGAACTAGGCTTCCATTGCAAGAAACTCAGAAAACTGTTTGCCAAGCCTTTGCATGAATACATCCAGCAGTGTGAAACTCACTACCACATTCAGAAGCTGACACTCCTGTCAGACAGCTGGAAAGTGCTTGCAACTTCTTTATTATTATAATTTCATTATTGACTGTGCTGGGTCTTCATTGCTGCATGCAGGCTTTCTCTAGTTGCGGCAGGCAGGGGCTACTCTCTGGTTGTGGAGCACAGGCTTCTTACTGCGGTGGCTTCTCGTTGTGGAGCACAGGCTCTAGGCACACAGGCTTCAGGAGTTGCAATGCATGGGCTTAGCTGCTCCAAGGCATGTGGAATCTTCCCAGACCAGGGATCGAACCCATGTCTTCTGCATCAGCAGGCGGGTTCTTAACCACTGGGCAGCCAGGGAAGTCTTCTTGTTACTTCACATAAATCTGCTTTCCAGTGTCTTCCTTCCACTTTTTCTGGGTCTGGTAGAGGTAGAATAATCTAATCTCTGCTCCACAAAATAATCCCAATTTTTCAGGTATACTTTGATCTCTCACCTGTGACTCAAACACAAATTATTCCTGGCATAGTTGGAGGCAGCGTAGTGTAGAGGAAAGAGCATAGATTCTATAGTCAGAACATCTGTTCAAATTCTGTCTCAATCATCTGCTACTTCTGAGATCCTAACGAAGTTACCCGACTTCTCTGAACATCAGTTTCCATATCTTCATAAAGATTTTACAGGATATTTCTGAGGGTTAGGATGAGATGATAGATATAAAATGGTAGGCACTCAATAAAGATTAGCAATTATTATAAATTAATCTTTTCTCTGGTGAAGGGTACAAGTGTTTTGCTACCCTTAAGTAGGTTCATCTCAGACCGCTGATTAAACCAAAGCCTTCACTCGACCATAGCACAAGGGCGAGTGACCTTTTGTGCATTTATGTAGTACAACAAGAAAAAGTTTTTCAGCCAGGTGTCAGTGATTATATGTGTTTTTCTTGGTGTGGCTATTCTGCGCGCATGTGCACGTGCGTGTATGTAGGTTCTGAAGATACATCTAACCACCTTATTTTATCTACCCAAGCTATGTACATCGATATAGCTCAAGTGTCCAAACAAGCAGGTATCCTGTGATACTAGGGTCTTAGGTAGGTATATGACTTAGATGACTTAAGATCAAGTTCTTAAACTTCCTGATAATCTGAAATCTCTCCTTAAAGAATTTCAGAGAATATCCGCTTTCCATGTAATTCTACTGGTTTAGGAAGAGTTGAATTGGTAGTAGTGTCATAAGGCCAGCTTTACAGAGTAAAGTTTTCTTCAGACAGACATCTCCCCTTCCTTGTTAGCTCAGGGCATATTTCCTAGTCCACCTTACAGTAATGAATGCAGTTGGGATGAAAACATCTCCTTCTTTCCAAACTGCTTTTATTTCTTCTTCCATAGTGCGTGCCAAGTTGCTCTAGTCGTGTTCGACTCTTTGTGACCCTATGGGACCATAGCCCACCAGACTTCTCTGTCCATGGGATTATCAAGGCAAGAATATTGGAATGAGTTGCTATGCTCTCTTCCACAGTTCTGTCCAGTTCAGTCGCTCAGTCATGTCTGACTCTTTGTGACCCCATGAACCGCAGCACGCCAGGCTTCCCTGTCCATCACCAACTCCCAGAGCTTACTCAAACTCATGTCCATTGAGTCGGTGATGCCATCTAACCATCTCAGCCTCTGTCACCCTCTTCTCCTCCTGCCTTCAATCTTTCCCAGCATCTGGGTCTTTTCAAATGAGTCAGCCCTTTGCATCAGGTGGCCAAAGTATTGGAGTTTCAACTTCAGCATCAGTCCTTCCAATGAATATTCATGATTGATTTCCTTTAGGATTAACTGATTTGATCTCCTTGCAGTCCAAGGGACTCTCAAGAGTCTTCTCCAACATCACAATTCAAAAGCATTAATTCTTCGGTGCTCAGCTTTCTTTGTCAGCAAAGTAATGTCTCTGTTTTTTAATAGGCTGTCTAGGTCGGTCATAGCTTTTCTTTCAAGGAGCAAGTGTCTTTTCATTTCATGGCTACAGTCACCATCTATAGTGATTTTGGAGCCCAAGAAAAGAAAGTCTGTCACCGTTTTCACTGTTTCCCCGTCTATTTGCCATGAAGTGATGGGACCAGATGCCATGATCTTTGTTTTTTGAATGTTGAATTTTAAGCCAGCTTTCTCACTCTCCTCTTTCACTTTCATCAAGAGGTTCTTTAGTTCCTTTTCATTTTTTGCCATAAGGGTGGTGTCATCTGCACATCTGAGGTTTTTGATATTTCTCCCTCCATATTGATATTTCTCCTGGATGAATCTAGTGCTTCATCCGGCCTGGCATTTTGCGTGATGTATTCTGCATATAAGTTAAACAAGCAGGGTGACAATATACAGCGTTGACATACTCCTTTCCTAGTTCTGAACCAGTCTTCCATAGTAATAGAGCTGTATTAGCAAGTGACTGCCCAGTCAGACTGCATTCCCCAGCGCCCCTTGTGGCAAAGGTTGGTCATGTAGTTTGGTTCTTACCAATGGAACATGAGCAGAAATGAAGTGAACAACTTCTGCCTCACTTGATTAAGAAGAATTCTCTGGCTTTGAACTTCTACTCTTTCCTCTTTCCTCCAGGCATTGTGACCTTGGACACCTGGAAGATGGCAGAGCTGCCATCAGCCTGGGTTCCTGAATGGCCACAGGGATCCAAGCTGCCTGCTGGCTGAAATACTGACCTTGGGTTGTTAGCTAATAGAGGGATACATTTCTTTGCTCTGAGCCACATGATTGTTAGGTCTCTTCTTAAAGCCACTTATTCACTTGTCTTATTTACTGCAGGTCTGAAATTCTGTTTAATTTGTACAGTTGAACAGTTATTTGTTTCTTCTTAATTTGACAAGAATCAAGTATCTATTTTATTAGAGTCAAGGTTCCAAAGAAAAGAACCAGAGGAAAAGAAAAATTACTCTATGTTTCCTTTGCTCTAGGAATAACCATCAGAATTTTCAATGAGTTCACTTCTCTGGCAATATCAGCCCAGACCTCATTTCCAGTTTGGTTAAGATTGGCCTCTTGTGCTAAACAGGTAGACAGCTAGATATTTTCTTGCTCCATCCTGCTTGTAGCCCCACAAAAACTACCAACATGATAAGGTTTTTCTTTTTTTGGCTTGAGCTGTCAGACTCTTCCTATAAGAAACTCTGTTTCATCCAACCATGACTTTTTGCTCCTACCACTTGAAGCATAAGTATGCACTATTTTGGTATGGACACTATCAGTTTTGGGGTAAAGCTGCTCTTTCTCTGATCTGTGTTCTGGATCTGGCTGCTTCTGCAGGGTTTCCCAAGGAGCCATGACTGTGAGCCATGGCACTTCATCATTATCTCCACTGAGCTCTGTGCACAGGAAATCCTGTGTGAGGCTGGCAGGACGACAGAGGGAATGAAGAAATCTCATTCATAAGAACAAGCTGGTCAATTTCCTCAAGTAAGGAGTTTGTCTAACATCCAGTGATTTCCTCCAAAAAAGAGGGTGTACTTGCTCAACTCACTGATAAGATTAATGTATAGAATCACTGTCTGCAGATCCTAGGCTGCCTTTCAGCTGTATTCTCCCTAACTGTGACTTTTGAGCTTTTCTAGACATGCACAAAGTGAAAAATCTCAATCTTCACAATCTGTCAAATAATAAGATAGCATATAATACTATTTTGTAATCATTTTTAAATGATATAAATCTATTAAACTCAATGTATTTTAAACTAAACTCCTGAGCTCCACCATCTGACCTCTGCTACCTGCTGTCTTCTCCATCTCTGGTGACGGGAACTCCACCTGTACAGTTGTTGCTGCTTAGTTGCTAAGTTGTGTCTGACTCTTTGCGACCCCATGGACTGCACCACGCCAGGTTTCTCTGTCTTTCACCATAACCATGAGTTGCTCAACTCACGTCCATCGAGTCAGTGATGCCGTCCAACCGTCTCATCCTCTGGCACACCCTTCTCCTCCTGCCTTCAGTCTTTCCCAGCATCAGGGTCTTTTCCAATGAGTTGGCTCTTCGCATCAAGAGGCCAAAGTATTAGAGCTTCAGTTTCAGTGCCAGTCCTTCTGGTGAATATTCAGGACTGATCTCCTTCAGGATGGACTGGTTGGATCTCCTTGCGGTCCAAGGGACTCTCAAGAGTCTTCAGCACCACAATCCAAAAGCATCAATTCTTTGGCACTTAGCCTTCTTTGTGGTCCAACTCTCACATCCATACATGACCACTGGAAAAACCATAGCCTTGACTAGACAGACCTTTGTTGGCAAAGTGATGTCTCTGCTTTTTACTACGCTGTCTAGGTTTGCCATAGCTTTACAGTTGCTTATGTCCAAAAATTCTGTCGTCCTTGACTCTTCTTTCACTCTCATTTCACACCCAGTCCATCAGAAATCCTGCCAGCTCTGCTTTCACAATTTTTCCAGAATCCGATTCCTCTGTACCTCCTCTACTCCTACCACTCTGGTGGAGTCGCCAACATCTCTTGCTTGGATTAAGTGGCCTCCAACTCCACACACACCGCCCCCCGCCCCCAACCCGGGTCTGTTCTCAATGGGACAGCCAGAGAAGTTCTTTTAAAGTGGAAGCCCTGTCATTCAACTCCTTTTCTCAGAAACTTTCAGATGACTCTTTACTCTGCTCTGAATAAAACCCCAAGTCCATACAAAGACTTGTAAAGCCCTTGTTCCCTTTCTGACCTCACTGTCTACCACCCTCCCCCTCTAACTCAGAGCCTGCCCCAGGGGCTTCCTTGTTGCTCCTGGATCACATTAGGCCGGCTCTTGTTAGACGGTATTTGCTCCTTAATCCTTTCTTCTAATATTTGCTTGGACAACTCCCTCACTTTCTTTAAGACTTGGCTCAAATGTCTCCTCTTCAATAAGATCTACTAAGACAACCCTATTTGTATTGCCACTTCCCCGTCCACTTTCTCTGTCCAGTTTGTTTGATAGCCGTGATTGTCAGCTCATTGGAAAAGACCCAGATGCTGGGAAAGATTGAAGGCAGGAAGAAAAGGGGCCAACAGAGGATGAGACGGTGATATCACTGACTCAGTGGACATGAGTTTGAGCAAACTCTGGGAGATAGTGAAGGACAGGGAAGCCTGGCATGCCGCAGTCCATGGGGTCACAAAGAGTTGGACATGACCGAGCGACTGAACAGCAGCTGACTGCCTGCTGGCATTTGAGGTCACTTCCTTGCCTGTTTTCTGTGTCTCTTGTCCTTCCCACTCACCACTAGAATATAAGCTCTATGAAGGGAGGAAACGGTGTACCTGAAGCACCTAGAAGGATGTGTGGCACATCGTAGGCACTTTATATGTTTGCTGAAAGAACGAATATGGATCGTTATCCAAGATGAGGTTGATTATCTGATGAATACAAAACAAACTGAGGTGATCAACTTCAGAGACCTAGGCTTCAGACGTTACTTTTCTAACAAGAATGGCTATGGCAGCAGGAAAGCACTGGACCCTGAGGAGAAGACTTTCCTGAAAGTCACCCAAAAAGTATAGAGAGGAATCTTGCGATGACAGGCTTGGCAAAGGCTTCTATGTTACATTTTGGGACATGGGGGTTGTGAACACTGTTTTTGGAGTTAGGACTTGTCCTTGTTTTTAATTAGAATCTGAGTGACTGAGAAAAGCAGCGTGGATCGTGTTCCCTGCCTCCTGCACAAATATTTCCTGGTCTGGTTTCAGGTATCCCTTTCCTTAGGTGGGTCTGCCACGGAGGGATTAAAGAGCCTTGTGACTCAGAGCCTGGGCTGTCAGCGCTGCTGACGCACGTGCAGTATCTTGGATCTCCGTTCCTTTCCTCATTCACACTCACCTTTGGGCTGAAATGGTGAACTTGGTCAGTGGAATCCAATGCCTGAACCTGAGTGGCTGGGGTTTTCAGTTGTTCTGTTCTCTTTTCTGATCCCAAGACTGCCCTGCCTCTGCCAGAATTAAAGCGCGGTGAGAAGGGCAGGGAACAGAGAAAAGCAGTGGCTGGGAAAAGGTGAATAAATGGAAAGAACAGATGTGTGAAAGCCGGGAGAGAAGGCAGCCCAGAGGTGGGGGAGTGCGGTGATCCTCGTGTGTTGCGTGTGCCTCTTTTTCCCTGGCATTTTCGTGCATTATGCTCCCCAGTGACATGAGGAACATGCTATATATTTTTTTCCAAACACAAAAAAGCTACTTCATCATTCAGATTTGAAATCTTTGCAACTAAGAAAAGAAAATACTTTGCCAAAATTTACAAGTACAGCTTGCTTAAAAAATGTAAAGATTGAAAGGTTCTCAAATGACCCTCCACCCCCTAACATACTTTCCAAGATAGTCCACATTGGACTTGTAGCCTACCTGGGATGTGTTCTTTGATACGTCCAAATCAAGCCCCTCCACACCACCTTCCTCAAGCTGATTTCAGTCAACAGGAAATTTGTTAACAACAAATTAGCTTTGCTCAGTTGCCTACTAAATAGCCATACACTACAGCTGCTGCTGCTGCTACTGCTGCTGCTAAGTCACTTCAGTCGTGTCCGACTCTGTGCGACCCCATAGACGGCAGCCCACCAGGCTCCCCCGTCCCTGGGATTCTCCGCAAGAACACTGGAGTGGGTTGCCATTTCCTTCTCCAATGTGTGAAAGTGAAAAGTGAAAGTGAAGTCGCTCAGTCATATCAGACTTGTAGCGACCCCATGGACTGCAGCCTACCAGGCTCCTCCGTCCAACAGGAGTAGTAGTAATTGTGAGGGAGCAAAGTATTGACAGAAGGTAAAAAAATCTTTTCCCAAAAAGGAAGAATCAGGACTTCCCTGGCAGTCCAGTGGCTGAGACTCCATGCTTCCAGTGCAAGGGGTGCTGGTTTGATGCCTGGTCAGGGAACTAGGATCCCACATACTGCGGGGTACGGGTGAGCCAAATAAATGAACAAAAAAGAGAAGAATTGATATGAAAGAGACTTTCAGATTTTCGGAGTGTCCAGTATAGTTCCCAGCAGCTTGTTGAAAGGCCCTGTGCTGTCTAAACAGCCTCCTGTGGATGAATTGCCATAGCAGCTCATATAAAAGGAACAGTGGAAAGGTGCAAAAGTCATTAGCAGGGGAGAAATAGGAAGCAATCAGCAACACTTGAAACAAATTATTACCGTGAAATTACACTCCCAGCTTGAGATAAGTGTCCTGGATCTGTTAAAGCCATATACACCTCACTCCTTTAAATGAGATGAGGAAAGTTTTCCTCTTTGGTAATTTATGAAGTGTTAGACCAGGATGGATGGTGGTGCCTGAGTTGGGGTGGGGGTGGGGGGTGTCCACTCCTTCCCAGGCTACCTTTAAAGACATATTACCTGCACTGGGGGGCTTGGGCAGAGAGCCTTTTTCCAATACGTGTCTGGACAAGACCCTACATTTGGGGATGAAATGGAAACCTGGTAGACTGACTGTATTTTACTGAGCAGTCGTTTTGAGGAGAAAAGCCCAGGACGTCTTCCCGTGCTGCCATGGGGTCAACTTGGGGGTGTTGGCTGCTGGAAATGGCTTGGCTCCTGAGCCCTGCTCCCACGGCTGCTCGGCCCTTGTCTGCAAGAAAAGGCTGCTTTCCTTTCCCCTCTCCGACCTGGCCTTGGGTTTAGGTCTCATCAGCCCCTCCGGCGTCTCCTTTGGAGTCAGCCTCTCAAAATGTCCTCTGTTCGCGGTGACTCACAGGGTCCGGTTGCTGCTGTCTTCTCCGTCTACCGTCCGGGAAATCGCGGGATCCGGATCCACGTGTCCCGCTGGCGGCCGCGCATCAGCAGCATCTCAGCCCAGGGCGCTGGCAGGATGCTTCCCCTCTCTCTCAGCAGCACTGTTGTTTGCTTTTGAACCTCTCTCTGTGCTTGGACCCAATGGGCTACCTCCCCCTTGTGTGCTCCTCCTAAAATCAAACTGGTATCCTGGGGCCTGAGATGCTTGAAATACAAAGATGAGGTTCTTTTTCTGTTGTTGTTGTTTTTTCTGGCAGCCACCTCAGTTCCTCCTCCCGGTACCCAACACTTTTCAGTTATGTGTTTGCTGGATGTATCCTTCCAGTTCTTGACAGCCAGCTCAGAGGGTGTGCTAATCCTCAGCTGCTGCTGCTGCTGCTGCTAAGTCACTTCAGTCGTATCCGACTCTGTGTGACCCCATAGACGGCAGCCCACCAGGCTCCTCTGTCCCTGGTATTCTCCAGGCAAGAGCACTAGAGTGGGCTGCCATTTCCTTCTCCAATGCATGAAAGTGAAAAGTGAAAGTGAAGTCACTCAGCCATGTCTGACTCTTAGCGACCCCATGGACTGCTGCCTACCAGGCTCCTCCGTTCATGGGATTTTCCAGGCAAGAGTACTGGAGTGGGGTGCCGTTGGAATTCTCAGTTACAGTTTCCCTTTTTGCCTTCTTGTTCTAGTCACAAGGAAATTTATAAGAAAATAAGCCTTGACTTTTCTTTTTTCTTTAGATTTTAGGTGGAAACTTGAATGCTCACTTTTGCTAAGAAGGGGGAAGGGATGTGTAGTCTACACAGTGTACAATGAAGTCAGACATACCCAAGAGGAAGACATTTAAACATACCGTGAATAAAGTTAATCTTGGTATCATTGTAATAGGGACTCTTCTTGTTTATACCCACAAAAATCTTAGAATTTTAATATATTAGCATTGAAAGGGAATGTAAAGATTACCACAGTTTTGAAATGAAAGGCGATGGTACCATGTATCCATACTTCTTGTCTTCTAGTCTCTTAAACCATCTGGAGACAAGGTGCTTTCAACCTTACAAAGAAGCCTATTCCAGCTAAAACAGCCTCAACATTGTTGGAAATTCATCCTTATATTTAAATGTCTTGGAGTAATATATCATCCTACTATTTTTTTTTTACTTTCTAGAAATATGTGAAAAAATTAATAGTGCAATCTTAGAGTTGAAAGAGACATAGACAAAATCCTATGACATATTACAATTCTTCACATCTTATTTTCCCAGATGATACCTCTCTACTTCTTTCGAGTTTTTAATTATGTGACATGGTTTCAGATTATTTTGCATTTTCTTTTCCATCTTTGGATTCAATTTCTGTTAAAATTTGGTCCCCAGGTGTCATAAGAGAGACAATCACATTTCAATTGGTAAGGAAGATTCATGGGATTAAAATAACAATGCTTATGAATCTATGTTTTATTTCAGGCAAAAATATATAGTATAAAAACAACAGTAAAATAAAGATACCTATCGTACCCAAAAGGTGCCTTGCAACAAGGGATCTGGGAAGTCTGGCCCTGGCTCTAATTATCCTCCCTCTGTAAGGGTCCTTCTAAACAGTTCAGTTCAGTTCAGTCAGTTCAGTTCAGTCCCTCAGTCGTGTCCAACTCTTTGCGACCCCATGAACCACAGCACTCCAGGCCTCCCTGTCCATCACCAACTCCCAGAGTTCACTCAAACTCATGTCCACAGAGTCGGTGATGCCATTAAGAACCATTAATCCATTCCAATGCCTTCATTTTAAAGAGAATTATTGAAAACCGCAGATATTACAGATGTCCACGGGCTTCCCTGGTGGCTTAGCTGGTAAAGACTCCGCCTGCAATGCGGGAGACCTGGGTTCAATCCCTGGGTTGGGAAGATCCCCTGGAGAAGGAAAAGGCTACCCACTCCAGTATTCTGGCCTGGAGAATTCCGTGGACTGCATAGTCCATGGGGTCTCAAAGAGTCGGACACGACTGAGTGACTTTCACTTCACTTCACTTCATAGTACCAGTCTGAATACAGAGCATATTTTACTGTGTTTGTACCCCTTCAGTTCAGTTCAGTCACTCAGTCATGTCCGACTCTTTGTGACCCCATGAATCACAGCACGCCAGGCCTCCCTGTCCATCACCAACTCCCGGAGTTCACTCAAACTCATGTCCATCAAGTCGGTGATGCTATCCAGCCATCTCATTCTCTGTCGTCCCCTTCTCCTCCCGCCCCCAATCCCTCCCAGCATCAGAGTCTTTTCTAGTGAGTCAGTTCGTCTCATGAGGTGGCCAAAGTATTGGAATTTCAGCTTTAGCATCAGTCCTTCCAATGAACACCCAGGATTGATCTCCCCCAGAATGGACTGGTTGGATCTCCTTGCAGTCCAAGGGACTCTCAAGAGTCTTCTCCAGCACCACAGTTCAAAAGCATCAATTCTTTGGCAGTCAGCTTTCTTCACAATCCAACTCTCACATCCATACATGACCACTGGAAAAACCATAGCCAAAGCAGAAATATCAGGTTATCAAATGACCAAATCTCTATGACTTATTTCTTTCCATTCTATTGAATTCAAATTAACTTGCAGTTTTGAGTACCTATTATAAGCAAGCATTAATGGCCACATCCATAATTATAAACCCAGCTGCTAAGACAAGTGTAACAAAAAGATAAAAATATATGGTTTTTAGAGTGGGCATATTAGTCAGAACCAAGATCTCTAGACAAAAGAGGAACTATATGTGTGTATATATACACACATATATATTTATGCATATCACATACCTCTCAAATATATATATATATGCATATATATATAAGATTGAGAGAGATTGACTTATTGGTTTTTTTGATAATTGACTCACACAGTTGTAGGGGCTGGCAATTTCAAAACTTGCAGGGCAGGGAGACGGGCTAGAAACCCAGGAAAACGCTGATGTTACAGTTCAAGTCTGAGGGCCATCTGAAGGCAGAATTCCCTCTTCTCTAGAGGTTAGTCTTTCTCTTTTAAGGCCTTTGACTGATGGGATGAAGCACACCCCGCCCCCCAACCCTTTGGAGAGCAATCTACCTTACTTAGGGTCTACTGATTTAAATGTTCATCTCATTTAAGAAAACCTGTATAAGGACATCTTGATTGGTGTTTGATCAAACACCAGGGCACCATGGTCTTGCCAGGTTGACTTAAAAGGGTGGATATTTTACTTCTTACAGGCCAGGTTTACTATTAATACTTATTCCTGCTTCTCTCTTCTATTTCTTCAAAGTTGTGTTTGTTTTTCTTTTCAGTGTTTTAAAAATGCTGTTTTCACTACTCTTGACTATTTACTTATAGCATTTCTAATTATTAGAGAACAAAATTTTAGTAACAGCAGTAATGTTTTGATATTTATGGCAACTATATGAAAAACTATTTTTCTGTATAATGACTAAAAACGGTAAGCTCAGTACTTTTAATCACATAATATGTGTATATATATGTACATATATATATATATTTATCACATGTATGTGTTTACTCCTCCTACAGTTTAACAGCAGCTTATAGCCAATTAAGTACAAAATAAATGCTATCTAGGAGTGCAATAACAATTCTAAAGCAAGTGGGAAAGCCATATTTGTTTGAAATTATTTTAATACATAGTCTTACACGGTTTTTAACATTTAAACCATTTTTCTGAAAAAGAAAATTATATTGGAAGAACCCCTAAGAATTCATCCTGCTGTTATTTGGTAACACCCACAATAATGGAGCAAGAACCTATCAAAATGCACAGAGAAATAGATTCTACAACTTCTATTTACAGAAATACAGGCTTTTGCTTCACTTCACCCAACTATGCTCTGCTCTAGCTTAAATCCCTTACCTCTTTTTATCAAATCTTAAGAGAGACTGAGTGTATTGATCCACATCCTCTGTAATAAGAATACCACGTCTGTCTGTTACTACAACCCTTCCTGTCTGCACGTTAAAGAAGGCCAGGTCATACTGGCCAAGTGCTTAAGTATGATGTTCACCTCTCATCGTCTCCCTGTCAGAGCGACACATACACTAGTATCCTTTTGGATACAAATGAAGAAACTGAGCCTCTGCTGCAAATCAAACAACACAAGCCAGTCCTGCAACTCTCTCTGAAGAATAAAAGCTTATGTCTTTACTCTCTGTATGCTGCTGCTGCTAAGTCGCTTCAGTCGTGTCCGACTCTGTGCGACCCCATAGACGGCAGCCCACCAGGCTCCCCCGTCCCTGGGATTCTCCAGGCAAGAACACTGGAGTGGATTGCCATTTCCTTCTCCAATGCATGAAAGTGAAAGCGAAGTCTCTCAGTCATGTCTGACTCTTCATGACCCCATGGACTGTAGCCTACCAGGCTCCTCCGTCCATGGGATTTTCCAGGCAAGAGTACTGGAGTGGGTGCCACTGACTTCTCCACTCTGTGCATGCAGACCTCCACGTTAGTGGTTCCTGGGAATCACAGACTCTGGAATAATAAGCAGGCACACCTGCTGACTGCTTTCTCTGTGGAGTAAGCTGTAGAAGGAATTTGTAGAACTTGTAGAAGGAGCAGTGGTAGAAGTAGACTACCAAATTCTGTCAGCGGTAATGTGATTTAAAACTATCTCAGGGCCTAACTGCTGTAGAATCTGTTTCCAGGGTATTATTTGTGGAAAAGCTTCAACTGTGGGGTCATGTTTTAGGGTTCTCTAAGTACACCCTTGGACTATTAGGCAGTATATTCATTTTTTAATGTAGAAGGATCTTAACTGTGAAGATGTCAAAAGTCCCATTATGTTAGATATTTTCTTAGACTCTTGGCCGTGGAAACAGAAAATGTATTGAACTGAAAAAAAATCTTTCAGAGGAATAACCCATACCCTGTAGCATATATTAAAAAATTTAAGAAAATGTCTTGATGCTTTTTCTCCCCTATATCAATGCCCCATGGTACTCATTCTCATTGGCTTTTCAGTATTATGACATAAGGCTACTTTTTGAGAAGGAAAATTATTTGAGACGTGTACCCAGAGCTGCTGATAGAGAGTTTGAAAGTACCAACATAGTAACTGAGCGTGAGGTGAGGGCATGGTGGGAGGTCCTGTGTGCGAAATGGAGCCAAGGCTCCTGAGCATTGTTCTTACCTACAGAGTATCAGACATCTCTCACAGGGACTCTAACCTTGGTGTGTGTCCTAGGCAGTATGGTTTGCAGAGGAAAAATCTGGTGAAGACACACTAGCGAATCCACCTCTATCCATTGAAGCCTTTTCTGTAGAAGGTATTTCTCCTTAGTTAAGTAGAACTGGAGCCCAAGGATCAGAATCTGAAGTCTTCTTGATCTACTCCTGGTTCTTCTAACAGGTCAGGTGATTGTCCAGCTCTTTTTACTAGGGTGTGTTTCTGATTCCTTTTCTTACACATGACTCCAAAACAAGCTCACGAGATCTACTCCCTTGCATGGATATAGCAGCCAAGGTCAGAGCTGTTAGAGACTGAGGGATTTTACGTGCCTAGAAACATAGGAGAATCCCGACGCTCTTGTTTCTGTGATAACCCAGAGAAACAAGATGGCAGATTGGGCATTACTTTCCATTTCAGGGGGTTGGAGGTGGGGAATGGACTGGAGAGTGGAGTGAGGGCATGGCACAGGAGAGGGAGGAGACCTGGGAGGAGGAGAAAGGCCTGGGAAGCGAGCCCAGGGCTGGTATCTGGGGAAAGGAGAACCAATACCTCTTTTGTTGTCAGGAAAGCCCTGGACACAAAGGGTGAGTTTGAGTTTCACTTTAGGTCAGTTCAGGGCATTGTGAAAAGGCAGTGTTCAGACAGCGAGCTTAACTGACTGACTCTGAGGTAATTAAATCACTACATTAGGCTGCTGACCATGAAAGCAGAAAAATACAAGCACACAAAAGAAGAAAACAAAAACCTTACATTTGCATCTAATTATATAATTAAAATGTTTACTGTTCCACGTAATAATTATGTGGCTCATATTTGATCATGATGGCATTTCTCTAATTGGGTAAAAGTTTTACCCGTTTTTCTTGTGGGACAAAATTTGGTTTCATTTAGTCATTTTTCATTCAGGCATGTAAGGCTTCCATGCCATCTGACTTTGTTTTATTCTGTCTGGGTTTTTGGCAACTTCTGTGGTAATTTTCAGTTTTATTTCCTCTCTTCAGTGATGGCTATAATTGTGGACAGCCAGTTACCTGAGGAAAGGATTCTTTCTTGGTCCTCCATTTGCTTGCTTAGTGTAAACTTTCTCAGACTCCACAACACACAGTTGGCATCAAATCAGAGCAGTTATTCTGCAGTGTTGAGAAGGTTCCTAACACAGGAACTGTTGGCCTCTGGCTGTTCCATTGTGATTGGTTCATTTTTGCTTTTTTCATCATCATTACCATGCTTCCGGTTTATGTAGTGGTCACATCCACCAACATGCAAACAGGAGAGTCTGACAGAGAAAATAAAACTTTCGGTGTGGTTTGTTTTCATTTGATTGGTATGGCAGGTAGTGAGTAAAGCAGTGTGATAGGTTCAGCCAAGTTTACAAAATGCTGGGCATACAGTGATTATGAAGACAGAAGGTACCATTGATGCCAAGGACCCTTCAGTCTATGGGAGAGAAAAAGATAGCTACATAGGAAATAATAACAAAGGACCTGAGGGTGTATGGGCACACAGAGGAGGCGGCCCATGTTCCACACTTAAGGGGCTAGATGGGCATTGTGACGAAAAGGAAAGCTGGATAAATGGACAAATTGTAATTATTATAGCTGTTCTTGGTGGGTGGTAGCAGATATTCACTGAGATCAATAATAATCCCATTTGGCATGGTCTGTGGAGAGTTAGAACACAGAGATCTCCTTTAGCATATCTCTGGGGATATTGATAGGTATTTTTCAAACTTCTTGTCACATTGTTTGGAAATGTGCTCTGTAGTGATTCATTTCAAGTGAGCTAAGATGCTAGTTGTAGCATCTCTTTTTATTGTGGCTTTCATACTCATTTCATTCATTTACTTTCTGCCTTGTCATTTTTAGCCTTTAAAGAACTTCAATAATAGTAAACTGTAATGTCTTCAGCATAATGTTTTCCTGAATGCAGTGTTCTGACCCTCCACAGTCTGTTGAAAAAATGCATAAAGAAATTTATTTATATACAATACAAAAGAAGCAAAAGTAGGAGATGCCTTCATCTTGAAACAAAAGTTCAAAACCAGAGAAGTTCATATGTGATTTTTATAGAGACATGACTTTTTTAGTGTGGAAATATGGTATTTTTTAACATTTAAAATCTGAATTTTGACCCATATCTCTTAAATGCTACAGTAAAAAAAGACTTTTTGAAATCATTTAGTTGAACGTCCCAATTTTATTTGTGACAAAAACGGGACCAGAGTGGCAAAGTGACTTGCATAAGATCACCACTTATTTACTACTGGAGCCAACTAAGAACCCGATATCCTAGTCAGTGCCCTTTCAAAGGTGCCACATTATTAGAAGACTGGAATCTGCTAGTAACAGATACAACAAGATATTCCTATTTTGGGGAAAATATCTTGGGAAGTTTAATTCATGAAAAAACTTCAAAACTGGAAAGTGAGCCTATATCTACACTAGACAAAAATATGAGATCTTGGGGATGTGTTGTTGCTCTAAGCAGATAGACAGATAGAAAGAAAGACATGAATGCATGTGTGTGTGCGTGCTAAGTCGCTTCAGTAATGTCTCACTCTTTGTGACCATAGAGACTGTAATTCGCCAGGTTCCTTTGTCCTTGGGAGTTTCTAGGCAAGAATACTGGAGTGGGTTGCCATGCCATCCTCCAGGGGATCTTCCTGACCCCAGGATCAAACCCGTGTCTCTTACTTCTCATGCATTGGGGGGTGGGTTCTTTACTGCTAGCACCACGTTGAAAGCCCCACACATATCTGAGAGAGGTCAGTATTTTTCCCCTAAGGCAAATTTGCATGTAACTAGACAGGGAAGCCTGGTAGGCTACATGTAGTCCATGGGGTCGCAAAGAGTCAGACACGACTGAGCGACTTCACTTTCACTTTCAGTATTTATGGAAAAAAGCCAATCTGCTAAACTCATTGATGATTCCTAAGGATTCATCTTAAATCTCTTTCTCCCTCTAACGACTGCATTGACTTTATTCTATCTGCAACCATTCCATGTCTTCACAGAAAAATCCTAATTTATCATAACCTCAGGGGCGACATCAAACAACAGGTTCTCTGTATGAGTTTCCTTGGTTGCCATAACAAATGACTACAAACTGGGTGGCTGAAGGCAACAGCAATTTATTCTCATCATTGTGGAGAACGGAAGTCTGAACACCAAGGTGTTGGCAGGGCTGCATTCCCTCCAAATGCCCCTGGGTAGATTCTGCTCCTTTTGTCTCGCAGCCTCTGGTGTTAGCATCACCATGATCTCTGCCTCTGAATTCCCATCACCCTCTTCAGTGTGTTCATGTTCTCTCCTCTTCTGTTTCTTATAAAGACGACTGGCATTGCACTGAGGGCCCACTGTAAATCCAGATAACCTCAAGATCTTTCTTTACACCTGCAAGGACCTTTTTTTTGCCCAAACGGTCTCATTCATAGATTTGGGGGATAGGGGTGTGGGTATGTCTTTGCGGGAGAACACCATCCTTCCCACTGTAGTTACCATTCCACAAATAACACAGTCACCTGTGCAAACCTGCAGTTCCACTGTTAGGCTGGCCCACTGTTCTGGTTTTCCCTGCATGAGATTTCCTGGTAATGGAGCTTTGATAAAACCAAAGGAAGGAGCATTTTTGCTAAACCATGATGGTTGGTTACTCCCCAACAGAACAAAGGGACTGCATGACCAATATCCCCACGCTGGAGGCGTGACGTCAAGGCAGGAGAAAACAAAACTGTCCAAGACAAGGTGGGTTGGTTCAGAGGTGCCCCATCTCCTTCTGACTTCTGCTTTGACTCCTGTGATGAGTGAGTCAGAGGCTGCTGGTGAAATGAGAGACCCTGGAGAGAAGTCCTGTCTTTCACAGCCGCTCTCCGGACTTCATTCCTGCTCATCTCATTACCTGTAGCAGCCCCATGTTCTAAGCTGTTGGGGACACTAAAAGCAGCTGTGGCCGAGGCAGCTGACTGGCTAGCCTTTAGCCACCTGGCCAGTGATGCCTCAGCGAAGTGTTTCCATGGACCCCCCCCCCAGTGATTTACATTGTGCTAAAATGCCCTTCTTTTTTCTCCCGGAGGCTCCCTCCTTAACCGCCCATTCAGCCCCCTCCAAGGGGAGTCAAGAGAGCCAGTGAGGAAGGCGAGGGCTTTGATCTCCCAGTAGGCAGTGTCTCTTTCTCTATCCACTTGGGCCAGAGGTCACTGGGTGAGGAGGAGCGGAGATGACCTCGGCCCCGGGGCCCACATGTCTCTCTCTTTGAAGAGTTCATCTCTGTCAAGGACAAGGAAAGAGGTCTGGAGTTTGCTGGCTGCGGAGCTGTCTAAGAGCTGTAGCCCTCCACCTTGTCCTAATGGCTTCTGTCTTGAGAGAACAAGATAATCCCACCTTCAGACCAACTTTATGAGCTCCTGGTACTGCTTGTAGCCTCTTCCGACCTGAAGCTTCATGGACTGGGGCAGTATCTGGTTGCATTTTAAACCCTATTTTATTCTCCATGCAGCAAAAGATAAGATTCTTTTGTGGGAAAACAGCTGCTTTGCATCAAGTTGGAGGCAGTAAATTAAAAAACAAAAGTAACCTGAATGAAAGGATGGGATCAGGACAGGGTCTTGAGGATGAAATGACCACACTTTCTGCTTTTGTTAGATTGCATTTTTCCCTTTGCTGTTGTTTGTTTGTTTGGGGGATTCTGTCTTTCCTTTACACAGATTTTATGTTTTTTTTCATGATTAAAAATGTTAGTCTCCTAATTCAATACTTTACAAAAATAATCTTTTGATCATTGTCATGTATAATGGTGATGATTTTCAAAAATTTATATGCAATAATTTTTTTGGTTGAAAGCAAGATTTTAAAAAGTTAGATATTCCTAAGAACCAATTTCCATTCATTCATTCATGTATTTGTGGCATCTTGATTGATGTATAGTCTCTGAGAATATACAACTTTATATACTGTTCTTAGTGGTTGATTTCTATACTACAAGATGCATATGCAATTTACCATGGTTCACAGGCACGTTTAATTCTCACAACATAGTTATAGTTCTCTGCCTTTTAGTGATTTTAAAAAATGAAGTTCAAAAAGCTGGTGTCTTGCCCAAAATCACAGAGCAAGAAAGGGTCAGAAACTCAGATATGAACCAAGTGTTAGCTGATACCAATGTCCTCATTCTTCATGCTGCACTAGATTTGGTAAACCTATTTAGGTAAGGCTCACCATCTAAATTCAAGCATCCCAGCATGAGAACCTCTTGTGTGATCACTGCTCACGGGCATGGAGTCATGTAGGTGTGAGTATCTGCTGATAATATGGCGAGGGAGTTAGAAAATTTGTAGGTTCTGAGGTTAGACTCCCAGGATGAACAGTCAGAAAAAACAGTGAAGAGGTGTGTAAGGAGGGCTGAATGTTGGATAAAGGCTGGTGCTCTGGGTGGGCAGGGGCTCTGCCAGTGAAATTTAAGACACTTCCGGGACAGTGAAGTATGTTAGCTGGAATATGCATTTTGGAAAAACACTGTAGTACCTACTGAAATATTCTTCCACTGATATGCAGAAAAAAATCCCTGATATTCTTTGGGAGAAGGAAGGAGAGCTAGAAATAGTAAGAAAAATGCGGTGCCTGATTTGAAAGCTTAAAGAATTGTAACCAGTTCCAAGGAGAGAACTCTTAGGGACAACTGCAGCTATGCGACCTTGATAAGTTGTTTAATCAACCTAAGGCCCAGTTTCCTTACTTGTAAAATGGGGAGAGTAATACTGAGCCAGAGTTCCAAAAAAACATCTACTTCTGTTTTATTGACTATGCCAAAGCTTTTGACTGTGTGGATCACAGCAAACTGTGGAAAATTCTTAAAGACATGGGAATACCAGACCACCTGACCGGCCTCCTGAGAAATCTGTATGCAGGGCAAGAAGCAACAGTTAGAACTGGATATGGTACAACAGACTGGTTCCAAAGAGGGAAAGGAGTACGTCAAGACTGTATATTGTCACCCTGCTTATTTAACTTATATGCAGAGTGAAGTGAAGTGAAGTCGCTCAGTCGTGTCCGACTCTTTGCGACCCCATGATTTATGCAGCCTAACAGGGTCCCCTGTCCATGGGATTTTCCAGGCAAGAATACTGGAGTGGGTTGCCATTTCCTTCTCTATATGCAGAGTACATTATGCTAAATGGCAGGCTGGATGAAACACAAGCTGGAATCAAGATTGCTGGGAGAAATATCAATAACCTCAGATAAGCAGATGACACCACCCTTCTGGCAGAAATCGAAGAAGAACTAAAGAGCCTCTTGATGAAAATGAAAGAGGAGAGTGAAAAAGTTGCCTTAAAACTCAACACTCAGAAAACTAAGATCATGGCATCTGGTCCCATCACTTCATGACAAATAGATGAGAAACAGCTCCAATATCACTGCAAATGGTGACTGCGCCATGAAATTAAAAGACGTTTACTCCTTGGGAGAAAAGCTATGACCAACCTAGACAGCATAGTAAAAAAGACATTCCTTTGCTGACAAAGGTCCATCTAGTCAAAACAATGGTTTTTCCAGTAGTCATGTATGGACGTGAGAGTTGAACTATAGAGAAAGCTGAGTGCTGAAGAACTGATGCTTTTGAACTGTGGTGTTGGAGAAGATTCTTGAGAGTCCCTTGGTCTGCAAGGAGATCAAACCAGTCAATCCTAAGGGAAATCAGTCCTGAATATTCATTAGAAGGACTGATGTTGAAGCTGAAACTCCAATACTTTGGCCACCTGATGTGAAGAACTGATTCATTTGAAAAGACCCAGATGCTGGGAAAGATTGAAGGCAGGAAAAGAAGGGGATGACAGAAGATGAGATGGTTGGATGGCATCACCGACTCGTTGGACATGAGTTTGAGTAAGCTCTGGGAGTTGGTGATGGACAGGGAAGCCTGGTGTGCTGCTGTCTATGGGGTCGCAAGGAGAGTCGGACATGACTGCCCAACTGAACTGAATTGAATACCAAGCCTGTGTGACTGTTTTTGGGATTAAATGAGACAATGAACATGAACCACTTGGTACAGTAAAGTTAATTCCCCTCCACTCTTGCCTTTCTTTCATTTTTCTCTTGCTTTGTTGAATAGCATTCTTGTATTGTAGTACAGAACTCTTACAGTCATTACTATTTGAAATTTTCTATATTGAATATATATGGCCCTATTCAGTTAGAAGGGCTTCCTTGATGGCTCAGTGGTAAAGAATCTGCCTGCCAATGAGTAAGACATGGGTTCAATCCCTGGGTTGGGAAGATGCCCTGGAGAAGGAAATGGCACCGCACTCCAGTATTCTTGCCTGGAAAATTCCAAGGACAGAGGAGCCTTTGGGGCTATAGTCCACGGGGTCATAAAAAGTCAGACATGACTGAGCAAGTAAACAACAACGACAACAGATTCAGTTAGAAACTTGTTGATTTAGCATGAGGAAACACATTTACAATTAGAATAATTAATGATATCACCTCAGATCCAGTTTTTCAGGCCCAAAACCTTGGGGTCCCCCATGAAACCTCTCTCAGACCCCACACCCAGAGTGAACAAATCTTGTTGGTTTTATCTTCCAAATCTATTCAGAACCTGTCCACCACTCATCACCTTTACCACTTACACACTAGTGAGAGCCACCGTCAGCTTTTATTTGGAATAATGTAGTAGATTTTTAAGTGGTTTCTTTTCCATCTTGCCCTCCTTTGGTCCACCCATTCTCAACACAGCAGCTAGAAGTACTTTTTTGCCTTTTATGTATAATTCATATCATATATCATATCTACCCAAACCCTCCTACGGGTCCCCATTTCATGCAAAGCCAAAGTCAAAGTCCCTACAATGGTCTGCAAGGCCCTACACAGTCTGGATTCCTTATTATTGCTCTGATTTCACCTTTTACCACAGCTGTTCTTGCCCTGATCCAGTTCCTGCTACACAGGACTTATATTCCCAGAGCGTGACCAAGCACCCTCCTGTCTCAGGACTTTAGTGTTTGCAGTTTCCTCTGCCTGGAATGCTCTGTGTGGCTTGTTCCCTCATCTTTTAGGTCTGGGACCCAACAGTATCTTCTCACGGAGACTATCCCTGACCACATAATTAAAAATTACAATATTCTACACTCTAAACTTCTTCTTTGGAAGTATTTATTCCTCTCTAGTACTCTGCTGTCGGAGAAGGCAATGGCAAGCCACTCCAGTACTCTTGCCTAGAAAATCCCATGGATGGAGGAGCCTGGTAGGCTGCAGTCCATGCGGTCGCTACGAGTCAGACATGACTGAGCGACTTCACTTTCCCTTTTCACTTTCACACATTGGAGAAGGAAATGGCAACCCACTCCAGTGTTCTTGCCTGGAGAATCCCAGGGACGGGGGAGCCTGGTGGGCTTCCGTCTATGGGGGTCACACAGAGTCGGACACGACTGAAGTGACTTAGCAGCAGCAGCAGCAGCAGCAGCAGTACTCTGCTGTACTTTGTTGAACCTTAAATGCTATCACTGAGGTTTTATGGCTCACCTTAAAAAAAAAAATCACCAAACAAAATAAAAGTTACCATCACTTAAAATGCATATTATGTGAATCCCCATGGGGAGCAGAGCTTTTGGTGCATTTGATCATTATCTAGAAGACCTGGCCCCTAACTGGTCCTCAAGGGTAAATATTGAATGAATGTTTAAGACCTGACTCCTGCCAAACAGCTACTATGATGATAAGACATTGGCATTTAAAGATAGGCTTTGCAAAAAATAAATTAAAAAATGAAAATAGGCTTTGCATAATGAAGGTCAGTTCAGTAGTTGTGCCCCAAGCCCATGCTCTGGGAACGTCAAAGGAAGGGAACAAAATATTCTTGCTCAAGCTTTTAATTACAAGCACATTGTGTAGCTAAACCTGATATGTGTTAATACATAGCAACAAGACCAGCCTCCATTCTTCCCATCCCAGGACCAGAGAACATTTAAAAAAGAAAAGGAGAGAAGATTTAGGAGTAGATGAAGGATTCATTTTCCTTCCACTATACAGCACCAACTTTTTTTTTTTTTTTGCTCATGTGCCCACACTTGACCTCTTGTTTCCCTCTTTCACCCTGGACCTCAGTAACAGCTCCTTGACAAGGGCATCTAATCATTTCTAGCATACGACAACATTTGGTTCAGATTCCCTTATCAGCATTACCTTTTTTTCTCCCCTATTTGCCCCACCTCCACCTTAAAGGAGACCCAGAATGGACCTCAGAGATCAGTGACACGTCCACCACTTCTTCAAACACTTCATGTAGAAAATCTTGCAGAGATGTGATTGTGGAACCCTCGACCTGGAAAATACCTGTCATCAAGACTTACATCTGTTCAAGGAATTCATTCCAATGACATTGCTTGGCCCTAAATTAATTGCTAGAAATTTATACATACTCTCACACACACACACGGGCATTTTTTACACATTTAAACTACATTTATCTAAACTCACTTATTTCTACTGAACAATTATAAATCAGTCTATTTAAATAATTTAAGAACTTCAATTTGATTTCTCTTAACATGTATTAAAAGTTTGAGTTAGAGTTTTGAACAGTTTGTTTTCTGCTTTTGAAAAATGTGTGGATAGCATTATAGTAATTTTTAAATATGTTACATACATAAAAAGCATTTTAATTACATATAATGCATATTCAGTAATTTGAAATTGAGTTATGTCTAGCATGTATTTTGTTACTTCCCAGTATCATTACTTTATTCACGTTCAGGGCAACAGATCCAACTAAAATGAAACATTAGCCATGGCTTTTAATTTTCTCTTAAAAGGAAACTTCAAGATGCTGAAAATGTTGCCTTTTAAAATCAGAATTACTTCCAGATTTCTGTAGTACTCTGACTACAAAAATATTTTTCAATATGTAGAACTACCATGGTGGGAAAAAAATATGAAATTTCTATCTTTTTATTAACTTTTAAAGACTTTCTTTATGGTTCATCTGAAGAAGGTGTCACTTCTTTGAAAGTCAAGCTATTTTCTAAAGCTAACATATAAATCCATGTTGGCTTATTCACTGTGATCCATGGTCCTTAATTAGAAGTGAGTGTTAGGAGAATTCCTCACATATAAATGTGAATCTTCCCTATACCAACTCAACTTTCTAAATAAGGTGACAAAATAAAACACAATTAATGTATAAACAATGTGTTCAATTCACAGAATTCTTAGATAATTTTTTGAAATAGAATTCTTTATTTTTTATGAAGTTATAGAATGAGACACACCGTTCTCAATAATAATTGTGTGATCCTGTTCTTAAATGGTATATTTTCTCTAATTTGTTTTCTGCAATATAGCAAGGTGAACACCGGAATGATGGTGAAAATTTGAAGCAACTTGAAATAAAGTTAATTTGGGGGTTATTAAAATAAGTATTACATTATGGTAAAAGTTTTAAGTTTGAAGTTTTCTTTGTTTATTGTTAATAGCCTCTGCTTTAAAAATTATTTTTAAAACATTTTATTGAGGTATGATTGACAGAAACTCTTTTAATTTTAAATCTACATTCAACTTTAAATGATTTTAGATGTAGTTTCAACTGCTGCTAGATATTTTATAGTCATAGATATGCTTTATAAAGACAGAAATCAGATCCTAAAGTTAAGGGGCATGTAATATTTCTAAAATTATATTAAATATAAATTTAACAGAAAAATATTAAACAAGGGTACTGTGATTAACTAAAGTAAATCTTAAAGATATTTCAATAGCAATTAAAATCTATGTTTCTGATAACCATAAGCCAAGAACTGATAATAGATACACAAAAAAATAAAGAGAAAGGACTAAAAACAAAAATACTAAAGAAAATCATCAATCACAAGGTAATAGAGCAAAGAAGAAAGGAATAGAGAAAGACAAACAGATAACCAAATTACATCACTCTGTCAGCTCCAATTGAGAATGCTATTACCTGCTCCACCACTCTGATAAGAATGAAAGGAACCAGTGCATGTGAACAGCTGACATAGAACCAAATAGTATTAATTCCTCCTATTAGGAAGAATCCAAAAATTTCATGTTCTAAGATGGATAACATATTAAAAAGCAGAGACATTACTTTGCCAACCAAGGTCCATCTAGTCAAGGCTATGGTTTTTCCCGTGGTCATGTATGGATGTGAGAGTTGGACTGTGAAGAAAGCTGATCGCCGAAGAATTGATGCTTTTGAACTGTGGTGCTGGAGAAGACTCTTGAGAGTCCCTTGGACTGCAAGGAGATCCAACCAGTCCATCCTAAAGGAGATCAATCCTGGGTGTTCATTGGAGGGACTGATGCTAAAGCTGAAACTGCAATACTTTGGCCACCTCATGCGAAGAGTTGACTCACTGGAAAAGACTTTGATGTTGGGAGGGATTGAGGGTGGGAGGAGAAGGGGACAACGGAGAATGAGATGGCTGGATGGCATCACCGACTTGATGGACATGAGTTTGAGTGAACTCCGGGAGTTGGCGATGGACAGGGAGGCCTGGCGTGCTGTGATTCATGGGGTTTCGGAGAGTCGGACACGACTGAGTGACTGAACTGAACTGACTGAAGATAGAGTTGCAGCAAAAAGAATGAACTCCTAGGAATAAATTTAACCAAGGTGGTGAAAAACATATACTCTAAGAACAATAAGACACTGGGTTAAAAAATTCAAGAGGATACAAATAAATAGAAAGATACACCATGCTCAGGGATTGGAAGAATTAATGTTGTTAAGATGTCCATTCTACTAAAAAAACCTCTACAGATTCAGTGCTGCTGCTGCTGCTAAGTCGCTTCAGTCGTGTCCGACTCTATGCGACCCCATAGACGGCATCTCACCAGGCTCCCCCATCCCTGGGATTCTCCAGGCAAGAACACTGGAGTGGATTGCCATTTCCTTCTCCAATGCATGAAAGTGAAAAGTGAAAGTGAAGTCGCTCAGTCGTGTCCGCCTGTTCGCGACCCCATGGACTGCAGCCCACCAAGTGCCTCCATCCATAGGATTTTCCAGACAAGAATACTGGAATGGGGTGCCATTGCCTTCTCCGGTGCAATCCCTGTCAAATACCAACAGCATTTTTTTCACAGAACTAGAACAAATTAACCTAAGATTTGTGTGGAACCACAAAAGACCTTGAATAGCCAAAGCAATATTGAAAAAGAATATCAAAGAGGTATCACGCTCCCTGATTTCAAACTATACTGCGAAGCTATAGTGTTCAAGACATCTAGATTAGTTCCCCAACCAGGGATGGAACCCATGCCTCCTGCAGTGGAAAGCAGTGTCCTAACCACTGGACTGCCAGGGAATTCCCTGGTTTGCTTTTTTTTTTTTCACTGTCTGTGAGCTAATAAACTCTAATTAACATAGCAAATAATGAAAATTTTTTAATTAACTTTATTTAGAAATAATTCACAAACCATAAAATTCATCCATTTAAAGTGCCCAAGTCAATGGTTTAAGTATATTCAGTTTGACAACCATCACCACAATCAACTTTGAAATATTTTCATCACTCCAAAAAGTGAATGAATCTTTTTGCAATCTCTCCCTGTTTCCCCCCATTTTTCCCAGTCCTCAGAAAGCAATTTGCTTTCTGTCTCTAGGAATTTTCTCTTTCTGAACATGTCTTATAAATTAAGTCATATAATCTATGGCCTTTTGTGACTGTTTTCTTTCATTTGGTGTAATATTTTCAAGATTCACCCATGCCTAGCATTTATCAGCCCTTCATTCCTTTTCACTGTGGAATAATTATTGTATGGATATATCGTGTTTTGTTTAGCCATTTATCAGTTGATGGATATTTGGACTATTTTCATTCTTTTGGACTTCCCTTGTTTTGGGCTCCAAAATCACTGCAGATGTTGATTGTAGCCATGAAATTAAAAGACGCTTACTCCTTGGAAGGAAAGTTATGACCAACTTAGATAGCATATTAAAAAGCAGAGACATTACTTTGCCAACCAAGGTCCATCTAGTCAAGGCTATGGTTTTTCCAGTGGTCATGTATGGATGTGAGAGTTGGACTGTGAAGAAAGCTGGTTGCCGAAGAATTGATGCTTTTGAACTGTGGTGCTGGAGAAGACTCTTGACAGTCCCTTGGACTGCAAGGAGATCCAACCAGTCCATTCTAGAGGAGATCAATCCTGGGTGTTCATTGGAAGGACTGATGCTAAAACTGAAACTCCAATACTTTGGCCACCTTATGAGACGAGTTGACTCACTGGAAAAGACTCGGATGCTGGGAGGGAATGGGGGCAGGAGGAGAAGGGGACGACAGAGAATGAGATGGCTGGATGGCATCACCGACTCAATGGACGTGAGTTTGAGTGAACTCCGGGAGTTGGTGATGGACAGGGAGGCCTGGCGTGCTGTGATTCATGGGGTCGCAGAGAGTCGGACACGACTGAGCGACTGAACTGACTGAACTGACTGACTGTGGCTCAGCTGGTAAAGAATCTTCCTGCGATGTGGAAGACCTGGGTTCGATCCCTGGGTTGGGAAGATCCACTGGAGAAGGAAAGGCAACCCACTCCAGTATTCTGGCCTGGAGAATCCCATGAACTAAGTCCATGGGGTCACAAAGAGTCAGACACGACTGAGCAACTTTCACTTTCATTCTTTAGCTATTGTTAATACTGCTGCTATGAACACCTGCATGTAAAATTTTGTGCGGACATATGTTTTAATTTCTTTTGGGTATATTCCTAAAAGTGGAATTGCTGGGTCATAAGATAACTTTAGGTGCTTCCAAGGTGGCACTAATGGTAAAGAAACACCCTGCCAATGCAGGAGACGTGAGAGATGGGGTTTCAATCCCTGGGTCAGGAAGATACCCTGGAGGAGGGCATGGCAACCCACTCTGGTATTCTTGCCTAAAGAATCCCATGGACAGAAGAGCCTGGCGGGCTACAGTCCATAGGGTCACAAAGAGTCAGATACAACTGCAGTGACTTAGCAGGCATGCATGACAATTTTAACACTAACTCTAATAATAATGTACAATTCTGAGGACTTGTCAGTCTGTTTTCCAAAGTGGCTGCTCCAATTACATTCCCACAAGTGTTGAATGTAGGTTCCAAAATTTCCTCTACATCCTCTCCAACTTTTATTACTGTCTGTATTTTTGACTATACTCTTCCTAGTAGGTATAAAGTGGTATCTTATTGTGGTTTTGACTTGTATTTTCCTGATGTCTACTAATCCAATCTTAGTCTAAACCACAAAAGCATGTTTTTCAACAACCAAATACATTTTCAGATTTCCAAATTTTTTGCCAGAAAATGATATGCATTAACCATGTTCATATATCTGTGATCTATTCTACTTAATTCTCAAAGTGTGAAGGTTGGGTTGGTGGACAAGGAGAATGTCAGACCAAGTTATCTCTCTTTAAGGACACGGTAATGATTTTTCTATATTCAATCCCAGAACACAAAATTTTTGGACTCTTCATAATTAGAGTAACTAATGCTGTCTAATTGTCAGTTCTTGACATACATTGGTTCCTTTAATTTTTATCACAAGGCAGGAACATGTATCATTGCTCTCATATGGAGTTGACTGAGTGATAAAATTTGGAAATGGCAACCCACTCCAGTATTCTTGCCTGGAGAAAACCATGGATAGAGGAGCCTGGTGGGCTACAGTCCACGGGGTCGCAAAGAGTCGGACACGACTGAGCGACTTCACTCACTCACCTATCTAGTAGGAGTTAGAGTAGACACTTAAACCAGGATCTGCCTAATTCGAAAGCCTGTATTCATCATCACTGCTTCCTCTTAACTTTGATATATTGTTGCTCTATTGGTAATGTAGTTTAATATGGACCCAGAGTATTCTTTTTAAGTCCTTTTGGCCACCTCATGTGACAAGTTGACTCACTGGAAAAGACTCTGATGCTGGGAAAGGTTGGGGGCGGGAGGAGAAGTGGACGACAGAGAATGAGATGGCTGGATGGCATCACCAACTCTATGGACATGAGTTTGAGTGAACTCCGGGAGTTGGTGATGGACAGGGAGGCCTGGTGTGCTGTGATTCATGGGGTTGCAAAGAGTCGGACACGACTGAGCGACTGAACTGAACTGAACTGAAGGATTGCTTAAGGGAGTCATCAAACAATTTCCCCCAGTGTGGCGTTTCTTACATGCAATGGTAATTGATAACTTGTACATATTCTGGACTGAGGTGTATGTTACAAACTTTGAAAAAAAATTAAACCTTCTACTTACTGAACTCATGTTGTTGTGGTTGTTAGTCACCAAGTCATGTCTGACTTGCAACCGCATGGACTGTAGCCCCGTAGGCTCCTCTGCCCACGGGATTTCTCAGGCAACAATACTGGAATGGGTTGCCATTCCCTTCTCCGGGAGATCTTCCTGACCCAGGGATCAAACCTGCATCTCCTGCATTGGCAAGTGGATTCTTTACCACTAAGCCACCAGGGAAGCCTGTGCTTACATGCTAAGTCACTTCAGTCGTGTCCGATTCTTTGTGACCCTATGGACTATAGCCCGCCAGGCTCCTCTGTTCATGGGCTTTTCCAGACAAGAATACTTGAGTGGGTAGCCACGCCCTCCTCCAAGGGATCTTCCCCTCCTAGGGATCAAACCCACATTTCCTGTAGCTCCTCTGTTGCAGGCAGATTCTTTACCAATGAGCCACCAGGGAAGCCCAGGGAAACCTGTACCATGTGCTAAATACTATACTAGGGTGCTTGTTATATTACATCTCTTTAAACACGCACAACAAGCTCATTCAGTCCAGTTCAGTTCAGTTCAGTCGCTCAGTCGTGTCCGACTCTTTGCAACCCCATGAATCACAGCACACCAGGCCTCCCTGTCCATCACCAACTCCCGGAGTTCACTCAAACTCATGTCCATCAAGTCGGTGATGCCATCCAGCCATCTCATTCTCTGTCGTCCCCTTCTCCTCCCGCCCCCAATCCCTCCCAGCATCAGAGTCTTTTCCAGTGAGTCAACTCGTTGCACAAGCTCATTACATAGTCCTGAATCAATTTACAGTCTAGTTGGAGAGATGAAACATGTATTTGAGTGCATGGAATAACATTTTAAAAAGAGACAAATAACAATACTTGGCACCATTAAGCAGTATGTGCTTAATTTCCAAGTGAATCTTATAACATTTCCAGAAATCTGCCCATTATGGAAGGCAAGACACACTTACAGTGACATCTTCTGTAGTCAGGGCCTCTGACTGCGATTCTAAACCTTGTACTCCAGTCACCTAGCAGGAGTGAAGTAGCAGCTTCTACTATTTCAGTAGTCTTTCTTCACATATATTATGTTTATGGCTATACTTTCATTGCTGCTAATTTGGAAGAAGGGCTGGGGCAGGGTTTCTGAGTCAGTTAGCTTTCTTGATTGATTTAAAGTCCTGGCAGCAGCTAGCGAGCTGTGGCAGATTCATAGAGAGCAGCAGCAGGCTCAGGAAGGTCAAGAAAAAAATCAGTAAAGCTTCTACTGTTTTCCTATGGGAGGTGGGGAGGAGGGTCAAAGATAAAGCAAAATTTACCATTTTAACCGTGTGTATGAGTTGTACAATTATTACTGTCGTTCACCCCCAGAACTTTCTCTATGTTGCTTTTTGAACCAGCCCTGCCCCATGTGGGGAACCTGGAGATTGAGAAGATTGCAAAGCATATACGGAGCCATGGTCTCTTCATTTTTTTCTTTCTTGAGTTGTTGTTGTTCAGTCACTCAGTCGTGTCCAACTCTTTGCGACCCCATGGACTGCAACACATCAGGCCTCCCTGTCCTTCACCATCTCCAGGAGCTTGCTCAAACCCATGTCCATTGAGTCGGTGATGCCATCCAACCATCTCGTCCTCTGTCGTCCCCTTCTCCCGCCCTCAATCTTTCCCAGCATCAGGGTCTTATCTAATGAATCGGCTCTTCTCAGAGACCCCCAGTCAAATACAAAGACAAAATATAGGTACATTAATTTTTTTCTTGGGCTTTTCATGTCCTGTTTCTGTCTTATAATATTTTAATATAATAACTCAAAAAGGAATGTGGGAAAAAAAGAATGTGGATTTTTCAAATAAATGTTCTAAGCATCATGAGAACAGAAATACAGCCTTCCTGTAAAAATAGTGACATGTGAGCCTCTACTTGTTACGCTAAACTTATCAGAGAGTAGTTGAGAGCTTTTGCATTCCATGTATGCCACAACCTCCTTTCCTAGTCATATAGAATTATGAGTAGCCCTTTTTATTGCAGAAAAACAAAGTAACTTCAAAATAGGCTGTGTATTTGTAATATTGTTTGAAAAGAATTGTTTGCATTGAGAAGAACTTGCAGATTAGATGAGATAACCAAGGGAGACGTTTGAGGGGAATGATGGAAGCATAAATAAAAGTCAATTAAAATGAATTTTCAGTGCTGTTGATGATGACAAAATGGATAAGATACTTAGAAATGTTGCTAATGGAAAATAAGTTAGTAAACCTATAGGGAAATTTTTATGTATATTTAATATACACTTATTTCTATATAATTTATTTATATTTCATATATTTATTTATAGATATTATATATATATTACATATATAATATGTATGGAGGATAAATAGGGGAGATTCCATACATCAGGATATATAGATAGGCAAATATAGATATATGTATCAAGAACCACTTTGGTTTTTCCCCAGTTTAATAGAGATATAATTGGTATATCAGATTGTTTAAAGTGTACAACATAATGATTTGAAATATGTATATACTGTGAAATGCTTACCACTGTAAGTTTAATTAACACTCAAAACCCAAACACTTTGTTCATAACTTCATTTGTAGGGAATTATCTTAAGCAAATGATTAGACAAAGATTAACACATTAAAGTTACCACAATATTCATGATAACTAAATTATAGACAATTTCAATACACATCTCAAACTGAAAAGTGGTACATTACAACTGATTTAATTGAGGTAATATGACATTGCAATCATAATGTGTTAATAAAAGATTTCAGTAACATGTAAAGATGCTCGTGACAGAGGGACTGTTAAATGTGAAAAGAATATGTTTTCTAAGCTGTGTAACCTTAACCATGAAGAAATATGCACAGAAAAGAGGTCAGAGAATATGCACAGAATCAGAGTTCCCACATCTAGATTCCCATATTCAAACCAGTAGAATTTCTTTTTTTTTAATACACTGAGCTCAATTTTGTGGGAAAGAAATAAATCAGAAGTAACTAAGTTAATGTGAAGAGTTTGTTTAGAATTGCCCATCCCAGAGTAGGCCTGTGGGGAGTGAGTTTATTCTTCCACAGCTCTTAAAAATGACATGTTTCATGGTGACCCTAAGGCATATTACATTCTGAGGCACTTCTGAATCAGGAATGGATTTGCTCTGTATGGTTTTAATACTAGGTGAGTGTATTGTCTTCTCATTTTTTGAAGTTGGTGGTCTATGGGATCTACAAAACTCTGTAAGAAGAAGATCCAATTAGCAGAACTGCTTTCTCCCATGTTTATGGATAATCTGGGGCTTACCATCTTGTGGCTGCAAGTTTTATTCACTTAAGGAACTCCATTTTTATTAATAATTATTTAATGAGTGGCTCTCACGTGGCCTCAAACAGTCTCCCACATGAGAAGGTCCACATCTGAACGATGAGAATAAAGTAGTCTCCAAGTTTCTGTAGGCAATGTACAATACCAGATCATGCAAACTGGAGGAACAAGTTGCATCATTAATACACGAAGCAATGAAAAAGTAGACAGACCACCAGTGTATTAATAGGCCACTGCATCTTCTCCACAGTCTCTCTTGTGGCAGAACCTTCCAGTCTTACCAGTGGAAGACTGGCATCTCTCCAGGAAGTGAAAGGCTCCTTTTCATACGCTGAGATGCCATATGTTTCAAGTTGATGTTGATACTTCAAAGGTTCTGTGAAGTGGCCACAGGGCTTTGCTTGTTCATATGCCTTTGGAACTGTTTCTGAAGACTACCCCACCGTGGCTATTCTGGGTATTTTAATAGCTTTGTTTACAGTTGGGGTACAGATTTTGGTCTAGGATCAAACATGAGCTCTGAATGGAAAAAAAAAAACACATTGACATTGGCCAAGAAAAATGCTTTTCTTCCAAGTGGGTCCAAGATAGCAGCTTAATTTTGAGTGGCACCTTTTTGGGCCCCATAAGCAGGACTGCTGATTTCCAGGTCCAGTATTGCAAGAATCCCTTTTTCCAACTGTTGACCTGACAGAAGGTACCAGAGTATTTCAGGTGAATCTGCCTCATCCTGTAGGGTCTCTGGGTTTTATCCTTTTGACATTTGAAATGCATTGGAGTGGATGTATCATTTGGGGTCTGTGCTAGGCTCCATCCTAATTCTAACTTCGGAGTCTGTCAGATGGTAAGCATTTTGCTGAATGTCTGATGAACAGTGTGTTAGTTCCAGGGAATGAGCTTAGAGAGAAATGATGGAGGTTAGAAATGTAGGTCCCAGAATCACAAGATGAACCTAGTAGATGGTTCTGTGCTTAGTAGGTTATTGAATAAATAAATGATTAAGTGTATATTACGTGAGAAAAACAATAATGCAACAATAGATGGGCAATTTACATGAATGTTGTATGTTAGTTGCTCAGTTGAGCCTGGTAGGCTGCAGTCCATGGGGTTGCTAAGTCGGAGACGATGGAGCGACTTCACTTTCACTTTTTGCTTTCATGCATTGGAGAAGGAAATGGCAACCCACTCCAGTGTTTTTGCCTGGAGGATCCCAGGGACAGGGGAGCCTGGTGGGCTTCCGTCTATGGGGTCACACAGAGTCGGACACAACTGAAGTGACTCAGCAGCAGCAGCAGCAGTAGTTGTGTCCAACTCTTTGCCACCCCATGGACTGTAGCTCGCTAGGCTCCTCTGTCAAGGTAAGAATACTGGAGTGGGTTGCTAGTCCCTTCTCCAGGGGGTCTTTCTGGGTTGCCTGCTTTCAAGGCAGATTCTTTATCATCTGAGCCACCAGGGAAGCCCCAATTTGTGTGATACAAATGAACAATTTGAGAAAATCAAGACTGTAAAATTGTTTAGAGTGGGATTAGATTTAAAGGCAGCAGTTGTAAGGAGATTAGAAGCAGGTCTCAAAGAAACTAAACTAAGCCCACTTTTTGGAGTATCTGTTGGAACAGAAATATCTGTTTGTTTCAGCATAACAATGCAAAAGTACTCTCTATAGAGTAAAGGACATTCCTCTGATGATGCAAAGGCCTTTCCAGTCATGAACATGATAAGGAGTGCTCACTTACACAGTAAACTCCAGCCTGCAGATAAGTTGTTTTCATTTGTTCTTTAAACTTAACATTTTTCAAATGTAGCTTTTCTTTTTTTTTAAAGTTTACTTATTTTTAAAATTTTGCTTTTTTTTTTTTTTTTGGCCACACTGTGTGGCATGTGAAATCTTAATTTCCCAACCAATGTTTGAACCCGCATTCCCTACAGTGGAAAGGCAGAGTCTTAACCTCTGGACTGCCAGAGAGTGCCAATTTATTTATTTATTTTTAATATAAATCGATTTATTTTAATTGGATGCTAATTACTTTACAATATTGTATTGGTTTTGCTATACATTGACATGAATCCACCACGGGTGTACATGTGTTCCCCATCGTGAACCCCCCTCCCACCTCCCTCCCCATACCATCCCTCTGGGTCATCCCAGTTTATTTTTAAATTTTATAAAGTATAGTTGATTTACAATGTTGTATTAATTTTTGCTGTACAGCAAAGTGACTCACTTATACATATATATTCTTTTTCCTATTCTTTTCTGTTATGATTTATTACATGATATTGAATATAGTTCCCGGTGCTATATAGTATGATTTTATTATTTATCTATCCTATGTATAAAATAGTTTGCATCTTCTAATTCCAAACTCCCAATACTTCCTTCCCCCTTCCCTGCTCCTCCTTAGCAATCACAAGACTGTTTTCTATGTCTGTGAGTCTGTTCTGTTTCTTAGATATGTTTGTTTTTGTTGTATTTTAGATTCCACCTGTAAGCGATATCATATGGTATTTGTCTTTTTTGTTCTGGCTTACTTCATTTAGTTTCATAATCTCCAGGTTCATCCATATTGCTGCAAATGTCATTATTTCATTCTTTTTAATGGCTGAGTAATATTCATAAATATGTATATTTGTATACATACATACATACATACATACCTACATTTGTATATATTCAGGTTGCTTCCAAGTCTCAACTATTGTTAACAGTGCTCCTGTGGACATAGGAGTACATGCACCTTTTCAAATCATAGTTTTGTCTGAGTATATGCCTAAGAGTGAAATTGCTGGATCATATGGTAGCTCTATTTTTAGTTTTTTGAGGAGTCTTTACACTGTTTTCCATAATGACTACCAATTTCATTCCCACCAACAGTGTAAGATGGTTCCCTTTTCTCTGCACCCTCTCCCACATTTCTTATTTATAGAAAATGTAGCTTTTCTTAACACAGAAGTCAAAAGATTCTCTTTCAACTGTGTTTCCATTACGCTTATCTTTTTTTTCATGAATTCATTAATTTATTTATTCTCTAACTATTTATCAAGATCATACTCTCTCCTAGACTCTGTGATTAGTACTGGGACTGCAAAAAAGACAGGGTCCCTTACACCAAGAAGCTTGGTGTTTAAGGAGTATAACCCTGGTGGCTCAGAGGTTAAAGCGTCTGCCTCCAATGCGGGAGACCTGGGTTCGATCCCTTGGTCGGGAAGATCCCCTGGAGAAGGAAACGGTAACCCACTCCAGTATGCTTGCCTGGAGAATCCCATGGACGGAGAAGCCTGGTAGGCTACAGTCCACGGGGTCTCAAAGAGTCGGACACGTAACGGAACTTCGGAAGCAAATAGACAATTAAAATACAATGTTCCTAAAACATCTCTATTGTATTTACTTATTTAGATTGTTGCCTCTATTTATTTAGATGACCTAATTTGAACTATTTGAGCACAACTCAATCACTGTGGATGCTGATTGCAGGCATGAAATTAAAAGACACTCCTTGAAAGGAAAGTTATGACCAACCTAGATGGTATATTAAAAAGCAGAGACATTACTTTGCCAACAAAGGTCCATCTAGTCAAGGCTATGGTTTTTCCCGTGGTCATGTATGGATGTGAGAGTTGGACTGTGAAGAAAGCTGATTGCCGAAGAATTGATGCTTTTGAACTGTGGTGCTGGAGAAGACTCTTGAGAGTCCCATGGACTGCAAGGAGATCCAACCAGTCCATTCTAGAGGAGATCAATCCTGGGTGTTCATTGGAAGGACTGATGCTAAAGCTGAAACTCCAATACTTTGGCTACCTCATGGGACGAGTTGACTCACTGGAAAAGACTCTGATGCGGAGAGGGATTGGGGGTGGGAGGAGACGGGGACGACAGAGAATGAGATGGCTGGATGGCATCACCGACTCGATGGACATGAGTTTGAGTGAACTCGGGGAGTCGGTGATGGACAGGGAGGCCTGGCGTGCTGTGATTCATGGGGTCGCAGAGTTGGACACGACTGAGCGATTGAACAGAACATGTATATTTGATTCTCTAGCATCTGGAATACATCCTATGCACTTAAGTAAATTTACTGAATTTATTTTAATTGAATAAAATCTTTTATATGATGGATCTAGAAGTAGTTAGTATCCAGTAGTTATTTTTTGTTGATATTATTAAAAAACTTTTATGTTTTGGAAAAATACTGCATACACTGAGTCTAAATTGATTCAGACTTAATTCTAAAATGTCACTTTATTTTTTGAAATTTATTTTAGAGGAAATAGTGGCATGTAATGGAAAGAGCTTGGAGTTTGTGCTTAGAAGGTTGGGATTTCAGTTCTGTATTAAGTGACATCTTTGCTTGGAGACCCAGTTTCCTCATTTCTAAAAGAGGAACATAAGACTTAATTCAGGAGTTTTTAAATGGGATTAGATAACAATGTGAAAATCATTTTGTCAACAATAAAATTAGATGAAATGTTAATAGTGCATCAAGGAGTCAATTAGATACAAAGAGAAGGCTATTGGGCGTTGTCAATTATGAGGAGTCAATTATGACTTCTTTTCCCTGTTCTTCTGCTCCTTGGGGAGACACCCTTTCTCCATTTCATGTGGCTTTGTTGTGCCCCTGCCCTGACCTCAGCCTGGCACAGATGACTGAGGCTAGGCCAGCCAGTGTCTGTCTCCTGGGAACTGGGACCTTGTGGTAGACAGACACCAAGCCCTGAAGGCCACTGGAGTGGCGGCAGTGTCCAAGGGAGTCCACCAGCTCCAGAGTAGAACCTTCTCACTACCCTGGTTTCTGCCCTTTCTCGGGCCTGGACGTTTTGCTTTCCCGTCCAATTGCTCAGTCGTGTCCAACTCTTTGCAACCCCATGGACTCTAGCCTGCCAGGCTCCTCTGTCCGTGGAATTCTTCAGGCAAGAATACTGGAGTGGATTGCCATCCCTTCTCCAGGGAATTTTCCTGACCCAAGGATCGAACCCAGGTCTCCCGCATTGCAGGCAGATTCTTTACCATCTGAGCCATCAGAGAAGCCCCAAAGAGGTGTGACGGGTTTACCAAAGAAGACAGTAGCGTGAAGGGGGAGCCTATGGGATATTCCCAACCCAGGGATTGAACCTGCATCTCCTGTGTCGCTTGCCCTGCAGGCAGATTCCTTATCCACTGAGCCACCTGGGAAGCCCATTTAGATATATGGGGAAGATAAACTCTGAATTTGGGCTTCCCAGTGGCTCAATGATAAAGAATCCGCCTGCCAATGCAGGAGACGCAGGAGAAATGGGTTCAATCTCTGGGCTGGGGAGATCCCCTGGAGTAGAAAATGGCAACCCGCTCCAGTATTCTTGCCTGGAAAATTCCATGAATGGGGAGCCTGGCGGGCTGCAGTCCATGGGGTCACAAAGAGTCGGACATGAGTGAGCATGCGTGCATGCAAACTGAATTACATGTTAGTTTTTCAACTGAAGCACAGAGGGGGAGGTTGGGGTTCTAAAAGGACAGAGAAACAGTCAGCCACATTGCCTCTTGGAGTGTGTCCCCTCTGGCAAGCTGATTCTGTCAGGGCCTGCATGTGCTACTCTGTCTCTTTCACTGGAAACCACTGGTGATGACACCAGTGAAGCGAACGACACCAAGCTGACTGGCTCCCACAGGCCAATCTGTGCTGCCGACCTTCATATCAGGTGATATGAGATCCTCCTGGGCTTTAGTCTGAACTCTGCCACCAATGTCTAGGTGACCTTGGGCACATTCAGAATCTCCTGGAGCCTTTGAAGCCTCAGCTTTGAATCACAGGCAATAAGGATGAGCCACCTTTTAAAATTGTTTATTCCAACCAAGTAAGCTAATGTGCTCCAGATTCACAACAGTGATTAAAGTGAAATAAGGAAGATATTGGCACCTCCTTTCCCAGCCCAGGGGCAGAAAAGTGTCATTTTCTGTATGAAAAGCACAAACCGACTTAAAGAGAAATCTGTTAAGTTGTGAGAGATTGATTCTGAGGAGAGAGCTTCATTAGTGTAAGAGTAAGTGACAACTTTAGTCATATAGATTTCCCTTCTTGAGGTGCTTAAAGGATTGAGAAATGTTATCTTTTCTTAAAGTGTATTTAGGTAACTATTTTCATAAAGAAATAGGACATTTCCCCAGATCAAGCACTCATGGATATTTTAAGATTCTCTGGAATTGTCAAGAAGCAGGGAAATTTTAGGTTTGTTATTTGAGAAGACTTCCTCCTCACTGTGAGACTTATAATTTTATAATGACTATTCTCAAGGGACAAAAAAAAAAAAAATCCAATGTGTGAATTGTTTAGAAGCTATATTACTAGACTTTATATTCAAAAGTTGAATGTGAAGGCAGTTCCTGTCCTCAGTAGGAAGAATAGACTTTCAGTTCTTTCGCCTTCCACATCTTTTCGATTCATTTTTAAGCTCCTCATGATACATCACTAAGTAGTCTAGAATTAGCCAAAAATTGGATTTCAAATGATCTTAATGTCTTCTTGAGTTTTTTAGTAACTAAAGTCAACAGGTAGGCTGTTATGCTAGTTCTGCAGGATTGAGTGAAGCTGTCATTAGTGAAAAATAAAACATTAAGTGTTGAGGAAATTAACTGGTATTTATTGGAGTTGTCAGACTACATTTATGTTCAAAAACTATCTGGAAGTATGAGTTCCAGCTTGGGAAAATTTGATAGGAAATGAACCATGATCACCCTTATAGAGGAAAGGCTGGCTGTGTTGTATAAAAAGAGATGCTAGAAAAGGACCCTTTCCCCCTAAATAAATATTTCTTGGGCCAGTTGTTTCCCTTGGTACTTGAAAATTCTGGCATTAAAAACATTTCTTTTAAGTCATATTAAACTACTTTCTGAAGGTATGACATATTCAGCTTTCTTTAACTATCAACATCATTGTGTCAATACTAATTAACTTGTTCAAAACTTATTCTCAGAGGGTAATTCACTGGGATGGGACAGGAGAAAATACAATGCAAGGAAACTAAAATTTGATACTCTGGAATGTGGAAAAGAAAATGTTGGAGAAGAAACTATGCAAAGACATCAGGACAAGGTGGGGGATAACAGTGAGTGGCTTCTGCTCGTCCAGGAGTTAGTTTGAGGGTAGGGAGAGGGGCCACCAAGGGTTAATGTACCTCCTTGTTTTATAATTTTTAGCTAAGGCTGGCTCTGGATTGGGGTTTGGGGCACATGCGATGGGGAAATCCTACGGGGAGGAAAGTAGTAATTAATCTTAGTAATAGTCCAGCTCCCCTTGGAGAGGAGTTGAAGGCCTGGGGGCTATTGCTATCCTTAAAAGCAGATGCTGGGAGACAGCAGGCCTGGAGGCTGATAACAGAAATCTGTAGACAGGAAGATCAGAAAGTTTCAGCTGGCTGGTGGCACAGGTGGGAGCCACCTCCTGGGGTGAAATGGGAAGCTGGTGAGACATCAGGACCACCCTGAAAAGGAGAGGATGTGTAAGAGGGAAGGGGTTTTGTTCCTACATTCACAAGACAAAAAAAGCGAGCCCTGTTGCCAGCCGTAGTGAGGAAGGATGTTTCTGTTATCGCGGAGAGCTGGGAAGAGGCTCAGAGCCTGCCGGAGGCCTTCTGCCGTGTTCTGCTTGACCTCCCACTTGACCCGTGGCACCTCGCCTGTGATGGACACCATGAGCCACCACCCCCACCAGGGCTCCACTTGTGAGTGTTGAAGTGTTAGTCCCACAATCCAGCCTACAAGTGGCCAGTAAGATGGGGAGCAATGGGCACAGTGCAAATTCCAACCCCTTTGATAAGTCATCCGTGGTCTGGGGGCTGCCTGATCAAAAGGTGCAGACTGGGATTAAGACCCCAGATAAGTAGAATGAGTGTCTGGGAGAGGCCCATTCAACCCTTTGAGGCAGACTGTTGTAACTGGTGATCTTTATTTAACCCACACAGAGGTAAGGATTCTTTTCTATTTTGGCTCAGTTCAGCGGAAAGCACGCCTCTCTGATGGCCTGGAATATAACTACTGTGCTCGCCAAAGTGAGGTGTTTCCCCAGGCAGTACCAAAGGCTGGCCACTGACCCTCCTTTGGGAGCACAGACTCAGAATACCATAAATGCTTGGCTAGGAAAATATTGGGCTCGTTTATCTGTTCCTCATCTGGGCCACATAAAGAAATGAATCTCTGGGCCCAGATCCTAACTTCCTTTTGTAGACAGTCTATTTGCTGGCAGCTCTGAGGATCTCATCACAGGACACTTTGACAAGGAAAGTATTATCTCAGTGATTCATTATTTAATGCCTTTGTTGCGTGCGAGCATGCGTGTGTGCAAGCTCCATCAGCTCAGTTGTGTCGGACTTTCTGTGACCCCATGGACTGGGTAGCCCACCAGGCTCCTCTGTCCATGGGATTCTCTAGGCAAGAATACTGGAGTGGGTTGCCGTTTCCTCCTCCAGGGGACCTTCCTGACCCAGGGATGGAACCCACTCTACTGAATCTCCAGCGCTGGCAGGCAGATTCTTTACCACTGAGCCACCTAGGAAGCCCCTTTTGTTGCAGATTTACATCCAGATGTAATCTGAGTAAAATAGGTAAACTGAGGAAAGCAAAACATTCCAGGAAGCAGATGTTGTGATTGCCAAATCTGATTGCCAAAACTGTGACAGAAAAAATCTTGATACACAAAACTCCGTTCTTTGAAGCACAGAGAAGGAACACTGACATGAGCCCAAGATGTAATCCTAGAAAATACAGATTTGCATGTATCCAGCATTATTATCAGTGGAAGTGAAAGGGTCCTTTCTCTTTCATAGGCAAAGGAAAGTTTTATCTTTTCATATAAGGACTTCATCCCAGTGAAGAAAATTCTGGAACACTTTTAGTTAAGCTACTGTGTATTTGCTTGTTGTAGAACCAGACATGGAAAAACCCATTTCTCAGATTTATTCACCACTACTACTATTTCTCAGACTTTCCTTGTAAATCTCATTCTATCTAGAAATACATCAACTGATGAAAATAATTGACTCCTCAAATGTTATGGAGAGACCTCTAAGGAAGACTTTTGAAGGAAGAGGCTACCTTAGGCTTAAGATGGAGCAAGTGGGGGTCTGGATTAGAAATTGTGTAGACTGAATAATTATTACTAACTGAGTTATTATAACTGAGTCAATAATGTCAAGTCATTTGCATGCAGTTTATGTGTGATTTGCATTTCTTTCACTGGACACCTGAGAAATGATGTACCTGCTCAGACTTCTGAATTTCCAACAGTTCTAACATGTTGGGCCTCTTTGAGAAGACAACCTCAGAGTGGCATGCTAGTAAACTCTTGCCTAATTAGAAACTAAACGAAGAAATAATACCAGTTAATTTTCTTTACTGAAAAATAAATTTATTTTTTGCCTCTGTTATTCTTTTTTCATTTTGTACATTATTATTACAGATGAAACATACAAAAATAGATTATTGTAAGGAAACTTGGTTTACCCATCACCTCCAGATACCAACAACTCTTCATCAGTCTTGTTTCATATAAACCTCTCCAACTCACCTCTCTTTTTATCTTAAAGCACAGCTCAAAACTCATTTCATTTAACCCTTAAATATTTCAGTATGTACTAGAGCTTTTTAAAACCCAAGTATAGAGCAATGATTTAACCCCAGGAATATAAGAATCTTTAAAAAATACCCTCCTGAAAAAGAAATCTCTCTCCATTAAAAAAAAAAAAAGTCTCTCTATTTTTAGCAGAATATCTCCTCTAAAATGACTTCGGCTAATCTGATTTTGGGCTTCCCCTGTGCTTCAGTGGTAAACAATCCACCGGCAATACAGGAGCTACAGGAGACATGTGTTCGATCCCTGGGTTGGGAAGATCCCCTGGAGGAGGGCATGGCAACCCACTCCAGTATTCTTGCCTGGAGAATCCCACGGATAGTAGGAAACTGGAGGACTGCAGTCCATGGTGTCTCAAAGAGTCAGACATGGCTGAAGTGACTTAGCATGCACCCAATCTGATTTGGGGGGAAAGGGGTTCCTGAAAAAGATTCTACAACTTAAATTTGCCCCTGATCCTAAGTAGTAGGGACTATTGTTTTCTTGAATTATAAATGGAGACTGGCTTGATATTTAAAATGTGTCCCAAGATTAGCAGCTTTGCAGCATGGGGGTAGCACAACGTGTACGTGAAGTCGCTCAGTCGTGTCCGACTCTTTGTGACCCCATGTTCTGTAGCCCACCAGGCTCCTCCATCCACGGGATTTTCCAGGCAAGAATACAGGAGTGGGTTGCCATTTCCTTCTCCAGGAGATCTTCCCGACCCAGGAATTGAACCCAGGCCTCCTGCATTGTAGGCACACACTTTACCATCTGAGTCACCAGGGAAGTCCCAGGGCATGCCTTAATCCTTTAATGAAAAACACATCTTTATTTGAGATACTGGAATTTGATATGTTTCTATTATATTTGTACTTTACAACTGTCTACTCTTCTAACAGAAACCTGGAAGTTTGCATGTTCCTGGCAGCCACGTTGCCCTGTAAAACATGAAATAAACAAAATCTCTTTGATGAGTGACCCTTAGTGTCATAACTGGTGGGAAAAGTGTAATGAAAGGAACTGGCAAAAGCCATGAGAGTTCTATGGAACAAATGCTACCAAAATAGAACCACATACTTCTGCTGCTGCTGCTGCTAAGTCGCTTCAGTCGTGTCCGACTCTGTGCAACCCAGTAGACGTCAGCGCACCAGGCTCCACCATCCCTGGGATTCTCCAGGCAAGAACACTGGAGTGGGTTGCCATTTCCTTCTCCAATGTGTGAAAGTGAAAATTGAAAGTGAAGTCTCTCAGTCGTGTCCGACTAGTAGCGACCCCGTGGACTGCAGCCTACCAGGCTCCTCTGTCCATGGGATTTTCTAGGCAAGAGTACTGGAGTGGCTTGCCATTGCCTTCTCCGAACATACTTCTGCTAGGTGACAGTCAAAATAAACGCGTTGCTTGATATATTTCTTAGGAAAACCAAGCTGAGGTTCCTACGTCAAGCTTTGCTCAGTTCACGTTATTGGAATTGCACTTAAAGAAATGCCCAAGGTTACAAACCTAAGCCAGTGTTTTGCTTAGTCCTTCAGCGGCACATGGACCACAGTTTCCTCCCATTTATATTTGGAAATCAACACAGCAGCCCAACATGGGCATCTCCATGGTAAATAAAAAGACATCACATTTCTCTTTCCCCAGGCCAGCTGCTTTTCCAGCTCCTCTTCCTGTGCTCAGGAAAATGACCCAGGATCTCCTGTGAGAACGTGTGTGATTCAAACTCTGCCAGGAAAGCATGAAGCAGTTCACCTTACACTCCAATATGGGTTGGGTGAATCGCAGGGCTGATCAAAAAGCTAACAGGCTAGATAGAATACTGAATAGAACCACAAGGAAATCCATTCCTAAGTGGGTTTCACTTGGCATCCCTGCGTCCTGTGCTGGGTTTCAGATCTCTGTTTAGCTCCCCTCTTAATACAGCTCAGTTGATTTTTTTTTTTAAGTTAATTTAAAAAGCAGTAAGAACATGTAAAAAACCCAGAAAACAAGTGGGACAGTCACAGCTTCCTCTCGCAAAGATGGTTATCAGCCCTGTCAGGCATCTCCAGTCTTACTCCTGGGAACACGCCTCCGTTTAGATAGTGGCTGAGGATTAATTGGCAAGGAGCTGTCTCCTGATATTGAGTTTCTTCCTTCCCTAGCTGACAAGCAAACACCACTCCACCCCCCACCCCCCCCACCGGTTTGGTTTACTGTGATATTCTGGTGCTTAAGAGTGGTTCCGAAATAGCCCCAGCAGACCTGCCTTCCTCCACATTGTCCTGTGCCTACTGGCTGGTTCCCAGAGACTAGAATATGGTTAGAAAGAAAAACAATGGCCCTCAGTGCCACGGTGTAGAATGGCAATGGGAGGAAGTGACAGAGACACAGGAAACAGGGAGAGAGGTTTTCTTACACAAACAAGCCCCAGGAGGGAGGAACAGACTAGGAAAAAACAAAGGTAGAACAGGAGAAAGCAGCCACCGGCCCGGGGAGAATGTGGTCAAGGGCAGGGTCCCCCCGAGCAGTGGGACCAGGGATCTGTGGCACTTCAAGTCGGTGACCAAGCCTTCAGGGGTTCCTAAGGCCTGAGGTGAGCAGAGAGGCCAAGAAGGAAATCCAAGAACGTGCTAACCCCCAGGATTCGGAGTCTCTGTGAAGCGCTCATCCCGTCCCTGTGGGGGTGTGTGTGCTAAGTCATTTCAGTCTTGTCGGACTCTGTGCGACCCCATGGACTGCAGTCTGCCAGGCTTCTCTGTCCATGGGATTCTCCAGGCAAGAATACTGGACTGGGTTGTCACACCCTTCTCCAGGGGATCTTTCCAACCCAGGGATGGAACCCGCGTCTCCTGCGGCTCCTGCACTGCAGGCGGATTCTTTACTGCTGAGCCACTGGGGAAGCCCTGTCCCAGTGGGAGTCAGGAGCAGACTGCCTCTTATTTCGGCCTCCCCGTGTGTATGTGTGCGTGTGCTGTTTCTTCAGTCGTGTCCGACTCTTTGCGACCCTATGGACTCTAGCCGGTCAGGCTCCTTTGTCCATGGGATTCTCCAGGCAAGAATACTGGACTGGGTTGCCATGCCCTCCTCCAGAGGATCTTCCCAACCCAGGGATAGAACCCTCGTCTCTTCTTTCTCCTGCATTGGCAGGTGGGTTCTTTACCACTATTGCCACCTGGAAAACCTCCCCAGGTAGCAGCAGGAAACAAGCACTGCCCAGTGACAGCTCCTATCCCGAGTCGACACTGATCTCAGGATTGCTTGCTCAGTGGTTCTCTTCTTGCACAAAATGGAATCTGTAGCCTCTCTAACTAACTGATGTGGCGCCCCTGCTCCACCCTTCCTGCTTCAGGAGCTGGTTTCTCGGGGATGGATGCCTCTGTGGCTCCTGCATCTGCATTCCCATAACTTCTCCCAGAGGCTCCACGCTCTTCTCATTGCTTCTTATTTGCTCACCTCGGTGGTCCATGACCTCAGCACAGGCCTGTACTTAGTAGGTGCTCATGAAAGTCTTGCTGACATGAAGTGGCCTTTCCTGACAGCATTCTTGCTTCCAGGTAGAACCTTTCTGTCCTTGGGCTTCTGATGTTGGCCCCTCCCAGGTGACCTCTCTTGGCCACTGGCAACATTCACGTACTTTTTCATCCAGAAAGGGCCCAGGGAGTATTCTGAGAGAGCAATAGGGAACTCTTCTGCCTACTCCCTGTTGGGGGCTAGCATGTTAAAAGTAAGACCACTGTCTAGAGATGGCTGACATCTGTAATACTCCTGGTATTAATATTCCAGGAATATTCCTGGTATTCCTGGTAGTAGTCTTGAAAGGTTTCCCCCTTCACCCATCCCCAGGGGGAATGATCCATGCAGGGGCAGCTCCAAGGGCAGCTGGAGGGGTGGTGATGACTTGAGCTGCCCTACAGTCTCTGCCGCCCTCTCTCCGAAGCCTCTGTGCATTGTGAATAAGGCAATGCATTTTTATATGCACCATTTTCTTGTATGACTATTGCTGTTTTCAGGATGTAGTATCAATAAAAACATTTTACTGATCTAAGCTGGCATTTCCCAAAAGGTAGCTGGGATTTTAAAAGGTGCTCTTGGGATGAAAGGGAGGACCAGCTGAGCCCAGAGGACATAGTTGAGAACAAATGTACTGTATTCCCTTACAGAGGGTTTCGCTTTGTGCATAATCCCTTCTCAATCTCTGATGTCTCATTTAGCACAAAGTTTAATATTGCTCCCTTCATATTTTGTGATTTCCCTTAATTTTGCACACATATTGAATGACATTTACATGTCCATTTAAGTTTGTGTGGTGAGGTGACGGAGCCAGCAGATGATGAGAGACCTGTCTCGTCTTCTGCTGTCCTCCCCATGGGCCCTTGAGGAGGAAGCAGAATTCTAGAGGTGACCTCAGTAAATGGCAGCCAGGTGGTCCATGGTGTAGCAGGAAGGAGTTTTTGGCTCAAGGACAAGTAGCTAACTGGATGACTTGAAGGCAGATGTGAGAGAGACGTGATCTCAGGGTGGATGGAAAAAAGAAATTAATTGTGATTAGTTGGAATCACAAATTAATTGTGATTAGTTGTTTAATGTATTGTTATAAACTCTCCTCATTAAATTATAAATGCTACATGGGTAGGTCGAGAGTTATATTCAATAAATATTTGTTCAGCAGGTGAATAAATACATTTATTACACTATTGATTTAATGTCTGTCCAACTCTTTGCGACCCCATAGGGTGTATCCCACTAGGCTCCTCCATCCATGGGATTTTCTAGGTAAGAATAGTGAAGTGGGTAGCCATTTCCTTCTCCAGGGGATCTTCCTGACCCAGAGATCAAACCCAGGTCTCCTGCATTGCAGGCAGACTCTTTACTGTCTGAGCCACCCAGAAAGGGAAGCCCATTGATTTAATAGTTACTTATTTATTTGTTCATTAAATCATTAAAAAAAAAAAACCACACACAGAAACACACTGACTTTCATTTGGGGGCTGAGCATTAGATACTAAGAATAATGTAGAGCAAATAAGCAAATGAAGCCATTCCATTTGGATGTGCTTCACTGCTATAGTTCCCCAAACTCATAGAGCTTGCCCACAGATTCAGTCCTGTAAAAATGGCTTTTATTTATCCTTCTGGTCACCAGCCCCATGGTTACTGGAGTTATTGACAACTTCCTTGTTTCTCCCAGTTGGAATTATCTCACCCCTTCATCTTTCCAAGGGCTTCCCTGGTTGCTCAGATGGTAAAGTGTCTGCCCGCAATGTGGGAGACCTGGGGTTCAATCCCTGGGTTGGGAAGATCCCCTGGAGAAGGAAATGGCAACCCATTCCAGTATTCTTGCCTGGAAAATCCCATGGACAGAGGAGCTGGGTAGGCTACTGTCCATGCGGTCTCAAAGAGTTGGACACAACTGAGCGACTTCACTTTCACTTTCATTTTTCCAAAGGATATTGAGGATTCTTAGTAACTAGTTTTCTTTCAAACTCCCAGAGCATGAACAACCATGCTAGTTGTTGGATTAAGGTGAATTTCTAAAGTTAGAACCCCTCTTGACATCTGTGAAGGTGGGGAGGAGGTGGACAACAGACAAGCTTAGATTTGACTGTAAGATAATAGACACAGCACTGGTTTCTAACTGTTCTGGGCCTTGGGCAAAGACTCACAGGATGGGGATTCAGAAACCAAAAAGAAATTTGAAAACAACCTGCAAGTTTTTCTCATTTTGTAAATACAGATAGAAGACAGGGCAGGATTTAGCTTCTATTTTTAGCTCTGCTGTTCCTTATTTGGTTGTTTTTAGGCAATTCCACCTAACATCTTCTTAGCTTTATCCTATGTACTTTATCTATGAAGTTTCTTTACAAGATTATAGCGAGGGAAGAACAGACAAGTTTTAAGCACCACAGAAATGCAATGCCTCTGGAGATTCAGTTTTGTACCACCTGTGAAGTGGTTTCAGCTAAAGCAAATCAAGACTATTTATTTGAATTAGATAATGTACATAAAATTCTTAGTACAGTCCCAGGCCTATCATTGAGTGCTCAGTAAATGTTTGCTATTAGTACTATTATTTTCTTTCCCATTCTGAAAATTATAACATTTCAGAGCCCTACCAACTAACGTGAAAATAAATCTATTGATTTATACTGAAAATTCAATATGTGCATGGAATATCTTTCTTTTGATTAATGCAGCAAGTTCAAGAGCAATATTTTCACACTGAAGGTGTAAAATCTATGCATTGAAAAGTGGAATTAATTCCAAAGAGCAAATTGCTTTTATTTCATCCCTCAGTGAGTTCTTATCTTTCTTTATCTACATTACCTAAAGTATCTTGGGTGAAAACTTTGTTTTGAAGCATCAGACTTAAATTATGTTCTGTGACTCCAATGGTTTTGGCATAATTGCTGCACATATTTCTAATCCATTTCCAGTGTTCTTGCCTGGAGAATCCCAGGGATGGGGGAGCCTGGTGGGCTTCCGTCTATGGGGTCACACAGAGTCGGACACGACTGAAGCGACTTAGCAGCAGCAGCAGCAGGGATAGATAATCATAATACTCTCTGCTTATCCATACCATTTAAATTACTAGAGTGCAAAAGCACTTGCCAAATAGTTGGAGCTGCAAAGAACAAACTTCTTATTAAAAAAAAAAAAAAACCTACTTTAAAAAAAGGATTGCCTCAATTTTTTAATCTAACAGCACAAGCTGCTGAAGAGGAATATTTATTCTTTAAGTGGGAACATGGAAAGACCATGTGAATGTACAGCTTTAAAATTAATTCTAAAGGAAAATTTAAATATCTCAGACCACTGTGGCCCATTCTGTAAACTTCCTCCCCAGTTTGTGCTTCTCCTTTTCTTCTGCCATGGCTGATGTTTCCTTCAGAGTTTCACTATATTCACAATGCTTCTAATTGGGTATTTGACTTCAATTGGATTTTAATTAAAATAGATCAAAACTGGAATGAGATGCCTTGTGTGAGAGAGACCTTCATCACTGGATTGGATTGTCAAATCCTGTATGACTATATGGTAAGGATGCTGAAGAGAACATCCTTCGGGAGTTGGCCTATGTGGTGAATAGAATCTTTTCAGATTCCTGGGATTTTGCTCTATAGATCTAAGTTAACACAGTCATATTTATTTATTTGCTTTCATTGTCTACCTATTCCATTTATATGAGATATTTGGCATTTGTACTTAATTTTATGCTGCATGTTCTTTTTCTATTTATGCAACTACATACTAGATTTTGGACTTCCCTGATGGCTTAGCCATAAAGAATCCTCCTGCAATGCAGGAGTCACAGGAGACATGGGTTCGATCCCTGGATGGGGAAGATCCCATGGAGGAGGGCATGGCAACCCACTCTAATATTCTTGCCTGGAGAATCCCATGGACAGAGGAGCCTGGCTGGCTACAGTCCATAGGGTTGCAAGGAGTTGGCCATGACTGGAGTGACTTAGCATGCATGCACACATACTTGATTTTAAAACCACTTGAGAATTGTTGGCAATGCCTTAAACAGTTGTCACAAAGAGCCAATCCCAAGAATATTTTGGGGTGGTGGGTCCTCCCTAGGCGAATCCGAAGTATGGATTCTAGAAAGTCGGTCCTGGGGGCTGGATTAAAGGAGGCACAAAGGGGACAGAGGTATTATGAGAATGATTTAGATTGCAATTTAGGAAGCGAAAAGCTAAAGTAGTGAGATTTGTAAAGATAATCAAGTGTTTTCTCAAGGGAAATAGGGGAAGATCCCAGGGGGTGGTTAGCAGGGCTGTATTTGCTCAGTGCAGCCTTGTTCGTGACAGAAAATGGATTAGAGTCTGAATCGCCTAGTAGTGTTGTTCTGCTACTGTTTTCTCTTCTTCTCACTGCTACTGTTTCATTGACGTTCTCTCTCTTTTTCTTGGGTATGTTCGGTTCATGTATATAATCCTGCTTTTATTCTCCCAGAGCCTCTAAACTTGCATGCCTTGTGAAATTTGGTTCTGGGTGACTGAGCAAATGCTCAACCACCTGCTCTGATGTTCCAGAGTGGGAGGAGAAGTAGTAGTGGCCATTGGCTGAATTTTTTTTTCTGTTTTAATTGGAGGAAAACTGCTTTGTGATGTTGTGATGGTTTCTGCCATACAACAATGCGGATCAGCCATAATGATACACGTGCCACCTCTCTCTCGATCATCTCTCCCCTCCTACCAACCCATTCCTCTAGATCATCACAGATTGCCTGCGGGGCTCCCTTTGTGAATGTCTTTTTCCAGCATTTCAGAAAGACACGGGTGGCAGTGAGGAGCCATGAATCAAGTCTTTAGGTAAGTGAGAGAAGGATTAATGGAGAAACTTGATGGTGTTGGAGGTTTACTAGACTAATTATGGTGGTCATTTCATAATCCATACAAATATTGAGTCATTGCATTAAATGCCTGAAAATAATATAAGGTTATATGTCAGCTATATCTAAACAGAAAAAAAATAAAGAAACTCAGACCCTAAACTACAAAACCATAACATTTTGGAACCAGCAGATACCTTAGAGATTAATCTTTCTCATTGGTTCTCTACCCTGACTGTACATTAGAACCATTTTAGTGGCCTTAAAAAACAGTACTAGTATTAGGACTTCATCCCAATATATTAATTCCCTTTATTTTTCTGACACACACACAAAAGGTGAAGCCTGCAGGTTCTGTTAATTGCAACAGGTTGCAGAGTAAGTGGTGGCAAAGTGGGGCCAGCACCACCAGCATCAGGGCCGTGTACTCCCAGCAGAAATCACTTTTTTTAGAAAGTCCTACGTATTTCTCTCTTCCATCTCATTGTTTAAAGTTCTGGGGGGTTCCAATAAAAATAAAAGAAAAAAAAAAGTTCTGGGGGGGAAATGGTGATCCTCCATTTTTTCCCCACCTCATTTCTTCACCTCAGCAGTCACCAAACACCAACTACATCTTTGAAGGATTCCTCTCTCAAAATAACTTGGAAACTCCAGACAGAAAAACTTCTCTTTTGTTTATTTAAAGGGGCCCTAATGGAAACCCACTCCAGTATTCTTGCTTGGGAAATCCCATGGACAGAGGAACCTAGTGGGCTATAGTCCATGGGGGTCAGAAGAGTTGGACACGACTTAATGACTAAACCACCACTGCCTGATCAGGGACACTTGCGATAAACCAAGATCATGTGGAGTTGGTAAAGCTCCCCATAAGGCACATGTGTCTTGAGAGCACACTGACCATTTGAGGGGTTCTCAAGGATAAGAACCCTGATTGGAATGGATTCAATGCAAGGAAGGCATTCCAATCTCCCCCCCACCCTCCCTGAATTCCATCCAATAAGCTGCAGTCTGGTTAAGTGGGTCACCCGAGAGGCTCCCAGGTGGCCAGCCAACCTCAGGAGGAGACACTGGCCCTCTGACCTGAGGGCAGCGTTTCCCATTACAGAAGAGAAACAAGGCTCCAAGGCTGGCAAGGGGGCACTGTTGTTGGAAAGTGCCTGACTTATACAAACCAGAGCAAAAACTCAAAGGCTTCCAGTCTCCCCCATCCCCTCCCCACCACGTTTCTTTTCAAAAAGCAACAAATTCTGGCTGGTTATCACTTATGCTCCACCCCATTCTTCTAAGTCAGCTTTTTGTGCAGGAAAATAGAGAACTATTTTCATGGCCTTATCAGCGTCCCAGGAAAGGGGAAAAGAGGTCTGGCTGGCTATCTGTGCCTGCCTGGGGACAATGAGACGCTGAAAGTGGGCTCCAAAGGTGAGGGGCTGCCACTGCAGACCCCGCAGAGTGTCTGCAAGGACCAGGGAAGGAGGTGGTGGGGGGGAGGGGCTCTGCTCAGCCTACTGAAAACATAATAGCTCCTGGGGTGGGCTGCTGCAAACAGGAAGGGTGTGGGCAGGATCTGAGTGCAGCTGCCATTCTGCTCATGCCGCCCATTCCCACAGCCTTTGATCAGCAGGCAAATGGCATTTTGTGCCCTGAGATAAATGCCTGGTCAGAGGGTGTGGGTGGCTATGGAAGGGGATAAGGATTAAAGATGAAGGTGGCTTAGAGCCTGCCTCAAGGATATGTGTTTCAAGTCTGGGATCAAGGAGGTGCTAGGTGCAAGGACACAGAAAGGTTTCCCATGGATGCGTTCATTTATTTACTCATTCATCAGACGTTTGTTCTGCACCCAGTAAGTTCAAGGCTCTGTGCTAGACACTGTAGGGAATACAGTGGTGAGTAATACACAAACCGTTTCTAGTCTAATATCAAAAAGCCTAAGCATAGGGAGGTTATTTGGGATGCCAGAAATCACAGGGTGGAGGGTGGTGGAGTAGCGAGAGGTGGAGGACTCTTTCAGTCTATGTACATTCTCCCCCACCGTAACCTCAGACACTTGCCCTCTCCACTTCCAGCCCTCCCCACCTTAGGATGTGTGCCCTGCAGTTGAAAATCACTGTGAAGGAGGAACACTCTGCACATGTGAACCGGGTGGAGGCAGATCAGTAAAAACAAGGGAAACTGCTGTTTGGTCTAATGGGGAAGCTGAGGCTTCTACAAAAACAAATAAACAGACAATAGCAGACAAAACCTTCAATTACACAGTAAAGAGTGTTATTGCTGTGAAGGAGATGGCAGTCTTAAGCGGTGAGAAGGAAGAGAAGTGGTCCCTTCCAGCCTGGATGGAATGATGGATAATGGTGATGATGGGGGGTGGGGGTGGTAAAGAAGAGTTTCGTGGAAGGATGATTCCTAGAGGAGGTCTTGAAGAGTGGTGAAGTGACAAGGGTGCCTGGAAGGATGGGAAAGTAGAAAGAACATTTTGGGGGCAAATGAAATATCAATTTGAGGGTCAGGGGTGAAGACGTGTAGTATAAAGTGGCTCCCCTTGGCCGAGAATGGTTATGTGTACTCCAAGAGAGAGAACACTGGAAAGTAAGAATGGAGTCGTTCTCTGGAGTGCTTTAAAAGCAGACTAAGAACTTTAAACCTCTGATCAGGCCACAGTGAGTAGGGATTTTTATCCTCTCACCCATCCCTATGAAGCCTAGACTTTTCCGCAGCCTAAAGGAAGTCCCCCAGATCTGTGATATAAAGCCTTAGCTCTGAGCCACCACAAAATGTGAGGACCACACACAAAAACAGTTCAGTAAATGCTCTAAATCTTTCCTGAAAATCTAGGCCAAGGCCTCTTACCATTCATTGACTGATTTCACAAAGTAAATATCTCAAAAGTGTCTTCTATTAATTCATAATTTATAATGAAAATTAATTTATAATGCATAATTAAGATAAAAGCAAAAATTCTCTTAAATTTATAATTCAATAATGTTCTGGCATTGTTCTAGGCCTTGGGGGATATCACGTTGAACGAAAAATCCTGCCCCCAAGGAAATAGCATTCTAATTGGAGAAAAGTAGCCAAAAAACATAAGTGGCAAGTGATGTTTTGAAAGGAAGAAGAGTGCCAGGTTAAGATATCAGATACAGAGATGGCGGTAGTGGGTTAGTCTGTGTAGGGTAGTCAGGGCGAAGCCGCTCTGATAACTGAGAGGGTAGGAACATGACTGAAGTAAGGGAAAAGCATTCCAGGAAAAGGGGATTTGGTTCATCCTATAATGACTGCAGGGCTTCCCAGGTAGCGCCAGTGGTAAAGAACCCACCTGCCAAAGCAGGAGACATAAGAGATGCAGGTTCAATCCCTGGGTTGGAAAGATCCCCTGGAGAAGGGCATTGCAATCCGCTCCAGTATTCCTGCCTGGAGAATCCTGTGGACAGAGGAGCCTGGAGGGCTACAGTCCATAGGGTTGCAAAGAATCGAACACAACTAAGCAACTAACACTTTCTGTCTCACTCCTTGCAACCTCAGTGCGTGAGTGCGAAGTTGCTTCAGTCGTGTCCGACTCTTTGAGATGCTATGGACTGTAGCCCTCCAGGCGCCTCTGTCTATGGGATTCTCCAGGCAAGAATACTGGAGTGGTAGCCATTCCCTTTTCTAGGGTATCTTCCTGATCCAGGGACCACACCTCTGTCTCCTGCATTGCAGGCAGATTCTTTACTGTCTGAGCCTCCAGGGAAGCCAAGGAGGGACCTTAACCAATTCACTAGTGATGGATACATACAACTCCCTTAGGGGGGTAAGCAGACAGGTAAGGGAAAGCCCATGCTGTATGCTTGAATGGAAAACCATCACACGGTCTTTTTGAGCTTTGTCCCTTGGTGGCCAGTCCTTTGCAGTTCAGTGTTGTGCAGTGGTTTGATATGATTTCAAATCCGCTTGTTAGTGACAAAAGTGAGACTGTTTATAACAGTAAATGTGTTTTCAGAATGAAGTTATTCTTTTGATAGAAAAGTGAAATAGTGTGTCCGGATGTCATCATCCATGTCTGTGGTTGCTGATAAGCACTTGGTAGCCCAGCGCCTCAGGGTGCTACTGGGGGCTTATCAATAAGAACATAAAGAAGCAGCTCTGGCTAGGGGACTGGTTTAGAAATATCCAGAGTTTGTGAGAACAATCTGCGAATGTTCGGTCTGGGCAAGGCCACACTTCACTGATCTAAATAGATCTAGTAAGACCTTGGGGAATTGGCTTCTGCCTTGGTAAAGGTTTCTCCTTGACCAGTAGTGGGAAAAGCCACACAGTGGCCCCAAGAAGTTCATCTAGCTGACAAATATCCCAGTTGCCTAGCAACATGCTCTAGCCAAAAGGGACTTACATTTTCCCCAGCTCATCTGAGGGTACACCTCAAGCTAAATTTGGACATTATTCCTTCATCTCCCCTTGCATGAAACAATTGCATAATTTCAGGGGTGCCCAAACTCCGGTATCTAATACCTGATGACTGAGGTGGAGCTGATGTAGTAATAATAGAAATAAAGTGCACAATAAATGTAATGTGCTTGAATCATCCTGAAACCACCCCCCATGCCGATATGTAGAAAAACTGTCTTCCACAAAACCAGTCCCTGGTGCCAAAAAGACTGGGGACTACAGGTGAAATTAATCTATCATTGGTTTGGAGTATGTTATTTCTTTACTGGCTTATTAGGAGACACTATCCTACTGTCTTGTGAAATTTTGATAATCCCCAGAGTGAATCTGGGCCTTCCCTTGTGGCTCAGACAGTAAAGAATCCTCCTGCAATGCAGGAGACCTTGGTTCGATCCCTGGGTGGGGAAGATCCCCTGGAGAAGGGAATGGCAACCCACTCCAGGGTTCCTGTCTAGAGAATCCCATGGACAGAGGAGCCTGGCGGGCTACACAGTCCAGGGGGTTGAAAAGAGGTAGACTTGACTGAGCGACTTAACACTTTCACTTAAAATACTGGCAATGACAACTCAATCTCTGAGCATGATTTGCTGCTCCTCCAAACAAAACACTCAGTATAGCCTTCTTTTAGGATGGAGGCAAACAAAATTTACCCAAAATATCTTCATAGGCCCTGATTTTGGTGAGTAATCCTGGATTAGGAAAATGTTGTGGTTTAGAATTCTTCTATGGCACTGACGGTGGTTTTGGAAGGAGACTGTGAAATTTTAAAAGGGTGTTGAATTGTTAGGGATAAAGAAGGTCTTCCTATAAATCAGTTCCTCATTACATCTAAAATAGGTTTCTCCTTTGAGGTGTAAAGGAGGATCCCATCTTTGTTGCCTGCTTCAGAGCCAACAACCCATCAGTAAACAACTCACAAATGTCAAAGAGTTTTCTTTGGCAGATGAAATCCCCTGTTGAAATACTATGAAACTTGGTATTTCTCTCCCTGCCCTGAAATTGCCTGTGCTTTCCCAAACCTATGTAAATATAGCTGGAAAAGTTAAAAAAAACATGTGCGTGGAAAAATTAGTAAGTTGAATGAGTCTCGTGTCTTGGTATACACTATGCTCCTAAAAATGAGAAAGTTGAACCATAGCTATACTCATTTCCTAAGGGTTAAAAAAATTTTTTTAATCATAATTTTTAAAGAAAAATTTGGACATAGTTCGAGAACTATTGCCAATATTAATTAAGGTTGAGAATGACTCTTCTTAAAACTAGTATCAGTCTTTTAAAATACATATATTATTTATTTGACCTCACCACACAGCTTGTGGGATCTTAGTTCCCCAACCAAGGGAAACTAAGGGAAATCAACATTAATTCATCAGGTCCCCAGTAGTGAAAGCACCAAGTCCTAACCATTGAACCACAGAGAGTTCCCTTAAAAATATTTTTATTTTAGTAAAATAATAAGGGAAATGTAACTTTAAAAAGAATATCAGAACTTTCTCTATTCTTTCCTTCTTTCTTTGTGATGACATTTCTTTAAATGTGATAGTACCTGGAAGACCTCTTTTTAAGGAGATGATATCTGTTTGAAAGCACTTTCCTGGGCTGCTCTGGCAGGGGGTATTCATTTTTTGGCCCCTGGGAGATCTTAACCATGTATATATGTATCAGGACCTCTGAAATAGCAAATGTCAAGAATAAATGAATTGTTCAACTACATCAAATGTATCAAAGAGTGAGTTTTAGAGAAGGAAACCTATTCTAAGAGATTTAATTTTGTTCTGTACTTGCTGTTGTTCAGTCTCTAAGTTGTATCTGACTTTTTGTGACCCCATGGACTGCAGCACACACTTGGCTCTCCTGTCCTTCAGTGTCTCCCAGAGTTTGCTCAAATCCATATCCACTGAGTTGGTGATGCCATCCAACCATCTCAGCTTCTGTTGCTCCCTTCTCCTCCCACCTTCAATCTTTCCCAGCATCAGAGTCTTTTCCAATGAGTCAGCTCTTCATATCAGATGGCCAGAGTATTGGAGCTTCAGTTTAAGCGTCAGTCCTTCCAATGAATATTTAGGGTTGATTTCCTTTAGACCAGTTTGATCTCCTTGCTGTCCAAGGGACTTCTGCAGCAAGAGTCTTCTGCAGCACAATTTGAAAGTATCAGTTCTTTGGTGTTCAGCCTTCTTTATGGTCCAACTCTCACATCCATACATGACAACTGAAAAATCATAGTTTTGACTCTATGAACCTTTGCTGGCAAAGTAATGTCTCTGCTTTTGAATATGCCGTCTAGGTTTGTCACAGCTTTTCTTCCAAGGAGCAAGTGTCTTTTACTTTCATGGCTGCAGTCACTGTCTGCAGTGATTTTGGAGCCCAAGAAAGTAAAATCTGCTTTTCCCCATCTGTTTGCCATGGAGTAATGGGAATGGATACCATGATCTCAGTTTTTTGAATGTTGAGTTTTAAGCCAGATTTTTCATTCTTGGAAAAGGAGGGTTCTTGGAAGCTTGTACATCTGAAAGACCAGAAAATGTGTCTGCATTTGAGATATTAAGTAAGGCAAGAATACTGGAATGGGTAGCCATTCCTTTCTCCAGGAAATCATCCCAACCCAGGGGTTGAACCTGGGTCTCCTGCATTGCAGACACATTCTTTACTGTCTGAGCCAGCTGGGAAGCCTGGAAAATGATCTGGGACTGAGGTAATGGTCTCTTTGTCCCTTTACAGAATTAAAGATCCTAGACCCTGAACTCCGGCCTATGTGAGGGACCTAGGTTCTGCTCAGACTTGAGGAGCTGTCTGTTGGAATATAGGAACCCTGGAGTGACCCCGTGAACCACTGGTGTCTTGGCTTGAGCCCAGAGGCCAGCTGGTGGGACTAATGAGGGCCAGGGGAGCGAGGGGACTCCTCCCATCTGCTCTAAGAGTAGTGCTTTGGAAAGGGCTGCTTTTGAATAGCTTGCCTGACCTATGGAAAACCTAGAAGCTGTGCTACTGAACCAATTTCCCTGTATGGGCTTTTTCTTAATTTCTGGGGCCGGTCCAGGATAAATCAGGTATTTCAGACATGGATAAAATCCATTTGACCCCCAGTTGCAACAGGGGACAAAAGACCCCTTAGGTATAGGATATCTTTCTTCAGCTACTTCTTAAGTATGATAAATCAGGTCAGTAAAGTAACCTTTTTGAGCTTCTACAGTAGCTCTCTAGTGAGCAGCAATTTTTCCCTCCAAGTGGTCTAGTGGTACTGTGAGGGTTAAATGAGATACCTGTCATCATTCCTAGCATGCTGTGTCAGATACACAACAGTTCCCTGCCCCCACCCCCACTCCCAAGTCTACAATTAGGGCATGAATACTGGCTCAGGGGTTCTGGCTATGGAGCAATAGGCTTCCCTGAGACCCACCAGACAGGTAAACACATGTTATTCACTATTTCAATTTGTTGTGAAATCAGACGAAATTCCACTTTTTTAAGACCAATGTTCATTCATTCAACATGAATGTCTGCTAGGCTTTGCTAAGTTCTGGAGCTATCAGTGAAATACAGTGCCCATCTTAAAGCAGTTCTGAGTTTCGGGGAAAACCCAGCACATAACAGACAAGGAGGGCTCCAAGGATTTTGTTGTTGTTCAGTCGCCAGATTGTGTCCGACTCGTTGCGACCCCATGGACAGCAGCGTGCCAGGTTTCTCTGTCTCTCACCATCTCCCTGAGTTTGCCCAAGTTCAAGTCCAATGAATCAGTGATGCCACGCAGCCATCTCATCCTCTATCTCCCTCTTTCCCCTCTGTCTTCAATCTTTCCCAGCATCAGGGTCTTTTCCAATGAGTCAGCTGTGCACATCAGGTGGCCAAAGTATTAGAGCTTCAGCTTTAGCATCAGTCCTTCCAAAGAGTATTCAGGGTTGATTTCCTTTAGGATTAACTGGTTTGATCTACTTGCTTTCCCAAGGGACTCTCAGGAGTCTTCTCCAGCACCACAGTTCGAAAGCATCAATTCTTCTGTGCTCTGTCTTATTTATTGTCCAGCTCTCACATCCATACATGACTACTGGAAAGACCATAACTTTGACTATACAGACCTTTGTTGGCAAAGTGATGTCTTTGCTTTATAACACACTGTTTAAGTTTGTACTTGGAGTCAATCAGACAAGAAGGATGAGGGTGGAAAAGGCTTCGGGGTGGGGATCATTTTTAATAAGGACACTGGATAATTCAAATGGACGTGCCTACCAGAACATACTTAAAAACAGCACTGTTCTTAAATACATTCAGCCCAGAAGACTTCATTTTTGTGAGTAACATGGCTCTCTAATAGTTAACTGTAAAAAATAAACTGACTTTATTGCCCTGCATCTGTGCTACTATGCTCTCCAACATTTTTTTTGGGGGGGGGGTAATCTTCAATCCTATTTACCAAGAAAATCACCCTTTCTCCCATGCCTTTTCCAATCATCATATTAAAAACAAACAAAAAACCAAGCACCCAGATAATTAAATCCACTTAGCTTCCCCAGAGACATAGACCTCCATGAGTCTGTCCTCTAAGCTGCCAGGATTGCGCTGAGGTCTCTAGTGCTTCAAACAAATGTGTGTTGAAGACACATTGTCAGTGTCCAGTGCTCACTCAGATGGATTCGGTTTGAACAGGGAATAAGAATCAGGTGGGTACTATGGGCACTGGGTCATATGGAGTATACTTTTGAGTTTTGCTCCTGTAATGACTTATGGGTTCAAGTTGTGTTTATATAACACTATGACAAACAAATTGAAAAGTGAAAAAAATTCAACAAACTAGCTGATTGTTTTATCTTCTTGTCACACCAATAATTTACTTTCTAACTTCAACAGAATGAGTATTTGGGTGGATAGCAGGTACAGATTTGACTTAAATTTTCCATCTGGTGTGGGTTATTTTGTGACGGCTTAACTCTGTGAAGAAAAGTTTTATAAGAAACCAGTGTGTATATTGCACAAGGCTTGGCATTTACTTTTACCAAAACTTAAAATTCCACGTACAGAGAGAGAGACGTGCCCGACCACGCCATACCCTGGTTTATTATACTTTAATTGCCCTTTTGGTCAGAGATGGGATTGCTGATGTAGCAGCATTGATGTTCACTGTTTTGTTTTGTCATAGTGTCTGGAAGAAGGTTAAGTAATATATTCCTGTAAGGTAGCCAATTGCTGGCTTCTCTTTTTAAGAGAATTTTTTTCTCACTGAAATGGCCTGTGAGATACAGATGGCTAAGTATTCTGAGATGCATGGTGTCTCACACATCTTAACCAATTAGAAAGGGCTGTAGAGAATTACATGGAATTAATCCCATCCAGAAGGTCTAGGGACAGTCTCAACTACTCAAACTCTAGTTACTTGGTTTACAATGTCACAAGAGCCCTTGATGGGATTAAAGCTGGGTATCTTCTGGCAGTTTGTCTATTATTTCTTGTGAACAGAGTGTGTGTGTGTGTGTGTGTATGTGTGTGTCTACAACTGTGTCAGTATTTGTCAGGGGTTAACCTTAAGCTCTCACATTCATTTATTCAATCTGCCAAGCTAAGAGGTCCTTTGAAAATAGCCACTTCTTTTACATTTATAAAGACTATGCCATTTAGTTGACTTCTCTTGACTTTTTCGAGTGTTTATTTTGAATTTTCATTTTATACAGGAAATAGACATAATCACCAATAAATTTAACTTTAATAACTTAGACCCTGGGAGCCTTTCTTGGTTGGCAAAATACTCCCTGCATGCTGCAAATCCTCCTTATAGGATATCCTATTTCTTATCTGGAGTTGAAAGTCAGGATTAATCCACATGATTAAGAAAATCTTTCTAATAGATACCCTGCATCCTTTTTAAAATTAAACTCTGCTTGGAAGTTTCTTTCTTTTCTTACTAAAATCACAAACTCAATGATAAAAGTAAAAGTAGATCACAGGAATTTTAGTGTTTTCTATAGGTATTTTTAAAACTCAAAGATGATGTGGTCCTGCTCATTAATTATATCACAAAAAGTGACATTAGAATATAATTTTGAGTCAACTGATTGTTAATCATCAATATTCATTTAGCAGTATACTCAATAGATCAGAGAAACTGGGCAGTTTATAAATAAAAAACTTCTGATTCTTACAATTTATTTATCCATTTGAAAAATCTCTACATCACACACTGTATATATGTGTTTGAGTGAACACACGCACACACAGAGTTCATCAGCTTTGTACACTCTGACAGCCAGAAACACTTCTGCAGACAGCATTACTAAGGTTTCTCATCTTTCCCTTTTGCTTTCTAAGGGTAGAATAATGTGGCTCCTTCCCAGACAGTCAGACGTGCTATAAAAAGTAACATCAACCATGGGAATTGTAAAGGCAGAAGGGATATGCCATACACAGGGATAAACATCTTCCTTTATGCAAAGCTGCCAGATCCTTTAAGCAGAGAACTGCTCCCTGTCCCCACAGTGGCCCCTCTTTCCTGTCCAGGGGTCAATGAAGCGGGGCTTTCCATCCTAAGTGACCCACCATGAGAGGCTTAGATAAGGCACACAGTTGCCCTCAATAGACTTCAGACCCTCATCTCCGGGACAAAGTGGGAAAGCTATACTTTTGTTACCACTCTGTCGAGGAGTAAAAGCCCAAAGAAAACATTCGCTGGACAAAGCCTACTTTGTGTACTGAGAAACCCTGATCCTTCGCTGTTGTTTGCATCCTATTTATGCAGCAGAGATGATTTTTCAGAGGTTTAGTGAAATTATCAGGAAGGCAATTTTAATACTCTGTGTTTGTTTGCTTAGCACACTCTCCATTTTCTAAAGGAAGAAGACATTCAAGCAACTTTCTTTAAACAAAAATTTAGAGGGAAAAACATAATGTTCATTTCTGAATAGGAAAGGCCTCTCACTGTGAAACGCTCTGACAAAATGAGAAATAGACTTTATGCCAAGTCTTAATGAACTTATTCCACACACATGATGTATAGATAAAATACATTTATGCTGTATATTAGTGTATATAATTATTATTTCAATTTTTTTTATATGTGATCAAGAGCAAGTTCTAGACATGATGGCTTTTTCTAACTCCCAGATTCAAACAGGTTTTAAATGATGTGTAATGTTTTCACATCGCGGGGAAGGTAGGAGATGGAGTGAGAGTTGGAGAATGCCAAAGACAAAGAGATGAAGAATGGGAAGTGTGGGTTTGGGGGTCCAGGTTTTAGATCTTAATTCCTCACCTTGCTCATTAATAGGCCTTAATAAGCATTGTTTTGCTTTGATTTTTGAGCTATGATAGTGGGGTAATACCTCTTTTACAGACCTACAGTTTCACTTCTGAAAGCTTCTATCATAAAGTAGCCATGAAAAATAAACTTCAGAGGTGGTTAAGTACTGAAGATAGATAACTTTGGAATAACTTAGTTTTCTATTCCACCTCCCATTGAGAGGCCGAGGGAGTTTTGAGAAGTGTTTGCTACATTATACCGGTGAATTTTCAAACTAGAATCCATTATCCAGTCAACGAGGATTGACTGCTGCTTCTGCGCCAGGCATTGTGCTGGCTACCAGGGGGGCTCTGCAGTGTGCTTTGAGGGGCTGCAAATGTTCGATCTGAGTTTTATTCTAGACTTATATATATATATTTACTATGAAAAATCAATGGAAATGGCATGTGTGTTCAATGTGCTATATACTACATTTAACACTTTTTACATCACTGATGTCCTCAGATTAACTCATTTTTGTGAGATTCAAGATACGATTTCTTCTGCCTTCTCTGAAAATATTTTTCCTTCTCCTAAATGTGCCATATATTAGCAATGTAATGGTGCTTAAATGTTCCTTTAAAAATTCAGGCCTGCTCAAGTGTACTCATGTAAAAGTACATGACAGGGTTATATGAATGTTGGGTTCGACTGAATTCCAGGTCAGACCTGGGAATCTGCTCAGAACAAGCTCTGTCCCCAGGATAACTGCACAACTGTGCAAAAACTCATGACAAGTTATTTTAACTGTGCAAAAACTCATGACAAGTTATTTTGTTCAGTAAAAATAGGGATTCTTACTGTAAAGATGTTGGGTGTTTTTCTTCTGACTTTCGTATTTATGAGAAAGAATGATCAGTTGTTATATATTAATGCTAACTCAGTTTTTTAAATGAAATGCTACAATACTTTGGCCACCTCATGCGATGAGTTGACTCACTGGAAAAGACTCTGATGCTAGGAAAGGTTGGGGGCGGGAGGCAAAGGGGACGACAGAGAATGAGATGGCTGGATGGCATCACCGACTCTGTGGACATGAGTTTGAGTGAACTCCGGGAGTTGGTAATGGACAGGGAGGCCTGGCGTGCTGTGATTCATGGGGTCGTGGAGAGTCGGACACGACTGAGCGACTGAACTGAACTGAACTCACTTTTTTGAAGAGTATGTTAATATTGCAAGGAGAGTTGTGTAGGAATTGCATCATTTGTAATGACTTGAATGGTTGGATTAAAATTTTTCTCAATACTGCAACTTAAGCAAAATACAGTGAAAAATGAAATGGTGAGACTGATTTCAAATTATTTTCTAAATCAAAATACTAGTTGTGTTCAATGATTGATTTTGTAGTAACTCAATATTACAAATTAATTATATAAAAGAAATGCACCAATAAGATAATGTTTCATCTGTTTCTTTGCTGGGTCATTTAAAGTACTATTAAACAAGGTTAGTAACCATGACTCTATATGACTTTTTCCAAAAAGAAGGTCATGGGGAACAGAGCAGCCAAACTACTGCAGAAACTCTGTTTAAGACATTGCTATTTTCCTTTTCTTCTGAATGAAAAGGAAACTTTAACCCTAAACATGTAGGTTGTATGGTAATGCCAGCACAAATGTTTTACATCACAACTGGATAGCCTATAGAATTGTGACTGAGAAATCATGTTTTATTCATTTTATGCACAAGGTCCCTTGAGTGAAAGCATTATCAAATCACCTCCCCCTACCCACTTCCACCTTCTCCTGGTCTTCCTTGGTGGCTCAGATGGTAAAGAATCTGCCTGCAATGCGGAAGGCCTCTGTTGGATCCCTGGGTTGGGAAGATCCCCTGGAGGAGGGAATAGCAACCCACTCTAGTATTCTTGCCTGGAGAATCCCCATGGACAGAGGAGCCTGAAGGGCTGCAGTCCATGGGGTAACAAAGAGTCAGACGTGACTGAGTGACTTTCACTGACTCACTGACTCACCCACTTTCGCCAGACTCAAAACCCTGCATATATCTGGACAAGTGTCACGATGACTCTTCTAGTTCTATGGGGCTCATTTCTCCTTTAACCCAAATGCCAATTCATTCTTAATTTTTTTTAAAATTGCAAGAAAATCATCTAGACATTCAAAAATGAAAGCACCAGCTTTGTAAGGGTTCCTGTGGGAATGTTTCCTTTGCTGTGGTCAACATTTAGAGTGGAGTATAGCCTCGGTGTCTGTCATTGTTCTCAACACCAAGGAGTAAATATCCCTTCCTGTTCCCAGATTTTACAAACCGAAAGGGAGGAAAGAAGAAATAGGGAGTGCCCTGTCAGCATGTGAAGCTGATGCTTCCCTCAGATGATGAAGATTGGATCCAGGCTAGGGGTTGTCTCAAAAGGTTTTTGTGCATTTGAGGGTGGGATAGGGTGGGAGTATTAGAGGAGCTTTTATTAATGTAGTGTGCATAGCGTGAGTAATGGTGTTTATTTATTACTCCATGTTTGGGGTCTTGATAGTTTAAATGTCACTTTTATGTGAATGATGATTTACAGTTACTTTTTTGATCTATTGCACCTATACTAGACAACTTTTTATTATTTTCAGTTTTAACTGGATCATAATTGCTTACAATGTTATGTTGGTTTTGCTGTACAGTGTGAATCGATCTATGCATGCATATATCTCCTCCCTCTTGAGCCTCACCCCTCACTCCCACGCTCCAAATCCCAGCCGTCTAGGTCATCACAGAGCAGCGAGCGGAGTTCCCTGTGCTATTCAGCAGCTTCCGACCAGCTACTTTACACATGGTAGTGCATATAGTCCGGAGAAGGCAATGGCAAGCCACTCCAGTACTCTTGCCTAGAAAATCCCATGGATGGAGGGGCCTGGTAGGCTGCAGTCCGTGGGGTCACTAAGGGTCAGACACGACTGAGCGACTTCACTTTCACTTTTCAGTTTCACACATTGGAGAAGGAAATGGCAACCCACTCCAGTGTTCTTGCTTGGAGAATCTCAGGGACGGGGGAGCCTGGTGGGCTTCCATCTATGGGGTCACACAGAGTCGGACATGACTGAAGCGACTTAGCAGCAGCAGCAGCAGTGCATATAGTCAGTGCTGCACTCTTAATCTGCCCCACCCTCTCCTTCCCCACTGTGCCCACAAGTGTGTCTACATTCACATCTGTATTCCTGCTCTGCAGACAGGTTTATCAGTACCATTTTTCTAAATTCCGTGTATATGCATTAATATACGATATTTGGTTTTTTCTTTCTGACTTATTCCTTTATTGTTGTTCAGTTGCTCAGTGACGTCCCACTTTTTGCGACCCCATGGACTGCAACACGCCAGGCTTCCCTGTCTTTCACTGTCTCCCGGAGTTTGCTCAAACTCATGTCCATTGAGTCAATGATGCCATCCAACCATCTCATCCTCTGTCGCCCCCTTCTCCTCCTGCCTTCAATCTTTCCCAGCATGAGGGTCTTTCCCATTGAGTTAGCTCTTCACATCAGGTGGCCAAAGGATTGGAGTTTCAGCTTTGGCATCAGTCCTTCCAATGAATATTCAAGACTGATTTCCTTTAGGATTGACTAGTGTGATCTCTTTACTGTCAAATGGACTCTCAAGAGTCTTCTCCAGCACCACAATTTGAAAGCATCAGTTCTTTGTTGTTCAGTCTTCTTTATGGTCCAGCTCTCACATAACTATATGGACCTTTGTTGGCAAAGTGATGTCTCTGCTTTTAATACACTGTTTAGGTTGGTCATAGCTTTTCTTCCAAGGAGCAAGCATCTTTTAATTTCTTGGCTGCAGTCACCGTCTGCAGTGATTTCGGAGCCCAATATCTTCACTTCACTCTTATACTAGACAATTAAATAGATGCAAATTCCCATTTAGAAACTAGAAATATATTTTATCTTGTTCTCTAGGACATTGGTGTGATAAAGTTGCTTTCCCAGCAGCTCGATGTCACCTGGTTTACCCTTTAACCCTCTGGTCCAGAGAGATTACA